>NC_090266.1:39532809-49047809 GCF_040414725.1 Anabrus simplex | reverse complement strand
CTTTTTTAAAAGAACTGTGATTATTGACAGAAAATTTATCATAAATATTCAAGCAGATGGTACTGTGTTCACAAATTGAATTTGCAGTTTTGAATCCTGCAAGTGAATACCGTGATTTCATGTTTCATAGATGCAGGAAACGCAGCCGGATATAGTAACCTGTGTTCACTTCGCGATTCTTTCTGCTATCAGACAATCAGTTCTACATCCGTGCTGCAATATTGAGTGACTCGTTGGGTGGCTATATTTCTAGAAAATGGAACTCAGGGAATTAGAGTAGGTGAAGCTTTATCTGATCCTGTAATAATTAAGACGGGAATTTCTCAGGGCATTATTATACGATTTTTACGTTATCTTATTTAGATGAATGATTTGAGTAAAGAAGCGAATCAGACATAAGGCTTTTTGCGGATGATGTTATTCGCTATAGAGTAATAAATAAGTTACAAGAGTGTGTGCAACTGCAAAATGACCTCGATAATGTTGTGAGATGGACAACAGGCAATGGTATGGTGATAAACGGGGTTAAAAGTCAGGTTGTGAGTTTCACAAATAGGAAAAATCCTCTCAGTTTTAATTGCTGCGTTGATGAGGAGAAAATTCCTTTTGGTGATCGTTGTAAGTTCCTAGGTGTTAATATAAGGAAAGATCTTCATTGGGGTAATCACATAAATATGTCTGTAATAAAGGGTACAAATCTCTGCACATGGTTATAGGGTATTTATGAATTGTAGTATGGATGTAAAGGAGCAGGCATATAAGTCTGTGGTAAGAACCCAACTAGAGTATGGTTCCAGTGTATGGGACCCTCACCAAAATTACTTGATTGGAGAACTGACAGAAATCCAAAGAAAAGCAGCTCAATTTGTTCTGGATGATTTCCGAAAAACAAATCAGTGTTGTGAAAATATTGCAAAGTTTGGGCTGTGAAGACTTGGGAGAAAGAAGACGAGCTGCTCGACTAAGTGATATGTTCCAAGCTGTCAGTGGAGACGTCGACTGGAATGAGATTATTAGACGAACAAGTTTGAGTAGTGTCTTAAAATGTAGGAAAGATCACAATCTATGTATATAAAATAACTTGTCCTGACTGACAGATTCATCATCGCCGAGCCAAAACTACTGGACATAAAGAAATTAAATTTTGGGAATACATCCACATTAAGATGTAGGTGCTCGCTAAGAGAGGATTTTTGGATATTCCGTCGCTAAGGGGGTGAAAAGGGGGTGAAATTTTAAAATGAGTGTATCTATATCTCAAAACTTTAAAAGTTTACAGATATAAAAATTGGTATTTAGAATCTTCTTTAAAAATAAGAAAACACGTATTATTTGTTTTCAGAAAATCCCCATAGGTGGGGTGAAAAAGGGGTTGAAAGCCTTTAATCAGGATACCGGTACTTATATCTCAGAAACTAAAGATATTACAGACCTAAAAATTGGTATTTTTGATCTCTTTTAAAAATAAAGAAACACGTATTTTTTGTTTTTGGAAAATCCAATTAATGGAAGTGTGAAAGGGGGTGGGGTGAATTTTTAAAATGAATGTATTACGCCCTTCCGGGCCTCGAATGGAAGACCCGCGCATAAGAATGCCTCCACATAACAGGGTAAACACCCACGGATGAGACTGGAGTAAGGAGCGGCTGGACTCCCCTAACGAGCTTCGAACCGATTCCTTCCTACTTTCTGTGCTGGCTGGGGCAGCTCGAGCACTTGGGGAGTGGTTACGTTCGAAAGAAAGAAAAAAATATTTAAGATGGAGCCTTACGTAATCTGAAAGTAGGATTCTCTGGGTTCAACTGTCTACTGGATACTGCTTAGCACTGCTACAGATGAGAAGATGCATATAATTGGGTGTTTACAAAGACTAATTTATTCAAAATATGGCATAATAAAAAAATAGATGCAGCCCTATACAATGAATTCCGCGCATACGGGAGGGAAAGAAAATAATTAACACTTTAAAATTCGACTCGCCTATGGGCGTCGTCTGCACAAAGGTATGACTGAGGTTTTACGACCACTACCGTCTATCTTTCCCTCATTATTTCGTACCTTTGTTTGAATTTTTATATTATTCTGTCGATCACACCGTGAGATGAGCTGATGTCCCGACACTTACTAATTTCTGTTCTTAGCACGTAATTAACCGGTTCCTGCACTACATGATTACCATATTAAAAGATATATTTACATAATACATAGACAAAACACACATACCATTAGCTAAAATCCCCCCCGGAATTCCCGTATCTGTCACCAAGACAAAACAACGTGGAACAACGGTTCTGTTTGAACTCAAAATAAATGCACGTTAAATACTACACACACAGATATATACACAACATGCATAAAGGAGGCTATTCCTGTAAGGAAAACATAGTTATCAGTATCTTCTGCCCCCGGCGCAAGCTTAATGGAAGCTTGCCCAAGGTGACCCCTGCTGATCCGAGGCTCGAACCAGATGAATCCCGACTGAGAGGTGCATTCCTGAAAGAAAAATCCCTAACTAGCTAGGGTCTCATATCACCGGATATTGGGGGAGATCCCTACTCATTTATTAATTACCTTCTATATTACCGTTATATTATCATTGACAGAAGTGTCTTAGCTGAACTAGTTAAAAACAACAAGCAATTCGGGGGAGATCCACGGCCTCAAGCCTTAACTATAATAGCCAAGCGGGGCCGCTCTGTCGCGAAGGGCGAGAAGCAAACACTCACAAAAAAGAGGAGGGGACGGTCATTCACTTCATACGACCATTTTTCATTCATTGGCCACGCCAGATTCTTCTCTCCCTCACAACGTCCAGCCTTCCCTTCTCGGGCACGTATATCTATGGCCCACATCATTTGTTTATTCATTTTACCGCAAAATTCCCAAGAAATACTCATTTATTCCATACACTCTCATTCTCCTCGTACAGCGATCATATCCGAATCATCTCATCATAAAACTATCTGGGCATTCGGCCCTCTCATTACGTCTCATATCGCGTATCTTCTTTCCTTGGGCATAGGACTCTCATGATTCCTCAATTCCACGCTTCCTCTTCGCTCACCGCTCAAGGTTATGCATATATTTATATTTTTTACCATCCATAAGACTCTGGCTTCCGTGGATCTCAGCCGGTTGCATACGAAAAAATTCCATGCATTTCTGGTTAACTAATCAAGAATCACGGGAAACTCGCGATCTGTCCCTCACTATTATACCTAAATAACATATTTATGCACCTCTCTCGGTCAGGATTTCTTCTCTCTTGTTGTACATGCACTTATTATATGTGTAAATTACGCATGAATTGTCTGATTGACCCATGAGTTTCCCCAGCAACTACGATAGCCATGTTGGACATTAACTAGCAACCTTTGGACATGGTTTTCCCTGCTCATTTATTATTGTTCCAGCCACACTAGGGGAACTCAAATATTCTGCTATCCTTGTCTCCCTTACTAGCTAGGATATTCTACATATTACTAAGAATAACCCCTCACGATAAGCTAATCATTAAGAAGAAAACAAATGGGTTGTCCGGGGAGTTAGCTTCCCTTGAATTTTAAGTTAACAAGATCAAGAATAATAAAATTTCTATATTAGGACATGCATTATTATACAACATTTAGGTATTACAGAGGAAAGCTCATCCTACTACCGGTTCTACATTAACGTGCTAAGATATATATTGACATCACTCATCTATTTGGTGGCCGTGGTTTTTCCTTCCACGGGAGACCCATCGCGCTGTTTACTGCTGCATGGCCTCGGCGCTGAAAACGGGCGTGCTGTCCTTCACTCCTGGTCCATACAAGTCTGACATCCTGGAGATCTCGTTCACAGCTGACATCTCAGAGTAATCCACATGTGTAACCACTTCACCACTCGGCACACGGCCTTCTGTTTACCGTGACACGAACACAGAGTTTACACCACGAACCAGCAGGTCATGCTAATCACAGCGAGCGCGTTCACAGCATAAATCGGGTAGCTCACAACACTTGAGCACCCTGACTTAGAGTAGCAATTTGGGTGATACCAATTTACTAATATCACGGACTCATTTAGGCCGGCATTGTATATAGCTACTCGTTTGTAAATTCTGCTCGCAGCTTATTTAATGACATGCGGCACAGAGACATTCGCCTAGGCTCGCTTGGCTTCCCGTCCACACTTCACAAAGGCTTCGTATTTCACGGCCGCGACGGACACAATAGCACTGTCTTAGTATGCGGTAAGTAGGGTTCGGACTGTAAAAACTAGAGCACAACGGGACACACTGTCCCTTCTCAACGACCCGCTAGGAACTGTCTCCGGCGAGGGTCAGCTCAGCTTTTATGGTCTATGCACCGGAAAATAATGGGCGTAAACGATTCACGGTTCATTAAGGACAGCAGCTCCTTTCGTTCCAGGAATTCAGAACATTTACATGGTGCATATTGTAACCCACTCTTTCCTCTCTTATTTGAACCAAGTGTGCCCTACCGACGATCGGCAGATTCCCCGTAATTCGCTTCCAGCTTTTAATTATTCCATGAGCGTCATCTGGGGAGTGGAGTCAATTTTGAGCGCGACTCTTAGCTTGGGGGACACTTTCTCGTTCACATGGGTTTGCAATCTGTTAAATCTTGACATCTGGTGACGTCCTTTCTTCCCCTGAATAAAGTATTACATATTTTTAGTCTGGGATACGCTGAAAATTCAGCTCTATTCATTGGTGTGTCTCACATAATTTTCCCATGTTTGGATCAAAATATCTTATTATCTTTACACGCCAAAATTCGACGTTGGCACTCGTGAAACGTGCATAAAAACAGGAAGTTCCTTCTGTTAGTTTGGATCCCTGGGAAACTACGCCACACCTAGGGGCGTGTTTGACTACTGCAGCATCGCGTCATATCTCCAACTCTCTCTGCAAGTTGAGAGGGCCTTTTCGCGGGGCTTGGCTCCTGCTCAGTATCCCCTTTGTTTTCCAGGCGCTCTTTCGCGGGTTCCGTTCTGGCCGGACGCCGCTCGATCCCCATCGCCCATACTACTACCAATGACGCGACTTTTAGAAGTGATTTTAATGAGGTAGAAAGGCACCTATAATTCCAATGAGCTGTACAGGACACTGTACGGTTTCAGTATATATATATATCTCAAAACTTTAAGAGTTTACAGATGTAAAAATTGGTATTTAGAATCTTCATTAAAAATAAAGAAACACTTTCTTTTTTTCCGATAATTCCAATAGAAGGGGTGTAATAGGGTGAGAAAAAGGTTGAATGCCTATAATGAGCATACTTATATCTCAGAAACTGAAGATATTACTTTTAAAATGAGTGTATCTATATCTCAAAACTTTTGAAGTTTATAGATGTAAAAATTGGTATTTAGAATCTCCTTTAAAAATAAAGAAACATGTATTGTTTGTTTTCGTAAAATCCCAATAGGAAGGGTAGAAAAGGGTAAAAAAGGGATTGAATGCCTTTAATGAGGGTATTTATATCTCAGAAACTGAAGACATTAAGGGCATGGAAATTGGTATTTGGGCTCTCCTTCAAAAATAAAGAAATACATATTTTTTGTTTTTGGAAAATCCAATTAATGGGGGGGGGGAATTGAAAAGGGGGTGAATTTTTAAAATGAGTGTATATATATCTCAAAACTTTAAAAAGTTTACAGATGTAAAAATTGGTATTTAGAATCTTCTTTAAAAATAAGGAAACACTTTCTTTTTTTTCGGATAATCCCAGTAGGAGGGGTGTAAAGGGGTGACAAAGTGTTTGAATGCCTACAATGAGGATACTTATATCTCAGAAACTGAAGATATTACAGACCTGAAAGTTGGTGATTGGGATCTCCTTTAAAAATTAAGAAACATGTATTATTTTGTTTTCGGAAAATCCCAATAGGTGAGGTGAAAAAGGGGTTGAAAGCCTTTAATCAGGATACCGGTACTTATATCTCAGAACCTAAAAATATTACAGACCTAAAAATTGGTATTTTTGATCTCTTTTAAAAATAAAGAAACATGTATTTTTTGTTTTTGGAAAATCTAATAATGGAAGTGTGAAAGGGGGGAGGAATTTTTAAAATGAGTGTATATATATCTCAAAACTTTGAAAGTTTACAGATGTAAAAATTGGTATTTAGAATCTTCATAAAAAATAAACACTTTCTTTTTTTCGGATAATCCCAGTAGGAGGGGTGTAAAGGGGTGAGAAAGTGTTTGAATGCCTATAATGAGGATACTTATATCTCAGAAACTGAAGATATTACAGACCTGAAAGTTGGTGATTGGGATCTCCTCTAAAAATAAAGAAACATGTATTATTTTGTTTTTGGAAAATCCAATGAATGGCGGGCTGAAAATGGGGTGAATTTTTAAAATGAGAGTATATATATCTCAAAACATTTGAAGTTTATAGATGTAAAAATTGGTATTTAGAATCTCCTTTAAAAATAAAGAAACATGTATTGTTTGTTTTCGTAAAATCCCAATAGGAAGGGTAGAAAAGGGTGAAAAAGGGACTGAATGCCTTTAATGAGGGTACTTATATCTCAGAAACTGAAGACATTACGGACCCGAAAATTGTTATTTGGGATCTCCTTCAAAAATAAAGAAACATATATTTTTTTTGGAAAATCCAATTAATGGGGGGGGGTGAATTGAAAAGGGGGTGAATTTTTAAAATGAGTGTATATATATATATATATATATATCAAAACTTTTAAAGTGTACAGATGAAAAAATTGGTATTTGGAATCTCCTGTAAAAGTAAAGAAACATAGGTGATTTGTTTTTTGAAACTCCACTTAAGGGGAACTAAAAAGTGGGTGAAATTTTAAAATGAGCATTTCTACTGTATATCTCAAAAACTTAACATGTTACCGAAATGAAAAATAGTATTTTTTATCAATACTGAAAATAAAGAAATGCGTGTTTTTTGTTTTCTGAAAAATCACTTGGGTGGAGGGGTAAAAGTGATTGAAAGTGGGGTTGAATTCTTTTAATTAGGATACTGATATCTGAAAAGCTCAAGATGTTACAGACGTGAAATTTGGTATTTTGAATTTCCTTTAAAAAATAAAGGAATACGTATTTTTTTAGGGAGGAGGGAAACTGAAAAATTAGTAGAATTATTTTTTTGCTATTGGCTTTACGTCGCACCGACATAGATAGGTCTTACGGTGACGACAGGTCAGAAAAGGCCTAGGACTGGAAAGGAAGCGGCCGTGGTCATTTGCCTGGTGTGAAAATGGGAAAACACGGAAAAACCATCTTCAGGGCTGCTGACAAAGGGATTCGAACCCACTATCTCCCGAATACCGGATACTGGCCGCACTTCAGCGACTGCAACTATCGAGCTCGGTAGTTGAATTATTTGTGTGAGGATACTATTATCTCAAAGACGATGGATTTTGCACACTTGAGAATTGGTATTTGGAATCTGCTTTAAAATTAAACAAACGCGTATTCTCGGAAAATTGAATGAAGGGGGGGGGGTGGAGGTGAAAAATTGAAAAATGAATTGAATGAATTGTATGAGGATACTTACATCTAATAAAAACTAAAGTTGTTACAGACGTGAAAACTGATATTTGGATCTCCTTTAAAACAAAGGAAAGAGCGTTTTTGGTCCAAATCATTCTGGGGGGCGGGGGTAAAAAGGAGTTGAATTCCTTTTATGTGGACACATATCTCAGAAACTCAATATGTTATAGTGGTGATAATTGGTATTTAGAAGATCCTTTACTATTAACGAGACAAGTATTTTTAACTGGAAATTCGCTAAAGGGTGGGGGGGGGAGTGTGAAAGGAAGTTAAAAATGTGATTTCTTTTATGGCGATACTTATATCTCAGAACTGAAGGTAGTAGACGTGAACATTGGTATTTGGAATCTCCTTTAAACGTAAGGAAACACGCCTTCCTTTCCTTGGGGGGGGGGGGGGTGTAAATCAACTTAACTGCAGTGGGGTGAAAAAGGAGTTGAGACCAATTGATTTTACTGTTCATAATGTACTTATTCTGATCATAAACTGATCATTTTCAATCTTTCCTGGGTTCGTTTTGAAGAACCATCTTTTCCTTTGGAATACATGAAGTTAGATTACAGTAGATTCCCCAGGCATATAAATAAAAATTTATACACATTTGGAATAAACGATATGAATGATATTGACCGTGCAATTTTTCACCTCTATAATAAGGTCAATAATTCACGGAAGTATATCATTCTTGTCGCCAGAAATCTCGCGCAGTTACCTACGCGCGACGATGGTGCTGGTCACATTGTCAGCCATGACAATGGCAGAGGATGTAATTTACCGCCAAGTAGCGGTCTTGCATCTTGCTGTGGGTTCCAGACTATCAATAATAATAATCATAATAATAATAATAATAATAATAATAATAATAATAATAATAATAATAATCTGAACCGTTTCAAAACGTGCGGACCGCGCTGGAAACGGGTCCTGGTCGGGTAATGACTACGATTGCAGTCCGGCCGCATGTTCAGTACCTCCAAGGCACCCAAGACGACACCACGCCGGATCTCCTGAAGGATTTGATCCATATTAAAATGCTTATAGGAAAAGATGGCAAAGATTTAGGGACCTGGACCTATCCTGGGAAGTACGAAATTGATTGCTGGAAAGAAAGATTTTAAAATGGGAGGAACTTTGCCGTAATCTCTCAGGAAACGAGTCAGATGACGAATTTGGTGGATTCTCACAGAAAACGAGTTAAATCGCGAATTTCGGCGAATTATATATAAAACGTTAAGCATTCAATTATAAATTTCATTACAATTACAAGCACGGGTATCTTGCTAGTATGAAGATAAAATTCGTTATTCAGGACGACAAATTGAGGCAAATATAGGAAGGGGAGTTAGGGATTGGAATAATTTAGCAAAGGAGATTTTCATTAAATTACCAATTTCTATGCAATAGTTTAAGGAAAATCTAAGAATACAACAGATAAGGACTCTGCCACCTGCTTGACTTTCCTGAATGCAGATGAGTAGGGTTTGATTGATAGTGATTGATTGAAGTTATATCAGTGCAATAATTGCCTAAAATGAGTAAAATAAGCAACTACTTCATGTTAATGAGCGAAATAAGGATGGCTGAAGAAATAGAAAGTGTCATTTCTACTTGTGATCCTGTAAAACACAAAACTACCACCGAAAATAAACGCGTGATAAAGAAGATCATGAAGCCAGTCTGAGAATTCATGGGGACAAATTGAAACATATTATGATGAATTTACATACCATTCAGCACATTACCAAAATATGTATGAGAGAAAAGAGGGGATGGTGACGGAAAAGATATATCGGTGTGTGGAATTCGATGTAATATCATACACTACGAATACCGGCACATTTTCTCCAGGAAAAATAGCCCTGCTCTTTCTTATGATCTATCCAGGCCCTTCCCGCCGCCTTAGTTATTCCTTGGGCATGAAACCCTTCCAAATTTTTCACTGTGTTCCTAATTGTTCGTTTTATGTGTAAAATTTCGACCTCAGAGAAGTTAAACTTTTACATATATTCTCGGGTTTACTTAATCCATGCAGTTGTGGTCTTCTTTCTCCAGAAGTAAAGAAACATATGTTTGTTAAGTCTATTTCAAACTGTTCATGGTCTCGGAGATTCATTCCACCTTCTGGTAAACTTATTTGTTGTTCCGAAGCTTCCACAGCGCCCACAATTTTTCTGAGGGTTCCTAATTCTAAGACATCTATTTTGGAATTCCAGGAATCCAGGTTATGCAATTCTTAGTGTACATATTATTATTATTATTATTATTATTATTATTATTATTATTATTATTATTATTTATATAAATAAATTCGCAACCTTTCTGTTTCCTGTAGAGGTTTCAGAGAACATTAAGAAATAGCTTCACAACAAGTGCTGCAATCTTTCGAAGGAAAGCAAGCGATTTTTGAATTCTCGAACAATCAGGTTTGTATTCGTGCATTGACACGGGGAAACACAAGTACGTATATCAATGTGACAATAAATCTTACTTTCAGCCTAGCCTGAAATAAAACTAACCTCATAAGCGTTGTCCCGTGACACAAATGGCAAGCTAAGCAACGCTCGGCCGATACGCTACACCACGATTTGACAAGTGAAAATTTTCATCCGGACAAGGCCCATGACGGGGTGATGGAGACAGAGTCACTCACTCGGAAGCCTTGCTAACGAGTACCAGCCAATTTGATCTATTATCAACGCACGAGTAAGTGATGGTGAGAACTTTCACCGGTTCAAATTGCAGGGCGAAATTCCCGACCATTTCTGAGGAAACAAAATTGAAACGTTTCAAGTGTGCTTCATATAACCAGCAACCGAAAGGTAATTTTCATCCACGATTGTAATCGCGGCCAAAATGATGAGAAGCAAGTGACGATGACACTCGGCTATCATGCCCCTATTGAAGTTTTCACAAGTGGAGTATAGTGAAATCGAAAAATAGGGAAGTTACTTACCAATATTGTGATGTGTTAACATACCGATCAATCAATCAATCAATCAATCAATCAATCAATCAATCAATCAATCAATCAATCAATCAATCAATCAATCAATCAATCAATCAATCAATCAATCAATCAATCAATCAATCAATCAATCAATCAATCAATCAATCAATCAATCAATCACCACTGATTTGCATTTAAGGCTATCACCAAGGTGGCTGATTTCTTATCAAGGGTTTTACGTAGATTTTTCTTTCAGGATTTCATAAATTTGGATATTTTTCGAACATCAACATTCAATAAGTAACTTCTCTTTTTATAAAATCGAATACTTGTCCTAGTTTTGCCCATGAATTCCTACTCTATGTTCATATTATGATCATTCCCAATTTTAAAATCTCCATTCTGTCTTATTCAGCTTTTAATGTAATTTCCATACCACCTCTCCACTGACAGCTAGGTACATACCGCGTATTCGAGAAGATTATATCCTTACCCCAGACCTTTCCAGCCCAAAAAATATAACATTTTCGCAGCGCTACTCTCTTCTCGGAAATCATCCAGAAAAATCATACTGCCTTTCATTGGTTCCTTTCTATTTTTCGAATCAAATAATCCTAGTGGGAGTTCAATATACTGGATAATACTCTAATTGGCGTCTTAACATTTACGTACACGCCCTCACTTTCACATTATTACTACAGCCTCTGAATACCCTCATAAGCATATGAAGATATCTTTAACCTTTACTCACAATCCAGATTATGTGATTACCACTAAGGAAAGTAACACCTAGGTACGTACGTCCGTTCCACCACTACAGCCATTAACACTGAGGGGACTTTTCCTGTTGGTGAAACCTTCAACCTGACTTTTTGCCCAGTTTACAAACGTAGTATTTTCTGCTGTCCATCTTACAACAATGTCCAGTTACTTCCAGTCGTTCAGTACCCTGTAACGTATTTACTGCTCTATAGAGTATAAAATCATCGCCAAAGCCTAATCAGTTATTCCAGTTCTTCACTCAACTCCTTTTTGTACATACGAAAACAAGATGGTACCTCCTATTTTTCACTGCAAGATAATATTTAACACACCCTAGTTCTCTAATATCTCCTTACTAGAAATGAATCCACCCATTCTTCACACTTTTCTCTATTCTAATCATCCCCAATTTCCTCAGCAGTCTAGAACGTCCTACACTGTCAAAACCCTTGTCTAGGTTAATAAGGATGCAGCCCATTTGAGCACGTAAATGTATCGTTGTTTAGGTCATCAGTCCGTAGACAATTTTGATGCGGTTGATTGAGAAGGCAGTGACTGATGATGTTCGCGAGTAATTATCTTGATCAATTTTTGCCATATAATAGAGGTTCGTGATCGTTACATTAGTGTATGAGTGATCAGAAGTAAATATTTAGATCACCTACTACATTATTGTAGGTAAGATACCTGACATTATATTCGTGGTCTTTGTGAGAAGTGAAAAACTTAACAGATAACTTAAAACTCTTTGTTGACCCACTCAAAATGGCCACCTCTGTTGATAAAGGTCGGCATCTATCGAGTCCAATGAATGAAGATATCAATGACATTTTCCTCAAAAGACACCAAGTAAGCCAACAAATAATAACTACTCCGTAAATAACCCACCACATCATAACAGTGCATCAGGTGACCAAATGACAACCGTCACAACTAGGCATAATAACGAGCGTGATTCAAAGTTAAGCTATTCTGCTGCAATACAGTCGTAAACCTCCAAAGAGCAAGCAATTCTAATCGAATCTCATGATGGAATCAGTATTAAGGATTATGTGCTATTTATAGGGAAACTTACAACCCCTAGCAACATTCGGTTTGTTTCACGTATATCGAACGGAAGGATATGCATCTTTCTCTCAAGTAAGAAAACAGTTGAAGATCTGATATTGACGAACCATAATAGGACGTACATAGGACGTACTGAATCATACGTCAGGGACTCTCGGTATTTCGTCAACAAGCTGTCAAACATAACCCTTCAATGTAATGCACTTTTTGTGAGTTTCGATATGGAGTCCTTGTTCACTAAAGTGCCGATTGACTCGGTCATGTCTCCCATTGAACACCTGTTCCCTGAGGACATTACTAAGCTGTTTTACCACTGCATGACTTCCAGCTATTTCTTGTTTGGTAGGAATTTTTACGAACAGACGGATGGAGTGGCTATGGAAAGTCCACTTTCGCCCGTAGTGGATAATTCCTTTATGGAGCATTTTGAGGAGGAGACTATTGCTTCGGCGCCCGTCAAGCCTATGATATGGTGGAAGTATGTTGATGATCATTTGTGGTCTGGACAAAGGTCCTGAGAAACTTCATCTATTTCTAAACCACCTAAATTAGCAACATCCTTCAATTAAATTCACTATGGAGATGGAGTCGGACGGATGCCTTCCTTTCTTGGATGTTCTAGTAAGAAAGAAACCGGACGGCTCCTTAGGACATACCGTCTATCGTAAGCCTACCCAAACAAATAGCTATCTTCATGCAGATTCTCACCACATTCCAGCACAAAAACAAGGCATTCTCACTACACTCGCCAAGAGGGTGAGACGAATTTGTGAGCCATCTAATATCCAGGAGGAGCTGGACACGCTCTAAGTCACATTCAAGGGTAATGGTTACAGCGATTTGCAGATTCATAGAGCCCTGCATCCCAGAGAAACGACAAAGCAAAGCTCACAGGAGGAAGAAGTGAAGGTAACTGCCTACTTGCCGTATATTCACAACACCACAGATCCTCCACAAACACGACATAAAAACCGTGTTTGGCACTGCACTAAAATTGCTCACAGTCTGAGTAAAACTAAAGTGAAGTTGTCCCCACTTTTACATACTGGAGTATACGAAATTCCCTGTACTTGCGGTAAGGTATACATCGGCCAAACATGACGGTCATTTGGTACCCGTATCAAGGAACATGAATGTAATATTCGTCTCAACCAACCAGACAAATCGGCAATAGCTGAGCACGCTCTATCGTCGGGTCATGACGTCATGTTCCAAGATTCTCGAGCTCTTACCCACAATAGTCACTTCAGGTCCAGTATTTTACGAAAGGCTGTGGAAATACCTAGAAATACTAACAATTTCAACAGGGACACTGGCTATCAATTAAGTAATACCTAGTTGCCAGCCATTAAGGATTTGCGTGGGTAGTTCCCCAGCCTGTCATTTCACTTTGTTATTGTTATTTCGTGCCGGTGTTTTCCAAATTCGTACGTTCCTCATCGCCAGACGTTTTATTCCAGGCTTGTGTCAATGACATACACCTGCCAATGTGATATTTTACGTAAATGTGACCATCTTCGACTGATTTCTGATGATCGGTCAGCTTCCGCTTCGAATGCTAGCGCTGTGCGACGTCCGGGGAGCCATCCGGTGACGAATGAACGTACCATTTCCACTTCTATTATAACGTCTAAAATTTCAAAACGTCATTGTTTAAGAAGCATTTCTCGTGGACAGTCGATCTGATGAAGCAGAGCACAGTTCTCTGAGAAACGTAAGGAATTTCGCCTTATTTTCTTGACACGGCATAAGCCCAAAATCCTACACAGTAGCATGTCTATAAGTACGGGCCGTGAAAGCATCAATGGCAAATCATAAGGTCTTAATAAACAATGTATCACTGGAAATACGACCCCTTCTAACAAAAAACAAGCGTATTAAATTATCCAACGTCTGTCCTGTGATCCCAAACTATGTTATCGAAGGTGAATTGTTAAAAAACGGTGTGAAAATCATGTCTATGATTACCCCAATTAGAACAGGTTTGTCATTTTCAGGTTTCTCCCACATTTGAAGCTTTCGAAGTTAAATGTACATTCAAAATGAAGACTTTGATAAACTCCCCGAATCTCCGCTTATTGAATACGATGGTACTAACTACTGAATTCACCTATCATCCGACTCATCCACTTGTTTTCTTTGTCATACCGAAGGAAATATGGCTTAAGATTGTAACGGTTCAAATCCCGTTACAAGATGATATCGGTATTTTTATTATTGTATGATTTTATCTGTATTTTATTATTATTATTATTATTATTATTATTATTATTATTATTATTATTATGTCAGTATTATTATTATGTTATCTGTGATATTGTACTATTATTGTAATTATCCGTTTTATTCAATTTTGTAATTGCCTGTTGCTTGCAAGATTGCACTTAGATGTATACATATATACGTATGTGTAGTATAACACTCAATACCTGTACAGTGAGAATTGTTGTATATATCAGAGATTGGAAGTGACGTTGTTATATTGCGACACCAGTGGAGATTCTGCCAAGTCATCGCCGCGCCTTGGCTATGTCATCGTATTTATTTAGATATGCGCGCATCGACTCAATCGCCGCGGGGCTATTTCACCACTGGATGTAATATCTGTCGCGTAGGTGGGAGTATGTCATTGTTATTTCTGGAGATTACGTAGTTGTGTCAACCAACGTCTATATAAGGTAGCTCCATATTGTAGCGTCAGTCATTACTTATACGGATGCAGTACAGTGAAGTAGTCTACTAGATCAAGAGGCCTTAAGTGGTCAGCCAACCAGTATGAACGAGAGATGGTGAAGACTCAGTGAGCCATTATTGGTCATTGAGAGAGTGAGACCAAATGGTTGGTCCGTCACTTAGTGGAAGACGCGGACGCAAGGCTTACCAAGGAGTCAGAGAGGGCAACCCTGGACCTACCAAGAGGTCATACCATATTGACTTACAAAGAAGTCAGATGATATGGAGAAGAAGCAGTCTCAAGGATGTATCACCACATTAGGCGTGACACATCTACAGTAAACACCAGAGCAATGGATTACGTCGTAATTACACTCAAAGTGTTAAAGGTACAGTCAAGTGAATCAGTGAGGGAAATATTTCGTATAAATTGTTAAATGTCCGGTCAAGAAGAATTCAAATTCATGCCTAGTTTCTGTCAGTTGCAATGTCATAATTTCATATTCTCATCTGTTTTATCGCAACAAGACTCACTATTTTTTGATATATTATTTAAAGAATATATATTGTTCTATCAAACGAATTCAGAGTTTCATTTCATTGACAGTAAAATATCTTAACCTCAAAATTAATGGGGAAACCGAACGCCAATCTCCTTTTCCCAGAACTTATATGGTATGTTGTCAAAAGTAAGCTTATTACCCCACACCCTAGAGATAGTCAAGAGTCTCATTCTATTATTGCTGTACTGAGTGACAGCTGGCGCCCTTCAAATAACGTATGTGTAAGTAAGCAGGTAACAAGTAAGTGTGAGTACAGGGTTCGACGAGTGTGTATTTTATTTAATGAATGTTAATTTTCAGATTTTCCATTTTAAATGCAGATATTCAGATTTTTCAACTTAATCCAGTTTAATATGTTTGTAAAGTTAGTCAGCGACTTAGGAAATTAATCTCAATGTGTCGACGCAACGTGGGACTCGAATAAATTCAGAATTTGTTCTGAATGACAGCATATCATAGGTTCATTTTGGGAGGAGTGTGCGCATTTAAGCCAACGGAAATTATTACCGGTAAATGTCAAGAGTGTAATTTTGTGATATATATTTGTATTTTGGGGATATGTCAAGGGATTTGAAGAGGGAAATTAATTTGAGATCGCGTACTATCACTAGTGAACCAAAGATGGACAAGGAAGACAATAACAAGTCATGTGACGACGATGTCATTGCTTCTGCGGACATCCAAAGTGAAATTCAGAGTAGGCAGCAGGTGAATACGATGGAAAATTCTGAGGAAATTCAGGAAAGTGCAGAAATTGAGAAGCACACTGAAACTCAAAAGGAAATCGTGGGGGGGATGAACCAAGATATTCTAAATTTGCTGTTGGCCCAAATGACCGGGCTCAAGGAACAAATAAATACAAGTAGTGAAAATAGTAATAAACGAATGGAAAAGATTAGTGAAAATAATAAAGAGATGAAAGAATTAATTAGTACTAATAATGAAAATAATAAGAAAGAGATGAAAGAGATGAAAGAATTATTTTGTAATAGTAGTGAAAATAATACGAAAGAGATGAAAGAGATGAAAGAATTAATTAGTAATAGTAACGAAAATAGTAATAAACGAATGGAAAAGATGAGTGAAAATAATAAGAAAGAGATGAAAGAATTAATTGATAGTAGTAATGAAAATTGTAATAAACAGATTAACTCTCTAAGTAATAAAATGGAACAAGTAATTAGTAGTAACGAAAATAGTAAGGAAGAGATGAAAGAATTAATTTGTACTAATAATGAAAATTGTAATAAACAGATTGACTCCATAAGTAGTAAAATGGAGGAAATGATTGGTAGTTGTAACGAAAATCTTAATGTGATCAATGATAAAATAGATGGGTTAAGTGAATCACTAAATTCCAAAATAGATACTAAGATAGTAGAGGTAACTGGTCAAATATGCAAGTTAGAAAATAAGTTAAACAAAGAGTGTGTTGACCTTAGAGAAGAAATGGAGTTGAATCGGAGCGAGCTTCATACTCAAATTGAGCATGTCAAAGGAACATGTACAAACAAGATCGTACTGTTAAGTAATAAAATTTCGAGTAATCAGGGAGAAATTCATAAGGCAGTCGAGAAAAGATTGGACAAAATTTACAATGCAGTTAGGGAAGATACGAGGGAACAGATTAGTAGAATTGAACAAATTGAAAGCAAACTTGTGGAGGTTACTGAACTACGGAACGAACAGGAAACGCTATCACAGCAGGTAAGAGAAAGAGAGGAAGAATTGAAGGAAGAAGTGAGAATAGTGGAAGAGAATTCTGAGAGAGCAGCGGAAGAAGAAGAAGAAGAAGAAGAAGAAGAAGTTGTAAACTGCCAGGGACTGATACGGCAGAAAGGTACAGGTGAGACGGCGAGAGAAGTGGTAATAGCGAGTGGTTTGTTCAGTAGGGATCGTGATTTAACCAAGTTTTCTGGAGAACAGTTCAGTTCTGTAGAATTTGTAAAAGTAGTTGAGAAAAGATTTACAAGTAAGTCGAGGAATAATGTTATTGAATGGAAATACGTGTTGGAGATTTTGTCTAATGTTTTTATTGGTGAAAGTAAAATATGGTTTCGAGTGTACTGGGATAATATGTCTAATTTAGGAGAAATTAAAGGCAAGTTCATTGATACGCTTGGGAAGGAATGTGTGCAAGGGCGCGCGCGCGAGAGAGAGCGCATGATGTCTAGGGAAAGTAATATTGTAGAGGGAAGGGGGAAAATGTTAGCCGTGTATCAGAGGAGAGGGGGTGATCATGATCCGCAGAGGATTAATAGTTGTGTTGATGGTGATAGTGATCAGAAGAGTAATCAGAGAGAATCGGAAGATGGGAGGCGTATGGAATTAAGTTGTGAGAGAGAGGATCAGACGAGTAATCAGAGAGAATCGGAAGATGGCAGGCGTATGTATTTGAGTTATGAGAGAGAAGGTCAGAGGAGTAATCAGAGAGAATCGGAAGATGGGAGGCGTACGGATTTGAGTTATCAGAGGGATTATAATAGTCATAATATGAAGGTTATCAAGGTGTCGTTATCGAGCCAGAGTATTTCAGATTCACAGGGAATCGGGTAAGTTAAGTAGACAGGCTGAAGGTAGAAGATGAACTGGTATTTAGTATAAGTAGATTTAAGTAATGTTAAGTGAGATATTTAAGTAATGACGTAGTCGTAGATAATGAAGTAATTAATGGTAGAAGTAAGGTAGATGTAAGAAGTGTTCTGGTAAGTGATGTAAGTACTTATAATACTGAGAATATGATGTAAGTAGTGAGATAGTAACTCCGATGATGGAAATTGTGATGTGAAGAAGGAAATATAAGATATTATAACAGACGTTGGGTAAGTCAAAGTGAGTAAATAAAATGATAGCGGTACCAATCATAATTGAAGATAATTGTAAGTTTCAGCCATGCCTTGTTGTACCAAAACTTGTGTATTCAGTTGTTTTAGGAGCTAACTTGGTTGCAAATTATGGAAGTAGAGTAGACTTTAATTTAGGAAGTGTGTGTTTGTTCTGGGAGTAAACTAGCAAAGAAGTACGTGTTAATTATGATGGTCTGAGGTAAGTGTGTTGGTGACGTGTGTTCTTTGAAATATATGAGAGGTAAGTGAAGTTGATCCTAGTGAGAGGAAATGTTTTGTTGGGTGTGTTACGTGCCTGTACGACCAGTATCCGAGGGATAGTCGGTATGAGGCAGTGACGTGAGGTAATTTGAGTGAATTACAGAAGGAGTAATTTTGTTCGATGTTAGGTAAGCATCGAGATGTATTTAGTAGTAAGTGAGGAAGAACACGTATATGAACATAAATTTGTAGTACATGACCATTCATCATTTGTGGGAGGTAAGTACCCCATTCAACTTAAAAATGCTAGTGAAGTCTAAGAACAAATAAACATTATGCTGGATTACGGAATAATTGAACCATCTTGTAGCCATAGTATTGATTCTTTAATTATTGTTGCCAAGTAGGATGTGATTTTTTGAGATATGTAAGTTAATGAGGGAAAAATTGATTCAGTTTGCGTGACAGAGTGCTACTCAGAGTTCCATTTTCATCATCTGCAGAGGCGGGAAATATGTTGAAGTTTTTATTTTGTATCAGGGGTATATCACTATTGTGAACCGTATCGGGAAGTGTGCATATTCCTTAAAAGATCAGGAAGGGGATATTGTCGGTATTTATAGTATAATACATGTAAGGAAGTACTTCACGTGAGATTTGTTGAAATAAGAGTAAGATGATTAAATTTTGTGAGAAACTGGCAAAATAAAACTAACATCTGCGATATGCGTGTGAACCAAGTGTCGTATTGGTGTATTGGAAGAATAAGTGCTACATTGTCATGTACTGTGTGACAAAAAAACGGAGAACAGGACATTGGACAGTTATCTGCGATAACAATATGCGAGAACAGTTCTCATATAAGTGATATTTCACAAAAAGTTTTGATATGTTAAAAAAAAGAATGTAGTGTAATCATTTAAAATTATTTGTGTGTGTTAAATTAAGGGCTATGCTCTTGTGAATTGTATGAGAATGGGACACTGAACAGTTATCTACGATGGCAATGTGCGAGAAAAATTCTCATATGTGATGTATTATAAAATGTATGGATGCTGAAAAAGAAAATTATTGTTGTATACTTATTTAAAGTGTTTATATGTGTCAGTGTTATATTTATATTATGTTGTTCATAAATCAATCGATTCTTTGTTCTTCGATTTATTTATGAGGGAGGCGAATTGTAACGGTTCAAATCCCGTTACAAGATGATATCTGTATTTTTATTATTGTATGATTTTATCTGTATTTTATTATTATTATTATTATTATTATTATTATTATTATTATTATTATTATTATTATTATTATTATTATTATTATTATTATGTCAGTATTATTATTATGTTATCTGTGATATTGTACTATTATTGTAATTATCCGTTTTATTCAATTTTGCAATTGCCTGTTGCTTGCAAGATTGCACTTAGATGTATACATATATACGTATGTGTAGTATAACACTCAATACCTGTACAGTGAGAATTGTTGTATATATCAGAGATTAGAAGTGACGTTGTTATATTGCGACACCAGTGGAGATTCTGCCAAGTCATCGCCGCGCCTTGGCTATGTCATCGTATTTATTTAGATATGCGCGCATCGACTCAATCGCCGCGGGGCTATTTCACCACTGGATGTAATATCTGTCGCGTAGGTGGGAGTATGTCATTGTTATTTCTGGAGATTACGTAGTTATGTCAACCAACGTCTATATAAGGTAGCTCAATATTGTAGCGTCAGTCATTACTTATACGGATGCAGTACAGTGAAGTAGTCTACTAGATCAAGAGGCCTTAAGTGGTCAGCCAACCAGTATGAACGAGAGATGGTGAAGACTCAGTGAGCCATTATTGGTCATTGAGAGAGTGAGACCAAATGGTTGGTCCGTCACTTAGTGGAAGACGCGGACGCAAGGCTTACCAAGGAGTCAGAGAGGGCAACCCTGGACCTACCAAGAGGTCATACCATATTGACTTACAAAGAAGTCAGATGATATGGAGAAGAAGCAGTCTCAAGGATGTATCACCACATTAGGCGTGACACATCTACAGTAAACACCAGAGCAATGGATTGCGTCGTAATTACACTCAAAGTGTTAAAGGTACAGTCAAGTGAATCAGTGAGGGAAATATTTCGTATAAATTGTTAAATGTCCGGTCAAGAAGAATTCAAATTCATGCCTAGTTTCTGTCAGTTGCAATGTCATAATTTCATATTCTCATCTGTTTTATCGCAACAAGACTCACTATTTTTTGATATATTATTTAAAGAATATATATTGTTCTATCAAACGAATTCAGAGTTTCATTTCATTGACAGTAAAATATCTTAACCTCAAAATTAATGGGGAAACCGAACGCCAATCTCCTTTTCCCAGAACTTATATGGTATGTTGTCAAAAGTAAGCTTATTACCCCACACCCTAGAGATAGTCAAGAGTCTCATTCTATTATTGCTGTACTGAGTGACAGCTGGCGCCCTTCAAATAACGTATGTGTAAGTAAGCAGGTAACAAGTAAGTGTGAGTACAGGGTTCGACGAGTGTGTATTTTATTTAATGAATGTTAATTTTCAGATTTTCCATTTTAAATGCAGATATTCAGATTTTTCAACTTAATCCAGTTTAATATGTTTGTAAAGTTAGTCAGCGACTTAGGAAATTAATCTCAAGATTGTCCTAATGATGTTTCACTTCCAAAAGGTGAATCCTCTTCCAATAATGTTCCTCAGCTCCAAGAAAATTCACAAAATTCAGAGATCGAAAACCCCAAAACTGTCATCGGTACTTCTAGCTCCCTTCTAAAAGATAGGCTTATTCAAGAAGCCACTTTAATGATTAGAGACGGGAATTTGCCTATTTGCCTATTTTATTCCTGAGTTCAGAAATATAGGCTTTTGAGGTATAAATCTGTAAGGGTCCTATAAGCTAGATTTCGTTGGTTTTATTATTATGATCCCGAATTTCTCCATACAAAGAAATCCGGGGAATCCGTTGATCTAAGGAAAGCCATCTCTAGAGACGAGAATTATAGGCACTAAAATCAGTTAAAATAGGCAGGCATATAGGATCTTATATTAGCCAAAATAAGCCTGTAAATAGCCATTAACGTGTAAAACAGGCAACAATATAGGCATGAAAAAATATTTATAATTTAATAACACACTCAATTACTATAAAAGGAATTTACAACAAGCAACTTTTCAACGTAACAATCTTGTTCTCCCGTCGGGCAGAATGTTTTGTACTGAGAGAAAGATCTCTCAACATCACAGGAAGTGATTGGACAAAACTTCAATAAAGCCATTTCATCCAGTTTTAGTTCAACTGCTTCATCTACCTCACCTCCTAGCACCCTGGCTACTTTTACGGTCGCTTTCCATCATGGATTCTGCTGCAGGACTCATATGGAACTTCCTGTTTACAGCGGTTACCTTTCCAGAGGTTCGGTCAAAACTTCTCCTGACTTTTTCCACAACCCTAAATGAGTCAACCAGGGGAAAGTCACACTTCTACAACTCGATGATTGCTCCCAGCAGCTTGTTGAAGTTTGAAGATGCTCCAGTTTATACAGGGGGAGATTAGCTCACACACTTGCAGTGCTAAGGTCTATAGAAAATTGTTGTTGGTCGCTGTTCACGGTGGACTGGTAGAAAAGCTGCGATGACACAGCTTTCTGTACTCTTATCAAAGGCATCGTTGTATTTCTAGGTTGATCTATATGGTATCTTTAACATTTGATCTGAAAAATAATAAAATTGAGGTAAATTAAAATGTTCCTACATCATAAATTTCTACAGCTGGGCTAATTGGTAATAATGCTTAGTATAAACATGCATTTGTTGCATAAAAAAAAGAAAACGACTACCGGTATTAGAGGTGATGTTTTTAGAAGTACAAAACTTTGAAGTAGGAACAACAGAATTCGCAACTTACATGGAAATATGTCCTGAGAAATGTTCAGTTAAAATCTAGCAGCTTCCTGTCGAGTTCACCGGTGAAAAAATAATAAAAATGACGTGAAACGATACCTGAGTAGAGTAGATTAGAGATCCTTCCTATATGTTTGCCAGGGACTCACCAAGCTGCCCTTAGATGTATTCTTACTTATATACAATTAAAGCTGAGGCACTATAAATCTCAGATTTGTCAACATTTTATATGTTGCTATTCGCTTGCTTTAGTCAGCCGGGTCAGCTGTCATGAAGACTATTTTTTGTTGCCTGCAATAGATCCTGCATCATGTGTGCCCACAAGGCTGCCACCCTCGTTGAATATTAGAAAACCGCGTAATTTTAAATTGTCGTGGCATGCGCCAATAACCTTACTTTTTGTCTCAATTTAGCAAGACTCCAGATGGGATGCTAAAGCTTATGCACCCATGACACTCTTCGCTTGCCCCCCTCCCCCCACTCTCCTACCCAGCACAACGGTTACTAACCGGACCACACGAGTCCAGACCAATGGTCTTTTCACCGGCCTGGTCTTGTAAAGATAGTCTTTTCAGCCTTGTAAAATACGTTGTGAAATCGCCAGGTTCGATGCCCGGCTCTGCCACGAAATTTGAAAATAGGCACGAGGGCTGGAACTGGGTCCGCTCAGCCCTGTGAGGTCAGCTGAGTAGAGTTGGGTTCGATTCCCACCCCAGCCATCTTCCAAGTGGTTTCCCGTGGTTTCCCACTTCTCCTCCAGGAAAATGCCGGGATGGTACCTAACTTTCGGACGCGGCCACTTTCTTCCCTCTTCTTTGCCTGACCCTTCCAATATTCCCATGCCTTCACCAGGCCCCTATTCAGCTTAGAAAGTGAGGCTGTCTGGACGAGGTACTAGTCCTCCTCCCCAGTTGTGTACCCCGACCCAAAGTTTCACTCTCCAGGACACTGCCCATGAGACCGAGGGAAAACCTACCCTGGAGGGTAAACGGATTAAGAACGAAGAAATGAAAGAAAGAAAGAAAGAAAGAAAGAAAGAAAGAAAGAAAGAAAATATTTCAGTTGTAAATCTCTATTTCACAGGAAATGAATCAGAGTTCAAAATACCGATTTTTAATTTTCATCCACTCTGTCACAAGAGACTACCGGCCTTCTAACTCCTCGTTCAGTAATTAAATTATTATTTACATTTTAGCAATAGAAATTATTGAAAGTTGACGATTAATACAGCAGTGCAACAAATCAACTTTCCACATTACGTAAATTAATAGGCCTATAAATGCCACAATTAAATGCGATCGTAGTTCAGTCACAAAAAAGATAAATGGAACAAACGAACTTACTTGCTTACAGAAAGCTTGGCCGAAGGCAAACCTTCCATCGGTAGTGAAAGTGGGATCCCCTGTGTTCCACCGCTTCAGCCAGTAGGGCTTCGAAGATTTTTCTCTGCAATTACAATTTTCTTTACGTCACGCCGGCACAGATAGTGCCTATGGTGACGATGGGATGTGAAAGGCCTAGGAGTTGGAAGCAAGCAACCGTGGCCTTAATTAAGGTACAGCCCCAGCATTTGCCTGATGAGAAAATGGGAAACCACGGAAATCCATCCTCAGGGCTGCCGACAGTGGGGCTCAAACCCACTATCTCCCGGATGCAAGCTGACAGCTGCGCGCCCCTAAGCACACAGCCAACTCGGCCGGTGATTTTTCTTTGGTCATATCCACAGACATACTTCTTCTTCACAATAAATCACAACACGTTCCGAAGATAAAGCGTACGCGTACAACAGTTCGCATCGAGAAGGAGGTATAAGGGATATGGTTTGTACTACGTAGTTCGACGTTGATTGGTTCTGGCATATGTCTTAGAAGGATGAAGGGGTTGTAGGCCTCGAGGTAAAATTGTTCCTTGTTACTCCTGACCGAAATTTCCCAAGAACTATTTCTGGTGACTTCCGAGAATTCCCATTGTTGTTCGTGGGGTAAACAGATCTTGAGAAATGAGAAGATAATTCTGTCGAGCACATCAGTTACAATATAATGCACTGGAAGAAAATCGGCTTCTTTAAAGTATATTGAAAAGGCATCAAATAGGCAATTATACACCAAACAGGCACAAACCCCTGAAAGAGGCAGTTATAGGCACAATAAAACCAACGATATCTAGCTTAAAAGACCCTAAAACGGATTTATATCTCAAAAGCCTATATTTCTGAACACAGGAATAAAATAGGCAAATAGGCAAATTCCCGTCTCTAGCCATCTCTGACCCCAATTATAATCTAAACGATGCTTTTCAACTACGGGAAATAATTATTGAACTTGACAAATGTGGAAAATCTAATCCTGGCCCATATACGGCCCCTTATAAATTTCTACAACAGCTATATGCAATAAATTACCTACTGGCCATTTTCAAACACATATGGAGTTCTAAGACTTTTCCTGATCAACGGCGCAATGTCATTTTAGTTCCAATACCCAAACCAGTGAAAGGCAACTCAATTGCAGAAAATTATCGTCCTATTGCTTTAACTAATGCGATGTGTAAACTCATGGAAAAAATAGTCAACAAAAGATTACGTTGTTATCTTGAGCACATAAATTTCTTCAGTAATGTGCAAAACGGGTTCCGTAAAGCACATTCCACAACAGACACTTTGATAAGTCTTTAATCTGAAATACAGGAAGCGTTTCTCGATAACCGACACCTAATAGCAGTCAGTTTAGATACGTACCAACAAGGCATATGACATGGTATGGAAAGATTATGTAATCAAAGTACTAATGACACGTAATATATCTGGGAATATCCTATATTTCGTTTATAATCTTCTCCAAATGCGCCGAATTCAAGTTAAAGTAAATGGAATGCTGTCAATGGAAATAGTAATCAACAATGGAGTCCCACAAGGATCAGTTATCAGTGTAACACTGTTTATTGTGGCAATCAATGGTATAGCCTCTAACATCCACCCACCAGTTAAGTGTTGCCTTTTTGCTCACTATTTGATAATCTTCTACCCAAGGAAAAACATTACGATGACTCAACTCCTATTACAAGAATCAATTTTAAATATTCAAAACTGGACTAAAACCACAGGGTTCAAATTTTGTACAACTAAAACCAAATGTATTATCTTCTCCAAAAGTAAACATACCATCCCTAACCCTGAATTATATATGGAAAACCATAAAATTGGATCAGTTAAAACTATTAAAATTCTAGGACTACTATTCGATAACAAGCTCACCTGCATCCCATACCTTAAAAATATTAAAAACGAGTGTCAAAGACGAATGAATATCATGAAAATTCTCTCAACAAAAAAACTGGGGAGCAAACTACCATGTCCTAATGAACACATACAGAGTCACAATCAGAGCCAAATTGGGTTATGGCAGTACAAGACATTGTTCTGCCAGATATCTACTCTCAAGATCCTTGAAACCATACAATCCTCAGCTCTTCGAATTTCCCTAGGAGCCTATCGCACCAGCCCCCTAGCTAGTATAAAGATTGAAGCCAACGAACCACCCCTTGAAATCAGAAGTAAACAGCTGAGTTTGGCATACGCAGTCAAGATAGCTAGCACAAGTAACAAAGACTTAAAATCCCACCTATTTTTAAAAAGACATAAAGGAAAACCGACTGGATCTAAACCCCAACTCTATAATATCAGAATACACAATCTTCTCAAAGAAATAAACCTCAGCCTTCCACCCACTTTACTTCCACACAACTCCCTAGATACCCCTCCGTGGAAAACTCATTTGCTTCCAATCAGCTGAGA
Source organism: Anabrus simplex (assembly GCF_040414725.1). Lineage (NCBI taxonomy): Eukaryota > Metazoa > Arthropoda > Insecta > Orthoptera > Tettigoniidae > Anabrus > Anabrus simplex. The sequence goes on along the minus strand of NC_090266.1, from coordinate 49,021,483 downwards.
ATTGAACAACAATCTTAAAGCTCAAACTGACACAGCAAAATCAAACCAGTTATTTAATGAAGTTTGCAATATATACTCATCATACAGTGCAATTTATACTGATGGATCAAAATTCAATGAGGGAATGGTTTATCGGTGAAATATGAGAACTACAGTAAGTTATACAGAGTACCAGATCGTTTCACAGTTTTTACAAGTGAACTGTATGCTCTTAAATAGGCCATGATTCATATTACAAAAGCAAGCTACAATGACTCTTTCATAGTATTCTCTGATTCCAAAAGTGCATTAACTTCAATACAAGATCCATCAACAACACACCTCCTCGTTAAAGAAATTCAAATGCTGCACTACAAGATCAAGATTGCAGGAAAAAATGTTATTTTTATGTGGTTACCATCTCACAGAGGAATACCAGGCAACGAATCAGCTGATCAAGCAGCAAAGGAGGCTACTAGTCTTCCAATCAACGACCGTCAAATTGCCACGCCACATTCTGATATCATCGCTTATATAAAAATCAAACTACACGAGCAATGGAAAATGAACTGGATTAAAACTTCCACTAGCAACCTCCAAAAAATTAAAATTATATCTACGAGAACATATCCTCTCCAAAACCTCATCAGACATGAACAAGTCTTAATCTCCCGTCTAAGGATAGGACACACGAAGATCATCCACAACTATCTCCTAGAAAAGAAACAATCTCCCACCTGCAGCAAATGCAACTGCTCTCTCACTGTCAAGCATATCATCTGTGAATGTCAATTTATGACCATCGGTACCAACACCACAACATAGCTAAGGAAATGGAAGTGACACTGGCTTCTCCAGCATTGAGTCATCAAGTCATCAACTTCCTCAAGGACACTGGTTTGCACTCCAAAATCTAATTACATTTCACTTATTTATATTTTCCTTATACTTTTTATAATTACAACAGTATTACTATTATTCTGTAAAAATATGTAAGAGTCGCGATAATACCTTAGAGTTATAGCGACTATAAACACCCCAAATAAAAAAAGTTTGATGCATTTCTACGCAACTACTACATCTTACGTTTACACCAATGTATTTGTCATATTTATGCCTTGCTGTGTCACCGCCTACAATGTCCCCAAAAGCTGAATGAATAAGTCCTAGGTGTCTTAAGATGTGTCCTATCTTTCAATTCCTTATTCTAGTAAAATTTAGCGAAATCGTTCTCCTCTCACCAATTCGATTCAGTATCCCTTAATCTCATCTTTAGCATTCTTCGAAGGACTCCATTCTCTTCCTTTCCGAGCTAGTTATTGTCCACGTTTTACTTCTTTATAATCTCACGCTCCAGACGAAATTCTTCAAAAACATCTTTCTAATTGCTATATAAATGTTCGAAGTGGATACATTTATTTTCTTAAGGGACACTTACCTTCGCTATGCTAATCTGCATTTTGTGTCCTGATATCTGCTATCGTTAGTTATGATACAGAATTGTCATACTATTTGCTACAACAGTAACAATATTCACCTGCTGCCTGTAAGACTTCCCTTCCTAATCTAATATTTCCTACATCATCTTACTGTACTCCATTACAATTGTTTTGGATTTACTTTTTTCATCTTGTACTCCTTCCTAAAAGACTGTGTCCATACCATTCAGCAATTTCAGCGAATCTTCATCCCACTGAGATAAAATAACAATATCATCGGCAAGTCTCTCGAGGTTTTCATTTCCTCTTATTAGATTGAGATTCCCTTTCCAAATTTTCCTTTGATTCCATACCACCTGTTTTATGTAAACGTTGAAAGTGAGAAGTGATACACTGCAGCCTTGCCTCGCTCCTTCCTACTTTGCTGCTTCCTTTTTATAACACTCGATTGTTATATCTGTAGACCATTTTTTTCTACTGACTGTAGATAATCCTTCTTTCTCGGTATCTGATCCCGATTACCTTCAGAATCTCAAATTCTTGGTCAAATTTACAATACCTAATGCATGTTCTAGATTTATAAATGACATATACGTGGGATTGTCCAGTTTACTTCGATCCTGTAAGATTCGTTATAAAAGGCAGGACTGTATTACTTTTTTCTACTTTTCTATCTGATCTTCTCCCAACTCAGCGTAAACTTTCCTTTCCATTATTTTGTAAATAATGCGTGTTAAAATTTTGCAAGCGTGAGATAATAAACTAATGATGGGGTAGTCTTCGCACTTGTCCACGCCTGCTTTGTTGGGAGTAGCTTTAACATAATTCTGTCTAAAATCGAATAGCACTTCCCCTGTATCATTCATATTACTCAATAAATAAAATAATCTCGTCCTACCATTTTCTCCTAAGGCTGTCAGCAATTCTGGGGGTATGTCATCAATTCCAGGTGTCTTATTCCTGGTCTCCCAAAGCTCTGTCGAATTCTGACCTTAAAGCAGGACCTCCCACTTCATTAGCTTCAACAGCCTCTTGTTTTCCAGAATCTTATCATATACATTTTTACCATGATGCAATTGTTGAATGTTTTCCCGTCAACGTTTTGACACGTCTTCTTTCCACAGAACTGATTTTATATCTGAGTTCAAAATATTCAAAAACATACTTTTCTTTCCACAAAAGTTCCCTGGATTTTCCTATATGCAGCTTCTTTGCTACAACCAACCCTAAACATCCTTGCACAGTACTAAAGTAGATTTAAGAATAACAATGAGTGAGATTTATCAACAGTTTGACCAAAAATTACTCCTTGTTTCTGTATCTTAAAAGATTCCTGGTACTTTGCTCTACAAGGAACATATTTATATTACACCATTGCACCCTTTTTAAATGTCTGGGAACACACTTTTGACTGACGACTAATGGCTTTGTGAGGTGGATTTGTTATTTTCTTTATATTTATTTCAATCTCTCAATTGTTCATGTAGTGTTACATACATACATACATCATCATTATAGACTGTTATGCCTTTCAGCGTTCAGTCTGCAAGCATCTGTGAATTTACTAAAAGTCGCCACAATCCTTAGCAACTAGGGTTGTGGGTTCATTTAGTTCTATACCTCTTATCTTTAAATCGCTAGAAACCAAGTGTAACCATCGTCTTCTTGGTCTCCCTCCACTTCTCTTACCCTCCATAGCAGAGTCCATTATTCTACTAGGTAACCTATCCTCCTCCATTCACCTCGCATTACCCCACCACCGAAGCCGATTTATGCGTACAGATTCATTCATCGAGTTCAATCCGAAATGAGCCTTTATCTCCTCATTCCGAGTACCCTCCTGCCATTGTTCCCACCTGTTTGTACCAGCAATAATTCTTGCTACATTCATGTCTGTTACTTCTAACTTATGAATAAGATATCCTGAGTCCACCCAGCCTTCGCTCCCGTAAAGCAAAGTTGGTCTGAAAACAGACCGATGTAAAGATAGTTTCGTCTGGGAGCTGAATTCCTTCTTACAGAATACTGCTGATCGCAACAGCGAGCTCAATGCATTAGCTTTACTACACCTTGATTCAATCTCACTTACTATATTACCATCCTGGGAGAACACACAACCTAAATACTTGAAACTATCGACATGTTCTAGCTTAGTATCACCAATGTGACATTCAATTCTGTTGAATTTCTTGCCTACTGACATCAATTTAGTCTTCAAGAGGCTAATTTTCATACCATACTCATTACACCTATTCTCAAGTTCCAAGATATTAGACTGCAGGCTTTCGGCACAATCTGCCATTAAGACCAAGTCGTTAGCATAGGCCAAACTGCTTACTACTTTTCCATCTAACTGAATCCCTCCCTGCCATTTTATACCTTTCAGCAGATGATCCATGTAAACTACGAACAGCAAACGTGAAATATTGCAGCCTTGTATAACCCCTCTAAGTACACTGAACCAAGAACTCATTCTACAATCAATTCTCACTGAAGCCCAATTGTCAACATAAATGCCTTTGATTGCTTTCAATAATCTACCCTTAATTCCATAGTCCCCCAGTATGGCGAACATATTTTCCCTCGGTACCCTGTCATATGCTTTCTCTAGATCTACGAAACATAAACACAACTGCCTATTCCCCTCGTAGCATTTTTCAGTTACCTGGCGCATACTGAAAATCTGATCCTGACAGCCTCTCTGTGGTCTGAAACCACACTGGTTTTCATCCAACTTCCTCTCAAAGACTGATGGCACCCTCCCTTCCAAGATGCCAGTGAATACTTTGCCTGGTATACTAATCAATGAAATACCTCGATAGTTGTTGCAATCCTTCCTGAGGAGAAATTACTGCTTTGTCCAATCTGAAGGTACCTTACCCATACTCCACGCTAATTTTACTACTCTATGAAGCCATTTCATCCCTGCCCTCCCACTATACTCCAACATTTCAGGTCTAATTTCATCTATTCCTGCTGCCTTATGACAATGGAGCTTATTTACCATCCTTTCCACTTCCTCAAGCATAATTTCACCAACATCATTTTCCTCCTCCCCATGAGCTTAGCTATTTGCAACCCCACCAGGATGATTTCCTTTTACATTGAGAAAATGTTCGAAATATTACCTCCACCTCTCCAGTGATTCCATGCGATCTATTATAAGTTCACCTGAATTACTCAAAACACTGTTCATTTCCTTTTACCCTCCCTTCCTAAGATTCTTTATTACTGTCCAGAAATGTTTCCCTGCTGCTTTACCTAGCCTTTCCAGGTTATTACCAAAATCTTCCCATGACTTATTTTTGAATCCAATAACTATTTGTTTCGCTCTGTTTCTTTCATCTACGTACAAATCCCTGTCTGCCTCGGCCCTTGTTTCGAGCCATTTCTGATAAGCCTTCTTTTTACCTTTACAGGCTGCTCTCACTTCATCATTCCACCAAGATGTTGGCCATTCCCCATCTTTACACACAGTTGTTCCTAGGCATTCCCTTGCTGTTTCTACTACAGCATCCCTGTGTGCCACCCATTCACTTTAATATCCTGAACCTGCTTACTGTCTACTGTTCTAAACTTCTCACTAATCATATCCATGTACTTCTCTCTAATTTCCTCGTCCTGGAGATTTTCTACCCTTATTCGTTTGCAGTCAGATTTCACTATCCCTACCCTAGGCCTAGAGATACTTAGTTCACTACAGATCAGATAGTGGTCTGTATCATCGAAAAATCCGCGAAAAACTCGTACATTCCTAACAGATTTCCTGAATTCAAAGTCGGTTAAGATATTGTCTATTACGGATCTGGTACCCCTAGCCTCCCATGTGCAGCGGTGAGTAGCCTTATGCTTGAAGAATGTATTCGTAACAGCTAAACCCATACTAGCACAGAAGTCCAGCAAACGCTTCCCATTCCCATTAGCTTCCATATCTTCCCCACATTTACCAATCACCCTTTCGTATCCTTCAGTTCTATTCCCAACTCTCGCATTGAAATCGCCCATTAGCACTATTCTATCCTTGCTGTTGACCCTGACCACGATGTCACTCAATGCTTCATAAAACTTGTCAACTTCATCCTCATCTTCACCCTCACATGGTGAATACACGGACACTGTTCTTGTCCTAATTCCTCCAACTGCAAATCTACCCATATCATTCGCTCATTTACGTGGCTAACAGAAACTATGTTGCGTGCAATGGTATTCCTGATGAAGAGCCCTACCCCAGACTCTGCCTTTCCCCTTCTAACACCCGTCAAGTACACTTCATAATCTCCTATCTCTTTCTCGTTATCTCCCCTTACCCGAATATCACTTACTCCTAGCACATCCAGATGCACCCTCTTTGCTGACACAGCCAGTTCTACCTTCTTTCTTCCATAAGCCCCATTAATATTGATAGCTTCCCATCGAATTCCATTTCGTTCGCCAAGTTGTTTCCAAGGAGTCCCTCGCCTGTCAAATGGGAGTGGGACTCCATTACTCCCATAGGTCCTAGGCTTGCTTAAAATGTTCTGAGCTCGGTAAATTAATGAAACAGGACGCTACCCTTCTTACACATAGTCCAAGTGAGGATCTCTCCTCTAACGGGTTATGGACCAACGGTGAATTGTATAGTCCTAGCCGCCTGAGTACAAGGAGGGCCATGAATCAGAATATGTCTGAGATGCCCACTCCCATTCCATAGCAACTGGTATCCCGACTCTCAGGACCACTTACTAAGCCACTGAGCCGTTGCCCATGGTTCACGAACTAGGACGTGACTACAGTAACCCACAAATATGAACCATGAATGTGCTTCATGTAGTGTTAGATTGATACAAATGTTTATCGTAACAAAACGAGTGTAAAGGACAAGAAAAGAACTCACCTATAGATCAGCGGAGTTTTAAAAGAAACACATTGCATAAGAATATTTATCTGCGTCTCCCCAAATACTAAATTTAACTAGGCTCCTCTTACTTCAAGAAGTTTTACTGCTATGAGGGTGAAGTTTGGTCCAGATGTGTATCAATATAAAACGAGAATTTTCTGTGGATATACATGCCAGTCGTATATAATGGACGTTTTATTGTACTTGAAAAATGTTGCTGTCTGGTGTGAAATGAAATAAAATTCATTATAAACATGAAAGCCAAAATGGCAATAGTAACCATTGCACCTACAAGTCCGATGCAAAATATAGGTACATGGATGATAAACTAACATTCAAAATAGCAATGGGATATATTGTTTAACAAGGAACTATTTCAACAAAGTAGCAATTAAATTTAAAACATATTCCATACCTCAGAAAAGATAACGGCTATTTCCTTTAAGTATTGATAATATTATTCGTGTCAAAAAGTCGTCAAAGTGAGCCGAGGTAATTTTTTTTCTATTTCTTATTCAAACTAATACCAGTCTTTGTGTTTCTACGATGTGTTTCATGCGAAGGAAAGATCAATACTTCTGTAGGTCCGTATAATTAAAGAAAAAGCTGCACGCAATACGATGCACCTCACTGTAAAAGTTCGAAGTGGACATCCGTTTGAAATAAAGATTGAATTGAGGAACTGAACTCACGAGAGTATTCGGCTATACCAGGAACTTTTGAATTAGACTGTACATCAGGAGTTATACCTTCTACTCTTACATTATTTGTTCAATTGATGACTGTCATACGCTACACGGTGTTGTGTTACTCATAGAGCGGATTTATTTCCCATTGTAATGTCCAGTTGTTCCTCCTACATTGGAGTGTCGTGTTTACCTACAATCACTGTTAAGGAACTGCGGTAAAATTATTAATCTAATATGCGCGTTGGAGTACGTATTCGCTTTGTATTATGAATAATGTACGGTCGGAAGTCTGCATGGCATTAGAACTTATATTCATTAAGTGTACAAAGGATGTATTGAATCCTATTTGAAATTAACGAATCAACGCACGCAATGGAGTAGTGAATAGACTACTTACTATCAAACTATACATGATGCGCAGATGATCACTCGCTTTCAAGTGGTCGTACCATCTTTGTTATCACATGCCAATACCGAGAGACATATCTAAACAATTTGCCTCACGTAACTAAAAAACCCCAAGGCGCAACAGCCCCGTAGAGCCATGGCCTACGTCAAAGTAAATATGACAGTTAATTCTGAGACATTGGGTTCGAACCCGGCTATCAGCAGCTCTAAATATAGTTTTCCGTGATTTCCCTAATTTCACAGAAGGCAAATGCCGGAACTAAATCTCAGTGAAGACCACGATCAATTCGTTCACAGTCCTAGCAGTCCTAGCAATGTCCTATCCCACGTCGCCATGCGACCTGTCGACGATGTCACGTAAATAACCCGCATGGCAAGTATTCGTCACCTGATGTGAAAAATGAAAATCCACAACCTGTTTCCAGTCATTTGACGGGTCAGGAGTGGAATGAATGAAACCCCATCTAGCCGTGAGGATACGAATCGAGCCGGCTGCCGAAGCCTGCCGCACCCCTCTGGGGCAATGATTAATGACTGACAGATGGAACGAAATGATAGTGGAGAGTGTCGCTGAAATGGAAGATGACAACGAAAACCGCAGTACCCGGAGAAAAACCTGTCCCGCCTCCGCTTTGTCCACCACAAATCTCACATGGAGTGACCGGGATTTGAACCACCGAAGCCAGCAGTGAGAGGCAGGCATGCTGCCACCTGAGCCACGGAGGCTTCTCTACTTCATGTAATAGCTGATAATTGTATTTAAAAACTTAGAATTTCGAACGTTCTTAAAGTGATGATGTGTGGGGGAAACTAACAAGTGTCAAAATAATAATAATAATAATAATAATAATAATAATAATAATAATAATATAATTTATTATTCGCCTATCGGCCAACTAGGGACCACGAAATTAGCTTTTCATTCGATGGTTATCACTGATGATTGGTCATTGACCACTGTACCTTTTTTCCTCCCTACGTCATTGCATTTAACTTCACAGCCCCACAGGAATTTATTGCATCATCGTTATCAAGTACTGCTTCCAAATGTTATCGTTCATTTCTTTGCCACTTTGTGAGACTTCAATCAAGATCATAAACGGCCGTATCAAAGAAAGCTTCTGCTGACATTTATACTAATTAATGCCCAGTTCCATCAAAACGCTGTGAAAAGTTATTAAAAATGTACCTATGTTGAGAAAATTGTAAAGCTTAGGAAGACAAGAAAAAAGAGGACCAGAGAGGGGGATTGATCTTCATTAATATATGAGGCCGATGATATGGAAGCTTGGTCCCTTGGAGCAGTCAGGCTTTTGATCAGCACCTTGATATTCGTTCCAGTCACCCATATATTTCTTGGCTAAGCTGATCTCCTTGTCTATAAGTATTTTTATAAATTGGTAGCTTTCCATAGGAGATAGTCCAACTCAGTGGTAAGTAATTTAAAGAATACAACGTTATCCTTAGAGTGAGATGGTCCTTTCCCTGTCACATATTTTACGCTCTAAACACATTCCTAGTTCCAGACAATCTGGTACGTCTTTGCCTATTCGATACTCTATGAAACATTTGACAACAAACTAGGAACACCCCCCCCCCCCACTTTTCAACAGTCCATTCTCTTAACAGTTAATTGAATTACTTTCTGTTATTGTCCGGCTCCTTGGCTGACTGTTGTGCATAGTGGCGCTCTTGTTCTTGTCCGTTTAGTCTTGATAGTCTTGGTGGCCCTGCAGTTAGGGGCGCGCACCTGTGAGCTCGCATCCGGGAGATAGTGGGCTCGAATCCCACTGTCGACAGCCCTGAAGATGGTTTTTCGTGGTTTCCCATTTTCACACCTTAATTAAGGGCACAGCCGCTTCCTTCCTATTCCTAGGCTTTCCCTGTCCCATCGTCGCTATAAGACATATCTGTGTCGTTGCGACGTAAAGCAAATAGAAAAAATGATAGTCTTGGTCAAAACGTCTTCATCAACACACAACACATCATTCCACCAAACACAAGAGAAATACGCAGCATTAAAACCTTTGCTGCACACAGGAAGGGAACGCGGCCTAAACACTTGATCAAATCCAAGAATAATGTCGACCCTGAAATAGGCAAGGCAGGTAGAAAGAAAAGGAGAAAGATCAATTCTACGTGTTGTTACCAGGACTTCCCATTTGTTCCTTTCATTTATATCTATACATAAAAAGTCTTTATTTTACTTTATGCCATGGGGTTCTCCGTGGCCCACATTTCGAGCTTATTCATATACTCAAAGCTAGTGTCCTAAAAAGAAACGATTACACTTAACTTTCCGTCCGTTTAGAGGACTGCTGGGCGAGTATATGTAGTTACACAGATGTCCATCTCTATGTCTCGAAACGAATGAACCAAACATTCTATGTTTTTCCCGAAGCAGTAGCCTACTTGATTGAAGGAAAGACTGAATGATGGAGAACATTCAAATTTGCTTCATCCACTATTATATTCGAAAGTCTATTCTCAGCTTGTCACTCATCTGTTAATTTCAATCAATGGAGGACAAGGACGTGACAATATTGCGTGGTAGAAACACTGGTGTCGATCGGCAACGCACGCCAGTGCACACAATGCCAATTCATCGCTAAGAATAGAGCTCAACGCCCAGCCAAAGGAGTTAAATGTTAAAGTAATAAATTATACGTGTACGAGATGTAAATCTCAAGACATAACAGTAATGATGTGTTAATTAATTGCAAACAACACTTGGATATCAAAAAGTCACTTTAATGAATTATGTTCGCTGATTGGTTAGGTCTCGGCTGTTGTGGACATACGGCTCCTGTCGTCTCTAAAGATGAACATTAAGTACTCATGATGACATTAGTAATTCACATTGAATACATAACAACTTATTATTCACCGTCATTTGGAAAACAGAGTTGGGATACCGAACTAACTTCACGCAATAGAAGGGAAATGAGTATAGCTGCGTCAGAAGTAGGGGTTACTTTATTACTATAGAACTGCAGAGTGGCTTAGCTACTAATATTTCATCCAGGGACCGAGGTTCGAATTTCAGTGGATACTTGGGTGGAATTATGATCTGGAAAACGTGTAGTGTTGTGAAGGGCATCCAGCCTTAAGTCACCGACCATAAATCAAAATAAGCCTCGATGACCCCAGCGGCTGCACAAACACTAGGGACAAAGTGATGAAAGGAAATATTTTATTAGTATTTTACCTATTGTACGAATTCTAGAGAAAGAAAGCAAGGAAGGATGATGGTAAGAGCATGTCCAGCAGTTGTATAGAGGTATAGACGTCCGACTCGTTGGCTGAATGGCCAGAGTACTGGCCTTCGGTTCAGAGGGTCCCGGGTTCGATTCCCAACCGGGTCGGGGATTTTAACCGTCATTGATTAATTCCAATGGCCCGGGGTCTGGGTGGCACTTAGACCCTCATCGGAGGGTCTGCCTTACAAGGGCTGCACTCGGCTAGAAATAGCCACACGAAATTATTATCAAGGTATAGACGAAAATATATGGTTCTTGGAAAAAGATGAGCCTGTTGATGCTGATAAAACTGGAGACCCTAAATTGAAGTCACAATTTGGCAGAGCTCTGGGAGATAAAATAGGAACAGTGCACCTGGAATTGATGACATTCCCTCAAAATTACTGACTGAATTAGTGGAAACCAGCATGGCGAGGTTATTCCATATAGTGTATAAGATGTATGATACAGGAGACGTGCCATCCGATTTTAGGGGAGAATATTGTTATATCTGTTCCCAATGAAACCGGTGCTGTCAAATGTGTAAACAACCGCACCGTTAGTTTAGTATCTCACGCCAGCAGAATTGTAACATTTATTGTTTACAGAAGACTGAAAAGGCAATTGGAAACTGAGTTGGGAATACATCACTTTGGCTTCAGAAGAAATGTAGGCCCCGCTGTCGGCAGCCCTGAAGATGGTTTTCCGTGGTTTCCCATTTTTACACCAGACAAATGCCGGGGCTGTACCTTAATTAAGGCCACGGCCGCTTCCTTCCATTTCCTAGGCCTTTCCTATCCCATCGTCGCCATAAGACCTATCTGTGTCGGTGCGACGTAAAGCAAATAGCAAAAAAAAAAAGAAATGTAGGAACACGTTAAGCAATACTAATTTTACGTCTGATCTTAGAGGATCGAATTAAGCAAGACATGCCCACATACATGGCATTCATGGATCTAGAAAAGGCGTCCGCTAACGTCGATTAGACCGAGCTATTTGAGATGCAGAAGGTGATCGGGATCAGGTACCGAGAAGGAAGAGTTATCTACAATCTGTACAAAAATCAGTCTTCAGTGAAAAATTCAAAGGCTGTGAAAAAGAAGCAGACATCTAGAAAGGAGTGAGGCAAAGCTGCAGTTTTTCCATCTACTTTTCAATGATTATATAGAACAGGCAGTGATGGAAATCAAAGAGGAATTCGGAAAGGAATCACAATCCAGCGAGTAGAAGTCAATATCCTGAGATTTGCTGATGACACTCTAATTTTATCTGAGACTGCAGAAGTTCTGTTGAAATATCTGAATGGAATGGGCAGAGTCTTAGGTAAGGATTACAATATGAAAATAAATACGTTCAAAATAAATGTGATGGGATGAAGTCAGACGAAGTCAGGTGAGGCAGGAAATATTAGATTGGGAAATTAGGTCTTAAGCGAAGTGGATGAATATTGTTACTTGGGTAGTAAAATAACTGACAATGGCAGAAGGAACGAGGATGTAAACTGCGGACTAGCACAAGCAAAGAAGGCCTTTCTTAAGAAAAGGAATTTGCTCATTACCAACATTGATATAGTAATTGGAAAACAGTTCTTGAGGAATTTAGTATGGAGCGTGGCATTGTATGGAAGTGAAATATGGACAATAACGAGCTCAGAAAGAAAGAGAATAGAAGCTTTTGAAATGTGGTTGTACCTAAGAATACTGAAGGTGAGGAGGATAGATCGAATCAGGAATGAAAAGTTATCAAATCGAATTCATGAGAGGAAACCTATTTTGCTAAATTTGACGGGAATGAGAGATAGGATGATAGGACACATCCTAAGACACCTAGAAAACTGTTAACTAGGTTCTTGAGGGAAGTGTATGCGGTAAAAACGGTAGAGGTAGACCAAGGTATGAATATGACAAAGAGATTAAAGTAGATGTGGGATGTACTATTTACGTAGAAATGAAAAGGTTAGCACACGATAGGGTGGCATGGAGTGCTGCATCAAACCAGTCTATGAACTGACGACTCAAGGAACAGCGTTGTGCCTTAGGTCGGATATTGAAAAGTAGGACTGAAGGTTAAGCATACGCATTTATAGAGAAATCCTCAAAACTACACATAGTGTTGTGATGAGAGACATATTAGGCAAAACGGGAAGTGATTTAGTTTGCCATTGTTTGGTGCTCCATTGATGCAATCAATAATGACTATAACTTATTTGTATTAGTAACAAACGCAGGACAACTGGGTGATAACTCAGCGTCAATGCTTTCCTCAGTAGTACAACAGCGAAGTTAAATTAAAACATAAATTTCGTACAGTAATAACAACAAAACAACAACGTAGGCTACATTTATCATATGGAAACAAAATATCACAAGATATCGGATCAAGACTTTTCATAAAACCAGGAATTTCACGATAATGAAAGAAGAATAAAAATAGGTACATTAACGAAAACCTGATCATCGAAACGACATAGAGGTAGTAGGTAAGGGTTATTCTGCCCGAAGGCTGGTCCGAACCTCCGCAGAGGTGTTCCTGAGCCGGAGTTTACGTGCGGTAGGGTGGCCAGTTCCTTTCCGCTCCTCCATTCCCTTATAGAGGTAGTGGAGCATAAAAATTAAAAGCGATCGTAAGGAATTTAATTAGAGATTTAAAATAATTCCTTACATGTAGCGAACCTAATCACATCGCAGTCACTGAGAAATTCATCAAAAATCTGTAAAATATCCCATTGCAAATAGTGTAGCAAAATAATGATGAGATAATCACATAAGAAAACACAGATAACTCAAATACTTCCAATGCTTGAAAAGTACATCTACAGCGGTGACTTAAACTCATAAATAAAACACTATCGCATCCAAATTTACACAAAATTTACAGGATATTGCCTGCTATTCCTGAATAATCTTACGTACAAAGAGAAGCATGATAAACATAAAGAGCAATTTTGTTACTTTCACAGATCTGTCTCTTCCTTGGCTTTGGCAATATGAAAGTGACTGAGGTATGAGCGATGCTAGTAATGCCAATCCTTATGCAGCCAGTCCCTGTCATGAATGGTGTGAAAATGTTGGTCATAGGGTCGGTTGGTGTATGCATTTCAGTGGGCTTGGCAGACTGATATGTAATAGCAACTCTGGCTCGGTGAGGAAAGCAACGAGAAACTACCTCACTCCTCATTTCCCTAGTACGCCTCTTCAGTGATGCCTAGGTCATCTATGACAGCTGATGGCAGATCTGTTGAGGATCCCACCAGCGGCATCGTTGACTGACTGAACATACATACATACATACATACATACATACATACATACATACATACATACATACATACATACATACATACATACATACATACATACATACATACATACATAACCACACATAAATGATACGAGTAAAGACCTGGAATCACTCTTAAGGCTTTCTTCGGAAGTTGTTATACTGCAGAGAGAAATTAGTCACAGAGCTCTGATTGACTACAAGTGGACCTCCACAAAATTGTCACATAGACATCAAACTATGGTAAGATGGTAAACGTGTGAAAGGAAAGGTTGTAATTTTCAGCAAGAGGAAAAGTCTTCTGAGTTTTAATTACTGTGTTCATGGAGCGAAATAATTTCATGGGTATCACAGTAAGTGTCTATGTGTTAACGCGAGGGAAGATCTTAATATTAGTAATGTTACCAGCGAGGTTTTTAATAACTGTTATATATATCTCTTCACATGGTTGTGAGGGTAATTAGGAGCTGTAGAAACGATGTGAATGTAGGACCGTATACATCACTGGTAGGACCCAAAATAGAATATAGTTCCCTGAATGGGACCCCACACCACGATTCCTTAATCTGAGAATTGGAAATGATCCAAAGGATTGCAGCATGATTTTGTTGGGTGAGATGTGTTAGGCCGTGATGTAAGGGTAGTGTGCCTGCCTTCTACCCGGAGGCCGCGGTTTCGATTCCCGGCCAAGTCAAGGATTTTACCTGGATCTGAGGGCTGGTTCGAAGTCCACTCAGCCTACGTGATTAGAACTGAGGAGCTATCTGACGGTGAGATAGCGGCTCCGGTCTAGATAGCCAAGAAGAACGGCCGAGAGGAGTCGCCATGCTTACCACCGTACACCTCGTAATCTGCAAGCCTTCGGGCTGGGCAGCGGTCACTTAGTAGACCAAGGACCTTCAGGGCTGTAGTGCCAATGGTTTAAAGCTGTGTTAGGAATATGTTACACACTTTGGGCTAGGAGGATTTGGGTGTATGCGGACGAGCTACTCGACCAAGAGATGTGATCCGAGTTGTCAGTGGTGAGATGGCGTGTAATGACAGTAGGCTAATAAGCTTGAGTGGAGCTCTTATAAGAAGAGAAATTAGAGATTGCAGATTGCAGTAATTTACTGCAGGATATGTTCGATAAATTTTCAACTGCATACTTATATATCATTTCAGAAAAGAATAGATAATCTGCCACCTGAACTTCATCGCTAATTGTAGATCAGTATTGATTTATTCATTGAAATGTACACTTACAGTGTTGTAGATGAGGTAGACATGGACGAAAATATAATGTTCATTCGTACAGCAGTTCCACACACGGTCCTATAACGAAATGAAATACTATTCGTATCGTACAACCAGCGCATTTAAAATACTAGATGGCTTTTTGAAATGAAAATACATTTGCCGAACCTACACGAAGTACCGACTCCCAGGAACTAAAAAAAAGAAGAAGGAGAAAGAGAAATATAAGATATGTCGTTCTGTCACAGAAGTAAGATCGTACTACACACTCCAGTATTTAACCGGTATTCCATTTGTTCGAAATCTTCCAGAAGTAGTGTGAGACATATTTGCGATATGCGGAAAGAATAAAAAAACACAATACAATCGTGCATGGTATGGATAGTGGCTGTGAGAAGGCATACAGGATTACCAAATTGGAAACAAATGCAGCGCACCCGAATACAATCAGGTTTTATAGGGAATACTGGATTAGGAAATCAGGTCTCAAACGTAGGAGTTAGATGTTCATACCTGGGTAGTAGAATAACTAACGATGGCAGAAGTAAAAATGACATGAAATGCTGAATAACTCAAGCAAGTAAGTCCTTTCATGAAATATCGCTCTCTGCGGACGTCTACGTGGAATGTAGCACTGCATAGAAGTGTAACGTAGACATTATCTAGAACAGAAAGGAGACTAGAACCTTTTGAATTGTGGTGGCACAGAATCATATAGAAGATGAAATTCTGTAGTTCGGGTCAAACGTGAGGCGAATTGGCGAGAAGAGAACAACTGGATGAATTCGGAAGAAAGAGAGAGGCCGAAAAGGGGCATTCTGGGACATCCAGGACTTGCAGACTTAGTTTTTTGACAGAAGTGCAGATAGTAATAACGGTATACGTAGACAAATACATTAATGTGACAAATGGATTGGAGAGGATGTAAGTTGATGTAGTTATGTATAGATTAAGAGGTTAGTATAGGATGGGGTTGCATGGAGATATGCACCTAACCAGTCTATGGACAAATGAATAATATAAATTAGAAACGGTCTAAGTGCCAAAGTAAACACATCTGAATTAGATTGTTTAAAGGGGTCTATGTACCGTGCGGAATACTGCTATAAAGGGTTCATAGCTACAACGTTTTTCTAGTAGTTTTTAACACCCTCGGAACAGAGGGCAGAAGCTGTATCTCCAGCAATACGTTTAGTTAAGTGCTGCTTGTTCTCACCTGCTGATAGTAACGTGTTTACCGCGTGTAGCACAAAATGTCTTCCTGTAGTGTTGTAAACATCCGAGAAAGGCGAACGAGGGGCTCTGAAAGAGTTCCCACGGAAAGGATGAGACTAAGAAACAGTGGACAATCCTACAAAAACTACAGACAGAAAGATGTGCTAGCAAACTAGCCTCCGAAAGCGCAAGTAAGTGAAAATTATATTTATACTCCTAACATAACCTACGGCTGTTTTTGCATTTCTACAACAGCACCTTGGGGAACAGCGAACATTTCTTCTTGGCCTTATGCGGCTATGTGTTGTAAAGAGGGGATGGCGTGGACAATGACCATCCTGCAGAAAGCCGTGGATAATCTAAAGTCTACTACACTGGTCCAGATGATAAAGGTAGTCATGTAAAAGTCTGTCGTAAAGCCTTTTCGGAATTATTTCACAGCTCATGAAACAAGAGAAGTAAGAAGGATCGTTTATGTGTTTATGCTGATAATAGGGGAAACAGGGTGCACCAAGAAAGTATTTAGAAGAGGAGGGGAAGCAAATATGTGAATATATAAAATCTTCTCCCATAGAAGAAAATCATCATAATAAAAAGCGATCTAACAAACAATCATTAAGCCCATATTTTAATATCTCAAGGCTATTTAGGGCTTTTACTGAAAAATATATGGTATGGAAGTGACATAAAATTACTACAATTACATTCAAGAAGAAGTTTCCTAATTTGAGATTTAGAAGACGAAGATCGGACACTTGTAGTACTTGTGAATTACTGGATGCCAAAATTAAGTGTGATCCAAGCAACACCCAACACAAACCAGCCCTTGAGCTCCACCAGAGAAAGGCAGAGAAGGCAATGTCTGCTTTACATGAGGACAGAATTTTGTCACAGACGCCTAGTAGTGATGCATGTGTGATCACAGTCGATTTACAGAAGGTATTGTTTATCCCTTCATAGACACATTGTAAGTTGCACTATTCGCGTCAGTATTTTATGTAAGTTAAATTAAGTTGTACCAAATGCTCTACAAAGAGAGACATTAGTAATACATGTTAGGACATAGACCTTTGTATATGTTAGTCAAAATGGCACATAGACACTTTTTCAAATATCAGTCTTCAGTTAGGTTTTTTCAATTGGAACAGTGAATTTTCTTGGTTATTTTCTTACGTAAGACGTTCGTATGAAGGAATAATATCAAAGAAACGTATTTTATTTTCTTACTAATAAACTTCTATTGAAATAAAACATGTTTATTGACCTTTGTCGGTTCTTTATTTTTGAACATAGACCCTTTCTAATTTATAGTATTAAGGCGACCCTAACAGCAATAAGGAAAACGCACATGTGAAGTATTATATGCTATCTTATTAAACTACCTAGGTATTACTGGTAACCCAGGAAGTGTAGTATTCCAAACATTTGCTTGAAAATTTACGTGCTAAGGTTTGCTCTTAGGTCATCCTCTCCGAAGGCCATGATCCGAACCGCAGATTTGTACGGCGGTGATATCACGGGGAGTCAACTAAGAAAGAATCATTCACTTATTTCAGTAGTTTTAATTAGTGATTTAGTCTTGGACTGCTTGACATGAGGTCATTGAAACTTCGCGACCGTCATATACATGCTCCGCATTACTGCCCCTTCTAGCTTCCAACTGCACAGCTTTGGAATTCAAGCTTTTGTTGCATTGCTGTACGCAGACTAATGCTGCGGTATATGTTGCTAGATCATGACACCAGTACTCTCGATATATCTCCTTGTTGAGCGAGGCGTAGGTATTCACAGATTCTGCAGTGTCCGCTAATCCATTATTGCTCGAACTGATGTAGTCAGCAATAAGCACGGACTTGAATGAGATATTTATAAAGTATAATTGATGAAACATGATATAGATATCACAAAGTGAACTCGACACTATTATGGAAGTTACTGGCCAGCTGATTATTTTCCGCGGAAACAGGTTAAGGGAAACTTCTTGTGAAAAAGTAATCGAAAATTCACAGAATGTTTCTTCAATTCTTTGAATCCAGCGAAATTTACTGAATTCAAATATATACACGTCCCAGCATTAAACGTGTAACTCAAATGGCTATTTTTTTGCCTGGTTTCCCATTTTCACACCAGGCAAATGCTGGGGCTGTACCTTAATTAAGGCCACGGCCGCTTCCTTCCAACTCCTAGGCCTTTCCTATCCCATCGTCGCCATAAGGCCTATCTGTGTCGGTGCGACGTAAAGCCCATAGCAAAATAAAAATGGCTATTTAAATATTAGGCATTGGAAATATTTCAGTTGTGTGTGAATTTATGTGCGATTGCATGTATCCTATAGTCCTTGAAAGGATCCCTCTCCAATCTGCGACATCAGTTATATTCGTGGTGTCAATCATACATAATATACAAATATTACATACTTGTACAGATTTAACCTGTCAATATTAAGATATATGGCTTGTCATTGATGCCTTTGTAGCTTTTGGCAGTCTTCTCATGCGGGAAGTGTTTGTTCAGTTCTGAGGACATTTTTATATACAGTATTTGTGTGGAGCACTACATGTTATGCAATATTTATTAAATTTTGAGTGAATTTCGAAGTGACTACGTTGTAATTATGGTAAATTTAAGTTATTTTCCTCAAATTTCGTATATGTATAATCTTTCATTCAGGCATGTAGCTTTCAACGGGTTTAGCATATGATACAAGTATTGTCGTATTGCTATGTATTTAAGGAGTATAAATAGTTCTTTAAAGAAAGCGTGGACTCACGCGCAGCCGTCTCGGTAATCGTGGCTAGGTAGCTTTTCTTTGGTATAAATATCTTCCATATCTGAGCCATCATCCCCGGTATGGTACCTATTGTGCCGACTAACAATCCATAAACCTTGGCGGAGTTTACGTGATATCTGTCCATGATGTAATTGGACACTGGAACGTAAATTTCCTGTTTCTCCCAGTGCATACTGTGAGACTGTTGTGCGCTTTTTTCTAGCAGTACTCTTGGATCTAATTAACGTAGCTAAGTAAAAATACATGAAATAACCAATAATTAACAAACTAATTCAGGATATTTAAAGTTGTTGTTGTTTGAGTCATCAGTCCATAGACTGGTTTGATGCAGCTCTCCATGCCACCCTATCCTGTGCTAACCTTTTCATTTCTACGTAGCTATTGCATCCTACATCTGCTCTAATCTGTTTGTCATATTCATACCTTGGTCTACCCCTACCGTTCTTGCCACCTACACTTCCTTCAAAAACCAACTGAACGAGTCCTGGGTGTCTTAAGATGTGTCCTATCATTCTATCTCTTCTTCTCGTCAAATTTAGCCAAATCGATCTCCTCTCACCAATTCGATTCAGTATCTCTTCATTCGTGATTCGATCTATCCATCTCACCTTCAGCATTCTTCTGTAACACCACATTTCAAAAGCTTCTATTCTCTTTCTTTCTGAGCTAGTTATCGTCCATGTTTCACTTCCATACAATGCCACGCTCCACACAAAAGTCTTCAAAAACATCTTTCTAATTCCGATATCAATGTTTGAAGTGAGCAAATTTCTTTTCTTAAGAAAGCTCTTCCTTGCTTGTGCTAGTCTGCATTTTATGTCCTCCTTACTTCTGCCATCGTTGGTTATTTTACTACCCAAGTAACAATATTCATCTACTTCCTTTAAGACTTCGTTTCCTAATCTAATATTCCCTACATCACCTGCCTTCGTTCGACTGCACTCCATTACTTTTGTTTTGGACTTACTTATTTTCATCTTGTACTCCTTACCTGAGACTTCATCCATACCATTCAGCAACTTCTCGAGATCTTCTGCAGTCTCAGATAAAATAACAATATCATCGGCAAATCTCAAGGTTTTGATTTCCTCTCCTTGGACTGTGATTCCCTTTCCAAATTTCTCTTTGATTTTCTTTACTGCCTGTTCTATGTAAACATTGAAAAGGAGAGGGGACAAACTGCAGCCTTGCCTCACTCCTTTCTGGATTGCTGCTTCTTTTTCAAAGCCCTCGATTCTTATCACTGCAGACTGATTTTTATACAGGTTGTAGAGAATTCTTCGTTCTCGGTATCTGATCCCTATCATCTTCAGAATCATAAATATTTAAAGTACCAGTAACTAAAATCAGCTATCAAAAAATCGCATTCCAAAGCGATAGAAACGTACATTATTTCAAACGACGACTACATGCAGGACAAATATTAATAATGTATTAAATAAAAATGGCTATAGTTCAGTAATTGGTGGTGATGTTACCTTGCGAAATATTTATTTGGGAAGTACGAACGATAAATTGCAAACTCGATGTCCGACAACACGAAAATATCTTGACTCCTACCAACACTCGTCTCCCTCTCTCATACAACAATATCTACCTTAAAAGTGGATGAAGAAGTGTTAGTTTGATGTTAGATCGAGCTTCCTTGCTACAGATTTCTATGGATTGGAATTACGAATACTCAAAGTTAGCTTCCGCACAGTTGATTGGACATATGTATATATATATAGCACCGTCCTGGCAAAATGCAAATTGTAAATACTAGCAACTGTCTTCAAGTGTTTCTCATCCACAATACTTCAATCTTAGAATTTCTATTTTCATACTGTACTCAGTTCAATAATTATCCATTAATTAGAAGATACTAGACTGCACGTTTTCTTTCCACTTGGCGAATATTACCTGGTGGTCGATATCTGCCTCGACATCTTTTAGATTTACATCCAAAATAACACTAATATTCCAATTTAAAACTTTCAGCAAATGGTTGCTGAATAATATCAACCTAAAAGTTGACTGATTTCATCTATAATGTAACTGGTAAGACCACACGGTCCCAGTGTATGGGACCCACACCAAGATTACTTGATATGAGAACGGGAAATGATCCAAAGAAGAGCAGCACGATTTGTTGTGGGTGATTTCGACAAAATTGTAGCACTAAAAATGTTGCATAATTTAGGCTGGGAGGACTTGGAAGTAAAGAGATCAGCTGCTCGACTAATTGGTATGTTCCGAGCTGTAAGTGGAGAGATAATACGATTAAGCTTAATTAGAAGTTTTAAATGTTTTTAAGAACATAATATGAGGATAAAATTGGATTTCATGAAAACAAATTTGGGCAAATATTCTTTAACAGGAAAGGAAATTGCTGATTGGAATAATTTATCAAAGTAAATGTTCGATAACTTTTCACGTCCTTTGATATTCTTTAAGAAAAGTCGAGGTAAACAGTTGACAGGAAATCTGCAACCTGGGAAACAGCCTGAAATTCAAATCAATGTCGATTGATTGACTGATTGATTGATGGATGGATGGATGGATGGATGGATGGATGGATGGATGGATGGATGGATGGATGGATGGATGGATGGATGGATGGATGGATGGATGGATGGATGGATGGATGGATGGATGGATGGATGGATGGATGGATGGATGGATGGATGGATGGATGGATGGATAGTAGTATAATTGGACAGTTCGGCGGCCGCCGCCGCCGCACGCCTCCTCCTCCGCCGCCTCCTCCGCCGCCGCCGCCGCCCCCGGGAAATTTGAATTTTGGCGGGAAATTTGAATTTTGGCGGGAGATTTGAATTTGTAAACAAAGCCACGTGCTTTTTGACAGCTGTCATCGACAACAACGCATCGCTAACCTCACTGCTGCCATCTTGACGGGCCTAAACCTCACTAGTGCCAACTTAACCTAACTAGCATGAGGTAAACAAAGCCACGTGTTTTTTGACAGCCACGTGCTTTTTTACAGACAACAACGCATCGCTAACCTCAGTACTACCATCTTGACGGGCCTAAACCTCAGTAGTGCCAACTTAACCTCACTAGCATGAGGTAAACAAAGCCACGTGCTTTTTGACAGACAACAACGCATCGCAAACCTCAGTACTACCATCTTGACGGGCCTAAACCTTAGTGGTACCAACTTAACCTCACTAGCATGAGGTAAACAAAGCCACGTGTTTTTTGACAGCCACGTGCTTTTTGACAGATTTGTAAACAAAGCCACGTGCTTTTTGACAGACAACAACGCATCGCAAACCTCAGTACTACCATCTTGACGGGCCTAAACCTCAGTAGTGCCAACTTAACCTAACTAGCATGAGGTAAACAAAGCCACGTGCTTTTTGACAGCCACGTGCTTTTTTGACAGCTATCATCCGCCATCTTTAAACTACAGAGCACCGTGCTGCCCTCTTTCGTCACCTGTCATCGGCAGTGCTGCCATCTTGACGGGCCTAAACCTTAGTGCTACCAACTTAACCTCACTAGCTCGAGATAAACAAATCCACGTGCTTTTTGACAGCTGTCATCCGCCATCTTTAATCTATAGAGCACAGTGCTGCCCTCTTTAGCTACTTACCTTTGAAATGTGGTGGCGGATAATTTGAAAAATGCTTTTCGACAAGCAGCCATCTTTAATCCAGAGAGAACCGTGCTGCCCTCTATGTGGTGGCGGCAAATTGAAAAATTCCACGTGCTCTTGTTTGAAAACAAACTCACGTGCTTTTTTGACAGCTGTCATCTGCCATCTTTAATCTATAGAGCACAGTGCTGCCCTCTTTAGTTTGAAATGTGGTGGTGGTAAATTCCACGTGCTCTTGTTTGGAAACAAAGCCATGTGCAGCTGTCATCCGCCATCTTTAATCTATAGAGCACAGTGCTGCCCTCTTTATCGTAGTAGATGTAAATTCGTCACAGCTGTCATCCGCAGTGCTGCCATCTTAACGAGCCTAAACCTTAGTGCTACCAACTTAACCTCACTAGCGTGAGATAAACAAATCCACGTGCTTTTTTGACAGCTGTCATCCACCATCTTTAATCTATAGAGCACAGTGGTGCGCTCTTTAGCTACTTACCTTTGAAATGTGGTGGCGGAGAATTTGAAAAATGCTTTTTGATAGCAGCCATCTTTGAGCACCGTGCTGCCCTCTTTGTGGTGGCAGGCAATTCCACGTGACAGCAGCCATCTTTAATCATGAGAGCACCGTGCTGCCCTCTATGTGGTGGCGGCAATTTGAAAAATTCTACATGCTCTTGTTCGGAAACAAACTCACGTGCTTTTTTTTCTGACAGCTGTCATCCGCCATCTTGCATCACAAACCTCAGTGCTGCGCTCTTTAGCTAGATACCTTTGAAATGTGGTGGCGGCAATTTGAAAAAATCTATGTGCTCTTGTTTAGTAAACAAAGCCACGTGCCTTTTATGACAGCTGTCATCCACCATCTTTAATCAATAGAGCACTGTGCTGCTATCATGCGGGCAATTTCATCACCTGTCATCCACCATCTTTAATCTACAGAGCACCGTGCTGTCATCTATGTAGTAGCACAATCTAGCGGAAGAAGTTTAGTACGAGAGTCGATGCATGCAAATTCGATAGGTGATGTGTACACGCTTTGAAACATGGCAATTCATACTGCTGCTCTGTTCCCAAGACTTTTAAGAATAGCTAATCCTAATACTGCTCTTAACGACGTCGAGCTAAGGATTGATTACGTGACCGTGACGTCACAGCCACGTGCTCTTGTTTGGTAAACATAGCCACGTGCTTTTTTGACAGCTGTCTACTTGACGAACCCTAACCTCACTTTGAAGGACAATAGAGCGTTGCTAACCTCACTGCTGCCATCTTGACGGCGGTAAACCTCAAGGCTGCCACCTTATGCATGTTATAGCGCGGAATTTAAAATCCAACAACGGAACATTGCTAACCTCACTCTTGCCATCTTTACGGCGGTAAACCTCAAGGGCTGCCACCTTATGCATGTTGTAGCGCGGAATTTAAAATCCAACAACAGAACATTGCTAACCTCACTCTTGCCATCTTGAAAAGTTCAGTGTTCCAAACACTGTGTTCGAAAAACGTAACTCATCGCACCTCGGGGATTTTATTAGGTAAGACGTAACCCCTAGGTTCCATTCCTTGTTCTGAACATAAAACCATTTACCAATAAAGATTAATTTTCTACACTTAACAAAGTACAAGCGTTCTTGCTGATAGCGATCGATGAGGTTGTTGCACCTTTAGCCCTTTAGCCCTTTAGCCCATTAGCCCTTTAGCCCTTTAGCCCATTAGCCCTTTAGCCCATTAGCCCTTTAGCCCATTAGCCCTTTAGCCAAGGAATGTGCGGTAAACTAATCTTAGAACAAAGATATCCCCTGACATGTTCTAAACACATGTTGTATCGAGTACAGTGTTTGGTTCTACTTATTGCGTGTTCTAAATACTTCAATCAATGTTTCGATCACATGATAAAGTTAACAGCATAGAGTGCAGTTTTCGATTCCAGCCTTGTTACGTTTCTTCTGTGATTTGCAAGTCTAAACATGCATAATGACGTCATCACTGCAGCACGCGCTTGCTCTAGCTATCCCGATGCAGGTTTAAACTCGTTCGATAGAGCTATGCCTTGATATAAGAGGAGGCCTTAACAGCTTATGAAAAAGCACGTCGAATTTTTCAAATTACCTGCCACCACATTTCAAAGGTATGAGGTTTAGTGCTGTAAAGATACCTGCACGATTCAAAGCTAACTTTCTTCATCAGAGCAGCCACCATCTTGTGTGAGCACCTCTAGGCCGTATCATAAGCAGCTGTGTATAGTCACCGTCTTGTCACTGCTACCTTGCGCAAGCACCCCTAGGGCGTCTCATAAGAGCAGCAGCCATCTTATGCAAGCGCTCTTAAGCTGTCTCATAAGAAGCTATGTATAGCCGCCATCTTGTAGAATTAGATAGCTGCCAATGCCAAAGGGCCTAAGTAGGGATCGAACCGTCGATCTCATCATTAGACTATGTTTTTCTTATGCCCCTGATACTGCAAACCTAGGTATCAGGTAGAAAAATTTTATCCGTTTTCGAGATATTTAACATTTTGCATTTAAGCCCTAAATTTAATGAATCGAACCTGCACGGCACGTTATACTCTCTACCATAGCTAGACCTGATCATGTTACGAAGACTTGCTTCAATACAAGCTAAAACAGAGTGAATGCCATAGGGCCTAAGTAGGAGCCGAACCGTCGATCTCATCATTAGACTTATGCTATCATGTTCCTCGTACTGCGAACCGAGGTATTGGGCGGAAAAATTTTGTCCGTTTTGCTCTACGATGCACCGTTTTCGAGATATTTAACATTTTGCATTTAAGCCCCAAATTTAATGAATCGAACTAGCATGACACGTTAGCCTCTAAGCTAAGAGCAGCAGCCATCTTGCGCAAGCACCCTTAAGGCGTCTCATAAGGAGTCGTGTATAGCCGCCATCTTGCGTTCGCCATTTTGCGCAAGCATCCTTAGGGCGTCTCTAGTCATCTTGTGCAAGGACCCTTAAGCCGCCTCATAAGAGCAACCGCCATCTTGCGCAAGCATCCCTAGGGCATCTCATAAGGAGCCATGTATAACCGCCATCTTGCGCAAGCATCCCAAGGGAGTCTATGTATAGCGGCCATCTTGCATAAGCACCTTTAAGGAGTCATGTATAGCCACCATCTTGTGCAATTAGCGCCGAGAGATGGCTGCTGTAGAATTTTTCTTTTTAAATTATCCGCCACCATATTTCAACTAAAGAGTGTAGCACTGAGGTTTGCGATGTAAGATGGCGGATGACAGCTGACAAAAAAAGCGCGTGAGTTTGTTAACTAAACAAGAACATGGAATTTGCCGCCACCACATAGATGGCAGCACGGTGCTCTCTTGATTAAAGATGGCGGATGACGGCTAACAGAACTTTTCAAATTGCCCGCTACTACATAGAGGACAGCACGGTGCTCTGTAGATTAAAGATGGTGGATGACAGGTGATGAAATTGCCCGCATGATAGCAGCACAGTGCTCTATTGATTAAAGATGGTGGATGACAGCTGTCATAAAAAGCACGTGGCTTTGTTTACTAAACAAGAGCACATAGATTTTTTTCAAATTGCCGCCACCACATTTCAAAGGTATCTAGCTAAAGAGCGCAGCACTGAGGTTTGTGATGCAAGATGGGGGATGACAGCTGTCAAAAAAAAAGCACGTGAGTTTGTTTCCGAACAAGAGCATGTAGAATTTTTCAAATTGCCGCCACCACATAGAGGGCAGCACGGTGCTCTCATGATTAAAGATGGCTGCTGTCACGTGGAATTGCCTGCCACCACAAAGAGGGCAGCACGGTGCTCAAAGATGGCTGCTATCAAAAAGCATTTTTCAAATTATCCGCCACCACATTTTAAAGGTAAGTAGCTAAAGAGCGCACCACTGTGCTCTATAGATTAAAGATGGTGGATGACAGCTGTCAAAAAAGCACGTGGATTTGTTTATCTCACGCTAGTGAGGTTAAGTTGGTAGCACTAAGGTTTAGGCTCGTTAAGATGGCAGCACTGCGGATGACAGCTGTGACGAATTTACATCTACTACGATAAAGAGGGCAGCACTGTGCTCTATAGATTAAAGATGGCGGATGACAGCTGCACATGGCTTTGTTTCCAAACAAGAGCACGTGGAATTTACCACCACCACATTTTAAACTAAAGAGGGCAGCACTGTGCTCTATAGATTAAAGATGGCAGATGACAGCTGTCAAAAAAGCACGTGAGTTTGTTTTCAAACAAGAGCACGTGGAATTTTTCAATTTGCCGCCACCACATAGAGGGCAGCACGGTTCTCTCTGGATTAAAGATGGCTGCTTGTCGAAAAGAATTTTTCAAAATATCCGCCACCACATTTCAAAGGTAAGTAGCTAAAGAGGGCAGCACTGTGCTCTATAGATTAAAGATGGCGGATGACAGCTGTCAAAAAGCACGTGGATTTGTTTATCTCGAGCTAGTGAGGTTAAGTTGGTAGCACTAAGGTTTAGGCCCGTCAAGATGGCAGCACTGCCGATGACAGGTGACGAAAGAGGGCAGCACGGTGCTCTGTAGTTTAAAGATGGCGGATGATAGCTGTCAAAAAAGCGCGTGGCTGTCAAAAAGCACGTGGCTTTGTTTACCTCATGCTAGTTAGGTTAAGTTGGCACTACTGAGGTTTAGGCCCGTCAAGATGGTAGTACTGAGGTTTGCGATGCGTTGTTGTCTGTCAAAAAGCACGTGGCTTTGTTTACAAATCTGTCAAAAAGCACGTGGCTGTCAAAAAACACGTGGCTTTGTTTACCTCATGCTAGTGAGGTTAAGTTGGTACCACTAAGGTTTAGGCCCGTCAAGATGGTAGTACTGAGGTTTGCGATGCGTTGTTGTCTGTCAAAAAGCACGTGGCTTTGTTTACCTCATGCTAGTGAGGTTAAGTTGGCACTACTGAGGTTTAGGCCCGTCAAGATGGTAGTACTGAGGTTAGCGATGCGTTGTTGTCTGTAAAAAAGCACGTGGCTGTCAAAAAACACGTGGCTTTGTTTACCTCATGCTAGTTAGGTTAAGTTGGCACTAGTGAGGTTTAGGCCCGTCAAGATGGCAGCAGTGAGGTTAGCGATGCGTTGTTGTCGATGACAGCTGTCAAAAAGCACGTGGCTTTGTTTACAAATTCAAATCTCCCGCCAAAATTCAAATTTCCCGCCAAAATTCAAATTTCCCGCGGGCGGCGGCGGCGGCGGCGGAGGAGGCGGCGGAGGAGGAGGCGTGCGGCGGCGGCGGCCGCCGAACTGTCCAATTATACTACTATGGATTGATTGATTGATTGATTGATTGATTGATTGATTGATTGATTGATTGATTGATTGATTGATTGATTGATTGATTGATTGATTGATTGATTGATTGATTGATTGATTGATTGATTGATTGATTGATTGATTGATTGATTGATTGATTGATTGATTGATTGATTGATTGATTGATTGATTGATTGATTGATTGATTGATTGATTGATTGATTGATACCTTCAACTCTTGCAGTAAGGACAGTTTCACTTAAAGCTGAGTATTGTTCCTTGTCATCCTGAATCTTATAAGTAACACAGGTTAGAATATCTCTCAGTAGATTGTTTCCATAAGTATGCCTATTATTTGCGGAAGAACAGAAAGAAGAAATGAATCTACGTTTGCGGAAGATCAGTTTAGAAATGTATGACCACGCGATACAATACTCGCTCGATGGCTGTTCTTAAATAGTTAAGATAAATCAAACTAACGTACAGAGCATCTGTAGATACCGAAAAGGCGTTTCGTAATATTGATACATACAAGCTCTTTGAGATTTTGAAGTTAACCGGTTTCAGATTTAATAATGTGGGGGTTATCTAAAATATGTAAAAGTATCGAACAGTGTTTAACGATATGAAAGAGGAGCATCTGTCCAGAAAGGAGTGAGGTACGGTTGCAGTTTATACCCCTCTTTTTGAACGTACGTGCAGATCACACGTACAGGATTTCAAGGTGAAATTAGGGAAACGAATCGTTGTTCAAGGAGATTGTCATTCTATTTGAGGGTGCAGAGGATCCAGAGACGCTGCTGAAAGGTGTGGACTCGGACTTGATGGGAAATTAAATATTGAAATTAATAGGTCTTTACCAAACGTAATGGTGCGCATTCGAATGAAGTCAAATGATGGAAAACTAGGACCAGTTAAGAGAGGACCGTACTTCTATCTTGCTCTCTGGGAAGTGGGAGAAGGAAATGGTGAAGTAAAGAAAAAGCAGAATCTAGAGTGGAATCTTGCAGAATTCTGAGAAAGAGTGAAAGCACAGATAGAAAATATCAAAATGAGGAACAAGGAAGACGAACCTGGTTATATTCGTACAGTTTACTCAGGGGAGGAAAGTGTTTCGCGTGACGTACTCCTCATTGGCGACTCGATGGAACGCTGCAGAGGTGATATTTCAAGGGTGACTGGTGTTATCCGGGAATGAAAATTGAAGAGCTGTCTCTGCAGGTTGAAAGACTGGAAGATGCCGACGATGTGCAAGTTTTATTGCTTCATGTAGGGACCAATGATCTTCTAAGAAAGGTGACACTAGACTATTTAATTGGAGAGGTGAGGAAACTGGCGAGTGAAGCTAAGAAAAATTTAAGAATGCGAATATCATACTTAGTGGCACAGTGCGAAAGAAGGACTTACCTCTACGGCGGGTGAAGGCTTTGAACGACCGGACGGACTGGTTGTGTCA
Organism: Anabrus simplex; assembly: GCF_040414725.1. Taxonomy (NCBI): domain Eukaryota; kingdom Metazoa; phylum Arthropoda; class Insecta; order Orthoptera; family Tettigoniidae; genus Anabrus; species Anabrus simplex. The sequence continues at coordinate 48,992,021 of NC_090266.1, read as the reverse complement.
GCAGCTGGACTTGGAGGGACTTGGTGTACGTTGGGACGAATTGCTAGATAGAAGACAGGTATTTCGCGCGGGACGGTTTTCACCTGAACAGGCGACGCTCCTAGGAGTTAGGAAACCTGTACTATGGAGTCAGTGAGTCTTGCCGGCAAAGATGAGGAAGACAGCAATCGGAGGAGGGCTGCCAATTGGAGCTGACGACGGGCAATGAGCAGCCACGGATTATAGACTATGAAGGTATGAAGGTAAGATCTTACGACTACAGCAGATGAATTGCAAAGGCGTTCAAAATAAAATTAATTAATTTTGGAATCTTACTGAATCGTACCATGTGGATATTGTCATGTGTACAGAGTCATACCTGAATTGGAATGTAAATAGTAGCAAAGTAAATGAGGGTGATTTCAATAGATATAGAAAAGTGGTGGCGGAGTATTTATTTATTTATTTGTATTTCTCTGTGTTGTACTTGTTGTAGTAGTTGTTTAAAATGTGTTGATGAGGATCACGAAATGCTGTGTATGCAAATCATGGATCAAGGGAATGACAACCGCATTCAAATAACAGGAATATATAGGGCGCCTGGTAACAAATTCTCGGTACTAGATGGGCGGTACGATGTCATATATATACAGACAACAATATACAGAAAAGGTTTATAATTGCAGGTGACCTAAATATTCCGGCCATAAACTGGCCTCGCGAGGCTACGGGAAGGGACTACAGTCAGGTCGCGGTAAACAAACTAATCGGGGACGGTGGTTTTCCCTAGCAGTAGACTTTCCTACTTGAGGAAACAACACTTTAGACGTTTACATTGTAAGATCCGATGACTTACACATTAGTTGTATGGCAGTACAAGGAATTAGCGACCATTCAGCTGCAGAATTAAATATTAGATATGCCTTATATAGTTTATAGATAATGATGAGAGAATTTAAGTATACCAGTAGAGTAAAGCTGACCCCTTTAAATTCTAAGAGTTTCTACGGCAAATGTTTCCCAGCTGGGCATTACAAGGCCGTCACATAAACGTAATGTGAGATAAGTTCGTTAATATTATTAATAGGGCCAGTGAGTAGTTGTATCCCTTAAATTACTAAAATGGAACGAAGATTCGGAATACTACATACATTATCATTATAGACTCTTATGCCTTTCAGCGTTCAGTCTGCAAGCCTCTGTGAATTTAGTAAATGTCGGCACAAACCTCTATTTGCAAGTAGTGCTGTGGCCTCATTTAGTTCTATACCTCTTATCTTTAAATCGTTAGAAACTGAGTCTAACCATCGTCGTCTTGGTCTCCTTCTACTTCTCTTACCCTCCATAGCAGAGTCCATTAGTCTCCTAGGTAACCTATCCTCCTCCATTCGCCTCACATGACTCCACCACCGAAGCCGGTTTATACGTACAGCTTCATCCATCGAGTTCATTCCTAAATTTGCCTTTATTTCATCATTCCGAGTACGCTCCTGCTATTGTTCCCACCTGTTTGTACCACCAATCATTCTCGCTACTTTCATGTCTGTTACTTCTAACTTATGAATAAGATATCCTGAGTCCACCCAGCTTTCACTCCCGTAAAGCAAAGTTGGTCTGAAAACAGACCGATGTAAAGATAGTTTCTTCTGGGAGCTGACTTCCTTCTTACAGAATACTGCTGATCGCAACTGCGAGCTCACTGCATTAGCTTTATTACACCTTGATTCAGTCTCACTTACTATATTACCATCCTGGGAGAACACACAACCTAAATACTAGAAATTATCGACCTGTTCTAGCTTTGTATCACGAATCTGACATTCGGTTCTGTTGAATACTGCAACAGGAAAATTATGAGCATGAAACGGAGTAAGGAAAGCTTACAAAAAAAGCAATTTAGTTTGGAGCATGTGAACAGGTTTCACAAGCTCTCCTAAAATCTCGCTTCTGAAAAGAAAGCTGCTAATGACAAATATATGAAAGTTACAATTTCTTCCAGGAAAATGGGTGGAAGATCTTTATAAGTACGTTTGGGAACGGAAAAGAGCCAGTCGTGATGCTTGAATGATATTGCCCAGAGAAGGTGAGGTAATTACTGACATTCTACTAATAGTTAATGAATGTAATTATTGGTATGGGAATGTATTTAATGAGCAGAACAGCCTGACGAAAGCATTATAGATAATACCGATTGTTTTCTGTTCCGAATTAGCCGTAGAAGAATTTAGGAAAAGTACTGTAAGTAGACAAGGCCTAATAATATTGTTGGGGAGGTTCTGGGAAGTAGGGCTATTCTACGCTATTTGGAAATGATATTTACTGTGTCAACAATACGCAAATTGCGGATGGTTGAAAGGAAGAAACTCTAGTCTCGATTTTTAAAGAGGGAAACACGCTGCTACTGTACAACTATAGACCCATTGACCTTACGCCCATTGTATGCAAACAAAGGGAACACCACATTTCAGGATATTTAAGGGAACAATTTGGAAAACGTTCGTGGATTAATGACCGTTAACATGGTTTTAGGAAAGGTTTTTTCCTGCGAGAAACAGGTGATGTCGCTCTTTCAAGATATTGGCGCGTCATTAGACAAGGATGTGCAAGTTGATGCTGTTGTAATTAATTTTCTAAAGCATTTGATATAGTACCACATGAGATTATGTTCCAAAAATTGGTGGAAATAAACATTGATGAAAGAATGGTTAGCCGGGCTGAGTGGCTCAGACGGTTAAGGCGCTGGCCTTCTAACCCCAACTTGGCAGGTTCGATCCTCGCTCAGTCCGGTGGTATTTGAAGGTGCTCAAATACGGCAGCCTCGTGTCAGTAAATTTACTGGCACGTAGAAGAACTCCTGCGGGACATAATTCCGGCACCTCGGCGTCTCCGAAGACCGTAAAAGTAGTTAGTGGGACGTAAAGCAAATAACATTATTATTATTATTATTATTATTATTATTATTATTATTATTATTATTATTATTATTATTACAGGAGTTAGACAAGGCTGTAATCTTTCACCTTTGCTGTTTGTAGTTTACATAGATCATATGCTGAAAGGTATAAAATGGCTGGGAGGGATTCAGTTAGGTGAAAATGTAGTAAGCAGTTTGGCCTATGCTGACGACTTGGTCTTAATGGCAGACTGTGCCGAAAGCCTGGAGTCTAATATCTTGGAACTTGAAAATAGGTGCAATGAGTATGGTATGAAAATTAGCCTCTCGAAGACTAAATTGATGTCAGTAGGTAAGAAATTCAACAGAATTGAATGTCAGATTGGTGATACAAAGCTAGAACAGGTCGATAATTTCAAGTATTTAGGTTGTGTGTTCTCCCAGGATGGTAATATAGTAAGTGAGATTGAATCAAGGTGTAGTAAAGCTAATGCAGTGAGCTCGCAGTTGCGATCAGCAGTATTCTGTAAGAAGGAAGTGAGCTCCCAGACGAAACTATCTTTACATCGGTCTGTTTTCAGACCAACTTTGCTTTACGGGAGCGAAAGCTGGGTGGACTCAGGATATCTTATTCATGAGGTAGAAGTAACAGACATGAAAGTAGCAAGAATGATTGCTGGTAGAAACAGGTGGGAACAATGGCAGGAGGGTACTCGGAATGAGGAGATAAAGGCTAATTTAGGAATGAACTCGATGGATGAAGCTGTACGCATAAACCGGCTTCGATGGTGGGGTCATGTGAGACGAATGGAGGAGGATAGGTTACCTAGGAGAATAATAGACTCTGTTATGGAGGGTAAGAGAAGTAGAGGGAGACCAAGACGACGATGGTTAGACTCGGTTTCTAAAGATTTAAAGATAAGAGATATAGAACTAAATGAGGCCACAACACTAGTTGCAAATCGAGTAGGCCTATTGTGGCGACGTTTAGTAAATTCACAGAGGCTTGCAGACTAAACGCTGAATGGCATAACAGTCTATAATGATAATGTATGTAATGTATGTAATGTATGTTATTATTATTATTATTATTATTATTATTATTATTATTATTATTATTATTATTATGAAAGGATGGTTATGCGTGCGGATCCGGGAATTTTTTGGTAGATTGCACGCAGAGTGTTATGGTGGGAAGTAAATACTCCGACGAAGTTTCTTTAACGTCGGGAGTACTACAGGGTAGTGTTTATCAAAGATCTGCCGAAAGAAATTTGAAGTGAATGCAGATTGTTTGCGGACGACTGCATAATATACAGAAACATACAGAATCTTGGCGATGATAGGTTACTACAAGCCGATATAAATGTACTCCATAAATGGCCACGCGATAGCAATACGAAAATAAATTCACGAAAATGCAATCTCATAAGAATGGGAAAGAAACTTAGGCAAGGGGACTCTCAATATTATCTTGGATCGGACGCTCTAGTTGAGAGTGACTCATGCAAGTACCTAGGAATCCACGTAAAGATAGAGATCTAAAATGGAACACCCACGTATGAAGTGTAATTTCTGAAGCGTACAAGTCCTTACACTTCGTGATGAGGGAACTAAAGGGCAACAGTTCCGAGGCCAAGGCACAGGGCTATATATAACCCATTAGGCCGGTCCTGGAATAAGGAGCAGCCGTATAGGATCCATACCAAGAGGAACTCACTAAGGAACTTGAGATGGTCCAGCGAAGGGCTGCAGGATTCGTGCTTAAGGATTTCAATCCCAGAAGTAGTGTGACAAGTACGATAGAATAACTTGGGTGGGTGACACTGGGGACTAGAAGGAAACGAACACAGTTATGAGCCATGTATAATGCCTACATGAATAAGCCACCTTGATGAGAGCTGACCAGTCGACTAGAAAAGCCATGTTACTTAAGCAGGACAGATCATCCGCATAAAGTAACAGGTAGATAGCAGAAAAATTAACTATGATAAATATTCGTTTGTAAATCGGGGAATTGATGATTGGAATGCATTACGTGCTGCTGTCTTACAGCCTTTTACCAACAATGTAAAATGCTTCAAGAATAGACTCCAGCATTCTGTAAATTATGTGTAAATTTCTATGTGATGGTCTCATATTTTAATTCAACGCTCATCCCACTGTCGATTGTAGTATTAAGTCATCCGAATTATTTAAGTTATGTTTGAATTTGTATATAAAAGTGCTGTATTTAAAATGCAAAGATAATAGTTAGTAACTGGACAGCTGAATTTACTGTAAGTATATACTGTATAATTAGTCATCAGTCCGAAGGCTGGTTGGATCTTCATCAGCTCCGCCATCAGCTGTCATAGATGGCCTAGGCATCGATGAAGAGGCGTACTAGGGAAATGGGGAGTGAGGTATTTTCCTGTTGCTTTCTTCACCTAGCCATAAGTTGCTATTTCATATCAGTCCGCCAAACCCATTGATATGCATGCAACAACCGACCCTATAAGCAACAGTTTCACACCGTTCATAGCAGGGACTGGCTGCATAAGAAATGGCATCACTAGCATCGCTCATACCTCAGTCTCACAGGTCAATGAAAGTAACAAAATTGCTCTAGCCTATACCAAAAGACATAGCGCACTGTAAAAACTACGTCCCGCCGACAAAGGCACTTACTGTAAGTCATAGTGTACAATTTTGAAATATTAATGTACGTGTGACGCTGTTATAATGTTACGCTAGTAGTAAGCTCAGCCGTAGTGTTAAGCACTGGAAATACTTATGTGGTGTGTGAATTTGTATATGATGACGCTGGATTTAGAATGTTAAACTAGTAGTATTCCTTGCAATGTTTTCTTTCCATGGAATTGCCTGTTGTTCTCTTATTGTTGTAGTAGTTCTTGTAAGTCGTAGTGTATAAGTTTGAAATAATTAAGGTGCGTGTGAACTTGTATAAGACGGTGTTGTAATGTTAAACTAGTAGTAAGCTCAACTTATAATATTGCAACACGTAGTGTTAAGTGCTGGAAATACGAAAGTTGTGTATGAAGTTGTATATGATGATGCTGGTGTAAGATCTTGAAACTAGTTGTGTTTCTTGTAACATATTCTTTCCATGGAATTGCTTGTTGTACTCTTTTATTTGTCGTTGTTGTCAATTACTTTATTTTACTTTACTTTACTTTATTATCGCACTACTGTAAGTGATCATTGGCACCGGGATATTCCCCAAATGCGATGTATTTAATAATAATAATAATAATAATAATAATAATAATAATAATAATAATAATAATAATAATCATAATAATAATAACAATAAAATTAATAATATTAATAGTAATAAGAATAACAGAGATTTAATCTCACTTTGAACTTGATAGAATTATCAGATAAAATAGTAATTTAAAGAATACGAAACAAGTAAGCACGGAAGTTCGTCTTAAGGAAAAACAACTGTGTTCAACTCAAGCTCAGGCATCGAAATTTGAAAGATGTCTCCAGGGATGCTCTGTACAGCATTGTACTTGACAATAGCGAAATATGAACAGTTGTTGATGCAGGAAGAAAGAGAACGCTAGGTTTGTTATGTATAGTTAGCCAGGTTTTTCAGGATCAGAATTCAGGACAGGCGTCTGCAAGAAATCGGTATGAGTCACTGCAGGTAGAACAACAGAGGGAAGATGAGGAACAGGAAATTTTGCTGAGAAGCGTGGAAGTACAGTAGGAGGAGAGTAAAACGTAGGAAAGAGAAACGGGGAGTAGAAGATAGATAAAGACAGATGGAACAGGGTCATGGGAGGGAGAATAGGGAAGAGGAAGTAGCTTCTGCAGTTGTCAGAAAATATAGGGCTGAGCAGGAGGGGAGGGGATCAAATTAGGTGGGTAGGGCTGAGGCTCTGGTCATGGGGGATTCCATTGTTAGACATGTGATGAAAGTGTGTGGAGGAAAGGAACCAGGGTGGAGTGTTATCCAGGAATTAGGCAAGGGCAGATTTTGAGGAAAGTATAAGAGAAGGAGGAGGGAAAAGAGAAGGTGGTAGTGTTTCACGTTGGTACCAATAACGTAAGGTAAGCAGGTATAAGTACCAGCATATTTGGGGATGTGTGGGATGCTGTAAGTGCAGCACGGATGAAGTTTGAGGAAGCGGTGATTGTTATCAGTGGAATACGGTGTAGGATGGATACTGACTGGAGGGTGATTGGGGATTTAAATGAGACTATGGAGTGGGTATATGGGAAAGTCGGAGTGAAATTTCTGGATCCTAATGGGTGGGTAGGAGACAGGGATCTGCCCTCAGATGGCCTTCACTTAAACTGCAGTGGTACGAAGTCAAGTAGGGATGACATAAAAGTGTTAGTGTTGAACTGTAGAAGTATTTTAAAGATTAATTTAATATATACTGTATATATTTCCCAGATATTGTAAGAGCAGTTGAATCATGGCTGGGAAACGGTACCATGGATGCAGAAATTTTCATGGAACTGGAGTGTTTATCGTAGAGATAACAACCTATGCCAGTGAAGTTCCACGACTGAGGTCGTGAAGAGTAGAAAAGTTGCACTTACCAAGTAATAATCTTAACTCCTGTCGAAGTAGACCCTTGGCTATCTATACCCAATTGCCAGAGTTTCTGGAAGTCTTGGAAGCAATTACGGAAATATTATCAACTGCGATGTTGAAAGTTCAGGTGTCACAACCCGTTGGATGTCTGCGATATCTTGATGACGCTTTCCTTCCAGTCGCAGTTTCACTCGCGGAAACAAGAAAAAATCGCAAGGCGAGAGGTTGAGTGAATATGGCGCATTTTTGGACAGCATTGTCGTGCGGTGAGAACCAGTCCTGCGACGGCCACAAATCAGAGCGGCGACGTCGAATGGCTTGTCCCAAACGTTTCAATACTTTAATGTAAAGAGTTTGGTTCCCTGTTTCACCTGGTGGAACGTACACATGGTGAACTAAGAGTTTACCGTCAAAACGCATAACTTAATGTTCACTCTTTGTTCACAATCAGCATCCATACTGTCACGGTCACTAACACAAACAGTGTGTTGCTAAGCACAGCCCTGCCACCTACAGTGTGTGCGTGGAAACATGACCAAGGCCATCTCAGAGCGTACACATACCAGGTAACATTAAACCTATATTTGTTCCTTTTTTCGCATTGCAACCTCAGAAATACAACACTTGTCCTGGATCTTTTCTGACAAAGGGTGTAGAATAGGAATGGTAGGAGGGGGAGTATTCATTCTGGTGAAAGAAGAATTTGTAAAGTACGAGAAAGTTAAAAATGACAAACATGCAATTCTAGGTGTAAGGCTCATCTCTAAATACAATTGGAAACTTGATGTATTTGGAGTACAGACTGGGAAAATGTAGCCCTGGAGCTGATTCTGAATTGTTTGGTAAGATAATTAGCTATGTGGGAAACGATATGGAAAGGAACGTGATTGTAGCGCGTGATGCCAATTTACCAAATGTCAATTGGGAAGGTAATGCGAACCACAGGAAGCATGGCCAACAAGCGACAAATAATATCTGCTTTACTTTTCGCAGAGAAATTTGCTCCTTGTCTTCCGAAGAAAATATCGGCTGTTGCTGAGGAAGTCTTCTACAATAATGAGAGTTTGAATTTAAGTTTGTTTTACCTTTGGAAATGTAGTTCATCGCCATGTGGCTCGCTGTAAGCTGGCACAGCGCTTCATATGGGAGCTGACGAAGACTTTAAGATGTTCATCACACCGTGTGTGCGTGAGGAGTAACAGAGAGGACATCAGATGAATCACGGACGAATGTGGTAGATGAAGTAAATAGAAAGTAATGAAATATTAGAGCAGGTGAAGCTTTACCTGACCCTGTAATGATTAAGTCAGAAATTCCTCATGGTAGTACTTTATATTTTCTTATAAATAATATGAGTAAAGAACTGGAATCACAGATAAGGCTATTAGTGGATGATGTTATTCTATATAGAGATACAAGATCGTGAGGAACTGTAAAATGACCTCGATAATGATGTGAGATGGACAGTAGGCAATGTTATGTTTATAAACGGGGTTAACAGTCAGGTTGTGAGTTTCACAAATAAGAAGAATCCTCTCAGTTATAATTACTGCATTGAAGGGGTGAAGTTCCTTATGGGGATCATTGTAAGTACCTTGGTGTTAATATAAGAAATGATCTTCATTGGGATAATCACATAAATGAGATTGTAAATGCACATGATTTGAGGGTATTCAGGGGTTGTAGTAACAATGCAAAGGAAAGGGCATATAAGTCTCTGGTAAGATCTCAGCTAGAGTATGGTTCGAATGTATAGGAGCCTGACCAGGATTTCATGAATCGAGAACTAGAAAAAAATAAAGTAAAGCAGCTCGATTTCTTCTAGGTGATTTCCGACAAAAGATTAGCGTTACGAAAATATTACGCAATATGGTTTGGGAAGAGTTGGGAGAAAGGAGACGAAAAGCTCGACTAAGTGTTATGTTCCGAACTGTCAGTGGAGATATGGCGTGAAATGACATTAGTGGACGAATACGTTTGTGTGGTGTCTTTGAAAGTAGGGAAGATCAAAAATATGAAGGTAAAGTTGGAATTTAAGAGGGCAAATTTGGGCAAATATTTGTTTATCGGAAGGGGATTTAGGGATTGGAATAACATACCGAGGGAGATGCTCAGTAATTTTCCAATGTCTTTCAAATAATTTTAAAAAAAGTCTAGGAAAAGAACAGATAGGGAATCTGCCACCAGGGCGACTGGCCTGAATGCAGATCAGTAGTGACTGAGTGATTATTGTTCTGGTGTGGGCAGATCACATCATAACTGAGGAGATACCAAATACAGTTAGCGGGTGGAAAATGATTTAACTGTTTGTTTTGGCTACTTCATTGGAAAAAATGGCTTCCGTTACAGCATTTGATAGCCCGCAACTTGAGGTACTTTTCAATAGCAGGGCTACGATAGCAGAGGAAGTTCTAGGCATGAATATGACAAATATGCTAGGGAAGTTGTAGGATGCAAATGTTCATTAGAGATGAGACAGTTTGTGTGGGAGAGCTGTATCAAACCAGTCTGGTAATTCAGACGTAGCACGTATTCGTAAATCAGTAACAAATCTCTTACACTCTTGTCGTATTGTGTTTTACGATTAGGAAAAGCCACATTGGTGCTATTCAAGCACCGATTCTTTAAAAAAAATGTTTATTTTATTTCTTCGGAAAAAATGCTTCCGTTATGGCATTTGAAGGTACTAAAATACGTTGTATTTTTAATTAAATAATCCTTTGTAGATGTACGCTGATATGTCACGCTTCCATGATGGTGATGATTTCTATCACCTAATATATTAGAGCCAATTGGGCGAACCAGATGTGGGCGATACAGCATAGGGGTTCAATGTACTATGGGTTGGATTCACCGAGCTCGATAACAATGGGCACGAAGGCGTATAATTTCCTGTAATGGAGAGATCAAGATTCGATTTCCTCTCTAGGCTAAGAGGTATTTCTCTACAGGCAATTGCCCTGAGTTAAATGACCACGGAGTGTCACCCCACAAACTGGTTGACTCTTTTCATGCAGTCCCAACGACAGATGTTCGATGAGCACGGGTGGTCAATAATTGTCGTTAGCTTTGAACGATGCACGTGATAACTAAGTGATTTCACCTGTTGCTCCTAGCCAAGTCTCCACTGTTCGAATACCAACCATGAATATCGGAATAATTGAGATAAGAGTTTCCCAGTTTCCCATGAGGAACTGGTGGTCCAGATTTCATCAGACACCTTTAGCGGACATGTTTGGTAATCTGTACTAATTTGTTTGTGATGGGGTCAAAACAGACAGTTCCCACACATGGCACCATAACTCAACATGCAGAAAAAGGCGTTAGGAATGAAAATCTGAAGTGACGATGTACAAAATGACCACTAGGAGCATTCAGTTCATGCCTGGTACTACACATTTTACTACATTTAGTGTCTTTTGAGTAGAAGTGATTCTTTTGGAGAAGGGCACCGCTTACGATTGTCATATTTCCAGAGGAGAGGTCGAAAGGAGATGAGTCATCTGGGATGACCAGGGTTCAAATGGTGCTGTTTACTCTAACCTTGCTACAAAATTGGACTTAGCTGTGTACGTAACATTTACGAATTTAGGAAAGTATGAAAAAATCAGTGACTCACAATAAACAATAAGCTCTGTTTACATTTATTTCAAGTTGTACGCTATTGTGCCTCAGAATTCATTGTGCACACCAATTTACTTTCATTTTGTCGGATTTAGGGTAAAACTAGATGGAAATTGAAATGAATTGTACAATCGGTCAAGTAGATTGCTGGTTGAACGATGCCGTTTATATTCTCTTCATTTATTCAGTCGCTGTAAATGCTATTGAGTTTTAATAATTAAATACTATGGAACACATAACAAAGTGGTGGAGCTTATCGAAACTGAAAAGATTAACAATTGAACCGTCAACTGGCAAACCAAATAAGTCAACTAGTTTGCACTTTTCATTGAAAGAAACCTGATTCGCAACCTTTCTTGTAATATTAGCGATAATTATATGTATTATTATTACTAATATTATTATTACTATTATTATTATTATTATTATGTTAATCTTAAATTTTACAAAATATTTTTACGGTTTTCGGACACGTGGAGTGGCTGTAAATTTTTCCAGCAGGAGTTCTGACAAGAGGCTGTGTATCTGCGGACTTTTAAATACAGCGCACTGAGTTGAAATCGAATCCTGCACAGAAGGCCAGTGCTTTCAGCATCCAAGCCATTCACATTGCTTCCATTTCCATTACTACTATTAAAGTTAATTTTGGAAAGTTTCTATCATGTCGCAAGCAGTAATAACATATTTCAATGACAACAAATAAGGGTGAGTACAAATTTGCTCACTCACTGGCCAAGTGGGTACCTCATTATTAACATTTTCCCGTTCAGATGGCACATGTACAACATGTATTGCCGGGCTGACTGGCGCAGACGGTTGAGGCACTGGCCAACTGTCCACAAATTGGCAGGTTCGATCCAGGCTCAGACCGGTGGTATTTGAACGTGCTCAAATACGTCAGCCTCGAGTGTGTATGTTTATTCGCACGTAAAAGAATTCCTGCGGAACAAATTTCCGGCACCTAAGAATCTCCAGAGACCTTCAAAAGAAGTTAGTGAGGCATAAGATCAATATCATTAATTAACAATATAAATTACAACACGTATTAAACATCTTCTAATTCTCTCTTGAAATACGGTGCGCACTATGGCAGAAGGGTAAACTGCTGGTATATTATCTACCAAATTTACAATAACTACGTCACTTTCTTTTCTTAGATGAGAGATATACTTTTTGCTCAAGAAAGTGCACCTGAGCCGAGGCTTTTACGATACAATACAAGGATTAAACATTTACAGAATTTACAAAATATTTAAAATACAATAATACCTTATTTCTAAATACGTTACAGTCTTAGAGAAGAGGAAACCCTTACAAATATATAATACCAGTGTATATTACTTGGTTTGTTAGATTTACAGCTCATTTTCTTTTGGACTCTCTTTGCTCCTCGAGTGTTATATGAGTGTATGTCAGAATTTATGATACAGATAATGTTTATATGAACCGAATTATGCTTAATTTTATATACCATCATAGCTGAAGCTCTATCACGTAACATGTTGAGTGGTAGAAGTCTGCATTTCTTCTGCAAATAATCCGTAGGTGTTCAGGGCGGTAAATTATAAAGTATTTCTAATGCACCTTTTGTAAAATGGCAACTCTCTCAAAGAGTTCCTTATTGCAACATCCCCAAACATGAATCATATAAGTTAGGTGACTTTCAATGAGAGCATGATAAATAGATTTTAAAAATTTATGGTTGAATTTATATCTTAGTCTATGAAGCACTCCAATTGCTGGAGTAACTTTTTTTCATAAGCTTTTAACTTGCTCGTTCTAATCGAACATTTCATAAATTTTTAAACCTACAAATTTAGTAAATTGTACTCTTGGTAAAGGATGATCGAAGAATGTTAATGTAAGACGAAGAGGAGTTGCACATGAGAAATTTCGAAAAATCAAGCAGTTTGTCTTGCTAACATTAATGGATAGTCCATTGTTTGAAAGCCAAGTTTGTAACAAGCTAATGTCGTACTATATTTTTACCTCAAGTTCTTTAGCAGAGGTACGAACATAAAACAATTTGTATCATCTGCAAGAAGAGATAATTGTCCTTGTAATTTTAGGGAGACTATATCATTCACAAATATTAGAAAAAAATTAGACCCAGTACTGTACCCTGAGGACTTCCAATTGATATAGGAAGAGATAAACTCTTTACTTTTTTATAAGAAACAAACTGTGATCGATCACTAAGATAATCCTTAAACCTGTTCATCAATACACCTCCTACTCCTGCTTCTTCCAGTTTTCTGATCATGATCTTGTGATCAACTCTGTCAAAGGCTTTCCTTAAGTCTATAAACAACCCAGAAGCTAATTTTCGTGAATCAAGAGCTTCTTGTAGTATAATATCCTACGCAGCATTGTATGTGCTGGAATTAAGAATAAAGCCATATTGATTTTTATAAAAGTAATTGTAATTTTTACGATTTTTCTAATATATTGCCTAACAAGGGAACGATAGAGATGTGTCTCTAGTTGTTTAAGTCTAATTTATCTATTCATTTATGGATGGGTATAACTTCGGCAATTTTTTACAATGTCGGAACTGTTCCTTCAGCTAACGATTTGTTAATAAATGCAGTAATGTATGGAACTAATTCGGTTGATAACTGTTTGAGAATTGTGCTGCATAAACCATAACAATCGCAACTACTGGAATTTTTTAGTACTTTTTTAGTTCTTTTAGTTCTCTATCATACCAGCAGTTCCTCGTTAAGTGCTTAAAGCAAGTTACAGTACCTGTATGAGTGGAACGAGTGATTGTGTGTGAAAACGATATGAGATTATTGCACAATAAATTAAATATTGGTTTAATATGATAATTTAAATTAAATTTAAAACATCCATATTGTATTTACGAAGTAGCCTAAAAATAGCTAGTAGTAAGTACAGTATTTAACTTAGATTTAGTCATGCAAGGATACAATTAGTTAAATTTCATTTAATATTTTTATTAAGCTTACTACTATTTTTACATTCGTATTTCTTTCGTTGTGTATTGAAATTTTTTCAAACCTGTATTATGTAGGCAGTTACTTTTTCTTTCTTTCTTCTTTGCATGTATATATTCATATTTTTGTCTTAAAAATTAGGTTATTTGTAGTTCATGGTATTTTAAGTTAATCAATGTCATTATATGGAATAATAACAATATGTGTGTGGTTAAGTGTGAGAAAGGGCCAAGAGCCCTTACTTCACCACAGAAAATAAAGGCTGTATCTATCTATCTATCTATCTATCTACTTGCTACTTCTTCGTTGTCAGTACGATACAAGAATAAAGAATTTCTTGGCGCTATGTGATAACTATGGGGATTACTGGTATTGGTTGTATGCAAATTAACAACCAGATCCTGAACAATACTAGTAAAATATTCATTTAATGTTGTTGAAATATCACAGGGGTTGGTGATTACATTATTATTAACTTTTAGTTGAATATCTCTATTGTTGCTATTTCTTATTTGAAGTATCTCGTTAACTAATTTCCAGGGATTATTACTAGAAACTAACATGTTGCTGTAATAAGAACTTTCAGCTTCTCTTTTACGTTTAGTGACCCTATTACAGAGTTTTTTTATATTCAACTGCTGGATATTCTGAGACATAATGGCATCCCCTTCCAAACCTACAAAGTTGCCTCTTAATTTTGCCATAAATTCTATTTTCATGTTTTATGAGGCTGAGGAGTTCAGGAGTCATCCATGGACATCCTGAGTTTTTATGTCTCGATACAGTTATTTTGTTAAAACTGGATATGCTGGCTTCCACTAAGAGATTAGTTAACTAATTGACAGTAGTTTCACAGCTGTCATTAGCATCAACTATCAACGAACTTTTAGATAAATGTTTGGTGGCGTTACTGTCTATTTTTAGGGTGTGTGTTGTGGGATATTTAAAAATACGACTACTATCTCTTACCGGGATGTCAAGATCAAAGACCAGTACATTGTGATCACTGAAGCCACTGTAAATATTATACACAATTTTTTACAGTGTGCATTAATATAAATATGATACGAAGTGTAGAACTCTTTTCCGTTACTCTAGTGGGGTATGTATAATTACATGGCAGTAGGCCACGGCATTCTCCTAGTTTACTCAACTCAATATATTGCTGATTTTGTGATATTTTATCAATATTGAAATATCCCATTGTAACAGAAAGGTGTCTACAATTCTTGTTCCATATTTCTTCAAGTTCACTTAGAAAGGACCTACTGAATTTATAATGTGGGTTATAGCAAGCTAGGATAAGTATTTCCCTTTGAAACCCGCTGTTTTCTATTAATAGTATATTGTATGGTTTATCTGTGCAGTTAACTGACAATAATGCTTTGGGTTTGTGCTCTGATATATTTTAGATAAGAATTCCACCTTCCCTATTGTAATTTCTAGAGAAAAAATAACTGTCATAGTTATTCAGCAAAAAATATTTCTCTTCTTCAGGATGTAGCCATGTTTCCACAATTATTCTAATATCAGGCGCTCGGGTTTGTATTTGTTAGCGTGCACATGATTGTTTATACCATACAGTGAACCATGATTGTTTATACCATACAGTGGACCATGATTGTTTATACCATACAGTGAACCATGATTGTTAATACCATACAGTGAACCACGATTGTTTATACCATACAGTGAACCATGATTGTTAATACCATACAGTGAACCATGATTGTTAATACCATACAGTGAACCATGATCGTTAATACCATACAGTGAACCATGATTGTTTATAACGTACAGTGAACCATGATTGTTAATACCATACAGTGAACCATGATTGTTAATACCATACAGTGAACCATGATTGTTAATACCATACAGTGAACCATGATTGTTAATACCATACAGTGAACCATGATTGTTTATACCATACAGTGAACCATGATTGTTAATACCATACAGTGAACCATGATCGTTAATACCATACAGTGAACCATGATTGTTTATACCATACAGTGAACCATGATTGTTAATACCATACAGTGAACCATGATTGTTTATAACGTACAGTGAACCATGATTGTTAATACCATACAGTGAACCATGATTGTTAATACCATACAGTGAACCATGATTGTTAATACCATACAGTGAACCATGATTGTTTATACCATAAAGTGAACCATGATTGTTTATACCATACAGTGAACCATGATTGTTTATACCATACAGTGAACCATGATTGTTTATACCATACAGTGAACCATGATTGTTTATACCATACAGTGAACCATGATTGTTTATACCATACAGTGAACCATGATTGTTTATAACGTGCAGTGAACCATGATTGTTAATACCATACAGTGAACCATGATTGTTTATACCATACAGTGAACCATGATTGTTTATAACGTACAGTGAACCATGATTGTTTATACCATACAGTGAACCATGATTGTTAATACCATACAGTGAACCATGATTGTTTATAACGTACAGTGAACCATGATTGTTAATACCATACAGTGAACCATGATTGTTTATACCATACAGTGAACCATGATTGTTTATAACGTACAGTGAACCATGATTGTTAATACCATACAGTG
Organism: Anabrus simplex; assembly: GCF_040414725.1. Classification (NCBI taxonomy): domain Eukaryota; kingdom Metazoa; phylum Arthropoda; class Insecta; order Orthoptera; family Tettigoniidae; genus Anabrus; species Anabrus simplex. The sequence continues at coordinate 48,975,395 of NC_090266.1, read as the reverse complement.
AACCATGATTGTTTATACCATACAGTGAACCATGATTGTTAATACCATACAGTGAACCATGATTGTTTATACCATACAGTGAACCATGATTGTTTATACCATACAGTGAACCATGATTGTTTATAACGTACAGTGAACCATGATTGTTAATACCATACAGTGAACCATGATTGTTTATACCATACAGTGAACCATGATTGTTTATAACGTGCAGTGAACCATGATTGTTTATAACGTGCAGTGAACCTTGATTGTTTATAACGTGCAGTGAACCTTGATTGTTTATACCATACAGTGAACCATGATTGTTTATACCATACAGTGAACCATGATTGTTAATACCATACAGTGAACCATGATTGTTAATACCATACAGTGAACCATGATTGTTTATACCATACAGTGAACCATGATTGTTTATACCATACAGTGAACCATGATTGTTTATAACGTACAGTGAACCATGATTGTTTATACCATACAGTGAACCGTGATTGTTAATACCATACAGTGAACCATGATTGTTTATAACGTGCAGTGAACCATGATTGTTTATACCATACAGTGAACCATGATTGTTAATACCATACAGTGAACCATGATTGTTTATAACGTGCAGTGAACCATGATTGTTTATAACTTACAGTGAACCTTGATTGTTTATACCATACAGTGAACCATGATTGTTTATACCATACAGTGAACCATGATTGTTTATACCATACAGTGAACCATGATTGTTTATACCATACAGTGAACCATGATTGTTTATACCATACAGTGAACCATGATTGTTAATACCATACAGTGAACCATGATTGTTTATACCATACAGTGAACCATGATTGTTTATACCATACAGTGAACCATGATTGTTTATACCATACAGTGAACCATGATTGTTAATACCATACAGTGAACCATGATTGTTTATAACGTGCAGTGAACCATGATTGTTTATAACTTACAGTGAACCTTGATTGTTTATACCATACAGTGAACCATGATTGTTTATACCATACAGTGAACCATGATTGTTCATACCATACAGTGAACCATGATTGTTTATACCATACAGTGAACCATGATTGTTTATACCATACAGTGAACCATGATTGTTTATACCATACAGTGAACCATGATTGTTAATACCATACAGTGAACCATGATTGTTTATACCATACAGTGAACCATGATTGTTTATACCATACAGTGAACCATGACTGTTAATACCATACAGTGAACCATGACTGTTAATACCATACAGTGAACCATGATTGTTTATAACGTGCAGTGAACCATGATTGTTTATAACTTACAGTGAACCATGATTGTTAATACCATACAGTGAACCATGACTGTTAATACCATACAGTGAACCATGACTGTTAATACCATACAGTGAACCATGATTGTTTATAACGTGCAGTGAACCATGATTGTTTATAACGTACAGTGAACCATGATTGTTAATACCATACAGTGAACCATGATTGTTTATAACGTGCAGTGAACCATGATTGTTTATAACGTACAGTGAACCATGATTGTTAATACCATACAGTGAACCATGACTGTTTATACCATACAGTGAACCATGACTGTTAATACCATACAGTGAACCATGATTGTTAATACCATACAGTGGACCATGATTGTTTATACCATACAGTGAACCATGATTGTTTATAACGTACATTGAACCATGATTGTTTATACCATACAGTGAACCATGATTGTTTATACCATACAGTGAACCATGATTGTTTATACCATACAGTGAACCATGATTGTTAATACCATACAGTGAACCATGATTGTTAATACCATACAGTGAACCATGATTGTTTATACCATACAGTGAACCATGATTGTTTATACCATACAGTGAACCATGATTGTTTATAACGTACATTGAACCATGATTGTTTATACCATACAGTGAACCATGATTGTTTATACCATACAGTGAACCATGATTGTTAATACCATACAGTGAACCATGATTGTTAATACCATACAGTGAACCATGATTGTTTATACCATACAGTGAACCATGATTGTTTATAACGTACAGTGAACCATGATTGTTTATACCATACAGTGAACCATGATTGTTAATACCATACAGTGAACCATGATTGTTAATACCATACAGTGAACCATGATTGTTTATAACGTGCAGTGAACCATGATTGTTTATACCATACAGTGAACCATGATTGTTAATACCATACAGTGAACCATGATTGTTTATAACGTGCAGTGAACCATGATTGTTAATACCATACAGTGAACCATGACTGTTAATACCATACAGTGAACCATGATTGTTAATACCATACAGTGAACCATGATTGTTTATACCATACAGTGAACCATGATTGTTAATACCATACAGTGAACCATGATTGTTTATAACGTGCAGTGAACCATGATTGTTAATACCATACAGTGAACCATGATTGTTAATACCATACAGTGAACCATGATTGTTTATAACGTGCAGTGAACCATGATTGTTAATACCATACAGTGAACCATGATTGTTAATACCATACAGTGAACCATGATTGTTTATACCATACAGTGAACCATGATTGTTTATACCATACAGTGAACCATGATTGTTAATACCATACAGTGAACCATGATTGTTAATACCATACAGTGAACCATGATTGTTAATACCATACAGTGAACCATGATTGTTTATAACGTGCAGTGAACCATGATTGTTAATACCATACAGTGAACCATGATTGTTTATACTATACAGTGAACCATGATTGTTAATACCATACAGTGAACCATGATTGTTTATACCATACAGTGAACCATGATTGTTAATACCATACAGTGAACCATGATTGTTTATAACGTGCAGTGAACCATGATTGTTAATACCATACAGTGAACCATGATTGTTAATACCATACAGTGAACCATGATTGTTTATAACGTGCAGTGAACCATGATTGTTAATACCATACAGTGAACCATGATTGTTAATACCATACAGTGAACCATGATTGTTTATAACGTGCAGTGAACCATGATTGTTAATACCATACAGTGAACCATGACTGTTAATACCATACAGTGAACCATGATTGTTAATACCATACAGTGAACCATGATTGTTTATACCATACAGTGAACCATGATTGTTAATACCATACAGTGAACCATGATTGTTTATAACGTGCAGTGAACCATGATTGTTAATACCATACAGTGAACCATGATTGTTAATACCATACAGTGAACCATGATTGTTTATACCATACAGTGAACCATGATTGTTAATACCATACAGTGAACCATGATTGTTAATACCATACCGTGAACCATGTTTGTTTATACCATACAGTGAACCATGATTGTTTATACCATACAGTGAACCATGATTGTTAATACCATACAGTGAACCATGATTGTTTATAACGTGCAGTGAACCATGATTGTTAATACCATACAGTGAACCATGATTGTTAATACCATACAGTGAACCATGTTTGTTTATACCATACAGTGAACCATGATTGTTTATACCATACAGTGGACCATCATTGTTTATAACGTACATTGAACCATGATTGTTTACACCATACAGTGAACCATGATTGTTAATACCATACAGTGAACCATGATTGTTTATAACGTGCAGTGAACCATGATTGTTAATACCATACAGTGAACCATGATTGTTAATACCATACAGTGAACCATGATTGTTAATACCATACAGTGAACCATGATGGTTTATAACGTGCAGTGAACCTTGATTGTTTATACCATACAGTGGACCATCATTGTTTATAACGTACATTGAACCATGATTGTTAATACCATACAGTGAACCATGATTGTTAATACCATACAGTGAACCATGATTGTTTATACCATCCAGTGGACCATCATTGTTTATAACATACAGGGAACCATGATTGTTTATAACATACAGTGGACCATCATTGTTTATAACATACAGGGAACCATGATTGTTTATACCATACAGTGGACCATCATTGTTTATAACGTACATTGAACCATGATTGTTAATACCATACAGTGAACCATGATTGTTAATACCATACAGTGAACCATGATTGTTAATACCATACAGTGAACCATGATTGTTAATACCATACAGTGAACCATGATGGTTTATAACGTGCAGTGAACCTTGATTGTTTATACCATACAGTGGACCATCATTGTTTATAACGTACATTGAACCATGATTGTTAATACCATACAGTGAACCATGATTGTTTATAACGTGCAGTGAACCTTGATTGTTTATACCCTGCAGTGAACCATGATTGTTTATAACATACAGTGAACCATGATTGTTTATACCATCCAGTGGACCATCATTGTTTATAACATACAGGGAACCATGATTGTTTATAACATACAGTGGACCATCATTGTTTATAACATACAGTGAACCATGATTATTTATAACATACAGTGAACCATGATTGTTTATACCATACAGTGAACCATGATTGTTTATAGCATACAGTGAACCATGATTGTTTATACCATGCAGTGAACCATGATTGTTTATACCATGCAGTGAACCATGATTGTTTATACCATACAGTGGACCATCATTGTTTATAACGTACATTGAACCATGATTGTTAATACCATACAGTGAACCATGATTGTTTATAACGTGCAGTGAACCTTGATTGTTTATACCATGCAGTGAACCATGATTGTTTATAACATACAGTGAACCATGATTTTTTATACCATCCAGTGGACCATCATTGTTTATAACATACAGTGAACCATGATTGTTTATAACATACAGTGGACCATCATTGTTTATACCATACAGTGAACCATGATTGTTTATAACATGCAGTGAACGATGAAATGAAATATCGTATGGCTTTTAGTGCCGGGATATCCCAGGACGGTTTTGGCTCGCCAGGTGCAGGTCTTTCTATTTGACGCCCATAGGCGACCTGCGCGTCGTGATGAGGATGAAATGATGATGAAGACAACACATACACCAAGACCCAGTGTCATTGGAATTAACCAATTAAGGTTAAAATCCCCTACTCGGCCGGGAATCGAACCCGGGACCATCTGAACCGAAGGCCAGGACGCTGACCGTTCAGCCAACGAGTGAACGTTGATTGTTTATACCATACAGTGAACCATGATTGTTTATACCATACTGAGCCGTATCCTGCCGGCCCATAATAATAATAAGAACATTATTTGACCCAATATGTAAAATTTATTCATAAAAGTTACAGTCTAACATGTTAAAGCATCGTACCCCAAGATAGTTGATACCGGATGTTGAGCAAGACAGTGGTTCGCTGGATATTGCTTCATATTTCCGTATGACCGTGAGAAAGGATAGCGTACCCAAGCGCTGGCAAGGATCGATACGTGTATTAGATGCTGACCAAGCAAGATATTTCAGCCAATGGGAACTCAAGGATTTGGCAAACCTGGAGGTCACACCGCGCCAAATCTTAATTCCAGGATAACCAACGTGCTCAGTTGATAAAGTCAGTTTCTGTAGGTAATCGGTTTTCCACAGTTTCAGAAGTCAGATATATTTGGAAATGTATTATAAAAATTGGTGGAAGAGATTAGCTAGTGTTTGAGCTGTGTTTTGTAAATATATCACAATAAGTATTGTGTCATCATATATGACGAACTCTCTGATTGGTGGTTGGTTCAGATACCCGGGAACCCCAGCATTAATGGCGTCACCAAAGCCTCCTCAGTAACCCAAGCTCTGAAGAGCGTGACTCTGTGTTAAATGCTTGGATAGTGCGGAAGCACAAACTTTGATTGGTGATTGTGATTAACGTGGTGTTATTCCAGTAACAGTAACTGGTTCTCAATGATACTTTAAATTGTGCAGTTGCAATATTTTACTGTATTGAGTAAATGGAATAGTATAATTTTGGCAGAGTTTACTTTTAATTGATAAAGACGGTGTTTAGTGACCGCTGAGTAACAAGTGTAGTGGAAACGTGTTATTGTTTCACTATTTCGCGACGGGCGCGTTTTCGCGTGGAACTTCCGTAACGAACCGTGTGCTGCTTTTCAAACAGTATTTTTACCCTTTAAGTGAAGTGTGTAATATATATGTGAATCAGTGTGTTTAGCTGATCTTGTAAAGAGAAAGGGTATTTCGGCTCGCAGCATTAAGCAGCGAAGATATTATCAACTATAGTCTTCTGTGTTCCAGTGAATTATTTTCCAGCAAGATGATGGATACGCCTGCAGAGGAAGGAAGTGAATTCCCACATGTTAATGCTGTGATTAACATGGTGTAGATCCCTAAATCAGTGGGGATATAAGCTGCTATCCTGGTGTCCCGAGAGTCGTAATGTAAATACAGTAAGGCGCATGTGTTATTTATGGCATGATATGTAAGTTATGTTAAGGTACTAGGGCAGTGTAGATAGAATTTTTAATTTTCATGTAAACTAAGCCTGACGGCATGTGTTTGTTTAATTTTGTTACTATGATAGATTCGGATACGAGAATAATGCCTGTTTATTTTATTTTCATTTTGCTTTATGATTAGATGTTTGGGAAAATAAGGGATTGATAGCATCAGTTGTTGTTTATTTGTGTATGTTACTTAGCGTAGGATATTCCGAGTTTTCCTTAAATATATGCTAGAAGGGCTAGATGGACAGGTTCATTTTTATACAACATTAAACACGTATTAGTTCATTTTATTTCGGTTATTCAGAGAGACAGATATAGCTATTTTGCATGATGCATGGTTTTACAGAAGCTGCCAGAAGGAGCTGCAGAACGCCGTTGTTAAAATAAGATCTTTGAAGTTAAGTTGGATTCTGTTTGCCTGATGGTCTGCCAAGGACACGAACTGCGTCTCATTATGTGGAAAGGCCAGTGGGATTCATGAGAAATAATGAGATAAAGATTGCATGCTGAATTATAATGTATTGGTGCAGGCTGATTGTATGCCTGACAAGATAGAGTATTGTGCAGATGTGTGTGCCTGCCTAGTGTCTTCTGATTGTATATTGTGGTCAGAATGGACAGTGTTAATTCCAGACTATTGAGTCTGATTGTTGTTAAATGACCAAAGCATGCTAAGAAGGAATGAATATACGTGAGTTTCCGTGTAGCCGATGAAAGGCGTTATCTGATGGCAAGCTGATTTCTGGCCTGCCTCGGGAGACAAAATCCAATCTTTAGCATAGTGGAGTTCAACACTTCTTTTCAGCTCGTAAGCTACCCGGGAGTACATGACGGATGACCGCGCTGTTGAGCGCTCAAACGCAGCAGAAGGAGGCAATGTTGCCCATTGCTTTCTTCATGATATCAAGGGTTATTTATATGTTTTTCCCTTACAGGATGATATTTTACATCGTTATTTGTGATTGTATACCTTGTCTCGTTGTTTTTAAAGGGGACAGCCCGAGTGCTGAAATATTGTTTGTTTATCTAGTTCTGTCTAGATCTTTTGCAGTGAACCGGGATTCACATTAGAAGCAGTGTAGCATTTAAGATTTTACTCGATATCCGATGTATATATATGTTTAGTTTGATTATTTGAATTGTTGTAAATATAGTGTAGGATTTGCCCCTAGTATTTTGCATAACATACCTAGCGTCCATTGCGTCTTAATTATTTTCTTTTCGTCGTAACTTTTCTTTATAATGTAACTTTTATTTAATTGTAATTTCAGCGACTCTCGGGATTAACTAAACTTTGAAACCGTATCGTTGGGATGCGATAGGGTGAGACTCCATACGGAAATACAACATGTCAGTGTTTGCGTACACTTGTTCCCATACAATATAAACATTGGACTATAAGAAGAAACTCAGTCTTGATTTATATAAATGTTTTTTGTTGAACTTTTTTTTAAATGTCAAATTTGTATGATCATTCAATTAACGTTTCTAATTTCGACTTATTTCAATACTTTGAGTTCATTTTTTTACAAATTATTATTTTTCTTGATTTAATTATTTTCATGTGATATGATCGGGGATATTTATTAATAAATCCATCTTACCCCCTACGATTGTTCCTCATTCGTGTTATACCTCCATTTCCTGTCATTGATTGCTATTGTAGTGTAGAACTTCGACTTTTTTTCCTGACCCAATCGACAACCAACCCACACTCTGCCCAACCCTGAGTTAGTCGGATGTTCATACAGGAATGGATGCATCGTCCTAGAGGGTATTTACCCCTGGGTACGGTACAATACAGTGAACCATGATTGTTTCTAACATACAGTGAACCATGATTGTTTATAACTTACAGTGAACGATGGTTGTTTATACCATACAGTGAACCATGACTGTTTATAACATGCAGTGACCCATGACTGTTTATACCATACAGTGAACCATGACTGTTTATACCATACAGAGAACCATGACTGTTTATAACTTACAGTGAACCATGATTGTTTATACCATACAGTGAACCATGATTATTTTAACATACAGTGAACCATGATTATTTCTAACATACAGTGAACCATGACTGTTTATACCATACAGTGGACCATGATTGTTTATACCATACAGTGAACCATGATTGTTTATACCATACAGTGAACCATGATTGTTTATAACATACAGTGAACCATGATTGTTTATACCATACAGTGAACCATGACTGTTTATACCATGCAGTGAACCATGATTATTTCTAACATATAGTGAACCATGACTGTTTATACCATGCAGTGAACCATGATTGTTTCTAACATACAGTGATCCATGACTGATTATACCATACAGTGAACCATGATTATTTTAACATACAGTGATCCATGACTGATTATACCATACAGTGAACCATGATTATTTCTAACATATAGTGAACCATGACTGTTTATACCATACAGTGAACCATGATTATTTCTAACATACAGTGATCCATGACTGTTTATACCATACAGTGAACCATGATTATTTCTAAAATACAGTGAACCATGATTGTTTATACCATACAGTGAACCATGAACGTTTATACCATACAGTGAACCATGATTGTTTATACCATACAGTGAACCATGACTGTTTATACCATACAGTGAACCATGATTATTTCTAACATACAGTGAACCATGATTGTTTATACCATACAGTGAACCATGAACGTTTATACCATACAGTGAACCATGATTGTTTATACCATACAGTGAACCATGATTGTTTATACCATACAGTGAACCATGACTGTTTATACCATACAGTGAACCATGGTTATTTTAACATACAGTGATCCATGACTGATTATACCATACAGTGAACCATGATAATTTCTAACGTACAGTGAACCATGACTGTTTATACCATACAGTGAACCATGACTGTTTATACCATACAGTGAACCATGATTGTTTATACCATACAGTGAACCATGATTGTTTATAACTTACAGTGAACGATGATTGTTTATACCATGCAGTGAACCATGATTATTTCTAACATATAGTGAACCATGATTATTTCTAACATACAGTGAACCATGACTGTTTATACCATACAGTGAACCATGACTGTTTATACCATACAGTGAACCATGATTATTTCTAACATACAGTGAACCATGATTGTTTATACCATACAGTGAACCATGAACGTTTATACCATACAGTGAACCATGATTGTTTATAAATTACAGTGAACGATGATTGTTATAACTTACAGTGAACCATGATTGTTTATACCATACAGTGAACGATGATTGTTTATACCATACAGTGAACCATGATTGTTTATACCATGCAGTGAACCATGATTGTTTATAACTTACAGTGAACCATGAATGTTTACACCATACAGTGAACGATGATTGTTTATACCATACAGTGAACAATGACTGTTTATACCATACAGTGAACCATGATTATTTCTAACATACAGTGAACCATGACTGTTTATACCACACAGTGAACCATGATTATTTCTAACATACAGTGAACCATTACTGTTTATACCATACAGTGAACCATGATTATGTCTAACATACAGTGAACCATGATTGTTTATACCACACAGTGAACCATGATTATTTCTAACATACAGTGAACCATGATTATGTCTAACATACAGTGAACCATGATTATGTCTAACATATAGTGAACCATGACTGTTTATACCATACAGTGAACCAATACTGTTTATACCATACAGTGAACCATGATTATTTCTAACATACAGTGAACCATGATTATTTCTAACATACAGTGAACCATGATTATGTCTAACATACAGTGAACCATTACTGTTTATACCATACAGTAAACCATGATTATTTCTAACATACAGTGAACCATGATTATGTCTAACATATAGTGAACCATGACTGTTTATACCAAACAGTGAACCATGATTATGTCTAACATACAGTGAACCATGATTATGTCTAACATACAGTGAACCATGACTGTTTATACCATACAGTGAACCATGACTGTTTATACCATACAGTGAACCATGATTATTTCTAACATACAGTGAACCATGATTATGTCTAACATATAGTGAACCATGACTGTTTATACCATACAGTGAACCATGATTATTTCTAACATACAGTGAACCATGATTATGTCTAACATATAGTGAACCATGACTGTTTATACCAAACAGTGAACCATGATTATGTCTAACATACAGTGAACCATGATTATGTCTAACATACAGTGAACCATGACTGTTTATACCATACAGTGAACCATGATTGTTTATAACTTACAGTGAACGATGATTGTTTATACCATACAGTGAACCATGATTATTTTTAACATACAGTGAACCATGATTATTTCTAACATACAGTGTACCATGACTGTTTATACCATACAGTGAACCATGATTGTTTATAACTTACAGTGAACCATAATTATGTCTAACATACAGTGAACCATGACTGTTTATACCATACAGTGAACCATGATTATGTCTAACATACAGTGAACCATGACTGTTTATACCATACAGTGAACCATGATAATATCTAACATACAGTGAACCATGATTGTTTATAACTTACAGTGAACCATGATTGTTTATAACTTACAGTGAACGATGATTTTTTATACCATGCAGTGAACCATGATTATTTCTAACATATAGTGAACCATGACTGTTTATACCATACAGTGAACCATGATTGTTTCTAACATACAGTGATCCATGACTGATTATACCATACAGTGAACCATGATTATTTTAACATACAGTGATCCATGACTGATTATACCATACAGTGAACCATGATTATTTCTAACATATAGTGAACCATGACTGTTTATACCATACAGTGAACCATGATTATTTCTAACATACAGTGATCCATGACTGTTTATACCATACAGTGAACCATGATTATTTCTAAAATACAGTGAACCATGATTGTTTATACCATACAGTGAACCATGAACGTTTATACCATACAGTGAACCATGATTGTTTATACCATACAGTGAACCATGACTGTTTATACCATACAGTGAACCATGATTATTTCTAACATACAGTGAACCATGATTGTTTATACCATACAGTGAACCATGAACGTTTATACCATACAGTGAACCATGATTGTTTATACCATACAGTGAACCATGATTGTTTATACCATACAGTGAACCATGACTGTTTATACCATACAGTGAACCATGGTTATTTTAACATACAGTGATCCATGACTGATTATACCATACAGTGAACCATGATAATTTCTAACGTACAGTGAACCATGACTGTTTATACCATACAGTGAACCATGACTGTTTATACCATACAGTGAACCATGATTGTTTATACCATACAGTGAACCATGATTGTTTATAACTTACAGTGAACGATGATTGTTTATACCATGCAGTGAACCATGATTATTTCTAACATATAGTGAACCATGATTATTTCTAACATACAGTGAACCATGACTGTTTATACCATACAGTGAACCATGACTGTTTATACCATACAGTGAACCATGATTATTTCTAACATACAGTGAACCATGATTGTTTATACCATACAGTGAACCATGAACGTTTATACCATACAGTGAACCATGATTGTTTATAAATTACAGTGAACGATGATTGTTATAACTTACAGTGAACCATGATTGTTTATACCATACAGTGAACGATGATTGTTTATACCATACAGTGAACCATGATTGTTTATACCATGCAGTGAACCATGATTGTTTATAACTTACAGTAAAGCATGAATGTTTACACCATACAGTGAACGATGATTGTTTATACCATACAGTGAACAATGACTGTTTATACCATACAGTGAACCATGATTATTTCTAACATACAGTGAACCATGACTGTTTATACCACACAGTGAACCATGATTATTTCTAACATACAGTGAACCATTACTGTTTATACCATACAGTGAACCATGATTATGTCTAACATACAGTGAACCATGATTGTTTATACACACAGTGAACCATGATTATTTCTAACATACAGTGAACCATGATTATGTCTAACATACAGTGAACCATGATTATGTCTAACATATAGTGAACCATGACTGTTTATACCATACAGTGAACCAATACTGTTTATACCATACAGTGAACCATGATTATTTCTAACATACAGTGAACCATGATTATTTCTAACATACAGTGAACCATGATTATGTCTAACATACAGTGAACCATTACTGTTTATACCATACAGTAAACCATGATTATTTCTAACATACAGTGAACCATGATTATGTCTAACATATAGTGAACCATGACTGTTTATACCAAACAGTGAACCATGATTATGTCTAACATACAGTGAACCATGATTATGTCTAACATACAGTGAACCATGACTGTTTATACCATACAGTGAACCATGACTGTTTATACCATACAGTGAACCATGATTATTTCTAACATACAGTGAACCATGATTATGTCTAACATATAGTGAACCATGACTGTTTATACCATACAGTGAACCATGATTATTTCTAACATACAGTGAACCATGATTATGTCTAACATATAGTGAACCATGACTGTTTATACCAAACAGTGAACCATGATTATGTCTAACATACAGTGAACCATGATTATGTCTAACATACAGTGAACCATGACTGTTTATACCATACAGTGAACCATGATTGTTTATAACTTACAGTGAACGATGATTGTTTATACCATACAGTGAACCATGATTATTTTTAACATACAGTGAACCATGATTATTTCTAACATACAGTGTACCATGACTGTTTATACCATACAGTGAACCATGATTGTTTATAACTTACAGTGAACCATAATTATGTCTAACATACAGTGAACCATGACTGTTTATACCATACAGTGAACCATGATTATGTCTAACATACAGTGAACCATGACTGTTTATACCATACAGTGAACCATGATAATATCTAACATACAGTGAACCATGATTGTTTATAACTTACAGTGAACCATGATTGTTTATAACTTACAGTGAACGATGATTTTTTATACCATGCAGTGAACCATGATTATTTCTAACATACAGTGAACCATGATTATTTCTAACATACAGTGAACCATGATTGTTTATACCATACAGTGAACCATGATTGTTTATAACTTACAGTGAACCATGACTGTTTATACCATACAGTGAACCATGACTGTTTATACCATACAGTGAACCATGACTGTTTATACCATACAGTGAACCATGACTGTTTATACCATACAGTGAACCATGATTATTTCTAACATACAGTGAACCATGATTATGTCTAACATACAGTGAACCATGACTGTTTATACCATACAGTGAACCATGACTGTTTATACCATACAGTGAACCATGATTATGTCTAACATACAGTGAACCATGACTGTTTATACCATACAGTGAACCATGATTATTTCTAACATACAGTGAACCATGATTATGTCTAACATACAGTGAACCATGACTGTTTATACCATACAGTGAACCATGACTGTTTATACCATACAGTGAACCATGACTGTTTATACCATACAGTGAACCATGATTATTTCTAACATACAGTGAACCATGATTGTTTATACCATACAGTGAACCATGACTGTTTATACCATACAGTGAACCATGATTATTTCTAACATACAGTGAACCATGATTGTTTATACCATACAGTGAACCATGACTGTTTATACCATACAGTGAACCATGATTATTTCTAACATACAGTGAACCATGACTGTTTATACCATACAGTGAACCATGACTGTTTATACCATACAGTGAACCATGACTGTTTATACCATACAGTGAACCATGATTATTTCTAACATACAGTGAACCATGATTGTTTATACCATACAGTGAACCATGACTCTTTATACCATACAGTGAACCATGATTGTTTATAACTTACAGTGAACGATGATTGTTTATAAATTACAGTGAACCATGATTGTTTATACCATACAGTGAACGATGATGGTTTATACCACACAGTGAACCATGATTATTTCTAACATACAGTGAACAATGACTGGTTATACCATACAGTGAACCATTACTGTTTATACCATACAGTGAACCATGATTATTTCTAACATACAGTGAACCATGATTATGTCTAACATACAGTGAACAATGACTGGTTATACCATACAGTGAACCATTACTGTTTATACCATACAGTGAACCATGATTATGTCTAACATACAGTGAACCATGATTATGTCTAACATACAGTGAACCATGACTGTTTATACCATACAGTGAACCATGATTATGTCTAACATACAGTGACCCATGATTGTTTATACCATACAGTGAACCATGATTGTTTATACCATACAGTGAACCGTGATTGTGTGTAACATACAGTGAACCATGATTGTTTATACCATACAGTGAACCATGATTGTTTCTAACATACAGTGAACCATGATTATGTCTAACATACAGTGAACCATGACTGTTTATACCATACAGTGAACCATGATTGTTTCTAACATACAGTGAACCATGATTATGTCTAACATACAGTGAACCATGACTGTTTATACCATACAGTGAACCATGACTGATTATACATACAGCGAACCAAGATTATTTGTAACATACAGTGAACCATGATAATTTCTCTACATACAGTGAACTATGACTGTTTATACCATACAGTGAACCATGACTGTTTATACCATACAGTGAACCATGACTGTTTATACCATACAGTGAACAATGACTGTTTATACCATACAGTGAACCATGATTATTTCTAACATACAGTGAACCATGATTGTTTATACCACACAGTGAACCATGATTATTTCTAACATACAGTGAACAATGACTGGTTATACCATACAGTGAACCATTACTGTTTATACCATACAGTGAACCATGATTATTTCTAACATACAGTGAACCATGATTATGTCTAACATACAGTGACCCATGACTGTTTATACCATACAGTGAACCATGATTATGTCTAACATACAGTGACCCATGATTGTTTATACCATACAGTGAACCATGATTGTTTATACCATACAGTGAACCATGATTGTTTATACCATACAGTGAACCATGATTGTTTATACCATACAGTGAACCGTGATTGCGTGTAACATACAGTGAACCATGATTGTTTATACCATACAGTGAACCATGATTGTTTATACCATACAGTGAACCATGATTATGTCTAACATACAGTGAAACATGATTGTTTATACCATACAGTGAACCATGATTGTTTCTAACATACAGTGAACCAAGATTATGTCTAACATACAGTGAACCATGATTGTTTATACCATACAGTGAACCATGATTGTTTATAGCATACAGTGAACCATGACTATTTCTAACATACAGTGAACCATGATTGTTTATAGCATACAGTGAACCATGACTGTTTATACCACACAGTGAACCATGATTATTTCTAACATACAGTGAACCATGACTGTTTATACCATACAGTGAACCATGATTATGTCTAACATACAGTGAACCATGACTGTTTATACCATACAGTGAACCATGATTGTTTATAGCATACAGTGAACCATGATTGTTTATACCATACAGTGAACCATGATTGTTTATAGCATACAGTGAACCATGATTGTTTATACCATACAGTGAACCATGAACGTTTATACCATACAGTGAACCATGACTGTTTATACCATACAGTGAACCGTGATTGCGTGTAACATACAGTGAACCATGATTGTTTATACCATACAGTGAACCATGATTGTTTATACCATACAGTGAACCGTGATTGCGTGTAACATACAGTGAACCATGATTGTTTATACCATACAGTGAACCATGATTGTTTATACCATACAGTGAACCATGATTATGTCTAACATACAGTGAAACATGATTGTTTATACCATACAGTGAACCATGATTGTTTCTAACATACAGTGAACCATGATTATGTCTAACATACAGTGAACCATGATTGTTTATACCATACAGTGAACCATGATTGTTTATAGCATACAGTGAACCATGACTATTTCTAACATACAGTGAACCATGATTGTTTATAGCAAACAGTGAACCATGACTGTTTATACCACACAGTGAACCATGATTATTTCTAACATACAGTGAACCATGACTGTTTATACCATACAGTGAACCATGATTATGTCTAACATACAGTGAACCATGACTGTTTATACCATACAGTGAACCATGATTGTTTATAGCATACAGTGAACCATGATTGTTTATACCATACAGTGAACCATGATTGTTTATAGCATACAGTGAACCATGATTGTTTATACCATACAGTGAACCATGAACGTTTATACCATACAGTGAACCATGATTGTTTATACCATACAGTGAACCATGATTGTTTATAGCATACAGTGAACCATGACTGTTTATACCATACAGTGAACCATGATTGTTTATACCATACAGTGAACCATGATTATGTCTAACATACAGTGAACCATGACTGTTTATACCATACAGTGAACCATGATTGTTTATAGCATACAGTGAACCATGATTGTTTATACCATACAGTGAACCATGATTGTTTATAGCATACAGTGAACCATGATTATTTCTAACATACAATGAACCATGATTGTTTATACCACACAGTGAACCATGATTGTTTATACCATACAGTGAACCATGATTGTTTATAGCATACAGTGAACCATGATTATGTCTAACATACAGTGAACCATGATTATGTCTAACATACAGTGAACCATGATTGTTTATACCATACAGTGAACCATGATTATTTCTAACATACAATGAACCATGATTGTTTATACCACACAGTGAACCATGATTATTTCTAACATACAGTGAACCATGACTGTTTATACCATACAGTGAACCATGATTGTTTATAAATTGCAGTGAACGATGATTGTTTATAACTTACAGTGAACCATGATTGTTTATACCATACAGTGAACGATGATTGTTTATACCATACAGTGAACCATGATTGTTTATATCATGCAGTGAACCATGATTGTTTATAACTTACAGTGAACGATGATTGTTTATAACTTACAGTGAACCATGAATGTTTATACCATACAGTGAACGATGATTGTTTATACCATACAGTGAACAATGACTGTTTATACCATACAGTGAACCATGATTATTTCTAACATACAGTGACCCATGATTGTTTATACCACACAGTGAACCATGATTATTTCTAACATACAGTGAACCATGACTGTTTATACCATACAGTGAACCATGAATGTTCATACCATACAGTGAACCATGAATGTTCATACCATACAGTGAACCATGACTGTTTATACCATACAGTGAACCATTACTGTTTATACCATACAGTGAACCATGATTATGTCTAACATACAGTGAACCATGATTATGTCTAACATACAGTGAACCATTACTGTTTATACCATACAGTGAACCATGATTATGTCTAACATACAGTGAACCATGATTATTTCTAACATACAGTGAACCATGATTGTTTATACCATACAGTGAAGCATGATTATGTCTAACATACAGTGAACCATGATTGTTTATACCATACAGTGAACCATGATTGTTTATAACTTACAGTGAACGATGATTGTTTATACCATGCAGTGAACCATGATTATTTCTAACATACAGTGAACCATGATTATTTCTAACATACAGTGAACCATGACTGTTTATACCATACAGTGAACCATGAATGTTCATACCATACAGTGAACCATGATTGTTTATAACTTACAGTGAACGATGATTGTTTATACCATGCAGTGAACCATGATTATTTCTAACATACAGTGAACCATGATTATTTCTAACATACAGTGAACCATGACTGTTTATACCATACAGTGAACCATGATCATTTCTAACATACAGTGAACCATGATTATTCCTAACATACAGTGAACCATGATTGTTTATACCATACAGTGAACCATGACTGTTTATACCATACAGTGAACCATGATTGTTTATAACTTACAGTGAACGATGATTGTTTATAACTTACAGTGAACCATGAATGTTTATACCATACAGTGAACGATGATTGTTTATACCATACAGTGAACAATGACTGTTTATACCATACAGTGAACCATGATTATTTCTAACATACAGTGAACCATGATTGTTTATACCACACAGTGAACCATGATTATTTCTAACATACAGTGAACCATGACTGTTTATACCATACAGTGAACCATGATTATGTCTAACATACAGTGAACCATGACTGGTTATACCATACAGTGAACCATTACTCTTTATACCATACAGTGAACCATGATTATTTCTAACATACAGTGAACCATGATTATGTCTAACATATAGTGAACCATGACTGTTTATACCATACAGTGAACCATGACTGTTTATACCATAGAGTGAACCATGATTATGTCTAACATACAGTGACCCATGATTGTTTATACCATAGAGTGAACCATGATTGTTTATACTATACAGTGAACCGTGATTGTGTGTAACATACAGTGAACCATGATTGTTTATACCATACAGTGAACCATGATATTTATACCATACAGTGAACCATGATTATGTCTAACATACAGAGAAACATGATTGTTTATACCATACAGTGAACCATGATTATGTCTAACATACAGTGAACCATGATTGTTTATACCATACAGTGAACCATGATTGTTTATAGCATACAGTGAACCATGACTATTTCTAACATACAGTGAACCTTGATTGTTTACAGCATACAGTGAACCATTACTGTTTATACCATACAGTGAACCATGATTATGTCTAACATACAGTGACCCATGATTGTTTATACCATACAGTGAACCATGATTGTTTCTAACATACAGTGAACCATGATTATGTCTAACATACAGTGACCCATGATTATTTCTAACATACAGTGAACCATGATTATTTCTAACATACAATGAACCATGATTGTTTATACCATACAGTGAACCATGATTATGTCTAACATACAGTGAACCATGATTGTTTATACCATACAGTGAACCATGATTGTTTCTAACATACAGTGAACCATGATTATGTCTAACATACAGTGACCCATGATTATTTCTAACATACAGTGAACCATGATTATTTCTAACATACAATGAACCATGATTGTTTATACCATACAGTGAACCATGATTATGTCTAACATACAGTGAACCATGACTGTTTATACCATACAGTGAACCATGATTGTTTCTAACATACAGTGAACCATGATTATGTCTAACATACAGTGAACCATGACTGTTTATACCATACAGTGAACCATGATTGTTTCTAACATACAGTGAACCATGATTATGTCTAACATACAGTGAACTATGACTGTTTATACCATACAGTGAACCATGATTATGTCTAACATACAGTGAACCATGACTGTTTATACCATACAGTGAACCATGACTGATTATACCATACAGTGAACCAAGATTGTTTCTAACATACAGTGAACCATGATAATTTCTCTACATACAGTGAACTATGACTGTTTATACCATACAGTGAACCATGACTGTTTATACCATACAGTGAACCATGACTGTTTATACCATACAGTGAACCATGACTGTTTATAACTTAGAGTGAACCATGATTGTTTATACCATACAGTGAACCATGATTATTTTAACATACAGTGAACCATGATTATTTCTAACATACAGTGAACCATGACTCTTTTACACCATACAGTGAACCATGATTATTTCCAACATACAGTGAACCATGATTATTTCTAACATACAGTGAACCATGACTGTTTATACCATACAGTGAACCATGATTGTTTATACCATACAGTGATCCATGATTGTTTATAACTTACAGTGAACGATGATTGTTTATACCATGCAGTGAACCATGATTATTTCTAACATATAGTGAACCATGACTGTTTATACCATACAGTGAACCATGACTGTTTATACCATACAGTGAACCATGACTGTTTATACCATACAGTCTACCATGACTGTTTATACCATACAGTGAACCATGACAGTTTATAACTTACAGTGAACCATGATTGTTTATACCATACAGTGAACCATGATTATTTTATCATACAGTGAACCATGATTATTTCTAACATACAGTGAACCATGACTGTTTATACCATACAGTGATCCATGATTGTTTATACCATACAGTGAACCATGATTGTTTATAACTTACAGTGAACGATGATTGTTTATACCATGCAGTGAACCATGATTATTTCTAACATATAGTGAACCATGATTATTTCTAACTTACAGTGAACCATGACTGTTTATACCATACAGTGAACCATGATTGTTTATACCATACAGTGAACCATGATTATTTCTAACATACAGTGAACCATGATTGTTTATACCATACAGTGAACCATGAATGTTTATACCATACAGTGAACCATGATTGTTTATAAATTACAGTGAACGATGATTGTTTATAACTTACAGTGAACCATGATTGTTTATACCATACAGTGAACGATGATTGTTTATACCATACAGTGAACCATGATTGTTTATACCATGCAGTGAACCATGATTGTTTATAACTTACAGTGAACGATGATTGTTTATAACTTACAGTGAACCATGAATGTTTATACCATACAGTGAACGATGATTGTTTATACCATACAGTGAACAATGACTGTTTATACCATACAGGGAACCATGATTATTTCTAACATACAGTGAACCATGATTGTTTTTACCACACAGTGAACCATGATTATTTCTAACATACAGTGAACCATGACTGTTTATACCATACAGTGAACCATTACTGTTTATACCATACAGTGAACCATGATTATTTCTAACATACAGTGAACCATGATTATGTCTAACATACAGTGAACCATTACTGTTTATACCAAACAGTGAACCATGATTATGTCTAACATATAGTGAACCATGACTGTTTATACCATACAGTGAACAATGACTGTTTATACCATACAGTGAACCATGATTATGTCTAACATATAGTGAACCATGACTGTTTATACCAAACAGTGAACCATGATTATGTCTAACATACAGTGAACCATGATTATGTCTAACATACAGTGAACCATTACTGTTTATACCATACCGTGAACCATGATTATGTCTAACATACAGTGAACCATGACTGTTTATACCATACAGTGAACCATGATTGTTTATAGCATACAGTGAACCATGATTGTTTATACCATACAGTGAACCATGATTGTTTATAGCATACAGTGAACCATGATTGTTTATACCATACAGTGAACCATGAACGTTTATACCATACAGTGAACCATGATTGTTTATAGCATACAGTGAACCATGATTGTTTATACCATACAGTGAACCATGATTGTTTATAGCATACAGTGAACCATGATTGTTTATACCATACAGTGAACCATGAACGTTTATACCATACAGTGAACCATGATTGTTTATACCATACAGTGAACCATGATTGTTTATAGCATACAGTGAACCATGACTGTTTATACCATACAGTGAACCATGATTGTTTATACCATACAGTGAACCATGATTATGTCTAACATACAGTGAACCATGACTGTTTATACCATACAGTGAACCATGATTGTTTATAGCATACAGTGAACCATGATTGTTTATACCATACAGTGAACCATGATTGTTTATAGCATACAGTGAACCATGATTATTTCTAACATACAATGAACCATGATTGTTTATACCACACAGTGAACCATGATTGTTTATACCATACAGTGAACCATGATTGTTTATAGCATACAGTGAACCATGATTATGTCTAACATACAGTGAACCATGATTATGTCTAACATACAGTGAACCATGATTGTTTATACCATACAGTGAACCATGATTATTTCTAACATACAATGAACCATGATTGTTTATACCACACAGTGAACCATGATTATTTCTAACATACAGTGAACCATGACTGTTTATACCATACAGTGAACCATGATTGTTTATAAATTGCAGTGAACGATGATTGTTTATAACTTACAGTGAACCATGATTGTTTATACCATACAGTGAACGATGATTGTTTATACCATACAGTGAACCATGATTGTTTATATCATGCAGTGAACCATGATTGTTTATAACTTACAGTGAACGATGATTGTTTATAACTTACAGTGAACCATGAATGTTTATACCATACAGTGAACGATGATTGTTTATACCATACAGTGAACAATGACTGTTTATACCATACAGTGAACCATGATTATTTCTAACATACAGTGACCCATGATTGTTTATACCACACAGTGAACCATGATTATTTCTAACATACAGTGAACCATGACTGTTTATACCATACAGTGAACCATGAATGTTCATACCATACAGTGAACCATGAATGTTCATACCATACAGTGAACCATGACTGTTTATACCATACAGTGAACCATTACTGTTTATACCATACAGTGAACCATGATTATGTCTAACATACAGTGAACCATGATTATGTCTAACATACAGTGAACCATTACTGTTTATACCATACAGTGAACCATGATTATGTCTAACATACAGTGAACCATGATTATTTCTAACATACAGTGAACCATGATTGTTTATACCATACAGTGAAGCATGATTATGTCTAACATACAGTGAACCATGATTGTTTATACCATACAGTGAACCATGATTGTTTATAACTTACAGTGAACGATGATTGTTTATACCATGCAGTGAACCATGATTATTTCTAACATACAGTGAACCATGATTATTTCTAACATACAGTGAACCATGACTGTTTATACCATACAGTGAACCATGAATGTTCATACCATACAGTGAACCATGATTGTTTATAACTTACAGTGAACGATGATTGTTTATACCATGCAGTGAACCATGATTATTTCTAACATACAGTGAACCATGATTATTTCTAACATACAGTGAACCATGACTGTTTATACCATACAGTGAACCATGATCATTTCTAACATACAGTGAACCATGATTATTCCTAACATACAGTGAACCATGATTGTTTATACCATACAGTGAACCATGACTGTTTATACCATACAGTGAACCATGATTGTTTATAACTTACAGTGAACGATGATTGTTTATAACTTACAGTGAACCATGAATGTTTATACCATACAGTGAACGATGATTGTTTATACCATACAGTGAACAATGACTGTTTATACCATACAGTGAACCATGATTATTTCTAACATACAGTGAACCATGATTGTTTATACCACACAGTGAACCATGATTATTTCTAACATACAGTGAACCATGACTGTTTATACCATACAGTGAACCATGATTATGTCTAACATACAGTGAACCATGACTGGTTATACCATACAGTGAACCATTACTCTTTATACCATACAGTGAACCATGATTATTTCTAACATACAGTGAACCATGATTATGTCTAACATATAGTGAACCATGACTGTTTATACCATACAGTGAACCATGACTGTTTATACCATAGAGTGAACCATGATTATGTCTAACATACAGTGACCCATGATTGTTTATACCATAGAGTGAACCATGATTGTTTATACTATACAGTGAACCGTGATTGTGTGTAACATACAGTGAACCATGATTGTTTATACCATACAGTGAACCATGATATTTATACCATACAGTGAACCATGATTATGTCTAACATACAGAGAAACATGATTGTTTATACCATACAGTGAACCATGATTATGTCTAACATACAGTGAACCATGATTGTTTATACCATACAGTGAACCATGATTGTTTATAGCATACAGTGAACCATGACTATTTCTAACATACAGTGAACCTTGATTGTTTACAGCATACAGTGAACCATTACTGTTTATACCATACAGTGAACCATGATTATGTCTAACATACAGTGACCCATGATTGTTTATACCATACAGTGAACCATGATTGTTTCTAACATACAGTGAACCATGATTATGTCTAACATACAGTGACCCATGATTATTTCTAACATACAGTGAACCATGATTATTTCTAACATACAATGAACCATGATTGTTTATACCATACAGTGAACCATGATTATGTCTAACATACAGTGAACCATGATTGTTTATACCATACAGTGAACCATGATTGTTTCTAACATACAGTGAACCATGATTATGTCTAACATACAGTGACCCATGATTATTTCTAACATACAGTGAACCATGATTATTTCTAACATACAATGAACCATGATTGTTTATACCATACAGTGAACCATGATTATGTCTAACATACAGTGAACCATGACTGTTTATACCATACAGTGAACCATGATTGTTTCTAACATACAGTGAACCATGATTATGTCTAACATACAGTGAACCATGACTGTTTATACCATACAGTGAACCATGATTGTTTCTAACATACAGTGAACCATGATTATGTCTAACATACAGTGAACTATGACTGTTTATACCATACAGTGAACCATGATTATGTCTAACATACAGTGAACCATGACTGTTTATACCATACAGTGAACCATGACTGATTATACCATACAGTGAACCAAGATTGTTTCTAACATACAGTGAACCATGATAATTTCTCTACATACAGTGAACTATGACTGTTTATACCATACAGTGAACCATGACTGTTTATACCATACAGTGAACCATGACTGTTTATACCATACAGTGAACCATGACTGTTTATAACTTAGAGTGAACCATGATTGTTTATACCATACAGTGAACCATGATTATTTTAACATACAGTGAACCATGATTATTTCTAACATACAGTGAACCATGACTCTTTTACACCATACAGTGAACCATGATTATTTCCAACATACAGTGAACCATGATTATTTCTAACATACAGTGAACCATGACTGTTTATACCATACAGTGAACCATGATTGTTTATACCATACAGTGATCCATGATTGTTTATAACTTACAGTGAACGATGATTGTTTATACCATGCAGTGAACCATGATTATTTCTAACATATAGTGAACCATGACTGTTTATACCATACAGTGAACCATGACTGTTTATACCATACAGTGAACCATGACTGTTTATACCATACAGTCTACCATGACTGTTTATACCATACAGTGAACCATGACAGTTTATAACTTACAGTGAACCATGATTGTTTATACCATACAGTGAACCATGATTATTTTATCATACAGTGAACCATGATTATTTCTAACATACAGTGAACCATGACTGTTTATACCATACAGTGATCCATGATTGTTTATACCATACAGTGAACCATGATTGTTTATAACTTACAGTGAACGATGATTGTTTATACCATGCAGTGAACCATGATTATTTCTAACATATAGTGAACCATGATTATTTCTAACTTACAGTGAACCATGACTGTTTATACCATACAGTGAACCATGATTGTTTATACCATACAGTGAACCATGATTATTTCTAACATACAGTGAACCATGATTGTTTATACCATACAGTGAACCATGAATGTTTATACCATACAGTGAACCATGATTGTTTATAAATTACAGTGAACGATGATTGTTTATAACTTACAGTGAACCATGATTGTTTATACCATACAGTGAACGATGATTGTTTATACCATACAGTGAACCATGATTGTTTATACCATGCAGTGAACCATGATTGTTTATAACTTACAGTGAACGATGATTGTTTATAACTTACAGTGAACCATGAATGTTTATACCATACAGTGAACGATGATTGTTTATACCATACAGTGAACAATGACTGTTTATACCATACAGGGAACCATGATTATTTCTAACATACAGTGAACCATGATTGTTTTTACCACACAGTGAACCATGATTATTTCTAACATACAGTGAACCATGACTGTTTATACCATACAGTGAACCATTACTGTTTATACCATACAGTGAACCATGATTATTTCTAACATACAGTGAACCATGATTATGTCTAACATACAGTGAACCATTACTGTTTATACCAAACAGTGAACCATGATTATGTCTAACATATAGTGAACCATGACTGTTTATACCATACAGTGAACAATGACTGTTTATACCATACAGTGAACCATGATTATGTCTAACATATAGTGAACCATGACTGTTTATACCAAACAGTGAACCATGATTATGTCTAACATACAGTGAACCATGATTATGTCTAACATACAGTGAACCATTACTGTTTATACCATACCGTGAACCATGATTATGTCTAACATACAGTGAACCATGACTGTTTATAACATACAGTGAACCATGATTATGTCTAACATATAGTGAACCATGACTGTTTATACCATACAGTGAACCATGATTATGTCTAACATATAGTGAACCATGACTGTTTATACCATACAGTGAACCATGATTATGTCTAACATACAGTGAACCATGATTATGTCTAACATACAGTGAACCATGATTATTTCTAACATACAGTGAACCATGATTATGTCTAACATACAGTGAACCATTACTGTTTATACCATACCGTGAACCATGATTATGTCTAACATACAGTGAACCATGACTGTTTATAACATACAGTGAACCATGATTGTTTATACCATACAGTGAAACATGATTGTTTATACCATACAGTGAACAATGACTGTTTATACCATACAGTGAACAATGACTGTTTATACCATACAGTGAACCATGATTATTTCTAACATACAGTGATCCATGATTATTTCTAACATACAGTGATCCATGACTGTTTATACCATACAGTGAACCATGATTGTTTATACCATACAGTGAAACATGATTGTTTATACCATACAGTGAACCATGATTATTTCTAACATACAGTGAACCATGATTATTTCTAACATACAGTGATCCATGACTGTTTATACCAAACAGTGAACCATGATTATTTCTAACATACAGTGATCCATGACTGTTTATACCATACAGTGAACCATGATTATGTCTAACATACAGTGAACCATGATTGTTTATACCATACAGTGAACCATGATTATTTCTAACATACAGTGAACCATGATTGTTTATACCACACAGTGAACCACGATTATTTCTAACATACAGTGAACCATGATTGTTTATACCACACAGTGAACCATGATTATTTCTAACATACAGTGAACCATGACTGTTTATACCAAACAGTGAACCATGATTATGTCTAACATACAGTGAACCATGATTATGTCCAACATACAGTGAACCATGACTGTTTATACCATACAGTGAACCATGATTGTTTATAACTTACAGTGAACGATGATTGTTTATACCATACAGTGAACCATGATTGTTTATAACTTACAGTGAACGATGATTGTTTATACCATACAGTGAACCATGATTATTTCTAACATACAGTGAACCATGATTATTTCTAACATACAGTGAACCATGACTGTTTGTACCATACAGTGAACCATGATTGTTTATAATTTACAGTGAACCATAATTATGTCTAACATACAGTGAACCATGACTGTTTATACCATACAGTGAACCATGATTATGTCTAACATACAGTGAACCATGATTGTTTATACCATACAGTGAACCATGATTATGTCTAACATACAGTGAACCATGACTGTTTGTACCATACAGTGAACCATGATTGTTTATAATTTACAGTGAACCATAATTATGTCTAACATACAGTGAACCATGATTGTTTATAATTTACAGTGAACCATGATTATGTCTAACATACAGTGATCCATGACTGTTTATACCATACAGTGAACCATGATTGTTTATACCATACAGTGAACCATGATTGTTTATACCATACAGTGAACCATGAGTGTTTATACCATACAGTGAACCATGATTATTTCTAACATACAGTGAACCATGATTGTTTATACCATACAGTGAACCATGATTATGTCTAACATACAGTGAACCATGATTGTTTATACCATACAGTGAACCATGAGTGTCTATACCATACAGTGAACCATGATTATTTCTAACATACAGTGAACCATGATTGTTTATACCATACAGTGAACCATGATTATGTCTAACATACAGTGAACCATGATTGTTTATACCATACAGTGAACCATGATTATTTCTTGCATACAGTGAACCATGCTTGTTTATACCACACAGTGAACCATGATTATGTCTAACATACAGTGAACCATGATTATGTCTAACATACAGTGAACCATGATTGTTTATACCATACAGTGAACCATGATTGTTTATACCATACAGTGAAACATGATTGTTTATACCATACAGTGAACAATGACTGTTTATACCATACAGTGAACCATGATTATTTCTAACATACAGTGAACCATGATTATTTCTAACATACAGTGAACCATGATTGTTTATACCATACAGTGAACCATGATTATTTCTTGCATACAGTGAACCATGCTTGTTTATACCACACAGTGGACCATGATTATGTCTAACATACAGTGAACCATGATTATGTCTAACATACAGTGAACCATGACTGTTTATACCATACAGTGAACCATGACTGTTTATACCATACAGTGAACCATGATTATGTCTAACATACAGTGAACCATGACTGTTTATACCATACAGTGAACCATGATTGTTTATACCATACAGTGAATCATGACTGTTTATACCATACAGTGAACCATGATTATTTCTAACATACAGTGAACCATGATTGTTTATACCATACAGTGAACCATGATTATGTCTAACATACAGTGAACCATGATTGTTTATACCATACAGTGAACCATGATTATTTCTAACATACAGTGAACCATGATTATGTCTAACATACAGTGAACCATGATTGTTTATACCATACAGTGAATCATGACTGTTTATACCATACAGTGAACCATGATTATTTCTAACATACAGTGAACCATGATTGTTTATACCATACAGTGAACCATGATTATTTCTAACATACAGTGAACCATGACTGTTTATACCATACAGTGAACCATGACTGTTTATACCATACAGTGAACCATGACTGATTATACCATACAGTGAACCATGATTATTTCTAACATACCGTGAACCATGACTGTTTATACTATACAGTGAACCATGATTGTTTCTAACATACAGTGAACCATGATTATGTCTAACATACAGTGAACCATGATAATTTCTAACGTACAGTGAACCATGACTGTTTATACCATACAGTGAACGATGATTGTTTATAACTTACAGTGAACCATGATTGTTTATAACATACAGTGAACGATGATGGTTTATACCATACAGTGAACCATGACTGTTTATACCATACAGTGAACCATGATTATTTCTAACATACAATGAACCATGATTTTTTATACCACACAGTGAACCATGATTATTTCTAACATACCGTGAACCATGACTGTTTATACTATACAGTGAACCATGATTGTTTCTAACATACAGTGAACCATGATTATTTCTAACATACAGTGAACCATGATTATTTCTAACATACAGTGAACCATGACTGTTTATATCATACAGTGAAGCATGATTATGTCTAACATACAGTGAACCATGATTATTTCTAACATACAGTGAACCATGATTGTTTATACCATACAGTGAAGCATGATTATGTCTAACATACAGTGAACCATGATTATTTCTAACATACAGTGAACCATGATTATTTCTAACATACAGTGAACCATGATTGTTTATACCATACAGTGAAGCATGATTATGTCTAACATACAGTGAACCATGATTATTTCTAACATACAGTGAACCATGATTATTTCTAACATACAGTGAACCATGATTGTTTATACCATACAGTGAAGCATGATTATTTCTAACATACAGTGAACCATGATTATGTCTAACATACAGTGAACCATGATTATGTCTAACATACAGTGAACCATTACTGTTTATACCATACAGTGAACCATGATTATTTCTAACATACAGTGAACCATGATTGTTTATACCATACAGTGAAGCATGATTATGTCTAACATACAGTGAACCATTACTGTTTATACCATACAGTGAACCATGATTATTTCTAACATACAGTGAACCATGATTGTTTATACCATACAGTGAACCATGACTGTTTATACCATGCAGTGAACCATGATTATTTCTAACATACAGTGAACCATGATTATATCTAACATACAGTGAACCATGACTGTTTATATCATACAGTGAACCATGATTATTTCTAACATACAGTGAACGATGATGGTTTATACCATACAGTGAACCATGATTATTTCTAACATACAGTGAACCATGACTGTTTATACCATACAGTGAACGATGATTGTTTATAACTTACAGTGAACCATGATTGTTTATAACATACAGTGAACGATGATGGTTTATACCATACAGTGAACCATGATTATTTCTAACATACAGTGAACCATGACTGGTTATACCATACAGTGAACCATTACTGTTTATACCATACAGTGAACCATGATTATTTCTAACATACAGTGAACCATGATTATGTCTAACATACAGTGAACCATGACTGTTTATACCATACAGTGAACCATGATTATGTCTAACATACAGTGACCCATGATTGTTTATACCATAGAGTGAACCATGATTGTTTATACTATACAGTGAACCGTGATTGTGTGTAACATACAGTGAACCATGATTGTTTATACCATACAGTGAACCATGATTATGTCTAACATACAGAGAAACATGATTGTTTATACCATACAGTGAACCATGATTATGTCTAACATACAGTGAACCATGATTGTTTATACCATACAGTGAACCATGACTGTTTATACCATACAGTGAACAATGATTATTTCTAACATACAGTGAACCATGATTGTTTATACCATACAGTGAACCATGAATGTTTATACCGTACAGTGAACCATGATTATTTCTAACATACAGTGAACCATGATTGTTTATACCATACAGTGAACCATGAATGTTTATACCATACAGTGAACCATGATTATTTCTAACATATAGTGAACCATGATTATTTCTAACATACAGTGAACCATGACTGTTTATACCATACAGTGAACCATGATTATGTCTAACATACAGTGAACCATGACTGTTTATACCATACAGTGAATCATGACTGTTTATACCAAACAGTGAACCATGATTATGTCTAACATACAGTGAACCATGATTATGTCTAACATACAGTGAACCATTGCTGTTTATACCATACCGTGAACCATGATTATGTCTAACATACAGTGAACCATGAATGTTTATACCATACAGTGAACCATGATTGTTTATAAATTACAGTGAACGATGATTGTTTATAACTTACAGTGAACCATGATTGTTTATACCATACAGTGAACGATGATTGTTTATACCATACAGTGAACCATGATTGTTTATACCATGCAGTGAACCATGATTGTTTATAACTTACAGTGAACGATGATTGTTTATAACTTACAGTGAACCATGAATGTTTATACCATACAGTGAACGATGATTGTTTATACCATACAGTGAACAATGACTGTTTATACCATACAGGGAACCATGATTATTTCTAACATACAGTGAACCATGATTATTTCTAACATACAGTGAACCATGATTATTTCTAACATACAGTGAACCATGACTGTTTATACCATACAGTGAACCATTACTGTTTATACCATACAGTGAACCATTACTGTTTATACCATACAGTGAACCATGATTATTTCTAACATACAGTGAACCATGATTATGTCTAACATACAGTGAACCATGACTGTTTATACCATACAGTGAATCATGACTGTTTATACCAAACAGTGAACCATGATTATGTCTAACATACAGTGAACCATGATTATGTCTAACATACAGTGAACCATGATTGTTTATACCATACAGTGAACCATGATTGTTTATAACTTACAGTGAACGATGATTGTTTATACCATACAGTGAACCATGATTATGTCCAACATACAGTGAACCATGACTGTTTATACCATACAGTGAACCATGATTGTTTATAACTTACAGTGAACGATGATTGTTTATACCATACAGTGAACCATGATTGTTTATAAATTACAGTGAACGATGATTGTTTATAACTTACAGTGAACCATGATTGTTTATACCATACAGTGAACGATGATTGTTTATACCATACAGTGAACAATGACTGTTTATACCATACAGGGAACCATGATTATTTCTAACATACAGTGAACCATGATTATTTCTAACATACAGTGAACCATGATTATTTCTAACATACAGTGAACCATGACTGTTTATACCATACAGTGAACCATGACTGTTTATACCATACAGTGAACCATTACTGTTTATACCATACAGTGAACCATGATTATGTCTAACATACAGTGAACCATGATTGTTTATACCATACAGTGAACCATGATTATTTCTAACATACCGTGAACCATGACTGTTTATACCATACAGTGAACCATGATTGTTTATAACTTACAGTGAACCATAATTATGTCTAACATACAGTGAAGAATGACTGTTTATACCATACAGTGAACCATGACTGTTTATACCATACAGTGAACCATGATTATTTCTAACATACAGTGATCCATGATTGTTTATAACTTACAGTGAACCATGACTGTTTATACCATACAGTGAACCATGACTGTTTATACCATACAGTGAACCATGATTGTTTATAACTTACAGTGAACCATAATTATGTCTAACATACCGTGAACCATGACTGTTTATACCATACAGTGAACCATGACTGTTTATACCATACAGTGAACCATGACTGTTTATACCATACAGTGAACCATGATTGTTTATACCATACAGTGAACCATTATTATGTCTAACATACAGTGAACCATGATTGTTTATACCATACAGTGAACCATGATTATTTATACCATACAGTGAAACATGATTGTT
Organism: Anabrus simplex; assembly: GCF_040414725.1. Classification (NCBI taxonomy): domain Eukaryota; kingdom Metazoa; phylum Arthropoda; class Insecta; order Orthoptera; family Tettigoniidae; genus Anabrus; species Anabrus simplex. The sequence goes on along the minus strand of NC_090266.1, from coordinate 48,941,894 downwards.
TATACCATACAGTGAACCATGACTGTTTATACCATACAGTGAACCATGATTATTTCTAACATACAGTGAACCATGATTGTTTATACCATACAGTGAACCATGATTATTTCTAACATACAGTGAACCATGATTGTTTATACCATACAGTGAACCATGATTATTTCTAACATACCGTGAACCATGACTGTTTATACCATACAGTGAACCATGATTGTTTATAACTTACAGTGAACGATGACTGTTTATACCATACAGTGAACCATGATTATGTCTAACATACAGTGAACCATGACTGTTTATACCATACAGTGAATCATGACTGTTTATACCAAACAGTGAACCATGATTATGTCTAACATACAGTGAACCATGATTATGTCTAACATACAGTGAACCATTGCTGTTTATACCATACCGTGAACCATGATTATGTCTAACATACAGTGAACCATGAATGTTTATACCATACAGTGAACCATGATTGTTTATAAATTACAGTGAACGATGATTGTTTATAACTTACAGTGAACCATGATTGTTTATACCATACAGTGAACGATGGTTGTTTATACCATACAGTGAACCATGATTGTTTATACCATGCAGTGAACCATGATTGTTTATAACTTACAGTGAACGATGATTGTTTATAACTTACAGTGAACCATGAATGTTTATACCATACAGTGAACGATGATTGTTTATACCATACAGTGAACAATGACTGTTTATACCATACAGGGAACCATGATTATTTCTAACATACAGTGAACCATGATTATTTCTAACATACAGTGAACCATGATTATTTCTAACATACAGTGAACCATGACTGTTTATACCATACAGTGAACCATTACTGTTTATACCATACAGTGAACCATTACTGTTTATACCATACAGTGAACCATGATTATTTCTAACATACAGTGAACCATGATTATGTCTAACATACAGTGAACCATGACTGTTTATACCATACAGTGAATCATGACTGTTTATACCAAACAGTGAACCATGATTATGTCTAACATACAGTGAACCATGATTATGTCTAACATACAGTGAACCATGATTGTTTATACCATACAGTGAACCATGATTGTTTATAACTTACAGTGAACGATGATTGTTTATACCATACAGTGAACCATGATTATGTCCAACATACAGTGAACCATGACTGTTTATACCATACAGTGAACCATGATTGTTTATAACTTACAGTGAACGATGATTGTTTATACCATACAGTGAACCATGATTGTTTATAAATTACAGTGAACGATGATTGTTTATAACTTACAGTGAACCATGATTGTTTATACCATACAGTGAACGATGATTGTTTATACCATACAGTGAACAATGACTGTTTATACCATACAGGGAACCATGATTATTTCTAACATACAGTGAACCATGATTATTTCTAACATACAGTGAACCATGATTATTTCTAACATACAGTGAACCATGACTGTTTATACCATACAGTGAACCATGACTGTTTATACCATACAGTGAACCATTACTGTTTATACCATACAGTGAACCATGATTATTTCTAACATACAGTGAACCATGATTGTTTATAACTTACAGTGAACCATGACTGTTTATACCATACAGTGAACCATGACTGTTTATACCATACAGTGAACCATTACTGTTTATACCATACAGTGAACCATGATTATTTCTAACATACAGTGAACCATGATTGTTTTTAACTTACAGTGAACCATGACTGTTTATACCATACAGTGAACCATGACTGTTTATACCATACAGTGAACCATTACTGTTTATACCATACAGTGAAACATGATTGTTTATACCATACAGTGAACCATGACTGTTTATACCATACAGTGAACCATGATTATTTCTAACATACAGTGAACCATGATTGTTTATACCATACAGTGAACCATGATTATTTCTAACATACAGTGAACCATGATTGTTTATACCATACAGTGAACCATGATTATTTCTAACATACCGTGAACCATGACTGTTTATACCATACAGTGAACCATGATTGTTTATAACTTACAGTGAACGATGATTGTTTATACCATACAGTGAACCATGATTGTTTATAACTTACAGTGAACCATGATTGTTTATAACTTACAGTGAACCATGATTGTTTATAACTTACAGTGAACGATGATTGTTTATACCATACAGTGAACCATGATTATTTCTAACATACCGTGAACCATGACTGTTTATACCATACAGTGAACCATGATTATGTCTATCATACAGTGAACCATGACTGTTTATACCATACAGTGAACCATGATTATGTCTAACATACAGTGAACCATGACTGTTTATACCATACAGTGAACCATGATTGTTTATAACTTACAGTGAACCATAATTATGTCTAACATACAGTGAACCATGACTGTTTATACCATACAGTGAACCATGATTATGTCTAACATACAGTGAACCATGACTGTTTATACCATACAGTGAACCATGACTGTTTATACCATACAGTGAACCATGATTGTTTATACCATACAGTGAACCATGATTATTTCTAACATACAGTGAACCATGATTGTTTATACCATACAGTGAACCATTATTATGTCTAACATACAGTGAACCATGATTGTTTATACCATACAGTGAACGATGATTGTTTATACCATACAGTGAACCATGATTATTTCTAACATACAGTGAACCATGATTGTTTATACCATACAGTGAACGATGATTGTTTATACCATACAGTGAACCATGATTATTTCTAACATACAGTGAACCATGATTGTTTATACCATACAGTGAACGATGATTGTTTATACCATACAGTGAACGATGATTGTTTATACCATACAGTGAACGATGATTGTTTATACCATACAGTGAACGATGATTGTTTATACCATACAGTGAACCATGATTATTTCTAACATACAGTGAACCATGATTGTTTATACCATACAGTGAACGATGATTGTTTATACCATACAGTGAACCATGATTATTTCTAACATACAGTGAACCATGATTGTTTATACCATACAGTGAACGATGATTGTTTATACCATACAGTGAACGATGATTGTTTATACCATACAGTGAACCATGATTATTTCTAACATACAGTGAACCATGATTGTTTATACCATACAGTGAACCATTATTATGTCTAACATACAGTGAACCATGATTGTTTATACCATACAGTGAACCATGATTATTTATACCATACAGTGAAACATGATTGTTTATACCATACAGTGAACCATGACTGTTTATACCATACAGTGAACCATGATTATTTCTAACATACAGTGAACCATGATTGTTTATACCATACAGTGAACCATGATTATTTCTAACATACAGTGAACCATGATTGTTTATACCATACAGTGAACCATGATTATTTCTAACATACAGTGAACCATGATTGTTTATACCATACAGTGAACCATGATTGTTTATACCATACAGTGAACCATGATTATTTCTAACATACAGTGAACCATGATTGTTTATACCATACAGTGAACCATGATTATTTCTAACATACAGTGAACCATGATTGTTTATACCATACAGTGAACGATGATTGTTTATACCATACAGTGAACCATGATTATTTCTAACATATAGTGAACCATGATTGTTTATGCCATACAGTGAACCATGACTGTTTATACCATACAGTGAACCATGATTATTTCTAACATACAGTGAACCATGACTGTTTATACCATACAGTGAACCATGATTATTTCTAACATACAGTGAACCATGATTGTTTATACCATACAGTGAACCATGACTGTTTATACCATACAGTGAACCATGATTATGTCTAACATACAGTGAACCATGATTGTTTATACCATACAGTGAACCATGAGTGTTTATACCATACAGTGAACCATGATTGTTTATACCATACAGTGAACCATGATTGTTTCTAACATACAGTGAACCATGATTATGTCTAACATACAGTGAACCATGATTATGTCTAACATACAGTGAACCATGACTGTTGATACCATACAGTGAACCATGACTGTTTATACCATACAGTGAACCATGATTGTTTATACCATACAGTGAACGACGATTTCTTTCATTTCGTCAGTGGACTATCTTCAACGACTCAAGTATAAAATTATATTAAATGAAGAAAATCACTGAATATCACTTTATCATATTTCACCAATTGATGATTCAATAATTTGTAGGTCTATTGAAGAATTTCGATAAGCCTGAGTACGCCCACAGGTTTTTTAAGGTAAAGAAATATAATGTCGGTGACATGGTGATCACAGGCACGTGACCTCCAATTCTAGGTGGAATCCAAACCACACAGGCATCCCATTACACCTAAAACATCATAGATCTATCAGTTTAGACGTCTCTTCAAGTTACGCAATTATATGTTGAAGGCAGTGTCTTGTGTTGAAATCAATGGTATTATGGATGCATAACTTTTGCTATCAATGGTACTTATAATAATTTAAGTAGTTTTTTCATATTGTGTCTACATATTAACTAAAAAGTATGTTTTAAGGATATTTGTACTTTACGGTCCAGATACGAGTAGTTAGCATTCGTTCGTTACAGTACAACCCTTGAGTTATACTTTCATATGTAGGTGTGATATGGCTTATCCGTACAACTTGAGACAAAAATAATGGACTTGTATGAATCAGACTTCATGTGCTGAGGACAAGGACATTGTAATGGTTCTTCAACTTCTCTCTGACGTCATCTAGATCTTCACTGTCTATTTATTTACAAAACTGCCTTCCAATGAAGGACTCGGTATGCTCACTAACAGGAATTTTATATAACGGCTATAGCAAATCACACTCAAATATTTAGTTTGAGATGATGATATAAGATTGGGCAGAATTTCTTCAGCACCGTCATGTGCAGCTGCTGATGTTCGCTGACGCGCATCCGTACGTCGTGTATGACAGCACAGATCAAATGAAGGCACAGAAGCTGGTAGAACTAAAACGGGAGAAACCTAATGAATGACGGTGGAGCAGAATTCTCGCATCATTTCAATGGCACAGAGGAATCTCAGTAATTTCAAGAGTAGTGCCACATATCTCAGGATTATTTTAATCCTAATAGTTCACGTTAGTAAGAAAGGAAACTGAAATTTTAATAGATTTTAATAATTTTGGAAATGTGGAGTGGTGCTATGTAGGTGCGGAAAGGGTGATCATTTTACGGCAACTGAATTGTTTGTATGGAGCTTATATGGAAATTGGAAATGGCATATTTCGGGAGACCATTGCCCGTGTCCACCCTGCAAGGACAATCTCCACAACATCACAAACTTCCGAAGACCTATTAGATCCCAGGACCTAAGCTCTACTGGACGTGGTTAGTGGATGACTGAAAGACTTTCCTTCGGCCCTCAGAAAATGAAAAAGAACACGCCCTCGTCCCAGAGCACGCAAAGGTTGCAATATTCTGCTGAATTCATGGCTCGAAGAATTCAGTAATTAATAAGAGTTCAAGTGGTGACATCCAGTTCTAAAGTCAATCCAGTGTGAGTAATTAGGGAACGGTAAGTCTATTTTTTAAAGTTGCTTTAAGTTACACTGACACATATAAGTCTTATCGCGACATTGAGATAGGAAGGGGCTGGGAGTGGGATGGAAGCGGCCGCGACAACTAAACGCCAATTGCTCAGGACCGGGAAGTCTTATCATTGCTGCAAGACTTACATTTGTCTTGCAGTCTCAGTCGAAATTTTGCAGTCCCACTGCTTCAAGGTGTTGCAATTTCTATTTAGAGTTACGTAATATACTCAGAAGGAACTGATTTTTTTCTTACGAACAATGAGAAAATCGGAATAAAACAGCAATTTGTCAACAATCTATGAAACTAATTAACTAACCCGTAGTAAATGTTTTCATTTACCATTCATAAAAATTTGTACCAACATTGGTAATATCATTCCTGTCCATCGTCATCTACATTATTCAAAACTCGGTCGTGTGGTCTTCATATGTTATTATTATTATCAGAGTTCAAATGGTGACATCCATTATTATTATTATTATTATTATTATTATTATTATTATTATTATTATTATTATTATTATTATTATTATTATTATTATTATTAGTAGTAGTAGTAGTAGTAGTAGTAGTAGTAGTAGTAGTAGTAGTAGTAGTAGTAGTAGTAGTAGTAGTAGTTGTTGTACTCTAAATGGCAGTTCCTTCCTTAATAGTGAGTTACTGATTTCAATTTTCTCTGTACCTACGTGTAAAACGATAGTTCAGTGTGTGCAGCAATGAAACGGAAATGAGTTGGGGGAAACCATGCAGTGCTGCAGTCTATTTCAAATATTTACTAAATTACAATTGATGATCTCAATTAACCTTTGTGCATTTATCCTTCATGATCCTATTAAAAGTTTAGAATGAGCAGCTTTCAGATCCAGGACTTGAAAAAAGTATGTTGACGAGCACCAGCAACTTAACAAAACACAAAGGTCGAGCCCGGTATTTTTAAATAATCAGAGTTGTGCAGCTCGATTCGGTATAACAATGGTTGCCCTTTAGTCTTATTTGCAATATATTACTGAATATTTGGAAGTAGTATTTATATTTTACAACTTCCCTAATTATAGTGTTGCCACTACAACAAAGTATACCTCCTTTTAATATAACATAATAATAATAATAATAATAATAATAATAATAATAATAATAATAATAACAATAATAATAATGACCTATTTACATAGAATAACATGTCGTGACTGACTGAGAGGTTCATTATGGCCGAGCAAAAATTACTGGAAATAATAGAATTAAATTTTGTGCATACATGTATATTAGTGTAGGTGCTCACTAAAGGAGGTTTCTTGGATATTTCGTCACTAAGGGAGGGGGTAAATTTTTTAAAAAGAGTATATATGTATATATATATTGTGCCATTTTACAGTTTGCTGTGAAGTTTATCTGAAACAAAAATGGTGACTATGCCGAAAGAACGTCGGAAATAACACGTCAACATGTTCATAAATGTTAAAAGAATGATGCTTTCATCAGGTACAAAAAGGGAATGAAATATAGGAGGCGGTGAGAAAAGACGACGACAGAATATTGTTAAAATTTATTATTGAAAAAAACTTCGATCACACTGAAGACATACTGGCAGAGCGCTACGCTAATCAATCAAAGAAGAAGGCTGATCGTGAAGAAAAAAGTAAAAAATTAACGATAAATAATAATAAACGTCCACGAGAACATTACGAGACATCGGCGATAAAGAATCTTTAAAACTTCGTAATATAAAGCTGCACAGTCGAATCTGCAGGTTACCTCAGTGCTACGTCACGAGTTACCGACAAGGAAAAGTACATAAGGAAAGGAATTCAATCTTAAGAAGTTAAAGAATTATAACAACTGTTGTGCAAGACACAGGAATTATTACGGACAGATTGAAGCCTTACTAGATATATTTAAAAACTCCAAAACATCGAAAGATATCATTATAAGAAGCAGTAGTCACAGATTATCAATAGACCACAGTAGGCCTTGTATCCATAAGATGACGAAAATGACCATGTTGATGTGCTTTTCTGTTTGAACTGCGCAAGAAACCAACTACGTCATGTGCTAGAAACGCAGAGGCGTAGGCTACCTAGATGAAGGTGACATGAGCCGACAAACCAAGCCCATGGTGACCGAAGATGACCAAACACCTTCCCAGATGTTTCCGAGTGGTTGATACGATGCCGTGAACCCAAACACAACATGTCCTAGCTAGCTGGACATGTAACAGCGACGATGAAAGCAGGAGGAAAAGATAAATAAGTCATCTAAGCTCATTTCATTCGTGAGTAATTCAGATAATATTTTGTTTGAAAACTGCCATTTTATATTTTATATTTCTTTCTTCAAAGATACATGTGAAGTGCTATTTTAAGTTTTCCAAAGAAGTGATGTTATGTCAAAAGTCGACCAAATTAGAGGTTAGGAAGTGCTTAACCAGTAATGATTTAATTTTGCGTTCGTAATGTTGCCAATGCTGAATGAAAAGGGGTTAACTTAGCGTGAATGCAAATATGATGCGATATTGTGGTTAACATTAGGTTTACATTAGGGCATGTACTGTCAATCAATCAATCAATACTGATCTGCATTTAGGGCAGTCGCCCAGGTGCCAGATTCCCTATCTGTTGCTTTCCTAGCCTTTTCCTAAATGATTTCAAAGAAATTGGAAATTTATTGAACAGCTCCCTTGGTAAGTTATTCCAATCCCTAACTCCCCTTCCTATAAATGAATATTTGCCCCAGTTTGTCCTCTTGAATTCCAACCTTAATACGTGGTGTTCCCAAGCGGTCACCAATCCAAGTACTGACCACGCCCAATGTTGCTTAACTGCGGTGATCGGACGAGAACCGGTGTATTCAACATGGTATGGCTGTTAAGCTGAGATGAAATAAGATCCTATATAGGTTATAATAATGTCGTAGGAAGACATGGTAAAATAATGTATGGAATTTGAAGAAAATTGAGATCAAAATAGAATATTTAGGTGGATCGTTAATGATGACAGAGTAACATGCGTGAAGTTGAGATGAATTATTATGTTTATTGTAATATAGGGTAAGACATGGGATGTGTAATGTGAAATGGGTGATTTATATGTGAAGAATGGTAGAATGTCATGAAGAATAATGGTCATGATGATTATTGTTTCGTCGTGAATGAAGAGATAGATAATTTTAGCGATGATATTAGGTCAATTGACGCAATTTGAGATGGAGAATAGTTATAATTGGTTCTCAAATGTATGTTAATTCTTCAGGAAACCACACATAGTACCCGTTACGATCCATATAACGTGCCTATGTTAACAACTACTTATTGGATCATCAAAAATAATTCCACATAGGGAAGATAGCACAAATGTAGCCTATTTATGTACGAATTTCTAACCATAGATATTTTCATTCAGATAAGAAAAGTTAGGAAGCTTATTTACTTGGATTGAACGATATCACTGGTAATATTATTCATAATTGAAGGTTAATGGTGACTTATAGAGTCTTCTTACAAGCCAGATTACTTAATATCCAGCTGAATTCCATCAAACAATTGTCAGATACGAATGACAGCAAAGTATCATATCACATATACTTACTGTATTGGCACTTAAATTAATTTTTGAAATTAATATTTATTTATAAGGAACAATTCGACTCAATAACGGTAATAATATTCCGGTTATTTTATTTTAAATGGAGGGATGACTTATGAATTATCGTTTCTTCAACTTAAGTGAAATACAACATCGAGAACTTCGAAATGCTTGAAATATATGAAATGTTGAAATAGTTGAGAAAATATTTTCTTTAACAAATAATATTGCTGATGATTGAATATGGACAGTTATGGCAAATGAATCTTCTGTACTGTGAATTGATTAGGGAATGGGCAAGTAAGGCAAGTGAAAGTTTTTAAATTCAGATTATGTAATGAGTGATGAAAGATGAAAACGTGATTTTCATTTTATTTTTAATTGATTCAGTGTATATAGTTTGCGTCTGACGCATTTTCTAGTTCCCAATCAAGATCTGTAAATATTGTGAACATAATTTTTTAACTTAGTTGAGGCGTTTAATTTGAAAATATTTTGAAAATAATTGATGAGATACGAAGTCAGTTAATTACTATTCATTTCTTTAACATGATATTCAAAGTATTTAAATCATTTTCAAGATTTTCTTTATTTTGATAAAATAGTATTATATCAAACTTAATTATTCTTTCAATGACTTCCTAGGATAAGTACTTAGTCTTAAGTGAATGTAGGTTAAGAATTATACCAAGATACGCGGAAACGAACCAGATAGCTACTAGGAGATGTCCGTTGCGTATATTATGTTTATCCGACAGTATACCCCGACGGTCCTTTCTCGATACGGAACATATAGCCCGGAAATTAGACTTTACTTGGTAATTGATGTTGTATTTGAGCTAGCATGGACCTTATGAGACTCGACCTGGACGCGGGAACGGCGCAATATATATATATATGTATTGTACCAGTAAAAGAGCCCGACTCTCAGATTAAATTTTAAAGTAGCATGAAATAGAGTTCTCAAGGCGAAAAACTGGATTAATTGTAGCTAGGGCTCGGTACAGGAGGTAGGGTCCTATCTACAGAAAAACTTTGACTCTGATTGTATAAGAGTTTATTCAAATAAGTCATGAGTTTGCACATCACCTCTAAGTAGAAATGGACTGTCTTCCTCGTATTCCAATAGTATGGCTTGGGTTCTCCAGCTCACCAAGCCAAGCTGGTTGAAGCACGTTCCAGAAGACTCCAGGGATTCCAGGGACTCCAGATACTCCAGACAGAGGCAGCTGGACTCTCTGGATTGACGGCAAGTAGAGATGTCTCGAACTCTGAGGCCCGGGTTGAACCCCGATGATCCAGGCGATGTTGTAGATAGTCACGTACTACCTCAGCCCAATAAGACTGAGAGGATTGATGTTCCCAAGGTCACTAGTAGCACTGAGTCCATGAACACCTTGGACGATCAACTTATAAGCAGAGATCTTGATAATTGTACATCAAGACTTCCAACACTCCTAAAATGATATGAGTGGTATTAATAATTTTAGAGGTCATCACTAGGAAAATCTTAGTCTCTGAATAACGTTTGGCAACGAAAAATACAAGTCCCTTCTTGTGAAATTATTGTTAAACTCAAAGTTCATTACTGGCGAAGGTGCAAGTCTTTGCCTAAACTCGAACGAAAAAACACAAGTCCATTCGCTTGGAAGTCTGAATATATTTAAAGTTAATCACTGGTGAAATTCATAAAGTCTTTGAGTGACCACTGACGAAAACACAAGTTCATTCACATAAATAAATTCGCTGACGAAATTTATAAGTCTTTTAAACCAACACTGGCAAATGTACAAATGGGTAAATACAAGTGAAATCCTGACTTTGTTTAAAGCCGTTGGAAAGTTAAAGTTCATCACTAGCAATGTTAATCAATCACTGTCTATTAGAAGGATGGGATCCTCAACAGTCGCAAATATTCCACGTAAATAACACAAGTCCATTTTACGAACACTTAGAAAATTTCCAATCTCGAATACTCGTAAATAATACAAGTCCATTCAATGATCACGTAGAAAAGTTCTGATCTCGAACACATGAAAATAATACAAGTCCATTTAGTGAACACTTAGAAAAATTCAAGCTTCGAAGACACGTAAATAATACAAGTCCATTCAGTGAACACTTAGAAAAATTCCAGCTTCGAAGACACGTAAATAATACAAGTCCATTCATTGAACAATTAGAAAAATTCCTGCTTCGGAGACACGTAAATAATACAAGTCCATTTAATGAACACTTGTAAATATTCTAAGTTCAGTTACGATGACTTAGAAAAATTTCTACAACGCTCGAAGTCTTATGAGTCCACTTTATAAAACTTGGAGGAATCGTCTTCCTACACTTGTATAATGACAGAGTTCCACGATGATAGTAGCAGCAAGAGTGTCCCCGCTGACTACTCATCTGAGACTGTGTGAATAGGCTACAGTATGTCCCCTTTTTATTCAATCCGGGGTGTCTACGTCATAATACGGTTTGATTGAATATCTCCAGAATCCCTCGATGGATTTGCTTGAAACTCGAGCATTGGGACGTTTAGGTGATCCCAAACAAGATGACATATCGCTCGACTCGCTAGCACAATTATTATAGAAATTTCCAAATTTCTCCATCGAACTCTCTAGAACAAGTGACGTGGGATCCAGAAAATACCAGTCAAGGCTGGTAACACGTGTTGAGACGAGAGGGCGGTCTAGCTAGCCCCTTTGGCTACGTCACAGCTCACAGTCGTCACACACTCGCTAGCTGGTCCTCGCTGCTGGTAAACAAACCAGACGCGCTCGGAACATTACGCGTGGTAAGTAAATGTAACTTATGCTCAAAACATACTTATGTACAGGTCGTAACCGGTACAGTATCAACAACTGAGTATGTTACAGACTTGAAAATTGGAATTATAAATTTCCTTTAAGAATAAACCCATATTTTTTTCGTTTTCGGAAAATCCACGTAATGGGTGACAAAATAAAAACGGGTAACTATAAAATTATATCTCAAAATCATAACATGCTGGAGCCGGAAAGAATGGTATTTGGGATGTGCTTTAAGAATAAAGAAACACGTTTGAATTTGTTTTGGAAAATCCACTTAAGGGGAGTGAAAAGGGGGTGAATTAAAATAAGCATATCTCAAAAATTTAAGAAGTTTCAGAAGTAAAAAGTGGTATTTGGAATCACCTTTAAAAATAAACTTTTTTATTTTCAGGATTCCACTTAAGTGGAGAGGTGTAAGGCATTGAGTAAAAGGGAGAATCCTTTAATGGGGGAGTTTATATCTTAAAAACCGAAGATGTTACAGACGTGAGAATTGGTACTTGAAATCTCCTTTAAAAATAAAGAAACACGATTCTTTTCGGAAAATCCACTTATGGAGAGAGGGGCGAAGGGCTGAAAAGCAATGAATAAGGAGTTGAATTACTTTCATGAAGATACGTATATAAAAAGCTGAAGATGTTAGTGACCTGAAAACTGTTACATTCTTGTTTTAGTAAAATTTACTTAAGGGTGAGAAAAGAATTGAAAAATCGGGTGAACATTTAAAATGATGATATCTACAGTACATTTCATAAACTCTACATGTTACAGCGTTGAAAATTGCAATTTGTAATATTCTTTAAAAAGAAATGGCACGAACTATTTTTTCGGGATAGCCGCTTAAGGTGGAGTGGTGAAAATAAGCAATGGAGTTTAATTCCTTTTGTGAGATTATTTATATCACAAAAACTTAAGAAGTCACAGACGCGAAAATTGATATTTGGAATCTCCTTTAAAATATTTTAAGTAACACACGCAGTGTCGGATATTTCCCTATACATATCCTTACAACAAGATGCATGCATCTCGTCTTTCTTCACTTTCTATAGATTCCTTTTCTCACATTTCTCTTCTAATAAGACATGTCTTTGCTGTTTTAGGGTTGTCCTTCATTCTTTGTTTAGCAAATCAACAAAGAGTGTTTAGTTCAGGTTCATTTTCGATTTTACCTGTCTTCCTCCCATTTACATATTTTTCTCTGATGTTTCCTGTTTTTACGGTCTTTTCGTAGATGTGCCACCTCCATATCATTATTGCATAACATGCATAGATTTTTCTACGTTTTATCTTATCGGTTTATACCTATAATCCCATCAGCCACCAGATTATCCCTGTCATTTCCCTTTTTATTAATATTTCTTTCCTTATTGCCATAATTATACTTATGTTACTAAATTAAACACGTATTCTCTTGCTATTGTATTCTGCCCTTATTGTTTGTATTTTAATGACTTTCACACGTTGAACCACCTTCGTATAGAATCCCATGCCATCATTCAAACATTTCCTCCCCAGTGGTAGCGAATTTCTATCCCCTCTAGTAGTTTATTTACCCTATCCACAAAGCAATACTCCTTTTGACCTTTCATTTGCTGTTGGTATGGTATCCATAAAATAATACCTCCTTCCCCTGATTTTTAATTATGCGTATAAAAATATTTACATCGCTTCTCACATCTCTCTCACACCACTGTTTGCTGTACAGCTTGGCAATACTATTATTATTTTGACAAATTTACTTAGGACTACATCCCGTGATAGATTTACGTCATCTGCTTCCCAAATTTCTGCGCCATATAATAACTTCATAATAACTGCTGAAATAAATACGTTTTTCTGAGTTTTATATTCGATGTTTTGCATCATTCTTTCCAGTGTTGTTATTCTAGCCGAAGCATTTAGTCGCTTCATTTTCCTTCACTTTATCCGTTCTGTACATCTACCATTGCTGCATATAATCATCCCTAGGTTTTCTATTGTTTTTAAACGTCTAGGTTTGTCTTACTTATGCATCACTATTCAGTTATTGAGAGCTTGTCATCCATTTTACAAATTACAACTCTGATTTTCAGTAGATTAATTTATAGATTTCACTGTTTAAAATAACTTACAATATCATTAATCGTTTGTTTTTTTTTGCATCATAACAGGTTTCAATATGAGTACAAGGCTATTGTCCGCGAAGATCCGACTCGGAATATTCTGTTTCTCCAGTCATGGAGAGGCTCCTTTCTCAAAGCCTTCCATTTGAATAATATTCTATCGGGAGGTACACCTCAACGCCGCGCATTCATAACTAGCGCCTAAACGAACTCCTCTATTGGTAATTCAGGGAAACTGAAACTACACCAACTTGGAACCTTAATCAGAAGATGTCACCACTAAAATATTATGTAATTTTGTTATTATGTGGATCAGCGGTAGAGTGTCGGCCTCCGGATCCCAAGATAGCGGGTTCAAACTCGGCAGAGGTAGTCGGATTTTTGAAGGGCGGAAGAAAGTCCATTCGACACTCCATGTCGTACGATGTCGGCATGTAAAAGATCTCTGGTGACACATTTGGTGTTTACCCGTCAAAATTCATTAAAAATCTCAGCCATAGACGCCCAAGAGAGTTTCGGTTTACTCGGTCTGCCATCTAGTGGTGGCCTAGAGTAAAACGGAACGTCGAAATTGACGAGCAGATAGCCAGATGGCGTCAAATTGAAATGTCTGCACACGGTAGCTGAGGCCATACGATTATTATTATTATTATTATTATTATTATTATTATTATTATTATAACCTGAGTGAACTTCTCCTTGTTTTGTTTGCCATTCATAAAGAAGTTTGGACATTTTTTTCACAAATAACACTACAAAAACTATGATCATGCACCCTGATGCGAAGTGAAAGAACTTATGATTTAAAGAAGTTCTGTATTTCTAGGTTTTGGTATCTGATTGATGCTGAATTAGTTTTGGGTTGGCAATTCTTCCTTTTGTTTCCGCCAGTTTTGAATCTAGCCTATCCCTAATATATGTAATTAATTTCCAACCAATCCAGTAGGTCTTCTGCACCTTGTGTTTAACCAATAAAATCAAGAGGGCGTGTCCTGATTCATCTTGAATGATCTCGAACCTTCCCTGTGGGTTTATAAACTGCGGCTTTTCACGTCTCTTGGCCAATTGATCGTCGTCTTTCTGAGAGTGTGTGTGGTTAAGCAGGCGGCGGGCAGCCTCTTGCGTCGGCAGCTAGAACATCGATAAGGTAATGGCCACTTAACTTCATTCTTTCTTGCTACCTCCGCAGTTTAATCAGAGGGAAAGGTCCGAATCGGGGATAGAGAGTGATGTTCCCTCTCGAGCTCCCCTTCATCTTGGTTTGAGGTGACTACGTTTCATAACTGTTTTTCATTCTGTATTGTGGTAATGTAAATTCTATACGAGTCACCTCAGTAGTTTGGGAATAGCCCCTGTTTCATCGGTCTAGAGCCCCTTAGGTTGTTTTAGCGTTCATATCTAGGAGTGCAAGTATACGCCTCCATTCAGTTTGTGTTTCGGGCCATTTACTTAACCTGTTCTTTCCCGTAAATGCCCTATATGTTGGGTAATAGATACCCCTGTATAACATTACATTTCAATTTTTAAGTTGTGCCTTGATAGGCGAGTGATTGTAATGTTCGGATATTGCCTTGAATAGGCTAGAAGAAACTTAGAGCCTGTTAGCTCTTTTCCAAAATTTTGTAATTGTAAATAGTGCCTCTGGAAGGCTGGATATTTAGATTTTGGAGAGCATGTGCTATTGAATTAGGCGATTTCTGCCCCTGAATAATTTGTGCTTGGTTGTAAATTTGAGCTTTTAGCTCAGGAAATGTAAAGCTAGGGGCTTAAAACCCAAAGGGTTAAGATTCTGAATCTTGGACTTTTTCCCAATCTTGTTGAATGATTGCTACTTGTACCTGTAATATTGTCGTGAAAAATTGTTAAGTTTGAAATTCTGAAAATATAACCTTCAGTTCAGTTTTAAATTCAATTCTTGATATTGTAGTTAGACCCATTCACCCCGGCACCTTCCTTCATCTCTGCGTTCCACGGGAAACCCCGTAACAGATATAATTAATAAACAACAAAAATATTGTTGGTGACAATTTGCAGTCCTGTTTGAGACACTATTCTGAAAATAACTATCCCGCTATACTTCATATTTTACACTGATTGAAGATTTTTTAATTCCAAATGTGTGTTTTCACTTACTGTTATCATCTTCTTTGATATTCCGAATTGACACATATTACATACGACAGCATGTCTACTCACCGAATCGAAAGCTCTCCCGATATCAATTGTCGTGATGTACAGTTTGCCTCTTTTCTTTTTCATGTATTTATCCATTATTATTATTTTTACAACCTTTATATTATCAGTTGTCCTCATTCCCTTACTGAATACTATTTGGAGTCTCGACAGGGTCGAGCATTCCACTGCCAGTTCATTAGTATCTTTTTCGGATGGTTGGCCAGTTGTACTTCCTCTGGAAATAATAATAATAATAATAATAATAATAATAATAATAATAATAATAATAATAATAATAATAATAATAGTACCGGGTGGTACACCCCTACGCCGCAGGGCTCTACTGTAAATTTTGTGATTACGAAGTTGTCAATACTGTGTGGATTTCAATTTGTTTTGTTTTCCATTGATCAAGAAGTGCGGACATTCTCTTACAGATGTCTCTACAAAAAGCTATGATCATGCACCCTGGTGCGAAGTGAAGGAACATTTTTGAAGAAATTTTGGATTCCTAAGTTTTCTCTTTACTAAATTTCGTTCATTCATTTGTGGGTTGGCAATATTAATCTCTTCTTTCCGCTAGTTTTGAATTCAGCCAATCCAGTATTTCTGTAATTAATTTTTGAGCAATCGTGTCTTACTTCTTCAGTTTTGAGAGTACCATCTACACTGACCAATAAAATTGAGTGGGTGTGGCGGTTTTATTAATGAAAGGTCCGAACTTTCCCCGAGGGTATAAAAACTGCTGATTTTCTTGTCTCAGGGCCACATCATCAACATTTAACTTAGTGTATGGACATGTTGCAGGCGGCGGGAAGCGCCTCTTTCTTCAGGCAGCAGTTCTTCAGTAAGGTAATGGCCGCTCAACATCTTTATTTCTTGCTAGCTCGGCAGTTTTACCCGCGGGGAAGGTCCGAAACTTTTACTGTGTAACCTATCTTCAAACATGTAATTTTCCGTCGCTTTTGTAAAACTTCATATATCTTTAACTGTAATTCGGGGATAGGGAGTGATTTACCCTCTCGAGCACCCCTTCGTTTTGGTTTGAGGTGACTACGTTTTGTAATTGGTTTTCTTCCTTTCTGTAATGTCTTAAATTTTCCTTATACAAGTCACCTCCATAGTTTGGGAATAGCCCCTGTTCCATCGGCCTTGTGCCTCTTCGGTTATAAGAAGTCTCATTTAGGAGTACAAGTACACGCCTCCATTCATTTTGTATTTTGGGCCATTTACTTAACCTATTCTTTTTCTACTAAGGCCCAGTAGGTTGGGTACGAGATACCCCCGTTTTATTTGATGTAAGTTGTGTCTTGAGGGCAATTGTTAAATCTGGTATGGCCTGGTAATAGGCGTGAAAAATTGAGAGCGGGCCAGCTCTTTTCTATGTGGTAAAAGTGCCTCTAGGAGACCTGATATGGTTTTTGGAGCAAATGCTCCTTGAATGAAGGGATTTTCTGCCCTTTGGACAAGTGTGTACCTTGGTAAAGTTGGGCAAGTAGGTCAAGGATTGTAAAAATTTGGGGCTCGAAAACCAGAACTTGTAAAGACCCCTAAACTTGTGCTTTCGTGCTCTTGTTTTAAAATTATACATTGTACCTGAACTTTCATTGTTATTTCACCTAGTAAGAATTTGTTAAATCGTGTTATCTATTTGAAAATATAACCTTCAGTAAAATTTTAAGTTTAGTTTCATATTGTGGATAGATCAATTCCATCCCTCACCTTCTTTCACCTCTGCATTCCACGGGTATCCCCGTAACAAGTGGGAGCAGAGCTTGGTTGAATGGGTCTCATTTAAGCCCCTTTTGACGGCTAAACATTGCATTTAATTTGAACTCTAACAATTTTTTCAGTTGCTGGAATTTTCTTTTCCAATTTTCTAAATTTGTCAAGCTTTAGCCATCATGTCCGGCTCTCGCAAAGTCCTCCATCCCGGCTATTTGCGCAAGGAGGAATTGATTTATGAATTAACCATCAGAAATGTTCAATCTGGAGGCACGGTTGCGGCCGATACCACCAAACTTAAGGATTCCCTTGATTTGACGATTAGTATCCCAACCTTGATAGAGAAATATATCGATGAGGCTCTCTCCACGAACACTGACAACACTACTGAGCTAGCATCCGTATTTAGTTTTTTGAACTAGGTGATCCATCCCCAAAATCAACTTAAAAGAGTACAGGCTAGGCTGTACCATTTTTATAATAGGGTGAGCGATATATTCTCTCTTAAGTTAAGCGAACTTCAGTTTAAGGATGCTAGTAATCTTGTAGAACACCTTTCTAAAATGTCCAATAATGTTAGTCAGTTGTTAACTGGGACAGTTCCTCCCGAGACCGATCAAGCCACGGTTGCAAACATAGCTTATGACGAGGATTCTTCCAAGGGGGAAGAAAGTAGAAAATACATAGGAGTCCAAGAAACATCTGCCCCATTAGAAACTGAGTCCGGTCGTCGTACATCCTTTCCTCCATTTGTTTTGAATAATGCACTCTCTGAAACAGCTTCTCCGCCCCCTAGGCCTTTACGTACGATGTCACCCGGGTTCAGTAGCTTACCTCACCATTTGGCTATGTTGCTTATAGGTATTCCTAAGTTTTCAGTTAATTCTACTAGTGATGTCACTTCATTTCTAAGATTTTTGGTCGAGTTTCAGGATCACGCGCTTGTGTTTTCGCTTTCCCCGTGTCAAATCCTTCAGATTATTTACCCTTATTCCATTGGCGTCCTCTCAGACAAAATAGTAACAGCAATTGCTGAACAATCAACTAGTGAAGATTTTCATGCACACCCTTTTGCAAATTTCATTCCGGCTAGGGCAAGGTCCTCTCTAATACAAAAGTACTATTACCGAGTACAGCGACTGGATGAAAATCGTGCCTACTTCATCCAAGACATTAAGTTCTACACCAGGGCATTTGCTCTTCATTTCCATGAAGATCAAATTGTACAGGTAATTGTGGAAGGGATTTCACCACCCTACAGGTCGTATCTGTGTTTAGCGTCGGGTCCTCAAACTTTTGCTGAATTAGAGGCTATGGCTGTCTCAGCCGTAGGAGTTAGATATGCCCCCCCTCCGTCCTCGAGTAATTTTCGGCCTCCGCCTCGCCGAACTTCCATAACCCGCAAATGTTACGCTTGTGGGTCGGCAGACCATCTCCGGAACAAGTGTCCTTTAGTTAAATCTAGTGGGACAAGGAATGGAGCAGGGTCATCCCAAGGCTGTTTTAAATGCGACTCGTTTTTCCATATTGCCAAGAATTGCCCTAATACTAATAGCACCCCCTCCTGCTCAACTTCTCGTGCAACTTCCACCAACGCAAATAATCAAAAATGACTAGTGGCTTCGGCTGAGTCGGCAAATGCATCTTTTCAAGGCTCAGCCCCAAGGAAACAATCCGAAATCGCAGGCGCGGAACATGGTAGAGACTCTTCCAACCCCACATTTGAGTGCCCTAAAGAATGTCTTAAGATTGCGGCGGATACCCCCGCGCTTGTACCATTTCTCAAAATTGAGTTGAATAACGAACCGCTTACTGTTCTATTAGTGTGTGTTCCATTATTTCGGCTGAATGGTACTTTAAATTAAAGTCTGCCTGTAAGTTTTGTGATGATTGTCGTCTTCCGTTCAAAGCGTTTCGGCTAACACTTCTCCATTAGAAATTTTAGGTTTTATCGTTGCCAAAATTAGGACTGCTAAATTTCCTTGGAAAATTAAACTGTTTGTGGCTAAGCATTTGTCTTGCCCCATTATATTAGGAGCAGATTTCATGTCTCACACCGGTCTTGTGCTCGACATTCAGAGCAAGTCGTGCACTTTCAAATTTGCTAGTAATTTCAAAATCCTCTTATTAAAATGTAATTCTGTGTCATGTTCATCTGTTTCGCCTACCCAGGATGAGATGTTGTTAGACCTTAGACATCTTCCTGAGGAACAGGCTGACAGCATTCGTAAGTTGTGTCAGTCGTTTCCAGAGGTTTTCTTCGCTACTCTTGGTGTTACTGACCTTATCGAATACAAGATTGAGGTTACGGATTCGATCCCCGTTAGCTTCCCACCCTATAGGTTATCTCCTCCTAAAATGTAGGCTCTGAAGGAGATCACAGATCAGATGCTGAAAGAGGGTATAATTCGGCCCTCTAAGCCGGCATATTCATTTTTTAGTCCCGAAACTCCAAGATGGCTTCAGGCCTGTGATTGACTAAAGGGCTTTAAATCGGAAGGTGGTGTTACAATCTGTGCACCTTCCCGACCTTCACTCTTGTTTTTCATGGTTTCGTAAAGCTAAGTATTTCACCATCTTAGACCTTAATCAGCCGTATAATCAGATCCCTCTAGCCGAAGAATCCAAACATCTTACAGCTTTTGCCACGGATTGGAACTTGTATGAGTACAATCGCGTGCCTTTCGTGCTTCCCACGGGAGCAGCTGTGCTTAGGAGACTGCTAGATAGGGTCTTCTCCGACATCAAATTCGAGTACTTATACCATTATCTTGATGATGTCGTCGTATTTTCGGAGACCTTTGAAGAACATCTAGATCATCTGAAAGAGGTCCTTAATCGCCTTCGTAAGGCAGGGTTAGCCGTGATGTTATCTAAGGTTGCTTTCGCTAAGCCTTCTATGTCATTTCTAGAGCAAGGTATCGCACAACTATACCCTCCGATACAAACTGGATTCATGCCTAGATAAAGGAAGAAGAAGAAAATTAGTTGATACTTGGAAGAATGCAGATCCTTAGGACCTGAACGTTTCCATCTTTTCCTGTTTCGTTTTCCCTGACAACATTCAATACTTTTTAATTGATTATTATTAAAGATACAATAAGTCTCGGTCTTAAAATTTAGCTGTTAAAAGATTAACTAAAACCACAACATGATCTGGGGCTGATAATACAGTTGTTGTATCCCTTAGATTAACAGTTACTGGTAGATGATAAACTTAATAAACAAGCAAGAGGAATATATGCTGGATAATACACATGTTCAAAAATAAATTTGAAAAAGGATTTTCCTTATACGCGAAATTATTTCATATGCATTCTAAAATTCTACCAATGATAAATATGGGTCGTACAGGAAAAAAGATTAATCTATAGCTATACCATAAATCCGTCGAAATACGAAGCACATAAACATATCCATCAGTGTTCAGACATCTTCGGTACCGATGAGTTAAACAGCCTCGTATAACTTCTATGATTTCAGTTCAGACTGAGTTGAAGCAATTTTTGGTAGGTGGTATAGATGATCTTAAGAACTCGCCGGAATTAGGATGCAACCAACAATATCTTGAAAAATGATATTTTAGTGGAAATAGAGTGTATCATCACTCCTCTATGCCATGGTGTCATCTTATGTCTTACATTTGAACTTCAAGCTGGTTTACAGCCAGCAGAATTTTTTCCTCCGTGGTCTAAGTATGGAACAACAGTCAAGATCATGGACAGTGCTTGTGTTCATTCATCATCAGGTGTAATATATCTTTTAAATAAAGATCATAGACGAAATAACATCTATACTTTGATATATTTTTGTCATCTTTTGTTTTTTGTTCATAGCTTTATTATTACACTAATATTACTTGCAATCGCTTTTAATCGAAGTGCATGTACAGGATTTTTCTTCCGTTGTATACAAAGTTATGACATACTTGAAGATTATTTTCCATTGTATCACTACAATTCAAACATTATTTTTAAAACCTTACGATATAACAATTAAATACCGATTTTAATCGATTAACTAATTTGTACACTTGCATATGCAGTCAGTTCAAGTAGTGTATGCAAACAAATAACTTTTCTCTCTCCTGAAACAGTTTTGAAAAGTTGGTTGCATCCTTATTCCGGCGAGGTCTTAATTTAATACATGTGTTACAGTAATGATAAGGGTGTTCCTGTTCTAGACTTTGAGAGAATTCTACCTGGAGTAGAGAGGTATTTAAAGTCAATTACGGGGTAAACGGATTTGTTTGTTTGTTTGTTTGTTTGTTTGTTTGTTTGTTTGTTTGTTTGTTTGTTTGTAGGATAATGTGAGGAAGGGACATAACCTGATAATGTATTTACCATGATAGATGAGAGACGTGGGATTCCACGAGAACATCTTACTACACAAATCTGAAGCCGCCCTGTCGACTGGGCGCATAAAACGACACTTTAAACAACATTTTCGTTGCAATGATAAACAAAACAACGTTTTCCATTGACACTGGACGAAGCATGACGTACAAGATGAGCAGTTTCTTTTTAGGCTGACCCTACCAACACATTAAAATAACGAAATTGAAAATATGTTACGGAACACTGGAGTAAAGGCGCTTCGGCGTAAGTGAGAAATGTATATTGAGTATTGAGGGGCGACCTTACTGAGTCTTGTATCTTCTGCAATTTTCATTCGATATTCACCATACTTTGCGAGCTCGCTTACCTTTCCAAAATTAAGAATACTGTATTCTATAATTTGGAACATTTTGTATGATATTTTAAGATTCAGAACACATTTTATAATTTGAATAAATTCAAACCATCCCCATCACACCATTTTGAGTTTTTCCATTGAAATTTTTGTGGTAGTTCTTAGCTGTGTGTGAATAATTATTGATATAATTGTTTGAACAATTACATTGTTGTTATTAGAGTACTTTTCTCTGTCACCCTTTTGCGTTGTCTTTAGAAATGTTCAAACTTCGTATTTGATTCATATCTGTCAGATGCCTTTATTTTTCAAAATTTATATCAACTTGTATGCATCTCACATATGCTTATGCTAACTGTGAAGACAATCAAGAGAAAACAATAGCACTAAGAACATTCTGAAAACTGAAAAATAAAGCTTTGAGAAAAAGCTAATGTTGTATAATATTACACTAACATCATAAGAACACCCCAGCACCATATATTTCTTCTACCTTGACTCTTTTCCTCTCCTCGGCAACGGTTTTTAACATTCTACTCTACTCAAGCCCATAGACAGAAATAGCAATAATGATCGATCTTTGAATGTTGAAAGATTAGAACAGTTTTCAGTTTTTAAAATATATTCCATTATGCTGAGCCACATCACATACGAGAGTTGTGGTATTAGCTAAAGTTTGGATTTATTGGTAAATCGAACACACTGAACCCAAGATGAATGTTGATCTTGAAATATCTTTAGCAAACGTAATGAAAACTACGAAGCTCGCGGGTCGGATATCTTCTGATTGACATTATTTGACGTCCATAACGGGGAATTGGTCAATTTGAATATTTCTAAGGTTCATCTAAATACATAACTATGGAAACTGTTCACAGATAACGACACAAACTAGTACGCCAGGAATTGCCGGAAATTCAAAAACAGAAATACGAAATAGAGTGATATCTCCAAAGTATTCATGGAGGAAGTGGGCGTAACCTTTCGAAGATATTTACAACATACCTCATCAGGACACTTTAAAATGGCCACAGACGAAATAACTATTATATTCACATGTGACCCGAGGAATTGTGTCATTTTTAGTGCAAAATTTCGGTTTTAGAACAATTTTGGCTGAAAAACTCAGTAGCGTCTTCCCTTAAGTGTGGCTGTTGAACTGTGGAGTATTTATAAATTGCAACATTGCAGGATACTTTTGTTGCTGTTATTTTCCACAGATTGTGAGTGTTTGGGCAGGTTATCTCTATGATAAATACAGTCTTCCTAGCCTTATCAACAAACATTGTATCAGGTCAGTGGTTACTTATGGTGGCAACCATTGCATCATCTGTCTCTTGATGTAATTTGTAGGTTGAGTTTTCATGAAAATGTGTGTATCCAATGGGTACAGGTTACTGGGAAATGATTTCACTGGAGAGCAAGTTTCTGGCGCATGATTTTTGCTATTCGGTCATGTCGATGTTTATGTTTGTATTGTGAATTCGCTAGATGTGGGCAGCCTGATATAATGTGTTGAATGCTTTGTATTGACCTGAGACAGCGGCGGCAATTATCTCTGATGAAAAGATGAGATTCTTCATAATGAAACTCTGATAGTTGTGATTGGCTATGACCTGATTTTGAATGGCCAAAAATGGGCCTTCAATACCTCGGAAAATGGTACACTGGGTGAGCAATGTGTGCGACGCTTACTTGCCAACACGGAGCTTATTCAGCACATGAGGATACATCCAATGAAGAGCTTTCTGTTTCCATTCAGTGATGCCAGCTTCCTTTGTAGCTTGATTAGGTACATGTGATTCCGGTGTAAGTGTAAACTGCATTGAAAAGAGGTTAAGCTGAGAACTTTGTGAAGAGTTTTCCTTTAAGGCAGGCATTATACTGTTTGGTAATGTTTCTTTTGATGTTATAGTGGTTAATACTAGGATTCTCTGAAAATTCGACATATCTATAGATCTCTTCCTCACCCTTAGTTCCATTGGAGTCTTCACATTCTTTCAGCTGCAAGCCTTGAGGTGTGTATGTTCCTCTGATTAAGGTTTGTGTTCCGTACGTATACAAGCCAAGTTGCATACGGATGTCAGCATAGTAATGCTATGAGTATTTGAAATTATTTTTTGCACGTGCGCCTTCTTGGTCGAATATAGCTTGAGATCATCCATGTATCGAAATGTGAGTGATTTTGTGTAGTTATCACAAGTTACTCTTAATTTTAAACCCTTAAACACATGTATTCAGCAGGTTGAATAGCGGATTCAGTACTATGGAAAACGATAGTGGTTTGAGAACATCCCCTTGAAAATTTCTCGGCGAAATGGTATTGAATTGGTGGTGTTGGCGACAATTGAAAGATGAAGTACAGTTTTCTCTCTGCCCTTTACTTCCTTCAGGAAATCCATAGTTGTGAAGTCAATTTTGTATATCTATACAATTTATTATATGTGAGCAAAGCATGGGGACAGACTCAAAGGCTTTTTGATAGTCTATGAATTACGTGAGTAAGTTTTCAAACTTCTGTCGTGCTTGCTCAAGAACTACCGCACCTACAATCGTTTCTTGCATCCTTTGGAGTACTTCTTACAGTTCTTTTATTCTTGAGCAATAAACTTATTCTCACTATTATTATCATCAACATTTGAGAGAACCGTCTACATAATGAGAGCCAGTGACTGCCATTGTTGGCCGTTCCCCCGAGCATTAATCGCTTCAGAATAATTGAGTGTTGTCAGTTGGGTAGCAAATGGACGAGTGTACGATTGCATTAGTCACCCCTCGTATCGCTCCCCCCGCTGTTCACAGCGCGGTTCCAGCCTACATTGTATAATCATCGGGTCTCGTTTTCATGCTCCTTAATGCGTCAGTGTTCAAAATGTCATGGGTTATGGGGACACAGATAGCCAAAAAACGTAAGAAATGTAATCGATGCTGTATTTTATTGAATTCCAGCGAATCGTATGAGAATCATTCAGTATTTTATCAGTTAACATGAAGTATTTTTGGAAAACGTTTGCTGATCAAAATATTATTCATTTGTCTTTCAGATTCTGGGGAACAATTAATTGACTCGTGTTTGCTGCTGAATCTATTTACTAAAGAAATCATGACGAATAAAAATATACTTACAACTCTTATA
Organism: Anabrus simplex; assembly: GCF_040414725.1. Classification (NCBI taxonomy): domain Eukaryota; kingdom Metazoa; phylum Arthropoda; class Insecta; order Orthoptera; family Tettigoniidae; genus Anabrus; species Anabrus simplex. Next base: position 48,916,066 of record NC_090266.1, on the reverse strand, counting down.
AGAAATAAACATTCACAATAATGGGATTCGGATGCTTTTCACATTCCCTCGGAGGCAAGGATTGACTTTATCATCAGCAATCGAAGAAATATGCTAGGTGGAGTTTACTTAAATAGCCTTCATAGAGATATGCGGCCGCTAGTTATCCCAGAGTCTGAACTAGTGAAAGAAGGGGTTCTCCATACCGTGTTCTCGTCCCAACTCTCAAAGCCTTCTTGTTTACAGAACCACAGTTCCTTAACGTATTCCACTATTTATGTATAACTGCATAAGTCACCGAGTAGATCAATGTGATCTGACCACAATCAAGGGCCGTGACGAATTTACAGTACGTCAATCAATCAATCAATCAATCAATCAATCAATCAATCAATCAATCAATCAATCAATCAATCAATCAATCAATCAATCAATCAATCAATCAATCAATCAATCAATCAATCAATCAATCAATCAATCAATCAATCAATCAATCAATCAATCAATCAATCAATCAATCAATCAATCAATCAATCAATCAATCAATCATAAATGTATGACCAAACTTCATGAGATTATGTACCTTTTGCCTTTCAATATTGTTGAGTTATTTAGAACATAATGCAGAGTTTATTATAAACAAGAATTTACAAATCGTATTTATTTGACTGAGGGTATTCAGGTTACCTTGCTTGGTAAAAACGAGGTGCTGAAAAGTTCTGGATTGTGAGTGTTAGTTGTTTGAATACCAGTACTCTTTCAAGACTGATGAAAGCGAGTTCTTAACAAACGAGAACACAAGGTGAGTTTCGTATCCCTGGTAATATGCGATGAATGTTAAATTTCGAAAAGGAAATGTGCTACCGACACATAAGTATCGTCGTTGCCGGGACAAAACCTCCTATGGAATAATATTTTTAGAAATATACTGACCCGCAGCACATACATTATGAAGAGCGAGAATGCCTTGACAACATTCACACAATATTGCACCTAAGATGACAGAACCTTACCGGCCGAAGTTCTAAGCTATAATATTTCACATAGGAGGTTTTGTTCCGGCAGCGACGGTATATTGTAAATTATATAAGGTGAACACTGTCATCGAAAGTACCAGCCCACTGCATTTTACGTTCGAGGTAAAAATGTAGACGTAAAAATAAGTTATAGAATAAACATATTGAACGTGCTCCTGCTTGCATTTTAGTTCACATTTTTACACTGGTAATGAAAACTGAATTTAAAGAAGATTTCAAATTAATTTTCTCATCCTTGTTTGCTTCAAGATCGAACTAATGACTCCTGACGTGTTACGCCTTAGCTCCCTGATCACAACAGTGTGACAACATGAACACATTATTACATACAGGTGAGGGGAGCGGGGATTTCTCGTCTAATATCTCACCGTATTTGGTGACCTCCTTTACTCCAAGGAATGGTCCGCGTTTACAGCCTTCGTGGTAAAATGAGATGAAACTACACCAAGGAATTTATTAACACCAAGGAATTTATTAAAGTTCAGATAACTGGGAACTAAGATTAACTTACCTTGAATTAATCAAAGTTAATCCTAGGGGTATTTATCCATCATCTGTATCTCAGATGCAGGATTCATTTCATTGTGGCCAAAGTTTTACATCGAAATTATAACACTATTAGGACCAATGCATTGGAAGATACTAAATCTTAAAGTTTCTAAATAACACTTACCAAACGGAATCGTTCATAGCCAATAACATAATATCCAAACATCCTTCTCTACAGATTTCATACTCTGTACAACCCAAAACTTTCTTCTTGATGATTTGTTATTTATCTGGATTACTTACAGTAATAGGCTGTGTTACATTTGTAATCAGCGGGCTTTCACCACATTTGTTCCACCATGGCTCATTAAGACAACACAACAAGAAATACATTCCTGTCCAATATTACATGAACATTCAAGAGAACTGGAAAATTGATTTCATATAACGTGATTTCAAGGTGCCTAAATCATGAAAAGGAAGCAGTATTTGGTACCATTTCACTAAAACTTTGATACAGCGGATACCGGCTTTTAATTCCATTCCGTGATCAGTATGGCCAAAATATTACTCCAGTGGGGTTTCTTACGTGGCTGTAAATCTACCTGCCTTCAAATACCAAGCCCTATAAATGATGCTCCCACCTGAACCTCTCAGTCTGGCACTATTATTATTATTATTATTATTATTATTATTATTATTATTATTATTATTATTATTATTATTATTATTATTATTATTATTATTATTAAATCGTAATATATTGGTAATGTGATGATGTACCCAGAAATTGGGAAACTAATCTGCATTAGAGGTAGAGATGCCCCCTTCCCCATGACGCAAGAGCCACGAAGGGCCATGGCCTACCAAGCGACCGCTGCTCAGCCTGAAGGTCTGCATATTATAGACTGGGGCCGCTGTCTCACCTCAACCGTTATCACATCGGCTGAGTGGACCTCGAACCAGACCTCAGATCCAGGTAAAAATCCTTGACCTTGCGGGGATTGAACCCGGGGCCTCCGCGTAAGAGGCAGGCACACTACCCTACACCGAGGGGCCTGATTCTAGATATACGCTGTTAGAAATTTAAATGAGAAATCATTCATGAGTGAAAAAGTGGAGAAAGAGATTTGGGGTTAGGTGTGCGCAACTGTGAACCTTCAACTTAGCCTTCATCTCCTCATTCACACTACCCCCACGCTACCATTCTCTTCAGTTTGTACCAGCAGTCATTGCCGTAACTTCCATGTCCGTTACGTACAACTTTAGAATAAGACACACAAAATCTCCCCAGCTTTCACTTCCATACATCGATGTTCATCTGCAAACAGATAAAAGTAAAGAAAGTTTAATCCGAATACTCAATTCTTTCTTATAAAATAACGTTGGTGACCATCGCGAGCTCACTGCATTAGCTTTGTCGCACTTTGATTCAATTTAACATAGGTTAGTATACCATCAACTAGGAATAATTACAAGGAAAGGTATTCATTGGGGTAATCACATAAACGGGATTGTAATTAAAGGGTACAGATCTCTGCACATGGTTAATAGAGTATTCACGGGTTGCAGTAAGGATGTAAAGGTAAGACCCCAAATAGAGTACGCTTCCAGTGTATGGGACCCTCACCAGGATTACTTGATTGGAGAACTGGAAAAATCCAGAGAAAAGCAGCTCAATTTATTCTGGGTTATTTCCAACAAGAGAATAGCGTTACGAAAATATTGCAAAGTTTCGGCTGGAAAGACTTGAAAGAAAGGAGACGAACTTCTCGACAAAGTGGTAGTTTGCGAGTTGTCAGTGAAGAGATGGCGTGGAATGACATCAGTAGACGAATAAGTTTCAGTGGTGTCTTTAAAAGTAGGAAAAAAACACAATATTAAGACAAAGTTGGAATTCAAGGGGACAAATTGGGGCAAATATTCGTTTATAGGAAGAGGAGTAAGTGATTGGAATAAGTTACCAAGAGAGATCTTCAATTAACTTCCAAATGCTTTGAAATGTTCTAAGAAAAGGCTAGGTAGAAAACAGATAGGCAATCTGCCATCTGGGTAAGTACCCTAAATGCAGATCTGTGGTGACTGGTTGATTGATTTTGGAATAATACACATCCTAAATAATTGAAATAATCCACCAAGTCTGGAACACAAAACTGGAACTGGTGGATAACTTAGATGGTGTTAGGTTTCTTCCCAACTGACATGTGAACTACTATTATAAATAATTTTTCATTGAATTTATTGTTTTCTATTATATTGATATCTCTAATTAACATTCAATGTACCAAATATGTGAAATTTTTTAAAAAATTTAAATAAGGAGAAATATTCCGAGAAAGAATTGTTATGACGAGCCGAGTTATATACTCCACTATCACAGTGCACTATTTTGAGAACGGGCTTTATCTCTGAAACAATGTGGTAAAACTACGATAATTCTTTTTGTATTGTTTTAAAAGGATAACGTCCACGAAGGTGTCATTACCACCTCTTAGAACCATGAGAGGAAAATAGCGGTTTCCTAGCTCATGAGTCCCTTTAGGATTGGATGAACAAGAAACGACAGAGATACAAATACATATTATATAAAATCGAGGTCAGGAAAAAATTGGGATTTAATGGATTAGAGGAAATTCATAAAATTAGATCGTACCTCACAAACTTTAAGTAATAAAATACTCAGGTGATGTGGTAAACTAAATAACATCTGATATATGAATGGACAATTTTCATTAGTAAAGAATTCCCCTCTCTATAGAATTTCTAGGTTTTAATTTCTTGACCTTGTTGCTTCATGTGTCATAATTTTCTGAACGTCCCGCATAATAAGCATCTAAGGCAAAACGTTGCCGTTCTCGCCATGAAAATTTCAGTATAAATACTGCGAAGAAATATATACTGTTATAGAAGAATTGCTCGGTGTGGACACGGGATAAGTCAAGTTATCAAACCATTTATTGAGTTAAAATTACTTTCTTATGGCAATCTGCAGTGGCAGAAATAAATTTAAATGAATAGTTAAGGCACTTTTATTCAATACTCACCGCAACATATTTTCAACACGAACAATTGAAACTACGAACTCATTGTTCTTGAATGTGAGGTGGAGTCTGAGCCACAATACTCATTAAGAGTATATGTATTGTTCGAAACAAATGGGCATATTAGGCTTCTGATAATATCTTACGGTCTAAGTGGATGGCTTAATATTAATTTGAATTTTAAGTATGACATGTATTATAATTCTGTGGTTTATTATTAACATAATGCTGTAATTACGGAACCATTTTTCTTTATTCAACCCTAAGTAGAGTTAACTGAAAGTGTGATATCCGGCAAAAGATTAGTGTTACGAAAATATTACAATATTTGGGTGAGGAAAACTAAAGAATAAGGAGGCCATCTGCTTGACCAAGCGACTAGTTCCCAGCTGTCAGGCGAGAAATAGCGAGGATTGAAATTATTAGACGAATAAGCTTGAATGGAGTTTCTAAAGGTAGGAAGGATAATAATCTGAAGATAAAGTTGTAATTCAAGTGGAATAACTGGGGTAAAAATTCGTCTATAGGAAGATGAGTTAGAGATTGGAATAATTTACCAAGGCAGGTGTTCGATAAATTTTCAATTTATCTTAAATCATCGAAGAAAATACTAGGTTAACAACTGATAGGGTACCTACCAGCTTGGCGACAGCTCTAAAGGAACATCAGTGCTGATTGATAATTTTTACACTCCACGGCACTTAAATACCCCGTATGTACTCCTCACTTCATAAACTGAGGACAACAATCTGTTCGAAACTTATCTCAGCTTTACGTTAAACTAGTTCTACCTTTCGTTATTGTAATTATTTGAAATTTACGATTAAGAATTTCTTATTTGATCAGGTAATGCATCAGTATAACGCATTTCTTGACATAGACTTCGTCTTTTTATGAGATTTTTGTTTTTTATGAGTTACAAAAATATGGCTACCTGGAACTGACTGTGGTAAAATGTATAGAGTTCCGTGAAAGTAAGTCACCAAGTTGATTCACATGTACTTTTTCAAAACAAGAATGTTTTGAGTTCGTCTCGTACCCAGATAACTTAGTCAGTACCAGTTCTACTGGTGAGGATAACGATAAGATCCACTAAGGTGCCATTACCACGTTTTAGAACTAAGAGAGGAAAATGGCGGTTTTGTTAGCTCATGAATCCCTTTGGGTATGGATGATCAAGAAAGGACGGAGGATTTTTTTGAATGTAAAAGATAACAGTAGGAATATCCTTTAAATGGGAGAGTGAATATTGAAGCGACGAGGTGAGTGAAGTTTTGTTGAACAACGAAACCATAAAAAGCATTACGGTGAATATATATTTCAAACGATATCACTTCACAAACCGTGAATGATCACAAAGATCATGAATTGCTACAATTTAGGCAGTGATAATCGATAATATTATAATTATTGTACGGAAAGGAAGCAATACGAGTAGTATAAGTGATTCCTTAAGATTATCACCGAATCTTTTAAAATGTCCACATTTATTTGTTCAAACGTCGTGTGCTGGATTCCAGTCTTTTTCAGTTATCTCAAGTATGCTTAGGTACGCTGCCTCTGCTTCCAATTAGCAGACCCATCAAGGAACAATTTTCTGGACTAAAGTAAGGTTTCTCACTCTGATGTCGGATGCATGATTTTTAAATGCACTTCTTTTCCTGGTCAACTTCCTAGGCCTCTCATAAGTCTCTTTCGAACCGGATGTTTGGATCAGCAATTACAGCTGTTCGAGTCTGCTGGTGGGTAGCAACAATATCTGCTCTTCTATTGGACCCCGTGGAAGAGTTACAGTGTACTTCTTCATAACCTCTCCACTTCAAACCTCTCGGTGAATAGGTTACGTTTGCTTTCACTCTGTGATGACGGGTGTTCCTGAGCAATGCTCCTTTGCGACATGTCCTAACACATGACAAAGAGTTTCATGTTCGTCGCAGTCTAGATGACGGCAGCGGATTGTGCCAGCGCATCTACTAGGAACTGCTCAAACCGCCGAGATGTTGACGACATTTTGAGAGCATTTGCCCATTCAGAGTTTGGCAGTCCTTTCCTGTTACTTACCCAGAAGTTTGCTTAAGGGTGATCGGCATAAACGCCAACGCCTTTTCTTGCTATCGAGTGTGGTGTCCAAGTGCACAACCATTGTTCTCGCAGTAGTTTACGATTTCACGGACCAGTCAATGGATTATTAATATGAACCATATCTAACTTTTCCAATACTGACTCTTTTTTCTGCCCGTAAGTCTCTTATAGCGTGAACGCCATTGTCTCTAACACAAAGAAGACGATTGCACGTATTGAATTTCTGTATAGGAGCTTCCCACTTGGCTCGCAAAAGTCCTAAGCCTCGGAAATGCTTTGGAGCGAAGATCATTCAATCTGGACAGTCACGAGGGAGACCAATAATTTTTTTGACTGCACCTTTTAACAGCTTATTCCAGAAGGCTATATTAATTTTTATTACTGGAGCGCATTGAAGAGGGTATATAAGACTGGGCAATATATACAAATTGATGATGTTATAGTTTGAAAATTATATAAACAAGCGTACCAGAAAGTACACTGGCACAAGAAAATTCCAAGCACCAATAAGAAGTTGTGCTACATTAACGAAAGTTGATAGGCGTGTTTGTACATCTGAATAATGAAATTCATTCAAATATCACACAAATCGCATTAGCGTGGCGCTAGTTGCGGTCCCATGATGTTGCACATCACGTTTGCTTTACTGTGTTTGTTGTACTGTGCGAGAGCGTTCGTTACCTGTGAGATTGGACGGAGTGACTGTGAGTTGGTAAAAATGCTTTACGATGACGAACGGGCCAGTATCAACAGCTCACTGCTGTTAAACGAGACCGTATAATAGAGCTACGTGAAGGTGGATATCCCTTACGCGCTATTGTGGGACGACATGGCAGGAATGTCTCCACTTTACATGCGTGCTGGCAGCAGTGGTCATGAGAAGGTACTCTCGCAAGAAGACGGGGCTTCGAACGTCCCCGGGGCCCCACCGAGTGGAGGAGAGCAGTATTCTGCGTATGGCTGTGGCGCAACGGACTGCGTCTGGAGAAGCAATTCGCGCGGCTGTTGGCACCACGGTGAGGTAACGAACTGTTCGAAATCGGTTACTTGAAGGACAGCTCCAAGCCAAACGCCCTGCAGCGTGCATTCCTCTTACCCCAAACCACCGCCGTCTCCGATTTCAGTGGTTCCAAGCTCATTGGAGGATGGAGTGGAGGACCGTTGTGTTTTTCGACGAAAGCCGGTTCTGCCTTGGTGACAGTGATGGCCGTGTGTTGGTTAGAAGGAGGCCAGGTGAGCGCCTGAATTCTACCTGTTTGCGGAGTCAACACACTGGTCATACACCGGGAGTTCTGGTCTGGGGAGCAGTTTCCTATGACAGCAGGAACCGTCTCGTGGTTATCCCACGCACACTGACTGCAGACTCCGTCTGGTGATTCGACCTGGTGTGCTGCCATTCATGAACAGCATTCCCGGGGGGTATTTTCCAACAGGATACTGCAGGCCTCCAAGCCGCTGTTATAACCCAACGTGCTCTACAGAGTGTCGACATGTTACCTTGCCCTGCTCGATCCCCCGATCTTTCCCCAGTCGAGCACGTATGGGATATCATTGGACAACTCTATCGTCATCCACAACCGGCATTAACTCTCTCTGTATTGACCGACCAAGTGCAATAGGCATGGAACTCGATCCCACAAGTTGACATCCGGCACCTGTGCGATACAATGAATGCACGTGTGCATGCCTGCATTCAACAGTCAGGCGATTACACCGGTTATTAATGGACGAGCATGGCACATTTGCGATGGCTTTTCTCGCTTGAATATTAACCAGCAGTCTTCTACCTTTAATCTGTTAAGTATGTTACCCCGACACACATATTGCCAAAATTTCCGTATTCTACATTCATATTTCATGGTGTTTGGATATTTTTTCCGCCAGTGTATAACGAAATATTGTTTACGGAGACAAAATGGAATAAAAGTTGTTGAATTTGAGTATCAGAATGTGACGAAATACCTCCACGAGAATTTGAGGATAAACTAGTTTCAGGTGATGATATACAGGACAGGAATGGGAGCCTGCTGATGAAGGGAGATTCAGATCGCAGAGAATACGGTAAATCAGACAGAGAGCGACATCGTGAAAGGACGACAATATCAGAATGTAAGAATGAAAATTATTACAATCCTGCGAAATTATCAATGCACTGACAATAATGTGTAAAAATAATACGGGCTTTTGGGCTTATGCCATGTCGAGAAGACAAGGTGAAACGTTTTGCAGAGAACTTTGCTGTACGGCTTCAGAAGAAAACCTCGACTGTTCACGAAGAATACTTCTACAATACTGTAGGTTTGAATTTAAACGTTAGTAATAGAAGTGAAAGTCGTACGTTCATTCGTCATCAGATGGATCACCATATGCGTACAGCGCTATCATTCGAAGCAAAACGTAAAGGGTTTCACCTTGTTTTATGGAAACGGCGTAAGCCCGAAAGCCCATATCATGTCTTCAAGTACGGGCCGTAAAAGCATCAATGTTAACATGACGCTAAAGTGGTCACCGATGTGTATATAGAATAATAAATGTCAAGGAAAGTGATAGAGTGATGATGAGAATAGTTGATTTTCATGTGGAGAAACAACGAAAGTAGGGAATCTGCTAAGACCTTCCAGGAAGGTGAAAGTGAAGATAAAATTAACTTATAGAGAGAATTCATTTCTCCCAAGTCCATATTGTAAACTGGAGATGATCACCTCATGAAACACAGTAAAATTATTTTGTACAATAGCAGATATGTGAAGAAAGAACAGAACATAAACCATTTTTAAATTATGGTGCTTAGGATATCTGTGTTTCCTAGTGTCTAGACCTGATGTGATGATCAGGAACCACGAAGAACCATCTTCAAGACTGCTAAAGATAAGATTTGAACCCAGCCTTCCTCGAGTACAAGTTTACTGCCAACATGACATACAGTATACAGTGAAGCTAATTCTTTTGGTGAACAATGGAGGAAAACAACAGAAGTGGTTGTAACAGGCAAATCAACGTGTTGTTTTTGCTTGGGTTATCAGACCATAGACTGGTTTGTAGCAGCTCTCCATGCCGCCATATCCTAAGCTAAACGTTTCATTTCTACGATACTACTACATTCCATATCTGCTCTAATCTGCTTGTCACATTCATACCACGGCCAACCCCCTACCGTTATAACAGCCCATACTTCCCTCAAATAACAACCGAAAAAATCGTGGATGTCTTAAGATGTGTCCTAACATTCTACCTCTTCTACTCGTCAAATTTAGCCGAATCGTTCTCCTCTTCTTTACAAGTCAGTATCTCTTCATTAGTGATTCGATCTACTCATCTTATCTTCAGCATTCTTTTGTAACACAACATTTCAAAATTTCTATTCTCTTTCTCTCTGACCTAGTTATTATTCATGTTTCACTTACCATACAATGTCATGCTCCAGACGAAAGTCTTCAAACTATATTTCTAAATCCTATATCAATGTTCGAACTCAGCAAATTTATTTCTTAAGAAAGGCCTTCCTTGCTTGTACTACTCAGCATGTTATATCCTCCTTACTCCTGCCATCGTTAGTTATTTTACTATCCAAGTAACAATATTCTTCTTCTTCCGTTAAGACTTCATTTCCTAACCTAATATTTCCTGAACCACCTGACATCCTTCGACTGTACTAAATTACTTTTGTGTCGGACTTAATTATTTTTATTCTCTACTCCTTCCCGAAGACACTGTCATAACATTCGACAATTTCTCCAAATCTTCTTCAGACGCATATAAATTAACAATATCGGCGGCAAATCGCAGGGTTTTCAATTCTTCTCATTGGATTGTGATTGCCTTTCCAGTTTCCTCTCAGATTTCCCTTACTGCCTGTTCGATATGAACCCTGAAAAGAGGAGGGAGGAACTGCAGCCTTGCCTCATTCCTTTCTGGATTTCTGCTTCCTTTTCAAAGCCCTCGATTCTTATCACTGATGATTGATTTTTGTACGGATTGTGGATAATTATTATTTCCCGGTATCTGATTCCATTCACTTTGAGAACCTCAAATAGCTTGGTCCAATCAACATTATCGAATGGCTTTTCTAGATTTGCGAAAGCCATATATGTAGTCTTGACCTTCATAATTTGGTCCTCTAAGATCAGAAGTAAAATCAGAATTGCACCACGTGTTCTTACATTTCTTCCGAAGCCAAGCTGATCTTAAACCAACCCAGTTTCAACTTGTCTTTCCATTCTTCTGTAAATAACACACGAGGAAAATTTTACAGGCGTGTGATACTAAACAAATAATGCTTTAGTGTTCACCCTTGTCAGCACCAGCTTCCGTGGGAATACCGTAGGTATAACAACATTCTGCCGAAAATTGTACGGTGACTGGATCTTCACTCTTGGCGAACTGCTACTTTGTTCTCGAGTCACTCATCATTCACTCGGTGTCGTTTGAATAGAGAAAGAAACGACATGCGGTACCGGTAATCCTAGATCAAGGTCTGCTAGGAATGAACAAGGGCAAATTATAGACCAAATTATTACTTTCCACAAAGAGTGTTCATTTACGTTTCATAAGTTATGTCTGTATGGAGTATACTAGATGTGTCAAGAGATTATTTGAAGAGAAATTCTGAGGTAATTGTGTTCCAAGTCGTAATGCGACAAAGTTAATAGACTTAGTGCGACGGAAGAATAAGAAGCGGTTTTAGATGTACAGTGCTAACAAAGGTGTTCGCCTTTCTCAGTAAATTGGTAATTGTTTAGAATTATATTCAGAGGGCTGAAAAGTTACTCGGGCTATAGCACTATAAAGTTACTGATGTGCACAAACCTCCATTGAGTGAACCTGTATCGAGGATTCGATTTCGTGACTGCATTTCGAATTACGTGCATGATGGAAAAACTGATCTTTGCTAAGTCCGTTTTCAGATGAGGCTTGGCTCACCTTACTTGAATATGTAAATTCAGAAAAATTCCAATATTGGAATGCCAAAATCACGTGACCTACTCCATGAGGAAACCCCTAAAAGATTTGAAACTAGGGGTGCGGTACGCAGTTTGCACTGAAAGAGTAATAGACCAAAATTCCTTAGGAAATGACTAATAGTGTAAAGTACATACAAAATATTTCACAACTTTTATTTTACTGGGAGAGAACATAGTTTAACCTTTCTTCAGCAGACACTGCGAGGACTCATGGGACAAACGATTTCTTGCATGTTCTTCGCGAAGTATTTAACGGAAATTACTGAAATAACGTAAGGTCCACTCTTTCATCCGATTTAACCCTATGTGAGTACGTTTCCTGTGGAAGATTAACACATCAAGTTTAAGAGACCAATCTGCACACTTTCGATGAACTGAAGATAACATGGACCAAGGGGACAATTTCATTCCTCAAGGAAAGTTAATTTTATTAGTTTCACAAGTAGAAGCTTGTAAACCGAGGAAAATTAAGGTAGGCAGTTTTCAACATCCCCTGGTTCGAAATGGGTGAGCACATAACTTGAGCGAATTGAATGTAACTTACACAAGTGTTGCCACCGCTGACTCGTATGTACCGCGGGTGGACATCTCGGTACCCACTGGCCGGGCAAGCGTGCGTCACCGTCAAGAAGGAGAGAGCACGACACGTGAGCAGTGACTTTTGATTGTGACTACGAAGCTTTCTTCGCACCATTCTAAACGGAATGTTGATAGGAGCACACAATACATAATCTCAAGCACATTTTTTAAAAAAATAATCGTGTTTGAATTATACTGCGCCCGATATGAAAAGGCTTGTCATTATTTAAATATATTTACACGTCCAAAGAACACGTTGTGTGTTACAGTACACAACCAATCCACAGAGAGTATTGTCTGTTCTTCACACTTAATATTTTATCAAGCATAATTTTAATTATTATCAAAATAAAATCCCATTACATTTTCGATACAAACCCTGTGGATAACCAGAACAAATATTATCAATCAATCAATCAATCAATCAATCAATCAATCAATCAATCAATCAATCAATCAATCAATCAATCAATCAATCAATCAATCAATCAATCAATCAATCAATCAATCAGTACTGACCTGCATTTAGGGTAGTCGCCCAGGTGGCAGATTCCGTATCTGTTGTTTTCCTAGCCTTTTCTTAAATGATTTCAATGAGATTGGAAATTTATTGATCACCTCTCTTGGTAAGTTATTCCAATTCATATTCCCCTTCCTATAAATGAACACTTGCCCCAATTTGCCCCTTTAATTCCAAATTTACCTTCATATTGTGACCATTCCTACCTTTAAAGACGCCACTCAAACTTATTCGTCTACTAATGTCATTTCACGTCATCTCTCCGCTGACAGCTCGGAACATACCACTTAATCGAGCAGCTCGTCTTCTATCTCCCAATTCTTACCAGCCCAAACTTTGCAAGATTTTTGCAACGCTACTCTTTTTCGGAAAACACCCAGAACAAATCAAGCTGCTTTCCTTTCGATTTTTCCACTTCTTCAGTCAAGTAATCCTGGTGAGGGTCCCATACACTGGAACCATACTCTAGTTGGGGTCTTACCAGAGACTTATATGCCCTCTCCTTTACATACTTACTACAACCCCTAAACACCCTCATAACCATGTGCAGAGATCTGTATCCTTTACTTACAATCGCATTTATGTGATTATCCCAATGAAGATCTATCCTTATATTAACACCTAGATAATTACAATGATCCCCAATAGGAACTTTCATCACATCAACGCAGTAATTAAAACTGAGAGGACTGTGAAACTCACAATCAGACTTTTAACCCCGTTTATCATCATACCATTGCCTACTGTCCATCTCACAACATTACAGGTCATTTTGCAGTTGCTCACAATCTCGTAACTTATTTATTACTGTATAAAGAAAACATCATCGGCAAAAAGCCTTCCCTCTCATTCCACGCCTTTACTCATATCATTTATATATATAAGAAAACATAACGGTCCAATAATACTGCCTGGAGGAATTCCCCTCTTAATTTTTACAGGGTCAAATAAAGCTTCGCCTACTTTAATTCTCTGAGATCTATTTTCTAGAAATATAGCAACCCATTCTGCCACTCTTTTGTCTAGTCCAATTGCACTCATCTTTGCCCGTAGTCCCCCATCATCCACCCTATCAAATGCATTAGACAGGTCAATCGCGATACAGTCCATTTGACCTCCGGAATCCAATATATTTTGCTGGAATCCTACAAGTTGAGCTTCAGTGGAATAACCTTTCCTAAAACAGAACTGCCTTCTATCGAACCAGTTATTCATTTTGCAAACATGTCTAATATAATCAGAAATAATGCCTTCCCAAAGCTTACTCGCAACGCATGTCAAACTTACTGGCCTGTAATTTTCAGCTTTATGTCTATCACCCTTTCCTTTACACACAGGGGCTACTATAGCAACTCTACATTCATTTAGTATAGCTCCTTCAACCAAAAAATATTCAAATAAGTCCTATATCCCAACCCATTGTATTTAGTATATCCCTAGGAAACTTATCAATTCCAGCCTCTTTTCTAGTTTTCAAATTTTGTATCTTATTGTAAATATCATTGTTATCATATGTAAATTTTAATACTTCTTTAGCATTAGTTACATCCTCTATCTGGACATTATCCTTGTAACCAACAATCTTTACATACTGCGGACTGAATACTTCTAACTCTAACTCTCCTTGTTCATTAATAATTTCTTTAATTTCCTTCTTGGAACCTGCTTCTACCTTAAAGTACCTGTACATAACCTTCCATTTTTCACTTAAATTTGTATGACTGTCAATTATGCTTGCCATCTTGTTATCCTTAGCTGCCTTCTTTGCTAGATTGAATTTCCTAGTAAGTTCCTTCAATTTCTCCTTACTCCCACTCTATTTCTTTCGAATCTGCACCTCCTTCTTAGTCTATTTATTTCTCTATTATAATTAGGTGGGTCTTTACCATTCCTTACGACCTTTAAAGGTACAAACCAGTTTCCACATTCCTCAACAGTTGCTTTAAACACATCGTAGGGACCGTTTACATTCTTATATACCGTTTTCCACCGATCATATTTACTTTTTAATAAGTGTCTCATGCCTGCTTAATCAGCCATATGGCACAGCCTTAAAGTCCTACTTTTAAAACCTTCCCCTCTACCACATTTATTTTAACTACGGCAAAAATAGCTTCGTGATCAATAATACCATCTATTATTTCGGTTTCTCTGTAGAGCTCATCTGGTTTTATCAGCACCACGTCCAGGATATTTTTCCCTCTATTTGGTTCCGTAGACTAGCTTAAGGTCTGTCTGTAGGTTCAGTTGTTCGTGATTATGATTTACCTGCGTAAAACGTACAGAGCACTCATTCTCGTTTTGATTAACTCTATGAAGATAGGGGTTTGACGCTACGACTTACAATTCCATGGATTCTAATTACAGAATTTCCATTGAAAATAAATACAATTCCTGTTAATTTAGCAAAGTGAAATAGCCTTACATAGTTTAACAAGTTTCACGGATTGATGCACAGTGTTGCAGGGTTTACGACTTCCCATTTTCATTGCGTTTCTGAAAATATAACTTAAAACTTGCATTGAACAAATTTTAGTCGCTCATCCGCTACAAGAGCTTCATGCGAATGAGCATATTTTGTTTTGTAGTGGGTTCTATATTCTAAAATGACATGAAATGCCGTATGGCTTTTAGTGCCGGGAGTGTTCGAAGAGATGTTCGGCTCGCCAGGTGCAGGTCTTTTGATTTGACTCGCATAGGCGACCTGCGCATCGTGATGTGGATGAAGTGATGATGAAGAGGACACATACACCCAGCCCCTGTCCCAGCGAAATTAACCAATGATGGTTAAAATTCCCCACCCTACCGGGAATCGAATCCTGAAACCCTGTGACCAAAGGCCAGCACGCTAACCATTTAGCCACGGAGCCGGATTGTAAATTACAGACCACGTAGCACGCATTTTGCGCGATCTCCTGTTTGCTCAAAGAAATACTGTTCTTCCCTTGGCGCTGGGAGTCAGATTCGGTGAGGTCCTCTTTTCTTCATTACTTTCTACCTCCATTCCGAAGTCGGGTATTGTCATTATGATCGAGACTGAGTGTTTCACCCGGTGTTGAGCTTCACGGTCTATGAAGTAACCACGTCACTGTGGCTGAAGCACACACACTGATCGCCCACTTGCCCACTTATATGCTGTGTGTCTGCATGAAAGAAAAGTCAGTATGTGCGGACTAGACTTGAGTGGGACCTCCTGTGACCACCTGTTCATCGGATAAATATACGAGTTGTGGCATTACATTCCTTCAGTGTAGTCAACCACACAAGTCTATTACCTTTAGGCAACGCATTCTCTGTTCCCTAACTCGCGAAGCACAGATATAACGTCAGCAAATCGGTGGCCCCGGAGGGGTTCCTTCAACTTCGGGAACAGATCGAAGTCGCAAGGACTCATGTCTAGTGAGTAGGGAGGGTGTTCCGAGACTACCAGTGCCACAATTGCAACAAGAGTTTGACTTTTTCTGCGACATGGCAACGTGCGTTGTCATGCAACACCACAGGGCGAACGTCTCGCAATAAACGGGGACGTTTGCGCCGCATAGATGCACGGAGATGCCACTCCGGAAATAGGTAATAATAGTCACTGTTGAGGGTTTGTCCGTCAGGCACAGCGTGCGTAAGAAGAACACACTCATAGTCATATGCCACTCTCAGCATAAGCTTCATCCAACTGTGTTCATTTCGAAATTTCTGTGGATGTGGCGAACATGACTGGGTGACGCCATTCATTTGACTGACGTTTTAATTCAGTCTCGTAGGCTCGTGCCCACGTCTCATCAACGGCAAAAGTACGCTTAGGAAATATATATCCTTCTTTGCGGTGTCTCACCATGTGGCTGCCAGCTTGTGCATACAAGTGCCATTTCTCCGCGTCGGTGAGTTGATGTGGAACTCAACCGGACGCATTTTTCCTCATGTCAAGACATTTCGTCAGCATATACCACACCGTTTGATGACTGAAACCAACCTCTACTGATAATTCCTGGGCAGTCCATCGATGGTCTACAGCAACGAGCCACTCACGTTGTCAATCTGATCTTGAGGAATGGACAGCCGACCTGTGGAGTGCAAATTCGCACCCTAATTCCGAACCGAAGGAAGCGCCTTGACCCATCATGCAACCGTCCTGTACAGTAATGCATTCTCGCCATAGGCTTCCCGTAATCATCGATAACATTCTGCTGCATTTTTGCCATGGGCAACCTCTATTTTAATTCACGAGCGCTGATCACTTTTGAAAACATGCTTTAGAGCTGTGAAATCGCCACTCATCACTTCAACGCCACACGGCAACAACACTTCCAAGTGGTTGATCGTTAAGTGCACTACACATCGACAACAGCGCCACCAGACCGCTCTCATGTCCTATTTGCCCATGCGAGTGTCTGCACTACTTTGCCAATACTTCATTTACATCCCTCGTATATAAGGACACATGTTATTTTCTCTACTTCTCTGGTTCGTGGTTTTGGACTACAAAGTCACCAGATTTGGGGAAAAGATAAGATGAAGAGCAGTAAAGGCAGGAAAACATAGACACCTGGGTGATAATAATAATTTCGTGTGGATATTTCTAGCCCGGTGCAGCCCTTCTAAGGCAGACCCTCCGATGAGGGTGGGCGGCTTCTGCCATGTGTAGGTAACTGCGTGTTGTTGTGGTGGAGGTTAGTGTTATGTGTGGTGTGTGAGTTGCAGGAATGTTGGGAATGCACAAACACCCAGTCCCCGAGCCACTAGAATTAACCAATGTAGGTTAAAATCTCCGACCCAACCGGGAATCGAACCCGGGACCCTATGATCCGAAGGCCAGTACGCAGACCATTCAGCCGACGAGCCGGACAGACAAGTGGGTGATCAAATGGAAACTACTACAACGCGGAATATAAATTAGCTAGTACTTAAATCTTGTTCGTCGATTTTATTTTAGGCCTACCAGTCGGCATACACCCATTATTTCTTGTTCAATACTTGAGCGGTCTCAAGGCACTGTGTCTAGTACTTGTATTGATGTAAATTATTTTATTACTTTAAAAATCGCTTTTTCTTCCTTAATATCAAAACTGTGAAATAGGGAGTTCTTCCTCGCGCTATTTGAAAGGCAACAAAAGTCAGTCTCCCGTGGTTCGTGAGAGAATGTTGGCTGTTGTGAAGTTAATTGTGGCTGCACTTAATCTTTAACGGCCAGTCCAAGCCGGAGTTACACAGTCATAGCCACGCAGCTAAGCACTCTCATGAAGACTTCCCACAGAGCCTCTCTGTGTGGAACTTGATGTTAAGTCACTCCATACCTAAATCTGGACTCCTCCGAACTTACTCCCTGTATAGGGCCACAAAAGACTGAACGTATATATAGATGACAAAATGGCAGGCCTACCTTTTCCTGGAAGTTTATTATCTTGTGAAAATTGGCTAATCAATCTGTGAAAATCACCGTAAAGTAAATATTGATATATTCATTTGTTTTTTCCTTAAAAACTGCAATCAAATACCTTGAAGTTTGAAAAAGTAAGTGCAAGGAGTATGGCATGAGAAGTAGCGTTTCCAGAAACTAACGAGACGTCAAGAGCGAAGAAAATTAAAAGGATTCAGTGTGGCCTCGGGAATACAAAATTGGAACAGGTGGATCATTTGAAATAATTAGAATGTGTGTTCTCTGAGTGCAGCAGAGCGTGTGATTGCGTTCAACGGTAGTATGTAAGAAAGAAGTGAAATCTCGGCCAAAACCGACTTTGATGTACGGGAGTGAAAGCTGGGTACAGCCAGGATATCTGTTCCATAAGTAGGACGTAAATCGCATGAAAGTGGTGACAATGATTCGGGGTGAAAACAGATGGAAACAGTAGGAGAAGTTTATTATATTGTGAAAATTAGGTGACAAAAGCTAATTTGATGAATGAAGCTGTACGCATAAACAGGCTTTCATTGTGGGGTCATGTGGGGTGAATGGAGGAGGACTATTGAGGGCAAGGGGAGTAGAGGTTTTCTGTAATTCTTCAGGCAGCAGCAGCTGTGGATAGAGAGGGTTGGAGCGAGACAAGGTCGATGACTTCGCCTATGAGTAGGGGAGGGAGTCAGTTGATGAGTGAACAGCGTTACTCGTCTTGTAAAATCTCTACACGTAAATAAATTACTACTGTTGTTTTTCTTGCAATCTCGCATAAGGTACAGGGATATTTCGACCCGTAGGACTGTGTAGCCCACCTAGTAGATGTAAACGTCCTTGATTGATTGATTGATTGATTGATTGATTGATTGATTGATTGATTGATTCATTGATTGATTGATTGATTGATTGATTGATTGATTGGTTGATTGATTGATTGATTGATTGATTGATTGATTGATTGATTGATTGATTGATTGATTGATTGATTGATTGATTGATTTATTTATTTAGAGGACAAAATATTTTCGAAAATCTGCCACGGTGTGGTAATATGTTTGAAAGCGTATGTTAATCGTACAAATAACATGGTTTAAATTTGCCGAGGTGTTTGATATAACCTTAAGCTCTTTTTGACTGTGTGTTATCACAGTTGTTCATGCACTGATTTGAGCCAACCCCTTTATGTTTACTATAAACGCAAGGCTGTTGAGATTTTTGTATCCGTATACTTTGTGTCCATAAATGTCATGTATGAAAATATATTACCCTTTGATATGGGCTACTCTTCTATGTCATTAGTGTTTGAACAGCCAGGGGTCCGAAAAGACCCACCTCAGTTTCCGCGGTTTCATTACGTTGGCTTAAAATTAAAATCAGTCTCAAATTCACGATGAAAGTGAACCAAACTAAAACACTCCTTAGAAATACGGTTAATAATAAATTTATTTATTTATTTAATTTACGTACTACAGGCTTAGAACCCTCCGCCTACCCTAAGCCAAGTTTAACACTGCGTATTGTTATACCAGGAGGTAGTAGGAACTTGACCCATTAAGCCATTAATGCGTTGTCTGTCAAGCACTGTTCTGTGTACATCTGTCTGTCTGTTAGGTCATCAGCCCAGAGGCTGGTTGGATCCTCAAATAGCACCACTAAAGGTTATGCGGTTATAAGGAAACCCCAAAAACCAATGACAGCACCAAAATGAGGCTTACTAGGCAAGATGAGGAGTGAGGTAGTTTGCCATTGCTTTCCTCACTGGGTCAGAAAGTACTATTGCAGCACGACTGACCCTATGAGCAGCACCTTTCGTAACACTCAGACGCACCAGTCGTGCTCTGAATGTCATTACTCAGCACTACTCACACCCCAGCAGCTTCCATATTGTCACAGCCATGGATGTTGACTGGGACTTCGGTGGAAGCTACACTTTACTCTGGCCTGTGCCAAGAAGAGATGGATGCAAAAGTACTGTATCCATCAAGAAATGACAGCAGGCAGACTGTGTACATATAACATGGTATAAGAATTCCTGAGGTGTTCAATATAAACTTAAGCCCTTTTTGACTGTGTTTTATCACAGTTGTTCATGCATTGATTTGAGCCAAACCCCTTTATTCTTGCCAGAATTGCAAGTGAGCTTTTTTATCCGTATACTCTGTGTCCACAAAAGTCGCTTTTGAAAATATATTATCCTTTAATATGGGCTACTGCTCTGCTACCATGTCATTAGTGTTTCACCAGCGAAGAGTCTGAAACGACCCACCTCAGTTTCCCCTGTTTCATTACGTTGGCTCAAAATAAAGTCCAAACTCTAATTCACGATGAAAGAGAACCATACTAAAACTCTCAATAGAAATAGGGTTATTTATTTATTTATTTATTTATTTATTTATTTATTTATTTATTTATTTATTTATTTATTTATTTATTTATTTATTTATTTATGTATTTATTTATTTATTTAATTTACGTACTATAGGCTTTGAACCCTCCTCTTACACTAAGCCAACTTTAACACTGCTTGTTGTTACTAGGAGGTAATATGATCTTGACCCATTAAGACATGATATTATATCTGCAAATATCTTTGACACAACAGTCCACTCTTTTCTAGAACTGCCAACATGTCTAGAGAAAATAAGAGCAAGGAGACGAAATTGCCAAAAACCTTTCTTTCAAAATTACAAGTTTTTCAAAACAAGACATTTATAATGAAGAACAGAGCACCAATACTGAAATCTAACAGAAATATAGGAAATGAATTTCGTATTCCCACTGTTAGGTCTTAGATAACAAAATAGTCAAGGTGGCCAAAGGTAGAATCACCGTAAGCCATTCAAGCGACCCTGGCATCCTATACTTAAAACGGGTCCTATGAAACAAAAAGCCGAACACGCGCTACAAACATCGCGGCCCATGTCTCACATACGACCTGTTTTAACAGGAAATCGACATTTTTACGGCCTTTTCCAAATTCAGTATCATTTTCCCATTGAAGTAAATTCAAAATTAAACCCCTGAAAGTGGCAGTTTGTTAATAATGGAGGTCACCCCCTCCCCTACACCCCCAATAGCTCTCCGACTCACAATTAAACTCCATTGCCTCAGTGAAGAGGAGGTTTCTCCTGTGACGGGAGATGAACGCGGCCTCTCAGCCAGATCGCCTTTCCCCCGCCAGTGCAAAACCAGAGATTTTTCCGACTCGGCGGCATTCCTCGGAAACAGATGAGTAATGGGGCATTGGTTTCGCTTTGGGACTCTCAGGAACTCGCCAACAACAACAACAACAACAACAACAACAACAAGAAAGATATCACGATCTCCCCAGTGCCAAAAGGAGTTGCGATAACTTAGTCCCGAGAGGTATGTGGTTCGAGTTCCATACACTATACGTACGTTCGGTTAAAAGTAGAAACCCATTTCGCGAATGATCCTCAGTATTATTCGAATTCAAGTATCCAGAATAGTACTTCAGTACACTGGGCACACATTACTTAAATTGGATATTAAAAGCTGGGCCGGTATCTAGAAGGTGGAAGTTTATATCGATTTCTTCTGCTTGGTACTATTGGGTGATTATCTCCCTCTAATCTTTCTCGAGTCAAGTCACCGCCTGCTAGATTCGCGCTGTCGCCAAGAAACTTTCAGATTTGAAGTTGGAAAACTTTCCAGCTACAAAGGTGATTTTGTCTATTGCGTGAGACAGAAAGAAACACAGGGAAACTGCTGTCATGGACTTAGAAGTTCTACGAGGTCATCGTCATTTACCTGACAGCTCTTAATTGTCCTCGCGCACGTTTGCCACCCCTGTCAGAGAATACAATGGAGTTGTGATGTCGTGTTATATGGACATAAGAAGAGAAAGAAGGAATACTAGCGCGGTAAATCAGAACGCAGCTTTAAAAGACTTGGATGGCGTATAAAGCGGCGAAGAGTGAAGGCGGGAGATTAAGCTCAGACAATGGCGAAGTGGAAGAGAGGCGGAGGGGGAGGTAAGAATGTGCATGAGTCAGAGCGGCAATCAGGGCTGCGCAGCAACACAAAGGAACAAAAAAGGAAAGCGACAGACACAGAGGATCTTTCCTCGCCTAATTGATCGATTGTTACGGTGATCGACTCTCGCCCTTCCTTGATGAATCGCCGTAAGCCTGCCCCGCGTCAGAGGCCAGCTCGAGCTCTTCAATGACGGCGACATTTAAATTAAATACTATTGGAGAGCTCTTCTCTCCCGCCAGTAGGAGGACAGTACTAACGAAGGAAATCCGAAAACAACATTGCCATCCGTAATGTAGTAATTGAAATCACCTCGTGATAATGTTGAGGCCTGGCACCAGTCTGTATCTTACAGCTGGGTCTTCCCTAAACCCAGTGAACCGAACTGTTGCCGCCAGTCTATTTTAAGGGCACCAGTCTAGTCGAATGGTAAGGGCGTGCGTTGATCCCCTGAAAGAAATTGAGTTCGACGGTGATTTCAGAATTTCTGCAAATTTAGGAATGTGAGAACCACTTCCGGAGCGGAAAGCGACTTGAGAACGTAAGTATTAAATTCATCACTGCCTCGTAAAGGACTGTCGTTAGAAAAAATGGATGATTTTACCTCCAGCTCTTCCAGAAGACTGGAGTGTAAGGACAATCCAGCCACCGTCCATTTCATTCCTGTCGAAATGTTTCTGTAGCATAATGTCTGCTAATTAATTGACTACAGAAATGTGGAAATGATTCTGTCCAATAATGTCTGCGTATTAATTGACTGCAGAAATGTGGAAAAGTTTCTGTCTCATAATCTCTGCATATTAATTGACTGCAGTAATGTTGAAACATTTCTGTCCAATAATGTCTGCTAATTAATTGACTACAGAAATGTGGAAATGATTTTGTCCCGTAATGTCTGCTAATTAATTTGACTACAGAAATGTGGAAATGATTCTGTTCAATAATGTCTGCGTATTAATTGACTGCAGAAATGTGGAAAAGTTCCTGTTCCGTAATGTCTGCATAGTAATTGACTACTGAAAAGTAGAAATGTTCGTGTCCCATAACGTCTCCTAATTAATTGACTATTGAAACGTTTATATTTCACGCCGTTTGAAACGTTAATCGATAGACTGTCAATGTAGTTTAATTCTAAGCTAATCACTTCATTCTCTGTAAATGCAGCATCCTAGATCTACTATAGACCATGACTTGGCCTCCCGTTCATCGTATCAGTCACCACTAAAAGGCATTTAGGGGTGTCACTCAGGTGACAGATTCCCTACTTCTCATGTACTAGACTTTTCTTAAATTAAATCAAAGTAGTTGGGAATTTATTGAATAACCCTTGGTAAATTATTCCGATCCCTAATTCCTCTTCCCATAAACAAATACTTGAGGCAAGTTATCCTCTTGCATACCAAATTTCCATTCATTTTAAGATCTTACCTGTATTGGGGTAACTCCGTTCAGGCTTATCCGTCAAATAACACCATTCCCAGCCATCTTTTCACCTTTTCTTTCGCCTAATCGAGCAACTCCTCACGTTACTCCCAAAGCATTCCAGCCCAAAAATCGCAAAATTTTCATTCCTTTGGACCGTTTCCAGTTCTTTTCTCAAGTAATTCTGGTGAGGGCCCCATACACAGGAACCATACTCTAATTGGGGTCTTACAAAAGACTTATACGTTCTGTCCTTTAAATTCTAATTACAACCCCCAAATATCATCATAACCATATGTAGAAAATTATAACATTTATTTACAATGCCTTTCATACTATTACCCCAATGGAGATCTATCGATATATATTAGCACGTAGGAACTTAAAGTGATTCTCATGAGGTACTATCAACCCCTCAACACACTAATTAAAACTGAGGGTATTTTATCATCTAGGTGAAATTTACAAGCTGACTTTTCACCCCGTTTATCATCTTCTGTCCATCTCAAAATATGTGAGTTCTCTTTGCAGTCCCTCGCAATATTGTAACGTATTTACTACTCTGCACAGTAAAACATCATTCGCAAGATTCCACTTCTTTACTCATATCTGTTTTAAATATATAAGGAAATATAAAATTCCAATAATACTGCTTTGCGGAATCCCGTCTCTATCAACACGGGATCAAATAATGCTTCACCTTCTCTAATACTCTGAGTTCTATTTTCTTGAAGTGTTCAATTACTCTCTTGTCTAGTGCAATAGCCCTCATTTTCGTCAGTAGTCTCTAGTGGTCTACCCTATCGAAAGCCCCGGATAGGTCAATCGCGATACAGTCCATTTGACCTCCTGAATCTAAAATTTCGTCTATACCTTGTTAGAAACCTGCAAGTTGAGTCTCAGTGGATTAACCTTTTCTAAACCAGAACATTCTTCTCTCAAACCAGTTAGTAATTTCTCAAACGTGTCTAATACATCGGAAGAAAATGTTTTTCCAGTATTTACTTGCAACACATGCTTACATCCTACTCTCTACAATTCCCTCTAAAACCAATTGAGCAAGCTTTGGGTGCTCTAAAATGTCTGTAGTTTATTTTTTGATGAAAGTTTGCCAAATTCTTTTCCTCTTATCAACCTGATTCAAAATAGTTCTTCGGATGTCACCAGCTTTGATTGACCTACATCATGTCGTTCTCTTCTCATAAACTTGGTTCAGTGTATCTTTAGAAGAGATTCAATCACCTATAGGGGAAGTCCGTGTAATTTGGACCGATACTATTTTTGGTATTTGTAAATTTGATCACTCCCTGTCAGAGAGTCAGCAAGACAGGCAATGTTAGCTTACTTCCGGAAGTTGTTTTGCTAATGTAATTAAGATTGAAGGGGCAAAAGGAAAACAATATTAACACTCACATTCCTCGTAGGCTTATGCGGTGATAGGTAAGTGTACTGTGAGGGAGTTATTTCAGCCAAGAAGGTGTTTAGCTTCTGCAAGTAGGGTACTGATAAAACAATTAATTGAGTATTAACACACATTAATTGATACATTTCAAATAATTTAAATATTATTTAGTTTTTTATTAAATCTTTGAATGTCGTGTAATTTGGACCATCCGAGCGTGTGTAATTTGGGCCATTGATAAAACTGTAATAATTAGTTTTCTTCGTAGTTTTTCTGGTAATTATAAAAGAAGTTGTTTTATAATTTGAGACTGGCGCCGGTGTAGGAGTAACGTGCTTCTCCCTTACCCGGAGGGCCCAGGTTCATTTCTCGTCCAGGTCAGGGATTTTTACCTGGATCTGAGGGCTGTTTCGAGACCCACCCAGCCTACGTGGTTACAATTGAAGGGCTGTCTCACTGTGGCGACCCTAGTCTAAAAAGCCAAGAAAACGACCGAGAGGATTCGTCGGGCTGACCACACGACACATCGTAAACTGCAGGCTGACAAGCTGTCGCTTGGTTGAGCGTCAACACTACCCAAAAAATGGAAAACACTGTTTACTACAGACGTAGGAAAAAATGAAAACCAGTTTGCATTTTATGTGACAAGTATTATGATGACGATAGGATTTAGTGCAATAATTCGATAAAGTGAGCTCATCAAAACTGCACCAAAATTTACAATGAATTGCTTTACAATTGTACTACATACCAGAAATGACGACTATAATTCATAATGTCGAATTCTATTGCTTATTATTTCGTAATAAACAAATTAAATATATTGTGTATTTACCAATGCAAATTACACGATCACCTATTCCAAGTTACACGCTATCGGTCCAAATCACACAATAACACATTTTAGAATAAAAATTGCTTTTAACCAAATCCTAAAGATAATATTAATGTTTATTTTCACCAAATTTATTTGATATGTCGTACTAATTATCGTGTATACTATTTGAGAAAGTTTCATTACGGTCAATAGTGTTACGAACGTTTAAAGTTAAGCGGTCCAAATTACATGGACTTCCCCTATCATCTTGAGCATTCTTCTGCACACCACATTTCAAAAGTACTTCTTGCTGTCCATGTTTCTCTTCCGCATAGCGCCAAGCTCTTCACAAATGTCCTCAAAAACATATCTTGTGTTATATGTTTGTCTGCGTTTGAATTGAGCAAATTCCTGTTCTGAAAGATTGCCTCCCTTGTTTTGATTGGTCTGCACATTATATTTTCCTTACTCCATACTTCAATAGTTATTTTTATACTTCCTTCTGATGATTGCGCTGATTAATATTTTAAGGTCAAGTGCAATTATAGACCGGGTGAGTTGGCCATGCGGTTAGAGGCACGCAGCTGTGAGCTGGCATCCGGGAGACAGAGGGTTCGAACCCCACTGCCGGCGGCCCTGAAGATCATTTTCCGTGGTTTCCCATTTTCACACCATGCAAATGCTGAGGTTGTACCTTAACTAAGGCCACGGCCGATCCTTCCCATTTGTAGGCCTTTCCTGTTCCATCGTCGCCATAAGACTTACCTGTGTCGGTTCGACGTAAAGCAATCAGCAAGAAAAGTGCAATTTTACAAACATCCCCTTTTGTTACAATGTGCTTTACTTACAGAAATGTCGTATGTTGACAATGAAAAGGCTAGGACTTGGAAGGGAGAGACCGTCCCAGTACCTGCTTGGTGTGAAAATGGAAAACCATTTTGAGGGCTGCCGACAGTGTGGTTCGAACCCACTATCTCCCGAATGCAACAGCCACTTGCCCGGTCAAACATCCTTTCTGCATCCATTAAGTATTTCCTAATGTGGTATTTCCTGTATCGTTAAACTTCAAACAAGTGAATTCCATTACATCTATTTTGGATATCATTACTTTCATATTGTTTCTTCTTCCCCGAGAATGTGTCAATACTGTTCACCCATGTTACAGCTTGTATTAATTTAGTGGCTTTCATAGACTTAAATACTTCATATTGTACCAGGAAAAGTTGTGGGCAAAGGGCATGAGTAGGACCTCAGGGAGTGGAACTGGGTTTTGGAGCCGATACAGAGAAGGATAGTCTCGCAGAGCGAATAATAGATGGTAAATAATTTTTTTTCTTAAAACAATTTATTAATTTTTCACCCTGCGGTATGATTATTGACTCAAATTTTGCATAGAAATTAAATGTCGAAAATAATCTCCTTAAAAAAATGGCATAAATATCATTGGTTTCAAAGTCTTTCATATGGGGGAATTTCCACCTAAAGTCTTTTTAAACCTAAGCACACTTTTGAAATTGTAAATGAGAAAATTATCGAAGTTTTCAGTTCTCAGTTCGTCAATCTCGATATATAGCACACTTGAAAGCCTACAGTCTTTCTATGAGAAATGAAACTGAAATTAAATTTATCACTTTTGAGAAATTATGAAAATTGTTCACACGCGACACTGAAGTTTCACTGTTCAAAATAAATGAAAAAGTTTAGTCAGTTTGTTACTCACTTATGACAAGAACTGTTGCTACCAAATGTCGAAAGATGGACGTCTGGAATGTTCCATGTAGAATCAGGATTGGCGATGTTGACGTTCCCAATGAGGTGATGACAGCTGGAACTGGATCACGTTGAGTTGTAGCTTGCTCGGGTGATTTTCGCACACGAAAATTTACTTAGTGTGAGTAGTTTATCACTGACACTGTTGAACACTATTTATGGCGTATGAAGAATCACAGTCCTTTCTGTACGAAATGCTATTTACAGTCGTTATTGAAACGTTCATAATCACACAGTTCACATAAAAAAAAAGTCGATAAGCACAGTCTTTGAACACAGTCTGAAGTTGCTAGGGATTATTTTCTGCTAATCCTGTTACTATAATGTTATATTAACACAGAAAAGTTCTCACTTTTTCACTCAAATTACTACTGTGAGTCTTATGTTGATGTGACGTGAATATGAGTTCTGGTAATTCTAAGTATTAGGCTCAGTAGAAGTTCAATGTTACTTGAAGTTACCTAAGTCCACACGTAATGAAATAGTTAATATTTGTACTCCAATAAGTTCACTCGCGTTACAGTCTTAAATGTCTTTAGGATTATATTGTAATCGCGACGCGGTATACTAACTGCAGTGCGACGTCCTTTAATAATTCTATCGGTGATAGAATTTCGCGTTCCGGAGATACGACGGAAAGTACTTCTACCGTGACTGCGCGAACATACTGTACGCGGGCCGGTCTCTTCGCTATCTCACTCACACAGCTGTTTGCTTGTCCTTGTACTAGTTTGCGGGCTGTCTGGCCTTGACATATATAGATACCAGCGCAGGGAGGGGTGGCGGCTCTCTCGGCCATGTGACCGTGATTACGTAATTTCGTTGAGACTTTAAATTATTATAACTCAACAACCGTTTGATGAATTAATTTGAAATTTACAGGGATTAACTTTTATGATGTTTGCTATAATTCAGCGTTTGTCCCGTTGAAATTGGTTAAGGCGTTAAAAAGCTGTTAAAAGAAAATTTCTTTCGAAAATATCTCTAGGGGAGGTGAGCTTCAAGCGACAGGTGACGTCACTTGACTCCGCCTAGCGCACTCGTAGGGTCTGGCACATACTGGAACATTCTTTACATGGATGTTCGTACGTCGGTCGGATTTTTAATGCTGGAAATAACATTTCTTTCAATTAACATGGACCAGGACCTAGGCCTTTCCTGGTACATCTTCCCCTTGGTTGGACGAAAAGAAAATACGCAGGATTTTCTTTTCCAGGCTTTACTCTTCCTGTGGTACATATTGTTTTATGAATTAGCTGAGTTATAAATACAGGCTTACGCACTATGGCCAATGGATTCAAGTACTTAGTTACGCAAGGCGAAATTATCCCATCATCTGTCATTTTATGAATTAAGTTACGAACTTCTTCTCGATATTTCTCGGGTACGGGATATGGTTTCTTCTGATAAGGAGACAAGTCATTTACATCAAGATGATATTCGTAGTCAGCTATCTCTCCAGGCTTGTCATCGAGTACACATGCAAATTTCTGTAGAACGTCATTTTTAGCCTCCTCCAATTTTAATTTAATTTCCGGGTCTTCAACCACACTGGCTATTGACATTATATAATCCGGACCTATAATGGAGTTCTCATTGAATAGGGACTCTGCGTCGTCCTCACTTTGGTCACCCTTTCTACTTTCTGCTACGGCTGGCGCAACCTCGCTTACAGCGGGCTTAATAATGTCACCACCGGCTTCTTCAAAACGGGCTCCCTTCTCTTGAACTTCCAGGTCACCTCGTCCTACCAGCTGTAGTTCTACGGAATTTTTCTGTAATCTTACGAGGTTGGCATCATAGTCAATGGTTCCTTTGTATTTGATCATAAAATCTGATCCAAGTATTAAGTTGAAGTTAAGACATGATACTACCAAAAATATGTGTTCGAACATCTGACTGTTAATTTCAAACTCTAAAAATGCCTGGGATTTGCATTTAACAATCTTATCAGGAACTATCCCTCTTACTTTAATCTGAGCTGCAGGTAATAACAAAACATTGTTCTGATCTTTCAGCGAGTCTACAAGCTTATCAGAAATTAAAGAAGCTTGCGCTCCAGAATCGATGAGCGTAATCACCTGTAGGTTGCCTGTGCGTACTGTTATGACAGGTAATGAACGTGTAATAATTGGCCTTAGTGTTTGTGCGTCTTCGAATAGTAATTCGGAATCGTCAATATGCCAGTAATTGATAACAGCAGTAGAATAATTTGACGTTTCGACCTCATCGTGTTCGGTAGTCAATCTCCCTATTGCGAGATCGGCGTTTTTTTTTATAGCGCCTGTTGGGTCAGGATCAGGTGATCTTTGTTCTCTTGGTCCGAATTGACGTTGATATTCCAGGGATGTCGCTCCAGGTTCATCAGGATTACGGTTTCTCTCCCTGATGTATTCCCGTGTGTCCTTCCATCTACTTTCGAGTTCTCGCCGTCTGGCCTCACGATTTCCTTCAGGAGTGCTTTCGCGCTGTCTCCATGAATTCCTAGGTTGGTAAGGGTGTCTATCCTGATTCCTCTGACGTCTAAAATTCCGGAATCTGGTTGGGTTAGTAGGGCTTAATCTGCCTTCTTCACGTGTCCTGGGTTCCTCTCTCTCCGGAGGTTTTATTTCCGCAGAATTCGTATTTATTTCTCGACTCCTGTTAGTTTTCGGACTAGATTGGGTATTAGCCGTATCTAACCTACGCAAAGTAGCGTCAAAATGCTCCAATGTTTTAATGTTGGCAGCGACTAGTATCTCTTGAACATGAGGCGGATATTGAAGTGTCAGGATCTGAATAAGTTCAATATCTGGCAAAGGTGGATCTAAAAACTGGAGTTTCTTTAATTGCATTAGACAGTAATCTGAATATCGGGAAGTATTGACTGAAGTATTGTATTTGCTAGAGTAGAGTTGCATCTTGACAAGGTGCTGTCTTTCTGAATCCCAAAAGCGTTTAAGAAGTGCCTGTTTAAAGTCATCATAGTTTTTAAAATTGCTCTTAAAAGCTATGAACCATGATAAGGCTCGTCCTTCTAGAAGTTTGGATACTACTCTAAGTTTCCTATCGTCCTCTACCCTATTCTCTTCCAGGTAATCGTCGACATTTAACAAAAATTCTCGAGCAGTGTACTCATCACGTCCTGAAAATTTGACTGGTTTGTCATCTGGTACTTTAATAAGGGTAGTTGTATTGTGTATTTCCCTCGACGAACCAGGAATTGTGACGACAGTTGTATGTTCTTTAAGTTTAATTTGATTCATTTCTTCGGACAAATTTTTAATTTTAGAATTAATTGAGGTGTCTAAACTTTTTATTTCATTTCTCAAGTCAGTTTTAATGACTTGTACGTCTTTACAGAAAGCAGCTATCTGGGTGTGCGTGCTATCTAGCTGTCCTGTAATACGCTTGTCGAGTTCTCCTTGCGTGCTCTTAATTAATCCTATCTCGCTTCGTAATTTACCCACGTCGCTCTTTAATGCATCTCGCAAGGTTTCCTGCACCTGAGCTAACTTTGCTTGAGTTTATGAGATGTTACCATGGGATTCTTGAAATTCAGTCCGTAAATCTTTAAGTTCAGTGGAAAATGCTTGAACGGAAGGAAGAATATTTCTAAGATCTTTGTCTAAAGACTTGACGACCTCTGTCTTTATTTCTTCCTTAATAGACTCTAAATTTTCAACAAACTGATCCCGCATGTTTTTCAATGTAGCTTCGACTTGTGCACTAGAATCAGTAAGTTTCTTTTCGAGGCGAGTTCCAGCTTCACGGAATCGTTGCTCGATAAGGGCACTAGATTCAGTGAGTCTTTTGTTAATGACTTTATCCGCTTCAGCAAACTTAGTATCCAAGGTCTTGTCAATTTTAGAAGTTAAGTCTTCAACCTTACTATTTGACTCAGTTAACTGCGCTTGAAGTTGAGTATTTTGTGCCTGCATTTGTTGTTGAAGTTGAGCCTGTAATTGGGAATTAGACTCTACCATTTGAGCCTGTAATAGGTTATTAGACTCTACCATTTGAGCCTGCATTTGTTGTTGAAGTTGAGTATTTTGAGCCTGTAGTTGAGAATTAGAATCAACTATCTGTGACTGTAGTGCGGTTATTTGTGCCTGCATTTGGTTATTAGACCTATCAATCTCAGCATTCTGATCATTAATGCTAAGCCTGAGAGCTTCGATAGCTGCAAGTAAGTTATCCATGTTTCCGGAATATTCGAATAAGTCAAATACAACAAGTTCTTTGCAGTCAAATCCTGTGCTCAAAATATAATGACTTGAATCGAACCCTGAATGTTGCGATTATTGCAAGTGCATCATTTATTATTATAGTACGGCTCCAAAATCGGGCCCTTGAAGTTGCGACGTCATCTATTATTATAGTACGGCTCCAAAATCGAGCCCTTGAAGTTGCGGCGCCATCTATTATTATAGTACGGCTCCAAAATCGAGCCCTTGAAGTTGCGACGTCATCTATTATTATAGTACGGCTCCAAAATCGAGCCCCACGTTGGGCGCCATCTATTATTATACTATCCTCTCTGTACCAGGAAAAGTTGTGGGCAAAGGGCATGAGTAGGACCTCAGGGAGTGGAACTGGGTTTTGGAGCCGATACAGAGAAGGATAGTCTCGCAGAGCGAATAATAGATGGTAAATAATTTTTTTTCTTAAAACAATTTATTAATTTTTCACCCTGCGGTATGATTATTGACTCAAATTTTGCATAGAAATTAAATGTCGAAAATAATCTCCTTAAAAAAATGGCATAAATATCATTGGTTTCAAAGTCTTTCATATGGGGGAATTTCCACCTAAAGTCTTTTTAAACCTAAGCACACTTTTGTAATTGTAAATGAGAAAATTATCGAAGTTTTCAGTTCTCAGTTCGTCAATCTCGATATATAGCACACTTGAAAGCCTACAGTCTTTCTATGAGAAATGAAACTGAAATTAAATTTATCACTTTTGAGAAATTATGAAAATTGTTCACACGCGACACTGAAGTTTCACTGTTCAAAATAAATGAAAAAGTTTAGTCAGTTTGTTACTCACTTATGACAAGAACTGTTGCTACCAAATGTCGAAAGATGGACGTCTGGAATGTTCAATGTAGAATCAGGATTGGCGATGTTGACGTTCCCAATGAGGTGATGACAGCTGGAACTGGATCACGTTGAGTTGTAGCTTGCTCGGGTGATTTTCGCACACGAAAATTTACTTAGTGTGAGTAGTTTATCACTGACACTGTTGAACACTATTTATGGCGTATGAAGAATCACAGTCCTTTCTGTACGAAATGCTATTTACAGTCGTTATTGAAACGTTCATAATCACACAGTTCACATAAAAAAAAAGTCGATAAGCACAGTCTTTGAACACAGTCTGAAGTTGCTAGGGATTATTTTCTGCTAATCCTGTTACTATAATGTTATATTAACACAGAAAAGTTCTCACTTTTTCACTCAAATTACTACTGTGAGTCTTATGTTGATGTGACGTGAATATGAGTTCTGGTAATTCTAAGTATTAGGCTCAGTAGAAGTTCAATGTTACTTGAAGTTACCTAAGTCCACACGTAATGAAATAGTTAATATTTGTACTCCAATAAGTTCACTCGCGTTACAGTCTTAAATGTCTTTAGGATTATATTGTAATCGCGACGCGGTATACTAACTGCAGTGCGACGTCCTTTAATAATTCTATCGGTGATAGAATTTCGCGTTCCGGAGATACGACGGAAAGTACTTCTACCGTGACTGCGCGAACATACTGTACGCGGGCCGGTCTCTTCGCTATCTCACTCACACAGCTGTTTGCTTGTCCTTGTACTAGTTTGCGGGCTGTCTGGCCTTGACATATATAGATACCAGCGCAGGGAGGGGTGGCGGCTCTCTCGGCCATGTGACCGTGATTACGTAATTTCGTTGAGACTTTAAATTATTATAACTCAACAACCGTTTGATGAATTAATTTGAAATTTACAGGGATTAATTTTTATGATGTTTGCTATAATTCAGCGTTTGTCCCGTTGAAATTGGTTAAGGCGTTAAAAAGCTGTTAAAAGAAAATTTCTTTCGAAAATATCTCTAGGGGAGGTGAGCTTCAAGCGACAGGTGACGTCACTTGACTCCGCCTAGCGCACTCGTAGGGTCTGGCACATACTGGAACATTCTTTACATGGATGTTCGTACGTCGGTCGGATTTTTAATGCTGGAAATAACATTTCTTTCAATTAACATGGACCAGGACCTAGGCCTTCCTGGTACAATATATATATATATTTCACGAGCGTATTTAATTACTTACCAAGGGAGATGTTCAATTAATTTCCCATTTCTTTTCAATCATTAATGAAAAGGCTAGGAAAACGACAGGTAGGGAATCTGCCAGCTGGGCGACAGCGCTAAATGCAGATCAGTATTGACTGATTGATTCATTGATTCATTCATTCATTCATTGAGCCTGTTTCAGGAACTCCAGTTCGGGGGTACAATTCCAGCACTCCGACTTTCCTGAAGATCAATAGGAGTGGAAAGTACATTAAATATTCTTCTTCTTCTTTTCATTATTATTATCACTATTATTATTATTATTATTATTATTATTATTATTATTATTGCCCAGCTCCAGACCGTCTGGTGGCCTTGATAGTTAAGGCGTTGGATTCTAAACGGTCTGACACCGTGGTTAGCCGGTTCGAGTCCCGCTGTTCGAAAAAAATCACCATCAGAATGTTGGCCTGCAGGGGTGGGGAGTTGGTGGTATACAATTTCTGATCACTGCATTGCGTGCTAAAAGCCTGGATTAAATTCCAAATATCTCCGCATTGCTCATATGGAATTAAGGCATATGACCCTGATGATGATGATGATGATGATGATTCATCCGTCAGATGGTGACGTTAAGCCTTGAGCAGACCCCTTGGTGCTATTCGACAGAAGAAGGCTACGTGCCTCCACCGTATTTCACCCTCTCCCTTCCTGCTATCATATAACACATCATTCATTTCATCTCATTAGCTCCCCTGATGAGGTTGACGTCAGGAAGGTCATCCGGTCCTAAAACCCGCCACGACAGATTCATCTCACCTCAAACCCGACCCGGTAGAGAAACGACACAAAGAACAACAACAACAACAACAACAAAACAGAAACATGATTGTCCGGCTCCATGCCTGAACGGTTAGCATTATGGCTTTTGTTCCAGAGGGTCCGGGGTTCGATTTCTGGCTGGGTCGGGGATTTTAATCTTAATTGGTTAATTCTGATGGCTCGGGAACTAGGGCTATGTGTGTGGTCTTAAGCATTAGAAATCATCACAGTTAGGGCGTCATCCTCACAGACGCTTATGCCGTCTCTACGGACTACAACATTTCTCTCCGGAAGCCAAACGCCCTTATTATTATTATTATTATTATTATTATTTGTTACCTGGCGAGTTGGCCGTGCGGATAGGGGTGTGCAGCTGTGAGCTTGCATCCGGGACATAGTGGGTTCGAGCCCCACTGTCGGCAGCCCTGAAAATGGTTTTCCGTGGTTTCCCAATTTCACACCAGGCAAATGCTGGGACTGTACCTTAATTAAGCCCACGGCCGCTTCCTTCCCACTCCTAGGCCTTTCCTATCCCATCGTCGCCATAAGTCCTATCTGTGTCGGTGCGACGTTAGGCCAATTTAAAAATTATTATTATTATTATTATTATTATTATTATTATTATTATTATTATTATTATTATTATTATTATTATTATTATTATTATTATTACCCCTCAGTAATATGAAGGGATGCTATTTAATAGCTTTGTTTTCCTTCTCAATGGGTGAACTTGAGCCTCCTGCAGCACACTTGCAGTTATGTTGCACGGATTGCAGACAGGGGTTCAGATGACCCAACCTAAAATATTTCCGATATGTATCTATTTATGCATTGTCCCTAACGGACTGAGCTCACGTCTTGTTTAACATTAGCAAGGTTCCTTTATGATTGGCAACCCCCCTTAATGAGAAGAGGAGTATATTTTACCCACAGATAAACACAATTCAAATTAAACCTTGTATGGAGTCCGTGAAACCCAAATTTGCTCTATGAAGTTTAAGGACATCAGTTTTCCATTTGTGAAATATCCCGACACAGATCAATATTTCCACTAAGTTGAAAGCTAATTACAAAATTATATTCACATAGTGTGGTCTATGAGACATATGCCGGCCACTTACACTGATTTCCTACCCTCCTTCGAGGCACAGGTTCGATTGAAGGCACTGTCAGAAATGTAAGATTAGCAGGAGCCTAAAGAGGTGCGTGCAGCTGATCTCCATTAGGCGTGTGCATGAAAGGAGTTGAACCAACTCGGGATGAGGACACGAATTTACAATATTAATTAGGCTTATATTGGAACTGGCTGAGTCACCGAGGGGGAAGCGTCTGAATGTGTTTGGATTTAATGATTTTTCAGGTGAGAGGAGATAACGAGGAAGAGGTAAGGGGTTACGAGGTATACTTAGCGGGTTTTAAAAGGGGAAGCACAGAGTGTGAAGTAGGACTGTACATCAGTAACACCACAGCACACAACACAGTTTAAGTTAGGCATGTATATGAGCAAATGGTATGTATTTTTATTATTAACAACTACATCGCAATTGAAATAACAATAAACACTTACTGTAGTGTGATAATAGGATAAAGTTAAAACATAATTACCCAAAAACGAAAACAACAACAACAAGAAAACAAAAGTACAAGAAACAATCCCATGGAAAGAAAATATAACAAGAATATTACTAGTTCAACATTCGTAAGTATATCCCGTGCTTAACACTGCGGCTTCAAATAAGATAGGTTGAACTTACTACTAGCTTAACATAACAAGTGATAATGGAGTTCAAAAATTAACTACTCAGCAACACGACTACAACAACTAGAGTACAACAAGCAATTCGATGGGGAAAATACTACAAGAAATACTACTAGTTTAACATTTTAAATTATGCATCAACATATACGTTTCACACACAAGTATTCCCGGTGCCTGACAATACAGCTTAGAATACTATAGGATGAGCTTACTACTAGCTTAACATTACAAGTGATAATCAAGTAAAGTTAAAACATAACCACACAACAACAACAACAACCAGAAGAGTACAACAAGCAATTCAATGGAAGGAAAATATTACAAGAAATACTACTAGTTTGACATTCTAAATCCACCATCATAATATATGTATAGGCCTATATACGAATTAATACACAACCTAAATTTGTCCAGTGCTTAACACTACGGCTTACAATACTATGGGTTGAGCTTACTTCTAGCTTAACGTTACCAGGTGAGTTGGCCGTGCGGTTATGAGCGCGCAGCTGTGTGCTTGCATCCGGGAGATAGTGGGTTCGAATGCCAAAGTCGGCAGCCCTGAAGATGGTTTTCCGTGGTTTCCCACTTTCACACCAGCCAAATGCTTCAGCTGTATCTTAATTAAGGCCAAGGCCGCTTCCTTCCAACTCCTAGCTCTTTCCTATTCCATCGTCGCCATAAGACCTATCTGTGTCGGTGCGACGTAAAGCCACTAACCAAAAAAGCTTAACATTACAAGTGATAGGCTAATAAAGTAAACTTAAAACATAACTACCCAACAACAACAACTACACCGATAGGAGCACAACCAGCAACTCCATGGAAAGAAAATATTACAAGAAATGCTACTAGTTTAACATTTTAAATCCAGCGTCATGATATACAACTGCATACACGACTTAAGTATTTCCGGTGCTTAGCACTACGGCTTACAATAACTTACTTCCAGCTTAACATTACAATGATAATAAAGTAAAGTTAAAAACATAATTTAGCGGTTGTAGAAATTAGGAAGAGAATGATCTCAGTATTATGCGGGGGCACAAATGAGAATGAAGCACTGAGTGACATCATTGCCAGGGTCAACCGCAAGGACAGGTTAGAGGATATCAAAGTGATAATTGGAAATTAATCTGTTTGGTATACGTGGGGAAGATACGAAAGAGTTTACTGAACTTCAGTATTGAAAGGGGATTATCATTTGCTAATTCATTCATCGAGAATTAGGATATTCACCGTCGCACCGTCGCCTGATCCGAAAGGGACTGTATCAAAACCCACCTTTGAATCTAAAAAATCTATTTGGAATGTATGGACACAGAGAGTTGAGAGTTCATGTAGATGGTTGGGTGTACATAATCTCCTGTACTTATAAATTAGACAGAAGTACGCTTCTACGGCTAGAAAAATTTGAAAAGAATGATCAGTCGGCAACTTAAGGATATACAAATAGAAGGGATGGCATAGAGATAGGCTATGTTGTACTAGAAACGGCAAAAGAATTCCTATGAATATTGGTGGGGAAAAAGCGTACATCTTGGTGAATGATGAAATCCGGGCAGCTAGCGAACTGAAAAAAGTGGTCGTATTAAAAATGGCTCCAAACAAGAACTGATGTAGATAGGGAACAGTATATAGAAGAAGCGAATGAAGCGAAAGAAATCCTCGTAGACTAAAAGAAGACAACACTGAAAAGTTTCAGTAATAAAATATAAAACTTGGTCAAGAGCGAAGGAAACGACTTTAAAAACGAATCTTAAAATGGGAAGGAAAAGGAAAATTAGTCGCGTTTTTAGACGTAATCTTATTGTAGGTTTTCAAATGGGTGAATGTTTTGAAAATCCCTCGTAAATGGAAATTTCATCTGATCTTACAGTGATTAAGGGGAGGTACTGCAGGGTACTATTACTAGGCCTTTATGTTTTCTTACGTATACCCTATACAGTATATCTGATATTAGTAAAGAACTGCAATCACAGATAAGGCTCTTTGGGGATTGATGTTATACGGTACAGATAATTAAATGAGTTTCAGGATTGTGATCTGGACACGAAAGCCAAACCAGCAAGCTGAGGATATCCTAAAGCTGACAATTTTACACTGAAATATCTGCAGGCTGGCTGGACAGCTGTTATCTTGGCGGGTCAAAATCGGACTCTATGTGCCACTGGTTATTTTATGTGGACATTGCAGTATATTCGTACATTACCTTAGCAACAAATCTAATAAATAATGCTATTTGCTCTACGTCCCACTCACTACTCTTATACGGTTTTCGGAGGCGCCGAGGGGCCGGAATCTAGTCCCTCAGGAGTTCTTTTACGTGCCAGTATATCTACCGACACGAGATTGACGTATTTGAGCACCTTCAAATACCACCGAACTGAGCCAGGATCGAACCTGCCAAGGTGGGGTCAGAAGGCCAGCGCCTCAACCGTCTGAGCCACTCAGCACCGCGGCAACAAATCTAGAGTTCCAGTAACAATTATCGGAGTTCCGATATCATCTTACCGCATTCCTAGGGTAAATTTGAATTATTACAATGTAGGAAATATTTCAATAGTATTTCGTTCCACCAAACCTTAATGAGCTGTATTGTTTAAATAACTAGGTAGAGTGATTACTTATGAACTTTTATGTAAACCTTTAGGGTTTAGTTTATGTGGGTAGAGGCGACGTGGTCATCGCTACCAACCGGCATTGCGGGTAAAGCAAGTCGCAGCCTCATTCCTCGTTTAGTCGTGGGCCAATATCGCACCATGTAGGAGTCTGCCGAAATCATAGCCTCACCATGTAATCATTAAAACACGGATGTATCCAATGTTTTTCGTATCCAACCCTATCTGTCCCCCTTACAAGATGATACTAGTATCGATACATGTTGTAAGTATCAGTATCACGACACAGAACAAAGCACGTACTTGGAAATCTCTTTGTCTCTGTATCAGCTCGTATCCTTGTTTATATCACTGCTGCGAAACATTGATACCTCGAGCCTGCGATTGACACAAATTTCATTGTTTCTGCCTGTATGTGTCAATTTCATTGTACGGCTGACAAAATATTTAGGTACTGTTTGCCGAAAATGATTTCGGGAAGAGTTCTCAGTTATGTTATCCCTGAGGGATTCCAAGATGAAAGACCTTAAATAGACGACATCTGTATATGGCAAAATAAGAAATTGTTGAAAATCGTAAGGTTGGATACCCAGTGTTGATCGTAGTATTATTACCGGAACAATGCATACCTTACATTGTGCTTCCCGAAGAGGAGTAAATTTAAAACAGTATACTTATGTCTTTCTCGTAGCCATTGCTTTGTCCATATTACTTTTACATTCTTCCAACACCCAAAAAATGTTATTTCAACCGCTACGAACATTTGTTAAAGACACAAAATTTCCGTCTAGTATTTTGAAGTGAACTTATGTCTCCTGATTGTGTCTCTGTGTGTACGTTGAACTGACTCCTGGTACAAATCTACATGTATCACAGTTCGTATCGATAGTTGTATCACAAAATATATCGACGTGAGAGTAAAGTTTTGATCATTGATACCATAGTTGGTACGTCTAATTTAGTTTTCAAGGTGTGAATTTTATTGCATCGCATCTCACAACGTGGCATCCCGCGTCATAAATGGCCAAGTCTGTTCTTTGTTACCTGTCTGCTTGTGCAAGTGGCAAGAACTTTCTTTATCATTAGATAGAACTTATATTTCTCATAATGGGCACATTTGTCGATAGAGCAGAGAAGAGAAGCTTTAGTGATGCAAAAGAGTATAGCGATAATTGTGTTCATGATGATGTAACGAGATCAAATGAGAGTAAATCTACTCAACAAAAAAGAGTTCGATGGCACCGACTTATTTACAATCACATGACTTCAGTGATTTTCCAAGCCAATAAAATAATATATAAAAGATTTCTTGCTGAAATCCCTGCACACGCGCCAGTGACAAGTACATTTCAGGATAATGACTTGTTTGCTTTGTATGAACATCGGCTTAGCATCGTTTGACTCCAGCATTCCAACTTCAAGGGCTTTGTTCATTACACCTGCAGTTCTTATCTCTACCCTGCTTTCTCTATGTTCTCTGGGTTGACTTAACCAGCCTACGTCGCCATGTGTGCGTGTTTGTGTTTTTCTCGTGAGCTGTTTCTCAGAGCTTCGGCAAATCAGTTCATGAATACCCCTCGGCTAGACTCACTCACCAGTCCTCGTTGACGTAACGGTGGTGGCCGGAGGGTGGGACGAACTTCTATTTCTCAACTCATGGGAAACTTTATGGGATCATTTTAATCATCATTCTGCATATGGTGATGCATGTTGATTTACGTTCAGATCAGCTCCGTTCTTGAAACTTTATCTCTACTACCAATAAATTGATCGGGGAGGCGGGCTTCTTTAACGATGCCGACGTCTCACAGGAAGGACATTTGTGGTGGTGATGATGCAGATGTACGGTGAAGGTGAGGGGGTTGGCGTCCGTGGCCTATAATAGGAACTGTTCCGGCATTCGCGTTAGACAGGAGAATGCAAAATCTCGGAAACTAACGAAACTTTGTTTCCCAGCTCGCCCCTTTATATTAGAACAGTTGCTTGATTTTCGAGAGCTGTGCAGTTCAAATTCGTATTCATGTTTCATACTTTCTTCTTTCCAGTGACGGACAAGGGCCATACAAACAGTGATATAAAAATGTTTTTGCCAATAGCTTTGTTAAGTTGTAAAATTTTTAGCTGGCGTTGTGCCGAGTGAAGTAATTAGCTTTCTCATTTCATGATTTCATGAACATAGGCTTATATAAGAGAAGTACATTGCTTCCATCAAGAGTCAATCTTGTTTATGGAAATAGTGTGTTATTATGAACTTCTTACCTGTTATTTTATTCCCACCACTTCAAATGTGCTAATAGAGTTAGGAGCCCACTATTCTTAGAAAATTTTGTTTTTAAAGTCACCTTTTCTGCTATACAGAAGGACCCACTTATCTGTATCACCGTCTTGGCACACGATTCGACCACAGATACACCACCATTGGTGTCTCCGGTGGTCGAGTATGTGTGTCGTGTTCGGGGTGGATTTCTTGTCGTGGAGTGGACACAATCTATGATATTCGCGTTAAATTGAACCAGCATACTGTACCGGTTACGACCTGCATATGCGTATTTTTGATAATTAATTGTATTCAATCATTACGCAAGATATTTAGAGCGAACTTGATTTGTTTACGTTCGGAGGAACGAGCAGGCGAGCCGAGGACAGCTGTGTGTGTGACGTAGCTGCAGGGGCAGGATAGACTACCCGCCTGACGCGCCACGTGTAGCTGGCCTGGCCTGGTATGTTCTGGATATGAACGCACACCTTCTCGAAAATTCGATTGAAAAAAATTCAAACCTTCTCTAATAATTATCGCAGCGACTTGAGCGATACGTCATTTTGAAGGGAATATCATAAACGTCTCAAATTGCGAATCTCAAGGAAATCCGTCAAGGGATTCGTGAGATAACCAGCCTCAAGGGATCACGTTATATGATGACGTAGGTGCCCCCAAACCGAATATAAGGAGAGCTCACTTTACCCAGATCAGATAGTCATAGCTGAGTGTTCAGCCTGACTCTCCACGCTGCAGTGTTCGTTGAAGTGCTGATAGAATCTACCTTCGAATATTTAAAGTCTGCATGTGGGACTTAAACTCTGACAGTCGTGTTGAACTTCTCAATTGTGCGCGTGTGAACTCTAATGTATAACAAAGTCTTTATAATGGACATTGAGTCTATCAGTCAAGGTTTGCGAGTGATGAAGAACAAATTATTCAAAGTCTTTATTTGAACTTATAAATGTTATGTGTGTTGGAACTCCGATTATGCCAAGTCATGTATGGGACTTAAGTGACAACAGTTCAGGTGAACTTACGTTCTGTGCGCTTATAGAAACTTCTCGATATAACTTACTTTTGTTCTTGTAGAACTGAGTTCATGTCCACGTTGCCTGTGTGAAACTTAATCTCCGAACCAATATTAATGTAAATGTGGCACTACTGCAATATTCTAGGAACTATGGTATTTTTTCTTTACATTTCAGTCAGCATAATTTCTTTAATAGACACGAGTATTTATGAAAGTGTTCGAACTTTCCCATGAATATCATTGCAAATGATTACCATGATAAAAGTATAACCGTGTGCTGCGACACAAGTTTTTCACAGTGAATTCAAACTGTGTTTTCTTATCCATTTCAAATAGTACTGTGTATTATTCTTCTGAACAGTGTGGAAATTATTTGTGCGTGACTGACAGCAGTATCTTTGATAAACTCTCGAACAGTCACCTATTTTATTCAATGTTAAGTGCTCCTAACAACGAACTGTGCTTTTCATTTCAACCTTATTTCTTCGTCAAAGTGTTTAGTATTATTGCATGACTGACAGCAGTGTCTTTGATAAACTCTAGAGCAGTCATACATTTCATTCAATGTCGAGTGCTAATTTATTTAGTGGAAAATCACCACGAACTGTGCCAAGTGCGTGAACAATTTTCAGTCTCATTATTTATTTATTTTCTTCCAATTTCGATGCTAATCGCATCTACATCTTTAATGAACTTTTAAATTCTATCTACAAGATTAAGAGTGAATTCG
This sequence comes from Anabrus simplex, assembly GCF_040414725.1. Taxonomy (NCBI): domain Eukaryota; kingdom Metazoa; phylum Arthropoda; class Insecta; order Orthoptera; family Tettigoniidae; genus Anabrus; species Anabrus simplex. The sequence continues at coordinate 48,873,115 of NC_090266.1, read as the reverse complement.
ACGGCATATCCCAACCATATTAAATGAATCAGTGCTGTTAAACCAAAGTGTCGGGGGACTGTGTAATTCTGGACACTCGTGTAAGTTATGTGACGAGTTATTACCCCGCAACATCGTCGGAGATCATCGGAGAACGTCGTAGGGCGTAGAGATCGTCCAGAACGTCGAAAGTTCGAGACTCAAACCCATATCAAACCGACTTGGGTGTTCCGGCCTCATCTCAACGAAGTATTGGCAACTTCCAGAACGTGTTTCAGCCCCGTTCAGCCTGGTGAACTGGGAGCACGGATCAGTAAAAGGCGGTATTGAAGACGGCGACTATCAACAATAAGGTGATGTGCACTTTGATATGCATTTCCTGAATAAAAACACTATTATTCAATCTAATTAAAATTTCTCCTGTAGATAGGACCCTGACTCCTGTACCAAGCCCTAGCTAGTAACCACCCAGTATTGCCCTGAGGACTACTTCATGTTGACTTTAAAGTTAAATCATAAAGTCGGGCTCTTTTACTGGTACAATACTGAACCCTTGAAGGTCCATCATAGGATACCTACTGTGCCCGACATAGTCAGTCTACGAACACGAGACACCCCAGGGGTGCTCAGTTCGGTGGCTGTAGGCTTATAAAATAAATGAATGTGGCAGGATTTTCATAGGGTTCATCGAATAAGCACGTTCAAGTTTAGAACAAATACGACACTTTTATTTAATGAAATGAAATATTGGCCATCCTGAAATCTGTGATTATGATTATGATCGCTACGTTATGGAATTTAATATGGCTCTTGATGTAACAAACCTAGGTGCAAACAAATGGGATGGTACACGGCAGTTGTTTCCCTAACATTCTAACAGAGTATTTTTACATGGTGAAATTTTTTTATCGTCTTTAAAGTTATTAAATAATTTATTTAAAGTTGAACTAAAAATTGTCGTTCAGAAAAATGAGGTCTGGGCCAAGCCTTCATCGACAATCTGGAAAAAATGCAGTAATTGTAAGAACGAGTATAATAAAGAAATATCCAAGATTCAAAAAGTTAACAATTATAGCAAAAATAAAATTTACAGTCGTTATCTTAACAATTTTGTAATTATAAAATGAAAAGTTGAATTTGCCTTGGTTTTCTCTAAGTTAATCCGAGACGTCGGATATACCTGTTCACGTCGTCTCACATCTCTTTTCGTGAGAATTAATACTGAACTTTAAGCATCTGATCAATAACAAAAACAAAATAAAACGCCTTCTGGGCTTGCAAACGTAAGTAAAAAATGGGGAGAATATCATCCATGTGGAAATCCCGTCCACTATCAATCGATAATGTCAAAGTGTCACATATTTTCAGAACAGAACACATAGAAAATAATTCTCTAACTACTAACAAATTACTACTTCTACAACTAACTACGGAAATTGTCAAGAAGACTGTGAGTACCAAGAAGAAAATATCTACACTATGTACATGTCGACGAGTGTCGATCAATCATATTACTCTCCTGTTAACAGATTTATTGAGTTACATCAAGATTGAGTTACCTCATGAGAGCGAAAAATTGCACCAACGAATGAGCTTGCATAGTCACGAATCAAATATTAGTTAGATATTTCGTCGAGGACCTGTTCTTCAGACCTAAGGCCTTCTCGAACGTTCACCTGTACCTTCAACTTGAAATTATTGAATTACTTGAGAAAAGTTGGGATATTCCCACGAATTAAGAAGTACATCGATTAACATGGACTTTCATTTTCTTCATCTGAAGACACTAATATTAGGCTACACTGCATTCATCGCGAATAATCCATTAACATGTGAAAAGCTCAGTTTCACGAAGATTCATGTCATGCACAATTATTCCATATACTCCACACGTACAGTGTACTACCATGACGACTCTAATTTGTCGCATCCTAATCTCAAATATGTGTAACCACGAAATATCAGGACCTACCATCGTCCTACAAATACATAATATCCACTTAAATGTGTCTCGATGATTAATTACTCCAACTAATTATCTCATGCCCCCAATGCACATATTCACATTAAATTCGTACATAGAATTCAGACTCAATATCCCGATGACACGTTATCTCAAACACGAGGTACAAGTAGAAGTTCCATTACAAGAAAAAAATATTGAAAATATGGACGAAATATCCTACCATTAAATCCATCGGACATAAATTAATTCATATTCGTGACGAAATTCACTCAATAAACAAAGATGGTGACGATAACACATGGATAACTCTATCAGAACCCTCACTATCAAATTCATGGCCACATGGTCATGAAGTAATCGCATGGGTCAGTTTTACGACATATCCGAGCAAATAGACAACCATAAAATGTGTCAAAATAGCTTACTAAGAAGAAAAAAAGAATAGAACTAAACTACATAGAACAGATATAAATGAGACGTAATCGACTTAACTTAAGGAGAAATCTTCATGTCTGGAAGTCTGGGTTCTCAATCAGCCATGCTAGGATGAAAGAATCTGCATCCCGACGCCGCCAACGGTGGTCGATAGTTTAGAACTTCATGGTGAAGCACTGGTAATCCATAATGTGAAGTTCCGTCCTCTTCTGGAAATGATCACGTCCACGTCTTCCGCGTCAACTCATGAGAAAGTTGAAACTTACACAAAGTGCTTTAGAATAAGCTCCAAACACACACGTAACTGTATTTTGGAAATGACACGTACTTAAGGGATTAATATCTGCACATTCGACGTCTGATCACAGCACTGTTCTAAGTTGTATACAATTATCAGAGGTGTAGAGCACAGGAGTGAAGCCACTATTCTTGTCGACAGTATTCACGACGTTCCACGCTGAGCGACTGCAGATGATAGTCCAGGAACACGCCAGTGAGTGTGAGAGTGAGTATTCTTATCACATGACTTAAATATCGTGTCTGGTGCACATGCACGGAAGTAAAGTCAATTTAGATACTAAATTCTTCTACTGTACGAATATACAACTTCATTACCATTTTTGCCACAAGGTCGTGTAAATTATTTCAAAATTTCAGTTTTTAATTTATATCCTCTAAATGTGCTATTTTTTATCCAGTTTATTTTAATTTAATCCTCGAGCCTTCCGTAATTATGCACGTCGCCACCAAAGATATTGTAAGTATTTCATTCATATCGTTCCTCGCAATTACAGGTGACACGCGCTCGTATCTCTCTTTCTCTCGCCAACCTTCATTTTTTTTATTTTTATTCTGTTAGCCAGCCGGTCGCCCGGTTCACGTAAAAAAAACTCGTTCTCGTCCAAGGTCGCGCACACCCCATCTCGCCGACAAGCGAACACAAGCCATACCAACACCTGTCTATTCAGCTGTGGCCTCACGGTCACATCCACCTCTTACCGGGACAAAAATTTTTAAACAAGGTTAAAAATTTTTAAATCGTGTTCATTCCTTAAAATGTGGTCCGTATGTTGTCTACCTCACTGTTTAATTTTCCACGGTATTAATAATTTCCAAGCATCTGTCAGTTGTCTGAACGGTAATCATTCTGCACGACACAAACTGGTATTTCTTTGACGGCCGACCTGGGTCTTTTCTTTTTTCTTTCTTCACTCTTCTGCTTTACGGTAGAGTCTTAGGTTCGAGGCATTGAATATAACTGTTCATAGGAGAGTAATAGTTTGATATCTTCACATTGGAGTCTTTCTTCTGGCGCCCTGATTTTCAGGTTGATATTGTGGTGCTGAAGGATTTAATCTATCGTCATGAGGTGAATTCCGGTGTCGCTGGAACTGTGGGCTCTCGGCTCCCGTCACATCTGGATCGGTGTCTTGATTATGAATGGCGTCCTTCCATTTTGAGCCTTTTTCAGTTTCCTTCCTTAATTCTTCAATGTACCGCATACTTTCTCGATGACGGTTCTCCATTTCATCTCTGAAATTCTGGTAGTTACGATCTGAATAATATCTAGGTCTATCATAGGGCCTATTTCGCCTGTAGTCCTGTGGTCGGTCCCGTGTCCTGTAATTTCCCCTTCTTCGGACGTTCTTCGGATCTTCCATCCTGTCCTCTCTGGGTCTTGTTCTTCTCTCTTCCCATCGACGGTCGTACGCTCTGGGATAGTTTTTGTACTCTTTAGGTCCGCTCTGACTTCCGTTTTCAGGCATTTGAGTCGAACTCCGGTTTTTCGGAGTGTCTATTACGTTGACCTGGTAAGTATTGCTCCTTTGAGTTTTCGGTACTGTTGAGACATTCATGGTATGGTCGACTTGTCTGAGGATAGCCTCAGCCTGCACTGCGGTCTGAAGATTGGCAACAATGAGTAAACGCTGTACTTCCACAGGAAACTGCTTTGTTATCGCTTGGACCAACTCATTTTCAGATGGTGGGGTGTCGAGGTCTTTCATTCGTCGTACTTGATTACAGAAGTAATTAGCATACTGCGTCTGCCCATCTATGGAATATTTTTGTGAATACAAATCCAACCGTAGTGCTTGTTGCAAATCCGCTCCCCAGTATCTCTGTAGGAACAAGCGCTTGAAACCTTCATAGTCTTCAAACGTATAACGGAAAGCGTGGTACCAGTTGAGCACGCCTCCCTCTAAAAATTTCTCCGCCGTTCGAAGATGTTTTTCGGTAGGGATCTTCTGTTCGCGGATATATTCATCAAGGTCCCTAATGAAATTTTTAGGTGTGACCCCATTTAAGTTGTTGAATTTTCTAGGCCTGTCCTCGCTCATTCGGATAAAATTAATGATCTGAGGTACACTTTGTGCCGGCGTAGTATTTAGATTTACTGTGGGTTGTTCAATAGGGGTAATATTCTGAGACGATTCAGCTACTGGCGATATTCCTTCTGTTACAGTAGATTTAGCCTGTACGACCTCTTCGACATTACTCTGTCGGTCCATTAATGATGTCACTAAGACCCTAGTGCTCCTATCCTGCAACTTCAAGAATCCTACTTCTTTTTCTAATTTTTGGAGGGCGTCCATATCTTCCTCCATCTTCTGTTTCCCGGACTTGACATCTCCGGCAAGATTAATAATTTGTTCAAGTATTTCCGACTTGTCCTTGTCAATCATGCTCTTGATATCATCGAACTGGAGTGAAATATCCTGTATCTCCATTTGGTTGACTGAGATACTGTCCTTTACGGATCGGAGATCATCGTCGACCTTCTCTTTTATTTTCTTTAAGTCTTCTGTGACCTCTCCTCTAAGATTTTTCACTTGTTCTGACATCTCTTCTTGTGCCGTAGAAATCTCTACTTTTATAACATCTATCTCCTTCCTCACGGATTCAATGTTATTTCTTACTAGGACTACGTCACTCTGAAGAGCGGTGACCTTCCCGGTGATAACCTTATTATCCTCTTTAATCTGGCTCGTCAAAGTAACAACTTGTTCCAGGGTTTTTTTTGATTTTCCCTGCACTCTAATACGATATTGTCAATCCGACAACTAGTTTCCTCCAGTTTTGCTTATAGTTCGTCACGACCCTTTTTCGCCTCTTCCTGTATCGCGGCACCCATAATGTTCATTTTTTGACTTATTCGCTCATTACTATCTTCCCGTATTTTCCTAATTCCTCTTTATTCTCGTCCTGTATTTTCCTAAATTCCTCTTTATTCTCTTCCTGCATCTTCCTAAATTCCTCTTTATTTTCGTCTTGTATTTTCCTACTCTCTTTCTGTGCTCTCCTACTCTCTTCCTGTGCTCTCCTGTTCTCCTCTGTCATAGTTTCTAATAACTTCCTAATCTCCTCGAGATCCATTCTATTATTCATAAAGTGACCTGTGTCAGCAAACGCCGAAATGCAGAGACTTTCCCCCCAGACATGTTGATTGTGATAAGGCAAATTCAAGTTTCATGAAGAAAATTCCTAACCCTCATTTTTCCATGTGAAACATATCATCATAAGTAAAATATTCTGAAAATTCCGCGTACTCTGTTAGAATTCTACCTAACTGGGATGGCATTAAATCTGAAATGAACCTGCCGAACCGTGAATAATTAATAATTTGATCCAGTCAATTTAAACCACGTGAAGAAGCAATTAATCAAGTTCCACGATGGATTTAGCCACTTTTTAAGCCACAAATCGAGCCCCACGGAAGGGACTAGCCACTAAGATGTGCCCGACATAGTCAGTCTACGAACACGAGACACCCCAGGGGTGCTCAGTTCGGTGGCTGTAGGCTTATAAAATAAATGAATGTGGCAGGATTTTCATAGGGTTCATCGAATAAGCACGTTCAAGTTTAGAACAAATATGACACTTTTATTTAATGAAATGAAATATTGGCCATCCTGAAATCTGTGATTATGATTATGATCGCTACGTTATGGAATTTAATATGGCTCTTGATGTAACAAACCTAGGTGCAAACAAATGGGATGGTACACGGCAGTTGTTTCCCTAACATTCTAACAGAGTATTTTTACATGGTGAAAATTTTTATCGTCTTTAAAGTTATTAAATAATTTATTTAAAGTTGAACTAAAAATTGTCGTTCAGAAAAATGAGGTCTGGGCCAAGCCTTCATCGACAATCTGGAAAAAATGCAGTAATTGTAAGAACGAGTATAATAAAGAAATATCCAAGATTCAAAAAGTTAACAATTATAGCAAAAATAAAATTTACAGTCGTTATCTTAACAATTTTGTAATTATAAAATGAAAAGTTGAATTTGCCTTGGTTTTCTCTAAGTTAATCCGAGACGTCGGATATACCTGTTCACGTCGTCTCACATCTCTTTTTGTGAGAATTAATACTGAACTTTAAGCATCTGATCAATAACAAAAACAAAATAAAACGCCTTCTGGGCTTGCAAACGTAAGTAAATGGGGAGAATATCATCCATGTGGAAATCCCGTCCACTATCAATCGATAATGTCAAAGTGTCACATATTTTCAGAACAGAACACATAGAAAATAATTCTCTAACTACTAACAAATTACTACTTCTACAACTAACTACGGAAATTGTCAAGAAGACTGTGAGTACCAAGAAGAAAATATCTACACTATGTACATGTCGACGAGTGTCGATCAATCATATTACTCTCCTGTTAACAGATTTATTGAGTTACATCAAGATTGAGTTACCTCATGAGAGCGAAAAATTGCATCAACGAATGAGCTTGCATAGTCACGAATCAAATATTAGTTAGATATTTCGTCGAGGACCTGTTCTTCAGACCTAAGGCCTTCTCGAACGTTCACCTGTACCTTCAACTTGAAATTATTGAATTACTTGAGAAAAGTTGGGATATTCCCACGAATTAAGAAGTACATCGATTAACATGGACTTTCATTTTCTTCATCTGAAGACACTAATATTAGGCTACACTGCATTCATCGCGAATAATCCATTAACATGTGAAAAGCTCAGTTTCACGAAGATTCATGTCATGCACAATTATTTCATATACTCCATACGTACAGTGTACTACCATGACGACTCTAATTTGTCGCATCCTAATCTCAAATATGTGTAACCACGAAATATCAGGACCTACCATCGTCCTACAAATACATAATATCCACTTAAATGTGTCTCGATGATTAATTACTCCAACTAATTATCACATGCCCCCAATGCACATATTCACATTAAATTCGTACATAGAATTCAGACTCAATATCCCGATGACACGTTATCTCAAACACGAGGTACAAGTAGAAGTTCCATTACACGAAATAAATATTGAAAATATGGACGAAATATCCTACCATTAAATCCATCGGACATAAATTAATTCATATTCGTGACGAAATTCACTCAATAAGCAAAGATGGTGACGATAACACATGGATAACTCTATCAGAACCCTCACTATCAAATTCATGGCCACATGGTCATGAAGTAATCGCATGGGTCAGTTTTACGACATATCCGAGCAAATAAACAACCATAAAATGTGTCAAAATAGCTTACTAAGAAGAAAAAAAGAATAGAACTAAACTACATAGAACAGATATAAATGAGACGTAATCGACTTAACTTAAGGAGAAATCTTCATGTCTGGAAGTCTGGGTTCTCAATCAGCCATGCTAGGATGAAAGAATCTGCATCCCGACGCCGTCAACGGTGGTCGATAGTTTAGAACTTCATGCTGAAGCACTGGTAATCCATAATGTGAAGTTCCGTCCTCTTCTGGAAATGATCACGTCCACGTCTTCCGCGTCCACTCGTGTGAAAGCTGAAACTTACACAAAGTGCTTTAGAATAAGCTCCAAACACACACGTAACTGTATTTTGGAAATGACACGTACTTAAGGGATTAATATCTGCACATTCGACGTCTGATCACAGCACTGTTCTAAGTTGTATACAATTATCAGAGGTGTAGAGCACAGGAGTGAAGCCACTATTCTTGACGACAGTATTCACGACGTTCCACGCTGAGCGACTGCAGATGATAGTCCAGGAACACGCCAGTGAGTGTGAGAGTGAGTATTCTTATCACATGACTTAAATATCGTGTCTGGTGCACATGCACGGAAGTGAAGTCAATTTAGATACTAAATTCTTCTACTGTACGAATATACAACTTCATTACCATTTTTGCCACAAGGTCGTGTAAATTATTTCAAAATTTGAGTTTTTAATTTATATCCTCTAAATGTGCTATTTTTTATCCAGTTTATTTTAATTTAATCCTCGAGCCTTCCGTAATTATGCACGTCGCCACCAAAGATATTATAAGTATTTCATTCATATCGTTCCTCGCAATTACAGGTGACACGCGCTCGTATCTCTCTTTCTCTCGCCAACCTTCATTTTTTTATTTTTATTCTGTTAGCCGGCCGGTCGCCCTCTTCACGTAAAAAAACTCGTTCTCGTCCAAGGTCGCGCACACCCCATCTCGCCGACAAGCGAACACAAGCCATACCAACACCTGTCTATTCAGCTGTGGCCTCACGGTCACACTACCTTCCCTACATATTAGCAGATCGGCATGAAATATTTCTCTGGGTCGTCTGTGTGTTCTCAGTCACTTGCTTATGTAAGAGGCGGGTTTCAGTAACTTAAACTACATTCTACGATGAGAGGACTCCAGTTAAAAGAAATGGATATTTTAGTGATCATTGACAATGAGGTTGAAGAAATTTGTGACCTTATTTTCATCTCTACAATAAACTCAGTCTTGTCCATTATAAAAATAACAATAATAACGAGGATGAGAAACGCTGGCTTTGGAGACCTTAATTCACTTGCCTGGGGGGCATTCTTACTAGAAAGCACTGTATTAATTTAAAAAATGAAATAAAGAAAGTCTGGAGATCCCTAAGGTCGGTTTCCATGTGAGACTGCATGTACCGTACCACTATAATGATTCGTGATAATCCTGCCCCCGTGACACGAGCTCTGGACTCTTGGTATAATTAAGGCAGTCCAATCGCTATGTGCCACAGAGTGGTTGTACGGTATGGACCCTTAATTGAATCGATGTGACCTGCGACTATGTCATGGACCGATACCTAACTTTGTGATTTACATTAAAGTCATTGTAGATGATGATCGCAAGGTAAATAATGCAACAATGGCTGATGGACCTAATCTAGTCGAAAGTCACTAAGGTTGATGAACCCGAGACCATCGTAACTTCTAAGCTGAAGGCTGAACACAATTAAAATACAGTAGTTGACGACCAAAATTTCCATATTAATAAATCCCCAGCACAGCTGATGCTCGACAAATCAAAATAAAAAATAACAACAACAACAACAACAACAAATGCTCACAGCACTTGTGGCAGTAAAGCCCCATGCCATCGGACATGTCCCCTTAATCGTTACGTTAATAATTTGGGATATCTCAGCAAATTAAACTTAGATTTTCAGAATGCATTTTCTAGTTAGTCACTTGGTTTTAAGCTAATTCTCAAAATGCGATTTCACTGAATTAAATAAATTAATAAATGAAGTAATCTCCTAATCCTAATTAACGACAAAGTTTATCTACCCCGGACGAATGGTTTCTTTAAACTCCCTAACTATTTAGTTACTTTTTCGTTGTTACTCGGACCGGTTTATCAGAAATATTCCTTTGATGAAAATCTTGATCAAACATTCTTTATGCTCAATGTTTTCTTCACCGCAGCTAAAAATTGGATACATTGTCATAATTACCAGTACTCTTTATTTATTTCACGATGTCACTCAACAAGCTTACATTGCGACACTAGAAATCATTAAGAAACTTGCTTGGTTAATTCTAATATTATATCCTATAATCTGCATAAATTTACACACAAATCAAAATGAAGCAACCCATATCAAATAGTTTATAACGCCTACGGTTATCCCTTGGACTGATTCCGTCACCTCCTTCGAAATGATCTAAGGTCTATGAGACTGAAGTGTCGTAATGCACCTCACCTAACTCTAGGGTGGATGGACTCCTGCACCCCATGTGCTCCACAAGCATGACCTCATATCACAAGAACCTATATTTGTGCGTTGGAAACCAACAACAACACAGCACAATCATCATTCACGAACTCTATGGATGGACGTCTATCGTGACATTCAAATAAAATAATCGCAATATTTTGTACAACCCTCAATAACATCAAAAAACATCGCTACCGACTCTCAAATTTTGACACCGCTGAGAACGGTTATTTCTAAAATAACGTACCATCGTTCATTTCCGTCGCTTCGATAATTAATTTAAGGTTCTACTAAAACGAGACTCTTCTCAAAATTTAATTCCAAACATTTTAGTGCAAATGACAAATCTCAGCTAGAGTTTCCTTCTAACAATAAACTGGCTCGACCACCTAACAGTCGGCTTGAATAACGGGACCACGACCTTTCTTCTCTATCTCAGAAAAAAAAGCACACATGTCTCTTAACCTGCATAAAATTAAAACCTCGCCTCGCTGGCAATTCACATGAAATATAATTCTTGATCCACATAGCTGATGCGATGAGCTATAATTTAAAACGTCACTTGAAATCTTCTTATCCATAACGGTCCTAGGGTTTCATGTGGAATCCTAAGTATGGACTGACCCTATTCTCATATCATTAAATAGCACAAAATAAATTCTCGGGCTCCCTACGATGAAATCCAGGCATAAAATCTCGTCAATACTACAGGATTTCAATAACCTGATCCACATTCCTTCCCATTTTCGCAAGACTTGAAACACTTGCTATCACAAATTCCCTACGCGACAATAATATGGAATATCTCTCTTGGGTGACCCACAATGCTGTTACATACAACACTCTGTGACAACTAACCATCTCTCCTCGCATATATGATATTGACAACACAATATTTGAAAACCGAAACTCACAGATTTTAACAGACTTTAGAATAGCAATCCCCTGTAAAAAAACACATCGGTCTCGCCTCGCAACTTCCCTTGAAAAATTTTACATCGCCAAACACAACGCCAGCTAACAAACCACAATTATCGCGCACTCGCTCTAAATGATAATCCACGGATTACGCCTACTTGAATTTCATCCTTATACTAAACAGAATTTTATGATGCATTAATGTCTTAACATTGGCAAACAGAAAATGCAGAAATAAACGTACGGAAATGATACTTTGCTCTAGATATTATATTCGTTTTACAACCATTAGATTTAATACTATACAAGACTTCACGCGCTAGTTTCGAGACTTTCCGATTATCCAAGAAACATAAAAAAGACATTTTGTCATATTCCTCTGACATTTTCACGAAATAAAAATGCGTTACAGATACACAAATAAATGGTTCATCATGAAATAAATGAAAGCACTTTATATCAGGGGTAATTTACATACCTGTAGTCGTACGTTGTCTTCCATCATAAGAGGCCCATCAGCCTCTCTCATTCCTTATTTAACTATCTCGACAGACAGTGGCTTCACGAATATGCTCTTCATTTGTGTCTAATTTTAACATCATTCGCCTGAAATAAACATAAACATAAACAAAAATGCCCTTAACAGGTTCTCTTCTCCGTGAACGAAACACGTTCGTCCAATCACCGATCCGCACACGCACAAACGTTAAATAAATAATATTAGTTAACTTAACTGCAGGATTTCGGCATTATAATGACCGTCTGTTGCCTGGACGTGAATTTACAAGACGGTTCCGCGTGTGAATACAGTTAATTTGACTGAAATTTTATCTCGACTTGGAGATGACGTTAGATAGCCACCTTTAGCGAAACTGCTTTCCCTTGTTTGTAAGACTTAGTCTGTACAACCGAGTTTACTGTTATCCTGAGTAGCGTGCGGTCGCTTGAAATTCACTGAACAGAATGCGGGATTGCAAATGGCGCATCGTTCTTTTATATCATTTACACCCACACCCATGCCATCTGCACCTACCGCCAAAAATTTACAGGCACCCTTTCTACCCCATGGAAATGTGCTTCTGGCCGATTACGACATAACATATACTTTGTTAGTTTAGTAGCGGTGTTGATGATAAGCAATTAGGGTTTCTCTCAACCAACTGAGTTTTAAAATTATATCATAAGCTAGGCACTATGTTTTGGTCTATGTAACAGAGTTCAAACGTGAATTTGAATTTGAAATACATTAACATGTATTCACGGGATTTCAAATGAAAATAAGAAATGCGAGTCTTTATACACATTTTACGTAGTACACCTATTGCGAGAAGACACCATCCCTAACTGGGGCAGAGTGGCACTTTACAGGAATACGGGATGATTCTCATTTAAATTCCGGGTCAAGATGAATTCCCCCAAAATGCTTGTTTCTTTTTGAATTACTGAGTGTACTTACCTCTACTATATTTGTAGAGTATGGGATTCTTCTATTTTTTCATCTATGAATTCCGGGTTCCTTAAGATCACGTGCGTGATTAAAACATGAAAAGACCAGTCATTAATCTAACACACGCTTGAACGGAGCATAATATGTTCTCTTGATTTGCAACTTAATCATATTGTGATCTCTCCTATATGATATTTCCTATATTGTGATGTTTCCTATATGAAGATAAATTCGGAATTCAGGAGATCAAATTGGGGCAAATATTCCTCTAGAGGTAAGGGGGTTAAAGATTGGAATAATTTACCAAGGGAGATATTCAAGAAATTTCCAAATTCTTTGCAATCATTTAAGAAAATTCTAGGTGCCCTAACTTGGGAACTTGAAAAAACCATACAAATACATAAATACATAAAATAATAGAAGGATGGTAAAAATCTGGTTAGATTCATAAATTAAGAAGTAATTTGATCGGAGCACTTATGCCCAAAACGCGCAAAACATACTCCTGGGAATGGAAATTATGGATTAGAAGTAGTGGCTAGGTTAAGTGACAACTGAACTTTTTGTCATGGTAGTAAGAGGGTGGAAATGTAAAGCAGCACAGAGAAACGTTTGAATAAGTTATGTCTAAAGCTTGTTGTACACGATCAAATTTTTGTCGTATTCAAGACTTCAAAGGAATTTTCAGTGCTTCATAAATGTACTTGTCAAATCGCTTGTAATACTTGCTCTTTCTTCAAAAGTCTTGAATGTTAATTAGACGATGCTCTAATTGATCATAGAATTACGAAGTCTTTTACATAATTGACCAATGGAATGCGAGTATTAACGTTGCGCGCTCGTTCGCTAGGCATGCTGGGATTGCCGGGAATCAAAACAGCAAAAGTGGCTTCGTCTTCATAACTGAGAGATGTTGTAAGCGTATTGTTTGCTAAGTATGCTTTTCTTTTTTTGTTAGTTGCTTTACATCGCACCGACAGAGGTAGGTCTTATGAAGACGATGGGATAGGAAAGGACTAGTAGTTGGAAGGAAGCGGCCGTGTCCTTAACTAAGGTAAAGCCCCAGCTTTTGCCTGGTGTGAAAATGGGAGACCATGGATAAACCATCTTTAGGGTTGCCGGAATTGAGATTCCAACCCACTATTTCCGGATGCAAGCTCACAGCTGCGCGTCCCTAACCGCACGGCCAACGCGCGCCGTAATTACAAGTATGAGGCGCATCCCTGCCCATATTCAGTAGAGTCCCGCAAGAAAATGGATAAAACGGCAGCGAACAAGGAGAAATCAAGGAAATGGACAGCTTTAATATGTATTACACCGGGCGAGTTGGCCGTGCGCGTAGAGGCGCGCGGCTGTGTGCTTGCATCCGGGAGATAGTAGGTTCGAATCCCACTATCGGCAGCCCTGAAGATGGTTTTCCGTGGTTTCCCATTTTCACACCAGGCAAATGCTGGGGCTGTACCTTAATTAAGGCCACGGCCGCTTCCTTCCAACTCCTAGGCCTTTCCCATCCCATCGTCACCATAAGACCTATCTGTGTCGGTGCGACGTAAAGCCCCTAGCAAAAAAAAAAAATGTATTACCGTGCCTCATAATTTTATGGAATTCCTAATATGTTTTCATGTAATAAGATATACATTTCCGTTGTTTTGCTATCATTTTTATTCAATTTATGTCAGTAAATGCAATATAACATAACCTGGGCAAAATATAACGTTATAGCGGTAAATAAATTGCAAAAAAGAAACGATGTTGAAGATAATAATATTAATATATCCGGTGTAAATTATGCTTTATTGTGCATCTCTCTTCTTTTTTAAGATTATATTTTGCTGCTAGTCCAAGAAACATTTTGCCTTTCCTCCATGTGAAAATGAAATGCTATCAAACCTCGGCAAATCCTTTCAAACCTTGTCAACATGTTGAACAATCTTTGACAAGATTTGACAGATTCTCTTGTGAAGCAATGAAATGACAAAAAGGTGTAAAGCACGTATTAGAAGTTACAATAGTGTGCAAATGAAACAGAAGAAATTCGTTTTAAAGCATGCGCGACGCGCACCGCAATGCTTTGTCCTTTATACACAGCAACTTTCGAGTCTTGCTTCTAGAGTTTCACCTCCTCTTCCAAAAGAATAAGAACGTACATACTGATATCCCAATAATAATAATAATAATAATAATAATAATAATAATAATAATAATAATAATAATAATAATAATAATAATAATAAGTGGGGATTTATCGGTTACCTCCATCGGGCGCGTCCCATTGGAATTGGGGAAGCTCGCTGGCTCTGCCGCCAGCAGAGTCAGAGGGTAGTAGGGAAATAAAATACCACCGTGAAAAAAAACTGGTCCCTTGCCAGGGTTACGGCGAAGACTGGTAAATGACCAGAAGCCAGAAAACATCTTGAGGCAACCTCTAGGGCTAACAACCCTAGTTGTAAAAGGATGGGTACCCGTGCAAAGCAAAGTCAAGTCAAAAAGCATGATGGCACAACATTTCAAGAAACATACCCCGGGGGGTAAATCTTCGGATAAATCCCTCGTCGTGAACGCCACGGCGCACGAGTCTCGTTTGGATTCTGGGGGAGACTCGACATCATGGAAGAGACGAGTCGGAGCGTCTCGGTGTACCCCGAAGAGTCAAAAACTCAGGCAAAAATCTAAAACCTTTCTAGCATCTTTCAACATAAATTCACTTACACAAACTGGCAAGCTGAAAACCCTCAACAAATCTCTTCACGAAAATCAGATATCCATAGTGGCCCTACAGGAAACAAGGTACCCAGATGAAGAGATTTTTGAATCTGAAGGCTACCGATTTTTCAAGAGCAAAGCGCAAAGAAGAATCCCCAATGGAGCTGTGATCCTTGGAACCGCGTTTGCTGTTAGAACCAAGATCCTTAAATCGGTTGCAAATTTCGAACCTGTGAATGGGAGATTGTCTATACTCACAATTAAATGCACGAACAAAACCTACGCCCTAGTTAACGCACATGCTCCTACAAACGATAAGAACAAGTCTGATCCAGACGAAGTTGATAATTTCTGGGACCTACTGGATGAAAAATTCAACAAAATCCCCAAACACCATGTCAAGCTTCTTTTGGGTGACTTCAATGCCCAACTAGGTCGTGAGCAGAAGTACAAGAAAGTTATAGGAAATTACCCAGCTCACAAAAGAACCAATCCCAACGGCAAAAGACTGGTGACCATTTGCGAAAATCACAACCTGCAGGTCATGTCGACCCACTTTCGCCATCTACCCAGAAAGCAAATGACTTGGTGTTCTCCCGTCCAAGCTCTCGGAGAGTTCCAAATTGATCATGTTGCGATCTCCAGGAGAAACAGCCCTGAGATTATGAATGTCAAGGTAAAGAAAGGCATCAATGTGGCCTCAATCATTATATGTCACTTATCAAATTCAAACCAATTCCCGCAAACAGAAGGAAGACAACCAAACAGATCACACGCTTCGACAATGAAAAACTTCGGCAAAGGGTCGAGGAGTTCCAGGAGAAGGCTAGACCAAATGACTGTGACTTTAACAACGCCAAAAGTCTCCTTGTTGAGTCCGCAAAAGACGTTGCAGAAATCAAGAGAAGCAAAAAGCATGCCTGGTGGAATAGTACCTGCGAATCAGTCCTCCAAGAAAGACTCAATGCGTGGACACAGCACAACTCTACGAAATCAGAAAATGATTGGGAAACCTACAAAACCCAACGTGCCCAAGCAGATAGGGTGTTCAGAACTGAGAAACGTAAATAGGAAATATCTCTCATTGAAAAGGTAGAACAAAACTTTAGGAAGAATGAAAGCAGAGAGTAGTACAGAGCCTTCAAACGCAAACTCACTGGCTATAAACCTCCATCTCTATGCTTTGAGCGAAAGGACGGCACACTGGCGACGTCAGATGAAGAAAATTGCAGCATTCTGGCAGATTACTTCAAGAATTTACTTAATTGCTCTAAACCGCAAAGCGCCATTGAGACCAAGGAAACCTTACTCAGGTACCCAGATACCAGACCACCCGACAGAGATGAAATCAAGCGCCACATTGCCCGTCTCAAAAATAACAAAGCGCCGGGGGAAGACTCAGTAGTAGCAGAACTATGGAAATATTCCCCAGAAGAATCACTTGATATCTTGCAAAAGCAAATAGAAGAAATTTGGAACAAGGAGACCCTACCCGAAGATTGGAAAATAGCTTTGATCCATCCATTACACAAAAAAGGCAGCATGAAGAACATCAACGACTACAGAGGAATATCTTTTCTACCCGTGACTTACAAAATTCTATCACTTGCCATCCTGGAGCGTTCGGAAGCACAATTTGAACATCAAATAGGTGAATACCAAGGAGGGTTCAGAAAAGGTCGCTCAACAGCTGAACAGATCCAAAATCTCAAAACGATCATCAGATATTGTACACTAAGATCCAAGCAGTATGTGTCTGTCTTTGTGGACTTTAAGAAAGCGTACGACTCCATTGACCGGGAAGTCCTGCTAAACATCTTAAATGAATTTGGAGTTGATTTGAAACTGCTGGCATTAATTAGAACCACCCTGACCGATACAAAATCCAAGGTGAAGTTCCACGGATGTCTCTCGCATTCCTTTGACATCAAAACAGGAGTCCGACAAGGTGATGGGCTATCCCCGATACTCTTCAACTGTGTTCTTGAAAAGATCATCAGAACCTGGCGGGTGAGATTACAGGAAACCAACTACAGTCCATTGAGAATAGGAACCAAATCCAAGGGGATCGCAACAGACTGCTTAGCATTTGCCGATGATATTGCTGTTCTCTCAACCGACATAGAAACCGCCAGAGCTCAAGTTGAAATTTTAAAGGAAATTGCCGAACAAACTGGTTTGCAGATATCGTTTGAGAAAACAGAAGTAATGACTAACATCAAAGAGGCTCCACCAATACTCCATACAAAATACGGGGACATCACCCGAGTAGACAAATTAAAATACCTGGGTGAGATAATCATGAAAAATGGACTGGACAAAGAAGCACTTCAGGAGCGAGTACGCAATCTGGAAATAGCCTACCAAACATCCCGCACATTCTACAACAAAAAATGCCTTTCCCAAAACACCAAGATACGTCACTATGAAACAGTTCTGAAGCCAGTAGTTCTATATGCAGCCGAAACCCTGCCTCTAAATGCCAACAAAGGACTCCTTGAAGAACTGGAGAAAAGAGAACGCAAAATTGTGAGAGGAATCTTGGGATCAAAGTACAGACATGGAATCCATCAAAAGAGATCCAACAAGGAAGTCTACAGCAAAATAGAGAAAATTACCGACACAATCAGGAAAAGACGGGCACGATTTTACGGTCATCTGAATAGATTGGACAGAAGAAAGTTAACTAAAGAAATCTTTCACTTTTTGATTCAAACCCCAAAACCACAAATCCCTGGTTTAGAAATACCAAAGAAGACCTGCAAATGCTACATATCTCAGCTGAAGACGCCTTTAACATAGATCTCTTCCGCAAGAAAATATTGACGAACGGGCTAAACCGAGACGAGCAACCGAAGAGAAGACACGGTGCCCCTTGGACAGAGGAGCGTAAGCAGGCCCACTCACAAAGAATGAGGGAAATTTGGGCTCTAAAGAAGGCCAAGTTCAGTGTGAAATGCAACAAGACTTAACGTGGTCCTTGATGGCCCCAGCGAATTATATAATAATAATAATAATAATAATAATAATAATAATAATAATAATAATAATAATAATAATAATAATAATAATAATAATAATAATAATAATAATAATAATAATAATAATAATAATAATAATAATAATAACAATAATAATAATAATGATAATAATAACAATAATAATAATGATATAGTTATTTCTCAGTAGTTATAAGAGCGTTAATTAAGATTTAAACGGTATCTTAAGCTCTGAAATGGAGTACGTCAATATTTATGCTATTTTCTACTTCAATAAACATTTATGAGTGAGTGATTATACCTCCAAAGCCTTGCATTGTTGAATCAGAGATTGAAATCTCGCTGACGGTACGTTCATTCTATGCTGGACAAAGTAGAGACAGAGACGCTGAGGCCTTGTTAGTCCACAGTTTCATTATACCTCTGCACTCTGGCCCTTTATCATTCGACTCGTCACTTCTCTTCTTCCCCTTATTACAATTATTATTATTATTATTATTATTATTATTATTATTATTATTATTATTATTATTATTATTATTATTATTAACCTTTTTCATTCATGATGACTGACAAATATAACGTTACGCCCTTGTCCTGTTATTACGTTCCTTCCTCGTTGTGAGAACTTTGTCTGCAGTTTCGGCTGTCTTATTCTCCTCTACGGAAAATCTTTTCTCTAAGGATCGCATTTTATTAAATGTATATTTTACAAAACAATCCGTTTACAAACATACCGCACAAAGCAGTGGCACAGGCAGGTGCCGTCTAGCGGCTCTGTGGGAAGAAAGACTGTCATGCGCAAGCCCCTAACGTCTTTGTAACATGTTCCTTAGCAATTAATAACACTGGATTATGTCCACGTCTTTGACTGAGTTAATCACGTCTACTTAATTATACTAGTGGGATTTAAAGAGCTTTCCACCATCAGCTGCAGCCAATATCTTGCAAGTGAAAGGATCGTAAGAAAGTGCAGTGGTGATTCGTTTGTTCATATAGTCTTTAAAACACGCCTTCCAAAGCCAGCGATGTATTGAGAATTGAAGGATGGACAATATGATGAAGGACAGCAAAAGCCAAGCAAAGACGTTCTGATGTGTAATATAAAGAGTTGTCAAACTGACATATGGAGTCTAATTTGGTCTCCATTCCTGTCAAATTTCGGCCAGTCTTTAATCAGGTATTTCTCTATCCTCCTCCCCTTCACCAATTGTGCTTGGGATCGGATGTAATTGAATTTTTTCGTGAATACCATTAGTAAGAGTGGAGAGATATCTTTCACCTCTCTTCTGCCTTCATATTCTACTTATGTTGTATTCTTGTGTATGTTCGTGACTACACATTTCATATCTATGCTTTCATGTTGTATGAAATTCATATCTGTGCTCCTTTGACCGAATTAGCTTCCTACCAAATGCTTTCTACCCCACTTCTGAATCACATTCCTTTCTGTTTCATTTAACAGAACGTGATTTGAAGGCATGTCTACTTTAAGTTGGACAGTTGTCTTTGTATGTTCATCCTACTGAAATCAGGTACTTCATACGAGACATCAACATCATCCATCAGCTAAAATTATTTGAATTATGCAGTCATTTGTGTTACAGAATCTAGACGCTAGAGGCAGACATGCACGACTATGTGTCATATGCCTCTACGAATAACCCAGCTTGGCGAAAGATCAACAGTCGATTATGAAAGCCCGTAAACAAAACGAAACACTGCCGAAAACTATGTATGGTAAGTAATCATTTGTAAACTTCGAACTTGACCTTATAGCTATTTTCAAAAAAATGTTAGGCGCTCCAATATCTATGGTATTATAAATGCAACGCAAACGTAATTAATTTTAAAGATAAATCTGCTGCAAATCGTAGTTAGTTACATGTGTATTCCAGTTTGAATGTCCTGTGTTGAATTCCATAAATATTGTGTGCGTTTCTATGTGGCTATGTTGCGATTACGTTATTTTGTGTTTAAAAATTGAATTTGTTACGATATATTTAAAATTTCTTCGAATTCCTGAGAGAATGCTTTGGAATTATGACACGGTACTTATAAGGGGATATAATAAATAGCTTTTTGTAAATTTCATATGAACTAGTATGGGGATATTTTGTAAATATTATGCTACACCACTTGCAAGTAATACAGTATGTAATTTCATAAATTTTTATTCTTTTTTCGGAAATACGTTGTATCGTTATTTATTTATTTATTTATTTATTTATTTATTTATTTATTTATTTATTTATTTATTTATTTATTTATTTATTTATTTATTTATTTATTTATTTATTTATTTATTTTGATACTGGCAGGTACAGACCCGGTAATATGGAATATAGGCTACCTGTAAGTATTCATGTCATTGTTTTCTGTCACATAACTTTATGTAACAATATTTAATTTATTTTCGTTAATTGACTATTGTAAGGCGACAGCGCCACCGGGGCATAGCCAATCGTAGTATATTTTTAAGCAATAATAATTTTCGATAGCGACATGTACGGTAAGCGATTCCGTGTAACTGTGAATTCCTTAGAAACAGTATGTTATGGTATTTCAGAGAAGATGCTGTTATAAGGTATTTGTTAATTTTCTCCACCTAATTTATAAGTCATTTACAGTTTAAATTCAATTGTCATGTATTAACTTAGTCTCACTATCTATAGCCCTAATATACTACTAGCAAAATAGTGTTTGTAACGCGATATTCAATAATAATAATAATAATAATAATAATAATAATAATACTAATAATAATAATAATAATATGAAATGTCATTTGGCATCACTGAACTATTATTTCATTTCTTCCAAAAATATTTCTTTTAAACTCGAGAGGTATGTATTCGTATTTTTTGTACATCCAAACTCACTGGCAGACAAACCATTGCTCCAAACTGGCTATCTCAACTTCCAGTACTGTTTCGAATAATCATAATGATATATCAGGCCTATTAACACGAATTACATAATGGTTACTTATTTTGATGATGGTGAATTTGTCAGCTACAGTTTACCCCAGTGCGCTATCGTTTACTTCCTAACTAGGTATAATTTCCATGTTGTGAAGTGCGGCAATAAAATAAAAGAGTTACAGTTCCTTCTCTGCATTATTTTATTGTCATGTTCCGTTGTTCTCGTCCAAATGTGTTTCAAAAACCTGATGGCAAAGCAGTACGATAAGTAAGTACCCTCTATTTCAGTCTATGAAATGGTATATCATTGAATCCACTCTGAGTCCTGCAGAATGCGCACGCCACACTAAGTCCACACATGAGGAAACGACGTAAACATGTTATTATTTTTATGCAGTATGAATTATCATGGATTATATATGCATATTCAAGTAATCAGTGGTCTGTTCAACAAAACTCATCTTGAATGATGATAATGTTTGTTGTTTATAGGGGCCTAACAGCTAAATCATCGGCCCCCTCATACTTAATATTGTCCCCTTCAAAAGTGGTAAAAATCATTTATTGGAAAATATTTTATTTCTACTGTGTGTTGGAACATTATTTCGTGAACCAGGAAGGGAGTTTTAACACATCGAGTCGGCTGAGCTTAACACCAGGTGTACGGGAATTCCAACCAAGGGCGAACGAGGGGAGAGCGCAGATACAGCTAGCCAAATAACCTTCAAATCAGCCGTGAATGACACGTGACCAGGCAGAATGTGTGTCAAGTGCTCGATCGATATTAGTGAAGGTGCATGACGTCTGACTATGGCAGCCAATCAAGCGATTAATTTGGTGCGAAGTTAATAAATTAACCAATCGCTTATAAGGAAAAGACGCACCTCTGTCTTAAGACGGTGAATTATGGATTTTCCTAAGGAAACTTTACTTGGAAATTTCTACCTCTGAACGCGACGTGTGGAGAATTACTCTAGCTTCAACTACGGACGGGAGAAGACGCACTTCGCTTACTGAGGAACTTCGTCTTATTCAGAGCCTACAACATGTTGCAACAGCAGTTCAGATTTTGCGGATTCCACCTACAATTCAACAGATCTTAAAAGATAAGTTATTTTTTCATCTTATCAAACAGCGGTGTGTGTTTTGGACTTGTCTCAGACGTAATTTTCAGTTTCAGCTTTCACAAGAACTTCCACAGAAGAGATCGCTGGTTCGAGTTCAAGTCAGGATGCCTGTCTTCTTACGAGGTGAATGGTGTGATTTCCAGCGCGCCAGCATGTCCTGAATGTACGAGTAAAATGTAAGGCAGTCCAGACGGGCGTGACCAGGATCGATGGTGCGTAATGTGGTAATGCACTAGGTCATCAGCCCGAGTTCTACAACCGACAGTCACCACCAAGTAATATTTAAACATTATTATTCTTTCTTTCTATCTGTAAATGTAATTGTAATGACATAGCCTCTACTTATTTGTTTAGAAACATTTTCTATTAGTTAGAATTTTTCCATCTCTTCTTTCTTGGTGAAGGTAGTTTGTGGATGTGTGAGTATTTTGAACCTATTAGTTTGTTTGAGTGAATGTCATCGAGAAGTGTTTCAACTGTCCCGAGTTCATTGTGGCAGGAGAAATAAATGTAAAATGACCTCAACGTTAATCTAGGACTATTTGAATATTTTTTAGACTTGAATTGAGATCAAATGGGACAGTAATTTCGTGGATTCTATTATGTCAGAGTTCATTTCTCAAGTATGCGACGTATGGTTGAATTTTGAGTGCAATAGAGTCATCTGAAACATTATTGTGCAGTAGCTTCCGCATGTATGATCTTGCGCGGCCAGGGATGATAATAATAATAATAATAAAGATAAATTAACTTAATTATCGCGTAAAAGAATACCTAAGGTCATGAGCATAATATTAGTTATTATTGAATACGGTTGATGTGCGCTCATTTATATTAATTTAGGCCTGGGAAATGGCAGTATCTGACCGATACAATTTTTATATATATTTGCTGTGCTGTGATAATTAGTTGACTGGTAGATGGATATTATTGAATTCAGCAGATGAGCTGTGCATCCATTAGTAAGTCAATTTAAGGAGAAAATATGTTACTTGACGTAATTTCTTCGTTGTGAGAGCAGATTAATCGAGAGCCACAATTATGGTGGAGAAGTAAAAATAAATATCGTAGCTCATGAACCGCGTGCGCGGAATGGTAATTCTGACCTGTGTTTAAGCAATTTTGTTGATGATTTTTGGATGATTTTTGTTCGTACATTTTCTCTGAACATCGTCGTATAACTGAGTTCTTTAATAAAGTGATAATCATTGCTCTATCACATTTCAAGTTGATGAGAGGAGGTCGCCACGATAGTGTCATCATGAGAATATTTTTCCTAACTTTGACTAAACATGAAAATTAATAATCAAGGGCTAGCGTTAGTGTAAATATGTATATAATATTTCCGTGTATCTTTGTGTGAGTGTAGTGTGTGTGATTTGTCTGTATTTTGCTTAATGTAATTTTTCAATCCATATTTGTGATGATGCTCTTCGTTGTTTCGTGGAATTTTTGGCCTATTTTACGCCAACTTTAGTGGTTCACCATTTGACCGAATTTAAACCTTTAGTGAATTTTATTCGTTTTTAAGGAAGAATAGGGTCTTAACTAACGAATACACATAAATAAGTATAGGCCATGTCAGTGGATTGAACTCACAAAAATCAAAATTGTAAGAGTTACTTAATTAATTGTTTCAATTAATGGATAGATGTAGGTTAACATGATGTCAAGTTCTAAGCTATTATGTGAAAATCAACTACTAAATAATTATAAAATAGAGTTTATTAATTAATCTAAAGGTCAAGGAAGACGATTTAACCATAATTTCATGGGAGAAAATTTTTATTTAATTTTCAAAGAGGAATGAAAATGATCATTTTCAAACTTGGTTAAAGTTAAATCCTTGGAGGAGGGAAGTTTATTTTCAAGTTATTTAATTATCAATGGGAGAGATCATCTCAAATTAATTATTATTAATTATTTAATTAATTTTCAACTAAAAATATAAATATTATATTTACAGATTCAGGCATTTGCTGTTCCGTTTATCGATGAAGTGTCTAAGTGATTACGACATAAAAGAAGACAAATCATATAAAACAAAATCCCTAGATTTTGTAAATTATTGTAAAGTTTGAGAAGAGCAGTAGTTATAATAAATGTGTAAAACCTATTTAGCTTTCTCTCATTTGCCACTAGTTCATCATCTATCCCTGCACTTTAAAAATTTCGCACAGCCGATAAGCGAACGATCTACCCCCTGGAGATCCTCGCTCACCGGCCGAGCTGAGCCCGGCATGACGGGTACAGGTATAGATTTGGCGGCCAACGTGTTAAGGCCCGATTTATTGGCTGTACCAATAAAATAACTCGATCTTGTAGTCCAAAATTTGGATGCAAACAAGATGCAGTGGCAAATTTAAATTTTTCAGGTTTATTTTGTGACATTTATTAGCCCAAATTTTTGTGGCGAACTACGCTCATGTTAAAGGTTAGGAAGGGCCTTGGTGCTATATTATAAACAAAATCTGGATGATATTTTCAAAATTTATCTTTTTGCGGCAGATTTCCGCATAGTTTGGACTTAAATTATAAGATATTATTTTATGCGATAATAATCTTCTTTTATGGCTGTGACTTCAATCCACACGTGACTGTCGATCTGAACTCGGGTATTAGACCATCGAACCTGGTCCGTCCAATGTCTGAACTGCTAGTTGTCTCAAGTTAGAATGGGTACTGTTACTATGGAGGACCTTCGTAGGCTCCTAGAGGTAGTGACTGCGGACTTGAAACAGGAGTTAAACGAGAACAGTAATTTATTGAAACAGGAGTTAAACGAGAACAGTAATTTATTGAAGCAGGAGTTAAAACGTGAGTTAGGTGAGAACAGTGAACTGTTAAAGCGTGAAATTAGTGAGAATGTGAATGCTCAATTAGGACTTAAATTAAATGAAAATAATGCTCAGTTAGAACTTACACTAACGGAAAAACTGAATGCGGGACAGGACAAACTCAAACAAGATCTTAAGGGTGCCCTAGAGGAAATTCAAGCCAAGACAGATGAAAACTTAGGGAAAATGCACATGGACGTTAAATTATTTAACGGAAAATTAGCGTCGGTCCAAAGTGAGTTGGTGTCCGTTAAGCAAAAATTTTCCAGTTTGAAAGGGGAAATCCAGGCCGGAATCGATAGCTCCATGTCAGCGATGTCAAATGAGTTCAGCGAAAGGCTAGCCAAAGTACAGACAGCAATACTGCATGGACTACACCAATACAAGGACGAAGTGAAGGGAAATTTTCGGACCATTGAGGAGAAAATTAGTGACAATGCCGAGGACTTGTCTGCAGCTAAAACCGCATGGGGCAGGAAGTTCACCGAAATCTATGAAACGGTAAAACAAGTGGAGAAGGGCGTAATAGCCGAGATTAAGGTAGCCCAGGTTACTAATTCGGAGCGACTCGAATACTTTTATGAGACGATCGAGGAGACCCAGCAGAGTCTTAAAACAATGGACAAAGAAATAAGTGAAGTTAGAGCCAGCTCGGAAGTCTACAAACAGGAATTACAGGGAGAAATACAGGAGCTTACCAAGGAGCTAAAGCTACTCAAGTTACAAGGCGAGAGTAATAACATTGTAGCTAATACTCTGTTAGAACGACAGGGGCAACTGGAGAAACGTGTATCTGGGGAAGTTCAATTCTCAACTCCCAAGACCGATGAAAGAGTAATTCTAAACGTTCCTGTAAATACCACTAACCCATTTTTAGAGCCTGTTAGAGGGGAAACGAGTCAACTCAACACTTCTGGTCAAACCCAAATCGTGAATATAATACGATTACATGAGGATCACCCAAAGAAATTCAATAATGTAAAAGGAATAACCCCCAAGAGTTTTATTAACGAATTGCAGGAGTTCTTCCGAGACAATAAAATCCCTGTGGAGCGTCAACTACGAGTGACCGAGAGATAACTGGAAAACTCAGTGTTGACGTGGTTTACAGCCTTCCGATATTCGTTTGACGATTTTGAAGGTTTTAAAAGGGCATTTTTAGAGAAGTACTGGAACTCAGATATTCAGGACCAGCTTAAGACAGAACTGTACGCCAAGAAATACGCTCAATCCACACCCACGCGCTTCTCAGAATTTTTTTCAAGCCAATTACGCAAACTGCGTGAGCTTGACGCACCACCTACAGAAACTGAACTAATAAAGGTCATTGTAAGACAGCTGCCTGAGGATATCCAAAGGATTATGATAGCCTCGAACGTTCAGACGGCAATTCAAGCAGAGGCCATTCTGAGACAGTTAGATATGACATCCAGGGAACCATCTAGGCGAAGTACAAATCCAGAACAACAGGTGTTCCATGCAACTATCAATCGACCAGACGACAGGAACCTAACCGGCCAAGGGAGAAACTGGAATCGTGAAAATGAAGAAAGACCGTCCAGGGATCGTTCTCCAAGACCAGGCTATAGGAACGAAAGAGAATGGAATTACTACCGGCGGAACAATCGAAGAAGGCCGTATGAAAATAACAGAGATCGCTGGAGAAGAGAACCAAACGACCGCAGACTCGAAAACCGGAAGAGGAACTGGAGGCAAGAAGAGCGTGAAAAATATCTGCGCGAGCTCCAACAGTCCAACCAAGAACGACGGAAATGGCACCGTGCTATCCACGACCAAGACATCAATCCTGACATGGTCGGCGCCGAGAGCCTAGAATACCAGAGAGCCAAAGAAAAGGAAGAAAGGGAACGTCCTGAAAGGGAAGAGCAGAGTCAGGGCGCTATTAAAAAAAACAATCCCTGAACTAACGGGAGATAGCCTGAATTCTAGCCCTTGTATTGACAATAAGACACGAGAATGGATAATAGTGCAGATTGATTCTTGGATGACAAAGTCGGAAGATCTACTGGAAGAAAATATGGATACCAATAGAGTTTGTACGAGGACATTGCCGATAATTTTAGCCCGAGTATGTGGTGTTAAAGTAAAATGCTTGGTCGACACAGGGTCCACCATCAGTGTCATCTCCAATTCGTTTCTAAATGACTTGAACGAAAGATATAACATTCCGATTATTCCAGTGTCTCATGTAAAAATAAAGGGAATTATCCCGGATAAAACTGTAGCATGTAGACAACAAACTTTACTGGATGTCGAAATTGGTAATTCAAAATTTCAAAATATTTTTCTGGCCATGTCAAATATAAAGTTCAATATCATCCTTGGGGTGGATTTCTTAACAACTTATCAGGCCAACATCGATCTTAATTTAAATCAGATACTATTTC
Source organism: Anabrus simplex (assembly GCF_040414725.1). NCBI lineage: Eukaryota > Metazoa > Arthropoda > Insecta > Orthoptera > Tettigoniidae > Anabrus > Anabrus simplex. The sequence goes on along the minus strand of NC_090266.1, from coordinate 48,845,368 downwards.
GGTCAGATGAAACAATTGAAACAGTCATGGTTAACCCATCAGAAATAGCTGATCAGAGTGTGTTCCAAATTAGTAACGCCTATGCACCGTGGGAATCTGAAGACCAGGAGGCCACTGAAGAAGTTCACCAGGCCCTGGACAATATAATAGAAGAGGGCGATGGTACAACACACCCGTACGATCTTATAAACTCCAAGGCTGAACAAGCATTAGGAACAGAGAAAGAGAGAGGCCAGCTCCGAGATCTACTGATGAAATATAAATCGCTGTTCGATGACAAACCAGGCCAGATTCCTGATTTTAAATACTCGCTGGTAGCTACAGATTGGACCCCGTTTAAGAAGAAACCCTATCCGATCCCAGAGAAATTTCACTCTCGCGTGGCGAAGATTATCAAGGAAATGGAACGGGATGGAATTATTATGAAGGCTTGTACACCATTCCTTAGTGCTCTTGTAGTAGTAAATAAACCAGACGGGTCTCTGCGCATTTGCATCGACGCACGTGACATAAATAAGAAGTTAGTACCAGAAAGAGACCAGGCACCGGCAATCAAAGACGTCCTGAGGAAATTCCATGGCATGAGATTGTTCTCATCAGTTGATTTTACAGCCTCCTATTATCACATACTGTTAGAAGAGAAGTCTAGGCTGCTAACTGGGTTTATGTTCGATCAGCAGACTTATGTTTTTAGAAAATTACCATTCGGTATTTGTAATGCAGGAGCTGTTCTTGTCCGAGCCTTAGATAGATGCCTTACAGAAGAAGTTAAGAGCTTTACCACCAGGTATATCGATGATCTGCTTCTGGCCAGTGAAACTTTTGAAGAACACCTAATTAAACTGGAAAAATTGTTAGATAACCTTTCTAAGTCTGGATTCCACATCAACTTAAAGAAATCACACTTTTGCCAAGCTGAAATATTGTTTTTAGGCCATATAATTGATGGGGAAGGAATACGACCCAATCCTGTAAAAATAGAGGCCATCAGCAAGTTCCCAAGGCCGATCCGCGTGAAGCAAGTACGGCAGTTCTTAGGCATGGCCAACTTCTTCGCGAATCACTGTCCGAACTTCACGGAAACCGTCGCTCCATTGCAAGAGTTATTGAAGAAAGGCAACAGGTGGAAGTGGAACAAAGAATGTGATTTAGCCTTCGCAAAGACCAAAGAGATGCTGTCAAATCATGTCAAACTAGGATATCCCAATTTCAAGAAACCTTTTATCCTACAAACAGATGCATCAGGAGTCGGAATTGGGGCCGTACTGTTCCAGGAAGACGAGAAGAATCCCGAGGACAAGATCTACCTAGCTTTTGTCAGTAGGAAACTGCGCAGCCACGAGAAGCACTATTCAGTAACAGAATTAGAGATGCTATCTATCGTCTATGCCTTAAAATACTGGCAGAAAATTATCTATGGGTTCGAGATAATTATTAGGACAGACCACAAAGCACTGATATTCATGCTAAAGGCTACAATGGCGTCTGAGTGCATTTTTAGATGGACCATGTTCGTACAACAATTTAACATCAAATTAGAGCACTGTTCAGGGAAGAGTAACATGCTAGCTGACTGTTTGAGCCGTAATCCCAACGAGGAAATATTGCAAGTCAACCAACTGGAATTAATTCCCGAAGATCACGAGTTTTTGAGGAAATTAAGATATATAAGACAAGCTCAAAAGCGAGATGGTGACTTGAGGCCTATTATTGACTTTCTAGAAAATAAAACTAAACCTAAGGACCCTGGGTACAGAAGAATAAGAAGGAAAGCGTCCCGGTACCAATACTTAGATGGTACTTTATTTAAATTTGTGGATACAGCGAGATCGAAGCTGAAAGTACTAGTACCTTCTAAATTACGCGAGCCATTGATATGGCATGCTCACAGAATCACCGGCCATGGTGGCATTGACAAGACATTAGCCACGATACAAGAAAAGTTTACATGGGACAATCTCCGGTCGACTGTAAGAAACATAGTCCGAATTTGTGACATCTGCCAGAGAGTGAAACCGAGCTCCCATCTGCTCCAACACAGTCCCATTCCGATCATTCCTTCTAGGCCAAAACAACTATACGCAATGGACCTATTTGGACCTGCTCCGACATCGAAGCGAGGCAACCGGCATGTCATCGTCACCATCGACGTATTTTCAAAATACGTAACTTTGTACCCGATCCAGAAAGCTAACTCGAAATCAATAATTCGGCGCATCACTCGCAATCTGATTCCAGATATGGGCAAACCAGAGGCACTACTCACTGACCATGGGTCCCAATTTACATCCACAGAATTTCGTGAAGCCATGGAACAGCTTGGAATTAAACACATTCTGAATTCTATCCGCCATCCTTCAAGCAACCCGGCAGAAAGGGTGATGCAAGAACTAGCTAAATTATGTAGGATTTATTGTGGAAATACACATTGGTTATGGGTCGACGTTCTACCTATAATGATGGAGTGTTTGAACAATACTGTGCATGAGGCCACGGCAGAAATCCCTGTTAGTCTCCATTTCAACCGACCACCAAATCGACCTTGGGATAACATCGTTCAACGCCCCGATAACTTAAGGCCAACACTGGAGGAAAACGTTCAAAAGGCTGCTACTTCATTACGGGAGCAAGCTGAGCGCATACAACGGAGAGTAAGAGATAAAAAATTTCATCGACCCTTAAGATTGAATGAATATGTTCTCTTAAAGAAACCAGCCATTTCGGAACCTACCAGCAAATTCTACGCGAAATTCGCACCTCTTTTCGTCGGCCCTTACAAAATTATCCGAGTATATGGGAACAATGCCTATAAAATTCAAAGTCTTGATAAAAGCTATGAGGGAATTCATAGTGCCTCAAATTTACGAAGCTACAACGGCCCTAAACCAGTAAATGATGCCCAAGTCAACACTATAATGGAAGAGGAAACATTATGTGACGCAAATGAGGATGCAGTGTACCACCATGCATCGACCCAGGTCAACCTGCAAGAAGAAACCTGTGAGGAATGTCAAGTAATGCAGAGCAAGATAATGAATCAACTTCGACTACTGGGCGCAGCACTAGAAGCGGACAACAGGAGGCTACGTGCCGGAACAAGAGCTGAAAATGTGGCTTAGAAGTGTGACACATGTTTACCACTAAAATGTTTCAGGGAACATGTTAAGGGTCTATTTCCAGCATTAATGATTTCATCTTCCGACTAAATCATTAACCAGCCAAGGGAGAAAATGTCCCCTTCAAAAGTGGTAAAAATCATTTATTGGAAAATATTTTATTTCTACTGTGTGTTGGAACATTATTTCGTGAACCAGGAAGGGAGTTTTAACACATCGAGTCGGCTGAGCTTAACACCAGGTGTACGGGAATTCCAACCAAGGGCGAACGAGGGGAGAGCGCAGATACAGCTAGCCAAATAACCTTCAAATCAGCCGTGAATGACACGTGACCAGGCAGAATGTGTGTCAAGTGCTCGATCGATATTAGTGAAGGTGCATGACGTCTGACTATGGCAGCCAATCAAGCGATTAATTTGGTGCGAAGTTAATAAATTAACCAATCGCTTATAAGGAAAAGACGCACCCCTGTCTTAAGACGGTGAATTATGGATTTTCCTAAGGAAACTTTACTTGGAAATTTCTACCTCTGAACGCGACGTGTGGAGAATTACTCTAGCTTCAACTACGGACGGGAGAAGACGCACTTCGCTTACTGAGGAACTTCGTCTTATTCAGAGCCTACAACTTGTTGCAACAGCAGTTCAAATATTTGCGGATTCCACCTACAATTCAACAGATCTTAAAAGATAAGTAATTTTTCCATCTTATCAAACAGCGGTGTGTGTTTTGGACTTGTCTCAGACGTAATTTTCAGTTTCAGCTTTCACAAGAACTTCCACAGAAGAGATCGCTGGTTCGAGTTCAAGTCAGGATGCCTGTCTTCTTACGAGGTGAATGGTGTGATTTCCAGCGCGCCAGCATGTCCTGAATGTACGAGTAAAATGTAAGGCAGTCCAGACGGGCGTGACCAGGATCGATGGTGCGTAATGTGGTAATGCACTAGGTCATCAGCCCGAGTTCTACAACCGACAGTCACCACCAAGTAATATTTAAACATTATTATTCTTTCTTTCTATCTGTAAATGTAATTGTAATGACATAGCCTCTACTTATTTGTTTAAAAAATTTTCTATTAGTTAGAATTTTTCCATCTCTTCTTTCTTGGTGAAGGTAGTTTGTGGATGTGTGAGTATTTTGAACCTATTAGTTTGTTTGAGTGAATGTCATCGAGAAGTGTTTCAACTGTCCCGAGTTCATTGTGGCAGGAGAAATAAATGTAAAATGACCTCAACGTTAATCTAGGACTATTTGAATATTTTTTAGACTTGAATTGAGATCAAATGGGACAGTAATTTCGTGGATTCTATTATGTCAGAGTTCATTTCTCAAGTATGCGACGTATGGTTGAATTTTGAGTGCAATAGAGTCATCTGAAACATTATTGTGCAGTAGCTTCCGCATGTATGATCTTGCGCGGCCAGGGATGATAATAATAATAATAATAAAGATAAATTAACTTAATTATCGCGTAAAAGAATACCTAAGGTCATGAGCATAATATTAGTTATTATTGAATACGGTTGATGTGCGCTCATTTATATTAATTTAGGCCTGGGAAATGGCAGTATCTGACCGATACAATTTTTATATATATTTGCTGTGCTGTGATAATTAGTTGACTGGTAGATGGATATTATTGAATTCAGCAGATGAGCTGTGCATCCATTAGTAAGTCAATTTAAGGAGAAAATATGTTACTTGACGTAATTTCTTCGTTGTGAGAGCAGATTAATCGAGAGCCACAATTATGGTGGAGAAGTAAAAATAAATATCGTAGCTCATGAACCGCGTGCGCGGAATGGTAATTCTGACCTGTGTTTAAGCAATTTTGTTGATGATTTTTGGATGATTTTTGTTCGTACATTTTCTCTGAACATCGTCGTATAACTGAGTTCTTTAATAAAGTGATAATCATTGCTCTATCACATTTCAAGTTGATGAGAGGAGGTCGCCACGATAGTGTCATCATGAGAATATTTTTCCTAACTTTGACTAAACATGAAAATTAATAATCAAGGGCTAGCGTTAGTGTAAATATGTATATAATATTTCCGTGTATCTTTGTGTGAGTGTAGTGTGTGTGATTTGTCTGTATTTTGCTTAATGTAATTTTTCAATCCATATTTGTGATGATGCTCTTCGTTGTTTCGTGGAATTTTTGGCCTATTTTACGCCAACTTTAGTGGTTCACCATTTGACCGAATTTAAACCTTTAGTGAATTTTATTCGTTTTTAAGGAAGAATAGGGTCTTAACTAACGAATACACATAAATAAGTATAGGCCATGTCAGTGGATTGAACTCACAAAAATCAAAATTGTAAGAGTTACTTAATTAATTGTTTCAATTAATGGATAGATGTAGGTTAACATGATGTCAAGTTCTAAGCTATTATGTGAAAATCAACTACTAAATAATTATAAAATAGAGTTTATTAATTAATCTAAAGGTCAAGGAAGACGATTTAACCATAATTTCATGGGAGAAAATTTTTATTTAATTTTCAAAGAGGAATGAAAATGATCATTTTCAAACTTGGTTAAAGTTAAATCCTTGGAGGAGGGAAGTTTATTTTCAAGTTATTTAATTATCAATGGGAGAGATCATCTCAAATTAATTATTATTAATTATTTAATTAATTTTCAACTAAAAATATAAATATTATATTTACAGATTCAGGCATTTGCTGTTCCGTTTATCGATGAAGTGTCTAAGTGATTACGACATAAAAGAAGACAAATCATATAAAACAAAATCCCTAGATTTTGTAAATTATTGTAAAGTTTGAGAAGAGCAGTAGTTATAATAAATGTGTAAAACCTATTTAGCTTTCTCTCATTTGCCACTAGTTCATCATCTATCCCTGCACTTTAAAAATTTCGCACAGCCGATAAGCGAACGATCTACCCCCTGGAGATCCTCGCTCACCGGCCGAGCTGAGCCCGGCATGACGGGTACAGGTATAGATTTGGCGGCCAACGTGTTAAGGCCCGATTTATTGGCTGTACCAATAAAATAACTCGATCTTGTAGTCCAAAATTTGGATGCAAACAAGATGCAGTGGCAAATTTAAATTTTTCAGGTTTATTTTGTGACATTTATTAGCCCAAATTTTTGTGGCGAACTACGCTCATGTTAAAGGTTAGGAAGGGCCTTGGTGCTATATTATAAACAAAATCTGGATGATATTTTCAAAATTTATCTTTTTGCGGCAGATTTCCGCATAGTTTGGACTTAAATTATAAGATATTATTTTATGCGATAATAATCTTCTTTTATGGCTGTGACTTCAATCCACACGTGACTGTCGATCTGAACTCGGGTATTAGACCATCGAACCTGGTCCGTCCAATGTCTGAACTGCTAGTTGTCTCAAGTTAGAATGGGTACTGTTACTATGGAGGACCTTCGTAGGCTCCTAGAGGTAGTGACTGCGGACTTGAAACAGGAGTTAAACGAGAACAGTAATTTATTGAAACAGGAGTTAAACGAGAACAGTAATTTATTGAAGCAGGAGTTAAAACGTGAGTTAGGTGAGAACAGTGAACTGTTAAAGCGTGAAATTAGTGAGAATGTGAATGCTCAATTAGGACTTAAATTAAATGAAAATAATGCTCAGTTAGAACTTACACTAACGGAAAAACTGAATGCGGGACAGGACAAACTCAAACAAGATCTTAAGGGTGCCCTAGAGGAAATTCAAGCCAAGACAGATGAAAACTTAGGGAAAATGCACATGGACGTTAAATTATTTAACGGAAAATTAGCGTCGGTCCAAAGTGAGTTGGTGTCCGTTAAGCAAAAATTTTCCAGTTTGAAAGGGGAAATCCAGGCCGGAATCGATAGCTCCATGTCAGCGATGTCAAATGAGTTCAGCGAAAGGCTAGCCAAAGTACAGACAGGAATACTGCATGGACTAGACCAATACAAGGACGAAGTGAAGGGAAATTTTCGGACCATTGAGGAGAAAATTAGTGACAATGCCGAGGACTTGTCTGCAGCTAAAACCGCATGGGGCAGGAAGTTCACCGAAATCTATGAAACGGTAAAACAAGTGGAGAAGGGCGTAATAGCCGAGATTAAGGTAGCCCAGGTTACTAATTCGGAGCGACTCGAATACTTTTATGAGACGATCGAGGAGACCCAGCAGAGTCTTAAAACAATGGACAAAGAAATAAGTGAAGTTAGAGCCAGCTCGGAAGTCTACAAACAGGAATTACAGGGAGAAATACAGGAGCTTACCAAGGAGCTAAAGCTACTCAAGTTACAAGGCGAGAGTAATAACATTGTAGCTAATACTCTGTTAGAACGACAGGGGCAACTGGAGAAACGTGTATCTGGGGAAGTTCAATTCTCAACTCCCAAGACCGATGAAAGAGTAATTCTAAACGTTCCTGTAAATACCACTAACCCATTTTTAGAGCCTGTTAGAGGGGAAACGAGTCAACTCAACACTTCTGGTCAAACCCAAATCGTGAATATAATACGATTACATGAGGATCACCCAAAGAAATTCAATAATGTAAAAGGAATAACCCCCAAGAGTTTTATTAACGAATTGCAGGAGTTCTTCCGAGACAATAAAATCCCTGTGGAGCGTCAACTACGAGTGACCGAGAGATAACTGGAAAACTCAGTGTTGACGTGGTTTACAGCCTTCCGATATTCGTTTGACGATTTTGAAGGTTTTAAAAGGGCATTTTAGAGAAGTACTGGAACTCAGATATTCAGGACCAGCTTAAGACAGAACTGTACGCCAAGAAATACGCTCAATCCACACCCACGCGCTTCTCAGAATTTTTTTCAAGCCAATTACGCAAACTGCGTGAGCTTGACGCACCACCTACAGAAACTGAACTAATAAAGGTCATTGTAAGACAGCTGCCTGAGGATATCCAAAGGATTATGATAGCCTCGAACGTTCAGACGGCAATTCAAGCAGAGGCCATTCTGAGACAGTTAGATATGACATCCAGGGAACCATCTAGGCGAAGTACAAATCCAGAACAACAGGTGTTCCATGCAACTATCAATCGACCAGACGACAGGAACCTAACCGGCCAAGGGAGAAACTGGAATCGTGAAAATGAAGAAAGACCGTCCAGGGATCGTTCTCCAAGACCAGGCTATAGGAACGAAAGAGAATGGAATTACTACCGGCGGAACAATCGAAGAAGGCCGTATGAAAATAACAGAGATCGCTGGAGAAGAGAACCAAACGACCGCAGACTCGAAAACCGGAAGAGGAACTGGAGGCAAGAAGAGCGTGAAAAATATCTGCGCGAGCTCCAACAGTCCAACCAAGAACGACGGAAATGGCACCGTGCTATCCACGACCAAGACATCAATCCTGACATGGTCGGCGCCGAGAGCCTAGAATACCAGAGAGCCAAAGAAAAGGAAGAAAGGGAACGTCCTGAAAGGGAAGAGCAGAGTCAGGGCGCTATTAAAAAAAACAATCCCTGAACTAACGGGAGATAGCCTGAATTCTAGCCCTTGTATTGACAATAAGACACGAGAATGGATAATAGTGCAGATTGATTCTTGGATGACAAAGTCGGAAGATCTACTGGAAGAAAATATGGATACCAATAGAGTTTGTACGAGGACATTGCCGATAATTTTAGCCCGAGTATGTGGTGTTAAAGTAAAATGCTTGGTCGACACAGGGTCCACCATCAGTGTCATCTCCAATTCGTTTCTAAATGACTTGAACGAAAGATATAACATTCCGATTATTCCAGTGTCTCATGTAAAAATAAAGGGAATTATCCCGGATAAAACTGTAGCATGTAGACAACAAACTTTACTGGATGTCGAAATTGGTAATTCAAAATTTCAAAATATTTTTCTGGCCATGTCAAATATAAAGTTCAATATCATCCTTGGGGTGGATTTCTTAACAACTTATCAGGCCAACATCGATCTTAATTTAAATCAGATACTATTTCGGTCAGATGAAACAATTGAAACAGTCATGGTTAACCCATCAGAAATAGCTGATCAGAGTGTGTTCCAAATTAGTAACGCCTATGCACCGTGGGAATCTGAAGACCAGGAGGCCACTGAAGAAGTTCACCAGGCCCTGGACAATATAATAGAAGAGGGCGATGGTACAACACACCCGTACGATCTTATAAACTCCAAGGCTGAACAAGCATTAGGAACAGAGAAAGAGAGAGGCCAGCTCCGAGATCTACTGATGAAATATAAATCGCTGTTCGATGACAAACCAGGCCAGATTCCTGATTTTAAATACTCGCTGGTAGCTACAGATTGGACCCCGTTTAAGAAGAAACCCTATCCGATCCCAGAGAAATTTCACTCTCGCGTGGCGAAGATTATCAAGGAAATGGAACGGGATGGAATTATTATGAAGGCTTGTACACCATTCCTTAGTGCTCTTGTAGTAGTAAATAAACCAGACGGGTCTCTGCGCATTTGCATCGACGCACGTGACATAAATAAGAAGTTAGTACCAGAAAGAGACCAGGCACCGGCAATCAAAGACGTCCTGAGGAAATTCCATGGCATGAGATTGTTCTCATCAGTTGATTTTACAGCCTCCTATTATCACATACTGTTAGAAGAGAAGTCTAGGCTGCTAACTGGGTTTATGTTCGATCAGCAGACTTATGTTTTTAGAAAATTACCATTCGGTATTTGTAATGCAGGAGCTGTTCTTGTCCGAGCCTTAGATAGATGCCTTACAGAAGAAGTTAAGAGCTTTACCACCAGGTATATCGATGATCTGCTTCTGGCCAGTGAAACTTTTGAAGAACACCTAATTAAACTGGAAAAATTGTTAGATAACCTTTCTAAGTCTGGATTCCACATCAACTTAAAGAAATCACACTTTTGCCAAGCTGAAATATTGTTTTTAGGCCATATAATTGATGGGGAAGGAATACGACCCAATCCTGTAAAAATAGAGGCCATCAGCAAGTTCCCAAGGCCGATCCGCGTGAAGCAAGTACGGCAGTTCTTAGGCATGGCCAACTTCTTCGCGAATCACTGTCCGAACTTCACGGAAACCGTCGCTCCATTGCAAGAGTTATTGAAGAAAGGCAACAGGTGGAAGTGGAACAAAGAATGTGATTTAGCCTTCGCAAAGACCAAAGAGATGCTGTCAAATCATGTCAAACTAGGATATCCCAATTTCAAGAAACCTTTTATCCTACAAACAGATGCATCAGGAGTCGGAATTGGGGCCGTACTGTTCCAGGAAGACGAGAAGAATCCCGAGGACAAGATCTACCTAGCTTTTGTCAGTAGGAAACTGCGCAGCCACGAGAAGCACTATTCAGTAACAGAATTAGAGATGCTATCTATCGTCTATGCCTTAAAATACTGGCAGAAAATTATCTATGGGTTCGAGATAATTATTAGGACAGACCACAAAGCACTGATATTCATGCTAAAGGCTACAATGGCGTCTGAGCGCATTTTTAGATGGACCATGTTCGTACAACAATTTAACATCAAATTAGAGCACTGTTCAGGGAAGAGTAACATGCTAGCTGACTGTTTGAGCCGTAATCCCAACGAGGAAATATTGCAAGTCAACCAACTGGAATTAATTCCCGAAGATCACGAGTTTTTGAGGAAATTAAGATATATAAGACAAGCTCAAAAGCGAGATGGTGACTTGAGGCCTATTATTGACTTTCTAGAAAATAAAACTAAACCTAAGGACCCTGGGTACAGAAGAATAAGAAGGAAAGCGTCCCGGTACCAATACTTAGATGGTACTTTATTTAAATTTGTGGATACAGCGAGATCGAAGCTGAAAGTACTAGTACCTTCTAAATTACGCGAGCCATTGATATGGCATGCTCACAGAATCACCGGCCATGGTGGCATTGACAAGACATTAGCCACGATACAAGAAAAGTTTACATGGGACAATCTCCGGTCGACTGTAAGAAACATAGTCCGAATTTGTGACATCTGCCAGAGAGTGAAACCGAGCTCCCATCTGCTCCAACACAGTCCCATTCCGATCATTCCTTCTAGGCCAAAACAACTATACGCAATGGACCTATTTGGACCTGCTCCGACATCGAAGCGAGGCAACCGGCATGTCATCGTCACCATCGACGTATTTTCAAAATACGTAACTTTGTACCCGATCCAGAAAGCTAACTCGAAATCAATAATTCGGCGCATCACTCGCAATCTGATTCCAGATATGGGCAAACCAGAGGCACTACTCACTGACCATGGGTCCCAATTTACATCCACAGAATTTCGTGAAGCCATGGAACAGCTTGGAATTAAACACATTCTGAATTCTATCCGCCATCCTTCAAGCAACCCGGCAGAAAGGGTGATGCAAGAACTAGCTAAATTATGTAGGATTTATTGTGGAAATACACATTGGTTATGGGTCGACGTTCTACCTATAATGATGGAGTGTTTGAACAATACTGTGCATGAGGCCACGGCAGAAATCCCTGTTAGTCTCCATTTCAACCGACCACCAAATCGACCTTGGGATAACATCGTTCAACGCCCCGATAACTTAAGGCCAACACTGGAGGAAAACGTTCAAAAGGCTGCTACTTCATTACGGGAGCAAGCTGAGCGCATACAACGGAGAGTAAGAGATAAAAAATTTCATCGACCCTTAAGATTGAATGAATATGTTCTCTTAAAGAAACCAGCCATTTCGGAACCTACCAGCAAATTCTACGCGAAATTCGCACCTCTTTTCGTCGGCCCTTACAAAATTATCCGAGTATATGGGAACAATGCCTATAAAATTCAAAGTCTTGATAAAAGCTATGAGGGAATTCATAGTGCCTCAAATTTACGAAGCTACAACTGCCCTAAACCAGTAAATGATGCCCAAGTCAACACTATAATGGAAGAGGAAACATTATGTGACGCAAATGAGGATGCAGTGTACCACCATGCATCGACCCAGGTCAACCTGCAAGAAGAAACCTGTGAGGAATGTCAAGTAATGCAGAGCAAGATAATGAATCAACTTCGACTACTGGGCGCAGCACTAGAAGCGGACAACAGGAGGCTACGTGCCGGAACAAGAGCTGAAAATGTGGCTTAGAAGTGTGACACATGTTTACCACTAAAATTTTTCAGGGAACATGTTAAGGGTCTATTTCCAGCATTAATGATTTCATCTTCCGACTAAATCATTAACCAGCCAAGGGAGAAAATGTCCCCTTCAAAAGTGGTAAAAATCATTTATTGGAAAATATTTTATTTCTACTGTGTGTTGGAACATTATTTCGTGAACCAGGAAGGGAGTTTTAACACATCGAGTCGGCTGAGCTTAACACCAGGTGTACGGGAATTCCAACCAAGGGCGAACGAGGGGAGAGCGCAGATACAGCTAGCCAAATAACCTTCAAATCAGCCGTGAATGACACGTGACCAGGCAGAATGTGTGTCAAGTGCTCGATCGATATTAGTGAAGGTGCATGACGTCTGACTATGGCAGCCAATCAAGCGATTAATTTGGTGCGAAGTTAATAAATTAACCAATCGCTTATAAGGAAAAGACGCACCCCTGTCTTAAGACGGTGAATTATGGATTTTCCTAAGGAAACTTTACTTGGAAATTTCTACCTCTGAACGCGACGTGTGGAGAATTACTCTAGCTTCAACTACGGACGGGAGAAGACGCACTTCGCTTACTGAGGAACTTCGTCTTATTCAGAGCCTACAACTTGTTGCAACAGCAGTTCAAATATTTGCGGATTCCACCTACAATTCAACAGATCTTAAAAGATAAGTAATTTTTCCATCTTATCAAACAGCGGTGTGTGTTTTGGACTTGTCTCAGACGTAATTTTCAGTTTCAGCTTTCACAAGAACTTCCACAGAAGAGATCGCTGGTTCGAGTTCAAGTCAGGATGCCTGTCTTCTTACGAGGTGAATGGTGTGATTTCCAGCGCGCCAGCATGTCCTGAATGTACGAGTAAAATGTAAGGCAGTCCAGACGGGCGTGACCAGGATCGATGGTGCGTAATGTGGTAATGCACTAGGTCATCAGCCCGAGTTCTACAACCGACAGTCACCACCAAGTAATATTTAAACATTATTATTCTTTCTTTCTATCTGTAAATGTAATTGTAATGACATAGCCTCTACTTATTTGTTTAGAAAAATTTTCTATTAGTTAGAATTTTTCCATCTCTTCTTTCTTGGTGAAGGTAGTTTGTGGATGTGTGAGTATTTTGAACCTATTAGTTTGTTTGAGTGAATGTCATCGAGAAGTGTTTCAACTGTCCCGAGTTCATTGTGGCAGGAGAAATAAATGTAAAATGACCTCAACGTTAATCTAGGACTATTTGAATATTTTTTAGACTTGAATTGAGATCAAATGGGACAGTAATTTCGTGGATTCTATTATGTCAGAGTTCATTTCTCAAGTATGCGACGTATGGTTGAATTTTGAGTGCAATAGAGTCATCTGAAACATTATTGTGCAGTAGCTTCCGCATGTATGATCTTGCGCGGCCAGGGATGATAATAATAATAATAATAAAGATAAATTAACTTAATTATCGCGTAAAAGAATACCTAAGGTCATGAGCATAATATTAGTTATTATTGAATACGGTTGATGTGCGCTCATTTATATTAATTTAGGCCTGGGAAATGGCAGTATCTGACCGATACAATTTTTATATATATTTGCTGTGCTGTGATAATTAGTTGACTGGTAGATGGATATTATTGAATTCAGCAGATGAGCTGTGCATCCATTAGTAAGTCAATTTAAGGAGAAAATATGTTACTTGACGTAATTTCTTCGTTGTGAGAGCAGATTAATCGAGAGCCACAATTATGGTGGAGAAGTAAAAATAAATATCGTAGCTCATGAACCGCGTGCGCGGAATGGTAATTCTGACCTGTGTTTAAGCAATTTTGTTGATGATTTTTGGATGATTTTTGTTCGTACATTTTCTCTGAACATCGTCGTATAACTGAGTTCTTTAATAAAGTGATAATCATTGCTCTATCACATTTCAAGTTGATGAGAGGAGGTCGCCACGATAGTGTCATCATGAGAATATTTTTCCTAACTTTGACTAAACATGAAAATTAATAATCAAGGGCTAGCGTTAGTGTAAATATGTATATAATATTTCCGTGTATCTTTGTGTGAGTGTAGTGTGTGTGATTTGTCTGTATTTTGCTTAATGTAATTTTTCAATCCATATTTGTGATGATGCTCTTCGTTGTTTCGTGGAATTTTTGGCCTATTTTACGCCAACTTTAGTGGTTCACCATTTGACCGAATTTAAACCTTTAGTGAATTTTATTCGTTTTTAAGGAAGAATAGGGTCTTAACTAACGAATACACATAAATAAGTATAGGCCATGTCAGTGGATTGAACTCACAAAAATCAAAATTGTAAGAGTTACTTAATTAATTATTTCAATTAATGGATAGATGTAGGTTAACATGATGTCAAGTTCTAAGCTATTATGTGAAAATCAACTACTAAATAATTATAAAATAGAGTTTATTAATTAATTTAAAGGTCAAGGAAGACGATTTAACCATAATTTCATGGGAGAAAATTTTTATTTAATTTTCAAAGAGGAATGAAAATGATCATTTTCAAACTTGGTTAAAGTTAAATCCTTGGAGGAGGGAAGTTTATTTTCAAGTTATTTAATTATCAATGGGAGAGATCATCTCAAATTAATTATTATTAATTATTTAATTAATTTTCAACTAAAAATATAAATATTATATTTACAGATTCAGGCATTTGCTGTTCCGTTTATCGATGAAGTGTCTAAGTGATTACGACATAAAAGAAGACAAATCATATAAAACAAAATCCCTAGATTTTGTAAATTATTGTAAAGTTTGAGAAGAGCAGTAGTTATAATAAATGTGTAAAACCTATTTAGCTTTCTCTCATTTGCCACTAGTTCATCATCTATCCCTGCACTTTAAAAATTTCGCACAGCCGATAAGCGAACGATCTACCCCCTGGAGATCCTCGCTCACCGGCCGAGCTGAGCCCGGCATGACGGGTGCAATATCTAGGTTATAATACAGTATACAGTGAGAAATTCATTCATAGATCAATTTTGCGTTCATTTCTGTAAACAGCTACTTTTAAGGTTCTATCAAGTCTGCACTTACACTTCAAATGATCAAAATTTGCTTAATTTTCAAGGCTCAGAAATCGTGAGGTAGTCATAATTGAAAGTCAACGAACTACTGTTTGTTAGTAACGGAGGAATATACGGCAAATTATGTCCTCCGCATTTTCAAGCACCACCAGCTTATCAGCATCTACATTCCAAAATACTTAGGAATTCTTAACGACCTTTCTCCATCATGGCGTTCCACTTTAACAAATTAAGCGTAAAACTTCTAATGTAGTCTTGGCAACATCACGTATGGTCATACACTTTCAGAAGGGATATCAGAAAGAACTTCTGTATCCACTTCAACAATTGAGGCATGAATTTCGAAAACTCACCTTATCCACATTTTATAAATATTGAGTTAGCAGTAGAGTTGGCTTCTCCTATCAAATATCCATCGTTTCATGTATACTTCATTAAACAGGCCTCTTTTAAAAGTCGTTTTTAAACTGTGTTAAGATCTTAAACCAGCCTTATCCAGCCACGTAGATTCTCCAAATAGGGTAATCTTCGAGCTCAATTTGATGAATGGAAACCGGCACAACCCATAACAGTCTTGTCTTAAACATCCAAAACATGCCTCCGCAATAATGGAATAATGAAGTGATACTCCTTCCTAAGGAGGAATATTATTTTATAATAATTCCTTTGAACAAAATATAAACAGCATAACTGTAGATATGTTAGTTCACGGGTTCAGCAAACATTTACCCACAAATATGAGGCACATGACTGGGCATACTTACGTACCATCGAACAGAGTTTTCGTAAGAATAGGAGAAAGCGCTAACAAAAAAGGACCACATAATCGACACTCTCCCAGTATGATCGTTTCCATCAATTGTTTAAAATAAGGAGTTCGTGTTTACGACTGGATTCAGCTGTGCTTGAAAACCAGAAGTCAATTCAAATTCCTTTCCTGCACAAGACTGTTTAAAAAATGAAGATTTAAGTCATAATGTACCCAATAGAGGTGAACTAAGTTATTTATGAAACCTCTCCCACTGATTAACACTTTCGAGATGGAGGAAGGAAACTTCAGGATGTGGACAACCTTCTCAAACAACATTTTGGCGAGGAAATTATTATCTAAAATGTTACAAAGAAACTGTTGGTAGAGTTCTTCAATTTCCTTTACGTCGCACATACACAGATATGTCTTATGGTGACCATGGGATAGGAAAAGGCTAGAAGTGGGAAAGAAGCGGCCGTGTAATTAATTAAGGTCTGGTCTGGAAATGGGAAAACATGGAAAACCATTTTCAGGACTGATGACATTGGAGTTTGAACCTACTATCTCCCGAATATAAGCTCACAGCTGCGCGACCCTAACCGCTTGGCCAACTCAATCAGTAAACTGTTGATAAACCTTAATAGTAATATTATTGGTTTTACGTCCCACTAACTACCTTTAGGGTTTTCGTAGACCCAAAGGTGCCGGAATTTTGTTCCGCGGGAGTTCTTTTACTTAGGCTACCGGTAAATCTACCGACACGAGTCTGACATTTTTGAGGACCTTCAAATACCATCGGATTGAGCCGGGATCGAACACGCTGACTTGAGCTCAGAAGTTCAATGCTCTACCATCTGAGCTACTCAGCCCGGCTTGATAAACCTTGTGCAAGAGATGAGAATATAGAAGGAATAAATGAGGAAGAGGAAGAAACTGAGGAATGAGATGAACCAGACTTGAGAGTGTGAAGAAAGAATATCATTATTTCCTGCTACCATTATTTCTATGTATTTCCATAGCCTTTTAATATTATTACCAGTTTATTGCACTATTGGAATCCTCTATTTGAATAAAATTAATTCCAAAAGTCGTCTTTTCCATTTTTATTTGTCCAGATATTTCCTTGTCCATTGTTGTTCCTAAATAAGCCTCATCCAAACTGTAAAGTGAAATATCTTTAAAACGGTGAAATTATAAATATCGCAAACACTCAAATTATGTTATAAAGTAAACTTTAAACCAAACACATTACTATATGTAAGTAATTTATATTTTCTCAACATCACTTGGAGTTAGTAAGGGGAATATAGGAAAGCACTGCTCAATTAGAACATCGTATATCTCGAATTGCTCTTCAAATCCTTTCTCAACTACCGGCATGCGAACACTACAACATTTAATCTCCCTTGCCTACTTGGATATTCTAAACTGTCGGCATAATAAACGAAATCCGGAAGTCCTACTCTGATCTCCTTAGAGCTTCATACATCTCTGCTCACTCAAATTAGTAAGCATTCAATGGTGGATGCTTATTGGTTAATAGATTCCGGGTGGTTAGGCATTAATAGGTTAGAAATGCAAACATCCTGAAGCAGATAGTAAGTATATACTAGCCCGGACAATGAGATTTGCATACATATTAGGGGTCCGGTCTCGCAGAAGTTACGCAATTCTCGTTACAGTACGGAAGAACGGGATAGACAATACCTCATACTGGACAAATTACTTTGTATTCTAACCCGTTACTACTTAATAATTCGCGATCAGTTGATTGCTGATGTGCTATATCACGCCAGTATACAGAGCAAAATTTTATCCTCTTCTTTGCATGCGCCGCATTACAAACTGTCGGAAATCTTTAAAGTGCTGAATTGACCTCTTATAACATGGAGGTAGCCGCATCACCATGTACTGAAAGAAACTATAACGTCATGCATGTGGGGACTCATTGCTTGGTGGTAAATTACACGTTGTGCTGCCAGACTAGGGGATTCTCCCTGGCTTAATAAACATGTCTATTCAGAAAAATTATTTCATTCTACTATATTTGAGGATTCTTCATGTCATTCTTTGAGAGATTCGGAAAGCCCGTCTAGTTGGCAAAAGGGTTAAGTTGGCACTGTGTTACTAACTTGGAAGCCCTGTAGATCTGTCAAAGCCGGGCTGAGTGGCTCAGACGGTTAAGGCGCTGGCCTTCTAACCCCAACTTGGCAGGTTCGATCCTGGCTCAGTCCGGTGGTATTTGAAAGTGCTCAAATACGACAGCCCCGTGTCGGTAGATTTACTGGCATGTAAAAGAACTCCTGTGGGGCTAAATTCCGGCACCTCGGCGTCTCCGAAGACCTTAGAAAAGTAGTTAGTGGGACGTAAAACAAGTAGCATTATTATTATTTATTATTAGTTCTGTCAAATATCACGTAGGCAGGATAATAGTTAACTACCGTTAGCCAGTCCGACTCGTTGGCTGAATGGTCAGCGTACTGGCCTTTGGTTCAGAGGGTCCCGGGTTCGATTCCCGACCGGGTCGGGGATTTTAACCTTCATTGGTTAATTCCAATGGCCCGGGGGCTGGGAGTTTGTGCTGTCCCCAACATCCCTGCATCTCACACACCACACATAACACTATCCTCCACCACAATAACACGCAGTTACCTACAAATGGGAGATGCCGCCCACCGTCATCGGAGGGTCTGCCTTACAAGGGCTGCACTCAGCAAGAAATAGCCACACGAAAGAAACCCGTTAGTCATTGTCACAAGTCTCTATTGTGTTTGGAGCAGACCTCTTCTTACAATACCATTTTACAGTACGTCTCGGACAAATTGCGATTAAATATATTTTCCCTTTAAAAATACAGTTTACAATGGGAAGGTCTTGAGAAATAGTAGTTTTGTGGTGTCTGTGTGGAGTGAAGACTTGTATCAGAACTTTTGAGTAATTTCAGGTTTATATTGGCGTTAAATGAGATGAAAGGGAACAATTATTTCAAGAAGGTTCGTTTGATTAAGTTGGCACAACTTCGCGGAGTATGTTGCCCACTAGCGTCACCTTTAATATTTATAAAGAGTTACGTTCTTCAAATGTGTCCGCCATACCTGAAGATATACTATCTATTCAACCCACTTGTCCTGAAAATGTCTGGTACTTTCGATTCACTTCCCACATCTGCTGAAGATGTCCGAACTGCTCACCTACCGTCACCGAAAATATTGGTCTTTCTGGTTCACAGGAACAACTACGTACATCAAATATACCTCCAACACCTGAAGATATTCGACCATTGTCTCAAGCTCCATCCAGGAAGAACATAAGGAATTATGGAAGGAAGAGAACTACAGCTATCCTTACAGACACTCAAGTGAAAGGCAGACTTCACGTGGAAGGCAGACTAATAAAGCAAAAGAGAACAAAATGGAAGGATAAAACGTATTTTTGGTAATCCACAAACAGAAGCAATGTCATCAGCATATACGTTGATGATAATAAAAGTGGCGATGAGATATTTTGGTTTATTTGCGCAGATAACATTTAAGAAGGATGGGTGGAGAATGGATTCAGTTTATCCAATCTTCGATGTGGGTCCATTCAAAATGCTCACGCGCTGTCAAGCTGGACTTCATTTACTTTCACTCTAATTCTGATATCTCTGATGAAGTTTTTCAAGTGATGGTAGTGACACATTTTATATTTAAATACCATAATATTAATCAATAAGGCGCTGAACTAAGATTTTGTGTCATTTTCTGTAGAGGAAATTTGTAGTTCAAATTGTGCCGCAATTTCCCTTCGATGGGGTAAGTTGGTACAGGAGGCGGGCTTGAAGTAAATTACGGTTTCTTTGTGACCTTCATGAAATGTGGTTATATTTTATTGTATAAACCTGCCTAAAGAATGCAAATATCCTATAGAAAGCCGCCATAATAATATTAACCATAATAAAGCTCACAAACAGTTCAAAAACATTGGCAACTTGACCTGGGCTGCGCTACTTAATATTGTTGCCCAGTCTTAGAGCTTGATAACTACTGAACCGTAAAGATGCATTCCTTCACTCGACAGAATCAAGAGCCTTCCTCGAAACTCCATGTAATAGCAACCGCTAAGTTCCCTTGCTTTGCTCTCAATTGAGAAAAATATAGTTGTGAACGTCACGGGGTTCAACTGTAAACTCACCGACAAGATCTGAACAAGAAAATGTGCTGCATGGACTGCAATATTCCTCAGTAAGAGAGTACTGTGCATTCATGATAAACGTTTGTGTGTTTGCTTGTTGTTTGATCGGTTTATTCTTTTGAAAACTATAGCATAATTTTTGTACGAGCTGCCACTTTTAAGCATTACCACAAATCCCATATCGAAACCCCGACTTGATCCAACTGCCACAGACTCCGGAGGTGAACAAATATTACGCCAAATTCAATTCTTTATTTTCGTAATCCCGAAAAGAACTGATCATACATTTTTCACCTACTTCATAAAATGTTCATAGATTCATAGCTTCCCTGGCATGCCACTTCTTCCCCTGCTCTGAATATATCACTTGAACAGGAGACGCGACGTTGGTATATACTCTACGTGTTGATACACAGTGCACTGAAAACATGTATGCATGTAAAAATGTCTTGTAATATTACGGTTTCAAACATCATCAAAGCAATTTCCTGCCACACTTTTAACCCTGAGTTATCCGCGCCAAAGGAAGTTGCAACAATACTCCTGCACAGACTCAGAGACCGTGTTTGCTTTCATTGCTATAATCGGGTTATAATGAACAAATGTTGATATTTTTTGGCATCATTCAATTACGTAAGAAGTATACAAGTATGCTAGTGGTAATTACCTGTTTTACGCAATTAAAAGCCTACAGTAATATGCGTACTTATAAAATAAATCTACTAAAATGTATAACTAAAGGTCTAATAACTGAAAAAACCTTTTTACTGGAAATAACTTATCGACACTCTGACGCTTTTTCGTCTGAATATGTTTCTTCCAGAAGATCCACGTTGCCGATAGGACATTCTCGGCAGAGTTTTAGGCCAGTATGCTCTCCACAGATGTCTTCGACATTGCAGGTTGCTGACGATCTGGAAATCCAGCGGCTTTTTGAACCCTCATTTGTATTTCACGAGGAGGGTTTGTCTTTGCTGCTTTAACTTGCAAAAGATCAATGCACAGCTCGTTGGAGTGGGTTTTCAGGAAATCCCTTCTATTTGAATCAGATCGAGTGTTTCCTTGTCAAGCAATAAAACTATTAGATACAATAATGTTGAGCATGGAAAAAAAATCAATAACGGCCACCTTCGGGTGATCCTATAAACTGAATATGTGCCTTTCATGTAATCCATAGTACCAACACTACCTTTGGTGTTATTATAGTGGGTAAGTATCTCTTTATTCTTTGCATCCTGATACTGATTGGATGGCGCCCTTACATTTAATTTGAGATCTTACATCTCAAAATATTTTTGTATTGTGTATTAGTTGCAATAGATTCGGACCGTAACACTCCCTGAGATAAATGCTGGTTGGGACTCAGGTTTTGAGCGGGTACACAAGAAACTGAAAGATATTTACAATGGAGAAGGCGTCCAGAATGATCTAGAAGTGGAAACTTCGAAAATACTTTTCCGGCCAATACAAAGAGCGAACACAGTCAGTCTCGATTCGGTGGCGAGAGAGCGGGAGACAGTACGTCAGCGAGGAGTAGATAATAGGAAGTGCGCCTAATTGTGAGTGATCTCCTCTGAGGAATACACCGCTTTGGGAGAGGTCATGTTTGAGGGAAGGCCCTGAATGTCCTGGAGGGCTGTATGTTCGGCCGAGTTCGTGAGTACGAACCCGGTGAAGTGAAAAAGTCGAATAGGCCTACAAGCGCACTTGAACGTATTGTAGCAGTTGAATAAATGTATTCGATAGTGAAACATGCTACCTACTTCACCAGTCATTTTAGTTTGAAACACCTTGACATCCCGCCACATTATTATTATTATTATTATTATTATTATTATTATTATTATTATTATTATTATTATTATTATTATTATTATTATTATTATTATTATTATTATTATTATTATTATTATTATTATTCAAATGTAATATGATAAATCGCAATAATTGTGGCATTTTCTTGCTAGTAGTGTAAGTACTGGAAGTGAACTTCTACTTGGACGAACAGACCGAGTGAGTTGGCCGCGCGGTTAAAGGCACGCAGCGGTGAGCTTGTATTCGGGAGATAGTGGGTTCGAATCCCACCGTCGGCAGCTCTGAAGGTGTTTTTTCGCGGTTTCCAATTTTCACAACAAGAGAATGGTGGAGCTATACTTTTATTGCAGTAAAGCAATGGCCCCTACCTTTCCAATCCTAGCCCTTTTCCATCCTTCCGTCACCGTAAACCTTCGATGTATATATATTGCTATTTGCTTTACGTCGCACCGCCCCACTATCGGCAGCCCTGAAGATAGTTTTCCGTGGTTTCCCATTTCACACCAGGCAAATGCTGCTGCTGTACCCTCATTAAGGCCACGGCCGCTTCCTTCCCATTCCTAGGTCTTTCCCATCCCATCGTCGCCATAAGACATATCTGTGTCGGTGCGACGTAAAGCCGATAGCAAAAAAAAAAAACGTCGCACCGACACAGATATGTCTTATGGCGACGATGGGATGGGAAAGACCTAGGAATGGGAAGGAAGCGGCCGTGGCCTTAATGAGGGTACAGCCGCAGCATTTGCCTGGTGTGAAAATGGGAAACCACGGAAAACCATGTTCAGGGCTGCCGACAGTTGGGTCCGAACCCACTACCTCCCGATTACTGGATACTTGCCACACTTAAGCGACTGCAGCTATCGAGCTCGGAAAATTAAAATAAAGTGGACAAACAGCTAAATAAATAATGTAAATAAAATACGAAAGTTGAGTCTCATAAATAGCTTACGATTGTTTTCACATAACTATTGAATACTTCAAAAGGATTAAATACATTATTGTGAAGAAATTGATATCTTCTCTCGGAAAAAGAACTACCTACTTTTATAAAAGATTTGACACTATTTCAGGCACTGGACTTCAATTTTAAATTTACCATTTTCTTCTCAGTCTCTCGTTTACCATACATGAATGGCGCAAGCTACATGTGTAATAGAGCTTTAGAAGCCAATTGTCCTACTCCCCCCATGCTGGCACATAGCCGAGCTTTGTTCCTCGTGGTCCCCAGTGATTCCCACACATTGTCGGGTTCAACTATATCTATGGTTCAAATCATCATGCACGAACCACGGTGCCTTCCTCTCAACTATCGCCACTTAACTGACAATTTGTTGAGCTCATCTCAATGACTCACGTACTGTGAAGGTGGTGTAGGTCGTAGAGAACATCGTCATGTAATTAGTTTAAGTATGCTGCCTCTTCTTTGCCTACGTTTAAAGACAGTCCATAGGCCTATGTTGTCACTGCCGTGCAGAAACCGCGAATGTGACCATGCTCTTCCCAGTGGCGACGCGTGACGTTTTGAAAAGTGTTACCATACTCCTCCTTGAGAGTATATCGTCGTTCCCACATACTTTCTGCAAGCTGTACTCTATTCTTTACCTTCCGAACTGAATCATATTTGTAACAGTGTTGACGTATGCTTGAGACACCTCATAGCGTCTCTTTAAAACTCTGTAACTATATAAATTCTCGATACCGTCCTTCCTCTAAGCATTCATTCCGGAGGAAAATGGACCACACGGCCAAAAGTACAGTTGATTCAATTTTGCACAACCAAATAACCAATGTCTCTGTAACACGAGTCACGAAAATATCGTACTGTTATTTTCGACTTCTTGATTAAATTCTTAAGAGAATGCGTTGGTCTAAATTTTTCGATTATGTTTTCCTTTATTTTCAAAGTCTCCTAAGTAAATTGGTGTGTTCATTAAACTTTATGTTATACATGAGCATTACGGGACCACCAACACACTGTAACTGCTCAAATCCCGTTACAAGCGTTTATCTGTATTATTATATTATTTGTATTAATATCATCGTTACCATTATTATTTATTATTATTGTAAATATTATTATTGTTTGATTCAGTTCTATTATCTGATTTCGCTATGTTTTAATTAATTATCGCTTGCTTTAATGTATTTAATTTATTGTATATATATATATATATATATATATATATATATATATATATATATATATATGTGTGTGTGTGTGTGTGTGTGTGTGTGTGTGTGTGTGTGTGTGTGTGTCTGTTAGCATTAGAATCATGTAGAGTGAGACTAACTGCCTTATATCAGATATGGATATGTTTTTTTGAAACTTTTGACATTGCAACATATTATGGTGCAATAATGCTACAGTAATTGTCGAGTCATCGCTCTGTCATTACACACATTTAGCGACGAGATCATATTTAGGGAACTCCTAGTGCGCCTTAGGCTATTACATCACAATATGTAACATTTATAGCTGGGTGGGAGTGACATCATTGTTATTTTGAGAGATGACGTGAGGGTGACAACTTATGTCTATATGTATGGGCTGTATCCTATAGCGGCAGTCATTTGGATAGTTCAGTTGGTTTGAAGCAGTTGGTTGGAGGGAGATGAATGGAGAGAGTTGCCATGAATTCAATTGGAGTAAATTGGACGGAGACGAATGGAGAACAGTGATAATGATACGTAATCGTCAGTGACCAAATGGATTACAGATTCGGAGTGTGTTTTGTCGAGTTCTTGTGTCAGTTCTGTGACAGCCGAATATTGAGTCGTCGTAATGCAGACTAACAATTATCAGTGAATTACTTGTAAAGTTGATTGTGAAGTGTGAGTATAATTTCAAGCCATACTATATCTCATTTGTGAAATTAAATGATACATCACCATTTTTGGCTTGAGATACCTACAGCTGGTACCAGTTCAAAGGAATACGTCGTAATAACACTCAATGTGTTCAAGGTACAATGAAGTAAACCAGTGAGGGATACATTTCTTGTACAATTTTTAAATGTCCGGTCAAGAGGATCTCAGATTTAATGCCTACAGTTTCCTTTAGTTGTAATGTCAGAGTTTTGTATTATCTTTTGAATAATCGCAGTAAATCACACTCGCTAAAGTAAGTATTTAAAGAATATATTTTTTAGTATCAAATAAAGTAATTGTTTTATTTGAATAAGTAGATCAGATAACCTCACAATTTAATGGGGAAACCGAACGCCAATCTCCTTTTCCCAGAACCTATATGTTATGCTGTCAAAGTAAGCGTATTACCTCACATCCTAGAGATATTCTAGACTCTCGTTCTAATATCATTACATCTGTTTGTAGCTTGCGCCCATCAACAAGAGTATGTGTAAGTATTAAGGTAAGTACTAAGTGTGAGTACATAGTTCGAGGATTGAGCATTTTATTTCATAAATATTTTAATATTGTTTCATTTTAATTCAGTCTTATCTTTTTAAATAAATGAGTAGTAGTCACAACACTTATTTTCGGGGAGGAAGTGACAGCACTCATTTTAACGTTTAGTATGTTGTGCTATCTTTATCTAAGACAAATTAAATATAAATTCACACTTTAACGAGAAAGGTCACATCGTATTATATCGAAAACAATGATTATTAAAAAAATATAACAGTGCACTTTTGAGCGCGGTGGAAAGAACGGACAGAACTGCGCAGCACCAACATTTTAAGTCTTCGCTGACACTTTGCACTGTGGAAACATGACGAGAGAACGTACGAGGGTACATCTCAGTGTCGGGGGGAGAAGGGCTTTGTTTGACGCAGGCGCATTATTACTAGCCCAGCTGTACGAGATTCAACGCATATGCACAGCCTGGAGTTGGTAATACCTTATTAGTCTCCCTCTCAGCTTTGACAGTGGCTATCTACTGCAATAGAGTTCTCGCGACACGTCCCGGCGAAGAAACAAATATATGAAATATTAATGTGAAAGAGTATTAGATTTTTATATTTTCAAACTGCTACCAGTGGTAACAGTGGATCCTAGCACGCTTCGTCACTGGCTCTTCCTACCCATTATTGTATTTCCGTTAAGATATATCACGCCTGCCAACCAGAGATTGATTTTCAGTCCACCAGAACAATTTTCGTTGAGTTCATTTTTCTACGCGCGTGTTTAAAAGACAATAAACCTTACTGTACCGTATTGTAGGAATGTATGTTTGCATGACGTATTTACCCACTTTTAGAGTATGATATATTTAGGGTTCATTTTCCTTTACACACGTACACAGAAAAACGAACTCATCGAAGATTGTTCTGATGGACTGCATATTCGTATGTGGCTGGGATGTGTCACCTGTCTTAGAGGAAGTACTGGATAGGAAGGGCACTGTCACATCCGCGATTTTGGCAAAGCAGTGAAGAAAGCTTAATTATAAACTGTCATGTCTTTTCAGTACTAATTCTGCAAGTGTCTGTGTATGGACAAAAGTCCAGGACGAGTGATTCAACTGTTCTTCGGACCCAACGTTGGCGGGCTCAATTCCAGCTATCAGCGTTCATCGGAATGTAAACGTACTTAGTGGTATGAAAAATATTATTAACCCACTTGCGACTATATCTGCAGCTCCATAGAGTTCCACATCCATTACCTTTAAATCATTAAAACTTAGTTTAACCATCGTCGCCTTGGCATCGATCTCCTACTCTTGGCCACGATGTCCGAATCCATTATTCTCCTCGGTAACCTACCCCCTCCTTTCCCCACATGTGACCCTGCCAGATCAGCTTCTCCCATCAACTTCTTTATAAAATATTTTCTAATAAAAGCAGAATAAGAATTATAACAGTACTGTAACGAGCAGCTCGGTTAACAAGTAAGATTTTCTAACAATTTAGTATTTTATTTTACAGAATTAAAAGCTCGGAGGGAGTATCTATTTCTTTTATTTGTCCGCGAAACAACGGAACCTGGCATTATAACCCTTTGTTGCCTGAATAGTGAAAAATAATAAGTATACTTGATTTTTCACCTTATTCTAAGGGAATATGTTCAAATAGTAAATGCTAATACTTTCAAATCATAATTTTAATTTTTGGTATGTTTTGGGGGCCTGGTACTTTTAAGTTCCGTCAGGCATATAGGAGGCTTCATATTCGGGTAGATAAGAATGTTCACATTTTGGAATTAAATCACATTTATTGTCTCAAAATATTAGTAGAACATGTTTTTCATACCTAAAACTGTTACAAAAATGTAAAAGCAAAAATTTAAAGCAAATACGTGTAATAACAGTGAAGTTTCCTAATATTATTTTTCATATGTAGAACATCTTGCATACATCCTATACAACTGACACATTCTGATACTCTGCAAAGCAGTTCTTTTCTTCATGCAGCAAAGAAAAACGCTACATGTAGTACACTTTGAATGCGGTCTTGACTGCATCTTCTTTCTCGAACACTCCTCACATCCACCACGGTTTTTTACAAAAACAACAAAATGATTTCCACGATTACTTAGTCTGACATCACTGTGCACAGAATATTCTGTTTTCCTCCTTTTTGGTAGACAAGTTTGCTCTGGTGACTTTGGTGACCTCATATCACGTGAAAGCTTCCCTGGAAGAGGAATTTCTTCCTGGTTCATCAGAGGGACTTTTTCATGCAGATGACAGTATATGATGTAGGCACTGACAAATGCTATCTCAGTCATTCCCCAAAATAATCTATGCCACCAGTTTTTGGATCGATGGTCTAATCCATACACGCCTCGAATTCTGTCAGCATGGTCCACTCCACCCACGTGTGCATTGTAGTCTTGCACAACAACCGGACAATCAACACTAAGATTACTTCCATCCTTCTGTTTCCTAGAAACAGTTGTGGCTTCTGCTCCATGGAAATTAGATGCTAAGCACACATCTTTACTGCCTTTCCATAGAAAAACATTGATATCCATCGAATAAATTCTATGGTCAGAACACCCCATTTTCATTTCATTTTCAGGCATAAAATTCTGCGGAATTCCCTTTCTAGTCATTCTAATGGTTCCACATGCTAGAGTATTTCCTCTTTCAACCTTTCAAGAACTGGGAGAGTAGTCAAATAGTTATCGAAGTACAATTTTCTGTGTTGTCCCCAGAATGGCTTTGATAGGCTCAGCACAACTCTTTCCCCAAGCCCATAATTCTGGAATTCTTGTTCTAGGGCCAGATTCTTCCCTTGATAGATGTCAAATTTCAGAATTTAACCCCGCTGATTTGCAATGCACCACAGTTTATAACCCCTTTCTATTGGTTTCATGGGAATGTACTGCTTGATGCTATTCCTTCCCTTGAACAAAAGCATTGACTCATCGATGCTAAGTTCCCTTGTTCCCTTGTAAATGTCTGGAAAATGACCATTGAATGCTGTTACCAATGTCCTAACTTTGTAAAGCTTGTCCGTGTTATTTTCTGGAATTTTTGAATCGTCATTGATGTGTAACATGGTGAGTATGGTGTCAAACCTGTCACGGCTCATTGTTCTTCTAATTAGAGGGATTCCTAAGTCTTCACGTGTTGACCAGTAGTTTTTCCATATGATAATCCATAAAGACATTAATGCCAAAAATGCTAATAGTTCCTCTATTCTTAGGTTTAGGGTCTTAACCTTCTGCGTTGCATACAAATTACTCTGAAACATCATATTTTCAAATACCGGTTCAAGCACGGCTATTATTACATCGGTTGCTGTTTCACATGAAGAAAATACTCCCTCTGTTGGACCTAGGGGAAGAAAGACGTATTATTAGCATACAAGCAACAGTAGGTAACAGTACAGTTCATTGGTAGTTCACAACAATGTACAAACCTTCATTCATACTGTACTGTGGACTTCTGGTTTCCAAATCTCGTTTTCTCCATTTCCTGTCAATTATTAATTATCGGAGAGGCTTTTGAGGTAGACACAACTGGATCCACATCTACGTCCGATTCTCGGGGAAGTTTCCAGCATATCCGTCCTCAGCTTCACGAGTTATTGCATCCACTTCATTATCAAAAATGGCATCAAATGAAGTAGAACTATTGGTCGTAACTGCACCCGGATCATCTTCTTCCTCCTCTATATCAGTATTTTCCGAATCATCTTCTTCTTACAGATATCATCAGTCAACCTGGCTGCTTTGTCACACATATTGCAAACCTGTAATGTAATAGGTAATAGTACTTTTATTTGAGATGTGGTATGTCTTAATATTTGGAGAAATATATTAAATTATTGAAGAAAACTTCATAAATGCCGAATATTTTGCATCAGTAAAGCATTACTTTCGGTTTTGGATTTGACTAACATGAGACCCTCCATATGGTCATACGGTACTTCTAGTGTACCTCGCCATTTACTAGATATATATCCACACGAATTGCAAATTTCATTAATTCAAGTACTTTATTGCATTACAGAAGCATACCTACATGCACTAAGATCACTTGCAGGTCGAATGTAACAATAGGAGCTAAGAAATAATCAATCAAAATGTCATCTGTTTACAGTGGCAACACTATGACTACACTCCTAAGAATAAAACGTTCTCCCGCGTTTTTTGACCAATACCAACCTCAAAAATGAAATATCTCTCTTTCAAGAATTAGGTACTTGAAAGTACCATGAGGAAAATACAAGGGTAGGATTTACTTAATAATTACAAAGCCATGAAATATCAGATGGTACTTTAAAGTGCCGTCAGGCAACAAAGGACTAAGGTAGAGGGGCCAAATTCCGTCCCCGCACCTAATTTCGCCCCCTAGGGATTTCCAGTTTGCGCGGTTGGTACCTAATATTTAGCCGCGAGCAAAGGCGTAGCCTCGTCCCGTTGTCTTGTTGTGTGAGTTGGTTGTGCGCACCACGCTTAGCTTCCATGTACAATGAGGATTCATTTTTCATTCTGAGCTGAGTTATTGCTGCACTCAAATGAAGAGCCTGTTATTCCTAGAGTGAGCATTGATATGTCCGTGAAATACTGGACTGACTTTCAGTCGCGTGGTGTAATATCTGGCGTGTAATCGCTACAGTGATGTGGTTGACGTTAATTACCGAAGCGGCCATTATAATAAATCATGGAATGTTCGTAATTTCGCCCCCTTCATTTTATTTGTTATTCATGGAGTTCATTATTATTTTCAGATGGGAAAACGCAAGAGGTGGGTAAGGACGCTACGAAAAAGGCTAATAAGGCAGTGAGCGACAAGATAATGGTTTACATACGTACAAGTAAAGTGCTTAACATCCCACGAGCAACACTGGATGACTAATTGTTACAATTCTTGTTTTATTCCCCTTCTAGAGACAATAAACACGTTTATGTATTGAATTAGGTGGAAAATAAAACAAGAATTGTAACAATTAGTATTAAGTACAATACGGCTAAAAACCATGAAAATAGTCTTATGCAACTGGAAGAATATTTTAAAAGAAAACCAAGAAAGTTTTTCATAAATGGCCTTCAAGTAATTCATTATAGGGAATGAGTTTGGTAAGGTTACAAAGCAAAAATGTATTAAAATTACTTGTACTTTTCATAAATTCGGTGGGGGGCGAAATTACGAACACATTTTGGGTAGTTTAGTAGTCTTTATGTTTATGTCAAATATTGAGTACCTTACGTTATAACAGTTTCATTGTAACTTCCCTTTGAGTGGGGAATATATTCAGTGAGATATATATACCAATTTTTAGCCTTGTCCATAATATTCGTGAATTTCTGCATGTCGAAATCTGCCAAGGGGTCAAAATATGTGCCCCCTACCCTATGTACGGGAACTGTGGAGGTCCAGGTTGAAAATACAAGACATGGATTGGCATTAAAGAAACAATTCCTAACGAAATTTGTGAAACAAATAACGCATTCATATACTTTTATACGATCAGCGTAAAAAGGTTACTTCATGGAATTCCCGCTCAGGTTGTCATTCGTGACGATATGTGTCACATAGCTATGAGTTCACATAATGGAGAATAACAGAAATACTGAACTACGTTTGAGCCGTTCGGCCTTTGAGGCCATGTTGTATTAAAGGGTAAATCAATTGCATTACTGTTAATGGGTTCCAATTCACAATTAATTCAATTACAAACAAATGTTTTTCACTCTATTGTTTTTCACCGCCTTACGTCTAGTTCGCATAAATGAAATTCCCTACTCGAGCAAAAGGACTCCGTATCTCCCTCCTCGTGGTTTTATGTACTAAGTAGATATTATGCGACGTACCCGCGGGACACTAAGGACATTGGTCAGCGTTACAACATCCTCAGCGTCGGGCTGAGTGGCTCAGACGGTTGAGGCGCTGGCCTTCTGACCCCACCCCTACTTGACAGGTTCGATGCTGGCTCAGTCCGCTGGTATTTGAATAAGCTCAAATACGTCAGCCTCGTGCCAGTTGATTTACGGGCACGTATAGGAACTCCTGCTTAACTAAATTCCGGCACCTCGGCATCTCCAAAACCGTAAAAATAGTTTGTGGGACGGATGCCCTGCCTCATGCCAACTTTACGTAGCAAGATATTGAAACCGTACAGTGTCCTGTACAGCTTATTGGAATTATAGGTGCCGTTCTACTTCATTAAAATCACTCCTAAAGGTCGCGTCATTGGTAGTAATATGGGCGATGGGGATCGAGCGGCGTCCGGCCAGAATGGAACCCGCGGAAGAGCGCCTGGAAAACAAAGGGAAGACAGAGCAGGAGCCAAGCCCCCGCGAAAATACCCTCTCAACTTGCAGAGAGAGCTAGAAGAGGACGCGATGCTGGAGTAGTCAGATACGCCCCGAGGTGTGGCTTACCTTCCCAGAGTACCAGACTAACATAAGGAACTTCCGGTTCTTTATGCACGTGTTACGGGTGCCAACGTCGGATTTTGGCGCGTAAAAATGGGATGATATTTTGATCCAGACATAGGAAAATTATGTGAGACACACCAATGAATAGAGCTGAATTTTCTGCGTTTCCCAGACTAGAAATATGTAATAATTTATTCAGGGGAAGAAATGAGGTCACCAGCTGTCCAGATTTAACAGATTGCAAACACATGTGAATACAACAGCGTCACCCAAGCTAAGAGTCGCGCTCAAAAGATGACTCCACCCCCAAGGGACGCTTATGAATTAATCAAAGGCGGGAAGCAAATTGCATAAAAACTGCCGATCGTAGGTCCAGCACGCCTTGCTCAAATGAAAGAGGAGATAGAGGGCCACAAGATGGACTATTTAAATGTCTTCAATTCTTGGTATGAAAGGAGCTCTTGTCCTTAATGAACCGTGAACGTTTACGCCCCCAGGCTTCCGGCGGGGAAAATAATATAGACCGGGCTGGCCATCGCAGAAGACAGTTCTTTGCGGGTCGTTGAGAAGGGACAGTGTGTCCCGTGGTGCTCCAGTTTTACAGTCCGAACCCATTGACCGCTTACTAAGAGGGTTATTGTGTCCATCGCGGCCGTGAAGTACAAAGCCTTTATGAAGTGTAAACGGGAGGCCAAACGAGCCTAGGTGAATTGTCTCTGTGCCGCGTGTCAAACTAGTCAATCCGCGAGCATAATTCACAAACGAGTAGCGGAAGTCGGCTGGGACAGTGCCGGCTTAAATGAGTCAGTGAAGTTAATAAATTGGGATCACCCAAAGTGTTACTCTGAATCAGGGTGCTCGAGTCTCGTGAACCACCCGATCCCTGCTGTGAACGCGCCCGCCGTGATTTGAAATACCTGCTTATTCGTGGTGTAAACTCTGGAAATAGAGGCCGTGTGACGAGTGGTGAAGTGTTACCCAGTTTGGATTACTGTAAGATTTCAGCTGTGAACGAGTTCCCCAGGATGTCGGACTTGTATGGACCAGGGATGAAGGACTGCACACCCGCCTCCAGCCCCGGGGTCATGCAGCACTAAACTCCACCATTGGTCTCAAGTGGAAGGGAAAACAACGGCCACCAAACAGATGAGTGATGTCCAAATCTAATTTCTTAAGCATGATAATGTAACCGGGGATAGGATTAGCTTTCTTTTGTAAATATCAAAATGTTGCAAGATAATGCATGTCCTAATATGGAAATTTTATTGATCTTTATAATGTTGAAGTAAATTCAAGGGAGCTGAATTCCCGGACGACCCATGTTTTTTTCTTAATGATTAGCTTATCGTGAGGGTTATTTTTAGTAATATGTAGAATGTCCTAGCAAATATGGGAACAAGGTTAGGAGAATATTTGAGTCACCCTTAGGGGTGGCTGGAACAATAATGCTGGCGAGCAGGGAAAACCATGTCAAAATGTTGTTAGTTACTGTCCCACGTGGCTATCGTATATGCCGGGGAAACTCATGGGTCAGTCAGACAATGCATGCCTAGCTTACACATATAATCAGTGCATATACAGCAAGAGAGAAGAAATCCCGGCCGGGAGAGGTATATGCTGTGTTATTTAGGTAGTCGTGAGAGACCATGTGCGAGTCTCCCGTGATTTTTGATTAATTGGCCAGAATGCCTGGAGTATTTTTTTTAATCTATAGCCGGGGTGAGACATAGAGGCAGGAGTCTCTAATCTTTGGTCAAAAGATTTAAATATATGTATATTTCCTGTGCGAGGAACGAGGAGTATGGAAAAGGTTGACTGAGGAGTCATGAAAGCCCTATGCCCAAGGAATGAAGATACGCGATATGAGACGTAATGAGAGGGCCGAATGCCCGAGGAATTTACACGATGAGTTAGAAGTGATCGTGCCCACAGTCGGCGCTCAGCGGTAATAATGAGAAGGGAGAGAATAAAAATGTATTTCTTGGGAACTCAGCGGTAAGATGATATAAACAAATGAAATGGGCCTGGGATATGTGCCCCGGCTGGCCATGGTAATTGAGAGGGGTCAAGAATCTGCCGTGGCTAATGAATGAGTGATGGCTGGAGTAGCGAATGACCTTCCCCTTTTTTTGTGAGTGTCTGCTCCTAGACCCTCACGACAGAGCTGGTCCCGCTGTGCTATTATAGTTAAGGTTTGAGGCTATGGGCCTCCCCCCGTAAGTTACTGTTGTTTAACTGGTTCAACTAAAACACTGCCGGCAATGATAATATCATGGTGGTGTAGAAGGTAATTAATAAATGAGTAGGGATCTCCCCCAAATATCCGGTAATATGAGACTGTAGCTAGTCTAGGGATTTCAGGAATCCACAGTACCTCTCGGTCGGGAGTCGGCCAGTTCGGCCGTGGATCAGGATGGTCCCCGTGAGCGAGCTGCCCCAAGCTTGCGCCTTGGGCCGGAGACAGTTATAACCATGCTGTTTCTTTCCAGGAATGGCTCTCCTTTATGCATGAAGTGTATATATCTGTGTATGTTTAATAATTGATGTACATATCTTTTTGAGTTCAAACAGAACCTTTGTACAACGTTGTATGGTCTTGGTGATAGATGAGGAAGTCCGGGGTTTAGCTAAATGGTATGTGTGTTTGTCTGTGTATTATGCAAATGTTTCTTTTAATATGGTAATTATGTAGCGTAGGCCCCGGTTATTTTCGTGCTAAGAACAGGAAGTAATATGTGAGTAGGGACATCAGATCATCTCACGGTGTGATCGACAGAATAATATAAAAATGTCATGAACGGTATGAACTAATGAGGAAAGATGAACGATAGCAATCGCAAAACCTCAATTACACCGTTATGCAGACGACGCCCATGGGCGATTCATATTTTAAAGTGATCATTATTTTCTTTTCCTCCCATATGCGGAGAGTTCATTGTATAGAGTTGTATCAATTTCTTTAATATGTCATATTTGAATAAATTAGTATTCGTAACCCCTATTTTATGATTCTTGTCATTTGTAGCAGTGCTAAGCAGTATCCAGTAGGCATTTGAACCCAGAAATCCTACTTTCATATTATATACATAAGGCTCCATCTTAAGTATTTGTTTCTTTTTTTTTCTTTCTTTCGAACGTACCACTCCCCAAGTGCTCATGCTGCCGGGCCAGCACAGAAAGTAGGAAGAGGAGCGGTTCGAAGCTCGTTAAGCAATTCGACCCGCTCTTCAATCCAATCTCATCCGTAGGTGTTTACCCCGTTACGTGGAGGCATTCTTATGCGTGGGTCATCCATTCGAGGCCCGGAAGGGTGTAATATATTCACTATTGCCAGTTTCTACAGTGAACAATTGTACGTTATTATTATTATTAATATTATTATTATTATTATTATTATTATTATTATTATTATTATTATTATTATTATTATTATTATTATTTGCTTTACGTCGCACCGACACAGATGGGTAGGAGAGGGCTAAGAGTGGGAAGAAAGCGGCTGTGGCCTTAAATAAGGTCCAGTTCCCAGCATTTACCTGGTGTGAAAAGTGGAAATCACGGAAAAAATCTACAGGGCTGCCGACAATGTGATTCGAGCCCAGTAACTTTCGAATGCAAGCCCAGAGTTGCGCGACCCTAACCGAACGGCCAACTCGCTCGATACGGTGTGTTGAGTGTATATTAAGAGATGCATACTGGAACAAGCATAAATACTCAGAAGAATTAAACCTACACTATTAAATGCCCAGACCTGGCCGGGAATCGAACGCTGGACCCGCAGAACCGAAGATGTCGACTCTGACCACTCAGCCATAAAGGCCGCTCTTTAACAGAGTTATACATTTGGGATAAATTTCTAACGCTGTAGTTTTGTTTCTTTCTCGTGATCCAAGATCTCTACTCACGCTTCCCTTGCACGTAAAATGTATTAATTAATTAATTAATTAATTAATTAATTTATTTATTTATTTATTTATTTATTTATTTATTTATTTATTTATTTATTTATTTATTTATTTATTTATTTAGAAAGTATCTTAGTTATAGCTCTTGGCCTCTTCTTACACTTAACCATGTAGGAGGATTGATAGTACTGCATTCCTTAAATGTCTTGATAATCACTTGTAATATTAATGGGGAAACGTATGAGTTAAATTGAAGGTAAACAATAAGAGAACAATGTCTAAACTATTACCTAAGTTAATACTAGAGTACCTAGTAATTAGTTTAAAGAAAAACTTATCAACCGTTGAATATTATAAACGAATTAAATGTTACTATTTTACAATCTGTAATCATTTATAACACGTTACATATTAGTATCATTCTTAAGAGCCAATATCTAATCTGAATTGAGAGTAGTAAATTGTGGTTGGGATAACGTAGTATCGAATCAGTTTCTAATATTTAATTTATTTTACATATCATTCACTTACACATTAATTCAAGTATAATTTACAGTATGTTTTGTTTAAACGTGCTGGACGAATAAAAATAAATGTTGCTGTTTTTCTCTAAACCATTGTTAGTTGACTGACGATTTTCTTCAGCCGACCGGAATGTCACTATGTGTGTGTGGAGAAGATGAACAATTTTCACCGAATATTCCTTAAATGTGCTGTGACGTTTCTTATTATATTAGAAGCTAGAAGTGTATGTAAGGTGAGGCGTGCATGTGCTTGATGAGCATACTATGGCCATAACCCTTTTTTCCCCCTGAGTGTAACAATGGGCGGGCATGTTACACTTGACTAATGCTCTGCTCCCTCCCCGCTGTACCCTGCCTTGTTAATTGACTTAATGAGATCTATCGATCAGCCGCGCGGGCCAGCCCTGACCACATGTGTACGCGGATTACAGCGCTACCGCTTGAATCATCGCCGTTATCATCGACATATGCAGCCTGCAATTAATGGCAATCAGAGATGATATAGTCCTATGCGCTGCCATTGTGCGCGCGCCATACATCAAGCCAGAATAGTCTTCGGGATTGCGACTATCGACACAATGCTCAATCCTCACAAAGACCCTGCCACCGATCATATAATTGGCTTCATTCGAACACTCATCAAAGATATGAATACAGTAGATACCTCTATCAGCTTTTTAAATGACTAATCGACCAAGTGTCACGCTGTGTGCCATACACTCTAAGTCAAATATAAGGTTTGTATCACTGATCGTGAATGTTTGAAAGTATTGTTAGGCTAATACGTCAAGTGCTCACATAATTAAAGTCATGAACTGGTTTTTTCAAGTTGTAAATCAAAACTACCAACGTACAATTTCTGATATAAAGCGATTTTGAACAAAATATCGTCAACAACCGGAGTGTAATTGATGGCGTTCGCAATCAATCACAAAACACACAAATGGTCTCTTCCTTTCCATGACAAACAAGAACAGTGCGGCTGTCATGTAATGCGGCTCATGGCCTCGTACCTCTTCAATGCACTCAATAACTACTGGGTTTTGTTAGCACAATAATACAACCGCAGCCGAACATTGCGCACATGGCCTGGTAATGAGCTCTTATTCACCTTCCATTAACTTGTTTCCAGTCTTCCCGATAATAAACGTGCGATGAAACAAACTTATTGCATAATCTGTTTTTACATCGGTCGTCATGGAAATGTGTAAACCGTATTATCCACAACACATTTGTTTACGCTATGTATTAAACTGCGAACGCCTTTTTGTTTTTTAACATCACTTGCCCATGTTGAGAGGACAGCGGAGGCTCTTCGTGGGATGTTCCCCTCCACAACTAGTCGTGGCCTGCTATGCCGATTCAACTAAGGATGTGTGTTCGATCACCGTTCAATATGTCGAAGGATTTGAAAAGGAGACTTGAACTTCTAACGAGACATATGCCTCTGAGGTTCACTCAGCCACCATCAGAAATGAGTACCAGATTAATTTCTGGGGTAGGGAGCAAAGGTGGTCCCTGATTGAGCACACCACTGTCTTTCAAATTGAGCGGCAATTTTGAATAATTGAATTATTTACCATTCAATTTCCGTGCATCTGTTTGGAGTTAACGAGGAAGGGATATATTTACCTTTCTTTCCCAGTTCGTTTACCGACCAGGATTGGCTTTTCCCTCGGACTCAGCGAGGTATCCCACCTCTACCGCCTCAAGGGCAGTGTCCTGGAGCGTGAGGCATTTGGTTGGGGATACAACTCGGAAAGAGGACCCGTGCCTGGCCCAGGCGGCCTCACCTGCTATGCTGAACAAGGGCCTTGTGGGGGATGGAAAGCTTGGAAGGGATAGGCAAGGAAGAGGGAACGAAGCGGCCCTTCCACTTAGTTGACTTCTCGAAGCTGTGTGGATCCCTTTCCAGTCCTTTTACCACTTTTCGAATGTTGTTACAGAGCCGGGAATCGAACCTGGGAGCCAAGCGTGGCAGCTAATCACGCTAACCACTACGCCACAGAGGCTTACAGGAATATAATTACCTACTTAATTACAGGCACTTTTTTTACGTCGCACCGACACCGATAGGTCTTATGGCGACCTAGGCAGAGGAAAGGGCTAGGAGTGGGAAATAAGCAGTCGTAGATTTAGTTCAGGTACAGTCCCGGCATTTGCCTGGTGTAGAAATGGGAAACCATGAAAAACCATCTTCAAGGCTGCCGAGAGTGGGGTATGAACCCTCCATCTCTCGAATGGAAGCTCACAGCTGCGAGCCCCTAAACGCACAGCCAACTCGCTCGGTTAATTACTGTACGTGTAAACTATTGACCTATTGCTATATAAATAGTATGTTAGTTTAGGAGGAAATCTAGAATGATCTTCAAATAAACTTTGGGTTAGATTACCCAATGTTTGTAACCAAAGAACAACAATGAGCAAACTCTTTTAGGTAACAAATTTGTTCTCCCAACCCCTAGAGCCTGCGAGACTGTCAGATTTATCGAAGAAGTTGCCAATGTGATGGCCAAAGTCGTCACTTTTTGTGTTGCTCATTTCTGCTGCGGGCTCAGAGAATCTCAAAAGCTTGTTTGTCTCTGAAAATGGAAGTCTTACTTTTATATTCTGACATATGAAATGGGAATCCAACCCACATCCATTCAGCACTCCTTTATCTCCCGAAAGCTACAAGGCATACACCACGCAGCCAACTCATTCGCTCCTCCTGCAAACCTTAATTGACGTCTCCAGAATTCGAACCCGGGATACTCAGTTTACGAGTAGAGTAACCTTAGCCTTTGAAAATGAAAATCCACAGCTTGTTTGCTGTCATTCGATAGGGTCAGGAATGGAATGAATGAAACCCCCATGGTTTTGTTATTAAGAATCCAATTCCGGATGAAGACTCAAATAAATAAACAAACCAACCAACATACAAAATATTCATAAAATTAATGATAAATTCGAAACATTCAAAATAGTAAATTCAAATAAGGACACCATAATTTCATTTCATCGATGGGAAATGTTAAAAATATTTAAGCCCTTTGGCCTTGTCAGTCGTGAAATTACCAGCTTTTCGCCCCAATGTGACAGTGGGCTCGTTAGTTGGATTGCCACACCTTTCGAAGACGCTGGCGGCTAGTGAGCCGTTGGTAATTGCACGACTGAACAGACCTAAAGAGATGAAATATTGTGTCGTAATAATAGTGGTGTTAGTAGCAGTAGTAGTTGATTCAACGGCTCTTGATTCTGTTGCTGTTTCAGATAAGAATACATGTTCATCAAAAGAGCACCGTGTACTGAGTGTGTTAATCTACTTTGTAACCTGTTTGGCTGTACTTATGAATGCATTTATAACTAATAATAATAATAATAATAGCAATAATAAATGGCAGGCAAAATACCACCACTAAACAATAACAGATACTCTGCACACAACATCGGACTTGACCCCAGAAACATGCCGATAAATGTCAACTTGTACTGGTGCCAGAAGACAGCAGTCAAGTTCGAGGGAAACCTGTCAGAAGAAATAGATATCCGCCACGACGTTCGACAAGCGTGTGTACTATCACCTCGACTGTTCAACCTTTAGTCAGATGCTATTCATACAGAAGAACCATCTACCAGAGTCATCGGTATCAATGGTGAGCGTCTGAAAAACCTCCGTTACGCGGACGACACAGTGTTCCTAGCAGACGCCGCAAAGGACCTCAGTTATTATTAGACAAAGTGAACGTGGCTTCCACCACCGGAGCGTTGAAGCTGAACAATAAGAATGACTAGTTCATGTCATCAGTGAACAGCAAGTGCAGCTCACTCTCGGCATAGAGACCATAGCTATGGTTCATCAGTATGAGTGCCAAGCATCGAAAGTGTGAGAAATAACTTCATATATATTAAGAAGTTACTCATAAACCGCTACTCGCAGCTGGAACTGAGACTCCCTTTGGACGCCGTGTACATTTTTCTCAAGTTACTGTACAGATCGGAAGGGCGGACACTCACTCAGGCTCTCTGCAAGATACTGGAAGCATTCAAAATGCGGGTGTGGTTACGAATGTTCCCCATTTCGTGGACAAACAGAATCCGGAATTCCTAGGGGTTGGATTGACCGTGAAAGAAGACCGAGGTCGTGGTAATCATCAAAAAGTGGAAAGTGGAGAACTTCACACGTATAATGCGGAATGATAAGTAGAGAATCCTCCAACTTAATGTGCAAGGAAAAATAGAAGGGAGGTAGAAGGCCTGGCAGACGACGAACCTTCTGGCTGAAGAATCTTGTGGACTGGTACGGGATGAGCACGATGTCCCTGTTCCGCGTTCCATCATTAAAATTCAAGATGGCTTTGTTGATGGCCAACATTCGCTAAGAAGAAGAAAAGGAGAAGGCTTTTTTCAAAATTGGAACAGTACACTAGTGGAAATATTTCTTTTCACATTTGTAATTGCCTGGGTTTTGCTTTTATACAAAAAGTAATATTCCAGAAGGTGGTGTCTCAATGGTGCACTTGCCGCCGGTGTCTTGGAGACGTGAGGAAATACAGCTGACGAGCCAAATGCTACAATGGGGCGAAACGCTGATAGTTTCACAATCGACAAAGCATAGAGAACTTAAATGATTTTATAGTATTTGAAAACGGTGAAATTAATATCTGTTCTCACTCTGGGAACTCAAGATTTAAATAATGATTTTATTTCTTTAACATCCCTTCATTTGCACCAAATGTTTCAGAATTTTTCCCACAGTAGTTCTTTAACGTGCTGGAAGACAACGACAGGGAGTTGTCATATTTAAACCCTTCGCCTTTCACCGATCTCAGCCAGGATCTAATCCACTATCTATGACTAACTAACTCCACCACTGAGGTTCTCGTATTTGTAACTAAATCTTGCACTAAGTCTGGTGACTTCTTAGATGGATACTATCCGAGTAACCACCTGGAGTTGAAGTGTGAAATCGTAAAAACCACATATAAGGGTGTAGATACCGGTATTTGGTGTTTGAATCCAATTCTCTTCTCACTTGCAAGTGATAGTGCTAAATTAAGTTCATTTTGCCTTTGCAGAATATAACAGAAACGTACGGACAAACTTCCTGGACACATTCCACACACACAGAAGAAGAAAATATGTTTTATGGACATTGATCCGGAAACGCTTTATTTTACTGTTAGAACTCAATTTCTTGGTTCTACATACTACATTAATAAGGGGAAACACAAAGGAACAGTTTACTACAAGAAACTCTTTCTTACATGTTGAAAATGCCCCCCACCCCGTTAGTGTTGATACATGAGATAAATCAGCAAATGTGATGGCGTGTCGATGCATGTATCAGCTAACGGAGAGCATTTTGAACATTTCATGTAAGAAAGAGTTTCATGTTTTATGCTGATACGTTCTGTTCCTGTGCGTTTCCCATCATTAATGGTGTAGACAATAAGTTCTTTTTTTTTGCTAGTTGCTTTACGTCGCACCGACACAGATAGGTCTTATGGCGACGATGGGACAGGAAAGGGCTAGGAATGGGAAGGAAGCGGCCGTGGCCTTAATTAACGTACAGCCCCAGCATTTACCTGGTGTGAAAATGGGAAACCACGGAAGTTTTTTTTCAGGGCTGCCGATAGTGGCCTTCGAACCTACTATCTCCCGAATACTGGATACTGGCCGCACTTAAGCGACTGCAGCTATCGAGCTCGGTACATGAAGTTCTAACATGGAAACAAAGCGTTTTCAGACGCATGGCATGCAACAAATTTTCCTATTCTACGCATGAGGGAATGTATCCTGTAAGTTTCTATCTTGTTCAAGTTTGAATGCATAACTACGGAACTGCCGCTGTGTGAAGATGACATCTTAAGTCAACGGAATACGAGGATGGATTTCACCGCAGTATTCAACATTCATTCCACTATGACTGCTATCATCAGACCGTCGCCAACGGAGTAGAAATGCAGGGGCATCCGCCTTAAACATATAAATTAAGGACGACTTTTCATCGTTCAATATGCAGTCTGCAGTCTAAGTTAAGTCTATGACATCTTACACAGGATATCTGTTCTATGTAGTGGTATTTTTCCTTACTTTTGGGGTGTGGTCTTGTAGTTAATAATTTGCTTTTATTTCCCTTATACTTCTTCTATTAATTACTTCTCCATCTGAATTTTGTCAAAATGTGGATTTCCAATATTGGATATTTTTGTCATGCGGAATAGCAGGTTTCCTA
Source organism: Anabrus simplex (assembly GCF_040414725.1). Classification (NCBI taxonomy): domain Eukaryota; kingdom Metazoa; phylum Arthropoda; class Insecta; order Orthoptera; family Tettigoniidae; genus Anabrus; species Anabrus simplex. The sequence continues at coordinate 48,802,947 of NC_090266.1, read as the reverse complement.
ACAACGAATGACAGTGGTGAATCATTGAAATTTTATCCGTGAGTTATCTTTGTCATCGTTGAACATTTAAACAATGTTATGCTATTTGAGAACTGACATGTGTAATCTGAATATAATGTGGTGATATTTTTCATTTTCTAGTAATATTTTGGTAGTATTTAGAGCTTACATTCGCACCTTGTGGTGATCGAACTCGTCACTAAGATGTTAATTACGGTATCAAGCAATTATTCAGACTTGGAGTGATTTTGTAAAATCAGTGAATGTTAGATTGGGTCTTTGATATCGATTTCAACAAATTAAGTTTTGTTTCATGAGTGTAATACTTGGCGTTATTTCTAACCACGTTTTTTCTGTGAGATGCTGTAATGGATTACAGTAACAAATATTCTGAACCTTCTTGAGTGGTCTTCTTGGATTAATTGATTATTTAATGTGAATGTTATAATTCGCCATCAGATAATTGAATTCTGACGTGTGTTTAGCGATGTGGTGATATATTACAAGCATATGTGGCATTTGAATTTCAGAGGTGATAAATAGCACTGTCTTATAGTGTTGGCTACTGAATGCATGATTCGAAGCAGTGAATCGATTCACAGGAACGGCGAGCTCACGTCACACGATTCAGCTTACTCCCAGCGGACAGTGCCGAGTGGCGCACTCACTGGACGTTGCCGGGGAGCCGAGCTTCCGCTGCAGCGAGACAGAGAATCATGGCACATCGAAAGAATCGTGAACGAGCACGGTTCAGTGAGACACTCGGCTCACTGGACACTGGCGGAGAGCCGAGTTTCCGCTGCAGCGAGACACTGAAAGAATCGTATTCTATAATGGACTCTCGAGCTCAGCTCATTTGAAATTAATACCCATTTTCATTCACTGTCCTCTTCTTACAGGGAGGTTTAAATAACAAATGGATGTATTTGCAGTGTCAAAAAGATAGTCAAAACATAATTCTGAAGTAGCTAGTAAGTAGGCAGGCTATTATGTTATACTATTTATTAGTTTAATGAATCTTAGTATTATAACTTAGTTGACTTTTGACAATTAAAATCGACTCTAGCCTGCATTATGTTATATATTGGGAAGAACGGCTTTCTCTCAGTTCGTATGTCACATCGTTGCACAAGACTTCAATCATATGTGGACAGAAGCATTAACTTAATCAACAGTATGTTGCATCAGAAAACCAACGGGCTACTGTACATCTCGGGTAGCCTAGACAAAATATGACGATTTAAAAAAAATCCTCAGCTAATAGAAAAATACATATTTTCAAAAATGATTGAGCGAGTTGTCGTGCGGTTAGTATCGCGTAGCTATGCGCTTGCATTCGGGGGATGGTGGATTCGAATCCCACCGTCGACAGTCGTTAAGATGTTTTTCCGTAGTTCCCCATTTTCACCCCAGGAAATGCTGGGACTGTACCTTATTTCAAGCCATTGCTGCTACCTTCCTAATCCTAACCTTTCCCACCCTGCACGCCGGAAGCATTCGATGTATTAGAGTGACTAGCACTTTTTTCTAAGAAAGGAGTTCATAGTATGAAGACCAGATGGCAGCTGCGAGCACTGAATGCTGTTGCTGTGTCTTACCAGCACATACTACACATATGCAGTAGGAGCGGTGACTAATGTGCCGTGAATCGGATCACTGTATCGTTTCAGTAACGTGAACGGAATCAAATGAATCGATTCAGTAAAAAGGAATCGAATGTCCCATCACTACTGTCATAGTGTATACGTGATCATGGTCACATTAGCAGAGTTTTTGGTATTAATAAGCCTTATAGTTGTTTGGAGGTCAAATGGACTGTATCACAATTGACCTGTCTAAAGCATTTGATAGGGTGGATCATGGGAGAATACTGGCAAAAATCAATGCAATTGGACTAGACGAAAGAGTGACTGAATAGATGGCTATATTTCTAGAACATAGATCTCAGATAATTAGAGTAGGCGAAGCTTTATCTGATCCTGTAATAATTAAGAGGGGAATTCCTCAAGGCGGTATTATTGGACCTTTATGTTTTCTTATGTACAAATTATATGAGTAAGGGAGTGGAATAAGAGATAAGGCTTTTTGCGGATGATGTTATTCTGTATAGAGTAATACATAAGTTACAAGATTGTGAGCAACTGCAGCATGACCTCAATAATGTTGTGTGATGGTCAGTACGCAATGGTATGATGAATAACGGGGTTAAAGTCAGGTCGTGAGCTTCACAAATAGGAAAAGGCCTCTCAGTTTTAATTACTGCGTTGATGGGGTGATAGTTTCTTTTGGGGATCATTGTAAGTATATAGGTGTTAATATAAGGAATGATTGCAATTGGGGTAACCACATAAAAGGGATTGTAAATAAAGGGTACAGATCTCTCCACATGGTTATGAGGGTGTTTAGGGGTTGTAGTAAGGGTGTAAAGGAGGTGCCATGTAAGTCTCTGGTAAGACCCCAACTAGAGTATGGTTTCAGTGTATGGAACTCTCACCGGGATTACTTGATTCAAGAACTGGAAAAAATTCAAAGAAAAGCAGCTCGATAAGTTCTGGGTGATTTCCGAAAAAAGAGTAGCTTTACATAAATGTTGAAAAGTCTGGGCTGGGAAGAAAAGGGAGAAAGAAGACGAGCTGCTCGACTAAGTTTTATCTTCAAAGCTGTCAGCGGAGAGATGGCGTGTAATGACATTTGTTGACGAATAAGTTTGAGTGGCGTCTTTAAAAGTAGGATAGGTCAAAATATGAAGATAAAGTTGGAATTTAAGAGGACAAATTGGGGCAAATATTCATTTATATGATGAAGAGTTAGGGATTGGAATAACTTACCAAAGGAGATGTTCAATAAATCTTCAATATCTTCAATAATAAGGCTGTAATCTTTCACCTTTGCTGTTCGTAATTTACATGGATCATCTGCTGAAGGGTATAAAATGGCAGGGATGGATTCAGTTAGGTGGAAATGTAGCAAGCAGTTTGGCCTATACTGACGACTTGGTCTTAATGGCAGACTGTGCCTAAATCCCTGCAGTCTTATATCTTGGAATTTGAAAATAGGTGCAATGAGTATGGTATGAAAATTAGCCTCTCGAAGACTAAATTGATGTCAGTAGGTAAGAAATTCAACAGAATTGAATGTCAGATTGGTGATACAAAGCTAGAACAGGTCGATAATTTCAAGTATTTAGATTGTGAGTTCTCACAGAATGTTAATATAGTAAGTGAGATTGGATCAAGGTGTAGTAAAGCTTATGCAGTGAGCTCGCAGTTGAGATGAGCAGTATTCTGTAAGAAGGAAGTCAGCTCCCAGACGAAACTATCTTTACATCGGTCTGTTTTCAGACCAACTTTGCTTTACGGGAGCGAAAGCTGGGTGGACTCAGGATATCTTATTCATAAGTTAGAAGTAACAGACATGAAAGTAGCAAGGATGATTGCTGGTACAAACAGGTGGGAACAATGGCAGGAGGGTACTCGGAATGAGGAGAGAAAGGCTAATTTAGGAATGAACTCGATGGATGAAGCTGTACGCATAAACCGGCTTCGGTGGTGGGGTCGTGTGCGAATGGAGGAGGATAGGTTACCTAGTAGAATAATGGACTCTGCTATGGAGGGTAAGAGAAGTGGAGGGAGACCAAGACGACGATGGTTAGACTCGGTTTCTAACGATTTAAAGATAAGAGGTATACAACTAAATGAGGCCACAACACTAGTTGCAAATCGAGTAGGCCTATTGTGGCGACGTTTAGTAAATTCACAGAGGCTTGTAGACCGAACGCTGAAAGGCATAACAGTCGTTACTGATAATGTATGTAATGTATGCATGTATGTATTATTTAATTTATGACTGAATCATTATAAACCAAACCTAACCAGACCTAGCCTAATCTAATTTTTCGTACGGACTCTACACGGATTTAAATTTTTTTTTAAGTGTATATTTTAACTGATTTTCAAAAGTTGTGCGCAATGGGTGCAGTTCCATGGGAACAATTCAGAGTTCACCATGGGCCCGGCTCAATCGTCCATTTTATGGACATCACTGACCGTGGACCCTACTCAACATCACCCAAAGGACCAGAGCACCAATTCCTGTCTATTTACAAGTCTCTAACAGCAGGACTCCAACTGTGCAGTCTTTACCTAAACGGGCGATAATCCTTATTAATATGCTTCACCTTCAGTTGTCCGGCTCAATGTCTAAATGATTAGTGTGCTCACCTTTAGTCACAAGGGTCCCGAGTTCGATTCCCGGCAGGGTAGGGAATTTAAACCAAAATTGTTTAATTTTTCTGACACGGGGCCTTATTGTATATGTCGTATTCATCATCATTTCATCATCATCATCACGGCACGCAGATCGCCTACTTGCGTCAAGTCAAAAGACCTTCTGGCGAGCCGAATTATTAATTATAATAACAAGTTTACACTTGAAATCATCAGAATGAGCCGACAGTTCTCTTTAAGACCACGCAACCGTTTTATTTGATCTATCACTTTGGATTATCAGATATAGGCAACATCGTCGGAGTAGAAAAGTACGAAGCTAATTGAAGGACATAAGAGTGCGAGAAGGAGGAAAATACTACAGCTAAATCTATACTCTATGTTAAGGTATAAAAGCACTGGTCATCGGGAATCCGGGTTTGATTGACGGCCAGGTCGTGTGATTGTAATCTTGAACGGTTAATTGCCTTAGCTCGCCGACTGGGTGTTTGTCATGTCCCCATCATTTCTGAAACACACTATACGGCCTCCCACCACACGAAGAATTCAGACACCGCCTCTCATAACCGGAAGCTCTGCCTTATAACGGTTGCTCCAGGTAAATAATAGCTACATTGAATTATTATTATTATTATTATTATTATTATTATTATTATTATTATTATTATTATTATTATTATTATTATTATTATTATTATTATAATCAGAGAATGCTGGTTCATGCCAATTATTTCATTTATTTTTGTTACATTGCAGTAACATTGAGAGAGACATTGAAGTGTACTACGGAGGACAGTAATTTAAGACATTATTTACAAATCGTAGAAGATTTTTATCCTTTTGAACTTATAAGGGAACAGATCATTCCTGTCAGATGTGGAGACTCCTTACGAAGGGCAAGGACCGAGTCTAAGTGTGAGGGCGGGGAAGGGACGCAAGCCCACGCGGACCATGACTCATCCAGACTGAAGCCAGAGGTGATAGCAGCACAAGACAAAGAACTGACTGTGATAACCCGCCTACTCAGCAGACAAAGGGGTACTAAGCCCACGTCATCTTATAGATGGCTCAAGTACAGTTTACCCCTCTGTAGAAATATTCATTATAACCATGAGTTTTGTTTGTAATACCACATTACCACTACCACCTCCACCACCAACCATCGTCCCTTGGCTGTATGGATGAGTCGAATGGTAACTTCACGCTGTCAGACATAAGGCTTATAACTACTGCCTTCTCTGCAGATTAATGTGGTGTGTACAATTCAGGAGATTTAATTTAGACTATTCTTAGTACCTTAGTACCTTTAGCTTTAATGAAGGGATAAGTAATTAATCAGAGTGTTGAGTTTGACACGAAAGTCACTCACAGCTACAATGAATTTGCTACCTGTTCGACTGCCCTAAATGCAGATCAGTATTGATTGATTGATAAATGTCATCTTTGGATGCGTAGTATGTGACTGACATCGTTATTGGTTTCCTACTAACGAGACAGCGGTGTAATTGGCCAGTGAATGTGAGACCTTTGTTATAAAATCCACGTCAGCCTGGTTTAAATTTCACGTAAATGTATGGTCCCTTTACTATTTTAACAATATCATTAGTCACATTAAACTGGACACTGCATCCTTCTCCATGAAATTCTTCTCGAATCGACCTTCGTCTCTCTCTATTTGACTACGTTAATGCCATTATCTCTGAAATGCGGATGATATCTGAACATTCTCCAGGGCCGATATCCTAGATGTTAAGCCCCTTTAAACAACAAGCATCTAAAAATTCTCCAACAATAATCTCGGAAATTTTCAACTAATGTTACCCTACGAATGTTTTATTTTTAAAAACTTAGACTGTGACGCAAAACGCTGATGTTTTGGAGTGCCTAACTCCATTAGACAGGTGAAACCAACATGATGGCAAGCATAATTGGCAGTCATACAACTTTTAGTGAAAATGCAAGTGTATGTATAGGTGCTTAAATTCAAAAACAGGCTCCAAGAAGGACACTCCATGAATCATTGATGAACAAGGGGAGTGTAAAGATTGTTGGTTACAAGGATAATGAGCAGATAGGGGAGGTGACTAAAATGAGTTAAGTATTAAAATATACCTATGATAACAACGGCATTTACAATACGATACAATACGGAAAAGCAGCTGGAATTGATAAGATTTCTGGGGATATACTAAAGAAAATGGCTTGGGATGTAGTACCATATCAGAAGTACATATTTGATTATTGATTGCATTAAGAAACTACACCAAACGAATGCAGAGTTGCTCTAGTAGCCTATGTGTATAAAGGAAAGGGTGATAGATATAAAGCTCAAAACTACAGGCCAGACAGTTTGACATGCATTGTATGTATGCTTTGGGAAAGCATTCTTTATGATTATATTAGACATGTTTTTGAAATTAATAACTAGTTCGATAGAAGGCAGTTCTAGTTTAGGAAAGGTTATTCCACTGAAGATCAACTTGTAGGACTCCAGCAAGTTGTAGCAGATATCATGGATTCAGCAGGTCGAATGGACTGTATAGCGATTGACCTATCTAGGGAATTTTATATGGTAAAGGAGACTACTGACAAAAATGAGTGGAATTGAACTAGACAAAACAGAGACTAAATGGGTGGCTATATTTATAGAAAATAGAACTCAGAGAATTAGATTAGGCGAAACTTTATCTGACCCTGTTATAATTAAGAGGGGAATTCCTCAACGTAGTACTATTGGACCTTTATATTTTCTTATACATATATAAATTATATGAGTAAAGAAGTGGAATCAGAGATATGGATTTTTGCGGACTATGTTATTCTGTATGGGGTAATATATGAGTTACAAGGTTGTGAGAAACTGCAAAATGATCTCGATAGTGTTGTGAGATGGACAGTAAGCAATGATATGGTGATAAACGGGGTTAACAATCAGTTTGTGAGTGTCACAAATAGTAAGAGTCTTCTTAGTTTTAATTATTGCGTCGATGGGTGAAAGTTCCTTTTGGGGATCATTGTAAGTGCCTAGGTGTCCATATAAGAAAATATCTTCATTCGGATAAATACATAAATTGGATTGTTACACATGGTTAATAGGGTATGTGGGGGCTGTAGCAAGGCCGTAAAGCCGTAAAGGTGAGGACATAGCTCTCTCTGGTAAGACCCCAACTAGAGTTTGGTTCCAGTGTATGGGACCCTCACCAGGATTAGATGATTCGAGAATTGGAAAAAAATCCAACGAAAAGCAGTTTGATTAGTTCTGGGTGATTTCCGACAGAAAGGGTAGCGTTACGAAAAAGTTGCAAAGTTTGGGCTGAGAAAACTTGGGAGAAAGGAGACGAGCTGCGTGACCAAGTGGTGTGTTTGAGCTATCAATGGAGAGATGGCGTCGAATGACGTTAGTAGACGAATAAGTTTGAGTGGTGTCATTAAAAGTAGGAAAGATCACAGTATGAAGATAAAGTGTGAATTCAAGAGGAAAAATTGGGTCAAATATTCATTTGTAGGAAGGGGAGTTAGTGATTTGAAAAACTTATAAAGGAAGACGTTCAATAAATTTCCAATTTCCTTGCAATTATTTAAGAAAATATTAGGAAAAGAACAGATACGAAATCTGGTACCTGCCCTAAACGCGGGCCTGGGTGTTTGTGTCGTCCTTAACGTTCCTTTCTTGACATTCAACACTCTACACTTCCTCCACTCCAATTACACGCAGGTTCATATCAAATGTTGCAAGTACGAGCAAAAGATCTCTATAGGTCGACACCCCGAACAAACAGCATTAAAAATCTGTACTTTTTCAGGAGAGCCGAAATTAATTTTTCGGCTTTCTTTTGCGGTATACACCACTTGAAGGAAATTCCTACGTAGGTCTACAAACAAGTTCATCTACTAAAAACAATATAGTACTGTTATGACTTAATGTTTCAAAAATAATGTAAGAATTGAATGTGATAAAATGAAAAAAAAAATCTTGCAAGCGTATTTTATATTTGTATATAACTGAAGAGCAATCCTGTACATGCAATTGGAACACAAATGATAGCAAATAATATTAGAGTAATAATTAAAATAATACCAATAAAAATATCATTAAAATATTTCAAAATATTGACTGATTTTATTTACGGCCATTATTTAAATGATCTATTACACCTTGTGATGAACCAGCACAAGCACTGATATTCCATCCTTACACCACGAAAGACAAAGTTTTGCTGGCTCCCAATGCTAATCAATGTGACTGTTAACGAACTGCATTCGTAATTTGTATTGGCATAATTTTATTTTCTATATTCAGACATATGACATGTTTTCACTCTCGAAGTTCAATTGTAAGGCATGAGATGACAGCACAGCACAGAATCGTGATGATTCACCCTATCTCAATTTTCAAGAATTTGTTGGACACATCCTTATTCCGGGGTGGTCTTCAATTATATGTAGGAAGTTGTGTTTGTAAGTATATTGAACCAAAATATGACCAGAAGACCGACTAAACAAGAGCAGTAGATAAACTGCCGACGAGGTTTTTCAATAAGTTACTCAGAACACGATGTTTTATTTGTCTCCTCTGAATTTGTCCTCAAGTTTGCATGAAACACATTTGGTCACCATTTGTCCTCATTTGAATTTCTGAAAGTACACAATGTCAGGTAAGCTCCTTTTTACACTGATTAAAATGTAAGAGAGTCCAACAATCCTTGCTTCATAATATCATATCGTCACTTAAGAATGAACACCACGCTTATAACAGAAACCTAGTTTTACACGGGAGTGAAAAACTGTCAAATATCTGAACATGGAAAATAAAGTTATGTCAATACAAATAATGAATGGAATTTGATAACAGCCATATTTATTAGTATAAATATAATTTCGTTTTCTTAAGATATTCATTTTTCTCTAAACATGTCTTAGAATATTCGAGATACTAGTTGGCGTTGTTGGTCCACTTTAAACAATTCTATTGGATATAGTGTAGCGTATTCCCCACAGAGGGATCTAGAGGTTTTTTCAGTAACACCGCAATAGTAACACAACACTTCAGAAAAACTGCAGATGCGAGATCTTCATCCTTAAGCGACGTTATTTATACTTTTGCGTTGTTCCTACACGGTATAACCATGCAAAATCTGAGATAATGTCAAAACTTCAGATGATTTTCCTCTGACAGAAACAACGATTGCTTCTACTGAACGGAGTTCATTGGCTTTAAAGTGAGGTATTCGTAGACCATAAGGTGACATCCATTTGTGATTAGGAATGTACACACGAATACAGCTTTCTAATCAACTACAGACGACAAATTATAGAAAAGATGTACATTACTGCATGTATTATCCACTGGCACAATCAGAGCAGTGAAAACAGTACAGAGTTAAGGAATAGGATCCAAATAAGTAGCGCGATGGATATTGAGACGACGTTGTTAAAACGTAATATTAGAATCTAGTTAATCCATCATTAATACGCGTTGGCTTACAGAGAATATTTTGACCTCTAAAAAGTGAATATTTGAAATGAAAAATAATAGAATTAACCAGTGTTCCTGATAGACCTGAAAATTTCCCGTTGGAGCTTAATGAAGTAAAGTGGAGCGTGAGGAATAGTTTGTAGATCTTGAATGCTTCGTCCGTTTAGGCCATCAGTCCATATACTGGTTTGTTGCAAGTTTCCATGTCACCCGATCCTGTGCTAACCTTTTCATTTCTACGTATCTTCTACATCCTGCATCTGTTCTTCATACCTTGTACCTTGGTCTACCCCTGACGTTTCTACCTCGTGCACTTCCCTCAAAAACTAACTTAACTAGTCCTCGGTGTTTTAAGATGTTTACTTGCCTATACATATTCAGTTTCTTCAAGGAGGACTTCTGAATTAATTAAGTAGGCAACGTTTTAATCCAGCGGCGTTTACGTTCGTTTTACATATGGGTCATTTGCGGGAAACCCGGGATGAGTGATTAAATTGACTAGAAATTATGCGAGCAGTGATTGTGCATTTGATAGGCTACGTCAGTTAGCGCATTTGATGTTACAGTTTATTATGGTATTATTTAATTTATCGTCGATGTGATTTATATTACTGTAATATTAATATCCGTAATTACATCCGCGATATTAACCGTTTATATTATTCATTAATTAGTGACCGTGGTCATTTCATGTACCGGCTAAATATATCTGATATCTGCCTTGCATATACAATGGATTGACCTAGTCACTCGCACATCCACACAAGAGCCTCAAGAATTTCAGAGCCAATAACGGAGGCGTTGGTAGTCGTGTCAAGCCCCTAATTATTATTTTAAAACTCTTCTTTTAAATTATCGCTTCCAAAACTTTTACAGAACACATAAACATGCGGCTAATACAAGGCTGGCTATATAGGCTCATTCTCTCGAGTTAATCCTTCTCCATTTAATCGTTTGATAACGCGTTCTTATCACTGAGGGAAGAAATAAAGGCCACTTTCTAGTGAAGTGAATACCAGCTACCTAGCGAGATATGCCTGTTTTCTGTATAGCTCTTCGTCATTATGTATTATTTGTGGCAGATATCAGCATATAAGCATCATAATCTGAGAATAATCTCATCAATGCCACAGTTCAATGTGCTGTTGCTTTGCAAGGAAATTATTTCCAATCAACAAAATATGAACACTCTAACTGATGACAAGATTAATGAAAAATGATATCAAAAAACTCAAATCGAATTGCAGCACCTTTGTATTAATCTTGGTATTTAATGTTTACCCCTGTCTACGATGGTTTACTAAGTAGTGTAGCAGTAAAAGAGCCCGACTTTAAGATTTATTTTCAACGCAAGCATGGAATAGTTCTCAGGGCTAAACTGGATGAATAATAGCTAGGGCTTGGTACAGGAGGCAGGGTCCTATCTACAAGAAAAAATTGAATCTGATTTGATAAGAGTTTATTCATGTAATGCATGTTAAATTGCACATCACCTCATGGTAGATAGGGGTTGTCTTCCACATTGTCCTTTAAATGGCCCGGGTCTCCAGCTCACCAGGCCGCACCGGCTGGAACACGTTCCAGAAGATGCCCAAGTACTCCATCAAGATGCTGACGGACCATCCAGGTTGGCTGCACGGAATACGCCTCAAGTTCCCGATGCTCGTGATGACCTCCGCTGGTTCCTGACGATGTTGAGGGTAATCACATTACCCAAGTACAATGAGGTTGGTAGAATCAATGCAAACTCCGTAAATGTGCTCTTCGTCACTCGCAGAATAAATCAAAGTTCATGAAAACCTTGAGTAATGAGTTTTCTCACCACTAGTAACATCACGAGACAATGTTCATAAAGACTTTCAAGAACCCACTCTTTAACACTCATGGAAATGACGAGTCCGTGGTCATGAAGACTTTCAATGATGTTATAGTTCATCAATGAAAAAAATTACAATTCTTTAAGTAATCACTGGCAAAGGTCACAAGTCTATGCTCATGGAAACTTCGAATAAATTTAGAGTTCATCACTCGTAAATATTACAAGTATTTGAATAATCACTGGCGAAAAGTTAGAGTCCATCACTGCTAAATATGACACGTCTTTGAATAATCACTGGCGAAAAGTTAGAGTCCATCACTGTTAAATATGACAAGTCTTTGAATAATCACTGGCGAAAAGTTAAAGTCCATCACTGGTAAATATGACAAGTCTTTGAATAATCACTGGCGAAAAGTTTAAGTCCAACACTGGTAAATATTACAAGTCTTTGGGTAATCACTTGGCGAAAAGTTAAAGTCCATCACTGGTAAATATTACAAGTCTTTGAATAATCACTGGCGAAAAGTTAAAGTCCACACTGGTAAATATTACACGTCTTTAAATAATCACTGGCGAAAAGTTAAAGTCCAACACTGGTAAATATTACAAGTCTTATTGGCGAAAAATTAAGTTCAACACTCGTAAATACTTAGAAAAATTCAGAGTTCCTCAACACTCGTAAATACTGCAAGTCCCACTTATAAAGACTTAGAAAAATTCAGAGTTCCTCAACACTCGTAAATATTGCAAGTCCCATTTATAAAGACTTAGAAAAATACAGAGTTCCTCAACACTCGTGAATACTTAGAAAAATTCAGAGTTCCTCAACACACGTAAGTATTACGAGTCTCGTTTATAAAGACTTAGAAGAATTCAGAGTTCCTCAGTGATACTATAACCACACGAAGATAGCTTCCGACGATAATAGCAGCGAGTAGGGCCACGTTAACTACTCGACTGTCACTGATAGACTGAGATATCAGGCTATATTGAGCCCTCCTGTATTTGGTTTGAGGACATTACGTCACATATGCCGTGAAGCTAGTTATCTCCTGAATCCCTCGACGGATTTTCTTGAAATTCAAGCATTGCGACGTTTATGTAATTCCCTTTAAAATGACATATTGATCAAGTCGCTACCACAATTATTATGGGATTTTTAAATTTTTTTCTCCATCGAATGTTCCGGAAGGTGTGACGCTTGAATCTGGAACATACGAGTTCAGGCTAGCTGCACGTGGCATGACAGGCGGGTGATCTAACTAGCCCCTGCGGCTACGTCACGCATACAGCTGTTCTCAGCTTGCTTGCTCTTCCTGCTGAATGTAAACAAACCAGCCTTGCACGGAGTAATACGCGTGGTGATAAAATACGATCAACTCTCAAAAAATATGCATGTACAGGTCGTAACCGGTACAGTATCCAGATATTTCTTGCGAACCTTTTGCACATAATCCTTTGAGATATTACCTAGGTAATATCAGAATAATTTCACATGCAATCATTGTGTTGTATGTTAAGCATTAATGGTGAACAGACGTGTTTTTTATCCTTCGCAAGGATTTCTGATTGCACATTCCGAAAATTGATTCATGTATGAACTATATTCATTGTTTGAAGGTAATATTTAAACTGTGCCTATCACATTTCTGCTTCCTTCAATATTTCATAGGTTGTATGAATGCATGTCTATTGTGCCTTCCCTCTTAGAATTTTAAAACGTTTTCTCCTGTTAACCTCCTATGGGTAACTAATACCATACTTCGAGTAGCTGTCATTTAATCAGTGATCTGATAAGCTAATCATCATTTTAGCATGACGTTTAGATGATCTGCAGCTTTTTATAATTCATTTTAGGAACTCTCTTGCCTGGTACATATGCGACAGTTTTGAATTTTATCCCTTATATTCTTTACACAAATTACGATCCCAGAAGGAATCATACTTTTTTTCACCGGCTATTTCAATCATGAAATTCCCAGCGTTTCGCCCAAAAGTGGAAATGTGCTTATTAAAGGAAAGCCACACCACTCAACTAATATTGCTAACAACATTCAGTGCAGTTTTAAATAAATTTAATTATCATCAGTCTAAGGGCTACCCGCCTGCAACACATATCGAAATCACTTGTTCAACAATGCGATCACAAAGCTTGGCGCAATAGTATAGAGAGTATGAATACAAATGACTCGCATTCGGAAGGATAATATGCGCATCAGTGAATGCATAATCAACATACGAATAATGTTATTTAGTTTTACGTACCAATACGTACGTTTACGGTTTTCGGATACGTCGAGTTGCAAGAATTTAGTCCCTCAGGGGATTTTTACGAGCCAATAAACATATCGACATGAGGCTGACGTATAAAACACCTACAAATACCACTAGACTAAGTCAGAATGGAACGTGCCAAGTTGGAGTCAGAAGGCCATCTGACCCACTCAGCCCGGCCACTATAGATGTGATGATCCCGTTACAAGATGATATCTGTATTATTATTATTATTATTATTATTATTATTATTGTTGTTGTTGTTATTTCATCTCTGATATTATTACAATTATTTTAACTATTATTATTATTCAATGCAATTCTGCGATGCTTGTCGTTTGCGTGATTGTAGTCAAATTGTTACGTATATATGTGTGTGTAGATTAACACATGTACAGTAAGAGTTGCTGTATATCAGATGTGGATGTAGTGCGTGCAATAACTCCTGAGATTGTAATATTGGCAAATACCGCTGGAGTAACCGCAGAGTCACTGCTACGTCATCGTGAGCATTTAGCGGTGAGCTCTCTTACTTGGAGTTACCTAGGATGCTGCAGGCGGTTTCACCATAGGGTGTAACATTTGTCTCGAGGTGGGAGTAGATCATTGTTATTCCTGGAGATAGCGTAGGTGTGTCAACTAACGTCTACATAAGGCGGCTGCATATTGTAGCGTCAGTCATTATTCAATTGGAAGGAGAGGCCACAGTTGGTCGGAGAGTCATTGAGTCAACGGGAAGGAGAGGCCTCAGTCGGTCGTTAGTCATTAGTTAAACGGAAGGTGAACAGTGAAGAACTCAAATGGATAAGTGAACAGTGACGGAGTCAATTGGAAGGAGAGATCTCAGCCGGTCAATTAGTTGTGTTCGGAGGATAGGCTTCCCATGAACTCATATAGGACAGACTTACCAGGAAGTCACCAGGATGGAGAAGAAGCTGTCACATGGATACATCACCAAATTAGGCTTGGCACATCTACAGTAAACACCAGATCAAAGGAATACGTCGTAATTACACTCAAAGTGTTGAAGGTACAGTCAAGTGAACCAGTGAGGGATAAATTTCGTGTATAATTGTTTAATGTCCGGTCAAGAAGAATTCAAATTCATGCCTAGTTTCTTTCAGTTGCAATATGATAATTTCATATTCTCATCTGTTTTATCGCAGCAGGACTTACTATTTTTTCTATACAATTTAAAGAATATATTTTGTTCTACCAAATTAATTTATCGTTTCATTTTTAGAACTGATTCATATAACCTCAAATTTAATGGGGAAACTGAACCCAATCTCCTTTTCCCAGAACTTATATGGTATGTTGTCAAAAGTAAGCTTGTTACCTCACACCCTAGAGATATTCAAGAATCTCATTCTCTTATTGCTGCACTGAGTTGTAGCTGGCGCCCTTCCAATAACGTATGTGTAAGTAAGCAGGTAAGAACCAAGTGTGAGTACAAGGTCCAACGATTGAGTATTTTATTTAATGAATATTAATTTTCATATTTTTTCATTTAAATGCAGTTATATATTTTTTTTATTTAGTAAAGGTGTTAGGAAAACTCTCAAGATTCAGCTCAGAAAATGATTTTCAGCTGAGTTAAACAAGACAGTTTCTTCCAAAGTTACACGTTCATTGGTTACTGAGGTTCAAGCTGTATAAAATTCAACACTGTTTACATCAAAGGGTGGACATTTTCTATAGCGGACAAAAGTAGCAAAAAAGACTACAAAAACGCACTAACACTGACATTAAAGCTAGCTCCTTCTCTTGTAAGAAAATGTTCAAAGTATGACCATTCTGCATCAGGATCCAAGTTTTTTTTTACCACTTACTGAATTCTCATAGGAAAAATCATGTTTTCATTAGAGAAATGGCTTATTAAAAATAATGTTTAAAAGGTTTTATTTGACCACCTCCGTGGTTCAATGACTAGGCTGGTGAACTTCCAACCGTGCACCGCTTAGATGTTAGTTCTTGAATTTAATTGGTTTCATTTTTCAGTAACTGCACAGATACATACGTATGTACTCTGTATCCGATACAGAAGTCTCCGCTAAAATAATTTATTCGATTAGCACAGAGTAAAATAAAGGAACAAAATTAAATCAAAAACTGTTCAAAAATGTTTGAAAAATATCAAGCCGCACAACTGGTAACCTATTATAGATTATTCATATCTTACAAAGGACTTCACTTGCTCAATATTAACTGCATATGACAATTAAACTCATTGTTAATTCTTAGAATTGAGAATCCATATCTTAACTAAGACACAAATTGTGATGTTATGTCAATACCTTGCTTATAGAAAACATTGCTTGAAATATTTAATTTTCAAATTGTTCGCCATCCTAATTCAACCTGTAGTTGTGTGTTCTGCACAAAGTAACATGCGTAAATTAGTGTCTTCCAAGAGATCCTTTTATATACAAAATTGATTTTGTCAGTATGAATTTCAAGAACTATTAAATCTTCAGGTATTGATGTTCTTGAATTCCAGTAGAAACTTGATTCTTCCGTTTTTCAGACGTATCTTCAATGCTGTTCAATTCAATGTACTCTTTATACGTATGATTAATCCTGTATTTGATGTTAAATATAACAACAAATAACACCGGTTGACAGTTTACCCGAACCCGTGTTTTCTCGTCTTTAACAAAATTCCCATTTGAGAAATATTTCTGTCCTTGTCTGTATTTTAGTTATGATAAAAGCGAATTGTGTGCTCTAACTCTTTAATTTAATTTATCACTTGCACAGATAAGTCAAGTCAAGTTGGTCTTTTTGCCTGTCATGTTGCGGGTTACTGTAGTCACGTCCTAGTTCGTGAACCATGGGCAACGACTGAATGGCCTAATAAGTTGTCCTCAGTGTCGGGTCACAAATTGCTATGGAATGGGAGTGGGCATCTCGGACATATTCTGAGTCATGGCCTTCCTTGTGCTCAGGCGGCTAGGGCTATATAATCCACCGATGGTCCCTAACCCGTTAGAAGAGAGTTCCTCATTTGGACTATGCGTAAGTAGAGTATCAACCTGCTTCATGAATACACCGAGCTCAGATCATTTTAGGCACGCCTCGGATCTATGGGAGTAACGGAGTCCCACTCCCATTTCACAGGCGAGGGACTCCTTGGAAACAATTTGGCGAACGAAATGGAATTCGATGGGGAGCTATCAATATTAATGGGGCTTACGGAAGAAAGTAGAACTGGCTGTGTCAGCAAAGAGGATGTATCTGGTTGTGCTAGGAGTAAGTGATATTATGGTAAGGGGAGATAACGAGGAAGAGATTACAAAATGTACTTGACAGTTGTTAAAAAGGGAAGGGCAGAGTGAGGGTTACGGCTATTTATAAGGAATACTATTGCACGCAACATATTTTATATTAAGCACATAAACGAGCGAATGATGTGGGCAGATTTGGCAGTTGGGGGAATTAGGATGAGAAATTGTCTCATTGTATCCACCATGTGAGGGTGCAGATGACGATGAAATTGACAAGTTTTATGAAGCATCGAGTGATATCGTAGGCAGGTTCAACAGCAAGGATAGGATAGTGCTATGGGCGATTTCAATCCTAGAGTTGGAAATAGAACTAAAAGATACGAAAGGGTGATTGGTAAATTTGGGGCAGATATGGAAGCTAATGGGAATGGGAAGCGTTTGCTGGACTTCTGTGCTAGTATGGGTTTAGCTGTTACGAATACATTCTTTAAACATAAGGTTATTCACCGCTACACATGGGAGGCTAGGGGTACCGGATCCATCATAGACTATATCTTAACCGACTTCGAATTCAGGAAATCTGTTAGAAATGTACCGGTTTTCGGGGATTTTTTTCCATGAAACAGACCACTATCTGATCTGTAGTGAACTAAGTATCTCTAAGCCTAGAATAGAGAAAGTGAAATCTGTCTGTAAACGAATAAGGATAGAAAATTTCCAGGACGAGGAAATTAGGCAGAAGCTCATGGATATAATTAGTTAGAAGTTCCAAACAGTGGACAGTCAGCAGGTTCAGGATATAGGAAGGGAATGGGTGGCATACAGGGATGCTATAGTCGCAACAGCAAGGGAATGCCTAGGACAACTGTGTGTAAAGATAGAAAAGAGCGAACATTTTGGTGGAATGATGAAAAGAGAGCAGGTTGTAAAAGTAAAAAGAAGGCTTATCAGAAATTGCTCCAAACCAGGGCTGATACAGGCAGGGAATTGTATATAGATGAAAGAAACAAAGCGTAAGAAATAGTTGCTGAATCCAAAAAGAAGTCGTGGGAAGATTTTGGTGATAACCTGGAAAGGCTAGGTCAAGCAGCAGGGAAAGCTGTTTGGACATTAATAAAGAAACTTAGGAAGGGAAGGAAATAGATATGTTAAACCTATGCTTAAAAGTGGGCAACATACCAGAGAAAGCAGGATCTCGACAATTAAGATACTCTTTAAGGGGAAAGGAAATCAATTGGACCCGAACTCCTACAGAGGAATTGCCGTGGAAAATTGCATATTGAAGATACTCACAAGCATTATCGCAAAGCGAATTACTAAGGAAGTAGAACACAGGATTACGAAAGAACAATTCGGTTTCCGAAAAGGCAGTAGCACTCTCCATGCTATTAACAACTTAATTTATGACATAGAAGATGCATTAAGGCATCCTCAAAGAAAATTCCATGTAATCTTCGTATATTATACGAAAGCATTCGATACAGTAAACAGACGTATGCTAATCTCAAAGCTGGGAACAATAAAAGGAAAAATAAGCTCACTGCAATGATCCATAACACGATGACAGCCAATTTCATTCATATCACAGATGTCGTAACCACATCGGAAACAATAACTCAGACCAACGGCGTCCTACATGGAGAACCGTTTATCCCCCTACTCTTTAATGTCGCCTCATACAATGTTGTACAAGAGACGGAAGATATAAAAATTTACATATATGCGGACGACATGGTCAATGGATCAAATTCCAACTACAAGCTGCAAAGGGCCAAAAGCGAACTTGAGAAGTGGGGACAGGAAAACAAAATGGAAATTAACACCGAAAAATCTGCACAGATGGCCTTCTGCAACAGAGGGCGAGAAGCTGCGGGGGACAGGATATATCTAGGACCGAAAAAAATTGTGACAGTCAACAGCTTCAAACACCTGGGAGTGACTCTGCAAACCACCGCCAGATCTTTCAGAATACACGTGAAATCCCGTGCAGCATCTGCCACAAAAGCAACTTTTGACATCAAAGAATTTTCCAGATTATCAACAACATCCTCTATGGCCTTATTCAACGCAACATACGGAATATATATTATTTAGGATAAGTTAAGTCTAAAAGATCTAATGACTTTAAAAGCAGTTAAATCAAGATTCTTGAAAGCCGCTCTAGGTGTTTCGAAACACAATGTATACGAGCTCTCGAGAGAACCGTTCTTTATAGGAGAACTGTGTGTGAGGCTCCCATCTACTGACAGCTGGAATAAACTGCTCCTTGAAAGACAAAGGAAACGAAGAGAAATTTGGCTGGACTTTAATACTACAGAAGCCATGGTAAATAGATCCTGGGCCAACACGAATCAAGACCTCCGACACCTGGTAACCTCAATCGCTGTGCATGGGTACCACCACAAAGTATGCCAGAACAAGGGTTTTCACGATCTCGGGAATAACTGTATATGTGAGTTGTGCGATCAACCTTGTGATCGTTAGCATATGACCATTTGTAAGAAACGAGTAATACCCCTGGTAGACTTTGGTGCTTAATTAAAATGTGTACAATCAAAATACGGGGTAAAATGTATCGCCAAAACTTATGTAACTTATGTAACATATATACACAAATTATGTGGATTTCTTAATAATAATAATAATAATAATAATAATAATAATAATAATAATAATAATAATAATAATAATAATAATAATAATAATAATAATAATAATAATAATAATAATGGTAATAATAATAATAAGTAAGTGTTATTCTGCCCCAAGGCAGGTCCGAACCTCTGCAGAGGTGTTCCTGATCCGGAGTTTACGTGCGGTAGGATGGCCAGTTCCTTTCCTCTCATCCATTCCCTTAATCCT
The DNA here is from genome assembly GCF_040414725.1 of Anabrus simplex. Lineage (NCBI taxonomy): Eukaryota > Metazoa > Arthropoda > Insecta > Orthoptera > Tettigoniidae > Anabrus > Anabrus simplex. The sequence continues at coordinate 48,783,063 of NC_090266.1, read as the reverse complement.
CACCAACAGCGCGTGGCAAACCCTCCAACTCCTGACCACGCCCAATGTTGCTTAACTTCGGAGATCTCACGGGATCCGATGTTTCAACACGGCTACGGCCGTTGGCATAATAATAATAATAATAATAATAATAATAATAATAATAATAATAATAATAATAGTAATAATAATAATAATAATAATAATAATAATAATAGTAAATTAAGATAAATATTTTCTACTTGATTAATTGAGGCAATAATTTTTCTCGTGAAATATATGCTATATATGAATGATTCCTAGAATTAACCAGGAAGATTTCAGTGCCCTGATGCAAGCAATGTTTAAATTGTTTAAGAGAATCAAAATTTCAAATTTACTGCGCTCAAACTTTACAATAATAACACAATAATAAAAGAGACGTGACGCAGTGTCTTCGCCTGCTGAAACGACTAATGTTCGGCCACACGGAGCGGCACGTGATCACTGTGATATTATCGCCCATAATACTCGGCTTTCTTGATCGTGACGCTGCCTTCCTTATCCGACAGCTGCTCAAAAGTCCTCACGAGGCTGAGTGAACACCGCTAAAGACATCAGAGCAGAATTAAAATACTTTGACTGGCTGGAAATGAAACCCGCGGGTGACCACAGGGCTGGCGCTCAAATATTACGTCTCCTGCAATTTTAGGGTTAACTGTTTTTAGCTTAACTTGTAAAAATCCACTTGCGTCTTAGGCTAAGTACTGTCAGCCACTTTAGTGGGAGATACGACTATAATATGATGTCTACAGAACACATGATTTCAGATGGGGTGCTTAGTGGAACAGTAGGCTAAAATACCAGTGTGTACAGGGCATATATGAAACTTCTAATTTCTCATTTTCTGATCGTCTTCTGCAGACATCAATTGCAAATTAAGCACACAATGTCTTGGGATTACCATACGAAAGAAGTGGCCACACATTCACTCGAGAAGCTAATACGTTGGCTCTCTGTATGACCACTACATCATGGTTGGGTAACCATGCGAACAGGGAACGAGTTGACGATTTACAGGTATTTGCATTGCTTCCAGACCGCGGTCCGCAGATTCAAGACGGTGAAAAGGAATCATTTGACTTGGAGACTCACGTTTAAGTGGCTTAACCTTTGACTTGGAAACGAAGTTGACTTGTGCCCCTAACATTTGCAAATAGGGGAGGACCAGTACAAGATCATCGTCCCCTTCTCTTGGGATCCAAGGAGTTCACAAGTAGAAGACTATCCATATGTATAGCAACATTACAGCTTCCATTAGAGAACCCAGAACTTAATTTGGAGAAACCTAAACAAATTCGAAGTGGTGATTATTATTTAGTCTATTGCTTTTATTGCGTAACGAATAGGATACGGGACCGCCTGCCATAATAAAAATTCGGGCCCACTCAAGTAAAAGGTAAAAGCTATGAATATAATTACATCAGGTAGAAGTAAAGCAATATATTGTCAAGTTATATGAACGAAGGGATTATTCCTTATTGTAAAATAAAAAGGTCTTCTTTGACTGCCTCCGTGGTTTAATGGCTAAGCTACTGAACTGCCAACCGTGCACCACTTAGATGTTCGTACTTAAATTTAATTGGTTTAATTTTTCTGTAACTGCAGAACTACCTATGTGTATACTCTGTAGCCGAAACCGAAGTATCAGTTAAAATAATTTATTCGATTAGAACACAGAAAAATAAACGAACACAATTAAATCAAGAACTGTTGGAAACGTTTGAAAAATATCAAACCATACAACTGTTAAAACTTTTGTTACCTTCGCGCAAAGAGAGCACGTTCGAAACTGAGCTGAGTGATCTTATTGGCATTATTCACTGTTTTCGAACAAATGTGTAATAAAAGTGAAATATTATGTAATATTCGTGCACAAATTATTGAATTATGAAGAACCAAAAGAAACTACTTCGTATAAACACGGTCATGCCCATTTAAACTCCGCCAGAAAATATCGATCCACCCACCTTTCATGAAGTTAATCAAGTCATTAAAGGATTGAAAAATTGTAAAGTTTGTGGAGAAGACCAAATATTTTCCGATTTGTGGAAAAATGCAGCTCCATCTGTTAGAGAATCACTTGACCAATGCTTGGTAAAAATTTGGAATGATGAAGAATTGCGTTACCGGACTATTGGACAACTGCAGTAATCCACCCTCTACACAAACAAGGATATAGAACAAATCCCGATAACGATCGAGGAATATCACTCCTGGATTGTATTTATAAAATATTCTCGAGGAAAACTTACAATCGGTGCGAATGTCAACTGGAGAAAGAATTAGGGGAGTACCAGGGAGGATTCCGACCATGTCGTAGTTGACCAGATCAAATCATAACACTAACATTATTAATGCACATCTACAAAAGACGACAGAAACAAGTCATTATCACTTTCGTAGACTTTCGTAAAGCTTATGTTTGCATTCACTGACTTTCATTATTAAAATTATTACGAAATTTTCGATTACATCCTAAATTAGTTAAAATACTAAATCAAGGATGAAGTTTGGAGGTGGATTTTCCGAAGCATTCACGATCAGATCAAGACTAGGACGAGGTGATGTATTATCTCCACTTTTGTTTACCTGTACTCTGGAATACTTGATGAGAGAATGGTATAAAGAGAATAACAAAAACATAAAAATTGGATACATAAAGATGAAATTATCCTAAATTGCTTAGGATTTCCAGACGGTCTCGCACTACTAGTTTATAAACTTAATGAAGCTCGGAGTCAAATCACAAGTCTCCAAATTATTTCCGGAAAAATAGGATTAACAATTTACTTTGATGAAAATAAAATAATGGCAATAGATCCCCTTTTAATAAGCAGTGTTCTGATACGTAGAAATGAATACAAATTTTACAACAATTTAAATACCTGGAGAAAGTATAACATACAATTTAAATGAAAAAAATTATTGGGCAGAGAGAAAGAAAAAAATTATCCAGAGCGCAAAATGTAACCAGAAATACATACTACAAGAAATGTTTGCCAATAAATATAAAATTGGAACATTATAAAGACTGTAGTCCAACCTGAAATAACTTATGCAAGTGAAAAATTATTTACACTTAGGCAAAAGAATAACACTGATAAAGTTTTTAAAAGTACATGCATGAATAAGAAGTACCAAAAAGGAGGAGAATGGAGTATCATCCCAAATGCAGCAGTATATCAGGAAATATAATCTAAAACGGATTTCATGAGAAACAAGAGAATACCATTCCTTGGTCATCAGCTGAGAACACCTTAAGACAGGTTAATACGCAGAATTTTGGAGAAGCTTTGGAAACAGGAACATCAACCTGACTGGATAAAAGAAATAAAATAAGACATGAAAGAATTAGGCATAACCCTGGAGGATTTAAAAATAAATCAGACAAAATAAGTAAATTGAAGAATATTAAAATTAAATTCCTACCAAAAATTGATAAAAAAGACAAACAACTAAAATGGCATTTTCAGAAGAAGAACGACAATGAATATCAGATAGAATGAAGAAAACCAAAAACCATAATAGAAATTAACTACAGTGGACCAATGGGCCCGTAAAAGCGCAATAATAATAATAATAATAATAATAATAATAATAATAATAATAATAATAATAATAATAATAATAATAATTTGTGCATAACACTATATCTGGTACACTGCATTTAGAAAGTGTCATTTCCTAACATTTTGGTATAAATTTGCATTGCTGTAATAATGTTTTAATAATTTGGTGCAGGTCTTTTCTGAGGAACGTGCTGCAAGCTGTGCTGTGTTACACTCAACACAATAAACTGTTGCTAGATACACGCAATACGTACAAAGTGCAAAACACGAACTACCACATTTCGACTGACTGTGCAAAACCGCCGTGCAGAGTGACATTAGCCTAGGGCAGGGATGGCAAACACGGTCTGGTTTACTACTTTTTACTGTCTAGTGTGTCGTCAGTTTATTTCCTTTAAAATCATCATGAGACTAACTCGCTTGACTTCATTTAGGTAATAGATTACACTGCATATAAATTCAGTTGACTGAATGTTGCATGATTTTATTTTTCAAACATCACTGAACAATACATTTTGATCAACAGGTGAATTTTAATGATAATTTTAATGCAGCCAATGACCATTAATAGCAATATGTATACATAAATGCATTTCATAATTAAAATCCAAACCAAACCCCATGGCACTACAGCTCTTGAAGGGCCTTGGCCTACCAAGCGACCGCTGCTCAGCCTGAAGGCCTGCAGATTACGAGGTGTCGTGTGGTCAGCACGACGAATCATCTCAGTCGTTATTCTTGGCTTTCTACACCGGCATTTCAAAATTAGACATTACCAAATTGAGTCAAAGATATGTTTCTTCTTTGTTTTGCTTCCATTTTCCCACATGTCACCGATCACATATCTACCCACAAAGAGAAGACATACGTCCGTCAGTCGGTGTGTGAAAATAAAATAAAATAAAAACAAATACATTTTAAGTTAGCCTATATTTTTCTTTGACCTTATAGAATTCGGAAAAAATATGGCAATAGAATTAATTGTGACATACTTCTTTATTAAAGCAGTCCGACTCCTAAGCTGAATGGTCAGAGTTGAGGCCATTGGTTCAGAGGGTCCAGGGTTAGATTCCTGGCCAGGTCGAGAATTTTAATCGCGTTTCATTAATTCTTCTGCGATGGTTTCCGTATATTTCTAACATTCACCCAATATCCTCTGGTTATTCCACGGAGAGCAACAGTTCAGGGACTATCTCTGCTTTGTGTAGTTCTGCACTTACTTGGCCACTCAGCTGTTGCCTGCGATTCATGTGACATACATAAAACTAAGGCTCAGGATATAGCATTCATAAGCAAGAAGTAACAGGCATAAAAGTGGCGGAAATGATTGCAGGTCAAAACTCGCAATTAAGAGATTAGAACTTATTTCATGGAGAAAGTTATACGTATGAATTATTTTAAATGCTGGATCACGCGTGTCAAAAAATGAGAAGCAGTGCATGATGTTCAGTAATTAGTTTTAATGATTTCAAAGTGGAGGTGGAGGCACTTCCGTGTATGTGGGGCTTTCTCCATCTACCACCCCTAAATTGTACATGTACAATTTAAGGAAAATAAATAATAATAATAATAATAATAATAATAATAATAATAATAATAATAATAATAATAATAATAATTCCAAATAGAAAACTGTGGGGGCACTCGGGTCGTTCATAGAAGTTAGTAAGGTGAAGTTGAACGGCAGAGTTTGAACGTTTCAAAAAGGTATAATGCCATAATGAGTATAGAGCCAAAGTATTTAAATGAAGATATTCAACGTGAAAATATTTCAGCAGCTCGAATGAGTTGTTACAAGTACACGTGTGTTAAAATTGTTTGATCCAAATGAACTGTTCCAAGAGCATTTTGATGGTAGTTTAAATGGAGCAGATTGTGATTATTGCAAGAAGGGAATCCAATTGCTTTAGGACGAAGATATTTCCATTTTATTATTAATGTAATTATTATTAGTAGCAGTAGTAGGAATAATTTCCTCCATGTTCATCATGGACGATTTAAGAGGTGAATCTTAATTCAGAATGCCACTGCATCAATAGTTTACGTAAATTCAACACAACACGAAGTGAAGTCCTAAACGTATTTTGTTATAGCTTATTTATGTAAATTATGTCTTGGAATTGTATTATTGTTACTAGGAAGATGTTGACATATATCAGACAGTGAGATTGTACTGTGCCTTTTAGATGATATACATCAGTTTTAACAAACGCTGCAAAAAATACATGGCGCAGCCAATTAAACGACCAGAACATTTGAGACGACCACGAGGATCAGGATAGAAAAGATAAAGGTGAGGATTTATTATAAATGTAGTTGTTTCATGGAAGGTAACGCAGATGGAAAGGTTGGTAGTATTGTTTTTAAATCTATAGGCAGTGAAGAACTAACGAGATGAATGTCACCAAAATAGTAACAAAATCCACTGACCAAGGTAGTTCAGTATTTTGATACACACTTTGAAGGTCATATTAATATTATATTTGAAAGATACCGTTTTAGAATAATTAAAGAAAATGAATGTGCAATATTCCGTGATTTTTTGTTAAAACTGAAAGTGGAAAATATAATTATGTACAAAATTATAATTTGTTAGGAAGTGAGGTATAATTGAAGTAATCCAAGTTTGTGTCCTTCTTATGTCTGATAGTAAGGTACATAGGTTTGTACTTGGATATATTAAGAGAATTGGGTAAATATTTGAGGTTGTGGATCGAAATGCATGGCAGAGAATTGCCTATGGTTTCATACTTTATTTGGATTGTTCGTTATGAGATCAATGAGTGTGTGTGAGGGATATAAATACGAACACATAGCTGCACGGACGAACTTCGTGGGTTGTATCGAGTGAATAATCATGTTTCAGGCATTACAGAAATCTAGCAACTGATTACTGTTATGAGTCATATTAAACAATATGGATGTAAAGTCAAAAGGAATAATCATGCGTTCGTACGTGGCCTGGAAGTCTAGTCATATCCGTTTCACCAGATGTTTTCTACATGACAGAAATCACCACCTCTTGTCTATTAATGTTTTCTTCAACAAATAAGATTTCACACAGCGTTTAAATGTCCTCGGCTGATGTACACTCAACAATAATTGCTGGGCAGGAAAATATTTAATATATATTTTATACTTAATTCTTGAAACGCGAAGATATTCGTAAACCGTGGATAGCAGCTGGCCTACCACCTGCACAGTACGTTCATTCTGTTTCAAACAAGAGGATTCTGAAGAAATTTATCTTCCCCGGCGGCCATTTTTTTCTGCGGTTGAGTGTACGTATAACTCGGCTCTCTAAGTCATATTTACAATAATGCGTTGTCACGCCTTCCCTCCTTCTGTTCGAAATGGGTTAGATCATATTGATCAATTACAACCATGCAGGATGGAATGCTAGGAGTCAAGCCATGTTTCAGAAATATAAAGATATATAATATACTTTCGCTTAGTAGTGCTTGAATTGTGCCATTATGCGCTCGAAGAGAAAGAGTATTAACATGGCACTGCAAGATGTGTAGAGAGTATGAAAATGCTAGTTTCAACAGAATACCAGCTGAGATGTGAGATCCGCGCCGGGAGGAATTATTGATACCCTCACTGCCACGCGCATGTCTAACTGAATGACGAAAATTCCATCAAGCATATCATTAGAGAATATATGATATTCGAGTGAAGGAAACTCACCTCTTCATCCTAATAAACATTCAGCTGATTGTTTATACCACTAAAATATCAAACAATTTAAATCCGCATTTGTGGTGACAAACGTCCTAGTGCCGTCTGGAAGCGGAACTACGATACGTGCATCTTACTTCCAAACATTTTTCATACCCAATTCGCCCCTTCCAAAATATCTTTAAATAGTGCTGGCAGCGATTCAGTGGTCAAAGTTTTCGTGCCTCTCAGCTTGCATCTAATAAATTGATATCTTCAGGTAATTCATATCACATCAGTATACCCCATACGATTCCACATTTGCAGTAGCGAGCTAACTTCACTATAATCACACGCACTCCCACTGTTACTACCTTAGAGACTTTCCTACGTGGTGGATTCTGTCAAACTTTTCCAGAGGCAGTTAACATCTAGATGTTTAAAAGAAAGGCACGAACATGTATATGAATATCTTTACTTGGCATTTCGGTTATTAATTAAATTAGCAAGCAATTTGCTGAACTTCATACAGTAGTTCATCATGTTTCTCCAGTTTATTTTTAAGACTATTCATCTCCTTTCCAATCGACTTGAGCTTACTGATTACCGCGGATCTGAATTCCATGAAAACCTTCCACAAGGAAGCTAGGGTGTTGTCAGCAAGGTTTTCTATGCTGGCGACTTGGGAACCATCAACATGCTCTAGGCGTTCCTCGAACCTGTTGTTGTCCAACCTTTCTTGTGCAACATTGACTAAAGGCATTTTCCAGTATACACTTATTCCGAATACTTAACACAAACTTTCACACAACGTATGGTCCTTATATGCTGTTATTAAATCAGGTAGCCCGGAAAAAACAAAGAGCAGTTTCACAGGGTCACCTCGATGTTCACCATCACGTTATAATCATCTAATAAATTGATATCTTCAGGTATTTCATATCACATCAGTGCAGGAATATTTACCATAGAAATATATATTCAAGTATGTTTAAGATTCTTAAACCAGTCGTAGTGCTAAAAAAGGCATAGATTTATCAATTACACAGCGTTCTAAAGTGTAGTGTAGACTTTTCGTAGTTTGATTTGAACTGCATGCTGTGGGATGGCATTTAAAATGTCATTAATTAACTCAAACGTTTTTCTAGCACTGCGATAAATTTAATACTTGCAGAAATACTTATACATAAATCCCAGGGAATCTTCATGTTTAAATGTTAAATGTTATTTGGTAAACCTCTTTTATTGCTGTTACTTGCACTGCCGTTCACCAGAGGAAAGGCAAAAGGAAAGAATGCACTTCGGAGAAAAAGCACAGCGGTAATGAATCTATAATTACCTCATATGCCATAATCATCATTCATTAAGTTCTTATGGTGACGAATTAGGGATTGGAATAATTTATCAAGGGAGAATTTTAACACACACATTTTAACACATTTAGAATTACTTTGAAACGATTTAAGAAAATACTAGGTAAATAACTTATATGGAATCTGCCACAGCCCTACAGGCATATCAATGATGAATATTAGATACTGTATGTTATAAGAGGAAACGCACACACACTTACACACACACACACACACACACACACACACACACACACACACACAATGTAATACTACAATCAACGATGATCATGATGATGATGATGCTTGTTGTTTAAAGGGGCTTAACATCGAAGGTCATCGGCCCCTACTACAATCAAAGAACAGTTGGATACTTTTACATGAGTGCATATTAGTACATTGGTTAGTATTTCAGATCTGAAGATGACATGACTAATAAGAGCAATTTGAATAACGATTTAGTATTACTTGACCTAGAAATGAATTCACATTTCGTTCAGACTACAGACAAATAGTACATACGTGAATGAATCGCACTGAGGGCTCTCGGTTTTAAGTGTCCCATTTAACTCAGAAAAAGCATATCCCTTCATTGACATACTCTTTCATTCATACATCTATATACGTATATGGATACATTCATCTCTCCATCTGTTGCGAGGTGTAACATTTTAAACGAGAAATGCCAGCTTCATCCAGCGGGACAGTAATCAATCATGTGTTAACTTGTTTGTTGGGCTGCAGGACAGTTGGCGAAATGTGTACATCCATACAGCTACACTGCAAATCACCCCAAGTGGGTGTCAGGCGGTGCTTGGCACCATTAATATAATTATCTACTCCACTGCTTGACTAATTGCTCCTCCCTCCCTCACCCTGTACCTCTTGTCTCACGTCACTCGCCCGAAGAATGCCCAAATTAATACTTAATTTTCTCGAGTCATTAGATTCTAGAATGCGATCTTACTTAAAAGAAACTTTCAATTAAACGAACTTGCATGTAGAAGGTAATAAAATAATCGTAGTTGTTTAAAGCGCCCATATGTCTGCAATTGGAGTTATTTTATGGATCCTTAACATTAACATAAAATTACATGATGTATACATTAAGAAAATAATGTTCATAAAATACAAGACATTCGATAGTTCAATGTTTCAAAATCCTTAAACGTCCTCGCTACTGGTCTGTACTTTAAATGAATAACTTTCCACACGGTTGATTTATGTTCAGTTCAGGCTTAGATATGCAGGATTTAACCTCTGGTTTGAGGATAAAACGGATCATTTAACTTATGACCAAATCATGATGCGAATTTTTCTGTTAATTTTTGTTGTACTTTTAGTTTGTTATAAATAATTCGTAAACATAATGAATGCTGAAAGTAATATGATAAACATATTACCACAGTTAGCAGCTCAAGCTCAATATTCTTGTCTCTTTGCTTATAAGATATTGTATTCTTCCCTCCTAAGAACTGGGCGCCGGCTGCTCATCCCAGGGTCGAACACGGATGATCCCAGGAGCTATTTCGAGGCAAAACAAAATAAATGATAACTAATCTTAATTAATTGAGTTAAAATAATATAGAATTATGAATGAGAACTATCTTTCAATACTAAATTTATTTCATCTTTGGCATTAAAAATCAACACTGAAACAAATTAAAATGAAACTCAATGATAATAGAAACACTAGGTCATCTGACACAGATGAATGGACGTACCCCTCCGATAATTAAAGTTCAAATGTTATCGTCCATCTAGATTATTTTAAAATAATAATCATTATTTACTAGATTTCACATTTCAGAAAATATAAACATTAATCCATTACTATCATGTTAACAAATTGTTGTTTGGTGTTTCTTAATGAAGGTAAACATTCGACAAAATTAAAAAATAACTACCTTTGAATGACATATGTTAAATAACTTCATTCACCAACAAAAAATTACATTCTTCCGCCGCACAATTTATCCTGCTAATTTGCTAGAGATGGACCGCAATCATTCAAGGATTTCTGACATAAAATCGCAGCATGAGCAAGCATCACTGAAAAATTGTACCCAAGCAAATACCAACAACCAGATGCCATATTAATCCTAAATTATACGAAATCAACAAACTACTACACGCAAATCATCATTCATTAAATTAAAAATTAAATTCAAACGCATATGTATGCACGTACGTAGCGAAGAATTCTAACTTAAATGAACAGTAATACAAAGGAACCCCAAAACTTATATGCTACACTGCTTTTAGGGCTGTGGGGTTAGAACCTACGACCTAAATGTCAACCATGTTGAATAAATCAACGATAACAGACAAGAAATACACTACAACTACATATATGAATCTGTGTTGCTCAAATATGTGTTACAAATACAGTGATACACCAACATATAAAGAAACAATCCAATGCTACAGTAACATTCCATGAGATGTTCTTCTGGACCGAAGAAACAGCCCTCTGAAATCCCTATATTCCTGAATCTGCGTTACATTATTAAAAACGCTTGACAAACTGAATTTCCGCTGGGTACCTGCTTCATTGAATAGGTAATCTTGTTTCTTTGAAACCACATAATATAGTTTAAAGGATCCCTAAGACAACAAATCTCAAACGGACACGGAAGTATGGTTCAAGCATTAAGGACCCTGACACATAAACACTCGGAGTAAAATATACAGACTAGCGTCTCGCTCAGCTGATTAACATTTCCTCACACGACCTTCCACTTCTCATAATATCTGGTGTCTACTTCACCAGGAAGAAATCATTCTATTATTTGATCTCATACTTCATATTCACACGTACTATTTTTACACTTGAGTGCGGGACATATTTGCATGTATCTGCTATCAGTGAGTCGTATTCATCTTAATCCACCAACAAGTTTCCCCACACATTACATTCCATTGACTACTGGAAGACAAAATTCTATGCGTCCATACTTGAGCACCTCACAGAAAAAAAAAAATTCTAACACAGCGCTATTATCTGACTTTAAATTTAATCTCAGCGATGGACTGTTGTATAATACTTCACCTGGCTGTGGGTGATCACAGGTTCACAACCCGCCACGTTATTTCGTGGTTATCTTGAAGACCATAACCAAAGGCTCATGCAGCTTACTAACGTACGTGATGCCGTCTAAGATAACACACGCTTATCTCACACAATAAATTCACTAATGACATTATTTCAACACCCGCAGGGAATCAAGCAGACATATTTCACCATAAATTTAATAATGCACAACAAATTCTCCCCCGTTTGGCATCCGTACAACGAACTTAACTAAAGCCTATAAAATCCCTTGCTACGTATAAAATCAAATCAAATGACATGCATTACATATTTACATTACTTAAAAGACAAAACTACTAATTGAAGTTTGCAGGCAATAATGCTGTCAAAAATACACAGGTGATTCCGGAAACGTCCATTGTTCTGCTAAGGAATGTTGTTCCACCACTGAGCCATATGTAAGAGGGGCCCAGCTACGGTGAAACTACTCCATCACAATACTGCTCGAATCCCACCACTCAAAGTCTTCCAACACTGGTAGCTTTTGATGACGGGTACTGGTCACTGTCCTTCTTGGACGCAATTTCCAGGCACAATTTGTGCCCCGTGCAACAACAAAGTTCACTGAGCAATAAGTTACTAATCAGCATCAACACCGTATAATTATCAGGAATCAAGCTAAGTTGCTATCGAATGCTAATTTAAGCACAGCTCTGTTCTGCGTAAATCTCTCCTGCCACACTGTTCAATTCCTGCACTGCACACTATATCGTGAAGAAATTGCTATCTCACTTGTGAAATAAAATTATCACTGTCCTTGTTTTCCGTATTTGGGTAATCCTATTGGATAATAGTTTATACATGATGCCACTATCATTGATCAAAAAATTATATTGGTCAGGCAAACCACCACGTGTTTGAACTGAACACGGTACACGTCCTTGATCACGACCGAATCACAGAGTGTGGAGTCTACTTCTTGAGCGTTGCCCCACTGCATCCTCTTCTACCTGCGGGCCCGCACAAGGCATTGCATCATATTACACGCAGGACCACATTCGTAATTACATCTTCTAACTGAACAACACTTCTTATTTATTTTTGTACATTACTAGCAAGATACCCGTGCTTCGCTACGGTGTTATACTGAAATTTATAATTGAATGCTCATTGTTTTATATATAATCCGCAGAAATTCGCGATCTGACTCGTTTTCTAATAGATTACGGCAATTTTCCTCCCATTTTTCAATCTTTCTTTCCAGCAATCGATTTCGTACTTCCCGGGCTAGGTCCAGGTATTCCACCCGGTCAGTTGGGTCCATAAATCTTTGCCATCTTTTCCTATAAGCATTCTTAATATGGATCAAATCCTTGAGGAGATACGGCGTGGTGTCGTCTTGGGTGCCTTGGCGGTACTGAACCCGCGGCCAGACTGCATTCTTAGTCATTACCTGTCAAGGACCCATTTCCAGCGCGGTCCGCCCATTTGACGACGGTCCAGAACATTATTATTATTATTATTATTATTATTATTATTATTATTATTATTATTATTATTATTATTATTATTATTATTATTAGCTGGTGTACCCGTGCTTCGCTACGGAATTCTACATTGTATACAGAATTCTAGGTTGGGTAGTGTACACGTTGTGAGCAAGATTGTATTACATTGCAAAGCTCTTAACGTTTTCCTAGAAACGCGACGGCGAAGTCACCAAACATCTTTTCTCATATGAAAACTGAGTTAGGGAATTTTCACAGTAATGGTAGACCCGCTTGCATGCCATCAGTCACAATAAGGTTGGGAAGCTTTAATTTTAATGGTAGACACTCACTCTCCACCTGCCTTTTTAAATCCTCAGAAAGACTGTCTTATTGGTTTTCCCAACTGAAATAAAAAAAAAAAACATTACAGTGACGTCAGTAGTAATGCCGCAATTAAAAGCAATGCTTTCATATAAAATACTCGATCAAATCACAAAACACACATTTTTTCACTTTTAACGAACAGGTCTAAGTTCCCGATATTACACTCCAAAGTTTCAGAGCTGGGATGACCAAGCCGCAGACAGCCGTGATCCGTGAACACTCTTCGTCTTTTTTCGGCGGGGAGGAGGTCGAATAGTGGAGACTCCTAGGGCAAAAATCATGCCCTTTACTAATCTATTTCCTAGGAGTACACGATGAGTCGGTAAATATCAATTCACTACACTGGTGGCGGAAAACTCTATCTGACTTGGAGGCAAATTTCTCCTCCAAGCCAGGGGAGAAACCCCTTCTTCACTGCTAATCTGGAATAAAATGAATGTAGAATTTAATAACAGTGAAGAGGAAGAAGCTTTTCTTAAGAAACGGCTCTTTTCACGGTTGAATTTTGAGTTAAGTGAATTGTGGTGCTATAATTTGGAATAGGTCTAAATTGTTATTCTAGACCAGATCATACTACTGCTGCTACTACTAAGTCAGCCTCTGCCTTAAGTATACACACTGCTCATTCAAAACAGCGCGTCGGAGTGGGGATCGAACAGCTGGAATTCTATGATGAGCCGGTGTGTTACGTACCAGCTGTATATGAAAATGAATGAACCAGAGGAATGGCATGCTAAAGAAGAAAATTTTCTAACTCCCCGGCTATTTTCCGCCAATAACCAGTCAGGCTATTATACTCGGTAGGCAGCAGTAATCCCATCTATCGGAGTTGAGAGGCAGCATAAGAGATAAAGAACACCACCACTAACAATGGTCAATGTAATGTTACTGTTCATTAATGTTATGCGCTTTCGATATTGTAGGCCTTCACATTTAGTTTTCTTCCAACTCTGAAATACCACTCCTATCATAGTCAGTATGGTAAAACTAGATAAAATATACATGGTCGGTAATTGTATTCTCTGTAACATTTGTTATGTAGTACTTTTCGATAGGACCAATAACATAGGTATTTAAAAATTAAATTTTAGGCGCCCTTCCCTGAACTACAGTTTAATCCAGTTTGCATAAAATTGTTTATAGCTTAGACTTTAGTTTCTTATTAGCAGTCTCTATATACCGATTTTCATTAAATTCTGTTAACCCATTTTCTCGTGGCTCGGCGTTGATGTGGACTTAGCAACAAAAATACAAATTCATGAATATCTGTGTTATCAGAGCCGGAACGGTAAAAATTTATAAGACATAAATGGTCGGAAATTTAATTCTATATGACTTTCGTTATGTAGTATTTATCGATACGACCACTAATAATATAAATATTTGAGAATTAAATTTTAGGCCTTCCCCTAAAGTACCATTTCACTCAGCGTGAATACAATGATGTATAGGTTAGATTTTATTGGCTCGTTCTTCGACTTTGCATACAAATTTTCAATGAGATAGGACCACTAATAACGTGAATATTTAAGAATGCAATTTTCGGCCTTCCCCTAAACTGCCATTTCACTCAGCGTGAATAAAATTATTCATAGCCTAGATTATAGCGACGTATTCCTCGACTTCGCATACCAATGTTCATTACGATATCACCACTAATAACATACATATTTGAGAATTAAATTTTAGGTCTTCCCGTAAACTACGATTTCAATCAGCGTGAGTAAAATTATTTATAGCCTACATTGTAACGACTTATTCCCCGATTTTGCATACCGATTTTTATTAAATTCTCTTCAGGCGTTTTCTAGTGATGCGTAGACAGACAGACAGACAGACAGACAGACAGACAGACAGACAGACAGACAAACAGACAGACAGACAGACAGACAGACAGACAGACAGACAGACAGACAGACAGACAGACAGACAGACAGACAGACAGACAGACAGAAATTACGGAAAAGTAAAAATTGCATTTCCTTTGTACTGTGGACATGACCGATGCAGAAATACCATTCTTTTCAAATTCTGAGCAATGTACAGACAAAACTCCTATTTTATATATGTATGTATGTTTAGTCCTCAGCCCGAAGGCTGGTTGGATCCTCAACAGCTCTGCCATCAGCTGTCATAGATGGCCTAGGCATCACTGAAGAGGCGTACTAGGGAAATGAGGAGTGAGGTAGTTTCCCGTTGCTTTCCTCACCGAGCCAGAAGTTGCTATTACATATCAGTCTGCCAAGCCCACTGAAATGCATGCACCAACCGACCCTATGAGCAATATTTTCACACCATTCATAGCAGGGACTGGCTGCAGAAGGAATGGCATTACTAGCATCACTCATACCTCAGTCACTTTCATTTTGTCAAAGCCAAGGATAAAGCTGAGACAGATCAATGAAAGTAACAAGATTGCTCTAGCCCATACCAGAAGACATAGTGCACTGTAAACACTAGGTCCCGCCAGCAAAGGCATATATAGATTATTATTATTATTATTATTATTATTATTATTATTATTATTATTATTATTATTATTATTATTATTATTATTATTATTATTATTATTATTATTATTATTATTATTATAGACGTTCTGGACCCCACAGCAAATGCAGGACCGCTACTTGGCGGTAAATTATATCTGCTGCCATTGTCATTGTTGACAATGTGCCCAGCACCATTGTCGCGCGTAGGCAAGTTTGCGGGATTTCTGGAGATACGAATGACATACTTCCGTGCATTATTGACCTTATTATAGAGGTGAACAATTTGACGGTCAATCTAATTCCTATCGTTTATTTCAAATTTGTTTACATTTTTGTTTATATGCCAGGAGAATCTACTGTAATCTAAGAACGTTTTCCGAAGGAAAAGATGGCTGTTGATAACGAACCCAGGAAAGATTAAAATTTATCGGTTTATGATCAGAATAACTACATCGAAAATCGACAGCCTGTTTCCAGTCATTCGACATGGTCAGGAATGGAATGAATAAAGCGGAATAAACAATAGGAATTGTGCCGGCTGCCGAAGCACTCCTCTGGGGCAATGATTAATGAATGACAAGTGAAATGAAATTATACTGGACAGTGTTGCTGGAATGAATGATGACAGGGAAAACTGGAGTATCCGGAGAAAAACCTGTCCCGCCTCCGTTTTGTCCAGCACGAATGTCACATGGAGTGACCGGGAGTTGAACCACGGAACCCAGCTATGAGAGGCCGGCGCGCTGCCGCCTGAGCAACAGAGGCTCCTTATAACTACATTATGAACAGTAAAATCAATTGGTCTCACCTCCTTTTACACCCCACCGCCGTTAAGTTTACTTACCCCACCACCCCCCCCCAAAAAAAAATAAAAGAAGGCGTGCTCCTTTATGTTAAAAGGAGATTCCAAACACCAATGTTCACGTCTATTGCCTTCAGTTTTGAGATATAAGTATCCTCATAAATCAATTCACTTTATTTCACTTTCTTTCACACTCCTTCCCCGCCCCCCTAAGTGAATTTTCCGAGAAAAAATACTTGTTTCTTTAATACTAAAGGTCCTTCTAAATACCAATTATCACGACTCTGTCGTCTTCACTTTTTGATTTATGTGTCCTCATGAAAGGAATTCAACTCCTTCTCACTCCCGCCCCCCAAGATGATTTCCCCCACCCCTCACCCCCAAAACGCGTTTTTCTTTCTTTTAAAGGAGATCGAAATACCAATTTTCACGTCTGTAACAACTTTCGTTTTTATTAGATGTATGTATTCTCATACAATTAAGTCAATTCTTTTTTCAATTATTTCACCCCCCTTCCCTTCATTGGATTTTCCGAGAATACGTATTTCTTTACTTTTAAAGCAGATTCCAAATATCAAATTTCACGTGTGTAACATCTTCATTTTTGAGATATCAGTAGCCTAATTAAAATAATTCAACACCATTTTCAGTCAATTTTACCCACCCCCTCCACCCAAGTGGTATTTCCGAAAACTAAAAATGCACGTTTCCTTGTTTTTAAAAGAGATAAAAAATACCATTTTTAACTTCTGTAACATGTTAAGTTTTTTCAGATATACTGTAGAAATTCTCATTTTAAAATTTCACACGTTTTTAGTTCCTGTTATGTGGATTTTCCAAAAACAAATCACCTATGTTTCTTTACATTTAGAGGTGATTCCAAATACCCACTTTTTACGTCTGCAACATTTTAAGTTTCTCAGATATTCTGTAGATATAGTCTTTCAAAAAATTCACCCCAGTTTGTCACTCCTGTTTAACCGCCATTAGTTGGATTTTCCAAAAACAAAAAATTAATGTTTCTTTATTTTCAAAGGAGATCCCATATACAAGTTTTCAGTTCTGTAATATCGTCAGTTTCTGAGATATATGTATCCTCATTAAAGGCATTCAACCCATTATTCATCCCTTTACACCACTCCTATTGGGATTTACAGAAACAAAAATATACGTGTTCCTTTACTTTTAAAGGAGATTCTAAATACCAATTTTTACATCTGTAAATTTTTAATATGTAGACACACTCATTTAAAAAATTCACCCCCTTTTCATCCCGCATTATTTGGATTTTCCAAAAACGAAAATATACCTGTTTCTTTACTTTTAAAGTAGATACCAAATACCAATTTTCTGAAATATAAGTAGCCTCATTAAAGGCATTCAACCACTTATTCACCCTTTTCCACGCTTCCTATTGGGATTTTCTGAAAACAAAAAAAATACGTTTTTCTTTATTTTTAAAAGTATCCCAAACACCAATTTTCAGGTCTGTAATATCTTCAGTTTCTGAGATATAAGTATCCTCATTAAAGGTATTTAACCCTTTTTTCACCCCCATTTAACACTCTCCTATTGGGATTTTCCGAAAAGAAAAAATACATTTTTCTTTATTTTTAATGAAGATTCTAAACACGTTTTCTTATATGTGTAAACTTGCAAAGTTTTGAGATGTAGATTCACTCATTTTAAAAATTCACCCCCTTTTCACCCTCCCATTAATTGGATTTTCCAAAAATAAATACGTGTTTCTTTATTTTTAAAAGAGATCAAAAGTACCAATTTTCATGTCTGTAATATCTTCAGTTTCTGAGATATAAATGCCGGTATCCTGATTAAAGGCATTCAACCCCTTTTTCACCGTTTTTCACCCCTCCTATTGGGATTTTCCGAAAAAAATACGTGTTTCCTTATTTTTAAAGAAGATTCTAAATATCAATTTTTACATTGGTAATATTTTAAAATTTTGAGATATAGATACACTCATTTTTAAATTTCAACCCCCTTTTCACCCACTTAGCGACAGTATATCCAAAAATCCTCTCTTAGCGAGCACCTACATCTTAATATGAATGTGTCCCCAAAATTTCATTTCGTTATGTCCATTAGTTTTGGCTTCGCGATGATGAATCAGTCAGTCAGTCAGTCAGTCGGTCAGTCAGTCAGTCAGTCAGGACAAGTTATTTTATATATACAGATTTACAACATCTTCTCTCATATTCAAATGTTCCCTTTCAGCCTTTAATCCATCCAAACAACTATTTAATGTTCTTGTGCAGGAGTTAGCACTACCCTATTGGCTACTTCAAATTCTCCACATATTGATACCAATATTCCCCTCTCACTCTGATATTTACTTACTCACACTTGACTCTTGCGGAAAAGTACCGTGGCCCAATTTCTTCACATCCTTCATTAGCCACACGTCGGTATCCAGCGCCAAAATTCTACTGCCCCGTGTCGTAACATCCGGCTGCAACTACCTTCCTCTACTTACAAACACACATTTAACAAACCTATCAGAAGGAACAGCTCGGGTTCAATATATACTGTATTTGAATAATTCGCTAATGTTTCAGTATATCTACATATCGTAAAATAACTTGTCCTGACTGACTGACTGATTGATTCATCATCGCCGAGCAAAACTACTGGACATAAAGAAATGAAATTTTGGGGATGTATTCATATTAAGATGTAGGTGCTCGCTAAGAGAGGATTTTTGGATATTCCGTCGCTAAGGTGGTGGAAAAGGGGTTGAAATTTTAAAATAAGTGTATCTATATCACAAAACTTTAAAAGTTTACAAATGTAAAAATTGGTATTTAGAAACTTCTTCAAAAATAAGGAAACACGTATTTTTTTGTTTTCAGAAAATCCCAATAGGATGGGTGAAAAAGGGTGAGAAGGGGTTGATTGCCTTTAATCAGGATACCGGTACTTATACCACAGAAACTGAAGATATTACAGACTTGAAAATTGGTACTTTTGATCTCTTTTAAAATAAAGAAACACACGTATTTTTTTGTTTCCGGAAAATCCAAATAATGGAAGGTTGAAAAGGGGGTGAATTTTTAAAATGAGTGCATCTATATCTTAAAACTTTAAAAGTTTACAGATGTAAACATTGGTATTTAGAATCTTCATTAAAAATAAAGAAACACGTATATTTTGTTTTCGGATAATCCCAATCGGAGGGGTGAAAAGGGGTGAAAAGTGGGTTGAATGCCTTTAATGAGGATACTTATATCTCAATAACTGAAGATATTACAGACCTGAACATTGGTGTTTGGAATTTCCTTTAAAAATAAAGAAACACGTCCTTTTTGTTTTTGGAAAATCCAATTAATAGGGGGAAAAGGGACTGCATTTTTAAAATGAGTGTGTCTACATCTTAAAACTTTACCGGTTTACAGATGTAAAACTTGGTATTTAGAATCTCCTTTAAAAATAAAGGAACACGTATTTTTGGTTCCTGTAAATCCCAATAGGAAGGGTGAAAAAGGGTGAAAAAGGC
Organism: Anabrus simplex; assembly: GCF_040414725.1. Taxonomy (NCBI): domain Eukaryota; kingdom Metazoa; phylum Arthropoda; class Insecta; order Orthoptera; family Tettigoniidae; genus Anabrus; species Anabrus simplex. The sequence goes on along the minus strand of NC_090266.1, from coordinate 48,762,745 downwards.
GTTGAGTGCCTTTAATGAGGCTACTTATATTTCAGAACCTGAAGATATTACAGACCTGAAAATTGGTATTTGGGATCTACTTTAAAAAATAAAGAAATAGATATTTTTTCGTTTTTGGAAAATCCAAATAATGGGGGGTGAAAAGCGGGGTGAATTTTTAAAATGAGTGTGTCTACATCTTAAAACTTTACTGGTTTACAGATGTAAAACTTGGTATTTAGAATCTCCTTTAAAAATAAAGGAACACGTATTTTTTGTTTTCTGTAAATCCCAATAGGAGGGGTGTAAAAGGGTGAATAATTGGTTGCATGCCTTTAATGAGGATATATATATCTCAGAAACTGATTACAGAACTAAAAATTTGTTTATGGGATCTCCTTTACAAATAAAGTAACACGTATTTTTTGTTTTTGGAAAATGCAATTAATGGTGATTAAACAGGAGTGACAAATTGGGGTAAATGTTTTGAAAAACTATATCTACAGAATATCTGAGAAACGTAAAATGTTACAGACGTAAAAAGTGGGTATTTGGAAACTCCTGTAAATGTAAAGAAAGATAGGTGATTTGTCTTTGAAAACTCCACTTGAGGGGAACTAAAAAGGGGTGAAATTTGAAAATGAGAATTTCTACAGTATATCGCAAAAAATTAACATGTTACAGAAGTGAAAATTGGTAATTTTTATCTCTATTAAAAAAAAGACACATGTATTTTTAGTTTTCGGAAATACCACTTGGGTGGAGGGGAGGGGGTAAACGTGATTGAAAATTGTGTTGAATTCTTTTAATTAGGCTACTAATACCTCAAAAATGAAGATGTTACAGACGTAAAATTTGAAATTTTGAATCTGCTTTAAAAGTAAAGAAACACGTTTCTCGGAAAATCCAATGAAGGGGGGGGGGTGAAAAAATTGAAATATTAATTTAATTGTATGAGAATACATACAACGAAAGTTGTTACAGACGTGAAAATTTGTATTTGAATCTCTTTTGAAAACAAAGAAAAAACGCGTTTTTGGGAGGAAAGCATCTTGGGGGGGGGGGCGGGAGTGAAAAGGAGTTGAATTCCTTCCATGAGGACACATGCATAAAAAACTGAAGAAGTTAGAGTCGTAATAATTGGTATTTAGAAGATCCTTTACTATTAAAGAAACAAGTATTTTTTCCCGGAAAATTCACTTGGGGGGGGGGGAAGGAAGTGGAAAATTTTTTATGGGGATACTTATATCTCATAGCTGAAGGTAATAGACGTGAACATTCGTGTTTGGAACCTCCTTTAAACATAAAGAAACACGCCTTCTTTTAATTTGTTTGGAGGGAGTGGGGTAAATGTACTTAACGGAAGTGGGGTGTAAAAGGAGAGGAGACCAATTGATTTTACTGTTCATAATGTACTTATAAGGAGCCTCCGTTGCTCAGGCGGCAGCACGCCGGCCCATCACAGCTGGGTTCCGTGGTTCAAATCCCGGTCACTCCACGAGACATTCGTGCTGGACAAAACGGAGGCGCGACAGGTTTTTCTCCGGATACTCTGGTTTTCCCTGTCATCATTCATTCCAGCAACACTGTCCAATATTTCATTTCATTTGTCATTCATCGTTCATTACCCCAGAGGTGTGCTTCGGGAGCCGGTACAATTCCTATTGTCGCCACTAGATGGGGCTTTATTCATTCCATTCCTGACCCTGTCGAATGACTGGAAACAGGCTCTAGATTTTCGATGTAATTATTCTGATCATAAACCGATTATTTTTAATCCTTCCTGGGTTCGTTTTCAAGAACCATCTTTTCCTTCGGAGAACGTTCTTGGATTACTGTAGATTCTCCTGACATGAATAAAAATGTAAACACATTTCAAATAAACAATAGGAATGAGACTGCCTGTCAAATTTTTCACCTCTATAAGGCCAATAATGCACGGAAGTATGTCATTCGTATCGCCAGAAATCCCGCACACTTGCCTACGCGCGACAATGGTGCTGGTCATATTGTAAACAATGATAATGGCAGCAGATTAATTTACCGCCAAGTAGCGGTCTTGCATCTTGCTGTGGGGTCCAGAACATCTATAATAATAATAATAATAATAATAATAATAATAATAATAATAATAATAATAATAATAATAATAATAATAATAATAATAATAATGTTCTGGACCGTCGTCAAAAGTGCGGACCGCGTTAAAAATGGGTCCTCGACGGGTAATGACTAAGAATGCAGTCCGGCCGCGGGTTCAGCACCGCCAAGGCACCCAAGACGACACCACGCCGGATTTCCTGAAGGATTTGATCCATATTAAAAATGCTTATAGGAAAAGATGGAAAAGATTTATGGACCCAACTGACCGGGTGGAATACCTGGAACTAGCCCGGGAAGTACGAAATCGATTGCTGGAAAGAAAGATTGAAAAATGGGAGGAAACTTGCCGTAATCTATTAGAAAATGAGTCAGATCGCGAATTTTGGCCGATTCTCGCAGAAAACGAGTCAGATCGCGAATTTCGGCGGATTATGTATCTAAAACAATAAGCATTCAATTATAAATTTCAGTATAATACCGTAGCGAAGCACGGGTATCTTGCTAGTATATATATCGTGCGTAGTGTTGGTTACTCTAGCTCGTGAGCCATGACAAACCTTACACCACTTTAATTCTTGTAAAATGGTGGTCGGGCGTAGAGCTAACCGCTCCGTCACACTTAGTGCTGAGGGAGACTTTACCTTTCACTCCTCCTAGGACCTTCATGGCCTGAATAGAGGATATTTGCTTTTAAATCATCAGTTTATAAGTAAACAGAAATTCATTTTGCGTGGATTTTAAGTTGAAATATAAATTGTGTCCTGCCATTTTACGTACAGAGTGTGTAACCTTCACCTTTAGACTTCTAGTCTCTGTTAATGAACCAGGGACCTCAATAATTCTCCATTCACACCTAAGGCTGCAGTCTTGTCTCACCGACATACTAAAAACACAAAACTTAGTTTAATCTCAGATAATTCTCCCGCCCAAGCTGGATCATGCAGAATGTTTCATCCAAGCTGTTCAGCCTTTGTTGCAGATATCCTCTTGCATGAGTTTACTCCTATTTGTAACATTCTTTTACTTCATACAGTATATGCTACTTCACGCCTTACATCCGGAAGGTAGTGGGTTCGTACCCAACTGTCGAAAGCCCTGAAGATGGTTTTCCGTGGTTTCCCATTTACGCACCAGGCAAATGCTTGGGCTGTACCTTAATTAAGGCCAAATCTGCTTCCTTTCCACTCCCAGGCCTTTCCTATCACATCGTCGCCATAAGACCTATCTGTGTCGGTGCGACGTAAAACACACTGTTGTTCTTACTACTGCACGCCAATGCCAATTTTACTCTCCTACAAGAAACTCAACCCGAAAACAGGGTGTTATAACAATGATTTGGGTCTCCGAATTCACCGTCTTCATAAACATAACCTTTTCTTACTATAAACTCCAAGCCTTACTTCTCGCCCGTTCGTTTACTTGGGGGAATACGCATCCTGAATACCTTTGAATTCATAAATGATGAGTGGCAGTTCAAAAAGCGCTATTTCCACACTAAGAAAGTTGTGGCAAAACTCAAGGAAACGTATAATGCAAGGCATATGGTGCACAACCTAGGTCGAGTATGGTGCTACATTATAATAGAATTACATCTTTCTGGTCTGGATTACTAATGGCCTTGGATAGTATTCAACTAGTTCAATGCATGTGGACGAAATACTAAAAGAAAAAGATGAAGTGGAAGCACCACCATTCGAACAGATACTTCTCAAATCTAATCCAATTTCACTTTTCCGATGGGATAATATATATCCTTACCTTTCATTCTAGCCCATACCACATTGATCTTAATAATAATAAATTTCACTCTTGAGAAACAATCGCTGCGATGTACGTAATTGACCATGTGTTCTTAAATCATCGTGAAACTTTTCACCTATTCAAAATTTAAACACTTCCTATCTTATTGGATGTTTGCAATGCAACCCTAGAAATGAACGTTTTATTTGGAGGATTATGCTAAGAATTATCATATTTCATACTTTTTAAACATACTGTAATGTGAAGTACGTGTTAAGATTTGGTGCGGTAACAAATCATCTCCAAATTCTATTTATCTGTTTCAGACTTTCAGCTCCCTGCCACAACTCCAAGACATCTTCACCAACGAAGCGTTGACAGTGTTGGACTAGGTAAGGAATTCATCGGACTTCCCTCCATAGAAAATCTGTGGGCCATTGTCAAGGCTGCACCACCAAAAATTAAGATGCTCGATAGTGTAATACAATTCTGGCATCGTGACACAGAAGTAAAGAGGTGTGCAAGAAACACATTTATTTAACGTACACATTTAAAAAATATAAAATAAATGTTTATATTATGATAGTTTGCTTTTGTCTGTAGTTTTCTCTTTTAGCCAAATAATTTGCACAGTATTGTGCATTCAACACAATATAGGAAAACGTAATGATGAATACAGTACATTCCTCCACACATGGTTGACGTAGGAAGAGCACTCCATCGTAAAACTGGGCCAAGCCATGTTATGTGTTGTCCGTAACAAATTTGGAAAAGGCCAGACATTGTAGTAATAAACGTATTTTCTGAGATACCATGTTGCAGTTAAATGATGCCATTCAGGCTGCTTGTGTGTCAATTTCAGCGTTCCGTTGTACTCTACAAGGTACCACAACTGCACTGCTACTGGATACTGTAAACCGGTTACAGCCACAAGTAAACAAGTTATATGCCCCTCATAAATCTTACGACATTCCATCAACACTGCGAGTCCATCGATCTGCGGAGTGATACCTTGAAAAATTCAATGTAATCATGAAATATCCACCTCATTTTCCTCAATTACTAAACGAACCAGTAGACTAGTTCTAAAAGTGAGTAATCAACGTTAACACGGAAAGACAAGGCCAGCTTACATGCGTAATTAGCACGCACGAACAATGTTACAGTTCAAAACGTGACAAGAATTGCACTCGGCGCAAAAAAGGCGTTGGTGTTGAAATAATGGGAACTCATGTTATATAAAAGTGATGTGAGGAGAACAATATTGCGGAAACGTTAAAATCATAAGCTGAAACAGCGTGAAAATAAAAGAACAATAGATTCAGAAAGGAGGGTCAGCGACGTACACATGAAAATACTAAAGCTTACATTGATAAAATGCACTTAATACGAGAAGTCATTTTATCTGCGACAATGCCAGGAATATATGGACAAACATTTATCAGGAAGATGGTAACATTCTATTGGGCAGCTCATATACTTGAATGTCAGATTCTAGCCTACATTCCAAGAAATATAAATTCGGTTTATATCACAACGTCTGCGGTAAATTAATTGCCACCTGATTGATTGATTGATTGATTGATTGATTGATTGATTGATTGATTGATTGATTGATTGATTGATTGATTGATTGATTGATTGATTGATTGATTGATTGATTGATTGATTGATTGATTGATTGATTGATTGATTGATTGATTGATTGATTGATTGATTGATTGATTGATTGATTGATTGATTGATTGATTGATTGATTGATTGATTGACATTTAGGTTTCATTAGTGTTCAACTCTCGTAAGAAACCTAAAAATATACAAGTAGACGGCAGTTAACAGGCAAAAGTTATTTGAAGGGAAAGGGTTAAACGTTGGATTTAGCAGCATGATGAACAAAATTTGCATTCATTTTAGTTTTATTTAATTATTTAGAGTTGGCCTGTATACGAACGCGTACCAGGATAATAAATAGGGGAACACCAATGTCAGCGCTGGGTGATGTTGGAAAGAGAGAAAAGTCGTCGTTAACTGGTTGGAGTGGTGACGAACTGAGCGATCCTGCTGCAATAGCACCCGATAATATTCAAAAGCATACAACCTGACATTTAATGGAAAATAAACCAATATGACGCCTGCGTTCCTGACTTTCGATGTATCACTCCATGAGCGTGTATAACCGTGTGCCATTCTAAATCCAATAAACCACACTTTTGGCGTGCAGCGTTTTATGAAACTTCGTTATACATAATACCGCCGCGTTTAAATACCATTAAAAGACCTCCTTTTTTATCCACGTTTTGTTACAGCGGGGACTATATTAGTTCTGCATGGTCAAGCTTCCCGTTCAGACGGTAACAGAATTACTCGCCTTCGGCAATCCTGAAGGGAATCGCCCCTCATTGCTTGAGTAAATGCCTCTGGATTGGAAAGTAATTAGATGGCAGCCCATGAACTGCCTCACTCCCCGCAATGACAATAATTGCTTAGTTGCCGTTCGAAACAATCACATTGGGAAAGCATATTTTCTTAGAATCTCACATCTCATGCGTCATCTGCACACTTTTAATGAACTACAGGTAAATTTTGAATGTGCATAAAATTCGAGTTATTTATTTCATGTCAATTGAAAGGCGCGTTTCCTTGGCTGAATTGTTAGCGTAATGGTCTACTGTTCAGAAGTCCACGGGTTCGATTCCCTGCCCAGTCCGGCATTTTAAGCATTTTTGATTAAATCTTTTAGCTCTGGGACTGGGTATTTTCCATAGTTCTAATACATATCTCCATTTACATAAACGCATCACACTAGTAACCACCTCAGATGCATCCCTCCATATAGGGTTGGCGTCAGGAAGGGTATCCTACCGTAAAACTGGGCGTAATCAAATTAAGTGCCGGTAATACCATAAAAGAAAACATCACATCCGCTTAAATATACAAAGTATTCCTATGTTTCATTTTCAAGCTCGGGTAAGTTACCTTAAATTAGAACACAACATTACGGTAGCTTAAATAATTCGTAGAAAGGCAAGCTGCTGTCCTTCAAGACAACGTCAATGGGTTCAGATAGTGAATAAACATAATTAGTTAACATTGAATGGACCTTATTCAATCAAATCGAGTTTCTGATAAATTCTATCCCTTCCTAAATTAAAGGGTTCTACAGAAAATAATTCGTCACTATACAGTATTTTAGTGAACGCTTATTCCTCTTTTTCTTCTTTTTCTACCACTTTTCCCACATCTGTGGGTTCGTTGGTGCGAACTGTGTCGCACATGTGAATTAGGCCATGTTTTACGGCCAGATGCGCTTTCTGGCGCCAAACCTATGTCAAATGATGTATGCACTATTGCGTGTTTCTGTGGTGTGTTCTATGAGTATGATGAGGAGAAACACAAATACCCAGCCCCGAGCCAGAAGGATTAATCAGTGGCTATTAAAATCCCACATCCTGCCGGGAATGGAAACCGGGACCCTCTGAACTGAAGGTCCCAAAGTTGGTCATTCAGCCAAGCAGTCGGACATACATCTTACATATATATAAATATAATATAGGCTAAGAGTTTTGTCTGTACATTGCTCAGAATTTAAAAATTATATTATTTTCTGTATCGGCCGTATCAACAGTAAGAAGGAAATATTTTTGCTGTCTGTCTGTCTGTCTGTCTGTACGTGCATCACGAGCAAATGGCTGAGGAGAATTTAATTAAACTCTGCCCATGAAGTAGGGCAGTAAGGTGCTGTCCTTAAGACTATAAATAATTTTCTTCACTCTGTATGAAATGATAGTTTAGGGGAATGCCGAAAATTTAATTCTCAATATTCTATTTTATTACAGGTTCTATCGATAACAATAAGTTCTCCAAAAGAATTCACCAGGAGGAGGTGAAGCTGAAGGTGCCTAAAGCATAAAATTCGATGCAACTCTCTTAAATTTGGATTAGCCCATGGCAAATTTCTGTACTATATCTTTTTCCAGTAGAGCGAAAACCAATGGAAATATCAGTGGGAGTTACATGGAAGTTCAAGTCGAAGTGCCGGTGACTAGCTCCATGGACTGTAAAGAGAGTCGTTAAGAAGATCGTTCACTCGAAGTTTTAAAGGCTTTGTAGAGCTGTCAGTATTTTTCAAATATTAACCCGATACTACGTGGTCTCTTATACTAGAAGGAACAGATCATGTCAAGATTAGCAATAATTCTGAAAAAATAATAAAGCTCTACAGGGCCACAGAGAGCAAGTAAGCGGGTACGTCACGGTAAGCCGTCCACGTATGCACCTCAGAATCTGTGAAACAGTGTGAGGGGTGGACCAAAATGTGGAGTGACTGTCCTCTCAACGACGCGGACTACAGCGAGTCCCTATTATATAAAGCCAGAAGGCTAACTCACTCACTCACTCACTCACTCACTCAGTCACTCACTGACATTGTTTGCACACTTACAGATGAACTATGAACATGAAATTCGGCAATCTGAAATCTATTACACTGCAACCCAAGAAAAAAATTCGAAAAGTTCAAATTTTTCATATTTAGCCCCCGCCCCCCCCTGTCCAATCAAAATATCGGAATAAAATTTCCTGTTAGACCCTTGTATATGATCTAGGAACTTGAAATTTGGCAATATGATACATATTATGTAAACCATGAAAAAATTCCAAAAAAGTTCAAATTCTTATTTTTGCCCTCTACCCCCAAACAAAATGGCAGACGCCATGATGCAGTGCCGTACAAAATTTAAATTTGGCGAAGTTATAGCTCCTAACCAGTAACCGACGTATAAATTGCAACAAGTTCAAATATTTAATATTTTACCCACTAAAAAGTCGAAATATTAAGCCAAATTTTATGACGATGCAGACTTTCATTTCGAGTTATCTAGTGGCTGAACGGTAATTGCTATCAATAAACGGCTTGCACTTTCGGTCCTAAACTGAAGAGATCTTCAACTTTGGCCCTATGACTTCTTGTCTACCTTAGATTGAACTACATTTTCCCGGTTTTGGTCAATTTTGTTAAATTTCCACAAGTTTTTACTGATTCGCACACTCATAGGACAGTTAGATGCACGAAATCCAGCACGCTCCTTGACACGATTATTGGCCATTTGTGTACTGACTTTCATTATTCTAGCTGCCTTGGTTGTATCGAAAAATGGAAGGAATTTGTGGAAACACTAATCAAATTTCAGCCTAATTTATGTATTTTAAGCAATTTATGGCGAATCCCATGAAGATACGGCAAAACCCCAAAAGACCAAAATTGTAGGTCGTTTCATCGTCGACCCGCCTGCTATGTTTCAAGACTGTAGCTGTCTGCTATGTTGTGAAAATCATTTTTCGACCTGTGAAAAGTGGACGAAATTTGGCATGGATCAAAACGTTCACATCATTCTATGATATAAATAGCGGAGGTAAAACAACATGTATAAGACAATCATGTAGACGACTAAAAGGGTCGCCTGATGCCGTAATCCGTTTCTCGATACGACGTACCGTTTGGTAGCAACAAATTTCCAAATGAAAGTCTGCACTATTTAGCGTGCACATTCCTTGGCTCTATCGGCAATATGATAATTATTAGGCTGTGACCCAGTAAAAAATTCCAATAAGTTTACATTTTTAATTTTTACCCCTTCCCACGAAAAATGGTGGACGCAATTTTCGGGTGCACCAGAAAACTGAAATCTGGCGAAATTATACTTGTTACCCTGTAACTTGTAACTTTTCACCTCTGAAAAACACAGAAATATTCGGGCAAATTTCATGCCATTGCAGACCATCGTTTCGAATCACTTCCTGCCTAAACAGTAATTCCAATCAAAACTGGGTATCAATTTCTATCCCTGGAATGGAGAAATCTATAAATTTGGTCCTATGAAAGTTTCAAGACTGTAGCTGACTATTAAGTGAATAAAATAATTTTTCAGCTTGTGAAATTTGCCCCAGATCGAAAAGATTACTCCTATCCATACAATAAGTCGCCAATATACGAGAAAATATATTAGCACCAAACATGCAGTCCAGTAAAAGGTCCGTCTGTTTTCACAGTCCGTTTGTCCATGCGACATACCGTTTCGCCACAGTCTATTACGAAATGTCCATTTGTAATGTAGAGTATGCGGGGGTTTTGGGCGGAGCCCCCAACGAGTGAAAGCGAGTTTCAATATAAAGTTAGAATTTCTAATCGAAACTCTTTTAATGTGACTTAAGTGAAGACCTCTCAGCATATATGTGAAACTTGCATGCAACATTTTAGGTCGTTTTTCGTTACTGTTTGAATGAAATTAACTCATACATAGATATCAGGATGAAAATTATTAAAAGCTGAGTTGCTCAAATAGGACATTTAAAACATCATTATTTCCACACTCCGATGATGATACTTTATTTGTTCAGTAGGCAAATTCATTACTTCTTCATAGTATTATTGATGAAAATATGAAACGTAAGTCAAAAGCTTACTGATTTCTTGTATGTATTTCTTAATTCATTGGACACTGCGTAGTTGTTTTCACGGGCAAGTGTTAATAATTTCGGTTACAGCGAAGATATAACGTAACCACGACAAAACCTATTGCGGGTTTTAAACTAAATATCTGTCTCTTAAGACATCTCTTTTGTTCCTATTTTCGAAAACATAGCTTCTTTTGCAAAATGTCTTCTTCAAGTTATGGCGAACCTTGGCCTCTTGAATGAAGTCCACCATGTTACTCGGTCACAAACTGCAGACCTGCAGTTACTAGAAACGCATTTCTGTAGGTCTTCCATCACTCCTTCCAGTCATATGGTTTTCGGTTGACAAATTCTACGCCGTCCTATTGGGCTCCCAAACATAAGGTAGCTAAAAAAACTCATTTATATCACATTCAACATACAGTATGCCCAGACTATGATGACTGTAGTTATTGTTGTATCGGAGTAGATGGATTACTGTTCCACTTTATAAAACTTTCTCCGTCGTCCATCATCTCACACTGCACTAATCACCCTTCCCAAGAACTGGCACTGACATTAGTACATTACCACGAGATGAGACCCAAAATCTCATTCTGATCTAAATGAACCTCGTAAAGCGACTGAAGACATCACACTTGGTCTATTCTCCATTCCTTTCAAAAGTATTTTTTTCCTCCATCCTCATACTAGAAATTAGAGGATCAACGTATGAGTTGAGGTGTCGAAGTGAAATGATGTGCTTTATGAACACTGCTGTTCTCAAGCACCATGGTTGATTGCTCGATGTCTACTGAGAGATGTTTGCCCCACCTTACGTAGATGAAGGGGACAGCCCGCTTTGCGGTTCCTGGCTGTAGTTACAGCGTATTTATGATTCACTGAGTTCGTACTTTGTGCGCACTCATAGCATTGAACATTAGATCAGAATGTGTGCAGTAGCCTTTACTAAACGCAACACACTCTATGTATGGAAGGGCACTGTCGATGTTTAAGATGAAGTCACAATGCATCTGTATACCGCGCTAAAACTTAATTCAGTATCAACTTTATCTTCAATTTATTTGTGTGAGCTGAGGAGATGCGTGTAGGTTGTTATTACCACAAAACCTTGGTAATGGATATTACACATCGAAGATAAAGTACGTAGTGCAGTTTTAACTGTATTATGAATCGTTTTAAATATTCTTGCTAATCATGTGGGGCCTTTTCATTAGATCTGAAATGACTTTACGATATTGGTGAAATATTACTTTCCGATTTATGAGCATTACCAACCGTAACCATGAAAGCACATATTGGGTTAAACATGGTTTTCTGTCACGGACTTTTCATTTTGCACATACATACGTACATACATTATCATTATAGACCGTTATGTCTTTCAGCGTTCAGTCTGCAAGCCCCTGTGAATTTTCTAACGTCGCCACAATCCTCTATTTCAAACTAGTGCTGTGGCCTCATTTAGTTCTATACCTCTTGTCTTTAAATCTTTAGAAACTGAGTCTAACCGTCGTCGTCTTCGTGTCCTTCTATTCTCTTACTTTCCATAACAGAGTTCATTGTTCTCCTAGGTAACCTATCCTCCTCTATTCACCTCACATGACACCACAACCGAAGCCGGTTTATGCGTACACTGCTTCATCCATCGAGGTCATTCCTAACTTAGCCTTTAACTCCTCATTCCGAGTAATCCTACCATTGTTCCCAAATATCTGTACCAGAAATAATTCCCTCTAATTTCATGTCTGCTACTTCTAACTTATGAATACGATATTCTGAATCCACCCCGATTTCGCTCCCGTAAAAGCAAAGTTGGTCTGAAAACAGGCCGTTGTACAATAAAGATAGATTCTTCCGGGAGCTGACTTCCCTCTTACAGAACACTGTTGATTGCAACTGCGAGCTCATTGCATTAGCTTTCCTGCACCTTGAATAGAATACACATCCTAAATACTTGAAATTATCTACCTGTTTCAGCTTTGTATCTCCAATCTGTCATTCAGTTCTCTTGGATTTCTTACCTATTGACAACAATTGATTTTTCGAATTCGTCTACTAATGTAAATACAAGCCATCTCTCCGCTGATAACTCGGAACATACCCCTTAGTCGAGCAGCTCGTCTTCTTTCTCCCAATTCTTCCCAGCCCAAACTTTGCAACATGTTTGTAACGCTACTATTTCGTCGGAAATCACCCAGAACAAAATCAAGCTGCTTTTCATGGGATTTTTCCAGTTCTTGAATCAGGTAATCCTGGTGAGTGTCCCATACACTGGAACCATACTCTAGTTGTGGTCTTACCAGAGACATGTATGCCCTCTCCTTTACATCCTTACTACAAACCCTACACACCCCCATAACCATGTGCAGAGATCTGTACCTTTTATTTACAGTCCCATGTATGTGATTACCCCAATGAAGATCTTTCCTCATAGATACTTACAATGATCCTCAAAAGGAACTTTCACCCCATCAACGCGGTAATTAAAACTGAGAGGACTTCTCCTATTTGTGAAACTCACAATCTGACATTTAACCCCGTTTATCAACATACAATTGCCTGCCGTCCATCTCACAACATTATCGAGGTTACGTTGCAGTTGCTCACAATCTTGTAACTTATTTATTACTCTATACAGAATAGCATCATCCGCAAGAAGCCTTACCTCTGATTCCAATCATTTACTCATCTCTTATATATATATATATATATATATATAAAATAAAATAAAATGTTCCAATAATACTGCCTTGAAGAATTCCCCTCTTAATTATTACAGCGCCTACTCTAATTCTCTGAGATCTATTTTCTAGAAATATAGCAACCCATTCAGTTACTCTTTTGTCTAGTCCAACTGCACTCATTTTTGCCAGTAGTCTCCCATGATCCACCCTATCAAATGCTTTAGACAGGTCAATCGCAATAGAATCCATTTGACCTGCTGAATCCAAGATATCTGCTATATCTTGCTGGAATCCTTCAAGGTGAGCTTCAGTGGAATAACCTTTCCTAAAACCGAACTGCCTTCTATCGAACCAGTTATTAATTTCGCAATATATCTAATATAATTAGAAAGAATGCCTTCCCAAAACTTACATGCAAACGCGTGTCAAACTTACTGGCCTGTAATGTTCAGCTTCATGTCTATCACCCTTTCCTTTATACACAGGTGCTACTATAGCAGCTCTCCATTCATTTGGTATAGCTCCTTCAACCAAACAATAATCAAATAAGTACTTCAGATATGGTACTATATCCCAACCAATTGTCTCCAGTATATCCCAGGAAATCTTATCAATTCCAGCCGCTTCTCTAGTTTTCAAGTTTTGTATCTTATTGCAACTGTCATTTTTATCATATGTAAATTTTAATACTTCTTTAGCATTAGTCTCCTCCTCTGTCTGGACATTATCCTTGTAACCAACAATCTTTACATACTGCTGACTGAATACTTCTGCCTTTTGAAGATCCTCACATACACACTCGGCTTGTTCATTAGGAAAAGTTGCGACATGGGCAGCAGCATTTCAGCTCAGCCGTGAAACAAGCAGCGACATGCAACAGTCTGTTAAGTGTCCAATGTGTTGTGTCACTGCAGTAATTACCCAATGCATGGACCTGGGTAGAAGATGGCCACTACTTGAGTTACAAGCGAAAACAGGCATTTAAAAACGAACCATCCGTAGAATTTTGCGGGAATATCTTCATCTGCGTAAAATTGCACCATGGTGGCTGCCCACGTGCACTCAGTGACGTGCGAAATTGGGCACGGCATGTTATATCTTCTGAACTCGTTATATGCTAACGGCAGGAAGGCTAGCAAATGCTGAAGTGACTGTGACCGTGGATGAATTTTGGATCAGAGCGTATGATCCAACTTACAAACGCCAGTCTGCAGATTGGTGACATGCAGGATCACCACGAAGCCAGAAGTTCCGGCAAATTCTTTACCCGTGAATCTGATGGTCATTGTGGCTTACGACTTCAGAGACGTGATTCCGTGTCACTTGGTTCCATATGGCGCAACACTGATGGCAACGAACTATAGAACCTTCCTGCCGAGGAAGATCCGTCGAACCATTAGGAACACTCGCCCGGATCTTTTCAACTACCAGTATGTCATCCTTCTCCATGACAACGCCAGACCACACGCATCAGAAGCTGTGTGGAGGCTACTCCAGCACTGGGGGTGGGATGTACTGGAACAGCCGCCACACTCAACGTACTTAACTCCACGCGATTTCGACCTATTCCCTAAAGCAAACAAAACCGTGCCGTGGGAGACTCTTTGGAAAAGGGAGGACATTGCCAACACTGTGAAACATGAGACTGGAAAATTCACACATAGTGGTATCCGATGTCCCCAGCATCGCTTACAACGTGTTGTGAAAAAGTCCAGGGGACCACCTTGAGGGTTTACCTTAAACGTTACTCTACTCTCTGCGAATTAACATTATGTAGCACAAGGATTCCATGGCTGACAGTTTCATTACACATACAATACACTGCATCATACGATCTCCACCTCCATGTATATATTTCCATTTATCTGGAAGGTCTCAAATTTTTGATAAAAATAGATTTTCCGTGACTTATGTCCCATACCTGGTTTAGAGCCCGTAATAATCTGAAAAGATAAAGTTTCTGCTGGCGAAAGAAGTCCTGAAATCGGTTGAGTGGTTCCCAGTTTCAACCCTCCATAATAAGCAATTTCAAAATTTCTCACTTTGTAATATTAGCATAGATTAGTACTGTCTAGACTCTAGATTAAACCAGGGCCTGCAGCAGTGGATGATATTCCCGGTATGTGAACCGTTCTACACTTTCTACACTCGGTAAGCCCTGTACACCAGCGTCGGAGAATCTGTCGTATAAGAGCGGCATCAGGCCGTATTTCTCACACTACTGTAAATCATTTATTTATCTTATTTATGATAATTTGTTTAAAACCGTTATAGAATAATAGCTGCTGACAAGCACTGATTCCTGTTATACTGAATAATTTATAATTTCTACAAATCCTTCTGTGAAATAAAGATAATTTACAAATTAATAATTCGAGGAACTGAAATCATTGTTACCAGGATGATATATTGAAATTATAATTATTCTAATCGATTTTATGTAACTGTCACGTGAATAGTATGTGTGGAATGAACCATTTGGTATACAAAGTTTTACGTTGTCATTGCATACGTAGCATATTACAAAACTGTAAATTTAATACACTTAATAAACGTTTGCACTTTCCCATAAAATGTCATCCATATACGCAATGTATACTAACAAAGTCGACACAGAAAAAGAATGACTTCCATCGCAACAAAATTACAGGTAAAGTGTATTATGTTAAATATTTACAGTGCCTCCTCTGAAATATCATCTCCTTTATTGTACTGTAATTCACTATTATACAAAATGAGTAGGAAATAGGTTCATATCTCTTAGGCAATAACTGGAAATAAATTATCTTCAAAGCTTTTCGCTTGAAATGTTCTAGAAATATTAACTGATTCGAATAAGGGCTAGTGAATATCTGAAAATATGTCTCATATCCTAAGTACCAATGTATCCTTATTGCGAAAGGGATGCACTCTACCCTACTTTTTTTTTTGTACGTGCAGAAATTCGAAATAAATAACAACGTAATCTCATAACGAATTCTGATGAAGTGATTAATTAAAAAGGAAAGAAGTGAATCGAATACTAGAATGTTAAGTATATGCTAAAATCTTTATTACACAGACCTTCTTGCTTTATTTACTAAACGCTCTTCTCTTTAACACTTAGTTTGAGATTATTTTATAAATGTTGTACATCCTGTGTATTTGCACAGAGACAAGTACTAATAGGTGAATGCTTTTTCAGAGAAAGGCTAATATGTTTATGTACAAATTCTGTGCATAAACTTCTAATAATATTTAACATGTCTGTTTAATGGTGAACATAAATGGTTTTAAATGTTAATGAAATTCATCTGTTCATAACATACACCATATATCTTCATTATAGAATCGTATGCCTTTAAGCAAACTTCTGTGAATTCTGAACTCTACCACTCGTTTAATAATATACCTCTAATATTTAAATAATTAGAAACTGTGTCTAAAGATCGTCGGCTTGGTCTCCCTCTTCTGTACCGAGCGCGTTGATAGTGCTTTTAGGGGGGAGGCGCAGCTGTGACCTTGCATTCGGGAAATAGTGGGTTTGAAACACACAGTCGATAGCCCTGAAAATTCTTTTTGGTGGTTTCCCATTTTCACACCAGGTAAATTATGGTGAAGAAACTTTAATTAAGGCCACGGCCGCCTCCTTCCCACTCCTAGCCCTTTTCTGATCCATCGTCACCGTAAGATATAACTGTGTCGGTGCGACGTAAAGCAAATTTTAAAATAAAAGTCTCCCTCTACTTCTCTTACCTTCCATGATCAAGTCCATTATCCTCCTAGATAACCTATCTCGTCCGATCGCCTCTCATAACCCAATCAGCGCAGCTGGTCTATGCATACAGTTTCAACAGTCGAGTTCATATCTAACTTAGCCTTTATCTCCTTCTTCTGATTACCCTTCTGCCATTGGTTTCAGTTGTTTTTACTAACGATCATTATTCCTAATTTCATGCCTGTTGTGAATAAGACGTCCTGAGTCAACCATGCTTTCAGTCCCGTACAACAAAGTTGGTCCGAAAGCAGACCTACAGAATTCTGTTACACTTACACCTTGATTAAATCTCACTTACAACACCACCACGCGAGAATACACATTCCAAATACTTGAAATTATCGACCTGTTCTAGATTTGTATTCCCAGCGTGACTTCTTTCCAACTGACATTACATTAGTCTTGATCAATTTTCACCTGCATCCCAATTCTCAACATAAATTGCTTTTAATAATCAAAAGTACTCAACCGAATTTCAAATTCCAAGTTAGTAGACTGCGGGCTTTCAGCACAATCTGCCATTAATACCAAGTCTTCTGCATAGAACAAATCGTTTACTACATTTCCACATAGTGAATTTCTTCCTGCCATTTTATACCATTGAGTAGATGATTCATGTAAACTATGAACAAAAAGGTGAAAGAATATTCTTGTCTAACCCCTGTAGGTGCCTTGAACCAGGAACTCCTTCTACAATCAATTCTCACCGCAGTCCAACTGACAACGCAAATGTCATTGATATAGCTTTTAATAATCAACCGTTAATCCCATGGACCTCCTATACAGCTAACATATATTCCCTCAGTACACTGTCTTATCCCTTCTCGAGATCTAAGAAACATAAACATAATGGATGCAAAAAAAAAATCTTTCTTTCGCTTTGTTCTCATCTACGTAAAATTCCCTATCGCTTGTTTGGAGACGTTTCCGATAAGTCTTCTTTTCACGTTTACAAGCTGCTCTCACTTCATCAAACCCGGCAGAGGTAGTCGGATTTTTGAAGGGCGGAAAAAAGTCCATTCGACCCTCCATGTCGTACGATGTCGGCATGTAAAAGATCTCTGGTGACACATTTGGTGTTTACCCGACAAAATTCATTAAATCTCAGCCATAGACGCCCAAGAGAGTTTCGGTTTACTTGGTCTGCCATCTAGTGGGGGCCTAGAGTAAAACGGAACGTCGAAATTAACGAGCAGACAGCCAGATGGCGTCAAATTGAAATGTCTGCACACGGTACCTGAGGCCATACGATTATTATTATTATTATTATTATTATTATTATTATTATTATTATTATTATTATTATTATTATTATTATTATTATTATTATTATTACTTCATCATTCCACCATGATGTTAGCCTTTTTTCCATCTTTACACACAGTTGTTCCAAGTCACTCTCTTTTTCCACTACTTCATCCCTGTACGCCACCCATTCTCTTTAATTATCCGGAACCCACATACTTCCCATTTGTCGGAAATTTTCACTGATCATATCCACGTACATTTGCCTAATTTCGTAATTTTGAAGATTTTATAGCCTTATTCGTCCGCAGACAGGTTTCACTTTCTCGATCCTAGCTCTGGAGATATTTAGTTCACTAAAAATCAGTTAGTGGTCTGTACCACAAAAAATGCCCGAAACACCCGCATATTCCTAACAGAATTCCCGAATTCAAAGTTGGTTGTGAAATAGTCTGTCACGGACGTGGTGCCTTTACCCTTCCACGTATAGCGGTGAATTGCCTTATGTTTAACGAATGTATTCGTAACTGCTAATACCATACAAGCAGAGAAGTCCAGCGAAGGCTTTCCATTTCTATTAGCT
Source organism: Anabrus simplex (assembly GCF_040414725.1). Classification (NCBI taxonomy): domain Eukaryota; kingdom Metazoa; phylum Arthropoda; class Insecta; order Orthoptera; family Tettigoniidae; genus Anabrus; species Anabrus simplex. Next base: position 48,744,198 of record NC_090266.1, on the reverse strand, counting down.
TCCATGTTTTCCCCACATTTACCAATCACCTTCTCGTATCCTTCAGTTTCGTTTTCAACTGTCGCATTGAAATCACCAATTATCAGCATTCTATTCTTGCTGATTATCGTGACTACGATGTCACTCAATGCTTCATAAAACTCGCCAAATTCATTCTTACGTGCACCCTCACATGGTGAGTACAATGAGACAATTCTCGTCCTAATTCCTCCAACAGTCAAATCTACCCATATCATTCGCTCATACACGAGCCTAACAGCAGGAACTTTGTTGCGTGGAATAGTATTCCTGATGAACAGTCCTACCCCACACTCTTTCTTTCCCTTTTTAACACCTGTTATGAGTACTTTATAATATCTTCATCGTTATCTCCCCTCACCCTAATATCATTAACACTTCATACATCCTTACATATCCTCCTTGCTGACTCAGTCGGTTTTACTTTCTTTCTTCCACAAGCCCCATTATTATTGATAGCTCCCAATCGAATTTCATTCCTGGACGCAGCTGACACCAAATCTTTTGCAGAGCGGCCGCCAATGCTGGTCTGTTCGTGGGTGCAGGGTCTATGGCACGGAGCCTGCGTTCCAGGACATCCCAGATATGCTTGATAGGGTTCATATCGGGGTTCCTGGGTGGCCATAGCAGTCGTTGGACCTCCGCTGTATGTTCCTAGAGCCATTCCCGGGCGACGTGGGAGCGATGTGGCGGCACGTTATCATCTTGAAATACCGCAGAACCGTCTGGGCGCTGGAACGCCAAAATTGGTGGAGATGGTCTCCGAGCAGCTCAACATACCGCGTACCATTCAAAGTCTCTTCCAGAACAACTAGAGAGCCCATTCCATAACAGGAAAATGCAGCCCAGACCATAACAGAGACACCAGCGCCCTGGACCACACCTTCGAGGCAGGCGGTATCCATCGCTTCATGTGGTCTGCGCCATACACGGTGGCTTCCATCGGCATGGTGGAGTTGAAATCGTGATTCATCCGACCATATCACGTTACGCCATTGTTCCAGTGTCCATCCCTGGTGACTGGCGACAAATGCGCGTTGTTGTGCCCGATGACGTTGGGTCAACAGTGGCACCCGTGTGCGACTCCGGCTCCCATACCCCATAGAACCCATGTTCATACGGATTGTCCACTGGGAGACGTGTCTAGCACGGCCTGTGCTGAATTGAGCCGTGATTTGTTGCACGGTTGCCCGTCTGTCACTATTGACAATCCGTCTCAGATGTCACCGGTCACGGTCATTGAGGGTCGCTGGACGGCCGGTCGTTCGTCTGTTGTGGACGGTAATACCCGCATTCAACCATTTACGATACACCCTGGACGCTGTTGATCGTGTGAAGCCGAATTCTCGCACAACTTTCGAAATCGCACTTCCCATCCGTCTGGCACCGACCACCATACCCTGTTCGAACGGTGTCAGCTCACGACGACGTTACATATTACACCTGTCGCATGCACAGTCACTGCTCACAAGGTCTCCTATACAACTGCCGCTGGCACAGGGGGCGTGTGGTGTGTAGACAACACACCTGCGCATCAGTGCTCCGCTATCCCATGACATTTGCTCAGTCAGTGTAGTGCTAGCCACCTGAGTACAACGAGGTCTATGACTCAGAGTATGTCCGAGATTCCCACTCTCATTTCATAGCAACTGATATCCCGAATCTCAGACAAGTTACTAGGCCACTCAGCCCTTGCCCATGGTTCACGAACTAGGACGTGACTACAATTACCCAAACCACGAAATTTAAGAAAATTAAAAATGAATAATATTAATAATAATAATCATCATCATCATCATCAAAATAATAATAATAATAATGAAAATATAATATGATAGAATCCGAAAATTTTCCTTCAACAATGAAACAATTCAGTGTGTTTTTGACTAAATTATATTTTATCATCTATGATCTCTTGTTAAATAGTTTCTTTTTCATGTAATTTTTACAATTTTTTATCCTCAGTTAGTTTTGACAGACTGAAGAACTTAAAAGTTGTAGATTAAATAAGTCTGAATTGAAATTGAATGGCTTCGAATTTAGCGAATTATCTGAACATATTTCAAATGTCCTTTTTTTTTTTAAGACCATTGATATTGATATTGATTGCAAAATATAATGTTATAAAACATACCCTAATCTATTTTTCTACACCTTGGAGATCTACTAGGGTTTTGTCAGTTCTACGTGTAAAGTTTTCTTCTTGTATTTCGCAGATTTACCTTTACTATAAATAAATAAATAAATAAATAAATAAATAAATAAATAAATAAATAAATAAATAAATAAATAAATAAATAAATAAATAAATAAATAAATAATCAACAAATAAATAAATAATAAATACATAAATTAATAAAATACATCGTAAATCTCCGAACGCTACAGGACCCGAAGGGCCACTGGCCTACCAAGTGTCCTCTGCTCTGTCCAAAGACGCACAGATTATGAGGTGTCGCGTGGTCAGTGTGACGAACCCTCTCGGCTATTATTTTAGGCTTTCTAGGCCGGGAAGTCATCTCAGTCAGATGGCTCCTCAATTGTAATCATATAGGCTGAGAAGACAACAAACCAGCCTTCAGGTCCAGGTAAAACTCCCTGACCTGACCGGGAACTGAACACGGTGGCAGGCATGCTAGTCCTATACCACAGGGTAGGCATACATTAGGAATTGCATATCGTATAGAGGAGGTTCAATACTGATGCTCTGCTCTCGAAACTTGGGCGAAGCGGCATTGGACCTGTTTGCCTGGCAAGGCAGCGAAATGATCTTCCCTCCCGGTGGTCTACTGATGTGTCCAGAACCAGTCCACCACGTACGGGTATCTTCAAGTGTCCATTGCTTCAGTACAACCCGACTATCAGGCCTGTGTGGCTCAAAAGACTAATGTATCGCCCAACAGCGCAACCTGACTCTCCCAGCCTGTTTATATGATCTCTTTCACACTCCATCAGCTGTTTCTACTGTCGTTTAATATGACTTCTAGACATTCCTACCCTTCGTCGTTAAGACCTGCAAGTCTCCGGCGACTCTTCATATACTCTTGTTTTCAATTCTTAAGAATTTTAATTTTCGAGTTCAACTTTCAATTCTTGATACACTAAAATTCGCAATTCAAGACATAAATTTAGACATATTTTCTTTGGTACATGTTTCGGCTATATATCAATGTATACAACGGTGGTACGGTAATGAAACTAGCGGCAAAGTAGTCCAGACACTCGCAGGAGATCGGGCATGCGCAAATAGGATATGGGAACGGTCAGGTGGAGCTGTTGTCGGTGTGTAGGTTGCATTTGACGGACATCCATTTGGGAGTGTTGTTGCTGTATGCGTTGAAGTGAGGAATGTCGATTTCATCGCTATACAGAATGTTTTCGAAAGATGATCAGCGTTCGTGTATTAACATCGACTTTCCCCGTGTCAAAAATGCATCAGAATTTTATCGAGAACTACGTGAATCCACTGGCGAGAATGCATTACAGCATAGGATGATTGCACAATGGGTCAAAGCGTTTCATGCGGGTAGGAATGGGGCTGCGGATTTGCACCGCACAGGTCGGCCGTCCATTCCTCAAGACCAGATTGACATCGTGAGTGGTCTCGTTTTCGTAGACCATCGGTGGACTCCGTAGAAGTTGGTCTCATTCATCAAACGGTGTGTCACGTGGCGAAATGTCTTAACAGGCCGAAAAATTGTGTCCCGTTGTGTTCCCAATTAACTCACCAACGTACAGGAACGGCACCTGAATGCACTGGCTGGCATCCACTTTGACAGATGCCGCAACGAACGAGACGCATTTCTGCAGCGTACTGTCGCCATTGATAAAAGTGGGCACGAGCTTACGAGCCTTAATTAATGCGTCAATCGAATAAACGGCGCCACCAACGTCCACAGAAGTTTCGACAGCAACCCAGTCGGGTGAAGCTTATGCTGACTGTGGCATACGACTACGAAGGTGTTGTTGTTGCTCGTGCTGTGCCTGCGGGACAAACCGTCAACATTGACTACTATTGCCGATTTCTGGAGCGACATCTGCGTCCGGTTCTACGGCGCATACGTTGACGCTCTTTGCGAGATGTTCGCCCAATCGTGTTGCATGACAACGCACGTTGTTCAGTAGCAGAAAATGCTAAGCTCTTATTGCAACGGTGGCACTGGGAGGTCTTGGAACACAATCCGTACTCAACAGACATGAGTGCTTGTGACTTTTACTTGTTTCCGAATTTGAAGGAACACCTCCGAGGCTGCCGATTTCCTAACGTGTACTCTGCGCAGTAGGGCGCTCAGTCACTGTCACCAACAGAGAAGGCCTTGCCAACGGTTTGCAAGGTCTTCTCGACATTTCGCAAACGATGAAGGAATATCATGCTATTGTACTTGTTAGTTTATTAAATATTGCGTTCTATCGTTATAGCCAGTAATTTTTACAGCCATCGTATATACGACTAAATTTATATTTTAAGTTGTGAGTGTTAGTCTACAAAGTATTGAAAGGGGGGCCCAATAAAAACAATTATCAAGAAATGAAACCAAGAATTTGTAACTAAATACGGCACAGTCATGAAATTTATCGACTGTTCATATAAGTAGTGACTGCCACACATTTTTACGGTGGATGTGCTTTCATGATCACACTTAACTTCTCTCTTTTTATGTCTTCCATTGATGTTGTAACCAATGCTTGCGGATGGAAATCATCTTACCTCTGAATCCTGCCCGTATATGAATGGTTGACTTAGTATAGAAGTTGATTTATTCTTTTCTATCATATTATTATTTATTAAATTTATTTATTTATTTATTTACTAGCAAATGTACCCGTGGTTCGCTACGGTATTCTACATTGTATTCGAATATCGAAGTAAATACTGCACATACAGTAAATAAGATTGTTTTATAATGGCATGTCTCTTAGCGTTATCCGAGAAACAGCATAGGGAGGTTCCCAATACGGCGTTTCCAATGTAAAGTGCTTGTTACGGATTTATGATGATAATGGCAGGCTCACTTGCCTACTGCCATTCACAATCGAGTTGGGAAGTTTTCATTATAATTGCAGGCCCCATCGCCTACTGCGCGGTCACAATCTATTCGGGAGTTTTCGTTACAATGGCAGGCCCCCTTTCCTACTTCCAGACAGATTACAATTTTCATTAGAATGTTTGGCAACTTCCCTACTACCAGTAGAAATTGAGTTGTGCAGTTATAATTATAATGACAGGCCCCTTTTCCTACAGCCATCCAGCTTACTACCAGTCACACCAAGTTGGTGAGTTTGCATCAAAATAGCAGGCCACTATGCCTAATACCAGTCACATTTTAGATGGATACATTTGTTTATAAGGGCGAGTACCCTTGCCTACAGCCAAACACAATCGGGTAGGGGACTTTTAAACAACAATGCATGCTCCCTTGCCTTCTGCAAGTCAAATTGAGAAGTGAATTATTCACTACAATGGTAGGCCTTCCTTACTAATGCCAGTTACACAGGTGTTGGAGATGGACCCCATTCCTACTGCCAGTCAAAGTCGGTTTGGGGAGTACTGATTACAATAGCAGACACACCCTTTCTCGATCGCTACAAGACGACATCAGTGAATATATATAGATCGACATACGAAAGTATATGCAGGCTTAAAATATTGCAGACCTTAATTTACAGATTGACTGCTGCAAAACGGTACGTCATACCGACAAAGGATTGTTCCATAAGACGTCAGATTTAGCGGCCTAAGTGGCTGGTCGTATGTTATCTGATCTATTCATTGGTCAGATTGAGTTAGAAACGTTGAATAGGGTAAAATGTTTGTAAGATTATCTCACATTGCATTACTTTTCAGATAATTATGTGACAGCTACATACATAGCATTTGGCTCACATATGGCTACTGGGTGCGCCAATTTTCGTGTAGGGTTTGATGATTCTATCTTTCTTATAAGTGATTGAAAGTATGGATTATGCATGTGAAAAGTCCAAATTTACTTAACATCGAGAAATAGACAAAAATCAAACGTAAAAGGGATACAGATACAAGAAAAAGTCATAAGACCAAGGTTGTAGATCATTCCTAATTGAACGGAGAGTGTGCCTTCCCTTATGTGATAGGACTTCGCGAAGATCTGCACCATCATTAAAATTGCCTCCATATTTCGATATTCTTCGGGGAAATAAGTGAAAAATTTAAAGCTCTTAGAAATGTTCTGTCCGTTACAGGCTCAAACGTATAATTTTGCCAATTTTTTTAATTGTTCGTCTGGCAGGTTATGCCGCAATGTGTATTTTGGGCGAGGAGGGTTAAAATTAGGACTTTCAGGAAACTAAACCAAACATTATGCAGATGGTTGTTATTATAACCTCTTAAACGCGTAGCTGTGCGAAGATTTCGCCAAAATAGTCAATGTACAGGTACACAGTCGTTAGGATTTTACTTATATGGATAGATAAGGAATCTGCTCCACGTACAACACCTTTTGGTCTATGTCTGCTGAACTTACCCTGCATGATATCTCCCTTATTAATCTTTCTGTTACCGAGCTCGACAGCTGCAGCCGCTTAAGTGTGGCCAGTATCCAGTATTCGGGAGATAGTAGGTTCGAACCCCACTCTCGGCAGCCCTGAAGATGGTTTTCCGTGGTTTCCCATTTTCACACCAGGCAAATGCTGGGGCTGTACATTAATTAAGGCCACGGCCGCTTCCTTCCCACTCCTAGTCCTTCCCTGTCCCATCGTCGCCATAAGACCTTCGTGTGTCGGTGCGACGTAAAGTAACTAGCAAAAAAATCTTTCTGTCGAAAAAATACACATGAAAAAAAGTTTTAGAAATGGATTTCCAACAAATTTGGTCGATTTCCAGTCCGGTTGGTCATGTACTGTATATATTGTGGAAGATTAAATTCACCATTTCGGTTCCCTATAAACCGCCAGTCCATTCCAGGAACAGGAAATGTTACTGACCTTTAAAATATACCTTTGGAAAGGTGGATGCTAAATATAAAGTTTGGTTCAAATATCTTCAATAGTTTTCAAGTTGTAAGAAATACGCTCAACACGCACCCGTTCTTAAGTTAAGTCCGGTTAATGATATCTCCCTTATAAATCCTCTTACCGAAATGATGCACATGAGAAAAAAGGTTTAAAAATTAATTTCCATTAAGGCAGGTAGATTTCTATTAAGTTTGGTTGTGTATATTTTGTGGGAGTGCAAAATCACGGTTTCGGTTTCGTATAAACCCCCAGTCATTTCACGGATTTAGAAACAATATTTGCCCTCAAACCTACCCAATGACAGGTAGATTCTAAATATGAATTTTGGTGCAAATATATCCAGTAGTTTCCATGTTATAGACAGACAAACAAACATAAAACAGACACCAAAGCCAAAAATATGCAGATGGTCATTATTACACCTGAAACGGATAACTGTACAGAATTGTCGCCAAAATAGTCAATGTACAGACACACTCTAGAAGTGCAGACCTTTATTTCGAGAGTTACTGCTTTGAAACTCTGCAACATATCTACAAACGGACCTCACCATCAGACGCCTCTTTCAGTGTTCTACATGGTTGGTCCCGTGACATCTTCTCATATCTCCTATATTTATGGGTTAGATTGAGTTAGAATCATTGGGTGTGAAATTTTGTACAGTTTTCGCATACTTTTTTATATTTGTGATACTCATGTGACAGACAGAATCATAAAGTTTGGCTATCACATTGCCACGGATCACGCCAATGTGCGTGCCGAATGTCATGATCCTATCTTTCCTATAAGTGTGCCAAATTAATGTTAACATGTACGTGTGAAAGTACAAAATTAAATTGAAATCGAGAAATACAGCTCTATTTAACGTATAAGGAATAGAAATACGATAAAAAGTCATAGGACCAAAGTTGTAGATCTCTCCAAAATGAAACGCGGTTGTGCTTTCTGATTTGTGATAAGACTTACGGATTAGCCACCAATTATCCCGAAACGAAAGTGTGCACCGTCGTTAAAATTGCATTCATATTTCGATATTTTTCTGGGCCGGAAGTTATACATTTGCATAGCTTAGAATATTTCATCAAAGGAAAGAGTGTCATGCTTTCGGGATTAGCACTCGCATACATACGGTGTAATTAGGGAAGAAAATAATGCAGTAAAGAAAGTTGAAATTAATAGAAAATGGATTAAAACTGATCCGGATGACGACAAATATGTAAATACCAAGTGAATGTATTGGAAAATCAAATGCCTCTGAATAAATTATGCTGGTGTGAGTTATGGATATAAGAAAGAGGTAACATAGGAGAAATGTAGGCGCAGGCATTCTTAGGTCAACAGATAAGATGACTAATGGTGTTATTACTTAAGGTATTCGATATTCCGCCAATATCCCGCAGAATGGCCGATTGACGCCCTCTTTTGCCTTCTACCCATGGAACATGAATTTAAAGGTATGATGAGGAAAATGGCAAAATACGTTACTTCACTGCTGGCAAGCAGTCAGAGACGTTGCCATGGTAACCCGTAGGTTCGTTGTCGGTCTGTCGGCCACACACGCAGACCATGATACCCGCAGAAAATAGAAAATAGTAAATTTCTCCGTCATTTGAATAGTAAGGTAAATTATGAACATAACGAAAGTTCTTTATAATGAAGAGATGTTTCACATACGGTCCACGGAGTTTACAGGAAATCAATAGTATAAGAGAAAATGGAGGAAAACCGTTCTGGTTTTCCTATAAACCCCCTGTCTAATCAAAGATTTTAAAATGAAATGCATATAGAAACCTTCCTCGGGGTGAGTATACTCCATTTATGAAGTTTGATTGAAGTCTATTCAGCCGTTTTGCCGTGATGGTGGAACAGACAAACAAACAAACAGACAAACAGACACGAAAAGTAAAAACCATCGATTCGGTCTTGAGTTGACCTAAAACGGATAAATATCTGAAAAATTGGCAAAACTAACGAAATTACAGACAGCGGACCCCCTACAACTTTATTTATAAGATTTAATTAATTAATTTATTTATTTATTTATAGCTGTTTATCTATAATTGCTTATTACCTAGAGAATGATCGTGCTACATATGGAAATTTACTGTATAACAGCTGAACCAGGTCAATAGTTCTTCTAAAATTAAGTGGACCTTAAAGATTCAGTAAAAGACGTTTCTACATCACGTCCTTCGCTTATACCTATTTAAATTTGTATTACGTTTAGTGTCAACAGATGCGTTTTTGTTTTGATATATCTCACGCCATATACCTAGATTCTTTTAATTAATCATGACATTTATTGATCCGAACACCGACAATCCCTAATTAATTGAGAATAATGATATTCTACCTCATACTCTCTATGTAACAGATTCCGTCACCTGCTTCCAACTAACGGGTTAACTTAAAAGAAACCTTCTTTCATCATTATTCGTGTCTTCATACCTCCCTTTCACTTCTGAGTCTACAATAAATGTCAAATTCTCCACGTAGGACACTTCTGTAGATTCGGGAACTTTCGATTCTTAATGATCTCGGGGATTTTTTAAAATAACGACTTTAAATTTCGTGTATACTGTATTTCAAATTTGATACCTACCCTTGTACGAATTCACGCTTCGATTTTAATTAATTAGTATAGACTTTTTTCCTATGGGCAAATAAATATTTAATTTATTTTATGTAAAATGAAAACAAACGTCCTTTAGACGCCTGTACATTTCTGTTTACTCTAGTATTTTCAACCCGTGCCATTATATAGCTCGTTACGGCTATTTGGATGGACATACTTTTGTTACTTGTTTCACAATTTTATTTGTTATTTATTTTGTTTACTTTATTTTATGATCATTGAATTTTTAATTCGTTCTGCACAAAGGTTTTGCATCGATTTGTCTGCTTCACTGCCAGCTGAGTTCCAAATATTTTTGTCAAGATCTTATTTCTATCTACGTGCGAACAACTTACTGCTTGGGTTGTATTTCGTATACAATCAGCACAGATACTTGTACATTACGATGAAAAAATATACCATTATTTTTTCTGTTTTGCTACTTCTTATCGTCGCACTAACAAAACGAAAGAATTAGGCAACGGCGGGATTGAAAGGGGTTAGGATGACGAAAGTAGCTGCCCCGGTCTTAATTAAGATTTACCTGAAAACTATCATCAGGGCTGCCGACGGTGTGATTCGTGCCCACTACATCCCGAATGCAAGCTTACAGCTCCGCGATCCTAACCGTGCGTCCAACTTGCTCAGTTTGGCTATTAATTCATACATTCCAACAGATAAGCAGGTTAGAGATTTACTGATGAATCTTCCAAGGAGAGGAGACTGTTTCGTCATACACACACGTTAGTACATTCCTTTATCAAAGTGGCGAATATGAAAAATTTAAATATGGAACAACTCTGTAGTGTTATTGTGGAACAAACGGCGTATGGAATCTTTGCGAGATTAAAGAATTTGTCTCGAAAACAACAGTATGGTTTTACAAGTGATAACTTGTATTTATTACTTTTATAATTATCTTATATTAAAGCTCTGATACTGAGCTTAGCTGCAGTTTAGTGTAACATTAGGTGAATTACTCCCCTGCGAACCATGTGACCTTGCTGCAGTGGGGACGTTTGCGTGTCCCAATGAAGCATATAGCCGAGCCGCAGGTGCAACCATATCGGATGGGTATCTGTTGAGACACCAGACTAACGAATGGTTCATCGAAAGGGGGTTAGCAGGCTTTCGGAAGTCGCAAGGGCGGCAGTCTAGACGAGTGGCTGATATGGCCTTGTAATAATACTCAGCATGGCTTAGCTGTGTTGATACTGCAATACGGCTGAAAGTAACGGGAAACTACATCGGTAACTAACTCCCGAGAACATGCAGCTCTCTCTGTATGATTGATGTACTGATAATGGCTTCGTCCCGGGGCAAATATTCCGGAGGTAAACTAGTCCTCCATTCGGATCTCCGGGTGGGGACTACACGAGAGGAGGGGATCATCAGGAAGATGGATACTGACATTCTGCGAGTCGGAGCGTGAAATATTAGAAGTTTGAATCGTTGTGGTAGGTTAGAAAATCTGAAAAGGGTGATGGATATACTAAAGTTAGATGTAGTTGGTATAAGTGAAGTACGTTGGCAAGAAAACAGGATTTTTGGTCAGGCGACTACCGAATTATCAACACAAAATCAAACAGGGGAAATGCAGGAGTTGGTTTAATAATGAATAAGAAAATAGGACAGCGGGTAAGTTACTACGACCAGCATAGTGAAAGAATTGTTGACGTGAAGATAGACACCAAACCAATGTCTACCACAATAGTGCAGGTCGATATGCCTACTAGTTCAGCGGATGCTGAGGAAATCGAAAGAATATATGAATAGATAGAAGATTTAATACAATATGTAAAAGGTGACGAGAATCTAATTGTGATGGGAGACTGGAATGCAGTGGTAGGCCAAGGAAGAGAAGGTAATACAGTAGGAGAATTCGGATTGGGAAAAAGGAACGAAAGAGGAACTCGGCTAGTTGAATTCTGCACTGATCATAATTTAGTCGTAGCCAATACTTGGTTCAAACACCACAAACGACGGCTGTATACGTGGACGAGACCTGCAGACACTGGAAGGTATCAGATAGACTTCACTATGATTAGGCAGAGATTCAGAAACCAGGTGTTGGATTGCAAAACTTTCCCAGGAGCAGATGTTGACTCTGACCACAACATGTTGGTCATGAAATGCCATCCGAAGCTGAAGAAATTGAAGAAAGGAAAGAATGCAAAATGTTGTGATCGAAACAAATTGAAAGAAAAGAGTGTGAGGGATTGTTTTTAGGAACATGTTGCACAAGAACTAAATAAAAAGGCTGAAAAAAACACAATAGGGGAAGAGTGGATAGACATAAAAAATGAAGTCAATAGGGCTGCTGAAGAAATGTTAAGAAGGAAGAAAAGATCAACTAAGTGTCAATTAATAACTCAGGAGATACTAGACCTGATTGATGAACGACGAAAATACAAGAATGCTAGAAATGAAGAAGGCAAGAATACAGGCGATTAAAGAAAGACGTGGATAGAAAGTGCAAGGTAGCTAAGGAACAATGGCTGAAGGAGAAGTGTAAGGATGTCGAAGGCTGTATGGTCCTGGGAAAGGTAGATGCTGCATACAGGAAAATCAAGGAAACCATTGGAGAAAGGAAATCGAGGTGTATGAATATTAAGAGCTCAGATAGAAAGCCACTTCTAGGGAAGGAAGAGAAAGCAGAAAAATGGCAAGAACATATCCAACAGTTGTATCAAGATAAATTGGTTCTAGTAGAAGAAGAATTGCTGACTACCTTAGGGGAATCGAGATGGCAAGGTTATTCCATTTAATGGGTAAGATGTATGAGACATTAGAAGTCCCATCCAATTTTCGGCAGAATGTTGTTATACCTATTCCCAAGAAAGCCGGTGTTAACAGGTGTGAAAACTACCGCACAATGAGTTTATTACCACATGCCTGCGAAATTGTAACGCGTATTATTTACAGTAGAGTGGAAAAACAAGTAGAACCTGAGTTGGGAGAAGATCAATGTGGCTTCAGAAGAAATGTAGGAACACGTGAAGCAATCCTGACTTTACGACTGATCTTAGAGGATCGAATCAAAAAGGACAAGTCCACGTAAATGGCATTTGGAGATCTAGAAAAGGCATTCGATAATGTTGATTGGACCAAGCTATTTTAGATTCTGAAGGTGACTGGGATCAGATACCGAGAACGAAGAATTATCTACAATCTGTGTAAAAGTCAGTCTGCAGTGATAAGAATAGAGGGCTTTGAAAAAGAAGCAGCAATCCAGAAAGGAGTGAGGCAAGGCAGCAGTTTGTTCCCCTCCTTTTCAATGTTTACATAGAACAGGAAGTAAAGGAAATCAAAGAGGAATTTAGAAAGAGGATCACAATCCAAGAAGAGGAAATCAAAACCTTGAGATTTTGCCGATAATATTGTTATCAAAAATCAAATCAAAATCTCTTTATTTGCAAATGAGGTGTCTACCTCGGAGGCAAATGGTACACTAAAATACATTATTGTCAAGCACTAAATTTTAAACTAACAGGAGACGAAGAAAATTTTCCTAGAATACAATATTATACAATTTACGGTAATAATTTTTTCTATTAAACACACACATCATCCTTAATAAATTTATATTGTTTACAAAATTCTACTTATAATATCTTACAAACATAGTCAACTCATATACAGTACGGTATGTGAAATTACTTCTAATAATACTATACAACTGGTATAAGATTAAAATTAACACTGAATTTATTTACATATTTATATTTTACCCATTTTGGAACCTAAGTAGCATAACGACCTGCTGCGTCTTAACCAGAGCCCCTTTTGCCACCACTTTTCAGAGTTCCTGAAGGGCCTTCACAGCTACCGTAGCGGTCCCAGGGCCCTCGAAGTCCCCACTGTACTTCACCCCTACAGGCAGTCCCCTACTTGGGCTGTCCAAACTCCTTAGACCAGGGGATGGAATTAATTTAATCACACACATTTATTATTTACAATATCCTGCACTGGTCGAATGCCCTCTAACATTTAATTTATTATCTCTGTTGTTGTTTATTCTCTTCTTGAATATCTGTACAGATTTTGGAAAAGGATCAAACACTACCCCTGGTAAACTGTTCCACTCCTTCACGCCCTTCCCAATGAAAGAAAATTTACCCCAATCGCTTCTGCTAAAATTCCTTCTAATTTTGTACTTGTGGTCAGTTCTACCAATATAATTATTTTCCAACCGAAGCCTCTCACGGATATCTCCCCATGCTTCTTCTCCTGTATAGGCTCTATATAATCCTATAAGTCTAGTTTTCTCCCTTCTCTTACTTAAAGATTCCCACCCAAGTTCCTTTAACATTTCTGATACACTACTCTTTCTCCTGAAATCCCCTGTTACGAACCTTGCTGCTTTCCTCTGCACACCATCTAGTTCTTTTATTAGGTATTCTTGGTGAGGATCCCAAACACTGTTTGCATATTCCAATAATGGACGAACCATACTTAAGTAACTTTTTTTCTTTTAACTCTTTGTTGCATCCTTTAAGTAGTCTCATTATGACATGTAACGATCTGTATGCTTTCCCAACAATGTCATCAACATGACCCTTCCAGTGCAAATTACCTTCAAATCTCACACCTAAGTATTTGCACTTGCCATCTTTTGGGATAACTACCTCATCCAAAGTATATTCAAATTCAGTTTTAAAGCTCCTGTTTGTAAATGTTGTAACAGTTGATTTGCCTCCATTAATCTTCATATTATTTTCTTCAACCCATTCTTGGATACTGTCAAGGTCCCTTTGTAATTCTGAACAATCCTCAATGTTATTTATTTCCCTATAAACAATTATATCATCTGCATACAATCTTATTTTCGATGTTATATTTTCCCCTAAATCATTTGCGTATATTAAGAAAAGTGACGGACCGATTATACTACCCTGTGCAATTCAATTCCAGACTTTCTCTTCCTGTGATATATTATTTCCTACTTTGACTTTCTGAACCCTTGAATTTAGAAATGTTCTTATCCAACGTATAACCCTTACATCCAATCCTATTCCCTCCAATTTCTTTAATAATATTCCATGTTCCACTCTATCAAAGGCTTTGGAAAGATCTATGGCTATGCAATCTAACTGGCCTCCTGAATCTAACTGATCTGATATGTCCTGCTGAAATCCCACCAGTTGTGCCTCGCAAGAAAATTTCTTTCTAAATCCATACTGGCTCCTCATGAACCAATGTTTATCATCACATATCCCTCTGATGTACTTTGCTATTAAACTCTCCAGTATTTTACAAACTATACTGGTCAGGCTGATTGGTCTGTAGTTCTCTGGTTTCCTTTTATCACCCTTTCCTTTATAAATTGGTATTATTATAGATTCCTTCCATTCCTTTGGTATCACACTATTATTTATGACATAGTCAAAGAGAAATTTTAAATAAGGCACTATATACCACCCCATTGTCTTTAATACCTCCCCAGTAATTTGATCACTTCCTGCTGCTTTTCCTTGCTGAAGCAGTTGGATTTCTCTAAAAATATCTTCATTTGTGAATGAGAAGCTTCTTGTTTCCCTCTGTGTCTCTCCCTCTCTATCTTCTGTTACGGTTTCCAAGTCCTGACAATCTTCTACTGAATCTCGGAATTCCCTACTAAAGAGGTTTGCTTTCTCAGTATCTGTTAAATAGTGTTCACCCCCTTCTCCCACCATTGTAGGAATTTGGATTCCTTTTCCTTTTTGATTCCTAATATATGAATACAGCTTTTTCCATTTCCCTTTGTGGTCATTACCCTCTTGAAGAATGCCATTCATATAATTCTCTTTTGCTTCCTGTTTCACTCTATTCAGTTCCCTCATTAGCTGTTTTCTACTTTCTCTACTCTCCCTACCTTCTTTGATTTTCCTGTTTACTATTCTACATTTTCTTTTTAATTTTCTTATTTTCCCTTGTGTAATAAACAGGGTCTGAGGTCATTTTACCCTTCTTAACAGGTACAAATCTCTTCTCTCCTTCCCAAATGATTCCTTTAAATTTAGCCCAAAGTGTATCCACATTATTCCCTTCACTTATCCAACAACTGAATTGTGATTTAAGGTAAGTCCCAAATTCATCAACTTTAGTTTTTCTGTATAATTTCTTGTCTTTTGTGACCCTCTTATTAAGCATTTTTTGGTACACGTCCTACATCCATTATTACAGCCTTATGGTCACCTATTCCTTCAATTACCTCAGTTTCATCAACAATTTCCCATGGTTTAACCAAGAATACATCTAGCAAGTTATTGAGACAAGTTGGTTCTTGTACTACTTGTGTAAAACCTCCCTCCCAAATTAACTTATTTGCCAGTTTCTGTTCATGGGCTTCACTTGCAGCTCCATTCCATTCAACTTCAGGCAAGTTTAGGTCTCCCCCAATTATTACCGTATCATTATTGTTTTTATGAGTATAATCTATTATTTTCTCAAATATTTCCATGTCTCTTTCCTCTCTTCCAGGCCTATATGTTCCTATAATTCCCACCTCCTTCATATTATCACAAACTAATTTTATCCCTAATATTTCATCCCTTTCATCAGTAAACCATTCATGCGAACAATAAGTTTCCTTCACCAGAATAAATACCCCTCCTCCCTTTTTATCTCCTCGGTCTCTACGATAGACTGTATACCCTTCTGGAAATACTTCTGTATTACCCACCCCTTCTCTCAACCACGATTCCACTCCTATCACCACATCCGTCTCATAAGATTCCATCAATGTGCCGAATTTTAATTGTTTATTTACTACACTCTGACAGTTTACCAAGAGCAATCTCAGACCTCCTTCCTCCCTAAAACTTGACTGTTGCAATTGGGTAACGTTTGACTCATGAGTTGAGAACTTCCCTGGAACCCAGATCCTTGTACTTAGATCTGGATTTAAGGGTCTGGGTTTTCTGGCAAGTTTCCCTGTATGTGCCAGTTTAGTGGTATGGGTTTTCTTAAGTACAGATTAGTTTGCAAATCTCTGTTGATAATTGTAGCAATTTGTCTACAGAGAGTTGCTTTTCCATTACCATTATTTTATCTGAGTCTGCTGAAGATCTCAAGAAGCTGCTGAATGGTATGGACAAGTCTTGGGTACGGAGGACGTCATGCAAATAAATAAGTCCAAAACAAAATTAATGGAGTGCAGTCGAACGAAGTCATGTGATGCAAGAAATATTAGATTAGGAAGTGAAGTCATAAAGGAAGTAGATGAATATTGTTACATGGGTGGTAAAATAACTAACGATGGCAGAAGTAAGGAGGACCTAAAGTGCAGACTAGCACAAGCAAGGAGGAGCCTTCTTAAGAAAAGAAATTTGCTCACTTCAAACATTGATATAGGAATTAGAAAGATGTTTTTGAAGGCTTTCGTGTGAAGCGTGGGATTGTATGGAAGTGAAACATGGGCGATAACTAGCTGAGAAAGAAAGAGAATAGAAGCTTTTGAAATGTGGTGTTACAGATGAATGCTGAAGATGAGATGGATAGATCGAATCACGAATGAAGAGATACTGAATCGAATTGGTGAGAGGAGATTCGATTTGGCTAAATTTTGACGAGAAGAAGAGGTAGAATGATAGGACACATCTAAGGACGCCCAGGACTTGTTCATTTCGTAAAAGAAGTGTAGGTGGTAAGAACGGTAGAATAAGGTGTGAATATGACAAGCAGATTAGAGCAGATTTAGGATGCAATAATTACGTAGAAATGAAAAGTTTAGCACAGGATAGGGTAGCATGGACGGTTGCATCAAACCAGTCTATGGACTGATGACTCAAACACACGTAGTTGAATTCTCGGAATGGTACGTGTAATCCTTGGCTTTCACCCGAAAATCTGTTTTATGACTAGCATGCTGCACTCATTTCATTTAACTCAATTTTGTTACGGTGTTATTAACTTCCTTCAAGTTGGCATCCTCGCGTTGAACAGGATGAATGCAAGGCTTTTTGAAGATTACTAGGTCTTGGCGTTCCGAGATATTTATGAATCGTGTCTAGTGCATTGTGTTGGTTGAGATGTACAATTTTAACTTGATCAAGTTCCGTAGAACATTCCAGTCACTAAATATTCAAGGAGGATAAACTTTAAGCGACGAAAATCTACAACAATCATTTTCGAAGTCTAAATTCGAAATTAGTTGTCTCCCTAGTCCAGGGTACTAATCACACAATTTAGTAATTTAATTTATCGAGCCTTCAGGTATAAAATGCCCGCATTGTCGGCTATGTTACATTTTTAAAGAAATGTAAGTAGAACATAAACGTGACCGAAAATAATAAATGATGTTATTTTCAGTCCACTTAATGCACATTAACACATGCTTCAAACGTTCGTGGGAGTTTCTTTACGAAACTACTCAGTTTTATCTTCTCTGCGCAGGAGCGTAGCTCTAAAAAGTTATTGTGTTTAATGCCTTAATGAAGATCGCATTCAAACAAATTTGCTAAATTTGTCTGTGCTTGGTGTTATATGATTATGGTAAGAGGCAGGGGTTGCCTCTGACGTCATGGTCATCCAGCATTATAAGACAATAGACATTGTCCAACATGAGATTCCTGGCTATTGATGGCTGTGATCCTCTAATAACTTTATCAGCCCCGCACAGAGCATGTTGCAGGATTTATGCCCTGGTCTGCTTCCAGGTAATTTAGCCGCGCGTTGGAACGCTGCTACGTGTAATACTATATTGGTGCTATTTATTGCTGTATTGATCTGTGTTTACTCCGTGGTGGCGAGAGGGCAGGGGAAAGGGGGTCACAACATCCACGGATTGATTGGCCCCCGTCACGCGTCACGATTCGCTACTGTTCTTGTCCGGATCGCGGTAGCGATCCTGCTGACGATTAGTATCATTAGCAACAGCTTCGCTAACATGGCTGCCCTACAAGGTACTAGCTCATCCGATAACGCAAAATCCAGATGTCAGTTACATAACTCTGGGATGTTATCAAAATAGACTACAAACTGTCATGAAATGCTGGCCAGAAACTTATTATTTCACATGATGAAAGAATTACGTAAGACGTTCTTAAATGAACAACAACGAACGAGGAAGTTGAAATATACGGTTTGCTATGAAGGAAATATTTTTATCAGCTATCGGAATATTTCACATTTTATGTCATATTAAAATAATAAACATGAGCAAACTTTAAACTATTGCACATATTTTTATTCTGATCGGAGGATGCAAGTATAAAAATATAACTGGTAGAATTTTACTGCCAAAGAATTGAAATTGATTTATTCAAGCCCAACAGTTCAATGGAAACCGGTGAGTGTATGTGTTGTGTCCTGTACAGAGTCCAAGTTATTTTATTCCCGAGACTGAGGAATTCACATCCTAAGTATGTTGTGCTCCATAAGGATGAAATGGTTTGAAACATCAAATGAGATCTGTGCGCGGAAAGAAGCACAAAGTAAGAGATAGTGAGTTCAGCTCGTGACCATCACATTTACATATATTGGATTACGGAGAATAAGGAATAACTATGACACACCTTACTGTTGCTGGGAATGAGAAATTAATGGAAGGTACTTACCATTCAACCTTTGTCATCATTACGGACTCATAAATTTCTCTAACGATCGTCCACTACTACTTCGCTAGGCTTGCATGTTTTTTTACGAATATCACGTGTGTCACCGACGCACTAGTAGAGTGCAATATAACCGCGCTGGAGACATACTAGAAACCATTTTTGTCGATGAGTGCACCTGCAAAATCCAAGAATTGAATCCTAACCACTCATGTTATCTCCTGAAACAAGTTTATACCAGTCCCATTGTTGTTAAACTTTGCTGACATATTCTTACCTTGATAGTTTGACTTCTTCTCGCATGTTTTACAACAATATATAACTCTTTGTTGTTCTTGTTGTTTTCTTTTACAATGAAGCCAGTGTTTATACAGTCATTTTGAGTTGAGACTTTGGAGGAAGCTGGTGGGTAGGTCAGTTGAATTAACGCCAGAAATGAAAGCTGCTGTACTTCCTTATTCGTCTGTTGGTCTCAGCACCAGGGGGATGGCTTCTAAGACAGGTTTTAATCAGTCTACGATTTAAAGGTTACTGAAAGATACAGGAAGGAAGGAAATATTGATCATGAGAAACGAAGAGGTTGGATAAGAACATCTACTGCCAATCAGGACAGGACATTGAAAAGGCTTTCGCTCAAGGATAGTCGCCTGTCATCAATTGAACAAAAACGAGACTGGGAAGAAATGTGCGACATGTAAGTAACCAGTAAAACTGTAAGAAATACACTACTGGGAGCTGGACTCTCAGTCTGTCATCCTAGAAATAAGCCTTTATTGACCAAGACAATGTGACAATAGTGGCTAAAATGGGCAAAATCACATGTCACATGTACACCACAGATGTGGAACAGAGTAATCTTTTCAGATGAGTCCAAATTTAATCTCCATATTTCAGAAGGAATAGTACTTGTTCATCGAAGGAAAGGTGAAGAATTTTTGCCATCATGTATAACACATAGTCTAAAACCCACAAGGACAGATGGTCTGGGGGTGCATTTCCGTGTCACGGAGTAGGTCATCTGGACTTCATAAATGGCACTGTCAACACGGATGCCTACATAAGCATCCTAGAAAGGAAGCTTATGCCAACAATAAGAGACCATTTTGGAGATGTTTCCACTTGCAGTTTTCAGGATGACTCCGGTCTTTGCCACAGAGCTTTGGAGGCGATTCCTATGATTAATACTTGTACTAAGCACGAAACAGTTGATGTTCATGGTTAATTATCACATATTTCTACATTTCAGGTAAAGTCCTTCCTTAGACAAAATGGGGTTCGAGTGTTAAGAGTGGCCTGGAAATAGCCCTGATCTCAATCCTATTGAGATCTGTTGAAAGGTTATGGGAGATGTTGTCGCCAAAAAGAAGTCACGGCATAAATGGAAAATGTTGGAGACCCTTATGCGTGTGTGGTTCCATGAACTCAGTGAGGATTATTATATAAAGTTAATTCTGTCAATGCCTTCACGATGCCAAGTGGTGATTAAGGTGCGTGGTGGAATAACAAAGTGTTAAATGTCAACAGTGCATTCATATGAGGCAACAGTGCATTTACAAACACTAAAATCAATCAAGTGTTATGTTACAACTTGAATACGCAGAGTTTCTTTCAAAATTGGCATACCTATTTCAGAAGAGCAAAAAGAATAGCTCACATATCCACTTGCATCCATTTTTCAAGAAAGTGTTAAATTATTAAAAGAACAGATGTTTTTATAGAAACAAACATTAAGAATAAAATGAAATAGGCAAAGATATTGCATTTATTCATTTCTGATCGAAATAGAAAAAATCAGGTCAATTCAGCTCAGTTATTCAATGATTATAACAAAAAAGTTAACTAAAAAAGGTGATGCAATAAATATTTCCACCACTGTATTTTGTATCTCTGAAATGCAGTACAACTCTGATATTGTTCAATTACTAATACTTTCGTGGAATAACAGTGAGAAGCAGGTTATTAGATTTAACAAACATAATGTCCACTATTTCATGACGTAGTTATACTACGAATGAATATTTTATCATGAATCTACAGTGTATCTTCTGATGGATTCTGTACAAGGTATACAGTACATAGTTCCTTTGTAATAATAATGGAGGACGTCTATGTGATGCTGTGTATAGTAGTAGAAGTTAAAGAAATGTATGCTCAAACTACTTTAGCTTCCCTCTAGAATTCTTGGCCAGGCTGACTGTGATGACTCCATCGTGAACCATTAGTAAGTATTTTGGTGTACAGTGGCACTAGGATCAATGTACTCATCATGTTGAAACATGTAACAATACGTAGAAGATTATGTGTTGATAGGTTCACAGTAGGCAACCGTTGCATATGAAAGGCAGTAACAAGCGTCATTCAAATATTTCAACGGTTCTAAATAAAATGACTCTTTGTTGTTTGTTGTTTCTCCATGACCTCAGTTATATCTCTTGAGAGACATTCTATTACTTGTACGAACAGTCATTACTGCTAACTAGAGAGGGCGGTGATGTTTGTTGACAGCTGAACCAGCACGTACACTCACTGCACAGTATTATTAGCCATTGTTAGTAGGCTACCACTAACGTTCAGCGTTTAAAACAGAACATCCGCCATAAAAATATTTATCCGCCGTATCAGTTGACTCAACAGATGTGTCTGTCGAACTACCGTCAATCTCAGCGGCTGCCACACACCCCTTCTTCATCGCTTCAACAAAACCAGCATCTGTCACAATCCTTCCTGCTTCATTAACGTGTCACGGCACGGCACGAGTAGGGATCCCTTTTTGTACTTAAACTAGTCCAAACAACATTTAACGTTCAACATTTTTATGAAAGTCGTCGAGTTCTGACTTCTTCGCACGCGGTAGTTGTTTATCTGGAGTTAGTATTTGACTTACATCCTTATCAGCTTTCTTCACATTTCTTGTGTTGTTACGCTTACCTTTAATCTTTTCACAGATTCAGGAACCTTTCTTCACTACAGAATTTTACATTTTCCATTATAATTACATACTATAGGCTTTATAATGCTTCCGTATTGTCACTGTAAGGCTTGCAACACGCTGTTAAGCACAGTAGACCCACTTCGGAGGTATTTCTAGTATACAAAAGGCTGAAATTCCATTACCTAGCAGAGAAGTTAAGAGAACAACAAATGATCACTGACAGCAATTCACTTCACTTGAATAACAGCATTATTACTGCTAAGATATATTAATAGTATTCCGTGAAGACATTATTGCACTGCTCGCTCTGAGATAACATATTACGTCACTCTATTTATACAGACTATTTTATAATTATCCTCGCTGCCGTCGCTAATCAGTGGTCAGACGCGCAATACCACGTGACATAAAATAAATTATGAAGAACATTCCTAACGAAAGTATTCTGCATGAAATTCCAAGTCCAGGTTTACTAGAAGAATGAACTTGTGAATAGTCAGATTCTCTATCTTAGTGCATTATAATGACTAATGTAATTTAACATTTGAGGAATTGGTGATTACACTGATCTTCATCAGGGGTAGAGAGAAGGACATCAAGAGCTCTTACTTCAGGAAAATACAACCGTCCATAAACAAATATTTAGCATTCAATGAGAACTTATGCTCCTCAAAACAGTCTGCGGGAGTGTTCGCAGTATTTTTCCGATGACGAAGAAAGTAGTGAATGCCACTGATTGAACGTGATTCGATAAAATAAATACCTCTTGTCAAAATGATTTCAAAATCCCTAAAACATATCCCAAGCAATGGCTTCTATACATCAAAAATCAAATCAAAGATCTCTATTAGGACAACAGTAGTCATAATATGAGGCATAAACTGATGTGAGATCTGGTGTTCAAGACCTCTCCTCCTCCATCGATACAAAACATGTTTACAAGAACTTCGGTGTGACATGTCGATGTTAGACCGCGGTTCTGGTTGGTGCTTAGGAACGCACGACACAGTTGACTCTTCAGGAAAGGTTCTTAATGCTGATCATTCTCTGCATGACTATCGGGAGTTCTTTGAATGTTACGTTACAAAATCGTTATGAGTTTCACTGGGGAATGTTTCTGTCGATCTTGTTGTGAACCAGCGTGATTTCATTCACTCCTGCTTGATGTAAGCTTCGTAATCAAGTGCTCATATGTCATCAATCACAGCTATGAAATTAATATATCTTCCCTGCCTCTTGTATCTCTACAAATGAATGCGTGATGTTTTCTAACGAGTTCATTTCTGTACCTTATTAACTGATGAGTCACCAACTTCGCAGCAACCATGCGCACTTAGATGAAGTGTTGTAAGCAGTGAGCACGTGCGTCGTCATGTGGTTTCGTCGTGTGTCACACACGTCCGCCTGAACAGATACGAAAAGTCCACCATGCGGAATTTCAGTGGATGGTGCGTTCCCACTTTGGAATGCCGGAATCCAATTTATCACGGTTCAGTAGGGTAAAGAAAGATTCTTCGTAGTTATCACATGTTTATTTTCGCAGCAGGAAGCTCGTGTTTCCGCGTACAATCACTATTCACTTTATTGAGTCCCATCACAGAGCAGTGCGGAAACATGTGACCCCTGCTCATTTGCTTTATGCATGCGTGACAATCAGGAGCACAGTCACTGAACTATCAATTATGTAGTCCGGAATTGTAATAATTCAATATTTTCTAAAGGAAGAATGACTTTCAGAATAACTTTCATATTGAATTTGAGACCCCAGTTTTCTGAACACCGTCATCTCAACAGCATTTCAGAGTATCGACCGCAATTTTACACCTTTAAGAATGAAATCCGGTAGCTCGTGGACACTATTTGTAACGAATTTGTATTAATTTTTCTTCTTCCTTTTCTTCTTCTGCTTTACAGTGGACTTACTTGAGCCCATGCTTGTTCGACTGTGGGGCTTGCACCTCTGCATCTGCTCCAGGTATAGGTTTTTCTTTCCTCTGAAGGGGCACTTTTCTTTTCCAGAGTATTTTCCTGTGAACCTCAGACAAATTTTGTAAAAAAGGCTCAGAAATTTTTGTAGATAAAGTTTTCTAATTACTAAAAGTTCCATAATTTACATATGAATAGGTATCATAAATTGGTCTCTGTTATGAATGAGCGGCCCTGCTTATGTAACGGAATTTTCCTATTCGACTCTTCTAGATGGCTTATGCATAATATTATGCGTTTTCTTTCTTTTCGAATACGGCCTTTCCCCCACACTTCTCCATCTTTCTAGTCACACTACTTCTAGTTTTTAAATGATTAAGTACGAACCATGCAGCCTCTCACTTCATATTCTCCAGTTCTTCAATGAATCCTGTTTGGTACGTTCCCGTACAGCTGCTCCATACTCCAGGGTCGGCCTGCAGAGCGATGGATAGCCTACCGTCTTCGCCAGGGGAAGGTGCTTAGATAATTCAGCCTCGGGTCGTTAGATTTACTGGCACGTGAAATAACGCCTGAGAGATAAAATTCAGGCGGCTGGGCGTTTCCGTAATCCATAAAAATGTAGTTTGTGGGACTTTAAAATATTAACATTATTATTCTAGTTCTCTCAAATTCCTCGTTAACGACAGGCCATCCAAACATTAAACAATGCCATCGCTCTCAGTGGCTATATAATCAAACCGTAGAGTTGAAAACGTTATGTCTCGAGTTGCGGAAAACCTGGCTCTCCACAGGAAGGAATGTAAACACAGGTGGCCATCTAGGCTTCAGAAGCATGCCGGTCGTTAACCAGGAAATTGCAAGAACTATAAATAGGCAATGCTGTTTCTTGCATTTAAAATTTATTTTTAAGCTATCAAATACGTGTGGAGTAGAAAATCATCTAGTAACAGTACTTCTGTGTGGCTAATTGTAGCCTGCTGCAGGCGATGTAGGGCAGACCGTCCTACGTGGGCGGGCAGTATCTATCTTGTGAGGCAAACTGTGTGTTTGTGTGGTTGAAAGTAGTGTTGTGTGTAGGGTGCAAATTGCAGAAATATTGAGTACAGCAAAAACATCCAGTATCCAAGCCAAATAAATTAATCACTTAAGATAAACGTGTGCTACCTAGCCACGAATCTCATTCGGCACCCCGAGAACAAAGGTCAACACGTCGACACTCAACCTTGCAACCGGACAAAATCGTCCGATGAAAATCTAACGGAGTATGATTGTAATTTACTTGAAGTGACCCTAATCTAGTGACTCGCTAATATCCTGAAAAAGCGACATCTGGCTCTAACGAGAAAATCCTTTCCAAAAACCATAATGCTGGTCTTTAATGCACGACATTTTCTTCTAGAGTTTCCTTAAATATTCTGAAGCAACGTATTCTATTTGTTCACATAACATGAATGTCAGACTAATGGACAGCCATCAGAAATGTGAGTATTATTGATAGGTGCGTCAGTTTTATTATTTTGCCTTTTACCGTTGGCTTTTCAGTACGTCGCACCGACACAGGTAGATACAATGCGGACGATGGGATAGGGCAGGGCTATGAGTGGAAAGGAAGCGGCCGTGGCCTTAATTAAGGTTTAGCCCCAGCATTTTCCCGGTGTAAAAATAGGAAAACAAGGAAAATCACCTTCACAGATGCCGGCAGTGTGGTGCGAAAGCCCTATCTACCGATTGCAAGCTTTTATCTGCGCACCCCTAACCAGACGGCCAACTCACTCAGTGCACGTTAAATAGTAACCTTTTATTTATATTTTAAACTGAAGAGCTTATTTCTAAAGTGACGTAAATCCATGAAATGCACAACTTCATAAATCTATTGCTAGTTGTTTTAAGTCGCACCGACACAGATAGGTCTTACGGCGACGATGGGACAGGAAAGGGCTAGGAGTGGGAAGGAAGCGGCCGTGGCCTTAATTAAGGTACAGCCCCAGCATTTGCCTGGTGTGAAAATGGGAAACCACGGAAAACCATTTTCAGGGCTGCCGACAGTGGGGTTCGAACCTACTATCTCCCGAATACTGGATACTGGCCACACTTAAGCGACTGCAGCTATCGAGCTCGGTACTTCATAAATCACTATTTTTTATTTCCTTATAATGAAATTCAGGTACGATGAAGGATATAATGTAGTTTAATTTATTACTTCTACACACATCCTGACACTGTGTTTTAAAAATTCTCTTACCAATGGAAATGGTGGTAATTATCTCGAGAAAGCTGGAGTTAGGTCGTTTTTGAACAAAATCATGTATTGATGTATTGATGTGCAATTTACGAACATTTAAACGGTTCAAACACAACAGTTTCAAATATTGATCATAAAGGAATTCCACGGGTTATTTACAGCACTTACATGAGCAAAATACTTTTTTAAAATAATGTTCAAATCACGGAATAAATTTCATTGTCTTCAGTCATCGTGGTCACTGTTATTGTCATTCATATTGCCAGCTAGAGCAAAAACGTGTTGACAAAACGGCATTGCAGGGTCGTCCTCCGTTATGTTAAGTTTATACAGAAGATTTTTTATGGCTTGTATATTCTGTTGCACTAGGTGGTCTAACTGTTCTTTTCGGGGCTTCACAGACGACCATTGTTACCCCACACCACATGTGTGAAAATGTGGATTTGAAAAATCCTTGCTTTGCACCTATCTGTATAGATTTCAATTCCAATATATTAACATCCAGTTTTGATTGAATATGTTCCCTAGATGCCAGTCGCTGCCAAGAACATGTACACAGTCAACTTCTCCGAACGTAATGTTATACTCAGAGCGAGCGGATTGATCAAAACCGATATAAGACACATTCGAATTCAATACACGTTGGAGTTACGTGACTTTGAAAATGAACGTGATTTTCAGATCTGTATTTACATGGGATATAAAACGTATGGAGAATTTAAGCTTCGCTATACAATGGCAGAAACTATAAACATTTTATCATAGCAAAACATGAAAAGACATCAATTTTGGATTTACGTTACTGTGAAAATACGCAATCTCTTCAATATTGTTCGTCGGATTCGAAAACTTGGTTTCTTTCACCAGGTATAAGATATGTCATTGTACATATCTCCTCAGTGGTTCGTATGAGGCTGACTGAACTACGCTGCACCCACCCCTCGATCCATGATTGGAAACTTTGGACTAGCTGGGAATTGATCTCGGCTCTTTCGGGTAAGAAGCAGATATGCTACATCTACACAACAGAGTTGACCAAATCACAGAGAAGCCAGTAATAATAAAGAATGAATCAGAGTTGTTTCAGATATATTTATTTTACATCCGAATATTCAAATATATGATATCAATTACTTATTTGACATATAGCTTTACAAATTTCTAAATTAATTAAGAATAGCAGAGCCCCTGAAGTAACTTTTAAAAATCAGAATATATCAAAAACTAGCAGAAGTACCCGTTCTTCGTACGGGTTATCAGAAACTGGCTTTAGTTACTCATACTATCGGTGTGACTGACATTAGATATTTATATCACTGGTGTATTTACTTAAGTACGTAGGAATTATTTGTCATGTTTGGAATTATAGTGTATCTTCTTCTTTTCTTCACGGGGCCTCTAAATATTAGTTCCTAATTAGCGTCGACCTCTAAGATCTTTTGCTACCATGATTTTTCCTTCATTCCCACCTAGATATATCTGCTCCCTTTACAAAGCTGCAGGTTTAGTGTAAGTATACTTCCACTAGATAGTACCACAAATATAAATATTATTGAATGTATTTGTTTGATCCGACATTACGTAACTATTACAAATGATCAAGGAAATACGCGATGCATATAAGAAACTACTATAATTATCGAGAATTATAATTCTCAGGGCTTGTCACTCATGTCGCACATCATATAATGAATCTGAGTATAAATGTTGAGAAATTTTTCAAGTCATGGGCACACCATCTTGACAATTGTGTACAGTATATAGGTTGTTTCCATGGTTACAATGATCATAAAAGTGGACCAAAATATCGGCACTAATAATATTAGTGATCCTACTACTCCATGATTTTATAGAAAATAGTTTAAACTATAGGTAACAGACTCCGCAAAATGCTGAAACCTAAGCCAGTACGCAAAATGGAGGCCCGTCGGCAACCACTGGTAGCTGTACTACGGAGATCTCCGGGGCTATTATTTTTATACTTCACTCCCTTTCCATCCCCGCCCAAGGGAGTGCTATGAGCGTCTTACACAACAGTTTATTTTTTCCAAATAGTAAGTCATATGTGTATCAATTTTGGTTGACAGCTATGCCCAAACGTACATGAATAATCTAGCTGCTGTAGAATCCTGGAGCTGACGTTGCCATGGTTACGGCCGTTCGTTTCTTTATCCGATTCCTAGAGCAGGGGTAGTGTGGTTCCAATATCTCCATAAGGGTTGGTTTCAGGGCCTTCAAACATGGTTTTCGGGCCCCGAAGAGTTTACCGAGTTTTGTTTCTTGCGTCAAGGGGCTTAAAATGAGCTTTGTCTCGTCCTTGTACGACAAATTCGATTTCGCCTATATTAGCCTATTATTTTAGTATGTTTATATTCCCCCCGTCGCCCCCTCGAATTGTTTTGAAAATAAAATACAGCCCATGTTACTCACTGGTAATGTAGCTTTCTATAGGTGAAGTAATTTTTAAAATCGGTTCAGTTGTTTTTGAGTCTATCCGTTACAAACAAATATACAAATATTTCCTCTTTATAATATTAGTATAGAAGTATAGATTACATCCCTACATATATGGTTGCCGTCAGAAAGGGCATTCAGCCGTAAAACAGGGTGAAATACACATGTGCGACACAGTTCGCACCCGCAACTCCACAGGTGTGGGTAAAGCGATAGAAGAAGAAGAAGAGGAAGGAGAAGAAGAAGATACTCATTTTAAAAAATTCCCCGCTTATTTATTCTTTTCACCCCCTTAAGTGGATTTTCCAAAAAGATTGTGTTCATTTTTAAAGGAGATTCCAAGTACCAATTTTAAAGTCTGTAACATCTTCATTTTTTGAGATATATGTATTCTCATGTAAATAATTCAACTCCTTCCTCACTTCTTTTCACACAGCAATCCCCCCTCCACCCTTAAGTGGACATTCTCAAAACGAATATCATTTATGTTCTTTTATTTTTAAAGAGGATTCCAAATATCAATTTTAATGTCTGTAACATTTTTTTTTTAAATTTATTGTAGATAATTTCGCTGCTGTAGAATCCTGGAGCTGACGTTGCCATGGTTACGGCAGTTCATTGTTTTATCCGATTCCTAGAGCAAGGGTAGTGTGGCGCCAATATCTCCGTAAGGGTTGGTTTTAGGGCCCGTAGGGCCTACCGAGTTTTGTTCTTTGCTTCAAGAGGATTAAATTGAGCTTTGTCTCGTCCTTATACGAAAAATTGGATATTTTGCTTATATTAGCCTATTATTTTTATATCTCCCCCCGTGCCCCCACCTCGAATTGTTTTGAAAATAAAATACAGCCCATGTTACTCACTGGCAATGTAGCTTTATATAGGTGAAATAATTTTTTAAATCGGTTCAGTAGTTTTTGAGTCTACTCGTTACAAACAAACAAATTTTTCCTCTTTATAATATTAGTATAATTTGAAGTTCTGAACACTTCCAGTATATTTATTTATTTATTTATGTATTTAATTATTAGATACAGCCTATGGAGGGCCATTTTACACTAATAATAATAATAATAATAATAATAATAATAATAATAATAATAATAATAATAATAATAATAATAATAATAATAATAATAATAATAATAATAAGTTTAAATAAGTATAAAAGATAACAAAGGTGTAAACAACAATATTAAGTAACAACAATAATTAACAATTTTAACAGTAACAATGTAACAACAATGACAACGGTAACTGGCAAGTGTCGGTTTCAGAAATTAGGAAGAAGAAAGGTCAAGGGTTGGAGGGACGGAAGAAAGTGAAAACCTGGAGAGCACTTCAAAGGAATCTTTTAATTTTTTGTTTGAAGGATGAGAAAGGTGTGAATATGTCGATATCGGGTAGTGAATTACCAAGTGTAGGGAGACGGTGGAAGATAGAGCGTTGTTGTAAGGTTAGGCGCGGATGGGACACATGTTGGGTGCGCCGGTTGCGTGTAGGGCGGGGAGGAACGTGTATAGGGAAGTACGCTGGATGAGAATTACATTTGGTGTAGCCATTGATTATTTTGTGAAGGTAACATAGATCAGAGAACTGTAAACGGCTTCTCAGGTCAAGTATACCCAGGTAGTTCATAATGTCAGATTTAGTTTTGTTCTTAAAAACAGGATATTTTTGCTAGCGAGCAAGTAGCTGCGCAGTTTGGGTCACGTAGCTGTCAGCTTGCTTTCGGGAGATAGTGGTTCGAACCAACTGTCGGTAGCCCTGAAGATGGTTTACCATAGTGTCCCATTTTCACACCAGGCAAAAAATAATAGTAGGCTCATTAATGACAGGATCGCTTCCTTCCCACTCTTAGACCATTCCTGTCCCATCGTCACCATAAGACCTATCTGTGGCGGTGCGACGTACAGTAAATTGTGAAAATAATAAAAATAATAATAATTTGAAAATAGGAAGCCATTTTTCCCTTTGGAATTAGTTTATAACTGTGAGATTTTTCAGCCTGTCAAAACTAATAGAGGAGAAATGTGGTTAGAAAATACCCGAAAAACAAAATAAAATTCAGGCACCACGGCGTTCCCGAAATTCACAAAGATGGAGTTAGTGAGTTGTAAATATTTTATTATTATTATTATTATTATTATTATTATTATTATTATTATTATTATTATTATTATTATTATTATTATTATTATTATTATTATTATTATTATTCCTTCCCTACCGCTTTTTCCCCACACCTGTGTGGTTGCGGGTGCGAACCGTGTCGCAAATTCGGATTTGGCCCTGTTTTACGCTCAGATGCCCTTCCTGACGCCAACTCTATACCGAGAGATGTAATCACTGTTGCGTGTTTCTGTGGAGGGTGGTAGTGTGGTATGTTGTCTGAATATGAGGAGGAGAGTGTTGGGAGGGACACATAAACTCAGCCCCCAAGCCAGAAGAATTAATCAGAGATGATTAAAATCCCCGATCCGGCCGGGAATCGATCCCGGGGCCCTTTGAACCGAAGGCCAGTACACTGACCATTCATCCAACGAGTCGGATTATTATTATTATTATTATTATTATTATTATTATTATTATTATTATTATTAACTACGCACGGATATGTATTTGTATTCTTAATTTATTTTTAAGCTGTTTAATTTCCTATACAGTCAAAATTCATCCAATAATAAAACCTGAAAAAGGAAACATCAGGTAGAATCCAATGGAATATTATCGTGCATAGGAGTAAAGAATCACCCAGATTCGGAATACTGGTGTAAAATTAGGTATGTCCAGTCAAAAATAGGTGTGTTTCAGCCGTTGAGAGAACCATAAGATTATGCTTGAAATACCAACTTCAGGCAGTGCCTTACAAGTACGCTGGACACCTCTTTGATACAGTCTTTAAACTGAATAGCAAACATTCAATGAAAGACAGAGTCCAGGATGACAGTTCGGCGGCGAGCCTCCGTTGAATCGACTAGACGAGACTTTTCATACATTCATGGAAACAGGAATAATTCAGAAGATATATGGTGCCTACATCGAACTACATTTCAGTGCCCTGACGTTTTGAATGTTCCTTTAATGAGTGATGGTCGTGCACAAACAGAGAGAGCAAAGAGAGACAGATGGATTTGTTTCTCATCATATCGATCAGCTGCCTGTTAGTGGCTAGTAAGAATTTGCTTGCTCGGACTTGGCCCTTGATGATTATTCTCTGACCATATCTATATACATTGAAGATGGGGAATGGTTACGACGTGAAACGTTTATGTTTTAAGGCCTACCTAGGAAACTGTTTCTTTAAATGCTGCAAAACTTCATTCAACTATTATCATGAACTAGAGAAATATACACATAAAATATCAACTATATATTTCACTCAGTTGATTCACAGGAATGCAAATATTACAAACCACGTTTAAAATTCAAATTTATACGACAGAATTAGGTACATCTTTCATGGAAAGTATTGCTCCACAAGAGACGTTTTTTTTTAATAAATTAATAACACTAGCATAGACGATATAAATTTACAAGTGCATACTAAATATATTTTACCATATTAAGGACCTCCAAAATTATATATAGTTCTCTCCTGAAACATTTGGAGGTGCTTATTGCCATATTACTGTTCCAACTTGTGAATAGGCCATATATACTAATTCAACGTTATTTCTAAGTTTATATTTAATGTGTAACTTAGTACTTCGTCCTTTCTTCTAAAAATATGAAGTCTTGTCTTTAATGTGATTATTCGAGAACATTAAAGTATTTTATATTATATATTTTCGGCACTACCATAATAACTTTCAAACATGAAAATTGTAGTGGTAAAATGTGTGATCATTTCAAATTAAATTATTAATTTTCCTATAGGGACAATATATATTTCTGGAAAATAAGTATTGCAGAAAACAATTAAGGCAAAAGTAATTGGGACAGTTTGAATGGGAATATTGCCGACGGGCAAAACATATTTATGTAAAATGCTCTTTTGAGGAAATTCGTTCCTGGGGAGGAAGAAAGTGTCTGTGAATCCCATACTACTTATATTTTTCTGAAAATGATATCTTTTCCAAGTCATCCTTGTAACGTTCAGTTAATTAAAGACGTGTACGAAGTTTCGTTGCTCCAGCTCTTGTGCGCTGTAAGATTTAAATCTATCACCTTTTGAAATATAATGCTAGCGGATATTTCAGTTAAAGTAGAAAGGTGCTGACATACTTCAATAGCCATTAAATTATCGCTTATTGCAGAAAAGTATATATTACGTATCTGGGTTCAGAAAAGCTTACTCTGCATAAAAAAGGTTAAAAAAAAAGAAAATGTGAAATTCTGATTGACATTTTACA
This sequence comes from Anabrus simplex, assembly GCF_040414725.1. Lineage (NCBI taxonomy): Eukaryota > Metazoa > Arthropoda > Insecta > Orthoptera > Tettigoniidae > Anabrus > Anabrus simplex. Next base: position 48,711,131 of record NC_090266.1, on the reverse strand, counting down.
TACACGTGTTCTTAAATCGAAAGTGAAACTCCAGGGAAAGACCACCAGTATCAGAAATTAATGATCTCAGAGCTCGTGACATTATATCATGACTTGTGAATTGATCTTCATCGAAGAGTTCAACGTGAAATTGATACGACGACCTTTCTTTCTACATTAATAAACCTATCAACAAGAGCTCTGCCACAATGGGTTCATGTTCCCCTGCAGGTACTTTGATTTCCTTCCTTGATAAGATGATCACCGATTGTTCGCCTGGGTCAGTCACTTGTCACTTATTTTTTTATCTTTTAAATGAACGTAGGTTTCACTTGTACAAAGCCATTTAGTATCCCTCCCATCCAGCGAAAGGTCATTTTAACAATGCGAATGTTTAATGGAATGCTCAGGAGTGATCAGCATGTTAGAGTACTAACCAAATAAGCCTTGGTGAAGGCCTTTCATCTTTCACTAGTGCTCGATTGCGTGACCTCGCGAAGTACACGGTACGTGGGTGGGCGTAATTGCCAATTGTTAGAATGAGCCGTGAACTTTACAGTTTGTAGATATTTCAACATTTAAATACAATATGGCCCAGATATCACTATGATAAATCTGTCTCTTGTTATTCTAATGAATGACATCTGTCACTTCACTTAACCCTTAACGCTTTCTTGCACTGGGATAAAACATGCATGGTGAGTGAGAGAAGAAAATGGAAAGGCCGATTGATTGATTGATTGATTGATTGATTGATTGATTGATTGATTGATTGATTTATTGATTGATTGATTGATTGATTGATTGATTGATTGATTGATTGATTGATTGATTGATTGATTGATTGATTGATTGATTGATTGATTGATTGATTGATTGATTGATTGATTGATTGATTGATTGATTGATTGATTGATTGATTGATTGATTGATTGATTGATTGATTGATTGAAGAGTTAAGGAAATGTTCATGCATGTTACTAACAGGTTCATTTTCTTCTGTTTCTCTATGGGAGAGGAAGCAAGATCGGAATGCTGCGAAAGAAGTACTTAAGAGGGCCGATGACCCAGATGCTATCCCCCTTTAAACAACAATCATCATCATCATCATCATCATCATCATCAGTACTTCAGAACATTATACTTATAGGTAATATATTATTCATAAATAAGGTCTGCCAAAATCAACCCATTAAAGTACCGGTACACTAAAATAAAATGTCCAAATTAACCACACAGATTAAAAAAAAGATTTTCTTTAAATAACGGCATGTCTCGTCTTTCGCCACACCCGAGGCAAGATGAGGTGATAATTTTCACATATAACGTACGAGGCCTACGACGTCATCGTCCCCGACCTCTTCTCGGACTCACGCACAGTGAGTCCATGCTTGATTAACCCACATTTCTGTAGATTTAGACAAAATATGGCCACAGAAAATACACAAAACAACGTGTCTTTCTTCTACTGAACAATCATGAGTCATTCTCTGATCGACTTACTATGCTCGAGATGTTTCCTTTTGCAAGAAACTGCACAATTTCTTGTTTGAGGTGTCAAGTCGCCTGTTTACGGTGATTCAGTTACAGCAGTATTTCTGCCGCGGTGATGACCACTTCGATTGCCTTTCATTTTACCGACGTGGCGAAATGACAGAACGTCTTTAGAGGGTAAAGTATTTAACTTACCCAATGATTCACAGGCATTTTTACACATATTGAAAGGTAAGGTAAGGGTCGTTCTGCCCGAAGGCAGGTCCGAACCTCCGCAGAGGTGTTCCTGAGCCGGAGTTTACGTGCGGTAGGGTGGCCAGTTCCTTTCCGCTCCTCCATTCCCTTACCCCTCACCAACAGCGCGTGGCAACCCATCCAACTCCTGACCACGCCCAATGTTGCTTAACTTCGGAGATCTCACGGGATCCGGTGTTTCAACACGGCTACGGCCGTTGGCCATATTGAAAGGAAATATATTAATTAGATGATCTGCATTGCTAGAAAATGGTTTGTGTCTTATATTAAAAGGAAATAAATGAATGAAGTGATCTTCATTGCTAGAAAATATTTGTGCCTTCTGACTGCATTAATATATCTATGCTTTAAACGCATCTCGATGCACACGTGACATCATCGACAGGGACGGATTTACAGACGGCAGCGCCCTAGGTCAGAGACTATTAGACGTCCCCCCCCCTCCCCAGCCCCAACACACTCCTCATTTTTTCGACTATGGACGTTTTTACTTCGGGTAAATGTTGTTGCCCTATTAATTTAAGACTACACATTACAAAAATGTTATTAATAATTTAATTACATAAAATAAATAAAAAGTATTATATCATGGACTCCATGCTTTACAATTATCTTTCTGCTGTGAGCCAGTCTACGAAGCCAATAACGGCCGAGAGGATTCGTCGTTCTAACCACACAACAGCAAGGCTTCGAGCTGAGCAGCGATCACTTGGTAGGCCATGGGGATGTTGCGCCATGGGGCTTGAATTTTTGTTTTCAATATTGAAAGAATTTCAAAGCAGACAAAGTAGGGTCCCCATACTACGAAAATGTAAAATTAAGCAATTTCCTCAATTGTGCCGAAAGCTGAAGGACTAAAGGGCTCGAAAATATTTCAGTTTGTGAGTCTTGGATATTCCGCCTCTGTGGTGTAGTGGTTAGCATGATTAGTTGCCACCCCCGGGGCCCGGGTTCGATTCCCGGCTCTGCCACGAAATTTGAAAAGTAGTACAAGGTATGGAACGGGGTACACTCAGCTTCGGGAGGTCAACTGAGTAGAGGTGGGTTCGATTCCCACCTCAGCCTTCCTCGAAGTGGTTTTCCGTGGTTTCCAACTTCTCCTAGATGCAAATGCCGGGATAGTACCCAACATAAGGCCACGGCCGCTTCCTTCCCTCTTCCTTTCCTGTCCCATCTTCTCATCCCCCACAAGGCCCCTGTTCAGCATAGCAGGTGAGGCTGCCTGGGCGAGGTACTGGTCATCGTCCCCAGTTGTATCCCCCGACACGAGGGTAAACAGATTAGTAAGAAGAAGAAGAATAGTCTTGGATGTCTACATCAAACTAAAGAAACAAATTTCAAAAATCACTTCTGGACTATATGCAGTTCCGGAAAACAGCCCAAAATCGCTTGTTTCCTTAACTTACTCGTTTCCATGTTTATTCACATCCTAGCCACATTAACTTATTTACATAATTATTTGTGTAATGTGTTCCTTGGTTCAATACACTCAAGCATTTTTGATTTTTTAATCTCCACTCCGAATGTAGTTATAATGGCTTAAGTGAAACATTGCATTGACTCGCATTAGCGCTCGTAGTGGTAGAAAAAGGCAGACTGCTAACCTAATCGACTGAGTAACTATGATTAAGAAAAGAATTGCAACTTTTGGGAATAAATAAATAATATATATCATACTTTATTATATACAAGCTCGATATGCCTGGCGTCACGTTTGGGGTAGGTACTGGGTAAGAGCGAAAAGCTTTACCACATTCACCATAGAACAACAACAAGAAAACACACTAGATTGATACGATTTATTCCCAGAAAGGAAGAGCAAGATAAGTAATCGTATTTTATGCGAAATCATAAACATTAATCTAGAAACATAAACCAAACTGAACCCCATGACTCAACAGCCCCGAAAGGCCATGGCCTACCAAGCGACCGCTATTCAACTCGAAGGTCAGCAGATTACGGGGTGTCGTGTGGTCAGCACGACGAATCCTCTCGGCCGTTATCCTTGGTGTTCTAAACAGGGAATCTAAAAACATAGCATTTGAAAATCTTTTGGTCCAGGCTTCTTTTCGGCAAAATCATCAAATATGTCATCAGAATTAATCCTGTTTATAATTTTACTTTCGAGATGCAACAGAGATATTGCGTTAAGTCTTCCTTAAAGCACAGTAGTCCGGATATATTTTGTAATTCTTTTTAAACAGGAAATGACCTCTCCGCCTTTCAGATAGATACGGCCTTCGTACGGTGCATTCTGAGCGCAATTATAGCATTCGGATACAATTCGTCTGCCTCTGTTTCTTGCAGGAACAACAAAAGCTTCAATGGAGTTAGTTTCCATCATTGTTCATGTTTCCTTTCAAATACAATGCGAAAGAAAGAAAGAAATAGCTGACGCTCTGCAGGATTCAAACCCAACGTCCGATAATGCAGGAAATGGCATGGAATCCGGTATTCACAATGAAAGTGTAGTTTCTAATAGTGTGGACGTTCAATGTGAGCTTGTAAGTGGAACTTCTGAATGTGAAGAAAATGATGTCATGAAAGGTATTTCCTATCAATATGATGAATTTAATACATACTTAATGCTTCTGAGATATCAGACACAGAACGAAAGGAATCGGAACTAGAATGTGACGCAACTGCTAATAAGTCAGTTGTTTCTTTTACTTTCTTAGTGTTTAAACTGTGCCATGCTTTTGGCAAGTACGTAACCACATTATCTCATAAGAAATTTGGATCGCTTATTAAGGCTCTCTGCGAAGATAATCATGGATATACATGCCATTCTCGGCCAGTATCCAACAAGTTCTCGATGGATGACATTGGAGTGACTGATGCTATTTATATTACATGTTTGGGTTTCACTTTATGTTTGTCGAAAGCTGCGACATTTTGCAAAATACTGCGTCAAAAATTATTTTAAACAATGAACCAATCTTTGCGGCATTTATAAACACACTTTCTTGAATGAAATGAATACACTACACAATTCAATTCTGTCATAAAATTGCAACAAGTGGTCAGTGGCGGTGATGACCTCCAAACACAGAAAGAGTAGTGGAAGAAGAAAACACTTTCGGATGGCATAATGTTCTGCACCCGATAGCCTAAGCATGCCGTCATAATTATTAAAATTTGCATAATTTAAGCGAGAATAATGTTCTAATATTGTATAGAAAGAATCAGTTTTGTCCTGCGATAACCGACATTTCAAAATTTCAGGTAGCATCATCGACTTTTAAGAGGGCGATACTCGCCTAGCGCAACTGTGCCCAGATGCTAACGTGTCATTTCTTAATACGGAATATACAAGACAGAGAGCGAAGATCCCGGGAAGAGAGAAGAGCGCAGTTTGGACATACCTTAGACGAGGATATCAGTCGTCTTCTACCAATGAGAAATTAACGCTGTGGATTAGTTCTCGGTGGTTCGAATGCCACTATCGGCAGCCCTGAAAATGGTTTTCCGTGGTTTCCCATTTTCACACCGGGAAAATGCTGGGGCTGTACCTTAATTAAGGCCACGGCCGCTTCCTTCCAACTCCTAGGCCTTTCCTATCCCATCGTCGCCATAAGACTTATCTGTGTCGGTGCGACGTAATGCCCCTAGCAAAAAAAAATTCTCGGCGGCAAACAGATAATTTAAAGCTATCTCCCAGGATTTCCAACAGTTAACTAATATGAATAGTTTAGGTCATGTATTAAAGAGTAAATTAAATTTTCATGCTATGATACTGAAGTAATATTGAGTTCAATAAGTTAGTATGCAGGACTGAAGCTCGTTCGTGCGTCGCAAATAGCAGCTCATTTAAGACGTAATAGAACTACTTGTCGCACGTTCATCCACCAACAAATAGTTCCAACCCACGCCGAGCTAAGGTCGAGGTAACATATTTAATTGATTAAATGTACAAGACTACAGGTTAATATCCGCGCGAGAAAAGCCAACGCAAATGTGCCTATCTGGACCATTAATAAAACCGGTGTAATCGCCTGACTGTTGAATGCAGGCATTCAAATGTGCATGCGTTGTGTCATACAGGTGCCGGATGAAAGCTTGTGGGATGGAGTTCTATGCCTGTTGCACTTGGTCGGTCAATACAGGGACGTTAAATGCCTGTTTTGGACGATGCTGGAGTTGTCGTTAAATGATGTCCCGTATGTGCCCGATTGGGGACAGATCAGTGAATCGAGCAGGCCACGTTGGGTTACAACAGCGGCATCGGGGCGTGCATTATCTTGTTGGAAACACCCCCCGGGAATACTGTTCATGAATGGCAGCACAACAGGTAGAATCACCAGACAGACGTACACATTTGCAGTCAGGGTGCGTGGGATAACCACGAGAGTGCTCCTGCTGTCATGGGAAATTGCTTCACATACCAGAACTCCCAGTGTAGGTTCAGTGTGTCGACGCAGCAGACAGGTGGAATGCAGACGCTCACCTGGCGTCCCTCTAACCTACACACTGCCATCACTGGTACCAAGGCAGAACTGGCATTCATCGGAAAACACAATGGACCTTCACTCCATCCTCCAATCTCTCTCTTGACACCACTGAATTCGCAAATGGCGGTGGTTTTGTGTAAGTGGAATGCTCGCCGAAAGGCGCCCGGCTTGGAGCTTTTTTCAAGTCACCGATTTCGAACAGTTAATTGCGTCACTGTTGTGCCAACTGCCGCTCGAATTGCTGCTGCGGACGCACTGCAGCGCCACAGCCGTATGCCAAATATGGCGGTCCTCCCTTTCTGTGGTGCTACGGGGATATATGGAGCCCGGTATTCTTGCGAGCGCACCTTCTCGTGAACAACGCTGCTAGCACGCATGCACATTTGAGATATTCCTGCCAAGTCGTTCTGCAATAGCGCGGGTGGAGAATCCACCTTCACGTAGCCCTGTTGATATTGGCGACAATCCTATATGGATAATGTTGGACGAGACGACAGATGAAACTGGGCGGTTTGTTGCTAACGTGATTGCTGGTAAATGAACATTCACTGAAACTGGTAGTCCACATCTCCTGAGGTGTAAAACGCTCGACAGTGTCAACAATGAAACCATAGCAAGTTTCACAAATTAATCTCTCCGTAAGTATTTATTATTTTTTAGTATTTTAGTATTAGTTTTTCTCGTTCTGCAAGGCACATAACCAATGAATATAAAAAATCTTCGAAATTTTATAAATATATATTTCTAATATGTTTTAACGTAATATTAAAAGTTGTAACCATATCAAAATATTTTTAATGTTCTTCTGTCTTATTATTTAAAAATTATATATTTAATACACATTTAGTGTATTTTTGTTGCACTGCATTAACTATTAGATCTTGTTCCCTTTGTAACAGATATGTGCAATAAATATAAAATATCAAAAAATGTAAAAATATCAAAAATTAAATATTTAAAAGTGAACTGAAATGAGCAGTCCCATAGAGAAAGTCTTCTTTTATGATATTTGAAAACGAAAATGATTGTGGGGATTATAGTGAATTTTTAAATACTGCTAATGTTTTATTTCATTTTAATTTTCTCCTGTGTTGTAATATAATTGTAGTTATTTCTTTGCAGGTGGTAGGCAGTTTTGAGGCCAATTCATCACACTGTGTGGCTGTGTCACGAGAGGGGTTAGGAAGTGATGGCGTTAAGAGCGATCGTGCTTACATCCTTACTTATTCCAGCATGATACGACATTTCATAAAGATGCTGGAATGCAACAATTTGACACTACTGTCTGCCTTTCGGAAAGTGAAAGACCTGAGGGAGGCTGTTGGAGATATTCCTGGACACAAAGGGAGAATAGCGTCAGAAAATTTTGAATCTGTGCTGGATAAAAGTTAGTCTTACCAGGTACTGAGTGAAATAAGTATAGTTATTGAAGATATGATAAACATCATTCCAGCAAACATTGCAATAAATTATGTAGCACGCTACAGAAATGCTCCCATTACTTTATGTGATGTGGAACAAATCTTTTCACCATACAAAATTATATAGACAGATAGACGTTAAATTTTGCTTCCTCAAAGTTTAGCAAAATTGTTAACTGGATATTGCAACAAATAGAATATTGTTATTTTACGTATGCAAACTTTGTCCTCTTAAAATTTCGGCCTTTTACCAATTCGAATATTACATACCGGTATTGATTGAAAATAATTATAAATTATAATTTACTTCATTACTCTTTGTAAATTACTGGGAGCTGATTATATAAACACAGTCTTAAAGGAAACGTATTACTTAATAATTTCAAAGTAAGAATTAAACCTAATACTTTTATGATATTGAATTTTGGAATTACCAAGGAACTTTGAAGTATCCAAATTAAAACCAGGACGAACAGCGTCATACAATTTCATATTTCATTTTAGACTTCTTATTTTTCATATTTTTATGGCCTACATTTTATTTCATATTTTGGTAAAAATGTCTTCAAAGTTTTACTCGCGCTACTAATTACTAATCAATCACAATTTGGCTCCAAATTCATTTAAAAATCTAACTTTTTAATAACTCGATTATGGTTCATATAAAATATACTATAGGGAACAATGAAAATTATTAAGTCCAATGTTAATTTACAGTTATAAATTCAAAAAGTCATAATCAATCTGGAATTAATTGTTAAATTTAGACTATTGATTTGTAACCTAACCTCCGTTATACTCCGATCATCGAATTTAGGATTACAGGAAACCTCAACATAAATGTTTAAATGTTGTCATCATCTCTATAAATTTAATAATGGAATCTATTATTATTATTATTATTATTATTATTATTATTATTATTATTATTATTATTATTATTATTATTATTATTATTATTACTATTATAGTTCAAATACAATTTTATGCCTTTATAAATTTCATTTATATATTGACTTTTGTGAATAAATAATACACAAAAATAGAAGGCCAGTCCCTTTCATTTTGTAGACTTAGCTGTAGTTAGGACCCTTCTTGCACCCATGAAAACGGCGTGAGGACGTAACTGCGACCCTTATAAGAGAGGAACCATTTCACAAGTATAGAAGAGCGCCTAGGTAACATCTACGAAATACATCAAACAGTAGTACTTAAAAAGGGTACAGTATATCAGTTTTACTATCATTGCTGTTTATTAGAGTCATGGCACAATGAGCGGCTGAAGAACGTTCCAATGAAAAGTAATTTATCTTACATGATATTGGCCATAATAATAATGTTCGAAAACAATTAGTGAAAGTTAGCGATTCCCAAAGTTTTCGAAAAAGTGTGCTTCCGTATATGTTTATAAAGCTGAAACATACGAATGGCGGAAGGGACTAACATGAAATGTCTGGGACAATTTAAGAGATGATATTTCGCAGGATGTAGTTGGATATGAACATTGTACTGGAGATGTGCCCGAAATATATCGACTGTTCGTCTCCCACCTTGGGCAGAAACGCAACACAATTCCTCCAAATTTGCCGATATACAATAACCAGGTGAAATTCCAATAATTCTTATTATTACTAACGGTAGTATTCGTACGTTTTTGTAGATCAGGAAAACATTCTAGGGCCAGTACACTGCATTGCGGTCATTTTATCATGATTGAAGATGTAAGTGGTAATATTCATGTTTAAAAAAAAAATTCTCACAGTTAGTCCAAATAATCATGGTCCGATCTTAGAAATTATATGAAACCGAAATAATTATCACCTGTTTGTGTACGTTCTTCAATAATCCAGCTAATGACAGAAAATGGCGTAACATTTTGTGTTATGAGGGCCCAAAGTGAAAAAAATGCATATATGTCATATGAGTCCATATACTGTTCGTATCTTGTGAAATATTTTGGTTTTGAATAGAATTAACCCCAATACCAATTGATAAATGCTATCAGCCAATGTTTTATGATTCTAACAGACACTCTCGGAACATACGTGTTGTCTTATGCAGTCTGTACCATTCATCTTATCACAACATTTTTCACAGTCAGAGCAACAAACACTTCCATAATCGGTGTTTATTTTTATACATAACCAAACTTTCCTGTCCAGTGGGTGATTACACATTTCTTGACAATTTATTCTTCGTTTGTCAATATTTATTTACAAATAATGAGATTCATCCTCATACGGTAATATTCGAGACATTAATGACCACAATGATCACCGTATTATGCGTGCTGAAAATCTCCGTCCCTTTCCCTTGTATGACAGTCCCTCCGAGAAGGGCAGACAACGTCCTTCGTGTGTAGGAAAACTGCGTGTCAGGGCAGTGTGGAGGAGGAGGGTGAGCGTGAGAGGGCTGTTAGCCAAGGCAATTAAACAAAGCGAACATCTTGGTGGACTGCTGTAGCCAGGGCCGCTTGTAAACGTAAAAGGAATACTTATAAAGCATAGCTTAATAGAAAATGATATAGGTGGGGAACTGAACATAAATGAAAGAAATGGAGCGAGAGAAAATTAGAGTAGAGTCGAAGAAGAAATGACGGGCCACTTTTGATAATAACCTGGAAAGGCTTTGTCAATTGGTAGGGAAACCTTTCTGGGCTACAGTAAAGAATCATAGAGACCGAGACACAAAGTCTTATGCTTGAATTGTCACTAAACAGCACTAGCCCTGCCTGAGTTTTACCGCACAAAACCGCAGAATGAATAAAGAGTGATAATTAAATCACTATAACAAACATGAAAATTCGAACTTAACTTGTCCCAAGATAATATAATTTTAGTCTTAGCCAAGTAAACTTACATAGCCTTGCCCCATTTTGCATCATCACTTACAAGAATATTTTATACCTATTTGCAACCTGGGCGTCTGGTGTGTGCACTTGTACACTTCCGAATCAAAACTGGCATCCGATTGGTCCCATTTCACAATGTTTTGTAAATTTCGAAGTGAACTTAAATCTCAGCATAACATGTTTTTAAGCATTCTACTAATGTATATCCCTCGCTATGTCTTGGAGAAACGAACAAGATGGAGCAAAGAAATCAAGAAGTGGACTTGTATCTTTTCGCAAATGGACTTCTGAAATAGTCCCGAAAGTCCGCAGTTTGATATATTGGAACTTGGAGCGACTACAATGCGAAAATTAACAATTCCATTGTTAAAGCGGTGCCAGAAGGGAAGAAAACTGGAAGGACTGAATACCAGGTAGATAATGCGAAATTGAAACACTTGAATCACTTCTCGTACACAGGGTGTGTATTCTCACAATATGTGGGTATCAACAGTGTTTTTTAAGAAATAATTCAATCAGCTCCCGTGTGAAACTATCTTTACATCGGTCTGTTTCCGGAATGACTTTAGTTAGTGATGGCTCGGTGGACTCAGGTTGTAAATTCCGTTTCTTCCAACTTATGAATATCTCGACATATTCATCATCAGTTGGAAAAAACTGATATTGAAGTAGCGGGAATGATTGCTGAAATAAGTAGGTGAAACAATGGTAGGACGGCACTCCGAGTTAGGAGATAAAGGCTAGCTTAGAAATGAACTCGATGGATGAAACTGTACGTATAAACGGTCTTCAGTAATGGGGTAACGTAAGGTGAATGGAGGAGGATAGGTTTCCAGGGATAATAACAAATTCGGTGATGGAGGGTAAGAGGAGTAAAGGGATGCCCAGGCGAAGAGTTTCAGACTCAGTTTTTATAGTAATTATTTAATGATATGGGGTGTCAAAGTAAACGAGATTGCAGAGCTAGTTAATTCACAGAGCCTTGCAGACTATACATTGACATGCATAACACTCTATAACGAAGATGTATGTATGTATGTATGTATGTATGTATGTATGTATGTATGTATGTATGTATGTATGTATGTATGTATGTATGTATGTATGTATGTATGTATGTACCGTCCCCTTCAAATTTGGCCCACAATGAACGTTTGATTGTGAGTGGAAATCAGAGGCTGTCATTCCTTTATTAAGGGTGATATATTTCAAGTTCAGTCTTATGCAATCGTGTTGACATGCATGGAACCGGTTTTTACGAGTCTGGGGAGAAGTATTGATTTTTCAATCGCCCAGTCAGCTGAACCATGTGACCTAATTGGAAACTTTCAAGGCCAAAGAAATGTGCAGCGCGTGTGGATTATTCTGGAGAATGTGATATCGAGAATTGTAGTAACCTATCAAGTATAAACGCTTATATACTCGTGTTTTACCAAAAAATGCTCTCCTGTACTGTAAAATATGGACGCTGTAATACGCTGATACTTTGATTCTAGGATATTCTATTTCTGATACCCTCCGACAGTATAGTATTCGATGAGAAAAGCAATTTTCGAGGACTAAGTTACGTACTGTTCTTCTGTAAATTCAACGTGGTTGTGTGCGTGGAACACAGACTAAAATTTTGTGTTAGTTTCAGCTTTCATCTTACCAAGAGAGAAGAGGACCACAACGTGTTCATTAAACTTCGCCAGGATGTTTCAAGTACCATCTGAAGGAGAAACCTACAAGATTTCAAATCTGGACTTGGCTGTCATCATGATGAATTAAGATGTAGGCAACATCTAGCATGGGGAGATAGCGACTGAAGGAGATTACCAGCAACATGTGAACGAGCAGTTCCGGAACATCGACGGAGATCCACGCCCATCAGACATTTTAAGTACCAATTTATAATTTTTTCCTGTTCATCTTTGTAGAAAGAATACTTACTTATTCATTGGTGGTAGTATTTCTATTAGATTTGTAAATTTGGATGATATTTCCATTCTTCTTCCACATGGGTTATGGTAGAGTTGTTACGTTGAGAGTGTATGAGTTATTGAATTCTATTAGAGTAGTTAGACTATGTGTGTCTTCTAATATGACTCTAAATGTCCTAACCAAAGGCTCAGTGTACTATTTAAAAATCATGGTCCTCACCGATAAATGGTTGAAGTCGTGTGGGACAGATTTATGGCATATTTAATAAGTTGAATTTCAGTGTAAATTTCATCTCACGTATTTCATTGGATTTCACGCGTGTTAGTATCATCTGATCTGTTGTCGAACTCAAATTTACATGGAAATAACATCCCGCATTACTACTAATAATAATAAAAATTATAGCTCGGGTTAAACAAAATTTAAGGGTCGTGAGTTTAAATGTTACTTGTTCTTATTGTGAAATGTTGATATGTGCTCAATTAAGTAGAATATGAGTCTGCAATACGACGGAATCCTGACGGATCTATTATTGAATATATTTGGGAAGGATGTGTTTGACGAACCATGACCTCTGAAAATGTTGGAGCACGTGTTAAATGATATGTGTAAGATTTAAAGTAATAAAAAATTTATCGTGACTCATGAACCACGAGTTCGAGGTGTTTATGTTTGACCTGTATTATGTGCGTGTTTTTAGCCGACACTTCTTTTATATATTAAACCGCTGATTTCTTTGTGACCAACGTTGTGAGAGCTTTATTATCTCTGAATAACTGATGACCCATATTTTATCACATTTCTGTGAGGGTCGTGAGTAGATATTTGACCGATACCGTCATCTTAAGATTCCACGAGCAGACGATAATAATCAAAAATTAATATTCAAATTCTAGAATCTGCTTTAATATATGTAAATAATATTCGTGTGTCATTTGTGTGAATGTGGAGTGAGTGTTGTAGTGATTTTCGTTGTTTTGTGATTTATTGAAATGTAGTTCTGACCTGGCCACGTGTACATCTTGTTGGGTCCAGGTTATTGTTAGTGTTGTTTAGGATGATTTAATTTAAGTGAACTTAAACGTTTAGTGAATTTTATTTAACATTTACGTTGAGGCAACATTAAGATACCAGACACAAATGAATAAGTCGGTAATATTTCATTAGTGAGGGCAAGGATTCCCATATTTGTAAAGATTGTAAATGTCATTTTTACGGCGTCAGAAAATAAGAATTAACTAATATCGCGTATTATACAGTGAATTATTGAAAGAGTTTCATGGAAATAATAATTATGAGAATGTAATTTAATGATAATAAGTCTGAAATAGACATACTTTAATAATTTGTTTTGTAATAAATATTTTCGTAGCACAGTTCAATGGAACTCATACTAGACAGAGGAAGTAGTGTAAATGAAACTTATCCACGAGTAAGACGACTTTGTTAGAATATTTCTGACAGATTTTTGTGAAGTCAAAGACGCCATTATTCATTAATTTATTTAGAGAATGTAAAGTTTTGTTTGAGTGTGTAGATATTATCAGGAAAGCACATAATTATCTAAGATAGCCTAGGATGGATTTGGATCGTTTACGAGCCATGAAAGCTCATTGGCAGTTAATTTTCTTAAACCTTGTAAATAATTTCACCATTATTAAGAGGAGATTCTCCCAACCTAATTCATTTCCTTTATTCAAGCCAGACGTAGGCTAATAACAATTTGTTATACTTTTCAGTTAAAATTGAGCTGCGAAAGGGGTGGAGAACGAGGGTGTTATATCTCAGGCAATTCACAGAGAATAATTTTGAGTTAAAATCCATCAAAATTTAATTGTAAAATTTTGTTATTTTTTATTGAGTGCTAAATTTATAAATAAATGTCAAAACTGTTGTTTTAATTGCTGTTTTGATGATTGTCGTCAGTCCTTGTATCTTTCCTGCCTTTTAAAAGCAAGCAAAGCCTGACAGCGAACGGCCCACGCCTGGGACTTTCGCTCTCCAGCTGAGCATACCGGGAATAACGGGGGCAGTATGTGTATTTGTACTCTTCTGACATGCTTGGTACTTACGAAGTAATAGGTGATGGTGAATAGATGTTATATTAATGTTTTCAGAGCTTAGTGATAGAAGCGCCACTAAGCAACAATGCTTTGAAGACAGAGAAATTCAAGTGAGATATATAAACAGCACATCTTTTAATAATTGAGCCTTACTTTCAGGAAGATCGTTTTCGTTTTGTAACGTCCATTCTCAACTGCCACTAATGAATACTTTTCATTACTCAATTCAAGCAACCCATAGGTTCGCATTGGCATTGGAGTGTATGAATGTACTTTTATATAAATATTACTTATACAGTTACGATTTTCACCCATTTACTTGACAATGGTGTACGAACAGAAAATAGTTAACACTCCTTTAACCACTGGGACTTACGAGTTCCACCCTTGTAAAAATTCATTCACGTTTCATTGACAGAGTTTGGATGGCACTTGGCCATCGGGACTTCCTAGTCCCACTTGTGAGCATCAAGAAGTATACACTTGTAGTAGGATTATTGGTCATCAGTTGACAATTAAATGGCTATACCTAAGCTGTGGTTTATAAGAGAAAAGTGTAGCGAATTTCTAAAATATGTATTATCTTTCTTGACAGTATAGAGAATCTTATGAAATCATATTCAGGAAATATACATATTTAGAAATATGTTTTTATTACTGGTCAAGGCTTGTAATGTGTAATATCATAATTTTATTCACATATTTCTAAGATGGACTTGTAAGTCCCGGTGGGTAGGTAGTGTCATTAGAGGCGTAAGTGTTTTGTTCCAAGCGTTAGTGTTATTAACGGGCGGTAATTATTATTATTACTATTATTATGCACGTTGTGTTAATTGCAATTCGTGTGTAATTTTGAAAATGTTTGGGCCTAAGGCAAGAGGGTTAACTGAATATCGACTTACTACTGTCTTATGTGAATATATTTCAGTAGATGAATGAAACTTAACCGATTTTGAAGACAGTGACAATGAGGACACAGCTGAAAATTTTACTAGAGAATTTCATACAGAATTAGAAGCTGCTGACTTAGCGTATTTATTTACTTTTCTCACAATGGCCTGGTACTTCGGCTATAATACAAATACATATTTGATTAGTAATTTTCTCGAGTATGCTTTTCATACATTTTGTTGGCTTATGCTAGTCACTGACTACGTAGCGGAACAGCTACAGGTATTTGTTTACTTATTTAGGTGAAGTTAGGGTGACAGTGCACACATTTCTACAGGCATTTCAAACTTTTGTATTTGTAAGTTGTAAATGTTAGCCAATAATTAGTTTACAGTTCACCATAGTGACTCTTTGTTTCCTTATTGAAATAATAAATGTAAATCATGGGTTGTGAAGACTGTTTACAGCCCAGCGGGACTTGTGAGTCGCATGCCTTTTTATTATAATGTATTTATCTCTATTTTAAAATACAATGTAGTATGTTTGTTTTACATCGTATTAACATTAAACTTATAAATACTGAACGTAATATATATACCAGGCGGCCCGTGAGCGCCCTACTTTCTAGCTAAAAATGTCCCGCATACAGTAGTGATGCATGGGTTACATAATCACTTGTTCTCGAAGGAGCGCTACAGCGTGCTCTATTTCGGTTGTTGTGAGAAAAATAGAAGTCATTTTACTGCACACGTTCCGTAACAGGGTGCATTTGTACATACGCAAAAATGCAGAACAGAAAATTTAATAACTTATTAATTTACACACGTGCAGACATTCTACTCTAAAAAAGAGTTGTTTGTATGAAACAAAAACTATTACTGCTCGATGAAGGCACACGTCTGTTTGTAAACTCCTGTGCATACCGTCTGCAAGCTTCGGCTGCGTTCCGACCAGATTCTCCATGGATTAAAACGATATCTGTGTAGTTGTCGTTGCTGAATACACTAGCCATTGCCAATATGTAAACAGCAAATGTAGTGATGCTCCACCATACACCAGCCTAGTACTATGCTGTCGGAAACGAGGTTTACTAATGTAAGGGGTTGCATTAGACGGGTAGCGCTGAGGAACATGCTCCGAGCGACGGTCCGGTTGTTACCTCTTCAGATTCTTACGTAACCTACCTGCTGGCAGTAGTGCCCCTGTGAAATCAGTTAGCAGACATCCCATTCATCATTTGTGCATGCGAGCCATGTATGAATTGAAAGTACGGCGCTTGCTGGCCGCCTGGTGTGTACAATGGTGAAGAAAAATTTGACGGCGGTGCACAACGGGAAAAGAAGATTATCCTAACAGATATAATTTATTGAAAGGTCTATATCTAGAAACGATGGGCAAGATAAGCATTAGTCCGATTCTCCCATAAAAGATAAGGGAGATACACCATGAAAATGTAAAAACAGAACATAATCAATTGCATAGACAGTTCGACGCAAACGCGGACTATACTAAGTCAAAACACGGGTGATATTACAGTTTTCATTTCTTATCCACTGTCGTACTGATGCAGAGGCCTCTCTTAGAATGCCACATCTTTGAGTAAACTGATGCTTAGTTTCTGTTAATAATGTGATTTATTCTTGTTTATCGTTCATGTTCTTATGGCACGGTGCTGTTAAATGTCGGATGAGGCCATGTGAAGGTAGAAGGCTTTACTGATTTACAAAAATCAATTGGATAGGGGATTACGTGAGAGCCGGTTCTGTCACCACTATGAACAACTCGCTGTCATCCACCCGAGCCCATAATATTTTCCTGGGAATTTGTTCACTATAATTCATCTGCAGTATGCTTCATAAATTTCTAGCCTCTCAAAAATGAACATTTAGAAGTATAACTTTCAGTTCTAATTTCAAAGTACGATATGAATCATGGGAGAGTAAAAAATAGTTTTCCACTTTAGCTGGAAACATCAGTTCCCTTCCAAACATGGGAAAACGTAATTAAATATAAGTAATATGAGGAGGTAGCCTTGGAGAGCATGTTGATAGTGAAGATCATATTCACGGCCTAATATGAGTACAGTACAAGTGTCTGTCCGGAATCATACTCAGATTCTAAATGCTTCAATCAATAATAAAACAAAGCATTGTCTGGATAGAAATGGATACGATAATATTGTAGAATTCAGTAACATTACATCACAGGAAAAGCCATTGTTCCCAATTGGAATACTTCAATTTACACACAGACATAATAAACTAATACTAATAACTAACCTAATTCTAGTACATATGTACCTAAGTTGCTAAAATTATATATAAATTTCGCCTTATTCCTAAGTTACGAAACAAACCGGCAAGGTAAAGAAAATTGGATATTCCCATTACAATATTCCATCGCAATCTGCTAACCATACTAGTTATTTCTGAATTTCCAAATATCAGCATCCAGTATCCTGAGAATATCTTTAATGGTACTATTCCATGTTCCTAAAACGTAATGCATGTCTCCGCATTGATGTTTGAAAGCAACTTCGATTGCTACTGAAACAGAAGGAGATGGTGAATTCTGACGGAGATGGTATTCACATATTTGTTCTGACAACCATTTATGGAAGTGCAGCGAAGAGTTGAAGTGTGCACTCTATTCGATAATTATATCGTCTGTGAAGATTAAACTTGTAAGGAGAGGTAAGGCAAACAATTATCAACGTTGAATAGTGCGTTCAATGGTCTGCTCTTCCTCACAACAGTCGCATGCTGCAGAGTACCACCATCTCCATCTTGATCGGCGGTGCCCAGTTCTCACTCTGTTCAGACGACACCACTGTTCTCGTGGAGGGGGGGGGGGTATCTTCATATCATCTTCCTCGTCGTATGTACGGAATGTGCGGGTGTTACAGAAGTCATCGTTCCAAGATTGGTTGATGTCAAATCGGTCTTCGAGAACTAAGCTGGCTTAATGGTAGATATCAGATTTTTTTATTAGTAGGTTAACATCAAAGGTTTTCGGCCAAGTAAGGATGGAAAAACGCTGATATTGGTAATGTAGTGGCCGTGGAATTATTTAAGGTATCGTCTGGTGTAATAAAAGGAAAACACGGAAAACCATATTCAGGGCTGCCGTCGATGGGATTCATCCCCATCTCGAATGCAGCTCCCATCACTGCGACCCTAACAACACGGCCAACTCAAATGGCGTGGCAGAATTCGTGATGAAGATGAAGTTAGAGTGCTGTTCTCATCCTCTTTGGGTCTCCCTACATCACTTGCTTCCTGGTTTAATGTGGTGGTGGAATGTAACTGGGCACTGATAACCAGTCGCATGCGGCCGACTTCACGGTGCCAGTAATACATCACATTATATCGTTTAACCAGGCGTCTACCTTTTGCACATGTACCATCTCCAAACACAGAGGAGAACAATGTTCTGTAGCAGAGTAGACAAGACTAATACGAGTTAAGCGTAGGAAGTCAGCATAGGCTCCCCAGTATGTGCCACAGAGTTTATGTAGGATGATATTTCTCGAAGAAACTTTGAGGGAGAGGTTAGTGAGTTGTTCTTTGTAGCTTACTATTCTTTCGAAAGTGACTCCGAGGTAGCATGGAAACTGATTTTACCTGTGCTTTCATTCTGAAAATAAAACAGTTGGTTCATATTTTGCTAGGCCGTTAGTGAGGTTGAAGCAGGATACTTCGCTCTTAGTTGTGCTCAGAATTAGACTCGAAGTCTTAAATGAAATTATAATTTCCCCTAGTCTGCCGAAAGGATAACCTCTCTATCTTAAAAATTTCTGCTTTGTACCACACCAGCAATGCGCTAAGTATAGATTTATTTGCTGCTTTAGTTATCGGTAAGTCATGAATAAAATAATTCAAGAGGAATGGAGATGAAGCTGAACCATGTGGTAGTCCATTGTATAGTTTCCTTTTGCAAACTTTGGAACCATCCAAAAACAACTCAAAATCTCTTTTGCCGAGCACGTTAGAAATTTAGTTCCCAATTTCTCTATTTGGGATCAACATAAGAAATATGTAGGTCTAGCCGTGTCTCCAGGCAGTATCGTAGCCAGCAGTGAAGGCAGCTGGTGTCTTAAGCTGTTTCTGAAAGCCTGCTACAACGTGTCTCGTAAGAGATAAAACTTAGTTAGTGATGCTGTGTCTACTTCTGAATTCAGCCTTCTCAGGTGGAGTTGCGGCTGATATAAAATGTGGTTATACTGGTAAGGTTAATTCGCCCAAGGAGTTTGTACATACCACTAAGATGTGCTGTTGGGAGATAGCTTTCAGTGTTGTCCTCTGGCTTTCTAGATTTGGGAATGATTATACCTTCAGGATGTTTGAACAGTTTGTGTAGCATGTTCTTCTTCAATTAAGTTATATGAGTGAACACAGAAGTGGCCCATGCTATGCTGACAGAACGCATGTTCTACGAGAATTCGTTATAGATGTTGATAGGGCCAGTCACTTCACCCGTCTTTAACAGTTTAATCGAATTTGGGACTTACTCAGTGGGGTAGGGTCTGAGTAGTTGACCATTCCTTACAATACTGCGTCTGAGATCATTGAGATGACATTTTACTTTTTTAGTGTGACACTTATATCTATCACCTAGCTTGACTTGAACAATTCTATTGGCTGTGGCATCTGGACTGACATTAGTGAATGAGTTTTGAGGTGTTTCTTGCCAGTAAACGCGTGTAGTGCTCTCAGTGCTATCCTGCTCCATGTCATACTTTAAAGAGTTGTTTCTCACCTCTCTCGCCTATTCACATTTAGATGTCGCATAAACTGTGTATCCACATCATGGTTGCCACTATTCTGGTATTCCTTATTTTATAAAGACTCACCTACATGATTTCAGCCTGGAAGTCATATCTCCTAAAACCTCTAGGAATACTAGAGTTAGCATTTGAAATGACGAGATTGACGAAGTCATTCTAAATGCTTGTTGTAGTCCGCAGTTTCTTTGCAGCTAGCTTCGAATCAAGTTGTTTAGAAATTTAATCCTACTTTGCGCCGTTAAAATTTCACTTAGGTCAGGGCTTTGAGCTCACTAGAGGAATTTTCAGAACAACTTCCCGTAGGACCAGCCGGTGTTGGCTGTTGGGTAAATTATACAAAACAGTGTGCGTGATACTGAGAGGTTCTTCGAAGTAATCCTTGGACACAAAAGTCGTATATGGATTATACTTCCTGTTTCTGCGTGCTGTTTGAAAGGTCCCTTTATCTTAATATCGAGGACCGTATGCAGTTCAGATATCTTATCCCACTGTACCAATGCCGTTCCATTGCCATGCACAGTATTACATCGCCATTTAGTATAAAGACTGTTGAAGTCCCCGGTGTAGATAGAAGGGTGATTGAATGTTGGCAGAGGTCTTGTAGTCCAACTCATATTCGGTGGCTGATGCAATTTGATGATTTTGAGATCGGTGATCTGTATTACAATAATATATATTTATATATAAGACATTCGTTTGATTTTATAACCTGTATCGCAGACAGACTGGATTTGGCGTAGTTAGCTATGCCATACTGTGGATGATGAATGGGTTTGACTAGATTATGTTCAACTGAAGGCTCCCTTCTTTCTACAGTATATACTGTTCGTTACTGGTGTGCTTTTCCTCAACATTTAAGAAACTGGAGCTGTTACAAAGGTGGTCTATTTCGTCTAAACTTATGCCTTCAGTGTTCTCGTTATTAATATTATTTATTTATTGTCCTTAAACAGTGCTCGTACAGTTTAGGGGTTCTAGTTGGAAAAAGGGCAAGCCCCACATACACGGCAGTGCCTCCATCCCCCTATGTATGAGTACACAAACTCAAATGAATATTTACATATATGTGGACAATTTTAAATTTACATATTTATACTTCATTGAATTGAATATTGAATTGCAAGATACGGAATGAAGTCTTTAGTTGGAGAGTAGGAACCGTTATTTAGAAACTTCATGTTCATTCAACAACAATCAATCAATACTGATCTGCATTTAGGGCAGTCGCCCAGGTGGCAGATTCCCTATCTGTTGCTTTCCTAGCCTTTTCCGAAATGATTTCAAAGAAAGTGGAAATTTATTGAACATCTCCCTTGGTAAGTTATTCCAATCCCTAACTCCCCTTCCTATAAATGAATATTTGCCCCAGTTTGTCCTCTTGAATTCCAACTTTATCTTCATATTGTGATCTTTCCTACTTTTATAGACGCCATTCAAACCTATTCGTCTACTAATGTCATTCCACGCTGACAGCTCGGAACATACCACTTAGTCGAGCAGCTCTTCTTCTTTCTCTCAATTCTTCCCAACCCAAACATTGCAACTTCTGCATCGCCACTGTTATTGTAGCTCACTTAACACAAGTTAGGGGACATGCGTGGGATAAAAAGAGGTAGTTCCCACGGACTTGAGCAGGCTTGGATAGGGAACATAGGTTTGGTTTGCATAATTCTTATATTAAGGAAAACTCGGAAAGCTAGCGGCAAGGTAACGAGAGCGATGAGTAATGGTACGAACATACCGAAGATGCATCGCAGCTTGCGGTAGCGGATTACATCGCGCTCGATGCCTCAGTGTCACCTCCTGGTAACACAAACACACAGTTTTAAATGGAACAGTTCATGTCAAAGATGCTCGCTTCCATTCACCATCGCCATTTACCAAGAGGTCTAGCGCGATTACAAGAAAGTTTGTGTTTCCATCGCTGTAGAACAGGAGGCATCGACGTAGCTTGCTCCTGATTGGCTTGTTAGGATTGAGATCACGTGATATATCCCCCCGTTCTGCTGTGCCGTAGATCCAGGTGTCCGCAGAGCCCGCGTGTATATTCGTGTGGTAGTTATTGTACTTCACAGTATCAATTTTCGATTCCACATTGTTGTATATGTATTAGAACGTCTCAAGGGACATTCTCATGTATGAATGGTATCTGTCCGGGCGGTGTTTCAGTTCTTCAGGGCCTGCCTTCTTTGATTTATAGGATGAGCATTCCACTGGCGGTCTGACTAATTTGAAAGTAGCCACCATCGTGTGCTTATGCACAATGAATCACTATCTCCACTGTCACTTGAATATATACTCTATACTTGTAAAAGCTCAGGAGAAGAGGATAAATTATCTTTAACTTGAACGCGGAGATCTAAACATTACGTCCACTCACTGTAAACACATCTCAGAACACTGAAAGGTAAACCTCTCCGGTATGTTCACCCTACATCGACCGCGACGTAAAACGCGACCGCGAGCTGCGATGCATCTTCGGTATGTTCGTACCCTTACTCATCGCTCTCGTTACCTTGCCGCTAGCTTTTACCTCCAACAATAACATCAACAGTGACATTTTCAACACACAGCAGCTGTTACAAAACAACGAAGGATGTTCCCTCAACTCCTCGGCAAACTGCCTTAACTGAAAACTGTCCTAACATCTAGACTTTCACACAAGATCGTCAGTTTTGATACATATTTCTTTTATTTTTCATCGACGGTTCGACTACGAATATATGAACATTTTAACACACGTTTTTTATATCCTCAGCAACAACATAAGAACTTCGTAGCATTCATCATCTTCAAGATGTTATACATTTATTTTAAAACTCAACTTAATATTGTACAAACGCACTCCAATTAGTTGTGACCTGGACCCGAGGACGTTCTTTAAACTTTAACGTGTTTTATGACATATAACACATGCCAACCATTTTACGTATGTTTACGGGCAGATTTTATGTTGAATGTGTGCTAATAATATTTATTTTTTATTTATTTATTTATTTATTTATTTATTTATTTATTTATTTATTTATTTATTTATTTATTTATTTATTTACTTTGAAGTACTGTAATGATGATTCCAAGGGAAGATATCACGTTGTACGTGCTCGTAATTATAAGAAGTCCGCACGTGAACACTTCGATCTGTTTACCTCGCTACCGCACACTAACACACGGGTATTCACTTCGTTATGAGAGGTCTCCTGGCATGCAGTATGACTCAGATGATTCTGCTCTGAATAAACAAGGTCTCGGTCTATTCAGTAAGGCCGTTGGTAACAATTGTGTTAAAAGTACTGTAACATTCTGGCGTTAAAAATCATTTCCGCTAACTATTTTGGTCAGCGGAGTAAGAAAGGCATGTATTTGCTCCTTTATCTCCACCACGGGATGTGCACCTTGTACTGATATAATCCGGTGCGTCAACTGTCAGTGTCATTAGTTTTATGCTTGCTTGCGAGGAATCAATTAACAACCGTCATTTCTCAACAACATGCTGTAAACGCACGACTTACATTAAGCCATCCATATTCATGTACATAAAACAGGAAACGTATGGAATCAGGAGAATTGTTATGTATTGCTGTTAAAAATCAACGTCCTGGGTCACAAGTCAGCAGGCTTCACTCCTATGAAGTCAAGAAACTAAAAGAACCTTATGCTCTTCTGCGGGCGTAATGAATAAATAAACATCTAATCTTAATACCACTCATGAAGACTGCATAATCCTTAATGGTTTAGAATTGACTCTCCATCCTCAGGGGGGAAAATACGGGGATAAATGAAAGAAAAAAGATTTGAAGAACCAGATAAAGCGTTCCCAAAAGTACATGATTCGGTATATTTGTTTCTATTTTTCGGTTTCTGTTTTTAATATCGTGCTTTAAACATATCCTCATGATATAATGAAAATTAAAGGTGGTAAAATTTGTGTTCGTTAAGAGTATTTATGATTGGACTAAAAGTGTTTAATTATACTAACTTGACAAAAAACTTGGTACTACTACTACTACTGTCACTACTAATACTACTAAATATAATTTACTACAATTATTTAGGATGTGTATTATCCCATGGTCGTTGTATACCAAGCTAAATTGAATCAAGGGGCAGTGAAACCAATGCAGTGAGATCGCAATAACGATCAATGGTATTGTATGTGGAGATATCTGTGCCGTACGTTTTTGCCATGATCAAAATGTACCATAGCTGTGTCTGTGAGATATTTCAAAACATATTTACATCGGAACGTTTCCAGACGGTCTTTACTGTACGGGAGTGAAAGGTGGATGGACACAAGAAAATTATAATCAAAATTTGAGGAACTTTAGGATGTTATTAACTGAAAAACGGAGCTTCACTGATTTTTACCTATGATATTCATTAAAAAATACGTATCGCTAATTTGCAAACACCAAGCATTCATTGCAGGGAAGCATACACTTGCAGGATATAGTTATTACGGTTTTTCACACCCGTAGTACTGAGGATTGCTGCGATACAGTCGGGAATACAGACGTCCGATTCCCTCCTGAGTAAGATCCAGCCATAACTAGCTCAACCGAAGTATCCATCCAATGTCGTCCCCAACGTCCTGGATGTGCAAGGGGTCTGGAGAGTTTGCTGGCCAAGGATGTATGTTAACATCATGAAGGTAGGCCTGGGATAACCTAGAATTGTTCTGCCGGAAATTGTGGTTATAGAGCTGCACCAAAAACCAAAGTAAACAAGGATGAAGAACCTCCTGGACATATCGCCGCACCGTTAAAGTGCCTTCAGTCATCACCAGTGGGAAGCGGGAATCTTTCGGAATGCTGTCTCATATCATGACAATCCCGTTGAAGCGGCGTGCAACACTACTGTACAATTACATATATACCTTTGCGCTGGGCAGGACTTCTACAGACTAGAATTTGGTGCTTGTCTGTATCTAGATAGAACCGTGATTCGTGTCTGAACACCTCTCATCGGCAGTCCATAAGGTGCCTTACTGCTCATCCCTGCTCGGCGATGCTCAGTTCGTAACGGTAGGCGTCGTGAGGGACACCGCGATGACAGCCTGACAGATCTGATAGCCGCCTTGATATGGTAGGCCTACTGATTGACACAGGCGTATCCCCAGCTGTCGTGACATGTCTCTGGACGGTACAGAGCGACACCCTTGGACACCTTACAGAATGCCTCATGATCCTCCCTGCTGGATATCGGCAGGCGTCGACTCGAAACTTCTCGACGCATATGTGTTCCCTCACGTTCTCAGTGCGTCTAGTAACCATGAACAGAGTAGTCAGAACTTTTCAAGTAACGAGCAATGTGCCGAAACGTCCAACCTGCCTCTCTTAGTCCGACGAAGCTGCCTCACTCAGACTCATCTAGCTGGTCATGGTCTTGCCAAATATCCTGTCGGTACATGCGACAAATTCAATCAACTTAGCTCTGTGGCTCACGGCGCTACTACGGCCCTATTTGGTGTCTTGCTTCTGTGAATAAGGGAGGGACATATACGCTCTCTAGTGCCACTTCTGTGCAAGCGACCGGCTTTAAACGCAAATGGTGTACATGCCAGCCTATGATGATACATTGTTGTACTCATGAGGTTCGTTCATAATACAATCGTTTTGCAAACTAGTGGATTTTAAAGAAATAAAATGATTTTTTCTTTGGACTTCGGAATTTGTAAGTAGGTATAGCCGGAAAAACACTGATGTTGCAGCTCCTTTACTGAAATATAATGTGGAAACTACACGTCCGCAATATACATTTTGGATAACAGTTTAAGCCAGAAAATGTGGACTAAAACAGTTCATATCATTTTTCTCAAATACTGTAAATTGTCACAAATGTCGATTCTGACATAAGCGATTCAAATATCTTCGTGCATCCCTGTGTATATCACTACACAATTCAATCCATTCATACGTGATGAAATACTTCATCTTATAATTTGGCGATTTCGTTAACTGGCAAAAAAAAGACTTCAAGGACTTAAGTGTAGCAGAAACTAATTTAAACAAGGGACCATTAACAATATCCATGAGACTTACATATCACGCAGTATGGTGAGGAAGCAACAGGAATACATACACATACATATCCTCAACCAATGAGTGCTGTGAAAGTAACCAGCTTTCAAACGACTACACTTTCCTTGAAACGGGCCCTGCTTGATATATGATACCATATTCCACTTCGATGCAGAGAATTCAATGAAAAATAAATCTGTTCAGAATAACTGAGTAAAGTGTCTAGTTCTGACTTCATGAAAGGAATAAGACGAATAAGCTTCAGCGAATTTTTTTTCAAAATCGGAAATATAAATTTGAAATTCATGAGAATAAACTGGGCCAAATGCCCATTTATAGGAGGAATAATATTAGGGATAGGAATAGTGTACCAAGGAGATGTTTCATAAATTTTTATCTCCCTTGAAATCTTTAAAGGAAATACTAGATAAAAATCTGATAGTGAATCAGCCACCAGTGTGACGTTCGTAAAATTGATTGATTGATTGATTGATTGATTGATTGATTGTTTGATTGATTGATTGATTGATTGATTGATTGATTGATTGATTGATTGATTGATTGATTGATTGATTGATTGATTGATTGATTGATTGATTGATTGATTGATTGATTGATTGATTGATTGATTGATTGATTCTAAATATGACATCTGATGTTCATTTTCTGTTGTAGTGGAAGAAATTATATTTCACTTTCGATTCAGCAGATTATGCCTTAAATCTCTTTCCTTTTCAGGTATATTCTTTTATTATATATTTTTCAGGTATTTTTATATTGCATTTATTCATAAATTATTTCTGACGAACTGAAGAACCTAATAGTTATAAAAATCTGATGTTCAGTTGTGTTTTTGAAGTCAAGGATAAGTGTAATATTTTCGTTTTATATCTGTTACTGACTTTAATGGTGAAATGTTGGTGAACTGCCGGCTAAGGAGAGGATAATTACTTTAACATTTTGTGTAAGTTAGTTACTTTTAGTTCAGATTTCTCCTCAGTAAGTCTATGTTTAGAGCAAATCGTTCATGAATCTGCATGTGTGCACATTATTTCGATCTTCCATGGTTCATATACTGCCCTGAAGCAAGAGAGCATGGGGAAATAACACCGTTAGGTGCTTTCATTATAGTGTGTGATATATCTGGTATCACGTTACAGCTCACACATGAGCTGTCATTTACAAGTGTTTACCTTTATGGTTTACAATTTTTTATGTGTAGCATTGTTTACAATTCATCTGGCCGTAGAGAATCCGTCGTGCTGTTAGGAAATTCAATTATGCATTAAATTATGTTATCCAATTTAAGGTTATAAAAGGACAATCAAAATGATTTTTAGAAATAATACGAAATGAAAGACGGAATTATTCTACTGTCTCCTGAATATCCAGCCCTTGTTGATTACACCGCTTGTCGTGCAAGTTATTCAACTTAAGTTATATTCGAGCCGATTATCTAATATAGAGGTTAGGGTCGCAGTCGTTTATCCGGCTTTGGATAGCTAGAATGTGGTTGTCCAAACGTTTAAACCATAAAGATGGCAATAATACATCCAGTTTATCCAGTCAACAGTGGTGCAGACAGCTTCCTTTTTTACCCTAATGACCCGATAACTTACCGGAGCCCACAGCAAGAAGGAACTCGATGAGATATTTGAATGGCGCGGCAAACGTTCAAATCTTCAGTTAAGAGTACTGAACCTCAGAAGATTTTCGAAGTATCCCATATGGCTTAGTTTGACCTGAGCCAAATCAAGAAATATTTCGGAGGCCAAGTCCGTTTTATCAGAAACGTTAGTGTTAAAATCGTGATTATAGGTTCATTAGCACATCAGAGAAAACGTACAGCTGGCGAAATAAGAACTGACTATACAGGGTGTTAGGTGTATACGTGCAGATATTAAGCTAGTCGGCAAAGAGAAAGACATCTCACAATATATGCTATGTACTTTTTATCTTGTCCTATTAGTTTGCCCATAACTGAGCCAAATATTTCAGGACCTAATGTGTTTTGAACGGCCGTAGCAGGATATACCGGTTACGTCATTCTGTCCACGCGTAGTGGAAGTACAGTAGCAGAGTCTAGGGCTTGTTGAACCTGTTTCTTATCGCAGGCCAACACATGTTGTTGTGCACTTCCCCTAAAGGCTTGGCAAGTAGGCGAGGATGACTCACGTGCCAGGCCACTTGCTGTACTCGAAAACCGGTCTAGGGTACTCTGTGTGAAATGTACACAGGATCCTTACAGTGACCTCGAAGATACGCACCAGCACATACGTGCGAATAAAATATTGTGTAGTTGTGTGTGATTTATAAGACGTCAATGGCATTACTCAGTGATCCAACCTGACAAAATGAAAGGAAATAGTTAATAAGTAAATGAAAAATGAGCGTATTGCGACAGTCTACGATGAATTTCTGACAATAGACAATGCGAGTTGTCTATGCTTATTCATAAACTTTTCAGGTCAATGAAAGGACGGTGGACACTGAAAGAAAAGGCTGTAAGTATTCAGTCATATTGTTATTAATGAGACAGATTTCAAAAACCGTAGTTGCAACCATGCGTGAACATTGCTCGAAGGAACAATAGCTACTGTGGATTTCTTTTGCTAGATGCTTTACGTCGCACCGACACAAATAGGTCTTATGGCGACGATGGGACAGGAAAGGGCTAGGAGTGGGAAGGAAGCGGCCGTGGCCTTAATTAAGGTACAGCCCCAGCATTTGCCTGGTGTGAAAATGGGAAAACACGGAAAATCATCTTCAGGGCCGCCGACAGTGGGGTTCGAACCTGCTATCTCCCGAATACTGGATACTGGCCGCAGTTAAGCAACTGCAGCTATCGAGCTCGGTCTACTATGGAATTGCCGCCGGGCATTTCTAATAGAAGGCTTATTCTTCTTTTTCCTAATCTGTTTACATTCCAGGGTTGGTTTTCCCTCGGACTCAGCGAGGGATCCCACCTCTACCGCCTGAAGGGCAGTATCCTGGAGCGTGAGACATTGGGTCGGGGGATACAACTGGGGTGAATGACCAGTACCACGCCCAGGCGGCCTCACCTTCTATGCTGAACAGGGGTCTTGTGTAGGCCTTGCGGGGGAATGGGGAGATTGGAAGGGATAGACAAGGAAGAGGGAAGGAAGCGGCCGTGGCCTTAAGTTAGGTACCATCCCGGCATTTGCCTGGAGAAGTGCGAAAACACGGGAAACCACTTTCAGGATGGCTGAGGTGGGAATCGAACCATCTCTACCCATTTGACCTCCCGAGGCTTAGTGGACCCCGTTCCAGCCCTCGTACCACTTTTCAAATTTCGTGGCGGAGCTGGGAATGGAACACGGGCCTACGGGGGTTGGCAGCTAATCACACTAACCACTATACCACAGAGGTGGACAGAAGGCTAATTACCGGACAGTAAGTGCCGATAGGTAATGTAACGGACCCGTTTAATTAAAACGTCCGTAATAATAATGTTCCTACTACTACTACTACTACTACTACTACTATCTTTACGTTCCACTAACTAATTTTCACGGTTTTCGAAGACGTTGAAGTGCCAGAATTTTGTAAAGCAGTACTTTTTTAAATGCAAGTAAATCCACAGACACGAGACTGGCGTATTTCAGCACCTTCAAATACCACCGAACTGAGCCGCCTTCGAACCTGCCAAGGTGGGATCAGAAGACCAGCGCTCTATCGTCCGAGCTACGCAGACCGGCAATGGGGCTTAGAGTAAGTTGATCGTGCGGTTAGGGGCGCGCAGCTGTGAAAATGTATTCTGGTGATAGTGGGTTCGAACTCCACTGTCGGTACCCGGGAAGATGGTTTTCCGTAGTTTCCCATTTTCACATCAGGGAAATGCTGGAACTGTACCTTTATTAGACTTCGAACGCTTCCTTCCGACTTGTATCCCTTTTCTCTCCCACTGTCGCCGTAAGACCTATTTGTGTCGGTGCGACGCAAAACAATTTGTAAGTACATGCTTCGGTAATTTCTGAGACATGTCTGCAATTATATTATTAATAATAATTCGGACCTGTTAAAAGTTCACAATTTTCTTTAGTGTTTTCTGACAGATTACGAGCTACGAAGTTTGACTGGGGCGATTAACTTTTATTTTCATAATAGTCAGTAATAATAGACTAACACAGTTTGTATAATAATATTGTTAGTTGCTTTTCGACGGATGCAAGCTAATCGCACGGCCAACTCGCCCAATAATAATAATAATAATAATAATAATAATAATATTAATAATAATAATAATAATAATAATAATAATAATAATAATAATCAAAAATCTTCACGTGCCAATGGAGACGCGCGGTGTCGGAATTTTGCCCACTGGTATTCTTTAACGTGCCCGTAAATCTACCGATCAGAAGCGGTCGTATTTGAGCACCTTCAAATACCAGCGGACTGAGCCAGGATCGAGCCTGCTAAGTTCATGAAACCAGTGCTTGAACCGTCTGAGCCACTCAGCCTGGCAACGTTTATTTTGATACGTTGAATAGGCACTGCAAAATCAGCAGTAAGCTAGAAGGTTCTCATTTACATTTAAACATGTTCTCTTCGGTTAGAAGCACGAAAGGAAGGTACGTTTAATTAATTTATGTTTATAACATGTCCCTTACTTTATGAAGTAAAACGTTCGATGTGTTTTGACATTTCAATTCCGATACTACTCACTTTGAAATTCTATCCCATGCATTCTTTCGTTGACGTAATAAACTTTATTTACGTACACGTCAACACGGGTTGTTTCTGCATACGGCGAGTTGGACTCCCAAAAGACCATGATATTGAAATCGCACTGTGGGAGAATATTCCACGTAAGCAGTTCGACAAAAGCACTAGACCTGTCACATGCCGGTTGTCTGCTGTTCTTAGCGACGGAGATGTCGCTGGACGGGTTCCCCACCCCTACATGAAACCGGTCTGTCTGACCTTGACCTGAATAACAGCTGTCAGAGATGCGAATTATCGTCCGCACTAGTACGCGAGTTACTTCGTAGAAGTAGCATCAGTAGTAGTATTTGAATAATGCCAGTGTATGAATACCACGAATACCATTATATGCTGCTAGTGTATCGTGTGGCAGAACAGAACACGGGTCGCCCTTCATGAATCTATCGGGAAAGGCTTCCAGCAATTTATATTATATTTCTTATTCCCTACGAGTTAAAACAGAGGACACTTTGCGTTTTAAGGGCCGATGACATTAAGGCAGCAATCATCATCATCATCATCATCGTCGTCGTCGTCACGTATAAATATTCAATAAAATAATCGTTTTATATTCATCATTACTGAAATAGGAACTATAAGTTAACATTTAACTTAAGAAGATTGCCTAGAGTGTTTTGTTAATTTACAAAAGAAAGTTTAACATTTCTTTTAATGCAATCTGTATGTTTTTGTTTTTTAAACTGTTGTACTGTAATGTTTAACATAGGTACATTATGTTGTTCACAGGCGTTTTCGTGTACGTTCGTAAATCCGTACTTTTCTATTCGAGATAGTCTTGTTACCGTCCACCTGGAATTACGGAGCCCGTACTGTATATTAGTTCATTATTTTTCTACAACAGAGTGTTACGAATACGACTGTAGTTCCCGCGACCACGCCACTCTTATGTCTGTGTCACTAATGTGCACTTTGTTCAGCTGTGTGCTGCTTGACTATGTGGCTCTCGTTACCTTCTTCTTCCTCTTCTTCTACTGCAGCCTTATGTCTTAACAGGTATACTGTATTCTACCGACATCATCTCAACACGCTGTAGCGTAATCTGCTGCGATTTACCGAGCTCGATAGCTGCAGTCGCTTAAGTCCGGCTCCATGGCTAAATGGTTAGCGTGCTGGCCTTTGGTCACAGGGGTACCGTGTTCGATTCCCGGGAGGGTCGGAAATTTAACCTTAATTGGTTAAATTTCCTGGCACGGGAACTGGGTGTATGTGCCATCTTCATCATCATTTCATCCTCATCACGACGCGCAGGTCGCCTACGGGAGTCAAATCAAAAGACCTGCATCTGGCGAGCCGAACTTATCCTCGGACACTCCCGGCACTAAAAGCCATACGACATTTCATTTCAGTGTGGCCAGTATCCATTATTCGGGAGATAGTGGGTTCGAACCCCACTCTCGGCAGCCCAAAAGATGTTTTTCCGTGGTTTCCCATTCTCACATCAGGCAAATGCTGGTGCTGTACCTTAATTAAGGCCACGGCCGCTTCCTTCCCTGTCCTAGCCCGTTCCAGTCCCATCGTCGCCATAAGGCCTATCTGTGTAGGTGCGACGTAAAGCCAATAGCTGCTGCGATTTGTTATTAGCACCATCATAGTAAAATGTAATATAGTTGTGGCGGAATCTTCTTAGATAAGTTCGACATCTGTAGATTGTGTATAATTTGATAACTCATCTGTACTCATGAAAGCGACCGTCGGCCTGGCGTTCAGGTTAATAGCTACATGTCTCTAACGTGTAACCTTGTTTATGTTTCTTATATTTATTGATGTGTATGTTTGATGTTTATACACAATACGAGATTACAGCTGACTCATCCCCACGAGCTTGACCTGGTTCTCGTTTTACGCATAGTAATCTGTAGGTAACTACTGCGAACGATGCTAACTCACGTGACATACATTTCATCTTGTTTCCTCTTAAACCACGCATATTTTACTATTTTCTTCCACGTATTTCAGCTTTTAATGACCTAATAATAATAATAATAATAATAATAATAATAATAATAATAATAATAATAATAATAATAATAACGTTAAGTGCTTTACGTCCCACTAACTACCTCTACGGTTTTCTGAGACGCTGAGGTGCCCGAATTTAGTCCAGCACGAGTTCTTTTTATGTACCAGAAAATCTGCCGACACGAGGCTGACCTACAGTATTTGAGCACCTTCAAATACCACCGGACTGGGCCAGGTCCGAACCTGTAAAGTTGGAATCAAAAGGCCTGCACCTCAACCGTCTGAGCAACTCAGCCCGGAAGGAGGCACGAAATGTAGGTACGTTTAATTTATTTACTGTAGTTGTATAACATGTCCAATATTCCTTTGAAACTAAACGTTCGATGTGTTTCGATAATTCAATTCCGATCCTACTCATTTGGGCATCCCATAACTGCTTTCGTTGGCGTAAGGACCTGCCATCTTTCTTGTACCTTTACGCAATGCACAACGGGGATCTACTGTATTTCACGTCCCGGCGCGCCTATACCAACCAATAATTATATCACACGCTCGTACAGGTCCCTCACCGATTCAGGTTTTCAGGTCATTTCCATACTCACTAGACCACGGGGCTGATGACCACACGTATCCCAATCCCTTAAAGGACATAACAGCAAATGAACCAGTATTAACACTGAGAATTCGGTACATCTCCAGGGTCCGAAACCGATGACCAGGGTTGTCTGAAGCCCCTAAGACGGAAACTGAATACTGACAACTACGAAACCAGTCTGGCGAGAATGTAACGTAACAAGGCATACGCTACTGTAGTAGCCACCTTCAGCTGTTATCGTAGCTCAGTTGCTCTTAAACATAAAACCAGTTTGACAAGGATGTTACGTAACATCTCGTGGTAGCGTTCAGCTGTTGTACGTAAACATAAACAGAAACCAGTTTGGCACGCATGGCGCGTGACTCGCCTGTTCTCAAAGGGAAGCTATTCATTCGCAAGAACAAGGCATACTACCTATTCTAAAAACATCGTATCTCTTTGCTCTCGAAAATAACTTCCGAGAATTACTAAAAGTTTGATATATAGTGGTTCGTCACATCGTTCTCTATTGCTAGAAGAAATATCTGCAGGTATACACCTAACACCCTGTATATCTGTGTAAGGGGAATAATTGTGTAAGAGGAGGTTTCACGGAAATTCTGCATGGTAAATAGAAATGGACGAGGCACTTCATTTTATTCGTGAGGAGGAAGAGGAACATACTAGAGAAGGAAGCAACCAATACACTCTATATTACTGTATCATGAGCCTTAAGACAAGGAAGGCGTGGGTGTGAGAGGGGGGTCAGTCAATGGGAGGAGGCACTATCGCTTACACCTTATTATTGGCCTTTGACCGGTCTCCCGAGCCCAGCACCAAACTGAATTTCTAACTCTTCGTTATATTGCTATTCCGAGAGCACAGATTATGCAGTGGACCACAGACTTCCTCACATTTTATCCATACTCTGAAATATATGGGCCCCCTGTATGGTGCTGCGTTGAAGTTCTAAAAGGTACAAATTAACATTTATCACTATAAGAAAATGTTACCACAATAACCGGCATGAAAGAAAACTTTAATAGGACTCATGAGAAAACAATTCACAACCGCGCTTATATTTATGATACAAGACATGGATAATTATTGTCCGCGTCTGCTTGCAGTGGTTAGTGTGATTAGCTGCCAGTCCTGGAGGGCCGGGTTCGATTCCCGGCTCCGTCACGAAATTTGAAAAGTGGTACGAGGAATGGAATGGTGTCTACTCAGCCGTGGCCGCTTCCTCCCCTCTTCCTTGCCTATATCTTCGAATTGTCCCAGCCCCCGCGAGGCCCCTGTTTCGCATAGTAGGTGGGGCCGCCTGGGCGAGGTACTGGTCCTTCTCCGCAGCTGTATCTCCAACCAAAGGTCTCACGCTCCAGGACACTGACCTTGAGGTGGTAAAGCAGGGATCTCTCGCTGAGTCTGAGGGAAATCTCAACCCTCGAAGGTAAACGGATTAATTAAACGAAAATCAATTGCAAAGAGATGAGACTGTCCATTTTGGTGGTGACAAGGCATGTCTGAAATTGGTAGCAACCTGTCACATCCTCTACGACACTGCTCAGCGTTTTCCTTGAAAAGGAAATGATGCTGTGGGCCAATCAGATACGCTTTTCTCCAGCGACCGCTACTGACATGGGACTAGTTAATACAATACAGTAACAATTCGTAATTATGATTAGGGAAGTGGACTCAGCTCTGCATAAAAGGGTTTAAGACCCGCCTCATTCACTGCCTCTTGTGCAGTTTCAGTATTGAACCGGGAAGCTCTTATCAGGCTACATGCACACACAATTTCCCTAATATATCGTACAAGGTACGACTAAGAGACATTGAATTCATGGAATAGGTGCACCATACTCACACGGTATAGTTGTGCTTGGGGACTAGACTAGTGAAAGTGGAAAATATTGTACCAGAAACGGCAATGTATTACCAAAATATGTTGAAGTAGCTTTACAGAGCTAAATTAAATTAGCATATATTTTGGGTAAGGTAAGTATTTGCCTAGGGGCTGCCTGGCCGGAGCAAAAGCTTGCTCGGTTCACACGAAACAACGTGCGTTCGATTCCCAGTCAGGAATTCCAAAGATGTAAGGCACGAGATTTCCACTTCCAGAGGTGCTCATGGCCTTGAATTTCACTCAGCCTACACCAAAAATGGGTACAAGTTTAATTCCTGGGGGCAAAGATGGCCTAACCTACCAAGTGCCGAGGTTAGGAGTAATGGAAGCTTCCCTTCCACCCCTCCATGGGCCTTCATGGCCTGTACGGGGACGCTTTTCTGCTTTGTACTTGTTGGCCGACCAAAACCCGTCATCACACTCATCACACCCATCTACTCGGTTATCCGTTCATCTTCGAAGCGGAGCGGTGGCTTGGAGTGACCAAGCCGACAGCTGAACAGGAGGGAGGTTACATTGCGGGGACGACCGGTTCTGGCTTTGTCTTGAAACGCAGTTTCGTATTTGAGTGTGTTCAAAGTGAAGTGAGAAATAAGGGAAACATAATAATAGACCTATTCACATTATCGAGCTTTTGTTTACGATTCGTCTGTCCATACATAATACTCCCGTTCTGCTAGGAAACTACTGCAATAGAAATTCCCAGGCATTCCAGTTCCAAGTTGTAGGAAGGTTCACAGATTAGTCAATATATTTCGTGAAACGGGAAATATTAACGATAAAAGAAGGCGACGTACAGTGCTAAAAGGAGAAAATATTGAAGGCAATGCACAACTCCTGAAAAATTATCCAGAGAACTCTCTCAACCTTCGTTCTCAGTAAACGGGAATTATTTAAGGTTCTGTACAAAGGGCTATGAATTTACTAAGTTAAAACCCTATAAACGTACTGTGGTGCAAGAACTTAAACGGCGTCTCCGAAGACCGTAGAAGTAGTTAGTGGGACGTAAAGCAAATAGCATTATTAAGAACTTAAACACGGCGACCCTGTGCGTAGGATTGTATTTAGTGAATGGGTTTTGAATAAAGTTCATTGCGGAGAAATAGATAGTTTGATTCGCTTCTCAAACGAAGCGTGGTTTCACTAATGTAGGAGTTTAAATTATCTAAACAGCTGATATTTGTGCCGAAAATTGTAATCCTGCCCGTGAGGAACCACTTCATGTCGATAAATTAGGGGTGAGGTTTGCAGAATCCTGCAAGAGAATAATAGGCCCAATTTTCTTTTTTAAAGACACAGTTAAGAGTGTTATATATTTTGCGATTCATTTTTGCTGAATTAACTGAAGGAGAACGTACTTTCGCTTTTTTTTTTCAGCAGGACTCGGTGACAGCCCATACAGCTAATATTTCATTGCAGAAAATTCGACATGTGTTCGGTGATGGAGTTATCAGCAACAATATACGCCGCCCACGATCCTTCTGATTTAACAGCCTATGAGCGAGCAAAGTGGCTGTGCACTTTATGTAGCTTTGTTATCAGCTTAAATCCGGGAGATAGTGGTTTCCATCTCCACTGTTGGCAGCCCTGAAGATGGTCTTCCGTGTTTTCCCACTTTCACACCAGGCAAATGCTGAGGCTGTACCTTAATTAACGCTACGGTCGCTTCCTTCTCACTCCTCGCCCTTTCCTATCCCATCTTTGCCGTAAGACCTACCTGTGTCGGTGCGATGTAAAGCAAATTGTAAAAAAAACCAGCCTGTGATTAGTTTCGTGAGAAGAGGCCAGAAATGTGCCTAAACCGAAGGCAGGCAGTTCCACCATCTTCTTTAGTGATATGAGCGAATAGTTATAAGGTACATTAGTATTTATGAGAGAGTCACTCTAGCTTGCACTCGTATTGCCCGGTGGACGGGAAGTGATTGACTGCCAGCCGAGGACTCAGCCTCGCCTCATCCACGGTTCTGTGGCAATGCATTGATTAGTTTTCACAACGAAGACACTGCTTTGATCATTACTAGAAAATAATATAAGGGAAAAACAGTGGGTTTTTAGATCAAACATGACCAGTTTGCGTCAAATAAATTACTAATGTCACTTGAGAAATGGTTGACGGTCTATATGATATTCACTTCAAGTTGAAATTTTTATATACGAAAATCCATCTCATTGTAGAGTGTCCTAGAGTGCGGCTTTCATTTATCTCCTTTTAACACCTCCTCATATTATTCTGTCCCAAATGACATTTAAAGGAAGATTTTAAGCCAATTTGATTTGAAAATATCCATTTTTAGATTTTTATGATTTTGATATCTGGAGGTCCATTCGGTATTTTTTTATTAACAAGAAATATGAGCTCAAGTGGAGCATTAATGTACGGAAATAAAGAACACTAGTTCAGTATTTGTTGTAGTCTGTAAGAGGTTTTGTTCTCTTTGCACATATTATTATATGAAATTTCACACAACACACACTGGCAATCTCCGCTCGGCTCATGGAGTCCCTTGCTCGCACCTTTTTTTTTTATGGAACCCATGGATTTCTGTTCTTGTTGTGACGTGTGCACTCCTTTTTCCAGCTGTCACCCATAGCGGCTGAAGTGGTGTAGAACTCTAGTCCTATCTTGTTTTTCTTCCTTTCTCTGATAGACTATTTCCTGGTAGGGTCCTGTGGATGGTAACTAGTGCTGTAGCCTGATGTGCTCCACGAAGTAAGTCTCGTTAGTGATCTCATATACCATTCTATAACGTGAATGCGTTTATTTGCTGGAAAAGTATACAAATACCATTTGAAGTCCATTTGAATGCCAGTTGACGTAAGAGAGCCCCGCTACCTTGCATTATCTGTTCCTTAAGGCCTGAGAACTACAGCAATTTCTGTTTGCTGGATGGTTCCGTTTCCTTTGAGAAATTTGACTGTTCTATGGGAGTTGGTAGGCCTTATAAACAGAGACTCTGCTGTATTATGTTGTTTGGCGTTTACATGTGCTGGTCAAAGTATGTTTTTATCCTCATCGTTGAGTGATTTGTCCGGACCAAGAAGAATTTTCAAGAAAATGAAAGATCTAAAATGGGTACGTGAAGGGAATCAGACACTGATTCTAGGTGTTAGTGATGCAGTATCATCATTGCGTGAGGGAAATATTGGTGTTTGTTCAAATGCTAAAGAAGCTAGGAATTAAACCTCGAAAGCTGCACTGAAGATTTACCAGGATCTAGAGAGGATGCTGGTTGTTAGATGCAGAAAAGCTGGCAATGAGAGCCAGAAAGCTACAGAGGTCTAGGAAAACAGCCAGAGCTGACGAGGACAACATTGAAAGTCCAGAATGTGGGAGCCAGGGATGATGAGGACGACGGTGAAAGTTCAGAATATGGGAGACAGAGATGACGAGGACAACAGTTTAAGTCCAGAATATGGGAGCCAGGGATGACGAGGACGACGGTGAAAGTTCAGAATATGGGAGCCAGGGATGACGAGGACGACGGTGAAAGTTCAGAATATGGGAGCCAGGGATGACGAGGACGACGGTGAAAGTTCAGAATATGGGAGCCAGGGATGACGAGGACGACGGTGAAAGTTCAGATTATGGGAGCCAGAGATGACGCGGACAACGGTGAAAGTCCGCAATATGGGAGACAGAGATGACGAGAACACCAGTGAATGTCCAGAATGGGGGAGCGAGAGATGATGAGAACAACAATGAAAGTCCAGAATATGGGAGTGTGATGCATTAAATGTTCCTTCAACTTAAAATTAATGTTTCACTAAATGTTGTTACGGACTCATAGGATTGCGTCTTTCTTTCAGGAAATATGTGGATTTTACAGAGTTATTCCATGCTTGGCTGTGCTGTAACTGACTCCTATTTCTTGTTTCTAATTTAACCATGGAAGTTACCAAACACTTGCAAGGGAACATATGGGGTAAATTTAGTGTACTCTTAAAAATATAGATCAAAAGGTTTTCACTCGACATAAAAACAAAACGTCAGTGTGTTAAAAAACGTACATCGTCAAGTTCGTAGAAGTTCAACCTTGTATAGGATCAGTAGTATATGAGAAAAATGTAGTCAAAGTTGGTCTATTAACACTTCCAGTATAGGTCTTACAACTACCCATTAAAAGAGTAAATTCATAAGCAGTCAGGGAGATGTATTTTTTTAAAGTCTGCGTTCTTGGCATTAATACTTCAGCAAAGCTTTCTTGCTTGCATTGTAGCCATGTACGTTATTTGTTGGTATTCAAATGTGAATTAAAGCATGTAAAATGTTTATGCGGCTGAATATAGCTAGGATGGACACCAGTTTATAATATTTCAAAGTACTATTCACAGTATTTCAGTACTGTTAACTACGTTATGGCTGATTCTTGGAAATTAAAGGCGTTATGACTGATTTAATTCTCTTTCTCTTTTCAAAACAAAATTAGCAGTAGATGTTACGAAATCGCACACACAGCAGTTAAAGTAATTTCAGCTGGAGATGGTAGAGACGGTAACAGAAAGTTCGTTTGCTTGCTCACTTTCAGTTAATTAGCTCGACTACTTGTCCCAGGCTGGGATGACGATGTGCTCAAGTGGATGTAGGGCGAGGCTTCCAAAGACCCTGAAGTTTGAGTAGATGCTCTTAGAGAAGCATTTGATCCCGCAACAAGTAGATAGATGAATTATCAGGGTAAACATAGACGTTTAGTATCCTTGAGTTTCGTAATTACTCTGCTTAGGAGCATTTGCCCTAAAAACAGAGATCCAGAATTTCCTGTCACTTTTACAATCAAGGAAGCAAAGCGACCAAGTGCCGTGATAGAGTAGTGACATCGAAACTGAATTCACACCCAAGCGGCTGCGATTATAATTCCCGCAAATGCATACAGAATTCTGAAAAGTACACACCATGCCCTTATGGTTTGAATTCTACGTAATACTGGTGATCTTATAGCCACAACCACGCTGCCATTAGGGTACTTTGACAAAAAAATTACCTGATCAGCAGCAGGACGACGAGGGTTTGAGGAGCTACAATAATCGTTAAATACGAGGGTTGGAGCAAAAGTCATGGCAACTACATTTTTCTTGAAGATACCAGTCCGGTTTGAAAATGTGACATATACAGACGAAAGGACAAGGTGTTAACTACATGTGTCGACAATGAATAGCATTGAAATATTGAAACGCACTAATTTATTACGGTAGTATACAAGAGCAATATGGCCCTTACGCTGTAAAAGAATGACAACACAGTACACATAAAGTTGACATGACAAACCTGGGCCAAAAGACCCTCAAAGTAGTCCCCTGCTACTGACACCACACGCTGCCAACGATGTGGGAGGCGCTGAATACCATCTGCCTCAGCATTTAACGCACCATGTGTGAATCGGGTCACCTGTTGGCGCACAGCATTAGCAATGTCCTCTCATGTTGCAAACCGCCTACCGCATAGTGGTTCCTTAATCTTTCGAATGAGATCAAAATCACAGGGCGAAATGTCGGAGAGTACGGTGGGTGCTCCAATTCTTTCCTTATCCAGCGTAGCAGTAGCTGCCCTACACACTCTGCATTATGTGGTTTTGCATTGTCGTGCAGGATTTCTGCACTGTCCACAAGATCCGGACGTTTCTCCCGAACCCCACGTCGTACCTGTCGCACCAGGAAGTCCCTGTAGTACTGTGCGGTCACTGTTCTGCCATGTGGAACAAAGTGACAAACAATGACGCCCCTGACGTAATACGCGACAATCATCATCAATTTGACTGGGGAAGGATTCTGACGGACCTTCTGCCTCCTTGGTGATCCAGCATGTCGCCACTCCGCGGACTGACGTTTCAGTTCTGGTTCGCATGCGCTGGCCCAAAATTCATCGATGGCGATTATTTGAGACAAGAATTGATCTTCGTCCTGTTGCCAGCGTGCACGGTGGTCGGAGCATATTGCATAGCGCACCCACCTTTGAACTTCCGTCAGTGCATGCGGTACCCACAGTGATGCGATTTTGGGCAGTTGCAGCTTATTACGCAATATCATGTGGACGGTGTTTTTCTCGATGCCACTTGCCCTCTCTTACTCCAGTAGCGTCCATCGTCTGTCTTCATCCAGCAGCTGCTCGATGAGGGCTCGTGCCACGTCGGTCCGCACACTGACAGGTCGTTCCGAACGTTGCTCATCACTGGTTGACACATGTCCTTGCTGAAACTTTCCTACCCACCGTGCTACTGTGCGGTATGGTAAGACATTAATCCCAAGGGCTGTCACTAATTTACCGTGACATTCCATCTCATTCTTCCCTCGGAGAACGGCTATTTCGATGTAAGTGCGCTGCTCAACACAGGTTACTTCTATCTCCCACGACACTAACCAACTGACTGATTTCACAGCCCTCGCTGCGCTACTACCAGCTATCACAGAGCCATCTGTTGTTCTGTATACACACTATGCCTGCAGAACTTCTATATGCCACATATACGTTTGTGATCCGTTCACATATCTACAAAAAATAGCTGCCATGACCTTTGCCACAATCCTCGTTTATAAAATAAGATGTCATGACTGACTGACTGACTGACTGACTGACTGACTGACTGACTGACTGACTGACTGACTGACTGACTGATTCATCATCGCCGAGCCAACATTACTGGAAATAAAGAAATGAAATTTTAGGGATAGATTTATATTAGGGTATAGGGGCTAACTAAGGGAGGATTTTTGGATATTCCGTCGGTAAAGGAGTGAAAAGGAGGAAGGTGAATTTTTAAAATGAGAATATCTACGGTATATCTCAATAACCTGAAGGTTTACAGACGTGAAAATGGGTATTTGGATTCTCCATTAAAAATAAAGAAACACATATTCTTTGGTTTTCGGAAAAAACCTTAACGGGGTGGGGTGGAGGAATTGAAAAATTAGTTGAATTATTTGTATGAGAATATACCAAAAATTCTAAAGATGTTACAAGCATGAAGACTGGTATCTGGAACCTCCTTTAAAAATAAAGAAACACGCATTTGGGGGTAATCAACTTGGTAGGGGGGATGAATTCCTTTTACTAGGATACACATTTCTCAAAAACTGAAGAAGTTACAATCGTCGTAAAGAAACAAGTATTTTGGTTTTCGGAAAATTCACTTAAGGGGCGAGGGTGAAAGGAAGTGAAAAAATTTAATTCTTCTTATGGAGAAACTTATATCTCAAAAACTTAACGTTACGCACGTGAACATTTGTATTTGGAATCTCCTTTGAAAATAAAGACACACAATTCTTGGAGGGGGGGAAATCAACTTAACGGGCTGGGGTGATAAAAGAATTTGAATTATTTAGATGAGGATACTTATATCTCCAAAACTGAAGATGTTAGAAGCATGAACATTTGCATTTGGAATCTTCTATCAAAGTAAAGAAACATGTGTTATTGTGTCTTCGGAAAATCCACTTAAGGGAGGTGAATGAATTGAAAAATTAGTTGAATTCATTGTATGAGGATACTTATATCTCAAAAACTAAAGATGTTAAAGAAATGAAAATTTACATTTGGAAACTCCTTTAAAAATAAAGGAACATGCATTTTGGGCGAGGGGGAATCAACTTAACGGGTAGAAAGGGTA
This sequence comes from Anabrus simplex, assembly GCF_040414725.1. NCBI lineage: Eukaryota > Metazoa > Arthropoda > Insecta > Orthoptera > Tettigoniidae > Anabrus > Anabrus simplex. The sequence goes on along the minus strand of NC_090266.1, from coordinate 48,668,211 downwards.
GGGGTGAAAATGGAGTTGAATTACATTTATGAGGATACTTATATCTCAAAACTGAAAATATTACAGACGTTAAAATTAGTATTCGGAATCTCCTTTAAAAGTAAAGAAACACGCATGTTTTTTCGAAAAATCGACGTAAGGGGTGTGGGGTTGAATATAAGTAATTAAGGAGTTGAAATATGTTTATGAAGATACTTTATCTTAAAAACTGAAGCCTTTACAGATGTGAAAGTTGGTATATTGAATTTCCTTTCAAAATAAAGGAACACGTATTTTTTGTATTCGTAAAGTCCACTTAAGGCGGGTGAGGGGTGAAAAGAAGTGAAGAAGAAGAAGAAGAAGAAGAAGAAGTTGAATTATTTTCATGAGTAAGCAATTATCTCAAAAACTGAAGGTGTTACAGACGTACTGACATGAAAACTGGTATTTGGAATCTCCTGAAAGGTAATGAAACACGTATTTTTTTGTTTTCGAAAATTCCAGTTAAGGGGCTGGAAAGGATTGGAAAAGCGGCTGAACTTTTAAAATGAGTACCGGTATATCTACATTATATGTCAAAAACTTAACATGTTAGAGACAAGAAACTTGTTATTTGGAAAGGCCTTTAAAAATACAGTAACATGTACCTTGTTGTTTTCGGAGAAGGCACTTAACGGGGAGTGAAAAAAAGTAAAATGTAGATTATTGTTTAATAGTTTAATAGTTTAATAGTACTGGTATACTTATATCTAAAAAGTGAAGATGTTACAAACGTGAAAAATTGGTATTTGGAATCTCCTGTAAAAGTAAAGGAACATGTATTTTTGTTTTCGGAAAATACACTTAGATGTGGGGTGGGGAAAGGACTGACCAAGGGGTTGAATTAATTGTATTGGGATACTTAGGTATATCTCAAAAAGTGAAGATGTTACAGATGTGGGTATAGGCAAATGTCATATCCTTTAAAAATAAAGAAACATGTATATATTTTTTCAACTTGAGTGAAGACAGTTCTATGTCGTAATATCACAAACATGGTTTACAAAGAATTTCTGGGGTAAAAGATACTCACTTAGCATACACATATTTTTATACAGGTGTAAATTATTATTTTTGTTAATTATTATTAACGAATACCTCGCAAATGGGAAATATCCCGGTGGCAATGGTCACTTACAGTAGTGTAATACTGAAGTAAAGTTAACATAATTACCCAACAACAACAACAAACAAACAGACAAACGAACACACAAACAAACAAGAGTACAACAAGCAAGACAGAAATTATTGCAAGAAATACTACTAGTTTAACATTCTAAATCCAGCTGCCTAAGGTCTAATCGAAAGTATTTCGATTATAGTTTTAAATAAATACAAAATCAGAGCATAAAAGGAGTAAAAGCGAGAATTGTTGTAGCCTCGTCAGCCTTTATATAGACAGACGGATTAATTACTTTAAAAATCGTTTTCTGTAATGTTATTAATCATACTGAAAGATTTTTCATTCAAGTGGATTTTTTCCCTATTTACAGATTGAAATTTTTTTAGGGTTATAAATTGGTTTCGAAAATTGTAAAAGAATAATTTCTTTGTACAGCGAGGATACACCCGCCTCGTGCATTCAAATCAATTGGAAATTTCCTGTATTTAATTTTCAATCAATCAGAGCTTTCCTCTACATTTTGAATTATCCAAAAAGTCTGGTTGCGTCGGGGGGGGGGGGGTGTTTGGCACTAGCCAAGATCTACCTTGAACCTTCCATTCGGGTAATTTTTCGAGCTACCGTGTTTTCTTGAGTTTGTTCTAATAGTGGGGGAGCAGGGCGTTTCACAATTCATCGAGCAGTCCAGCGCAATGAAGTAATGGCAGCCATTTTCCTAACTAGCTAACCTGAGGGGAACGTTTCCTGTCATTAAGAATGTAACTTTCATTTCCAGTCTTCAATAATGTAAACTTATTCTTCAAGTGTAAATCTCTAACTGGCCTAAAAACTCAGCCCAAATTCGGGAATAGAGAGTGCGACACCCTCTCGAATTCCCTATCAACTTGTATTTGAGGTGACTATGTTTCTGTAATCGTTTCCTATCTGTAGACTTGTAACTTAAATTCTCGATTACAAGCTTTGAATCATAACACGTTTCAACGCTTTTTCATAGATAATAGGTGAATGTTCCCACAAGGTATTTTTCTGATCCTCTCCTAGGCATTTTCTCTGTATGTTCAATTAAGACGTTTATTACTTCATCAAATGAAGTTGTTTCACATTCAAATTTAATATATATACCGCACATCTGGTTGTTCTATTACTTTGAATGTTGTTGCACACAATATCTAGAAGATTGGTGAGTGTTGTCGCTACCAGAATTAAAACGCACACTTTCAGCTTGCATGGAGTAAAATAACGTTCATAATCCGCGTTGTCCATGTTGTCATTCTCCTTGCATACACATTTTGTGTTCAACATTTTGCTCTTGTAGTAGTTTTTATTCCTGTGGTGTAACTGACCACGTGGATTTGGTTAATGAGTACAGAAAGGCACTTGAAACGTCAGCAATGTACAAAGAACAACATCACAGTCCAACCGGGAAGAAAAATGTTGTTTCAGTTCAACAGACCGAGGAAGCTTCAATTGAAAAGTAAAATGTCTTACGTCAATTACTTTTAGATTTCCAGATACAGATCGTGTTTACCACGAAATATCAGTGTAAATCAAGCATGCTCATGTGGGTTATCTGAAGAGAGATTATTGAAGGCCAGTGTTCGAAAAGATTTCAAAACACTCCAAAAATATCTGACAGATCGGAACATACCAGTTGGTCGAACAGCTCATCTCGTTACTTCCAAGTCTTCTGGCCTATAATTTGCAATATGTTCGTAACATTACTCTTTTGTAGGAAATCACGAAGAACCAATCGTGCTGCTTTTCATCGTAGCCTTTCCAGATCTCGCATCAAGTAATCCTGCAGTTGGTCCCATTTACTGGGATCAGAGTCTAGTTGGTGTCTTACCAGATTGTGGTGATTATTGTTTTAAGAAGATATCTTACCAGGGACTGATACGCCCTCAACTTTTTACATCCTTACTACAACCCCTAATACCCTAATAGACACGTAAAAATTTATATCCTTTATTTACAATGTGACTACCACAATGAAAATCATAGGTTGAACTCCACCTATTTTACCTTAAAAAGGAATTTAATTTCGAAAGTATTCACTTTCAAGATCTCGTTTTCCTATAACAGCTGCTGAGAACTAAAAATATGAACGTAAGGAAGTTAAAGATGTTTTTCTAGACTATTGAAAATAATTATTTCAAATTGCAAATAACAGTTGGTATATTAGAAGGAAAACCATTCAAATAATCAATGAACTTCGAACAAATCAAACGTAATGTTGATCAGAATATATCAACAAATGCATACCTGTTAAATTATACAGTTTTCTCATGCATCGACTCTGTTTGTCAGAATATGAAATGACCAATTATTCTATACCTTTCATTAAAACATACATAATATATCACTAATACGTAAGGTTGTAATTGTGCACAATTTATAACACCGTAAATAGTAAGATGGCGATGTTCAGTAGCCTGATATGTAGCAAAGTCTAGGACGGAAAGTTCTGAGTAAGGGTAATTCACTTTGTTAATAGCCTGCTAATGTTGCAAAAAAATGAGTGAGTGGTAGTGATATACCTTCCGAGAATATAGACTGCACCCGGATTTAATCGACCTGGTCTGACGTCCGTTTATGACTTATAGCTAGCTCAACAAATTAATCTAAAAAGCCACCTAATCGATACTTTATTTATTTTGCCTTTGGCAAACTTAAAAATACATTAACAAACACAGTACATGTTTCGACCACTTAGTGGTCATCTTCAACTGTATATAAAAAATCTTAGATGATAACATTTAAAAGCAAGCACATTGGATCTTAAAACTATATCCCATGTGAATCCAAAAACTATTGTTCTAGATGCTTTAAATGAATTGGAAGATGGGGGGGGGGTTGGGGGGTAAGGAGATTTATGTGAATGATACTTAAATTACAGTATCGTTTACAATTGTGTTTAAAAAACTTAAATGATGAAAAACATATTTAAAATATTTAAAAGCGTCTATGGTAAAATTCTTTTTGATAAAATTAGGTGGCGTGAATAAAAATTTCGTGTTTGTAATAAACTTCAGGCATTTGTGAGAAAATAATAACTTAATTAAAATTCGCGTCTGTGGTGCTGTTAAACACTTTGTTTTTAATAAACATACTTTAAAATATTCTAAAGTGTCTATGGTAAGGCACTTATTCAAAAACACTTGTGCTTGAATGAAAGTTTATGTCAGATGCACCAGTCTTCAGGTATTTATTGTTTATATTTAATAACTTCCTTGAGTGATATTCTTGTGGTTAAAAGGCCGTGTTGACTGTTTAACTTCCGAGAATTGCTCTTCGGAATGTGATAAAAGAAATTGTGTTAGTCGTTTAACTTGTTAAAACCCTGTGGTGGCTTCTGTTATACAAAATGGCGATCTGATTCGGGCAGCTTGCCTCGCGATCTGTAACCACCAGGAGATCGTAATATATTAAAATATAACATATGATAAAAGTAAAAAGCTCCGAATTCTAAATAGATAGCGGGAAGATATTTGTATTCGAGAATGCGTGGCCTTGACTTACCTTATCTGGCAAATGTTTAATCCGCGATGCCTTGGAGAACTGCCTTCGTACACGACCTAGTGTGATAGCGGTGTGACATGGTCTGATTGTTCGTGGAATATTCCGGAGAAAGGGGAAGTAGAGTTGTGTCGTCATCTAGTACGTCTTGTGAGGGGGGAGGGATTACTGGTTGTGTTTCAGTGACGTCGTGTTCGAGTATTTCATTTGTTTGTCTTGTTTGTTTACTGTTTACCATTTCCACGTATTTACTGAATTGTTCGCATAGGAGGTTTTTTTCGTTCGTCTCGTTTAGATTCCGTTCCCTGTTCTCTAGTTTATCGAGAGTAATGTGGATGTTTTCTAGGTTATTCATTAAACTTCCTTTATTAATCCTACTGATAATTTGGAGATCTTGTCTGATGTTAGTGAAATTGTGATTTGCTTCCTTCATATGAGCTCCCATAGCAGAGTATCTTCTGTATTTCTCTGCATTAACATGTTCCTGATATCTAATTAAAAAGCTCCTCCCAGATTGCCCCACGTATGTTTTTTTGCACTGGGTACATGTCAATCTGTAAATGCCAGATTCCTGGAATTCGTCATCTTTAAGTTTATTGACTTTATTGTGATTAAAATAATCTGTGTTTTGTATTGTTGTTGGTTGAGAAAGCTATTTTGGTATTGTGCTTCTTAAACAAATTCGTGATTTCATAAATCCTCGGGTTATTAAAGGTGAATTTGACGTATTTCTTTGCATTCTCCGATTGTTGCTTTAGTTTAATTTGTTGTTGATATTTGCACTTAGTAATGATTTTGTTAATGAATTTCAAACTGAAACCGTTATGTAAGGCTTGTTGACGAATGAAAGATAGTTCCTTCTTTCTGTCTGTATCTGTTAACGGGATTTCAAAGGCCTTGTTGACGAAACTGTAGTAGGCGGATTTCTTTTGTGAAGTGGGATGTAAAGAATCGCTTTTAATTGTAGTCGGTGTAAAAGTGGGTTTTCTGTGTATTTTAAACTGGAAATGGTTGTTTATCCGAATTGTTTGAATATCTAGAAAATTGAGTGTACCTTCTTCTTCTTCTTCCGCTGTAAATTTAATGTTTGGGTCTAAAGTATTCAAGGTATTTAGAATACTTTGACTGTCATTAAGTTCTTTGTTTATAATGACAAAAGTATCGTCAACAAAGCGTACCCAGAAATCTAGTCCCTTAATGTGGCCTACTATCTGAGTGTATTCCAAGTGATCGAGGTATATGTTAGCTAAAATTCCGGAGGCCGGTGCTCCCATAGGTGATAAATTTTAATATTAAAAGAGAAGAAATTATGGTTCAATACGAATTCCAGGATAGTTATGAAGTTTTCTATTTCTGGTTTACTGATGCGTTTATGGTCTAATAAATTAGTTTTTATAATCTTGATAGTGTCTTTTATAGGAATGTTCGTATACATGTCTTTAATGTCGAAAGAACTTGTTACGTGAGAACAAGTTAATTTGAAATCTTTAGCGGCCTTACAAAACTCTTTAGAGTTTTTTATCGAGGTTTTGGTATAAAAAACATAGTTTTGGGACAAAACTTATGAATAAATTGAGAGGCTTTGTACGTAGGACTTTTCCGAAAATTAATTACTGGTCTAATAGGTACGTCCTTTTTATGTAATTTAGGCATAGCTCTTGCCTTAGGAAGTCCAGGGTTTATATTTGTGAGTTTATGGACTTCTTGGTCATTTAAAAGGAAGGTGCATTGTTTCAGTATTCCTTTCAAATTCCTTTGGATTTTTAGGGTGGGGTCTTTCTCAATTACCTTAAACTTGTTACTATTGAAAAAAGTTTCTGTTTTCTTAATGTATTCGGTTTCATTTAATATTACCACTGTTCCTCCTTTGTCGGCTTTTGTTATAACTGCGTCATTTTGCTAATTTTACGCTGAAGATCCTTCTCAACTTTTGAAATGGCGGAATTAGTTAATAATCCTTTAATTACGGAGGGAATTTTTTTCTTTGCTTCGTACCGTACATCATTTTGAATGTCGACTGGAAGAGTTTGTATGGCCGCTTCTGTTTCTGCTAACGTTTGTATTAATTCTAGTTTGTTGTTGATACTTTGCCAATTATGATCTGGACCTTTGCCTAATATTTGTAGTTCTTGTTCTGTAAAAGTCGTGTTAGACAAATTTTTTACAGAGGGTGGGAGTTTTTCACAATTGAAAGGTGTTTTAGGTTGAGGCTTATAATGTTTAGTTAGTGCATTGCTTTTTAGGTTTTCTAACTTCTTATTCAATGTCGCCTGTTTCTTGTTCATTAGACTCTCTACTTTATCTCTACAGTATTTTTGTACAGAATCCCATTCTAACGGTACCAAATTTATTGACGCTGAAAGGTGGGCTAGGTAATGTTCCCGATTAAGGAAGGATTTCTTCCTATACATAAATTTGATTTCTCTTTTAAGCCATAGACGGTTAACTGTTTTCTGGGTTGAAATTTGGAATACTGAGCGTATACTGTTTCTTTGTGTCCCTTTTAAGAAATTAGGAACCAGGTTGTTAATCAAACATTCTTTCAGGAATGTTATATCTGTGCTTAATTTTGCAAGTTTCATCTTTAGTTTAAGATAGATGTTCGTACTATTTCCTGCTTGGTTAGCATTCGTATTGCAAGCTGTCCACTTCATGGCCGTATCGATGAGTTTAATCAACAAATTAATCTAAAAAGCCACCTAATCGATACTTTATTTATTTTGCCTTTGGCAAACTTAAAAATACATTAACAAACACAGTACATGTTTCGACCACTTAGTGGTCATCTTCAGCTGTATATAAAAAATCTTAGATGATAACATTTAAAAGCAAGCACAAATTAAACAAATTAAACTAAAGCAACAATTGGAGAATGCAAAGAAATACGTCAAATTCACCCTTAATAACCCGAGGATTTATGAAATCACGAATTTGTTTAAGAAGCACAATACCAAAATAGCTTTCTCAACCAACAACAATACAAAACACAGATTTTTTAATCACAATAAAGTCAATAAACTTAAAGATGACGAATTCCAGGAATCTGGCATTTACAGACTGACATGTACCCAGTGCAAAAAAACATACGTGGGGCAATCTTGGAGGAGCTTTTTAACTAGATATCAGGAACATGTTAATGCAGAGAAATACAGAAGATACTCTGCTATGGGAGCTCATATGAAGGAAGCAAATCACAATTTCACTAACATCAGACAAAATTTCCAAATTATCAGTAGGATTAATAAAGGAAGTTTAATGAATAACCTAGAAAACATCCACATTACTCTCGATAAACTAGAGAACAGGGAACGGAATCTAAACGAAACGAACGAAAAAACCTCCTATGCGAACAATTCAGTAAATACGTGGAAATGGTAAACAGTAAACAAACAAGACAAACAAATGAAATACTCAAACACGACGTCACTGAAACACAACCAGTAATCCCTCCCCCCTCACAAGACGTACTAGATGACGACACAACTCTACTTCCCCTTTCTCCGGAATATTCCACGAACAATCAGACCATGTCACACCGCTATCACACTAGGTCGTGCACGAAGGCAGTTCTCCAAGGCAACGCGGATTAAACATTTGCCAGATAAGGTAAGTCAAGGCCACGCAATCTCGAATACAAATATCTTCCCGCTATCTATTTAGAATTCGGAGCTTTTTAATTTTATCATATGTTATATTTTAATATATTACGATCTCCTGCTGGTTACAGATCGCGAGGCAAGCTGCCCGAATCAGATCGTCATTTTGTATAACAGAAGCCACCACAGGGTTTTAACAAGTTAAACGACTAACACAATTTCTTTTATCACATTCCGAAGAGCAATTCTCGGAAGTTAAACAGTCAACACGGCCTTTTAACCACAAGAATATCACTCAAGGAAGTTATTAAATATAAACAATAAATACCTGAAGACAGGTGCATCTGACATGAACTTTCATTCAAGCACAAGTGTTTTTTAATAAGTGCCTTACCATAGACACTTTAGAATATTTTAAAGTATGTTTATTAAAAACAAAGTGTTTAACAGCACCACAGACGCGAATTTTAATTAAGTTATTATTTTCTCACAAATGCCTGAAATTTATTACAACACGAACTTTTTATTCACGCCACCTAATTTTATCAAAAAGAATTTTACCATAGACGCTTTTAAATATTTTAAATATGGTTTTCATCATTGAAGTTTTTTAAACACAATTGTAAACGATACTGTAATTTAAGTACCATTCACATAAATATCCTTACCCCCAACCCCCCTCATCTTAAAATTCATTTAAAGCATCTAGAACAATAGTTTTGGGATTCCCGTGGGATATAGTTTTAAGATCCAATGTGCTTGCTTTTAAATGTTATCATCTAAGATTTTTTATATACAGCTGAAGATGACCACTAAGTGGTCGAAACATGTACTGTGTTTGTTAATGTATTTTTAAGTTTGCCAAAGGCAAAAGAAATAAAGTATCGATTAGGGTTTTTTTAGATTAATTTGTTGATTAAACTCATCGATACGGCCATGAAGTGGACAGCTTGCAATTATAGCTAGCTGTCATGAATATGACAATGAAAATGTAATTAAATGGCTAATGGCTCTTCGTGCCGAGAGTGTCCGAGAACATGTGCGGCTTGAGAGGTGCAGGTCTTTTAATTTGACTGCCGTAGGCGACCTGCGCGTCGTGATGAGGATGACGACAACACATATACCCAGCCCCTGCGCCAGTGAAATTAACCAATGAAGGTTAAAATTTCGGAGCCTGCCGGGATTAGAACCTGGGACTCCTTTCACCAAAGGAGAGCATGCTAACCATTTAACCATGGTGCCGGACCTAGTGACAATGGTATTCCTGCTTCAGGAAAATGTTTATCATCGTCAGTGGACAGGACATTAGTTAGTAGGTAACCCAGATTATATCAGATCTAGGCTTACCTAAAGTACACACAATTATTTCAGTTCCAGTTCTTGTTCTCTTGTGCTGCGTTAAACGACGCAAGTTCACCAGTTTGTACGTTTTAAGTATTCAGTAGTTATTGGAGTCGAATATAACTTATTATTCATCACTTTCAAGACAACAAGGTCGTCGAGTGGAGGAACGACAATCAATCAGTAAATGAAGCGACAGTTTTCTTGGAACTTCTAAAGTCATCTTCAAGAATTCAAAAGGAAAATATTTCAGGTTAACAGAACATATTTCATTCACTGTTAATATTTTGTAATCATTATTATCTAGACACAAGTTGTACTAGTTGTTCCAGAGTTTCCCGGGTTCGATTCGCACCGAGGTTGGAGACTTAAACATTCATTGGTTAATTCCGATGACTCGGGGCTGGGTGCGTGCGCCTTCTTCATCATTAGAATGCACTGTCGATACGGCTCCATCCTTATAGACCTGCACCTGGCCACTTCGGAGGCCACACGCCATTATTATGATTGTTATTACTATTATTATTATTATTATTATTATTATTATTATTATTATTATTATTATTATTATTATTATTATTATCGGGATTACTTGATACGAGAACTGGAAAAGAGCAGCACGATTTGTTCTCGGTGGTTTCCGACGAAAGAGACATGTTACGAAAATGTTGCACACTTTGAGCTTGGAAAGCGAGCTGCTCGACTAAGTTGTATTGCACACTTTGAGCTGGGAAAGCGAGCTGTTCGACTAAGTTGTATTGCACACTTTGAGCTGGGAAAGCGAGCTGCTCGACTAAGTTGTATTGCACACTTTGAGCTGGGAAAGCGAGCTGCTCGACTAAGTTGTATTGCACACTTTGAGCTGGGCAAGCGAGCTGCTCGACTAAGTTGTATTGCACACTTTGAGCTTGGCAAGCAAGCTGCTCGACTAAGTTGTATTGCACACTTTGAGCTGGGCAAGCGAGCTGCTCGACTAAGTTGTATTGCACACTTTGAGCTTGGAAAGCGAGCTGCTCGACTAAGTTGTATTGCACACTTTGAGGTAGGAAAGCGAGCTGCTCGACTAAGTTGTATTGCACACTTTGAGCTGGGCAAGCGAGCTGCTCGACTAAGTTGTATTGCACACTTTGAGCTTGGAAAGCGAGCTGCTCGACTAAGTTGTATTGCACACTTTGAGCTGGGAAAGCGAGCTGCTCGACTAAGTTGTATTGCACACTTTGAGCTGGGCAAGCGAGCTGCTCGACTAAGTTGTATTGCACACTTTGAGCTGGGAAAGCGAGCTGCTCGACTAAGTTGTATTGCACACTTTGAGCTGGGAAAGCGAGCTGCTCGACTATGTTGTATTGCACACTTGTATAGCTATTCGGTTATGGATGCAGTATGTTCCGAGCTGTCAGCGGGGAAATGGTATGAAATGACTGTAGTAGACGAATAAGCTTGAGTAGAGTTTTCAAGTATAGGAAAGGGCCGATGACCTAGATGTTAGTCCCCTTCAAACAACAATCGCAATCAGTCAAATATAGGAAATTTTCTAATATGTTCACTGGGCTAGCAATACCGCGTAGGTATCTGACAATTCTCTTCCTATCCATTATCTTCCTCGGGACTTGTCACGCCTCCCAGCCACATACGGACATGCAGTCTATCAGAACAATTTTCGTATTCTTCATTTCCCTGTGCCAAAGTGTAAAGGAAAATGAACCATGCCATATAGATCTGTAGGATTATATATTTGCATTACGCACTCCTACAGTACAGTGTATTTAAGGTTCATTTTGCTTTACACTGCAGCATAGGAAAATGAACAAAAATACTTTTTCTCATGGACTGAATATCAATATGTGGCTATGAGTTGCAACAATTCTTAAGGAAGATAATGGATAGGAAGAATATTGGCAGGTCGCGGTATTGCTCGCGCAGCAACGATTGGAAGATAAAATTGGAATTCAAGGTGACAAACTGGGCAAAACAGGCATTTACAGGGAGAAAATGACGGATTAGGATAATTTATCAAGAGAAATGTTCAATAAATTTCGAACTTCTTTGAGATCATTCACGAAAGGACTAAGTAAATAATTTGTAGGGGTCTACTACCTGGGCGACAGCAGATTGTTGATAACTGAATGTTATGTCTAGGAGTTATATTCTGCTAATAACACTTCAGGGTACTGATGGAGTAGAATCATTTTAGGGCACATTCTCAGTGCGATTAAACCAAAGTTTCACATATTTCGCTGGTCGTAATCACTTCCTAATGATTTCCGCTCTATGGCGCATTAATGAACATTCTTTCATCCTCACGCGGTTGCTGCAGAAGGACTCAACTCGTACGTTCGTTGCGGTGAATATGGGATTTTTACTCGAAAGTACGACTTCGAGTACAGTTCAGATTGCCGCAAGGACAATCTTCTGCCACAACAAACAAATCAAAATCAAATCTAAGTGCACTGTTATATGATCAAACAACTATCGATGTAGTTCCAGTGTAAATACTCAGGGCTGATCAATTTTTTTCTTTGCAAGCTGCTTTACTTCTCACCAACACAGATAGGTCTCATGGCGGTGTTAGGATAGGGAAGGGCTAGGAGTGGGAAGAAAGCCCAGTATTTGCCAGGTGTGAAAATGGAAAACAACAAAAAAGCATTTTCAGGGCTGCCGACAGTGGGGTTTCGAACCACTATCTCCCGGATGTAAGCTCACAGCTGCGCGCCGCTAACCGCACGACTGATCAAAGACAAATACATAACTGAAATAAGTTAGTAACGCAAAATTTAGGAGAAAAATGTCAAAATGTCAATTATAAGGTACCAAATAAGATACTGATATTGAAACCATAGGTTACCGATAGTGAATATAGTTTCAAATGAAGAATGGAACGGTATTGGAAATCACAAAGATCGTCGTAAAATAGACTACCATAACAGAAAAGAAAGTATTCATCATAAAATTGAAATAGACTATAATTAGTGCTTTTATGGAAAATAATGTGAGTTGGCTCACTGTAATCGGTTATATATTTGTTCAACCGCAGTATCTAAAATGATGAAACTTGAATTGTGAAATTCCACCGTTCATCCGATCACGATAACAATGATCATATACAGCTGTTTTAATATTCGTGGTCTTTATAAGGAAATGTAAACTGTTAAAGAATATTCCACAAGTTCTATCTTGTCCTATAATCAACAATAAATTCCGTATTACGCTGAGAAATATCATCTGGAGTCCATAGAAGTCTTGCGATTCACGATAGGAGCAAGAGGCATCATTACTCACACATTCCACGGCTTTTGTAAGAAATTTATTTCGGTTAGCCAATTTATAAGGACATTGGGTTAGCAGCTGTGAAAGGCTCGTTAACAACGGTAAGACATAGGTCATTTGTACTCTTAACTATATTTTTGTCCACCACTATTTCCTCATTTGTTTCAAAATTATTGTTTTAAACTATTTTTATTAAGTAAAAGGTAGGCTATATTATGGTATACCAAACATTTATAGACATAATTTGCACGACCTTTGTAGTTGTCAATCAAATTTTTATGTAAGGTTTGTCTTCTTGGCAGCCTCCGAATGGGGAAAGCAGAAACAAAAGCATTCCTCTCTCTGGCAAGCTACAGTTTGTTACCAATATCACTTAAATTACTTGTAGATTTCGCTATGGAGTCACATTGCTTGTTATCGGGAAGGTTGAGGGATTTAGCGATATACTAAATGGATCAATCGGGATCTCAAGACATTATACACATTTTCCTCATCTTCCTCTGATGGTGCAAATCAGAAACCTCTCTCTTCATGACCGCTGTAGGATATCTATATAAATAAAATTGTAGGGGGTCCGCTGTCTGTAATTTCTTTTATTTTGCCAATTTTTCAGATATTTATCCGTTTTAGGTCAACTCAACACCGAATCGGTGGTTTTTACGTTTCGTGTCTGTTTGTTTGTCTGTTTGTCTGTTTGTTTGTCTGTTTGTTTGTCTGTTTGTCTGTTTGTCTGTTTGTCTGTTCCACCATCACGTCGAAACGGCTGGATAGATCTCAACCAAACTTCATATTTAGAGTATACTCATCCCGGGGAAGGTTTCGATATGCATATCATTTTAAAATCATTTAGTACACGGGGGGTTTATAGGAAAACCAGAATGGTTTTTCCACCATCACGTCGAAACCGCTGGATAGATCTCAACCAAACTTCATATTTAGAGTACACTCATCTCGGGGAAGGCATCGATATGCAAATCATTTTAAAATCTTTGAATAGACGGGGAGTTTATAGGAAAACCTGAATGGTTTTTCCACCATCACTTCGAAACGGCTGGATAGATCTCAACCAAACTTCATATTTAGAGTATACTCATCCCGGGGAAGGTTTCGATATGCACATTATTTTAAAATCTTTGAATAGACGGGGTTTTATAGGAAAACCAGAATGGCTGGTTTTCCTCCATTTTCTCTTATACTATTGATTTTCTGTAAACTTAGTTTACCGTACGTGAAACGTCTCTTCATTATAAACAACTTTCGTTATGTTCATAATTTACCTTACTCTTCAAATGACGGAGAAATTTACAATTTTCCGCTGGTATCATGATCTGCATTGAGTGATCGACAGACCGACAACGAACCTACAGGTTACCATGGCAACGTCTCTGACTGCATGCCAGCAGGGAAGTAACGTATTGCCATTTTCCTCATCATGCTTTTAAATTCGTGGTTGTTCCTTGGGTAGAAGGCAAGAGAGGCGTCAATCGGCCTATCTGCGGAATAATGGCGGAATATCGTTGGATGTTATAACCGCCCTCGAATAGATTAAGTAATAACACCATTAGTCATTTTCTTATTATTTGTTTACCTAAGAATCAATGGACCTAAATTTCTCCTCTGTTACCGCTTTTTTATATCCATAACTCACACTAGCATAATTTATTGAGGGGCATTTGATTTTCCAATATATCCACTTGGCATTTACACATTTGTCGTTATCCGGCTGTCCTCAGTTATAATCCATTTTCTATTACTTTCAACTTTCTAAACAGTATTATTTTCTTCCTTAATTACGCCGTATGTACGCGAGTGCTGCAAACTACTGGATGTATTTCCACCAAGGCTCAAATTTAGAATACACCTGTCCTTGATAGGTTTTAGGGCAAATATTGTTTCTAAATCCCTGAACTGACTGGGGGTTTATACGAAACCGAAACAGTGATTTTGCACTTCCACAAAATATACACAACCAAACTTAATGGAAATCTACCTACCTTGGCAGAAATTAATTTCTATACCTTTTTTCTTATGTGCATCATTTCGATACGAGGATTAATAAGGGAGATATCATTAACGGACCGTTTTTCTGTACAAGTCTCATCGGACTTAACTCACGAGTGGGTGCGTGTAAAGCGTATTCCTTACAACTTGAAAACTACTGAAGACATTCGAACCAAAATTTCTATTTAGCATCCACCTGTCAAAAGGTAGGTTTTAAACGTAAATAACATTTCATGTTCCGGAATGGACTGGCTGTTTATAGGGAACCGAAATGGTGATTTTACTCTTCCACAATATATACAGAACAAGACCAACCTGACAGGAAATCGACCAAACGTGAAGGAATTCCACGACTAAAACTTTTTTTTTATGTGCATTTTTTCGTCAGGAGGATTAATAAGGGAGATATCATGAATGGTCACTTTTGCAGGTTAAGTCCAGCGGACATAGCCCAAAAGGTGTTTTACATGGAGCAGATTCCTTATCTATATAAATCATATCGTAACGACTGTGTGCCTCTACACTGACTATTTTGGCGAAACTTTCGTACAGCTTTCCGTTTAAGGGGTAATAATGACCATCTGCATCATTGTTTGGTTTAGTTTCCTGAAAGTCTTAATTTTTACCCGCCTCGCCCAAAATCCAGATTGCGGCATAATCTGCCAGAAGAAACGGAAGATAATTGAAATTTGACAAAATTATACGTTTTAGCCTGTAATGAACGGAAAACTACCAAGATCATTAATGTTGTCACTTTTTATCCCCGAAGAATATCGAAATATGCAGGCAATTTGAATAATGGTGCACACCTTCGGAAATTCCTATCACATAACGGATTGCACAATCTCCGTTCAATTTGGAATGATCTACAACCTTGGTCTTATGACTTTTTGCTGTATATGTATCCCTTTTACGTTTGATTTTTCTCTATTAATCGATGTTAAGTCAATTTGGAATTTTCACATGCATAATTCATACTTTCAATTACTTATATGAAATACAGAATCATCAAACTCTTCACGAAAATTGGCCCACCCAGTAGCCATATGTGAGCCAAATGCTATCTATGTAGCTGTCACATAATTATCCGAAAAATAATGTGATGTGAGATAATCTTACAAAAACTTTACCCTGTTCCACGTTTCTAACTCAATCTGACCCAAGAATAGACGACATATCATAAGACCAGCCATTTAGGCCACTAAATCCGGCGTGTCTTATGGTATAATCCTTTGTCGATATGACGTACGTTTAGTAGCAGTTAATCTGTAAATGAAGGTCTTCAATATTTAAACACGCATATACTTTCGTATGTCGATCTATATATATTCACTGATGTCGATTTGTAGCGATCGAGAAAGGGTGGGTCTGCTATTGTAATCAGTACTCCCCACACCGACTTTGAATGGCAGTAGGAAAGGATTCCTTCTTCAACTCCTGTGTAACTGTCATTAGTAAGGAAGGCCTACAATTGTAATGAATAGTTCCCTTCTCGATTTGACTTGCAGAAGGCAAGTGAGCATGCAGTTTTGTGTAAAACTCCCCTACCCGATTGTGTTTGGCAGTAGGCAAGGGTGCCCGCCATTATAAAGAAATGTCCTCATCTAAAATGTGACTGGCATTAGGCATAGTGGCCTGCTATTTTGATGGAAACTCACCATTTTGGTGTGACTGGCAGTAAGCTGGCTGGCAGTAGGAAAATGGGCCTGGCATTATAATGATAACTGCACAACTCAATTTCGAGTGATAGTAGGGTAATTGCCTGCCATTATAATAAAAACTCCTCAACTGTAATCTGTCTGGAAGTAGGAAAGGGGGGCTGCCATTTTAACGAAAACTCTCCAAATCGATTCTGTTCGCGTAGTAGTCAATGGGGCCTGCAATTATAATGTAAACTTCCCAGCTCGATTGTGAATGGCAGTAGGCAAGTGAGCCTACCGTTATATCACAAATCCGTAACAAACACTTTACATTGGAAACAACGTACGGGGACCTGCCCATGCTCTTTCTCGGATAACGCTAAGAGACATGTAATTTTAAAACAATTTTATTTACTGCATGCACACTATTTACTTCGATATTCGAATACAACGTAGAATACCGTAGCGAAGCACGGGTACATTCCCTAGTTATATATAAAATTGCTGTAGTAGGCCAGTTCCGGTTACCTGTGGTCACCTGTAATTTCAGGCAGATTAATAAAAATGAAATGAAAAATGTTCTATATTGTAATATTCTAATAAAAACTTTTGTGTCTTAGCCGCTCACAAAAGTTTCATTTCTATATTTAAAAAGCATGCCTATAGACCTTACGACTTCGTGAGCTAGTCCTCAAATGTTCGATCACTGAACTGCAAATGTCATAGTTGAACATTGGTTTCTTCAACTCACCGCGATTTTTCCTTTTGGATTGGACAGTGTTTACGACAACCCCTAAATATTCGAGATTGATTCAAAATAAATGTGTTGTATGTAATTAAAACTGGCATTATTAAAAAAAACTCATTCGTGGACGTTAATAAAACAGGTAGCAGTTCTACTTCCTTACTCCAGGTGACAGCGAGTGAGTGAGTGAGTGAGTGAGTTTGTTTCAATCAGTCCCTAGGAACATGGTGACTTCCAACGAAGAGTCCCCCTGAACAACGGGAAGGTAAATTAGCGGAAACATAACATTTCCAGGCGTGTGAAAGGGTCATTTTAATGTCAATGCAGGAGAAATCACTCTAGTCACGCGATTTTCCTTGGTATGAAGGTATTAAAATAGCCATTGCTGAAAACGATATTTAACGTCTAACTTACCTTTGAAATTGGAATCAAAAGTAATGAAACTACTAATAGAATTCATTATAATCTGTGAGAAGGA
This sequence comes from Anabrus simplex, assembly GCF_040414725.1. Taxonomy (NCBI): domain Eukaryota; kingdom Metazoa; phylum Arthropoda; class Insecta; order Orthoptera; family Tettigoniidae; genus Anabrus; species Anabrus simplex. The sequence continues at coordinate 48,650,489 of NC_090266.1, read as the reverse complement.
GATATTGTGGAAAACGAAATCCAGATTATCATTAATCACCTTCTAGGTTCCAAAATAGAATCACTACCTCATTATTCCCAGGGCTCGGTTACCCTGGCAGCAAACGGAGAACAAATATATGGCTCATCGATTAAGGAATAACAGTAAGGGATCCCTCAGACGGTATTCATCCATTAGGATATCAACAGCGATGCCAAATATTGTTTTGGATCCCAGTTTAACTATTAAGTCACCTTGAAGTTATCAAGTTATCAAGGTGTGTACATCTGTAAGACTTCAGGATGTTTTTATTTTTACAATTTGTTTTGCGTTGCACCGACACAGATAGGTCTTATGACGACGATGGGATGGCAAAGCTTAGGAGTGTGAAAGAAGCGGCCGTGGCCTTATTTAAGGTACAGACCCAGTATTTGCCTCATGTGAAAATGGGAAACCACGGAAACCCATCTTCAGCTCTGCCGATATTGGGGCTCGAAACCACTACCGTATCTCCCGGATGCAAGCTCCCAGCTACGCGCCCCTTACCGAACGGCCAACTCGCCCGGTTCCATTTTCTTTTCTTGCGACTAGGGATTTGTTAAACGCTTTACACCCAGGTTGAAAACCATGTTACTGCGTGAAACATTGCCAAAGAAGTTGAATCCAATGCAATTACGCGACAGATTTACCCACACAATATGCATTCTACACTTTACATTACAAATTACCTTTCATAATAGAAGTCATACCGTAATCTAACGTCCCTTTATAAATCCAGAAGGATAAATAGAAACAGAAATGTCTGACGTAGTCTTTTAAATTTACTACACCTGTGATGGATGAAATTAGACTTCTCTTACACTGAAAATTATGTTTTATTACACATTAAAAAGTCATACAATAATTTATTTTCTAATTTTTTACGAAACTAGAAACATGAATAAAACTCGAAACGTCTAGCCCAGTCTTCCAATTTTAATTTCATTTCAATAGATGGAATTAAATTTTCGTAATTAAACAAATTACCGTATGGCACTTAAGTCAATGCGAGGACTCAATATGACTGTACCTGCCATTTGTTGTATAATTTTATTTATCAATCATCATTCTATTGATATGAAATGTTGTCATGGAAATCCATGCTGCTTTTTCACCATTTTTAGGCATTATGAATGTTCTCTTCTTTGATTCAAGTTTAGTACCGGCGGATCAGAGCGGAAGAAATGGTGCTATATATGTTTTATGTATGTTCCTTTGGTTGGTGACTTCACACAGCTTATCAGTTTGTTGCTGTGTTTGTCGTTAGAGAGTTGTATTTTCTATGCACTCTATTTACGTTATAGTGTTCTAAAATAATAATATGATTCAGCATTCAAGGAAACGAATGACTAAACTGGCCATCAAAATGGGCAAAGTTAGGAAGACGAGGTGGAAGACAGATCCTAACACCAACAAGCTGAGATTTGATGTAGGTGATGGACAACGTAATTTTCAAACATCAGGCGAGCCAGTTCCGTCAACAACTTGTTCCCAACAGCCAGAAACTCCTATTCAGCGACATCAACAAAAATACGGTTCTTCAAGTGGTAATGAAATTTTATCTGCAAGTGAGGAAAAGTTGAAGCGATTTCGTGACTCTCTTGGCATCACAATAAACAGCAAACCATCACTTCCATCATCCAGCAAATACGTCCTTGTTTACAAAGGTATTTTTAGTGAACTTGTTAGGAATGTGCATTGCAGCGAATCTGGGATAACAAGTTGTGAAGTGCAAGTGAGGGACAGTAAAGGGTATTCTGTGTTACTTGTTTGTAAATGTAATGAATGTGATTATCACCTTGGAAAGACTTACAGCAGTCCAAGAATACAATCCACTTCAAAAACGCAACCAGCATTTGATGTAAAACAAGAAAATGGTAGATTCTTTCCTTGGATTTGGACAAGGTAGATCTGGTCTGTTGTCATTTCCACAGACCCAAGCCATGACTTTTCTGAGTAAGTCTAGCTACCACTATCACCTAAATTTGCTGGTACGGGATGGATGCAGACTAAAAAATGAAGTCCTTTCCCCGGCTTATAGAGCAGTATGTCAAGATTATTTGGATGTATATAGCAGACTGTAGAGCAAGGAAATACTAGACATATCTGTGTCGTATGAAGGAACATGGGCTAAACGAGGTCACACATCGTCGTATGGTATAGATTTGTCATTGATGTTTTGACAGGTCTGGTGGTTATGAGGTCCTATCAAAATGTTGCATCAAATGCGTTAGGACTGATAGGAAACCGATGAAATCAAGTGCATGACATAAATCATGGTATGCAAAGGACTGTGAGAGGAACTTCACTGGGTCCTCCTATGCAATGGAGATGGTAGCCACTGGGAAAATATGGAAGAAGTCTATTGAATTTTGTAATTTGAGGTACACTGTGATGCTGCCTGAAGGTGATGCTAAGACTTGTTTACATCTAAATTCTCTCAATATTTATGACGTTGATATTGTGAGAGAAGAATGTCTCAATCATGCAGCCAAAAGTTTAGGGACAGGTCTATGGAATAAAATAATCGAGTGGAAGAAGAAAGGTGTTACATTGGGTGGTCGGAAAGAAGGAAGTTTGCCTGATCTTACCATAAAGAAATTAACTTCCTACGACAGGAATGCTGTGAAAAATAACATTCCAAATATACAGGAAATGAAATCTGCATTGTATGCTACGTTATACCACTACATGAGCACTGATGACAATCCTCGTCACTACAAGTGCCCCTCAGGATTAGCTCAAGGTGCTTCTACAACAGTGCAATTGCAAAGAAAAAGAAGCCTGGAACTCACAAAGACATGAAAACCAAGCTAGAGTCTGCAGTGGTAGTAAAAGGAATGCCCGTTTACCAAAGGCTGGCAGCAAATGAGCTTCTTGTCAGGTGTGTTAGTGGCGGGACTCAGAACGCAAGTGAGAGTTCTCACTGCACTGTGTAGTCAAAATGCACTAAAATAAAGTTTGTGTCAAAGAAACGACTAGAATATGCTGTTGTATCAGCTGTAAGGCAGTTTAATATGGGGTGAGAAGCTAGACTGGATGCACGGAAAACTGTGTCAGGAGAAGAAATAAGTGACATTGCAAGGAACATCAGTGGGCAACGAGACATGCAATGTATCTACCTATCAAAACTATGTGTTCTGAGCAGTCCAAAAAGTGAGGAGGAAACTGGAACAAAAAAATAAGGTTATAACAGTTCATGAAGAAGGAAGGTTTTACATATGGTGCAGGAGAGTTTTGGGCAACTTGTGTCTTGGTATTTTATGCTGCTTTTTCACCAAAACTTTTTTCAACATTTTTATGTTTAAAGTGCTCCTTGCAGAAGAGTTTTTAACCAATTGAGTTGTTAACTTGCACAGTTATTCCCTGATAGGTTATGTAATGATTCACAGAGTACGTTTAAGAAAAAAGATAAGAAAACCTAAATTTCATTAATCATGAGTTATAAGGCTGATAAAGTTTGTGAAAAATTAAGTTAACCATATTAAATAATTAATATCTATAAATATATCTTCATAATTTTAAAAACCATCAATGAAATCCTTTAAAATATCAAGGTGAACTTGCAGATAACATTCCAAGTGGCTACAACGAAAACAATTATGCAAGGAGATTTTTTATTATTTAACAATCTCTTGCTAAAAAATTTAATGATAAAATAATTAACTGAAAAACTATTTAATATACTCGTTCCAAATTTTGTGTTATAAGTAGACTAACCAAACTTCAATGGTGTGCAAAGTTTCAATTGTGTTCCTAACAAAGCGTAGATTTTGGTATTTTCACCAGAGTCTCCCATTAAGAAAGTTATAGTACGTGCGCCAATGAATTTACCTTAAAGAAGGATGATATTTCTGTCTGTATACTTCCGTAATAAGGGATGGTTGATGATAGACATTTTTCAGCCTGCAGCTATGCTCGTATCTCCTCAACAACATCTCACTTGAACTTTTAAGATTTCAAGCCCAAACAAGCACACCGGATAATGTTAATATCCAATTCCGACAGGGATAACAACTAAAACAGGGAGTCCCTAAAGTTATTATGATGAACACACCATCTCTTAGGTTTCCCTATGTCTTTAGAATAGTACAGTATGTTGAAAACTTGCACAACACTTAAATCAAAGTGGATTCGCTGAGTTTGAATGGTGACCGATGATGACCAATGTATCCTCAATATTCCCGCAAATATTGTCATTAGTTCATTAATTTTTTAACTAAGGGACCCGTATTTGGAAAGGAAAATACATCTTATTCTGATTGTTCACATCTCTAATGCAGAACCCGATATGTCAAAGAACTTGATTATTCAGGAGACGCTATTAAAAGTTGGTGAGCTCACTGAAGTATTTAAATTACCTCTAAATTGAAGTGTATGTAATGTGAATGTAATAAAAATAAGAAACAAATTTTATTGTTATTTGTTCAGCATATTAAGGTAACAAATCGCCCGGTTGTTTCTATATCTAAGTGCTGAACATACGGGAATCATTATTTTGGAAACAGAGAATTCTAAGGGCACCAGAATCACACAGTCCCCTAACATCACATTCTTCGTCGCAAAATCTATCTTATTGGCATCAAAACTGAAAAACCGATCTTTTTTACACATCGAGTTCTGCCTTAGTACCACACAAATATTCATGGATGATATCGTAGTCGGAGGATTGTATACGACTGCAATGAACATTATAAATGAAATCAATATTCAGCGAATGGAGTGTTTCTTTCTTGAGAGAACATAATCAGATTCTATCAAATCATGCATTTAAAAATATATAATTACGGAATTGATTAATATTATTGAGAAGTTTGAAACCATTTATGTTAAACCCGTTTTCATTCTTCTAATAATTGTTGGAATTTTATAACTTATATCACTGATGTACTCCTCACGTGGTTTTTCTCTCCTCACTGGTCTACCTAGGAATCATGTCAGTCTATTGTAATTAAGTTGTTTGTTTTTCCGTTATAATAAATTATTATATGCATTATTTTCCAAGTATGTTATAAAATTTATGTACTCATAAATTAGTTTCGACAAACTGAAGAACCTAACAGTGATAAATTAACTCAGTAGAAACTGAAAAGGATTACTTTCTCTAGGGCAAAATCAGCGACACAGCTCTTAAAACGAATTTAAGCACATCCACGTACACTCATTTTGCAGTTGGTATGCACAATCGCAGAATTAAACCAATTTATCTTCTGGTTTATGACGGTTATCGACTTTCGTCGACCGAGCACTCCAAACCACTTTCTACCGCAGCCATCGTCATCAGCTGACTCCTAAAACAATAACACTTGATCTATGCGTCCATTGCCAAGGCAGTTTTGTTCCTTATGATACGGCGACATAATGCATGCAATTCGAATTAACAGTGCCGGTGCACTGTAACCTTGTAAATGCATGAGCTGGCGGCATCAGGGATCTTCTCTCTGCCTCGGCGCTGTAGAATACTTACCGCTGGTGACTCTTACCTCTGGGTGCGGACTCGTCTTCTCGGGTACATAAGGGAAACTACTTTCTTGAAATAAGGATGCCCAGAGTACATTAAATAATGAATTTAGTAAAAATGAAGTGAAATGAACGTAATAGAAATTGACAAAAAAAATAAAGGAGCTAGCAGAATGATAACTCAAATATCGCTTACATCAACATAAACACATTTCGTAACTCCTCTACAGCACACACCAAAGTTAACCTTACTTGTTGGATGTTATTAACAAATAACAATGAATGAATAGTTTACGAGTGAAACTCATTAGCAAGGCCATTCAATTACAGGTATAGGAAGAGTGAACTTCAGTTATTTACAAACATTGAGGGTAGCTTGTAGGATGACCGTGGCCATGACATAATACCAGCTGATGTGGCCGACAACGTGCATTTCGGAGTATTTTCTTATTACAAGCTCCGTAAGACAACCAAGAAGTGTTTACTGTCTATATTAATAAGTTAGGTTTAAGTGGTGCAATCACGAAGCACAACTAGTGTCGAGTGTTACGAAAGGTGTTGCTCATTGGATCAGTCGTGCTGCAGTAGCACCTTCTGGCCCAGTGAGGAAAGCAATGGCAAACTACCTCACTCCTCATCTTGCCTAGTACGCCTCATTTGGTCTCTTCCATTGGTTTTTGCGGTTTCCCTATAACTGCATAGCCTACGGTGGTGCTATTTGAGGATCCAACCAGCCTCAGGGCTGATGACCTAACAGACAGACAGATCACGAAAATAAAGGTACTTGTGCACGGATAGACAATATGATACCGGTTGGTATCGAATTTAATTTTTGATCAACTGAACAGACTTGCTCTACACATTACAGATTAAATTAGATGACCCAACGCAACGTAATGGGTCGGATGATAGGTATTCTAACACACAATCGAGGAACCTCTCTGACCATTGATTATACAGGTACAATCTTATCATCACAATACAGTTCATGTGTGTCTGTTCAGTGATTTAGCAGGTTGTGTTCTCTTCAGAAATTCGAGTAATTTGAAAGTCGCTTTTACAGTATTACCAAGTTGTCGTCCAAAATCCCACATTTAAGGATGATGGTGGATGTTTATCCCACATTAATTATATACAAGTAATTATCATTGAAGATACAGTTATACACCGCCTATTATAAATCACACACCATAAATAAAACAAACTTGAAATGAAAGACATTATGTTATTCTACTCTAGCTATTTACAATTTATGCCATTTCATCAACCTGTTTACTTTACATAATAACAATAGCACAGAAATGTTTGTATCATTATTAAGACTGATATTCATATGGCTCTGGTGTCTCAGTAACTATCAATGACATCTTCACTGATCATGTGTCTTGTTTTATTACACAGCTTGTTTCCAGTCATCGACCAGGTCAGGAATGCAAAGAATGAAGCCCACATTTAGCGGCGTGGATGGGAATTGTGCCGCCTGCCGATGCCTGTCGCACTTCCCTGGGGCAATGATTTATGAATGACAGACGTAATAAAATGATATTGGAGAGTTTTTCTGGAAGGAAAGATGATAGGGAAAACTGGAGTACCCGGAAATAAACCTGTTCCGCCTCCGCTTCGTCTTCTGTTTTGTTATGATCACGTTATCACTTATAAGTGATTAACGTCACAACTTCTACTCACAGAATTTATATCAGTTTAAGCATTTAAAATGGCAACTTTGTTTACCAAAAGTTTGACAATGATGAATCTAGTCATTACATCTTTAAAGATCAAATCCTTCATTAATTTTCTTTGAAAAACAATTGGTCACATATTATATTATTACTTCAAAAATAAGCTCAAAACTATGGGATCTAGGAGTCCGGCCCCACGGTGTAGAGGGCAACGCGTCCGCCTGTCACCCGGTGGCTCCGAGTTCCATTCCATTCCCCATTAACTTCATTATTACACAAGATGCGATTACGATTTGCATACGGGTATTCACAAGTATCTGGTCCTTTCAACATCTCAGCGAGCACTCAACGTTCGGACATTGACCTTTCTCTGTCAGTTGTGTCCTTTCTTTTATTATCTCTTAATTCACTTAATTTATTCTTTGCATAATTCACCTTCTCATTTTCACTAATAATTCGAAGTTTTCTGCTCTCACACATGGAGCTTAACACATCAGTTTATCATGTTCACACATTATTTCATTAACACAGCACTCTTTACTAGTGTAACGACATTAATTCTCTTTCTTTTGTATCAGAATTAGCATTTTTAACATGTCGGGCAAGTTTAATCAATGCTCTTACCTCTCATTTCTTTAGACAAATTAATATCACATTCTACACAGTCTGCAACTCGACAATCGGCCCCGACTCTTACCATGACTGTTAGGACATTCCCAGTTGATTTTATAGGATTAAATACACCTATAAATCCCTTTATAATGGCTATTAATACCTTTACTTTACTTTAACTCGTGGGACTCGTAATTATTAGAATTTTCTGTTCATTAATAACACTGTATATCAATGAAAAGGTTTCGGGCCGAAAAATATCCTATTCTTACATATTTACACCTGGTGAATTCAAAAATCACCATGAAAATAGCCGATTAGCTCTTGCTACGGAGATACAGTGACATAAACCTTTTTAGAGTCTATATTTTCAGTTTCGGGAAACATTTGTTTTGGAAGTTGGCGCACCTGTCAACTGACAAAACACAACGTTCTAAAGCTGTTTGTAGGTTATAAACGAAAGTACTGTTGCTGTGACTGTGAGTTTCTGTTTCAATTAGTGCAAAATTTCTGGTTATGGAGCGCTTTTAAAGCGTAAAATTTGTTAAATCGACATGTCATGGAAATATGTGAATACCGTGAATAATTTTTGTTACATTCGTGGTGAAATAAAATTTTCGTCACAGAAATGCAATCTGACGCTTCTTGTGAAGACTGCCTATCATCATTATTTTGGGGTCCAGGATAAGTTATGGGCTCCACATATGTATTGCAACTCGTGTTCAGTTATACTAAAGAATGGATGAAAAAAACGATCCATGGGTTTTGCTGCGCTTATGGTTTTGAGGGAGCCTAAAATCATAGAGATGACTGCTATTTCTGCCTGACTCCACTAATTAAATAAGGATCGTCAATGAAGAAAAGAGGAACCGTTGAATATCCAAATCTTCGATCTGCTATTCGACCTATTCCACATTCAGATAGTTCACCAGTTCCTACTCCACCTCAACATTATGAAATGGAAACAGAAAATGAAGACACTGTAGAAGTAGAAGAACCCAACAAGCCTTACTCATCCCATGACCCTGATTTTGAGGAAAACGATGATATACCGCACAGACTGTGTCAAGCGGAATTGAGAGACCTCATTCGAAAACTTCTCTTAACTCAGTATAAGGCAGAACTTCTGGGTCAAAACCACATCAATGGAATCCTCTCCAACGTGATGTCAGGGTCTCACAGTACAAACAACATCAGAGGGAACTGCTTCCTTTTCTTTTTTCCAATCAATCACTACTACTGATCTGCATTTAGGGCAGTCGCCTAGGTGGCAGATTCCCTATCTGTTGTTTTCCTAGCCTTTTCTTAAATGATTGCAAAGAAATTGGAAATTTATTGAACATCTCCCTTGGTAAGTTATTCCAATCCCTAACTCCCCTTCCTATAAACGAATATTTGCCCCAATTTGTCCTCTTGAATTCCAACTTTACCTTCATATTGTTATCTTTCATATTTTTAAAGACACCATCCAAACTTATTCGTCTACTGGTGTCCTCCCACGCCATCCCTCCACAGACAGCTCGGAACATACCACTTAGTCGAGCAGCTCGTCTCCTTTCTCCCAAGTCTTCCCAGCCCAAACTTTGTAACATTTTTGTAACGCTACTCTTTTGTCTGAAATCGCCCAGAACAAATCGAGCTGCTTTTCTTTGGATTTTTCCAGTTCCTGAATCAAGTAATCCTGGTAAGGGTACCATACACTGGAACCATACGCAAGTTGATGTCTCACCAGAGACAAATATGCTCTCTCATTTGCATCCTTACTACAACCCCTAAATACTCTCATAACCATGTGCAGAGATTTGCACCCTTTATTTACAATCATATTTATGTGATTACCCCAATGAAGATCTGTCCTTATATTTATACCTAGGTATTTACAGTGATTCCCAAAGGGAACTTTCACACCATCAACACAGTAATTAAAACTGAGAGGACTTTTCCTATTTGTGAAACTCACAACCTGACTTTAATCCCCGTTTATGATCATACCATTGCCTACTGTCCATGTGACATCATTATCGAGGTCATTTTGCTGTTGCTCACAATCTTGTAACCTATTTATTACTCTGTACAGAATAACATCATCTGCGATAACATAAAGGTCCAATAATACTGCCTTGAGGAATTCCCCTCTTAATTTTTACAGGGACAGATAAAGCTTCACCTACTGTAATTCTCTGAGTTCTATTTTCTAGAAACAGAGTCACCCATTCAGTCACTCTTTTGTCAAGTCCAATTGCACTCATTTTTGCAAGAAGTCTCCCATGATTTACCCTATCAAATGCCTTAGATAAGTCAATCGCAGTACAGTCCAATTGACCTCCTGAATCCAGGATATCTGTTATATCTTTCTGGAATCCTACAAGTTGGGCTTCAGTGGAATAACCTTTCCTAAACCCAAACTGCCTTCTGTCAAAACATTTATTAATTTTGCAAACATGTCTTATATAATCAGAAAGAATGCTTTCGCAAAGCTTACATACAATGCACGTCAAACTGACTGGCCTGTAATTTTCAGCTTTATACCTATCACCCTTTTCGTTTATACACAGGGGCTACTATAGCAACTCTCCATTCATTTGGTAAAGTTCCTTCATGCAAACAAAAATCAAACAAGTACTTCAGATAAGGTACAATATCCCAACCCATTGTCTTTAGTGTATCCCCCGAAACCTTATCAATTCCAGGTGCTTTTCTAGTTTTCAACTTTTGTATCCTTCTGTAAATGTCGTTGCTCTCATAGGTAAATTTTAATACTTCCTTAGTATTATTCACCTCCTCTATCTGGACATTATCCTTGTAACCAACAATCTTTACATACTGCTATCTGAATACTTCTGCCTTTTGAAGATCCTCGCATTCACACTCCCCTTGTTCATTAATTATTCCTGGAATGTCCTTCTTTGAACCTGTTTCTGCCTTAAAGTACCTATACATACTCTTCCATTTTTCACTAAAATTAGTGTGGCCACCAACTATGCTTGCCATCATGTTATCCTTAGCTGACTTCTTTGCTAGATTCAATTTCCTAGTAAGTTCCTTCAATTTCTCCTTACTTGCACAGCCATTTCTATTTCTTTCCAACCTGCACCTCCTTCTTAGTCTCTTTATTTCCTGTTATAATATAGTGGATCCTAACCATTCCTTACGACCTTTAAAGGTACAAACCTATTTTCACATTCCTCAACAACTGCTTTAAACCCATCCCAGAGTCTGTTTACATTTTTATTTACCGTTTTCCACCGATCATAGTTGCTTATTAAAAACTCCCTCATGCCTGTTTTATCAGCCATATGGTACTGCCCAACTGTCCTAGTTTTAATCTCTTCCTTTCATTCACATTTATTTTTAATTACCACAAAAACAGCTTCGTGATCACTAATACCATCTATTACTTCGGTTTCTCTATGGCGCTCATCTGGTTTTACCAGCACCACATCCAGAATATTCTTCCCTCTAGTAGGTTTCATCACTTTCTGAATCAGGTGAACTTCCCAAATTAACTTATTTGCCATTTGTTGGTCATGCTTCCTGTCGTTCGCATTACCTTCCCAATTAACATTTGGTAAATTGAGATCACCCGCTACGATCACGTTCCTTTCCTTATTGTTTCCCACATAGCTGATTATCTTATCAAATAATTCTGAATCAGCGTCAGCGCTACCCTTTCCCGGTCTGTACACTCCAAAGACAACTAGTTGCCTATTATCTTTAGAAATGAGCCTTACTCCTAGAATTTCGTGCTTGTCATCTTTAACTTTTTCGTAGCTTACAAATTCTTCTTTCACGAGAATGAATACTCCCTCTCCTACCTTTCCTATCCTATCTCTAAGATACACCCTCCAGTTTCGTGAGAAAATTTCTTCAGAAGAAAGCAATCTATTTTTTTGCTGCGACGTTAATGATTTGATGGAATGTTCGAATTTGAACCATGATCCAACTGAAAGGAGGCTATTCATATATGCCTCCAAGCTTAGTTTGAAAGCTGTATTACTTCACAACGGCAACCACCTTCCATCAATTCCTGTTGGTCGTGCAGTTCACATGAAGGAGACTTATGCAAATATGACAGCACTCCTCGGCGCAATCAAATACACTGAACACAAGTGGAAAATCTGTGGCGATCTAAAAGTCATAGCAGTGCTCTTAGGAATGCAACTGGGGTACACTAAATACTGCTGCTTTTTATGTATGTGGGACACTAGGGTAAGAAAATCACATTATATTAAAGCAGACTGGCCTACAAGAAATATTAACCCAAAGTGAGAAAAATGTTGTTGCTGAGCCTCTTGTGTACCCAAAAGATGTTCTTCTTCCACCCCTACATATAATTCGGTTTGATGGAAAGTTTTGTCAAAGGTATGAACCAATAAGGACAGGCCTTAAAGTATTCAAGGGAAAAAAGTTCCTACATTAAGTGATGCAAAATTTAAGGAAGGTATTTTTGTTGCACCACAAATTCGTCGACTCATAAAGGATCTTGTTTTTGAACGAGTTTTGGAGGGGAGTGAAGAGGAAGCTTGGGAAACTTCAAGGATTTATTCATTGATTTTAGGCAACACAAGAGATCATAACTACACTCAGTTAGTGGCAGTGCTTCTGCAAAAATACCATCAACTCGGATGCAACATGTCTGTTAAAATCCATTTTCTCCACTCCCACCTAGACTTTTCCCTCCTAGTTGTGGAGCTGTTAGTTATGAACAAGGTGAAAGGTTACATCAGGATATTTCTGTAATGGAACAGAGATATCAGGGCCACTGGAATGAAGCAATGCTTGCGGATTACTGCTGGTTTCTGTGTAGGGATGTTCTGGAACTCGCTTATAAGAGGCAAGCAAAGAGACAACGAGCTCACGAAGCCACCACATTCTTCTCTTCAGACCCAACCACCTGCTAGGTATTCTTCCATCAGTTTACAACTCTTAGAATGTTACTGTCATTTCAAAAATTTCAAATATATTTTCAATGTTGTTGACATATGTAATTAAAATATATCGTTTTCTCTCGATCCGTTAAAATAAAATACTTCCAAGTATTGAATATCACAAAAACTAGAGGTAATAAATTTCTTTTCTCTGAAATACTCAATTTCTCAACCCTAAATTAGTAAGAATTGACTCACGAAGTGAAGGAAAGATCTTTTGTTGTGCAGTGTAATTAGCGCTTTGGTAAGGCTATTATTATTATTATTATTATTATTATTATTATTATTATTATTATTATTATTATTATTAATATTATTATTATTATTATTATTATTATTATTATTACATTTTGCGTCACTTTAAATGTATTATATGAATATTATTACGTAAATAGATGACAAAGTTTATCTCAATCTGAACGTTGAACTATATTCTGAAACTCAAAATGATTTAATATTTCGCCGTTACATTAACTCAAAATTGATGTACGTGAAATATTACGTTACTTCTGATGATCCTAAATACTATTGCGAACCAAAAATATCTAACATTCAATATTTTTACATTAACCGGATGACAGCTCGGGCAATAGAAATTATACCCACAAAATAATTAAAAACATTTCAATATTCACTTATATGGTCAAGCTGATGTGCAGCGCTCCATTGTCGTCCGCCAGCAACCTCGTATGGCCTTTAGCCAATGGTTGAGGTTCTAATCTTCACAGAAACTTGATGTGCGTATCCCAATTGTGACATCTTGAAGTACAAGTACAAGAGCAAGTCGTCTGAGAGTAAAGTAGCCACAGAGAGAAGTAGCAATGTCTCTACCATCAGAGGCTATTCCTTTGCTTAACAACAACTGTCTAATCGATCTTTCTACAGTTTCCCTGCTTCTTATAATTACACAAGAATTTCCGTCAAATTGTTTATTCACTGTAAGTGTGCAATGAGTTTATAATATAATGCAAGTAGGTAGCACTATTTCTACGATTTGCAATTGTACTGTAGCATTAGAATGTTTATAAATGCTCAACTTAAAACTTATTCGTTGTCACTCGAGATACTGTCGAGGCACGGTGAAAAATATGAGCGTACTTGAAGAACGTTGCACTGATAGACAAGATGTTACCGGTTGACCAAATGATACAAAATGACACTATGACGATGATTGGGTTCAGGTCCCGTCTTTTATACCCTCTCTGGACGTTCTCTAGGAGGGGCTTGCCAGAGTCCCTTTTAGTACACTGACTGACAGAGCAAAAGCAACACCAAGAAGGAGTGGTCAGAACTTTATGCCAATTGCAGGGTAGACTGACGTCACTGAGGTATGCTCATGATGTGAAATGCGCCGCTGTGCTGCGCACGTAGCGAACGATAAATGGGACACGGCGTTGGCGAATGGCCCACTTCGTACCGTGATTTCTCAGCCGACAGTCATTGTAGAACGTGTTGTCGTCTGCCACAGGACACGTGTATAGCTAAGAATGCCACGCCGCCGTCAACGGAGGCATTTCCAGCAGACAGACGACTTTACGAGGGGTATGGTGATCGGGCTGAGAAGGGCAGGTTGGTCGCTTCGTCAAATCGCAGCCGATACCCATAGGGATGTGTCCACGGTGCAGCGCCTGTGGCGAAGATGGTTGGCGCAGGGACATGTGGCACGTGCGAGGGGTCCAGGCGCAGCCCGAGTGACGTCAGCACGCGAGGATCGGCGCATCCGCCGCCAAGCGGTGGCAGCCCCGCACGCTACGTCAACCGCCATTCTTCAGCATGTGCAAGACACCCTGGCTGTTCCAATATCGACCAGAACAATTTCCCGTCGATTGGTTGAAGGAGGCCTGCACTCCCGGCGTCCGCTCAGAAGACTACCATTGACTCCACAGCATAGACGTGCACGCCTGGCATGGTGCCGGGCTAGAGCGACTTGGATGAGGGAATGGCGGAACGTCGTGTTCTCCGATGAGTCACGCTTCTGTTCTGTCAGTGATAGTCACCGCAGACGAGTGTGGCGTCGGCGTGGAGAAAGGTCAAATCCGGCAGTAACTGTGGAGCGCCCTACCGCTAGACAACGCGGCATCATGGTTTGGGGCGCTATTGCGTATGATTCCACGTCATCTCTAGTGCGTATTCAAGGCACGTTAAATGTCCACCGCTACGTGCAGCATGTGCTGCGGCCGGTGGCACTCCCGTACCTTCAGGGGCTGCCCAATGCTCTGTTTCAGCAGGATAATGCCCGTCCACACACTGCTCGCATCTCCCAACAGGCTCTACGAGCTGTACAGATGCTTCCGTGGCCAGCGTACTCTCCGGATCTCTCACCAATCGAACACGTGTGGGATCTCATTGGACGCCGTTTGCAAACTCTGCCCCAGCCTCGTACGGACGACCAACTGTGGCAAATGGTTGACAGAGAATGGAGAACCATCCCTCAGGACACCATCCGCACTCTTATTGACTCTGTACCTCGACGTGTTTCTGCGTGCATCGCCGCTCGCGGTGGTCCTACATCCTACATTGTGTAACCTGCATATCGGTTTGAAATAAACATCAATTATTCGTCCGTGCCGTCTCTGTTTTTTCCCCAACTTTCATCCCTTTCGAACCACTCCTTCTTGGTGTTGCATTTGCTCTGTCAGTCAGTGTATATTCAGAGTTTAATCACTTCACTCGAAGGTGCTGCGGGTTCAAAATATTCACATTACCATGCCTTCATTTCACGTAAGATTGTACAGTTTCAAATTAATTACAAGGCGTGGGTAGTATTAAATCAGTCCGCAGATATACAGGCCGTGGTTGTCCTTAGTCGACATCTCTTCGTAGTTTGACCACCACAATATACCATGACACAACTTTAAATTTGAATTATTCAGATCACATTTAATTATGCCGATTGCTTCAAAATTAAACTGAATTTTATTGATCACTCGAATTCACTTATAAATTTTGTCAGTATTCTGAAATAAACTGAATAACCTCGACATCAGAGTTTGGCGCTCGGAAAATGGAGAATTCTGATTAGCTCGGGTACCACTCCAAATTTAGGGGGGTGAAGAGCAGTATGTCCTCTATTTTTCATGCGTTTTCCCTGCCAACAAAAATGCGTCGTTAGCCTGTATAGAGTTCACGTTCTCACGAGTGCTGCTTGGAGAAATGTTTTTCCAGGCCAGTATGCCCAATTCCCTGGGTTACTCTTATTGCTTTATGGTCGTAACAAAGCGTGCTCTTAAGCATTTTAGCAAGCTTAAACCTTCACTGAGGTAGTCTGTTGTACCCTGAGTAGAAATACACGTACATAAATGCAATGTACTGCCTGAATTTACAAATAATATAAATGAAATTAGTTATTCCACCATATAACAATCGGAATATGGGTGCAATGTGTCGCCTCCCCAGCGAACCATGTGACCTTGCCGCGTTGTGGAGGCTTGCGTGTCCCAATGAAGCAGATAGCCGAGCCGCAGGTGCAACCATATCGGATGGGTATCTGTTGAGAGACCAGGCTAAGGAATGCTTCATCGAAAGGGGGTACCAGCCTTTCGGAAGTTGCAAGGGCGGCAGTCTAGATGATTGACTGATACGGCCTTGTAATAATACTCAACATGGCTTAGCTCTGTTGATACTGCTACACGGCTGAAAGCAACGGGAAACTACAGCCGTAACTAACTCCCGAGGACATGCAGCTCTCTCTGTATGAATGATGTTCTGATGATGGCTTACTCCCGGGTCAAATATTCCGGAGGTAAACTAGTTCCCGATTCGGATCTCCGGGTGGGGACTACACGGGAGGAGGCGATCATCAGGAAGATGGATAATGTCATTCTGCGAGTCGAGCGTGGAATGTTAGAAGTTTGAATCGTTGTGGTAGATTAGAGAATCTGAAAAGGGAGATGGATAGACTAAAGGTAGATATATTTGATGAAAGTGAAGTACTTTGGCACGAAGAACAGGACCTTGGTCAGGCGACTAACGAATTATCAACACAAAATCAAACAGAGGAAATGCAGGAGTTGGTTTAATAATGAATAAGAAAGTAGGGCAGGTGTTAAGCTACTACGACCAGCATAGTGAAAGAATTATTGTCGTCAAGATAGACACCAAACCAATGGCCACCGAAATAGAGCAGGTCTATATGCCTACTAGCTCAGCGGATGATGAGGCAATCGATAGAATATATTAAGAGGTAGAAGATTTAATACAATATGTAAAAGGTGACGAGAATCTAATTGTGATGGGAGACTGGAATGCAGTGGTAGGCCAAGGAAGAGAAGGTAATACAGTAGGAGGATTCGGATTGGGACAAACGAATGAAAGAGGAAGTCGGCCGGTTGAATCCTGCACTGATAATAAATTAGTCCTTGCCAATACTTTGTTCAAACACCACAAACGACAGCTGTATACGTGGACGATACCTGGAGACACTGGAAGGTATCAAATAGACTTCATTATGATTAGGCAGAGATTCAGAAACCAGGTGTTGGATTGCAAAACTTTCCCAGGAGCAGACGTGGACTCTGACCACAACTTGTTGGTCATGAAATGCCATCTGAAGCTGAAGAAATTGAAGAAAGGAAACATTGCAAAAGGTTGGGATCTAGACAAGTTGAAAGAAAAGAGTGTGAGGGATTGTTTTTAGGAACATGTTGCAGAAGAACTAAATAAAAAGGCTGAAAGAAACACAGTAGAGGAAGAGTGGCTAGTCATGAAAAATGAAGTCAAGAAATGTTAGAAAGGAAGAAAAGATCAACTAAGAATCAGTGGATAACTCAGGAGATACTAGTCCTGATTAACGAACGACGAAAATACAAGAATGCCAGAAATGAAGAAGGCAGAAAGAATACAGGCGATTAAAGAATGAAGTGGATAGAAAGTGAAAGGTAGCTAAGGAAGACTGGTTGAAGGAGAAGTGCAAGGATGTCGAAGGTTGTATGGTCCTAGGAAAGGTGGATGCTGCATACAGGAAAATCGAGGAAACCTTTGGAGAAAGGAAATCTAGGTGTATGACTATTAAGAGCTCAGATGGAAAGCCACTTCTAGGGAAATAACACAAAGTAGAAAGATAGCAGGAACATATCCAACAGTTGTATCAAGGTGATGATGTAGAAAATTTGGTTCTGGAACGAGAAGATGCTGTTGATGCTGATGAAATGGGAGACCCAATGTTGAGGTCAGAGTTTGAGAGAGCTGTGAGCGACCTAAATAGGAACAAGGCACCTGGAATTGATGACATTCCCTCTGAATTACTGACTGCCTTAGGAGAAACCAGCATGGCAAGGCTATTCCATTTAGTGTGTAAGATGTATGAGACAAGAGAAGTCCCATCCGATTTTCGGCAGAATATTGTTATACCTATTCCCAATCCAAGGAGAGGAAATCAAAACCTTGAGATTTGCCGATGATATTGTTATTTTATCTGAGACTGCAGAAGATCTCGAGAAGCTGCTGAATGGTATGGACGATGTCTTGGGTAAGGAGTACAAGATGAAAATAAATACGTCCAAAACAAATGTAATGGAGTGCAGTCGAACGAAGGCAGGTGATGCAGGAAATCTTAAATTAGGAAATGAAGTCTTAAAGGAAGTAGATGAATATTGTTACTTGGGTAGTAAAATTACTAAGGGTGGCAGAAGTAAGGAGGACATAAAATGGAGATTAGCACAAGCAAGTAAGAGCTTTCTTAAGAAAAGAAATTTGCTCACTTCAATCATTGATATAGGAGTTAGAAAGATGTTTTTGAAGACTATCGTGTGGAGCGTGGCATTTTATGGAAGTGAAACATGGACGATAACTAGCTCAGAGAGAAAGAGAATAGAAGCTTTTGAAATGTGGTGTTACAGAAGAATGCTGAAGGTGAGATGGATAGATCGAATCACAAATGAAAAGATACTGAATCGAATTGGCGAGAGGAGATCGATTTGGCTAAATTTAACGAGAAGAAGGGATAGAATGATAGGACACATCATAAGATACCCAGGACTTGCTCAGTTGGTTTTTGAAGGAAGTGTAGGTGGTAAGAACTGTAGGGGTAGACCAAGGTATGAATATAACAAGCAAATTAGAGCAGGTGTAGGTTGCAGTAGTTACGTAGAAATGAAAAGGTTAGCACAGGATAGGGTGGCATGGTGGGGTGCATCAAACCAGTCTATGGACTGATGACTTTAACAACAATGTTTGATCTGTATGTGTTTAATATTGATCTAGAGTGTTAACGTGTATTCATTAGGGCTAATGTAGACAATGTATAAGATTTTACTGATGTTTACGAATCGGTGATCTGTATCGAGATCATTATCTGTATTTTAGGTATGGTTTTTCTGTAGCATTTCATGTATTTGTAAATGTTAATGTAAGTTGTGTGTAATAAGGTGATGTTAGAGAGACGCGTGTCTCCCTGTTATGGTATTGAAGTGTATTTGTATTTTTGTTCTTTATTTGTTGATGGCAGCAATCTGTGAGCTTGTGGATGAAACAATTGGTTACTACGCATAGCAACACACACATACACAAACACACACAGAGCTGATTTAAGTAGCTCAGAGCTCTGGCCTTCTGAACCCAAATAGGCGGATTTGGTAGCGAATCCCTCCGGTGGTATTTCAATGCACAAGCAACGTGTCAGTAGGAGCTCCTGCGAGATGAATATGCACCACTCTGAGGTATCCGAAAACCATTAAATTTGTTAGTGGGATGTGAAGCAAATTACATTATTGTTACGCACACATACACAAACACTTACACACAACATGTTAAGAATAACTGGCCGCAAAATGACATTCAGAAAAGTGAAAGGAATCTGCAACATAATCCCAACATGAAACTACATCTATAACGTAGGCGTGTAGTCTTTTCTACATTATTTCCATTAATGTATTGTGAGAGTATTGTTCTTGTGAGAAGGTAATTCGAGTGTGTATCACCTGATCTGTCTTTTGACGGCGGAACACGTGTGTCTTGACCTAAGCGAGGTTTTATATTTTTTACTTGTGCAGTTATTTTTATCTCTCAGCTGATAAATGTAAATGAAAAAGGTTGTGGAACTTCATATCATCCGAAGAAGTAACAGCGCTATCTGCAGTAAATACGAGTGAATGTGTCAATGTGAAATTAGGTCCATCACAACATTTAGAACATAATTTGTGACTAATATTATGACAATTATCGAGTGCATTTAGTGTTAAATAAATCAAACTATAATATGAGAATTCAGTATCTGAACTGAACATGTACTTCCGGAAAACGGCCGAAGGTGCTCTACTTAGCCAAGGGTAGTGCAAGCACTCTCTCTAATTTTGGTTTTGATCGTCGCAACGAACTCTCACTCTGATTTTCGCCATAGCACTGGACAGTGGAGCGACATATTCGACGCCCGACTAGAGCTACTCACATTTTGGTCAAACAGTTGCTTATGGAAGTGTGCTCGCTTACATGGTTCATTTATTTAAAAGTATAACTTTTCTAAACCAACAGACGTCGAATGTTATTAGTCACTTGTGAGAAAGTACGGATCATTTCATGATGTTGAAAAGAAACTGCGTCCAGGATTACTTCTAATTGTCTTGTATAAGTTTCTGTGCATTATTACGGAACTGTTGCCGTGTGCAGAGGGCATCTACAATAATCGGAATACGAGGATGGATTTGACCGCAGTATTCAACATTCATTCTGCTATGACCTGCTAGTTCATCAGACCGTCGCCAACGGAGGAGAAATGCAAGGGCACTCGCCTTAAACACACCAATTAAGGACGACTTTTCATCGTTCAACATGAAGTCAGCAGTATGAGTTAATTAGATTACACCTTATACTAGATGTATTGTATTTTTCCTTACTTTTGTGGTGTGATCTTGTAATTAATACTTTGCTTTTATTTCCCTTATACTTCTTCTATTAATTACTCCTCCATTTCAATTGTGTCGAAATGTGGCTTTCCAACATTGGATATTTTAGTCATTACGAATAGTAGGTTTTCCTAACCACATGTTACGCTCTTATGACACTGGTGAATCATCGATAGGTTATCCGTGTGTTATCTTGGTGATCGTTAAACATTCAAGGAATCTTATTCTCTTTGCGAACTGACATGAGTATTCCGAATCTATATAGTAATATTTTTCATTTTCGAGTAATATTTCGGTAATATTTAGAGCTTATATTAACACCTTGTGATGATCGGACTCGGTGACATCGAGTTGTTAAGTCAGATATCAGGTAATCATTCAATTTTGGAGTGCCTTTGTGGAAGTGTATGGCAATGAATGTTAGAATGGATCATTTTTTATCGATTTCAAGAAATTGAGGTTTATTTCATGAGTGTGCTATTTTGCGTTATATCCGACCTCGTGTTTTCTGTAATGGATTACGGTTAATTGATATTGTGAGTCTTTTTGAGTGAACTTCTTGGATTAATTGATTATTTAATGTGAGTATTAGAATTAGTACTGAGATAATTGAATTCTGACGGGTGTTTAGCGATGTTGCGATATGTTAGATGCATATGTGGCATTTTAATGTCAGAGGTGATAAATAGCAGTGCCTTAGTGTATACGTGATCGTGGTCACATTAGCAGAGTTTTTTTATATTAATAAGCCTTATAGCTGTACTCCTGAATATAGAATTTGTCACTGTGAGAATGAAATTATCCTGATGTGAAGTTACTGTTGTCAAGTCTACTAGTGTATTTGTTATCTATTTACCGAGAATTATTTGAATTATGGCACCTATTCTTACATATTAATAAATTAAAATATGTGTTAATTCAATTTAAGGCGAAACTCACTTCATAATCGCTCGAACCAGGACCACGTACTAAATTTCATGTTTATCATTTGTACCTGCCACTTACGGAGTAAAGTGATTGGAGGGTCGAGTAGTGATTTCATGATTTACAGATATTGTAGTATATTTCTTCTGTACATTATACTTAGTAGTTGAATTGTAGAATTGTGGTAGTTGTTGGAGATGTAATTAGGAAAAGTGATTTATTTCGGACATATGTGAGTGCCGGGTGGGCAGATTTATTTGTGTTCTAATGTGTGGGGATTATGATTTACGTTGTTGTCCATGTTCCAGCGTTGATTATTAATTTCTGGTCATTAAAAGAAATGTTTATGTTATGTCAGTTTATCTAAGTGACGACTTAACGTTAAATGATTAATTAATTAATTAATTAATTAATTATCTATTCCCAACAGATATATAGTTGACGTCTCGATTTAATTTGGAGTACTTTGAAAGCATATTCAAATGCAGCTAAATGGTTTATCAAAATTAATTTGTAAATTCCCACCATGTCATTTCGAGTCAAATTTTCATTACAAGAAAATTAAGTACTTTGAATGTTAAAATGTTTCTATAACATTTTCTATATTCCAATTCTCTTACGATTGAGGCGTATAGTTTCAAATACGACCAAGTCCATCTTTTTCACGTTCTGATATTTTGACTTCCATGGATTCCTCTTTACAAGATGAATACAACGAGAACGAAAGTGGGTTTCAAATCCGGCCAGATCACATTTAAAATTGCAGCCAAAAATGAGGTTTCAAATCAAAGTCGGCCAAGTCCCTGTTAACCCGCATGGGCCAATAATCCTGCGCTATCCAGTCACGTGTTTTCTTCTGGCGGCCTGACGTTTGTTCGAGTCACATATGGTGGTTTTGTTTGCGTGTATTTTAATAAATATTTTATAAATTATAAATATATACGTAATTAATTGGTCGTTTTTAATAGTATTCATATTTGCTGTGCAATAAAATGGAGGAAATTAATAAACGCCATACCAGAAAGCGGCAACGTGATCTTTCCACCTGGAAGCGCACGAGGGAAAGACAGCTGAGATGAGTACAATCAACAACGTGTTGTTAGTGGCGATTTAATCAAGGCTCGGTGAAGTGTTTCGAAGGCGCGATGGTATTGAATAGGTATAATATGAAGAATATACATTGAAGTAGCTACATGAATCCACAAATTTGCAAAATAAACACTATTAAAATGTTAATTAGCCTCTACATTCGTTACAATGTTGGGTAAATTTACACAAACATAATGTTTAAAATAATAATCTTTATAAAGATTTTTCACTAAATCTTATATCATTTTTAATCATATTTGTTCTAAATAAAGTCAAGATGAACACAGTTGGAAAATAGGCCTAATCTATATTTCCTTTTTCTTTAGGTATTAGGCCAAATTTTCTAATCTAAGTTTCAAAGATGGCCAAGTCCTCTTACGTAAGATTCAAAATCGGCCAAGTCCCACAGTTAGTTTCAAACATGGTCAAGTCCTAATTTTAAATACATTTTTCAATTCATGTAATATATTTAGACTGTAAAAAATGTATGGTAATGAGCAGAAGCCTCTGTTAAGCAACATGAAGATTAAAGTGTCTGAATATATATGAATTAATACCCTAAACAAGTTTTTTGCTTCTCCTGAAAAAACATCTCAACGGACTTGGCCATGTTTGAAACTATACGCCTCGATTGTTCTATGTATTTTTCAGATGTGTTTGAGAATTTTACCTGGACAGGCTAGTTTCTCAAGAAATAAATAATTTAACTATTCAGATTCTGCAAGAACGAAATTATTGTCGCAATTAAATTCAGTTAGAACGCTTAGGATGACTTTTGCCGGTACCATCCCATTTGTTTGAACTATTTTTATGTTACCTCAAGGGCTCAATTAAAACTGAAATTAACATAGCGATCATTCATATCATCATAGTTAGCCAGGATGGCAATTTTCATTTTTATTCTGAAAAAATCATGTGTAATTTTGTAATTGTATCGCCGTTTTCATTGCCGAACCTGTCGTTATTTTTCTCTGCTACTTGATCCTACCATAGTTATTTCATGCCAACCCTTACTGAGCAACCTTGAAGTGTTTCTTGCTCGACCCCAACTTTGTACGGGGACAATATGTTAATGGTGTGATTTTCAGTTTATACGTTTTACTGGTAATTTTAATGAATATTTCGTGACGTACTGTAGCTTCAAAGGGTGTAGGCTCATTTAGTCTCTGTATTAACATGGTGCCCACGAGTTTATTACACTCACACATTCGATAATTACACTGTTATGTAGAGCCAAATCAACACTCCTCAACGGTATAATCGACTTCCATAGGTTATTTCTACACTTGGCGCTACAGAAACCACGCCATTTCTTTAAATATCACCAGTGAACAATGAGCGAAATTCCATCAAACAATTTACCATGGTAACATCTTGATGTACATTGTGCTTGATAGTAGTTCACAGAATGATACATTAATTCTTGAACGGACCAGCGACACATACTGAACAGTTCTATATACCATAGTTTATATACACAAGTTGCATAAACATCGCTCTTTTACTAAAGCAAGGAAGTCTATTTAGACGGGCTTTTTAAACTAATACGCTTTGATTCAGGTCATTATACATAATTGAAGACTCCCCGAAATAAGGTTGAAACCAACAAATGTTTGAAAAGTAAGATTTTAGTGGAAATGCGGTGCATCATCACGTCTATGTGCTGTAGTGCCATATATGTCTAACATTTGAACTTCAAAATGCTTTACAGCCAGCATAACTTTGTCCTCGGTGGCGTAAGGATGGAACATCAGTGGACAGTGCTTGTGATAGTTCATCGCCAGGTCAGTACTAAGATCATTTAAAGGTCATAGACGAAATCACATCCATATTTTGAAATATTTTCTTCACTTTTTACTGTTATTGTTGTTACTTTTATTGTTGCACTAATATTATTTGCTAACATTAGTGTTCCAAATGCATGTACAGGCTTGCTCTTGTGTTGGATACAATTGTAAGATATACTTGCAGAATATTTTCCACAGTATCACTTACTTGTTCTTACATTGTTTTCAAATTTTAAATTATAACAATGATATATTGTTTTAATAGATGAACTCACTTGCACACTCTCATATGCAAATAGGATGTACCATGAAATTAACCAGAAAAATAATGTTCCTCTTTCCTGAAAAATTTATGATTTGTTGGTTACATCTTTATTTCAGGGAGGTCTTCAATTAAGTGCATAAGGACTCAACTGATATGCCTGTTTCACTTAAATGATCGGCTGTTTTGCAAGTGTTGAACTGTGGTGTACCTGCTAGGATAGGATAGGCAAATGCTGTGAACACATACAATGAAACAAAGGACTCCTTCCTCTGACTTACAGAAGAATTTTAAGGTTGTGAGGTCCACAAAAGCTATTAGTAAAGCTAAGTGTAGTCCTGGATTCTGAAAGGAATTAAATCTCGTATAATGGATAGCTTATCCGCCTGGATGTTGCAGGACGCGAAGCTCGACATCTCTCCGAGTTTCAAAGCAAGAGAGAGAGAGAGAGAGAGAGAGAGTTCTCTCTCGAGACAGCGGCAACTCACACAACTCCCCACTTCCACCCCTTTAGCTGCGAGATGCTTCATAATTATCGCTGTGCCTCTCACCCCAGGCCCGTGCCGACAACACCAAGGGAGGACTGAAACTAATTACCCCAGCAGGCTTCAACCAGACAAGTTTGGAGCATCTATTTACGTAACCTAACCTTAGCTAACCCGAGCGAGCTGGCTAATTTAAATTACAGAATCTGACTTGTAACACCATTCAAATTGTTTCAGTTATAAACAATTGCGTACAGTTAATTTTCAACGATCACCGTTTAAATGAACATTTACATGGTGTTGAACCCAACTGGAGGAGCTCAGACTATCCTAACTTTAATTTAGCCGTATGGGGTGACGGTGTTACAAGCAATCTCGGACGGAAAAGTCATTAGTCCACAAAACCAAACACCGAAATGACCGGGTACAATATGCATGTGTGATGTTATTGTGGCTGATGTTTGGTAATCATTCATGACTAGTGATCATTACAATATTCAACTTCAGGATAATGTAGATCCAGTAACGGTTGAACAGCGAACTAGGCTATACAAATTAAATTTACGTTTGTATCAACTATAACGTTAACTCAGATTTCATCTACCAACCAACTGTTGAACTGTTATGACCTAGTAATTACATACAGGTAGAAAAATGTGACATCATGACGACATAAAATAGCAGGGTCTTTCAATAGAGCATAATTTTTTTAATTTGTTGCAACTGTGGAATTTCCTATTGGTAATGCAAATTGCATTGAAGCTGTTATTTCTGAAGTCACTTATGGCTATGTGTTCTAAATTTGGTATAGTATATTGAAGATTAACACATAATCAATTATTTAAAAAGTTTTACCCCATCCACCTCCAATAATACATCGTGATTCCTGATTACCTAATGTGGTACACGTTCCACTATGTTCAAGGGCATGTACGACACTGAAATCAGAATCAAGGCAGTGTATTAATACGAAGAAAGCTGTAAACAATTATAAATCACGAGGTAATAAGTGGAAATCTCTGTGTATTTTACTCCAATTTCCGTCATAAAAGTGTTTTGTTGTGGATTAAATTTGGTAGTACCATGCTTCACACTCCAAACTGAAATAGCTAAGGACTTGATCTGTTTCTTTGCCTACGTTGTAACCAATCCAGAAAAACTGATGGACGTCAAAAGTCTACAAAAGTTCATTCCACCAGTGTATCACGGCATTTTTGAGGGACTGAGAGCTTTATCAGAAGGAAGTGAATGATGGACGGAAAATAATGAGCAGGCTAATGCATATAAACTTTAAGTTCAGAAATGGCTGGAAATGCAGTTTACAGGCATCGATGGCATTACGGAATATAATACAACAATGTTCAGCTGTATTTTTGATCAGTGATTTTGTGCATTACTCTCTATATTGGAATTTCAATATCAATACGCAACTCTCACAACAACAGTAAATATGGAAATGTTATTGCATCTTATCTACTCAGAATTGTACAATTTAGATTATCGTATTTCATTATTATTAACGGGTGTAAAATACGTTAATAATAAAATAATAATCAAGCGTTATTTTCCTGTTATTAGAAAACTGGCTCACAAGCTCTGTTGTATGTAGGTCAGTAAATAGTACTATACCCATGCAATGCATTCAACCTGTAAGTAAATATAGGTAGATATGTATCAAAGTTTTATCACCTCACTTGATCCTCTTCACCAATGAGCACACAAATATTTCAATGTCCTCCGTGCGTTGGAAAATTAAAAATCGGTGAAATGAAGGTAACAGCTTGATCTATAAAATATGTCCTTCCTCTTTCTCGCATTCTGTTAGAACATCTCTTCATCATGGTAAAATTTATACAGGAGAGAACGGCTGAATGCTTTTAATTAGGAAAGCAATAGTATCCTCTAATCAGTACTGCATTCTTGTACGTTCCATCCGAACACGGATAATGAGATGACAAGGAGAATATCATCTGGCGATCCTCTTACAGAAGATATTGAATGACAAAACGATGAAAAACTTTAAGACCGAGAAGAAGGTTATGGAGAGACGTGTTCTAAAAGTTAATCTTTAAGGGGCTTAATCTTCTTCATCAACAAACAAGTCTTAATTTAGAAATAGTCCACTTAATGGAAAATAGGTGAGAGAAGTCCTGACGGACAGAACAAAGAAGTACTGGAGAGGGTAATATCACCGTAGGAGCCTGTGAGCTAACGTGGACGACGGGAGTTCGCATGGAGGGCACTTCAATAACAAGAGCCTGGAGGAGCTAAGGGCGTCGGAAAAACAAATGATCACGTCGTCGCATGGAAGACACTGGACGAGAAAAAGCACATTAGGAGAAGAACATAATGAAGAACAGAGAAATGTAAGAGGTAAATGAAGTTAAATCTAGGTTGAGTAAGTTAGCTAACATATATAGTGAATCCTACCCCTGTTACTAAACATGCAACGCCATAGGAAGGTATATATCGAAGATACCCTGTGTAGCAAGAAGCTTTGTAATATAATTGAATAGAATATAATATAATAGAAGCTAACACATAATAATAATAATAATAATAATAATAATAATAAAAATAATAACCCTTCCCAGCATTTTGTCCAAATTATTGGGGTCGGCACTTCATGTCGGATTCCCTTTCCGACGTTAATAAGTGGAGGAAAGTAACCACTACTGCATGTTTCTGAGGTAGTTACCGGAGTGATGTCTTGCATGTAAATGAAAAGATGTGTATTGAAACGAAGAAGGTCCTCTAGTCCCGAAGCCTGACCAATTAGACTTGTGAGGTTAAAGTCCCACACACGTCCGTGGAACGAAACCGGGCTAATCTGAACCGACGACCACTATGCTATAGCCGTGCAACGGATCTGAAAAGCCACGTCTATTCAGTGAATCAATGATGTTAGAAAGGTTTACATCTCATCATCAATCATCTATGAATTGCATACAGATTGTTTACCTAGCATTTTATTAAACATTTTCGAAAAAACTGGAAATTTCTCGAACATTTTCCTTGACAATCCATGCCAGGAACTTATTCCTCGTCCTATAAATTAATATTTGCCCCAGTTTGTCCCCTTCAATTACAACTTTATCTACATGTCATGATCTCTCTTACATTTAAAAGCTCTTATCAATCTTACTTTTCTAGTTCTGTCATTCCACGCCAAATCTCCATTGACAGCTCGAAACATAACACGTAGTCGAGCAGCTCGTCTCCTTACTCCTAAGTTTTCCCAGCCCAAGGTTTGCAACATTTTCTAAACCCTACTCCTTTGTCGGAAATCACCCACACCTAATCGCGCTGTTTTCCTTTGGATTTTTTTCAGTTCTCGTATCAAGTAGTCCTGGTCAATGTCCTGTACACAGGAACCATACTGTAACTACGATCTTCCTTTACATTACTACTACATCCCTTAAATACTCTCATAACAATGCGAAGTGATCTGTAACCTTTCTTAAAACCTCGTGTATGTGATTACAGAAATGAACATAATTCTTTATATTAACACCTAGGTGCTTATAGTGTTCCTCATGAGGTACTATCACCCCATCAACGCAATAATTAAAAGTGAGAGGACTTTTCCTCTTGGTGAAACTTTCACCTTCACTTTTCATCCCATTAACATTCTCTTCTGTCCATCTCACAACCTTGTTTAAGTCCCACTACAGTCGCTCCCAATCCTGCAACTCCTTTACTACTCTATACAGTATCACATCATCAGCATGTAGTCTTTTCTGTGATTCCAGACCCTTTACCCACATCATTTATACATATCGTATCAGAAAACATAAAGTTCCAATAAGACTGCCTTGAAGGAATCCCCCTCATAATCAATACAGTTCCATATTAAATACTATAATTCTCTGAGTTCTGTTTTCTACGAATGTAGCCACACATTCAACCGCTCTTTTTTCTAGTCCAGTAACCCCCATTTACGTCAGTAATATCCAGTGATTTACACAATCAAAAGCCTTGGATAGGCCTATAACGATACAGCCCATTTGACCTACTGAATCTAAAATATTTGCTACATTTTGCTGCCATCCTACAAGTTGAGTTTCAGTGGAATAACCTTTTCTGAAACCCGAACTGCCTTCTATGAAACCAGTTAGTAATTTCACAAACGTGTCTAATGTAATTAGAAAGAATGCATTCCCAGATCTTACAAAGCACGCATGTCTAGTTGACTGGCGTGTAATTATCCATTCATTTGGTATCTGTCTTTCAGTCAATCAATAATCAAAAAATTATTTCAGATATGGAACTATATCCAAACCCAGAGCTTCTAATACTGTGTATTACCGGAAGTGTAATCAATCTCTGCTGCCATTCTAGATTTCAAATTTTGCATTTTGTTATGACAAATGAAAAATGAAAATCCACAGTCTTTTCGAGTCATTCGACCGGGTCATCAATGGAATGAATGAAGCCCCTATTTATCGGCGAGGATAGGAATTGTGCCGGCTGCCGAAGCCTGTCGTTCTCCTCTGGGGCAATGATTAAAGAATGACAGATGAAATTAAATTATATATGAGAGTGTTTCTGGAATGAATTATGACAGGGAAAACCGGAGTACCCGGATGAAAAGCTGTCCCGCTTCGTTTTGTCCAGCACAAATCTCACATGGAGTGACCGGCATTTAAATCACGGAACTCAGCTGTGAGAGACCGCCGTGCTGCCACCTGAGCCACAGACGCTTGCATCATTTCATAAATGTCTTTATTATCATACGTAAACTTCAATATTTCACCAGTATTATTCGCCTCCTCTATCAGGTCATTATCTTCATATCCAGCTACTTGTACATATTGCTGTCTGATTACTTCTGCCTTCTGTAAGTCCTCGCATATACACTACCCTTGTTCATTAATGAACCCTGGAATATCCTACCTGGAACCTGTTTCTGCCTTGAGGTATCCATACATACACTTCTATTGCTCTCTAAAATTCACATGGCTGTGAATTATCTGCGCCATCATGTTATCCTTTGTTGAACTTTTCACTGAATTCAATTTCCTAGTTAGCCCCTTCAAACTTTTCTTACTCCCGTCACCATTCCGAACTCTATTTCTTTATAATTTTAACTTCCTTCTCAGTCTCTTTATTTCCCTGTTATAACATAACGGTTCCTTTGTAACTAGTACTCACTGATTTAAAAATATAAAACTGAATTTAAATGAAGAAAATATTAAAATATTTATGAAATAAAATACTCAATCTTCGGACTATATACTCACACTTAGTTCTTACCTGATTACTTACAATATTTGATGGGCGCCAGCTACAACTCACTGCAGCAATAATAGAATGGGAGTCTTGAATATCTCTAGGGTGTGAGGTATTAAGCTTACTTTTGGCAACATACCATATAGGTTCTGGGAAAATGAAATTGTCGTTTTGTTGTCCCATTAAATTTGAGGTTATCTAATTCTACCATTGAAATAAAACGATCAATTAATTTGATATTGAACAAAATATAATCTTTAAATTTTGACTTTAAATAGCAAGATTTGCTGTGATTATTTAATCATAATATAAAACTATGACATTACAACTGGAATAAATTAGACATTAAATTTGAAATCATATTGACCAGATATTTAAAAGTTGTACAAGAAATGTATCTCTCACTGGTTCACGTAACAGTACCTTCAACACTTTGAGTGTTATTTTGACCTATTCCTTCGAATTGGTATCCTGTAAGTATCTCAAGCCTAATTTGGTGATGTATCCGTTTTGTCTCACTGACGAGATGTAGTATGGCTTGGAATTAGATTCACACTTCACACTCAACTTTACAAGTAATTCACTGATAACTGTTAGTCTGAATTGCGACGACTCAATATTCAACTGTCACCGGACTGACACAAAAATTGACCGATCAGATACACGAAAAGCACTCCGAACATTTAATCCATATGGTGGCTGACGACTAAGTTGCCATGTGACTGCTGCTCCTCCATTTCACTGACTGCCCAACTGTGGCTTTACTCTCAATACGACTATCCATGGACCAAGGCTCCATCCATCTGACTACAACGCTGCATGGCAAGTCCCTAATTCCAACTCCTTCCAACCAACTGTGGCCTCACTCTCCTTCCAACTGACTGACCTACTGAGGCCTCTCCATCCAAATGACTGACTCCATAGAAGACTGATCCTCGTTAGATACTAGTTGACACCCACACGTAATCTGTAAAAATAACAATGATGTCACGCCCACCCAACTGAAAGTGTTACAGGTTGTTGTGCAAAAGCCTAAGGCGATATAGGTGTTGCCTAAAATGAAGTCATGTCTAAATGTATACAATGGCAGAGCGATGACTCGACAGTTACGCTAGCAGTATTTCAACATGTGTTGCAATGCCAAAAGTTATTTCACAGAATAGATCCATATCTGATATTATGCAGCAACACTTACATTACATGTTTTCAATGCTCATCTACACATATATATACCACGTGGCTCACGGACGCCGTACTTTCTACTTATAAATGTCCCGCATGCATAAGTGATGTGTGGGGTGTCTACCAACTGATTTTAACAGGGGAACTACTGCCAGCGGGTACGGTAGGTTACATCAGAATATGAAGAGATAAGAAACAGAGTCACACTCGCAGCATGTTACTGAGCGCTGCCGGTTGAATGCATCCCTTGCATTCGTAAACATCGTTTTCGACCGCATAGTTCTAGGCTGGTGTATGGTGCAGCCGCACTATATTTGCTGTCCGCATATCGGCAATGGCTAGTGTGATCAGCAGTGGTGAATACATAGACATTATTTTAAGCTTGACAACCTGGTCGGAATGCTACAGAAGCTCCAAACAGACGTACGCCTTCTACACACATATTTCGCCGAACAGTATTCGTTTTTGTTCCATGCAATCATCTCTTTTATCGAGTTGAATGTCTACACGTGTCTAAATTAATAAGTTATTAGATTTCATTTACTGCATCATTGGCGTGTCTACAAACAGTAGCGGTGATTAGGGGGTGGGGTGAGGAGGGACAGTCGCTCCCACCCGCACTTTGTAGAGTAAATATGACATTTATTCCATTATAGCCAGCTGGAACCAGGAATTATTTTTAAGAAAGCTATTTGTACAAGCCTTGTTGTCTTATATGCTAAATCTTTCCTCTATTGTATAGCACCACGGCAAGTAGTGGAG
Source organism: Anabrus simplex (assembly GCF_040414725.1). NCBI lineage: Eukaryota > Metazoa > Arthropoda > Insecta > Orthoptera > Tettigoniidae > Anabrus > Anabrus simplex. The sequence goes on along the minus strand of NC_090266.1, from coordinate 48,618,231 downwards.
ACTTTGCATGTGCTGTGAGGAAGGGTAGTAGGGGTACAAAATTTGCCGAGGTCGTGGCCACGGAGTTATAATTCACCCGCTTGCCGCTCGCACTCGTCAGTCTGGCAGTCTCTTTATTATCTGTTAGTTTCTTAGTGTGTATTCAAATACTAAATGATTTTGAATTGCATAATCATGCCGTACATCTATGCAATTGTACAGGGCGATCTGGCCGTGGGGTTACGGACGCGCAGTTGTGAGCTTGCACTCGGGAGACAGTGGTTTTGAATCCCATTGTCGACACCACTGAAGATGGTTTTCCGTGGTATCCCATTTTCATACCAGGCAAACGCTGAGGCTGTATCTTAATTAAGGCCGCGGTTGCTTCCTTCCCATAAGTTCTATCTCTGTTGGTGCGACATAAAGTCAATTGTAAAAACAGATATATTTAATTGTAATTGTAATTTCAACGCGAGAGAATACCAACTTTACATTCACCGGACTAAATTATTTCATTTGTATTATGCTTTTTTATGTAATTAATCAGCTCCGTGGATTAGGCCTAATCGTAATAATAGTGTTTATTTTGAGATTTTGATTCAATGCTGTATAATAAAATTTTCACCAGGTCTCACAAACATACTACGGGCTATTTACTTAATAAATAACATTACACAAAGAAATAACTTAGGAACGTTGGTATTAGCTCGTGTTGAAATACGATTACAACTGATTTTTTTTACAATTGGCTTTACGTCGCACCGACAGAGATAGGATTTATGGCGACGATGAGACAGAAAAGGGCTACGCGTGGAAAGGAAGCCACCGTGGCCTTAAATAAGGTACAGCCCAAGCACTTTCCTGGTGTGAAAATGGGAAACCACGGACAACCATCTTCAGGGCAGCTGACAGTGGGATTCGAAACTACTATCTCCCGAGTGCAAACTCAGAGCTGCACGCCCGTAACCCCACCGCCACCTCGCCCGGTATAATTACATAGAAGTACGGCATGATTATGCAATTAAAAATAATTTAGTATTTGAATACTCACTATGAAACTAACAGACACTAAAGGGACTGCTAGACTGATGAATGCGCGCGACAAGTGGGTGAATTATAACTCAGTGACCACGACCTCGGCAAAAAATATATACCCCTACTACCCTTCCTCATAGCACAGGCAAAGTCTCCATTACTTGCCGTAGTGCTATACAAATTGGTTAGCGGCGACGAACAGCCTTTTGTGCGTATTTCCGGTCAATAATTATGTTAACAATTAAAGAAAATAAACGAAGGAATTAGCAGATAAGATAACAAGGTTTGTACAAACAGCTTTTTAAAATAATTCCTAGTTCCAGCTGGCTACAGTGGAATGAAAATGTAATGTGTACTCCACAAAGTGGAGGAGGAGGAGCGACTGTCCCTCCGCGCCGCACCCCCTAATCGCCGCTACTATTTGTAGACACGCCAAAGGTGTAGAAAAGGAAATCTAATAACTAATAACTAATAACTAATAACTAATAACTAATAACTAATAACTAATAACTTATTTATTTATACACATTCCACTCGATGGAAGAGTTGCATGTATGAAGCAAAAGCTAATACTGTTCGGTGAAGTACGTATGTAGAAGGCATGCGTCTGTTTCGAGCTTCTGTTGCATTCCGACCAGATTGTCCAGATTAAAATAATGTCTGTGTATTCACCACTGCTGATCACACTAGCTACTTCCGATATGCAGACAGCAAATATAGTGCGGCTGTAGCATACACCAGCTTAGAACTATGCGGTTGAAAACGATGTTTACTAATGCAAGGAGTGCATTCGACCGGCAGCGCTGAATAACATGCTGCGAGTGTGACTCTGTTTCTTACCTCTTCATATTCTGACGTAACCTGCCCGCTGACCGTAGTTCCCCTGTTAAAATCAGTTGGTACACACCCCACACATCACTTTTGCATGCGGGACATTTATATGTAGAAAGTACGGCGTCCGTGAGCCACCTGGCATATATATAAATAAATAACAAATTAACTATAATCAAGCAAGCGATAATTAATTACTACATAGAGAAATCAGATTACAGAATTGAATTAAACAATAATAACAGTTTCAATAAATGCAATAATAATAATACAAATACAATAAAAATAATATTAATAGTAGTAGTAATAATAATAATAGTAACAATACAGATATAATAATAATACAAATAATAATCATAATTATAATGATTATACGGATTTAACCTTGTAGCGGGATTTGAACCCTTACACCTTACCACTTTTAAAGGTACATATCTCTTTTCACATTCCTCAACCCATCCTAAAGGCTGTTTACATTTTTATTTACCATTCTTCATCTAGCATCCTTTTTTTTAATTTCCCCATTGCCCTGTCATCAGACGTATGGTATTGCCTAATAGCCCTTCGTTTACAGTATTCCCTTCTAACAAATCTATTTTAACTCGAACAAATACAACTTCGTGATCAATTATACCATCTGTCACTTCAGTTTCACTGTAGCGCTCATTTGGTTTTATCAGCACCACGTCTAGAATAGTGTTCCCTCTCGTTGGTTCCATCACTTTCTAATTCAGCTCTCCTTCCGATAATAACTTATTCACCATTTCTTGGTTAATCTTTCTGTCATTCGCATTCCGTTCCCAGTTAACATTTGGCAAGTTCAGATCACCCGTTACAATAACGTTCATTTCTGTGTCGTTCTCCACACAGCTGATTATTTTAACAAACAATTATGCATCAACGTCAGAGCCAGCCTTGCCAGGTCTGTACACCGCAAGAACATCAAGTTGCCAATTGTCTTTAGGGATGAATCTTACACCTTGAATTTAATGTTCCTCATCCTTAACCTTCTCGTACCTTGAAAATATTCTTTCACAAGTATAAATACTTCTCCTCTGGTTCCTAATCTGTCTCTACGATAATCATTTCAGTTCCATGAGAAAATTTCCGCATCCATGATATCACTTCTCAGCTATGATTCAGTTCCTGTTACAATATCTTGTAAATGTATATGTATCAAATTACTTAATTCTATTCCTTTCCATAGAATACTTCTACAGTATAACACCATCAATTTTTATGCCATCCTTACTTGACTTCATGTTTCCTATTGAGTCTCCGCGGCTCCCTCGTCCAGAATACTTATTCTAACAGCGACGTATTGTTCGAATGGACCAAGCCAATCATACCAGTCGTGCAGCCACTACTGTGACACATAAAATATCGGCGTTGGTACCTACAGGTTGTAGGTCACGTTGATAGGGTACTCGTTTCATCAGACGTACTAGAGACAGAGAAGATCGTCACACTGGCTTGTGTGCAATGGCAGACAGTGGTGCCTTTCCAGAGAGATCTTGTAGGCTGTTCGACCTGCACTGCATTTTCTGATCACGACAAGAGCCCCCTACACAATTTGTTTGAGGCTTGAACTACAGACACAGCATCTTCTGTTCTGTTCGCCTACAAGCGTTTCCACAAAGACAACGAAGTAAAAATAATTTGGGAAAGGCTTCTGTGAGCAGTGACTAAAAGGGACTCCTCGCCCTCTACAACTGTTTCAGTAAGAAGGAGAACTAAAGTATGTATAAAAATTGGCGAAGGTGCGTAGGTTCTGAGAAAACAAAATATCATCTCCCTAGCTTTATCTCATATTTGGGTAGAAGATGCTGCTCGTCACATCGACCTCTCAGTGTATCGTCGGGATTTTGATAAACGTAGCCCATGTCTTCTTGTCTTTGATCCAGTCAGGATTTCTTGGAAGGACTGTGAAGGCGATTTCCAGATCGAGTGAGATCAAGTACGTTACTCTGCGGAGTAAAACCTAATTCCAGCAACGGAGGCTGGCTTCACGCAGCAATGCCCGTAATCATACCGATAGTTTCGTTCGGGGCAAGGTCCAGTCGGGTCAGCGAAACATACGCATGTGTATGCCACGCAGTGCTTGTCAATGCATGTAGCGTGCCACTATTCACAGCCGTGCAGAACGACTGGTCGGATGACAGTGGTGTAGACTTTGGAGTTAAGGCGAATGGTGGTCGCCCAGTGATCGCCAGCACTCAATTAGTTTGCCACCATTTCGTCTAGGCCATATTAATCTATTAGACTGTCACGATTAGCGCTAAATAAAAGAGCCAATTAACATGGGTGGAGAAAGTAAAAGATCACAGTTTCACCTGTCTGCGGCAGGGGGCTGAGTCAGCGCTGTTCCCCATTTAGTAGTAGACAAGTTTTCCGTAACCAACATGGCCGAACGCTATAGCAAGTGAGCAAGGATCGAAGCTATATTAAAAATGTATTAGTGCCCTGTAATTTTCCCGGAAATATTATTTATGTTTGTAAAAATAAATTTATACTTCCTTTACGATTGTGAGTGCTTCGATTTGTTTTCCTTATCGCTTATTGTTTCTTTATATACACACCACAATCAACATTTTCAATTCAATTCTTTCTGCTTGAAAATATTTAAATCCGCCTCTCTGGTGCAATGGTTAGTGTGTTTAACTGCCACCCACGAGGACCAGGATTCGACTCCCTGCTTTACCACGAAATTTGAAAAGTGGTACGAGGGCTGAAACATGGTCCACTCAGCCTCGGAAGGTCAACTGAGTAGAGGGGTTCAATTCCCACCTCAGCCATCCTCGAAGTGGTTTTCGTGGTTACCCACTTCTTCTCCAGGCAAATGCTGGGACGGTAGCTAACTTAAGGTCATGGCCGATTGTTTCCCTCTTCCGTGCCTATCTCTTCCAAACTTTCCATTCCCCACAAGGCCCCTGTTCAGCATAGCAGGTGAGGTCGCCCAGGTATTGTACTGGTCCTCCTGCCCAGTTGTATTTCTGACCACATATCTCACCCTCCCGGATACTGCCCTTGAGGCGGTAGAGAGGGGATCTCTCGCTCAGTCGGGGGAAAACCTATCCTGGAGGCTAAACGCGTTAAATAAACGTAGAAATATATTTAAATTCTTATATTTTAGGTAAGATTCAAATTTATTACACAGATGTTACGTAGTTACTGTAGTATCAGTCTATTCATCAGAACGGTTGACGTTCCTAAAAATAAATAAAAAATATATATAAATTCAAGTAGCGCAATCGCACCAGTACGTCTTCGGCTATTAAATTTGGAAACACCACATTTCCAGGACACTGGTCGTCTAGTGCTACTATGTAGTCCGCCTGCGTAGCGCAACGGCTCATGCTATTAGTTACTTTTCTTGGAAGCCTAAGTTCGATTCTCGGTACTGTCAAAGATTTAAGAATGACAGAGGCTGGTATGTGGTTGAAATGGTACATGTAGCTCACCTCCACGGGGAGTGTACCTGAAAAGAGCTGCACTACCTCCTCATGAGGACACGAGTTTACTTCATTTCACTGTAACACATTATTTTAAGAAGTTTTAAATTTTCTCCCAGAAGGGGTGTGGTGGTCCACCTAAATATTTATGCCCTTTCTCTGGCCAGATGACACCACTGCAAGGTATCCTGTGATAAGCGCAAACATTACCTATGTACGAAGGGAGATATGTCCCTTATCCTAGGCTTTCACGATCAACAATTATATTCCAAAGAGGGAACTTTAATTTATCGCTACCGTTGTGAATATTAAATACATTCAGGTAGCTCAATCACCCCAGTGAGACGTGGATTTATCAGTTGGAAACCGTAGCTCTCCAAGACTGGCCGACAGAACACCAATTGGAATAACTCGTCCACCACGGAGCGATGAAAGTAGTAACGCCACCCACTTCGTTTATATCACCCGGCCGCAGCTGACGGGTTCTGCATTTGAATCGGTTTACTTTGTTGAGAGCCCTACCAAATACTGTAACTGAATGGTTCCATTTTTCTTTGCTTCGCACTCCTTGTATTCTGATTTTCTAATGTAGAGCCAGAGGCCATTTTCCTCTAGCACATCGCTCCAATTCTGAGCCTGCACTTTGCACCTGAAGTGGCGATTATCATCGGTCAGAATGTTATCTATTCTAGTGAAGAAACCCCCAAGAATATTTAACAGTACAAATGTTGTTGGTATACGATTCTTAATTTCTTTTTAAAAATACACGTGTAATTGTGACTTATTTGTTCCATTCGTTGAATTCTGTGCCTGTATATCTCAAAGAGATTTTGATGTGTCATGAAATTAACATGTTCGTCACAATTCGAAAATATCACTTCACTTAACATGCTCTAATACTCTACACAACATCATATGTTTATCTTTGGATAATTGTACATGTCCAGTGCACTCAAAACTTGTAGAGGACACCAGGTTGCTAGGTACTCATTACTCATATACTTTGTTTACTTGTGACCGCGTCATTAGCTGATAGATGTTCGATTTGCACAATCAAGTGTTGTGCTTCTGGTCTAGTGGCATATAACCGCCAACTACAACATATCACAGGAATGTTATTAGAAATTGGTTTTTAGAACTGACGATTGGCATCAGAACGTAATATTCACAAGCAATACTTTCCCCCTGTGACAGAAAATGAACGAGGGAGTTAGCTGTGTGGTACAGGCCACGTAGTTGTTAACTTTTAATCGAGAGATGGTGGGTTCCAATCCTACCATCAGCAGCCCAGAATATGGCATTCTATAATTACCCAATTTGATGCCAGGCAAATGCTGAGGCAGTACATTATTTATTATCACGGCAGCGTCCTATTTATCATAACCAGTTATTTTTACTATCTCTCAAAAGCCTCTCTGAGTTACCGCGACGTTAAACCGCAAGCAAAACGAAAGAGAAGAACACTCCTATAAGGTAACACTTCACTACCAAATTTCCGAATACATGCAAAACACCATCCCTCTTCGAGGTAAGGAATCCCTTTGTATTTGGTACCATTGACGCCTCACAATGCTAAATTAACATGGTAGCGGGTGTAAGATGAGTCGGTCCTTCTGCTCAGACGTCATCATGACTTGAACGTGGTGTTTTAATATGGAGAGGCCCTAGCTACCGAGTGATTCATGGAATAAGAAGCCCCCGTCTACCATTCCGACGGCCCCGTAGCCAGGCAGTTAAGCTGGCCACGGACAGGGCTCTCTCTTGCACTTACGGTGGGAAACTAAACCTAAAGTCAGTTGAACTCTTGTGGACAACGGCATAGAAAGTCCTGAATGTTGGACCAGGAACATGGGCAGACGACGATAGGTTTACGGGTCGGCAAGGCGTATGAAGGTTTGGTACCTCCAGTCACCGTAATTCCTATAGCACTGGGTGAAAGATCGGAATCTGTGAAGGATCGCGTGATTGATTATGTGAAGCATCATACCCACGCTAAAACATTTCCCGCACAGGCGTCTCCCGAAGATCTGTACCTTAAATATGAAGTGCACTTCGGCGATCAGGGAGTTGCAACGTAGACGGGATTGTGTGGTCTTGAAGCTCCTATTCATAAACCGGCACATGTGTGACTGCCATCATGTTTGAGGAGAGGGTCTAAAGCAAACCGTTTGGTGCGTTTAAGACTGAACAGAATCCACTCTGCTCACCTTGAACCGGCAGGAGGCTGAAGTAAAGTGCCGTACACTTAGTCAGCCTAAATGTAACCTGACCGGGAATTTGTGTCCAGAGAGAATACAATATGTGTTCAAAAGGAACTACCTTCTTTCTTTACTTGGAAAATCTGCACGCTAATGAATAATGTTATTATGTAACATATAATTGACCAGGAAGACGATCTACAATTGCGTCACGTGACGTAAGAAGATTTAATATAGGGAATACAACACTGGACGAAACTTGTCTGGAATGGTACATCCCAAGTAGGTCACTACATATTCTTGTAGATAGTGAAAGATAAAAATTGTCTCAGCATTCACAGATGTTGGTTCGTCATCAAGGATGCCCTTTTGGGCATATATGAATGACTTCGTTCTCCGCGACAAAAACTCGCAAACAACCAGCGAGCTGTATTACTTTGTGCTCATGCCTTTACTTTCACCTTTGAGGATGTTCAGAAAGCAGCTTGCTTCTGCCAGCTTGACATGCCTCTAACGAGAGTACCTCAAGCCGATAGAATCTCTCACGTGCTGACGATGCTAGAAATTGTTACGATTCAGCAATATGACCAGTTGTTATTAGTGTTGATGGTGTGTGGAAGTGCAAATTCATTGCAACTCTCCCACTCACCAAATACTCGGAACACAATCTCCTTTTTCTTAGATTGATGCTTACGCGGCCCGTAGTTGTAGACTTCTGTAATATTCTCCCTATTATTAATAATCTATACGTATTTATCCATGTTATAATAATCTGTAATATTACATCTGTTATTAATGATGACTTGCTAGTGAAAGGACGACATTTTTCTGTAGATGCGGAGCAAATTTCTCTGAGAAACGGAAAGAATTTCACCTTGTTTCCTGAGCGGGCAAAAGCCCAAATTCCTATCATATTATCTACAATCTGGTTCCCACTAACAACCTCTTCCGACATAAAAATCAATTTTAAGATACCTTGACAACACCCGAAGTCTAACTATTGACACTTGATTACATAATTGTGCGTGCTCGAGACGAGTACTAATCACAAGGGCCAAGAGAAGTACTCATGACTGCTGGACCGACCGCCGGAAGCTACTATCGGAGAAGGATTTATAGGTTTATGAACAATGAAGTAAACAGAAAAAACATATCAGGAGTAAATTGAACATTGTCCCAAGAGCAATAATACTAATTACAAATTCCAAACCTCCTAAGATAAAAACTCCCCAGTTCATATCCTGAAGGCAATGATGAACATTGCTCGACGTTCAAGTCCGTGGTTCTATCACTACTTGGAGAATTGGTCGGTTACATGAAGATTGGTTTGATGATAAATATATTCTCCATAGACTTTTCTGCATTTCCACCTAACCGAATCTCTCCCGGCTACTTCATACATTTCATTAGATCATCGATATAGACTATGAACAATAAGTAAGTAAGTTGAACCAACACTCATGCTACCATCAATTCTCAACATAAATGCCTTTGATTGCTTTTACTAACCTCCACTTAATCCCATAATCCCTCCGTGCTACTTACATCCTTTCCCTCAGTACTCTGTGATATGCCTTCTCTAAATCTACGAAACCTAAACATAACTGTCTATTCCTCTCTTAGCATTTTCCGATTACCTTCTGCATACTGAAAATAATTTACTGAAAACTCCTCTGTGGTATGAAACCACAATGGTTTTCATGCTACTTACTTTCAACCACTGATCGCAATCTCCCTTCCAAACTGCCAGTGAACATTGCCCGGTATACTTTTCTCTTTTTACAACTTTGCTTTACATCGCACAGACACAGCTAGATCTCATGGCGACGGTGGTGTAGGAAAGGGCTAGGAGTGGGCAAGAAGCGACCATGGCCTTATTTAAGGTGTGAAAATGGGAAACCACTTACAACCATCTTCAGGGCTGCTGACAATGGGGTTCGAACCCACTATCTCCCGAATGAAACCTGGTATACGAATTAACGAAATACCTCTACACATGTTGTAATCCTTCCTGTACCGGGCGAGTTGGCCGTGCGCGTTGAGGCGCGCGGCTGTGAGCTTGCATCCGGGAGATAGTAGGTTCGAATCCCACTATCGGCAGCCCTGAAGATGGTTTTCCGTGGTTTCCCATTTTCACTCTAGGCAAATGCTGGGGCTGTACCTTAATTAAGGCCACGGCCGCTTCCTTCCAACTCCTAGGCCTTTCCTATCCCATCGTCGCCTTAAGACCTATCTGTGTCGGAGCGACGTAAAGCCCCTAGCAAAAGAAATCCTTCCTGTTCCCTTGCTTATAGATAGGTGCAGTGATTGCTTTCTTCCAATCAGTAGGTACCTAACAAACATTCCATGCCATGAAGCCCTGCCGCCTTTGCCCCCAGGAATTAACCTGGTACTCATTTTTGGTATAGGTTGAGTAAACCTCAGGGCCATGTGCACCTCCGGAAGTGGAAATCTTATATGTTACGACTTCCTGACGGGGATTCAAACACACGTCCTTCCGGGCGAACCGAGCACGCCTTTACCCCCTCGGCTAGGCAGCCCCTCGTAGTTTAGTTTGCTGCTGTATAATAAATTTCCTTCCGCACTCCCTTTAACACCGCACAATTTGCATAATAAAATACGCCCAGCTGTCGTAAACACGTCTCTTTCAAATTCATTCACTAGCTGATTTACAAATACACTTTGTGGTTGTTTCACTTTAGGAATTTTTCTTGCACGGAACTGCAGGATAATTCTGAAACTTATATAACTGTTCTCTCTTTTCCATTTGTGCTTGGCCTTGATGTATGCGGGGATGAATAACTGGCTGTAGGCGCGAAGGCTGGTGCATTCCTTGCCCTGAACACACGTAAGGAAATACTTTCTCCCAATTAACAGAGTTCTGTATTGTGAATTCTGCAATCACCTTGAAAACACAAGACTCACAGGCATGTGTCCTTTCCTTACCCTTTCTTAGTCAGCAGCGATTGTTGGTCAGTTTGCCTGGTCATGAAATGTATTTAGCAAATTTTACCATATGTAAGAAAAACAATTATGTGTTGCTTGTGGAATTTTATCAGTCTGATGTTCCTAGTATCTTCTATACTAAAACAAACGAAGTCTTTAACAAGATCGATGAATGTCTTGTATAGGAGGAGATTTTTAATCTCCGGACTTCTTCTTAATTTGGCTAGTGCAGAGAATCATGTCGAACGTACCACTATTGGGTCTAGAGCCACATTGTGTCCCCGGCAAACACACTTTAGCAAGTGGCACTAGCTGATTCGACAGAATTCTGGTAAGGATTTTGCCAGCAACAGCGAGCAGAGAATTTCCTCATTAATTAACGCATTGAGTAATATCTACCTTTTTTAATACTGGTATCTTCCTTACTGGTTGGATTTCTGAGGTCCTCGGTCATAGTTTCAGAGTTCGAGATATTGACAGTGATTTATATATTACGTACAGTGAGGACTAGGTGCTAAGTCCTCTTTACTGAGGAATACAGCGGGGTATTCCGGGGATGTTCCAATGATCCAGACCATTATTTCATCTTTACAAAACTAAGTATGTCTAGGACTATGGGGTAGAGTATATCCACCGTAACTTCCGCCGCAACTTCTCCGGTATTTCGTATAGATATCCGTGCAAACTATCACGAAGGTTACTACATTAAAAAACACAATACGCCTGTAAACTTCCATTTAAAAGGAATTTAAAGAGATTACACGGTAATAGTTAACAGTCCTTGTATTGTTATTGATTATTGTCGCTCTTCATATTCAAACATTGCATTGTTGGCTACAGTCGTGCACAAATGGTGTAGTGTAGTCAAGTAAATATAAATAAAAAATCAGCTGATCTTGTATTCCAATCATTTGTAGTTCTGTGTAGGTAGTTAAAGTATCCGTAATTTATATTTAGCTCCATCGATCTTTCAGTATTTATGAGCGGTTAGCTAAAAATAAAAATAATAAAGTTCATATTGTAACAGTAAATTTGGTACTTCGGTAGAGATGAGACGCAGGGCGTGTACCAGTCTCTGAAGTGCATACAGAGGGAGAGGGTTTGTTTAAAAGAAATCCTAAAAACCTTTTTTTTCAGAGTTTATTAAAAGATTGAAATTAATATCACCTCTGTACAGCGTATACAGTCGAAAATGCTCCTCGTCCTATGGCTGGCGATGTCCTTGGATTCCGGCAGCTCCATTTTCCATAGCAGCGAACCACCATTCGTCCCCCGATGGAAGTTCTAGAAGATCTATTCGGTGTCTTGAAGATCCATGGCGTTGAGGTAGTCCTTGTAAATGGTGAACATGAATGAACATCGTTAAGCTCTGGGGCGAGTTAATGCAAAGGCTGCTTCTGCACAGATGAGAGAGTGTTTATAAATGCTTTTAACAAAGTCCAAACACAAATGTCTCGGTGAAATGTCACTTAATTTTGTCACGTGCCAAGTGAAAGAAATATTCATAAAATAAAGTCCACTCGGAACTGATTGTCGAGTTTAACAGTGTTACTAGTACAACGTGAAGTAATGTCACATGACTCAGTTCATTGAAGCACTGTTCAATATAATTTAAATGAAATAAAGATGTTCCGCTCGTGAATCAGAACTCATTCACGTATTGAAAATAACATGAAACCAAAGACGAAATTAATTGAGTACTGACAGTCCTTGGTTCGACTGTTCGTTAACTAAATGTTCGCAGAATTGAAATACACTGCTTATTAGAATAGAAATGCACTGTTCACACATGCACAGTTCACAGTTTATGACCTAAAATGTCGACACAGTTTATGGATTGGTAAATTAAATTTGGATTCAAACACAGTTTTATAACTCAAAGTATTTAGTACTCGGCAAGGAGCAATCAGTTCTAAGTCCTGTCCATAAAATTTCAATTTTGAGCACTCGAAAACGTTTGTGGGTCGTAGACACTCGTATAGAGTAACAGTCAATAGATAATGTCCAGACGATACACAATTCACCTCACGTCCTATCGGAGTAAAAGGTTGTCACAATATAAAGAAATCTGCATAAGTCCACATTCAACACGATGAGATTAAAGTCCACGAACTTGAAACTTAATAGCGGCTTCACGCTCGATCACGGTACCCGCGAACTGACTGTGCGAATACTACAGTCTAGTGTGCACATAGAAATTCCGGCCACACACTGGTATTACACTCAGGCAACATACTGTAACCTGCTGGAACACGCACACTGCAGCGTACTGTAACCTGCTGGAATAGACACTGATCTGCTGAGCGAAACAGTACGTATTTATATCTGATCCGTCGAAACTCGTAGAACATTCTACATCAGTCCAGGCTCTGTAGTGTGGCGAGGCATGCTGTGACGTCACCCGCTCACTACGTCACGCGCGCACAGCTGTTGCTCGCTGTCGAGTCAGTCCTTCGTAAGCGGTCCGGAGCATAACACGTAAGTTTAAGATTTTTATGACGGGGACTTAGTTTGTACCGCCGTTACCGGTACATCTCCCCCTCCTCCTGGGGAAAAGAAAATTCGATAGGATTTTCTTTTAATGATATTCTCTCCTGAAATATTTCTTTAGGTTGGCTGCATTGTAAATGCCCTCGATGCTTCCATCCAGTTTATTAATTTTGTATGCCCCGTTCTCGAGAACCTCTGCAATTCTATATGGTCCTACATAAAGTGGGCAAACCTTTGCATAAATGCGAAGTTCGGGATGTGAAACAGCTGGTTTTCTTATCAATAGCCAGGGGGTTTAGATACAGGGTGACACATTTAGAAATGATACCATTATTTTCCATTTCCTTTATCACAGTCCTGGCTTCCTCTCGGTACTTCTCAGGAACTGGATAGGGCCGTTTTTTATAAGGAGAGGTGTCCTTGACATTCAATTGGTATTCAAAATCTCTAATAACGCCTGGTTTGTCATCAAAAACTTCAGGGAATTTCTCAAATATTTGTCGAGTTGCTTCTGCCACGCGGGAATCGAACTCTGTGCTTTCAGCCGCACTGGTGAGAAAGATGAAGTGATCACGACCTTCGTCGAACACATCCTCAACAATGGGCACTTCCTGGCCCTCGACGGGTCCCTCTTGACCGGGTCTACCCTCTTCGCAATCTATTTCATCGGCAGGCAAAGCATCGCTCATCTTGCCTCCGGCTTTTATGAATGGGGTACCCAGACCTTGGCACTTCAAATTATTACAATCTACCAGCTGCAACTCTACAGAGTCGATATTAAAAAATCGTATGACGTTGGCAGGATAATCAATGATTCCCCCATACTTGGCTAGGAAATCTGACCCTAGAATGACGTTGAATTTCATCGGCGAAATGACTAGGAATATATGCTCAAACTGGACACCTTCAATGTCAAATGTAACAAAAGCTTGAAATTTACATTTGATATGCTTGTCCGGTACTATCCCTTTAATTTTGATCTGTGCGACTGGTATCAATAACATGTCTTCTCCCCCCTTCAACATTTCAATTAACCTTTCAGACATTAATGAAGCCTGAGCTCCGGAATCGATTAAGGCAGTTACGTAAAGGGTATCCAAAGTAATATTAATAACTGGAAGACTTCGCTGGACCTTCGGTGTTGTAGGAGTGGGATCTTCATACAAGAGATCTGAGTCATCCAAGTACCAGTAATTAATATTAGTGACACAAATTATTTCCCCTCTACTACGGTTTTCAGGCAATCTTATTATTGTGTTGTCGAAGTTTTTTTTTAATTGCGCCTGTCGATTCAAGGTTGGTCGCAGGCGTCGTGTTCTGTCTTCTGGCATGCTCTTGATATTCTAAAGAGGTAGCACCAGGTAATCCTTCATCCCGGTTTCGATTCTGGATATATTCGCGAGTTTCTCTCCATCTTCTTTCGATCTCGGCTCTCGGCGAATCTCCATCTCGAGTAAGTGACTCGATAGGTTTCTTCCACGTTTGATTACGTCTATAAGGCGTACTTTGCCCGTATGGACGTCTCCTAAATCGTCGGAAATGAGATAATGGATCTCTCCGTGGTTCTACTTCCTCACGGGGTTCAGGATTCGATCTCGGCGGGTTGTTAACTTCGACATGGTTAGTTGCAACCTCTTTCGTCTTAGTAACCCTAGGTAGATTTTGTGTGTGGGCAGTGTCAAGTTTCCTTAATAAATCATCAAGTTGTTCTAGGTCTTGAACATTGGCTGCCACAAGAATTTCTTGTACATGCGCCGGAAATTGTAAAGATACTACCTGTATTAACTCCTGTTCTGGCAAAGGAGGATCAAAGAATTGCATCTTCTTTAATTGGGAAATGAGAAAATCAGAATATCGTGAAGAATTAATAGCTGTGTTGTATCTCCTAGAGTACAACTGTAACTTAATCAAATGTTGAATTTCCGAATTCCAAAACCTCTTCAACAAGGCTTCCTTGAACTCATCATAGGTTTTAATGTTAAATTTAAATGCTGTGTACCAATTTAGTGCTTTCCCTTCCAATAATCTAGAAGCTATCCTCAATTGATGATCGGATCGTACTTTATTCTCTTGAAAGTACTCTTCAATATTAAGAAGAAATTCTTTCGCAGTGTAATCTTCCTTTCCGGAAAATTTGGCAGGTTTATCGTCTGATAATTTTAAGATAGTGGACATACTAGAAGTATCTCCGCTAGACCCTTGACACTGGTGTGTAGACACCTCCTTCTCCACCTGAGAGATTCTATTATCAATCGTCTCTATTTTTCCTTGCAATTCGACCTTGATAGTCTTAACTTGCCCACGGATGGAGTTTTCCACGCTCTGGACTTCCTTTTCGAGGTCCTGCTTCACTTCATTTACATCGCGGCCTATGCGAATGATTTGAGTATGTGCGCTATCTAATTGGTTTTTTTACATGCTTATCTGTTTCCTCCTTCCTTGTTTTAAGTAAATTGACCTCATTACTTATTTTCTGAAAGTTAGTCTTAAAAGATTCATGGATGTTATCCTGAATAGAGGCTATTTTTGCTTGTGCCTGTGATAACTGACCATGAGATTCTTTAAATTCTGCCTTTAAGCTTTCAACTTCCTTAGTCAATTGATGTGAGGTAGGAAAAGAAACTTTTAAGTCTTCAACTATTTGTAGTTTAAGGTCCTGTTTTACTGTTTCTAGGTCATGGGTGAGGCGTTCGTTTATTTCCGTAAACTTAGAATTAATTTTCGCATTAGTTTCAGAGAATCGTTTTTAAATCTCAGAACTAGCTTTAGTAAGCCTATTTTCCAAATTAGCATTAACTTCGGTAAACTTGGCATTAATTATTTTAGTTACTTGTGTGATACGATTTTCTAAGTTGGCTGTAGTTGCAACCTTAGATTCGTTAATACGGGCTTCTAATGTAGTACCTAATTGAGCAGTTACGGCATTGGCCTCATCGATACGAGTGTTAATCTCAGTAATACGAGATTCTAAAGTAGTACCTAATTGAGCAGTTACGGCATTAGCCTCGTTAATACGAGCTTGTAAATCAGCACCTACTTGAGCATGCGATTTGGCGATACGTTCATTTAAGCTAATCTTAAGAGCTTCAATGGCAGCTAAAATATTCTCCATTTTGATGGTAATGTATTTAAACCAAGCAACAAGAAAATCATAAATCACTTGAAAAGAATTCAGATATCACCATTATTGTCCAATGGTTAAAAGTTCATGTTCAAAGTCATTCTCAAAAAGAAAAATCTCCATGACATTTAACACACAAAAATTATCCCATATCATTGATAGCACTTCTTATAAAAGAGAAGTTAAATCTTGTTAGAAAGTTCACTATAATGTCAATAGTTATTCCACATAAAGCACTGGAAATGTATCTGAATTATATTGCTAAGTCACACGATTTCAGTGCGTTTTTGTCTATCACTGCACTACTTAATTTATTACTAGTACTTCAAAATTGAGCCTAGAATGGTTAAGTGTCAATTTAATGTCTACTGCACTCATAATTAAGTTCTGATATTGCTGAAGCGCTAATTTCTAATTTTACTGCACTCCAAATCGGCCCCGACACGACTGGGGCGCCAATTTCTCCCCCTCTCCTCTGGAACAGTAAATTTGGTACTTCGGTAGAGATGAGACGCAGGGCGTGTACCAGTCGCTGAAGTGCATACAGAGGGAGAGGGTTTGTTTAAAAGAAATCCTAAAAACCTTTTTTTTTCAGAGTTTATTAAAAGATTGAAATTAATATCACCTCTGTACAGCGTATACAGTCGAAAATGTTCCTCGTCCTATGGCTGGCGATGTCCTTGGATTCCGGCAGCTCCATTTTCCATAGCAGCGAACCACCATTCGTCCCCCGATGGAAGTTCTAGAAGATCTATTCGGTGTCTTGAAGATCCATGGCGTTGAGGTAGTCCTTGTAAATGGTGAACATGAATGAACATCGTTAAGCTCTGGGGCGAGTTAATGCAAAGGCTGCTTCTGCACAGATGAGAGAGTGTTTATAAATGCTTTTAACAAAGTCCAAACACAAATGTCTCGGTGAAATGTCACTTAATTTTGTCACGTGCCAAGTGAAAGAAATATTCATAAAATAAAGTCCACTCGGAACTGATTGTCGAGTTTAACAGAGTTACTAGTACAACGTGAAGTAATGTCACATGACTCAGTTCATTGAAGCACTGTTCAATATAATTTAAATGAAATAAAGATGTTCCGCTCGTGAATCAGAACTCATTCACGTATTGAAAATAACATGAAACCAAAGACGAAATTAATTGAGTACTGACAGTCCTTGGTTCGACTGTTCGTAAACTAAATGTTCGCAGAATTGAAATACACTGCTTATTAGAATAGAAATGCACTGTTCACACATGCACAGTTCACAGTTTATGACCTAAAATGTCGACACAGTTTATGGATTGGTAAATTAAATTTGGATTCAAACACAGTTTTATAACTCAAAGTATTTAGTACTCGGCAAGGAGCAATCAGTTCTAAGTCCTGTCCATAAAATTTCAATTTTGAGCACTCGAAAACGTTTGTGGGTCGTAGACACTCGTATAGAGTAACAGTCAATAGATAATGTCCAGACGATATACAATTCACCTCACGTCCTATCGGAGTAAAAGGTTGTCACAATATAAAGAAATCTGCATAAGTCCACATTCAACACGATGAGATTAAAGTCCACGAACTTGAAACTTAATAGCGGCTTCACGCTCGATCACGGTACCCGCGAACTGACTGTGCGAATACTACAGTCTAGTGTGCACATAGAAATTCCGGCCACACACTGGTATTACACTCAGGCAACATACTGTAACCTGCTGGAACACACACACTGCAGCGTACTGTAACCTGCTGGAATAGACACTGATCTGCTGAGGGAAACAGTACGTATTTATATCTGATCCGTCGAAACTCGTAGAACATTCTACATCAGTCCAGGCTCTGTAGTGTGGCGAGGCATGCTGTGACGTCACCCGCTCACTACGTCACGCGCGCACAGCTGTTGCTCGCTGTCGAGTCAGTCCTTCGTAAGCGGTCCGGAGCATAACACGTAAGTTTAAGATTTTTATGACGGGGACTTAGTTTGTACCGCCGTTACCGGTACATCTCCCCCTCCTCCTGGGGAAAAGAAAATTCGATAGGATTTTCTTTTAATGATATTCTCTCCTGAAATATTTCTTTAGGTTGGCTGCATTGTAAATGCCCTCGATGCTTCCATCCAGTTTATTAATTTTGTATGCCCCGTTCTCGAGAACCTCTGCAATTCTATATGGTCCTACATAAAGTGGGCAAACCTTTGCATAAATGCGAAGTTCGGGATGTGAAACAGCTGGTTTTCTTATCAATAGCCAGGGGGTTTAGATACAGGGTGACACATTTAGAAATGATACCATTATTTTCCATTTCCTTTATCACAGTCCTGGCTTCCTCTCGGTACTTCTCAGGAACTGGATAGGGCCGTTTTTTATAAGGAGAGGTGTCCTTGACATTCAATTGGTATTCAAAATCTCTAATAACGCCTGGTTTGTCATCAAAAACTTCAGGGAATTTCTCAAATATTTGTCGAGTTGCTTCTGCCACGCGGGAATCGAACTCTGTGCTTTCAGCCGCACTGGTGAGAAAGATGAAGTGATCACGACCTTCGTCGAACACATCCTCAACAATGGGCACTTCCTGGCCCTCGACGGGTCCCTCTTGACCGGGTCTACCCTCTTCGCAATCTATTTCATCGGCAGGCAAAGCATCGCTCATCTTGCCTCCGGCTTTTATGAATGGGGTACCCAGACCTTGGCACTTCAAATTATTACAATCTACCAGCTGCAACTCTACAGAGTCGATATTAAAAAATCGTATGACGTTGGCAGGATAATCAATGATTCCCCCATACTTGGCTAGGAAATCTGACCCTAGAATGACGTTGAATTTCATCGGCGAAATGACTAGGAATATATGCTCAAACTGGACACCTTCAATGTCAAATGTAACAAAAGCTTGAAATTTACATTTGATATGCTTGTCCGGTACTATCCCTTTAATTTTGATCTGTGCGACTGGTATCAATAACATGTCTTCTCCCCCCTTCAACATTTCAATTAACCTTTCAGACATTAATGAAGCCTGAGCTCCGGAATCGATTAAGGCAGTTACGTAAAGGGTATCCAAAGTAATATTAATAACTGGAAGACTTCGCTGGACCTTCGGTGTTGTAGGAGTGGGATCTTCATACAAGAGATCTGAGTCATCCAAGTACCAGTAATTAATATTAGTGACACAAATTATTTCCCCTCTACTACGGTTTTCAGGCAATCTTATTATTGTGTTGTCGAAGTTTTTTTTTAATTGCGCCTGTCGATTCAAGGTTGGTCGCAGGCGTCGTGTTCTGTCTTCTGGCATGCTCTTGATATTCTAAAGAGGTAGCGCCAGGTAATCCTTCATCCCGGTTTCGATTCTGGATATATTCGCGAGTTTCTCTCCATCTTCTTTCGATCTCGGCTCTCGGCGAATCTCCATCTCGAGTAAGTGACTCGATAGGTTTCTTCCACGTTTGATTACGTCTATAAGGCGTACTTTGCCCGTATGGACGTCTCCTAAATCGTCGGAAATGAGATAATGGATCTCTCCGTGGTTCTACTTCCTCACGGGGTTCAGGATTCGATCTCGGCGGGTTGTTAACTTCGACATGGTTAGTTGCAACCTCTTTCGTCTTAGTAACCCTAGGTAGATTTTGTGTGTGGGCAGTGTCAAGTTTCCTTAATAAATCATCAAGTTGTTCTAGGTCTTGAACATTGGCTGCCACAAGAATTTCTTGTACATGCGCCGGAAATTGTAAAGATACTACCTGTATTAACTCCTGTTCTGGCAAAGGAGGATCAAAGAATTGCATCTTCTTTAATTGGGAAATGAGAAAATCAGAATATCGTGAAGAATTAATAGCTGTGTTGTATCTCCTAGAGTACAACTGTAACTTAATCAAATGTTGAATTTCCGAATTCCAAAACCTCTTCAACAAGGCTTCCTTGAACTCATCATAGGTTTTAATGTTAAATTTAAATGCTGTGTACCAATTTAGTGCTTTCCCTTCCAATAATCTAGAAGCTATCCTCAATTGATGATCGGATCGTACTTTATTCTCTTGAAAGTACTCTTCAATATTAAGAAGAAATTCTTTCGCAGTGTAATCTTCCTTTCCGGAAAATTTGGCAGGTTTATCGTCTGATAATTTTAAGATAGTGGACATACTAGAAGTATCTCCGCTAGACCCTTGACACTGGTGTGTAGACACCTCCTTCTCCACCTGAGAGATTCTATTATCAATCGTCTCTATTTTTCCTTGCAATTCGACCTTGATAGTCTTAACTTGCCCACGGATGGAGTTTTCCACGCTCTGGACTTCCTTTTCGAGGTCCTGCTTCACTTCATTTACATCGCGGCCTATGCGAATGATTTGAGTATGTGCGCTATCTAATTGGTTTTTTTACATGCTTATCTGTTTCCTCCTTCCTTGTTTTAAGTAAATTGACCTCATTACTTATTTTCTGAAAGTTAGTCTTAAAAGATTCATGGATGTTATCCTGAATAGAGGCTATTTTTGCTTGTGCCTGTGATAACTGACCATGAGATTCTTTAAATTCTGCCTTTAAGCTTTCAACTTCCTTAGTCAATTGATGTGAGGTAGGAAAAGAAACTTTTAAGTCTTCAACTATTTGTAGTTTAAGGTCCTGTTTTACTGTTTCTAGGTCATGGGTGAGGCGTTCGTTTATTTCCGTAAACTTAGAATTAATTTTCGCATTAGTTTCAGAGAATCGTTTTTAAATCTCAGAACTAGCTTTAGTAAGCCTATTTTCCAAATTAGCATTAACTTCGGTAAACTTGGCATTAATTATTTTAGTTACTTGTGTGATACGATTTTCTAAGTTGGCTGTAGTTGCAACCTTAGATTCGTTAATGCGGGCTTCTAATGTAGTACCTAATTGAGCAGTTACGGCATTGGCCTCATCGATACGAGTGTTAATCTCAGTAATACGAGATTCTAAAGTAGTACCTAATTGAGCAGTTACGGCATTAGCCTCGTTAATACGAGCTTGTAAATCAGCACCTACTTGAGCATGCGATTTGGCGATACGTTCATTTAAGCTAATCTTAAGAGCTTCAATGGCAGCTAAAATATTCTCCATTTTGATGGTAATGTATTTAAACCAAGCAACAAGAAAATCATAAATCACTTGAAAAGAATTCAGATATCACCATTATTGTCCAATGGTTAAAAGTTCATGTTCAAAGTCATTCTCAAAAAGAAAAATCTCCAGACATTTAACACACAAAAATTATCCCATATCATTGATAGCACTTCTTATAAAAGAGAAGTTAAATCTTGTTAGAAAGTTCACTATAATGTCAATAAGTATTCCACATAAAGCACTGGAAATGTATCTGAATTATATTGCTAAGTCACACGATTTCAGTGCGTTTTTGTCTATCACTGCACTACTTAATTTATTACTAGTACTTCAAAATTAGTGTGTTTATTCTATTACTGTAAAACATTTGTGTAGTATAGTATCTGTAGTATCTATAGTATCTGTTGTATCTGTATTAACTCTCTTACTAGAATTCTGTTGCAGTAATTAGGGTAGACAACTGCAGTTTAGAATTGTTTAGACCCAATTTTGTGTATTACTTTCGGATTTCAGTAATTAACAGCAATATTCATTCTGTTAGGGTGTTGTAGAAAAATATTCGTACAACTAAGTAGTATTGTAGTGTAGTAGAAGCTTATATTAATTACCCTGTGAACTATCCTAGACAACATTTCTTTAATTTCATTTTTATAGGCAATATTCCTTTCCTTTTATTTTTATTTTGCGCAGAATAAGTTATTTTATTTTTCCTTTTCTTCCCATTATTCCATAAATAATGGCTAAGGAGTGCAAGTGTAGGAACTGTGGGTGTGGCCAGGCATTAAGGAGTATGCGGGAGGAGTTGGAGAGTTTGAGGGACATAATTAGGATTCTCTCAGAGGACAGGAAGGAAAGTAGGCCTCCCTCAAATAATGTACAGGATACAGCAGGCGTAAATGAGGGATGGGAAAGAAATGGGGAATTGTAGAAGACAGGTGGTCTAATGTTTTAAGGGGAAGGAGACTGCAGGCTAAGGGCTCTGTTCAGGATCAGAATTCAGTACAGGTGTCTGTAAGAAATCGGTACGAGTCACTCCAGGTAGAACAACCGAGGGAAGATGAGGAACAGGGATCAGTTTTGCGGAGATGTGTGGAAGTAGGAGGAAGGGAAAAGGTAGGAAAGGGAAATGTAGTGTATTGGGAAGGATAATACAGGTGGAACAGGGTCATGGGGGGGGGGAGAAAATGGAGGAGGAAGTAGCTTCCGCAGCAATAAGAGAAGATAGGGCTGACCAGGAGCGGAGGGGATCAAATGAGGTGGGTAGGGTTGAGGCTCTGGTCATGAGAGATTCCATCGTTAGACATGTGGGGAGTGTGTGTGGAGGAAAGGGAACCAAGGTAGAGTGTTATCCAAGAATTAGGTTGAGGCAGACGTTGAGGAAAGTAGAAAGAAGGAAGAGGGAAAGGAGAAGGTGGCAGTGTTTCACGTTGGTACTAACAACGTAAGGCAAGCAGGTATAAGTACCAACATAGTTGGGTATGTGTGGGATCTGGTAAATGCAGCACGGATGAAGTTTAAGGAAGCGGAGATTGTTATCAGTGGAATACTGTGTAGGAGGGATACTGACTGGAATGTGATTGGGGATTTAGATGAGACCATGGAGTGGGTATGTGGGAAACTGGGGGGAAGATTTCTAGATCCTAATGGGTGGGTAAGAGACAGGGATCTGTGCTCAGATGACCTTCACTTAAACAGCAGTGGTACATATAAGTTAGGCAACTTGTTTAGAAGGGTCATAGGCAGGTACATTCAGGGAAACGGGGTGGCCTAAGGCGCGGTGTTAAGCAAACAGGGAACTGGAAATCAAGTAGGGATGACATAACAATTTTAGTGCTCAACTATAGAAGCATTGTAAACAAAGGGATCGAATTAAGTAATTTGATAGATATATACATACCAGATATTTTAATAGGAGTTGAATCATGGCTGAGAAATGATATAATGGATGCAGAAATATTCTCACGGAACTGGAGTGTGTATCGTAGAGATAGGACAGGAATGGAAGGAGGGGGAGTATTCATTCTTTTGAAAGAAGAATTTCCAAGCTACGAAAAAGTTAAGGATGAAAAACATGAAATTCTGGGTGTAAGTCTCATCTCTAAAGATAGTAGAAAACTTGATGTATTTGGAGTGTACAGACCGGGAAAGGGAAGCGCTGGCGCTGATTCAGAATTATTTGATAAGATAATCAGCTATGTTGGAAATGATATGGAAAGGAATGTGATAGTAGCAGGTGATCTCAATTTACCAAACGTCAATTCGGAAGGTAATGCGAACGACAGGAAGCATGAACAACAATGGCAAATAATTTAATACGGGAAGGGCAGCTGATTCCGAAAGTGATGGAACCAACTAGAGGGAAGAATATTTTGGATGTGGTGCTGATTAAACCAGATGAGCTCTATAGAGAAACCGAAGTAATAGATGGTATTAGTGATCACGAAGCTGTTTTTGTCGTAGTTAAAATTAAATGTGGAAGAAAGGAAGGCATTAAAATTAGGACTATTAGGCAGTACCATATGGCTGATAAAACAGGCATGAGGGAGATTTTAAAAAGTAACTATGATCGCTGGAAAATCGTAAATAGAAATGTAAACAGACTCTGGGATGGGTTTAAAGCAATTGTTGAGGAATGTGAAAATAGGTTTGTAACTTTCAATGTGTTAAGGAATGGTAAAGGTCCACTATATTATAACAGAGAAGTAAAGAGAATAAGAAGGAGGTGCAGGTTGGAACGAAATAGAGTTAGAAATGGTTATGGAAGTAAGGAGAAATTGAAGGAACTTACTAGGAAATTGAATCTAGCAAAGAAGGCAGCTAAATATAACATGATGGCAAGCATAATTGGTGGTCATACACATTTTAGAGAAAAATGGAGAAGTATGTATAGGTATTTTAAGGCAGAAACGGGTTCAAAGAAGGTCCTTCCAGGAATCATTAATGAACAAGGGGAGTGTGTAAGCGAGGATCTTCAAAAGGCACAAGTATTGAGGCAGCAGTATGTAAATATTTTTGGTTACAAGGATAATGTCCAGATAGGGGAGGTAAGTAATACTAAAGAAGTATTAACATTTACCTATGATAAAAATGACATTTGCAGTAAGATAAAAAAGTTGAAAACTAGAAAAGCAGCTGGAATTGATAAGATTTCTTGGAATATACTAAAGGCAATGGGTTGGGATATAGTACCATGTCTGAAATACTTATTTGATTATTGTTGGGTTGAAGAAGCTATACAAAATGAAGGGAGAGTTGCTATAGTAGCCTCTGTGTATAAAGGAAAGGATGATAGACATAAAGCTGAAAATTACAGGCCAGTCAGCTTGACATGCATTGCATGTAAGCTTTTCGAAAGCATTCTTTCAGATTATATGAGACATGTTTGCGAAATTAATAGCTGGTTTGACAGAAGACAGTTTGGGTTTAGGAATGGTTGTTCCACTGAAGCTCAGCTTGCAGGATTTCAGCAAGATATAGCAGATATCCTGGATTCAGGGGGCCAAATGGACTGTATTGTGATTGACCTGTCTAAGGCATTTGATAAAGTATATCATGGAAGACTACTGTCAGAATTGAGTGCTATTGGACTAGGAAAAAGAGTGACTTAATGGGTGGCTATGTTTCTAGAAAATAGAACTGAGAGAATTACAGTAGGCAAAGCTTTATGTGGCCCTGTAATAATTAAGAGGGGAATTCCTCAAGGCAGTATTATTGGACCCTTATATTTTCTTATATATATCAGTGATATGTGTAAATAAGTGGAATCAGAGATAAGGTTGTTTGCAGATGATGTTATTCTATACAGAGTAATAAATAAGTTACAAGATTGAGAGCGGCTGCAGGGTGACCTCGATAGTGTTGTGAGGTGGACGGTGGGCGATGGTATGATGATAGACTGGGTTAAAAGTCAGGTTGTGATTTTCACAAATAGGAAAAGTTCTCTCAGTTTTAATTACTGTGTTGAAGGGATGAAGGTTCCTTTTGGGGATCATTGTAAGTACCTAGGTGTTAATATAAGAAAAGACCTTCATTTGGGGTAACCTTTTTTTGTTTGCTACTTGTTTTACGTCGCACCGACACAGATGTGTCTTATGGCGACGATGGGATAGGAAAGGCCTAGGAAGTGGAAGGAAGCGGCCGTGGCCTTAATTAAGGTACAGCTCCGGCATTTGCGTGGTATGAAAATGGGAATTCAAGGAAAACCATCATCAGGGCTGCCGACAGTGGGGCTCGAACCAACTATCTCCCGATTACTGGATACATGTCGCACTTACGCGACTACAGCTATCGAGCTCGGCATATTGGGGTAATCACATAAATATGATTGTTAATAAAGGGTACAGATCCCTGCACATGGTTATGAGGGTATTTAGAGGTTGTAGTAAGGATTAAAGGAGACGGCGTATAAGTCTCTGGTAACATCCCAACTAGAGTATGGTTCCAGTGTATGGGACTCTCACCAGGACTACTTGATTCAAGAACTGGAAAAAATCCAAAGAAAAGCAGCTCGATTTTTTCTGGGTGATTTCCGAAAAAAGATAGCGTTACAAAAATGTCGCAAAGTTTGGGCTGGGAAGACTTGGGAGAAAGGAGACGAGCTGCTCGATTAAGTGGTATGTTCCGAGCTGTCAGTGGGGAGATGGCGTGGGAGGACATCAGTAGACGAATAAGTTTGAGTGGTGTCTTTGAAAGTAGGACAGATTACAATATGAATATACATTTGGAATTCGAGAGAACAAATTGAGACAAGGGGGAAAGGGAGTTAGGGATTGGAATAACTTACCAAGAGAAATGTTCAATAATTTTCCAATTTCTTTGCGATCATTTAAGGTAAGGCTAGGAAAACAACAGATAGGGAATCTTCCACCTGGGCGACTGCCCTAAATGCAGATCAGTAGTAACTGAATAAGTTGAATAAGTTATTCGAGGACGAAGTGCTAGCACTGCATCCAACAAATTATTATGTCCATATTGTATACAATTCCGAGTAAGTTAGGAGATAATTTTCTCTGTAAAACCAAGAACAGTGCTGTGAGTAGAACAGGGAAAATTTGCTATACTGTCACCATAATTCCGTTTGGTCCAAGTCTTTTTTACTTATTTTGTAGCATTTTCCATACTTTTAACGGCATTTTGTTAAATATTTTCAGTAACTTGGGTCAGCAACATGCGCCCGTATTGATAAGTATATCACTATTTTGCACTTTTTTTTCCAGAAACTCGTTCACCAATTCTTTAAATGATAACCACGCTGCGAGTTAAGCGGCATTTACCTTAGCATCAAATTTGAAATTATTAAGTAATTTTCTTATCTCTAGTCAAATGAAAATTCCTTCTTTCGTCTTGCCTTCTTCCATCTGAGGAAACACATCTGTCAGGTATCTGAAACGTCCCCTGTTTTATTCGTTCCCCTCACAAACATTTTTAATCAGCCCCAGTTTTGTGTGTAAATGAGAAAAATGCACATTTAAAGGGTTCACAAGTGGTTTGTGTTTTGTATTGTGTTTCCTTGGTTCATAGTCTTCTCTCTCGGGCCATTCCTTGACTATGTGGTGCTCTTCAGTAGCTTGCCTGTCGCACAGACTCAGAAAACAACAGACTTTTGTGAGTGAACTCTGTAATCCTGGTGGCTGATAGAAATTAGGGGTATCAGATTCTTCGTTCATCCTTTAAATGAAAAATCTATTAATTAGAATATGCGGAAATAACAATCATCCATATGATTTGCTTGTTCACACCATACCATGGGAACTGCAGAATGCATAAGCTGTTTCTCCCCCTTTTAGCCATTCAGTCAGTTTTGCATAGCACCTGTTGCAAGTTGGTTATATGCGGTGCGAAAGGTCTGTTTTGGTCACCAAGTGGATAGTCTATGTGCACTTTTCTGTTTGTAACGGGGTCATTAATACACTCACATAATATGTATTTCTTCCTCGTTTAAGCACAAGAACACAGTAAAACTTGAAACTTCTAAATGTTATAGGCAATAACTAGACGCTGCCACCACCGAACGAATAGGTCGTGCAGTTAGGGGCTCGCAGCTGTGAGCTTGAATTCGGGAGATAGTGGGTTCAAACCCCACTGTCGGCAGCATCGAAAAAGTTTTTCCATGGTTTCCTATTTTCGCACTAGGCGGGAGCAGTACCCTAATTAAGGCCACAGCAACTTCGTTCCAACTCCTAGGCCTTTCCTGTTTCATTGTCGCCATAAGAGCTAGCTGTGTCAGTGCGATATAAAGCTACTTGTAAAATAAAAGGAGATCCTGCCTCCAGGGTTTAAACAGAGATATGGCTTACTTGCTATAAAATATTGAGAAGCAAACTTTATACTCAGAATTTTTTTTACAAACACACTGCAGTCATACGTTTAAAATGAGATAAACGGTTATCAACTCATCCTCTTTACAAACTAGTATATATATCCATGCAGCAGTAAGCATAAACTACGATATCTTATCTCCCTTACTTGAGAGAATCAGTCTCTTTTCAGTGAAGTAATTAAGTGTAAAAAATACAGCCCATCTTTTTCCAGTTCAGAAACCCTTGTTGAGTTGAGTAATCATATCACCAGAACTCAGACTAGCTTCGTGCGTACCAGAATGTTATAAGACCAACATTCATTTCTAGGTTTGAAAATTCGACCGCATCCCAGAGGTTGTAAGATGCCTGGAGAAATATGTGAGGAGAATTCTTAAAGCAAGATCGGGGAACGAATATTAGCACTTTGGAAGAAGCCAGTGGAGGCCATGATTATGAAACGCCAACTTCGTTGTACAGCTCATGTCGTTCGTTTCCCCGATTTATGCCTCCCAAAGCAAATCATGTATGCTCAAATGAAGATTGGCCGACAACATTGGGGAGGACAGCAAGAAAAATGTCACAGACTGAAGTCAAACATGAAGAACTGTCCCATCAGCACTCCTAACAGTGATATTAAAGCAACTGGCTTGGAGTTGTCTTACACACGAAGGTCATAAGAACTGGAACATCAACTACAGAGACTTCAAATCAAGGAGCGGATTAATCGGAAAAAGGATTTCCTCAGGATAATTAGCAAGCCTCAAGGATTTGATGTCGGAAATGTTTGCCACCAATGTGGAAGACTTTGTAGTTGTAGGATTGCCTGTACGTTCACCTAAGAAGTCATAGACTCAGAAACTAACATCTGAGAAAGACAATCATACCTACGAGTAAGCTATAGACTATCAACATCATCATCAAGATCATCATCATCATCATCAGTTATTAATGGAGAACTGTGTCCGCAGTGCAATGACGGAAAATTTTTCCTTACAAATCGATCATCGTCAAAGTTCTCAAAATGATCACGGAAGAATTTTAACATGCACCACGAGCACCATATAAGGGAGTCGTTGCACTGATCACAAACGTTCACTCCGTCAGAATAAAAAAAAACTCTTTCCATGAGTATGCCATTCAGGATAGTCAGATGTTTAATCTAGGAAAGAAGGGAAAGGAAAGGAAGGCTGGGAAAACAACATATAGGGAGTCTGCCACCTGGGCGGCTGCCCTAAATGCAGATCAGTAGTGACTGATTCTTCAATCATTCTTGAAAACGCATAGTGTATCACATTCATATAGCGTGGTGACGATAACTGGTTGATGAAGACGGGATTTACTGATTTATTCATTTCTTTATTTATCTATACCACCAACAGAGTGTAACTCCAATTACATACATACATACATACATACATACATACATACATACATACATACATACATACATACATACATTATCATTATAGACTGTAATGACTTTCAACGTTCAGTCTGCAAGCCGCAGGGAATTTACTAAACGCCGCCACAATCCTCGATTTACAACTAGTGTTTTGGTCTCATTTAGTTCTATACCTCTTATCTTTACATCGTTAGAAACTGAGTCTAACCATCGTCGCCTTGGTCTACCCCTACTTCTCTTACCCTCCATAGCAGAGTCCATTATTCTACTAGGTAACCTATCCTCCTCCATTCGCCTCACACGACCACACCAACGAAGCCGGTTTATGCGTATGGCTTCATCCATCGAGTTCATTCCTAAATTAACCTTTACCTCCTCATTCGGAGTACCCTCCTGCCATTGTTCCCACCTGTTTGTACCAGCAATCATTCTTGCTACTTTCATGTCGGTTACTTCTAACTTATGAATAAGATATCCTGAGTCCACCCAGCTTTCGCTCCCGTAAAGCAAAGTTGGTCTGAAAACAGA
This sequence comes from Anabrus simplex, assembly GCF_040414725.1. NCBI lineage: Eukaryota > Metazoa > Arthropoda > Insecta > Orthoptera > Tettigoniidae > Anabrus > Anabrus simplex. Next base: position 48,588,887 of record NC_090266.1, on the reverse strand, counting down.
CCGATGTAAAGATAGTTTCGTCTGGGAGCTGACTTCCTTCTTACAGAATATTGTTGATCGCAACTGTGAACTCACTGCATTGGCTTTACGACACCTTGATTCCATCTCACTTACTATATTACCAACCTGGGAGAACACACAACCTAAATACTTGAAGTTATCGACCTGTTCTAGCTTTGTATCACCAATCTGACATTCAATTCTGTTGAATTTCTTACCTACTGACGTCAACTGAGTCTTCGAGAGGCTAATTTTCATACCATACTCATTGCATCTATTTTCAAGTTCCAAGATATTCGACTGCAGGCTGTCGGCACAGTCTGCCATTAAGACCAAGTCGTCAGCATAGGCCAGACTGTTTACTACATTTCCACATAACTTAATCCCTCCCGGCCATTTTATACCTTTCAGCAGATAATCCATGTAAACTACGAACAGCAAAGGTGAAAGATTACAGCCTTGTCTAACCCTGTAAGTACCCTGAACCGAAACTCATTGTACCATCAATTCTCACCGAAGTCCAACTGTCAACATAAATGCCTTTGATTGATTTTAATAATCTACCTTTAATTCCATAGTCCCCCAGTATAGCGAACATCTTTTCCCTCGGTACCCTGTCATATGCTTTCTCTAGATCTACGAAACATAAACACAACTGCCTATTCCTCTCGTAGCATTTTTCAATTATCTGGCGCTTACTGAAAATCTGATCCTGACAGTCTCTCTGTGGTCTGAAACCACACTGGTATTCATCCAACTTCCTCTCAGCGACTGATCGCACCCTCCCTTCGAAGATGCCAGTGAGTACTTTGCCTGGTATACTAATCAATGAGATACCTTGACAGTTGTTGCAATCCCTTCTGTTCCCTTGCTTATAGGGAGGTGCAATTCCTGCTTTTGTCGAATCTGAAGGTACTTTACCAACACTCCATGCTAATCGTACTACTCTATGAAGCCAGTTCATCCCTGCCTTCCCACTATACTTCACCATTTCAGGTCTAATTTCATCTATTCCTGCTGCCTTCTGACAATGGAGTTTATTTACCATCCTTTCCATTTCCTCAAGCGTAATTTCACCAACATCATTTTCTCCTCCCCACGAGCTTGGCTGTTCGCAACACCACCAGGATGATTTCCTTTTACATTGAGAAGATGTTCGAAATATTCCCTCCATCTCTCCAATGATTCCCTGGAATCTATTATGAGTTCATCTGATTTACTCAAAACACTGTTCATTTCCTTTTTCCCTCCCTTCCTAAGATTCTTTATTAATGTCCAGAAAGATTTCCCTGCTGCTTGACCTAGCTTTTCCAGATTATTACCAAAATCTTCCCACGACTTCTTTTTGGATTCAACAACAATTTTTTTCGCTCTGTTTCTTTCATTTACGTACAAATTCCTGTCTGCCTCGGCCCTTGTTTGGAGCCATTTCTGATAAGCCTTCATTTTACGTTTACAAGCTGCTCTCACTTTATCATTCCACAAAGATGTTCGCTTTTTCCCATCTTTACACACAGTTGTTCCTAGGCATTCGCTTGCTGTTTCTACTACAGCATCCCTGTATGACACCCATTCACTTTCTATATCCTGAGCCTGCTTACTGTCTACTGTTCGAAACTTCTCACTAATCATATCAATGTACTTCTGTCTAATTTCCTCGTCCTGGAGATTTTCTACCCTTATTCGTCTGCAGACAGATTTCACTTTCTCTACCCTAGGCCTAGATATACTTAGTTCACTACAGATCAGATAGTGGTCTGTATCATCGGAAAATCCCCGGAAAACTCGTACATTCCTAACAGATTTCCTGAATTCGAAGTCGGTTAAGATATAGTCTATTGTGGATCTGGTACCCCTAACCTCCCATGTGTAGCGGTGAATAGCCGTATGCTTGAAGAAGTATTCGTAACTGCTAAACCCATACTAGCACGGAAGTCCAGCAAACGCTTCCCATTCCCATTAGCTTCCATATCTTCCCCACATTTACCAATCACCCTTTTGTATCCTTCAGTTCTATTCCCAACTCTCGCATTGAAATCGCCCATTAGCACTAATCTATCCTTGGTGTTGACCCTGACCACGATGTCACTCAATGCTTCATAAACTTGTCAACTTCGTCCTCATCTGCACCCTCACATGGTGAATACACAGACACAATTCTTGTCCTAATTCCTCCAACTGACAAATCTACCCACATCATTCTCTCATTTACGCGCCTAACAGAAACTATGTTGCGTGCAATGGTATTCCTGATAAAGAGCCCTACCCCAGACTCTGCCCTTCCCTTTCTAACACCCGTCAAGTACACTTCATAATCTCCTATCTCTTCCTCATTATCTCCCCTTACCCGAATATCACTTACTCCTAGCACATCCAGATGCATCCTCTTTGCAGACTCAGCCAGTTCTACTTTCTTTCTTCCATAAGCCCCATTAATATTGATAGCACCCTATCGAATTCAATTTCGTTCGCCAAGTTGTTCCATGGAGTCCCTCACCTGTCAAATGGGAGTGGGACTCCGTTACTCCCATAGGTCCGAGGCTTGCTTAAAATGTTCTGAGCTCGGTAAATACATGAAGCAGGATGCTACCCTACTTGCACATAGTTCAAGTGAGGATCTCTCCTCTAACGGGTTATGGACCACCGGTGAATTGTACAGTCCTAGCCGCCTGAGCACAATTTGGGCCACGACTCAGAATATGTCCGAGATGCCCACTCCCATTCCGTAGCAACTGGTATCCCGACTCAGAGGACGATTTACTAGGCCACTCAGCCGTTGCCCATGGTTCACGTTCTAGGACGTGACTACAGTAACTCACACCATGAACCATTAACTCCAATTATAGTTGGCTTAAACAAGATACAGTTTACAAGCACTTTATAAACTAAAAGAATATATAGGAACAAGAAAAGAAAAGGTGAAAAATTACAAGACGCATGTTTTAAACAATTCTGTAGACAAGGAAACTAACTAGCCTACTGACTAATTAAAAATCAAACAAAAACACATATAATAAATTTAGATTACATTGTATTATGTCTTATAGTTTGAAGTTAAGTGTGATATAATTTTAATGTCATTGGATTTCCGTCTCAACTTTTATGTCGTAATTTTGTTCTTTCACGTGCCGTTAAATGTATCGGCACGAGGCTGATGCATTTGAGCACGTTACCGCGCTGAACCTGGATCGAACCCTCCAATTTGGACCCGTCCGTGTAACTCAGCTCGGTACGCTTCATTCATGAAACGAAATCGAGTGTTTTGTAGGAAATGTGTGACATCCATTATTAGCAACCCTTCTCTCACCGTCAAACCCACTCACTGCTTGACTTTATGTGGTTCGATGAAATCACTGCAAATAACAAAAGAACGACTATAACGTTCCAGCTTCACATCGGGGAAATACCACAGAGTGCATCGAAATTCATAAACATGTGCACAATTCCAGCTGGTATGAGGCCCTGATCCTTCCCAGTCCTTGGAAATAGGCCGTAAAGAAACACGAACTACCGCAGTAACATCCTTCCATCAAGACAACTGACAAAATTGTTAGCACCCGGTGCGCGGCAGTCACTTACACACCAACGCCTTGAATGTGCCATCCTCCAACACTGACGAATTTCATCATGAAATTAATATTTTAACTAAAAGATGATCCTCGAACCAACGTCCTTTAGGCTGAACCATGAAAGCTCGACAAGGTAGCCCCTACTTATACAGATAAACAGGAATGCAAGTGTAAAGACTAAAAAAATCCTTCTTCTGTATTTAATTTGTGTGCATTGACATCCATTTTGCACTAAGATGTGTAGCGGACTGCGATATCAATATTTACGAGCGTGTTGTAATGAGATATTTGAGAAAGGGAATACTGGATTCAAGACTAAACTGGTATAGTGAAGAACATTTACGCAAGATGAATCAGAAGAGTGAACTTACCCGAGAGGGGCGTTCCACTTTATGAAATATTTCATCAACTTAAATGCCCCCCCCCCCCGTGTCACTCCTGAAATTACGCGAAGTAAACTACTATGATGGTAACTACGTAGTTCAGACAGGAGTCACTGGCATCCGGGTAATTAAATTTCACACAAAGAATTTACTGCACATATTTTGCAGACCGACCTCTCATTTAATTCAGTAATGAAAATTTAAGCGTATAGTTCCATTGCTCTTGTCGAATAAAGGCTTCGATCCCATCTTGATGTAGTTTCATCGTAGATCGCAGGAGTTAAATTAAACTAAAAATTAACTTCGGCTCTATATTACTTCATTAACATACAAGGTGTTTCATAAGTCACTGACACTTCATGAATGGATTCCTCATATATGGGAGATAGTGGGTTCGGACCCCAATTTCGGCCAGCCTGAAGATAATTTTCCGTGGTTTCCAATTTTCACACCAGGCAAATGCTGAGGCTGTACCTTAATTAAGGCTACGGCCGCTTCCTTACTACTCTTAGCCCTTTCCTATCCCATCGTCGCCATAAGACCTATCTCTGTTGGTGCGACGTAAGACAATTTGTAAAAAATAAGTACTATCTGAATAGCCCGTGATCTAACCCTCCAAAGCATCACCAATTTTTCATGCACTCATACCTTACTGTTACCTCTTAGGGATTGAAATGGTGAAGGAAAACGTTTTAGCTGTAACTTCTGACTTTAAAGGAACTTCTTTGCCTACTGTCCCAGTCGTCGGTTATGTTGTTCCTCATAAATCAAGACGAGTGAGTGAGTGAGTGTGTGGTATTTCGTATATATATTATGCGAGACTTAATTATTCGGTTCGGCTCGCGCTGCTGCGAGCTTGTATTCGGGAGATGGAAGGTTCGAATCCCACCGTAGGCATTTCTGAATAGTTTTCCATGGTTTCCCATTTTCACACGTGGTAAGTTATGGGGACTTACCTTAATTAAGACCACATTTGCAACTCTCGCAATCCTTACCCTTTTCTAACTCTGCGTTTACCAAAACCTTTTGTCATTAAACCGCTAGCCAATAGAAGGAATAAGTAATGCTTAGTGCTTGACTTAACAGGCAAAGAAATAATTAACCATACAACAGGCAATATCCAACTACAATAAAACAGGAAGTTAGCTGCCCTTTGTTTTTGTCGCTATTGAACGTTTTCTGTATTTCCTTCGCTCGTTTCATTCCAGTAACATTTCATGTTTCCTGTATTTACAGTATTTTCCCGTTTCAGCCTGGATATCTGAATGTAATCACCCATATGACCACTTAAGGTACTATGGTCTGTAGTAATATAGTACCGTTCAAACAGGCTACAATTTCTTTCACTTGCCCAGGCAATACAATAGCACTGGTAATCACGCAATTGTAGTAAGATGTTAAAGAAAAGCCTGACACCTAACTTTTGATATGCTCTATTGATCTGAAAAATCGAATTCCCTCGTCGGGAACTTTGAATTATAGTACCATTCTAACCGGCCACGACTCCTTGACTTTACTTGCCCACAAACCACATCAGAACTGGTTACCACAATGACGGCAAGTTGCCACAATGTTATATGACAATGTACTGCCTTCAACCCCGACTAAATTGTATGCTCTCTTTCTCCCTCACTTTCTTTCCGCCAGGCAGTAATTTTGCTAAGAGCATTATTTCTTCCCTCTCTGGCTCATGACCCATCTTGAAGTCTTCCTTTTGTATAATTATAATCTTTCTATCTGTTCTTAATATATTTCCTCTAGTTTTTCACTTCTAATTTTCTTTGTTATCATGTATTTCCTTGTCTGCAGTCTTCTAGCCTCATATACAATTCAATGTAGTCTTTTCTTGTACTAGGAAGCTGAAATGTCTTGCTTTAAAGACGGCCCTCAACTGCTCGTATGATACATTTGATAGAAATAACGTCACCACTTCTATGAATGAATAAGTTCGAAGGGTTCGCAGAAGATCAAAGAGAACAGTTCCGCAGGAGAACAATTTCGTATTGATCAGCATTTAACACATAATATTTGGAGGTTAAAAGTTACAAATGCGCCTCCCAATACTAAGTGGGTTTCTTTCCAAGTGACTGCATCACCTGCATGCTTCACCATATTTAAGGACCTCCTCAGAATTAGATTATTTACATAAGCGTACAAAATTGTTTAAATATAAGTCATTCCAAATTTGAGTAATTCATTGTGAATATAAACAACAACCATAAACTCATGTAAATTTGTAAAAATGTACGTAATACAGTCGTTAAGTTGGTGGACTGGCCACCTAGTGTTGCTGTTGTGCCCTACAGCGGAGTGTTTGCTCCACAGAATGTTTTCGTGACAGTTCTTCGCTAGTCTTAGCAAGAGGCAGTTTCGTTCGCAGAGCAATGTTCACAGTCATGAAGGGTAGCTGAGTGTCAGTGGCGGAACATGAGAATGCCGAACTTTGAGCAACAGGCAAAATTCAAGTTCTGCCAAAAAATACGCAAAGCCGCTAGCGAAACGATTGAGATCATGTAGTCGAAGCACCCGTATGGGCACGACGCTTAACGTGCTGCAGAAATCCAGTCTTATGCGATGTTCCAATTTCAATTGAACAACAAATGTACATTAGAATAATAACAATGTTATTGGCTTCACGTTCCAACAAATATCGTTCTGCGGTTTTCTGATATGACGGAGAGCCGAAAATTTATCACGAAGGAGTTCTTTCATCTTCCTAAAGATGTGAGTATCCCAACCTCCGCAACTGTTTCAATTATTTTATTTATTTAAAAATTTGCTTAATATTCGGAAATCTTGCACCGAATTTGTCAATTACTAACGTGTCATTATAAAAATACATCAGAACTACCGACACGAGAATGGTATATTTGAGCACTTTCAGGTACATCCCGACTGAGGCAGAATCGAAAAATCCAAACTGAAAATACGTACATTAAACTGTTTATATATTAAGACAACACATTTTACAGCTTCCCTCATTTGCCCATTTTTGAAAATTCAATTATCTCTATAATGCCATTTCTTCTTCATTTAATAGTTCAATTGTCCTACATTTCTGAAGTGTTATTCTTTCAATCCCATCTTTCTTGTCCTTCTTCTTATTATTATTCCAATACTACCACTACCACTCTTCACACGCACTTGTAGGGTCGTGGATGCGAACTGTGTAGCACATGTTGGGTTGCCCCTGTTTTACGACCGGAAGCTCCTCCCGATGATGGTTTATTCACTGTTGCGTGTTCCTGTGGTTAGTTGGTTTTGGTATCTTCAGCCAATATAAAGGGTCTGTGCTTCTCTATAGTGGTTGTCAATGTATTTGGCAGTGGTGAACCGTCCACTCCAAGCTGCCTAACGATCTGAATGACCCATGCTCCGCTACTGTTCCATCAATTATATTTTTACACATTTTACGTTTCATTAAAAAATCATAATTCACACGAAAACATTTAATATTTTGTTAGTAGTTGTTGATCGGAAGGTACATGAAGACGGTTATGCTATCAGATTAACTTAACGTTAAATTTAAATTATAATACTGTAGTCACGTCCTAGTTCGTGAACTATGGGCAACGGCTGGTTGGCCTAGTAAGTGGTCCTGAGAGTCGGGATACCAGTTGCTATGGAATGGGAGTGGGCATCTCGGACATATTCTGAATCATGACCCTCATTGTGCTCAGGCGGCTAAGACTATAAAATCCACCGATGGTCTATAACCCATTAGAGGAGAGAGAGGGTAGCATCCTGCTTCATGAATTTACCGAACTCAGAACATTTTAAGCAAGCCTCGGACCTATGGGTGTAACGGAGTACCCATCAATATAAACGGGGCTTATGGAAGAAGGAAAGTAGAACTGGATGAGTGAGCAAAGAGGATACATCTGGATGTGCTATGAGTAAGTGATATTCGGGCAAGGGGAGATAACGAGGAAAAGATAGGAGATTTTAAAGTGTACTTGACGGGCGTTAGAAAGGGAACGGAAGAGTATGGGGTAGGGCTGGTTATCAGGAATATGATTGCACGCAACATACTTTCTGTCAGGCACGTCAATGAGCGAATGATGTGGGTAGATTTGTTAGTTGGAGGAATTAGGACGAGAAATGTCTCAGTGTATTCACCATGTGCAGATGAGGATGAAGTTGATAAGTTTGATGTAGCATTGAGTGACATCGTAGTCAAGGTAAACAGCAGAAATAGAATAGTGCTAATGGATGATTTCAATGCGAGAGTTGGAAGTAGAACTGAAGGATACGAAAGGGCGATTGGTAAATGTGGGGAATATATGGAAGCTAATGGGAATGGGAAGCTTTTTCTGGACTTCTCTGCTAGTATGTGTTTAGCAGTTACGAATATATTCTTCAAGCATAAGGCTATTCACCGCTACACATGGGAGGCTAGGGGTACCAGATCCATAATAGACTATATCGTAATCGACTTCGAATTCAGGAAATCTGCTAAGAATGTACGAGTTTTCCGGGGATATTTTGACGATACGGACCACTATTTTATCTGTAGTGAAGTATCTCTAGGCCTAGGTAGATAAAGTGAAATCTATCTGCATACGAATAAAGAAAGAAAATTTCTTGGACGAGGAAATTAGACAGAAGTACACGGATATGATTAATGATAAGTTTCGAACAGTAGACAGTAAGCAGGTTCAGGATATAGAAAGAGAATGGGTGGCATACAGGGATGTTGTATTAGAAATAGCAAGGGAATGCTTAAGAACACCTGTGTTTAAAGATGAGAAAAGGCGAACATCTTGGTGGAATGATAAAGTGAGAGCAGCTTGTAAACGTAAAAGAAAGGCTTACCAGAAATGGCTCCAAACAAGGGCCGAGGTAGACAGGGATTTGTACGTAGATGAAGCAAACAGAGCGAAACAAATAGTTGTTGAATCCAAAAGGAAGTCTTGGGAAGGTTTTGGTAATATCATGGAAGGGCTAGGTCAAGCAGCAAGGACACCTTTCTGGACAGCAATAAAGAATCTTAGTAAGGGAGGGAAAAAGGAAATGAACAGTGTTTTGAGGAATTATGGTGAACTCATAATAGATCTCAGGGAATCACTGCAGAGGTGGAGGGAATATTTTGAATATAATCTCAACGTAAAAGATATCTTCCTGGTGGTGTTGCGAACAACCAAGCTCATGGGGAGGAGGAAAATGATGTTGATGAAATTACGCTTGAAGGAGTGGAAAGGACGCTAAATAAACTCCAATGTCAAAAAGCAGCAGAGATAGATGAAATTAGACCTGAAATGGTGAAGTATAGTGGAAAGGCAGGGATGAAATGGCTTCATAGAGTAGTAAGATTATCATGGCGTTTTGGTAAGGTACCTTCAAATTGGACAAAAACATTAATTGGACCTTTCTATAAGAAAGGGAACAGGAAACCTTGCAACAACTATCGAGGTATCTCATTGATTAATATACCATGCAAAGTATTCACTAGCATCTTGGAAGGTAGGGTGCGATCAGTCGTTGAGGGGAACTTGGATGAAAACCAGTGTGGCTTCAGACCACAGAGGGGCTGTCAGATTTTCAGTATGCGCCAGGTAATTGAAAATTGAAAAATGCTACGAGAGGAATAGGCAGTTGTGATTATGTTTCGCAGATGTAGAGAAAGCATATGACAGGGTGCCGAGGGAAAAGATGTTCGCTATACTGGGGGACTATGGAATTAAAAGCAGATTATTAAAATCAATCAAAGGCATTTATGTTGACAATTGGGCTTCAGTGAGAATTGATGGTAGAATGAGTTCCTGGTTCACGGTACTTACAGTGGTTAGACAAGTCTGTAATTTTCACCTTTGCTATTTGTAGTTTACATAGGTCATCTGCTGAAAGGTATAAAATGGCAAAGAGGGATTCAGTTAGGTGGAAAAGCAGTAAGCAGTCTGGCCTATGCCGACGACGTGGTCTTAATGGCAGATTGTACCGAAAGCCTGCAGTCTAATAACTTGGAACTTGAACATTGGCGCAATGAGTGTGGTATGAAAATTAGCCTCTCGAAGACTAAATTGATGTCAGTAGGTAAGAAATTCAACAGAATTGAATGTCAGATTGGTGATACAAAGCTATAACAGGTCGATGATTTCAAATATTTAGTTTGTGTGTTCTCCCAGGATGGTAATATAGTAAGTGAGATTGATTGAAGGTGTAGTAAAGCTAATGAAGTGAGCTCGCAGTTGCAATCAACAGTATTCTGTAAGAAGGACGTAAGCTCCCAGACGGAACTATCTTTACATCGGTCTGTTTTCAGACCAACTTTGCTTTACGGGAGCAAAATCTGGGTGGACTCAGGATATCTTTTTCTTAAGTTAGAAGTAACAGACATGAAAGTAGCAAGAATGATTGCTGGTAGAAACCGGTGGGAACAATGGCAGGAGGGTACTCGGAATGAAGAGACAAAGGCTAATTCAGAAATGAACTCGCTGGATAAAGCTGTACGCATAAACCGCCTCCGGTGGTGGGGTCATTTGAGGCGAATGGAGGAGGATAGATTACCTAGGAGGATAAAGGACTCTGTCATGGAGGGTAAGAGATGTAGAGGTAGACCAACACGACGATGGTTAGACTCAGTTTCTGACGATTTAAAGATAAGATGTATAGCACTAAATGAGGCCACAACACTAGTTGAAAAGAGGGGATTGTGGCGACGTTTAGTAAATTCACAGAGGCTTGCAGACTGAACGCTGAAATGCTTCCACCTGCTGTAATTAAATGTATGTTAGGATTTCATTTTATTTGAGAGGGCCCGTTTGATACTGTGACCGTTCAAGATACTGTAAATAGCATATCGGGACACCCTGTGACAATAATATGCCGTTTTCCGCGTCATTCTATGATAATTAGTCGCATAACCAGCAGATTCTAGCACTACACGGGACACGAACGACTCGCCGCTGTTTCAACGGATCAAAGCCTCATTGCGCGTAATGACCGAAGTAAGTCATGCGCTAGCCAGCAATTAGAAACTTGCTCTCTCTTGTGGGAGTGAGTAAGAAGAGGTAAATACCACGTGACAGCCAGTGGGTTGTACTTAATTAAGTCGGGTTAACCTAAAGTATTTGTTAGTGTATTCAGTGATGTCAGCCAAAAACCTTCACTTGTTTCGAAAATTGCAACGGTGAGAATAATAATATTAATCACGTGAATCCTGACATACGCAACGAATATTTATAAGTAAGAGCTCCTCATAATCAGATAATTTTATAGTTAATTATGACAGCAAATCATATTCCACTTACTTAACATATCATCAATTACGCGATATGTATTGGTGCGGCGAATCACGAAAAGACGTCATAAGTCTGGTCAGGCGAGCCTAAGTTGGATTTTTCTAAGGCGTAGTTCAACTATCGGAAAAGTGCTAGGTGACGCTTTGATGATTATGTTCAAACCCATGACCGGAAAAGGATGAGATTAGATCAGTGGGATATAGAAGGTCAGAGCTATCTTTTTATATGCTAATCAATTTCGAGAAATGGTTATTAGTGGAACGATGTTCGGGAAGTGGGCGTATTTACCCCCACCCTCGATTTTAACCCCCTTCAACATAAAAGAAGTTGGATGGAGGACTATCCATCTATTATCTACTGTGTTCTCGTACCATTCAGACGTGCCGTTGTTCGCAATGTCAGTGAAGTTGTGCAACATTTTAATTTGTGGTGCAGTGCTACGCTTGTACCACATAAGTGGTGAAATACCGTGTAAATTGTTAGTTTGAGTATATTAATTACTCATATGCCTCAGATTGTGAAGAGTTTATCCATTTGCGATATTCCGTACTAAGTTGTAATCACAGAAGTGAGCGAAGCAGGGATAATCTTCCTACAGTGAACTGCGTGACATCTCGGCAACTTTTATTTATGTGTATAAAAATGTGTGCGGATCGCAATTAAAGTACAATTGGTCAAATAAAGTGAAGTGCCGTGAAAACATAGTCAACATTACGACTATAGAGTTGAAAGGACAATTTAATAAGAAAATAATGGTTAACCTATAATAATAATAACAATAATAATAACAATATTAATAATAAAAAGAATAATAAACGGGGAAAGTTTGCCGAATAAACGAAATGAGTGAGTTGTCTTACATGTTGAGGTGTTGTAAACTAGGCAAAATTCAGATTCTTAACATCAAGTCACAGTGCTAGTGTGTGTACGCGATACTTCAACAACATTTGAGTGTTAATAACTGTATATGAAAATGAGAGGATCAGGGTAACGAAACAGCAAAAAATTATCGTTACCGGATTGGCATACTTAAGTACATGAGTAATTCTAACCGTAACCGAATATAGTGCGTATTACATAATTAAAACTACAATAATCACGTTGTTTCCTCATTGCATATGTGAACGGGTGATCGTCGATCTTGAGGGGAGAATCTACGAGTTGTCTACCTACCCTTTGTCCTAGTGCATCAAGTGTTTTCAAGACCATCCAACCCCTGGTCAAAATCTACAACATGGAGGGCTTCATCATAGAGACGAACACAAGACTCCACATCATCGAAGATGTCGCGATGGTAGTTTAACCCTATATGGATGTGCCCATCCCGAAGAGGAATTATCACAATAGATAAATACATTTCAAAAATCCTTATGTTTGAAAGTCGCTTCCCACCTGTAAATAAGTAAATTTTGTATGTATTAGGTAAAATGAACATGATGATCGCAAGCTATTTCAAAGGGATTATAGTTTCTTAGTTTAATATAGTAAGGAATTTTTACTGGTATGGCAACCAGCATTCTGTTTATCCCCTGGGAAAATTAATGCATGATAATTATAAGACCTTACTATTGATTATTTGTGTGTGGAGTATTATAATGAATGGGGGTAGTGTTCATTTAAATAATTTCAATTATTGTCATGAGATCAGAAAGTTCTTAGACTACTTTATACTTCATGCGTAAGACAGTGTATTTTAGAAATCAAAGATACAATACCGGGTGCAAATATGATTTTCATGTCGCGGATATAATATGTAATTTTTTTTAAATGTCCCGAAGAATAGATTCTTCTGCAAATATGTGTGCGTTTGGAATGTCGAAGTGTGAAGGATGGTCAGACAATACGTCGCCGTTTGATAGTTTGAAGCGAAATGGAAATGTGAATGTTCAGAGATAATTTATGTAAAGAGTGAGGAATTATGCCACACTAATGACGATGAAATGGGGTTGAATAAAACCATATGGGAATAAAGTATGTTAGAGTTGTACTATGGGAGGCTGCATTAAGCCGAATTTAACGTCGAGGCGGCTGAGGGAAGAGACATGTCCTTCCTTAAGAGAGTTGAAAAGGGACAGTACGGATTACCGTTATGTTTAGTTTACGGTCGGGTGTGTGAGGAGAACGACCGGACCGCACGGCTTCACAACTCTTGGGACGTTGACTGACTGTTCATTTCTGGTAAATTACGGCATAATACTCATGCACAAAATAATAAATTGTCATCGTTGTAATTGAATCAACATATTAGGAGACGGAAGAATTCCTCCCAACTTTTCTTTCATTTATTTAATTCGATTTAGGGATTTAAACATGCAACAACTCGTAAGAAGATCACGGGTTCGACCCCATCTGAGGGCGACGAATATCGTCTCCATCATTTTGATGATGGAAGGATCACACCTTCCATATATTTGTGTATATATTAAAAGTGCTGTTATGTGTGTTCATTTTCAGTTAAGTGTATGTGATATTATGGTATTATCGTCAATGTGTTGTCCATAGGTACAGCGTTGTATTCGTATTGTTATTCTATGGTATTATTCATAATCCCAGCGAAATACGCCATGTGATTATTTACATCATTGTAAATAATATTCGAATAAGACTAATTAGTAGGAAATATAATATCACTTTCAAGTATTATGGGATGTGCTTATCGCAATTGAAACATTGCTTCAACCACGTAATAATTACATATAATTACATGATCATAAAAGATCATGATACAACGAACTTCAACTCATAAATACGAAGTCATGATGATTACATAACGTGTAATTACAAATGTGCCTTTTATTGTGTATTATTAATTAATCAATTAATCAATGAGTGCTTTTAACAATGTGTGTAAATAATTGAAATAATAATGAGGGAAATGCGTCTCAAATATTATGGGATTATTTGGTGCAGAATGCAAATTCTGAAAAGACATATGAACATTAATTTCACCAATTTGAATCCCTCATATCTTTGATTAATGTTAAATTTTATGGCGCATTCTATATTAGTATTTTTGTGTACTCTTTTTTCCAGTTCAATAAAATTTATATTTGTAAAAACTTAGGATATCATTCTTCTAATTTAGTAGTGACGTTGTGTTCTTCTTATATTTGAAACCCCTGCATATACATGTTTCATTTAATGCCTATTGATAAGGATGTTACATCGGCCCACTTGCTCTAATGTCTAGTCGCGGTTACTATGAAGTAGGGGTGATGGTACTTCGATTCTAGGATTGTTCATCGAAGATCTCATCATGTACATTCCATTCAGCTGCCGCACCTACGTGTTATTATTATTATTATTATTATTATTATTATTATTATTATTATTATTATTAGCGTATTCTCCCAATAATGGAAGACGTTAAGCAAACAACTCAATCAAGCTTTCTTTGGGTTCTTCTTGTTCTTCCAATAGGCTTTCATTCTCTCTGAGAAGGCTTGTTTACGTTCTTCCGACCATTTCGGTCTGCACTGTTTTTGCTTTGGTTGCTCTGATGTAACTTCCCACTTGTTGACTTTGTGTCTGAAGGTGTCTCTTTCTAAAATGTCCGTTGCACATATGTTTGCGTTTTTGAGGTCCTTTCGAAGTTCGTCCAGCCGAGGTGTTGAATTCTTAAGTGAGCTAACATAATTTAATATTCTTTTTGACAGTCGATTTTCTGGTAATCTTGTAATTATTATTATTATTATTATTATTATTATTATTATTATTATTATTATTATTATTATTATTATTATTATTATTATTATTATTATTATTATGCACTGAAGCCCTGGACAGGTGCAATACGAAGATACCACATTCTACTACACCAACTGATTTATCCAGTCCGAGCATAGAATGCACCTTCTCCTGGCTTTCATCACCACATAAAACCCAAACCCCATGGCGCAACTGCCCCTAAGAGTCATGGCCTACCTAGCGACCACTGCTCAGCCCGAAGGCCTACAGATTACGAGGTGTCATGTGGTCCGCACGACGAATCCTCTCGGCCGTTATTCTTGGCTTTCTAGATAGGGGCCGTTATCTCACCGTCAGTTAGCTCCTCAATTGCAATAAAGTAGGCTGAGTGGTCCTCGAACCAGCCTCAGATGCAGGTAAAAATCCCTGATCTGGCCGGGAATCTAACCCAGGCTCTCCGGGTATGAGGTTGGCGCGCCACCCCTACACCGAGGGACCGGCTTTCATCACTGCGTAGGATGCAAATATCTTCTTCGCTGCAAATTGTGGGCTCAATGCGATCGCACTCGTGATCGTACAGAGATCTTCGGACGAACTGTCATTCATGATCGGACTTACTCCAAATTGACATATTGGAAATCGCCACCACTTAATGAAGCTAGATATTAAAACTGTATCATATAAACTCATATAATTACTTATCCCTGTATTATATTATGTGAAGTAATTACAATAATTTAAAAAAGTTTTGTAGCTCGCCTGGCAAATATCGACTCACCTTCCTAATAAAAAATATCACAACACACAGAACGTCGCTGTGCAGGAGGCTGCAGCACTGAGCAGAACACAGTTCTCACCCTTGTTTCTCAATAAGAGTCGGGATAGGAGTTACCTTCCTGATCAGAATTTACCTACTTTACCCCTACATGAGTCACATGTGTAAAAATATACATCGTAACTCCTAAGTTATAGAGAATCATCCCTTAAGTGATCGGAATTCAGCCACTCTGACCCTATTATCCTGTCATTTGCTTGTAGTCGACGAGGAAAGCCAGTTCTATAGAACAGAGGAGAATTAATTGCACACACAATTATTGTCCTATCAATCATTATTACTACACTAAATTCTTATTGCCATTATACATTGATTTCGTATAAATGTGTGAGAGAAGTTAAATAGTCAGCAAAATTTGTGCATAATACGATCTCTCGTGTACTGCACATTAAGAAACTAGCATTTTCAAACTAAAATGTGGTATTTCGGCATTTTTGTATATTGGCAAGCGGGCCCATACTATATACGTTACGACCCTGGTTAGATATCACCAAACCCTACGACGAAAATGCTCCTGTGCCCCATCGTAATAGGGCCATAACACAACACGATAGTAGGTTCACGATCAATGAAATGAAATGGCGTATGGCTTTTAGTGCCGGTAGTTTCCGAGGACAAGTTCGGCTCGCCAGATGCAAGTCTTTTGATTTGACTCCCGTAGGGGACTTGCGCGCCGTGATGAGGATGAAATGATGATGAAGGCGACACATACACCCAGTCCCCGTGCCAGCGAAATTAACCAATTCTGGTTATAATTCCCGACCCTGTCGGGAATCGAACCCGGGACCTCTGTGACCACCGGCCAGCACGCTAACCAATTAGTCAAGGAGCCGGACCACGACCACTGTTTAGATAGGAACGTATTTCCGTCTTTTGTTACATACGATACTCCGTAAATTATTGGCACATTCTGATCATTGATAGTAGTGGTAGAGGGTCATAACTCCGAAGATACTGGGTTTGTGACCTATGCTTGTAAGATTTGTACTCCTTCGTTTGTTGCATGCTGCCTCCTCCGTGAATATTGGGAAGATTTTCAAGCACAAACTGTATATTCGTATCCTTTCACATTAAGCATTCTCGTAAGCTTGGCTCCCTCTACTTCTTTAATGGCCATATTGACAGAGTAAATCATTACATGAAACTGATTCTCTACAACTTAGGAATCAAATCCTGAAAGTATCTTTCTTACACCTGTACTCACGTGGGGGTAAAATAAGAAAATTCTTACCAAGGAGGTAACTCCGATCAAGACTCTTATTGAGAAACAATGACGAGAACAGTGTTCTGTTCAGTCTGACAGCAACGGGAAGAGTTTGAAGTATTCTGCTGAATGACATGACAGTAGAAGAGGGCCTTTTAGGGTGCATGAACCGGTGCATTGCGCGGCGAAAGTTGCATCAGACGACTTCGCTAGGTTGACCAGAGTACAGATCCGACACGCCCCGATTTTGAGCAATAGCACTGTCTCTCTCTTTCCCTACGCCTGTCCTGGTGGTGTTGTTTTATCGTGGCCTAATGTACACTGAAGAAAATGGAAATTGCATCACCCAGAAGGAGTGGTGCTACATTGCCGCACTTGATCATGCAGGACGAGTCTTCGGTTCCGATTCGATGATTACACTTGCAGGTCCCTCTAACGGCAAGTTTGGACAACAATCAACACAGGATGTGCCCATCACGAGCTGCAATACATTGATGAATTCGTCGAGGCATTGAGTCAATAAGGCCCTGGATCGCTTCCTGAAGAATTGTGGCCCATGCTTGCTGCACTGCACGGGCCAAATGTTCCAGAGTTGTGGGTGGCTGAGGACGGTCGGCCAGTTGTCGATCCATCATGTCCCACACATGCTCAATAGGACTGAGGTCCGGGGATCTGCCGGACCATTCTAAGGTTGTGATGTCGTGGAGAGCTTCTCTGGAGATGCGTGCAGTGTGAACCCGGGGATTGTCCTGCTGAAACATACCATTAGCAATGTTCGCCATCATAGGGACAACCACTGCATTGAGTACCCTATCAACGTACTGTCGAGCAGTCATAGTGCCTTCAACAAGCACTAATTGTGATTTCACATTAAAGCCAATAGCTCCCCAGACCATAATGCTTGGTGTTGGCCCTGTGTGCCTCTCGACAATAAGATCTGGGCGGCCCCTCTCCCCGGTACGTCGGCGCACAAGATTCCGGCGATCACTGCGGGCAAGACACAAGCGCGATTCATCACTAAAGACGACCCTATGCCATTCGTCGACCCACGTCGATCTTTCTCGACACCAGACAAGCCTTACACGTCGCTGTTGTGGAGACAATGAAACACCTTATGCAGGGACATGGGCTCGTAAGCCAGCTGCACGCAGGCGATTACCAACTGTTTGTTGTGTAACGTGGGGTGCCACAGCTGCTCGAAATTGCGCCGCTGTTGCATGGGGTTCCATCCGGGTCATCCGAATGATGCGGCAATCCTCTCTCACAGTTGTCCGCCGCGCTGGGCCTGTGCCAGTTCTACGAGTGTGGGTACCTTCATTTGACCACTGCTGCTATACACGTTGTACCGTAGATGCCTGTCGGCCAACACGTGCAGCGACAGTCCTTAGCGATAATCCAGCCTCACACAGCCCAATTATCGGAGCCCTCTCAAACGGCGACAGTTGTCGATAGCGTGCTCTTCTCTGTCGTCGAGGCATGTTTGACGGGGAACACTTCACTGCACAGACTGCAAGTCAACTACGCTACACCAGAGTCCGTATGCTGGAGTTGATTCCTCCGCGACCAATCACATGGGGAGACCTGTAGCAACAATCCAATAGGTCTGAAACTTTGATCGTTTACATACCTACATGGCATCGTTCCATATCTTGAAAATAAACCCAAACGACTAATGCCTTCATGGTGGTGCAATTTCCATTTTCTTAGGTGTATTATGATGTTAAAATAATGTTTCATTTGTTGCTTAATGGCAATAATTTTATGTACCTGTTTTGTCTAAAATTGTAGTCAAGTGTCTCTTATAAGGACTCTTTCTATGTTTGTTTTATGCTCTGCTCAAGGAGGAAAAGCTGAAATGAGAAAGACAACAATCCAAGGTCTTGTACAAGATTTCTCTTTTAAATTGTAAGGCTGCTCGGTATTTGTTCTTTTGCTAATTTACTGAATATAATCTGTTGATATTTCTTGTTCTGAATGGGGCATTTATTCAAATACCTCTTTGTTCCTTTCACCTACTCTTTCTTTGTACTTACTACAGATAACCTAGGGCTATCCCACCACTCTGCTCGTCACTTGTTTACTTGTGTAGTTCATAATTCCTGAATTATGAGTGTTCGTGGTGTATGGATTTCGCAAAAAAGCGGTCTCGTATGGTTGGTTATCGAACTGTTCTTGGGTAATCACCTATAATATAGTGATACTGAACTTTATAATATTGAATTAGCTGGTCACCCTTGGTTCAGTGTCTTGCCCTCCCGTTGTCATAATCCATGATTTTCTTCAGCGATTTCGTGCTTATAGACGTTTATAATAATTTATACTAAATGAAGGTGACTGGACTATATCTTGACTCTCGTGCGTCTACGGTTTAAATGGATAACATATTGTACACCAGTTCCCTTGCTACTATTTCTTTACCCAGTCACGAGTCATCTTGATCTCGTTCAAGGACACACACACACACACACACACACACACACACACACACACACACACCAAGGCAACAATCATATGTTCAATATATATCTACTTACGTAACAGGAAGCTGAGTCGATAATTGCCAGGTGAGCTACAAAATTTTTTGAATTATTGTAATAACTTTATAGAATATGATACCAGGATAAGTAGTTATGTGAGTTTATTTGTTACATTTTTAATATCAAACTTCGTTCAGTGGTGGCGATGCGTAATTTCCAATACGGCAAGTTGGAGTAAGTCCAATCATCCATCACAGTTCATCCGAGAAAGAAGTTGCATCTCTTGATCTCTGTGACGATTACGAGTGCGATGACACAGAGCCCGCAATTTACAACGAGAAAAATATTTGCGTCCTACGTAGTGATGAAGACCAGGGAAAGGTGAACTCTATGCTCAGACTGGATCCATGTAGAGTATAGTGGCTTTGACACACCAATAGCGCGAGTATTATTGTAAGTGACTAGAAGTGTATTATGTACGTATTTATGTAATGAATTACTTTCAAGTGTGTTTCCTATGGTTCTAAATAGGTGCTTGTTGTTACTCGTGTGTTGGGACAACTCCGATTAATTGTAGGTATTGTACTAATCTTCATTTTCTCTGTTGAGATTATAAATTAATAATATTATTGGATTTACATCCCACAAACTACTTTCAAGTTTTTCGGAGAAGATGAGGTGCCGTATTTGAGTCCCACAGGAGTTCTTTACGTGCCAGTAAATCTACCGACACGAGGCTGACATGTTTGACCACCTTCAAGTATCACCGGACTGATCCAGTATCGAACCTGCCAAGTTGGGGTGAGAAGGTCAGCGCCACAAACGTCTGAGCCACTCAGCCAGGCTATTAAGATTATGATATTTTATGTTCTCCCAAGTGTAATGAGGAAAATAACATGTCAATAACCAATTACCCATTTTGTTCGATTTCCTGAAAAAGAAAATAGTTGATTTCTATTAATAATAGCTTAAGTGATCGGAATTCCACCATTCTGTCCCTATTATCCTGTCATTCTCTTGTAGTTGAGAGAATTAGGGTAGGTGAAGCTTTATCTGACCCTGTAATAATTAAGAGGGGAATTCCTCAAGGAAGTATTATCGGACCTTTATGTTTTCTTATATATATAAATGATATGAGTAAAGGAGTGGAATCGGAGGTAAGAATTTTTGCGGATGATGTTATTCTCTACAGAGTGATAAATAAGTTACCAGATTGTGAGCAACTGCAGCGTGACCTCGAAAATGTTGTGAGATGGACAGCAGGCAATGGTATGATGATAAACGGGGTTAAAAGTCAGGTTGTGAGTTTCACAAATAGGAAAAGTCCTCTCAGTTTTAATTACTGCGTTGATGGGGTGAAAGTTCCTTTTGGGGATCATTGTAAGTATCTAGGTGTTAATATAAGGAAAGATCTTCATTGGGGTAATGGGATTGTAAATAAATTGTACAGATCTCTGCACATGGTTATGAGGGTGTTTAGGGGTTGTAGTAAGGATGTAAAGGAGACGGCATATAAGTCTCTGGTAAGACCCCAACTAGAGTATGGTTCCAGTGTATGGGACCCTCACCAGGATTACCTGATTCAAGAACTGGAAAAAATCCAAAGAAAAGCAGCTCGATTTGTTCTGGGTGATTTCCGACAAAAGAGTAGCGTTACAAAAATGTTGCAATGTTTGGGTTGGGAAGAATTGAGAGAAAGAAGAAGAGCTGCTCGACTAAGTGGTATGTTCCGAGCTGTCAGCGGAGAGTTGGCGTGGAATGACATTAGTAGACGAATATGTTTGAATGGCGTTTATAAAAGTAGGAAATATCACAATATGAAGATAAAGTTGGAATTCAAGAGGACAAACTGGGGCAAATATTCATTTATAGGAAGGGGAGTTAGGGATTGGAATAACTTACCAAGGGAGACGTTCAGTAAATTTCCAATTTCTTTGAAATCATTTAGGAAAAGGCTAGGAAAGCAACAGATAGGGAATCTGCCACCTGGGCGACTGCCCTAAATGCAGATCAGTATTGATTGATTGAGGAAATCCACTTCTATACAACGGACGAGAACGAAATGTAAACACAATTATTGCCCTATTAATGGACGACCTGAGACTCGTCAGCAGCATTTTCAGTTCCTTAGGCTAATTATAAATTCATGACGCAACCAAGAATCGAAAACAGACCAGTTGAGAAGGGAAATACGAACATTAGATTTTCTATAAGCATGCTTTGTAATATTTTAAATTTAGGGTATAGAGGGGAGAACGTATTTACGTGTAGAGAACTCCCAATTCAACATACCAATCGTTCTAACTTTGGTATTTTTATCGGTTCTGCGTGTGACCTTGATCATTTACAGTACGATATCTCAGTTCTGCTTACCTCAATGTAATGATAACAATAATAAAAATAAAAAGGGTTACACCTTCCCCGGCTATTTAAACTGCGCGTCTTCTCCGCGGGCATCTATGCCAATGGACTTGAACTTGTAAACACGTCTTCTGCATTTAGATGGCTCTACCATCTATTCGTTAGCTCACTCTCAGGGACAAGAAACAAACTAAAAGCTTACGAAAATTCATTTTTGTTATTGGTAAAACATTTTTTGAGAATTGTGTTTTAATATACCTAAGTTGTCAATATTTAAGTTGGTTCCTCCTCTATTGTGATCTACCTATCAGATGCTTGTAAATGTGCTCTCTAGCCTATCAAATCCGGGGGGTGTATGGGAATTTAGCCTATCAGCAAAGTGTGGTTACAATTTAATCTGGAAGCTTCACCTACGGAACTATAAAAGCAGGGCACTTAGGGCCGTCTGGTCTGAATTGCTCCAGTGCTCGAGAATGTGACGTGACAAAGGCCTAGGAGGCAGGGGCGCCGCCTGCTTGTAGAACATCCAGCGATACAATGTAATGGCAGAATTCACCAAAACATGTGATAGCGCCTGCGAGTAATTTGAGGGAAAGATTTCAGCCGTTTCCTTTTAATGATTTTTTTTGTGAACTAGTGGTTTAAATGTAGGATTTTTGGCGGAGTCTGAGGACTCTGGTTCTATTCCCTTCTGGAAAATATGTAATGTAACGGAACGAAGAGTGCGGACCTTTTGCCGTCTCCTACTCAACCTTGCAATTGGGTGACTAAGGTTTTCAACCTCTACATTTTGTAAATCTTTTCTCGGTCTTAAATGTTCCTCCTTTTAGTAAAGGGTTAAACTCAGTATCATTGGGCCCTAAGCCCACTTATGTTTCTCAGTAAGTTCTACAAAGCGTGCTGGTGTTTCATCTCCTTGCCTTTTTTTAAGGCCTGGCATGTGCAACCTATTTTTTCTACCCTTAAGGCCGTGTAGTATGGGTAATTGTGCCACTCTTTAGTCAGTATTGCTCATAGGATAACTGTTCCTTCGTTTCAACAGTGACTAATACGATTGTTGGGTAATGAATAAACCCACCACAGGGCAATTGTGCATGAGCACTTTAAGGTGAGGTCACCAGATAGGTTACCTAGTGTAATTTTGGGCCGGTGACCTACCTGTTAGGCCCCTTTAAACAACAAGCATCATCAGTGTAATTTTAGTGAGTCAAACAAACTGATTGCCTCTTGTAGGCTACAACCATGTATTTTTGGAGCTCGACTCCTGTGAAGTGTACCTGCCCGGTGCAAATATTGTTCTTTCAAACTATTGTACCTGCCAGGAGCAATAATTCTCTTGTCTATTTCAAATAACGTGTGGGTAATTATCTTAAGTTTTGTGCATGATATCAGGACTTCTAGGTCCAAGATATTGTTACAGCTGACGAGCTCATTATTAAGCTGTTCAATTGTTCGTTATACATTCAGATTTTTCTATCTCTCAATTTTAAGAAAGAAAAGCGATTAAACATCCAAATTTGTTATACTAAACGTTGTTCTAATCAATCCCCTGTACAGCCATCAACCCAGGCGCTTGCTGTTTCTCAGTGAACCACAGAGATCCCGGAATAATAATAATAATAATGATAATAATAATAATAATAATAATAATAATAATAATAATAATAATAATAATAATAATAATAATATCGGCTTCCAAGGTTTAGTTGTTAGTGTGATTAGCTGCCACCCCGAATGGCCCGGGTTCGATTCCCGGCTCTGCCACGAAATTTAAAATGTGGTCCGAGGACTGGAACCGGGTCTACTTAGTTTCGGGACGTCAAATGAGTAGAGGAGTTTCGATACCCTCGTCAGCCGACCTCGAAGTGGTTTGCCGTGGTTTCCCACTTCTCCGGCAAATGCCGGGTTGGTATCTAACTTAAGATCACGGCCGCCTCTTTCCCTCTTCCTTGCCTATCCTTCCCAATCTTCCCATCCCTAACAAAGCCCCTGTTCAACATAGCATATGAGGCCACCTGGGCGAGGTTCTCGTCCTCCTGCCCACTTGTATCCCCCGACCCAAAGTCTGACCCTCCAGGAAATAACCCTGGAAGCGGTAGAGGCGGAGTCCCTCGATGAGTCCGAGGGAAAATCCAATCTTAAACAGTAAAGGGATTCAGATAAAAATAAATAAATATGTATATAAATAATAGTAATAATAATTTCATTCTGGCTATTTGCCGGTTGTGGCCTTTGTAAGGCAGACTGTCTGATGAAGTTGGGCGTCGTCTGCTGTGCGCGTGAAGCTGAGTGTTGCTGTGATTGAGAATAATGTTGTGTGCGGTGTATGAGTTCCAGGACTGCTCGGAACAGTACAAACACCCAGTCCTGGAGCTAAAGGGAATTTGCCTTTATTGTCCGGGGCGAAGTTAGTGCTACTGGCCCAAGTACATATTCGAAATACTTGTTAATACTTATTTCTTTCTTTTCTCCTTTCCTTCTTTCATAGCCCATATAGCGTTCGGGGTTGGTTTCTACCTCGGACTCAGCCAGCTATCCCACCTCTACCTTCTCAAGGGCAGTGTCCTGGAACGTGAGATATTTGGTTTGGGATACAGGTGGTAAGGAGGACCAGTACCTAGCCGGGCGGACTCACCTGCTATGCTGAACAGGGGCCTTGTGCGGGATTGGAAGCTTGAACGGATAGACAAGGAAGAGGGAAGGAAAAGACCGCGGTCTTAAGTTAAGTACCATCCCGGCATTTGCCTGGAAAAGAAGTGGAAAACCAGGAAAAAACACTTCGAGGATGTCTGAGGAGGGAATCGAAACTTCCTTTACTCAGTTGACCTTCCGAAGCTGAGTATACCCCGTTCCAGCCCTCGTACCACTTTCCAAATTTTGTGACAGTGCCGGGAATCGATCCCTGGGGTTTGCAGCTGATCACACTAACCACTGCACCACAGAGGCGGACCTTATTAATATAATAATTATTAATTAATATTATTATACTGATATCTGTAATGTTCTTCGGTCTGCCGAAACTACTTTTGAGTAAATAAATGTATAAACTACATGAGAAAGAAAACATATGGTACGAGAACTATGCCGTACCTGAAAAAGATACAGCTTTCTTTTTGAGGTGGTTTGTTACTTTAGTTTCCGCGGACTGAAAAAGCTAACAGTTATAAATTAAGTGATTCGGAACTGAGAAGAGATGGCTTCAGATATTAGTCTACAAATGATTGTAAATTTTAGGGTACTTATTAATACCACAAAACTAATTAAAACTTAAGATGGTAGGAATTACAAAATAATCAAGTAACAGTACCGGTACCCCTTAAGTTAAAAATAAGAAACTGTGTATATCAAGGAATTAACTACGCACATTATGAAGATATTAAAATTATTATTTTCATTAAAGTAGTTTAAAGAAATGCAAACGGTAAAATACCAATAATATAAATGTTAAATAAATTTAACAAATTTATACGGCACTAAATAAAAATTAACTACATTAATTTTTACTAATTACATTTACTTCTAATAGGTAAATACTGATATTTAAAATTTAATTAATGTTTGTAATTATTACATTGCTGACATTTTAAATACAATGCAAATCATATTATTAACATATTATTTTCTATAGGTACTATAGGTACATTAATCACCCATTATCATTTTCACACACAATCCATCCTTGCACTCATACAGGATACCTTACTGGAAGCACTTAACGGAGAATTGCTAGGAAGAGGATTTAATGTACTCTTTGGTGCAGTATTTTTGATGACTTTGAGGAGAGCATTACACCATCCTAAGGCAGTGACGGTGGATGATCGATGATATGCGTTAGTTCGAAGGACGGGTATTTCTAGGTGGGGTACTGAGTGAGTATTTTGGAGATTTAAAGAACCAAGGTGACGAAAATTGCTGGAGAGTTAAGCAGAAATGCCTTCCGCAAACATCTGGTACACACAAGTTGTTGAACGTAGTTTACGTTTGTCGTCTGCTCGTTGTCAAGGTAGTTGTTTGCAGTAGGGAGAAATTCAAGCATCCTACCGTAAATCCACAGCACATGTAAGGCAAGCTTTTAGAGTGCGTTGTAGGTTTCAAATTTGATTCATTTCTTATATCCGTAAAACTTATTTCTCTGTAATGCAAGATGGGAGATGATCATGAAAGAACAAGTTGAATTAGCAATTTAAGATTCAAATTCCGCAACTCAACCGGAAATCAAATCCGGTGCCCCAAGCTCAAATGACAAGACCACTCTACCGAACAACTGGGCAAATATATTATGACTGATAGAGATGATCGACGCTCATGGCTGGGGTTTGCATTCAGAGAGTCTTCTCATCAACTGTGACTTTCATACATAACTTACATAACTTTTGTTAGATTGTGTGGTCCTGAGCGATTTTATTACTAAAACTGAGGAGTATTACTTCGGT
This sequence comes from Anabrus simplex, assembly GCF_040414725.1. Lineage (NCBI taxonomy): Eukaryota > Metazoa > Arthropoda > Insecta > Orthoptera > Tettigoniidae > Anabrus > Anabrus simplex. The sequence continues at coordinate 48,562,697 of NC_090266.1, read as the reverse complement.
GACTTACATCAGACTGAATATGTAAACGAATAGAAAATGCTTGCTATAAGGCGCTGGGAGGTTTTGCTAGTGGCCTTATGTTGCACCGACACAGGTAGGTCTTATGGCGACGATGGGATAGGTGTGAAAATGCGAAACCAAGGGAAACCACCTTCAGGGCTTCCGAGTGTGGGATTCGAACCCACTATCTCCCGGATACAAGGTCACAGCCACGCGCCCCTAACCGTACGGTCAACTCGCCCGGTGCTAGGACGTTTAGAAATACCGATATTCCTCGCATTGAGAAATTTGCATGTGTTTGTCGGGCAGTACATAGGGTACTACGAATTCCATCATTTCTGTATAGGCTTTTCCTTTGTCCATTCCTCGCTGTAATTTCAAGCCACTTGATTCCAAATTGAGCGCACTGTAATCCTGCATCTATTAACTGCTTCTTTGCTGGCACGTTTCCATAGGAGCAAGAATTACGTCTAGACATATTTATCTAATTAGAGTGATTTGACCTGTCCGTCATGGTGTCTTCAAGGAACTACTTGAAGGCTTCGGGTCATATTTGTATCAATGAAATGTATCGGCTGGCGGTAGAATCTTTTGTAATGTATATCAGAACAAGCATCTGAGCAGCCGATTGCTTTGGTAAGCAGCGCAGGTCGCCATTGTTTGAGTGGAAGTGTTGAAACCTGATCATTCTCAGTCAGCTGAACCGACAAAACAATCACGTTTAAAGGCTGTTGCTCGCACGTACCCACTACGTGAGATGCTCAGCTTCCCTCCTTAAGTACCCATTTAACTGCTGCATGTCTGTGGCCTGTACGATCTTCAGCGTGATCGAGGGATGCAACTGCATGGCCTTCTCGGAGAAGGAGTTTTATATATATGCAGTAGAAGAAGCAAGTCCTCTAAACTACCTTGTCGTCCTTGATGCTGTAATAATAAGATAATAATAATAATAATAATAATAATAATAATAATAATAATAATAATAATAATAATAATAATAATAATAATAATAATAATAATAATAATAATTTTTAAATAATAGACCGAATTGACGGCGCGATTCGGGTTACTATCGGCAGCCCTGCAGAGGGCTTTCCGTGATTTCCCATTTTCACACCAGGGAAATCCTGGCTCTGTATCTTAATTGAATCGGTCGGTGGAAATAGGAACTAAGTACTTTCTTTCTTTTTAGTTTTCGTGGGAAATAAGAACCGAATTTTGAATAAAATACTGTGCTGACAAATTCATTTGTTTACCATTTGATACTGTACATGGCCTATCGCGATTATTATATCCTTACGAGAACCGATATATTTAATGAAGGATTAGAGAAATGATTATTTGTTTAACATAGTTCCTTTCCCCTGTCGCTGTCGGAATTTAACATACTTCAGAAAACTTACTAGTGAAATTTATGTATTTTTACATAAAATTAATATTAATTGATCAAATAAGTGAAAATTAACACGAAGTAAACTAAATCAATTTTTGTTTACATGATAATCACCCGAATTGAAAAGAAATTGCACTATAGGTGAGAAATCTAAATATTGTTATGATGCTAAGTGTTTTTCAAAGGAAAAGTCTTGTTTCAGAATATGTTAAGTTCACTTCACAGCAAGACTGATTCATCACTACTTGCGCTCGGCCACTTCAATATCTTCTCGTAAAAGGAGCTGTGCATCTATTACTTCCAATCCCAGCCTTACACATATTTCCCTCGTCGGAACCCTTCCATGCGTTACGAGGCGTTAAACAAGTAGCAAACTTCTCCTCCCTCTATACCGCTTTTCCCGCACACATGAGGTTGCGAGTTCGGCTCTGTTGCACATGCGCACTTGATCCTGTTTTACGGCCGGATGACCTTCCTGACGTCAAACCTATGTGGAGGGATGTAATCAATATTGCGTGATTCTGTTGTGGTTGGTAGTGTAGTGTGTTTTCTGAATATGAAGAGGAGAGTGTTGGGACAAACACAAACACCCAGTCTCCGGGTCAGAAGAATTAATCAGACGCAATTAAAATCCGCGTCCCGGCCAAAAACCGAACCCGGGACCCTCTGAACTGAAGATCTCAATGCTGACCATTCAACCAAGGAGTCGGGCCGTCGGAAATAACTAAATAAATTAGAATAGATACAAAAATCATCATCAGAATAATAAGAATAATAAGAATAATAATAGTATCTTTCTTCCCTTTTTTTCTTAATCTGTTTACCCTCGAGGGTTGGTTTTCCCTCACACTCAGCGTGGGTTCACACCTCTACCGCCGCAAGGGTAGTGTCCTGGAGCGTGTGACTTTTGGGTCGGGGGATGAAACTGGGGAGGAGGGCCAGTACCTCGCCCAGTTGGCCTCACCTGCTATGGTAAACAGGTGCCTTGTGTAGGATGGGAAGATTGGAAGGTTTAGACGAGGAAGAGGGAAGGAAGCGGCCGTGGCCTTAGGTTAGATACCATCCCGGCATTTGCCTGGAGGAGAATTAGGGAAAACACGGAAAACCACTTCGAAGATGGCCGAGGTGGGAATCGAACCCACCTCTACCCAGTAGACCTCCCGTGGCTTAGTGGACCCCGTTCCACACTTCAAATTTCGTGGCAGAGCCGGGAATCGAATCCGAGCCTACGAGGGCGGCAGCTAATCACGCCAACCACTACACCACAGAGGTGGACATAAATAATAATAATAATAATAATAATAATAATAATAATAATAATAATAATAATAATAATAATAATAATAAGGGAGTGTGGCCTCCGGAGATCCTGTTGCTCGTCTTTCGAGTTGACGCCTGGTAGGTGACTTGTGAGTTTGTGAAGATGGGGCACAACATACGATGATTTCTTATCCTGAAGACTACACACACATACCCAGCCCCCGAGCCACCGGAATTAAACCATGAAGGGTAAAATCATCCACCCGGTCGGGAATCGAACCCGAGATTTCATGAACTGAAGGCCAGTACGCTAACCATTTAGCCATGGAGTTCTAAATAATAGTAATAATAATAATAATAATAATAATAATAATAATAATAATAATAATAATAATAATAATAATAATAAACCAACAGACTTGGCTCTGCGGTTTGCGCCACTGCCGGCGGTGCTGTAGGCAGCCTTCCTTGGTTTCTCATATTCACCCTAGGGAATTCCTGGGGCTTTAACTTATGTAACCCCACGGCCACTACTTTACCACACCAAGCGTTTTCCCATTTTCGCCTCTTCAAATACATTCCACATGTTAGCGTGAAATAACGTTAAACAGCTGGCAGTAAGAAACTACGCAACTAAATAAATAAATAAATAAATAAATAAATAAATAAATAAATAAATAAATAAATAAATAAATAAATAAATAAATAAATAAATAAATAAATAAATAAATAAATAAATAAATAACTGACAATGGCTTAATAATAATAATAATAATAATAATAATAATAACAATAATAATAATAATAATAATAATAATAAGTGGGAAAACACGGATAATCGCTTCGAGGATGGCTGAGGAGGAAATCGAACCCCGTCAACTTATTTGATCTCCAGAGGCTGAGTGGACCCGGTTCCAGTCCTCGTACCACTTATCAAATGTCGTGGTAGAGCTGGGAATCGAACCCGTACCTCAGGGGATGGCAGCTAATCACACTAACCACTGCACCATAAAGGCGTGCAATAATGAAAACCTACAACCTGTTTTCCAGTCAATGATGGGTCAGGGATGGAATGAATGAAGCCCCAATCTTGCGGTGACGATAGGAATTGTGCCGGCTGCAGAAGCCTGTCGCACTTTTCTAGGGCAAGGATTAATAACTGACAGATGGAATGAAATGATATTGGAGAGTGTTGCTGGAAATAAAGATGACAGAGAAAAACGGAATACCCGGAGAAAATCCTGTCCCGCCTCCGCTTTGTCCAGCACGAACCTCACATGGATTGACCGAGTTTTGAACCACGGAACCCAGCGGTGAGAGGCCGACGTGCTGCCACCTGAGCCACGGAGGCTTAAAGGCGTGCAATAATAGGCCTAATGTCCGACTCGTTGGCCGAATGGTCAGCGTACTGGCCTTCGGTTCAGAGGGTCCCGGGTTCGATTCCCGGCCGGGTCGGGGATTTTAACCTTAATTGGTTAATTCTAATGGTCCGGGGGCTGGGTGTTTGTGCTGTCCCCAACATCCATGCAACTCACACACCACACATAACACTATCCTCCACCACAATAACACGCAGTTACCTTCAAATGGCAGATGCCGCCCACCCTCATCGGAGGGTCTGCCTTACAAAGGCTGCACTCGGCTAGAAATAGCCACACGAAATTATTCTTATAGGCCTAATAATAATAATACTACTACTACTACTAATAATAATAATAATAATAATAATAATAAAAATAATACTTGTTACGGGGTGTCTGTGGACCAGCAGCGGTGAAAGAAGGTTTTTATCAATAGGAGAGTACTATTAGGCGCAGAATTAGAATGCGTGGAATAGGGGTGTACCTACCGGTACAATAATAATAATAATAATAATAATAATAATAATAATAATAATAATAATAATAATAATACCTCCGTGGTCAATTGGAAGGTATCTTGATCTTTGGGCCTCGGATACCTGGGTACAATTCCCGGCCGGGTCATGGATTTTCATTGCAAAATATTATTTCAATTACCTCGGGAATACTGGAATTCACACGCCGCGCCGCTCACAACACAATCCTCCACCACTCTACACAAGGTAATCGCCTCCCACCCTGCAATACAGGGGCTGCCCTTCGTTAACGTTTCCCTTCTCTCCTGCCTATAAAGGTCGGATGAACCAGCCGTATTTGTCTGTTCTGAAGAATGAAATAGACTGATTTCGTGCAGTTTCCGAGAGTTATGATTCACACGTTTTTCCGGCTCCTCCTTGGTTACCTGGTCCACCCATGGTATCTTGAATATGCTGTGATACATCCACACATCGAAGGCCTCCAGTCCGTTCATTGACGAAGCCTTTATTATCCGTGAACCAACACTGGTAATTCGTAACACTTCCCGACACGCCAGCGCGTTTCGTATCGGCGATGATAGTTGCACGAACGACTTGTTAAGTAATTGACCAATCAATCAATCAATCAATCAATCAATCAATCAATCAATCAATCAATCAATCAATCAATCAATCAATCAATCAATCAATCAATCAATCAATCAATCAATCAATCAATCAATCAATCAAAAATGGTCTGCATTTAGCGCTTGTCGCCTAGGTGGGGCATATTCCTTTACCCGGCCTATTCTTAAATAATTTCAAAGGAAGTGGGAATTTATTGAACATCTACTTCGTTAATTATTTATTCCATTCCCTAATTCCCCTTCCCATAAATGAATATTTCCCAAAATGTTTCCTCTTTAATTCCAATTTTTCCCCTCAAACTTATTTGTTTATTATATTGTACAAATTTTACAAAATGTACAATCATTGAATTATTTAAGAGAGTGCTATCTGATATTTCGTGTGGTTTCAGAGGACTACTTAAGCAATTAAATACCAATTAGGTTACACTGTAAACAATGTATGAGCAACTAAAATCATATAAATAGTCTTTAATTTTATTGTTGTTCGATTTTGCTGATAGATACCTTCCATCTCGAAAGTAAGAATACGAATAAGAATAAGAATAAGAATAAGAATAAGAATAAGAATAAGAATAAGAATAAGAATAAGAATAAGAATAAGAATAAGAATAAGAATAAGAATAAGAATACGAATAAGAATAAGAATAATAATAAGAATAAGAATAATAATAAGCATAAGAATAAGAATAAGAATAAGAATAAGAATAAGAATAAGAATAAGAATAAGAATGTTATTGGCTTTACATCCCAATAACTATATTGTTAAGGTTTTCAGAGATGCCGACGTGCCGGAATTTAGTCCCGCAGGAGTTTTTCTCGTGCCAGTAAATCTACCGAAACGAGGCTGACGTATTTCGGCCCCCTCAAATACCACCGGACTGAGACAGGATCGAACCTGCCACTTTCGGTTGCCTCAATCGTCTGAGCCACTCAGCTCGGCCATCTCGAAAGTACAGTTTTATTTAGCTGACAGATGGTCACCAGAGTGCACGACACTTTGAGTTTCTCCAGAAAATGACGACGCATATTAAATCTTACCGGTTATTTTGACGTAGGCATTCTCCTACCATCTATTTAATATTGGTGTTTTTCAATTATTTCAAACAAGTGAAAGTTGAGAAACGAACACATTTTTATAGCAATATCAAATTACTATAAATTCTACTATTATATTTTCCCAGTTTCCTAGTTCACTTCCCCGTCAAAAATATACGACTTTTTTATTCCTTTACTTCTCAGCGCATTCATTTGTATTATTAGCACTTAATGTGTATGATTCTATACACTTCACTATTTTTGTGTGTAAGAATACCAGGTTAGATTGTGATAATAAAAATGACAGCGCTTTCAGGGAATGATAGGGGAGAGTCCTACAGTATAATAATTTCGTGTGGCTATTTGTAGCCGAGTGCAGCCCTTGTAAGGCAGACCCTCCGATGAGGGTGGGCGGCATCTGCCATGTTTAGGTAACTGCGTGTTATTGTGGTGGAGGATACTGTTATGTGTGGTGTGTGAGTTGCAGGGATGTTGGGGACAGCACAAACACCCAGCCCCCGGGCCATTGGAATTAACCAATGACGGTTTAAATCTCCGACCCGGCCGGGAATCGAACCCGGGACCCTCTGAACCGAAGGCCAGTACGCTGACCATTCAGCCATCGAGTCGGACAGAGTCCTACTGAACCCTTGAACTTACCATTCCATCGTTGGTCGGCCACGGCTGCTACAGTAGAACAATCTAGAACTCTTAAATCATGGGTCGTTGCGGGAATAAATTCGGTCACGATCTTAACCAAACGATGGGGTTCAGAAGAGAGCCTAACTACTTGAAATGAGGAGCAAAATGTGCTTACTAACTTTTATTAAATTGAAATAGCACGATAACATTATTAATTTAATAGGCATTCTTGAAAAATAAAAATAAAAATGATAAATTATTGATTTTGAATGTCTCAAACACAGTCACATTACATAACGTTGATTTGTTTCTTACAATATCGAAGAGTTGCTTCGGAGAAGTTAATACATTAGTGGACAGCGAAACTGAAAAAATGAAAAAGGGAAGACCTGAAAACCGGGCACCTATTATTCCAAACGAGAACTGAGAGTTAATCCACACGATCCGTGGAAAATCTGACTTTCAACAAGTAGAACGCCTGATTTTCTCTCAATTAAGGTTATCCACCAGTCGAATACCCTTTTCGGATACGGAACACCCGCCGAATGGACCCTTAATCGAACCAAACTGACTATCAGTTGCTTTGGATAGGTTGCGAAATATTATGGGAAAGCATGGTGTTCACTACGAATTAACAGCATTATTCACAATTGAAATAAAATTCCACCATGTATTTGTCATTCATGACACCCTTAAGTGATAAGGTAATCCCGATGCTAAATGTGCATCACCCAAAACAGCTGTTCGGAAGGAACCAACAACAACATGATCCGTGAGGATCTTACGTTATGTCGTTCTAAAGGAACAAAACTGCGAAATGCAGGAAACACTTATTCATCATGCATTTAGAAGAAATGCCAAACACTGAAGTTAATTAAAAAGTGGAAAGTCACTTGAAAAGTATTATTATCGAACCGATTTTCAGGTTAGAAATGGTTTTGTACGCTAAATAAAATTACCAGTCCACGTTAAACATTATTACAACTTTAAGGAATTCTTTCGCTTGAAAAACAATGCTACCAGTACAGATCTATCTATTTATTGTCTGTCCCAACACACTACTTATAAAGTGATTACTTAATTACTTTCAACTATGAATAAAAATGAAAGTACGACAAGATTGAAAATAAAATATTGTTACTGGCTGACGAATCGAAACCGCATTCGCAACTCAAGTCTCACACTAATACACTGAGTGTCAATATGCGAACTATCAAACGAAAACGGACGTCAAAATGATAAAACAATAAAGTCCGTAAAATAAATTAACATATCGAAGTCATTAAAGCTCAACACGCGCGGAGAATTACAGTAAAATATAATTAATCTAGATCAGGTTGATATCCAACATTTGGGCAACCCTCAGCCGCCGATAGCTGTCCCGTTATCTCAAGGAGAGCTACGCATTGACCCTCTTCATAAATCATATCATACTGTAGATGCTACCTTCGTCCAGGCCACTTCAACAAAAAAAACAAAGAAACATCTAAACTGAGACTTGAGTGTGTACAGCTACCATCCCAGACCTATCGTCGGGCTCACTTGAAATCTGTACATCCTAACACTAATCACTATATACATGATACCTTCCAAATTCTATCGTCGGGCGTGAACTAGGACGTCTCATCATCAGTGACTCCAAGGATAACATGTGACGTCCTAATCCTATCGTCGGGCGTCAAAGTGGGTCGTACTACGCCTCCCTTAACATATCAGGCGAACTAGCAATTTCAAACAACTCCGACTTTCAATACTAAACCTGGTCAGACAAATACCACCCGACGGAACCACGTCTCTTACTATCAAACGAATGCAAGTCAAAAAATACAGTAAGTCTCTACCTCGTTACAATACGTGAACTCGAAAATAAATATACGTGACGAACGATTCTCCACCTCAAACACAATCTCAGCCTGTGCACTGAAGTTTTAGGGAAGCAATGACAATTCCCAACGCACGTTTACCATAGTGGATGCCTTCAAAATAATAATCATCACTACCGCATTCGAAATTCTCAAATCGCCTATCGTCAATTCCAACTATTTATATCAATGACATATCCAGTGGACGAAATTCAATACACCCCAACCATGGGTCCAAAATGCTCTTTTATCCTTGAGGTCGCATTATCTTACTATTCATACGGGCTTTAAGTACCAAATCGCTGGACATTTACTACCAAGATTTTAACCTTTTACTAGAGTCGTTTTCACTTGGGATTTTGCTAGAAATCTACGGTGCTTCACACAGTAGTCGTCTCAAATTCGGATTGGTAGCGGAAAACAATACAGCCTGCCTCAATACAGCCTGTTTCTTAAATACTTCCTCTGCGAAAATATAGCCTGTCTCAAACTAATTCTCCTCGCTTTATTCCAGCGGTATCACTTAAAATCCAGGCTTCATTTCATCCATCTCTCTCATCTCCACATACATATAAATTCGTCGCTCTCAATCCCTTTTTCTTATATTTCCAAGACCCTTTTTCATAATTCAATCCCCTGGTGAAAACAACAACCACTGTAAAACACATCTCTTACTTTACTGTTATTACGACTTTCAGACCTCGAGAATCCAAGAACACACCGCGACTTTTCATATCATTGATATACACGATGTCTCAAAATTTTCCTTCCCATTAATAACTGTAACTCTACCAAATTTCACTGAAATTATCTAAATATGCCTGCGATCCTTGTAAAAATATACTGGTTAAATGCGCTTTTAACATAGAAAAATTTCTTTATCCCGCGGTAGACATTATTATTATTATTATTATTATTATTATTATTATTATTATTATTATTATTATTATTATTATTATTATTATTATTATTATTATTATTATTATTATTATTATCGACAAACATTTCTGAATTCAACTGATATTTGAAATTTAGATATTCGCCACAACTAATTTATAACTTATAACTTCCCAAAATTCCACGCTTTGGACAATATCTCATCGAACATTAACACCAAATTTTAAGCGTCGCATTTTACCGTTTCTTGACATGAAATTTACACACTGAAAGTTTCACACGCTGACCAAAAATTTCAACACCTTTCGCCTGATAATTACGAATATCAACCCGACAATCATCTTGAAAATTTTGTTGGGACAGAACAAATAAAACTAACTACAACATAACATAAAAATAGACAGACCTGCACAATGGTGACATTCCCAGCATTCTGGTTACATCGTCACCAGCTGACCTCGCTCCTTAGCCGTACATTTTCACAAAGAACATTATCATTTCCAACATCTCACTCTTACAAACACTACCCTTCTCACACACGATATTAAAATTACCACATAAATCGCGCACTTTTCTCTGTAATTGGCATCACGAACTTCCCTCGTTCTGCGGTCCTCTACGACTGTCTGGATCGTTCCCAGAGTTGTCTCTCTCCGTTACTCCAATAAAACAGGTATTCAACAGATAAAGGGAGCAGAACTACTCTGAATAGCTTCCCCAACCCTCGTCACTTTCAAACGTACATGAGATGATATAAATAAAATCTGCTGCGTATAATTTAACCAACTCCTACACTTTCCTAGTTCGTCGGTACACTTTCAGAACTTTTCCAATCACCTTCTCTTCTTAACCGAGTATGTGGACCTTAGCCACGGACATGTATTTAATTATTTGTCGATCAATCTGGCGCGAATTTCCAATGACGACGGGCACTAGCTCCCGCGGCTTCAAGTTCCAGATCGACACTGAAAAACATACGGTGGTGGGTTTCTTTTATAATCTCAGGAGGGACGATATCCCCACTATTAAGCTTGATTGTGTAATCTGCCAATTTTGCGTCCAATAGACCGATTTTGATGAGACTTGTCCCAGACTTCCGGACAGGCTTGCACTTATTTTTGATGTTAATCTTATAATTTTACCACACTCACAACAGGGGAAATAAATTATTTCTGCCCGTGCGTTTCGCGCGTTTTCTTCATCCCCTGACCTTGGCACGTGTAGCTGGCTCACTGATCTGACGCTAACATATACTTAGGCTTAACTGCATTTATGTTTTTCCCTGGGGGCTCTGTCTTCACATAGGGTTTACTAATAATTTACCTTATTTATTTCTTTATTTACTGTATTGCCAAAATCCCTCGTTGTATAGAATTCCATGAATTTAAAGAATTTTCGGGCACTCGAGTTCCGCCGAGGTGTCCCGGTATTTCACGAGCTTGCCGTGAATGAGATCCTTCCCACGCGACATCGGGGCTCTTAGGAGCGCAACATGGCTGCCCTCAAACATAAAAGTAGTTTCTTGATACAAATAAATATTGAGAAAAAAAGTATTTTTCTCTCCGTAGAATTATGGGTTCACTACAGTACCGGCCGGCTTGCAGTACCGGCATTTGCTGGTTTTCGTTTTTGCGTATATGTCAGTAGCTTACAGCTGGCATGTGAAAGATGCTACATTTCTGCGCGTCATACTTCGAGGGTTTCGTTCAGCGTTAAGTCTTGTGTAGGATGTGAGTATTGAATTTTGGCTGGCTTACGATCACTCGCGAACAGTTATATTCAAACTCCATTTCAGGTAAGTTGTAGATTTTGTTTTAACATTTATATTATATAGATATTCTTTAAGAATGCCAAATCCGGTAAAGGTTTCACATCATCTATTAAACAGTATCCAGTCAGAGAAGTTCGTTCACGTGAGCTTCATACAGTACTGGCCACCCATATGTCCCCCAGTATCGGGCAATATGACTTAAAAATAATTATATCCACTTCTTTTCACTTTCCAGGGTGAAATGACAGAGGAAAGGGGAAAAATGAAATAAAGATTACATTGAACGAAATTATTTCTAACAAGAAAAAGCAAGGCAGGCTGCTGAGATTCTGTGTGCGATAAGAAATACGTTAGGAGATCGTCTGAGAGATTTAGAGTTGCTGTGGCTGTGGATCTAACTCCTCAGATGGGATGATTTAAAACCCTTTATGTCGATATGGAGAATCTGTTGGTTACTTATGTGAAGGATCAGTATAATAACTTCATGCCCCTGAGCAGTAATTTTTTTAGAGTTTGCACTCCTTTGGCGGAGCATTTAAAAGTGCCTCACCAGTTCAAAAATGATACGAAAACTGCCGGAAAGCAGTTCCATTGTGATTGTTATGTAAAAAGTGAGAAAATGGAAGAAGAGATAGTATGCATTACTTGTTGCGAGTCATTTGATGAAGAATGGGTGCGGTGTACGGAAAGCAAAGATTGGGCTCATGTCGGATGTTTGTATTTTATTTGTGATTATTGCAAAAATGTAAACTAAACTTGAAGTCAATTCCAATAATTATGTGTTTTCGAGTTCATTGTGTAGTTGTTTGATGTTAGTAATTTATTATACATATTGCACCGTACCCAGGGGTAGGAACCCTCTAGGACGATGCCACAAATTCCTGACTAAACAATCCGACGAACTCAGGTGGGTAGAGAGTGGGATAACTTGTCACGGGTAAGACGAAAAGTCGAAGTTTAAACTTATCTCTAAGTATCATGACAGGAATAAGGAGGTCTATATCGAATGGGAAACACTGATATGGGGTAAGATAGGTTTATTGCATAAAAGAATCCGAAACATTCTAAAATTCACAAAGTAAAAGTCAATATTGAAACGGCTTTAAACTGGCATCGAAATGAAATGAAATCCAAGGAATTACAATATAAAAAGAAGCAATATCAACGCAAAACAAAACAAATTTTAAAATGCAAATTCTAATTACGAATTAAATACTGAGAAGTGTCATTATGAATCAACGTGATAGTCCAAAGTTCCTGTTTACATGGAGTAAAACCGTCCTATGAACCACAAGTTCACGGATTCGATTAATTTCGGGAAGACTGACGCGATAAGCTCATGTAGACGTGATCTAATTCCGGATGTAGTGGGACGTGACGATATAAAATGGGAAACAAATTGTGGCATTTCCCTACTCTATATTTACAACAATCATAACAAGCTAAAATAGTCGAAGTAGTGGATCAAGTGGGTGAAAACGTACAACTACACTGACTCGACCTGTGAAACGCGGCTCACCAAAGGTCCAGTCGGAACTAGATTAACCTTAATCATCAACTCAGCACTCGGGCTGTTCCCCAATAATCAACAGGACATCAAACCAAAATCACAATGAAATCACACAAATACACAATCCTGTAAAAGAAACGTACAACATAATCTAATAAACACAAGGAAGAAAATGGGCAACAATCCCGTTCATCTCGAAGCATCGGAGCGCATGCTAGCGTCCTTCGTCAATTACAGACTTCCTGCCAGGAAATCAGCTGAAAAGAATATTAAACTCAAGACTACTCTCGGAAATTGGTCACTGTTTTGACAAGATAACATCACGCAAACTACTCTTCGCTTCGCAACTACGGTATAATTTGGCTGATAAACTGATCTTCATAGCGAGCTAATATTTCAACAACCGCACTGAATCTCGCATTCTGACGTACACATTGCCGGCAGGCTAGCACATTCCTCAACACATATGTAATAATCTCTTGGCCTGACATTTACTTCACGGCATCTCAAATTCTCAAAATTAATCCATAATAAAATCACAGGAAGATTCTCGCTTCACATATTTCTCATATTATTTCCTGGCATGCACACTGCCCGCATCATTGACTTCACATATATTTCAGCATGCATTAAATACTCATATATATATTGTGGCCGTAATTAGGTCACAGCTGACTGTACAGGTGTGGGCGTGTGGCTTGTGTTCGCTTGTCGGCGAGAGGGAGTGCGCGTGACCTTGGCTCGGGGACGAGAACGAGTTTTTTTGACGTGAAGAGGGTGGCTGGTCGACTAACAAAATAAAATTTTAAAAAATGAAGGTTGGCGAGAGAAAAAAGTTGCTAGCGCGTGTCACTTATAATTACAGGGAACGAAATGAATGAAATATTTATAATATCTTTGGTGGCGTGACATGCATAATTACGGAATGCTCATGGATTAAATAAAATAAATTGGATGTATAATTGCACGTTTATATGATATAAATTAAAAACTGAAATTTTTGAATTAATTTGCATGACCTTTTGGCTGAAATGGTGATAAAATAATTTATTCATACGGTAGAAGAACTCAGTATCTAAATTGACTATACTTCCGTGCATGAGTGCCAGACACGATATTTAAGTCAAGTGATAAGAGTACTCGTTCTCACATACTGACGTGTTCCCGAACTATCATCTTCAGTCGCTCGGAGTCCTTGCCAGCAAGATTTTCAACGTAGAACATCGTGAATACTGTCGTCAGGAATAGTGGCTTCGCTTCTGTGCTCTACACTTCTGATAATTGTCGACAACGTGGAACAGTGCTGTGATCAGACGTCGAATGTGCAGATATTAATCCCTTAAGTACGTGTCATTTCCAAAATACAGTTACGTGTGTGTTTGGAGTTTATTCCAAAGCACTTTGTGTAAGTTTCAGCTTTCTCACGAGTGAACGTGGAGGACCTAAACGTGATCATTTCCAAAAGAGGACAGAACTTCGTGTTATGGAGTACCTGTGCTTCACCATGAAGTTTTAAACCATCGACCACCGTCGGCGGCGTCGGGATGCAGATTCTTTCATCCTAGAATGGCTGATTGAGAATCCAGGCTTCCAGACGTGAAGATATCTTCTTAAGTTAAGTCGATTATGTCTCATTTATATGATTTCTATGTAGTTTTGTTCTATTCTATTCTTTCTTCTGAGTAATTTAATTTTGACACATTTCTATGGTTGTATCTTTTGTTCGGATATGTCGTAAAACTAGCACATGTGATTGCTTAACGACCATGTGGCCATGAATTGACAGCAAGGGTTCTGACAGCGTTATCCATGTGTTATCGAAACCATCCTTGCTTATTGAGTGAATTTCGTTACGAATATGAGTTAATTTATGTCCGATGGATTTAATGAAAGGATATTTTGTCAATATTTTCAATATTTTCCTTGAAATAGAACTTCTACTTGTACCTCGTGTTTGAGATAACGTGTCATCGGGATATTAAATCTGAATTCTATGTATGAATTTAATTGGAATATGTGCATTGAAGCATGCGATAATTAATTGGATTAATTAATCATCGAGACGCATTTAAGTGGATATTATGTATTTGTAGGACGATGGTAGGTCCTTGTATTTCGTGGCTACACATGTCTGATATTAGGATGCGACAAGTTAGAGTCGTCATTGTGGTACACTGTACGTGTAAAGTATGTGGAATAATTGCGCATGATATGAATCTTCGTGAAACTGAGTTTTTCACATGTTAATGTTGTAATACTATTAAGCCTGATGTGGATTAGGTTGTAATGTGAATGTGGATTATTCGAGACGAATACAGTGTAGTCTAATATTAGTGCCTTCTGATAAAGAAAATGAAAGTCCATGTTAATCGATGCACTTCTTAATTCGTGAGAATATCCCAATTTTGCTCAAGTAATTTAATAATTTCAAGTTGAAGGTACAGGTGTATGTTCGTGAAGGCCTTAGGTCTGAAGAACAGATCTTCGACGAAATATTTCAGTAATATTTGGTTCGTGACTAGGCAAGCTCATTCGTTAATGCAATATTACGCTCTCATGAGGTAACTCGATCTTGATGGAACGTAATAAATCTGTTAACATGGGAGTGAGAAGTTGATCGACACTCGTCGACATGTAAATATTGTAGATATTTTCTTCTTGATAATCACAGTCTTCTTGATAATTTCAGTAGTTAGCCGTAGATGTAGTAATTTACTAGTAGTTAGAGAATTATTTTCTATGTGTTTTGTTCCGATAATGTGTGACACTTTGACATTATCGATCGAAAGTGGATGGGATTTCCACATGGATGATATTTTCTCCATTTATGAATATTCGTAACCTCAAAAAGGCGTGTTATTTTTTTCAATTATCGATCTGACGCTTATAAGTTCAGTATTAATTCTCACGAAAAGAGATGTGAGACGACGTGAACAGATATATCCGACGTCTCGGATTAACTTAAAGAAAACAAAGGCAAATTCAACTTTTCATTTTTATAACTACGAAATTGCTGATATAACGAATGTAAATTTTATTTTGTCGTAACAGTCAACTTAATGAATCTTGGATATTTCTTTATTATACTCGTTCATACAATTACTGCATTTTTTCCAGATTGTTCGAGGAAGGCTTGGCCCATACCTCATTTTTTGAATAACAAATTTTGATTCAACTTTAAATAAATAATTTAATGACTTTAAAAACGATAAAGAAAATTAACAATGTAAAATACTCTGTTAGAATGGTAGGGAAAACAACTGCCGTGTACCATCCCATTTGTTTGCATTTGAGTTTGTTACATCAAGAGCCATATTAAATTACGTAAAGTAGTGATCATAGTCATAATCACAGACTTCAGGATGGCTAATATTTATTTCAATTCAAATAAATGTCATATTTGTCCTATACCTTGAACATGTTTATTTTCGAACCCCATGTTAATCCTGCCACATTCATTTATTTTATAAGCCTACAGCCATCGAACTGAGCACCCCTGGGGTGTCTCGTGTTCGCTGACTGACTACGTCGGGGACAATATATATATATATATTGTATTTTCATCAGGCTTTTCATTACCAATCAAGGATCGATTCCCTGCTTAATCCTTATTCAAAACAGTCTCCAATCAATTTTAAAAGAGCCTATTATAATCAACGGTGCACATACAGCTCCAAACGTCTCGCAGCACCTGTAATTCATGCAGCAAGAAGCCTATCTCACGCTAATCTCTCAATGTAAATTAAATAAAATTTAGTGTCTACGCAGCGAGTGTGTAACTCGGGATGTTGATGATTTCAGCTATCTAATCCTTCTATATATATAAAAACACAGGAATAGCCTTAAACTAGATAATAAGCATAATTCGCACAAATAAATATCAAAATAAAACCTGTCATCACCCTTGATATTCCATCTAAATAATTATGAATTCAAAGAAAGGAAAAGAAAGCATGTAACGCCGACCTGTCCGTATTTACAATAGCACACACATAAAATGAACACATGCCGTCGAACTGAAATTAAACTAAAGAAAATCCCTAATCTAAACCTCACTAGTATCTATATATGGCGTCTCCGAAAACCGTAAAAGAGTAGTTAGTGGGACGTAAAACAAATAACATTATTATTACTAGTATCTATCGTAATTCACAAAAGCATGCCATTTAAATATCACATGCGTCTTATCTTGGCAACTCCCAGGACATATTTAGCAGGTTACTTGCCCGCTTCTATGAAAGGTTATTCCGATGTCAGCACAGTTTCAACACGTGGATCCAATCTTCTCTCTTCAATGGATATTGGCATATTCTTGAAGCTAGTTCTTGTATAACAGCAACACACAAATTTCTGGTCAGTATTTCTTCAGCGCCCTTTGCGCACGTTGCACCGAATAAACCCACTGTCGGCTGTAATTGCAAACCACTGTGAATGAAGTAACACCAAGAACTCATTCACAATCAACAGTAAATGTTAGGGCTTCAAGTACTGTCTCTAGGAGCGGCCCGCGGATCGAATCGAATAGTCTCTCGCGAAACTCAACCGGCCCGATGGTAATGCACGGAAAAACATCTCTCGCTCGATTACCAGTCCGCAGCGGAAATTACAGTTTGTTTCACTAATGCACGAATTTGTGACATAGCGCACTTGGCTAATTATTACTGCACTCAGTTTAAATAACGCTGTTCACAAGGAAAGAGATACACTGTTTTGGGTCGGTACGACCATACAAAGTTGAACTTCTGCCCACATGGTAGCAACTACGCGTCCTGCGTGCACTGAAGTATCACACCGATGCTCACTACTCGACAATACACCGAGAAAGGGGCGATGCTCACTACTCGACAACACGCAGAGAAAGGGGCGATGCTCACTACTCGACAACACTCATAGAAACGAGGACGCTCCACCATGCGGTGCGCTTAAGTATTTTTGTACACGCTGTTATGGCTAAGGGATTCCCCAAAGATTCAAATGCTCAGCCAATCAGAGCTATCGTCTCAAACAATGTCTTTGTAATTCATTGAAATTAATATCAAATGCACTCATAATAAACAGATCACGGCTCAGAAAGTTTCCTAAATTACTCCTGAATATTTCTAGCTCTCAGACCTGTGGAAAGCCCCAAATAACAGACCTGAACACTCTTTTTTGCTGAACACACCACACGTAAAACAATGTTGGTCATCCTGAAGTTTCACTCTGCGCGGTCCAGCATTCATATTAGCCACGCCCTTGCTTTCTAATTGGCTCAGCACACCTCGTGGCTTAACGATCTCTACACGTGCACTCCATGCTGACTATGATTAAAATTGGACGCATCTCACGGTCACTGGAAAGCTTCGAGCTTATGTCCCACGACATTCTTTCTCCCAGACTTCCGGTTGCAGCTGTAATCTGCTACTCTTATATTGCCTAACTGCAGTTCACGTTTATAATACCTTATGATATGCCATATAATATAACTTAATATTCCAAATGAGCCGTCAGGGTACGGCGCATCCCCCTCCTACTCAGGGAAGAAATTGAATACGTGACTTCGTATTTGTTTTCTTTTCTATCCAAATTTTCTGTCATCACATAACGCGGACCCTCTTCCTTTTACTTCTCTTTGGTGCCTCGCAGGCTTACAGTCTATTCCCGTAGACGCTCATTGTCTTCACGTACGTTGTAGTACACGTCAAGTAAAGCTTGAAATCTTCGTTGTATACTGCCACATTCTTCACAAGTATCTTCACATGGCTGAGCTGTCTTCTCCATTTCCACGTAGTTTACGTTCTCAATATCTTCATCGTCGTCCTCGCCTTCTATCATTACAGGACCTACATTGGAGTTTTTATCTTCTCCTTCATCATCGCTCAGTTCCTCGGCTCTCTCCATTTCTTCATTTTCCTTAATATCATCAATCCTGATCTGACCTCTTGTATAATATAATTGAAGATTGTCTGCGTTAAAATTTTCTGTATAGATCCATCCAGACTCTGCACCTTGTATGAATTATTGTCCTACACTTGTATCACTTTATACGGACCCACATATATTTCGGCAAATTTCTGACAGAAACAAACTGATACATCTGAGCTCTAGGGACGTTTGACTAACACTATCTCATCGAACCTCAGGTGTCGATGGAAGCGCTTGTTCCGGCTTCTCCGCAGCCTCTTATCTGCCTGTGCTTTCACCCGCTCCGTGGTGACTCGTATACATATCTCTGCATACAGCCTTAGGTCATTTGAACATGTAATCTCATCATGCCAAGGTCGGTGCGGATATTCATTAAGATGAACAACGGATGGGATTTGTCCTGTAGACTCATGTTTTGTAGAGTTGATACTTTCCGTAATGATAGGTATAACCTCCGGCCATTTCCAGTGTTCTCTAGGATTAAAAATGCGACAGTATTTGGCTATTTCCCTCGTAATACGTTCACTCGGATTAGACTCCGGATGTCTGACGGAACTCAACACGTGCCTTATTTCCAACTTTACTAATTCTCTTTTGAAAGCCAGTGAAGCGAATTGCGGGCCATGGTCACTCAATAAGCTGTCCGGTTTGCCTATTCTTGGTATTACCTTATTGTTGATCTGATATAATGCTGACTTTGTATTGGACTTTTGCACTCGTCAGGGTGTTACGAATTTGGAAAATACGTCCATAGAAAGAAGAATATACTTCACTCCACGGCCTCCTGAAGGTAAATCTCCGAAATAGTATATTTAAAATAATTTCCTAGGCATTGTTTGTAATACTGGTCGTGGCTGTTGTTTCAACAAGGAGGGGTTTGGTTTCATGTTCTGATATGTATCGCAGGTTCACCAAACTTGCTGAATCATGCGTCTCATGCGTGGCCAAATGAATTATTCTTGCACGGTAGCCGTCACTTTTTATTCCTGCGTGTCCAGTGGCATGATGTTCTAGCCCATTTAAATCCATCTGGAACACTGGTGGTACAACTATTCGGAACTGATTGCGCTAATCATCGATAAATTTATGCTGGAAATTGTTGAAATAATGGTATTGTGTAGCTTTCTTCTGGCCCTCAAGGAATATTGGGGGAAGGGGTTCAATATCTTTGTTAAAATAGTCAATAGTAATTTAGTACGTTCATAATGTCTTTGTTCCTGGCCTAAATTTGGGAGCTTGTCTAAAGTATTCTGATCTTCTTCATCTAAAACTGCAAGAATTACTGTAGCTTCGACGTTATCAGCGTTACGGCTAAGTGAGTCCGCAACTGTATTTAATCTACCAGGGCAATGCTCCAACGTCAGGTCAAAATGCTGGACTAATAATGACCATCTGTATACTCTGTCACTTCCCACATTTGATTTTAAGATGAAGATTAGTGTTTTTGCGGCCTGTGCGGATTATGATTGGGAATCCATCGGTGTATTTCTTCCATTTTCGCTAAGTTACTGTGGTTGTCCAAATCATTTCATCACCTAAATTTCTTCAATCTGGTCCAGTCTCAATTCTTCTCTTGAATTTTCCATCCAAAAAATTATATTATTGCTGCCCATGTCTATCAAAGCGTCATATTATCCTAGAAAGTCGCCTCCAAGAATTAAATTGAACTCCATCTTCTGCAAGATTACACATGGATGTGTCATTATCAAATTTCCAATTTTGATATCTAACAAAAAGCTTGCTCCTAGCATACGGCTGTTTTATCAGGCAGAATTCCTCTGACCTTCAGTTTGGAAATAGGATTAATGAGTACTTTCATCTGTGACTTTAGATCATTGATGAGTACTTCTGACACTACACTGATTGTCGCGCCTGTGTCCACCAAAGTTTTAATACGAAGGTGATCTACTCTTGTATCCATTGTCCTTCCGTACTTATTGGTCTTTTTTCTGTCCCTCTGCCCTCATAATTGAGCACATTGGGATTTAATCCTGTCTCCTGTTGCCTCAGGCGGTACTCCCTATAAGAAACACTTTCCGCTACGTGGCAATCGTGGGTACTATTTGCCTGTATCGCACATTTCCGTCGGTCTTCCTCCTGTCTTTTTTCCCTCAATTCTTCAATGTATCTTCTCGACTCTTCACTCCGTTTGTCGTAATTTGTCTAGTAGTTTCCTCTTTCAGCTCTCGCCCTTTGTTCCTTTTCGTCCCATCTATAATATGGTCGTCTTGGTCCGTTATAATTCCTGTATTTATATCGACATGTCCTCCCATTCTGACCATTCGGGTAAACCTCGTTGATTTGACGTATTCTCATGGTAGTTTGATCTCCTGTAATTCTCTACTCGATTCCTCCATTGGCAGTTCCCATTACGTTGTGTTGTATCTCCGGTTCGCTGCTCTCGAGGCATCGTTTGCGTCCCCGAACTCTGTTGGTTATTATGCCTTCTCACTTTTTGGCGGACCGTACGAATCGCCTCGACATGTCTCATCCTCGGCTGATTCTGGTTAGACGTCTGATCTAACTGGCTTAGAGTGACTTCTGCTTCGACTGCCGTACTCACATTGGCAGCTATTAAAGATCTCTGGACTTCGATAGGCAACTGACGTGAAATCCCCGCTATCATTTCTGTCTCAGATTGCAAGACATCCAGATCTCTAAATTTATTGGCCTGAGATATGAAGAACTGTGAATACTGCGTAGGCAGCGTGGCTGAATATTTACGAGAGTATAATTCCATGCCAATGATTGTTGCGTGGATACGTCCCAACATTTTTTAAGGAAGGCGTCCTTAAATACTTCGTATGTGCTAAACGTGTACCGGAATGCATTCATCCAATCTATAGCAGACTCACCTAAGAAATATTCTACCGTCCTTAACCGTCGATCAGGTGGTAAAATGCAATCCGCAATATAATCATCCATCTCCCTCAGAAATGCTCTTGGAGTTCTATCGTCGTTGCCAGTAAATTAACGGGGCTTATCCCCGCTGCTACGAACGATGTTACACATGGGAATATTGTTAGTTGCTTTGGGAGTCGAACAGTGTTCTTCCGGTCTAGGCAGATATAGGATATCACTCAAAGTAGTCTGATCACTTGCCTGACTCGACGCTTTCTCTGTGCTATTCTGCTGTACTGCACATTTTATCCTGCTCAACTCCTTATCTGTCCTTAAATCTTATAGTTTCAGATTATCTCTCATGTACGCTATTTCTTTGTCCACCGTTCCTATTTTAACCTGGTTCTTCTGCGATACTTCTATCCATGCTTCCATACTCGAACCTAGCTCCTGTATATGCGCTTTATTTCCCTCCCTATCTTTCAATATCATATTGTCCCCACAATCTCTTCCTGCATTTCTGTACGAAGCTGATCATCTATTTCTTTCAATCTCTCTTCCGTCTCCCTTTGTTTCTCTTTAAGCTTCAAATCTATCTTATCTTCAGTCTTCTGTTGGGCTTCATATATTTGTTTTCCAATGTCAGTAGTCAATTCTTCAAATTTTATCTCGGTCTCCACTCGCAGCTTGTCAATCGTACATCGGTTTAGAGTTATCCCCTCTCTCACCTATCCCTGGCTAGATGTTAACCCTTCCAGTCGTTTATCAGTACTAATGGCGTGTTCTGTTACTTGGATGGCTAATTCCTCAACAAAATCTTTCATTTTCTCTATCTGAGCCTGTGTTTTCTATTCTACTACCTCTAATTGCTTTTATAATCTCTGCATAACCTAGTCTTCTAGTATGACGCAGAGGCGTGGATCATCCTCAAACGTGATCGTGAACGGATAGAAAGCTTTGAAATGTGGTTCTGGAGGAAAATGTTAAGGATTTGGACAGCTCATCGCACGAACACATCAATCCTGAACCAACTTTCAGATAAAAGTTCGTCTATCGTGTAAGGTCTCTCAGCGGATTGTACGCTACTTTGGACATATAATGCGCCGAGATGGAGGTCTTCAAAAGCTGATTGTTGAGGGCGAAGTCCAGGGAACCAGACAACGAGGACGAGTACCAACGTGATGGATTGACATGGTGAACGGCCCTCTACTGAGTTCTCTCAGATCAACCACATTGAAAGCTTTAGATAGGGAAGAATGGCGGAGTATGGTTCATAGGCTAGAAGGCTGAATATTATGATAGTCACGACGCCTTAGTCATGAGTCAAAACGAAGAAGAAGAAGAGTAAGAAGAAGAAGAAGATACCCTCTACAATGCACCTACAAACAATTACTATTTTTCCCTCTAGTTCTCCGGTGGCTGCTCTAATTTGTTCACCTAACTCCTACGTTTTATCTACCACTTGCTTAAATTGTTCTTCGTTCTTTTCCGCGACCCGCCTTAATTGTTCTTCAGTATTTCCTGCCGCTTGTTTAAACTGCTCCTCAGTCCTTTCTGCAACTTGTTAAACCCTCTCAGTGCCGCGCGTATTTATTAGGTACTAGCCAAGAGTGCCACCCACTTTTTGTCCGATTTGCAAATCTCTAGGAAAAAATTCATTACTCTCTCAATTTACACCCATTCTCAGTGAAATTTTTTTCTGTTATATAAAAGGAATGTCCCTTTGAATTAATGGCATTTTATACCTAAAATCATTTATAGTTCAAATTAAAATCAATCACAAATTTAAAATTTTTAAATACAATTAATGAAAATCCACATTTTAAGGCAAATATATAGTTCTAAAAATCAGTGTGACACACTAACTGGTGGTATTTTTTGTAGCACGGACCCTTGGCTGACGTATTGGATAAAATTATGTTATTTGGAGTGATAGTATATCTTAAGAATCAAAACATAAAGTACAGACACAGCATCATGAGAAGGGGCATGTTTCGTACCGGGTAACTAGAGGAAGGTGTTATGTGGTTGGTATGGTAAATCACTATCACGGGCAACTTCACTGAATAATGGCAATGTGTGATATTGTTAATGCCAATACTACCGTGGAAATCTTCGTTACATTCCGAATTATTTCTAACCTCGACAATTGGCGGTGTTTACAAAATCGTTTTCAGAATCACTCTCAGTGACTATAACCTCACTAAAAGAATTTTCAACATTATTATGAAGTCCATTTCATTTTCAGACTCTGAATAGTTATCGTTATTCCCTAAACTATGTATGTAGTCAGCTAGACCATCATTATTTGTAAGTACGTCGTCCTGTAAGTCCGCCATTACTGTTGACATGTGCACAAGATGTGCGGACACAGCCTTCACATTTTTTAAAAGTTCGTCACACGAAAACAAATAATTTTATGCGGCTTCTGGTGGTAAATTTGGAGACTAAACACCTTCCTTGATAAGAATATAGTAATATGTACCGCCATCTCACGGAAAAGGATGAGCTAAGGCGGTTTCTAAACGAGTCTGCATGAGGGATGAAATATCATTCATGGCACTTTCAGCGAGTTCAAGGAGGAATGATAAATCATCCCTTGGCGCTCAAAGAGTTAAACTGCTAATCTAATCTACTTGGCAATTCCGCCATTCGCTCCTGTTCCCTCCGGTCCATCTCCACCACCAAGTCCTCCATCGTCATCGCCATACTAATTCTTATACAATGAGAAATCGCAGGGATGCTCCTCGCTATCGATGTCTCTTCCGTAACTTGTGTTCTCCATATAAGCTATATTAATTTTACTGACAAGCTTCTATGATCTTACGTTAATTATCACCATAAAAAAGAAACATGCACCAAAATCGCCATATAGAAACTTCCTACCGATTCGGACTATTTTATGCATTACCGTGAATAAATGTAAACACACGCGTTACAATTAATTTGGAAAAATATTTACTAACATGCTGTAGCCCCAACATTTTATAAGCCAAAATATAACTAATGTCCCTGTCCTTTGGACTCAAAACTACGCGCTAGACAACAGCACTGGGCCATATTTACAAAAATGCTTCCGACTCAGGGCTAATATTTCAGCACAGGTCTACCAACCTCGAACCATCACCATTTATCGCAACTATCGCCACCATTGACTTAAGACTGAGGTGATCTTAAGTTCCCTAGCCTTACTCTAAATCAAACAAAAATTCGTATACTGGCAATTGAAATTTGCTCTGTACACAAATTCCAGGCTGTGTCGGGATCAACACACGTCTGGAGGACATGACATCGACCACTTTTACCTCATTAGAGAAGCCCTTTTTATAATTCTCTGACTCGAATACAGTTCCTTTATTGATACGACACGCCTTACTTAGCGGATATGTATTTCTCATTCGTATCATAATTTAAATCAAACATTATTGCCGATATTCCTAACGTTATGCATTTAGATCTTACTATGCTTTCTACACTCACGATTTCCAATGAAACCTTGCCCTTTCATGTCCGCTTACCGTCAGTTTTAGTAAAGAACATGGGAATCTAGACTCAAGTTGTCTAAAAGTAAGGTAGCAAGATTCATAAGTGCGCCTTGGAGTGAAATTACCTATCTGCCATTAATTAAATTTAACAATTACCTGGGTACCAATTTTTGGTCTCTCCCAGCCTTCGAACCATAATCTTAACCAAATCTAGCCTTCGGAACAGCTTGTCGAACGATATTCACTATCATGAATCTCAGTTTGACCTACCCCAAATTATGTAAGGACAACCTAGACATCTTTGGCAACCACAAAATATTCCCAGCGGGGTACGAATACACGCCAAAGTGTCTACAAGCATTAGTTGCAGGGCTAACAAATACTGTACCGTACCCAGCGACAGGAAGCCTCTAGAACGATGCCTCCATTTCCTGGTTAAACATCCGACTAATTCAGGTGGATAGAGAGTGGGTTATGTAGTCGCGGGTAAGTCTAAAATTCGAAGTTTAAACTTATTTCTAAGTATCATGACAGGAATAATGGAGGTTTATATCGAATGAGAAACACTGATGTGGTGTAAGATAAGTTTATTACATAAAATAATCCGAAACATTCTAAAATTCACAAAGTAAAATCATACTGAAACGGCTTGAAACCGGCATCGAAATGAAATTAAATTCGACAAATTAAAATATAAGAAACAAACAATATCAACGCAAAACAAAACAAAATTAGAAAAAGTAAATTCTAATTAAGGATTAAATACTGAGGATTTTAATTATGAATCAACGTGATAGTCCGAAGTTCACATGGAGTAAAACCGTTGTATGAATCACAAGTTCACGGATTTGATTAATTTCGGGAAGACTGACGCATAAGCGCATCTAGACGTGATCTAATTCCAGACGTAGTGGGACATGACGATATGAAATACGAAAAATTCTAGTGGCATTTAACTACTTTATATTTACAACAATGATAACAAGCTAAAATAATCAAAGTATTTACACTGTATCAGGTAGGTGAAAACTTACAACTACACAGACACGAGCTGAGAAACTCGGTACACCAAAGATCTAGTTGGAACTAGACTAACCTTAACCATCAAGTCAGCTCTCGGGCTGTTCCCCAATAATCAACAGGACATCAAACCAAAATCACAATTAAATCACATAAAAACACAATCCTGTAAAAGGATCAAACAACATAATTCAATAAACGCAAGGAAGACAAAGGGCAACAATCCCGTTCATCTAGCTATATGGAGTGTAGGCTAGCGTCCTTCGTCAACTACAGATTTACTGCCTGGTAATCAGCTGAAGAGAATATTAAAACTCAAGACTACTCTCGGAAACTGGTTACTGTTTTGACAAGATAACATCACGCAAACTACTCTTCGCTTCTCAACTATGCTATAATTTGGCTGATAAACTGATCTTCATAGCGAGCTAATATTTCAACAACCGCACTGAATCTCGCATTCAGACGTACACATTGCCGACAGGCTAGCACATTCCTCAACACATATGTAATAATCTCTTGGCCTGACATTTACTTTACGGCATCTCAAATTCTCAACAATAATCCATAATAAAATCACAGGCCGATTCTCGCTTCACAAATTTCTCATATTATTTCCAGGCATGCACACTGCCCGCATCGTTGACTTCATATATATTTCAGCATGTATTAAATTCTCATATACCGAGCTCGATAGCTGCAGTCGCTTAAGTGCGGCCAGTATCCAGTATTCGGGAAATAGTAGGTTCGAATCCCACTGTCGGCAGCCCTGAAAATGGTTTTCTGTGGTTTCCCATTTTCACACCATTCAAATGCTGGGGCTGTGCCTTAATTAAGGCCACGGCCGCTTCCTTCCCACTCCTAGCCCTTTACTGTCCCATCGTCGCCATAAAACCTATCTGTGTTGGTGCGACATAAAGCAACTAGCAAAAAAAAAATTCTCGTATTGTGACCGTTCACGGTACTTTAGATACCATATCGTGACGTCCCATATCAATAATATGCCGTTTTCCGCGTCATTCTGAGACGTTTAGCCGCAAAGCTAGCAGACCACAGCGCTGCACGGTATACGAACGATGCGCTGCTACTTTAGAGGACAAGAGGCTCTGTGCGCGTAATGACAAGGGCGAGTCATACGCTAGCCAGCAATTAGGATGTTTCTCTCTCCTGTGCGAGTGAGTTGGAAGGAGTAAAAGGTCATGTGACAGCCCGCGAGCCATGCTTAATAAGTCGGGTTAACTTAGGGAGAAGTAACTCCCTAAATATTTGTTGGTGATTTTAGTGATACCAACCAAAAACTTCATTTGTTTCAGAATTTTCAATATTAATAATAATAAGAAGAATCATGTGATTATTGACTTACGCATCTAATATTCATGAATAAGAGCTTGTCATGATCAAGGAATTATTTAGTTAAAGATGACAACGAAACATCTTCCAGTTATTCAACTTATCATTGATTACGTGATCTGAATCGGTGCAGAGAATTACAGAACGTCGTCACAGGTCTGGCGGGGTGAGCCTATCCTGGAGTTTGGCAAGACGTAAGCCAATCATTGCACAAGTGGTAAATGACGCTTTGGCAATTATAATTAAACCGCCGATCCTAAGAGAATAAGATTCGATCAGTAAAATATGGAAGGTCAGAGCTATCTTTTGATATGCAGATCAACGCCGACAAACGGCTTTTTACGGAAGTGACCCCCGACATGAAGGCGTAGTTAACTCCCACTCTTGATTTTTTCCTCTGTCTTACAAAAGAAATCGGACAGGAGACCACTTACCCACTATCTAATGTGTCTCCGTGCTGTTCAGACGTGTTAATATTTTGCACGACCTGTGAGATTGTGTAATACTTTCATTAAGTGATGAAGTACTGTAATTGTGAGATTTAACTAGCAGATGTACTGCATAAATCATTATTTAAGCGCAGTGATTATTAACGTGCACTTATTGTGTAAATTTCGTGTATTTTTAACATTTTGTATCATGGTGTAATCACCGAGGATAGTGAACGAGGAATAACCCACCTGTTATGAGCTGCGTAGCATTCAAGCTACTGTTATATATGTTCGATGGATTCGTGTGTGGCTAGATTAATTCACTACTAGTCAAATACAGTGTAGTGTTGTGGGAGCACATTTGGAATTACAATTAGAACGTAGAAAAAGTAAATTTGTTCAGGAAATTGCGATTCACGCATAATAATAATAATAATAATAATAATAATAATAATAATAATAATAATAATAATAATTTGGGCAGCGTCTGCTGAAAGTACAAACGTGGGTGTGAGTTGTCTTACATTGTGAGGGGATGTGAAATAAGCAAGTTAGTGACCCTTAACGTTGGATTACAGTGCAAGTGAATACGTGATAGTTCAGCAATATTGGGATAAATTTAACCATGCCTGATTGTAGTGCGTATTACAAGTTGACCCAATTATAACCATAGTGTTTTCCCCTTTGCATATTGGAACGAGTGATCGCTGGTCTGGGAAGAGAATACACGAGTCACTTACCTACCCAGCATCTCATTGTGTTGGATACCTCCAGGATTATTATGCGTGGTAAAGTCTACAAGATGAAGTTCATTCCGAAAACGAACCAAGGACCTCACGACATCAAAGGCAGCAAGATGATGGCTTAAGCTGTTATGAGTGTGCTTCCTCGGACAAGAATGATCACCCTAGATAAGTGCATTTTCAAATTTACTATGTTTGAAAGTCATTTCCCTCCTGTACATAGTTAGAATTAGCATGTCAAGTAGATTAAAAATGTGAATGATGATCGCGGGCTGTTCGAAAGGATTAAAACTTTTAGCTTGTGTAGTAGGAAGTTTGTACTGGCATGATGACCAGTAGTTAATTTAAACCCCTTGGAAAATAATGCATGTTAGTTATAAGATTCCTGTAGTGATTTATTTTTGTCTTCAAGAAGTGTTGTGATGGGTGGAAGTGGTATCCATCTAGGTAATCCCAAATCTTATGATAAAATGAGATGCTCTGCCTCTTCAAAGAATACGAGGATGACTTGTATGTCATGTATAAGACGGAGCATTTGAGGAGTTCAAATGATGTTTTTATAGATGCGAGTATAATTTCTAGATCGTGAATTTAATATGTAATTTTTTTATATAGAATGGCATGAATTAATATCCCTTATGTAAATATATGCGAGTGTTTGTGGTATTGAGCCGGAAGTGATGGTCGGTGAATATTTGTCGGTTGCTAGTCAAGGCGATATAAATATGTGCCAGAGTTAATTTATACAAAGCGTGAAGAATTGCACCACGCTAGTTATATTGGGATTAGGTTGAATAGAGCCATGTGAGAATTAACATGTTAGCGTTGTGCTTGAAGAAGCCGTGTTGGCCCGAATTTTATATCGAGGCAGCTTATTAAAGAGAGATATCTTCCCCCGACTGTATGAAAGGGAGGCGTGCGAAAGTACCGTTACGCTAGAGAAAGTGCCAGCTGGGTACAAGGGCTGATGAAGCTGTGGGCACGTTACAAGTCTTGACTGTGGAGTGTTTAATGGCCATTTACTTTCTAACAATATCCGACGGACATTTACGCATTGAGTAGCTAATTGTCACCGCGACTGAATTAATATAGTAGGAACAATAGACCTCCTCCCAATTTTATTTTTGTTAATTCTATCCGGTCTAGAAATTCAAAACATGCATCCTGCAGTGAGAAGACCATGAGTTCGACCCCCATCTAGGGCAACATGTATCATTGATATTATTTTTGGTAATGGAAGGACCATTACCTCCATATAATCTTGTATATATGATTAAGGGTCATATTATATGTTTGGTAGTAGTTGAGTGTATTATTACATGTAAAATGTCGTGTTATTGTCCAAGCGTCATCCATAGGCCCAGTATAATTTTATGTTAAATGATTAAATGGTATTTTGTTTTAATCCCGGCGACATATGCCTATGCGATTGTTACACCTTCGTAAATAATAATGAAGTTAGTTATTAGGGCTGAACATGACTTTCAGATATCTTGGAATGTGCTTGTCATAATTAACATACTGTCTTAATCCCTGATCGCGTAATGATATGATCACAAGAAATTATAATATTTCAAAACTCCAGTTCATGGATAGAAAGCTGGGATGATATCCAGAGGGGTGATCATTATAGTGCCGATTATTATGTATAATTAATTGATTAATTAATTAATAAATGCCTAACAATGTTGTGAATAATAGAGGTAGTAACAAGTGAAAGGCCTCTAAATATCGGGATTATTGGTGTGGAATACTAATTCCACAAGACAATTAAATAATAATTTCATCAATATGAATCCCGCCTTTTTTAAAAATTTTTGTGATTCAGATGATATACGGCACATTTCGTTTTAGTTGTGGATGTTCTTTCTCAGTTGATAATAAATCTGATATTCATAAAACTATAAAACATCATTCTTCTGATTTAGTAGTGACGTTGTATTCCTCTTCTATATTGAGATCCCTACTTATAAATAATTTATTAATGCCCATTAGTCCGAACGTACCATAGACCTGGAATGCTCTAGAATTATAGCCGTGGTTATTCTGAAGTAGGGATGATGAGAATTCGATTCTAGGGCCATTCGTCGAAGATCTCATCACGTATATCCATTCGGCCGATGCACTCACGAATTATTATTATTATTATTATTATTATTATTATTATTATTATTATTATTATTATTATTATTATTATTATTATTATTATTATTATTATTATTATTATTATTATTATTATTGTGCACTGAAGCCCCGGACAGGCACAATATATATATTGTACTTTCATCAGGCTTTTAATTACCAATCAGGGATCGATTCCCTGCTTACTCCTTATTCAAAACAGTCTCCAATCAATTTTAAAAGAGCCTATTATAATCAACGTCTCGCAGCACCTGTAATTCATGCAGCAAGAAGCCTCTCTCTCGCTAATTTCT
Source organism: Anabrus simplex (assembly GCF_040414725.1). Taxonomy (NCBI): domain Eukaryota; kingdom Metazoa; phylum Arthropoda; class Insecta; order Orthoptera; family Tettigoniidae; genus Anabrus; species Anabrus simplex. The sequence continues at coordinate 48,531,652 of NC_090266.1, read as the reverse complement.
CAATGTAAATTTAAAAAAATTAGTGTCGAAGCTGCGAGTGTGTAACGCGGGATGTTGATGATTTCAGTATCTAATTCTTCTATCTACATAACAAAACACAGGAATAACCTTAAACTGGATAATATGCATAATTCATTCAAACAGAAATCAAAATAAAACCTATCATCATCCTCGATATCCCATGTAACTAATTATAAAGTAAAAGAAAGAAAAAGAAAGTATGCAACCCCGATCTGTCCGTATTTACAAAGGCATACATGTAAAATTAACTCATGCCGTCGGGCTGAAATTAAACTAAAGAAAATCCCTAATCTAAGCCTCACTAGTACTTATCGTAATTCAAAAAGCATGCCATTTAAATACCACATGCGTCTTACCTTGGAATCTCCCAGCATATTTTTAGCGGGTTACATACCCGCTTCCATGAAAGGTTACTCCATGGTCAGCAGAGTTTCAACACATGGATCCAATCTTCTCCCTTCAATGGATGATGCCATCTTATTGAAGCTAGTTCCTGTGTAACAGAAACACACAAATTTCTGGTCAGTATTTCCTCACCGCTCTTTGTGCACGATGCACCGAATAAACTCTCTGTCGGCTGTAATTGCAAGTCAATGTGAATAAAGTAACACCAAGAACTCATTGACAATCAACAGTAAATGTTAGGGCTTCAAGCACTATCTCTAGGAGCGGCCCACGGATCCAATCGAAGTCTCTCGCGAAACGCAACCGGCCCGATGGTAATGCATGGAAGAGCATCTCTCGCTCGATTACCAGTCTGCGGAGGAAATTACAGTTTGTTTCACTAATGCACGAATTTGTGACATAGCGCACTTAGCTAATTATTACTGCACACAGTTTAAATAACAGTGTTCACAACAAAGGAAGTACACTGTTTTGGGTCGGTACGATCATGCAAAGTTAAACTTCTGCCCACGTGGCAGCAACTACGCGTCCCGCGTACACTGAAGTATCACACCGACGCTCACTACTCGACAACACACAGAGGAAGGGGCGATGCTCACTACTCTACCACACTCATAGAAAGGAGGACGCTCCACCATGTGGTGCTCTTAAGTATATTTGCAGACGCCGTTACGGTTAGGGGATTCCCCAAAGATTCAAATGCTCAGCCAATCAGAACTATTGTTTCACACAATGTCTTTGTAATTCATTGAAATTAATATCAAATGCACTCATAATAAACAGATTACGGCTCAGACAAGTTTCCTAATTTATTCCTGAATATTTCTAGCTCTCAGACCTGTTGAAAGGCCTCAAATAACAGTACTGACCGCTCTTTCTTGCTGAACACACCACACGTAAAACAATGTTGGTCATCCTGAAGTTTCAACTCTGCGCGGTCCAATATTCATATTAGCCACGCCCTTGTTTTCTAATTGGCTCAGCATACCTCGTGGGCTAACGATCTCTACACGTGCGCTCTATGCTGACTATGTGTGAAAGTGGACGCTTTTCGCGGTCACTGGAAAACTTCGAGCAAGTGTCCCACTACATTCTGTCACCTAGACTTCCGATTTCAACTGTAATCTGGTACTAGTGTAATGCCTAACTGCAGTGTTCACGTTTATAATACCTTTTGATATGCCAAATAATATAATTTAATATTCAAATGAGCCCTCAGGGTACGACGCAATATATCTTAGAAAATAGTAACTGGCCGGCACTCGAAGAAGATTTTTGTAGTCCTCGGAAATTAAGTTTTGTTTTCTTATTAAAAATTTTGTAGAAATCACACGCTGACTTTGCAAAAGCATTTAATGAATTACAAGACTAATGTATTAACATCTCATACTAGATAGCATTTTATTTGTTATAAGGGAAGAAATTAAGTGGCCGGTACTGTAGGACTCTCTCATAATTCTTACGTTTTAAGAGTGTTTTGTTCCTCATGTGGAACGTTTGCTGGAACAGATCCTAATACAACAGTGCAATTACAGAAATATCGTAAATGGCAAAACGAATGTCGACAAGAACGGAGCAAAACTGCCCGTTGTTTTTCTAAACTTCACTAAAGACTCAAATAAGTGTGGTAGGCATAAATAAATCTGTGCTTGTACCAGTCAGGACCAAAATAAAGCTTGACATAATCATAGATTCTTCAGAAAGAGAAACACTACCTGCAATTTGAAAAAATTGAACAAATCTGACAACAGTTATAAACACATCATGATACCGTCCGACTCGTTGACTGTATGGTCAGCGTACTGGCCTTCGGTTCAGAGGGTCCTGGGTTCGATTCTCGGCCGGGTGGAGATTTGAACCTCGATTGGTTAATTCCAGTGGTTCGTAGGCTGGGTGTTTGTGCTGCTCCTAACACGCATGCAATTCACACGCCACACGTAACATTATCCTTCAGCAAAATAACACGCAGTTACCTACACATGGCAGATGCCGTCCACCCTCATCGGAGGGTCTTCCCTACAAGGGCTGCACCTGGCTAGAAATATCAACACGAAATTATTATTATTATTATTATTATTATTATTATTATTATTATTATTATTATTATTATTATTATTATTATTATTATTATTATTATTATCATGATACCAAATAATTTATGGACACTAATGGATGAAACAACTTATTAGATTGAGATGCATTTGTTCAATGCTTTATTACAACACTCAGGAAGCACTTTTAAATTGCAGAAATACTTTATAACTTTCCTTTCATATTAGTATGGTGAAGTGTATCATAATTCATAATACAAGTTTCCTTGCTCATATTCTAATGCATTATTTCTTAAGTCCTCGTACGATTTCATTCCTGGTAGCACAATATGTTTCCTCTTTAACATTTGTTTTACTTTTAATTTTCCTTATTATCCAGCATTGTGTATAGAATGCGTCTACCGAATTGTCACGTAGCTGTGAGCTTGCATTCGGGAGATGCTGGATTATAATCCCACCGTCGGCAGCCCTGAAGATGGTTTTCAGTGATATTCCATTTTCACACCAGGCAAATACTGGGGACATACCTTAATTAAGGCCATGGTAATCCCACCCCTTTCCCATCCTTACGTCACCGAAATGCTCCAATCTATTGGTGCGACGTTAAACCATTAGAAAAAGGAAAAATCAAGATTAAAAGCAAAAATAAAATGCGTCTATCGTTTGTCAGAGTGTGAAAATCTGCCATACGTTTAGAAAGTCTTAATTGTAGGCAGTGGAGGTGGGATCCCTCGCTGAGCACGAGGAAAAAATCAACCCTGGACTTAAATTGAGTAAATAATAATGAAGTCCTTCATATACTACGAATATTATTGAAGGTGAAATGTTAAGTTCTCTTACCGTAAACTCAGAAAGTAGAATAATAAGACTAGTAGTACCCGGACGAACCCGCCCGCGCGGTGTAGGTTTGGCATGCCTGCCCCTTAACCTGAGGTCCCATGTTAGATCCCTTGCCATGTACTGTTTTTTACCTGGATCTGAGGGTTGGTTCGAGGGCCACTCAGCCTACGTGATTACAATTGAGGAGCTATCTGACGTTGAGAATGTGGCCCCGGTGTAGGAAGACACGGATAACGACCGAGAGGATTCGTCGTGCTGACCACTTGGCAAGTCGTAATGTGCGTGCCTTCTGTTTGAGCAGCGGTCGCTTGGTAGGCCAAGGCTCTTCAGTGCTGTTGTGCCATGAGGTTCGTTTTGGTTTTTAGTAGCTGTGCACTTCTCCGCACTGTGTTTTCGAATAAAACAATTCGACTATATCTCCATTTCACCGTGTTACATGATTATATTAAAAAAAGTGAAGGAAGATTTTCGGATTCTACCAATTAATGGGCCAACGCACATGTAGTAAAATTTTTACGTAGACGTGACCGTACGTAGCAAAGTTAATTTTGCATATTCTTTAAATTCGAACATATTCGTAAACTGTGGTTAGCCGGTGGCCGAAGAGAATCCTACCACCTGCACACTATGTTGATCCTATTTCAAGCAACAGGAACTTGAAAGGAAAACATTCCCTACGACGGCTAATTTTTGTGTCATTCATTCCGGTAGCATTTGTATTACCTTCAGAGTCAATACACGTGTTATGTTCCTTTCGTTATACCTTTGAGAAAAGTTATTTTCTATTGGGTTGAAAACGATTGCGCTCGTCTTCTATTTTGCTTCTGAGCCCTTATTTTGAAACTCGCAGCTTGATTCCCTCGATTCATTTTTGTAATTTTCGATTTTAGCAGTGATTTTGGCAGTATCAGCTACTCTGGTACGACGTTCTGGACAGCGGTCGTGTCATCTTATATTTGAACATTCAGCAGAACTTTGTCCTCCGTGGTTTATGAATGGAATATGGACAGTGCTTGTGTTGATTCATCACCAGGTGTAATACATCATTTAAAGAAAGGACACAGGCGAAATCACATTTGTATTTTCAAATATTTCCTTGACATTCTTTTCTTATCGATTTATTTTCATTATTACACTAAATTAATATGCAATCATTATTGTTCCAAGTGCAGGTACAGGGTTTCTTTTCTGTAATATACAAACGTAAGGCATACTTGCAGATTACTTTCCAGTGTATCACTTCCAATCCGTACATTATTTTTAAACCGTAAGAGCCCTGAAGTTAGGCAAAATCCCTTTTTTATCTGGGTGGATACACCGAAGTGTCACATAGAGACAAATACTCTAGGGAACTGTAGGACCAGTCATTACTTTGCCCTTTTTGCCTATTTTGGCTTCCGTAGCAATTTGATACTTTAATTTTTGCCTTTTCTTACGTTGCTGTAGATATTTTCTGTTTTTATTTATATATTAAAATTAATCAATGAAAATAAAATACATAATTTCAATATACTGTATTAATAATAAAGAAAAAATGATTTAACTTTATTGATAAAATATAACATTTACATAAACGATATTTTCATATGACACAAATCTCTACTGAAAACTCCACAAGCCAGATGGCCGAGAGGGTTGTCAGGTCCCGTCCTTGCTACGTTTTGAGAGGAAGAACAACTTGGTAATCATCCTCTACTAACAAGTCAAAAGAAAATGGAAGAAGTCTGATACTTCGAAAAATGAAGAAAGGAAAGGACCACGAAGAGCGGAAAATGATTGACTCCCTGAGCCTCCAAATGTAATACAGTCGGGGTCGGAAAATAACAAGAGTCGACCAAGGGAGGTCAGATAGGAAACATAAGAGCGAGGAACCTGTCACAAGTAAGACTCAACTGGGGGAACCGTTGTTGCCAACCCGTAATCCCAAGTTGAGAGGCGTTGGAACCCCTTTTAGTCGCCTCCTGTTACGACAGATAAGGGATACCGTTGACCTTATTCTGTCATCCCCACCCACAGGGGAATGTAAGATTCAGTACTAAAATCTGACGCATCATTATAATTTTAGTGCCCATTATTGTCATTATAAACGCCTATTTTAATTGTTTCAGTGCCTATTTTAGCATAAATAAATGCCTGACGTTCCTGGCTCTGGTTATAACAATCAAATACTGTATTCAGTAGATGAACTCATTTGTAAACTTGCATAAGCGTATGGTTCGATTGGTGTGCACAATGAAATAAAATCCAAAAATTATTTTCCTCTCTCCTGAAAAAGGGCCGATGACCTTCGATGTTAGGCCACTTAAAACAACAAGCAACAACAAGCATCTCCTGAAAAATTACTGATTTGTTGGTTATATTCTAATTTATGTTCATTTGCGTCCATATCTACTTTTATACATCGTAACAAACGCGTTTTCGGATTTGATTTCACTAAATATCTTGGTCTTTTAAGCTTACACAAATTATAGGTTATTGCTCTGTAAACAAAGTTTCCCACTGATTTAGAAATTCCTTACGTTTGCATAATTATGCTATTTAGTTTCCGAAATCCAGTTTTGAAACTTTAAACATTTTCAATTTTCTCATGGATCTTGGGGCTATCAGGTTGTCCGAAACGAAGATTCCATTTTCTAGAATTCCTTGAAGGGTCTCAATAATTCACGTCAATTTTCATTTTGTTACCTAATTGTAAACATCACTGCACTTCAAAGTTCATAGATTGTGTTGAAAAGAGAAACAGGACGATACCTACTGAATATGAGGGCATAAATAAATTGAATATGTAGCGTTCTCTTTAGTTTTACTGTACTCAGTTTCATGTCGTGAAAAGAACATGTCAAAAATATTAAGCATAATATGTAAATAGAAGGCTACTTCCTTTACATTTCAGTTTGCTCCTCTATTATTACAAATTGAAGCGCTAAGCCTGGCAATGGGAAGAGACACTAGAGCCGAGAATACGTCATCCGAAAATCATTTACGTATTACATGAGTTTTAGCCTACATTCCAAATTCAATGGAAACAATTACGTTGAGGTCCATGACTTCACTCAACGATATTGTAACAAGAAAACCCTTGTCACTGTTAAGATGTTGACACTGAAAACTATAAATCCAACCAATCAGATTTTACTTGATCATAAGTGCAGTATTTGCATGTGTAAATGTGTCTCACCCCCAATTAAATCAAGTACCCACCAAGATAACGTACTCTCTCTGAACACAAACCAAATACATACCAACCCAAGTTTCCCCCAAGAATTAAACCGTCGAACCATCAAGCCCACAGCCCCAGCCCCCAATTTTTAAACCAAGTTCCTAGAAAGTCAAGCCCTATCCAAGAATCATACCCACTCCCCATTCAGACTAGTCAGGGCTCCTCGGTGGATCGAGTAGCCGTGTTTCTGACAGCCAAGTTCCCCCACACCCCATATACTCAAATACTGTATCCCCCAACAAAACGTCCGGCATTCCACTCATAAGCCCCTCATAAGCGTGCCAGCACGGACGACAAGCTCCTTGCTGTACGCTAGCAGCACCCCCTCTCACCTTCTGCCTCTTAAAACCTCCTTCAACTTCCTTTAGTACAGGCAAAGATTCCCCAGCCGTAACCATATTTTAATTGCTCGATACAACTCTCGCTCCTCCTATCCTTCCAGGAAACACCGCAAGATAGAACATTATCAGCATCGAAAATACGTCAAAAATTAGAATTTTAATCAAGCCATTTGAATCAGGCAAGTCACCAACACGTTGATATGGGACGAAGGACCACTAAACTTCGGCAAACACTTGCGTGACCCCGAAGGGGCCCAAAAGGGAACTGCTCATGGGCTATGACTGATAGCATGTTTCTGCTTGTCTTTATTAGTTTGTTGGCCAATCATTTCCAAATTGCCATTAAATTTAGTCTACACCCAATATGTAACCAGAAATCATCGGTACGCTATTTATATGATCGCTATTGATGAATTTTGCTGTATGCGACAGATGATAGTATGTGGAATTAGAAAACGATGAATTTTCAGAGGTAGTTATTGTTGGTTCCAGTTCATTGGCTAAATTGCGGGCTTCGATTCAGAAGTATCGGATTCGGTTCTCGACTGGGTGAGGAATTTTAGCTGCATCATCTATTAATTCCATTGTATCGTCAACTCGGTTTCGGTTTTGTATTTGCCTCAATACATATGTTTTCACATACAGATATACAGTCAACACACACATAGAGTTTGTTAGGAAGGGCATCTGCCCAGTTCCACATGTCTTGCACTGTTCACATTCACGACAATACCAGTGTTTTCGAAAATCTACGAAAGAAGAAATTGTTATTGCTGGAGTGAATTGCAATTCTGGAAGAGGAATTGGAAAATGACGTTACTTACATTCCATGTATCTATATACTGCTACTTAACTTGTTGTACACAATAATTATCATCTTTCGTGGAAGGTATTGTACCATCACACGTATACATATCAGTTCAAATTGACCCATTTGCAGAAAAAAGAAAGTGCGCAGCATGAAGCCGTCGTAAGGGTACATAGGTGGGTACAGGCACGGGACGTGGTAGTATAAAGTAGACATCAGTCTATTGTACTACACCAAGCATTTGTTGCCGAGTAACGAAAAATTCCAGGATGCACTTAGTACGGAGTTTGATCGCCTGCAGTGCGGAGGAAAGCGAAGGTACGGTCGGGAAGTAAGGCATACAGACGTCGGATGTTCTCCTGAGGAAATTTAGGCCACAGTTCGCGAAGCTGATCCTCCAAATCAGTAATAGTTGCCGTCCAAACTTTTCCCAAACGTTCTCAATGGACGAGAGGTCTGGAGACCTTGCAGGTCAGAGATACCCTTGCTGGAGAATGGGATTGTCGAGCTGCACGACGAAGGGAAACACACCTGTGGCAAATCTCCTGGACGTATTGGAGCTCCGTCAAGGTTCCTTCAGTTGTATTGAGTGTAGTGCGTGAATCGTAAGAAATGGCACCCCATACCATGAGATCCCCGATTGGGGTGGTGTGCCACTCCGAAATCAAGCATGGAATATTATGCTGGTCAGGACGTCCCCAAACTCGAATTTGGTTGCTGCCTGTATCCTGAGTAATCAAGGTACCTGAAAGCCACTTCTCGGCCGTCTGCAAGCTGAAATATTGCCCGTTCCAATTCAGAGGTAGAAACGTGCTGGGCGATGCTCAGGTCGTTATGATAGAAGTCGTAAGTTGCGCGACGACTATATAACCTGCTCTGCTAGCCTCCTGGATGTGGTACTGGTGAACACAGCTGCCATGCGATGGTACGCACCGACGCCCGTGTAGTGATTAAGCCTGTCGTAAGATGAATCGATCCTTCCATTTCGTGGGCCACAGGCATCGACCCGAGTCTTCATGATACGCTTGTGTACTCTCTCGTTCTCAATGCGTCCATCATAGACGCACAGTGTAGTCAGAACGGTTCAAGTGGTGAACAATAAGCCGAAACATTCAATCTGCCTCTCTTACTCCGACGATACGGCCTCTGTCCAATTCATCGTCGTGTTTCACACTGCTACATCTGACATCTATCAGTGGGTGAGGAGCACGAACGCGCCACTGTGGCATTTCCGCGCAAACAATCAGCATTAAACTCAAATGGGACACAATGGCGATACTGTGTGGCAACCTTCGCTGTACTCGCACGATTTCTTCGTGTCGCATAACATTTATTATTGTAAATGAGTGTACGTCTTTAAGGAAATTATTCCTAAATACAATGACCAATAATATGCTGCAGGACTGTAAAATACCACTCACGCAGGTAAACGATTCCTTATTTTAAGTGAATTACACCTCGTTGGCTGAATGGTCAGCGTACTGGCCTTCGGTTCAGAGGGTCCCGTGTTCGATTCCTGACAGGGTCGGGGATTTTAACCTTCATTGGGTGTTTGTGCTGTCCCCAACATCCCTGCAACTCACACACCACATATAATGCTATCCTCCACCACAATAACATGCAGTTACATACACATGGCAGACGCCACTCTCCCTCATCGGAGGGTCTGTCTTACAAGTGTCGCGCTCGGCTAGAAATAGCCACACGAAATTATTCGCTTTGAATGAAGACAAAGAATCTCGGTATCAAAATTTCCGCGCCAAATCCTTATTAATAATAATAATAATAATAATAATAATAATAATAATAATAATAATAATACTGATTTAAGTCCCATTAAATACATGTTTATGGTTTTCTGAGACGCCGAGGTTTCGGAATTTTGTTTCCGCGGGAGTTCTTTTAATTGTCAATAAATCTACCGACACGAGGCTGACTTGTCAAATCCCTGCACACAGATTCGTCACCCGGCAGGTTTCATTTTCTGGTTTACCTTGATGACAAGTAACTTAGGCACCCCACACGTTTACAGATAAATAGGGTCAGTGCTGAGAACTGGAAACGTAACATGCAAGAGATTTTATCAGCAAAATCCTCACCATTGTAGATTTAAATCCAGTGATATTACATTTCTGATAGGGACGCAGAAAAGGTGTCCAAATTGTCCCGGGTTCGAATCCCGGTGAATTTGTGTGTAATTCTCTCTAGGCGCAGCCGCACGACGTGTAGGAAAGGCTTGCGACGTTCAACTCCTGGCCAAGTCGCAAACTGAGCCTGAGTGGTACGTCAGTCCCGCACAAGGATTAGGAGCGTTTGTCACAATTAAGGATGACTTTCTCTTCCATCTCTTGAAATGCCGTTTTTTTCAACTTCCGTCTCATCATCCGCTACGTTTTACTTATAGTGCTCCCGAGCTAATGGCCAAGGTGTTACTATAACGTTAGGCGGGCAAGTTGGCCGTGCGGTCAGGGGCGCGCAGCCGTGAGCTTGCATACGGGAGATAGTGGGTTCGAACCCCACTGTTGGAAGCCCTGAAGATGGTTTTCCGTGGTTTACCATTTTCTCGCCAGACAAATGCTGGGGTTGTACCTTAATCAAGGCCACGGTCGCTTCCTTCCAACTCCTAGGCCATTCCTATCCCATCATCCCCATAAGACCTATCTGTGTCGGTGCGACGTAAAACAAATATCAATAAAATAATACTAAAATGTTAACGGATTCGGCAATAAATATTCCTTTTTAATTGAAATAGCATTTAAACTAAACTTATGAATCAAATAGAGGATAACGATTGCACTTCTTCTTCATCTTTTTTATTCCTCCACTTTTTCTTCTTCATCTTCTTCTAGTTCCTCTTCTACTTGGCCTTTTTCCATGCATTTGGGGTAGGAATTAAGTGTGGATTTGGAGAAGTTTTATGGCCAGATGTCCTTCCTGACGCGAACTCTATGTAGAGGGTGTCTGTGTGGTGGTTGGTAGTGTTACATGTTATGCATTTCAGCGTTCAGTCTGCAAGCCTGGTTGACAAACTCAGCCTGCAGCAGGATTGGTTTGAAGAATGGACTTCTATGGCTCCAGCTGAGTATCAGAACTTCCCCTGTATAACAAGTATACCAAAGGGATTTGACCTACCTCGCAAAACCTGGACAACCCTCAATCGTATCAGGACAGGCCACGGAAAGTGCGCTGACTTCCTCTATAAATGGGGCAAACTTCCCTCCCCGGAATGTATCTGCGGTGCCCCTAAGCAAAGAGTTCGTCATATAGTGGAACAGTGCCCCCTGAGTGCTTATCAGGGTAGCCCAAAAGATTTTCTTGACCCCAGTCCTTCTTGTATAGACTATTTGCAGAGCTTGATGGTGAAACTGTAACCCACATAGTGTACTGTATATTTCATTTTTGATTGTGTGTTTTTATTTTTAATTTCATACGCTAAATAATAATAATAATAGTTAATTTACCAAACGTCACCACAATCCTCTATTAGTAACTAGTTCTGTGGCTACCTTTAGTTCTATACCTCCTGTCTTTCAATAATTAGAAACTGTGTCGTCTATTATTATTATTATCATCATCACCATCATTATTGTTATTAATTTATTATTATTATTATTATTATTATTATTATTATTATTATTATTATTATTATTATTATTATTATTATTATTATTATTATTGTGAGCTTGTTGAAACAAATTTCCCTAAATCCTGCCATTGTACTTGTTGCTGGTTGCCATAAAACACTTTTTCAAAACCAACACTAACACCAGTACTAGAGTCTGTTGCGCTTCGATATTTGAGCCAGATACAGTCCCGTGAATGGCATCCAGTGACTCGGAAGCAATCAGTCTAAATGGGGAAATAAAAGGAATTGCTACCGTTCATGGAGTTATGAATACAATATCAATGAACTAAAATAAAACAGTGTAGCTGTTGAGCGATTAAAACTTTTCCTGCTAAATATTCACATGCGAAGGGAGGAAAGAGACAGGATTTAATTACTCGGCTATCGTTTGCTGAAACTTTTCTGTAATCCTACTCGGCTTAGTTTTTAAAAGGTGGCAGTAGTCTATGTTGCACTCCACTCGAGTGTACGCAATAAAGCCATGTCACAGTCCGCCGCTTCCATTACTGAATAAATTAACCCCAGTGCGATCCCTAGCTCTCGTTTGTTACGCTCGCAACTGTTTGTTCGCTTGTTTTGTCACGTGACACTTGGATTGGATTGGGTGCGCGGCTTGACCAGGCATGACCAATCAATAAATACACCACTGGCCGCCATGACACTGACAGTTGAGTGCAGTATCAAATATAGATGGCAACACAATGCGGTTTGCTCAGCAAACAAAGGAACGCTGCATACTGTGTTTCCGATCATTATTGTATTTTGATATTTCCTATAACATAATTAATATCCCGCTTTATTGCCCTACACTTTTTAAATGCCCTCTGTTTTCAAGCATTCTGCTAACCATAAATGTGCTTCCGAATTTCATCTAGATAATACGATACATTTATAACCTCAATCCAGTTCTAATGCATGTAACACTGTGTAAATTAACGAAAGAATCCTTTCAGATTTCATCAATAAACTGTGATCAATTTAAAATAATTATGTGCTCGGTAATGTTTTCCTCGTTGTATCCTGCTGGCAATAATAATTACATACCTTGCATTGATGACTTTTTGTTCAATTATTAAACAATGCGCGTACGGTGTAGGGGAAATTATTTCTTCAATAATAGAAGTGAGAGGCAGGAACCGGAATACATGTGAATATCACAACATTCAGGAAGATATTTTTACTATATAATTGTGAAATAATCGTGTTGAGTGTGTCAGACGGTAGAACGCCAACCCTCTGAGCTTAAGTTAAAGACTTCGAGCCCTTCTTTGACCAGTGGTATTTGGACGTGCTCACTACATCAGATTCGTGTTGACAGGTATGACGACATATTAAAGAACTCCTGTGGGACAAATTTGCGGAACAAAATTCCGGAACCTTGGTGTCTGCAAAGATCGTAGAATTTAGCGGGAATTAAAACCAATAGAATTAACGATTTTGTTCCTAATAAAAATTAAACAAGCCTATTAAAAAGGCCTACGAGGTGAAATGAATTCTTTTAGTCTTTATCTGTCACATTTCTTTTACTATTTCTTGTGCTTGAAAGGATATATCGAGTTCATCTAATCGACCACACGAACATTCATCGCTGTACGATATCCACTCGCCTGTACCTTAGTTTCTTAGACTATCGATAGGAATAAACTCATTAACCTCATGAAGTGGATTTCCACAGAATCTGAGAAAGGTAAAATTACAGTAATTTTTTGCTAGTTGCTTTACGTCGCACCGACACAGATAGGTCTTATGGCGACGGGGGGACAGGATAGGGCTAGGAGTGGGAAGGGAGGGGCCGTGGCCTTAATTAAGGTACAGCCCCAGCATTTGCCTGGTGTGAAAATGGGAAACCAAGGAAAACCATTTTCAGGGCTAATTACAGTAATGTACGGATTTCTATTTTTGGCGATCAATTCAAATACATATATTATGAAGAGCGCTCCGCTCAATCCGATTCTTGGGAGGAAAGTTAAATTTTATGTTTTTTATTAATTGCTTCGTTCGTGGACCGTCATTAGCTCAGTGGCGTTTATGATGGCTTCGCACCCGAAGGCCAGGGGTTCGATACCCGCCCAATTGTGGGTTGACATTTACAACTCAGAAATCACGTGGCGTCAGGAAAGGAATCCGGCCAAAAGAAAATGGGCGTAGATGGCTCCAGCGACTCCAGAAGCTGAAGAATATTATGATTCCATGCCTGAATGGTCAGCGTTGAGACCTTAGGTTCAGAGGGTCCCGGGATTGGTTCCCGGCCGGGGATTTGAATCGCGTCTGATTATCTCTCTTTGCTCGGGGACCTTGTCATTTTGTTTGTCCCAACACACTCCTCCTCATGTCCAGAAAACAAACCACACTACCTACCACCACTGAAACACGCAATCCCTCCATGTAGGGTTCGTGGCAGTACGGGGCTCCGGCATTAAAACAGGGCCAAATCCACATGTGTGACACAGTTCACACTAGCGGCCCCACGGGTGTGGGAAAAGCAGTAGAAACATAAAAAGAATAAGAAGACTTATTGCTTCTTTTATTTTAAGGCACGGAAATTTGCCAAAGTTCATAACACATGAAAATGAAAATCCACGGTCAGTTTCCAGTCATCCTACCGGGTCAAGAATGGAATGAATGAAGTCCTCATCTAGAGGCGAAAATAGGAATTGTGCCGGCTGCTGAAGCCTAACGCAGTTCTCTGGGGCAACGAATAATGACTGACAGATGGACTTAAATGATATTGGAGAGTTTTGCTGGAATGACACATGACATGGAAAACCGGAATATCCGAAGGAAAAGCTGTCCCTCCTCCACTTTGTCCAGCTCAAATCTCAGATGAAGGGATCGGGATTTGAACCACAGAACCCAGCGGTGAGAGGCCAGCGCGCTCCCGCCTGAGCCACTGAGGCTTTATAATATAATCCATATAATATATAATTTAAAAAATGAATTTGAATAGGAATGACCTTCGAAGTATACAATTTTTGGAAAATATATTTGTGAGATAGATAATCAAATGTAAGTTAATATATGGATAAGCGACAATTAAAAGTCCGGAAATCTCACAATTCTAGAATACACCAGACAGAATGGTCGAAAACACCGTAAAGCGGGTATATGACCGTTGAAAGATTTTTTTTTTGCAAGTTGTTTTACCTCTCACCGACACAGAGAGGTCTTATGGCGACGATGGGACAGGAAGGAGCTATGAGTGGGAAGGAGCGGCCATGGCGATAATTAAAGTATAGCCCTAGCATTTGCCTGGTGCGAAAATGGGAAACCATGGAAAATCTTCGTCAGAGCTGCCGACTGTGGGGTTCCAACCCACTATCTTCCGAACACTGGTTACTGGCCGCAATTAAGCGACTGCAGATATCGAGGTCGGTCGTTGATGGATTTGCCATACTGATAGTTAATTTTGAAAGTTTTAATTCGATATCACAAGCCGTTGTCATTTTATCAGCCAATCAGATCGCTTTGCTCGGCGGTATGGCTAATGTTCCACGTGGCTTGAGATTAATGCCGAGAAGTCCGACTCTGAACGGTCAGCGTACTGGCCTTCGGTTCAGAGGGTCCCGGGTTCGATTCCCGGCTGGGTCGGGGATTTTAACCTTAATTAGTTAATTCCAATGGCACGGGGGCTGGGTGCATGTGCTCTTTTCATCATCATTTCATCCTCATCACGACGCGCAGGTCACCTACGGATGTCAAGTAGGAAGAACTGCAGCTGGCGAGCCGAACGCGTCCTGGGATATCCCGGCACTAAAAGCCATACGACATTTCAATGACGAGAAATCAGATTCAAATACAAACGCACCGTGGGTTCTAGCCAGTGCCATCGAGCGTACTTCTGTACGATACTGTCATCTCGTAGGTTTAAGTACAATCACCAACAACCAGTCATTACTGATCTGCACTTAGGGCACTCGCCCAGGTGGTAGATTCCCTATCTTTTGTTTTCCTAACCTTTCCTTAAATAATTTCAAAGAAATTGGAAATTTATTGAACATCCCTTTTGGTAAGTTATTCCTTCCAATCCCTAACTCCCCTTACTATAAATGAATATTCGTCTACTAATGTCATTCCACGCCATCTCTCACTGACAGCGCGGATCATAACATTTAGCCGAACAGCTCGTCATCTTTCTCCTACATCTTCCCAGCTCAAATTTTGCAACATATTTATAACGCTACTCGTTTGTCGGAAATCACCCAGAACAAATCGAGCTGCTTTTCTTTGGATATTTTTCGAGTTCTTGAATCAAGTAATCCTGCTGAGGGTCCCGAACACTGCAACCAAAATCTAGTTGGGGTCTTACCAGAGACATATATGCCCTCTCCTTTACATCTTTACTACAACCCATGAATACCCTCATAACCGTGTGCATAGATCTGTGCCCTTTATTTACAATCCCATTTATGTGATGAGCCCAATGAAGATCCTCCCTGATGTTAACATCCAGATACAATGATTCCCATAAGGAACTTTCACAACATTAACGCAGTAATTAAAATTGAGAGGGCTTTTAGTGTTTGTGAAACTCACAACCTGACTTTTAACCTCGTTTATCAACATACCATTGCCTATTGTGCTTCTCACAATATTATCAGGGTCATTTTTCAGTTGCTCACAATCTTGTAAATTATTTATTACTCTGTACAGAATAACATAATCCGCAAAGAGCCTTATCGCTGATTCCATTTCTTTACTCATATCATTGATATATTTATAAAATACCTGACTGACTGATTCATCATCGCCGAGCCAAAACTACTGGACAGGAAGAAATTAAATTTGGGGGATACATTCATATTAACGCGTAGGTTTTCTCTAAGAGAGGATTTTTGGATATTCCGTCGCTAAGGGGGTGAAAAGGGGGGTGAAATTTAAAAATGAGTGTATCTATATCTCAAATCTTTAAAACTTTACACATGTAGAAATTGGAATTTAGAATGTGTTGTATACAAGGAACTTGGTATGCAAGGCACAACATAAAAGTATATTGCTTCAACACATTTATACCATATGTACATGAAATAGAACGAAACTTTTCTTGAAGCTTGTCGAGTTGCACACGTTTAATGTTAATATAAGGTAGTAGGCTGAGGGCCTTAATAATATTTACATTGGTATAAATGGAGATTCCTATATACATTCAATCTTGTCTTGATGAGACAGTCTGTTCAAATGAGAGAATGTTCTTGATAGTCGAAAACTATCGGGCATGTATAATAACAAGTGTAACTTGTAGAGAGAGTTCGTATTGGCAGAATGCTAACAGGAGGCGAATAACTTGCAAGGAACTTGCGTCTAGTGTTCAAATATAGCAGAATGCTATTATTGAGTCGGAGCACTGTAGGGGACTTGAGTGAGTTGCAGAATGCGTGGATGGGTGCTCGACGTGGCTACGGGATGCAGGATGAATGAGGCAATGTCCAGAGGAGAAACCTCACGGCCAGGAATCAGTCCACCTATTTAGAACACATTTTTAAGAGGGTACCTCCGTGTCTGACTTGCGGTGTAGTCTGGCCGTTGGACACTGTGGTAGTCCTGGAGAGGCGAGAAACGTTGTTCCTTTTATAGCGCTGGCTGACGTCACCGACAATCACGTCAGCGCACTGCAGTCTGCCTCGTGGTCTCTGGATACATCCATGTGTCGGGCGGGCTGCGGAGATTGTAGGCGCGAAGGACACGCACAACAGATTGCCCTTTAAAATAGGAAAACACGCATTTTCCTTTTCGGAAAATCCCAATAAGAGGTGTGAAAAAGGTGAAAAAGGGTGAATGCCTTTAAAGAGGATACTTATATCTCAGAAACTGAAGATATTACAGACCTGAAAATTGGTATTTGGGGTCCCCTTTAAAAATAAAGAAACCCGTATTTTTGTTTTTGTAAAATACAATTAATGGGAGGGTGAAAAGGGGGATGAACTTTTAAAATGAGTGTATCTATATCTCAAAACTTTGGAAGTTTACAGATGTAAAAATTGGTATTTAGAGTCTCCTTTAAAAATAAAGAAACACTTATCTTTTGTTTCCGGAAAATCCCAAAAGTGGTTGAATGCCTTTAATGAGTATACTTATATCTCAGAAACCGAAGATATTACAGACCTGAAAATTGGTACTTTGGATCTCCTTTAAAAATGAAGAAACATGTATTTCTTGTTTTTGGAAATTCCAATTAATTGGGGGGGGGGTGAAACGGGGTGAACTTTTAAAATTAATGAATCTATATCTCAAAACGTTTAAAGTTTACAGATGTAAAAATTGGTATTTAGAATATCCTTTAAAAATAAAGGAACACGTATTTTATTATTTTTGGAAAATCCAATTAAGGGGGCGGGCGTGGAAGGGGGGTAATTTTTTAAAATGAGTATATATATTGTACCAGGAAAAGTTGATTTTCAACAGCATGATATCTTTCGAGGGGTCTTAGTCCTTAGGAGATGGTACAGAGTGGGAGGATCGCAAGGCGAAATAATAGATATTGTATCTTTCTTTCCTTTATTCAATCTCTGGAAGGTCACCCTAATATATCGCCGAATCATATATATTTACTAGAAAATAAATCCCAATTTCAACAACAGAATACCGAAAAATTAAGTTGATAAAGTAAAATGCAAGTGAATAATGTCATCTTCTGTCAGTTAAGTCCATCATAAATTTCATGGCATAAATTAATAACAAAGCATACTTTAAGTAAATAATAAATCCTAAAGTCTTTTCTATTGGCACTTGCGATATCAGGTTACGCTTTCTACATAAATTAAATAAAGTAAATTTGGTATTTTCTTCTTGTAAACGCATCAAACTCAAATATGAAAGTGAGCCTTTAATGTTCTTTGTCAGTAATGACACGGTTTATAAAAGTTATGTTCAAAGTCGAATTATATTTTGAATGGAAAAAGCACCGATATCACCTGATATACGCCTTCTTGTTGAACTCGAACAGTTGAATACTGCCCTGGAAGCAGCAATCTGGAACCCAGCTATCAGCAAACACCACGATGTTCCATAGTACCACGTCCCTGGAACTGTCCCTCGTAGTACCAAGTCCACGGTGATCTGCACCAAATCTCCGTCGATCTATGTCGATCTCCGTCGATCTCCGTCGTTCTCCGTTGATCTCCGTCGTTCTCCGTCGTTCTCCGTCGTCTCGAGTCAGGATTTCTCATGTTACTAAAAGAGTGGCTTTAACACGAGAAAGTCCAACTCAGTAGGTTGAAATTTGCACCATTTGATTTTGCACTGTTAGAAGTGATTATCACTGCCTCATAAATAATCATCATTCACTGGATGATAAATACGTCGGAGCACTGTGTATTATCGTAAATCACGATAATGAGAAGATACACTTCCCTGCACAGTTCATCTTGACACTTACTGCACACTGTTCGTATTGAAAAAAAGTAACTTTCATTAGAAGCACAGTTTATCATGGCTCACTTTCACAGCAAAGAAATAAATTAATGGCTTCCTCTCGTAATATCTCGTAATGTTCCTTCTCACTATCACAGTTCTACAAGTATTCATGTATTAGCCCTATACTTCATAATATCACTGAATTGCGAACTTCATTATACAGTCTATCCACACGGGTTATTTTAAATGGTACAGCCTGTTATGACGATACGCGAACAGTTTTCGGCACAAATTAAAGTGTTCTAGGCTCTGATAATACTCAAAATAGACAATGTGTTGCGACCTACACTCACGATATTGTAAGCAGAAATAGTTCAAGGTCATTACAATTTAAAGTAGCCGTGCTAACTTCAAGTTTATTATGGTTATTCATACGAAAATTAAGATATTTGTCAAGTTCTAATATTGGTGAAATTCTTATGATCCCGATGTTGTACACACGTTAATTTCCAAAGTTTGAATGTCTGACGAATTGCAAGTCCAATAATTTATAAGTTAATCACTGGTATTTACAGAAAATAAGTGTCAATATTCCGTCGAAATTATATAAGTATTACGATGTCCGGCAGCATAAATACTGAGTTCGACTCGTCGCGTGAAGCATGACATGCGAGCCTTCTGTGAAGAATGCGAACTGAATTGCTACGGTCTGGTCTGCTGCTTATATTCCGTACGACTCAAGATTTCTTGCCACGTCACTGGGGGAAGTGTGTTACTTTCTCGCCTATATCTCTTGAATGCCGTGATGGATTTTATGTTTACCTTTAGAACATGAGCATAACGATGATGTATGTCTCATTTCCGTATCTTTATCGGCTAAAATGTTAGAAATTTTCTTTCCAGTACATTCGAGGGAAAGGTGAACAATATGTGGCGATGACGTCACCCGCAGGTTCATTGCTCCTGACGTGTCCTGCTCGCCACGATTAACTTCGTATCGCGCTCGTACAAGATGTCGGGCATACGAACACATATTATAGCCATCCCTTTTCCATATATTCCGGCAATTATAAAACAATGTTCGGGGCTGAAACAGTTCCTGGTACAATATATCAAAACTTTTAAAGTATACAGATGTAAAAATTGGTATTTAGAAGTCCCAATAGGAGGGGTGAAAAGGGTGAAAAAGGGGTTGAATTGCTTAAAGGAGGATACTCAGAAACATAAAATATTACAGACATGAAAGTTGGTATTTGGGATCGCCTTTGAAAATTAAGAAACACGTATTTTTTGTTCTTGGAAAATCCAACTAATGGGGGTTAAACAGGAGTGACAAATTGGGGTGAATTTTTAGAAAGAGTATATCTACAGTATGTCTCAGGAACGTAAAATGTTACAGACGTAAAAATTGGTATTTTGGAATCTCCTGTAAATTAAAGAAACAAGGGTGATTTGTTTTTGGAAACTCCACATAAGGGGAATTAAAAAGGGCGTGAAGTGAAAAATAGCATTTTTTTCTCTATTAAAAACTAGCGAATGTACCCGTGCTTCGCTACGGTATTCTACATTGTATTCGAATATCGAAGTAAATAGTGTGCATGCAGTAAATATGATTGTTTTAAAATTGCATGTCTCTTAGCGTTATCCGAGAAAGAGCATGGGGAGGTCCCCGTACGTTGTTTCCAATGTAAAGTGTTTGTTATGGATTTGTGATATAAAGGCAGGCTCACTTGCCTACTGCCATTCACAATCGAGTTGGGAAGTTTACATTATAATTGCAGGCTCCATTGCCTACTATGCGGACAGAATCGATTTGGGGAGTTTTCGTTAAAATGGCAGCCCCCTTTCCTACTTCCAGACAGATTACAGTTTTTATTATAATGGCAGGCAATTACCCTACTATCACTCGAAATTGAGTTGTGCAGTTATCATTATAATGCCAGGCCCATTTTCCTACTTCCAGCCAGCTTACTGCCAGTCACACCAAGTTGGTGAGTTTCCATCAAAATAGCAGGCCACTATGCCTAATGCCAGTCACATTTTAGATGAGGACATTTCTTTATAATGGCGGGCACCCTTGCCTACTGCCAAACACAGTCGGGTAGGGGAGTTTTAAACAAAACTGCATGCTCTCTTGCCTTCTGCAAGTCAAATCGAGAAGGGAACTATTCATTACAATTGTAGACCTTCCTTACTAATGACAGTTACACAGGAGTTGGAGAAGGAACCCTTTCATACTGCCAGTCAAAGTCGGTGTGGGGAGTAGTGATTACAATAGCAGACCCACCCTTTCTCGATCGCTACAAATCGACATCAGTGAGTATATATAGATCGACATACGAAAGTATATGCGTGTTTACAATATTGAAGACCTTCATTTACAGATTAACTGCTACTAAACGTACGTCTTATCGACAAAGGATTATACCATAAGACACGCCGGATTTAGTGGCCTAAATGGCTGGTCCTATGATATGTCATCTATTCTTGGGTCAGATTGAGTTAGAGACGTGGAACGGGGTAATGTTCTTGTAAGATTATCTCACATTACATTACTTTTCGGATAATTATGTGACAGCTACATACATAGCATTTGGCTCATATATGGCTACTGGGTGGGCCAATTTTCGTGAAGAGTTTGATGATTCTGTATTTCATATAAGTAATCGAAGGTATGAATTATGCATGTGAAAATTCCAAATTGACTTAACATCCATTAATAGAGAAAAATCAAACGTAAAAGGGATACAGATACGGAAAAAAGTCATAAGACCAAGGTTGTAGATCATTCCAAATTGAACGGAGATTGTGCAATCTGTTATGTGATAGGAATTTCCGAAGGTCTGCACCATCATGAAAATTGCCTGCATATTTCGATATTCTTCGGGGATAAAAAGTGAAAAATTTAATGATCTTGGATGTTTTCCGTTCGTTACAGGCTAAAAGTATAATTTTGTCAAATTTCAATTATCTTCTTTTTTTCTGGCAGATTATGCCGCAATCTGGATTTCGGGCGAGGCGGGTAAAAATTAGGACTTTCAGGAAACTAAACCAAAAATTATGCAGATGGTCATTATTACCCCTTAAACGGAAAGCTGTACGAAAATTTCGCCAAAATAGTCAGTGTAGAGGCACACAGTTGTTACGATTTGATTTATATAGATAAGGAATCTGCTCCTTGTAAAACACCTTTTTGGCTATGTCCGCTGGACTTAACCTGCAAAACTGACCATTCATGATATCTCCCTTATTAATCCTCCTGACGAAAAAATGCACATGAAAAAAAGGTTTAGAGGTGGAATTCCATCACGTTTGGTCGATTTCCAGTCAGGTTGGTCTTAATCTGTATATATTGTGGAAGAGTAAAATCACCATTTCGGTTCCCTATAAACCGCCAGTACATTCCGGAACATGAAATGTTATTTACGTTTAAAACCTACCTTTGGACAGGTGGATGCTAAATATGAATTTTGGTTCGAATGTCTTCAGTAGTTTTCAAGTTGTAAGGAATACGCTTTACACGCACCCGCTCGTGAGTTAAGTCCGATGGGACTTGTACAAAGATACGGTCCGTTAATGATATCTCCCTTATTAATCCTCGTATCGAAATGATGCACATGAGAAAAAAGGTTTAGAAATTAATTTCTACCAAGGCAGGTAGATTTAAATTAACGTTGGTTGTGTATATTTTGTGGAAGTGCAAAATCACTGTTTCGGTTTCGTATAAACCCCCAGTCAGTTCAGGGATTTAGAAACAATATTTGCCCTAAAACCTATCAAGGACAGGTGTATTCTAAATATGAGTATTGGTGGAAATACATCCAGTAGTTTGTAGCACTCGCGTACATACGGCGTAATTAAGGAAGATAATAATACAGTTAAGAAAGTTGAAAGTAATAGAAAATGGATTATAACTGAGGACAGCCGGATAACGACAAATATGTAAATGCCAAGTTAATGTATTGGAAAATCAAATGCCCCTCAATAAATTATGCTAGTGTGAGTTATGGATATAATAAAGCGGTAACAGAGGAGAAATTTAGGTCCATTGATTCCTAGGTAAACAAATAATAAGATGACTAATGGTGTTATTACTTAATCTATTCGAAGGCGGTTATAACATCCAACGATATTCCGCCAATCTCCCGCAGATAGGCCGATTGACGCCTCTCTTGCCTTCTACCCAAGGAACAAACACGAATTTAAAAGCATGATGAGGAAAATGGCAATACGTTACTTCCCTGCTGGCATGCAGTCAGAGACGTTGCCATGGTAACCCGTAGGTTCGTTGTCGGTCTGTCGGTCACTCAATGCAGAGCATGGTACCAGCAGAAACTTGTAAATTTCTCCGTCATGTAAAGAGTAAGGTAAATTATGAACATAACGAAAGTTGTTTATAATGAAGAGACGTTTCACGTACGGTAAACGAAGTTTACAGAAAATCAATAGTATAAGAGAAAATGGAGGAAAACCATTCTGGTTTTCCTATAAACCCCCCGTCTATTCAAAGATTTTAAAATGATATGCATATTAAAACCTTCCCAGGGATGAGTACACTCTAAATATGAAGTTTAGTTGAGATCTATCGAGCCGTTTCGACGTGATGGTGGAAAAACCATTCTAGTTTTCCTATAAACCCCCGTCTATTCAAAGATTTTAAAATGACATGCATATCGAAACCTTCCCCGGGATGAGTATACTCTAAATATGAAATTTGGTTGAGATCTATCCAGCCGTTTCGACGTGATGGTGGAAAAACCATTCTGGTTTTCCTATAAACCCCCCGTGTATTCAAAGATTTTAAAATGATATGCATATCGAAACCTTCCCCAGGAGGAGTATACTCTAAATATGAAGTTTGGTTGAGATCTATCCAGCCGTTTCGACGTGATGGTGGAAAAACCATTCTGGTTTTCCTATAAACCCCCCGTGTATTCAAGGATTTTAAAATGATATGCATATCGAAACCTTCCCCGGGAGGAGTATACTCTAAATATGAAGTTTAGTTGAGATCTATCCAGCCGTTTCGACGTGATGGTGGAAAAACCATTCTGGTTTTCCTATAAACCCCCGTCTATTCAAAGATTTTAAAATGACATGCATATCGAAACCTTCCCCAGGATGAGTATACTCTAAATATGAAGTTTGGTTGAGATCTATCCAGCCGTTTCGACGTGATGGTGGAAAAACCATTCTGGTTTTCCTATAAACCCCCCGTGTATTCAAGGATTTTAAAATGATATGCATATCGAAACCTTCCCCGGGAGGAGTATACTCTAAATATGAAGTTAAGTTGAGATCTATCGAGCCGTTTCGACGTGATGGTGGAAAAACCATTCTGGTTTTCCTATAAACCCCCGTCTATTCAAAGATTTTATAATGGTATGCATATCGAAACCTTGCCCGGGATGAGTATACTCTAAATATGAAATTTGGTTGAGATCTATCCAGCCGTTTCGACGTGATGGTGGAAAAACCATTCTGGTTTTCCTATGAACCCCCCGTGTATTCAAAGATTTTAAAATGATATGCATATCGAAACCTTCCCCGGGAGGAGTATACTCTAAATATGAAGTTTAGTTGAGATCTATCCAGCCGTTTCGACGTGATGGTGGAAAAACCATTCTGGTTTTCCTATAAACCCCCCGTGTATTCAAAGATTTTAAAATGATATGCATATCGAAACCTTCCCCGAGAGGAGTATACTCTAAATATGAAGTTTGGTTGAGATCTATCCAGCCGTTTCGACGTGATGGTGGAACAGACAAACAGACAAACAAACAGACACGAACAATTTTATTTATATAGATAAAGAAATATGTATTTTTTGTTTTCTGAAAAACCACTTGGGTGGAGGGGTAAAAGTGACTGAAAATGGGGTTGAATTATTTTAATTAGGGTACTGATATCTCAAAAGCTGAAGATGTTAGAGGCGTGACATTTGGTATTTGGAATCTCCCTTAAAAATAAAGGAATACATATGTTTTGTTTTCGGAAATCCACCAAGAGCGGGGAGGGAAATTGAAAAATTGTATGAATTATTTGTATGAGGATACTATTATCTCAAAAACGAAAGATTCTCGGAAAATCTAATGAAAGGTGGCGGGATGTGAAAGAATTGGAAAATTAATTGAAGTAATTGTATGAGGATACTTACATGTAATAAAATCTAAAGATGTTACGGACGTGAAAATTGGTATTTGAATCTCATTTCAAAACAAAGAAAAAAAGCGTTTTGGGGGGAAATAATCTTGGGAGCGGGGGTGAAGGTGAGTTGAATTCCTTTTATGAGGACATATATCTCAAGAACTGAAGATGTTAGAGTCGTGATAATTGGTATTTAGAAGATGCTTTACTATTAAAGAAACAAGTATTTTTAACGGGACATTCATTTAAGGGGGAGTGTGTGAAAGGATGTGAAAGAATTTTATTCTTTTTATGGGGATACTTATATCTCAGAACTGACGGTAGCAGACGTGAACATTGGTATTTGTAATCTCCATTAAACATAAGGAAACGCGCCTTCCTTTTGGAGGGTGGCGGTAAATCAACATAACGCCGGTGGGGTGAAAAAGAGTGGAGACCAACTGATTTCACTGCTCATAATGTACTTATTCTGATCATAAACTGATCATTTTAATCTTTCCTGGGTTCGTTTCCAAGAACCATCTTTTCCTCTGGAGAACATAAAGTTAGATTACAGTAGATTCTCCTGGCATATAAATAAAACTTTTAACCCATTTGAAATAAACGATAGGAAACATATTGAGCGTGCAATTGCTAACCTCTTTAATAAGGTCAATATTGCACGGAAGTATATCATTCGTGTCGCCAGAAATCTCGCGCACTTGCCTACGCGCGACGATGGTGCTGGTCACATTGTCAGCAATGGCAATGGCAGCAGATATAATTTACCTCCAAGTAGCGGTCTTGCACTTTGCTGTGGGTTCCAAGGCTCCCAAGACGACACCACGCCGGATCTCCTCATGGATTTGATCCATATTAAAATGCTTATAGGTAAATATGGCAAAGATTTAGGGATCCAACTGACCGGGTGGAATACCTGGACCTAGCCCGCGAAGTACGAAATCGATTGCTGGAAAGAAAGATTGAAGAATGAGAGGAAATTTGCCGTAATCTCTCAGAGAACGAGTCAGATCACGAATTTTGGCGGATTCTCTCAGAAAGCGAGTTAGATCACGAATTTCGGCGGATTATATATAAAACGTTAAGCATTCAATTATAAATTGCATTAATACCGTAACGAAGCACGGGTATCTTGCTAGTTTACATATATATATGAAAACATAAAGGTCCAATAATATTACCTTGAGGAATTCCCTTCTTAATTATTACAGGGTCAGATAAAGCTTCGCCTACTCTAATTCTCTGAGTTGTATTTTCTATGAATATAGCCACTCATTCAGTCACTCTTTTGTCAAGTCCAATTGCACTCATTTCTGCCAGTAGTCTCCCGTGCTCCACCCTATCAGATGCCTTAGACAGAATTCCCCTGGCGAGATTTATTTACTTAATGCTGTTTAACTCGTAATTATCATTCAGAAGTGAGGAAAACAGATGAATTATGCCGTGTTTCACAGCATTTTGTTGCATTGTGTTCCCGCATATTTTACTGATAGGTCATTTGGAAAGTTGGCAGGTATGGAGGTGTTCTGTGTACCTCATAATTATTCTGAATTAAATGCTCTGAGGCCGGTCTTATGCCACGTGTAGGTTTAGCAACACCGCCAAGGAAAGCCCATTTTATTTCGCCCGCGAAGCGATCTGATTGGTTAATTTCAGTAGCTGATAAAATGACAACACATTGTGTATCAGTATGGCCAACCTTTCAACACTCATATACACGGTTCACGTTGTTGCTAGGAATGTCTACCGACGTATGGACGTGCTGAGTAAGTAAAAATATTTAGAGACTATTTAGTAAATTCACAGAGGGTTGCAGACTGAACGCTGAAAGGCATAACAGTCTATAATGATAATGTATGCATGTATGTACTTATTGACTGAAGGGATGGTGTCGCAAGATGGCTACACACCACTTAATGTGGCAGTATTCCTCATCATTGGTTTAGAGATCCCAAACGGCACGTACGAAGTTCACGATATGGGATGTAATCGTTCAGCGGACACCGACATCAGCTGGACAACCTCAGTCATACTTTTCCTTACAATAAGGGCTTGCTGGCTCATAGACAGCTTCCTTCTCTTCATCCACGTCGTAGGTCTGGCTAGATTTTCTTTCTACCTTGTGCTTTACGTCTTACCGACACAGATACGTCTTTGGACGGCGATGGGATAAGAAAGAATGGGAAAGAAGCGGCCGTCGCCTAAATTAAGGTCTGAAAATGGGAAATCACACAAAACCAACTTCAGGGCTGCATATAGTGCGGTTTGAACCCACTCTCTCCCGAATGAAAGCTGACAACTGCTCTCCCCTAACTTCATGGCTAACTCGCTCGCTGGGCTGGTTACCCTAACTTCGGAACGGACCCTCATCCTTCAGAGTTTTGGGTGTAGACTACACTGAAATTCGTTATTAAAACTACCCTGTTGCTGAGGACAAATGTTAGCAGTTGCTAGTAATCTTCCTATCTCGTAGACGGCGGGTTCCATGCCCGATGGGATCGATGGAAATAACGTATGGCTATGAATTATTATCATTTGATTATTATTATTATTATTATTATTATGATTATTATTATTATTATTATTATTATTATTATTATTATTATTATTATTATTATTATTATTATTATTATTATTATTATTATTATTATTATTATTATTATTATTATTATTATTATTAGCGTGTAGCCTCCGGAGAGCCCTGGTTCAGGCCTATCGATTTGACTTTTTACTGGCGACTTGCGCGTCTGTGTGGATGGGGTCCTACCTATGACGTATTATAGTAGTGAAGACGGGACACACACCCAGCCCCCGAGCCATCGGAATCAAGCACTGAAAGCAACAATCCACGACCAAGTAACCTTAGGACCAAAGGCCAGCACGCTAACCATTCAGCCATGGAGCCGGGTATTAGTATTAGTAGCAGTAGCTTGCTCTACGGGAGTGAAAGGGTATCTAATTCATAAGTTAGAAGGAACAGACAAGAAATTAGCGAGAATGATTGCTGGTAAATGCATTTGAGAACAATGGCAGCAGGTTACTCGGAATGAGGAGATAAAGGCTATGTTAGAAGTGAACCCAATAGATGAAGTGATTCGCATAAACCAGCTTCCATGGTGGGGTCAGGTGAGGCGAATGGAGCAGAATAATTTACCTTGGAGAATCGGTAATGGAGGGTAAAAGAAGCAGGGGAAGACCAATACGACGATGGTTACACTCACTTTCCAATAATGTAAAGATAGGAGGTATGGAACTAAATGGGGCCACGGAGCTAGTTACAAATAGACTAGTGCGGAGGAGTTCGGTAAATTCACAGGGGATTGCAGACTGAACGCATAGCTGGAGTCAGAAATGAATGTTACGGTCATTGCAGTATTCCGCCAATGTGGTAAAAAAAGGTTGCCATCGAATACGTTCAATGCCTGGCGTATTCGAACGCACTACTACTACCGCAGTACCTAACACCAGCTTAAATCAGGTAATGAACTCCTGGTCCTACATCTATGGTAGAGATTGATCTGCACATATTTTTTGCTTATTCAAGTTGATATGGAACTTATGTAAAACAATCTCTGAGTTATCGGACGAAGTTTATACGTCATAAATTGTAAACATTTTGCGAACCTCAACCCTACTTTTAGGCGTTATGGCTACCTCTTTTTTCTCATTACCTATCCAGTAGAGTGTACATTTCCGTAAAAACGCAAGTGTTGTTTCTTACTGCATTTTTCACGACACTTTCATCCCAATCACTCATCAGTCACTACTGATCGCCAGTCGCCCAGGTGGCAGATTCCCTGTCTGTTATTTTCCTAGCCTTTTCTTAAATGATTTCAAAGGATTTGAAAATTCATTGAACATCTCCTTGGTAATCTATTCCATTCCCTATCTCCCCTTCCTGTAATATTTCCCCCCTATTTGTCCTCTTGAATGCCAACTTTATCTTCATACTTTGATCTCTCCTACCTTTAAAGACACCACTCAAACTAATTCGTCTACTAATGTCATTCTACGTTATCTCTCCACTGACAGCTCGGAACATACCACCTAGACGAGCAGCTCGTCTCCTTTCTCCCAAGTCTTCCCAGCCCAAACTTTGCAACATTTTTCTAACGGTACTCTTTTGTCTGAAATCACCCAGAACAATTCGAGCTGCTTTTCTTTGGATTTGTTCCAATTCTTGAATCAAGTAATCCTGATGAGGGTCCCGTATACTGGAACCATACTCCGGTGGGGATCATACCAGAGATTTGTATGCTCTGTCCTTTATATCCTTGCAAAAACACCTAAATACACTCATAACAAGGTGCAGAGATCTCTACCCCTTATTTACAATCCCATTTATGTGATTACTCCCAATGAATATATTTCCTTATATTAATACCTTGGTACTTACAGTGATCCCCATTAGAAACTCTCACCCCATCAAAGCAGTAGTTAAAACTGAGGGGATTTTTCCCAGTTCGGACGGTGACTGTAACCTCAAAGGTAAGACGCCAGTTAGCGATAATTCTCACTGTGTAACAAGTACCGACCCCTGCGCTCTGTTGAGCGAAGCCTGTACTACGTACCGGGTGCACGTTCCTTGATGGTATTTCATTCCACAGATTTCTCAAGATTTTCTAAATAAGGTGTTAGTTTTTATTATTTAAATGCGAAATTTCAAGACCGTCCCCAGGAAAAAAAACTGATCCTATGATACTTTCATCTTTCGGTTTTGATGCCAATAAAGTAGACTAACACCACAAAAGTGCTGTATTTTTATAGGTTCTCAAAATGTTTGAAAAATTATATCTCATAAACATTCGATATTTCAACGGTTGTTTCTCATTACGTACACGAACAAATCACATATTACTTTGCAGACCAGTTCGTACAATAAATGTAGAGCCAGGTGTTCATTAACTGACTTTCGGTGGTGATCTTAAACTTTCGTTACGTATTGTACAGCAATTGCTTCATTCCTCCCCTAAATGGGGGTGGGGGGGCTCTTAAACGGTGACTCTGTCTCTCAGACCAGGAGATTTGTAGTGGAAAATGACATTTGTGGTGAATGTTTGTCAGCCGTGGCGTGTACTAAGTAATGTCCCCGATTTTCGCCTTAGTGCAAGAGAACTGAAAACTAAGGAAAACCATTCTGAGCACAGTCGTCAGTGAGGACCAGTCCCTCTTCGTCTCCCGAATGCAGAGGCGTAGATGCACGATAGAGCCATTGCCACTGCTCCTCAGTCTGAATGCAGAACTGTCGGGCCAAGGACCAGCCTCGGCGTCTGGTAGGCTGAAACGTACTCTTCATCCGCCGACTGTAGATTCAATCGTGGCATAGTCGATATTTGAGGACTTGAGCCTTGATTATATACCACGATGATGACTGTTATTTGACATGAGGCCTGCGTAAAGAATTTCACCTTGCTTTTTTGACACGGCATAAGCCGAAAAGCGCATATCGTGCCTACAAGCACGGGCCGTGAAAGCATCAATGATTAAAATATTCATTTCCTCCAACTAATTGCGATATAACATTGGAAAAAGTATCCTTCTCTCTTACCATCCATCTGTCCACTTTCCTATCAGTCTAACTCAGTACTTACCCAAAACTCACCTTCATTACTCGGTTACTACAGGTCTCATGTTCCTTCACAAAAGGTACTTAGATCTTCAATTAAATCAAATGTAGAACTAATGCCACCGTAGAAAAATATCTTTCAGTACGTTCAGATATCGGGGTCTTCCTTGACATCCTCAGCTTTATTCGAATCATGTGGCTGAAGTGCAAGATATATGGGCATGGTGATGTTGCGGTATATACGGTAGAGGACATCAAATCTTGTATTTAGCCTTATTCATTTTTCTTCCTCTAGGGCGAGAATTTCTCACCGAATATGTGGAAGATACGTGACTTCTTCGTGAAATGTCATTAATTCTCTTCTTTGGGTAAAAAGCCACGGCATTCTGCTAACTTATCAGTGCGAAGAAAAAAAGACATTTTGTGCATTAGAGTCACCAGTTACCTAGGACACAGAGAGAATATATCTTCGCGAGTTATGTACACCAGCTCACTTTAGCTGCCACTGAATGCACGCTGCACTCACATCCAACACCTTACTGCTTTGCAGGATTCAACTTTCTTGGTTTATCACAGATATCGTCTAATCCTAAATTTCTAGGCACTTAATCCGTTCTTCTTTTCCACTTATCGTCATTTCTAACTTTTTCACAACTACTCACTAATACCACTCCTTCATCGTCCATCAGTTTTCACCCAACTAACAGGCAATTTTATATTTGTACTAAAATGACCTCCATCTACTGCTAAGTCTACAAAAAATCCTTCGTGGAATATTTGCAACCAATTACAGCATACATTACATTATACTTCCAAAAATATGTAGATTTTTTATGTGACATTCCAATGGTTGAAAATGTATAACTTTTACAATGCTTGGCCCATCTCTGTATTAGGTGACATATATCCTATTACTTGTAAGAGCACAGAAAATAAACTTCAGAGGTCTAGTGGTATAATTTCAGGTTCAAGATGACATTTCATGATTTCTTCTTCTGGCCCTAAACTTTTGACCGGTACTGTAAATGGAATAGAGATAAATTAACACCCTCACACTTTCATTTACATAAAATGATCATTGTTAAAAAAAATGATTTTCGCCTACGTACTTAACCACGCTGCCTATCGGCAGCGTACATTATGGTTGCTTCTATCTGCTTGGCATTGCTCACTGTATCGCAGTATAAACTTGAAATGACCAATTCGTTTAAGGTTAGTTCTTTAAAAAAGGAGAGAAGACACCCACGGATGTGTTTGATATTATTCTCACTGACGGACGAATGTATGCCCTATACGGGGGTAACAATAAATAAAATTTACCAAATTCTCGGCATAGCTCACTGTCTCAATTTGGTTAGTAGGAAGTATCGCCTAGCCCATTCTCCCATTATGTAGCCGGAATAACACACATTCTAGGAGTTATGATGAACCGTACCCCTAATATGTATGCCAACCTCACAGCTTAACTGTTGTGCAGTTAGAGTTTACTTGTTACTCGCGTCAATAGATTTGTATTCTCTTATTACTGTCAAAAAATACTGGTTGTAGAATTGTAAACTTAGCAATAGGTGGAAGTCATTTTGGTACAAGTATAAAAATTCCGAAAAAACCTGGCACCGTTTATAAGGCGTGTTCATTTTCTTCAAAGCAGCTTGTCATGTATGCCCGAGGTTTCAGTAATGTATTCTTGGATGCCGCCTGTAGAATGCAAGTGAAGCTATCCGGGAAGGTAACTCTGAAGCCACCCTGTGACCTCGGGCAATACATGACAAGAAGGAGGAGAATCGACCACATTGGCGCTGGATTAAAAAAAATTAACACGCAAATAAAAACTGTGCCAGATATTTTCGGATTTTTTTATATTTGTACTAAATTGACCCCAACCTATTGCTAATACTATAAACAATTTTTGGTGGTAATACTTGCAACCAATTTGAGCATACAATACATTATATGTATTTAAAAATATGTTCATTTTTTGGTGTGACCTTCCAACAGTTAAAACTGTAAGACTTCTACAATACTTGCCTAAGTCAATGAAGTCAGGCTGCGTATATACTATTGGTTGTAAGAGCTCAGAAAAAAAGTACAGAGGTCTAGTGGCACAATTTTAGGTTCAAGATGACATTTCATGATTCCTTTATCTGGTCCTAATCTTTTGACGACCGGGCTGAGTGGCTCAGATGGTTGAGGTGCTGGCCTTCTGAGCCCAACTTCGCAGGATCGACCCTGGCTCAGTCCGGTGGAATTTGCAGGTGCTCAATTACGTCAAGACGTCTCCTCAACAGCTAACGGTCGAGTCGTCATGAGCAATGTCATTTGCCCTTACTCCGTATTAACCCAGCCGCGAGGTTTGAGACTGAGAAAAGTGACTTGGCAGGCATAGATGGCCTCATGGTGCACGGGTAGAGAACCTGCATCTTACCCGGAGGCCCCAGGTTCGATTTCAGGCCAGCCCTTGGAATTTTACCCGGATCAGAGGGCTGGTTCGAGGTTCATCTATTCTACATGTTTGCAATTGTGGAGCTATCTGACAGTGAGTTACCGACCCCGGTCTTGGAAGCCAAGAATAATGGATCCGTCGTAATGACTACATGACACCTCGTAATCTGCGGTCGCTTGGTAGGCCATGGCCCTTCGGGGCTGTTGCGCGAATGGGTCTGAGTTTTTTCTTGGCGCCCAGTCTAGCGATAAGATATTGTACACCTCTCCTAGCAACAAGGAGCGTTGGATTGATGTGTACATTTACGTTTTTCAACCTTCTATGTACAGTGTTCAGTTCCAATGTCAAAAATGGTCCTGAAAAACTTTAAATGAGGATTTATTATTGGAAATGTTCAGATTCAATATGCAAAATTATGTTTTCTCCTGTTTGAACGAACCTCGTATCCTGGACATGTATGACGTAGCTTCCATTTCCCCAGGAGACTCCCTAGCTTTGAAAGTTGTGATTCATCTTTGAATTGGGTTCAGATCAACGAATGCAGTGCATGAATAGTCTGACACGTGGGATTTCTCTGTCTCACTCTGCGACCTGGATTACCCTAGTTCAAACTTTATCAATTGTGGGTCTCATAGTCGTATATTTGTTCACAGTCCCAATCTTTCTTAACCAGCGAGAAGTGTTGTGTAAAATGAAACAGGTAACATCTTATGTGTAAAGTGATTTCGTCAACTTTATGAATAATATTGTGATGCACGTATAATTCTTTTCCGTGACAGGGCAGTGCTTCAATTTCTTGTTGGTTAGCTTACTAAGAATTAATTAAGCTTAGATTATTTTCATTGGCGTTTACTTTGAATGTTAAATAAGTAAATAATGTTTTGAGATGGACAGCAGGCAATGGTATGGTGATAAACGGGGTTAAATTCAGGATGTGAGTTTTAATTACTGCATTGATGGGGTCAAAACTCCTTCCGGGGAACATTGTAAGTCCAAAGGTGTTAATATAAAGAAAGATCTTCATTTGGGTAATCACATAATTGTTATTGTAAATAAAGGGTACGGATCTTTCCACACGGTTATGAGGATAATTAGGGGTTGTACTAAGGATGTAAAGGAGAGGGCATATAAGTCTCTGGTAAGACGCCAACTAGAGAATGGTTCCAATGTATGTGACCCTCAACAGGATTACTTAATTCAAGAACTGGAAGAATCCAGAGAAAAGCAGTTCGATTTGTTCTGAGTGATTTCCGAAAACAGAGTATCGTTACAAAAATGTTGCAAAGTTTGGGCTGTGATGACTTGGGAGGAAGGAGACGAGCTGCTCCAGTATGTGGTATGTTCCGAGCTGTCAGTGGAGAGATGGCGTGGAATGTCATTAGTAGACGATTACGCCTGACTGTTGTCTTTAAAAGTAGGAAAGATCGCAATATGAAGATAAAGTAGGAATTCGTGGGAAAAAATTGGGCCAAATATTCGTTTATAGGACGTGGAGTTAGGGATAGGAATAACTTACCAAGGGCGATGTTCAATAAATGACAAATTTCTTTGAAATCATTCAACAAAAGGCTACGAAAACAACAGACAGGGAATCTGCCACCTAGCCAACTGCCCCAAATTCAGATCAGTAGTGATTGATTGATTGATTGATTGATTGATTGATTGATTGATTGATTGATTGATTGATTGATTGATTGATTGATTGATTGATTGATTGATTGATTGATTGATTGATTGATTGATTGATTGATTGATTGATTGATTGATTGATTGATTGATTGTACTTGACAGAAAAGTCGTGCACCACTGGGTTGGGTACAGGGTTACACGCTTCTCACCCGCCAAATTCAAAACGTAACAAGTGTAAGCAGCACTTACGATTTTTCGAGAAGTCAACCAATTTAATCAAAAGTAAATCAAACATTTGAAAAATATAGAATGAAATTTATGGTATGAAAACCGTGCCGTCCTTAAATGTTTCTCTATGATAGTAAATAATATTACAGAAAAATAGAGAATTTTTTTGAACATTAGGGTGGGAAATTCCTTATTTTCAGTTTTTGACATATCCGTTATCAATTCGTGTGATCATGTTTCAGATATACAGTACTTAAGAGTCTGAAATACATATATAAAAATCAACATATAGGTATTTTCCATACTCTACTGATAGCAGAGGATTCAATCAATAGATTATTCTTTTAAACAACAAATGGAAATTGCAGCCTCCAATTATTCATTGCCCTATTAGACTTCGTCGCGAATACCTGCCACGCTGATATTACATAAATAAAAATAAATTATTTTTAAATAGTTCATGCCGATCACTTAAACAAATTGTTTCATCTACACATATTATAAAATAAGAGTTTTGTCTGTACATTGCTCAGAATTTGAAAAGAATGGTATTTCTGTATCGGTCATGTCCACAGTAACAAGAAAATGCACTTTAAATTTTCTGTAATTTCTGTCTGTCTGTCTGTCTGTCTGTCTGTCTGTACACGCATCACTACAAAACGGCTTAAGAGAATTTAATGAAAATCAGTATGCAAAGTCGGGGAATACGTCGCTACAATGTAAGGCATAAATAAATTCATTCGCGCTGATTGAAATGGTAATTTAGGGGAAGGCTTACAATTTAATTTTCAAATATTTATGTTATCTTGATAAACACTGGCATACAAAGTCGGGGAATAAGTCGCTACAATCTAGGCTATAAATTATTGTATTCACGCTGAGTGAAATAATAGTTTAGGGCAAGGCCTAAAAATTTATACTTAAATATTTGCATTATTAGTGGTCTTATCTCACTGAAAATTGGTATGCGAAGTTGAATAAGCCACTACAATATAGGCTATACATCATTTAATTAACGCTGAGTGAAATTGTAGTTTAGTGGGAGGCCTTAAATTTTATTCTCAAATACTTTTATTAAGTAACCAAAGTTATATAAAATTAAATTTCCGACCATTTATGTCTTCCACATTTTTACCGTTCTGGCCATGATAACACAGTGATTCATGAATTTGTATTTTTGTTGCTAAGTCCATATCAACGCCGAGCCACGAGAAAATAGGTAAAGAGGATTTAATGAAAATCGGTAGAGTCGGGGAATAAGAAACTACAGCCTAAACTATAAAGAATTGTATTCACGCTGGATGAAATTTAATTTAGGGGAAGGCGCCTAAAATGTAATTTTTAAATACCAATGTCATTGGTCCTATCGAAAAGTACTACATAACAAAAGTTATAGAGAACACAATTTCCGGTCATTTATGTTTTATTCAGTTTTAACGTACCGACTGTGATAAGAGTGGTATTTCAGAGTCGGAAGAAAACTAAATGTGAAGGCCTACAATATCGAAAGCGAATAACATTGATCAACAATAACATTTCATTGTTCTTTGTCTCTTATGCTGCCTCTCAACTCCGATAGATGGGATTACTGCTGCGTACCGAATATAACAGCCTGACTGAATATTGGCGGGAAAAAGCCAGGGAGTTAGAAAACTTTATTCTTTAGCATGCCCTTCCTCTGGTTCATACATTTTCTGATACAGCTGGTACGTAACACATAGTGGTACATCATAGTATTCTAGCTATTCGATCCCTGCTCTGACGCGCTGTTTTGAATTAGCAGCGGGCATAGTTTAGGCAGAGACTCACTTAGTACAGCAGTAGTAGTAGTAGTAGTAGTAGTAGTAGTAGTAGTATGGCATGGTCTTTCTTCCTGCAAGCCTTATTTTCATGCTTCTGAAACGGGTTTTACAAATACAGTTACTAAGAATAAAATTATCAGTGACTAGCTGATGTACCCGTGCTTCGCTACGGAATTCTACATTCCATACACAATTCTAGGTTAGGTAGTGTACACGTTGTGAGCAAGATTGTATTAAATTGCATAGCTCTTAACGTTACCCTAGAAACGCGACGGGGAAGTCACCAAACATCTTTTCTCATATGAAGACTGAGTTAGGGAATTTTCACTGTAATGGTAGACAAGCTTGCATACCATCAGTCACAATCAAGTTGGGGAGCTTTCATTATAATGGTAGACACTCACTCTCCACCTGCCTTTTTACATCCTCAGAAAGACTGTCTTAGTGGTTTTCACAACTGGAATGAACGTACATTATAATGACGTCAGTAGGAATGGCGCGATAAAAAGCAATGCTTTCATATGAAATACTCGATCAAATGGAAAACCAGTCATTTTCTCACTTTTAACGAACAGGACTACACTGCCGATCTAACAGTCCAAATTTCCAGAGCTGAGATGACCAGGGCGCAGACTGCCGTGGGCAGTGGACACTCTTCGTCCCTTTTCGGTGGGGAGAGGGTCGAATAGTGGCGACTCCCAGGGCAAAAACTATGCCCTTTTACTAATCTGTTTTCTAGGAGTACCGATGAGTCGGGAAGTATCAATTCACTACACTGGCGGCGAAAAAATATATCTGACTTGGAGGCAAATTTTTCCTCCAAGCCAGAGGAGAAACCGCCTCTTCACTGCTAGTTTGGAATAAAAATGTAGAATTTAATAAAAATGGAGAAGAAGAAGAAGCTTTTCTTAAGAAAAGGCTCTTTTCAGGGTTGAATTTTGAATTATTTACTGAATTGTGCTGCTATAATTTGGAATAGCCCTAATTGTTATTCTAGACCATGCCATACTACTACCACTACTACTACTCATACTACGACTACTGTATTAAGCGAGCCTCTGCCTTAACTATGCCCGCTGCTAATTCAAAACAGCGCGTCAGACTAGGGATCGTATAATTAGAATACTATGATGTACCACTATGTGTTACGTACCAGCTGTATCAGAAAATGTATGAACCAGAGGAATGGCATGCTAAAGAATAAAGTTTTCTAACTCCCTGGCTATTTCCCGCCAATATTCAGTCAGGCTGTTATACTCGGTACGCAGCAGTAATCCCATCTATCGGAGTTGAGAGGCAGCATAAGGGACAAAGAACATCACAACAAACAATGGTCAATGTGATGTTATTGTCGATCAATGTTATTCGCTTTCGATATTGTAGGCCTTCACATTTTGTTTCCTTTCGACTCTGAAATACCACTCTTATCACAGTCGGTACGTTAAAACTGAATAAAAAATAAATGACCGGAAATTGTATTCTCTATAACTTTTGTTATGTAGTACTTTTCGATAGGACCAATGATATAGTTATTTAAAAATTACATTTTAGGCGCCTTCCCATAAACTAAAATTTCATCCAGCGTGAATACAATTCTTTATAGTTTAGACTGTAGTTTATTATTCGCCGACTCTATCGATTTTCATTAAATTCTCTTTATCTATTTTCTCGTGGCTCGGCGTTGATATGGACTTAGCAACAAAAATACAAATTCATGAATATCTGTGTTATCATGGTCAGTACGGTAAAATGCGTAAGATATAAATGGTCGGAAATTTAATTTTCTATAACTTTGGTTATGTAGTGTTTATCGATACGACCGCTAATAATATAAATACTTGAGAATTTATTTTTTGGCTTCCCACTAAGCTACCATTTCACTCAGCGTTAATTAAATGATTTATAGTGTATATTTTAGTGGCTCATTCTCCAACTTCACATACCAATTTTCAATGAGATAGGACCACTAATAATGCAAATATTTTAAGAATTAAATTTTAGGCCTTCCCCTAAACTACCATTTCACTCAGCGTGAATTAAAAAAATTATTTAGGCCTAGATTGTAGCGACTTATTCCCCGACTTTGCATACTAATTTTCATTAAATTCTCTTTTGCCGTTTACTAGTGATGCGTGTACAGACAGACAGACAGACAGACAGACAGACAGACAGACAGACAGACAGACAGACAGACAGACAGACAGACAGACAGACAGACAGACATTACTGAAAAGTAGAAAGTGCATTTTCTTGTTACTGTAGACGTGACCGATACAGAAATACCATTCTTTTCAAATTCTGAGCAATGCACGGGCAAAAATCTTATTTTATATATATATAGAAATATGTTTTTATTTGCTGCTATTGTTTCTGGAAGCATACTCCCAGAAAAAATCCTGCTCTCCCGATAAAAGATCCCAGGCATGTCGATTTCGACAGGCTGTATGACATCACGTGTACAGGTAGCAATATGCGGGAAAGTTTTGTAAATGCAGGTGACTTAAATCTACCGGACCTAAACTTGTCAGGAGAGGCTTTGGGGGAGGGTCTGCAACCAGGTCGCGGCAAACAAGCTCATTAGGGATGGTGGATTTACCCAAGTAGTAGACTTACCTATTAGGGGAAACACCACAGGAGATGTTTATCTTATAACACCCTATGACTTATATTAGCTGCACGGAAATACCAGGAATTAGGGATCAGTCTGCTCGAGAATTAAATATTAATTATCCCTTAAACATTGAAATAGAAAAAAAATACCAGTATTGTAATCCTGACCCCTTGAAATTCCAAATGTTCTTCCGGCAAATATTTCCCAGTTAGTCTTCAGAAGACGGGCACGATGTGGATATTTTCGAATAGAACAGGGCTACTGAAGAGTTCCCGCCCCATTGATTAACAAAACAGGACTTAAATGGGGAATACAACGCAAAGAGAATTAGAAGGCTTGAGAGAAAAGTAAAGAAAGCGTATACATACATACATACATTATCATTATAGACTGTTATGCCTTTCAGCGTTCAGTCTGTAAGACTCTGTGAATTTATTAAACGTCGCCACAATCCTCGATTTGCAATTAGTGTTGTGGCCTCATTTAGTTCTATACCTCTTATCTTTAAATCGTTAGAAACCGAGTCTAACCATCGTCGTCTTGGTCTACCTCTACTTCTCTTACCCTCCATAGCAGAGTCCATTATTCTCCTAGGTAACCTATCCTCCTCCATTCGCCTCACATGACCCCACCACCGAAGCCGGTTTATGCGTACAGCTTCATCCATCGAGTTCATTCCTAAATTATCCTTTATTTCCTCATTCCGAGCACCCTCCTGCCATTGTTCCCACATGTTTGTACCAGCAATCATTCTTGCTACTTTCATGTCTGTTACTTCTAACTTATGAATAAGATATCCTGAGTCCACCCAGCTTTTGCTCCCGTAAAGCAAAGTTGGTCTGAAAACAGACCGATGTAAAGATAGTTTCGTCTGGGAGCTGACTTCCTTCTTACAGAATACAGTCGATCGCAGCTGCGAGCTCACTGCATTAGCTTTACGGCACCTTGATTCAACCTCACTTACTATATTACCATCCTGGGAGAACACACAACCTAAATACTTGAAATTATCGACCTGTTCTAGCTTTGTAACACCAATCTGACATTCAATTCTGTTGAATTTCTTACCTACTGACATCAATTTAGTCTTCGAGAGGCTAATTTTCATACCATACCCATTGCACCTATTTTCAAGTTCCACGATATTAGACTGTAGGCTTTCGGCACAATCTGCCATTAAGACCAAGTCGTCAGCATAGGCCAGACTGCTTACTACATTTCCACCTAATTGAATCCCTCCCTGCCATTTTATACCTTTCAGTAGATGATCCATGTAAACTACAAACAGCAAAGGTGAAAGATTACAGCCTTGTCTAACCCCTGTAAGTACCCTGAACCAAGAACTCATTCTGCCGTCAATTCTCACTGAAGCCCAATTGTCAACATAAATGCCTTTGATTGCTTTTAATAATCTGCCTTTAATTCCATAGTCCCCCAGTATGGCGAACATCTTTTCCCTCGGTACCCTGTCATATGCTTTCTCTAGATCTACGAAACATAAACACAACTGCCTATTCCTCTCGTAGCATTTTTCAATTACCTGGCGCATACTGAAAATCTGATCCTGACAGCCTCTCTGTGGTCTGATACCACACTGGTTTTCATCCAACTTCCTTTCAACGACTGATCGCACCCTCCCTTCCAAGATGCCAGTGAATACTTTGCCTGGTATACTAATCAGTGAGATACCTCGATAGTTGTTGCATTCCTTCCTGTTCCCTTGGTTATAGATAGGGGCAATTATTGCTTTTGCCCAATCTGAAGGTACCTTACCAACACTCCACGCTAATTTTACTACTCTATGAAGCCATTTCATCCCTGCCTTCCCACTATACTTCACAATTTCAGGTCTAATTTAATCTATTCCTGCTGCCTTATGACAATGGAGTTTATTTACCACCCTTTCCACTTCCTCAAGCATAATTTCACCAACAGCATTTTCCTCCTCCCCTTGAGTTTCGCTGTTCACAACACCACCAGGATGATTTCCTTTTACATTGAGAAGATGTTCAAAATATTCCCTCCACCTCTCCAGTGATTCCCTGGGATCTATTATGAGTTCGCCTGTATTACTCAAAACACTGTTCATTTCCTTTTTCCCTCCCTTCCTAAGATACTTTATTACTGTCCAGAAAGGTTTCCTTGCTGCTTGACCTAGCCTTTCCAGGTTGTTACCAAAATCTTCCCATGACTTCTTTTTGGATTCAACAATTATTTGTTTCGCTCTGTTTCTTTCATCTACATACAACTCCCTATCTGCCTCGGCCCTTGTTTGGAGCCATTTCTGATAAGCCTTCTTTTTACGTTTACAAGCTGCTCTCACTTCATCATTCCACCAAGATGTTCGCCTTTTCCCATCTTTACACACAGTTGTTCCAAGGCATTCACTGGCTGTTTCTATTACAGCATCCCTGTATGCCGCCCATTCACTTTCTATATCCTGAACCTGCTTAATGTCTACTGTTCGAAACTTCTCACTAATCATATCCATGTACTTCCGTCTAATTTCCTCGTCCTGGAGATTTTCTACCCTTATTCGTTTGCAGACAGATTTCACTTTCTCTACCCTAGGCCTAGAGATACTTAGTTCACTACAGATCAGATAGTGGTCTGTATCATCGAAAAATCCCCGGAAAACTCGTACATTCCTAACAGATTTCCTGAATTCGAAGTCTGTTAATATATAGTCTATTATGGATCTGGTACCCCTAGCCTCCCATGTGTAGCGGTGAATAGCCTTATGCTTGAAGAATGTATTCGTAACAGCTAAACCCATACTAGCACAGAAGTCCAGCAAACGCTTCCCATTCCCATTAGCTTCCATATCTTCCCTACATTTACCAATCACCCTTTCGTATCCTTCAGTTCTATTCCCAACTCTCGCATTGAAATCGCCCATTAGCACTATTCTATCCTTGCTGTTTACCCTGACTACGATGTCACTCAATGCTTCATAAAACTTGTCAACTTCATCCTCATCTGCACCCTCACATGGTGAATACACGGACGCAATTCCAGTCCTAATTCCTCCAACAGACAAATCTACCCACATCATTCGCTCATTTACGTGTCTAACAGAAACTATGTTCCGTGCAATGGTATTCCTGATAAAGAGCCCTAGCCAGACTCTGCCCTTCCCTTTCTAACACCCGTCAAGTACACTTTATAATCTCCTATCTCTTCCTCGTTATCACCCCTTACCCGAATATCACTTACTCCTAGCACATCCAGATGCATCCCCTTTGCTGACTCAGCCAGTTCTACTTTCTTTCTTCCATAAGCCCCATTAATATTGATAGCTCCCCATCGAATTCCATTTCATTCGCCAAGTTGTTTGCAAGGAGTCCCTCGCCTGTCAAATGGGAGTGGGACTCCGTTACTCCCATAGGTCCGAGGCTTGCTTAAAATTTTCTGAGCTCGGTCGATTCATGAAGCAGGATGCTTCCCTACTTGCACATAGTCCAAGTGAGGATCTCTCCTCTAACGGGTTATGGACCAGCGGTGGATTGTATAGTCCTAGCCGCCTGAGCACAAGGAGGGCCATGACTCAGAATATGTCCGAGATGCCCACTCCCATTCCATAGCAACTGGTATCCCGACACTCAGAACCACTTACTAGGCCACTCAGCCGTTGCCCATGGTTCACGAACTAGGACGTGACTACAGTAACCCACAAACATGAACCATAAGAATGCGTATGACAAAACATATTTTAGTTCAGACCATATGAATACATTTCAAAAACAGTCTTAGTAACTTGCTTCCGAATAAAAAACTACTCATAATAAATACATGAAAGATGTACTTTCTTCCAGAGAATATTGGTGGAATAGTTTCTGCAATTATGTTAGGAGACTGAACGGAACCAGCCATCAAGTGCCAATGATAATATCCAGAGAAGTTGAGGTAAATATTAAAAATCTACTTGTAGCTAATGAATGAAATGATTAGAATGGAAGTGTATTTAATTAGCAGAACAGCTTGGCGATCCGTGTTATTGAGAACACTAATTATCCTATTTTCCAAATTAGCAATAGAGTTAAGAAAGAATTAATGTGTTAAAGAAAAGTAAGTCGAAAGGGCCTGAAAGTGTTAGTGACGATGTTCTGAAAGTGGATGGTATAACTATTGTACGCTAATTAAATACCATTTAATACGTCTATCAACAATACTCAGATTCCAGATGACTGGAAGAAAGCAACTATAGTCCCGATTTTAAAGGGCAAACAGACAGGTAATGGACAACTATAGGCCCATGCCCATTAATTTTTCGACAAATGTATGTAAACAAATAGAGCATCTTATTTCAGATTACGTAAGGGATCAATGGGAGGAAAATTCCTGAATTAATGGCCGGCAAGATTGTTTAGAAAAGGATTCTCCTGTTGATACTTTTTTGGGATACTGGATAGTCACTAGACAAAGGTGTGTAAATTAACGCTAGTGTACTTGACATTGCAAAAGCATTCATATCGAACCACGTGCGGCTTCTTGGCTGTTAGACCAGCGTAGTATGCTTTGGTTCAGAGGCCCCGGTTTCGATTCCCGTCTGGGTCGGGAATATTAACTGTTTGTCATTAATTCCATGGCTCGGGGACTGGGTATCTGTGTTCGTGTCAATACAAATATCCATATACACACAAAATATCACACTACTAATCAACACAAAAACAAGCAATAGTGATTACATCCCCTCACATTAAGTTGACGTCAAGAGGGGCACCAGGACGTAAAACTGGGCCCAGTCCTTACATGATCCAACCCGAATAAAATAGGAAGATGGCCAGAACGTAGAAGGAGAAGAAGAGGATGTGTAATGCACTTTGATATTGAACCCATAATTCCACGATGAGAAAATTATATTTTAATTCCAAATATTTATTTCAGCTACAAACTACTTTTTGAGAGCAGCCATGTTTTTATTTCAAGAGTCTGGTTGTCCCGTGGGAACGAACTCCCCGTGTCGAGCCGGCCGCAAGATCGTGAAATACCGGAACACTTCGGTGGGCTTCGAATATTGAACAATTTATCAAATTTAAGAACTTCTCCATAAGGAGAGATTTTGGCGACATGGTACACACAGGAATAAAGAATCTAAATTATTCTTTAACCCTATGTGAAGATAGAACCCCCAGGGTAAAAATAAATGCAGTTAAGCCCAGAGAAGAATTTGCGTCCGGCCCGCGGATCAGCGGCACGTGGCAAGGCCAATGGATGACCAGAAACCTGCGAAACGCCCGGGCAGAAATAATTCGTTACGCCTGTTGTGGGTATGGGAAAAATATGAAATTAACACCATAATAAATCGTAAGTCTGTCCGAAGTTATAGATCAAATTTCAAGAGAATTGGTCTATTGGATGCGGAATTTGCATATTACACAACCAAGCTTCATGGTGTGGGTAGCGTCCTCCCATAGAGTATAAAAGTAATCTCCCTCCGTATATTTCACACTCTCCGTCTGGTTGTTGGAACGGCGAAGCTCACGTCACGCGTCAGCACGAAAGTGCGGAGATTTGTTCTCCAAGTAACTTACTACATGCTTGTGTCTA
The DNA here is from genome assembly GCF_040414725.1 of Anabrus simplex. NCBI lineage: Eukaryota > Metazoa > Arthropoda > Insecta > Orthoptera > Tettigoniidae > Anabrus > Anabrus simplex. The sequence continues at coordinate 48,487,015 of NC_090266.1, read as the reverse complement.
TGGTTCAAATATACTGTTAAAATAGAAGATGATAGAAATTTTCTGAACTGCCGCCAATGGGAACTTCGAAGGGTTAGATATTTGGGTGAATAAGTAATTGAGTTTCTCTCTGTATTCAGTATGTGCGTCTAATATTTGTCAAAGAGGAGTCTGGAAGTTAGCTGCGAGGTCTGGTTTCTTATCTGTTGGAACACCTGGCCCTTACTAGAGTGAGAGGGACAGAATCTTGCGAAGGCAGTGGATGTGACCTTTTGAGAAGGGTGCTCGTCGCCTGTTAAACGTGTTGAAAGTGCGTTGTAAAGTGTTGCGTAATTTAAGTTATACATATCTATAAGAAGACGTCTAAGGTAGCCTTGGAAGACTAGGCAAAGAGGTCTGCTGGCTAGATGCAGCCAGAGTCCAGAATGATATCTACGATTACAGGTCTGTGAATATTTTTGTATCAATGTTGTGGTTAGAATATTGTTTGTCCAAACCAATTTTCACTGCGTATGTCGGGTTGATATTTGATAATGATCAGGCGAACGTATTGCCTTTCTGGTCGTCGTGTGAAACTCTTCAGTGCGGTAAAATTCACGTCAAGAAACTATAAAGTGCGAGGTTTAAATATTGTGTTAATATTCTTCGAGATATTGTCCAAATTGGGAAAAATTGGGAATGTGATAACGATAACGTAGTCGTGGTGATTGTCTTAATTTCGAATATCGCTAGAATTCAGATTTTTTTAATAATAATGATAATAATAATAATCATAATAATAATAATAATGTTTACCGCGGGATAAAATTTTTCTATGTTAAATGTGCATTTAACAGGTATGTTCTAGAAGGTTTGCGTGTGTCTAGAAAATTCCAGTGAAATCCGATAAAGTTATGTTTTATTCATGGGAAGTAAAATTTTGTGACATCGTATATGTCGGTGATATGGAAAATCACGGTGTGTTGTTGTTTTCTTGAGGTCCGATAGTTGTAGTAAAAATAAAATAAAAAGGTATATTTTTATAAAAGTTGTTTGTCACGAGAGGATTGAGGTTTGAAAAGTCTTGAAATATAAGAAAGGGGATTGATATCGAAGAGCTTATATATGTTGAGATAAGAAGTGTATAGATGTTGAAGGCAAAGGAAGCCTGTATACTTCATGCGATGCCACCGTGAGAAGGCGATGAGAATGAATTTTTGAGATAGGCTATATTTGCTGATGCCGAAGAATTTTTGAGACAGGCTGTATATTAAATGTGAGATTTATGTGGCAGGCTGTAGTATATTCCGCTAACAATCCGAAAACAGAGACCAGGAGAAGGTTGGTTCGAGATGATTATTGTGTGAGGCACAGTAAAATTTCAAGTTAAGATCCTAAGTGAAAAACGATTGTAACTCTTGGTAGTTAAACTCAAGTGACTAGTTACGTAAGGTCAGTATAATGAATATTATAGTAATATGACCTCAAGGACAGAAGAGCATTCTGAATACACGGTTGGTGTTATTTGACTGTAATGACAAGTTTCCAATCAGTAAATCTCATAAATTACAAAGCGGTAATTTATCATTAAATCGGAAACATTGTTGGATGAGATATTGGACATTAATAAAGCGATATGTTTGGCTGTGTAGATTCATTGGGTTTCGTTTCACTGGATAGTCATGGATATGAATAGTTAGAAAATGACGGTAGGCGATTTGAGAGCTTCACCCTAAAATTACAGTGTGGATTTTTGATGCGGTGGTGATGATTATTGTTTGGCGATATTCAAGTAGTGTTAGACGTGTGGTGGAAGTCATTATAATTTTTTCAAACTTCATTGTGCATGCTGAGATCGTGTTTGAGTTGTGGGTTGCTCGCCACGCGTTATTTATTTTCAATATCACGTTTTAGTAACAAGATAGGGACTTGGTTGCGTTTCCCGACTTGCGTTCATTTTGTGGCAAGATTTGTTTCATTGTGTGCTGTTATTTCGACAAGGTTTACAGCTAAAAGTGTCTAAGAATGTGCTTGAAGTTACGATTTCGCCTGATATGCTGGAGGAAGTGTATACGACCCAATTTCCGCTCGACAATAGATTTAGGACGTCACATGTTATCCTAGGAGTATACTGATGATGAGACGTCCTAGTTTACGCTGAACGATAGGATTAGGAAGCTGTATGTGTACATAGAGTTTGGTGTTACGGTGTGCAGACATTAGGTAGGCCCGATAGGTCTGGGATGTCAGCTGTACATACTCAAGTCTTAGATTAGATTGTTTTTGCGAAGTGACTTGAGCGATGGTAGTGTCTGCAGTAGTGTATGCAATGCGAAGAGTGTTAGCACAGTAATATTGATGCCAAGTTTGCGCGCAGCCCTTTACCAGCTGGAAGGTGTTTACCTAAGATTATGGAACCACGAATGGCATGTGAGGGTTGTCCAATATTGGGTACTGAGTTAATGATGATTGAATATTTACTGCAGTTCACCATGCGTGTTTGAGTTCAATGAACTTCAGTATTTTATTTTACGGACTTAATTGTTTTGTCGTTCTGACGCCCGTTGTGCTTTGCTGGTGTGCGTGCTGACACTCAGACTTGAGTTACGAATGCGGGTTCGATTCGTCAGCCGATAAAATATTTCATTTTCAATTGTTGTCGTTCTTTCATTTTTATACGTAGTTGAGTGTGGTCAATTGATAACTTTGTAGGTAGTGTGTTGGGACAAACAATAAGTAGATGGATCTGTGATGGTAGTCATTGTTAAAAAAGGAAAGAATTCTGTATTTTATTTTATTTTATTTTACCATGTGGACTTGTGATTTTATTAAGCGTAACGTAACCAGTTATAACCTGAAAGTCGGTTTTATAATAATATTTTTCAAGTTATTCACCACTTTTTAATTAACTCCAGTGTTTGGCATTTCTTCTAAATGCGTGATGAATAAGTGTTTCCTGCTATTCGCCGTTTTGTTCCTTCAGAACGACGTAACGTAAGATCCTCGCGGATCGTGTTGTTGTTGGTTCCTTCTGAACAGTTGTTTGGGTGATACACGTTTAAGCATCGGGATTGTTGTTAACTTAACGGTGTCATGAAATGACAATACATGGTGGAATTTTGTTTCAATTGTGAATGCTACTGTTATCTTGTGGTGAACACTATGCTTTCCAATAATATCTCGCAACCTATCCAAAGCAACTGATAGTTAATTTGGTTCGATTAAGGGTCCATTCGGCGGGGTTTTCCGTATCCGAAAGGGTATTGGACTGGTGGATAACCTTAATTAAGGGAAAATCCGGCATTCTACTAGTTGAAGGTCAGATTTTCCACGGATCCTGTGGATTAATTCTCAGTTATAGTTTAGATTAATAGGTGCCCGATTTTTCAGGCTTTCTTTTCACTTTTTCAGTTTCGCTGTCCACTAATTTATGAGATTCCTACTTTCTCCGAAGAAAATTCTTCGATATTGTATTCAATAAAATAACGCTATGCAATGTGACTGCGTTTGAAACATTTAATATTTTTTTGATCAAGGATTTATATAAATAATTATTTTGTGCAATTAATTGATTCAATAAAAGTTAGTAAGCACATATTTGCTCATCATTTCAAGTAGTTAGGCTCTCTTCTGAACCCCATCGTTTAGTTAAGATCGTGACCGAAACATTCCCGCAACGACCCCAAGACTTAAGAGTTCAATATTGCTCTACTGCAGCAGCTGTGGCCGACCAACGATGGAATGTTCAGTCAAGGGTTCAATATGATATTCTACTTCGAAAACTGGTGACAATAAACCTTGATGGAGGGTTGGTTCTGTGGATCCGAGAACTTTTGACAGACCGCAAGGAAAGAACAAACGTAGGGAGTAAATACTCCGATGTGGTTTCTACAACGGCGAGAGAAGTTCAAGGTAGTGTTATTGGGCCATTTCTATGTATGGAGTTTATCATTGATCTGCCAAATAAATTCCGATTTCAGTGCAGATGTACAGAAATAATCTGAAACTCTGAAGGTAACAGGTTAATACATGCCGATTTAAACCTATTGCGTAAGTGGAGTCTCGATACAAGAAAAGAATTAATTCAAGAAAATGATATCTCGTACGAATAGGTAAGAATGCTAGGCATGAAGACTTTCAATATTGTTTCCAATCGGACAATCGTGTGGAGAGAGACTCAACGCAAAAGGAGATCTAAAGTGGGACACTCAGGATGAGAAATTACTGAAACGTATAATTCTTTATATTTCATGATGAGGATGCTTAAAGGCAGCACTTCCCATGCCAAGGCGCTGGGCTACATATTCTCTCCTGAGGCAGTACTAGAATATGGAGCGGCCGTATGGGACCGTACCAAACAGGGCTCATCACTGAACTAGAGACGATACAGCGAAAGGATGCAAGGTTCTTGCGGAATTGTCCGAAAAGTAGTGTGAAAAGAATGATAGAAAACCCTGTGCTTGTACAATACTGTGACGGTATCTGTTATTTTAATGTAAGGCCTTGGAAAGTCGTGATGCTTCAAACCGCAATTGACCTCCCCGGATAGGCCCCGCCCTCTCACCACTGCAGCAGTCAGTCAGAGAAAACCAGGCGCATAAGGCCAGCCCCTCTGCCATTAGTACCGGGAGCATAACGTGATGTCACTGCAAGCCTCCCTAGTGGCACGAAAGGAGCCCAGAGATTTCTGATTCCATAGAATTCCACTGCCTTCTACTCTCACGAAGGACCTGGAAAAGCTGGCCTACCTATATAAGGCAGACTGGTTGAGTTTCAGTGGTCCAGTTTCGGTTCAATTCTGTCAGTGATCGAGACGGATCAGTTCTGTGAGTGATAGCACTCTAAAGTGAGTGCTCCGGAATTCTGGAGTGCGATTGGGAGTGAACTGCCGACGAATGCGAACAGTGCAGCTGAGCGACGAGAGACAATGACCGAAGACTGCCGTGAGTGTGCGAGCTTTTTGCCACGTACAGACAAGTGAGATTGTGAGGTGTGCTGTCTCTAGAGTAGTTAACTGAGCAAAATCGTAAACTACCCTAGGATCCATGTGATAGTTGCAGAAGTGCGTCTGTTGCAATTTTGTAGCTTGTAAGTGTCATAGTAAATAATAAGTGGGAATGAACAGCGAAAACTTAAGACTGAGGGTGAGAAAGAGCGTACTAGCATTATTGTGTACCTGTGCAGCTGTGTAAGTAAATCTTAGAGTAAACGAAACCAATTGTGTGCTTATTTAACTACTACCCACCTGCATGTTACAACTGATCCGTTTTTTTGCTAGCGGCTTTACGTCACACCGACACACATAGGTCTTAAGGCGACGATGGGATAGGAAAGGCCTAAGAGTTGGAAGGAGGCGGCCGTAGCCTTAATTAAGGTACAGCCCCGGCATTTGCCTGGTGTGAAAGTAGGAAACCATGGAAAACTATCTTCAGGGCTGCCGACAGTGGGATTCAAACCCACTATCTCCCGAATGCAAGCTCACAGCCGCACGCTTCTAACCGCACAGCCAACTCGCCCGGTACACCTGATCTTAGAATCGGGATCGGCTGGTAGTATGTTCCGTAGTTTACTGATATTTGTAGTGAGTAGCAAAATGGAAGCTGAAAACATCTAGGCTCTTCTCAAAAAGGTCTGCCAACTTGAGATTAAGTTCACGAGCGAACGTAAATGCAGTCAAGATGAACTGTAAACTAACCAGGGCCAACTAAAATCAGAATTACGTGAACTGAAACATGGGCAATTTATGTTAGACAGGAAGTGGGCTCTCTCGAAACAAATTTGAAAAACGACACGATGTTGGACGTTAACGAACTGGTCAAATTGAGTTTAAAGAATTGCAGCGGGTTGTGCAATCCGGAGTTCGAGATCTGAGGAAGGAAGTGAGTGGACTGTGTGAAAGAGTGACGGCCACAAGAAGTCATACTAAGGCCTTCAGCAGCCACGGCGGCACCGGAGAAGTGAAGGCAGAACCCTCATACTACGACGGGACGACATCCTGGAGGACGTTACGGAACTAGTTCGAGACCGCCTGACTGCAGGAACCAGCAGCCCAGCTATTACACAGCCTCAAATCGGGTGTCATTTACGCTGAGATGAGCGATACAGTGACCGCCAGCTGGCAGCCGCCTACCGAATACAACTATGAAATGAGACACAGGGCGCAAACGAAGAGCTCCAAGCGTTCGCCGCCGAGGTATAGCACCTAGCCCACAAGGTTCTGGATGAGCTGCCTCAGAAACACATCCAACGCGACATAGCATATAATTTCTGCTTGATGATGATGCTTGTTGTTTTAAGGGGCCTAACATCGAAGGTCATTGGCCCCGCATATAATTTCATAGATGGGCTACGTGACTCTGAAATTCGTCAAAGGCTCAACGGAGCCCTGACGATAGCTCTGAGAACGGGGCAGTAAACGTAACAGTGGCACTGTCACCAAGGGTAAGAGCAACGCCACCCCCGAGACGTCAAAACACCCGCGAGATCACCTGTTGGCGCTGTTGCAAACACGGCCATCTGTGCATGTAAGGGCCGACCTCATTGGTGCTGTCACTACCATCCCCTGTCTTCACAATAAACTTGGTCACTGATTGGAGCGACGTCAGCTTGATCGCCGGGCGCAGGCCATGTCAGCTCAAGGTAGCCACGGGGGCGGCATTAACCGTGGTCAGGTCAGAAATCGCCGAGGGACAGTCATAGATGGAGCATAACCATCTCTACGTGCTAAAGACAGCTTTGGGAGGCGCCATTCCTTTACTGCAAGGGGCGTTACTCAACCTGACAATGAGACTACGGCAACGAGTCCGGGCTTTTGTCGCTGGCATCAAGGATGATATCAACCTAGGATTAGAAATGCTAAGGGCGTACGAGGTGACTGTCGTGTGCTGTGGTTCGGTGGGCAAAAAATAATCCTCCGACACCCAGAAAAGTAACCACGAGTAGCGGGACTACCGCTTCTCAGTGGATTGTTTCCATTTTCGACTGGATTCATAATGGCACTGTTTAAACTGTTATGTTTTCTATATACATTTTTTTTTGTTTTCGTTTATGAGGTAATTTTTGCCTTATGGTCATATAATTTGTGTCCTTGTTTGGTGTCCGAACCACGGTTTTTTTCGAGATTTTATGTGTGCCCAGTTGGTGATATTTCAAGTTGTTGCTACGCATAAGGATTGTGAAATCAAGTTTCAGTGTACAGGAAACTATTTAAAAGAAGTTGGTCATTGCAATACTCTTTACCAGAACTGTACTCGGTATTACCACCTCAAGAATTCACGACCAAGTCTAAATATAAATTAATTTGTTAGGCAAGGAGTATATCTTTTAAAACAATGTCCAGAGGATAAGTGAATATATACGTAGTCATTCAAGTTAGTGTTTATTCACAGTACGTTTTTGTTTCATATCCCATCATCACCAAGAGTTAATAAACCTTCATTTTATTAGCCGATATTAATTCTCATTCGTGATACTGTAGTTAGCTGCAGCCCTATCTTCAATGTTAATGTACTTTTGAAATAGCGTACACCCACCCTATACATTGGGCACTCCAGTACACTGGACAGATTTTTAACCAACCGTAGGTGTCCATATTAGCCCTTAACTACCCGGGTACCATAATAATGACATACATGCCTGGGTCCGGTCTGAGAGACCTCTGTCAGAATTTACCTTTTATACATGAAAATAGCCATTTTTCATTTTTTATTTTTGTATTTTACTATCAGGAAGGACCTATTACAAAGTTCTACTACAATTATAAAGCGAAATATGTAATAACAGACCAGCAATATTGTTAATCTAATATCTAGGAAGAAAGGAACATTTATTTGTATATGTTTGCTCCTATGCACATAATAAATATTTACAATATGGTGGAGATGACATTTAAGCACATTTGAAAAGCTAACACATTATTATTTCTCGAAAATTGCGAGCACTTTACCTGCACATGTTTTCAGACTTACATCACAGTCGCGTGCTTGTTTAGTAAGTCCTGGGAGTTTCACCACGATGTTGTCCTTCCTCACTCTGGAGTGGCTAATACCGAAAGAGGAACTCAACTTGAACTTGTTTCCATCATAAAACGCTTTCAGGGGTGTGCTGAAGTCACAAGGATCGTCTAATAAATTGCATGAATCATCATCACTGTTATTTTCAGAATTTTCTCTTCCTACATATCCGTCGTCTTGTTCCGAAGCACTTCCATGATATGAGGTCAAATATATGTCCTCTTCTCCAGATACTTCACTTCCCGAAATATCATCTACCCACTCTCGTACTATTCTTCCAAAAATTAATTCAACCAATCGTAACAGTTTCCGACATCCCCGTAACCCAATCGTACTTCACTTACACCTGGGTCCAGTCTGCGAGACGTAACAAGTTATATGTTGCTAACAACTTGGCGATTGGTTCCTCTCGAATGAACCTTGTTTTAAAATACTGAGCTAATCGATTACAAGGCCGGACGAGTCAGCTCTGACTACGGAAGGGAGTTATCGAAATATTAGGGATCTCGCGCGGTCTAGAAGACTGGACCTGGGTAGTTGAGGGTTAGAGAGGGTTTCACTGTACTTTCTTCCTGGTTGATCCTTGGTTCGCTTCCGCCCAACGTGCCACGTTCAGCTGGGACTTGGAGAATAATGTCCGCTATCATACAACACCAGTTAAACTGGAAACTAGTTCAGCCAGGGTAAAGACCGCCGAACGATCCACCCGTACCATATTACGGTATAATAAATTCCCCGAAAACAAAATATTCTTTAGCGCACAGAGCATTATCACCTAAACCTCAGGTATCGGCTGGAAATTTGTGAACCATTTCTCTTGATTTAAAACATTCATCCTCAAGCAGTCCCTTTCCTGTCGGTTTTCCACCCCAATGGCCGAAGTTCGTATCCCGCTAGGTTTCGAGTTGGAATTTTTACCTCGGACCGGGAATTTCAACCGCTTATGATTAATTCCCCTGGCTCGGGGACTTGGTATTTGTGTACATCTTAATACACTTCTCTTTATCTGCATACACGACACTACCAAATACCACTTACTGCACCCTTACTCACTGAGTGGCACTAAAACAGGGCCAAATGCACATCGATTGCCGGCTCCAATAAAAACTGGAAAAAAGAAAGAGGAAGAACAAGGTAGGGGAGACCGGGGCATGTTGTTACAATTTTTGGTTTTCATTTTTTAAAATTTTAAGGTGAATAGTAAATGAAATTTCAATTTTGCTGATAGAAGGAACAAACTTTCATCATAAGAATAGCAGTTGAAAAATTCTAGAACATGCACACATTTGTCAATAAGATACATTATTATAAGATTAGGTATTCTGTAACAACATGCCCCAAAGCGGGGCAGGTTGTTACATGCGAGGGGCACTTTGTTACATAGAGTAAAATGTCACTGAAAATATGATAAATATTTATAATTTTCATTTTAAATTCAAAATATGTTTAGCCCATTCATTAAATATAACATAATTATCTGTTCAGTCTTATCCTTGGCTTTGACAATATGAAAGTGACTTAGGTATGAGCGATGCTAGTAATGTCATTCCTTATGCAGCCAGTCCCTGCTATGAATGGTGTGAAAATGTTGCTCATCAGGTCAGTTGGTGCATGCATTTCAGTGGGCTTGGCAGACTGATTTGTTTGTGACTCCTGGCTCGGTGAGGAAAGCAACGGTAAACCACCTCACTCCTCATTTCCCTTGTACGCCTCTTCAGTGATGCCTAGGCCATCCATGACAGCTGATGGCGGAGTTGTTGAGGATCAACCAGGCTTATGGCTTAGGACTGACCGTACATACACAATTAATATCATAGGTTATCACCTGCCCCTATGACCTAATTAACATCATTTTAAACCAATACTCTACTAGTTTATAATGGTCTGAGCTGAAGTTTATTCACGTAGCCTACAGTGAAGACAAAAAAAATATGAAAAAATGCCCCTCTAAAATTATTTATGTCTCAAACATGCCGTAATGCTGAATTTCCATCTTCTAATGTTTCTGGTAATTTGAGACTATCTGTGCTAATGGTAACTGTGGATATACTTGAGCCAGGCTTGTACCACGAAGAATCGTTACATGTATCAACGTGCCCCGCGTGGTAAGTAACAACTAGCCCCAGTAGGCGCCATCTTATATTTTGTGTTACAGTTAATCACAGACGAAAGATAGAATTATCTTACATTAGAAAACTAAGGCTTATGTCTGAGGGTTTAAATCACAAACAGAAAAAATCTGTTTACCTGTATATTTGATCACGTGGTTAAAGATCGGAAAGGTGCAAGACGCTGCCTAAACACACAGCGAAAATAAACTTTTCCATTTTAAAAAATTCACAGATCCACACGCAGCCTGAGACTCCCTTGGATTGTGAGGGACGGTAAGGTCAACACATTATATGAAGAGGGGTGCGCTGCTCCTATTGGTTTTTTCAAAAATATGTTTGTAACAACCTGCCCCTGTAACAACTAGCCCCGGTCTCCCCTATATACAAATTTTATCACTTTCATAGTTTACTCCAAATCTCTGGGAAAGGACTAGGAGCCTCAAAAGTGCACTGTGGCTTCTTCTGCTCTTACGCTTCTTACCTTATTCTGGTATACTTATTCGTTTATTCATTTGTTTACTTATTTATTTATTCATTTATTTTTTCATTCATTTACCTGACTTCTTTCAAGTGGCGAAGTTAATGCGTCCGGCCCTCTTTTACACTAAAGCACATTTACAACATTCATCTGCAGATAAATTAAAGTATAATTTAGCAGAGTTGCATCATACTAACATTCACGAATTCAAATAGTTTTCTGTATAGTAATTAATATCAAGTAATATTTCTCAAACACACAAAGAATACATGAACATATTACAAAACTATCCAATGTGTGTACGCGTACAAGAGAATCACTCTCAGTCCATCGTCATTCACACACTCAGCTGTAGGGCCTACAGTGCATACGTCAGCCGGTAGCTTTCAACAGCTAATCTCGGCAAGATCTCTCGAATTCATTGTATGAATTACTGTCACTGACACAGACTGGTAAGGAATTCTAAAGTCCGAAAATCGTCACAGTCTCTTTCTCTAATCTTCCTTGACCGAGTTCATTATTCTCCTAGGTAAACCAATCCTGCTGCATTTGCCTCGCATGGTTCCATAACTGTAGTCGGTTTACTGGCATATTCATATCTACAGTGGCCATTCCTAATTTATCTCTTAATAATAATAATAATAATAATAATAATAATAATAATAATAATAATAATAATAATAATAATAGCATGCTTACTGGTTTGACGTCCCACTAACTACTTTTACGGCTTTCGGAAAAGTCCAGCTGCCAATCGTTTGCCCTTAGGAATTCCTTTACATTAACTAATCTACCGACACGTGACTGACCCTAGAATACAACCCAACTGAGATAGGATCAAACCCGCCAACTTGATCTCAGAAGGCCAGCGCTCTACCGTCTTGGCTAATAAAAGTGATAAACGTAATAATACGGAGGTTGATGTATAAATCGTTAGTAGAATGTTATTATTATTATTATTATTATTATTATTATTATTATTATTATTATTATTATTATTATTATTATTATTATTATTATTATTATTATTATTATTATTATTATTATTATTTTCCGTGAAATGCCGTGGTTCAAGGAGGGAACGAAGTGTGAGGGTTAAATGGCTGCACAAAGAATGAATCAAAGATTTTATTTTGACAACAATATTTAATTAACTTTCCTTTAGTAATGGAAATATTTTCAAAAACAACAGCAACAGGAACAGCGATAGAGATTTAACAACAGATTACAAACGAACAATCTTAGGAAGTTAATCCTCGACCCGATAGAAATGTCTCCCATATTAGACAAGACTTTCAGTCAAAAATCGGACCAATAGGTCTCATAAATTTACAAATCTTTGGCATAAATTGGTGAGGCACTAGCGAATATAGAACAGTAGATCTTCATAACGAGAGAAGCAGAAGCTTCTGGATTAAGATTACCACGAAGGATATCGAAGCCTAAACTTCAGGGTTACTTTTGAAAGGGTCTTGAAACCAGGAAAACAATTCACATTTTACACTTTAACGATACCTTCAGGGGCCTCGAACTCCCATTAACTTAATGAAAAAAATGAAATGGCGTATGGCTTTTAGTGCCGGGAGTGTCCGAGGACATGTTCGGCTCGCCAGGTGCAGGTCTTTCGGTTTGACTCCCGTAGGCGACCTGCGCGGCGTGATGAGGATGAAATGATGATGAAGACGACATATATATACCCAGCCCCCGTGCCAGAGAAATTAACCAATGATGGGTAAAATTCCCGACCCTGCCAGGAATCGAACTCGGGACCCGTGTCACCAAAGGCGAGCACGGTAACCATTTAGCCATGGAGTCGGACATTAGCTTAATGAATTTACATCAATGACTTCACGTCAAAATACATCTAGTAGAATTCCACTTTCTGCTGTTAAAAGCTCGGTACCCTTATTTCGTCTGGGCAGCCAACACCGGAAAAGCGGATTGAATTATGCAGAAAATACAGGAACCAAAGTCCATACCACATGGCCAAGAAAGGATAAAACAAAGTTTAATGGATAAGCCGGGAAAAAAATGAGAATGGAAGTGGAATCCACTCGAGGACTCCTTGTGTAGGAATTATTTTAAAATCTAAGACTGTAGAGCTTAATGCGCAGATGATAGGCCATGCTAATTGGTGACTAAGGAACTAAAAGTTTAAGGCCGAAACTAGGTTACAAAAATTTAGAAAACAGAAAACTACTCACCAGAAAGGAAAGTGATTAAGGGAAACGAGGGTACAGATTCGTGCGTTCATACTTTTTACAAATTCCCTATCAGAGATTCTTTTACATAAAGTCCATAGACTGCCAGAAAAGCTACATTTTAAGTCCTAGCAAACGAAGAAATCCCTATATTAAATTTAGTGGAAACGCAGATCGACTCAACCGTTACTTGTTGAGCGGAACGCTGGAATCTTCCCTTTGTCAGACGTGGATAAAGTTCACATAGTTAGATGAGAGTTCTGCTTTGCCTTATGCCACCAACTTTACGCCAGCCCCAGCATTTGTAACCGGCTTCTGAAGGAGACCTCCTCAATTAACGTAGCACTCTCAATGTCCCGATGAATGTTAATATTTTAGGTACAAAACCCCAGCTATACATAGGGGACTGGCTGACTGTTGTAGAACAATGATGTAATAATCTGTCCGAATGGCGGAACATTACGTCATTAGGTAGAAATCTGATCGGGTTGATCAATGTTTCAGACACTAGTGATAACTAAAAAGTAAGTCAAAAAGAATGAAGGGAGATCAGGTTATCAAACCATAAAGTATGGACATTCTCAATCAAGATAATTATACTTCAGTACACTGGACGGCACTTAGAATCTTTGTTCTGTAATTTGTTTACGTCGCACCGACACAGATAGGTCTTACGGCGACAATGGGACAGGAAAGGCCTAAGAGTGCGAAGGAAGCCGCCGTGGCCTTAATTAAGATACAGCCCCACCATTTGCCTGGCGTGAAACTAGGAAAACACGGAAAACCATCGTCACCACTGCCAGCAGTGGGGCTTGGATCCACTGCCTCCCGGAAGCAAGCTCAGAGCTGCGCGCCCCTATCCGCACAGCCAACTTGCCCGGTGCACTTAGAATCAACAGTAAATACATTAAGTTATGATACGTTAAACTTCGCTGAAAAGGTAAAGTTCAGAGAGTTTCTGTTAGATTTCATCACTGTCACTCGGTATGGCGGGAGTTCAAACTCAGGGAGAGATGTAACTATTGTCACAATTATATATTATCAATCTCGTGGCTTCAGCTGCTGTATTGTGGACACTTTCATCTGACGCCCCCAGCCTGCAAATTCCGACGTTCCAGTTTACGAAACAGAAGAGAAGCTAAAAATCAGTGTTTTTTTTATTAATTTTGTCGGGAAACCACCAGAGATTTTGTTTTGTGTTGAATGAACTTTCCTCCGCCATTCAGAATTCTGACCACCTCGACATAGTTTGAACACGTGATCTTGGGATCTGGGTGTCGGGACACTACCACAGATCCACAGCGGGAAGTAGGAATCCTGAGTCCTCTCAACTTTCAACCTCGTACTTCATAAAACCTTGAACAATATTAATTAAAAATGTCGTTCTCCGTAGCGTGATATCTGCCGTCCTCGGAGCTCCGGTACTGCAAGAGATTTAAGAATGTCAGGAGGGATGGTATGTGATTGAAATGTTACTTCCAGCTCGCTTCCATTGGGGGTGTACCTGAAAAGAGTTGCACCACTTCAGGACGAGGACACGAGTTCTCTTGGGTTCTCTAAAAGTAGACTTTAGGTAACAAAGATGGTCACGTTTTACTTTAGGGGGCTGACATCTTATCCCCAAACCCACCCACTGAGTGGGTGTTACTTCTGTGTAATACTCAAATATAGCCATGCTGTCCATATTGGTTCCTGCCCTTCGGTCTAGGGGTAGCGAGATTTTCTCCCACAACAGGCCGCGGTTTCGATTCTGGGCCAACTCAAGGAGTTCTACCTGGTTCTGAGGGCTGGCTCGAGGTCTACTCAGTCTACGTGAGAAAACTTTTAGAGCTATCTGCGTCGAGAAAGCTAATAATTAAGGCCGAGAGGATTTCCGTGCAGATCACTGATCACTTCGTTCTGAGCAGTGGTCGCTTTGTAGGCCAAGTCTCATCAGGCTGTTAGCACATGATTTTTTAATGTTTGTTTTGAATATCTGCCCATATTAATTTGTCCCAGTTGATTAACCAGGAAAGAGAATGGTCGTTGCCAGTATGTAAGATATAATCGTAATTTTCTCCCGAAGTTCAAGCGAGATTCAATGGAAAACCTCTTAGTCTAGGATAGCTCAGAATGATTAAGAATGGCCATTTTTATTCTTAGAGGAGTTTTGCTACTACAAAGCAGTGAAATTCTTCATTGTAGAGGCAGGAATCCAAGCTGTATTGAGTTAGAATCTAGTATCGTAGTTCATAACTATAAGTAATGGCCGGATCAATAAGTTCTTTTGTGCATTGTAACGTCACAATTATATAATAAAAAAGAATCAATTAATCGCTGATATCAAATAGAAAACTTAATAAATAAGCCAAGGTAACGCCCGCCACCTAAATAGAGTATGAAGAATAGAAGTTACCACACAAGGAAGTCAAGAAATGAAATAAGTTATTAAGTCACAGCCAGAAATACTCAACCACACAAAGTGTAAGGTATCACAACAAGCAAATACGTTGCAGTAGTGTAAGGTTGGGATCAATAAATATTTAGTAATATGTTGCTGATATCTAAGTAAGAAATGATAATCAAGATAATCTGAAAATACATTTAATACAGGTTAGAAATAAATACATGCAGCATTTGGCAAAGTTGAAAATTAGACTTTGAAATAAATACAGGAAGTAATTAGGGAAAGGACAAATAAATAACTTTTATAGAATTTAAATTAATAAGTTTCGGTTAAATATTTGAAATAATAATTCTCAACAAAGAACACTATTCAATAACCAAACAAAGCATTAGACAATGAGGGTATGATTAAGAAGCTGAGAACCGAGCTCGATAGCTACATTCACTTAACTGCGGCCAGTATCCAGTATTCGGGAGATAGTGGGTTCGAACACCACTGTCAGCAGCCCTGAAGATGGTTTTCCGTGGTGTCCCATTTTCACACCAGGCAAATGCTGGGGCTGTACCTAATTAAGGCCACGGCCGCTTCCTTCCCACTCCTAGCTCCTTCTTGTCCCATCATCGCCATAAGACCTGTTTGTGTCGGTGCGACGTAAAGCAAGTAAAAAAATAAAAAAAACTCGCTGAGATAATTGATATCACGTTAACGCTTCCATTAACAACATAAATTATAATTACGCCCAGACAACATGTGGAAATATCTCGCAAACAGGGTATAGATCCCAGTGTAATAAGATATCAAAAGATACCAAAAGAGATTGGATTAAATCAATCCAATACAATTCATTTAAATCTGAATCCTTAGCGCATCACTCCGGTCACAACTTGACCCACATAACACGTCTAGCCAGGTCAATCACCAATTAGTTACTGACTATTCATACCAGCAGAACAAAAAGTTCAATTTTGCTTAATAACGGTCGCTAACGGCGACCAATACAGGATATCATACTGAGGAATATCTGAATAATCATAGAACAAGAGACAATTAAGAATTATTGCAATTAATTATTATCCAAATAATTAAATCTTATTGCAAATTGATTCTCCTTGCTTTTAAAATAATTACACATATTGATATCCCTTTAAATAAAAGCCAGTTTACCTTGGCTGTCGAAGAAGCCAATCTTTGACGGTAGTAACATCGGTATTGCATTACATTAAAGTAACATACAAGAATGGGGGGATGAGACTTCTCAACTCGTGACAAAAATCTTGATCTAGGAAGGTTATCTGTGATTGGCACCACTATAGGAGAAACACCATGGTTCAGTTTTACCAGTGATCAGTACCATTATGAGTGGCCGCTGACCTGGATATTGTACCCCGTGACATAATGAGTATCATCCCAGTAATTAAGGCATTGTGAATTGGATCGACTGATTGTTTTTATTTCACGAATTTTTTTCTTCATCATTCGTCTTAGAGTCTAGTCATTGGATATAATTTGAAGTTTTACTTTCATTTCGTTCACCTCGTACCATTAGGGGCCGATGACCTAGCTATTCGCAACCTCATCATCTATGTAGGACGGTGAACCAGAAATTAGAAGATTAAATGATTTTAGAAAAATGGCCGACACAGTTAATACCAAGTCTTGAAATGTAACAACGTTGACCGAAAAAGTAATAATTTAACATATTCAAATTAATGATCAACCTATCTAAGGACGAGCCTTGCAATGAAACAGGAGACAAAGGATTACGACAATTCGGATCATACCAGTTAGTTGAACAGCTTGTCTCCTTACTCCCAAGTCTTTCCAGCCCAATGCGGGCAATATTTTCATAACGGAATGCTACCATTTTGTCGGAAATCACCAAGAACAAATCGTGCTGCTTTCCTTCGCTATATTTCAGTACCCGAATCAAGTATTCCTGGCGTGGGTCCCACAAATTAAAACTATACTGGAATCGGTGACTTACCAGTGATTTATATTCTTATTACACCCCCAATACCCGCAGAACCGTATTAAGAGGTCTATAACCTTTATTTACAAACACATTTATGTGATTACCTGAATGAAGATCTTTCCTTGGTATTTGCCTGACTTTGCTGGCGAGACCTGGTGTTTACAGAGCACTCCCTCTTCAGAATATACGTGTTACCTTTACTGACTTGCCTCAGTCTCACTGTCACCATTGTCTTTGGAAATATGAAAGTGACTGGCGTATGAGTGATGTTTGTAATGCCATTCCATGTGCAGCCAGTCCCTGTGAAAATATCGCTCATAGGGTCGGTTTGTATGTTCATTTTCGTGGGCTTCGTATGACCTTCTGGCTCGGTGAGAAAAGCAATGGGAAACAACTTCACTTCTCATTTTCCTCGTACACCACTTCAGTGGTCATCTGTGCCTGCTGACACAGAGCTGCTGACGTTCCAACCGGCCTTAGGGCTGAGTACTCAACGTACGTAGGTACTT
This sequence comes from Anabrus simplex, assembly GCF_040414725.1. Classification (NCBI taxonomy): domain Eukaryota; kingdom Metazoa; phylum Arthropoda; class Insecta; order Orthoptera; family Tettigoniidae; genus Anabrus; species Anabrus simplex. The sequence continues at coordinate 48,469,388 of NC_090266.1, read as the reverse complement.
ACAGTGAAAACCATGAGGATCTTTCACCCAATCAACATAGTAATTAAAACTGAGAGGAATTTTCCTCTTGGTGAAATAACAACCTGACTTTTCTCCCAGTTAACCACCATAATACCATTGTCTGCTGTCTATCTCACAACATTTTCGTGTTCTTCTTTTCCGTCGCTCACAATCCTGTTGCTCTACACAGCATAATATCACCGCAGAATCTTCATCTATGATTCCAGTTCTTTACCCATTTCATTCATGGAATTATAATTACAAGAAACAGTAAAAGCCTAACAATACCACCTTGCAGAACATCATCTTAATCATTAAAGGGATAGGCGTTATAGCCTAATGATTCACTTGCCCTGTTTTTCAGAGTGCCTTTTTCTAAAAATATATCCATCCACTCAATCTTTCTTTTATCTGATTCAATAGCCCACATTTTCATCAATAGTCCCCCATGATCTACCCCGGGGATCGGCAACCTACGGCCCGTGGGTCAAACCCGGCCCGCCGCTTCTTTTTATAAGTCCCGAGATCTGAGGAAGATTTTACAATTGCAAACACTCAAAAATTTAAAAGTGGGGGTACTTCATGAACCGCGAAAATTACATGGAATTAATACTTAAACGTCTATTAAACTGTATTGAAAAATTCCTACGTTTGTCGATACGTGTGGTCCATGGCTCTTTCCTCGCTCTAACGGCTGGCTTTAAATTGAGGAGTTCCGAGAACGAGGGTGTGTAGCTCCTGTATCTTTGTATTCACACGTTGCTTCGTGGCCTCTGCTCTGATGACACGCAATTACAATTAGGCAACTTTCATGTGTGTCGCTGTTCTACGACATTTTGTTCTCCTTTTGGTACCAGTGTGTATCCATCATGTGGCTATCGAAACTACGAAAGAGCAGAAGAGAAAATTGGGCTTCGAGTGTCCTGACTTCAACGTAGAGTGGAATGAGAATTATTTTGTTACCGAAAGAGAATCGTGCTTAATATGCAGTGACACTATAGTGCCCCCATCATGCCGGGCTCAGCTCGCCGGTGAGCGAGAGTCTCAGAGGTAGACCATTCGCTTATCGGCTGTGCAGAAAATTTTAATGGCAGGAATAGATGAAGGACTAGCGACAAATGAAAAGAAGCTAAAATAGGTTTATACATTTATTAAAATCTATCACTCTTCCAATAAACAATTAAATTTACAAAATCTGGGACTTATTCTTGAAAATCTCTTCTCCTCGTGCTATCGTCTATAAGGAATCTTGATCAAATTAAAGCTCAACGAATGTTCTTGTCTGTAATAATAATAATAGGGATCATTAATTTACAATAAACTGGATTGAAAATCAAAATACTATCTGGTAACACTCTCTCCAATAATGATAATTAAATTGCTTAAATTAAAATATTCCTTCTGGATCTCACTTAATTCTACAAGAAAATGATCATATTCTTTCCCTTATTAAAATTATTGAAAAATGTTTAATTCAAGAAATTGTGGTTAATAAGTCTTCCTTAGACTTTTCCTTCATCAATCAATTCATTTTTATAATTATTAAGTGACTGAACTTCTCATAATTAATTCTTATTTGATCTCATATCAACCTAAACGTTACTCGTTATTATGCAATAAGTGACTGTACAATAACTAAAACTTCAGCCTCATGACATCAATCCACGGACGTTGCCTTCTCTTTTTGAATTTATTTTAGTGAATTAGATCCTAATCTACCTTAAATTATAATAAAATCTTCTAAAGATTCATAATTCATCAAATCATCATAAAACCATTCAAGAAAATTCACAAAACACAGAATATAATCAAATCACACATCACACATTCACACATAGGTACACGACAATATTACAATATTATTTACACGAACACTAACCCGTTATTATTAAATTTTGGATTTATTCCAAATTAGGGAAGTCATTCTCTAGATGACAATATCATGTATATTCCAGGTATCGATCTAGGACGTGATAGAGTTGAGGTTATCACTTTTATGCAGAAATTAATTATACAACGATGTTCAAGGGAATCCTTTAAACAGAAATCATTCAAAATAAGCAAGTAAAATACCTACAGCACAGGTCAAAATATTAGAATACGCGCTTACGGTACATGAGTTGCGGCATTTATTCTTATTCTCTTACTATATCGTGGCTCTCGATTAATCTGCACTCAAGCTCGAATAAATCATGTCCAGTAACACATTTCTTCCAAACATAACTCTAATGGATGCATAAATTATCACACAAAATATAATGTCCATCTGCAAGTCATAATCAAATTAATAGCACACTAAAATATACGTATAATTCATCATTACTCCGTCATGTTCCAGGCCTACTTTACATAAAGTGAACACACGATAATTCTTTCCGAGAGCAAACCAACATTAAACCCATGACCTTATTCAAATTTTAGCCCGTAATTAGGTTTAATTATTTTTACACATTATTATTATTATATTTATTGACCGTGCCTAATCACACTTGCAAAGCTATCGTACGAAATTATTCAGATGACTCTAAACGAACTAAAGTCCACAGAAATGTCGTATAATCGTAGAATGAAATTTGACACTTAGAAAAACACTAGAACACTGTCCTAATCTGTCTCAATTAATTTTCAAACTATTTCAAAATCATTCAAGATTAACGCGGAGGTCATTTACTTTTATTTCTCCTGCCGTCTTAAATTCTTAGGACAGTTGAGGTCTCTCTCGATGACCTTCACTCTTATCTCTAACTAACAGAACCGAATACACATTCATTCCAGAGCACAAACTACCTCCCACCGAGGAAAGAAGAATGAAAAGTCAAACTACTGCTAAACTAATAGCAAATCTAAATGAATAAAGTAAGGCTACGTTTTACAGACATTTTACAGAAAGATAGAAAGATGAATTCTTAAAGAATACTCATGTGGCTGGTGTTAACTGGATTCTGGCTGATGACCTAGTATGTGGTCACATCACCTTCCATCGAACAAAGTCTTGCCCATGTCCGAAGCCTTACATAATTAGTGACTCATGGAGGAGATGAAGGTGCACAGGAAACAGTAGGATTCATCTCGGAAAGCGATAGCCATCTTGAAGCGAGCTCGAACCAACGACCTTCCTTCTTCTGAGTTCTCGTAGAAAAGCTGAAACTAATGAAAGTCTTAGCAATAGTCCAGGATACACACGCGATGTTTAATAATTTGGAGATGGACACTTATCTTGTGACAGTCATAAAAAAATCGTAGAGAAGTTTTTCAAATACCTGAATTGCAGTTTATTCAGTCCTCAGTGCCTTCTCTAATGCAAAGTCTCTCAGTAAAGCAAACGACGTCCAGTCTCGACCGTAGCTGCATTCAGAGTAACGCACAAATCAAGTGTTTAGAAGTAAAAGCCCTCTATAAAATTTCCTTTGGAATTACCATAAATTCACTGTCTTAAGACGGAGGTGTGCCTCTTGATTATATCTGATTAGTGGATCTGTTGCATTCCTGTGAAGGTTGTCATTTTTATTGGCTGTCCTAGTTTCACGTCACACGACCTTGCAATTATTGATCGATTATAATCACGCTGCCCGCCCGATCACGTGGCACCCACACACATGTGTCTGAAGGACACCTAACAGGAATTTCACCCTGCTTCCTCGTTCTCTTGGTAGGTTGGGAAAACCGGTTCGCAGGCGGCTTGTTCACGCTAGCACGGGAGTGTAAAATCTCACCCTCCTGGCGATCAAAATAATGTTTCAACTCACTGATGAAATTAATCATTCTCCCTTAATAAATTATTTCCACTTTTGAAGGGGACAATAGCTGTACTAAAAGAGTACAATATACGTCGGCATTCCGTCACAATATTCCCTACTCACAGAGAAGGAAATATCAGTACATTTAAAATCTTTAAATCGGAGTATTTCATTACAGCGCAGTTTCTTCACAAAACTGCAAAACGAAAATGAGGCTGAAACTAAAGTAAGTATATGGGTAGCTCATTTGTTAGCCAAGGAAAGAAAACTGATTACTAGTGGTGAGTTAAGTAAATCATGTTTCATTTTAGCAGCCGAAAAAATGTTTCCACAGAAAATGAATTTACTTAATACTACCAGCCTTTCATCAAGACCAGTTATTCGATGAGTTGAGGACATTGGGAGCGACAACAGAAACCAATCAATGAACCCGGCAAATTATTTCGTTGGTTCTTGATGAGTCGCCCGATATTACTGATAAGGCTCAGTTGCTGCTGTTTATTCGAGGAGTCACTGCTGACTTTGACGTGACTGAAGCATTACTTTCTATGGATAATCTGCGTGGAACAACTATGGACGAAAACAAACTTATATGAGTGTTGAGGATACCGTAACGAAGTAAATCTGAAGTAGAAAAAGCTAAAACGTGTCTCAGCTGATGGTGGTATAAAATATAAAATATGAGTGGAACGGGCAAAGGCTTGGGTAGAAATACTCGTAATTTCAAGGCTTGTGAAAGTGCAAGATGTTCAAAGCCTACGTTATTCGTTGTGTTATTTACCAACAGGTACATTGTAGGAAATATCCGAATCTATCGTGTGATATTGGACGAATTGCGTAAATGGTGAACTTCATTCGTTCTCGTGGACTGAACCATCGTCAATTCCGAGTTTTTTGTCAGAAGTGGAAGCTTAACATCCTGACTTTCCCTACCATACAGTATATCTATGGTTCAACAGTAGCAAAGTTTTGCTAAGACGGTTCAGATCTCAGAGCGGAAATTGGTATTTTTTTCACCCAGAAAACCACCCTCAGCTACTATTGTCGAACACTGAATTGATTTGGAAATTAGCTTTTGCTTCTTATACAAAAAGATGTCATAATAGAATCAGCTTGAAACTGCAAGGAAAAATAAAGTATTGCTAATATGTGGCCCTTATACTGCAGTAAAGTCATTTCGATGACAACTGGCTTTGATCGAGTCAAAAATCATGCCTTTCCAAAACTGTGAAAAATTAAAAGGAGGTGTACAATTTCCATTCCCACATACATTTTCAGGCGATACATTCTATGAACCAGAACAACATCCCCAGTAATTTTTCCGGATATTGATGCATCTATATTTCGAAATCCATTTACTGTACAATTGATGAACTTCCACCTAACCATGAATTGGAAGTGATTAATCTGGAGTGTGATAACGTGCTTAATTCCAAGAGAAGAATAATGTAGCTTCTTTCAAGTGATGAATTTCGTGAACTGAGATCATTTGCTCGGAGGTTTATTTCTGTATTTTGTTAGTATCTGCGTGAAAAGATATTTTCAAAGATAAAATAATTAAAAACTCAGCACAGGAGATGAAATGAAATGGCGTATGGCATTCAGTGCCGGGAGATACCAGGGTGGGTTCAGTTCGCCAGGTGCAGTTCTTTTCATTTGACGCCCGTAGACAACCTACGCGTCATGATGAGGATGAAATGATGGTAAGGACAACATATACACCCAGTCCCCGTGCCAGAGAAATTAACCAATGATGGTAAAAATTCCCGACCCTGCCGGGAAGCGAACCCCTGTGACCAAAGGCCAGCCGCTAACCATTCAGCCATGGAGCCGGACTGCACATCAGGTGACTATTTGCAATCAATTTTGATGATAGTGCGTACTATCCTATCGTTGACCCCCAATTTGGTGAAATGTTTTCTGAGAAAAGTCAATTTCATTGATCTCATTAGTAACGCTGCGTTTCAATAATAATATTGTTGTCTACTTAGTATTTGTATTATGTTACGTTTTTCTTCTTCTTCTTAATCTGTTTATCCTCCAGGGTCGGCTTTTCCCTCGGACTCAGCGAGGGATCCCACCTCTACCACCTCAAGGGCAGTGTCCTGGAGCTTCAGACTTTGGGTCGGGGGATGAAACTGTGGAGAATGACCAGTACCTTGCCCAGGCGCCCTCACCTGCTATGCTAAACAGGGGCCTTGTGGAGGGATGGAAAGTTTGGATGAGACAGGCGAGGAAGAGGGAAGGAAGCGACCGGGGCCTTAAGTTAGGTACCATCCCGTCATTTGCCTGGAGGAGAAGTGTGAAACCACGGAAAACCACTCCCAGGATGGCTGAGGTGGGAATCGAACCCACCTCTACTCATTTGACCTCCCGAGGCTGAGTGGACCCCGTTCCAGCCCTGATGCCACTTTTCAAATTTCGTGGCATAGCCTGGAATCGAACCCGGACCTCCGGGGGTGTCAGCTAATCTCACTAACCACTACACAACAGAGCCAGTAAATTTTTAAAAGTTGTTTTCTTTTTGTTATTTTAAGTAGACGTACCTAAACATAATCCTTGAGTTTGCCTCTTGACGCGCAGAGTCTAAAACAAAGGGCGTTTGCCGACCCTTGATCCCCTCTATCAAAAGTATTGGATAGGAAATTAGTGATAGAGTCCATTTGACCTCCTGAATGTAATATATTTGCTATATCTTGCAGGAATCCTACGAGTTCAGCAGTTCGCAGTGCTATCACGAGGCTTACTGCACACGGTTTCAATCACAAACGAGTTACCACGAACCTAGTGAACATCGTGAATGCACGGTAATAGTAGGGAACGCCGTCATTCGCTGGACAGGAGAGTATAGTAAACAATAACCACTTTCGTGTGCATATCCGTTATTCTTCTTCTTATTCCAGTACTAGGCTTCGTTTCGGCACACGCGACATGGGGGAGTGGTTCAATTGATCCTTGGAGGGACATAATTGTTAGGTTAATTTCTTTAGTGGACTGTTATTCTATGGTGCTTTCTTTTAGGTAGTTTGAGGGTTCAAATAGTATTAAGGAACTGTTTAAATATTCAGCCTGTACATGCTGATTGTGCCGTCCATCCTTCGTTTTCAACAGGGACACACAACAATCTGAAAAACATTGACGAAGGTACTACAGATCATAGTTAAGAACGAAAAATCAGAGAGAAGATTTGACCTCCAGGTTCTACAAAAACAACGAACTTTGGTTTGCTAGTTTTGATGTGCTGGCGTTGCGGCAGAACTGAATTGATCTCTTTACCATCTAAGAAACCACAATTGGCAATACTGATGCGCACCGAAGACAATTGTTTATATTCACCTGCGAGTGAATGCCAGTGGTGATGATAATTCAATGCTGCAAGCGCACGTTTGGAGTGTCGCCAAATAATGTTCAATTTCCTTTTGAGAGCGATCGGTTTAACAGAGTTCCCCGGTGAGATCAAACGTGATCTTAATTACTGCTCGCTTCTCTTTGCGGTGATGGCTGAACCGGAGCGCTTGTTAAGGTATCAGTCTCTGTAAGTGCGTTTTCAGTAAACAGAGTGGCATAAACGGTGCACATTTCCACTGAGCAGCACGTTAAAATATTTTAGCCCACAATCTACAACTCATTTTTGTCGTGAACTGTATTTTTAGTAGACACTACTGAGGTTCTACTGGACCTAGATCAGCATTAATTCTTTTCGCTTGTTGTTTAAACGGGCCTATTACTTGTTTTTGAGAACCATCTAGGCCTACATAGAGAATGTGGGATTCATAATGGTTTGCAGATTAAAAATATAAGTGACTTAATTGCAGTTGTAATCTATATATATATAAAGTAGCTTGTCCTGACTGACTGACTGATTCATCATCGCCGAGCCAAAACTACTGGACATAAAGAAATGAAATTTTGAGGATATATTCATATTAAGATGTAGGTGCTCGCTAAGAGAGGATTTTTGGATATTCCGTCGCTAAGGGGGTGAAAAGGGGGGTGAAATTTTAAAATGAGTGTGCCTATATCTCAAAACTTTAAAAGTTTACAGATGTGAAAATTGGTATTTAGAATCTTCTTTAAAAATAAGGAAACACGTATTTTTTTTTTTGTTTTCAGACAATCCCAATAGGAGGGGTGAAAAGGGGTGAAAAAGGGGTTGAATGCCTTTAATCAGGATACCGCTACTTATATCTCAGAAACTGAAGATATTACAGACCTCAAAATTGGTACTTTTGATCGCTGTCAAAAATAAAGAAACACATATTTTTTTGTTTTTGGAAAATCCAATTAATGCGAGGGTGAAAGGGGGGTAAATTTTTAAAATGAGTGCATCTATATCTCAAAAGTTTTAAAGTTTTGAGATGTAAAAATTGGTATTTAGAATCTCCATTAAAAATAAAGGGACACGTATTTTTTTGTTTTCGGAAAATCCCAATAGGAGGGGTGAAAAGGGGTGAAAAATGGGATGAATGCCTTTAAAGAGAATACTTATATCTCAGAAACTGAAGATATTACAGACCTCAAAATTGGTACTTTTGATCGCTTTCGAAAATGAAGAAACACATATTTTTTTTTGTTTTTGGAAAATCCTATTAATGTGAGGGTGAAAAGGGGGGTGAATTTTTTAAATGAGTGCATCTATATCTCAAATGTTATAAAGTTTAGACATGTAAAATTTGGTATTTAGAATCTTCATTAAAAATAAAGGAACACGTATTTTTTTTTGTTTTCGGAAAATCCTAATAGGCGGGGTGAAAAGGGGTGAAAAATGGGTTGAATGCCTTTAAAGGGAATACTTACATATTAGAAACTGAATATATTACAGACCTGAAAATTGGTATTTGGGATCTACTTTAAAAATAAAGAAACAGGTATTTTTTCGTTTTGGGAAAATCCAAATAACAGTGGGTGAAAAGGGGGATGAAATTTTTTAAATGAGTGTATTTATATCTCAAAACTTTTAAAGTTTAAAGATGTAAAATTTGGTATTTAGAATCTGCTTTGAAAATAAAGAAACACGTATTTTTTTGTTTTCGGAAAATCCTAATAGGAAGGGTGGAGAAGGGTGAAAAAGAGGTTGAATGCCATTAACGAGGCTACTTATATTTCAGAACCTGAAGATATTACACTCCTGAAAATTGCTATTTGGGATCTACTTTAAAAATAAAGAAACAGGTAATTTTTCGTTTTGGGAAAATCCAAATACTGGGGGGGGGGGGGGTGAAAAGGGGGGGGGGGGTGAATTTTCAAAATGAGTGTGTCTACATCTTAAAACTTTAAACGTTTACAGATGTAAAAATTGGTGTTTAGAATCTCCCTTAAAAATAAAGGAATACGTATTACTTTGTTTTCTCTAAATCCCAATAGGAGGGGTGTAAAAGGGTGAATAATGGGTTGAATGCCTTTAATGAGGATACATATATCTCAGAAACTGAAGATATTACAGAACTGAAAATTTGTAAATGGGATCTCCTTTAAAAATAAAGAAACACGTATATTTTTGCTTTTGGAAAATTCAATTAATGGCGGTTAAACAGGAGTGGCAAATTGGGGTGAATTTTTTGAAAGACTATATCTACAGAATATCTGAGAAGCGTAAAATGTTACGGACGTAAAAAGTGGGTATTTGGAATCTCCTGTAAGTGTAAAGAAACATAGGCGATTTGTCTTTGGAAACTCCACTTAAGGGGAACTAAAAAGGGGTGAAAGTTTAAAATGAGAATTTCTACAGTATATCTCAAAAAACTTAACATGTAACAGAAGTGAAAATTGGTAATTTTTTATTCTATTAAAAATAAAGAAACGTGTATTTTTAGTTTTCGGAAATATAACTTGGGTAGTGGGGGGGGAGGGTAAAAGTGACTGAAAATGGTGTTGAATTCTTTTAATTAGGCTACTGATATCTCAAAAATGAAGATGTTACACACGCGAAATTTTATTTCTGGAATCTGCTTTAAAAGTAAACAAACACGTATTCTCGGAAAATCCAATGAAGGGGGTTTGGGGGGTTAAAGGATTGAAAAAATTAATTGACTTAATTGTATGAGAATACATACATCTAATAAAAACTAAAGTTGTTACAGACATGAAAATTGGTATTTTGATTTCCTTTAAAACAAAGAAAAGCGCGTTTTGGGGGGAAACAAACTTGGGGGGGGGGCAGGTGTGAAAAGGAGTTGAATTCCTTTCATGAGGACACATAAATCAAGAACTGAAGAGGTTAGAGTGGTAATAATTGGTATTTAGAAGATCCTTTACTATTAAAGGAACAAGTACTTTTTGCCTTAACATCACTTTGTGAGAGGGGGGGGGGCGGTGTGAAAGGAAGTTAAAAAAAAGTGAATTATTTTTAAGAGGATTCTTATATCTCAAAAATGAAGGTAATAAACGTGAACATTGGTATTTGAAATCTCCTTTAAACATAAAGAAATACGCCTTCTTTTAATTTTTTGGGGGTGGGGGTAAATAACCTTAACGGCGGTGGGGTGTAAAAGGAGGTGAGACTAATTGATTTTACTGTTCATAATCTACTTATAAGGAGCCTCCGTTGCTCAGGCGGCAGCGCTCCGGCCTCTCACAGCTGGGTTCCGTGTTTCAAATCCCGGTCACTCCATGTGACATTTGTGCTGGACATAATGGAGGCGGGACAGGTTTTTCTCCGGATACTCCGGCTTTCCCTGTCATCATTCATTCCAGCAACACTGTCCAATATTTCATTTCATTTGTCACTCATCGATCATTGCCTCAGAGGGGAGCTTCGGCAGCCGGCACAATTCCTATTGTCGCCGCTAGATGGGGCTTTAATCATTCTATCCCTGATCCTGTCGAATGATAGGAAACAGGCTGTAGAATTTCGATGTACTTATTCTCATCATAAACCGATCATTTTTAATCTTTCCTGGGTTCGTTTTCAACAGCCATCCTTTCCTTCGGAGAACGTTCTTAGATTACAGTAGATTCTCCTGGCATATAAATAAAAATTTAAACACATTTGAAATAAACTATAGGAATGAGATTGGCCGTCAAATTGTTCACCTCTATAATAAGGTCAATAATACACGGAGGCATGTCATTCGTCTCGCCAGAAATCCCGCACACTTGCCTACGCGCGACAATGGTGCTGGTCACATTGTCAACAATAACAAAGGCAGCAGATGTAATTTACCGCCAAGTAGCGGACTTGCATATTGCTGTGGTATCCAGAACATATAATAATAATAATAATAATAATAATAATAATAATAATAATAATAATAATAATAATAATAATAATAATAATAATAATAATAATAATAATAATAATAATAATAATAATAATAATAATAATAATAATAATGTTCTGGACCGTCTTCACATGTGCGGACCACGCTGGAAGCGGGTCCTGGACGGCTAATGACTAAGAATGCAGTCCGGCCGCGGGTTCAGTAGGCTACCGCCAAGGCACCCAAGACGACACCACGACAGATCCCCTGAAGGATTTGATCCATATTAAAAATGCTTATAGGAAAAGATGTTCCGTGGTTTTCCATTTTCACACCAGGCAAATGCTGGGGCTGTACCTTAATTAAGGCCACGGCCGCTTCCTTCCAACTCCTAGGCCTTTCCTATCCCATCGTCGCCATAAGACCTATCTGTGTCGGTGCGACGTAAAGCCCCTAGCAAAAAAAAAAAAAAAAAAAGGAAAAGATGGCAAAGATTTAGGGACCCAACTAACTGGGTGGAATATCTGGACCTAGCCCGGGAAGTATGAAATCGATTGCTGGAAAGAAAGATTGAAAAATGGGAGGAAACTTGCCGTAATCTATTAGAAAACGAATCAGATCGCGAATTTCGGCGGATTATATATCTAAAACAATAACATTCAATTATAAATTTCAGTATAATACCGTAGCGAAGCACGGGTATCTTGCTAGTCTTTCTATATCACGTAGATAAATCCATATCAATTAGGTTAAACATATAATTTGTAATTCCTCCAAATTTGGCTGAATTATCAGATCATGATTTAACTTACTTTTTGTAATCTTTATCAGTTTACGCAATCTCCAATTATGGAGAAAGCAGATTAACAATTTACTAAAAGCAGTGAGTCATCTACGAAATGTAGCCATTTCCTTGGTCTGCGTTCAGCCATCTCTATTGCAGACTACCAATTACCATTCGTTATACAATAAGGCCGGCCGGGCTTGATTCAGTTCTTTAAAGACTGTTAAACTCCTGCAACTTCTTTCTTGTGGTCAATTGTCAGTGATGTTCAACAAAAATAATTTTACAATAACTACAACACACGTGGCCTTGTGCTATAACTCAGCAGAACAAGGAGCAATATTTTTTCATCATACCCGATGGGAGACGTTTTGCAGATGTCGAAAAGATGTTCAGAACAATAAATTGTTCTCGGTGATACAAGTGCATAATATTTGCTCATGATAACCGCTCTATAGTTACTTTATGTCTGTGGAATATTTTCCTGGAAAGTTAATCAATGATATGCCTTACTTGTTCCACGGAATTTCCCCTTCTGCTTGCTTGTAATTGGCCGCCGGTATTCATCTTGTCCAGGTGAAATGCGTGGCATTGGCGGTTCTCTGTACATGTTGTAGGGTCGAATCCTGGCTCAGTCAGCTGTCATTTAAAAGTGCCTAAGTCCGAGAATTTCTTGTCAGAAGATTTAACTGTAAATTCAATAAAAAAAATCAGAAAGGCATTCCGAATCCCTGACGACTGTTAACCCTTACACCCAGTAATTTTAAAGTATTTGGAAAAGTACTTCGTTAGTGTTTCTTTTTGAATCCAAGTATGCAATTAGACTTTCCACAAAATTATTATCACCATCAGTCTTCGAATACGAAAGATATTGGAAGCCCAATTTTTTAAACAATATTACTGAAGGGCACTTTCAGCTTTTGAAGGATAAATCAGTAAATCAGTAATACACGGATTCTTCGGATGGGAACTTCTCTTTCTATGGAAATGATAAACTATTTTTGCATGTTAGTATCACTATAGTATTCGGATCCCTGGCTGAATAGTCAGTGAAGTAGTCTTCGTTTCAGGCTACCTTGAGTTCGATTCCATGCTTGGATGGAGGTTTTAACCATAAACGTATAATTTCCTGCGCTCAGGAACATAGTGTATGCTGACCCTGCAACTCTCATTCTATATACAACACTGTCCTCCACTACAATAACATGCAGTTCTCTATAAACGGCAGATGCAACCCACCCTCGTCGGAGGGTCTGCCTTTCAAGGGCTATACCAGGTTAGCAATAGCCACACGAAATTACTTAATCACCATAATTAATTTTTTCATACCATGTACTTTGTTTAGTAACAAAACTGTGAAGGAATATTAAAAAACCTTCTCTTTCTATGGAGATGATAAACTAATTTTACATATTAATATCACTATAATATTCGGATCCCTGGCTGAATTGTCAGTGAAGTAATTTGTAACTTACCTGAATTATTAAAGATATACAGTAACATTTTCTCAACTATATACTAAGAGTACACCTCAATTTTCTCTTTCGATGGATATGGCTCAGAGTATTCTGACCAGGGCCATCATATTTGGTGGAAGCTAAAGTTCTTCTTGTGTAAGTGCAAGAATAAGCCAACAAATATCGCCAAGCTAAACTAACCGGCGTGTAGCATCAAAGTCTGTATCCATGAAAGGGGACACGGTGTCTCAAAGGGTTAAAAATCCTCTGCTATTGAATGATTGCTAGGACCTTACTCTTTATACTAGCTTCAATGCCTCTGTATGAAGGGCTACTTTCAATAGTTAAGCACTAGGAAAGGCAGGACTGTCAGTCAGCGTAGCTCTCAGGAGTACTCTGAAGGGTATGAGCCTTCTACTGCCATAGCCTTGACGGAACTAGTTCCTCTCTCTGGGTCAGCGATAACACGCCATGTGAGACGTGGGGAGTCCTTAATTCACTCACCTTTCCCCCTTTTCGTGGATTTTTCAAGTGATCCTTTCTTCATGCTTATCTCTTCACCTCGATGGTCATTTTCATTATCTTATACCGAGCTCGATAGCTGCAGTCGCTTAAGTGCGGCCAGTATCCAGTATTCGGAAGAGAGTAGGTTCGAACCCCATTGTCGGCAGCCCTGAAAATGGTTTTCCGTGGTTCCCCATTTTCACACCAGGCAAATGCTGGGGCTGTACCTTAATTAAGGCCACGGCCGATTCCTTCCCACTCCTAGCTCTTCCCTGTCCCATCGTCGCCATAAGACCTATCTGTGTCGGTGCGACGTAAAGCAACTAGCAAAAAAAAAAAAAATCATTATCTTACTGATGAACTGGGGCTGATGGCCAACTGGTTTTGTACTTTACAAAGAAATAGTGTTATCTCTTTATCTTAATGACTGACACTGACATTCATGGATTTATCACAAACATTTAAATTCATGAGTTTCTCCATTACTTTAACTCTTAAGGTAAAAATGTATTAATTATAAAATAATGAATTTTCTCTCATTTTTATTAATTGATATAAAAATACTTTCAGTGATATTTGCAAGTTTTTCATAAACGTAATAATGACGATTATCTCTGATATTATTTCTAGTGCGGTAAAAGCAGGAGAAACACGAAAGATCAGAAATTATATCTTGTATGAATTATTGTTGTGCACAGTTTCTGGATAAAGATAACATTAAGGGAGAAATTTGACATTTGTTGTTTTGGTCCACTTAATATTGCTAAACCACTGTGTAATATACAGCCTACTTGAAAACCCGGCTAACTTTCAAGTGATTTCCCCTGCCGGGCTGAGTGGCTCAGAAGGTTGAGGCGCTGGCCTTCTGACCCCAACTTGGCAGGTTCGATCCTGGCTCAGTCCGGTGGTATTTGAAGGTGCTCAAATAAGTCAGCCTCATGTCGGTAGATTTACTGGCACGAAAAAGAACTCTTGCGGGACTAAATTCCGGCACCTCGGCGTCTCCGAAGACCGTAAAAGTAGTTAGTGGGACGTAAAACAAATAACATTATTATTAGTGATTTCCCAGTGATGACGTCACAAACGAACAGACGAAACATGACCTGATCCTAGTTTAGAATTTTTTATAACTAATCGGATATAACAATGAAATATGAGGCAAAGAATTCAAGTGAGACCACGTCTGTGGTGTAGTGTGATTAGCTACCATCCCCAGAGGCCCGGGTTCGATTCCCGCCTCTGCCACGAAATTTGAAAAGTGGTGCGAGGGCTGGAACGGGGTCCACTCAGCCTCGGGAGGTCAACTGAGTAGAGGTGGGTTTGATTCCCACCTCAGCCATCCTGGAAGTTGTTTTCTGTGGTTTCCCACTTCTCCTCCAGGCAAATGCCGGGATGGTAACTAACTTAAGGCCACGGCCACTTCCTTCCCTTTTTCTTGTCTATCACTTCCAATCTTCCCTTCCCCCCGCAAGGCCCCTGTTCAGCATAGCAGGTGAGGCCACCTTGGCGAGGTACTGGTCCTCCTCCCAGTTGTATACCCCAACCCACAGTCTGAAATTCCCGAGGTAAAAACTGACCCTGGAGGATAAACAGATTAAGAAGAAGAATAAGGATTCGAGTAAACAGACAAAATTGAAGTTCAATTTACACAGGATGTTCCAGAATTATAGGTACAACCTGGAGGTGTGACTGGAGAACATAGAAACAAGGAGAAATATCATAATCAATACATCATCACATTACATTATGTTTCTAAAGAGGAGATGGCCGGACGTTCTAAAGCGTGAGGCGGCACGGCAACTACTCTAAGTGCCGCTGCAAATACAAGACTCTAGAGCCTGGTATCTGAAACACAGTGCATGAACAACTGTATATTGCAAAGGCTCCATACCTAGGAAGCAGTTAATTTCCTATTCTACGTTTATTTAGACTTTTTATCTTAGTTTCAGTGTCCTATACACACCTTTGTATTTTGTACCTATAATTTCCAAACATTCTGTATACCGCGTGGTACAGCTTTCCCCAATCACACAGTTTTATGCAACTCGCAGGTTATTGTCTAAACTAAAAATATTTGCCTTGTCTACTCACAGTATTGTCTACGGTTTCTGTAATTCGTTTTATTCGTTACAACAAAATCAGCATTATTTATTAAAATACCGAATGATGGTAAAAGATCGGGAATATTCTGTATCACAGAAATGCCATGTACAGAGAAGATGATATCTGACTGACTAGAAGTGGTATCGACATAACGTCCGATAATGACAACTCGTGACAGCCAAGCGTGTTAATAGAGAAGAATAAGTGCGGCCAGTATCCAGTATTCGGGAGATAGTAGGTTCGAACCCCACTGTCGGCAGCCCTGAAAATGATTTTCCGTGGTTTCCCATTTTCACACCAGCTGGGGCTGTACCTTAATTAAGGACACAGGCGCTTTCTTCCCACTCCTAGCCCTTCCCTGTCCCGTCATCGCCATAAGACCTATCTGTGTCGGTGCGACGTAAAGCAACTAACAAGAAAATAGAGAAGAAATCCAGTGCTCGTTAATCGCAGATTCTAGTTCGATGTAGGATTAATGTTTCTATTTCGTTGTTAATGTTCGTGTGAGTCGCGCTGTTGAAGATAAATCAAAATCATGATCAGTTCTCATATTGCAGGTACTCTGCTATGCTTGTTTTTAAGTATCGTGACCCTTAAAAGAGCTATTTGCAATAAAGTAAGTTATTACTGACAGAGGAGCAATAGGCTTGCGTATGGCCATTCGGTTAATGAAGGAAATGTTCAAAATGACCACTTCCTTCGTTAATTCAAATCTGAACACGGAGGAGGGGAGTCATTCTTGCTTGCTGCAACATACGTTGAGGAACCTGCCTGCAGGCTTCAGTGATAAGCCACCGAAAACGATGAGGGCTCTCTGGCTCCTGTTCATAGATTCTTTGCTTTAAATAACCCCAGAGAAAGGAATCTAGTGGAATAAGGTCAGGTGATCTAGCCGGCCATGTGACAGAAACCTCTCGTCCAACACATCGTGCACGATATGTCCTATGCAAGTGAATCCGTGCTTCCAGCGACCAGTGAAGAGGATCTCCATCCTGCTGGAACCACATCGTTAACTATGTAATAAGGGGCAGATTCTCCGATAAGAGCGGGAGGTATTCACGAAATAACTGTAGATAGCGTCGTCCCGCGAGGTTTCCTTCCAGTTATCTTGTCACCTATTGTCACGCACTACACGTTCACGCCCCATTGTATCTGAAATCGAGCTACCCTTACCAAGTGAGAGTTTTCACCACTCCAGTAACGAAATCTGTGACGATTCACAGTTCCGTGGTTGTGAAATCCATGTATTAAATGTATTAATTATAAAATAATGAATTTTCTCTCATTTTTATTATTGATATAACAAATATTTTCAGTGATATTTCCAAGTTTGTCATAAACGTAATAATGGCGATTATCTATGATATTATTTCTAGTGCGGTAAAAGCAGGAGAAACAAAAGAAAAATATCACACAGCCACTTCTGGTGCCAAGGATGTAATGGAGCTGCCATAAATTAGAATGCTACCGGAGACCCATGAAGGCAAGAAGAAGCCGAAGCCACCATGAAAATGCCGAGGACGAGTCCATCTAATCAGTCTGTGTTTTGGAGTGAAGTGCATGATTATATTATTCAGGCCTTTTTTATTTCTCTTGCCTTTACAACAGTTCCGGATAGTTAAAGTGCATATCTTCTTGATAAGCATAACAAGGTGGATATTTTGTATAAAACATAACAGTCATAAAGCTATTTCTGGTACCTATGTGTTGCCTGGAACTTCTTGGACGATTTAGACGTTTATATTTTGTGTGGAATATTTCATCAATGCTCCCTTAAAACACTAAATTGCCGAGTTTGATTTCTTACTATATTTTTCTCCAGTTCTCTTAATAAAATGGCATGTAATCCTCAATTAATATCACCTATTTACTTTTGTGTGATTTCTTGAAGAGTTGCTCGCAAAACTCCTAGGAATGGTTAGCGGGTAGAGGTTTCAAGGTTATGCCCAAGAGTCAATAACTCACTGTAAGGAGATTTGCTACGGACATCGTACCAGCGATGTTCCAAAGACTTTAAACATCTGTGTCTATACTTCTTTAATATTCTTTCTTTCTTTCTTTCTTTCTTTCTTTCTTTCTTTCTTTATTTATTTCTTTCTTTCCTTCATAATCTGTTTATCCTTTAAGGGTTGGTTTTTCCCTCGGACTCAGCGAGGGATCCCACCTCTACAGCCTCAAGGGCAGTAACCTGGAACGCGAGACTTTCGGTCGGGGATACAACTGGGGAGCTGGACCAGTACCACGTCCAGGCGGCCTCACCTGCTATGATGAACAGGGGCCTTGTAGCGGATGGGAAGATTGGTAGGGATAGGTAAGGAAGAGGGAAGGAAGCGGCCGTGGCCGTACGTTCGTTACCATTCGGGCATTTGCCTGGAGGAGGAGTGGGAAACCACGGAAAACTCACTTTGAGGATGGTTGAGGTGGGAATAGAACTCCCCTCTCCTCACTTGACCTCCCGAGGCTGGGTGGGCCCCGTTCCAGCCCTTGTACCACTTTTCATATTTTCTTGGCAGAGCC
Organism: Anabrus simplex; assembly: GCF_040414725.1. Lineage (NCBI taxonomy): Eukaryota > Metazoa > Arthropoda > Insecta > Orthoptera > Tettigoniidae > Anabrus > Anabrus simplex. The sequence continues at coordinate 48,451,087 of NC_090266.1, read as the reverse complement.
GGGAATCGAACCGGGGCCTCCGGGGGTGGCAGCTAATCACTCTAACCACTACACCAGGCAGGTGTACTTTTTCAATATTAATATGATAATGTATTTTTTCTTAAATAGGAATTTTGCTGTCCGCGTGAAAAGGAAATAGGGTAGAATGGGAGACCTGAACACAAAGGGAAACAAATGTGTTGATTTGTAATCTGTATTTCTGTCCGATGCCTTTGCTGGCGGGACCTAGTGTTTACAGTGCACTATGTCTTCTGGTATGGGCTAGAGCAATCTTGTTACTTTCATTGATCTGTCTCAGCTTTATCCTTGGCTTTGACAAAATGAAAGTGACTGAGGTATGAGTGATGCTAGTAATGCCATTCCTTCTGCAGCCAGTCCCTGCTATGAATGGTGTGAAAATATTGCTCATAGGGTCGGTTGGTGCATGCATTTCAGTGGGCTTGGCAGACTGATATGTAATAGCAACTTCTGGCCCGGTGAGGAAAGCAACGGGAAACTACCTCACTCCTCATTTCCCTAGTATGCCTCTTCAGTGATGCCTAGGCCATCTATGACAGCTGATGGCAGAGCTGTTAAGGATCCAACCAGCCTTCGGGCTGAGGATTAAACATACATACATTTCTGTCCGACTTTCGCAGCGATATTGAGAAAGCGATAGCGTTTCAACTGTTGGAGTTGTTTATACCCGCCCCCCTTTTACGAGGAAATTATAATGACTCTCTCAGAAGCACAATTTTTGAACCTCTTAAAGAAAAGTACGTTAATTTGAGTGAAGTGATTGTTGACATGCACATCGGCATGGGATCGAACTACAAGTCTCTGCGCTGAGTTAACTAGTGAAGCTCTGTGTTGTGTCGCCATCTGAAGATATCCAGAACGTCTAGTAGGCTGAAAGTGGCACCAGATACATTTCACAAGAGCAGTAGAGTACTTGCCGGCCCCGTGATGTAGGGGTAGCGTGCCTGTCTCTTACTCGGAGGCCTCGGGCTCGATTCCCGGCCAGGTCATGGATTTTTACCTGGATCTGAGGGCTGGTTCGAGGTCTACTCAGCCTACGTGATAAGAATTGAGGAGCAATCTGACGGTGAGATAGCGGCCTCGGTCTAGAAAGCCAAGAATATTGGCCGAGAGGATTCGTCGTGCTGACCACACGACACTTCATAATCTGCAGGCCTTCGGGCTGACCAGCGGTCGCTTGGTAGGCCACGGTCCTTCAGGGCTCTAGTGCCATGGGGTTAGTTAGTAGAATAATTACAGCTATTTAGTGAAAAATGCCTCTTATCAGTTAAGTCAGTGGATCTTATGCACTCTGGCATATACAAGGACATTACCTCCATCTGCAAGTGCAATCACTAGACAGAACACTTGCCACTCAGTTAGTGGAGTGACATCTGACACATTTTGACCTCGCATGTTCCAGTGAAGGTATTAGAGCGGTTGAGATATGATTTGAGAATGCTTGGTTCGTCTCAATATTATGTGTTGCTCAGTTAGGTGACATTGTAATTTAGGTGTAACATTATCTGCAAAAAATATCAGTATAATATAAAATATCAATATAATCTTATAATCTAAGTATGTGCATTACTAATACTGTAGGAAACGTCGTTTCCAATATTATTTATCTGCTGCATATTGACTGTCTTCATGACATGTTGGTGAGCCGGAAGGAGACGGAAATGTTCTAGTTGACAGATGGACCTTCCTGTATAGTCGATCCAACTTCCTGCCTCAGTCACTAGGTGCTTGGTACAGTTGTATCCTTCGTTCTATTGTCACTACTTAGCTGTGGAAACCTGTCGAAGATTTCACAATTGAGTTAGCGGGTTATTGTATTCACGCGGAATATTTACTTGACTCCCCAACAGAAACAAACCCTTGAAGCTTGAAGACATTAACCTATTATTCAAAGATGCAGTTCTGTGAAGAACGCTCAGTGACGGGTACCCTAGATAGTCATCAAAATAAATGAGTAATTCATCTCCCATGCAGATACAAACCCTGCGGATACGCACAACAAAAACTGAATCGATCATTTGTAAAGCCACATTAGTCACAAAAAAATTAGTTTCGAAAAAAGCAGAAAAACTCTCTATAGCCAACGAATTTTAAGTTAGCTCTGTGAAATTTTGATGGGAGGTTCATAAATGAATATCGTCGCTGCCGGGACAAAACCTCCTATGTGAAATAATTTAGCTTAGAACTTTGGCCGGTAAAGTTTTGTCATCTAAGGTGCAATATTGTGTGAAAATAGTCAAGGCATTCTCGCTCTTCATAACGTATGTGCTACGGCTCAGTATATCTCCAAAAATATTATCACATAGGAGGTTTTGTCCCGGCAACGACGATATGTTTCAGTATAAAAGCAATGCATGTTGGCTATCTCACTTCCTGTCACCTTAAAACATGTTTAAATTTCTTGGACTCATGTTGTTTTAACAAGTACCCAAAACAACAACACTATAAATATATTACTATATTATTTATTATCCGCCTCTGTGGTGTAGTGGTTAGCGTGATTAGTTGCCACATCCGGAGGTCCGGGTTGGATTTCCGGCTCTGCCACGAAATTTGAAAAGTGGTACGAGGGCTGGAACGGGGTCCAGTCAGCCTCGGGAGCTCAACTGAGTAGTGGTGGGTTCGATTCCTATCTCAGAGATCTTGAAAGTGGTTTTCCGTGGTTTCTCACTTCTCCTCATGCAAATGACCTGGATGGTACCTAACTTAAGGCCACTGCAGCTTCCTTCCCTCTTCCTTGTCTATCCCTTCCAATCTTCCCATCCCCCACCGAGGCCCCTGTTCAGCATAGCAGGTGAGGCCGCCTGGACGAGTTCATTCGTGATCCTCCTCAGCTGTATGCCCCGACCCAATGCCTCACCCTCCCGGACACTGACCTTGAGGCGGTAGAGGTGGGATCCCTCGCTGAGTCCGAGGGAAAAACCAACACCGGAGGGTAAACAGATTAAAAAAGAAAGAATATTATTATACAGCTTTCAATCAATTTATATGCGTTATATCAGCATGAATACTTCACTTTACAGTTTTCTGTCAGTTTATATCATTATTTTCCTAAAGATTCAAAACAGTTCACAGCATTCTCACATCCTACGTAAAAAAGTGTTTTTACAGTATTCAAACCATTGTGTCGCATGTATAATGGGAATGTATAAGTGTACACATATTTAGTTAACAATCCGTGAATAATTGCCTACTTCTCCTGTACACTAATTACAAATCCATAAAAAAAACATTCAGTTTGCTAAATCATCTAGTGTCTTGCTCCATGGCTGAATGGTTAGCGTGCTGGTCTTTGGTCACAAGCTCGATTCCGGGCAGGGTCATGTCGTCTTCATCATCATCATTTCATACTCATCACCACGTGCCTACGGGCGTTAAATCAAAAGGCCTGCACCTGGCGAGTGGTCACTTCCGGCACTAAGAGCCATACGCTATTTCATGTCATTTTTTCTTGCTCCCTGGCTTGAGAGTGTATCGAGTGTCAACATCTTGATATGGATGTACTGAATGGTCTTCCCTATGTCCTGCGCCCCCTTTTAATGAATGGTGACGATGAAGAATATCCTTTCTTCTGTAGGCAGTAGTGATATCTTGAAAGACTTTGCAAAGACTACATCCATCCATCACTATTCCATTAATATAGGTTGATGTTTCCGTGACACGGGGAGTGTGCATGATACAGCGGTTCATCTTGGGCCCATCGTGGCGTTCCACATTAAGAGTCCGCGACTGACGTGGTTTTGGAAAGGAACTAAAAAACTGAAGATTGTATACGCTGCTTAGTAATGACTGGGCTGAAAGTCCTTATACTGGAAATGATGCATCTACCCCTAGACAGTTATATTACCAATAATACAATTTCGTAAAAATGTGGACTCATGTCTTTTTACAAATGATCCATTCAGTTATATCTAGTAATTCGATTGTTTCTGAGAAAACTACGCCTGCGAGGAATTTATACAATACCATGTGCTCATTCATTTTTCAGCAACTGTACTTGTGACTATATGCTTCCCCGTGTCTTCATGATCATTTTATACGGTCGGTTAAAAGTCTCTGTTTCTATGGACTTCATCATGTCATTTCTTTTTGTGACAATAATTATTTCGAAATGCTAAAGTTCACAGACATGTTTTAACGGACGCGATTCATTCCCGCGCCGGCCCCGTGGTGTAGGGGTAGCGTGCTTGCCTCTTACCCGGAGGCCCCGGGTTCGATTCCCGGCCAGGTCAGGGATTTATACCTGGACCTGAGGGCTGATTCGAGGTCCATTCAGCCTACTTGATTACAATTGAGGAGCTATCTGACTGTGAGGTAGCGGCCCCGGTCTCGAAAGCCAAGAATAACGGCCGAGAGGATTCGTCGTGCTGACCACACGACACCTCGTAATCTGGAGGCCTTCGGGCTGAGCAGCAGTCGCTTGGTAGGCCAAGGCCCTTCAAGAGCTGTAGTGCCATGGGGTTTGGGGTTTTGATTCATTCCCGCTATATCATAATCTATGTCAGACTGGCCATTCGTTTATTTATGTTGAAATTTATTTAAAAACGAGAATGTGAAATGATATAGTAGTACAGTAGACGCCTTATAGTTTTGCCTATGAGTAACCGTGGCCTTCCTAGGAATTCGAAGTTTCCAGAGACTGACATCTTTGCTAATGCAAATCGAATTATATTTACAGGGAAGCTGGGGCTCAGGAGTGCGGTACGATCGACCTTGCACTTACCGCAAGGGAGTAATGTTTTGATGCCATTCTGCGTATTTGGGAAATATGTTAGTAGAATACCATACACTCTTCACCCTGTTTCGAGAACCAGTGACACACACAGGCAGATTTATAATGCTGGCCCTGATGTTGATCAACCTTCAGCAAACACTAACACAATGATAACTTACAACAATTTAGGCCTAATCTTATTTTCCTTTGCAAAACACTAACTACCTTACTAAACATAATAGTGCTAACAGACACAAGTCATCATTTGTTTTGCCACAAGATGTTACATACTGAAGACGCTTTACTTACCAGGATTACTTGATTCAAGAACTGGAAGAAATCCAAAGAAAAGCAGCTCGATTTGTTCTGGGCGATTTCCGACAAACGAGTAGCGTTACAAAAATGTTGCGAGGTTTGGACTGGGATGAACTGGGAGAAAGAAGACGAGTTGCTAGACTAAGTGGTATGTTCCGAGATGTCAGTGGAGAGATGGCGTGGAATGATATTAGTAGACGAGTACGTTTCAGTGATGTATTCAAAGGTAGGAAAGATCACAATTTGAAGATAAAGATCGAATCAAGACGACAAATTGGGGCGAATACTTGTTTATAGGAAGGGGAGTTAGGGATTGGAATATTTTACCAAGGGAGATCCTCAATAAATTTCCAATTTCTTTGGAATAATTTAAGAAAAAGCTAGGTAAATAACAGATAGGAAATCTGCCACCCGGGCGATTGACCTAAATACAGGTCACGATTGATTGATTGATTGATTGATTGATTGATTGATTGATTGATTGATTGATTGATTGATTGATTGATTGATTGATTGATTGATTGATTGATTGATTGAAAGCTCCCTTGTCACCACTTTGTTACGCACGCTAATATTGACGGATGTAATGATTAATTTGTAAAGTTAACTAGTTGTTACTAATTCGCTTTTATTTACAAAATCTATGGGTGTAGGAAAGATTTGTGTACAATTAAATTAATATTATTCACTAGCTGCTCTGATCGTCCTTGAAGAGTCATTTTCTGTACGATTCCCGCAGTAATGTCATTTGTGGATATGGCAGGTAAGAGAAAAGAAGTCTAACAACAGTCATGTTTAAATAGTTTTAGGGGCTGAGGGCATTATAAGCCCTCACACTGTTTTCTTGCGGGTTAATGAGAGCTAGAAAGACATTCAGTCCCCATTCCCATGGCATCATTCCTGTAGTTAACATTTCCATGACAAATGAATCATATTTTCATGATAGCGGTACTTGACGTCTCAGTCCGGTGGTATTTGAAGGTGCTCAAATACATCAGCCTCGTGTCGGTAGATTTACTGGCACGTAAATAACTCCTGCGGGACAAAATTCCGGCACCTCGGCGTCTCTGAAAGCCGAAAAATTAGTTGGTGGGACGTAAGGCCAATATTTATTTTCTCAGTACTTGACGTTCATGGACTTCAAGTAATCAATGATCTGCATTTAGGGCCGTGGCCCAGGTAGCAGATTCCCTATCCATTGTTTACGTAGTTCTACTATGATTTCAAAGAACTTGGACATTTATTGAACATCTTCGTGGGTAAGTTATTCCAGTCCCTAACTCTTCTTCCTATAAACGAATATTTGCTTTAATTTGTCTTCTTGAATTCCAACTTCATCTTCATATCGTGATCATTCCTGATTTTAGAACCACCACACAAACGTATTCGCCCACTAATGTTATTCCACGCCATCTCTCCACTGACAGCCTGGAACATACCACTTAGTCGAGCGGCTCGTCTCCTTTCCCCCAAGTCTTCGCAGCCCAAACTTTGCAACATTTTTGTAACGCTACTGTTTTATCGGAAATCATCCAGAAAAAATCGAGGTGATTTCCTCTGGTTATTTCCAGTTCTCGAATCAAGTAATCCTGGTGAGGTTTGCATACACCTGAACCATACTCTATTTGGGCTCTTACCAGAGACTTATATGCCCTCTCCTTTACTTCCTTACTACAACCCCTAATTATCCTCATAACCATGTGATGGGATCTGTCTGCAACCTTTATTTACAATACCGTTTATGTGATTACCCCTACGAAGATATTTCCTAGGTACTTACAGTGATCCCCATAAGGAACTTTCTCCCCATCAACGTAGTCATTAAAAGTGAGATACCTTTTGCTATTTGTAAACCTCACAACCAGACTTTTAACCCCATTTATCATCATAGCATAGCTTACTGTCCAGAGACTTAAATGCCATCTCCTTTCCATCCTTACTACAACCTCTAATTACCCTCATAACCATGTGAAGAGATCTACCTGTAACCTTTATTTACAATCTCGTTTATGTGATTACCCCTACGAAGATATTTCCTATGCTATTGTGTAAAGTACAATGGAGGTATGCCCTACAATGTTAAATGTTCTAAATTCACGTTCCTAATTCTCAAGAACTATTGCAGTCGCTCACAATCTTATTTAAAAGCTCTACACGAGCGTTTAAAAAAAATTTAACTCCACGCTATTTCTCCCCTGAGAACTCAGAACATACCACTTACTCGAGCAGCTCTTCCCTTAGTCCCAAGTTTTCCCAGTAACACTACTCTTTTGGCGGACATCTCCCGCAACAAATCGTGCTGCCTTCCTTTTGATCTTTCCGGGTTCTCGTGTTCTGGTGAGGGTCCCGTTCACAGCAGCCGGCAGCAAGAACCTAAATTCGTGTCCATATCAGTTACCATAGCACATACGGGAAAATGTATGGGATATAAAATGTTGAAACTTGAATTTTCTATGACGTTAATTTATGGACACTTTATGAACAGTTGTTCGATGCAGAGAAATATCACATTTCTCTTGCTGGCCTCTGGGTGTTTCTACGTTACTGTATACTAATCAAATCATATCTTCAGTCCGCGAGCAGTACCGTATATCTGACAATGCTTTTCCCGTCCAATATTTCCCTTAATGCTGGTCACTCCTCTCAGTCACATTTCGTCCCTTAAGAAACAACACATTCTCACATTGTTCTTCCTATCCATTATGTTCCTTAAGTCTGGTCACGCCTCTCAGCCACATACTGATATGCAGTCGATCAGAACAATTTTCGTAGAGTTCATTCTCCTATGAGCACGTGTAAACCTTACTGTACCGTACTGTAGGAATGTACGTTTGCCCTCCTAGAGTGTGGTGTGTTTGAGGCTCATTTTTCTTTACACAAGCGCATAGGAAGATGAACTCAACAGAAGTATTTGAAATTGCCAGGATATTTACAACCCCAAGAATAAGGTATGGTGCAAGTTTCATGTGAATACGTACATACGTCATGCAAACACACATTCTCGCAGTGAGTTAGGGTAAGGTTCATTTTCCTTTACTCATTAGCTTACAAAAATGAACACAAAGAAAATTGTTCTGATGGACTGCAGATCCATGTGTGGCCCGGAAGCTTGACCAGACTTCAGGAAAATATTGGACAGGAACAGCATAACCAGATATGCGGTATTGTTTCTTAAGGGATGATGTGGATATGCAGTCCATAAGAACAATTTTCTTTGTGTTCATTTTCGTAAGCTAATGAGTAAAGGCAAATGAACCTTACCCTAACTCACTGCGAGAATGTGTGTTTGCATGACGTATGTACGTATTTACATGAAACTTGCACCATACCTTATTCTTGGGGTTGTAAATATCCTGGCAATTTCAAATACTTCTGTTTTGGGTATTTTAAAAATAATTGTAAAGCAAAATACCGGTAATTTTTTGTTTGCTTTAACTGACTTCAAAGAAAAACATTCAAAAATTGAGTTGTGGTTGAATATTTGTTAAAGTATATCAATGTATACACAAAGCTTCATTCCTTCAGCGTGCCAACGTTTACTGCTTTTTGTGCAAGAGTTCTTGAGAATTAGGAACGTGAATTTCGAAAATTTAACATTGTAAAGATAGGGTACTTTACACACTAGCACTGGAAAATGAACACAACGAATTTTTTTTCTGGTGGACTGCATATACATATGTAGTGGAAGGCTTGACAAGTCTTAAGGGAAATTATAGATAAGAAGGGTATTGTGAGGTACGCGGTATTGTTTGTTAAGCGAGGATAAGTAGTCCAGGACACATTCTCGCTACTGCTGGAGTTAAATACTGAGCTTCGGTGATTTATTCGAGACGCATTTTCCGAACAGACGGACAGACATGGAGACAAAATCGAAGTGAACCTTCTGTCGAATTGTGCATACCTAATTCAAAATATCAACGTTATCCGACAAAAATACAGATTCTTTATATAGATGATGTGAAATACGTTCCGGCTCCTCCGCTGAGTGGTCAGCGTACTGGATATTGGTTTGGTAGACCTCAGCTTCGATTTCCGGCCGGTCCAGGGATTTTAATTACATGTGGTTATTTACTTTCTTCGGGGACTGGATGTTCGTCGTAGTCATCCGCACACAAAACAACACACTTAAGACCGTGGGTAGATTTACTGGCACGTTCAAGAACTCCTGTGGGACGAAATCCCTGCACCTCGGCGTCTCTGAAAATCGTAAAGTTAGTTAACGGGACGTGACATCAGTAATATTATAAACACTACAAACCAGCACAGAAACAAAGAATGGCGAATAGGTTTGGCATCATTAAGGGCGTCCAGCCGTACAACAGGGTCTTATCCATGCCTAGTACCGACGGAAAAAAAATTGAGAACAATGTCAGGAGGAAGATGAGGAAGAAGAATAAGTTTAATCCTTACTCCTAAGAATTTAATCACTGAAATTATAAATTGATGTACTATGAAATATAATTAGTCTCACAAGAGGCTCAATAGGTTCAAGCAGTTATCACTAAACTTAATTACTTTTTTAGAAAAACACCTGAACTCAGGGACATTACTAGTTGTAGCAGAAAATATGCACTACATATCAGTTTCCTCTCGCTGTTGAACTAGATCTCGAATAGAATAATGCTGTTGTAACTATTTGCAGTGAGCACTTGTACGTACCACAGCATGTTAACAACAAATACTTTGGTTTAATTGGCGTGAAAGTATTTGTTTCCAGCAGGAATTCAGCCCACATGTATTCGAAGGTGATTTTTAGCGCATTTGGGTTTATAACAAAGAATATCTCTCCAACACATCCATCTGTGAAGTTGAACACCATGGTTTACGTCACATAACAGAGCTTGATGAGCATCAATTTTTCGTTACAGGGGAGATTCAGAGAAAAAAAAAAACACTAACCAACCTACAGAGGGTATACCTGGAATCTGTACTCCCACTTCTATTAAAACAGCGCTCCCGACGCCGTTTCCACTTACGGAAGCAGTCCGGATAGACATGTGGGGGATTGCACACTGTTCCACCCGTGATCTCACTTTGACCTTTTCAATTGAATGGGATCGTCATCATTTCAGGGTGAATTTCAGTTTAGTGTGTATCAAAATATCTACAGGGGCTGGGATACGCGAATAGGGTGGCTGGAGAAGAACAACTGTCTTCGTTTTCGTCAAAAATTCATACATCTACAGCGATACGTGAGCTGGAGGAGTTGTATCTCCACAGGTTTCGTCTTCTTCGCAAGGCATTTCCTCTCAAACGTCTCAGGACATCGAAATAATACGAGCGGTTCACAGCTTGACCCTGAGGTGGGAATTCATGGTGCACAAAGACCGTCACCAACATTATGACGTTCGATCTGACCTACCGCAAAGTGTCTTCATTATATGGTATGGGTCAGCAAAAGCTTCCTCCAGTTTGAATCAGAAGGGGATGTTCGTCCAGGTTCGTAATAACCAGACATCTCGTCAATCGCAAAACATACACGACATATTTGCAAATTATCAGCGGCTGACCGATGACTATCTGTTTCAAAAATGCGCAGCAAATGTCTAGCTACTCAGTAAGGATACCATTACACAGCGCGACTCACCGAAAACAGCTAAAACTTCGCATTTACCGGGTATTTCTAAAAATTTGTTAATTTTTTGAACAGGTCTCATGTGTTTAGTTAGTTCGATACAAAGATCCTATCTCCATTAAAGTGCTCCAATGCCCGTTCGTCACCCTATTCACGTTTTCATAAGGATCCCTAATGCCTTTGATAAAGGATTTGAGATGCAGTGAGTAACATGAGGAATCGATTGAATTTCTTCACAAAATGAAATGGTGCAGTTAAGAATCTAGTCTGGAAGCTGTGACCAACAGCTTCTTGAATTTACGTCTGTCGACGTACGACAAAAATGCCTCTTACAGCAGAGAGTTTTAAGAATTTGAATACTTCCTACGTATCCGGGATTTGCAATGTGAAGATGCTTGGCGTAAATACACTGTCCGAACATAAGTATCCGGGCACTTACTTCAAAGTGAAGACAGGGTTTGCTGGTAACATATTCTCTAGTAGTCACCATTACTTTCTCCTTTAGCACAGTCCTTATTCTGTTGGGGAGACTTTCCACCAGGTGGGAATGAGATCCTATTGCTCCTGAAGCGACGTAGCCAGAGAACGTGCTGATTTTGTACGGTTGGGTCTGGAACAAATTTGCCCTTATTGCTCATTCCACGGGTGTTCTATAGGGTTGAGATCAGGACTATGGGTGGGTGGGAGGGCAGTCCAGTAGCAGAAAATTATTTTCCTTACAGAGACCGCTTTATGACTCGGAGGGTTATCACGTTTGTATAAACAAAGGGTCATCACTGAACTGATTTTCCACGCTAGGCTGTGCGAAAGCCTTCAAAATGTATTGATGTCCTTCTGTCTTTACAGTGATGCAGTTCTGTTAGAGGGTCGAGTCCCTGCCATGAGAAGCATCCCTGCATCATAATGCTACCTCCACCAAACGCCATTGTTGGTACTAAACATTCACCGAGCTTGATAGCTGCCGTCGCGTAAGTGCGGCCAGTATCCAGTAATCCCACTATCGTCAGCCCTAAAGATGGTTTTCCGCGGTTTCCCATTTTCACACCAGGCAAATGCTGGGGCTGTACCTTAATTAAGGCCACAGACGCTTCCTTCCCACTCCTAGCCCCTTCCCATTCCATCGTCGCCATAATACCTATCTGTGTCGATGGGACGTAAAGCAACTTGCAAAAGAAAGGTACTAAACGTTCAATAAGACAGCGTTGCCCGAGCGTTCTTCATACACAAAACCCCTTATCAGGTTACCACAATTTATTACATGATTCATCACTCCAAATTACCTATTTCCATGGTTCCGTGTCCGGTGGCGTCACTCTTTACACCATGCCACGCGGCGCATTTTTTATTAGGGGAAATATTTCGCTAATTGGCAGCTAATCGACCATGGAACTTTATTCTTCTTAATGCCACTCACAGTATTGGACTGGCCGTCGTTGATAACACCTTGGAATTCTCTGGTGATTCTTTTTACAGGCAAGCGACGATTTCCTCGTACAATCATGTTTAATATTCGTTGGTCCCTGGGTGTCAGTAAATGAAGCTGACCTGACCGTTCTTTCTAAGTGATGCATGTATTACGGATTATGAAGGTTGTGGTGTACTTGTACATCATACTTCCACTTTAGAGTTACGACACTTACAGTCATTTCGGATACATTCATCATCATCATCATCATCATCTGTTTACCCTCCAGGGTCGGCTTTTCCCTCGGACACAGCGAGGGATCCCACCTCTACCGCCTCAAGGGCAGTGTCCTGGAGCTTCAGACTCTTGGTCGGGGATACAACTGGGGAGAATGCCCAGTACCTCGCCCAGGCGGCCTCACCTGCTATGCTGAACAGGGGCCTTGTGGAGGGCTGGGAAGATTGGAAGGGATAGGCAAGGAAGAAGGAAGGAAGCGGCTGTGGCCTTATGTTAGGTACCATCCCGGCATTCGCCTGGAGGAGAAGTGGGAAAGCACGGAAAACCACTTCTAGGATGGCTGAGGTGGGAATCGAACCCACCTCTACTCACTTGACCTCCCGAGGCTGAGTGGACCCCGTTCCAGCCCTCATACCACTTTTCAAATTTCGTGGCAGAGCCGGGAATCGAACCCGGGCCTCCGGGGGTGGCAGCTAATCACGCTAACCACTACACCACAGAAGCGGACTCGGGTACATTCATACGGTTAGAAATGCCCCTTAGAGAGATCTTGCTTGCATGGCAACCAGTGTTTATCCTACGTTGAAAGTCATTAAGCTCACCCGAGCTACACTTGTTGCTGTTCTGTAGTCACACTGAAGAATACAAACCACCCTGCCTCCATTGGCACTGTTGGGAAGTGTCATTTTTTGTTGTTTACTTGTGTGCAATGGTGTTCCGATTCGGGTGAATAGAAGTTGCTCCTTAAAAAACCGCTAAGTGATAATATTTTAGCTTAGAACTCTGACCAAAAATATTCTGTCATATAAGGGTCAGTATTTCACAAACAATTTCAACGAATTTTCGTTTTAAGTGATACGTGTGTTGCAGACCAGTATTTATCCCATCAATCAATCAATCAATCAATCAATGCTGATCTGCATTTAGGACAGTCGCCCAGGTGGCAGATACCCTATGTGTTGTTTTCTTAGAGTTTTCTTTAATGACTGCCAACCGCCGTAGCCGTGTTGAAACACTGGATCCCGTGAGATCTCCAAAGTTAAGCAACATTGGGCGTGGTCAGGAGTTGGATGGGTTGCCACGCGCTGTTGGTGGGGGGTAAGGGAATGGAGGAGCGGAAAGGAACTGGCCACCCTACCGCACGTAAACTCCAGCTCAGGAACACCTCTGAGGAGGTTCGGACCTGCCTTCGGTCAGAATAACCCTTACCTTATCCTTTAGTGACTGCAAAGAAATTGGAAATTTATTGTACAACTCCCCTCAACAAAGTAACATAACGGTATTTCGTGACGCAACGACGATACTGAACAATGACACGTGAAGGAAAATAGTATTTTGTTTATAATCTGCGAGTTACAAGACTTACGTCTTGATCAACAAGGTTACATGGGATAAATGGGATAAACATAATTAAGCTCAGAATTAGTTGTACTTTATTTATTACTGACTTTGTTGCAATGTAAGTCAACTTATTACAATTGCTTTCCGTAATTCCGGTTAATTTTGGACAATAGAACTCCAAAATTGACAACTTTTATAGCGTTTTGCACATTTTAATGACTGTACAAATACGAATACTATAGTACTTTAAAAAATGGCTTGTGTCTAGTTCTGTCTGCAGTTAGTGAAATACGCAGCTAAACGGTGCTCGATAGTAAAAGAACGCTGATAAACCATATTTCTGTTTAATGATATATTTAATTTAAATAGAAACCAGCTGCAAAAATAGCATGGGTGAGTTTGTGTAAATTTCTACAATGAAAGATTAATATGATATAATTTAAAAAATTTTGTTTGAGAATGCATACACCAATTACCTTGTTAATATTTATTCTCAGCTAAATCTTCTGAATATTATTTCTGCCCGCACAGTAAAATATGAATATAAAATTATGTGGAAAAAATGGTTTTAATGATGATTGTGGTAAGCAACATAAAAGGACATGAGTCTTTTTCGCAAACAAAATGATACATTAGGACCACAAGTGCACATTTAGCCTGGTGAATAATCTTCCAAAATATTGCACCGGGAGTTACGAAGTTTTACTCAGTAATAGAGCAAGAGAAATACTATAATTTGGCACAATAACCCAAGAATAAGTAAAACTGAGCTTATGCACTTTTACCCGAACCCCACAGATATAGAAATTGAACTGATGTTTGCCAGACTGAGTAGCTCAGACGGATGAGGCGCTGGCCTTATGACCCCAACGTGACAGGTTCGATCCTGCCTCAGTCTGGTGTCATTTGAAAGTTCTCAAATACGTCAGCCTCGTGTGGGTAAATTTATCGGTACGTAAAAGAACTCCTGCGGTATTAAATTCCGGCATTTCGGTGTCTCCGATAACCGCAAAGGTAGTTAGTAGGATGTAGAGCCAATAACATTATAACATTAAAAACATATTATCGAACTGACGTAGGGGACCACTTTTGTTTCTTGTCCCCTATGTACATGTGGTGGTAGGGTCCACCGAATCGTACAGAAGGTCTTGGAAGGTGACCCCAGTTGCGAGTGACATCACCTAGTAGGGCAGGCATCCCCTTCCCGCTTCAGTTAACCAGTCAGTGATGAGTGGGGGTGGGAGGTGGGGGTGTTGGCTAGCTCATTTGCAACAACCGCTGTAATAGCCGGTTACGTCACTACAGGCCTCTCAGAGGTGTAGAAAGGTGCTCGAGGTGTAACCAGAGCATTCGTTCTTCAGAGATTTCCTGCAGCTTCACCTCTTCCGATGTATCTGGAAGGGATGGATGGCTTGGTGGGAGCTCAGACAGAAAGCGTGATAGTTGTGGAGTGAGTGCTGCGTGGGAACTGACGGAACAGTGCAGCCGAGAGTCTTATGAGACTTGTACTGTGACTCTATGGCCACGATTGTGTACATTGATTACAAATATGAACTGTGTACTGTAACTGTTTCTGCTTCTACTTCCCAGAGTGAAATAGTAGTGAGACTGAATAGTGAGAGGAGAGAAAGAGATAGAGAGAGTGAACTGGTGTTTTTTTTTTCCTATTGGCTTACGTCGCACTGACACAGTAGGTCTTAATGGCGACGACGGGACAGGAATGGGGTAGGAGTGGGAAGGAAGCTGCCGTGGTCTTAATTAAGGTACAGCCCCAGCATTTGCCAGGTGTGAAAATGGGAAACCACGGAAAACCATCTTCAGGGCTGCCGACAGTGGGGTTCGAACCCACTATCTACCGAATACTGGATACTGGCCGCACTTAAGCGATTGCAGCTATCGGTGAACTGGTGTAACCGTGTGCCTGTATAGCTGGTAAGAAATTAGAGTTATTTAATAAATCTTGGAGTAAGCACTACGGGTCATGTATTTATTTATCTGCCATCCCACCAAAACGTTGTCCGGCTCCATGGCTAAATGGTTAGCGTGCTGGCCTTTGGCCACAGGGGTCCCGGGTTCGATTCCCGGCAGGGTCGTGAATTTTAACCATCTTTGGCTAATTTCGCTGGCACGGGGGCTGGGTGTATGTGTTGTCTTCATCATCATTTCATCCTCATCATGACGCGCAGGTCGCCTATGGAGTCAAATCGAAAGACCTGCACCTGGCAAGCCAAACATGTCCTCGGACACTCCCGGTAGTAAAAGCCATACGCCATTTCATCTAGCAAAACGTTAATTTATATATATTTTATATTATGAATTAATCTGGCGTAGATCTTCCCAACACATGCCTAAATAAAAGTTTACTTGTCTTCGTAATCTAATCGCTTTCCCACTGGTGTAAGGTCCGCTTCATGGATCCTAGAGCGCCATCCTTCCCGAACAAATTCGTCTGATCTTAAATGCAGGAGCGTTAAGGGCGTTCAGTCCTCAGTGTTTGAGTCCGCCTCCCTGACATGTCCGTCAAATTGACTTTGTTACGTTCAGATATATTGCGACCTGGCTGAATATCATCGTTACCTTTCCTTGTATCACTCTTTGGACATGCTCACATGTCGCTACTGAGGTATACAAGGACTGTTCTGCCACAAAAAATGTCATTCACTTTAGATCCTGTGCTTATCGACAATATGAAAATTTGATCACAGTAGGGACCTAGTAACAGTCAAAACATGTATATTATGTAAAACTTCCTTTGGATGATTTTCATGAACCCAGGCAAAACACGTCTTCATCGGAAAATATGTAGGGTTCCATACTGCACCCTTTGGTCCTCATTGAGGGATACCTACCTTTCTTACCTATCAGCTAAGTTCATGAGATCTGTCTCTTGGGTCGTATCGGGTTCTTCGTCACTTGCTGAGGTAAAGGTAGGGTTCAGTAATTCTAATCTATCTACTGGAATGAAAGGTCTGTTTAAAAGATTCCTATTTATTCAGGAAAATTCTGAAGCATACTGATATGTCAACGGTATCATAGAAGTCAATTGTGTCCACTGGACACCACAATCATTTTTACATAAACGTCAGAACACTGGTGTGAGACTTTAATGTAACTGCCTGACGGGCATTCATACTAGAAACCATTGTCTCAATTATTAATCATTTAAGAAAGGAAAGTCTGGAAATCCTTAAATTCGGCTTCCATGTGAGACCACATGTACCATCATAGTGATTCGTTATGGTCCAGCCCTCGTAACACGAACTCTGGACTCTGGGTATAATTAAGGCCGTCCAATCGGTGTGTGCCACACAGTGGTTCTACGGCATGGACCCTTAATTGAATCGATGTGACCTGCGTCTATGTCATGGACCGACATCTAATCTTCTAAGTTACTTTAAAGTCATTGTGGATGATGACCGCAAGGAAATGAGGCTACAATGGCATATAGCCCTAATCTAAGTCACTGAGGTTGATGACCCCCTGACCATCCAAGTTTCTAGGCTGAAGGCTAAACACAATTTAGTTACATCGGTTGATGACCAAAGTTTCCACTTTACTATCCCCAGCACATTCACTGCTCAATCAATCAAAGCTCAATAATTACAACAATAGCAATGCTCACAAACTTTGTGGCAGAAAAATCCATTTCCTTCGGATATGTCCCCTAAATCGTTACTTTATTTTTTTTAATATTCCCCAGAAAACAAACTAAAATTTCCAGAATGCATCTCCAAGTTATTCGCTTGATTAAAGTTATTTCAAAATGCGGTTTCACTGAATTTAATAATTAAATAAATTTAAATGATTTGACGAAATGTTAACGAACAACAAAATTTATCTCCGCGGACTCTGGTTTCTTCACAAATTTCTACGCAGCTGTGATGTGAATTCAATCTTATGATGTTTATCTGGCTGGAAAAGAATTGTTACATAATTCATGTCCAGTTATATATCTTGTCTCCTGATCTCACACTTTAAAATCTAATCTAGTCCTAACCGTTATTAACACTTGGATATCCTAAGAATCTACGTACAAACCAAACAACTCGCCATATAATTACGATGTCATATCTCGTCATACCATTATGAATTTTACACACCCCTCACAGACAAACCGATCATCACAACCATCGCTCTATATTTTGGACAACCCTGAATTTGGTTACTCTGTTCCTTATACTCAAAGTTTGTGATTTCAAATGTTCATTACGTCCCCAATTACAGTATTTCACAATACTCAGATCATTACCGGCTATGAATTTCAACTAAATCCAGCATTTTAACGTTTTCCCCGGCCGAGAATACAGTACAATCTCAATTCCACGCCTGTCCCGTTATATCCTCGCTGTTTTCCCCCTATCAGCTGAGGCCTCTCACCCCCAAGTTCGCTTGACAGTTACTTGAAACACCTGGTTTATTCACAGTTGACTGGCTTCTCAAAATGCTCTCTTTAAACTCTGCCGACAAATTTAAACAAATACGATATTCTAACCAACAAAATGCACAGATTAAGCTTCAAGATGCCCACACTAATTATACGCGTCGCCAATTAATACCGCTATGGATTTCTATGAATTTCTTTCCATTCCCAACATTCAACAAAACTAACCTCTGTTTCCCAGCTCCACAATTATCATCGACAAAGAACTAGAATAAAATCCTCACTAGAAATCTCGACGTCTAATATCGCACAATGCATTAATCATGAATAACTTCGCATAAAGGATATCGTATTTAATAACTTGATTTTTACGAACAAAATGACTGAAACATTCTACAAGATCTTTTTATTGTCAGTCAGACACAGTTTAAAAATGGGCCTAGAAAACGTTTCTCTCCGTGATCAAATTCATAACCCTAGGTTGTCACCCGACAGCGCGCTTCCACTCGATTGAAAATGAGTAACCATGGATTATTATTAACGTCAAATTGCAGACAGAAAAATTTTACGTCGAATGAACATCTTAATTTGACCTCACAAAATATAGGCAGTACACTCACACGGATGACGATCTACATTGGACGTGATATCATTTCGAAACCCTATTCAACAACTTTTACAACATTATACGGCACTCGCAAGACTTCAACATTTTTATCCAAGTGGAAAATAAAACAAATGACTCTTTTAGTCGTATTCTCACATTTACAAACTTAGTAGGGGTGACCACTGCGTCGTATATCCCCATTCAAATACACTTTTAGAGATCATGAGACAAGATATAAGAGGTAGTAAGATGGAAAGTCACCTACCTCATGTAGTCATAGGGCTCACCTGCGACCCTGGCATTTTATTTAGCCATTTTTACATTCATGGCTTTACAAACCATTATGTTTCTTCAGGTTTCCTGGAATAAAGCATTTAAAAAAAAGAAAATACCCTTCACTTATTTGCTGAGCGCACACGATGGACTATAATTATTTCGGCACACGAATTACTTAATCACATTAGAATTTATTCAGTACTTTGACCGTCCTATCTGGTACAATTATTTCACTCAAGAAAACTATCTCCTCATGGACTCAAGACCTATAATGTTGTAACACAACGAATATTGTTCTGACGGACTAAAAACACATATGTGTCTGGGAGGCGTGATCACTCTTAAGGAAAATAAAGGATGGGAAGAGCATTGTGAGATATAACCTTTTCCCCGAACAGCTGCGATATGTACTGGTTCGCACTAAGTCTTTCATTGTAGAACTCCGACAATAAATGTATTGTGTTATATGGTACTTAGTTAATACGAACCGTGAATTTTAACGAACGTAGATATATCCCAGTAACGTTGAATGGAGTAATTATCCCTTTCGAAAACAAAGTTCAATCAATCAATCAATCAATCAATCAATCAATCAATCAATCAATCAATCAATCAATCAATAAATCAATCAATCAATCAATCAATCAATCAATCAATCAATCAATCAATCAATACTGATCTGCATTTAGGGCAGTCGCCCAGGTGGCTGATTCCCTATCTGTTGCTTTCCTAGCCTTTTCCTAAATGATTTCAAAGAAATTGGAAATTTATTGAACATCTCCCTTGGTAAGTTATTCCAATCCCTAACTCCCCTTCCTATAAATGAATATTTGCCCCAGTTTGTCCTCTTGAATTCCAACTTTCTCTTCATATTGTGATCTTTCCTACTTTTATAAACGCCATTCAAACTTATTCGTCTACTAATGTCATTCCAAAAGATTTAGGATTAATACTAGACGAAAACCTTGACTTGACCGAAAACGAACAGCTGTATGCCAATGAGTATTCTTTTCTCCCTTCACTGAAAGATTTACTTCCTTTCAAGGTCAGAAAGCTGTTGGTTCAACGGCTAATAATGTCTCCATTTGACTACTGTGACGTCGTGTACGGGAGACAATAAGTGGCGCCCTCTCTAAATAGACTTCAGAGAGCTCAAAATGCTTGCGTCCGCTTTATAATGAACATTAAAGAATGTCGTCATATAACTCTTGCATTTTATGAGCTAAATTGGCTTAAACTAAGCCAGCGTCTTAGTTACCATTCGTTGCTTCTACTCCACAAAATAATATACAAGCAGACACTCTCTTATCTAACAGCTTCATTCGAGATACTCTCAGTCATTCATAACGTCCCGACCAGAGCTGCAGCTAACCTAACCCTGAAAGTACAAAATCGTAGACACATACTCTACAATAATTCAACAATTTTGTTGTCAGTACTAACTGAACTAGGAATTCGTTGCCCTATCTGAAGTGGTATTTAGAAAGAAATGTTGGCAGCGGTACTTGGACGGATGAAGCTGAGTATAAATACATGTTGTGCTACTTACTTCCGTGTGCCACTAAGTTTTACTGAATTTGTTTTTATTGATGCATTAGGACAACTTTCGTTATTCTTATTCTTATTCTTATTCTTATTCTTATTCTTATTCTTATTCTTATTCTTATTCTTATTCTTATTATTATTATTATTCTTATTCTTATAATCACGGCTTTTTTTGGCGGAATGCACCGGAACGGCGTTCCGGAACATCTTCGTGGATACAAATCTCTAAAAAATATTTAGACATCAAATATGATCTTTTCAGGTTAAGGAATTTTAAAAATATTATTTTAATGTTCCCGTGCTAAATGATCTGAATTGAAAAGGAAATATCGCATTTCGCCTTGTTATTTCGAGAATCGTCCGACTCGTTGGCTGAATGGTCAGCGTACTGGCCTTCGGTTCAGAAGGTCTAGGGTTCGATTCCCGGCCGGGTCGGGGATTTTAACCTTCATTGGTTAATTCCACTGGCCCGGGGGCTGGGTCTTTGTGCTGTCCCCAACATCCCTGCAACTCACACACAACACTATCCTCCACCACAATAACACGCAGTTACTTACACATGGTAGATGCCGCCCACCCTCATTGGAGGGTCTGCCGTACAAGGGCTGCACTCGGCTAGAAATAGCCACACGAAATTAAATTAATTTCGAGAATCGAAATCAATCGAAATCGAAAACATTCTTCCGGTTTGCGGGCAGTATGGATATTCGGTATTCGTTCTTGTTCTTTTTTGCTCACTTTGTAGCTGTTTTGTATGTTGGTCCCAGTTCTAGTTACGTTTCATCTGGATTGCCCTCAATATAGAATACTGTTGTTCGTCGATGTAGATACTGTAATTGCCTGTGTTTGTTGCATTCTCGGGCGTAGTTTGTACTACTTCTTACGCGGCAATAGACATAATCTAAATATGTCGACCACGGGGCGAGAATGAAAAGAATTTCAGAATATTTTTGTGTGGTAGTACCACCAAACGCAAAAATTGCCCAAGCAGTTCGTGAATCCATCAAGTTGGAGTATCATCAATCTCAAGTGTGGAACTTGAAGCAACAGATGTGTCGACGAGTTCCGTAACGGTCTGTAAAGTTCAAAGTGAATTTCAAAGTCTGTGACGTAGTTGTTGAACTGTAGAACAAAAGAACGATTTTGTAAAGAAAAATGATTGGTTGTATTTTCATGACGGCAAGTTAGGTTGCTCAGTGTGCAAAAATGTTGGAAATTAGGTGTACAGAAGAATGTGGGTATGCGAATATCAAAAGAATGGATAAAATGTGAAATTGTGCCTTATGGAGAAAATAATAAGCAGAAGCTAACATCTCTCAGGAAAAATTTTTTTGACCACAAAGAAAGTGATGGACGTAAAAGTGCTAATAAAATAACTGAAGAAGGGAAAAAAGGAAAACCACAGACAGTATGTCTAAAGTCATTAGCGAGAGAAAAGGAGATTATTTGTCAATAATTTCGTACTTCTTATAAGGTGGCAAAAAGAACCAGTCTATCTACAATTTTGAAGCAGAAATTGATTTGCAAGAACTGAACGGGATTGATATGGGGAGAATTTTTGCATTCAAGTAGTGCCTGTATAAGTACAGTAAACCACATAGGCAGTGAAATGAGAACAAGATTGATATAAAATGATAAAAAATGTACTTGATTCAAAGAGCAAGTCAAAAGTCTGTCCTCATAGCATATGTTCGCTCCAACATTGAAGAAATAAAAATGGCAGAACCGGTCAACCTTTTCATTGATTTAATTCAGTTAGATGACGTAACAGCAAATGGAATTTGCAAAAGCTTGAAGTCTTTTATAGGAGCACAAGCGTTCACAGAAGATTTTCTAAAGGAAAATTTAGTTTCACTGAAGTGTGATGGTGCCGCAGTAATGTTCGGAGTACGTGGAGGAGTTTTAAAACTTTTCAAAGACAGATTTCCTGCCATTGTTTTGTGGCACTGTGCTAGCCATAGACTGGAATTATCAGTACACGATGTTGTGAAAGAGGTTTCTGGCATCAATAGATTTAAGAGTTTTATGGACAAATTATATGTTATGAATCATGCCTCTCTAAAAAATTCAAGGCAGCTACAGTCATGTGCAGATACACTGGAGATGCAGATTTTCAAAATTGGAAGAATTCAGTCCACAAGGTGGGTTGCATCCAGCTATAGGACTGTTTTGGCAGGATTTTGAAGCACTGGTATTTCATTTTGAAAAAGGTAAATCAGAAGATGGTTGTGACAGAAAGGAAAAATGCACTTATGAAGGTCTTCAAAGGAAAATAACATTTGTGGAATTTATTTTGGATCTGGGATTAATTTGCGATGCTTTGCAAGAACTGTCTGAACTAAGCTTAGATCTGCAGGAGAGAAATGCTGATCTTTACAAAGCCCACAGCAAGATTGCGTGTCTTGCTGATATTTGTGAGAAGAGGAGGCCTGTCCCAGGGCCTTAATATCAGAAAGCTCTTGAGGCAGCTGCAAATCTACAGTTTAAGGGTGTTCCACTGCATAAGAAAAACATAATTTTTGATCCACCAATCTCCCCGAATGCTTTCTATGAACAACTTAAAACTTCTCTACAGAAAAGATTACTTTCCGGAGAAGACACTGAACTGTCAGGATGTGCAAGAGTTCTGGATTCTAAGAATTGGCCAGCAAACTCAAGAGAAAATATTCTATATTGTGAAGCAGAAATAGGCACACTTGCAAGAAGATTCCAACTGAATGAAAGAGACGCTATTCGAGCCATCAGAGATCATCTGAAATTCAGGGAAGAAATGCCCAGGGAACTTTATTGGGTTCGGAGGACTCTCAACACAATCGCTATATCTTCAAGTGAGTGTGAAGGGGGATTTTCTCAGATGAACTTGATTTTGACTCCAGAAAGATCATCTTTGTCAGTGAAAACTATTACCCCATTACTATTTATAAGAATTGTTGGACATCCTTTGACGGTATTTAATCCAACGAAGTATGTCAAAACTTGGTTGTGACAAGGTCGTCATTCAGCCATGGATACAAAAAGCAAGACCAGAAAACTAACTGAGGAGGATGATGACATGTCAAAAATTTGGAAATTGTTTTGAATTCAGTGTAAGTAGGCTTCAATGAAAATTGCATGCTTCTTAAATGTTCGGTAAATCCCATGTCTTCTGCCTTAATTTCCCTCCAGTGGGTTCCGGCACCTCTTTATCCAGAAAAAAGCCCTGATAATAATAATAATAATAATAATAATAATAATAATAGTAACAATAGTAATAAACTGTTCTCTAGCAGATGTGTCCTGGAGCAGAACAACCTGGAGAAGACTGTGGCAGCCGTGAAATATTTCGTATAAAGAAAGAGGAAGCAAACGGACTATAACTTTTTGAAGTGTGATGTTACAGGAGGTGACATGGGTAGATCGAAGTACGAATGAAAAGATGCTGAATCGACTTTTTGAGAGGAGATCGATTTGTCTACATTTGACGAGAATAAGGGATAGAATGATAGGATATATTTTAAGACACCCAGGACTTGTCAAGTTGGTTTTTGAAGGAAGTACAGGCGGCAAGAACGGTAGGCGTAGATCCAGTTATGAATATGACAGACAGATTAGAGTAGATGAAGGAATAAAAGGAAGGAATAAAACGTTTAGCGCAATATAGGATGACATAGACAGCTGCATCAAACAAGTCTATGGACTGATGACTCGAACAATAGCAACAACAACAACAACATGCAGTAATGGACTAATAATTATATGCGATTGCGTCAGACTTCAATTGCACGTTCCTGGATTGTCAAAGTGCTCAGTGCGCTGACAACAAGCAAATAGAGATGGCCACCAGTTGTTCGCTTGCGTGTTTGTGTATTTTCGTGGAGTTCAAAGGTTGTGGTGAAACTGCATGCAGTGCAAAAACTGACAAATCAATTAGTTTTTGTGTACACCATGTGTCGCAGTCATTATTCAGTAATAGCTCACAACGTGCCAGAAGCAATGAGGATGTGCTCAATTTCAAAATAATTTGACTTTGTAGAGGGAACGAAATTGTGTAACGAGAATGAATAAAACTACCGCTCAGTGACCATCGTGTGTGTCACGTGAGGTCAGAATGACACATCCATCATATGCTAGTCTAGAAGTCAGGTAGGTTTGGAATGTCGGCCCCTTAAGCAAAGCGAACATACATAAAGATTACTTGCAAGAAGTAAAGTAAACTCATGTCCTCATCCCGAGGTGCTGCAGCTCTTTTCAGGCACAACCCCAATGGAGGTGAGCTGCATGTGCCATTTCAATCACATACCAGCCCTCCTGCCATTCTTAAATTCCTGGCAGTACAGGGAATCGAACCCGAGACCCCAAGGATGGAAGATAATTACACTAACCGTTACGCTACGAAATCGGACAGGTAACTTGGAGAGAAGTAAGCATTCTTTGATACCATTAAGAACACGCAATATTTGTGGTAGGTAATAATAATTTCGTTTGGCTATTTCTAGCCGAGTGCAGCCCTTGTAAGGCAGACCCTCCGATGAGGGTGCGCGGCATCTGCCATGTGTAGGTAACTGCGTGTTATTGTTGTGGAGGATAGTGTTATGTGTGGTGTGTGAGTTGCAGGGATGTTGGGGACAGCACAAACACCCAGCCCCCGGGCCATTGTAATTAAACAGTGAAGGTTAAAATCCCCGACCCGGCCGGGAATCGAACCCGGGACCTTCTGAACTGAAGGCCAGTACGCTGACCATTCAGCCAACGAGTCGGACTTTGTGGTAGGTGAAATACGTGCAGGCAAAATCTAACTGTGTTATTACATGAAAAGTTATGGCACTCAGTTAAAGTAATCACTGGCAGCTGAACTACAGGATGGATATTTATAATAATAGCCGATTTATAGTAATAGACCGAATTGTATTTCTTCATCTTCTTCTCATTCTTTATCTGTTTACCCTCCAGGGTTGGTTTTTTCCTCGGACTCGGCGAGGGATCCCACCTCTACCGCCTCAAGGTCAGTGTCCTGGAGCTTCAGACTCTGGGTTGGGGGACACAATCGGGGACGATGACCTGTACCTCGCCCAGGCGGCCTCACCTGCTATGCTGAACACGGGCCTTGCGGGAGGATGGGAAGATTGGAAGGGATAGACAACGAAGAGGGAAGGAAGCAGCCGTGGCCTTAAGTTAGGTACCATTCCGACATGCCTGGAGGTGAAGTAAGAAACCACGGAAAACAACTTCCAAGATGGCTGAGTTGGGAATCGAACCCACCTCTACTCAGTTGACCTCCAGAGGCTGAGTAGATCCCGTTCCAGCCCTCGTACCACTTTTCGAACTTCGTGGCAGAGCTGGGAAATGAACCCCGGCCTCCGTGGGTGACAGCTAATCACACTAACCACTACACCAAAGAGGCGGACCGAATCTTAATTCAAAACATAAAATAAGTAATTTTATTTCTTCCTTTTCCCTTTTTTCAAATTATAAACTTTTCTTAGCAATAACAAATATTCCGGTACAAAAGTCTTGCTCGTGAGATCGAGAAACAATGTTAGAAACTTCTAGAAAAACATTAAATAAGAAGATTAGATTGAAGCTTCGCAGTTACAAATTTTACGAGAGCACTACCACTCCCTTCAATCAATAATCAAGGAGACTGAGTTCCAGAATTTACAGTAGTAGGAGAAGAGCGTCTTTGCCCCACACAATTACTCTCTAGGAGACTATTCTCCAATTCACAAGTTCCAAGCCTATTAAAGTCACAACCTACTTTTAAAAAACCAACACTAGACATTGTCTTATTTGCTCAACAGTCGAAATTACATAGTAAAATAGAATGAATATAGTGAACTTCAACAGGGGCACTAAGTGCCCATTCTACCTGGCCTTAGTTAAAAAAAGAGAAGGTTAAAGTTACTGGCCGAAAATCGAAATGGTAGGAGACGAACAATTGCACTCCTTTGGAATTCACCAGAACATCATTAAAACACTATGTAGGCTTATGGCCCGAAGTACAGAGGCTAAGCCTATACTACAGAGGTGACTGGATGGAGAGGTAGATTGTAAAGATTAAAAAATCATAGTCACCTCATATCAAGCTGAAAGGGAATACAAGAGGGTTCTCACTCTTTATTGCCTAAGTTTCGTTAAGTTCTTTAGACTGGTTTGGAAGGTTACATTACTGAAGTATTTTGAAACCTTCCCCTCTGAGTCTATTACATGCTTACAAAGTGTCTGCTGTTACATTGAGCTGGTGGACCTTCCTGTCTCCTGTACTAACACACTTTACTGCTGGACTGGAGGGATCAATGACAACATGGCACGAACGGTCCAACTAATGACTAGAAAATTCTCTTGAAATTTAATTGTCCATCTACTCATCAGAGGGAGCACCTAGGTTGACATTTGAGACCTCTGTCGGAAAACGTTCAAATTTCTACCACATGTTTTGAAGTACAAGTTATAGGTGGCCTTCTAAAGGGCGCTTAATTTAAATATATGGAGCGGTTGTACCTCCAGTACAGATCTCCACCCCCTAAAGTCCTTCCACGGTTGACATAGTTTTGTTTCACATTGTAGAAAGTTTTGAATTGGAAGATTGGAGTCAGAAAATTTCTTGATGGAGAGCTCATTTATAAGTTATTTTGCAGAGTATATGTCTTGAAGTATTTATGAAGTCGTACACGTCCGGTAAGTTTTGTCTAAATTTGACGGCAAGAGCGGCCAGCACTGCCGACGCCAGCGTGGGATACCCCGGACCCCAGAACTACCCTCAGATACATCTCAGATAGCCATGGTGATGCTCGCCACGGACCAGATATTGAAGCACTGCCCGATGATGAAGTAGGTGGCTGTGGCACCGCACCTCAGCCCTTGCCACTAATGATGGTGTTCGAGTTTAGCGTCGTGAAGGAGACCGGGCCAGAGCGGGGTGGGCCCTTACCCCGCGCCAGCATCACTCGCTAGTTGTTGTGACACGGCCTCAGATGACAATTAGGACACTGAAACCATAATTTTCTGGGCGACAGTGACTGATTTTATGGAGAAAATTGTTTTATATTATGTGTTGGTGGTGCAGATAAGGCGGGCAAGGTGATGGAATACAGGAAACGGAAACGGAAGAAAAAGCAAAATTATTCCTGTAGGGGAATGTTGTACAAATGTTATTACATAGAAAGGAATACCATTGATATATCTTAACCGGGAAGAAGGCACCGTCTTTCAACTTATATATGAAAGTTTAAGACTCTGAACTGTTAAGGAAATAAATATAATTACATTTGCAATACCATGACTTTGTTGATTTCTTTTTGTGGCTGGATTGCTCACCAAAAGGGTGATCGGCGTTACGAAATACAAAATAATGCACGGTCGAAGAAATCTGGGGGCAAACTTGCCTACAGGTACGAAACTTTTTACCACGACCTGATCTCCAAGTTTTAAATTTGTGGGTCTCCGTCCAGCATCATATCTCTCTCTAACTTTCTCATGAGAGGCCTTAAGGTTACTTTTGGCCTTCTTCCAGTGGTCACTAACGCGTGTTAGGTACAATTTTAAACATGAGAGAAGGAGGAGTAAACTTGTGTGACTCACGAACAGCCGAATTTAACGCAAAGGATAACAAAGATAACCTAGAATGGTCTCCATTATGAAAAGCTATCAAAGCAGATCGACGATTGCGGTTAAACCGCTCAGCAAGAGATGGTTGTCGGTAATAAGGAGACATAGATAAGTCAAAACAAAATTTGAGAAATAAATAAGAGGTGAACGCCTTATAGTATTATCGGAGACTAAATATTGACAAGAACCAAAAGAAACAAAAATAGTATTAAGGCATGAAATAGTAGACTGAGCGGTAGCCAACATAGTCGCAAATAGCCTTGAAAATCTGGTGAAACCATTTACACACACGAGGGTGGAATTTTTCCCGTTCCCCTTAGATTGAGGGAAGGGCCCACCGTAATCTATGTACAATCGCTACATAAGGCAAGATGCTTGATGAGATGACATTAGCCCTGGTTCAGTGCACAAGGTGGGCTTACTAACTAAGAACGTTTTACAGGATTTAACCTTTTCCCTGATTTCGCCGTCCATACTCTTCCATATGAAAATTTCTCTGATTTTTCTCTAGTTTTGAAATTGCCTAAATGTCTCCCTAATGGGGTCTAATGATAGTACTTGAAGATCATGGGCACAAGAACAAGAACCTTCATTTCCTGATCATGCCTTGAGGGACAACACAGAACCCCATTCCTCAGAACATAAGGGACAACATGTTCCCCAGAAGAAAGAGTTTCCATGATAGGAGCCAGCACAGGATCTTCTCGTTGATATTCTTCGATGTCACGGAATAACATAGGGGCATCAGTCAAAATAGCACCAACACCACGAGGCATGGAACTGGTAGGCGAAAAACATTACTCTTGCTCAATGGAATCAACGTCGCCAGAAAACATGCCACTTAACCCGCCTGCGATCACATTCTCTGATCCCTGAATGTGTGGCACGTCAAATTGGAACGCTTAGATGCGACGGGGCCTGGCCAAAACCCAACTTAGAGCTTGATTGTCCGTTTCTAACTCAAATTTTATATGTTCCAGATACAGGCGGGACTTCTCCAAGGCAAACTAGACTGCGTGTCCTTCTGATTCATAGGTGGAGTACTTGGCTTCTTGAGCCGATAAGGTTCTAGACGCATAGGCAATAGGTCGCCTTCCGGGTTCGGTTTCTTGAAGAAGGAGAGTGTCAACTGCAGATTAATAGCCGTCGGTTTGAACTATGAATTTCTTTAAAAAATCAGGCATGGCTAAGACTGGGGTTTTTCGAACTTGACACCTTTCCTACAAAGTAGGTTTGGGGCGCCGCCCTCTTAGGAAGTTTGGGAATAAATTCTCTGAAGAAATTCACAACGCCAATGAATCTAGCGATTCCTTTAACATCTTTAGGAGGCTTGAATTCACGAGTAGCCTGTATTCTTGAAAGGTCTATTGAAACTCCATCGGGCAGCACAATATGCCCTATGAAAGGTATAGAAGGCTTAACAAAAGCTATCTTAGAAAATTTAACTGTCAAATCAGGCGATTTAGAACTTCCTTAAGATGATCTAAGTGTTCCTGAAAGGTTTCAGAAAACACCAAGACATCGTCAAGATAATGGTAAAGATATTGGAACATGATGTCGGAGAAGACCGTCAGAAGCCACCAGACCATCAGAAGCGAAAGTCGTCAGATGTTTGGATTCTTCCGCAGAGGAATCTGATTATACCCTTGGTTAAGATCTAGGATAGTGAAGAACGTATCCTTACGAAACCATGAAAAATATGAATGAAGATCGCGAAGGGACACTGATTGTAATACGACCTTACGGTTTAAAGCCCTGTAATCAATGACAGGCCTGAAACCAACTTGGGGTTTTGGTACAAGAGAAATGGGCGATGAATACGCTAACCTTGAAGGTTGAATACTACGGTCCTTCAACATTTGATCAATAATCTCCTTATGAGCTTTAATTTTAGGTAGAGATAGCCTATATGGAGGATATCTTACCGGGGCTGAATCAGTTACCTCAATTTTATACTCAATTAGGTCAGTAACACCAAGAATTTCCGAAAATACTTCGAGAAAAGACTGACATAACCTTCGAATACTCTCAGCCTGGTCCTCAGGTAGATGTCTAAGGAAAAACGACATCCTACTCTGGTTAGGCGACAAAGATGAAGAAGAAGAAGAAGCGGAATTACATTTTAAAAGAGGAATTTTGAACTTACTATTAACTTTGAATGTGCTATACGTGCTCTGAAGATCGAGCACGATACCAGAATGCGACATAAAGTATGCTCCCAATATTACAATGCAAAACAACTGTTTAGCAACGAGCAACTTAATTTTCCAAGTAAATTTAGAAATGCGAACCTTAGCAAAATGAAGCTTAAAATTTCTAAGGGTGAAGAATTTGCCCAAACACACGATAATCCGGAAATTTACATCAGGCATTTCATTTAGAGTGCCACGCCTCAGAAATAATAGAGCTAACACTTCCTGAGTCTAATAGAGCAATAACTGGTTCACAATTTATTTCAATTTTGAGAAATGGCACGAATCCTGGGAACTCAAAAGCAATTTTAAAGCATTCTTTTGGACCTTCTAAAGATAAATTAGAGAGGGTTTCTTCCTTGAAGGTTTCGGTAACCGACTTAACATGGGCTGAGCCTCGTGAAGCGGAACTTAGTGACTCAGCTGACGGCACTAGTCACTTCTTCTCGCCTAAGTTAGTGGAGGCAGCACCAGAAGTAGAACAGGGAGGTGTGGTGTTAGGTAACATACAATTTTTGGCCAGATGGGAGAACGACCCGCACTTATAACATCCCTGGGGCGGCCCTGCCCCATTCCTAGTTCTACTAGGTTTCACAAACGGACACCTATTACGAAGATGTTCTGCCGATCTGCACGCATAACACTTGCGTGGAGGGAAGGTTCGTCAAGGTGGTGGCCGAGAATTGTTAGATGACGGAGGGGGGCTCCCTAGCGAGTCGTAAGTTGTCATCGTACGTTACTCCCTCTGCTGACGCTGCCATAGCTTCAAGTTAGAAAAATGACTGAGGTCTAGAAGCGAAACATGAATACGTCCTGTAGGATGGAGAAATCCCTTCCACAATGGTCTGCACAATTTGATCTTAGTGGAATTGAAGAACGAATACTCTTGTGTAAAACTTTATGTCTTGAATAAAATCAGCTAAATTCTCGTCCTACCTTTGGACTCGGAATTCGTACTTTTGTATTAAAGATGACATTGCTCTAGCTGGAATGAAATTGGCCATGAGATGGGCATGAATTTCTTCTATAGAACATCTATCAGCCACTGCTTTCACAGTTTTACCTGAGAAGACGCCCACAGAGTATGGGTAAATAATTAGGAGAATTTGAGAATGAGACAGAGCAAATATAAAAAGATGATCCTGGAATTCTACTTAAAATCTTCGAAAGGAAATCACATCGTTAGTTTAATTTATCGAAAAGTTTGAGATGCCCTTAAGCAACTTGGCTAAGTGGTGGTGCAAGCTGCTAAAACCAGGTGAAATAGTAGGAGGCAACATTGGAGGTTGAGGGAGTTTGAAAGCTACGTTACTGATAATTAAGGGTGGAAGTTGTTGTAGATGATCAGATATTCTTCAGATGTGGCAAACGTTTGTTGTGGAACCACCGATTTTGTATTCTCAGCAGACTTTCACTGGGATCCCCCTTCCGTTGTTAAGATTACCGTTTGAATATAGTCGATTTTAGCACTAGGGGCTCCTGGCAACAATTGATTAACCCTATTTGACATGACGGAAAGGTGTTCAACTAGCTTACTAGCTTCCTTAGCATGCTCGTCCTTCAGTTTCAAAGAAAATAGGTCTCTAGACCTATTGTGAAAATGGAACAATCTAACTTAAACCCGCCTGAGGTGATTTTTTAGAAGGTTCACCTACTTGAAAAACTTAAACAGACGCCAGCTCAGTGGCATTGTCAGTGATGGTGGACAGAGCTTCATCAATATCCTTCTCCACAAATACTATGTAGAATACAGACGGGAAAATCAAAAGATTCTTTAAGTTTCGCAGTATCTATAGCAACCGTGCCACGAGACTGGACTTTCCTCGCAAGGTGCAGGTCTTTCTATTTGACTCCAATAGGCGACGTGCACGTCGTGATGAGGATGAAACGATGATGAAGACAACACATACACCCAGCCCCCGTGCCAATGGAATTAACCAATTAAGGTTAAAATCCCAGACCCGGCCGGGAATCGAACCCGGGACCCTCTGAAACGAAGGCCAGTACGCTGACCGTTCAGCCAACGAGTCGGACAGTACCCCGGTGCAAGAACTTCTCGAGAACCAGACACAGTGAAACAGAACCTGACAGAATTTAGAAAATTCCAGAAACGTAAATATTTTTAGATTTCGGTATCGAATCATATTAGTAGCCGTCAAAAGAGGTTTTATCCTGACCCTTTCAACCACGCTCTGCCACCACTTGTTACGGGAATACTGTGGTAGACAGAGGTGAAGGAAGGTGCTGGCATGAATGGGTGGATAGAGACATGACCGAATTTTAATTAAAAACTTCAAAATTAGTGATTTTTCTTCATTTTCCATTTCTTTTCCAATTCTAAACTTTGCTCAGCAATAACAAATATCCAGGCACAAAAGTCTAGCCCGTGAGCTCGAGAAACAATGTTAGAAAATTCTAGAACAACGTTAAATAATAACATGAGCTTGAAGCTCCCCAGTTACAAAATTTACAAGAGCACTACTACTCCCTTCAATCAATACTCTAGGATAATGAGTTCCAGAATTTACAGTAGTAGGAGAAGAGCGTCTTTGCTCCACACAATTACTCTCTAGGAGGCTATTCTCGAACATTTACAAGTTCCAGGCCTATTAAAGTCACAACCTACTTTTAACAAAAACAACAATAGACGTTGTCTTATTTGCTCAACAGTCGAAATTACATAGGAAAATAGAATTAAAATAGTGAACTTTAACATGGACAATAAGTGCCCATTCTACCTGGCCTTGGTTAAATTAGAAAAGGTTAAACTTACTGGACGAAAATGAAAATGTTAGAAGGCGAACACTTGCACTCCTCTGGAATTCACCAGAACATCATTAAAATCCTATGTGGGCTTATGGCCGAGGTTACAGCGGCTAATCCTATACTACGGAGGTGACTGGATGGAGGGAAAGTTTAATTTACAAAATTAAGAGGTAGATTTTGAAGATTACATAGACACTTCAATATCAAGTTGAAAGGGAACACAAGAGGGTCCTCACTCTTTATTCCCTAAATTCATTAGACTGGTTGAAAGGTTACAGCTAGAAGTAGAAGTATAAGGGTTTATTCACCTAAGATGTTACACGGAAGTAACTTCTAAACCATTAAAGATATCGGCATTATGTTTTCGTATTCGTAAATGGTACCTAGGGTCTTGTAAAATAACGTACTACTTATTCTCAGGGGCTGATTAATAACCAAGATATTGATACTAACTATATTATTAAATAGAAAGGACAGGACTGCAGGCAGCTGGCCTAAAAGTTCAACTGCGTGCAAGTTCAAATATCTAAATATTTTAAAAATCGGACAGTTACTTTTTGAGATTGGGCCTTCGCGTGCCGCATCAGACAGCGTACGATCGGCCAAGGTTGTATTGCCATGCAGGCTGTTTCCTGGCATTGATTCCGGCCACAAAACGGATACCAGGCATGTACTGCAAACTACCTTACACATAATGTGATGTACCGTAACATACCCTGGGTGTGCTAAGTTATTGGATGACTGGCGAACACACAACAGGAAAGGGAGATTATTCGGACATTATTCATTTCCATTTCTAGAAGGAGCTCTTCCCTTGTCCTGTATTATGTATATTTCTCAATTCATGCACAACCTTAGTATGTACTGTACACTCAAACCAGTGACAAATATAGCTTTCGTTATGTTCCTTTGAAATCAAAGTAATTATTTTATTCCTTTTAAAAACATCACACCTTCCTGTCCTGTCATGAGTTCGTCTGTCGTGCACACATTGCAATCCTATCACATGTGTACGATATGCTTACATTCTTGGTATCCATTCTGTGGCTGGAATCACACCCAAGAATCTGCTTGCCCATCAATGTGTCCTTGCCCGACTTCACGCTGTCTGATGCGGCATGCAAAATAGCGCATTCTGTTCTTATTGATATCTCAAAAACTAACTCTTCGATTTTGAAAATACTTAATATTTAACCAGCTGTATGAATTTGTGCAATTCTATTTAAAAATGTGGAGTTATCATCAATATCTAGGTTATTAATTACCCCATGAGAATACGTAGCACATTATTTCGTAAGCTCCTGGGAACAATTTACGAATATGAAAAGAGAATGCCGATATCTTTAATGGTTTAGAAGTTATTTCCGTGTAACACCTTAGGTGAATAACTCTGTATATTACTAAAGAATTTTGAAATATTCCCCTCGTACTCGCTTTCTGGGACTATTGCATGTTTACCATTACCTTGAGGTGATGAACCTTCTGGAGATGTACGGGGCAAGCCCTCCCCTGCCTCTTCTACTAACACACTCTACTGCTGGACTGGAGCGATGAAGAACAGTCCCCAGCGTAGAGGAAGATTCCATATTTATCTGGGCCGAAGCCCTGAAACACCCCCAATTTCCATTGGTCAATCAAACACATATCAAAATTTTCTTATTGGTAAATTAAATAAAATGTACAAAATTCCCTGTTGGCTGCAATATTAAGTGGGCGGGAAGAGATAGAAGTGTTGGCAAGTTTAGAACACAAAAGCAAATTTACAAACAACATAGTTTTACCAACTACTGACTACAAAATTTATCTAGAAATTTAATCGTCCATCCACTCATCAGAGTTGGTGTTGGATTCGCAGTCAATGTTCGAGTGATGGACTCCAGGTGGAGGGAGTGTGAGACTCAGTGTGTTGCGGTTCGGTTGATGGGCTGAGGGTGACAGAGATGTTGGATGTAGCTAGTGTCCCACCGAGGTCGGAACGGGGAGCTGTTGTTGCTGGTGTCGGAATATAAAGCGAGTAGCTGGACTGCAGACGACGTGTTGAACGGAAGACGGCGTACTACCTGAGAGTGTTGTGTGTTTGTGTATTTCTGTGGACTGAGGATCGCCGTGAGTCAGCAAGGGAAGCGTGAGGGTAATTGGACCTGTAATTATATTCGCTGTTATCAGTATGGTCCTGCTGTTGAATTCTGTCGAGGTTTTGCTGTTTAGTTCTTCACTGCATTGATTGTGTGAATTACTGGACTATGTCTGGAGCCAACCCAAGAACAGTCATCGTGTGTTGTGTAGCCCTTTTTTCTAATCTAGCGTTTTACAAACAGCTGTTGTATGAGGTGACTGAACTTGGGGAAGTCAAAGTAAGGATTAGCCGTCCCCAGGTAAGAGCTACGGGCCGGACTGCCTGCTATGCCATAAGGAAGAGAGACTTGTAAATAGATAGCAATTTGTAACTGTGGTCATAAAAGACGCTGTTTTATTAGGAACAAGAGGAATTTCAAAACAATCTCTAACCAACGCAAAATTTAAAATTACTTTTTAGGGAGTAATTACTGAATATTTCGTAATCAGAACCAATCTCGGACAAGGAGATGGATTATCCCCACTACTATTCAATCTAGTTTTAGAAAAAGTGATTCATGAATGGAAGAATGAAACCAAGTGGGTAAATATTGGTAGTCTTCTTTAAAACTAAATTGGTCTCCATCACTTAGCTTTGGGAAATGACCTAGAAAATATTTCTAACAACAGATAAGAAGCAATTCAGGCCATACAAAAACTTCATGAAATAGTGGCAAAATCTATACTCCTAATTTAATTTGAAAATACGCAGTATATCCTTTCCCTAACGACTGGTCCACGCCTACCAGCCGCATATCATGGATATGCAGTCCATCAGAAGAATGTTCGTTGTGTTCATGTTCCTATGCAGATGTGCAAAGGAAAATGAACCTCACTCTACATTACTGTAGGCATGTTTGTTTGAATGACTACAAGCGCAATCCTACAGTACACTGTATTTTAGGGTCATTTACCTTTACAGTTTAACATAAGAGAATGAACACAATGAAGGTTGTTCTGATATGTCTGCGAGAAGTGACTTATGGATAGGAAGATAACTGTGACATGCGAGGTATTGTTTCCTCACCGACGATATGGAAGGAACTAAATGAAGATTATACGACTGACATTGTATCATCAAATTCGGAAAAATATTTTAAGTAGATAAGAAAGAAAAAGGACAGAAGAATGTATCTATGGAACTCATTCGGAGAATAACAATGCTTTATGATGAATGATACAGCTGTGTTCAAGTAGGATTGGTTCCGGACATCTAGAGGAGTGCACCTTTACTGTTCATCACCTTCCTGGATGAAATCATAAAAGAAGTGAAGCAAAACACCAATATGGATCTTAAAGCATTTGCTTTTGCAGATGATATAGTTATCTGGGGAAATAGTGAGATGGAAGTCCAGGAAAGGCTGAACGTCTGGAATGATCTTTTCCGATCGCTTTTCCCACACCAGTGGGGTCGCGGGTGCGAACTGCGTCGCATATGTGGACTTGGCCCTGTTATACGGCCAGATGCACTTCCTGACGCCAACCCTGTATGGAGGGATATAATCACCATTGCGTGTTTCTCTGGTGGTTGGTAGTGTAGTGTGTTGTGTTGTGTAAATATGAAGAGGAAAGTGTTGGTACGGACACAAACCCCAGTCCCGGGGCCAGAAGAATTAATCAGAAGCGATTAAAATCACCGACCCGGCCGGGAATCGAACGCAGGACCCTCTGAACCTAAGGCCAGTACGCTGACCACTCAGCCAAGAGTAGTACGAAAGTCTGGAATGATCATCTGAAAAAATATGGATTGAAAGTGCTACAAAAACTGCTGCAATGTCTGTTAGTAGACAGAAAAGTAAATATAATATAATGCTGGAGGGAGTACAATTGGAAACAGTAAACTTTTATCAGTACCTTCGATGCATAATATCAAGTGACAACAGAATACAGCTTGAATTATATAACCGTATTCAGAAATCCAGTCAGTTCTGTCAGCAAGTTCGATATCTACTCTGGAATAAACAAGTGCCACTAAGATCAAAACAAACTCTGTTTCGAACATACTGTCTCTATATTGACTTAAGGGTTGGAAACATGCACAACTACCAAAAAAGATGACAGCAGACTTCAAACTTCAGAATTGAAGTTTCTAAAAAGCATTCTTCAAAAGACTAGGAAAGACAAAGTAAGAAATGAAAAGATTAGAGAACAAGCTGGAATAAATCAGTCCCTGAATGAGACCAAAAGTAAGGCACGTTTGCGAAGGTTTGGTCTCCTCAAACGTATGAGAGAAATAAGAATTGCAAACCAATGGTTGCATACTGAGATAACTGGAAAGAGACCCATTGGAAGACCTAGGAGGAGATGGCTGGATCAAGTGAAGGAAGATATCACATCAAAAAAAACAAAAAACAACTGGGGTGAAGTCCTGAAGGAGCAGTGGTACATGAAGAGAATAAAATAGGGAGCGCTCATAAACCACACCCGGGAAACTGGAGTGGAAACTTGATGATGATGATGATGGTGATGATGATGAAATTTAAAATGTATAATTTAAAATAAATTTAATAGTATCTAGGCAAAGTAATTCATCCAGCAGGGTTAAATCATGAAGTTAACAAAGAATTGATAAACTCAAAGAGCTTAAAAAACTCTTAGAATAGACAAAAATAAAATGGTATCGAAATATGCTTTTAGGCGTTTTATTTTTAATGCTGCCATTATTATTATTATTATTATTATTATTATTATTATTATTAGTAGTAGTAGTAGTAGTAGTAGTAGTAGTAGTAGTAGTAGTAGTAGTATACTCGTATTACAAAGTTAAAATACAGCCAGAGAGAGGGGCGGAGCGTTGCGAAAGTGAACGGTCTCTATAGGTAGCTGGACTCGCGCCAATGACAAACAACAGTTTCTAAGCACATCGCATTCTATGATTGGAAGGGTAGAAAAAGAAATTCATTAAACGATAAGGTCGATATTTCAAGTCCCTAAGTATTTAAACAGAAATAAACATAAATATTTATACATTTCTGAATACGTGGTTGTAATTTGAAAGAATCTGATGATGTTGTTTTAAGAACGAAACATTTCATTCAATTTTAAATGAGTTGTTTCTTTTGCAAGTATATTTCTGTTACCATATGTGTTCTTTTCCAGGTAATTTATTGCTCAAAATTAGATTCGACAGACTGAAAAACCTAACAGTTAAAAATTAACATATTCGGCTTCAGATAGTAGGCTATCAATAAAATATGAAAGAAATAATTTTCGAAGAGTGTAGAAAATGCTTCGTAGTTACAATGTTCATAAAGTACGTAGGAGAGCCTCCTTTAATAAAACATTCAGTTGAGCTCACAGAATGGTACGTTTGAGGCTCAGAAAGCCTAATTAAACTGTACTTTTAAGGTCGTTATAGGACTTAACTCACAACTAAAACGACGTATTTGAAGTATGATACCGTGATTGATGTTTAAAGGTGCAAGGTGATGAAGTTATCAGCCCCTCCCTTAATCGAGGCTGATAGCCGGGGTGGTGATTTTTAACCTGAAAGGTGGGGGTTGGATTCGCAGTCAGGGAAATGATGAATTTAGAAACTATTTTCTTACAAGTTGCTTTACGTCGCGCCGACACAGAGAGGT
Organism: Anabrus simplex; assembly: GCF_040414725.1. Taxonomy (NCBI): domain Eukaryota; kingdom Metazoa; phylum Arthropoda; class Insecta; order Orthoptera; family Tettigoniidae; genus Anabrus; species Anabrus simplex. The sequence continues at coordinate 48,412,435 of NC_090266.1, read as the reverse complement.
CTAATGGCGACGATATGGTAGGGGCCTAGGAGTGGCAAGTAAGCGGCCGTGGCCTAAACTAAGGTACAGCCCCAGAAATTGCCTGGTGCGAAAATGGGAAACCACTGAAAATGATTGTCATGATTGTCATTGCTGCCGTGAGTGAAGTTCGAGCCCACTATCTCCCGGATGAAAGCTCAGGGCTGTGCGCCCCTAACCGCACGGCCAACTCGCCCGGTATACTTGGAAACGTGACATCCACTTAATCAAAGGCACATGCACACAGTCTACACCAGGAATGAGCACTGGGTGACGAAGCCAGCCATCCTATTGTATGTAATAATATGGTTTGGAACACTTCCTGGGATCTACCTGATTTGTTCCGATGTTAATCCACTGCCAGCTGAAGAAAAAAAATATTGGGAAGTTAAAATGAAAAAAATTTTCATATCGTTCTGGCGAGCATTTAGTACTTACCTGATCAGATTTACAGTAAATAAACTACGGCTCTAATCCTTAAATTCAATTTTGTCTCCTATTTTCATAGACTAGGGAATGTCCACCATGCAAGTATGGTGAGAAATGCTATTCAGAGATTGAAAATAAAATAACCTTAAAGACATAGTCTATTCGAATTTATATTTTGACTGATAGTTACGTCCCATATACTCCCTTCTACTTCCTTTCCTTTGTCCTAGCTGTTTCCCAACTGGAATTCTACAAACGAAACAGTAGACTAACTGGCAAAGCAGAGCATTACAGAAGGCCAGTTCCAAGTACTACCCCTACCATATACGGACTTCCAAAAGCCTCATCAAGATACAGGCTGACAAGGAATGGTCAAATCACTGGGCAACAACTCAGCACATCACAGGCAAGCATTACGCCGTTATCCAGAGATACATCCCACAGAAACCATGGATGAATCTACTATCTCTAACTCGCCGACATATCACGTCAATTATCAGAATGAGACTTACCCGGTCATCTGTTTAGAATCAAATAGTCACTTCGATCACAATCAAGAAGCAGACCTCAACCATACAATTTTAGGATGCACTAGATAAAAATCACAAAAATCACAATTAACCAAATTATATCAAGCGCTTATAAAACTGAAAGTTCCACTTCCCACTTCCGTTTCGTTGTTATTCAACTGCTATGGCATCCATATACACTGACTGACAGAGCAAATGCAACACCAAGAAGGAGTGGTTCGAAAGGGATGAATGGGGAAAAAACAGAGACGGCACGGACGAATCATTGATGTTTATTTCAAACCGATATGCAGGTTACACAATGCGCACGGCATCGACTCAGTAGGATGTAGGACCACCGCGAGCGGCGATGCACGCAGAAACACGTCGAGGTACAGAGTCAATAAGAGTGCGGATGGTGTCCTGAGGGATGGTTCTCCATTCTCTGTCAACCATTTGCCACAGTTGGTCGTCCGTACGAGGCTGGGGCAGAGTTTGCAAACGGCGTCCAATGAGATCCCACACGTGTTCGATTGGTGAGAGATCCGGAGAGTACGCTGGCCACGGAAGCATCTGTACACCTCGTAGAGCCTGTTGGGAGATGCGAGCAGTGTGTGGGCGGGCATTATCTTGCTGAAACAGAGCATTGGGCAGCCCCTGAAGGTACGGGAGTGCCACCGGCCGCAGCACATGCTGCACGTAGCGGTGGGCATTTAACGTGCCTTGAATACGCACTAGAGGTGACGTGGAATCATACGCAATAGCGCCCCAAACCATGATGCCGCGTTGTCTAGCGGTAGGGCGCTCCACAGTTACTGCCGGATTTGACCTTCCTCCACGCCGACGCCACACTCGTCTGCGGTGACTATCACTGACAGAACAGAAGCGTGACTGATCGGAGAACACGACGTTCCGCCATTCCCTCATCCAAGTCGCTCTAGCCCGGCACCATGCCAGGCGTGCACGTCTATGCTGTGGAGTCAATGGTAGTCCTCTGAGCGGGCGCCGGGAGTGCAGGCCTCCTTCAACCAATCGACGGGAAATTGTTTTGGTCGATATTGGAACAGCCAGGGTGTTTTGCACATGCTGAAGAATGGCGGTTGACGTGGCGTGCGGGGCTGCCACCGCTTGGCGGCGGATGCGCCGATCCTCGCGTGCTGACGTCACTCGGGCTGCGCCTGGACCCCTCGCACGTGCCACATGTCCCTGCGCCAACCATCTTCGCCACAGGCGCTGCACCGTGGACACATCCCTATGGGTATCGGCTGCGATTTGACGAAGCGACCAACCTGCCCTTCTCAGCCCGATCACCATACCCCTCGTAAAGTCGTCTGTCTGCTGGAAATGCCTCCGTTGACGGCGGCCTGGCATTCTTAGCTATACACGTGTCCTGTGGCACACGACAACACGTTCTACAATGACTGTCGGCTGAGAAATCACGGTACGAAGTGGGCCATTCGCCAACGCCGTGTCCCATTTATCGTTCCCTACGTGCGCAGCAGAGCGGCGCATTTCACATCATGAGCATACCTCAGTGACGTCAGTCTACCCTGCAATTGGCATAAAGTTCTGACCACTCCTTCTTGGTGTTGCATTTGCTCTGTCAGTCAGTGTATATCAAGCAATAGCCAAATTTTTAGTGAAGTGAATTTAACATTGTGATTTATTTTTTCTGTAATCTCTATTTAAACTATCATCATAGAGTTCATGTTCCTTTCTATCACGAAGCAGTCACAATGCCATGTTTTCAAGATGTTCCTCCTTGACCTTCCTGGCTGGCAGCATGGTCTTACAGAGCCAATGCCGTAATAAACATATTACCTGGGGTTAGCACTCCAGCCCAGTTTTAAGGCCAGGTGCCCTTCGTGTCGCCAATCGTTTGTAGAGGGATGTACTTACTATTGCATGCTTCTGTGGTAGTTTATAGTGCTCGCCTTTCCATCTCGAGCACTTAGTGCTGGGGCGCACCAGCGCTGCACTCAGCAGCACCGTTCCTCTCCTTCCCCACCTACTCCACGCAGTACGCAGTATTTTACATCAAGAACAATTATGTGCAAAAGACTTTCGCAACTTTACATCTGTTATGGATACTGTGTCAAAATGTGTAGATTTCTGCAGAAAGCAAGGTTTGAACCTTCGGTAGTTCAAAGAATTTTTAAAAGATCACGAGGCAGAATGTAGCGACATACCCTTTTATTGTATTGCGCGCTGGTTAAGTTGCGTGAAAGTGCTAGCAACCTTCCTTGCAATAATTGAAGAAATTGTTCTGTCCATGGAGATGAAAGGTTCTCCACTACCAACTTTGCGGAAAAAACAATGGTTTTCTTGACGGACATAACGTCTTATTTGAATGATTTAAATATTTAATTGCAAGGAAAAAACACACTGATTAGCACCATGTGTGAAATAATTAAGGCTTTCAAAATGCAGAGTTTGTTATTGAAAAGTCAGCTTGAAGCCGGAAATTTCGACAATTTTACTTCATCTGAAATCATTACATTTGTCTACTTACGAAAATCTTAGAGAGTATCAGAAGTCGTTACAGATTTTGACCCAAGAATGCAATACCCAATTCAAAGAAATGAATGATATGGCACCTCCACTTGAAATATTTATGACTCCATTTTCTGCGCGTACTGAAAATCACCATCATATTTCCAAAGAGGGCTGATAAAACTACAGTGCTACGCAATCCTAAAGGACAGATACTACCACCACAACGGTGATTTAATTTCCTTTTAAAGAGGTGTTCATCCACAAGAATTTCCCAGACTTCATGCACTTGCTTTAAAATTAAACTTATGCATGCGAACAAATGTTTTCAGTTCTGAATTTAAATATATGTAGAACTAGGACTTCTCTGTCTGATGTTTTCTTAGAGGCTGTGCTTAGAGTTTCTACTGCCAAATCGATTGTACCCAATATTGGTAAATTAGTTGCCCCAAAACGATGTCAACAATCGACTTAAATGCTGAATGTACATTAAGGCAAACGCAATGTTTGTACAGAATAAATTGATTGTTTATGCGTTCACAGAATTGTCATAAGTAATATTGTTTTCATAAGATGCGCGCTGACTTGACGACCTATGGTTCTGCATCTGCAGCGGGCGGGAAGCGCCTCTTTCTTCGGGCAGCAGTTCAACCATCAGGTAATGGCTGTTTAATAACTTATTTTCTTGCTAGCTCAGCAGTTTAACCCTCGGGGCGGGTTCGAAACTTTCCTCATGTAACCTATATGTAAAAATGTAAAAGAAACTTGGTATAAATTCAGTTTCTTTAACTACAAATTGGGATAGAGAGTGCCTAGCCCTCTCGAGCTCCCTTTCATTTTGTTTTGAGGTGACTACATTTTTTTTAACAGTTTCCCTTCTACTCGTAATGTCATAACATTTTTCAATCGTGTCACCTCCGTAGTATGGGATTAGCCCTTGCATAAGTGGCCTAGCGCCAAATAGGTTTTAAAGAAGTGTATTAGGAGTGCAGTTACGCCTCCTCTCAAGTTGGTATTTTGGGGGCCATGTAATTGTCCTGTTTCTTTAATGAATAGGCCTCAGGGCTACAGGACAGCGTCCGGGTTGCTGCCGGGGCCATGGGAGCACCTCAGTTTCAATCGCATGTTATAGTGTGACGTGTTGTGCGCATATGAAGATGAAACTCCAAAACACACACTCAGTCCTCGAGCTAGAAGAATTATCCAGGTGCTATTAAAGAGCCCGGCCCGACTGGAAATCGAAACCGGGGGTCCGCTGACCCGAACCCCACTGCGCTGATAATTCAGCCAAGGCGCTGAGCACATATCGTCGTTGTGTTATACGAGGGTCATATAGAAGTTAAGTTTCCCTATTTAAAAAAAAAGGCAACGTAGTTACATGAAAAACTTTATTGTAACCGATACAGCAATGTTGGAGCTACTTTTCTACATAATCACCACCAGAATTGAGACACTTGTCATATCGTGGGATTAACATTTGCATGCCGGTGTCGTGTAAGTCTGCGGCCTGGGAATGGAAACAGCGTGTGACATTCGTCTTCAGCTCTTCGTCCGTATGAAAATGCTGACAGGAGGAAAGGAATTCCTTGAGTACAAGAAAAGATGGAAATCACTAGGATCAAGACCAGGACTGTACCTTGGATGATCAAACACCTCCCAGGCGAACTACTGCCGAGCTGTTTCTGAGCGTCGAGGAGTATATGGGTGAGCATTGCCGTGGATCAGCACAACACCTACACTGGGCATTACCACGCCTCTTGTTCTGAATGGCCTATCGCAATTACCGAGCCTCGCAGGTGCCGGGAGAAAGAGTACGAGCCGCCACTTCGTGCCACTGCTGCTACGCTACTGACTCCTCGTGGGACTTGTATATGAGTGCTACGTCATAGATCTGTCGAGCATGCTCATACTCCTCTGCTAAATACATTACAATAAAATAAATGGGGAAACTTAATTTCCGGATGGCCTACGTATTTCAGCTTAGAACTTCTAAGGCTCGGTATTGTATGAACTATATCAACTAACTCAGTGATATGTGTGCTGCGGGTCAGTATTTCTCTGACGACATTGTCATTTAGCGGTATTTCGCGAAAATTCAAAGTCATACGAGTTTATGGATGGTGCTTGGCAATAGAACACCACGACAGCCAGACGTGTTGGTGAGTTGTTATTCAGCCGCCCCTAACATGCGGAGCCGTCGTGCCCTTTGTGTGTTGTACTCGTATTAATCCTCAAGTACAGGGCTGCCTCTTCCGACATCCCCACCGTACCGAAGGTCACCTACTCCGCCGTTGGTGTCGTTGAGGTCATTACTCGTAACCCTTAGCTGAGACCCTTCCCAGACACTACGAACCTGGTCAGTGTGCTCTGGGACTCACATTAGGCAGGGGCGCCACTCCCTGGGTAGAGCTGCCTCCAAAGAGTGTCTCTACCTGGAACGATGACTCTAATGCAAGTGCTCGTAAGCTTCAGCGAACACAAAAACCGATGGAGCGACAGATGCTAGGGATCATCCTTAGGGATAAGATCCGTCCAGAGGACATCAGGGGAAGAACGAATATAACAGACATCCTGGATAGAGTAGCAAGACTAAAACGGTAATGGGTAGGACACATAGCTCGACAAGACTACAACAGGTGGACCTCTAGCATTGTTCACTGGAGACCATGGGAACACAAGCGGGGCATTGGAAGGCCCAGAAGGAATGGCTCGATGATATAAAGCTGCTGGCTGGAACATGCTGGTTCCAAGTGGCTCAAGACCGAAGACGATGGAAGCATGTGGAAAAGGTCTACATCCAGGAGTGGACTGAAATAGGCTAGGAAAGAAGTAGTAGTATAAGAAGAAGAAGGCATTTAGCGGCACAAGGACGGTATGATGGGCCTATATTCTCTACCGGGCACTTCATGCCACATTTTCAGTGATTATTCTTTTCATTTTAGAGTTTGCTTTGCAACATATGGTATGTCAGGTTGTGCAGATTAGAATTGTAAAACGAATCTGCCCCATTTGTCTTGTGAAACTCCTCTTGAGTGGGTGGCGCAGCTGGCTTGCACTATATATAGAATATATCCCAAATCTAATCCGAACAATCGCGTATCTCTTCTGGTGCAAAGGTCATTATATCGATGAATCCATCACCAACTTCCCTACACTCGACTCCCTCCAAACCCGTTTCATTTGGTTCTAGTTACTCGCCCAAGCTACATGCCGAAGAATCGCACAAGATATCTAGTTTGTCTTTATCGAAATTTATCGCCTCCAGAAACATAGATGATTTTCCTTCTTAACAAAAACTATGTAAAAAAGTGGACAAGTTCCGGTGCGAAAGAGAGTGAAGTTATCGGATAAGGGGAAAGAGAGGCCGTAAAGAATGGGAAAATAATGGACACCCTAGATTTCGTAAACATACTGCCAGGCTATGAAGAGGAGCTAAGCAATGGGGATCAGATCGGAAATATAAAAGAGAAGAAGCCGGTTGGAATAAGGGAAGCAATGCAAGATATGAGCGACTCATACGTTGGGAGCACCTTTATCAACACTGTCTTAACCGCGAGGTTCAACAGTAGCCTAAAGTGTCGTTGTTGAGGATTTAAATGTTTTTATTCATATTTTTTTCATAAATTAGGAGGTTCTGAAAATCATGTTAATATTTTACATAATGTTCGAGAAGAAATACACGATCTTACACATTGCAGATAGAACAAGTTAATTTTAAGTTAGAGTAAGTCGGGGAGAGATGGCGCACATTTTGTAATGATCGTGCAGCAAGTCTTCGCCAACATTTCGATTAGCTTATTTTTATGCTAGACGTCATTCCTTATATCTCTCCTCACTGCCTTTTGAAGGAAATGGTCTGAATGTAAGTAGATTACAGAAAGGGATCGTTTATATGAAAGTGTGTCACCTGCGCCATCTCTCCCGTAGTGTCCGGGTGAGATGGTGTTATGTACCTGATATGCTAAGGAGGGAAGAAATTAAGAAGTAAACTATGATTACGGGTTTAATACATTTATTTGCCTTATTTACATTCACTTGTCTATTATTTACTGGTCATTAATAAATCAATTAATTATTTAAACTTCAAGATTCATCCCTCAGTCCTTTAATATATGATTTTGCTTACTCTCTCTCCTCCACAATCATTACACAAGTTCTTATACACTGAACACAATTCATGCAGCCACTTGTTGCAGACGGCGCACTTAATCCAATCATCCTTCTTTTTTGTCAAATAATAGTTCTCCACACACTTGTTGCAATCATCGGATATTGTATTATTTTTTCCCACCTTGATTCATTTCGGCTGCTTCATTGGAATGAGGTTTTCCTCCTTTCCTACTCTTTACCGTTGTGGCAGTGGTTGCAATTTTTCTTTACAATTTATTCTTTTAGTTCACTGAAATTTCTCTTTTGTTGGAGATGTTACGCTTTAAAGTTTCATTAAAGGCATGTACCACAAACTTCGATTAGGCTGTAGCTGCTTCCTCTTCTCCATAATTAGTATAATTTGACACAGAATTTTAAAAAAATGCATATAGGCTATCTAATATATTTTATATTTTATTAACAAACTAATCGGAGGATGGAAACACATTTTATACATAAATGGAAATTCAAAGAATACCGCGCCATCTCTCCCGGAAATGTAGCGCGCCAACTCTCCCGACATTTGGGGAGAGGTGGCGCACCCCTGCCCCAAGAACTGCGTTGGCCCAACATGGCGTATATCACACCAGCATAGTCGTTGACTAACCTAGTCAGCCGCCTGTGCCAATGCAAAGTTAATTTAACTTGAACAACCCAGTCAGTGGGCTTTTATATCCTGCCGTAGCAAAACATTAAAGGTAGAGAAGACGTACTTGCCAGAGATATCCATGATTTCAGGCGAAATCACTCGCACCATGTGACATCCAACAGATAGCTTTTGTTCTCACGTACACACTGTACATACGAGAAGCAGTCGTCGAGCGATCTAGCGGGCGATTGCCGCACTGGCCTACCGTGCACCATCTCACCCGGTGCGCCATCTCCCCCGGAATCACTATATATTTATCATGGGGAACATGGAAAGAGAAATTTATTTCAAAAATTACTCGATGAATGAGGAAACCTCATTGGCGTAATGCTCGTGTTGCTGTCAGCATACATTTGGATAGAAATGAATTTAAACTCAACAGTTGGCTGATCACAGTTTACACATACATACATGGGGCTTACATATACCGGGTGGTTGGAAACGAGGTGAAGCGGATAAGGTTGGTCATACTGATATGTAATATGAAAAACATATGTCCATATCACGCGCCGTTTTCATTTTATCAGCTGCTGAATTTAGCCAATCAGATCGCTTCGCGGGCAAGTTCAAATGGGCTTTACGAGGCGGTGTTGCTAAATCTGCACGTGGCTTATGACCGGCTTTAGAGCGCCAATAGAAGGAGAGAGGGACTTGAACAAGCAAGCACGCTACAGTGCCACTGGCTGAACCCCAGTGTGTGTTAGTGTTTGATACTCATTTCTCGGCATGGCTCTCAAGCCAGACCAAGCCACGTGCAGATTTAGCAACACCGCCTGGAAAAGCGCATTTGAACTCGCGCCCGAAGCTATCTGATTGGCTAACTTCAGCAGCTGATAAAATGACAGCGGTGCGAGATATCGACGTAATTTTTTCTAATTACTTATCGGTATGACCAACGCTCTAACGGTTCACCTTATTTATGACCACTCTGCATTTATACAAAATGCATCTTTATTATAGACTGTTATGCATGTCAGCGTTCAGTCTGCAAGCCTATGTGAATTAACAAAGCATCTCTGCAATCCTCTACTTGCTGTTAGCTCTGTGGCTGGTGATGTGTCAATCGAATAATTTTAACAATCTAATAACCTCCACCGCTAATTTAAATAATCCAATGTGTTTAAATATCATTCAGTTTTATAGCGTAGGATAATGGGATACGACATAAATAACGTGTTTGCTTCACATATGTCAGATTAGATGAACTCTTCCCGTGGTTTTCCAATTTCACACCAGGCAAATGCTCGGGCTGTACCTTAATTAATGCCAAAGCCGCTTCCTTCCACCTTCTAGGCCTTTCCTATCCCATCGTCGCCATAAGACCTATCTCTGTCGGTGCGGCGTAAAGCCGTAAAATAAAGTTCCTTATTTAAGTAAGTGCCACCTTCTGAACACATAATCGAAGTAAGTCGCAGTACTAACAATTGACAATTTATTTTTGAATAGCAGCAGACAGTATACATACTTTCATTTTATGTCAAAAGGAAAAAAATTGTGATATTAACTTTAAGGAAACAGCAAGGAATTATTATTATTATTATTATTATTATTATTATTATTATTATTATTATTATTATTATTATTATTATTATTATTATTATTATTATTATACAGTTCTTTCTCATTCACCAACCATTATCGTCCCCTGTGGGTTGGGGCAGTACAATAACAACCGCGGTATCACCTATCTGTCGTAAGATGAGCGGTAGCAGGAGCCCAGTGCCTCTTAAATTATTACAGAAAAGATTGCGTAAAATCTTATAGGAAATCTGCCACGTGGGCGAGTGCCCTAAATGCATATCGGTGATTGATTGATTGATTGATTGATTGATTGATTGATTGATTGATTGATTGATTGATTGATTGATTGATTGATTGATTGATTGATTGATTGATTGATTGATTGATTGATTGATTGATTGATTGATTGATTGATTGATTGAGCATGGATAGGCGACCAACGGACACTTAGCTGTATCCAGCATTGCTTCCAATCACTTTTTTATTATTAACAAGTACATCAGAATTGCGAAATATCCTGGTGGCAATGGTCACTTACGGTAGTGTATTAATACGGTAAGTTAAAACATAATTACCCAACAACAACAACAACAACAACAACAAAAACAAAAGTACAGCAAGCTATTCCATTTAAAGAAATCATTACAAGAAATATTACTAGCTTAACATTCTTAAGTATATCCAGAGCTTATCAATACGGCTTACAGTACAGTACTATAGGTTGAGCTTACTACTAGCTTAACACTGAAAATGAAAATTCACAGCCTGTTTCCAGTCAATGACCGGGTCTGGAATGGAATGAATGAAGCCCCCATCTAGCGGCGAGGATAGGAATTGTGCCGGCTGCCGAAGCCTGTCGCACTCCTCTGGGGCAATGATTAATGACTGTCAGATGAAGTGAAATGATATTGGAGAGTGTCGCTGGAATGAAAGATGACTGGGAAAACCGGAGTACCTGGAGAATAACCGTCCCGCCTCCACTTTGTCCAGCACAAATCTCACATGGAGTGACTGGGATTTCAACCACTTAACCCAGCGTTGAGAGGCCGCCGTACAAGCTTAACTTTACAAGTGACAATAAAGTAAAGTTAAAAATTAACTACACAACAACTAGAGTACAACAAGCTATTCCATGGAAAGAAAATACGACAAGAAATACTGCTTGTTTAACATTCTATATCCGGCATCATCATATACAATTTCACACACAACTAAAGTATTTCCAGTGCTTAAGGCTACGGCTTACAATACCATAGGCTGAGCTTACTACTAGGTTAACATTATAAGTGATAATAAAGAGAACTATATAGAAAGACAATTATGCAAACTAAATTAAATAGCTGGAAACAGTTCTGCTCCTCGGAATCAACTAGAAACCCCTGGCGGAAAATTTATGAAGTATGTCGAAAAACAGGTAACCTCAACACTACTCTGCATATTATTGACACTGGCAGTGGATTCACAACAACACCATTAGAAACTGCAAATGCCCTCGTAGAGACATTTTTTCCTAAAGACGATGCTGATAATGAAAGGCAGTCTGCACTTCGAAAGGAAACCATGCTTGCACCAGAAATAGAAGATGAAAAGTCTTTTAGCATGAAAGAAGTTAATCATATTGTGATCTCGAAGTTAGATGATAAGAGAGCCCCAGGAATTGATGCCATATCTGCAAATATTGTGAAACATATTCATAGTGCCTGTCCTGACTTTCTCCTGAAACTGTTCAATAAATGTTTAGAACTTTGTGTTTTTCCAGACTGTTGGAAGGAGGCCACGATAAAAGTGATCCCTAAACACGGAAAGCAAAATAAATATACAGCCAATTGTCTACGCCCAATAAGCCTACTCCCTGTGTTAGGAAAAGTCTTGGAGAAACTTATAATTAATAGAGTGATGTATAACTTCGCGATAAAGAACAGTGTACATGCAAACCAATTTGGGTTTATGCCATCAAAATCTACGGAAGATGCAGTTCATAAGGTGAAACAATGGATGAAATCTGTCTACGATTGCAAAGAATTCGGACTACTAGTATCATTAAATATCTCCGGTGCGTTCAACTTTGCATGGTGGCCTAAAGTGTTGCATCAGCTGAAAGTAACGGGTTGTCCAAAATCATTTATAGGCTAATGGAAAATTACTTCACAAATAGTAAAGTGCATCTGACCATTTATGGCACAACTGTGACAAGAAACGTAGATCGAGGATGCCCACAAGTCTCTGCTCGTAAGCCGGGTCTCTGGAACATACTCTATGATGACATTCTTCAACAGAAGTTTCCCGATAATTGTTCGCTAACTGCTTATGCAGATGATGCATTACTACTAGTTAGGGGTAGAACAACAAATACATTAACATCTGCAGCAAATGAAGCACTTGACATACTTCTAAGGTGGGGACAGAACAACAAATTGAAATTCAAAGGATCTAAGACTGTTGCTATGCTAGTCGCCAAGAAAAGGAAATTTGAGACACCGGTGGTTAAACTAGATGGCCAAAAATTAGATATTGTAGATAGCATGACATACCTGGGAATAATTTTAGACAGAAAACTTCTATTTAGATCGCACTTTCAACATTTGGAAACAAAGCAGCCAAATTGTATAGGAGCCTGACAATGGTAGCACGACCCACCTGGGGACTAAACTCGGAAATTTTGAAGATTATATACCGTGGAGCTGTTGAACCAATGGTGCTTTATTGTGTCACTGCTTTCGAACATGTTCTGCATAAAAAAATGGGCGCAACAGAAATTGTCTCAAAATCAAAGAGGTTTCGTGTTACTCATCACACGCGCTTACCGTACAATATCGACAAACGCTGCCCTTGTTATTTCTAGTATAGAACGTCTGCATCTCACAGGACACAACATGTCAACTTCTGTCAACTGTAAGAAGAACAGAATACATCCACCGGATTTGGAAGGAGTGGAACTTGAACTTCCTGCACATCATACTGCCGCCGGACATCCAGCAGATTATATGAGCTCTGTATTTGACCAACCATGTACCAGAGATCACAACCATTCAATATACACAGATGGTTCTCGCATTTCCAACAGCGGAATACTAGAGGGCTGCGCCTTCGTGGTATATGAGGGTGAAGACGAAGTTCATTCTGAGAAAATAAAACTAAAGGAATACTGTTCCGTGTTTCAGGCCGAGCTGCTTGCAATATTGAAAGCAGTCGAGTGGTGCATAAACAAAAATACGTGTGCGACTATACTCAGTGACTCACAAAAGGCGCTGAACTCCATAAAAGATAAGGACAACTTACACAATTTGGCAGTACATGTAAGAGAGAATATATCAAAGTAGAATAAACATATATGTTTCGGTTGGGTGCGAGGTCATTCCGCCATAAAAGGGAACGAAAGAGCTGACCAATTGGCTAAAGAAGCTTGTAATTCTAACTTGTCAGAGAGTTATACTAAATGCCCAATTTCTCTTGTCAAAAGAACCGTAAAGGATGAAATGCTCTCTCGTTGGAATGAACTGTAGTTAGCAAGTAAAAATGGCTCAGTAACCAAAGACTTGTTTTTTCCAAATGTATATAGTAGGCTGGGATTGAAATATATAGTGTGCAACTTTCATTTAACTCAAGTGCTATCAGGTCATGGTAAATTCAATGCTTACTTCGAGCGATTCAAAATTCCAACACAAAATGGCTCACTGTGCTTCTGCAATGAAGACATTCAAACTGTAGAACACACTCTGTTCAACTGTCCTGCTCTGGAGAGAGCACGTTTTGAACTTAAGATGCATTTGTTAACTTGCAGTTGCTATTTCGAAAAACCACTAAATTTCATATTTTATAAAAATGCTGCACTTTTCAATTTTCAGAATTTATTGATTATGTATTTAAACATATATAATTTGATATTGTCTGCTTATTAGCTGTTTAACATATGTATTGTATATATTATGATCCTGGTATTTTAAATATTAGTACTCTAGTATTAAGGATTGTATATATCACACTTTTGTCTTTCCAGTTCTGTTCATGTCTATGTTGCTGTTTATGCATTGAATTTTATCAGAGAAATTGCATATCTTGTACAAACTACAACTCTAACATACCTTATGGTAAAATAGGGTTCACAGCACTTTGGAGATTAAATAAATAAATAAATAAAGTTAAAACATAACTACACAACTACAAACAACAACAACAATAAGACTAAAACAAGTAATTCAATGGAAAGAAAATGTTACAACTACATATACTACTAGTTTAAAATTCTGAGTCCGGCAACTTAAGTGTTTCCAGTGCTTAACACTACGGCGTACAATACTATACATTGATCTTAGTTCTAGCTTAACATTACATTGCTAATAAAGTAAAGTTACGAAAATTACCCAACAACAACAACAACAAAAACAAGTAAATCCACTGAAAGAAAATATTGCAAGAAATACTACTAGTTTAAAATTCTAAATCTTGTATAATCTATACAAATTCGCACAAAAGATAAGTAATACCAGGTCTTAAGTAACACTACAGCTTGCATTATTATAGGTTGAGCATACTTCTAGCTTAACACTACAAGTGGTAAAAAATTTAAAGTTAAAAGCATAGGTAAATACCCAACAACAACTACAACAACATGAGTACAACAAACAAGTTCCTGGAAAGAGAATACTGCAAGAAATATCACAAGTTTTACATTCTAAACCAAGCAGAAAAATCACAAATTCAGTGTCCGTAATTTACAACTTTTACTTTTCACTTTACACTACCACTAATGATCTCCTTAAGAGACTTGATACCGGAAGGGAATGTATCAAAGACTGCTGCAGGTAATTTATTCCACTCACTGATGGTCCAGTTTACGAAGGAAAATTTGCCCACATCCGCATGCTGGTTCCTGGCCTTAATTTTATGCTTGTGACCATTTCTCGACAAGTACGAGGGAGGTTCCAACCTATGCCTAATACTACTCCAGGCAGTTCTTCCGTAAAGCTCTTATAATGACTACACAGACGTGCACTTGTTCTTCTAGATTCAAGACCTTCCCAATTAATGGCATTACTCACATTCCCGGTTACGAAACACATCGCTCTTCTTTGAACTTTTTCTAGGAAATTTATTAAACCTACCCTGTACGGATCCCAGCACGCTGATCCTTATTCGAGAATCGGTCTCGCCAAACACTTATAATCTGTATGTTTTGCACCAGAATTAGCTTTCTTGAGATTTGGCGTAGTAAAATGTAACTATCTCAAGGATTCATTAACTACATTTTCTTGCTCTAACCAGGTTAAGTCTTAGTACTTACAACTATCAACTTCAACAACACTTTCCCCTCGAAGTTCGTAATGAATAATCGAAGAAATAATCGAATAAACGAAAAACAATCGAATGGAAAAATAAGTGAATAACATGAAATATTGAAATAAACGATTATTTTGTCTTCCGTTATCCAATCACTAACTGTGACCTAGTTTGTAATTTTCCTTTCTTCAATTTCTTCAACTGCAAATGGAATTTCATGGCCACCACGTATTGTTCAGTGTCCACGTCTGCTCCTGGGAAGGTCTTGAATTTCAACACCTGGTTTCTGATTCTCTGCCTAATTATAATGAAATCGTGTTCATAACTTCCAGCGACTCAAGGTCTCTTCCACATATACCGCCATCCTTTGTGGTGTTTGAACCAGGTATTAGGAAGGATTAAATTATGATCGGTGCAGAATTCAACCAGTCCAGTTCCTCTTTCCTTCCTTCGCCCTTGTCCGAATTCTCTCACAGTGTTGCCTTATTTTTCTTGGCCTACCACTGCATTCCATTCTCTCGTCAAAATTAGATTCTCGTCTAATTTTACATATTGTATTAAATATTCTATCTATTTATATATTCGTTCTATTTCTTCCACATCTGCTGAACTAGGAGACATATAAGCTTGCACCATTGTGGTGGGCATTGTCTCGGTGGCTATCCTGGCACCAATAATTCATTCACTCTGCTGATTGTAGTAGCTCACCCATTGCCCTATTTTCTTATCCATTATTAAACCAACTCCTGCATTTCCCCTGTTTGATTTTGAGTTGATAATTCTGTAGTCGCCTGGCCAGAAATCCTATCCTCCTTGTCGTCATAGTTCACTTATCTTAACTACATCTAACTAAAGTATATCCATTTCCATTTCCATTTCCAGATTCTCTAATCTACCACAAGGATTCAAACTTCTAACATTCCACACAGACTCGCAGGTCGTCAGTACTCCTTTTCCTGATGATTGCCCCCCACCCTCGTTTTGCAGAATAGTCCTCGCTCTTAACTTTAGTGATAAAATAATTATCTCCTCTATTTCAAAAGGTAAGTTTGAAGATGATGAAGTTTGTCCCTTCGGTGCAAGTGAAGAAGTGGAGTCTGTCCGAGCAAGGGCTGTGCCGTTTCACGAAGGGTAGTTACGTACTAGCACCATGTTAATATGGCTTTAGAAAGCATAAATTACATAACAGGCTGGAAGAAAATGGAAAGCTATACACATTTTTTGCGATGCCCATTGTTTTTTTACAATTTGCTTTACGTCGCACCGACACGGGGCTACGATGTGATA
This sequence comes from Anabrus simplex, assembly GCF_040414725.1. NCBI lineage: Eukaryota > Metazoa > Arthropoda > Insecta > Orthoptera > Tettigoniidae > Anabrus > Anabrus simplex. The sequence continues at coordinate 48,396,103 of NC_090266.1, read as the reverse complement.
GGGACGGGCTAGGAGTGGGAAGGAAGCGGCCGTGGACTTAATTAAGGTACCGCCCCAGTAATTGCCTGGTGTGAAAATAGGAAACCACGGGAAACCATATTCAGGGCTGCCGACAATGGGGTTCGAACCCACTATCTCCCGAATACTGGATACTGGCCGCACTTAAGCGACTGCAACTATCAAGCTTGGTGATACCCATTGTTATTATGTACGAAAGAAAAAAACATATTTCAACAGTAGGAAAAAAATAATGTAGGCTACACTACTGCGCGTTATTTTTTATTTTATTTTGTAATTAGTTTATTTCGTATGCACGAATAACCTTCAAACCGGATACCCCACACATGAATAACCGGTAGTTGACTGTACATGTTTATTACGAGAATAATGACCTAGTGTTTGAATACTTCTGTTTTGTAGATAATTACTGTAGCTGCTCTTACAGTATAACGTTGAAGACAAGAGCCTCTTATACTTAGTGTTCGTAAAATCTGTCTGATAAACTGTATGGGATGTGATATGGAGGAATGTGGTTATAAGCTGTATTAGGTAATATTTTGTCATTTAACTGGAACTGAAATAGGATTTAAGGAATATCATTCCTAAAATGGACGAATTTAAAATGAATGGGTGAATCTCGATCGATAGTCCTTTTTTATAGTCTTAGTTCGATTTATGAAAAAGCAGCTTATCAAAAACGGGGAAACCAGATGGGAAGCACTAATGCTTCTAGCTAGAGTAACGTGGTGGAACATTTGAAGTATGGTAGAATCTTGTTGGTTGATTGAGGACCCAACCATGAGTAAATCCTGCGACATGATAGCTGAGTTCCATCGTCACTTGATTCTCATCATTGCAGCTGCGGTTTGAATCCATCCAGTACAGAGGTAATTCTGAAATGAAATATCAGCTCCCTGTTGTTCAGATTTCACATCCAACTAGAATGTTTTAACGTCACGCTAACATATCGACGTTTTTTTGTGACGCAAGAATGAGGGAGAGGAGCTAGTATTGGAAATGTACCTGCAGTGGCTTTAATTAAGGTACAGTAGTAAGCGTTCGTCTGGTGTAAAATGGAATGCAACGGAAAACAATATTTTTTTTGCTATTTGCTTTACGTCACACCGACACACACATGACTTATGGCGACGATGAGACAGGAAAGGTCTAGGAATGGGAAGGATTTGGCCGTGGCCTTAATTAAGGTAACCACGGAAAACCATCTTCAGGGCTGCCGACAGTGGGGTGCGAACCCGCTATCTCCCGGATGCAAGCTCACAGCTACGTGAACTAAAGTGCATAGCCAAATCGTTCAGTAAACTGGAAGTCTCGTGACCATGATCAAAAAATTATAGATCACTTTTTGTGTCTAAATTCCGGTTCGGGATCAGCTCTTACCACTTAACAGATCTTGTAATGGTTCGTACAACTCACGCTGCAACAAAATATGATAGCGTTTAAAATGGGTTACACCTGGTTGCTCGCCGCAGTCATTTTGTTAAAATATTGAAAGTGGATCGCAATATATGGTTCCGAACGGGCTCATCAAATTGTGTGCTTCATTTAAAGGAAAAATAATGAATTTCATTGTTATTGTTCCTGTTTTAATTTGACGTGAGGCTCGTCGCAGCTAATGATCTGGGGCATTATGAGGACATTTAATGGGCAATCGGGCGTGACTGTTCCAGCGAGTAGCGCAGCGGCCGGCGGAACACAACATGTTATTGTGTTCGCCAGCTAATGCACTACAATGATTTATAATCGCTTTGTTTTATCAATAAAACAGTTCGAGTGTCGATAAGGAAGTTGGAGAACGTGCATACAACTTAAATAAAACAGAATTTGTGTCATGTAACATCCAGGGAGATAAACGATTACCTGAATTATTATTTATTACACGAGACTACGAGAACACACGCGCGTCATATAGTTATTGAAATAATGATTTTGCCGCCCGTTCATTAGAGTGCAGTACTGACGAGGCTTAGGGATTGCTACAAGAAGACTCCTAAGAGTTGTATGTTATCTTGTTTTACTTCTTGAAAATCCACCCTTTCTTCTTCTTCCTTATTCTTCTCCTTCTTCTTATTATTATTATTTACTTTTCTTAAATTGTACCTGTACAATCTAGGGGTGATAGGGTAAGCCACACACGCACAGTCGCCCACACTGTACACATCCTTCTTGCAATTCTAATTTATGATATGAAAAATGAAATGACGTATAACTTTATTGCCAGTATGTGTCCGAGTACTTCGGCTCGCCAGGTGCAAGTTTTTATTTGACGCCCTTAGGTGACCTGCGGGTTGTGATGAGGATGAAATGATGATGAAGACAACACATACACCCAGTCCCCATGCCAAGGGAATTGACCAATTAGCGTTAAAATTCCCGACCCTGCTTGGAATCGAACCCGGGACCCCTGTGACCAAAGGAGAGCCCGCTAGCCATTTAGCCATGGAGCCGTTCATTCTAATTTCTGCAACTTATATACAACACATATGGGTTTCAATTTCCATATGCATTTTATTTACTGCGTGGAGTAAGTGAGGAAGAGGACGCAGTTTTACCTCAGATGGTAGAAGATTCCACGTACGAGCAGACCGTGCGTAAAATCCATTTAAATATGAGGTTGTTCTGGTGAGGGGTGGGACAAAAGTAACTCCTTAACACAGCGGTAATTGTGCTGCACGCGGTGGAAGAGGGAGAGATGTGCTTTGTCTGTCAGTGATTCCTTACGGAATGTTACGTCACTGGTGGCAATCGCCTGGCTGTGTTTAGAGGGATGTGATTGATACGTTCTGCTCGACGATGGACACCGTCTAGGTTTGTCATACTTTTTGTTGTCGTCGGGTGCCAGGAAGGAAGACCATATAGTAGTATATGGGCCGCACCAATCGTACGTAGGCCTTTACTTCTTCCTCTCGGGAGACATCTGCGGAAAAAACCTAGTGCTTATACCTCACTTCCTCCACGTGCTCATTCAATTTTACTGGTCAACAATCAACGCGCTGAACAATGCATTTCCAATTTTTATCATATTATAGAGTAGGCTATGTTCCAACACCGGGATTCACTCTCTCCCTACCGCATTATCGTAAGCACCACACACCCAGACGCGCAGACCATCTAGAAAGTCCTGCACCAGGCCTCTCCATAGGCCACACGAAATCAATCAATCAATCAATCAATCAATCAATCAATCAATCAATCAATCAATCAATCAATCAATCAATCAATCAATCAATCAATCAATCAATCAATCAATCAATCAATCAATCAATCAATCATCAGAGTAACCGAAAAACAGAAGTTCGCCCTCAAGGCACTTCCCTTTTCAAATGAGTACACATTCGGTCATTCTTTAAATCTGTTATCATTGCAATTCTTCTTCGTCCCCGACCCCTGTTCCCATTTATCTTCCTCTCTCTAATAGTGTGTTTGCATATATCCTCTTCTCAATATGTGTCCTATCTCAGTAGCTTTCCTTTTTCTCATTACCTGCAACATCCCTCCACTTGAGAACTTCCCCATTCCTTGTATTTTCTGCCCATATTATACTCTCCAGCGCCACATTTCAAATCTTTCCATGTAGTTCTGTTCGTTCTCAACGTACCTTTTTATTTGGACCATATAAAATGACACGTTTTTTGAGCCTTAAAGTTAGAGTTCTTGCTGTTAGAAGTTCTTTCATTTTACCACATGCGATCTTTCCTTGTATTATCTTGCCCTCTATCTCAACCGTTCAGTCTCCATTCCATGTAACATACATACATACATACATACATACATACATACATACATACATACATACATACTGAACACTTTAGGTCGATATTGAGGGATACCTACCTCTCTTACCTATCAGCAAAGTTCATGAGATCTGTCTCTTGGGTCGTATCGGGTTCTTCGTCACTTGCTGAGGTAAAGGTAGGGTTCACTAATTCTAATCTATCTACTGGAATGAAAGGTCTGTTTAAAAGATTCCTATTTATTCAGGAAAATTTTGAAGCAATCTGATATGTCAACGGCATCATAGAAGTCAACTGTGTCCACCGGATCCCACAATCTATTTTACATAAACGTCAGAACACTGGTGTGAGACTTTAACGTAACTGCCTGATGGGCATTCTTACTAGAAACCATTATCTCAATTATTAATCATTTAAGAAAGAAAGTCTGGAAATCCTTAAATTCGGCTTCCATGTGAGACCACATGTACCATCATAGTGATTCGTTATGGTCCAGCCCTCGTAACACGAACTCTGGACTCTGGGAATAATTAAGGCCGTCCAATCGGTGTGTGCCACACAGTGGTTCTACGGCATGGACCCTTAATTGAATCGATGTGACCTGCGTCTATGTCATGGACCGACATCTAATCTTCTAAGTTACTTTAAAGTCATTGTGGATGATGACCGCAAGGAAATGATGCTACAATGGCATATGGCCCTAATCTAAGTCACTGAGGTTGATGACCCCCTGACCATCCAAGTTTCTAGGCTGATGGCTAAACACAATTAAGTTACATCGGTTGATGACCAAAGTTCCACTTTACTATCCCCAGCACATTCACTGCTCAATCAATCAAAGTTCCATAATTACAACAATAGCAATGCTCACAAACTTTGTGGCAGTAAAATCCGTTTCCTTCGGATATGTCCCCTTTATCGTTACTTTATTTTTAATATTCCCCATAAAACAAACTAAAATTTCCAGAATGCATCTCCAAGTTATTCGCTTGATTAAAGTTATTTCAAAATGCATTTCACTGAATTTAATAATTAAATAAATTTAGATGATTTAGAGAAATGTTAAAGAACAGTAAATTTTATCTTCGCGGACTCTGGTTTCTTCACAAATTTCTACGCAGCTGTGATGTGAATTCAATCTTATGATATTTATCTGGCTGGAAAAAAATTGTTACATAATTCATGTCCAGTTATATATCTTGTCTCGCGATCTCACACTTTAAAATCTAATCTAGTCCTAACCGTTATTAACACTTGGATATCCTATGAATCTACGTACAAACCAAACAACTCGCCATATAATTACGATGTCATACCTCGTCATACCATTTACGAATTTTGCACACCCCTCACAGACAAACCGATCATCACAACCATCGCCCTATATTTTGGACAACCCTGAATTTGGTTACTCTGTTCCTTATACTCAAAGTTCGTGATTTCAAATGTTCATTACGTCCCCAATGAAACAAATTTTACAGTATTTCACAATACTCAGATCATTACCGGCTATGAATTTCAACTAAATCCAGCATTTTAACGTTTTCCTCGGCCGAGAATACAGTACAATCTCAATTTCACGCGTGTCCCGTTATATCCCCGCTGTTTTCGCCCCTATCAGCTGAGGCCTCTCACCCCCAAGTTCACTTGTCAGTGATGTGAAACACCCGGTTCGTCCTACCTGACTGACTTCTCAAAATGCTCCCTTTAAACTCTGCCGACAAAATTAAACAAATACGATATTCTTACCAACAAAATGCACAGATTATGCTTCAAGATGCCCACACTAATTATACGCGTCGCGAATTAACACTGCTATGGATTTCTATGTATTTCTTTCCATTTCCAACATTATAAAATATACCTCGGGCTATCGTGTCCCGGCTTCAATGACAGGACTCTAACCTGATTCGCACATCTCATCTCAACTCATATAAAACATTCCTCGGGCTTCCATGTCCCGGCTTCAATGACAGGTCCAACCTGATTCACAAATCTCATATCAACAAAACTAACCTCTGTTTCCCAGCTCCACAATTATCATCGACAAAGGACTGAAAAAAATCCTTACTAGAAATCTCGACGTCTAATATCGCACAATGCATTAATCATGAATAACTTCGCATAAATGATATCGTATTTAGTAACTTGATTTTTACGAGAAATGACTGAAACATTCTACTAGATCTTTTTATTGTCAGTCAGACACAGTTTAAAATGGGCCTAGAAAAACGTTTCCCTCCGTGACCAAATTCATCACCCTAGGTTCTCACCCGACAGCGCGCTTCCACACGATTGAAAATGAGTAACCTTGGATTATTATTATTAACGTCAAATTGCGGACAGAAAAATGTTACGTCGACTGAACATCTTAATTTGGCATCACAAAATATAGGCAGTACACTCACACGGATGACGATCTACATTGGACGTGATATCACTTCGAAACCCTATTCAATAACTTTTTACAACATTATACCGCACTCGCAAGACTTCAAAAATTTATCCAAGTGGAAAATAAAACAAATGACTCTTTTAGTCGTATTCTCACATTTACAAAACTTAGTAGGGGTGACCACTGCGTCGTATATCCCCATTCAAATACACTTTTAGAGATCATGAGACAAGATATAAGAGGTAGTAAGATGGAAAGTCACCTACCTCATGCCGTCACGCCTGTGTTCGTCATAGGGCTCACCTGCGACCCTGGCATTTTATTTAGCCATTTTTACATTCATGGCTTTACAAACCATTATGTTTCTTCAGGTTTCCTGGAATAAAGCATAAAAAAAGAAAATACCCTTCACTTGTTTGCTGAGCGCACACGATGGACTATAATTATTTCCGCACACGAATTACTTAATCACATTAGAATTTATTCAGTACTTTGACCGTCCTATCTGGTACAATTATTTCACTCAAGAAAACTATCTCCTCATGGAGACAAGACCTAGCCACAATGGCTAAAATCTGCAGTTGAACTCAGTCTACTTTCGTTGGTTTGATTTCGCAGAGCAGCTCAACAATTTTTCGTCCGCTTTGTATCACAAATGCCGGAGAAGGAGACTTCGTCATGGCGTCCCTTCATATTTATAGCAGTTACCCCCTCTCTTCGGATATCTCCCTTTGCCGCCAAGAAAATTTCTATAAATGTTCTGACTTACCTAAACTGTAATTTCAAGAGTTTTGAAAGTGACTACATACTTGCTACAGTTCTGGCGGTAGTGTTCATGGACATTTAAAATGTATACGGGTTCGATTTGTGAGATGATTGACCCCTTTGATAGGCACTATATTTTTTTGACTTGGCTTGGTTCACGCCATGTACACGCGCTTTGAAATAGTTCACAAAAATGACTTGAGATTCTTCCGCCGTTGACACGTGTGGCTGACGTCACGTATCCCAGAGCGTGGGACCGAAGGTAATCACCGCCTCGTCACGTGTCAAATCCATGCTACCAAGAATCCATCTTTTAATTCCATTGTTAATGTATGCATAATGTTCTTAGGGCACAAAGGTCATGGGTTCAATACATACATACATACATTCATACATCACAGATCATCATTATAGACCGTTATGGCTTTAAGCGTTCAGTCTGCAAGCCTCTGTGAATTTACAAAACGTCGCCACAATCTTCTATTTGTAACTAGTGCTGTGGCCTCACTTAGTTCTATACCTCTTGTCTTTAAATCGTGAGAAACTCTAATCATCGTCGTCTTGGTCTCCCTCTACTTCTCTCACCCTCCATAATAGAGTCCCTTATTCTCCTAGGTAACCTATCCTCCTCCATTCGCCTTACATGACCCCACCACCGAAGCCGGTTTATGCATACAGCTTCATCCAATGTGTTCATTCCTAACTTAGCCCATACCTTCTCATTCCGAGTAACCTCCTGCCATTGATCCCACCTGTTTGTACCAGCAATCATTCCCGCTAATTTCATGTCTGTTACTTCTAACGTATGAATAAGATATCCGAGTCCACCCAGCTTTCGCTCCCGTAAAGCAAAGTTGGTCTGAAAACAGACCGATGTAAAGATAGTTTCGTCCGGGAGCTGACTTCCTTCTTACAGAATACTGTTGATTGCAACTGCGAGCTCACTGCATTAGCATTACTACACCTTGATTCAATCTTACTTACTATATTACCACCCTGGGAGAACACACAACCTAAATACTTGAAATTATCGACCTGTTCCAGCTTTGTATCACCAATCTGACATTCAATTATGATGAATTTCTTACCTACTGACATCAATTTAGTCTTCCAAAGGCTAATTTTCATACCACACTCATTGCACCTATTTTCAAGTTCCAAGATATTAGACTGCAGGCTTTCGGCACAGTCTGCCATTAAGACCAAGTCGTCAGCATAGGCCAGACTGCTTACTACATTTCCACCAAACTGAATCCCCCCGGCCACTTTACACATTTCAGCAGATGATCCATGTGAACTACAAACAGCAAAGGTCTAACCCCTTGTCTAACCCCTGTAAGTACCCTGAACAAAGAACTCACTCCACTATCAATTCTCAATGAAGCCCAATTATTGTCAACATAAATGTCTTTGATTGATTTTAATAATCTACCTTTAATTCCATAGTCTCCCAGTATGGCGAACATTTTCCCCTATGCATCCTGTTATATGCTTTCTCTAGATCTACAAAACATAAACACAGCTGTCTATTCCTCTCGTAACATGTTTCAATTTCCTGGCGCATAGTGAAGATCTGATCCTGACGGCCCCCTTGTTGTCTGAAACCACACAGGTTTTCACCCCACTTCTTCTCAACAATTGATCGCACCCTCACTTCCGAGATGCCAGTGAATGCTTTGCCTGGTATACTAATCAATGAGATACCTCGATAGTTGTTGCAATCCTTCCTGTTCCCTTGCTTGTAGATACGTGAAATTACTGGTTTTGTCCAATGTGAAGGTACCTTACCAACACTCCATTTTAATCTTACTACTCTATGAAGCCATTTAATCCCTCCCTTCCCACTATACTTCACCATTTCAGATCTAATTTCATCTATCCTGCTGCTTTATGACAATGGAGTTATTTTTGCCATCCTTTCCACTTCCTCAAGTGTAACTTCACCAACACAATTTTTCTCCTCCCCATGAACATGGCTGCTAACAACACCACCAGTAATATTCCCTTTTACGTTGAGATGATGTTCAAAATGTTCCCTCCACCTCTCCAATGATTTCCTGGGATCTATTTTGAGTTCAAGTGAATAACCAAAAGCACTGTTCATTTCCTTTTTCCCTCCCTCTCTAAGAATGTTTACTACGGTCCAGACAGGTTTCCCTGCTGCTTGACCTAGCCTTTCCAGTTTATTACCAAAATCTTCCCAAGACTACTTTTTGGATTTAACAACTATTTGTTTCGCTCTGTTTCTTTCATCTACGTACAATTCCCTGTCTGAATCAGCCCTTGTTTGGAGCTATTTCTGATAAGCCTTCTTTTTACGTTTACAAGCTGCTCTCACTTCATCATTACACCAAGATGTTCGCTTTTTCCCATCTTTACACATCTTTGCTCTTTCTTCTACAGCATCCCTATATGCCACCCATTCTTTTTCTGTATCCTGAACCTGCTTACTGCCTGCTGTCTGCAGCGACCGCTGCTCAGCCCGAAGGCTTGCAGATTTCGAGGGGCTGTGTGGTCTGCACGACGCATCCTCTCGGCCGTTATTCTGGGCCTTCGAGACCGGGGCCGCCAACTCACCGTCAGATAGCCCCTCAATTCTAATCACGTAGGCTGAGTGGACCTCGAACCAGCCCTCATGTTGATAGAAAAATCCCTGACCTGTCCGGAAATCGAATCCGGGGCCTCCGGGCGAGAGGCAGGTACGCTACCCCTACACCTCGGGGCCGGCGAAATCGCCCATTAGCACTATCCTATCCTTGGTTTTGACCCTGACTACGATGTCACTCAATGCTTCATAAAACTTGTCAACTTCTTCCTCATTTGCACCCTCACATGGTGAAGACACTGAGAAAAATCTCCTCCTAATTGCTCAAACTGCCAAATCTACCCACATCATTCGCTCATTTACGTGCCTAACAGAAACTATGTTGCGTGCAATGGTATTCCTGATAAACAGCCCTACCCCATACTCTGCCCTTCCCTTTTATGCCACCTGTCAAGTGCACCTTATAATATCCTATCTCTTCCTTGTTAACTTCCCTTACCCGAATATCACTTACTCCTAGCTCATCCAGATACATCCTCTTTGCAGACTGAGCCAGTGCTACTTTCTTTCTTCCATAAGCCCCATTAATATTGATGCTCCTCATCGAATTCCATTTCGTTCGCCAAGTTGTTTCAAAGGAGTCCCTCGCCTGTCTAATTAGAGTGGGACTCCGTTACTCCCATAGGTCCGAGGTTTGCTTAAAATGTTCTGAGCTCGATAAATTCATGAAGCAGGATGCTACCCTACTTGCGCACAGTCCAAGTGAGGATTTCTCCTCTAACGGGTTCGGGACCACGGTGGATTGCATATTCCTAGCCGTCTGAGTACAAAGAGGGCATCAATATTAATGGGGCTTATGGAAGAAAGAAAGTAGCACTGGCTCAGTCTGCAAAGAGGATGTATCTGGATGAGCTAGGAGTAAGTGATATTCGGGTAAGGGAAGTTAACAAGGAAGAGATAGGATATTATAAGGTCCGATATACCCACTCCATGTAAAAACCCAAATATTTAAAAGATAATACTTTCTTCAACTTTCTCCTTCAATCTGTATGGGGATATTTTCAATTTGTTTTAAGATATTTATCATTTTTATTTAGTAATGTTAATCTTCATTCAGTACCCCTCAACAGACTATTTTAACCTGTCCATTTCCTGAATTTCTTCTTAACTTCGCGCAATCACTACTTGATCATCAGCGTACCTGTTTGCCTTCGTTCACCTCCAACTACTACCTCACTGATGCTTTCCAAGGCCTCTTGTAACATATTTTCCCCGTCTGTTTCAATGTTTGTCTCTTCTGCTTCTTCTCCATCGATTCTCACTGTTACACTCTATTCCTTATAGGGTTGTGTAATGAACTGTTTGCTCTTTCAATCTAAGCCAGCGTCCCTAAGAATCTTTCGGAGGATATTCCACTTCACTCTGAAAAAGGCTCTCTACCAATCACTATTCTTTAAGGCTTGAGTATTATATTTCTTCGGGAAGGCAAATATAATTATACTCAAAAGATCACCTGGCCACACTGCATCATCATAAATTTTGTTTATTAAGTCTGTAATTCTTCCTATGGCATTGTCTCACAATGCTTTTAATATTTCTGCTGATATCTCATCACATCTGACCGCTTTGTTATCTGTTAGGCCTTTCGCTGTTTTCTTAATGTCTTCCTTACATGTATCAGGGCCTTCACTGTCCTCCATTTCTTCTAGTCCACTGTTGCACATAGGTCTGTTACTTGAGTCGCATAGTTCTTCTATGTACGTTTTCCATATATCCTATATTTCTTCTACATCAGATGTGATTTTCCTGTCCTTATCCATGGTACTATTATTGTTTATTTGCCTCGAATCTCGAAGTCAGGTGTTTTACCAATTTGCATTTTAATTAGTCTAATATTGTTCTCATTTTTTCCAATTTTCTACTTCTAGACGCTGTTTTTCCATCATAATGGCACTGTCCACTACCTTGACTGATGTTCCATCCTTATCAGCGAGGACAATGGTCTCCTGGCTGTGATCCATCCAGCTTGTAGTTCAAATGTAAGATATAAGATAGCACCAAAACATAGAGGTGTGATAGTACACCCTGTTTCCATTAAAATCTGAACTTTCAAAAAAATTGCTAGTTAAATCCTTATTTCGGGGAAGGCTTTAATTCATGAAGGCAAAAGCGGCCAGGTATTGGACTAACCACTCCTTCTCACATGTTAGCGCCGAGGGTACGATAGCCTGTGGCCTGCACAGGGGTAAATTGGCTTTGACAAATAACAAATAGCTTTCAGGTCACATTCCTCATACGTAGAAGAAGAAAATAATATCGACATGGATACGAATACGCTTGATTTCACATTCTAGAACTCATTTCCTATATTTCTACACATGGGGAACGCACAGGAACAGAACGTACCAGCATATATCATGAAATGTTCAAAATTCCATCCTGAAAATTTGGCTTCACTTTGTTACATCCGGTATATCTATTTTCTTATCTCCTTTCTTGAAAATAAATATTGAAATTCCCCTTGACGGCCTTCTCAAACCTGTTTTAATTTCCGTATAATTTTGAGTAGTCTGTATTTCTACTACTCAGCAAAAGGCAGTCTCCAAGATCATCAGCCTAAAGGCTAGTTAGATCCTCATATAGCACCACCAAAGGTTACGTGACTATAGAAAAACCGCAAAAACTGATTGTGGCACCAAAGTGAGTAGTACTAGGCAGGATGAGGAGTGAGGTAGTTTTCCATTGCCTTCTTCAACGGACCAAAAATTGCTATTACAGCACGACTGACCCTGTGAGTAGTACTTCTCCTAACACTCAAACGCACTAGTAGTGATCCGAAACGTCATTACACAGCATCACCCCTTTCTCAGCAACACCATACTTTCACAGACATAAATATGGTCGAAACGTCGATGCAAGCTATATTTTACTCCGGCCTCTGCCAGGAGACAAATGTACAAATACTGCATCCATCAAGATGTAGTTACAGGACGAATATAGTACCAAAGGTGCAGATGTCTTAAGCATTTCTCTTGCCTCTTTACCCCTGGCTTCACCTCGTATATGGGGGAAGATATGCACTAACTATGGAACTATTGAGCAAGCAAGATTCCAGGTCCACGTGACAATGGACGTGGTGAACATGCAGACGGGATCTCCAGATTTACGTGAAATCCAAAATTACGGGATCCAACTACATGGCTATCATGATAGGAACATTAAACACCGGCTCGAGGAAATCTTTGTACAAAACATTTGAAAATGTAAAAAAGGTATTTTCCTTTTATTTCATGAATTATAGACTAGTTAGGGTCTACTTAAATGTACTGCCACATGGACAAAGGATAATATAGAAGCTATTCATGTATAACATCAGACGAAATAAATTAGAAGAATGTAGATGTGTTGACTGGTGTACATGAGTACCATATACCGTATTTGTGTTACATTGGAAACTTCCTTTATTCGTAATAGCACCACTCGTTTCTTGAATGTTGCAAGCAATTTAAGATGTATGCAGACTTTCGACATGTTATACCTCGTGACCACCTTGGTGATTGTTTGATTCCAAAGGATAGTTTATTTGAATTCTATTGCTGAATGAATATATAGCCGTATGGGTCCGCATTGACTAACGAAGGATAGCTTTTTCAGTAAAGAGAATTCGCGCCGTCTAAAAGACCGGACCTGGCTAGCTACGGGCTAATTCAAGATTACTTGTTTCGCTTATTTATATGAAGTGCTCGGCTTCCAAGCTTCAAATTCCGGGATAGAAAACTGACGCAGTTTGTTAACATTTACAAGTGCTTAAATTTGATATTTACTTGTCGTACTTTACTTGCTAAATAACCTTCTTCAAGGAAAATATATGTCACCCCAGCGACACTTAAAAATCTATAAAAATAGAACATACTGTATAAGGATAATTTTGTTCAAACATACATATTAGGCTGGTTTCACACAAAGGAAGTCTTTACAAGTCAATCCAGTCACGTCTGGGTACGTCTAGGTCTGTCATGGCCAAGCCCGTCTAGTTAAGCCCCGTGGTTTCAAACCAAGTACGTCCAGTCCAGTCACATACCCAGAAGAAAGGACAAGGTGTGGATAGAATTCATTTGAGGAAAGAAGGACAATTGCTCTATGTGTTGATCTTGCAAATTGACGCTTTCTGTGTAAGTACTAGAGGTCGAAGATTGGAATGACTCGCAGGAAGGTGAAAGATGGACAATTGACTGGAGTTTGCGCAGAAGAAGTTGAGCGACCTCGACTTTAAAACTCAAGTTCTCATTTAAGTTCAACTGTTTGATTTGTGGCAGCAAACGTTTGCAAAATAATAGATCTGGGTCGTTATTGTCCCCAAAAGCCGACGATAATTTTTCTAATTGTTCTAAATATCGCCTGTGTATCTCATCTTCAGAAGTAGTTTGCTTCCGTTTCTTTCCCCTTGACGCAGAAGTTTCAGCAGTGGACCTTCAATTTCCTGGTCTGACTTGTAGCTGTGGGTCAACTGCGGTATCACAACTGGCATGGGTTTCTGTAGCAGTCACACAGTTATTGCTTGCTACTTGCAAATTTCCATTTTCATGGGCAGTTCCAATCATCGCTGTCTCTTCACTTTCACTTTCGTCTGGAATGTTTCCTTTGCTTTTCCTCATTCGAAAGCTTTCATCCAAAAATGACATTACAGAGAAGAATGGCTAACTGACTTGTGCCCCGTCTGCCTCAGTACCTGAAATTGCTTACATCGCTCCCTCATGAAACTGCTTCTTAGGTTTTGCCATTTGTTTCTCGCCTCCACATCTGGAACAATGATATCAATAATAATTAAAGATAAACATCAAGTAATAAATCAAAAAGTAAATATTTTTTCGATTATTTAGTTATTTTATTATATTATGTATTGTGTTAATTTCAGTTATCATTTCAGTTATCTTTTTAATATTTTAATGGCTACTACTAGCTTTATTACTTTATATTTGTTATTTTCAGATATTTAGCAACTGGGGAAAGTTTTACATCCCTCAGCTACACCTTTCGTGTGGGGGTGATTACTGTTCATGGCATCGTTTCGGATCTGAATGAAGCAATATGGAACATTCTACAACCGACATGTGTGGCTGTACCAACGTGTCAGGGCTGGCTGAGGGTTGCAGAATCATTCAGTGAAATGTGTCAAATTCCTAACTGTATTGGCAGCATAGATGAGAAACATTGTGCCATTCAATGTCCTCCACGAGCAGGTTCTCAGTTACGAACATTTTCACTCACTTGTTTTACTGGCCATCGCTGACGCAAAGAGCAAATTTATAATGATCGATGTTGGATGTTATGGCCGAAATAATGACAGCAGCATTTTCAATGAGTCGTCTATGGGAAAGGCATTTGTAAGCAACAAACTACATATCCCTAGAGCTCAAGAAATACCTGGAATAAATACGACAATCCCATTTTATTTAGTTGGTGACGAGGCCTTCCCGCTTCGCTCCAGTTTAATGAGACCGTACGCGACAAGACAACTGGATTTTTATAAACGCATATTTAACTACAGGCTTTCCTTTCCACGTCGCTCTGTTGAATGTGCTTTCGGCATACTGGCAAAAAGTTTGGTATTTTCCAGAAACCAATTGCAATTGATGTAGAATTGACAGAGGCGTCGATTCGAAGTGCTTGTGTTTTACATAACTATATTCGACAACATGAAGGGGATGATGTGTTCGAAAATCGATTTCTTGTAGATATGAGAGAAGTGAACGAGCTTCCCGATATCCCTACAACTTCCGATCGAAGACGTACTTGTGAAGCCATGAAAATCAGGGAATCATTGACAAACTGTTTCATCTCGCCAGCAGGATCTGTGCCTTGGCAAAATGACCGCATCGGTTGCTAAATTGTGTCAGATTATTTAATCTACATTTTATATTTCCAGTTTAAAATCACTAAAAACACTGACGTGAATTAAGAAAGGTATTGTTAAAAATAATATTTGAATTTAAGGGTATTATTAAAATTATTTTTAATTCACCAGAAGTTTTTAGCTGATCTCTTATTTCCTTCCAAATGGCAGCTATCATATCCCTGTTACGGTGATTTGGGTGCGTCATATTGTAAAGCTCCTCTCATTCTCTCACTAGTTCAATTAGTTTTTTGCAATCCATTTTTCCAAATTCATGCACAAAACAAAAAAGGAAAAACCCCTAAATAACTACACTGCTCAGAATGTGACCCGTGCTCTTAAAGCGATGAGACTGGAGTGGAATGACGCATCAGAGTCAAGCCCGGTTTGGTTCCCCTTCCACTTGACGGGACTGGTTTAACCTTGACTTGACTGAGACGTGGTCTGTGTGAATGAAATATAGCCGTGGTTGCCTAAAACAAAGCGAGATTTCCGTGTTGGATTTTCCTGTTGACAGACTAGACGTGACTGGACGTGTTTGGTGTGAAACCAGTCTTACTGGCAACACTTCAAATGACTGACGGCATTGCCAAAAGGTGGCAACACTAGATGCTTTGGTGTTTGTAGGAACAACTTAGGCGTGTGAGATGTGCGCCCGCTGAGTACAGGGAAACACTTGCTGCTACATCAGTGTTTAATGCTTACGTTCAAAGGAATACAACCTGGCATCATTCAGTTCTTTTTCAAAGAATGTGATTTGGCGTAAAAGTTTTACACGAAGTGTGCTTGTGCAAATAACGCAACATTGGGCTTTTGGTGCCACTTTCGCTGGCTGTGTTATGGATCATCCGCCTCATAGTAAAGATTTCTCCCCTTGTTACAGTCACGTCTTTTACCTTCTGAAGAAAGCCCTGAAACGTATGCGTATCATCATCGATCAAGCCGTTCCTGTAAGTGTGGAAGAGTGGTTCAACCAGCAACTAGTGTCGTTCATTGTGGAGGTTATAGATAAACGTATTCAGCGTTCTGTAAGTGCCTGAATGGTGTGGGTGATTATATGTAGACTCTCTCTCAAACTATCATCAGTATACAGTCTTTTAGATGTGTATGTTGTCCAATACATGCTGTGTATGTATCTAGTCACCAGTCTATGTTTCAGTTGTCGATGCAACCATTATCCTCGCTTATTTGCTGTACTTTTCATGTATTGTCAAATCTTGGTCTCTTCCCGATGTCTTCCACGTACTTCTTCTGAGATCATCCTCTTCCTTTCTTGCCCAACATATTCCCTTCAAGAATGTTAATGATGAAAGAGTTGTGTCTGATTATATATCCAATAAATTCCGTTTCTCTCGTCTTCATTTCCTTTAATAATCATCTCTCTTCATGGAGCAACCTTAAAATTTCTAGGTTGTTTTTCTTTCTATACAGCTCATTGCACCTTATCCACATTTCTGCAGCTTCACAGACGTTCCTTTCCAGTTTACCTAGAGTCCAACTTTCACTTCGATAGTGCAATGTACTCCATACAGTTCAAATGACTACGCGAAGGATTTTATGACATCTATATTATTATGTTTGCTGGTTAAAATGTTTCTCTTTTTTTCATAAATGCCTGCTTTGTCAGTGTTATCCTTCTCTTCACGTCCACCAAACATCTATTGTACTCTGTGTTTATGCTGCCAAGATAATGGAATTGTATCACCTGATCAATTCTGACGTCAGCGATTTTATATCGGTCTTGAGTTCTTTAAAATTATTTTGTACTGCCATTGCTTTTGTTTTCGTTTTGGTGACTTCTAATTTCGAATTTTAAGAGTATTTGATGCAGCCTTCTGTTAATTTATTTTCCCGATTGTGTAGCTATTAGAACATCAGCAAATCTGATACAGTGTACCCTTTCACAATTGAATTGTATACCCTTTGTTTTCTCCTTCATGATTTTAAAACATTCCTTAGTGAACACATTTAATAAGTATGGAGAGAGGAGGGATCCTTGTCTTACTCCTTTTCTGATTCCTGCCACTTCCTCTACCTCACTGGTCATTATTTCTGTGCTTTGGTTATGACACAGCTGTCTGATCAGTCTTCTATCCGTCCAGTCCAGTCCAGTCCAGTCCAGTCCAGTCCAGTCCAGTCCAGTCCAGTCCAGTCCAGTCCAGTCCAGTCCAATAGAGTCCAGTGCAGTCCAGTAGAGTCCATTTCTCTCCATGGTTTGAAAATGCAGCTACCAAATTCAAGTATAATTAGAATTTCATATGCCTGTTACGAGCTTGGTGCAGCCTTTATGAAACACGCCCTCTCATGAGGGTGTGCAGCTTCTGACGTGCATTGGGAACTGTGGATTGTTATGGTGAAAGGTTTTATTGTGTGCGTTATATAAGTTTCAGGAACTTTGGGAACATCGCAAAGAACAATTCCCCGAGATTAGCGAAAAAGAATATTTTAAGACTGAAACGCTTCGACCCGGACAGGAGCCGAACCTCGGGCCTGCAGGACTGGAGGCGAAGACCTTTACCACTCAGCCATGGATTCGGACTTAATTGCAACTGAAATATCTCGTAATAGGTAACCTGGACTGGAACTGAGTTCCTGTTACTTGGTTTTTCTGGAGGAAATCTAGAAAATGGGGCGATCAGTTACTATCAGAATCTCATGAAGCATCTGTTATATCCAGTAATAAAATCCACAGTTCTAGCCCTTCAGGCAAGCAACTCGGTGTTGAAAACATCCTAGGGATATTAGCTACGAATTTTAGGTAAAGAATATATAATAAAGTATGAGAATAAATTATTTATTTATTCCTAAAAATTACAATATTTCCTTAATCATAGTTATCCGGTCGATTAGATTAGCAGTTTGTCCTTTTCTACCAATATGGGCGCTAATGTGAGTCAATGCAGATATTCACTCAAGTCCTTATAACTACATTCGGTGTGGTCATTTTTCAGAAATAAAAAATGCCTGAGGCTATCGAACCAAGAAACACAATACAGAAAGAATTATGTAAATAAGTTAATTTGACTAGGATTTGAATAAAAAGATAATTTGTAATGAAACAAGCGGTTTTAGGCTGTTTTTCGGGAATTTAATTTAGGCTGGAATTGATTTTCGAATTTGGTTTTCTTAGTTTGATAGAGCTATTCAAGACGCACAGTTTGAAACCTTTTCGGATCCTTTATCCCTTCAACTTTCGGCACATTTGAGGAACTTTTTTAATTTTATGTTTTCTGCAGTGTGGGGACTAACACTTTATCTGCTAAGAAATGTTTTCAATATTAAACCCACGTATGAAAGAAATATGTTACTATGAATAAAAGAGAATGAATGGGATATATTGGATAAAATCTGATTTTAAGGAATAGTGTTAACAAAAGAAGGGGCGATTTTTTAATGAACGATGGACCTTGTTGTAAACACTGGAAGCTGGATATGGATGACATGAGACTAGAGATCAAGAGACACTGGACCAACAGGTGAATATCGTCGTTGCCGGGACAAAACCTCCATACATACATACATACATTATCATTATAGACTGTTAAACCTTTCAGCGTTCAGTCTGCAAGCCTCTGAGAATTTACTAAACGTCGCCACAATCCTCGATTTGCAACTAGTGTTGTGGCCTCATTTAGTTCTATACCTCTTATCTTTAAATCGTTAGAAACCGAGTCTAACCATCGTCGTTTTGGTCTCCCTCTACTTCTCTTACCCTCCATAGCAGAGTCCATTATTCTCCTAGGTAACCTATCCTCCTCCATTCGCCTCACATAACCCTAACACCGAAGCCGGTTTATGCGTACAGCTTCATCCATCGAGTTCATTCCTAAATTAGCCTTTATCTCCTCATTCCGAGTACCCTCCTACCATTGTTCCCACCTGTTTGTACCAGCAATCATTCTTGCTACTTTCACGTCTGTTACTTCTAACTTATGAATAAGATAACCTGAGTCCACCCAGCTTTCGCTCCCGTAAAGCAAAGTTGGTCTGAAAACAGACCGATGTAAAGATAGTTTCGTCTGGGAGCTGACTTCCTTCTTACTGAATACTGTTGATCGCAACTGCGAGCTCACTGCATTAGCTTACGACACCTTGATTCAATCTCACTTAGTATATTACCATCCTGGGAGAACACACAACCTAAATACTTGAAATTATCGACCTGTTCTAGCTTTGTATTACCAATCTGACATTCAATTCTGTTAAAATTCTTACCCACTGACATCAATTTAGTCTTCAAGAGGCTAATTTTTATACCATACTCATTGCACCTATTTTCAAGTTCCAAGATATTAGACTGCAGGCTTTCGGCACAGTCTGCCATTAAGACCAAGTCGTCAGCATAGGCCAAACTGCTTACTACATTTCCACCTAACTGAATCCCTCTCTGCCATTTTATACACTTCAGCAGATGATCCATGTAAACTACGAACAGCAAAGGTGAAAGATTACAGCCTTGTCTAACCCCTGTAAGTACCCTGAACCAAGAACTCATTCTACCATCAATTCTCACTGAAGCCCAATTGTCAACATAAATGCCTTTGATTTATTTTAATAATCCACCTTTAATTCCATAGTCCTCCAGTATGGCAAACATCTTTTCCCTCGGTACCCTGTCATATGCTTTCTCTAGATCTACGAAACATAAACACAACTGTCTATTCCTCTCGTAGCATTTTCAATTACCTGGCGCATACCGAAAATCTGATCCTGGTCTGAAACCACACTGGTTTTCATCCAACTTCCTCTCAACCACTGATCGCACCCTCCCTTCCAAGATGCCAGTGAATACTTTGCCTGGTATACTAATCAATGAGATACCTCGATAGTTGTTGCAATCCTTCCTGTTTCCTTGCTTATAGATAGGTGAAATTACTGCTTTTGTCCAATCTGAAGGTACGTTACCAACACTCCATTTTAATCTTACTACTCTTTGAAGCCATTTCATCCCTCCCTTCCCACTATACTTCACCATTTGCGGTCTAATTTCATCTATCCTGCTGCTTTATGACAATGGAGTTATTTTTACCATCCTTTCCACTTCCTCAAGCGTAACTTCACCAACATCATTTTTCTCCTTCCCATGAACTTGGCTGCTCACAACACCACCAGGAGTATTTCCTTTTACATTGAGAAGAAGTTCAAAATATTCCATCCACTTCTCCAGTCATTCCCTGGGTTCTATTATGAGTTCACCTGAATTACTCAAAACACTGTTCATTTCCTTTTTTCCTCCCTTCCTAAGATTCTTTATCACTGTCCAGAAAGGTTTCCCTGCTGCTTGACCTAGCCTTTCCAGGTTATTACCCAAATCTACCCATGACTTCTTTCTGGATTCAACAACTATTTGTTTCGCTCTGTTTCTTTCATATACGTACAAATCCCTGTCTCCCTCGGCCCTTGTCTGGAGCCATTTCTGATAAGCCTTTTTTTTACGTTTACAGGCAGCTCTCACTTCATCATTCCACCAAGATGTTGGCCTTTTCCCATCTTCACACACAGTTGTTCCTAGGCATTCCCTTGCTGTTTCTACTACAGCATCCCTGTATGCCACCCATTTACTTTCTATATCCTGGACCTGCTTACTGTCAACTGTTCGAATCTTCTCACTAATCTTATCCATGTTATTCTGTCTAATTTCCTCGTCCTGGAGATTTTCAACCCTCATTCGTTTGCAGACAGATCTCACTTTCTCTACCCTAGGCCTAGAGATACTTAGTTCACTACAGATCAGATAGTGGCCTGTATCATCGAAAAATCCACGAAAAACTCGTACATTCCTAACAGAACACCTTAGGTCCAATAATACTACCACTCGAACACGTATTAATATTATTACATTAGTTTGGATTTAAAGGATTTAACAAAACCTCCAATGTGATAATATTTTTGGAGATATACTGACCCTCAGCGCATACATTATGAAGAGCGAGAAAGCCTTGACAATATTCACACAACATTGCACCTTAGATGACAGAACCTTACGGGCAAAAGTTCTGAGCTAAATTATTTCACATAGGAGATTTTGTCCCGGCAGCGACGATATACCGAGTGAATAACACTGAAACAGGATGTCCGCAGTGCCATGTGCGGTAATACTCGTGCAGAACCTATCGCAGTTGACAAATTTCCACGTATGATCGGGAAATTTCCAACACAAATTGTTAGAATTCATTGGCTTGCGTACACTAGAATGACCACACCCAATGTTGTGTGCTGATCTCCTAAGACTGTGCTGGAATGATATTGAGAACCCAGAGGGAAAACAGCACATCCCAGCATAGTGAAGTTTTATGATACATGCAGTTAAAATGCGAGGAAGTAATCAACCACGCATTTCACACCCGGCACATACAGAAAGGTGCTTTATTAGAAACACAACATGTTGACAAACATTCCTTTAAATCCAAACTAATGTAATAATATTAATACGTGTTCGAGTGGTAGTATTATTGGACCTAAGGTGTTCTGTGGAAGGCGTTAAGGCAAGTACATTTCTTCATCACTATCGCTTTCGCTGCTTCTACTGAATATTCACTCATACTCATCATTGGCCACGCCATTATGCCATGTACGCTGAGTAGTCAACGTGAAGGTTGTTTGGATCATCAACACACCGGGCGAGTTGCCCCTGCTGATTGCGGCCCGCAGCAGTGAGCTTGCATCCGGGAGATAGTAGGTTTGAACCCCACTGTCGGCAGCCCTGGAAATGGTTTTCTGTGGTTTCCCACTTTCACACCAGGCAAAGACTGGGTTTGTACCTTCATTAAGGCCACGGCCGCTTCCTTCCAGCTCCTAAACATTTCCCATCCCATCGTCGCCATAAGACCTATCAGTGTTGGTGCGATGTGAAGCAGAATGTAAAATATGGATCATCAACAGCTCCGCAATTGGTTGCCATAGATAGCCTAGGCGTCATTGGGAAGGTATATTTAGGAAGTGAGAAGGGAGGTAGTTTCCCGTTGCTTTCCTCACCGAGCCACAAGTTGCTAGTCAGCCAGTGCCACTAAAATGCACGCACCAAACGACTCTATGAGCGACATTTTCATACCAATCATAACAGGGACTGGCTTAATAAGTAATAACATTAGTAGCATCACTCATACCTCCACCATACCTCAAGTAAATATTGAGGCATGCTCCATGAATGTAACAAATTCGTTCTAGCCCATACCAGAAGTCCAGTGTGTAAGGTAAGATACGGCCTCGGGATATATTCCACACACGTATGTTATATGGACACGGGTCCTGGTACGCTTTATTTACACGTTGGAACTCATTTTCTACAACTCTACATACCACACTGATCATGATAAACACACAGGAAGAGAACGTACCAACATACCACATTAAACTCTTTCCTATCTACGTGAAATGTTCAGAATGCCCTCCGTTAGCATTAATAGCCTACATGCATCAACCTCCCGTCACAGGGATACACAAACACACCCGGGATTCAATGCGGAATTTGTCCACCAAGTTTCGCTGTACCCTATACTTGTTCCACAGGAGTTGAAAATTCTTGTTGTTTCCTCCAATTTATTCCCATATATAATCTTAAATTACCCTTGATTTCATCCACACTTAATAAATTTATCTCCAAATTGTATCGCTCTCCTCCTTCCTTCTCCTCTCTTGCCGTCATATTCGTCTTGGTTTTCTCCAGACTATTTCCCCAAATTCTCTTCTTACTACATCAGGTTATTCTTGGACTAATCCATCATTCTTCCTTTGAATCAAAATTTTGTCAGTATACATTACTTTCTATTTTCTTACACGTTCCTTGTGTTGCCCTTGATGTTATCATAAAACTCAAATATGAACAGTGAAGTTTACTGTACATTTGATAGACCGAAGGCAATAGCTTTCGGCACTGTTTTACATTAAGTTAAGAAATGAATTTAATTTTATTTTCATGAAGCATTCAATTATTCTTTTATGTCATCGACTTAGTCAATTATTCAACTTGACGTTGTTTAATTTCTATACAATTATTCTATTTTGTTGTATTATTCTCTCTTAATTTGCATTACACACAATATTCAGACATTTGTAAATGTTTGTGTTAGCAGGTGACTCCACGGCGAAAGTTTCAATGTGATAGCTTCATGCTCTGGTCATTTTGATATCGGGCATTAAGACTGATTACATGATTTCCTTGTTGATCCTGTCTCTTCTGAGTGGCTCTCGATCACTCACCTGCAGAACTAAACTGATGTGCTCGTTTCCACCTATTAACTACAGAAATTATACCACACATTGTTCACAATCTTCGTACAGTCACACAAAACTTTGGTTTAAAAGGGCTCTTTGGCCAAGAGAAACTCATTTTTCACTCAATCAGTCACTACTGCTTGGAAATTGGAAATTCGTTGGACATCTCCCTTGGTAATTTCATCCAATCCCTAACTCCTCTTCGTATAAACGAATATTTTCCCCAAATCGTCCTCTTGAATTCTAGCTTTATCTTCATATTGTGATCTTTCCTACTTTTAAACACATCACTCAAACTCATTTGTCTACTAATGTCATTCCACGCCATCTCTCCACTGACAGCACGGAACATAACACTTAGTCCAGCGACTCCTCTCATTTCTCCCAAGTTTTCACAACCCAAACGTATGTTAAAAATGTACTTGTTACTTTCAGACCAAATTTCTTCATGAACAGTCCGGATGCAAAAAATCTATTTTATCATAGGCTAAGCTTTCCTCTGAGCTGGTTTTTCGGTAAGTCGGAAAATGTACATCTGCAATATCGTAGAATGCATTAAACAGTGTATAATTCTTGGCAGCGGTAAGCCGGCTGTATTTACACACTGACACGTATATTCGGCAAGGGGACAATGATTTCAGGCGAATCATTTTGCCAACTCCATTCTACATATCTTATGTTTTTTCTTCCACCACGCCTCGGTGTTTCTTGTATGTGTAAATACAGCCGCCTTACCACTCCCCAGAAAGAACGTTTCTTACTCCTACTAGCTACATATTCTTCGGCAGCTTCCATATCACTTGTCACTCCGCTGATATGCTAATAATATCTAGATCATTTCTTTAATATTTATCTGTTTTGTTTTACGTGAACTGTGTCAAGGATCATAACTCAACGTTATGAAGGAAAATTCATAATAGTAATAACGTAATAATCCTGAGATATGCTGAAAATATTGTTAGTTTACTTGAGACTGCAGAAGATCTGGAGAAAGTGTGAATGGTACGGACGGAGTCTTATGTAAGGAGTAGAAGATGAAAATAAATAAGTTGAAAACAAAGGTAAACGAGTGCAGTCGAACTAAGTCGCTTGATGCAGAAAATTAAGTATTAAAGGAATTAGTGAGTACTGTTACTTGGGTAGTAAAATAACTAACAATGGCAGAAGTAAGGAGGACATAAAATGCAGGCTAACACAAGCAAGGAAGGCCTTTCTTTGGAATAGAAATCTGCTCACTTCGAACATTGATACAGAAATTAGAAATATGTTTTTGAAGACTTTCGTCTGGAACATGGCATTGTATGGAAGTGAAACATGGACGATAACTTACTCAGAAATAAAGAGAATTGGAGATTTTGAAATGTGGTGTTAGAGAAGAATCCTGAAGGTGAGATGGGTAGATCGAAACATGAATGAAGATATACTGAATCTGATGTAGGATGCAGCACTTACGTAGACATGAAAAGGTTAGCACAGGATAGAGTGGCGTGGAGTGCTGCATCAGAAAGTCTATGAACTGATGACTCAAGTAACAACAACAAGAATAACGTTATGATCCAAATGTCCGTAATGGCCTTCAATTCTTCTTGTATTTATGCCTCATGACACACCTTCTTCTGCCACGGAAGCTTACGTTGGTGAGATACAGGAGGTACAACTGCTTTGTATAAAAAGAGTGTAGATATTACTCCATTCACACAAAAGAGGATTTAATGAAGAACACGTAGTCTTCTTTCTGAAGAGAATGACGTAACAGACTATCATTGGTGGAGAGGAGTGTTTCCTTCGTCGTTGTTAATGTTGTCTCGTGGTCACCTTTGATCATTAGCTCGATGTGGAGGTCTGGTTTGTTCAGAAACCACAATTGTCAGTGCTGTTTAGTTTGAGTTAATGTAATGTTTTTAATAATGTGGATTCCTCAATCCGTTCATTTTTGACCATAATCATCATAGTTTTCCTTGTCTATCTCCAGCAGGGTTCGAGCATTTAAGGCATTTCTTCAAATTCCTCTCTCCTTCTAAAACTCTTTCAATGTGTCTTTTCATATAATGGTCTTAATCACATGGCTCTGTGTCTCCTGGCTCTTTAGAAACATAAAAATCCGTATTCCACCTTTAGTTCGCCTCTCATACACACGTTGCAAATCCAAAGGACACCTCATATTTATTTAGGAGGCATGGTTGTGTGTATTGCACAGTACCAGTAGTGTGGCTTGAAACAGAACAAGGACAAATCTTACATATCTACACGTCCTTAAGCCAGCGAACGCTGTCTGATACGGCCCGTTCTAATCAATTAAAATCGCAATTAAAAATATTATTGACAATTCAGAAACTGTCAAATGTATAAATTAATAACTTGTCCCAGTGCGTAACATTTTGAAATTTTCTGATAGTTTCAGAATTTTTTACATTTACTTTAAAAACTCTTTTGGGTCAACAACTCCGTTATTAATCATTTCGCAGAACAAATTATTACAATACCTCACGAACTCTTTAATTCCATTCAAGAATACGAAATCAGATTATCGATATCTTCAATGAATTAGAAGTTACTTCAGTGTAACGTCTAAGGCGTACAACCCTGTGATAAAGTGAAACATGAACTGTGCTCGAAGAGCTGTTGATAGTCCTACCTCATCCAGAGACCGTTACCACTGAATGCCTTACATAAACATGGTAAAGCCAGTATAGTTCAATTAGATGCTATGGTTGCAAGGAATGCTGACCCACATTTTAGCTGATTGAATCGCCATATGCAAATAGCTGGATTTGGGGCAGTTGCACCAATTTGTTCAACAGTACAGCAGATACCATGAATTGTAATCAGAAACAATGGAAATAATCGAATAAGGACAATTTAATTACATTTTCAGCAGATATATACTACGTTAATTTTCGATCACGGATTACCAGAACACAGTTACCATGACATAATATTTGCAGAGTGAGTTGCGTGTACCTAAATAACCAAAAGACTATGACACAGGAACAATTTAGTGCTAAATAGACTGCTCTAAGTTCACTGTGGCTATTTTTTTACTTACCTCTTTTTCTTCTACTCATTCGGTTTGCCATCAGTGAAGTTGTGTTATAATACGCAGGAGAAATACGTTCGAGGTAACCTCACACTGTGAACCCAGTGACCTTGCCGCGGTGGGGAGGCTTGGGTGTCCCAATGAAGCAGGTAGCCGAGCCGTAAGTGAACCCATATCGTATGGATATCTGTCGAGGGACCAGACTAGCGAATGGTTCATCGAAAGGAGGGTAGCAGCCTTTCGGAAGTTGAAAGGGTGACAGTCTGGATGATTGACTGATATGGCTTTGTAATAATACTTAACATGGCTTAGCTGTGTTGACACTGCTACACGGCTGAAAGCAACGGGAAACTACAGCTGTAACTAAAACCCGAGGACATGTAGCTCTTTCTGTATGAACGATGTGCTGATGATGGCTTCCTCCCGGGTAAAATATTCCGGAAACAACAGTCCCCCATTCGGATCTCCGGGTGGGGACTACATGAGAGGGGACAATCACCAGGAAGATAGATACTGACATTCTGTGAGTCGGGGCGTGGAACGTTAGAAGTTTGAATCGTTGTGGCAGATTAGATAATCTGAAAAGGGAGATGGATAGACTAAAGTTAGAAGTACTTGGTGTAAGTGAAGTACGTCGGCAGGGAGAGCAGGATTTCTGTTCAGGCAATTACACAATTATCAACAGAAAATCAAACTGGGGACATGCAGGTGTTGGTTTAATAATGAATAAGGAAACAGGGCAGCGGGTAAGCTGCTACGATCAGCATAGCAAAATAATTATTGTCCTCAAGAGAGACACCAAGTCAAAGTCCACCACAGTAGTGCAGGACTATATGCCTACTAATAATTGAGCGGATGTTGAAGAAATTGAAAGGATATATGAAGAGATAGAAGATATAATACAATATGTAAAAGGTGACGAGAATGTAATTGTGATTGGAGACTGTATTGCAGCGGTAGGCCAAAGCAAGGGAAGGTAATACAGTAGGAGAATTAGGATTAGGACAAAGGAATGAAGTAGAAAGCCGGCTGGTTAAAGTCTGTACTGATCAAAAATTTAGTCCTTGCTAACACTATTGTATACTATTCCTTTGAACGGGAGTAGAATGAACCGTTACATCCGCACGAATTACTGCAGCGTCATAAAGCACCTAGACTGAATAAAATTCTGTACCAAATTATGAACTATAGAAGTCGGGTGATCAGATAAGGGTAATGCTTTTCAGAGACGACTTGCCTAAAGTTAGAATTCATAAGCATAATTAACGACATGAGAGGTGAAACATTATTAACCAATTATTAACCAACGTTCTTAATTTAGTTTTTACTTTAATTTTCATTTATAATTGTAATGGACGATTGAAAGATTTTCCCATTTCCACAAGTACAGCCACAGATGGTGTAGTGACCCAGCTGCTTACTCCCAAGTCGAGAATCCTGAGTTCGAAACCTCGGCCTTCGGGTAGCATTTTTTCTAAAACTAGCACATAATAACAGGAATGGTATACGGATTTAAAAACCCAGGAAAACGAAAATAGAGTCTGGCTGCTTCTTCACCCCACATATGGCGTTAAAACAATACGAAAGAGTGGAGCAAATCGACTTCCTAGAGTAATAACATTCGACTGGAATTCACACGTCACTCGTGACTGGACAAGTAGTAATTGCAACAGTCGAGGAAAAGAAAGAATTCTAACAAATGAATCTGGGGATCTTCAGCTCCAATACAATTATTTCTCCATTTCAGGTAATAGAAGTACAAGCCATTGCTGAGGTACGTTGGAAGGTCTGTGTCCATATCTCTCATTTTACATTTACAAATTCATTTCGTTGTTATTGAAGAGCAGTGAACGCGTCACAAACCTAAATGTGAAGAACATTAACACGTTGAAATGAAATGATGGCGCATGGCTTTTAGTGCTGGGAGTGTCCGAGGACATGTTCGGCTCGCCAGATGCAGGTCTTTTGATTTGACTCCCGTAGGCGACCTGCGTGTCGTGATGAGGATGGAATGATGATGAAGACGACACATACACCCAGCCCCCATGTCAGCGAAATTAACCAATTATGGACAAAATTCCCGACCCTGTCGGGAATCAAACCCGGGACCCCTATGACCAAAGGCCAGCACGCTAACCATTTAGCCATGGAGCCGGAAAAAACGTTGAAGACAACCAGAAACTTCACCCATCTGGAAGCGAGAGGACAGAATGGCTTAAAAAAATCTCGACGTATTTCATTGGTCAGTGCACCAGGCAAGGCGCTCACAGGCATTTTGGAAACGAAAGAGCGACCAAGTGACTAAGTGTCGTTTTCGAACAGAGAGGACGTTAGGTCCACATTTCAAGCCTGCGCCAAAAATGCAATGAGAGGCATATGTATGTTTTATGTATCGAGAACATGCATATGACAGAGTACCAAAAGATAATATGTTATGCGTACTGAGGGAGATTATGAGTTTACGAGTAAGTTATTAAAGGCAATGCTAATATGCTAAGCGAAACTGAATCAATGCGCAGCCAAGCTAGTGCAGTGAACTCCCATTTGCGATCAAATGTATTTTGTAAGAAAGATCCCAGCTCACTGTACGTGAGCGAAAGCTGGGAAGACAAAGGCTATCTTATTCATAAGTTGTAAATAACGGACATGAAGTTAGTTAGAATGATTGTAGACACAGGCAGGCGGGAACAACGACAAGAAGGTTCTCGGAATGAGGAGATGAAAACCAAGTTAGGAATGAACTAGATGGATGAAGCTGCAGGACCTACGCACAAACTAGTTTCTGAGGTTGTGCCATCTGAGGCGAATGGAGGAGGATAGGTGAGCAAGGATAATAATGTTGGATAAGAGGAGAGGAGGGAGACTCAGCTTTTAATAATTTGATGATAAGAGAAGATGTGGAACTAAAAGGGGACACAGAGCCAGCAGGAATACAGGAATGTGCAAACACGTAGTTAATTCACAGGCGCTTGCAAACTGAACGTTGAAAGGCATAACAGTCTGCAATGAATATGCATTTTACGGAGAATAGTCCTGTACTATCAACATAGATGAACAATGCACGACAGTGACCTTACTGCCCTTCGAAATAGTCCCCTCCCATAACAATGCACTGATGAGATCGGCGATACATGTCCTGGGAACTTTGCAAGAAGGCTTCCTTTGGGATGGTGTTCAAAAGCCTAGTCACATTTCGTTGGATGTCAGGAATATCGTCAAATCTCTTCCCTTTCAAAGCGAATTTGAGTCGTGGGAACTGGAAGAAGTATGGAGGATTGAGATTTGGCGAGTATGGGGGATGTTCAAGTTGCACCATCCCCTTTTTTGCCATGAACTGTTTGACGATATTGGCTGTGTGTGTCATGGACAAAAAACCATGAACCTTGTTTGCGTACTGGGGTCGTACCCTGCGTAGAAGCTTCATGAAACGGGTCAAAATTTTAATGTACCAGGCAACATTCAACGTCGTTCCTTCAGGTAGAAATTCTTTGTGGATAATGCCTTGACTATCGAAAAAGGTGATGAGCATCTTTTCGATGCGTTACTTTTCGGCTCTGACCTTTTCCAACGAGGGGATCTCACAGAACGCCATTCCATTCTTTGCCATTTCGTTTCAGGGTCGTACCCGAGACACCAGGTTTCATCCTCAGTGACAGATCAAGAAATTTGGTGTCGCATCCGCCGTTTCGAAAATATCCTGTGAAGCCTCTAAACGTGCCTGCTTCTGATTGTCAGTCAAGTGATGTGGCACAAGACAAGAACAGGTTTTCCTCTTCCCTAACTTCTGGGTAACTATTTGTCGCATGGATTCGCCGTTCAGAACCAACGTACTAAGCACGCACTGGGTCAAACAGGTCTTACACGCCACACACACGATGCCCAACTGAACAACGTTGGGAGCAGGTGGTCAAAACCTGCTGCTACACAGGTGCAGCGTTGTGTGTCGCCTGTGATGCCAGATCGACCGTTCTGACTTCATTCACCGAACTTTGTCATATTGTCATATTATTTATGATATTTCTAATATATCCATGCCCAAAATGCAGAGTACACTAAGAGGTACTTGCATCCTCTTACGATCATACTGTCATCCTAACCCTAAAGAGCGTATAACTTTTTTTTATTTCATAGTTTTTGCCATCGTAATTTTAAGGGGGGGGCTCACTCCAGTTATTTCCTAATGTAGCCACATCTTATTAAGAAAAATGACGCCACATCTCCAAGGTGTACTGAAATCATCAGGTAATTAGCAGTAGGTATATCATTTTTCCAAAACATTTAACCAAATCCCTGATATCCGAAGAACCTGTCTGATGGATTAAATATCAACTTATTAGCAGTTTCTGCCAGTTTTTTATTAATAAGAAAAGCGCACAAACGTGCAGAGAGTTAAGGTTCATTGTTCTTTGCTATATTCCATTAGTGATTTACTGCGCTTTTGGCACTCGCTGAAGTGGTAGCGCTTACAGGCCTTCCCGCAGAGGTTGCATACACACTCTGGCGAGGGTTCGTTTAAACTGTTTCTTGTGCATAGCTTGTGGTGGAAACCGTGCGCCGCGAGCGTAGTTATGGCGCTTCGTAAATTCTTGTTTGGTCCCGTCCAGTTCCGATCTAGCATTACATCTGTTGCGTAGAATTCGGGCCAGATGTCCGCTCTCTTGTTTTGTCTGTCCCGAAGTAGGTCCGACTCTTGTTTCGTCGCTGGCAACTGTTGTCTGAACGACAAGTCTTCTATGAGGAAGCACGTTTTTGCAAGTTCGAAGGCCAGTCTCGAAGGGGCGTATTTTGATATTCCCACAGTTCTCTTTAGGTATCTTGCTTTCACACTCTTAAGGGTCGAGAGGTCTCTAGTTGTCAGGTTGTTCCATATGAGCTCAATGCCATAGGTCAGAATAGGCATTATATTTGCATATAAAAGTGTTAATGCGGTGTCTAGTGCTAGTCTTGTCAGATTTTTAATGTAGTAAATGGCTTTTATGGTGGCGGCTGCCCTCTCCCGTATATAAATTTTGTTGGATGATCCCGATGGTTGTAGGGTGATGCCTAGGTACTTGAAGGAGTTTACGATCATTAACTCTTCCGCTCCGTAGTATATTTTGTCTTGTGCAGAGGTTCTTCCTCCCCACCTGAAGATCATTTGCACTGTCTTGTTGGTATTCAGCATTGGTTGGTTGTTTCGACCCATTCCTGGAGCCGGTCTACAGTGTCTTGCAGGGCCTCCCTGTCGTGTGAGCCCAATACGATGTCATCTGCGTAGAGGTACATTTTCACTGAGTCCTTTTGTAAGATGTCTGTGACGTCTGACGTGACGATGTTGAATTGGGTTTGGCTAATCGGGTCTCCTTTTAAAACGCCGTTGGTCTGCACTATGTTTTCTGAGGTCTTCACGCCATCTTTGATTATGATTTTGTTGTAGGTGAGCAGGGTTTAGATAGCAGCTGTTGTTGGAT
This sequence comes from Anabrus simplex, assembly GCF_040414725.1. NCBI lineage: Eukaryota > Metazoa > Arthropoda > Insecta > Orthoptera > Tettigoniidae > Anabrus > Anabrus simplex. The sequence continues at coordinate 48,364,052 of NC_090266.1, read as the reverse complement.
TATTCTTTCCTGTCATACTTTCAAGTTTCTTCATGAGTATTTGTCTGTTCAGCAGGTCAAAGGCTTTTGTGAAATCTACGAAGACTGTGTAGAATTTCCTCGACGGGTGTCTTAGTGCGTCCTGTATACCTTCTAGGAGGTTAGCAACTGCGTGAAGGGTTCCTCTTCCCTTCCTGAATCCGAACTGTGTTTCCGGCATTAAGACGTCTGTTAGTGAGTAGAGTCCCTTCGTGAGGATTTTGGAGAATATCTTGAAGATGTTGTTCTCAAGTGCAATTCCTCTGCATGCGTTGAGGTCCTCTAAATCCCCTTTGCCCTTGTATAACAAGATGATGTTCGACTTCCACCAATCCTCTGGTATTTTTCCTGATGTGAGGCATTTGTTAAACAACATCGTCCACAGTTCGGTGAGTTGTTCAAGAGTTTCTATGAGGTTTTCGTTGAATACCTTGTCTGGTCCTGCTGCTTTGCCTTTTTTAGATTCTAGGATGGATTGTCTTACTTCGTCCTCGGTTGTTGTTTCAGATTCTATGGTGTACGTCACTTCGGTTTCGTATGCTTGTTCTAAGTTCTTGTTGTAAAGCTGAATGAAGTGCTGTTCCCAAACATTCATCGGGATTCCTGCCACTCCTGATCTGCTTTCCTTCTTGATCGCTATAAAGGTGTTCTTTAGGGCTTCTTCTGCTTGTCTTTGTGCATCTGCTTCCGTGTCATTTGCTATTTTCAGCAGGTTTAGCTTCTTGTATTCTTTCTTCTTTTGTGCACATGCTTTCACGTTGTCTGGTGTATATGTGTGTTTCGCTTTGTGGAGGAGGTGTAGGGCTTCATTTGTGGTGCGGTAGCATTCTGCGTCAAACCAGGGCTGTGGTATTCTTGTTTTCTTCAGCAATTATGCACTATGTATTTACAAAAGAATGGAGTCCAGTGCAGATTGGAGCAGTCCTTCCTCTATTAGGCTTGGAACATTTCCTAGGAGTCTCTTTCTCTTTTATAATGCGCCATTGTTCAGTTTCCTTGAGATCTTCTCTGAATGGGAGGCATCTAAGGTAGATACTAAAAAGTAACGATTATACGTGTTCGGTCCTGAACAATAAATTGTCTCTTGTCTTTGATATATTCAGGGGAAATAGTTGCTACTAAATGTATTGTTAGATATTTTGAGCCAGCTGATTCGTTTCATCACAGAGTATAACTGCCAATGCGAAGAATTGGCGATACAATTTGATTTTTCTCCTGATTTTCTTGAAGCTGTGAAATTTGCACCGCCCCACATTGCGATAATTAAAATGGAGGTAAGTCATTCACAATTTTTCGCACAACAAAATTATTCCTCGTCATAAAAACTAAATCACATCTCACGACAAGGTTGTGGTGGGTTTCTATATAGGAAATCACATTATAAATTAGAAATCGGACGTATATAGACGTATACTCCTTAACCTCATAAATCACACCATCAAATGTTCTGACGGGGCATGAATAACAAATGAAAAGTTCGGCAGCTGAAAATGAACTTTTCATAAAAGTATTGGTGGACTTGGAGAAAATTAATTCCAGTTATTGGGGAAACCCCCAGTTTCCGAAGTAAAGTAAAAAACAACCCCGATATTTCTCGAGTTTAAACAGCTACTATTCCAAATTTTCTTAATAAGTTTGTCTATACTTTTTCTTCATCCACTAGTGTTTTATGAATTCATGATAGTGTTAACTTTCTATTTAAAGTGATTTTTAAACTGAACTAAAAGACGGATGTTCCATAAATTTCTCAATCGGAAATTTGTTATTTCTCGTCTCTCACCCGTGTTTATTAACAAATACAGCAGCGAGAGTTTCATTGAAATGTGTTTGCATTCTTAGAGGGCAATTGAACCAAACGTAACTACCATTTAACCTAAAAACAATTATGTACAGCGTTAACAGTCCAGATAAACTCCTAAGAAGTAAATTGTATTTTATAGCTTTATGAATAAATATGATAAACAAAATAGGCACATCTAATTTTTCAACTACAATTTTCGTTTCCTACAAAATTATTGCTATATACAGTTAATAAATATCAAATAGTATCAATAATTAACATCAAAATACTAATTTTTTATTTAAAATGTAACGTGGTTTGTGATTTAGGAAACTGTCCATTTTTCGAAAGTTTGAAATTCTTGAGATACACCGTTCAGGCTCCGAACGGCAGCAAATGTTGTACAAATATGTCGGCTATGGGTATATGTCCTGTATCATTGAATAACACTTGTTTATTCATTAAATTCAAGATATTTGGAAGTTTTCACCTGGTAAACGTTCCGCTATTTTTGCTTACTGTAGTTCGTTATTGTTCCTGCAAAGGTAGAGGAGTCCATGAACCCGTATAAGCCATTCCATAATTTGGAAAATGAGGCGAAGCATTAAAATATATGTGAACATCATTATACTGTATTTATTGTACGTTGTACTGGACACTGGATCTGAATTGTTTAATATAATATAGTCCAAAGTAATAATTTAGAACGTGATGTCCAACTGCAAAGTCCATGTTAATGTGTTAAGAGAATTCTGTGGCTGTGATTTCCAAGTCTCTGAATTTACTGAAATTATACGAGTCCGTGGCACAGCATAGAAAATTCAACAAATGACAGGATAATCCAATGTCATCTGGCACCAGTTCCAGCATTCCGCCTGGGTAACCTTACAGCAGGTAGAGTAATTAAATCGCCCGAAGCAATGAAATTATTAGATTTACTTCGTCATTATAAACCAGACTATTACCGTTTTGTCGCATCATGAGGTATGGATGAAGTTATGAACTCGATACCAGAAAGAGATAATCTCATCTGGAAACAATGTAAATATTAGCATAATACGTAATTAATGCTTAAGAGAAATATTTTCGATTGGATCCATTAAGACAAGTAAAATTGTGACTTAGAGGGTGTGGGAAATAGCACAGAGAAGTATGTAAGGAAGTAAGTTCACACTAAAATATATTGGAAGACGTCATTTAGACAAACATATTACTTTTGTGAGTGATTGTGGATTGCATCCGCCAACAGGACGCACTTTGTCTCCTGGATCACGGCCGTAACGTCTGCACCAGAGTGAAGAGTTTACTTTATGTACTGCTGCATTGATTTTGGTCATGAATTTATGTAATGTGGCAATGTATACCCGTTCTGTGGTGATAGATCTCCAGTTCTCTCTTTTCCTTCTCTGAGGATTTGCAACTATTCCACTACTGTTGTCTTCCACACACATTAATCTCAACACACAACCCACATTATACGATGAAATTCTGCTGTCCGAGAATCTTTCACTGTTAGGACGTAACAAAATACTCGCTGATCCTCTTTGATCGGATTCGGAATCACTGCAGCCATGCTGTCAACAGTCAGACGTGCATTTAACACGCAAGACATAATGTCATTCTGCTCCTTGTCTACTGGTCCATAAGACAAAATACCAACGTGCTACATTCCACTGAGCCGCATGCAGTGAATTGCAGTACCGGTGGTCCAAGATTTGAAGTCCGTCCGACTTGTGCCCGATGTTATGCGTTACCTACGTTATGTTTGGTTAATGAAGTTGAACACTTTACACCAATATCGTGCTAGTTGATACGGTCAATGTTGTGCAGTATCTGAGGTCATAAACTGAATCTTGGTCTGAGATAATATTCTAGTGTGTACTGGTCTAAAGGAAGTATGAATATTTGATCAAAGAAATCAATAAATCTTAGTTAGCCCTACCTCTGCTCTAGGCTTGGCTGCAAAAAGTAATTGGTACTTTCTTCTATATAGAGCGGTAGAGGGAAAACAGTGTCTTCTCATTGATTCCTTATTGTTTCTGGATGTCTACTGTCATCATAATGTAGTTATCCCTGATCTTTCAAGGGCAATCTTGAAGAGTTAACAATATTTTATATCATTCCGGAGTTCGCCAACCTGAAAATACTCTTTATCTGGGACCTCTTCTAAATTACGAATTCCCTTATATTATGACTTACAGAACGCTATACTTCTGTTCGTTCCTCAGAATATTCATAATGCATGCAAGCTTCTTCATTCCGATATGCATCATTGATTGATTTTGCCCGTTCATTCTTCTGAGAACCTCTTCGTTTGTGTCATGGTCAGTGTACGAGGACCTATACTTATATACTTAATTCATACACTCTGATAGACATATTTATATGTTGACGAAGAATATGCAAAACAAATTTTCGTCGTTTCTAATCCGGAAGCGATCCTTGTTAGAGAATTCATATTTCATTTGTAATTGAGTTTAGCTAATTCTGATTATAAAAATGATTTCAGTATATCTGATGCATTTTAAGCTTTATGTCTGTAGTCATTTTCCCTTGTTCTTCGAATTTATAAAGAAAAATGAATAAAATGTGGTATTTGACATAAATAGTTTATGTTCTTCTGTTTATACTGAATTTATGATATTCTACGTGGACAAATAAACGATTTCAAACATTATATACAACAAACATTATTCGTGAAATTGTCAATAGTTAGGGACAGAAATGGCTTTCCTTAGCATTCTATTACAAATCATCTTCACACGACGTTCTTCACAGTGTATGTGATCACATTTCTCGCAACAATAAATCGTTCCCCTTCTGATGTTGCGAGGCAGGAACACAACTGGTTGTGCCTGCAGTGAAGGTGGGATTTTGTACATTTCTACTTTTATAGATTTCTAAGCATTTCAGGATGACGGAACTACCACAGAGAGAGAGAACTAGCAGGCAAGAACGATGCGAATATTTTCGATATATATTTAATAAGGTAAACCTTACTAGAAACGAAACCCATATAAAAAATGAAGTACTGATATTTGTACCATGGATATGGCAGGGAGTTCGAAATAACTTTCACGCTTATAAGTGGTTCTTGCTACCGGCGAATAGTAGATCCCGAGGGTGGTCAGTGGTAGATAAAGAGTTAACACACCCATGTGAAAGACGGATAATCCAGGTTCATGTTTCGAATGTGGTCACGTTTTCAGCTCGAGGAAGTTAGATAACTTCTCCTAAGATAAACTACCCCCTTTAAAAAAATAGTTGGTTGCAAACATTGCTGAAGGACCGTGCTGGTGAATTAGCAAGTTAATTCAATTAACTGGGTTCATGTCTTTATTACAGCGCCAATTGAACAGCTTAATACCTGACGCTGAATCACTCGCGTCTTGGTCTCCTCAGCGAGTACGATTAACTCACTGATCCAGTCCCAACGGGCCCAAGTCATAATAACTGAGCAGCCAGTTAGCACAGCAAGGAAATGAAAAGCCACGTGTTATAAGCCGATTGAAATATCATACACTGATTACTACTTAAATAAAGACGAAGAGCACAACTCGAATTGCTATTAACAAGATGTATATGAGGAGTTCCAAAACTGACAAAGAAGCAAATATTGTGGACGCCATGAAAGTACGAATGTCTACGTGACTGTCAATCTAATGGACATAAAATCACAGGACCTTCAATTTTAGGCTGACACTGAATAACTTTCATACTTTGAGTGATACCCGAACCACTGTCGTCTTGATGAGAATCTAGGAAAAGCGTTCTCCGTTTCCGGAGTGTAAGAGTTGGCGCTATTATCTGCCCTCATAAGAGGTCCGGGTTCAAGTTCCGGTACTGCCACACATTTAAGATTGGCAAGCAAGCTGGTGTGTAGTGGAAAACGATACATAGAGCCCACTTCTATTGGGAGAATTCCGGGAAAGGGCTGCACCACTTCCGGCCGAGGACACGAAATTAATTCTTCAGTGAATGATCACAAACAATCCTTTAATGAGAGCCACTACATTATTTCACTACTTCTGTTGGATTCGGCAAAGGTATGATAAAATGTTGGCGTCTGTTCTGTAAAGTGCACATCACCTACTCGTATTCAAACGCGTGATGCTATTTTACTAGTTCAGTACCTTGCCATTGGCAAAAGTGCACAATTTGTTCGATCATATTTATCGGAAATGAGGGTACGAAGATTATTCTCACTGACCGGATTAAAAAGGAGAAAAATTTGTGACTATACTGCCCCCATCATGCCGGGCTCAGCTCGCCGGTGAGCGAGAGTCTCAGAGGTAGACCATTCGCTTATCGGCTGTGCAGAAAATTTTAAAGGCAGGAATATATGAAGGACTAGGGACAAATGAAAAGAAGCTAAAATAGGTTTATACATTTATTAAAAACTATCACTCTTCCAATAAAAAATTAAATTTACAAAATCTGTGGCTAATTCTTGAAAATCTCTTCTCCTCGTGCTATCGTCTATAAGGAATCTTGATCAAATTAAAGCTCAACGAATGTTCTTGTCTGTAATAATAATAATAATAGGGATCATTAATTTACTATAAACTGGATTGAAAATCAAAATACTATCTGGTATCACTCTCTCCAATAATGATAATTAAATTTCTTAAATTAAAATATTCCTTCTGGATCTCACTTAATTCTACAAGAAAATGATCATTTTCTTTCCCTTATTAAAATTATTGAAAAATGTTTAATTCAAGAAATTGTGGTTAATAAGTCTTCCTTAGACTTTCCCTTCATCAATCCATTCATTTTTATAATTATTAAGTGACTGAACTTCTCATAATTAATTCTTATTTGATCTCATATCAACCTAAACGTTACTCGCTGTTATGCAATAAGTGACTGTACAATAACTAAAAATTCAGCCTCGTGACATCAATCCACGGACGTTGCCTTCTCTTATTCAATTTATTTTAGTGAATTAGATCCTAATCTACCTTAAATTATAATAAAATCTTCTAAAGATTCATAATTCATCAAATCACGCACACGCGAAAATAACGTAAATCGGTCAAAATTTGACGCGCGCAGTGGAGAACATCATCATAAAACCATTCAAGAAAGTTCACACAACACAGAATATAATCTAATCACACATCACACTTTCACACATAGGTACACGACAATATTACAATATTATTTATACGAACACTAACCCATTATTATTAAATTGTGGATTTATTCCAAATTAGGGAAATCATTCTCTAGATGACAATATCATGTATATTCCAGGTATCGATCTAGGACGTGATAGAGTTGAGGTTATCACTTTTATGCAGAAATTAATTATACAACGATGTTCAAGGGAATCCTTTAAATAGAAATCACTCAAAATAAGCAAGTAAAATACCTACAGCACAGGTCAAAATATTAGAATACGCGCTTACGGTACATGAGTTGTGGCATTTATTCTTATTATCCTACTATATCGTGGCTCTCGATTAATCTGCACTCAAGCTCGAAGATTCATGTCCAGTGACACATTTCTTCCAAAAATGACTCTAATGGATGCATAAATTATCACACAAAATATAATGTCCATCTGCAAGTCATAATCAAATTAATAGCACAGTAAAATATACGTATAATTCATCATTACTCCGTCCGGAGGATGTCATGTTCCAGGCCTACTTTACATAAAGTGAGCACACGATAATTCTTTCCAAGAACAAACCAACATTAAACCCATGGCCTTATTCAAATTTTAGCCCGTAATTAGGTTTAATTATTTTTACTCATTATTATTATTATTATTATTATTATATTTATTGACCGTGCCTAATCACACTTGCAAAGCTATCGTACGAAATTATTCAGATGACTCTAAACGAACTAAAGTCCACAGAAATGTCGTATAATCGTAGAATGAAATTTGACACTTAGAAAAACACTAGAACACTGTCCTAATCTGTCTCAATTAATTTTCAAACTATTTCAAAATCATTCAAGATTGACGCAGAGGTCATTTACTTTTATTTCTCCTGCCGTCTTAAATTTTTAAGACAGTTGAAGTCTCTCTCGATGACATTCACTCTTATCTCTAACTAACAGAACCGAATACACATTCATTCCAGACCACAAACTACCTCCCACCGAGGAAAGAATAATGAAAAGTCAAACTACTGCTAAACTAATAGAAAATCTAAATGAATAAGGTAAGGCTACGTTTTACAGACATTTTACAGAAAGATGGAAAAATGAAGTCTTAAAGAATACTCATGTGGCTGGTGTTAACTGGATTCTGGCTGATGACCTAGTACGTGGTCACATCACCTTCCATCGAACAAAGCCTTGCCCATGTCCGACGCCTTACATAATTAGTGACTCATGGAGGAGATGAAGGTGCACAGGAACCAGTAGGATTCATCTCGGAAAGAGATAGCCATCTTGAAGCGAGCTCGAACCAACGACCTTCCTTCTTCTGAGTTCTCGTAGAAAAGCTGAAACTAATAAAAGTCTTAGCAATAGTCCAGGATACACACGCGATGTTTAATAATTTGGAGATGGACACTTATCTTATGACAGTCATAAATAAATCGTAGAGAAGTTTTTCAAATGCCTGAATTGCAGTTTATTCAGTCCTCAGTGCCTTCTCTAATGAAAAGTCTCTCAGTAAAGCAAACGGCGTCCAGTCTCGACCGTAGCTGTATTCAGAGTAACGTTCAAATCAAGTGTTTAAAAGTAAAAACCCTGTATAAAATTTCCTTTGGAATTACCATAAATTCACTGTCTTAAGACGGAGGTGTGCCTCTTGATTATATCTGATTGGTGGATCTGTTGCATTCCTCTGAAGGTTGTCATTTTTATTGGCTGCCCTAGTTTCACGTCACACGACCTTGCAATTATTGATCGATTATAATCACGCTGCCCGCCCGATCACGTGGCACCCACACACATATGTCTGAAGGACACCTAACAGGAATTTCACCCTGCTTCCTCGTTCTCTTGGTAGGTTGGTAAAACCGGTTCGCAGGCGGCTTGTTCACGCTAGCACGGGCGTGTAAAATCTCACCCTCCTGGCGATCGAAATAATGTTTCAACTCACTGATGAAATAAATCATTCTCTCTTAATAAATTTTTTCCACTTTTGAAGGGGACAATACAACGTGTATACAAATTTCTTGTAACAAACGTCGAAAGCAAACTCCATATAAACTACAGATGTGTCGATACCAGGTTTAGTCCATACTCAACATTATATATATATATATTATTGGACCAATACCACCCACGCCATCGCCCCATAGAACCATGCAACAGCAACGTTGCCATACGGTACCATACGCCAAGGCGTTCGATGGTACGGGACCTTTTCGGTCCATAGTCAAATGCCACCTCATCTAGGAAGCCAAGAAAAGTAAAATCCGTACTGATGGATGGACAAATGCTCCTTCGACCGTGCAAGGATCAACTGCACTCCCTACGTTCCAAAATACACAATGCGCCCTCCCAGGATCACAGAGCTTTCGCGGTATAATGTCAAAATACAACACTAAACTAATTTGAAGGCATTAGGTAATTGAACGGAGGAAAACTAGGATGCATTTAAGTACGGAAAATAATAAGCAGACTTACTTTAAAACCCTATCTAACATACCTATATAAAACACATAAATTAATTCAATATAACCCTGATTAGTGCTACAATAAAAAATGTACAATGTCTGATGGACTGAATATAATTATAAACTCGGAGATATGACTCGGTTCATTGAAAATTAACTCAACTTGAACGTTCTCTCCTTCTACGACATGACGACGAATAAAACTAGATCAATGAACACACGCTAATTTGAACTATTCTTGAGTACAGGAATATCCTTGTAAATGCGACGGTTCTCATCAAAGACTTTTTCACTATCAGAAGGAACACACTATCTACGCAAAAATCAGAGGCAACTTTGAGTGGTCGCCTAACTAATTAACTACACTCCTAATTAGTAAACAAAAAATAAGCTAACACTAGAAGACAATATCACAATCAAAAACAAAATTAAACAGATGTAGGGTCCGGAATCGAACCCACATCGCAATGAACCCGATGACAAAATCACAAGGCAGAACCCGCTGTCGAATTCAGACAACAAACGTGAAATAAATCTCAAAGAACACATTCAAAAATTATATACACACACTACAAACACAAGTGTAAATCATACACACATACGACTGGCTGCATTTCATGGAACCAAAAATAAAAAATAAAAAGTAAATGAAGGTTGTGTGTGACGGAAAATCCAGGGTTTGCCTTGGACTTCGAACCGGTGGTCTCCAGGATGCCACCGATAAATGGGTCTCCGAAAATCCCTATCTAAATTGTTCAAAAATCAACAAACAATACTATTCTGGTGTTTCAGTTACTCATTTTCTTTACCGAGATAATCATGAAAGGATTAAAAGGAAATCTTCTAAATGCGATCGTATAATTGCGAACCCCTACGTTTCTCCGTATTGGTGCACAGCCTTGAACAATTCTCTTGGCAGAATTCTTTCTTCCCACTGTCGGCAGCCCTGAAGGTGGTTTTCCATGGTTTCCCAATTCATACCAGGCAAATGCTGGGGTTGTACCTTAATTAAGGCCACGGCCACGTCCTTCCCTATCCTAGCCCTTTCCTCTCCCATCGTCGCCATAAGACATATCTGTGTCGGTGCGACGTAAAGCAAAATAGCAACGAAACAAAAATTCCTTCTTACGAGCGCGGCCAGGTTCACCCTCTCAACAAAATCATAAATCGTAACGTCGTAGAGCCGTGCTTGTAAACGCTGGATGGAGACCCTTCATTTTAAACACTCTCAAGGCGAGGCAATCTGTCTCCCTGAGAAACATCGCGGTAAATATACATATATTATTTCAACCAATATTCTCTTATATCCCAAAGCTTTATTCGTTTATTCATTCTCTGCCCATTTACTACTTTTGAACTCACATCAAGCCACTATTCATCTTAATAATCTCACATCCATACACATGGAATACCCAGGTTCACAACTAGTCGATCGCACAGAAAAGTCAGCCTATGATTTTCCTACAGATCTGAATGCAAACAAAATCTCAAATGGATCTGAAAGTAGCTATAACTCTATTCTAATTTAAAAGAAAAGTATATACTTGTTGACATAGAATGGCATGGAAGGGAAACCCAATCTAAAATGGGAGGAGGTCCGTTCGAGTCCAGGCTTGTCACATATCACACAAATTGATACAGCCATCTCTATCTTCTACTCCTGCAAATTTACTTTAAAATCAGAGTGCATTGCTACCCCCACGATTATCATACCAAGACTGGCATTTTGAAGATACTACCGTCATGCATTACCAACATCAATTAAATATTCCATATAAAGAAAAATATTAATTTTACTGTTTGAAATCTTCAAAAATATGAATCTATATTTTATCCTCTCAACCTTTCGGATATTTCATCTATAAATCCGTGCACACGATTTACGTTAAATTAACATTTTTCTTTTTGCTCGAAAATCTAACCCACATTCCAGAATTTCCGTTCTCATCTAGAAAAACATTATATTATACAGTATGAAGACCACTCACAAGCCTCTCCCTAATTTAAAAACACATGCATTTCACATTTTCTATCCTATCTTACATGATATACGTATTTATATAAAATAACCCCGCATTTACTAGGCTAGTATTTGAAATTTAATCTACTCATCGTCATGTCAAGAAATCCAGAGCTCGGGCTTTGGGAAGGCCCTTGGCGACGCTTAACCAATCATGATGCTGGCGTGGATCACTATTTCAAATTCTCTTCCGGTCCCCTTGAGCACCTTCATAATCCTGAGGTCGTTTTCACTGGAACAATTCTAATGTTAATGACGTTCAATTAAATTACGTCTTTCAGCTTCACAGTTTATGAAACACTAATACAGTTCCCGCGGTCGTCTTCACGGCGATACAATCGTCCTGTTAGGCAAATTTTCACATACATTCAGTAATTTAACTTTATCTGTAACTTGAACATAGTTTTTCGTACAGCGTATCCACAAAATGTACACTAGCACTCCCGAACACATGCAGGACACCAGCGGATCGTGTGTCTGCCTCCAATATTTTACGTCAAGTCGTCCTTTCCTTAACATGGCCGTCTTTTGTATAATTTCACCCCATCTCGGAGAACGCGTGTAGGGCAATCTCCACCACATGTTGCATATCAGCCGTTCTACGAGTCGTTCGACACGGGCGGTACGGTCAAATGTGTAGCTCAGAATTCTATGTAATTTGGTTAAGGGCGCAAAACAAATCGATCGGCGGTTTATCTGATACGTACCATCAAATTCGACGCCTTTTCGAGGGTTCCCGGTCAAGAATCTGGGTTATCAGCTAGCGTGGGTACGCTATTGGTGCTTATATAATCTTCTGGTGGCGTAATTTTCCACACGTTGAAATTTTACAAACTGGTATAATTTTGGCAGAGGTCTACTATAAAAACATATGACATGTCGAGGTTTCCCTTACTAATTAATGCGCTTATCTCGAAATATCACAACACAACTCAATCTTATACGTTGGCGTTACCATGTTTCGGCCATTTTTAGTGGGCGGAGTTATTGCTATGTATTTTCCTTCCTTGTCATTTTCATAGCTCGCTCTCTTTCTGGGGATCTCTCCAGCTATGACGGACTTGTGCTTGCACCACCAAGTCGGAGGTGTTGTGCAATCTGATGCAACTTGACTTTGACATGGACAAGCAAACTTCAAAAAGTTTCCACTGCCTAAACCAATTTTCAATTAATTATATGTATGACCGATACGGTTACAATATATAAATACTGGGTGTTACATCAGTCACTTGCGATCCAGTTTTATGCATACCTTCACATTTACTACAATTCTGAAAGACGTCTGTCCCTCTCCCTTAACCGGGGTAATATAACGAGATGCGTCCTTACGGGCTAGAAGACAGCAGGAATCGTGAGAGCAACTATTAATTCATTATGGGTACCTCGAATGATCCGTAAAACGATTACAAATACGCAGAACACGTACTTTAGGTTGACGCACAGACAGAGAGCACGGTACTGTGAAGTGAGTGTCGTCGGTCAAGTGTCGCAGTAGCTCACATGGCAAGTGGGTGGGGAGGTATGTGATAGTGGACAGTGTTCGAGGTAGGAGGTTCGAATCGTCCATAAAAATTTTTAACAGTCAGTGACCTGGGAAGTGGTTAGGATGCATACTGGATAGCTTTCAATTACTGATTCTTTTATTTAAACCTGTAAAGGCCGTACGTATCGTTGCATTGGATATGGTGCTGGGTTGGAAGAGGATGTGGAGATGATGGTCTGTGACCAGAATAGGCTGGGAACTGGGAGCCGTACGTCAAATGTCGCAGTAGCTCACAGGGCAAGCGCGGTAGGATGTGTGATAGTTGACAGTGCTCGAGGGTTAGAAGGTTCAAGTCGCATGCAATTTTCTTTAGAGGGTGATTTGATCGTGCGGTTAGGGGTGCGCAGCTGTGAGTTAGTGGGTTCTAACCCCACTGTCGGCAGCCCTGACGATGGTCTTCCGAGGTTTACCATTTTACACCAGGCAAATGCTGGGGCTGTACCTTAATTGATGCCACGGCCGCTTCCTTCCCACTCCTAGCCCTTTCCTGTCCCATCGTCGCCATAAAACGTACCTGTGTCGGTGCGACGTAAGGCCAATTGTAAGAAAAATTTAAACCAGTTGCGTGGGAGGTGGCAAGGTTGTATACTTAATACCGGTACATTTACGGACTGATTTCTTTTTATGGCCCTGAATAGGGCCGTTGGTATGGAGCTGGGTTGATAGAGGCTAGGAAACATGTGACAGTATTTCAGTTATCAACGTCGTTTAACGCAGCAACTGCACGAACTGACGACCTCCGTAGTCGATATGGACTAGCGCGCGATGTTGAAAGGACCGTCTGGCCCGTTGCAATATCTCTGTTGAAACGGATCGGCATGCCTAGGTGATGAGCTGTCTTAGGTGAGAACGACTGGCCGGTTTCTCTGCATACACCAGTTGTTTTACATGGCCCGGCAGAAAAATTCCAGCGGCGTAAGATCGGGCGACCTGGCGGCCCGCGTGACAGGACCTCCCCTTCCTATCCATCTATCAGAATACGTCGCATGGATATGGTTCCGGATGACCCACGCCGCGTGCAGTGGAGCTCCGTCATGATGAAACCACATCCTGCAGCGGTCAAGAGGTGGCACATGTTCCAAAAACGTTGGTAGTTCATCTAGGAGAAACCGCAGGTAGCGTTGGCTAATCAGATGGCCCTCAAAGGAATGGGGACCGATGTGGTAATCACCCATGATTCTACACCATACATTCACACCCCACTGTACCTGAAAAGCTCTCTGTCAAACCCAATGGGGATTATCCACACTCCAGTAATGCATATTATGGCGATTAACGGTTCCATTGTTGTGGAATCCTGCTTCGTCCGTAAATAAGAGAGTCACTAGAAGAGCAAGATCAGTGTCCGCATGTTGTAGGATTCATTGACAGAACGCCAACCGGGCATCGAAGTTATGACCATGGACCTCCTGGTGTAAGTGCAGATGTTATGTGAATTTCTTCGTAGGAGGGGAGTTCACGCAGTCACATACTTATCTGACATTGCATGTTGTTGTCGTCCCAATGGGGCATATTTTGCCCTACCTTTGGTGTGCGAAGCTTGGAACATGTACGACGTAGCTAACTGGCCACAGACCATCATCACCTCATCCTCGTCCAACCCAGCACCATACCCAGTGCAATGATACATACGGTCGTTTACAGGGTCAAATAAACAAATCAGTCCTTGAAAGCTATCATGTCCGCCTCTGTGGGTTAGCTGTTAGCGTGATTAGCTTCCACCCCTGGAGGTCCGGGCTTGATTCCTGGTTCTGCCACGAAATTTCAAAAGTGGTACGAGGGCTGGAACCGGGTCCACTCAGCCTTTGGAGGTGAAGTAAGTAGAGGAGGGTTCTCTTCCCATCTCAGCCATCCTGGAAGTGGTTTTCCGTGGTTTCCCACTTCTCCTCCAGGCAAATGCCGGGATGGAACCTAACTTAAGGCCACAGCCGCTTCCTTCCCTCTTTCTTGCCTATCCGTTCCGAACTTCCTATCCCTCCAAGAGGCCCCTGTTCAGCACAGCAGGTGAGGCCACCTGGGCTAGGTACTGGTCCTCCTCCCCAGTTATATCCCCCGACCGAATGCCCCGCGCTCCACGACACTGCCCTTGAGGCGGTAGAGGTGGAATCCCTCGCTGAGTCCGAGGGAGGAACCGACCCTGGAGGGTAAGCAGATGTAATATTATGTCAACAACACACTTGAAAATAGATCACATAAAGACATTGAATTAAACGTTCCTTGGAACAACACTACGCGCCGAACTGTTAAAAAGTCCTTCAAAGATCTTCGTTATGGAGACAAATATACTCATAACTTTTCTCAGAATCTACTAATTTAATCAGTTATTATCTCAAAAGGGGCGTAGAGCTAACCACTCTACCCCATAACGTGCCGAGGTTACGAATGGTGAAAGCCTTTACCTTCCACCCGTCCAAGGGCCTTCGTGGCCCGTACGGAGATGACTTTGCTTTTGTTACCTCAAAAGAAAGCGCTTGATCCACTGAGTGTTTTTAGATCAAAACGAACTACGTACCTCAATTAGAACGAAAGTTAAGATTGCTTCAATGAGCAAAAATTTTGAAGAAATGAGACGTCAAATTGAATGTGCACTCATAACTTTCCTCAGAATCAATCAATTTGAATAGTTAAGATCTGAAATGAAAGAGCTTGATCCACTGAGTGTTCTTAGGCGAAACCAAACTCCGTACCTCAATTAGAACCAAAGATATGATTGTTTCATAGAGACAAAGAATTGAAAAAAATAAAATAATTTGAGGAAGACGGAAGTCAAGTGATTTATAGTACATGATGACAAATCTGTGCATGAATACTTTTCAGTTGAAAAAGGATGAAGGAAATCGACCGGATAGAATGGGCAGACTGACTGACTTTAGTTTTCATAAAGTTTTTTAATATATAGATTGAAGAATCAAATTGATGATAAAACTGTAACTGAATCGTTTTAAAATTCATGTTAAGAATTACAAGCATTCTCACTCTGTCGGGGTCGAGTCCACAGCTTTTCTGTCATATATGAGTCCTGCTATGCTAATCAGTATCTCAGAACATAATGTTGATGATGGTATTCATAAACATCCCATAGTTAGTTTTCACTGTTTTGGAAACTTTGTATTTCTTTTCCAACTAACTTGTACCCGCGGATTCGCTCGCGTGGATTTCGTATTTTGATAAAAGTAATCGTTTCTCGGTACTGTACTGACATTATTTGAAATCCCTAAAGCACACAAATTCAAAACTCACCGGAAAATTGAATACCATTTACCACTTGACCTCTTTTTAAACCACGTTTGTAGTATTGTCTTTTGGAGTTAAGATTACCAGGCTAATTGCAGAGGTAACTCCTAGAAGATGCCACATGCAACTGTAGGCTACATGGGAGAAACAGTCCTCACTCAAGCCGAAAAAACTACGTGTTTTTAAATTTATAAGTGAGATTCCAAGTACCTATATCCTCGTCTGTAACATACTCATTTTTTGAGATATAAGTTACCTCATAAAAAATTAAACTGATTTTTCACTTCTTTTTACCCTCATTAAGTAGTTTTTCCCAAAAGAAAACATGCTCCATTATTTTTAAATGAGATTGTTTGTACCAATGTTCACGTCTGTAACATCTTCAAATGTGAGACATATATATATATCCTCATAAATGAATTCATCTCCTTCACTTCTTTTCAACCCCTCTCCATTAAATGGATTTTTGGAAAACAAAATTGCGTGTTTCTTTATTTTCTAAGGGAGATTCCAGGTACCAAATTTTACGTCTGTAATATTTTCAGTTTTTGAGACATATGCATCCACAAAAAATAATTCAACTCCTTTCCACACTTACACACTTACACACACACACACACACACACACACACACACACACACACACACACACACACACACCTTTAAGTGAATTTCCAAAAATAAAAATACGTTAATTTTTATTTTTACTCGAGATTTCTAATACCATTTCTCACGTCTGTTAATTCTTTAGATATATTGTATACTAGCTGATGTACCCGTGCTTCGCTACGGAATTCTACCTTGTATACAGAATTGTAGGTTAGGTAGTGTGAGCAAGATTGTATTAAATTGCACAGCTCTTACCGTTGCCCTAGAAACGAGACGGGGAATTCACCAAACGTCTTTTCTCATATGAAAACTGAGAGAGGGCATTTTCACTGTAAATGTAGGCCCACTTACCTACCACCAGTCACAATCAGGCTGATGAGTTTTCATTATAATGTCAGACACTCACACACCATCTGCCTTTTTATATCCTCAGAAAGACTGTCTTAGTGGTTTTCCCAGCTGAAATGAACATAGGTCATTACAATGATGTCAGTAGGAACGACGCGATTTAAAGCAATGCTTTCATAGAAACAGTCGATCAAATGAAAAACCAAAAACCACACATTTTCTCACTTTTAACGAACGCTACCGATCCGACAGTCCAAAGTTCCAGAGCTGGTATGACCAAGCCGCAGACAGCCGTGACCCTTGAACACTTTTCGTCTTTTTTGGCGGGGGGGGGGGAGTCGAATAGTGCAAATAGGGCAAAAACTATGTCTTTTTACTAATCTGTTTCTTAGGAATACCCGATGAGTCGGAAAATCTCAATTCAGTACAATGGCGGCGGAAAAATCTATCTGACTTGGAGGCAAACTTTTCCTCCAAGCCAGAGAAGAAACCCCCTCTTCACTGCTAGTTTGGAATAAAATTTATATAGGATTTAATAAAAGTGAAGTGGAAGAAACTTTTGTTAAGAAACGGCTCTTTTCCGGGTTGAATTTTGAGTTATTTAGTGAATTGTGGTGCTATAATTTGGAATAGGTCTAAATTGTAATTTTAGACCAGGTCATACTACCACTACTACTACAACTACTACTACTACTACTAAGTGAGCCTCTGCCTTAAGTGGGCACACAGTTCATTCAAAACAGCGCGTCAGATAGGGAACGAACAGCTGGAATACTATGATGAACCAGTATGTTACGTACCAGCAGTATCAAAAAATGTATGAACCAGAGGAATGACATGCTAAAGAAGAAATGTTTCTAACTCTCCAGCCATTTCCTGCCAATATTCAGTCAGGCTGTTATACTTCGTACACAGCAATAATACCATCTATCGGAGTTGAGTGGAAGTATAAGAGACAAGGAACATCACAACAAACAATGGTCAATGTAATCTTATTGTTGATAAATTTTATGAGCTTTCGATATTGTAGGCCCTCATATTTAGTTTTCTTCCGACTCTGAAATACCACTCTTATCATAGTCAGTACGGTAAAACAGAATAAAACACAAATGATTGGAAATTGTATTCTCTATAACTTTTGTTATGTAGTAATTTTGGATAGGACCAAGAACATGGGTATTTAAAAATTAAATTTTATTCGCCTTCCCCTAAAATACAATTTCATCCAGAATTAATAAAATTATTTACAGCCTAGACTGTAGTTTCTTATTCCCCGACTCTATTGGCCTATACCGATTTTCATCAAATTCTGTTAACCCATTCTCTCGTGGCTCGACGTTGATATGGAGTTAGCAACAAAAATACTTTATCACTGAGAGGATCCACTTAAAGTTGGTTCTAAACTTCATTCATATTATCCAAAAGTGGCCAATTACGAATCACACCTGCTACTGTCATTTCAAATTAACAACTGATTTGAAATTTTAAAATAGTAACTTACAATCAAAATCAGATTTCATACTAAAGTTGGTGCCATTTTTACAATAAGTTAGTTACTTCCTTGTGATTTGATATTTTTAATAGACCACGCGATTTGTTTACTGGAAGCAACTGTTATTGGTCACACTCATAACAAGGTTATATTGTAGGCGGAACGTGGCTTTTCCATATCCGTCCAAATTGAAAACAATTAATGCTACGAATTAGTGTAATATACTGTAACTCTGGAAAATATCTTCCTAAAGTTAAAATTCGGTACATGTTTTGCCCTAGAATATGACTTTAAAATAAAACTGTACTTTAAACACACTGTACCAGGAAGGCATAGGTTCTGGCACATATAAATTAAAAACTTTATTTCCAGCATACAATTCCATTCCGATACATGAGCAGCTGTGTGAAAGAATGTTCTAGTACCTACCACACTTCACGAGCAAGTCAAGCAAGGTCAAGTGACGTCACCGCCGCTTACAGCTCACTTCCCCATCAGATATTTCTAGACTTTTTTCATTAACTTTTTAACGCCTGGACCGATTAAAATGAGACCAACGCTAAATTATAGCTAACATTATGGAAATAATACGCTGCAAATTTCAAGTCAATCCATCCATTAGTTTTCGAAATATAACGATTAAAAATTTGGGAAGAATGAACACCCCTTCTTCAGCTGATTCAGAACGCCGCCCATCTGGCGTGTATATATATGCCACTGGGCCAAGGCCGGGGAGAGAGCAGTCTGACCCGTGTGGCGAGTACAGTCTGTCTGTTCAGTCTCGTCAGTGAAGAAAGTATGCTCCGTCGCGATTCGCGAGGACGTGTTTATGGCCATGATCGAACGCCGTTGAACTAGTACCGTACATGAAGCTCCAACACGCCGCGATGACGATAAAATTCTAGACGTTTCCGTAATATAACGTTTGTGAAATTATTAACTGAATAAGACCATAATTTGGAGTGAGAATTCAAGTATCTGAGATTTTACGGACTGGTACACTTCACTAATTTCGTGTAATTGTGAACTCTGACGATATCTTAAATTATCGTGTGTGGAAAAACGGAAATCATAATTTACGACAATTTTAGTCATTCTAGGACACACTCCTTTAAGACAGTATAAAAGTGAACTGTAACCTTATTTTCTTAACATTTGTTCCATAACTGGACAAGACCAGTGAACTTTCTCGATCTTTCGATCAACACTATAATAAACGCAGAGAACATTAAGAACTTTTTATGGTTATATTAAATAATTCAGACTAGTGTTATATAAACACGACCATAAAATCACCTTAATCTGTCAACAACAATTGTTCAGAGACTGTGATAAAAACTATTGCAAATTACATTTTCAAGTGTTTGAACTGTACTTAATACTTCGCAATCATAATTTCATACGTAATCAGTGACGATTATGAACTGTGTTTTGTGCCACAAGGACTGTCAATATTAATTTAATGTCGTAAAATTATAGTTAAAAGAGAACTGTGTATCACGATAGTGAGTGGTAATAATTTCCGTGATTACTGAATTGCTCAGTGCCAATTGAACTTTCCGTGTGCTAATAGCACCTCCAAGAGTGACGGAAACCTTGGCGAAATACTACATCCTGCTACATCGAACATCATTCCTTCATCTATGGTACCCATCGAGGGACGTTAACGTGGTCTCTTCACGGAACATCGCCGAGTTCGAGTCTTCTTCCTCACTCCGCGGAATGTTCCAGACGCCGAGTCTCCAACTTCAACATTCGTAAGCAGATATTTCTGTTCTGAGTGAGTAATTACAAACTGACTGACTTTTACCAAACAGTTAATCCAGTACAGTGATATTATCAGTGCTTCGTGTGAATAGTATTCCATAATTTTCTCGTCGTATCAAAGAAGTTCACATTCGGTGATAAATTTATTTCAAAGTTAATAAGTTATTCAAATTTACGTTACATAGATAAACTTTAGGGTTTTCAAGTGCTTTATTATCATTTCTTACAATCCAAACTGAGAGACACTCAACAAGAGTTTAAATATTTTACTCAACTTTATCATGATAAATGTGTGTGTTCATTTTTGTGTGATTTAAAACTTAGAAAGACTCTAGGTGCAAAATTGATATCTTATGTTCTCACGAGATTTAGAAAGACTGTCGGATATTAATGTCCCATGAAGGAGTGATATTTATTTTCAAACTAACTTCAGGAAAGTCACGATATAAATCTTTGATTTTGACAAATATTGATGATAGATTTGAGTTCTACAGTAAGATTGCAGGGTGATCTATCTTTTGATATTATTAATAAATTTAATAGAAAAAGTATCACCATCTATTATTTGCCCTGCGATTCTACCCTTCTCTGTATCGGCTCCAAAAACACCGCACACTGCCTGAGATCCTTCTCATGCCCAAAACCCACTATCATTTCCTGGTACAACACTGACACCAGAACATCTGCAGAGGATATTCCCTTTTGTTATTGGATCAGTAGAGGAATAAACGATCCCAATTTCTTGCTATACCTGCTACCTGCTGTCTTAAAACTTATGGGTTGAGACTTGTGCTCCTTTTGACACATTAAAATCTGCTTCCTCTGGCAAGTTGCAATATTAATTAAAAATTGTAGCGTTCTATTATTGAACAGAGTCGAAGCACAACTGAACCCACAACAGGAGAATGCCAGGGGGCTTTCAGGAGAAGTCGATCTTGCGCTGAAGAGATCCTCAATATGAAGTCAGTATTAAGACAAGTTAAGGTGGAGGGCAAGAGGAACGTGGTGACCTTCGTCGATTTTAAGAAGCCATATAAACTGGAACCGTACTCTAATAGGAGTGTTACTAGAGATTAATGCGCCCTCTCCTTTACATCCTTCTACAACCTCTAAATACCCTCACAACCAAATGAAGAAATCTGTAACCTGTATTTACAATTCCGTTTACGTAATTACCCCGATCAAGACCTTTCCTTATATTAACATGTATGTACTTATAGTGAACCCCATGAGTTACTGTCGTCCTATCAACATAGTAACTAAATTTGGGAGGACTTCTCCCCTTTGTAAAACGTACAGCCTGACCTTTCACCTCGTTTACCATGATGCAGTTAATTGTTTGTTGTCCACCTCACAACTTTTTCGAAGTCCTTTTGCAGTCACTCACAAACCTATAACTTATTTATTACTCCATACAATATGTCATCTGCAAAACATCTGTAATTCCAGTTCTTTACTTATAATATTTAAGTGAGAACACAGATTTCCAATAATAGTGCCTTGAAGAGCTCCATTTTTATCATTACAGTATCAGATAATGCTTCAACTATTCTAGTTCTCAGAGTTCCGTTTTCCAGAAATTCAGCAACGCATTCAGTCCCATTTTTTTTCCATTCCAACGGCCATCACTTCGATATGAAAAAGAAAGCTGAAGATGAGACATACTCCAAATACCAACTTCCATTGTCGGGATTCAAACCTCGATCATCGAAGTGGAATAATTTTGACATGTTAGTCTAGCTGCTCCCTAAGATAAAACTACGGGAAAACATCCCACGTTACATTAGATTCTTTGTACAAAACAGATCACTCTCGTAGCTTCACGAATTTTCTTATCCTCATCACGTATCAGGAACAATATTTTATCATACTGAGCTATTGTATGGCAGTACAAAGGATTCTGTTTTTAAGCGAATATTTTGGGCTGTAGATCTTCGTTCCACTGGAACATCTCTTTCATTCAAGTATATCGTCTGCAACTTGCAACGTACGCAACGAGAAGGAAACTTCGGCAAAGGCTGCTAAGCCGCTGAAGATGTCTACCGTAGTTGCAGGCGAAAGCTATGTAAAGAAGAGAAGTTCCAAAGGACCATGGATAACAATTCCACCGAGGATGTGCCTGAGCGGATGGGGTCACGTAGCTGTCAACTTGAATTCGGGAGATAGTGGGTTCGAAACCCATTGTCGGCAGCTCTGAAGATGGTTTTCCATTTTCAACTAGGCAAATGCTGGGGATGCACTTTAATCAAGGCCATGGTCGCTTCCTTCCCACTCCTAGTTCTTTCCTAACCCATCGTTGCTATAAGAACTATCTGCGACGGTGCGACGTAAAGCAAACTTCGTGAGTATCACAAGGTAAGTCCTAATTATCTTCTATACTTCTGGACAAATTTCATCTCACCAACTTGTTTAAAAACCTCTTAATTTGTGTCCAACTTTTTTTTTGGCAATACCATATTTCACTCTCATAGAATGTCACGTTCTATACATTCTTCTAAGGAAAGACGTTTTTCTGAAGCCTATTGAATTATTCTAAGAATGCGACGTAAACGTGTGAGCTAGCTGCCGCCATTTCAGTTATTCTTGCAGTTCATGTATGCATTCATGCTGATGTATTACATCTTTCAAACCATCCATAAGAAGACCGTACATGTACGTGCTACATACACACGCACCACCATTGTCCTAAACTGGACTAGTACTCTAATTTTGTACAACTGTGATCCAGGAATGCAAGTACAGACCAACAATTCCTGCTCGTCAATTATATTTCACTATTTTATATTCTGTATTGTATCTAAAAGTGGTAACTAAGTTATTTAGACATGTTATAAAAGAAGAAAATTAGCCGGTCTCTAAATACATCTTTGGTATAATACTTGAGGGAAAGTCAGGTAACCAAATGTGATCGTAGTTCTAAGACCGTCCTCATGGCCTCTTTAGTGTTAACAGCTATACTAGCCAGAATCTCTCTTTTGGAGAGAAAGAAGTGGATCGCTCTTTATTGATTCTACTTTCGTTTAAAAGAGAAAGTTGTACAGATGAATATTTTGACCCTGAGAATGTATTGTCTCCATTGGAAACCCTCCGCCGGTCTTCCTGCCTTATTGAAACAATATCACCTTAAATGAGGAAGCAGTTTAGGTACAAGGAGACGAAATACATGGTAATTTACACACACAAAAACATTATTGAGTTAACTAATGGTCACAATTCTTTAGAAATTCATCAAGTATAAAAGTGCTGCTCTCGTGAAATGCCATATCATTCATTTTATTGAGCTGCGTGTAGAAAATTCCGTCAAACTGTGGGCTGCAGCGTTAATTCTACCACATTTGACATCGCTGAATTCTGCATAAAACATCAGCGCAGGGAACGGATAAAATTAATTTAGTTTGTGACTCAATTTTAATAAACCGATCACGTTAATTGTTTGTCATTTGAATGTGGTTTTATATATTATCTATTTGATTGTATTTATTGCACACGTGAAAGGGGCGTGTATTATTGGCTTTGTATTAAAATAGCCGTGCAATATCGGCCGGGATGACGCGTATGTACAGTTGTAGCTAACAAATTAAATTAATACTTAAAATCTTTAAAACGCCAATATATTACAATTCAGATATGAAATATGGATTTTATATGTTACAATGTTATATTAATCCAATGGTCTTCACATAAAAACCGTTATTGGTTCAGATTTATATACAGATGAAATATGTCCACTTGGTGTTGATGTAGTTTTTGTTGGTTCACGCTGGGGACTTATTCAGCAACCTCATGTACTTAGTGTATTTGAATCGGTTATTTATAAAACCCCGTAAGTCAATAATTGTAAATTTGGACGAAAATAAGAAACACTGAATAAGTAATAACGTAGAGAACTTTTAAATGCTTGCGTTGCTTCAAAAACTATTGAAGAACTTTTCTCATGAATTATAATATTGATCAGAAACAATTTCCAAGTCACTTAGTGAAAGTATCGATAGAAACTTACGAAAATTGCGTTTTGATGAATGTACATAACGTAGAAATGACTTTGAAATGAACAACTTTTTCTTAACCAGTCTCTCTGTCGGTGATATCTCAGTCATGCACGGTTTTCACGAATCCTAGAATTTCCCCTTCATTCCGCATATATATCCCTCCAATATTTTCAGATCCTTCAATTTCTCTATATTAATTGGAAGATTCTGTTAGCACCCTCTTTTTTCTGCCATCACAATGGCACTGGGAACATTGTTAACAAGCCTCAGGTTTTAGCTTATAAGACCATTAACGTACTGAGTAGTATTAACTATACGAAAGTAGCCCCTAGAATACACGAAATAGTTATACTGTGACACCTGAAACTTTACTTTCACATACCGACGCACTCCTTTCACATGAGATTCAATGGACAGGACGGACTTCTTGAACAGTACAGATCTCTAGGAGTTGCAGTCAAGAATAGTTACGTTCACAAACCCCACAAATCAATGATTTACAGAATTTCGAAACCATGCTCTAAGTTCCCAGTGTCCTGACATATTATATTCATCAGACTTACGGCATTTCTGCATAGAATGATGCACGTATGTTTGAGTTTTCATTTTCTCACATAACATGACAATTGCTAAACGAGAGACTTAAGGGGTTTTAAAAATAACGAAATCATTTAGGGTTCGTCAAAGTAGTGAGTCCTCTGATATATGTTTCTGAATAATTGTGGCCAGGCTTGGTAAGGAAGGAGATAGTGCGGACTACAAATTAGGTGTCATCCGGAATTCACCTGTAGTTCAACTAGATAAATATCAGAGGGGGGCGATAGTCGAGTAGTATTGTCATTGGCGTCTCATAAATGTGACCACAGTTTGAATCTCTACGGTTTGGATTCTACATGTAAGCAGAGAACGCTTGACTATGAACGAAGAGTTACGTAAACCCACAAGTTTTCTTCACGTGGAGAAAACTTTTGGAGCGGGAGAGAGTCGGAATTTAAGTCACAGATCTTGTACTCGCAGTAGTGTTAGCGGCCATCGTTCCAGAAAACTTAAATAAGACTTAATTTTGCTCTGGGCGTGAGAATCACTCCCCGTAGCACTATAAAAGAAGAAATATACAGATACACACACATTCAAACTTTTACCTTTTGTATAATGTTCAGCAAGTAATTCTATAAATTAACTACCAGCCCCGTTTCCTAGGCAGAACAGCCCATGAGATTCAAGGACTGCCAAGAAGACTGCTGCCCACTCACATAGCCTAAAGATACCTCTATGCATGCGTCAGAGTAACGACATCCTCAAGAGTATTCTTTGACTTTCCTAACCGTTATCCAAATTCCATGCTACGTCTATTACTCTATGGACACATCCTATACCAGTCTTTCCTCTATTAATTATAACTCCGTATTTAATTTCCCTCCTTTTACTGCTTTACAATACGTTTGTTTATTATTGCCTGCCTTCTCTATGTCATTTGCTTACCTTTGGCATTGCCGTCACAATGAAAACAATACCAGTTTACATTCTTCATATTATACCAGGCATTTTGGGGTTCGTTGGAACTACGTAATACCGAGCTCGATAGCTGAAGTCACTTAAGTGTGCCCAGTATCCAGAATTCGGGAGATAGTGGGTTCGAACCCCACTGTCGGCAGCCCTGAAGATGATTTTCCGTGGTTTTCCATTTTCACATCAGGCAAATGCTGGGGTTGTGCCTTAATTAAGACCACGGCCGCTTCCTTCCCACTGCTCGCCCTTTCCTGTCCCATCGTCGCCATAAGACCTATCTGTGTCGGTGCGACGTAAAGCAAGTTGTAAATAAAAGGAACTCCTTACTCTGGTTCCTTCCGGAATTTGATCCGGAATTTAGGGAAGAGCCAAGCGATTTTTAGTTGAAAGTTTCAACCCAGGATGGAAACCTCAGTCACGGATGAAAATCCAACAACTTAGACATTCAGTTAATCATACTGAATGTAATAATAATAATAATAATAATAATAATAATAATAATAATAATAATAATAATAATAATAACGCAGATCACAATATGTTTAATGACCAATGAACAGTACATAGCTCTCAGATTCCAGGTGCCCTTGCGAGGACGGTTCTTAAATTCAACAGCAAGCAATATACAGATATAAAAATAATCTGCCGTGTTCAGTGGCGCTGGCCTTCTGACCGCTATTTGGATGGTTCGATCCTGGCTCAGTGCTGTGGTATTTGAAGGTGCTCAAGTACGTCAGCCTCGTGTCGGTAGAACTCTTGCGGGACAGAATTCCGGCACATTCGGCGTCTCCCAAAAGCGCAAAAAGTAGTTAGTGGGATGTAAAAAACATGACGTCGTTATTAAATGTTATCCACACCTAGAGTACATAGTTACAGTGCCTCCCTTCACGTCTCGATCTCAAAGAAGAAAGAAATATACCATTCTTTTATTCAAGAAAATAATTATATATGGTTCGGCAATGATATCCCCTTGTCATGGATGTCTGAATGTACGAACATAATGTACAATTTCACATCTCACTTCTTAAAAACAAAAATATTGCTCCTTATGTTTTGAACATTTACGATATTTTTTTTTTGCTAGGGGCTTTACGTCGCACCGACACAGATAGGTCTTATGGCGACGATGGGATAGGAAAGGCCTAGGAGTTGGAAGGAAGCGGCCGTGGCCTTAATTAAGGTACAGCCCCAGCATTTGCCTGGTGTGAAAATGGGAAACCACGGAAAACCATTTTCAGGGCTGCCGATAGTGGGATTCGAACCTACTATCTCCCGGATGCAAGCTCACAGCCGCGCGCCTCTACGCGCACGGCCAACTCGCCCGGTCATTTACGATTAGACGATTAGGAACACACATGCATACATCTACATTATAGACTGTTATTTCTTTCAAGGTTGAATTTGCAGACCACCGTGAATTAATACAGTGCCTTCACAATCTTCTATTTGCAAGTTGCCCTGTAGCCTCATTTAGTTCCATATCTCTTATCACAGAATCATGAAGAACTGAGTCTAAGCATCATCGTTTTTGTCTCCCTCTATATCTCTTACCCTCTCTGGTCGAGTCCATTATTTTCTGATGTAACCTATCCTCTTACCAGACGTATGGTCTGTGTAGTATTGTTCAGTGATCATGTCGACGTTTGTGCCTGAAAAAGAACATTTACGGCACGCATTGCTTGTCTTAACTAATCAAAAGGAAAAGGCTGTGGAAAGCATCGTTTTCTGGTAGAAACGTATGGTGGACACGCTCCATCGGTTAGAACATATGAGACAAGAGGAAGACCATGGACCACAGCGGTGTTGTGTATTATGAACTCTTGAACCCATGCGAAACCGCTAATGCGCAACGCTATCGCCAGCAAATGAGTAATTTAAATCACGCATTGATCGAATGACGACCAGAATGGCTCAGAAGACATGGCAAAGTGTTTTGATACACGACAACGTGCCGTCTCACACAGCAAAACCAGTGAAACACACCTTGAAGTCGCTTGGCACCCGCCGTATTGCCCCGACGTAGTGCCATCTATCACCTTTTCGCAACAATAGGGCACGCGCATTTCAGCAATTTCGACGAAGTTGAAAAATGCTCTTTGCTTTACGTCGCACCGATACAGATAGGTCTTATTGTGACGATGGGATAGGAAAGGCGTAGGAATGGGAAGGAAGCGGCCGTGGCCTTAATTAAGGTACAGCCCCAGCATTTGCCTGGTGTGAAAATGAGAAACCACGAAAACCATCTTCAGGGCTGCTGACAGTGGGGTTCGAACGCACTATCTCCCGATTACTGGATACTGGCCGCACTTAAGGGACTGCAGCTATCGAGCTAGGTACTTGAAAATGGATCGACGAATGGTTTGCCGCAAAAGACAAACAGTTTTTCTGGCGTGGTATCAATAACTTACTCGAAAGATGGGCGAAGTGTGTAGAAGCCGATGGCCAACATTTTGAATAAACAAAAAATGACTTTCCCTTGAAAATTACGTGGTTTCTTTACCATAAAATCCTACAAAAACGTATGCATACACCTGGTGTATTCACTTCAGATGACCGCGCCATCGATGCCGGTTTATACGTCCATCTTCGTCTATCGAGTTTATTCGTAAAGTAGCCTTTATCTCCTCATTCCGTATACCCTCGCCATTATTCCCACCTGCTTGTACTAGGAATCATTCTCGCTACTTTCACGTCCGTTACTACTAATTTATGAATACGGTATCCAGAGTGCACCCAGTTATCATCCCCGTACAGTAAAGTCGGACTGAAAACAGACCGATGTACAGATACATTCGTCAGAGTGTTGACTTCTTTCTGGGAGAACACTGTTGATAGCAAACTGTGTAATCACTGTATTAACAATGTTTCATATTTATTCCTTTCCAGATATTATACTACCAACCTGGTGGATAGACATACTGAGTACTTGAAATGAGTCACCTGTTCCACTTTTGTATCTTCTGAGCTTTCTTCTCAGTTGACAATATACCCTAATCGCCTAACATCTATATCACGCTCCAATATTCTGCATTACACTGCATGCTTTCAGCACAGTCTGCATATGCCAAACTGCTTACGAGATTTCCACATATTGAATCCACTCATGTCATTTTGTACCTGTCAGTAAATGATCCATGTGTCCGCCTCATTAGCGTACTGGCCTTCGGTTCAGAAAGCACCGGGTATCGATTCGGGGATTTTAACTTTGCCTCATTAATTCCTTTCCCTCGGGGACTGGGTTTTTGTGTTTTTCTTAGTACACACACCTTCATATATAGAACACACCACACAGCGAACCACCGTAGAAATACTCAATAGTGAACACACCCCTCCATATAGGAAAGTTCTCCGGCCGAAAAACTGGACAAAAATCCCTACAAAGTACCGACCCCAGTAGAATAATAATAATAAGAAGAAGAATATATGATCCATGTATACCATAAACTATAGAGGTAGCCCTGTGTAACCTATGTAACTACTTTGAACTATGAAATACGATGAAATCAGTCCTCGGCCCGATTGTCAATGCAAAATGCCTTTGATTATATTCAATAACCTACCATTAATAGCATAGAAACAGAGTAGGAATGGCTCGTACTAGCTCTCTGAAAATGGGGAATCTACTGCGTGATAGAAGCCTCGTCTCGGAAACACTTTACAGTTTGTCAGATGCTATGTATATTCAGTGCTTCTGTACGGCGCTGAAGCATGGACTCTGAAATGTAGCACCATTAAGAGAATAAATGCCTTCGAGGTGCGGCTGTTCCGAGGGATATTACGGATCTCGTCGACTGACTACGTTTCCAATGTTTTCCTACTCAGACGCACGAGGAAGGAACGAATGCTGGTGTGTACAATCAAGGAAAGGAAGACACCTTGGTCGTATTATGAGGATTGATAAGTGCATCTACTAAAAATGACCATGCAGGGTAAAATTGATGGACGTAGAGATCACGGTCCACGGAAACCCTCTTGGCGGAGGTCAAGACTAGGTTCTAGAAGACTGATGAGGACAGACTTCGCTGTGGTGTCTCCAACATCCAGTAATCGAGAAGGCACTAGAAGGAGAAAAATAAAAAGGAGAAGAAGAAGAAGCTTATAAACCCTCAATACGGCTAAATCTTTCGTCTTGGTACTTTGTCATATTCCTTATCGTGGTCTACGGAACATGAACGGAACTGTCTATTCGTCTCGTAGTATTTTCAGTGACTTGGCGCATACTGAAAATCTAGTCCTGACAGCCCCGCTGTGGTCTGAAACCACAATGGTTTTCATTCAACTTATCCTCCACCATTGATCGCACCCTTCTTTTTAAAATGCCTGATATGCACCTTCATAATTGCTGCTATAATTTCTGTTCCTTTGCTTACAGATAGGTGCAATAACTGCTTTCATCCAATCAGACAGTACTTTAATGACATTGCATCCCTGTCTCGTCACTGTATTTCACTAATTGAGGTGTGATTTCATCCAATTTTTGCTGCTTCATAACAATGTACATTAGTTTACTTACCAATTTTCCCACTTCCTTGAATGCCGTGATTGTTCTTTCCCTAAAATTAAAGTGTTTGTTTGACCTTTTTTAAGATCACAATTGTAATTATCTGCATGGAAAGAACAACCATGTCGCCTGTCGCCACAGGCACACAGACGACATCGCTTCTCTCATCGACGTTATCTCTTATTTACACTCATCTCTGAAGTCGAGGGTTTAAGTCTGCTTCACTATGCGACTGGAAACTTCAGACACCCGAGGATCGATTCCCTTTTCTTATATTGTGAGTATTTACATTTTATTTCTAGTCTCTTGGCACCTATCGTAATCACGAAACCCCAAAACATTATAACTACCCAACTGGCGGCGTGGCGTGTGGATGCTTGGTCTACAAGCCGGTCGAGATGGTGCAGCTCTTTTGGAGGTTCGATGCATGTAACTTTTAATTATGTACCAGTTGCTATCTTGAAACCTACGCACTAGCTTGAACCGCAGAGGACAGGTCTTAGCACCAACCTCCATACCACGCAGACGGACAGCCAGTCAAATGAATCACTAGCAATTAGCTCACACTACAACACAATTCCACTTCAGTGTTAGCTATTGCTGGATAACAACGATTTCAGGCTAATTACGGGTGGAACCTTGCTGAAATATCGTGTTATATATCTGGTGAACACAGCCGGGTGAAATTATGAGCGTTTCTCGGGTAGGAACTCATCACAATTCATGTGTATAAGAGGGATTCTTCATTCGTTAAATCACTGATCATAATATTTACCTGTATATTTTTGTAAATTATGTCAATAGCAGATCCAAGCAAGTGATTCTAGTTCAATGATGAGTCTTATTTGGTACTGGTCCCATATGGCTGATCAATTCTATAAGAGCGGTGAGGACTTATTTGCTAGTTGCTTTACGTCACACCGACATAGACAGGTCTTATGGCGACGATGGGACACGAAAGGTCTAAGACCGGGAAGGAAGCGGTCGTGGTCTTAATTTTAGTATGCCCCAGCATTTTCCTGGTGTTAAAACGGGAAACCACGGAAAACTATCTTCGGAGCTGCCGACATTCGGGTTAGAATCCATTATCTCCTGGATGCGAGCTCAAAGCTTCGAGCTCCTAACCGCGCCCGATTGTGAGGACTTTCAGATCAGTCTAATTACTTCTTTAGATCTCTCGGATATTAGCACAATGAATGTAAATCAATCACCGGTGGCCAAAACAAGCGTACAAACTCATGATTTGGTTTATGCGGCATATACCAGCTTAAATATAAATATTTTATACTTGAATACAGGAGAAAGCCTTGTGTATTCATTAATTATTTCAGTGCAGGAAATTATATTGTGTGTTGAGAATTGAAAGATATTCTGATGTTACCGATAGTTCGATGAAAGTATTTTCGATTTGATATGGCACCAGTAGCGTTAAATGGTGACCGATTGAATCGGGGTTTGTACCTACTACCAAAGGCACAGGAGAAGGGAGCATAACAGGCTGCTCTATACATCCTCTTGCAAAGAATGATTCTAGCTAGTAGAAACAGAGCTTTTCCTTATGAATTCTAAAAAATATGAAATATCTGTCTCGGAGATTCGAAACTTTTCCAAGTTACTTTTCCACGGGTAATGAACATATGTGCTATACTCGTCATCATAAAATTCATGTTGCGGTAGCAAATTAGCGGAGACTCAGCTACATTAATTACATCTGTAATATTATTGGACTATGTTGACACAACAAGTTCGAATCGTTTGCATAGGTATCCACGTTTGACATATTATAGTCTGATCACTATTTGGGGTTGTTAACTCTATCATGGATTGTGCTGTTAATTACTGAATATTTAATTTACCGTCAATATACTAATTGCATTAAATACCAAATAATGACAACTCTACTAAATAATAAACACATTTCACGGATTTCTCCTCCGACTTTCTCTCTAAAACTGTGCCTTTGCCGTAATATCCTTTCGGATAGATTAGCATGGACATAGACTGACTACAACGGTGGTTTAATATTCTCCATCGAAAGCTTATTTTCGATTATTATTATTATTATTATTATTATTATTATTATTATTATTATTATTATTATTATTATTATTATTATTATTATTATTATTACGAGTTCGTTTGGTCCGCCCAAGCTGTGTTTGTGTTGTTGTTGTTCTTTTCGATGTTTGCCGCTTTTGGTGTTCATAATGGTAGGTTTGGCTGCTGCTTTATTCTTGGAACCATGACTTTTTCTGTTGCCCCAGTAATCCTTCATTTTCTGGCTGAACTCAATTTTGCATTCCTATCACCAGTATCTGGTTTTGATAGATGAATGGTAGTTGTTTCTGTTGGTTACTATGGCATGATTAATATTAAGTTCTGCCAGATGCTTCTCCACCTCCTTGATCCACAGGGATCCAGTGGCTTTACCCTTTCTGGCTACTTTGAACACCTTATTGGACAGCTCGTGGGAATCCATTCTATACAGGTGTCCATAGAAAGCCAGCTGTTTTCTACTCCTGGCATCTGTGACGGTTTCTCGGGGTTGGTAGAGTTCACTCTTTGGTTTGTACCAGAGCCTTCCATCTGATAGGATCCTTGGTCCTACTATCTTTGTCAGGAACTCCCTTTCTTGTACTTCGAGGGCTCTTAGTGGGGTCTTCGTAGACAGAGATTGGCACTCTGCTGTGTAGCATATTGCCAGTCTCACTTTGTATTATACTGTTTTAGTTTGACATTCATCGATAGGTGTTTTGAGGCGTACAGTTTTCTGAAGGCATGTTATGCCTTGCCCAGTTTGATTCACCACTGCTCGAGAGGTCTTCTGAAATCCGCTCTCCAACGTACTTCGCAGTTTCTACTGTCTTGATATTCTTGGTGTCACTGACTCACATTGTTCTAGGGGCGCCTTTCATATTGGTAATGATGTTGATGTTGATCAGGAGATCTGTTTTAGCCACTATTGAGTATAGAGTTTGGAGTTACATAACAGCCTCCTGCACGTCGTTTGCTAGTAAGGTAAGGTCATCAGCAAAGGCCAGGCATGGGATCCACAGGTTGTCTGCTTTGACATCCATACTTACTCCCGTGATCACTGGTAGGGATCTGGTGAATTCCCTGTTGATCTCTTCCAGGACGCAGTTAAATAATATGCATGAGACACCATCTCCTTGCCTCACCCCTGTATTGACTGGGAAGGTCTTCGAGAGCTGTCCTCTAGACTTTACTTTGGAAGTTGTGTTGTGCACCAACCTATTTATTTTCTTGTTGAGTCCTATTTCCCTTAGGGTTTTGAAGAGGGTTCTTCTATCCACGAACTCTTATGCCTTTGGAAGTCGACGAAGGTAACTACCCACTGTCTCTCACTTTCTGCTATACTGGAGGATGGTCTTGAGGTTTTTTATCTGTTGAATACCGGATCTCGATGCTTTGAATCCCTCTTGGTCATCTTCTTACTCGTTGTCAAGCTGCCGCGTTACATGCCGTTCTAGGATCTTGGAAAATATTTTATATGTGACAGCAAGGAGTGATATTCCTGTGTAATTGCCGGGGTCTGTTTTGTTCCCTTTCTTGTGGATCGGGTGGATAACGGCTGAGGTATAGTCATCTGGGAGCCTCTCACTAGCCCATATGTCAAGGATCACTTCGTGTATGTGCCTGAAAGTATGTTTTCCGGCTTATTCCAACATTTCTGCTACTATCCCGTCTTCTCCAGAGGCTTTTATGATTTCTTTAACTTCCTCGTATGTATCGGCCTACATAGGACCACGCTATTTCACCTGCCTTCTCTGCGCTTTGATCTCTGCCCAGTGCTCCTTCATTCGTTGAGGTGTTGAGTGTTTTATTTCCTCCATCCACGTCTTTCCCGACTTCAACTTTGGACTTTCTTGAAAATCCTGGCGGTTTTTAGTTTCCACCTAAGTGCATTGCGTCCTTGTAAGTGATCCCCATCTCCTTTCGTTCGCTTTCTACCTCCGTGAACGAAGTTGGCTTGGTCTTCTAATCTTTAAAAGAGGTAAGGATCTGGTTGAAAATAGCGTTGGTTTCATTCTTAGCAAGTGGTCATAAAATGCAATTCTCCTTCACTGCATGTCATCAGAGATCTTCTGGACATGAGTATACAACTCATGGTTATTCCGACGTATATATTTATTTTTCTCTTTAATTGGACCAAGTATCTGGCATAAGATCTTCCTTTCTTTCTTTCTTTCATTTCCAATTTTTCTATCAGGCCTTTCTAGTTCATTCCAAGTCATTCCGTTGCATACGAAGACTCTGGTCTTATGCCAGTGCAATAATGTCTGAGTTTTGCATTCAGAGATATGGACTTCGTGTTGAAAACGTATTTGGTCAGTTGATAAGACATTTCCATTTTATTCATGAGTGAAGCGAAAACTTCCTTTCAGAGATGTTTAGTTCCATCCACCCTCCAAGATATTTCAACTTATCTTTCCGTTTGTTTGCCCTGTGGTTTACTTTTAGCTTTCTTTGTGCCGGCCTGATGTTAGTTATGAATTGCGATTTCTCCAAAGACATCTGGAGGTCTGCCTTTTCCGCCTGTGTCTTGACGTGGTTATTTTGCTTTGAAACCATGTCTCAAGAATCAGATCAAATTGCTAGATCATCTGTAAACACAGGCAATCAATTGAAAGATTTCTGTTCTTGTAACCAAATCTCACACCATTTTGGAGCCTGTCGTTGTTAATTTCTTAGCGCCACTGGCACTTTATTATTATTATTATTATTATTATTATTATTATTATTATTATTATTATTATTATTATTATTAAGTTTGTGTGACTTGTTATCAACTCGGAGGATCGTTGTGTCCTCAAATATCACCGCAAACGTTATTAGGTTATAGTTAACCCACAAAAACCGACCAAGCCACCATAACAAGGCAAACAGGACTTGATGAGTAGTGAGTTCGTTTGCCATTGCTTTCTGCACAGGGCAATTAAGGGTTTTTGCAGCACGATTGTCCGTATTAGTAGCACCATATATTAATCAGAGCCCCCATACTTCAGCAGCTTCCATCTCTCCTTCCCTTTCTGCCTAAGTACGTATTCGGCCTCCCCATTACCGCCAACTGTGTCAGTCCGAATACATAAACGGGCTTCCGCAACTTTGGCTTAAATGCGAAAATGAACTCAAGCACAATCTGTTGCATATTATTGGAATCACTGACACTGCTCTAAGTATAAGGCGTGATCAAAAAGTTTCCGTTTGAGGGCGTTGCTGCAGCGGACATGTAACGCAGCGCGACTCCGATGCGGGTATATAAGAACGGACATGTAGGCAAAGGGATTAGAGTGGTAGTCGTGTAGTGCCGAGGTGCGTGCGTTAACCCGCCAATGCACGGGTTGTGTCTGTGAGACCCATGCGCTGCTATTTCCTAGATTTTCCGATAGACGGCGGGAGCTGCATTTTTCCGGCTTCTGCTACCTTCTTGTTTTCACCGGTGTAGTACTCCTGCAGACGAACAAGGAAGTGATTTCTTTAGCACGTGAGCTGTGGCAAGTTATACTGCTGTGTGGGCCTGTGAGACCCTACCAGTGCAGTCATGTAAGTTTCTGTATCATAAGCATTTTGGTCTTTCAATTTTAACCGTGTACATAAAGAAGATTTAATGTTGGTTTATAGGATGATTATATTGTAGCGTCTCGTCCAAATCCGTGGTGTAGTGGTTAGCTAGTTTGGCTGTCTTTCACCTTAGTTCCTTGGGTTTTTAGTACATAGATGAGACTGAAAATGGGTGACCTGGGCTAATGAGTTCGTTTCTTCTTAGGTCTAAGAGAAAGGAGTGTTACGATGTCAGCAATCCACATGATAGGGAACGAGTTGTCGCATTATTGGAGGAACCATTATCAGATGATGATATATCCGATATCGCTGATTCTGATGCAGAACCCGAGTTTTTTATTTCAAGTGACCATAATACAGACTCGGAGACTGATGCCGACGTACAAGAAGAAGAAGAAGAAGAAGAAGAGGTAGAAGGAAATGATTCAAGAATGAACCAGTCTGAATCCAACAAACATTTCATGGGTAGATATCAAACTACAAAATGGAAGAAAATGAGACCCACCGCAAATGTCCGTACAAGAAGGCACCATATTGTGCATAAACTGCCCGGGGTAATAGGGGCTGCTAAAGGAGCAAAATAAGTTACAGAATGATGGAATTTGTTTTTCAACAATGGTATGATCGAAAGTATTGTTACGTACACGAATATCTTCATTGCGGCAATTTCTTCCAGATATGAAGATCCGAGTAACTGTAAACCTACGACAGTTTCAGAAATTAGAGCACTTACAGGACTTCTGTATGGTATGGGTTTCCTTCACGATGGAAGAATGGATATTCAAGATTTCTGGTCTACCGATGGCTTGGGAACGGAGCACTTTCCAGCGACTATGGCTTTCAGACGTTTCAGATTTCTTCTAAAATATATTCGCTTTGATGATGTGGGGACAAGGCAGCAGAGAAGAGAAGGGGATAAATTGGCAGCTGTAAGAGAAATGATGGAAACATACAATGGGAACTGTAAGAAAGCCTACTACCTTGGGGAATTCATGACATTAGATGAGATGCTTTGGTCTCTCCGGGGACGGTGCAGTTTTAGAATGTACATTACCACGAAACCAGATAAGTACGGAATTAAAGTATTCGCTCTAGTTGATGCAAAGATGTTTTATACATACAATTTAGAAATTTACTGTGGTAAGCAACCTGAAGGCCCGTATCAAGATGTGAGTTTTAGACCTGCTGATGTTGTAGAAAGAATGTGCATCCCTGTATCCGGAACTGGACGTAATTTGACAGTTGACAACTGGTTTACCTCGTACCCTATTGTCAAAAAAAGGAAGCATGAACATAATATTACCATAGTCAGTACTCTTCGAAAAAATAAGAGAGAGTTGCGCACAAGCTTTGTTGTAGCTGCAAAACGAAAACCTTACAGCAGTTTATTTGGCTTCCAAGAGGAGATGACGCTAGTTTCCTATGTTCCGAAGAAAAGAAGAACTGTTGTTTTCCTGTCGTCGATGCACAGCGATGATAAAATTGACGAAAGTACTGGAGAAAAGAGGAAGCCTGAAATAGTCACATTCTATAATTCAACTAAGGGTGGTGTACAGTAGACCGTGTAGACGAGAGAACGGCATTCTATGACGTGGCTCGAATTACCAGACACTGGACAATGGTGGTTTTCTATGCGTTGCTAAATATAGCAGGCTTTAACGCATATTTAATATTCAGAGCCAACAACCCTAACTCTCCAGACGCAAGGAACTGAAGAAATTTTTTGAAGAAACTTTTGTTTCATCTAACTGAGGAACAAATAAGAGAAAGAGCTGTCTCAAGATGTTCTCCAAATAGCATTTGCGATACTGCAAGAAGGATATCTGGGGTGACGTAAGAAGAAGGACCTGAAAACACAGAAAATCAAAGAGGACGTTGTGCATACTGTAGAGACAGGAAGACCCGCTACTCGTCTGTGAGACCCAACCCGTTTACTCATGTAACTTTTTATGACCCGTGCACTGGCGGGTTAAATGTGGCCACGTGAACTATGGCGACGTTATTACCAAATGCGTCCAAACAGGTCCAACGTGCGGTTATTCTGCTCTTGATTACCGAGGGACAAACACCGGTGGATATCCATCGGAGAATGAAGACTATATATTGGATAGAATGTCTGTCGAAAACCACCGCTGTGGAATGGTGCACCAAGTTCCGTACGGATCGCGTTTCGACACAAGACGCCGGTCGATCTGAGAGGCCAGCCTTATCCATTACGGACAACAATAAGCGGGCTCTCTATAGACCTGATCTCTCCCCATGCTGTTATCACGCCTTCGGTCTCGTCAAAGAGGGCTTGAAGGGACGATGAAGTGCAGCAGGACACGACGTCTTACAACACGGGGACCTTTAAACTGGTGCGTCAGTGGGGTGAGTATCTCAATGCTCAGACGATTTTGCCTGATTGGCATCTCGATTTAGCACTGTATGACCATCGAACGGAAACGTTTTGACTCCCCCTTATATTTATCCTCCAATAATGGCCAAAACAATGATAAAAGAATGACGCTAGTCACCGTTTGTTTACACTATGGCTTCCCCATCATGCGGTGTTTCGTGTTCTTTGCTAAATGATACTGAATGAGAATTGTATCGTGATTATGATTTGTTTAGTGAAACTGAGAGTTAGTGTGAACCTAGTGATGATGAAAACATCAATTGTGATGAAGATGACGATGGTATTCTCGATACTGTTTCACCAGCAGCAGGTGATACTGACGGGACTTCCCCCGAATTTGTAGATTCTGCTCCTATCCCCGATAAATTGCAATTTACTGGGAGAGCTGGTTTGAACATTTATATTCCTGATAATTTTACTGAACTGAAATACTTCGAATTATTAATTTTGAATTACTTTTAAAATTTCTAAGAACGTTAATTTTCTATATTTGCCTATTTATCTCGTTTATGTGCATGAGTTTATATGTGCAGTTTAACTAAGACGGTAAAAGAGATATAATTACTGCCGTAAATGAGGTCCGCCTCTGTGGTGTAGTGGCTGGTGTGATCCGTAATCCGTTTACCGTCCAGGGCTGGTCTTTCCCTCGGACTAAGCGAGGGATCCCACCTCTACCACCTCAAGAGCAGTGTCACGGAGCGTGAGACTTTTGGATCGGGGATACAGCTGGAAAGGAGTACCAGTACGTCGCCCAGGCGGCCTCACATGCTAGGCTGAACAGGGGCCTTGTGAGGCGGTGGGAAATCGGAAGGGGTAGAAAAGGAAGGGAGAAGAAAGCGGCATTGGCCTAATGTTCGGCACCATCCTGGAATTTACCTGAAGAAGAAGAAGAAGAAGTGGGAAACCACGGAAAACTACTTCGAAGATGGCCCAGGCGAAAATCGAGCCCCTCTACTCAGTTGACCTCCTAAGGCTCAGTGGACCCCGTTACAGCCTTCGTACCACATTTCAAACTTCGTGAAAAAGCCGGAAATCGAACACGGGCCTCCGGGGGTGGCAGTTAATCACACTAACCACTACACCAGAGATGTGGACGTTTATAGAACAGTATGGAGAAAGGAAGGCAGTTTGACTAAGACGGTAAAAGAGATATGATTACTGCCGTAAGTGAGGTCCGCCTCTGTGGAGTAGTGGCTGTTGTGATTAGCCGCCACACCTGGAGGTCCGGGTTCGATTCCGGGCTCTTTCACGAAGTTTGAAATGTGGTATGAGGCCTGGAACAGGGTCCACTCAGCCTCGGGAGGTCAACTAAGTCGAGGGGGTTCGATACACACCTCAGCCATTCTGAAAGTGGTTTTCCGTGGTTTCTTACTTCACCTTCAGGTAAATGCCGGGATGAAACCTAACTTAAATGCCACGGCCGCTTCCTTCCCTCTTCGTTCTCTAGCCCTTCTCTTCTTCCCATTCTCCACGAGGCCCTTATTCAACATACCAGGTGAGGCCACCTTGGCGAGGTACTGGTCCTCCTACCCAGTTGTATCTTCCGACCCAAAGTCTCACGCTTCAGGACACTGCCCTTGAGGCGTTAGAGGTGGGATCCCTCGCTGAATCCGAGGGTAAACCCAACCCTGGATGGTAAACAGGTTAAGAAAGAAAGAAGGAAAGAATTATAATATGTTTTCATAATTTAATTAGCGTGTACTGTGAAAATTGTATAATGAAAAGAAGTCTTCGTACAAGCAAAAGTTGGAGTTAGTTTCATCATTTTTCCTGGTTGTTCTACGTAATTTATTGTGGTTTTACCTTGATGTGGATTTGGCCCAGTTTTAC
Organism: Anabrus simplex; assembly: GCF_040414725.1. Lineage (NCBI taxonomy): Eukaryota > Metazoa > Arthropoda > Insecta > Orthoptera > Tettigoniidae > Anabrus > Anabrus simplex. The sequence goes on along the minus strand of NC_090266.1, from coordinate 48,323,839 downwards.
GGCCATCTGCACTTCGTGACGCAAACCCTATGATGAGGAAAGTATTCATTATTGAGTGTTCCCGTGGTGATATATGTTGTAAATATATGACGACAATTGTATTCAGACGAAACAAACAACCTGCCGCCGAGAACGAAGAATTTATTTATTTATTTATTTATTTATTTATTTATTTATTTATTTATTTATTTATTTAATTATTTATTTATTTATTTTGTTTTTATTTATTTATTTGTTTATTAGGGAAACAATACAGAAAGGTGGCGAGTAGTATAATGGGAGAGTTCGGGCGCCTCCTCCTCCTCCCGCCGCCTCCTCCGCCGCCTCCTCCGCCGCCGCCTCCGCCTCCGCCGCCCGCGGGAAATTTGAATTTTGGCGGGAAATTTGAATTTTGGCGCGAGATTTGAATTTGTAAACAAAGCCACGTGCTTTTTGACAGCTGTCATCGACAACAACGCAACGCTAACCTCACTGCTGCCATCTTGACGGGCCTAAACCTCACTAGTGCCAACTTAACCTAACTAGCATGAGGTAAACAAAGCCACGTGTTTTTTGACAGCCACGTGCTTTTTGACAGACAACAACGCATCGCTAACCTCAGTACTTCCATCTTGACGGGCCTAAACCTCAGTAGTGCCAACTTAACCTAACTAGTGCGAGATAAACAAATCCACGTGCTTTTTGACAGCCACGTGCTTTTTGACAGATTTGTAAACAAAGCCACGTGCTTTTTGACAGCTGTCATCGACAACAACGCATCGCTAACCTCAGTACTGCCATCTTGACGGGCCTAAACCTCAGTAGTACCAACTTAACCTAACTAGCGTGTGGTAAACAAAGCCACGTGCTTTTGACAGCCACGTGCTTTTTTGACAGCTGTCATCCGCCATCTTTAAACTACAGAGCACCGTGCTGCCCTCTTTCATCACCTATCATCGGCAGTGCTGCCATCTTGACAGACCTAAACCTTAGTGCTACCAACTTAACCTCACTAGCTCGAGATAAACAAATCCACGTGCTTTTTGACAGCCACGTGCTTTTTTGATAGCTGTCATCCGCCATCTTTGAGCACAGTGCTGCCCTCTTTAGCTACTTACCTTTGAAATGTGGTGGCGGATAATTTGAAAAATGCTTTTCGACAAGCAGCCATCTTTAATCTAGAGAGAACAGTGCTACCCTCTATGTGGTGGCGGCAAATTGAAAAATTCCACGTGCTCTTGTTTGGAAACAAACTCACGTGCTTTTTCGACAGCTACCATCTGCCATCTTTAATCTATAGAGCACAGTGCTGCCCTCTTTAGCTACTTACCTTTGAAATGTGGTGGCGACAAATTCCACGTGCTCTTGTTTAGTAAACAAACTCACGTGCTTTTTTGTCAGCTGTCATCCGCCATCTTTAATCTATAGAGCACAGTGCTGCCCTCTTTATCGTAGTAGATGTAAATTCGTCACAGCTGTCATCCGCAGTGCTGCCATCTTAACGGGCTTAAACCTTAGTGCTACCAACTTAACCTTACTAGCGCGAGATAAACAAATCCACGTGCTTTTTGACAGCTGTCATCCACCATCTTTAATCTATAGAGCACAGTGGTGCCCTCTTTAGCTACTTACCTTTGAAATGTGGTGGCGGATAATTTGAAAAATGCTTTTTGATAGCAGTCATCTTTGAGCACCGTGCTACCCTCTTTTGTGGTGGCAGGCAATTCCACGTGACAGCAGCCATCTTTAATCATGAGAGCACCGTGCTGCCCTCTATGTGGTGGCGGCAAATTCTACATGCTCTTGTTTGGAAACAAACTCACGTGCTTTTTTCTGACAGCTGTCATCCGCCATCTTGCATCACAAACCTCAGTGCTGCGCTCTTTAGCTAGATACCTTTGAAATGTGGTGGCGGCAATTTGAAAAAAATCTATGTGCTCTTGTTTAGTAAACAAAGCCACGTGCTTTTTATGACAGCTATCATCCACCATCTTTAATCAATAGAGCACGGTGCTGCTATCATGCAGGCAATTTCATCACCTGTCATCCGCCATCTTTTAATGAACAGAGCACCGTGCTGCTCTCTGTAGTAGCGGGCAATTTGAAAAGTTCTGTTAGCTGTCATCCGCCATCTTTAATCAAGAGAGCACCGTGCTGCCATCTATGTGGTGGCGGCAAATTCTACGTGCTACGCGCAGCTGTCATCCACCATCTTACATCGCAAACCTCAGTGCTACACTCTATGTGGGGGCGGATAATTTAAAAAGAAAAATTCTACATCAGTCCTCTCTCGACGCTAATTGCACAAGATGGTGACTATACATGACTCCTTAAAGGTGCTTATGCAAGATGATCGCTATACATAGACGCCCTTGGGATGCTTGCGCAAGATGGCGGTTATACAAGGCTCCTTATGAGGGATGCTTGCGCGAGATGGTGGTTGCTCTTATGAGGCGGCTTAAGGATCCATGACTAGAGACGCCCTAAGGATGCTTGCGCAAGATGGCGGATGCAAGATGGCGGCTATACATAGCTCCTTATGAGACAGCCAGTACTCGATACAACATGTGATCAGAACATTGATTGATGTGTTCAGAACACTGTACTCGATACAACATGTGATTAAAACATTGTGTGGTGTGTTCAGAACACTACATAAGTAGAATCGAACGCTGTATTAGGGGATACCTTTGTTTAGATTGAAACATAACAAGACTAGAATTGAACACTGCACATTGATTGATTGATGTGTTCAGAACACAAAATAAGTAGAATCGAACACTGTACTCGATGTCGTTAACTTCAACATGTGATTAAAACATTGTCTGGTGTGTTCAGAACACTACATAAGTAGAATCGAACGCTGTACAACATGTTAGGGGATACCTTTGTTTAGATTGAAACATAACAAGACTAGAATTGAACACTGCACTCGATGTCGTTACATGCGCTCAGAACAATGATTGATGTGTTCAGATCACGAAACAAGTAGAACCGAACACTGTACAACATGTTAGGGGATACCTTTGTTCTAAGAAGATCGGCTTGAAACATAACAAGACTAGAATTGAACACTGCACTCGATACAACATGTAATCAGAACATTGATTGATGCGTTCAGATCACGAAACAAGTAGAACCGAACACTGTACAACATGTTAAGGGATACCTTTGTTTAGATTGAAACTAACAAGACTAACACTTCAAATGATTTGCTTAGTACGAAAATAAAAAATATATACCGCGTAGCTAACTCGTTCATCACACTGCTAAGACGCTTAGTAATTGTGAATACACTCATACGAAAATCAAGAAAGCACACTGCGTAGCCAACTCGCTCGGCTCACTCGCTTAGTATTTGCAACACACACGGATAAGAATGTTCCGAGATACTTACATGTTTTTTAAGGGAGGGTGAAAGATCATAAATTATATGTACACATGTTGTCTCCTCCAAGTTGTAAGATGAAATAGACGCAGTACTGCGAGTTTCCGCTCTAGCTGGCGAACGGAAGTAGCATGATATCTCAGCAAAAAAAAAAAATAATACGCGTGAGCTTGCAAGTCAGACTCAATGATGGATACCGCGATTCAAATCCTGGTAACTTATGCCGTCGGGAAGGGTATCCGGCGAGCATCTAGCTGTAAATCCTCGATTCTCGACAGATTCTTAATCCGAGTTCTTTGACGTCAGGAAGGGCAACCGGTTGAAAACAATTATCGAACACGCATCGTGAAGGCAAGAGTGTGCAGCGATATGCTTGTTTAGACTTGCAGATTACGAAAAGAAACATAACAAGACTTGAGTCTTAAAACAAATTCTTGCGATTTAAAATCTTAGTCAGGAAGGGCATGCAGCAGTAAAACATTAGTTCGTGATTTAAAATCTAGCAGTAAAACCCCCGATTCTCGACAGATTCTTAATCCGAGTTCTTTGACGTCAGGAAGGGCAACCGGTTGAAAACAATTATCGAACACGCATCGCGAAGGCAAGAGTGTGCAGCAATATGCTTGTTTAGACTTGCAGATTACGAAAAGAAACATAACAAGACTTGAGTCTTAAAACAAATTCTTGCGATTTAAAATCTTAGTCAGGAAGGGCCACGCTAGAGTTCTGAGCCTATTAAATCCTATCGATCGATACTGCCAGTTTTGCGTCAGGTAGGGCAACTCAACAAGGTCTTGCGATTTAAAATCCTAGTCAGGAAGGGCAGCCGGTCGTAAAACTATGGTGTGAGGCGGGGTGTGCAAAAAAGCCAGCATTAAGTAAGGGCTGTTGATAGGAGGCGTTAAACCATGTGCATGCTCCTTCACCAGGAGAAGCCTACATGCCGGTACCGTGCAGGTTCTTTCGATAGGAGTAGGCACTGTGTGTGTTTTAACCTCTCCGTACAATCATGATATTTTACGTTAGGAACTTACATAGGCTAAATGCTACACATTCCGTGTAAGAGGTTAGATACTGCCAGTTTTGCGTCAGGAAGGGCAACTCAACAAATTCTTGCGATTTAAAATCCTAGTCAGGAAGGGCAGCCGGTCGTAAAACTATGGTGTGAGGCGGGGTGTGCAAAAAAGCCAGCATTAAGTAAGGGCTGTTGATAGGAGGCGTTAAACCATGTGCATGCTCCTTCACCAGGAGAAGCCTACATGCCGGTACCGTGCAGGTTCTTTCGATAGGAGTAGGCACTGTGTGTGTTTTAACCTCTCCGTACAATCATGATATTTTACGTTAGGAACTTACATAGGCTAAATGCTACACATTCCGTGTAAGAGGTTAGATACTGCCAGTTTTGCGTCAGGAAGGGCAACTCAACAAATTCTTGCGATTTAAAATCCTAGTCAGGAAGGGCAGCCGGTCGTAAAACTATGGTGTGAGGCGGGGTGTGCAAAAAAGCCAGCATTAAGTAAGGGCTGTTGATAGGAGGCGTTAAACTATGTGCATGCTCCTTTACCAGGAGAAGCCTACATGCCGGTACCGTGCAGGTTCTTTCGATAGGAGTAGGCACTGTGTGTGTTTTAACCTCTCCGTACAATCATGATATTTTACGTTAGGAACTTAAATAGGCTAAATGCTACACATTCCGTGTAAGAGGTTAGATACTGCCAGTTTTGCGTCAGGAAGGGCAACTCAACAAATTCTTGCGATTTAAAATCCTAGTCAGGAAGGGCAGCCGGTCGTAAAACTATGGTGTGAGGCGGGGTGTGCAAAAAAGCCAGCATTAAGTAAGGGCTGTTGGTAGGAGGCGTTAAACCATGTGCATGCTCCTTCACCAGGAGAAGCATACATGCCGGTACCGTGCAGGTTCTTTCGATAGGAGTAGGCACTGTGTGTGTTTTAACCTCTCCGTACAATCATGATATTTTACGTTAGGAACTTACATAGGCTAAATGCTACACATTCCGTGTAAGAGGTTAGATACTGCCAGTTTTGCGTCAGGAAGGGCAACTCAACAAATTCTTGCGATTTAAAATCCTAGTCAGGAAGGGCAGCCGGTCGTAAAACTATGGTGTGAGGCGGGGTGTGCAAAAAAGAAAGCATTAAGTAAGGGCTGTTGATAGGAGGCGTTAAACCATGTGCATGCTCCTTCACCAGGAGAAGCCTACATGCCGGTACCGTGCAGGTTCTTTCGATAGGAGTAGGCACTGTGTGTGTTTTAACCTCTCCGTACAATCATGATATTTTACGTTAGGAACTTACATAGGCTAAATGCTACACATTCCGTGTAAGAGGTTAGATACTGCCAGTTTTGCGTCAGGAAGGGCAACTCAACAAATTCTTGCGATTTAAAATCCTAGTCAGGAAGGGCAGCCGGTCGTAAAACTATGGTGTGAGGCGGGGTGTGCAAAAAAGCCAGCATTAAGTAAGGGCTGTTGATAGGAGGCGTTAAACCATGTGCATGCTCCTTCACCAGGAGAAGCATACATGCCGGTACCGTGCAGGTTCTTTCGATAGGAGTAAGCACTGTGTGTGTTTTAACCTCTCCGTACAATCATGATATTTTACGTTAGGAACTTACATAGGCTAAATGCTACACATTCCGTGGCAGAGCCGGGAATCGAACTCGGACCTCCGAGGGTAGCAGCTAACTACTACACTACAGAGGAGGACTATTTCAGAATATTTTACAACCTTAATTAGTACTGTGTTTTAAGAGCTTGAATGGTACTCAGCTAAGAAGACGTTCGCGAGTTACAAGCCGCTTATCAGTGTCCTCGTTCAAGGCCGAGCCGGAAGATACGTGTACAATTTCAGCTAACACACGCATTCCGCTGCTCGCTCTGCGCTGATACGACTTCATGGACAGTAGAACAAACCCATAGCCTACAGTATGCATGCTTCTCACCCGGTAGTCTCGGGTTCGATTCTCTTGGGAATAAAAATGTGTTTAAATCGCAAGAATTTGTTGAGTTGTCCTTTGCACACTCTTGCCTTCGCGATGCGTGTTCGATAATTGTTTTCAACCGGTTGCCCTTCCTGACGTCAAAGAACTCGGATTAAGAATCTGTCGAGAATCGGGGGTTTTACAGCTAGATTTTAAATCACGAACTATTGTTTTACTGCTGGATGCCCTTCCTGACTAAGATTTTAAATCGCAAGAATTTGTTTTAAGACTCAAGTCTTGTTATGTTTCTTTTCGTAATCTGCAAGTCTAAACAAGCATATCGCTGCACACTCTTGCCTTCGCGATGCGTGTTCGATAATTGTTTTCAACTAGTTGCCCTTCCTGACGTCAAAGAACTCGGATTAAGAATCTGTCGAGAATCGGGGGTTTTACTGCTAGATTTTAAATCACGAACTATTGTTTTACTGCTGGATGCCCTTCCTGACTAAGATTTTAAATCGCAAGAATTTGTTTTAAGACTCAAGTCTTGTTATGTTTCTTTTCGTAATCTGCAAGTCTAAACAAGCATATCGCTGCACACTCTTGCCTTCGCGATGCGTGTTCGATAATTGTTTTCAACCGGTTGCCCTTCCTGACGTCAAAGAACTCGGATTAAGAATCTGTCGAGAATCGGGGGTTTTACTGCTAGATTTTAAATCACGAACTATTGTTTTACTGCTGGATGCCCTTCCTGACTAAGATTTTAAATCGCAAGAATTTGTTTTAAGACTCAAGTCTTGTTATGTTTCTTTTCGTAATCTGCAAGTCTAAACAAGCATATCGCTGCACACTCTTGCCTTCGCGATGCGTGTTCGATAATTGTTTTCAACTAGTTGCCCTTCCTGACGTCAAAGAACTCGGATTAAGAATCTGTCGAGAATCGGGGGTTTTACTGCTAGATTTTAAATCACGAACTATTGTTTTACTGCTGGATGCCCTTCCTGACTAAGATTTTAAATCGCAAGAATTTGTTTTAAGACTCAAGTCTTGTTATGTTTCTTTTCGTAATCTGCAAGTCTAAACAAGCATATCGCTGCACACTCTTGCCTTCGCGATGCGTGTTCGATAATTGTTTTCAACCGGTTGCCCTTCCTGACGTCAAAGAACTCGGATTAAGAATCTGTCGAGAATCGGGGGTTTTACTGCTAGATTTTAAATCACGAACTATTGTTTTACTGCTGCATGCCCTTCCTGACTAAGATTTTAAATCGCAAGAATTTGTTTTAAGACTCAAGTCTTGTTATGTTTTTTTTCGTAATCTGCAAGTCTAAACAAGCATATCGCTGCACACTCTTGCCTTCACGATGCGTGTTCGATAATTGTTTTCAACCGGTTGCCCTTCCTGACGTCAAAGAACTCGGATTAAGAATCTGTCGAGAATCGAGGATTTACAGCTAGATGCTCGCCGGATACCCTTCCCGACGGCATAAGTTACCAGGATTTGAATCGCGGTATCCATCATTGTGTCTGACTTGCAAGCTCACGCGTATTATTTTTTTTTTTTTTTGCTGAGATATCATGCTACTTCCGTTCGCCAGCTAGAGCGGAAACTCGCACTACTGCGTCTATTTCATCTTACAACTTGGAGGAGACAACATGTGTACATATAATTTATGATCTTTCACCCTCCCTTAAAAACATGTAAGTATCTCGGAACATTCTTATCCGTGTGTGTTGCAAATACTAAGCGAGTGAGCCGAGCGAGTTGGCTACGCAGTGTGCTTTCTTGATTTTCGTATGAGTGTATTCACAATTACTAAGCGTCTTAGCAGTGTGATGAACGAGTTAGCTACGCGGTATATATTTTTTTATTTTCGTACTAAGCAAATCATTTGAAGTGTTAGTCTTGTTAGTTTCAATCTAAACAAAGGTATCCCTTAACATGTTGTACAGTGTTCGGTTCTACTTGTTTCGTGATCTGAACGCATCAATCAATGTTCTGATTACATGTTGTATCGAGTGCAGTGTTCAATTCTAGTCTTGTTATGTTTCAAGCCGATCTTCTTAGAACAAAGGTATCCCCTAACATGTTGTACAGTGTTCGGTTCTACTTGTTTCGTGATCTGAACACATCAATCATTGTTCTGAGCGCATGTAACGACATCGAGTGCAGTGTTCAATTCTAGTCTTGTTATGTTTCAATCTAAACAAAGGTATCCCCTAACATGTTGTACAGCGTTCGATTCTACTTATGTAGTGTTCTGAACACACCAGACAATGTTTTAATCACATGTTGAAGTTAACGACATCGAGTACAGTGTTCGATTCTACTTATTTTGTGTTCTGAACACATCAATCAATCAATGTGCAGTGTTCAATTCTAGTCTTGTTATGTTTCAATCTAAACAAAGGTATCCCCTAATACAGCGTTCGATTCTACTTATGTAGTGTTCTGAACATACCACACAATGTTTTAATCACATGTTGTATCGAGTACAGTGCTCTGAACACATCAATCAATGTTCTGATCACATGTTGTATCGAGTACTGGCTGTCTCATAAGGAGCTATGTATAGCCGCCATCTTGCATCCGCCATCTTGCGCAAGCATCCTTAGGGCGTCTCTAGTCATGGATCCTTAAGCCGCCTCATAAGAGCAACCACCATCTCGCGCAAGCATCCCTCATAAGGAGCCTTGTATAACCGCCATCTTGCGCAAGCATCCCAAGGGCGTCTATGTATAGCGATCATCTTGCATAAGCACCTTTAAGGAGTCATGTATAGTCACCATCTTGTGCAATTAGCGTCGAGAGAGGACTGATGTAGAATTTTTCTTTTTAAATTATCCGCCACCACATAGAGTGTAGCACTGAGGTTTGCGATGTAAGATGGTGGATGACAGCTGCGCGTAGCACGTAGAATTTGCCGCCACCACATAGATGGCAGCACGGTGCTCTCTTGATTAAAGATGGCGGATGACAGCTAACAGAACTTTTCAAATTGCCCGCTACTACAGAGAGCAGCACGGTGCTCTGTTCATTAAAAGATGGCGGATGACAGGTGATGAAATTGCCTGCATGATAGCAGCACCGTGCTCTATTGATTAAAGATGGTGGATGATAGCTGTCATAAAAAGCACGTGGCTTTGTTTACTAAACAAGAGCACATAGATTTTTTTCAAATTGCCGCCACCACATTTCAAAGGTATCTAGCTAAAGAGCGCAGCACTGAGGTTTGTGATGCAAGATGGCGGATGACAGCTGTCAGAAAAAAGCACGTGAGTTTGTTTCCAAACAAGAGCATGTAGAATTTGCCGCCACCACATAGAGGGCAGCACGGTGCTCTCATGATTAAAGATGGCTGCTGCCACGTGGAATTGCCTGCCACCACAAAAGAGGGTAGCACGGTGCTCAAAGATGACTGCTATCAAAAAGCATTTTTCAAATTATCCGCCACCACATTTCAAAGGTAAGTAGCTAAAGAGGGCACCACTGTGCTCTATAGATTAAAGATGGTGGATGACAGCTGTCAAAAAGCACGTGGATTTGTTTATCTCGCTCTAGTAAGGTTAAGTTGGTAGCACTAAGGTTTAAGCCCGTTAAGATGGCAGCACTGCGGATGACAGCTGTGACGAATTTACATCTACTACGATAAAGAGGGCAGCACTGTGCTCTATAGATTAAAGATGGCGGATGACAGCTGACAAAAAAGCACGTGAGTTTGTTTACTAAACAAGAGCACGTGGAATTTGTCGCCACCACATTTCAAAGGTAAGTAGCTAAAGAGGGCAGCACTGTGCTCTATAGATTAAAGATGGCAGATGGTAGCTGTCGAAAAAGCACGTGAGTTTGTTTCCAAACAAGAGCACGTGGAATTTTTCAATTTGCCGCCACCACATAGAGGGTAGCACTGTTCTCTCTAGATTAAAGATGGCTGCTTGTCGAAAAGCATTTTTCAAATTATCCGCCACCACATTTCAAAGGTAAGTAGCTAAAGAGGGCAGCACTGTGCTCAAAGATGGCGGATGACAGCTATCAAAAAAGCACGTGGCTGTCAAAAAGCACGTGGATTTGTTTATCTCGAGCTAGTGAGGTTAAGTTGGTAGCACTAAGGTTTAGGTCTGTCAAGATGGCAGCACTGCCGATGATAGGTGATGAAAGAGGGCAGCACGGTGCTCTGTAGTTTAAAGATGGCGGATGACAGCTGTCAAAAAAGCACGTGGCTGTCAAAAGCACGTGGCTTTGTTTACCACACGCTAGTTAGGTTAAGTTGGTACTACTGAGGTTTAGGCCCGTCAAGATGGCAGTACTGAGGTTAGCGATGCGTTGTTGTCGATGACAGCTGTCAAAAAGCACGTGGCTTTGTTTACAAATCTGTCAAAAAGCACGTGGCTGTCAAAAAGCACGTGGATTTGTTTATCTCGCACTAGTTAGGTTAAGTTGGCACTACTGAGGTTTAGGCCCGTCAAGATGGCAGTACTGAGGTTAGCGATGCGTTGTTGTCTGTCAAAAAGCACGTGGCTGTCAAAAAACACGTGGCTTTGTTTACCTCATGCTAGTTAGGTTAAGTTGGCACTAGTGAGGTTTAGGCCCGTCAAGATGGCAGCAGTGAGGTTAGCGTTGCGTTGTTGTCGATGACAGCTGTCAAAAAGCACGTGGCTTTGTTTACAAATTCAAATCTCGCGCCAAAATTCAAATTTCCCGCCAAAATTCAAATTTCCCGCGGGCGGCGGAGGCGGAGGCGGCGGCGGAGGAGGCGGCGGCGGGGGAAGCGGCGGCGGAGGAGGCGGCGGGAGGAGGAGGAGGCGCCCGAACTCTCCCATTATACTACTGTGGCGAATTACAGAGTTCCGCAGTGAAATGGACGTATACAATACAGTAGCACAATGCAAAACTTAAAAGATATAAATGAATGAGCAACGGAGAAAAAATCACCTAATAACAAAAGCAGTGGAAGAAAATAAAAAACTAACGTGATAGATGTAGAGAAACTAAATTGACAATCAAAAATGAGAAATGTGAGGAAAATTAAAGATGAAAGTAAAACGAAGAGGAAAACTTGGAACTAGGCACAGGAAGATAAATACTGATATGACACATAAATAACGGTATAGTGCAGTATGTACAATATGGGGAACAACAATAAGAAGAGACAAAAGAGGAGTATGAAGGAAATGAGCTAAGTTAAGTTAAGGATATTCAGTTAAGGAGGCAAACGCGGAAAACACATCCAAGTTCCTGTCAGAAGACACGTAATTTAGGAGTGTTGAAATGCGGATAATCAATCATAAGCGATTAAAATCCCCGGTATCGAACCCGAGGCCCTTCGAACTGAAATCCAATAAGCTGATCACCCAACCAAGGAGACGAACATAGCCACTATGACATTGTAAACATGTTGCATGATCTGGACACTGACAGCGGAACTAGTACCTGTCTGGTTATGCACCGCTCAAAATTGATATTTGGTCACATTTTTGATGTTCCAAATTGCATTGTAGAAATTAATAAGAATCAATGTATAATATCCAAAAATGGGCTAAAATTACAGGGTTCAAGTTTTCCAAAACTAAAACCAAATGCATACTCTTCTCCAAATGTAAACATACTGTACAAGACCCTGAGCTGTACATGGACCATCACAAAATTGAAACAGTAACAACTATGAACATCTTAGAAGTTTTATTCGACACTACGTTAAGTTGGATACCTCACCTGAAAAACCTTAAAGATGACTGCTTGCGAAGGCTGAACATAATGAAGATCCTAGCAGCAAAGATTTGGGGGGCAGACTACCAAGTGCTAATGAACACGTACAAAGCCATTATTAGGGCTAAATTAGACTATGGGAGCATTGTATACAATTCCGCAAGAATGTCTTCACTCAAAATCCTTGATTCCACCCAGTCCACAGCTCTTCGAATTGCTCTAGGAGCCTTCCGTACCAGTCCAGTAGCCAGCATCCACATAGAAGTAAATGAACCACCACTGGCAATTAGACGTAGACAACTAAGTTTGACTTACGCGCTCAAGGTAGCAACTATGAGTGAATCAAGAATTGAGTTGTATGCTTTTCCGAACAAGCACCAAGGTACACACATTAAATCAGGATCACAACCACAGCCCTTCAATGTCAGAATAGCCAAGTTTCTTGAAGAATTAAATTTAAATATCCCTCCAATACTCCTCGCAGACAACTCTCTTAATGTCCCACCATGGACTATTACCCTTCCAACAATTAACGTCGAAGTAAATTACAGTGTCAAAGATGAAATTGACAGATCTCACTACCAACAATTATTTCTTGAAATTTCTAATAAATACTCAAGGCACACTGTAATCTTTACTGATGGATCGAAACGTGAGGATGAGCTGTACGCAATAAAGTAGGCTATGCTACATATTTTAAAAACCAGCACCTGCAATAACTCCTTCATCATTTTTTCTGATTCAAAAAGTGCAATCAATGAAATAGAAAGTCCATCATCGAAACACATCCTTGTACAAGAAATACAACTATTGTTTAACAACATCATGAAAGAAGGCAAACAAGTCATCCTTGTGTGTATACACTCTCATAGAGGTATTCAAGGCAATGAATCTGCTGATCAAGAAGCTAAAGACGCTACTTACCTCCCGCTAGGCGATCTAACAATAGCTACCTCTCACACTGACATTATTGCCTATGCTAAAACAAAATTATACCAACAGTGGAAGATACAATGGCTTCAAACTTCAAACAGCAAACTCCACGAAGTAACAACGGAATCTACAGTACAACACTATCTTCACAACCTTCACAGGCAAGATCAAGTCCTAATATCTAGAATACGGATCGGCCACTCCAAGATAAGTCACAGCTACCTCCTTGAGAAGAAACTGCCTCCCATATATACAGCAGGCAATAGTGTGTTGACTGTGAAGCACATCATTACAGAATGACAAATGGCGCCACTACCACGATATACCTAAGGATATTAAGGGGGCACTCTCATCTCCTTCACTGTGCAAACAAATTATCAAGTTTTTCAAAGACACTGGTCTGTATTCAAAAAATTAACTGTTCAGTTTAAAAGACCAACATCTTTTATATTCATTTCATTCTTCACTCTACTGTAATTTAATGTAAATTCTACAGTTAGAAGTCACGATAAGACCTTAGGGTTAAAGTGACTCTAAATTAACTTAATTTAAAGAAAATGCTATCAGCTTCCGATTCTGTGAGTAACACTGACGCTCGAAATGTCGCGAGGTTAACTGCTGTGATATAACAAAATTCTGATTTGTAAATGAATGATCATACATCCGCATCATCATCATCAGCATCTCATCGTCTCTAGCTCCCCGAATTGTCGTGCTGGGTTTATTTTCACCTTGTATTCCCACTCAGGTCTGAATCATCTGGAATTCATCGAAGGACGTGAAGCACGGACATTCTCACTGATGTTTGTAGTTCCTATTTGAGGTCAAAATGCCTTTGATATCTTGGTTTCCATAAGGAGAGTTTGCAATGATTCCAAGAACGATTTGCGATGATTTATTACCTGGTGGTGAGCTATGATTTGTTGGTACTAAAGGAAGTAGCCGTTACCACAATGGAGTTAAGTCTACCCACGTCGAGGGGTGGTTCAGGAAACTATTAAGCCTTTGCAAGCCAAATTAGCCTTTGTTATTGACCCGACACCATATCACACATGATATATCCATCTACAAGTAATTTCAGTGTAGGTTGGAAGAAAACGGAGATTATACCTTCTGATCATTCTCAAGCCATTGGTATGTTGTTCTGTTCTTCTGTTTGGCTCATTATATTTACGTGTCCGACCTTGATTGGTGTTTCACTTGACTTTCTCTTCTCGTTCTCTGTGCCGTTGTCCTCAGAAACTTCATTTCTAAATGATCTTTCAACACGCAAAAGCAACGAAGTAATTTAGCACTTTGGAAACTGGAAAAGTCCATTAATGGCACGTGGACTTAAATCTGTTTCTTTTAAGGTTCATTTTATAGGTTTGTATCTAAGCAGGACATAAAATGCAGATTAGCACAAGAAAGAGCGGATTTTCTTCAAAAAGAAATTTGTTCACTTCGAACATTGATAGAGGAATTAGAAAGATGTTTGTGAAGACTTTCGTCTGGAGCGTGGCATTATATGGAAGTCAGTTAATGACACTAGCAACAAAAATAAAGACTTACAAGTTTCCCCAAAAACAACGTTACCCTTTCTAAATGGGCTCTCAAGCAGAACACACCTTTCCCTTAAAAACTGTAGTATTCAGCGCTATACTACTTATATATTAGGGGAAAATACACACTAGTTTTTTTCTAGTAGAGTCTGGACAATGGAAAATATCTCCTGACTTCTAATGCTCTAGTTCTGATAGTTCACTTGAAAATAATACCTAAATATCGAAAGATGTAATTTTAGGAAGTGTGAATTTAGGTGACAGATATGGCGCTGCCCTTTTTAAATACCCATTTAAGATACTCGTACTTTACAGGAACATATTATATATTTCTACAATAAAATCAATCTATTGAAAGAAATAAAGTATCAACATGTGAATTTTTTATGCCCTTTCAATATTCCACCTTACATCTCCAGATAAATGAACTGCATTTCGATGTCGTTGCAATTTTATTTTATTCAATTTAGTTTAGAACCTTCTGAACATGCATTTTAAAGATTTTCAAAGTATAATAACCATGAAACACATTCACAGACATTATTTATGTCGTAGAGAGGAGGTTTTACTAGGACAGAAGTGGACGTATTTAGCCTAAAACAGTGCCAGGTTGTAGTTTTCCACTGACATACTTAATGAGGTCATGTATACACGACTCTAATAGCGGAATGAATAGAATTGCAGTAACAGTCTACGATACGTGAATAGTGAAACACAAAAGGAAACCTGATGGTACGTAATGGAAACAGCGAACAATGCTATAATATCAGTGTCAATCAATGCAGGAAGTTCTGAAGTTAACCAGAGAGGATAATTCAAATTGTCATTGTGATAATCTTTCAGAGCAAATTAACACTACGTCCCGTGGACAAAACAATGCAACTATATTCGGTACGTCGTAATTGGACAGATTGTGAAAGAGTTCCAAAGCAATTATACTAATTACCGGTACCACGTCTCTTATATTATCCGTATCAAAACCATCTTCGGGAAGAAGTACTAACTGTTTTTACAAGTGATACGCTAAGAATATCAAATTCTCTGTGATTGGTTTAGAGATCGCATATATGGTCCTCTTCAACATGTATATGATAAAATGGTGTTATTATTATTATTATTATTATTATTATTATTATTATTATTATTATTATTATTATTATTATTATTAGCCTATTATTTGCTAGGGGCTTTACGTCGCACCGATACAGATAGGTCTTATGGCGACGATGGGATAGGAAAGGCCTAGGAGTTGGAAGGAAGCGGCCGTGGCCTTAATTAAGGTACAGCCCCAGCATTTGCCTGGTGTGAAAATGGGAAACCACGGAAAACCATCTTCAGGGCTGCCGATAGTGGGATTCGAACCTACTATCTCCCGGATGCATTATTATTATTATTATTATTATTATTATTATTATTATTATTATTATTATTATTATCAACAAATACATCGCAATTGTGAAATATCCCGGTGGCAATGGTCACTTACAGTAGTGTGATAATTAGATAAAATTAAAACATAATTGACCAACAACAACAACAAAACAAAAGTACATCAACAAAAGTACAACAAGCAATTCCATGGAGATAAAAAAATACAAGGAATATTACCATTTTAACATTCATAATTATATCCAGTGCTTAACATTATGACTTAAAATACTATAGGTTGAGCTTACTTCTAGCTTAATATTACAAGTGATAATAAAGTAAACTTAAAAAATAACTACCCAACAGCAACAACTACAACAACAGGCGTACAATAAGCAAACATTACAAGAAATACCTTACATGTTAAATCACTAGTTGAGAGTTGACAATATATACCAAAATGCAGAGCTTAATCCACCACCGTACACGTATGGAGGCTCTTAGTGGAAGAGAAGATAAATAATTCGTTCATTCTTAAGCACCTTCAGTGGAAGAGAGTCGTTAGGTGTAAGGTCGGTCGCTTTTACCCTCAGGATTCAACTAGGTAATTCTGCCCATTTCTGGTGAAGGCTGAGTAAAAGCTCAGGTTATATCCCACTCCAATAAAGTAAGTTTTAATTGTTTCATTTTCTGACGGGGAATCGAACACGCCCATACAATCTCGACCAGGAAGCCTCATTTTCGCTAATGACTAAACCGCAAATGAATGTTGAATTTCCAAGTGAAGAGAATCCAAGTGGAAAACGGCTAACTAAATTATCCAATAACTATTCAGTAATTCTCAGGCTATGCCTTTGCTGGCAGGACCTAGTGTTTAGAGTGCACTATGTCTTCTGGTCTTTTGTTACTTTCATAAATCTGTCTCTGTCTTAACCTTGGCTTTGACAATATGAAAGTGACTGAGGTATGAGCGAGGCTAGTAATGCCATTTCTCATGCAGCCAGTCCCTGCTATGAATGGTGTGAAAATGTTGCTCATAGGGTCGGTTGGTGTATCCATTTCAGTGGGCTTGGCAGACTGATATGTAATAGAAACTCTGGCTCGGTGAGGAAAGCAACGGAAAACTACCTCACTCCTCATTTCCCTAGTACGGCTCTTCAGTGATGCCTAGGTTATCTATGACAGCTGATGACAGAGCTGTTGAGGATCCCACCAGCGGAACCGCTGACGGACTGAACAAACATTCATACATACAATTCTCAGGCTAACATACCAGTTCCTAACTGCTGACCGTTCTAAGTAAATGTGGGATAAGGTTTCCCCAGCATGAATGACATTATAGCGAGTGATAAATAATGGAAAGCCGGCCCCGCAGTGCAGCGGTAGCGTGCCTTCCTCTTACCTGATGGCCCCGGGTTCGATTCTCGGCAAGGTCAGGGATTTTTACCTGGATCTGAGGGCTGATCTGTGGCCCACTCAGCGTACGTGATTACATTTGAAGAGCTATCTGATTGTGAGATTGCGGCCCGGTCTAGAAAGCCAAGAATAACGGGAGAGATGATTCGTTACTCTGACAATACGACACCACATAATCTGCAGGCCTTCGGCTGAGCAGCGGATGCTTGGTTCGCCATAACCTATAGCGGCTTTTGCGTCTTGGATTTGTTTCATAAATAATGCAAACCTTACCTCGTATGCCTATTACTTGTATGCGAGAGATGTGTCCATAATGAAAGCCATGGACCCACCAACCCACCCAAGGACGTTTGTTTATATTCATAACCTAACACCAACAATCGCGCATTTCCTCCGTAGCAGGGCTCACTCCCTTCGAAAGGCTCGCTTCGAAACATCCCTGACGTGTTAGACCAATGGTCTTTTACAGTATACTATAACCATAATTACGGGATTGTGCGGATGGTAACTGTTCGGTGAAAGTAAGAAATCCGATGTGAGCGCTACAGGTGGAGCGATAAAGAACTATCAATTAAGGACAATGGTGCTGCGGTACGCCGTGGCAATTTGCGTGCGCTGTACGTCCCCGCAGGGCCCCTGTTCAGCATAGCGGGGGTTGTACTGGTCATCCTCCCCAGTTGTATCCCGTGACCCAGAGTCTGAAGCTCCAGGACACTGCCCTTGAGGGGTAGAGGTGAGATCCCTCGCTGAGTCCGAGGGAAATACCGACCGTGGAGGGTAAACAGATTAAGAGGAAGAAGAAGATTATTATCAATCAATCAATCAATCGATCGATCTTCAATGCATTTAGAGCTAACGCTCAGGTGACAAATTCCCTATCAATTGTTTACCTAGATTTTTTCCTAAACGTTTTAAAGGAACTTGGAAAGTTATCGCAAATTTCCCTTCATGAATTATTCCAGTATCTTACTCCTCGCCCTATAAATTAATATTGTCCCCTATTCTTCCTCTTGAATTCCAAATTTACTTCAATATTATGATTTTTATAATTCTAAAAGCTCCACTCAAGATTATTCCTGTATTAAAGTAATTCCACGCTATCTCTCCCTGGACAGCTCGAAACATACCTCTTAGTTGAGCATCTCGTCTCCTTACTCCCAAGTCTTCCCAGCCCAAACTTTGCAACATTTTCATAACACTACTCCTCTGTCGGAAATGACCATAACAGATCATGGTGCTTTCCTTTGTCAATTATTCCTGGTGTGGAGCTCGTACAAAGATTCAAGATTTTGGTTTCGTTGTGAGTTGCTCATGTTGATATTTGAATGATTCTTCATTGTGGGTTAAAAATGTAATTATCGTACATCTGTATGTGAAGCTGCATATATTTCCTTTACCGACGAAAATTCTCAATACTAAGTCTGTAAGTTTCGAATTATCGTGAATTGATCTGCGTAAGATATAATGTGCGAGGACAGAGATTGTTTGCCAACATGCCACTGTTTCAAAAGTTCCATTGTGTAATATAAGAGCTCGAGAATGCTTTTATCCAGTTAATAATAATGAACTGAAATGGCGTATGGCTTTTAGTGCCGGGAGTGTCCGAAGAAAAGTTCGGCTCGCCAGATGCAGGTCTGCGACCTGCGCGTCGTGATGAGGATGAAATGATGATGAAGAGGACACATACACCCAGCCCCCATGCAAGTGAATTTAACCAATTATGGTTAAAATTCCCGACCCTGCCGGAAATCGAAACCGGGACCCCTGTGACCAAAGGCCAGCATGCTAACCATTTGGCCATGGATCCGGACATTAGTAATAATAATAATAATAATAATAATAATAATAATAATAATAATAATAATAATAATAATAATAATAATAATAATAAATAATTCGTATTATTATTATTATTATTATTATTATTATTATTATTATTATTATTATTATTATTATTATTATTATTATTATTATTATTATTATTATTATTATTATTATTGTTACCGTGTTTTTGCGGTAGTTATGCGTGAAAGAAGGTGCGGGGTGGTGAACAGGTCTCAAGCTACGAAAGTAAAATTAATTTAAAATTTAACAAGGTTATATTTTCTTTTCAAAATTAAGAAATAACAAGTACGGCAGGTACAGAGTAGCAAGGCAACAAAAGGTGCAATTACAGTATTTACAGTATTTGGGCTTCGAGCCCCGAATTCACACTTCTAGGGCAATTAGCCCAACTTTACTCCAAAATAAGTTTTACCAGAGGGGCAGAAAACCCCATTCATGTTCAAGAGCACTTGCTCCAAATTACACAGAAAAGCCTCCTCGAGGCATACAACACTTAATTTTCAAGAAAGAGCCACACGCTCTCAAACTTTAAGCCTCTCAAAGGCCACACCAAACTCCACCTTCAAGTTGTCCTCTTAGGACATAGACACAGGGGTAACATACCCAACCTACTGAGGTCTATTAAATGAAAAAAGGTAATTACATGACCTCTAAAATAACAATTTGAGAGGAGGCGATCTGCACTCCTAATGTATTTGTTTCAAAACCTAATTTGGCTCTAGGCCACTAATAGTAGGGCTAATCCCATACTATAGAGGTGACTTAAGAAGGAAACAATTTACATTACGTTGAAGAGAAAAAAAATAAGTTCACCTCAAAACAATATGAGTGGGAGCTCGAGAGGGTTAAGCACTCTCTATCCCAATATGTAGTTTAAAAGATAGAATAGATACAAGTTTCTTTACATTTTAAGGAAGGTTACATAATGGAAAAACTTCGGACCCGCCCCGAGAGTTAAACTGCTGAGCTAGCAAAGGAAGAAGTTATTAATCGGCCATTACCTTGTTGTTGACCGCTGCCGACGAAAGAGGCGCTTCCCGCCCCCTGCTATGTACTTTACACACTGAAAGATGGAACAGAAGTGGCGCAGAGACCCAAAAATCAGCAGCTTATATACTCTCGCGGAAAGTTCGAGGCGTTTTAGGGAAGAAAACACCCGCCCACAATCACTTTATTGGGTAGGATACAGCAACATATTCAAGTTGGGGGAAGATACATCAGATTGGTCAGAAATTAATAAAAGAAATTCGGGATTGGCTAAATACAAAACAAGGGGAAAGAGAGGGGTATACAGCCAACTTAAACAATAACAGAAAGAAATTTAACAAGAAACAAACTTTTGAAATAAAAATTTCTCCAAAAAATAGTTCTTTCACGTCGCACTAGGGTGCACTATTGTTGATCTTCAGTAGTGTCCTCTAGAAGAGAAATTTCACACTTCTTACTACAAGCAAAACAAAAATACGTCGAAAATGACACAGTTCAAAAACTCCAAAATTTCCAGGTAGTGACATCTTCTGAGAAAGTAGAAAATTATACCGTAGATAAAGTTCAGACTTCCTCCAGCAGAGGAGTTTCAATTGGCGCACATTTTAAATTAGCGGCGTGGAGGTGTACCGCCCGGTACAGACCTCCCCCCCCCCCCCAAAAGTTCCTCCTGGAGTGACACTGGCAATTTGTTTGGAAACAAGTTTCAAGTTTTGATGTTGATATGGAGATTAATTGCAGAAGTATTTATAGGATTTTCTTAATGTGGTTTGATTCAGTTTCAAAATTTTTGTTGTGACAGGCGAAGTAAACTCTTTATGTTTGTAGAAGTTGAATTCAGAAGGAAAACTTTAGTTTTTAAAGTTGAGGAAAAATTTTCTAAGTCCACCAGATATTACAGTAGAATACCCAAGAAAAGGTAGTAAGGTTGATCTGGAATGTCCATCTAGTTGATGTTGACTAAGTTGGATGGCCAGACCGGCCGTTGCGGCTTGCGTCCAAAGGCGGCCGCTCGGACCCCACAAATACCCTGAGATACCGCTCGCCCGCACTATGAGGGGAGCAGTGGTGTTGAAGCACGCCGCGCCCGCGGTGAACATATACAGGCTGCGGGCCAGTAGCAGGTCGTGCGCCGCACATCAGCCTGGGCCGGGAGGAGAGCTCCGGCTCGCCGTGCACATGTCGTCCTCGCTGGGGAAGAGGGGGCCCTTCCTCTAACCCAATCGCAGCACGGCGCCGCGCGGCTGCGGGGGCACTGAAACATTAAAACTAGGCGGCAGAATTTGTTGGACCATTATCTCTTTTTGAGGGCACAGGCTTTGTGGAGAGGTTGAGGGGCCAGCGGCGTGCAGAAATTCATTTCAGATGCGAGCCACTGTGTGTAGTGGAGCAGGAGACGGGAGCGTGGTAATGGCCGTGGCAAGGACAGGATGGCAGTTTAATGGTTCGGGGCAGGTTTCACAAAAATGCTTAGATATAAAACAAAATACTAGAGAAGGGGCAGAAAGCCTTAAAAGTGAAACTCAAAAAAAAAAAACATAACCTTCATATTCCTTTCACGATTATATGAAGCAAGTTAACCCAGAAATTACACCGGTTTCACCTGTGACAGGTGAACCCTAAATATCCTCTCGGTGGCTGGATTGCTTAATAACAACGTAACCGGCGTAAGGAAATCGAGAATGACACACGGCCCATGGAATCTGGGGGCAAGCTTGCCCGCGGGAACAAAATTCTTGACCATTACTTGATCACCTACCTTCAAAGGGGTGGGTCTCCGTCCACGATCATACCTTTCCCTAACCTTTTCATGAGACACTGTGAGATTGGCTTTAGCCTTCTTCCAAAGATCTGTAATGTTGCCCGGATCTATTGTCTCAGGTAGAATGTCACTCAGGGACCAGAGGTTAGAGAGCGGCGTGTTGGGAACAAACTTGAACATCAAAGAGGCTGGAGTAAATTTATGTGATTCATGAACCGCCGAATTCAAAGCAAAAGCTAACCAATGCAGGGACGTGTCCCACCTGGAATGATCTTCATGATGATAGGCAATAAGCGCGGACCTGAGATTACGGTTAACCCGTTCAGCCAGAGATGGTTGAGGGTAATAAGCAGAAGTAGTTACATGAGAGATGGACAAGTCAAAACAGAATTTACGAAAAAAGATTTGATGTGAACGCCTTAGCATTATCAGACACAATATATTGGCACGGACCAAAAGAAGCAAAAATAGAATTTAGGCAAGTAATTGTGGACTGAGCGGTAGCCAGCTTAGTCGGAAATAACCAGGAAAATCTTGTAAAACCATCTACGCATACAAAGATGAACTTGTTGGCATTTCCCTTTGACTGGGGGAAGGGTCCTACATAATCAATATACAGGCGTTCCATGGGGCGCGACGCTTGATGCGAAGACAAAAGGCCTACCTTGGTGGACATGGTTGGTTTACTAAGCAAACAAGATTTACAAGCTTTTACTAGTTCACGGATTTCACCGTCCATACCCTTCCAGATGAACCTTTCACGAATCTTTTCACGAGTTTTACAGATTCCAAGATGCCCCCCTAATGGGGTCTCATGATAGTATTTGAAGATCATAGGCACAAGAACAGCTGGAACGACAACCTTCATCATCTTATCATGCCTCGCAGGGCAACATAGAACACCATTCCTCAGAACATAAGGGACAACATGTTCCCCAGAAGAAAGGGTTTCCATTATCGGAGCCAGCGTCGGATCTTCACGTTGGTATTTCTCGATATCCCTAAAGAGCATGGGAGCATCTGTTAAGATGGCATTAACATCAGATAGCATGGACTCGGGAGGAGATGAATTATCGACCGGTTCATGGTTCTCAACGTCGTTGGAAAACATTCGGCTGAGTCCATCAGCAACAACATTTTCGGTACCTCTGATATGCCGGACATCGAATTGGAAGGCAGAAATACGGATGGCCCAACGGGCTATACGACCAGTAAGACGCGGCCTACCTAAGACCCAGCTTAAGGCTTGATTATCTGTCTCCAGGTCGAATTTGACATGTTCCAGATAGAGACGGAACTTTTCTAAGGCAAATAAGACTGCCAAACCTTCGAGCTCATAGATAGAATACTTGGATTCTTGAGCCGATAGAGTCCTAGATGCATAGGCGATGGGTCGCCTCCCTAGTTCAGTCTCTTGAAGAAGGACTGCAGCTACTGCTGACGACGACGCGTCGGTTTGGACGATGAATTTCTTCGAGAAATCAGGCATAGCAAGTACAGGGGCATTACAGAGAGCTAATTTAAGATCTTCAAAAGCGGCTTGTTGAGAAGGTCCCCACTCGAATTTGATGCCTTTCCTACGAAGAAGGTTCAAGGGCGCCGCTCTATTAGCGAAGTTAGGAATAAACTTCCTGAAGAAATTGACCATACCAATGAATCTGGCGATACCTTTAACGTCCTTGGGAGGTTTAAAATCTCGGATGGCCTGTGTTCTGGAATGATCGACGGCAACACCATCAGGTGACACAATATGCCCTAGGAATGACATAGAGGGCTTAGCAAAGGCCACCTTGGACAACTTGACAGTTAGCCCAGCCTTACGAAGGCGATTGAGAACTTCTCGCAGATGATCTAGATGTTCTTCAAAGGTCTCCGAAAATACGACGACATCATCCAAGTAGTGATACAAGTACTCAAATTTGATGTCGGAGAAGACCCTATCTAGCAGCCTAGTGAGCACAGCTGCTCCCGTGGGGAGCCCGAAAGGCACGCGGTTGTATTCCTATAAGTTCCAGTCCGTGGCAAACGCTGTAAGATGTTTAGACTTTTCGGCAAGGGGAATTTGATTATAGGCCTGATTCAAGTCCAAGATAGTAAAGAACTTGGCCTTACGAAACCATGAAAAACAAGAATGAAGGTCAGGAAGGGGCACGGATTGCAACACCACCTTCCGATTGAGAGCCCTATAATCAATGACAGGCCTGAAGCCTCCTTGGGGTTTCGGGACTAGAAAAATAGGCGAAGAATACGCCGACTTAGAGGGCCTAATAATACCATCCTTCAACATTTGATCGATGATTTCTTTCAATGCCTTCATTTTAGGTGGAGATAGCCTATATGGTGGAAAACGGACAGGAATCGAATCCGTGACCTCAATTTTGTATTCAATAAGGTCAGTAACACCAAGAGTATCAGAGAACACCTCTGGAAATGACTGACATAATTTACGAATACTATCAGCCTGCTCCTCAGGTAGATGTCTAAGGTCTAACAACATCTCATCCTGGGTAGGCGAAATAGATGAACATGATACAGAATTACACTTTAACAAGGGAATTTTACAATTGGACGCAAATTTGAATGTGCACGACCTACTCTGGAGATCGAGCACAAGACCAGTGTAAGAAATGAAGTCAGCTCCCAATATAATGGGGCAAGACAAGTGCTTAGCCACAAACAATTTGATTTTCTATGTAAATTTAAAAATACGAATTTTGACATTTACAGAACCTAGGATTTCCAATGGAGATGAATTAGCCGAAACATATTGAACAGGAGATGAGACATAGTCAGGTAGTTTACAAACAGATTTCAATTTTGAATACCATTGGTCCGAAATAATTGAACAAACACTGCCTGAATCTAATAGAGCTGTTATAGGCTCGTTATTTAACTCAATCTTAAGAAAAGGAACAGGTGCGGGGGTATCCGCCGCAATCCTAAGACACTCTTTGGGGCATTCAAAAGATGGATTTGCAAATTGAACGTTCCCTGAATTCACGACCTTTTTGCCAGGGGCTGAGCCTTGGGAAGCAGAATAAGTCGACTCAGCCGAAGCCGCTAGTCACATTTTATTATTGGCATTGGTGGAATTTGTACCAGAAGTTGAGCAGGAGGGGGTGCTATTTGAGTTTGGGCAATTCTTGGCTATATGTGAGAAAGCCCCACATTTAAAACAGCCTTGTGATGAACCAGCTCCATTATTTGCCCTACTAGACTTGATCAGTGGACACTTATTGCGAAGATGGTCAGGCGACCCGCAAGCATAACATTTACGAGGTGTGACTGATCGTCGAGGTGGAGGCCGAGTATTACTAAAGGAAGGTGGGGGTTCTTTCGCGACACGCAAGGAATCGGCGTATCTCACTCCTTCCGCTGAGACGGCCAACGCTTCAAGTTCAGAGAAAGTTTGCGGGCACGCCGCGAAACACAAATATGACCTATAGGGTGGTGAAATTCCTTCTACAATAGCCTGTACAATCTGATCTTCAGGAAAATGAAGGGCAAACACCCTAGTATAGAATTTAATATCTTGGATGAAGTCTGCCAGGTTTTCATCCAAGCGCTGTACCCGATAATAGTACTTCTGAATAAGGGAGGACCTTGCCCTGGCCGGGATGAAGTTAGCTAGCAAGTGGGCGTGGAAGTTTCCAATCGATGATTGCTCGGCAATGGCTCTAACTATTTTGTCTGAGAGAATACCTATTGCATAGGGATAGATGATTTGCAAAATCTGACATGGGGAAAGAGAAAAAACAAGGGCATGATCCTGAAATTCAACTAAAAATCTTAAAAATGAAATTACGTCACTGGTGGTATTAACGGAAAACTTAGAGATACCTCTGGGCAACATTGCCAATGGATGAGGCAAGCTGCTAAACCCGGGTGACATAGTAGGTAACGGTTTCAATGGCAAGGAAGTTAATTCAGAACGTATATTACTCAACGATGCACGGCGTTCAGACTCGTTGTCCAATGGGGCAGAGATAGTTTGAACGGCAACGGTTATCCTATTGGCTTCTCCCTTAGGAGGCTCTTCCTCGCTACCTACATTCATCGTGGTGGGTTGATCAATTTTGGGAGGAACTTCCCCAGTTAACAATTGAGAGACCTTGCTAGATAATTCAGAAATACTTTCAAGCAACGTACTAGCTTCTTTCCTCTGAACGTCATTCAAATTCAGAGACAACAGATCGTTAACTCTATTTGAAAAATGATAGAGCCTGGCTTGCACACGCTTAATTTGATTCGGAGAAGGATCATTTTCGTCAAAAAAACTAACTACCGATGCTAGCCCAGTAGTATTCTCGGTGATCGTGGAAAGAGAGTCGTCAATTTCTTTCTCTCCCAAATTGGGGATGGAAATGGGCAAATCAAGGGACTCTCTAAGCTTGTTGGTGTCTATCGCAACCGTGCCTCCAGATTGCACATTTCTGATAGTTAACTCATAGATCAACTCCTCTTTGCGCAAATAGTTAAGATGGAGAACATCGCGAGGGCCGGGCATGATGACAGAACAATTTTGAAAAACTCAAAAAATTCCAGCAACTGAGAAAATGGTTAGAGTTCGGAACAAAACAATGTTTAGCCGTCAAAAGGGGCTAAAATGAGACCCAATCAACCACGCTCTGCTACCACTTGTTACCGTGTTTTTGCGGTAGTTATGCGTGAAAGAAGGTGCGGGGTGGTGAACAGGTCTCAAGCTAGGAAAGTAAAATTAATTTAAAATTTAACAAGGTTATATTTTCTTTTCAAAATTAAGAAATAACAAGTACGGCAGGTACAGAGTAGCAAGGCAACAAAAGGTGCAATTACAGTATTTACAGTATTTGGGCTTCGAGCCCCGAATTCACACTTCTAGGGCAATTAGCCCAACTTTACTCCAAAATAAGTTTTACCAGAGGGGCAGAAAACCCCATTCATGTTCAAGAGCACTTGCTCCAAATTACACAGAAAAGCCTCCTCGAGGCATACAACACTTAATTTTCAAGAAAGAGCCACACGCTCTCAAACTTTAAGCCTCTCAAAGGCCACACCAAACTCCACCTTCAAGTTGTCCTCTTAGGACATAGACACAGGGGTAACATACCCAACCTACTGAGGTCTATTAAATGAAAAAGGGTAATTACATGACCTCTAAAATAACAATTTGAGAGGAGGCGATCTGCACTCCTAATGTATTTGTTTCAAAACCTAATTTGGCTCTAGGCCACTAATACAAGGGCTAATCCATACTATAGAGGTGACTTAAGAAGGAAACAATTTACATTACGTTGAAGAGAAAAAAATAAGTTCACCTCAAAACAATATGAGTGGGAGCTCGAGAGGGTTAAGCACTCTCTATCCCAATATGTAGTTTAAAAGATAGAATAGATACAAGTTTCTTTACATTTTAAGGAAGGTTACATAATGGAAAAACTTCGGACCCGCCCCGAGAGTTAAACTGCTGAGCTAGCAAAGAAAGAAGTTATTAATCGGCCATTACCTTGTTGTTGACCGCTGCCGACGAAAGAGGCGCTTCCCGCCCCCTGCTATGTACTTTACACACTGAAAGTTGGAACAGAAGTGGCGCAGAGACCCAAAAATCAGCAGTTTATATACTCTCGCGGAAAGTTCGAGGCGTTTAGGGAAGAAAACACCCGCCCACAATCACTTTATTGGGTAGGATACAGCAACATATTCAAGTTGGGGGAAGATACATCAGATTGGTCAGAAATTAATAAAAGAAATTCGGGATTGGCTAAATACAAAACAAGGGGAAAGAGAGGGGTATACAGCCAACTTAAACAATAACAGAAAGAAATTTAACAAGAAACAAACTTTTGAAATAAAAATTTCTCCAAAAAATAGTTCTTTCACGTCGCACTAGGGTGCACTATTGTTGATCTTCAGTAGTGTCCTCTAGAAGAGAAATTTCACACTTCTTACTACAAGCAAAACAAAAATACGTCGAAAATGACACAGTTCAAAAACTCCAAAATTTCCAGGTAGTGACATCTTCTGAGAAAGTAGAAAATTATACCGTAGATAAAGTTCAGACTTCCTCCAGCAGAGGAGTTTCAATTGGCGCACATTTTAAATTAGCGGCGTGGAGGTGTACCGCCCGGTACAATTATTATTATTATTATTATTATTATTATTATTATTATTATTATTATTATTATTATTATTATTATTATTTCATGTGGCTATTTCTAGCCGAGTGCAGCCCTTGCAAGGCAGACCCTCCGATGAGGGTGGGTGGCATCTGCCATTTGTAGGTAACTGCGTGTTATTGTGGTGGAGGGTAGTGTTTTGTGTGGTGTGTGATTTGCAAGGATGTTGGAGATAGCAAAATCACCCAGCCCTCGGGCCATTGGAATTAACCAATGAAGGTTAAAATCCCCGACCCGGCCGGTGATCGAACCCAGGGCTCTCTGAACCGAAGGCCAGTACGCTGATCATTCATCCAGTTTATAAGTTGTTATTTAGGCATGTCCAAATGGCTGCCTTTCTTGCATGGCTATATCGCCATACTAGTAGCTGCACTTGTTTGTACTCAACTGCCTTTCAATATATCGTCGTTGCCGGGACAAAACCTCCTATGTGATAATATTGTAATGGTCATAGCGTCCGCCATGTCAACTGGCAGTGGGCCCGGCCCGGCACCATATAGACCCACCCCTTTCGGTTCAACTGCGCCAAACACTAGCAGCACTTAAGTCCTAGGCCAGTCCCACTCGCTTCCGCTCGCGGTCCCGTACCACAGGAGTATGGAAATGACTCCACGATTAGTCTGGAGTGTTCCATCTCGCGATGTTCCTGGATCCATCCAGCATCCGGACGATTCTAGAAGAGCCAGCGCAGGTATATAAGAGAGGAACGACCTGCCTGGAGTTAGTGAGAGTTAGACTGAGTTAGAAGTTGGTGTGGTTCAGTCGTGAGCGACTGCCAGTGTAGTGAAGTATGTGAACTGCCGTGATCATCGGACTAGTGTGCTACAATGCGGACTGTCGGCGAAGGAGAGAACGTGTAGCCGTGCGACGCGGGACCTTGTGTGTGGGTGTAAAACTGTGTAGTGTGAGAACAAGGTAGAAACGAAGGGAGAGAGAGCGCGCGAACTGCGTAAGTGTGTGTTATGAGCAAAAGTTGTATGTACTCTTGTGTAGATTAGTGCCTAGCTAATAAATCTTAGTATTGAAGCTACCAGTCTAGTGTTAATTGATCCTACTACCCCGCCAACTCGTTACAACTGGTGTCAGAATCGGGATCGACTGGTAGCAGCAATTTCGTAACTAGGAATTTCTAGTGAATCGTAAAATGGATAGCGAACACTTTCAGGCTGTCCTCAGTAAGTTCACCGAACTCTCATCCAAACAGGACGAAATCAAGAGCGAACTGAAACTGGAATTAAATGAACTTAAGGGTGGACAAGGTAAATTAGAACACGAAATGCGCTCTCTCGAAAGAAAATTAAAGAGTGACATTATGCAGGACGTACAGGAACTGGTTGAAAAACAGATCAAAGTAATACAGCAGCTTGTGGAGTCAGGGCTTTGAGACCTGAAAGAAGAAGTAAGTGCCCTGCGTACGAGAGTGACAGCCATGGAGACTCGTGCTAGGGCCACCTGCAGCGACAGCGGCTCCAGCGCCAGGGCCGAATTCGAGACCGTGTGCGGGCACAACGGTTGGGAATCGGAGGAAAGGGCCTTGTACATAATCGCCGGCCTACAAGGACCAGCAGCGGAAGTACTACAGAGCCTTCAGCCGGGTGCCACTTACGACGAGATCGTTAGAGCGCTCGACAGCCGATACGGTGACCAGCAGCTGGCAGCCGCCTACTGAGTCCAGCTAAGGAAGAGGACCCAACGCGCTAATGAGACGCTGCAAGAATTCGCGCGAGATGTGGAGCAGCTAGCCCACAAGGTTCTGGATGGGCTGCCTCTGGACCATATTCAGCGGGAAGTAGCCTATACATTCATTGATGGGCTCCGCGACGCTGAGATCCGTCAAAAGCTGATGCTCAGCGGGGAGCATGGCCTCAGAGAGGCCCAGACGTTAGCCCTGAGGGTGGAGGCAGTAAAGGGAATAGCAGCACCGTCACCAAGAATACGAGCCATGAGAAGCGAGGACGCGCCGGAGACCCGCGCCATTACGGGAGAACGACGTACACCGCCGCTTAGACGCCGACGCACCAACGAGATCACCTGTTGGAATTGCGGCGAGCGTGGCCACCTGCGAAGGAACTGCCGTATTGAGGCGGCCCCTGATCGGGGGAACGATTAAGGGCCGACAAGGGTGGGCAACGTCACTACCGTCCCCTCGTTTCACGCTAAATTTGGTCACCGAGCGGAGCGACGACAGCTTGATCGCCGACGGGTGGCTCGGAGACAGGCCGTGCCGAGTCACGATAGACACGGGGGCGACCTTGACCATCGCCAGGCCGGACATCGCTGAGGGACAGTCAGAGAGGGAAACCCACCTCCCTTATCTGCTGCGAACGGCCTCAGGAGACACCATCCCTGTCTTGAAGGAGGCGCTACTTCAACTGACGCTGGGACAACGACGCTTACGAGTCTGGGCCTTCGTCACCGCCATCACGGATGAGGTCATCCTGGGCCTAGATGCGGTACGGAAATACGAGGCGACTGTCGACGTGGGACGACGTGTACTGTGGCTCGGCAAACAAGAGGTAATGCTGCGACGCCCAGGGACGCAACCTTGAGTAGCGCGGTTGACGTTGGCCAGCGACGAAGTGATACCAGCCAACAGCGAGGTGATGGTTACGGCACGGTTAGAGGAACCCATACAGGGGGACAGCGTGCTCGTGGAACCCGGTTCGCAGGCCACCGATCAAGGAATCTATCTGGCCAGGTTGTTCGTTCCGGCACGAAGCTGCGTACCGGTACGAATATTGAATTCGACGTCGCGGGATCAGAGGGTACCCAGCGGAACCGAGCTTGGGACTTGTGAACCAGTCACGTGCGCCGTGCCAGTGGACGACGATGACGCACAGACTCTGGAAGCGGGCGAAGGACGAGCAGCCTTGAGGAGGGGCAGTGTAATGGTCACAGCGTCCGCCACGTCAACTGGCAGTGGGCCCGGCCCGGCACCTTATAGACCCGCCCCTTACGGTTCAACTGCGCCAATCACTACCAGCGCTTAAGTGCTAGGCCAGCCCCAGTCGTTTCCGCTCGCGGTCCCGTACCAGTGGAGTGTGGAAATGACTCTACGATTAATCTGGAGTGTTCCATCTCGCGATGCGCGATGTCCCTGGATCCATCCAGCATCCGGACGATTCTAGAAGAGCCAGCGCAGGTATATAAGAGAGCAACGACCTACCTGGAGTTAGTGAGAGTTAGACTGAGTTAGAAGTTGGTGTGGTTCAGTCGTGAGCGACTGCCAGTGTAGTGGAGTATGTGAACTGCCGTGATTATCGGACTAGTGTGCTACAATGCGGACTGTCGGCGAAGGAGAGAACGTGTAGCCGTGCGACGCGGGACCTTGTGTGTGGGTGTAAAACTGTTTAATGTGAGAACAAGTGAGAAACGAAGGGAGAGAGAGCGCGCGAACTGCGTAAGTGTGTGTTATGAGCAAAAGTTCTGTGCAGTCTTGTGTAGTTTAGTGCCCAGCTAATAAATCTTAGTACTGAAGCTACCAGTCCAGTGTTAATTGATCCTACTACCCCGCCAACTCGTTACAATATTTTTGGAGATATGCTGACCAGCAGCACATACATTATGAAGAGCGAGATTGCCTTGACAATATTCACACAATATTGCACCTTAGATGACAGAACCTTACCGGTCAAAGGTCTAAGCTAAAATATTTCACATAGGAGGTTTTCCCGGCACCGACGATATTCAGTAGTTGTCAGATTACATTCGGGAGAAAAAGGGTTCCAACAACACTGTCGGCAGTCCTGAAGATGGTTTTCCGTAGCTTCCCATTTTCACACCAGGCTAATGCTGGGGCTGTACCTTAATTAAAGCCACGGCCGCGTCCTTCCCAGTCCTAGCCCTTTCCTTTCCCATCGTCACCATAAGACATATCCGTGTCGGTGCGACGTAAAGCCAATAGAAAAAAAGTTTGGTAACTCTTTTCCAATTCCTAGGTCTTTCATCTCCAATCGTCGCCTAAGACCAGATGGTACAGGTGTGACGTAAAACGAATAAAAAGTGTAATATTATCACGCAAGGTTAAAAGGTTGATTATGCTGCTCATCCACTCACTGCAGGAATATTGTGAAATCGTTTAATTCGTTATATAATGAATTTAAATATTGATCTGTAAACTAAAGGTTTTGTTCTCTTTCACAATATCTGTTGTATGCGATATGCTCAGTCACTGAGTAAATTCTACTCTCCAAGAGGCTTTTGCAGAATATGCGTGCTGGCTTTGTGTCCAAGGGGAACTGGGTTCGATTCACGGCTTGGTCGAGTATTTCAACCTCGGAGTCTGGGTGTGTGTGCCATCTTCAAAATTAGAACTCATCACAGGCTGATGCTCAGGGCGCCTATAGGCGTTAATAGGCCTTACGGGAGACCAGACCTCGCTATTATAACAAATGCTGGAAAAAACAGGGTTTCATGTTACCGAAGCGACACGGTACGTTGCGGCCTAGTCGTTGCCCTGGGAACTTTCAGGATGCTATTTCTTTCAGATTACCTTTTGTAGGATCAGCCACGTCTGTACGGCAGTCCCCTAGGAGACATGGATATATACTGATTGTAATGTACATTAAATTTTAGATGATGAAGGCACTTCCGTAAGTTTGTGACAACAACAACAACAACAACAACAACAACGCATGAAGTCATAGCTTGTAGAAACGTTACGCTACCTTCCTAACAGTACGCTACCATGTAATAGCCCGCAACTGGTTATTCACCCCTTATACCTCTGGTAAAGATGATACCAGAGGCTACAGAATACACATCGGAGAGCCTTGGAACTAGGCCAATTGCCCCACGGTACCAAGCCGTGAATTACGGTACATAGCTGTAGATCAAGGATCTACCTGAAGAAAAGAAAAACATTATCTACACAAATAACAAAAAGTACTACTATTCCGAGGACCCCAGATAGCATGCTGCAAAAGGAGGGGCCGCTCTTTTAAATCTATTAAACCTTTTCCTCACAATGTCCATTACCGGAAAATTGCGTATGAAGATATTTATACAGTGGCCGAAAATCATATCCCAACACCAAGGAGTTGTGCTAGATAAACGAAATTCGGGTTGCGTCTTTGCACGTCCGAGAGATGACGCCTGTTCATATTTGTCGACGAAGAGTGGTGCTAATAGCACTAGAGGTTGTGAGGTAGGTGTAATACAAACGTGCCTTTAAGGGGACGAAGAAGGCAGTGTCAGCAGCTTACTGAGTTGGAATGAGGTAGTATAATAGGGCCAAGAGAAGGTAGACGTTATTTCCGTGACATTTCAGAAACACTTGGCAGCGATATATGTTAACAACAGTGGTCACCCGAACGTCTGTGGAGGATAGTACTGCACCTGAAACCGTCATTAGAGCTTCAGTTGGCCCCAGAGTGACACAGTAACGCGTGGATTACTCGAAGGAGAGCTCCGAGCCAGACATTCTGTGGCGTTCATGCCAATAACTCCGAAACACTGACATCTGCGACTTCAGTGGCGTCATTGGAGGGCGGAGTGGAGGTCTGTTGTGTTCTCAGATGAGAGCCGTTTCTGTCTTGGTGCCACTGATGGCCGTAGGTTGGTAAGATGGAGGCCAGGTGAGCGCTGGAAGCCAAGCTGTCTGCGGCGTCGACACAATGCACGTATGCCGGGATTTACAGTCAGGGGAGCGATTCCTTTCACAGCAGAGCACTCTCGTCGTTATCCCAAGTAGCTTGACAGCAGATTTCAACGCCAGACCGGTGACTGAACCGGCTGTGCTGCCGTTCATTCTCAGTATTGAACGGGGTGTTTCCAACAAGACAACGCTCGTCCTCATACCGCTGCTGTCACACAACGTCCTTTACAGATTGCCGACCAGTTGCCATGGTCTGTGAGATCACCATACTTTCGCCTATTGAGCATGTACGGGACATTACGGGACGACAAAACGAGCGCCATCCGATACCAGCATTAGCAGTTGACGACTTAACTGACCAAGTCCAACAAGCGTAAAACTGCTTGGCATCAAATGACATACGGCACCGGCATGACACAATACATGCCTGCAATCAAAATCTTGGTAGTAGTAGGGCTGTGACAGTTCTACCCCCCGGCCCAATCAGAGGCCGCGGAGCGGGTCACATGGCTGTTGACGTCAGCAGCGCAGTAAATTTGAATTCTACGGGAGGTCATTGACCCCTAGTAGTGTACCTAGGACGATTCCAACTCCGTGGTCATTAACCCGAGGTCATTGACCCCTAGTATAGTAGTAGAGCAATGACGATTTGTGGATTTTGCATACGAGTGATAGCCTAACGTCACAGTCGCCAACTTGAGGGGTGTAACCTTACTTTAACGGGTAGTTGCCCTTCCCGACGCCTAACAGAGCGAGCCTAACCTCACATTCGCCATTTTGAAGGGGGTTACCCTTAGTTTTACGGCAAGACGCCCTTCCCGACGCCAAGTGCACAAGATGGCGGCTATACACAGCTCCTTAAGAGACGGCCTAGGGGCGCTTGCGCAAGATGGCGGCTATACAAGGCCCCTTATGGTGAAAGATGCCGGCCATGGGCGCTCGCACTAGATGCCGGCTGCTCTTATGAGACGGCCTAGGGGACCTTGCGCAAGATGGCAGCTATATACGGCTTCTTATGGAGAAAGATGGCGTCTATGGGCGATTGGGCATGATGGCGGCTATACACGGGCTCTTATAGAGAAAGATGACAGCTATGGACGATTGAGCTGGATGGCGGCTATACATAGGCTCTTATGGAGGAAGATCCCGACCATGGGCTATTGCACAAGATTGTGTCTATACATGTTCCCTTGTGGAAAAATATGACACCCAAGGGCGCTTGCGCAAGATGGCGGCTATACATGCGCTCTTATAAAGAAAGATGCTGCCATGTGCGATTGCGCAAGATGGCGTCTATACATAGGCTCTTATAGAGAAAGATGACGACTATGGACAATTGTATAAGATGGCGGCTATACATGTGTTCTTATGAGAACGCCTAGTGCTATAAGAAATACAATGGTTCCACTTAAGCCCCTAGCAGTCGAACAAATTATCGGATAAACATGAAACTTGAAATTTCGGTTCGGAAATATACTATCCGAATCTGTTGGCATGGGTTATAAGCATGTAGCTCATGCAGGAGCGAAATGAAACAGAACGCCTAGTGCTATTAGAAACACATTGGATACATTTAAGCCCCTAGCAGTCGAACAAATTATCATAAATATGTAACTTTAAATTTCGGTTCGGATATATACTATTTGAATCTGTTGTCGTGGGTTATAAGCATGTAGCTTATGCGGAACGTGAAATAGGAGATACATTGCTTACACTTAAGCCCCGTTCTAATATTCTGTTTTTAACTTGCAGTGATGGCGTTATCATGTTTATGCATGTATAGACTTGTTCGTTATCGAGATTACTTACTCAAGCTTTTATAGATGGAATGAGTAGGTGTAAGGAGGCAAAGGAATGCAATAAATACAACATTTTAAATGCAATGAAATAGTTATTGTATAATGATTTATAAAATTAAAACAATCTTATACAACAGTCTTGGTTTTGCTGCCGGCAAGGTTGCTATGCCCTTTAACAGCTTTCTGGGAAGAGGTAGCATGCTTCCGAAATTTTAATGCCTCCTGCAATATCAAATTAACAAAATATTTATTGTTTATGAAATATATTATACCATATATGTTATGCTTTACGAAGACGATAACGCTGTTCTTACCTTGTTATTCATGTGTTTTGTTCCTTTTCTGAATTATCTTGATCATGTACTGAAACGAATGGAAAACGTTTATCTATACACTGTGTACAGTGTTCAATCCTCGGATTTGGTCCATCCCAATCATCATCACTATTTTGTCCTCGATGCTTGTAATGACGTTGACAAGGTCTGCATAAAGCTGCATCGATTGACATCTATCTATGAAGAGGAAGGATGTCCCGAAAAGGAGCAGCGTACGTAGATAAAAGTCCTGGTGGTAAACCTTGAATCAGATGTTTCGGCATCTGAGATAAGTTTCCATGTTTATAGAACATCTTAATAGCCTTACTTACTTGTATGAGATAAATACGATGTTGCGAATTAGCATGCGAACAGTATGTACATTAACAGTTTTGTTTGTTATTAAGACGATTGTCTGTAACCATGTAGACTTTTCCTTCTTTCTGTTCCATAGAGTACGATGTCGAAGCACACATTAATGTTGATGATAAAGAACTATTCCGTAGGAGGAGCGATTAAGCTGACCTCAGTAAATGCGAGGAGGAGGACGAGGAGGATGAGGAACGTGGCTAACCTTTGAGGCGGAGGAGAAGGAACACGGCTATGTTCGGTGGGAGGAGGAGGAGGGTGAGGAGGAGGAGTAGGAGGAAACTGTTTACTTAACAGCTGTTACATTTAAAAAGAATAGTGTCGGGAAGGGATTATGCTACACAATAATACGCTTACGGCGTAATTCGTTTCTGTTTCTTGAATCTCTCGTACATACACTGTGTATCCAACAACTTGATAAGCTCTTAGGAGTTGTAATCGTTCAACGAGTAAGTTAAAGTCTATACAGTATCTTACATCTGGATAGGGTAACAGTGTTGAGCTAATATGTGTAGACAGTTGATGTGTAGAAAACGGAAGAACTTGTTTTGATGCGGTATGTGCTTCTGCAATGTTATCAGCAGATAAAAACTTAACACGGTTTCATTGGAAAGAAGCGGTTAAATCTTCTTTTTTTTTCTTCTACTGCTGCATCTTGCTTCTCTTCTTGAGATGTTTGCACAGATTAGAGAATAAAGTAGAATGAAAAAGCTCTGATGGAAAAGAAACGTTATGTTCTTCTTTTTCTTCCTTATGCAACTCCTCTTTATTTGGTGGTGTGAGGTTAGTAACAGAACATTTGTATAGCCGCCATCTTGCGCAAGCCCCCTTAGGCCGTCTCATAAGGAACTGTGTTTAGCCGCCATCCTGTGCAATTGGCGTCGAGAAAGGCATCTTGCCGTAAAACTAAGGATAGCCCCTTCAAGATTGCGGATGTGAGGTTAGGCTCGCTCTGTTCGGCGTCGGGAAGGGCAGCTACCCGTTAAAGTAAGGTTACGCCCCTCATGTTGGCGACTGTGAGGTTAGGCTCGATCTCTTATGCAAAATCCGCAAATCGTCATTGCTCTACTACAATACTAGGGGTCAATGACCTTGGGTTAATGACCGCGGAGTTGGAATCGGCTTAGGTACACTACTAGGGGTCAATCACCTCCCGTAGAATTCAAATTTCCTGCGCTGCTGACGTCAGCAGACATGTGACCCTCTCCGCGGCCTCTGATTTGCCCGGAGGTAGAACTGTCACAGCCCTACTACTCTTGGCGTCTACACGGTTTATTAAAGTACCACCTTGTCACATCTCTTCTCGCGCATGCTTAAACCAGTAACCTGGAAACTTCAATCAAATTAATATGTTACCTGAAGAATTGCTTACACTAAACTGCATTCTTGTAAACTAATGTACCTTATTCTTGGCGTTGGATTTCATTTTCCACGATCTTGTGTAGAGTATATTCCCTTACATTTTTATATTTCACCTCTGGACGGAGAATCAATCACTCCTATACGTTCAAAGGATTCTTGTCTTTTTAAGTAAACAACGACGCATGTGGAGTTACGTAACTGTTTAATCATGGGCGTGGGACTTACGGTTTTACGTGGAATACGTACCACATGGAAATGACTTACAATTTTCAATAATCCTTTTTTTTTTTTTTTTTTTTTGCGAAATTCCGAAACACACTCGCCTAGTTAACGATGGCCTTCGGCAATGATAACCCCTCAGCCTTTTGTAACTGGAAATCGAAACCTAAATTTTACCTTCGACTTCGTTCTTAGCACCATATCTAATTTCGAAATCGGAATACAGTGTAGATATATTTTCAACAGACTATACGTCATTTATCATTTCTAGTATCAGTATTGTCTGAGGTTTACTGATCTCAGAGGTCGCAGTCTGTGACAAGGATGAATTGTACTGTGGAACAGTCAAACTGTAATTAATATTGTGTTGTTTCTTGGTGTGAGGTCACTCTGTTTACCTGTGTACTGTAATCCATCAAAGACTAGCACCTGGTGACCCGCCATTGACAGTAAAGCTTATTGTGCATCGAGCTCAATAGCACGCGGCGTGATTACATTAGCCAGTCAGTGGCTCTTACCAGTTTAGCCGAGATGATGCGATTTGGAGAGAGGTCGTGCGTTCTTGGCGCAACAAGTGCGTACACTCATTTCCCGCTCGGCCGGCCACAGCGAGCACAAACACTTCTTACGTAGGCTCTCTCCACGTAAGATTAAAACAGGTCTTCCTGCATGGTGAGAATGGTTTCATTCGGGTCGAATTACGGCCTATGACTGATTTAGCCCGACCTGGCAGGTATATGACTATGGGTAATTCAGTCTCCCAGGAGAGAAGAGTTTGAGCGTATTTGACTTACGTCGTGGCTGTTATAATAATAATAATAATAATAATAATAATAATAATAATAATAATAAGAAGAAGAAGAAGAAGAAGAAGAAGAAGAGGAAGAAGAAGAAGAAGAAGAAGAAGAAGAAGAAAAATAATAATTGTAGCGGGAGGTACACCTCAACGCCGCGCATTCAAAACTAGCACCTAAATGAACTCCTCTATTGGCAAATCAGTGAAACTGAAATTACACAAACTTGGAACTTTAATCAGAAGATGTCACCACTAAAATATTATGTAATTTTGTTATTATGCAGTTGCATAACCTGAGTGAATTTCGCCTTGTTTTCTTTGACATTCATCAAGAAGTTTGGACATTTTTCCACAGATGACACTACCAAAACTATGATCATGCACCCTGGTGCGAAGTGAAAGAACTTATGATTTAAAGAAGTTTTGTATTCCTAGGTTTTCGGTAACTGATTGATGCTAATTTATTTTTGGGTTGGCAATTCTTCCTTTTATTTCCGCCAGTTTTGAATCTAGCCAATCCCTAATTTATGTAATTAATTTCCAACCAATTCCGCATTTCTCCTTCACCTTGTGATTAACCAATAAAATCAAGAGGGCGTGTCCTGATTCATCTTGAATGTTCTCGAACCTTCCCTGAGGGTTTACAAACTGCGGCTTTTCACGTCTCTTGGCCAATTGATTGTCATCTCACAAAGTGTGTGTGTCAAAGCAGGAGGCGGGCGGCCTCTTTCTTCGGTCAGCAGTACATCTACAAGGTAATGGCCACATAACCTCTTTCTTTCTTGCTAACTCCGCAGTTTAACCCGAGGGAAAGGTCCGAATCATTAACTATGTAACCTTCTTTTCTAAAAATGTAACTTTCTGCCAGCAAATGTAAAAACTCCATACATCTTTAACTGTAAATCGGGGATAGAGAGTGATGTCCCCTCTCGAGCTCCCCTTCATCTTGGTTTGAGGTGACTACGTTTCATAACTGTTTTTCATTCGGTATTGTGGTAATGTAAATTCTGTACGAGTCACCTCAGTAGTTTGGGAATAGCCCCTGTTTCATCGGCCTAGAACCTTTTAGGTTGTTTTAGTGTTCATATCTAGGAGTGCAAGTATACGCCGCCATTCAGTTTGTGTTTCGGGCCATTTTTTAATCTGTTCTTTCCCGCAAAGGCCCTGTAGGTTGGGTACTAGATACTCCTGTATAACATTACCTTTCAATTTGTAAGTTGTGCCTTGATGGGTGAGTGATTGTAATGTTCGGATATTGCCTTGAATAGGCAGAAGAAACTGAGAGCCTGTTAGCTCTTATCCTAAATTTGGTAATTGTAAAGAGTGCCTCTGGAAGGCTGGATATTTAGATTTTGGAGAGCAAGTGCTATTGAATTAGGGGATTTCTGCCCCTGAATAATTGGTGCTCGGTTCTATATTTGAGCTTGTAGCTCAGGAAATGTAAAGCTAGGGGCTTAAAGCCCAAAGTGTTAAGATTCTGAATCTTGGATTTTTCCCAATCTTGTTGAATGATTGCCACTGGTACCCGTAATATTGTCATGAAAAAATTGTTAAAGTTTGAAATCCTGAAAATATAACCTTCAGCTTAAGTTTTAAATTCAATTCTGGACATTGTAGTTAGACCCATTCACCCCGGCACCTTTTTTCACCTCTGGGTTCCACGGGAAACCCCGTAATAATAATAATAATAATAATAATAATAATAATAATAATAATAATAATAATAATAATAATAATAATAATAATAATAATAATAATTTCCTGATACGGTGTCGGGGATGATGTAAATGAAATGGCGTATGGCTTTTAGTGCCGAGAGTGTCCGAGGACAGGTTCGGCTCGCCAGGTGCAGGACGTTTAAATTGATAGCCATAGGTGACCTGAGCTTCGTGATGAAGATGCAGTGATGATGAAGACGACATATACACTCAGCCCCAGTGCCAGCAGAAATAACCAATTATGGTTAAAATTTCCGACCATGCCGGGATTCGAACCCGGGGCGCCGGTGATCAAAGGCAGGAACGCTAACTATTTAGCCATGGATCCGGACAACAACAACAATGATAATAATAATAATAATAATAATAATAATAATAATAATAATAATAATAATAATAATAATAATAATAATAATCGTCATCATCATCATCAGAAGAAAGAAGCTGTAATGCAATTGAGCATTTTGACTGACGCATCACTCCATGAAAACGTATCGCCGAACGTACATGGATTTTTTGCTAGTGGCTTTACGTCGCACCGACACAGATAGGTCTTATGGCGACGATGGGACAAGAAAGGGCTAGAACTGGGAAGGAAGCGGCCGTGGCCTTAATTAAGGTACAGCCCCAGCATTTGCCGGAGGTGAAAATGGGAAACGACGGAAAACCATCTTCAGGGTTGCCGACAGTGGGATTCGAACCCACTATCTCCCAGCTGCAAGCTCACAGCCGCGCGCCTCTAACCGCACGGCCAACTCGCCCAGTGATGATCGATTTTGCTGTTCCCTGTAGCTCAAATATTCACTCAGCTTATGGTGTAAAAATAAGGAAGTATCAAGTGGTAGCACAGAAGGTTAAAAATCAGTGTGCCGGGCTGAGTAGCTTAGGCGGTAGGGAGCTGGCCTTCTGAACTCACTTTGGCAGGTTCTATACCTACTCAGCCCAGTTGTATTTGAATGTACTCAATTACGTCAGAGTAGATCAGGGTAGATCATGGGAGACTATTGGCAAAAATGAGTGCAATTGGACTTGACAAAAGAGTGACTGAATGGGTGGCTCTGTTTCTAGAACATAGAACTCAGATAATTAGTGTAGGTGAAGCTTTACCTGTCCCTGTAAAAATTAAGAGGGGAATTCCTCAAGGCAGTATTATTGGACCTTTATGTTTTCTTATATATATCAATGATATGTGTAAAGAAGTGGAATCAGAGATAAGGCTTTTCGCAGATGCTGTTAATCTGTACAG
The DNA here is from genome assembly GCF_040414725.1 of Anabrus simplex. Taxonomy (NCBI): domain Eukaryota; kingdom Metazoa; phylum Arthropoda; class Insecta; order Orthoptera; family Tettigoniidae; genus Anabrus; species Anabrus simplex. Next base: position 48,282,404 of record NC_090266.1, on the reverse strand, counting down.
AGTAATAAATAAGTTACAAGATTGTGACCAACTGCAAAATGACCTCGATAATGTTGTGAGATGGACAGTAGGCGATGGTGTGATGATAAACGGGGATAAAAGTCAGGTTGTGAGTTTCACAAATAGGAAAAGTCCTTTCAGTTTTAATTACTGCGTTGATGGGGTGAAAGTTCCCTTTGGGGATCATTGTAAATACCTAGGTATAAATATAAGGAGAGATCTTCATTGGGGAAATCACATAAATATGATTGTAAATAAAGGGTACATATCTCTGCACATGGTTATGAGAGTATTTGGGGGTTGTAGTAAGGATGTAAAGGAGAGAGCATATTTGTCTCTGGTAAGACCCCAACTTGAGTATGGTTCCAGTGTATGGGACCCTTACCGGGATTACTTGATTCAGGAACTGGAAAAATCCAAAGAAAAGCAGCTCGATTTGTTCTGCGCGATTTCCGACAAAAGAGTAGCGTTACAAAAATGTTGCAAAGTTTGGGCTGGGAAGACTTGGGAGAAAGGAGACGAGCTGCTCGACTAAGTGGTATGTTCCGAGCTGTCAGTGGAGAGATGACGTGGGAGGACATCAGTAGACGAATAAGTTTGGATGGTGTCTTTAAAAGTAGGAAAGATCACAATATGAAGATAAAGTTGGAATTCAAGAGGACAAATTGGGGCAAATATTCGTTTATAGAAAGGGGAGTTAGGGATTGGAATAACTTACCAAGGGAGATGTTCAATACATTTCCAATTTCTTTGCAATAATTTAAGAAAAGGCTAGGAAAACAACAGGTAGAGAATCTGCCACCTGGGCGACTGCCCTAAATGCAGATCTGTAGTGACTGAAATTGAGGGAGGAAGCACAATGGCAGGAACAGCCATCGCTTCGTTGCCTTCCTTCATTTTCCTTCTATGGTGCTCTGGGGCACTGTGTGAACCGCCGGCAGCTCACTTCTGTACTGAAGTCATCCACAGTATTTATTTGTTGTGTGTGTGTTTTTAGGCTTTAAATCAGTGAGTACTTGTCTTGTGTTAGTGAGAGTTGGTTGTATATTGCATAGTATTTGTATCTGTTCTATTATTTTCGTAATGTAAAGAATTTTTTTTCTGATGATTTTAGTGTTGTGGTGTGCAGCGTTACGTCATGGCATTACCTTTACTGACAAGAAGATTTGCCGTGTGTTTTATTTGTGCTCAGATTTGTTAGTTAGTTGTTCTTTCTTAAGCGCATTTTAATTTTACCACTTTATTTTTACTAGCGCATTTAATTTTTACTGGTGTTCTTGTGAGCGATACGACAGCACAGTAGTACCCCAAGTTGTTGGGGCATTTTTTAAATGCATCCCTCACCCCTCGATCCCATAAAAAAATCATTTCTCTGTGTTTTCCCCAATTTGCATTACACTTCCATGCTGAGGTATTTTATGTGCCCCTTTTTATCTAGAACTTACAAGACTGAATTTCAAAAATATATGTGCAGCCGTTTTCCCGTGATGGTGTTGAGCATAGCCGTTCGATATGGCAACCCTGTTGTCATAAGAACAATCCTTAGGTTAGCCACCTCTGAAGATTAACTTTCCCTTAAGAATTAATTGTCATTAATTCCACCAGAATAGGCACTTAGGTCGACGGCAGAGACATCTAATAGTTGAAAAACCAAGTAACTTGCTTAACAGTAGTTCAAGTTCAATTATATAGATGACCTTATAGAAGGCGCGCAGTTTAACTGGACGGAGAATGTGCACCCCCGGTAGAGACCTCCACTCCCAAGGTTTTACCACAGTATAAACAGGTTTAAAATTTTGAATCATGCGATACATAACTTTGAGAAAACCTATATAAGTTGGATTATCACTTGATAGAGATTCCTTTCTTCTTTATTTGTTGAAGAAAAGTAGTTTAGATAGTGTTTGCGAAGTAGTAGAAGTTCGGGCTCTTGCGCCCAGAGTCGACGGCAAGAGTGGTCGCCGCTGCCGATGTCAGGATTGGGTTGCTCCGGCGTCCATGTTACTCTGAGATACTATCCTCCCGTATATTGTGGGGAGCAGCCAAGTAGATGGTCACAAGGGGCCAAGTAGCACTGTTCGCCGCAAGGATAGAGTGAGCGGTTGGAGTCCAGCTTCCAAACCACTCCCAAAGATGACAGTCCCAAAGGAGACAGTTTAGACGCAGTCTCAGCCGGAGCGAGGCGGGCCCATACCCCGCGCTGACATCTTACGCAGGTTGACACGACGTGGCCTCAGGTGAAGGTAGGACACTCCAACAATGGTCACAAAAGGATTAAAACAAAAATGAAAGTTAACTTAGGACATGACCTAAATACGTACAATTTTTCACAACCCAAAGTGGTAGAAGGTTCCCTTGTTCTTACTTGCGTACATAAGGCTTAAATTAATAAGATGATAAGTAAAGAAATATAATTAAATCAGCAATATAATCACTTGGTGGCATGTAAAGCAAAAGTCTTCACACATGTTTTATCTGAGATAGATGTGCCGTAAAAATTCTTCCGGTCTCCGGATTACTCACCAAGAGGGTGACAGGGGTAAGAAAATCGAGAATAATGCAAGTCCATGAAATATGGGGGCAAGCTTGACGCGGGAAAAATTATATTACCAAAACCTGATCTCCAACTTTTAAATTCGTGCGTCTTCGTACACGGTCATACCTCGTATTTACTCTCTAATGAGAGGCCTTAAGATTATTTCTAGCTTTTCTCCAGAAATCCCGGATATTCTCTGGACCTATTGTGTCTGGCAAAAGGTCATTGATCGACCACAAATTTGACAAAGGCGTATTTGGGACGAACTGAAACAGAAGAGAAATTGGAGAAAACAGGTGGGACTCATGAACGGCCGAGTTAAAGGCTAATGATAACAAGTGTAAGGGAGTATCTCAACGATAATGGTCTTCGCGGTGGAAAGCAATAAGGGCAGATCGAAGATTAGGAATTAAACCGCTCAGCTAGAGTTGGCTGTGGGTTGTACGCAGACATCGTGACATGTGAGACAGAGAGATCGAAACAGAACTTACGAAATAAATTAAAGGTGAACTCCTCAGCGTTCATCATCATCACCATCGTCATCATCATCAATGTCCCACTCCTGTCGCCCGGGTGTGGTTAACAAGCCCCCTCCACTCCTAACTGTCCTTCCACTTTTCCTGCTCCATTACTTCCGCCACATCCAATCCAGCTTTTCTAATGTCCTCCCAAATCTGTTCCATCCACCTTCTTTTCGGTCTTCCAACTAGTCTCTTTCCCTTATCCTCTCTTTCCAATTCCCTTCTTGCTACCCGTTCCTTTCCCATTCCTTTTACATGTCCGAACCATCTCAGTCTTGCTTTCTGTATGTTCTGTACTAACGGTTCTATATTTAGCTCTGATTTTAATATTTTGAATTCTATCTCTTCTTAACCGCTGTTCTTAAAAATTTCATTTCTACTGCTTGGATCTTACTATCTTGTCTCTTATTAGTTACCAGAGTTTCTACTTCATTTCTTACAATTGGTATGAAGCACTTTTTATATAATGTTAATTTTGTTCTCTTGGGTACTTTGTCATCCCATAAATGCTCTCTGACTTGATGATAAAATGTTGTACCTTAACTTAGTCTGTTATTAATTTCAGGATTGATTTCACTACTTCTATTAATGATGCAACCCAGATATATAAACTGTTCTACATTCTCTAACCGTTCTCCGTCTATGTTCACTTGGGTTCTCTTTTTGTCTTTTCCACAGTGCATGACTACAGTTTTCTTTTACTAATTACCAGTCCAGACTCTTTCAGATTTTCGTTTCAAATGTCCAGTCTCCTTTGAACTTCCTTTTCTCCCTTTCCCCAAATCACCACATCATCTCCCTTTCCCCAAATCACCACATCATCTGCAAATACCGAAGCATTCACTTCATCACTACTGATACTCTGTTTTTACACGTTTCATTACTCCACCCATCAGTATAATAAACAATAATGACGACAGTGCACTTCCTTGCTTGCGACCTTTATTTGTATAAAATGTTTCAGAGTCACCACTCCCCACTTGTACACTGCTCTTACTCTCATGATACAACATTTTTATCTTGTTAATTTATGATTTTGGTACATTCCTTTTCAGTAGGCATTCCCTTACATGTTTTATCTTAACTGTATCATAAGCTTTTTACAAATCCAAAAATACGAAGATGACTTCCTTGTTCCTTTCCAGATGATTTTCCATTATCGTTCGCACTGTAAATATCAAGTCTGTTATTGATCTATTCTGTCTAAAGCCATATTGTTCTTCCTCTAACTGTGTTTCTATTATATCCCTCAGACTTTTTTCTATGACTTTCTCCATTATTTTTAGTCCATGTGATAATAGAGTTATACCTCTTTGATTTTCATATTTCTTCCTATTTTCTATTTTGAACAGTGGTACAGTGCTTCCTTGTTGGCAATCTTCAGGTATCCTTTCATCCTTCCATATGGCCATGAGGGCTCTGTATAGCCACTGTAGGCCAATGCTTCCTGCTGCCTATATCATATCAGCATTGGATTCGTCTTTTCCACATGTTTTACCTTTGGTCATTGCTTTCACTGCCCTTTTAATTTCCTACAATATTATCGGATTCTCTTCTTTTTCTCCATCTATTATTTCCATTTTCTTACCTCCGTCTTCCTCCGAGCAGTTATCCTCATTATAAGGTTTTTCAAAATACTTTGCCATCACCTTCTGAAGATCCTTTACGTCATGTACTATGGATCCATCTTACCTCTTTAATGCCTTGATATTTTTGTTGATTTTTTTCTTTTCGATTTTATTACTCTGTATAATAGTTTCTGTTTTCCTCGACTATCTTCATCAGTTTTGTCGGTAAACTCTTCCCAACATTTCTCTTTTCTTCCTTGATACTCCTTTTTACTTGTAGTTTCAATCGTTGTATTCCACATGTAACCTTTCTATCTTATTCTCAGCCCTCTGATATGTTTCTTTGCTTTTCCTTATCCATTTTTCTTCACCTTGTTCCTTTCTTTTATTTCTGTTTTTATTTTGTCTGTCCACCACCGTGTCTCCTTTCCTGTCCCACTCTTCTTCTCCACTTCGTATTTCCGTGCTAGGCAACTTCCTTTTTACACAATCTTGGAATGCTATTCTTTTACCTTCCTTCTCCAATTCCCAAATCATGACCTTCGGTTTCATCTTCAATAACATTTTAGGGAATTTTACTTGTTTTAATACCACAACCAATAATCTATGATCACCTTCCTTACTTTCACTAAGTATTATCTTCGTATTCATGACGTATCTTTCCAATTCTCGGTCTGTTATTATACAATCGATGAGTGTTCCATACTGTCCATCCCAACTATATCGGCTGATCTTATGGCTATCCTTCTTCATAAACCACGTGTTCTTTATTATCACGTTATTTCTGATACAAAATTCCAATAGTTTCTCTCCATCTCCATTTATATTGCCATACCCATGTGAGCCCAGAACATTCTCATATCCTGTTTTATCAGTTCCCACATGGGCATTCAGATCTCCTATTATCATGATACCTTCTCTAACAATATGTGTTTCCAGTTCATCAGCGTTATCGGAAACAATATATTTACAGAGTTTCAATGATGCTATTTTTTTTGCTATTGGCTTTACGTCGCACCGACACAGATATGTCTTATGGCGACGATGGGACAGGAAAGGGCTAGGACTGGGAAGGAAGCGGCCGTGGCCTTAATTAAGGTACAGCCCCAGCATTTGCCTGATGTGAAAATGGGAAACCACGGAAAACCATCTTCAGGGCTGCCGACAGTGGGGTTCGAACCCACTATCTCCCGAATACTGGATATTGGCCGCACTTAAGCGACTGCAGCTATCGAGCTCAGTTTTAAAAGATGCAAGAATAGTATTGAGAAGAGAAATAGTGGACTGAGTAGTGGTAAGCCTAGTCGTAAACAGCTATAAGAACCGTGTGAAACCATCCACACGCACATGAATTAATGTATTCCCATTCTCTTTTGACTGAGGGAAGAGTCCATAGAGCGAGATGCTTGGTGTGATGACAATAGCCCTACTTTTGTAGACAATGTGGGCTTCCTAATCAAACAAGACGTACATGATTTAACGAGTTCCCTGATCTCGCCGTCCATACTTATGGTAATACTTGAAAATCATAGGCACTAGAACAGTTGAAACAAAAATTTTCTTCTTCTGTTCGTGCCGCGCAGGGCAACACAGAAACCTATTCCTGAAAACATAAGGGACAACATGTACTCCAGAAGAAAGTGTTTCCAAAATAGGAGCCAGCACCGGGCCTTCACGTTGGTATTTCGCTATATCATGAAATAACAAAGGGGCATCGATCAAAATGATTCCTGAAAAAGAACCGCAGCGACCGCAAATGAAGAGGCGTCTGTCTGTAAAATGAAAGTCTTGGAGAAATTTGGTATAACCAAGACCGGGGCGTTACATGAGCTCATTTCAGATCCTCGAACGCAGCTTGCTGCGACGGCCCCCATTGAAACTCGACACCTTTCCTGCGGAGAAGGTTTAGGGATGTTGCCCTATTAGCAAAGTTGGGGATGAATTTCCTAAAGAAATTCAGAAAGCAGATGAACCTAGCAACCCATTTAACATCTTTGGGAGGCTTGACGTTACGGATTGCATGCGTTCTTGAATGAACGACTGAAAATCCATCCGGTGACACAGTATGCCTCAAGCAAAAAATACCTTTGACAACTTGACTGTCAATCCAGCTTCACAAAGGCGTTTTAGAGCTTCATCTAGAGGAGCTAAGTATTCTTCAAAGATCTCAGAAAGAATAACAAGAGCATCTAGATAATTGTTCAGATATTCGAATTTAATATAGGAGAAGACCCTATCTAGCAGCATAGTAAGAACCGCCGAGGCGTGGAAAGCACAAATGGTACGCGGTTTTTATTCATACAGATTCCGGTCGGTATCGAAAGCAGTCAGATGTTTCGATTCTTCCGCCAGAGGTATCTGAATATAAGCTTGGTTAAGATCTAAGATGGTGAATAAAGCCTTACGAAACCACTAAAAACATGAATGAAAGTCAGGAAGGGGTACTGACTCTAGAGCAATCTTACGAATTAACGCCCTGTAATAAATTACTGGCCTGAAGCCGCCTTGACGTCTCGGCACCAGAAAAATGGATGAAGAATACGCCGAATTGGAGGGTTGAATGATACCATCCATCATCATATCTATGATTTCTTTGAGGGCCTTCATTTAAGGTGAAGATAGCCTGTATGGAGTAAATATTACCGGGACCGAATCTGTAACCTCGATCTTGTATTCAATTAAGGCAGTCACACCAAGATTTTCCGAAAACACGTCGGAAAATGAGTGACATAATTTACGAATGCAATTAGACTTATCCTCGGGCAGATGGCTAAGGTCTAACGAAATCTCACTCTGGATAGGCGAAATCATAGAAGACGACACAGAATTACATTTTATAAAAGGTATATGGAAATTACTCCTAAATTTGAATGTGCCGGATTTAATTTGACGATCTATCAAAATAACGAAATGTGACATGAAATCTACCCCTAATATCACAGAGCATGAAATATTTTAAGCAAAATATTACTTTAATTTCCATGTAAATTTAGATATACGAATTTTGGCCTGGATAAATCCTAAAATTTCTATTGGAGAAGAGTTCACCGAAACACAATTTACAGAGGAAGAAACATATTATGCAAATTTGCAAAAAAACTTTAGTTTGGAATACCATTCTTCTGAAATAATAGAGCCAAAACTTCCTGAATTTAAGATGGCAGTAAGACGTTCATGGTTAATTTCAATTTAAAGAATGGAACAAAACCGGGAGTATCAGAGGCAATCCTGAGGCACTCTTTGGAACCTTCAAAGATAGTCTTAGGTGGTCTCACCTCCTTAGCACATAGTATTCCAGACTTAAACTGGGCTGAGCCTTGAGATTCGGATAGAGGACTCAGCCGGCCACCCGAGGCATTTTTTTTTTGCTGTGGTTAGCAGAGGTAGAACCAGAAGTCGAACCAGCACGGGCGCTATTTGATGAGTTTCAGTTCTTAGCCAGGTGTGTCAATGACCCGCATTTGAAACATCTCAAAGACGACGCACCATTTTAGGTCCGTTCATTTTTAATAGAGGACACTTACTTCTTAGATGTTACGCCTACCCACACATTTCCGGGGAGAGGAGTTTCGGCGAGGAGGTAGCCGAGAGATATTAGAAGAGTGTGGTGGCTCTCGAGTGACTCGCAGTGTATCTGCATATTTCACTCCAACCTCCGACACTGACATGGCCTCAATTTCCCTGAACGTTTGCGGACGGGAAGCGAAACACAAGTATGATCTATAAGATGGCGAGGTACCTTCGACGATGGTTTGTACAATTTAACCTTCAGAGTAGTGCAAGTAAAAAATCTCTAGTATAAAACGTAATATCCTGGATAAAGTCCGCTAAGTTTTCTTCTAGCCTTTGGACTCGGAAGCATTAATTTTGAACTGAAGATGACAAGGCTCTTGCAGGGATAAAGTTTGCTTAAAATTGGCATGGAAGGTTTCGATGGAACACCTTTCCGATATCCCCTTCATAATTTTATCTCATAGAATTTTGAATCGTTGTGGTAAGTTAGAGAATCTGAAAAGGGAGATCGATAGACTGAAGTTAGATGTAATTGGTATAAGCGAAGTACGTTGGCAGGAACAGCAAGATTTTTGGTCAGGCGACTACAGAATTATCAACACAATCAAACAGGGGAAATGCAGGAGATGTATTAATAATGTATAAGAAAGTAGAGCAGCGGGTAAGCTATTACGACCAGCATAGTGAAAGGATTATTGTTGTCAAGATAGACGCCAAACCATTGCCCACTACAGTAGTGCACGTCTATATGCCTACTAGTTCAGTGGATGATGAGGAAATCGAAAGAATATACAAAGAGGGAGAATATTTAATACAATATGTAAAAGGTGACGAGAATCTAATTGTGATGGGAGACTGGAATGCAGTGATAGTCCAAGGAAGAGATGGTAATGCAATAGGAGAATTCGGATTGGGACAAAGGAACGAAAGAGGAATCGGCTGGTTGAATTATACACCAATCAAAATTTAGTCCTGGCTAATATTTGGTTCAAACACCACAAATAACGGCTGTACACGTGAACGAGCCATGGAAACATTGGAAGGTATCAAATAGACTTCGTTATGATTAGGCAGAGAATCGGAAACCAGTTGTTCGATTGCAAAACTTTCCCAGGAGCAGACGTCGACTCTGATCACATCTTGTTGGTCATGAAGTGCCGCCTTAAGTTAAAGAAATTGAAGAAGGGAAGGAATCCAGTGAGTTGGTACCTAGACAAGTAGCAAGAAAAGATTGTGAAGGATTATTTCAAGGAACATGTTGCAAAAGGACTAAATGGAAAGGTTGAATGAAACGCAGTAGATGAAGAATGAAGTAATGAAGGTCGATGACAGTAGGGAAGCTGAAGAGATGTTAGGAAGAGAGGAAAGATCAACTAAATCAATGAATAATTCAAGAGATAGTAGACCTGATCGATGAACGCCGGATACACAAGAATGGAAAAAATGAAGAGGGCACAAAGAATACAGGCGATTAAAGAATGAAGTGGATAAGAAGTTCAGGGCACTAAGGAAGAATGGCTGAAGGGGAAGTGCAAGGATGTTGAAAGTAGTTTGGTCCTGGGAAAAGTATATGTTTCATACAGGAAAATCAAGGAAACCTTTGGAGAAAGGGAAAATACGTGTATGAATATTAAGATCTCAGATGGAAAACCACTTCTAAAGAAAGAAGACAAGGCGGAAAGATGGCACGAACATATCCATATGATATGGTTATGGAACAATAAGAGGCTGTTGGTGCTGATGAAATAGGTGTCCCAATTTAGAGGTCAGATTTGACAGAGCTTTGAGAGACCTAGATAGGAATAAAGCACCTGGAATTGAGGACATTCTCTCTGAATTACTGTCTGCTTGATCAGAAGTCAGCATGGCGAGGTTATTTCATTTAGTGTGCAAGATGTATGAGAAGAAAGCCGGTTCTGACAAGTGTGAAAACTAGCACATCGTTAGGTTAGTATCTCATGCCCGGAAAATTCTAGCACGTATTACTTACAGGAAAATGGAAAGAGAAGTGGAAATTGAGTTGGGAGAAGATCAATTTGGCTTCAGACGAAATGTAGGAACACATGAAGCAATTCTGACTTTACGTCTGATCTTAGAGGATTGAACTAGAAAGGGCAAGCCTACTTACATGGCGTTCGTAGATCTGGAAAAGGCATTTGGTAATGTTAATTGGGCCAAGCTATATGAGATTCTGAAAGTGACCGGGAACAGGTACCGAGAAAGAAGAACTACCTACAATCCACTGTATATAAAAATCAGTCTGCAGAGATAAGAACCGAGCGCTATGAAACAGAAGCAGCAATCCAGAATGGGGTGAGGCAAGGCTGCACTTTGTCCCCCTACTTTCCAGTCTGTATATAGAACAGGCAGTAAAAGAAATCAAAGAGAAATTTGGAAAGGGAATCACAATCCAAGGAGAGGAAATAAAAACCCTGAGATTTGCTGATGATATTGTTATTTTGTCTGAGACGGCAGAAAACCTGGAGAAGTTGCTAAATGGTAAGGATGGAGTCTTGGGTGAAGAGTACAAGATGACATTAAACGAAGTCAGATTATGCAGAAAATATTAGATTAGGAAATTAAGTCTTGTAAGGAAGTGGATGAATATTGTTACTTGGGTTAGTAAAATTACTAACGATGGTAGAAGTAAGGAGGACATAAAATGCAGACTAGCACAAGCAAGGAAGGCCTTTATTAAAAAAAGAAATTTGCTCACTTCGAACATTGATATAGGAATTAGAAAAAAATTTCGAAGGTTTTTGTTTGGATCGTATCATTGTATGCAAGTGAAACATGGAATATAACTCCCTTAGAAAGGAAGAGAAAAGAAGCTTTTGAATTGTGGTGTTACAGAAGAAGACTGAAGGTGAGATGAATAGGTCGAATCACGAATGTAGAGGTACTGAATCGAATTGGTGAGAGGAGATCGTTGTAGCTAAATTTGCCGAAATAAGAGACAGAATGAGCACATTTTAAGACACCCAGGACTTGTGCAGTTGGTTTTTGAGGGAAATATAGGGGGTAAGAACGGCATGGGTAGACCGAGTTATGGATATAACCAGGTTATTATGGAAGATGTAGGATGCAGCAGTTACGTAGAAATGAAAAGGTTAGCACAGGATAGGGTGGCATGGAGAGTCTATGGACTGATGACTCAAACAACAACACCGAAACCCGACAATGTAAGGGTAAATGATTTGTAAGATTTGTGAATGTGAGAGGGCCAAGTCCTGAAATTCTACTAGAAATCTTACGAATGCTATTGCATCATTAGTTGAATTAACAGAAAAACAGAAATCCCTTGAAGTAAAATGGCTAAAGGATGAGATAAGCTACTAAAACCTGTGGATATCATCGGAGAGGCAGCCGGGGTTTGAAGAGGGTCGAAGGCTGCATTACTAGTGAAAAATTGCACAACATGTTGTGGATTGCCAACTGGATTTGCAATTTGTTCAGATGGGGAAGAAGCTTGTTTATATTCGACTGATTCCCCACTGTCCTAGGATTTGTTCGGATCCTTGAATCTTTGAGTCTACTAGCATCTGTTGCAACCATGCCACCAGACTCAACCTTTCTAATAGTAAATTCATAAATAAGTTTCTACTTGCGCAAATACCAAGGAGCTATAACCTCTCTAGGGTCAGACATGATGAAATAATTTTGTCAACACTTGGAAATGTCGGAAAACCGAAAATTTCTTGGTGTTCAATTTCAAATTTTAAGGAAAGCCTTCAAAAGGGACTTGTTCCAGACCCATCCAACCGAGTTCTGCTACCACTTGTTTCGGAAATATTGTAGAAGGTGTAAGAAGGTGCTGGGGTGAATGGGCGGACGATGAATTGACCAGGACCTAAATTAATGCACAAAATTGGAAATTTTATTTCCTTCCTTTTTATATTTAAAACTTGATAAATAGAAGATTTGAATAAACGATAGGAATATAATAATGAGCTCGTCCGCTATATGAACAAGGACTTGAAGTCCCGGAAATAGGTACAACGTGATAATATACGGGGGATGAGCATTATAGGTCTGAAACAGGTACACTTACTTTTTTTTCAAAGTTGCTTTACGTCGCACCGACACAGATATGTCTTATGGCGACGATGGGACAGGAAGGGGCTAGGAGTGGGATGGATGCGACCGTGGCCTTAATTAAGGTACAACCCCAGCATTTGCCTGGTGTGAAAATGGTAAACCACGGAAAACCATCTTCAGGGCTGCCGACAGTGGGGTTCGAACCCACTATCTCCCGAATACTGGATACTGGTTGCACTTAAGCGACTGCAGCTATCGAGCTCGGTGTACACTATTTTATAAGAGCATGTTTGCTCCTCTAACGTCCCTAGCCTAAGAGTCTGAGCTCCAAAATTAATACAGTCCAGCCTCTCAGAGGCATACATTTCTTACAGAGCACAAGATTATACAACGACAATCTTCAAATGAGGAATTTACAGTCGCTTCTGCTCAACAGTCTTTCATTTTCTCTTCCGGAATCATAAACAGGTCCTATGAGTGCCCATAGTGAATGGCCGTGATATAAAAAGAAAGCATTGATAATGATCGGCCAGAACAAAATGCAGGGTGGTGAAAACCCTGTTCTTCCTTTAGAAAACTCTTAAATACCCCAAGTGGGATTATGGCCCAAGGACATAGAGGCTAAGCCTATTCTACGCCGGGGTGACTAAGCGAGAAACATTTAACACCAAAAGAGTGTTAAGATTTTAAGAGGAAAAAAAAAATTGTTCAGCACATACCAAGTTGAATGGGAATCAACAGAGGGAAATCACTCTTTGTTCCCTTACATTATTTCCCAGCAGAGAATCAAACAGAGTCCTTAGACTGACGGAGAATTTTACATTTAAACCAACAGGTTTAGAAATTTACATAAAATGAAATTGCTTTGAGACCTTCCCCTTAAGCAATCTGCAGTAGTTATGACATATTAAGAAAATTCTGCCATTACCTTGAGTTTCTGGGCCTTCCGAACGTCGACCTGCGGCCCCTGACCCCTTGGTACACTTCGCACACACTGAAGTGAGCGCCAATCTTTTAAATCATCTCGAGGGGAAGTTTCCAGAGCTCTTTACAGATAGGCTGGATGGCTGTACACATCCCCGATTTTAATTGGCTAGAGAAAATATTCACAACATTTCTAATTGGTCGATAGATACAGGAGGTTGACGGGGTTGGGGGGGGGGGGGAAGGAAGAGTTGACAACCTAAACACAAGAACAAAACAATCTTCAAAATTAAGGTTAACCACCTATGGAAATTAACTTTCCCATAAGAATTAATTGCCCTTAATCCCGCCGGAGGGGGCGCTTAGGCCGATTGTGGAGGCATCTAATAGTTGAAAATCCAAGTATCTTGCATAACATTAGTTCAAGTTCGATTACATGGATGACCTTATAGAAGGCGCGCAGTTTAACTGGACTGAGAAGGTGCACCCCCGGTTCAATTATTATTATTATTATTATTATTATTATTATTATTATTATTATTATTATTATTATTATTATTATTATTATTATTATTATTATTAATATCATCATTATTAAAGTTGGGTGTCGTTAGGAATTGTGACAAAAGTATGGTATCTGTAGTGGACATAGCAACAATAAACTGTCCTTGAAGAAGTTTCCGCTACTCATCTAAGCGACAGGAAACATAAGAAATCTGTACTTCTCTGCACTTGCAGAATTATGCTTAAAGTTGTACGAGAATATTCAGATAATAGCCCCTGGTTTTATTGAAATGTGATTGTGGTTGGTAATTATTTATCCGTGCAGTGATAATGATGCACCATATTTCAAGTCTGGGAGATAAAGAAGAAAACAAATAATAATTCGGATAACGGAGCACCGTGCAAAGGTGGAACACATGCAGAAATGTTGAAATTAGGTGGCGACAAATTGGCCCTGATCCTCCACGAAATATTACAGGACATCTGGCATACTGAGGTAAACCCAAAATAATGGAAGTGCGCATTCATTCGCCCGCTTGATAAGAAAGGGGGCAAATCAGTTATGGACATCTACAGAGGAATTTCCCTATTGTCGATCATCTATAAAATTCTCATTAAGTCCTGCTTAATTGCTTGGAAGAACAAACAGAGCACTTAATTGGTGAATATCCGGCAGGATTTTGAAAAGGGAGACCGTGTGTAGAGCCAATTTTAAAACCATACTTCAATTTTTAGAAACGAGACAAACAGTAGTAACATTTATTGACTTCAAAACAAATACGACTCCATAGAACGGGAGACAGTGCTCAACGTGCTAGAGGAATTCTAAGCTGACAAGGAAACGTGGGAATTTATCAAGCTAACATTGACCTACACAACATCGAAGGTAAAATATTTAGTAGGTATTTCTGAACCATGTGAAATCAAAACAGGAGTCAGACAAGGAGATGGATTATCTCCCATGCTGTTTAATTTAGCTCTGGAAACAGGGATTAGGATATGGCAAAATGAAACTTAAGGTATAAATATTGGTAGGTGTCTCCAAAACTAAATTCACCTGAATTGCCTAGCATTTGCTGATGACATTGCTGTCTCATCCATCTATATAAAGGAAGCGACCCACTCTGTAGAAAAACTCCATAAAATAGCAGCCAAAACAGTGCTCAAAATTTCTAATGTAAAGAAAATCTAAATGGAAGGGAGTAGATCAGGTTTCAACAGTCAACCGTTCAACTAAATATGGAAATACCGCTAAAGCAGACAAATTTAATTATATAGGTGAAAGTATTTAACCAGAAGGATTAAATCAGCAAGCTAACAAGGAAAGAACTGCAAAACTTCAAAGAAAATACAAAATTATTCGCAACTGGTGTAATAAAAGAACTATATCAAAATGACAAAATTACGACATTACAACACAGAAGTTGAAACAGATGCAATTTATGCAATTCAAACTATTATAATTCTTGGCAAATAGCGAATAAAGATCGAGAAACAAGAAAGGAAAATCCTTAGAAAAACTTTAGGAACAAAATGCGAAAATTTAAGTGAATAAGGAATCACATGAAATCAATCAAGTTACAGGAATGGTCACAGATAAAATCAGGAAACGGCGATTACAATTTTATGGTTACCTACATAGAATGGATAATAACAGGCTCACAAAGAAAACCTTAAACTTAGATTTATCAATGAAAATTCACAATAATTGCCTAAATGAAATCAACGAACACCTAAATGAAATTGGAATTAATGAAAAAATCATTCAGGGTAGAATAAAATTCAGAAGCTTAATTTGCGAAAACAAATTTTCTATAAAGACCAGCCGACTAAGTACAGGATAGACTGAACAACATAAAATGGAACACGAAGAGATATTGGGAAGATAAGAAGAAATTAAAAAGTGCTAATAAGTTCAAACGCACTCCTAAGTTTGGCATAACGAATCAATAATAATAATAATAATAATAATAATAATAATAATAATAATAATAATAATAATGACGATGATGATATCTACCCCTTAACCCCTATCCAGACACTGGGGTGGCAGTGAGGTGCGATGATATTTTTATGGCATGTTTTCACATCTGACGGAAGCCTCACTTGAGGTGCTAATTAACCCTTAAATGCGCAATTAAATATTTCTTTAAAATATGATGGTTTTCCATTATAAAAATAATAGACTGTTACCAGAAAAGTATTTAAAATATTATTTGTCAAAATTAATATATTTTTATTTGTATCAGTCAAAATGTTAAGAGTTCTGAATGTTTTAAGCATCGGTATATGCAAAACTGTACTATTACTGTAGCTACTGCCACATTGAGCCTTAAGGATGTGGCTCACGAATTCTCTGAGGTAAACAACATTTTACTTGTTTTACCTTAACTGTTTAAAGCTTACACCACTCCAGCTGATTAGCAAGAAATCTCATAAAGTAAAGGATTGTTCATTTTTAATACACTAGCCACCACTAGCGAGTTCGTCTGCAGGGCAGAAGTAAATGGACACTTGTAAAATCATAAAGCAGATATAACAATCAAGTATATTCTCCTTTGCACATATGCAATGCTGTGCATTTAAGGGTTAACATGAATTGAATGATGGTAATTGGAACTGGGCAAGGAGTTGGAAGAAATCGGCTGTTGCCTATAAATAGGAACTGCCCAGACATTTGCCTGGAATTGAAAATAGGAAAACACAGAATCAATTCTCAGGACAGCGAAGGGTGGAGTTCGAAACTCTTGAATGCAGAGCTTGACTCCGTATCCGCAGCACCTTAACTAGAGTGGCCACTCCGCCTCCTTAATAATAATAACAATAATAATAATAATAATAATAATAATAATAATAATAATAATAATAATAATAATAATTGTACCGGGAGGTACACCTCTACGCCGCACATTTAAATCTTGCGCCTAAATGAACTCCTCTACAGGAGAAACACTGAACTTGAAAATAGGCCTATTTAAACATTTGCTCGGAAGATGTAACTACCGTAATTATGTTATTGTGAAGTTTCCACTACTGTGTGAATTTCAACTTGTTTTTGTTTTCCGTTCATCAAGAAGTTTGGACACTCTCTCATAGATGTCACGGCTAGAAACTATAATCATGCACCCTGATGTGAAGTGAAAGAACATTTTTGAAGAAGTTTTGTATTCAGAATGTTTTCTTCCTAAATTATGTTCATTCATTTTTGGGTTGGCAATTTTGATCTTTCTTTCCGCCAGTTTTGAATTTAGCCAATCACGAATTTTTGTAATTAATTTTCAGCCTATCACAGGCTTTTTCTTCAATTTTGTGTGTAACTTTTATATCCACCAATAAAACCCTGTGGGTGTGTCTTGATTATTCATGAAAGGTCTCGAACATTCCTCGAGGGTTTATAAACTGCAGATTTTCTCGTCTCTTGGCCATTTTATCAACATCTAACTAAGTGTGTGTGTGTGTCAAGCAGGAGGCCGGTGGCGCCTCCTTCATCACGCAGCAGTTCTTCAGCAAGGTAATGGCCAGTTAACATCTTTATTTCTTGCTAGCTCCGCAGTTTAACCTGAGGGAAAGGTCCGAAACTTTAACCATGTTACCTACTTTTATACAAATGTAATTTTCTGGCGGCTTATGTAAAAACTTCATAAAATCTTTAACTGCCAATCGGGGATAGAGAGTGCTGCACCCTCTCGAGCTCCCCTTCATTTTGGTTTGAGGTGACTACGTTTTGTAACGGGTTTTCTTCCTTTCCGTAATGTCTTAAATTTCTTTCTTATACGAGTCACCTACATAGTTTGGGAATAGCCCCTGTTTCATCGGCTTAGTGCCTTTTAGGTTTTAAGAATGCATATTTAGGAGTGCAAGTTCACGCCTCCGTTGAAATTGTGTTTCGGGCCATTTACTTAAGCTGTTCCTTTGCGCTACGGCCCAATAGGTTGGGTACTAGATACCCCTGTTTCAATTTGGAAGTTGTGCCTTGATGGCAAATGATTGTAATTTTCTGATAACTTCTTGAATAGGCTGGGAAAACGGAGAGCACGTTAGCTCTTTTTTTTAAAGTACTGCAATAGTGCCTCTAGAAGGCTTTATATTGTAAATTACGGAGCAAGTGCTCCAGGTAGTAGGGGATTTATGCCCTTTGTAAAGTTATGCTCTTCGGTAAAGTTGGAGCTGTAAGCTCAGAAATAGTAAAACTAGGGGCTTATAGCCCAAGTGTGTTAAAGTGTTGAAATCTTGAATTTTTCTAAGTCTTGTTTCTAAATTGCTATGCCATCGTTATCTCACTAAGTGAAAAGTTGTTAAAGTTTTGTTGTTGATTGTTGAAATTCAAAAAATATAATCTTTGTTAAAGTTTTAAATTAACTTTGATTTTGTAGTTAGATCCATTCACCCCGGCACCTTCTTTCACCTCTGCTGGTCCACGGATAACCCCGTAACAACAACAACAACAACAACAATAATAATACCTAATAATAATTATTATTATTATCGTCATCTTAGACTTTCCACTATATTTATGGAATCGTCTGCATTTGGCCAAGTTTTGTGGCTGATTGTCCTTCGTGACTTTAACCGTATGAGCAGGAATATATTCAGTATTGGGTGTCTCCCTGTGGTTGTGTGCAGATGAAGATATAGTAAGTGTAATGCGACCAATACAAACACCCAGTCTCAGAGATAGGAATAACTATAGACAGTTGAAACAATCGACTCCGAATGGAATCGAACCCAGGAACTCTGAACTGAAGGCTACTACGCTGATCATTCAGCGAAGAAGCCGGACAACAACAACAACAACAACTACAGTACATTTTTTGCTTTACGCCGCATCTACATAGATAGTTCTAACGGTGACGATATGGTACAAAAGGGCTGGGAGTGGGAAGGGGGACACCGTGGATTTAATTGGCTGGTGTGAAAGTGGGAATCCACGGAAGGCCATCTTGAGGGCTGCCGACAGTGGGGTTGGAAGCCACTACCTCCCGAATACAAGCTAATTGGTAGGTGACTTAAACCGCGCAGCCACTTGCTCGGTAATTATAATACTAACAGTTTTATTTCCAATTAACTACTCTTCAAATTCTCGGAGAAGCCACTGCAGCATTTCCCTTACGAGTAAACTCAATTCGCTCAGAAGTACAGCTTTCCTACTATCCGAGCCACACCGCGCGACATTTGATCATTCATACATGCGTGGTCGGATTGCTCAGTGCTGACATCTTAAGAGGGGGACTTTGTGGTAACTGCGTGCTCGATCAGTGAAGTGATAAAGATGTTTTCACGGTCCTTATTAATAGAGATGATAATATGGCTTTTAGGGTTTTGGCACATCAATAAATTGAGGTGAAATTACGTTTTTCCGAAGAAAAACTTGTTTGCTCACGAGGAAGACTTATGTCTCAAGTATTCTCAAATTTAAACTGTCATTATTATAGAAGTCTCCCTCGGGGACAGACAAGCATATTTCTGGAAAGTCTCCGCGAAACGAAATTAATTTCACTTGTCTTCTTGTTACGGCAAAAGCCCAAAAGCTTATTGTTCTCTTGTTGTTGTACTTGTTATTTTGATGTTCTTCTTGTTGGGTTGTTATATTTTTTGCAAGTGGCTATACGTCATATCGACACGGATCGGTCTTATGGCGACGATGGTGTGAAAATGGAAAACCATAGAAAACCATCTTCAGGGCTGCCGACAGTGGTATTCAAACCCACTGTCTCCGGGATGCAAGCTCACAGCCGCACACCCCTAACCGCACGGCCAGCTCGTCCGGTTTTTTTTTAACTTCAGTTTATTTATCACACTACTGTAAGTGATCACTGCCACCGGGATATTTCCCATTTGCGATGCACTTAATAATAATAATAATAATAATAATAATAATAATAATAATAATAATAACAATAATAATAATAATAATAATAATAATAATAATAAATGGATTGTAATTAACTATGAAATATTTTAGAAGACGATTCACACACACGTTAATAAATTACTATTTGCAATTGAAGCTTTATCCCATATTAGCAAGATACCCGTGCTTCGCTACGGTATTATAAGACATTTATAATTGAATGCTTAACGTTTTATATATAACCCGCCGAAATTCGCAATCTAAGTCGTTCTGAGAGAATCCACCAAAATTCGTGATCTGACTCTTTTTCTGAGAGATTACGGCAAAGTTCCTCCCATTTTTCAATCTTTCTTTCCAGCAATCGATTTCGTACTTCCCGGGCCAGGTCCAGGTATTCCACCCGGTCAGTTGGGTCTCCAAATCTTTGCCATCTTTTCATATAAGCATTTTTAATACGGATCAAAATCCTTGAGGAGATCCGGTGTGGTGTGTTCTTGGGTGCGTTGGCGGTACAGAACCCGCGGCCGGGCTGCAATCGTAGTCATTACCCGCCCAGGCCCCGTTTCCAGCACGGTCCGCACATTTTGACGACGGTCCAGTACATTTTATTATTATTATCCTCTGCATTGTCATTGCTGACAATGTGACCAGCACCATCGTCGCGCGTAGGCAAGTACGCGAGATTTCTGGCGACACGCATGATATACTTATTGACCATAATATAGAGGTGGACAATTGCACGGCCAATATCATTCATATCGTTTATTTCAAATGTGTTTACATTTTTTATTTATATGCCAGGAGAATCTACTGTAATCTAACTTTATGTACTCCAAAGGAAAATATGGTTCTTGAAAACGAACCCAGGAAAGATTAAAAATGATCAGTTTCACGTCTGTAACATCTTGAGCTTATGGGATATCAGTATCCTAATTAAAAGAATTCCACCCCATTTTCAGTCACTTTTACCCCTCGACCCAAGTTGTTTTTCAGAAAATAAAAAATACATATTTCTTTGTTTTCAATAGAGATAAAAAATACTATTTTTCACTTCGGTAACGTGTTAAGTTTTTGAGATATACTGTAGAAATTCTCATTTTAAAATTTCACCCCCTCTTTAGTTCCCCTTAAGTAGAGTTTCCAAAAACAAATCACCTATGTTTCTTTACTTTTACAAGAGATTTCAAATACAACTTTTTACATCTGTAACATTTTACGTTCCTGAGATATAATGTAGATATAGTCTTTCTAAAAATTCACCCCAATTTGTCACTCCTGTTTAGCCCCCATTAATTAGATTTTCCACACAAAAAATGCGTGTTTATTTTCAAAGGAGATCCCAAATACCAATTTTCAGGTCTGTAATATCTTTCTGAGATATAAGTATCCTCATTTAAGGCATTCAACCGTTTTTCACCCTTTTTCACCCCTCCTATTGGGATTTTCCGAAAACAAAGAATGTATGTTTCTTCATTTTTAAAGGGGATTCTAAATACCAATTTTTACATCTGTACACTTTAAAAGTTTTGAGATATATATACACTTATTTTAAAAATTCACCCCACTTTTCAACCCCCCGTTTATTGTATTTTCCAAAAACAAAAAAAAATTGTGTTTCTTTATTTTTAAAGGAGATCCCAAATACCAATTTTCAGGTCTGTAATATCTTCAATTTCTGAGATATAAGTAGCGGTATCTTGATTAAATGCATTCACTTCCTCTTTCACCCCTTTTCACCCCTCCTATTGGGGTTTACATGTGTAAACTTTTAAAGTTTTGTAATATAGATACACTCATTTTAAAACACCCCCCTTTTCACCCTCTTAGCTACGGAATATCCAAAAATCCTCTCTTAGCGAGCACCTGCATCTTAATATGAATGTATCCCCAAAATTTTATTCCTTTATTGTCAGTAGTTTTGGCTCGGCGGTGATGAATCAGTCAGTCAGTCAGTCAGGACAAGTTATTTTATATATATAGATTAATATTTAAAGTGGAGCGATGTCCTCGATGTTAGGCCCCTTTAAACTACAAGCATCATCACGCATCAATATTTAAAGTATTCATATCCGGAACATCCAAGAAATCCAGAATATTTCCAGAGTATAAAGACAGGGTATACTCCTCGTCAAAATTGGATATAGAACCTGTGTACTTTCACATCAATATTCGTAACTTTACTTCCCTGTGAGTGTGTGTACTGTAGGTACCAGCCCACGGTCCAGGGAAAGAGAGATACAACGGGTTCGAATCTCGACCAGGTTAGTGATTTTTACCTAGACCTCACAGCTGGTTCGAGTTCCACACGGCCAATGTGTTTAAAATTGAGGAGCTATAAAACGGCGAGATGGTAGTCTAGGTCCAGAAAACCAAGAATAACGGCTGGGGGAATTCGTCGTGCTGAACAGTAGTCACCTCGTAATCTGCAGGCCTTCATGATGAGCAGCTCTCGTTTGTAAGGTGAAGGCACAGCAGGCTAGTATTTCCATAGTGTTTGTGTGTTTCCTGCTTTTCTTATTGTAGGATGTAAGAACAGAAGTACGTAATTTCGAGTTGCCTGGTTAAGTGTAGACCAATGTTATCAAATGTAATTATTTAATCGACCACCTAATTTGTCGCTGAAAAGTCTTCGCTCAACTCAAACCAGACTTTCTGCTGACTTCCACGTCAGCCACATGATGAATGACGTTATCTCTCGCGGTGGAATTATTCCCAGAATTCAGTTCATTTCCATGGACATGGAATTACTATCAGGAAGTTGACAGCGTAGCGTTTTCTGATTCATCGATTCTATATAATTAATTATTAACTGTTTTATATGGTTATTTAATTACTGGTGCCAATCATCTCATTTAGGTGACTTGTAATATTAATTATTGAGGTCTCTGTCATCCATTTGGTTTATTATAAGCGTTGAATACTATGCACGGATTGAGAGCAATATAATATTAATAAATGAAGAGATAATGCCTTCGAGCACGTTGCAAGAAGAACCATAGATTTAGTGGTCATATGGCAAGTATTTGACGCGAGCGACGGAAAGAAATTCGAAAGGGTAATGAATGTATAAATAAAGTTGAAGTTAATTATCATGCACGAAGTCTAGAAAATGAACAGGAATGTGTAATAACAATAATAACAATAGTCAGCTTCTGTAGTGTAGTGGTCAGCGTGATTAGCTGCTATCCCACCCCCGCGATCGATTTCCAGCTCGGCCGCGAACTTTGAATAGTGGTACGAGGACTGGAACTTAGCCTCGGGTGGTTAACTGAGTAGACCGGGTTCTATTCCTACCTCAGCCTTCCTCGAAGTGGATTTGTATGGTTTCCCACTTCTCCTCCAGGCAAATGCCGGGATGATACCTAACTTAAGGCCAAGGCCGCTTCTTCTTCTCTTCCAATCTTCCCATCTTCCATAAGGCCCCTGCAGGTGAAGCCTCCTGGGCAAGGTATTGTTAATCCTCTCCAGTTGCATCCCCACACGCCTCACGGTACAGCACACTGATTTGAGGCAGTAGAGAAGGGACCTCTGGCTGAGTCCAAGTGAAAACCCAACCCTGGATTGTAAACGGATTAAGACAAATAATAATAATAATAATAATAATAATAATAATAATAATAATAATAATAATAATAATAATAATAATAATATGACTGAATGGTCAGCATTTTCGGCCAGTTTTCAGTGCCCCAGGAGGGATTTCAGACTCGTTCGAGGGATTTTAATCTTAAACAGTTACTTCCTGCGGCTCGGGGACGAGGTGATTGTGTTGTCCCCGATATTTCTGTAAGTCATATAAAACACACACACACAACACTATCCTTCAGTCTTACAAGGGCTGTACCAGGTTAGTAATACCCACGGGCAATTTTCTCTGAATAATAACAATAACATCTTTACCTTGCTCTGTTCTCAGACTGACTTTGTCGTACGGGAGCGAAAGCAGGTTGTAGTCAGGCTATCTTATTCGTTTGTAAGAATGAACACCTAGGAAGGAAGCGAGAATATTTTTTGGTAAAACCGGTGATGGGAAGAGTAACCGGGCTCCAGTACAGCTAACTGAGAGATATTTTACTCAATTAAGATTACAAATTTCACTTTCAACAAGTAATCAATAAAATTAGAATTACAATTACGGGACGCTAGTCTTATAGAAATCACTACTTCTTTCGCATGGGGCTGGGATAGTACAACGTTTGGAAGGAAAATATAATTAATTTTGTGCTTTTTTTACCTAGAGATATTATGTGGCTATCATCACTACGTGAGACTTAACTGTTAGTAACTTGGTACGTTTCTATCATTTTCATTTTAGTTAATCTCTTTTTGCGTTTCAAATAATTTGCCATTCACTTGGCAAAAAAAAAAAAAATTGGTTTCAAAATTCTCGTCACTAATCCTCGACTAATTGGGGTGGGGGAGTAGATCTTGAAAGAATACGTGTATTTAATTTTTAGAATATCATGGGAATAAGTACGGTTTTTTTGGAAGTACTGAAGAGAAACGGTGAAGCTACTGATTCCGCTGTAGTAAATAAAAAATGTTATTTTCATCATCATCATCATCATTTATTCTTTCCCCGTTTCTGCTTCCAGCGATATATATCAATTACTAGAATGTAACGATTACTATTATATTTAAGGAAGTAAATTACATGTAAAAATTATATTTTGCAAAAGTGACGATTACAAGTAAAAATTACTAATAATGTAACTTTGCAAGTAATTCGATTATATTTACTCAGGTACTTTCCAACTCTAGGTATAGCCAGGTGGAAACAATGGCAGGAGTGTATTCGGCGTGGGGAGGTTGAAAGTTAAATTAAGAACTGACAAGATGGAAGACGCTGTACGCACATACCAGCTTGGGTGGTGGGATCAGGTGAGGCGAATGGAGGAGGATGGGCTACCAATGAGAATAATGGACTCGGTCATCGAGGGTAAGAGAAGTAGAGGGAGACCAAGATGACGACGATTCTACTAATTTTTTAATGATGTAATGTCCGGCTCCATGCTTAAATGGTTAGCGTGCTGGCCTTTGGTCACAGGGGTCCCGGGTTCGATTCCCGGCATGATCGGGAATTTAAACCATAATTTGTCAACTTCTCTGGCACGGGGGCTGGGTGTATATGTCGTCTTCACCATCATTTCATCGTCATCACAACGCGCAGGTTGCCTACGGGCATCAAACCAAAACACCTGCATTTGGCGACCCGAACTTGTCCTCGGACACTCCCGGCACTAAAAGCCATACGCCATTTCTTTTCAATGATGTAATGGAAAAATTGTGGAACTTAACGAGACAACCTAGCCAGTTGGAAATGGAGAATTGAGGAAACAAGTTGTTCATTCACGGAAGCGTGTAGAGAAAAATTCCTGCTACGAATGGTGTGAAAATTTCGCTCTTAGTGTCGGTTGGTGAATGCATTTCAGTGGGCATGGCACAGTGATGTGTATAATAATGGCAACTTCTGGCTTGGTGAAGAGAGCAACGAGAAACTACCTCACTCCTCATTTTTCTAGTACGCCTCTTCCGTGATGCCTTTAAATGAAGATATTTACTCCAAAACATCGATGTCAATAAGAGGGAAACCTACTTGATCATTACAACACAGTCATGATACTGGAGGGCATATGCTGTTCAATGTCTCGTCTTAAATAAAAAAGGGGCAAATTGATGATTAATAAAAGAAGGAACGGAAAGTACTAAGAAAAGTTCTTAGTTCAAAGAAAAATTAAAATAAATGGAATAAAGCAATAAAGAACTCTATTTGAAAAAGCTTTCGCATGTTATCAGAAAAATAAAACACAAGTCCAAGAGTTCACCGAAGTTACACA
Organism: Anabrus simplex; assembly: GCF_040414725.1. NCBI lineage: Eukaryota > Metazoa > Arthropoda > Insecta > Orthoptera > Tettigoniidae > Anabrus > Anabrus simplex. The sequence continues at coordinate 48,257,112 of NC_090266.1, read as the reverse complement.
GGATATGGCCGAGCTGGGCATCACGGAAAGTGAGATAATAGATAGAGCCGTTTTCAGAAAAAGTATCACGAAAGTCTAGGAGAAGAAGAAAACTAAATTTCTCTGGACGGAGGAAAGAAGGAAAGAACTTTGCGAAAGTACGAATAAATTCTGGAAAAGAAAGTAAGGCAACGGGAGGAAAAAACTCATGAAAGTACTTCTCATGGTCCAAAGCTGGCCAAGATCAAGGAAAGAAACCTTGAAGGAAAGAAGAATGTTATTGGTTTTATGTCCCGCTAACTACATGTATGATTTGCGGAGACGTTGATGTGCCGGAATTTTGTACCACATGATTCCTTTTACGTGCCAGTAAATCAATGTGAGCTATTCAAACAGAAACGTGCCTGGGGCTGTAAAATGAAAACCTGTACCGTTACTTCGAAAGTATTGCCCAGCATTGTTGAGGTACTTGTCCCACTGCAAAACAAGGTGATGAATTGCCGTGTTGTAAAATTCCTATGGCTGTTTTGTGAACCAGTTCCAAATGTACTATTGACTTCGGTGTCCAAGTTGAATCGTTTGCCCCTCAGAGCCTTCATTAGCCCACCAAAATGCCATAATCACAGGGAGACAGTTCCGGACTGTATAGAGAATGCCTGGGGACGTCCGATGTGAATGTCTGCAAGAGCTCCTGGACTATGTTTTCTGTACGTGGCCTTGTATTGTCGTGGGGTAGAATCCCGTGGGTTAGCTGCCCTGATCGTTTCGATTTGATCACTTTGCGAATGGTTGTCTAGGTTTGTGAGTATCGCTGCGTATTTACCGTTTCCCATGCTGAAGGAAGTCCTAACGAATGGGGCCGTTTCTGTCAAAGAAAACACTTGAGTGGGCGGCCTTGGAAGTTTGGGTGGCGGTGACCCTGCATGCTTCTCCTGGACACTTTGTCGTTTTGAATTGGGTTCGAAGTGTTCATACCATATTTCGTCTTAAGCTACCACTCGCGACAGGAACTCACTCCCTTCCTTGGTATAGTGCATCAGATGTTCTAGAGCGAGTCCCATTCGACATGCTTTCTCTGGTGGTTGAAGACTGCGAGGCACCCATTGAGTTCACTCCGACCTCTGCGGCAATGGCTGGTACCGTTACTTGCCGGTCTTCCATAATGAGGGCATCCAGTTGCTGGACAATGGCGTCGGTGATGCAGTGTGGCGTTCCACAACGTTCATCATCGGCCAACGACACCTGTTCTTCCCTGAATCGCTTGTGCCACGCATTTGCACAATTGGACAATGGACATTGGACAATTGGACATTGGACAATTGGACATTTGGACAATGAGTGCTCACCGCACTCCTTCCGCTATCGGGAACCCTACTATACGCCTTTGCTCTTCTTCTGAAGTCATAATTTCACTATTTTCAGCACGAATGAGTGCAGTGGACGGTCGACGTTCTGTCGTCATGTGGGTGTGCACCTGTGTCCCTCTAGTGGCGAGTTTGGGACCTCAATGCTCTTATACTGACCGCACCTTCTTCCGCCGGCAATGATGTTACGATCCTTTTATCGGTTTTCATTTTATAGCCTCCACCTTGTTTATTAATGAACCAACCTCATACAAACGCCAGGGTGGCGTTTTTTAAAACCTGAGATATCACCAGAGTGAGGCGGGATGGAATGGAATCCGTCAACTTGAACTCAGGAAACCAGCGCGTCCACCGGCCTGTCCGAGCCACTCTGCTCCAGCAGGTTGCTTATGGCCATCAACTCGTATGAACTGCGTTAGGCCTCTCCGGAGATCATACGCCGTTCATTCTTCTAAAAAATGGTTCAATTACTACCGCATGTTCACTAAGGCATTTCTGCTTCCTCTATCATGTACGTCCCACCTTTTTGCGTTGTTCTATTGTTTCTGACATGCTCTGTGTATCTCCATCGTTATAGCCGCAGTAAACCGATCAGTTCGTCGAAGAATAGCACTAAATGATAGTGTCGAATACGCACAAACCGTTTCTTCAACGATCTCTATCCGGTCAATGGGACTTGGCTTAATATTGCGCTCTTAACCAGCACAACGCAGACCGATTTTAGTTAGCTTCTTGTCCTGCTTGGGAATTAGTCTAAGACTTTAGACTTCATACCATCACTTATACAAGTTAACTTGTCTGCTCATATTCATATGTATAGGCTGAAAAATTACAGATATATAGGCCTATATAAACGGGAAGTAACTGTCAGTTTTGTTGATTTTGGAGTAAATATTGCCATGTTATGATTGATATTTTCACACCCAAGATACCTACAGTATACATACTATTTTATGTGATTTTTAAATGTCAGAGAGGTAAACTGCAGGGAAATTCTACATTTCACGAATAAAACATCCGAATCCTCAGTAGAGGAACACGGCCGAACTCGATTATATTACTGATACCGCAAATTTTGGTCTATTGCTCTTTTGATCAAATGATACCTACAGTAATTCGTCATCAGAAGGCTCATTATGTGCTGTTATATTACGAGACGTAATCCATGACATTTTTGCTTGATGTTTTATGTTTTCCCGTCTGTGAATTAGAACATGGAAAATAACATGGTTATCCAGATTAATGACTGAAGAGTCACAAAATTAAGAGAAATTAATAAAGTGTAAAAGGGGGAAATGAGCAGAATCGAGATGTCTATGAAGAGAAAGGTGAGACTAAAATGGAGTGTATAAAAAGATGGAAGGCATATGAAGATAATTAAGTAGATGAGCGGAATTAAAAATAATTAAGTGATCCCATACTGGTACTGGTTTGTGGCCAGTCGATTTGCCTTTGAGGCACTGATTGTGTGTTTGGTCGCAGATGAACCACCTCTGCTGTTTGGAGGTTAGGGCAGTTTACTTAACTTTCACTCTGTAAAGAGGCAAACATTCTTCGACGACGGAGAAAAACACGGTTCCAACAACAGACACAGGTTGATAGAAGTCAGATAAATTGGTCTTTGTGGAAGTGAGTTATATCTAACGTACTGTTCGGCTCCATGGCTAAATGGTTAGCGTGCTGGCCTTTGGTCCATTGGAGCCCGGGTTCGATTCCCGGCCGGTTCGGGATTTTAACCTTCATTGGTTAATTCAGATGGCTGGGGGATGGGTGTGTGTGCCGTCTTCATCCAACGTAAGGACCCATTCCCACAGACAGGCAGGTTGCCTATATGGCGTCAACTCGAAAGACCTGCACCATGCCTCTTCGGAGGTCACACGCCATTATTATTACCTAAAGGACTGTTTTTCACACTCTACGGTGCAGCATGTATGGCAGCAGTGGTCAAGTAAAGCAGCACATACTTGCAGTGCCGTCTTAGAACAAAGAGTAAAATGTCAGGACTGTCGAACTTTCATCATGATCTTGGAAGAGGCCAGTGCCACCATCATTGAGAATACGAAACATCTTGTACGGGCCGCCCGCGTTGACCGCGTACTTAACTTCTCAAGAAACGGATGTATTCTCACTTATGAGTGGCAAATGTTATCAAGGGAGACACAAGAAAGCTATACAAGGACGTTCTGAAGAAGTGCCAAACTCCCATCCGTAACTGGTAAACGTGCCGTCTGAATGGTCGACGTTGCGACTTATTATCCATGAGATCCGAAAGAACCAGAAACGCTTAAGCAGCAGTGACAGAGTCATGAATCAGATAAAGGGAACGAGGAAATCAGGAAAGAACTGACCACTACGTTATTTAACAGCACTCGGAAGACATCATCATACTCGCCAGCCAGTGAATGCCTATGAAAACGATGAAACCCGATTCAGGACCAGCCCGATGGACAACAGTGCAGGAGGTCCACTGCATCATGTGTATGGCCTGAAAGGATCTCAGAATATTAGTACAACTTCAAGAAACTGTGGCACCCAACAATTTATAATCGTTGCGTGCAGATGGCGTAAGGGCCATTGTCCCTTTTGTAAGTATCACGTGGACTCCTCACAACACATAAGAATGGCATGATGTAAGGGATTATCACAGTGGCACAGCGTCATTTTAAGTAATGAATTTTCCCTTTCTTTCGGTCGTAATCCTGACTGAGAATGTACCAAGGAGGGGTCCGAGGCGATCTCATTGGCGAAAAACATGCGAGTCCAACGTGCGACGTAATCCTGAATGAGGATGTACCAAGGAGGGGTCCGAGGCGATCTCATTGGCGAAAAACATGCGAGTCCAACGTGGGTCTTAATCCTGAATGAGGATGTACCAAGGAGGGGTCCGAGGCGATCTCATTGGCGAAAAACATGCGAGTCCAACGTGGGTCGTAATCCTGAATGAGTATGTACCAAAGAGGGTTCCGAGGCGATCTCATTGGCGAAAAACATGCGAGTCCAACGTGGGTCTTAATCCTGAATGAGGATGTACCAAGGAGGGGTCCGAGGCGATCTCATTGGCGAAAAACATGCGAGTCCAAGGTGGGTCTTAATCCTGAATGAGTATGTACCAAAGAGGGGTCCGAGGCGATCTCATTGGCGAAAAACATGCGAGTCGAACGTGGGCCTTAATCCTGAATGAGGATGTACCAAGGAGGGGTCCGAGGCGATCTCATTGGCGAAAAACATGCGAGTCCAACGTGGGTCTTAATCCTGAATGAGGATGTACCAAGGAGGGGTCCGAGGCGATCTCATTGGCGAAAAACATGCGAGTCGAACATGGGTCTTAATCCTGAATGAGAATGTACCAAGGAGGGGTCCGAGGCGATCTCATTGGCGAAAAACATGCGAGTCGAACGTGGGTCTTAATCCTGAATGAGTATGTACCAAGGAGGGGTCCGAGGCGATCTCATTGGCTAAAAACATGCGAGTCCAACGTGGGTCTTAATCCTGACTGAGTATGTACCAAGGAGGGGTCCGAGGCGATCTCATTGGCGAAAAACATGCGAGTCCAACGTGGGTCTTAATCCTGACTGAGTATGTACCAAGGAGGGGTCCGAGGCGATCTCATTGACAAAAAACATGCGAGTCGAACGTGGGTCTTAATCCTGAATGAGGATGTACCAAGGAGGGGTCCGAGGCTATCTCATTGGCGAAAAACCTGCGAGTTCAACGTGGGACGTCTGGTCTGGGGATCTGTTGATCGCGGCATCGCCGATTGAGTGGTTAGTCCTAGCCCAAAGAACCCATGGAACGCCACAATTTAGAGTATGTGAGAACGTTCATCCTCTCTGCTATTATTAATCTCAGGACCGATTATTAAGTCACGCAGTCGTTACTCACGGTTCACAGGAGACCCAAGTGATGACCTCCATTCCCACTATTCACTACCACATTTCTCACACAATCGAAAGTCTCCTTAATGTTTCATCATGCCTTAACGTTGCACTAACACATCGAAGGTTTCGGCGGCTCAAGGATAGGAAAGGTAGTGACCGTGGCCCCATCATCTGCCTGGTGCTGAGAGTTATTATAGCATAGATAATCAACTTTTTGACATACTCTCAATTGGGGCGTTCCATGGGTTCACTGGGCTAGGACTAACCACTCAATCGGCGATGCCGCGATCAACAGATCCCCAGAAGGGACGTCCCACGTTGGACTCGTAGGTTTTTCGCCAATAATGTCACCTCGGACCCCTCCTTGGTTCGTCCTCAGTCAGAATCAAGACGAAAAGAAAGGGAATATTCATTTACGCGCTTCCGACGGTCTGACTCGAACCCTCCTTCTCCCAAACTCAACCTATATGCTACGGGAAACTAACCGCGCGGCCATACCGCTCGGTCTCCTTAATTCCACTCTTAGGTAATTCGTGCCCATCTCTTTATGCCAGCCGACATTGCTATGGAATATATGAGGTAATTCTGTTCTAGATTAAGAACTGAAGCTATTTCTGAATTTTGCACGTGGCTCAAATATTTCCACGGGAATGCTTATTCTGACAATGGAACTGTAAGACTGTATTGTTTATTTCATTAGACTGCACAAAGTACATTCATCACTTTTTGTGTCCTTGTATCCTCCCTGGTTACGCTTTCCATACATCAGTTGAGAATATGTCGCTTGTTTGGAAGGCGTGTGTTAGGAATGCGGGCGCACGTCTCGTTCATGTTGCCGACGTCCTGTCATTTTACATTAATTACTCTTCTATTATAGCGATAAAAGAATGTGTGCCTTCTTTTAACCACTGTTGCCATACGCGTTGCACCATAGGGAGTTACAGGTAGGTGGTATATAAGAACAATAATTTCACTGTCAGGTTGGTGTACTACATGGCGCCTTAAACCTCATCCCTGCAAGTGTTCCACAATTTCTTTCACACTTCCTAAATCCCCCGTTCTACTAGAATATCACCTATTGAACCAACCAATTGCAATTGTTGACAATCAAAGAAACTTAGGAGTGCATTTTGACAGTAAATTGTTGTTTGTATCGCACATAAACAGGGTTACCTCAAGTTACCTCACGTGCTATGTCACTCTTGGTTTACTCTACAGGTTTGCTGACATCACAGATGTAATTGCCCTCAGAGCATTCTACATTTCTTGTATCTTACCTATTGTTGAATACGCGTCTTCAGTCTGGTCCATTTCAGCTTCTTCAAATCTGAGCCACCTTGAGCATGTACAATCTTTCTTCTGTGCTATCGCCAGAGCCAGAATCCCTGCATGTCGCAACTTAAGCAATATCCAAGTGCTTGGAAAACAGAAACTCAAGAATCTTTCTGCTTGGAGGAAGGTAGCTCACCTAATGCTGCTATACAAAGCAGCTAATGGTCTATGTTTCCTTATTCTTTCTCCAGGTCCCATCCCGCAGTACCAGAATGAAGACCCTATTCCATATTCCCTACTCCCGGCTTTCTCTCACACAAAGGTCCTTTTCTGTACGTATTACAGCAATGTTTAATACCTTATCTATCAACAAGAACCTAGACATCTTCGTAACGTTTCCTTCCTTCTGTCATGATATTTCTCATATAACTTAATTTTCCTTCCTGTTCTGCTCCTGTTTTTACTGTAAATGTATTTTCCTTTGTTAATGTAGTTGTTTATGTAAATATGTATTGTATATGATTGTACAGTTTTGATTGTGTATATTTGTGTCCATTGTAATTATTTATATATCTTTCTTTTTAGATTAATATCTATTGTACATTGCTCGGATCTTTTTAAATCGGCGTTATGCTGTTGCTGATCGTAAATAAATAAATTTAAAAAATAAGAACAATGAACGAAATACAAAGAAGAGACAAAGGTATACAATGGATATGGCGAGAAGAGAAAATTTTGAAATGGAGGGGATAAACAACATGGAGGCAATAAAAATAAAGTTAAAGGAATAAGAGGCAGAAGTAATGTATATATACTGCTTCATTGGATGCCTGTATGGGTACAATACATATTTTTAAGGGGATTAATGACTGAAATATTGCGATTGTCGATTTTAAAAATAGAATTTTCAGTTTTAACCTTAGGCATCACACAGTTCTTCCTTCTTCAAATCCTGTTATCAGTTTTTTAGTAACGCCGTTTTTAAATCTATAATTGACAGATATTAAAGGTAGCCGCATGACGTATACAGACCGAAGACAAGTGAGGGAGTAACGCGGAGCCCACAGCAGTTTAAAAGCAAGTATGTTTTCTTATAACTTTTAGTTGCTAGCTTAAATATTTTCCATTTTTCCATAATTGCCATTTTTTAAATGCGACAGAATTCTTATCAGATTATGTCTAACTGCAGGTTCACCTAAATGTGTACATTAGTTCTGCATTTTGTTATCAGTTCAACATTACCTTCATAGTTTTTGTCCTAAAATAGCACCCAATTAGGTTTTTGCCTATTGTATGGATAATTTAAATAATATCTCCAGTAGTTTATAACTGACTGCATAACGCAGAGGTATTCTACTGAGTTGGACACATGAGTCTGAATGAACCACGTTCCAGTCCTCATTCCACAAATACAATTATCAATGATTACGTTATCTTTGACAAGTCTACCAACTTATAGCCCAAATATAATGACAACCGGGCCGCAAGGATAATTTTCCACTCAACATATAAAAGATGACATTTGTTTATTAGTAAGTTTGCAACAAATTAACTTATCACCTCCAAATTTTGTGTGGTGCTATATCTTATTAATATGTGCTAATATTTTAAATTTGGTTTGATAAGTGTTAAATTGTAGAAGTTCCAAAATTCAGCCATGAGTCCCCTTTAAGGAAGAATGTCTGTTCCACAATCCGTATGACAACAGGGATCCAGAAGGAACTGGCACAAATACATACAAATACCAAAAATAATATTCTTTTAAGTAGTTAAATTATATCATATTCACCGAGCTCGATACCTGTAGTCGCTTATGTGCGGCTAGTATTGAATATTCGGGAGATAGTGGTTTCGAGCCCCACTGTTGGCCGCCCTGAGGGTGTGTTCCGTGGTTTCCCATTTTAATACAAGGCAAATGCGTGGGCTGTACCTTAATTAAGTCCCACCGCTGCTTCCTTCCCATTCTTAGCCCTTTCCAGTCCCATCGTCGCCATAAGACCTATCTGTGTTGGTACAACGTAAAGCAACTCACATAAAAAAGTACCATATCCGTACACGAACTCGTATTACGAGTTTCGCCACAGGGCTTGCAGCGTGTTACAGGAAAATCAATACACCGCTCAGTACTTCATAGGCAGTGTTCTTTCAGTTTTATTCTTTTGGGTTTCATTAATGAACATGATTTCATATGGGAGGATTGCAATTTTATTCTCTTAGTGCTTCAACACAGCGTCGGATTAATAGATGACATATGGTGGGAACATTTGACATTCATTGTGATGCTTGTTGATGAAACTCAATTCTCTGTTGTGCAGGTCTGTATTAACTGTTCGTACTGATTCAGCTGCAATGGATTTGCAATTTAGGAAAGCTTGAATTTTAATGTATAACTTGCCGTCAGCAAGTTATTAATGATGTCTAACTGCAGCACGCATTTTGTTCACAGTAACTAAAACTACAATAATCTTAAAATTTGAAACAAGAGAACATGTAAAGGAAACAGAATTATAGACAAGCCACAAAGCAATAGAAGTCTACAAGGCAAGGGTGTGACACATATAAAATGATGTTGTATTTAACGTGGAAATGCATGCTGGGATCAAGACGTGGGCTGCCACTGGATTTAGCTTTTCGATGGTTGGTTTCGTGATCGTCAATCCTTAAGCGTTTTCAGTTGCAGGAAATAGCGAACGGAGTAGCTTGTTATGTTGTCAAGGCTGCTTCACAATCTACTGCCCTGGTCTTTGCTGCTGTCAATACTCAACATCTGATCAGTGAAGGTGGTAGCCTAAGGTTTAGCAAATTAACGTCCGCCTTCGTGGCAAAATGGATAGAAGCTTGCCTTTGGACCGATGGCCCCGGTTCATTTCTCAGAGTCGTTTGATAGGCCATGGCCTTTCGGGGCTGTTGCGCCATGGGGTTTGATTTTGTTTATAAACTCCATTGATACTGATAGCACCCCCAAATAATTCACCGAGTTATTTCCAAGGAGTCCCTGGCCAGTCAAAAAGAAATGATACTCCCTTCACTCCAATCGGTGTGAGCGTCCTCATTAAATAACTGTGAAGTACTGTAGGCTTCTAGAGCTTGGCAGCTCTAAGGGAAACCCCGCAAGAAATGCGAACTGAAGAGGTCAGTTCACTTTCGAGCGGGTTTGCCAACCGGACTATGACTTTGGTCGCACTGACCGGCTCGAATGTGTATGGGGGTGTTTCGTGGTTGGGCTCAAGGTTCGGTCCGTGTTGGCGGTTCGACAGATAAATCAACGAATCCGACCGGTCCACCAGCCCGTCAGTGTGTGTATAGCCAACTACCCGACCGGCTCGGCGTGCTTTTGTCGGTAGCTTCATCTAGTTTTAAAATATTTCTAAGTGAGTTAATTTGTGAAGTTAATTACCTAGAACAACAACATGATTTTTGAGGAGAATAAGCAATTCTGTGTAGAATTTATTGAAATATACTGGGCATGTCCTTGTTTCCCAATAGCTGAGGAGATATTACATTGCTAAAATCTATGTCTTCATAACTTCTCCTACCGCTCAAAATCGCAATGTTACAATTAACCTTTCTTCAGCACACATGGAATCTCTTGTGTAAGTACTTCTTATCAATCAATCAATCAATCAATCAATCAATCAATCAATCAATCAATCAATCAATCAATCAATCAATCAATCAATCAATCAATCAATCAATCAATCAATCAATCAATCAATCAATCAATCATTAAATCAATCAATCAATCAATCAATCAATCAATCAATCCTAGTCGGCATTTAGGACAGTCGCCCAGGTAGCAGATTCCCTATCTGTTGTTTTCCTAGCCTTTTCTTAAATGATTTCAATGAAATTGGATTTTTATTTAACATCTCCCTTGGTAAGTTGCTTCTATCCTTAACTCCCCTCCTTATAAGCGAATATTTTCGCCAAGTTGTCCTCTTGAATTCCAACCTTATCTTCATATTTTGATTTTTCCTACTTTTAAAGACACCACTCAAACTTATTCGTCTACTAATGTCATCCCACGTCATCTCTCCACTGACAGCTCGGAACATACCACTTAGTCGAGCAGCTCGTCTTCTTTCTCCCAAGTCTTCTCAGCCCAAACTTGGCGACATTTTTGTAACGCTACTCTTTTGTCGGAAATCACCCTCTCAATGTTTGGCCGAATCAACTGCAACAGTTCGGAAGACTGTCCATACACCTGTATTACTGTACCTTTTATGGTTCAGATGTTAGAGCCAAATTACTTCATTTCTATGGGACGCCGCAAAAAGCATCCATCGTATTGATTTCGGAAGAACTGTTGTCTATACGCAGAAAGTTTTGTAAAGTGCAGCCCCTTATACGCGCAGAGTTCCTGAGGGTTGAACACGAGAAAATCGTGGTTTATCCCTCAACCACTCCTTCATCCTTACGCAACAGCTACTGCCACTTTAGAATGTTTTCCTTAGGCCATAATGAAAACCTGGACAATGAACACTAGTTTCAAGTCGTAGAGAATTTCCCAGACTGGAGTATATCACAGACTGGCGGACCGGTGCGCCAGCCGTTTCGCTAGTGTATGGTAAAAGTCGAACCAGTTGGACGGGAATTTATTTCGTGGACCGGATCGCCAACCCGCTTGAATGGGAATGGGCCCCTTAAAAATAACTCCTTCGTGCCTTTCTGTCCCTAGTATTGAAAGATTAACAATAATTTATCTAATCTGTATACGGGCGTGCCCCGTCATGAGCCAGTCGAAGTGAAGATTGCCCAATGTTGCCAAATAGTGACCGACATTCACTGCTTGCCTATCTCACGCTTGAGACGTTCTAGTCACTGCACAAGACTTGGCAACCCAGAGATTGAGCTGGCGGGAACCAGGTTTAAGGTAACCTATGCGTGAAATTAAAAAGTTCTCAACTATCAAAGCTATATTTTTAAAATTTATACCAAAAATGTATTATAATATCAGAAGAATGTCCATAAAACTGTATTACTGTACATTTTATGGTTCAGATGTTATAGCCAAATTACTTCATTTCTATGGGACGCCGCAAAAAGCATCCATCGTATTGATTTTTTTCAACTCCATATTTTGTCAACAGATTCATCATACAAGCATTTTTAAAATTGTGCTGATTTTAGTTTTTTACAATCTGCTTGACGTTGCACGGACACAAATAGGTTTTATGGCGACGATGGGATATGTAAAAGCGAGTACTGGGAGGGAAGGGACCGTGGCCTTTAATTAAAGTATAGCCCTCGCAAATGCCTGGTTTGAAAATGGGAAACAACGGAAAACCATCTTTGGGCTGCCGACAGTGGGGTTTGAATCCACTAGTTTATAGCTACGTGATCCAAACCGCACACCCACTCGCCCGGTGTTCTGGGTTGTAATGTGCAAATCGTCTAGATTTTTTGAATGCATGCACCATCGATTTTTCATTAAATACCATTATACACAAAGTTATTTTAATATTTTTTTTCACAGAAGAAAATCCAAGGCGATTTGTTATTCGTCATATATATGTAAAGTATTGAAGCAAATTTGATCTGCTTACTTCAAAAAAATGTAATGCAAGGGACATTTTATAGACAGCAAACTGTAAAGCATGAGAAAGCAGAATTATGTGCATGGTTTACACTAAAACACGTGTGATATTTAAATCGGCGCAAGGACTTCATAAATGCGACAGTGGAGCGGCGTTATAATATTTCGGTAGGTTAAGGCGTGTAGTATTTTATGAAATCGAAATCAAAAATTTGTAATTCTTCACCGATTTTCTCGAAAATGTATTCATGGTTAACTTTAAATACCTAGTGCTGCCGGCTGTTGTACGCTGAGAGTTGCACTGTACTAAGTATGAGATTTTCGCAGACGTTTATTGAATATGACGTTTTCTCCTAACGGTAGTATATCATATCCATGTGTTATGCATGTTGAACACCATTACATTTTTTTCAATATAGCACAGTACTTCACGAGAAAACTCCTCAAATCTTGTCAAAGATAGTTCATCATTGCTGAAGGTTTGACAGGATTTGAAAAGATTTGGCAAGGTTTGATAGCGTTTTTTTAACGTAAGGGAAAGGAAATCAGTAGTTGTGGATCTTGGACTAGTAATGCGATACATTCTTAATAAGAGGAGAAATGCTCAATAAACCGTAATGTACATGGGGAAAATATCAATGTGGTTATCTTCAACGTAATTTAGCAATGTATTTGCTGTCATAACATCATTTAAAGAGATTATGTTATATTGCATGTCCGCACATTAATTGAATAAAAATGACAGCAATGCAACGGAAATTCATATTATTGCATGAAAACATATCAGGAAATCAATAATAATAATAATAATAATAATAATAATAATAATAATAATAATAATAATAATAATATAAATCGATCATTGCTCACTGTTTTTACTTACTGGTTAACGTACGGGAATAAACATGAAAGCTTTCCACTTCCCTGAGATATTTCTCTTGCATTCTCCTTGTTCGCTGCCGTTTTATTCATTTTGTTGTTGTACTCTACGGAGTCCACTGAATATAGGCAGGGATGTGCTCATACTCAGCAATTAATACACACACGAAATCCCACGGTCATGAGGACGAAGCCATTTTTGTAGTTTTGATTCCCGTCCTGGCAATCCCAGAATGACTAGCCCCTTAGCGAGCACCCTTCGTACACTAGTTCCATTGGTCAATTCTGTCAAAGACATGGCAATTCTTTGATCGAATTGAACACGTTAAACTTCACTTTCAACACGTTGGAAGACTTCTCAAGATTTATCAAGTATTGCAAGTGATTAGACAAGTAAACGTGTGAAGTATTGGAAACGACTGTAAAGTCTTGTGAAATCTTGAAATTGACAAATAGTATATCGTGTACAACAGCCGCTAAGTAATGGCAAGTGCTGAAATCAAAGTTGTTCATAGAGAAGGGAGAAGATAGCAGCAGCGCGTTTATTGTCTAGCATCTCATATTCGCCCTGTTCTCTCCCTTACCTTAGCTGACGAAACTAGTTCTTATATCGTTCGGTTTCCAGGGATGTCCTTCACCTTATCATGCTGTAGCCTTGCTCAAGCATAGTCTGAGTGAGGACTTTTCCAAGGAGAAGTTGTGTTGGAGAGGGTGACGAAATTTCACCCCATGTTTACATAACCGTTCCACTTCATTTCATATGAAGAATGCAACCCCGTAATTTTGCCGTGTATTTTGTTACAGCTCGTACATGTGGAAAGTGCAGAAAACAACCGTACTGTAAGAGTCCTAGTAAGTAGTTTAACGATAACGCAGCGGTATTGAGGTGCTTACGTCTCGCATCGCCGAAAGAGGAAGGGTAAAGAAATAGTTAAACTGAGTATAAAGGCAGAACTTATTTACACAGCGTTAATGAAGACCGAGTCCAGGACAGCTAGCAATATCGCCAGTGACGGGAATTTTTTGGCACAGTTGCGTTTCGACAATGAGAACGGGCACGGTCAACAGCGAGCATATCCTGCTTACTGTCCACTGTTCGGAACTTCTCACTAATCATATCCATGTACTTCTGTCTAATTTCCTCGTCCTGGATATTTTCTACCTTATTCGTTTGCAGAGAGATTTCACTTTCTCTATCCTAGGCCTAGAGATATATACTGTAGTTCACTAGAGAACAGATAGTGGCCTGTTTCATTGAAAAATCCCTGATAAACCCCCATATTACTAATAGATTTCCTGATTTGGAAGTCGTTTAAGATATAGTCTTTCATGGATCCAGTAACCCCACTCTCCCGTGTGTAGCGCTGAATAGCCTTATGCTTATAGAATGTATTCGTAACTGCTAAATTAATACTAGCACATAAGTCAAGCAGACGCTTTCCATTCCCATTAGCGTCCATATCTTCTCCACATTTACCAATCACCCTTTCGTATCATTCAGTTCTATTTCCAACTCTCAAACTGAAGTCGCCCATTAGCGCTATCCTATCCTTGCTGTTGACCCTGACTACGATGTCACTCAATGCTTCATACAACTTGTCAATATCATTCTCATCTGCCCCCTCACATGGTGAATACACCGAGACAGTTCTCATCCTAATTACACCAACTGCCAAATCTACCCACATCATTCGCTCGTTTACGTGCCTAAGAGAAATTATGTTGCGTGCAATAGTGTTCCCGATAAATAGCCCTAGCCCCAACTCCGCCCTACCCTTTCCAATAACCGTCAAGTACACTTTATAATCTCCTATCTCGTCCTCATTATCTGCCCTTACCCGAACGTCAGTTACTCCTAGCACATCCAGATGCATTCTCTTTGCCGACTCAGTCAGTTCCACTTTCTTCCTTCCATAAGCCCCATTAATATTGATAGCTCCCCATCGAATTCCATTTCGTTCGCCAAGTTGTTTCCAAGGAGTCCCTCCTCGCTTGTCAAATGCGAGTGAGACTCCGTTACTCCCATAGGTCGGAGGTTTGCTTAAAATGTTCTGAGCTTGGTAAATTCATGGAGCAGGATGCTACCCTACTTACACATAGTCCAAGTAAGGATCTCTCCTCTAACGGGTTAGGGACTACCGGTGAATTGTATAGCCCTAGCCGCCAGAGCACAAGGAGGGCCATGAGGCAGAATATGTAAGAGATGCCCACTCCAATTCCACAGCAAGTGGTATCCCGACACTCAGGACCAATTACTAGGCCACTCAGCCCTTGCCCCTGTTTCACGAACTAGGACGTAACTACAGCGAGCCACACCATTTAGGATGTGTGCTCTCCCAGGATAGTAATGTAGTGAGATTCAATCAAGGTGCAGTAAAGCTAATGCAGTGAGCTCGCAGTAGCGATCAACAGTGCTCTGTAAGAAGGAAGTCAGCTCCAGGAAGAAACTACGTACTTAACTTAACTTAACTGAACTGAACTTAATGAACGTATATCCCCAGCATTTTCCTGGTGTGAAAATGGGAAACCACGGAAAACCATTTTCAGGGCTGCCGACAGAGGGATTCGAACCCACTATCTCGCGGATGCGAGCTCACAGCTGCGCGCCCCTAACCGCACTGCCAACTCGCCCGGTGCAACGAAATTTGAAAGGTGGTAGGAGGACTGGAACGGTCTGGAACTGAGCCTCGGCAGATCAACTGTGTAAAGAGGGTTCGATTCCAATAACAGTCATCCTCAAATTGGTTTTCCATGGTTTCCCACTTCTCTTTCACAGCAAATGAGTGGATGGTACCTAACTTAAAGTCACGGCCGCTTCCTGCCCTCTTCCTAGCCTATCCAATTTCCCCATCACCCACAAGGACACTTTCAGTATAGGAGGTGAGGTTGCCTGGTCCTCCTCCCCAGTTGTATCCTGCTCAAATATCACGCGCTGCGGGACACTGCCCTAGTTGCGGTAGAGGTAGGATCCGTTACTGAGTCCGGGAGAAACCAATCCTTCAGTGCAAAAGGATTTATTAAATACAAATATTAAAGAAAAGCAAAATTTTAAATAGATGTTTTGAAAAAAACATGCGGGGGGCGGGAGAGAGAGAGTGATAACTCCTAAGGAGTTTTCAAGAATACCTTTTGGAGAAAAAATGTCCATCATCTGTACATCCCCATTCAACACCATGGTCAACAAATAAACTTCGACGAACGACTGTGAACGAGGTTTCTCACAAATGTATTTGATCATGACTCCAAGAAGAGCACCACTACATTTAAGCAAAGTTACAAACCTTTTGTTTATCAAATTGATTGGCCCTCTTTGAAGCGGTTTGAAACCTTAGGAATACGTCAATTCATAGTTCCTGAAAGGACAATATATGTCCATTGACACCAAAAGCAAGAGAAGGCGTGAATATGGCAGTGATCATGTTCCACTCTGAGTTCGGAACTTGTTATTAACACGTCACCAATAACATAACTTGTTTTTTGTTTGTTTGTCGGTTTTATCGCTATTTTTGTTAATGTACATTTTAAGATGGTGAAGTTTTTATCGAATTCAAACAGAGAAGCACTTAAAATTCTTTTAGAAAAAAGCAATGGTTTTATCTGAGAATCATACATAACACAACTCTAGAAAAATTAAATTCCAATTAATTATACCCTTTTGGATGCAGTTTTGCGATACGAGTATAATAATGGAGATATTCGGAAATTGAGATTGACATTACAGAGTCCTTCAACGGTGTGCATAGCTGAGTTTACATACTATCCAATCGTTGTGACAACGAACGAACTGACGATGGTAATAGTTGTTATCGTCAGTGTTTCAATATGCTGCAAAACCAAGCGGTCATTAGGTACAATTCAGCATTAAGACAATAAAGATGAGCGATCGCCGAGTAGAAAAATGTCCTACAAGTTCGAAGCCCCTCATCAAAAATTACATTAGAGTGATCGACTTTTGTCGATAGTTAAGGTGTGCTCTGCACATTCTTCTCTAATTCATCTTCAACGCGACAAAGACGAGTACACACAGCTAGTTTTACATATACCCTAATCGTTATCAATGTCGCATTAATGATCAGAACATCAAAATTCATTACCAAACTTATAACATCATTATCAGCGAAGCTAATGGTTACACTTTCGAATCTGCTCTACGTGTTTTAGACGAAGCACTAACTCACGTCAGTCTTAAACAATCCATTATGCTCCTGTTCAGGAGACAAGAGAGTGTTGGATTCTCAAACTGCACTAACTACTCAAAGTGCTCATTAGAATGGTCGTCAAACGTCATCAAAGCTCGATCTGTTCCACTTGAACAACACAACTACCTGTACTACGTCTCACAGGACCTCCAAGCAGCAACAACGTTCAACAGCCTTCACGTGAAATGTGCAGAGCTCTGATGGTCCTGGTAAGAGACACAACAACCAGAAAGTTTAAGAGACCTTAATGAAATATACATTTCTGCATCAGTGCCCTTGTAACTAAATTTTAACAACAGGCAAAATAATCAATCAATCAATCAATCAATCAATCAATCAATCAATCAATCAATCAATCAATCAATCAATCAGTATATTATGAACATCTGCATTTAGGGATTTCACCCAGGTGACAGATTACTTATCAGTTACTTGCGAACTATATTCTTCAACTATTATAATAAAATTGGATATTGATCAAACATTTTCTCACAGAAAATTTATCCCGACCTTAATTCCTCTTCCCGAAAACGAGAATTTATTGAATTATCACTTTATCCTTCATACTTTTAAAAACTCTACACAAATTTATTTGTCTACTAACGCCATTCCAAGCCTGATTTTCTCTGACATATCACAATATTCCACGTAGCCCAGCCGATCGTCTTCTTAGTCACTAATCTTTCCAGTCCAAAGGTTTGCAATATTTTCGTATCAGAAATCCCCAGAACAAACTGTGCTGCTTTACTTTATATATCATTCCAGTTTTCCAATCAATTAATTATTGTGGGGGTTCAATATAACAGAACGATCCTCTAATTGGGGTCTTAATAGAGACTTTTAAGCCCTATCCTTCACATCCTTAATACCTTTATAACCATGTGAAGAGATCTGTAACGTTTATTTAAATCACATTTAAGTTATTACCACAATTAAAATATTTACTTACATTAACATTTGGTACTTACAGTGATCTTTATGAGTTGCAGTAATTAAAACCTTGAGGACGTCCCCTTTTGGTGAAGCTTTTAACATGACTTTTCACCTTACTTACTATTATTACGATTACTATTGCTATTACTATACATGCTGTTCTCTGCTGTCCATTCTACCACATTTGCGAAGTCTCTTTGCAGTCACTCACTATTATATAACATTTATTATCTGTACTGTATGCAGTGTCATATCGCCCGCAAAAATCCTCACCTGTGATTCCAGTTCTTTACTCACATAATTTTATATATCGGCCTATCTATATATATAAAATAACTTGTCCTGACTGACTGACTGACTGACTGACTGACTGACTGACTGACTGACTAATTCATCATCGCCGAGCCAAAACTACTGAACATAAAGAAATGAAATTTTGGGAATATATTCATATTAAGATGTAGGTGCTCGCTAAGAGAGGATTTTTGGATATTCCGTCGCTAAGGGGGTGAAAAGAGGGGTGAAATTTTCAAATGAGAGTATCTATATCTCAAAACTTTAAAAGTTTACAGACGTAAAAATTGGTATTTTATATCTTCTTTAAAAATAAGGAAACACGTATTTTTTTTGTTTTCAGAAGATCCCAATAGGAGGGCTGAAAAAGGGCGAAAAAGGGGTTGAATGCCTTTAATGTGGATACTTATATCTCAGAAACTGAAGATATTACAGACCTGAAAATTGGTGTTTGGGATCTCCTTTAAAAATAAAGAAACACGTATATTTTTGTTTTTTGAAAATCCAATTACTGGGAGGGTGAAAATGGGGTGAATTTTTAAAATGAGTGCATCTATATCTCAAAATATTTAAAGTTTACAGATGTAAAAATTGATATTTAGAATCTTCATTAAAAATAAAGAAACACGCATTTCTTTGTTTTCGGAAAATCCCAATAGGAGGGGTGGAAAGGGGTGAAAAATGGGTTGAATGCCTTTAATGAGGATACTTATATCTCAGAAACTGAAGATATTACAGACCTGAAAATTGATGTTTGAGATCTCTTTAAAAATAAAGAAACACGTACTTTTTGTTTCTGGAAAATCCAATTAAAGGGGGGGGGGAAAGGGTGAATTTTTAAAATGAGTGTATCTATATCTCAAAACTTTTAAAGTTTATAGACGTAAAATTTGGTATTCAGAATCTCCTTAAAAAAGAAACACGTATTTTTTTTCGTTTTCGGAAAATCCCAATAGGAAGGGTGGCAAAGGCCAAAAAAGGGATTGAATGCCTTTAATGAGGCTACTTATATTATTTTCAGAACCTGAAGATATTACAGACCTGAAAATTGGTATTTGGTATCTACTTCAAAAATAAATAAACAGGTATTTTTTCGTTTACAGATGTAAAAATTGGTATTTACAATCTTTTAAAAATAAAGGAACGTGTATTTTTTTGTTTTATGTAAATCCCAATAGGAGGGGTGTAAAAGGGTGAATAATGGGTTGAATGCCTTTAATGAAGATACATATATCTCAGAAACTGAAGACATTACAAAACTGAAAATTGGTATATGGGATCTCCTTTAAAAATAAAGAAACACGCTTTTTAAAAAAAATCCAATTACTGGCGGTTGAAAAGGAGTGACAAATTGGGGTGAATTTTTCGAATGACTAACTTATATCTACAGAATATCTGAGAAACGTAAAATGTTACAGACGTAAAAAGTGGGTATTTGGAATTTCCTGTAAATGAAAAGAAACATAGGTGATCTGTTTTTGGAAACTCCACTTAAGGGGAAATAAAAAGGGGTGAAATTTTAAAATGAGAATTTTTACAGTATATCTCAAAAAACTTAACATGTTACAGAAGTGAAAAATGATATTTTTTATCTCTATTAAAAGTAAAGAAACGTGAATTTTTAGTTTTCGGAAATACCACTTTGGTGGAGGGGGGGAGTGGGTAAAAGTGATTTCTTTTAATTAGGCTACTGATATCTCAAAAATGAAGATGTTACAGACGTGAAATATGATATTTGGAATCTGCTTTAAAAGTAAAGAAACACGTATTCTCAAAAAATCCAATGAAGTGGGGGGGTGAAAGAATTGAAAAATTAATTGACTTAATTGTATGAGAATACATACATCTAATAAAAACTACAGTTGTTTCAGACGTGAAAACTGGTATTTGGATCTCCTTTAAAAACTAAGTAAAACGCGTTTTTGGGGGGAAACATCTTGGTGGGCGGGGGTGAAAAGGAGTTATATTCCTTTCATGAGGACTCATAAATCAAAAACTGAAGAAGTTAGAGTCGTGATATTTGGTATTTAGAAAATCCTTTACTATTAAAGAAACAAGTATTTTTGCCGGAAATTTCACTTGGGGGGGGGGGAGGATTGTGAAAGGAAGTGAAAAAATGTGATTTATTTTTATGGGGATACTTACATCACAAAACTGAAGGTAATAGACGTCAACATGGGTGTTTGGAATCTCCTTTAAACATAAAGAAACACGCGTTCTCTTGACTTTGGGGGGGGGGGGTGTAAATAAACTTAACGGCGGTGGGGTGTAAAAAAGAGGTGAGAACAATTGATTTTACTGTTCATAATGTACTTATAACGAGCCCACGTTGCTCAAGCGGCAGCGCGCCGGCATCTCACAACTGGGTTCCGTGGTTCAAATCCCGGTCACTCCATGTGATATTCGTGCTGGGCAAAACGGAGGCGGATCAGGCTTTTCTCAGGATACTCCGGTTTTCCCTGTCATCATTCATTCCAGCAACACTGTCCAATATTTCATTTCATTTGTCATTCATCGATAATTGCCCCAGAGGAGTGCTTCGGCAGCGGGCACAGTTCCTATTGTCGCCGCTAGATGGGGCTTTATTCATTCCATTCCTGACCCTGTCGAATGACTAGAAATAGGCTGTATATTTTCGATGTACTTATTCTGATCATAAACCGATCATTTTTAATCTTTCCTGGGTTCGTTTTTAACAGCCACCTTTTCCTTCGGAGAACGTTCATAGATTACAGTAGATTCTCCTGGCATAAAAATAACAATTTAAACACATTTGAAATAAACGATAGTAATGCGATTGACCGTAAAATTGTTCACCTCTATAATAAGGTCAATAACGCACGGAAGTATGTCATTCGTATCGCCAGAAATCCCGTACACTTGCCTACGTGCGACAATGGTGCTGTTCACATTGCTGACAAAGACAATGGCAGAAGATGTAATTTACCGCCAAGAAACGGTCTTGCATCTTGCTGTGGGTTCCGGAACATATAATAATAATAATAATAATAATAATAATAATAATAATAATAATAATAATAATAATAATAATAATAATAATAATAATAATGTTCTGAACCGTCGTCAAATGTGCGGACCGCGCTGGAAATGGGTCCTGGACGGGTAATGACTAAGAATGCAGTCCGGCCGCCGGTTCAGTACCGCCAAGGCACCCAAGACGACACCACGCCGGATCTCCTGAAGGATTTGATCCATATTAAAAATGCTTATAGGAAAAGATGGCAAAGATTTAGGGACACAACAGACCGGGTGGAATACCTGGACCTAGCCCGGGAAGTACGAAATCGATTGCTGGAAAGAAAGATTGAAAAATGGGAGGAAACTTTCCGTAGTCTATTAGAAAACCAGTCAGGTCGCAAATTTTGGCGGATCCTCGCAGAAAACGAGTCAGATCGCGAATTTAGGCGGATTATATATCTAAAAAATAAGCATTCAATTATAAATGTTAGTATAATACCGTAGCGAAGCACGGGTATCTTGCTAGTATTTGTATAAGAAAGAATAAAGGTCAAATAATACTGCCCTGAGAGACTCCCCTCTCAGTCATTACAGGATCAGGTTGTTACGGTTCAAATCCCGTTACAAGCATTCAACTATACACTATGATTAGTCTCGTTATTACTTTACTTGTATTATTATTATTATTATTATTATTATTATTATTATTATTATTATTATTATTATTATTATTATATCGATATTATTACTATTGTGGTAATTATTATTATGGTATGAATCAATTCTATAATCTGATTTCGCTATGTATTAATTAATTATCGTTTGCTTTATTGTATTTAATTTATTGTGTATATTCTATATATATATATATATATATATATATATATATATATATATATTAGCATTAAAATCATGTAGAGTGAGACTAACTGCCTAATATCATATATGGGTATGTTTTATGAAACCTTTTGACATTTCAACATATGGTATAATACTCTTACTGTAACTATTGAATCATAGCTCTGTCACTCTTGTCATTTAATGCATTTGGCGATGAGATCATATTTAGGGAGTTCCAAATTAACCTGAGGCTATTTCAACACAATATGTAACATTTGTAGCTGGGTGGGAGTGACATCATAGTTATTTTGAGATATGATTTGAGGGTGACAACTTATGTCTATATATATATATATTGTAACATTAAATGTGGTACTTCGGTAGAGATGAAACGCAGGGCGTGTACCATTCGTTGAAGTGCATAGAGAGGGAGAGGGTTTGTTTAAATAAATCTTTATTTTTTTTCCAGAGTTTATTAAGAAGTTGAAAGTAATGTCACCTCTGTACAGCGGATACAGTAGAAAATGTTCCTCGTCCTATGGCTGGCGATGTCCTTGGATTCCGGCAGCTCCATTTTCCATATCAGCGAACCACCATTCGTCCCCCGATGGAAGTTCTCGAAAATCCATTCGATGTCTTGAAGATCCATGCGACGTTAATGAATGGCGTTGAGGTGGTCCTTGTCAATGGTGAACATGAATGAACATCGTTAAGCCCTGGGGCGAGTTAATGTAAAGGCTGCTTCTGCACAGATGAGAGGAACGTTTATAAATGGTTTTAACAAAGTTCAAACACAAAATGTATCTTTATCACACGGTGAAATGTCACTCAATTTTGTCCCGTGTTAAGTGAAAGAATGCCACTAGACTTGAATAAGCATGTAAGTTAATACTCATAAAATAAAAGTCCACTCGAAACTTATCGTCGAGTTTAACAGAGTCACTTAAAGTTTGTGGCACTTGGTACAACGTAAGGTAATGCCGCATGACTTAGTTCTTTGAAGCACTGTTCAACATAATTCATTGAAAATAAAGATGTTCCACTCGTGAATTAGAACTCATTCACGTATTGAAAATAACATGAAATCAAAAGACGAAATTAATCGAGTATTGACAGTCCTTGGTTCGACTGTTCGTAAACTGAATGTTCGCAGAATTGAAATGTGCTGTTTATTAGAATTGAAATGCACTGTTCACACATGCACAGTTCACAGTTCATGACCTAAAATATTGACACAGTTCATGGAATGGTAAATTAAATTTGGATTCAAACACAGTCTTATAACTCGAAGTATTTAGTACTCGGTAAGGAGCAATCAGTTCTAAGTCCTGTCCATAACATAAAACTTCAATTTCGAGCACTCGAAAACGTTTGCGAGTCTTAGACACTCGTATAGAGTAACAGTCGATAGATAATGTCCAGACGATACACAATTCATCTCACGTCCTATCGGAGTAAAAAGTTGTCACAGTATAAAGAAATCTGCATAAGTCCATATTCAACACGATTAGGTTAAAGTCCACGGACTTGAAACCTAATAGCGGCTTCACGCTCGATCACGGTGCCCGCGAACCGACTGTGCGAACACTACAGTCTAGCGTGCACATAGATACTCCGGCCACACACTGGCATCACATTCTGGCAACATGCTGTAACACACTGCAGCGCACTGCAGCACACTCTAACATGCTGGAACACACACTGGTCTGCTGCGCGAAGCAGTACGTATTTATATCTGATCCGGGCCTCCACCCCTTGTTCCATAACTTTATCGTACCAAGTCAGATTCACGTGAAATTCGGCAGGAACATAGCTAAGGGATCAAGTTATATGGTGATGTTGTTCAATTTGTTCAATTATTATCGTGGGAAAAGTTATTACCAGTCGAAACTCGAAGAACATTCTACATCAGTCTAGGCTCTGTAGTGCGGCGAGGCATGCTGTGACGTCACCCGCTCACTACGTCACACGCGCACAGCTGTTGCTCGCCGTCCAGTCAGTCCTTCGTAAGCGGCCCGGAGCGTAACACGTAAGTTTTAAAATTTCTATGACGGGGACTTAGTTTGTACCGCCGTTACCGGTACAATATATGGGCTGTATCCTATAGCGGCAGTCAGTTGGATAGATCAGTTGATTGGAAGCAGTTGGTTGGAAGGAGATGAATGGAGAGACTTACCATAAAGTCAATTGGAGTCAATTGGAAGGAGACGAATGGGGAACAGTTTAATGGATACGTAATCTTCAGTGGCCAAATGGATTATGTGTTAAGAGTGTGTTTCGTGCATTTGTTCGGTCGAGTTCTTGTGTCAGTTCGGTGACAGCCGAATACTGAATCGTCGTAATGCAGACTAACAGTTATCAGTGAGTAACTTGAAAAATTTAAGTGTGAAGTTAAATGTAACTTCAAGCCAAACTATATCTCGTTTGTGAAAGTAAAAGTATACATCACCAAATTAGGCTTGATAACTGATACCAATTCAAAGGAATACGTCGTAATAACACTCAAAGTGTTGAAGGTACTGTAAAGTGAACCAGTGAGGGATAAATTTCTTGTACAAGTTTTAAATGTCCGGTCAAGAATATTTTAAATATTTTGCCTAGAGTTTCCTTCAGTTATAATATCAGAGTCTTACATTATCTTTTGAATTATCGCAGTAAAGTTAAAGTTAATTTTTAAAGAATATACATTTTGTTTGGTATCAAGTACAATTGATTATTTCATTTCTACAGTAGCTCAGATAACCTCAAATTTTAATGGGGAAACCGAACGCCAACCTCCTTTTCCCAGAACCTATATGTTATGCTGTAAAAATTAAGCTAATTACCTCACACGCTAGAGATGTTCAGGACTTTCATTCTATTATCGTTTTCATTTGTAGTCACAAAGTGGTGCCCAACGTGGGGCTCGAATAAATTCAGAACTTTTTCTGAATAACAGCATACAATTTGTTGGTTTTGGAAAGAGAATTCACATCTGAGCCAACGGAATTATAACCGGTTAATGTGAGGAGTGTAATTTTGTTTTGCATATTTGTATTTTGGAGGCATGTCAAAGGATTTGATAAGGGAAATCAATTTAAGATTGCGTACTATTACTAGTGAAATAAAGATGGACAAGGAAGACAATACGAAGTCAAGTGACGTGGAGGATTTTGCTTCTACGGAAATCCAAGGTAAGGTTGAGAATAGGGATCTGGTGAACACGATGGAAGGTTCTGAGGAAATTCAAGAAAGTGCAGAAGTTGAGAAGCGCACTGGAACTCAAAAGGAAGTCTTAGCTGAGAGGGACCTACAATTTGTTAATTTGTTCATGGCCAAAGTGACCGAGCTCAGTGAAAAGAATAGCGAATATTTTAATAAACAGGTTAACATCTAAGTAGTAGAATGGAACAAATAATTAGTAGTAACAAGAATAGTAAGAAACGAATGGAGGACAAAATTTATATAATTAACTTAAATGTTAATGCGATCATGCTAAAATAGATACTAAGGTATCAGAAGTAACAGATCAAACACCTGAGTTAGTAAATAAGTAAAATAAAGAGTGCGTTGAAATTGGAGGTGAAATGAAGTTGAGTCGGAGCAATCTTCATACTCAGACCGATCAAGTCAAGGGAACATGTACATAGGACAGTAACAATATCCTACTGTTAAGTAGTAAGATTTCTAGTAATCGGGAATAAATTCACGAGGTGGTCGAGAACTGATTGGACAAGATTTGCTATACATTTGGGGAAGAGACGAGGGAACAGGTTAGTAGTATCGAACATATTGAAAGCAAACTTGGGGAGGTCAGTTAACTACGGAACAAGGGGGAAACGCTATCACAGGAGGCAACAGAGAAAGAAGGAAAATTACATGAAGAAGTGAAAATAGTGAAAGGGAATGCTGAGAGTAGCGGAAGAAGAGCTTTTGAATTGCCAGAGAGTGATATGGCAAGAATGTAGAGGTCAGGCGGCGGGAGAGGTGGTATTAGCGATTGGTTTGTTCAGTAGGGATCAAGATTTACCTAGGATTTCTGGAAAACAGCTCAATCCTGTGGAATTTGTAATACTATTTGAAAGAAGGTTTGCAAGTAAGCTGTGGAATAACATTATTGAATGGGGATACGTGTTGGAGATCTTGTCGAATGTTGTTATCGGTAAAAGTAAAATACGGTTTCGAGTGACCAGAATAATATGTCTAATTTAGGAGAATTTAAAGAGAAGTCCATTGACAAGTTTTGGATCGAAAATGTACAAGTTGGTGAGGGAGAGCGTACTATGTTTGGTAAAAAGTAGAGCAGTAGAGGGAGGGGGAAAATGTCAGACAAGTATCAGAGGAGAAGTAGTAATCATGATCAGCAGAGGACTAATAGTAATTTCAATTGTTATAAGGATCAGCAGAGTAACCAAAGACAATCCAAAAATGGGAGGCGTAAGGATTTGAGTTATGCGAGAGATAATGATAGGCCGAATATGAAAGTTATGCAGGAGTCGTCATCTAGCCAGAATATTTTAAACTCTCAGAGGATCGGATAAAGCAGGTCATGTGGACAGCCCGAAGGTTGAAGTTGAACAGGTAGGTAGCATAAATAGTTGTGTAGTGAAATTAGATTCAAGAGAACAGTGTTATTGTGAAATAAGTAATGTTAAGTGAGATATTTTAAGCAATGACGTAGTCATAGGTAACAAAGTAATTAATGGTAGTAGTATGTTAGACGTAAGAAGTGATCTATTAAGGTATGTAAGTTAATAAGGACTAAATTGGACGAATTCAGTTTAGGTGACGAGGTGCTACTCAGAGTTCCATTTCCATCATCTGCAGAGGTAGGAAATATGTCTAAATTCTTTCTTTTGTATCAGGGGTATTTCACTATTGTGAACCGTATCGGGAAGTGTGCATATCCTTTAAAAGCTCAGGAAGGGAATATTGTCCGTACTTATAACATCCGAAATTTAAAGACGTACGTCACGTGAGATTTGTTTTGATATTAATAAGATGATTAATTTTTGTAAGAAGCTGTCATAAAATAAACTGTAACTTCTGTGAATTTGCTTGTGAATCATGTGTCGTATTGAAACACTGAACTCCAGTACATGTAAAAACAAGTGATATATTTTTGTGAATTGTATGATAAGGAGAGGACAGTACACTTAAGAGTTATCTATGATGACAATGTGCTAGAAAAGTTCTCATATAGGTGATATTTTATGAAATGTATTGATGTGTTGAAAAAGAATGTTGTATAGTCATTTAAAAGTGTTTATATGTGTCAATGTTAGTGTTATACTTTGTATATATTATGTTGTTCATAAATCAAACTATTCAATGCTCTTCGACGGTTCAAATCCCGTTCCAAGCAACCATCTGCATTACTATTATTTTATTTGTATTACCATTATCGTTATTTGTATTATTATTAATAATATTATTTTATCTGTGTTATTATTATTGTTTTCGAATCTGTATTACTATTACTATTATTGTAATTATTTTTATTGTTTGATTCAATTCTATAATCTGATTTCGCTATACCATGCCCGTTTAAGCCACGATTAACACATTAGAGATACAAGACACCCTCAGGGGTGGTCAGTGAGGGATTGACATGTTTCATAAAAAAGATGGTGTGGATCAAGGAAATGGGCAGACATCAGTAAATAATGAACCATCAAAGTATAAATTAATGGTGGAGGATTTATTACAAAAATAATTCCGTCATTCAGAGAATTATGATTGTGTGAGATGATTGCTAAAATTTTAATTTCTACGTTTAATCTTGTTGTACATCCAAAAAATAAAGCAAATGGGATGGTACATGTTAATAGATTCCTACTAATTCTGACAGAATGTTACATTAAATCATTATTATCGAATTTTGTAAATGTTAAATTTTATTTGTTCGGAGAATGATGCTCGTACGCATGTCAAATCATGATGGAAAATCTGGAACAAGATTCTAAATGCTTAAGTTACATGACTGGTCAAAAATATGGAAAATACAAACAAAAAAAGGTATTTTAGTCGGCGCTTAACTTTACTTGGTAATTGTTTCCCCAATTTAACTCGACATTCAGGGATTACCTGTTCAGAGTAACCTCAGAATACACGTGACTTTACGTGATGAAAGTAAGCACGAAAAAAAATTAAAATTAAATATTTAACCATGTGTAATGACTTTAACACAACGCCGAAACTTAGAACAACGATGGTAACACACACATAAATAATTTACAATAAAAATAAAATCACTCAACCTGTGGAAATAATAAAAATAAAACGCACATAATAAATCTCCCGTTACCATCATCCACCAAGGAAAGAAATATAACCAACTACAACTAAGAATACTATTTTACAAATATACAACACGTGTCCACGCGATATTCATCCATTTTATGGAGATGGAAGACTCCCATAAATGATGGCCTAAAACAACAATAATCAATCCGGTAGAAATAGTCTGGGTAACAGTGACTGGTAAGATCGTTAATGCCTACATCAAACTCAGGTCGTTACCAAAATTTATCAAATATCGAGGAATTGGGTAGTATTACACAGCTACGATTGTGATGTTATTGCGATGACGCTCATCCAGTATGACAAAAGGCTCTAATAATTTCATACGCTCAATTTTGTGTGGTTTACCTCGTGGTTCAATAATATTTTGTGAAGACGCTACCGTCAACGGTTCTCTCACGAAAACAACTACTCGCAGATACATCAAATTATGATAAATTATTTCAAAATATCCATGCATCATTATACACAACGTCACAGAAAACAGATTACATGTGCTCCTGATCGTAGAGGCGCGAAGTTTCGCCCCCCGAATAGCACATAAAAATATCATAATAAAATTCAACATCTCTCCACGTGGCACAACGTGAGAGGTAAAATGTCAAAAATTAATTCGCAACATTTGTCCAAAATATAGGATAAAATTTCACAAATGACTGGAACCCCACATGAATATAATAATCAGACAATGTCCTCCCTAAAAAGTATGAAATCGGATCCAAAAGAAATCTATCCTTATCGTTAGCGTAGCATTAGTACGTCAGATGAGCCTGTTCCCTAATGAAAATATAGCAAACACTTTTGGTAAAAATATGGGAGAAATAAACTCCGAAGAATAAAATTATTATATGAACACAATCCTCAGTATTGTAGTAATTGAATGGAAAAGTACTATTCCTTGAAGGTTAGCCAATGGCTGATATTTAAACCAGATACTTGTCCGATGACATGACTTATTGAAACCCGCGTGGTCGATAATGTTGACATACCGTCATCACACACCTTAAAATTCGTATAATAGGAGAAAATACAGACTCAACGTCGTATAACACAAGATAGTGACTTGGTAAAGATACTAGAAATCTACTCAAACTACTGTTCAACCAATAATCCCTTCAAGAAGAAACTTAACTGCTTATTACAGCTACATAGAACAGATACCTAGTATAAATGAATTGTCGACTTAACTTGGATGTCTTGATGACCCTGGTCTCCTTCCAGGCTGGATTCATGGCAATGGGACGCTATCGCCATAGGTCCTGCCTTTCAGTGCTGCATCTTGATCTGGATGATGTCCTCGGGGCACACAAATTTTCTACTGTTGGTCTTCATTGCCTTGGCCGATCACGAACTGGTACTTCTTGATGCACACTGAAACTTTCACGAAAATATTAGTATGGATCCCCAACTCGTGGTTTCACAATTGACATGCAATGATACCTACTTTCTTCATAGACACTATTGACGTCTGCTATGACAGTAGATGGTATGACACTGTTCTCCTCGTGGTGGCAAGTAACAGCTGTCCAGGTCTATAAAAGTCCACTCTGCGTAGTGAGCATCTGAATCGCACGCGTAGCCAGCAAGTAAGTGAGTAAGTGAGAGAGTCCATGTTCGAGTTCGCCACCTATATTCTGATTTCTGACGTCCAGCTTACCTCGTGATTCTATTGACGTCCTGAATTCCTCTACGTCGTAATTAACATGTCCTCTGATTTCTTATTAATTAATTAGTTAATTAATTCCATAATAAATTTTGTTTCATAATATTATTATTTATGCCTTCCTAAAAATGCGTTATCAAATCTTTTATGCACACTTGTTGGAGAATGTTTATTAAGACGTCGAATCTGAAGTTTTGATATTAGGAAAAGTTTTAAATGTAATGTTTATCGTGGATGTAGAGTTCAGCAGTATTAACATTTTCCCCGTCTTTTCTTGCGGTGATAACACTGTTCTTCACCTCTCAACAGGTTATACAAAAGAAGAAAAAGAAAATTATCCCTTTGGATTCCGCTGCGAACACTCTGCGTGGAGCACGTGACGTACAGTCCCGTCACATAAAATTCGCTGCCAATTACAATATACCTAAAATGTCGCAATATATTAATTCATTATCGCTTGCTTTACTGTATTTAATTTGTTGTATATATATATATATATGTGTGTGTGCGTGTGTTAGCATTAAAATCATGTAGGGTGAGACTAACTGCCTAATATCAGATATGGATATGTTTCATGAAACCTTTTGACATTAAAAGATAAGGTGCAATACTCTTACAGTAACTGTCGAGATATCGCTCTGTCATTTAATGTATTTAGATATAAGATCATATTTAAGGAGTTCCAAATTCGCCTGAGGCTATTTCAACACAATATGTAACATTTGTAACTGGATGGGAGTGACATCACTTCTATTTTGAGGTCTGACGTGGTTGATATACCATGTGAGAACTTGTGTCTGTATATATGGGATGTATCCTATAGCAGCAGTCAGTTGGAGAAGTGAGTTGGATAGTTCAGTTGGTTGGATGGAGATGAATGGAGAGACTTGCCATGAAGTCAACTGGAGTCAACTGGAAGGAGACGAATGGGGAGCAGTGATATGGATACGTAATCATCAGTGACCAAATGGATTATATGCTCGGAGTGTGTTTCGTGCATCTGTTCGGTCGAGTTCTTGTGTCAGTTCGGCGACAGCCGAATACTGAATTGTCGTAATGCAGACTAACAGTCATCAGTGAATTACTTGTAAAGTTGATTGAGAAGTGTAAATATAATTTCAAGCCATACTATATCTCATTTGTGAAAATAAAAGGATACATTACCAAATTAGGCTTGAATTACCTTTAATTGATACCAATTGAAAGGAATACGTCCTAATAACACTCAAAGTGTTGAAGGTATTGTAAAGTGAACCAGTGAGGGATAAATTTCTTGTACAACTTTTAAATGACCGGTCAAGAGGATTTCAAATTTTATGCCTAGAGTTTCCTTCAGTTATAATGCCAGAGTTTTATATTATCCTTTGGATTATCGCACTAAATCTCACTCGTTAAAGTCATTTTTTAAAGAATATATATATTTTTTGGTATCAAGTATCATTGTCTCATTTCTATAGTAGCTCAGATAACCTCAAAATGTAATGGGGAAACCGAACACCAATCTTCTTTTCCTAGAACCTGTAGTTATAATGTCAAAGTAAGCTTATTACCTCACACCCTAGAGATGCTCAAGACTGTCATTCTATTATCGTTACATTCATTCGTAGTCACAAGGTAACGCTTCACATACTCTAATTTTCTGATTTCTATTTTCTCTCGAAATTTAACCCTCAGTGCTACAAAACTTTTGTCTAGTCCAATAGTCCTTATTTCGATCGGCAGTCTCCAACTATCTACCTAATCAGAAGCCTTGGATAGGTCAATAGCGATGGAGAATTCCTGACTTCCTGAATCTAAAATATCTCTGCTTTATATTGCATGGATCCTACAAGTTTAATCTCAATGGAATAACCTTTCATAAACCCGAAATGCCTTCTATTTAACCAATTGGTAGTTTCGTAAACCTGTCTAATATAATCAGAAAGAATGTTTTCACAGAGATTACAAGCTGAATGACCTGTAATTGTCCGTTTAATATTTATCACTTTTGTACCGGAGGTAGACCCGCTGCGTGCATTTAAATTAAGCGCTTTTTAGTAGGCCACCTGTAATAGAAACTCTGAAACTGCTAGTGGAAGAAGTTTGGAAGTTTATCGTCAGATGTCTATACCGTCGACTTACGTGCGCCCTCTGGTGTGAGGATGAACAATCAATTTTCAAAGTAATGTTGTGTGTCAAGGTTTCCTAAACTGAATTGTTTGTAGATTGTTTTTGCTGTTTTAATGTTTCTAACACTAATAACTATTACCGCACGTTTA
This sequence comes from Anabrus simplex, assembly GCF_040414725.1. Classification (NCBI taxonomy): domain Eukaryota; kingdom Metazoa; phylum Arthropoda; class Insecta; order Orthoptera; family Tettigoniidae; genus Anabrus; species Anabrus simplex. The sequence continues at coordinate 48,224,756 of NC_090266.1, read as the reverse complement.
AAGTTGTAACCAATAGGGAATTTTGTACATTTATTTCATGAACCAATCAGGAATTATGTATATGTATTTGATTATCCAATGGTATTTGTGGGTGGTGTCCAGGGCTTCGGCCCAGAGATTTCTGGAACTTTCCTCTCCGCTATAAAAGCTGGAATATTTTGGGCCGTGTTTTTTTTCGATCGCTCCACTCCAGTAGTAGAGTGTGTTCATAGAGCTGGCAGGGAACGCGCCTCGGCCATCCGCGGAAGGTCCTCCAGTTCAAGGTAATGGCAGACACCTTTCAATCATGTTATCGTGTCAGAAAGCTAGTTGGAGGGGAATGTTTCAAAATTCTTTTGTAATGTAAACTACCATTTCTCGATGTAAATTTTCAAACCAGTCTAAAGAACTTAATCTAACTTAGGGAATAAAGAGTGGGGACCTCTTGTATTACCCTGCAGCTTGGTATTGAGGTGACTATGATTTTGTAATCTTTCAAATCTATCTCTTTTTTTTTGTAACTTAAAACATTCTCACCATCTAGTCACCTCCGTAGTATAGGCTTAGCCTCTGTAACTTCGGGCCATAAGCCCACATAGGGTTTTACTTATGTTCTAGTGAAATCCCAAGGAGCGCAAGTGTTCGCCTGCTATCATTTTGATTTTCAGCCAGTAACTTTAACCTTTCCTTTTCCACTATGGCTGTGTAGAATAGGTAGTTATTTACCCTCCTAATGTTTAACTACTATTATTCATTTCATGTAAATCAGACTGTTGAGTGAATAGGGTTTGGTTTTCTTAAAACGTAGATTGTGCCTTTAAATGGCCTGCATCTTGTAAATTTTGGAGAGTAGTCTCCTAAAGAGGAATTGTGTGGATAAAAATCGCTCCTTGTAAACGTAGTAAATTTTTTAGCCCATTTTTCTTGTGGATTTATTGCCGTGAACAGTGGTGTTCTTCTTAAATTTGTAACTGGGGAGCTTCAAGCTCATGTTGAAAAATCAGGTTGTCTGATTGTTCTAGACTTTTCTAAGATTATTTCTCGAGCTCATAAGCTAAACCTTGGTACCTGATTATTTGTTATTGTCTAAAAAAGTTTAAAATCTGAAAAGAAAAGAAAAAGAAAAACCTAGGAAAGAAATAAAATTACAAGTTCTATAGTTTCAAATTTAAATTTGATCTTTTCTCTGTCCACCAATTCATGCCATTCTTACACTTCTGTCCACCACGGTATCCCCGTAACAGCTCTTTCCGTTGTATTCTGGAACTACTACGTTTGGTAAATGAAATGGCGTATGGCTTTTCGTGCCGGGAGTGTCCGAAGACAAGTTCGGCTCGCCGCATGCAAGTCTTTCGATTTGACGACCGTAGGTGACTGGCGCGTCGTGATGAGGATAAAATGGTGATGAAGACGACACATAGACCCAGCCCGTGCCAGAAAAATTAACCAATGATGGTTAAAATTCCTGACCCTCCCGGGAATTGAACCCGAAACCCCTGTGACCAAAGACCAGAAAGCTAACCATTTAGCCATGGTGCCGGACACTACGTTTGGTATATCTCCTTCATGAAAACGTTAATCAAATAAGTACATTAGATATGGTACTGTATCCCTTTAGTATATCTCCAGAAATCTTATCAATCCTAGCCGCTTTCTTGTTTCCAACCTGTATAACTTCTTGTAAATATCTTTATCATTGGTATAATTCAGTATATAATTTCCATTTATTTTGGAAAGACCTCCTGCATTTACAGGCTGCCGCTAAGAACAAGGTAAAACATATCAATTTTATGTACATACGTATTAATAAAAGAAAATTCAAAATTAGCTGTAGAGGTGGTGCCTCATGATCTTGATGGAGGCTCGGAGGACGAGGGTCGCGATTTCCGGGATGAGCTTCATTGGGAGTTGGAAGCGCTTCCATTTGGCGACGATGTCACGAGGTATGGTACCGCGAGCTCCGACCATTATCCCTATTATTAGTCACTTCACATATCTCGACATCATACTTATTTCTCGGTAACTTTTAATATTGTTGACTAAATATTTCTGCCTTGAGTAAATCTTCACAAATAAACTCCCCTTTTTCATGAATAATTCCTGGAATGTCCTTCCTGGTACCTTTTTCTGACTTCATGTCCTTTTACATACCCTTCCATTTTTCAGTAGAACTCATATGACTGCCAATTATGTTTTACAGTATGTTTTGCTTAGCTGATTGCTTCGTAAAATACTATTTCCTTGTAAGTTCCTTCAATTTCTTCTTACTTCTACAACTTTTCCTAACTCTATTTCATTCCAACGTGTAGTTCCTCTTTAGTCTCTCTGTTTCTCTTCTATAATATAGTGGATCTTTATCATTCATTACCGTGTATAAAGGTACAGAGCTGTTTTCTCACTCTTCGTCAATCACCTGAAACCCATCCCATAGGCTGTTTATGTATTCATTTGGCATATTTTATCGATCACGTATACTGTTTAAACTTCTTCATAACTGTCTTATCAATCATACAGTATAATGAAGCTAATATTCCTACTTTACAACCTTGTTGTGACGTATTTATTGTTAACTACGGCGAAAACAGAGTCGTGTTCATTTCATTACAGTACTTCACTTCCTCTACACAGCTCATTAGGTTTTGTCAGGACCTCGTCTTTGGATGGTTCCCTCACTTCCTAATTCAGCTGAACTTCCCGGATTGACTTCTTTACCATTTGTTGGTTATGATTTATGTCATTCGTATCACCACCCCATTTAACATTTGGCATATTGAGATCACCCGCTACAATCACCTTCATTTCCGTGTCACTTACTACATTGCTGAATATCTTATCAAATAATTCTGCGCCAGCGTCACCTTTTATAGGTCTGTATAATCAAAAACCATCAAGTTGACCAGTATCTTTAGTGATGAGCCTTACACCTAGAATATCATATTTCTCATCCTTAATCGTTTCATAGCGTACAAATAATTATTTCAGGATAATGAGAACTCCCCTCATTTTGAATCCATACTGTCTCTACAATAAACACTCCTGCCATGAGGGGAATTGTTCGCATCCGTAATATCATTTCTCAGCCATGATTCAACTCCTCTTAAAATATCTGGTATATTCCTTTCCCCACAATACTCCTACAGTTTAACAACAACTTTATGTCATCCTTCCTTGACTTCCAGTTATCTTTACTCTCATCATTGATTCCTAGTCAAATCTGTTTTCTTGAATGTACCTCCCTATACCACTTTCAACGAAATTTCCTAAGTTGTACGTATCACTGCAGTTCAAGTGAAAGTAGTCACATGAGCTGAGATCCTTATCTCCCACCCAACCACAATTCCGCAATTTACGTGTGTATATCTTCTTCATGATTCAGTCATATAAAATGAAGTATAGTAGAAAACAACAATTTTCTCTCTTCATAGAAGGTTTACCACTTAGTAGAATACCGAGAGAGTTGGCCGCGCTGTTAGGGGCACGCAGCGGTGAGCTTACATCCGGCAGATAGTGGGTTCGAACCCCACTGTCGGCAGCCCTCAAGATGGTTCTTCTTGGTTTCCCATTTTCACACCAGGCAAATGTACCTTAATTAAGGCCACGGCGGCTTCCTTCCCACTCCTAGCCCATTCCTGTCCCATTGTCGTCATAAGACCTACCTGTGTCGGTGCGACGTACAGTAAACTGTAAAAATAAAATAGTAGAGTATCCAATAGATTTGTCATCCAGTCATAATTGTTGAAAATACCGACAGAATGAGAGAGAAAATTACATTTCAGCAACCAAGTCTCCTTACCTGTTCAATTTGTTGATATGAACTTGTTCTGTTTAAGAGAAGACGTTCTCAACATGGATTCCATGTTATATGAACACAAACAGCTACATTTTGGAACATATAAACAGAAAGAGAAACGCAAAAGGTAGCCGGTTCACGTACAATTTTAAAGGCAGTCAGTCTCAGAAAAAAAAAGAACTGAATCTTCTTCTGTTTTGCTAGAGCTTTCTCCCACGCCTGTGTGGTCGCAGGTGCGAACTACGTCCCAAATGTAGATTTAGCCCTGTTTTATGACCGGATATTATGACTATTGCTTGTTTCTGTGGTGGTTGGTAGTGTAGTGTGATGTCTGAATATGATGAGGAGAGTGTTGGGACGGACACATATACCCAGACCCCGAGCCAGAAGAATTAATGAGAAGTGACTAAAATCTCCGACCCGGCCGGGAATCGATCCCGGGACCCTGTAAACTAAAGGCCAGAACGCTGACCATTCAGCCAACGAGTCGGACAAAACAAGGAACTGAATTTCCTGTATTTAACCCTCCGCGTACGTACTTCAATCATGATGAAAGTTTCCTCATAACTTTCCCTTTTCGAATGTTGGTAAGAGTGACATGAAGTTCGGTAACAATTGTGCCCATGCGCTGTATGAATACGGAAGATATCTTTGGTGGAACGGTCAGCGTACGGGCCTTCTGTTCAGAGGGCGCTAGGTTCGATTCCCGAGTGGGTGAGGTTTTTAATCCTTGTTAATATTTTCTTCTAGATCGGAAGCTGATGTAACACTGTGTGTATTCCACAAATTGCAAATATTACATATTACATTATAACGATCGTCAGGTTCCAGTATTCTGCGTTCGACGTCAGCAGACGAGGTCAGAGCAACCGACTGTTCCGGATCGTCTACACTACCCTCTTGATTTCTCTCCATTTCTGTGAACGTTGGAATAAAGAGACCCCCTCTACGGAATAGACCAAAGTCACAAATGAGTAAAAACAATATAGAGCCGACTACAAGTAGTTGGGTGAAGGTGAGAAGGAGAAGATATGTCAAAAGATATTCTTAACAAGTCCAGGGCATGAAATTAAATAATGACTGCGCTTCTGTTTAATGTTATTCATCTATGATATACCACTCTCCTTTGGAGGACAGATGCTTACCTAGACTTACGCTCGCAGAGAAAGGGATAGTAAATCAAACTTCGATATCCGTCAGCAACGGAGAGTTATGCAAAAATTAGTAGTGAAACTCTCTCGCCTGACGGGTGTAACAAAGTACAATTCATGACAATTTCCATTACGAGACTTCCGTGAAGAAGAGGAATTCGGTTCGGTACAGAATATCTCATTCATACACTACTGATAAGAGGAGTAAGTGTTGATAGTTGTTTTCTTCTTATTCTTATTTTTCTACCGCTTTTCCCACAGCTGTGGGGTCGCGGGTGCGAACTGTGTCGCACATGTGGATTTGGCCTTGTGTTACTGTCATATGCCCTTCCTGACGCCTACCCTATATGTAGGGGTATAATCATTATTGCGTATTTCTGTGGTGGTTGGTAGTGTAGTGTGTTGACATAATATGAAGAGGAAAGTGTGGGACAAACACAAACATCCAGTCCCCGGGCAAGAAGAAGTAATCAAAGGCGATTAAAATCGCCGACCCGGCCGGCAATCGAACCCTGAACCCTCTATACCGAAGGCCTCAACGCTGACCATTCAGCCAATGAGTCGGACGAATACGTTTTGATAGTATTATTGCCAATATGAACAGATGGGAAAAACAGCAGGGGAAGATACGGGAGATAAGTTATTTTTTCTTCTGTTATTTTTTCTTCTTCTTCTTAATCTAATTATCCTCCAGGGTTGGCTTCTCCCTCGGACTGAGCGAGGGATCCCACCTCTACCGCCTCAAGGGCATTGTCCTGGAGCTTCAGACTCTGGGTCGGAGGACACACCTGTGGAGGATGACCAGTACATCGCCCAGGCGACCTCACCTGCTATGCTGAACAGGGTCCTTGGCGGGGGATGGGAAGATTGGAAGAGATAGACAAGGAAGAGGGAAGGAAGCGTCCGTGGCCTTGAATTAGGTACCATCCCGGCATTTGCCTGGAGGAGAAGTGGGAAACCACGGAAAACCACTTCCAGGATGGCTGAGGTGGGAATCGAACCCGCCTGTACTCAGTTGACCTCCCGAGGCTGAGTGGACCCCGTTCCAGCCCTCATACCACTTATCAAATTTCGTGGCAGAGCCGGGAATCGAACCCGGGCCTCCGGGGGTGGCAGCTAACCACACGAACCAGTACACCACAGAGGCGGACAAGTTATTTTTTACAGTTTTATATTTTGTTTCAATGATCCATGAGCTAATGCTCGTATTAGGGATAGTACAGTAACAATTGGCACCGTTCCAATATTCATCATCATCATCATCTGTTTATCCTCCAGGTTCGGCTTTTTTCCCTCGGACTCAGCGAGGGATCCCACCTCTACCGCCTCAAGGGCAGTGTCCTGGAGCTTCAGACTCTTGGTCGGGGGATACAACTGGGGAGTATGACCAGTACCTCGCCCAGGCGGCCTCACCTGCTATGGTGAACAGGGGCCTTGTAGGAGGATGGGAAGATTGGAAGGGATAGGCAAGGATGAGGGAAGGAAGCGGCCGTGGCCTTAAGTGAGGTACCATCCCGGCATTCGCCTGGAGGTGAAGTGGGAAACCACGGAAAACCACTTCGAGGATGGCTGAGGTGGGAATCGAACCCACCTCTACTCAGTTGACCTCCCGAGGCTGAGTGGACCCCGTTCCAGCCCTTGTACCACTTTTCAAATTTCGTGGCAGAGCCGGGAATCGAACCCGGACCTCCGGGGGTGGCAGCTAATCACGCTAACCACTACACCACAGAGGCGGCTTCCAATATTCATAAGAAATTAAATTATTGTTCGTACAGAGCTTAGAGTACTATAAATAAAAGTTAAGTCTTAAATGCAACTTTTTACAAGGATACAATTATATGTTAAATATTTATAGGCCTAAACAGAATCGTGCAGCTAGATATAAATCCTGATAACAATTTCTTCTAAACGGGCTATATACAAAAGCATTACATTTTATCCATACATATTTCTTATTATTGCTTTTGAATTTATTGAGTGGTCCACCTCAGTGGTGTAGTCGTTAGTGTGATTAGCTGCCACCCCCGGAGGCCCGGGTTCGATTTCCGGCTCTGCCACGAAATTTGAAAATGAGGTGCGAGAGCTGGAACGGGGTCCACTCAGCTTCGGAAGGTCAACTGAGTAGAGGTGGGTTCGATTCCCCCCTCAGCCATCGTCGAAGTGGTTTTCCGTGGTTTCCCACTTCTCCTCCAGGCAAATGCCGGGATGGTACCTAACTAAACGCTACGGCCGCTTCCTTCCCTCTTCCTTGTCTATCCATTTCAATCTTCCCATCCCCCGCCAAGGCCCCTGTTCAGCATAGCAGGTGAGGCCGCCTGGGCGAGGTACTAGTCATCCTCCACAGTTGTATCCCCCGACCCAGAGTATGAAGCTCCAAGACACTACCCTTGAGGCGGTAGAGGTGGGATCCCTCGCTGAGTCCGAGGGAAAATCCAACCCTGGAGGGTAAGCAGGTTAAGAAGAAAATAATTTATTGAAATTCTGTCAATGTTTTAGCGATTCAGGCAGGAAATTAAATATTGTTGTAGGCCTATACAATACGCCGTTAATGCAATACTTGCTCGTGTTCATTCTTGGAAAATGTGAATTTCCAGATTGCGTGATTGCATGGTCATGAACTGATGAATTATTGATGAACTGGAGTGTTCTCGTATTATCCCGAACTAAATTATGTATAATTTTTGAGGCAAGTGTTACCACAGGACACGCAATAGATAACCTAAGTGGAGGAATGTCTCTTGATGAGTACATTAGTTGTCTGGATATTAAGGATGGAAAACTATAAAAGACTGCGTGCTTTATTTTCAAGAATTTGGAGTCCGCTAACTGACCATGAGTACAACATTAGTATATTGTAGACGCCTATGAATTAAAGCATAGTAGGCCTAAACGCATTTTTAGTTAGATTCAGGAATTATTCTACGTAGTCTGTTCAGTACACATATAGTAGGTCATATTTTACCCCTAATAAATTGTAAATAGTGGTCCAAGTCTAGTTAGGGTTTGTAAAATTCATCATTAAGTGTCAGAGTGTTACTCGACCCTGCAAATAAATCTCCAGATCTTCGGAATAGTGTGGATTTTTTGACTTGACTGTAATTTAAATTTAAATTATTCAGTTAATGTAGAGTAATTATTCCTCATTTTATGTAGTACAATTTCTTGATTTTCCCCCGAATAAAAAAAGAAAACGATCATCTGCGAATAGAAGCGATTACATTCAAGATCAAGATCAAAAATGTCATTTATAAAAATAATGCAGAACCTGGTACAGAATCCTGAGGTACGCCGTCCTTGACTGGCAATAGATAACTTTTGGTACCGTTGATATCAACGAACTGATTTCTATCATTTAAGTCACTTTGAAACCACTTCCGTGCAATTCCCCTCAATTCGACTATCTCCCATTTTACAATTAACAAATTGTGACTAATTTTATCAAAAGTCAAGTCAATAAAACGATCTCCAGCACTAAGACCAGAGACCAGAGTCCAGATTTTCTTGTAATGCCTGCATTTCACCAACTACGGCTGAAGTTGTGCTTGTGAAACACATACTTTTTTTTAATAAACTATTTTCAGAAGTCTTGTTTTTACTGTCATTTCTAGTATTTTTCACAATCCCGAAAGAATAGAAATCGGCCTGTAGTTGCGAGGTTCATCTTTACTGCCACCTTTGAACACAGGGACTACTCTGGCTATATGTGGGCTACCAGGAACAAAACCAGTAGTTAACGGTAAGTTAGTTAGGTCGATTATGGGATTTACTAATACTTTTTAGGAAGTAACTGCTAAAAATAACACTTTCATAAGAACTTCAATTATTTAAGTTAACTATGTACCATGACACTTCCTCAGCAACAACTGGTTTAAAAAATAAGTAATTACGTACATTTTAATAGGGGCTGTCAGTCTACCTGTATAAGGGATCCTTTTGTTTAATTCTTCTGAAACAGAGGTATAACAAGTATTAAGGAAATTATCTTTATAACATTACTTAGATATTCTTGAAGTTATTATTGTAAGAATGCTTACTACTCCTGAGTACCTTATTCATAACACCCCAGATTTGTTTACATTTACTTGGACTGTGGTCAATTTTAGAATTGTAGTAGCCAAGTTTAAGATTCCTCTTTAATTTCGTGACACCATCGCAGATCCTCTTATAATCTTCAATAGTTTGTCTTGACACCAAAGGCTGGGGCTTTTCTCGTAAAACAGGTTTTTCCTTTTTATTAATGAAATTAATTGAAGAAGAATTGTCTTTCTGTCTACCGTAAATTGACTGGAATTATAACAATGCTTTTCAGCCTCCGAAATAGTATATATAAAATTAGTATAGATTACGCATGTTCAACGTTACAATCTTCAAACACAAATGTGAATTTGGTCAATTAAAATTTCAGTACAACGAGGTATTCTTTTAGGACGTTTTCGGATACAAAGATTAAATTTATTGCATAAGAGTAAAAGCAGGTAATGAAGACTATCTTCCTCTATCGTCAACATAATCATATCGTCATCCCCAACTAACGAACAAGTTTTCCAAGTGTTTCCATATCCTCAAGGTTCCCGTAACTACTGCCAATTTCTGCGTTATATGCACCAATGACATTCAGATTAATTGTATTACTTGCGACATTAAAATTACACTATGTTTATCTTCCATTACATAGAGAAATTAGGCATTAAAGTTAACACTTACATATATTGCTACCCATCCCCCTACCCGACATTTCTTAATAATACTATTATTTGCTTTACGTTTCACTAACTACTTTTACGGCTTTCGGAGACACCGAGGTGCCGGAATTTAGTCCCGCAGGAGTTCTTTCACGCGCCAGTAAATCTTCCAACACGAGGCTGACGTATTTGAGCACCTTCGAATACCACCGGACTGAGCCAGGATCGAACCTGCCAAGTTGGGTTCAGAAGGCAAACGCCTCAACCGTCTGAGCTACTCAGATTTCTTAACGGCATTATTGAGAGTACAATTAGGCATTTAAAAATGTTTACTATCATTATTCTTAAGCTAGAATTCTAAAATTATTATGGCTTCTGAGAAGTTAGCCTGAGACATCAATATCATTAATCATCAAATTTGTTGCTTGTACTACTTGCATTTTAGTAGAGTATTCCGAAAATTGACTGGGGTAAACGAGCAATTAATGAGTTCTAAATTCAATACAAATCCTAATTCATCACATGTTGTATCTCAAAATGTATAGATTTGATTCCAAAAATGAACATTACCCTATTCGTAAATTACTATTTGAATAGCATCGCTCTTTTTGTTGTGTTTGAAGGTGACCATTGACCTAATTCGATCTCCTTAAGTTGTTGCTCATTATAAATGAGTATTTTCCTTGAGTCCCCTTCCTTTAATTCGGACAAAGATCTTACCGTCAGTGATCCATGTGGAATAAATGAGATCTCATGGTTTATATCTCTGGCTCATTTTGCTAGGCTACCTCTTTTGCTGGTTAGATGGTCACTATAGAAGATGTTCCTTTTAGGATCTAGTAGACCAGCCTGCTGTGTGTCAAGGCATTTATTTCGACGAACAGCTTGGATAAGTTCGTCTTTTTTCAGCGTCGAACAAACCGGATGAGAATTGGACTATCAGGACCTGTTTAATGTGTTAGATGCACTGAGTCGACGTCGAAATGTACACGTTGAATGGAACTGAACAAATGAATCGGCTCTGATATCTTATTGTTTCACGGACGTGAAGTCAATGTGACCGCGGCAGAAGGTAAACAAGCGCTGCTGCTCTCCACTTATCACACACAGGGCTTCTTTATTTATAGTACCTTCCCCTCTTGAAAGGGGCCCATTCACACTTGTACCGGTCCGTCAACCCGTCAGTGTGTGTATGGCTAAGTACTGTATCAATCAGTCGCTGCATTTAAGGCAGTCGCCCACGTGACAGATTTCCTATCTGTTGTTTTCCTAGCCTTTTTCGTAAACGATTCCAAAGAAATAGGAAATATATTGAACATCTCCCTCGGTAAATTATTCCTATACCTAACTCCCCTTTCTATTAACGAATATTTGCCCCGATATTTCCTCTTGAATTCAAAATTTATCTTCATATTGTGATCCTTCCTACTTTTAAAGACACCACTCAAATTTATTCATCTACTAATGTCATTCCACGCCATCTCCCCACTGACAGCTCGGGACATACCACTTAGTCGAGCTGCCCGTCTCCTTTCTCCCAAGTCTTCCCAGCCCAAACTTTGCAACATTTTTTTTACGGTACTCTTTTGTCGGAAATCACCCAGACCAAATCGAGCTGATTTGTTTGGGTGTATCCAGTTCTCAAATCAAGTAATCCTGGTGAGGGTCCCATACACTGGAACCATATTCTTGGGGCCTTACCAGCGACTTGTATGCCCTCTCCTTTACACCCTCATAACCATGTGCAGAGATCTGTACCCTTTATTTACAATCCCATTGATGTGATTACCCCAATGAAGATATTTCCTTATATTAACACCTGGATACTTACCATCATTCCCATAATGAAGTTACACCCCATTAACACAGTAATTATAACTGAGAGGACTTATACTATTTGTGAAACTCACAACCTGACTTTTAACCCCGTTTATCATCATACCATTGTCCGCCTCCGTAGCGTACCGGTTAGTGTTATTAGCTGCCGTCCTGGGGGGCCCGGGTTCGATTCCCGATACTGCGAGAAATTTAAAACTGGCAGGAGGGCTGGTATGTGGTTGAAATGGCACATGCAGCTCACCTCCATTGAGGGTGTGCCTAAAAAGAGCTACACCACCTCGGGGTGAGGACACGAGTTTGCTATCATACCATTGCGTACGGTCCATCTCATAACATTATCGATGTCATTTCGCAGTTGCTCACAGTCTTGTGCCGTATTTATTACAGTGTATATAATATCATCATCTCCAAAAAACCTTATCTCTGATTCCACTTCTTTACACATATAATTGATATATACAAGAAAACATAAAGGTACAATAATACTGCCTTGAGGAATTCCCTCTTGATTAATACAGGGTCAGATAAAGCTTCCCCTACACTAATTCATCATCATCATCATCATCTGTTTACCCTCCAGGTTCGGTTTTTCCCTCGGACTCAGCGAGGGATACCACCTCTACCGCCTCAAGGGCAATGTCCTGGAGCTTCAGACTCTTGGTCGGGGGATACAACTGGGGAGAATGACCAGTACCTCGCCCAGGCGGCCTCACCTGCTATGCTGAACAGGGGCCTTGCGGGGGATGGGGAAGATTGGAAGGGATAGACAAGGAATAGGGAAGGAAGCGGCCGTGGCCTTAAGTTAGGTACCATCCCGGCATTTGCCTGGAGTAGAAGTGGGAAACCACGGAAAACCACTTCCAGGATGGCTGAGGTGGGAATCGAACCCACCTCTACTCAGTTGACCTCCCGAGGCTGAGTGGACCCCGTTCCAGCCCTCGTACCACTTTTCAAATTTCGTGGCAGAGCCGGGAATCGAACCCGGACCTCCGGGGGTGGCAGCTAATCACGCTAACCACTACACCACAGAGGCGGACCCCTACACTAATTCTCTGAGATTTATTTCCTAGAAATACAGCCATCCATCAGTCACACTTTTGTCTAGTACAATTTTACTGATTTTTGCCAGTAGTCACCCACTACCCACCCTATCAAATGCCTTAGACAGGTCAATCGCGATACAGTCCATTTGACCTGAATGCAAGATATCTGCTATACCTTGCTGGAATCCTGCAAGTTGAGCTTCAGTGGAATGACAGTTCCTAAGCCCGAACTGCGTTCTATCGAACCATTTTTTTGAATTTTTCATTTCTTTTTTGAAATGGTTCTGCGTGACTGAATTTTTGATATTAATTACCTCGAATCCTGTGTGTATTATCTACATCTTTTCACTTTAACATTACCATTCTTTTCAATAATCTGGGTTCTGATTTCAGATGTGCCTATATTGTTTTCGTCAAACTTTCCGTGGTCACTGAGAGAGTTCGATTTGCGATTCGGATCACAATGCTGTGAGGTTGCATTCGGGAGATAGTGGGTTCGAACTTGATCATTGTCTAACCTGAAGATAGATTTACGTGGTTACGTGCAAATATTTCGGCAGCAACGTGTCGACGATTTCCCAATACATCTCAGGGATTATTTTTCCAAGTAACTGAATTTCAGGTCGTCATAACTTCACCCTGCCTCTAGAAATTGCAATGTTTTCCTGCAGAACTGATGGTATCTCTCCTGTGTGTGAGCTGTTTCTCAACGTTCGGCCGAATCAACTCCAACAGTTCGGAAAGTTGTTGCCCTCTATGGTTAAAAATTCTTGCAATAAGCAAGCTCTCACAAGTGCAGAGTTCGTAACAGCTTGACATGAGGAAATTGTCGTTTATCTCTCAGCCATTCCTTCTTCCATACATGTTTCTTCTTCTTTTCCTCATCAACGCACAATAATGCTGCGGCAGCTACAGATAATTTCGAAATTTTACTTTGAGCCGTAATGAAATATCAGACAATGTTAACTGGCGGACTGGTTCGTTGAGCTAGTCGGGTTCTAGTCGTGGACCGGCTCACCAACCGGCTCGACTGTGAATGGGCCTCTTTAGGCTCGTCTATCAGCGATGTGTCTCTTAAGCTGTGCTAAGACATGGAGTTGTATTTCGCAGCGGACCGGGTGTAAATGATGAAAGAACAACTACAGAGCGGATTAAGAAGATATCAGTGATATGACAGATGTTGACAAAGAAATAGAAAGTGAACACCCAGACAGGAGGCGAAGAGAACAGGGAAATTAAAAGCTTCGCCACAAGGGAGTGAAAACTCCGAGGAGGTAGATTTATTGGCACGTAAGAGAAATTCCGCGGAACGAAATTCTGGTATCTTGGCGTCATCAGAAACCGTAAAAGTGGGTAGTGGGACGTAGAAAAACTGTTATATACTTTCTTTCTTCTTTATTAATATGTTTACCCTCCAGGGCTGGTTCTTTCTTCGGAGTCAGCGAACGATTCCACCTCTATCGCCTGAAGGACAGTGTCCTGGAGCTTGAGACATTGGGTTGGGGATAAAACTGGGGAGGAGGACCAGTACCTCGCCAAGGTGGCCTCACCTGCTATGCTGGACAGAGGCCCTGTCGGCGGATGGGAAGGTTGGAAGGATAGACAAGGAAGAGGAAGGAAGCGGCCGTGGTTTTAAGCTAGCTACAATCCCGGCATTTTCCTGGAGGAGAAGTGGGAAACCACGTAAAACAACTTCCAGGATGGCTGAGGTGGGAATCGAGCCCATTTCTACTCAGTTGACCTCCCGAGGCTGAGTGGACCCTGTTCCAGCCCTCGTACCAATTTTCTAATTTCTTGGCAGAGCGGGAATCGAACCTGGGCTTCCGGGGGTGGGAGCTAATCACGCTAACCACTGCACCACAGAGGCGTACACCGTCGTTATCATTATTATTATTATTATTATTATTATTATTATTATTATTATTATTATTATTATTAATAATATTATTATTATTAATATTATTATTAACTTCCCTTCACGTAGATCGAATTCTCTAAGAGAAAGACGCATTCTACTTTCTTGAAATAGTCCAGTTGTTTCAATTTTTTTTTTTTACATGTCTTGAGCAAATTCGAAATCAATTACAACTGGACTCACCACTGAAGACATCACAACATGATTTCCAAATAATATAACGTACACGAAAATGCAAGTAACCAGAAATGTCTTAAATTTAATATATTTTTTATTATTCATGGTAACACATTTTGCGGTGTACCTTCTAATCTCTATAAATACCTCTCAAAGTAGAAAAATCGTGAAATAAAAACCAACCTTTGTCATGCAAAATATTCGGTAAGTATATTACACGAGCTGTGATTTGGTTCCACATCACCTGTAGACCCCGAGTATATGAGCTGTTTGAAGCTTGCCTGCTCACTTCCAGTCGACGGGACACATTAAACTCGCCTGCTTTACTAGCTTTGCCTGTCGACCTGTGCCGTAATATGCTGTTCTATACCTTCCAATATGTGGAAACTACCTCCTGCCACCCCTCCGCGCCTCGCCATGAAACATACGGCTTCTGTTGCTATGTCGTAATTATGCTGTGCTGATGGCTCGTCAAACATTCACCACTGGCAATAATTGATCTGTTTTGAGCACATACATAAACAATGTTGACTAGAAACGCTTTGCTGTTACATATGACCCGGTTAGAGGTGTAATTAGTAATTACATTTGAGCCATAGCCCAAAATACTCTTGTGATTGGTTATTGGTTCAGAGATGGTGCGATGGAAGCGCGTAGCTGAAAGTCAAAGCATTGATTGACGCGTGAATATTTGTTAACGTGAAAGCAATCGCGAAATCCCGTCATATAGGGACAGTGTCGTGATGGCGAAAATCATGAACTCAATAGACTTAGGAGATGGCCAATCGTACAATGTTATCTGATACCTGTATGTTGTTATTGTTAACGCGCTGCATCGCGGGGATTTGTTAACTTCATTCTCCTGTCCATTCCATCATCAGCTTGTTCCATCTCTCGCAGAGATGTACGCCTTTAGACTCCTCAGTACAGGCTCACATCAACAGGGTGAAATCACCGTGAAAATTTAGAGATGTAGAAGATTCTTTGCCTCCGAGTGTCAATTCCAGGAAAGTCACCCAAAATTGGGATTGAAACGCTTCACTGATGAAAGTTTTTGTCCAAAAGCATACAGCGAAGACAGCTGTCGTACAGGCTTATATATTGCTCTCCTAGTTCAATACTCTGAAACCTTAATTGTAAGGTTTTGAAAATATATTGCTCTCTCTGGTACTATACTAGCACATCTTGAATTCCAGGTTGTTCACACTCCGAAAACGATACCTCAATGCATATCGTGAACTACAACATAGATATTGAAAGTTTATATGTACATTTATGAAAATAGACATCCTTTAAGATTCTTGGGTTGAGCTACGGCAGTGATATATATAGGAGAAGGAATCTTCCTCAAGAAAATAATTAACCCAGCTCGATAGCTTCAGTCGCTTAAGTGCAGCCAGTATCCAGTATTCGGGAGATAGTGAGTTCGAACCCCCCTGTCAGCAGCCCTGAAAATGGTTTACCGTGATTTCCCACTTTCGGGAGTTAGTCGGTTCGCACCCCACTGTCGGTAGCAATGAAGATGGTTTTCCGCGGTTTCCCATTTTCACACCTGGCAAATACTGGGGCTGTACCTTAATTATGGCCACGGCCTCTTCCTTCCTACTTCTAGCCCCTT
Source organism: Anabrus simplex (assembly GCF_040414725.1). Taxonomy (NCBI): domain Eukaryota; kingdom Metazoa; phylum Arthropoda; class Insecta; order Orthoptera; family Tettigoniidae; genus Anabrus; species Anabrus simplex. Next base: position 48,208,562 of record NC_090266.1, on the reverse strand, counting down.
AGTGTCCCATCGTCGCCATCGTGTCCATGCGACGTAAAACAACTTGTAAAAAAATTAAGGTTGTTTTTTAAATGCAGATTATGAACTGGTAAATAGAGAGAGCATTCTTATTCTAATCAAGTTTTCGTTAGTTTGTGAACATCATAAAGATTTATATACTTGAAACATGCATTTGCCGGGCTGAGTAGCTCGGACAGTAGAGCGCTGGCCTTCTGAGCCCAACTTAGCAGTTTCGAACCTGGGTCAGTCTGGTGGTGCTCAGATACGTCAACCTCGTGACAGTAGATTTACTGCCACGTAAAAGAACTCCTTTTTCTTCTTCTTTTTCTTCTTAATCTGTTTACCCTCCAGAATTGGTTTTCCCTCGGACTCAGCGAGGGATCTCACCTCTACCGCCTCAAGGACAGTGTCCTGGGGTATGATACATTGGGTCGGAGGATACAACTGGGGAGAATGACCAGTACATCACCCAGGCGGCCTCGCATGCTATGATGAACAGGGACCTTGTGGGAGGATGGGATGATTGGAAGGGACAGACAAGGAAGAGGGAAGGAAGCGGCCGTGGCCTTAAGTTAGGTACCATCCCGGCATTTGCCTGAAGGAGAAGTGGGAAACCACAGTAAAATCACTTCCAGGATGGCTGAGGTAGGAATCGAACCCACCTCTACTCATTTGACCTTCCGAGGCTGAGTGGACCCCGTTCCAGCCCTCCTAGCACTTTTCAAATTTCGTGGCAGAGCTGGGAATCGAACCCGGGACCCCTGTGACCAAAGGTCAGCACGCTAAACATTTAGTCATGGAGCCGGACAAAGAAGCAAGTGAAGAAATGCAGCTGGACTTCAAAAGCGAAGGGAGAAGATAGCAGCAGCGCGTTTATTGTCTAGCCTCTCATATTCGCCCTGTTCTCTCCCTTACCTAAGCTGACAAAACTAGATCATATATCGTTCGGCTTCCAGGGACGTACTTCACCTTATCATGCTGTAGCCTTGCTCAAACATAGTCTGAGTGAGGACTTTCCCAAGGAGAAGTTGTGTTGGAGGGGGTGACGAAATTCCCCCATGTTTACATACCCGTTTCACTTCTTTTCATATGAAGAATGCAACCCCGTAATTTTGCCGTGTGTTTTGTTACACCTCGTACATGTGCAGAAAACAACCGTACTGTAAGAGTCTTAGTAAGAGTTAATAATAATTTCGCGTGGCTATTTATAGCCGAGTGCAGCCCTTGTAAGGCAGACGCTCCGATGAGGGTGGGCGGCATCTGCCATGTGTAGGTAAATGCGTGTTATTGCGGTGGAGGTTAGTGTTATGTGTGGTGTGTCAGTTGCAGTGATGTTGGGGACAGCACAAACACCCAGCCGCCGGGCCATTGGAAGTAACAAATGAAGGTTAAAATCCCCGACCTGGCCGGGAATCGAACCAGGGACCCTGTGAACATTTAATATACTTAAAGACACAAATAATATGTGAACAATATGAAAAATCAAGATCACATCATTTCCACCTCGTATCTCTGCCATGCCATCCTATTTGATTTACAGCGGTGGATAACTAATTGGGAATTTTTGAAAATTCTTGAGTTTTATGATTTTGATTTCAGTTTGAACATAGTTTTTACAATTAATTTACCAACCGTATTTCGAGTGCTCAAATTTAGTACACTTATTTCTGATTTATGTATGATTACTTTCATAACAACCGCGTTACTTCTTGGCATACTTAAATGGACGAGTCCGCTATTCTCATAAGTCATCATTCATCCTCCACTCGCCTAACATGTTCTTATCATTGAATCCATTATCTCCTCATTCAGAATACTCTTTTTCTACTGTTCCCATCACTCTGCACTAACAATCATTTCGGCAGTCACCAGGCCTGTTCCTTCCCGACACTTCCAAAGTCTGGAAAAATTTGCAGGGGACTGCAGGACCATCAAATAAACATCAGTAGCCAGTTTTGGAGGAGACCATGATTTTCGGGTACGAACTTGGATGGGCTGGCCACGTTACACATTTTTCGTAAACGACTGATGTATTCTCAACGGAAAGATATACTGTATACTGCAATCAGGAAGGACAGTCATAATTATAAAAGGGCGATCTATCGTAATCTATTACCGAGTGAGCAGGCTAAGCTGTTTCGGAACATTTGGGTTCAAACTCCACTGTCAGGAGCAATGAAGATGTTTTTCCGTGGTTTTCCATATTTTATCCACACAAATACTGGACAACTACCTCAGTTAATATTTATTTTCCAATTGTTACAGTTCTGGGACGTTGACCCTAAAGGAATGCAAGCAGTTTGGCTTGCATCGCGGGAAATTTCAGTATTTTTAATATACAGTACGGTATTATGTAATTACAGTAGTTCTGAAGTCAATTAATAAAATTACTTTTATATTTCTTGCTGCATAGATTTGTGTAATGTTCTTTCTACTGTAATTCTCGATATCAAAATACGAAAATCAGTATTAGTAGAGGACGTAACTAATGTATTTAATTTGGATTTTATGTCCGAAAAATGGCATTTTTCAAATCAGTGTCATCCATTTCACTGTATGAAAACTCCATTAAACGTGGGGCATATCATCACACAGTTCTAATTTTTTTCAATGATATATTATTGTTAAATTGGCATTATTAAATACTCTAGGTCATCAGGAAATTACAAAAATAATTTTCTTGCTAGATGCTTTACGTCGCACCGACACAGATAGGTCTTATAGCGACGATGGGATAGGAAATACCTAGGAGTTGGAAGGAAGCGGCCGTAGCCTTCATTAAGGTACAGCCCCAGCATTTTCCTGGTGTGAAAATGGAAAACCACAGAAAAACATATTCAGGGCTGCCGGCAGTGGGATTCGAACCCACTATCTCCCGGATTCAAGCTCACAGCCGCGTGCCCCAGACCCCACGGCCGAATCGCCCGGTCAGAAATAAATTTTACCATTAACACAGTCAATATATTCCGCCTGATGCCCCTGTCTCGTTTAGATGGATTTTATATTCAAAACATAGTATATATATATATATTCTAATCTTGGTTCTTTCTTAGTAAATCATATGTTAAACAAGCACATATTATAATATGACGGCATTCACGAACAGAAGACTACTTGGGAAATTACGAGTTAAGACCACGGTCGCTCCTTATTGATTGATTGATTGATTGATTGATTGATTGATTGATTGATTGATTGATTGATTGATTGATTGATTGATTGATTGATTGATTGATTGATGCTATTCAGACAGGTACCAATATAATTATGTGAAACGCATTGCATGTACTATTACATTAAATGAAAATAAGGATCAGCTTAAAATTATATTAAATGCTATGAAAGTCTTTATAAAAATAAAGAAGTAAAAAAGTCATGCCTTGGTCTATCCCTACCGTTCTTACCGCCTACACTTCCTTCGAAAACCAACTGAACAAGTCCTGGGTGTTTTAAGATGTCTCCTATCATTCTATTTCTTCTCATCAAATTTAGCCAAATCGATCTCCTCTCACCAAGTCGATTCAGTATCTCTTCATTCGTGATTCGATCTATCCATCTCATCTTCAGCATTCTTCTGCAAAACCACATTTCAAAAGCCTCTATTATCATTCTTTCTGAGCTTGTTATCGTCCATGTTTCACTTCCACACAATGCCACGCTCCAGATGAAAGTCTTCCGAAACATCTTTCTAATTCCGATATCAGTGATCGAAGTGAGCAAATTTCTATTCTTCAGAAAGCTCTTCCTTGCATGTGCTCTTCTTACTTCGCCCATCATTAGTTATTTTACTACCCAAGTAACAATATTCATCTACCTCCCTTAAGACATCATCTCCTAATCGAATAGCCTATTTCCTGCATCACCTCCCTTCGTTCGACTGCACTCCATTACTTTTGTTTTCGACTCATCATAAGAATCAAATTTGGGACAATTATTAGTTATTTTGAACGTAAGGTATCTAAGAGCCGTTTCATACCCAGTTGTTGAAATTAGACCTCTCTGTATCGGTGCAACGTAAAATAATTCATGTTATCGTTTTTATGTCCCACTAACTACACTTTTATGAATTTTGGAGATACCGACGTACCGTAATTTTGCATTACAGGGCTCATTTGCGTGCCAATAAATCTGTCGATACGAGGCTGACGTATTGGAGCTCATTCAATTACCATTGGACTGAGCCAGGATCGATCCTGCCAAGTTGGGCAGTAGTAGTATAATACAGGGATTCGGCAGCCGCCTCCTCCTCCGGGCTCACAGGGGCCCCTCCGCATCCCGCGGGAAATTTGAATTTTAGCGGGAAATTTGAAGTTTGGCGGGAAATTTGAATTTTGGCGCGAGATTTGAATTTGTAAACAAAGCCACGTGCTTTTTGACAGCTGTCATCAACAACAATGCATCGCTAACCTCACTGCTGCCATCTTGACGGGCCTAAACCTCAGTGGTATCAACTTAACCTAACTAGCGCGAGGTAAACAAATCCACGTGTTTTTTGACAGCCACGTGCTTTTTGACAAACAACAACGCACCGCTAACCTCAGTACTGCCATCTTGACGGGCGTAAACCGCAATAGTACCAACTTAACCTAACTAGCGTGAGGTAAACAAAGCCACGTGCTTTTTGACAGCCACGTGATTTTTGACAGACAACAACGAATCGCTAACCTCAGTACTGCCATCTTGACGGGCCTAAGCCTCAGTAGTACCAACTTAACCTAACTAGCGCGAGGTAAACAAATCCACGTGTTTTTGACAGCTGTCATCCGCCATCTTTAAACTACAGTGCACAGTGCTGCCCTCTTTATCGTAGTAGCTGCAAATTCGTCACCTGTCATCGGCAGTGCTGCCATCTTGGCGGGCCTAAACCTTAGTGCTACCAACTTAACCTCACTAGCGCGAGATAAACAAATCCACGTGCTTTGTTGACAGCTGTCATCCGCCATCTTTAATCTATAGAGCACAGTGCTGCCCTCTTTAGCTACTTACCTTTGAAATGTGGTGATGGGTAATTTGAAAAATGCTTTTTGACAGCAGCCATCTTTGAGCACCGTGCTGCCCTCCTTAGTTGAAATGTGGTGGCGGCAAATTCTGAATGCTCTTGTTTGGAAACAAATTCCACGTGCTCTTGTTTGGAAACAAACTCACGTGCTTTTTCTGACAGCTGTCATCCGCCATCTTGCATCAAAAACCTCAGTGCCGCAGTCTTTAGCTAGATACCTTTGAAATGTGGTGGCGGCAATTTGAAAAATTCTATGTGCTCTTGATTGCAAACAAAGCCACGTGCTTTTTTGACAAATGTTATCCGCCATCTTTAATCAATAGAGCACTGTGCTGCTATCATGCGGGCAATTTCGTCAGCTGTCATCCGCCATCTTTAATCCACAGAGCACCGTGCTGCCCTCTTTATGACATGTAGCAGCGGGCAATTTGAAAAGTTCTGTTAGCTGTCATCCGCCATCTTTAATCAAGAGAGCACCGTGCTGCCATCTTTAGCTAGATACCTTTGAAATGTGGTGGCGGCAAATTGAAAAAATCCACGTGCTCTTGTTTAGTAAACAAAGTCACGCGCTTTTTGTCAGCTGTCACCCGCCATCTTCCATCGCAAACCTCAGTGCTACACTCTTTAGTTGAAATATGGTGGCGGATAATTTAAAAAGAAAAATTGTACAGCAGCCATCTCTCGACGCTAATTGCACAAGATGGTGGCTATACATGACTCCTTAAAGGTGCTTATGCAAGATGGCTGCTATACACAGGTTCTTATGAGACGCCCTTGGGATGCTTGCGCAATATGGCGGTTATACAAGGCTCCTAATGAGACGTCCTAGGGATGCTTGCGCAAGATAGCGGCTGCTCTTATGGGACGGCTTAAAGGTCCTTGCACAAGATGGCTTGAGACGCCCTAAGGATGCTTGCGCAAGATGGCGGACACAAGAAGGTGGCAATACACAACTCCTTATGAGACGCTTTAAGGGTTCTTGCGCAAGATAGCTGCCGCTCTTAGCTTAGAGGCTAACGTGTCGTGCTAGTTCGATTCATTAAATTTGGGGCTTAAATGCAAAATGTTAAATATCTCGAAAACGGTGCACTGTAGAGCAAAACGTACAAAATCCAACAACGGAATATTGCTAACATCACTCTTGTCATCTTTACGGCGGTAAACCTCAAGGCTGCCACCTTATGCAGGTTGTAGCGCGGAATTTATAATCCAACAACAGAACATTGCTAAATTCTCTGCTATCATCTTGAAAAGTTCAGTTTTCCAAACACTAGTTCGAAAAACGTAACTCATCGCTCCTCGGGGATTTTATTAGGTAAGACGTAACCCCTAGGTTCCATTCCTTGTTCTGAACATGAAACCATTTACAAATAAAGATTAATTTTCTACACATAACAAAGTACAAGCGTTCTTGCTGATAGCGATCGATGAGGTTGTTGCTCCTTTAGCCCTTTAGCCCTTTAGCCCTTTAGCCCATTAGCGCTTTTGCCCATTAGCCCTTTTGCCCATTTGCCCTTTTGCCCATTAGCCCTTTAGCCTATTAGCCCTACAAGGAATGTGCGGTAATCTAATCTTCTTAGAACAAAGGTATCCCCTGACATGTTCTAAACACATGTTGTATCGAGTACAGTGTTCTATTCTAGTCTAGATTACTTATTTAATGTTCTAAACACTTCAATCAATGTTCCGATTACATGATAAAGTTCACGGCATAGAGTGCAGTGTTCGATTCTAGTCTAGTTACGTTTCTTTTGTGATTTACAAGTCTAAACATGCTTAATGACGTCATCAATGCAGCACGAGCTTACTCTAGCTATCTCGATGCAGGTTTAAACTTGTTCGATAGAGCTATGCCTTGACATAAGAGGAGGCCTTAACAGCTTATGTATAGCCGCTATTGTTTAAAGATAGCTGCTGTTAAGAAAAAACACGTCGAATTTTTCAAATTACTCGCCACCACATTTCAAAGGTATGAGGTTTAGTGCTGTAAAGATACCTGCACGATGCAAAGCTAGCTTTCTTCATCAGAGCAGCCAACATCTTGTGTGAGCACATCTAGGCCGTATCATAAGGAGCTGTGTATAGTCACCGTCTAGTCGCTGCTCCTTGCGCAAGCACCCCTAGGGAGTCTCATAAGAGCTGCAGCAATCTTGTGCAAGCGCTCTTAAGCTGTCTCATAAGAAGCTATGTATAGCCGCCACCGTGTAGAATTAGATAGCTGCCAATGCCAAAGGGCCTAAGTAGGAACTGAACCGTCGATCTCATCATTGGACTATGTTTTTCTTGTTCCTGATACTGCGAACGTGGGTTTTAGGCGGAAAAATGTTGTCCGTTTTGTTCTACGACGCACCGTTTTCGAGATATTTAACATTTTGCATTTAAGCCCCAAATTTAATGAATCGAATCAGCACGGCAGGTTATACTCTCTACCATAGCTAGACCTGATCATGTTACGAAGACTCGCTTCAATACAAGCTAAAACAGAGCGAATGCCAAAGGGCCTAAGTAGGAACCGAACCGTTGATCCCATCATTAGACTAGGTTTTTCTTTTTCCTCATACGGCGAACCTGGGTATTGGGCAGAAAAAATGTTGTCCCTTTTGCTCTACGGTGTACCGTTTTCGAGATATTTAATATTTTGCATTTAAGCCTCAAATTTAATGAATCGAACTAGCACGACACGTTAGCCTCCAAGCTAAGAGCGGCAGCCATCTTGCGCAAGCACCCTTAAAGCGTCTCATAAGGAATTGTGTATAGCCACCATCTTGTGTCCGCCATCTTGCGCAAGCATCCTTAGGGCGTCTCAAGCCATCTTGTGCAAGGACCCTTAAGCCTTCCCATAAGAGCAGCCGCTATCTTGCGCAAGCATCCCTAGGACGTCTCATTAGGAGCCTTGTATAACCGCCATATTGCGCAAGCATCCCAAGGGCGTCTCATAAGAACCTGTGTATAGCAGCCATCTTGCATAAGCACCTTTAAGGAGTCATGTATAGCCACCATCTTGTGCAATTAGCGTCGAGAGATGGCTGCTGTACAATTTTTCTTTTTAAATTATCCGCCACCATATTTCTGCTAAAGAGTGTAGCACTGAGGTTTGCGATGGAAGATGGCGGATGACAGCTGACAAAAAGCGCGTGACTTTGTTTACTAAACAAGAGCACGTGGAATTTTTCAATTTGCCGCCACTACATTTCAAAGGTATCTAGCAAAAGATGGCAGCACGGTGCTCCCTTGATTAAAGATGGCGGATGACAGCTAACAGAACTTTTCAAATTGCCCGCTGCTACATGTCATAAAGAGGGCAGCACGGTGCTCTGTGGATTAAAGATGGCGGATGACAGCTGACGAAATTGCCCGCATGATAGCAGCATAGTGCTCTATTGATTAAAGATGGCGGATAACAGTTGTCAAAAAAGCACGTGGCTTTGTTTGCAATCAAGAGCACATAGAATTTTTCAAATTGCCGTCACCACATTTCAAAGGTATCTAGCTAAAGACTGCACCACTGAGGTTTTTGATGCAAGATGGCGGATGACAGCTGTCAGAAAAAAGCACGTGAGTTTGTTTCCAAACAAGAGCACGTGGAATTTGTTTCCAAACAAGAGCATTCAGAATTTGCCGCCACCACATTTCAACTAAAGAGGGCAGCATGGTGCTCTCTGGATTAAATATGGCGGATGATAGCTGTCAAAAAAGCGCATGGGTTTGTTTCCAAACAAGAGAATGTAGAATTTTTCAAATTGCCGCCACCACATTTCAAAGGTATCTAGCTAAAAAGCGCAGCACTGAGGTTTGTGATGCAGGATGGCGGATGATAGCTGTCAGAAAAAGCACGTGAGTTTGTTTAAGAGGGCAGCACGGTGCTCAAAGATGGCTGCTGTCAAAAAGCATTTTTCAAATTATCCGCCACCACATTTCAAAGGTAAGTAGCTAAAGAGGGAGCACTGTGCTCTATAGATTAAAGATGGCGGATGACAGCTGTCAAAAAAGCACGTGGCACTGAGGTTTGTGATGCAAGATGGCGGATGATAGCTGTCAGAAAAAAGCACGTGAGTTTGTTTAAGAGGGCAGCACGGTGCTCAAAGATGGCTGCTGTCAAAAAGCATTTTTCAAATTATCCGCCACCACATTTCAAAGGTAAGTAGCGAAAGAGGGCAGCACTGTACTCTATAGATTAAAGATGGCGGATGACAGCCGTCAAAAAAGCACGTGGATTTGTTTATCTCGCGCTAGTGAGGTTCAGTTGGTAGCACTAAGGTTTAGGCCCGTCAAGATGGCAGTACTGAGGTTTGCGATACGTTGTTGTCTGTCAAAAAGCACGTGGCTGTCAAAAAACATGTGGATTTGTTTACCTCGCGCTAGTTAGGTTAAGTTGGTACTACTGAGGTTTAGGCCCGTCAAGATGGCAGTACTGAGGTTAGCGATGCGTTGTTGTCTGTCAAAAATCATGTGGCTGTCAAAAAGCACGTGGCTTTGTTTACCTCACGCTAGTTAGGTTAAGTTGGTACTACTGCGGTTTACGCCCGTCAAGATGGCAGCACTGCCGATGACAGGTGACGAATTTGCAGCTACTACGATAAAGAGGGCAGCACGGTGCTCTGTAGTTTAAGGATGGCGGATGACAGCTGTCAAAAAGCACGTGGATTTGTTTATCTCGCGCTAGTTAGGTTAAGTTGGTACTACTGAGGTTTAGACCCGTCAAGATGGCAGTACTGAGGTTTGCAATACGTTGTTGTCTGTCAAAAAGCACGTGGCTGTCAAAAAACATGTGGATTTGTTTACCTCGCGCTAGTTAGGTTAAGTTGGTACTACTGAGGTTTAGGCCCTTCAAGATGGCAGTACTGAGGTTAGCGATGCGTTGTTGTCTGTCAAAAATCATGTGGCTGACAAAAAGCACGTGTCTTTGTTTACCTCACGCTAGTTAGGTTAAGTTGGTACTACTGCGGTTTACGCCCGTCAAGATGGCAGTACTGAGGTTAGCGGTGCGTTGTTGTTTGTCAAAAAGCACGTGGCTGTCAAAAAACACGTGGATTTGTTTACCTCGCGCTAGTTAGGTTAAGTTGGTACCACTGAGGTTTAGGCCCGTCAGGATGGCAGCAGTGAGGTTAGCGATGCGTTGTTGTCGATGACAGCTGTCAAAAAGCACGTGGCTTTGTTTACAAATTCAAATCTCGCGTCCAAAATTGACATTTCCCGGCATAATTCAAATTCCCCGCGGGAGGCGGAGGGGCCCCTGGGAGCCCGGAGGAGGAGGTGGCGGCCGAATCCCTGTATTATACTACTGGCAGTAAATAGCAAATATGTATATAATGCAATATGAAGCAGTGGCAAATTGTCATCGGCAATTGGGAGGGAGCTCACAACAATTCAGACAAATAACGTTGAATGCCCGAGTCAGAAGAAAGATCGGGAAAATATCGCCAGGTGGATGTAGTATTGGTCTATTCAAGCATCCAAAACGTATAACAGGCAACAATGATGCAATTCTAAGACGATATTTTAAGTTGCTAGAGAGTAACTGCCGATAATTGATGATCTGTAAGGTTTAGTATGGGAGCCTTCCGGTTTACTTACGTACAGGTATCATGGTGAGTTTAAATTTAGACACTGAGTATTGTGGCCAGCTTCTAAACTCATGGAGATATTACTGTCAGTGAGTAGATATAATATTTATATTTGTTTCACGTTGCGTGTAAAAGTCAGAACAGTTCCAAATACTTAATGAGCATACCATTCTGTGTGTGTTTACGCAAATATTTAATGAGCAAGTAAAAGGACAAATAGAAAGATCCAAGTGAAATAAATATAATGGCCTATGTACAGTGTTTGTTGGTGTAACTAAACTGTGGGGAGAATGGAAGTGCCCAGAGCCAAACAGCTGCGCCATGGGATAGGAAGGGGTTTGTGGACAATATGAACTAGCCAGCAGGCAAACAAAACCACACGAACCTGGAACCCTATGCTAAGGGGATCGACTGCCAATTACTGAATCAGCTACTCATCCGAAACACTGTTCCAGGAACCTTTTGATTTACCTCCTCAATATTTCACGTCAATATTTCACGAACCTTTGTAAATATTTCACCCCATGGGATATCTTCTTTTTCTTCAGCTTTTCTCACACGTGTGTTGTCCCGCGTCCGAAAAACGTCTCACATTTGGATTTGGATTAGGCCCTGTATTGCGGCTGGATGCCCTTCCTGACGCCAATACTATGTGGAGAGGTGTATTCACTATCGCGTGTTTATTTAGTGGTTGGCAATGTGGTGTGTTGTCTAAATGCAAAGGCGAGAGTGTTGGGACAAACACTAGCTGCCAGTCTCCGAGCCAAAAGAACTAATCACACGCGGTTAAAACCCCGACCCGGGAATCGAACGGTATTTATTTATTTATTTATTTATTTATTTATTTATTTATTTATTTATTTATTTATTTATTTATTTATTTATTTATTTGATATTAACTTACATTTTCATTTTAGAGTGTTATACGATCCAGCGGTCAGTATCTGCGAATGAATTAAGCACTTCCATAGTCCTCTATTTGTAACTAGTACTGGGGCCTCGCTTAGTTCATGATCTCTAATAATAACACAATTCTAAACCCATCGCCGTCTGGGTCTCTCCCTGCCTATCTTACCCTCCTCGGCCGAGTGCGTCATTTTCCTACGCAAATTATCCTCCGCAATTCACGACACATGACGCCACCACCGAAGCCTGTTCGTGTGCACAACTTCAAGAATCGAGTTCCTTCCTAATTTACCCGCTATCTCCTCATTCCGAATACCCTCCCACCATTATTCCCACCTATTTGTACCAGCAAGCATTCTTACTGTTGCAATGTATGTTACGTCAAACGTATGAATAGGACATTGTTACGTGCTCAAACGACCATCAACCCTGTCATGACCCCCTTTGTTATTTCCTGGAAAGGATTAGTGAGTCAGACTGGTGGCCTCCAAGCCAGCCAGAGCATGGCTGGACTCAACAACAGTCAACATTGATCTGCATTTAGGGCAGTCGCCCAGGTGGCATATTCCGTATCCGTTGTTTTCCTAGCCTTTTCTTAAATGATTGCAAAGAATTTGGAAATTTATTGAACATCTCCCTTGGTAAATTATTCCAATCCCGAACTCCTCCACCTATAAAAGAATATTTGCCCCAATGTGTCCTCTTGAATTCCAACTCTATCATCATTTTTTTATCTTGTGTTGTGCCTTCGTCTTATTTCTTCGTGAGCGTCCTGGAACGGTAAACGAGAATCTCACCGTGAATATTCCAGCATTTCATCACCTGAGATATAAATATAAGGCCGCCAGCAAGGAGTTGTACTGGAGTGTCGAGTATGTAGCAGGTGCTCCCTCAGAGTCAGTGTGTGAGTATCGTACGGAGTACTGAGTGTGTACCCCCGTGAACATTGTGGAAAAGTTGGTGTAAGCTGAACTGGAGCAGTTTAATTGTCGTTGTTGTGAGGAGTATTGTAGTGGTCTTTAGCACTGGTGACTTGTTGCTGTTTAGTTGTCAGTGTTATGTAGTTCACTGTGTGGAGCGCTCAAGTGCAATTATTCTGTTGACTGTGTGAGTGGCGGACTTTCTACCCAAGGAAGAGTTGCCCTATGCTGTGGTGGTGGTAATCAGCCCTGTGTTCAAACCTGTCTGCGTGCAGCTGCCGTGTGTGCAGTGAATAGGCGTGCAGAGAAAGTGAAACGTGAAGCTTGTCAACAAGTTTTATAGCTTGTGAAAGGTAAAGACTGTCCAGCTGGATACAGCAATTAGAGGAGTGTAGTCATCTATGGTTTGATATATACTTGAAAACCTCCCCGGAATAAGCATGTAACTAACAAATCAGTATTTTTTCAGACGATTGAAAAATTACTTTCGGGGTAAATTTCACGATGTACACAAAAGTGAATGTGAATCAAATTCATCTCCGTACATGCCATGAAGGTCCTGGGAGGAGTGGAACGTAAAGGCTTCTACCATCTGTAACCTCGGCACTTGGTGGGGTAGAATGGTTAGCTCTAAGTCTTCGCCACGTAGAATTAAACTGACACTAATTTTTGGTGTAGGATGAGTGAACCTCGTGGCCATTTGTACCTCCAGAAGTGACAATCTCGTTTCTTAAATTTTCGACATCCTGGAGGGGAATCGAACCCACGTCCTTCTGAGTGAACCGAGCATGCCTCGGCCAGGCAGCCCCTTCATGGCATACACTACTTGAACCAATTACACATGCAAGTGCACAGATAAATTAGTCTATAAAAACAATATGTTATTGTTAATACATACATACATGCATACATACATGCATACATACATACATACATATATATGCATACATTATCATAAAAGACCGTTATGCCTTTAAGCGTTCAGTCTGCAAGCCTCTGTGAATTTACTAAACACGCCACAATCCTTTATTTGCAACTAGTTCTCCGGTCTCGTTTAACTCTATACCTTTTATCTTTAAATCATTAGAAACTGAGTCTAATCATCATCGTCATGGTCTCCCTCTACTTATCTTAACCTCCATCGTAGGGTCCATTACTGTCCCAGGTAACCTATCCTCCTCCATTCGCCTCAAATGACCCCATGACCGAAGCTTCATCCATCGAGTTCACTTCTAAATTAGTCTTTATCTCCCCATTCCGAGTACACTTCTGCCATTGTTTCCACCTTTTTGTACCAGCAATTATTCTCGCTACTTTCGCATCTGTTATTTCCAACTTATGAGTAAGATATCCTGAGTCCACCAAGCTTTCCCGTAAAGGAAAGTTGGTCTGAAAAGAGACCGATGCAAACATAGTTTCGTCCGGGAGCTGACTTCCTTCGAACAGAATACTGTTGATCGCAACTTAGAGCTCACTGCATTAGCTTTACTACAACTTGATTCAATCTCACTTACTATATTACCAACCTGGGATAACACACTTCCTAAATATTTGAAAATATCTACCTACACCAGCTTTGTATCACCAATCTGACATTCAATTCTGTTGAATTTCTTACCTACTGACATCAATTTAGTCTTCGAAAGGCTAATATTCATACCATACATATTGCACCAATCTTCAAGTTCCAAGATATTAGACTGCAGGCTTTGAGCAGATGATCCATGTAAACTACGAAAGCAAGGGTGAAAGATTACAGCCTTGACTAACCCCTGTAAGTACCCTGAACCAAGAACTCATTCTACCGTCAATTCTCACTGCAAACCCAATTGTCAACATGAATGCCTTTGATTGATTTTAATAATCTACATTTAATTCCTTAGTCCCCCAGTATGGCGAACAACTTTTCCCTCGCCACCTTGTCATATGGTTTTCCGAGAACTACGAAACATAAACACAACTATCTATTCCTCTCGTAGCATTTTTCAATTATCTGACGCATACTGACAATATTATCCTGACAGCTCCTCTATGTACTGAAAGCACACACTTTTCATTCAACTTCATCTCAACCACTGATCGCACCCTCCCTTCCAAGATGCCAGTGAATACTTTGCCTGATACCTCGATAGTTGTTGCAATCCTTCCTGTTCCCTTGCTTATGGATAGGTGCATTTACCTCTTTTGTGGAATCGGAAGGTACCTTTCCAACACTCCATGCTAATCTCACTACTCTATGAAGCCATTTCATCCCTGAATTCCCACTAAACTTCACCATTTCAAGTTTAATTTAATATATTCCTGCTGCTTTATGACAATGGAGTTATTTACCATCCTTCCCACTTCCTCAATCGTAATTTCACCAACATCATTTTCCTCCTCCCCGTGTGCTTAGTCGTTTGCAACACCACCAGGAACATTTCCTTTTACGTTTAGAAGATGTTCAAAATTTTCCCTCTACCTCTCCAGTGATTCCCTGGGTTCTATTATGGGTCCACCTGAATTACCCAAAGCACTGTTCATTTACTTTTTACCTCCCTTCCTGAGATTCTTTATTACTGTCCAGAAAGCTTTCCCTTCTGCCTGACATAGCCTTTCCATTTTATTAAAAAATCTTCCCACGACTTCTTTTTGGATTCAACAACTACTTCCTTTGCTCTGTTTCTTTCATCTACGTACAATTCCCTGTCTGCATGGACCTTATTCGGGGCCATTTCTGATAAGCCTTCTTTTTACGTTTACAAGGGGTTCTCACTTCATCATTCGATCGAGATGTTCGCTTTTCCCCATCTTTACACACAGTTGTTCATAGACATTCCCTTGCTGTTTCTACTACAGCATCCCTGTATGCCACCCATTCTCTTCCTATATCGTAAACCGGCTTACTGTTCGAAATTTCTCACAAATCATATCCATGTCTAATTTCCTCGTCCTGGAGATTATCTACCTTTATCCGTTTGAGGACAGATTTCACTTTCTCTACCCCAGGCCTAGAGATTCTTAGTTCACTACAGATCAGATAATGGTATGTGTGTGTGTTTGAGTCATCAGTCCATAGACTGGTTTGATGCAACCCTCCATGCCACCCTATCCTGTGCTAACCTTTTCATTTCTACGTAACTATTACATCCTACATCTGCTCTAATCTGCTTGTCATATTCATACCTTGGTATACCCCTACCGTTCTTACCACCTACACTTCCTTCAAAAACCACCTGAACAAGTCATGGGTGTCTTAAAATGTGTCCTATAATTCTATCTCTTCTTCTCGTCAGATTTAGCCAAATTGATCTCCTCTCACCAATTCGATTCAATATCTCTTCATTCGTGATTCGATCTATCCATCTCACCTTCGACATTCTTCTGTAACACCGCATTTCAAAAGCTTCTATTCTCTTTCTTTCTGAGCTAGTTAATGCCCATGTTTCACTTCCATACAATGCCACGCTCCACACGAAAGTCCTCAAAAACATCCTTCTGATTCCGATATCAATGTTCGAAGTGAGCAAATTTCTTTTCTTAAGAAAGCTCTTCCTTGCTTGTGCTAGTCTGCATTTTATGTCCTCCTTACTTCTGCCATTGTTAGTTATTTCACTACCCAAGTAACAATATTCATCTACTTCCTTTAAGACTTCATATCCTAATCTAATGTTTCCTACATCAGCTGCCTTCGTTTGACTGCACTCCGTTACTTTTGTTTTGGACTTATTTATTTTCATCTGGTACTCCTTACCCAAGACTTCATCCATACCATTCAGCAACTTCTCGAGATCTTCTGCAGTCTCAGATAAAATAACAATATCATCAGCAAATCTCAAGGTTTTGATTTCCTCTCCTTGGACTGTGATTCTCTTTCCAAATTCCTCTTTGATTTCCTTTACTGCCTGTTCTATGCAAATATTGCAAAGGAGGGGGACAAACTGCAGCCTTGCCTCACTCCTTTCTTCATAGCGGCTTCTTTTTCGAAGCCATCGATTCTTATCACTGCAGACTGATTTTATACAGGTTGTAGATAATTCTTCGTTCTCGGCATCTGATCCCAATCACCTTCAGAATCTCAAATAGCTTGGTCCAATCAACATTATCGAATGCCTTTTCTAGATGTACGAATGCCATGTATGTAGGCTTGTCCTTCTTGATTCGATCCTCTAAGATCAGACGTAAAGTCGGGATTGCTTCACGTGTTCCTACATTTGTTCTGTAGCAAAACTGATCTTCTCCCAACTCAGCTTCAACTTGTTTTTCCATTCTTCTGTAAATAATACATGTTAAAATTTTGCAGGCATGAGATACTAAACTAATGGCGCGGTAGTTTTCACACCTGTCAGCACCGGCTTTCATGGGAATAAGTATAACAACATTCTGCCGAAAATCGGATGGGACTTCTCCTGTCTCATACATCTTGCACACTAAATGAAATAACCTTGCCATGCTGGTTTGTCCTAAGGCAGTCAGTAATTCAGAGGGAATATCATCAATTCCAGGTACCTTGTTCTTATTTAGGTCATTCACAGCTCTGTCAAACTCTGACCTCAAAATTGGGTCTCCCATTTCATCAGCATCAACAGCCTCTTCATGTTCTAGAACCAAATTATCTACATCTTTACCTTGATACAACTGTTGGATATGCTCCTGCCATCTTTCTGCTTTGTCTCCTTTCCCAGAAGAGGCTTTCCATCTGAGCTCTTAATATTCATACACCCAGATTTCCTTTCTCCAAATGTTTCTTTTATTTTCCTGTATGCAGCATCTACCTTTCCCAGGACCATACAGCCTTCGACATCCTTGCACTTCTCCTTCAGCCATTCTTCCTTAGCTACTTTACACTTTCTATCCACTTGATTCTTTAATCGCCTGTATTCTTTTCTGCCCTCTTCATTTCTAGCATTCTTGTATTTTCGTCGTTCATCAATCAGGTCTAGTATTTCCTGAGTTATCCACTGATTCTTAGTTGACCTTTTCTTCCATCCTAACATTTCTTCAGCAGCCCTACTGACTTCATTTTTCATGACTCTCCACTCTTCCTCTACAGTGTTTCCTTCAGACTTTTCATTTAGTCCTTGTGCCACATGTTCCTTGAAACAATCCCTCACACTCTTTTATTTCAACTTGTCTAGATCCCATCTTTTTGCATTCTTTCATTTTTTCAATTTCAACTTCAGATGGCATTTCATGACCAACAAGTTGTGCTCAGAGTCCACGTCTGTTCCTGGGAAAGTTTTGCAATCCAAGACGTGGTTTCTGAATCTCTGCATAATCATAATGAAGTCTATTTGATACCTTCCAGTGTATCATCGAAAAATCCTCGGAAAACTCGTACATTCCTAACAGACTTCCTGAATTCGAAATCGGTTAAGATATTGTCTATTATGGATATGGTACCCCTAGCCTCCCATGTGTAGCGGTGAATAGCCTTATGCTTGAAGAATGTATTCCTAACTGCTAAACCTATACTAACTCAGAACTCCAGCATACGTCCCCCGTTCCCTTTACATTGCATATGTTCCCCATATTTACCATTCCCCCTTTCGTATCCTTCAGTTCTCTTTCCAAATCTCGCATTGAAATCGCTCATTAGCACTATCCTTTCCTTGCTGTTGACCCTTACCACGATGTAACTCAGTGCTTCATAAAACTTGTCAACTTCATCCTCATCTGCATCCTCACATGGTGAATACACGGACACAATTCTTGTCCAAATTCCTCCAACCGACAAATCTACCCACATCATTCGTTCATTAACGTGCCTAACAGAAACTATGTTGCTTGCAATGGTATTCGTGATAAACCACCCTACCTTATTCTCTGCCCTTCCCTTTCTAACACCCGTCAAGAAAACTTTATAATCTCCTATCTCTTCCTCGTAATCTCCCCTTAACCGAATATCGCTTACTCCAGGCACATCCAGATGCATCCTCAATGCTGTCCCTGCCATTTCTTCTCTCTTTCTTCCATAAGCCCCATTAATATTGATAGCTCCCCATCGAATTCCATTTCGTTCGCCAAGTTGTTTCCAATGAGTCCCTCGCTTGTCAAATGGAAGTGGACACCGTTACTTCAGTAGGTCCGACGCTGAAATCGGTAAATTCATGAAGCAGGAAGCTACCCTACATACACATAGTCCAAGTGAGGATCTCTCCTCTGACGCCTTGGGACCATCGGTGGCTTGTATAGCCCTAGGCGCCTGAGCACAAACAGGGCCCTGACGCAGAATATGTCCGAGATGCCCACACCCATAGCGTAGCAACTGGTATCCTGACTCTCAGGAACCAGTTATTAGGCCATTCAGCCGTTGCCCATGGTTCACGAACTAGGACGTGACTACAGTAACCCACACCATGAACCATTGTTATTACTTAAATTTTAAAGAATAATGTATGAATTGGACGCGATACAATATATAGCAGAAAAGGAATACTGTACATTCAATTGCAACACAAATGATAGCATATAATATTAGGGTAATAACAAAAATCAGCCTCGATGGTGTAGTGGTTAGCGTGATTAGCTGTCAATTCCGGAGGCCTAGTTTCGGTTCCCGGATCTGCCACGAAATTTGAAATGTTGTACGATGGCTAAACGGCGTCCACTCAGCCTTGGGGGTGAACTGAGTAGAGGTGCGTTCGATTCACACCTCAGCCATCCTCGAAGTGCTTTTTCGTCGTTTCCCCCTTCTCCTGCAGGCAATAGTCGGAGTGGTACCTAACTAAAGGCCACGGCCGATTCCTTCCCTCTTCGTGCTCTATCCCTTCCAATCTTCCCATGCCCCCCACAAGGCCAACGTTCAGCATGGCAGGTGAGGCCGCCTTGGCGATGTAATCCTCCTCCTCCCCAGTTGTATCCCAGACCCAAAGTCTCACGCTCCAGGACACTGCCCTTGAGGCGGTAAAATGGGGATCCCTCTCTGAGTTCGAGGGAAAACTAACCTTGGGGGGGGGGTAAACAGATTAAGGAAGAAAGAAAGAAAGAATGAGAAATGTATTAACAAAAAGAACAACAATAATAGTAAAATGTCAAGAAAATATTTCAAAAGATAGATGTTATTTCGTCTTTGGCCTTTCCTAAATGATCTATTATACCTGGTGATGAACTAACATAAGCACTGTCCATCATCATGACTGATGTTCCATCATTACGCCACGGAGGACAAAGTTTGCTGGCTGGAAACCGGTTTGAAGTTCAAATATAGGACATACGATGACACCCCAGCATGGGCGCGTGAAGAAACCCCCTATTTCCACTGAAATCTCTCTTTTCGAAAATCTGTTGGTTACATAGTTATTCCGCGGAGGTCTTCAATTGTGTGTGTACTAAGCGGGTGATAATGAAATAAATTCTTCTTTCATTCGTTTTGGCCAACTATGGACCACGTTAATTCTATTTCAACTGCTTCTGGGCTTTGATCTGCGCCCAGTAATCCTTCATTCTTTCACTCTAAATTAAATTATAAATAATGTTATTTGCTTTACGTATCTCTAACTACTTTTACGGTTTTCAGAGACGCCGAGGTGCCGAAATTTAGTCCCGCAGAAGTTCTTTCACGTGCCAGTGAATGCACTGAAGTATTTTTAAGCACCTTCAAAAACCATCGTACGGAGCCAGGATCTTACCAGCCAAGTGTAAGTCAGGAGGCCAGCGCCTCAACATTCTGAGCCACTGAACCCGACAAGAATTACATTCAATTAGATCGTTAAGACGTACGTAAGAACATCCTGAGTTCGGCCAGCTTTCACGCACATACAGCAAGACATATTTCGTTCAAGAACTCACTTGTTTCTTTCAGAATATTGGTGATGGCAACTGCGAGCTCACTGCATCTGGATTCAGTTTCATTACGTATAGCCTATTCCACTGGGGGGAAATGCGCATCCTGAACTCCTGAAAGGAACCGGCTGTTGTACATTCCGTAGTATTTATATCTGTACATGGTATTTCGTACAGCAGTTTAAAATCCGTTGTGTCTATCACGAACGTAAATACATAATGTGTTAACCTTATAAATTTTCTTAAAGGTAAATAGAGAGTTCAAGAGAATATACGGTATTACACTGTCAAGGTAGTAAACAGTCTTTGCAGTGATGGCGTTTACTGCTGCCTTTCGTATTAAAATATTCCACTGTTGACATATGGTCGAGCAAAACTGAATCAGAATATTCTCATATTTCGAAATTTATAGTTCAAGTATCCGGCTAATTACGAGAGAAATCATCGAATCATTACTTTGAAATCTTCCCTTGTACTCCCGATATTTAAGAATTCAAGGACAGCTTTAATTTCTGTTCCTGCATTGTAGGATAAAAATAATAATAATAATAATAATAATAATAATAATAATAATAATAATAATAATAATAATAAAAGTAATAATGATATTAATAATAACAGTATGTTTTGTGCTCAGCCCTAGGGCTGGTTAGGACCTGAGGAGCTCCGCCATCAGCCGTCATACGTGGCCCAGGCGTCACTGAAGAGGCGTACTAGGGAAATGAGGAGTGAAGCAGCTTCCCGTTACTTTTCTCACTGAGCCAGAAGTTGCTATTACATTTCAGTCTGACAAGCCCATTGAAATGCCCACACCAAGCGACACTATGGTCAATATTTTCACACCATTCATAGCAGGGATTGGCTGCATAAGGAATGGCATTACTAGAATCGCTCATACCTCAGTCACTTTCAGATTGTCAAAGCCAAGGATGAGACTGACACACGCTGATGAAAGTAACAGGTACACAAGTTAAGCTCCCGGAAGGAGTCGTCAAATATTATCCCACTTCGGTATATATGCATACCATTGATGTGTGTTCAAATGATTAGATTTACAGGGAACTACCAGGTGGCTCACGGACGCCGTACTTTCTACTTATAAATGTCCCGCATGCATAAGCGATGTGTGGGGTGTCTACCAACTGATTTTAACAGGGGAACTACTGCCAGCGGGCAGGTTACGTCAGAATATGAAGAGATAAGAAACAGTCACACTCGTAGCATGTTACTCAGCGCTGGCGGTCGAATGCACCCCTTGCATTAGTAAACATCGTTTTCGACCGCATAGTTCTAGGCTGGCGTATGCTACAGCCGCACTATATTTACTGTCTGCTTATCGCCAATGGCTAGTGTATTCAGCAGCGACGAATACATAGACATTATTTTAATCTGGACAACCCGGTCGGAATGCAACCGAAGCTCCAAACAGACGTATGGCTTCTACACAAGTATTTCACCGAACAGTATCGTTTTGTTTCATAAAAGCAATTCTTTTATCAAGTGGAATGTCTACACATGTATAAATTAACAAGTGATTAAATTTCCTTTTCTGCATCTTTGGCGTGTTAACAAACAGTAGCGGCGATTAGGGGTGGGGCGTGAAGGGAAAGTCGCCCCCGCCACTCGCCACTTGTGGAGTAAACATTACATATTCACTTTAGCCACCTGGAACCAGCAATTAATATTATTTGTTTTGCTAATTGCTTCTCGTCGCACCGACACAGATAGGTCTTATGGCAACGATGGGATAGGAAAGGCCTAGGAGTTGGAAGGAAGCGGCCGTGGCCTTAATTAAGGTACAGCAACAGCATTTGCGTGGTGTGAAAATGGGAAACGACGGAAAACCATCTTCAGGGCTGCCCACAGTGGGATTCGAACCCACGATCTCCCGGATGCAAGCTCACAGCGATTTATTTGTAAAAGAAACGCTATCTGTACAAGCCTTTTTGTCTTATCTGCTAATTCTTTCCTTTATTTTCCTTAATTATTAACATACTTTTTGGCGGAAATAAGCACCAAATGCCGTTCGTCGCGGCTAACCGATTTGTATAGCGCTACGGCAAGTAGTGGAGACTTAGCATGTTCTGTGGGGAAGGATAGTAGCGGTATATGTTTTTGCTAAGGTCGTGGACACTGAGTTATAATTCATCGGTATGCCGCACGCATTCGTCAGTCTGGCAGCCTCTACAGTGTCTGTTAGTTCCTTAGTGTGTATTAAAATACTAAATAACTTTTAATTGCATGATCATGCCGTACTTCTATTTAATTGTACCGGCTGAGCTAGCCGTGGAGTTAGGGCCGCGCAGCTGCGAGCTCGTACCCGGGAGATAGTGGTTTCGAATGCCACTGTCGGCAGCCCTGAAGATGGTTATCCGTGGTTTCCCATTTTCACACCAGGCAAGTGCTGGGGCTGTACCGTATTTAAGGCCATGGCCGCTTCCTTTCCATGCGTAGCCCTTCCCTGTCTCATCGTAGCCATAATTCCTATCTGTGTCGGTGCGACGTAAAACCAATTGTAAAAAAAATATTCTATTATTTTGCTTTACGTCGCACCGACACAGATAGGTTTTATGACGACGATGGGACGGGAAAAGCCTAGGAA
Source organism: Anabrus simplex (assembly GCF_040414725.1). Classification (NCBI taxonomy): domain Eukaryota; kingdom Metazoa; phylum Arthropoda; class Insecta; order Orthoptera; family Tettigoniidae; genus Anabrus; species Anabrus simplex. The sequence continues at coordinate 48,185,807 of NC_090266.1, read as the reverse complement.
TGAAACGGAAGCGGCCGTGGCCTTAATTAAGGTACAGCCCCAGCATTTGCCTGGTGTGAAAATGGGGAACTACGGAAAACCGTCTTCAGGGCTGTCGACAGTGGGATTCGAAACCACTATCTCCCGGGTGCGAGCTCGCAGCTGCGCGGCCCTAACTCCACGGCTAGCTCAGCCGGTACAATTAAATAGAAGTACGGCATGATCATGCAATTAAAAGTTATTTAGTATTTTAATACACACTAAGGAACTAACAGACACTGAAGAGGCTGCCAGACTGACGAATGCGTGCGGCATACCGATGAATTATAACTCAGTGTCCACGACCTTAGCAAAAACATTATACCCCTACCATCCTTCCCCACAGCACATGCAAAGTCTCCACTACTTGCCGTAGCGCTATACAAATCGGTTAGCCGCGACGAACGGCATTTGGTGCTTATTTCGGCCAAAAATTATGTTAATAATGAAGGAAAATAAAGGAAAGAATTAGCAGATAAGACAAAAAGGCTAGCACAGATAGCGTTTCTTTTACAAATAAATCGCTGTGAGCTTGCATCCGGGAGATCGTGGGTTCGAATCCCACTGTGGGCAGCCCTGAAGATGGTTTTCCGTCGTTTCCCATTTTCACACCACGCAAATGCTGTTGCTGTACCTTAATTAAGGCCACGGCCGCTTCCTTCCAACTCCTAGGCCTTTCCTATCCCATCGTTGCCATAAGACCTATCTGTGTCGGTGCGACGAGAAGCAATTAGCAAAACAAATAATATTAATTGCTGGTTCCAGGTGGCTAAAGTGAATATGTAATGTTTACTCCACAAGTGGCGAGTGGCGGGGGCGACTTTCCCTTCACGCCCCACCCCTAATCGCCGCTACTGTTTGTTAACACGCCAAAGATGCAGGAAAGGAAATTTAATCACTTATTAATTTAGACACCTGTAGACATTCAATTCGATAAAAGAGATGATTGTATGGAACAAAAACGAATACTGTTCGGCGAAATATCTGTGTAGAAGTCGTACGTCTGTTTGGAGCTTCTGTTGCATTCCGACCGGGTTATCCAGTTTAAAATAATGTCTATGTATTCACCGCTGCTGATCACACTAGCCATTGCCGATATGCAGACAGCAAATATAGTGCGGCTGTACCATACACTAGCCTAGAACTATACGGTTGAAAACGATGTTTACGAATGCAACGGATGCATTCGACCGGCCGCGCTGAGTAACATGCTGCGAGTGTGACTCTGTTTCTTATCTCTTCATATTCTGACGTAACCTGCCCGCTGGCAGTAGTTCCCCTGTTAAAATCAGTTGGTAGACACCCCACACATCACTTATGCATGCGGGACATTTATAAGTAGAAAGTACGGCGTCCGTGAGCCACCTGGTATAATGTGTAGAACGTCCATCCGAGTGCATTCGTTTATGGCACCGTCCTGTTGATGATAAGTCGTTACCAGTCAACTGCTATGAGTCAGACGGTTAAGCAAGACGTGCTGAGAGGACTATATACAGTACGAAGCACCCGCAGGGCTTCACAGAAGTGTTAGACAGCCTATCCACCAACTGACAGCATTTGACAGAGGCCGCATTGTGGGACTGCATGAGGATGGATGGTCGTATCGTGCAATTGCCAGGCATGTGGGCCGTTCAGATATCATACTTGCACGATGCTGGACTCAATGGGTACATGAGAGCACCCAGTCATGTCGTACAGGTTAGGATCGACCAAGAAACACCACCCCGAGGGAGGACCGCCCTATGATGCGCCAAGCATTGCGGAGTCCCTTAACTTCGGCTTCGCCGACCGCGAACATGTACTGGATACTCTACAACATCCTGTGAATTCTCGCAAAATGCCTCGACGACTCTCACCCCCCGGATTGGGGTCCTATCATAAAGTTAGTAAATTACACGCTAGAGCTAGCAGCGGTGCCACCGTCTGCGAATCACTGTAGGGAGCGTCTCAGCTGTTTGGCAGATAGCTCGCTCCGCTGTATTCATCAACATAAATAGGTGATTTTTAAAAGCACAGCTGACACACCTTTATTACTTCCCAGTTATTGTTGCTGGCTATAATGAGTTCGGTTTTCCAATGTTGCAGTGTTGGAGAGAAAGTTATGAACTTGCACATTACCCAGTCTTGTTTAGCTGAGTGAGTGTATGCATGTGGTATGCGTCTCTAAACAAAACCCATATTACAATCATGGAAGACAACGTGCGCCGACGAACTCAAAGGTAATAACAGTACTGTTACAAGTACAGTACCTCACTGATTCCTTTTTCATACCTTTTATTCTCTTGGCATATAATTATTATATTTCGATATCACGCAATGGTTTACTTTTATGGTTGCCACGTCAATGACAGAAGAATATAGGTGTCCTTTGAAAAGGACAGTTGGCAAATATGGGTCTACGACAACCTTCGTTTTTTTTAAGGTTTATGACACTTGGTGAAATGGTGAGTGCATTGAAGGAAAATGATGACGATTTTAGTAAAACTGAGGTGTCTGTCGTCATGCAACCACCTGACAATACGTGTGAAGACATCACAGATGAAGATTCTGGAGACGAAGATATGATGAATGTGAACAATCCTCCCGATCTCAGCTTCGTTCAGAAGATGAAATAAGAAGTACTGAAGATGTAAATGAACAGGAAATCCAATGTGCAGGAAATGGAAAAGAAGAATTGGAAAGTAACATACTGATCAGTGATACGAAGAAATTAAAACTTAATCATAATATTTCTTCCAAAAAGCAATACACCTGGACGGATGGTGACCTGGCTGTGAATAATGTTCAATTGTCAGATATGGCTTCGGTTTCAAATAACCTATCTCCAGTGAATATATCCTTGAATTAATTTAATGACGTTATTACTGACGTAATGGTTTCCGAATGTTACCGCTACGCGGCATTGGAATACCTACCTATTACCTTTTCTCCAGCGGTTCTAGGCTGCGTGAAGTTTTCTACTACGGGTTAATCTACGAAATAAGAATCGACTGACTTTCCTAAACTAAATTTTAATAAACCATAGAACAGAAACGAAGAAGAGAGGAAACGAAACAAAATGAATTTAAGTGAATCTGATGAAATTGAAAGATATCTTGAATATAAAAAATATATCTTTATTATAACTTTGAAAGATGAGTAAAATTATATATTGAACATGAATCTGAATAAACCGACAATGCATTAAATTGAATGGAAACTAAATTAATTGAATTATAAGTTAATATATATAATTTGTAAGTAATTGTTGAATTTATGAATAGTTAATTATAAAATCATGAAATTATAATCCTTCTAATCATCGGCACGTGCATAAGTTTGTAAATGCACATTACCTAATCCCAGTTAATGATATGTGTTCGTAGCATATTACTTTCTCATTATTTAACGACATTGTCCTTCAAATAGAACATTGGATCACCTGCTCATTAAACGAGCTCTAAAATTCATGGCTTGAATTCCTTAAGGGATTATCATTAAATAGTCATGTTTTCCGTACTCCAAACCATAATATTACCATTCCGTTGAATACTTTAATTGATGAGTGTCACGGTTAATATATTGCTAAATCCTGATTCACACATTGTTTACTTAGTCGTGATAATTGTTTGCTTAAATAAAACACTAAGGTCACTAGCCTTATAACTGAAATTATTTACGATCAACTGAAGAGATGTTAGCAATTTTACAAATAACTAATTCATACCATTACTGTTCTCTATTTCACACCATTGATTATTAAAATTTACATACCTAAAATACATGGAAACACAGACAAACTTTCTGCTCAGTAACGTTTATGTTGTTAAGACGCTGTTATTTATATTTTGCTTATATTTATAGGACTAGGCTAACTGTGGTATAGTCTCCAACCCACCAAAGTGCATTTGTCCATCATCAAAGCGAGTTGAATATATACAACATAACATCAACGTTGATTTGCTGGAATCACTAGCAACACAAAATAACCATTGACAAAAACGCAATACCAACACAAGAAAATAAAATAAAATCCCTGTAAATGACTCATGCAACGCCCGAGTAGACCAACAGGCAAAAATACATATAAAACATCGACTATCAAATACAAGAATGAGGTTTATCACATGATTCATTCCAAACGTGGATTTTTCACACATCATGGCATGCAAGACTATCATCAAACTCTCAGCACCTTGTTGACTATTACAGTACTCTCCCCTAGGATATCTGTGAACTGTGGATCTGTTAAATCCAACATTTTTTGTTTGAGTCATCAGTCCATAGACTGGTCTGATGCAGCTCTCTATGCGACCCTATCCTCTGCTAACCTTCCATTTTTACAATAACTGCTGCTTCCTACATCTGCTCTAATCTGCTTTGCATATTCATACCTTGGTCTACCCATACCGGTCTTATCTCCTCCCCCGCCCCCTCTCCCCGCCCCCCGCCCCCTCTCCCCGCCCCCCGCCCTTGCACTTCATTCAAAAACCAACTGCACAAGTCCTGGGTGTCTTAAGATGTATTATTTCACTTTATCTCTTATTCTAATCAAATTTAGCCACAACGATCTCCTCTCGCCAATTCGATTCAGTATCACTTCATTCGTGATTCGATCTATCCATCTCATTTTCAACATTCTTCTGTAACACCACATTTAAAAGCTTCTATTCTCTTTCTTTCTGAGCGAGTTATCGTCCATGTTTCACTTCCATATAATGCCACGCTCCATGCGAAAGTCTTCGAAACATTTTTCTAATTTCTATATCAATATTCGAAGTGAGAAAATTTCTTTTCTTAAGATAGTCTTCCCTTGCTTGTGCTAGCCTGCATTTTATATCCTCCTTACTTCTGCCATCGTTAGTTATTTTACTACCCAAGTAACAATATTCAATCACTTCCTCTAATACTCCATTTCCTAATCTAATGTTTCCTGCATCACCTAACTTCGTACGACTGCACTCAATTACATTTGATTAGGACTTATTTATTTTCACCGTGTACTCCTCACCCTAAACTCCGTCCGTACCAACCAGCAACAACTCCAGATCTTCCGCAGTCTCAGATGAAATAACAATAAAATCGGCAAATGTGAGGATTTTGATTTCCTCTGCTTGGATTGCGATTCCCTTTCTAAATTGTTCTTTGATTTCCTTGACTGGATGTTCTTTATAAACGTTGAAAAGGGGGGTGTACAAACTGCAGCCTTGCCTCACCCTTTTCTAGATTTCTCCTTCTTTCTCATAGCCCTCGATTCTTATCACCGTAGACTGACTTTTATTTAGATTGTAGATAATTCTCCTTTCTCGGTACTTGATCCCGATCACCTTCAAATCTCAAACAGCTTGGCCCAATGAACATTATCATGTGCCATTTCGAGATCTACGAACGCCATGTATGTGGGCTTTCCCTTCTTAATTCGATGCTCTAAGATCAGACGTAATATCAGGATTGCTTCACGTGTTCCTACATTTCTTCTCAAGTCAGATTGATCTTCTCGCAACTCAGTTTGAACTTACCTTTCCATTCTTCTGTAAATAATAAGTGTAAGACCTTTGCAGGCGTGAGCTAATAAACTAATTGTGAGATGGTATTGACAATTGTCAACACCGGTTTTTCTTGGGAATAGGTGTAACTACGTTCTGCCGAAAAGCGGATGGCACCTCTCCTTACTCACACATCTGGTACAATAAATGTTAAAATCTCGCCATCCTGGTTTCACCTAAAGCAGTCAGTAATTCAGAGGGAATGCCATCAACGCCGGGTGCTTTGCTTCTGTTTAGGTCACCCATTTCATCAGCATCAACAGACTTTTCTTATTCCAGAACCATATCATCTACGTCAGCGGTGGCCAGGATTGGCACACCTATGCGGTACACTGTTATGATGTGCGATGAGCTAGCCTCATGCTTGCACATTAAGGTTACCACCCCTCCGGAACTGCTCCTCCCAGCGTGACCGACTTGTCTAGCCATTCGGAAGGGAAATACTACTCTCCCTTCCCACCGATTAACCACAGTACGACACCTCAGCCAACTAGTCGTAGCAGTCAAAATTCTGAGTCCAAAAATTTTACACTGCATATTATATTATATTATATTATATTATATTATATTATATTATATTATATTATATTATATTATATTATATTATATTATATTATATTATATTATATTATATTATATTATATTATATTATATTATATTATATTACAGGGGTGGCCACTAACCTTACTTCTGGGAGCCGCAAATGTAGGAGACAAAAATTGGGAGCATGTTTAGAAAAGAGTTTATAAAATGAGAAGACAAGTTTTTCATTTTATAACCAATGAAGGAACATTTATTTTCTACACTACACAGAACATTACTTTTCAGGTGCACATCAAGGAATGATGTTTCACTTTTGAAAAGTGCTTTCTTTTTAGTGTTCATTTTTGCTGTTTTTTTTTTTAAATCTGGCTGATAATTGGTAAGCGCAGTTCGCACAAGTTCACTTCAATGTTCATCAGTTCGTTCAGATCGATATGTAGATTTAATGAATGTAATCGTTGAGTACAGTGATTCACACACATAAGTAGTCCCAAAGATTGAGATTAGTCTTTTGGTACACTGTTTCGTTAGTGTGTATTTCTTCTGGACCATTCTTCCAAAATTCTATGGTAGAAATGCCACTTCGTTTGAGTCCTTTTAGTCCTTCGTCCACTTGCAGTTCTTGTAGCTCCAACTCTACAGCTGCTGTATCCTTTGTTATTGGTGATGAAACAGGACTGCTATCGCCCACAACATCAACAGAAAGAGGATTTTCCAGGAATGGAAATGAAGGTTTCAGTGATCTCAAATCATTAAATCTGCCATTGATTTCTTCAGCAAGGCCAGACATTTTACTCATGTAATCTTCAGTTTCCACCTGAACGTCAGGAAGGCTTTCAGTATTCTTCAAACATTTGAAGTGAGAAAATATTTTAGTTTGAAGGTCTTTCCCAAAAATCTTTAACTTACTATGCAAGCTAAATACAGTCTGGGCCAATTCAGAAGTATCTTTACAAGAAAGATATTGCTTTGAGCGGGAGAGTGTGTGAGTGAGCCAGTGTTGTGAGGTGAAGCCAGTCGCGTTCACGTATAGGCAGTAGCGAATGTCGATACTGTACTGAAACAGCACACAGAAAAGTATCGACACTCGCTACTGCCTATACATGAACGCAACTGGCTTCACCTCACGACACTGGCTCACTGACACACTCTCCTGCTCAAAGCACTTTCAAATGTAAGGCGCCGGAACTATCTTCACCTCCCATGTCTTACCACTGACATATAGCACTAATAACGTTAAGCCACACATCACTGCTACTGATTGCCGCCAGCCGAGAGGTGTCGTTAGATTCCATTAATTATATTTTTAAATTTTAATCTAAGGTTGGTGTCAAGAGCCGCACAAGACTGACTCAAGAGCCGCATGCGGCTCGCGAGCCTCGTTGTGGTCAGCCTTGTTATATTATGTTATATCACGTTCAGTACCAGCTTCTCAGCGGGACGCTTGAATGCCTGGACCAGCCATTTTCATGCCAGGCCCTCTTAACATGCATCACATAATAAAATTTACCATTACTCTTGAACTATAACTCTTAGACACATGATACTTTGTGCTTACCTCTAGTAGATACTGAGGGTGTGATATCTGGTATCACAGGTTCCACGGTGGAGAGGAACACCGCACTTATTGCAGTACCATATTGTTTCCCTTCTAACTTTTTTTGTGTGCACAGTCTACACTTCCTTGAGGGGGTGCTCTTACTTTTACAGGAGAAAATTTAATAAGAACATGTTGCTTCCTTTTTCCATCAAGCCGGAAAACTGGGTCTTTTATTGGTGCTCGTCGTGGGGGTGGGGATTTAGAGGTGTTCATACTTGATGAAGATGCTTCAGAAGGAACTGGAGATACTGACTGAATAATTATCGAGCTGCCCTTCTCGACATTCCACCATCTTAAGGTAAACTGCCCTTCTCGACATACTACTATCTCAGAGGGCATAGCTTTTGGGGCAAGCTGCCCTTCTCGACTCCATCTTAGAGTTGAATTGAATCCCGGGCTAATCTCCAGTGGAAGCATGAGTTGGGAAGACATGAAAGTAATTAGAAGGTTATTAAAACAGGTGGCAAAGAAGTCTGCCCGTTTGACCAACTTAAAAATATGATACAAGAGCAAAGGAAGGAGTTCGAGAAAGTGAAGGAATGGTTCCAGGAAAAGGCTGACGATACAACATCCAAAGTCAGATACAACGACGAAGTTGCATCATTAAGGGAGCAAATAAGAAGATTAGAAGAGGAAGCGTCGAAGCTTAAATCAGAAGTAGAAGCCAGTAGTCAAAACCTTCGAAATAAATGCCTATGTATATGGTGTTCCAGAGGAAAAGAGAGAGGACAAAGTGATGACGATTCACAAAGTGGTGGTCCTAATCCAAGGCAAAATGAAAATTAATTTTAGTGAAGTAGAAATAGATGATGTGGGGAGAATAGGTAAAGTAAAAGGAAACAGGACTGTTAAAGTGAACCTGTTATCCACTTTGATGGCCAAAATAGTGATTATAAAAGTGGGCAACATACAGAGTGATAAATTATGAATTAAGAGAGACAGGGGAAGTGAAGAGATAAAGAATGAAAAAATTCTTAAGAAACATTTGGTAAGAGCTAGACGCCAAGGATTGAGAACTTTTATTAGGGGACCTAGAAGAAAACATGAAAGAGGAGAAAGATACGGAAATGAGTGCAGGAGAAAGGCGGGATGAGGAAAACCCACTTGACGAGGAGACGCATGAGGAAAGTGAAGGAACGAAGTCCAATGAGGACGTAGTTAATGCTTCGGAGGGGTCCATTGATGAGGGAAGAGAGAAAGATGTTTGTAGTGATAGAGTGGACAGAAACAGTGATAAAGAGAGGTTGATGAATATGTCGCCGAGGAGAGCACTCAGGACTGTTATCACTGAAGCATATAAGGATGCGTATTCGGGGGTGAACGCGGAGATGGCGAAATACCGCGAAGGCCAGAAGGAGTAAAAATTGACCCTTAGTCAAGGAGAAACTTTTAGGAAAGGGAGAATAATGAGTTAAAAGAGCTGTGGGGCAAGAAAGACAGAAAGGAAGAGGGTGTAGTGACAAGAAGTAGGAATTTAAGTAAAGAAAGTTAGTGGCTGTCTGAGTGATGAAGTATAAGGTAGAGAAAAGTGAATAATTGGTGTCATGATAGGTAATGAAGTGTGTGTATTAATTAGTGATATTGTAGATGAAATGTATAGCGATTGTGAAATATTACTGGGTAATTGTTAGAGAGAGGATGAGAATGAGGCGGAGTTGATAGTATATGGTGGATGTGTTTGTTCAGTGAATTTAATGGGGAAGTGTGTTTTGGAGGTGTGTTTACAGTTAGGGAGGGGATGAGATGGATTTGATGGCACATGATGGTAGGTGTTAGTATAGTGAACTCAATGGTGAAGTGTGATTTGGAGGTATATTTACAGTTAATATGGTAAATGGCGGTATGCGTTTGTATAGTAAATTTAATGGAAACATGTGTTTTTGAGGTGGGTTTATAGTTGAGAAGATTTTGTTTATGAAAATGTGGTTGTGTGGAGGGTGATTAAGAGTTGTAAACGTGGTGCTTGTCTTCATATTGTGTAATTGAGTGTGGAATTGGAACTGTAAGTAGTACAGTGCATGTGTGGTACGATAGGTAGGCACAGCTCAGCAGATTGAGCAAGTGTAGTGAAGACTTAAGGAATTTAAATGGTAAGAGGACTGTCCTGAGTAAGCAGAAAATCAGTGCACTGAGCGGGAAGCGTGATCTTGCCAGGGTTCGCTAGGAGTGGTGTTGTATTGCCAGACTGGCATACCCAGGCAAAGTAAATCTGGGGCAAGGTCGGGTGTCGCCTGTGGTAGTCATGCACCTTAGTACAGATATATGTTACGTAACCTTCGCGGGCTGGTCAGCACCTCCTCCACTCAGCGGTTAACACTGCTGGGAGGAGATATTCCAACTATACTTATCAGTCCATAAGCAGCCTCGCGAGTCCTGGCACTCACCGTACATCTGGTAAGCACCAAATTCATGCGCGCGGTGGGCATTACCTGGTTGACCCACCCTGTTATAATGAGCAGCCTCACGGTCTCAGGCCTTGCAGGGCGGTGGTCAGTGCGTGAGGGGACCACTATACTTATTATAGCATGTTTAGTACTTAGAACGTTAGATTAGATTAACTCACACGGCCAACGGCTCTCCGGTAGTGTGTTGACCATTGGCCATCTGATTTCAATTTCTATATGGTTTTGTTTGCTTAGGCTATTATTATGGATTTGAAATCTGTATTGGGCGAAGGCCTGTTTGGTTCAATGAATCCTCTACTACTGTTAGTTTGCATTCGAGGAGGGTGGAGTTCGAACCGCACTGTTGTAGTCGCTAAACTACAGACCCGTCTATGGGCCCCGTAGACGTCAACTACATGCCTTTAGGGCCTTAAGGGAGTCAGTTTAATAAAAATAATTAACAGATAAAATATTACCCCGAAGATCTGCAAAATTACACAGGGCTACGTTTTACAGACAGATGCCCTTCTCGATATTATTTTGTTGCACAGCAGGCAAATGCTTGGGCTGTATCTTAATTAAGACCGCGGTTGCTTCCACTGCGTGTAGTTATTAACTTGTAGCGGGTTCGAACCCCACTGATGTATTCGCTCAGCTATGTGTCTCGTAGTCGTCAACTGCATGCCTTTAGGGCGTGGAGGGTGTTAGTTTAGTAAATCCCGAGTTTGAGCAGTGGTCGCTTGGTAGGTAAAGACCCTTTAGATGTGTATGCTATTAAATCAAAATATTATCTCAAACCCTACATATAATTTTGCATAGAAGTGTAAAGGTGTTTCGTATGCTAAGTCACATCCTGCGACGTGCAGGCTAAAATCATGCCGTGTAGCAAAAATGCTGACAGATATCGAACTTCGTTCGACACGTGCGGTGTCACATGTCAACGTCATGCAAGCAGAATCTTGCAGCGTAGTAAAAATGCTGACCGATACGTCAGTATATAAGCGACCGATCAATTCTCCTCCCTCTCTCACTTTTATCGAAGTAGCTTTCGTGTGAAATTGAACAATTTGTGTTCGATATCTACTGTCAACAAAAACATCTTGCAGCCTGATTTTCTACATAAATCTGAAAAAGTAAGTTTGATTTTTAAATGTATAATTTATTATTATTATTATTATTATTATTATTATTATTATTATTATTATTATTATTATTATTATTATTATTATTATTATTATTATTATTATTATTAGTTTTTCTTTATGTAATAACAGAAGACACAAACATATAAGAGCGACAATCGGTTACTGTGCTGTATCCACATTGCAAAGAAGTAGTTTGCTACATCGATCGGAGAAAGGACTAGGGAGGTGGTTTTTTCGATTGGAGAAAGGACTAGGATGTGCTTTGCTGTATCCACAGTCAACACATACATCATTTGAAGGTATGTTTCTAGGTTGTTGTTAAATAATTTATGTAGATGTTCAAAAGGTTCTTAAAAGAGCATTTTAATTTTTTGTAGAAAAAATGGAAAGGATTACCCAACTAGGACACTTTGCAGGGCGAACTACAAGTGAACTCAGTGATCTTCCAGTTAATGAACAATTTAAATTAATTTCACTTCGAATAATAAATACAGGATTTGGTTTTAGAATATTGTGTGTCTGTGAAGAATTCAAATTATTTTTGCCGATTAGATTTAGTGTGTTGTCAGAACCAGAATTAGATAATATGAATCAACGATCCATTGCCTTCATATACCATGGAATAGAAAACAAAACGTGTATTATTAGTCTCGTTGATATTTAATTTTGTAAATATGGCAACAAATTGGGAAACTATTCATACATGTTTTCAACACGTATACTAAGCGGTACGATAAGAAATTTCATTGAATATTTTAGATACAAAATCTTTTTTAATATCTTGCTTTAATGTCTTTGAAGAAAAAGTGTCTTCTTTGCTCACTACACATACTGCGCTTCAGCTAAGTGCCTCACTTGCATGTTCATTCATTCTTTTTAAAGATAATGCGGAAATTCATGAAACATTTACATTTAACCGAAAATGACAAAACTGCTATGTTCGGATAATATTTCAGAATGGTTTCGTGAACATATTGTACACGAATTACTTGCCAAATTTCAAAAGTTTGAAGAGGATGCGAGTATTAAAGCACTTCAAATTATTTCTCATCTTCAGATTAATGTCTGTAAATTTGATCCATTAAATTCAGGTACACAATATATGGCACTTCCGAAGGCCATTGTAGACAAGAGGACTGTTATCAATATTCAGAATAAAGATGACTACTGATTTCTATAGTGTATCGCAATGGCATTAAAACCAGCAACACTTAATCATTCAAGAACTTCACAGTATAAAGATATGTTTATTGAGTTGCAAAATACGTTAAATTTTGATGATATTTCTTTTCAAATAGACTTAACAAACATTTCGAAATTTGAGAAAAATAATCCTAATTGTTCATTTCTTGTGTACGGTGTATACGGAGAGAGTATTGTAGGACCACCTTATTCAGCTCCTTCTCGAAGACAACACCATATTCATCTTTTGTATGTTTCCAATGAAAACACAAGCCCTTACTGTCGTATAAACAATCTCTCACGTTTGTTAAGCCATCAGCTTTAAACGCACGATGGAAATAAGTTTATATGTGGTAGATGCTTGCAATATTTTTCAACAGAAAGCATGTTAGCTACACACTTAGGTAATTGTGCAACACACCAAGCCGTAAAACGTGTTCTTCCAAATAGTGAAAATACCGAAATGAAATTTCCGAATTATTTCCGTCAGGAACCTGTTCCGTTTACAGTTTATACAGATTTCTAATGTTTACAGTGCCTTTTCATCGTTGCCAACCAGCCATGACTGAACCATATACTGATTACGGTATATACAAAAGCACACGCCTTTTTCTGTAGGATACTAAGTTGTTTATTCATACGATTCATCTCTATCATTTTTAGGATGCATCGAAGAGAAAACTGTACTCAATGGTTGTTAAATGAATTAGAGGAGTTAGCACATCGCGTTCATTTTCTGATTTCGCATTCAGTTCCAACTGATATGACATTAGATGATATGATTTTACATGATGAAACTGATGAATGTCACATTTGTAAACAGCCAATTACGTTCCAAGGGATTAAGGTTAGAGATCACTACCACTTTACTGGAAAATATTGTGGACCTGTACGTCATTCATGCAACCTTTTATATCGAATTCCTAAATTTATTCCTTGCTTTTTTCATAACTTTTCAGGCTACGACAGCCACTTCATTATTCGTGAGTTTGCACAATTAAATTTCACATAGTTCACTGTAATTGCACAAAATCACGAGTACTTCATTTCATTCAGTCACCGTGTAGACGATATTAGAATTCGATTTCTAGATTCGTATACAATTATGAACTTTTCACTTAATACTCTTGTAAATGTACTTTCAAGCGACGACTTGAAATACATTCATGAGTATTTTCCAGATCCTGAGCAATTTAAACTTTGTATAAGGAAAGGTATTCTGCCATATGACTAAATTCAATGCCTTCAAACATTAGAAGAAACAAAACTACCTCCTCAGTCTGCATTTACAAGTGTATTATATGAATGTAGTACACCGCCTCTAAGCTCATCCTATTACGATAAGCATACGGTATCGATTTCAGATGAAGTCTATTTGCATGTCTGTAAGGTGTGGTCAACTTTTTATATACATACATTAGGTGAATATGAAGACTTACATTTGAATGTAGATACACTTTTACTGTGTGATGTGTTTGAAAAGTTCCGTCAAATGTGTTTAACTATTTATGTATTAGACTTTTGCTATTACTACACGACACCCGGTCTTTCGTGGGATGGCATGCTAAAGTGTACAGGTGTTAAACGTGACCTTCTTACGGATGTCGATATTCTTTTGTTTTTTGAACGCGGAATTCGCGGTGGACTAGTTTCGCTTTTTAACAGGCAAGCTATTGCAAGTAATCCCTACCACCAGAATTATGATTCAGAGAAAGAGGATTCTTATCTCATATATTTAAAGAAAGCAAAGCAAAGTCTTCTCCGGACAGGCCATGAATGAACCTGGGAGGGGTGGAAGGTAAAGGCTTCCACTATCTGTAACCTCGGAACTTGATGGGGTAGAGTGGTCAGCTCTACGCCCGGCCGCCTGTAGGCTGAGTGAACTTCAGTGCCATATGCACCTCCGGAAGTGGAAATCTTATTTATTAAATTTTACGACTTCTTGACGGGGATTCGAACCTACGTCCTTTCGGGCGAACCGAGCACGACTTTACCGCCTCGGCCAGGCAGCTCCTTCTCATATATTTCAATGTGAATGCAAAGATTTTGCATGGCTAACAGAAACTGAAATTCAACATTTTGATGTTTTTAAAGCTCCTAAAGATCCTAATCGCGGCTAAGTATTAGCTATTTTGCTTTAAGTCGCACCGACACAGATAGGTCTTATGGCGACGAAGGGATAGGAAAAGGCCTACGAGTTGGAAGGAAGTGGCCGTGGCCTTAATTAAGGCACAGCCCCAGCATTTGCCTGGTGTGAAAATGGGAAACCACGGAAAACCATTTTCAGGGCTGCCGACAGTGGGGTTCGAACCTGCTATCTCCCGAATACTGGATACTGGCCGCACTTAAGCGACTGCAGCTATCGAGCTCGGTACTAAGTATTAGAGGTTACACTTGCATACCTTTCTCATTTGCATCATTCACATTCCGACCTTCATTTTTCCGTTTAAAGGATGATTCCACCTTATCATAGATCAAAGTATAGTAAACGGCTAACTACACTTTTTCCGAAAAAGCTCTATGTTATCCACATCCAATATCTTGTTCAATATCTCGAATACGGCATACAGTCAGAGTGTTTTCATAGTACTGTTGCGTTTAAGCAGGAAGCACGGCTTAAACCGTACATGTATTTGAATACTGAACATCGTCAACGTGCTACAACAACATTTGAGAGTACGTTCCTCAAACTGATGAATAACTCTATCTATGGAAACATCATGGAAAATGTACGCAAACATCGTGACATCCATTTAATTAATCAATGGGATGGCCGGTATGGGGCACGCAAGTTCACCAAATTTCAAAGCCTATCATGTCATTGATCGTAACTTTATTTATGTTGAAATTAAAAACTGAGAGAGTCTATGCGAAGCCAATTTATTTGGGAATGGCTATACTTAATTTTTCAAAACTAAAAAGGTATCATTTTCATTATCGATTTACGAAGTACCAGTTTTATTATTTTTAATTTTGTATATGGATAATTTTATTTATAATATTCGGAATACAGACGTCTACGATGCCATGCGAAACCATTCTGAATACTTTGATACTTCTTCCTTTTCACCATGTAATCAATTTAACATTAAGCCACTGAACAAGAAAGTCATAGGGCTTACGAAAGATAAATGTGGTATGAATATTATGGCAGAGGTTAGTGGTTTAGCACCAAAATGTATGCTTATGAGACTGAAGATTCACAATCTGTGAAAACAGCCAAAGACGTACGTTCAAGCGTAGTTAACCATTTACGTGTTCAACACTGTCGCAATGTATTATCAACTAAAATGCCGCTTTTTACGCAGAAAAGTAAATAATCACACAGACATCATGTTTTTGCAATTGAGCAGAATAAATGACCATTAATTCTATTTGATGATAAACGAGTATGGAATAGTGGGGGGGTACAACAATATATGGCTGCTCGTTATGCCATGTGTAAATAGTGTGTGTATAATCATTATGTGTAAGTAGGGAAATTAGATTATTATTTTCTATATCTAAGATGTAAAGTATCAAATATGCAAACCATTTTCATAAATGCACAAAATCACTAATAATACAATAATGCTATAATAGATTAACTTGTAAAATATTCAAAAAATCAGTAATAATATCAATAATGATGATAATAAATAATGCACAAATTGTATATAGTTTTATTTCGTTAAAATGGATTATCATCACACATCTATTCCTCTTCCTTTATCCATCTATTTATGAATATATAAAAAGTATTTCCTTTTCCTTACTGCATCCTGCTCCTACCGCTCAGGCGTGTTTATCAAACGAAAATGAAAAATATGAATAGAGAAAAAGTATTACCTTCTCCTTACCGCATCTTTCTCCTCCTTCCGCTCCCTCCTCTACTTATTTCAAACAAAAAGGAATAAAATTATGCGTTGCAGTAATAAGAGCACAGCGGCACACCATGCTTTCCAGTTTAATAACGTAAGTATATTTGGTTATATTTGTCTAATCCTCTTATCCGTAATTCTTCACAAATAAGATTGCGAGATCGACATCACTTTGCCCTTTAATTGTATTAATAACAAAATTATGATTTCTAGCAAGACGCTCTGGCTATGATCTGTCAAGGTAATAGTAGAAAGGTTACAATCATTTCCTAAATTCCGCTCCTGCACATTGGAGGAGAAGGAGGAGGAGGAAGCTGCTATCTTGACAGCTGTTACATTTTCAAATTCCGTAGACAAGGTAGTCAATATGACAGCAGTGAGGTTAGGGTCTGAGAGTGTCGAGAAGGGCAGCTTGCTTTAAAACTACGTTCACTAAGGCGGTAGTATGTCGTAAAGGGCAGCTTGCCTTAAAACTATATCCTCTGAGACGGTGGTATGCCAAGAAGGGCAGTTTGCCTTAAACTATAGTCCTTAGGCCCCTCCAAGATGGTGTTATGTTGTGAAGGACAGCTTGCCTTAATCCACTGTGGTTAGGCCCCTGGCATTTTGCACGTTCAAAAAAATTCTCAGCGAGGCTAAGTCCCGTCAAGATCATTTGAATTCCGCACTCCCTACATGTTGAGATGGTAGCAGTGAGGAATGGCACTGTTAAGATGGTAGCACTAAGTTCACTTGTTTAAATTCCACGCCCACGTGGTTAAAGATGGCCGCTGTCATCTTGACAGCTGTGAAAAAGCACGTGGATTTCAAATTCCGCGTCCCTATGTGCATAAGTTTGTAGCAATTGGGGTTTGACCCCGTCAAAATGGCAGCACTGAGGTTAACGATACTCTGTTGTCTTCAAAAGTGAGGTTAAGGTCCGTCAAGATGGCGGCTGTCGTCTTCACAACTGTCAAAAAGCCACGTGGATTTCAAATTCCGCGCTACTACGTGCATATTGTGGTAGCAATTGAGGTTTGGTCCCGTCAAGTTGGCAGCAGTGGGGTTACCAAAGTTCTGTTGTCCTCAAAACTGAGTTTAGAGTCCGTTTGGCAGCTGTTAAGAAAAGCACGTGGATTTTAAATTCCGCGCCACTACGTGCATAATGTGGTAGCAATGAGGTTTATCCGCGTCAAGATGGCAGCAGTGAGGTTAGCGATATTATGTTGTCCTCAAAATTGAAGTTAGGGTCCGTCAAGATGACAGCAGTCACTTTGACAGCTGTAAAAAAGCACGTGGATTTTAAATACCATGCCACTACGTGCACAAGGTAGCAGCAATGAGGCATAGCTCCATCGAGATGGCAGCAGTGAGGTTAACGATGTTCTGTTGTCCTCAAAAGTGACGTTAGGGTCCGTCAAGATGACAGCTGTCAAAAAAGCACGTGGCCAAGTACGTGGCTTTGTTTACAAACAATGTGACATAATGGTCACGTTGTCATGACATCATGGGGTGCTGACAGAGCAGAAAAAATTGTTGACGCTAGTGATTTAGAACTCAACAAGCTCCCCTAATGAAATTGTACTCTGGAGAAACTGTAGTCGAATTTATGAAGTCTTGCATCGCAAGAAAAAAATCATTAAGCATTACCAAAAAATCCCCCAGACAACGTCTGTTTTAACATACTTAACGACTGAATAAATTATATAGTGATCCGTATATTTCTGTAACTATAGGCCTAAATTACTTCACAATTATTGTATCTATCCAGTTTCTATGTCTTGTAATAATATTTGGTTAATTCCCGTTCAGTTGATATAGATGTTAAGGGACGGCCTATTTCATTTTTCTGCAGGAAGTAAACATTTAAACATCGAACTCAGCTGGGATCTAGCTTAAAGACAGTAGGATATCGACTCTCTGATTTTTTGTCTACATTGGGCACTCCAATAGCTAAACGTAAATGAACTACGCAATAAGAAAAGAAACGGCGAGTATGACACCAAGAGACTCAGATAAAACTACGAGAATTTGAATTAGACAAATGGTGCCAGCAGTTGTTCTCGTTCTTCCTCCGGAGACCACCGGTAGACGTCTGATTGAATTCACTGGCGGAAAATTCAAATTTTTTAATGTGGACAATGTTGTTACGGTGATCTTGGGTGGAATTACAATTTAGGTTTCAGTACCAATTCCACAGATGCATGGGTTGACCTACGTTTGTCATTCATATGTTGCTGTCGTTTCAAGATTGTCGCATTATTTGGTACGCTATGAATAACAGATTTGATCTGCTGAAATTCAGTTTGCAATAGGTGCAGGTGGATAGAATAACGTAGATTGAATACTTTTTTCTTTCTTTCTTAATCTGTTTACCCTCGAGGATTGGTTTTACCCTCGGATCAGCGAGGGATCCCACTTCCACCGCCTCAAGGGCAGTGTCCTGGAGCGGGAGACATTGGGTCCGGGGATACAACTGTGGAGGATGACCAGTACCTAGCCCAGGCGGCCTCATCTGCTATGCTGAACAGGGGCCGTGGTGGGGATGGGAAGATTGGAATGGATAGACAAGGAAGAGGGAAGGAAGCGGCCGTGGCCTTAAGTTAGGTACCATCCCGTCTTTTGCTTCGAATAGAAGTAGGGAACCACGAAAAACCACTTCCAGGATGGCTGAGGTGGGAATCGAACCCACCTCTACTCAGGTGACCTCCCGAGGCTGAGTGGCCGCCGTTCCCGCCCTCGTACGACTTTTCAAATTTCGTGGCAGAGCCGGGAATCGAACCAGGTCCTCCGAATGTGGCAACTAATCACACTAATCACTACACCAGATAGGCGGACGGGTTGAATATTGCCATATATTATACCCTTGCAAATGCATTTACATTATTATTAATAGTAAAAATGCTTAAGTAATTATACTTCATTGCATGCAAACATGTATTACGTACGATGCTCGTAGTTCATCTGTTACTGAAGAGTAAGAACTGATTAGAATGAGTAGTTCAGACGGTAGAGCACTGGCCTTCTGAGCTCCAGTTTGCGGTTTTAATTCAATTTGCTAGATGGTACTTGAACGTGGTCAAATACGACAGCCTTAGGACGGCAGGTTTACCGGCACATTAGAGAACACCTGTGGGAGAAAATTCCGGCACCTCAACGTAGCAGAAACAACAGAAGCGGTTAGTGGGATGTACAATAATAATAATAATAATAATAATAATAATAATAATAATAATAATAATAATAATAATAATAATAATAATAATAATAATAATAATCTTTCTTTCTGTTTACCCTCCGGGGTTGGTTTAACCTCGGAGTCAGCGAGGGATTTCCCCTCTACCGCCTCAAGGGCAGTGTCGGATAGACAAGGAAGAGGGAAGAAAGCGGCCATGGCCTTACATTACGTACTATCCCGGCATTTGCCTGGAGAAGAAGTGGGAACCACGGAAAACCACTTCGAGGAAGGCTGAGGAGGGAATCGAACTCCTCTACACAGTTGACTTCCAGAGGCTGATTGGACCCCGTTCCAGCCCTCATACCACTTCAAATTTCGAGGCAGAGCCGGGAATCGAACCCGGGCCTCCGAGGGTGGCAGCTAATCACACTAACACCTACGCCACAGAGGTGGACAATAATAATAATAACAATAATAGTAAAAAAATATTATGACAATTAAACACTGACGATAAATGAAATGTAAATATGTCGTATATTCGCCTTCTTCATACTTATAAAGCAGTATTTACTACGTTGCTAGCACCACTGCTGGCACTGCAAGCGAGCACACATTCAGTACTGTCCCTCCGTTCTCCGCTCGCCCTCAGAGCACCGCTTGGTTTCTAAGCAACCGTTTACTACCGGAGAATACCGGATGGAGCGCTGCACTCGCACTACCGATTGCAATCATAGGAACAACTGCTCCGTTCCCAGTTCTTATTGGGTGTGTCTGTACAAGAGTTAGAAAACACGATGGCCTCTCCTGCATGGAGTGGAGAGACGCGTTGAAAATTACATCTAACGATGCACCTATACGATCTGTACCGGGAAGTTCCCTTGAAGGTAACCGCTGCTGAAGATGCAGTGCGACTGAAAATTTACGTCAGGTTATTGTGCCTTCGGTGAAACCCTTAGAAAAATCAAACATTGCAACATCAGGTCGTCTATCGCGCAGTCATTCCAGGAGAACGGACTTAAAGTGCATGAGGAATTCCATGGCATCGGAGTAAATGGCAGCACCAGAAGGATAGACATAATCGCCATTAAAGGAAAACAAAGGTATACAGTGTGACTCGGCAGCCCCTTCCAATATCGTTTGCAGCAGCTCAACTAACGTGCACATGGTTATAGGGGTGCTATTCCCCTGCAGGCGTGCTGTATGGTACTAATGTTCAGTGAGCACATTTGCACACGATTCTGAGCCCTAACGAAATGTTATATCATCCGTTCGCAAAACACGATGTCCTTTTACCATGCAACTATGTTAATGCGTCGAGCCTCGTGACCGGGTGTAACGTAGAGGGTAATCAATTCATAAAACTAGGTAACAGTGCAGTAATTAATGTCTTAAACACCGAACCGGATGGCGTATGTGCGCTGCTCTCGTCGTAATACCAGAATGTTTGCACCAGTGCAGCGTAGCGGATGTGGTTAGGCGTTCGCATAACAATCGACCGAATGTGCAAACGGCGGTTCGAATTCTGCATCGTTCACCTATTATTGCATCCCTATGATGTTTAAATACGTAAGCACAGACCCACGACTGCCACATTCAAAGAGTAGAATGACGCTGTTAATTATCTTTTGCCCTGCGCATGCTCAACTGGTTAGGACCTTAATGTACTGTAATCTCTGCTGTTTTTGGGCATGTTTTCCACAGAGGAATACTTTGACATGCTCCTCATTTATGGAGAAGGAAGACAAAATCGTGCGAGGCACTACGTCTGTACCAGGAAGGACATCCCGACAGGCGACACCCGGCTGCTACAACATTCCGCCGTGTTGAAAGACGCCTAAGGACAAAAGGCGTGATTTCCAACCAGCCACCCGTCCGTGGTAGGCCAGTTACATCTAATGAAACAGAAGAGGCCGTTCTGGAGGCAGCTTGTAATAATCTACACATCAGTACAATGGCGACTGCATGACAGGTGAACACCAGCCAGCCGTCCGTCTGGCGAATACTGCATGAACATAAATTTCACCTATACCATCTTGAGCTACACGAAGAGCTCCATGGGCGGGATTTCGAAGCTCGAATGGACCCTGTCTGTGGCTATTAGACAAGCTGGACAATGATGCATCATTCGTATCGCATATCTTGTCCTCGGATGAATCGCCCTTCCACAATAATGGGAACATCAGTCGCTACAACAAGCACTATTTGAGTCCGGACAACCCTCAGTGGGTGCGACAGGCGGCCCATCAAGTACGGTGGGGAGTGAATGTTTGGTGTGGAATCTTGGGGGATCGCCTGATTGATCCTTATTTCTTCGAGGGCCATTGGACGGGCGATCGCTGTCTGCACTTTCTGTGACAGGAACTCCCACTGCTGCTGGAATATGTACCCTTGCACGATCGTTTGACGATGTGTTTGCAAAAGGATGGAGCCCCACCACATTCGACTTTGCCCGTTCGTAACCATCTGAACGAGGAACTGCCAGGGAAATAGGTAGGATGAGGATGCCCTGTTTCTTGGCCCGCCAGATCACCAGATCAACGTATTTAACGCCGTTAGACTTTTTCTTGTGGTTAAATTTGAAGAACGTCGTTTACACTCAAGCACCGGAAAACTCCGACCAGCTTCGGCAACACATCACGGACACCTGCCGAGCAATTAAACCTGGAATGCTTCAGCGCACAATACGATCTACTAGACACCGGGTTCGAAAGTGTATAATCCAAAACGGCCATCACGTCGAGCATTTGATGCTATAAAACACTGCCAGGGCAGTTGTGTTCCTGTTATTTCCGGTCTCAATGTGTCCGGCCTGCTAACTAATCGGCCCTTCTCCAGGCCACACACACATTTCTTCACACACAATTTGAGCTGAAAGCGGGTGTTGAACTTACATTGCGCGCTGTACGTACTAAAAAGATATTTTAAAATTTGGTAATCTTAGCCCCATACTCGAACATCCCATCAGTCATGCAAGCCCGCTCCGCCATGGCACGCTGAGCAAGAATTAGGTTCATTGCGGTCTCACTATCAATTTAGTGTTTCGCCGGCGCGTCAGATTCATATGATCTAGAAGGCACAAGCACTATTGTAACATTACGGCGACCTATCATGGTGAGGTGGTAAATACCAAGATATCCTTTTGAGTTGTCTGAGGATACCGGTAGGGCAGATGTTTCAGGACGGAATGAATATTTTGGGTTGCATAAAACTACATTACAAGGGGTGGTTGAATCACGCTGTATATGAGACCCAGTATCTGCCTTGGGAGAAACCAGCATGGCAAGGTTATCCCATTTAGTGTGTAAGATGTATGAGATAGTCCCATCCGATTTTCGGCAGAATGTTGTTATACCTATTCCCAAGAAAGCCGGTGCTGACAGGTGTGAAAACTACCGCACCATTAGTTTAGTATCTCATACCTGCTCAATTTTAACACGTATTATTTACACAAGAATGAAAAACAAGTTGAAGCTCAGTTGGGAGAAGATCAATTTGGCTTCAGAAGAAATGCAGGAACCGTGAAGCAATCCAGGCTTTACGTCTGGTGTTAGAGGATCTAATCAAGAAGGACAAGCCCACGTACATCGCAGTCGTAGATCTAGAAAAGGCATTCGATTATGTTGATTGGACCAAGCTATTTAGGATTCTGGAGATGATTGGGATCAAATACCGAGAACGAAGAATTATCTACAATCTGTATAAAAATCAGTCTGCGGTGATAAGAATCGAGGGCTTTGAAAAAGAAGCAGCAATCCAGAAAGGAGTGAGGCAAGGCTGCAGTTTGTTCCCCCTCCTTTTCAAAGTTTACATAGAACAGGCAGTAAAGGAAATCAAAGAGGAATTTGGAAAGGGAATCAAAATCCAAGGAGAGGAAATCAAAACCTTGAGATTTGCCGATGATATTGTTATTTTTCTGAGTCTGCAGAAGATCTCGAGAAGATGCTGAATGGTGTGGACGAAGTCTTGGGTAAGGAGTACAAGATGAAAATAAATAAGACCAAAACAAAAGTAATGGAGTGCAGTCGAACGAAGGCACATGATGCAGGAAATATTAGATTAGGAAATGAAGTCTTAAAGGAAGTAAATTAATATTGTTACTTGGGTAGTAAAATAACTAACGATGGCAGAAGTAAGGAGGACATAAAATGCAGACTAGCACAAGCAAGGAAGAGCTTTCTTAAGAAAAGAAATTTGCTCACTTCAAACATTGATATCGGAATTAGAAAGATGTTTTTGAAGACTTTCGTGTGGAGCGTGGCATTGAATGGAAGTGAAACATGGACGATAACTAGCTCAGAAAGAAAGAGAATAGAAGCTTTTGAAATGTGGTGTTACAGAAGAATGCTGAAGGTGAGATGGATAGATCGAATCACAAATGAAGGGATACTGAATCGAATTGGTGAGGAGAGATCCATTTGTCTAAATGTGACGAGAAGAAGAGATAGCATGATAGGACACGTCTTAAGACACTTGTTCAGTTGGTTTTTGAAGGAAGTGTAGGTGGTAAGAACAGTATGGGTAGTCCAAGGTATGTGAAGGTGCTCAAATACGACAGCCTCGTGTCGGTAGATTTACTGGCACGTAAAAGAACTCCTGCGGGACTAAATTCCGGCACCTCGGCGTCTCCGAAGACCGTAAAAGTAGTTAGTGGGACGTAAAGGAAATAGCATTATTATTATTATTATTAGTCCAAGGTATGAATATGACAAGCAGATTAGAGCAGATGTAGGATGCAATAGTTACGTAAAAATGAAAAGGTTAGCGCACGATAGGGTGGCATGGAGGGCTACATCAAACCAGTCTATGGACTGATGACTCATAAACAACAACAACAACAACATAAGATTTGCAATCCGCCTCTGTGGTATAGTGGTTACTGTGATTAGCTGCCACCCACGGAGGCCCGGGTGCGATTCCCGGCTCTGCCAAGGAATTTGAAAAGTGGTACGAGGGCTGGAACGGGGTCCACTCAGCCTCGGGAGGTCAACTGAGTAGAGGTGGGCTCGATTCCCACCTCAGACATCGTGGAGGTGGTATTTGTGTGGTTTCCCAATTCTCCTGCAGGCAAACGCCGGGATGGTACCTAACTTAAGGCCACGGCCGTTTGCTTCTCTCCTTCCTTCCTTCCTTCCTTCCTTCCTTCCTTCCTTCCTTGTCTATCCCTTCCAATCTTCCCATCCCCCCACAAGGCCCCTGTTCAGCATAGCAGGTGAGTCCACCTGGGTGAGGTACGGGTAATCCTCCCCAATTGTATCCCCCGACCCAGAGTCTGATGCTCCAGGACACTGCCCTTGAAGCGGTAGAGGTGGGAGTCCTCGCTGAATCCGAGGGAAAAACCGACCATGGAGGGTAAACAGATAAAGAATAAGAGGGAGATAAAATTTGCAACGTAATCCGACCAACTGAATGAATTACTTTTTTGAGATAAGCCGAGTTTAGGAATGGGTTTCCCTGTGGAACTGGAAGTAAGTACATAGTCAGCTCCCTCATTACCGAGTACCCGTTTCAAACGACTGTTCGTTTGTTGCTCGAGTTCCCCTGATGCGCACTTCAAGTGAAGAGCTGAAACGTAATTGGAGATTAACATCTGACTAGCTAGCCCCATTCTGCTCAGTCCACTGAACAATCAGGTAGAGAGGCGAACATGCCCACGAATCAAGCTCTCCTGTACATATTCAAAATTATCTAAAAAGAAGAAATAATTGAGAATTCCAATGAAATGACGGATAGCCCCAAACTGGAAGGTGCTACAGTCAAACTAGAAATCCGAGGTGAGAATTTGTGCTAAAATTACAAGACATAATACTAATAATAATAATAATAATAATAATAATAATAATAATAATAATAATAATAATAATAATAATAGCGTATGAAAAATTTCAGTACATGGAAGGATCCGCTAGTTATCTAGATGGGAATCCTCCAAAGGCTAAATTCGGCAAAATTAATCAAGTGAATATGTTCAAATAGGCCCTACCTAAGAGAATAATTAAGCCATCAGGCTGGAATCGTGTTGCAAATAAGGAGTGGGTTTCAAAATTACAGAAGGCCTATAGACTTACCTGGAACAGACATAACAAAGAATCTATATCCAGGAACGCAAAATCAAGACATTACCGGAAAATATTGAGGAAAAATCTTTGGTCCAGTATACTCAGCGGGTATCTCGATGAAACGGAAATCTAGGGAGCTTTATCAGCATTCTGAAAAGATCACCGACATTATCAGGAATAGGCCATTAAAATTCTATGGCCACATTCTCTGAATGAACAATTACAGGCTCACCAAAAGGATTATCAACCTTGTTCTCTCAATGAAAGTCAAGAATAACTGGCTTAGTGAAGTATAAAAAGACATTCAGGAAATTGGCATCCCATAAGACATTATTCAAGATCAACTCATGTTCAGAAAAGCAGTCAACAACCATAATTGTGCTGAAAATATGAATACCAGGTCCAATGAATCATGGACTGAAGAACGGAGGAAAATGTTCAGTGCCCAGATGAAGAGAATTTGGGAGAAGAAAAAATCAACATGAGCTAAATACGTTCTATCGCGCTCCACAGCTGGGCATAACACAGTAAATAATATTAAAGCCATTCATACTAAATTAACACTACAAAATTAACGGGGTTCTTAAACATACCTCCTTCCCCATTTCTCCCAAATTGGTTTATGTTAAAGAGAGTGTCCAAGCAAGCAAAACTAACCTTACAATAGCGACTCTTCCACCATGGTAGCCTCAAATAGACAGACAACTACATATTACATGGGCCCATCTAAGACAGAATAGTATAGAGTCGATTGACCACCAAATTGGTTAGAAGAAGAAGTCCAACATGTTATATGTTCGTTCTGGGCCACTGTAGTCCAGAAAATGGTGGGTTTTATTCGTCCTTTTCTCTTTTTTGGGGTTTTTGGCTCATTTTCTCAATTCGAATTATCTCTTAAACATCTTTCCTCCAGTAAATACATATATTTGAAGCATATCTGAAAAGAGAGAATATGGAATTAAAATGATATGAAATGAAATCAAAAATGAAACAAGTGCTTGAAAAATCCAGGGGTATCAAATTAGGTGCAAGATAAGTGAAATGTTGAAAGGAGAAAACTTTGACGTGAATGTTTAGGATGAAGAAGATTTCATTGAATTTTCTAGGATGAACCCTTAACATCCGTTGATGAGGAGAGAAGTTTCTCGATGTTTCGCAACCTAAGAACCTGGAGATGACTATTGTGATATACTGCAAAGTCAACTGAGATAAGGTTTCCGAATTCCAATTTATGTAACCCTAGTGTGGTTAAGCCACACATGATTCCAATTATACTAATTTCAATTTATTTCTCCAGGATGTCCATTGCGTATTCGCTGAAATAATTCTAGGGTGAAAAATATTTCATTCTAAAGTCTGGAGAAATTTTTTTAACAAACATGGAACTCATTTATTAAATTATGTTGATCTACATTTACCGTTATATACTGTCTGAAGAAAGGAGTATTTCACTCATAGAGTTTTGCACTGTATGTTGCATACAACCAGAAGACTGCACTTTTAAACGTTATTTTATATCATTAAATATGTAATTAAAATTAAATTATGAATGAATTCTGATCGCATTTTTACATCCTTTTTGTCAGTTTGTTGATATTTTTGGATATTATTTATGTCTTTTGATAGCTCTTCTTCTGGCAATTTATAAGTCTTCAACTTCCGAGCAGTAGTATTGACATTTGGAGAGCGACTAATGCTTTTGTATGTTCTCGTAGGGCTAGTCGTGCCGAAGTAGCATTTCAAGGCCCAGTGAGGAAAGCAAGGGTGAACTAACTCACTCCTCATCACGTCCTCGACGCCTGATTATAGCGCCATCACCGGTTTTTACGGTTTCTCTATAATCGCATAAACTTTGATGGTAACTTTTGAGGATCCAATCCGCCTCGGGGTTGAAGATTATTCAGGAAGACAATTGAAATATGTGACGTCTTTGTAGGAGATTCATCTGATAATTGACCACGGAATTATTTCCCTTGCTTCAAAGTAAAGTAGAATTCGCCTGAGTGTCATTGCAACTGTAATGATCTGTTTATAGTTGTCACGGAATATCATATTCCCTTAGTTGAAGTTTCGTATACGTAAGTTTAAACTGATTGTAAGAAGTAAACAAACTTGACTACGAATATCGTGATCGCAGCCACTGGAACTCCAGCCTTACGTGCAATCAGAACCACAAGAACGTGACATCACATTTCAAAACAGAGTGTCCTTTTTCATCGGAAAATCTGTAGGAATCTTGCAGAATGCTGGAAAAATATACTTGCAACAGTGTTAGGAAAACTTGTTCTGAGAATGCTGAGATTAGTTAATAGTGTACTTGCATCAAAGCGGGTTTTCTTTGATGAAAAGAAAGCTTGGTGTGTTCTGGTGATCTGTGAGAGTATATGTGTACATATTGCCTATTTCTTGCTCAGATGTAATGTACAAACGTAGTCTTGTTGTTAAATATTAGTCAATTCCTTGCATAGGTATGTTGTTTTCTTTTAATCTCAGTCCATTCTTTAACTGTTTCATGCTTGTAAGGAAACTTTCGGCCGGCCGAAAATATATCGTGACCTTCCGTTGTTAGTGCCGAGTTTGGGGACAGTGGAAGCCTTTACCTTGCACTCCTCCACGTGGCCTGCATGGAGATGGCTTTGCTTTTAGCATAACATAGAAACGACCATTTACATGTAGCTGGATACGACCGGGAACATTTCTGGGCATGATTTTATGCTCAATTCTTAGTCCACACACACTTCAGGACTATTGTGATGGTTTAGGCAGTGTCAGCCAAGAAACTTCCTGTTTCTTTCAACTTCCTGAACGAAGTCGTCAGGGTTCGGCTCCCTTTTGCTTTAGGCTAAAGTTCCGTGCGCCTAAACCTCCCTCGTTTACTATCATATACGACGTCAAAACCCATTCGGTACTTCTTGACCTTAGCCAGCAAAAACCTACAAACGGGGATTTCATTTGATAGCCTGTCTAAGAAATTATAACCTCCAATTCTGTACCAGCCTTCCACGCAATTGAAGATCTTCCCATAATAAGCATGCAGTCAACAAATCAGTAAATTTTCAGGAGAGAGGTCATTTTATGTGGGTGGAAGTGGTACATACTACTTGAACCAATTGCATATGCAAGTGAGATAATCTATTTCAAACAATATTTTATTGTCATAACTTAAGCTTTGAAATATGGTGTATGAGCTGTAAGTGGTATAATGGAAAATAATCTGCAAGTATATCTTACTTTTGGTAACAACCCAACAGAAATCCTGTGCATGCACTTGGAACACAAATTATATCAAATAATATTGGTATAATAATAAAAATAACAGCAATAACAAAAGAATATTTCAAAACATGCATGTTAGTTCGTCTTTGGTGTTTATTTCAATGATCTGTTACACCTGGTGATGAACCAACACAAGCACTGTTCCGTCCTTACCTCGGAGGATGAAGTTCTGCTGGCTATAAACCACCTTGAAATTCAAATGTTAAGACATGAGATGACACCATAGCATAGAGGAGTGATGCTTCACCGTATTTCCACGGAAATCTCACTTTTCTAAAATTTGCTCGTTACATCCTTATTTCGGGAAGGTCTTCAATGATCGCATACGCGGAGGTAATGATGTTCTAAATAGGATCCAAGGTTTTTCATATTGTGATTTCTGGAGAGGCCTGCTGCAGGTCTTTTTATTTGATTCCCTTAGGCGACCTGCGCTTCGTTATGAGGATGAAATGATGATGAAGACGGCACATACACTCATTCCCCGTGCCAGATGAATTAACCAACTATGGTTAAAAGTCCCGACCCTGCCGGGAATCTAACCCGGGACCCCTATGACCAAAGGGCAGCACGATAACCATTTATCCATGATGCCGGACAGGATCCGATGTAATGTTGGTAAGCCGAAATTCCTCATACCGTGTACTGTTATTGATGCGGTCTAAGCTATCCACAGGCGTGTATAAGTGAACGCCATACAGTCCTGAGGACTAATCTGTTGATGGAGCAAATTAAGAGGAAATTCCATAACTGTTAGATTAGGATGATTGAGAGAGTGTTAGAATAGCAATGTACTTACTCAGGGTGGATTTGTAATGTTCCCGACCATCTCTAACTCATTCGACAGTGGCCGATGGCGCATTTGGTATACAGATAGATGAATCGGTTATTTGAGAAGCCACACATGTGTTTTTCGGAAAATGTTTTAATGCATATAAGTTAAAATTATACGCATTCCTATCATTCTGAGAGAAAGAATGCACGTCCACCTCATTATAAGAATTTACTGTGACTTTAAAAATTTTATTCTGGTCTACTGTTAATAGGCAGGACATGTCTGAGGAACTTGAAGACATCCTTTTGGCGATATTGTTAACAGCCTGGATATCCCTGAGTAAATGCAGTAAGTGATATTGTTAAGATGGACAATGTTGAAAAGTGTTCCGAATTTTGAATTTAATGTTGTCGTATCAACGAAAATTTAAAGTTTTAAAAATTACATAATTAAAGTGTGATATGTTGTATGCTTATATGTTTGTTAACATTAAATAAACACATTTGTTATGTTTGTTGCTAGCAAGAGTTAGAATATTTGAGAAATCACACATGTCAAGTAAATTTCAGTCCCCATATCACTCTTTTTGAACGTTTATTCTTTTCAAGAATGATAAGAAATATCACAAAAATATTAACCCGCTTGGAAGAAAAATATCGCTCATGATAAACACGTGAATGATACACTTTTTATAGGGAACATGCGTTGAAATATCTGAATAACTACGTTACGAGGACGAAAGGAACGAGCTTTAATGTGTCGATGATGATGTCCTGAGAAGGTGATGTAATTACTGACAATCCCGTAATAGCTAATGAATTGATTTGACAATGTATTTAATGAGCAGAGCAGGTTGGTGAAAGGATATTAACGATAACACTGGCTCTACTCTCTTTTGAATTAGCCGTGGTTTGTTTAGTAGCTCAGGCGTTAGAGCACTGGCCTCCTAAGCTTCGTTTTGCGTATTCGATCCCAGCTCAGTCTGGTGGTAATATTCGTCAGTAAAATTATCGGCACGTAAAGTAGCTCCTGCGGGTGAAAATTCCAGTACCTCGATGTATCCGAAAGCCGCAAAAGTAGTTATTCTGCCGTAAAATAAATAGTAGTAGTAGTATTATAAGAAATTAGGCGTGGAATAAGTGAGGAAAAAAAGGGTGAGGAAATATTAGTCGAAAGAACTGACAATATCACTGGCGAGGCTCTGACACGGAGACAGATTTATTATACGCTATATGGAAATACAATTTCAAGTATCTATCAACAATTAGCAAACACGTGATGACAGGAAGAAAGTGACTATAATCTCTATTGTTAAAGGATGGAAAATGGTGCTAGCGGAGAACTTTAGGCCCATTAATCTAACGTCCATTGTATGTTAAATTATGTTATTTGAGAATGTCCAAAGGAACTGTGGGCGAAACAAATATCCGTGGAATAACGACCGACAATGAGGTTTTAGAAGAGAATTTCCTGCGAAGGACCAAATCTCACTTTCTCAGCATGTTACCAATTCGCCAGATATCGGACTGAGTGGCTCAGACGGTTGAGACGTTGCTCTTCTGACCCCAACTTGGCAGGTTCGATCCTGGCTCAGTCCGGTGGTATTTGAAGGTGCTCTAATACGTCAGCCTCGTGTCGGTAGATTTACTGACAAAGTAAAGGAAGTCCTGCGGAACAAAATTCCGGCACCTTGCCGTCTTCAAGAACCGTTAAAAAGTAGTTAGTTGGACATAAAAATAGTAGTCACAGTATCGCTTGTGCAAGTTGGTGCTACTGCAGTAGGTTTTGTTGAAGCATTCTATGTAGTACCATACGATATTCCGGTCCAAAAACTGGTCGAAACATTTATTGATAAGAGGTTGGTTGTATAAATCTGAGTATTTTTGACAGACCACACTCAAAGTGTAGAATTGGAATGTAAATACTCCGGTGAATAATTTACGACGTCCAGAGTTGTTCAGGGTAGTGTTATTGGGCCATTTACCTTTATGGAGTTTATCAACGATATGTCAAGCAAAGTCCAAAGGGGCCGCAGAATGTTCGCGCATGAGTGTATAATATACAGGAAGATCCGGAACGCTGACTATAACAAGCTACACACTGAGCGCTCAATAAGGAAATGAAAATGAAAACACGAAAATATACTTACATAAGAATGAGGAAGAAACATAGCCAAGAGGGCTTTCGATATTGTCTTGGATCGGACGGTCTTGTGGAGAATGTCTAATGAAAATACCTAGGAGTCGTCGTAAAAAAGATCTAAAACGCGTTACTCACGGAAGAATTGTTAAAGTGAAGATTCTAAAGGGCAGCAATTCCTGGGTGACATCACTGGGTTATTGGTTGCTAGTGAGGCCAATACTAGAATATAGAGCAGTCATATGGGAGCCGTACCAAACATGCCAGTTCAATGATCTACTAAAGGAACAGAGAAAGGCTCTGGGGTTTTAGCTCAATGATTCAATCCTAAAAGTAATGTGATAAGGATAATAGGAAAACGTGGATGGGAACGCTGGAAGCTAGATGTAAAAGAACACGGTTATGTACCATGTACATTGTCACCTTCAATTAGACTTGAATATCATCCCCACTACGTAAGAACGACCTACCTTTAGCGTAACACAAAGGCCAACCACAGAAATAATATACTGAAGCCAATTGGTTCATGTCACTGGCACATAATTGTAAAAATTGTATAGGAGTAATATTATATGAGGCAAAGTCTGTATGAGAAGCCGGATACATGTTGTAAGCTATTCTACATTCATATGTAGAATAGCGCACGTGTCAAGTTTGGCGGATATTACACAAGAACAGAGGCATTGGAATCTTCCACTCTAGACAGAGAAGTGTCAGAGTTGCGACGGAGCTATCCAAAATTAAGTTGGCAGGACTTCTGAACCAGCGAATAGCAAGGGAGCGCGCGAGGACCGAAATGATGTAACAGCAGTGACGCAATTGTGAATGCGCTTTAACATTACCTGGAATCCACGAGAAAATATTACAAAGGATGAATATGATCTCTGCATGGTTAGAAAATTAAACTGAAATATCCTGGCTAATTCTTCAATTTAATTTACGTGGCTACTGGACGCAGGATATGGAGAAACAAGTGAGGGAATTCCCAGGATGCTCCGCAAGGAGGGACGCGTGCGAAGGAACGCCAAGCTGTGAAGAAGACACTGATTCTCTCTCGTAACTTTGGAACCGGTCGGAAGTGCATGTGTGATCGCCGTCAGAGGAACGCGTACCTGGGCATTTATTGACTGAATAAATAATAAATTGCTAAAGTAGAACTTAATCCGCCGGGATTATTCCTACGAGGGAATTGGATACTAAACTTATCATAAATTTAAAATATTAAGTGCCAAGCGCCGATAACCTGTTCGCCGTGTAGCTATAAACGTGACTATAAGTGGAGTTTCGGGACGCGTTTGGAGTGAAGCTTAGTATGGAATCGTGGATTCTTGCCGAGATAACATTTCGATTAAATTATTATGGAAATTGTACTCGTGTGAGAAGGTTGTGATTTTTTGTGTGCAATTTGTAAGTTTTCTTTGTGTATGCTCAAAGTGTTAAACGAGCGCGGAAAAGTGTGTTATGCTGTACGCAAACTGTGTTATGAACATGGACTTCAAGAGAAGATCTTCACAGAAAGTAATGACACCGTCATGATGGTGTGAGCACCAGATCGGTTGGCCGATCTGACGGCCGTGTTGGTGAGTGGCTGAACGAGGAACGAGGTCGGACTTAGATGAGTACTTTTTGATTTTATATACTCATCATATGCATGATCGGCTAATGTAAAATCTGTAAATATTAATTTCTTGCATGCGATGGTTTAATTTCATTTTTTATTTATTTTAAAAGTAGCAGTGGTCAGCTAGGAGTAGCTTTTCATTTATAGTACTAATGCCTTGGGGGAGTGAGTATTTTGTGTACATCGATTTGCGCGTGGTAATGTTTTTGTGATCTTAACATATAATTCATAAGCGTGTGGTTCTAATCTAGTCTTCTGGAGTAATACACTGACTGACAGAGCAAATGCAACACCAAGAAGGAGTGGTAAGAACTTTATGCCAATTGCAGGGTAGACTGACGTCACTGAGGTATGCTCATGATGTGAAATGCGCCGCTGTGCTGCGCACGTAGCGAACGATAAATGGGACACGGCGTTGGCGAATGGCCCACTTCGTACCGTGATTTCTCAGCCGGCAGTCATTGTAGAACGTGTTGTCGTGTGCCACAGGACACGTGTATAGCTAAGAATGCCAGGCTGCCGTCAACGGAGGCATTTCCAGCAGACAGACGACTTTACGAGGGGTATGGTGATCGGGCTGAGAAGGGCAGGTTGGTCGCTTCGTCAAATCGCAGCCGATACCCATAGGGATGTGTCCACGGTGCAGCGCCAGTGGCGAAGATGGTTGGCGCAGGGACATGTGGCACGTGCGAGGGGTCCAGGCGCAGCCCGAGTGACGTCAGCACGCGAGGATCGGCGCATCCGCCACCAAGCGGTGGCAGCCCCGCACGCCACGTCAACCGCCATTCTTCAGCATGTGCAAGACACCCTGTCTGTTCCAATATCGACCAGAACAATTTCCCGTTGATTGGTTGAAGGAGGCCTGCACTCCCGGCGTCCGCTCAGAAGACTACCATTGACTCCACAGCATAGACGTGCACGCCTGGCATGGTGCCGGGCTAGAGCGACTTGGATGAGGGAATGGCGGAACGTCGTGTTCTCCGATGAGTCACGCTTCTGTTGTGTCAGTCATAGTCACCGCAGACGAGTGTGGCGTCGGCGTGGAGAAAGGTCAAATCCGGCAGTAACTGTGGAGCGCCCTACCGCTAGACAACGCGGCATCGTGGTTTGGGGCGCTATTGCGTATGATTTCACGTCACCTCTAGTGCGTATTCAAGGCACGTTAAATGCCCACCGCTACGTGCAGCATGTGCTGCGGCCGGTGGCACTCCCGTACCTTCAGGGGCTGCCCAATGCTCTGTTTCAGCAGGATAATGCCCGCCCACACACTGCTCGCATCTCCCAACAGGCTCTACGAGGTGTACAGATGCTTCCGTGGCCAGCGTACTCTCCGGATCTCTCACCAATCGAACACGTGTGGGATCTCATTGGACGCCGTTTGCAAACTCTGCCCCAGCCTCGTACGGACGACCAACTGTGGCAAATGGTTGACAGAGAATGGAGAAGCATCCCTCAGGACACCATCCGCACTCTTATTGACTCTGTACCTCGACGTGTTTCTGCGTGCATCGCCGCTCGCGGTGGTCCTACATCCTACTGAGTCGATGCCGTGCGCATTGTGTAACCTGCATATCGGTTTGAAATAAACATCAATTATTCTTCCGTGCCGTCTCTGTTTATCCCCAACTTTCATCCCTTTCGAACCACTCCTTCTTGGTGTTGCATTTGCTCTATCAGTCAGTGTATAAGCGTATGATCTGCTGAAATAATACTCGTGTGTGTGAATATTATGATACTGATAGATGGCATTTAGTACATTAGTAGTTCTTCAGGCATGTTAATTATAATAAGTGGCATGTTGCTTGTGTATTCATAATTTATAAGTTCATTGATATCGAGTTGGAGATATTAACCAGTGACCATCTATGGACATTACAGTGCATATTGAGAATTTGTTCATCGATAAGAGATTTTATTTGGCAGGCTAATAGTATGTGCTGCTGGTTACGTTATATATTTTATATACTTCATCTGGTAATTTGTTTCGAGCTTAGTTTGGGATTAGGCACACTAAAAGCTTTAGTAGCAGGCAATGAACCAAGGATAATATGAAATGAGAGATCATTAAGAATATTGAAGGCAAAGAAATTAAGTGTTCTTGAAGTAAGGTAATATAAATCCTGGTGAGATTCGAACCAGTGGATATATGGATTAAATGCTAGACGTTGTGTATTTTAAAATATTGTGTACAAAGGAATAATTGAGATTATAAGCTAGTAGAGGCTACGTTATGTGGAGTACGATTTGAGAGGAATTATGTGAGTTGTCGAGGACACGGAGATATTGTTGAGTTGACAGATTTACCGCTGAAGGCGTGAATAAAATAAATGAGCTCGGGTTTTAAGACAAGATGTTTTTAATGTTCTGCTTTCGTGTTAAAGGCTAAACTCCGTTGGAGTAGGGTCATCGTAAGATACTTACGATGTCATTCATTATTTAATTCAGATTGAATACTTAGGTAAGAGCATATAGAGATTTCAAGATTTAATATTATTTACAACGTAGGTAGGAAGGTAGGAATTTTCAGATCCACTGTAATGTCACGTTCCTGACGGTTGTCACTTCGACTCTCGACCAGGTCAATGGACATGGTATTTCCTGATGGTTGTCACTTCGACTCTCGACCAAGTAAATTAAATTAGTATTTCTTGATGGTTATTTTTGATGGATGAATTCATTTTATTGGCATATAAGAATTGTTTTATTATACACCTTGGCAACTCAACTTCTGATTTGTGGTTGTAATGTTTTGATTGATTTTATTTCAGGTGGTTGTCATGTTTTGAAGCAGAGGTTTCGCCCTACTGCAGTAGACTCAGCGTAAATAGTAGCTTTTTGCGGTGCTTTGTGTTAGTTGTAGGACCTTTAACTACGGGTTTGTTTTCTTATTTAGTGTAAAATATAAATAGCTGATTATGTATGTGTAGAGTTAATGTTTGTAAGCCAAAATCGGAATGATATTCTGGTGTATTAGTGTTCGAAAGTATCCATCGGTCCGAATTCGTTCTTCGTTAGTTGTTTGTAGATGGCAGGTAAAGCCACGAGGAAAGATATTGATGCAGTATCGATTTAACAATTCATGTAGAGAAGAACTGAGGTTATAATTGTTTGGATTGAAATGTCACTCAAAATTTAGTTGAGGTATATTACCTAGGTCAATGATTTATTTTTGAAAATGTTAATAAGTAGGTAAAAAGGAACCCCGATAGGTGATAATTAAATGGATCAGTTAATGAAATTGATGTCGGCGGTATTTGATGTAACGAAGTTGTCAATACGAATTTGTTAAGTGATAATATATTTCAACTACCGGTACTGAAAAATGCATTTATTTGGATTTGGAGTTTACGAAGGAAGATTGTTTTTTTTGTTTTAACCATGTTCAAAGGAAAATGGAATAAAACTGAAACTACGCCGACTGGCGAAATTCAATAAATGAAAGCATTGGTGTATACTTGGAATAAATAATAAGTAGACATGATAAATTTTATGACATAAAATAATTATTAAGGGTTTCATCTGACCTAGTGTGCCAGTGACAAATTTGTATATCGAGGTGTTATTTATTATTTTCAAATTACGTTTTTCGTATTTTAATTTGCCAACGTTCCTTTCGTTGTTCTTCAATTAATTAGTTTGCTATAAAGTTTCTCATTCAAATCTTTCTTATTTATAGTTCTTCTTCTCTCTTATCCTTCCCGCTCTGTAATTTAAGATTGATTATTTTTACCCGAAGATATCTCTGGGTATTACCCGTGTACGCCCTGGGTTTTGTCCGAGCCGTATTTCGAAGGCGGGAAGGGTAGAGGTTGGAATACTGGTTTGTAAATTTGGGAGTTGATAATTGAAATGCATTACCTGCAGCATTCATAGATCCCTTTCCCCAGACCGTATGATGCTTCAAGTGCCGTCTCCGATATCGTATATGTTTTGCGTACGTTTCTATGTGTGGGAGTTGCGTTGAAACATTAAGCTAAGAGTAAAGGTATTTTAAATATCATTGTTTTCGTAATTGCTGTATTAATTACACTACATTACTTGTTATGGAATAATTTTTCATTTTTTGAAGAATTCGGAGTGACTGCTTTGGAAATATTTTACGATACACGTATAGGAATATTTAAGGTATATTTCACAAATTTCGTATTAATTTCTGTGCAAATGCTTTTTATTTCCATGTTGTACTAATGTATGTCATTTTATCTGTTAGGTTCGTTTCTGTTTGTTTGTTGTAATGTACTTTTTCGTTACGCTTTTCTTTGTTATCGTGTAATGTAATGTTTTGCACAATTCTTGTAGTATTTACTTTTCTAGTATTTGTTTCTTGAGTTTTATTTGTGTTATGTGATTTAATGTCATTTCTATACAACTGGAATTGAGCATAACCACCGCCATATCTCCCAATTGCAATGTATTTGTCAATAATAACTAATGTCTAACTAACACCTCATACGGCCCGTGGGTATGCTTGAGATTTCTTCAAGATAGAATACGTTACGATACCCTTTGGTTTTCATGTTGTTAGAAGAAAGAAAGCTAACAAGCCGCAGGGTGTGAGAGTCGTCATGGGCCTTGGCCGACAGAGCGACCGCTACTCAGCCCGAAGTTCTGGAGAATACGAGTTTGATCAGCGCGACGAATACCCTCGGCCGTTAATAATAACAATAATACTAATGTTATTTATTTTACGTCCCAATAACTACTTCGACGACGGGACAAGTTGGACGTGCGGTTAGGGTCCCGCAGCTGTGAGCTTGTATTCGGGAGATAGCAGGTTCGAACTCCTTTGTCGGCAGCCCTGAAGATGTTTTTCCGTGTTTTCCGACTTTCAAACCAGGCAAATGGTAGGGTTTTTACCTTAGTTAAGGCCATGGTCGCTACTTTCCCACTCCTAGCCGTTTCCCATACCATCGCCTCTATAAGACGTGTGTCGGTGGGACGTAAAAAAATTTGTCAAACTACTTTATCGGTTTTCGGAGACGCCGAGATGTTGGAATTTCGCCGTCTCGGAGTATTGTTTACGTGCCAGTAACTCTACTGACACGAGGCTGATGCATTTGAGCACCTTCAAATATCATCAGACTGAGCAGGGATCGAACCTACCAACTTGGATTCAGAAGGCCAGCCAGGCTCGGCCGTTATTCTCGTCTTTCTAGACCGGAGCCGTTCTCTCACAGTCAGATGACTTCTCAACACACGTAGGTTAAATAAACCTCAACTAGTCCTCAAATGTAGTTAAAAATCCCTGAACTGGCCAGAAATCGAAACTGTTGCTTCCGGATAAGAGACGACATCTTTAGCCCTTGACTGTAAATTCGACCAGACGAGACTTCTCCTTGAAAAATTTTTCTCTTCGAGAAAATACTTAGTGGTTTCTCCTCGCAGGTTCCAAGTACGTTACCTCTTTCCACACGTCAAAAACCTATAACGCCATCAAGTTTTGTATTTCCGACTCTTAAATAACAAAAGATAAAGCATAACAGGAAATTCTCACTTGTACAAGGGATCAAGTCACACGTGTAAAATTTTACTCCTTCTTCTTGAATATTTGACTATACGCTTGAGAAATGTGCATTGTGAAGTTAATTTTGTTACAAAGTAGTGGTAGTTGTTTGTGCTGGTGTTGCTTCATTTGAGATATTACTGGCCGAGTTGGCTACGCAGTTGGTTCACGCGGCCGTCAGCTCCTATTCGGAAGAAGTCAGTAGCCCTGAAGGTGGTTCTCCGTGGCTTCATATTTTCTCATCCGGCTGTACCTTAATTAAGGCCAAGACCGCTTCCTTCCCAGTCCTCGCCTTGTTGTATCCCTTCGTTGTCGTAATAGATGCCTGTGTCGGTACGATGTAAAACAAATAGTAAATAAGTAATTAAA
This sequence comes from Anabrus simplex, assembly GCF_040414725.1. NCBI lineage: Eukaryota > Metazoa > Arthropoda > Insecta > Orthoptera > Tettigoniidae > Anabrus > Anabrus simplex. Next base: position 48,146,657 of record NC_090266.1, on the reverse strand, counting down.
AGAGATCTTAACGAAAGTGCTAGCCTACCTATCTATCATTAACTGGAGTTCGAAGTCCAGTAAAATTTCCTGGCAAACGGTTGAAGTGGTTCATAAATATTTGCGATATTTGCAATGGGTGACAACTCTGATGAGGATAACGCAGGGTTTCATAAGATAAGCGAAGTGCTGGTTAATAGTGCACTGAGGTCACCGGTCGTGTGAAATATGGTACCCGTCTTAGAACGCCAATGACATACGGACCTCGCGAAATGGTGATAGAGATGTGATGCGCACGAGAAGTGACTTTCTGTCATACACAGTAGCACCACAGACCGTAACATCATATAGAAAAACAGTCCGGATGATGATGTATACTTAATCATAGTGAGGAAAGGAGGCGGCTGTCATGTATTCGCGTTATCCGACGAGTAATGCATTGCAAGGCGCAATATTCTACCCTTCCTCCTTCCAGTCATGCCATACGATGTGCCATTGGTGCCCAGCAATGCAACGTTAGTTTTCCAAGGGTAGCCATAGGAGGGGGACGAGCAAGTATATCATTCCCTAACAAACTGTTTTAGAAGACATTTATACAGAGCACCGATTCCTCAAAATTGAAGAGCTTATTTACAAAGTAACGTAAATCAAAATTTGACGATTTTTCATTTTTTGCTATAATAAAATGTTTATAGTTTCTCTCATTGTAAACAAAGGTTTAAGTCTCAATACGTTTTATATCCCATGTTAATCGAGATCTGAAAAATAAGTTTATTTGCAGAGTGACGTAACTCCAACGTGTATTTGATTCGAATATGCCTTTTGTCCGTTTTGACCAATCCGCTCGCTCTGAGAATAACAATATTTTCGGAGAAATTGTCACAGCACGTGTTCTTAGCGAGGACTGGCTACTTAACAAATGAAAATCCTCATCTTGAGAACGTATAAAGTCCAAACTCGATTTTAATATTTCAGAGTAGAAATCTATTTGGATAAGTGCAAACCAAGTTTTGTTAATATCCCCGTTTTGAGGGATGTCGCTATGTTTAACATAATGTTGAAGAGGGGTAAAAATGGCCGTCTCTCAAGCACCTACAAAACACTTAGGCCATAAACATGTTTCTAAATGAACTCGGCATAACGGAGGACCATCCTGCAATGCTGGCAATAGTGACAGTGATCACGATGATTGCAGACGAGGTTTTGAATTTTTTTCAAATGCATTTTTCTCATTTAAGTGCTGTAAATAGCTGGTGCGCTTTCATTAATGATGCATTTTTGAAATGTGAGTACATATTTTTTTTACTACAGTATTTAAATGTTCATAAATGCCACTCAAAACGTATGTCAATAAACGATGTAGTTCCAAAATGACCTAACTCCAACCCAGTGGCGGCGCGTTCTATATGTTCACTAGTTCAGTGAACCCCCTAGAAATAGATAAGTCTAGGTAAAATGGTTTACCAGAGCCTGTTCCTTAAATTTGCTCCGTATATCGCGTAGCGGCATTTTTGACATCAACACTCGGTTGCACTCCGGAACCAGCGAAGAGGTTCAATTTCAGGACACAATGCACGGGGCCGTGAGACGTAAGGAGGGTGCGCAAGGCGAGGTGTTATGAGAAGCAGGGAAAACATAGCCCAGGAATCGCTGGTAACTGGACCAGCGATAGACACGATTTACATCGAGCAGTTCCGAAATTAGCCGAAGCATTGTCAGAGCGCGCGGTTAAAATTTGCCGTATGTGATAGGTTTTGAAGGGATTTTAATATGGCGATTTTGCCATTCTAATGTAATTAACCGCAATGAGCCAGAATATTTTGCTAACTGCGGTTTGTATAGCATCAATAGGCGTGCGTAGCCTAAGTTTATGTAATTAAATAAAAATGTTCATTAGTAATACGTGTTTTATGAAAAGTAAACAGCAAAATACGCCAACATATAAATAACAGTAGTCTGCCTAACAGGTTCTTGAAGAAGTTATTCCTACGTCTTCAAAATGAGGGGAAATTGGATCAGCTTAAAATAATTGCACCTCATATTCCCTTTCATTCTTCATTGTTTTGGTAACTTCTTTGAGCTGTAGCCGTGTCTCTGCAAAGCAAAGTCACGTTTCTAATCAAACAATGTCACTATTTTACATCTATGTAAACATCAAGTAACAATTTGAACACGTTATTTTCCATAGCAGTGAACCCCCACACGTTTTATCCACGCGCCGCCACTGCTCCAACTAACAAGAGATAATTACCACCATTTGCATTGTTAAACTTTTTTTGAAACACAGTGTCAGAATGTGTACAGAACTAACAAACTAAACTATATTATAATCATGTCTGAAATTAATTAAAGAAAATAAAAAATCGTGACTTATGAAGCTTTGCATTTCATGGATTTACTCCACTGTGGAAATAAGCTCCTGAATTGTTTTTGAATGGCAGGAGAAGCATTCACTGACAACCTGCAAGATGATTCTCTGTAGTATTTGCCAGTGCTGACGTCTGGGTAAAAAGTAAACCCAAGGTGGTGCAGCTCCTTTCAGGAGAAGCCCCAATGGAGGTGAGTTTCGTGTACCATTTCAACCACATACCAGGTCCGACTTGTTGGCTGAATGCTCAGCGTATTGGCCTTCTGTTCAGAGGGTCTCGGGTTCGATTGCCGGCCGGGTCAGGGATTTTTACTTTCATTGTTTAATTCCAATGACCCGGGGGCTTGGTGTTTGTACTGTCGCCAACATCCCTGCAACTCACACACCACACATAACACTATCCTCCACCATAATAGCACGCAGTTGCCTACACACGGCAGATGCCGCCCACCCTCATCGGAGGGTCTGTCTTACAAGGGCTGCACTAGTGTAGAAATAGCCACACGAAATTATGATTATACCACACACAAGGACTCGTGCCATTCTTAAATTTCTGGCAGTATCGGGAATCGAACCCGGGCCACCGAGGACAACAACTAAGAGTGCTAACCGTTACCCTGCGGAGGCGGACGAATTACGGATGATTCTCCGCGAGGTGCTTCCATAATGCTACCAACATCCTACTCTCTGCATCGGCTCTCCTGGTTACCGGCTCGATGCATTTAATGGTAATAACGTAGCCCCTTTCGAACTTACTACCTTGACTGAGCAATTGTTATACACACTAGTGTGATGCAAAACAAGCTTTATCCTCGGTTTATCTTTGTCGAGCATGGCCATGACCGAGCTTTGCTTCTCAAAGGCGAGGCGAGCTGTGCTCAGTCTGTGGTAAAAGTGCTCCCCTCCTTCCGTTCTCATTTCTACTAATGGTGGAACACATCAAGAACATCTAGTTTGAAAAAATTAGCACCGATATAAATCGTTTCATGGCCTTCATCCCCTGCAACAGTGTTGAATGTTCAGAAATATTTGGCGCACATGAAGACACACGCGCTTTGTATCGCCGGGCAATGCTTGGTGAGAAGTGCTAGTATTAAATTTGCAAACGTGGTTTCTTCAATGAGCTGTACCTGATTTATATGTTAACAGTGCAATGCACATTTCACAGGAAGCAGACGTTGTCTGCTGACTCTCTGTAGTGACCACAAGCAGGAACTTCTTCCAAACATCAGATCTGAGTTTACATGTCTCTTAGTTAATTTATATTCAGTTTTGAATTTTAGCCTTAACACCGTTCATTCACTGGCCATGATACATCTCAGGTCAAAAGTAATGGGTAACTCAACCATTCAATCATTCTTTCAATCCTCCAAATTCCCGACCACCGTTCTTTGCACTGGGTGCTCTGGATGAACCACATTTTATGCAACGCCAGTAAAGTAAGCAAGGTCATCCTGCCTAGTCAGCCAACTTTACTTCGAAAATGCCCTGTCGAGCAAATTGGAGCAAAGACGGGCATTTTGGATTATACGCTCCACACACGCGTGATGGTTGTTACATGTGCAGCCAGGCAAATCATGCTCCATCTTGGTTACACGTCTCAAGTTCGAGCAATGCACGCCACTAATACACAGTGATGTAGCATCTTTAAGAGTTACAAAAGACCCAAATCTTCCGATAGGCCGAGAGGTAAGTGAACACAGCGCTAAGTACCTCATTAGTAGTCTATACTAGTCTATACTATATACAGGCTGTTAATATCATTATTTCCTCCTTCAACAGAGGCAAGGAAGTCGAAGACGTTTCTTACAGGAGACAACGACTTGAAATTGCCGCATCCCAACTACACCAACCTGTGCAAGAATCGATGCCCACAAGCTGGAGAGTAGGCTAAATATCAAATCCATTAATACTGGTACGTTAACGAACAGCTTGTATATAGTGTTGTCTATCCGATTTCGAACCATGGCGCTGATTACAAATTTCTTAAGTCTTGAATCACCCCTTTTTCTACACTAATTTCAGGAAACAATGGCATAATACAGTACCTTACGCGCAATTCTGAATTATCATTATAGTGTTATGAACAGTTTATAATTACAGAGACTACGACGCTGTTGTTTGGACCAAGTGAGGCTAGGCTAATTCGATGCTGCACTCCATGTCACTTCACACTGTGTTTATCTCTTTATTTCTACGTTACGACTAAAACCTGATTGATTGAACCTGTTTATCATCATGATGTAGCATACCACAGTACACTCCCAGTACTTCCTGCAAAAACCTGCTCAACAAGGCCTGGTGATCACTAGGTGTATCTTATCGATACATGTATCCTTTGGGAAATGTTCACGGAACTGTTTTCTTCTCACTGGTTTTACACTGTATCCCTTCATCTGCGATCCTACCTGCCTCTTTTACCTTCGGCACTTTTCTAAACTTTCCGGCATTGACTTTATTGTGAAAAGAACAACCCGTTCGCAATACTGGGCTCGTTGCTCAACGTTCATATTCATTATTAAGCCAGCTGATGCACTTTCCTATCTTGATTTTATGTTAGTAATTCTGTGGTCGCCAGATCAGAAATCCTGCATTACCCGCTAGCCTAAACATATGTACAAACTACACTTACTGTAGCTTTAATATTCCACTTCTATTTGCAGATTCGGTGACCTACTTCAAAGATTACAACATCGATTCACAAACTCGCGGAATATCAGTATTTATTTTTTTGCTAATCCCCCATCAGTCGAGTAGCCTCCACTCGGAGATTCGAAGGGGTGCTATTTTACCTCGAAAGTATTTTCCCTAGCAGGAAGCCAATATCATCACTTCACACAATAATTCACACAAAGGTGACAGCCCTTAGGAATAACAATTGTAGTTTCGCAATTCTGTCAGCCATGCAGCCAAAATTACCATACCTAAATCATGTTCAACACACTTGTCTACAAATAAAGTGTTGTGTACCTTTATGTAGACTACGCAGTGGCACAGAATGTATAGTAGTTTAAAACATTAAAATATTACTAAACCAAGGATGAAACTAGTATGGTTTTGACCCACACGGAGACTGGTGGTGATAGGGTCGGAACAGATGCCGGATGTTCCCCTGAGGAATTATCCAGTTAAAATAGGTTATCGAGCTACACCAGGAAGGGAAGTACACACAGTCACAGAATATCCTCGAGGTATCGCCGCACATTCAGGGTTCCTTAAATCACCACCAGTGGGGGACGAGAATAGTAGGGAACGGTACTCAACACTTTGACACCTGTAGTTGAGGCACTGTTTCTCTCTCCAGTGAAGCTAAGATCACTGTGCCCTACAGGACGTTTCCGATGTCGAATTCTACGGTCATCGGTATCTTGACACAACCGTTGATAAGCCTCTTCATTGCATCAAGTTTCATGAGGGACAGGGGAAGAAATATACCATAAACTTCTCAATGAAGCAATATTTTGAATGAAGGAACCTGGCTCATGATCAAGCTTTGATCTTGAAAACAATGAACAGCTACAATGGTAGACAAAACGAAGAGAGTACAGCATTGCTGGTTTTAAGCTAGCGTTCTATGTTCAAGTAAGTTGGGTGGAATTTTGAAGCGGTCGATTGACATTTAACAGTTACTAGGAGATGTACCCGTTCTTTGCACATGGATTTGCAGTGGATTATATGCTTCCTTCGGGAATTCATGCTATGTAACATGGCTATCTGCACACGTTTAATGCGCCATATTAAAATGATATTTACCTACGAATGCGCGTGGCAGTAACGTGAAATATGGTGAAGTTGAATAAAGTCCAGAGAGAATAAGGATGACGTCCGAATTTATTGTATGGTAGAGTTCCTGGCCCAAAACTGAGTGAACATCTCCGTGGATCTCAGGTTACATATCGTATCTCTGACCACTGGCGTGGCGCTCTGACTTTCATGATATTTTCGTCGTAAGATATAAACGTACATGGCCTAAGGCAATGGAAATAAGTTTATGTTAAAAGTTTCTTTATATACACTCTTAAGACAGACCTCATGCTAACGAAAATATTTGAGAACATTCTTCCCAAAAATTCAACTCCATGTGATTACCATGATATCGTGTTGTTGTTGTTGTTGTTTGAGTCATCAGTCCATAGACTGGTTTAATGCAGCTCTCCATGCCACCCTACCCTGTGCTAACCTTTTCATTTCTACGTAATTATCGCATCCTACATCTGCGCTAATCTGCTTGTAATATTCATACCTAGGTATACCCCTACCGTTCATACCGCTTACACTTCCTTCAAAAACCAACTGAACAAATCCTGGGTGCCTTAAGTTGTGCCCTATCATGCTATCTCTTCTTCTCGTCACATTTAGCCAAATTGATCTCTCCTCATCAATTCATTCAGCATCCATTCATATGTCATTCGATCTATCCATCTCACATTCAGCATTCTTCTGTTACACCACATTTCTAAAGTTTCTAATCTAATTATTTCTGAGCTAGTTATCGTCCAAGTTTCACTTCCGTGATGTGCCACGCTCCAGATGAAAATCTTCAGAAACACCCTATGTCAGTGTTTGAAATGAGCAACTTTCTTTTCTTAAGAAAGTCCTGCCTTGCTTGTGCTAGTCTGCAGTTTATGTCCTCCTTACTTTTGCCATTGTTAGTTATTTTACTATACAAGTAACAATAGTCATCTACTCTCTTTAAGACTGTATTTCCTAATCTAATATTACCTGCATCGCCTGCCTTTGTTCGACTGCATTCCATTACTTTTCTTTTAGACTTATTTAACTTCATGTTGTACTCCTTAGCCAAGACTTCGTCCATACCATTCACCAACTTCTCGAGATCTTCTGCAGTCTTAGATGAAATAACAATATCATCGGCAAATCTCAGGGTTTTGATTTCCTCTCCTTGGACTGTGATCACTTTAAGAATTCCTCTTTGATTTTCTTTACTGCGTTTTCTATGTAAACATTGGAAAAAGGAGACGGACACACTTCAGCCTTGCTTCACTCCTTTCTGGATTGCTGCTTTTTTATCAAAGCCCTTGACTCTTATCACTGCAGACTGATTTTTGTACACATTGTAGATAATTCTTCGTTCTTGATATTTGATCCCAATCACCTTCAGAATCCCAAATAGCTTGGTCCAATCAACGTTATCGAATGCCTTTTCTAGATCCACGAACGCCAAGTACGTTTGCTTGTCCTCCTTCATTCGATCGTCTAAGATCAGACGTAAAATCAGGATTGCTTCACGTGTTCCTACATTTGGTGTGAAGCGAAATTTATCTTCTCCGTAACTCAGCTTCAACTTGTCTTTCCATTCTTCTGTAAATAATACATGTTAAAATGTTGCAGGAGTGAGATACTAAACTAATGGTGAGGTAATTTTCACACTTGTCAACACCGGCCTTCTTGGGACTAGGTATAACAACATTCTGCCGAAAATAGGATGACACTTCTCATGTCTCATACATCATACACACTAGATGGAATAACCTTGCCTTGTCAGTTTTCACTAAGGCAGTCGGAAATTCAGAGGGTATTTCATCAATTCCAGGTGTCTTGTTCCTCTTTAGGTCTCTCACAGATCTGTGAAACTCGGACATCAAAATTGGGTCTCCCATTTCATTAGCATCAATAGCCTCTTCTTTTTTCCAGAACCAAATCATCTACGTCTTTAACTTGGTACAACTGCTGGATATGCTCCTGCCAACTTTCTGTGTTGTCTTTCTTCTCTAGAAGCGGCTTATGTAGATTTCCTTTCTCCAAGGGTTCCCTTGATTTTCCTGTACGCAGCATCTACCTTTCCTAGAACCATACAATCTTCAACATCCTTGCACTTCTCCTCTAGCCCGATGAGTGCTACGTTCGCCTATAGACGGGCTGACGAGGCCGGTTCACCAGTGCTACGCCCGTCTATAGACGGTGCGCGAGAATTTTAATTTTTTTTTTAGTTTCCCGGTTCACTTTTGAGTGCGAATTTGATCTCTGACATGTTCTGCCATCTGTTCGGCATTATGCAGAACTAACTGATCAGAGATTATAGCTTCGGGAAGTAACTTACAGAGAATCTTGTAGACGTCTGTGGAGTTCATCTGTGATGTAAACAAACATGGCGGAACAACAATTTAGTTGCTCTTGCAGTGATGTTATTTCGGATCACAGAATCTTTCAGTTATTTACCACAGCGGAAAGTGATGAGGGAGATAATCATTTTAAGGAATTGTTAAGCGATTTTGAAAGTGAGAGTGATAGAGAGAGTACAGAAAATATTGTATGTGTGAGAGAAACAGAGCCTCCTTCAAATGAAAGAAGAAAAACACGGTGTGTACAAAAGCTACTTTATCGCTAATTTCGTGGCGGATGGATTACTTTTCTTCATCAGAGTTTCAGATAACTATGACAGGCCCTGAGGGCCAAGTAGCGTTTGATCACAACCGAAAAATCATTGATGTTTTAGGTACTTTTGTGGCAGTGGAGTTGGGGCAGATAGTTGAACAAATCGGTATCACAAACAACCAGTAGAAAACATTTAACTAGCACCACATTCCAGGTTTGGAAAGTATTTTAAAATATCAATTTATATACTTATAAGAAGTTACATGTATTAGATGCCTACAAATTTTAGGAAATAATATTATTTTGGGATCTTTACTGTGTATAAAGATAATGCACGCATGGGCACATAAGTGTAATTTTGTTTTCTCTCAAAATAATACTGAACATACGTGTAGGATTTTCCATTTGTATTTAGATTTATAAACAACCAACATTTATAAACATTTTAAGCTCATCATCCCATTGATAAGTTAAAAACTGAGACTTCTGCAAATTCTTTTACATACGAATGAAAAAACTCAGCACTGAGGTACCAAACAGTCAACTGGTAACTCAGCACTTAAAAGGCTAGTCATTCCACCTGAGCTATTTTTCACTTTCTATCCATTTCATTCTTTAATCGCCTGTATTCTTTTCTACCCTCTTCATTTCTTGCAACCGAGCTCTATAGCTGCAGTCGTTTAAGTGCAGCCAGTATCCAGTATTCGCGAGATAGTAGGTTCCAACCCCATTGTCGGCAGCCCTGAGGATGGTTTTCCGTGGTTTTCCATTTTCACACCAGGCAAATGCTGGGGCTGTACCTTAATTAAGGCCACGGCTGCTTCCTTCCCACTGCTAGGCCTTCCCTGCCCCATCGTCGCCGTAAGACCTATCTGTCGGTGCGACGTATAGCAACTAGCATTTCTAGCATTCTTGTATTTTTCTCTTCATCAATCAGGTCTAGTATCTCCTGAGTAATCAACTGAGATTCTCAGTTGATCTTTTCTTTCTTCCTAACATTTCTTCAGCAGCCCCACTGACCTAATTCTTCATGACTATTCATTCTTCCTCTATTGTGTTTCCTTCAGCCTTTTCATGTAGTTCTTTTGCAACATGTTCCTTGAAACAATCTCACACACGCTTTTATTTCAAATTGTCTCTATCCCACCTCTTTGCATTCCTTCCTTTTTTCAATTTCTTCAACTTCACGGATGGCACTTCATGACCAACAAGTTGTGGTCAGAGTCCACGTTTGCTCCGGCGAAGTTTTGCAATCCAACACCTGGTTTCTGAATTTCTGCCTAATCATAATAAAGTCTATCTGATACCTTCCAGTGTATTCGGGTCTGGTGTTTGAACCCAGAATTAGCAACGATTGAATTAGGATCAGTGCAGAATTCAACCAGCCGACTTCCTCTTTCATTCCTTTGTCCCAATCAGAATTCTCCTACTGCATTACCTCCTCTTCCTTGGCCTACCACTGCATTCCAGTCTGCCATCAAAATTAGATCCTCGTCACCTTTTACATATTGTATTTTATCTTCTATCTCTTCATATATTCTTTCAATTTCCTCATCATCCGCTGAACTGGTAGGCGTATAGACCTTCAGTATTGTAGTGGACATTGGTTGGGTGTGTACCTTGACAACAATAACTCTTTCACTATGCTGATCGTAGTAGCGTACCCGCTGCCCTATTTTCTTCTTCATTATTAAACCAACTCCTGCATATCCCCTGTTTGATTTTGTGTTTGACAATTCGGTAGTCACCTGATCAAAAATCATGTTCTTCAGCCAACGTACTTCACTTACACCAACTACATCTAACTTTAGTCTATACATCTCCCGTTTCATATTGTCCAGCTTGCCACAACGATTCAAACTTCTAACATTCCACGCTCCGACTCGCAAAATGTCAGTATACTTCTTCCTGATGATCGCCTCCTCCCATGTAGTCCCCACCCGGAGATCCGAATGGGGGACTATTTTTCTTCCGGAATATTTCATACGGGAGAAAGCCATCATCACTACATCTTTCATACAGAAAGAGCTGCATGTCCTCGGGAGTTAGTTACGGCTGTAGTTTCCCGTTGCATTCAGCCGTGTAGCAGTATGAACACGGCTAAGATATGTTGAGTATTATTACAAGGCCATATCTGTCAATCATCTAGACTGCCGCCCGTGCTAGTTCCCCTCTCGGTTAACCATTCGTTAGTCTTGCCTCTCGAGAAATAGCCATCCGATATGGTTGCAACTGAGGTTCGGCTATCTGCTTCATTGGGAAGCGCAAGCCCCCCACCCGGCAAGGTCACATGTTTCACAGGGGAGGCATGGCATCATATGCAACAGAAACACAATCCTGAATGAGCAGATTCCAAATACGTAGTTTGGATTAAATAAGTCCAGCAGTTATACACTCAGGAATATACAACATATTGATAACGAGACAGGCAGACTGACACCAAAGGGAAAAGTCCACCCTCATCTTTCCTCGGGGGTATCTACATTTGGTGGAGTTAATTCTCAAGCCGAGCGAAATATTATGCATCCTCTGATTTTGCTCCTTTGTGGATCCTTCATATAACTGTACATCTCCAAGGGTGTCCGTCACTGACTGCAGAGCTTGAAGCCCGTAGAAAATAGTGATTTTCTCCGCCATTCGAAGAGTAAGCGAAATTATGTACATAACAAAGGGTATTTAAAATGAAATGGGATTTCCCATATAGTCTACAGTTTTTGCACATAATAAATACCGCGCCATTACACTATTCCAAGAATGAGGTTTCAATCGAGTTGGAGTTAACGCAATTACCCACAGTGAAGTTAAGCAGAATGAATAACTTTGTAATACGTCACAGAAATTCTGAATGATGCAATATCAAAATTTATATAATCACGATGGCAGTGAGAAAGACAGAAACCAGAGATTCGGATTGTTAGGAAACACAACACCGTAGAAAGGATAAGAAAAGTGACTGACTATCTTTGCGAGAAGAAGTGGCGCGAATAAGTTGTAAGCTGATTCAAAAGAAAAGTATCAAGAAAAGAAGAAAATTTGAGGAAAGAACATATTCGCTACAAGAAAATGTCGATGTAACGCCTAAGATATCAATATATATTCATAAAACGCTTTATATCCAATTAAAATATTCAATGAGATGTGGAAGTCGGTCATTCTAAGACACCAAGAGCATAATATCAACCAGCGAAGCAATAGTACGCGACAACACAATACTAACGCAAGAAATTTTATAACGCATATCCCATACAGCACATACATTGAATTTATAGCAGACATTTTGTAAGTCGGAGATAAATTTGGGGACCAAGCAAAGAAGTTTTAAAAGAATTGTAATTGTTACAATAGAAGGCTTTGATTGTAATCACAAGCAACAGCTGATCTCACATATGTTTCTCCGAATTTTTGTAATGAGCAAGGTGAGACGATGATGAATCTATAAGAAGATGGGCGGAGGACTACCTGGAGTAACCTGAGCTGAACAGTGATGGGCCAACACCGCACCCACGCAATACGATGATCGCTCCCGACAACGCAGAATGAACGAGACATAAATCGTCCCAGAAACGGAGGAAAAGAGATAAATTCCTTTTTTTTGCGTCGCACCGACACAGATATGTCTTATGGTGACGATGGGATAGGAAAGGCCTAGGCAGTGGAAGGAAGCGGCCGTGGCCTTAATTAAGGTACAGCCCCGGCATTTGCCTGGTGTGAAGATGGGAAACCACGAAAACCATCTTCAGGGCTGCCGACAGTGGGGCTCGAACCCACTATCTCCCGATTACTGGATACTGGCCGCACTTAAGCGACTGCAGCTATCGAGCTCGGTAATAAATTTCTTAATTAAAAACATGGAGCTTTGTAGACGTATTTTGGAGTACATTTCTAATCAAAGTCTTGTTATTGTGTCGTCTTAATCTTCAAAATAAGCTTAAATATGCTAGATTCTCGCGAGTGATTTCTCAGTAGATCGATATAAAGGGAGTAGAGAGTGTTCTAAAACAATTTAACCAAACCACAATTCTCAAGAAAAATGGTATATTCTCTCCAAGGAGTTGAGAAATTTCGACAAGAAGAGTATTTTATGACTTTATAGTTTCCAAGTGTTAGGTTAATATAAATGTAGGTGATATAGGTGGATAAGGCATGAAGGAAATACACGGCTATTATAAGATAGGATATCACGAGTTATGGGAATGCCAACAGACAGAAGAGATATTGTTACGATTTGAGAATACATTGATCCGATAACGAGAATATACAAGAAGAAAATTACATATGCGTCAAGAGAGGTTAATTGTGATGTGTATAGAATAATAAGAAGAGATATGAATTTAAATGAATAGTGAAGAAGATAGAGAATTGTCGTGTGAAAGAAATAAAAGATGAATTGGATAAAAACATCTGCTACGATGAAATAAAAGAAGATATTGTGTATTTGAAATGTATAATGAATCAATTGACGCAACCTAGGCTCATATGTGTTCGTGATAGGACAATATTGTGTTTTGTTTCGAATCCATGTGTTACATTGATTGTGACAGATTTTAACCTTCATGGAATATGATACTAGGGTCATGCCATCAAATGATATCGGCATGAGAACGAATATTCATGCACTTGGACGTCGTAACGTAGGATTTCTTCTGCGAAATAACATTATTTTAAATTGATTATGGCACACTTAGATTCATATGAAAGACGATTTCTAATGCATATAGTGATGTAGGTGAGATGATATCGTACAATATCTTCCGGAATAATATTTCCCTAAAAGATTTAACTAATTTTACGCGAGATCACATAAATATTCATTATTTTGGCTCATTTATATTTTAGTATATGTTGCTAGGCTTAATGATTACTCTAGTGCATATATGAATATTAATTTAAGATATGCTTTTGAGTGTCATGGTAATTTAATTGATTTTTAAAGCAAAGTTTTGCTGAAGCTTACGAGAAACATATTACTTTTCCTGATGCTTATGCTGAGATACAATAAATACCATGAGATAATCCAACCTACAACTTGATGAATATAATTTTAACGAAATGTGTTAAGGAGAAGTAAGAATTTTGCAATGGACAGACAATGTTAGATAGAAAATAATAGAATAACTTTATGTAACGAAACTTTTCCCATACTCAAATTGCATATATTTTCAGTTTTATGTACAAGTATTGCAGATATGATGAAAAAACATTTCATTGATGATTAACAAGATAATGATGAAAATGTGACCATTGACAAATAACTTTAACCCAATAGATGTACACCAATCTATTAACTTTGAATTTTTATTCCATATTCCATTTTTCTCCTCCAAGATTTTTCTATATTTTAATATATATTAGTGGTTAAGTTTCACTTGAGTCGAATTTACGACTTATTATGGTAATATAAGATACCTTAGAGTTAAGGCAATGAATCATTGGGTAATCATGTAAGGTTGATACGCTGGATTGAGACGTCCATCGAGTCTTTTTTTTTTTGCTAGGGGCTTTACGTCGCACCGACACAGATAGGTCTTATGGCGACGATGGGACAGGAAAGGCCTAGGAGTTGGAAAGAAGCGGCCGTGGCCTTAATTAAGGTACAGCCCCAGCATTTGCCTGGTGTGAAAATGGGAAACCACGGAAAACCATTTTCAGGGCTGCCGATAGTGGGATTCGAACCGACTATCTCCCGGATGCAAGCTCACAGCCGCGCGCCTCTACGCTCCATCGAGTCAACCGGCAGGTAATACATTACTCGGCGTTATCTTCTGATCCCACGTAAAGCAAATATACCATCGAAAACCCAGAGAGACTGGTCGCGATTCAGTTTACGTGACCCATCCTGGACGCGGGAGGGGCGTAATAGTGTAAAAGAAAATTAAGGTAAACCACTTCTAGTCTTCGTGTAAACTCCTGTCTATTCAGTGATTGTTAAATGATATGCATACCGAAATCTGCTTCTGGATGAGCAGACGCTAAATATGAAGTTTGGTCGAGATATAATCAAAAGTGTAAGAAAAAACTGGAAAATCCTCTTCTGGCCTTTGTATAAACCGCTAGTCTGTTCAGAGATTTTGCAATGATATGCATATCGGAACCTGCTATTAGATACGTGGACCCTAAATATGAAGTTTGGTCGAGATCTATTGAGCCGTTTACAGGTGATGGTGGAACAAACAAACAAACAAACAAACACGAAAGTTAAAAGTTCTAACATGACCTTGAGTTGACCTAAAACGGATAAATATATCAAAATAGGGCGAAATAAATGACAATACACACAGCCGACCCTCTACGACTGTATTCGTAATATAGAGAGCTAAAAGTTGAGTTAAAATATTAACCAATATGCTAAAGAAGTGCTTTCCGCGGCAAAATTCTGGAATTTCGACGTCTCTGTAACTAAAGGAACTTTAAATGCATAATATTGTAAGACTCAAGGAGTAAAATCTCCAATAAAAGTACGAACAGTGTTGGCTGACCGGTTATAGGCGTGCAGCTGTGAGCTTGAGTTCGGGAGATAGTGAGTTCGAGCCTTACTGCCGGCAGCCCTGAAGACGGTCTTCCGTAGTTTCCCGTTTTTTTTGCTAGTTGTTTTACGTCGCACCGACACAGATAGGTCTTACGGCGACGATGGGAAAGGAAAGAGCTAGGAGTGTGAAGGAAGCGGCCGTGGCCTTAATTAAGGTACAGCCCCAGCATTTGCCTGGTGTGAAAATGGGAAACCACGGAAAACCATTTTCAGGGCTGCCGACAGTGGGGTTCGAACCTACTATCTCCTGAATACTAGATACTGGCCGCACTTAAGCGACTGCAGCTATCGAGCTCGGTGTGTTTCCCATTTTTACACGAGACAGATGATGGGGCTCTACCGTAATTAAGGCCGCAGCCACTTTCTCTCCACTCGTAGCTATTTCCTATCCCATCGTCGCGATAAGACCTATCTGGGTTCCTGCGTTGTAAAGCTAATTGTAAAAAATTAGTCCAAAAACGTGCATATAAAGGAAATAGCAGAAGGGTTTAAAGACCTAAGGAGGAAACCAGCTCGGTTCTAATCATCTCGATACTGTCACTTGGATACTTCAATACTAAAGGAAATGTTGAGTTCTATAAAAATTACACCGTGAGAAAGTGGATTATATTCTCCCTTTCTTATACCGATATGGATGAAAAGTTTTTAAGTGATCTGTAAAAACTGTTGATACGTTGTACGCAATTATCGGACAAACTGCTTTATTATGGCCTTTCTCTGTTTTCCTCCCTCCTCTTTTGGATATGAATGTACTTTTCACTCGTCATCAAAAGCTGCAATGTGTTTAATTTTAAATAATAATTGCATTCCATATTTTTTGTACCTGCGGCTCACGTAGTCCCCCCTCTCCCCTCTTGGGTATTAACTGCTATCATATACACTGCATGTAGCCTGCTAAGCTTAATCCGTCTGTTTGTTTGGCGAGGGGTGGAAATGTGGCAACGATGCATTCTAATGGGATTCCGGTCCAACCGGAACTGAGCCCGGAAACTGGGGTTCAGCGAAGGGGTGTGCGGGAGAGTTTTGAGCTGTGTTAAATGGAAGAATGTACAGTCGAGTTTTCACAGGACCAATATATCGGACATGTAATTCGCGTGTCAGAGGGTCCCTATTTGACTCATTATTTAGAAGGAATGAGAGGCTGGAAGCAAATAGTACAGGAAGATGTTGTCCAGCCCAGTTGTAGCGATGTTTGAAATTAAATTATTAATTGATTGTACAGCAGAGGTCAAAGGTTGGTGTCCCGATTTTCAGGAATGGCTCATCCCTCATTCTAAACTTGTTGCTATTTGGTCTGTACAGGAAGGGAGGGGGGTATTTAGACTTCTCCTCAAAGTGAACGTCACGACGGAGCCTTCGTGGTTCGGTTCCGGTTGGTTCCTATTTCTAGTGTAATACTGTTCTACAATGCAAGTTGACAACACTGCACTCCAAAGGAAGGTAGTTCAATCGTGTTTACCTCTCAGAAAGTATGCTATGAAAATGACGTATTTTAGTTTGACGTTCACAAATTCAAGGGCATTCATAAGACCTCTACTCTAAAATAATAAAATAAATGAGATGATAAACGGCATGCGAGAATGTGAAAAGATGTATTTTATGATTATGACGTTGGAGAAATGTTAAGGTATAAAAAAGTCAAAGAAACGTTACTAAGCACATGATGACATGATTCATCAATTCAGAGTATATCTTCAGATACTTAACGTGATGTTATATTTTTAAAATATTCTTGATGAGAAAATATGGCAGTACGTGTGCAGAGGATTTATTTCAGAGGCGTGGAAACATTTACAATACACCACCTTAGACAGTGACGCATGCCTGCCGGCGTCCGTACGGCTTTTAGAAACAGTTCTGCCCTCCACCTTTGCTCATTTCCCGCAGAACCCACATCAAATTTGTCTTTACCTCTTCGACCAACGAGGACTTTCAGACCTTAAGCAGGATTTTGACTTTGGGAAAACAGTGGTAATAACCTTGGAGAATGTATTGGATGAGGAAGGACAGGCACTTTATTCTATCGCGGAATTAACCCACCCACCCACGTGAAAAATAATTTAATTCTCTCCTAGCCATAAATGGCGACTTTTCGTCGCACTGCATCATGAATACACCAAAACATACGTCTTCTATGTTTCAGTTCGACTTTAAAGAAATAATTCGAAACGTATCAGACATTGGAAATCGTATCACACTCCAGGCATTACTTTTCCGTTCCGCCTGCGTTAACAGGCTATACCGCAGACAGACGAGACAGAGAAGTTGCCTACATGGCAGGGCGGAGATACCAAGAGTTCATTACTCAACGGATACGCAGTGTGTACAGAAAGAATTATTGCCGTATAAGTAGGCCTACACGCCAATTCGTAGAGTATTCTAAGCCTACATACCTCCGCTGATATTTTGCCAAGTGTTTGGGTGCGGCAAAATTAACTGTTAAATTTGAGCACCTGGCAATATCGCATCAGAAGAGTGGAGCTCTCTCTCTAGAGAAGTGTCCGGCTCCATGGCTAAATGGTTAGCGTGCAGGCCTTTGGCTACAGGAGTCCTGGGTTCGATTCCCGGCAGGGTCGGGAATTTTAACCATAATTGGTTAATTCCGCTAGCACTGGGGCTGGGTGTATATGTCGTCTTCATCATCATTTCATCCTCATCACGACGCGCGGGTCGCCTACGGGCGTCAAATCAAAAGATCTGCATCTGGGGAGCCGAACTTGTCCTTGGGCACTCCCGGCACGAAAAGCCATACGCCATTTCATTTCTAGAGAAGGATAGCAGTCGACGACTAGCTCGACTGTTAGCTCAGTGGTAGCGTGCTACTACTGAAAAACGCAGACAATTACACATACCTTCCCTAGACCTTGTCAGTTCATTGTCCTTCGAAGTAGGCCAGAAGTAGCTTCCGAAAAAAGCACTAAGCGCTAGCGTCTTACGACCGACAAGCCACTGCCATGCTGGGGTGGAACACTGGTAAATTCAAGACTGAAAAGGCCAAAGAGTTCTAATGTTTTTAACATTCGCAATCAGTGATATTAAATTACGATTTTATTCTGGAAAGTTATGTTTTATATAAACACAGCTCTCTATTCCCAACCTAGCATTTTTCAATTACTTGACGCACACTGAAAACATGGTCTTGACAGCGGTTTTGTGGCCTGAAACCAGGCTGGCTTTTATCAAACTTCCTCTGAAACCTTTATCGCACCGTTCCTCCAAAAATGCCAGTGAACTCCTCGCCCAGTACACTGATCAATCAAATACCTCGATAGGTGTTTCAGTCCTTCCTGTTCCCTTGCTTATAGATAGTATCAATTACCCTTCTCGTCCAATCAGAAGGTACCTTATTATTCTCCTATGCCAATCTTGTTATTTTGGAGCATTTTTATCGGTGCTTTCACAATATATACCTCCAATTCAGCTATAATTGCATAAATAAATAACATTCAAGTAACGGCCAGTACATTGCCAGGTTTCTTGTGCAGAACGACCTAGCGCCTCAGAGTCCTTTATATCGTCTCTCCTGAACAATACAACAGTGACAGATACCTCTGTGATTCTGTCAAGAGGAGTTGTTATGGTAAGGATCAGTAAGTCCAGATTTTATTTTGATACAGGTTACCTTCAAATCTGATTTTGGAGACGTTTTGATCTGATTAAATGGAAATAAATGAACTTGAAAAATGGAAAATTCGTAAGAACTGTCACTGATTACGAAAACATTTTCCTTCCCGAAATAGTTGACAAACAACAATGTTATTCAAACTAAAAGAGAAGACCTGGAAACCACGTTTAAGGAGATATAAAGGGGCGTACCTGGGAGTGGCGAAGTAAACTCTGCGTGCGAACGTCAAAGACGGTATATTACAATAATATCAAATCAGACGTGACGTGGTCAAAAACTGAGAACGTGCCAAGGCATCTGACTAGGTTGTAAATTATTACAAAGTGTCAGACAAATTGGAGGAATATTTTGAAACATAACAGGTCGAAATAGAGAGTTTATGAATTTTCTCATAAATTACGGTCAAGTGAGGTGAGGAGAAGGGAAATAGAATAAAATGTGATAGATGGGAAGTTAGGCGAATATCACAAATATTATAACTCAACTGAAATTAATAAAAGGGAATATCTTAACAGAGCCTCAACAAATGTGAATCAGGATAGAATATCGAAGTATACGCTCATACTAAAGAAAATTCAAAATTGTAAAATTTTCGAGGGAGAAGAATAAAACGAATTTTAACGTCCATTGATGTAGGTATTTTAAATGGTGCTCATTAAGAAAAAATGTGCTGAAAACTGAATGTCAAGTTGTTTAAATTTAGATAAAAAAACCGTATGTTTTCCGTATTCGAAAAGTTACAGAGAAAAAAATTAAAATTCTATTTATGTTGTGTATAACTCCATATATTGATATACGCAGTACAGGCAGGAAATATCGTCGCGGGAGGCGCTTTGGGCAATAACAGATGTTTACACACAAACGAAGTATTGAGATAAGATGTTCAATCAATCAATCAATCAGTCAATCAATCAATCAATCAATCAATCAATCAATCAATCAATCAATCAATCAATCAATCAATCAATTAAGCAAGCAAGCAAGCAAGCAAGCAAGCAAGCAATGAAGCAAGCAATCATCACTGGTCTGCATTTAGGACTGTCGCTCAGGTGGCAGATTCCTCATCAATTGTTTACCTACCCTTTTTTAAGATATTTCAAAAAACCTTGAAATTTATCTTTGGCTTACTCTAATTATCAAATCTCAATGTTCTAGAAAAATAGCCCACATGCAACTACCCTAATGTCTAGTCCAATAACCCCAATTTTCGACAGCAGTCTCCCATGATCTACTCTTATAAAGGTCCTGGGTAGTCACAGCGATACAGTCCATTTGATTTCCTGTATTTAAAATATATGCTATGACCTGGTGGAATCCTACAAGTTGAACCTTACTGGAATAACCTTTCTGAAACCCGAACCGCCTTCCATCAAACCAGTTAGTAATGTCACAAACGACTCTAATATAATCAGAAAGAATGTTTTTCTGGAGTTCACATCCAGCATATTGCAAGCTGACTGGTCTGTGATTATCCACATTGTGTTTATCCCCATACCCATTGTAAACCGGCGAAAGTATAGCAACTCGCCATTCATATGGGATAGCTCCTTCGTAGAAACAGTAATCAAATAAATATTTCAGATTGGCAGTTTATTCTACCGCATTGCCTTTATTACATACCCAAAAACCTTACCAATCACAGCTGCTGTTCTAGCTTTCAACTTTCTTATTTTTCATAAAATCTCTGAACAACTGTGGGGAGTATTTTAATCATTTATTAAGGTGCGCTCGAAAGAGCATTACTTAACCTAGTAAAACATTTACAAATTAGCAATTTTTTTTATATTCTCAGTTCAGAGCTTTAGAGTTTTCCCTACTATATTCGGTAATTGATTTCACCCTTTTCGGATATTCCGTTATATGATATAAACTGCACTTCTGACCACAGAGGGTGCAAACGCACTCATTGTTTGGTTTATGAAAGGTGGTATTCCTGCAAATACTGTGATGAAAGCCATGTATGGCCAGCCTGGTAACAACATGCCTTTGCTCTTGGCCTTCTTTAGTCCAGTTTCTGTCACATATAGCGCTTGTGCTGTAGAAATCCTCTTCTATCTCTTCTCTCTTCGCCTCTCTCTGTCGTTGAAGCTTCTGGCTTGATCTAGTAGCTGGCAAAGAGTGTTTTAATCGTATGTCTTCTATGAAGAAGGTTTCCCTCATAAGAACATTAACTAGCCCAGAAGGGGATGCCTTGCCCACACCCATAACCCTCTTCATGAAATACGCCTTCACTTTCTCAATTTCCATTAAGTCACTAAATGACAGCTTTTCCCATATTATTTCAATACCATAGGTGACTATTGGCTCTATTGCACTATGAAAGAGTTTCATCGCCGTATCAGTTGATAGCTGAGTTATACTTCTTATTTTATAAGTGGCTCTGATGGCCGCTGCGGATTTTTCCTGAATATGTATCCTGAAGGAATTTCGTGTCGGTTGCGTGGTGATTCCTAAGTACTTGTATTTCTTAACAACTTGAAGCGGTACATCTTCTAACATTATATTGTCTTCTGCTGCTTGTTTCCCTCCTTTTCTGAATACCATTTGGACAGTTTTCTCCTTATTTATATTAAGATGATTCAATTCAGACCATTTCTCTAGTTCAGCTACTGCTGTTTGCACTTCTTCTTTGTTTGATGATCCAATCATCATGTCATCTGCATAAATGATCAATGTAGCCTTCTAAATGTCGTTTATAATTGATTTAACATCTGCCGTTATTACATTAAACAGAGTGGGACTGATAGGATCACCCTGCATGACACCGTTGGTTTGCCTTATTTTCTTTGATCTTATATCGTTGTTACTAATTTCAATGTAATTGTATCTCATGATGTTTTGTATTATCAAGGTGAGTGGGTGGCTCTCCCCTATAACGTCTCTCAACTTTTCCATTAGCGTTCTTCTGTTCACTAGGTCAAAGGCTTTTCTGTAATCTATGAACACTGCATAGTACTTTCCCTTGGGATGTCGCAATGTTTCTTCTATATCCTGCATTAGAAGTTTCATGGCCTGTATTGTGCTCCTCTGTTTCCTGAAACCAAACTGGAAGTCTGGTAGATAAGGATCAATTAGTATATTAAGCCTTTCGTTGATGATACATGTGAATACCTTAAAAAGGACATCTTCCAGCACAATTCCTCGGTAGGAATCTGGGTTGTCAAACGATCCTTTTCCTTTATAAAGAATTTTCATGGTTGCTGTCCTCCATTTTTCTGGTATTTCCCCTGTTTGAAAACATTTGTTTAATAGGGACACCCATAGGTCTATCAGGATATCTGCAGATTCTTTCAGATGTTCCGGAAAAATTCCATCCGAACCTGCCGCTTTTTAAATCTTGGTTTGTTGTATTACCCTCATTATTTCCTCTTTAGTAATGACGGTGTCAATTAACTCATTTCTTTTGGGCTCAGTCTGGTATGCCTCATCTGAGTTCATTTGATTTAAAATTCCAGTGAAATGTGTCTCCCATGCTTCGCTAGAAATATCGCAAGACGTATTTGCAGTTTTCTTATTTAATGCCAGGTAAGGATTTGTTAAGGCCTCTTGTACTTGTTTTTTCGCTTCTTTTTCTAGATACTCCTTTCTCTTCGTTTTCAGTAGAATTTAATATCGTCTTCTTCTCTGCGCATATTGTGCCAGATTTTCCTTGTTATTGGATGTTTTGGCTATGTGTAGGGCCTCCAAAACTACTTTTCTTTCTCTGTAGCATTCGTTATCGAACCATAACTATGCATTTCTCTCCTTACGTTCCACGCAAGCTGATTGTGGCAGGCTTGTAGCAATGTTTGCAGCTTCATTTAATTTTCCCTCTTCAATGAGCTGTTTTGCCTCTTCAACCTTGCTGTAATTTTCTTTTAATTTCTCTACATCCAATTTTATGGTGTACCTGTGTGGGTTTTCTGTCTTCCTGTTCCTTGCCGGCTCCCTGCATATGGTTGTTGTCAACGGTACATGCTTCCTTATTGGTGCAGCTGCCGACGTCCATAGTCCTGCCTGTTCGATTATGTTTATTTCATATCCTCTGTAGAAAACCAGGTCTATTGCGCTAGACCCGTTCGGTGCTATATAAGTTACGAGCTCTGGTTTGTTTATAAGAGTGAATCCTTCCTCATTCATAATATCCAGTATGATTTCTGTTTTCTGATCTGGTTTATCTATCCTCGCGTTGAAATCTCCTGCAAATATTACGTTTCCTTCGGTTTCTACAAGTATTAGTGCATTCATAATTGATTCCAGCGCATCCCCTATAGAGGAGTCTGGTTTTAAGTAGATTCCAATAATAGCCAGGCTTTCCGTTTTTACCATTACTATGTTGTATTCTTTCCTTATTTCTCTGATCTTCCCTACTGTTGATTTGAGCAGTATTGAGACACCTCCTGACGGCCTACCTAATGTTGGAGTGGCAAGTATGTGTACACTGTAGAGTCCTGGAAGCGCATGTAAGTCATCTCCATTTATCAGCATTGTTTCTGTTAGTATAGCAATGTCAAACTTCTGAAAGTAGTTATTGGGCAACATAGCGATTGCAGTCTTCATCCCTTCTATATTCCGTAGTAGTATTTGCTTCTGCGATCGATTCACTAGGGAGTCCTGGTGTTTGTAACCTGGTGCCCTCTTCGCGTCGTCGAAAAAGAAAACGCCTTACTAGCAGTCCTGTGGGCCAGAAACCTGGGACATTTACTCGTTCAAGCTCACAAAAAGGAATTCCAATACGGAAAGCCTTTTTATACCCCCCTTGATTTATTGGATCGCATTCTATATCTGTAATGCCGTTGTCTTTCATATAGGTCCTCATGTCCTCTATAGTCGTGTAAGCGCCCAACGTATAGCCAGGCCCTATGAGCGGCTGCTCTTAGGTTAGTGTTGCGGCTGGTATCATCTTTATTTCCTATTATACCATTAGATTGTTGAGTTTTCCTCATAGCATTGCGTGATACAACAGAGGACGAAGTACGACTTTCTTCTTGGTTCTGCATCATTTTTTTCAAGTCAGATTGATCCTGTCTTTTCATTGTAGGTGTTGTGGGAGTTATAAGGTTTGATGAGCGCGCGTCTCCTTCGTTGGCTCGTCGTTGTGTATCACTTGTCTGCCTCAAAATTGCCGTGGTGTTTTGATCATTTCTTGGATGTCCTTGCTCCACCCTTGTCGGTTGCGGGGCTGTCTTTTTCAAGTTTCTCTTTTCAATTCCATCTGAATTATTAATCACATACATACTGGGAAGTTTAAATCGTTGCTGTACGATAGAGAATCTGAACATGTAAATGGATAGACAAAAGTTAGATGAAGTTGGTGTTCGTGAAGAAAGTTCGCAGGAATAGCAGGAGACTACAAAATTATCAACACGAAATCAAACAGGTGAAAATGCAAGAATTATTTTAATGAAGAATAAAATACAGCACCGTGTAAGCTGCGATGGCCAGCATAGTAAAGGATTTATTGTTGTAGAGGTAATCGCCAAGCCAATTCCCATCGCAGTAATGCAGGTCCATATGCCTACAAGTTCAGTGGATGATGAATAAATTGAAAGAATATACGAAGAGGAAGAAGATTCAATACAAAATATAAAAGGATACGTGAATCTAATTGTGACGGGAGACTGGAATACAGTTGAAGGCCAAGGAAGTGAAGTTAATGTAGTTTGAAAGTACGGACTGGGACAGAGCCATGAAAGAGAAAGTTGGCTGGTAGAATTGTGTATCAGTGATAATTTAGTACTTGCTAATAATTGTTTCAAACACCACCAACGACGGCTGTATACAAGAACATGATCTAGAGACACTGGAGGGTAGAGACTCGCAAGCCAGGTGTTGGATTGCAAGATTGACGCAGACGTTGGTTCAGACCACAACTTGGTGGTCATGAAATGCAGCCTGATATTGAAGAGATTGAAGAAAGGAATGCAAGAAAGTGGTAACTGGACAAGTTGAGGGATACGGGAGGGAGGGATTGTCTCAAAGAACATGTCACTCAAAGACTAAATGAAAGTGTCGAGGGAAACACAAGTGATAAAGATTTGACAATGATGGAAAGCGAGATCAGTAGGGCTAATGAATAACGGTTGGGATGAAGAGTAATGCCAAGCAAAACTCAATGGATACTAGACGTGATTGACGAACGGTGAAGGTACAATAATTCCAAAAATGAGAAGGGCAGAAAAAATGAAACAGAAAATGCAGGATAGCAAAGGAAGAATGGCTGAAAGAGAAGTGCAATAATGGTGAAGGCTGTATACTTGTAGGAAAGGTGTATACTGCATAAAGGAAAATCAAAGGAACGTTTGTGGAAATAAAAACGAGGTGTACGAATATTAAGAACTCGGATAGAAAATCGAAAAGAGAAGACAAGGTAGAAATATGCCTGTAATATATTCAGGAACATATTCACCATTTGTATTAAGAGAAGGTGGTAGAAGACGAGGTTCTGTAACAAAAAGAGGTTATTGATGCTAATGAAAGGGGTGACTCAATTTTTAGTCAGAATTCGATAGTGCTTTGCGAAACCTAAATAAGAGAAAGGCACCTGGAAATGATGACATACCATCAGAATTACTGAATGCCTTAAGAGAAACCAGCATGGCGAGGTTATTCCTTATGGTGTATAAGATATGCGATAATAGAGGAGTGCCATCCCATTTTAGCTTACAATCTGGCTCAGCCCTGTGGTATTTGGAGATGTCCTCTGTCGGTAAATTAATAGGCACATAAAAGTCCTCCTGCAACCCAGTCCATCAGAAAAATTTTCCAATGCAAATGTTTAAAGGAAATTGAACCTTAAACACAATATACTGTGGGAGTGCGCAAATACGACTCGCAAACTTACATTCCTTCAGTACGGTACGGAAAGGTTCATTTTTCTATAATATAATTCCGTTGTCTGTGTATATACATAATTCCATTTAGAGTGTACAGTAGCACCTGTGCGGCTCCATGGCTCAATTGTTAGCGTGTTGGCCTTTGTTTACGGGGTTCCCGGGTTCGATTCCCGGCAGATTCGGGAATTTTAACCATAATTGGTTAATATCTATGGCACGTGGGTTGGATGTATTTGTCGTCTTCATCGTCATTTCTTCCTCATCAAGACGCGCAGGTCACCTACCGGAGTCAAATCAGAAGACCTGCATGTGGCCACCCGAACTTTTCCTCGGACACTCCCGGCACTAAAAACTATGCGCCATTTCAAAATTACCTCTAACGATGCGAGATGTTTCATGAGATTCGTTACAAACACAAGAAGTGTACAAAATTCTTAAAAACTCAAAGTGTGTTTATATATTTATACAATTTAAAATGTAAAATTAAAATAAATGATGAGTGAAATCTCTGACAAACCCCATAATATAGGAAGTTCAAATCTCACACAATAGTTCCCCTTATATCTTAGATGCTTTCAACGAAATGGTCTGAGAAAATTCCACACGACATAAAATGGGGCGGTCTCACAATGTTAATCAAGGCAGAGTTTTAAAACATTCCGCTTCTTATGGGTTATGTGGAGGTAAGACCCAAAAACAAACATATCAATTCCTCCAAGGCCATCGACTCACAAATCTGAAATGTCAAAATAACTTAATTCCCGGGGATTTCAAATATTACTGCAGTATCGCCTCAGTGTTCAGGGATGACACAACGGAGACGTTGAACTTACCGCAAGAGATTCTCATCTCTATTAAACCTTCAGGATTAACACCACACAAACTCATGCTGAAAGTTCGTGCAGTTCTAATGTTCATCAGAAACGTGAACTTGTGCTCAGGATCAGTTAATGGAGTTCGCACGGTGGTTACATGACTTAGTGGATAGATCTATAAATTTGGAAGTTATTACAGGTGCTGCTGGAAAGGGAAACATTGCTTTCAGGCCAAGATAAAAATCAGTTTATACAAATCCCAACATGCCTTTCCTTACGACAAAACTGTAATTCCCCTTTAGACCGACATTTGCAACGACAATAAACAAAGCCCTATGACCGACACTCAAGAAAATAAGAAAAAATATTCCCAAACCATTGTCCAGACACAGGAACTATATGTAGCTCTTAGCCACGAAAACTCCAGGAGATGCCAAAGTTGTTGTTACACAAACATGCAAACAAGTGAAAATAGTAGCACTGTATATATTAAAAACATTGTTTATGAAGAACTCTTACTTTGAGATTCTGCTTCATAATGAAACACGTATGCATATTGAACCCGAGTGACTTAGGCCCAAAGTCAATCATGATTTGATTTATGAAGGGAAATAGTACATTTAATGAAATACAGAAGTGTAGTTGAAAATATTTCATCTGTGTAATGTTGAAATATGAGCAAAGGAACACGACAGACTGGAGCCTGACAGATTAGCTCGACACAACAACATTTAGCTACTTCACAGCAGGGGATCCCATTAGTGGCAACCAGGAAAAATACAAGTCCACAAATAAGTCTTGGTCAGAAAGAGAAGGGGGTCGTTTGACACAAAGGAAGCTTGCAACATGAGTAGTGCGCTGGGATATTTTTGGCGGACGGAAATTTCCGTGACGTCATGGAAAGGTACAGTAGTTGCGAGGACATTCGCTAGCCTAGGTTATCGCAGGTGGAAACTTAAATCACGTGACCACTTATAGGCCAATCACGAAAATTTAGACGGAAACTCAGGGATACCATCTTAAGGAATGATGGATGAGATATTCTCGTAACTTCAAAAGTAATTAGTAATAAATTATTGTGAGTACACGGATCGATGTAATGAACTTATTAGATGCCACGTATAGAAAAATAATCAATAATTATTGGCAAATTAAATAAATTGAAGGCTGGATTTCTTGGAAACCAGACAGCTTGAATGTCATTGGCTGGACGAAAACCACGTTGTGAGGGACGCTTCCAAAGGCGCGAAATGTGAGGAGCTAAATCCACCCGTATCTCCTAAATCTGTGATCGCCAGGAGTTCATATTTAATCCAGCAAATATGCTAGCGGAGCGGATTAATTTGATATGAATTTTAACGTCTAATTCGGAGTGCAAGTGCCGATATTAAAAATCCACCCCCTCCCTCAGGGGTATGACGTCAATGAATCCGCGAGGGAAAGCTTCATCCATATATACGGGCGCGAGGGATACTCGCCACCACACTTGAAATGAATCTCTGGAGCTGAACCGTCGTTCGCAGCTGACTTCAAATCCGTCGGGCGTACAGTAACTCAACATTTAATGGCGCGAGCATCCGCCAGTACTTATAAAATGTGATCGCGCTCAAGCAACATGAACTGGAAGTAGTTAACTTAGGACAGTGTTTGCCAGTTATAAATATCATAGTGAAGTCAATTAATTGCATTGTAAGAGTGAGTAATATAAATTGCACCGCAATAAGTACGTAAATAACATACTGTGTGACGAACAGTACTTTAAGGGAATAATAGCCTGTACTTTGGAATGTCGAACCGCTATCATGAACACTTCAAGAGGGCCGTATGAAACAGGCGTATCGCGTCGGACGACATAAATCGCGACGGGCGTAAAATTCGACACACCGTCGTACGTGTCCATGTCCATTGTGCGGTAATTGGACGAAGCTTAAAACAGTGTAACATATTAAATTTTTGGGTCTAGGGTATTAATTTGTTTTATAAAAGTAAAGTTTTCAGTGTTAACATTGTCAATGGTGAAGTATTGTGATAATTAAGGTATTAGTGTAAAAATGGTAATGTGCCAGGAAATCATTTGTGGAACTACGCCATCAAGAATGGAGGAGTAATACGGCGGAGAGGGGCCGAAAGGAGCCTCTCATCTGCCAAGCTGCAATGGATTACCGATAACTAAGATGAGTGCTAATATGTAGATAATATTTGGGAAATATTAGCGTGATGGGAAAAATGGGAATAATTTGGTTAGACTTGGTTACCTTCTGTAACAAGATGAGTCGCTTAACGACCCCATCCTAAATTTGTAGCACGGACAGTATTAAATAATAACAATGTAAATAATCGGGTCTTTTTATGTATTCAGTTTGTTTGAGGTGTAAATTTTGTATATATAGGGTAGTACGTTAAGTCATGCATGCATTCATATTTTCTTTGTATTCAAGAATAATTTTTTTAACATTTGATTTTGTTATCATGGTCTAATAGACCCGATCTGTGCTTTTCTGTTAGTCATTTTTGACGAGTTATGTAATGACATTGAAGGAAAGTCCAGCCTTGTCATACCAAAGTGAAGTTGTTAAATTTGTGAGAAGCGATAATAATAATAATAATAATTCATGAGATATTGGAATTTTAGTGAGCCGTGCGTAATAATAAAATTTAAGTGATCAGGTGTTGAGTTTATCGGGAATCATTAAATGACGGGAGGTCGTTTTTAATTCGGAATTAAAGTGTGTGGTAATTTAACTTGATAAATTAATAATATTGAAATGTAGATCGGTGCTAATAATCCGTACATGTTAATGAACGTGTGGTTTAAATTACGGTCCAATATTTTTTTACGTATAAATGTCGTGTCTTAAATTTGCAATTCAGTAGCCGGAACACGTAGGACTAATATTACGAAACCATGATTGTCAAATTTTGGTAAATATAATTTCAAAATGTTACGATTATTTGTGGAGAACGAACTAAGGCGTAGATCAAAATGAGATAGAAAAATGTTAAAAGATCTTCAGTCAGATAATAAAAGGTCGTACGATGTCAGAAGTGGAATAAATAAGTCAGTTGATAATTCTGTGAGAAATAAATGAATCAAGGAATATTGAGATAGAAAGGGATATAAATTCCGTACGAGAGACACTTAGGATATTGAAATGAGTGTAAAATGTACGGGCAGTGTCACAGAGAAATACTGAGTTACGTAGCGGGTAGAATTCGAACCCGTGACAGCATGTACGAAATAAATCGACTGCATAGCTACTCGTTGAGATACAACGGATCTAAGGATAATGAGAGTTCAGATTCCACGTAAATGATCGTATATTGTAATCATTGTAATGACGAGTGATGACAATCATGATGTCGTGATAATAATAATGATAAATATTGCAGATAAAGGATTGGATCGCCTTAATTAAATGAGCGTTGATAAAGATGTTAAACGGGAATCTAAATGAGAATATGCAACCGATAATAAGAGTAACAATGTTAGGACGATGTCAAATCGTCGCGGTCAGATTAATAATCATTGTCATAATAATAACAGTAATGATGTCGTTGGTTGATCTTTGAATAATTGTAATTGCGACCGATATCCTAATGCATTTTTGGCGGAAGTGACCGGTTCATTAATAATAATAATAATCTTGAGTGACATTAATAATAATAATAATAATAATAATAATAATAATAATAATAATAATAATAATAATAATAATAATATCTTGCGTGACGTTAATAATAATAATAAAATCTGGAGTCACCTAATCATTAATAATAATAATAACCATCAGAGGGATATACTAATAATAATAACAGTAATAACCATTTGTGTTTGCGTCCCGCATAATAATGACGATATTTACCATACGTGACAGTGCCAGGAACTGTTGAGTAATAATAATAATAATAATAATAATAATAATAATAATAATAATAATAATAATAATAATTTCAAGGATGATAATTTCGTGGATAAATGAATATTCTGACGATAGTGAATTAATTAGTTGGTGACAACATCCCTCTACTCGTATGTTTGAATAATAAGAATAATAAATATTATAGTCATTTGTTACCTCGTTATTGTACGGTTTCAGCACGGGACGAGTTACAGTAATACTTGGTGTGCTTGTTTACTTCGCTCGCGATGCGAGGGGAGGTCATCGGCACGGTATTTCCCACCGCTTCTCGTTATCTCATCTGTGGCAGTAGTCTACTGAGGCTACTTTGTAACATTTCAGATTATGTGTAAATAAAATATAAATGCTAATTCAGTGGTATGGTATCAGCTGGACATCGTAAGATAGGTACTGTCCGTGTAACCCATTTTTCGTAATTCACGAGAAACATTACCCAGTCCGAGTACCGGTCTCGGAAAAATGCATATAGCCGGGGTACATCATCTTAGTTAAATCGAGAAGCCGAACGTAGCATGGGTTATGCTCGGGCTCCCGACAGAAGGAAGCTATATCCTTGAACAACGGTTCGATTCAAATGGAATCGATCCGTAAGTTATACTCCACTTGTAATTTCTTTCAGAAGCAACCCAGCAACATATTGATACCACTTGCGGTATAGCAAGTGATTTATTTATGTAACATGTGTGGAAATTTAAATATCATTGCCAAATGTATCAAAGTTTCGTACGTCGGATGGCGTAATAAACTGCTCCTTCTGGCAATTATTTCAAAGGAAACCATTGTCATAATCTTTTTATTGTAGTTAGATGATACCCTTTTTAAAGTTAACTGCATCTTCCTAGTGCTATTATGGAGTCCTTAAATTCAAGTTTACAATCGAGCTTTCCCCATTTTAATTTTTTTGCTCCGTTCATTCCCGTGTTCATTGATGCCTCTATATTTATATTTGATGACTTAAATAATGAACCGACACCCCTGAGATAAATGCTAGTCTGGGACTCGGGAGGTAGACGGGTGCAATATATATACTGTTTCCATTGCTTAGTTTTTCATTTTATAATCATGAAAAAAGCAGATTTTACTACTATAGGCCACTAGTGATTAATAACAGGTTCACGCTTTGAATTTTAACATAAACAGAGTAAATCTCAACGATGACTATAAGAAAGCAAAAACGCCAACAATAATGCACTCAAATATGGACGCATCATCACTCACGATGACCTTACATGTATTTAACCCGGAAAAACGCACAATACGATGGCGGTAAATTGTAATCCAAGTCTAGAATTTCACTATTTACTATTGAATACCTATTATTAGCTCATTATTATTACAGCATTATTATTTTTACTACATTCCAAACTCAAATTACGCTAATGCCACACTGTCTACACTGAAATCATTACTACTTCCACAATAACTCACCTCAAACCGGATTGTTTCAATCGTATTTATGACACTGTTCTTCATGGCATTTAGATTATAATATTTTGCATCTCGTAATAGGGTCACTGTACTCATTTGATGACTCAGATATAGGCATCACGTAACTACCTCTCTTGCAAAATCCCTAGTCAATGGGAGCACATGCACAACATACTTGGAGATTGACTGATTGTCTCTGCTGTTAATCCTAGTAATTGGCGCAGTATATGCATAGAAAGAAAATTACAGGTATTTGAAATTAAAAGCAAAGGAAAGCAAAGTCATCTCCGTGCAGGCCATGAAGGCCCTTGGAGGAGTGGAAGGTAAAGGCTTCCACTATCCGTAACCTCGGCATTTGATGGGGTAGAGTGGTTACCTCTACGTCCGACCGCCTTTGCCCCCAGGACTTAACCTGTTACTCATTTTTGGTGTAGGCTGAGTGAACCTCAGGGCCATTTGTACCTCCAGAAGTGGAAATCTCGTTTCTTCAATTTTCGACATCCTTTCGGGGACTCGAACCCACTTTCTTCCGGGCGAACCGAGCACGCCTTTACCGCCTCGGCCAGGCAGCCCGTACTGGAATTTAAGAGTAACTACTGTACTATCTGTTCTACCCCAAGATGTTTGCAGTAGTTGTCATAATATGCAGTGAAAGGCACATCAAACATAGAAGTCGCTCGTCGCTCTATGTGATACGCATGAATGAACCTGCTCACTACTCGCAAAGCACTTGCACCTCACGGGAAATAGCCATAGTTTACACGGATTGTATTGAACTGGGATACAATGGCAGATACCATGTGTAGTTCAGGCAAAAGCAGACAGTCGCGTGGAGCTATAGATGGCGAAGACCGGTATCGTTCAGTATTTCACAAGGTGCAAATATCGTGGTCTCTTACTCCACGTCGACATTCCTGTCAGCGAAAGAAACGGGCTCCGCCCCAGACATCCATATGTTAAAGAAACTAAAATCGTGGATGAAAATTATTTCAAAGTAACGGACCTCTGAAAAAAGAAGAATGGGAAAAAATGCAATTCCTTCCTACCATGAAATACCTTGGGTTACAAATTTATTTAGTCCAGACTTGGAAAATGTGGTCTGCACTAATCATGGCATACACACTGACGTTCTACACATAAGTGTGAAGGATTCCATTTGTTTTACTTTTTTGCAATTTCCTCGTTAACGACCGCCACCCTGGAGCGACATTATCTGAAAAAGGGGAATGATGAACAGTTGCCTTGGTTTAGTGTGAACAAAATGCAACTCATACCAGTACAATAGATGTACAACTTTCATTGAGTGGACACCTATTAAAAAACGTATATTTGTCTTCAAGAAAAATCTTTCAGCCCGAAATCTAAAAAAGGATATTGAATACAATCTTCTATCAAACATACATTTGGAGGCTAGCACAAGTGGGAAAATGTCAAAAGACCATTTAAAATCCTTTTTTCTGGAATGTCCTTTGTGACAATGTCTCAAATAACCAGAACTACATATTACTATGTGATTCTTGGAGTGCTCAAAAGGACACAACAATAGTAAATGAATCATTTGCGGGTAAAGGACACTGAATGCATGATCAGTGCACCAAAAAGAACAAAATGCGAACAGCCTTTGGATGAATATTTATTCCGGCCATATAAAATATATGCAAGGTTTCTGACAGACTATAAAACGACTCTGTGCAGTGACTCCGATACTAAATTTGGATACAGATTTTTCATAACGAGAATGCATCATAACCAGTTGTCTGCTACAGTGTATCAGTGTATCCTGGCAAGCGGCTGAGTACAACACTCCGGCATATGTTGCTGAATTCCAGAATGTGATTCAAGTGGCATTTGATTTTCGGCTCAAGAATGTGATTCTGAGGATAGTCGGGATATTGCATTTGCCAAACATGCCTATTGTGCATCTCCATGTTGTTTCATGCATTTTGTTGAGGAACCTAATGTTCATTTTTAAGGTCCGATATAGGACAAACAGGGAGTAACACAATCGAATGCTTTCACCTTCCCAATCACAGTGGTACGTAAAGCTCATAAATAAAATGGGAACACAAAATTCCTGTTCGAGCCGAGTGATATCCCTCGTCAGTGAATCCATCAAAGGTACACGCAGAAGTGGACGTCTCGTGTCCCCTAACACAGAAGAGTCAGTATTCGTGAAAGATCACTGCTTAGCTGAAGACAGGCCTTAGACTGAACAGGAATTATCGACGCATATATAGGTATTTCTAGAGCCTCCGTGGTTCAAACGGCAGCGCGCCTGCCTCTCACTGCTGGGTTCCTTGGTACAAATCCCGGTCCCTCCATGTGAGATTTGTGCTGGACAAAGTGGAGACGGGAGAAGATTTTCTCCTGGTACTCCGGATTTCTCTGTCATATTTCATTCCAGCAACACCCTGCAGTACCATTTCATTTCGTCTGTCTTTCATTAACCATTGCTCCAGAGGAGTGCGACAGGCTTCGGCAGCCGGCACAATTCCTATCCTCGCCGCTAGATGGGGCTTCATTCATTCCATTCCTTACCCGGTCGAATTACTTGAAACTGGCTGCGGATTTTCATATAGGTATTTCTGTGTTGATAGTGTTCGGAATTTTAAACAAACTTTGCAGATGTCCAAGACATGTGCTCATTTTTTCCGTAATAAAACAATAATGTATTTTTACTTATATTTAGATTGCCCCCTTGCCCTGTGCTCCTGTACCGAGACACGAATTGGTGCGAGAATTGAGAAACATATTTCGGTGGCCTTGAGGTGCATACAGTGGATTCATACTGCTCCCTTTATTGGAAGATATAACCCAGCTGCCATGACTTATGAAATGTCCCTCGTCTGTATATTATAATGTGATGTGACACGCCGTACATTAATTAAAAGTTGTATCACATGATCAGAATGTCAAGTGTGATATCGGTGAGTCTGTGGGTGTGCCAGTCATGACTTACAACGGGCTATAGAACTGTCAAAACTAGCCATAACGTTCGAGCAAACACAGGTAAGCGAGAGAAACGTG
The DNA here is from genome assembly GCF_040414725.1 of Anabrus simplex. Taxonomy (NCBI): domain Eukaryota; kingdom Metazoa; phylum Arthropoda; class Insecta; order Orthoptera; family Tettigoniidae; genus Anabrus; species Anabrus simplex. Next base: position 48,111,818 of record NC_090266.1, on the reverse strand, counting down.
AACTTACAAGAAATCAAAGGGAAATGACGTCGTGCGTATTGTCTCTCTCGTACGCTCTGAGCTACTGGCAGACTCATGAGTCAATTCCCACGCTCCGTTCTCGCCAACAGATCGTGTCCCTGTAGTTTACTACGGTCAGCGCTCCCATGGAAACTATACATAGACGAGGCCTGGAGCAGTCTGGCCTCACGACTGCAGCACAGTCAGTTCGTTTGCTTTTAAAAGAGGTTTCAAGACATCGAAAGGTCAATTTACTTGTCTGAGTTTTCCCGCATGTTCCCCATTAGTTCGAGCAAGATCTCCAGTGCAACACCTGGCTGAAGGACAAATTTCTACAATCCCGAAATGTGCACGACATTCATAAAACACTTCCTCAGTGGCAATATGCTCGACTGCACAGGAGAGTTCTTTCAATGTTGGATTCTATGTCTGTGTGAAGTTAATCAAGTCGCAGAGACGTGCAGATTTAATGGATTTTAACCAGCACTACTCAGCGTGGTTAAATTGTGTTTGTTCCAAACATAGACCACATTGTACATCCCGGATCACGGTGTTCTTTGTTTTACTGAAACGAGTGAATACTGTACACCACGTGTTATTATTGCATAATAAAAAATATATCTGTTTACCGAACAGGGTGGCCGCACTACGGCTATGGAGCCAAGATCTGCATTCGAGAGACGCCTCGTTTCGAAACTCACTGTCGACCGTCCTGCGCTTTCCCATGTTCACATCCAGGGAAATACCGCGACATTTCCCATTCTTATACCACGACTAACCCCTTTTATTCACCACCATTAATTACATCTTCAGTCGCTCCTCAACTGAGGATGTCACGAGGAGGATATCCGGCCATAAAAGCATACAATTGTAGGTCAATTCAAGAAACGGAACTAAGGGGTAGGCATAATATTAGTTTTGTCATATTACGTTTGATTACGCAGGCTTTGAAGGGATGTTTTGCTTCTACCAGTCAGAATTCACAAGATATACACCTTCCACTTACCTTGGCCTGCCGAGTCTGCCAGCATACATCCGTCTTCATCACACACTTCCACGAAATTGCCGAAACGCTGGCTAGACGTGAACGCATAATGTGCAATGTGTGCAAATCCTGGCCACTACTGATACAGACGGGTTATAATGCTAAAATATCTGAGCGAAATGAACAACGTTTGCGCTTCTTCTCCGCCACTTGCTGCCTCTCGTTCCAACCGTCTTCAGTACTACATTCTGCCCGTGACAGGTGCCTTCGTTCTATTCTCGCTTGGTCGTCGCCTTGAAATCCGTCCGTTTTCTCTTTAATATTGTCTCTGAAATATTAAATTTTACTCGCGCGGTTGATATCTCTATGATGAACCATCCCAGTGGAGGGGCTACTGCGTTGCGACCTCCGGACTTAGTGGAGCTTTTCTTTCACGGAGCTCACCCTATGCCTTTGGCTGTTAGTCTAACCACAAGGCAGTGGATGTCGGTTCTTACACTTCCTCACCCACTGGATATTAATACAATTTATCTTCAGAACCCTTCACCAGTTGTCGTTTCACCACAACCTCGTTTGTGGTCATTTTTCAAGGTTCGTATACGCCTTCACAGCTACCCTGGCGTTCTTGTGGCAAACAACGTCTCAACTGTACTTCACCCCTCTAGGCAGTCCATTACTTCATGGACGATGGTTTGGATTTATGGGGGACCCACGTGTGTTCACCAGGCTGAATTTGCTCAATTTATGTGTTGACGTGAAGGACATGGCGTGGAGTGGGTTATCCATTCTTCACAAATCCACCGACATCGTCCAGGATCGACGACTCGGTTTCGGGTATATGAACGAACACAATGACCACTTGACAACTGGGAGTGTACACGGTGGAAAATGACAACTAACTATTCGAAACAGGGAGGTAATTTCATGAATTAATGACCTGGTATCAGGTGACGGGCTTAAGAAGGTAATATTCATTTTATTTTTTCCACGTCACTTGGAGCGAAATCGTTTGACCCCATGTGGTAACAGAAAGGGGAATAACGTGCTCAGTCGTGCTGTTCTACCCTCTCTGATCGAAAATCTCGACGTCAGTGTACAAGATAACAGCCAATAACTCAAAACATGTGAATAATAACGGGTCGACGTTGAGTCAGATACGAATACTCAAGATGACCCATCTCTCAGCCTAGTGATTATAATGATGAAGAGGAGAATGTTAAATTCCCACTCTCATCATCCTAGAAGAGATTTGTTGCCGTTTTCCACTTCTGCACTGAATGCTAGGCCACTTCCCTTCCAAATGTGAACCCTCAATGACAGATATCGTGCAGACACTACGTCAGTGCATTAGGTCCTCAATTAGCAATACACTTCTCAAGTCCTTTACAAAATCGGAGACTCAGCCTTGTCTAATAAATCCCGAAATATCCACATTTACTTTTCATTCGTTATTACAGTAGTTTAATGTGATACAAACTTTCATTTCCGGAGCTCGTAAACACATTCAAGCAAGTTAACACGAATCTTCCATAAAATATTACCATATTTATTTATATCCTCAGCCAGAGCAATAATGTTTCCATTATTCCAATCAATCACGCGGCAAATCTCATGATGATCCATAATGATACATATAAGCACTTTTTGCTTATTATTTCAATTAATATCTGTTGTTGTGTGCGTATTTACATTTCCGCTTTCAATATTCAATGTGACATAACTGAATGTACTATTACGTACATCAATTCCATTAAACAGTGCTATTTTATAACGTTGTAAACGCCTGTGCAGAGAACTTTTTAAATGAATGAATTTTTTTATATTTATTTATTTATTTATTTATTTATTTATTTATTTATTTATTTATTTATTTATTTATTTATTTATTTATTTATTTATTTATTTATTTTGTTGGAAGGAAGCACGTTGTGCAGCTTAGTTTTGGACGAGGTGCAACAAACTACTGTACATTCAACACAACTGAGAGTACTACAATTTTCCAAAGAAAGATGAAACTGAGGTTAACTTGTCACATCATCAGTAAAAAAGCAAAATCTAAATAATATAGTTTCTGGGCTTTTGACGTGTCGAGGAAACAGAGAAACATGTTGCGCGTCTTCAGAGGAAAATCTCGACTGTTCTTCTGAAGATGCGGCACAAAGTTCTCTGTGAACATAAAGATACGGCAGAACCCCACCAGCTATATTATACCGAGCATTGAAAGCATCCATCTAAACAAAATCAAATTTCTTCCACAACACTAGCAATTTAAAAAATAAAAATAAGCACAAATAAAAGAAACCAGGTGGAGTTACAGATGCAAAACAATTAAAACTATAGCTTCTAACATTAGCAATCCAGATGAAAGGAGAAGACAAGTTCGAAATAAATTAATACGAAGCAAATATTTTCAAACGGTTTGGAATCCACACGAGTGTTTTGGACAATATATCACTTGGTGTATTTTATTATACTCTCCAAATTATAGAAAAATACCTTTTTAACATAAAATAATTGCCATTTAAATATAAAGAATCCATCCGCGGGATTACATAATACTGAGATTATTGATGTTCTTTAAATTTCTGTGAAAATTAATTAAATCCATTTTAATTTCTATTGTAGTATTGTCTCCTTAGATTCATAATTAGGCTGAAGCTTTGTGGTTTCGCTCGTAAAAGGACAGATATCCATAATGGATGCTCTCTCTTTCTCTCCCTCTCTCTCTTTCTAACAAATTTCGCTGATATTTCCAATGCATCGAGGATGCAAATCCTCAATTAAGCATGGGATAATGACATAATAAATTGATAAATAACAAATATGAGGGAGTGAAGAAGCTCGCTACGTACAACAGAACCTAACTGGGCATAAATGCCCAATGAGGCAAGGGTTAGTCCCATACTACCGCGCGGTCAGTCAGGTAATAGAAATCCGGATACTGGGTGAACATAATTCATAAATGGTCCTCTTGAAGCAAATGCAAGAAATTTTGAGTGAACTACACCGAAAATCTCAACAATATTGTACTAAAAATTACTACTGAGTGATCAATGACCAATAATGCGAGAGCTAATCCGGTCTTATTGTGCGATTGAGTATAACATTAAAAAAGTTTATAGAGGAGATACAACTTACGAAAAATGCATATCAATAACGAGAGGACTTCGAGGGAAATGCACTCGAATATCCGTATGAGGACATTTCACAGTTAGGGGAAGGATGCTGCGAATAAACTTCACTAAACATCATGTTTAAGCCCTGATTCGCTGGGCCGGTTGAAAATCACAATTTCCACGAAGAACGGAGCGAGTTAGATCGGTCTGTGTTATTTAAGTTAAGGAGGAATACAGCCTTGAACAGTGAACTCCTACCACCAAGTCGTATCTAATAATATTTGATATATCAGTGTTTTGCTTTGGTTCACTGTTAAGTTTAAGAGAAATCGTTCAAAACATTCAGAAAAACATATTGAAATGCAGTTTCCATCGGAGTTATACAAGGCCAAGGGTAGCAGAAATACACACATGTGTTTCTTGAAACACTACAAGTAAAAATTGGCCAGCCAGCGGCTCCCTGGTTGTAAGCCCCTTCTAATGCAGTATATATGAATGCAATTTGGTCGACCATTATGGAGAGAATATTAAATAAATTTGAAGCAGGTAGCGCACTCAGAAGTTTTAGTGGGGGTACACGGTAGTTATTGAAGCAGGTGGAATCGTGGTGACTAGAGTTCGCCTAGACTTCCCCGCAATTGCCCAATGAAAGCAATATAAGTTATATAACGAAATACGGTATTGTTAAAGGCATTTATCGTGAATCTACAATCTACAAGTTCCAAATGGTATTCAGCAAATAATAGTTCAGTTCTAACAGCAGATTACATCATTTGTAACAATAGAAGAGTATAGGGGACAAGATGCATATGAGGTATAAGAAAAACCTGTGTTATTTGCAACGCCCCGAATTACCTGCGCATTGCCTGCCCTCGCCGTGAGGACAGTCTTTTGGGGCAGCCGACATCACTTGCGGCAATATTCCTCCCCTATGTACCCACAACAACAGCAACCAGGCTCCAATCTGACTTACAATTGACGAATGGAACTTTTCCTACACTAGCAAACAAGTCTAACACAGGCGACCACGCCGCACCGGACTCCCAACCGCAACGCGCCGTAAACAACTTACTTGCTGGGGAACAACTCACATCTGAGAGTGCCAACAGCGGATACACACACGTTCACCATACCAGAGCCAACTTAATGCCATGCACCACAAAATTATACAGACCAACACATGAACGCTACAGGGTAACCTGAGTTGCTAGTTGTTTTTGCTAGTTGTTTTTTTTTACGTCGCACCGACACAGATAGGTCTTACGACGACGATGGGACAGGAAAGGGCTAGGAGTGGGAAGGAAGCGGCCGTTGCATTAATTAAGGTACAGCCCCAGCATTTTCCTGGTGTGAAAATGGGAAACCACGGAAAACCATTTTCAGGGCTGCCGAGGGTAATCTGATACACAGATGAAACCAGATCAGCCCACAACACAAGAACATTTTACGAATATTGAAAATACTGCCCATTTAAGTATAAAGCACGTCACTCAGCCCCAGCAAATTAAATGGGTATAGTAAGTTAAAATCCAAACGATAGATATGCCAGGTGATTTATTAGAAAAGCACTTAAATGACAATCGCAGCAATCTAGTCCTAAAGACCCGCGGTGACATAAGGAAAACACAACTTCCGGGAATCGGAAAAATCTAGTTCCACCAAAAAGCAATCGATCCAAGACACGCAAGGATCGCAGCCAAACGAGAAGACCGATACTTGAAGAAATTGGGTGCAATTAATAGTTGCCAATTTTAAGAATAACTTCATCCTTGACTACAGTCAAGTAATGTTTTGGATCTGACACCTTTTCGCGATTGTCAGCCTTACGCCCGTGGTGTGTAAGCACCAATATACTACTACGACCATGTTATGTCATCTTGACCACACTAATGTGCAGAGTACGTATGACACCTACCTTCTAGAGATTATTTTTCGTACTTTTGTTACTGCAAGCATTAATGGCATTTTGAACATAACGAAGTGGACACACACTAAGAACTGTATTAGAGAAAATTACATAGATATTCTATTTCTTCGAGAAAGGTATACCTACAATTTAGATATGTTAAGCCCATAAGAAGAACAAGCCCACATACATGGCGTTCGTAGATCTTGAAAAACTATTTGATAATACAGAGTGGACGAAGCTATTTGAGGTTCTGAAGGTGATCGGGATCAGAACCGAAAACGAAGAACGATGTACAATCTGAATAAAAATCAGTCTGCAGTGATAAGAATCGAGGAATTTGAAGAACAATCAGCAATCCAGAAAGGAGTGAGGCAAGGTTGTAATTTGTCCCCCTGCACCCTTCTATTCGTCGGTGGCACGCACAATCTACACTCAGGGTCTTCATCAGGTTCTTCCTAGTATTAGATGTCGTTGGGTAAATTGAACGCCTCAGCTAGCTATGGTGCTCGAATGGTGATTGAACATGTTCATTTACATCCCCGTGCTAATTAATGACGAAGAATGGTGATAAGAATGGATCTTGTTAGGAATCCTATTGGGCGACCGAAATATCAGATTGAAAATTTGGTTTATGAAACCAGTTAAATTGGTTTCGTATATTGTCCAGTCTCAAATTCATGGTTTTCCAATAATATCCCATATAATCGCATATAATTTGATACTGGTTTTGAGATTATTTAATCCATAATACTGGCGATGTATGAGCTTCCCTAGCTCAGTCGGCAGCGCGCCTGCCTCTCACCACTGTGTTCCGTGGTTCAAATCCCGGTCACTCCTTGTGAGATTTGTGCTAGACAAAGCGGAGGCGGGACAGGATTTTCTCCGGGTACTCCGGTTTTCCGTGTCATATTTCATTCCAGCAATGCCAGCAACACTCTCCAATATCATTTCATTTCATCTATCATTAATTAATCATTGCCCCAGAGGAGTGCGGCATGCCTCGGCAGCCGGCATAATTCCCATCCTCGCCGCTAGATTGGGGCTTTATTCATTCCATTCCTGACCCGGTCGAATGACTGGAAACAGGCTGTGGATTTTCATTGTTAATGTTGGCGATGTCTTATAAATGATAATGAACGTAATGTCAAAATAGATTAACAGAGATGGTTGAGAATGTCTACCTTATATTAACAACAACTGAGATATTCTGGATACGAATACGTTTATTCAAATACAATCCCTAAATATGTTTAGACGAAACCAAGGAGAGACATGAAATCTGAATATATGAAAATTAAAATATTAAGATAGCAAACAGTTGTCAATTGAAACTTATCAATGTAAGACAGCGAACAACGTTAAGCATTATCTGCTGAATTTCAATTATCTTATTCATTTATACGAACACTAGTTCACAATAACAATTAATATTATTCTTATAATTGCCACGGATGTGATGTATGATTTCATCGTATATAAATGAACCTAAATATAAAAGGCCTAACCTGTTTCTTAATGATGATTATCCAAATTCAATATCATCCCGTTGCAGAGACCGATGTTATTAATATATATAAAATTCCTGGTATTTGTCACTTGCTTTCGCTACATGATCCTATCAATAATGTTCTTTGGCAGTTGAAACTCAAAGGAAAATGACATGAAATCTGAATCCATCTATTCTAAAATAAACTGTCCTGAAGTTGCTCGTACAGACGTAAGATTATACACACTATAATCTCCACACATACTGTACCTTCGAGGATCTACCCTATCAGTAAAATAATATATAACATGAAGAATGGGATGGTATGATATCATATTAAAATAACCAATTCATATTAAAGAAATAAAGTCAATAAATCACATATGATCTAATATATAAATCAAATTACTATTCAATACACAAAGACTACAATTATTAAAGCATATTTACGTACCAGGGATTTTATCCTCTTAGCTATGTGTACGATCGTTAACCATTCATATCCATAACGCACGTATCCCGGCTTAGTATCAATTACTATACAGAAAATGAAACAATGTGAAACATTCAAATGAGAATCAAGTCCTCACTAGTAAATAACGCAACATTATAATTACAAGTAGTTCATGAATAGTAATCACGACCATCAAGAAATCAAAGTTCTTTTAAACAAGCATAAAAACTAAAGTTATCACGTTTGTCGCCTCGAGCAATATGAATGAAATGTATGCGTCTTATAACAATCTGCAAAATTATATTTCGTCAAATCATGTACGAATTCGTATGACTTCACTTGCACGGCATATCTCATAATAAACACATATTAGACATACATAAATACAACACACGCCATTAATGCATTTCATAAAATCATACGACATCAACTCAATATTCACTGCCAGTTGCATTGACATCACCTTCCATTAATATTAAATTAACACTTACATATTACCTCGCCGTAAATCAACTAATACATGTCTAATACATGTCTAATATTAACAACAAATCAATACCAAATACATGACTTACCTGCGTAGTATATGTTTGACACTATATAATATGCAACACTTCATATAATTATAACATTACAGGTCATACCTCGTACAACACTGAGTCATTAATTCGATAATTCAGTTTTAAACACTCATATCTATTGGTTCACATCGTGAGACACATCATCATTACCACTCGTATTGCTAGCACTTCTTAAAGAATAACAGTTTAAAAGATAGTCCGATCACCGCACATCACACGTATTTATGTTGCATTGTTCACCAAGAAATAATAGTAATATCCGATTTAAAAACCATCGAAGTCGGAACGTCTCAATAAATCATCCCACACACACCTGTTTAAAATATAAATTTAGTAATTCCCCACACGGGTATATATATCGCGATGTGTTAAATCACATTAATATTACTTATTATGTATCCACTCAGTACCAGATAGAACTACTTCAGGACATCTAAATCTACTTGAAGTTACATATTACGTCTATGAAATAGAAAGAGAAATTACAAGAAAGAACATTATTTCACATTAATATACAAAGATTAACTGACTTGTGGACCAGGGTTAAGGTTGCGCATGGTCCGTTATTTCACCTTCATATCAGCATGGTTGAGCACGGTCAGGGCTTACTATGACATATTAGCCCTCCATCATTTTACTCTTGTTTCTATTACAAATAAATATTCGTTCTTCTTGAGCATAATAAGCCTGTAACAATCTGGATTGACATTATTAGACTTACGTAACAGTATGTTTTTTTGCCATTCCAACTTGATAGCTTTTGTCTGTCTCAATAACCTCTCAATAGTCCGACTCGTTGGCTGAATGGTCAGCGTACTGGCCTTCGGTGCAGAGGGTCCCGGGTTCGATTCCCGGCCGGGTCGGGGATTTTAACCTGAATTGGTTAATTCCAGTGGCCCGGGGGCTGGGTGTTTGTGCTGTCCCTAACATCCCTGCAACTCACACACCACACATAACACTATCCTCCACCACAATAACACGCAGTTACTTACAAATGGCAGATGCCGCCCACCCTCATCGGAGGGTCTGCCTTACAAGGGCTGCAATCGGCTAGAAATAGCCACACGAAATTATTATTACCTCTCAATAATCATCTGCGCTACAATTCTTCATCGTAACAGTGACCTGCAACAGAATCTTTTAACTTCAGAATATATATTACTATTTCAAGGAATACAACTTCGCTAATTACAACATGGATATCACCACCATTGAGTTCTCATGACATCGATACCTTATGAATAGTAACACAGTAAAGGTTTCCACCTATTCAGTACTAATATGTATTTACAATGTTAAAATTACATGGAACTAGTTTCGACCCACCTAGGGGTCATCATCAGCCATATTAAAGCATACATAAGTTTTTGTCGAATCCTAAAACATGTTATTTTTAACTGTAATAATCGTATGGATTTTATAATTTATAAATTGAAGTTTGGTAATGAGATGAGAAATGTTAGTATGGTACAGGTGAGTAGTAAATAATAATATATATACAAACAAGTTTGGAACAAAGTACTAGTAGGGTGCTTAGAGTTGTAAAAATATAACCTCGTGGATGTCATTAGTCCTCGTACTAAAGAAACAATGTAAAATAACACATATAAACATATATACAAGTATGTACAAAGTCTGGAGAGTAAAGAGTGATACTCTTTTAATGTCGAGTCGGCTTGACACTGATCACTTAAGCGGAGAAATTAGGTATTTGGTGTATTAAAGCTGTGTTGGTCGGTTGCGTTGTTGATTGTTGGACGTGAAGTTATTTTTGAATTTCTGGTGGTCTGGAAACTTCACGTCCAACAATCAACAACGCAACCGACCAACACAGCTTTAATACACCAAATACCTAATTTCTCCGCTTAAGTGATCAGTGTCAAGCCGACTCGACATTAAAAGAGTATCACTCTTTACTCTCCAGACTTTGTACATACTTGTATATATGTTTATATGTGTTATTTTACATTGTTTCTTTAGTACGAGGACTAATGACATCCACGAGGTTATATTTTTACAACTCTAAGCACCCTACTAGTACTTTGTTCCAAACTTGTTTGTATATATATTATTATTTACTACTCACCTGTACCATACTAACATTTCTCATCTCATTACCAAACTTCACTTTATAAATTATAAAATCCATACGATTATTACAGTTAAAAATAACATGTTTTGGGATTCGACAAACACTTATGTATGCTTTAATATGGCTGATGATGACCCCTAGGTGGGTCGAAACTAGTTCCATGTAATTTTAACATTGTAAATACATATTAGTACTGAATAGGTGGAAACATTTACTGTGTTACTATTCATATGTTATTCTCAGTTCAGTACGGACCAACAACATGAAATTCATAACCCTTGATCGATACCTTACCATACGATATGTCTATTTACGTACGTTTCCTTTGGTTTCGTCTTACGAAACGCATGGATTACAGTGCATATAACATTTAAAATTCAAATATATAAACTAACTAGCAAGATACCCGTGCTTCGCTACGGTATTATACTGAAATTTATAATTGAATGCTTATTGTTTTAGATATATAATCCCCCGAAATTCGCGAACTGACTCGTTTTCTGCGAGAATCCACCAAAATTCCTGATCTGACTGGTTTTCTATTATTTCACGGCACGTTTCCTCCCATTTTTCAATCTTCCTTTCCAGCAATCGATTTCGTACTTCCCGGGCTAGGCTCAGATATTCCTCCCGGTCAGTTGGGTCCGTAAATCTTTGCCATCTTTTCCTATAATCATTTTTAATATGGATAAAATCCTTCAGGAGATCCGGCGTGGTGTCATATTGGGTGCCTTGGCGGCACTGAACCCGCGGCCGGGCTGCATTCTTAGTCATTTGTCCAGGAGCCGTTACCAGCGCGGTCCGCACATTTGACGACGGTCCGGAATATTATTATTATTATTATTATTATTATTACTATTATGTGTTGCTGGAATGGCTGATGACAGGGAAAACCGGAGTATCCGGAGAAAAACCTGTCCCTCCTCCGTTTTGTCCAGCACGAATGTCACATGGAGTGACCGGGATTTGAACCACGGCACCCAGCTGTGAGAGGCCGGCGCGCTGCCGCCTGAGCAACGGAGGATACTTATAAGTACATTAATAACAGTAAAATCAATTGGATACACCTCCTTCTACACCCCAACGCCGTTAAGTTTATTTACCGCCACCCCCCTAAAAATATTAAAATAATGCTTGTTTCTTTATGTTTAAAGGAGATTCCAAACACCAATGTTCACGTCTATTACCTTCAGTTTTGAAATATAAGTATCACACGAAAATAATTTACTTTTTTCACTTCATTTCACAATACTCCCCCCCCCCCCGAAGTGAATTTTCCCCTCAAAAAATACTTGTTTCTTTAATAGTAAAGGATCTTCTAAATACCAATTATCACGACTCTAACTTCTTCAGAGTTTTTGATTTATGTGTCCTCATGAAAGGAATTCAACTCCTTTACACTCCCGCCCTCCAAGATGGTTTCCCCACCAAATGCGTTTTTCTTTGTTTTTAAAGGAGATCAAAATACGAATTTTCACGTCTATGACAACTTTATATTTATTAGATGTATGTATTCTCATAGAATTAAGTCAATTAATTTTTCAATTCTTTCACCCCCCCCCCCCACGCCTTCAAGGGATTTTCAGAGAATACGTGTTTCTTTACTTTTAAAGCAGATTGCAAATATCAAATTTCACGTCTGTAACATCTTCATTTTTGAGATTTCAGTAGCCTAATTAAAAGAATTCAACACCATTTTCAGTCACTTTTACCCCCCCCCTTCCACTCGAGTGGTATTTCCGAAAACTAAAAATACACGTTTCTTTATGTTTAATAGAGATAAAAATACCGTTTTTCACTTCTGTAACATGTTAAGTTTTTTTAGATATACTGTAAAAATTCTCATTTTAAAATTTCACCCCTTTTGAGTTCCCCTTAAGCGGAGTTTCCAAAAACAAATCACCTATGTTTCTTTACATTTACAGGAGATTCCAAACACCCACTTTTTACATCTGTAACATTTTACGTTTCCAAGATATTCTGTAGATGTATTCTTTCAAAAAATTCACCCCAAATTGTCACTCCTGTTTAACCGCCATTAATTGGATTTTCCAAAAACTAAAAAATACGTGTTTCTTTATTTTTAAAGGAGATCCCAAACACCAATTTTCAGGTCTGTAATATCTTCAGTTTCTGAGATATAAGTAGCCTCATTAAAGGCATTCAACCCCTTTTTCACCCCTTTTCACTCCTCCTATTGCGATTTTCCGAAAACAAAAAAATATGTGTTTCTTTATTTTTAATGAAGATTCTAAATACCAATTTTTACATCTCCAAACTTTAAAAGTTTGGAGATATAGAATCACTCATTTTAAAAATCACCCCCATTTTCACCCTCCCATTAATTGGATTTTCCAAAAACAAAAAAATACGTGTTTCTTTATTTTTAAAAGAGATCAAAAGTACCAATTTTCAGGTTTGTAATATCTTCAGTTTCTGAGATATAAGTACCGGTATCCTGATTAAAGGCATTCAACCCATTTTCCCCCATTTTCATCCTTTTTCACCCCTCCTATTGGGATTTTCTGAAAACAAAAAAATACGTGTTTCTTTAATTTTAAAGAAGATTCTAAATACCAATTTTTACATCTGTAAACTTTTAAAGTTTTGAGATATGGCTACACTCATTTTAAAATTTCACCCCCCTTTTCACCCCCTTAGCGAAGGAATATCCAAAAATCCTCTCTTAGCGAGCACCTACATCTTAATATGAATATATCCCCAAAATTTCATTTCTTTATGTCCAGTAGTTTTGGCTCGGCGATGATGAATCAGTCAGTCAGTCAGTCAGTCAGTCAGGACAAGTTATTTTATATATATAGACTAGCAAGGTACCCGTGCTTCGCTACGGTATTATACTGAAATTTATAATTGAATGCTTATTGTTTTAGATATATAATCCGCCGAAATTCGCGATCTGACACGTTTTCAGCGAGAATCCACCAAAATTCCCGATCTGACTCGTTTTCTATTAGATTACAGCACGTTTCCTCCCATTTTTCAATATTCCTTTCCAGCAATCGATTTCGTACTTCCCGGGCTAGGCTCAGGTATTCTTTCCGGTCGGTTGGGTCCGTAAATCTTTGCCATACCGTATTTTCCTATAATCATTTTTAATCTGGATAAAATCCTTCAGGAGATCCGGCGTGGTGTCATATTGGGTGCCTTGGCGGCACTGAACCCGCGGCCGGACTGCATTCTTAGTCATTACCCGTCCAGGATCCGTTTCCAGCGCGGTCCGCATATTTGACGACGGTCCGGAACATCATTATTATTATTATTATTATTATTATTATTGTTATTATTATTATTATCATTATTGTTATTATTATTATTATTATTATTATTACTATTATGTGTTGCTGGGATAAATGATGACAGGGAAAACCGGAGTATCCGGAGAAAAACCTGTCCCGCCTCCGTTTTGTCCAGCACGAATGTCACATGGAGTGACCGGGATTTGAACCACGGAACCCAGCTGTGAGAGGCCGGCGCGCTGCCGCCTGAGCAACGGAGGATCCTTATAAGTACATTAAGAACAGTAAAATCAATTGGTCTCACCTCCTTTTACACCCCACCGCAGTTAGTTTTTACTGCCAACCCCCCCCCCCCCAAATTAAAAGAAGGCGTGTTTCTTTATGTTTAAGGGAGATTCCAAACACCAATGTTCACGTCTATTACCTTCAGTTTTGAGATATAAGTATCCCCATAAATATAATTTACTTTTGTCACTTCATTTCAAACTACTCCCCCCCCCCCAAGTGAATTTTCCCGCAAAAACATACTTGTTTCTTTAATAGTGAAGGATCTTCTAAATACCAATTATCACGACTCTAACTTCTTCACTTTTAGATTTATGTGTCCTCATGAAAGGAATTCAACTCCTTTACACTCCCGCCCCCCAAGATGGTTTCCCCCCCAAAACGCGTTTTTCTTTGTTTTTAAAGGAGATCCAAATACGAATTTTCACGTCTGTAACAACTTCAGTTTTTATTAGATGTATATATTCAGTAGCCTAATTAAAAGAATTCAACACCATTTTCAGTCACTTTCACCCCCCCCTCCACCCAAATGGTATTTCCGAAAATTAAAAATACACGTTTCTTTATGTTTAATAGAGATAAAAATACCATTTTTCACTTCTGTAACATGTTAAGTTTTTTTAGATATACTGTAAAAATTCTCATTTTAAAATGTCACCCCTTTTGGGTTCCCCTTAAGTGGAGTTTCCAAAAACAAATTACCTATGTTTCTTTACTTTTCCAGGAGATTCCAAACACCCACTTTTTACGTCTGTAACATTTTACGTTTCCAAGATCATCTTTCAAAAAATTCACCCCAATTTGTCACTTCTGTTTAACCGCCATTAATAGGATTTTCCCAAAACTAAAAAAAATACGTGTTTCTTTATTTTTAAAGGAGATCCCATATACAAATTTTCAGTTCTGTAATATCTTCGGTTTCTGAGATATGTGTATCCTCATTAAAAGCATTCAACCCATTTTTTTACCCTTTTCCACCCCTCCTATTGGGATTTACAGGAAACAAAAAAATACGTGTTCCTTTATTTTTAGAGGAGATTCTAACTACCAATTTTTACATCCGTAAATTTTAAAGTTTTAAGATGTAGACACATTCATTTTAAAAAATTCACCTCCCTTTTCACCCCTCAATATTTGGATTTTCCAAAAACGAAAAAATACGTGTTTCTTTACATTTAAAGTAGATCCCAAATACCAATTTTCAGGTCTGTAATATCTTCAGGTTCTGAAATATAAGTAGCCTCATTAAAGGCATTCAACCCATTATTCACCCTTTTACACCCTTCCTATTGGGATTTTCCGAAAAAAAAGAATACGTGTTTCTTTATTTTTAAAGGAGATTCTAAATACCAATTTTTACATCTATAAACTGTAACAGTTTTGAGATATAGATACACTCATTTTAAAAAATCACCCCCTTTTCACCCCCCCCCATTAGTTGGATTTTCCAAAAACAAAAAAATACGTGTTTCTTTATTTTTAAAGGAGATCTCAAACACCAATTTTCAGGTCTGTAATATCTTCAGTTTCTGAAATATATGGAGCCTCATCAAAGCATTTTTCACCCATTTTCACCCCTCCTATTGCGATTTTCCGAAAACAAATAAAATACGTGTTTCTTTATGTTTAATGAAGATTCTAAATACCAATTTTTACATCTGCAAACTTTAAAAGTTTGGAGATATAGATTCACTCATTTTAAATATTCACCCCCTTTTCACCCTCCCATTAATTGGATTTTACAAAAACAAAAAAATATGTGTTTCTTTATTTTTAAAAGAGATCAAAAGTACCAATTTTCAGGTCTGTAACATCTTCAGTTTCTGAGATATAAGTACTGGTATACTGATTAAGGGCATTCAACGCATTTTCCCCATTTTCACCCCTTTGCACCCCTCCTATTGGGATTTTCTGAAAACAAAAAAATACGTGTTTCCTTATTTTTCAAGAAGATTCTAAATACCAATTTTTACATCTGTAAACTTTTAAACTTTCGAGATATAGACACACTCATTTTAAAATTTCACCCCTCTTTTCTCCCCCTTAGCGAAGGAATATCCAAAAATCCTCTCTTAGCGAGCACCTAGATCTTAATATGAATATATCCCCAAAATTTCATTTCGTTACGTCCAGTAGTTTTGGCTCTGCGATGATGAATCAGTCAGTCAGTCAGTCAGTCAGTCAGTCAGGACAAGCTATTTTATATATATATAGATATCATACAATATTAAATTTTAAGAAGTTAATACAGTCCATTTCTCGCGGTTGACATTTTCCAATCGTGACGTATATACAGTACATATTGATATATCAAGGCTACTCCGGCCACATGTTTGTGAATCCTTCTGATCTTGGTTCCATGCACCAGTACTTGTCCTGTGTTACTGTGATTATTTCATGTCAACGTCATGTGAAAACGGCACACCCCATCCTTTTCAATATTTAGATAGAACAGGCAATAAAGGAAATCAAGGCGGATTTTGGGAAGAGTATCACAATACAAGGAGAGGAAATCAAAACCCTGATATTTGCCGATGATATTGTTATTTTATCTGAGACTGCAGAAGATCTGGAGAAATTGCTGAATGGCATGGGCAGAGTCTTGAGCAAGGAGTACAAGATGAAAATACAAATAAGTCCAAAAAAAATGTATTGGAGTGAAGTCGAAGTCAAGTGATGCAGAAAATATTAGATTAGGAAATGAAGTATAACTAATGACGGCAGAAGTGAGGAGGATATGAAATGCATACTAGCACAAACAAGGATAGGTTTTCTGAATAAAATAAATTTGCTCACTTCCAGCACTGATACTGGAATTAGAAAGACGTCTTTTTTAAGACTTTCGTCTGGAGCGTGGCATTGTATGGAAGCTAAACATTGACGATAACTAGTTGAAAAAGAAAGAGATTAGAAGCTTTAGGATAGTGGTGTTACAGAAGAATGCTGAAGGTGAGTTAGGTAGATCAAATCCCGAATGAAGGTATACTGAATCGAATTGGTGAGAGGATACCGATTTGGCTAAATTTGACCGAAAGAAGAGATAGAATATTAGGACACATCTTAAGACACCCAGGACTTGTCCAGTTGGTTCTTGTGGGAAGTGTAGGTGATAAGAACGGTAGTGGAAGACCAAGGTATGAATATGACAAACAGATGTAGGATGCTGCAGTTACGTAGAAATGAAAAGTTTAGCACTGGATAGGGTGCCATGGAGCGCTGCATCAAACGAGTCTATGGATTGATGACTCCAACAACAACGAATACCATGCTAATTTAGGAGAGGATACTCGAGGAAAAGCTATTTTATATAGACTTGTTCTGACTTTCATGACTTCGTTGCACATCCAAATAGCAGAGTGCTCTCCGCTCTCTATGAAAACTTTGTACTAATTAATATTAATACAGCGCAAAATAGACTACAACGAGATAAGTATTTCCTAGGAGGCCTCAATATTCATCTCACACGGGGAACGAACATCGTACTTGCAGGTGATTTCAGTTGTGTTATCCACCTAATGGATCAAGCCGTACCCAGCTTAATAACTCGGTAGCGTTCTCTGAACTAGTCTATCAGATCCATCTAAGAGACGATTGGGAAATGAAACACGGGAATTATGTTTAATTTACATTTATCCGACACAATTCAGTATCCTGATTTGATACAGATTATCTCTCTCATTCAATGTCCACAATTAAACACAGAATATCCATCATCCCAGTACCTTTCCCTGACCATCTGGTATGTAGCGCCGATTTTACCTCCACCATCTATCACAGTTAAGAAAATTGGCTTATTGGGTCTTACCTATGGAGAAGACAACAATAATAAAATCGCCAAAACACAATTGCACCAAATCATTAAATGTAGAAGTTTTTGACTAATTTCTGTAGAAGCTAAATGCACTGCACTCATCGCGTAAAATGTTGTTAAATCTGAGCGCAGGCCAAATGTACTGAATAATGTTATCCGAAATATAGCGTTCTCACTTTCTACCATAATTTTCCACTGCATTTCAAACGAGTTTTGAGCTTTATAGGAGACCTTTCACGAACGTTAATAGATCCAAATTCAGTTATAAAAATGAAACACAAATTCACAGATTTAATTAATCTTAGTATTAAACCACCTAAAATACAGGAAAAGTATCCTTCCTGAAACTCGAAAGTAATATGGAACAGTATTGCTAATACACTGATATACAAATTCGTTTTCCCCCTTGAACGAAAATAGGTGATTATTTAAAATTCACCAGCTGAATCCAAATCTGAACGCAGAAATGCTGTATCACCTATCATTTTTCCTGGATTCCCATTCATTTTCTAAGAAAAATATAATTTCGTTTGTAATAATACATCGAAATTTGAAATTATTTTTGTTTTCTTGCTCATGAAATAAGATTTAAATACTGAAAATAATAACTGCAAAAGAAAACGTATATATAGGACCAATTTTGACTGTTCAATGAAGAAATGCCATGCCAAAAGAAAGGAAGAAATAACACATTTCTACTCACATTTTCAACATTTCTTTCTTGAACTTTTCTCTTTGCAACTGCCACCAGAAACCGTTTCCTTGAGTTTCCAACAGTATTCTGCTAGCACATTTTCTGTACCTATTTTCTTGCATAGCGTTTCTCCATTTGAGATATATCCTGATGACATCTCTCGCAACATTCGTCACTATCCACGCGAAAGTTGGCGGTTTTTCATATGCGGATGTAAAAAGTGAATTTTCAAGGACATATAGCATCCCATGCGCTGATAACACTTCAAAATGTTCTTAAGTTCCTTGTAGTTGTCAGCTGTCACATTGCAAAGGAAATTACAGCATAATTGTATGAAAGATAACCATTCGCATTTCTCTTCTTCTGTTAGCGATTCCACAAAGTTGCCATCATGAATAATGATCTCACGGATTTGCGGCCCAATAAAAATGCCTTTTTTAAGTAATTATCATTGAGTGAGGAATTTTTTCTCAAGTACCCTCAACCGTGTTTATCGAAAGCCTTAACAAAGTTTTTCATCAATCCTAACGATATCTTGCCTTTCTGAAGTAGAGGGTGATTCTTAACACTCTACTCTCCAGGAATTAAGTTTTTTCGTATGGGCCAATGTACAATGATGTAATGTTTACCTTTTTCCCGGCAACAAAATTTGATAAACCCAGACTTTATGCCTAACATACCAATCATGTTGAGGTCTCCGCATATCTGCCAACCATATGTTTCATAATTTATCAGTTTTAATATAGTATCCATTTTTCCACGTTTCATTCATGGTGGCAAGTGGTACTGATGGTTATGAACTCCCATTGCGCAACAATGCTAGTTTTAAACAATTCTGAGATGAATCTAAACATAGTCTCAACTCGTTTTGGTTGTCATTCCCACCACGTTCTTGCTGGAGGCGTTTTACATCATTGAAGTAAGTTAACACATTACTAGAATAAAAATAAATCGTGTCAGTGATTATAGGCATTTCCAATAGCACACCTTAACACAATATATTAATGAATTCCTACATGTAGAATGTTTTGATTTAGAACTATATCCCGATATGTTTGTTATACTGAAGTAACAGTCCTTTCTGTTCTGTTTGCATTACAGGGTTTTCAAGGGCATTGATTTATGACTGCCATTAAGCCAACCACGTACAGTTCATGAAAAATTACAACAGAGTTCACCTGGTTCCCAGCTTTTCCCTAGCGTATTTACTTCCAAAATACAACTCATGGTTTCTTCACTATAGGAGTGATCATTCTTCTCTGTGACTTCAGAATAAATTCCCCGCAAACACATTAAAACAATTTAGGGTCATTCACACATTCGAGTGACATGGCGAACTCATTAACCCTAGACCGGGCGCGCTGGTTGTTTTTGTCAACCAGCTCGCTATTTTATGCCGTAATTCCCAGAACTGTCAGCCTTTCACCACCTCGCAACTAATATCTTTGCTCTCAATCTTGACCTTCAGTTCAATCGAGTTTCGATAACAGTGGAAGCGATACGTGTCTAATTATTTCGAGCGAACTCTTGGTACCCGAAGATGGTTGACAAAGTCAACCGCGCGCCTGGTCATGTAAGTAAAATTTGTTTCCTTTAAATTTCCTTTCTTCTGTACTCTTCGGGTAATTAGACAAAGGCGTAATTACATGTAGTATATTTCTATTTTAGGTCTCGTTTTGTCGGTGATGAAGACATGCCTGACATTTTGAGCCAGTTGTCCGATGAAATAGAGGACTCTGTCTCGGACTTTTCCGATGGGGAGTAGGAAATTATAAACGTATCGGATCAGGATCATAACAGTGATACGGAGCAGGAGGCCGAGGAAGACGATAACGAAAGGGAAGTTATCTTCGGGAGAGATGGAGGAACAAGGTGGTCCACGACGCACTTTTCAAAACTTACTTCGAGTTTAGAAGCAAGGTAGAAGCCAGGGCCGGAAGGGGAGGCGAGAATGGTATTAACAGAAATTGACTGTTTCATGCAGTTGATAAACGCTGAGATGGTCGATGAACTATTATACTGGACTAATTAGTACATTTCTAGGAAGCAGGAGGAAGTGAATTACAGCCGCGAGCGCGATGCTAAATTTGCGAACCGTAGTGAAATTATGGCATTGCTCGGGGGATAATGTGTGAATGATTTCTTGTACATGGCAACAAAGTTTATTTTTCATCGAGTCATTTTTTGCGATTATATTTGATCATGTCATTGTATAATTGTTCAAATATTAAAATATGACCATTATTTTAATTTAATTATGTATCTAATGCTTAACTCATTTTAAATAGGCACAATATTCATATCCCTTTCAAAATTAGTTCTCGTGTTCATGATTATCTATTTTAAGTACATTCATATTAATCACTAATACAAGTTTTTAATTTATTTGGAGAATAACACTGAAACAAAACACAAAACGCCGTTAAATGAAATGTTTATGCGATTGGAAGGCTGTAAACGACTGAAAACGTAACTGGTTGACAAAGTCAACCGCGCGCCCGGTAGTGTGATAGAAATTGGCGCGCCCGCTCTAGGGTTAATTGAGATAAAATATATTTGTTTATAAAAACAATGATGATTAAAGCTGTTACCCTTTTGTTAAAATACAACTCAAACTCCACTTCACTATACAAAATATTACATTCACAATATCACAAACATAAAAAAACATAAAATACGGCTTCTCGCTACTCGCAAAGTGATCGGAACAAATTGTAACAGAGAATCAGGAAGTAACACTACTGACCCATGTTTTCTCCACGAAATGTTAAGGGCCTGTCATAAACATACAAGGTCTCTAAAACATTCTTGTCCATTTACTAGGATGCTCAGCCTGGTGCGGAAACATAAAACCATAATACTATAAATTATAGGTGTTCTGCAAACAATATACGAGGGGCGTACTATATTGTTTTACACTCAATTTTTAGGTCAGGATATTGTTCACATTTCACTTTTGAAGGAGGCGACGTGTAACTTGTGCCTTGTTCCATCGTTGGGTAGCAGCAAACGCACAGGGGCCAACGAATGAACTCGTCATAGCCATTTCATAACAACTCTGTCAGCGTAGGAGTAGACAACATGGAAAGGAACTTTCAGGGACAGCGCTACATGACTTGGTTCCTACGGAAACAAGGCGTGACCACTGCAGAAATTCATCAGCGCTTGGTGGCAGTCTGTAGAGAACATCCGCCGTCACGGAAAACAGTTTACAACTGGGTGGAAGGCTGGAAAACAGGGCGCACATCGGTGGACAAGGGAACCAGTTCTAGAAGGAATGTGACAGAGTCAACACCAGCCAACATTGCCCGGGTCGAACAGGCTATCCAAGGAAACAAATACACCACATTTACGGAAATGTAGGCAGCCACGGGAATTAGCCGAAACACCCTGCAGCGGATCGTGCACGGCCACTTACAGTTGGGGAAGATGTCATCCACATGGGTGCCTAGACCCTTGTCTGCAGACGGAAAGCAGAGCCGACTTCATGGCTAGGCTTGTGAGTGGTGATGAGGCATGTCTCCATTACCATGAGCCACAAACGAAACAACAATCGATGCAATGGAAGCATAGAGACAGTCTACCGCCAAAGAAATGTCGAACGGTGCCATCAGTTGGCAAGGAAATGGCGACAGTGTTCTGGAACACAAAGGGTATCATCCTCATTGACTGGCTGGAATTTGGAGCCACGATTAAACAGTGCAGCACATGTGGCAACCCCTAAGCGCTTACGTCGTGCCATTCAAACTAAGCGGCCAGGGAAATGGGCTAAAGGCGTGATTTTGCAACACGACAATGTCCGGACCCATCCTAGCCGAGAAACTACCGCTACCATTGATCAAATGGGATTCACGGTGCTGCCATACCCACCATACCCTCCTAGATTGGCACCAAGTGATTATCACCGGTTCAGGAATATAAAGGAATCTCTGCGTGGTCGCCGTTTTGCGAATTTTGCAGAAATGGACACAGCTGACAAGGCATGGGTACGCAGCACTCCGAAATAATTGTTTCAGGAAGGTCTGGAGACACTGACACATTGACGGCAAAAGTGTATACAGTTACAAGGAGATTATGCTCGACTGTCCGGCCCCGCGGCCGGCTGAGTCAGGGCTTTTTAATTGTAATGATTAATATCCTTGGCCTGGGGACTGGGTGTTTGTGAAGTCCTTAATCTTCCTTTGCTCACACACAACATTCCACATTCCAGCCATTAAAATTACACGCAGGTTCATACAATATGGTTCCAGTAGGAGCAAAACATCCACATGGGTCGATGCCCCGAACAAATAGCATTTTTGAAACAAAAAGTGTTGAGAAGGTGGACGTAAGAACTGATAATTATGTAATGTACTTCATTTGGGTAGAAACAGGAAGACGGATGCGATATTCGTTATCAACACATCTGAATACATACAGATCACCTCGTTTTACTTAAAGGAGTATTTCATTGTTCATCAGTGAAATTGATTCCTCTTTAGTGGAAAGGACTAAATGAAACTACACCAACAAAGAATAGGTTATTCTGATTTAGACGCCCCCACTCCAATATATGTGAACATTGTCAACAAATAGATACGTTAATACATTTTTTGTATACGTTTTGTGTTAGTACGGATGTATAGGCGTGGTCATCACAAAAAAATATGCGAACTTCTTCAGATGACTCCAAATCCCATCTTAGAATATCGACTCCTCAACATAGAATATGCATTCATTCCGGCCACGGTTAACAACGCAGTCCTCTGGCTAATTGCAGCAACTATTCACTTCATTTTGGAACACCGACGGACACCAAAACGATTGAACTGAAGAGCCTTTCAGCAATATATACGGATGGAGAGATGAGCATGTAAGTGTAATCAGATGTCAACAGGTTTTGGTTTATTTTATCTTTCTTTCTTAATCTGTTTACCCTTCAGGGTTGGTTTTTCCCTCGGACTCGGCGAAGGACCCCACCTCTACCGCCTTAAGGGCAGGGTCCTGGAGTGTGAGACAGTGGGTCGGAGGATACAACTGGGGGGAATGACCAGTACCTCGCCCAGGCGGCCTCACTTGCTATGCTGAACAGGGGCCTTGCGGGAGGATAGGAAGATTGGAATGGATAAACAAGGAAGAGGAAAGGAAGCGGCCGTGGCCTTAAGTTAGGCACCAACCCGGCATTTGCCTGGAGCAGAAGTGGGAAACCACGGAAAACTACTTCCAGGTTGGTTGAGGAGGGAATCGAACCTCCCTCTACTCATTTGACCTCCCGAGGCTGAGTGGACTCCGTTCCAGCCCTCATACCACTTTTCAAATTTCGTGGCAGAGCCGGGAATCGAACCCGGACCTCTGGGGGTGGCAGCTAATCACACTAACCACTACACCACAGAGGCGGGATCAGTACTTGCAATCTTTTGTTATCATAAGGAACCAAGACGATGAAATTTAGACAGTGTATTTCAACATTATTTGCGTAAAAATGATTACTATAAATGTTAACTTGTTAATAAACGATTTCAAACATCTATCCTTCTCGGAGATTAATGAAGGAATGTTTAAAATTACATTATTAAATAATGAAGTACAATGAGTTAAGTTAAAACAATATCTCATGAACTGGGATAAGGATTTTAACAAGGCCTTAAACCACAGATGCATTTTCCAGAAAGGCCGCCCTGACCACCGGGATGCTGTCTCACAAAACGAGCCCAGAGCTTCGTATCACGTCGTAATATCAAGTCCAGTCACTCTCGTTAGGCTAGACTTGGGCAGATGGTTTGCAATCAGGTTGATCAATATCGGGAAGACAACACCGCAGAAATAATTTTCTTTCCATTTAAAGTTAAGATTGTCTTGTCCAGATGGCGACATTGTCAAATATTATGTGAACACGATAGATGATATGTTTAAAGGACACAGGCGATCATATGTCGCAATTTATTTATTTATTTATTTATTTATTTATTTATTTATTTATTTATTTATTTATTTATTTATTTATTTATTTATTTATTTATTTGAAATCTTTTAAAATGCTTACCATGGACTGAGTATTAACATATTAGGTGAAGTCGAGATTGTTTCATATCGTCGCCATAAGACCTATCTGTGTCGGTGCGACGTAAAGCCCCTAGCAAAAAAAAAAAAGATTGTTTCATGGCTGAGCCACAAATTTAATTTACATATTTCTCAGATTATCTTATCTCTTGTCTGTTTAGTTGTCCTATTCACTTTCTAACTTTATTGTTGTATCTAAAATGATCGATGTCATTTCCATTTTAAAATGTGTGTAAAACTGTTGACTATGGAAATGCTTTGTCTTTAATTTAATGAAGCAGTTCACATTTAAAAAGGTCAGTACGCGCATAATTCGTAGGCTTATACAATTAAAATTCTTCGATTTCCACTCCCTGGTGAGACTGCAGGTGCATTCTGTGTCGCACAAGTGGACCTGACACAGTTTTAAGACCGAATGCCCTTTCTGACTCCAAGTATGTGGTGTGTCGTGTTTGAATGATGATATGTGGATTACGACAGTGGGGTGCGAACCCAGAATCTCCCGAATGCAGACTGACAGCTTCGTGACCCACACCTCGCGAATAATTGCTCGGTTTTCATTTAATTACTTTCGACAGACTAAGAACATCAGTCCGTCCCTCAGTGGCTGTGTCACGAGACTATGCATATTTATTCGACACAATTTATTACTGTTTGGTTGGGAAGTTAGTTCTCTATAAAGTGATAGCAGGTTACATGATCCATATCTCTACGTCTGATTACAACAACAGGAGCTGATGGCTCCAATAGTCCGACTTCTCTCAGCTAAACAAGGTACTCAGCTATTGGCGGTCGTGGCGCACAAAGGACAGTCAGGACCTCGGGAACAGTACGTGAGGTCAATACCAATTCAAATGACCAGAAAAACAAGCAGGAATTCTCACCACGACTTGTTCCAGCTTTCTACTCTTTTGGTTTAATGGGTGTCTTCGTGTCAAATGACACGTGACACTTTCGAGACTGCCAGAGCGGAGCGATTGCCTCATGCTAGTTCCATGGTGACATATTCAAAGCTCTTAATTGTTATTGCAGAGGTTCTCTCCGACTCCTTGGCTGAATGATTAGTTCAGAAGGTCCCAGGTTCGATTCCCGGCGGGTCTGGGACCGTAGTTGAATTCGGTTTTAATACCTTTGACTAGGGGACTGGGGGCTCATTATATTCACACAATACACCCCACTGTCAATCCCCCACAGAAACACGCAATAATGAATACTTTCCTCCACATAAGGTTCGTGTCAGGAAGAGCATCCAGTCGTAAAACAAGGTTAAATCGCCATATGTGTGGCACAGTTCGCATCCGCGAACCCACCGAGGCATGGGAAATGAGGTAAAGAGGAAGAGGATGAGGAGGAAGAAGAAGGATAAGAAGAAGAAGAAAAATATGTTTAGAAATGAATTTTGGAAATATTCGAGATCTTGAGTCCTTCGATAATCAAGAGGAATTGATATTATTGAACATGATATTGATACATTTTAATACACCATTTATTATTATTTATTTTTGCATTTATATAATCCGTTAACCTCGAAGGTTGTTTTTCCCTTCGGACTCAGTAAGGGATCCCATCTCTACCACCTCAAGGGCACTGACCTGGAGCGTGAGACATTTAGCCGGAATGATAGAAGTGGTGAGGAGGACCAGTACCTCCACCAGGCTGCCTCACCTGCTATGTTGTACAGGGGTCTTTTCTTTTGGGGGGGAGGATTGGAAGGGATAGGATAGGAATTGGGAATGAAACGTTACCAAGCCGGCATTGGGCTGGAGGGAAAGTGGAACACCACGGTAAACCACTTCGAGGATGGCCGAGGTGGGAATCAAACCCACCTCTACTCTGTTGTTCTCCGGAGGCTGAGTGGACCCTGTTCCAGAACTTGTACCACTTTTCAAATTTCGTGGCAGAGCCGGGAATCGAACCCGTGCCTCCGAGGGTTGCAGCTAATCACGCTAAACACTACACCACAGAGGCGGACATTCTTATTATTATTATTATTATTATTATTATTATGAATACAGGATTCCCGTGGCTCACAGAGGATTGGGAAGCGTTTGGTTTGAATGGCTGGACAACAATGAATTATAGCAGCTTTTAAGATAATATATTTAAAAATTGTATTTCCTTCCTTGTTGTACTAGTTTAAAATTGATATATAGAGAATCTGAAAGGGTAACAAGCCAATATAACAGATTATTGATGAACTTGTCAGCTCTAACAGTAACAGGGAGTCATAAGTCCGAAAATCAGGTACAAAACATGAGGTAGTTTTCAGTTAGTTAATTTACATAGGAAAGAGCTTAATTTCTCTTGGCAGGTATGAATATCTTATAAGAGCAGGTTTTGCTCCATGAAGTTACACTACTCAGGGATCGGAGCTCCAAGAACCATAGTCTAGCCTCGCAGAGGCAATCAGTTTCGTTTGCTATACAGAAATTACACTAGATCACATCGGGTGACCTCACATTAAAATGTTCATCAGTTTATCCAAAATAGCATCGATCACTATTCCAAAATCTATAAAACAGATACCCTAATAACAATACAGGAAACACAATGGCTAATCCTATGCTACGCCGGGGTGACTAAAGAGGAAACATTTATGCCAAGACAATATGAAAGAAATATAGACGTTGAAAACTTCAGTCACTCAATGCAAAGTTGAATGGGAAACGACAGAGTGTCATCACTCTTTGTTCTCTTACATTACATATTTCCCAGTAGGGAGTAGAAGCAGAGTACTGAGACTTGCCGAAAATTCTACATTTGAAACCACCAGTTTATTATATTACTTTAAATGAAAAGAGGTTGAAACCTTCCCCTCAAACTATCCGCAGAGGGGATAAATTCTGCCATTAACTTGATTCGCTGGGTCTTCCTCATGCAGTCATCGCCCCTTCCTCCTTAGGTCACGTCGCACTCTCCAAACACTGGAGCAATTCAGACAATACGGCCCTAAAGTGCCCTGCTTTTATAGTACGATAAGGGGAAGATTCCAGAACACTTTACTTATAGGTTGGATTCCTCCGGTTTTAATTGGCTAGAGAAAGTATTTCCAAGTTTTCGATAGGTTGATTAAAATTGAGGAGGAACCAGCTGACGTGTTGACAACTTCGGTACATTAAAAAACATCCTCAGATCCAGGTTTACAAACTTCAATAATAAACATTTCTCTATGCAATAATTAGAGTTTAGCCCGCGAGAGGGAGCATATACATCGATGGTAGAGACATCTAACTGTTGAAGACAAATTTTCTGGGAGTTCACAAGTTCCAGTTTGTTTACATAAACGGCCTCAGAGAAGGCGCGCAGTTTAAATAGCAGGAAAAGGAGTATCCCTGGTACAATTGTTATTATTATTGATTGCTTTTCTTATATGGTAGGGGTAAGTATATAGTTAACTTCACAAACTTTAAAATGGTCACAACGAGCACAACTTTCATGCACTAGCTTCTAAAAAGCAGGAAGTAAGAAAATGGGTTTTTATATAAGCTATTTAGACTTCCTGAGAAAAAATCAGCTACTCCTCTTGTGCCTGCAGATCTTCTGGCACCAGTAAGTTACAACTACTGATTTCCTTAAAAATCATTTACCAGTGCAATATGACGTGATGAATTTAAACTCGAAGGAGATATTTTCGAACGTGACATCGCACTCTGGCATTATTTTGATTCACTTTTCATGGATATGGACGATTCAGTCCCCGCCTACAAAACAGCTTATGTTCTGAATGAAACCAATAACAAAGCTAGGCTTTTAGTAAGCATATCGCGTGATTTGCTAAATTACGGAATCTCAAGCAATTTATTGTAGCAATGTCGTACGTCAGCATGAAACCTGACTTTTATTTTAGATTACTTTTTTCAAGTCAGTTGTTATTTGGTAGTGTAGTAATGAATTACATACATACTGTACCATTACATGTATATTACGTTGTAGTTAATAAAGGAGATCAGGAAAGACAAAATGGCCGACGGCAACTTCAAGCAAAATAAATGAGCGCATAGTGTCACAGAAATTCAGATGGACTGCATAATAGAAAGCATGGAATCGCGAGGGACGTGTATAAGAACATCCGAACGGAATCTGGATTGTTTTTTTTAAATAATTGAATTATGCATTTTCTGTACTGAGAAAAAAGGATAACACGCAAAAACTGTGAAGGAGATAATATCATACTGCCCCCATTATTGCCTAGCTAAGCCCAGCCAGTGAGCGAAAGATCCCGTGGTGGACCGTTCGTTCATGGCTATCGTTTTCTAGAGGCATTTAAGGGTAAAAGGGGTTGATGACCAGGCAAAGATAATAAATTTTAAAACAACACTCTGACATTTATTGACATAAGCATATCACAAAAAAATATCCTTGATGGTTTTTGTTCACAATGAACTTTCATAATATTTTTTCCGCAGTATTTGAGTATCACACGTATTTCTCGACCTCCAGCCTTACTGTTCTGGAATGAAAATCAAAGGAAAATTAGGCCTCTACCACCTTTTAAAATTAAAATATTTGGCTGAAAGAATTCAAATACTTTAAAAAAGGGTTTTACAAAATAATTAAACAGCTGTCTCGCTGATGGTTTTACAATAAAATAGTTAAAGGTTTCCTGAATTAACAGTAGTCTCAACACGTGGTTTAAGCTGAATTCTAATAAATTTCAACATTTAAGGTATATAACATTTGTTAATTGCACCAATATAAGCTTTAATAGAAATCAAAATTAATTTCAAAATCTCATAATTAATTAATTGTTATTATTTATTATTATTATTATTATTATTATTATTATTATTATTATTATTATTATTATTATTATTATTATTATTATTATTAATTTCTATCCTTGTTTGAGTAACATGTTCTTTACCATCACACGATCGTGTTTCTAATTAATGTATCTCACTGCATTATCCACATGGCAATTATCATTTACATTTTTAACTAATTATTCTTCAATTTATTACTGTGACTCATTATCACCAGAATTTAAGATAATTATGCCGTTTGTGAACATTTAATTCTGACATTTGCATAGCATTCACATTTCAAATTAATTTAAAATGTTTCAAAATTTAAATATAAATTTGTTAGTAAAATTTTGTTATCCACGTGCGAGCTAATTAGATAATAATTTACTTTACAAATCCTTTGCCTTTGCGAAAATAACGAGATGATATTTCCTTTTAAATCACACTAATCAACAAAATAAAATCCTTTCCTAGTCTTCCTCGACTTATTAAATTTTCCCTTAAGGGCGCAAAATAACTTCTTAAAGTGGCACACAACGATGAACATAATCTGCGTCGCCACAAGTACACGACCAGATTAAATCAAATGGAACAATCAAGATACAAGGAAAATACTCATATTTACACACACACCACAATCATACTGGGAAACACGTTTGTTTATATACATTATTTACATCGAATCCTGTCCTTATAAGTTTATTATTAATTTTTTAACATGGTCACGTCAACATTCAGTAGAAGATCAATTCGTGTACGGAAATTACTCTTTCATCAATAGTGACTAGTGATCGAAATTAGGGATATCACTTGGGTTGAAATATTCTTCTCGCAATGATGGAGATACATCTAAATTTTGGAAATATAATTGAAGATTCCAATAAAATCCATAATCACTACCATCAACTGGGTTACAAGTCGCAACTATCGCGTCCGTGAGCCTCAATCGCTTTATTATTATTATTCCCTATCCGTGAAATACACACGCAACACGTGCTCCACTTACAAGAAGTTCCCTTGTGCTCCCAATGACACAAGAACAAGTCAATCAATACAAATAAATTATCCAATTGCTCAATTACACACTTAACATCCCGCAGGATTTGCCATATTCCAGACACTTCATGAACAGAGCACATTAAATCACACATATAAGGAATCTAAGATAATTTATAGCTCACGAGCATTTTATTCTCCTTTTTACCCGATCTTTAGTAAATTTTATTATTACTCAAGTGATTATTACATCTATCAATCCTCCTGAAATATCGTAAAATTAGATGACTCGATCCTAAGGAATACATGTGATCTTAAAAAGACACTAGGTTCGACCCTATCTCACAACTTGTACACGTAAATTCAAGTCCGATTAATTCCAATATTACAAAGAAAGAAGGTTTATCGCGTGGTCAGTGATTTTTAGATACCTAACTCATGTGCATGGGAAGTCATTCAAAGACAGACTACACATCTAATCTAATAGGTTCCAAATTTCAGTCACACATATGAAACTCGACTACCATGACACCTCAAGAAATGGAAAAATGAAATGTTTCTAACTACAACAAAACTAATAGATCTACGATTTAAATAAGAAAGACCTCAAGTTTTACAAAAGATGAGAAACACATTAAAAAATTTAAATGGTACTCAAGTCCTTCATGAGGTTCGATCCCAGGTAGTAGTCAATCATTCAAGCATTTCCCCGATCAGTCACCTTCCCCTGACCAGATACGCCTCACATTTTCGAAATCCATGGGGACACGGCAGTAGACGTCCCACGATGAAGTTGAGGTGTAGATTATTGAAGAATTATCCATCTTGATGCACTGCGATCTTCGGGATGACTTCTGTTGCATTCCAGACGTGTAAGCTGTAATTGAGACGGCAAATGTTAAGATAGGCACAAACACACGCAGAATACTGAATATTCTCCTGGATAGTCACACTTAACTTGGTTTTTAAGTTGAATTTTAGTTAGCAATTTCCACTAAATTTGGCAGAACGGGCGTCTGCTCAGAATGCAAGGTTCCTTTCCACGTGGTCACGTAGATCAGCGTCGAATAACGTCGTAGAGTCGAACAGCACAAAGTAGAACAGCATAGCATAGAGTATTATAGAGAGTGATTTACTCAGAACATGGCTTTTTATATCCTTGGCTTGGGAGGCGTGTACTCTACGAAGACGCTAATTGGTTGTCAGGTCTCTTGTAATTGGCTCTGACTGTTCGAGAAGCTGCCTGTCAGTCGTTCTCGCGTGGCAGGACAGCACATAGGCTCGTCACGTGATTTACCTTGGCCTGGTCGAAGCTGGATCAATGCATCGCCCCTCTGAATGAAGAAAAAAATGGTTCGGAGCTCACTGACTACTTCCCAAATGACAAATTACAGCTCCCGGCAGACAATAAAACTTTTAATATTAACTTATTGGAAATATTCTCAAGATCGCCAAATTTAAAGGGGACAATACTGCACCCGTCCACCCTCTGAGTTCCAGACTAGTATTAATCTCAGGGGTGTCGGTTCATATTTTAAGTCATCAAAATCATAAATATAGAGGCATCAGTGAATACAGGGAAGAACGGGGCATGCAAAAATATAAAGTGGGGGACGCTCAATCATAAACATGAATGTAAGAACCCCATGACAGGACTAGGAAGCGACTTTAAATTTTATCAAGGACATAATATCTAACTACAATAAAAAGAATATGAGAATGGTTTCCTTTGAAAATAAATGCCAGAGGGAGCAGTTTATTGCGCCATCCGGCGCGCTGAATTTAGATACACTTTAGAAAACAATGATTTGACAACACATTACATAATAAGGTCACTTGCTTCACCGCAAGTGGTGACAATACACTTATAATGTCCATCCTGGAAAAGAAACACAAATTCGGGGTATGATTCACTAATTGATGAAGTTGGGATCGAACTAGTGTCCGTACGATCTTATGGTACACAAGGACGAGCCTTCTTTATGTCGAGAGCCCGAGGGTAATCAATTTTATCGTCGGCTTCCCGATTCCAGTTAGATTGAGTACCTCCGACAATACCTACAATTCCCGATGTCGGCAATCGGGTTGAGTAACGTTACGATGATTAAGGAAAGTGTATTTCACGGACGGACTCTTATCATTTACCCAGCGGATGCCATGCCAACTGGAATTCGCCGCTACAAATATTTACGCACGATCTAATTACTGACGAGCTCGACCACCTGGTCTCAATAGGTCAAGGTCACGATAAGATAACACGAGGTGTAGTGGGAATACCGGGCGGTAACCTCATCTCACGCCTCAAGCAAAATAAACAAACTGAGCCTTAAGGTGGTTACGAGACACCATATGATTATCATCTCCGTTCAAATTCTTACGCTGAGGGATATCGTCGTCGATAATTTAATTTATTATTATTATATCATTCATCCACAAAATTATCATTTGCGTCTATTTAGCGTAATCATACGAATGATATCCGCGTAACTTTTAATTTATTATTATTATTATTATTATTATTATTATTATTACGTCTATTATTATCTACGATCTCTGACACTGCCACATTATGATTATGATCATTATTATTATTGGACCCAAAATACAAATATTATTATTATTACTATTATTATTATTAATATTATTATTATTATTATTATTATTATTATTATTATTATTATTATTATTATTATTATGGTTATGAGATGGTCACGTCCGCAGACGTCTCAATATACCGGTCGCGTCTCAAATATTCAATGATCCACAAAAAATTCCTTATTATTTTGATCACTACGATTTATCACCGTCCTAACGTTATTATTATGATTATCGGTTTCACATCATTAGTTATATTCCCCTTTAGCACATTTATCATCGTCCCTTCATTTAACACGGTCCAACTTTAGATCTGCAACACTTATTTTTATTATTATTCTTATTGTCATGATTATCAGTACTCGTCATTCTTAACCATCACACCATACGATCATTTATGTGGAATATTAACCTCTTTGGATCCGTAGTCTTCCAAACGACTATCTGCGCAGTCCATTTATTTCGTACGTACTATTACGAGTTCGAATCCTGCCCTCTACGTAATTCAATTTTACTCTGTTACATTGCCTGTATTTGTACACTCGTTTCTCTGCGTATCTCATTAATTTCATACATTTCTTCGTATCACATTATCTTTCAACACAGCTTCATTATACGGTAAGTGTCCCCGTACGGAAGTGAGCTCTTTCCATATCTCAACATCATTTTATTCCATCATTAAATACAGAGTTTTCAACTGACTTATTTCTCATCGACGACATCGTACGACATATTTATATTCTGACTGCATGATCTTTACAACATCTCCCTTCATATCTGATTTACTTCTGAGGTGGTTCTACACGAATAATCGCAACAGCTTGAAATTATATTAGCCGAAATTCGATAATCATGATCACGTAATTATTAGTCCTACGTGGTCCGGCTAATATTTACAAATTAAATATCTGACATGTTTTTAAAAATATTGGACCGTAATTTAAACAACACGTTTATTAGCATTTAAGGTTTATTAGCACCGATATTATTACTCATAATTATTAAATCACAAATTTTACTTATCTCATATTTTTAATTCCGAATAAAAACTATTCTGTCATCAACGATTCCCGATTATCTTAACATTTTATCCATTCAAAATTTAATGTTACTCACTGTTCATATTGGAAGACGATATCTTATGAATTATTATTATTATTATTATTATTATTATTATTATTATTATTATTATTATTATTATTATTTCGTGACATTTCAACATTAAAAAAATTAACACAACGGAAAACCCTGGCATCGCACATGGCCGGATTTTCCATAACATTATAATAAAAATTGTCGTCAATTGACTGACATAAAAGACAAACTCTGGGTTGGTTTGAACATTAAACACAAAATCAACTCGACTAGATTAATATTATAATCCATGCATGACTTAAATCACTAACCTGTACCTACGGAAACATATGTACAACAAATTAAATACATTACTTGACCCAACATTTACGATACTACAATTTAATTCCGTCCGTGTATAGTAAATTTAGAATGGACTCGGTAAGCGATCCATTTTTTTACATGAAGTAACCAAACTATTTCCCTTCCCAGTCATGGTAATATCCCCAAGTAAATTTATATATCCGTACTCATCTGTAGTTGAAATCCTTGGCAGGCCCTGCGGATGAGAGGCCCATTTGGCCCTACTCCGACTTACACTTCCATAATGCCTGGTTTCATTTCCCCTTCATATCTTATTCCACGGCGTTCCGCCATTATAACACTGATTTAATAATTATGACACAGACTTAATATTTTAACATATTAACACTGACACAATGAAATTAAATTTTACCATATAATACCACTACGGTACCATAGACCCAATTTTATCTATGTAGACTGTTTTATCTTCGTCCCTTTTCCCGCACAAAGGACTGGACACAAAACAACGGAGTGTCGATTTAATCGCCCGGCGCGCTTCACGGTCTCCGACACGGCACGTCCGAACTAATATCAAGTCGCACTCTTGAGGTGTTTATTATGACGGCGGTTTTATTTCAGATACCTGCAGTACAGGCTCAATTATTCAGCAAGATTTCCATTCATTGTCCGTCATACAGTTTAGTGTACCTACTTTCACTGTTACTTTAAAAGAAGGTATTTTATCACTCCTTGCTACTATTACATCTTTACTTGAATTCACAATATACAACTCGTAGGCTCAGACCGTAGCATGATCTGGCGTGATCTAACTCTACTCGACCCGCGGGTGACTGGAACACAACGACCTGATTTAGAGTAACACGTCACTTCGCCCGAGCTCTGAGTACAGTACGTAAGTGCGGTTGTAAGTACATGCGGTCGTCTGTAAAAATGAGTTAGTGAATGTTCCTTCCACTTGTATTTATTGATGGAGGACCTTACTGGTGGATTAGCTGATGTCATGTCTTGGAGAGGGGGCTGGATTTCTCAAATTGGCACTTGCAGTCCGAACTGGAAGTTATATTTGATACCAAAT
The DNA here is from genome assembly GCF_040414725.1 of Anabrus simplex. Lineage (NCBI taxonomy): Eukaryota > Metazoa > Arthropoda > Insecta > Orthoptera > Tettigoniidae > Anabrus > Anabrus simplex. The sequence goes on along the minus strand of NC_090266.1, from coordinate 48,076,297 downwards.
TAATCCCCTCATCTGGAACATACACCTGGTTTAATATGGTCTCCTAACGATCGCAAATTTCGGAGATATTAACAGATATCGCTCCACATTTTTCGCGGGTTTCGTAGGGTCTCTCACGCGTGGTCATCTTTCGGCCAATAGCATTTGATATGCCCTTTTTCCAGGAAATTCAGTCTTCAATTTATATAATTTGAATCTTATTATTTATTAATCTTCTACGCATGACATCTAAAAATTTATTTAATTTGATTAATATAATTCATCAGTGATTACTTTCGAAAATAATTTACACTTTATTTCATATCCTTCAACATGGTATTCTTGGCTGTCCAAATGCATTTTGTGATTGGACTAGAGCAAGCAGTTCATTTGAATTTTCCTTTGTAACAACTTGACAACACATGCCCTGAGGCTCTGGTCATTCCCATTCTCCAATTCCGACAATACGTGACATCACGGAAAGTTTCTGCCTGACATGAATACATCTTCGCAGCGCTAATGTTTCAACTATTTCATTGTTCCTGGCTCGTCCTTCTCCTCCTGTACGAGACATATTTGTTTACATCCGTCTGGTCTAGAGGAGACATAGGATTTAAGGAGACGACCTAGGGGCGCTTGCACAAGATGGCTGCTATCCAATTGCACCTGATGGCGACTATACATAGCTTCTTATGAGACGGCCTAGGGGCGCTCGAGCAAGATGGCGGCTATACATGGTCTCTTATGTAGAACGATGACGGCTTTGTGCGATTGCGCAAGATGGCTGCTACACACAGGCTCTTATGGAGAAAGCTAGCTTGGAGACTACTGCGCAAGATGGCAGCTGCGCTTATGAGACGGCTTAAGGGCAATTGCACTAGTTGTCGCCTGCTCTTATGGAGAAAGCTGGCTGAGGGGGCCTACTGTACATGATGGCGGCTTTACACAGGCTGTTATGAAGAAAGATAGCTTAGAGGCTACTGCACAAGATGACGGCTATACATAGGCTGTTATAAAGAAAACTTGCTTAGAGGCTATTGCACAAATGGCGGCTATACGTAGGCTGATAAGAAGAAAGCCAGCTTAGAGGTTACTGCAAAAGGTGGCAGCTGTACATAGACTGTTATGACCTCTTCTTCTTCATCCTCCTTCTCCTCTTCCTTCTATTCCTCCTCCTCCTCCTCCTCTTCCTCCTCCTCTTCTTCTGTCAAGGCATAGCTTTATGTATCCATCGAACAAGTTTAAACATGCATTCCTATAACGAAGCGATCTTATGCTTATAGCTAGAGTGAGCTCGTGCTATTATTCTCTTTTTATACTGCAGCGATGGCGTCATCATAGTTATGCATGATTAGCCTTGTTTGTTTTCTCAAGCCTTTATAGATAGAAAGAGTAGGTGAAAGGAGACAAAAGAATGCAATAAGTACAACGTTTTGAATGCAATAAAATATTTCTTTACCATGTACTACAACAGTTTTCGTTTTGCTGCAGACAAGGTTGCTATGCTTCTTCACAGACTTTTGCGAAGAGGTAGCTTGCTTCCGAAATTGTAATGCCACCTGCAACATTCAAATTACACAAAAATTTAGAAATATATTATACTAGGTATATTATGTTTTACAAAGAGGATAATGCAGTTCTTACCTTGTTGTTATACATGTGGTTTGTTCCATTTCTGAATTATCGTCATCAGGTACTGGGAAAAGTTCGCCCATACACTGTGTACAGTGTTCAACCATTAGATTTAGTCCATCCCAATCATCATCATCATTTTCCCCTCGGTGCTTGTAATGACGTTCACACGTTCTGCATAAAGCTACATCGATTGACATCTTACTGTGTAGAGGAAGGATGTCTCAAAAATCAAGTACGTAAGGGGCTGAGTACGTAGATAAAAATACTGGCGGTAAATATTTTATGACATGTTTCGGCATCTCATATGAGGTTCTATGTCTACAGAATATCTTAACACTAGAACTGCCAAATGCTGCGCTTGCGACTCAATATAATGTCACTAGAATGCCAACATCGCAGGCGCGACGAATAGTACATGCATTCAGTTAATGAGTTATAACATCATTTATCGTTCACTTACGCTGTTTTAATAAGTAAGACATTGAAGAGGAAGCTTCAAGTCTTCCATCACACATTCCATACTAGCCGGAAATGACTCAGTCAAGGTCATGTATAAATTCAGCTACCCTTTCCTCATTCCCCTGCCGTCTCAGTTGCTATGTAACTTCGCGCTCTCTCGCTGTTCCTGTGAGTTGCTGTGAATATCTACCGTTATCTTTCAACAGATTGCGTTTATTCTTAAATTAATTTCATGTGGCTATTCGTAGCCGAGTGCAGCCCTTGTAAGGCAGACCCTCCGATGAGGGTGGGCGGCATCTGCCATGTGTAGGTAACTGCGTGTTATTGTGGTGGAGGATAGTGTTACGTGCGGTGTGTGAGTTTCAGGATGTTGGCGACAGCACAAACACCCAGCATCCGGGCCATTGGAATTAACCAATGAATGTTAAAATCACCGACCCGGCCGTGAATCGAACCCGGGACCCTCTGAACCGAAGGCCAGAACGCTGATCATTCAGCCAACGAGTCAGACATTCTTAAATTGTTCCTTTTGGAGTGTAAACTTTCATCATGCATGATGAGCTACGTGATTAAGGTGATATTCACAAAGTTCTTGAAACTGATTGGGATGCTTCCCCTTCCAGCTATATATTTTCTTTAGCTAATGATTCTTCTGAGAGTGGACAAGAATATATTCTAGAATTTGAATTTGAAAGTGATTCCGATCAAGAGAGAAGGCCTGCCGACGTTTCATTGGATGATACTGTTTCCGTAACACCAAAGTAGTGCAGGGTTTATCCACCCGAACCGGAGTTCGAGGTGTCCCAGAAGTTCCGGGTAAGGTATCCTGGCATTAGGATCTGTCCGCCCCGAAACAGTACACCTATTATGTTTTACTACTTGTTATTTACGGATTTCATTTGGAAGCTCTTGGTAAAAGAAAGTAATGACTATGCGGCGAAAAAAACTCAAAGACATTCTGGAGAAATGAAGGCCTTTTCACGTATGCGAGCCTGGTTTGATGTAACTGTCTACGAAATGAAAAAGTAAATCTCCGTTATAATAAATATGGGTTGCAACGTGAATGCTATCATAAACTGCAGCATTTCTGGAGGCCTATGAGGCATGGCAGGAAAAGAAAACTTTCCGAGAATGACTCCCAGTAGTGCTCGGCGGCTGACGGAACTGTGTGCAGCCGGAACATTTTAATTCTTTTGTGATTTTATTTCTGTTTTTACTTTTGAGAACATAATATTTTTAAAAACTAGAAATAATTTCGCGTGTTTTGTATATAGTGTTTTTTTAATGAGAGGTTATTTATTACTAACGGTGAACTTGAAAATATGAAAAACTTTTCTTTTAGTTTTCCAAATTTCTGATCGCAAGAAACGCACCGGATAAGCAAGTAAATGATCCAATACTTACATATGCAACTTAAATAAAGCTTTCTGAGTAATATGGTGTGCTGCATGCCTAATTTTTCTGCATATATACGTGCTTAAATTTGTTAAAAACATAAATGTGTTATACATGGGAAAATGGCCTGGCATTTAGGGAAAAACACTCGGCACTTCTAGGGTTAATAGCCTCACTTACTCGTGTGAGATAAATAAGATGTTGCGTATGAGCATGCGAACAGAGTGCACATTGACAGTTTTGTTTGTTGTACTCTTTCTGTTCCATAGCGTACCATGTCGAAGCACACACTAATGTTGTTGATATAGGGCTATCCGTATTTATAGTCTTGTAACAATATTCGTTAGCGGATGGTAAGTAACATTACTCATATGAATAATAAGGCAATAGGCAGTTGTGTTAGCAGGAATGTTTTCAGATGTTTCAAATTCTAAACTTATATCAACATGAGATTCTTTTATAGATTCTTCATGATAAGAGTAGTCTATAACAACAATCGGTGCTTTATTTTTAAATTATTGGGGCGAAAATTGCGGACGATCTTCTTTCTGATAATACGATGATTGGAATTTACAAGACATGTCATAAAGCATCTCAAATTAATTTTTCTCAAATGTAATGTCTATGCTTTCGTAGGGATACGTAATTCCGTTGAGATATAGTCAAACATTTCTTCATTTACAGTGATCAAACACTGAGCTATCTTTTTCGTGATTTAACTTACAATGGGTTTGAAATCCAAAAATAATATACAAGGGCTTTTCAGTAACACGTGAAGATTTAAAAACCCAGCTATGCTTGTTTGTAGGTGATAACACAGGATATTCATGCAGCTCCTAACTTCGAAAACGTACAGGTAATGGCGTAACATTTTCTACAACCTTCAGCAATCGAAGTTTTTCACGATCAGATAAGGTTACATGCGGAATCCCCCACAATATACGATGAAGTGTAATTTTCTTGTCTACTGGTGTTTCTGCTCCCTTAAGAGAATTTCAATAACTTCGATCACGGATCAGAATAAGCTCTTGTTTTGCGTTGATTATAAAACGTGTAAAGTCTTCTGCGAAGACAAAAGTATGTTTCAATGATAACATACCTCTAAGAGTTCCATCCTCATTAATCATCCAGTTGTTAGTAGCTTTTGGATACCATCCTGCCATCCGCAAAAGATTACTTTCTTCATCACAGTAAGAAGGGTAGAGTTTCCTTGCACTTGTAATACCAACATTCTTCGCTCTATCTATTTCGATATTATTTACTTCATATCGAGCTTTAGAAAAGAGAAAAGCTAGAGCATGGTTGTTTATTTTCGATGTGCTTGGTCCACTTCCATCTGACTTATCTAGTCGTCCTTCAATATGGAGGTAGCTTTTATGGGGTAGGGTGTATACATCTTGCTGATTAGTGATAAAGCGAATTTCATCATTGTTATTTAATCCAAACGTAAAAGGTTGATAAGAATGAAGCTCACTTAGTACTACGCCTTCACGAGTTTCTACTGTATTCATAATGTCTAGCATTTCCTCCATTTCGTTGTAGTAGCGTATAACATAAATATTGGAGTATCTGCTTATGGTTATCTATTAACTCGATCAGTCTTCACAAACATGTAGTATGTCTTCAAAATGTACACCGTGTTTTATAGATTGTTTCCATACTGGTTTGAGTTGAAGTTGATAAGTTCCGTACGCGTGCCGGTCTGAATCAATAAGCTGATTATGTTTATTTACAAGCCTAAGAGTAATGTTACTAATGCGTTTTACAGGCACAGGATGATGAAAACTACTGCCGGTTTCTTGCGAATAGTATATACACGTTCCTCTACAATATTAAAATCGTGCAGGACGTGCGGAGAATGTTGATTACTATTCAAGTCCGTAATAATATTACAAGAAATGTTCACATGATGATCATCGAAGGGTGTTATATTTTGATGAGACTCGTAACGTACGTTCACTAGGAGCTCGCTTGGTAAAAATCCAAGCAATGGACTAATCAAATCAGGTTGTGATTTGAAGTCAATATTAAATGATGATTCAATAACCCATTTATGTGTAATGTTGCTTACAGTAATTGAGAACTTGTAATTATGATTACTAAAACTGTCTTCTCCAAACTGATCAATTAAATTACTTCCAATACAGTCATGAATATCGTCTATTGAATAACTGCCTGCGGGTAGCGTTAGCACTTACTCATCGTAATAAATCTTATTCAAACCAGCACGCCCATTATAGATTTTATTGTAGCTTTCAAACGATACTAGTCCAAGACTATGTAGCTGATATCCAAGTTCGGTCGGTGGATTAAAATAGACGGTTGTTTCAGATCCTTCTCCACGTACAGCAAACGTTCTTTCACGGTTAGTCATCACGTGCACACCAATGCTCTTTCTCTACTGTCTGGGTTTGATATAAGAACATGACATATAATCGTCCGCACATGCATGTATTGAATTTTTGCACACGGTTTTTATTTTAAACAAAGTCTGCACTGCTTCCGTAATAAACTATGAGCTCAAAGGGATGAGGTAAATCTCCATAGCTATCGAAATACAATACTTTAGACTTACGATTTACATAAACAACGAAATGAGTTCCAGGTCCGCGACTGTTGTCTAAGTTAATTACGGCACTTTCACGTTCACTCTGGCACGCTGGTAGTTAAACGCGCATATACAAACCTGGAAAATAATGAATTCCCATTTGTTTAGCAAACATAAGGAATTCTTCGTGCGCCAGAGCTCGATGTGGCAGTGCATTCAGTAGACGGTTTTTTGGAGAAATGTAGATGCCAATGTAGATGTATGGTGCTAGCTTCATGTGCACACGCTTGCATCGTAACGCAATTGCCTCCAACGTTTTGTTATGACGTTCACACTCTTTCATCTGTTGTATCGTTTATTCTACAGCCTTACCATTGCTTGTTACAGCACTAGCACTACTCAGCAATGGCCCTAAAGCTGCTAGTACAGCAAACAACACAGGATGAAATCCTCCTCATTTTGGTACAGAAATAATTCGTGCACGTTTACTAAACATTTTACTGCACTTTGGAGAAATTGTCGCTCTTGCTGCCCGTAGTGCCTTAGTTATAGCTACACGTGGATTGTATTCACCTTGAATAGCTTTTTGTGCAACCTTTATAACATCTTTCCATCCAACACTTTTAGTTTTGTTCTTCTTCATATCGTTTGGATATCGTTGTTTCACCATTCTGTACACGACTTTACTCGTCAAGAGCAAATTACAAACTAACCGTTACCTCTTGTTTCTTTTAATATATATATTACTATTGTCTACTTTATTATTCAGTTATTATGAAGATAATAAAGCAGCAAGACACGCTACCTGTTAATGACATTGTGCCACATCTCTAACCTAGTTCTAATGACAACTACAAAAAACATCATGTAACGTTGTTTGTTTTTACTGTTCGATGTATTATATCAGGTCCATCGGGATGCGGGAAAACAAATCTCTTACTTACACTCATTATTTCTTTAAATGGTATACGCTTCGAGAATATTTACGTATTGGCAAAGTCACTCTCTCAACCGCTATATACTATTCTACAAACTCTAATGTACGATCTGGTTAAAGATGGAATAAAATATTTTGAATTTAATTCACATGAGCAAGTACCTTCACCAGGCGATGTGCTTCCTAATTCTCTTATGATCTTTGACGTTGTCGCAACAGAACAGCAAAACATTACTCGTGCATTCTTTAGTTGGGACGACATAACTATGTTGATTGCATTTATTTATGTAAAAGCTTTTCTCGTGTGCCTAAGCAGTTAATACGCGACAACGCAAACGTCATTTTGCCTTTTCCGCAAAATGCGCGCAACATGCGACATGTGTATGACGACCATGTTAACACTGATATGACATTCAATGACTTTAAACGTATGTGTGCTACATGTCGGTCATCACATCGTTACAGCTTTTTAGTTATTGAGAAAGAAAGTGATGACCAGCATGGACGATAATGCATAGGTTTCTATCATTTTGTATGCATTAACACAGAATTACAGTGACTACTTGATCAAAAACCATCATCATGTTAACATCTAGCAAGGTGATTACAAAATATATAATCCATGCTCGAAACTTTACCCGACGGAAATTTAAAAAGCTTAAACGTATTCAAGCAGACACGGGTTTATTTTTAAAAACACAACTAGGTACATCATTCAAAGAAATTTTTAATTCTACTTCATTGTCGCAGTCTACTTCAAGGTTTGATTCTATGCACACATCATATCATAAAGGGAAGCCTGAAGAAGAAGAAGAGAAGCATAAACAAGAAGAGGAGCAGGATGAGGAAGATAAGAAGCAAGATATAGATCAAGAAGAGGATAACGAAGAAGAGAATAAGGAAGAGAATCTTAACGATACTTCACCATCTAAACGTGTTGAGTTTTTAACTACAGATGTTATTGTTGAAACACCTACTACATCGACACATGATCTACTCCCTTTGTCTGAGTTTATGATCACACCAGAGGATCGTAATCAGTTTAGCACTTTTATTCAAGACACCTATGGATCTATCTTTGTACCTTATACAGAAAAACACTTTACAGGACAAACTGACACTACCTACGGTATTCGCTACGACGACGACTGTTTCTGGATAGGAAATTCAAATTTTCTGATTAACAGCAACAAATTCTAAAAGGTGTTACCTATAAACCTACGAAAGGTCTCTTAGAATTTCTTTTCTCGCGAATACCTGACAAAAATATAATTTTAAAATTTGATCTTAAAAAATATAAAGCAATACTTTTGCTACTGACGCAACAATTCGTAATTACAAGTGAACAGAAGCTGTAAATGCAAATAAGAGTTACAAGTATCGTGAGTTTATTTCTAAGATGTTTCCGACTGCACGTGGTCTTAATGTTATCTACAAGCCTTTGTTGCCGTATGTGGACTTAAGGTACTGGAATGACCCAAACTTACTCGTTGAACGATTACAATGTCTAAAGCATCGCAAGATGCTGGTCACTTATGTCATGAATAAGAAATTCTTGAAATAGAGAAAGAATTACAACATGCCGGTATTATTCTGTAATGGCTCGTCAAGGCAAGATCTCACCTGTAAAGACAAACATTGTACATGAGTAACATTAACCAACACGTCGCACCTACTGTCGCAGACGCGTTATTACACGTGGAAAGGATGATCTCCGGCAAGCAGAATTAGTAGCAATGATTTTGTATGCCTCTAGGAATAAGGGGTATAAGTATCTACTTACTGTCATCGATGTGTACACCAAGTTTGCTTTTGAACAACCTGTGCGTTCTAAGACAGCAGCTCAAGTCAAACACGCAATTTAAACATGATGTTGAAGAATGGAAATGCTGCCCAAGGCTTCTTCAAACCGATCAAGGTACAACAAGGATTCTTCTTCTTACCACAAGTTACTTGGCATTCAACACTACTCTACGTTCAGCAATCTCAATGCAAGTGTTGTAGAACGCTTTAGTCCTATATTAAAAACAATGATGTTTCTAGAATTTACAGCACAAGGTTCATATAGTTGGATTGATCTGCTACCTAGTCTTATATCTACATCTACTTACAGCGATACACCTCATCGCACTATCAGGACAAAACTACGTCTTGTTACAAGGAATACACCTCGTCTAGATGCTATTCATCTTGTAATTAATACAGCTGATCCGCGCCGCTATCGCTGTAAAGAAGGTGTTTTTTCTTCGCATCAGCAAACCAAGTCTATCTTTGCAAAAGGATACACTCCCCACTCGTGCACTAAAATTTTTCAAATCAGGAGTGTTAAGCTTATTAATCCAGTTACGTATTTACTTCGCGATCTCAGATGACAGCCTATTGAAGGAGGATTCTACATCGAAGAACTGCAGAAAACAAAATATCCTGATCACAGTTTAATTCAACGTGTTATTCCACGTCGTGGGAATAAACTCTTTGTTTAATGGCTTGATTTTAATAACAGCATAATTCATGGATTAATAAAGAGGATGTACTTGGAAACTTGTTTGTTTTTAATTCTCGATCCTCTACCTCTCCTTTCTTTTAAGTTAATACACAACAACATTACTATTAGGAAATGCTGTAGGATTAATATTAAACAACACTTGTAATATGTTTTGAAAATTCATATTTATTTTAGAATATGTACATCATTTCTTCAATGAAATCTGTTTTATCCCTTCTTTATTTTACTGTCTTTGCCAGTACCTAGTAACACTTTTCCTTTCATTGCACTAGCAACAAAAATTGCAGCTATCTTCTCAGCAACTGAAGCACTAGGTGACGATATACGCAGCATAGCTTTACGAAGCAGATTTTGATCAGCTAAACGTCTTAGTTCAGGATTGTTTTGTCGATAATCAAGGCCATGCTCTTTGCAGGCAACAACTAGCATATTAATACCAGGAACACTACGTACGAAGCGAACTTCTAACCGTGTTCTAGAGCCGCAGTACTGGTAACTAGGAAGATGAAGCTAAAAAATAAGAACATCAATCACTTTATTGATGAGCCCGTGCCCAGCGTGCTTCCTCACTTCTCTCCCAGCACGTTTCTTCACTTTTTTCTTGTTTATTCATTTCGCAACCATGATACGTGTTTATAAGCGATGACAACTCGTTGGTTTTAGGTCCATGATACAGTTTAATGAGTTGGCATGTACAACACTGTCTCACAGAAGGTCTCATACCTAAACTTACTTGTTCATGATGTAAACTATACGTTTGAAGCTCTGACAAAACAGGATCTTCAGTCCACTCACGAGATACCTTATCCCTGATCTTCTTTACAGCATTCGCAGGTACATTAACTAAAAATGCCTTTGGTAATGCATTTAACTCTTCTTCAGTAAAAGTGTTAATTTCTTTGTGCATGTATAAAACATTACGATTGCTTTTTAAACTGCGTTACACTTAGTACCATTTAGAAGTGACATGATGTCTTTTCTCTACAAACGTTTCTTTCACACTAACGTTATTTCGACACTGCAATTTACATGTGTTGTTCACCTCCCGGCATTCACTGCAACACAACCATTAGATCCTATGTATAGCAGCCATCTTGTGCAAGCGCCTCTAGACCGTTTGATAAGAAGCTGTAAGACTGTTTACTTGTGTCTCCACTATGCTCCTTGAGAAGATCTTTAAATTATGGTCACCCTAATTCATGCATGTCGATAACATGACACGATTGTAGTAGATACTCACGCAACCATTCCTTCCTTTCACAACTCTTTACAAATACAAGATGTACTCTTGAAAAATGTGCGTTCATCATTAAAGATAGTAATCGATAAGGTATTCTTTTTCTTCCCACTGCAAACCTAAATCTTTTTCGATCAATTGAACCTGCTTTTTATTTTCATCTGTTTGCAAACAGTAAGGGAAAGGTGGACTAAATACTAAACTAACAAGTTGTTGTGCCCACAACACACTGCAATCTAACACAGCCACCTCTTTTAACACAAAATTGTTGCCGTTTACTTTGAAGCCTTTTACATCAACTATTAATGTTCTCGTCATATTTGAATAAAACGCCCTACACTCTATCGCTGTATCTCAAAGGCTAATGAAATATTCTTACTCATATTATCTATAAAGCTTTCAGTCAGTAAGTAACCTTCATTACGAACAAGTCTAAACATGCACAACTATGATGACGTCATCGCTGCAGGTTAAAACTGAATAATAGCACGTGCTCACTCCAGCCTTAAGCATAAGATCGCATCGTTGAAGTAATGCATGTTTAAACTTGTTTAGAGGAGGAGGTGGAGGAAGAGGAGGAGGAGGTCATAACAGCCTACGTATAGCCGCTATCTTTTGCAGTAGCCTCTAAGCTAGATTTCTTCATAAGAGCCTGTGTATAGCTGCCATCTTGCCAAAACGCCACTAGGTTGTCTCATAAGAGCAGCCGCCACCTTGTGCAAGCGCCCTTCGCCGTCTCATAAGAGCCTAAGTATAGCAGCCATCTTGCGCAATCGCCCATAGCCGTCGTCTTGCTCCATAAGAGCCCATTTATAGCTACCATCTTGCGCAAGGACACCTAGGCCGTCTCATAAGAGCCTATGTACAGCAGCCATCTTGCGCAAGCGCCCGTAGACCGTCTTATAAGAATCTGTGTACAGCCGCCATCTTGTACAATTAGCCTCCATATTGCGCAAGCGTCCCTAAGGCGTCTCATAAAGAGCTGTGCATAGTCACCATGTTGTAGAATTAGCCGCTATCTTGCGCAAGCGTCCCTAGGCCGTCTCATAAAGAGCTGTGCATAGTCTCCATTGTAGAATTAGCCGCCATCTTGCGCAAGCGTCCCTAGGCCGTCACATAAAATCCTATGTAAAGCAGCCATCTTGCACGAGCGCCTCTAGTCCGTCCCTTAAGGAGCTGTGTATATTGAAGGGGCTATCCTTAGTTTTACGGCAAGATACCCCCACTTCCATTTGCACAGGATGGCGGATGTGAGGTTAGGCTCGCTCTCTTAGGCGTCGGGAAGGGCAACTAGCCGTTAAAGTGAGGTTAGGCTCCTCAAGATGGCGACTGTGAGGTTAGGCTCGCTATCTTACTTATCATCCGCAAATCGCCCCAGCCCTTCTACTATACTAGGGGTCAATGACCTCCGCTCAATGATCTCGGGGTCAGAACCCGATTGGGTACACTACTAGGGGTCAATGACGTCGGGTGCTGACGTAGCAAAAAAGTGCTGACCACATGTGTTCGGAAGCCCCACAGCTCCACTACTGTCTTTCTTGACTTCATGAATCCAGGTTGCTGTTGACTTCTTGTTCCAGAGACATTTGAAGATCTCTTTAGTTAACCTCTTGTCATATATTCTGTACAAATGTCCAAAAAATATCAATTGCCTCTTCCGTGTTGTATCTGTTACATTTTCTATGTTCCGGTATATTTTTTCATTACTTCTTGATTTCCAGAATTCTATTGTCGTTAGCGGACCAAGTATTATCCGTATAATTTATCTTTCCAGTATTTCTAATTTATTCATCTTGTAATTCAGTACTAGACATTCACTCGCGTAAAGGCATTCCGGTTTGACCACTGTGTTGTAGTGTTGTATTTTGAGGATTTATATAAACACTGTTTGTTGTAAATATTCCTAGATATATCGTATGCTCTTTTCATCTTGTGTATCCTTTCTTCTAAAGCGGTTTTTCCGAAACCATTTTCCTCAATTGTTTTTATTATTATTATTATTATTATTATTATTATTATTATTATTATTATTATTATTATTATTATTATTATTATGGGGTTTGTGTGGAACTATCTGATATTTTATTCCTTCCTTTCTCCTTTTCATATTTTAAACTATGTTAAAAATAACAAATAACCATTGAATAGACAAGAGGAGAGCTCTACAGCTCTAGAAACAATAATTATTTGAAACCTAAGAGTAATCGGGTACAATAAAGGGATCAGTTAGTTAGCTGAAACGTTACTCTATTACCAAACGCACTACAATTACAAGTAAGGAGACGGGGCTCCAAAATTTACAACATTCGAAAGAGCGTCTTTGCTCCACGCAATTACCTATTAGACTACTCCCCCAAAATCTATATATATATAAAATAACTTGTCCTGACTGACTGACTGACTGACTGACTGATTGACTGATTCATCATCGCCGAGCCAAAACTACTGTACATAAAGAAATGAAATTTTGGGAATATATTCATATTAAGATGTAGGTTCTCGGTAAGAGAGGATTTTTGGATATTCCGTCGCTAAGGGGGTGAAAAAGGGGGTTGAAATTTTAAAATGAGTGTATCTATATCTCAAAACTTTAAAAGTTTACAGATGTAAAATTGGTATTTAGAATCTTCTTTAAAAATAAGGAAACACGTATTTTTTTGTTTTCAGAAAATCCCAATAGGAGGGGTGAAAAAGGGTGAAAATGGGGGAAAATGGGTTGAATGACTTTAAACAGGATACCGGTACTTATATCTCGAAACTGAAGATATTACAGATCTGAAAATTGGTACTTTTGATCTCTTTTAAAAATAAAGAAACACGTATTTTGTTGTTTTGGGGAAATCCAATTAATGGGAGGGTGAAAAGGGGGTGAATTTTTAAAATGAGTGAATCTATATCTCCAAACTTTTAAAGTTTGCAGATGTAAAAATTAGTATTTAGAATCTTCATTAAAAATAAAGAAACATGTATTTTTTGTTTTCGGAAAATCGCAATAGGAGGAGTGAAAAGGGGTGAAAAAGGGGTTGAATGCCTTTAATGGGGCTACTTATATCTCAGAAGCTGAAGATATTACAGACATGAAAATTGGTGTTTGGGATCTCCTTTAAAAATAAAGAAACACGTATTTTTTTTGTTTCTGGAAAACCCAATTAAGGGGGGGTGAAACGGGGGTAATATTTTAAAATGAGTGTATCTATATCTCAAAACTTTGAAAGGTTATAGATGTAAAAATTGGTACTTAGAATCTCCTTTAAAAATAAAGAAAGACGTATGTTTTGTTTTCGGAAAATCCTAATAGGAAGGGTGGAAAAGGTTGAAAAAGGGGTCGAATGCATTTCATGAGTCTACTTATACTTCAGAACATGAAGATATTACAGACCTGAAAATTGGTGTTTGGAATCTCCTTCAAAAATAAAGAAACACGTATTTTGTTTGTTTGTGGAAAATCCAATTAATGGGGGATGGGGGAAATAGGGTGATTTTTAAAAATGAGTGTATCTATATCTCAAAACTTTTAAAGTTTACAGATGTAAAAATTGGTATTTAGAATCTCCTTTAAAAATAAAGAAACATCTATTCTTTTGTTTTCGGAAAATCCCAATAGGAAGGGTGCAAAAGGGTGAAAAATGGGTTGAATGCCTTTAATGAGGCTACTTATATTTCAGAACCTGAAGATATTACAGACCTGAACATTGGTATTTTGGATCTACTTTAAAAGTAAAGAAACACGTATTTTTTTACTTATTTGTAAAATCCAAACATTGGGGGGGGGGGGTGAAAAGGGGTGGTGAAATTTTAAAATGAGTGTGTCTACGTCTTAAAACTTTAAAATTTACAGATGTAAAAATTGGTAGTTAGAATCTCCTCTAAAAATAAAGAAACATCTATTCTTTTGTTTTCGGAAAATCTCAATAGGAAGGGTGTAAAAGGGTGAAAATGGGTTGAATGCCTTTAATGAGGGTACTTATAATTCAGAACCTGAAGATATTACAGACCTGAAAATTGGTATTTTGGATCTACTTTAAAAGTAAAGAAACACGTATTTTTTCCTTATTTGGAAAATCCAAATATTGGGGGGTGAAAAGGGGGGTGAATTTTTAAAATGAGTGTGTCTACATCTTAAAACTTTAAAATTTACAGATGTAAAAATTGGTAGTTAGAATCTCCTCTAAAAATAAAGGAACACGTATTTTTTTGTTTCCTGTAAATCCTAACAGGAAGGGTGTAAAAGGGTGAAAAATGGGTTGAATGCCTTTAATGAAGATACACATATCTCAGAAACGAAAGATATTGCAGAACTGAAAATTTGTATATGGGATTTCCTTTAAAAATAAAGAAACACGTATTTTTTAGTTTTTCGAAAATCCAATTAATGGCGATTAAACAGGAGTGACAAATTGGGGTGAATTTTTTGAAAGACTATACCTACAGAATATCTTGGAAACGTAAAATGTTACAGACGTAAAAAGTGGGTGTTTGGAGTCTCCTGTAAATGTAAAGAAACATAGGTGATTTGTTTTTGGAAACTCCACTTAAGGGGAACTCAAAAGGGGTGAAATTTTAAAATGAGTATTTTTACAGTATATCTAAAAAACTTAACATGTTACAGAAGTGAAATATGGTATTTTTTATCTCTATTAAACATAAAGAAACGTGCACTTTTAGTTTTCGCAAATAACACTTGGGTGGTGGTGGTGGTGGTGGTGGGGGTAAAAGTGACTGAAAATGGTGTTGAATTCTTTTAATTAGGCTACTGATATCCCAAAAATGAAGATGTTACAGACGTGAAAATTGATATTTGCAATGTGCTTTAAAAGTAAAGAAACACGTATTCTCGGAAAATCCAATGAAGGGGGGGGGGTGAAAGAATTGAAAAATTAATTGACTTAATTGTATGAGAATACATACATCTAATAAAAACTAAAGTTGTTACAGACGTGAAAATTCGTATTTGGATCTCCTTTAAAAAAAAGAAAAACGCGTTTTTGTAGGGAAACCATCTTGGAGGGCGGGAGTGTAAAGGAGTTGAATTCCTTTCGTGAGGACACATAAATCAAAAACTGAGAAGTTAGAGTCGTGATAATTGGTATTTAGAAAATCCTTTACTATTAAAGAAACAAGTATTTTTTGCGGGAAAATTCACTTGGGGGGGGGGAGTATTGTGAAATGAAGTGAAAAATTAAATTTTTTTATGGGGATACTTATATCTCAAAACTGAAGGTAATAGACGTGAACATTGGTGTTTGGAATCTCCCTTAAACATAAAGAAACAAGCATTCTTTTAATTTCGTTTTTTGCGGGGGGTGGCGGTAAATAAACTTAACGGCGGTGGGGTGTAGAAGGACGTGAGACCAATTGATTTTACTGTTATTAATGTACTTATAAGGATCCTCCGTTGCTCAGGCGGCAGCGCACCGGCCTCTCACAGCTGGGTTCCGTGGATCAAATCCCGGTCACTCCATGTGACATTCGTGCTGGACAAAACGGAGGCGGGACAGGTTTTTCTCCGGATACTCCGGTTTTCCCTGTCATCAGCCATTCCAGCAACACATAATAGTAATAATAATAATAATAATCCGGATCGTCGTCAAATGTGCGGACCGCGCTGGAAATGGCTCCTGGACGGGTAATGACTAAGAATGCAGTCCGGCCGCGGGTTCAGTGCCGCCAAGGCACCCAATATGACACCACGCCGGATCTCCTGAAGGATTTTATCCATATTAAAAATGATTATAGGAAAGGATGGCAAAGATTTACGGACCCAACTGACCGGGAGGAATACCTGAGCCTAGCCCGGGAAGTACGAAATCGATTGCTGGAAAGGAAGATTGAAAAATGTGAGGAAACGTGCCGTACAATAATAGACAACCAGTCAGATCGGGAATTTTGGTGGATTCTCGCAGAAAACAAGTCAGATCGCGAATTTCGGCGGATTATATATATAAAACAATAAGCATTCAATTATAAACTTCAGTATAATACCGTAGCAAAGCACGGGTATCTTGCTAGTTTACAATATTCAAGCCTCTCAAGGGCACAGTTTGCTTCACACTGGCAAGGCTGCTGGTTCTGCTGCGGAACTGGCCGTGCTCAATAAAAGGGCGAAAGAAGAGCAGTAACGAACAACTACATCTTTGTGGTATTCGCAGTCGAAACGATGGGAATGTGGTGTCAAGAGGCTAAAAGTCTGATTTTAGATATTGGCAGCAATCACTGGAGACTCCTCTTCAACATAATTCCTGAGGCAGCGGATAGGAAATGCTGTCAGCGTTATGGGCACGTTTCCTGATAACGCTCCACTGGATGAAGTCTCTTGTCTTACACCTTAGACTTTTGAGCTGGAACGAAGTTAAAACAAATGATTGTTGAAACATTATATTGTATTTATATACTGAAGAAGTATAACATTAAGTTTAACTTCTAAATTAAGTAAAATACAACCAGTTTCCACTGTCTTATTCGCTCGACAGTCTAAATTACATTTAAATAAGACTAGTTAAACATTAACAGAGGCAATAAGTGCCCATTCTACCTTGATTTAGTGGAAAAAAGGAAACATTAAATATGACCGCCGTAAACCAAAATGTTAGGAGGCGAACAGTTGCACTACTTTGAAGTTCACTTGAAATTCGTAAAACCCAATTTGGGCTTATGGCACTAAGTTACATAGGCTAAGCCTATACTACGGAGGTGACTAGATGGTGAGAAAATTTTAAATTGCAAAACGAAGAGATAAATTTTAAAGTTTAAGAAATCCTAGTCACCCGAATACCAAGTTGAGAGGGAGTAAAAGAGGGTTCACACTTGTTATTCCTTAAATTAGACTAAGGGCTTTACACTAGTTTGAACATTCACATTGAAAGATTGATTTTTACATTAAGAAAGAATTTGGAAATCTTCTCCTCAAGTTAGCTCTCTGAGGCGATCACATGATTAAGATATGTCTGCCATTATTTTGAGCTGGTGGGCCTTCCGACGATGGAATAGAATAGATTTATTTATCATTAACAGATTGTTTCCCAATTAAAGATAATTCAATAAAACTTAATATACTACAAATACACTTTAAATAAATAACACCAAGTTCCTAAAATAATCACCAATTTCAAACTAAATTTAGAGACCTTTATATATGCATATTTACAACACCTTAAATAAATAAATAAATAAATAAATAAATAAATAAATAAATAAATAAACAAATAAATAAATAAATAAATAAAACTAAATCTCCTTAAATAATTGACATTATTCAACTACATATAGTAACATTTACATATTTACATATCGCACAGATAGGGCCTTACATTCATGAGGTCAGTAGGGCACGTCCGATTTTAGACGGGGTTCACTTATGGGAGAGACTTGCCCCCTGACTCCGACACTCTCTAAACCTCCTGAGTGGAACGATGGAAAAGACAACATGGCCCGAAAGGCCTTTTTATAGCGGAGAGGAAGGTTCCAGAATTCTCTAGGCCGAAGCCGTGTACACACCCACAAATTCTATTGGTTGATTTAATAAATGTACAAAGTTCCTTATTGGTCGAAAATTTAGAAGAAGGAAGGGATAGCAGTGCTAGCAACCTAAGAGCACAAAATGAATGTACAATATTTCAGTTCTGAAAACCTCGAAATTAGAAATGTCTTTCAAAATTAATTGTTCATCTTCCCACCAGTGGGGGCACATGAGTAGACAGTAGAGATATCTGACGACGGCGAGATCTGAGCTGTTTGTCTTCTTTCTAGCCCACCAGGTTTTCATCCTTTCGGAGTGTGCCTTCTTCCATTCATCAGAATGGACATGCTTCAGTGGAGTTGGGACTTCTTCTTAGAGAACCTGTCTAAGTTTGTGTTTGAGTGGTGCTCGGAGCTGAATGTCTGTTTTTGAGATTCCATACTTTAAAATAACCTTACCAATCTCCACCAACCGAGGAGGAATCCTTTTTAGACCTCTGAAGTAGGTTAACGAGGTTTACAGATTCTTTCATCTGGCAATCTGAAGAGGTGAGGGTTGTTTTTTTGTATTTCGCTTAATATATTTTTGGTGTGGGTGTATATTTGCTCCAAAATCTGTAAACACCATCTTTTAGATTGGGACCAAGAATTTTTCGGATAATCCTTCTTTCCTAAATTGCGTTTTTCAAACCGGCTATGTGTTCGAAGTGTCAAACATTTTGCTGCATATAATGCTTCAGGTACAATTACAGTTTGATAATATCAATTTTTTACATTTCCGGAGATGAACTTTTAGTTATATATGTTTTGAGTGAGTCAGAAGGCTGTTTCAAACTTGTTGACGGGTATTAACACGGCGATCTTCTCAGAATTGTTGGATTCATCTCGTTCACCAGAGTACTTGAATCATTCCACTTTCGAGATTCTACGGTGGGTAGTCTGAATATGTGGTTGAGCATGTATGAAGTTAGAACCGGGCGAGTTGGCCGTGCGCGTAGAGACGCGCGGGTGTGAGCTTGCATCCGGGAGATAGTAGGTTCGAATCCCACTATCGGCAGCCCTGAAGATGGTTTTCCGTGGTTTCCCATTTTCACACCAGGCAAATGCTGGGGCTGTACCTTAAATAAGGCCACGGCCGCTTCGTTCCAACTCCTAGGCCTTTCCAATCCCATCGTCGCCATAAGACCTATCTGTGTCGGTGTGACGTAAAGCCCCTAGCAAAAAAAAAAAAAAATGAAGTTAGAAATGAAGTGGGTTATGGTATAAGAGATTTTGAGGCCAATCTTAACTGCGCATTCTTGCAGGTCATTGATTTGTTGAGTAGCTAGTTCAGAAGTGATAGTGAGGAGAGTGAGACCATCTGCAAATTATTATTATTATTATTATTATTATTATTATTATTATTATTATTATTATTATTATTATTATTATTATTATTATTATTATTGGAGCTCCATGGCTAAGACGGCAGCGCGTCGGCCTCTGAGCGCTGGATACCGTGGTTCAAATCCCGGTCATAGGTTTTTCTCCGGGTACTCCGGTTTTCTCTGTCATCTTTCATTCCAGCAACACTCTCCATTCCCATTTCATAACATCTATAAGTCATTAATAAATCACTTTGGGAGTGGCGACCCCATCGTACTAATAGCCTTTATATGGTTCATTCATTACATCCCTGACCCGGTCATTGACTGGAAAACATGTTGTGGGTTATTATTATTATGATTATTATTATTATTATTATTATTATTATTATTATTATTATTATTATTATTATTATTATTATTATTATTATTATCATCATCATCATCATCATCATCATCCCGTAACTGGTCCACCTGTGTCCTGAGGACCCGAGGGATATTTCGTTTTTCTAGTGCCGGTAGGTGTGTGGTAGCGTTGACCTGCACCTCCGTGTACTGTCCTAGCTCTCAGTTAGATATCAGCCCACAGTGTTGTTGCAGGTGTGCCTGTGTTAGTTTTGCTTGTATAAAGGCGATCGGGTTCCAAGGATCCCGGTATACCATTAGTGAGTTGTTTTGTCTTAACACAAACATCAGTGTTTTACATTAGTTACACTAGACTGCAGAAAAATGAAGAGATAATGGACGCTCCAGATGAAGCAGTGGACACTAATGTCGATTATATAAGCGGTAGTGACAGCGATGGTGAAAACAATAAGCATGGCCGTGCGCGTAGAGGCGTGCGGCTGTGAGCTTGCATCCGGGAGATAGTAGGTTCGAATCCCACTATCGGCAGCCCTGAAAATGGTTTTCCGTGGTTTCCCATTTTCACACCAGGCAAATGCTGGGGCTGTACCTTAATTAAGGCCACGGCCGCTTCCTTCCAACTCCTAGGCCTTTCCTATCCCATCGTCGCCATAAGACCTATCTGTGTCGGTGCGACGTAAAGCCCCTAGCAAAAAAAAAAAAAAAAAAAAAAAACAATAAGCATGATCATTATCTCGACATGTGATATTCTAGGAATGAATCCCTCTAGACTTGAGGATCATTCCAAGCTCAAAAGGAAGCTTCTGCTACTTAATAATAATAACAATAATAATAATAATAATAATAATAATAATAAAGTTATTGGCTTTACGTCCCACTAACTACTCTTACGGTTTTCGGAGACGGCTAAGTGTCGGAATTTAGTCCCGCAGGAGTTATTTTACGTCCCAGTAATCCTACGGACACGAAGCTGACGTATTTGAGCACCTTCAAATAGCACGAGATTGCGCCAGGATAGAGCCTGCTGCTAAATAAAAGAGGACAAAAAGCTCAATGTGAATTTGCCAGATGTGTTTGTGTTTGGAATGATCCAGTGCCGTGTGACCAAAGTGTTTTGGTTGTTTGGATGAATAAAAAGACTGAACAGGACTGATTAAGACACTAAAAGATATAAAAACCGACGTTTTTATGACAATTTCTCATATTTCTTTCTTTCTTTCTTTCTTTCGTTCTTTCTTTCTTTCTTTCCTTCTTCTTAATCCGTTTACCGTCCAGGGTTGGTTTTTCCCTCGGACTCAGCGAGGGATCCCACCTCTGCCGCCTCAAGAACAGTGTTCTGTAGCGTGAGACATGTGGTCGGGGGATAGAACTGAGGTGTAGGATCAGTACCTCGCCCAGGAGGCCTCACCTTCTATGCTGAACAGGGGCCTCGTGAGGGGATGAGAATATGGGAAGGGATAGAGAAGGAAGAGGCCGTGGCTTTAAGTTAGGTACCATCTCGGCATTTGCCTGGAGGAGAAACCACGAAAAACACTTCCAGGATGTCTGAGGTGGGAATCGAAAACCCCTGCACACTGCTGACCTCCCGAAGCTGAGTGGTCTCCGTTCCAACCCTCGTACAACTTTCCAAATTTCGCGGCCAAGCCGGGAATCGAACCCGGGTGAACGGGGGTGCAGGCTAATCACACTAACTCCTTCACCACAGAAGCGGACTAGAAAAGTTTATACTGAAATTTAACTTGTCTTTGCGTTTGCAGCAATAAGGACTACGTCTTTTGTGTTGAAATGTAAAGTTGAAGTGCTGAAGCTAAATGTTTTCAGCTGTTGAGTAGGATCTTGTACGTGTATATTTCTCACATGTCGCTTGGTAGGCCGTGGCTCTTCGGGGCTGTTGCGCCATGGGGACAGGGATAGATGTTTCTCACATGTCGCTTGGTAGGCCGTGGCTCTTCGGGGCTGTAGCGCCATGGGGACAGAGATAGATGTTTCTCACATGTCGCTTGGTAGGCCGTGGCTCTTCGGGGCTGTAGCGCCATGGGGACAGGGATAGATGTTTCTCACATGTCGCTTGGTAGGCCGTGGCTCTTCGGGGCTGTAGCGCCATGGGGACAGGGATAGATGTTTCTCACACGCAATGATTTACACTCTTCGCTATCTTTTTACACAACTTCTGTAAGGGATAACAAGTAAGGACAAGTAAGGACTCAAGTCCCCAAATAGGGTATGTTTCTAATGTATGGGATCCTCACCAGGATTACTTGACACGAAAGCTGAAAGGGATCCAAAGGAAAGCAGCACAATTTTTTCTGAGTTATATCCCGAGAAAAGGGAAGTGTTATGAGAATTTTGTAAAGTTTGGGCTGGGAAGCCTTGAAAGTAAGGGGACGAACTAAGCGGAACGTTTCGAGCTGTCAGTGGAGAGATGGCTTGGAATGACGTTAGTAGACGAATAAGCTTGACTGGAGGTTTTAAGAGTACAAAAGTTTATAACAAGAAAGTAAATTTTGAATTCAAGGCAACAAATTGGTACAAATATTCGTTGATAGGAAGATTCATTCATTCTTCTTCTTCTTCTTCTTCTACTTTATCTGTTTACTCTCCAGGGTCGGTTTTTCCCTCGGACTCAGCGAGGGATCCAATCTCTACCGCCTCAAGGGCAATGTCCTGGGGCTTCAGACTCTAGGTCGTGGGATACAACTGCGGAGGATGATCAGTACCTCGCTCAGGTGGCCTCACCTTCTATGCTAAACAGGGGCCTTGCGGGGGATGAGAAGATTGGAAGGGATAGACAAAGAAGAGGGAAGGAAGTGGCCGTGGCCTTAAGTTAGGCACCATCCCCGTATTTGCCTGGAGGAGAAATGGGAAACCACGGAAAACCACTTCCAGGATGGCGGAGGTGTGAATCGTACCCACCTCTACTCAGTTGACCTCCCCATGCTGAGTGGACCCCGTTCCAGCCCTCGTACCACATTTCAAATTTTGTGGCTGAGTCGGGAATCGAACCCGGGCCTCCGGAGCTGGCAGCTCATCACGCTAACCACTACACCACAGAGGTGGACGGAAGAGGAATTCGCTGTTGGAATAATTTATCAAGGGAGATGTTTGATAAATTTTCAACTTGTTTGAAATCATTTAAGAACACACTGGGCAAATTAGCAGTGTAGCCAGGATCGGCCGTTGGGGGAGGGGGGTGTTATAGTTAACAAATGATGATAGAACACAATGAAGGGGCTTGTGCGTGTGTGGTGCGCGCACGAAACACTTCTCATAATAAGGACACTGATAAGGTATATTATGTTGATATTCACATTGCAGAACAGGAATAATACGAAACAGCAAGTGGTATATGTTCAGTTTACAATCTAAAATGCAAATTTCGAGGCTTCTTAAAAAGTAGATTCAACATATCTGTTGGTTTTGCAATTAAGTCCCTGAATGTTTATTTAGATTACCGTATTGTATATTGTCAGTTTCTGTTCTACGGCTCCATGGCTATATGGTTAGCATCCTGGCCTTTGGTTCCAGGGGTCTGGGGATCGATTCCCGGCAGGGCTAGGAATTTTAGCCATGATCGTTAATTTCGCTGGCACTGGGGCTGGGCGTATGTGTCGTCTTCATCACCAATTCATACTCACCCCGACGCGCAGGTCGCCTACGGGAGACAGATCAAAAGGCCTGCACCTGGTGAGCCGAAAATATTCTCGGACGCTCCCGGCACTAAAAGCCATACGCTATTTCATTTTTCAATTTCTGTTCATTTTATTTTGTAAAGCTTCCATTGGGGAGAGTTTCTAATCCCCAGTAACCATTCCTCGGCTACGGCCCTGTGGTAAACAACCTGTTAGGGAATTTGCAACCTGAGTGACGGCAGCCCTATATTCAGATCAATGGTGATTGATTGATTGATTGATTGATTGATTGATTGATTGATTGATTGATTGATTGATTGATTGATTGATTGATTGATTGATTGATTGATTGATTGATTGGTTGATTGATTGATTGATTGATTGATTGATTGATTGATTGATTGATTGATTAAATTTAATCCTTCATCACCCACGGCAGTCATGCAAGCATAAGTTGTAGAAATGTGCCAAAGATCACTCGGTTATTCTCCAAATCATTTGGTCACATGGTGCTCCTTAGCGTAAGACCATCCACATGTGGAGATACTAAATAAAGTTGGTGAAGGAGGAGAATTCGTCAAAATTCGACTAGAAAGAGAAACTCATTGATAGTACACAACGTGCGCTATTGACGTCTTGTTCCTTAGGTCTTGGAAAAGTCTGTCTTGGTGAGTGTGGGGAGCTAGAGATAAAGACATGAATGAAAAATCTGATTCGTGCATATTTATGAGGTTAGTATGCTTAGAATTAGGTGGAATGGAGGGTGGTATAACATGATCAATACAACATACTCTCCTTCCTAACATGTACCATAACATGCGTTAACGCTTTATGTTTATTGTCAGAAAGCAGCTTGCAGCGTGTAACGAACCTTCCTTCCCATACATGCACCCAACCAAGTCATTGATTGGTAGTGATTCCGGCGGGAGGGACAAAAAATACATCGTAACAGTGTAGTCCACCATCGAGGCGCGGTGTTCTCCTGTTCCCAACATAACAGATTCTATCCCAGCTCAGAACATTTACTTTGTCCGGCTCCATGGCTAAATTGTTAGCGTTCTGGCGTTTCGTCATAGGGGTCCCAGGTTCAATTCCTGGCAGGGTCGGGAATTTTAACGATAATTGGTTAATTTCAATGGCACGGGGGCTGGGTGTATGTGTCGTCTTCATCGTCATTTCACCCTCAACACGAAGGGCAGGTCGCCTACGGGAGTCAAATCAAAGACCTGCATATGTCGAGCCGAACTTGTCCTCGGACATTCCCGGCACTAAAAGCCATACGCCATTCCATTTTACAGTGACTTTTAAGGCCTTAACTACGTATTGTTGCTTTGTTGAAGTTTAAAAAGGAAATGCCTCTACTCTCTTTTCTGAAGACAAAAATTCACAATAATAATGATTCTTATGCGCCGGCGGTTATTACTCTTGGGGGCTCCCGGATCGCTCGGCTGTGCTAAGCTAAGCTAGCCTCACACTAGGACGTAACCTCATCCCCTGACAGGTGCCTAACCTCACACCTTGGCTAAGGGCTTAACATCACACTCTGGCAGGGGCTTAACCGCACGCTGACCATGCGTAACCTAACCTAACCCAACATAACCTGACGTAACCTACCCCAACCTAAACCAACCCACACTATCTTAACGTTACCGAAGAGCGCGGAGTTTAATTCACTGGCTGTTAATCCGGCTGGCCTTCCTTACGCACGCGCCCGGCATCCCTTTCTTACACTCGGTTGCCCTTCTCGACAGGGCTTATTCTCACTAACGCTGAGGCGGGGGCTGTGGTGGGGGCTAAGGCTGAGGCTAACGCAGACATAACTGGCTGCTGAATAAGTACTTAACTTTAGTGCGCAGTTAACCTTGTAACTGTTCAACCCTAAGCTTCTCACTTGAGGAGACGAAAGTTATTACCTTGGGACACATGAATATCAAATAAACTATATGTGGCTTGCCGGCAAATTGCCACGCAAACAGAAACAATTAACATTCCATGGTTTCCCATTTCTCTATGTGATGTTTGGGCGCCAGGGTTACAGTTTTAAACAAAACTCTAAACTAAAATTTATATTTACTAGCATAGAGACTTATACTTAAATCACAGGGAAAGGATTTTAAATAATTAACCATTAAGTATCGTTTGAGAAAGAAAATTAACGCAATATAAAATACAAATGAATTTATTATACAAAAATAATGAGATGAATCGGAAAAGTTCCTTAAAGCGTGGAGGGATTTAGAATTTACGTTACTCAAATTACTATTGCTTGCTTTATCTAATTGAAGCACACCAATTGCAGCTTCCGTCGAAGTCATCTGGTTTCCGTGGTTACTCGTTCTCCTCTTCTTGTTGCAGAATTGGCTCCATGGATATCCTTCCTTCCTGCTCTTATGTGGCATGGGCTATCTGGACTAGCACTTCCTAATTTTCCAAGTCTTTAAATTAGACATTGGCTCTATACTTGTAAAAACTGATCAGCGTTGATCGTAAGAGGAGAAAATTCAGAGGTATGATTTTTTCCATGTTAATAGAAATCTCAATCCAACTGAGCTATACTATTGATAGATACAGAATTGTACCAAATTCCGTGGACTTGAAGTAGACATAGTTCTTCGTCCAAAAGATTTACTGAATATAACACAAGCCGTAAGCTTGTTTCGTCTCACGCAGATCCGATAACATAACCGCAGCTAAGTACTGTATCGAAGCGACAACCACTGTACAAAAATAACTATGTCTCGGAGAGACCACACACTGTCTCAAAATCAATAACGTCGTTCAAAGTAGATGTTCACAGTAGAAGTTCTAATAGTAGTTAGGTTCTCAGCAGAAGTAGCGATGTGAGTGTATCCGAGACTCCGCGAATCGAGAAATGCTCCGAGCTACTTAATATATCACCGGGCTCTCCCCACTCTTGATAATAGCTCAATATCAGTTCTCTATATAACGAAGCATCTGATTCGTAGATCGCATTATCATCTCCCTCTCTTCTTTCTTCTTGACAAGTCCAGTAGGCGTGGCGATGATGTAGTCTGCAAGCCTAGCCTTGCACGCAGGTCGCTGTTTACTGCCTTGGCTCATGAGTTTAACCCAATGACTCATGTAATTTTCCCCCGCTATAAGAATAACCTTTTCCGTATACACAAATATGAGATGAAATGACAACAACTATGTCTCAACATATTGACCATATTTACAGTACATAATGAATTCCAATCCTACCTAATATAATAATTTAAATAATAAATGATGTTATAATTATATAATATGATTGCAAAAGCCTTATTTACAAATGCTTGACGTTGAATAAATAGGATATTACGAATACTTGCCGATGGCGGATAAACGTGATATCGAGTGATATCGCGCAAAATGATAGTATATTAAATTAGTCTGGCTGGAGAAGCCTGGACTGTTACAACCTCACCGGCTCTTTTTCAAATCAGACTGCCCTTCCTTACATCAAGTTGCCCTTCTCTACACTGTTTTCAAGTTTTGTAATAAAAATGAAGTTTAGAGTTTAAAAAATCGGTCGGGGATGAAGACAACACTTAACTTAAAAATGTAATATCTCCTAAACCGATGGTATTTGAAAGTAAATATTTAGCTCAAAATTCATTATAAATTGTCCTCTAACTGATGATAGTGGTCGACATAGCTCCAACTGTTTCTTTATAAATGTTCAGCCTTAAACACGACTTTTGAAGTCAAAAAAATTTTGGAGGATACTTTAAATGACTTTTAGATTAAAAAATTAGGTAGGAATGAAAACAACCCTTAAATTAAAAGTTTTGTAAGTCCTAAACCGATTGCTCTAGAAATTAGATTTTTAGCTTAAAATTCATCAAAAATTATCCTCTAACCGTTGATTGTGATCAACTCACCTCTCCCCCTTGTTTCTTTCCAAAGTTTTGAGGTAAAATGACTTTTAACATAAAAATGTGTTGGAAGATACTTTAAATGACCTTTATTTTTAAAATTCGCTTTACGTCGCACCGGCATAGATAGGTCTTATGGCGACAATGGGATAGGAAAGGCCTAGGAGTGCGAAGGAAGGGGCCGTGTCCTTAATTAAGGTACAGCCACGGCATTTGCCTGGTGTGAAGATGGGAAACCATGGAAACACATCTTCAGGGCTGCCGACAGTGGGGTTCGAACCCATTATCTCCCAGATGCAAGCTTACAGCTGCGCGATCCTAACAATACGGCCAACTCGTCCAGCAGTAAATCACTTTGAGTGTAAAAATTAGGTAGGTTGTGAAGACAACCCTTAAACTAAACATTTCATAACTTCTAAACCGATGGCCCTAGAAAATTGAATTTTGGCTTGAAATTAATCAAAAATTATCCTCTAGCTGGTTATAATGGTCAACCCACCCTCCCGAATGTTGCTTTCCCACGTTTTGGGGTAAAACTGATTTTTGAGATTAAAATAGTGTGGGAGCGAACTGCACCCTTTGCAGTTCTTCCTCTGCGGTGATTTCTTCTTTCTGGTTCCGCCACGCCTGCCCTGTAATAAAATAAACTCACCACAGACGTCTATACTCTTCAGGGGTGGTCTCGTTCACTAGACTGTCACGTGCGGTGCGATGGGAGGATATGACGCTATTAGTTTATAGACTAATCTATTCTACTGAAATAAAAGAAATACTGGCCAAGACTTAGGTTTAAATTTGTTTAATTATACAAATGACAAATCAAATGAATAAATACTTTAAAAATTGGAATTCAAATAAAATATAAATGTGATTCAATCATGTATGTAACAAGTGCAACCGTCATCATCCCATGGTATACATACAAAAATACACTGTTTTATCCTCCAAATCAACTAGACTGATTTAATTGTAGAGACTCGAAATAACGTGTCATCATAATCATGACACTCTGCAATAGTTTCTGCTTGTGCGACTGAGTAACCATTCACTAACATGAACCTTGAATATAAATTAATGACTGAAACTATATAACTTAAAGATTAGAGTTATTCATTATCAATTAATGGTGTTTATATATGCAATTATTGTAACTCAGGTCATTCAATTGTCTTTTGGATTTACTGCTGCCCTTTACGTCTTTCATCTAAAATAAATTACAGTGATGTTACGTAGACTTAGTGGCCTCTCACGGCTGAATGTCCCCATCTGACACTTCAAAAATTACATCATAAAGAAAATCGCCATTGATTGCTTTCTTTCTTAATCACAAGTTTAAATATTTAATGGTGGCATCACTGTGTAAAACCATTAAGATAGGAGGTCAATCACCTCAAGTTTAATTGATTATCAAGTCAACTGAACAGCCATTGCCTACATTTACATGGTATGCGTTGATCATATTTGGTCTCACAGGGACAGAAACTATCTGAACAGATCAAAAATACATAATACATAATCTCTTGATCAACCTTATCTGAATGTACACACGAGAAAAATGTATAATTGTTGGGTACACTGTTCAGTGGCGTTTCTAATTATGTTTGCTCTTGTTATGTAAACAAGAAGCGAATCTTAGATGCTGTCTAGTTAAATTGATGCGAGCTGTCATGAACCTGACATTATACAAAATACAGCGGAAAAACTCCCACCTTAATAATAGAAAACCTATCTAAACTTATTAACCGCAGTCAATCACCGCGTATGCTAAATAAAAAATATTCAAAGGGAAAACACATCTGAAATAAAAAGACATCTATGCAAATATCCTACACTAATGTATATACACGCCGACTCACGCACTTGGTTATTTCCAATAAAAAATACTGAAGAGTTAATTTACTTATTTCTACGATGCTTGTTGATTTTAATGTCTATGGATGTGTTATCATTGACCATGACCTTGACGTGGATAATTCATGGCTGTCTCCTGACATACAACAAATTAAATTATAATTATCAGCTAAAAAGGTGACGCATGAAAACCTCTGGGATGACGTTGACATAAAATCAAAATATAGTTATACTTGCTACATACTCTCCCTTACAAAAATTCTTGATGAAAACCGCTTGATATTATTTTTCGTTAAAACGATCTTTGCTCAATTGAAAGGATCAGTGAGCTTTCTATAAACGTTGCATAAGTAGTTGTCCGATGGTTGGTTGCATGGGTTTTTCTTCCATAACTAGGTCCTTTTACCACTGTAGTGAGCACATTCTTAATTCATTATTTCTCCTTTTATCTATTGATATCATCGTGGACCTCAAATATTATTCATGTAAGTGAGTATACAAACTATTGTTCCTTTCGTTCTTACACAGATCTTGGCGCCTTTCTTACATTCTTAATATTTCTATCACCTCTCTCAGCTTATCCGCTGGCATAAAAAATATCTTTATTCACTCTCAGGATAAATTTAAAATAAATGCTCGTAATTCCCCATCATAACAGACCAATCAATGCTCAAAAACCTTCCGCAACTAACTCATAGCTTTTAGCGCAGCCATTACGGCTATTTTACTTTTATTCAAAACAATCTCAACAGGTTTTCCTGGACTTACGCTAAAAACGATCCCGTAAAATATATAACCATGAACAAAAAATCAGAACTAGCGGGATATCTTATCATGAAGACTGTCAAAACCGCCATAAACTTCGTTCCACACGAAATATTATTATTATTGTTATTATTATTATCATCTTACTCAAACATATTTAATCCGACCTTGCAATGACAGTTACTGGCAACTAACGTTCCTGATCCTCGTTTATCCACGACTTATAATTCAAATCAATAATTAAGTGTACTTAAAATTCGTTATCTGAAATTTACACGTAATTTTTATAATGATTATTACTACCATTATTATTCCGCCAGAATTAAAATTCACTGATCTTACTGTAATTGAAGATGTTATGTGAAAATTAATTTTCCTACGTGAAATATACGTTTAAATCTGTACCGTACTGAAATTCGAGTCACTGTTGGCCAACTCGTCGATCTCAGATTAAATTGCATGGTTATTACCGTAGCGCGTGAATGTCTAAAGCTATTTACAAGGTGACAACTACGATATTATCACCACGTGGCTAATATTGAGTGCAAATTATGCTACTGATATTCACTTTCGACAAACTCGCGTCTTAAACAAAAGCATTATTTACATTATTAGAATAAACGACGTCTTAGATTTTAGTTCACTTACTCATTTGTAAATTGCCGGGAGTTTAATCTGAAGTCCCTTGGGCTGTCAGAACAGCTTGCATTTAGCCATGGCGACTGAGACACGGGACATCGTCGCAAAACCGCCGTATCCAGACATGATTAGCGTCTTCAAGTACAGTTCGTCGCACACACGAAACACGATCTTGACGAACTTACTAATTACACAATTTACCTCATACTAGAATAACACTTTTGATTATCAATTATTGCCTCTACACTCGGGCATTAACCCTGCGTTGCTAGTGTATGAAAATGTAACTCTATTGCTACTCTGGATCTGACAGACCCAGTTGTCATACTACACATTTTATATGGGAAAAACAAGAAACTACGATTCAGGATATTAAATTAACATATTTATATAGAGTTAAGAAATATTCTGTTTTGGTTTATAATTACTATATTTATCATTTACAGAATAAAATTGCTAATTTACACTATTAAATGTTTCGTATACTTGTTTACAAATTTAGTGGCATACTGCGTATGAAATTTAGTCTCTCACACTCATCAGTTCTAAGGACATCAGAACATATTGTAAATATCACTCAGGAGAATCTAAAGAATGAAAACCTCTCACAATTGTTACCGTAGGCACTCTGTACAAATGAACTTCGCATGTTTCCTGAGACTCATGAACTTTTTGTATTTAACGCATGAAAACTGAGACTTACTGTCCGTACACAAGTAGCACCTTCCTTTCTTTGGATGATCATTGCTTACCACTTTCTCCTTTTCGCGTTTTTCTTCGCCCATCAGTGATCTGGCTCGTTTTCTTGTTGTTAAAGCAATGTGTTTGTTGTCACTTCTCTTCTGCAAATGGTTTCTCAGAAGTTCCTTTCCAAGAGACTTCAGAAAGCTTCTTCTGTTTATGTCTTTCTGACTGTTAGATTTATATATTATCAGGCTGTTGATGGTGGCAATGTTCAATATGCAGAAGAACAGAGCATGTGGCCAACGATTTATTGTCCTCGCTACATCATATAAGGCACTCATTTGGTCGACTACGTCCACCCCACCTTTTATAGCATTGCAGAGGGTAATCATCTCAGGCTTCTTAGTGTCGCCTGTGCTCTCGTCAATTTTGGTATCGTGGTGCATGGTACTCGGCACATAGCTGACAATTGTGCAGTCTTCTTGGAATCCAAAAGTGCATTGCCGCCCTCTAGTGTTGCTGAATTCGGATGGGATTTCTTTCTTGTTCTTTCTTACAGTTCCCAAAATTGTCAGTTTGTAGTCGGTCAACAATGTGTTTCCTAATTTGTAGCTCGTAAACAAGTTGTCCATTGTAACGTTCCTTGAAGTTCCATGTATAGGACTGGTTAGTCGTATTACTAAGTCATCTGCTTCATTGCTGATAGGAAATGGTCCGTCTGGTTGTTCACCCACGTACACTTCTAAATTGCAGCTATACCCTGTCCTCGCATCCGTTAAATTGAAAACCTTAATGCCATATTTGGCTGGTTTTGAGGGCATGAACATCCGGAAGGAGCATCGGCCTCTGAATGCAACAAGCATTTCGTCCACGGTTACATACTCTCCCAAACAGTAATGGTATTTACAGTTGGAGTTAAATAGCTCAAAAATATGGCGTATTGGGGCTAGTTTAACGAGCTTCTTTCTTTCTTCTCTTGTTCCCCTTTCATCGAACCGCAGCGATTGCAGGAGAAAGCGGAGTCTCAGTAATGTCCTTGTTACCGGAAATATTACTAAGCCTGTACCATCATTGTCCCAAAATTCTTCCGCATTTACTCGCCCTGCCTTGAAAACACCACCTAAATATAATAGTCCCAATGAAGCTCTAATTTCATCAATGTCCGTCTCTCGGACGAAAGAATGAGCAGATGAATATCTCCGAATAGTGTACTTGATGTAAATGTTGGTAAACCTGGTAATTTCAGTCAACATGTCATCCGTAATAAAAAGGTGCAAGATATCATAAGGGGAATTCACTGTCTTAGTAATTCCTTTCATGCCAGGAATATGTGAGATAATATTATGTGATCTGGTTCTAACGCACTTCGTCACTCTGTCTTTTCCAAGAAATAAAGTACCACTACTTTCTGCTGCGTTATCTTCACTCCCACTTTCCTCACCCTCTATCTCATGTTCACTGCATATCTGAAAATCGGGATCAGCGTCTGAATTTTCATTTGATTCCATAAGGTCAGTACCCGAAGCGTCATTCAGCCCATCCATCATCTCAAGAATCTGTAAACGTTCCGTTTCATACATGTTTCCTGTAATATACATAGAGACTGAGGTTATGGGCCATGATTTGTGTTCATACTCTGGTAAAGAAACACACAAGCGCATACAATATTACTACCCTGGGTCTAGCGAACCCGTGGTTTACTTACCTGCTTGCTACCGTTGGGTCTGTGGAGCCCTAAACAATTAAAACCAAGCTGGAGGGTAACGTCACGACTGGCGCGCACTACCAAACTATTAACAATAATAACATAAGAAGCTAGAAGACAGATGAACATTGTCCACTGTTGCCAACATGTTCAAAAACAAGACTGAATAACGCCATGGGTCTCTCAGACCCAATAGTAGCAATGGAGGGTTAATACTGTTTCTACGATGAAGCTACTGTTGTACACACTCCTTCTTAAATTCCTAATCAGCTAAGCTCTGAAATACTTTCCCCAAAGTAGTGGCCACTCATATCAGGTTAGTTCCGCTCCTTTCCCACAACTTCGCTGAACATTTTTTTATACTTGAAGGTCGGTCACCCTGTTATTCTCGGAATTTGAATTGACCTATGTGAATTGCTGGGTAACCACACACATTCTTATCCTTGCAGCCACCTGTCCCTCGACAAAAATAACTATGACAAAGCGTCTGTTCCGTTAACCACTGCACGTCTGCTTCCCTCGTAATCTACCTGGTGTATATTTACATCAGGCGTACTGAATATGAATAAATTGCTACTGCGTTTGCAAATGACATGGTTTAAATGGGAGGACGTGGATTTCCTAATATGTTGAATTTAAACTTCGATTGTTTATTTCCACATTGGAGACTATAATTCTGACTGAATCCTTTAACGCATTATGCACTGAGACTCTCAAAAAAATCAAAGTGTTGAAGTAACTTACTCACTCGAGACGTTGTCAGGTAACAAGTAACATGGACGAATTGACATTGAGAACTGAGAGTACAATGGCAAAGAGTGACCGGGTTTTGTGAATAACACGGGGCTCTCCTTCCTTACCGCAGGGGGTTCGTACGATTGGTATTCCTCCGCTGTGAGGGTGGATCTTCCTAGCAGAAATAATTTCTATTTGACACGTCGTATCATTTTAGCACAGGTATTACAGAACTCACAATATTCGTGCCTACTCACTGATGAACTTTACCTCGGAAATCGATCGTATAGTGCTTAATTGATTTGCCGGCGTGGATAGCACTATCTTCTTTTGGAAATGCACTGTAGGTTGGTGTATTTCGGCAACACGTGAATCACATGGCGGCATACCGCATTAGAGCTACGCACATTCTCAAATATAATTGAAAGGAACGTATGATTAATGAGAGAATTTGTACAGAAAATGTGACATTTTATCCTGCTGTCTGGAGCACGCTGTTTTATTATCTCAATTATCTTAATTATCTGAATTATCTCAGGCACTGGTTTCAAACCAGTAATTTTGAGCGTTGTGATTGTCATAACTTTGCATGCGGGGTTTCTGACGTTCCTCCGCGTGGCCGAAACCACCGGTGATAAGGGGTGTCAGGTATCGCTTCATCCCTTATTCCAAATTTTATTTACTTGTCTTTTGCTTTTGCCTTTGTCGAGCTACTGGGAGTGCCTTTATTGCTCACGATATGCGGTTTCCCGTGAGAGCATAATAACAAAAATGGTAGTCTGTTGGCATCTCAATTTTATTTGAGGGATCTCAACAAGTCCGTTTGAGAGCTTCCTGTACATGCCTTAAAGCTGCCTAATAGGATTAAGACTTCCGACCCAAAATTGTATTTGAGTTACAAATACCGAACTTGGAGTGAATTTCGCTGCGCAGGCTGTATTTGCAACCATATATTGATTAAAATGATCACTCATTCAATATTAATTCTGGATATGGGTGCAGTACTTGAAATTACTTTTGGAGTAAAAGTTAAGTAGGAGTGAAAACAAACCTTAACTCTAAAGTTTAATACTTCCTAAACCGATTGTCTTAGAAAATTAATTTTTAGCTTAAAATGTATCACAAATTTCCCTAAAACCGGTGATATAAATCTCCTTACCCTTGACTGAGGTAAATATGAATAAAGCACAAGGAAACTGCAATGCAGATGGATAAAAACAATTCCTTTTCTACTGTTAATTGCATATAGCAACTGGATAATAATGTCGATATACGAGACTAAGTGCTAGTGTGTATGGGTTTAATTTACTAGCAGCTCTTAGTGGCATTTACTTTGCTTGCAGACGGTTGAGGTGCTACTCCTTGATTTACTGCTTCTAACTTAAATATCACCTACTCCGAGTATAACCTGCTTGGTATTATTGCTTTTGAGCGAGGGTCACTTGCGAATGTTGTGAGGATCATCCAGAGGTAGAAATGACACACAAAACTTTGGCGAGGCAGATATCATGCAGACATGTTCAAACTTGCAAAGGTGAGGAGGAAGAGGCTAAGGCTAAAGCAACAACTGAGGCTGAGACTGAGGCAGGGGCTCAGGCTGAGGCTGACGCTGTGTTTGAGGCTACGGTTGGGGAGAAGGTATTTACATAAATAAGCAACAAACTTTAGTCTGTTTCATGCAAGACAACAGCTGGTATAGACAGCAGGTGTGCATATCTGGTTTCAAACACTTAGACGTGTTTGCTAACGGATTCTCACGCTCTTATCATGTTTTATGCAAGACTACGGCTGGTGTGCATTCTTGCAGATCTGGTTTCAGGGACGTGAGCGTGTTCGCTAACAAGCTCTCTCAAACTCTTATATATCCTATGAGCAAGAATGTTTTACTTAGTTAGTACTGTGCTAAAGAGTACATCATGAGAAGAGCATTTATAGTCGATGTGCAAGGTTTTAAAGTGAATGGAAACAAATTTATGTTTAAAGAAGTAGATTTATTGGAGTTCACTGCGCTGTGGGCTCCAAAAGTCGTCAGTTTAGTGTTTAGTACGCCGTCCCCTTGCTGTCAGCAAACCGATGAATATAAAAGGCAGACTCAATGGATTAAAAGAATCTGGGACTGTGGCGGGAAGAAAAAGTTATTGCTTATCGCTTTCTAGATACTGTATGTTCATGAGCAGATGTATTGTTTGTGAAGTGTTGTGAAAAGAAGGAATGGCTGGGCCAGCATCTACCATCAACATGTGATGTTATTGGTCTGCACGAATTAGGATGTCCATATTTACAAAGGAGCATAGTGTAGGAACGATTGAAATTTCTTTACGCCATGTGCGTATACTTTTTGATTGGTTGTGTCGCAATGCATGCCGGGAATTGTACGACCTCTGTAAGCTGCAGTGTACGAAACTTACTAGTGAGAAAGAAACATGTGCGATACTAAGTGTAACGTTATTGGTTAAGCGATTATAAAGCTTTATGCTTGCAATAAAACAACCAAACACGTTTACTGAAGACGAGTTGAAAGTATTACCAGAATTTTCTACTAAATGTAGCTGCAATTGCTGTACAGAAGTTTTTGGAGAAAGTGCCTAGTGAGTGGACGCAATATCGTGTTCTGTCGGAGTTTCAAACGTGTATTTTACATCATCAACAAGTAAGTGTGTGTAAAAGACCTGCAGTGAGAAAGTGTCGTACGTGACATTCATTAAAACAGTATCACGAAACTAAAACCAAAGAGTTAACAAACACTTACCATGGCTGCAAGGAAAGCGAAAAAGCAAACGCGAAAGAGGCGTGTGGTGAGGAAGCGTGCTGGGCATAGACTTATCAATAAAGCAATTGATCTTCTTCTACGGTACTAAGACTGGTACTGAACTCGATGTTCCTAGTGATCCTGGTATTCATATTTTACATGTTGGTTGCAAACAATATGATCTTCCATTGAGTGTTAGTCAAGCCTGAACTGAGACGTGTAGCTGATGAATTCTGCTTCGTAAAGCTATGCAGCATGTGACGTCACCTAATGCTAAATGCCACGGACTCAGCGAAAAATCCCATCTCTACCGCCTCAATGGCAGTGTCCTGGAGCGTGAGACATTGAGTCGGTGATACAAGTGGGGGAGGACCGGTACCTCACCCAGGTGGCCTCACATGCTATGTTGAACAGATTGTAAGAAATAGACAAGGAATAGGGAAATGAGTGGCAGTAATCTTAAGTTAGAAACCATCCCGGCATTTGCCAGGAGTAGAAGTGTGAAACCACGGAAAACCACTTCGAGGAAGGCTGAGGTAGGAATCTACTCAGTTGACATCGCGAGGATGACTGGACCCCGTTCATCAATCAACGTTGATCTGCATTTAGAGCAGTCGCCCAGGTGGCAGATTCCCTCTTTGTTTTCCTAGTCTTTTCTTAAATAATTGCAAATGATTTGGAAATTTATTGAACATCTCCCTTGGTAAATTATTCCAATCCATAACTCCCCTACCTGTAAAAGAATATTTGCCCCAAGTTGTTCTGTTGAATTCCAACTTCATCTTCATATCGTGATCTTTCCAAGTTTTAAAACTACCGCTCAAACTTATTCGTCTACTAATGGCGTTCCTATTCTCGTACCACTTCCTAATTTCCTGGAAGAGCCGGGAATCGAACCAAGGCCTCCGTGGGTGGAAGCTGACCACTACATCACAGAGGCGGATGTTTCTTTTGTTTACTTGTTTACAACCTTGATTTATGTATTTCTTGATTTATTTATTTAATTAATTATTTTGAAAAACCTATCCCTAGGCAGACATTGGGAAACAAATGAGGAACCGCTCTAGAATGTCAGAATGGACCCTGTTCCTGTATCTCGATACATTCCTAGGTTCAAGTACTCGAACGCAAGCCACTCAAGTTAAAGCTACTACACTGACTTACAAGGAAGAAGAAATGCTGAATGTGAACTCCCCGAACACAACGGTGCATCTAAAATAATGCTGACAATTTACAGAAATGAACTAATGGCTGCCTAGAACAGAAAAGTTCTGCTTTGTCGAACGTACGTTCAATTTTCCTATTACAGCGCCCGTCTCCTCACTCGCAGTTGATTGTCGAGTACAAACTGCTACTCACCTTTCTTCAACTTCGCCTGCCTATTCCGCTTCTTTCCAATAATTGGATTAAGATTTTTCGATCTCGTCCTGCGAAGGGGAGGGGACGGTTGTTGCTCCAGGCGAGTGGAAGACGAGCTGAGTTTGGAGTTACATCTCGGGGGAGGAATTGGTCCGGCTAGGAGGGTGGACACAGCGCTGTATGCAGTCAGCAGATAAATTAGACAGGCTTCTATCGCCAAGGCAGGGAACGCGCTTATTACGTAAATAGTTTTATGGACTAAAGCAACTAAAGGAGGAGAGGAATCCAGTATTTCTTGACTACAGTTTAATTACGATTTCTGACTCTACTGAACCCTTCGTAATAATAATAGTAATCATAACAGTAGTCACATCGAATCACTTGGAACACAAGTAACAAAATGTCATTATCTCGGAAAACAAAACTAAGACATTGTAATACAGTAATAAAACCTGAAGCATTATACGCATCGGAAACCTTAATCATTGGCGGTAGATCACTCATCAAAGATATAGAAAAGCAAGAAAGAATCCGCCTCTGTGGTGTAGTGGTTAGTGTGATTAGCTGCCACCCCCGGAGGCCCGGGTTCGATTCCGGGCTCTGCCACGAAATTTGAAAAGTGATACGAGGGCTGGAACGGGGCCAACTCAGCCTCGAGAGGTCAACTAAGTAGAGGTGAGTTCGACTCCCACCTCAGCCATACTGGAAGTGTTTTCGCCGTGGTTTCCCCACTTCTCCTCCAGGCAAATGCTGGGATGGTACCTAACTTAAGGCCACGGACGCTTCCTTCTCTCTTCCTTGTCTATCCCTTCCAATCTTCCCATCTCCCCGCAAGGCTTCTGTTCAACATAGCAGGTGAGGCCGCCTGGGCGAGGTACTGGTCATCCTCCCCAGTTGTATCCCCGAACCCAGAGCCAGAAGCTCTAGGACACTACCCTTGAGGAGGTATAGATTGGGTCCCTAACTGAGTCCGAGGGAAAACCGACCCTGGGGTGTAAGCAGATAAAGAGAAGAAGTAAAGGAAATTTAAAATTTACGGAAATTTTTCGGCCCAGTCTGCACAGAGGGAGTATGGATGAAAAGGAAATCTCGTTAAAATTATTGCGATACTGGAAAAATCTCAGACATTATCGGGAAAAGGTGGTTGAAATTCCATGGTCACATTCTCAGAATGAGCAATGATAGAGTGACCAACAGAATTCTAAATCCTTCCCTCACACCGAAATTCAAGAGCAACTGGCTAAGTGAAATAGAATCAGATCTTCAGGAAATCAACATCAACCAGGAAACTGTGAAGAACCGGTCTGTTTTCAGAACAACACTGCTTAATAACCATTGTTTCGCGGAGCCAAAAGCTGGAACTAATAAAACCTGGACGAAAGAACGTAAGAAGAATTTCAGTGAGAGCATGAAGAGATTTTGGTAGGTAAAATGAACAGCTAAATAAGTTCAGTAAGTCCATAACACAACAACAACAACAACAATAATAATAATAATAATAATAATAATAATAATAATAATAATGATAATAATATTGGTTTCTCGGTCCCACTAACTCCTTTTACGGTTCTAGGAGACGCTCGGCTGCCGGAATTTATTTCCGCAGGAGTTATTTTAACTGCCAGTAAATCCACTGACACAAGGATGACGTATTTGAGCATCATCAAATACCACCGCACTGAGCCAGGATCGAACCTGCCAAGTCGGCGTCCGAAGGCCAGCCCCTCAACCATCCCCGCCAATGGAAACAAATTAGGATGATAATACAGTATACAGGTGGACCGAAAAACGTGAACCAGTTATATGAGGGTTAGATTTTAGGTTACGCAGATTACCGGCTTTGCCACGAAATTTGAAAAGTGGTCCGAGGGCTGGAACGGGGTCCTCTCAGCCTCGGAGGTTCAACTGAGTAGAGAGAGATTCGACTCGCTCCTCAGTCATATTCGAAGTGGTTTTCCGTGGTTTCCCACTTCTCCTCCACTCAAATGCCAGGGTGGTACTTAACTTAAGGCCACGGCCACCTCTTTCCCGCTTGATGGCCTATCACTTCCAATACTCCTGTCCTCCAACAAGGCCACTTTTCAGCATAGCAGGTGAGCAGCTTGGGTGAGGTACTGGTCCTCATCCTCAGGTGTATCCCATTACCCAAAATCTTGCTCTCCAGGACACTGCACTTGAGGCGGTAGAAGTGGAATCCCTCGGGGGGGAAAGTCAACCCTGGAGGGTACATAGATTAAGAAAGAAGAGGGTAATAATAATAATAATAATAATAATAATAATAATAATAATAATAATAATAATAATAATAATAATAATAATTAGATAGTAGGCGAAGCTTTATCTGACCCTGTAATAATTGAGAGGGGAATTCCTCAAGGCAGCATTATTGGACCTTTATGTTTTCTTGCATATATATATATAAATGATATGAGCAAAGGAGTGGAATCAGAGGTAAGGCGGATGATGTTATTCTGTATAGAGTAATAAATATGTTACAGGATCGTGAGCAACTGCAAAATGACCTCGATAATGTTGTGAGAAGGACAGTAGGCAATGGTATGATGATCAACAGGCTTAAAAGTCAGGTTGTGAGTTTCACAAATAGGAAAAGTCCTCTCAGTTTTAATACTGCGTTGATGGGGTGAAAGCTCCTTTTGGGGGTCGTTGTAAATATCTGGGTGTTAATATAAGGAAAGATCTTATTGAGGTAATCACAAAATGGGATTGTAAATAAAGGATACAGATCTCCGCACATGGTTATAAGGGTATTTAGGGGTTGTAGTAAGGATGTAATGGAGAGGGCTTATAAGTCTCTTGTAAAACTCCAACTAGAGTGTGGTTCCAGTGTATGGGACCCTCACCAGGATTACTTGATTTAAGAACTGGAAAAAATCCAAAGAAAAGCAACTCGATTTGTTCTGGATTGTTTCCGACAAAAGATTTGCGTTACAAAAATGTTGCAAAGTTTGGGCTTGGAAGAACTGGGAGTTGCTCGACTGAGTGGTATGTTCCGAGCTGTCGGTAGAGAAATAGCCTGGAATGACATCAGAAGACGAATAAGTTTGAGTGGCGTCTTTAAAAGTAGGAAAGATCACGATATGAAGATAAAGTTGGAATACAAGAGAACAAATTAGGGCAAATATTCATTTATAGGAAGGGGAGTTAGGGATTGGAATAACTTACCAAGGAAGATGTTCAATAAATTTCCAATGTCATTGAAATCATTTAAGAAAAGGCTAGGAAAGCAACAGATAGGTAATCTAACCTGGGCGACTGCCCTAAATGCAGATCAGTATTGATTATTATTATTATTATTATGATTATGATTATTATTATTATTATTATTATTATTATTATTATTATTATTATTATTATTATTATTATTATTATTATTAAATCATTACTGTACAATAATACAATGGGTATAATTTTCAGTTCAGATAAATTCGGCCTTGATGCATGTCACTGACTTTGAAAGTGAAGTTTTCAACCTGTCAGCACATCTTGTTCCACGCCTTCTCAACCGTTCATGGATTGTGCTAGAATTCGATTCCTCTGCCTTGGATAGATTGAACGAGTGCTTAATCCACAGTTCTATCCAGGACACAAGTCACTAATTCGGGACGGTGCTCAAAAGATGTAGCGAGTCCAGGTTAGCGCATCCGTCCTGTTCGAATGGCCCTGGCACACATCATTACGGTAGCGTGAACCGCAATAATTGGCTGCTCCGGGGAAGAAAAGCCCGGGTCGCTCAGTTAATGGGAAATGAGGAGAGGGGAGGGAAACCTGGAGAAGGCAGTGGAGTATAACCATGGAAACAGCCGGCACGCAGGATCACTACACCAGTGAATCATTTGTGCTCTACAGCTGAGTGGAAATGCATCCAGTATCACATTATAGACTCGCTGTGATTTGACGCCAATTAGAACCGTGTAACAATGATTAACGTGAGAGAACGACTCCCTACTAAGATCTGATAAAATTCAAACCAACCTCCATTGCCGAGCATGCAAGAGTGAAAGTTCGATTTCGAGCTACAGATCTTTTTTATTTTTTTATTTTGCTAGTGGCTTTACATCGCACCGACACTTTTAGGTCTTATGGCAACGATGGGATATTAAAGGCCTAGGAGTTGGAAGGAAGCGTCCGTGGCCTTAATTAATTGTCTGGTGTAAAAATTTGAAAACGCGGAAAACCAACTGCAGGGGTGTCGACAGTGGGATTCGAACCCACTAACTCCCGATGCAAGCTCACAGCTGCGCTCCTCTAACCGCACGACCAACTCGCCCGGTACAGACCTTTTAGTGGCTACCCTTGCTAAAAGAGTTCATCAGCAATATTCCTCACTCACTCCACGAAAATGTTCTTGCATCATAAACTCTTAAGAGAAGCAGAGATAGACAATAGGTAGACTAAGATTTTACTGACTTGAAGACAAGAAGTGTCGAGGTAAAAGAGACCACAAAGAAATAAAAGTTGTGGAGAGACGCGTATTAAGAAATTAGTTTTGGATTAGGGAGCGGGGGAACAGTTGTCGACGAGTTTCTCCTAAATTCTGCAAATTCTGAATGTATTTCTCTAAAGCCCCAGTGTTACTATATTATTATGATTATTAATATGATTAATCAATATTATTATTAAAATTTTTATTATGCGTTGCTCCATGTATAAACGATTATCGTGCTGGCCTTTGGTCCAAAAGATCCCGAGTTCGACTCCGGACGGGTCGGGGATTTGAACCTGTAGGCCTATTGGTTAGTTCCGGTGGCTCGGGGCTGTCTTCACCCTTAGTGCCCCATCCTCATAGACGTGCAGGTCGCCTAAAAGACGCCATTTCTCCCCCAGAGGCCACACACCATTAAAAATTATTGTTGTTTTTATTGTTACGGGGATACCCGTGGAGCAGAAAGAGGTTAAAGAAGGTGCCAGGGTGAATGGGTCTATCTACAATATCAAAATTAATTTAAAACTTGAACTGAACGTTATATTTCTTTAAAACAAACTCAACAAATAACAACATGACAGGTACAAATAGCAATCTTTAAACAATACTAGGAAAATCCAAGATTAGTGATTTTAACAGATTCTGGGTTTCAAGCCCCTAGTTTTACAATTTTACAAATGGAAGTGGAATTATTTAGTTAATGGCAGTAATCAACTAATTCAAGAGCACTTGCTCCCTAAATTACAACATGTATACCCTCCCAAAGGGACACTTTACTGTTACAAAAGGGCTTACAGGCTCTCAGTTTCTTCCAGCCTACTCAAGGCAAC
The DNA here is from genome assembly GCF_040414725.1 of Anabrus simplex. Lineage (NCBI taxonomy): Eukaryota > Metazoa > Arthropoda > Insecta > Orthoptera > Tettigoniidae > Anabrus > Anabrus simplex. Next base: position 48,033,148 of record NC_090266.1, on the reverse strand, counting down.
GTCAAAACTTGCAATCTCTGGCCTCTCAAGACACCACTTACAAATAGAGTATAATTTTATACAGGGGTATCTAGTACGCAACCTACAGGGCCTTTGCGACCAAGAACAGATTAAATAAACGGCCCGAACTCAAACTGAGTGGAGGCGTACACTGCACTCCCAGATAATGAAAAATTAAAACCTACAGGGCTCTCGGCCGATGAAACACGGGCTAATCCAAAGCTACTTAAGTTGGCACGCATGGAAATAACTGTAATACATTACATAAAAAAGGTTGCTAAATCGCAGACACCTCAAATCAAGATGAAGGGGAGCTCGAGAGGGTAACTCACTCTCTATCCCCGATTTACAATGAAAGACTTTATGAAGTTTTTACATTAGCCGAAAGAAAAGTTACATTTTAGAAACGTATGGCTACATAATTAAAGATTCGGACCTTCCCCTCGAATTAAAGCTGCGGAGGTAGCAAGAAAGAATTAAGTTATGTGACCATTACCTTGTAGATGTTCTAGCTGCCGACGAAAGAGGCCGCCCGCCTCCTGCTTATAAACACACACTCAGATAGACGACGATCAATTGGCCAGGAAACCTGAAAAGCCGCAGTTTATATACCTTCAGGGAAGGTTCGAGATCATTCAAGATTAATCGGGACACACCCTCTTAATTTTATTGGTTAAGTTCGAAAGTAACCTTCAAAATCGAATAAGAAGCCTGTGATAGGTTGAAAATTAATTACAGAAATTTTTCATAGGCCTGATTCAAAACTGGCGGAATGATAAAGGAAGTTTTGCCAACCCAAAAATAAATGAATATAGATCAGTTACCAAAAACCTAGAAATACAAAACTTCTTTAAATTATAAGTTCTTCCACCTTGAACCAGAGTACATGATCATAGTAGTGTCATCTGTAGAAAAATGTCCAAACTTCTTGATGTATATCAAAACAAAACAAGGAGAAATTCAGCCAGTTTAGGAAACTGCACAATAACAAAATACTTAATTTTTCAGTGGAGACATCTTCTGATTAAAGTTACAACTTGTTGTGTTATCAGTTTCACTGTTTGACCAATAGAGGAGTTCATTTAGACGCTAGTTTTGAATGTGCGGAGTTGAGGTGCTCTCGGGTACAGTTATTATTATTATTAAGAAATATATTACAATTTGGAGATATCCCATTGCTGACAGCTGTTCAAAATTATATGAAAATAGAAAGTGATTTGAACCACAGCTGCCCTGGTGTTAAGGCAGCGAGGATGCCACTTGGCTAACACGCCCCCGATTCTTGCAATATACGCCGGTCTGAGTGGCTCAGACGATTGAGATCTGGCCTTCTGACCCCAACTTGGCAGGGTCGATCCTGGCTCAGTCCGATGGTATGTGAAGGTGCTCAAATACTATATCACCCTCTCTGTGGATTTATTGGTACGTAAGAGAACTCCTGCGGAATAAATTTCCGGCACCTCGGCGTCTCAGAGGACCGAAAAAGTAGTTAGAGGGACGTGAAGCTAATAACATTATTTTTGTTCCAAATATCTGAACTTATCTGATATTAATAGAAAAATGTCTTCAGATATCTTCCATCAGATATAACTCTTGAATTGGCTACATAACCGTGCGTGTGAAAGCTCCAACTACGAATAACTGTGCCATATCACGTACTGAATGAAGAGCCATAAATACAAACCCCATGGCACTACAGCCCTTCAAGGGCCTTGGCCTACCAAGCGACCGCTGCTCAGCCCGAAGGCCTGCAGATTACCAGGTGTCGTGTGGTCAGCACGTCGAATCCTCTTGGCCATTATTCTTGGCTTTCTAGACCGGGGCCGCTATCTCACCGTCCGGTAGCTCCTCAATTCTAATCAAGCAGGCTGAGTGGACCTCGAACCAGCCCTTAGGTCAAGGTAAAAATCCCTGACCTGGCCGGAAATCGAACCCGGGGCCTCTGGGTAGGAGGCAGGCACGCTACTCCTACAGCACGGGGCCGGCGAAGAGCCATAAATAATCAGCCAATTAATGTTTGCTCAAAAAATAATCGAACTTGAAAAATACTGCGCAAATTCAAAGTCTTAGCGAGATCTGGTAAGTGGCGCTGCTAAGCAATGGTCTCTCTCCTAACTAACTATCCATTTGCTCAGCAGCTATTACATTGCGAGTTGCGTGAGTATGTGTTGCGATTGTCGAGATATCTCAATATTATAAGCAACGCATCCTGTATCAAATTGGAGAAGAATGTTACGGAGAAGATTATAATGATGAAGATAGTTGTTGGCGATTCACCAAGAAAAATATTATAAGCCCGGCGGGTCAAGATAAAAATGAGCTGGTTCTGACAGTCGTCTTTAGAAATCAAGGGTGCATTGCATCTTGTTTCCTACCTCAGGCGTCAACATTGAACGGCTGGTGTTATCTCGATTTCGTGAGACATTTGGGAGAAACTGTCTGGAGCAGAGACCAAGCATGGAAAGCGACAATCAATCAATCAATCAATCAATCAATCAATCAATCAATCAATCAATCAATCAATCAATCAATCAATCAATCAATCAATCAATCAATCAATCAATCAATCAATCAATTTAGGGCTGTCACCTAGGTGGCACATTTCCTGTCAGTTGTATACCTAGTTTTATTTAAATGATTTCAAAGTAGAAGCTTCGAAGATTCCCCGCGATAAATTCCTATTAATTAATATTTGGCCTAATTTGTCCTCTTGAATTCCAATTGTATTCTCATATTATAATGTTTCCTATCTTCAAAAGCTCTCCCCAAGCTCATTCATCCTCGCGATATCACAAATTACAGCTCAGAACATACCAGTTACTCGAGTTGCTCGTTTCCATACCCCCAAGTCTTCCCAGCCCAAAATTTATATAATTTCCGTAACGCTACTCTTTTGTCGGCAGTCACTCAGACCAAATCGTACTTCTTTCATTTTGATCTTTTAAAGTTCACGTATTAATTAATCCTGCCGTGGGTCCCATACAATATGATCATACTCTAACGGGGGTCTTGCCAGAGACTTGTACGCTGTCTTGTTTAAATTCATTGCTACAGTCCCTAAATACTATCATAACTATACCAAGAGATTTGTAATCTTTATTTACTATCTCGTTAATGTGATAGTTGCCTCTATGGATCAGTGGTAGATTGTCGGCCTTCCGATCGCAAGATAGCCGGTTCAAACCCGACAGAGGTAGTCGGATTGTTGAAGGGCGGAAAAAAAGTCCGTTCGACACACATGTCTGCAACCCGATGAAGATAAAAACAGGACTAAAGCCCATAAATAGTACCAAATGAGCACAAGAAGCAAAATACTTACCATCGAGCAGCAGCAGCATTAAATATACTAGCGTGGAGGGTACAGAACTTAAAGGGGAAAGGCCAGGATCATAACTAACTACTTGAGGTGTTGCCAGGTCAAAATTGCTAACTATTAAATGAAAGCAAAATTAAATTTCAATAAATTGAACTTTACTTAAAAATTAGGAAAAATTAAAAAAATTGATGGATGAAAACTGTAGAAGAAATAATTGAATTTTAAATAACCTCTTTGAATTATGGATAAAAATCAATTTTTAAAGCAATAAAACTATGAGTGCGCACTCGGATAACAACGTATAATAATTTTTATATAGTAATAAATAAGTAAATAGAAGAACACATACCCCATAAAAGAAAAATTTCTTATTAAATTCATTAAAATAAGAGACAAATGTATATTTTTAAAATAATCAAAATCGTGGAAACACACTCAGATTACAAACTAGAGAATCCATAAATGACAAATGTTAAAACGGATCCGTGCTTTAGAAAATTAATTACACCACTGACCAGAGTTTCTGTAAGCGGGTGTACTACAATAAATCTCACTAAACTGAAATTTGTTTCCAAACCCTGTACACAAGGATTTCAATCATCCCAGAAAAGCGGAAACACACAGAATACTAAAGGCAACCTTAGCCAACCAAATATCCCATACGTGAATAATAAAATAACACTAGAGAGAATAGCACGAACCCAAGTAAAAAAATATTTCCCAAATAATTTACACATTACGAAGGGAAACACAATTAAAATTCCACAGAAAAACATAACAATGGTCCACACGAAGCATGCAGCTTCCAAAACCCAGCCAACATAAACATCAACACCAGGCAAAGCCACACAAAATTTAGCGTGCCGGAGATAAGATAAAGGTATGACACGCAATAATGAAAGTGAGAAAGAAAACACGGACGCGAATAGACAGAGGAGGGCAAACGTAAGTATCATCAAGAAATGGCAGAAACAAATTTCAGTTTCCTACAACCAAGATATTACAATAATGTATAATATATTGAATGTAACATTTCCTCCAACCAAATATTAATAGAGGATTTAAATGCCGGTTATTAAATTTTAATTTTAGGAGGTTCTGGAAAACGGCAATGCCCGAATAAGATCGGAAATAAACCATCCCATTAAGTAATTAAACAATGATCCATTACGAAAACAATACTAGCACACAACGTCTTTCAAAACATTGATAACAGTGCAATGGATACCGCAAATATGAACCAAGAAAAGTAGAAGGAAATCCACCAACTAAATTAATAATAATGATAACTTTAAGAAACAGAAAAAAGGTAGCACAACGATAATCTCAGTAAAATAAAAGGAATGGAATAATTTGCCTCTCACCCGCGCATATACCAATTTCCAGAATTACTCCGTTACAATAATTTGGACATAGAACTTTACAAAAATCTCGTTAGGTTAGGTTCAATAGTTTGAAGGTACAAATTATATAATTAAAATGTCCACTCCAGAAGAAATTCTAGTTTAATTTAGTGAATAAACGGTGGCCGACATGTCCATAAACTATACGCCTAATTTCAATTACAGTTGCAGAGTAGACACGAAATAATGTTAGCGACGTTAGCGATTTTTTTAATATAATAGATGTCACTGACTGCGTGTTACTCACATTCTTCTTCTCCAAATAATCCGGCAGTAGAACAGTTTCGAAACAATTAAGATGATACTTGTACTTACATCCTTGGGTGTCCAATTTAATATAATCCAATAGTTACGTAGTTAGCTCATATTGCAAAAGGTACACTCACTCAGATATTCATTCCACAATTCAAATACGAAAGAACGATGAATGGAAACTACATTAGATAGATAATTACACTATAACTAAGGCCAACGGCCTAATTCCATGTTTATTAGCCTGGAGAATCAGACCCCACTCCACCAACTTTCAATCGAGTCTTGTACACGACAACTTCTCCAAATGCGTCCATAATGGCTCTCAGCCGGCAACAGACTGGCTTCCAGCTAGCGAGCACATCGCTCAGTTCAAAGCAGTAGACCGGATGTGCGCGCACTTCAACTAGTTTATTGGGCGAATCAGAAATACCAAAGCTACCGACGTAACACTAGCAAAATATGCATTTTAAATAGTCATAGTTCAGGCACATAAATTGACGGCAATTCAAACAATGGCCGAGAATGGTAGATAAAGTCCCCACACACAAATACATATGTCCAATATAAATGAGGGTAGCGTAAATTATTGTCTCAATGTCGTACGATGTCGGCATGTAAAAGATCTCTCGTGACACATTTGGTGTTTAACCGACAAAATTCATTAAATCTCAGCCATAGACGCCCAAGAGAGTGTCGGTTTATTCGGTCTGCCATCTAGAGGGCCTAGAGTAAAACGGAACGTCGAAATTTACAACCAGGCAGCCAGATGGCGTCAAATTGAAATGTATGCGCACGGTAGCTGAGTCTATAGATTATTATTATTATTATTATTATTATTATTATTATTATTATTATTATTATTATTATTATTATTATTATTATTATTATTATTATTATTATTCTTATTATTATTATTATTATTATTATTAATGTGATTACCCCCAGCAGATCTTTCCTTATATGAACACCTTGCTACTTACAGTGTTCCCGAAGATGTGCTGTCACCCCATCAACACAGTACCGTTATTAAAACTCAGAAGACTTCCCCTCTTGGTAAATAATTTCGTGTGGCTATTTCTAGCCGAGTGCAGCCCTTGTAAGGCAGACCCTCCGGCGAGGGTGGGCGGCATCTGCCATGTGTAGGTAACTGCGTGTTATTGTGGTGGAGGATAGTGTTGTGTGTGAGTTGCAGGGATGTTGGGGACAGCACAAACACCCAGCCCCCGAGCCACTGGAATTAACCAATGAAGGTTAAAATCCCCGACCCGGCCGGGAATCGAATCCGGGACCCTCTGAACCGAAGGCCAGTACGCTGACCATTCAGCCAACGAGTCGGACCCCCTCTTGGTAAAACTTACAATCTGACTGTTTTCCCCGTTTACCATCACACCAGTTTCTACTATCTCTCTCACAACATTGTCGAGCTCTTTTTGTAGTTGCTCACACTCTCGTAACTGATTTACTACTCTATAGAACAGGGCATCTGAAACGCCCAATCTCACGCGTGCAAACTGAGGCGCAGAGTTCCTGTGCACAGTGCATCGCTCCAACTCGGCTCAGCTCGGACAAACGCTTCGTTTCTGGGCTACTCGGTTAAGCTCGGCACAACTCGACTCAACTCGGCTCGGATTTGGAGCGCTACGGATCAAGTGAGGAAGAGGGAGACAGGCGTGGGGAAAGAGAGAGACTCGCTCGAATGACTGGAAACAGGCTGAGAATTTTCATTTTCATTTCGAAAATACCTTGTGGGAACATCCCTTAACCACCTACTTATTGATTTTGTGAGTTATATTTTCTCCACAGTGACAACGTGCCAGCTGCAGCAACGTCGTTGATTCGTAAATATTTGACGAATAAGAAGAGAACAGTGCTTCCTCCAAATTGAGGAGTGGGGGTCTGCACTCTGGTCATCCAAGCACCATGCACGTGCATGCACCAAGAGAGTCCCTGCTATAGAGTAATGGCATGACATCATCAGAAATATGCCTTAACTGTATTTCCTTTTCTTTTCTCATATCAGTTATATATGTGGCTCACGCGGCAGCGCACCAGCCTCTCACCGCTGGGTTCGGTGCTTCAAATCCCGGTCACTCCATATGAGATTTGTGATGGACAATGCGGAGGCGGGACAGTGTTTTCTCTGGGTGTTTCTTTTTTCCCTGCCGTCTTTCATTCCAGCGACACTCTACAATTTCATTTCATATCATACGTCAGTCATTAATCATTGCCCCAGAGGAGTGCGACACGCTTCTACAGGCGGAACAATTCCCATCCTCGCCACTAGATGGGAACGTCACTCATTCCATTCCTGAATCGCTAGAATGACTGGAAACAGGCTGAGAATTTTCATTTTCATTTCGAAAATACCTTGTGGGAACATCCCTTAACCACCTACTTATTGATTTTGTGAGTTATATTTTCTCCACAGTGACAACGTGTCAGCTGCAGCAACGTCGTTGATTCGTAAATATTTGACGAATACGAAGACAACAGTGATTCCTCATCCACCCTACTCACCTGACCTAGCCCCGGCCGATATTCTTCTATTCCCCAAGCTGGAATTCACCCTCAATGGACCAGATTTCAGTCAACTGAATTCGCAGGCGGAACCACGCGCGGTCCCCCAAATTGCTTACCAGGACAGCTTCTATAAGTGGAAATGGTGTTGACAGCGTTGTATTAATAGAAGAGGAGAGATCAAAGCTGGCTAGGCTCCTGGTAAGTTCCTAAAAGAGTAATTTTCTAAGCTTGCTAATATTTCTGAACTGATTTCGCACACTTTCTAACTCCCCTCATTTGTTTCAACAATTAATTATTCCTATGTATGCTAAGTATTCAGCCCGAAGGCTGGTTTGATCGCCAACAGCTGTACCGCCAACTGTCATAGATGGCCTAGGTACCTTTAAAGTGGCGTGCTAGGAAAATGAGGAGGGGTATTTTCCTGTTGCTTCCGTCACTGAGCTAGAAGTTGCTATTGTATATCAATCTGCTAAACCCACCGAAATGCTTGAACGAACGGACCCTATGAGCGAACTTTTCACACCATTCATAACACGGACTGGCCGCAAAAGGAATGGCATTACCATCATCGATCGTACCTCAAAGCGCGATTCCACTGAGGTAACATTTGGGCGACATGGAGCATGCGGCTGGCAACAACTGTTGCTCTTTGTAGCATGCGGCTTGTTGTCATTGGGGCAGAAAAGATGTGGTATGCTACATGTGTTGCCGGGTGTAGCATGCGTCACATGTGGAGACTTGTCGCCAACTGCGAACGTTATTCCATCGGTGGCGTGCTAGATGCGGCCGTGCCGCATGCGACCGCATAATCTGTAACCGTGCTGGATGCGACCGGCGTTGACAAGCAAATTGTCATTTAATAAGCTTTGTCATCGCCCAAGATATGGTAAGCTAAATCAAAACCAGAAAAAGTTAGAAAAATGGCCAAAAATTGAGAACACTGCTTACGGTGTAGGGAATGAAGTTGTCTTTATCCTGTTCAACTACTAAACCGGAAACTGTGCACAACATTAATGTACACTGAATTGGTCATCGGTAAATCAACCCATACAGCACAAATAATAATGAATGAGTACATTTCTTACGAAAGTTTAAACAAAACATACATTACTTCGCACACACATAAACACACAAAACCCAATTCAAGAACTCCTTGAAATATGTCAGTGTAATGTATAATTTGGAATGCCATAAACTGAGGTATTCCTTCCCCAAAGAAAACAGATGGGTCAGAAATAGGCATAACGCAAGATATATTTCAAGGACAAAATCCTAAAAACTTGGGGGAAATGTACAACCAGGTAATCTCCTGCTGAATACTAGAATAACACAAGTTCGGTTATATTTTAAATAGGATTATTTGTTTTACAGTTAACTGATCTGTAAGTACAGCTCTTGGGGATCATCAGGACCATTCCCTGGATTTTCTGGGAACAGATATGAGAGAGCAGCATCTTCTTCAGTTGCTTTTCAAGAACTTTCCTGTGAAGTACCAGTACGGAGTGCAATGTCATTTCAACAGCAGCTGCTGTCCCTACTTTACGTAACACTTCTGGGGGAAACTCCATGTCTTACAACACGAAATATGGTGATGCGTTTATGTCTTTTCCTAAAATATGCCCATATATGGAGCTGCGTTTCCATGTCTGGGTGAAGGTACCAAGCAGGTTAGGTCAGTACGTTGCAGCACGACTAGTTACCGCTACTTCGGTAGGCTGCTGGGTTCGAATACCCCGTTGGCCATCCTCGAAAATGGTCTCTCGTGGTTTCCCATTTTCATCTTCAGGAAAATGCCTTGATAGATTGATAGATAGATTGCAGTATTGCAAAGGTGGAATTATAAAATCTAATGCCCGTATTGGTGGCGAAGTTAGGGCTCAAGGCCCTCTCTTACAGTTAACCACTAGATGAGTATACATTTACATAACGTATAATTTTGAATAGTCCGGCTCCACGGCTAAATGGTTAGCGTGCTGGCTTTTGGTTATAGGGGTCCCGGGTTCGATTCCCGGCAAGGTCAGGAATTTTTACCATCTTTGGTTAATTACCCTGGCACGGGGGCTGGGTGTATGTGTTGTCTTCATCATAATTTCATCCTCATCACGACACGCAGGTCACCTACGGGAGACAAATCAAAAGACCTGAACCTGGCGAGCCGAAGATGGTTTTCCGTGGTTTCCCATTTTCACACCAGGCAAATCCTGGAGCTGTACCTTAATTAAGGCCACGGCCGCTTCCTTCTCATTCCTAGGCCTTTCCTGTCCCATCGTCGGCATAAGACCTATCTGTGTCGGTGCGACGTATAGGAACTAGCATACATCCTCGGACACCCCTGGCGCTAAAAGCCAGATACTAAAAGATAAAAAATGTTAATTAGATTTGTTGTGTCATCTAGTGAGGAGTGTTGTAGCAGGTATAGGCCCTACAGATAATACCTGACATTGGAAACGTCATGCCCATTCGTGAAGCTGGTGGGTCTAGGCCTGATCTTCGTACAGAGAACCGCATATTCGAATTCACTGCAGAGGACCCCCAGCAGGAATACTCGCCAAATCGCGGAGGTGGTAGGATTGGACCGTCCTACGGACATAACGGGAAGACCGGCAACATCAGTATCATCTGCAGTGTGTTCAGCACTGTTGGAAATAAATTACTCACCGCAGATAGCCTTCTGTGAACAGGTCCATCTTCAACTCAAAGACTTCATTAATCATATTTTGTTCACAAATTAGGTCTCGTTTCGGAGGAATGCACCTTCACTTTTGACAACACGCATGTGTAGTCGGAGAACAAGCCCCATGTTATGAGACGTTCCCACCACCTGGTTCGGTTTTCCCATTTATGTTTGGACAGGGATTTTGGGGAGCATTATCAGAGGACCTGTGATATTACCTCATAGAATGGCTAGGGTATCTTATCTACAGTTTCTAGAAGGCACTCTACCACTACTACTACTAGAGGATGTTCCAATCCATACGCTACTGCATCTGTGGTTGCAACATAATGGAGCACCCCCGCACATTACCAACGCAGTGCGCCGTCACCTAGATGCCGCTTATCCGCAGCAATGGATTGGCCGACAAGAAGTCCTGATCAAAACCCCTTAGATTACTTCTTTTGGGGGTTCATGAAATCTAAAGTTTATTGCAGAGAAGTGGAAACTCTGCGAGAGTTCCGGGAATGTGTCTTGGAAGCTGCTCAGGACATCACTCTAAACAACGAGGTACTGAGGCGGGTTCAAGAGAATTTTCTGCGAAGGTGTCGAGCATGTATTACCGCCAATGATGTTTCGAACACTGCAGTAACAATGAAAACCATTTCCCACGACCAATCTGGTCAAGTGTTGTATTCTCTAAAAGGTACATAAGCTTTGTCGTTGTTTTAATGTTTCTCTATTAAAAACCAAATACGCTTAGAGTATTACGTGACTTTTACTTTTGTGAACATAAGCCACAGGACCTCCATTTTTATGTGGAATCTGACCCATAGGACGTGGCATTTCATTTCGTAAATCTCACACGTATTGGCCGGGAATCAAACCCAGACTGCCTTGGTGAGAAGCGGACAGTGATGCCACTGGGCTCGTTTCTATTACTCCCCACTTTATCCGGTTCTTACTGCGGGTCAGGGTTTGTAGCAGATATGGCAGACTTTTACGGCTGGATGACTTTCTTGACGCCAACCAATAGAGGAGAAATGCTATATGTTAATGTGGTGTTGGTGATTATCAGAGAGAAAAAGTGGAAGGCATCCGACACTGCGGAAAATGAAGATATCAGCGAAAGAAAGACAAGGGCCACAAAGGCGTGAAAGTGAAAGACTCCCTAGGCCTAGAAAGTTGTAATACCGTCGGGGTCGGAAAAGAACAAGAGTTAACCAAGAGAGATGGGATAGGATAGATGAACGTGAGGAGCCTGGTACAAGTAAGTGGGATCAGTGCCAGGACTCAACTCAGTGCCCCGTGGTTGCTAACCCACGCTCCCAAGTTGAGAGCCTCTTACGACAGGTAGGGAATATCATGGATGTTATACTACTGCCTCCACCCACAGAGGGATGTGGAGTTAGATAACTTTCTTCTTTAGCATCATCAATTGCCTGATACTACTGGTACGTAACGCACTGGTTTATTGTAGTATTCCACGCATTTGATCCCTACTCTGAGGCACTGATTGGAATGAGCAGTGTGCACACTTAAAGAAATAATAAGCACGGACAAATCAGCTAGTCATATCTAAATTTGTTTCAGAATCTTATTAGGCTGTACCGCGGACTCTGAAATTAAGGTTGAAACCCTTTCAGAAAACAATCGATAATGTTTGGAAACAAAACACACGAGTAGAGTTACGAAAATGTTGCAAACCTGGGGCTAGGAAGACTTAGAAGTAAGAAGACGAGCTGCTTGACTAAGCGGGATGTTCCGAGCTGTCAGTGGAGAGATGGCGTAGAATGGCATTAGTAGAACGAATAAATTTGAGTGGTGTTTTTAAAAGTAGGAAATATTACAATATGAAAATAAAGTTAGAATTCGAGACGACAAATTGGGGCAAATATTCGTTTATAGGACGAGGAGTTAAGGATTGGAATAATTTAACAAGGGAGACGTTCAATAAATTTCCTAATTCTCTGATATTATTTGACTTAGGCCTACTTACTTATCGTGTCCTATTAGTGCCGGGAGTGTCTGAAGACGTGTTCGGCTCGCTGGCGCCGGCCTAAACCTGGCCTGAGTTTCTGTATGTGAAATTTTAATAATGAGGTAGGGAGAGGGTGAAACCCGGTGTCGGTACGTAGCCTACTCCACTCGAATAACATCAAGGGTCTGTTCAAAACTTTAAGTCGTCATCCGTCGGACGAATCACCATCAACAGCATCATATTCCCTCATTCCATTTGAACAATGCGAAGAGGTTTGGATTTTAATCCAGGCTTTTGGCACGCAATCTAGTGATTACAAATTGTATACCACCAACTTTCCTACCCTGAAGGCCTACATTCTGATGGTGAAAATTTTCTTCATCCAGGCTAACTGGTTGAGACGGTTGAGGTGCTGGTCTTTCGACTCCAACTTGGCAGGTTCAACCCTGGCTCAGTCCGGTTGATGTTTCAAGGTGCTCAAATACGTCAGCTTCGTGTCGGTTGATTTACTGGCACGTAAAATAACTCCTGCGGGACTAAATTCTGACACCTCGGCGTCTCCTTAAACCAGAAACATAGTTACTGGGACGTAAAGCTAGCAACATTATTATAATTATTTTTTCGTCCAACGACACTCGAACCGGCTAACCACGGCGTCAGACATTTATTTTAGAAAAGACTAAGTTTTTTTTTTTTGCTAGGGGCTTTACGTCGCACCGACGATGGGATAGGAAAGGACAAGGAGTTGGAAGGAAGCGGCCGTGGCCTTAATTAAGGTACAGCCCCAGCATTTGCCTGGTGTGAAAATGGGAAACCACGGAAAACCATTTTCAGGGCTGCCGATAGTGGGATTCGAACCTACTATCTCCCGGATGCAAGCTCACAGCCGCGCGCCTCTACGCGCACGGCCAACTCGCCCGGTAAAGACTAAGTTAGTAACTGATAAGCCACTTGGTGACAGCCCTAAATGCAGATCAATTAGGATTGATGGGTCGCATGCGGCACGAAGCCTAATGCACTCGGTCGCTAGCAGCACGATAATGGCCGGGTCGCATCCGGCACGTCGCTTCTGGCACGCAACCTGGCAAACAAACCACGTCGGAATTCTGAAGAGGCGAAAGCCATTAGTGATGAGTTTATGGAGTACTTGGTCAGATGAAGGTCGTGTACCATGGCAGAATCGGTATGCCTAGAGGTACGGGAAGATTTAGAAACTTCTTGTTCACTGGAATTTAATGATATTTTAAAAAATTAAAATATATTAGTTGTAAGCAGAATATCCTAACCCTATTCTGATTATTTTACACCCTTATAGTTCACATTTCTAATACAGTTATAGTAGGAGAATGAAAGATAATTTGTGGCAATTATGACAGTAAGTATACAAGAAAACCATGGCAACACAGCCCTTGAAGGGATTTAGCCTACCAAGCGACCGCTGCTCAGTACCAAGGCCTGCAGATTACGAGGTGTCATGTTTTCAGCACGACGAATCCTCTTGGTCGTTATTTTTGGCTTTCTAGACCGTGGCCGCTATCTCGCCGTCAGATAGCTCCTCAATTCTAATCACGTAGGCTGAGTGGACCTCGAACCAGCCCTCAGGTCCAGGTAAAATTCCTTGACCTGGCCGGGAATCGAACCCGGGGCCTCCGGGGAAGAGGCAGGCATGCTATCCCTACACCACGGGGCCGGCAAGACAGTAAGTAGACATAGTGAGGAAGAAAAAGACTGTGATGAAACAGTGTTGGAAGATTTTGCGTAATTAGAGTAGCAGCGAAGGATATCCAAATAAAAGGCAGATTAATTATTGTGTGTTAACAGTGTAGAAAAGAGAACCAATTGTTTGATATGCTATTAAACGACGTACGAGAAATCCAAAGGCATGGAAATGCCATAAGATACTGATATGTAGAATATATTATTATTATTATTATTATTATTATTATTATTATTATTATTATTATTATTATTATTATTATTATTGTACAATGATGTTATTACCTTTACGTCCCATTACCAATTTTAAGGTTTTCTGAGTTGCCGAGGTGCCGGAATTTAGTGCAGCAGGCGTTATTTTGTGTGCCAGTAAATCTACCGGCACGAGGCTGACGTAGGTCTACTTGAGCACCGTCAAATACCACCGGACTGAGTTAGAATCGTACCTGAAAAGTTTATTATTGTTGTTGTAGTATTAGTTAGTACTATGATGACATTAAATTCTATTTTAATAGTTATCTCTAATTTATGTATTTATAGTGCAAACTATTGCCAGTACTAATAACGAGAAAACCAGGCATTAAATAATAATAATAATAATAATAATAATAATAATAATAATAATAATAATAATAATGGTTTTACGTCCTACTGTCTAATTTTAAGGTTTTCGGAGACGCCAAGGTGCTGGAATTTAGGCTCGCAAGAATTCTTTTACGTGCTACCGACACGAGGCTGACGTATTTTAGCACATTCATATACCACCGAACTGAGCCAGGATCGAACCTGCCAAGTTGAGGTCAGAAGACCAGCGCCTCAACCGTCTGAGCAACTCAGCCCGACAGGCTATGAATAAATCACAATCTTATTTACAAAAGTTCATAAGCAGTTAACTTATTTCATTTATATGAGGAAAACAGTGGCTTAAAATCAATTCACCTCACGTTCCTCATTGTCACCTGACGTTTGAAGCATCGATGTTAAGAAGAAAGGTAAGTAAATTATACGCGAACCACAAGTTTCCTCTCAATGAAGAAGCACCACCAGTTTTCATTTTCAGAATTCTTTTATGCTCTCGATGGACACTGCAGTCATATTTTTCTGGGGGCCGTTTTAATGTATGCTTTCTTTGCTTCCGTTTTTACAATCACTCAATGTTACATTCCGCAGTTCCGGAGCATTGTGATAATCCCCAATTAAATTCGCAGTGTTTTCAATAGCCCACTTCATCTTGTCGCACGGAAATTGTAGCACCGGTCCACACACTGTCGGATCCCGTGCGACACTGTTCGACAAGCACATTTTTGAGGCATGCGGCACCAAGAGACTGTTCGAGAAATGGCAACATGTCTCATTCCACACATGTCCTGCCGTGTTTCTTCAATTGAAAGTCGACTGCAGCATGCTTCACTGTCGCATGCTCCATGTCGCCCAAATGTTGCCTCAGTGGAATCCCGCCTTCAGTCACTTTCATATTGTCGAAGACTGAGGCAGGTGAATGAATGTTACAAAGTTGTTTTAGCCAGCACTAGAAGACAATCAGCGTTGTAAACACTAGGATCTGGCCAGCAAAGACAGAATTCAATTGTAATTTCTACATTTCACAAAGTGTTTAAACTCCACCTGCTTGTTGCCAGGGCTGGTGACAAATGACTAGCAGCTGCAATGGGCTCCAACTAACGACCGGAACTGCTATCCGCTCTTAAAGGAGCTGGTCTCGAGGGAAGCTCCATTTCCGGGGATCAGTCAGCTTGCGGGAAACCATTTGCCGTTGTTATAAACCTTATAGTACGCGGCTTGTGACTAAGTCGGACGCGCTCAATAAGCTGAACATTGTAGAATTCTGAAACATTTAACAAATACTGGGTGTTGTTCCTTCATGTGTGATGTCTGTGGATCAATGACAGGGTGTTGGCCTGCGGGTTCGAACCAGGTCCAACTGAGTTGCTCATTTGACAGAAGTGCTGCATTTAGCCCTGGCTCAGTACGCTGGTATTTCAAGCTGCTCAAACGCGCCAGCCTCATGTTGGTAAACACCAAAGAATTACTGTGGGAAAAATTTCAGCACCTCGGTGTCTCCGAAAGAAAGAGGAAGAAAGTTTCTATCAATTTAGGCTTGTTTTGAAAAAAGCAAATTTTGATATATTTTCCTGTTTCTGCTCTGTAGCGTACATATATACCTTAATTAAGGCATATGCATACTCCTACACGGAAGAATCTTCTTTTGATGCCTTAATTAAGGTACATGTATACAACAGAAACAGTAACATGAATAAAAATGTGCATTTTTCAAAATATGCCTAATTTGATAGAACCTTCTCTTTTAATTTGGTATATAAATTTTAATTGTATGCCCATCAATTCTTGAAATATATGTGGTTAATCAAATCATTGCATCAATGAACACGCCGATAACGCCCCTGCGTTTGCCTGACGCGAACATCGGAAACCACGGAAAACCATCTCCAGGCCTTCTGACAGTGAGGTTCGAACCTACTGTATCCCGAATGCAAGCTGGCAGCTACGAGACATAAACTGCCCAGCCGATCGTTCGATATTCTTCTTCTTCTGATTACTATTACTATTATGATTATGATTATTATTATTATTGTCCGCCTCTGTGGTGTAGTGGTTAGCGTGATTAGCTGCCACCCCCGGAGGCCCGGGTTCGATTCCCGGCTCTGCCACGAAATTTGAAAAGTGGTACGAGGGCTGGAACGGGGTCCACTCAGCCTCGGGAGGTCAACTGAGTAGAGGTGGGTTCGATTCCCACCTCAGCCATCCTGGAAGTGGTTTTCCGTGGTTTCCCACTTCTCCTCCAGGCGAATGCCGGGATGGTACCTAACTTAAGGCCACGGCCGCTTCCTTCCCTCTTCCTTGCCTGTCCCATCCAATCTTCCCATCCCTCCACAAGGCCCCTGTTCAGCATAGCAGGTGAGGCCGCCTGGGCGAGGTACTGGTCATACTCCCCAGTTGTATCCCCCGACCAAGGATCTGAAGCTCCAGGACACTGCCCTTGAGGCGGTAGAGGTGGGATCCCTCGCAAAGTCCGAGGGAAAAACCGAACCTGGAGGGTAAACAGATGATGATGATTATTATTATTATTATTATTATTATTATTATTATTATTATTATTATTATTATTATTATTATGTCTGTGAGGGTCAGCAGCCCACGGGTTGGTTGGATCCTCAAATACAATCACCAAAGTTTATACGGTTATAGGGAAACCGCAAAAACCGATGGTGTCGCCGATATGCGGTGTATTAGGTGTTCCGCCCTAGCCTTCCCTAGCCCTACCTTAGTTGCTCATTGCTACATGATGGACTCAAATGGCAGCACCCTTCAGTGAAGACATTTGAAGAGGAAGTTAGGTGGTCGGTAGGAGATGAGGTGTGGGATGATATGTCTTAGTTATTATCCAGTGCAGCTGCCCGCAGTGGTCAATATTTGTACTATATTAAATGTGCAATTGCATGTGTAATTACCACGGAAAACCATCTCCAGGCCTTCCGACAGTGAAGTTCGAACCTACTGTATCCCGAATGCAAGCTGGCAGCTACGAGACATAAACTGCCCAAATAAAAGCTTATTTAATGAAGTTATTGAATTACGTCTAAGTGACTGGCTTCTCACCAAGGTGGTCACGGTTCGAATCCCGGCCAATGCAGGTATGTTCCAGTCCGGGCAACGGGACGTCACGCGGATTAACAGACCTTGCAAAGAGAGCCCGATCTATCTATGTTAAAGAGTTCCGTTTTTTTTTTCATTCTTCTTGTAATTTTCTCCTCTATTAATTACAATGTTTATTGTGTACTGTTTACTGTTATATTTTGAGTTCATTTCTCCTATAGGTTTCGACTTCATTCAAAGCCTTCCGCAGACTACAAGAAAAAACACCTGCCAAATTTTTGTTAGTTAACGTAAGTACAGGTTCCACATAGTCTACTTAGTATTACAAGCTAAGATACATCAATATATCAACAAATTCTGGGGGTGTACTTAATTAAGCCCACGTCCGCTTACTTCAACCTCCTTACCCTTTCCCATCGTCGCCGTAAGACCAATGTGTGTCGGAGCGACGTAAATCAGATTCGCAAACAAACAAATTTATAAAAAAACATTCCAATAAAAATCTGCTGGGGAAACAAACGAGTTAGCCATGCGGTTAGGGTCGCTTAGCATGCGGGAGATGGTGGGTTCGAATCCCATCGTCGGCAGCCCTGAAGATGGTTTTCCGTGGTTTCCCATTTCCATGCCCCGAAAATGCGGGGACTCTATCATATTTAAAGCCATGGGTGCTATCTTCAAAATCCTAGCCTTTTGCCATTCTTCCATGGAAGAAAACCTGTGATGAAGTGTTAGTGGGACGTTAAACCACTAGCAAAAAACAGTGAGCATATCTTTTGCAAAGTGAAGGTTTGACGAAAACACGAAAGGTACTGACAAAGGGAATACAGGCAGCTGAAGTAAGCTAAGGGCTGGAAATGTACAATTCGTTAATCACAGAGTAGACGGTTTTTTATACATGCTTCTTGGTTATTTTTACCGCACTTTAGTATTTCTAAAGAATTTAATATGATCCTTTGGTTTCAGTATGAAGAGTTTTGAGATTCTAATCCTGACTGAAATAATGATTGTTATTTATAAAGTGCTTGGCGGACTGCGACTACGTGGGCTATGTAATTTCCATGATCTTATGTGTTCTTTCGTACAGATTTTAACATTTCCCCTGTCTAACCGACGTAAATGCAGTTGCAGTCACCGCAACGTAATTTCCGGCCCCCACTTTGAAATTTTCTTACTAATTTTTCTCCTTTGTTTTCGATAATACTTGTAGTTCTACTGAATAATGGGAATTACACTTAAACGCTGTCCGCCTCGGTGGTGTAGTGGTTAGTGTGATTAGCTGCCACCCCCGGAGGCCCGGGTTCGATTCCCGGCTCTGCCACGAAATGTGAAAAGTGGTACGAGGGCTGGAACGTAGTCCACTCATCCTCAGGAGGTCAAATGAGTAGAGATGGGTTCGATTCCTACCTCAGCCATCCTGGAAGTGGTATTCCGTGGTTTCCCACTTCTCCTCCAGGTAAAGGCCGGGATGGTACCTAACTTAAGGCCACAATCGCTTCCTTACCTCTTCCTTGTCTATCCCTTCCAATCTTCCCATCCTCCAGCATAGCAGGTGAGGCCACCTGGAAGAGGTACCGGTCATTCTCCCCAATTGTATTCCCCGACCCAATGTCTCACGCTCCACGACACTGCCCTTGAGGCGGTAGAGGTGGGATCCCTCGCTGAGTCCGAGGGAGAAACCAACCCTGGAGGGTAAGCAGATTGAGAAGAAGAAGAACATTTAAACGCTACTGAACAAAGTTGCTTTTGTAGAAGAATTCCTAATGTTTTCAGAAAATGGAATGTAGAATGTTAGAACGGTCCACTGTTCATCCTCATGATGAAGTATTTATTTTTTCAATTCGCTTTATGTCGCACGGACACAGACAGGTCTTACGGCAACGATGGGGCAGGAAAGGACTAGGAGTGGGAAGGAAGCGGCCATGGCCTTAGTTCGGTAAAGCACCAGCATTTGCCTGGTATGAAAATGGGAAACCAAGAAAACCATCTTCAGGGCTGCCGACAGTGGGGTTCAAAGCCACTATCTCTCGGTTGTAAGCTCACAGATACGCGCCCCTAACGGAACGGCCAACTCGCCCGGTAAAATGAGTAGTAGTCTATACTGAAACAGAGTAATATTTAATTTTGATTTTAGTTCTTAATTTGTCAATGAGTTTCCTCTCTTAGGGATAAATCACACAACCATTTCTTTAATAATTTGACGTTCTTTATCGAAATTTGTCTGTTTTGGGGTATAGAAACAACTCTATGAGACATGCTATGGAAAGAAGTTAATTTGTATTCGAAGATGTGGCATGAATTGCTGTGGGTCCTATATGGAATCGTTAAATTCATAGAAGTGGATTTCCTGTGGAGAGTAAAGTATTGGTCAATAAGTAACCGCCAACGGCCGTAGCCGTGTTGAAACACCGGGTCCGAAATTAAGCAACGTTGGGCGTGGTCAAGATTTGGATGGGTTGCCACGGGCTTTTGGTGGGGGTTAAGGAAATGGAGGAGCGGAAAGGAACTGGCCACACTACCGTACGTAAACTCCGGCTCAGGCACACCTCTACGGAGGTTCGTACCTACATTCGGGTAGAATACCCCCTTACATTGCCCTAATAGTTAAGCGAAGAAAATTTAATTTTAAATTGCTTTCAGTTTGAAGAGTTAACTACTGGAAGGGATTAAGTAGTCCGCCTCTGTGGTGTAGTGGTTACTGTGGTTAGCTGCCACCCCCGGAGGCCCGGGTTCGATTCGCGGCTCGGTTTATCCCTCGGACTCAGCGAGGGATCCCACTTCTACCGCCTCAAATCAGTATCCGAGAGCTTCAGACTCCGGGTAGGGGGATACAACTGAGTAGAGATGGGTTCGATCCCCACCTCAGCGATCCTGGAAGTGGTTTTCCGTGGTTTCCCACTTCTCTTCCAGGCAAATGTCGGGGTGGTACCTAACTAATGGCTACGGCCGCTTTCTTCCCTGTTCCTTGCCTATCCCTCCCAATCTTCCCATCCACCCGCAAATCCTCTGTTCAGCATAGCAGGTGAGACAGCCTAGGCGAGTACCCACCTCTACTCAGTTGACCTCCCGAGGCTGAGTGGAACCCGTTCCAGCCGGAACTCGAACCCGGACCTCTGAGGGTGACAGCTAATCACACTAACCACTACACCACAGAGGTGGACTTTCCTCTTCTTTCATATTACTTCATTCCAGATCTTTCTTTACTTCTTGAATCCAGTTTGTAGTTGACTTTTTCTCTGAAAGGTATTTCAATAGGCCTACATTTTTTGTTAATATGTCATCCAACCTAAAGATATGCTTAAGAATTGACAGTATTCTTTTTCTTATTGCTTTTGTTGTATTCTATGTTTTGATAGATTTCCTTATTATTATTATTATTATTATTATTATTATTATTATTATTATTATTATTATTATTATTATTATTATTATTATTATTATTATTATTCATTTTCACAGTTGAATGATTTAAATCAAGAACCCACTAACTAAATTAAATCACATTTTACAGGAGGACAAAAACTATTTTATGGCAATGATTTCTATTAAATCATCTCCATATTTTCTTAATTAGGGCAGTACTACCCAATATAAACAAACGATGAATATTAACATAACGATAGTTAGATAGGTTTTATTTTTTAAAATATGATATGCCTGAAATTAGGTGGTTTTTGATTTCCATAGTGTCTTAACAAACTGCAAATACCAGAACACCCTTTGTGACCGTCTACTTCATTGTACATATACATTAGGCTACTTGTTAATTATCTAACATTCGATGTACAACAAAGTTATACACACACATCTGCTCGAGGTTGAATTCATCATAAACGTTTGTGATGGAACACGAGATTTCGCTAGAAGTCAGAAATTATGGTTTATGTATCATTCATATCTTCTGTTGGCATGCGATAGTGCTGCCAACTAGTGGTAGGATATTTGTGACAAAAATTTCATTGGACCCACGATTTTTCTATCGATTCTTCTATCGACTATTTCAAATTTATCCGATCCATAATTCAATATCAGGCATTCGCTCAAGTATACACATACCAGTTTCACTAGAGTATTTTACTGCCTTATTTTAATACTTTTGGATAAGCACTTTTTTTATTGAAAAAATCCTAGAAATACCATATGGCCTTTTCAGCTTTGGTATCCTTTCTTATAGAACAGATATTTCTAAGAAATTTTCTTCAATTATTTCCCACAGATATTTGAATTTCTTTACTTTTTCGATACGACCAACATCTGTCGTAACATTTTTTGAGCACCTTTAATGTTCGTGATAAATTTGGTTTTCTCCACGGAGATTCTCAAAAGTGTTTCGTTGCCTTCCAATAGATTCATTTGTTTTGCTGAATTTGTTAGGTTTTCCGAAAGTATAGCGGAATCATCTGCAATTTGCAGGTAATTTACTTCAATATCTTGACCTTTTCCCCCTAAGTTATTGGCGAAATGTTGTGTTCATTTAATTTTTCCTTCAATGTTCTAACATTTTTCTAGTAGGTACTGTTATTATTATTTTAACTGTTGGTCACGGATCGGAACGATCTGGACCAACCAATGCCATTGTATTATATTATGTTATAGAAAGCTGAATGGAATGCCTCTGCTGAATCTTCAGGTCTGAACTGAACTGCAACTTGTTTTTGCAAAGAGACGAGCCTTGACTAATAAGCATCCCGCTCCGCCCACGGCCAGCGCCAGTCAAGCTGAATACGGAAGCGTCCACATGCTCAGTTCCCACCCTGCTCGAAACGATACCAAATTAAATCGTAATTTGTTGCATTAATTAACAGTTTACCTCTTCCGTGTTGTGTTTGCATGGATTACGTATTCATTGTTCACAGCCTACCTTTCAATTACTCCTTTGATATTTTCGTTTTCTTAGAAAACTCGCGAACATCAGAAAGAGAGTGATTTTAATATTAGTGGGATGAAAAGAAGTGTGTGTTCTTTCGTCTTTGATAAACAAACAAAGATAAAGAACTGTTAATGACGATGTGGGTGTGTTAGGTCGGAGTGGGTGCAGGACAACTCACTGGAAACAAAAGAAGAGAATATTTCATATTGAGGAGGGCATAGTAGACCTCGTGTTACATTCTAATAACAAAGAAAACTTCCCATAACATTAATATCTGATGCTGATTCGTGCAGGAGAAAATTCTCTTTCTAGAGTTACAAAATCAATCAAAATCTGTAATACTTAAAAGAAATACGGAAGCACACCCGTCACGTAAGATTCCATATTTATAACGGTACAGTGCGGAATAAACTGACAGAAAACAGTTTTATACTCGAAGAATGAAAAGGAGAGTGTTGATACAGATTGCCCCACTGAACTACGTAGCTCATTTTGGTAAGATTATGTCAAACGCAACATTTCCACATCCAAAAGGTGCTATTTACATCTTAACAATGTTGTGGGAAAAGCGGAAGAAACTTAAAATAAAGGGCTCATGGAACGTACCCGTGATCCGGTTTGGCAGACTTCCTTGTCTAAGATTGCTCATGGCAAGAGAAAAAACTCAACTACTCTAATGTATGTGGACGAAATATTGATTTCATTTTCGCAAGCGGAAATAGAACCGTTTGAAAACACACTCCTCAGATATGTCACACATGATCTGAGACTCAGACTGAAATACCATCGTCCAAAAATGGAAAGCCAAGATGCAGATCCATACCGGCTTCGAACCTAATAGAGACAATACCTCCAGAGAAGCCCAGCCTCATTGAACCAAAACATGTTCCAGCTGATCTTCGGTTTCCAGAAAGAACGTAGACATATCATTCAATCACTGATCATCAGTGATCTACATATATGGCTGTCGCCCTTGTCGCAAATTTCCTATAAATTGTTTACCTAGCATTTTCTCAAATGTTTTCTTCTTCTTCTTCTCCTTTATCTGTTTACCTTCCAGGTCGGTTTTTTCCTCGGACTCAGTGAGGGATCTCAACTCTACTGTCTCAAGGGCAGTGTCCTGGAGCTTCAGACTCTGGGTCTGGGGATACAACTGGGGAGGATGACCAGTACCTCGCCCGGGCGGCCTCACCTGCTATGCTGAACAGGGGCCTTGCGGGGGGAAGGGAATATTGGAAGGGATAGACAAGGAAGAGGGAAGGAAGTAGCCGTGGCCTTAAGTTAGGTACCATCCCGGCATTTGCCTGGAGGAGAAGTGGGAAACCACGGAAAATCACTTCCAGGATGGCTGAGGTAGGAATCGAACCCACCTCTACTCAATTGACCTCCCGAGGCTGAGTGGACCTCGTTCCAGCCTTCGTAACACTTTTCAAATTTCTTGGGAGAGCCGAGAATCGAACCCGGGCCTCCGGGGATGGCAGCTAATCACTCTAACCACTACACCACAGAGGCGGACTTAAATGTTTTCAAAGAACTTAAAAATGTATCGAATATTTCCCTTAGAAAAATTTTCCAGTCCCTTAATCCTCGACCTGTAAATGATAATTTGCCCAGTTTTGTTCACTTCAATTCCAACTTTATCTTCATATTATGATCTTTCCTACATTTAAAAACTCCACTCAAGCATGAAATTCGTCCGACCACGTCCGCTCAGCGGTCAAGTTTATTCCAAGTTCAAATCGTCGTAGTCAGAATAGTCGTTGTTCACTGAGTTCCTCTTCCTAAAACAGGAAGGAAGGTCTTCGAGAAACGAAAAGGATTCCCACAGTTCACTACATTAGCTAAATCATTATCATGTGATTAAAAAGGAACAGTTAGTTATGTACTTCAGAGCAAGAGAAGATGTACCCTAGAGTAGCAAGATGGGGGATATACGTCATTCTGTGGCATTATATCATATTCTGGTTATTTCTAGCATGAAAATCTTTTTTGTCGACAGTCAGAAAACAGTGAGAACTGATGATTGAATGAGATCTAGGTTACCAAGAAAACCTAACATTTTTTGCATTTATGGTGGTGTCAAACCTATTGCCTGGCCTGTACATTCCTAAGACTGAAGTCCGTTGGATCCTTGTTTTGTGCGGCCACTTGAAAACAATTGAGCCATTCTGCATCTGGAATACTTCATTGATATATACAAGGAGGCAGTAAACGTCGTAAGTTCGAAAACAAACAGCAATCCAGTACGCCAGTAATTGCAACGCATACAGTGCAAGCGTAAAAGTTCGCATTAGATCACACGACAACAGGTTCAGCGAGTTGAGACAAATCACAGCAGTGCATCAGTTCATGCTGTCGACCATAAGGCCATCTGCAAATGTGAAACTAAACCCTCTTCCCAATTCCGTATTCAATACATGCCTCTTTTAGGGTAACGGGATAAGAACAAATTATGTTATCTGATACATTTAAGCTTATAATAACATACATACATTATCATTATAGACCGTTATGCCTTTCAGCGTTCAGTCTGCAAGCCTCTGTGAAGTTACTTAACGTCGCCACAATCCTCTATTTGCAACTAATGCTGTGGCCTCATGTAGTTCTATACCTCTTATTTTTAAATAGTTAGAAACAGAGACTAACCATCGTCATCTTGGTCTCCCTCTACTTCTCTTACCTGCCATAACAGAGTCCACTATTCTCCTAGGTAACCTATCCTCATCCATTCGCCTCACATGACCCCACCGCCGAAGCTGGCTTATGTGTACAGCTTCATCCATCGAGTTAATTCCTAAATTAGCCTTTATCTCCTCATTCCGAGTACCCACGTGTCATTGTTCCCACCTGTTTGTACCAGCATTCATTTTTGCTACTTTCATGTCTGTTTCTTCTAACTTATGAATAAGATAACCTGAGTCTACCTAGCTTTCGCTCCCGTAAGATTATGGTGATCTGAATAATAATAATAATAATAATAATAATAATAATAATAATAATAATAATAATAATAATAATAATAATAATAATGAGGTAAATTTCGCCCCCCCCCCCCCTCCTGTACTCAGTCTACCCTTCTTGCACCTATTTTATGCGCCATTTAACGTTAACCCTCGAAAATTTATACGACACTGGTAAGTATATTTTTTTCGAGTTCTTCACCCTTGTTCCGTACTGTTGAGATGGGAATGACTGTGTGTTACCAGCCTTCTGCATATATAAGTGCACCTCAATTCTTTAGTGGACGTCATCCAGGTTACTTACTTATGGTATGGCTTTTAGTGCCGGCAGTGTCAGAGGACATGTTCGGCTCCCCTTGTGCAGGTCTTTCTATCTGAAGTCAATGGGCGACCTGCGCGTTTGGATGTGAGATGATGATAATGAGGTATAGGGAGCATGAAGTCCGGTGTCGGCACATAGCCTACTCCTGTCGAAGAACACCAAGGGGTCTGCTGAAAGCTTCACGTCTCCATCCGACGGACGAATCCCCATCAAGAGGGCCATATGCCCTCACTCCATATGAGCACTGCGGAGAGGTTTGAAATCGAATCCAGGCTTTTGACACGCAATCTAGTGATCAGAAATTGTATACCACCATCTCCCCTACCCTGCCGGCCAACATTCTGATGGTGACATTTTTTCGACCAATGGGACTCGAACCTCCTAACCTCGGTGTAGCACCGTATACTTGACGCCTTAACAATCGCGGTGTGTGAGAGTGAGCTGGCTGGTGCTAAGGTAAAATCATAACTCCTCTCCTGGTTGAGGGATATAAAGTATGTTATAGGTTTTCAAAATTGTAATATTAGAGTTATGTAAACAGTTTTGGTAGAACTTTCGGATTTTCTACTAAACTACATACGGAATTTCGGTGCCAGTTAACGAATTATGGGGCAGGTCTTCGTTTTGAGCAATTTCGCCATGTGAGGCTAATGTAAGGAGGTTCGAATAGTGAATTTCCCTTCGGCTTCCTCCTGTCATATGTCTTACGGCGACTTGGCATTATCGAAATTTAAACCCTCGTTAACTGTTTAGGATTCTAGTTGTTACTATCCTAGTCACAGCTCAGTGAGGGTGAATGCCCCTCATTAGATTGAGCACTCGTTCCCCATTAGGTTCTTTGTGGGTGGATCTGCTGTGATCTTGAATCCCTTCCTTATTTTCTATTTTTACCTTCTCTAAAATCGTTTCTTTCTTCTTCTTTGACATTAATTTTCTCTTTGGCAAGTCATGTAATATAAGATTAGCTCTTCTATTCTAAAGAGGGCATCACAATTACGATCTAATTACTGGAACTGGTTCCGTAGCTCCCTTTTTGAAATGATCGAACGTTTACTACTCAGAACTCATCGCGGTAAGTGAATGCACCAGGGTATAAATTTCTATCGTGTAAAACAACTCCAGGTTAATGTTTTCCCCTTATTATAACTTACATTGTTCTGTGAGCTTTAGTTTCATATTGTTAGGCACGTTCCTTGTTATTGGCTTACTGTTCTATCGTCGTTAATGTGAAGCTCACTTTAGTCATTGTTACCCTACTTCGATATTTAATTAACTGTTATACCTTTCGTCAATTGATTTGATAAGAAAGAGGAAAACATGTGAACTTACTGATATATACATTATAACGAAACTGAGGACTTTATTTTTGTCATAATCATTTTTCGTTCAGCCCTGATTCCCAGCCGTTTCCTTAAACCCTACATCTACTGTACTACTACTACTAATACTAATAATATATCCTGTTCTTGAATGATTTTAAGAAAGTTGGAAATTTATCAATTATTTTCCTTGATAATTTTTTCCATTTCCTAATTCCTCTTCCTATAAATGAATATTTACCGAGCTCGATACCTGCAGTCGTTTAAGTGCGGCCAGTATCCAGTATTCGGGAGATAGTAGGTTCGAACCCCACTGTCGGCAGCCCTGAAAATGGTTTTCCGTGGTTTCCCATTTTCACGCCAGGCAAATGCTGGGGCTGTATCTTAATTAAGGCCACGGCCGCTTCCTTCCCACTCCTAGCCCTTCCCTGTCTCATCGTCGCCATAAGACCTATCTGTGCCGGAGCGAAGTAAAGCAACTAGCAAAAAAAAAATAAAAAATTGAATATTTGCCCCACTGTTTCCGTTTGAATTCCAACTTCATCTTCATAATGTGATCTTTTCCACTTTTTCGCGAACCCCCCCCCCCCACCTTTCCTCATTACAGGATCATATAACACTTGCCCTACTGTAATTCTCTGATATCTGTTTCCGAGAATTTAGCCACCCACTCAGTCACTTTTCCTTTTTTCTATTCCAATAGCCCTCATTTTCAGTCACAGTCTTCCATGATCCATCCTGGCGAGGTGCAGTATGTCTGCTGGTATGGGCTAGAATAAATTTGTTACTTTTATTGACTTGTCTCAATCTCTCACTTTTTTTGCTATTTGCTTAACGTCGCATCGACACAGATAGGTATTATTGCGACGATGGGACAGGAAAGGCCTAGGAATGGGAAGGAAGCGGCCGTGGCCTTAATTAAGGTACAGCCCCAGCATTTGTCTGATGTGAAAATAGGAAACCACGGAAAACCATCCTCAGGGCTGCCGACAGTGGGATTCGAACATACTATCTCCTGCATGCGAGCTCACAGCTGCGCGCCCGTAACCGCACGGCTAACTCGCCCGGTGTTTCAGTCTCATCCTTGGCATTGACAATATGAAAGTGACCGAGGTATGAGCGATTCTAGTAATACCATTCCTTATTGCAGCCAGTCCCTGTTATGAATGGTGTGAAAATATCACTATAGGGTCGGTTGGTTCATGCATTTCAGTGGGTTTGGCAGACTGATATGTAACAGCAACTTCTGGCCAGGTGAGGAAAGGAACGGGAAACTACCTCACTCCTCATTTCCCTAGTATGCCTCTTCAGTGACACCTAGGCTATCTATGACAGCTGTTGGTGGAGCTGTTGAGGATCAGATCAGCCTTCGGGTTGAATGCCCAACATACATATTTGCTAAAATCACACAAGTTGAGCCTCACAGGAACAACGTTTCCGAAACCCGAACTCCCTTCTATCAAATGAATTAGTAAATTCACAAACGTGTCTAATATAATCAGAAAGAATACTTTCTCAATGGTTACATGCAACACACGTCAAGCTGACTCGCCTGTAATTATCCGCTTTATGTCTACAACCCTTTCCTTTGTACACTGTGGCTACAATTGTAACTCTCCATTCATTTGGTATGGCTCCTTCATGCAAACAGTAATCAATATGGCTCTATATCCCAACTCACTGCCCAGAAATCTTATCAATCTCAGCTGCTTTTCAGGCTTTATTTTTTGTGTCTTTTTGTAAATATATTATTATCGAAGGAAAATTCCGGTACTCCACTAATATTAGTCCCTTCCTCTACCTGGACGTTATCTTTATACCCAACTCACTTGAAATACTGCTGACTAAATGGTACTACATTCCCTAAATCCTCACGTATACAATCCCGTTGATAATTTATTATTCCTGAAATATCACTCGTGGAACCCGTTACTGCCCGTAAGTATTCGTACATCCCCTTATATTTTTCCCTAAAACTCGTGTTATCCTTGGCTGACTTCTTCACAAAATTCAATTTCGCGGGTAATTCCTTCATTTCCTCCTTAATTCCACCAAAGGAACCTAACTCTATGTTTCTAACCTGCACTTCCTCATTAATATCTTTACTTCTCTGTTATAATATATTGGATCTTTGTCTTTCCTTACCACCTTTAACCTTTTCTGCCTGAACTAATTTCTGGACATGAACTATACAAAAATAGTATCAAAGGCTGTTTATGGTGTGTTTCTACAATATTTTAATGAAATTATTTTAATACACAATGTAACACAGATAATATAACATGTGCCATATGTGGCACGCTAGGCAGATTATACAATATAAATATGTCAAACAATTAACGACACTGAACTTTTATCTTTAGTTTATTTACCACGATTGCCCTATTTGGTGTGGTATGGTACAAAACATTCTATATACAGGCCTATTGCACATTTGATGCACATGGTACGGGGACGACATTGACAGCGTTTCCGTTTCTTATCAGGAACCATGGCAACCAGATGATTTCTCCCACCATATCTGATGTCTTCTTTGGTGCGGATGGATCCTGAAGAGCTTGCAGTGCGACCTGGCTCTCTTGGTAGCGTTGGGTTGGATGTCAGGTAGCACTGCACAATATGTCTTCTAAACTGCAGCTGGGGAAGACCATTCCCCGTTTTGCGGGAGAGGACCTAAGCATTGTGAATGGACACATCTATTAACCACATAAATATAGGCCACCACCACTTTTCCCTCGAATGTGTATTCTATACAGTGCGGTGTTTTCGTCCATTCGATCAGTTCCATCCATACACTGGTTATATTTTCCAAACGCATGTGGGCGAAGGACAAAGATGTTCTTTTTTTGCTGTTTCGAGTACCGAGACACACCACAAGCTGGCCGAACTCCATGCATTGTTGAAGCAATAGTGACAGAAGGGTTGTCAAGCTACGTTCTCGTAAGTGTGTTAGTAAGGCACCGGACGTAAATAAGTTGTCAAAATAAAAACTAAGTCTCAAAGGTTTCACTTCCTCCGGAAACTCGTCAATCATTTGAATGAAAGGTGCTGTTGCCTTACCGAAAGCCTTATCATACTGTTCATTTTTTACGAGGATTTTGACCTTGGTACACTTCAAAATTTACAAGGTACCCTTGTACACTATTCAAGCACCATACCTTATACCCAAATCTAATAGGTTTGCCTTTTAGAAATTGTTTGCACCCATGTCTGCCATAGTATTTTATCATGCATTCGTCATAGGACAGGTTTTGCGCAGGACGGAAATTTGAAATACATTTATTTTTCAGTCTGTCTGTGAGTGGCCGGAGTTTCCATATGTTATCACAATTGTTTACCTTTGTATTATCACACGCATGCAAAAACCTCATAATAGTCTCGAAACGGTCTCTGCTCATGGCGCAGTACGCAAGTTCATTTCTCATGTCAGCACCCGAATCCCAGTAGCTCCTTCTACTCGGAAAGGGACTGTACCCAGACAGAATAAGGATACCAATGAAACATTTCATCTCATCCACTGATATCTTTGGATCAGCACAGTTTTTAAAGAGAGAATAATTAGAAGCCTCTGTTATCAAAAACTCTGTAAGCTCTTTATCCCAAAACAATTCAAATAATTCATCAGGAGATAAGTTTCTATAGGTTGTGTAGTCACTAACGGGCAATACTGGGCTTCTTTCTTTGAGATCTTCTACTTTCCAGTCACGGTATGTCTTCTTATTAACAGCAACGGGCGGATGAGAACTCTGATTGCTTACTTGTGGGTCAGCAGATATGAGGGAAGGTGATGTATCATCACCTAGGCGTTCATTGTTCCTCAATACTGCTTCAGCTCCTGCCTGTAGTTGACGGGGTCCAAGATTATTTACCAGTCCACCACCATCCTCGTCTGGCGAGTCCTCATCTGACTCAATATTTGGGTCAGGAGGTTCTATGAAGATGGCATCCACCTCAATTGCATCCTCGTCTTCTTCTAGTATTGACAAAACTTCATGGACAGTCAACCTAAACTAATCCAGAAGTAAACATGAGTAATCTGCCTAGTGTGACATATATAGCACGGCAATGTACTTTTGTAAATAGCTCAGTCAATTATAAACAATCAGGAAAATCACTACAATGCACCTAAACTATGGCCTTTACAGTACATTGTCATGAGAAAAAAATCTGCAGAATGGTTCATATTGTTCATAAATAACTTACTCGTGCATTCATTTCCTCTCATCAAGGCACACACTTCTCACTTCAATAATGCACGTAGCTGATAAGTCACAGAGTATATACAACGAATAAGTGCAACCGACATTGTAAAATGAAAATTCTCTTCATTCCTAGTGACAATCATACCAAAACTACACTGTGCCATATATGGCACGCTAGGCAGAAACATGCCTGCTTTCACACTCATCAGCAACTGCTTTAAACCCATCCCAAAGGTGCTTATCATTTACTCTTCTCCACTGATTATAATAACTTTCTGAAACTCTCTCATGCCTTACTTATCAACCATATGGCACTGCCTAATACTCCTACATTTTACAAATTTCGTTTCTATCACATTTATTTTTAACTGCGATGAAATAAACTCCATGATCAGTTATGTTACGAAGGATTCTGAGTATATGAACTTAGGTATGGAAAAATATCCTTCTTTGAATTGCTGATTTAAAGATTTTATGTACTGTTACATCTGTGATCAACTGAAGCTCTACTTCCACGCGTTACACAACTACAGCCATCTTGTCTTAAAGTTTAACGTTTTTATTCCTTCTTGTTTAACTGCCAGAGGCCCTAAGAACTTAACCGAATGTAATATGAAACTTATGAACATTAATACCCAAGTTGCGCTCACCTGTCGTAGCTCATACTTCGTTCGAAGAAACCGTCTCGTGTTCTCGCAGCTTACATTCGTTAAAATAATTCATCCTACATGAAACATATTTTAACATTTTACTCCTTAATATTAGATATACGTTTCAATTATAAATGGATTATAACTTACGTGCTATAAAATATTGTATCAAAGACTGTAACCTATTTTATCCTCATTTCCGTAATTAGGGGGCAATATCTTTATACATTTTCTATGTTTAAGTCTATCTAACACTAATTATAACACATATAACAGTAGTAAGTGAATGGCAGAGAAATAATTTTTAAATTCAAGAAGAAATCATGGGATGATTTCGGTAATAACATTGAATGATTAAGCCAAGCGGCAGGGAAAGTTATCTGGACAGGAATAATTCATTTTTAAAAGGGAGCGGAAAAGAATATGAATTGTTGTATTTTGGGTAAATCAGATGAACTCTTAGTAAAACTCAGATAATTACTAGACAGGTGTAAGGAATATTTTGAAAATCTCCTCAACGTATACAGATATATTACTGTTGACTTCCCGAACAACTGAGCTCGAAGATAATGATGCCAGAGAAATTTTGCTTCAGGAAGTGGAAAGAGTTGCAAATAAACTCCTTCGTCGTAAAGCAGCAAGAATACTTGAAATTAGAACTGAATGCTGAAATATAGTGGGACGGTAGGAATGAAGTGGCTTCAGAGCGGCACAAGGTTAGCATGGGATGATGGTAAGACACCTTTCAATTGGACGAAAGTAGTAATTGCACACATCTATAAACAAGGGAACATGAAGGATTCCAACAATTATCGAAGTCTATCATTGATTAACATAACAAGCATGGTGTTCATAGCCATTTTAAAAAGACGAGCCCAATCAATAGTTGAGATGAAGTTAGGTGAAAACCAGCGTGGTTTGAGGCAACAAAGGGACTGTTAGGATAAGATTTTCAGTATGCGCCAGGTAGTTTATAAGTATACAAAGGCAATAACACTTATAATTATGTTTCTTGATCCAGGGAAGGCACGTGACAGAATATTGAGGGAAAAGATTTCATCCGTGCTAAGGTATTATGCAATTAAGGATCGATTATTAAAAGTAATCAAAGACATTCAATTTAACACTTGAGCTAGAGAGAGAATTGGTAGCAGTAGTTTATATGGATCATCTCACGAAAAGTAGCAAGGAGGAATCAATCAATCAATCAATCAATCAATCAATCAATCAATCAATCAATCAATCAATCAATCAATCAATCAATCAAGCAAGCAAGCAAGCAAGCAAGCAATCGATCAATCAATCAATCAATCAATCAATCAATCAATCAATCAATCAATCAATCAATCAACTCAATCAATCAATCAATCAATCAATAGATCGATCAATCAATCACTATTACATCAATCAATCAATAAATTAATTAATTAATCAATCATTGATCTGAATTCAACTCTTCGTCCAGGTGGAATTTTCATTAGCAATTTTTACCTAGACTTTTCTTAAATGATTTCAAAGAATTTGGAAATTTACTAAACATCTCCCTTAATAAATCATTCCACTCCCTAATTCCTCTTCCTATAAACAAGAAGGCCCTATTTGCTCCAATTTGTCCTCTTATATTTGAACTTCAGCTTCATTTTTTGACCTTTTGTACTTTTAAAGACATCGCTGAACCTTACTCGTCTACTAATGTCATTCCAAGCCATCTCTCACTGACAGCTGAAAATATTCGACCTAGTCGAACCTTTCATCTCCTTACTTACAAGTCTTCCAGACCAACTTTTGCAACAATTTCGCAACTCTTCCCTTTAGTCGGAAATCATCCAAAACTAATCGTGCTGCTTCCTTTCAATTTATTCCAGATATTGTATCCAGTAATATTAGTGAAGGTCCCATACACCTGAACTATATTCTAATTGGGGGTCTTACCAGTGACTTATTCGCCCTCTCCATTTCACCCTTATTCTTAAAAACCCTCATAACCACGTGAAGAGAACTTTATTTTCAATTCCGTTCATGTGATAACCTCAATATGCGCAAGCATTCCCTATGATAAGTGGCCACTCACAGCTTTAGTTGATGTGATAGGATCGGTAGACGGATATGTAATATAAATTTTCTGTCTCAGTGATAAAACAAGAGGAAAGTAAATCACTACTCATTTCGGTAGGAAGACTTTAAAGAGTAGCTGTTGACGGTGAAACTATTGGTTAATCATACAACTTGCATGCAACATTTACACTAGCGATTAAGGGTTACTGTGAAGAGATCACGTGTTTAAGTAAATCTGCGTATTCCTGTGATTTTAGTGTCAACGTTCAAATTATTTTATTATTTCCCTTCAAGAAGTAGAAGACACCGTCTGCTCCTAAACATGCCCCTGCATAAATCCTCTAGTTCATGACTAGTTACAAATATTTCACCTCATCTACAGGAGAGGTTCGAAATGCAGAACAATGAGGCACGAAACACACGAACAAGCTGCTGCACCATTTAGCGTCCCCCAGGGACATTTCACTCCGCGATCTTCATTCTTACTTTACTGCAGTTGCGCTCCTTAATATGAATACGTCATTTTAAGGAGGTCATCCTTCGACACCTGTTACAGACAGATGTTAGACATAGCACGCGACCTCTCTGAACTCTTTTGGACCCTGAATAAACTTCAAGAACTGACTAGTACAGTAGGGAAATTAAGTATACAACACCACGAATGAATGGTTTACTCGTGTTGATATTGGGAACATGGATTGGTGTACAATCTCTACAAAAATATCAGTCTGTAGTGATGAGAAGGAAACAGCAATCAAGAAAGGAGTGAGGCAAAGCTGAAGCTTGCCTCCCCTCCTTATCTCGTTATACAGAACAGGCGGTAAAGGAAATCAAAGAGGAAATTGGAAAGGGAATCACAATCCAAGGAGAGGAAATCAAAACCCTGAGAATTACCGATGATTTTGTGATTTTATCTGAGTCTGCAGAAGATCTGGAGAAATTGCTGAATGGTATGGAAACAGTCTTGGAGAAGGAGTACAAGATAAAAATAGTCGAAAACAAAAGTAATAGAGTGCAGTGGAACGAGGTCAGGTGTTGCGGGAAATATTAGATAAGGAAGAGAAGTAGATGGGTACTGTTACTTGGGTAGTAGAACAACTAATTATGACAGAGCTAAGGAGGACATAAAATGCAGACTAACACAAGAAAGGAAGGCCTTTCTTAAAGAATGTGCTCACATCGAACATTGAAATAGGAATAAGAAAGATGTTTTCGAAGACTTTTGTCGGAGCGTGGTATTGTATGGAAGTGAAACATGTATGGTAACTAGCTCAGAAATAAAGAGATTGGAGGCTTTTGAAGTGTGGTGTTACAGAAAAATGCTGAAGGTGAGATGAATACATCGATTCATGAATCATATTGGTGAGAGGAGATCGATTTGGATAAATTTGACAAGAAGAAGGGATAGGATGATAGGACACATCTTAAAACATCTGGAATTTGTTCATTTGGTTTTTAGGAAAGTTTAGGCGGTAGGAACGGAGGGGTAGGGTGAATATGACTAGTGTATTAGAGCATGTGTAGTATTTACGTGCTTAGCACAGGATAGGGTGGCGTGGAGGGCTGCATCGAACCAGTCTAGGGACTGATGGCTGAATCAACGACGCAGTGGTGTCAATATCAATCAATCAATCAATCAATCAATCAATACTGATCTGCATTTAGGGCAGTCGCCCAGGTGGCAGATTCCCCATCTGTTGTTTTTCTAGCCTTTTCCTAAATGATTTCAAAGAAATTGGAAATTTATTGAACGTCCCCCTTGGTAAGTTCTTCCAATCCCTAACTCTCCTTCCTATAAATGAATATCTGCCCCAATTTGTCCGCTTGAATTCAAACTTTATCTTCATATTGTGATCATTCCTACTTTTATAAACGCCACTCAAATTTATTCGTCTACTAATGTCATTCCACGCCACCTCGCCGCTGACAGCTCGGAACATACCACTTAGTCGAGCAGGTCTTCTTCTTTCCCTCAATTCTTCCCAACCCAAACATTGCAACTTTTTGTAACGCTACTCCTTTGTCGGA
This sequence comes from Anabrus simplex, assembly GCF_040414725.1. NCBI lineage: Eukaryota > Metazoa > Arthropoda > Insecta > Orthoptera > Tettigoniidae > Anabrus > Anabrus simplex. The sequence continues at coordinate 47,997,268 of NC_090266.1, read as the reverse complement.
AATCACCCAGAAAAAATCGAGCTGCTTTTCTTTAGATTTTTTCCAGTTCTTGAATCAGGTAATCCTGGTGAGGGTCCCATACACTGGAACCATACTCTAGTTGGGGTCTTACCAGAGACTTATATGCCCTCTCCTTTACATCCTCACTACAACCCCTAAACACACTCATAACCATGTGCACAGATCTGTACCCTTTATTTACAATCCCATTACCCCAATGAAGATCTTTCCTTATATTAACACCTAGATACTTACAATGATCCCCAAAAGGAACTTTCACCCCATCAACGCAGTAATTAAAACTGAGAGGACTTTTCCTATTTGTGAAACTCACAACCTGACTTTTAACCCCGTTTATCAACATACCATTGTCTGCTGTCCATCTCACAACATTTTCGAGGTCACGCTGCAGTTGCTCACAATATTGTACCTTATTTATTACTCTATAGAGAATAACATCATCCGCAAAAAGCCTTACCTCCGATTCCACTTCTTTACTCATATCATTTATATATATATATATATATAAGAAAACATAAAGGTCCGAAAATACTGCCTTGAAGAATTTCCCTCTTAATTATTACAGTGTCAGATAAGGCTTCACCTAGTCTAATTCTGTGAGATCTATTTTCCAGAAATATAGCAACCCATTCAGTCACTCTTTTGTCTAGTCCAATTGCACTCATTTTTGCCAGTAGTCTCCCATGATCCACCCTATCAAATGCTTTAGACAGGTCAATCGCGATACAGTCCACTTGACCTCCAGAATCCATGATAACTGCTATATCTTGCTGGAATCATACAAGTTGAGCTTCTGTGGAATAACCTTTCCTAAAACTGAACTGCCTTCTATCGAACCAGTTATTAATTTCACAAACTTGTCAAATATAATCAGAAAGAATGCCTTCCTAAAGCTTACATACAATGCACGTCAAACTTACTGGCCTGTAATTTTCAGCTTTATGTCCATCACCCCGCAACTCTCCATTCATCTGGTATAGCTCCTCTGACCAAACAATAATCAAATAAGTACTTCAGATATGGTACTATATCCCAACCCATTGTCTTTAGTATATTCCCAGAAATCTGATCAATTCCAGCCGCTTTTCTAGTTTTCAACTTTTGTATCTTATTGTAAATGTCATTGTTATCATATGTAAATTTTAATACTTCTCTGGCCTTAGCCTCCTCCTCTATCTGGACATTATCCCTGTAACCAACAATCTTTACATACTGCTGACTGAATACTTCTGCCATTTGAAGATCTTCACATACACACTCTACTTGTTCATAAATTATTCCTGGAATGTCCTTCTTGGAACCTGTTTCTGCCTTAAAATACCTATACATACCCTTCCATTTTTCACTAAAATTTGTATGACTGCCAATTATGCTTGCCATCATGTTATCTTTAGCTGCCTTCTTTGCTAGATTCAATTTTCAATTTCAATCACATAACAGCCCTCCTGCCATTCTTAAATTTCTGGCAGTACCAGGCATCTCACCCGGGACCCAGAGTACGGCAGCTAATAACACTAACCGTTACGCTATGTAGGCGGACATGATGATGATGATGATGATGATGATGATGATTTTTATTATTCAAACACTGGCCCTTTTTTTGGGCAAACGTTGGCAGGATGTATGTTACTATGATGAAGATGCTATGATTGATGTGTGGAATGACATGTATGGACAGAATTCGGAACGAGCACATTCGAGGGACAGTGGACGTGGCAGCGAAGATCCAAGAAGCCAGGCCCAGAAAGTACGGTCACGTTGTACAGAAGGACGAGAACCACGCGCGGCGAAGAGGGTTCTGAAGTTGAAGACAAAGACGGCCTAAGGAAAGGTGGATGTAGGTAATCCGTGAAGATTTAAAGATGAGAAACTAGCAAAAAGACTTGCAAAAAATAGTGACCCTGTATAAAACGGGATAAGTTCAAGAAAATGACAAACCGTGTATTGCATGAATGATGGCCAGTGTACCTGTTAAAATTTTTGGAAACTTTGCGTGTATCCACCGCTTCCCGTATCATTCTAGACCTATTGTGTATTATGTAGGTAACAGCTCAAACATTTTGGAAAAGGACACTATGAAACGAAGATAGGGGGTGCTCACCTATTGTAAGTTTTTGTAAGTTTTTCGACTCATCATCATCATTATCTAAAGGCTTTGCCTTGTAGCTGCAATCATTGATCTCTTCTCTCTGCCATCCTTTTCATCTCTCCATAACCTTGGCATCCCATCATCTCAACTACCTCTTCAATGATCTTCTTCCGTTGTTTCCCTCTGCCTTTCTTTCCCATCACATTGCCTTCGAACAAGTTCTTTATGAAGTCATTATGCCGGAGAATGTGACCAAAAACTGACGCTTTTCTCCTTTTTATCGTTGTTGGTAAATGTCTCTGGGTGTTTATTTCTCTAAGCACTGCTTCATTAGTTTTCTTCTCAATCCAGCTAGTTCTTGTCATCTTCCTCCATAGCCACATTTCCACTGCCTCTAGTCGTTTCACGTCCTTCTTCAAGAGAGTCGGTCCTTCACAGCCATATAGCAGCACACTCCAAATGAATGTTTTGATAAACAATTTCTTTTGTTAATTATCTAAGGATTTATTAATTTATCCTGTCATGATACTTATAGATACGCTTTAAACTTCGACTTTTAGACCTACCCGCGACAAATTAACCCAGTTCTTACCCCACCTAAGTTAGCCGGATGTTTAATCAGGAAATAGAGGCTTCGTCCTAGAGGGTACTTACTCGTGGGTACGGAACAATAAGTATCCTCATAAAATGTATTCAACCACTTTTCCCCCTTATCCACTCCCCTTAAGAGTATTTTCCAAAAACAAAAGTAGTGTTATTTTATTTTTAAAGGAGATTCTAAATACCAATTTTTACGTTTGTACAATTTTAAGTTTTTGAGATATAGATATGTTCATTTAAACAAGCCGCCTCCCTTTTCACCCCATAGCGACGGAATATCCAAAAATCCTCTCTTAGTGAGAACCTACACACTAATATAAATGTATCCCCAAAATTTCATTTCGTTCTGTCTAGTCGTTTTTGGCTTGGCGATTATGAATCCGTCAGTCAGTCAGTCAGTCAGTCAGTCAGTCAGTCAGTCAGTCAGTCAGTCAGTCAGTCAGTCAGTCAGTCAGTCAGTCAGTCAGTCAGTCAGTCAGTCAGTCAGTCAGTCAGTCAGTCATTTTAGTCAGGCAGTCGGTCAGTCAATCAGTCAGGACATGTTATTTTATATTGAAACAAGAACGCCCGTACTTCAGTTTTGCGGAGAGCATGGATAACGCCAAGGCGTGTACGGTTCATGCTTTAGAGAGTACGAGAGAAGGGTAGTGAAATGAGTTCATATTTAAAGTGGAACTTGCAGTTTATTAAAACAATGCATAGAAATTATATCACCTTTTACAGACGAATAGTTTGAATGTCCTTGAAGATGTGGAGAAGGCGTCGTCCTGCGGCGTCGGAGTCGTCTCCCGTCGTCGTCGCCGGCGTCGTCCCACGTCGTCGAAGTCGTCCCGCGTTGTCGGTGTCGACCCACGGCTGTTGTCAGCACTTGATGTTGAAGGAGACTCGAACCTGGGGCGGTCGTCTGATGATAGTGCAGCGTGGAATATTTGTTGAGTTTTGTATTCCTCTAAGTCCCATGAAAGGAGCAGAGAAATGTAAAACATTCGCACAGATTGTCAATGGAATCTGATACGACACTTCTCTACCGCATTGCACTGCAAATTAAGGCGAGGCACTGTTTACTGGCCGAATAAGTTCCACTATGAATGGTGTTGGACGCACATTTGAGAAAGAAAAGAGATGAATTCAAAGTCACAGTTCTGTGCAATAGTCACTATCGAACATGAAGTGATAAGCAATGAAAATAATCTGAACTTTCTGAGGTACGATGGTTTACCGCTTCGCTCAATCTCAGTGCAAAAGAAAATAAATTAAGTCCTTCGGACACAGCCTCTGCAATGTTTGTAATGAGTACATGCAGTGTCCTACCACACACACACTCGTAGAAATAAATTAAAGTTTCTGCGAAGACAGAAGGAAACAGTTTATGACACAGTCTTATGAAAAAGAACCAAGTTCTGTTACGATTCAGTCTTAACAAAAATCACATAATTTCTCACAGGTAAAATTTTAACTTAGGCACAATATTACACGCAAATTTAGACACAGTCTTGATGAGGGGAATTAACATAGTCCCTTGAAAATAAATAAAGGTACCGTATTCCACGAATCAGCACTGTCCTTGAAAGGAAATATCGGCACAGTTTTATGAAAGTAAATGTGAGCACAGTTCTGTGAAATGGATTGACACAATCTTTTAAACATGAATGTTGGCACAGTTTTATGAAAAGAAAATGTCTACACTGTTTTTTCTCACAGAGTGATTGACACATTCTTTGAAAGAAAAGTAGGCACTGTCCTTTACGAAACAAACTGACACTGTCCATAAAAGAATTGTTCTTTCACTAAGGCACAATTTTACGAAATAGCCTAACACAGTCTCTTGTAGAGGAAACAAATGAAGCACAATCGTTCTGCCCTAAGTCCTTTAAGCACAGCTTCAAAATGTACAGTCCCTTCAATTACACAATTCGCAAAAAGAAATGATGTTACACGGCTCGACAGAGAGATATTATCATTGAATAAGCTTTCGCTTACACGCGAAGTTAGAGTCTACAGAGAAGGCTTTCAACACTAGTATTACGTACTTTCGAACACCGGTCCTAAGCCGGACAGAGTAACAACACCACCTCCCCCACCAACGGGACCCGAACCGGCTAACCACGGTGTAAGACCATATAGACTTGATGCTTTAACCATCATGGCCACCAGGCGGACTTACTAATTGACGTGCTATCTTCAGAAATGTTTCCGTGTGAAAGAGACAAATTGTAGAGTATCCTTACATTTCAAAATCCAAAATGAAAAGGAGACAATGAAAGACAGGAACAGACCTACCTAACACGGTTTTTAATATTTGGCAACCAGGTAATGCTATGTGTGAGGACGAATCCTGTGATATTGAAGGGGAAATCTTATAAGACGCCAGAGAGACATGTTCTCAGGTATGCAACTAAATAAAAAGAGTAGTGTTAGGAAAAAGTTTCTAAACTTTGGGTTTGGATGACTTGGAAGCAAGGAGACAATCTGCTCGACCAAGTGTTATGTTCCGACGTGTCAGTGGAGAGAGGGTCTGAAATGATATTTGTATACGAAAAGGCTTCCACGGATTTTTTTAAGGAGGAAAGATCATAATATGAAGAAAAGTTGGAATTTAAAAGAAAAAAAAAAAACTGTGGCAAATATACGTTTATATAGGAAGAAGATTAGGGACTGGAGTAATTGACCTAGAGACATGTTCGATAAGTTTCAAATGTCTTTGAAATCATTTAAGAAAAGAGTAAACATCTGGAGATAATCTCCCACCAGGGTGACAGCCATGTAGTGACTGATGATGATAATGGCATGTGGACTCCGGAGAGGACTGGTGCAGGTCTTTTTATTTGACACCCGTGGGTGACCTGCGCGTCGTAATGATGAAGAAATGCTGATGAGGACGGCACACACACACCCAGTCCCCGTGCCAGGAGAATTAACCAATTATGTTTAAACTTCCCGTCCCTGCCTGGAATCGAACTCGGGATCCCAGTGACCAAAGACCAGCTCGCTAAACATTTAGTCATGGAGCCTCAAAAAATTAAACTCGTGTCCTTATCCTGAGGTGGTGCAGTTATTTTTAGGTACACCCCCAATGGAGGTGAGCTGCATGTACCATTTGAGATGCATGTACCATTTCAACCACGTAACAGCCCTCCTGCCATTCTTAAATTTCTGGCAGTGCCGGGAATCTAACCCGGGACCCAGAGTACGGCAGCTAATAACACTAACCGTTACGCTATGTAGGCGGACATGATGATGATGATGATAATGATGATTATTATTATTCAAACACTGGCCCTTTTTTGGGCAAACGTTGGCAGGATGTATGTTACTATGATGAAGATGCTATGATTGATGTGTGGAATGACAAGTATGGACAGAATTCGGAATGAGCACATTCGAGGGACAGTGGACGTGGCAGCGAAGATCCAAGAAGCCAGGCCCAGAAAGTACGGTCACGTTGTACAGAAGGACGAGGACCACGCGCGGCGAAGAGGGCTCTGAAGTTGAAGACAAAGACGGCCTAAGGAAAGGTGGATGTAGCTAATCCGTGAAGATCTAAAGATGAGAAACTAGCAAAAAGACTAGCAAAAAACAGTGACCCTGTATAAAACGGGATAAGTTCAAGAAAATGACAAACCATGTATTGCATGAATGATAGCCAGTGTACCTGTTAAAATTATTGGAAACTTTGTGTGTATCCATCGCTTCCCGTATAATTCTAGACATATTGTGTATTATGTAGGTAACAGCTCAAACATTTTGGAAAAGGACACTATGACACGAATATAGGGGGTGCTCACCTATTGTAAGTTTTTGTAAGTTTTTTGACTCATCATCATCATTATCTAAAGGCTTTGCCTTGTCGCTGCAATCATTGATCTCTTCTCTCTGCCATCCTTTTCATCTCTCCATAACCTTGGCATCCCATCATCTCAACTACCTCTTCAATGATCTTCTTCCGTTGTTTCCCTCTGCCTTTCTTTCCCATCACATTGCCTTCGAACAAGTTCTTTATGAAGTCATTATGCCGGAGAATGTGACCAAAAACTGACGCTTTTCTCCTTTTTATCGTTGTTGGTAAATGTCTCTGGGTGTTTATTTCTCTAAGCACTGCTTCATTAGTTTTCTTCTCAATCCAGCTAGTTCTTGTCATCTTCCTCCATAGCCACATTTCCACTGCCTCTAGTCGTTTCACGTCCTCCTTCAAGAGAGTCGGTCCTTCACAGCCATATAGCAGCACACTCCAAATGAATGTTTTCATAAACAATTTCTTTTGTTCATTATCTAAGGATTTATTAATTAAGAACTGCTTCTTCTTCTCAAAGCCTTTCTTACACAGGGATATTCTTCTTTTTATTTCCACAGTGCATCTGTTGTCATCGGTAATAACTGATCCTAAGTAGCAGAACTTGTGAACCTGTTTTATGAAAATATTTCCAATTCTGAGATGTGCCTCTGGCTTCATTTTAGATTTGCTTACAACCATAACATTGGTCTTACTTACATTAATGTTAACTTGGAAATCTTTTAAGATGGATTTTAATTTGTTGAGCATGATCTGCATGTTTTTCTCATTGTCAGCCAGAAGTGCAATATCGTCGGCAAATCTAATACAGTGTACAGGTGTTCCATTTATACGTATTTTAATGCCAGGTGTCTTTGATTTAAACATTTTCATGGCCTCTTCAATGTACAAATTAAATAGAAATTGCGATAAGGGACACCCCTGTCTTACTCATTTCCTGATCCTCACCCTGCATATATTTTCATTACTTTCGATGTTTATTCTGTGATTGATGTAGAGGTTTAGTATTGCTTTTCTGTCTTTCCAGTCCAAATGAATATCCTTCATAATTTTGAACAGTCTTTTCCACTGAACATTGTCAAAAGCTTTTTCCAGGTCTACAAAAGCTATATATGTATTTCTGTTAAATCTCTAGTCTTCTCTCCAAGATGGTTCTAAGTGCTATAATAGCTTCTCTCGTTCCTACTCCTTTCCTGAACCCAAACTGATCATCATCTAGATTCTGCTCAATTTTCATTTTGATTCTGTTTTTAATATGCATGTGAATATTTTTGCTGCATGTGAAACAAGGCTTAGTATTCTGTAATTTGAGCATTCTGTTGAATCTCCTTTTTTGTGCAGAAGTACTGCTTTGCTTTCTACAAAATCCTCTGGAATATCTCCGTTTTCATAGCAGTACGGGGTGATTTTGAAGAGTTCATCCTTCAGCTCTTTTCCAGAGTTCTTCCACAGTTCAGCAGGCAGTTTGTCTGGTCCAGGAGACTTTTTCTTTTTCAGCTGTTGCAGTGCTGTTTCGAATTCACTTCTCATTATGGGAGGACCTAGTTCTTCTTGTGAAACCTGCTCTTGTTTTATGATGTAATCATCTACATTGTCATTTTCTTCTCCGTTATATAGATCATCCAAATACTCTTTCCATCTCTTCATTACCTCCTCATTTTCTATTAACAGATTTCCTTCCTTATATTTTATAACACTGGATTTCATTTTAGCCTTGAATTGCCTTCCTTTTACTTGATTGTATGCTCTATCGGCATTTCCGATTTTCATATCATGTTCTATGCTTTTACAAATGTCATCCATCCATTTTTCTTTCATCTCTCGGCACTTCTATGTAACTAAGTTGTTTAGTATCTTATAGTTTATCATTCCTTCTGGAGTATTTTTCCGGTGTTCTTTATTTCTTTCCTGAATGAGATTTAGTATTTCTTCAGTCATCCAGTTCTTCCTGGGTTCAAGCTTCTTTTTCCTAGCACTTCATCTGCTGCCATTGTAAGTGAAGCTTTGACAGCATCCCAATCTCTTTTGTTGTTGTTGTTGTTGTACATGATCGTGTCTGTCTTTTCTTCGAATTCTGCTTGTGTTAATGGATCTTTTGACTTTTCTACATTCCATTTCTTCCTTCTTGGTTTCCTTAACTTCTTCAGCCTAATTCGACATTTTGCTAATACTGGGATATGGTCGCTGTCAATGTCTAAGCCAGGATAGCCATGGCATGACGTTACCTGATTTCTGTACCTTCTCTTAACTAGAATGTGGTCAATTTGGTATGTGTTATTATCACCGAAATCCTTCCACGTGTAACGTCTTCTACTAGGCATATCAAATACAGTGTTAATTATGATCATGTCCTGTTCCTCACAAAAGTCCATCATACGTTCTCCTCTTACCATTTGTTCTTCCTAGACCAAACCTGCCAGCAACTTTTCTAGTAATATTGCTGCCTACCACAGCAATGAAGTCTCCCATTATGATTATGTTATCTTTGTCATTGTTTAGTTTAATCATATCTTCTATTTTATTATACATTTCCTCAACTTCATCGTCATCATGTCCAGTAGTAGTAGGGAAGTATACCTGTATTATTACCATATCTGTTGGTTGGGCAGCTATTTTCACCATCATTATTCTATCATCGACATGATATGTGTTGAGCACGTTGTTTGCCCACTTATTTCCTAATATTACAGCTACTCCATATTGTCCATCATTTTCATTTCCACTGTACACAATTCTGAATGGGTCACTGTGGAAATCACCTTTGCCAGGCCATCTAGTTTCACATAATCCCAGGATGTTTATTTCGTTTTGATCCATAATTCCTTTGAGTTCTTCTAGTCTTCCGGTTCTTAGCATTGTTCTTGTATTCCATGTCCCTATTTTAATCCCTTCTCCAAACTTCTGATGTTTTCGCTTGCTGACGACCTGGGATACCTCAGTTACTCCCCTGCCGGATCTTGGTGTCCCTGTGCCATGATCAGTAGCATCTAAATTACAGTTCGTACTATCCATGGTTGCTATACTAGGAAGAATAATGTGGTTGTTTCCTGTTGCCTTCCACATCGCAGTTTTACTGCCATTCAAGTCTTCCTGACCGTGCCAGTAAATTTTCAGCGACAGTCCAGTAGACACCTTAGTCCTGCACTGTGCTGATACTGATAGCGCTGGCTTCCACTACCATGAAGATGGACTCCTCCGCCTTTCCAGCTGTTGGGACATATCCTCATCCACCCTTCAAGCCGTTGGTCCTCTTCACCTGTAGCCCTAGGTAGGGGCCCTATAACAGGGTGCTACCATCGGGAGCCAGATGGACTCTGATTTTTTTACGAGGTTTGTACTCCCCCGGGCTTACAACCGGCATGGCGGACTAGTTGATAAGTTGATAGTTGACTAGTTGACTAGTTGATAAAGTATATCCTGTCTATGAAATATAGTGTTAATTGATTATAAAATTCATGTATAAAGGATCACATGTGAGGCTTTTGTAAGAGAGCGCTAATGAGATATTGTCAAACTTTTAGGAACACAAAGGAAGAAATGCAAGTTTCATAAACTCTCATGGATTTCTTCCAGAAATGTTGAAGTGTTTCAGATCTGATGTGGGGGAGAAAATGAGTTAGAGAGTGAGGAAGGCAGATATCGTCGTCTTGGAAGACTGCAGGCGAGGTCGCTGTAAGAAACGAGGAGACAGATCCATAACAGCAGCTGCTACTTACAATGTGCGCACACTTGCTTTTTTGTCGCGCCATATTTAAATGATGTCTCCTTGTAAAGTCGGTACTCAATTATACTTCGACTGTCGGCTGGAGTCCCTCTCAGCTTCTCGAAGGCTGCTTGACGAATGAACGGTTCACAATACGTTTTTGATGAGCAATATATTATATTTTATTATAGAACAACAATTAATAATAAAACTTTCTTATGGCCGTCTTAGCATAGGTAGAGCCCATTTTAAGACAGACCCTCCAGGGAGGCTGGGCGTCGTCTGCCGTGTGAGGCACTAGTTGTAGGTGTAGTAGAAAGAAGTGTTACATGTGAATTGAAGAGAATTCTACAGGTCAAACAACCAGCCCCCGAGATATTTGAATTAAACATCTACAGTTATAGTCTCACAGCTTAGCCAGGAATCGAACCCAGGTCTCCCTGTACCAGAGGAACGAACGCTACTACTCAGTCAAGGAGGCGAACCTTTTTATGTATTTATTTTATTGAAAATTCCATTCTTCAATCCAGTCGATGTTCACGTACAGTATGCTTTGCTTTTAGCATTACGAAGCTTCCTTCCAAAAGGCAAGTTCTGTTCCAATATGGTTCGTGGAATGTAATGTTTTGAAAATGGACGGACTAGCGCAGAGACCTGCCCTGAACCCCATAGAACACCATTGATGTGAACTTCAACGCTGACTTGGTTTGGATTTTCAAAAACCCTGAGCTGGAACTCTTCAGGAACAATAGGCTAACGTTCGTCCGGAGACTTTTACTCTGGCACTGCTAGGCCTGTCCGGAGACTTTCTCCCTGGACCTGCTACAGCTGTCCGAGTATATTCTCCTTGGCACTGCTAGAAGTGTCCGGAGACTTTGTCCCTGGCACTGCTAGCGCTGTCCTGAGACATTCGTCCTAGCGCTGCTAGAGCTGTCCGGAGACTTTCTCCCTGGACCTGCTACAGCTGTCCGAGTATATTCTCCTTGGCACTGCTAGAAGTGTCCGGAGACTTTGTCCCTGGCACTGCTAGCGCTGTCCTGAGACATTCGTCCTAGCGCTGCTAGAGCTGTCCGGAGACTTTCTCCCTGGACCTGCTACAGCTGTCCGAGTATATTCTCCTTGGCACTGCTAGAAGTGTCCGGAGACTTTGTCCCTGGCACTGCTAGCGCTGTCCTGAGACATTCGTCCTAGCGCTGCTAGAGCTGTCCGGAGACTTTCACTCTGGCACTGCTAGAGCTGTCCGGAGACATTCTCCCTGGACCCGCTACAGCTGTCCGGATGTATTTTCCCTAACACTGCTAGAACTGTCAGGAGACCTTCTCCCTGGACCTGCTACAGCTGTCCGGATATAATCCCCCTGGCCCTGCTGGAGTTTTCCCGTGACTTTGTCCCTGGCACTCTTAGAGCTGTCCGGAGACTTTCTTCTCGGCACTGCTAGAGCTGTCCGGAGACTTTCTCCCTGGCACTGCTAGAGCTGTTCGGAGACTTTCTCCCAGGCACTGCTAAGGCTGTCCGGAAACTTTCTCCCAGGTACTGCTAGAGCTGTTCGGAGACTTTCTCCCAGGCACTGCTAAGGCTGTCCGGAAACTTTCTCCCAGGTACTGCAAGAGCTGTCCGGAGACTTAATCTTAGGCACTGCTAGAGCTGTCCGGAGACTTTCTCCCTGGCACTCTAGAATTGTGCGAAGATTTTCTCCTTGGCACTGCTAGAGCTGTCCGGAGGGTATCTCCCAGGCACTGCTAGAGCTGTCCCAAGATTTTCTCCTTGGCACTGCTAGAGCTGTCCGGAGGGTATCTCCCAGGCACTGCTAGAGCTGTCCCAAGACTTTCTCCCTGGCACTGCTAGAGCTGTCCGGAGACATTCTCCCTGGCACTGCAGGAGCTGTCTGGAGACTTTTTCTCAGGCACTGCTAGAGCTGTCCGGAGACTTTCTCCCTGGCACTGCTAGACCTGTCCCAAGACTTCCCCCTTCGCACTGCTAGAGATGTCCGGAAACTTTCTCTCAGTCACTGCTAGAGTTGTCCGGAGACATTCTCTCAGGCACTGCTAGAGCTGTTCGGAGGGTATCACCCAGGCACTGCTAAAGCTGTCCGGAGACTTTCTCCCTGACACTGCTGGATTTCTCTAGAGACTTTCTCTCAGACACTGCTAGAGCTATCCGGAGACTTTCTACCTGACACTGCTACAGCTGTCCGGTGACATTCCCCTGGGACTGCTAGAGTTGTCCGGTGACTTTCTCTCAGGCTCTGCTAGAGCTGTCTGGAGAGTATCTCCCAGGCACTGTTAAGGCTGTCCGTAGACATTCGCCCTGATACTGCTAGAGCTGTCCGGAGACTTTCTCACAGGCACTGCTAGAGCTGTCCGGAAACTTTCTTCCAGGCACTGTTAGAGCTGTCCGGAGACCTACTCTCTGACACTGCTAGAGGTGTCCGGAGAGTATCTCCCAGGCACTGCTAAAGCCGTCCGTAGACTTTCGCCCTGACACTGCTAGAGCTGTCCGGAGAGTATCTCCAAGGCACTGCTAAAGCTGTCCGTAGACTTTCGCCCTGGCACTGCTAGAGCTGTCCGGAGACTTTCTCTCAGGCACTGCTAGAGCTGTCCGGAGAGTATCTCCCAGGCACTGCTAAAGCTGTCCGTAGACTTTCGCCCTGACACTGTCCGGAGACTTTCTCTCAGGCACTGCTAGAGCTGTCCGTAGAGTATCTCCCAGGCACTGCTAAAGCTGTCCGTAGATTTTCGCCCTGACACTGTCCGGAGACTTTCTCTCAGGCACTGCTAGAGCTGTCCGTAGAGTATCTCCCAGGCACTGCTAAAGCTGTCCGTAGACTTTCGCCCTGACACTGTCCGGAGACTTTCTCTCAGGCACTGCTAGAGCTGTCCGGAGAGTATCTCCCAGGCACTGCTAAAGCTGTCCGTAGACTTTCGCCCTGACACTGCTAGAGCTGTCCGGAGAGTATCTCCCAGGCACTGCTAAAGCTGTCCGTAGACTTTCGCCCTGACACTGCTAGAGCTGTCCGGAGAGTATCTCCAAGGCACTGCTAAAGCTGTCCGTAGACTTGCGCCCTGGCACTGCTAGAGCTGTCCGGAGACTTTCTCTCAGGCACTGCTAGAGCTGTCCGGAGAGTATCTCCCAGGCACTGCTAGAGCTGTCCGTAGACTTTCTCTCAGGCACTGCTAGAGCTGTCCGGAGACTTTCTCTCAGGCACTGCTAGAGCTGTCCGGAGAGTATCTCCCAGGCACTGCTAGAGCTGTCCGGAGACTTTCTCTCAGGCACTGCTAGAGCTGTCCGTAGAGTATCTCCCAGGCACTGCTAAAGCTGTCCGTAGACTTTCGCCCTGACACTGTCAGGAGACTTTCTCTCAGGCACTGCTAGAGCTGTCCGTAGAGTATCTCCCAGGCACTGCTAAAGCTGTTCGTAGACTTTCGCTCTGACACTGCTAGAGCTGTCCGGAGAGTATCTCCCAGGCACTGCTAGAGCTGTCCGGAGGGTATCTCCCAGGCACTGCTAAATCTGTCTGTAGACTTTCGTCCTGACACTGCTAGAGCTGTCCGGTGACTTTCTCTCAGGCTCTGCTAGAGCTGTCCGGAGAGTATCTCCCAGGCACTGTTAAGGCTGTCCGTAGACATTCGCCCTGATACTGCTAGAGCTGTCCGGAGACTTTCTCACAGGCACTGCTAGAGCTGTCCGGAAACTTTCTTCCAGGCACTGTTAGAGCTGTCCGGAGACCTACTCTCTGACACTGCTAGAGGTGTCCGGAGAGTATCTCCCAGGCACTGCTAGAGTTGTCTGGAGATCTACTCTCCGGCACTGCTAGAGCTGCCGGGATACGTTCTCCCTGGCAGTGCTACAGCTGTCTGGAGACCTTCTCCCTGGCACTGCTAGGGCTGCCCGGAGACCTTCTCCCAGACACTGCTAGAGTTGTCTGGAGATCTACTCTGCGGCACTGCTAGAGCTGCCCGGATACGTTCTCTCTGGCACTGCTACAGCTGTCTGGAGACCTTCTCCCTGGCACTGCTAAGGCTGCCCGGAGACTTTCTTCCTGATACTGTTACAGCTGCCCGGAGACCTTCTCCCTGGCACTGCTAGCGATGCTCGAAGTGTAAAGAACGATCCCACACCCAAATGCCTACTATTCGAGAGTCTCAAACGAGCCGTATGGTTAGATTTTCAAATAGGTCTCTGGGTAATTTTGATATGGTAATGCATGGCCATATGTCGTTAAACTTCTCTGGATGTAGACCAAGGATATATAGAATTAATTATTGTCTATAACCAATATATATGATTTTATGTTAGAGATGAGGTACAGTGGGAGAATGAAGGATCATACATATCATTTTTAAATTGCAAAAATCAGATACAAAAGAACTAAACGTATAAATGAAGAATGGTGCAATACCTGCAGCCTGAGGAATATTACTATTTTCATTGGACCAAGCTATTGATGATTATATAATTGATCGCTATCAGATACTGCGAAAGAAGAATTATCTACAATCAGTCCAAAAATCAGTCGGCAGTGATAATAATCAAAGGCTATGAAAAAGGAGTGGCGATCCAGAAAGGAGTGAAGCAAGACCGCAAAACCAGTGGTAAAGGAAATCAAAGAGGAGTTCGGAGTGAAATCTCAACCGAAAGTTAAGAAATCAAAATTCTGAGATTTGCCGACGAACTATTATTTTATCTGAGTCTGCAGAAGATCTGGAGAAACTGTGGAATGGTACAGATACAATCTTGATGAAGGAGTACACGATGAAAATATATCAATCCAAAACAAACGTAATTGAGTGCAGTCGAACGAAGTTTGGTGACGCAGGAAATATTAGTAGTAGATTTAGAAATGAAGTCTTAAAGGAAGTAGAAAAGTATTGTTACTTGCGTAGCAGAATAACTTATGATTGCAGAAATAAGGAGGAACTAAAATGCAGACCAACACAAACAAGGAAGGCCCTTTTTAGAAAAGAAATTTGGTCACATGGAGCAAATTGGGGCAAATATTCGTTTATAGGAAGGGGAGTTAGGGATTAGAATAACTTACCAAGGGAGATGTTCAATAAATTTCCAATTTCTTTGCAATTATTTAAGAAAAGGCTAGGAAAACAAAAGATAGGGAATCTGCCATCAGGGCGACTGCCCTAAATGCAGATCAGTAGTGATTGATTGATTGATTGATTGATTGATTGATTGATTGATTGATTGATTGATTGATTGATTGATTGATTGATTGATTGATTGATTGATTGATTGATTGATTGATTGATTGATTGATTGATTGATTGATTGATTGATTGATTGATTGATTGATTGATTGATTGATTGATTGATTGATTGATTGATTGATTGATTGATTGATTGATTGACTGACTGACTGACGGACGGACGGACGGACGGATGGACGGACGGATGGATGGATGGATGGATGGATGGATGGATGGATGGATGGATGGATGGATGGATGGATGGATGGATGGATGGATGGATGGATGGATGGATGGATTTATGGATGGATGGATGGATGGATGGATGGATGGATGGATGGATGGATGGATGGATGGATGGATGGATGGATGGATGGATGGATGGATGGATGGATGGATGGATGGATGGATGGATATAGGAATTGGAAATATTTTTTGAAGCCATTCGTTTGGAGCGTGGCATTGTTAGAAATGTAACTATAAATAGCTCAGAAAAAAATAGAATAGAAGCTTTTGAAATGTGGTGTTACAGAAAAGTGCTGGAGGTAAGATGAGTATATCGAATCATGAATGAAGAGATGCTGAAAAAGTTGGTGAGAGAAGAATGATTTGGCGAAATTTGTTTAGAAGAAGAAAGAGAATGGGCACATCTTAAGACACCCAGGACTTGTACAATTGTTTTACCAGGGAAGTGTAAAAATGGCAGGGGTACACCACGGTGTGAATATTGAAAACACAACAGAAAAGCTGTAGGATGCAGCAATTATACAGAAATGAAGAGGTTAGGACAGGATAGGTTATCGTGGACGGCTGCATCCAAGCAGTCTAAGGACTGATGACGCTAACAACAGCATTATTATTATTATTATTTTCGTTCTTGCCGTGCTGTTAGTCTATTTCACAGGATTGACGAGTCCACTTTATGTAATTGTGTGAAATGTTACATAAAACTGTAATTACTTCTGAAAATTGAATCTATAAAGGAAGGAATTTTTGTAGTATACATGGTTGTTAACTATGGGATCATAAACCACTAAACCAACAGTCTTTCGATGAATCTCACCCGTCATTTTATAGAGTGTTTTAGAAAAATGAGGTAACAAGAGCTTGCAGGGGAGAAACTTTGTTCTAACAGGCAGAGACATGCCTAAGGATACACGCCGGGCTAAGTAGCTCGGGCGATAGATCGCTGTCCTTCTGAGCATGTTCGATCGTGTTTCATTCCGATGGTATTTAAAGGTGCTCAAATACGTCAGCCTAGTGACAGTGGATTTTTCGGCACGTAAAAGGACTCCTGTGGGACAAAATTCCGGCACCGTAGTGTGTCCGAAAGCCTTAAAATATAGTTAATCGGGCGTAGGACTATAGGGATATACTGTTGAAGGGCACTCATTACAATTCAGCATGATCACCATTCATGTCCAAACACGTTTTCTAACGGTACACTGAGGCACTGAGCCCTGCAACCACGCCATAGCGCATGCTGAACCATCGTACCGCCGTAGACTGGCTTATCATCTAGGTGCTTCTTCAACGGTCCGAAGGGAGAGACATCACTGTGTGGCAGGTGTGGGCTGGAGAGAAGATGGTCCAGTACCTCCCAGCGGAAGCGCCGTAATAATTTAACATCTCACCTGCCGAAGCAACTAGCCCTGAAAATGGATTGGACCGTTGTGTTTGCTAGCTGCGTGTGAACTTACATTGTCGTGCAGCGACACGACGCCCGTTTAGAGAGGTCCAGATCGTTTTCTGCAGTGTGTCACAGTAACTGACAGCATTCGCTATCACTCCCCTTGTGGGGAAATCAACCACCTGGATCTTCCTCCATACTCTCCCGACCTGGGACGTAGAGATTTCCATCTCTTCTGACTGATGAAGATTTTTTTTTTGCAAGTTGCTTTACGTCGCACCGACACAGATAGGTCTTATGGCGACGATAGGACAGGAAAGGGCTGGAAGTGGGGAGGAAGCGGCCGTGGCCTTATTTAAGGTACAGCCCCAGCATTTGCCTGGTGTGAAAATGGGAAACCACGGAAAACCATCTTCAGGGCTGCCGACAGTGGGGCTCGAACCCACTATCTTCCGAATACTGGACACTGGCCACACTTAAGCGACTGCAGCTATCGATCTCGGTTGCTGAAAGATTACCTGCATGGTAAGAGATTCACCGATGAGACGTCACGATGTCGCTTCAGGGCACTGGTCGCAGAATTCTTCCATGCCAACATCGATACGATGTAACAAATGCTTGAACAAGAACGGTGACTGTGATGAATACGTATCTGCAACCTACTATTTCGTATCTTCATATCGGTCCTTAAAATGAAGATTCTCCGTGTGAGCTCTTTTTCTGATGTGTCTTTGTAAAAATCCCTCATCTACTGACCAGGATTGGAAACGTGGCTGCCTTGGGGACACGCTACAGTAGTGGCGATATCACTGACCTCCCATGGTACCCTAGAAATTGTAATATGGTACTATCCTTGCACATGCCTGGAATAGGTGAGGAAAAGTTCTACGTTCAGGATGTGAGTTGTCAGCAAGGAGATGTGAGCTTTGGAATTCATGTTCCAAGTCCTACTCTTGTGAAGATAGGTAAAATGTGTAACTGAATGTAGATCACGGTCTTACACATTATTATAAAAACAAGAAATTGACATCTACTTCTAATGCACATTGTAAGAGGCAAAAATATGAAATGGTCTAAAGATGCCAGAGCGATTGTTCAAGTGGATTAACGTCGTACTAACACATCGAAGGTTACCAGACATGCAAGGATGAGAAAGGACTAGTACTGGGAAGGTAGCGGCCGTTGTCTTAATTAATGTACAGCCCCCGAATTTGCTTGGTGTGTAAATGGGAAACCATGGAATACCGTGGGTCCACACCGACCATCTCCCATATGCAAGCTCACTACTACGTGACCCTAACCGCAAGGCCATCTCGTTCGGTGTCAGAGGGACACGGAATATTTTACAGTTCCTTTCCTCCCTTGAAACAACCCAGAAGCTTGTCATCGGCTAGTCAGAGAGAAAGGATGGAATCTTATCGTCAGCTATCACTGAAATTATTTCGCATAGTCTCTTCGTTTTAACATCAAGACAATGTTGCTTCTCTCAATACTCTCTACCATAATTCCATTGTATTGCTAACGAACACATCATTGACCTATTTGTATTGTTGTCGGTAAGTCACTTTAAGTATCTGGGTTTTCTACTTGCAAATGTGTGGAAACGGAAATATAACCTGGGTTATTATCGTGTCCGCGGGATGTCACTGAAATAGCAACCTTCACTATGAATACCACTGTGTTCAGAGTTGAGAAGTGAAGTGATTTTTTGAAACTGTAATGAAGTGAATAACCAAATTAGCCTATTAGGATTTCGAATGGAGTAACTGTGGTACGTATATTAAGTGTAATTACCATGAGTGTCGCATTAACGATCTACAGGCAGTGGGTTCAAAGTAATTACAGTGGCTTACAGAAGTATTGGAACAGAGGGGTGTTTAACTTTATTCAGGATTTTATTCCATGTACATTGAGAGGTACTGGTTCATTTAATTTTTATATTTATTCTTCCCTCCCTTTCCTTCAGCTGCCTACAAGGATATTCTAAAATTGGTTTGCCTCAGGACCTCTCATAATATTGTTTCTCATACGACTGCTTGCTGCTAGAACAATAGTACAGTAACTCACCTCCTTACATTTGTAAATAAATTCGTTGACAGATGTCTGCCACAGGTTTTTGTTCACTAGGCATTTTCCTTTCCACTGAGAGACGGTCCGGTTAGTCATTGCTCGCGCAGTAGTAACTACATTAGAAATAGGCTGCCAGCACCGTTTTAGGGATTCGAATTACGTTTTTAAATCCAGAGAGTTCGGGACAAAATTACGCCGAGATTGTATGCTCAGTGAACAGAAGTAAAACAACAGTATCTAACATAGGTTAGAGATATAAATAGTTGGATATGGTGCAGAATAAGCCAAGAATTGGAAGATTTTCGAAGCCGATCCAGAGGTAACAGAGGGAAATAGTGAGACTTGTGAAGAAAACACCAGAGATTACTGCACACGAGATTACGAAACTGTTCAGGGAAGACCCAAGTAAGTACGTTCATGTTAGGATGTTACAGAGGGTCATTACAATGCCATAACTCCCAGAACAGAGTAATTTGTAAGTAGGGTTCATTAGGAGGAACGTTTGCAGTTTGCAAAGGAATATACAATTGAATGTACTGAGTTCTGGGATAAAGTCCTTTGGTCAGATGAAAACTAATTTAATATCCATGGAAATGATGGGTGGATACATGTGCGGAGAAACGCCAATATGAGGCAAAGAACACGAAAGGTGCTGTGAAAATGGGGGTGGTGGACTAATGCTCTGGGGTTGTCCCGCTTCTAGTGGTGTATGAAATCTTGGATGTATTTGCATATGTGAATATGCATAGGTTTCTCTTATAAGAACATATTGCAAACTAATCGCAAGTACAAGATGTTGGGCTTAGGAAACCACCACTACTTCCTAAGAATACGTCAGAAATTGTTCGATTATGGATAGTGAAAATACACCTCACACCTTTAAAACCCAACCACTATTCTCAAAGTTCAATCCCAACGAACACTTGAGGAATGAACTGTGAGACTGTGTGTGACAAAATCGTTTAAGTCTGAAAGCATATCCGAACGATATTATCCTGCAGTGTATCAGCTCATAAGAACATGTAATGCCTAAAATTTTTCATTCAGTTGTGGCAAGGAAGGGACGCGTAAGAAGACATTGACTACCTTAAAATAATACTGTTTCTGTCAAGTTGAATTAAGTTGTTTTAATTTTGAAACATCCATGAATAACACAGGAACTATCAGTGTACATATGTCATTAAGTAATTTCATACTTTCCAGTTCGTTAAGTTTTTATTTATTTATTTATTTAGGCAATTATACGAACATATCATGCACAGTACTTTGTCCACGACGGTGTTTCTAACGTCAAAAGAGCTAATAAAGTGATTCCAGTGATAGTACGTGTGATGAAGTCGGTCTAGCAGAGCGTGGTCAGATTTCCCGTCCAATACGTACAAATGTATGATGTTCACTTGTTGTCCAAAGACTACCAGCAATATAAATTCGTGATATCTGAAGCCATGTCTCTGCACTTCAGACTCACTTCATTTTTAACTGTTGGGATTTTCAGTCTGCCGAAAATCATTTTGAGTAAACACATTTATAACCTACCTGAAAAAGGAAACATTTAGTAACAGAATTATACCTGAGAAAGAAACAACATAAATAAAATAGAATTACAAGTTTCGTTCTTGAGAGAACATCATCAGATTCTATCAAAACACACTAAAGTATATTTATAAATATATAAGCATTCTTATTTAAATGTGTTCAAATTATTAGAAACTCTAGCTATAGTGGAAAGAAGTAAGGACTTAAATAAGATTGGCTCCAAATTTCAAATTTTTAAGAATTTAAACGGAATTTTAACATAAATTATTAGTTATTCTCCCATAACCTCGGAAACAAATACGCCCAATACAATGCCACAATGTTTGTTGCAATGATGTAATTATTACCACATGGCAAAGGAACTGTTAGATATACTTCACTTAGATTTAATTTACCGCTAGATATGCCTGTGCTTTAGACCTCCTTCTTCAGATGTGTTTCACATTTTACTTCTGAAGTTTTCAACTTCTCCCTTTTAGACCTTCTGTCTTCAGACGTAATTTAACTTCACTGAAATTATCCACTTTTCCGCAGATCTTAGAGTAGTGGTTCCTAAACGTTTCGTTTCGAAAACTTTCGATTGTTCCATTATTTGGTTATTCATGGCTTCCAACAACATTTCTCTTATAATAAATATTCTGAAATAACGCGTCATAAAAGAAAAATGTGGTGAAAATTTTCAACGGTCGATCATGCGTCTGAAGTAAAGATGTTATAATAATACCAATCCATCAAAAAGGCTCTATCCGTTTTAGTTCAAGATGTAGTGAATAACTTATTCATTAAGAAGAAGACAATGTCTTTGTGAGAAATCAGCGACAATAATGACAACTTTCAATGTTCATGGAAGATCCTAAAGGAAGTATCACATTTCCAATGTTGAGATTCCATGTAGAAATCAAAGATATACGAAGTCACGTAAAAGAATAATTAATATATCCAGCATGAGGCCCGTTCAAGAAATAACTGAACTTTTAATATACCGCGCTAAGTGGTATCTGTAGTATGTAACAGTAGGCATTTGCTGGACTTCCTTTTGTAACCTCATGGACACGTTAAAAAATTTTATTTATTTTTTTTCTTTGCGTTTAGGCCATCTGTGGACCACGGTGCTTTATTTATTTATTTATTTATTTATTTATTCATTTATTTATTTATTTATTTATTTATTTATTTATTTATTTATTTATTTATTTATTTATTTATTTATTTATTTATTTATTTATTTATTTATTTATTTATTTATTTATTTATTTATTTATTTATTTACTCAAGGCCTTCACAAGCCAAGGTTCATGCAAACGAGGCAGTACAACAATTGCTGTGTGGCATCTTGAGTGACAATGCCTCCTCTCATTCATGGTTGTCCTCAGGATACCACCCCTGCTGCTTAATCTTCCTATAGCTAACCTCCTCCTTTGTCAAATGACCTAGGACTGCCACCAACATCACATGGAAGCACTGTTCCCATTCCTTTATACATGACTTACATAGACTGTCATTCTGAACACATATAAGTTTCATAATCACATCATCCTTATTCTTACAACATGACCGGATCTTGCATTTCTCATAAATGTTATCGAGTACTTCATTAACATCATTAATCACTTTTTCAATCTATTTCTTGTTTTCTCACACACATTCTCACTTTCAATTTCCTACAATTTTCCACACACACCCAAATAATTTGGACCACAATTACTCATAAGATTTTCAAATCCTGAATCCCCATAATATTTACCACCCCTCCTGCAAATTCCATTATACAGGCAACAAGACCTATTACACACCCCTTTGCACACAACAGTAACAGTTTTAGTCCAGTCATCCTTATCCAACATGCTGTTGTTTGAGTCATCAGTCCATAGACTGGTTGATGCAGCTCTCCATGCCACCCTATTCTGTGCTAATTTTTTTTTTCATTTCGACATAACTGCTGCAACCTACATCTGCTGTAACCTGCTTGTCAAATTCATACCTTGATCTACCCCAACCGTTTATACCACATATACCTCCCTCAAGAACCAACAGCAGAAGTCCTGGATCTCTTAAGATGTGTCCTATCAGATAGAAATCTATTCTTCGGGTCAAATTTAGCCAAATCGGTCTCCTCTCACCAATTCTATTCACCACCTCTTCATTCGTGACTCGATCTTTCCATCTCACCCTCAGCATCTTCTGTAACACCACATTTTAAAAGCTCCAATTCTCTTTCTTTCTGAGCTACGTATAGTTAACTGCCTTACAATGCCACGCTCCGGACGAAGGTCTTCAAAAACATATTTCTAATTCCTGTATCAATGTTCCAAGTTAGAAAATTTATTTTCTTACAAAAGGTCCTCATTGCTTGTGCTAGTCTGTATTTTATGTCCTACATACGTCTGCCATCGTTGGTTATTTTACTACACAAGTAACAATATTCATCTACTTCCTTAAAGCTTCATTTCCTAATCTAATATATTCTGCATCACCTGACTTCGTTGGACTGCACACCATCGCTTTTATTTTGAACTTATTTATTTTCACCTTGCACACATTACCCAACACTCTGTCCATACCATTCACCAATTTCTCCAGATCTTCTGCAGTCTCAGATAAAATAACAATATCATCGCCAAATCTCAGGGTTTTGATTTCCTCTCCTTGGATTCTGACTCCATTCCTAAATTCCTCTTTGATTTCGACTATTTCCTGTCCTATATAACATTAAAAAATACGGGGTTAAACTCCAACCTTGCCTCACTCCTTTCTCGTTTGATGTTTTTTCAAAGCCCTTGATTCTTTTCACTGCAGACTAATTTTTATAAAGATTGTAGATAATTCTTCGTACTCGGTATCATATCCCGATCACCTTCAGAATCTCAAATAACTTGGTCCAATAAACATTATGAAATGCATTTTCAAGATCTACGAACGCCATGTTTATGGGCTTGCCCTTCCTAATTCGACTCAGATGTAAAGTCAGTATTGCTTCACGTGTTCGTACATTTCTTCAGAACCCAAATTGATCTTCTCTCAACCCAGATTCAACTTGTCTTTACAATCTACTGAAAATAATAAGTGTTAAAATTTTGCAGGCGTGAGATGCTAAACGACTGGTGTGGTAGTTTTCATACTTGTCAGCACCGCATTTTTGAGAATAGGTATAGCCATATTCTCCCTAAAATCGGATGGCACTTCTCCTGTCTCATACATCTTACACGTAAAATGGAATAACCTCGCCATGTTGGTTTCTCCTAAAGCAGACAGTAATTCAGAGGGAATGTCATCAAACCCAGGTACCTTGTCCCTATTTATGTCTCTCAAAGCTCTATCAAATTCTGACCTCAAAATTGTAGCTCCCATTTCATCAGCATCAACTGTCTCTTCTTCTTCTTCTTCTTCTTCTTTTTCTTCTTCTTCTTCTTCTTCTTCTTCTTCTTCTTCTTCTCATTCCAGAAGAACATCATCCATGTTTTCAGATGTGATACAACAGTTGGATATGGTCCTGCCACATTTCTGCCTTGTCTGCTTTCTCCAGATGTGGTTTTCCATCTGAGCTCTTTACATTTATGCACCTAGTTTTAATTTTCTCCAAAGGTTTCGTTTATTTTCCTGTATGCAGCATCTACCTTTCCTAGGACCATACAGCCTTCAACATCCTTGCACTTTTCCTTCTGCCATTCTCCCTTAGCTGCACTTTCTATCCACTTCATCCTTTAATCGCCTATATTAATTTCTGCCCTCTTCGTTTTATGCATTCGTGTACTTTCATCGTTCAACAGTCAGGTCTATTATCTCCTGAGTTTTCCATTGATGCTTAGTTGATCATTCCCTTCTTCCTAACTTTTTTCAGCAGACCTACTGATCTCATTCTTCACGACTGTCCATTTTTACTCTATTGCGTTTCCTTCAGCCTTTTCATTTAGTCCTTGTGCAACATGTTCCTTGAAAGAGTCCCTCACACTCTTTTATTTCATTCAAATTTTCTAGATCCCATCTCCTTGCATTCCTTCATTTCTTCAATTTATTAAACTTTAGATGGCATTTCATGACCAACAACTTATGGTCAGAGTCCACGTCTGCTTCTGGGAAAGTTTTACAATGCAACACCTGGTTTCTGAATCTCTGCCTAATCACGCCTAATCATAATGAAGTGTATTTGATACATTCCAGTGTCTCCAGGTCTCATCCACGTATACAGCCGTCAATTTCGATGTTTGAACGAAGTATTACAGTGGACTGAATTATGATCCGTGAAGAATTCATCCAGCCAACTTCCTCTTTCAATCCTTTGTCCATGTTCCAATTCTCTTACTGTATTACCTGCTCTTCCTTGCCTACCACTGCATTCCAGTCTCTCATCACAATTATATTCTCGTCACATTTTACATATTGTATTAAATCTCCTCTCTTCCTATATTATTTCAATTTCCTCATCATCTGCCGAACTAGTAGGCATACAGACCTGTACAATTGTAGTGGGCATTAGTTTGGTGTCTATCTTGACACAATAATCCTTTCACTTTGCTGATCGTAGTAGCTTACCCGCTGACCTATTTGGTATTCATTATTAAATTAACTCCTGTATTTCTTCTGTTTGATTTTGTGTTGATAATTCTGTAGTCGCCTGAACAAAAGTCCTGCTCTTCCTACCAATGTACTTCACTTATACGAACTACATCTAACTTTAGTCTATCCATCACCCTTTTCAGATTCTCTAACCTACCACAACGATTCAAACTTCTAACATTCCACGCTCCGACTCGCAGAATGTCAGTATCCATCTTTTTGATGAATGCCCCATGCATGTAGTCCCAACCCGGAGATCCGAATGGGGGACTATGTTGCCTCCGTAATATTTTAACCGTGAGGAAGCCTTCATTAATACATCATTCATAAAGACATAGATGCATGTCCTTAGGAGTTAGTTGCGGCCGTAGTTTCCCGTTGCTTTCATCTGTATAGAAGCATCAACACAGCTAAGCCATGTTGAGTATTATTACACGACCATATCAGTCAATCATCCAAACTTCCGCTCTTGCAGCTTCCGAAAGGCTGTTATCCCGCATTCGATGAACCATTCGTTAGTCTGGTCTCTCGACAGATACCCATCCGACATGGTTGAACCTGCGGGTCGGCTATCTGTCTCATACGGACACCCAAGCCTCCCCACCACGGCAAGGTCACATGGTTCGCAGGCGAGGAATTCAACATACCTCCTTTAATCACCTCAATCTCCTTCATGCCACATTTCTCACATGTCCCCTCACTCCCACTTTCCTTCTTATGGAAATTATTACAATGATTCATTTCGAGATTTCCATCACTAATAGGTTCCTCCACAATTACTTCATCTTCTACACCTTTTACATCTCCTCCCACTTGCTCATCATTCATACCATTAACACTGTTGCTCTCGACTCTCTTAACGTAAGTTTCATTAATCTTAGGGTTATCACTTTTACACCTCACTGACTTAACACTAACCACTTCACTTACACTAACTTCCTGCATCTTCTTTGAAGACTCCTCTTCCAATAAAATCCTCCACCAATAATAAATTTCTCTTCCATTTTCTCAATGAGCATTTACCCCATACTTTGCAACTCCTTCTATAGACTTTCAATCTTATAACTTGGTTCCCTCCCTTAATTGCAGATTGTATTACTCAAATCATCACTTAATTCCTTTCCTTGATAACTGATTTTCTGTATCTTCCCACTTAATTCAATCTCCTGCTCAAATAAAAAATAAAATCATTATTACTTCCCCTATTGTTTTGATTCTGCTCACCACTTTCTCCTTCATCTTCCATGACGATTTCATCCACTTTTTCTACGGATATATTTTTACTATGAATACTACCTTCATTAAAACATTGTGTGCTAGTGTCAGAGCTATTCTTCTCATTAGTAACAGGTAATATACACTTTTTAATACCTCTACATTTAAGCAATAACAGCCACAATATAAAATTACATATTTTTAATAATTTATAGACAAATATACCTTTCCTCTTTTCCTTTTCAACCAGAACCATACAATCATATATCAAACCACAGCGTATCCCTCCACTATTTCAACATTTGGTGTCTTAGACCTTGTATACCATACTGTGATGAATTATTTTGCATAATGTGAAGTTGATGATCTGTATGGTGTTGCATCTGTGGATCGAAATCTTTAAGTTGAGCAGAACGTTGTGGTGGGACAACCCCTTAATAACTTCGGAGGTAATAATACAGATTAAGGCTTTAATCAAAACTGGAACAGGTAGAATGTTTGAAACCTGAAATAGAGGTACTGATGGTGTACCAGTCGATAGTCCAAATAATGAGCGGATATTACTCCTTTGAAGAAAATATAAAAATAAATCTGGAATCTTGTATGTAACTGGACGCCGGTAATGTTAATGTCACATAGTTGAGGAAGAAATAAGAATTGGCTCGGTGGACAGGTTAGGTGGTGGTCCAGTAAGTATGAACAGAAAAGTTGAATAATATAGGTTTTCCAGAGGTTTATCTCAAATCTTTCTCGGGGGCTAGGAAGGAACAGAGGAGCTTTTCAACCAGGAAAGGGCGAGCAGTGGCTGGCACTTCAGAGAGCGTTAGTGAGCAACCATTGTTGGATGCGCTTGTGAACGGTCGGCTGATAAGAGAGCTCTTGCATAATGGTAGTGATAAAGTAGTTAAAATCTATTGAAATTGTTTAATTTTGTGTGTGTGTGTGTGTGTGTGTGTATGTGTGTGTGTGTGTGTGTGTGTGTGTGTGTGTGTGTGTGATACATTTAGAGCTATTTATATATTTGTGTTTAGTGCTTGTTGGTAGAAATTGGGAGTAGTGACATTTATTTAAAAAAAGTAATTCAGTTGGTGATCAGTATATTACCTGTTTTAGGTTAAGTAGGCTAGTTTCGAATTTAGGTTTAGGAAATACTTTAGGTAATAATATCAACTTAAAATAATATTTTTAAATATCTGTAGGTTCGTTGGTATAATACTTACAAAGGCAGATAATCATAAGGAGTTATAACTCATTGTAACTTCCCCCGCAACTTTTCCGGTATTTCGTATAGATATCCGTTCAAACTATCACGAAGGTAATAATTTATTAAATCAAATAACACAATACGCCTGTAAACTTCGCGTTAAGAAGAAGCTAAAGAGAATATACGGAAAGTTCACTCGATAATTACGGTACTTAACAGTTTTTGGTTTGTTGAAGATTGTCACTACATGCACATGGTAGTTGTGTAAACATATACAAAATCAGCTGATTACTTTATTCCGATAATTTGTAGTCTAATTTCCCTGCATACTTTGTACTTTCCACCTTCGTTTATTCATCGAATAAAAGTTAATAATCAAATTCCTATATCCCAATAATATTGCAGTTCAAGCCCCTGGCGTAGTATTGACAGAAGTTATTGTAGAAAACCTCTTATTTTTCAGCATTTAAGGACATTTTTATTCTCCGTCCCGCATAGTAGGGAAAATAACAGTAATCCACCAGCGGTAAAAATTCATATAACCACATTTCAGCTGAGAATTGTAGTGTAAATACGGTACATTTCGACAGTACCGTATCTTACCTGCTATATTCGTTTGTATCTTTGTGTGTCTATCTTTCGTGTGTATCTATTAGAGCATAGTACTAATAATAATCTGTCTAAGAATTTCCCTTTTATTGTAATCTTCGAGTACAGTAGTTCTTGCAAATTTCAAACTTTCAATTTTCATTTCTGTTTGTGCTTAGTAGTGTCATACGGTACAGGCATTGTAATTAGGATACGTCTGAACGTAGTTTAAAATTATTTAAGTGTATACAGTAGTATACGAGTAATATCTTATTAGAATTTAGCGTGCATATCTTTTATTGTAAAATATTTGTGTACTATAGTAGAGGTATCCGTAGAAAATCTCTTACTAAAGTTCTGTTAATCTAATTAGGATAGCCTTAACTACAGTTAAGAATTGTGTAATTCATGTGCATTCCTTTCGGTATTCAGTATTCACCAGCAGTTTTTATCCTGTTAGGGTGTTGTAGGATGAAAATAGGGTACGACTAAGTAGTATTGTAGCCGGCCCCGTGGTGTAGGTGTAGCGTGCCTGCCTCTTACCCGGAGGCCCCAGGTTCGATTCCCGACCAGGTCAGGGATCTTTACCTGGACCTCAGGGCTGGCTCGAGGTCCACTCAGCCTACGTGATAAGAATTGAGGAGCTACCTGACGGTGAGATAGCGGCCCTGGTCTAGAAAGCCAAGAGTAACGGCCGAGAGGATTCGTCGTGCTGACCACGCGACACATCGTAATCTGCAGGCCTTCGGGCTGAGCAGGGGTCGCTTCAAGGGCTGTAGTGCTATGAGGAAGTAGTATTGTATTGTAGTCGTATATTAATTATCTTATTGTCGTGTGAGCTTTTAGTACTATCCCAGACCCGATTTATCTCCGTTCATTTTTTGCACATAAGTTATTTTATAGTTCCTTTTCATTTTTTTCGTAAAGAATGGCTAGGGAGTGCAAGTGTGGGAACTGTGGGTGTGGCGAGGCATTGAGGGGTTTGAGGGAGGAGTTGGAGCGTTTGAGGGAGATGATTAGGATTCTCACAGAAGGCAGGAAGGAAGATAGGCCTCCCTCAAACAATGTACAGGTTACAGTACGTGTAAAAGAAGGAGGGGAAGGAAACGGGAGAATTGTAGAAGACAGGTGGTCTAATGTTCTAACGGGAGGAGATTGCAAATTAAAGGCTCTATTCAGGATCAGAATTCAGGAGAGGTGTCTGTGAGAAATCGGTACTAGTCACTCCAGGTGGAAGAACAGACGGAAGATGAGGAACAGGGAACTGTTGCTGAGATGTGTGGATTTTCTTTGCTAGTGGCTTTACATCGCACCGACACAGATAGGTCTTATGGCGACCATGGGATAGGAAAGGCTTAGGAGTTGAATGGAAGCGGCCCTGGCCTTAATTAAGGTACATCCCCAGCATTTGCCTAGTGTGATAATGGGAAACCACGGAAAACCATCTTAGGGCTGGCGACAGTTGGATTCGAACCTACTATCTCCCGGGTACAAGCTCACGGCCACGCGTCTCTAACAGAACGGCCAACTCGCCCGGTATGTGTGGAAGTAGGAGGAAGGGGAAAGATAGGAAAGGGAAATGTAGAGTAGAGGATAGGAAAAGACAAGTGGAACAGGGTCATGGGGAGGAGAAGGGAGGAGGAAGTAGCTTCAGCAACTATCAGGAAACATATGGCTGACCAGGAGAGGTGGAGATCAAATGAGGTGGGGAGGGTTGAGATTCTGGTCATGGGGGATTCCATCGCTAGACACGTGGGGAAAGTGTAGGGAGGAAAGTGAACCAGCGTAGAGTGTTATACAGGAAATAGGTTGAGGCAGATGTTGAGGAAAGAAGAAGAGAAGGAGGAGGTGTAGTATTTCATGTTGGCACCAAAAACGTAAGGGAAAATGGTATAAGTAGCAACATAGTTGCAGATGTGTGGGATCTGCTAAATGCAGCACGGATGCAGTTTAAGGAAGCGGAGATTGTTATGAGTGGAATACTGTGTGGGAGGGATACTGACTGGAGGGTGATTGGGGTTTTAAATGAGACTTTAGAGTGAGTACTTGCGAAACTGGGAGTGAAATTTCTAGATCCTAATGGGTGGGTATGAGATAGGGATCTATGCTCAGATGGCGCTCATTGAAACCGCAGTGGTACGTATAAGTTAGGAAATTTGATTGGAAGGGTAATAGGTAGGTACATTCAGGGAAACGAAGTGGTCTAGGGAGCGGTGATAAGGGTACAGAAATCTGGAAGTCAAGTAGGGATGACATAAAAACGTTAGTTTTGAACTATATTAGTATTGTAAAGAAAGGAATGGAATGGAGTAATTTAATAGATACATATTTACTAGATATTGTGATAGGAGTTGAATCATGGCTGAGAAATGATATAATGGATGCAGAAATGTTCTCACGGAACTGGAGTGCGTATCGTAGAGATAGGATAGGAATGGTGGAAGGGGACGTTTTCATTCTGGGGAAAGAAGAATTTGTAAGCTACGGAAAAGTTAAAGATGACAAACATGAAATTCTACGTGTAAGGCTCATATATAAAGATCATAGGCAACTTGATATTTTTGGATGTACAGACCGGGAAAGAGTAGCGCTGACAGGGATTCAGAATTACTGTATTTCATAAGATAATCAGCTATGTGGGAAACGACATGGAAAGGAATGTGATTGTAACGGGAGTTCTGAATTTACAAGATGTCAATTGGGAAGGAAATGCTAACGACAGGAAGCATGACCACCAAATGCCAAATAAGCTAATATGGGAAGGACAGCTGATTCAAAAACTGATGGAACCAACTCGAGGGAAAGATATCCTGAATGTGGTGCTGGTAAAGCCAGATGAGCTCTATAGAGAAACCGAAGTAATAGATGGTATTAGTGACCATGAAGCTGTTTTTGTCGTTGTTAAAAATAAATGTGATAGAAAAGAAGATTTTAAAAGTAGGACTTTTAGGCAGTACCATATGGCTCATAAAGTAGGCATGACACAGTTTTAAAAAGGAATTATGATCGGTGGAAAACGGCGAAGAAAAAAGTAAACAGACTCTAGGATGGGTTTAAAGCAATTGTTGAGGAATGTGAAAACAGGTTTGTACCTTTAAAGATGGTAAGGTATTATTTAGACTCACCTTATTTTAATACAGAGATAAAGAGACTAAGAAGGAGGTGCAGATTTGAAAGAAATAGACTTAGAAATGGATGTGGAAGTAAGGAGAAATTGAAAGAACCTACTCGGAAATTGAATCTAGTAAAGAAAGCAGCTAAGGATGACATGATGGCAAGAATAATTGGCAGTCATACAAATTTTAGTGAAAAACGAAAGGGTAAGTATAGGTACTCCAAGGCAGAAACAGGTTCCAAGAAGGACATTTCAGGTATAATTAATGAACAAGCTGAGTGTGTATGTGAGGATCTTCAAAAGGCAGAAGTATTCAGTCAGCAGTATGTAAATATTGTTGGTTACAAGGATAATGTCCGGATATAGGAGTAGATTAATGCTAAAGAGGTATTCAAATTTGCATATGATAACAACGATATTTACCAATAAGATACAAAAGTTGTAAACTATAAATGTGGATGGAATTGATAAGATTTCTGGGTATATACTAAAGACAATTGGTTGGGATATAGTACCATATCTGAAGTACTTATTTGATTATTGTTTTGTTGAAGGAGCATTACCAAATGAATGGAGAGTTGCTATAGTAGCCCCTGTGTATAAAGGGAAGGGTGATAGACGTAAAGCTGAAAATTACTGGCCAGTAAGTTTGACATGCGTTGTATGTAAGCTTTGGGAAGGCATTCTTTCTGATTATATTAGACATGTTTGAGAAATTAATAACGGGTTAGATAGAAGGCAGTTCGGTTTTAGGAAAGGTTATTCCACTGAAGCTCAAGTTATAGGGTTCCAGCAAGATATAGCAGATATCATGGAGTCAGGAAGTTCAATGGACTGTATAGAGTAATAAATATGTTACAAGGTTGTGAGCAACTGCACCGCGAAATCGATAATGTTGTGAGATGGACAGCAGGCAATGGTATGTTGATAAACAGGTTTAAAAGTCTGGTTGTGAGTTTAACAAATGGGAAAAGTCCTCTGAGTTTTAATTACTGCGTTGATGGAGTAAAATTTCCTGTTGGGGATCATTGTAAGTATCTAGGTGTTAATATAAAGAAAGATCTTCTTTGGGGTGATCACATAAATGGGATTGTAAATAAAGGGTACAGATATCTGCTCATGGTTATGTGGGTGTTTAGGGGGTTGTAGTAAGGATATAAAGGAGAGGGCATATAAATCTCTGGTAAGACCCTAACTAGAGTATGGTTCCAGTGTGTGGGACCCTCACCAGGATTACTTGATTCAAGAACTGGAAAAAATCCAAGGAAAAGCAGCTCGATTTGTTGTGGGTGATTTCCGTCTAAAGAGTAGCGTTACAAAAATGTTGCAGACTTTGGGCTGGGAAGAATTGGGAGAAAGGAGACGAGCTGCTCGTCTAAGTGGTATGTTCCGTGATGTCTGTGGAGAGATCGCTTGGAATGACATTGGTAGACAAAAAGTAGGAAAGATCACAATATTAAGATAAAGTTGGACTCCAAGAGGACAAATTGGTGAAAATATTTATTAATAGGAAGGGAAGGTAGGGATTGGAATAACTTACCAAGGGAGATGTTCAATAAATTGATTCTTTGAAATCAATTAAGAAATGGCTAGGAAAAGAACAGATAGGTAATTTGCCACCTGGGTGACTGCCTAAATGCCGATCAGTATTGATTGACATGGTCATTTCTCTAATATTTATTGACATCCTTCATTTCTCATAGAATACCCTAATATGTTTTATATACCATAAAGACATTGTTATGTGAAGTAGAATCCTGGATATTGAGATCAGTATCTGTAAATGAGGTTAAAACCTTGAAAATGCGGATTTATCGAGGGCTGCTTAGAATATCACGGCTTGACCATGTTTATTACCAAGAAGTATTAAGTTCCATGTGGGAAGAAACTGAGATCTCCATTAAGTAAAAGAAGATGGAATATTTCGGGTATACCACGAGTAACAAATGATAATACCCGAATACTCCAGGTGGCAATTCAAGGGAGAACGCTTGCGGATCTCGTAGTTCAGGAAATACATGTGTTCATCAACTTGTTACGAAACGGAACTAACGAGGCCTTAATCGCCGTAACGGATACGGCACAAGTAGATATACTTGTAAGTTTCCGGACAAGCATTGGACTCTTAATGAATGGAATGAGATTAAAAGAAAACAACATACTGAACCCGACAGGGGCATGATCCAAGGACCTTAGGTTGATATCGATCTCCGTAATTACGCACGCAATGCTATTAAAGGGAAAGAACGCTGAAAATGATTAATCTTCATATCATTAATAGAGGTCATACCGAAACTAATTAATATTCATACCATTGAGATAGATAAATTGTGTATTTTAAAATTATTCTACGAGATTTCTTTGTCTGCGACTTATTGCGCAGTATTATCCTTTGTGTAGCGGGGGCCCTGCAGATGAAGCCAAGCCAACTTAGACCCGGGAGGGGTTACGAATGGGGATTCCCTGTGACATCACTCGAGAGAAGACATCCCTCCTCAAGACTCACAGAATGAGGGGAAACTAACTTTTTCGAAACGGAATATAGGAGCCATCTTGGAATCGGACTGGCCAACTTAATTACCTACGAGGTAGAAAATTAATAAAACTCGAATTAGGGGCTCATCTCCCGATTTAAAAGGGATAAATGTTACTGGGACATTTATTTAGAGTGTTTAATGTCCTCTTCCGTGATAACTTTCAGCCGAAGAAAGAATACTGTGTTGTTTCTGCGTGGAAAAGTACTGAGGCCATCTGGTTAGTCTCATGACACGTCCTCGACGGAGGGACTTCACCCGTGTGGTAGGGGAAGCAGAACATATTTTAATTAATTTAAAGAGATTCACCGAAGGATAATTGAGTGGTTATGTCTCAATCGCACCAACTAGATATTGGCCACCGGTCACCCGTACTATTTTACCTCGAGTACGCCGGGAATAGGCGCTACGCAAATTAGTGGAAGGGGTATCGCTCCCTAGTAAAAACTACTGCAGGAAGGGACAAGAGTCAGTCGGGATTTGTGGCTTACAGACGGCGAAGCTATGTGCAGTCGAGCTTCCAGCGATCTTTTGTTTGAGTGAATTTAAATTTAATTTACAAGTGAAATCGCGTACTGTGCGTAAATATTGCAGAGATTGGATAGACGCGATGCTAGTGTCTAAACTTTAAAGATCAGGGACGTGTCGCGAACATTTAATATAATTTGTAATAATATTATTATTATTACTACGGCGCTACTGTGTCGAGTAGTAACAAAGGTACGCGGAATCCGGTGCTGGACCGCGGATTGCAGAGTGAGGGCCGATATCGCGGCTGAACGTTCACACTGAATGTAACTAAACAAATCTTGGAATAAATAGTGACGTATTGTGTGCCTCAGGAATACTGCCAGCGGTTTCGTCAACCTAGAACAATGGACTCCCGGTTGGAAAGAAGAATGGTGCCTCCAGTAACTGCTTTGGTGCCTATGGGTCAGCACTAAACCAGCAATGGACTTCCTGAGCTGACAACGGGTCATCACGTGATGGAGATGAGTATTAATCATATTTAATATGACGTGATCAGATTGGGCGGGGAACAGTTATCATTACCTGACGCTATAATGTTAGAGATTGTAACTTCAGTAATGTAGATGTGCTACCATGATACACGTAGCTTATATTTACTTTATTTAATTAGTAACACGTCTGAGCAATCAATTGTAAATAAAGGTGTAATACGATAAGTTTGCATGCAGTAGTAGATTGACTTAATCATTTTATTTGGGGAAACTTGTAATTATTGATGCGTCAGGAAACCAAATTTTAGTAATTCAGAGTAATTCAAGTTAGGCTGTAGTTAGTCCAGCGTTGATAATGCATGGCTGGTAAATAGTGTAATTTTATTTCGTGAGCACCCAGAACTACGAGATATGACTTGGGAACTGACACCACAGGCCTCCACTGACATATATTTAGATAGGAATTGTACAATTTTAATTGGCAAGCTTATCACAATTTAAGTGCAAATTGAGGAATATTTAATTCATAATTGTATTACCGTGTGACGATTTTATCAGAAATCATAATTTAGATATGGATTAATTACACCGTTATTACGAGGAAGTTAATTATGATCACGCAGTATGGTTTAATTTCCAGGTAAGTCGTGTAGGGAGATAGTGTAATGATGAACCCGATAATAATAATAATAATAATAATAATAATAATAATAATAATAATAATAATAATAATAATAATAATAATAATTTCGTGTGGCTATTACTAGCCGAGTGCAGCCCTTGTAAGGCAGACCCTCCGATGAGGGTGGGCGGCATCTGCCATGTGTAGGGAACTGCGTGTTTTTGATAATAATAATAATAATAACAATAATAATAATAAATTGTAGTTATGGTAATCATGCAAGTATTGGTATCATAGAAACCGGTGTCGCGTCGCGGGATCATGATATTGTAAACGAATGTGTGTGTTGAATTGAAGTGAAGTATTGAGAGCCGATGTAATTTTGCTTAATGAACAATGAAGCTCAGTTTATTAGTGAACGATCCCCGAGATGGGGTGTTTTGTTAAGAAAGGGCGTTATGCCTGTGAAGGCCGAGGCCATTGACCACCCGCCGTGCAGGGGGTGGGGCAGTTGACCTAGTGAGGAGAAGTGTTGTTTTTTTTGTATGCTCGTCTGCTCGTATAAGGGGGAGCCTTGAGTTAAAGAGAACGCGGCCCTGAAGAGTCGCCCAATAATGGAGATATTCAACACGCCAGAATGATGTAGTCGCTAATAAATGACACGGCGATTGTTACCAGTACTTGTTAGTTTACTGTCATTACTCAGTTGAGGATAATGTAGCTTAGGGTTTTCAGAGTCCCACTTCCATCCAAAGGGGTGTCAGTTCAGTTCCCGACAGCGGCATTGGTACCCCAATGCTCAACCGAAGGCTGGATGTCTCACGTGTTTACTGTATATAATTTGTGTTCTCTAAGTGTTTTTGTATCTTGTTGTGATTATAATTGAGTTGCCGATGGTGCTGACCATCGGGGTGGTGAATTGTATATAAGTGAGGGTCGGTTCAAACCCGGGCGTTTGTTCCACATTTTTATGAGTTCCTTCTTGGTACTTCGTTGGGGAATAGTTGTGTGTTTAGTATAGGGATTGCTCAGACTCGTTGCATGCATGTTAATCCTATTGGTCAATGATATCACATAGCCTCAGTGTCTATGATAAGTGTTTTCCGTTCGAATCTCGTCATAATGGATCGCTCTGCGATAGATAATACTCGGATCCATCACATACGACTAAAAGTCGATAACAAACCACAAC
The DNA here is from genome assembly GCF_040414725.1 of Anabrus simplex. Taxonomy (NCBI): domain Eukaryota; kingdom Metazoa; phylum Arthropoda; class Insecta; order Orthoptera; family Tettigoniidae; genus Anabrus; species Anabrus simplex. The sequence goes on along the minus strand of NC_090266.1, from coordinate 47,960,645 downwards.
AATTGATAATAATCCATGTAATTCATTTGTATGTAAATGCGTCATTACCATCATCATCATTAAGGCCTAATAAACCACTTGTATTAATCTAAACTTTAACCCGAATGTGTTCTCATTGTAATTAGGTATGATCCGTCTCCTACCCTGTATGCCTTTAAGCTAAGTCTAGTTAAGCGCCTATTTGTTTTATTCCAACCCGTTAACGCCCTGTAGATATCATGCCGGAGCCATTATGTGTAGGGACGGGTGCAATACCTTTGCAAGGAATTGACAATCATATATATTTTAAAACTAATATTTTACAATAAAACGTCGTTTTTACATTACATCTGGGCAATAAATAGACAATGTGTACACATTTACTCTCACAGATCACCAGAACACATCAAACTCTCTTCTCATCAAAGAAACCCCGCTTTACTGCAAGTACACTTTAAACTATTCTCGGCATTCTCAGAACAAGTTTTTCTAACACTGATGCAGGTATACTTTGAAGACATTCTGCAAGAGACCCACATCTTTTCCGATGAAGAAGGACACTACTTCCGGACTTGCCGACCCAACCCCTCCCACAGCATCTCAATTGGATTTAAGTCCAGGGATTGGCGGGGGGGGGGCGTTCCATTGAAAACAATCCCCAGGAGTTTTGATTGTTTTACAGATAATCCATGCAATAGTGAAACGTGTGTCTGGGTTCATTGTTTTGTTGGAGGATAAAAACCCTCCAGACAGAAGAGCATAGGATGGAATGGTAGCCGTTTTTGACCAGTATTCCTGGAATTCGGTGCAGTCCGCTGAATGTGAAACAACCCAAAACATCACAGAACCCCTTCATGTTCCACTGTAGGTGTTATTCAGTAGGATTAATTTTTTCAGATGCTGAAGGTCGAAAATAAACTCATAGCCGTCGCCCGAAAACCTTCGAAACTTGGTTACATTAATATATTCTGTCATTAAACTATCATTAAACACATTCTTGCGTGTACATATGTTTTGGCCGGCAGTATATATCTACAGTAAACCAGTGATAAATGGAGGACTTCGTTTATTTATTTAAATTGAAATATGATTGCAATAATCAGCCAACTCCTTATGGATATAGTACTAAGTGGTTCAATATCTACAACATGTAAGGTTCCGGGTTCCATGCCCTGCTGCCTACATTTTATTGGAAGGAAAGCTCTAAACAAGACAACTCTAAATGTCAAAAAGTAAAACCAAACTCTGTGGCACATGTAGTCGCTCATTGTCAAGGTCTTCTCCGTACAGGGCACGAAGGCCCTTGGAGGGCTGGAAGGTAAAGTCTTCCACTACCTCTAACCTCGGCACTTGATGGGATACAGTGGTTAGCTCTACGCCCGACCGCATTTGTCCCCAGAAATTAAACCAGGTACTCATTTTTGGTATAGGATGAGTGAATCTCTGGACTATGTGCACCTCGGAAATGGAAATCACGTTTCTTAAATTTTCGACTTCGTGAGGGTGGATCGAACTCCTGTCCTTCCGGGTGAACTGAGCACGCCTTTAATACCTCGGCCAGGCAGCCCCTCTCAATGGCATTAATACATTAAAAATAAAATAATGAAAATCAGATATTAACAAAATTCTCTACGATTGCCGGCGTATGTAAAAGTAATACAACAGCCATGCAATGGTTTCATAGTGTAAATACCGTAAGTTGTATGGACCGTGTCAAATTTCTTCCTGGTTTCATGTTCATGTCACTTAGTTTCCCTTTAGTTTAGGACTAACCATTTAGTCCTGGACGAGTGCCCCATTGCTAGTCAAATTACAAATTACAAATGAATTCCTCAGACATTAATCACCGCCCACCTGAGGCAAAGACATGGACCAAGGAAAATATTCTAGAACTTCCCCATCAGAGGATTCAATCAACCCATGGGTTTATTTACGTATTGTAGACAGACAGGAGTAATGGGTGAGGTTAGCCAGGTTTACCACACGAACGTATTAAGGTGCTTGCAGGTTTATTGTTTTCTGTGCACGTTAGGGACTACACCAGGTGGGCCATTTTCAAGCTTCCGCAGACTGTACCACAGCCTGAGCCTAATGACGTTTCCTAATTGCCTCGTTTAGAATGGCTGGCGATAACCTCGTAGCTACAGCCAGAAGCTATCACAAGCATTCCACTCGCTTTTTGTGCCGAGCCTATTAAATTGATGAATATCCTTCATTCAGTCCCAGGCCGTATTTCTCCATTGAGAAAACACTAGCGTTCCCTCCCTCCACAAGATACTAAATTGTATGAACTTGAAAAGGGTTATGCTGGAAATTTAAGTACGCTTAATGGTTTTACGGACAGAGGTTACTGTTCCATGATTATCTTTTATTTTTACTACACCATAACGTAATAGTTGCGTTTCCTCACTAAGTTTAGGATCATTAATTTAAAGTTGTCACTCATGTATTTCACGTTACATTCACATGCAGGCTAAATGATGGGGTTTACGTTAACAGTGATTAAATATTACTTCATGCGTGCTTTATTAATTATGGGTGTGAAATTGATTTCGTTATAGTTGACGTGCTATTAATACCAGATTCATCGAGCCCTAAAAACACACTCGGGGTGGACATGACAATAAAAATGTTCTAAAATCTTGCTTTCTGTTACACCTGAGGTCCGTAACAAAGACCCAGTTGCTGAAGTTTTTCTTTTAAACCGACATCTCAGTCCAGTAATGGGGAGACTACCTGTTTCCTTTGTTTTAATTGTCAATGAATAAATAGTCCTGCGAAGGTTTATGACGAGTTGTTTTTGCGTGTTTAATCGTGGTAGGATTTTTTCTCCGAATATGGCCCGCATAGTACTTCTTGGCTTTTCTTCTCTTCCCTTCCCAAAACGTTTTCATTCTTTCGCTTCTCATATTTCCTTCCTGTACAGAAATGATCCGTTCGGGCCCCCGCTTTAGTGATTTCTCATCAAATGGTTTTAGACTGTCGATTCTTCTTCTGAACTCGCTTCTATTGTGGTTCTTCTGTAGTGTAATTCCAACTTCTTCTGCATCCTTCTTGACCTCTTCTACCCACTTGGAGTTGGCCAGCCGTTTAACCTCCATATGCCGAATCACTTCGGGAGATAACTTTTATTTCGAGTTATCGAAATTTCGATATACAGAGAATATCGATTTTCAGCATGTATAGCACATATTTGAATCATGTATATTTACGGGCTTATACTGAATACATCACTTTTAACAGTAATTAAAAATACACAAACAAACTCAATTTTACGGCATCAATTTAATTATAACACTTATACCAGTAACGTTTTTGAAGACAGGATACAGTACATACAGTAGAGAAACAAGAATCACGCCTTTAGAAAGCATCCGTTAGTCTCTTCTATTTGTTACGGTTAACTTTTCCTTCCTTCACGTTGAAACTTCTCGTCACCACCACGCATTTAAGATTCTTAAATGGAGCTTCTCATCCGCGAGTTCGGGGGTTGCTGTCGTACGTGCCCGGTAATGAATTCACACCCGAGAAACAGCGAGGCTTCACCGATTTTCCCATCACTGGGAGTTTCAGTTTTCCGGTTCCAGTCATACTAGCTCCCACCATCACTGTAACCCCGGCCTCTTAAACGCCCAAAATATCACGTGTGCAAATTGAGGCGCAGAGTTCCTATGCACAGTGCATCAGTCCCATTCGGCTCGGCTCGGACCAACGCTTCGTCTCTGGGCTACTCGGCTAAGCTCGGCTCAACTCGGCTCGGATTTGGAGCCCTACGGAGCAAGTGAGGAAGAGGGAGACCGGCGGAGCGAGCGAGACAGGAGTGGGGAAAGAGGGAGACAGCGCTAATGCTTCAAATCGAAGAGTGGGGGATCTGCATTCTGGTCAACCAAGCGAAGTCGTCTTTTGCACCGTGCACAGTGCATGGACTCTGAGAGGCCCTGCTGTAACCCTCACTTTACTTGTTAACTGTTCCCCACAAACCACAATAGCATAAAATTCGAGTTTCAGAATATTTTTTCTTCAAGGGAGGAAATGTTGCTACGAGAAATCGAGAAATTCGTGCAACCGAATTTCGAGTAATAGAGAAATAAATACACGTGAAGAGTAGGACAAACGGCCGGGAAATTTGAGTTACTTCGAGATACTGAAAATTCGCGTAATGGAAGTTTGATATATCGAGATTCGACTGTGATAAGCGTACAATTGCCAGATTCCAAGGGTCGTCTTATCTCCCCTATAACGGAGATATTGTGTAACGACGCATCGATTATTTGTGAGTTATGACTTCTATCACTCTTTTTGTATATGAACGATGTTCTCGTCATTGGTTTCGTTCTGAAAATATCAATTTAAAGCGGAAATGTTGGAAAGGACATTCAATCAATACAGTATAGAAGTTTACAAAATGCAACCCCAGCTCGCTTTAACGGTGCCTCCCCTGGCCCTCGCCTCACCGTCAATGAAATTAATTGGACGGCGTTGTAAGCACGATCTCAAGAATAGAAGGAATGCAAAGCAAACTTTGTCTATTAAAAGATGAACGATAACGCTGCCTTTAGCTGTACGACTGTGTTTGAGATACATTTCTTCTTCCGTCTGGTTAGCTTCTGCGTTGAAATATAATATAAAATGTACTTCTGGAAAGGTTTCAAGAATCTGTAACACTGGGTATCATTATTGACCCATTTGACGAATGGTTACCAAGTGTTGAATACTTCATGATGAAATCAACTTAAAGTTTATACCCTTCTGTTTTCCTTCATTGAAATATACATCAAATAATGGACGGTAAGTTCTACCTTTTCAATACTATATTGAGCCGTACCTTGCCGGCCCAAAATAATAATTAGAGTATTATTTGACCCAATATGTAAAATTTATTCATAAAAGTTACAGTCTAACACGTTAAAGCATCGTATCCCAAGATAGTTGATACCGAATGTTGAGCAAGATAGTGAGTCGCTGGACATTGCTTCATATTTCCGTATGACCGTGAGAAAGGGTGGTGTAACCAAGCGCTAGCAAGGATCGAAACGTGTAGTAGATGCTGACCAAGCAATATTTTTCAGCCAATGGAAATTGAGGACTTGGGAAACATGGAGGCAACACCGCGCCAAATCTTAATTCCAGAATGAACAACGTGCTCAGTTGCTAAAGTTAGTTTCTGTCAGTAATCGGTTGTCTACAGTTTCAGAAGTCAGATATATTTGGAAAAGTAATATAAAAATTGGTGGAAGTGATTTGCTAGTGTTTGAACTGTGTTTTGTAAATATATCACAATAAATATTGTGTCATCATAGACGACGAATATTCTGATTGGTGGTTGGTTCAGACACCCGGGAACCCCATTATTGATATGGCGTCACCGAAGCCTCCTCAGTAACCTTAGCTCTGGAGAGCGTCACTCTGTGTTAAATGCTTGGATAGTGCGGAAGCACAAATTCTGAATTGGTGATTGTGATTCCAGTAACAGTATCTGGTTCTAAATGATATCCTAAATTGTCAGTTGGAAGATTTTACGGTTCTTGAGTAAACGGAATAGTATATTTTAGCAGAGTCTACTTGCAATATATAAAGACGGTGCTTAGTGACCGATGTGTAGCAAGTGTAGTGGAGACGTGCTATTGTTTCACTACTTCGAAACGGGCGCGATTCGCGGGGAACTTCCGTAGCGAACCGTGTGCTGCTTTTAAAACTGTATTCTCACACTTTAAGTGAAGTGTATATTATAAATGGATCAGTGTGTTTAGCTGATCTTTTAAAGAGAAAGGGTATTTCGGCTCGTAGCATTGAGCAGCGAAGATATTGTCAACCAAAGTCTTCTGTGTTCCAGTGAATATTTCCAGCAAGATGATGGCTACAACCGTAGAAGAAGGAAGTGTATTCCCACATGCTAATACTGTGATTAACATGGAGTAGATCACTAAATTAACAGGGATGTAAGCTGCTATCCTGGTATCTCGAGAGTCGTCATGCAAATACAGTAAGGCGCATGTGTTATTTATGGCATGATATGTAAGTTATGTTAAGGTACTAGGGCAGTGTAGATAGGACTTTTAATTTCATGAAAAGTAAGCCTGACGGCATGTATTTGTTTGATTTTGTGTTTATGATAGTTTCGGATACGAGAGTAATGCATTTTTATTTTATTTTCATTTTGCTTTATGATTAGATGATTGGGAAAATGAGGGATTGATAGGATTAGTTGTTGTTTTTTTACATATGTTACTTAGTATAGGATATTCCGAGTTTTCCTTATGTTTATATGCTAGAAGGGCTAGATTGACAGGTTCATCTTTATACAACGTTCAATACGTATTAGTTCATTTCATTTCGGTTATTCAGAGAGACAGGTATAGATTTCTGCATGACGCATGATTTTACGGAAGCTGACTGAAGGAGCTGCAGAACGTCGTTGTTAAAATAAGATCTTTGAGTTAAGTTGGATTCTGTTTTACTTGATGGTCTGTAAAGGACACGAACTGAGTCTCATAATGTGTAAGGCCAATGGGATTTATGAGAAATAATGAGATAAAAATTGCATGCCGAATTATAATGTATTGATGCAGGATGATTGTATGCCTGACAAGAGAAAGAATATTGTGCAGATGTGTGTGCCTGCTAGGTGTCTTCTGAGTGTATATTGTGATCAGAATGGACAGTATTAATTCCAGACTATTGAGTCTGATGATATTCAATGGTAAAAGCATGCTAAGAAGGTATGAATATACGTGAGTTTCCGTGTAGCCGGCGAAAGGCGTTATCTCGTGGCAAGCTTATTTCTGGCCTGTGTTTATCTGTAGGTGTGAAGGAGACGATACTTCCTTATGACCGCCCCGGGAGACAGAATCTAAACTTTAGCATAGTGTTGAGTACAACATTTCTTTTCAGCTCGTAATCTACCCGGAAGTACATGACGGATGACCGCGCAGTTGAGCGCTCAAATGCAGCAGAAGGAGGCAATGTTGCCTCATTGCTTTCTTCATATCAAGGGTTATTTATATGTCTTTCCCTTACAGGACGATGTTTTTACATTGTTATTTGTGGTTGTATACTTGTCTCGTTGTTTTAAGAGGGAACAGCCCGAGTGCTGAAATTGATGGTTTATCTAGTTCTGTCTAGATCTTTTGCAGTGAACCGGGTTTCACATTAGAATCTGTGTAGCATTTAAGACTTTACTCGATATCCGATGAATAGATGTGTTTAGTTTGATTATTTATATTGTTGTGAATATAGTGTAGGATTTGTCCCTAGTATTTTGCATAACTTACATAGCGTCCATTGCGTCTTAATTATTTTCCTTTTCGTCATAACTTTTCTTTATTATGTAACTTTTGTTTAACGGTTGTATTTCGACGACTCTCGGATTTAACTTAAATTTGGAAACTGTGTCGTTGTGATGCGATAGTGTGTAACTCCATACGGAAATACCACATGTCGGTGTTTGCGTACACTTGTTGCCAGACAATATAAACAATGGACTATAAGAAGCAGCTCAGTCTTGCTGTATATAGTGTTCTTTGTTGAACTTGATTTTTGATTTCAAATTTTGTCTTATCATTCAAGTAACGTTTTGATTTCCATTTATTTTCTACATTTTTGAGTTCATTTTGACACTTTATTTGTTCTTGATTTTATTGTTTTCTCGTAATGTGATCGGGGATATTTATCAATAAATCCATCTTACCCCCTATGATTGTTTCTCATTCGTGTTATACCTCCATTTCCTGTCATTGATTGAGATTTTAGAGTAGAACTTCGACTTTTTATCCTGACCCAACCGACAACCTACCCACACTCTGCCCAACCCTGAGTTAGTCGGATGTTCTTACAGGAATGGAGGCATCGTCCTAGAGGGTATTTACCCCTGGGTACGGTACAATATATTATGTGAAAGTTTTACATTTCTGTTAAAACATCACAATTTTTGAATATTTGGTACCGGTTTCGACAGATTCTCTGTCATCATCAGCCAAGGACATTATATAAAGACAAGTTGCATTGATCATGACTCTTATGTTAGGATTACATTAGTAGTTTAAAACATATACATGATATGGCTAAAATAGTATTTACATATATAGATTGAAGGTCAGTAAGATAAATAAGTCGTATTTCTATAGGTGTACACCTTAATATTTCTAATTAAAAAGGATTAACTTGTTGAAAGAAATTCTGTTCTTGTAATGTAAAATTGTAGTCGAGTGTGATTATTGGCTTAAGTCTATGATATTTTAACTGTTGACCGGCCGGTTCATTTTTGAAGGCATGTAGCCATGTTTGACAAATTGAAAAAGTGAACAAACATTTAGTCATGTGTTTTATGAGGAACAACAAAAATGAACCGGCCGGTCAACAGTTAAAATATCAAGCCAATAATCACACTCTACTACAATTTTACATTACAAGAACAGAATTTCTTTCAACAAGTTAATCCTTTTTAATTAGAATATTAAGGTGTACACCTATAGAAATACGACTTATTTATCTTACTGACCTTCAATCTATATATGTAAATACTATTTTAGCCATATCATGTATATGTTTTAAACTACTATTGTAATCTTAACATAAGAGTCATGATCAATGCAACTTGTCTTTATATAATGTCCTTGGCTGATGATGACAGAGAATCTGTCGAAACCGGTACCAAATATACAAAAATTGTGATGTTTTAACAGAAATGTAAAACTTTTACATAATATATAGTGTTGAAAAGGTGGAACTTATCGTCCTTTCTTTGATGTAAATCTTGATTCAATACGGAACCTAAATATGAAATTCTTAACGTTAAATTCATTGAATTACCTACGAAAATTTAGAAGATTTCGGATCCTATTGCAAGAGAAATTGCGTTTTTTACGGATCTTAATTTAGAATTACTGTAGGCAGAACTTAATTTTAGTAATCGAATTTTTTATGATGATAAGCTACAGGCTTAACTTATCGTGTCCTGGAAGTAGTCTTCTGGAATTTGGCCTCATGACCTTCTACATATGTCTGGATCTCCCTAATTACAATGAATTACGAATTTCACTGTATCCGTGCGACGTAGAGCTAATTGTGTTGTATGAAAGTACCATATGTCTGAGCGCTGGACTGGCCGCGAAATCTCTAGACCCCAATCCTATCGAGCACGTCTGGGAGTTGATGTTTCGTGTTTGGGAGTCGCCTCAGAAACGTGCCATTGAAGTTCTCAGCAATTATGTCCTTGAAGTTTGGGAGAGCATCCAGGAGGCGCCTGTGGATATGTACATCTCTAGCTTTCTCGTCCCTTATGAGACTCATTGAAAGCTTGGCATTAGAGGATGCTGGTCGTGTTATTAATTAACCATTTGTTTTCAATTTTTCTTTTAATTTCTTCATTCATTCTTATTCATGAGCCAGACTGTTCATCTCACACGATAGAGCACTGGCTTCTGAGATCGAGTTAGTGTGTTCGCTCGTGGATGAGTCTGGTGGTATATGAAGCTGCTCAAATACGTCAGTTTCGTGTCGGTAAATATCCTGGTATGTAAATGCGGGACAAAATACAGGCTCCTTGGCGTCCGTGAATTTCGTGAAAGTAGTTGGTGGGATGTCAAACCGTTATTATTACTATTATTATTATTCTTATTCTTATTCGAGAAACAGAGCCTGAGGTAGGACGCAATATATATAGTTTATCTTTTCTCGTTCTAGTTATCACATTTCCGATTTTATATTAGTTTCAAATAATTTCGATTTTTAAAATTTGTAATGCCTTTTCCTTGAAATTAAACGAAAAGCGTCCAAGATGTTTCTCCTCAAGGGATATCCTTACGGAATTTTCATTCACTAAAATCGAGGAAACCGGGCTAGTTGGCCGTGCGGTTAGAGTCACGCAGTGTTGAGCTTGCATCCGGGAGACAGTGAGTTCGATTCCCACTGTCGGCAGCCCTGTAGATGGTTTCCCGTGGTTTCCAATTTTCACACCAGGCAAATGCTGGGGCTGTACCTTAATTAAGGCCATGGCCGCTTCCTTTCCACACCTGGGACCTCCCTATCCCATCGTCGCCATAAGACCTCTCTGTGTCGGCGCGACGTAAAGCAAATAGAAAACAACTCACGAAATACAACATGCTTCATATCAAATGTAATGCTTTAAGAAACCGCTACTGTAATCTTATCCCTTTGCTGGCGAGAGCTAGTTTTAACATGGCATGAGGTACAGCAATTTTGTTACTTTCATTGATCTCTCTCAGTCTTATCCTTAGCTTTGACAATATGGTAGTGACTGAGGTATGAGCGATGCTAGTAATACCACTCCTTATGCGGCTAGTACCTGGTATGAATGGGGTGAAAATATTGCTCATAGGGTAAGTTGGTGCATGCGTTTCAGTGGGTTTGGCAGACTAATATGAAACAGGAACTTCTGGCTCAGTGAGGAAAGCAAAGTGAAACTACCTCACTCCTCATTTCCCTAATACACCTCTTCAAGGTACCTAGACCACGTATGACTGCTGATGGTGGAGCTGTTGAGGATCCAATCAGCCTTAGGGATGAGGACTGAGAATACACACTTTGCACTTGTTCCGATCTGTCGAGAACAAGACTGTTTTCGTTTTGAAATAATTGAATCCGCTATTTTTAAATAGAATAATTCATAATTCGACCATTTTTTGTGTTCATGTTTATATCATTCCATGATCCAACATTTGGCATTGAGACATAAGGTCAGTGACTCTGTGGACGATTTTCAGCGGTGTAGTGGCAGGCAAAGAATCGTGAAACCGAATAAGTCAGGGCGAATTTCATGTCAACACTCATTCCTATCTCCTTGCGGAGCGAGTAACTGGATACGTGCCAATCGCAGGTCAGGACTTCTATCGTGGTGTAGTTTCCTGGCCTGCAACATTGATATGAGATTAAGGATTGAAGGAGGAAATAGAAAAAGCGAGTACAGAATGTTGATAAAATGAAACTACAATGATGCATATAAAAACACCGTTTAATAATTTGTTCATAGGATTAAAATAAAGAAATTTTGCATACCTACACTCAAAAATATTGTTATTTTGGTTCTGTTGATTGTTGAAAGAAAATAAGTTACTTTTTAATGTGAAAATTCTATACCTTGTGTTAGTTACTTACGCGAAACAAACCTTCTGCAAAATTACTTAAGTCACGTGTAAATATATTAACTGAAAATGAATTTTAATCTTTCCCTTATTGTGTTTCTTGTTTCTTTCGAAAAATCGCTAAAATTGGTTTCAACATTCATCGATTCAATTTTGTGGAGCTTTATATTAAAGTGGTCTACCCTACTTGGCACATGTTTATAGCAGTGTTGTGAGTCTTCTGTCCCTTATATTTCTCGACGTCAGGTCAATTTTCTAACACTGAAGTCAATAGACCTTAGCCTAAGTCTGATATTACACTGAGGCACTGTGGATGCGACTTGCAGGATCACGCAGCTGTGAGCTTGTATTCGGGAGATAGTGGGTTCGAACCCCACCGTTGGAAGCTCTGAAGAGATTTTTCCGTGCTACCCCATTTTGACACTAGGCACATGATGGAGCTTTACCTTAATTAAGGCCACAGCCGTTTCCTTCCACCTCCTTAACTTTTACTATCCCATTGTTGCCATTAGACCTGTCTGTGTTGGTGGGACGTAGAGCAAATTGAGAAACAAACAAAAATTTAATTTGAATATCAATATGTATTTATGTTTTGTTACTTGTGGTAAATGAAGGTTTGGCAGTTCATGATTTCTACAATATTAGAACAAATGTTAAAAACTGGCGTTTACACAAAAGGCACCGAAAATGGTTATGCAGGGTGCAGAGAAACTTTGTTTCGTAAATTAAAGGAGTGTACAAACAGATGTATTGTGAACATAGGAACTAAAGGTGTGCGATGATTAGTTTCAGCGCTCTGCCTTTTTAAAGATTGAAGATCAGCTGCCAACCTCTCAGGTGCTAGAGTAAACGTGACCAAATGTGTGCTGTTGGTTTACATTTTAGTTGCATGCATTGAAAAAGGACAAACCTCAATACCTCATGCATATGTTTGAAATGCCTCTCCAATTTGGCGGCATAATTCACATGGACGCAACAATGATTCGCGTATTCCTTGAAATATTTCCGGCGCTTCTCGGACACGATGTGCAGATGTGCTGACGGACAGACGGAAGATAGGACGAAGGTCACGCTGACACGGCCACGTACTTGTAACCTCCAACACTCCCTGTATGTCTCAGCTGGTAGCGATGAGAAGAAGAGACCAAAATAATTAAGCACCGAACGCCACCATTTTGGATTTTAAAAAACGAGAATCGTTAAAATGCATAAAATCCCGTGCCCAAAGGCAAGGCAAGGAAACAGAGCGAGTTGGCTAAGCGGTTTAAGGTCCTGTAGCTATGAACTTGCATTCGGGCTTGAACTCACTGTCGCCAGCCATGAGGATGGTTTTTTGTGTTTTCCCATTTTCACACCAAACAAATGCTGGGTTTCTAACTAAATTCAAGCCACGTTCGCGTCCGTCCAGGTCCTATGTCATTTTCCCCACAAACAGTCGAACAAGGAACCTTTCACTGATATTGACCGTCCTGAAGCACGAGAGAATTATTAGAGTGAGAAATGTTAAATACCATCCAACTTCGCCCGTCACGATCGGCGATGAAGACAGTCTGCACGAAAAGGACCAGTGAAAACCCTCTTGTAAAGGTATACAGTAAATTCTTTTAGATATAGATATCAAGGAAGTGTCTAACAAAGAAACCTAACAAGTTGAGGATTCTGCAGCTTTTATTTCAAAGTCATGGAATGATCTAATGATTGGTGATGTGAATATTGTTATATGTTTTGTCGACCTACATGAGCGATATATCGACTCAGTCTAGCAGGCTGACCTGCCGTCTCGTAGTTTTGACTCATCTGTTTTCACCCCAACAAGAAATGACAGCACGATACGCTCCACAGGAAACAATAATCCGCTTCCTCTTCGAATGTATCGAGGGATCGCAAGATCGATGTCTAACAGAACTTACAGACTCCTTTCGTTAGAACTTTCATCATACAGTACTACAATCCATGTGTTTCGGTACGTTGAACTTAATCGGCTTCGCTTATGTACTTGTTCGGAACTTCCGGTGAATGATATGTGATAGGTGACGAAATACGAGATGTATCAAGTGATTTATTGACCTGTGGCGATGACTTTGAGTACACTGACGACGATCTTAAAGGCGGGTACTCACTAGGAGGCCGCAACATGCTGCAACCTTGTATAATGTGTACGTTGTCAAACCTCAACGCGAACACCAGTAGTTCCGCAGCGTTCTTTGTGATACGTGCAACCATGTCATCCAGTATACTCGTCATAAATGCTGTGTATATTCTGCTGCATTACCTAATCGATGACTACACACATCCCCGTCGTTCGTGGCAAGGTGACTTTTACAAAGGTAAGGCTAATTCCAGTTTGATTCTGGATTTGAAATCGCACGAAATAAGTGGATATTTTAAGAATTTCACTAGTATATCACCGACTGATTTCGAGTATTTATTAAATTTGGTTGAACTGAAGATAAACAAGGGACACGAAATTTAGAAAAGCTATATCTGTTCAAGATAAATTGGCACTTACTTTGAGATTTTTAGCCACCGGTGACAGCTTCACCAGCTTGCAGTATCTCTTCAGAATATCCAAGCAAGTCATAAGTATTTTTTTTTTTTTTTTTGCTATTTGCTTTACGTCACATCCACACAGATAGGTCTTATGGCGACGATGGGATTGGAAAGGGCTAAGACTGGGAAGAAAGCGGCCGTGGCCTTAATTGAGGTACAGCCCCAGCTTGTGCCTGGTGTGAAAATGGGAAACCATGGAAAAACAATCTTCAGGACTGTCGACAGTGGGGTTCGAACCCACTATTTCCCGGATGCAAGTACACAGCTGCGCGCCCCTAACTGCACGGCCAACTCGCCCGGTAGTCATAAGTAAATTTGTACCACAAGTGTGTCAAGCAATCCTCAGCGAATTAAAAGATCACATAGAGGTAAGGTTCATTTAATTTTATTTCATTTCATTAAACATTTTTATGAGACGTCATTGATATTGAAATCATTTGGCACTTCACTGAAGGGTCCCATGATAATGTAGAATTGCGACATAATTCTATTAAATTCAGACAGGATTCCTCAGTCCACTCCATGACCTCTGCACGTCCTGACTACGAAATGTGCTTGGAACACGTCAACGAACACACTGCGCGCCGGAATACCGACAACCAGATGGATCACAGCGCGCCTCACTGCGAACGGTTGCAGCAACGAAGCTCAAGGCGTACTCATTAGAAAAATATGGTTGCAGCAACCGTTGCGTTGCATGTTGCAGCCTAATAGTGAGTACCCGCCTTAACGTTCAATGCCGTAAGAAAGAAATGTGACTATTGTAAGTGAAAACTACACCTCCATTTAAAGGAAAAAAGTAAAATTCTGCCATTTTTTGTCAAGTGGTAAAATGTTTCTCTTCATAAGTTTTATTTCCACTAAACTGGGCTTAGCCGTTCATACTTCAGCTAGTTCTCGAATGACAGAGTAAGGAGTCCAGTGATATAATCACGGGAATAACCTGATAACTGCAGTTATTCAAGGAGTGTTTAAAAGTCTCCTGAGAACTGTAACATACCAGGATCTACCAGAATTTGAAAATAATCTGCCATATTGAGGAACAGAGTTACTTTGACGGCGTAACTCACCTCATCTCGAGTACTTGAAATGATCAACCTACCATAGTTTTGTATTCCCTAATTGTCAGGTTTCTTCCCAACTAATCAATGGAAATGCCAATGTTCATCACACAGGATTTCTTTCTAACCTCTAATGTATTTGCTTACGAGCTTTAGACACAGGCTGTAATTGAAACTAAATCGCCGGAATACACCAAAGTGATCACTGACTATCGTATTTTGTGGAACGTTAACTTTAATTATGTGCTTCTGTAAAATACGAAAAATATGACTTATAATTGTAACTTAACTTTCATAGGATTTGCACGGTTCACTACCTAAATGTCGTCTTGACGGGCTCAAGCATTAAAAGTGTGGGGCAACAGCCATCTCAGAAAGTAATGAAGGGCACGTAATAGAATGCAGTGCACTTAAATGAAACGAGTGCTAGAAGCTTGAAGACTTCTCAAGTAAGACCTAAGAGGAAGTTTCAAACTTCGCCCGAACATAACAACAACACACATAGTTAAGAAAGGACGTTCTTGTTCTACTATTTTTTAACATGGTCGGATGTATTTCATAATTAGCATAACGATCTTTATACACTTTCGTTTTACAAGATCAAAAGTTGAGCCATCATCAACACTCCGGTAATGAGTTTAAGTTCACACACACTGCGGCTAAGATCTTCCTGCTCCTCCGTCGGCTAAATAACGCTTAATAAAAACACCTCCAGAATACAAACTAGTAAGAGGAGGGAGTAATTAAACTTTTGAACCATCGTGCTATTTATACAAGATAAATTACTTTCCGGAACGCTGCAAACATCACCGCTTACAAATGAAATATGACGCAGAATAATACTAACGACTCACGACGTTTAAAAACATATTAAATTCTCTTTGATATGCGGCGGCTTAAGGTTGGAAGGTCATGAGCGCAACGAGCATGTGTGAACACATTATTCATTGCCTGGTCAGTACAGGAGGGGCGAAGGGGAATGCAACTAGCACTTGGCGCATTAACGGCTACTGGCTTCAAGTTACTCAAGAGTACAGGAACTTAGAAGAAGAATGCAACACTTCATACGCCTTGACTATTTGCTTGCAGTGGAAGGAGAATGCATAGGCTACAGGCTTCAAATAAAGGGTAATCGGTGGAAGGAGGTCCGGCTCAATGGCTAAATGGTTAGCATGCTGTCTTTGGTCCAGAGGATCCTGTGTTCGATTCCCGGCCGGGTACGGGATTTTAACCTTCATTGGTTAATTCCGATGGCTCGGGGGCTAAGAGTGTGTGTGTGTGTGTCATCTTCATCAGTAGAATTCATCATAGATAGGGCCCCATCCCTTTTTGCTAGGGGCTTTACGTCGCACCGACACAGATTGCGACGATGGGATAGGAAAGGCCTAGGAGTTGGAAGGAAGCGGCCGTGGCCTTAAGTAAGGTACAGCCCCAGCATTTGCCTGGTGTGAAAATGGGAAACCACGGAAAACCATCTTCAGGGCTACCGATAGTGGGATTCGAACCTACTATCTCCCGGATGCAAGCTCACAGCCGCGCGCCTCTACTCGCACGGCCAACTCGCCCGGTGGGCTCCATTCTCATAGACGCGCAGGTCGCCATTAGGTCGTCAAATCGAAAGATCTTCACCAGGCCTCTTTGGAGGCCACACATCATTTTTGTTATTTGTGCAAGGCGAATGCGACAAGTGAAGATATAATAGGATACAAGGAGAAAGCAACATGTCGTAGATCTTGGCTACTGGGTTCAAATAAGAGAATAGTATAGTAGAGCGGAAAGGAAATGCAACAGCAAACAGACCTAGGCTACTAGAACCAAATAACTAAAGAGTACAATATTGTAACGTAGAAAGAGAATACTGCATTTCCTTGCACTTGGCTACTGGACTCAAGTAATGAAGTGTACAGTAAAGAGGAAGGGGAATCCAACATCTCAAGCCCCATGACTACCAGAAACAAGTAATTAAAGAGTGCTGCAGTACATCGCTGACCTTTGCTACTGGGATCAAGTAAGTGATAAGTAAAGTAACGTAGAAGGATAATGCATCGCCTTGCGCTTCTTGGCTACTGGGATGAAATAACTCAAGAGTAAAGTCGTGATTTAAAAATCGAAGCACATTAAGTTCGCTTGAGAGTTTTTGATATTTTCCCACTCCTCTACGAGATTTCTTCGACTCTATTTAGTGGTGTTACCCATTTAGCAGTACGGAGCCGTTTTTTTACTGAATTTCCTAATTTACGTTCAATCAATCAATCAATCAATCAATCAATCAATCAATCAATCAATCAATCAATCAATCAATCAATCAATCAATCAATCAATCAATCAATCAACCAATCAATCAATCAATCAATCAATCAATCAATAATTGACCTGTATTTAGGGCTGCTGCCCAGGTGACAGATTCCCCATCAATCGTTTACCTAGTATTTCTTTAAATGATTTCAAAGACCTGAGAAATTTATCGAACACTTCAGTTATTCCATCCAATCCATAGTTCTTGTTCATAAAAAATAATATTTGTCCCAATTTGTCTCCTTTCCTTCCAACTTTATCTCCACTTCCTACCTTTAAAAGCTCCACTCAAACGTATACGTCTACTGACGTCACGCCAGGCAATCTTTCAACAGACAGCTTGGAACATTCCGCTTAGTCGAGCTGTTCGTCTCCTTACTCACAAGTCTCATGGCAGTTTTCATTTCTATTAGAGCATAGTAGGATAAGGTAGTAATAATAATCCGTCTGCCTATTTAGCTTTGTTGATAATCTCTTGTAATTTCAAATTTTAATTGTAATATTCTTTTCTGTTTGTGCTATTGTAATTAGGATACGTCTGAACGTAGTTTATAATTACTGTCGTGTATTGTAGCATCTTATTAGAAATTAGTGTGCTTATTGTATTACTGTGAAATATTTGTGTAGTATAGTAGAAGTATTTGTAGTAATTCTCCTACTAAAATTCTGCTGTAGTAATTAGGGTGGACTTAATTGCAGATTAGGATTGTGTAATTCTTGTGAATTCCTTTCGATTTTCAGTAATTAACAGCAGTTCTCATCCTGTTAGGGTGTTGTAGGAAAAACGTTTAGTACAACTAAGTCGTATTGTAGTGTAATTGTAGCCTATATTAATTACCTCGATGTCGTGTGGTCTTTGTAAACTATTCTAGACAATATTACTTTCCTTTCATTCTTATTTCTGCACAGAATATGTTATTATATTTTCCTTTTCTAATAATTATTTTGTAAAGCTTGGCCAAGTAGTGCAAGTGTAGGAACTGTGGGTGTAGGTGGGCATTAAGGAGTATGAGGGAGGAGCATGAGGGAGGTAATTAGGATTGTCCCAGAGGACAGGAAAGAAAGTAGGCCTCCCTCAAACAATGTACAGAATACAGTAGGTGTTAAAGGGGGATGGAAAGGAAAGGGGGGAAGGAGGTTGCAGGCTAAGGGCTCTATCCAGGATCAGTATTCAGGACAGTTGTCTGTGAGAAATCGGTACAAGTCACTGCATTTAGAATAACAGAGGGAAAATGACGAACAGGGAACCGTTGCTGAGAAGAGTGGAAGTAGAAGGAAAGGAGGAAAGGGGGAAAGGTAGGAAAGGGAAATGTAGAACAGAGAAGAGAAAAAAAGGGTGGAACAGGATAATGGGAGGGATAAAAAGGAGGAGAAGGTAGCATCTGCAGCAGTAAGGAAGGATAGGGATGACCAGGAGGGCTTTTTGCTTTACGTTGCACCGACACAGATAGATCTTATGGCACCGATGGGACAGCAAAGGCCTATGAATGGGATGGAAGCGGCCGTGGCCTCAATAAAGGTACAGCCCCAGCATTTGCCCGGTGTTAAAATGGGAAACCATGGAAAACCACCTTCAGGGCCGCCGACAGTGTGGTTCGAACCCACTATATCCCGGATGCAACCTCCCAGCTGCGCGCCCCTAACCGCACGGCCAACTCGCCCGGAGACCAACAGGGGAGGGGATCAAATGACGTGGGTAGGGTTGAGGCTCTGGTCATTGGGGACTCCATTGTTAGTTATGTGGGGACAGTGTGTTGACTAAAGGGAACCCGGATAGAGTTTTATCCAGGAATCAGGTTAAGACAGATGTTGAGGAAAGAAGAAGAGAAGGAGGAGGGAAAAGAGAAGGTGTAGTATATCACGTTGGTATCAACAACGTAAGGCAAGCTGGTATACGCACTGTTACTTTCCTGACTCGCTGACTATCTTTTGAAACATATAAATCTGCATTTAATTTGAAAAATCTGAATATCTGCATTTAACATGTAAATTATGAAAATTAACATTTATTAAATAAAATACACACTCGTCGGACCTTGTACTCACACTTACTTGTTACCTGCTTACTGACACATACTTTATTTGAAGGGCGCCAGCTGCCACTCAGTGCAGCAATAATAGAATGAGACTCTTGGTTATCTCTAGGGTGTGGGGTAATAAGCTTACTTATGACAACATACCATATAAGTTCTGGGAAAAGGAGATTGGCGTTCGGTTTCCCCATTAATTTTGAGGTTAAGATATTTTACTGTCAATGAAATAAAACTATGAATTCGTTTGACAGAACAAAATATATTCTTTAAATAATATATCAAAAATAGCGAGTGTTGTTGCGATAAAACTGATGAGAATATGAAATTATGACATTGCAACTGAAAGAAACTAGGCATGAATTTGAATTCTTCTTGACCGGACATTTAACAATTTATACGAAATATTTCCCTCACTGATTCACTTGACTGTACCTTCAACACTTAGAGTATAATTACGACGTATTCTTTTGATCTGGTGTTTACTGTAGATGTGTCACGCCTAACTTGGTGATACATCCTTGTGACTGCTTCTTCTCCATATCATCTGACTTCTCTGTACTGTAAGTCAATATGGTATTACCTCATAGCAGGTCCAGGGTTGCCCTCTCTGACTCCATGGTAAGCTCTTGCGTCCGTGTCTTCAACTAAGTGACGGACCAACCTTTGGCCTCACTCTCTCAATGACCAATGATTAATGGCTCACCGAGTCTTCTCCATCTCTCGTTCACACTCGTTGACTGACCGACTGAGGTCTCTTCATCTCGTAGACTTCTTCACTGCACTGCTTCCATTTAGATAATGACTGACGCTACAAGATGTAGCCACCTTTTATAGACGTTGGTTGACACAGCTACGTAATCTCCAGAAATAACAATGACATACTCCCACAACGCGACAGATATTACATACAATGGTGAAATAGCCTGGGGCTCCCTAAGAAAATCAAGGAACAGAGCTCAGTGCTAACTAAATACGATGACGTAGCCATGACGTGGCGATGACTTGGCAGAATCGCCAGTAGTGCAAAATATAACAACGTCATATCCAACATCTGATATATAACAATTCTCACTGTACATGTATTGAGTGTTATTCTACATATACGTATATATGCATACACTCAATTATAAATAATAATTATAACAAAATAATAGTAATCTCATAGATAAAATAATAATAATACGGACATAATAATAATAATAACAAAAATAATAATAATAATAATAATAATAATAATAATAATAATAATAATAATAATAATAATAATAATAATAATATAATAATAATAATAATAATAATAATAATAATAATAATAATAATAATAATAATAATAATAATAATAATAATAATAGTAATGATAATAGCGGGATTTGAACCGTTACAGTACCAATATAGTTGGGGATGTTGGGGTGAAGTTTAAGGAAGCGGAGATTGTTATCAGTCGAATACTCTGCAGGAGGGATACTGACTGGAAGGTGCTTGGGGATTTAAATGAGACTATGGAGCGGGTATGTGAGTAGTATAATTGGATGGTTCTGCGGCACCTCCGCCGCCGCACGCCTCCTCCTCCGCCGCCTCCTCCGCCGCCGCCGCCGCCGCCCGCGGGAAATTTGAATTTTGGCGCGAGATTTGAATTTGTAAACAAAGCCACGTGCTTTTTGACAGCTGTCATCGACAACAACGCAACGCTAACCTCACTGCTGCCATCTTGACGGGCCTAAACCTCACTAGTGCCAACTTAACCTAACTAGCATGAGGTAAACAAAGCCACGTGTTTTTTGACAGCCACGTGCTTTTTGACAGACAACAACGCATCGCTAACCTCAGTACTACCATCTTGACGGGCCTAAACCTCAGTAGTGCCAACTTAACCTCACTAGCGCGAGGTAAACAAAGCCACGTGCTTTTTGACAGCCACGTGCTTTTTGACAGATTTGTAAACAAAGCCACGTGCTTTTTGACAGACAACAACGCATCGCAAACCTCAGTACTGCCATCTTGACGGGCCTAAACCTTAGTGGTACCAACTTAACCTAACTAGCATGAGGTAAACAAAGCCACGTGCTTTTTGACAGCCACGTGTTTTTTGACAGCCACGTGCTTTTTGACAGAAAACAACGCGTCGCTAACCTCAGTACTGCCATCTTGACGGGCCTAAACCTTAGTAGTACCAACTTAACCTAACTAGCATGAGGTAAACAAAGCCACGTGTTTTTTGACAGCCACGTGCTTTTTTGACAGCTGTCATCCGCCATCTTTAATCCAGAGAGCACCGTGCTGCCCTCTTTAGATGTAAATTCGTCACCTGTCACCCGCAGTGCTGCCATCTCGGCGGGCCTAAACCTTAGTGCTACCAACTTAACCTCACTAGCGTGAGATAAACAAAGCCACGTGCAGCTGTCATCCGCCATCTTTAATCTATAGAGCACAGTGCTGCCCTCTTTAGCTACTTACCTTTGAAATGTGGTGGCGGATAATTTGAAAAATGCTTTTTTGACAGCAGCCATCTTGCATCGCAAACCTCAGTGCTGCCCTCTTTAGCTAGATACCTGTGGTGGCAGACAATTCCACGTGACAGCAGCCATCTTTAATCAAGAGAGCACCGTGCTGCCCTCTATGTGGTGGCGGCAAATTGAAAAATTCCACGTGCTCTTGTTTGGAAACAAACTCACGTGCTTTTTTGACAGCTGTCATCTGCCATCTTTAATCTATAGAGCACAGTGCTGCCCTCTTTAGTTTGAAATGTGGTGGCGGCAAATTCCACGTGCTCTTGTTTGGAAACAAAGCCATGTGCTTTTTTTTGACAGCTGTCATCCGCCATCTTTAATCAACAGAGCACCGTGCTGCTATCATGCGGGCAATTTCATCACCTGTCATCCGCCATCTTTAATCCACAAAACACCGTGCTGCCCTCTTTATGGCTACTACCTTAAGCACGTAGTAGCGGGCAATTTGAAAAGTTCTGCTAGCTATCATCCACCATCTTTAATCAAGAGAGCACCGTGCTGCCATCTTTAGCTAGATACCTTTGAAATGTGGTGGCGGCAAATTGAAAAATTCCACGTGCTCTTGTTTGGAAACAAACTCACATGCTTTTTTGACAGCTACCATCCGCCATCTGTAATCAACAGAGCATAGTGCTGCCCTCTTTAGTTTGAAATGTGGTGGTGGCAAATTCTACGTGCTCTTGTTTGGTAAACATAGCCACGTGCTTTTTTGACAGCTGTCATCCACCATCTTTAATCCAGAGAGCACCGTGCTGCCCTCTTTATCGTAGTAGATGTAAATTCGTCACCTGTCATCCGCAATGCTGCCATCTTTAGCTAGATACCTTTGAAATGTGGTGGTGGATAATTTAAAAAGAGAAATTCTACAGCGACCCTCTCTCGACGCTAATTGCATAAGATGGCGGCTATACATGACTCCTTAAGGGTGCTTACGTAAGATGGCTGCTATACACAGGTTCTTATGAGACGCCCTTGGGATGCTTGCTCAAGATGGTAGTTATACATGGCTCCTTATGAGATGCCCTAGGGATGCTTGCTCAAGATAGCGACTGCTCTTATGGGACGGCTTAAGGGTCCTTGCACAAGATGGCTTGAGACGCCATAAGGATGCTTGCGCAAGATGGCGGACACAAGATGGCGGCTATACACGTCTCCTTATGAGACGCCTTAAGGGTGCTTGCGCAAGATGGCTGCTGCTCTTAGCTTAGAGGCTAACGTGTCATGCTAGTTCGATTCATTAAATTTGGGGCTTAAATGCATAATGTTAAATATCTCGAAAACGGTGCATCGTAGAGCAAAACGGATAAAAATTTTCTACCCAATACCTCAGTTCGCAGTATGGGGAACAAGTAAAACATAGTCTAATGATGAGATCAACGGTTCGGTTCCTACTTAGGCCCTTTGGCATTCGCTCTGTTTTAGCTTGTATTGAAGCAAGTATTCGTAACATGATCAGGTTTAGCTATGGTAGAGAGTATAACATGCCGTGCAGGTTCGATTCATTAAATTTGGGGCTTAAATGCAAAATGTTAAATATCTCGAAAACGGTGCATCGTAGAGCAAAACCTGATACCTAGGTTTGCAGTATCAGGAACAAGAAAAAAACATAGTCTAATGATGAGATCGACGGTTCGATCCCTACTTAGGCCCTTTGGCATTGGCAGCTATCTAATTCTACAAGATGGGGGCTATACATAGCTTCTTATGAGGCAGCTTAAGAGCGCTTGCACAAGATGGCTGCTGCTCTTATGAGACACCCTAGGGGTGCTTGCGCAAGGTAGCAGCGACAAGACGGTGACTATACACAGCTCCTTATGATACGGTCTAGAGGTGCTCACACAAGATGGTGGCTGCTCTGATGAAGAAAGCTAGCTTTGCATCGTGCAGGTATCTTTACAGCACTAAACCTCATACCTTTGAAATGTAATTTGAAAAATTCTACGTGCTTTTTCTTAACAGCAGCTGTCTTTAAACAATAGCGGCTATACATAAGCTGTGAAGGCCTCCTCTTATGTCAAGGTATAAACCTGCATCGGGATAGCTAGAGTAAGCACGTGCTGCAGCGATGACGTCATTATGCATGTTTAGACTTGCAAATCACTAAAGAAACATAACAAGACTAGAATCGAACACTGCACTCTATGCTGTTAACTTTATCATGTGATCGGAACATTGATTGAAGTGTTTAGAACACTAAATAAGTAGAACAGGACACTGTACTCGATACAACATGTCAGGGGATACCTTTGTTCTAAGAAGATTAGATTACCGCACATTCCTTGTAGGGCTAATAGGCTAAAGGGCTAATGGGCAAAAGGGCAAAAGGGCTAATGGGCTAATGGGCTAAAGGGCTAATGGGCTAAAGGGCTAAAGGGCTAGGGTGCCTCTCCTCTCTTTATCCGGGCTTGAGACCGGCTCTACAACTAGAGGCGGAGTTAACACCCTAAGGAAGGGAGAATGTTGGGAAATAATCTATACGAATATAGCTACTCGATCGACTATATACTACAGATGGATGACTTAGGTGAGGGTAAGCGCTTACTTAATAATACCAACACGACGTAATTCATGCTCTATTTCAAAAATATCTTCTTTGTACTGTGTGTAACCAGCATCATGATAGGCTCTTAGCAGTTGTAAACGTTTTACCAGTACGTTGGGGTCTTTACAGTAGCTTATATCTACATAGGGTAACAGAGGCTTGTTGTGAACTTTGAGTCTATATGCAGACAGTTGATGTGCAGGGACTTGTTTTGATATAATACGTGCTTCAGCAGTAGCGTTTCTAGGTACAAACATAACTTGTTTCGATAGCGATGAAGCGTTGAAATTTCCTTCTTCTTTACCTTGCATCTCTTCTTGAGATGTTTGCACTTCGACAGAACGTGTAGTAGGCTTAGGAAATGAAGTAAAATCATCAAGCTGTAATGGCAATGAATTTTCTTCTTCTTCTACTTTCCCTTTACTACTGTTTTGATCAACATCATTATCCTTATTATCATAATCATGATCTTGCCTCTCTTTATCTTGAAGTTTGTGCTCAGTAACAGAACTTGCAGCAGGCCTAGACAACAAGGGAGAATTAAAAATCTCTCGCAGAGGTGTACTTTTTAAACATAAATCAGTGTTCGCTGGAATATGGTCGAGCTCTTTGTATTTTGTTCCCGATGAAGCTACATTACACGCGGCTTCATGACGTTGAGCGTTGTATGCGTTCTTGAACTCTCTTCTACAATGTTTGCATTGAAAAATCGTCCTACATGATATCTCATGACGTCTCCTGTGATAGCTTCGGGAAAATGCTTTTCCACACACTTCGCAAATATACCTAAAATAGGTTTTTCCATGACGGACTTTTATCTTCTGCTAACAGATTCTTCTTTAAATCTACTCGACATTTGTTACTCTCAACTACGATGATGCGAACAGCTTAGCGATTAACAGTAAACTAACACAAAAGCGTATAACCAAGGTAGCAACAGTAAGGTTTAAGCCCATCAAGATGGCAAGAGTGAGGTTAGCGACGTTCTGCTGTTGGATTTTAAATTCCGCGCTATAACATGCATAAGGTGGCAGCCTTGAGGTTTACTGCCGTAAAGATGGCAGCAGTGAGGTTAGCGACGCTCTATTATCCTTCAAAGTGAGGTTAGGGTCCGTCAAGAAGACAGCTGTCAAAAAAGCACGTGGCTATGTTTACCAAACAAGAGCACGTGGTCATGACGTCACGGTCACGTAATCAATCCTTAGCTCTACGTCGTTAAGAGCAGCATTAGGATTAGCTATGTTTAAAAATCTTAGGAACAGAGCAGCAGTATGAATAGCCATGTTTTAAAGCGTGTAGACATCACTTATCGATTTTACATGCATCGACTCTCGTACTAAACTTCTTCCGCTAGATCGTGCTGCTATCTTAGCATAACCTATACGCATGACCTTAAAGTACAATGAATAGTCATGTTTCAAAGCGTGTACGCATCAACTATCGATTTTGCATGTATCGAATCTCGTACTGAACTTCTTCAGGTAGATTGTGCTGGTATCTTAGCATAACTTATACACATGAACTTAAAGTACAAAGAATAGCCATGTTTCAAAGCGTGTACATATTACTTATCGATTTTGCAAGCATCGACTTTCGTACTAAACTTCTTCCTCTAGATTGTACTGCTATCTTAGCATAACCTATGTGCATGAACTTAAAGTACAAAGAATAACCATGTTTCAAAACGTGTACATATCACCCTGAACTTCTTCCGCTAGATTGTACTCCTATCTTAGCATAGCCTATACGCACGAACTTAAAGCACAAAAAATAACGATGTTTAACAGCGTGTACACATCACCTATTGATTTGCATGCATCGACTATTTTTTACCGCCAGAGTGTACAACGATCGCATATGTGTATTGCTAACGTATGTGTATAAAGTTAAAGCACAAAGAATAGCTATACTCCAAAGCGTGTACACATCACCTATCGATTTTGCATGCAACAAAGTATAGCTATACTCCAAAGCGTGTACACATCACCTATCGATTTTGCATGCATCGACTATCGTACTAAATGTCTACCGCTAGAGTGTACAACGTTCGCAATTGTGTGCTGCTACCTATGTGCGTGAACTTAAAGCACAAAGAATAGCGTGTACACAACACCTGTCAATTTTGCACGCATTAACTCTTGTACTAAACTTCTTCCACAACAGCGTGCGATCATCGCTTGTGTGTGCTGCAATCTTAACATAACCTATGTGCACGAAGTTAAAGCACAAAGAATACCCAAGTTCAAAGCGTGTACACATCACCTATCGATTTTGCATGCATCATCTTTCTTACTAAACTTTTTACACTAGAGCGTGCAACAACCTTATAAGTATGCTGCTAACTTAGTATAACTTATACGAATGAACTTAAAGCATAAAGAATACTGATGTATAAAAATCTTGTGAACATAGCAGCAGCAGTAAGAATAGCAATGTTTTAAAAGTGTGTACGCATTGCCTATCGATTATACATGCATCAACTAGAGTACAAAACTTCTCCCGCTAGAGTTTGCTGCTATCTTAGCATAACCTATGTGCACGGATTTAAAGCACGAAGAATAGTTAAGTTTCAAAGTGTGTACACAACACCTTTCGATTTTGCATGCATCAACTATATTAACACATCCCGCTAGAATGTACAACGTTCACATGTGTTTGCGCTGCTACTTTAGCATGACCTAAGCGAACGAACTTAAAGCATAAAGAATAGCGATGTTTGAAAATCTTGCGAACATAGTAGCAGTAAGAATAGCAAGGTTTACAAGCGTGTACATATCACCTTTTGATAATGCATACATCAACTATCGTACTAAACAACCTCTACGCGAGCGTGCGACCATCGCTTGCACTTGTGCTGCTATCTTAACATAACCTATGTGCACGAACTTAAAGCATAAAAAATAGTTATGTGTAAGTGAACATAGCAGAGTGTTAACTACGTAGGTGTAGACATTGAACTTTGCATGCTGAAGCAGCATACTACGTGAACGTGATGTCATGACCACGTGCTCTTGTTTGGTAAACATAGCCACGTGCTTTTTTGACAGCTGTCTTCTTGACGGACCCTAACCTCACTTTGAAGGATAATAGAGCGTCGCTAACCTCACTGCTGCCATCTTTACGGCAGTAAACCTCAAGGCTGCCACCTTATGCATGTTATAGCGCGGAATTTAAAATCCAACAGCAGAACGTCGCTAACCTCACTCTTGCCATCTTGATGGGCTTAAACCTTACTGTTGCTACCTTGGTTATACGCTTTTGTGTTAGTTTACTGTTAATCGCTAAGCTGTTCGCATCATCGTAGTTGAGAGTAACAAATGTCGAGTAGATTTAAAGAAGAATCTGTTAGCAGAAGATAAAAGTCCGTCATGGAAAAACCTATTTCTAGGTATATTTGCGAAGAGTGTGGAAAAGCATTTTCCCGAAGCTATCACAGGAGACGTCATGAGATATCATGTAGGACGATTTTTCAATGCAAACATTGTAGAAGAGAGTTCAAGAACGCATACAACGCTCAACGTCATGAAGCCGCGTGTAATGTAGCTTCATCGGGAACAAAATACAAAGAGCTCGACCATATTCCAGCGAACACTGATTTATGTTTAAAAAGTACACCTCTGCGAGAGATTTTTAATTCTCCCTTGTTGTCTAGGCCTGCTGCAAGTTCTGTTACTGAGCACAAACTTCAAGATAAAGAGAGGCAAGATCATGATTATGATAATAAGGATAATGATGTTGATCAAAACAGTAGTAAAGGGAAAGTAGAAGAAGAAGAAAATTCATTGCCATTACAGCTTGATGATTTTACTTCATTTCCTAAGCCTACTACACGTTCTGTCGAAGTGCAAACATCTCAAGAAGAGATGCAAGGTAAAGAAGAAGGAAATTTCAACGCTTCATCGCTATCGAAACAAGTTATGTTTGTACCTAGAAACGCTACTGCTGAAGCACGTATTATATCAAAACAAGTCCCTGCACATCAACTGTCTGCATATAGACTCAAAGTTCACAACAAGCCTCTGTTACCCTATGTAGATATAAGCTACTGTAAAGACCCCAACGTACTGGTAAAACGTTTACAACTGCTAAGAGCCTATCATGATGCTGGTTACACACAGTACAAAGAAGATATTTTTGAAATAGAGCATGAATTACGTCGTGTTGGTATTATTAAGTAAGCGCTTACCCTCACCTAAGTCATCCATCTGTAGTATATAGTCGATCGAGTAGCTATATTCGTATAGATTATTTCCCAACATTCTCCCTTCCTTAGGGTGTTAACTCCGCCTCTAGTTGTAGAGCCGGTCTCAAGCCCGGATAAAGAGAGGAGAGGCACCCTAGCCCTTTAGCCCTTTAGCCCATTAGCCCTTTAGCCCATTAGCCCATTAGCCCTTTTGCCCTTTTGCCCATTAGCCCTTTAGCCTATTAGCCCTACAAGGAATGTGCGGTAATCTAATCTTCTTAGAACAAAGGTATCCCCTGACATGTTGTATCGAGTACAGTGTCCTGTTCTACTTATTTAGTGTTCTAAACACTTCAATCAATGTTCCGATCACATGATAAAGTTAACAGCATAGAGTGCAGTGTTCGATTCTAGTCTTGTTATGTTTCTTTAGTGATTTGCAAGTCTAAACATGCATAATGACGTCATCGCTGCAGCACGTGCTTACTCTAGCTATCCCGATGCAGGTTTATACCTTGACATAAGAGGAGGCCTTCACAGCTTATGTATAGCCGCTATTGTTTAAAGATAGCTGCTGTTAAGAAAAAGCACGTAGAATTTTTCAAATTACATTTCAAAGGTATGAGGTTTAGTGCTGTAAAGATACCTGCACGATGCAAAGCTAGCTTTCTTCATCAGAGCAGCCACCATCTTGTGTGAGCACCTCTAGACCGTATCATAAGGAGCTGTGTATAGTCACCGTCTTGTCGCTGCTACCTTGCGCAAGCACCCCTAGGGCGTCTCATAAGAGCAGCAGCCATCTTGTGCAAGCGCTCTTAAGCTGCCTCATAAGAAGCTATGTATAGCCCCCATCTTGTAGAATTAGATAGCTGCCAATGCCAAAGGGCCTAAGTAGGGATCGAACCGTCGATCTCATCATTAGACTATGTTTTTTTCTTGTTCCTGATACTGCAAACCTAGGTATCAGGTTTTGCTCTACGATGCACCGTTTTCGAGATATTTAACATTTTGCATTTAAGCCCCAAATTTAATGAATCGAACCTACACGGCATGTTATACTCTCTACCATAGCTAAACCTGATCATGTTACGAATACTTGCTTCAATACAAGCTAAAACAGAGCGAATGCCAAAGGGCCTAAGTAGGAACCGAACCGTTGATCTCATCATTAGACTATGTTTTACTTGTTCCCCATACTGCGAACTGAGGTATTGGGTAGAAAAATGTTATCCGTTTTGCTCTACGATGCACCGTTTTCGAGATATTTAACATTATGCATTTAAGCCCCAAATTTAATGAATCGAACTAGCATGACACGTTAGCCTCTAAGCTAAGAGCAGCAGCCATCTTGCGCAAGCACCCTTAAGGCGTCTCATAAGGAGACGTGTATAGCCGCCATCTTGTGTCCGCCATCTTGCGCAAGCATCCTTATGGCGTCTCAAGCCATCTTGTGCAAGGACCCTTAAGCCGTCCCATAAGAGCAGTCGCTATCTTGAGCAAGCATCCCTAGGGCATCTCATAAGGAGCCATGTATAACTACCATCTTGAGCAAGCATCCCAAGGGCGTTTCATAAGAACCTGTGTATAGCAGCCATCTTGCGTAAGCACCCTTAAGGAGTCATGTATAGCCGCCATCTTATGCAATTAGCGTCGAGAGAGGGTCGCTGTAGAATTTCTCTTTTTAAATTATCCACCACCACATTTCAAAGGTATCTAGCTAAAGATGGCAGCATTGCGGATGACAGGGGACGAATTTACATCTACTACGATAAAGAGGGCAGCACGGTGCTCTCTGGATTAAATATGGTGGATGACAGCTGTCAAAAAAGCACGTGGCTATGTTTACCAAACAAGAGCACGTAGAATTTGCCACCACCACATTTCAAACTAAAGAGGGCAGCACTATGCTCTGTTGATTAAAGATGGCGGATGGTAGCTGTCAAAAAAGCATGTGAGTTTGTTTCCAAACAAGAGCACGTGGAATTTTTCAATTTGCCGCCACCACATTTCAAAGGTATCTAGCTAAAGATGGCAGCACGGTGCTCTCTTGATTAAATATGGTGGATGATAGCTAGCAGAACTTTTCAAATTGCCCGCTACTACGTGCTTAAGGTAGTAGCCATAAAGAGGGCAGCACGGTGTTTTGTGGATTAAAGATGGCGGATGTCAGGTGATGAAATTGCCCGCATGATAGCAGCACGGTGCTCTGTTGATTAAAGATGGCGGATGACAGCTGTCAAAAAAAAGCACATGGCTTTGTTTCCAAACAAGAGCACGTGGAATTTGCCGCCACCACATTTCAAACTAAAGAGGGCAGCACTGTGCTCTATAGATTAAAGATGGCAGATGACAGCTGCCAAAAAAGCACGTGAGTTTGTTTCCAAACAAGAGCATGTGGAATTTTTCAATTTGCCGCCACCACATAGAGGGCAGCACGGTGCTCTCTTGATTAAAGATGGCTGCTGTCACGTGGAATTGTCTGCCACCACAGGTATCTAGCTAAAGAGGGCAGCACTGAGGTTTGCGATGCAAGATGGCTGCTGTCAAAAAAGCATTTTTCAAATTATCCGCCACCACATTTCAAAGGTAAGTAGCTAAAGAGGGCAGCACTGTGCTCTATAGATTAAGGATGGCCGATGACAGCTGCACGTGGCTTTGTTTATCTCACGCTAGTGAGGTTAAGTTGGTAGCACTAAGGTTTAGGCCCGCCGAGATGGCAGCACTTCGGGTGACAGTTGACGAATTTACATCTAAAGAGGGCAGCACGGTGCTCTCTGGATTAAAGATGGCGGATGACAGCTGTCAAAAAAGCACGTGGCTGTCAAAAAACACGTGGCTTTGTTTACCTCATGCTAGTTAGGTTAAGTTGGTACCACTAAGGTTTAGGCCCGTCAAGATGGCAGTACTGAGGTTTGCGATGCGTTGTTGTCTGTCAAAAAGCACGTGGTTTTGTTTACAAATCTGTCAAAAAGCACGTGGCTGTCAAAAAGCACGTGGCTTTGTTTACCTCGCGCTAGTGAGGTTAAGTTGGCACTACTGAGGTTTAGGCCCGTCAAGATGGTAGTACTGAGGTTAGCGATGCGTTGTTGTCTGTCAAAAAGCACGTGGCTGTCAAAAAACACGTGGCTGTCAAAAAGCACGTGGCTTTGTTTACCTCATGCTAGTTAGGTTAAGTTGGTACCACTAATGTTTAGGCCCGTCAAGATGGCAGTACTGTGGTTTGCGATGCGTTGTTGTCTGTCAAAAAGCACGTGGCTTTGTTTACAAATCTGTCAAAAAGCACGTGGCTGTCAAAAAGCACGTGGCTTTGTTTACCTCGCGCTAGTGAGGTTAAGTTGGCACTACTGAGGTTTAGGCCCGTCAAGATGGTAGTACTGAGGTTAGCGATGCGTTGTTGTCTGTCAAAAAGCACGTGGCTGTCAAAAAACACGTGGCTTTGTTTACCTCATGCTAGTTAGGTTATGTTGGCACTAGTGATGTTTAGGCCCGTCAAGATGGCAGCAGTGAGGTTAGCGTTGCGTTGTTGTCGATGACAGCTGTCAAAAAGCCCGCGGCTTTGTTTACAAATTCAAATCTCGCGCCAAAATTCAAATTTCCCGCGGGCGGCGGCGGCGGCGGCGGAGGAGGAGGCGTGCGGCGGCGGAGGTGCCGCAGAACCATCCAATTATACTACTTATGTGGTAAACAGGGAGTGAGACATCTAGATCCTAACGGATGGGTAGCTGATAGGGATCTGCGCTCAGATGGCCTTCACTTAAACCGCAGTGGTACATATCGGTTAGGAAATATGTTTAGAAGTGTTATAGAGAGGTACATTCAGGGAAACGGGATGGTCTAGCTGGCGCTGATAAGGGTACAGAAATCTAAAAGACAAATGGGGATGACATAAACATGTTAGTGATCAACTGTATAAGTATTGTAAAGAAAGGAATAGAATTAAGTAATTTTATATATATTTACTCACCAGATATTGTAATAGGAGTTGAATAGGGCTGAGAAGTGATATAATGGATGCAGAAATATTCTCACGGAACTGAAGTGTGTATCGTAGAGATAGGATAGGGATGGGAGTATTCATTTTGGTGAAAGAAGAATTTGTG
Source organism: Anabrus simplex (assembly GCF_040414725.1). Lineage (NCBI taxonomy): Eukaryota > Metazoa > Arthropoda > Insecta > Orthoptera > Tettigoniidae > Anabrus > Anabrus simplex. The sequence goes on along the minus strand of NC_090266.1, from coordinate 47,928,296 downwards.
AGCTACCAAAAAGCTAAAGATGACAAACATGAAATTATAGGTGTAAGGCTAATGTTTAAAGATAATAGGCAACTTGATGTCTTTGGAGTGTACAGGCCGGCAAAGTGTAGCGCTGACGCTGATCGAGAATTATTTGATAAGATAATCAGCTATGCGGGAAACGATATGGAAAGGAACGTGATTGTAGTGGGTGAATTAATTTACGAAATATCAATTGGGAAGGTAATGCAAACGACATGAAGCACGACAAGCAAATTGCAAATAAGTTAATATGGGAAGGGCAGCTGACTCAGAAATTGATGGGACCAACTAGAGGGAAGAATATTCTGGATGTGGTGCTGGTATAACCAGATGAGCTCTATAGAGAAACCGAAGAAATAGATGGTATTAGTGATAACGAAGCTGTTTTTGGCGTAGTTGGAAATGAATGTGATAGAAAGGAAGGTATTAAAATTGCGACCATTAGGCAGTACCATATGGTTAATAAAACAAGCATGGTGCAGTCTTTAAAACAGTAAGTATGTTTGGTGGAAAAAGGTAAATACAAATGTAAACATAGTGTGGGACGTGTTTAGAGCAATTGTTGGGGAATGTGAAAACAGGTTTGTACCTTTAAAGGTGGTAAGGAATGGTAAAGATTCACTGTGCTGTAACAAAAAAGTAAGGAGACTAAGAAGGCGGTGCAGTGTGGAAGGAAATAGAGTTAGAAATGGCTGTTGAAGTAAGGATAAATTCAAAGAACTTGCTAGGAATCTGAATCTAGCAAAGAGGTCAGTTAAGGATAACATGATGGCAAGCATAATTGGCGGTCATACATATTTTCTTAAAAAATGGAAGGTTATGTATAGGTACTTTAAGGCAGAAACAGGTGCCAAGAAGGACATTCCCGGAATCATTAATGAACAAGGGGAGTGTGTATGCGAAAATCCTCAAAAGTCAGAAGTATTCAGTCAGCAGTATGTAAAGATTGTTGGTTACAAGGAAAACGTCCACATAGAGGAGGTGACTAACATTAAAGATAACGTTATGATAACAATGCCATTTACAGTAAGATACAAAGTTTATAACTAGAAAACCAACTGGAATTGATAAGGTTTCTGGGGAAATACTAAAGACAATTGTTTGGGATGTATTACCATATTTGAAGTACTTATTTGATTATTGTGTGCATAAATGAGCTATACCAAATGAATGGACAGTTGCTATAATAGTCCTTGTTTATAAAGGAAAGGGTGATAGACATTAAGTTCGAAATAACAGGCCAATCAGTTTGACATGCATTGCATGTAAGCTTGGGGAAAGCATTCTACCTGATCATATTAGACACGTTAGCAAAATTAATGACTGGTTCGATAGAAGGAAGTTCATGTTTAGGAAAGGTTATTCCGCCGAAGCTTAACTTCACGATTCCAGCAAGACATAGCAGATATCCTGGATTTAGGAGGTCAAATGGACTATATCGCGATTAACCTATCTAAGGCGTTTTATAGGGTAGATCGTGGGAGACTAAGGGCAAAAATGTGTGCAACTGGACTAGACAAATGAATGACTGAATGGGTGCCTATATTTCTCGAAAGTAGAACTCAGAGAATTAGAGCAGGCGAAGATTGATCTGACCCTGTAATAATTAGGAGGGAATTATTGGACCTTTATATTTTCTTATATGAATCAATGATATGAGTAAAGAAGTGGAATCAGAAATAAGGCTTCTTGCAGATGATGTTATTCTATACAGAGTAATACATATGTTACAAGATTGTGCGAAACTGCAAAATGACCTCGATAATGTTGTGAGGTGGACAGAAGGCAATGGTGTGACGATAAACGGGGTTAAAAGTCAGGTCGTGAATTTCACAAATAGCAAAAATCCTTTCAATTTTAATTACTGCGTTACAGTTCCTTTTGGGAATCATTGTATGTAGGTAAGGTAAGGGTTATTCTGCCCGAAGGCAGGTCCGAACCTCCGCAGAGGCGTTTCTGAGCCGGAGTTTACGTGCGGTAGGGTGGCCAGTTCCTTTCCGCTCCTCCATTCCCTTACCCCCCACCAACAGCGCGTGGCAACCCATCCAACTCCTGACCACGCCCAATGTTGCTTAACTTCGGAGATCTCACGGGATCCGGTGTTTCAACACGGCTACGGCCGTTGGCTCATTTTATGTAACTAGGTGTTAATATAAGGAAAGATCTTCATTGCGGTAATCACATAAATATGATTGTAAATAAAGGGTACAGATTTCTGCATATGGTTATGAGGGTATTTGGGTGTTGTACTAAGTATGTAACGAAAAGGGCATTATGTCTCTTGTAATACCCACAACTAGAATATGGTTCCAGTGTATGGGACCCTCACTAGAATTACTTGATTCAAGAACTGGAAGGAAGCCAAAGTAAAGCAGCTGGAGTCCGCCTCTGTGGTGTAGTGGTTAGTGTGATTAGCTGCCACCCCCGGAGGTCCGGGTTCGATTCCCGGCTCTGCCACGAAATTTGAAAAGTGGTATGAGGGCTGGAACGGGGTCCACTCAGCCTCGGGAGGTCAACTGAGTAGAGGTGGGTTCGATTCCCACCTCAGCCATCCTGGAAGTGGTTTTCCGTGGTTTAACACTTCTCCTCCAGGCAAATGCCGGGATGGTACCTAACTTTAGGCCACGGCCGCTTCCTGCCCTCTTCCTTGTCTATCCCTTCCAATCTTCCCATCCCCCGCAAGGCCCCTGTTCAGCATAGCAGGTGAGGCCCGCCTGGGCGAGGTACTGGTCATTCTCCCCAGTTGTATCTGAAGCTCCAGGACACTGCCCTTGAGGCGGTAGAGGTGGGATCCCTCGCTAAGTCCGAGGGAAAAGCCAACCCTGGACGATAAACAGATTAAGAAGAAGAAGAAAGCAGCTGGATTTATTCTGGGTGATTTCCGACAAGAGAGTAGCGTTACAAAAATGTTGCAAAGTTTGGGCTGGGAAGACTTGGGAGAAAGGAGATGAGCTTCCCGATTATGTGTTATGTTTCGAGCTGTCAGTGGAGAGATGGCATGGAATGACTTTGGTAGACGGGTAAGTTTGAGTGGTGTCTTTAAAAGTAGGAAAGATCACAATATGAAGATAAAGCTGGAATTCAAGAGGACAAATTGGGGTGAATATTCGTTTTTGAAAAGGTTAGTTAGGAATTGGAATAACACACCAAGGGAGATGTTCAATAACATACCCATTTTTTGGAAATCATTTAAGAAATAGCTAGGAAACAACAGATAGGGAAACTGCCACCTGGGCGACTGCCCTAAATGCAGATCGGGATTGATTGATTGATTGATTGATTGATTGATTGATTGATTGATTGATTGATTGATTGATTGATTGATTGATTGATTGATTGATTGATTGATTGATTGATTGATTGATTGATTGATTGATTGATTGATTGATTGATTGATTGATTGATTGATTGATTGATTGATTGATTGATTGATTGATTGCACATTCCTGTCTTACCAGCCAAGTGTTTTCAACATTTTTGTAAGACTATACTGATTATGACTCGATTAATTAGATATTGGAGTCCGTTTTCAACATTCCATGATGTAGTCAGCACCGAGAGTGCAGGCTGCGCGGTTCGGTTCACGTTATTTTCACTCAGGGGATAATGCGTTCGATACTCACCGTTGGAAGCCCTGGTTTCCCACTGCCATGCCAGGTGTACATTCCATGAGTTAGTACGACCTTAGAACCCTAGCAAAGAAGAGTTTGGTCACCGTTTAACGACGACAAAAGTGAGGATAATGTTATGATAAATACGAAGCCCACCCAAATAAAGCGATGGAAGAGATTGTTCTCTGCTTGGTACTCTCGAAATCGCTCGTAGTTCAAATCGCGATCAACGAAAATGAAAATTCATATTTCTTTGGTTATTATTTTGGTGAAACTGCAGGTTTTTTGGCTGATAACTGAAGATGTTTACTTACATGACAACTGAAACTTTGCTTCATATTTCAAGGGCTACTGGTATCCCCTTGCGAATGCTAAGTGCAAAACAGCACATTTCTGCCCATGAGGGAGACATGGGGATAAATTACCTCATTATCCACGTCAGGTCGTTAGGAAGTATTTTAGTTGAAACTCTGACTAATGGCCACTCACCCAGTCCATAGGAAATACATTTCTCCTCTATTTTGCTACTCCATCTGGGATATCGTGGTATTCAGCGATACTAGTACTTTTGAAGTTAGTGTGATGACCTGTTGGTATGTTACAGCGATATTCACGAGAAATTGGGATTAGAAACAACTGCAAGTAAACATTACCACAAAATGATCAAGAGTGGCTTTGCAGTTCACCTCCAGTGTGAGTAGTCTAAAGAATTTTATGTCGGTAGATATCTTAGGAAATTTGGTTATAAATAGCCCTCACATGACACGTACATGCATTTCTAGGTTTTGCGTTCTACATCTCGATAATGTGGACATTGTATAAACATAATACCAGACGAACATAGTGGCCAAGTAAAAGTGTAGGTCTTACTTGAACTGTCAAAAAATCTCCTGTGCAAGAAGTACAAAGTATATCAGTGACAATGAAAATCCACTGCCTGTTTCCGGTCATTCAAACGGGTGAGGAATAGAAGGAAAGAAGCCCCCATCTAGCGGTAAGGATACGAAATGCGCCGGCTGCCAAAGCCTGTCTCATTCCTGCGGGGCAATGATTAATGACTGACAGATGAAATGCAATTATATTGGAGACTGTGGATGGAATGAAAGATGACAGGGAAAGCCGGAGTACGGGGAAAAAACCTAGTCCGCCTTCATTTTGTCCAACACAAATCTCACACGGAGTGACCGGGATTTGAACCAAGGAACACAGCGGTGAGAAGCCGGCTCGCTGCCGCCTGAGCCATGGAGACTACGTTCAAGCACAATATGAGTGTTTTATATGTACGTAACAATTACTGACATAATTCTAGTATAAGGAAGCGTCCAGTTGGTTTCAAAATCCATGTCGTGTTTACTGTCTAGGAAGCCCTAGTACAAAGTTTCGTCATTGTACTGCATTTTTAAGTTGTATTTATTATACAAAGTGGCTTGATGTAAAATAGCATAAATTCTTGGCTCAACTTAAAACCTGTGTAAACCTAAAAGTTTTAATACGAATTCAAAAGAAGTTGTCATAATCTTATCAGAAGGAATATACAATTCACCGTACCGCTCATAAAATTTAGAATACAAACTGTCGTTACAGACACTACCACGACAGTTTATCAGAGGCACTCCGGAATGTTGACCATGATAACGAAAGCTTGTCACATGAAGCAACAAAATCAGAAGAATCAGCAAGCTCATTATTTACAGGACAATATTTGATTCGTGTCTCCACTCAACATCTCAGGACAATCAGGCAATAATATTCAACAGGTTGCACTACCATTCAACGGCAAAACTTAAGGAGTTGAGTCTCTATAGAGAGAGAAAGACAGCATGTGTTCGGAAATGCATAGTCACCTTTTAGTGACTCGAGTACGATCCGATACACTGAGTATGTCTGTAACACCAGCTGGAACACTCCCGTTACGGATCAGAAGAAACATTAAAGGTAATCTCCTCCGTTCATTTTTATATTGAGTGTCAAATAGGCCAAAATGCCTGGTGTAGCGCTCACTGACTGCCACAGTACACTCATCAAGAGTTGGCTTATCGTCAAAAGCGGTCAAACATACGACAGACTTTATGTTCCCGCGAAGGTTCAAGATAGGAGAACGTGGTGTCCAATTAAACGTCGGATAACTCTTCAATTACGAATTTCCGGCCCATGTTTCCATATCCTTGTTTCTTGCCTTTACATGAGGAATCCGTCCCAGGAGTTTTCCCTTTGAGCTTTTATGCACCTTATGTGGATGGCCTCATTGTGGAACATTGTTTACACGTTGCTTAGTTTACTTGTTGATATGGATTACGATTGAACTATGAGAGTGGTGTTAAATTGATGACTTAAGTTCATGATGATAGGCCTTATAAGACTTCCCTCTAGACGACACGAGACTCAATGCAACGTCCCTTTCGGTCACCTGTCGGCTAGTTCGCTCTCTTCTTCACATACGATATTTAAACCCACCCTGTGCTTTCCCTAAACCGTCTAAACATTCCGAAAAATGCATGCAAATTATATGTTTTATCTTAAAAAGAATATTGAAGAGTTATATTGAATATTGTGTCCAATTTTAGGCTTGATTGTGCGACTGCAAATTATAACATAAAAACCCTTACCGTTGCTTCACATACTTGTTGAATGAATGAACGACTTCAAGCAATTACTGTTTCTCACAAGTGGCAAAGTATAGCTCATCACGATACCAAAATCTTTTTCTTAGAGAAAGGTAGTCGTAGAACGAGTTTTAAATTAGCGACGTCCAAACAAGTGAGATCTCAGGAGGTTACGTCGCTCATTCCTATCTACGAAATGTCACTGTAAAAATTGTCACAAATTGAACATAATAATTGCTCTTACACAGTTGAAGTCTAAAATCTGCGGTAAATTAAGAAATATTTTATTTTTGGTGAATATTACGTATACCTACTTTACTATATACTTTACAAGTACTTTTGGTGCTTCGCTCACAGTAACACACGTATGTCTTTTGTTTGTCTTACACCATCAACAATTTCGTGTGTGATGTCTGTGTTCACTGAAATTCTTTGTTTTCGTTTTATTGCTTCAGGTGTCAATGACATTTCCTGAATTGTATCGCGATATGCAAGATTTAATAGGCGACTAAAAGATATGGCCCATGTACGTAAGAATAATTCTGTGGACTAGTGATTTATTGGTCCAGGGATCATGCTATTTTTCTTGTCGTGAATGCTATTGATCTCCATTTTGCTGTTTCAACTGGCCGCTCTAGTCATATGGACACAGATAATGAGAGTCCACAGACATAGCACTCCCATTTCTCGGTGCTAGCCCTGGACTTCAAGAAATTAACAAAAGACGGCACCAGCAGCAAAATACGACATAAAGGTGTCCTGTATACAGGCCTTAAGTATGTACTCGTATTTCTCTAATAACGACGGTATTTCTTAATTTACCGCAGATTTTTCACTTCATTTAAGAAAAAGCAATTATTATGTTCCATTTGTGACAAAATTTACAGTGACATTTCGTAGATAGGAATGCGCGATGTAACCATCTCAGGATTTTTACAGATCAACCTATACTGAGATGTTAACTCTGCTTTCGAAGCTGTTTACAGATCGAGCTGTTGCAGAATTTCATTTGCGAGGCAGGTATATTGAAACGATCCCCAACCATGAGGCCGATAATCTCGATTTCATTCAGCTGGTACTTGTGTGTGCGTGTGTATACAAACAATTGCAGACTAATTAGTTCAATAGTTCTTCCCATGCATGCGTTGGATCTATCTGCGACGGTTTAGGCAGTGTAAGAGAAGAAAGCGGTTTTGTCTTTGACTTCCTCTACTGAATTCATCACTGCTCAGCTCCCTTTTGTTTCAATTTAATGTTTTATGTATCCCAACCTTCCTCGATAAATGCTCTATACAGCGGCGAAAACCACATCAACATCCATTCGATGTTTCTTGAGATTAGCACTTCAGAGACTGACACGTACCGGGGACGTTATTGGAGTAGACACTTGGTGTGGATTTTGCCATATTGTGCGGATTACGTTCATGCCACCAACTCTGTGAAGAGAGATGTATTGTCTATTCGGTGTTTCTGTGTTAATTACTAGAACAGCGGGATGTTTTTATATGAAGAGATGTGTATTATGTCGAGCAAAATTACCTAGCCGCCCCCTGGCCCGAACGGGAAGGAACCTGGTACCCTTAGTACAGAAGGTCACTACATTAACCGTTCAGCGAACGAGCTGGACACTTTATTTTATAATAATTACAGATATTTGTTCTATGATGTTTATCATCGTTTTGAATGGAAGCCGAATGTACAAGTACACTAAACGAATAAATTATTACATTTTCTCCCAAGTTATTCAGTACTTTATATTTGTATGACTTGGAGCTCCTTCAATAGCGACAGTTAATATTTTGAAACTCCTTAGCTCGAGTCCTTTAAAGTGCGAACGAATGATTTTTCATAAGCTTGACAAATGTGGCACTCAGCATAAGTCTTTGTGCCTCGAAATACCGCTAAGTGAAATGTTGAGGGGAGAAGTACTGTGCTGCAGCACAGGTATGGCTAAGAACGGAATGTCGTTGATATAGTTCATTCACTACTGAACCCTAGGTGAGAGAACAATTCTGGTTAGAGTTCTAAGCTGAAATATTGTCACATAGCGGTTTTTCTAGGCTCAACGACGATGTGAGAGAGAAATCATCATTGAAATATTTGATTGATTAGAAATTATGATTTTCTTTGCCGACTACTTTTTAGTGAGAAAATGAAATATTTCCAGTCGATCAAATAAATGTATACTTAAACAAAATATTAGGAGTGTTGTTGTTTGGGTCATCAGTCCATAGATTGGTTTGATGCAGCTCTCGATGCCACCCTATCCTGTGTTTAGATTACCATTTCTACGTAAATACTGCATCCACTACCTGCTCTAATATGTTCGATATATTTATGTCGTAGTCTTCCCTTGCGGTTCTTACCGATGAATTTTTGGACCGACACTTGCAGGACTTACAGTTCCTTTTTATTTTGATGTTCCAATAATACATGATAGGACTGCAGGGTTGGATGGCTCATACGTTGAGAAAGGAAAAAGTTACATAAATATCGGTATGGAAATAATTGAGATATCAGACTCTCAAGTATTGCAGGATGGATTGGCATTTCGACGGTCTAGCCACATTTACATCATGTTACAGTAGAAGTGATTTAATTTTAGGGCACTAAATTACGTATTATCACACGCTGCCCAGCTAAATGAACCCATTCGCTCAAGATCAATCAATCAATTCTGATCTGCATTTAGGGCAGTCGCCCAGGTGGCAGATCCCCTATCATTTGTTTTCCTAGCATTTTCTTAAATGATTTCAATGACATTGGAAATTTATTGAACATCTCCCTTGGTAAGTTATTCCAATCCCTAACTCCCCTTCCTATGAATGAATATTGTCCCAATTTGTCCTCTTGAATTCCAACATTACCTTCATATTGTGATCTTTCCTACTTTTAGAGACGCCACTCACACTTATTCGTCTACTAATGTCATTCCACGCCATTTCCCCGCTGACAGCTCGGAACATACCACTTAGTCGAGCAGGCCAAACTTTGCAAAATTATTGTAACTGTACTCCTTTGTCGGAAATCACCCAGAACAAATCGAGCTGCTTTTCTTTGGATTTTTTCCAGTTCTTGAATCAAGTAATCCTGGAGAGGGTCCCATACACTGGAACCATACTCTAGTTGGGGTCTTACCAGAGACTTATATGCTCTCTACTTTATATCATTACTACAACTCCTAAATACCCTGATAACCATGTGCAGAGATCTGTATCCTTTATTTACAATCCCATTTATGTGATTACCCCAATGGAGGTCTTTCCTCTTATTAAAATCCAGATATTTACAATGACCCCCAAAAGGAACTTTCACCCCATCAACGCAGTAATTAAAACTAAGAGGATATTTCCTATTTGTGAAACTCACAATCTAACTTTTAACCACGTCATCGTCATACCATTGCCTACTGTCCATCTCACAACATTATCGAAGTCATTTTGCAGTTGTTCACAATCATGTAACATATTTATTACCCTATACAGAATAGCATCATCCACAAAAAGCCTGACTTCTGATTCCACTTCATTACTCATATCATTTATATATGTCAGAAAATATAAAGGTCCAAAAATACCGCCTTGAGGAATTCCCCTCATAATTATTACAGGGTCAGATAAAGCTCCGCCTATTCTAATTCTCTGAGATCTATTTTCTAGAAATATATCAACCCGTTCAGTCACTATTTTGTTAAGTCCAATTGCACTCATTTTTGCCAGAAGTCTCCCATGATCCACCCTATCAAATGCTTTAGACAGGTCAATCGCGATACAATCCATTTGACCTCCAGAATCCAAGATATCTGCTACATCTTGCTGGAATCCTACAAGTTGAGCTTCAGTGGAATAACCTTTCCTAAAACCGAACTGCCTTCTATCGAACCAGTTATTAATTTCACAAACATCTCTAATGTTATCAGAAAGAATGCCTTCCCAAAGCTTACATGCAACGCATGTCAAGCTTACTAGCCTGTAATTTTCAGTTTTATGTCTATCACCCTTTCGTTTATACACAGGGGCTACTATATCAACTCTCCATTCATTTGGTATAGCTCCTTCAACCAAGCAATAATCAATTAAGTACCTCAGATGTTGTACTATATCCCAACCCATTGTCTTTAGTACATCCCCCAGAAGTCTTTTCAATTCCAGCCGCTTTTCTAGTTTTCAACTTTTGTATCTCATTGTAAATATCATTGTTATTATTTGTAAATTTTAGTACTTCTTTAGCATTAGTCACCTCCTCTATCTGGACATTATCCTTGTAACTAACAATCTTTACATACTACTGACTGAATACTTCCTTTTGAACATCCTCACTTACACACTCTCCTTGTTCATTAATTATTCCTAGAATGTCCTTCTTGGAACCTGTTTCTGCCTTAAAATACCTATACATACTCTTCCATTTTTCACTAATATTTGTATGACTGCCAATTATGCTTGCCTCATGTTATCCTTAGCTCCCTTCTTTGCTAGATTCTATTTCCTAGTAAGTTCCTTCAATTTATCCCTACTTCCACAGCTACTTCTAACTCTATTTCTTTCCACTCTGCACCTCCTTCTTAGTCTCTTTATTTCTCTATTATAATAAGGTGGGTCTTTACCATTCCTTAACCACCTTTAAAGGTATTGGCGGGCTCGATTCCCGGTCGGTGTGACTATTTTAACTTCCATTAGCTTATTTCTGTGGCTCGGTGTTTGTGATGTTTTAAGCAATAGATTTCATCTTAGGTAGGGCGCCATTCTCACAGACGCGCAGGTCGCCTACATGGCGTCTAATCGAAAGGTATGCACCAGGCCACACGCCATTATTATTATTATTATTATTATTATTATTATTATTATTATTATTATTATTATTATTATTATTATTAAGATCATATGGAATTATAAGATTGTTAATGAACAAACCATTCTAAACGTTAGAAATTAATAGGCGAAATGGAGGTAATGGTGATGTACATAGAACTAGAGTTAATTCAGTGGTGAAGGAACATTCATATTAGTTACATAAATTTTAAAAATAATTGTAATACCTATCATTGTCAGTTTCTGGCATCATTGATACAAGTTTCACTTTAGGAAACAGTTCCACGCGTCTTTGTCTTCTATGATACACACAGCACTTGTAATGTACTTGCGTCAGTTTTACTATTTGCAGTTCTAATTAATTTTGGTTGTAGTAAACTTACAGTAGAGTTAGGCCTTGTCTTTCTTTGTACTAATTTGTTAACTGCCTTACAATCGCTATCCGAAAATGAACACTTGTATTTCACTGAACTACTGCCTTTTTCATGCTGTATGTGCTTTAATTCTGAGTATACCACTTTGTTCTGATTTGATCTAAGAGCAACTGATTTAAAATCAAAATACAAAGCATGTTTTGGTGCCATTTGGCTAACTTTGAGTTTCTTGCTTGAGAACAGCCTTATTTCAGAACAGCTCTGAACACAGACAACGGACTATGTTGTTCCATATTTCTAACGTGACGTGCTATAACTGCATGCATTTCGATCGACCTCTTGAACAGTACTATGATCAGTATTTATGTTGTATAATGTTATGGTTGTCCATTTCCAAATTTAAAAATTTAAGGCAGTGGACATGTTGGCACTGTGATTCTTGGACATGGAACAGTATGGTCCGTAAATTAGTAGGAAATATGGACATAGAGCAAAACGGTTCTCTTGATATCGGGTGTTTTAAATGCATCTCCTCCCTTCCTGTCATTCAGAACATAGCTCTGGACATGGAACATTCGCTGAACTTCATAGCTAACATTGTGATGGAAATGGACACAGAACAGTATGGTTCTAGAGCATCTATTTCGTTGCCTTATGTGCCTGTATTGTTCACGTTCCCGCCATACGGCAGGCTTCTGCTTATCGTCTCATTGCGTTATGAACATGCTCAAAAATATAGTACCTGGTGCTGTTCGTACTGGCTGACAAGCCTGAACAGTTTTCCCACAAAATGTTGCTTCAAGCTTGACAGCAGTCGTGTTCACCAACGAATTTATGTAGCTCCACATAAAGAAGTGCAATACGTCATTAAATTGCAGCAAATAACATTCCATATTATGTTACATGAGAGTCCAATATGTCAGTAATTAAGAATCTATTGACTCTTATTTACATGCCCTAACGTTTTTGACTCCACTACATCTGAGGAATCCAATGTTGCAATATTACGGTGTTATTTGAATGACCTTGTATATTATTTAAATTTAATATTATATTATTATTTTGTTTCATAAAAGCATTTCTTTTATTTCACATATTAATCAATTTGAGGGAAGTTATTTTACTGAAATATGTCAAAATATATTCATAACTCAGATCTCGCAATGGCTGCATTGCACGATGATTGAATTGCGTGATATTTTATACATTTTTAAAGATATTTTAAATTTTATGACATACTTTCCTGAAAAATACACTACAATGTACGACCTAGCAAATGTGCCTAGTCTTTCAATCCACTTGCGAAAATTGATAAAATAGTACTATGTTATCAGACAACTAAGAAAACTCCCAATTTTTCAGATCATGAGATCCTTGAAAAGTAGATCTTCCAGCCGAAGTACTACAGACGGACAGGCTACGTATTCTTGCGACCACAAGAGTAATGAGGTTCAAGGAACTTCTTTCACTGAAATGTGTCGAAATATATTCATAACTCAGATCTTGCAATGGCTGCATTACATAATGTTTCAGTTGAGTCAAGCAGTGCCCACCAAGAGGGAATATACTCCGTTTGGAGGCCGAGAAACAGTGATCTTCTTCACCGTGTGATGATATATTATTACCCCTTTAATCCAATATCCCATTCCCAAAACCCGGGCCAGCTCAAAGATCACTCAACTTTAGAGGCTCTGATCTCTTGCATACCGTCTGAGCGAAGGTGTCTCCAATTCTGATATCAGTTGAACTGCGTTTTTAAATTTGTTACGACCGTCTAAATAATTTTCACTTGGACATTTGACGAAGTACATGAAGACGAAAATAAACGGATTTGTACAGTTTCATTCTAACTTGCCTGTAATATAGGAATCGTAATGTTTAGATCTATTGGTTTGACTGTTCAACAGCGCATATGTCACAATCGTACTACGTAGAACAATGGGCTTCATCTTGTCTTATTTGCTCTTGATGTTCACGTTTGATAACGTCCCTTCACTTTAATCAGTCTGAAGGCCATTCACTGACGGCCGAGAAAACGTCAGAACGTTTCACGTGATCCCTTGACATTCCTTCACTATATAGTGTTGAAATATCCAGTTTCATTCCAATATTATCATCTCTAATTGGAAGTAAAATGATCCACATCCGAACGCTCATATTTTCAAAAAATGTGTTTAAGGTTAAAGGAACGCTTTCAGGGCGAATATGGCGATAACAACTACGTCTCTGTATTTAATGGCGAATAATGAGCCATCTGATAACTAAGGAGATAATAGAGAGTGAGCAGATTATGAGTTTCCCGTGCTCATGCGTCGCATAGCCCGAACTCGCTGCCAAACTATAGCTACATAATAAAATAATATACGTTTTGGTTTTACGTCCCATTAAATACTTTGGTGGCTTTCGGGGATGCCGTTGTGCCAGACTTGAGTCCCACAGGAGTTATTTTACTTACCGGTAAAAATACTGATATATTTGAAAACCTTCAAATGCCAATGGTCTCAACCGGGTTCGAATCCGCCAACTTGGGCTCAGAAGATCAGTACTGTACCATCAGAGCCACTCAGCATGGCAATATAACTTCAATAGTAGTGAAATAATCACTTGAAAAGGCATGTACTCCCCACTATCACAAAAACACATGGTAGAATATCCTTGCTTCATTCTCCAAATACGTCTGACATCGACTTCTTTCTGCACATTATAAATATTCAGTTCACAGAATCTACTCCTCCATTGAGGATCACCTGTTCTGAGTCCTTCCACTGCGGTAGCTTACAGGTAGCTTTCTGGCCGATGGTACAGAGCCGTAGGAAATTCCCGATTGCTGGGAGACACAAGAAATACTCCACGAAAATTTTCCTTGCATCACGGAAGTGAAATCTGGATGGATTCGCGATATCTTATTCATAAGTTAGAAGTAAAAGACTTGAAATTAGCAAGAATTATTGCTGGTAAAAACAGGTGGGAACGATGGCAGGAGGGTACTCGGAATGAGGCAATAAAGGATAAGTTAGGAAATAAGTCAATGGATAAAGCTATATACATAAACCGGCTTCTGTGGTGGGTCATGTGACGCGAATGGAGGAGAAAAGGTTACCTAGGAGAGTGATGGATTCTGTTATGGAGGCTAAGAAATGTACAAGGAGACCAAGACGTCGATGGTTAGATTCAGTATCTAACGATTTAAAGATAAGAGGTATTGAAATAAATGAGGCTACAGAAAAAGTTACAAATAGAGGATTGGGGCGGCTGTTAGTAAATCCATAGAGGCTTGCAGACTGAACGCTGAAAGGCAAAGCAGTCTATAATGAAATATATATACCACTTACTTACAAATGTCCCGCATACACAAATGACGAATGGGGTGTCTACCAACTGATTTTGACAGGCACACTACTGCCAGCGGGTAGGTTACGTCAGAATATGAACAGATAAGAGCCAGCCTGTAGCTCGCAGCATGTTACTCAGCGTTACAGGTCTAATGCACCCCTTGCAATAGTAAACATCGTTTTCCACCGCATATTTCTAGGCTGGTGTATGGTACAGCCGCACTGTGTTTGCTGTCAGCATACCGGCAATTGATAGTGTGTTCAGTGGCGATAAATACACAAACATTATTTTAATCCGGACAACCTGCTCGGAATGCAGCCCAAGCTCCAAACAGACGTAGGCCAATGCCCTCTACACACGTATTTCACCGAACAGTATTAGTTTTTGTTTCATACAGGCAACTCTATTATCGAGTGGAATTTCTACACGTTTATAAACGAATAAGTTATTAAATTTCCTTTTCTGCATCTTTGGCGTGTTTACAAACAGTAGCGGTGATTAGGGGGTGGGGCGAGGAGGGACAGTGGCACCCTCCCCCAACGTTTTGGAGTATACATTACTTTCTTTCATTTTAGCCAGCTGGAACTAGGAATTATTTAAAAAGAAGCTGTTTGTACAAGCCTTTTTGTCTTATCTGCTAATTATTTCCTTTACTTTCTTTAATTATTAACATAATTATCGGTGGAAATACGCACAAAACGCAAGTAGTGGAGACTTTGCATGTGCTGTGAGGAAGGGTAGTAGGGGTACATATTTTTTTGACAAGGTCGTGGACACTGAGTTATAATTCACCCGCTTGCCGCGCGCATCCGTCAGTCTGTCAGTCCCGTTTAGTGTCTGTTAGTTTCTTAATGTATATTCAAATACTAAATGATTTTAATTGCATAATCATGCCGTACTTCTATTTAATTGCTCCGGGCGAGCAGGCCATGGGGTTAGGGGCACGCAGCTGTGAGCTGGCACGCGGGAGATAGTGGTTTCGAATCCTACTGTCGGCCGGCCTGAAGATGGTTTTCCGCGGTTTCCCATTTTCACACCAGGCAAGTGCTATTGCTGTACCTTAATTAAGGCCACGGCCTCTTCCTTTCCACTCGTAGCCCTTTCCTGTCTCATCGTCGCCATAAGTCGTATCTGTGTCGGTGCGACATAAAGCCAATTCTTCTTCTTCTTAATCTGCTTAACCTCCAGGGTTGATTTTTCCTCAGACTCAGCGATGGATCAAACCTCAACTGCCTGAAGGTCAGTGTCCTGGAGGGTGAGACATTGGGTCGGTATACAAGTGGTGAGGATGACCAGTACCTCGCCCAGGTGACCTCACCTGTTATGCTGAATAGGGGCCTTGGTGGAGAGATGGGAAATTTGAAAGGGTTAGACAACTAAGAGGTAAGGAAGCGGCCGTGGCCTTAAGTTAGGGACCATCCCTGCGTTTGCCTGGAGGAGAAGTGGGAAACCACGGAAAACCACTTCGAGGAGGGCTGAAGTGGCGATCGAACCCACCTCTACCCAGTCGACCTCCCGAGGCTGAGTAGAGCCCGTTCCAGCCCACGTACCACTTTTCAAAACATCGTGGCAGAGTCGGAAATCGAACCCGGGCCTCCGGGGATGGCAGCTAATCACACTAACTGTTGTAACCAAGGTTGAAATTTACAAAACACAACTTTTATTGCTTCACTTTATAATATTTACACAAATAACTGAAATTTATTTTGAAGCAAAAAGGAATATTGAATCTTGAGAAAAGTCTGTCTTTATACAATATGTACAGGTTTACAGTCTTATATACACTTCTATCTTGAAAAGATAGTCTTTGTGAATTGACACGTTGATAGTCGAGAACTATCTGGCACACTAACATAAATGTCTTTGAGAGTCCTTGTTTGTGGAAGTGCCTGAATTCCTAAAAAGCAAGTTCAATTGATTGAAGAAATTCCACCTAGCGAAACTAAGGGAGCTTGCATAACTTAGGGAATGAAAATGGCTTGTAAAAGAATTACGGAACATAGGCAGCGGAAACAGGTAAGGGAGCGGTGACCAGAGGTGAAACCTCGTACTGCCAGAAATTCAGTCCACCTGGTCGAAGCACATTTTCAAGAGGAGTAGCCTCCGTGCTCGACGTAGGGTGTATTCTGGAGCTGGACACCGGGGCAAGTGGGCAAGTGAGCAGGCAGGGAGCTCCTATTTATAGTACACTCGATGGTCAGGCACGCGCACTGAGGGCTGCGCGTCGAAGCTAGCAGAATGATACACAGGCGCGCGTGCAGCTGGCTGGCGGAGCGAGAAGGGAGCGCCGGACATACAACACTAACCACTACACCACAAAGGCGGATGTAAAGCCAACTGTAAAATATATTCAATTGTAATTGTAATTTCAACGGGAGATAACACCAACGTTCCTTTGACTGGGCTAAATTATTTGTTTTGTGTTATGGTATTTGTTAAGTAAATCTATTTAACCTGCCCCGTGGTTTGTCTGTGAGACCTGGAGAAAATTTTAGTATAAAGCATTTAATCACAATCTCAAAAAAGTATTATTACAAATAAACCACGGGACAGGTTAATTACATTTACGTAATAAATAACATAACACAAACGAAATAATTTAGTCCGGTGAAAGTAAAGTTGGTATTATCCCTCGTTGAAGTTACAATAAAATTCATTTTTTACAATTGACTTTACGTCGCAGCGACACAGATAGGGCTTGTGGCAACGATGAAACAGGAAAGGGCTACGCGTGGAAAGGAAGAGGCCGTGGCCTTAATTAAGGTACATCCCCAGCACTTGCCATTGGTGAAATTGGGAGACCACGGAAATCCATCTTCAGGGCTGCCGAGAGTGGGATTCGAAACCACTATCTCCCGGGTGCAATCTCACATTTGAGCGCCCCTAACCACACGGCCAGCTCACCCGGTACAATTAAATAGAAGTACGGCATGATTATGCAATTAAAAATAATTTAGTATTTGAATACACACTAAGAAACTAATTGGCACTGAAAGAGAGTGCCAGACTGATGGATGCGCGCGGCAAGCGGGTAAATTATAACTCAGTGTCCACGACCTTGTCAAAAAAATATGTACCCCTATTACCCTTCCTCACAGCACATGCAAAGTCTAGCCGTATAGCCGCTACGAGCGGCATTTTGTGCGTATTTCCGCCAATAATTATGTGAATAATTAAAAAATAAGGGAAGGGATTAGCAGATAAGACAACAAGGCTTGTACAAATATCTTTTTTTTAATAATTCCTAGTTCCAGATGGCTAAAGTGGACAAATGTAATGCTTACTCCAAAAAGTGGGGGGGGGGGGCGCCACTGTCTCTTCTCGCTCCACCCCCTAGTCACCGCTACTGTTTGTAAACACGCCAAAGATGCAGGAAAGGAAATTTAAATACTTACTAATTTATATATGTGTAGACATTCCACTCGATAAATGAGTTGCTTTTATGACACAAAAACGATACTGTTCGGTGAAATTCTTGTGTAGAAGGCATACGTCTGTTTGGAGCTTCGGCTGCGTTCCGACCGGGTTGTCCAGATTAACATAATGTCTGTGCATTCGTCGCTGCTGAACACACTAGCCATTGTCGATATGCAGACAGCAAATATAGTGCGGCTGTACCATACACCAGCCTAGAAATATACGGTTGGAAAACGAGGTTTACTAATGCAAGGGGTGCATTTAACCAGTGGCGCTAAGTAACATGCTGCAAGTGACAATCTAGTTCTTATCTCTTCATATTTTGACGTAAACTGCCCGATGGCAGTAGTACGCCTGTGAAAATCAGTTGGTAGACACCCCACTCATCACTTATGCATGCGGGACATTTGTAAGTAGAAAGTACGGCGTTCGTGAGCCACCTGGTTTATATGTACTTGTGTAATTTTCTACGGAATACTCTATGTGATCCAGAACTACTTCTGTGAATGTTGTTTGTTCTCGTCCTCGCTTCTTGTCTCGAATGCTGCTCGTATCCGAAAAAAAATGTTAACTAGTTTATAAACCGCACTATGAAGTGGAGCTCAATCGTCAGGAAATATTTCTTGAAATAATTCGAACGTTTCTCGTCGTCCCTTGACATAATGCTAAACTTTCCAGTATTATACTCTTTATTTGGATCTAAACAGATCCAAACTCGAACTCTCAAATATTGCAGAATCATGCCGTTCCTGAGAACAGAACTGACCGGGCGAGTTGGCCGTGCGCGTAGAGGCGCGCGGCTGTGAGCTTGAATCCGGGAGATAGTAGGTTCGAATCCCACTATCGGCAGCCCTGAAAATGGTTTTCCGTGGTTTCCCATTTTCACACCAGGCAAATGCTGGGGCTGTACCTTAATTAAGGCCACGGCCGCTTCCTTCCAACTCCTAGGCCTTTCCTATCCCATCGTTGCCATAAGACCTATCTGTGTCGGTGCGACGTAAAGCCCCTAGCAAAAAAAAAAAAAGAACAGAACTGTAGTTGTTAGGAAGCTAGGTACGTATTCGAATTATTCGCGACAGGAACGTATGTGCCATGTTTAGCCTTCTACAGTAGTTAGCGAAGTTTTAGGGAGGGCAACTAGGAAAATCCACGCAATAGACTGAAAACCAAAAGTTCACGTAGAGTTGATCGGCATGTCAGAATATGATGTGAGACATTCCCCTGGCTAATAAAGACTTCGATCGTAGAGTATCTGTCATTAAGTGCAGATGGATTAAGGGACAACGGCTAACAGTTAGCACTTTTCATGCAAATAAATTCAAAGATAACATCTTTTTAAACAAGTCTTGAAGATTTATAATAGTTGTAGTCTCATTACTGATGTTTATATTACAGAACAGCTGGCTGTGCGATTTCGGTAACCTACCTATCATCCTGCATTTGGAAGATAATGAGTTTGAAGTCCTGAAGATGGTATTCCATGGTTTCCCACTTTTCAACATGCACATCTTGTGGAAGTACTTTGATTAAGTCCGCGGCCGCCGCCTTCCCACTCCTAGGCCTTTCTTTTCCCATCGTCGTCATAAGATCTACCGTTGTCTGTGAGACGTAAAGCAAACTGTAAGAAAAAGGAATGTTGATATTTTATTTTTGAAGTATTTTAATGATAAAATACCAGGTTAAATGTCATGGGCTGTTACTGTTTTGCCCTATTCTACCATCATCGATCTCGAGGAACCGCAGAAAAAGTATGGATCGTTCTGAATTCGCGATTCGGGTGATTTAATGAATGATATTGTTTTCTTCCGGAACGTTGAGGTTCGAATTAATCAATTCTACTGTAATATCCTGACACCTTGAGCAGATTAAGTAACCACATACGAATCGTAAATAAACACTCGTTATGGAACAGACTTCTTAGTGCTATTTTATTAGCCAAGCTTCCCTAGGACACTGGTGTATGCGTGTCACTTCAGCAGCTCAGAATGAAGACACATTGATAGTTCGCAGGAAACCCGGTATTCCCGCCTTGTCGGCCGTGACTTCATCCACCGCATGCAAGGGAAACACATACTCTGCTCACCCGATACTTCATGAATAGGGCTACCATGAAAATTAATTAAAATCTTCCGACATCATTAAAACAATCAAGGTCGACAGTGGATATATTTAAGGAAGCCGAGCGTGGTCCCTGTGAACTTTGCCTCGTTTCTTATGGAGCAAACCAAAACACTACCATGCTCAATATTCTGGGTCATAAAATCATCAATCAGAACTACTTTTGGCTCCACCGCAGAGAGCTACGTAATAAACTGTATTTCTGCACCACGTGAACTTCGAGTGACATACGATGTCATCACTAGTAATTCTGTAGGAAATTAATGAATTTTTCAACACTAATTTAGAGACAGAGTGCCTCCATAATCACGTACGAATGTAGCGTCGCTCGCTCTACATAGCACATAAACAAATGATGCGTGCAAATTTTATACTTTATTCATTGAATGTCCATCATTATGCAGCCATCGTATCAGTTGGTTAATCTGTAGATGCGATAAATAGGCCTACTGCAAACGCTTCGCGGGTTTTAATGAGGCCTTCAAAACATTTTCCATGGAGTTACCATTCAATAACATTGATGCGTTGACACGTATGCAATCGACCTCTTCATTGGGCTTTAAAGTGGACAGGTCGCCATCCACTGGTGTTATACTAAATCCTTCCGCATTCAATATTTATAGATAAATTGAAAGTGTTGTGAGTTTACATGGTGACGATTTGATATTCTAAATGAAAGGTGTAATCATCTATAACAGCATGGATAATGCTAGAAAGCTGTTCTTAAATTCAAAAATTGTAATCAATAGTAAATTATTTAGCCTTAGTGAAGTGCCAAGGCATGAATTTTCACACTTTAAACTCAGGTAAAGAGATCTTATGTCTACTTCTGTGAATCTGTCTTGAGACAGGTATCAATTGTACAGCCTCCATGATTCTCTGTCCTGAGCATCTCGCTTCAGTTGTTTGACATCCGTTAGCATTCTAAACATTCTTCTTCCTCTTCCTTTTCTTCAATCTATTTTTCCTTTCATCACCCTCTGTTGTAGACAATTTCTACGTTGTATGCGACCCAACCAGGAAAATTTCCTCTTCCTTATCGTTTTCATCAGGTGTCTCTTCTCTCCTACTTTTCTTAGCATTTCATCATTTCTCACTTTATCTGTCCACTTCATTATTTCCATTCTTCTCCACAACCATTTTTCAAAACTTTCCAAATTTTTTGCTTCTATCTTTCTTAATGTCTATGTTTCAGCTCCATACGACACTACACTCCACACAAAACACTTTTCGAACCTCTTGCTTAAATCAGTAGGGATTACCTTTGATGCCAAAAGCCCTCTCACCTTTCCGAAGGCGCCTTTTCCCGTAGATATTCTGCTAATTATTTCTTCTGTACAGCTTCCATCCAAAAAAAAAAAAATTCCCAAGTATCTGAATTACTTTATTTGTTCCAATTTCTTTCCCTCTAGTATTATATTAACAGCAATCTCCTCCTTTCCCATTCTCGTCACCTCGATCTTCCCAATGTTTATCTTCATTCCGAACTCATTGCAAACTCTCTCAATATTTTCCAACATTACTTACAGATCTTTTTCTGATTCCGCAAATACCGCCACATCATCTGTGTATTTTATGGTCTTCAAATCAAATCAAAATCTCTTTATTTGCAAATGAGGTGTCTACCTCGGTGGCAAATGGTACACTAAAATGCATTATTGTCAAGCACTAAATTTTAAATTAACAAGAGAAGAATTTTTTTTATTGAATAGTATAATATACAATTTATGCTAACAATTCTTTTCTATTAACCAAACAGATCATCCTTAATAAGTTTATATTGTTTACAAAATTCTACTTATAATACCTCCTATACTTACAAACATAGTCAACTCATATAAAGTATGTGGAATTACTTCAAATAATACTATGCAACTGGTATAAGATTAAAATTTACATTACATTTATTTACTTTTTTTTTACCCATTTTGGAACCTAAGTAGCATAACGACCTGCTGCGTCTTAACCAGAGCCCCCTTTTGCCACCACTTTTCAGAGTGCCTGAAGGGCCTTCACAGATACCGTAGCCGTCTCGAAGTCCCCACTGTACTTCACCCCTACAGGCAGTCCCCTACTTTGGCTGTCAAAACTCCATGGACCAGGGGATGGAATTAATTTTTTTAACACACATTTTTTATTTACAATAGCCTGCACTGGTCGAATGCCCTCTAACATTCCATTTATTTTCCCTGTTGCTGTTTATTCTTTTCTTGAATACCTGTACAGATTTTGGAAAAGGATCAAACACTACCCCTGCTAAACTGTTCCACTCCTTCACGCCCTTCCCAATGACTGAAAATTTACCCCAGTCGCTTCTGCTAAAATTCCTTCTAATTTTATACTTGTGGTCAGTTCTGCCAATATAATTATTTTCCAACTGAAGCCTCTCACGGATTTCTCCCCATGCTTCTTCTCCTGTATAGGCTCTATATAATCCTATAAGTTTAGTTTTCTCCCTTCTCTTACTTAAAGTTTCCCACCCAAGTTCCTCTAACATTTCTGATACACTACTGTTTCTCCTGAAATCCCCTGTTACAAATCTTGCTGCTTTCCTCTGCACACTATCTATTTCTTTTATTAGGTATTCTTGGTGAGGATCCGAAACACTGTTTGCATATTCCAATAATGGACGAACCATACTTAAGTAACTTTTTTCTTTTAATTCTTTGTTGCATCCTTTAAGTAGCCTCATTATGACATGTAACGATCTGTATGCTTTCCCAACAATGTCATCAACATGACCCTTCCAATGCAAGTTACTTTCAAATCTCACACCTAAGTATTTGCACTTGCCATCTTTTGGGATAACTACCTCATCCAAAGTATATTCAAATTCAGTTTTAAAGCTCCTGTTTGTAAAAGTTGTAACAGTTGATTTGCCTCCATTAACCTTCACATTATTTTCTTCAACCCACTGTTGGATACTTTCAAGGTCCCTTTGTAATTCTGAACAATCCTGAATGTTATTTATTTCCCTATAAACAATTATATGATCTGCATACAATCTTATTTTTGATGTTATATTGTTCCCTAAATCATTTGTGTATATTAAGAAAAGTAATGGACTGATTATACTACCCTGTGCGATTCCCTTTCAAACTTTGTCTTCCTGTGATATATTATTTCCTACTTTGACTTTCTGAACCCTTGAATTTAGAAATGTTCTTATCCAACGTATAATACTTACGTCCAATCCTATTCCCTCCAATTTCTTTAATAATATTCCATGTTCCACTCTATCAAAGGCTTTGGAAAGATCTATGGCTATGCAATCTAACTGGCCTCCTGAATCCAACTGATCTGATACGTCCTGCTGAAATCCCACCAGTTGTGCCTCACAAGAAAATTTCTTTCTAAATCCATGCTGGCTCCTCATGAACCAATTTTTATCATCACATATGCCTCTGATGTACTTTGCTATTAAACTCTCCAGTATTTTACAAACTATACTGGTCAAGCTGATTGGTCTGTAGTTCTCTGGTTTCCTTTTATCACCCTTTCCTTTTTAAATTGGTATTATTATAGATTCCTTCCATTCTTTTGGTATTACAATATTATTTATGACATAGTCAAAGAGAAATTTTAAATAAGGCACTATGTACCACCCCATTGTCTTTAATACCTCCCCAGTAATTTGATCACTTCCTGCTGCTTTTCCTTGCTGAAGCAGTTGGATTTCTCTGAAAATATCTTCATTTGCGAATGAGAAGCTTCTTCTTTCCCTATTTGTCCCTCCCTCTCTATCTTCTGTTACTGTTTCCAACTCTTGACAATCCTCTACTGAATCTCTGAATTCCCTACTAAATAGGTTTGCTTTCTCAGTATCTGTTGAATAGTGTTCACCCCCTTCTCCCACCATTGTAGGAATTTGGATTCCTTTTCCTTTTTGATTCCTAATATATGAATACATCTTTTTCCATTTCCCTTTGTGGTCATTACCCTCTTGAAGTATGCCATTCATATATTTCTCTTTTGCTTCCTTTTTCACTCAATTCAGTTCCCTCATTAGCTGTTTTCTAGTTTCTCTATTCTCCCTACCCTCTTTGATTTTCCTGTTTACTATTCTACATTTTCTTTTTAATTTTCTTATTTCCCTTGTATAATAAACAGGGTCTGAGGTCATTTTACCCTTCTTAACAGGTACAAATCTCTCCTCTCCTTCCCAAATGATTCCTTTAAATTCAGCCCATAGTGTATCCACATTACTCCCTTCACTTATCCAACAACTGAATTGTGATTTAAGGTAAGTCCTAAATTCATCAACTTTAGTTTTTCTGTATAATTTCTTGTCTTGTGTGACCCTTTTATTAAGCATTTTTGGTACAAGTCCTACATCCATTATTACAGCCCTATAGTCGCCTATTCCTTCAATTACCTCAGTTTCATCAACAATTTCCCATGGTTTAACCAAGAATACATCTAGCAAGTTGTTGAGATGAGTCGGTTCTTGTACTACTTGTGTAAATCCTCCCTCCCAAATTAACTTATTTGCCAGTTTCTCTTCATGGGCTTCACTTGCAGCTCCATTCCATTCAACTTCAGGCAAGTTTTGATCTCCCCCAATTAATTCCGTATCATTATTATTGTTTTTATGAGTATAATCTATTATTTTCTCAAATATTTTCATGTCTCTTTCCTCTCTTCCAGGCCTACATGTTCCTATAATTCCCACCTCCTTCATATTATCACAAACTAATTTTATCCCTAATATTTCATCCCTTTTATCGGTAAACCATTCATGTGAACAATAAATTTCCTTCACCAGAATAAACACCACCTCACCCTTTTTATCTCCTCGGTCTCTACGATAGACTGTATACCCTTCTGGAAATACTTCTCTATTACCCACCCCTTCTCTCAACCATGATTCTACTCTTATCACCACATCAGTCTCATAAGATTCCATCAATGTACTGAATTTTATTTCTTTATTTACTACACTCTGACAGTTTACCGAGAGCAATCTCAGACCCCCTTCCTCCCTAAAACTTGACTGTTGTAATTGGGTAACATTTGACTCATGAGTTGAGAACGTCCCTGGAACCCAGATCTTTGTACATAGATCTTGATTTAAGGATCTGGGTTTACTTGGCAAGTGTCCCTGTATATGCCAATTTAGTGGTATGGGTTTTCTTAAGTGCATATTAGTTTGCAAATCTCTGTTGATAATTGTAGCAAATTGTCTACAGAGAGTTGCTTTTTTATTACCATTCAGATGTAACCCATGCCTTGTGTGCCTAGTGAACATTTGCCTGCCAAGACCTAAAGTATCCACTACATAGACATTTCTAAAACTCTTATTTAATCTCTTGATTTTTATATTTACATCATGTACAGCTTTGTTCACACACAAGTCTTCTATAAGGTCATACCTGGGTGGCACATTAAATACAATTACTTTTGAATCAGGTAGTTTCGAAATCTTACCTCTGAGAGTCGTAATTAGTTCCTCACCTTCATTTGCAGCAATGTCATTTGTACAACTCACAATCACCACGTAGTTGTCCTTCTCTAACACAGGATTTCCTCCCATTACAACGCCTCTTGCTTTTCCCAGGGCCTTAGGTAACAGTTTTCGACATATATTAATCAGAGGCGGTGACATGCAACATCCCTGTCTCACTCCTCTTCCGATGGCCACTTCTTCTGTTTCATATTCATCTACTCTAACCATCACCTTCTGATTCTTATACAACTCTTTAATCATTCTTCTGTCCTTCCAGTCTGCACCAATATCTTTCTGAATCCTCATCAGAATGCACCAATTCACTCTGTCAAACGCTTTTTCCCAATCAATGAAATATATATATACATTTCCCTATTCATTTTTAACAGCCTTTCTGCCATCATCCTTAGGCATCCAATTGCATATCTGGTTCCTCTTCCCTTTCTAAAACCAAACTGGTAATCTCCCATACTCTCCTCTATTTTCTTTTCTATTCTTCTCAGCACTATCTTGGTCACTGCCTTAGTAACATGACTTATAAAACTAACTGTTCTATAGTCTTCACATTGTTTAACATTACATTTCTTAGGTAAGGGAACCATAATGGTCTTAAGAAGATTTTCTGGCCAAATGCCTGTATCGTATGTTGTGTTCACCAGATTGGTCAGTGTGACTATCCCCCCATTCCTTAAAGCCTCTAATGCTTCAGATGGTATCTGGACACAGCCCATCGCATTCCTTTCCTTTAGGTCCTGGATTGCCTTCTTCACTTCCCATTTTTCTATCCTTGGTCCTCTAGATTCTTCGTCACAATCCTGCTCATTCTCCAGTAGTACTGTTCTATGATCAGCTTGATGATAATATACATCTTTTATATATTCCGTCCACACCTCCTTACTGTCTTCTAAACTTGATGTCATATTTCCGGGTTTGTTCATTATTCCTTGCTTGCTTGTCTTCCTTGGATTCCGCCTCATCAAGCTCCTTGCTGTTAGACACATCTCTTCCATTTTTCCCCCTTTTCCAACTTTTCTGTTTCTTCACATTGGTTTTTCATACATTCTTCCCTGGCCTTATCAGTTGCCCGTCTCAGCTCATTGTTTAGGTTTCTGTATCGTATTCTTCCTTCATCTGAGGAGTCATTTCCTGCATTCGTCCACTTTATCTAACACCTCCTTTGTTATCCATCTCTTTTTATTTCTTTTCCTTCGACTTCATCTATTTCTTCGTCTTAGGTTTTTACTATTGCATTCCTGATGGTAAGCCATTCCTGTGATACATCCATACTAATTCTCAAGTTTTCCAACTTTTCTTCAGTCCTTCTTATATAAGTCCCGACATTTTCATTCTTTAGTTTTGTTACGTCCCACTTCCTCCAGGCTGTTTGTTTCTGATATGTTTCAGTCGTATTATTATTTCTGCCACTAGCAAGATGTGGTCTGTATTTGCATCTGCTCCAGAGAAAGTGTTAGCCATTTTGATGCTGTTTTTGAACCTTTGATAGCGTATAATAAAATCTATCTGATATTTTTCTGTATCACCAGGACTCTTCCACGAATACAGCCCCAATTTTTATCACAAAACTGCAATACCTGCTCTTCCTGAAATTCTTGTTGCTCTATCTGCTGCTCTCTAACTTGTTCGAACTGAGTATTCTGGCTTACTGCTATAGATGCAGCATTTTCGTCTTCATCTCCAGTATCCCATATATCACTATCAGGAATATCTATGTGTGTTCTGAAGTTCTGAAGGCAAGTTCAGCAGAAATTGTAGTTCAGTATCAGTTACATCTGACCGACAACCCGTCATAATGAAATCCCTCGTGTAAGAATCAGAAGTTACCGCTTCGTCATTTTTTCCACCCGCAAAGCGAAGTTTCATAACCTTGAATATTGTATTCATATAGAGAACTATTGCATACAAGATCTTCCACTTATTACCACTGTTTTCTATAAGGAACAAGCAGTACTTTGCCCTTACTTTGCGTTAAAACGAATTTAGGCGATAAATCAACAATCCAGGCATAAAATAAACCCTACAAGAACAAGCACAAATTATTCACTCCAATCAAGCAGAAAGCACTATATAACAGACCATTCATTTCAGCAGATTTGCGCTCCAACATACTGCACGACAATGCTAGCCCACAAAACTCACTTCCCGTTTCTGCTTACGAGCTGCTAGGCTCTGGCGATGACAATAATAATCACTGACACGTTGCTTAAAAGGGGCTCTCGTAAAGAACGGTTGAAATCAAACTGAAGCGATATATATATATATATATATATTAAAAATCATGTTCCTTATAAGCAACACTGGTAAAGAAAGGATTAAATAATAAAGAATGTTACTGCGACCAACAGCCGACAGGAGAAAAGATCTGGATTCCCTGGCTGACAAGTGTGTCTTGATTACAATGTTTTCTTATACTGTGTGTGTGTGTGTGCAGTTACGGCTGATTAATGAACGAACTGTGGATATTACCTCTAAGAGACAAGGCCATCCTGTGCGTAACATTATCTCTGTCTCCATCATACACCCCACTTCGCTTTTGTCCCCTTCTCTTCCCTATATCACGGCAGTAGCTTGTGGTCTGCTATAGCAAATACGGTGAATACGTGAATTTGAATGAACAAAGTGAGCTCTTTTTCTCGGAAAGAAATATTTTCTCCGCCAATCCGATTGCAACATCGTCATTTCCTAATTATTTTATCGATATAGTTGTGATACACCCTGTATATAAAGGGGTGCGTATTAAGACAAATATAAACACCAAGCAAGAGGAAGGTGGATAAAATTACCAGCCCGGCCTGGAATCGAACACGGAACCCCTGTGAACGGAAGGCACTACGCTGACAATGCAGCTATGAAGCCGGATGAAGTGCAAAATTTATTGATTTACATTACATAATGCTTGTTGCAGTGTGCTCCGTGTACACTTAATTACATGTTTAATCCCCTGGCATAGTGGCATTTTCGATTGCAGTTGCAATATTCAGTTTCCTATCGGTAGGTGTGAAATATTGGGCAGTGAAAATAAATAGACCCAGTGCACGCGGAAGAATTAAATTGCCGGACTGAGTGGATCCGATGGATGAGTGCCATTTTATATCCTTGACAATTCCAAATGCCAGCTAATATCGGTAGATTTGCTGACATTTCCAGTGGATAACATTTCGGCTCTTCGGCGTCTTTGAAGACCATTGGATATGGTTTCCAGGAGACGAAACAAAGAATATTTCCTGCACTTCTCTTCACACAACGACAATCTCCGTAGCTTAGCGGTTAGCACTGTTAGATTCCGTCCTCAAAGGCCCGGGCTAGATTCCAGGTAATACGAGAAATTTCCAAATGGCAGGAAGGCTGGTATGTGGGGTAAAAAAGTAAAATGCAGCTCACTTCCATTGGGCTGTGCCTCCACCTCGCGACGGGACACGAGTTTACCTTAATTCCCGACTCCTTCCTTCCCCCACAACAACACGCAGTTTCTCCAACACGACAGATGTTGCCTTACAAGGGCTTCACTAGCCTTATTATAAAGGGACGGATTTCTCTGATATGTCATAAGTTCTTATAAGAGTTTCATTGTACAACCATATGTATAAGTGTTCTAACCTTTCTCAGATATTGGTCATATTTGTGCTTATTTTTTTATCAAGAACTTTTCATATGTTCCATAGAAGTTTGTATTATTGGTACGTGAGTTTACGGGGGGAAACTTTCATATATTACTACTGCAACAGGTACGTGGTGTCTTTCTGTGAAAGGAATATTTCTTAGCTTTAGTCAGTTTTTAGCAGGTAGTAGATCACATTAAAAGCATAGAAAAATGAGTCTTATTGAAAATTCCTAACTCCTTGTCAGTGAAAGACAGTATTCCGTTTAAGACAGCTTTGACTGGGACGTCTTAATCTCACGCTTATCTGAATGGTCACCCTGCCAGTACTTTTCTTTCCTGGACAAGCGAAGGCAAATGAACAAACCTCCCTGCAAACTGTAATTGGTTTGAGATCGCAATTTCAGCCTTTCAGTGTGATTTCAGCATGACAAAGGTGTTTAGAAAGTGGAAAAATGAGGTAATTTCTTCAAGAAATTTGAAAATGAATTTTTAGTACTTATGGTGTTATTTTATACTGTAAACCCTGTAATGTTAAGGTATCGGCTCTAAGGAGTGTCAATGTGGAACAACACAGTATATACGGTGAGCATCAAGGGGGCTTTTTCTCAATCAATCATCAATGATCAGCTTTTAGGGCGGACGCCCAGGTGGCAGATTCCCTCAAACTTGTTTACCTGATATTTACATTTATTTATAACTCATTTCCTAGCATTTTTAACGAACTAGGAAACGTATCGAACATTTCCCTTGATAAAATATTCCAACCCCTTACTCCTCGTCCTATAAATTAACATTTGCCCCAATTTGTCGTCTTCAGTTACAACTTCATCTCCATATTATGACCCTCCCTACTTTTAAAAGCTACTCTCAAGCTTATTCTTCTACTTATGTCATTCCACGCCAACTCGCCATTGACAGCTCGAAACATACCACATAGTCGAGAATCTCTTCTCGTCATTCCCAAGTCCTCCCAGCCCAAAGTGTGTAACATTTTCGTAACACTACTCCTTTGTCGAAAATCACCCAAAACAAATCGTGCTGCTTTCCTTTGAATATTTGTAGTTCGCGTAGCAAGTCGTCTTGGTGTGGGTCCCATACAGTGGAGCCATTCTCCAACTTCATTCTTACGAGAGACTTAGACGCCCTTTCCTCTACAACCCTACTACAACCCCCTAAATACTCTCAACCATGTGAAGGGATCTGTAACCTTCCTCACCTACCTCGTTAATGTGATTACCCAAATGAAGATCATTCCTTATTTTAACACCTAGGTACTTACATTGTTCCCCATGAGATATTATGAACCCAATGAATACAATCATGAAAACTGAGAGGAGATTTCCTCTTCGTGAATCTTACAACTTGCCTTTTCATCCCATTGTCTGCTGTCCATCTCACTACGCTGTCTATAACTCCTCCTGCAGTCTCTCACAGTCCTGCAACTCATTTACTACTCTATACAGTCTAACATCACCCGCAAATATCCTTATCTGTGATTCCAAATCTTCACTCATATCATTTATATACCGAGTGGTACAGCTGCCCGTATTCACTCAGTTTTATATAACCTGAAGGTTATAGCCTAACCTAAAAGCATTGAACTTGGCTACTCACAACGATGTCTGGTCTTACTACGCTTTCTATAATGAAGGCTGAATGACTAGAAGCAGTGTTGATATAACACTGTCAAATGACCGGTCGTGTTAGCCGAGCGTGATTGAAGTTAAAAGAGGAAATCAGTGATCGTTAGTCGGAGGTTCTAGTCCGGTAATGAACGCCCTTCTACCGCGTTGTTAAATGTTCGTGTGAGTGGCGGTCAGTTCTCATGTTGCACGTACTCCGTTATGTTCGTTTCTAAGTAGCTCTTAAAAGAGCAATTTTCAGTACAAAATGGCGGTGAATTGACATGTTCGTCATTGGTCCTAAGCTATCACGTTTTCTAGGATACCGTGACCACACTTTTCTGTCAAAATAAAATGGCCTCTTGACCCAATTAGGTGCGCAATTCTCTACCAACATCTGTAAGAGTGTCGGTTTATACAGTACAGTAACATTTCGCAAAAATGAGACTGGAGTGTTGGACTCCGCTGTACATAAAATGGTACAGGTTTTTTGAGATGGGCCTCACTTACTACCTTTTGTACCGTTTTTGCACTGTGCGCGGAAGTCAATATCGGACTAACTCCACATAAAATTGCTATAAGATGTTTCGTAAGATAGGACTAAGACACACTTAATTCCTAGCTGGTTTCATACGTTCGGGAAAAATAAGAACAACTGTACCATCCGGTATATAAGAAGACATAAAAGTCCAATAATACTGCCTTGAGGAATACCCTCTTAACCATTAGAGGATTGGTTAATGCTTCACCTACTTTAATTCTCTGAGTTCTATTTTCTAGAAATGTAGCCACCCATTCAAACACTCTTTTGGCTAGTAGAATGCCCTCACTGTCGTCAGTAATCTCCCATGATCTACCGTACCAAAAGCCTTAGATAGATCAATAGCGGTAGGCCTACAGTCCATTTGACCTCCTGAATCTAATATGTCTTCTATGTCTTGCTGGAATCCTACAAGTTGAACTTCACTGGAATAACATTTCCTAAACCCGAACTGCCTTATATCAAACCAGTTATTAATTTTGCAAATGTGCCTATATATAATCAGTAAGAATCGTTATACCCATACACTTCTGTACACATTTGTAATTCGGTAAACACATCTGCAAGATGACGGTTAATTCCAATTTTTATAAATATATTCTCTTGCTATGAATATGTGCTATAGAAGAAGAATTACAGTTCACAAAGTAAGATGCGGGTTTCTGTGGACGAAACAACGTAGGCGGGAAATACGTAACTTGCCTTATTACTGGTGTAATGAAAGAGGACCTGCCTGCTGAAGTATTCTTTTTTTCTAACATGTGAAGTTCTGGAGGAAGTAAATCATTCCGTCATGGCAGTGCTGTTTGATGATGCTAGTAAGCTACCCAGGCCACATGATGTAAGGAGAGGAAAGTCCTACTGATTGCAGCGGATAACGCCCCAAACATGACCAAGGCAGGGGAAGGACTAAAACTATCTTACCACAAAATGATCCATCCTACGTGTCTTGTGCATGGTTTGTACAGAGTGGCAAAATAGATTCGAAGCAACTACCCCAACGTAGACAGGATACGGTTTGTAATTTCTAAGGGGAAGAAAATGTTCCCGAAAGCTCCACTTCGAGTACATAAGTTGAAAGAAACAGCCCTTTCCCCACCTCTACCTTCTTAACCAACCCTTACTCGTCGGAAGACGTTGCTCGTTGTTACTCAATATTACAGCATAAATTACTATTCCTTTGAGAGGGTCATTCAAGAGTTTGATCCTTCTGATTCGTCATGTATTAAAATCCTTGAACATTTGATTTCCTCTAAGAGCCTAGTCAGAAACTTGGTATACCTAACATCAAACTTCGGCAGACTATCAACATTCGTCTTGAAACTGCAGGGCTTCCACTTTGTGAGGCACCGTAAAAACCCGAGGATGATCTGAAGTGAGCAAAAGGTGAAGTGTCTAATACGAATATTGAAAAATTCCAAATGGTTCTGTTGTCTAGTGTAGGATACATTACGCTTCGCTTTTTGTGTACGCGAAGCAATATTTGAGGATTCTGAAGCAGAACTTTCCCCTGATGAAATAACTTTATTCAAATTTGCTCCCACAACATCATATAAAAAGATATAAAAATCATCCTATCTGACAACCGAAGAGGCGTATAGTGTGCCTACTTAAAATAGCGCCTGATTATCCAATGTAATTTTACTGACAGTGTAAACCAATGCCAGGTACAGATATTTTATTCTAATTTTTATAAATAATGTGCTGATTAGACGCTGGCCAATTACTTCGTCACTGATACTTGTATTATTTATGTTGTTTTTCAGGGTACATAACTTTCTGTAGTCGAAGTCGAAATGGAACAAAACACATTCTGATGGATGATAGATAAAATATGCAAACATTAATGACTTGTTAGTTATAGGCCCTAGGTGAATTAATTAAACCGTAAAATCACATTTTTATACATCAATTATTTAAACTAAAAATTCGTTTTGGGTCAAATTTGCATGCTTTTTAGGTCATATTTGCTTCATATTTCAAATAATTTTAGGTCGCGAAAGACCGCCCACTAATTATTTATTTTTTCACAACCTTCTGCATAAATAAGGACAGTGATAGAACGTATTTAGCAGACGAATTTGCTTTCTTCCCTTGCCAGAATTCCTTCATTCTCTCGCTATGTGTTTTCTTCCGTTCTTCCGTCCAAGCAGCAAAAATGATTCTTGTTCAGCAATTTCTGTTACAGTATATTGAAGTTTTTCAATTTCGATTATCCAATTATTCTTATCTTTTAGTAGTAGACATAATTATCTTTTTAATGTGTTTTTCATTGCCCATCTTCTGAAAATGGCCATACAATTCCAATCGTCATTTCGTCACAGTTCCCGATAATTTCTCATAATACTGGCATTTCTCAGGAGACAACCTTTTCATTGACAGTAATTCTACGCATATTGGGTCAAAGATTTCCCTAGGAATTTCCCTTCCTTGTTATTCTAAATTTTTTGTTAGCTGCCTCCAAACAATGCTTCAGGATTAATTACTGTGTTGCAGTGTTTAATTGAGTGTTACGAGATATTGATCCTTTTGTTGGACATCTTCAATGTGATTTTATAGAATTTTTGTAATTTATAAATTCTCTATTTGTTTTCATCACGATTTAATCCGGATAGTTTGATGATTTCCCGTTGGTTTCGAAATCACTTGCCAAACTGAGTTACCAGAAGTTGTCTGTCTAAGTATCGAGGAGATCCTTCCGTGTATCAGATTTTCTCATATGAGATTTAGATGCAATTGCCTGAAGGTTTTCTATGGACTAAATTGCTTCTTTCGTATTGTTGGATAGAATTACCGGATAACCATCGAAGGCAAAATATTTGGTAGGAATATTCTATCTTTAACAAGCTTGTTAATCCCTTTTGTCCCCTTTTCACAGGTTTGCAATATTTTCTCTAGCCCAACATTTAACAACAATAGAGGGAAGCCACCTCCTTGTCTGACCCCTTTCTTAATATCAGACGGCTCAGAAATTCCACGTGAGAACTTAACTTGCGACGTTTCGTCAGTCAGTGTATTTCTTCTTCTTCTTCTTTTCCTACCGCTTTTTCCCACATCTGTGGGGTCGCGGGTGCGAACTGCGTAGCAAATGTGGATTTGGCCCTGTTTTACGGCCGGATGCCCTCCCTGACGCCAACCCTGTATGGATGGATAGATGGATGTAATCACTATTGCGTGTTTCTATGGTGGATGGTAGTGTGGCATGTTGTCTGAATATGAAGAGGAGAGTGTTGGGACGGACACAAATAGCCAGTCCCCGAGCAGGGAGAACTAAAATCCCCCACCCGGCCGGGAATCGAACCCGGGACCCTCTGAATTGAAGGCCAGTACGTGGACCATTCAGCCAACCAGTCGGACTTTCGTCAGTCAGTGTGTATCGGATAGTCATGTGAGCTGCGTTTTGGTGAGAATTGCTTAGGTATCTGGTGACAATGATATCCCTATGTGGTATTAGTTATGCAAGGGGTGTATTACTGCACACTTACACGCGTGAGAGACTATTCCTAAAATCAAAATAGCTTCAGTAATGGTGTGAATTTCCAGAGCTAAGTTATCACCACCCATTTTCCACATTTCAGCTGTTATACTATCTTCTCCTGACGCTTTGTTATCTTTTAGTTCACTGATTATTTGTTAGACTTCTTGTAATGTGGGCGGTTCATAGTCTGGATTAAGCTGTTTCATTTTTTTCAAAAGTAAGGCGCTGCTGATAGGGCTCGCAATTTAAGAGAGCTTTATAATAAATTGCGGAAAGTTTGTAATTTTCCTTATTACGTGTTTCAAGAGCAGGTGCCTTATAATTTCGTAATTCTTTTCTAAATGTTTTGTAAAAGCTCGGTAAATTATTTTTCTTGAAACCCTATTCAGTTTCAATTAAACTTCTTTTATGATTTTCGGAATCTGTTTCAGAATTTTGAGAAACTCATCCCGTGTTTTGTTTTGTTTGGTGTGAATTTAAATTTTTCCAGTGTTTAATTTTAAGTTCAATTGCTTTGTCATAGGTCTCATTTCACAATCTATGCTTGCGTTTCCTTGGTGGTAAGCCTAAGTAGTAAAGATGTATGTAAAGCAGTATGTAAAGATTGTTGGTTACAAGGATAATGTCGAGATAGAGGAAGAGACTAAGGCCAAAGAAGTAATAAAATTTACGTATGATAACAATGACATTTACAATAAGATACAAAAGTTGAAAACTAGAAAAGCGGCTGGAATTGATCAGATTTCTGGGGATATACTAAAGACAATGGGTTGGGATATAGTACCATATCTGAAGTACTTATTTGATTATTGTTTGGCCGAAGGAGCTATACCAGATGAATGGAGAGTTGCTATAGTAGCCCCTGTGTATAAAGGAAAGGGTGATAGACATAAAGCTGAAAATTACAGGCCAGTAAGTTTGACATGCATTGTATGTAAGCTTTGGGAAGGCATTCTTTTTTATTATATTAGACATGTTTGTGAAATTAATAACTGGTTCGATAGAAGGCAATTCGGTTTTAGGAAAGGTTATTCCACTGAAGCTCAACTTGTAGGATTCCAGCAAGATATAGCAGATATCTTGGATTCTGGAGGTCAAATGGACTGTATCGCGATTGACATGTCTAAAGCATTTGATAGGGTGGATCATGGGAGACTACTGGCAAAAATGAGTGCAATTGGACTACACGAAAGAGTGACTGAATGGGTTGCTATATTTCTAGAAAATTGATCTCAGAGAGTTAGAGTAGGTGAAGCTTTGTCTGACCCTGTAATAGTTGAGAGGGGAGTTCCTCAGGGCAGTGTTATCGGACCTTTATGTTTTCTTATATATATAAATGATATGAGTAAAGGAGTGGAATCGGAGGTAAGGCTTTTTGCGGATGATGTTATTCTCTATAGAGCGATAAATAAGTTACAAGATTGTGAGCAACTGCAACGTGACCTCGAAAATATTGTGAGATGGACAGCAGGCAATGGTATGTTGATAAACGGGGCTAAAAGTCAGGTTGTGAGTTTCACAAATAGGAAAAGTCCTCTCAGTTTTAATTACTGCGTTGATGGGGTGAAAGTTCCTTTTGGGGATCATTGTAAGTATCTAGGTGTTAATATAAGGAAAGATCTTCATTGGGGTAATCACATAAATGGGATTGTAAATAAAGGGTACCGGTCTCTGCACATGGTTATGAGGGTGTTTAGGGGTTGTAGTAAGGATGTAAAGGAGAGTGCATATAAGTCTCTGGTAAGACCCCCAACTAGAGTATGGTTCCAGTGTATGGGACCCTCACCAGGATTACCTGATTCAAGAACTGGAAAAATCCAAAGAAAAGCAGCTCGATTTGTTCTGGGTGATTTCCGACAAAAGAGTAGCGTTACAAAAATGTTGCAATGTTTGAGTTGGGAAGAATTGAGAGAAAGAAGAAGAGCTGCTCGACTAAGTGGTATGTTCCGAGCTGTCAGCGGAGAGATGGCGTGGAATGACATTAGTAGACGAATAGGTTTGAATGGCGTCTATAAAAGTAGGAATGATCACAATATGAAGATAAAGTTGGAATTCAAGAGGACAAACTGGGGCAAATATTCATTTATAGGAAGGGGAGTTAGGGATTGGAATAACTTACCAAGGGAGATGTTCAATAAATTTCCAATTTCTTTGAAATCATTTCGGAAAAGGCTAGGAAAGCAACAGATAGAAAATCTGCCACCTGGGCGACTGCCCTAAATGCAGATCAGTATTGATTGATTGATTGATTGATTGATTGATTGATTGATTGATTGATTGATTGATTGATTGATTGATTGATTGATTGATTGATTGATTGATTGATTGATTGATTGATTGATTGATTGATTGATTGATTGATTGATTGATTGATTGATTGATTGATTGATTGATTAAGATTTGGAAGCCTTTGTGATAATATCTTTGAGCTCCATCCAGTAAGACGGATTTCGGTTGGAGATATTTGCGAGGAAGGTCTCTGTGTTTTCTTTAAGAAAGCCTGAATCATTTCTAAAGTGCTTTATTGTTCTGGTCTTGGGTTTATTTGGTGAAATTTGACTTTCATTCCTTTCCGTGGAAATGCTAAGAAAAAAGTTGATATTAGTTTTAAGTTATCGTTTTCACAGAAGCTTTTCAATCTTTCTACATTTCTTTTGTTTTTTTCGTGAGCTGGGTAAAGTCCTCCATTAGATCGGAATTTCATTTCACTTCCAAATTGCGCGTTGATATCTCCCAGTAAAGTTTTGATGTGATGCTTTGAAATTTTGGCTGTGTTTCTTTCCTGTAATTCTCAAAAGTCCTCTACTATTTTTGGTATCTTCTAAATTGTAATTTTTGTTGGTACACGCTAGTTGATTAGAGTAGAGGCTATTTTTCCGGATTTTGGTTAGTAATGAAATTCTTTGTGAGGAGCGGGGGTGGAGTATGTGTGAAGTCCAGCAATGCGTTTGTAAATTTTTTGTTGATTATAAATCCAGTTCCAAATTGCAAAGATTGGTTAATGATTGAGATTGCTGGCTTGCGTTTAGAGATTCTATAATTTTCTGACTAAAAGTTATTTCTGTCAGCATACCTTATTTTTTGAAGTTCTAAAATTTGGATGCTGAACTTATCCAAGGTGTCTGTTGTTTGATTTTGTCACTTACGTGTAGAGTATTGATGTTGAGAGTACCAACAACGTGCTTGAATTTAGGGTGAAGAGATTTGGGAAGCACCTATAGATTCCCGCATGATGTTCTTGGTCCCCCACAATCCTATGACCGTGAAATCCTAGTATCTATACCAGGGCCTGGGGTAAAGTCATTGCTAGTTGATTCCATCATGTTAGGAAGTTGAAGATAGTGGAGAGATCGATTTTATTATTATTATCATGGAACGGATTTCTCTGTAGATGCATATCTGTTTAAGAAACTGAAATTAATTTTATATTGTATAAACTTTACGAATTTGTGGAGTTGAAAATTTTTCCATATTTTGCCATATTTTGGAGTTTATCACATATGGACGGTGCGCAAGCACTACCTCGTATCCCACAATACTATTCCTATCCATTATTTTCCTTAAGACTGTTCACGCCTCGCATCCAAATGAACCTTATTGCACAGTACTGTAGAAATGTATATTTTCATTAAGTATTTATGCACTCCTAATGTAAAGTGCATTTAAGTCTCATGTTCCTTTACCACCCCAGCACAGGAAAATGAACACAACGAACGTTGTTCTCATGGACTGTATGTATATGTGTGGATATGAGCCTTATGGAAGATAATAGATCGAAGGAACATTGTGGGATACGAGGTTTTGCTCGCGCACCGTGGATATGTTCCATATTCTTAAACATTGAAATGAATACAGTCCATATTTCGGCAAAAAAATATTAAATGCTATTAATTTAACAGTCGTCAGAAGAATGAAGAAACCACATAACATTTTTCTTTTAAACACTTAACATTTTAACTTGTGAGCAGCTTAACAATCAGCTGTGTTACCATCATTTCACCATTATTTCATAATTTGAGCATTCCCTTTCAATTCTTCATGAGACTCTATTCAATATTATATTTTGCAGGCCATGGACGCTACCAGCCTCAACTAAAGCCTAGTCTGACACAAGAGTGAGGAATGAATTAAGTTGCATTCAGCATAGTTGTTTATGCATCACAAAAACTTTTAAGAGGTTCCAAAACTTGCATCTGTCATTTTCGGGAAATTTCGAAGACGTGAATAATACCGCAGAACAACTGAATAGTGGTGGAGGTAAAGCTGCATATATAGCGAAAATGAAGTTGGACTCTGTACTTTCAAAGAACCCTGGGTATGAAGAAATCGGAAAGGTTGTTGCAGTGTTATGCGGAAACTAAGTGTGAAGTTAACGTTGGACTTCACCCCAGCAGATATTAAAGTGTTCAAACAGGCACCGATGACCTCTTCTGTTCAACGCCGTCTCAGTCAATATACCGTAAATCTGTACTCAGAGAAAAAGGAAGATCCACTTTCCAGGAATTAAAAGAACGTTTTTAATCCATTTTTGATAACAGAGATTAAATGATCGTGTGTTCTTGGAAGTTCACAATAAAATGAGAAGTGCAACATTTTGTTTAATATAGTTGTACTTTGTTTAGCTTCATTGAACGTTAATATTGAATGGAAAAGATTAGTTATTTGGTAATTTTAATTCAATATATATTTCCATAATTCAATAAAAAACTAAATATATACCGTATGTACATATTTCATTAATTATTATTACACATAAATCCGTTCTCTGATTATTATTATTATTATTATTATTATTATTATTATTATTATTATTATTATTATTATTATTATTATTATTATTATTATATATCCCTCTTCACAGTAGAAGATCTGAATAGAGCTATTAGCTCTCTTAAAAACAAGAAAACTCCAGGACTAGATGGTATACCTGCAGAAGTGCTAAAGATAATACCAGAACTCTGTCCAGAACTGACGCTGAATATGTACAATCATTGCCGGCAAGCGGGTGTTTTTAGTCCCCGATGGAAAATGGCCCGTTTGGTTTTGATCAGCAAAGGAAAACTTGGTGGTTATAGACATTTATATATGCTGGACACAGCTGGAAAAGGCCTGGAGAAACTTCTGCAGCCTAGAATACTCTCTGCAGTTCAACTAGCAGGGGATCTATCTGTTCGCCAACATGGATTTCAGAGAGGACACTCGACGCTAGATGCAGTATGGGAGGTGGTGAATACAGCAGAAAGAGAACAAACGGACAACCGCATTCCCGTAAATTGACACTTCTTGTGACCCTGGATGTGAATAATGCCTTCAATTCGGCAAGGTGGAGCGACATGTTGGTAGCTCTTGAAGAAACTTTCAAACTACCACAATATCTTATGCGCATAATGAGATATTACAGTACTTCAAAGATCGCACTCTGCTGTATGAAACGGAAGATGGACAAAAGACAAAACATCTGACAGCTGGTGCAGCGCAGGGATCGATCCTTGGTCCAGATCTTTGGAACATAATATATGATGGCTTGTTACGTTTGGAGATGCCAGAGGACACGAAGCTTGTGGGCTACGCTGATGATGTGACCGCCTTGATAGTGGCTCGTAATGTTGAACTGGCTCAGATCAACTGAATCAGGTGATGCGGTGCATAAAAGAATGGATGATGAGCCACAGTCTAACACTAGCCGAACACAAAACCCAGATAGTTCTTCTGACGAGGAAAAGGGTCGAAACTCTTGTGCCAATGACTGTTGGAGAGTTAGTGATTGAAACATCTGTGAGCACAAAGTATCTAGGAGTGACACTAGCATCCAAGCTCACATTCTGTAATCATATTCAGAGAGCGACAGATGAGACAGTAAAATATATGACTGCATTTACCAGACTGGTGGGAAATATTAAAGGTCCGAAATGCAGTAAACGACGTCTTCTCATGTCGAGGGTTCAGTCAGTGCTGCTGTATGACTCTGAAATCTGGGCTGAATCCTCGAGATTTGCTTGGTATCGGAGAAGGATAGGTGTCATACAACGAAGAGCAGCTTTATGTATTGCATGTGCATACCGCACGGTTTCCGAACCTGCAATCCTCACGGTGGCAGCAATAGCCCCAATAGACCTACTTGCATTGGACCTACAAGAAATCTGGCGTACCCAAGGAGAGCTGGGAAAGAAATGTGCAAAGAATCGTGCCTGCAGTCAACGGATGAGGTGATGACAACTCAGATGGGAAAGTGACTTTCGGGGTAAATGGACCAAGCGACTGATACCACGCTTGGATACCTGGGTTGAAAGGGTCCATGGTGAAGTAAACTATTACCTCACGCAGCTTCAAACAGGACATGGATATTTTCGGAAATTCCTGCATAGAGTGGGCAGAGCGAGTGACGCAGTTTGCATATACTGCGATGACATCGATGACGTATTTCACAACTTCTTTTTGTGCGGCCATTGGACGGTACAGAGAAGATGTGTGGAAACTAAACTAGGATAATTGACAACAGATAATATTTTTTCTGCGATGCTACCAAACCAGGAATCCTGG
The DNA here is from genome assembly GCF_040414725.1 of Anabrus simplex. Taxonomy (NCBI): domain Eukaryota; kingdom Metazoa; phylum Arthropoda; class Insecta; order Orthoptera; family Tettigoniidae; genus Anabrus; species Anabrus simplex. The sequence continues at coordinate 47,886,762 of NC_090266.1, read as the reverse complement.
GATTGCGTGGCAGTGTATGTGGAGGATGTCCTTCGTCAGAAGAAGAAGGATTTGGAAGCGTACGAACGTTAGTAAAGGAGAAATGAAGAAAGACGATGTCTGAAAGACAAAGCACGATATCACCCTGAAGTAATGCGAGAGCGGTTCCGGGATGATGATGCACATCGTGGGAAAAGGGTGTGTGGGTTTTAGTGGGTAAGAATTCCACACGCTTGTGGAGTGCGGGCCCTTCACAAGTGTCTTTTGAAGATTTTCCACAATCACTCATAAAAATATATTATTATTTTTATTATTATTATTATTATTATTATTATTATTATTATTATTATTATTATTATTATTATTATTATTATTATTATTATTATTATTATTATTTGGTACGAAAACAGAGGAATACTTAGCTTAAGTGAGCGTACGTTAACAGGGATATACCAGAAGGAAAGGTTCTTGAGAGTTAAACAACTTTAGCCTATATGTACACTATCATTAAAGAAAATTACTGGAAGCCACAATGTAGAATTGTAAATGAACATACACATGGAACAAGACTGAGGAATATAAGTCATTTTCTGGTCATCAGTTACTACAACAAATATAGATCCAGAACACTACAAGTTTTAGTTCCTGGATTTTTAAACAATTTCCCTCAGATTTGAGACACTTGAAAACAGAATATCAACTAAAAGAATATGTGAAACTATGGATCATAGAAAATAAAATTACAGTTTAAATATTTGTTCATGAATGAAAAACTACCACAGACTTATCTATTTAATTGATACTTTCAGGGATTGAGAAAAACGCACACCAAAGGACAAACATACAAGGCCAATGTAAATTACAAACCTTATTAATGTCGTAAACGGTAAGGTAAGGATTGTAAAAATGTATGCACATATGAAATAACATATAAATAATTGCAAAGATAACGTATAATATTCTACTGCACATTCGCACACGTATTTTAAATAAATAAATAAATAAATAAATAAATAAATAAATAAATAAATAACATTATTATTATTATTATTATTATTATTATTATTATTATTATTATTATTATTATTATTATTATTATTATTATTATTATTGAATATTGACAATTCTCACTAACAAGGAAACACATACATATGTTACACTCGGACCTGGTTGAAATTTGCTGGGAATATTCGTGGGAGGCAATAGAATGCTAAGGTGAAAAATGCATGTGCCTAGCTCAAGTTTAAACGCCAAAATTGAACAAATAAATAGTCGTAAAATTAAAAGTGCCGCGGGAGTATCGGGGTGTGGCGGAGAAGTAGGGAGGCGCGAAGCAGCGGACGTGAGCCAACCGGGCTGTGTCGAGCCGCGCCAGCAGCCAGGCAGTGTATAGTTAGCGCGATCCCCGTAACTAAGGTTTGAAAAATTCACGCCCGAGTTCTTTTTACTCGTTGTAATTAGTGCAATAGTGATTGTTTACAAAAAAAAGGGGACAAGGCACAGATACTGTGTGCACCATGCGCATCTTACAGCGCTGTCGCTTTCACAAGTATTACATTGATTATCGGCAGGCTCTTCTTTGAAACAATAATCGACTGGTTTAACAAACTGTGAAGGTTTCTTGTTAACATAGCTACATATTTGTACCAACTGAACTGCCACATGCTACAAGAGCGCTGAGAGGAGAACTCAAAGATTGCACTTTTAAAAGGTTGTTCCATAAATGCACGTCAATATCTAACGAGTTTAACAGAATTAAATCCTACATAAGAGGAATAAATTGCTTCTAAATGCGGAAGCCCAAAACATCTAACGGCTGGATAAGTCCAGTGGCTCCTTTCGGAATTGTTTGAACATTAATGCTTTTCTTACTCTCAACTCTAGTATTTAAAATATTTGCTTCTTTCTGTCCGGTCCACGAATTATGAACTAAAACACTGTACTCTGGTACTAGCTCCCAATAAACATCCCGTAACCATTTCTGCACAAGTTCTTTGGTCAGCTTTCCAGACTTTGAAGGCAAAGTGTACAAATTTGTTGCGGTAAATAGGTTTCTTTCTATATTAAGGCCAAATCTGCCATTTTTTCTTTCAACACCACTAGCAACTTCGGCAGGAGTTGTCCATCTGCCCAAATTATTGGTTGTATTGTGTACCTATGAGTTAGCGAATTCATAGATTGTGCTTCCGCTAATACGACTTTTTCTCCTCGATCATTATGGGTCAGGCCAGAATGGAACTCTTCATGAAAACCAGACTGAACAGTATTAAACACGCACTGTGGGTCGTAACTTTCTATTAATTGCGACACTTCTTCCACAAATAGTGTCGCGTTACAATAAATTAGTATCTTTTTTTTCAAATTGGTATTTTAGATACGAATTTGCAACTCTTTCTTGGTCTAATTTTTAATTTGTTTTAAAACTCATTACCCAGGAATAAGACGCTCGAAACGTGTCGTAGCTAACTAGACGAGCGTACTTTAAAGCCCAGTTTTTAATTTTTACATCGTCAACAATTTTGTTTCGTTGTCTACTTCCTTTGAACTTATGATAAGTCGTCTTTGTAACAAATTTATTTTCTTCTCCCATTGTGCCACCGTTTTCCAGTTGGTGCTCCCACCCTAAAGTTCTTCTCGGCACTTTAATTTACTAAACCTGTTTTTCACTGATGCGAAGCTCCTCTGTTTCCCACCTTTGTTTCGCCAATATTCGCTGACCTTCTTCTTGTAAGTTATTGGGATTAGGCATCGTTTAGCCGTTGTTGTGGATGCAGGGTTAGGAGCAACATTTTCGGAGACGGGTTCAAATATCGGTGTTTCAATATTGTCTTCCTCGAAAACAAAGTCATCATCTGACATATCCAATGTGTCATCCAGTTCGACTGTCACATCGGGGGACAGCGTTGCTCAACGTCCGTAGGTTTTAACCTTAAAGTACCCTACACGTACCCTCCGGGTGGTGCTAATCGAGCAACAACAGCAAGATGCCGCCGTACTGCCCTACAGGGCCTCATGGCTATGACAATCGTGCAACGAACTTAAATAATAGTCCTTCTGAGGAATCATATTCACATTCACACACCCGAACCTTCGGCTCTGTATTAACCATCTGCCAACGTAACATAGAAGGCATATGTAAGGCAAAAATGAATATTTATTCAAGATCCTTCATAAACTCTCCGTGGATGTGGTAGTACTCCAGGAAACTCATACTGAAGATGACCAGCAATTGAAACATAGGGGTAAAATTCTAGGATACCAACTAGCGGCATGAGTGAATGATCCTAAGTATGGCATAGCCACCTTTGTCAAGAACGATATAGGAAACTGTGAAGCAATGGAACACGTTACAAACGAAGCATTCTTCTCCACATCTATAAAGGTAGATAATGTCGTGATTACTAACGAATATTAACCACCTAGCGTCAGCTGGCTAGAGCACAGAATGTTGGTACCTCCAGAAAACAGCATCATTCTTGGAGACTTCAACAGCCACCACACGCTATGGGGATGCGATGAGTGCCATGAAAATAGAGACAGGCTATTTGAATGGATGGATGCAAGAGATCTTAAACTAGTGTACAATGCCAAGGACAAAGGAACGTTCTACTCTGGTCGTTGTAAAAACGACTATTCGCCAGATCTCTGTTTTGGCTTCCATAACCTTATGACAACTACCTCGGTACACAGACAGGTACTGAACAATTTCTCTCGGAGCCAACACAGACCCATAATCTATAGAGTTGGTCTTCAGATCCCTGTTATTAGGTTTGTACCCATACCTAGATGGAACTTCCAGAAAGCTGACTTGAAGACATATGCTTTGCACACAGATGCGAACATTAGGTGGATAGCTCCGACGCTAGAAAATGACTGGAGGTTTGTTGGGCTAATAAAATCAGCTGCACAGAGAACCATTCCTCGTGGCCGTCGGATTACATACCTGGTTGTAACGTGGAAACAAGTCGCTTGACTGCTAAATACTTAGAAGAAAACAGTCAGAAGAAAGCAACTGAACTTCTGAAATCTCTAGATAATGCTAGAAGAGAGAAGTGGATAACAGCAGTACAAGATCTCAACTTCACACACTCTAGTGGAAAAGCGTGGTCACTCATGCGTAAACTAGATACAACGTCCACACCACTGAGGATGTAGACCTCCATTAATGTGGAAACTATAGTTAACCACCTGGTCTCTGTATAACGGGCTCCGGGGAATAAGAAATTCACAAAGCAAGTTAAGTCGGATCTAAGGCAGAGAAAACAAGAAATCCAACCAAATGACCAATATTCAAGTCCGTTTTCCTCAGAAGAGATAAAAAATGGTCACGACTCCCTTTTGTAGTGGTAAAGCTGCCGGACTTGATGGCATATTCCCAGAACTTTCAAAGAACTGTGGTCCAGCAACCAAGCGCTATCTTGTCTCTTTCTTTAGTAATGTTATGCAGTCTGGCCGACTGCCTCCCCTGTTTAAGAAAACTAAAATTATCGCTATCTTGAAACCAGGCAAGGATCCTAAATTACCCCAAAGCTACAGACCAATATCCCCACTAACCGTAACTTACAAGCTTCTGGAAAGACTGATTCTTAACAGGATAGCTCCTACGATTGAATGCCTCATTCCGATTGAGCAAGTTGGTTTTTGTCAAGGTCATGACTGCAGCGATCAGTTGCTCGCTTTGACTTCCTTTCTAGAAAATGGATTTGAGAGGAAGAAGAAAAGTGTCTCTGGGTTCCTCGATTTTACCGCCGCCTATGACACAGTCTGGAAAGAAGGCCTCCTCCTGAAACTCAGCAGAGCAATACCATGTCTCAAGATCTTCACTCTAATAAAACATACGCTGGGAAATAGATTTTTCCAGGTTCATACAGAACATATCCGCAGTCGTTTCCACAAACTCAACAATGGTTTGCCACAGGGTTCAGTGCTGTCTCCAATTCATTTCAACTTATACATACACGACCTTCCAGAATCCACATCTCGCAAGTTCATCTATGCAGATGACATCAACCTCACCATACAAAGAGCAGACTTCAGTGAAGCTGATGAAATCCTATCTCAGGACCTTGAGAAGATGGACGGTTATTTCACAAAGTGGCGATTGACACCTGGGCCTCTAAAGACAGAAGTAGCTACGTTTCACCTCAGTAACAGGAATGCAAGCTACCAACTACAATCAGGTTCAGAAATCACACACTGCGGTGTAATGCTACCCCCAAAAGCCTCGGTGTAACTTTAGATAGATCCCTAACTTACCGGCATCACCTTCAGAAACTGGCAGCTAATCTGAATAGCCGTAACAACCTTCTGGGTAGACTAGCTGGAACATCATGGTGTGCAGATGCGAATTCACTGCGAACAACTGCTTTAGCACTTGTATATTCTTCAGCTGAATACTATTCTGCTGTATGGCTGAATAGTTCCCATACTCGTCTGGTCGATATCCAGTTGCGCCACACAATGAGAATCATACCTGGCACCCTGCACTCCACTCCTGTACAGTGGTTACCCGTACCGAGCCACATTCAACCTCCTCACATCAGACGACAAAATGCCCTTGTCAGATTATGAACTTCCCATCCACCAGGATACAGAAGAAAACGCCGTTGCGAGACTGAAATCGCGGAAACCTGCCTGGAAGGCGGCCAGGGAACTAACTGATATACCTTTTAGACCTGTCGAAGCATGGAAGCAAGAATGGGCCAGATTACACACACATGGTCTAATCAACCTCGATGACCCAACAGCACAACCTCCTGGGTTCAATCTCCCACGCACCATCTGGACTAGATTAAAGAGGATACACTGCGGCGTTGGAAGAACAACTGCTTCTTCACTACACCAGTGGGGGTGGTTGGGTCTCCTTCCTGCAACTGTGGTGCTGAAGTGCAAACCATCAGAATGTCCTCTACGATCATTCACTGGACCTATGGAGGAGCTACATCAAGTAACCCCTACGGCACTCACTTGGATGGAAGGACTTGACATCAGCTTGTGATAAAATCTCAGAACCTGAAGGTGTGTGTGTGTGTGTGTGTGTGTGTGTGTGTGTGTGTGTGTGTGTGTGTGTGCGTGTGTGCCTCCTAGTTAGTCCCTAAATACTCTATATCCATGTAAATAAATATGTTTATATTTTACTAATAACACTTATATGTAAAATACATTTCAAACGATTGTCAACTGAAGCATCACACGCTAAAATAAAACTAAAGCGGTATCCAAAACCCTGTCGGCAATTAGACCTGTAAAACGGAGACAAGAACGCAGTTCATGTGAACGCCAGTTTTTCTCTTAAAAGTAAATATATATAAATATATATATATAAGTACATTGATCCACTTACGATATAATTCCAATCCTAAATCCCTTTCATCTTCAGAAAAAGGGGTATCATTTCTGTCACACACTGCAAAACTATTCTGAATGCACAGTACTACATTCGACGGATTGAATGACTTCTGTAGTAGGCGTTTTTCTGTATCTAGGTGTAAAAAATCAATTATTACCATAGGAGGTTAAAGTAAATATACAGTTACCATTCATAAAAATGACTTATAAGAACGTCAGATTTTACCTGTCATTGTAAGAACGTTGTCTCATCGGACGACTAATCAATGTGCCCCTCTTGATCTGCTTTGACGTTGCTAATCGGGAAGATACGAGGTATGTGCGAACTGTGGTGCAGTAAAGAAAAGTGGCCGCGGGGAGTCATTCGTTCGACTCACGCGAGCAGCCCGACTATACGCTGCCTGGCTGCTGGCGCTGCTCGACACAGCCCGGTTGGCTCACGTCCGCCACACCCCGATATTCCCGCGGCACTTTTAAATTTACGACTATTTATTTATTCAATGTTGGCGTTCAAGTTTGCGCTGGGCACATGCAGTTTGCACCTTAGCATTCTACTGCCACCCACTAATATTCCCACCCAATTTCCACCGGATCCAAGTGTAACACATGTATGTGTTCCCTTGTAAGCCAAAATTGAAGATTCTTGATTTCAATGAAATAGTCAAATACTATCCAAATCATGTTTAAAATTTTTAAAGTTTAATATTACTTATAACACTGGCATAATACCCTTATTGCTCTACTGCACTGATGGGCCTGGCCTACGAAGTGACAACTGCTCATCGCTGAAAAAAATTAAATGGCGTATGGCTTTTAGTGCCGGGAGTGTCCGTGGACAAGTTCGGCTCGCCAGATGCAGGTCTTTTGATTTGATTCCCGTAGGTGACCTGTGAGTCGTGGTGGTGGTGGTGATGATGATGATGATGATGATGAAGACGACACATATACCCAGAGCCCGTGCCAGCGAAATTAACCAATTATGGTTAAAATTCCCGACCCTGCCGGGAATCGAATCCGAGAGCCTTGTGACCAAAGGCCATCACGCTAACCATTTCGCCATGGAGCCGGACTGCTCATCGCTAAGGCCTGCAGATTCGTGGTGACGTGTGGTCGGTACGATGAATCCTCTCGGTCGTCATTCTTAATTTCCTAGAACGGCTAAATTGTAATCACATAGGTGGATTGGATATCGAACCAGCCCTCAGATCAAGGTAAAAATCCCTGACCGGGCCCGGAATCGAACCTGGGACTTTCGAGTGAAGGAGAGGCAAGCAAACCCTGGACCCCCGAGCCGACTAATAAGAAGAAGAAGAAGAAGAAGAAGAAGAACACAATCATCTTCCATAATCTTTAGTATAAGATGCGAGGGTACGAACATAAATGGGAGGAAGCAGGCGTAACTGAACCCTTCCTCTGCCCAGACATTTCCCTACCAATCACCTCATACAGTGTTCCTGTGAGACCCAGATTGAGTTCCTGTATTTTCAGTTCACTGAGCTCGAGCGATTGCAACCATCCACCGCCATACAGAAACAAGGTAGCGCTTTTTAATTCAGCCTTTTGGCTGCAGATGGCATCGCTCATCGACTACACATCCGGCCTCCCTCTCCACCCCCGCCCCTCCGCCACCGCCGTCACCACCACCCTGCAATAACTCGCATTATACATCAATTATTAATTGCGGGCACAATGCACCATTTAGCTAAATTGTGTATAATTGTTGACTATCATTAAACAGTTAAATTTTAATGTATTTAATGTATCTTAAATATAAAATGAAATGTGCATTCATTAGTAAAACATTAGTGGAGCAGAAGATATAAGCCAATGGAACCAGGGAAGGGGAAATTCAAACACGAAATGAGTAGATATTTATTCGAACCTAGAAAATATGACGAAGGAAGGCTCTTAAGCGCCTCAGCCCTCTGGGTTTTTCCGAAAATAGAACGTGCCTACTGTGACGATTAGTGCAACGTAGTTAAGATATCTTGAGAACTTTCTCCAAAACTAGTCTTTTCATCGCAGTTGATAGAAAAAACTACCAAACGATGTCTGTGCATAGGCAACACTGCACCGAGGAGTCGATCACATCAAACAAGAAAGGAGCAGAGTGAGCGGAAGCAGTACTGGGGGGGGGGGGGGGGATAGTAGGAGAGGTTTACCGTGGTTGGTACCAAAAATCAAAAAAAGAACACCACGTTACAAAAAAATTTTTAGATGACCAAGTGTATTGGAAACAGCAGCTTTAAAGAGAATACAGTACACACTAACATTTTTGGAGAAAATAGATCCTCAAATATACCCTGGACATTGTAGGAAAGTATCAAAGGGATAATTAAGCAAAACCTGCAGAATAAATTTGACCAATATATATACAAGAGATTAAAAAGGAACTGCCATGCAAGGTCCGTGCTTTAACAGGTTTTCCAAAGTTATACAGATAACCATCTCAGATGATATATTTCTTATGTAGAGTTTCAAAACCTTTGAAAGAACATCTCTCTTTTTTTTTGGTCAATAAAATTGGTGAAAAAAGTTTATCACAATATACACCTTGTTAACCAAGAAGATATAGTCCGAGCAAAAATCCCAGGCATTGATTACAAAGACAAAATAGCTCGGGTCCCCGTTTTAGAGGAAACGTTTTCGAAAGGGGACTAACCCACAGATAAGTTTGGACAAAATTTTACAAAAATCGTTACAATAGAAACACTGTGTCAGAGTGAATCTCGACCATATAATGGAACTAGATCACAAAACCAGTTTTCTCAATTATTACTATTATTATTTTGAAAAGAGAGGTGTCACACACACAATCACCTGAAAGGATAATTATTAATATTATTATCTGATCAAATTTGGAGGGAACAAGTACACTTTTACCATGAAGATCAAGAAATATTTGGCCACACTAAAAAACCAAATACGCCTCCAGGGCGCCCTAATACAAAAAGCATACACACCTAATAAAAGAGAAAAGGGTAGGGTAAAAAGGAGCATCAGTACAATAAGGATAAGTGAGGATGAAAAGAAAGGAAACTCCGACTGCGTAATGCTGGAGAATATTTGATCTGCCAATAGGTTTTTTTCAGAATCGTCTAAGGTTGTGAAAGTTTTCTGTTTGACGATGTTTAGGCTCAGTCCACATCATCAAGTGTTCAGCACTAAAAATCAATTAATCTTAATCAGTTTTGAAGGTGGCAAGGAGTTAGACTCGAAACCAAGGCCTTGAAAGTTTTCATAGCATGCCATCACTCAACATGCCGAAACAGGCCGAGTATTAAAGTTTCCAAAACAAGTTTAGTAAATGATATGTTTAGCTCACCAAAGTCCTTTCAGAATAACTCCATCAGCTGGTAGGGAAGAAAATGGCGCAGCACACGGCAAGCCGTGCGAGGTCCGTAGTCCCTCCACACACACACACACACACACTATTTACAGAAGATGATGCCAGTCTGCCGAAGACGGACCAAGGACCAAGGGGGAAGTTTTCATTCCCCTTCCCGGAGGGAAGGGGCGGGCCACCTAGAAGGTTACGCCTTCTCTCTGGCCAGGAGATTTGGCGGGGTTTGGGGATTTGGAGTGGTTTGATGTTAAAAGAAAGGAGCTTTGGATTTGGTGAAGTGGGGGGGATTGGCCTCTTGGCTAAAGTGCAGTGTCTGCTCTTTTGCTTTTTATTGTTTTCTTTCTTGGTTACATACATTTCATGGCATTGTTTAAAGATTTACATACATTGGCTGGTTACATAGTGTGACTTATAATCTAATGAGGGTGCGATTATTTGGAAGGAATAGAGGGATGATTTGATGGTAGAAGGAGGTGATATTTGCTAGGGAGGTGAGAAGTAGTAGAAGGAGCTGGGAGTTGTTATATGAGTTGGGAGGGGGAGGGAGGCGGGTGTGGTTCTGTGAAGGGTTGCGATTGGGGTGGGTGGATTTTTGCGGAGGGGAGCGTGATGCTTCCAACCGATGGTGCTTCCCGAAAAGCTGGATTCCATTTCCAATCAGGCGGTGAGTTTCTTCGGGGAGCTGGAGTTGTACTCTTACCATATAGGTAGGTCCTGTTGCGTTATGGATTCTGCTTACTTTCTTCGGCTGTAGTCCTGATCGTTGAAGTTCCTGGTTTATTAGTTCTGGTGGGATGGCTGGATTCACTCCTCTAATGACACATCTGGTGTGATGTTCTAATGCTGGTGGATGCGGGGTTGTTCTATTGGGTTCGGACTCGGACTCGGGAGCTGGTGGCGGTGACGGTGGTCTTTCTGTGTCCATGGTGGTATTGTGGGCTGCTTCTTCTGTCGGTGGCCGGGTTGGGTTGAGTGGGGACACGGGGGACATCATAATCGGGGATGAGTGGGTCATGGTTGTAGTGGTTGTATGGGTGTAGGGAGAGCTGCGGGCAGGAGTAGTAGCCATGGTGGTGATGGTAGTGACTAGGGTAGTGAGGGGATGGGTTGATGGCTGGGGTGGTGGGATGTATGGGGGGTGTCCTTATTGGGGGTGGCTGGCAAGGTGGCTTGGTTCCCGGGTCCGGTCCGAACTCGTTTTCCAGTTGAGGTGGGCAGGGCTCAGCGAAGTGCGGCTTGGCGTTGATGTAAATTCCATATCGTATTGCTGTCTGGACAGCTCGTTCTGAAGAAAGTTGGAGGAGTACCCGGTCAGTAGGCATGTAGTTTTGATGTATTCTCCGGAGGTTTATAATCGGGATTCCTTCATTTTTCAGGTATCGGAACAGAACATCGTCTGTGTAGGCTAGATCTACGCCAGGTAGGATACAGTTGGGCATAGTGGTGGAAGGCCGACTTCCAGTTTGGTGTCTTGGCCTGATTATGCTTTGTTGTCACGGCTAGGGTACGAAGTGGAGACTGGAGTGTTCCCTAGCCGTAGTAAAAAGTGGCATGACGGGCCAAGCAGTCCAATATATACACGCCCGGAAGCGAAGACTAGTTCATTCGAAAAAGATCAAGTGACGTGGCAGATGACGTAGTAGGTGCGAGGCAGACAGAAAGACAGTGGTCAGTGCGTCGAGAAAAGTCGGAGGGTAACGACAGGTGAGCAAAGTAAGGTAATTCCGATGATAGGAAGAAGTATTGATAACCAGAGCAGACAATAATAATAGCATTATAGTCTTGTAGAAACATAAAATTGTAGAGTTTGTGGAGATGTACATGCGACGAAGTTTGCATAAACTCGTAGAACGTCGATGGAGAGGTTATGGCAGTAGCACGTTACACTACTTGCTCTAAGGAAAGAATATCAGTCCGTCCCCGTTGTAGTTTGCAGATGTTCTCACGCACATGATAGAATATGCCTTGAAATATAAAGATAACGGCAATGCTATTAGTTCAACGTCCCCTCTGCTGTTATTAGCGTCAAGGCGAATTATGACGGAACTATATTGTTTTACTAATGTAATCACCTTCCACACATAACTAATTGTCCAATACGTCGTTCATTATCAACCTACTAACCGAGAGATTAAACTGTTTCCTAGGTTTCTTAAAGCATCTATTAACAGGAGAAAATTATACCAAGTACACATTGTGAATGAAACCGACTGCTTAGCTGAATGGTCAGCGTTGAGACCTTCAGTTCTGAAAGTCGCAGGTTCGATTCCCGGCCGGGTCGGGAATGTTAATGGTGTGTGATTATTACTTTTGGCACTCTTCACCTCTTCATATTCAGACAACACACCCCACTAATAAAACCACAGAAACACGTAACAGAGCTTATACCCTCCACACAACATTGGCGTCCGGAAGGGCATCCGGCCATGAAACGGGGTCAAATCCACACTGTCCGTACTCACGACCCCACAAGTGTGATAAAAACGGAATAATAATAGTAATAATAATAATAAGAAGAAGAAGAAGACACATTGTGAATGCCTGTCACCTGCCATGAACCATACATCAGGATTAATTCGCAAAATATCCCCCCTACACTTTTCAACACCGGAGCAGGTAGTCAGTCATGGAAGCAAAATGCAGATGAACCATAGAATGTAAAAATAAATCCTGAAATTGCAGATTGCCTATAGTACATAATATTGAAATTGCGAATTGTCTACAAAATTGTATGGCTTAAAAATCATATGAAAATAAAGAGATGAAGAGACCAAGAGAAACCTGTCTTGTGTTCCAAACAATTCAAGAATCCCGTCGAGTAAAAGCTTAAGCAAAATCTCCACAACAATGGAAGTAACAAACTGACACTGCTTAATTTAAGTTACAAAATGTATGCGGTAAAAAATTCCTCAGTTGTGTCCGGCTCCACGGCTAAATGATTAGGGCGCTGGCCTTTGGTCAGAGGGGACCCGGGTTCGATTCCCCCAGGGTCGGGAATTTTAACCATCATTGTCTAAGTCCGCTGGCGCGGAGGCCGGGTATATCTATCGTCTTCATCATCATTTCATCCTCATCACGACGCGCGGGTCGCCTACGGGCGTCAAATCACAAGACCTGCATCTGGCGAGACCCACACGTCCTCGGACACACCCGGCGCTAAAAGCTATCGGCCATTTCATTTTTCCTCACTTGTTATCGTGTTAGTTAGTGGGTCGAATATTATCACGCAACCTCACGCAAATTAGCAGGACCAAGTTCGTTGAAAATATTTAATAAAAAGCTAGGTAAGCAGCTTATAGGGAATTGGCCACGTGGGCGACAGTCCCAAATACAGATCATTGATTGATTGATTGATTGATTGATTGATTGATTGATTGATTGATTGATTGATTGATTGATTGATTGATTGATTGATTGATTGATTGATTGATTGATTGATTGATTGATTGATTGATTGATTGATTGATTGATTGATTGATTGATTGATTGATTGATTGATTGAACACAATGATGCATGGAGCTATAACCATATCAGTGAACACAACATATGTATTTTAACAACGAAATAGATCGCGATAGAAAACAACCATTCACCCAACAGAGAAGATCGTCTATTGACAGATGAGTTGCCAAGATGCAAAGAGCCTCAAGTCCATAATAATTCTTTTTTCACAAACGAAGAAAAGCGTGTCATTTTTACGTGCAAGAGATGGGATCACAATTCTTTCACCATAAAATCCTAAAAATATATTTGATTTTAAATTCATAAACGAGAGAAATGAAATTTCTCTCATTTTCTAGATATTTAAATGTTTAGTTTGGACATACGGCATTTTTCTGCATTACATTGTACATAAGGGCATATACTACAGTAAATAGCTTAATGTCATTAATGGCATATGCTAGAGTACTGGGAACATAAACTTAGGTGGACTGCAGGAAAGAAGAAAAACTGAATTATCACTTAATTACTATATATAATTTCATTCGTTTCATTCTGCTTACATTTCCGTTATTTTGTGACAGAAAAACAAAACAATATTTCACACAATATTAACTTAAATGGCAGCAGGTACTTTACAATAATTTAAACTGTCAAATTTCAGCTGTTCTAGTTGTCATTCTTCAGGCTGTATGAAAGTATATCGTCGTTATCGGGACAAAAGCCCCTGTGTGATAATATATTTGAAGATATACTGACCCGCATCACATACATTATGAAGAGCGAGAATGCCTTGACAATTTGCACACAATATTGCACCTTAGATGATAGAACCTCACCGGCCAAAGTTCTAAGCTAAAATATTTCACATAGGAGGTTTTGTCCCGGCAGCGACGATATGATAGCGTACTGAGAAAAAAGATGTTCACCATACTGGGATACAATGGGGTTAAGCATAGATTATTAACATCAATCAGAGGCATTTAAGTCGACAATTGAGCTGCAGTGAGAATTGATGGTATAATTAGTTCCTGGTTCAGGGTACTTAAAGACAAGGCTGTAATCTTTCATCTTTGTAGTTCGTATTTTATATGGATCATCTTCAGAAAGGTATACAGTGGCAGGAAGGGATTCAGTTAGGTGGAAATGTAGTAAGCAGTCTGACCTATGCTGACGATTTGGTCTTAATGGCAGATTGTACCGAAAGCCTGCAGTCTGATATGCTGGAACTTGAAAATAGGTGCAGTGAGTATGGTATGAAAATTAGGCTTTTGAAGACTAAATTGATGTCAGCAGGTAAGAAATCCAAGAGAACTGGAATGTAAGATTGGTGATACAAAGCTGGAACAGGTTGATAATTTCAAGCATTTAGAATGTGTGTTCTCCCAGAATGGATAGTAAGAAAGATTGATTCAAAGTTCAGTGAAGCTGATGCAGTGAGCCCGCAGTTGCGATCAACAGTATCCTTTAAGGACTATATTTTCATCCGCCTTTTTTCAGACCAACTTTGCTTTACGGTAGTGAAAACTAGATGGATTCAGGATATATCATTCATAAGTTAGAAGTAACATACATGAAAGTAGTGAGAATATTTTCTGGTAAAAGAAGGTTGGAACAATAGCAGGAATTAACTCGGAATGAGGAGATAAAGATTAATTCTGTGGCTTGGTTCTAAAAGGGCCAATGTCATTTTTTATCGAAACTGAGATATTAACTGATACAAACACGTTTTATCCTGGCTTGCAACAATTTCAAAGGGCCAATGTCTCTATTAAGTACTAAACGAACAGTTAACGCATAATTAAATAAGCCCTTGCCAATAATGTTGGATTATCATTAAAGATTAGAGACCTGGAAATTTTTAAAGAATACGATAGAAAAGATTAGCGTTTAATAAGGTGACTTCCAGAAAAAAGTATAAAGTTATTTAAAGTTAGTTGTTAAAAAAAACAATTGGAAAACTATAAGCAAAACATCAAATGCTCATGGCTCAAAAACAGGTTTTTGACATTGGCCCTTTTAAAACCAAGCCACAGAATTAGGAATGAACTCTATGGATGAAGCTGTACGCATAAGCCAGCTTCAGTTGTGTGGTCATGTGAGGCGAATGGAGGATGGTAGCTTAAATAAGAGAATAATAAACTGTGTTATGGAGGGTAAGTGAAGTTGAGGGAGACCAAGACGACGACGGTTAGACTCAGTTTCTAAGGATTTAAATATAAGGGGTATAGAACTAAATGAGACCACAGCACTAGTTTCAAATAGAGGACTGTGGAGACGTTTAGTAAATCCACAGAGGCTTGCAGACTGAACGCTGAAAGGCATAACGATCTATAATGATGATGTATGTATGCATGTATGTATTGTGCCCCGGTGTGGTGGGGTGTCAGCTGCATCATTCAATTAGAATTATGTATTAAGAAACATATGTCATATTCGCTAAGTAAGAATATCTTACATTTGTACATTTTGGGTCTACCGACAAGTTGGTAAGGTGTTGCGACACCCACACAGACTTCTGTCTCTACGAGGATTACGGTCTCAGAAGGGAACAAAATGACTAGCAAAATTAGTATTCCCAGAAATATTCCCAAGTAGAAAAGAGGACGTAAGGGCTATTTCCAAACCCGACCGGGAAATACGTTGTCCAGGGCTAGCCGATATACTGAACGAGGGAAGCACGTCATGCAAGATTCTTGGAAATGACGTCATGGAAAATCCCAGAATGGAGGCGGGTTTGATGCTTGCAGTTGGTAGAAATAAGAATTAGATGAGATTTCAAACTCCCGCTTAGCTATGGACCAATTGTAAAATTCGCCGGGGAGAAGCAGTCAAGCCAACATTGTATTATAGGAGGGGTTATAAAGGGTAACTTCGCTGATTAAATTTATAAAGGAAAACTGAATACAGATTAGTAATCAGGGAAATTTTAGAAACATGACCAAATATTGAAAGTTATTAATTAATGAATATTTACTGTCATCATTCTTAGAAATTAGTGACGTTACTCGCTGATTGGTTGAAGGCATGAGACGCAGAAAATGGCGCGCATGTGCCCGCCAAATATACAGGAGCAAAAATCTGAATTGTTATTATTACCAGCGATCGAAATGAGTTGAGATTTGAAGTAGAGGCAAGAATCATATAATCACATTAGTTGACCCCAAGTTCAAGCCACCGGCAATTCTGCATATAGTCAAATGGGTAAATCGGAGCTGCTCACTCTAATATGACCTCTCGTGAATTCGGAGAGGGGATGACACTCACATAAATACCAGTTCAGGCAACTGATAAGACACTTGGTAACAGTTCGTCGAGCAGTTACTACGTTCGAATACGTGTAACCATAACACCTGTAAAATTTTGGTCGAGTGACCACAATGTCAGTGCGTGTAACAAATACACCTGTAGGAGTTTGTTAGAGCGGTCACTACGGTCTTATACGGTAGTAATCCAGTACGTGTAAAGACACTTGGTAAAAGTTCGTCGAGCGGTATCTACGTCCAAATACGTGTAGAATACCCTGTGAAAGTAAAATTTTTGTGTTATGATCGAGGTAAGACGATCCTGGAACCATGATGTTTCCCCTGTAGACTTTCAGATAAGGGAGATATTTTGTCGGTCTTTCGGACGTTGTCATTACTAAAGTGCCGCGTTCGGACAACGAGTGCCTGCCGGGCCGATAAGGTGATCGCGATATATCAACGGTTCATAAAGTGACGGGAGGAACCAAGAATGAATGTGTAAATTAAGCGGGTCAGGTAGAAGGCGAGAAGTGTTATTTAAAATAGCTCTGAGTGTAAATTGTCAACATGTTAAATGATTAATAATTAACCGAGCTCGATAGCTGCAGTCGCTTAAGTGCTGCCAGTCTCCAGTATTCGGGAGATAGTAGGTTCCAACCCCACTGTCGGCAGCCCTGAAGATGGTTTCCCGTTGTTTCCCATTTTCACACCAGGCAAATGCTGGTACTGTACCTTAATTAAGGCCACGGCCGCTTCCTTCTCACTCCTGGCCTTTTCCTGTCCCATAGTCGCCATAAGACCTATCTGTGTCGGTGCGACGTAAAGCAACTAGCAAGAAAACGATTAATAAGTGAAAAATGTTTAAATTTACAAAAAGCACTGGATTATTACTTCAAGCTGATATGAATGCTACCAGGATGCAGGGGTAAGCCGGAAAGTGCCATGAGGCTCTTCGTCCGTAAAAGCAAACAACAGGCAGAGATGAGTAGCAATCCCAATTTGTTTATGTAGATTTGCTAGTGTTAGCGGGGGAAAATCATATAATTTAATATAGTTACTTGAACGTCACGCATCCGCTTCACGGCTCGTATAATTAAGATAGATAGACAAAGGGACCAATTGATATGTAAACAGTTGTATCAAGCACTATTTTTATTCTTGTATGATTTAGTAGAGTACGAGGTAGATTAGGATTGGTTTTTTGTTTTAAGTGCTTGATGTGTTCATTATTAATTATGAAGGAGCATGATTCACTTAAAGTTAAAATATGATTCATTTTGGAAGTGCTCCAGATGTGTGTCTGACATAGGTCAGTTTCTCGTACATTTTGTACATATTTTGGCATGTTGTACGATTATCCATAGGTAGAGGGTTGCCAGTGAATTTCAGTATTGTGTGACAGGAATGATGTCCGATTATTTTGAATGTAAATAGCAGTGATTATGTGTGCCGCGAAGTTTCGCCAGTGGGCAGCAATAATAATAATAATAATAATAATCATTAGAAGTATCGGTGTGATAAATGGACACGGGTTATATCTAAATGAGTGTTTAATAATAATGCTTTGTGAATAAGGCACGGGGCTGCTTTTATGGAATGATTGTAAGTTAAAGTTAAATGTGGAGATAACATGGGGCACTTGGGAGCCTTCAATTCGAGTAGCAAATTTGATTTTGGTTTTAGTTGTTGATTTAATGTTTTGGGGCTCAATAATAATCAAAATAATTTGTTTAGAAGCAATAGAGGCACTTGTATATGATGGTCACGCTACGTTGAAGGCCCAGAGTGGGTTAAGCCCATTTTCTTGATTTTGGAAATCGAGTGGGACAAATTACCGGCATGAGATAAAATTGAGTCGTACTGATGTTGATGAAAAAATAGATGAATCCCGAGGCCTACGTAGATGTTATATGCCGATTCCGGTGTTATAAGTGGCTGAAGAGTCCATGCGCAGAAGATTAATAAATTAAATGTTTTGAAGAGTTCCAGTGGAATAAAGGGACTTCAAATTACGAGGAAGGAATAATTTAGCACTCGCAGGACTGGATGGGGATTCCCAGCCGTGGGGTGTCATGGGATTTGAGATTTGTCTTGGGAGAACATGGTGTCCCCATAAATAAATAACAGTTCGAAATGAAGTACGGTTGCGGTTCGAATACCGTTATCGTGTCCCGACCAGTGTGAAATCGGATCTTGGTTGATCATATGGGATTTAACATATGTGACTAAACTCCAAAGAGTGGAATTTTTTTTCGAAATAATATTAATAATAATAATAAGAAGAAGAAGAATAATCCAAGTAAATCGTGAATTACTGATCGCTTAATGTCAAACAGGATCGGAACCGTAAAGGGTTATGCATTAAATATAATAATGGTTAACTGCTGTGAAACAATTGATAATAATGTATTATAACAATAATTTGAAGTAGCATAAGAAGTAGCATTTACGATATTATTTCTGAGCATAATAATAATAGTGAAAAATGAAATTAAATTATTAAATCGATGATGATTAAGTGTTACAATAATGATGTTCTCCACTGATAAAAATAGAAATAATAGTAATAATAAAAATAAGATTAATCATTTTTATTATGGATTATTTCGGATGATACGTTGACAGTGAACAGAGAATTCAACTGGCGAAATGTCATAATTAGGTCAAGATGTTGTAAATAGTAAGCTTAGTTTATGATATTAAATGTGATGGCAAATCCCTACATCTGGACGTTTAGGTTCGACTCCCTTTGTCGTTTCTTTCCGCTAACAGCATATCTTGGGTAGCAACCCGGGATGGTATTGTATAATTCCGGGTTGCTGTCATCACGGGAAAGGTGAAGGTGACCACATATTATGTGCTCGCGCTCACCTTTCCAACTGGTACGGCTCTCGACTACATGTTGTCGTGGTATTATCACGAGGGTCGTGGTTTCAATCGTCGGCAATCAACGGTTCAACCACCCATGTGGATGGGTGGTCTACAGTGTAAAATTTATTTGTGTAACTTTTCAGGAATGATTTGCCAAAATAATAGGCAAATAAGTATCTAAACTGTCAAAGTTAGTTATGTAACATTTCAGGAATTATTTGTCAAAATGTTAGGCAAATAAGGATCGTCAGTGTCTAAACAATTTATGTAAAATTTCAGGAATTATTTTCCAAATGAGGGGCAAATAAGGATTAACCAATTTTATGTATGTTCCAGTTTATCTTTAATCAAAATGCTCCTTAAGCATTTTACAAGGAAACATTCCCAAGTTCTTGTTCTTGTAGAATAGTAAACCCTTGGTGACTGTTTTAAAATATCCGTCCCCTTTCCTCGGACGGAGCCTCCAATTTTTCCCTTTCATCTGTTTTAATGTAATTTTGTTTGGTTTTTATGATGAGCCTTAAAGTGACTAATTTGGGTGCCCCGTTCAACCCTGCAGTACTAATTCGATGGCGCCCTATATTTAATTGGAGGTTCCGTATCTGCATAATTTTTGTTGTTTATTACTTGCCTTAGATTCGAAGCGTAACACCTCTGAGATATATGCTGGTTGGGACTCAGGCTTTGAGCGGATGCAGTATGTATGTATTGTACCAGGAAGGCCTAGGTCCTGGTCCATATTAATTGAAAGAAATGTTATTTCCAGCATTAAAGATCCGACCGACGTACGAACATCCATGTAAAGAATGTTCCAGTATGTGCCAGACCCTACGAGTACACTAGGCGGAGTCAAGTGACGTCACCTGTCGCTCGAAGCTCACCTCCCCTAGAGATATTTCTCGAAAGAATTTTTCTTTTAACAGCTTTTTAACACCTTAACCAATTTCAACGGGACAAACGCTGAATTATAGCAAACATCATAAAAGTTAATCCCTGTAAATTTCAAATTAATTCATCAAACGGTTGTTGAGTTATAACAATTTAAAGTCTCAACGAAATTACGTAATTACGGTCACATGGCCGAGAGAGAGCTGCCACCCCTCCCTGCGCTGGCATCTATATATGTCAAGGCCAGATAGCCCGCAAACCAGTGCAGTACAGTACAGTACCGTACAAGGACAAGCAGACAACTGTGTGAGTGAGATAGTGAAGAGACCGGCCCGCGTACAGTATGTTCGCGCAGTCACGGTAGAAGTACTTTCGTCGTATCTCCAGAACGCGAAATTCTATCGCCGATAAAGGACGTCGCACTGCAGTTAGTATGTCGCGTCGCGATTACAATATAATCCTAAAAAGACATTTAAGACTGTAACACGAGTGAACTTATTGGAGTACAAATATTAACTATTTCATTACGTGTGGACTTAGGCAACGTCAAGTAACATTAAACTTCTACAGAGCCTAATACTTAAGAATCACCAGAACTTATTTTTTTTTCTCTCGAGTATTGCATTATATTTCTTTATTCACGTCACATCAATATTTTGAATGAAAAAGTAAGAACTTTTCTGAGTTAATATAACAGGATTAGCAGAAAATCTAACTTAATGACTGTGTTCACAGACTGTGCTTATCGACTTGCTTTCTTTTTCTTTTCTTCAAGTGTGAACTGTGTGATTAAGAACGTTTCAATAACGACTGTAAATAGTATTTAGTACAGAAAGGACTGTGATTCTTCATACGCCATAAATAGTGTTCAACAGTGTAAGTGATAACCAGTCGCACTAAATGAATTTTCGTGTGCGAAACTCAACAGTTCCAGCTGTCATCACCTCATCGGGAACGTCAACATCGCCGATCCTGATTCTACATGGAACATTCCAGATGTCCATCTTTCGACATTTGGTAACAACAGTTCTTGTCATAAGTGAGTAACAAACTGACTAAACTTTTTCATTTATTTTGAACAGTGAAACTTCAGTGTCGCGTGTGAACAATTTCCATAATTTCTCAAAAGTGATAAATTTAATTTCAATTTCATTTCTCGTAGAAAGACTGTAGGATTTCAAGTGTGCTGTATAACGAGATTGACGAACTGAGAACTGAAAACTTTTAATAATTTCTCATATCCATTTACCATTATAAAAGTGTGCTTAGGTTTAAAAAGACTTTAGGTGGAAATTCACACATATGAAAGACTTTGAAACCAATGAGATTTATGCCATTTTTTTTTCAAGAAGATTATTTTCAACATTTAATTTCAATATAAATTTTGAGTCAACAATCATACCGCAGGGTGAGAAATTAATAAATTGTTTTGAAAAAAAATTATTTACCATCTATTATTCGCTCTGCGAGACTATCCTTCTCTGTATCGGCTCCAAAACCCAGTTCCACTCCCTGAGGTCCTACTCATGCCCTTTGCCCACAACTTTTCCTGGTACAGTATGTATGTATTGCACCCATCATATCGAGCTTATGTATGTATGTATGTATGTATGTATGTATGTATGTATGTATGTATGTATGTATGTATGTATGTATGTAATGTCCCATTCTCCGGGGTCGCTCGCTCAGTCGGCGGAGCGAGAGTCCCAAAAGGGTGGACTGTTCGCAGGGCCAACTTGCTATTACGGGACCGACCTTCAGAAGATTTATATTTGCAGGGCCATTGGTGACTGGATAGGAGACATAATGTTGAATAAGAATCAGAACAAAATAACAAACTGGTTTATTAAATGAAAATATAATTCAGTCTGGACAATGCACGAAAAAATATTATAACATTTCCTCAACTTAATTCAACTGATTATTCTTCTCGTTAACAAAATGACTACGAGTCCTTGGCATGCTTAGCGAATTCATTGGGTTCAGTTACACCTTCAATGAACTTCCAACCGAAGCCATTCTCTGTAACATTTGATCAATCAGGAAATTAGTGATACTGTCGTTATAATTGCAACAAAACAATGTTACACTGAACATGAAATAACCATATTTCATTACTTCCTTAATCTTTACGAATTACCCATTAATTAATTCTTTAGCACATCTTTGACAAAATTTTCTGTCTAATTTATATTGGCATATATTTGAGAAAAATTTCTTGAGAAACTTCTTTGTCATACTTATGATAAATCCTTCCTAAATTGTTTTCTCGCACCTTCGAGAAATGCTTTACAACTTATTCTTGAGAAATTCCGTACAAATTACTTTTGAGAAATGCTACACAATTTGAAAAATTCCTTGAGAAATTCTTTGGCGTATTTCCCGTCTCTCGCAGATTTCGCTCGACTGTATTCCTTTATAAATCATAACAAAGATTTCTAACTGACTAGTATTCTATGGATGGATAGAACATCAGGTAACACCACGCGTAATCAACAACAACAACAACAACAACATCATTGACTAATAAATCACATAAAAACACGAAGAGAATGAGCATTCTTGGAAAGATATGGATAACTGTCACGTAACAACATAATCACACCAACAGTTTATAGGCAGATTTATCACACAGTTGAAACTGTCATACTTTTTTATTATTATGATTATTATTATTCATCTATTATTATATTCCCCTCTTAAATTTTATTGAAGACCCTTATAGCATGAACCGATCATCATAGGAATTCATCAAGACTATTGTTACAAGACGAAATAGGATGACTAAATTAATCTTGAAGAAATAATGATCATCACCATCATCGGAAAGATACGTCTGTGAGCCCCAGGAAAGGCTAATAATAAGCAAGTCGTACATTATACAATGTCGGTTGTTGAGCGAAGGAAAGAACTATTATTAGTCCCTAAATATTATCAAATCACCATAAATCACTATCATCACTATAATTCATCACAATCACTATGACTGACATGCACCATAGTGGTACCATATCGTCAATTTCATCGTAAAATTCACCATCACAATATCGCTCAATTTTATTCTCAACAACCAGTCAAATACCCGACTTTCATTATTATTATAATAATTATTTTATTTCTCCTGCTAGGGCTCCTAGAAAACGTCTTCTTGATGAGCTGCTTCTAGTACACTTCAACTACCATCCCTTCTGATGACAATCATATCACATAAACTAATAGTTCATTAAGCCTTCGGTTTATTAGTATTTTACTCCTATATTTAATTTCATCCTCCTCGTCATGATTATTATGACCACATTTTCTTCTTCTTCTTCTTCTTCTTCTTCTTCTTCTTCTTATTATTATTATGCTTATTTTTAGGTCTTAATCTCCCATAATTCCTTTTGAAGATCTTAATTATTCATGACCTTGTACAACTCACTGGCAACTGGGATTACTTATCACCGAATCAAATACACAAACATTATTCCAAGAGAAAGCTAAGATAGAAAATGTAGAAACCATAAAACAAAGAATGCATGAATACTCCACCATCACCATTTAAGTACAACACTTCACAAGAAACTACACTCCTCTAAGCAAGGATGCAATAGTAGTATAATTGGATGGTTCGGCGGCCGCGCCCTCCTCCGCCTCTCGGGAGGCCCCTCGGCCTCCCGCGGGAAATTAGAATTTTGGCGGAAAATTTGAATTTTGACGGGAAATTTGAATTTTGGCGCGAGATTTGAATTGGTAAACAAAGCCACGTGCTTTTTGACAGCTGTCATCGACAACAACGCATCGCGAACCTCACTGCTGCCATCTTGACGGGCCTAAACCTCAGTAGTACCAACTTAACCTCACAAGCGCGAGATAAACAAAGCCACGCGCTTTTTGACAGCCACGTGCTTTTTTGACAGATGTCATCCGCCATCTTTAAACTACAGAGCACCGTGCTGCCCTCTTTATCGCAGTAGCTGCAAATTCGTCACCTGTCATCGGCAGTGCTGATATCTTGGCGGGCCTAAACCTTAGTGCTACCAACTTAACCCCACTAGCTCGAGATAAACAAATCCACGTGCTTTTTTGATAGCTGCCTCCGCCATCTTTAATCTATAGAGCACCGTGCTGCCCTCTTTAGCTACTTACCTTTGAAATGTGGTGGTGCCAAATTCTACGCGCTCTTGCTTGGAAACAAACCCATGTGCTTTTCTGACAGCTCTCAACCACCATCTTTAATCCAGAGAGAACAGTGCTGCACTCTTTAGTGGAAATGTGGTGGCAGCAAATTCCACGTGCTCTTGTTCGGAAACAAACCATGTGCATTTTGACAGCTGTCATCCGCCATCTTTAATCAAGAGAGCACAGTGCTGCCCTCTTTAGCTACTTACCTTTGAAATGTGGTGGCGGCAAATTCCACGTTCTCTTCTTTGGAAACAAAGCTACGTGCTTTTTTGACAGCTGTCATCCGCCATCTTTAATCTAGAGAGTACCGTGCTGCCCTCTTCAATCAAGAGAGCACAGTGCTGCACCCTTTAGCTAGATACCTTTGAAATGTGGTGGCGGCAATTTAATATTGTATCCAGCAGCCATCTTTAATCAACAGATCACCGTGCTGCTATCTTTAGCTACATACCTTTGATGAGAGCAATTCGAACAATTCTATTTGACAAGCTGCCATCTTTAATCAACAGAGCATCGTGCTGCACTCTTTAGGTACATATATTTAACATGTGGTAGTGGATAATTTTGAAAAATTCCGTCAGCTGTTATCTGCCATCTTGCATCGCTTACCTCAGTGCTGCTATCTTTACGGTACTAAAACTTATCGTGGTGGCCGCGGTGGGAAATTTAAAATCAACATGCTTTTTTTGACAGCTGACATCCGCCATCTTTAATCATGAGAGAAACGTGCTGGTATCTTGCGGGTAATTCCGTCTACTGTCATCTGTCATCTTTAATCAACAAAGCATCGTACTGCTATCTTTAGCTACATACGTTTAACATGTGGTGGCGGATAATTTGAAAAAAAACTTCCGTTAGCTATCATGCGCCATCTTTATTCAACAGAGCATCGTGCTGCTATCTCTAGCTAAATACATTTAACATGTAGTGGCGGCAATTTGAAATTCTATCTAGATGCCATCTTTAATCAACAGAGCACCGAGCTGCTATCCCTTTGAATTGTGGTGACGGATAGTTTGAAATTCCGTTAGATATCATCATTAAAAATTAGTGCATTCACTAACCTAACCTCTCATCTACTATCTTGAAGGAGACTATACGACACCTCCTCTACCTCCTGCTCTTCCTCCTCCTCCTCCTCCCCTACCACCTCCGCCTCCACCTACTCTGTCAAGGCATAGCTTTATCGAACACGCATCGCGAAGGCGAGAGTGTGCAGCGATAACATTATTATGCATGTTTAGACTTGCGGATTACGAAAGAAACATAACAAGACTAGAATCGAACACTGTACTCGATGTCGTTAACTTCAACATGTGATTAAAACATTGTCTGGTATGTTCTGAACACTACGTAAGTGATCAAGACTAGAATCGAACGCTGTACTTAATACAACATGTTAGGGGATACCTTTGTTCTAAGAAGATCAGATTGAAACATAACAAGACTAGAATTGAACACTGCACTCGATGTCGTTAACCTTAACATGTGATCAGAAAATTGATTGATGTGTTCAGATCACTAAAGAAGTAGAACCGAACACTGTACTCGATACAACATGTTAGGGGATACCTTTGTTCTAGGAAAATTAGATTGAAACATAACAAGACTAGAATCGAACACTGCACTCGATGTCGTTAACCTTAACATGTGATCAGAACATTGATTGATGTGTTCAGATTACTAAACAAGTAGAACCGAACACTGTACTCGATACAACATGTCAGATAACTTTGTTCTAAGAAAATTAGATTGAAACATAACAAGACTAGAATCGAACACTACACTCGATGTCGTTAACCTTAACATGTGATCCGATACAACATGAGTAGTATAATGAGAGAGTTCGGCGGCCTGCTCCTCCGCCCGCGGCGCGGGACATTTGAGTTCTGGCGGGAAATTTGAATTTTGGCGGGAAATTTGAATTTTGGCGGGAGATTTGAATTTGTAAACAAAGCCACGTGCTTTTTGACAGACAACAACGCATCGCTAACCTCACTGCTGCCATCTTGACGGGCCTAAACCTCACTAGTGCCAACTTAACCTAACTAGCATGAGGTAAACAAAGCCACGTGTTTTTTGACAGCCACGTGCTTTTTGACAGACAACAACGCATCGCTAACCTCAGTACTGCCATCTTGACGGACCTAAACCTCACTAGTACCAACTTAACCTAACTAGCGCGAGATAAACAAATCCACGTGCTTTTTGACAGCCACGTGCTTTTTGACAGAAAACAACGCATCGCTAACCTCAGTACTGCCATCTTGACGGGCCTAAACCACAGTAGTGCCAACTTAACCTCACTAGCATGAGGTAAACAAAGCCACGTGTTTTTTGACAGCCACGTGCTTTTTTGACAGCTGTCACTTAACCTAACTAGTGCGAGGTAAACAAAGCCACGTGTTTTTTTGACAGCCACATGCTTTTTGACAGACAACAACGCATCGCTAACCTCAGTACAGCCATCTTGACGGGCCTAAACCTCACTAGTGCCAACTTAACCTAACTAGCATGAGGTAAACAAAGCCACGTGTTTTTTTGACAGCCACGTGCTTTTTGACAGATTTGTAAACAAAGCCACGTTCTTTTTGACAGACAACAACGCATCGCTAACCTCACTGCTGCCATCTTGACGGGCCTAAACCTCACTAGTGCCAACTAAACCTAACTAGCATGAGGTAAACAAAGCCACGTGTTTTTTGACAGCCACGTGCTTTTTGACAGACAACAACGCATCGCTAACCTCAGTACTGCCATCTTGACGGACCTAAACCTCACTAGTACCAACTTAACCTAACTAGCGCGAGATAAACAAATCCACGTGCTTTTTGACAGCCACGTGCTTTTTGACAGAAAACAACGCATCGCTAACCTCAGTACTGCCATCTAGACGGGCCTAAACCACAGTAGTGCCAACTTAACCTCACTAGCATGAGGTAAACAAAGCCACGTGTTTTTTGACAGCCACGTGCTTTTTTGACAGCTGTCACTTAACCTAACTAGTGCGAGGTAAACAAAGCCACGTGTTTTTTTGACAGCCACATGCTTTTTGACAGACAACAACGCATCGCTAACCTCAGTACAGCCATCTTGACGGGCCTAAACCTCACTAGTGCCAACTTAACCTAACTAGCATGAGGTAAACAAAGCCACGTGTATTTTTGACAGCCACGTGCTTTTTGACAGATTTGTAAACAAAGCCACGTGCTTTTTGACAGACAACAACGCATCGCTAACCTCACTGCTGCCATCTTGACGGGCCTAAACCTCACTAGTGCCAACTTAACCTAACTAGCATGAGGTAAACAAAGCCACGTGTTTTTTGACAGCCACGTGCTTTTTTGACAGCTGTCACTTAACCTAACTAGTGCGAGGTAAACAAAGCCACGTGTTTTTTTTGACAGCCACATGCTTTTTGACAGACAACAACGCATCGCTAACCTCAGTACAGCCATCTTGACGGGCCTAAACCTCACTAGTGCCAACTTAACCTAACTAGCATGAGGTAAACAAAGCCACGTGTTTTTTTTACAGCCACGTGCTTTTTGACAGATTTGTAAACAAAGCCACGTGCTTTTTGACAGACAACAACGCATCGCTAACCTCAGTTCTGCCATCTTGACGGGCCTAAACCTTAGTGGTACCAACTTAACCTAACTAGCGCGAGATAAAAAAAGCCACGTGCTTTTTGACAGCCACGTGCAGCTCTCATCCGTCATCTTTAAACTCTGTGCTGCCCTCTTGAGTCACCTGTCATCGGCAGTGCTGCCATCTTGGCGGGCCTAAAACTTAGTGCTACCAACTTAACCTCACTAGCTCGAGATAAACAAATCCACGTGCTTTTCGACAGCTGTCATCCGCCATATTTGAGCATCGTGCTGCCCTCTTTAGCTACTCACCTTTGAAATGTGGTACATCATCCGCCATCTTGCATCCGAAACCTCAGTGCTGCACTCTATGTAGTGACGGCAAATTCCACGTGCTCTTGTTTGGAAACAAAGCCACGTGCAGCTGTCATCCGCCATTTTTGAGCACCGTGCTGCCCTCTTTAGCTACTTACCTTTGACAGTTGTCATCCGCCATCTTGCATCCGGAACCTCAGTGCTGCACTCTATGTAGTGACGGCAAATTCCACGTGCTCTTGTTTGGAAACAAAGCCACGTGTAGCTGTCATCCGCCATCTTGCATCACAAACCTCAGTGCTACACTCTATGTGGTGGCGGCAAATTCTAAATGTTTTACAAACCTATGCCTTTTTTTGACAGCTGTCATCCGCCATCTTTAATCACCGTGCTGCCCTCTTTAGCTACTTACCTTTGACAGCTGTCATCCGCCATCTTTAATCACCGTGCTGCCCGGTGGCGGCAAATTCCACGTGCTCTTGTTTGGAAAGAAAGCCATGTGCAGCTGTCAACCACCATCTTTAATCACCGTGCTGCCCTCTTTAGCTACTTACCTTTGACAGCTGTCATCCGCCACCAGAGAGAACAGTGCTGCCCGGTGGCGGCAAATTCCACGTGCTTTACAAAGCTACGTGCTTTTTTGACAAAAAATTCTGCTCTCGAGATACTTACCGAACTAGACGATACTATACTTACTAATCTGCTCATCACCTTCTTTCTTCTATGAGTAATAAACAAAAACTCTATCTTGCAAATAAGGAGCGGGAGGAAGGTAATACCTAACCTAAAATAAAAGAATATGCCAATTCTACATTATATATTTACATCTTGTATGTACAAGTTTTATCTTGAATCATTTTACCCTAGTGATGTTTACGTACTTCTCGATGCAATTCTTGAATGTACAAGTTTAAACTTGCTGTACTACGCTCTCAGCGTACCTCCCCCCCTACAGTGAATTGTGATGTAAGACAGCGTAACGTAAGTACACACCTCTAGCATAATGTTTATGTAAAGTAGTACCTATCAATACTACTATGACAAACCGTTTACAATCATCGCTATTAAGGGCTACCTTACTAATTAAATGAGTGTACAACTGGTGCTTCTTGCTTCTAATGACAGACATTTGCTTATGCAAAACAGGTGGATTACTTTTAATGCAATTTTTATAGTTTTCAAAACTTAGCTGATTCTGAACGACATTCTTTTTAACCCCCTTCAATCTCTTTATTTGTAATTCATTTAAGAGTTTTATGCAATATGACTTGGATTTAGTACCTACAAATGAATCGATAATATTCCCAGCACATTCATCTTTCATTTTACCTAGAAACTTTTTGTTCACTAGCGGTAGATGATATTGATTATCTGCAGGATAGTTACTTGTATCAAACCTACCCAAGTCCGGCTTTATATCATTGTAATAGTCATCAGTTTTGATTTGATAAATAAACGAATCGGTATCTGTGTAGAGCAATTGCGCATTATGCGCGTACTTCTTCATCATATAATCGTAATGGAATTAATACATGAGTGTTTTAGCCAATTCAAGTACTGCAAAGCCGACGTAGGTAGGTTTGTCATACTTAACCTTAACACGATTCATCTGTATAATAACTAAATTCTCATGTATGATGGTGCAGCTGCGGAAATTTGGTTTACTTATTAAATAGTTAGCACCATACCTTTTCTTAATATTATCCCAGTTTGTAATCAATTTTACATCAACGCGTTTGTCAACATTTTCCATAGTCTTACCAAACATACTGTTATTCATGAGCTTGTAGAAATCTTTTTCAAACTCGTTAACCGCATTCGTTCTTAAATTATTGTTCAGATCGATATATGGCTTTAGCCACGGTGACTGATTAAATTCTAGTACGCGATGAATTTTGGATAACTTCAAACCATGCTGCAAACACTGTTTTAAATTTCGGTAATGAATGATATACTTAGATTTATCGCACAAATTAGCAATGAGCATTTTCGACGTTGATGCAATGTACGGGGGCTTCATATTTTCAGGGCAGAACGGTAGGTCATTATGAGAAGTGTGTAACTCTTTAGGATACTGTAAGTCAACTTCGAGGAAATAGCCTTTATCAGCTTCATCACCTAGAGCGTGTAGCTGTAAAGCATCAATTTCGCACTGCGTTAGCCAGCGGAAACCACTCACCGGTAGATGCTTACTCATCGCCCACCCATACTGATTATTAGCATCGAGGTAAACGATATACCGAGATTCCTGACTAGAATCGAAACTCGGCATGTACTTATTATTCTCATACCGCCCGCTGCACTGACTTAGACCACCTCGAATAGATGATTTTATAAAGTGCACCATATCAATATCAGTCAGCAGTTCCAAATTCACCTGTGTGTGTTTTAGCATAGCATCCCAACTTAACCCAGGTGCAGTAAAATACTGACATGGGTCAAGGCTGTAGGTGTTCATGCAAACACAGAGAAAATTTTCAAAAACATCAGCTAACAAAAGTACATCTGTCTTTAAATATAAATCGGAGTATTCACCCAGCGTTTGAATGTTCAACTGCTCCCAGATATGTTGTGCATGTAAATAGTCATCATCACTAATATCTGCTGAATTCAGAGAGCTGTAAAAGGATTGTTTCGATGGTAAGGCGCGTTCTTCGAGGCGGTCTAAGCAGTCGAGATATTCATAACAAAAAACACCCTTACGCCGAAGTAAATTAAACTGCGCTTCTTCGGGAAAAACGCATCGAATTTCCGTAAATTGTTCAGGCTGTAAATGACTAGAAAGTTTATCGAGGCTACTCGCCATAAAGCGAAACGAGTCAAGGAACCTCAGTTTTATAGAATGCTCAGCATCTACATTTACAGACTTTGCAAACGCAATGTACCGCTCTTTATTCTGAGGGATTATATCTACTTTTTCATCTGAAGCTCCAAATTGTGAAATGATGAAATGAGAGTCGTAATCAGATAAGTTATGAAAAATTACAGGGATAAATTTAGGAACTCTATACTTAAGATTACAGC
The DNA here is from genome assembly GCF_040414725.1 of Anabrus simplex. Classification (NCBI taxonomy): domain Eukaryota; kingdom Metazoa; phylum Arthropoda; class Insecta; order Orthoptera; family Tettigoniidae; genus Anabrus; species Anabrus simplex. The sequence continues at coordinate 47,855,550 of NC_090266.1, read as the reverse complement.
TATAATGAGCGGCACATCTGTAGAAACCAGTTAAATGATCATGATCAAAAACTTTAGGGTCATTTTCGGAAAATTCCCCATCACAAATGCTACACTTTGTAGCACGTTCATGATCATTTAACTGAATTTCGGTGAGTGGCTTCATAGGAATATTACTATTTAGAATACGACCAAGACGAACTGCATCACTTTCAAGTCTTTCTAAAAATACTTTAGCAGCATCATGTCCTCGATACAGCTCTAACTTGTTAAGCGTACTATCGTAACTACACTTGATGTAATACGCGAAGCTATACGGGACATGCATATGCGTAGTATTAGTGAAAGAGTTGTCAGGATTAGGTGAGCATGTGTTGCATGGCGTGAGGATGGCTTCAAAGTCTGCATAAATCACGAACGGTACCCACATCTGCTTGTGAAAATTTGTAAATTTTAAAACATTATTGCCTGTAGTAGGTATCTCTGTACGTACATGATTGCAGTCATTCTTGGAGTGCTTCGTTAACTGATCTTCAGTTTTAAAATACTGCAAGCATCCATCACATAGCCACTTTTTACCATCATGTTTTGACAACTGACTGCTAACAATTCTACCCAGATTTTTAATCCAGCAAAAGTGGCTATTTTCACTGTTTTCAATATAGAGTAAATTAACATGAGTACTCTTCTTATGACATGTATAATACAGAGGACCTACTACAGACTTTTTCTCTACACCATACACATTAATACTAATGTTATTTAGTTCCTCAAAGCGCTTAATATCTTTTAACTGCACAGGAAATTCTATACTATCGAAATTTAGCTGCGTTGAATAGTGTGGATAGGAAGATGTTCTCTTAGCTACGTCTGATTTCGCAGGATTTAAAGCTGACATCACCGCCCATGCAAAACATGCTTCGTCATTGTTTTGGATGTTTACAACAGCTTTTCTTTGCTGAATCCATGTCGGCAGCTCGATGTACGATGAACCTCGCATGGGATTGTACTTATTGATGTTAACTTCTAGATACATTATTTCAACTAAAGCCCACCCTGATTCCTTTTCCTGAAATTCCTCGCTCTTAGTTGAAATAATGTTAGAGACATCCCTAAGTACATCACCAAAATTAGTCGACTGACTTATGACAAAATTCTTCGTATTAAATGATTTAATGTCCGTTATTTCGGATTCATCCGTGCTTTTAATGTACAAGGCGAAAAGTTCAAAATTAACTTTAAATAAATTATGATTGGACAAAGATTTAGCAAGAAACTGTTGTACATCCGGTTGAACGCAATTTAAAAAGTTTGAAGTGCTCTGAAACTTTTGACTGGTGCGAATTCTGTAACTAGCAATCCTACTTTTAAATGCTGTATTAATTTCCTCGATGTTTGCGTTACTACCACTTCTACACGCATTATTTTTATGTGCATTACTCCGTAAGTGTCCCTGAAAATGCGAAGATGGTACATGAGTGTTACAGTGCTCGCAGTGAATAGTTTGAAGTTCATGATTTTTTCTAGGTTTTTTACTACTAGTACTTTCTACAGCTACATCAGTAGCTGCACGCTTTTTCCCTACTACTACCTGAGGGCAAGTAGATATTTGATGTACCTCTGCTAAGTGAGCCTCGTATCGCACTACGTTAGCGAAATACACACTACAAACTTTACATAAAGCAGATGTTATGCTAGGGTGTTTTGATTTCATATGGCGCATGAAGTTATCACGCCTTGCAAACGTTACATTACATTCCTCGCAGCAGGGGAACATCTGAAAAGAGAACGACCGATAGAGATTAGGTGAAAGTTACGGAAGAAACCAAGTTTCAACGTATAGAGGTTGGACATGGCTGTGAGTTAGGCCTATAGCATGAGGATTGAAGAGAACGACTATTTATCAATAGACTAAAGTTACGATGTTCGGAAGAAACCAAGTTTCAGCCTGTTGAGGTCAGACATTGCTATGTGTGCGTGTTTGAAATTATACCTCGTCTATAGCGTGAGGATTAAAGACAACAACTATTTATCAATAGACTAAAGTTACGATGTTTTAGAAGAAACCAAGTCTCAGCCTGTTGAGGGCAGGCATAGCTATGTGTGCACCCCGTCTATAGCGTGAGGATTAAAGAGAACAACTATTTATCAATAGACTAAAGTTACGATGTTTTAGAAGAAACCAAGTTTCAGCCCGTTGAGGACAGACATAGCTATGTGTGCGTGTTTGAAATTAACCACGTCTATAGCGTGAGGATTGAAGAGAACAACTATTTATGATTAGCTTAAAGTTACGATGTTTTAGAAGAAACCAAGTTTCAGCCCGTTGAGGATAGACATAGCTATGTGTGCGTGTTTGAAAATATACCACGTCTATAGTATGCGGGTTGAAGAGAACAACTATTTCTGATTAGCTTAAAGTTACGATGTTTTAGAAGAAACCAAGTTTCAGCCCGTTGAGGATAGACATAGCTATGTGTGCGTGTTTGAAATTATACCTCGTCTATAGTATGCGGGTTGAAGAGAACAACTATTTATGATTAGCTTAAAGTTACGATGTTTTAGAAGAAACCAAGTTTCAGCCCGTTGAGGATAGACATAGCTATGTGTGTGTGTGTTTGAAATTATACCACGTCTATAGTATGAGGATTAAAGAGAACAACTATTTATGATTAGCTTAAAGTTACGATGTTTTAGAAGAAACCAAGTTTCAGCCCGTTGAGGATAGACATAGCTATGTGCGCGTGTTTGAAATTATACCTCGTCTATAGCGTGAGGATTAAAGAGAACAACTATTTATCAATAGACTAACGTTACGATGTTTTAGAAGAAACCAAGTTTCAGCCCGTTGAGGATAGACATAGCTATGTGTGCGTGTTTGAAATTATACCACGTCTATAGTATGCGGGTTGAAGAGAACAACTATTTATCAATAGCTTAAAGTTACGATGTTTTAGAAGAAACCAAGTTTCAGCCCGTTGAGGATAGACATAGCTATGTGTGTGTGTGTGTTTGAAATTATACCACGTCTATAGTATGAGGATTAAAGAGAACAACTATTTATCAATAGACTAAAGTTACGATGTTTTAGAAGAAACCAAGTTTCAGCCCGTTGAGGATAGACATAGCTATGTGCGCGTGTTTGAAATTATACCCCGTCTATAGCGTGAGGATTAAAGAGAACAACTATTTATCAATACACTAAAGTTACGATGTTTTAGAAGAAACCAAGTTTCAACCTGTTGAGGATAGACATAGCTATGTGTGCGTGTTTAAAATTATACCACGTCTATAGTATGAGGATTAAAGAGAACAACTATTTATCAATAGATTAAAGTTACGATGTTTTAGAAGAAACCAAGTTTCAGCCCGTTGAGGACAGACATAGCTATGTGTGTGTGTTTGAAATTATACCACGTCTATAGCGTGAGGATTAAAGAGAACAACTATTTATCAATAGACTAAAGTTACGATGTTTTAGAAGAAACCAAGTTTCAGCCTGTTGAGGTCAGACATTGCTATGTGTGCGTGTTTGAAATTATACCTCGTCTATAGCGTGAGGATTAAAGACAACAACTATTTATCGATAGACTAAAGTTACGATGTTTTAGAAGAAACCAAGTCTCAGCCTGTTGAGGGCAGGCATAGCTATGTGTGCACCCCGTCCATAGCGTGAGGATTAAAGAGAACAACTATTTATCAATAGACTAAAGTTACGATGTTTTAGAAGAAACCAGGTTTCAGCCCGTTGAGGATAGACATAGCTATGTGTGCGTGTTTAAAATTATACCACGTCTATAGTATGAGTATTAAAGAGAACAACTATTTATCAATAGACTAAAGTTACGATGTTTTAGAAGAAACCAAGTTTCAGCCCGTTTAGGATAGACATAGCTATGTGCGCGTGTTTGAAATTATACCTCGTCTATAGTATGCGGGTTGAAGAGAACAACTATTTATCAATAGACTAAAGTTACGATGTTTTAGAAGAAACCAAGTTTCAGCCTGTTGAGGACAGACATAGCTATGTGCGCGTGTTTGAAATTATACCTCGTCTATAGCGTGAGGATTAAAGAGAACAACTATTTATCAATAGACTAAAGTTACGATGTTTTAGAAGAAACCAAGTTTCAACGAATAGAGGTCGGACATACCTTAAAATCTTCGCGCTGCAAACTGTTACTCGGATGAATAAAATGCGTGCGTTCAAGCCTGAAACTCGAATGATAATATTCTGGTCGTACCTAAAAAGAAGAAACATATATGAATGTAGTGTAGGGTACATCATCTAACCTAGTTATCTTTACAACCCAAAGTTCGAAAACATACCTTTAAAAAAAATGCACGTGCTGCAGACTGTTACTCGGATGAATAAAATGCGTACTTTCGAACGGTACCTAAAAAGAACAAACATATATGAATGTAGATGTCTGGTGTAGAAGTTGCTTTGCAAAAAAAAGTAACTAACAGTTCTACCTTACCTTAAGATAAAGGCTGAAGAATAATATTCACAGCAGACGGGAGATGTGTGTACGTAATAAACGCATACAGAGAACTGTGAGCACTTCGCGCAGACTGCAGCGAGTAAATATGGTGCTTGTTACCGAGCGGATGTGAAAAAATCGCTGACAACTGCAGTACAGTCGGAACGAAGTGTTTATGCAACAAGAGCTTTCCTGTAGTCCCGCAGGCTGATGTATTTAAGCCGGAATCGAACCTCCTGTTGATGCCGAGGTGTCAGAATTTAAGAGTTCGAGCCTTGGAAAGTTAGCGCGCGATCCTCGACTTCTCGAGGGTACTAAGCTACATACGCGGTATTCCTTACCTGTAGGTATTGACCTAAAACTACATTTAGCTAGATCATGTAATGACGATCGCGCAGGCCCCCTCGCCTAGCATTTGCTATTTTTCGTGGCTTCTAGTTCGAACCCGCTATCTTCCGAAGTAGCGAGAATGATTGAAGAGTGTTGAGGGTGATTCATTTGTCGGATGGAGGCGTTAAGCTATGTGCAGGCTTCTTCGGTAGGAGTAGGCTATGTCGGGACATCTAGTTATCGATTTAAAATCCTAGTCAGGAAGGGTACGCGATTCAAATCCTGGCAACTTATGCCGTTGGGAAGGGCATCCGGCTAGATCATATAATGACGATCGCGCAGGCCCCTCGCCTAGCATTTGCTATTTTTTACGGCTTCTAGGTCGAACCCGCTATCTTCCGAAGTAGCGAGAAGGATTGAAGAGTGTTGAGGGTGATTCATTTGTCGGATGGAGGCGTTAAGCTATGTGCAGGCTTCATCGGTAGGAGTAGGCTATGTCGGGATATCTAGTTATCGATTTAAAATCCTAGTCAGGAAGGGCAGCCGGTCGTATAAAACTATGGTGTATGATCTAAGAGGCGGGGTGTGCAAAAAAGCCAGCATTAAGTAAGGGCTGTTGATAGGGGGTGTTAAACCTTGTGCAGACTCCTTCGAAAATGATTTTTGAGTACAAGACGTTGATGGTGATTCATCTGTCGGATGGAGGCAATAAGCCTTTGCAGGCTTCTTCAGTAGGAGTAGGCTATGTTGCAATGTTCGGAAGAAACCAAGTTTCAGCCTACTGAGGTCGGACATTGTCGTGAGGGGTTTGAGTTCAGCTCGAGAAGCTGCTAATAATTTTAATGCGAACTGTACGCGTGTGGCAGACTTCGTTCCCTGCTGAGGCAAACACATTCCAGCGAGCCGGATGCAGCTTGAGTGCGCGTGTGTGTGTAGGCATGCTTCAAAAACACATCCCAGAATATTTTTTCCTCGTTCTAGAGTCTGTTACCCTTCCTGATGTAACAAGACTAGGATTTATTTTTTTGACTGCACTTGGCTAGAAATAGCTACATGAAATTATTATATAGAAAGAGAATTGTTAGCTCCTACAGTTTGGTTTAGTGTACCTGCCTCTCACCCGGCAGTCTCGGGTTCGATTCTCTTGGGGGATAAAAATATGTTTTACAGAGTTTAAATCGCAAGAATTTGTTGAGTTGCCCTTCCTGACGCAAAACTAGCAGTATCTAGCCTCTTACATCATACACTATTGTTTTCGACCGGTTGCCCTTCCTGACAACTCGGATTAAGAATCTGTCGAGAATCGGGGATTTACTGCTAGATGCACTTCTTAGATTTTAAATCACGAACTATTGTTTTACAGCTGGATGCCCTTCCTGACTAAGATTTTAAATCGCAAGAATTTGTTGAGTCACCCTTCCTGATGCAAAACTGGCAGTATCTAGCCTCTCAAATCATACACTATAGTTTTCGACCGGCTGCCCTTCCTGACGTCAAAGAACTCGGATTAAGAATCTGTTTTGTTTTAAGACTAGTTGCCCTTCCTGACGCAAAACTAGTAGTATCTAAGCTCTTACATCATACGCTATTGTTTTCGACCGGTTGCCCTTCCTGACGTCAAAGAACTCGGAGTAAGAATCTGTCGAGAATCGGGGGATTTACAGCTAGATGCTCTTCTTAGATTTTAAATCGCTGTATCACGAACTATTGTTTTACTGCCGGATGCCCTTCCTGACTAAGATTTTAAATCGCGAGAATTTGTTTTAAGACTCAAGTCTTGTTATGTTTCTTTCGTAATCTGCAAGTCTAAACATGCATATCGCTGCACACTCTCGCCTTCGCGATGCGTGTTCGATAATTGTTTTCAACCGGTTGCCCTTCCTGATGTCAAAGAACTCGGATTAAGAATCTGTCGAGAATCGGGGGTTTTACAGCTAGATGCTCTTCTTAGATTTTAAATCGCAGTATCACTACTGCCGGATGCCCTTCCTGACTAAGATTTTAAATCGCAAGAATTTGTTGAGTTGCCCTTCCTGACGCAAAACTGGCAGTATCTAGCCTCTTACATCATACACTATTGTTTTCGACCGGTTGCCCTTCCTGACGTCAAAGAACTGGGATTAAGAATCTGTCGAGGATCAGGGTTTTACAGCTAGATGCTCAAAGCAGTATCTAGCCTCTTACATCATTCACTGTTGTTTCACGGTATGGCTGGTTGCCCTTCCTGACGCTGAAAGACCGGGATTTAGCCAGTTACCCTTCCTGATACAACAAGACTAGGATTTATTTTTTTAGACTGCACTTGGCTAGAAATAGCCACACGGAATTATTATATAGAAAGAGAATTGCTGAGCAGATGACAGCTGACGCAAGAGTGCGGCACGGTGATTAAAGATGGCGGATGACAGCTGTCAAAAAAAGCATGTTGATTTGTAAAGCACGTGGAATTTACCGCCACCGGGCAGCACTGTTCTCTCTGGATTAAAAGCTTTGTTTCCAAACAAGAGCACGTGGAATTTGCCGCCACCGGGCAGCACGGTGATTAAAGATGGCGGATGACAGCTGTCAAAGGTAAGTAGCTAAATAGGGCAGCACGGTGATTAAAGATGGCGGATGACAGCTGTCAAAAAAGGGCATAGGTTTGTAAAACATTTAGAATTTGCCGCCACCACATAGAGTGTAGCACTGAGGTTTGTGATGCAAGATGGCGGATGACAGCCACACGTGGCTTTGTTTCCAAACAAGAGCACGTGGAATTTGCCGTCACTACATAGAGTGCAGCACTGAGGTTTCGGATGCAAGATGGCGGATGACAACTGTCAAAGGTAAGTAGCTAAAGAGGGCAGCACGGTGCTCAAAGATGGCGGATGACAGCTGCACGTGGCTTTGTTTCCAAACAAGAGCACGTGGAATTTGCCGTCACTACATAGAGTGCAGCACTGAGGTTTCGGATGCAAGATGGCGGATGATGTACCACATTTCAAAGGTAAGTAGCTAAAGAGGGCAGCACGATGCTCAAATATGGCGGATGACAGCTGTCAAAAAGCACGTGGATTTGTTTATCTCGAGCTAGTGAGGTTAAGTTGGTAGCACTAAGGTTTAGGCCCGCCAAGATGGCAGCACTGCCGATGACAGGTGACGCAAGAGGGCAGCACAGTGTTTAAAGATGACGGATGACAGCTGCACGTGGCTGTCAAAAAGCACGTGGCTTTGTTTATCTCGCGCTAGTTAGGTTAAGTTGGTACCACTAAGGTTTAGGCCCGTCAAGATGGCAGTACTGAGGTTAGCGATGCGTTGTTGTCTGTCAAAAAGCACGTGGCTGTCAAAAAAACACGTGGCTTTGTTTACCTCATGCTAGTTAGGTTAAGTTGGCACTAGTGAGGTTTAGGCCCGTCAAGATGGCAGCAGTGAGGTTAGCGATGCGTTGTTGTCTGTCAAAAAGCATGTGGCTGTCAAAAAACACGTGGCTTTGTTTACCTCGCACTAGTTAGGTTAAGTGACAGCTGTCAAAAAAGCACGTGGCTGTCAAAAAACACGTGGCTTTGTTTACCTCATGCTAGTGAGGTTAAGTTGGCACTACTGAGGTTTAGGCCCGTCAAGATGGCAGTACTGATGTTAGCGATGCGTTATTTTCTGTCAAAAAGCACGTGGCTGTCAAAAAGCACGTGGATTTGTTTATCTCGCGCTAGTTAGGTTAAGTTGGTACTAGTGAGGTTTAGGTCCGTCAAGATGGCAGTACTGAGGTTAGCGATGCGTTGTTGTCTGTCAAAAAGTACGTGGCTGTCAAAAAACACGTGGCTTTGTTTACCTCATGCTAGTTAGGTTAAGTTGGCACTAGTGAGGTTTAGGCCCGTCAAGATGGCAGCAGTGAGGTTAGCGATGCGTTGTTGTCTGTCAAAAAGCACGTGGCTTTGTTTACAAATTCAAATCTCCCGCCAAAATTCAAATTTCCCGCCAAAATTCAAATTTCCCGCCAGAATTCAAATTTCCCGCGCCGCGGGCGGAGGAGGAGGCCGCAGAACTGTCCCATTATACTACTAACATGTTAGGGGATACCTTTGTTCTGAGAACATTAGAATGAAACATAGCAAGACTAGAATCGAACACTGTACTCGATACAACATGTGATTAGAACAGTGTTTGATGTGTTCAGAGCAAAAGTACAACTTCAATGATTTACCTGGTGTAAAAATCAAAAACACACTGGGCACATATCGCGTAGCTATCCAGCTTAGTAAACGATACAACTTTAATGATTTGCCTAGTATGAAAATGAAAAACACACTGTGCACATATCGCATAGCTAACTCGGCAACACTTCAAATGATTTGCTTAGTGCGAAAATAAAAAATCTATACCGCGTAGCTAACTCATCCACCGCACTGCTAAGACGCTTAGTAATTGCAAATACACTGATATATGTCATGCGAAAATCATGAAAGCACACTGCGTAGCCAACTCGCTCGGTCACTCGCTTAGTAATTGCAACACGACTAGAACACTGATACACGTTACTCTTTTTTTCTCGAAACACACACACACATACACACACACGCACGGATAAGAATGTTGCGAGATACTACATACTTACATGTTTTTTAAATAGGGGGTAAAAGATCATAAATTATGTGTATACATGTTGTCTCCTCCAAGTTTTAAGACGAAATAGACGCAGTACTGCGAGTTTCCGCTATAGCTGGTGAACGGAAGTAGCATGATATCTCAGCAAAAAAAACACGTGAGCTTGCATACACGCAAGCCAGACACAATGATGGATACCGCGATTCAAATCCTGGCAACTTATGCCGTCAGGAAGTGCATCCGGCTAGATCATGTAATTACACGTTATGACGATCGCGCAGGTCCCTCGCCTAGCATTTGCTATTTTTACGGCTTCCGACAGTATTACTAAGCGTCTTAGCAGTGCGGTGAACGAGTTAGCTACGCGGTATAGATTTTTTTATTTTCGCACTAAGCAAATCATTTGAAGTGTTGCCGAGTTAGCTATGCGATATGTGCACAGTGTGTTTTTGATTTTCATACTAGGCAAATCATTAAAGTTGTATCCTTTACTAAGCGGGATAGCTACGCGATATGTGCCCAGTGTGTTTTTGATTTTTACACCAGGTAAATCATTGAAGTTGTACTTTTGCTCTGAACACATCAAGCAATGTTCTAATCACATGTTGTATCGAGTACAGTGTTCGATTCTAGTCTTGCTATGTTTCAATCTAATGATATCAGAACAAAGATATCCCCTAACATGTTGTATCGGATCACATGTTAAGGTTAACGACATCGAGTGTAGTGTTCGATTCTAGTCTTGTTATGTTTCAATCTAATTTTCCTAGAACAAAGGTATCCCCTGACATGTTGTATCGAGTACAGTGTTCGGTTCTACTTGTTTAGTGATCTGAACACATCAATCAATGTTCTGATCACATGTTAAGGTTAACGACATCGAGTGCAGTGTTCGATTCCGGTCTTGTTATGTTTCAATCTAATTTTCTTATAACAAAGGTATCCCCTAACATGTTGTATCGAGTACAGTGTTGGGTTCTAGTCTTGTTATGTTTCAATCTAATTTTCTTAGAACAAAGGTATCCCCTGACATGTTGTATGGAGTACAGTGTTCGGTTCTACTTGTTTAGTGATCTGAACACATCAATCAATGTTCTGATCACATGTTAAGGTTAACGACATCCAGTGAAGTGTTCGATTCTAGTCTTGTTATGTTTCAATCTAATTTTCTTATAGCAAAGGATCCCCTAACATGTTGTATCGAGTACAGTGTTCGGTTCTAGTCTTGTTATGTTTCAATCTCATTTTATTAGAACAAAGGTATCCCCTGACATGTTGTATCGAGTACAGTGTTCGGTTCTACTTGTTTAGTGATCTGAACACATCAATCAATGTTCTGATCACATGTTAAGGTTAACGACATCGAGTGCAGTGTTCGATTCTAGTCTTGTTATGTTTCAATCTAATTTTCTTAGAACAAAGGTATCCCCTAACATTTTGTATCGAGTACAGTGTTCGGTTCTAGTCTTGTTATGTTTCAATCTAATTTTCTTAGAACAAAGGTATCCCCTGACATGTTGTATCGAGTACAGTGTTCGGTTCTACTTGTTTAGTGATCTGAACACATCAATCAATGTTCTGATCACATGATGTTAAGGTTAACGACATCGAGTGCAGTGTTCGACTCTAGTCTTGTTATGTTTCAACCTAATTTTCTTAGAACAAAGGTATCCCCTAACATGTTGTATCGAGTACAGTGTTCGGTTCTAGTCTTGTTATGTTTCAATCTAATTTTCTTAGAACAAAGGTATCCCCTTGACATGTTGTATCGAGTACAATGTTCGGTTCTACTTGTTTAGTGATCTGAACACATCAATCAATGTTCTGATCACATGTTAAGGTTAACGACATCGAGTGCAGTGTTCGATTCTAGTCTTGTTATGTTTCAATCTAATTTTCTTAGAACAAAGGTATCCCCTAACATGTATCGAGTACAGCGTTCGGTTCTACTTGTTTAGTGATCTGAACACATCAATCAATTTTCTGATCACATGTTAAGGTTAACGACATCGAGTGCAGTGTTCAGTTCTAGTCTTGTTATGTTTCAATCTGATCTTCTTAGAACAAAGGTATCCCCTAACATGTTGTATTAAGTACAGCGTTCGATTCTAGTCTTGATCACTTATGTAGTGTTCTGAACACACCAGACAATGTTTTAATCACATGTTGAAGTTAACGACATCGAGTACAGTGTTCGATTCTAGTCTTGTTATGTTTCTTTCGTAATCCGCAAGTCTAAACATGCATAATAATGTTATCGCTGAACACTCTTGCCTTCGCGATGCGTGTTCGATAAAGCTATGCCTTGACAGAGGAGGTGGAGGCGGAGGTGGTAGGGGAGGAGGAGGAGGAGGAAGAGCAGGAGGTAGAGGAGGTGTCGTATAGTCTCCTTCAAGATAGTAGATGAGAGGTTAGGTTAGCGAATGCACTAATGTTTAATGATGATAGCTAACGGAATTTCAAACTATCCGTCACCACAATTCAAAAGGATAGCAGCACGGTGCTCTGTTGATTAAAGATGGCATCTAGAGAGAATTTCAAATTGCCGCCACCACATGTTAAATGTATGTAGCTAGAGATAGCAGCACGATGCTCTGTTGAATAAAGATGACGCATGATAGCTAATGGAAGTTTTTTTCAAATTATCCGCCACCACATGTTAAATGTATGTAGCTAAAGATAGCAGTACGATGCTTTGTTGATTAAAGATGACAGATGACAGTAGACGGAATTACCCGCAAGATACCAGCACGTTTCTCTCATGATTAAAGATGGCGGATGTCAGCTGTCAAAAAAAAGCATGTAGATTTTAAATTACCCACCGCCGCCACCACGAAAATGTTTAGTACCGTAAAGATAGCAGTACTGAGGTAAGCGATGCAAGATGGCAGATAACAGCTGACGGAATTTTTCAAAATTATCCACTACCACATGTTAAATATATGTACCTAAAGAGTGCAGCACGATGCTCTGTTGATTAAAGATGACAACTTGTCAAATAGAATTTTTAAAATTGCCGCCACCACATTTCAAAGGTAAGTAGGTAAACAGGGCAGCACGATGCTCTGTAGATTAAAGATGGCAGCTTGTCAAATAGAATTGTTCGAATTGCCCTCCTCAAAGGTATGTAGCTAAAGAGGGCAGCACGGTGCTCTGCAGATTAAAGATGGCTGCTGTTTTCCCGCTACTACTATAAAGATAGCAGCACGGTGATCTGTTGATTAAAGATGGCTGCTGGATACAATATTAATTTGCCGCCACCACATTTCAAAGGTATCTAGCTAAAGGGTGCAGCACTGTGCTCTCTTGATTGAAGAGGGCGGCACGGTGCTCTCTAGATTAAAGATGGCGGATGACAGCTGTCAAAAAGCACGTAGCTTTGTTTCCAAAGAAGAGAACGTGGAATTTGCCGCCACCACATTTCAAAGGTAAGTAGCTAAAGAGGGCAGCACTGTGCTCTCTTGATTAAAGATGGCGGATGACAGCTGTCAAAATGCACATGGGTTTGTTTCCAAACAAGGGCACGTGGAATTTGCTGCCACCACATTTCGACTAAAGAGTGCAGCACTGTTCTCTCTGGTTTAAAGATGGCGGTTGACAGCTGTCAGAAAAGCACATGGGTTTGTTTCCTAGCAAGAGCGCGTAGAATTTGGCACCACCACATTTCAAAGGTAAGTAGCTAAAGAGGGCAGCACGGTGCTCTCTGGATTAAAGATGGCGGATGATAGCTGTCAAAAAAGCGCATAGGTTTGTTTCCAAACGAGAGCATGTAGAATTTTTCAAATTGCCGCCACCACATTTCAAAGGTAAGTAGCTAAAGAGGGCAGCACGGTTCTCTATAGATTAAAGATGGCGGAGGCAGCTATCAAAAAAGCACGTTGATTTGTTTATCTCGAGCTAGTGGGGTTAAGTTGGTAGCACTAAGGTTTAGGCCCGCCAAGATATCAGCACTGCCGATGACAGGTGACGAATTTGCAGCTACTGCGATAACGAGGGCAGCACGGTGCTCTGTAGTTAAAAGATGGCGGATGACAGCTGTCCAAAAAAGCACGTGGCTGTCAAATAGCACGTGGCTTTGTTTATCTCGCGCTTGTGAGGTTAAGTTGGTACTACTGTGGTTTAGGCCCGTCAAGATGGCAGCAGTGAGGTTGGCGATGCGTTGTTGTCTGTCAAAAAGCACGTGGCTGTCAAAAAACACGTGGCTTTGTTTACCTCGCGCTAGTTAGGTTAAGTTGGTACCACTGAGGTTTAGGCCCGTCAAGATGGCAGCAGTGAGGTTAGCGATGCGTTGTTGTCGATGACAGCTGTCAAAAAGCACGTGGCTTTGTTTACCGATTCAAATCTCGCGCCAAAATTCAAATTTCTCGCCAAAATTCAAATTTCCCGCGGGAGGCGGAGGGGCCTCCCGAGAGCCGGAGGAGGAGGCGGCCGCCGAACCATCCAATTATACTACTTGCAATCTTCTAGTCCTCTACTGAAAGACAAGTAATTTTACAATGGTACTTATGGTTCCGATGGAAATCGTTGGCGTTGTGATGCAGCTATGAGCGTCGGCGTCCTCTTCTTCCGCTATGGAGGCTTATAAACAGACAAGTTCATCGGGCTGGCGTGCACACTTTGGCTTAACCCATCATGACTACGGCTACGTACAGCAGCGTTGTATCACTCCAACAATGTTCCAGAAAATTCCAGGATTTTCCTCTCGTTCGTTGCATGCTGTCGGCTAGTCTTCACAGAGGTAGCTGAAACTGAAATTTTGTATCAGAAAATAGGATCCACAGTAGTTGTATACCACAAAATTATTTACGACACTTAACTGGCACAATGATGTACACTCAGGTTCAGTTTTACCCCAAGCTTCGAATTCTGAACACATTCACAAGATTACAGTAAGTCTTGAAGCTGACGGAACATTGTTACTGGTACTACGATGTTTTATAGGCCAGGTTTCCTCTCGAATATTCACTGCAGATAGTTCACTTCGCTTATAATTTCCAATGAGACATTCCATAGATTTCTACTGCAACACTCGGCGTAAATGAGCGCACGAACTGTCTGTGGTTTCGCAAGTTCCACACGGTGAAATGTGCGGCTGTCACAGCCTCGCTCTATACTGAACTAGGCTGACGAAAAGTTGAACTAGCACTCAAATAAAACAGTGGTGGTGCCATACAAGAAATAGACAGTTAATAACACTGTCCGCGAACATTCATCTTTTCCCTGGAGGTTAAAACTATACGACGTTCTTCCAGAAGACTGTATTACTTGACTTCTCCTTAGAGACTCTTCTGTTCGCTTCTCCCTTCGAGACTGTAATGTTCTCTTCTACTTTTCCTTAGAGACTCTGCTTCGTCTTTTTTCTAGAAAGATCTTGAGACCTTCCAGCACCTTCCTCGATTTTCATTGGCTGTTGACCTTCTTGTGACGTGATTCGTCCTTCACACCGGCAAGTAGATTTCTCCAGAATATCGTTCCCCTCTCGGCTGTCGGCGCGCTAGGTGATGTAACTGCGTGACGTGGCGACCTTAACCGGCCTGTTGACCTAGTTCACTCTCGCCCGCAACGGCACGGCACGGTAACAGCTGATGCATGCTCACTTATAAACCAATGTTCCGTTACAAAAATTACTCCAGCTTCCCCAAATTTCATCAGGCACCATTTAAACGGGTACATAAATTATGTATGTATGTATGTATGTATGTATGTATGTATGTATGTATGTATGTATGTATTAGCTTTCTATTTAATTGGTCATTAATTTCAAGAACAGGAGCAAAAATAACTTTCATGGATATAATGGTGTTTGCTGCATTTCCATTAGTATGCTAATAGCTTATGGATGTGGTACTTGCGTCGCTCTTTAGTGATTGGACATAAGGGTCTATGCAGCAATCTTGGTAGTGTACATACGGGTCTCTGCAGCAGTCCTTGGTTCTTAACCTACAAAATAAACAACGTAGAACTTATTTTAAGCTCTACGCTAGTGTTAATCAATCCTAAATGATGTGAAGAAGGAAATGGTGGTCTTATCACAATTTTCAATTTTTGTGGACTTAAGGCTCTTTGCATCTTAGCAACTCAAATAGAACGAAACAGTTTAAACAAACCCCAACCTGAAGACGAAATGTGCAGTTATTAATTCCATGAATAAAACGTGCGAAAAATTGTTTACGGGTTCAAAAAGCTAAGTTCTAAAATACCACCCAAAGCAAACAACACATTCCAGAAACAAATTAGTAATTGCAAACTCAATACAAAGACGTTAATTCCAAATCAGGAGTGTATGACCTCAAATGCAATGAACCAAACTATAATACCATATATATCGCCCAAACAATATGTTATTTCTACACCACATACAAAGAATAACAAACGCAATTGGGCACAATAGACACTCAGCATTCTGTGAATGCATACATGATAACGCCCACTACTTCACGGACAAATGCACAGGTATTAAAATGTTACAAAATCACTAAATAGAAAGGATGGAAAAGAAATACACATCGCGAAAAATACCTAACCGGAATAACCCTAACGACCACACAAATATAAAATATTATCCACTGTTTCCTTTGCTAAATTAAATCACATCACAGTAAAACACAATAATTCACACTCTATACATACACATATCTTCATTATAGACCATGTCAGGTGTATTTGTTTATAGCAAGCGATAATAGTGATTATTATGCCAGTTACTTTCCGAATAAGGTGGCCAACCCTCCACTATATATAAAGACCGCAGAGTCAATCACGCGCAGCGGGCCGTAATGTGGGGCAAACCCAGAAGGCAAAGTCGTGGTAGGTACATGGACATTGGGAAGAACAGGGAAAATAAAATATCCACTTTTCTTTTGGAAATAACCAAAGGGTTGAACATATGTATTTTTAAAACTGACAGCAAGATAAAAGTAAAATGTTACAATTTTTTGTGATACTCAAAAGAAGCAGGAATTATTTATTTTTTTGCTAGGGGCTTTACGTCGCACCGACACAGATAGGTCTTATGGCAATGATGGGATAGGAAAGGCCTAGGAGTTGGAAGGAAGCGGCCGTGGTCTTAATTAAGGTACAGCCCCAGCATTTGCCTGGTGTGAAAATGGGAAACCACGGAAAACAATCTTCAGGGCTGCCGATAGTGGGACTCGAACCTACTATCTCCCGGATGCAAGCTCACAGCCGCGCGCCTCTACGCGCATGGCCAACTCGCCCAGTAGCAGGAATTTTGTACAAGTCCATGTTCCAAAGGAGATTGACTGAAAATGGAGTTTGGTATGTCAAGCCAGAAGGGCAAGACCAATAGCTGACATTTTTTAAAAGTTTGTGTGCATGTCCTTTGCTCACCCACCTCGTCGTAGAAAAGTCCGTTCCTAGTACAGCAGAAATACAGACCAGCTGTACAAAGACAAATGAGGCCCTCCACACAACTCGCCACAAAGAAGATCAACGTGAGCTTATATAGGCAGAGAGTAGCGAACACAGAACATGCGAGAAGGCAGACGTAATACAAGACGTGGGCGGAGGGAGGAGGGGGGCCAAACCATGTCCAGTAAACGAAGAGCCGGCCGGGCGAGTAGACGAACAGTTGATACGAAGCGACACATAGCAGCAGGCGGCTCGCAGAATGCAGCAGCACAGGATGACGAAACAAGTAAAATAGGCGAAGAAAAGTAGTCTCAAGCCCCACGATTTAGCAGTGAGAGTACGTGACAACCATTGTGACTTTCAGTGTTCAGTCTGCAAGCCTCAGTGAATTTACTAAACGCCACCACAATCCTCTATTTGTAACTAGTTCTTTGGCCCCGTTTAGTTCTATACCTCTTACCTTGAAAACGTTAGAGACTGAGTCTAAAATCGTCGTCTTGGTCTCCCTCTAGTTCTCTTACCCTCCATAACAGGGTTGATTATTTACCTAGATAGCCTATCCTCCTCCATTCGCCTCACACGACCTCATTACCGGGCCGTTTTATTGCGTATAGTTTCATCCAATGCAAAATCCATTACATTAAATAAAATGTTAATTCACTAATGCTCATCAAAACCGGGATAGTTGGCCGCGCGGTCAGATGCGCGCGAATGTAAGCTTACTTCCGGGAGATAGTGGGTTCGAATCTATCTGTGCCGGTGCGACGTAAAACAAAAGATTAAAAACTGGTCATTAAACATCCCCTAAATCGTTTCTAAAACAGATTCCAGTATTATAATAATAATATGAATATTAATAATAATAATGAAGTACATAAAGTAGGGCGAATGACCATGACGTCTACGGGGCATGACGTAACGTAAAGTTACTAGTAAACAAGGCAGGCGGCGTAACGCCAATGACGGCACATTGCACGCCTAGCTGGACTACGGAGGAGACAGGAAGCATAAAACGAGTAATTCAATTAAGAAATTTCCAACATTTCAACTCTTATTACAAAGGTGTGCATAGAAATTTATCACCAATTCTTTTATCATTCTTAGTAATAATCATTAATACATAATAATACATTTGAAATGATAATAATAAATATAATAATTTAAAGTGCGATTTCATAGAATATGATGATGTTTCATGAAAAACAGTCATTTCAATTTGTAATTAATAGTTTCTTTTTCAGGAACCAATCTGCTATTTAAAGTTTTCTTTTTTAGGAATTTCGTAAAATTATTTTATCCTGACTTAGTTTTCGAGAGACGAAGGATGTCACAGGTATATAGATTCACCAATATGAAACTGATGTGAAATTGCTTCCACTATAACGAATAAAAACAGGGTGTCAACGTATAAATGCGGAAAACTACGTGTTTAGTGCTTACAAATTGACCTACGCTGTTCTGTGATCAGCTAATTCCCAATAGACGAAATCATATTCAATGTTTTGAAATACATTCTTGACCTTTTTATTTTTATTGCTGTATTTCTTCTTACACTAATATTATTTGCTTTTAATTTTTGTATGCCTTTGCCGGCGAGATGTAGTGTTTGCAATGCTCTATGTCTTCTGGTGTTGGTTAGAATAAATCTGTTACTTTCATTGATCGGTCTGTCCCAGTCTCTTCCTTGACTTTGATAATATGAAAGCAACCGATATGAGTGATGCTAGTAATACCATTCCTCATGCATCCAGGCCCTGTTATGAATGGTGTGAAAATATCGCTCATAGGGTCGGTTGGAGCATGCATTTCAGTGGGCTTGGCAGACTGATATAGGATGATATAGTGTACCCTTTTCGAGGTTTGAGTACATGAATAAGTTGCAATAGCCCTTGGCCATGACACCAGAATATAATAACTCAGATGAGATCTCCGAACAAAGCCCGGTTTCGAAGTCCCATCTCCCATACTGGAATAGTACGTTAGCTAAGCCGGTAGAGCATTACAGGTCTGATGGACCGTCCTTAAGGGGCAATAACCTAGTTATCTTTATAGTAGGGGAACCTTAATTGTGAGAGAAATACTATCTACCTAAGAAATGAGAAGAATGTATTCTGTATTTTCACAACACAAATTTTAATACCTGAGAAAGCACATGGAGATTATTTACACGGATACGCCACAATATTAAACACATGAATTACATACACTACAATTTTTCTTAAGATCCAATGTCTCTCTAGTCTGTTATCCAAAATCGCATTTCACTTTCAAAATTTGCAAGACTTGAGAAGTCGTGCCTTTTCTGAGCAATTAAGTATTGAAACACACATCACTGTATGCACTTACATCACTACACACAGAAATAATTAAATGAAGGCATATCTTGCGTTATTTTCCCTGGTCCGTACTATTAATTTATATATTCAAATGACGAATAATGTCGTCCTAATGGCGAGTACCATGTATGATGTGTCAAGTGTCAAGTGTCAAGTGTCAAGTGCCAAGTGAACCTAAGCGTTTGACATATTTATTTATGAGCACATTTCAAATATCTGAAAGTCGCATTGTATTACTCACTAGGAAACCCTATCTAACTATCTCACACCTGAGCAAATATTACATAACGCATGTTCCATTGGGATGTCATTTAAATACTATTATACAACTGGACATTTATACAACGATGCTCCCTGTAAGAACACATTTTAGTGAATCAATGATCAATATATATATTCAATAAATATCACTCCCTGGAATAAATGACAGACAGAAATACACTCTATATTCACGGAATTGATCGTGGACGGTATGAACCATCCATAGTTGGCAGCAGTAGGCATAGCTGCCCCCGCTGCTACGTGGGCAAGATCCCAGGTCCTGTTACAATGTGAGGTGTGGGTTCATCTGAAATCCCTAGGCGGGATAATTTACGTAAATAAATGGAGGGAATTCACTCATATTTTAGAACTGTAGATCTATCCAACGGTGTTATTCTCTGAATGATTGTACACAATTTCGTTACCGAAGACGGGAGATGGGCTCTTCGCGGTGCGTTCTTCTCAATGCGGTAACGACATTCTACCTCTTCTCTTTCCTCGGCACGGCCGTAAATTCCACAAGCCAGCTGTCTGGCTTGCTTTCCTTCCACTTTCCCTTTCAACAAAACGGACCCATCGGTCCGGCCGGTGAGCTATCTTGTCACTCGCCTTTCAATCCCATTAATTTCCTAGGATGCTATTAGCATTAATAAGACATATCGGTTTCCTTTAGCCTTATTTATGTCCTCAGCGTGGAATTTATGCAACGCACCTATTATCCACTTATTTAGGGAAAGATTCATATTTTCATCAACATCGTATTTAATACAGCCATCATCCGCCTGAAAAGCTCCGCCCCATCTCACGATACACCCAATACATACATGTTACAGAAGAAAAATGTTATATCACTCAGGAAAAATTACATTAACCTTCGCGATGTAAGCAAGCACAATCACAGTCACACCTCACTGCCATTCCACTGTTTCTTCTTCATCATCCGTAATTCATATGGGAGGGATTGCCCGACATACACGTGAAGCATAAACACAAGGAAAATTAGAATCTCTGGATGACTCATATCAGTTATAATCTGATGGTAAATGGAGTGATTTACGTTAATATCAAATTTTCCTTTAAATCCCATAATGCTTCACAATTAATCAATTCTAGGGCCTTAAATATAACCTGCACTAGTTCCCATAATAGAATTAAAATAAAATACGGTTATCCAACCGTGAAGAAAAACCAATACAAACTCGAATAAGTAACTATTACCGTCCCTCTGAAAACAACGAAGTCCTGCACTACATTTCTAAAGAATTAGCACGCAATTTACATATTTGCATTTTTACAGGAAATACAACTTTCTAATATTTGAAATTGGTACTCAACACTGGTCTGGATCACGTCCACAGCTCACTCGGGAACGCACATGCAGGTGTTTAGCCGCTCATCACGACTGTGTCAGCAGCATGAAGTCCAGAGTTCGGCTGCAGTTGGGTCGATGGCATGTCGGTTTGGTTCACGTATGATGTGGGAAGATCTCCGACGTTCTATGACGTATTGGATGAGTACAGGCCAGCTGTACGTCGATCTTGTTCCTCTGATGGTGACGTCACTGGCACGCAAACACAATGAGGGGATCTGATTTATTATAATTGCGTTAAATGACGACACATTATAATTGCTACGATCAGAGAAACTCATGTACTCAAGCTCTCTAACCAAGCAGCGGTGTTGTCCTGGTCACCCGCTACTCCACCCTCATTGCCTGACTAATTCACTATCAACAGTTTAGGCCCCTAATTACACACGTTTGTGGTCCCACTGTCACTGCGTATCCGATGCTGTCATCAAAAACGGAGTTTTAACTCGGCCTAACTCAGCACAAATTTTTACGGAATACAGATTAACTACTGCGCTTAGGGTTGTTTAGCTGATACCGCCCTGGTCAAATACATTGTCAGTAAGTCATTCTCCCTTCTACCAACTGATTATTCACTATTACACAGTGATTTGTGCTCCCATGCTTCTCCATCAGCATTAATACGTTATTGTATTGAGTTACACGAAGGCGCAGCCTACTAGCGTTCGAATCACATTTACTTCACTCCCGTATAGCTTAACCAATCATCTCACACGTTAAGTAAATCGCCATGATTAATATTCAGATGCCGTCGTCTGCTAGTAGCGAGAAACGTTTGCACATCCACTACTATATAATTATTTCACTGACCGTATTTCAGCTCGTATTACTGAAGAGTTATTCACAGCTCATACCACCTCACAACGCGACTGGAAGAATCGAAGTACCATAGCTTGCTTCGGTTCACATCCCTTTAAATAGCGAAACCATGTTAGACTTGATGGAGAGGTTAAGACTCCTCCTCCTCGCGAATTTCACTCCGCTAACAGGGGGTTCTCAGGATCGGTTAAGGTGTCAAATTAAAGCTTGATTACTGCGTTTTCCACTGATCGATTCCCATGAATATTGTATAGTGCGTTTTGCTATAATCTTGAAAGCATCCCTTGATAGCCCAGTGTGGGTGGAGCCTATGGCTCGGGGAACTTTTAACTTCGTTCTCTCTACCCGCTTTCACCACCTGGTCTGCACCTGGCTGGGTGTTTGTTACTTGGTCTTATTATAATTATGTAAAACACTTCTTGGTGTCATAAATCAGCATCAAATTCGCTGCTTCTAATGAATCTTGAGTCGTGGATATCCGTCGTATATTACGCAACTTACGTTAATAGTGTTCTTGAATACAGTTGAAGACTGTGGATTGGTAGTAGTAATTCTGCAGGGGAAAAGCAAAGAAATAATGTTTCCAGGGTTGAATGCAGGTCTCCGTGACCTACTTCGCTCACTCCTTTTCTCTGTCGCACAAAGTGAGAGGGCTTTTCAATTGCCGGCGAGAGTATGACTTGTTTACTGCATTTGCGCGCACCTAGAACCGGGCTTCTCGGGCTGGCAGCGCTCTACTCGCATCCCGGGAAGGATAAATGGGTGCTAACGTGGCACTAATTGACGTAGAATAGCGCGGAATACGGCATATTCTAACTGCTGTATACTATAACATACTCTTGGTGACGTGACGAACGGTCACAATAGTATGCCTCTTCAGTGACGCCTAGGCTATTTATGACAGCTGTTGGTGTAGCTGTGGAAATCAAACCAGCTTTCAGGCTGAATACTCAACATACGTACAACAGACACATCAATGTTGTTCCAAGTGCATGCACAGGAATTCTCTTCTTTTATATAGAAATGTAAGACATACTTTTGGATTATTTTCCATTGTATCATTTTCAATTCTAGGTGTAAGGCTCATTTCTAAAGATAATAGGCAACTTGATATATTTGGAGTGTACAGATCGGGAAAGGGTAGCACTGATGCGGATTCGGAATTAGGATAGTCAGCTATGTGGGAAACGACATGGAAAGAAATGTGATTGTAGCGGGAGATCTGAATTTGCCAGATGTATATTGGGAAGGAAATGCGAACGACAGGAAGCATGACCAACAAATGGCAAATAAGTTAATATGGGAAGGACAGCTGATTCAGAAAGTGATGGAACCAACCAGAGGGAAAAATATCCTGGATGTGGTGCTGATAAAACCAGATGAGCTCTATAGGGAAACTGAAGTAATAGATGGTATTAGTGATCATGAAGCTGTTTTTGTGGTAGTTAAAAATAAATGCGATAGAAAGGAAGGTCTTAAAAGTAGGACTGTTAGGCAGTACCATATGGCTGATAAAGCAGGTATGAGGCAGTTTCTAAAAAGTAACGATGATCGGTGGAAAACGGTAAATAAAAATGTAAACAGACTCTGGGATGGGTTTAAAGAAATTGTTGAGGAATGCGAAAACAGGTTTGTACTTTTAAGGGTGGTAAGGAATGGTAAAGACCCACCTTATTATAATAGAGAAATAAAGAGACTAAGAAGGAGGTGCAGACTGGAAAGAAATAGAGTTAGAATTGGCTGTGGAAGTAAGGAGAAATTGAAGGAACTTACTAGAAAATTGAATCTAGCAAAGAATGCAGCTAAGGATAACATGATGGCAAGCATAATTGGCAGTCATACAAATTTTAGTGAAAAATGGAAGGGTATGTATAGGTATTTTAAGGCAGAAACAGGTTCCAAGAAGGACATTCCAGGAATAATTAATGAACAAGGGGAGTGTGTATGTGAAGATCTTCAAAAGGCAGAAGTATTCAGTCAGCAGTATGTAAAGATTGTTGGTTACAAGGATAATGTCGAGATAGAGGAAGAGACTAAGGCCAAAAAGAAGTAATACAATTTACAATTAAAACTTTATATTTTAACTTAAGTTGTAACAATAAAATATTTTTAATAGATGAACTCATTTGTACACTTGCGTATGCAATTTCTTCATGTAATAACCACCTCCCCCACGCCACCAAATATTCCTCTATCCTGAAAAAATTACGGATTTGTTGGTTACATATCTATCCGGAGAGGTCTTCAAATATTGAAATGACTTGTTTTTATGGGCTTCTTTGTTTCCGTATTTGGTAACACAACGCGATATATCAGAACATGCTGAAAATAGAAGAATAAATAAACAACAACTTGAGAGCATTGCTGAACTGGAACTGGAAAAGATCACTTCAATCTCAGACATGATAATGAGCTCTTGGGTTTCTTCCGTGACAGAAAACAAGGTGAGAATCTTTACATTTTGCAGAGAACTTTACTCGTGAGCAGGCGAGATTTTCTTCAAAACACGTGGAGCGAAGTTCTCTGTGAAACGCAAATTTTCACCTTGTTTTCTGACACGGAAAGAGCCCAAGAGTTTATTATCATGTTTACAAAAAAAGGGCAGTAAAAGCATCAGTGTAAAAATTTCAAAGTCGTTTCGACTTTCTGAAACGGGCTGAGACGATGGCCTTCTGACCCCAACTTGGCAGGTTCGATCCTGGCTCAGTTCGTTCTTATTTGAAGGTGCTTAAATACGTCAGACTCGTGTCGGTAGATTTTCTGCCATGTAAAAGAAGAACTCTGGGGAAAATGTCCGGCACCTAGGCGTCTCCGAAAACCATCAAAAGTAGTTCGTGGGACGTAAAACCATTACACTACTACTTGACATTCTGAGTAAAGATTTTATTTAATTTTAATCTTATTAAGACAATGCACTTGTTATAATTTACCGTTCGTTCAACGCATAATCATAATGTAATTAATCAATTTTATATTTTGAACGTAAACCCATGAATGCCATAATTATTAATAAATTTTGAAATATCGCGAGTTAAGAAACAATATCATTTATTTGACATTTTTAGACTGGTCACTCCTCATACATGGATATGCAGTATATCAGAAAAATTTTCTTTGTGTTCATTTTACCATGCTTACGTGCAAAAAAGAACCTTACAGTACCGAACTGTAGGAATGTATGTTTGGATGACGTACTTACGCAGTCTTAGTGTATATTAACTCATATATTTAAGCTACATTATCCTTTACTCATGACCATAGGAAAATTAACACAACGAAAATTGTTCTGATGGACACCACACCCATACGTGGCTGGTAAGCGTGATCAGTCTTAACCCGCGAGTGGTCGCTATATGAGATTTTCTCTCACATTATTTTTTATTGTGATATTACTTCACAGTGATGAAAGGGAGGTGACTGTTCCCTCTTCTAGCTGAGTTTATAACTGTCGTGAGTAGAGCGATTCACATTTGATGGGTAAGCAGCCCCTCCCCTAGTCAGAACAAAGGTTCCTATATATCCGTGCGCGCTGTGTGAGAGTTTCTCTCATCGCGCGACCAATAGCGTTGGTGTTATGTTGAAGTGGAGCGGAAAACTTACTCATGTTGTAAGCGTTAGTATTTGTGTTATGAGCACTTCTTCTTTTCGAAAATGTTATTGTGTTCAGAAACCTTGCTTTTTACGTAAATGTTACTAGATATAATGCATGTGTGAGATTTTATTATTTTACAACTCCAGGACGGAAGTTATTTTTATGTACATTGCATATGTTATTTTAAGTAGCAATTTGTGTCTTTAATAAACAGCTAATCATTTCATATTTATGTCCGGCTCCATGGCTAAATGCTTAGCGTGCTGGCCTTTGGTCGCAGGGGTCTCGGGTTCGATTCCCGGTAGGGTCGGGAATTTTAACCATAATTGGTTAATTTCACTAGCACGGGGGCTGAGTGTATATGTCGTCTTCATCATCATTTCATCCTCATCACAATGCGCAGGTTGCCTACGAGAGTCAAATCAAAAAATCTGCACCTGGCGAGCCGAACTTGTCCTCGGACACTCCCGGCACTAAAAGCCATACGCCATTTCATTTTCTTTATTTCATTTTTATCTAAAATATATAAGGTAGAACTTGCGTTTGATTTCAGTGGTAAATTTCTGCCTTACGCCCCACAAAACTGTGAAAAAATCACATTTATTTTAATGTGAAAGAAAGTCTAACGCGCGACCACTCGCGTTACATTTTGGCTAGCGACCACTCGCGGGTTAAGGCGACACTCCGGAGATAAAAATCGGTATTTTGGTGAAAGATTTTTATGAATGAAATTTAAAAGGATTGAGTTTAATTTTTCTTGTCACGAAGTTATTCCGCTGAATTAAAACAGCTTGTCACTGTAATAATGCTTTGTTTGCCAATTGTAATTTTACATTTCAATCACATTTTTCTTACGTAGTATTCTGCCAAATGTAACAAAATGTGCATGGTATATGTATCACAGCTATATTAAGATATTTCCGTATGGTATTTTTGATTGCAGAATTGTTTTAATTAGTAGGGATTTTTAAGTCCAAAATGTTAGAACGTTAAAATTACGCAAACTTCAGTACGAGATATCTCCTTATATAAATCATGTACATAAAAGTCGATACGTAGCGCTTTAAAAAGAAGTATTATCTACCGAATTACCAATTTACATTAAAATGTTAATTAAATTTCATAAAAACATGGAAATATTCAAAATGTTTATTTTGGAAAAACTATTAATTGTATATGAAAGAAAATGTTCATGATATCTCTACTTTTGTGAAGGTGACATTCCCACAAAGTTTCGTGAAAATCCATGCATCAGGTAAGAAGATATGTTTATCTCCGGAGCGTCGCCTCAAGGGAAATAATAGATAGGAAGAGCATTGTCAGATACGTGGTATTGTTGCTTAATCCACGATATATTTTCATTTCCAGGATGACGTTCATTTTCTTCCCTTTAGTTGTCCAAATTTAATTCACTGAAACTTGTCCAGCAGTAGGAAGAAAATGGTGTTCGAGTGGGTTACTTTATGACTGGCATAATGAATTCCAGCAAGGAATGGCAACATTTCACATATTTTTCTCCTCTCCTCACAGGAACATTGTTCTGTCATCCTCGGAAGTGAAGTGAAATAACTGGCATTTATTTAGACCTTAGACCTGACAAATTATGAAGTTGTTTCATCAGGTGAAACTAATGTTACGTTCAATATTAGACCATGCACTTGCGGCTAAACGAAAACGAACCTTAAATGCATTATGCTGTAGGAGTGCGTAAATACCTCATGCGTACGTACATTCCTACAGTACTGTACAAACGCGCATAGGAAAATGAACACAACGAAAATTGTTCTGATGGACTGCGTATCAATACGTGGCTGGGAGGCGTGACCAGTCTTAAGGAGAATAATCAGTAGGAAGTACATTGTGGGGAAGCCTCCGTGGCTCAGGCGGCAGCGCGCCGGCCTCACACCGCTGGGTTCCGTTGTTCAAATCCCGGTCACTCCATGTGAAATTTGAGCTGGACAAAGCGGAGGCGGGACAGAGTTTCCTCCGGGTACTCCGGTTTTCCCTGTCGTATTTCATTCCAGCAAAACTCTCCAATATCATTTAATTTCATCTGTCAGTCATTAATCATTGCCCCAGAGGAGTGCGACAGGCTTCGGCAGTCGGCACAATTCCTATCCTCGCCGCTAGATGGGGGCTTCGTTCATTCCATTCCTGACCCGGTCGAATGACTGGAAACATGCCAAGGATTTTTCAAGTACATTGTGGGATACGAAGTTTTGCCGGTGCAGCGACAATACATTCGAAACGCATCATTGGCAGCCCTGAATATTTTTCCGTAGTTTCCCCATTTTTACATCAGGCAAATTAGAGGGTATGTTTTTATGGTCGCACCTATTCCTTCACAGTCCTTGCATTTTCCTTTCTCATAGTTACCGAAAATTTACCTGAATTAGCGCGACGATTATCCTCAAAAAGTAACACACAGTAAATCCATGCCGGTTGATGTATGACAGCCCTCTGACGATCAGGACAAGTTATTCTGATATGAATGTAGTGAAAGTAACCTATAAATCCAGGGTAATTATCCAAAAAATAATAAAATATATCGGTTGCCAAGAATTGTAGTCAAGTTTGACATTTACCGGACTGTCCCTTGTGTCATGGTACATAACGTCTGCTTGTCATTCACTCCTAAAATATTAGGTTAAACAGTGCTCTCGGCAGTGTTTAAACATGGCTGGTGGTACATCACTTTCAGACAGTGCCTAAGTGATACATAACGTCTTTGCAATGCAGCAGCCATACTTAGACATGGTTTCACCGTAAACATAGTCTAAATACCGTTTCTGCAATCGGCTCCTCGTGTACATGAGGCCTATAATGTGGTGGCTATGAAGAAAAAACAATTTTATAACAAAAAACCATTACGTGTAGAAAGTGATAATTGAAGAAGTAATTTCCGTACACCCATGAAGGCCCGTGGAGTTGTGGAAGGTAATGTAAGCTTCGCACTAATTGGGATAGAGTGATTAGCTTTATTTACCTCAGGACCACGTGACTTTCCAGACGTGGAAACTTTTCCTGAAATTTTTCGAATTCCTGACGGGGAATCGAACCCATGCACTTTCCAGTGAAGGCAGCCCTTAATAGTTAAGAAAAATATTCTTAAAAATGACCTAGGAATCGAATGAGGAAAAGTTATGTAAATGGATATAGACTAATTTGATTAATTCTGTGTATGTCTGCCATGTCGTGTATTTTTTGAGGTTGACACGTATCATTAATTCTGTAACATTATCATTGGAAAATTACAGTAAATTTATTCTTCCAAAATGGGTCATCTACTACTACTTTTGATCTATTCAGACACGACTGAGTAAACACACAAATTAATCATTTTGTCATGTTACATAACTTAATTACCTCTTGGTGATAAAAACGAGACAGATGGAAATAATATTCTGTGACGTCATTGCAGTCGGGAGCTTTTGTACTCAGTACTCACTCCGTCAATGACTAATTTCGCTAACAGAAATGGAAATTCTCGCAAGAATTCACAGTGATTTTATTCAATTTCAGGCAAACTCGAGGGAGTTCTTTGAGAACTCTGCAATCCCCTGTCTCTTTTACGCGCCTCGATTAACCAGTAGTGTTAAAAGTCCATATTCCTCAAAAGCAAACAGATAAATTCAGAATTCCACTCTGAAGTGGATGATGTTTCCATTACGTGGTTTAAAGACGTTGTTTCGTTGTGATATTAACATTACAACAAATCTTATTAGTGTCTTGTAGGTTCATTATTGGAAGACCGGAGGATCCGGCCAGCAAGAGCTGGCAGAGATGTCGCCGAAGTAGTTCCAAGAACTGTCCCTAGGTTGCAGGAGGGGGCTGTGCTGCGGCGAAGGAAAACGCGCCTTCACCTTCTAGCCGGCTCTCCGCTCCTGATACTACATAACGCAGTAGGAGGCGCGTATTGAAGTGCGTGGCTCAATCAGTTTAGCACGTCGTTTATTTCCCTTAAATTGAGGTTTATCTTGTGAAATTGTGAGCGGTCTTCATATTACAAACAATGGAACGTTGGAATTACTGGCCGGGTCATTGCGATAGAAACGAAAACTAAAAGAGCTCTCTCACATTTAATTTCCTCGTGGAGTTGAGCGAACGGCCCGCCGCCCCTGGTTATTACATCTCAGTGGAAGGAACTGCGACAACTATTACCACCGTCGCTAAGAATGAAACTTCTCTTCAACTTAGAAAAACGATCTTGCCTTCGTTTAATCTATAAAACCTTGGCAATTTTTTAAAATTAAATTACTCTCATTGCCTTAAAAATTCCTCTCACGTATATCAGGAGAACATTAGTAGGTAACATACAGACTAAGTAGTTTTCTCTTCACGTGGCTCACTTACAGTAGCGCAGCCAGGATCGACCGTTTGGAGGGAGAAGGGTTAGTTACAAAATGATGACAGAACATAAGTTCGTTGAAATTATTTAAGAAAAAGCTAGGTAAACAATTATAAATAAATGCAAATATGAGGGAGAGAACTGATAGGGAATCTGCCATGTGGACGACCACCCTGAATGCAGATCACTGACGACTGACTTGATTGATTTGATTGATCATTGCGTGTGTGAGGCGCGCATGCATGAGTGTCATTATAAGGACACTGATACACGTGAACTATGCTGATATTCAGATTACAGTAGACAAAAATCTTATACAAAAATACACAACAGGAACAATATTATCAAGTTTACAGCGAATTGATTGTTCAGATTACAACCTAAAATCCAACTTCCGAGGCTTCTTAGCAAATAGGTCCAAGAGATCTGTTTGTTTTACAATTATTACTTTGTTAATGTTCAAAAGAGCCGATCTATTGAGTCAACTTTCACTTGTTTATTGGCAGTTTCTGTTCATTTCCTTTTGTATAAGTTCAACGCGGTGGGGGTTCCTGACCCCCAGTAACCCCACTTGGTTACACCCCTCCTCACTTGATAAGTGTTTCGTTTCTTACATATACCTCGTTTTAATAACTAAATCGTGCATAGTATGGTTAGTAATAGTAGAATTCTCCAGCCTGGTGAAATGGGAGCTGTGTGTGTCTAGGTCACGGCATCATCTGACTACGTATGACAAGGGCTGACACAGATAGGTCTTATGGCGACGATGGGACAGGGAAGGGCTAGGAGTGGGAAGGAAGCGGCCGTGGCCTTGATTAAGGTACAGCCCCAGCATTTGCCTGGTGTGACAAGGATTGTAATGAAAATTTAAAGACGACGAGATGTGATATTTATCCCGTAATTTTATAACCTTTTTAGGACCTTGATAACAAGAAATGTTAATGATAATTACCCTACCTCACACCCAACTCCTAACCCAATACCTATTTAATAAATTGTGTTTTCCAAGCACAAACGAGCATAAGAGCACAAGTAGAAAGATCTACCTCCCATTACCAAATACCGCGATGTGGAGATATGTTATTGTGAATATTTATGTGGAGACATTTCAATAAATTTCTAATTTTTTGAAATCATGTAAAAAAAAGCTAGGGAAACAACAGATAGAGAATCTGCCACCTGGGCGACTGCCCTAAATGCAGATCAGTATTGATTGATTGATTGATTGATTGATTGATTGATTGATTGATTGATTGATTGATTGATTGATTGATTGATTGATTGATTGATTGATTGATTGATTGATTGATTGATTGATTGATTGATTGATTGATTGATTGATTGATTGTACCTACAACGCAAAAATGTTCACTGAAATTGTAATAATGTTTTATTTTCCATATTTATATGATTTTCTTCTTAATAAATGCGTGTGGGTGTATTTTATAACTGTGACTTTCTCTCTCTGAGTCTAGCGTAACTTATCCGCACTCATTTATCCTCATCTGCCCGTTATGCCCCTAGACTTCATGCTTGCCATTAACCCTAATACTTTTTAAGACACAATGTATAATTGCATTCTCTACCCACTACTTTCCGCTTACCTTCTGAATTTCAAAATACCATCGAACCGCCAAACGTTTATATGATAAAAGTCATTTTCGTGTTAAAACACTCCCTATTTTTTCATGAAAAGTTTACATTTTGCCATATGATGTCACTTTCCCTTCGCATCACGTATAGTAGGCTATATGATGAAGAGAACCTATTGTAAAATGCGCTGTTTACATCCTTATCATTTTATCCACAATATATTCAAAAGTATCTCTGAAGGTCCGAATTGTGTGTTGTTGTTTCCATGAAATTGAGATAGAGGATACACCTTGTCCTTTGTGTACAGAATGGTATTATAACCATAGACGAAGAAATGGGGAGAGTTCAATTGTTTTACCGCAGACAAGAAATCCGTGAGGAATGCTCGAGCTCATTTAGAAGTCGATAAGGTGCCGAACCGAAGCCTGTATATGGACAGAAGGTAGATATTTTGAATAATGGATGTAAAGAATGGCAACAAAAGTGTTTCGTAACTGCATTAAATGAGCATATTTTAATACACTAAGATCACAGTTAAATGTCACATTATTCAGAAACCAAGTTATGTAAATATTTTTATTATCGTTTTCTCTATGCAAGGGCTGCCTGGCCGAGGCGGTAAAGGCATGTTCGGTTCGCCCGGAAGGACGTGGCTTCGAATCCCCGTCAGGAAGTCGTAAAATTTAAGAAACGAGATTTCCACTTCCGGAGGTGCGTATGGCCCTGAGATTCACTCAGCCTACACCAAAAATGAGTACCAGGTTAATTCCTGGGGGCAAAAGCGGCCGGGCGTAGCGCTAACCACTCTACCCCATCACGTGCCGAGGTTAACAATGGTGGAAGCCTTTACCTTCCACTCCACCAAGGGCCTTCATGGCCTGTACGAACGTGACTTTGCTTTCCTTTGCTATTCTCTATGCACAGAGAATCCATTCTTGGAATGTTCTCCTGTAATTGTTTATCCCCTTACACAGAATAATTTCCTAATATGTGGGTCCCACTTTATTTGACAGAAGGAGAAAATTTTAAACGTATGTATCAAATTTGATGAGAGAACTTTTAAACTGAAAATCATATCCCTTTGGTTTGATTCTATATAATGGGGCCGATGAACTAGATGTTAGGTCCCATAAAGCAACAAGTATCATCATCATCATCAACAACGAATCTATATAAAATTGTAAACCCTATTTCTTAAGATCTCAAGGTACAAAATCAAGTAAAGGAGCAGTATATGGAGAAGGATTTATATCTGCTGGTCTCTTCTGTTTCTTTTTGCTAGACATTTCACGTCGTTCTAAAACATCGAACATGTTTGATTGTGCAAGGATGAGAAAGTTCTAGGACTGGAAAGGTAGCGACCATGGTCTTAATTCGGGTTCAGCCCAAGCTTCTGCCTTGACTGCTGTTGGTGGGGTTCGAACCCTCCGTCCCCTAATGCGACCCTAACTGTTCGGCCATTGCTTGGTGCCTGATGTACACTACATTCCTATTTACTCTATACGAATGTTGGCAGCCACCTTAAGGGGAACCGAAATGCAGATTTAGCGTCGCAAGTAAAATTCTCTTATTTTTAATCTAAAATTAACTTTGGAATCTCGGCCTTAAAATGATATATACATCATTTAGGCACGGCACGGTGAAGTATTTTTTAAAAATATTTAATATAGTTTATGCATGAAAAGTAGTCAGCCAACAGAGCTATCTCGAAGGTTTCAGTGTGAATATTTCAAATGTAGGATTTCTGAAATTAAGTCAGTGGTTTGCTAACTGGGAGAAAAGTACATCCATCCACACAGTTTACCTCTTACTGTGATGGAAATAATAAAGCTGCTTTTTAGGGACATAGTACACATTGATGACCTGTAAAAAATGTCTGCGCGGGCCGACACAAAATCCGAACGGGAGTGTAAACAATGTCATCTATAGTCGGATTACCAAGACACTGTTTGTGGTATTTATACTTCGGAGTTTTCAATGCAGTGCCAAGATTCAGTGAATGAAGTATAACCGGACATAAGAATTCGGAAAAGCTGGGATTGGGTGTCGGATGTCGAACTGTTGAGACCATGCAACGATGCGACAAGGAAAGACCCCGAAATGCTCTCCAAACGTTTCAAAATTTAACCAAGGAATCCAGAAAACGACATTGAGCTGCCAAAAGGAAATTTCTGGACCAGTCTGAAGAGCAGGAGGATGACCCAAGTTGTAGGCAGGCTTATTTTGTCATTCTAAGTTTGGAGGTTGTTTTCACGTAAGTTAATTTTTTATTACTTAATGTAAATTTTCTAAGCTTCTACTACATGTAGAAGCTCGAAACCTTCGCAGTTAATTTATTCCAGCATACTACATACACTAAAGGTCTCTAATTGCTTGATTCCAAATTTCTAGTCACCTTAATGAGAATTATGCTCTGTAATGTATATATCGTTTGACAGTTAAAAGTATATTTTTCAGCCTGAGGCACAATTTTATTTATGTATCCTTCAGTGGATAGATACGGTACATGTTCTAAACACATAAACATTTCATATGTCTGTCATGGATAGATTTTGGGAAAAGGTACATAAAACATTGATGATTTAGCATTGACATTCCCGATCCCCTTCAATGGTTATCTACAGTCGCTTCATGGAATTATGCGATAGTAAAATTATTCATATTCCGGAGTTGCACTATTATAACTTCACCCTGAGATGTCCAAAATATTATTCTTTCAAATATTCCTTTTTCGTTAAAAAGTACTTATTAGAAAACATATTTTAAGACAATATGTCAATTCAAAGTAAAAATATGAGGTGTTTCAGATGATTTCCAAATAATGCAAAGATCTGCAGTTAGTTACTGACACTACCTTAGACATGGTGAATGTTCTCAGATAAACAATATTTTAGAGCTGATTGTACCCTCGCTCTCATACGTTACCTCCTCACTCCTATCAATCAATCAATCAATCACTGATTTGCATTTAGGGCAGTCACCCAGGTGGCAGATTGCCTTTGTGTTGTTTTCTTAGCCTTTTCTTAAATGATTGCAAAGAAATTGGAAATTTATTGAACACCTCCCTTAGTAAGTTATTGTAATCCCTAAATCCCCTTCCTATAAACGAATATTTGCCCCAATTTGTCTTCTTGAACTCCAGCTTTATCTCCATATCCTGATATTTCTGACTTTTAAAGACACCACTCAAACTTACACGTCTGCTGATGCCATTCCACGCCATCTCTCCGCTAACAGCTCAGAACATACAACTTTGTCGAGCAGCTCGTCTGCTTTATCCCAAATTTCCCAGCCCAAACCTTGCAACATTTTTGTAAAGCTACTCTTTTGTCGGAAATAACCCCAGAAAAATCGAGCTGCTTTTCTTTGGATTTTTTTTTCAGTTATTGAATGAAGTGATATTTGTGAGGGTCCCATACACTGGAACCATACTATATTTAGGGGTCTTACAAGAGGCTTATATGCCTTCTCCTTTATATCCTTACTACAACCCCTAAATACCCTCACTCAAGCTAGTTAACACGAAAAACTTTGAAGCAACGCCTTTTTCTGTTATGAAAAAGGGTCACTTTACATTTCTCACATATGATGAAGGTGTATCCCATACGTAAAGAAAACTTACGTATTGTGCCTTTCTCATTGCACAGTGGCCAATGGTCATTAGAATCCTTCTTTATGATAGCTGGAGGGATTGACGGTCCGTGAGAACTCCACGTTTTTCTTACAGATGTCCGAAATTGGTCTCCCTCGTTTGGAACTCACGTCTCCAAACTGACACAGGGCTTGTGCACGGTAAAACAAGAAATTCTGGTTGTAAGTCTTATCATTTGGTTCATCATCAAATTCTTGTCGCCGCAGCCATAGATGTCTATCTTGAGCCAGTTTTTTCAACTCAGGGTAGGTTCTTCAGTTCATCCTCAGAAACAGATTTTTGAAGTGGGACACTGTGGGTCGTCCTTTTCCTCTTTTCACGGCAATTCGTCCTTCAGTGATGTTAAAAACGAACTCCTCATGACGCAGAATGTGACCAATACATTTCA
This sequence comes from Anabrus simplex, assembly GCF_040414725.1. Classification (NCBI taxonomy): domain Eukaryota; kingdom Metazoa; phylum Arthropoda; class Insecta; order Orthoptera; family Tettigoniidae; genus Anabrus; species Anabrus simplex. The sequence goes on along the minus strand of NC_090266.1, from coordinate 47,820,447 downwards.
TTTTCCGTTTTTGAATTTCAGTTACCCGACACCGTTCTTCTCCTATCTCTCTTAGGACTTAGTCGGCATTTCAGTCCGACTTATCCTCTGCAATCTTCGCCAGATCGATTTCAATTGCACCTAGTCTTTTCTTTTCCTGCTCTCCTAATGTCCACCTTTCGCAACCGTACAAAAGCACGTTCCATACAAACGTTTTTGCATTTGCAACAATTTGCTTGCTTAGATTTAGTATTTCAATACAAAATCCAAAGGTACAGTAAAGCTAATGCGGTGTTTTCGCAGTTGCAATCAAGAGTATTCTGTAAGAACGAAGTCAGCTCACGGACGAAACTATCTTTACATCGGTCTGTTTTTAGTCCAGCTTTGCTTTACGGGAGAGAAAGCTGGGTGGAATCAGTTTTCCATAAGCAAGAAGTAAGAGACATGAAAGTAGCAAGAATTATTTCTGTATAAACAAGTGGTAACAGTGACAGGAGTGTATTCGGACTGAGGAGATAGAAGCTAAGTTAGAAATGAACTCGATGGTTGAATTACTCCGCATGTGGGGTAATGTGAGGCGAATGGAGGAGGATAGGTTACTCAGGAGAGTTATGGGCTCTCTTATGGGGGTTACGAGAAGTAGAGGGAGACCAAGCTGAGTATGGTTATACTCAGCTTCTAATGGTAAGATAAGAGGTATGGAACTAAACGAGGCCACAGTGATAGTTACAAGGGATTTAGGTAATTCACAGAGGCTTGCAGACTGAACGCACAAAAGGTATAACTATCTATAATGAAGAATTATATATGTATACAACGCTAGCATTTATCACTGCTGCATAACAAGGTGGGTGAATAATCAATAATACAATTTCCTGGGTTTCATTTGTTGTAACTGAAGGTACTCAACTGTCTGAGGGAATGTATAGTAAGCCAGTAAATTCTCCTTCGGACATACTGTATGCAAAGCAGCATATTCGAAGGTTAAGTTGAAAACACTCACAAACATTGTAGAAAATTTGTTTAATTATCCCCTAACAGACAGCATAAGTAAAACGGCTAGAAGAAAGCCTACGAGAGAGTCCGACAAGACAGGTAGGTTGAACACACGAGGCAGTCATCCTCGGAAAGGTTTTCCATTCTTACATGTAACACTGATGCATATATGACAAATTCACCTTCATCCTCCTCCCGCTACATGCACAGCATGTTACACCTTTCTGTACATTTAGAAAACAAATGGCCACCATTCGGTATCGTTCCATTCACCACTTTATATATTCTCCGGTGAACTAAAAAGGAATATCGTCGCTGCCGGGATAAAACCTCCTATGTAAAATATTTTAGCTTAGAATAAGGTTCTGTCATCTAAGGTGCAATATTGTGTGAGTATTGTCAAGGCATTCTCGATCTTCATAATGTATGTGCTGCGGGTCAGTATATCTCCAAAAGTATTATCACATAGGAGGTTTTGTCCCGGCAACAACGATATACTACACTAATTGCTGGCGTTGAAATGCATATGCAGAATTCGATTGGTCCGGCTTCCTTAAATGTTACGTTTTCCGTCGTAGTATTCCATCTTGGCCCTGGTAGGGAGCAACACGGCGTATTGCAATTATTTCGATAAAAACTATTGTTGTATTCGTGCGTTCAATATGGAAACGTTATTTACAGAACATTTTCAATAAAGGTTATGTTCTAAAAACGCTGTTTCTAGAGTCCCCATCTAGCCCCTTGCTACCATACATACATACTACATATTTATAGATGGTGAGTTCAATATAAGTAAAAAGATTAATGAAAAGGGGAGTTACGATACATTGCTTGACATATTTCAAGAGAGATCCTTCATCCTATTCTTAACATTGCAATTTAATTTTGTAAAAAGACCCTTCATTCTCCAAATGTAATTTCACAGAAGTTAATGTCGCTGTTATGGTTTGAGTCACCAATCCATAGACTGATTTTATACAGCTCTCCACGCTACCCTATCTTGTGCTAGCCATTTCATTTCTACGTAAACACTGTGTGACATACCCAATCGGCCCACAGGCGTGTGACAGTAATATAACGGGGCGGGTCACTTTAATAGTAATATAAATAAATGATAGCTCATTGTTTCTCAATAAACAATATCCCATGGGCGCCAGCCTTCAAGCTTATGGCTTGAAGACGATAGTTGTTTATTAATAATAATAATAATAATAATAATAATAATAATAATAATAATAATAATAATAATAATAATACGTCATGAGACTCAAAAAACTCCCAGGGGACACTAACCATTAAGTACACTAACTTGGAATTTAAGGATCATTAATAACCATTTCAGAAAATACAAATTAAAAACAGCTATTTATTAGGATTAAAAACGTGACGTAACGGCGTATTAACGAAATCTGAACTTACGGAAGCAAAAGAAAAATTGAATGAAATTAACTCTAAGAAAATGAACTGTTGCGCGAAGACTTGCAGTAACTTATGCCATAAGCTCACCATATGTAGACTCTGTTGTCTTGAAGCCGATGATCGATGGATCTCTCGTACCGGCTGCCTCATCTGTTGTTGGATTCCAGTCCTACTTATGCTTTCCCTGCCTTTAACACTTCCTACTGTACTCCTTACATAAAGTCGTAATGAGTCCTAATTTTAAATGCAAAACCACCATGGGTTATGTTCATGGAGAGAATACACTCGTATTCTTCCGTATTACGGAACAGTAGCGTAGCTAAATTCATAATAAAAGCTCTCCTTCCCTATACTAGTCAAAACCGGTCTCCCGTTGACTACCTCTCGTCACTGGGATAACAAGTCCCAATGAGAGTAACTTTTGAGTAGTATCCTACGGTACTACTCAGATGCGAAGTGAACTAAGTTAATATCTTCTCCGATGTGCAGACGTAGAATCGTACTACGAGTGTCTTCCAAGAGTGTCTCATTGTCTAAGAGTGAGAATAAGAATGTCCGAATACGAGTGACAATCTGCTTACGAGTAAGAATAAGAATGTCCTCTCCAGCTCTTGTCTTCGAAGTATATCGGTTCAAAAGTCTCCTTCCATCAGCCATATCACATGGTCCAGTAAGATTCGAGGTCTCATCCCTTCTCCTATGTATTTCTGTGAATCCATCACGTTGATTCATTACGTTCATTCACATAGGCTGAACTTTCCCGCTGAAATAAAGCGTCAGGTAGCGAAGTTCGAAAAGTGGGGATTCATAATGTTTCAACTGTCTCTTCTTACGGTGGAGAGGGTAAGATCACTCGTAACCTTGATGACGTTCTTTTCCTGCAAATGGGCTGAAATTAGCCTGCTGACTCTGGTCACCTCACAACGGCTATTGGAAAATTTACTGCAAGCTATTAATATGAATGATGTTGAAATACTTTACCCAATATGTGGTTCGTTCAGAATACGTTATAGCCGCGATACAAAGAAATGAAATGATGATTGAAATGGATGATAAAAACCCTATATACATATACATATATATATTAATTTAAAAATGACCTATCAGTGATTAAATATATACATCTTATAAATTAATTATATAGTTCAATAATTGAAAACATGCAGTGATGTCCCAAACATCACAACTGCATTCTACATCTGCTAAAATCTGCTGGTCATATTCATACCTTGGCATACCCCCATCATTCTTACCGCCTATACTCGCCCTCAAGAATCATCTGAACAAGTCCTGGGTGTTTACAGGCGTGGGATACTATTTTTGCTCTTCGCCTTGTCAAATTTGGCCAAATTGTTCTCCTCTAACAAATTCGATTCAGCATCTCTTCATTCGTGATTCGATCACTTTCAGGATTTATCTGTAACACCATATTTTAAAAGCTTCTATTCTCTGTCTTTCTGAGCTAGTTATCGTCCATTTTGCTCTTCCATACAGTGCCATATTCCATACGAAAATCTTCAAAAACATCTTTCTAATTCCTATATCAATGTTCCGTTATTTTATGTTTTGTATTTTATGTTATGTTATGTTATTTTCTTAAGAAAGAACCTCCTTTCTTGCGCTAGTCTGCATATTATCCTCCTTAGTTATCTTACTACCCAAGTAACAATATTCACCTACTTACTTTAAAACTTCATTCCCTAATCTAATACGTCCTACATCACATCATTCCAATCGACTCCACTTCATTACCTTTGTTTTGGACTTACTTTCATCGATTACTCCTGCTTCATAACTGTGTGTCCTTAACAGTTTCTCACGATCTTTTGCAGACTCAGATAAGCAACAATATCATCGGTTAATGATAACGGACGTAATTCATGTCTGCAGTAAGCCAATGGACTGCGATCACTAAATGAAAATGACACGAATAGCAACAACAACAACCACCTACCCCTAGCATATAATTTTATTCGTTTACATCTTTGCCATGTACACCACCAACTGCTCATACATTGGGAAGGAAGACGTGTGATAATTCAGAACACATATATTAGTTAACAAGTCGCTCTGAAGTTACTTCAACTTCAGCTATGCTAAGTAACAAGTCTGTTTCTCTAAAATTACTTCATGAAAAAGAAACAGTTTCACTAGCGCTGTGCATCCTGGAACGAAAACAAGAAATGTAATTGGATGAAAAAGAAAAATCTTTCAAGTGCTTTCTTTTTAACTTTTCTTTCAATAGATCGCGATAAAAAGAAGACGAGAAGTTCTGGAACTAATCAGAACATTTCTCCTGCTCCCCATGCCAGGCTCTAGTCAATACAAGAGGAGTCGCAGTCAAGTCGGCCACCAGCATGTGAGCACAGTCAATGAACGATATTCTGACAAATAAAAACAGCTCCAAGTTTTGATATATAATGTCTGTTGCAGACAACAGCGCGAGCGACGGATGCGCTTCAAAGCGCCAGCTTATAATAAAGTTCCCTAAACCCCTCAGGGCATCGTAGCTTTAAAGTGATGAAAGTTCTTCATTCAATGGACAGATATCAGCCTAGTGCCCATGAAGGCAGGTTTCTAGTGGGACTATCAAACCCATTGACTGCGTCTAAACTCATGCTTCCAGTGAACAGCGGGCTGCAGCTCTCGCACACTTACGGAAGCAGAGCTATGTGTTCGACTGACTACATTTGAGGTTTTTCCAAGACGCCAACGTGCCGAAATTATGTCCCGCAAGAGTTCCCTTACATGCCAGTAACTTATATCTACCAACTTGAGGCTGAGGTATTTGAATACCACCAAATTCCATTGGACTGAGACGTGATCGAACCGGAGATCCTGTGCTCAGTCCGCCTGGGCTTAAACTGGCCGACAGTTTACAAATGGAGCTTCCAAGGTACAAACAACAATCGACTTTGAACGCGAACAGAGTTAAAAATGACCAGCCGATTGGTTTAAGAGCGGTATGTCTGGAGGCCTCGAGTTAGAATCCTGGATAGTAAAATAATTTCAATCCTGGATTTAGGGATGGGATCGGCCTTATGATTTCAACTGAGGAGCTTTTGATACCAGCTGACCAAGTCAAGACAAGAACTTGTCACGCTGGTGGTGCAACACTCCAATACCTACAGTGTGAGTTCACCGTGCGGTTAGGGGTGCGCAGCTGTTAGCTTGCGTTCGGGTGATAAAGGATTCGAACCCGACTGTCAGCAGCCCTGAAGATGTTTTTTCTTGGTTTCCCATTTTCATACCAGGCAAATACTGGGGTTGTATCTTAATTAAGGCCACGTTCGCTTCCATTCTATACCTAGCCCTTTCCTATCACATCGTCGCCATAAGACCTATCTGTGTCTGTGCGACGTAAAAGCAATGTAAACAAAAACAATCATCCAATATATGTAGACTGTGTGGTAGTCGTTCTGAGGGGAAGTTTCATGTATTGTTTGCGTCGGGATAAGGGTTGAGTTTTGACCTTTTACATTAAATGGCATTGGTATCGTGTCGCAAGGCTGGCATTGCATGGGACATGAGATGAAAGACAAATGAGATGAACCGAGGTGGACACAGGTTAATTGAGGTAACTCCAGATACAGTAGGGGCTCACATAGAAGAAGCTGAGAATAAATCATCAGGGTCACCAATATACAAATTACGTCTTTCCGTATAAACTTAGAAATAAATAAATTGGTAGTTTTGCCAAAAAAACAGCACCAAGAAGCTTTAATTTTTTCCTAAAAAAGGGAAATTTCTCAACCTCATACATATTGCAGAAATGCATACTGGAAAGATGGTCCTGAAGTCGCATGAGTGGAGCATGTGATTGTGTGGAAGTGATAATGCAGGAGATGCGGTGCTGTAAATGATTGGTTTAGACGAAATAGGTAGGAGGATGACAATGAAGGAATTCCAAGGAATGATAGTGATAGGGGAGGATTTAACGAAAATTGGTAGATTGATATCCAGGCTTGTTCAGTTTAAGTAGGAGGGACATGTACGGAAAGACAGAGGAATATGCAGGCTAAAGTAATTACGTGTAGTTGAAGAGGTCAGAGCGGAATTGAGCGCTGTATCAACTCTTCTGTGGATTTCCACTTTACTGGCCACAGTGGACGCTAGAAAAGTGGATGGTTACTTACGGTAACCTCGACATTAACAAGGAGATATTGCCAATGCGTCCTAGGCGAGAAATGTCACCAGTTCAAATTGCAAAGCACAACACCCTTCCAATTCCGAGAAATCTGTCAATGCAGGGATTGGTCGTTTCACCGCGCGTTCATTGTTTGCTGGTCTTAGGAAAGAGTCTCAAAATATCCGTAATTATAAAATTTGCACGTTGTCTTCCATTTCCCATTAAAACTGAACAAAATAAAATAAATATTAGTGCATTGATATTTCTACAACACATAAGGTTGCGTTAACGCAACGTTGGGAAATTCTCGACGGAATATTATAATAATAATAATAATAATAATAATAATAATAATAATAATAATAATAATAATAATAATAATAATAATAATAATAATAATAATCCAGCCTGCAAATCAGTAAACAAAGAGAATTAACATAAAGAGCCCAAGACACTGTCAACACCAGAAGTGCTAAGCTGGAATAGGTCTGAAGTTAAAGTTGATGAAACATGGAATAAGCTTAAGAAAACAATATAAGAAACTGTACTTAATAAAATAGCAAGTTTGCCTTAAGGAAAGAAGGAAGGGTGGATGAACAGCCATATTCATGAGGAATAATAGTATTAATAATCGTGTTTGTCAGCTGTCGTCTGGAAATATTTCAATCCGCTCGTCATTTTCGACGTTCCGTTTTACTCTAGGCCTACTGGATGGTACAGTAAAGCGAACCTTTGGCCGAGGTTTAATGAATAAACACCAAATGTGTCTCCAGAGATCTTTTACATGCCGACATCGTACAACATGGAGTCTCGAGTGGACGTTCTTCCGCTTTTCAAATGTCCGACTACCTCCGCCAGGTTTGAACCCACTATCTTAGGATACCGAGGACGAAACTCTACCACTGATCCGTGGAGGCAGCACTTAATGAATATATTATATATACTTCCATTTGCATTTATATAGGCCCGCAACAGATTCAATTTAACAGTGACGCAGGAATATTTTATGATATGGAATTACAAAGATAGTCTCAGTGCTGATAGACCCTGTACTGGTCGGGATGGCCAAGCTCTGCATTCAGAAACGAGCGGGTTCGAAACCCTACACCCGCTGTCCTAGCTATATTTTCTGTAGTTTCGCACTTTCACTTGCAGGCAAATACCGAAAGAGTTCCTATTCACAGCCGATTCCTCCCACCTCCTTTCCCAATATGTCACTCGCCATCATTCCTTTCATCCTCATTAGCTCCTCAACTGAGTTTGGCGTCAGGAAGGCATCCGGCCGTAAAACATTGCATCAAATTTTGTCTCACCTCATCTCTGACACCGTATCAGACAAGGTGAAGAAGGAGTAGACAGTGCAGATAAAGCTGGTTTATTTTACACGTAGGCCTATACATACAATATTATAAGGGGGACCAAAAAGTTTGTTCTACAGCCGTACAGTCCTCAACCGGGATGCCAATCAGGCAAAATCGCCGTGAATATTGAAGCACTCATCCCACCGACGCACCATGTTGAAGTCCGACTCCGTGGCTAAATGGTTAGCTTGCTGGCTTTTGGTCACAGGGGTCCGAGGTTCGATTTCCGGCAGGGTCGGGAATTTTAACCATGATTGGTTAATTTCTCTGGCACGGGGCTAGGTGTACGTGCCGTCTTCATCATTATTGCATCCTCATGAGGACGCGCAGGTCGCCTAGGGAGTCAAATCCAAAGACCTGCATCTGGCGAGCCGAACTTGTCCTCGGACACTCCCGGTACTCAAAGGCATAAGCCATTTTATTTTTTACCAGGTCGAAGATCCCCGTGTGGTAAAATACCGTGTACTGCTGCGTGAAATAGTTCGTAACCGCCTGATGCACATCCTCGTCCGACACTTCAAGGCCATCTTGAGGGGACCGAAGACGTAATAATCGCATGGACCTTATCCACAGCCCTCTTATTGTTGTCCGTAATGGATGAGGGTGACCTCTCAGATCGACCGGCGTCTTGTGTCGAAACACGAACTTGGTTCACCATTCCACAGACTTGCTACCCCTTACACAGTCTTCATTCTCAGATGGATATCAGCCGCTCCGCTGTTTGTCCTTCGGCAACCAAGAACGGAATAACAGCACGTTGGTCCTGTTTGGACGCATTTCGTAATATCGTCGCCATAATTCACGCGGTCGCATTTAACGCGCACACCTCGGCACGACACGACTGCCACATTATTACCTTTGCCTACATGTCCGTGCTTATATACCCAGAGTCGCGCTACGTTTCATGTCCGCTCCAGGAATGCCCTCAAACGGAAACTTTTTGATCACGTCCTATATCTGACTCTTCCACACCTTGTTCTTTCTTCTTGGATTTTCTTCATTGCAAATTATAACACGAGAGGCCCACTGTCGATCAATTATATAATGCCAGCCTACTGATTAAATTATTGCTTGTTCAACCCCAGTAGAGCGACTGGGATTTTTGAAGCGCGGGATAGAGCCTATTCGTCACTCCACGTTGTAACACATTTGGTGGTATTCCGACAAAATTAAATATATCTGAGCCATAGATCGCCCAGTAGTGACCTATTGCTCTGCCATATTTTAGAGAACGTCGAAACTGACATGCAGGCAGTCTATATGGGATCAAATCAAAATACCTATACAGGGAAGCCGAGGCCATATGGAGATGAGCCTAGCGTTTTTTGCATACGTCTATTGCCTGAGACTTACACACTCTTCAGCTTCTCCTTGCAGTCATTTTATGGCGAATTCTGTCTTCCTTCACCGAATAGGGGCAACTGTCATTGCTTAGGCTGCGAAGTTTTTTGTTTCTCCTAAGTGGCAGCTCTTTCAGTTCCAGTTCGGAAGCGTTCTTCTCACTCCCTGGAATGGACAGAACTGCAGTCAGTTTCACCGCCACCACTCCTTGCCTCTATTTGTTATCCTGTAGTTGGCCTCTCCTAGTTGTGCTAGTGCAATAAGTTCCTCTTGTACTTCTTTACATGCATCAATGTCCGATTTCTTTTCTAACTGGTTATTGTGCTGGCCTTTGTCCCTCGGGGTCACGGGTTTGATTCCGGGTTAGTTATTTTTACATCCAATGGTTATCGCCTCTGGCTCGAGGACTAGGTGTTTGTGTCATCTTCAAAATTTGATGTCATTCTCATGGATGTGAAGGTCCCCTACAATCATTAATTGGAAAGTTCAGGCATCTCAAGACGCCATGCATAAGTGGCTTTAAGGTACCACAAGTGGTCACAATGGAATGATCATTCGAATGTTTACAAATGCGCCGGGCAACATTCTTGTGTCTTTATTTCTTCTCTTTTGTTCCTTTGCATTTTTATCTTTCATTTTGTTTGTTTACTTTTTAATTTTGATATTGGTTTGTTGTTGTTTGCTGCTTTTATTGTTTTACTTATTGTTTTATTTATTTGTATTGTTTTATTTTGTATATAAATTTTATTTCTTTTATTTAGGGGTGACAAGGTCACCTTCTCATCGGTGGGATGAGTGCTTCAATATTCACGGCGATTTTGCCTGATTGGCATCCCGGTTGAGGACTGTACGGCTGTAAAACATAAAGAGCCACTACAGAATAGGATAGAGGTATCTAGACTTAGTTGGTATGGACACATGAAGAGAATGACAGTGGAAAGGATACCGAGGAAGATGCACGAAATGGAGATAACAGGTAAACGGCCAAGAGGAAGACCAAGAAACAGGTGGATAAAAGGAGTGGAAGAATGTGTACAGAGAAGAGAAGAGGACTGGGCAAGAGTGACTAGGGAGAAGTGGTGGGAAGACAAGAGGAGATGGAGAGGCTTATGTTCCAAGCAGACCCGGCCAACAGCTGGAGACTTCAGATGATGATGATGATGATTTATTTATTGTTGTTGCCTTTTTTCATGCACGCCTCTTAGGACAGGCAGAGGATGCCGTGGGGGGGGGGGTTGTAGAGAGAGAAAGAAAGAAGGGATCAGACACTTCGAAAAATGAAGTACCGGGCAAAGAAATAAAAGGGACACGAAGAGGGTGAAAATGAAAGACTCCCTAGGTCTCGAATGCTCTAATACCGTCGGGGTTGGAAAAGAACAAGAGTTCACCAAGGCAGGTCGGAAAGCATAGATGAAAGCGAGGAGCTTGGCACAGGTAAGTGGAAGCAATGCCAGGACTCAGCCAAAGGGCCCGTGATCGCCAACCAACGCCCCCTAGTTGAGAGCACCTGGGGCCCCTTTTAATAGCCTCTTACGAAAGGCAGGGGACACCGTGTGTGTATTCTTCGTCCATTACCCATAGTGGTAAATCCCACTCGCTCTACCGGGGTTGAACAAACAATATTTTAATCCGGAGGCTGGCATTATATAATTGATCGGCAGTGGGCCTCTCGTGTTATAACTAAGCACAAACATAAACTCCCCGCCTTAAGAAATGTATATTTTTCTAAATGTGCAGCGTGTAACTTAATTACACCAATAACAAAATTCAGGGATGCTCTTCGTGTTGTATAAAAACGATGGTGTAATCGGATTGGCGGGGAAAATTTTCCATTTCGAAAGAAATTAGCTTAATTTGTTACTTCCGGGGGTGCGATTCAAATTTACGAACTCGCTCTATTTGCCCTACCGAGTAAATGCCGGCCCAATTATTTACACTAAGCCTCTGATGAAATGAGCGTTCTACAGTCGCATGAGGGTTTTCTTCCGCCCTCCTTCGCCTGCCAATGGACACGAAGGTTGAATGATGACGATTAGGGTGCCGGACGCCATACATCAGTGCGGCTTCTCTCCCGCTGCGTCGTAAGATAGGTGTATAGCAGCCATTTCTTCGTTGTTGTGCCGGAACGGAGCCATTCTCACTAATTTATACCGTAAACGTGGTAGCCGATGTGCTGTATACTGCCTACTGGGGCTGGGAAACGAGTGCGCTAAACGAAGGAGAAACTTGTGCATTATCTCTGTCTCCATGTATCATACAGCCCACTTTCCATTCGTTCCCTTCTCTACCCTGACGCTCAGCAGAAGGCAGCGATTTGCTAAAACTGAGAGGACATTTCCTCTTGGTAAAACTCACAATCATACTTTTCATCGCTGTTACCATCTTACTATCGTCTGTTGTCCATCTCACAACATTGCTTAGGTCACTTTTGTAGTCTCTCAAAATGCTGTATCTTTTTTACGCCTCTATATCGTACAACATCATCCACAAATTGTCTTACCTGTGATTGCAGTTCTTTTCTCGCATCATTTATATATATAAGGAAACACAACGTCCCAGTAATACAGCCCGCGTTCTGCGATGTAAGTGGACTACATCAAATATAACTTCGCTACACAACAAAATGAATTCTAATGCGGAGATCGGAAGTATGAAGAATGTAGCGAAGAAAATCTAATTTTTCAGCAAAATAACCCTTACATGCACGTGTCCGCCAAGTTTAAGAAGTGGTACATACACTTGTGAACTGCCCGGCATTAAGCCCAAATTTAAATGCAATCCTAGCAAGCTGTGTGTACCACAATGGATGGCCATTTGAGACTTTGGATGAGCTGGAAAGTACAATTCAGTCAGGGCGAGCAGCAATATCAATGGTAGAAATAAGTACCCTTATCCAGAAATGTTTTGAGTTTCTTAAAAATAATGAAGGGTTCAACTAAATACTAGATTTTCTTCAGAATGTTAGTGAATGGTTTCATTTTATTTTGTGCAATTTTCAAGGTGCCTTTGTACCAATTTAAATGCAGTGTTGTTTTCGTGTAGTTTTAGTTTTCATGTATTGTTTCTGAAAGGGCTAGGAACTAATGGTAAATGATTTTGAAATATGTCTGGAAGTTGTACTCATCTTCCAGGACTAAAAATAGAAATATATTTATGAAATAACAAATAGACTTGATCTCTCAAAAAACCGAATATTTTCCTTCTCTGTAGTTGATTAGCTAAGGATCACTCATCTCCCATACATTCTGTATCCTTCATGACTGACATGGAGTGGTGTTAATACTGCAACACACACACACACTAGCTTATTTTATTGAAAGCAGATTTTCATTATGCAGTATGTGAATTAACATACGGTTTTAACATGCTGCTGAGTTTTTAAATGTTCATCAAACCAAATAAAGAGATTTGTCGGTTCATTCTAATTACCATACACAGTATAAAGAGGACGGTACTAATGCCGAGATTATTTCCAATCTGTGAATGGGCGGGGGAGGGTCCAGCCTGTCGATATCCAATAATATGAATACCGCCAGCAGGAACACCGGCAAACGAGCGCAAAGTTAATTCAATATATGAAGCCGCGGGGTGCTCATGTTAATACAGGAACCAGAAAAAAGTTACACAAACTGAATATTCAAAGACTAGTTTTATCTACTTCAACACTGTGGCCTACATCTCGTCATTAACATTATTCCAAGAACGGATTTTACATAATATATATATATAGGAAGGGAAATCCTTTCAAAATCCTCACTTCTGTCACCAGATTATTTCAAGTTCCTTATTCTTCTTTACTTCTTTAGGAGGGATTATTATGGTGAGTCATTTATAATGAAACGTATAAGGTGCACAAGAAGAAGAATTTTTCTCATCTTAATGAGTAAGAAATATTAGATCGAAGGCTGAGATCCTGGGAGATTGGAAACATACCTCTGAAGACCATTTATGGAAAGTGACATCGTTTTGAGGCGAAACATGAATAATAATTGCTACAGAGAAGAGGAAGAAGCACTTGAAACACGATGCTAAAGCTTTCATGCCTGAATGTTTCCACAGACAGAGAAAAGCATACTTCTTAAACGGCCACATGTCTTAAAGAATACATATATATATCTTAACGTTCATATCCCATTCTACACATAACATTCCAGAAACGTTATCGTTGACTAATTTTATCCACTTATGAATGAATGTATCCGAACAGGTAAACTGTATTCATGATACGTATATATTCTAAACATTACATAACATTTAGTTGGTTAAGAAATCGTGAATTAAAGGAGTTCATTACCTGGTACATGTCCCGCCATGCTTTCACCAAATCATTACGTCAAGCAAAAGCAGAAGCAAGAAAATTTCTGAGCATGTGTAAGCTATTTCAAAACTTGTAAGAACAAATGAAGTATAGGTGTACACTGGACCTGAATGTTGAAGTTGAGCTACGTGGTTGGATTACAGTTCAAACAAGTTGGTTAGAGGAGCAAGACTTCAAAAAATAGGAGACAGATTGAAAGGACTCCTACGACTTGGTGTTGGAACTAAGAATTGTAGGAGGGGGTCAGAGTAGACTAAGGACACAAACTGATTTTTCAACGAATTTTGCTGAAGATTTGCACTTATCGTTTTAATTAACTTTTATTCGCAAAAATAATATCACTATCTTCTACACCAGAATCATATGATTCGTTAGGACATCTCAAACTTGATTCAAAATATTTTAGTCGATTTTACAGTTAATGCGAAGTAATTATGCCTCTACGACATACCATACCACATCATATTAGAATCTTGTGAAACGCATAAATCGTTATCTTTGGCGAAGTATAGTCAGCGCATCAAAGTTATAAGATGCATCTGATTATGCAGAGAAGAAAAGGTAAACTGCGAATTAATTGTCACTACGGCATATTGGTATGGTGTCGGAGTGTAACGGACACACCCTATACGTTGGAACATGTTTATATGTCGAGCAATATATAAGATCACTTAATGAAGCCCAAGTATATTACATGCATCTGTAATACATAGTGAAGAACCTCCTAAATAATTCGTGTAAGGTATTACACTTCATTCTGGTAGTGTAGGAAAAGAGTAGGTTTCTCCTATTTTCACTTTATCTTGCAATATTTCGGTGGCTTACTTCTAAAACCTCGTATGTCTCAATTCTCTTTCTACTCATTATATTCCTTAAGACTGGTCGCGCCTTATAGCCACATACTTATATGCGTACCTTCAGAATACTTTTCATTGTGTTCATTTTCCTGTGCTCGCGTGTAAAGGAAAATAGACCTTACCATACCGCATTGTAGGGATGTTATTTGGAAGCAAATTTACGCTCTCCTACAGTGTAATACACTTAAGGTTCATATTCCTTTACACATAACCATACGAAAATGAACACAAGGAAAATTGTGGATAAGAGGGGTGACCAGTCTTAAGGAATATAATGGACAGGCAGAGCATTGGAACATACGATGTTTTAGTGGCAATAATAATAATAATAATAACAACATTAATAATAATAATAATAATAATAATAATAGTAATAATAATAATATTTGCTTTACATCCCACTAACTACTTCGACAGTTTTCGGAGACGCCGAGGTGCCGGGATTGTGTCCCGCAGAAGTTCTTTTACGTGCCAGTAAATCTACCGACATGAGGCTGACGCATTTGAGAACCTTCAAATACCATCGGACTGAAACAGGATCGAACCTGCCAAGTTGGGGTCAGAAGACCAGCGCCTCAACCTTCTGAGCCACTCAGCCCGGCTAGGTTTTACAAGCAAGCTATCGATTCGATATTTTCAGATATGTAAAATGCTGAACACCCTATTTGAAAAGATAACTGCTAACTGCTTGATTATTACTGTATCTTCTAACCGCAGGAGAATACCTAGTGAAATGACTGCAGCAGAGAAAAACACGACAAAGGGACATTAACCCTCGCGACGTGAGTACGGTGAATGGCCGTAAGCCCGTATGCTTTAAGTTTCGTGGCAGTACAAAGTGGGACTTCGATAACTCGGTTACCTAATACTAAGGAAAAGTTATGGGTGCCCAATATTTGTACCCTTCCATAGGGAATGTAAAAGAATTACGGTGAATTCTCCATCCGGGAATTACAGCAGGGACGAGCGACAGTGAATGATTATCTGTGACAAGATGACACTACGGGATACATTGTAGATTACGTTTAGGATGCCGGGGTCAGTGAACACCGAAAGTTGATAAGCGTCAAACAGAAATGCGACGTTAGAAGAACCTAGCACCATGGGAGCAATAAATACACACGGTGATACTTCGTGGACGTAATTCCGAATTGAGTCTGTTTTCAGTAAATACTTTGCTTTTCTTGGTGTCTATCAACTGATTTAATCCTCCCTTACTCAAAAGAGGTCTTTCAAACTCCAAAAATACAATGAAATTTGAAAAAATAATTGGAGACTGAGATCAACTTCGCTCCTCGGGAGTGAAAGCAGGTTGAACAAAGGATAACCTATTCATTAGTTAGAAGTAACAAACGCCGAAATGGCGAGGATGATTGCTGGTACAAACAAATGGGAACAGTGCGAGGAGGGTACTCGGAATGAGGAGATAAAGGCTAAGTTAGAAATGAACTCGGTGGATGAAGATTTACATATAAACCGGCTTCGGTCGTTGGGTAATGTGAGGTGAGTAAAGGTGGATAGGTTTTCTAGTAGAATAATGGTCTCGATCATAGAGAGTAAGAGAACTGGAGGAAGACCACGAAGACGATGGTTACACTCACTTTCTGCACTCAGCTATGGATCTAAACAACGTGAAAGAGCTAGTTACAAATAGAGGATTGTGGAGGAGTTTAATAAATTCGCAGAGGCATGCAGACTGAACACTGAAAGGGACAACAGTCTATAGTGAAGATGAATGTGTGTAAGTCTGACCAGTGACGAACCACACTGAGGGAGTATCATATCATGAGTCAGAAACTGTCAGGACAGATAACGTCCAGTAACGCCTTACCTTCGAGACATACACAATTTGTCATTCCATTTCATTATAGACTGCTATTCCTTTCATCGTTCAGTCTGCAAGCTTCTGTGAATTTACTAACCGTCGCCACAATCCCCTTTTTGTAACTAG
Organism: Anabrus simplex; assembly: GCF_040414725.1. NCBI lineage: Eukaryota > Metazoa > Arthropoda > Insecta > Orthoptera > Tettigoniidae > Anabrus > Anabrus simplex. The sequence continues at coordinate 47,804,096 of NC_090266.1, read as the reverse complement.
TTTTGCTGCCTCGTTTAGTTCCATATCTTTTACTTTTGAATCATTTGGAACTCAGGCTCACCTTCAACGCATTGGTCTCCCTCATTTTTCCTACACCCATCCCCATGACTAAGTTTATTATTCACCTCCATTCGCCTCACAGGACTTCACCACCGAAGCCGATTTTTGTATACAATTTCATCCATCGAATTCATTCCAAAATTAGCCCTCACCTCCTCTTTCCGAATACCCCCTGAAAGTGTTCCCACCTCTCCGTACCAGCGGTTATTCTCGCTACTTTCATGTCTGTAACTTATAAATGTGATTAAGATCACCTGATTCCACCCAGCTTTCACTCCCGTAAAGCAAAGTTGATCCGAAAACCGGCGGATGTAAATATAGCTTCCTATGGTAGATGACTTCCTTCCTACAGAATACCGTTGACCCCAACTCCGAGCTCAATGCAATAGCTTTGCTGCATCTCGATTCAGTCTCACTTACCATACTGCCATCCTGGGAGAACACACATCCTAAATACCTAAATGATCTACCTGTTCCAGTTTCCTATTCCTGACCAGGCCTTCAATTCTCTTAGGTTTCTTCCCTACAATATCACTTTAGTCTTGAAAAAGCTCATTTTCCTGTCATACTCAATGCGCCCATTTTCCTGTTCAAAGATACTATATTGCAGGCATTCATCAGTCTTCCATTTACTCCAAGTGTCGTGTACCGACCTTCCCAAGGTTCGAACCGGCGGACTGTCAAATAAACGGCAGCCGAGACTCGATCCGAGGGTATCAAAGGGAAATAAGCTAGTGTATGAATATTAATTGTAATGCGGGACATCTTGTAGAGCCAGTGTACATATATTATATTTACTAGTCGAAATGAAGGAGAAATGTTTCAGTAAGTTATAATTAAGGAAGAGTCTTAGTCAGGCAGAGAGGCTGCATCACGCACTGCAATGACATGTTTACGAGACAGGATGTTTGTTATTGACAAACCAGTGTCTAAGTAGTACGTTTATAAGCACGCTGCTTCACCGACAAAGAAATCAAAGCCAGAATTGCTAGTACAGTTGTCTTCTAGTATAAGACAGAGAGACAAAACTGCAAAGAAAAGGATAGGCATTAGTACCCAGAGAGCAGCACTTACTGAGACAAATAGCTCATAATAGTACCCAGAGGGCACCACCTGCATGGCGAACAGCTAGGTAACGCCCCTAGTCCAACCCCTAAGGTAGTGGGAAGGGACTGACCTTTGCTTAAGTGAGAGCAGATATAAACCCGAAACCAAGATGGCGAAGGGAGCTCTCCCGATCAGTTATTCGTGCTCACTTGACAATGAACAAGTGAAGTTGTACATACGTGCAGCAAGGCAGAATTCGGACTTAGCGCGTAGCAAGCTTCCGTCAGACCAGCGTAGTGAGGATTTGTACATATCTTGTAAATAGTGTTTATAGTCGTCCTGGGTAATAAAGGACAGTTGCTTTACTTCATCTTTTATTCGGGAGTTCCTGGACCAAGTTCGCACCTACTAATTACCTCTCTACAGTACCGCTCGGCAGGACAGGTCATACGCCAACATCATCGGCCGGTGACCAACCACTAAAACATCCCCCAGAACAGGTAGGTCACGGCACACGTCGTCGGCCTAAGCCAAACTCCTTACTACACTCCCATGTAACTGAAACCCTCTTCGCCACTTTATACTTTTCAGTGGATGATTCACGAAAACTACGAACGACAAAGGTGACAGATTACAGCCTTGTCTAAACCCTGTAAGTACCTTGGACCAAGAACTCATTCTACACTCACCAAGCAAGAGGCTGTGTGATTTGGGTCACTTAGAGTAGCTATCAGCTTGCATTTGGGAGATGATGGGTTCGAACCCCACTGTCGGTAACCCTGAAGATGGTTTCCCGTGTGGTTTCCAATGTTCACACCAGACAAATGCTGGGACTGTACCTTAATTAAGGCCATAGCCGGTTCCTCCCAACTCCTATCTCTTTCCTATCCCATCGTCGCCATAAAACCTATCTGTGCGATGTAAAGCAAATCGTACAAAAAGGTACATATAAACTCTACGATCAATCCTCACAACAGCCCAGTTGTCAACATATGCCGTTGATTTCTTATAATAATCTAACCTTAATACCATTATCCCTCAGTATTGTTAACATGTTTTTCTTGCTACTGTGCTCTGTCATATTCTTTCCCTGTATCTACGAAACATAACCAGAACAGGGTACAGTTTTCTTTTAATTTTTCACTAACTTGACACATACTGAAAGTCTAGTCTCCGCAGTTCGTGTGGTTTGCTTCCCCACTGATTGCACCCTCCTATCCAAAATTCCATTAAACTCCTTGCCTGGTATACTGATCATTGAAGTACCTAATTTGTAGTTGTAATTCATCCTGTTCCCTTGCTTGTAGATAAGTGCGATTACTGCTTTCGTCACATCAGAATGTACCTTACTTACATTTCATGCTAATATTATTACGCTGTGAAGTCTTGTTATTTCTATCTTTCTACCACTTCAGGCCTGGTTTCATTCATTCTTCCTGCTTTATGACAAGGTAGTTTATTTATCGTCCTTTCCACTTCCTTGAGGGTAATTTGTCCTTCTCCCCATGAAGACGGATGTTCGGGACTTCAACAGAAAAGATCAACTTTTCCCCCGGAAAAGTTTCAAAATATTTATTCCATCCGTTGAGTTCTTCCTCAGGACCTAGTATGAGTTCGTCGTATTTATCAGAAACAATATTTACACTATATATTTCCTTTTTCAATGATTCTTTATTACTCTCCTGAAAATCATCTCTGTAGCTTGACCAAGACATTCCAGGCTATTACAGAAATGCTCTCATGAGTTCTTCCAGGATTCTACAGTGATTTATTTCGCTCTGTTTATTTCATCTAACTGCACTTCCCTATCGGCTTTAGTTCTTGTTCGGAGCAACATTTGATACGCCCTCCTTTTACGCTTAAAAGCTGCTTCGATTTCATCATTCCACGAAGATGTTCACTTTTCCCGTTTTTACACACATTTTCCCCAAAGCATTTCCTTCCTGTTTCTATTATTGCTTCCCTGCACGCTAACCATTTTCTTTCTATTTCCTGAACCTGCTTACTCTCTACTTACCACTGGACAAACCCATGTACTTCTAATTTTCTCGTCCATGAGGTTATCTTACTTTATTCGACTGCAGACAGATTCCACTTCCTCTAACCCAGGTCTGCTGATACTTGGTTCACTGCAGATCAAATAGTAGCCCGTAGCATTGAAAACTCCCCGGAATAATTATAACGACTTGTGAAATGGGAGTTTCAGTACTGATTCCTATTTCGATAATAATTATAAGGAGATTAATCTTCTTATTACAAAATTATCTTCATTTTATTCGCTCATTTCTAAGAAGAATCTCATTTCTCCAATGATGTACATTATTAATTAGTGATATAGACGTAGTCTATACCTGAACTCTTTAATTGTATTAAGTCAGCCTTTATTCCACCGTTGCTGTGAGGTGAAATGACAGTCCTCTTTCAGGAATTCAGAAATTAGTTTCAGCTTGTAAAATTGGTTAACAGTATATACGACAGACTTTGAACGTTACGCACTATTTGCTACCAATTTCAAAGAGATATCCAATATTACGCAGACAGTCTATAAACTGCAGTATGGAATAAGAATTGGCACGGTTACAATAAATCGTATTACAACGACGTGTATATTGGAACTGGGATATTCATTGCATGACAGTCGTAATATTACTGAAACCACATCTCCGGTCTCAGATCCTACAATGCAATAAAACTTCGTAAATTACTGGAAGGAAGCGATATTTCGTATAGCTGACGAGCGGAGAAAGGTGCTGTTACATTTCTGATTTTATGTTGATCACCTTACATACAAAGTAATTATTACTGACTGTATACCTGTCATGAGGATAGTTTATATCAGTGTTTGAATACGTAGCCTTCATTATTAGAGCCTTAGTCAAGAAATAGTTGGAAATCCCAATCTACGATATCTCAGATGTGGTTCTCTGTTAATTACAACTCCAAATCAGTGTGGACGTTGGGAAGATAATCGTAGAGAAAGGTTTCGTCCTTATGAGGTATATCCTCAATTAACTGCAGATTCATATGCAAGTAAAAAATATAACAAGGGATACGAAGAAACACCTAATACACAATGTGCACGAGACTGATGCCCAAGATGATCCTTTTATTAAACAATAATATTCCTTGCAAATGAACATCAATAACAGAAGGTCGTAATGAATTTAGATGTTATTATTATTATTATTATTATTATTATTATTATTATTATTATTATTATTATTATTATTATTATTATTATTATTATTATTATTATTATTATTATTATTATTATTATTATTATTATTATTATTATTATTATTTTGAATGAAAAGCATAAAGGTGCTTATCTAAGGGTGAGTGTTTTACCTTTAACATTGAATATTTCACATTCTTGCTACTCTTTCCAATTTTTCTATCTACACTGACTGACAGAGCAAATGCAACACCAAGGAGGAGTGGTTCGAAAGGGATGAAAGTTGGGGAAAAAAACAGAGACGGCACGGACGAATAATTGATGTTTATTTCAAACCGATATGCAGGTTACACAATGCGCACGGCATCGACTCAGTAGGATGTAGGACCACTGCGAGCGGCGATGCACGCAGAAACACGTCGAGGTACAGAGTCAATAAGAGTGCGGATGGTGTCCTGAGGGATGGTTCTCCATTCTCTGTCAACCATTTGCCACAGTTGGTCGTCCTTACGAGGCTGGGGCAGAGTTTGCAAACGGCGTCCAATGAGATCCCACACGTGTTCGATTGGTGAGAGATCCGGAGAGTACGCTGGCCTCGGAAGCATCTGTACACCTCGTAGAGCCTGTTGGGAGATGCGAGCAGTGTGTGGGCGGGCATTATCCTGCTGAAACAGAGCATTGGGCAGCCCCTGAAGGTACGGGAGTGCCACCGGCCGCAGCACATGCTGCACGTAGCGGTGGGCATTTAACGTGCCTTGAATACGCACTAGAGGTGACGTGGAATCATACGCAATAGCGCCCCAAACCATGATGCCGCGTTGTCTAGCGGTAGGGCGCTCCACAGTTACGGCCGGATTTGACCTTTCTCCACGCCGACGCCACACGCGTCTGCGGTGACTATCACTGACAGAACGGAAGCCTGACTCATCGGAGAACACGACGTTCCGCCATTTCCTCATCCAAGTCGCTGTAGCCCGGCAGCATGCCAGGCGTGCACGTCTATGCTGTGGAGTCAATGGTAGTCTTCTGAGCGTACGCCGGGAGTGCAGGCCTCCTTCAACCAATCGACGGGAAATTGTTCTGGTCGATATTGGAACAGCCAGGGTGTCTTGCACATGCTGAAGAATGGCGGTTGACGTGACGTGCGGGGCTGCCACCGCTTGGCGGCGGATGCGCCGATCCTCGCGTGCTGACGTCACTCGGGCTGCGCCTGGACCCCTCGCACGTGCCACATGTCCCTGCGCCAACCATCTTCGCCACAGGCGCTGCACCGTGGACACATCCCTATGGGTATCGGCTGCGATTTGACGAAGCGACCAACCTGCCCTTCTCAGCCCGATCACCATACCCCTCGTAAAGTCGTCTGTCTGCTGGAAATGCCTCCGTTGACGGCGGCCTGGCATTCTTAGCTATACACGTGTCCTGTGGCACACGACAACACGTTCTACAATGACTGTCGGCTGAGAAATCACGGTACGAAGTGGGCCATTCGCCAACGCCGTGTCCCATTTATCGTTCGCTACGTGCGCAGCACAGCGGCGCATTTCACATCATGAGCATACCTCAGTGACGTCAGTCTACCCTGCAATTGGCATAAAGTTCTGACCACTCCTTCTTGGTGTTGCATTTGCTCTGTCAGTCAGTGTATTTACACTAATATTAGGACTTCCAAAAGTATTGCAGGATTTTTATAGATATATTTATTTTCAAATTCACATTTATTTGAATAGTTCGTCGAGTTTAATTTAATTCTGGAATTTTCTTCTGTACATCAATTTTCCATTTTCTTTCGAAGAACTGCATTTCACGAATCTTTCCTAATATCCACAGCTTCACATATCTATTTATTTGATGCATTAATCCTGAGGAGTATCCGCTTCCTAAGGGAAGTTTCTTAAAACATATGACATGTATAACTTTTAATCTTCTAGAATCATTTGAATTTTGTATCTGCTGAGCGTAAATCATTTCCTATTTCCAGTTCCACGCGCATTTTGTGTTCAGCTAATTATTATCTATAATTTTATTGTGCATGAAAAGCTGTGGGAGTTTCTAGAACTTCTCCTTCTGATGTACAGTATTCCAGTTGGCATATATTTTTCTCTATCATATAACTCAAACTTTTCGTGTCAAGAAAATAATTTGACTATTCGGCCCTGAACATTTTGTTCCACATGCATGTCTGAATCGCGAGCTGAATCCCATACTTCTATACCAGAGGTGCTCACGTTGGGCATTTCGTCCCGCGGGCACACAGAACTGTAACCGGGCGGGCAGGCAGGCGATGAGGGTTTCGTCGCTGCCGGGACAAAACCTCCTATGTGAAATATTTTAGCTTAGAACTTTGGCCGATAAGGTTCTGTCATCTAAGATGCAATATTGTGTGAATATGGCCAAGGCATTCTAGCTCTTCATAATTTTTGTGCTGCGGGTCAGTATATCTCCAAAAATATTATCACAGAGGAGGTTTTCTCCCGGCAGTGACGTTGTGGTTGAGTCGCAGGCCGTGAAGGTTGAACGAAGTTTCCCCAGTCACACTCGATCACTGAGGCGGTATACAAGTTTGAAATGGAGGCAGAAAGTAATGAAAGAAAGAGGGCAGAAATCCAGGTCATTTTCAATTTACTTTATTTATGTTCATTGCACTTTATGTATTCTGACAGGGTTCAATATAGAGTTAGGCCAACAACCTCAAATAGTTTTGTACTGTACATAACAAATTAACATTTTCAATGTTATATTTTAAGAGATGTTTTAGAAACATTTCTAATATAATGCGGAGTTAAGGTGGATAAGCTGTGGCTAGTTCGCCTCCATAGCTAAATGATTAGCGTGCTAGCCTTTGGTCACAGGAGTCCCGGGTTCGTTTCCCGGCAGGGTCGGGAAATTTAATCCTAATTGGTTAACTTCGCTTACACGGGGGCGGGGTGTATATGTCGTCTTCATCGTCATTTCATCCTCATCACGACGCGCAGGTCACCTACGGATGTCAAATCAAAAGACCTGCATCTGGCGAGCCGAAATTGTCCTCGGACACTCCCGGCATTAAAAGCCATGAGCCATTAATTAATTAAGCTGTGACTAGTGGTTGCTTGGGTTTAAATTATCTGATAAACTCACCAACAACGGAATCATGCTTATCGGAAATAACACCAGTTAGGTTATTTATTTGAAGGCATACCGTATATCTTTACCTGCTGCCATTTCTTGATGGATACAGTACTTTTGTATCCATTTCTTGGCACAGGCCAGAGTAAAGTGTAGCTTCCACCGAAGTCCCAGTCTCATCCATGGCTGTGACAATATGGAAGTTGCTGGGGTATGGGTAGTGCTGAGTAATGACATTCAGAGCACGACTAGTGCATTTGAGTGTTATGAAAGGAGCTGCTCATAGGGTCAGTCGTGCTGCAATAGCACTTTCTGATCCAGTGAGGAAAACAATGGCAAACTACCTCACTCCACGTCTTGCCTAGTACGCCTCATTTTGGTGCTGTCATTTGTTTTTGCGGTTTCCTTATAACAGCATAACCTTTGGTGGTGCTATTTGAGGATCCAACCAGACTCTGGGCTGATGACCTAACAGACAGACACCGTATATCTATTTGGTAGATGCCTTTACGTTGTTGTTGTTGTTGTTGTTGTAATTTGATCTTGATAATAAATATGTATGTCCTCACTCGTGGTGAAGCTCCCTCGCAATTTAGAGGCTGGCTATAATCATCGGACGCCTGATAAGATTTAAACACTATTTTCAGAAATTCAACTCACAGGGAAGATCACATAACACTACTGTAAAGCACTGCGCAAATTCAAGCAGTAAAGTTGTTGAATTATGTAAATATATCACGTTTTGTTGAATGAATAATGGGAATTAAACTGTTTTAATGGAAATACTGTTACTCCCCTCCAAGGAATTTTAAAAAGGAAGCTTGTACGCTTAAACGCTGTATCTTAGTAAATTTAACATAAAAATTGTAACGTGTCAGTTTTCTGAATGTATAAATAAATTAAAATAAAATTGACTGTTTATATCGAGCGCAGTTTAAGTCAAAACTGAATATGTTGAAAAGGTCGGTTTCCTTGGGATGTGTTATGCTGTACACGAATTAACATTTCGCTGAGTAGTGAAGGAAAGCTTCACCGCTTCACTTCCCTGCCAAGTGCGTTCGCTCTCTCGCCTCACTGTGATGTATGCATGCTACGTAAGCTGCCCGCAATTACGTCAGGCCAGCCCGGCCGCACTGGGCTAGCCTAAACGGGCACCCAACTGTTCTACACCATATGATATTGAACAATATATAATTGTCAATCAGTAGTAAATTATTATCAACTTCAAAAGTTGCATTTTGTACAAGCAGTCCGATACTAAGAACACTGGGTAGGCTATACCATACTTCTAAATTATGAAGAAGTATATTTTCTTAATTTCGGCCTACTGAAACTATCCATTGGTTTCTGAATCTGGATATATGTAGCTTTGGGGTTACGATGTCTGTAAATGCCTTTAAATCGTCATGGTGTCTCATGATCCACTCCCACATTAAACGTCACCGCCTACACTTCTGCATAACGTAGACGATTTCTTGGTAAATCTGATGGCCAAGTACTTATATGGGGGCACACAAATCCCCTATCAGATTTTTAATCTCCAGTTTTTGGAAAGAATACCGTACATTTTTCTCTTTTGTCTTGTTTATCTGCCGTGTTGCTATTTCTTATTTTGTTTTTTTTACAATATTCGTTTACGTAAGACCGTAATTAAGGTACATCCCTTTCATTTGTCTGGTATGACAATGGCAATGCACGGAAAACCATCTTCAATGTTGAAGACAATGGGGTTCGAACTTCCTATCTCCCGAATGCAAACTCACCGCTGTGCTAACCTAACCGCACGGCTAACTCGCTCGGTGTTGCCATTTCTTACTGGGTGTTCTAGATGTAGTATTCTACGACGAGAATGTAAATATAAAGAATTTTGTGATAAAATGTTAGCCTAACGTGGCAAACTCTGTATTTGTAATTTACAAGATTAGTGTGCAGTAAGCAGAAACATTCACTGAACAGAAACCAGAAGCAGAGAAATAATATGAAGAGGAAGAGGCAAGAGCATGAACCGGATAAGGGCTTGGATTATACCTATAGGATGTTCTGAACTTACGATGTATATCTGAAGGCATTGCTATCTTTAAAATCTGTTTCCAGTCATAATAGGCTTTTTCTGGAAGTTTTTGAAGTTTTTCCCGTAATTTTATGAAAGCTTGTGTACCAGTAACTCAAAACTAGAGAGAGACTATTTTCCACATTAACTTGTATGAGGATATGAACGAATAATCATTTCCAAAAGATAGTAGCAAGACGAGAAAGAAAGAAAATTCTTATCAAAATCACCTAAAATATTGAAAAATTTTCCTTACATTCGAATCAAACATAAAACAAATCGTGCTGCTTACCTTTGAATTTATCCAGTTCTCGTATCAAGTATTCCTGGCGAGGGTCCCTCCCCTTTACATCCTTACTACAAAACCTAAATACTCTCATAACTGTGTGAAGAGATCTGTAACCTTTCTTAACAACCTCGTTAATATGATTAACCCAATGAAGATCTCTCCTTATATTAACACCTAGGTACTTACATTATCCCCATGAGATGCCATCACCCCATCAACACAATAATTAAAACGGAGAGAGCTTTTCCTCTTGGTGAAACTTTCATGCCACCTACCTGACAATGCTCTTCATAACTATTAGGTCACATATGGATATGCAGTCTGCAAGAACAATTTTCGGTCTGTTCACTTTCCTGTGGTTATGGAAAATCTTACCGTACCTTACTGTAAGGGTGGTGGCGTATTTACTCACTCCTGCAGTATACTGCATATAAGGTTAATTTTTCTTCATTCTCAAGCACTTTGAAATGACCACAACGAAAATGGTTTTCATGAACTGCATATCCATATGTGGCTAGGAGGCGTGATCAGTCTTAAGGGAAATAATGGATAGGAAGAGCATCGTCAGATAGGCGGTGTTGTTTCTAAAGTTACAATAATTCGCCCAATCAAGTAGACATTCTTACATCGAACGTTTTGTATTGTTAATTGTGTTCGATCTAGAAGAAAGTCATCACGAACACCAACTGATACGTATTACATTACGATATGATACAGAAGCAACGAAATAAAAGAGAAGCAAACAGTATTTACATGATCAAATATGTAACTAAGACGCCACTGTCCCATACTACTACTTACAAGCGTTCATTTCCCACCCTGAAGAGTAGGGGAGGGCCGTCTAGTAGCTTACGCCTACTCTCTGGTTTATGGAATATATCCCTCATACTCACTTGATAGAATAATGATCCAAATTCGCACTACGGTAACCGAAACGATAACCTCGCAATCTTAAGAATTATAAGTAGCTGGTTCACTCCAGCATCCTCGGTGCTCTTTATGCACAGATCCACACTAAACACAGATTTTTTTCACATATTACCAAGCACAGTGTGCAAAGGAAGTATTATTACCAATCTTCAGCGCATTCGCTAAGGGAAAGTTTCCTTTGGTGCAGATATTCAGACGATATTTCTACATTTCATGACTCGTACTTGGCATTTGCAGGTATTGTCTTCTATGTGACCATGCGGATCCTTCCATGGAACGGCAAACTTCGAGCTAGAAGTTGAAGTCCTTCCATGTGTACAACTGTGGAGTTCTGTGTCGTAGATTTCCCTTCGCACTTGTTTCACTACCTTATTTCCCTTTTCGGCGACTGTGCGAGAGGAGGAGATATCTTCTTACTTCAATTTACTTCAATATAAATGCCTTGCAGCCTCCGTAGCTCAGGCGGTAGCGCACCGAGCTTTCACCGCTGGGTACTGTGGTTCAAATGCCGGTCACTCCACCTGAGATTTGTGCTGGACAAAGCCGAGGAGGGGCAGGTTTTTCTCCGCGTAGGCCAATTTTCCCTGTCATCTTTCATTCCAGAAACACTCTCAAATATAATTTTATTTCATCTGTCAGGCATTAATCATTGCCCCAAAGGAATGCGACAGACTTCGGCAGCCGGAGCAATTGTTACCCTCGCCGCTAGATGGGGCTTCATGCATTCCATTCCTGACCTGGTCGAATGATTAGAAACAGGCTGAAGATTTTCATTTTGTAAATTCTTTGCTGTTAGATTTTCTTTGCTGCTACCGTGAGTCTGAAGAGTGTCATCGCTGTTCCCATGGCTTATGAATCATAAACACTAAACATAGTGTATCAGTGAATCAAAAACACAAAACGTAGTGTATCAATGAATCTGAAACACTAAATAATAGTGTATCATCGAATCAGAAACACTAAGCATGGTGTATCCTTGAAACAGAAACACTACGCATAGTGTATCATCGAATCAGAAACACTAAACATGGTGTATCATTGAATCAGAAACACTAAACATAGTGTATCGTTGAATCAGAAACGCTAAATATAGTTCATCATTGAATCAGAAACATTAATCATAGTGTATCAGTAAAGCAGAAACACTAAACGTAGTGTATCAATGAATCCGAAACACAAAACATAGTGTATCATCGAATCAGAAATACTAAACATGGTGTATCATTGAATCAGAAACACTAAACATGGTGTATCATTGAATCAGAAACACTAAATATAGTGTATCGTTGAATCAGAAACGCTAAACATAGTGTATCATCGAACAGAAACACTAAACATAGTGTATCCTTGAATCAGAAACACTAAACATGGTGTATCATTGAATCAGAAACACTAAACATAGTGTATCGTTGAATCAGAAACCTGAAATATAGTTCAACATTGAATCACAAACAACAAACATAAACGTAATAACCATTGAATCAGTAAAGCTAAAAGAATGATATTCTGATGATTGTGCTTTATTTTAAATGTACTGCAGAAAGTCCTTTGAGTTCTGATTACATCCATAAAATTTTACGAAGGTATGAATATTCATGGTTCTACGTATAATAATCATCAGCATAATCATAGCTTCCTATGCGCGAGGAACGTTCACATTAATGAGTAAATTTTAATTTCTCAATATATTCTATGCAAAATCCCGCAGACCACATATTAGTTATTACTCATTAATGAAGTCATAAAGGATATAGGAACAATCATTAATAGATGACCAAAATGTAACAGTGAACATAGCAGTTTAGTGACAAATGAGCATTATTGATGAGTTATAAATGTGTTTTGTGAAGGTAGACTTTCGGCTGTTAGTATGCAGTGGTGATGGGAGCCCAGGGCCAATCAAGAGAAACTACTATTTCCCTTTAGCTCTCTCTGACGTGATTCTCATACTAAACTACCAGCAAGGGTGCGTTTTATTTTTCCATCCTGGTGGTAGTGTGTTGAGAAAAATTCTGAAGATTTCCTACTTCAAATTCTCAGTTATTTCCTTCTATATCTGTTGCTTCGTCCAATTTCCGCTTTTGAGGGGAGTTGTAGTTCCGTGTGTAATGTTTATGTCCCTGTACTTCTGAAATTATTGTAGCTAGATTTTAAAAATTCTTAGAGCCGTTTTCAGCACTTCTTTCACATTTACGCAACCTATCACTGTATTAGGAAATGTTCAGTTATGTAAAGTTAAAGTTGGATTTTTCTAATTTAAGTAAAATTTAAGAAGGAAGTGCGTCTAATTCAAGAAATAAGTGAATGTCTTCTAGGATTTTGATTTAACTGCTTCCCTTATTTGTTTATAAATCCTCCAAAGGTTTCAGTAGTATCTGATTAGTACAAGGACACGGAACATTTGAACTGCCAAACTTTAAACATCAGCATAGAAAAATGATCACAACGAAAATTGTTCTTTTTGACTCCATATATTCATATGTGGCTAAGCGGCGTGATCAATTTTAAGGAAAATAATGGATGAGAAGTGCTTTGTCAGTGTTCCCGCAGCGACGATATGAGAAGACATGTTCCACAAAGAAGCATATCGTCGTTGCCGGGACAAAACCTCCTATGTGATATTATTTTTGGAGAAATAATGACCCGCAGCACATATATTATGAAGAGCGATAATGCCCTGACAATTTTCACACAATATTTCACCTTGGATGCAGCGACGATATGTAATATACACTCATGTTCATAAAAACCAGAACACATTGAAGGACTACAGATGTGAAGTTCATATTCACAGGACATATGCATTAATATGTTCTGAACAAATGATTAGATTTGAACCATGTCAGCCCTGAGGTTTAGGGTCCACAGTGATATCACGGCGCACCACCACCGACTGGTAAAATGCGCCTGCTGCTCTCGTTGTCGCTATAGATCGAAGGTAATAGATCAATGTGACTTGAGCAGACGTACAGGATGCCTCGCAGACGTATGCGAGAACCATACAGTCAAATGAGTGTGTTTGAAAGAGGGCGCATTATTGGCATGGGAGAACGTGATGCATCCATCCGGGAAATCGCTGCTCCTGTGGGACGAAGTGTGTCGGCAGTGCAACTGGTGTCTAAGGAATGGTTCACAGAAGGCCGTAGAACACGACGAGATGGGTCTGATCCCACCACCCAGACCACCACCCCCCGAGAAGATAGGTCATCACATCCGAATAACATTGAAGGACAGATCTGCGCCCTCCTCGGCTCTGGAGCAACAGTGGAACAATGTAACACATCGTACACTATCAGGAGTGACAGCCTGCCGCGATTTATTACGATCTAGGTTACCGGCGCTTCGTCCACTTCTCCGCCTACCTTTGACTAATGTGCATAAACATACCAGAATGCAATGGTGTACGGAACGACGTCACAGGGGACAGGAATGGCAAAAGATTGGTCTTTTCGGACGAATCAAGGTTCTGTTTGTTTGCAAATGATGGCCGCACTTTGGTTCACCGCAGACAGGGGGAGAGGCATCACACTGACTGCATTCGCACATGGCATATAGCGCCAACTCAAGGCCTTACGGTATGGGGTGCTATTGGGTACAACCACAAATCATAGTTGGTGCGTGTCCAGGGCATGTGACCAGTCTGACCTACATGAATGAGATCCTGCGACCCGTAGCCATACACTTCCTGCACGACACTCCAGACGTATTTCAGCGGGGCAATGCTTGACCACATATTGCTGCACGAATACGTGCCTTCTTGCTGTCACAAGTGTCAGACTGTTGTTCTGGCCCGTCCAATCACCGGACTTGTCGCCCATCGCAAATGTGTGGGATGTGGTGAAACGACGGGTGCGGCACTGTAACCCAATGTCAACCATCAACGATGAACTGTAGAACCAGGTGAATGCAGCATGAATGGCTATACGCGGCCATTCGCGCCTTTTACGCGGCAATACCATCACGCACGGAACAAGTTATCAGTGCCCGTGGAGGACCCAGTGCCTACTAGGCAAAAGGACACAAGCCGAACCTAGGTGACTGAAATGCTAATCGTTTCTGAAGAACATACTAATGAAAATGTCCAGTGAATATGAACTTCCCATCTCTAGTCTTTCAAGATGTTCTGTTTTTTATGAACATGAGTGTATTTGAAACTGATAATCCGGTATTATTTAACATGTCATTGCCAAAACGTTACTGTATCCAAAGATCATTTGTATATATAACCTTTGTTAATGACTTAAGGTCAGGTTTATATTTCATCTATGGTGAAGACAAGGTAATCACGTCCGGACACAAAATTCCATAGGTAGTAGGGAAGAATTTATGAATACAGATCAATCTTTCAGGAATGGCGTCATCAAGAAGTTTTAGTATAGAACACTTCAAACAGGTCTTCCATATCACGACACCACATACACAACAGTTAAATAAATCCCGTCATTAAAATCCATTCTTTTCAGCGTACTTTCGATAGTAAGTAAATATTACAGAACTGTGACTTGTGAATGGAGGAAGTAGACACCATATCTAACAACAGAAGCCGACATTTTTTATGGAAGCCAAAAATTAGTAAGTTATGTAGAATTCAACATTCTATTAGAGTGAGGAAGCCATCCACTGGCACAGTGGAGTGAATCACTGGGATTTGGAATTGAAAATCTAATATTATTTAACATGTCATTGTGAAAATGTAGGGACACTTGAAGCAATTCTGACTTTGCCTCTCATCTTAGAGGACCGTATTAAGAAGATAAAACCCACGTACATGGCGTTCGTTGATCTAGAGAACGCATTTGATAATGTTGATTGGACCAAGCTATCTAAGATTCTGAAGGTGACCGGGATGAGATATCGAGAACGAATAATTGTCTACAATATGAATATAAACATCAGTCTGCAGTGGTAAGAATGGAGGACTTTGAAAAAGAAACAGCAATCCAGAAAGTAGTGAGGCAATAATTCAGTTCGTCCCCTCTCCTTTACAGTGTTTACACTGAAGAGCTGTTAAAAGAAATCAATGTGGAATTTGTAAAGGGAATCACAATCCAAGGAGAGGAAATCAAAACCCTGATATTTGTCGATGATACTGCTATTTTATCTGAGATTGAAAAAAATCAGGAGAAATTGCTGAATGATTTGGACAGAACTTTGTGCAAGGAGTACAAGATGAAAATAAATAAGTCCAAAACAAAAGTAATGGAGTGCAGTCGAACGAAGACAGGTGATGCAGGAAATACGGAGATCGGGTCATAAGTCATGGCAACTATTTTCTTCTGGCAAACAGGAGACAACACGGAAAATCTAAGATATGCATTTGGAAACGTACGTTATGTACTTGCGTATGATGCCGCTAGATGGTGTATGTAAAAAACAGTGCGGGTCTAAGCATGCCTCCAAGTTCAGTGTGTGAGTGCGAGCGTCAACAAGCAGGCGCAACGATCGTATATCAAATAGCAGTTCTCCGAGGCAGAAATGCACGCCAATGCCATGCAGAGCTGCGGGAAGCATTAGGTGTGCATGCCATGCCCTATAGAACAGTGTGAGGTGAGTGGAGATGTTAAAAAAGGGTAGAGAATCAACTGCCGATTTGCATCGCCTAGACCGTCCAGTGCCCACGGGGACAGGAGGTTCTACCACACCCGCCTTATTCGCCTGATCTGAGCCCATGTGACTATGATCTAATCTCCAAAGTCAAGAAACCATTACGTGGACAACAGTTTGCTAACAAGGACATCGTAACAGCATTTCGGAGAGATTTGTCACACGTTAACGATACACAAGCAGCGACTGGTATTCAGCGCCTGCCCCACCGCCGGCAACGCACAGTGGAAACCTTGCGGGTGATTATTTCGAAGGTCTGTAACCAGTGGAGACCTGTCCTTTGTACGTAGTCTTGTGTATTTGCTGTCTATACCATAATAAATCAATGGTTACCAATGGCCTGTGTTCTGTCACTTTCCTACGAGAATCTCCTGAAGTCAGAATTTGTCTTCAGGCACTATGCATAAGTGCATGCCCTATATTTCCAAATGCATATCTTATATTTTCCCTGCTGTCTCCTGTTCGCGAGAAAAAAAATAGTTGCAATGACTTATGACTCGACCCTCGTATTATTAGGAAATAAAGTCTTAAAGAAAGTGGATGAATATTGTTAGTTGGGTAGTAAAATAACTAACGATAGCAGAAGTAAGGATGATATAAAATTGCAGACTAGCTCAAGCGAAGAAGGAAAGAAATTGGGTCATATTGAATTTTGGTATAGGAATTAGAAGGATGGTTTTTAAGACTTTCGTCCGGAGTGTGGCATTGTATGGAAGTGAAACATGGACGATGACTAGGTCAGAAAGGAAGGGAATAGTACCTTTTGAAATGTGGTGTTACAACAAAATTTTGAAGGTGATATGGATACAAGAAATCATGAATGAAGAGATACTGAATTGAATTGGTGAGAGGAGATCGATTTGGACAAATTTGACGAGAAAAAGAGATAGAATAATGGAACACATTTTAAGACACCCAGGACTTACTCAATTGATTTTTGAGGGAAGTGTAGGTAGTGAAAACGATAGGGTAGACCAAGGTATGAATATGACAAGCAGATTTGAGGAGATGTAGGAATTAGTAATTACATAGATATGAAAATATTAGCAGAGGATAGGGTGGCATTGAAAGCTGCATCAAAACAGTCTGTGGAATAATGACTCAAACAGCAACGTGAAAACGTTCCGGTTTCCATAAAGAAACACTAAGTGTTTAGCGCTTGGGACTGTAAGGTCCCTTCTGTAGAACTAAATTCGACCAGTCATCCAAGGCTGAGTCAGGATTACGAAATATGCAGGGAAACACCTGAAAGAGGGTTCAATTTCAAATGCACATACATGTATGGCGTAGGCAACGTGTAGCAATGGATATATATTGTCATCTTGTGTTTATTTCGTTAATTCGTTAAGTAGAGCATGAATGAAATAGCCGGGGGCCAGCACGCACCTGTGCTCGCCGCGGTCGTCTGCCAACTTACATATGGAACGAAATGTATCTCCAGGCTTCCAGTCCAGCTACCTGCTGACGAATTGACGCCATTTCATACAAATTCAAATCCCTCATTGTATAAATCATGAAACAGATATTCATGTTGCTAGGGGCAGGAGGAAGCCTGTAAGGCAGAACATTCAGAGCAAACCGGAAGAAGAAATGCGAATCTTCCGTGTAAGTTGGCATCATGGGAGAATAACGAGGAAAGTTTATTTTCATTCAGTGGCAAAGTGTGTAATTTGTTTGCTGTCTAGAGTACATCAAGCTTTCGGTGGAACGTCCAACCTCATCGGCGAAAATATGCAAGTGATTTTATGATTTTACGATCTATACAAGTGACAGGGACCTCCGAGTTGAGGAAGAAAGGAGAATGAACGTGGTAGAGAAACAAAATGCATGGTTTCACGTGAATTAAAATATCTTTGAGTGTGATGTAGCGATTTCATTATTATTATTATTATTATTATTATTATTATTATTATTATTAATTATATGCAGTCGTATCCGCACACATTTTATTAAAACATAACCGGTTTTCGGACACTAAGGTCCATCATCAGTGTTAAAATTTAAATTTAATTCCACATAAGTGTGTCGACAAAATTGGTTAAAATGAGTTTAAGATGTAGCCCTGTTGACATCAACTATAAAAATAAGAAAAAGAAAGAACAAGTGTAAAAGTATGAATATACACTGACTGACAGAGCAAATGCAACACCAAGAAGGAGTGGTCAGAACTTTATGCCAATTGCAGGGTAGACTGACGTCACTGAGGTATGCTCATGATGTGAAATGCGCCGCTGTGCTGCGCACGTAGCGAACGATAAATGGGACACGGCGTTGGCGAATGGCCCACTTCGTACCGTGGTTTCTCAGCCGACAGTCATTGTAGAACGTGTTGTCGTGTGCCACAGGACACGTGTATAGCTAAGAATGCCAGGCCGCCGTCAACGGAGGCATTTCCAGCAGACAGACGACTTTACGAGGGGTATGGTGATCGGGCTGAGAAGGGCAGGTTGGTCGCTTCGTCAAATCGCAGCCGATACCCATAGGGATGTGTCCACGGTGCAGCGCGTGTGGCGAAGATGGTTGGCGCAGGGACATGTGGCACGTGCGAGGGGTCCAGGCGCAGCCCGAGTGACGTCAGCACGCGAGGATCGGCGCATCCGCCGCCAAGCGGTGGCAGCCCCGCACGCCACGTCAACCGCCATTCTTCAGCATGTGCAAGACACCCTGGCTGTTCCAATATCGACCAGAACAATTTCCCGTCGATTGGTTGAAGGAGGCCTGCACTCCCGGCGTACGCTCAGAAGACTACCATTGACTCCACAGCATAGACGTGCACGCCTGGCATGCTGCCGGGCTACAGCGACTTGGATGAGGGAATGGCGGAACGTCGTGTTCTCTGATGAGTCACGCTTCTGTTCTGTCAGTGATAGTCACCGCAGACGAGTGTGGCGTCGGCGTGGAGAAAGGTCAAATCCGGCAGTAACTGTGGAGCGCCCTACCGCTAGACAACGCGGCATCATGGTTTGGGGCGCTATTGCATATGATTCCACGTCACCTCTAGTGCGTATTCAAGGC
This sequence comes from Anabrus simplex, assembly GCF_040414725.1. Lineage (NCBI taxonomy): Eukaryota > Metazoa > Arthropoda > Insecta > Orthoptera > Tettigoniidae > Anabrus > Anabrus simplex. The sequence goes on along the minus strand of NC_090266.1, from coordinate 47,784,818 downwards.
ACGTTAAATGCCCACCGCTACGTGCAGCATGTGCTGCGGCCGGTGGCACTCCCGTACCTTCAGGGGCTGCCCAATGCTCTGTTTCAGCAGGATAATGCCCGCCCACACACTGCTCGCATCTCCCAACAGGCTCTACGAGGTGTACAGATGCTTCCGTGGCCAGCGTACTCTCCGGATCTCTCACCAATCGAACACGTGTGGGATCTCATTGGACGCCGTTTGCAAACTCTGCCCCAGCCTCGTACGGACGACCAACTGTGACAAATGGTTGACAGAGAATGGAGAACCATCCCTCAGGACACCATCCGCACTCTTATTGACTCTGTACCTCTACGTGTTTCTGCGTGCATCGCCGCTCGCGGTGGTCCTACATCCTACTGAGTCGATGCCGTGCGCGTTGTGTAACCTGCATATCGGTTTGAAATAAACATCAATTATTCGTCCGTGCCGTCTCTGTTTTTTCCCCAACTTTCATCCCTTTCGAACCACTCCTCCTTGGTGTTGCATTGTCACTGTCAGTCAGTGTAATACATTTAAACGTACAATGTTGTTGTAAAAGGTATGGACATACCATAGGAAGGGCTGGCTTTTCCTCGTGCTCAGGCTGTTGGTCGAGTACTGACAAACGTTCGGCTTTAAGTACGGAACCGCACTGCAAGCACATGATGTTACGTCACCTCAAGCTTTCGTTGGAAGCACCTGATGTTACGTCAACTAAAGATTGTAAACAAAATGTTGCTCGCGACTGTTTCATTTAAAATTTTATCTGGTTCCCTTGTCTGCGCGAAAAAATATCTCAATATTTTCACGTGTATTTAATTCAAAACCATAATTACCCTTAAAAATTAACTTAATGTCCTCTTCGATTCCTAAAAAGCTGTCGTTATTGTTGTAAATGTGTTCCGCAAAAGCTGTTGTACTTTACTGCCTTGAAATGTTCTTCATATCTTTGATTTAAGGTTCGCCCAGTTCTTCCTATATAAAACATTTTACAGTCGTTACAAGTGAGCCTGTATACTCCCAAATTGGTATATTTATCCTTTTTATTGACACTATGTGCATTATTTATATGTTCTGATATTTTATTTCTGGTTCGAAAAGCTGTTTTAAGTTGAAATTTCTTAAATATATACGCGATCTTAAAAACTTGACTTCCAAAATATATAAATGTTAAAAATTGATTACGATCATGGATTTTCTTTATTTTCTCATGGTTTTTCTTTTTTCTCCGTTTTCCTTCTTACGTATAACATTGTCTATCATTTCTGGGTTGTAGCCATTTGCTTTAGCAATTTGTTTTATTATTCTAATTTCTTTCAGTTTAATTTCGTTACTCAGGGGAAGTTTTAGTAATCTATTAATATAGCTGTTGTAAGCTGCTTGTTTGTGAGTTCCTGGGTGGTTGGAATTTTTACTGATGGTAGTGATGGCCTGTGTGGGTTTCCTAAAAATATTGAAATCTATCCTATTGTTGGTTTTTGTTAATGTCAGGTCCAAGAAATTTAACTTTTTATCAATTTACTTCTCCACAGTGAATTTAATGTTGCTGTCAAGCAAATTCAAACAACCCAGATATGTTTCGGGAGTAATGAGGTCTCCATTTAAAAATACTACCGTGTCGTCAACAAAACGGACCCATAATTTTATTTCTTTCTGATATGTGTTCAAGATGGCTTTCTCAAGATCCTTTAAATAAATATTGGCTAAGAAACCTGATAGTGGACCCCCGATTGGTAAACCTGTGTTTTGCTGGTAGTACTTCCCGTTGAATGTAAAGTAATTATTTTCTAATACTAGAGTTAATAAGTTTATCGCTTCGTTAATTTCTATGTGACTTAGTCTGTTTTGATTCTTTAAATTTTCTTCTATTAGTCTATGGTCTCTTTGATAGGAATGTTGGAATACATGTCGGTTACGTAATATGATACCATTATAGTTTCTTCGTTTATTTCTGTTGATTGTATTTTGGAAATAGCTTCCAAAGAATTCGATATTGAATTGCTATTTTCTAATGTGATGTGGTTTTGTAGGTGTTTAAGTAAAAATTTAGATAATTGGAATGTGGGGCTGTTTCGACAATTAATTATAGGTGGATTTTTGGGAGAGACTTTAAAGTTGGGCACCTTGGGTTCATCGGGACTAATTTTCGTTTCTCTGTTTCGTTTATTATGAACTGTGTGTCCTTTAGGGTTTCTTTTATTTTTGTGTTTAAATTCCTGCTGGGGTCTTTCTTTATTTCTTTTATGTTGTTTGTTTCCATGAAATCAATTGTTTTTTGGATGTAGTAGTCTTTATTTATGACGTTGCCCTTATCTGCTTTAGTTACAATAAAAGTTATTATTTATGATTTTAGTTTTTAGATTAATTATTAGTTTTTGTTGTGTACTACTTTCTTTGTTTTCTTTGGTTGATTTGTTTTTGATGTTTTCAATTTCATTTGCTACTAAGTGTCTTACAGTTTCTTTTTTATTTTCAGGGACTTTTTTGATGGACTGGAGCGATCAGAAAGACAACATTGCTCACCAGCCCTCGGCTTTTATAGAGGAGAGGAAGGTTCCGGATTTCCCTGTGTCAAAACCCTGATGAACCAACAATTTTCATTGGATAATCAAGTAAATATCAAAATTTTATCATTGGTGAATAAATACATGTACAAAATTTCTTATTGGCCAACGTGTTAAGTTGGCGGGAAGAGGTGGAAGTACAGTAAACTTTAGAACACCGAAAACAAATAATAAACATTCCAGTTTAGGAAACCTTAACACAAAAAAATTATCTTGAATTTTAATAGTTCATCTTCACCCCAGAGGGCACAACGTAAGTTGATAGTAGAGACATATGTCGAGAAGTGTTCAAGCTATTTCCACAATGAGTTTCAGATTTTCTGATCTAGATGTCCTTCTACAAGGCGTTGGTTTTAAATGCAGGGGGCGGGTGTACCTCCGGTACAAATATTATTCTTCCTCTTCTTATTATTATTAGGCAAATAAGCGGATTATTACCGAAATATTCCTTTAAAATCGCCCGAGTGTATTACTTTCATCTTCATAGCGTATCGTCACAAGGGCGGGCAGTACGCATATCTCACAATGCTCTTCTCGTCACGCCTTCCAGCCACACATAAATCTTATCGTGTCGCACTGTAGGAGTGTGTCTTTACACAATCCTGCAGTATAATGCATTTCAGTTCCATTTTCCTTTACACGTTAGGATAAGAAAATGAACACAACAATAGTATTTTAATGGACTGTAGAATCATCTTTGGCTGGGAGGCGTGACAAATCTTGAGGAAAGTAATGAATAGAAAGAGTATTGCCAGATACGCGTTATTGCTCGCATAGCGATGATATTTCTCCCATAAAAGTTGTGAATTGCAAACCAGTTGGTTTGAATGCTTTTTTAAACACATCGGTTGAACATGGAGCGTCGCGGTGGGGTTAGTACATATATCAACAACAATATTGACTGTAATGTCTAGTATGGATAAGTGGATGAAAGGCGACCCTCTCTGAGCTATGTCAAACATTCATTCTAGCATTATGTTTTCACATTATAAATATTGATATGTGATATCTGTAGGGAGAGGTTTACACTTTTAATTATACCAAATAGTCTGCTAAATATGCATGCAAAAATAACTATCTACTAGTGAGTTTTTACATTGCAATATACTTTAACCGCTTGTCGTTCATCAAGCTCATACAATATTAGAAGATAGAAAAATGTAATTTCAGTGAGAGAAAATGTACAGAATTCGGAAAACATCTAGGGCAAGTCTAAAACTGCATGGCCAAGCATGGCCACTGGTAGGGCGTTTGTAAACAAAATCTTGCTATAAACACAGAAATATGACCTAGGATAAGTAGTGGGATGGGTTTCACTGTACCAACAAACCAAGTGTTGCTGTCTGTGATATACTTCGTATCATCTAGAAAAATTCCGACATGCACAGTAAAATCTATCACGTTTTGACCAAGGTGCTGGTCGGTTGATTTAAATACACTTCCTCTAAGTCCGGTCAATAATAACTTTTACTAGTACAGAAGACCGTTTATTGGTAACACCAGTTGACTAGTTAAGTTGAATCTTATGAAAGGAGAGCCTCTGAACTCTATCCAAATTATTGTTTGAAACATAATTTGCAACATCGCTATTCCAGTGGAATTCTTTGTCTTTCAAGAATTGTTCTATTCGGACTGTGAAAGAGTACTTGGTCGAAAGCATGAGGAATACATGGGAAGAGCTCTGAACACAAAAATATGTATTTACCCTATATATAGGCATTCTTATTAAGGACTCCTCTTCTGCTTTACGTCTGTGACACGAGGTGAGCGTTCATGACACAAAGTTACTCAATGTGAACAGTAATCTTCATATAGATATCTATGACATGAACAGCTGGCGACAGGCCGTACCGAGAGAGACTATGCAGCACGTGTTCGATATCTCCACCGTTTGTTCGTAAACATGACAACGAATCCATGACGCTCGCACACATTCCAAAGTCGGTTTGCTCGTGTGGATTTCATTGCAGAAAAGATTCATGCAGGAGTTTGCCTTCCTGCTCGGTTTTATTTGTGCGAGCCAACTAGAAATAGCTGGCCAACTAGTGGGTCCATTTCTCACTTTCTTATGCATAGAGAACTTATCATTGAGGTAATGACGTGAGTTCATTGCAACTCATGTGCCGTGAGGGATCATCATGAAGAAACGGTATCTTCACAAGATAAGACGGTAGATTCTCTCGAAGGAAAACTAGGTAATTTGTACCTAGATGACCATCGATGCCTAATCGACGGAATTTACCTATCCTTAATCACTCTGTTTGAATGTCCTTGCAAGTTAACTCGCTCAAAACTCCACACTACGTACTGATGTTGTGTTTTGTCGAGGCAGAACGTCCGACCTTGTTCACGTAGTAGCTCACAGCAAACAGCAGACGCTACTTACACTGTTAAAGTAGTAAATACTGACATATTGTACTCTAAATGTAAAAGGAATGTGTTTCTCACAAATTCATGCCTGAACACAACAACGCTAAGGAAACTGGAAATGATTATGACATGTCAAGTTAGTATAATTATCTTTTACTTTCGGCACGATATTATCTCACAGCTTGTAATAACGTTCTTGTGAATTATCCTCTGAATATGTACTGTTTGACTCGTTGCGCTCAGCCAACACCTAGCAGCCATTATTCGAAAGAGCTCTGAATTAGGGTGGCGATGGGCTGGCCACACTATTGCCTGCCCGGAGAATGATTTTCGGTGGATTCCTACTCTCCTTCCTAAGGCAAATGCCAGGACAGTTCCTTTTATTTGCCATGAACAATACCCCTCACCCTTCTCCGCACCTCAAATCACCGTAACACATCTCCTGGCCAGGGAGAGGGGCGTCACCCACTAGGAGACTCGCCGCAGCAAAACAGGTACGGAATGAAAGATTTTAGTACCGTAGGTAGATACCTCAGCGTCCGACTCGTTGGCTGAATGGTCAGCGTACTGGCCTTCGGTTCAGAGGGTCCCGGGTTCGATTCCCGGCCGGGTCGGGGATTTTAATCGCTTCTGATTAATTCTTCTAACTCGGGGACTGGGTGTATATGTCCGTCCCAACACTCTCCTCATCATATTCAGACAACATACTACACTACCAACCACCACAGAAACACGCAATAGTGCTTACATCCCTCCATAGAGGGTTGGCGTCAGGAAGGGCATCCGGCCGTAAAAACAGCGCCAAATCCACATGTGCGACGCAGTTCGCACCCGCGACCCCACAGGTGTGGGAAAAGCGGCAGGAAAAGAAGAAGAAGAAGGTAGATACCTCAGCCAAAGTAGAATGTGGTGTCACGAATTTTGTACATAATACGATCAGATGAAGCATTCTTACCGACGGACCATACTACGTCAATCAAGAATCACATAGTTTTGACCTCTCTTTTCTCGTCTTTATCCCGTCGTGGTAATCCGGGTGATTTCGACTTGATTATCTCAAGCGTATCGCTAGCGTATTTGCCTCATTTTTGGCAGAACTTGATATTTGCCCGTTGCTCAGACTACGACATCCTCAAGTTCCGCCGCTGACATTCAAATATCTTTGACAACAGAGACCGTAGCTCTACTTACACTGAAGGCACGCAACTGCCTCTTGCTGGGAGTAGCGAAGAACTGTCACGGCAAAATCTGTGGTGCAAACTCTCCGCTGTCAAGGCCTATATACACTGGTCTGGTCACGCTCACGGAGTTCTTTGCGGCAGCTGCCGGTTTGGGAATAAAGCTCTCCGCTGCATGCTAATCAGTGCAGTAAGATTACGTTGTCATAGGTTATTGTGTCGCTCAAAATTGTAGAAGCCACTCATGCATTTAAAGGGACTAGATTATTTAGATTTTCGAAATATAACAACAAAATTGGTACAGAATTGCCGACGTGATAAGTGGCAGTCCACAGAACATTCGCAGCTGTCTGAGGTTAGTATAATATTTTGGAGTGTACAGACCAGGAAAGGGTAGCGCAGACGCTGATTCAGATATTTTGATAAGATAAGCATCTATGTGTGAAACGGTGAAGAAAGGAACGTGATTGTAGCTTGTGATTTCAATTTACCAAATGCCAATTGGGAAGGCAATGCGAACGACAGGAAACATGACTAAGAAATGGCAAATAAATTATTATGGGAAGGGCAGCCGATTCAGAAAGTGATGGAACCAACTAGAGGGAAGAATATTCTGGATGTAGTGCTAGTAAAACCAGATGAGCTCTATAGAGAAACCGAAGTAATACATGGTATCAGTGATCACGAAGCTGTTTTGTGGTACCGTAGTTAAAAATAAATGTGAAAGAAAGGAAGGTATTAAAATTGGGACTATTAGGCATATGGCTGATAAAACAGGCATGAGGGAGTTTTAAAAATGTAACTGTGGTCGGTGGAAAACGGTTTATAAAAATGTTAGGGTACTCTGGGATGGGTTTAAAGCAATTGTTGAGGAATATGAAAATAGGTTTGTACCTTTAAAGGTGGTAAGGAATGATAAAGAGAAGTAAAGAGACTAAGAAGGGGGTGCAGGTTGGAAAGAAAGAGAGTAAGAAATGGCTGTGGAAGTAAGCAGAAATTTAAGGAACTTACAAGGAAATTGAATCTAGCTAAGAAGTCGGCTAAAGATAACATGATGGCAAGCACAATTGGCGGTCATACAAATTTTAGTGAAAAATGGGAGAGTTATGTATAGGTACCTTAAGGCAGAAACAGGTTCCAAGATGGATATTCCAGGAATAATTCATGAACAAGCGGAGTGTGTACGCGAGGATCTTCAAAAGTCAGAAGTATTCAGTCAGCAGTATGTAAATATTGCTGGTTACGAGGATAATGCCCAGATAGAGGAGGTAGCTAATACTAAAGAAGTATTAAAATTTACCTATGACAACAATTATATTTACAGCAAGGTACAAGATTTAAAAACTAGAAAAGCAGCTGGAATTGATAAGCGTTCGGGGTATATACTAAAGACTATGGGTTGGGATATAGTACCTATCTGAAGTATTTATTTGATTATTGTTTGCATGAAGGAGCTATATCAAATGAACGGAGAGTTGCTATAGTAGACCCTGTGTATAAAGGAAAGGGTGAAAGACATAAAGCTGAAAATTACAGGCGAGTCAGTTTGACATGCAGTGCATGTAATCTTTGGGGAAGCATTCTTTCTGATTATATTAGACAAGTTTGCGAAATTAATAACTGGTTTGATAGAAGGCAGTTTAGGTTTAGGAAAGGTTATTCCACTGAATATCAACTTGTAGGATTACAGCTGCATATAGCAGATATCCTGGATTCAGGAGGTCAATTGGACTGTATCTCGATTGACCTACCTAAGGCATTTGATAGGGTAGATGATGGGAGACTACTGGCAAAAGTGAGTGTAATTGGACCTGACAAAAGAGCGACTGAATGGGTGGCTAGGTTTCCAGAAAATAGATTTCAAGGAATTTGAGTAGGCTAATATGTATCTCTCCCTGTAATAATTAAGAGGGGAAATCTTCAAGGCAATATTATTGGACATTTATGTTTTCTTATGTATATCAATGATATGTATAAAGAAGTGGAATCAGAGATAAGGCTTTTTGCAGACGATGTTATTCTGTACAGAGTAATAAATAAGTTACAAGATTGTGAGCAACTGCAAAATAACCTCGATAATGTTGTTAGATGCACAGTAGGCAATGGTATGATGATAAACGGGGTTAAAAGTTAGGTTGTGATATTCACAAATAGGAAAAGTCCTCTCAGTTTTAATTACTGCGTTGATGGGTGAAAATTCCCTTTGGGGATCACTTTAAGTACCTAGGTTTAATATAAGGAAAGATGTTTTGGGGATAATCACATAAATATGATTGTAAATAAAGGATCCATATCTCCGCACATGGTTATGAGGGTATTTAGGGGTTTTAGTAAGGATGTAAATGGGAGGGCATACAAGTCTCAGGTAAGACGCCAACTAGAGTATGGTTCCAATGTATGGGACCTTCGCCAGGATTACTTGATTCAAGAACTGGAAAAAATCCAAAGAATGGCAGCTCGATTTGATCTGGGTGATTTCCGACAAAAGAGTAGCGTTACGAAAATGTTGCTAAGTTTGGACTTGGAAGATATTTTGAGAAAGGAGACGAGCTGCTCGCCTAAGTTGTATGTTCCGAGTTGTTACTGGAGATATGGCTTTGAATGACAGCAGTAGACGAATAAGTTTAAGTGTTGTCTTTAAAAGTAAGACAGATCACAGTATGAAGATAAAATTGGAATTCAAGGAGACAAATTGGGGCAAATATTCGTTTATAGGAAGGGGAATTAGGGATTGGAATATCTTACCAAGGGGTATGTTCTATAAATCTCCAATTTCCTTGCAATTATTTAAGAAAAGGCTAGGAAAACAACAGATAGGAAATCCGCCACCTGGTCGACTGCAGATCAGTAGTGATTGATTGATTGATTGGTTGATTGATACATAAACATGAATAATCACCAAGTTTATTATACTGTATTTGCTTTTGTAAAACGCTTGTCTTTCAAACTATTCTCCTGACTATTTGTTGAGTATAATCATTCGCTGCAGCTTCATATTGAGGAATGTCCGTTCGGAGTAAAGAGAGCAGATGGAAGGCAGTTGCTAATATGGAAAACCATCTCTATACTCTTAGACATTATTAAACCAAGAAATGTTTCTCGTGTGTCATGAAGGAAGGGTGTCTCTCTTCACTGCTTGTATATATAAATTGTGCCTGTCAATATTGAACTCTTTAAGTTCATTAAAGTATACCTACCTTCCTTACCTATTGTCAATCGGCATGAGATCTCTCTCTTGGCTCGTTTACGGGTTCTTCGTCACTTGTTTATGTAAGAGGTGGGTTTCAGTAACATTAATCTATCTACTAAATGTGGAATCAAATCTATGAAAATCGATATTTATTCAAGACAATTATTGAAGTGAAGTTCGAAACAAGCATTTCAGTCGAACTCCAACTTGTTCGACAAACACCCTAAACGATGACAATATAACGAAGAGGAGAGGTATACTGGTTTGAGAGAGTTTAACTCAACTGTCTTAAGTTGAGAGTAAAATAAAATAAGTCTCGAAATCCTTAAAATCGGCTTCCATGTGAGACTACATGTACCATCATAATGATTCGTAATGATCCAGCCCTCGTATCACGAACTCTTGGTATAATTAAGGCTGTCCAATCGGTATGAGCCACACAGTGGTTGTACGGCATGGACCCTTAACTGAATCGATGTGACCTGCGACTATGTCATGGACCGACATCTATCTTTGTGATTTACGTTAAAGTCTTTGTAGGTGATGACCGCAAGGGAAATAATGCTAAAATGGCACATGACCCTAATCTAAGTCACTGAGGTTGATGACCCAATAACCATCCAGGTTTCTAAGCTGAAGGCTAAACACAATTCAGTTACTCTAGTTGATGACCAACGTTTCCACTTTAATAATCCCAGCACATTTACTGCTCAATCAATCAATGTCAAATGATACAGCAACAACAACTACAAAGCTCACAACACTAGTGGCAGTACAAATCCTTTGATTTCGGATAGGTCTCCTTAATCGTTACATAAACAAGTGAATTTTCCCAAAAATGAACTAAGATTTCCAGAATACATTTCAAGATAGTCACTTGGTTTTAAGTTTTTTCTCAAATACGATTTTCACTGAATTTAATAAATTGACATGATTTTTATAGTCCTAATTAACAACAAATTCTATCCTTCCGGACGAATGGTTCCTTTAAAGAAACCAAATTCCATTAGTGACATGAATTAATGTAATTCATCGTTCACTTGATTCGTGGAGGGTGGAAATAACACATTTATTATTTTCCAGTATTATTTATTTCATGACGTCACACCTTAAGTTTACTTTAATATGACAATTATTAATGGGCCTACTTGCTTGGATAACCCTGATTATTAAGTTTTCAAATCTGCACCAATAGAATTCAACGCAAATATACACCAACTCCATGCCACTTCACCCCGTGACATTTAAAATAATACATTGTACCTCCCTCAAAAACAATATCAACAACTACCACCAATACTTTACTTTGGACATCTCAAGAAGTGGTTATATCTGAACATCCATTGTCTCATTTCCGTCGCTTCAATAATACGTTCAAATCTCGGCTAAACAAGATAATTCTAAATAATGCCATCTAATTCCAAACATGTTACTCAATGATAAATATTCCACTTAGTTTCTTTCAAGGTAGCGAGCTCCATTCTGAAGAATAAAATCTGATTCCGAACACGTTTACTCACGAAAAAGGTACAAGTTACCGTTATCTTCCCAGTGGCGACCTCCCTGACCAGCTGTCTGGACTACTCGCGTTTTAACTGGTATTTAAAGAAATGATATCCATGTTCTCGCTGATCAAGTACAAACTACAATATTCTTGACCTATACAGATTATGCGCAGAGATTTACGTTCAGATGTCACTCAATATTCACATACAACACGAACCTACAATTTAACGTGGAATCCGACCCATATTCCTATCTTAAAACATTAAACAATTAATCCCTCGTGTTTCCTTTTTACTCCCGGCACAGGCTTCCAACAACCTGATTCACAAATCCTACCTCAACACACAATTCGCAATACTTGACCACTTGTTTAAACACAGCAAAAAAATTATCGACGACATTAAATGGAATATAACTATCAGAACCCACAACGTTGTTAAACACAAACATTCTAACAATGAACCATCTGCATATAGTGAAATCGTATTTCTGAACTGGACTTCACAAAATGACTGACAAAATTTTAATATTATTATTGCCAGTTATTATACACAGTTTAAAACGGACATTTAATTATAGCAATCCCCTGTAACAGATATTTATCTATCTCTCCTCGTAATTTTCCTTAATAAAATTTTACATTGCTCCACACGACATCGTGCCTTTCTTCAACTGAAAATGAGTAACCAAGGATTTTTTGCACATATTTCGTCATTACATCGAACAGAAAATTTTACGATAGATTAAATATCTTAACTTGACACACAAAATACAGAAAAATATAAACGCACAGAAATGACAATCTACGTTATCCCTTATATCGCATCATAACCATCAAATTTACTATTTTACAACACCTCACATGTTACTCCGCAATTTTCCTACCTTTATCCATGAATTAAAACAAATGACTTTTCGTCATTTTTACTGACATTTCACGAAAATAAATGGGTGACCAAAATGCGTCACAATTACACACGCAAGAAACGGTGACGTTATGAAGCAAATAAAACATGTTAGAATGGTGGTAATTCACCTACCTTGGAACGTACGTCCCCTGCCATCAGGATAATTCACCATTAACTCTCCGACATTTTATTTAGCCAATCGAACACGTTCGGCTTTACAATTCGTTTTTATTTATATCTTACTTCACCTGTAAATAATGACATGGAAAAAAGGAATACCTTCACACGATAGTTTCGCGGATCGAACACGTCTGTTAAAATACCGACCGCACACGCAATACTTTGTCACACGATAATATTTACAAATACTTCACTTATAAAATAGCGGCATCCGAATGACTGTCCATTTACTTGTTTATGAAATAACACACTACTTAGAAAAACTGTCTCCACTTGGAGATGATACACCAACCACATCGGCCAAAACGTATGTTCCTCTGTTGGACTCAGTCTTATAATTGTTGATTTATAGAATTATACAAAAGCCTGAGGTTCCTCCTCGAACTCAATTGACACAAATGGGTAATTCAAGATGGCGCACCCAGTTTATATCGTTTTACCCCCTCTCTCAGGCATCTTTATCTTGCCGCCAAGATTTTTACATATATTTTCCTACCTCATGGAAATATATTGAAGGCAAGTTACCTGGTAACACAATATAGGCTAATTTACTGTAGTAGTGATATTGTTTATGAGCATTTAAGATATTCTCTTAACAAAATTGACTGGTTAAATGACCTCACATGATAGGCACTATATTTTGCTTCCGTTGGAAACTGTTTAGCGACCTAAAGTCCGTATCACTAAGGACCAAATTGTTCCACATACAATTACATGTCATTACATTAGTTTCGCTGCTAATTCCTTTTTAAAGGTATTTTTATTAAACCAATAATTCCGCTGTATCCATACATACTTGACACGTGCGGGTGACATCACTTTTCTCAGCGAGAGAACAGGAACCACTCTCCGGTCATGCCACGTGCCGTTGCTGTGAGATAAAATGTAGCTAAAGTTCCTCATTGTGATTGATATGGGACCTCATGCGGTAACTTTGGGACTCTGATTTCTTATGAGACAAATGTCATGGGTTCAGTATATTGCAATGAAAATTCATTGTAATAATTTTAATCATTTGGTAAATTCATACAAATCTATGACCTCTCAGATTCTTTTGAACACGGTTTTTCTTGATGATGATGACGATGATGATGATGATGATGTAAAATTTGCATAACTTAGGCCTATTCAAAATTCATTACTAATATTACATAAAATGCACTCTATGTCATTGAGCAAGTGGCTGCACGTTTTGGGTCACGTAGCTATCCCTTTGCATTCGGGAGATAGTGGGTTCGTTTTCTGTGGTTTCCCATTTCACTCCAGACAAAAGCTGGGGCTGCACCTTAACTAAGGCCACGGTCACTTCCTTCCCACTCCTAGCCCTTTCCTATCCCATCGTCGCCATAAGTCCTCTCTGTGTCGGTGAGACGCAAAGCAAAATGTAATAAAATGTATATCACTATTATAATAGTAAACTAGTGTCCGACTCTTTGGCTGAATGGTCTGCGTACTGGCCTTCAGTTCAGAGGGTCCCGGCTTCGATTCCCGGCCGAGTTGGGGATTTTAACCTTCAGTGGTTAATTCCAATGGTTCGGGGGCTGGGTGTTTGTACTGTCCCCAACATCCCTGCAACTCACACACCACACATAACACTATCCTCCACCACAATAACACGCAGTTACCTACACATGGCAAATGCCGCCCACCCTCATCGGAGGGTCTGCCTTTGCAAGGGCTGCACTCGGCTAGAAATAGCCACACGAAATTATTATAATATATATTATATAGTAAACTAGTGTGCTCACCCTGAGGTGCTGCGTCTCTTTTATTTTCAGGCACACCCAAAATGCCTGTGAGCTCCATGTACAATTTCGACCACATACCAGCTCTCCTGCCATTCATAAATTTCCGGCAGTACCGGGAATCGAACCCGGGCCCTGAGGACGGCAGCTAATAACACTAACACTACGAAGGCAGTTCTCTAATATATGCATGTATTCCTATTAGTAGGAACGTAGCCTAAATTGGTGGCTGTAATAATTATCGTAATAATATTGTGTTAGACCTTAACCTACCGGTATGTAATTATTTAATTTTAACCGTCCACACTTCTTTGCTCACTGAACTACTTTCTTGGTGCTTAGGTACTCTAATTAGGCCTACTGGCTGAAAAGTGTATTATGATAATGTTGTTAAATAGTCTGTTCTAATGCCGTTGTTCACAATACCGGTATATGAAAACCCAGTTTTTATAGATGACGAACTATATATCTTAACATTATTTCATAATTCGCAGTTTATAGGAAAACTACAGTATAAGGCGACACTCTGGAGATAAAAAGATGTTTTTACCTAAGGCATGGATTTTCACGAAACTTTGTGGGAACGTCACCTACATAAAAGTAGAGGTATCACGAACATTTCTTTCTTATACAATTATTTGTTTTTCCAAACAATTATTTTTAAATTTTTAATTCCATTTTTAATGAAATGTAATTAACATGTTAATGTAAATTCGTAATTAGGTAGATAATAGTACTTTTAAAAGCACTACGTAACTTTTCTCTGTACATAATTTTTATAAGGAGATTTATCGTACTAAATTTTGTGTAATTTTACGTTCTAAAATTTTGGACTTAAAAATTCCTAGCGCTTGAAAACAATCAAAAATTCCATACGGAGGATTCTTAATATAGCTGTGATACATATAGTATACACATTTTGTTGCATTTGGCAGAATATTATGGGAGAAAATGGGATTTAATGCACAATTACAATTGGCAAACAAAGCATTATTACAGTGATAAATTGTTTGAATTCAGCGGAATAACTTCGTGACAAGAAAAAAGAAACTAAATTCTGTCAATTTCAGTCATAAAAAACATTTCACCAAAATGACCAAAATATCGAATTTTATCTCTGGGGGGTCACCTTAATTACATGTAATCAGAGGCAAGAAACTAACTTGAACAGCATTTGTGTTCTTAAATCCATTTTTAAAATCCGAAAGTCGCTTATAAGTAACATGGAAGTGCTGCAGTCCCAAAATGGCGGCTCCGTAAGTACCAATCGTGTACTGACCTGTGTACAGTAGCGGCGATTGGGAATTAGAAGTGGGGGGGGAATATACAGACAACAGAAAGTAGCCGGGTTGAGGGATATAGCGAACGGGCCGTGGGGGGGAGGTGCGTTATACATATCAAAACTGAAAAAATGAGGCTACAAAATGGTAAGTTCTTGATGCTCTTTGAGCGAATTTTGACAGAGAGGTAAAGGTTGACAGTTTACTAACTTAAGTGCGGCAATAATAGTTTTTCGAGATTTTGATTTAATACTATACAATAAAACTTTCACCAAAGAAACAATATTACACACGTATTACAATTAAATAGAAGTACGGCGTTTTTGTAAAGTTTCGTATTTGACTACACTCTAAGAAACTAACAGACAATATTAATGAGCCTGCCAGAGTGACGAATACACGCGGCAAACAGGTGAATCATGCCACAATGTCTACGACCTTGGCAAAAATGTACCCCTGTCACCCTTCCCCATAGCATTTGCGAAGTCTCCACTACTTGCTATGGCACTGAAGAAATCGGTTAGCCGCAACGAACGACATTTTGTGCGTATTTTCGATAATAATTTTGTTAATAATTATACATTTGCACAAATTGTTGTTAATATCTCCTATAATTCCTAGATTCAGTCGGCTAAAATGGAATAAAAATGTAATGATTTCTCTACAAATTGGGGGGGCGACTGCCCCCCTCGCCCCCCTTAGTCGCCCCTACTGCCTGTGTATAGAGACCTTGTCCGCTATAGTGTACCACAGCGACACTAGACGGCCAGTCCATGAACTTAATGACTCTACTATGTACAATAGATACAAGAGAAGTTGAAACCATTCCAATACTAAGATCTGAATATGAAATTACTCTTAAAAGAAAGGATCATCGCTAACAGCAAATGTCATGACTGGCAAAAGGTAAATCTGGAACTAAGATAATAATTATCCACGTACGTTCATTTTCTCATACGTGTGCAACAGTTGTCTGATCAACAAGCATCGCTCTAAGTGCAACAGAAAGAGCTGATCGTAAGTGTAAGCGATGACTTTGCTGCTCCCTACTACCTTTAAAATAATTGTTACTTATTTAAACATTGCAGTCCCACGAAGTCACTGTCGCATGAGCGAAATTCATTCCAAGCTATTTTTCTTACCAAATTGTTGGTAGTGACTGGTAAACATTTCTCGTCATGCCCTCTGTTCTATCCATTCACCACCAATTTGTAGGATGTTACATATTACAAAAATAGATGCATTACAATTCCAAATTCAATTTGTTTCCTTATATTTTCACGGTGTATAATACAATATTTGATAAGCAACGCAATGGTGGCCTGCATTAATTGTGAAGCCGTTAATACATTGTCATTCTTATTACTATTGCTCACTATGCACTAACATTCCAAAGGGATCTGGATATAGTGTATGTTATGAATGGAACATCGCATACATGCTTCCATTTAATATGATAAAGCGTTTTGCCATCATCGACAGGTGGAAAGTATAAGACGTATTAAAGATCTATGTGTTGTATTAACTTGCAGTCTTGCATTTAATTTTTTATTGAGAATATTTGTAATGATACATACAAACTATTGGGATTTATTATAAGAAATAGTAAAGAGTGAACGATATTTACTCCATATAAACGATATGTAATTCCTTAATAGGGGGTAGGTTGGAATATCTCCCGCAATCTGGATGGCAATTCTAAGCACCTTACATTAAAAAGTTAGAGAGATTACAGAATTTATTAAGATATCCTTATTTCAAGGAGCGTAATCGCTCATTGTATAAGGATAAAGGGACATACACAAACCTGGTGATAGAATTTAATTACGAGTACTTACAACAACTTACATCAATCAATACTAATCTGCATTTAGGGCAGTCGCCCAGGTGGCAGATTCACTATCTGTTGTTTTCCTAGCCTTTTCTAAAATTATTTCAAAGACATCGGAAATTTATTGAACATCACCCTTGGTAAGTTATTCCAATCCCTAACTCCTCTTCCCATAAATGAATATTTGCCCCAGTTTGTCCTCTTGAATTCCAACTTTATCTTCATATTGTGACCTTTTCTACTTTAAAAGACGCCACTCAAACTTATTCGTCTACTAATGTCATTCCACGCCATCTCTCCGCTGACAGCTCGGAACATACCACTTAGTCGAGCAGCTCGTCTTCTATCTCCCAATTCTTCCCAGCCCTAACTTTGCAAAAATGCTGTAACGCTACTCTTGTGTCGGAAATAATCCAGAACAAATCGACCTGCTATTCTGTGGATTTTTTCCAGTTCTTGAATCAGGTAATCCTGGTGAGGGTCCCATACACGGAGAACATACTCTAGTTGGTGTCCTACCAGAGACTTATTTGCCCTCTCCTTTCCATCCTTACTACAACTCCTAAACACCTTCATAACCATGTGCAGAGATAGGTATCCTTTATTTACAATCCCATTTATGTGATTACCCCAATGAAGATCTTTCCTTATATTAATACCTAGATAGTTACAATGATCCCCAAAAGGAAGGTTCACCCCATCAACGCAGTAATTAAAACTGAGAGGACTTTTCCTATTTGTGAAACTCACAACCTGACTTTTAACCCCGTTTATCAACATACCATTGCCTACTGTCCATCTCACAACATTATCGAGGTCACGTTGCAGTTGCTCACAATCTTTTAACTTATTTATTACTCTATAGAGAATAACATCATCCGCAAAATGCCTTACCTCTGATTGCACTTGTTTACTCATATCATTTATATATGTAAGGAAACATAAAGATCCAATAATACTGCCTTGAGGAATTCCCCTCTTAATTATTACAGGGTCAGATAAAGCTTGGCCTACTCTAATTTTCTGAGATCTATTTTCTAGAAATATAGCAACCCATTCAGTCACTCTTATGTTTAGTCCAAATGTACTCATTTTTGCCAGTAGTGTCCCATGATCCACCCCAAACTGTTTCAATCCAAACTCATACCGAAAATAACCTCTGCATTCGAAATTATCTAGCAATACAACGCGAAATCGCCCACCTCCGTAGCGTAACGGTTAGAACTGTTACCACCCTTCCTCGTTGCCCGGGTTCGATTCCCGGTACTGCCAGAAATTTAAGAATAGCAGGAGGGCTGGTATGTGGTTGAAGTGGTACATGCAGCTCACCTCCAATTGGAGTGTGCGTAGAAAGAGCTGCACCACCTCAGAATGAGGACACGACACCAAACGAACATTGAAAAGGAATGAAACGGAAGCTGTTTATGTCCAAAATTTCTTCGTAAGGGTTAGCATAAGAACTACCCAAGATCTCCGTCTAAATATCCCTGAATTATATTCATAGACGTATAAAGAAATATCCTTCGAACACCAATGGAGGAAGGAGAACATTTGGATGGAGTTCTACAGAACGGACGTTGTGATAAGGGAAGATTAACAGTGGGCAAATAACGAAATGAGACACATTCTCACCAGGTATGCAATGCACGGGATTCATTTCAAGATATGCCGTAATGAACGATTCCATGATCCGTCGGTGGACAGTGTGTGCTTGTAACACTTCCACCTACCGAGTATACAATATTCTGTAGGGACGGGTCGTATGTGCTCTGAAACGACGAGCTTAAACAGCATACATATAATATAATAATGTTATATGTCTGCAGATCATATGCGGACGACTGTGTAATATACAGAAATATACAGAATGCTGGCGATAGTAGATTATTACAAGCAGATCAAATTATCCTCTATAAGTGGGCACTCGATAACAAAATAAAAATAAATGCTCGAAAAAGCGGTCTTATAAGAATGGGAAAGAACATAGGCAAGAGACTTTCAATACTGACTTGTACCGGGCGCTCTTGTCGAGAGTGACTCGTGCAAGTACCTAGAGATTTAAAACGGGACATCCATGTATGAAGTGTAATTTCTAAAGCGTACAAGTCTTTACTCTTCGTGATGAGGGTGCTAAAGGGCAGCAGTTCCCAGGCGAAGGCGCAGGGCTGAATATCACTCCTGGAATATGGGATTGATAGACACCAAACAGGACTCATAAAGGAACTTGAGATGGTACAGCGAAAGGCTGCATTTTAATGTAACGCTCAATCCCCTGTAAATTGTACTATTAAGAAAACTGAATTTTTAAGGTAAACTTGTTGTATTTACAACGCTAAGATAATACACTTTTGTACATAAAAATCATAAACCTTTGAAAGACTGCAGACAGGAAGTTCATATTCACAAGACATGTGCACTAGTATGTTCTGAAGAAATTATTAGCATTTGAAGTATGTAGGCCCTCAGGTTCAAGGTCCACACCGATATATCGGCGCACCACCACCGACTGCTAAAATGAGCCTGCGGCTCTCGTTCTCGCTATAAACCGAAGGTAATGGATCAGTGTGACCTTAGCAGACGTGCAGGATGCCTCCCAGATGTATGCAAGAACCGTGCCGTCAAATGAGTGACTTTGAAAGAGGGCGCATTTCTGGCAGGAGAGAACGTGATGCATAAATCCGGGAAATTGTTGCTCGTGTGGGACGAAGTGTGTCAGTGGTGCAACGGGTGTGTACAGAATGGTTCACAGAAGGCCGTAGAACACGACGAGTTTGGTCTGGTCACACCACCCAGACCACCCGTCCCGAGAAGAAAGGCATCTCATCCGAATGGCATTTCAGGAGAGATCTGCGTCCTCCTCGGCTCTGCCGCAACAGTACAACAGTGTAACGCATCGTACACTATCAGAAGTGACAGTCCATCGCCGTTTATTACGGTCTGGGTTGCCGGCGCGTCGTCCACTTCTCCGCCTACCTTTGAATAATGTGCGTAAACATGCTAGACTGCAGTGGCGTATGGAACGACGTCACTGGGGACAGGAATGGCAGCAGATAGTGTTTTCGGACGAATCCAGGTTCTGTTTATTTGAAATTGATAGCCACATTTACAAACATACAGCGCCAACTCAAGGCCTTATGGTGTAGGGTGCGTGTCGAGGGTACTGTGACCAGTTTGACCTACGTGAATGGCATCCTGAGACCCGTGGCCATACCCTTTCTGTACGACACCTAATGAAAACAGCCCTTGGATTGCACTTCTCGGTAAAATAATTCTTCTACTGAATATGATAAAAGAAATATCGAAACTGACCAGGAACGTGTTACATGAACATGTACGTAAGTACTGTGTAACTACCAGCTATATTAAATGCATAATCTATATAAAATTGAGCATATTAATTTCATTTTATTTCTTGGTTTCTGTTATCATGTACGGCAACAGCGCCAGAGAAGATCATTCTTTGTATTAACACCTATGTACACACAGTGCTCCCCGTGAGTTACATTCACTCCATCGACACAGTAGGTAAAGGCGTGTTCGGTTCATCTGGAAGGACGTGGGTTCGATTCCTGTCAGGAAGTCGTAGAATTTAAGAAACAAGATTACCACTTCTGGAAGAGCACATGGACCTGAGGTTCACCCAGCCTACACCAAAATTTAGTACCAGGTTAATTTCTGAGGGCAAAGGCGGCCGGGCGTAGAGTTAACCACTCTACCTCATCAAGTGGGGAGGTTACGGAGAGTGGAAGCCTTTACCGTGCAACCCTCCAGGGGCTTTCATGACCTGTACGCAGATGACTTTGCTTCTTGCTTTTGCCATCAACACAGTAATTAAACTGAGGGGACTTTTCGTCTTGGTGAAACTTACAACCGGTCTTTACGATCATACCATAGTCTCCAGGTCTTCTTACAGTCGCCCACAATCCTGTGCTTCTCTATATAGTACCATCAATCGCTTCGCCTATAGCCTTATCTGTGATTCCAGTCCTTTACTCAAGCCATTTATACACGTATATAAAAACATAAAGCTCCAAAAATACTGGCCTGTGTTCGGAGTGTCATGTTGCAATAACGTTACTAAAAGATCGGATAAATCCATAATTATGCATTTCCTAACTCAAGCCTTTTCAACTTCTTGTCTCTCTGTATAAGAAATCCATTCCTGAAGTTTTACCATGAAGTTTTGATAAATCCTGTATATCTTTCTTTCTTTCTTTCTTTCTTCCTTTCTTAATCTGTTTACCCTCCAGGGTTGGTTTTCCGTCGGACTCAGCGAGGGTTCCCACCCCTACCGCCTCAATGGCAACGTCCTGGAGCGTGAGATACTGGGTCGGGGATACAGGTGGGGAGAATGACCAGTACCTCCCCAGGCGGCCTCACCTGCTATGCTGAACAGGGCCTTTGTGGGGGGATGCGAATATTGGAAAGGATAGATAAAGAAGAGGGAAGGAAGCGGCCGTGGCCTTAAGTTACGTACAATCCCGGCATTTGCCTGGAGGAGAAGTCCATTTGGTAAATGCAGCACGGGTGAAGTTTAAAGAAGGGGAGATTGTTATCAGTGGAATACGGTGTACGAGGTATACTGACTGGAAGGTGATTGGGGATTTAAATAAGACCATGGAGTGGGTATGTGGGAAACTCGGTGTGACATTTCTAGATCCTAATGGATGGGTAGGTGATAGGTATCTGCGCTCAGATGGCCTTCACTTAAATCGCCCTGGTACATATAGTTAGGAAATTTGTATAGAAGGGTTATAGAGAGGCACATTCAGGGAAACGAGGTGGCATAGGGAGCGGTGATAAGGGAACAAGGAACTGGAAGTCAAGTGCAGATGACGTAAAAATGTTAGTGCTGAACTGTACAAGTATTGCAAAGAAAGGAATAGAATTAAGTAATTTAATAGATATATGCCGGCCCCCTGGAGCAGATATCCTGGATTCAGGAGGTCAAATGGCCTGTATAGCGATTGACCTATCTAAGGCATTTTATAGGTAGATCATGTGAGACTACTGGCAAAATGAGTGCAATTGGACTTAACAAAAGAGTGACCGAATGGGTGACTATATTTCTAGAAAATAGATCTCAGAGAACTAGTGTAGGCGAAGCTTTATCTGTCCCTGTAATAATTAAGAGGGGAAATCCTCAAGGTGGTATTATTGGAACTTTATGTTTTCATATAATTATATATCAAAGATATGTGTAAAGAAGTGGAATCAGAGATAAGGCTTTTCGCAGACGATTTTATTTTGTACAGAGTAATAAATAAGTTACAAGATTGTGAGCACCTGCAAAATGCCCTCGATAATGTTGTGAGATGGACAGCAGGCAATGGTATGATGATAAAAGGGGTTAATAGTCAGGTTGTGAGTTTCTCAAATAGGAAAAGTCCTCTCAGTTTCAATTGCTGCGTTGATGGGGTGAACGTTCCTTTTGGGAATCATTGTAAATACCTAGGTATACATATAAGGAAAGATCTTCATTGGGGTAATCACATAAATATGATTGTAAATAAAGGGTACAGATCTCTGCACATGGTTATGAGAGTATTTAGGGGTTGTATTAAGGATGTAAAGGAGAGGGTATATAAGTCTCTGGTAAGACCCCAACTAGAGTATGGATCCAGTGTATTGGATCCTCACCAGGATTACTTTATTGAAGAACTGGACAAAATCCAGAGAAACCAGCTCGATTTGTTCTTGGTGATTTCCAAGAACAGAGTAGCTTTACAAAAATGTTGCAAAGTTTGGGCTGGGAAGGCTTGGTAGAAAGGAGACGAGCTGCTCAACTAAGTGGTATGTTCCGAGCTGTCAGTGAAGAAATGGCGTGGAATGACGTCAGTAGACGAATAAATTTGAGTGATGTTTTTAAAAGTAGGAAAGATCACAATATGAAGATAAAGGTTGAATTCAAGGGGACAAATTGGGGCAAATATTCGCTTATAGGACGGGGAGTTAGAGGATGGAATAACTTACCAAGGAAGATGTTCAATAAATTTCCAATTTCTTTGCAATCATTTAAGAAAAAGCTAAGAAAGATAGGGAATCTGCCACCTGGGCTTCGGCCCTAAATGCAGATCATTAGTGATTGATTGATTGTCTGAGAAGTGGGAAACCACGGAAAACTACTTCCAGGATGGCTGAGGTGGGAATCGAACTCTCCTCTACCCTCTTGACCTCCCGGGGCTTAGTGCACCCCGTTCCAGCCCTCGTACGACTTATCAAATTGCGTGGCAGAGCCGGGATCAAACCGGGGTCTCCGGCAGTAGCAGCTAATCACACTATCCACTACACCACAAAGGCGGACATCCTGTATATAATATCCAAACTCTACCCCAGCTTTAGTACAGGAGCGAAGGCTGTGTGAGTATCTTATTCATTAGGCAATATCAATGCTACCACATTCGTTGCTATGGCGTTGATACGATCGGAATGAAAAACAAGTCTAAGATAAGAATTGGTGCATTGCATGATGATGTGAATTGATAAGGCAGTGGATGTTAGGGCAATCATTTGAAAACCGGTACGTTTACTCCCAGAGACTTCCTGACCTTACGCTCGAAGGCACAGAAGTGTACAACACAATGAGTAAATACGTAGAAAGCACGCTCTCGAATGCATTTGACTCATGCGTTGTTTTAACCCGGGGCATACCCTCAAACTATGCACTTAGAGGTCAAAGGCCTGTATCCTCTCTTCCGTCCCGCAGGCTGGTAAACTGAATTACATTTGGAGTCCAGAGCTGAAAGTCCATGAGTGCCCTATCGTCACCATTACAGGGCTTTTAAGGCACGCTTGGCTTTTAGAGCGGGGTAACGTGCTTGACGCAACAGGTGTCCACTGGCATAGCCTTGCCACGTTACCTACGTGCGCTGTAACTGTGGCTCCGAATCAATGAGTGTGGAAGTGTTTCATAGGGAACTTATTTGCTCGTTGAATATCCCACCAACTCAGATAGATTTCCGATGGCTATACGATAAGTAGAAGGCTAGGACTTGGAAGGGACCAGCCATGACTTTCATTAAGGTACAATCCCAGCAATGAAATAAAATGGGTATGGCTTTTAGTGCCGGGAGTGTCCGAGGACATGGTCGGCTGGTGAAGTGCAGTTCTTTTGATTTGACTCCCAATGGCGCCCTGCGCGTCGTGATGAGGATGAAATGATTATGAAAATGACACATTCACCCAGCCCCCATGCCAGCGAAATTAACCAATGATGGTTAAAATTCCCGACCCTGCCGGGAATCGAACCCGGGACCCCTGTGACCAAAGGCCAGCACGCTAACCATTTAGCCATGGAGCCGGACGCCCTCACTCGTGTGACGGGAAGCCATCTTCAGGGATGCAAGTAGTAGGATTCGAATTCAAGCATAAAATTTCACGGCCCGTAACACGCAGCTAAATTGCTCCGTAGCTGAGACACTAATAAAATGTTTAGCAAATGTATTCTCCATTGTTTTCTTCTCCGAGGCCTCTCATTTGGTGTATAACGATTATTTGTGTTTAACATTACTGTACTTGTTTTACCTTACGGAACACTCCATCAGACGAACTTGACATGCACCAAGTACGGTGGACTGTTGTCCGTGATGTCGCAGTTTCCTTGTATTTGTGTCATCAATCAACAGATATGTTCGATGCAGCTCTGCATGTCACCCAACTACTGCTTCCTATATCATTTTCAAACTGGTTGTCATATTCACACGTACCGTATCACTACCACTCAGAACTAACTGAACAAGTCCTGATTGGTTCAAGATCTCACCTTCAGCATTCTTCTAAATCAGATCACATAAAATCCATCTATTCTGTTTTTTTCTGTGGTCGTTATTCCACGACACGAAGTAAAATAGAAGAACTGTTTTTGTTCTCACAGTCTCTGTTGGAATCAACGCAGAAACCCATCCTAGCTGTACGGAAGCTGGACGTGCAGTGGAGATGATGTGAAATGTTCTTCCCACTCTCAAGTGTGTGTCATCCAGTTTCACCACAGTTCGATGACATTTGAAAGTACTCAAGGAGTGCATAAACTGGCTCGGGCTCAGTTCGACTTCAACTGATCCGTGAATACAATGCGACGGTGCGCTCAGCATGTAGCAGCTATGTCGATTGGTATGTTCCTTCACCCACTTCCTTCCTCCCCTGCTTAAAAACCCACCGATAACAACATCCCTTCCACTACACAACCCTCTTCTACCAAGTGGAATGCCATATGTTAAGATGGTAACATTTACCGTAAAATATTATTAGTCTATTATTTTGACATGGCAAAAGACCTCCCCTGACCTTACGCAACAGCTCTTGCACCCCTTTTGTGCTCCCTAATAATAACTTTGAAAACTGTTGCTACTGAGGTACATTTCATTGCCTGGTTTGGTATCCCAACAAAACAGCAGGGTGGTCCCTACTGTATTTCGTCGTAATACCTTGCCAGCTAAATACAAAATAGCCGTGTATTTCCTCTGCGAATGACTGCACTTGTGAACTCCAGGTGAGACCGTACGGCTACTCCATGGCTGGAGGGCTAAGAAGATAGGACATCACTGAAATATAACTTGGATAGCCAATCTTCGAAAGAAGCAGAAGAAGAAGAGATGGTCTAATCCCAAAGAAGAAATCAGTAACCATCAGGTCTAGGCTTTCTCCTTTATTGTTATATGATGTAGGGAAGATGGCGTTGTAAATTCTAAGCGAGTTTTAGGGCAATTGTTGGTATATTTACGGCTGTCTCTTAATATCGCCACGCCGGGCTAGCTTAGGAATTGGATCTTACTTGTATTCCTGGAAATGTCAGTAGGGTGTTCGAGTGCGTTACACTCGGTACCCTCCTCTTCTTCCTTTCACTGTGACTACGTAAACATTTTCTATATTCTTGGAGTTAAGCTTTTCTTCCAATTGGTCGCAGTTTACGTTGGGCTTTACCCCTGTTTACTCGGGCACCCATGTCCCGGCAAGAAGTTGTCAGTTTACATTTGTTTACGGGATTTCCTTTGATTATAAATACCTTGCCCGTTTGCAATTTTCCGTCTTTTTCTAAACTGAATCGTGCCCCTTCGTGTGTAAACGTTCTTGTATGCACTTCAGTCCGTCGAAACTAACTTATAAATTACCTGAACGAGAAAACAAACCTCACCTGCAAAATTAAACAAAATTATTAAAATAGAATGACATGTTTCGTTCCTGAAAGGACATCACCAGTTTCTGTCAAATAACACTCAAATATTTATAAATAAATATTTATGTTTACTTCTGTTTAAATACTTAAGAAATTAAAACCTGGAACACATCTTAATCACGTTCTCGTTTCCCTCTACTCCGTCATTATTAATAGAATAGAATAGAGGGCACTCTTTCATTGCAATTATTTCAAGTTTGATACATGCATTACATTTTTCTTCTATAATACTAAATATAATTTACTTTGTTCAGACGTTAACAATGCTATATTGTCTAGGACAACATGTACCTTTACTTAACCTTAAATTAAAGCAATAGTTAATCATTTCAAACATATAATGCAACAGCTCACCTCGCGGCAAACTGAAGAATAGCGCACACTTCCACTTCGCGGCATAAATTATTTAAATAATTGTAAATTGTAAATACCCACTACCCAGCAGATAACTACAACGCTATGTCAAACGTGTTCGAGCAAAACACAAAGCGCCTTCACAGTCATTTCGAAAACATGTTCAGGTATATCACACCATTCCAATGCTCACTTTAGTGTCACAACTCCTTTGGGTGTATCCTACCACCTAAAACATGCCTTACTTAATTGATGAATTATGAGAAGAATATAATGGCACGACAATACAACAATTTAAATATTACTACATTTGGCATAATTTTTATCCGACTAGTAATTTTATTCTTACTTACAACATGCCTTACTTAATATCTGAGTTCTGGCTATAATATAATGATACGACAATATAACAATGTATACATTACTACATCTTAAATCATTTCATTCATCATTCTAGGATACGCAGGCCTCTTATCCATCTTACCCTTATCCTCCATTACTCTCGATTGTATTTATTTTGGTGTTTTAAATTTCCCTTTCCCACATACATTTTGGGATACAAAAAATGTTGCTATTCTTCCCGGTGTAATTCACTCTTCATTTAATAATTTTTATCAGTTGTATAGAATTCTCTCTCTTTCTATTTTTGTTTCATGTTCACTTGCAAGATATTTTACTCTCAGTGCTTCGGTTGCCCTACAAACTCTTAATAGTTGCGCTTCTTCCATTTCTTCTCCACAGAGTAGACACTGGTTTTCGTTATTTCTCTCTATTTGACTCTTATTTTCATAAATTCCCATTAGCCACCACACCATTTCTCTGGCTTCTCTGTTAGGGAGCCTTTGCTCTCCTTATTGCCATAGAGCGTATGATTTTACAAAATTCCAGCAGTGTCCTTTTAATTCTACAGTCTGCCATAATCGTCTGTTTCTGAATATCCTTCACTCTTACCGTTACTTTCTTACTGAATTCCTTCTCTGTACACTGAACCTCTTTACCCCAGTAGCTTCCCATTCCTATTCTGTTGAGCACCCTTTTCACTTTCGTTAGCCAGTAATCATCCTTTAAGTGTTCCATCTGTTATTTGTATGCTAAATTCAGTATTTCCTTTCCTTCTACCCTTCTCAATCATAACCAATACGTTATTACTTTCCTGGCTAAGATATTCATAATAAGAGTAGTTTATTAATCCATTGTAACGCGTCATTTTCACCAGATAGCTCCGTTCATTTATGAGCTTGGGATCATTCGAGACATTCACTCAGTTCCGACTTTCCTGGAATGTTTTTCACAATCTACACGCTTTTATAATTATTTGTAAAGTTTTAAGTGTTCATTTGTTTCAATGCCTCAGCAAGCATTTCTTCAAAAAGTTTGAATTAAATTAAAGTAAGTAATGGGGCTAGTTAAAATATTGCTGAATTCAGATGCCCTGAAAGAATAGAAATAAGTAATCATTATATCATATATATTGTTCCATTGCACACACAGTGCATGTTTCTGATTCTCTCTCCTATAAATTGTAGTTTATAATCAACTTCGTCTCTTTCGTTCGTGTTGTATATCATTCAACTAATACTGAGAGCTCTAATGCGGTGAAACACTGCTCCGATTTTTACACAGATTTTCTACAATCTTAGAGAATTTAAATTATGCTCGTACCTTTGCAGTTCTACACTTTATATTCTTCGTCCGGAATAAAACATATCGTAGTTCAGTGTACTTTAGGTGCGGGTTGTCAAGTAGATTGAATTACCTCGATTCAGCCCGAAATACCTTGTTTTCACAAATAAGTAAATATCGACTATATGTCCTTGTAGGTGTGAGGCCACAACACCCTGTGGAAGACGCGAACTTCAGTCAATATCGACTCCAACATGCTGTTAATTCTAAATGAGAGCAGCAGACGAACCCTGCACTGAAGGGCGCCTCCCCTAAAAGTCTTCAAAAACATCACTCTAATGTGCATATCTGCGATTCTGGCGAGAGAGTGTATCTTTCCTTTTCAGGAATGGTTCGCAGTGATTTGGCATATATCAGTCATCACCTGATTTCGTTCAATTGAATACCCTAACTTTACTCTTAAATTTACTTTTTATCCTGTACTTTTCCAATTCAGAAAATTCTTTGTTCTCAGCAGACTGAAGTAAAATAATATTATCTGTAAATCTTGAAGTTTGAATCTCCTCTTCTTGAGATATGATCCATTTTTCAAATCCCTCCACAAACAGTAAAAAGAAAGCGTACAAACTGAAACTCTGTCTTACTCCTTTAGGGACAAGGGCGTTTTTCATTCCCTACGAATACTACGATTCATATTACCTTCAAAGCAGTAGAGAACTTTGACCAAATAATGTTATCATTTTTTTTCTGGATCAATAAATGACAAGTAAGTGGGGTTGTTCTTTTTAACGTTAGCTTCCAAGATCAGATGTATACTTAGTGTTGCTTCACGCGTTTCTGCATTTATTACGAATCCAAGCAGTTCTTCTCCAAATTCGGATTTAATTTTTCTGGACATTCTTCAATGAGCACTTCGTGTTGAAGGTTTTATACACGTGAGATATTCAACTAATGGTGATACTTTTCTTACTTTTTAGCACCCTCTTCCTTACGTATAGAGACCGATATTTTGCAATCGTCTAGGAGTCGCATACATCTTGCAATACTGTATTGAATACATTTCCCTTGCCAGCTTCTTCCAAGGTACCCTGTAATTCTGAGGGTATATCATCTGTTCCAGTTGTATTATCAAATTATAATATCTTCCATTGCAACAACATGGGAGCATGTTTTCCTTCCTGTACATTATCATGTTGCCTCGTTTGAAGGTTTCGTTGAACGTTTTCTCTACCAAAATTGTAATTCTATAAAGAGAAAGAAAACCCAAGAAGGTATTCAGAGTTTAAATAAATATGTTGTGTCACTTTGAATATGTGCTCCCATTGTCCAGGTCCGGGGCCGTATGCTTTTCTTCCTCGTCCAGTTGGGTAGCGGGGCATAACTTGGTACCTAATAGTGCATATTTAACCAATAATATTCTGGAACTTCACATTACAACGCAAAAGTTCTTTATCAGTCTGTACAAAAATCCAACCAGTCAGCACTACATATCATGGTCAATGGTGACACCTGCACACTGTCGAACTCTTTTCATTCCTTGACTGTCACCTCTCGACAAATGATAACGTAGACGCAGAAATACAGTTTCGCCTCAGATGCAATTGTGTAGCATTCAGTCGTCTTCCTCAAGAGAGTCTTCGACAATCGTGACATCAGTATCCAGACTAAGTTATTATGTTTACAATTTCATAGATATACCAACATTTGCTTATCGAAGTGAGACTCAGAAAACTTACAAAAGACAATCAAAGTTACTGGGAAAATCAGCCACCAGAGTATTTGAAACGTTGGTGGAGTAAAATGGCAGGATTGTCCAACAAGAGGCAGCGTCATAGAAGACGAATTAGGCAATGCTTTGTTACGAAACGTCAACTTTGACCGGCCGGTTACGCCCCCGCATACCTTCAATAATACTTCCAAAGCAAGTGATGTACTCTAAAATGAAAAATGGATGACATAAATAGGGAGGAAAGCAAAAGTGACACACGGGCGTCCATAAGTCTGATGTGAAAAAGTGACGAAATGACATCGGCAGCGTCTGAATAGCCGATGTTGTGACGTACTTTATACGGAGGCTCACAACATTTTGAACAACATCGAAGCAAAGAGATTTTAGAAAAGTGCGGAAACTCAGGAAATAAATGGCCACCAGATTCTACAGCAAAAAGGAGCTTTATCACCACTTGCAGTTCAGGAATTGATTTCTTCAGGATTATAAGATCCATTAATGGAGACCTCAATGTTCTCGGAATATTTCATAGTTTTGTACTCGAGAGAGAATAATTAATATGATGGTGAAAATGATGATGGTGAAGATCATAGTGATTACCCTGTTGCCATATTATCATATTCATTATTAGATTAACTTCACGAGTCCTCCTACTTGATGTTGTGTCAATAACTCTGTAGTCACCTGACCTGGAGTTCTTCTCTTCCTATCAACGTACCTCACCAACTACCAGTAACTCTTGTTTTTTAATTTCTCATTTCACTATTTCTGATATATTACAATTATCTTAAATACTTTCAACTATTGTAACTGGTGAAAATATAATGCAGATAGAGATATGTGCAAGACTGGAGGTAGAAAATAGATGTTATCCTGTACTACATATCAAGTTAAAACAACTTTTTCTATAAAAAGTTATTAAAAATGATAGTCAATTGTGACGATTTGTACTTGCTAAGTAGATGCGGAAAGAAAGTGTTTAGAATGATGTTTGTGGAAGTCCAAGAAAATGAAAAATGATGTTTCAGAACAAATGAGGAGCTGAAAACCCATTGTTATAGAGCAGATCGTGTCACAGATATAATGAAAAAGATTATTTTTTCGTTGAGACATGCTGAATAATGGTAAAGTAAGCAGGCGTGAAGAAAATATTTTAGGCAAACCAAAATATGAGACGAAGAGAAAACGTCCCAGCGAAAGATTATTTAGAAATTGGGAAAAGTTTTGAGGAGGATGGGCGTAGGGGGTGGAGGCAGGAAGCTCAGAATAGAGAGGAATGCACTATGATCTTCAAGGAGGGTGAAGTTTGTCATGAACTTAAACTTTGAACGGTTCAAATACATTATATTCCTCGCTTCCACTCAAAGAATGTTAATGTACATCTTCCTAATTATTTCTTTTTTACAATAGGTCCTACATCAAACCGACACTGACAGGTCTCGTAGCTATGATGGGGTAGGACATGGATAGAAAAGAGAACGAGATGACCATAGCCTTAATTAAGGCACACTCCCAAACTTTGTCTGATGTGAAAATCG
The DNA here is from genome assembly GCF_040414725.1 of Anabrus simplex. Taxonomy (NCBI): domain Eukaryota; kingdom Metazoa; phylum Arthropoda; class Insecta; order Orthoptera; family Tettigoniidae; genus Anabrus; species Anabrus simplex. Next base: position 47,753,650 of record NC_090266.1, on the reverse strand, counting down.
GACACCACGGAAACTAATCTTCAGAGCCACCGACAGTGCGGTTCGAACCCGCTATCTCCGGAGCGCAAGCTCACAGCCTCTTTGGCCAAACTGCTTCTTCCTGATTATAGCGTAACCTCGCTACACCTTAAGTTCAAAGTGGAGAACTCTATTACATCTTAAGTATTTTACCAGGGGCAAGCTATGATCAGTGCATCATATAATCATTTCCAGAGAGTTAAATACTGATGTTGTTTTCGACAATATAGGAGAATCAAAATAGGACATGCATGTTGAGAATTAATAGTCATTTCAGTCAATCAATCAATCAATCAATCAATCAATCAATCAATCAATCAATCAATCAATCAATCAATCAATCAATCAATCAATCAATCAATCAATTGATCGATCGATCGGTCAATCAATCAGTCAATCAATTCTCTTTCGATGTGTCGTTCGTAATTCTCGTCTTTCCACAGTTACCCATACAATAAATTTCCACGTACGGCTCCGTCATTTGCTTCGTTGAAACAAAATCCTGCATGATGTTTAACGGATGTTCATTTCTATACCTATTGTACAAATGACAGGAGTACAGTTCCTTTCTTGAATTTTGGGAACATACAATACGTACGAGTATGGAATGTATATATATATATTTGTCATGGACGGTTACTTCTTTCAACTTTACATTTGCAAGGCTCTGTGACTAAAATAACCTTACCTTTCCACAAGGGTTGTTACACGTTCTTTATTAAGAAGTTTCTTCCAGATATAGACTATATAATGACCGTAAGTTTAAAACAGCTAACACATCATCCGATATTTTTGCATAGTTTTCTATTAATTCAAAGCTGTGTTACATGTGTAAGGCAGCAAATCCATTCAAACCCTGAGGGAAAACAAAATTTTTAAAACATCAAAGAGAAGCGTCCATTGCTCGTTTAATATAGGCCACTTCTGTTATTGAATGCAGTCATTGAAAATCAGTCCGCTGTAGTAGGGACAGATTGGGGCTGTCACATGCACTTGCAGGTAATATAATTGGTGAAGAGTTTCTCAAAGACGAGAAGAATAATTGAATGATGTCTGCTAGGTTATCACAGTTATCCAGTGGTTGAATGTTCCCAGGCAATGCCCGTTTTGGACAAGAAATTGAATGTCGATAAGTACACTCGACTTATGCTGATTCAGTCAAATAAGTTCATTCCTGCAAACCTTTGAAGACACACCTTCCATTTCTAAACTGTTTCACTGTTATGAATCCCACAATAATCCCAGTCAGAAATTTAACTCCAAACCGGACATTAACACTGTTTGACGGGTATAATGACTATAACAGCCAATTTAACCTGTAAACAAATAATTGCTACACGATCTATAAACAATGACTACATAATCTAAAAACAAACGATGACTATATAACCTATAAACAAGCAACGACCACATAGTCCATAAACGAACAATGACTATATAATCTATAAACAAACTGTGACCACATAGACTGTAAACAATAAACATAATCTCATTGTTCTCACGTCTCACTAACTGCTTTATTTACGGATTTTGGAGAGCTGAGGTGCCGGAAATTTGTCCCGCGGGAATTCTTTTACGTGCCAGCAAATCTACCGACACGATGGTGGCGTATCTTACCACCTTCAAATATTACCGGACTGAGCCGGTATCGAACCTGTCAAGTTGGGGTCAGAAGGCCAGTGCCTCTATAGACTGCGCCGTTCAAACTGGCTATAAACAATTAATAACTACAAATCTACACATAAATAATGGCTACATAATCGATGAACACTCAATCACTTAAAAATATATATAAAATGAATGAACACACTATAAAGAAACAATGACTTCGTCATTTATAGACTACACACTTTATAAATAAACAATTACTGCATAATATATAAACAAACAATGGCTACATTATCTTTAAACAAGCAATGAATATATGGTCCATAAACAAAGACTGCATAATCTATAAGCAAACAATGACCACATAGTCTATGAACTAATGACTAAGAAACTACAAAATGTCAATGAATACATAAACGATAAACAAGCAATGACTACAAAATCTAAAACACGCCACTAATAAATAGCCTATAAACAAACAATTACTACACTGTTTATAAACAAACAATGACTACATACTATAATCTATAAACAAGCAATAACTAGAAAGTCTCTAAACAAACAATGATCACATAGTCTATAGACTACACAGTTTATAAACAGTGACTACACAATCTATAAACAAACAATGAATAAATAACATATTAAAGTAATGAATACATAATCTGTAAACAAACAATGACTACATAATCATAAACAACCGATGAGTGCATAGTATATAAAGAAGCAATGAGTGCATAGTACAAAAGCAAGCAGTGACTACATAATCAATCAACAAGCAATGACTGCATTTATATAAGAATAATAACTACAATGTCCCAGAAAAAAAATATGACTTCATGCTCCCTAATCAAAGAATGTGTACGTGGTACATAGACTAAGCAGTATGTGAACAATGTCTGCATATTCTAAAAACAAGCAATTACTACAAATCCTACAACAAGCAATGACTATATAGTTTATAGACAAACAAACACTACACAATCTATACATAAACAATTACTACGTGGTCTATAAATAAGCAATAAAGACATAGTATATAAACAAGTAATGACTGCTTTGTGTATGAAAACAATGACGAAATGGCCTATAAATCAGGAATGGCAATATCGGTTATAAACAAACAAGGACTACATGGTCTATAAAAGCCATGATTGCATTGTCTACAAACGGACAATGATTGCATAGTCCTCTAAGCAAGCAAGTATTCCATACGCTATAAACAAACAATGACTTCATGGTTCATAAACATACAACGACTATATAGTCTATACAGAAACAATGATTGCATAGGGTAGAAACGAACAACGATTACATAGCCTAAAAAAAAGCAATGACTACATTTTCTATAAACGGGCAATGACTGCACAGCTCTCTAAGCAACTAATGATTGCATGGGTAATAAACAAACAATGAATTCATGGTTTATAAACATGCAACGCCTATATAGTCTATAAAGGAACAACGATTGCATAGGCTAGAAACAAACTATGAATACATCGGCTTTTTTTGCTAGTGGCTTTGCGTCGCACCGACACAGATAGGTCTTATAGCGACGATGCGATAAGAAAGGCCAAGGAGTTGGAAGGAAGCAGCCGTGGTCTTAATTAAGGTGCAGCCTGACGTGAAAATGGGAAACCACGGAAAACCATCTTCAGGGCTGCCGACAGTGGGATTCGAACCCACTATCTCCCGGATGCAAGCACCCAGCCGCGCGCTCCTAACCGCATGGCCAACTCGCCCGGTACTACATCGTCTATAAGCAGACAATGACTACGTTGTCCTCTATGCAAGCAATAATTCCATAAACTATATACAAGCAATGACCTCTCGGTCTATAAACAAACAATCACTAAATGGTCTTAAACAAACAGTGACTACATGGTCAATAAATATACAACGACTATATCGTCTATAAAGTAATAATGACTGCGTAGGACAATGATTGCATTGGCTATAAATGAACAACGATTACATAGCCTGTAAACAAACAATGACCACATTGTCTATAAACAAACAATTACTACATAGCGTATTAACAAACAATGACTAATTGGTCTATAAACAAACAATGACTACATAGCGTATTAACAAACCATGACTAATTGGTCTATAAACAAACAATGACTACATAGCCTATTAACAAACAATTACTACATAGCCAATTAACAAACCATGACTAATTGGTCTATAAACAAACAATGACTACATAGCCTATTAACAAACCATGACTAATTGGTCTATAAACAAACAATGACTACAGAGTCCTCTAAGCATGCAATGATTACATAGCCTGTAAACAAACAATGACTACATGGTCTATAAACATACAACGACTATATCGCCTATGAAGAAATGATGACTGCGTAGGACAATGATTGCATAGGCAAGAAACAAACAACGATTACATAGCCTATAAACAAACAAGGACTACATGGTCTATAAACAAGCAATGATTAAAAAGTCCACAGACAATTACTACATAGTCTATAAAAACAATGATTTTATAGGATATAAACAATGACTGCATGGTGTATAAACAAACATTGATTACGCATCCTAGGAACACAGATTTACTACAACGTCTATATTTTATAACTGTTAGGTTCTACAGTCTGCCGATACTAATGTTGAGTAATAAATGAAATGAAAAGAAATTGATAAGATTGTTGCACTTGTCAAAGAACAACTAAATTAAAATAGAATGGCATGTTTTTTTCTTGAAAGAACATCATCAGATTCTATTAAATCAAACACAAATATTTAGAAATGTTTACACCTGGACTTGTTGCGTCTCTAATATGAGACCTCTGGGCAAGAGATGTGAAAAATATTTTCCAGTCTTTCGAACATTGTTTGCAATACAGGCAAAATTGTTGGCATAAGAGCTGAAACAGGAAGCATAATTCTGAACACACATACATGTATCGTCCAGCCAAGTGGACATCTTTAGTTTCCAACGATCTGTAAAATTTTCACTTGGCTGGGAAAGAGAATTGAGTTAATTGGTTTTAAGTTATAACTAGGGACAGAAAGCTCATGCCCTAAACGCTGTATATACATATATGTATGCATTTATGCCCTAAATGGTACCTAAATATGCAACAGAATACGCATAATCAATGTCAACTTATTTCCATAATAAAATTACTATTTGTAACGTGCATCGTTATTCCATGGATTTTGAATTTCCAGCCTCATCATCGGTGAATTCTTCACTATTGCAGTCAACAATTAGGGAGTGACGGATGCTTTCCATACTCAATCAACGTCTGTGGTCCCTCAAAAAAGCTTTATAGTGTGAAAAAAACTGTTCAACACCGTACGAAGTTACAGTGTCCCTCACAAATGCTGCTAACTGTTTTATAGATGATTTTTCTGTCGGTGCTGTGGGTGCTTTGCCTTCTTGAACATATACAGTTTCAAGCAGTACATTATGCCCAGGGTTTTTGGAGGGAATGTTAGTTATTTTCTGTTTCACTGTTTTACCTTCAACCCCTGGAACTGTTTTCAAAGTGGACACGTTTCGTCAAATTTTGCAAATGGCTTGTGTAAAGGAATCCCAACTGTTTCCTATGATGCAATAGCTTTAGGAATGCAAAGAAAATGAGCTATAGACAATTACTACATAGTCTGTAAAAACAATGATTACATAGGATATAAACAAACGATGACTTCATGGTTTATAAATATACAACGACTATATACTCTACAAGGAAACAATTATTACATAAGCTATAAACATACAAAGACTGCATGGTGTATTATTTGCTTAAACGTTTTTGCTTTTACAACTTCTGTAATTTTCGCTATGTGTTCAGAATAACAGAGTGCATCCTTAAGCCATGATCCGCAGCGCGTTAAAATAGGTTGTAGTGGTTGGAGAATATCAGATGACATTGTCCTGGATATATGAAGTCGTGATGGAGCTTTTGTAAATATTTTCTTAAGAGACGACACTAACTTGTCCATTAATGGATACCACGAACGACTAGTCTCTGTGATGTGACGGAGTCCATGTGCGAGACATGTTAAAGGGACACTATATCCAAAAACGCGCCTTTGTCGTGTTTTTATTGAAACATTTTCAACCTTAGTTATAGTATAGTAATTTAGGGATATCTCGACACGCTAAGCAAAAACCTGTAATTTTGATCATGCCTTATCTATTAAACATTTCAATTATTTCGCTGGTGATTTTGTACACAGTTAGTTTATGTTTTCTATTATTTATGGCAAAAAATTACATTTCATCACACGTTAAATTATAAAATAAATAAAGGATGCAATAATGTCCACTTCTCCCGCACTTAGGGAGAACCTGACACTAGGTAGGACCTCCGAATAGTCACACAACTATTGTACACAGTGGATACATAATATAAACTGTTCATCGTTCAGTTTTCCACACACATCTCGTGGAACCATTTCCTGCATTGGACACTTCATTGGACCCATGCCTCATTACAGTTGTCATCACACACTGCGCAGTAATTCTCAGAGCAAAGAAGACTGCTTGAGAAACTAGCTTCCCTTTTGCGCACGCAGAATTCTCGTTGTTGTCCTTCGATTTGAAGGATTCTTTTCATTTTCGCGTTTCCTGTTCTTTAAATTTTCCCGATAATCCTGTGAAGTCACCGCGGCGGTTGGGGAGGGCGGGAGCAACACATCTCTATTAATAGAGCTGATGCCTTATCAAGCACATTCGGATCTTTGCAGTGCGTTGAGTGTCCGTCGATTATCAACCGAATCCTGCCCCGAGGTTTGTAACGGTTTAGGTGATCAAGGAATAATGAAAATATGCACTGATTCGGACATTTTAACAACTGATCCACTGGGCAGTCCTTTTGAGTGTATCTTTGCCTTGCCCCTTTCATTATAACAGAGGGTGGGATAGCATATCCAAAGCATTACCACACACCAGTACTGTTACCGTAGATCCCTTTTCTGCCGTGGTGCTGTGAAACACGTGTTTCTTTCCTTTTTCACTGATAATCTTCCCTGCCTTAAATATGAGCTGAACACCAGCTTCATTGGCATTGAAAATATTACCAGGCTCTTGAAAAACCTACTCATATCCAACCATTGCATTTTGTTTTTTTAAATATGCTTCTTAACACCATTCCTCTGAGTGAACCTAAAAGCCAGTTCTCGTAAGTCGGTCACTGCTCGCCCAAACCCCTTAGAATCGAGATGAAAAAATCTAGATCTCCCCGAGTTTCATTGGCAGGCAAGAGGTCGCAACACTTACCAAGCTGAAGGTTTGGAGATTTGGAAATGACATGACCGCTTCTCCGAAACTTGCTTTGCGCGCCTAACCTAAAACATCATCTTAAAAGTATCGCATATCTACCTATTTCGTTACACAACCTACTCATCATATTATAGCAAGTTACTTTTAAATCATATATCACTTACTTATTTACCTTCAATTATTCATATGCCTTGTATTTATAGCGATAATCTTCAGCTAACAGGATGACCATGAGCACAAAACCATACGGCTCCAGTAAATGTAGTTGCAAGTTTAACCTGTGCAATACTGTGATTACCACAGGCGCTAGGCTTAAAAGTGTCGAGTTCTCCCTCATGTCGGGATCTCCCTAATTCACCTTACTTTCGTGCCACAGAAGGATTTGGTCCAATTTTTATTAGAAATGGGTCAAATAACACTTTGTAATTATGTCTGCAGGGGGCGAGGACAACAGTCAGCTGTCAGAATGCTTCGACCTTACTTTATATTCAGTCAGTAGAAGGAAATCCTTATCCACACCTTGGTAAATGTATGTTCCGTACTTGGCTATTCTTTTGTTGTTCTTCTATTTACATGCGGAGGCACTTAGTGGGAGATTTAGAAACCAAAAACGTAAACAAAGCATGTGGTACGTGATTCTTGTTTTGTGAAGATGGTTAAAACTAATGGGAAAATTTACAGGCGAGCAAAATCTAAATTATTGGCTTCAAGAAGATGGAAGAATTCTGGGCATCTTACAGAGGAGTGTGTAGATATTCAAGTCAAAGCATGTGAACAGTGTCTATCCACTAGTTCCAAAAAATTAGGAACACGTAACCTCCAAACTCATAAGGAAACAGACAGTGGTTATACTTTTGTACACATGTCTTCACTAAATGTAATATTTTATAATTCAATCTGCAAGGTGTGCATGAAAGCTGTGAAACTTGTGGTGAAATGTCATAACTGTGAAGTGGTTGTAAGTGAGGGATTTTCTTGTCCAAGAGGAACAAGTGATAATGTAAGTTCTAGGAGCAAACGAAATTTGATGTAAAAAAAGCGCCCTTTACAGTCATTTGCCAGATTTGAGAAAGGACATGCTGCAATGGAACAATTGTATTTGGGCATGATATGAATGTCATGAGTCTTACGACTTATCACAATCACTTCAGAAAAATCTTGAAGGAGGCAGCTGAATTTGGAGTTGTTTTCCTTAAACATGCAAGAAAGCAAGTGAGGTCTGCAAACATGGAGGAAAATTCTGATAACAACAAGAACACTATTATTGAAATATCTGTTAGTTATAACTGAACACGGCGCACTAGAGGACACAGAAGCAATTATGGTGTTGGGTGTGTGATAGATGTACTTACAGAGTATGTCATCGATTTTCAAATTATGTCAAAATATTTCCATGTTTGTGCCATTATTGGGAAATCGCTAGGAAAAGACATTGCAGAATTTTATTCCTGGTATGATGGTCACGAATCAGTATGTGAAAATAACTTCTCTGGGTCATCCCCAGCAATGGAGATGCATGCGACTGAGATACTTTGGAAACGGCCAGAGGAGCTGGGATTCAGATACACCATCATAATCTCAGATGGTGATGCAAAAATTTACTTACACGTGCAGGCCCAGAAGATCTATGGAGACATCGAAACAGTGAAAAAGGAATGTGTCAATCACGTTGCGGAGAGATTGGGCACAGGACTTCGCAACATTGTCAAAGGGTGGAAAGGAAAGAGAGATACCTTAGGTGGCAAACAGCATGGCAGTCTGAAGGTAACTACTATAAGGAAATTGACTGACTACTACCGAGCAGCAATAATGAACAATGTACCAGACATTCAGAAGATGAAGTCTTCATTTTATGTCACACTTTATCACTGCATGAGCACTGACAAGGAACCACAGCACCGTAAATGTCCTCAAGATGATGCAAGCCGGTGCTTCCAAAACAAGGCCATTGCTAAGGGCGAGAAGCCTCCTCCTCACAGAGATAATGTGTATACACCACTACTTCCAAGCACTATTGTGAAGATGGTGCCTATGTATCAAAGGCTTGCCTCAAACTTAATATTGGCAAGAAGTACAGATGGCAAAACTCAAAATGCCAATGAAAGTTTACACAGCATCATTTGGTCAAAATGCCCCCAGGAAATTTTTATATCACAAAGGAAATTTATGTTAGGTGTTATTGAGTCAATAGCTCATTTTAATAAATTATGCTATATCGCTGAGAATTCCAGAGCACAAACAGGAAGTCCACTATCAGCAGTACAGAAGAAGATTTGCAAATGACGGGATGAACGGCGAATTAACCCCGAACTACTATGGTGGGCTCAAGGCAGACCCTTCTCGAGGTATTTTCCTTGTTTGTCGCTAGGCTTTTCATATGTTTGCCACGTGCCTTCATCTGTTCTTAGTGCTGACCGTGGCCTTGGAGGGTGTTTTGAGTTTTGTAGGTAGTGGTAACAGTTGCTGAAAAATCGGGAAAATCGCTTAACCCCAAAATAGTAGTTGTGTTGCCCTGGTATTTTGTGAACATTGTGTTGATTTATATGAAATCCTGCCAAGACCCTTATCAGACAAGGACATTGTAACTTATCTGCAACAATCAGATAATGAAGAAAGTGACAGTGAATTAGAAGCGGTAAATTTAACAAATATCAGTGCAGAAGAAAGCGATAACGATAGTGAACACAGTGAGCATGACACAGGATCAGAACTTCAATCATCAAATTCTTCTGAAGAGGAAGATGACTTTTGAGTACCAGTACAAACTACTTTTTTTTGGAAAGAAACTGCTTCAAGTGGTCAAAAGACCTGCCTGCTCCCTCATCTTCCTTGACTGTAGGGACCGGCAAGACAGAATCCACCCACTACTCCACTGGAAGCTTGGTCTTTATTGTTCACAGCCGCTATCCTCCAGACTATTTTAGAATAAACAAATATCACGATAACGAACCTAAGTGTAAATTATGGAGCAACAGCTACATTTACTGGTCGTGTGACGAGGGATGAACTGAAGGCTTTATTAGGACTTCTTTTGCTATCGGGGATATTCAGATCTATCCATGAAGATGCAATGTCTCTGTTCGCAACTAACGGTACTGGAAGGGAATTGTTTAGAGCAACAATGGCTAAAGAACGGTTTATTTTCCTCCTGTTAGCGATTCGGCTTGATGATTTGCGCACAAGACATGAGAGAAGACAAACTGACCGTATACCAGCTATTTCAGAAATTTTTAATTTATTTATCAGCAACTGCATGTTTACATGTTCAAGATATTGTGAGGTAGATGAGATGTTGACTGGCTTCCGCGGCCGTTTTACAATTGATATGAAAAGTAAACCACAGAAATACGGAATAAAGGTAATGTGCCTCTGTGATGCAAAACCCCATTACCTGGTAAATGCTTTCATATATACAGGGAAGAATGTTCAACGAAATCCTCAAAAACTTTCAGTGCCTACAATGAGTGTGTCACCCTCGTGCCTTCTGCCGTAAAGACTAATTGAAATATAAAATTTGATAATTGGTTTTCATCCATAGAGCTTGTACTTGAGCTTCAAAAACTACGCCTTACATATGTTGGAACCATGCGTAAGAATAAACGGGAAACATTTCAAAATTTCTTCCTTCTAGGGACAAGAAAGTTGGTGATAATAAGTTCGGATACACACGCGATATAATTCTTGTGTCTCAAGTTCCCAAGAAAAAATCGGTTGTGTTGGTTTCAAGCATGCACCACGATGCAAAAGTAAATAATGAAAGTGGAAAACCAGAAATGAATGAGTTTTATAATGAATCAAAGGGAGGCGTTGATGGTATTCACCAGAAATATGCACTTTATTCCACAAACGGAAGATGCCGGAGGTGGCCATTGGTGATATTTTATCGTTTTCTAGACATTTCGTGCGATAACAGTCATGCCATCTTCAAGGCTTCTAATGTAGGAGTTACACTGAATTGCCGCAGTTCAATAAAAAGCATTGGAATGGGGCTCATACAAAACTACATCAAAACAAGAGCGGAGTATAAGAACTTGCCGAGAGAGCTTCGTCAGAAAGTGAGTACCCTGGCCAACACATTCTCATACCATATTCATATGTGAGGAATGTAAGGTGGGCTCCGTGTGACGTGTGTGAGGATAAGGGCTGCAAGTGCCGTATGCCATTATGTTATTGATGCCATTACTACTCTTTATTGCATGTTTGGTGTATTTACTCCAGTAATTGGATGCCGTTATGCATCAGTAGACTAAGCGCCATTTGACGAAAATTGAGATTTTAGCGCCATCTTGTAGAGGAAGGCTTGAACTATTTATAAAAAATTCCCCACTGCATTACAAGAGGCCGTTAGTTGTTAATAAACAGAAAACCTAAGCGACAAAGTGGGAATCAGTAAAAATGTATATTGCATCAGTAGACTATGCGACGTTCCAGTTTGCATCATTGGACCAAGCGCCACATTCGTCACATTGCGCGCGGATGACAGCAAGGGAGCCCGCGTTGTCGATAGTGCTGACATATTTACGTGGTGATACACTGAGTAGTTTATCAAGTGACGAAGTTAAGCGATGTATCAAGTACTGCCAAAAGTAAGGAGAAGGACAATGCTACTTATGCAGCTTGCTAAGAAGGTTGAGTCTGAGAATCACTCTCTAGAATTTGATGGTGAATCTCAGGAAGTAAATCTAAATAAGTCAAGACAGAGACGACCACGGGAAAGTAGAGTTCCCTTTCACCAGGCATTAAGACCATTTTGGCCAAAAGGAAAACCTATTATCTCTGAAGCCATACTAAGAGGCTTTGGTTCGCTGATGCACCTAATACCTGCAGATGCCAAACAAGTTTACCAGAATCTTCAAGCAGATTCAGACACCGTGGATGACGTAGATAGGTTTAATGGATATCCTGATTTCGAGATTGAATGAACTGAGAGCAACAATATTATTACCTGTCCAGTGATTTGTGTGTATTTATGGGAGAAAACATCTTTAATCACATTTTCTGTCTCAAGCAGAACAAAACAAGGCTTAAAAATATCACGTCAATACTGTACTCTCAGAACATAATAGGCCCATCGTGAAGGAAAATCCATTCAAAAATTGTACAGACTACAATGGCTCGTGTCTTACAAATGTATTTGACTCAGATAAGTTGAAATTCCTCAAATCAGTAAGTCGTTATAGCAACGACTTTAGAGAATAGCTTTCCTTCTAGAATTTCTCCGTCTAAAACTTGAATAATGTACCGGTGGTGTGGCGCGACTCGTGGTGGATCAAGCACTTAGCGGGCCTTTTCAGACAGTAGGAGATTCAGTTTTTAATCGTGGCTGCCGCCACGTTGTATTTCTTGAAGTTTTACTCAGTAGATACTCAACAGTTGAGGGTTTTTGGTGTAGCATCGTGATACATTATTCGCACTTGAGAAAAACCTTAAATTGCATCAGTAGACTAAGCGCCATTTCTTCAAGAAAATCTATGTAGTGCGAGTATAAAAATGTTGAAATTTGGTGAGAAGGTACAATCTATTATCCTACAACACCAGTAATACCATATTTAGTAAAATTATGTTCGCTCGAATTTACACATAGAACCAAATTTAAACGCGATTATCACGCAACCAACTTTTGGCGCTTGGTCTAGTGATGCATAACGGCATCCAATTGTCTGTCATTACAGGTACTCTCTGTGTTCGGAGCGGATAAAGAAGAATGTTGATCTTGTTTCGAAAAATGCACATCTTTTTATATTTTGTTTCAAAATTACATGATGGTTCAAAAATGTATTATTTTTGCTGTCTTGCTTTACGTCGCACCGACACAGATATGTCTTACGGCGACGATGGGATAGGAAAGGCCTAGGAAGTGGAGGGAAGCGGCCGTGGCCTTAATTAAGGTACAGGCCCGGCATTTGCCTGGAGTGAAAATGGGAAATCACGGAAAACCATCTTCAGGGCTGCCGACAGTGGGGCTCGAACCCACTATCTCCCGCTTACTGGATACTGGTTGCACTTAAGCGACTGCAGCTATCGAGCTCGGTGACATAAGTTTTGTGTAAAGTGCTTTCATCTGGAATATGTTGATTGGTGGAATTGTGAAGGAAATTTCTAAGTGTTGAATTGTTGAGTTTAAACAGAGCAATATCTTCTACTAGAAAGGCTTGACTGAGGTCTGAGGAAAATTTTGTTAGCCTACTCCCGAAACACGCCACAAGCTGTTATTGCATAGCGGAAATCGCATTAAGTTTCCTAGCGACTGACTCTTTATATTTGGATGTGTTTATATGCTGCAATACTCGATACCGTTTTTTCACCACTATTTCTCCTCGCATGTCTCACAATATAGTATTTTAGAATCTGCAGAAATGAATTCAGAAGAAACCTCGTCTTGGTTGCTTTAAGCCTACCTGCACTTTTTAATTTAGTTCTCGGGTTGATGTACATTATATGAATGTTAAACAGCAATATACACACACATAACACTTAGTCACATACCATAACTCAAATGTAACGCTCTCATCACTGTTAAGATGACTGGGCTTAACAAAATATCCAATCAGCCGCTATCGAAGCTGCACCACTGCTATTGATGATTTGTCACGTGATATCATCAAGCTGTGATTCCAAACAGTGTTGTCAATTTCCATACAGAGTAAGTTGCTGCTCAGCCAAGAAAAAATAGCTAAATTTATATACCAACAGCGATAAATCAATTCTTTGTTGCTAAAGGCCTTCAAAAATTAGCTAATTCCCTATACAAGCAGTGCCGTATTAAATTCCAAAAAGTTACTCAAAACCGCGTGCTTTAGTGTAAAGTAGCAAGATTGGCAACACTCGTATGTGAGAAACATCGGGATTACATCATAGACATATGTGTATCAAGTATCGTCGGCGAGTCATGCTCCCCTGCTCTTCCTTGCTGAAGCATATTTCCCACTCCTTCATACTGAGCAGCTAAATGCTCGTTTCTTATCTGAATGATCCCTCTTATATATGAGTCACCATTGTCATCGGTCTTAATTTTTGCACTCCAGGAACATACTACACATTAGTAGAAAATGCCAGGGCATGCGTTTATAAGCATAACAGAAATGCCATTTTTGGCATAAAACAAAATATTCTGCATTTATTATAAAAGACAAAATATGCACTTTATGCATAATAGAACTGGTCATATTCTGATCAGATATTAGTGATTTGTACAAACAACTTCCCAGCATATTCATACAATGGTGAGAAAAAAATATGATACAGACATTCATTCCCATAGGGAGCCTAAAATATTTGTCGTGAATGAGTTAGTTGGTATTATGAGAAAAATACATGCGAATGCATGAATGAACTCCCGATCTATAGTTATAAATGAATCGCTAATTGCCGAAACCACCTAAGTGCACTTTTTCAAACTGTTGGGAAAATGAATAAAACTGTGTGGGAGTATAAGCTGAACTCTGATCTCCTTCTAAATTTTTTAAATTAAACTTTAATGTGCTACAAAAGTGTAGCAAACAAGAAATAAGTTTTAAAACATTTTAAATGCCATAAACAATTATTCAAAAACATTGCACTTAGGTTGTTTCTGAAATAAACAACTTTTCCTGTTAATTTTTGTAGCAATTATTAAAAACACAGCTAATTGATTAATCTATGCAAGTTTTAAGATGAAAGGTTACGTAAATAACACCGTTCTATTCATAAAAAAATTAACAGACATCAGTTAATGAACCACAAAATACAAATTAGAACAGTAAAACCCTTTCTGGCTTTATTCAGCCTCTGGCATATTCTCAGCAGGTTCTCTCTCGGTCGTTGGCCACTGAATGATGCCGTCATAAAAGTCTTCATAACCAACGGTGTAGTCCATTAATTGTTTCAAGTCTTCTACTTTCTTTTTGTTGATTGAACCTAAAATCAAAAACTGCGTTGTGTAGAACCCATTAAAAGTTTATAAAGTTATTATAGACTACAAAATATTTTTACTTGCTCAATAATTTTATATCCCTTTAATAATACTATTGTAATCAATTTACCTTTCCAAAAGGATAAGCCTTCTCGGAAGGTAGCTCAGGTGGGCTGTCAGTTTTCAGTTGTGCGAAAGTAGATGAAAATCCTCCAATAAACGCCTTTGTCACAACTTGTCCTGAAGTATCTTTATAGTACAGAAACTGTTTGTAACTAGAAACCTTGAATGGCTTCTTACGTTCTCTTGGTACTTCCCTGCCTGATGTTCCATTAGAGTTTGTTATTCTCCTGTACGATATAGGCCACAAATGTTTAAAACTTAAGACATCGTCCGAGGTAAGATGATAAACGGTAAAACGTCCTGACACACTTGCCTTGCTCAGGATACTCATCTAGATTATAAATTCTGACCACCTTCCTCAAGAGCCGTTTAATACTTCCAAAATCCCTGTCACAAGGCAAAAAAGAGTGGCCACGGACAGGGAAGTTATGCGTAATCGTCTCAAATTGACCTCTGTCACAGAGATTCAATAAGGAACTCACAACTGTGTGATTCTGTGTGAGTCACAAAACAGGTAATCCTAACAGGGCCACCAACCGACATGAGTTGAGGAATGAATTTACCGCAGAAAGAACCTAAGCAACGGCGCTTAGGTTCTTTCTGAAATAAACACATTATTTACACAGCTGCCTAACAGCATTTCTTGTACGGAATATGGGTAGATTCTGCTAAAAACAATGTCGCATATCCTCTCAATAATCAATCAGTCAGTCACTACTGATCTCCATTTAGGGCAGTCGACCAGGTGGCAGATTCCCTATCTGTTGTTTTCCCAGCCTTTTATTAAATGATTGCAAAGAAATAGGAAATTTGTTGAAAATCTCCCTTGGTAAGTTATGCCAGTCCCTAACTCCCCTTCCCCTCAATTTGTCCTCTTGAACTCCAGCTTTTTCTTCATATTGTGATATTTCCTACTTTAAAAGACACCACCCAAACGTATTCGTCTACAGATGTCATTCCACGCCATCTCTCCACTGACAATTCAGAAGATACCACTTAGTCGAGCAGTTCGTCTGCCTTCTTCCAAGTGTTTCCAGCCCAAACTTTGCAACATTTTTGTAACCCTACACTTTTGTCGGGAATCACCCAGAACAAATCGAGCTGCTTTTCTTTGGATTTTTTTCAGTTCTTGAGTCAAGTAATCCTGGTGAGGATCCCATACAGTGGAACCATACTCTAGTTGTGGTCTTACCAGAGACGTATATTCCCTCTCCTTTACATCCTTAATACAACCCCTAAATACCCTCAAAACCATGTGCTCGTATGCCAGCTAGGACATATCCGCTAATTCAACCACTTATTTTGCTTGTATAGTAATTTGTTTCTTCCTATTGGAAGTTATTTCTTCTTCTACATTCTACTCTATAAAATAATTCTCACAGTAAAGTAAGCTCATGTCTTCATCTCGAGGGCTGCAGCTGTATTATGGCTCACCCCAAATGGAGTTGTCATTTCTCTCTCAGTTCCATCTCTCTCAGTTTGTCTAGCAGGAGAACCGTACCAAGTCTTCTAGAACGATTAGGATAACGTATATTGGAAATAAAACTTAGCTATACGTGGTATTCGTACTCTAACGTGGAGGGAAATTAGAGGGGATAACCTAAGTGTTTCTACATTTCAACACTTCTGCATTTTAAACCTCATATTTGAATTCATCATCTAATTATGACGAATCAATATCGATATTTATGTTGAGAACAGTTCCTATTTTATTTTACAACTGAGGAGTAGATATAATAATAATAATAATAATAATAATAATAATAATAATAATAATAATAATAATAATAATAATAATAATAATAATAATAATAATAATAATAATAATAATTGCCAAACTTCTTAAATAAACCAAATTCATGTTGATTGCTTGGCTTTTGCAGATGACCCTCCAATTATTTCAAACAGCCAAGAAGTAATAGAGTCCAAAGGAAAACTTCATGAAGTAGGGGTGGAAAGGGGATTCCAAATTTAATTTCAAAAGACGCAGTAAATGGAAGGAACTACATGAAGATTCTACAATCAACCATTAATCACCAAACGCGCAAAAATCCTCCAAGTACCTAAACTCCAGTATCTAGGCGATAGTATTCAAACAGGATGGATAAATCAGAGAGCAAACAAAGAAAAAACTCTTAAAATGCAAAGAGCATACAAATTCTCCTGGTAGAGATGTAACAACAAAAATTTATATAAAAAAATGCAAAATCTCCCGAATGCAAGCTCACAGCTGTGCGGCCCTGAAGGTGGTTTCCCATTTGGACGCCAGGCAAATGCTGGGTCTATATCTAAATTAAGGCCACGTCCTCTACCTTCATCCTCCCATCGCCAAATCCTTCGATGTGCTAGTGTGACGTTAAACAAGGAGCAAAAAGTGTAAAAGGAACAGCCTTTCTTCTCACCAAGCACTCATAGTTAATTTATTAATATATTCTTCCACGTTGCAGATTTTAGTGTGATTCGGCGCTCAGTCTGCTGTGTCTACATGATCCTATACTCCCAGTCATCAATTTAATATCCTTTTATATACAGGCAAATCTCTCCCTGAATGCAATCTCCTACCATTCCTCTCACCTAATTCTTCTAAAAGTCGTTTATGCCCTCCTACCAATTTATTTATTTCCGACTGTACCGTTATTCGAACATCACTAACCGTTACACTACTAAGGTGGACACTTTTGTAACTGTTACCTCCAGCTTAAGTCTAGTGTAGTTACAAATCTGAACATCCTCAATGATTTCTTGCACCGAACATGTTCGTATCCGATTTAGACGGAGCGAACATCTGCCATCAGTTCAGTAACTCGTCTTTATTTGTCAATCAATCAATCAATCAATCAATCAATCAATCAATCAATCAATCAATCAATCAATCAATCAATCAATCAATCAATCAATCATCTGTATGCAGGGTTGTCGCCCTGATGACAGATGCCCTATCAATTGTTTACCCCAGATTTACATTTATTTATAATTGCTTTCCTAGCATTTACGTAAACATTTTCAATGAACTTGGAAATTTATAGAACAATTCCCTTGATAATTTATTCCAATCCCCTTTTCCTCGTCCTATAAGTGAATATATTCCCCAATCCCTCCACTTGATTTCAAACTTATCTTCATAATATGATCTTTCCTACATTTAACAGCTCGAAACATACCACATAGTTGAACATTTCGACTCCTTACTTTCGAGTCTTCCCAGCCCAAAATTTGCAACATTTTCGTAACACTACTCCTTTCTCGGAAAACACCCAGAACAAACCGTGCTGCTTTCCTTTGATTTTTTTCAGTTCTCGTATCAAGTTGTCCTTATGAGATACCCATACACTGGAGCCATATTCTAACTGCGGTCTTACCAGAGACTTATACGTCCTCTCCTTTACCCATGAATACTCTCATAACCATCTGAAGAGATCTGTAACCGTTCTTAACAACCTCGTTAATGTGACTACCCCAATCAAGATCAGTCCTTTTATTAAGAGCTAGGTACTTACATAGTTCCCCATGAGATACTATCACCCCATCAACACAATAATTAAAAGTGAGAGGACTTTTCTTCTTGGTTAAACGTACAACTTTACTTTTCATCCCATTTACATTCATACCCTTGTCTGCTGTCCATCTCACTACATTGTTTATGCCCCCCTGTAGTCGCTCACAATCCTGCAACTCATTTAATGCTCTATACTGTATAACTTCATACGCAAATATCCTTGTCTGTGTTCCTCTACTTAGATATTATTTTATTATCTCTCACGATGATGACGTAATAAATTTAATTCCCAGGTCTTATATATCAAGTTTCTATTCCGAAGCAGATGATTTTAGCGCCACCTAAATGTGAACACGTCATCGCTCTCTATTAGCAGTTCATATTGCACACGTGGCGCTTTGAACTAAAATAACAGCCTAACAGATCCCTGATCTCAAGACGCTGATGTGCCGTACAAGTCTCTGAGCAGCTTCAAATACCAAATACCACCGGACTGAACCGGCATCGAATCTGCCAACTTATACTGAGAAGGGCAGAATTCAGGAGCACCGACTAGGGTGCCAAGGGAGAAATAATATTTAAAAAGAGGTAATAACATAAGAAAAGAAAAGTGGGGAATTTTCTTCATAGTTCTTAAACCTACCAGTATCAAGGTATTGTTGTCCCTACATTATCAGCAACGGGAGGAGCTCACTAAGAAACTTTTGATTACTTTATTCTCAGTCATAACTGAGTTATATGTTGAAGACACTTTTATGAAAGTTGAAGGGCTAAAGGGCCCAGAAAGGTTTCAAATTGTGAGTATTTAATAGCTATATCATACTAAAAATGGATTTCGAAAATTATTTCCGGCCTAAGTGCAGATCCGGAAAAACAGTCTAAAATCGCATGTTTCTTTACACATTTTAGTCAAATTCTAAACAAATGAACTTATTTGCATAATTAATCCTGTAATGTGTTCTTTAGTTCTATACTGCACCTGTCCCGGGCCCCACTGTGCATCATTAAATTACATAAGTTTCACAAATAAATATTTCAATGGAAATTGAATGAGACTTCGGCAATCGATCCCGGGCATCGAAGTCCCATCCTCCCTACTTTGATTGTATCCACGGCTAAACTCAAGAGCATAGGGGTCGATGGCCTGTTCGTAAAGGAAACTGGGCCCTTAATCTAAATATATTGAAAATAGGGTATTAAATATGACAGGAATACGCAAAGTACTAAAGGAGAGATATTGTTTCCAATTAAAAACATAAATTTTAATTACTGATAGAGTCACACTGGATAAGACAAAATACACGAGACAATGCCATAGGATTAATCACAATAAATCAATATCTGGAGAGTGTCTCCATGTCCCGTCAGTCTCTATTACTCTCACTTGACACTCCCAATTTCTATTGTGAATACGCACCTAGATAATTTCACTGATCACTGTAGAAAGGGCGTCCCCTTTCCTTATCATGAATACCCGCTGGTATCTCTTACATCACTGCGCAACAACATCTACTTAAATATATACCCTGGAAATGGCAACTCTCGTGACATGAGCGCAATCATTCATTAGCTTGCATGGTGGTGAGGCATTTAATGAAGCATGTTTTCGCACATCTTCAATATCATGAACATCATATCACCGTATTTTTGCATGTTAGATTTACTTGACCATCTTAATAAATTCACAATATCGCCTTATGCATGTTTATCCAGAATGTCCTATCTTAACATAACACAAGGCGGACCAACAACGTTGATATCCTGTAAGACGCCAAAAGCACAATAATGCACACACGAACATAAGCATAAGAATAAGAAAACATCACCTGAAATGACAACGCCAAATATCACACTTCACACACAAAAATGCATATAAGAGTTACGAGCCTTCCAGTTCTGCTGACAGTGACCCATTGTTGTCATGGTATCATGGGGTCGAACCCATGATTCTTCGGACTTCGGGGTGCCCAATCTGATAAGCCACATATATGCGATTTAATAACAGAAAATATGGATGGAGTCACTTCATCTACTGACACACCGGGTGTACAACGTTGGTGGGAAGGTATAATCTGCATGTTGGTCTTAATACAGTGAAAAGAGGAGCGAGCTTCTCGTATGAATATTACAAGCATTCGACAACAGAACGAACCATCTCTGGGCTGCATTACAAAGGGGTCATAAATATCTCCCTGATCAGTCGGCCGCCCCTCAGCTGGCAAACAACTTAAACTCTCGTTTCCAGCCCCGTGCGGCATGTCCCTTCGTACGACATTTGCCTTGACTAGTCATTCATTATTATTATTATTATTATTATTATTATTATTATTATTATTATTATTATTATTATTATTATTACTATTATTATTACCATCAAATAACATTTTATCAACGACCCGGCTTCTTCCAGCCTGACTATAATTATAATATTCGTTTAATTCTTCTATCTTTCCAGCCTGTCACTTCACTCACTGTCACACGAATTAACTCTCGTTCCCCAACACACTAGTATAACAAACCACATCGCACATTTATTTAGAAGAATCTATCTCACCAGGTACTTTAAATAATGTTAATTCGCGTACTAATTAAATCATGGATGGCACCTCGATGTCATATCTTCAACATCATCTGGTCAGCAGCCTTAAGATTACAGGAGGGATAATTCTACATTACTCGTGAAGCAATGAACAAATAAAACTTGAAATATTCTGACGGCTCGTAATAAATAATGGAACTTGTGGTAACTTGGAACGTCCATTGACAAATTAATCTCGTCTTTAAATGCTTCGCACACAACAAATCCGTGGGCCTTACAACTAATCCATGCATTAATTTCCCAGGTCTAATATTGTCACTAAAGACAATCCATAAAAAAAACACTAACAATAAGCTTCACTCCCTTCAAACAAGCCTATGGCGTTCACCTATCCTGAATTTATTTACATGCTCTATAAAAATTATCTACTTAAAGTTTTATATTTTACGGGTTATGAAATTCTGCTTTATAAATTGGAAATATACTCAACACTTCTGCTTGTAGTCGTCTGTCATTTGAAGGCACATATGGAGTGTTTAAGCTGTCATCGCTGCAGCCTTGTTAACGTGAAGTACTCGGTTCTTCATCTGCTTGGTCCCGTTCATGATGGCTTGATCTGCAATGTGCCGTGGGAATTCTGGGTGGTCTCTGAAGATCGCAAGCACACAGGCACGTTCTGGACGGTTCCTAATTATGGAGATTCGCGCACACAGCGCGTTCTGATCGAACCCTTGGGGGTTCGATGCAAAGCCACACACACATGGACAAACAGTAAAAATGGTTAGTGGAATACAGTTTGTATGTATTCAAAATTAATTATTAATGATATATTGACTCATTAAGTAGAGTAGTCTACCCAAGCAGCGAAGAAGTTCTTGGATATCACTACTTCTTTCCCTTTTATTGTCACACGGCACTAGTTAAGAATACCGTTTTTTCTATGTGAGCACTACTTGTTTAACCTTCTTAGAGCCAGGAGGAGATCTGGTCGGCCGCTTACCATCAGCTCGAAGAGGCTAGAGCTCCGCCTCCACTCTACTACTGTAAAGTGCCAGACCGTTTTTAGTGGAAATGTATTTTAAAATTCACGTATATCTACCGGTGTATGGCAAACGCCGGCTAGAAATTTTCTACATATCGACTACAAAGGTTAAATAACTGATTTAGAGTGACATAAAGAATCAAAAACTTTTTATTGTTGATATTATAGTTGTCGAGACCGTTTACTTTTAGGAAGAGAAAAATATTTTCACAATTTCTCTCTCAATATCTACTTTTTTTAAAAAATTACGAAGATACAAAAGATACAAAAGAATATACGCAAATATGTGTAATGTATTTCTAAATACAATTATATAGAATAATTACTTTGAACAAGAAAAACAAAAACATAAAGAATAAAAATTCAAACATGTCACTAGTAAGAACAAGGCAATTTTACTCACCAATAAAATTCGCGTATATGTATCGATGCGTGGCAATACTGACAATAAATTTTCTACGTTCGGACTACATAGTATAAAAAATAATTCTGAATTATTAAAAAATTAACAATAATCGTTAATATTATAGTTTTTGTTTTCCAGAGAAACCTTTTCTCGTTGTCTGTTCTAGTATTGATTTAAAAAAGAATGTTATAATACAACAGAATATACGTAATTAAAAATCTATGGCTTTATGTCCTAATTTGCTTTGGCCTACTAAGTTGCCGCTGCTCTGTTTGGAGACCTGCAGTTTACGTGGTGACGCATGGTCAGTGAGACGAGTCCTCTCGGTCATTATTCTTGGTTTTCTAAACCGGGGTACCCCTCTCAGCCGCAGATATATCCTCATTGGCAATCAATTGTGGTCACTTAGGCTGATTGGACATCGAACCAACCCTCAGGCCCAGGTAAAAATTCTTGACCGCGCCGGGAATCGAATCAAGACCTCCGTGTGAGAGGCAGGCACGCTACACTTGGTCCGCAGGGACCGGTATTCTAGTAATGATAAAGAACTATATGCGACTATAAGGTTTAGGAGAGTGAAAGTGAAAAGTAAACTGAAGTATGATATGGGCGGAGAATCAGACGGAGGGGCATGTTTAGGTTCAAGAAGTTCCATGAAGGAGACACAAGGTTGAGGAATGTTGTCGGGTTCATTGAGTGAAATTTCCAGAAAATGGTCTCCATGGACATTATCATCATCGTCATCGTTATCACTAGCTTCTTCTTTCGCCATATTCACAGTAGCTTTAATGCCGTTGTAAACAAATAAACGTCCGTTCTTTAGCTGGGGTGATTCCGCGGGGGCGTGTCCGGTATAATTTCGCGGCTACTCTCTGAATTAGATTCACTATTGCTATCCGGTTAATTATCCGCGTTAATTTCGCATTGCCCCAAATACTGCATTAATTTATCGGCATCAATACCTGCTGAAAAAATATCACGTGAACCACTTGCCATATTGCTGTCACAAATCCACTCACTGCAAGGGGAAATCCCTTACTGACCGGTTAGCGATATTTGTAAACACAGTAAACGACTCTTGTGAAAGCTAGAACATCCTCTTAGAACTGCCAAAGCAAGGTCAGGCACACATTACCTTGTAGCTCCTTTACAATAGGTTGTCACAAAAATATGCACGTCACAATAGGTTGCCACAAAATTACGTATATCACAGAATTTTAAGCCGGCCGATGTAAAGGGCTCTGGCAACTTATGACTGGCATTTTAAAGGCCGACCTGATCGGCTTTGGCAATTTAAAGGACGGGTGCTCGCAGTACCGTCTGGCCCCAAGAGGGTTAATTAGACAGTACTCCCTGGCTTAATCTAGCATTTCCTATTGTCTCGTACGACGTCTCCCAACACTGTAATTTTTCTTGATTACGACAGGTTAATCATTCATAGGATATGTTTACGTCTCACTTACGTAAGATTAATTTGTCGGAAGCTTGACCCGGCTTCATGTGAGCCGCCACTGTTTGTTAACCGTCTGCACTCCCATAATATGGAATACTTAAATATGAGAGTTGCAAGCACCTACATTCGCACACCATAATCCTGCTGTCGTCCCGTACGATCGGATTATATTCCACGTAGGATTGTCTGATATAAAACAGACTTCACTTGAACACTACTCTTAAAATTTGAATAGAACCTACCATCCTTCAATATCACTGCACAACACTTGGTCTAGTATGAACCATGAAGATTGTTTCCGAACACACAAACGAATGAATGAGACTGAGTCGTGAATGAGTGAGTACAGAGCTTCTTTGGCCGTTTCATTTATAGGGATCTGGTCTGGTGGAGGTGGTAAGCTCGGCCCCCTTCTGAAAGATCGCTCCGCTAATAATTACTTCTCAGAGTCCAGTGAACACTCAATTTGTAGCCTATAGGTTATTCTACCTACTGATTGTGTTTCATTCAGATCGCATCGTGGGATCGCTCGTAATGTCGTAGGCTTCCCTTCATAATTTTGTGTCTTTTCATCGTCTCTGGCTCAACTTTAAAGACATTACCGATCTACGGTCGTGCAAGTATACTTGCACCTTGCAATACGTACCCATGGCCAGTAGGCAGTAAGAAAATGAAATGTCATATGACTTTTAGTGGCGTGAGCGTCCGAGGACATGTTCGGCTCGCCAAGTGCAGGTATTTTGATTTGACTTCCGTAGGCGATCTGCGCGTCGTGATAAAGGTGAAATTATGATGAAGACGGCACATACACCCAGTCCTCGTGCAAGCGAAATTAACCAATGGTGGTTAAAATTCCTAACCCTACCGGGAATCGAACCCGGGACCCCTGTGACCAAAGGCCAGCACGCTAACCATTTATCCATGGATCCGGACATTAGGCAGTAATGTTCAGTCTTTGAATATTAAAAGCTTAGCGTAAAATCGTCAAAATTCGTATATATATATATATATATATCCCATTATGGCAATCCACATCACATACGAGTGTTAATATATTAGCCCCGGTTAAGAATTGCTGGTATATCTAAAACACTGGAGGCATATTGAACATTAAAGCCTGTAATTTTCTTCACCAAACGAAAACGAGTAATAATTCGTGCAGTAGAGTGTTAATCTAGCATTTCCTATTATCTCGTATGACGTTTCCCAACACCGTTATTTTCTCGATTACGACAGGTTAATCATTCGTAGGATATGTTTACGTCTCACTTACGTAAGAGTAATTTGTCGGAAGCTTGACCCGATATTTAAGTATATTCATGTGAGCCGCCACTGCTTGTTAACCGTATGCACTCCCATAATATGCGAATACTTAAATATGAGAGTTACAAGCACCTACACTCGCACACCATGATCCTGTTGTCGTCCCGTATGATCCGATTATATCCCACGTAGAACTGTCTGATAAAAAACAGACTTCACTTGAACACTACTCTTAAAATTTGAATAGCACCTACTATTCTTCAATATCACTGCGCAACACTTGGTCTATTATGAACCATGAAAATTACTTCCGAATATAGAAACGAATGAATGAGTGAGTACAGAGCTTCGTTTGGTCGTTTCTTTTATACGGATCTGGTCTGGTGGAGGTGGTAAACTCCGCCCCCTTCTGAAAGATCGCTCCGCTAATAATTACTTCTCAGAGTCCGATGAGCACTCAAATTGTAGCCCATATATTCTTCCATCTACTGATTGTGTTTCATTCAGTTCGCATCGTAGGGTCGCTTGTAATCTCGTAGCCTTCCCGTCATAATTTGGCGCGTTTTCATCATTTCGTGGGGAATCCCACTTCTCTATCGTACGGTCAGGCCCTTAACATCTGGCTCCTATTACCCGCACCTATCTCAAGTGTGTCATTACTGATCTACTCGTTATGTATTATACATTTCGGTATCATTGATTAACGTAAGATACACTGGTTCAAAAGAGTCCTTGCTCATAAATTTACATAGGTTAGATCCAAACATTTACTATTTTTATTATTTTTAACAAGTAATGATTGTGTGTCGACATCAATGAATCTGCAGGGAATTAGCTGAGATTTTCTAGTTCTCGCGTTAACACGCCGGCGCCGTGATAAACTACGGCTTCTGAACTAAAAATCTTCTTGCACGTGGCTTGCCGTCTCCTTTCTCTGTCTGAGAAGTGAGAGCGTTATTTCAAGGACTGGCTGTACGTGGGTCCTTTTCTATAGGTACGCGTAACGAGATCTATGCTCTCCGAGCAGGTGCGGCGCTATTCAAGACACGGACTGGGTGAAAAATGTTGTTACGACACTATATGTCGTAGAATGTCGCGGAAAACAGCATATATTATTAACTGGACCTCGTGGCATGCCGATGGCGTAGTGATGAACGGTTACAATACCCTCAGGCGTTCTTTGTGTTTTTTACCACGCCGAATGTTTTCGTAAGGGCTTAAGGTATGTATTAACGTTCGAAATCGCCTTTTTCGCCCAAAAATGCCATTTTATTTTTTTCACTGGAAATGAAAGCTTGAAGTCTCTACTTCAAAATGAGATATAATTCATACATATATTCCAACTGTAAGTATCCGAAAATAATATTTAAATAGCCACGTGCGCGCGTGATAAGGGGCGTGGCTGCAGTGTCCTGCTTACATGTAAACATCTTGTCAGATTTTCTTATTCAAATTTACCTCTTTTGTGTGACATGCCTCCTGAGTACATAGTTCATGGTTCTGACTAACAGATGTCAATACTTGTATATTCCAAAGACTTTTATTCCATTGACAGACAACAGATATAAACAAACCTTCCTTGTGGCCAAGTGGTCTTTCACATTGTGACCAAAGAGCTTGTTTCTCTGCGAGTGTGTATAAAATGGGTTCTAAAAGCCGATGTAGAGCAAAGAAAAAGAGAAAATTTCATGGAAACAGACATAGCAAGGTGAATGTCAGTATTACTTGTGCTATCAGTATAAATAGTGAGACGGAAGGTAGGCCTAATGTAAGGGAATCATTTGCTAGTGATTCTCAGTCCAAACTTTCGTCTGTACATATTGAATCTGATAGTGTTAGTGACATTTACAATATCATTATTGACATAGAGTGCTTTACACATATATTATCTGCATTAGCTTGCCTTGTTGCTTCAGTTGTAATATAGTTTTTGTAAAAAACCTAGAAATTCTGAAATTTGGTTGGGGTATGTCCATTGCATTGTTTTGCAGCAACTGTGATCATGAATTCCTCAACTGACAGGAGCACTCATCGATAAGATGCAAAATTATTTGGAATTGCTTTACGTTCCAACACAAGTAGTATTCACGCCATGTCAGATGGCATATGGGCCACATTGTACCATTTGACAGCAACAAAGGACCGTCCCACCCACCATAGGTGTCCTGTAGGAACTCATATCAGTGAGCTAAAGCAAATAATGAGATAGAACAATTTTAATTCAAACCAGGCCTGTCCTCTGGCATTCTTCAAGCAGTGAAGCCTATATATGAGCGACTCACCGACCCAGAAATACTAAGTTATTGCATGGATTGACTCAAAATAATGAGTCATTCAGTGCCGTGGTATGGAGAAGGTGTCCTAAGGAGACATAAATGTGGGGCTTGATAACTTAAAATTAGGAGTGATGGTATCTGTTTGCCATTTCAACTGGGAGAACGGAGTGGAAATAGAAATACTGAAGAGGATGGGAATTCATCCTGGCAAGTACACATCATCTGGTGTACTTGAATCTGATGCAGTACGGTTGCACAAAGGTGCAAATCAAAGTACTGCAGAACAAAAGCAGAGGAGGCAGTACTTGAGAGGCAGAAGGACACTAAAAGAAGACAAGAAACTTCTAAAAGAGGGTTCCGCCTATGGAACAGGCAAGTTTCTAGGTGTCCAAATAAGTGGGTTCTGTTCATAACTTAGTCCTGAAACTTCAGTGCTGTTTTTCTTCAATGTAATTTTTTCCACACCTTCCCACATTTCAAATACATTTAAATATCCTTAAAATTGAGATAGAAAAATCAATGACAGATTAAATTAAAGCTAATGAATGTGGGAATGTTGTAAACTAGTACTTTCTTAATATTGTGAATATTGTTATTGTTATTATTATTTTCATAGCCATTGTAACACGGATGATTAATTATTTTTAAACTTTTGTCAAAAATTATGTCCAGCTCCCTTTTTGTTTTTTATAATTAGCAGATCCTAGTTCACAACATTCTATGAATGAAATACTTCAACTTGGTGAAAACAATTTCAAGATTATAACATTTGTGGAAAATTTATGACATTTTGAAAATTTTTGTGTTTTTTTAATTAAACTAAATTTTGGGGTGAAGGTAAGGCACAAAATTTTGATTGCATTATACGAAACTGTTAGTCTAATATTTTTTGTTTTATGGTACGAAACTAAAAAAAATCGGTTCAGAATTTTGGATTTTCCTTCGAAACGGTAAAACATACCGTGAAACTCTGCATTGTCCCACATTAGCGCTCTTAGTGGTAGAAAAGGGCTAACTGCTATTGTAATCGACCAGATAACGATGTTTAAGAAAATTATTGTAATGCTTAGGAATAAATAAAGGACATATTCTCGTACTTTATTATTTTAACCTAAAATGCCTAGCTCATATCCCTAAGATGCTTTTAACACTGAGTTGCTTGCCTGAGGGGCTAGAACTGTAGATTTTTATTAATTATTATTCTTCAAATTTCAGAATAAGTAATTGATTATAGTGTTATTTAATTTTGCTAAAAATCGCTTTAACTATACCCATTTTTGCAAATACATCAGAACGGCTCGTTTTTCCGTCTTCAGAAGATTTAAAACTCACCTGCCTGTAAGCAGAATTGAACGACAAAAAATCATGTATGGTCAGAATCAAAAATCAAAAATATGTTGTATATTGAAACTGCAGCGGCTGTTCGCAGGAATACTCTCTGTATGCGTGAGAATTCTGCAAGGATTTTAAATTTCGTACGAAAGACTTAAGACCAATAATAAATACACAATTTGAAGCTATTTTATAAAATCTCAGGTTGATATTATTCTGCGAGAAAACTACACTATGATGTATTTTAAGATTTTAGGGTCACAGTTTGTATTTATTTAGCTTTGATCGTTTTTATTTACACATGTTTTAAATGTAAAATCTCTTAATTTTTCATGATTAAAACACACCTTTACGTTTTATTTGGATTTTATGCAGTTGGTCGGAAGGAGATGAATGGAGAGACTGTCCATGAAGTCAATTGGAGTCAATTGGAAGGAGACGAATGGGGAACAGTTATATGGTTACGTAATCGTCAGTGACGAAATGGATTATATATGTGGAGCGTATTTCGTGCATCTGTTCGGTCGAGTTCTTGTGTCAGTTCGGTGACAGCCGAGTACTGATTCGTCGTAATGCAGTTATCAGTGAATTACTTGTAAAGTTGATTCTGAGGTGTAAATATAATTTTAACCCATACTATATTTCGTTTGTGAAGCTAAAAGGATTCATTACCAAATTAGGATTGAGATACCAGCAGATGATACAAATTCAAAGGAATACGTCGTAATAACACTCAGTGTTCAAGGTACAATTAAGTGAACCAGTGAGGGATAAATTTCTTGTACAACTTTTAAATGACCAGTCAAGAGGATTTAAAATGTAATGCCTACAGTTTCCTTCATATAATGTCAGAGTTTTATATTATCTTTTGTATTCTCGCAGTAAATCTCACTCATTAAAGTCAATTTTTAAAGAATATATTTTGTTTAGTATCAAATGTAATTGAGTGTTTCATTTCTATAATAGATCAAATAACCTCAAATTTTGATGGGGAAACCGAACGCCTATCTCCTTTTCCCAGAACCTATATGTTATGCTGTCAAAGTAAGCTTATTACCACACACCCAAGAGATATTCAAGACTCTCATTCTATTATCGTTACATTTATTTGTAGCTGGCGCCCATCAACAACTGTATGTGTAAGTAATCAGGTAAGTACTAAGTGTGAGTAAGAGTCCGACGATTGAGTATTCTATTTCATGGATAATCAAAAAAATGTTGATAATGAACATTCCTTGGAGTGTACTTTACTAGGTAAATATATTTTCGAATGGCATTCAAGCCATTAATGGCTTTAAATATGAATTTACTTTAAGGGCAGCACAACTTGCCACGCCCGCCTTTCGCCATCTGTCAACTTCTTGAACTTCAAATATTTAAATTTAGCGATAAGTTGATTTATGAAGATATTTTGTCCTCAGGGTTTGTTTCTCTGTTCACGCCGAACAACTTTCACTTGTTCCTTGTGTTCTCGGCGCGTTTTCTGCAGATGTTTACATCTGAAAATTACTTTTGTGACAACATGCCTCGAACTGGAAGAGTGTACAAGAAATGTAAAGGAGGGCCTGGAAGAAAGACGAAAGCAATTGTAGTTAGTGGTAATAATATTGCAATTAATAGGGATTTTGTCCGTGGGAGTGCTGCAGGCTGTTCTAGGTTAGATTCAACATGTGCTTCAACTTCATCAGTGATTGTGAGTGATAATTCTAGCTGTGAAAATATTAGTTCCAGTGCTTCCAGAATAATGCTGAACACTGATTCAAGTATAAGATCTTTTGTAAGTGCTCAATCTAATAATGAAGAATAGACAAGTGGCAAAGTTGTCATAGATATTGAATTGTTGTCATCTGCCATATTCTTGGTTAAACCATGGGAAATTGTTGATAAAACTGAGGTAATTGAAGGAATAGGTGACCATAAGGCTGTAATAATGGATGTAGGACTTCTACCAGAAATGCTTAATAAGAGGGTCACAAAAGACAAGAAATTATACAGAAAAACTAAAGTTGATGAATTTGGGACTTACCTTAAATCACAATTCAGTTGTTGGATAAGTGAAGGGAATAATGTGGATACACTTTGGGCTAAATTTAAAGGAATCATTTGGGAAGGAGAGAAGAGATTTGTACCTGTTAAGAAGGGTAAAATGACCTCAGACCCTGTTTATTACACAAGGGAAAATTGAAAATTAAAAAGAAAATGTAGAATAGTAAACAGGAAAATCAAAGAAGGTAGGGAGAGGAGAGAAAGTAGAAAACAGCTAATGAGGGAACTGAATAGAGTGAAAAAGGAAGCAAAAGAGAATTATATGAATGGCATTCTTCAAGAGGGTAATGACCACAAAGGGAAATGGAAAAAGCTGTATTCATATATTAGGAATCAAAAAGGAAAAGGAATCCAAATTCCTACAATGGTGGGAGAAGGGGGTGAACACTATTTAACAGATACTGAGAAAGCAAACCTCTTTAGTAGGGAATTCCGAGATTCAGTAGAAGATTGTCAGGACTTGGAAACCGTAACAGAAGATAGAGAGGGAGAGAGACAGAGGGAAACAAGAAGCTTCTCATTCACAAATGAAGATATTTTCAGAGAAATCCAACTGCTTCAGCAAGGAAAAGCAGCAGGAAGTGATAAAATTACTGGGGAGGTATTAAGGACAATGGGGTGGTATATAGTGCCTTATTTAAAATTTCTCTTTGACTATGTCATAAATAATAGTGTGATACCAAAGGAATGGAAGGAATCTATAATAATACCAATTTATAAAGGAAAGGGTGATAAAAGGAAACCAGAGAACTACAGACCAATCAGCCTGACCAGTATAGTTTGTAAAATACTGGAGAGTTTAATAGCAAAGTACATCAGAGGGATAGGTGATTGGTTCATGAGGAGCCAGTATGGATTTAGAAAGAAATTTTCTTGCGAGGCACAACTGGTGGGATTTCAGCAGGACATATCTGATCAGTTAGATTCAGGAGGCCAGTTAGATTGCATAGCCATAGATCTTTCCAAAGCCTTTGATAGAGTGGAACATGGAATATTATTAAAGAAATTGGGGGGAATAGGATTGGATGTAAGGGTTATACGTTGGATAAGAACATTTCTAAATTCAAGGGTTCAGAAAGTCAAAGTAGGAAATAATATATCACAGGAAGAGAAAGTCTGGAAGGGAATTGCACAGGGTAGTATAATCGGTCCGTTACTTTTCTTAATATACGCAAATGATTTAGGGAACAATATAACATCGAAAATAAGATTGTATGCAGATGACATAATTGTTTATAGGGAAATAAATAACATTAAGGATTGTTCAGAATTACAAAGGGACCTTGACAGTATCCAAGAATGGGTTGAAGAAAATAATATGCAGATTAATGGAGGCAAATCAACTGTTACAACATTTACAAACAGGAGCTTTAAAACTGAATTTGAATATACTTTGGATGAGGTAGTTATCCCCAAAGATGGCAAGTGCAAATACTTAGGTGTAAGATTTGAAAGTAATTTGCACTGGAAGGGTCATGTTGATGACATTGTTGGGAAAGCATACAGATCGTTACATGTCATAATGAGACTACTTAAAGGATGCAACAAAGAATTAAAAGAAAAAAGTTACTTAAGTATGGTTCGTCCATTATTGGAATATGCAAACAGTGTTTGGGATCCTCACCAAGAATACCTAATAAAAGAACTAGATGGTGTGCAGAGGATAGCAGCAAGGTTTGTAACAGGGGATTTCAGGAGAAAGAGTAGTGTATCAGAAATGTTAAAGGAACTTGGGTGGGAAACTTTAAGTAAGAGAAGGGAGAAAACTAGACTTATAGGATTATATAGAGCCTATACAGGAGAAGAAGCATGGGGAGATATCCGTGAGAGGCTTCGGTTGGAAAATAATTATATTGGTAGAACTGACCACAAGTACAAAATTAGAAGGAATTTTAGCAGAAGCGATTGGTGTAAATTTTCTTTCATTGGGAAGGGCGTGAAGGAGTGGAACAGTTTACCAGGGGTAGTGTTTGATCCTTTTCCAAAATCTGTACAGATATTCAAGAAGAGAATAAACAACAACAGAGATAATAAATTAAATGTTAGAGGGCATTCGACCAGTGCAGGATATTGTAAATAATAAATGTGTGTGATTAAATTAATTCCATCCCCTGGTCTAAGGAGTTTGGACAGCCCAAGTAGGGGACTGCCTGTAGGGGTGAAGTACAGTGGGGACTTCGAGGGCCCTGGGACCGCTACGGTAGCTGTAAAGGCCCTTCAGAAACTCTGAAAAGTGGTGGCAAAAGGGGCTCTGGTTAAGACGCAGCAGGTCGTTATGCTACTTAGGTTCCAAAATGGGTAAAATATAAATATGTAAATAAATTCAGTGTTAATTTTAATCTTATACCAGTTGCATAGTATTATTAGAAGTAATTTCACATACCGTACTGTATATGAGTTGACTATGTTTGTAAGATATTATAAGTAGAATTTTGTAAACAATATAAATTTATTAAGGATGATGTGTGTGTTTAATAGGAAAAATTATTAGCGTAAATTGTATAATATTGTATTCTAGGAAAATTTTCTTCGTCTCCTGTTAATTTAAAATTTAGTGCTTGACAATAATGTATTTTAGTGTACCATTTGCCACCGAGGTAGACACCTCATTTGCAAATAAAGAGATTTTGATTTTGATTTTGATCTTCATTTACAGTTTGTAAAGTATGCCATGTTTGTGACAGTTTATTTTGTTGTGAAGATACCTCTGCTAGTAAACTATATCTGAAATGCAGAAACTGTAAAGCTCAGTATTCATTTCGTACCAGTAGGAAGGTTGACAAGTGGGTATGAAACTAATATTAGGTTTGTGTATGGATTGCGTACTATAGGTAAATGTGAATTAGCTGGTAAGACACTATGTGCAGTCATGAATCTCCCAAGTGGCCCAACAAGATTCCAGAAATATACAGGTACATTATGTGAAGCTGCTAAGCATTGTGCTATTGCCTCTATGAAGGCTGCTGCCAATGATGCAATTGAAATTAATGATAATTCTACAGATCTTGCTGTGGCTGTTGATGGTACGTGGCAGCGTAGAGGGCATACTAGTCTGAATAGTGTAGTAACTGTAACAAGCATGGATAATGGCGAAGTGCTAGATTTAGATGTTCTGAGTAATTACTGTCATAATTGAAGGTTTATAAAATATAATGAAGAACTTAAATTGCATAAAGAAAGTTCTGAATGTAGTGTAAATTTTGTAGGTTCCATTGGGAATACGGAAGCTTCAGGTGCAGTAAACATTTTTTTTCAGATCAGTTGATATGTTTGGGGTAAGGAATGTAAATTATTTAGGAGATGGAGACAGTAAGAGCTTCAAGAGTGTGGTAGGAGCAAAGCCATATGGATATGTTAGTGTGGAAAAGCTGGAATGTATTGGACATGTCCAGAAAAGAATGGGAACCCACCGTCGCAAGTTGAGGAAATATATGACGGGCATAAAATTACCAGATAGAAAACCTCTATCTGGGAAAGGTAGACTCACAGACAAGGAGATAGTTTGCAGAACTATTATGGTATGGCAATTATAAGGAACTGTGACAGTGAGATGAAAATGAAGGAGGATATCTGGGCAATTTATTTTCATAAACTATCAACTGACAAGGAGTCTTGTCATGCCTTGTGCCCAAAAGGACCAACCTCATGGTGCAGGTACAACCGTGCTCTAGCAGCTGGTGAACAATACAGTCATAGGCACACATTGCCTGTTGGTGTGCAATGTAATAAAGCCAGTTGTTAGAAGTATGACTGATCAAAACCTGTTGCGTAAACGTTTGCATGGTAAAACACAGAACCCAAATGAATCATTTAATAGTGTAATATGGTCTAGAATTACTAAAACAGTATTTGTAGTTAAGGATACATTGCATTTGGGTGTTTATGATGCAGTTCTTTCATTTAATGATGGCAATGTTGGTAGAGTTAGGCTGCTTCAAAAGTTAGGCATAAGACCTCGGGAAAGTATGATGAAGGCATGTTCCGAGTTAGATGCTGTCCGTGTCAAGAAAGCGGAATATGAAGTGACTATGATAGCTAGGAAGGCAAGAATGCACTCAAGGAATGCTAAAATTGCCAGGGGTATAAACAAAAAGCAGATGACCCCCAGGATATGGTGCAGGGATGTTCTAAAGTGAGTAAAAAGCTATGTTCAACTTTGAAACCTTTTTTTTCTGAGATTTTATATTTTTAATATCTAAGTAATTTTTTCTCAGGAACTAACCATCATAGAACAGTATAGCTTAATATATCATGTAGATACTGGGATGAAAATTACTGATGCATTTTTTGAAGAGTTTAAATTTAATATTTTAGAAAGTATGAGTTAATAAAACTGATATATTTGGATATTTTGGATTTTTTAGCAACTTGCAGAAAATTATCTAAAAATTACATAATACAAGGTACTCGCCTACAAAAATATGTAACGGAAGAGAAACCCTTCGTCTATCACTTATTAAAATTTTATAACATTATCATGAACAATTCACGAGAAAAATTTACCTAAAATTGACCAATTTAACATTGTGGGTATACAAGGTACAACCTCCAATTTTTCAGCTTTATATTTTTAAATGAATGAGTAAACATCACAAAAGAAACCGGAAAAAGTTAAAAGTGCAGATGTTATTCAACTTCTAATGTTCATTCGGAGGTGCAGTTAATAACTAAATATTTTTCCAAATTTTCTGCGGTCATCGAATTCCTTCTGTCTGTTAGGATGGTCTTATATATAGAAAATGACCTTTCAATTTCATATGAAGTCACTGGCGCGTATTTCAAATTGCCCGGCAAAGAAATATTTAACTGTAGACTTGCTAAAGCAAGGAAGGCCCTTATTAAGAGAGAAGAAATTTGATCTCATGAAACACAGATATACTTATTAGAAAAATGTTTCTGAAGACTTCTGTATGGAAGTGAAGTGAAGCATGGGCAACAACCGAAGAAGAAAGAAAGAAAGACAAAAGGCGCTTTTGATATTGACATTAAACCGAAGCCTGGCGAAGGGATCACGAAAGAAGAATCACTAAATCTGAGAGGAGAACAATGTGACAAAGTTTGTGCAAGGGGAGGTTGATAAACACAGCTGGAGACACCCAAGACTTGCATTGTCAACATAGCTAAGAGATGCGATTCTTTAACAGAAAACCTCACATTAAATTACTAAATTATTTTTAAAAGTTAGAGACATGTGGGCTTTTCAAACTATTTTCAAATGTTTAATTAAAACACGTAAATCGATGTAAAATTAGTGATAAAATATTGTTTTGTTTCAAATGCGCAATATCCTTCAAGATATTTAAAATATGTAATATTTATCAACACATGTATAATGCATCGAAATATGTAAAAATATGTAACTTTAAACTCCTGAAATAACGGTCTTTTTAGTGTGAATCGCCAACATTTTGGCTTTTCTTGTAGTTATATATATATATATATAGGAACATACTACGTAATTACATGTAATCCGGACTCTACTTATCACCCTGCTGCCCGCGGATGATACTGAACTTCCCAGAAATCGTTTGCAATACTTCCACACACACCTACCATACGATTTAGTTTTTAACATATCCCGACACCACTGTAACCCTGGCAGCCATTGTTCGTCATCTGCTCCCCGTGCGCTTTCTGGGAGCTCATATCAACTGAATCCCGTTCTACTCCTCAATCCAGAATTAAAATCTTTGAACTGGCCGGAAAGCGAACCTAGGGCTTTGAAATGAAAGACAGGCATGCTTATTGTATACCACAAGGCTGGTCAATAATAATAATAATAATAATAATAATAATAATAATAATAATAATAATAATAACAATAATAATAATAGGATTAACATTATATTTATGAGGGCTAGTTGTTGCATGTTGGTTCTTCAGCCCGAAGGCTGGTTTGATCCTCTGCAGCTCCGCCAACAGCTACCATAAATAGCCTAGGCTAGAATGTATTTCATTTTCTCGCAATTAATGATCCTTACCAAGACCTTCGTACCTCAGGTGGCAGCGCGTCGGCCTCTCACCACTGGGTTCCGTGGTTCAAATCCTGTCACTCCATGTGAGATTTTAGCTGGACAAAGCGCAGGCGGAAGGGGTTTTTCTCCGGGTACTCCCATTTTCCCGGTTATCTATCATTCCAGCAATACTCTTCAATATATTTTCATTTCATCTGTCAGGCATTAATCATTGCCCCAGAAGAGTGCGACGGGCTTCGGTAGCCGGTAAATTCCTACCCTCGCCGCTAGATGGGGCTTCATTCATTGCATTCCTGACCCGGTCACTGACTGGAAAATGGTTCTAGGTTTTCATTTTCAATAATAATAATAATAATAATAATAATAATAATAATAATAATAATAATAATAATAAAATAATTACACCGGAGGTACACCAGCTCCGTGCATTTCAAACGAGCTGCTTTTTAAGGCCATCTGCATCATGTACTTCAAACTGTGTAGTGGAAGAAGTTTGAACGTTTATTTCCAGATGTCTCTACTATCTACTAAAGTACCCCATCTGGTGGGAAGAAGAACAATTCATTTTCAAAGAAATTTTCAATTTCGAGGTTTCCATAACTGAAATGTTGTAAATTAATTTTTGTGTCCTTAGTTTACTAGCACTATTTTCTCTTCCCGCCTGCTTAAAATCTTAGTCAATAAGGAGTTTTGTACAGTTATTTGATCAACCAATCAAAGTCTTAGTCTAACTTAGGAATAAAGAGTGTGAAACCTCTTTCATTCCTCTTCAACTTGGTATTGAGGTGACTATGATTTCGCAAACTTCAGAATGTATCTTTTCCCTTTGTAATTTAAAATGTTTCCCCATCTAGTCACCTCCGTACTATAGGCTTAGCCTCTGTAACTTCGGACCATAAGCCCACATAGGGTTTTAACGATGTCCTAGTGAATTTCAAAGAGTGCAAGTGTTCGCCCCCTAACATCTTAATGTTCGGCAAATAATTTTAATATTTTTTTTCCACTAAGGCCAGGTAGAATGGACATGTTAAAGTGTAACTTACAATTTAAATGTAACTTAGACTGTTGAGCAGATAAGACAGTGATTACTGTTTGTTTTTGGTAAAAGTTAGATTGTGCCTTGGAGAGGCTTGAATCATGTAAATTTTGGAGAGTAGTCTCCGAGAAAGTAATTGAGTGGGGCAAAGCTGCTCTTTTAATGTAGTAAATGTTGAGAACTTGAGAATTTATTGAATGGAGCAATGGTTGCTCCTGTTAAATACCTAACTTGGGAGCTTCAAGCTCATGTTGTATAATTATGGTTGCCTGATTGCTCTAGGCTTTTCTATTATCGTTACTCGAGCTCACAAGCTAACATTATCTTCCAATTGTTATTTGATGTTGTTCATCTAAGTTTCCATTTCAACTGTGATTTTTATTGTTTAACAAATTTTAAAATCTGAAAAGGAACAAAAAACAAGGAAAGAAATAAAATGTCGCATTTTGGAGTTTTAAATTAAACTTTGATCTTTCCTCTATCCACCCATTCATATCCACACTTTCTTACACCTCTGTAAACCACGGAAAGCCCGTAACATTAATAATAATAATAGTTATAGTAATAGGATTAATGTAATATTTAGGAGGTCTTGAACGTACTTCATTTTCGCACAATTCATGAGCCTTACCACACATTTGTGGATACACTCTTTTTTCTTTCGATTTATTAGAAATATGTGTCTCTCCTGTGCCTCACTCAATGGCTAAATGGTTAGCGTGCTTTCCCTTGGTCACAGAGGTCCCGGATTCTATTCCCGGCAGGGTGGAGAATTTCAACCATTCTTGGTTAATTTCGCTAGCACGAGGGCTGGGTGTACGTGTCGTCTTCATCAACACTTCAACCTAATCACGACGCACAGGTCGCCTATGGGCGTCAGATCAAAAGACCTGCATCTGGCGAGCCGAACCTGTCTTCGGACACTCTCGGCACTGAAAGCCATACGCAATTTCATTTAATTTCCCCTGTAGTTGACGTCAAAGGATGAATTATCTATGTCCGCTGCATGTCGTAAGAGGCTGCTAAGAGCGGAACAGTACCCGCTCTTTCGTCTCCTAAGCCAAGAACAAAACCGTGATTCTATGCTTTCCCGTTTAGCGGGGGAAATGTACGGTACGTTTCACCAATAAACACTCAATGCTCAGTGGATTATTTCACCATGATGAATACTTGCGGGTGAGAGATTTTTAATTACAATAACCGCGCGTCAAGTAAAGCACGTGCCTAACTATCGCAAGTACAGATCTCTACTAACCACCGTATCTTACAGGGCAGAGAACGGGACAAGTACAGTAAGTTGCTGTCTCCCGCCAAATAGCTCCTTGAGTGAGGAAATACAACCTTAAGTTCGCCGTAAACTCTTGTTTGGTATTCACTGCACTTGTTAACAAGGATAATTTACCCAGACACGTGATCTACTTACTAGTACCAGATGGCTAAGTAAACTACGTACTCTTTTTATTCCACATGGTAGTCAGCTTAATGTTTCACTAGGTTAGACATCATCAGTGATATGCTCACTCTGATCAAAAGCATCCAGACGCCTACTTGAAAGAGTCCAGTAAGTGTTTCTTTGATAAACTGCCCAGTAGCGGACTTTACTAGTTGGTCTACCCTTGGCCATTTTAACATCTCAAACTCTGTCGTGGAGGTTGTCTATCAGGTGTAAAAACACCTCCCCTGAAATAGCAGACCGTTCTTCCTGCAGCGTTGCAGCAAGTGTAGTTAGTGATGTGGGTCATTGGGGTCTGAAGCGAAGTGTCAAACTACTTGATCCTAGAAGAGTTCGATAGGATTGAGATTGGAGCTGTGGGTTGGTCAATCCATTTACTATTGTAAGCGTCCAGGCTTCTCCAGCCTTACTAATTGTTATTCTATAGT
Source organism: Anabrus simplex (assembly GCF_040414725.1). Classification (NCBI taxonomy): domain Eukaryota; kingdom Metazoa; phylum Arthropoda; class Insecta; order Orthoptera; family Tettigoniidae; genus Anabrus; species Anabrus simplex. The sequence continues at coordinate 47,714,011 of NC_090266.1, read as the reverse complement.
CCTATTACGTGATATCACTCGATATCAAAATTATCCGTCATCGGCAATTATTCATTAAGACCTGTTAACTTAACTTCAATCAATTGTAAATAAGAAGGCTTTTGGAATCATAAACATGTATATTAGAACATCATTTATAATATTATGAGGGAGAGGAATGTATTATATATCATAATGTGGTCAATATGTTGAGACAGAGTTTGTATCATTTCATCTCATATCTCTGTACATAGAAAAGTTATTCTTGACGCTGGAAATTTACAATGACTCACTGGGTTTAACTCATGAGCAAAGTATTATACAGCGACCCGCGCGCAAGGCTAGCGCAAGCTACGAGACTATATCATCGACACGCCTACTGCTTACACGTGAAGAAAGAAGGGAGGGAAGATATGATATGAGGTCAACGAATCCGATGCTAAGTTGTAAGGAGACTTAGTATGAAGCAGTTACCTAGGGAGGGGATGGCTCGTGTATATTATCCAGCACATAGGCATTCCAGAAACACACAATTATTATGTTGGGGACAGTGAGTTGTCGCTTCGAGATTCAGTACGTAGCTGCTGTGATGCTGTCGGGTCAGGGTGAGACGAAACAAGTATATGGCTTGTGATATATTTTATATTATTCTGAACGAAGAACTACGTTAGTTCGAGTCTACGGTACTTGGTACAAGTTTGTATTGTATCAGGAGAATAGCTTAGTTGGATTGAGGTTCCTGATAACATGGAACAATTCATAACACTGAATTTTTTCCTCCTAAGATCAACGGTGATCAATTTTCACAAGCATACGGCCAATGTCTAATTTAAAGACTGGGCAATTAGGGAGTGATAGTCCAGATAGCCCAAACAATATCGCAGAAGGAAGGAAGGATGTCCATGGAGCCAGTCTATAACGAGAAAAGGGGAACGAGTAACCACGGAATACAGATGACCTCAACGGAAGATACAACTGGTGAGCCACAATTAAATAATGCAAGCAACAATAAATTACAGTAACGTTAAATTCTTAATTCCCTACAATCTAAAAGGTATTTTTCCGACTCATCTCATTTTTTGTTTAATACATTCATTTGATCAGCTATTGCGTTAATTTTCTTTCTCAAAGCGATACTTAATGGTTAATGGTTAATTATTTAAAATCCTACCCCTATGCTATTCAATATAAATTTTGCTGTACAGTTTTGTTTAAAACTGTAAAGCTGGCGCCCAAACAATACATAGAAAAATGGGAAACCATGGAATGATAACTGATATCCAATTTGCATAGCAATTTGCGGGCAAGCCACATATAGTTTATATTTATATTTATGTGTCCCCAGCTATTAACTTTCGTCTCCCCAAGTGTGAAACTTAGGCGAGGGAACAGTTACACTATCCACAAACCACCTTCGAACAGACCTCGGATTATGACAGGGACCATTATCATACTGAAACATTAGGATCATCTCTGAACTGGTCTTCTATCGTAGACAACACACAGCTGGCCGAAATATCCTGAGAGCCTCCCACCTTTAACGTACTTCCGTGAAGAACACTACAACACTCTCACTCCACCTCCACCAATTTAGAACCTGAGCACTATACAGCCTGGCATTTGATAAAACCAAGCCCTCTCACCTGACAGCCACGTGGTACACAGTAATTCATCAACCCTAGTGAAACATCTCCAGTCATCCACGACCAGTGGCGGCGTTCCTTACACCGCCAACCACCGGCGAAATGTGTAGTTTGCAGAGGCGTGTCCGAGGTTTGAATACCCATTCTGGCGTTTCTCGGCGCACAGTGATGGTACCGGCTGAACAATTCATGCCACCGAGAATGATAGCATCACACGATGTCATGGGATTTATCGTAGGAACTTCTTCAGTTCGCTACAGACCATGTCAGTAAAAAATGCGTGGTGTATCCGGCCATGGTTGTATCTTCCCACACAGCTACTTCAAAATCGCGCCCGCGCCAACCGAATTGGGCCATTTGAGAAGGGATTGCTGTCTGATTGCTTATAGATGTGTAAATCAATGACCATCTTTCGATCAAATTCACTAAACTCCCTATCCCCACTACGTATCTCGTAGCACTGAATATGTTCGACTACTGAGCTACGTCTTGTAGGGACAGCAGCGGACGGAGTGTCGCCTAGGTTCCAGTTTACTTGGACAGAGGGGTGTCCATATAGTGAACGTCTACCGTTTATTCTATCATCATAGGATGGCCGACTTATTGTGACACCAGGTCATACATCATAAGTGATACAGTCGTCCACTGTATTACTTGCAATTCAAATACTTCTAAAGTATGTATGGAGGGGGAGGGAAATTCCTTGTGAAAGACAAAGAATTAATTTAATATTCCATTTAAAAGAGATCATGAGTGTTAAGTGATGTCTCAATATGACGATTATTCAAGAGCTAGCTCCCAATTTCCTCTCTACGTAACACTGGAGCAGAAGACGTATTAAGTTGGCTGACTGGACGGGACCAGACTATACCACAGGGGGAGGATTACTCTATCGTTATTCCTATCGGCTCTTGTTAACGGTCCATAAGGTTTTGGTTGATGATTATTGGTAATTCCGGTCGCGTGAAATGTTACAGCGAAATAAATCTCCGCACTCAGCGTTGCCATGGCAACATCAATAAAACGCCACTTGCCGGCTAAAGCTCTCCCCATTGCTCGAGTTTGTTTTGTGAAAATGTGCATCGCGGATTAGAGCCTGTTTTTAATCATTTTGATGCAGCTTTCACACAGTAATTGACTATCTGGTCCAGTACAGGGTGACTCGAAATTTTGTGGCCGCATTTAGAACGTGAGAAATAAAACGAGAGCAAAAGAAGTGAAAGGTAAGATTGTCCAGTATAAAAACGATGACCATGACGTGTCCGTGTTCCTCCCGGCTTCGAGACCAGCAAACATGAAATCCCCACTAGGGAGACTAACATTGAACTACCACTGCATTTATACCATGTCCGTACCGTACATAGTTTTGAGTTTAATGCTTGTTAATAAAGCCTTTTAAGTTTCAAGCCTGTCGTAACACAAATTATAACATTTAGAACACAGTAATACATCTGTAAAAGAAAAAATATATATTATTAATTATGTATTTAACTCATTATTTTTTACAGGCACGTTATAATTCGTGTTTCGACAGATTAAAAATCTTAAAAGGTATATTAACTCAAGTTGATATTAGAAACAGATTCACTTTGTTTGCAATTGAGGTGTCTTCCTCGGTGGGGAATGGTACCCAACCATACATTATACTCAAGCGCAACATTTTAAATTAACAATAGAAGAAGACAATTTCCTAAAATACAATATTATACAACTTAAATTAACAACTTTTTTATTAAACCCACAGTTCATCCTTAATAAATTTATATTGTTCACAAAATTCTACTCGTAATATTCTCTGTACTTACAAGCATTATCAACTCATACACATTATATGGAATTACTTCAAATAATACTATAAAACTGCTATAAGATTAAAATTTTCATTGCATTCTTTTTACCCATTTGGTACCTAACGTGCATAACGACCTGCTGCGTCTTAACCAGAGCCCCTTTGCCACCGCTTTTCAGAGTTCCTCAAGGGCCCTCACAGCTACCGTAGGGGTCCCAGGGCCCTCGAAGTCGCCGCTGTACTTCACCCCTACAGGCAGTCCACTACTTCGGCTGTCCATTATCCATAGACCAGGGGATTGAAAAGGGATGGCTTCCTTCTCAACAAATTTCATCTTTGTGATGTTAGTAAAACAGCATAGTCTTCAGTGTTAGTTAGAGCCAAGAAACTAATTCAGTCTATTAACACGAGGTAAGACTTCTGTATTTTTTATGTTGGGTGAATAATAATAACGTTAGTTGTATTACATCTTACTAACTACTTTTAAGGGTTTTGCTAGAATTTAGTCCTGCGGGAGTTTCATTAGATGCCAGTAAATCTCTTGACACGAGGCTGACGTATTTGAGCACTTCCAAACATCAACGGACTGAGCCAGGGCCGAAGCGACCAACATGGACCCGGAAGGCCAGCACTCTACCCTCTGAGCCACACGTTCCGGCTAGTCAGGTAAACAAATTAAACAAGAATAAATCTATGCATACGTACGTACATTAATACATACAGTATTCATTATAAAACCAAACCAAACCCCACGGCGCAACAGCCCCGAAGGTCCATGGCCTGCCATGCGACCGCTGCTCAACCCAAAGGCCTGCAAATTATGAGGTGTCGTGTTGTCAGCAGGACGAATCCTCTTGGCTGTTATTCTTGGCTGTATAGACTGGGGCCGCCATCTCACCGTCAGATAGCTCCTCTGATGTAATCACGTAGGCTGAGTGGACCTCAAACCATCCCTCAGATTCAGGTAAAAATCTTTGACCTGGTCGGGAATCGAACCCAGGGCCTCCGGCTATATCTTCATTATAGACTGTCATAATTTTCAGCATTAATGCTGCGCTAAACATATAGCAAGCCTGAACCATTAATTTCTCTGAAGCAAGGTACTGGTCATAGGCCCCTCCGGTGGATTGATTAGTCCTAGCTACCTGAGCTCAAGGAGGACTACGAGATGATCACTGCTATTCCACAGCTACTGGTATCCCAACTCTGAAGACTATTTACTAGCCCACTCATAGAGGTCGACGCCACGAACAAATATGAAAAAAGGGACCACTCGTACGCTGTTGGTGGTTCACGAACTTGGACGTGACTGCAGGAAGCCACACCACGAACACTTTAAAAATACGCTCGTTAAGACAATTACCCCAGGGTTTTAAAAATTTGTTTTACGTCGCACCGACACAGACAGGTCTTATGGCGGCGATGGGATAGGAAAGTTTTAAGAGTGGGAAGGAGGCGACTGTGGCCTTAATTCATTTGCCTTGTGTGATAACTGGAAAACACGGAAGACCATCTTCAGGGCTGCCAACAGCGGGGTTCGAGCCCACTGTCTCCTAAATGCAAGCTGATAGCTACATGACCCAAACCACGTAGCCACTTGCTCGGTAATTGCCTAAGTAACAGTAACGAAATTAAAATGAAATATATACAAATATATGGGAAGTAAATAAATGTACAAATGTACATATGCATCAGGGGATCTTTGTATTGAAGATGTCACGGTCTGCTCAAAATACAATAATGTTCTTCCCACAGGTTGGACCGTGCCATTGTTCTGTATACATTTTCTGGCCTTTCGACCATGTTAAAGTAGTGAACGGTGATTTAACAGCCTATGGATCCTGATCATAGATCGTGTAGACGAACAACAATCGCATTGATTAAAAATACTGTAATGTATTTGGAACTTCGACTACAGTTACATAATGTACAGGGAAGAACAACAGGGTCCAAGCTGTACGAAGTTCATCATTGTAGATCTGTTGGAGGTTGTACTCTACGATGTGTATATGTCGTCCTCTTTCATTAAAACATGGAAATATTGCAATTCCCTTCCCTAATACATAAGTTTTGTGTGAATTTTGTATATAAGTATGACGCTGGATTTAGAATGTTAAATTAGTAGTATTTCTTGTAATATTTTCTTTCTTTGGAAGTGTTTGTTGTACTCTTGTTTTTGTTGTTGTTGTTGTTGTTATTATTATTATTGTTGTTGTGTAATTATGTTTTGACTTTATTATCACTCTACTGTAAGTGATTATTGCCACTGGGATATTTCCCATCTGCGATGTACTTTTGATAACAAAACATGTCTTTTTCGGCCGGGGATGCTGACTACCGCAGGTGATAACTGTGTCAACGGCTTCGATTCCCGAAAATAAAGTCCAGTATGTCGGAAACATAACATCCCCTTATGGAAGGACACATTGCTGTAGAGTTTATTCAACTTGCGACAGATTGGGAACCACGCTAAATGGCAGTGAATATCGGGCTGATCAATCTACTTTAGGTAGTTCGAAGGTAACACGTAATGTCCTCCCTAGATTTTCATGGATACTGAGTGTTGGTGACTACTTAGTGCATGTTCGCATTTGAGTGATCGCGGGTTCAATACCATTGTTATACCAGGTACATTATGGGGCTTTACCTTAGTTAAGGCAACCTTGAAACTTCATTTGTTCCAGATGTAGCAGTACATAAAGTGGAGTTGTTTTCAAAGTTCAACGTAAAGAATATGTGCTCCTCTTTCTTAGATTCAAGTGAGCTTCGTAGAACAAATGAAGAGCATTAAATACCGCGGTCATTTACACTGGTTCATCTTCGGGAAGGTTAAGAGGAAGAAAGCTTCTAAGGAAACAGTAGCGGTTCCTTTCTTCTTTGCCTGCCGTGCTGAGGGGCTCAGACATCTGATCTCAACTTGGCAAGTTCGATCCTGGCTCAGTGCGATGCTCAAATGCCTCAGCCTTGTGTCAGTAGATTTACTGGTACATAAGAAAACACCTGTGGAACTAAAATCCGGCACCTTGGCGTCTCCGTAAACCGTGAATGTAGTTAGTGGGACGTAAAGCAAATTAAATTCTTATTATCTTCTTTGCCTGATTGGTTAGAGACGGCATTCACTGCCGTCTATGGAATACACACTACAGGAATATTATTTTCCGAACTTATATGACGCGTTGTGAATTCCTCTACTTGAAAATAGATCATGAATCGGGATCTCATAGGGTAAAAAAGTCTACCTTCAAATTATTTAAATATTAACTAAAACGTTTCGTACAAAATTAAAAGAATGGTACTAGAAATATGTTTTCAAATATCTGGTGTGATATTCTAGTCTTAACGCCGTGCACAAGTATTTTCCGAAACCGGTTATTTTTTTGTCCAGATATCCTCTTACTCTAGTATCAATACAAAAACTACGCCCCCAAAATATTTCACACTTGCAATGAAGTTCCTCGTTATAAAATAGTTAAAATGTGAATGCGTTTTAGAGCTGTTTTATGAAATTCTCGCACGTTTTAAACAAACTTCATGACCATTACAACCAATTCAAAAATTGCTCCTGTTTGCATGAAGTAAATATTGTTACATCATTAGTATTTATTGAATGAGAGTTAATAAACTGTTCTATTTGAGCACATAGGCTCGTCATTAGCATGGGAGTTGCTTTTGGTTGGCTAATGGCCAGAAAATGGATGCCTCGAGTGCACGTGGTGTAACGGCCAGACAAGTATTAATGCTATCTTAACAGAAACGGCGATCTAAAGGACTTAACTTTGAAAATTTGCAGGAGTAACAACCAAAGTTATGACTGTTATTTCTTGTAATTTACGAAAGCAATCTTGGATAAGCTGCTGGTGATTAATCTGTAGCCTTTGAAGCCCATGATGGAGATTTTTATTTAAAGCACTGTCGACAATACCTAGGATGACAAATTCGTATCTGTAATATTTACAATAACGATTTTGATATATACATAATTACTAATATTTATTTTGCCGTTCTGAGTGGCTCAGACGGTTGAGGCGCTTGCCTTCTGACCCCATCTTGGGAGGTTCGATCCTGGCTCAGTCCTGTGCTATTTGAAGATGCTCAAATACGCCAGCCTCGTGTCGGTAGATTTACTGGCACGTAAAAGAACTCCTGCGGGACTAAATTCCGGCACATCTGCATCTCCGAAAACCGTAAAGTAATTAGTGGGACATAGAGCAAATAACATTATTATACTATTAATATTTATTTTGAATAAATGTTATTCTGATTTCCCTATAATTGAAGAGTATTTAGACTGACAAAGTTTCCAAAATAAATTAAGTCAAGTAATGAAATTATATTTTTAACCATAATATACACTGACTGACAGAGCAAATGCAACACCAAGAAGGAGTGGTCAGAACTTTATGCCAATTGCAGGGTAGACTGACGTCACTGAGGTATGCTCATGATGTGAAATGCGCCGCTGTGCTGCGCACGTAGCGAACGATAAATGGGACACGGCGTTGGCCAATGGCCCACTTCGTACCGTGATTTCTCAGCCGACAGTCATTGTAGAACGTGTTGTCGTGTGCCACAGGACACGTGTATAGCTAAGAATGTCAGGCCACCGTCAACGGAGGCATTTCCAGCAGACAGACGACTTTACGAGGGGTATGGTGATCGGGCTGAGAAGGGCAGGTTGGTCGCTTCGTCAAATCGCAGCCGATACCCATAGGGACGTGTCCACGGTGCAGCGCCTGTGGCGACGATGGTTGGCGCAGGGACATGTGGCACGTGCGAGGGGTCCAGGCGCAGCCCGAGTGACGTCAGCACGCGAGGATCGGCGCATCCGCCGCCAAGCGGTGGCAGCCCCGCACGCCACGTCAACCGCCATTCTTCAGCATGTGCAAGACACCCTGGCTGTTCCAATATCGACCAGAACAATTTCCCGTCGATTGGTTGAAGGAGGCCTGCACTCCCGGCGTCCGCTCAGAAGACTACCATTGACTCCACAGCATAGACGTGCACGATTGGCATGGTGCCGGGCTAGAGCGACTTGGATGAGGGAATGGCGGAACGTCGTGTTCTCCGATGAGTCACGCTACTGTTCTGTCAGTGATAGTCACCGCAGACGAATGTGGCGTCGGCGTGGAGAAAGGTCAAATCCGGCAGTAACTGTGGAGCGCCCTACCGCTAGACAACGCGGCATCATGGTTTGGGGCGCTATTGCGTATGATTCCACGTCACCTCTAGTGCGTATTCAAGGCACGTTAAATGCCCACCGCTACGTGCAGCATGTGCTGCGGCCGGTGGCACTCCCGTACCTTCAGGGGCTGCCCAATGCTCTGTTTCAGCAGGATAATGCCCGCCCACACACGGCTCGCATCTCCCAACAGGCTCTACGAGGTGTACAGATGCTTCCGTGGCCAGCGTACTCTCCGGATCTCTCACCAATCGAACACGTGTGGGATCTCATTGGACGCCGTTTACAAACTCTGCCCCAGCCTCGTACGGACGACCAACTGTGGCAAATGGTTGACAGAGAATGGAGAACCATCCCTCAGGACACCATCCGCACTCTTATTGACTCTGTACCTCGACGTGTTTCTGCGTGCATCGCCGCTCGCGGTGGTCCTACATCCTACTGAGTCGATGCCGTGCGCATTGTGTAACCTGCATATCGGTTTGAAATAAACATCAATTATTCATCCGTGCCGTCTCTGTTTTTTCCCCAACTTTCATCCCTTTCGAACCACTCCTCCTTGGTGTTGCATTGTCACTGTCAGTCAGTGTACAATCCCGCATTTTCAGCTAAAAATTGCATGCTTAAAACATCACTATATTAGATTAATCTACGATATAATGAAATTATAATAATTACAATATAATACTTTAAAATGATGTTTTTAACCAAAATGTTTATGAATTACTTCATTAATCAAAGTGTGTCTCGCGCCGAACGTTTTACGGAAGTCCACCTAATAGCAACAGTCAGTAAACTTATAATTCCAACACATTTTAGTTTATATTTGACTTTTGCATTGCACACTTCTTTTCATGCACTGCTCCTGGCAGGGATACATTCGTTTACATTCTGATAGTAGAGTCATTAGTTGACTCCCTCCTGGATAGCCATCACGTCAGTGCACCTAGAATACCCGTTCTTTAATTTTTTAAAGTTTTGATTGATTATTTAATTACAGTAGAATCCCGACTATCCGAGATACTATCTCCAATAACTAAACCTTGTACAGTATGAAGCGTACTTCCTTTACAAAGTAGATATACTCTAAATTAAAAGTGTATAATTATGATTGGGCCGATGAGCTTAGATGTTAAGCCGCTTTATACAACAAGCATTATCATTAACATTATGACGATTGGCAGTTAAAGGCGCCAAATTTCGAGATCATCTGCCTCAAAGATTGTGACATATTATTTATTTGTGATCATCATCATCATCATCATCTGTTTACCCTCCAGGGTCAGCTTTTCCCTCGGACACAGCGAGGGATCCCACCTCTACCGCCTCAAGGGCAGTGTCCTGGAGCTTCAGACTCTCGGTCGGGGATACAACTGGGGAGAATGACCAGTACCTCGCCCAGGCGGCCTCACCTGCTATGCTGAACAGGGGCCTTGTAGACGGATGGGAAGATTGGAAGGGATAGGCAAGGAAGAGGAAAGGAAGCGGCCGTGGCCTTAAGTTAGGTACCATTCCGGCATTCGCCTGGAGGAGAAGTGGGAAACCACGGAAAACCACTTCCAGGATGGCTGAGGTGGGAATCGAACCCACCTCTACTCAGTTGACCTCCCGAGGCTGAGTGGACCCCGTTCCAGCCCTCGTACCACTTTTCAAATTTCGTGGCAGAGCCGGGAATCGAACCCGGGCCTCCGGGGGTGGCAGCTAATCACGCTAACCACTACACCATTTATTTGTGATACTGTAGAATATTCAACCTTTCCTTTTTAACTTTATAAATTAAATATTTTATAAACGAAATATTTTAGGCATACCCATAATTTTAGGAATATTGATGATAAACATTCAATGATGGAAGGAACTCTCGGTACACGTGTTTCTAAGACATCTTAATGAACACGAGGTACTGAATCACTATTCTATACAGACAAGGTTAAAAGATATTGTTTACATGCTCCATAGAGAACCTTCCTCAAAACATTCATAAATTATTGAATAAAAGTACCAACGTAATTAATTACACCTTAATTATCACAGATAATGTAAAATATCGGTTTCTTGGGCTTCGGATAATGAAGGTTCTACTTTATTTATTTATTTATGTATTTATTTATTTATTTATTTATTTATTTATTTATTTATTTATTTATTTATTTATTTATTTATTTATTTACTTATTTATTTATTTATTTATTTATTGCTGTTAGGTCTTCGGCAACACGGGGACGGGATATAATACGATTGGGAAGTTAAAAGCCGTGGCCCTCGGTTAAGGTTCGGGTGAGAAAATGGGAAATCACCGAAAATCATTGTAAGGGCTGACAATACCCACCATTTCCCCAAATGTAGGCTTGCAGCTACACAACTCGTACCGGGAAGCCGACACTCTCAGGAGTATTATTATTATTATTATTATTAATAACTACCGGGCGAGTTGGCCGTACGGTTAGGGGTGCCCTTCATACCGCAACCCTATATGGAGGGATGTAATCACTATTGCGTGTTTCTGTCGTGGTTGGTAGTGTAGTGTGTTGTGTGAATATGAAGAGGAGAGTGTTGGGGCGGACACAAACACCTAGTCCCCGAGCCAGAAGAATTAATCAGAAGCGATTAAAATCACCGACCCGGCCGGGAATCGAACCCGGGATCCTTTGAACTGAAGGCCAGTACGCTGACCATTCAGCCAACGAGTCGGACATTAATAAGTGGGATATTAATAAGAATAATAAAACCATGGAATATCTAACAAGAGGATTTTTAAGATCTTCGGAGTTCCTGTGATATTTTCTTAGATAGAACTATTGAAAAATATCTGAAAGAACTTACAGTGTCCTATGAGTACGAGTTAGATTCTTAGTGAGTAATCATGTTATTATACAGGTGAACAAAAATGCCACACTTGGAGGTCGGCATGCGATTCCTCATACCATTGAAAGACAAAAGTTTCTATAACCAAATCGGATCTTGTGCCGTTGGAAAAAAAGTCGAAAACGAGAAGCTGGCAACACTGTCACATCCTGCAGCGCATCGGAATGTACTAGAGTAACGTGCATCATCCCGCTCTACCGTACCCGCCGTCACAGCTCACTGAGTAGACGGCTGGGTTATCAAACCGACATGCACCATGGAGCTACGGTTCGAATCTACGTCAGGCTGGTTTTTCCTTTTTTGTGTGTGTGACATCAGGTCCCTAGTTCCCGTCGTGTAACTGCGTTTGTGAGCATGACATCCTGTTGTCACATAACAGTGTGATCCAGTTAACTGAATGCATGAGTCGACTAACCACGCAGTGCACAAACATAACTGGTCCTGTCAAGTGCATGTAGGGCGGCTTCCAGATGGAGTACACAAACGGCGAATACGTCGATATGCTTTCTAGTGTTGGGTGCATCCGATAACCAAGCTTCTGCTGCTGCTCGTGAGTATGCAGCACGGTACCCTCAAAGGTGCCATCCCGATAAGAATATTTTTCGTCGCCTTGAGCAACGCCTGTGGAAAACCGGTGATATTCTTCCACAAGTAGTGTACAGAGGTCGTCCAAGGACTAGACGTACTCCACAAATAGAGGAAGACATTCTTGAAGCCGTTCACCAGTCACCTCGGCGAAGTACCCGTGATATTGCAAGGCATTTCCAGGTATCTTAAACACTGGTTGTTGACGTGTGGCACGACGAAAAACTGCATCCATATCATTGCACGTTAACTCAACACCAGCGGCCAGAAAACCACATGTAACGAGTATAGTTCTGTGAATGGCTTTTGCAACAAACTGAAGATAACGAACATTTTATAAAGAATGTGTTATAGAGTAGCGAATGTAGCTTCACTCGGGAAGGTATTTTCAACCATCACAATAGCCATTATTGGTCTGACCACAACCCACACGTCACCCGTGAACGTGGCATTCAGGCACGCTTTGGCATAACCCTGTGGGCTGGAATTGTGGGAGGAGTACGTTAGGCCCTTACCCATTGCCGGACAAGTCGAATACGCCCCGCTATCGTGCGTTTGTAGGCAATACTTTGCCTGACGCTTTAGAAAAATGTCCACATGGTGTTCGGCGACAGCTATGGTTTCACTATGCGTAACTGGTTAAATGAAGTGTTTCCAGGGAAATGGATTGGTCGTGGAGGTCCAATATTCTGGGCTCCACGTTCCCCGGACCTTAATCCACTAGAGTTTTATTTGTGGCGATACTTAAAAGATCATGTTTATAGTACTCCACCCATGGATATAGAAGACCTAATAGCTCACGTGCATGCTGCATCAGCAATGGTGAATGCAGGTGTGTTGCGTAGAGTCCGGCAAAGTACGTTCCAGCGAGTGGCAAAGTGTTTGCAAAGGCAAGGTGGTCGCTTTGAACATCTGCTGAGAAGTGAACGTTGCTCGTAGTGTACGTACCGGCTCTGTGAAGATAAGACTGGACGTCACACGTACACTATGGAATTATTGCGCGTAGCATAATGGGCAATCCAGTGTAGCCTACCTACTGTACTGTAGTATTGTGTTTCCTTGTACCGCATTGTTACTGTATCCACTATTATGTTCTATGTATTGGCTTTATTTGTGCCATGGACGAAACAAAGTGGTCGTTTACGTCTGTAAGAAGTTCATGTTATGTTTGAATGTTTAACTAAAGGGAACTGTACCGGTAAGACAGAACATAGTGCATTGCATAGTGAAGGTGTACTTTGGATACAATTTGATATATTAACTGAAAAAACTGGTGCAAACCCAACTCGAACATCGGCGCGTCAGTACAACCGGCATTTACGGTATGACCTCGTCTCACTGAGCTAATGAGACAGCTCCGGCGGAGCGCCGAGTTCATGCGACCTGTGCTTGGCCACGCTGCACGCCGTTACAGCGTTGCCAGAACCTCGTTTCTTAACTCGCATTTCTATTAAACCTATTGGTAGGACTAGGTTTTGCAAGATAAACTTTTGTCGTGAATTTCGATGAGGAACCGGATGCCGACCTCCACGTGCGGCATTTTATGTTCACCCTGTATACAAATTAGATAATGTGTTACATAGTGATGAAAATAATCCTATATTGTTTTCCTTCGTCCTATATCCCAGCTTCCTTAATACGGCAGTGTATGAAATGTACCGCCTAATCATGGTAATAGTATGTTTCTTATTGCTGTTTCTTGGATTATTTCTCCAGTATAGTTTGGTAGTCCGCCTCTGTGGTGTAGTGGTTAGTGTGATTAGCTGCCAACCTCGGAGGCCCGGGTTCGATTCCCGGCTCTGCCACGAAATTTGAAAAGTGGTACGAGTGCTGGAACGGGTCCACTCAGCCTCGGGAGGTCAAATGAGTAGAGGTGGGTTTGATTACCACCTCATCCATCCTGGAAGTGATTTTCCGTGGATTCCCACTTCTCCTCCAGGCGAATGCCGGGATGGTACCTAACTTAACGCCACGGCCACTTCCTTCTCTCTTTCTTGTCTATCCTTCCGATTTTCCTATCCCCCACCAAGGCCCCTGTTTAGCAGAGTAGGTGAGCCGCCTGGGCGAGGTACTGATCATCCTCCCCAGTTGTATCCCCTACCCAATGTCTCACGCTCCAGGAAACTGCCCTTGAGGCGGTAGAGGAGTGATCCCTCGCTGAGTCTGGGGGAAAATCCAACCCTGGAGGGTAAGCAGATTAATTAAGAAGAAGATATATTTACCTTCCGATAGGCCTGGGCCTTACTTACAGCCCAGAGCAGTTTTAATGCACGTTTGTTTCATTTTTCTAGCTTAACATATTATCAGCTCATTGCCGTGTATAAAGTGCTCCTTGCGAAAAGAACATTCACCTGAAATTATCTGATAATGTTTCAATATGTACTGGAATTAAAAGTAGTTCTGCATTTCATTATCAGCTGAATATTTCAGTTCCTAAAATAACATCGAACTAGAGTTTTGCCTATTGTATGAATAATGAATGGCTAAATGGGCAGCGTTGAGGCCTTCGGTTCAGAGGATCCCGGGTTCGATTCCCGGCCGGGTCAGGGATTTAATCACGTCTGTTTAATTCTTCTGACTCGGGGACTGGGTATTTGTCCCAACAGTTTCTTCTTCATATTCAGAAAGCATACCACCACAGTAACACGCAATAGTGAGTACATCCCTCCATATAGGGTTGGAGTCAGGAAGGGCATCCTGCTGTCAAACAGGGCCAAATCCACATGTACGACACAGTTCACACCCATGACCCCGCAAGTGTACGAAAAGAGGTAGAAGAATAAGAAGAATAAAACATTGAAAAACATATATCTTCAATAGTTTAGATCTGAGTACAAAACCCAGAGTGATTATTAAATATATGAGTATTTTTGACAGTTCTGTCAAATTATAACCCAAAACTAATGAAAACTCTCCCGCAATGGGCATTTTCCATGAAACATATAAAAAGTCTTTTTCAGTAACTTTGCAACAAATGAAGTAATCAGCTTCAAATTTTGTGTGGTGCTCTATCTTATGCCTGTTTTCTAAATTTGGTTGCGATAATTGGCAAATTGTAGAAGTTCTAAATTTCAGTCATGACTCGCCTTAAAGGACAGATTGTGTGAGATAGAGACGAGTACTATCCATCCTAGGTTGCCAATGTATTCTAAGCTGCGCTGAGCAAATCAATCACTCGCCACTGATCTGAATTTCTGGCTGTCGCCGAGATGGCATCTGTTTATCTGGTACATTCTTAAATGATTTCAAGGAAGTTGGAAACTTAATGGTCCTTTGTGAGAGGACCGAACATTAATGGAGGAGACCTATCACCTTTATCTTGTTCTTCTAAGTATCTTCCGTTATTTTCAGGACAGTTTACAGTTTAATTTTCTACTAAATTCGACATTCTCTCGCACGCTGAACTTGGCTGATATGGAGGCAAAGAGGCTTTTATAATGATCAAATTTCCTTCTTACCAAATAACCTTCTACAAAATAGTTATACAGAGATTGAAGCACATGCGAGTTGAATTGTGTAATACGCGTTTAATATGGCGCAAATGATAAGATATACTATCCAAACCGGTGCAACGATCCCGTGGTATCCAAAGACTCGTGGGTCTTATGGGAACTTCATCCTTTCTGCTTGTTACTGAGACCTTTTCCGTGGCGCACTCACTAAAAGAACTGGATCGTTTAATAAGTACCAGTTGATTCAAATAACGTGCTAAACTTTCGGGGAGAGTGATACGCATTGAGACGTTTACGAGTGTGTCTGTGAAGCAGGTTATTTCGAACTCCAAAGAGTCGAAGGACATATTGATGAATCGGAAATGTTTATTACATACTTCGGTGGCAGAGTCGTGAAAAGTTCCCTATCTGTCCCTTAAATTAATCTGACGCAAAGTCTTATTGCATTACAGCGGAAGTTTCCAACTTTAAGCATCGTTAACTGTACACTTTTGAAACTTTAATTTCGGATATAGACCTCTGTGAATGAGTTATAGAAAGCTTTAGCTTCGGTTAAGTTTTTACGACAACCTACTTTCTCGATTTATTGCTGTCCGCACAATTTTATCATTCTATTACGAGCTCTTCCCGTGTCAGGAACGGTATTTACGTTCTCGGGTGAACAACACATGATTAATTGATGTCTCAGTGGATGATGCAAACGGAGTATTGATGGATCGTTGAACTTGAGGAAATGACTGTGTCATGTGCGTCATAGATTCATGTAAATCCACGAAAATATTCTTGAGCTTATCATTAGCTTTTCATTCCGCAAATGGGTCAAGAGAGATAATATCTTAATTCTATGTACGTCGAGAAACGCACTGAGTTCGTTTGTCTAATTCCCTCTATGGTAGAGATCACAATTATTATTCGACTAGATATTAGCATTTCCCTATTTCTGAAACAGATAATTCTTAATATTTTGAACCATTTCGGTAAATTATA
The DNA here is from genome assembly GCF_040414725.1 of Anabrus simplex. Classification (NCBI taxonomy): domain Eukaryota; kingdom Metazoa; phylum Arthropoda; class Insecta; order Orthoptera; family Tettigoniidae; genus Anabrus; species Anabrus simplex. The sequence continues at coordinate 47,697,532 of NC_090266.1, read as the reverse complement.
AAAACTATATTATTTATCTTGTTAATCAAAAGAGTTTGAGTTCGTTCTTGTATCAGCATTAATTAACTCTTTCTAGAACTGTAGTTTCAAAATATATCCAAATAAAGACGTCAGATTTCTCTTTCCTTTTAAGAACTAAACAGTCTATTTTATTCCTGTAGCAAACTGTTTACACAAACAAAACCCATATAAAGGTCACGTCTTGCTTTTATTACTATTATTATTATTATGATGATGATGATGATGATGATGATGATGATGATGATGATGATGATGATGATGCTTGTTGCTTGAGGGGGCCTAACATCTAGGACATCGGCGGCTAATTTTTCTTTTTTGCTTACGAATTGTGGTGTACAAGTACAGGATTCAATTGATCAAGGCTATCTATGTTACCTTTTCCTGTATGAAAAAAGCAAAGTCGTCTCCGTACAGGCCATGAAGGCCCTTAGAGGGGTGGAAGGTAAAGGCTCGCACTATCCGTAACCTCGGCACTTGATTGGGTAAAGTGGTTAGCTCTACGCCCGGCCGCCTTTGCCTCCAGGAATTAACCTGGTACTCATTTTTGGTATAGGCTGAGTGAACCTCAGGGCCATGGGCACCTCCGGAAGTGGAAATCTCGTTTCTTAAATGTTACGACTTCCTGACGGGAATTCGAACCCACGTCCTTCCGGGCGAACCGAGCGCGCCATTACCGCCTCGGCCAGGCAGCCCCTTTTGTTGTGTGAAGGGCTGTGTAATTATAACGTGTTAGTGCAGAGTCTGGAGTGTACGTAGCAACTGAGCTGACACCTCTGTACTGCGATAAAGCTGAGCTGAAGGGGAGAACATGGCCTTGATGAAACGGTATTGACGCTACGTAAAGATACAACGAAATTCAAAATGTGAAAGTATGCATTCATGCCATTCAAATAATTAGGCAATGTAATACGCAAGAAATCTATGTCGAGCAAGTCTGTGCGAAATAAAGTGGGGTCCCAACAAGCCAACACCAAGAACTGGAGAGGACAGGATATCACCTGCGGGGACCTAGAGGTAGGTCAAATTTATTCACAACAATAACAATTTTTGCCCGCGGTTTTGCGCGTTAGCCGGCCCCGTGGTGTAGGGGTAGCGTGCCTGCCTCTCTCCCTGAGGCCCCGGGTTCGATTCCCGGCCAGGTCAGGAATTTTTCTCTCCACCTGAGGGCTGGTTCGAGGTCCACTCAGCCTACGTGATTAGAATTGAGGAGCTATCTGATGGTAAGATGGTGGCCCCGGTCTCGAAAGCCCAGAATAACGGCCGAGAGGATGCGTCGTGCTGACCACATGACCCATCGTAACCTGCAGGCCTTCGGGCTGACCAGCGGTCGCTGGGCAGGCCAAGGCCCTTTAAAGGGTGTTAAGTGCCGTGGGGTTTGGTTTTGGTTTTGCGCGTTAAACCGGCCCTGTGGTGTAGGGGTAGCGTGCTTGCCTCTTACCCGGAGGCCCCGGGTTCGATTCAGGGCCAGGTCAGGAATTTTTCTCTCCACCTGAGGGCTGTTTCGAGGTCCACGTGATTAGAAATGAGAAGATGTCTGAGACAGCGGCCCCAGTCTAGAAAGCCAAGAATAACGGCGAGAGGACCCGTCGCGTTGACACAATACACCTCGTAATCTGCAGGTCTTCGGGCTGAGCAGCGGTGGCTTGGTAGGCCAAGGTCCTTCAGGACTGCAGTGCCATGGGGTTAGTTAGTATAGTTATTCTCGCGCGTTATTCAAGCGAAGGGGGCTCTGACAACTCCGGACCAACGTTGTCATACCTTTTCTCCTCTTCTCTATGTGACGAATTATTTCTGAAATTTTGCAGTTCTGTTTTGATATACATTGTCTGTGCTGCGGGTCAGTATCTCTCAGAAAAAAATATTACATAGCGGTTACAGCACGTGCAAGAACAAAATACGGATTGCATTCAGGTGCTGATTCCGTTGGCTTTGAATGTGCTGTGACGACGTTCCGACAGGCCACCAGTGGTTGTTACTCACCTGTCCCATTCAGATCTTCGTCTTCTACAACATTAAAGTAACTGAGGTATCTGTATGCTAGCAACTCCATTTCGTATACAGTCAGTCCTTTTGATGAATGATGTGAAACTATGGTTTGCATTATCAATTGGTATATAAGTTTCGAATGGGCTGCGGAGATTGATATGTAACACCAAATTCGGTCTCTGTGAAGAAAGAAACGGGAAACTACCTCACACTTCATTTCACTGTCACTCCTCCTCAGTGCATCAGGTACCTTCTATAACACCAGATGGAGGAGATTCAATCACTCTGGCGGCTGTTGACACCGACATGTCCAATGAGATGGTTTGCAATTACAACGTTACGTTGCTTGTAAATACAATTTATATCGCTTTATCCCACAGTTTCTAGTAGAAGCTGACATTCCTTTGTTTATTTTTATGTAACATTTTGTTTTTCTCTGTTTTCGACTTAAATCTTTGTAAGCCGGACTGAGTGGCTCAGACGACAAAATTCCGGCGTGGCCTTGCTCTTCATATGTTTTATGGATATAAGTTACTGCTGTAAGGAGAAATTGACACCGTGGTATATCCTATACGCAACTTATTCATCATTGAATGAAATGTCGTATGGCTTTTAGTGCCGGGACATCCCAGGACGGGTTCGGCTCGCCAGGTGGCAGGTCTTTCTATTTGACGCCAGTAGGCGACCTGCGCGTCGCGATGAGGATGAAATGATGATGAAGGCAACACATACACCCAGCCCCCGTGCCATTGGAATTGACCAATTAAGGTTAAAATCCCCGACCCGGCCGGGAATAGAACCCGGGACCCTCTGAACCGAAGGCCAGTACGCTGACCGTTCAGCCAACGAGTCGGATTATTCATCATTAATAATAATATTTAGACTGTTATATTTGTCAGCGTTCAGTCCGCAGATGCGCATGCACAATCCTCTGTTTGTAGGCCTAACTAACTCTGTTGATGTGTATAGTTCTACATCTCTTGTCTTAAAATCATTAACAACTCAGACTAAACATTGCCACATTGGTCTCCCTCCACTTCTCTTACCTTCCATGCCAAGTCGATTATTCTCCTCGGTAAAGTATTCAACTCCACATGCCTCACGTGACCCGCCACCAAAGCCAGTGAATTCATTCCCAACATAGCCTTTATTTCCTCATTCAGACTGTCCTCCTGTCAGTTTGTACCAGCAATCATTCTCGTACTTTCATATCTATTATTGTTATGATGGGATAATATATCCCAAGTCCATCCAGCTTCAACTCAAGTACAAAAAAGTCTGAAAAGAGACCGTCTGAAAGCTCACTTCCTTCTGGCAAATTATCGTTGATAGGAAGTATGAACTCACAGTATTACTACATTATGAACTAATACATATCGTACGAAATGATCTACTTATCCCAGTTTTGTTTTCCTAAGCTCACATTCACTCCTCTTAGGTTTCATTCATTTTTAGAGCACCTCTCTTCTATTTTCAAGATATTTGATTGCAGACTTTCCGTCATTAAGACCAAGTCGTCGACACAGGCTATACCCTTTATATTTGTTATTATTATTAATAATAATAATAAACCACCTCTGTGGTGTAGTGGTTAGTGTGATTAGTTGCCACTCCCGGAGGTCTGGGTTCGATTCCCGGCTCTTCCACGAAATTTGAAAAGTTGTACTAGGACTGGAACGGGGTCTACTCAGCCCCAGGAGGTCAACTAAGTAGAGGGAGATTCGATATCCACCTCAGCCATTCTCAAAGTGGTTTTCCGTAGTTTCCCACTTCTCCTTCAGGCAAATGCCTGGGATAGTAACAAACTTAAGGCCACGGCCGCTTCCTTTCCTCTTCCTTGTCTTTCCCTTCCAATCTCCCCCACCCCCACCCCACCCCCAAAAGTCCCCTGTTCATCATAGTAGGTGAGGCCGCCTGGGTGTGGTACTCGTCCTCCTCCCCAGTTGTATCCCCGACCCAAATTCGCACGCTTACGGAAGCTGCCCTTGCTGTGCTAGAGGTGGGATCCTCGCTGATTTCGAGGGAAAAACCAACCCTGGAGTGTAAACTGATTACGAAAGAAAGAAGATTAATAATAATGTCACAAACATCTTATATAAATTAACAACACTTGTTTTTTTTTTTCCACCCAATACGTAGCCTGCAAATGTCTGCCGCTGGCCGCTCGGCTGTGTGCTCCAGTATTGAGTGGAACTAAGTGTACTTGTTTAATTTGAACACGATTCACGACTCTAAATATATTTCCCATTCATTGCATGATTGAATATTGACACATTTTGCAGTTACATTTCCGTGTGGCATCACTCGCAAAGTGTAATGATGTTCTGTCTCTGTGTCTACAGCGGGCTCCATAATTACGTGGTAAACATTAGCGTGGTGTGAAGTGGCCCGTCAGCGCGGGCCTTTTTATCCTGCAAATAGTTCACCATTCTCAAGGAAACACGCAAATAATGAACTATTAATTGAGGGATTTGCTGCAGAGAGAATATATTCGCAACGTTAGCGAGATGAGTATAATAAATACATCCGTCAATTCCGATAATAATAATAATAATAATAATAATAATAATAATAATAATAATAGTAATAATAATAATAATAATAATAATAATAATAATGTTCACCTCGATGGTTGTGTGTTCTTGGCGCTTGGTGCTCGGGGCAATGGGTCCGATTCCCGGTCAGATCAAAGGATTTTAATCTTAAAATGGTGCATTCCCATGGCTCGGGGACTGGGTATTTGGGTTGTCTCGAACATTCCTACACAACACACAACAACAACAACAACAACAACAACAACAACAACAACAACACGTACTTTCCTGTATACAACAGACGCAGTCCACGCCCTTCGGAGGGTCTAACTTACAACGGCTGCACCGGCTAGCAACAGCCACACGAAACACAATAATAATAATAATAATAATAATAATAATAATAATAATAATAATAATAATAATAATAATAATAATAAAAATAACTTCACGGCTGCTTTTTTCCCACTCCTGGCCCTTTCTTGTTCCATCGTCGTCATAAGAATTATCTGTGTCGGTGCGACATAAAGCCAATTGTAAAAAAGTATAAGGCCAGATTCCACAATCCCATCGCACTACAGCCCTGAAGGGCCTTGGCCTATCAAGCGACCACTGCTCAGCCCGAAGGCCTCCAGGTTACTATTTAGGTAGGCCTACTAGTTTGACAAAATATATAATTTTATCAGCAATAACGTTTTTGTAAAGTAACTAGTATTTACAGAAAATGCTTACGGTGTATATTCAAAAAGGGCCTTACCCCATTAACTTGGCTTTTCAGTAAATAAACTACTTATAAGTACTTTTCCCTCAAAAATTTGGAAATTTAAAATAAACTTTTCTTAGAAGAATATAGGCCTATGATATACTGTACTTTTGGATTCAGCAAAACTTACTCTATTCACGGAAGTGGAAAATCAAATGTGAATTTTTTATTACTTTGCCATCAGTTGCCGTAGATTTTAAGAGACACCAGTGAGTCAGAATTTTATCCCTGAGGAGTACTTTAATTTAAGGTGCTGGAAGCCAATGGCGCATATTTGTCACACTTGGACACCCTTAAATGCCACCGATCAAAGTTGGGACGTCAATAATACTAATTAATTGTTCGATTCAATAATAACGTAAATCTTCATTTTACCCTCCTCTGAATTAATTAAGCGACTCCATAACCTACCACTCTGGCTTCTTCTAGTTGTTCGCCTCTTACCTATACACTACAGTATATTCACATAGGTACCACTGCCTCTGTTACCTTCTATAGCCGAGTCAGTTATTCTGCCCCGTTTGCTTAACATGACCTAACCGAGGAGGCATATACGTATGCACAGTTTCATCCAACCATCTCATTCCTAGCCGGTCCATATCCTTTTTTTTGCTAGGGGCTTTACGTCGCACCGACACAGATAGGTCTTATGGCGACGATGGGATAGGAAAGGCCTAGGAGTTGGAAGAAAGCGGCCGTGGCCTTAATTAAGGTACAGCCCCAGCATTTGCCTGGTGTGAAAATGGGAAACCACGGAAAACCATCTTCAGGGCTGCCGATAGTGGGATTCGAACCCACTAACTCCCGGATGCGAGCTCACAGCCGCGCGCCTCTACGCGCACGGCCAACCCGCCCGGTGGTCCGTATCCTTAGTGCCACTCCACTTCAGTTGTTGCTCCTTTATCTTTGTACTGGTAACATTAAGCAGTAATAATAATAGGGTGTAGATGAGGAAGAAGTCAACAAACTTTATCTTTGTACCGGTAACATTAAGCAGTAATAATAATAGGGGGTAGATGAGGAAGAAGTCAACAAACTTTATCTTTGTACCGGTAACATTAAGCAGTAATAATAATAGGGTGTAGATGAGGAAGAAGTCAACAAACTTTATCTTTGTACCGGTAACATTAAGCAGTAATAATAATAGGGGGTAGATGAGGAAGAAGTCAACAAACTTTATCTTTGTACCGGTAACATTAAGCAGTAATAATAATAGGGTGTAGATGAGGATGAAATTAACAAACTTACTCTTTGTACCGGTAACATTAAGCAGTAATAATAATAATAATAGCGTGTAGATGAGGAAGAAGTCAACAAACTTTATCTTTGTACCGGTAACATTAAGCAGTAATAATAATAGGGGGTAGATGAGGAAGAAGTCAACAAACTTTATCTTTGTACCGGTAACATTAAGCAGTAATAATAATAGGGTGTAGATGAGGATGAAATTAACAAACTTACTCTTTGTACCGGTAACATTAAGCATTAATAATAATAGGGTGTAGATGAGGATGAAATTAACAAACTTACTCTTTGTACCGGTAACATTAAGCAGTAATAATAATAGGGGGTAGATGAGGATGAAGTTAACAAACTTTATCTTTTTACCGATAACATTAAGCAGTAATAATAATAGGGGGTAGATGAGGATGAAATTAACAAACTTACTCTTTGTACCGGTAACATTAAGCATTAATAATAATAGGGTGTAGATGAGGATGAAATTAACAAACTTACTCTTTGTACCGGTAACATTAAGCAGTAATAATAATAGGGGGTAGATGAGGATGAAGTTAACAAACTTTATCTTTTTACCGATAACATTAAGCAGTAATAATAATAGGGTGTAGATGAGGATGAAATTAACAAACTTACTCTTTGTACCGGTAACATTAAGCAGTAATAATAATAGGGGGTAGATGAGGATGAAATTAACAAACTTACTCTTTGTACCGGTAACATTAAGCAGTAATAATAATAGGGGGTAGATGAGGATGAAATTAACAAACTTACTCTTTGTACCGGTAACATTAAGCATTAATAATAATAGGGTGTAGATGAGGATGAAATTAACAAACTTACTCTTTGTACCGGTAACATTAAGCAGTAATAATAATAGGGGGTAGATGAGGATGAAGTTAACAAACTTTATCTTTTTACCGATAACATTAAGCAGTAATAATAGTAGGGTGTAGATGAGGATGAAGTTAACAAACTTTATCTTTGTACTGGTAACATTAAGCAGTAATAATAATAGGGTGTAGATGAGGATGAAGTTAACAAACTTTATATTTTTACCGATAACATTAAGCAGTAATAATAATAGGGTGTAGATGAGGATGAAATTAACAAACTTACTCTTTGTACCGGTAACATTAAGCAGTAATAATAATAGGGTGTAGATGAGGATGAAGTTAACAAACTTTATATTTTTACCGATAACATTAAGCAGTAATAATAATAGGGTGTAGATGAGGATGAAGTTAACAAACTTTATCTTTGTACCGGTAACATTAAGCAGTAATAATAATAGGGTGTAGATGAGGATGAAATTAACAAACCTACTCTTTGTACCGGTAACATTAAGCAGTAATAATAATAGGGGGTAGATGAGGATGAAATTAACAAACTTACTCTTTGTACCGGTAACATTAAGCATTAATAATAATAGGGTGTAGATGAGGATGAAATTAACAAACTTACTCTTTGTACCGGTAACATTAAGCAGTAATAATAATAGGGGGTAGATGAGGATGAAGTTAACAAACTTTATCTTTTTACCGATAACATTAAGCAGTAATAATAATAGGGTGTAGATGAGGATGAAGTTAACAAACTTTATCTTTGTACTGGTAACATTAAGCAGTAATAATAATAGGGTGTAGATGAGGATGAAGTTAACAAACTTTATCTTTTTACCGATAACATTAAGCAGTAATAATAATAGGGTGTAGATGAGGATGAAATTAACAAACTTACTCTTTGTACCGGTAACATTAAGCAGTAATAATAATAGGGGGTAGATGAGGATGAAATTAACAAACTTACTCTTTGTACCGGTAACATTAAGCATTAATAATAATAGGGTGTAGATGAGGATGAAATTAACAAACTTACTCTTTGTACCGGTAACATTAAGCAGTAATAATAATAGGGGGTAGATGAGGATGAAGTTAACAAACTTTATCTTTTTACCGATAACATTAAGCAGTAATAATAGTAGGGTGTAGATGAGGATGAAGTTAACAAACTTTATCTTTGTACTGGTAACATTAAGCAGTAATAATAATAGGGTGTAGATGAGGATGAAGTTAACAAACTTTATATTTTTACCGATAACATTAAGCAGTAATAATAATAGGGTGTAGATGAGGATGAAATTAACAAACTTACTCTTTGTACCGGTAACATTAAGCAGTAATAATAATAGGGTGTAGATGAGGATGAATTTAACAAACTTACTCTTTGTACCGGTAACATTAAGCAGTAATAATAATAGGGTGTAGATGAGGATGAAGTTAACAAACTTTATCATTGTACCGGTAACATTAAGCAGTAATAATAATAGGGTGTAGATGAGGATGAAGTTTACCGAGCTAGAGAGCTGCAGTCGCCAAAGTGCGGCCAGTATCCAGTAATCGGGAGATAGTGGGTTCGAACCACATTGTCGGCAGCCCTGAAGATGGTTTTCCGTGGTTTCTCATTTTCACACCAGGCAAATGCTGGGGCTGTACCTTAATTAAGGCCACGGTCGCTTCCTTCCCATTCCTAGGCCTTTCCCATCCCATCGTCGCCATAAGACCTATCTGTGTCGGTGCGACGTAAAGCAACAAGCAAAAAAATAAACATGCTGGTTCATGTTAGTGATCACGTCAGTGAGCGGATACGAAAACACGCCCAGCTGCAGCGTGAACCTGATCTTGCACACATTCAAGACGAAATGCTTCATCTGGCCTTCGTTGCACTCGACGACGTGCGTGATTGGAATAGTGGCAAAAAATGGGATTCGTCAGACCACATTACGTTCTACCAGTCAGCTACTCTCCACGTTCATGATTTCTAGCCCACTGAAGACGCGCATTTTTATGTACCTGTGTGAGCAATGGCCTCTTTAGAGGGGACCGACTCCAAGTGTTCACTGTGCGCTGGAAATATCAATGTGTAACTGATCGCTACTGACTTATACTCACATAGAGGCTGTGCGCGTGCGGTAGAGCACAGGCCTCGGTCGCTGCGCCATCCGTACAGGCTTAATGACTAATGTATTGTTCTGTGAGCTTAGAATATAATAGGAATGGGAATATTCCTCGGAACTTCTGTGCTAGTATCGGACTAGCAAATACGAGTCCATTCTGCAAGCATGAGAATGCTCACTGCTACACATGGGAGGGTAGGGGCACCATATCTATAACAGACTGTATCATAACCGATTTTCGAATTCAGGAAATCTGTTAGGAAAGTGAGGGTTTTCCGGGAATTGTTAATTAATACACATCACTATCTGGCCTGCAGTCAACTAAGTATCCCTGGGATTAAGATAAAGAAAGACAAATAAGGGTAGACAACCTCCAAGACGAGGAAATTATACAGAACTGCATGGGTATGATTAGCGATAAATTCCAAACATTATACATTATCCAGATTCAGCATAGAGGAGGAGAATGGCTGCCATACAGGGATGCTGTAGTAGGAACAACAAGGTATGCCTAGGAAGAATTGTGTGTAAAGATGGAAAAGAGCGAACATCTGGGTGGAATGATAAAGTGAGAGTAGCTTGTAAACGTAAAAAGAAGGCGTATCAGAAATATCTCCAAACAAGGGCTAATGCCGATAGGAAATTGTACGAGGTCGAATCAAAAAGTAAGTTACACTAGCTCACCCCGAGAGCACGCTGTGTGTCGTGATCGTAGCCAATGCGGAGCAAGCTACAGTAACTGCTGACACGTCCGATAGGTAGGTTGGTGTGGTATCCCCTCGTGTTGTGTGTGCCGAGCGGGCTAGGCGCATTGGCGTGTCAACTGGATGTTCACTCCGAATTGGAGGTGCGTGCAGCGATCTATGTGCTAAACGGCTCAGTTGGACGGATATTCATCGTGAAATCACTGATCTATATCTTCAGCGTGCAATTTCTCGCCGAGGTATTGTAAAGTGGTGTAAGCAATTTGACACCGGATGCACGGGTCTCACGGACGAACATCGCGAAGGCAGGCCCGCAACGTCCAGTTCCGTTGCAATTGTTGACCATGTGGATGGGATCATTAGAGAGAATCGGCGAATAACGGTGTAGGAAATTGCCGGCATGCTGAATATTTCGTATAGCCGTGTGTTCTCCATTGGTAGTAAATTTTGAGTACGATGAACTGTGCCAACCGCACTGTTAAAAGTGGGCGTCGTAATCTGACAATCCATTCTAGTGTTAGTATTAACTGGATTCGAACTGATTTCTACTCAACCTTGTACATAATTACTTCTAACTACACTTCAGTGACTTCATTATTTTACGAGACTCACTATGCTAAGAGTGACTGACAAGTTGTCATTTATTTCATCGCTATTAGCAGTGTCTTACGGATAAAATCTTAAATAGCCATTTTTGTGTCATGTGTGACAATATTATTCGTTGTGGAAAAGTAACCAGAGACAGTGCACTACAAGTGAACGGTATTTAGTATCATGATTTTCAGTGGTAAAAAAAACATGTTCCATAATTTCGTTTCTTAAATCAATGCTATCCGCATTTTCAACTTGAAACATTCAATAATTTCTATCTGTAAGTGTCAAGTTCAGTTTTCGCATAGCTCAAACTACCTGTTGTGCGCCTACATCAATTAAAGTCAGTTTTTGGTGTCAAGTGATTCTAAACGTGTCGGGGGACTGTACGACTGTGGACACTCGTATAAAGTTAAATCACGAGTGATTACCCCGCATCAAGATCGCCGCAGACCTTTGAGAAATTCTAGACCTTCAGGTTTGAGCCCATGGTGGCGAGCGGATTAGGGAGTACGAGTCCATTTCTATGGTGACGAGAGGAGAACCATTCGGGAAGACAATTCGGTAGATGGCAGCTCACTGCACCAAGGCGATATGAATTTCAACTTGCCAATATTTTTGAATAAATTAAATATTTAAAATACTTATTGTAGATAGGACCTATTCTCATAGGAAAAGCCTTGAGAACTTTCGTCCATGTTCTTTTAAATAATCAGTCGGGATGGGCTATCTATTACCGGTATAATAGGCCTACCTAGGGAAAGAAAGAAGGGTGCATCATACTCAGTAACAGTGCATTGTCAAAATGCATTGCAAGATGTGATCCTTGGCACTAAAATCTCGCTTTACTCTTTGTTAGCTCGAGAAATGCTTAACGCCTTGTCCTAGCACCTAAAGAGGATTTACCTTACTGCACAAACGCCTCGTCCACCCAATCAAGTTACTGAACTGGACAGTTTTCTGTCAAATGCACTCGGAGGATTATTCTCGAATATGCGGAATTAAAACTCGACTGTAAACGTTATCTCAGCAATCCGTTCGATCCGTAAACGCAGATCATATGGCTACAATAGAATGAGTTCTCCTTCCTTCGCAGCCAGCAGCGCAGCAACATCAGTGACACCATTTTCCACAAATTCTGAGATTATACGACAGATTTCTCTATTTCGATAGTGTTTATAGTCGTACACATACTCTACATTAGGACCCTAATTTAAAGCATGGCAGTGTAGGGGAAAGCAAGTTTTAACGTACCTTTCGGATGATGGCCATCGTTGTTGTATACTTATGTACTTTGTATTAATACCCTACGAGGAAGTAACGAAGAGAATAACATCTGTCTACCTATTGACTACTTTATGTTTATTTTAAATTTGCTCACGATAATTCTGATGTACAGTTCAACCATTACACATTACAGATTAGGTTCATGTCCTCTTAATGGAAAGAAATTCACAAATAAATTGTCCAATGAGCCCAATTCTAGAGGTCATCATAGAGATCACGACTGGTATTTTTCCTCAAAGCAGAGTTGTACGTATTGGATCTCCTATAGACCGGTGGGTGGTGGCGACAAGCTGTTAGTGACTGTTAACTTGTCCTTTTTGTAGCCAATTTTTAATCCAGACTTGTCAAATAGTGTATTCGTCCATTCCCGAATGACCCACTCCATCAGACAGTTAAATAGTATGGGTGACAAACCATCTCCTTGCCTAACACCTGCTTTGATCTCACAGTTTTTTATAATACCCTCTGAATTTGATATTTTGACATGGTGTTCGTTAGAGTAGCCTTCACAAGATTCAAAGTCTTCTTATCCAGTCCCATTTCAGTTAAGGGCTCAAAGAGGGACTGTCTTTCTACCAAATCGTTAGCCTTCCGGAAGTCAACGAAAATTGCTACATAGGGTGGGGCAGTGAGGTTTCTGTAAGTAAAGATAGTTTTGAGGTTCATAGTCTGCTCTGTGCATGACCTTGACTTCCTAAATCCAGCTTGGTACTCTCCTGTGCAGGAGTCTAATTGTGCCTCCACTTTTTTAAGCAATGCTTTGGAGAAGATTTTGTAAGTCATTGATAGGAGATAGATCCCTCTATAGTTGTTAGGGTCTAATTTGTTTCCTTTCTTGTGCAGAGGGTGGATGATAGCTGAAGTCCAATCTCTTGGTAGTGTTTCCGTCATCCAGATGTCAGTTATGATCCTGTGGATACTGTCAATATACTCTTCATCTGCAGGTTTCCATAATTCTGCAATGAAGCTATCTTCGCCTGGTGCTCTGTTGGATTTCAGTTCAGAGATGATCTGTTTGATTTCTTCTTTGGTAGGAGGAAGGTAGTCAGGGTTAGTAGCATTCTTGGGTTGAAATTGTAGTTTTTCCTCTGGTTTTCTGCATTGAGGAGGTCATCAAAATATTTTTCAAGGGCTGTAGTACAATCTCCATAGTTCATTTTCAGTTCTCCGTCAGGTCCTCGAAGGTGAAGTGTTTGGGCTGAGTAAGCGCTTGTCTGAGATTTTAGAGTTTTGTATAAGTTACTGGTGTTGTCCATTTGAAAGTCTTTCTCTGCCTGATCTATGTTGTTGTTATATTGCCTCTTAACACTTCCGATGGTTTTGGCCGTGTTCTTTCGGATTGCAAGGAACGCTGTATAATTTTCCGTGCTTTTGTTGCAGTTCCATTTCACCCATGCCTGTCTTCTCTCCTCTATTGCCTTATCACATGTTGGCGTCCACCATGGGTGTTTACTCCTTCTGGTTTCAAGGATGGTTTCTGTTGCTGCATCTATCAGTGCCCTCTGTAGATTAGGCCAATCCTTTTTATGCCGGTTATTGCTTAGCACCTTAGTAAAGTTGTTGTGGTCTTGCAACTGGGCTGGGTGAAATGTTGGGATTCTGGACCTGGTGTAGTTGACTAAAGATAGGTAGTGGTCAGAATCAATGTTGGCACATCTCAATACCTTGACGTTCATTACTTCCTTGCTATTCTTTCTACTGATGGCAACGTGGTCTACCTGGTACTCTTCTAGCAAGGGATTGGAACACCTCCAGATCTTGGCTTTTCGGGGGAGGTGTCTGAATGCTGTAGATTTAAGAACAAGGTTATGATTCTTACACAGCTTGATCAGCCTCTCACCATTACAATTGGTTCTCTTGTGGGCCGAGTATTCACCGAGTATATTATTGAACCTGCGCTCCTTACCAATCACGTGATGTGCTGGAATCTTATCGATTGTCTTTTCCAGTTCTTCCCGAAAGTATACAAACTTTTCAATATCACTCTTATTAGTAACATTCCTAGGTGCATGGAAGTTAACAATCGTATAGGCTTTGTTGAGACTTCTGAAGGCTATAGTGGACGTTCCCCTATTTGGTGATGTGAAGGAGATAATGGAGTTGTTCATTTTGTTGTTGACTATGAAGCCTGTACTCAGGTGAGGCATATTCTTCATGACTCTCTGTCCCTTGTAGATCCTGAAGCCTTGTGACTCAAAAGGTTCTTCGTCAGTAAATTTTGTCTCCTGTAAAGCCGTTAATAAGGATGTTGTGTTTTGTTAGGACGTCCAATGTATGTTTCAGTTTTCCCGTCTGTGGGAGGGAATTAATGTTTATCGTTGCCACATAATTGATGTGTTTCTTCCTCTTACAGTAAGATGCAGGCTCCCCAGAATCCGATGGCCTACTTTCCCTACTGTGAGTGGGGGTGGATTCTTTACCACCTGGGGTAGATTTCCAACTAGTCGTTTGCTCCATGCTTCCAGAGTTACGAAAAAGTTTCGTCTGGTTACCTGAAGGTAACGTCGTTTTTAACTATCAAGGTTGTAAGCCTTGAAGTCCCAAGCACTGATCGTCTCACTGAACCAGCTTTCCACTGGGAATGGTTACCCAAACTTCCACTGGGTTGCTCATCTTAACAGGGGCACCTCTTGTAGGTTACGTGCTGGAGTTGTAGTGAAAGGGGCTAGTTGGGTTCTCTTGCTGAACCCAATGTATTATTGTTGCAGGAGTTTGGCAACGACGCATTTCACTACCATTTGCCCAGAGTCACAAGGACTCTTCCCAGGTTGATTTCTGGGACCCTATTTATTTATTTATTTATTTATTTATTTATTTATTTATTTATTTATTTATACAGCCGGGCTGAGTAGCTCATGCTGTTGAGGCGCTGGCCTTCTGACTCCAACTTGGCAGGTTCGATTCTGGCTCAGTCCGGTGATATTTGAAGGTGCACAAATATGTCAGCCCCTTGTTGGTATATTTACTGACCCGTAAAAGAACTCCTGCGGGACTAAATTCCGACTTCTCGGCGTCTCCAAAGTAATACAACATGACGCTCAATACCGTTCAAATGTTTGTGGCTGTGTGAAATGCCCTAAAACAAGGATAAACACACAATGCTACATCGCTGGAAAGCCGCGAAAACGAACTGCCTGAGTCACCGACATCCACTACGGTTGAGTCAGAGACATCTGTTGGCAAAAATAGGACCCTAAAGTAATAATTTCATAAACATCTGGCGGAAATATTGAGAAACAACAAGAAACGAGTATATTCGGGCTTTTAAATTAGGTACCGACCAATGAGCGACATTCCCGAGTATACTCGGGCTTTCATGTTAAGAGGTTAATGGGACGTAAATTGAGTAACATTATTTATTTATTTATTTATTTATTTATTTATTTATTTATTTATTTATTTATTTATTTATTTATTTATTTATTTATTTATTTATTTATTTATTTATTTATTCCTGACTTACGTTTATGGCGAAGTTTGGGCTCACGGCCCTCCCTTACACTTAACCAATTTCAATAAAGAATTAATGAAAATATAAAAGTAAAAAGGTTGTAGCACAAAAACGTTAGTGTATTGGACTGTACTTCTTGGCTTTGTTATCTTCCTAACCATCTCCCGAATCAACTCATTAACTTTTTGCTACTGAGGAGAGACTCACGCCCTGTATAAAAATGTCAGAAAGTGAAGAGAACATTTGTTTTTAATTCTCTTATTAAGGGACATCACGTACAAACCGTCAAGTCCCACACTGCGTACAAAACTCAGCACAACTCAATATCCCTTTAAACACAACCAAAAATGTAATTATTCTAGCCAGTTGCAATCGATCCCCGCGAAATACAGTGCCTACATTTTAGAATTAATTAAAACTCAACACAAAATATATTTACATAATATCAAACATTTGATCCCAGCTTGTAATGTGCGTTTTACATGTGCAGCTCCTCTTTGGCGTGATGAAATAGCCGTCATGAAATTAAAATTAATGTGTCTATACACCGCTATCTTACTGCAGACAGGGACCGGTACGTGCAGTACAAGCGTGAGGAACGGATCGCAGAGTAAGTTCAAGTTCCAGAACTGGGGGCGAGATAGCCTAGTTCTTTCATCGGTTTCTGACCAATGCGTCCGTGGCTCAAATCTGATAGACTGCAAGTGTTTGGATTTCTCATAAAACTGGAGATCCCGTGGTTCGGATAACGATAAGAACAGTTACGTGTAACTACTAGCCTGCTTCCTCCCCCCCCCTCCCTTTTTCCCTTCCTTCCTAACATGCTTTTGCACCCCTCCCCCTACCATGCCGCCGTGAGTTATATAGTTGCAAAGTAAAAAATAAAATGGCGTACGGCTTTTAGTGCCGCGAGTGTCCGAGGAAAAGTTCGGCTCGCCAGATGCAGGTCTTTTGATTTGAAGCCCGCAGGCGAACGGCGCGTCGTGGTGAGGATGAAATGATGATGAAGACAGCACATATACCCAGCCTCCGTGTCAGCGCAATTAACAAATTATGGTTAAAATTTCCGACCCCGCAGGGAATCGAACCGGCCAGCATGCTAACCATTTAGCTACGGAGCCGGATAGTTGTAAACTAAGACCTCGGATGTTTCACTTCAGGAAACAGTACTCTTCAAAGACTGAAGATATCAACAATGTTACTATTTTTGCTATCTGGTTGCTATTCCTGGACGAGTGCAGTGTTTTCGTATCTGCCTTCTAGTGTAGGCCACTAAAAAATGTAGCTTCCAACAAAGTCCCAGTCTCATTTCTGGCTGTGACACTGTGGAAGCCGCTGACCACGAACAGTGCTACTCATAAGTCTGGTCGTGCTGGAATAGCACTTTCTGGTTCAGCGATAAAAGCAATGGACAACAACCCCACTCTCCATCATGCTTTGTGTCTTTATGGCACGGCCATAGGTTTTTGTTGTTTCTATACAACCGAACAATCCTCGCAGGTGCCTTTGGAAGTTCGAAACAGCCTCTGGGCTGAAGGCTGGTCTTACGTCCCACTATCTACTTTGACGGTTTTCGTAGACACCGAGGTGCTGTATATATTGTTCCACAGGAGCTTTTACCTGCCAGCAGGATGAACCTTGAAACACAACCGGACTGAGACGGGAACGAATCCAAAACCCTGTGAGCCTCCCAGCCGGGCAAAAACTAAAGACCCGCAGATTTCGTTTGGATAGTAAGATGGGTTATTGGACTGCCCGTGTATCGTGGTTTTAGATTAGGTTCATCCAGACTTCATCGAGAAATGGAAGGTGACTGCTGCTACCTGTTGCAGTCCAAACAGGCCTATTACTGTAACTCCGAACACTGCAACAGACGGTGCGAGTTGTTCCTGTGGTTTGGGTCCCGCAGCTGTGAGCTTTCATTGTGGAGATAGTGGGTTCGAATCCCACTCTCGGCAGCCCTTAGGATGGTTTTCCTTGGTTTCACATTTTCAGGCAAATGCTTGAGCTTTAACTTAATTAAGGTCATGACCGCTTCCTTCCCACCCCTAACCCATCGCCACTATAAGCCCTTTATTATTCGATGCAACGTAAACCCAATTTGTATGAGAAAATATAAAATGGGAGCACTGCAACAAGCTCCACAATAACACGGCTAAGATGGGCTTTATGACTGCATTGTCTTGTAAACTCTCGAAGCTAAGTAAGATTAATATAACTATTTGCCTTGGAGAGCGTGAGAATTGCCACTGCTTGGACGAGAACAAGCCAAAGTCAATTTTATTGTTTATATTGGTTCCCAGGAGAAGGAAAAATATTACTCCAAGCTGATAGTCTGATTTCTCTGAAGAAAGAAGTATCTAAAGTATCCAAACTTATTACAGAATTACTTATCGCGACCCCGTTACCTGCTTGTCTGTCGTCCCAGTGGTCAATAATTTCAGAAATGACTCAATAAAACTGTAGCACATGCTTTACTCACCTAGTAAGGAAAGTGATGGCAGTTACTATGAGAAACGTTTCCCATTAGCCTGCCCATTCCTTAACAACCGATTTTCTTCACAACAGGAGTCGCAAGATGTTGAGAGAGTACTTTAAGTATGTCCACCCGAAAATAGAATACCTAGTCCCATACTATGTATGAGCCAAAAAATAATTTACTCCAAAATAAATTTGTAAAAAACAGAAAATAGCTAAAGATAAGGGATGTAAAATCACCAGAAAGCTCTAAAATGACTATCAAAAGACTGCATCCTACTGGGACATGGTTGCACGATTTATACATGGTTTAGCCCAAACTATGCTGTGACCATGAGAGAGGAATGTTTAAAATTCAAAAGTTAAATTTTTAAAAGACCTATTCGCAGTCAATAAAAAGTTAGGAAGGCCCCGAAGTTGACACACCGGAACATTCACTAGGATAAATATTAACGCCGGGTGGCGATATTAAATTACGTGAACTAACACTTGCCCTTTTTAATCTCTTGACAACTCGGATCCTCCCTACATAATTTAAAGACAAATATAGATGGTTTGAATCTAAAGGCTACGTTGTATGGAAATAGAAATTTAAAAAATCAAATATCCTCCTCAACTAGGAGGGGAGTTACGACGATAGTGTTAGCATTTT
This sequence comes from Anabrus simplex, assembly GCF_040414725.1. NCBI lineage: Eukaryota > Metazoa > Arthropoda > Insecta > Orthoptera > Tettigoniidae > Anabrus > Anabrus simplex. Next base: position 47,678,870 of record NC_090266.1, on the reverse strand, counting down.
ATACTTAGAAAATGCTCTACCATATAAACCCACCAGCCATGGTTCAGTTCAGGGGTCACACGTCAAATTCACTAGTCCAGTCAAACACGCAGAGAGACACTCGGAGTAAAATGTTTTTGTAGGCCACTTACATAGCATGTGACTACGTCTTGTTCTTTTCGATTTTTGTGAAATATGATACTGAAATAGTTTCGATTTCCTTGGCTCCATATTTTTACTGCATCGAGTCGTGAATGTAGCACCCATTATCTTCAGAACAGCGAGATCTTCAAGTGGGGGAACGACGATCGAGCTATTCTACTGGAAATACGTGTACTAACATCATTTGCAAGAATCGAAGCGGTGATTTCCTATTGGCATAGTCAAGACAGGATAACGACATATAGCCGGTACTGTACCGTATCACCATTTTACGGTCCAAATATCATCAATACGTTACAAGAATATTTGAATATAGCACGAACTCCGTGTCTTAGGGGGAGGCGAACCCCCTTAGCACAAGCTGCAGTCCCTGCGGTTACCCATATAAACCCCAGTGTGATGAATGATTTATTCTGAACATACTCGTGAAGACCGTGGAGATCGCTTTCACAAGCGAGTCAGATAAAGAGAATGAAGATCGCGAGATAGCGACAAAGAGATTTGAATTTGTCACTTGGAGCTGGTAGCGCCAATAGCACGTAGCCAGATCGGAGCATTCCAGGCCTAGTAGCATGCTAATTCGAGATGTTATTTCCACACGAGTGCAAGTTTCAGCAAGTGTAAATCAGTGGAAAATATTGATTGGAATTTTGGAGCATTATTTGCACCCTACCGGAGACAAGTAGGCAAGTTAAAGGTTTTCCTTGGTTGAATTCAATCAGCCGTTGGAGAGATGCGACCAGTACACCAAGACAATTTATTGTGAACGCGGGGATACCGAGCCCAACGGAAACTGGAAATACTATAAAGGGAAGGCTCCGAAATGAGCTTGATGATAGTCGCTGACAGGCCGGTGTGTAGTGATTGTCGCTCGTATCAAACATCTAGAAAAAGGGCATTTTACAAAGTTATTAGAAAGTCACATTTAGAGAGTAGACTAGCTCGTCCGCACATTTACAGTGAGCGAATAAATAATGTAACTAGGTCGATATCTTCACTTTGGTGCGGAACGTGTAAATTAACTGCCATATGGAATTGTTGTGACTGGGTACCATACACGCAATAGGCAGTACTCATGGTCGGACTGATATCATAAGTAGCAGATATAGTCAATTGTACATGGCTTAGGTCGCGGCATTGTATACAAATAAATATAAGGCAGTGAAGAGGTGTGTCATACTGCATCACAGACTTTGCAGAACTTGCCGATGATCGAAGAAGAAGACGGCATCTGTAATGGCGTTCCCAGGAGTCGAGTGCCAGACTTGAGGATCCAGTTTACACAGTGGTACAACGTGCTAACTCAACAACGCAGCCCTAGACCGCGCGCTGATGCAATGACGGATGATTTGAGATAAGTTGACCGCATGTAAGCATGACTTGTAGCTATAGATTCGACTCAGGGCCTTTTTCAGTAATGTAAATATTAAATATGTAACTTTCAATGCCAAGGCAATTTTATTTCAAGTTTAGGTTAAATACTTTAGTTTGGGACTGACCGCCTGCTCCAGGCATGTGTTTTATTAGTTTTACTTTCGATGGTATGAAGGTAATAATATAGTTTAGTGGTTATTACCTGTTTTTTAATATAGATTGCTTACGCGCCATGTGCCGCCTTGAGCTTTTGTTCATTTCAAAGTATTCAGAATGAGTTGGAGATCAACTTATCTCTAGAAATTCGAACGAGGAACCCGGTATCGAAAGCGTCGTAGTTAACTACATTAGCTTGCAGCGAGATCAGAGGGATATTTATACCGATGTAACTTAGAGACAGACTAAACTACAGCCGTGTGGGGGATGTGAACCTAGTAAGAATAGATGCGTGATCGTGAAGGGTGGAAATGTGTGTGTGATACCGCAGTGAAATACTTGTGAAAATAGCCTGAGGAGGCCCAGATGTGTGAATAGGCCGAGTGAGAGCCTGGGTGCGAAGCTGGATATTCTAGATACGAGGCCGTGAGGAGCCGTAAAGAGGGTATTCTATCCTCATATGAGATGAGTAACATGTATTTGGGTACAGGCTGATGAGTGGTCAAGATTCGGAATATTGCGACATAATTTGGTGTGTCGTAACAAGACTCATGTTATTTCAGAGAGCCTCCGGTCTGACCATGTGTTTTGGAAGGCGAGTCTTGTTTCTGAGAGCAGTGCGGAGAAATGAGCTCTTAACCCAATGATGTATTTATGCAGGTATAGACTCGGTGAAAGGTGACTGAGCCACAAATGAATGAACATCGTGTACAGACAAAACCCGTTATCCCGCCCAAGGAAGGTTAGTGTGTTCGCGTGTAAAATATTTGTTATAGACGTTCTCTCAATAGCTGACCAGGAGTTGCTAATTTTAACTGGCAACAGTCCACTGTTCTGTGCACGACAGTTGATGTCCAGAGCCATAGAGATCTTGGGTTCGTGACCTAAACCCAGACGATGACATCGAGTGTATATAATTGTTTTCTTTTTTTGGTTTTTGTAGTTTTTACCTTGTGTGTTCGTCCATTGTTGTTATTTGTCTGTTGTTATTGTATGCGTCATTGCTTATGGGGATTACAACACAAGCTGATTTTGAGGTTGTAAGGTTTTATCCCTCTCCAATTTGTTCCGGAGCGGACCCCCGGATTATAAATTCACTGTATTTTAGAGGGTATATCCCAGTCCCAAGCAATTGATTGCTGTGTTTGTTTATCGACTAGTTCGGATTAATTTAAGCAGGCCAAGATGTGCGAATCTATAATTAAAATGTCATGTTAAGAGACGATTCACTTCGAAGCTACGTGCCAGGCGCAGCTTAATTTATTTGAACCTCCGTCAAAACTCACTACCACCACCGTATTCAGGCACAATGATTGTAATTTGAGTTCGAGACCCATATTTATATTTGAATCAGTGACGGCAAATGTTATATTGTTATATATATCTGTAAATTAATCTACTTTATTTGAAAATTGCTATTCTTACTTCGTGCCTTATTGATAACAAACCTTTCCCCACATTTACTTCTTCGAATTCTCATTTACGAATACGTATTGAAAAATCTGTCGTATGATTTTAAGTAAATTTTAGATAGACCTTTCGACCCATGATATTATTTCCGAACGTACCACGCAGCGTCTCCGCAGAGTTAGGCCAAGTAAGGACAGGTGAACGTACAGTACTACTATGTTGCTAGGTAGGGGTACAAACCCCTAAAATGAAATTTATCACTGGCTCGTCAAGTTTCAAGTTGTATATGACGCGCAATACAGGCAAAATGTGTTTCCTAAGTGCAGCGGATTCCATAGATCCCGTTATAATAATAATAATAATAATAATAATATAATGATATATTATTATTATTATTATTATTATTATTATTATTATTATTATTATTATTATTATTATTATTATTATTATTATTATTATTATTATGGCCTGGATGTTTATCACATGTCATATTTTTCTTTATATTCTTTCCGTGGAAAATACACGTTAAGCATGATTTTACCTACGGTGACTAAAATTACGCAATTTCCCGGGTCATATAAAGTCTTATTTTGGCATTTTTAACGTTTTTGTCATTTTGCGATAATTTTCCATTTTATGGTCATATTTCCCCGTGAATTTTCGTATTTTTGCCATATGTTATCTTTTTTATTCTATTTTACCATAACCTGCTTGCACTCGTCTCAAAGACTGATTTTTCAGATCTCCTAATTGTTATGTATAATTTCTTATAATTATCTTTCTTAGAACGGCCGTAGCCGTGTTGAAACATCGAATCCCGTGAGATGTGCGAAGTTAAGCAACATTGGGCGTGGTCAGGAGTTGGATGGGTTGCCACGCGCTGTTGGTGGGGGTAAGGAAATGGAGGAGCGGAAAGGAACTGGCCACCCTACCGCACGTAAATTCCGGCTCAGGAACACCTCTGCGGAGGTTCGGACCTGCCTTCGGGCAGAATAACCCTTACCTTACCATCTTTCTTAGACATGTATATGTATGCGAATTAGGAGGGTAAGCTTTATAGAAAGAGGTAGAAGCGTAGAAAGCGACAGAAAGGTGAGCCTCAATTGAACTCTAATGATTTGACGTAATTCAGATATGGCCCAGTAACATCCTGCGATGTTGAGCGGTCTTTTCCCCCTTGCAAGTGAATGTTGCATGGAAATAGAAGATCGTTCCTATCTGAAAATTTTAAAATGTGTGTAATTTGCTATTGTAGTTTTTTCTGATCGCCCATCAAAATGAGACATTTATTTAATTTTGTGCAAAGTCGAGTTTGCAATCAACAAATTAATTTAAAAACCACCTAATCGATACTTTATTTTTTGCCTTGGGCAAAATTAAAAATACATTAACACACACAGAACATGTTTCGACCACTTAGTTTTCATCTTCAGCTGTATAAAGTTAGTTGAGATGAAAAACATTTGGACAGTAACCACATTATACCTTAGAACTATGCCCCGTGGGATCTAAACTATTAGTTTAGTTTTTCAAGATCCCACGGGACATAGTTCTAAGGTTTAATGTGCTTGCTGCCCAAATGTTTTTCATCTCAACTATCTTTATACAGCTGAAGATGACCACTCAGTGGTCGAAACATGCCCTGTGGGTGTTAATGTATTTTTAACTAGCGAATGTACCCGTGCTTCGCTACGATATTCTACATTGTATTCGAATATCGAAGTAAATAGTGTACATGCAGTAAATAAGATTGTTTTAAAATTGCGTGTCTCTTAGCGTTATCCGAGAAAGAGCATGGGGAGGTCCCCGTACGTTGTTTCCAATGTAAAGTGTTTGTTACGGACTTGTGATATAACGGCAGGCTCACTTGCCTACTGTCATTCACAATCGAGTTGGGAAGTTTACATTATAATTGCAGGCCCCATTGCCTACTACGCGGACAGAATCGATTTGGGGAGTTTTCGTTAACATGGCAGCCCCCTTTCCTACTTCCAGACAGATTACAGTTGAGGAGTTTCTATTATAATGGCAGGCAATTACCCTACTATCACTCGAAATTGAGTTGTGTAGTTATCATTATAATGCCAGGCCCATTTTCCTACTGCCAGTCAGCTTACTGCCAGTCACACCTAGTTGGTGAGTTTCCATCAAAATAGCAGGCCACTATGCCTAATGCCAGTCACATTTTTGATGAGGAAATTTCTTTATAATGGCGGGCACCCTTGCCTACTGAGACTTTCCTAACTGCCTGACTAATTTTTGAAACATTGATAAAAACTTGCATTTTACTTGAAAAATATGAAATATCTGCATTTAAAATGGAAAATCTGAAAATTAATATTCATTAAATAAAATACACACTCGTCGGACCTTCTACTCACACTTACTTGTTACCTGCTTACTTACACATACGTTATTTGAAGGGCGCCAGCTGCCACTCAGTGCAGCAATAATAGAATGAGACTCTCGACTATCTCTAGGGTGTGGGGTAATAAACTTACTTTTAACAACATACCATATAAGTTCTGGAAAAAGGAGATTGGCGTTCGGTTTCCCCATTAATTTGGAGGTTAAGATATTTTACTTTCATTGAAATAAAACCATGAATTCGTTTGATAGAACAATATATATTCTTTAAATAATATATCAAAAAATAGTGAGTCTTGTTGCGATAAAACAGATGAGAATATGAAATTATGACATTGCAACTGAAAGAAACTAGGCATGAAATATTTCCCTCACTGATTCACTTGACTGTACCTTCAACACTTTTAGTGTAATTACGACGTATTCCTTTGATCTGGTGTTTACTGCAGATGTGTCACGCCTAACTTGGTGATACATCCTTGTGACTGCTTCTTCTCCATATCATCTGACTTCTTTGTTAGTCAATATGGTATTACCTCATGGCAGGTCCAGAGTTGCCCTCTCTGACTCCATAGTAAGCCCTTGCGTCCGTGTCTTCCACTAAGTGACGGACCAACTTTGGCCTCACTCTCTCAATGACCAATAATTAATGGCTCACTGAGTCTTCTCCATCTCTCGTTCACACTCGTTGACTGACCGACTGAGGCCTCTTCATCTAGTAGACTTGTTCACTGTACTGCTTCCGTTTAAATAATGACTGACGCTACAATATGCATCCACCTTTTATAGACGTTGGTTGACACAGCTACGTAATCTCCAGAAATAACAATGACATACTCCCACAACGCGGCAAATATTACATACAGTTGTGAAACCGCCGCCGGCTCGTTGGGTTTCTCAAAGAAAGTGAGCTCAGTGCTAACTAAATACGACGACGTAGCCATGGCATAGCAATGACTTGGCAGAATCGCCAGTGGTATAACAATATAACGACGTCACATCCACATCTGATACATCGAAACTCTCTTGTACAAGTATTTAATGATAATCTACATATACGTATATATGCATACACTCAATTACAAATACGAATGCGACAAGCTTTGCGTACTGGAATTGAATAATAATTATAACAAAATAATAGTAATCTCACAGATAAAATAATAATACTGACATAATAATAATAATAAAAATAATAATAATAATCATACAGATAAAATAATAAAAATACAGATATCATCTTGTAACGGGATTTGAACTATGCCCCGTGGGTTCTAAACTATTAGTTTAGTTTTTCAAGATCCCACGGGACATAGTTCTAAGGTTTAATGTGCTTGCTGTCCAAATGTTTTTCATCTCAACTATCTTTATACAGCTGAAGATGACCACTAAGTGGTCGAAACATGCCCTGTGTGTGTTAATGTATTTTTAACTAGCGAATGTACCCGTGCTTCGCTACGGTATTCTACATTGTATTCCAATATCGAAGTAAATAGTGTACATGCAGTAAATAAGATTGTTTTAAAATTGCGTGTCTCTTAGCGTTATCCGAGAAAGAGCATGGGGAGGTCCCCGTACGTTGTTTCCAATGTAAAGTGTTTGTTACGGATTTGTGATATAACGGCAGGCTCACTTGCCTACTGCCATTCACAATCGAGTTGGGAAGTTTACATTATAATTGCAGGCCCCATTGCCTACTACGCGGACAGAATCGATTTGGGGTGTTTTCGTTAACATGGCAGCCCCCCTTTCCTACTTCCAGACAGATTACAGTTGAGGAGTTTCTATTATAATGGCAGGAAATTACCCTACTATCACTCGAAATTGAGTTGTGTAGTTATCATTATAATGCCAGGCCCATTTTCCTACTGCCAGTCAGCTTACTGCCAGTCACACCAAATTGGTGAGTTTCCAACAAAATAGCAGGCCACTATGCCTAATGCCAGTCACATTTTAGATGAGGACATTTCCTTATAATGGCGGGCACCCTTGCCTACTGCCAAACACAATCGGGTAGGGGAGTTTTACACAAAACTGCATGCTCCCTTGCCTTCTGCAAGTCAAATCGAGAAGTGAACTATTCATTACAATTTTAGGCCTTCCTTACTAATGACAGTTACACAGGAGTTGGAAAAGGAACCCTTTCCTACTGCCAGTCAAAGTCGGTGTGGGGAGTACTGATTACAATAGCAGAGCCACCCTTTCTCGATCGCTAAAAATCGACATCAGTGAATATGTATAGATCGACATACGAAAGTATATGCGTGTTTACAATATTGAAGACCTTCATTTACAGATTAACTGCTACTAAACGTACGTCATATCGACAAAGGATTATACCATAAGACACGCCGGATTTAGTGGCCTAAATGGCTGGTCCTATGATATGTCATCTATTCATGGGTCAGATTGAGTTAGATACGTGGAACAGGGTAAAGGTTTTGTAAGATTATCTCACATTACATTTCTTTTCGGATAATTATATGACAGCTACATACATAGCATTTGGCTCGCATATGGCTACTGGGTGGACCAATTTTCGTGAAGAGTTTGATGATACTGTATTTCATATAAGTAGGCTAATTGAAAGTATGAATTATGCATGTGAAAATTCCAAATTGACTTAACATCGATTAATAGAGAAAAATCAAACGTAAAGGGGATACAGATACGGCAAAAAGTCATAAGACCAAGGTTGTAGATCATTCCAAATTGAGCGGAGATTGTGCAATCCGTTATGTGATAGGAATTTCCGAAGGTCTGCACCATCATTAAAATTGCCTGCATATTTCGATATTCTTCGGGGATAAAAAGTGAAAAATTTAATGATCTTGGTAGTTTTCCGTTCATTACAGGCTAAAACGTATATTTTTGTCAAATTTCAATTATCTTCTTTTTCTTCTGGCAGATTATGCCGCAATCTGGATTTTGGGCGAGGCGGGTAAAAATTAGGACTTTCAGGAAACTAAACCAAAAATTATGCAGATGGTCATTATTACCCCTTAAACGGCAAGCTGTACGTAAATGTCGCCAAAATAGTCAGAATAGAGGCACACAGTCGTTACGATTTGATTTATATAGGTAAGGAATCTGCTCCATGTAAAACACCTTTAGGGCTATGTCCGCTGTACTTAACCTGCAAAACTGACCATTCATGATATCTCCCTTATTAATCCTCCTGACGAAAAAATGCACATGAAAAAAAAGGTTTAGAGGTGGAATTCCATCACGTTTGTTCGATTTCCAGTCAGGTTGGTCTTGTTCTGTATATATTGTGGAAGAGTAAAATCACCATTTCGGTTCCCTATAAACCGCCAGTCCATTCCGGAACATTAAATGTTATTTACGTTTAAAACCTACCTTTGGACAGGTGGATGCTAAATATAAATTTTGGTTCGAATGTCTTCAGTAGTTTTAAGTTGTGAGGAATACGCTTTACACGCACCCGCTCGTGAGATAAGTCCGATGGGACTTGTACAGAAAAACGGTCCGTTAATGATATCTCCCTTATTAATCCTCGTATCGAAATGATGCACATGAGAAAAAAGGTTTAGAAATTAATTACTACCAAGGTAGGTAGATTTCCATTAAGTTTGGTTGTGTATATTTTGTGGAAGTGCAAAATCACTGTTTCGGTTTCGTATAAACCCCCAGTCAGTTCAGGGATTTAGAAACAATATTTGCCCTAAAACCTATCAAGGACCGGTGTATTCTAAATATGAGTCTTGGTGGAAATACATCCAGTAGTTTGTAGCACTCGCGTACATACGGCGTAATTAAGGAAGAAAATGATACAGTTAAGAAAGTTGAAAGTAATAGACAATGGATTATAACTGAGGACAGCCAGGTGACGACAAATATAAATGCCAAGTGAATGTATTGGAAAATCAAATGCCCCTCAATAAATTATGCTAGTGTGAGTTATGGATATAATAAAGCGGTAACAGAGGAGAAATTTAGGTCCAGTGATTCTTAGATAAACAAATAATAAGAAGATGACTAATGGTGTTATTACTTAATCTATTCGAGGGCGGTTATAACATCCAACGATATTCCGCCAATATCCCGCAGATAGGCCGATTGACGCCTCTCTTGCCTTCTACCCAAGGAACAACCACGAATTTAAAAGCATGATGAGGAAAATGGCAATACGTTACTTCCCTGCTGTCATGCAGTCAGAGACGTTGCCATGGTAACCTGTAGGTTCGTTGTCGGTCTATCGGTCACTCAATGCAGAGCATGATACCAGCGGAAAATTGTAAATTTCTCCGTCATGTGAAGAGTAAGGTAAATTATGAACATAACGAAAGTTGTTTATAATGAAGAGACATTTCACGTACGGTAAACTAAGTTTACAGAAAATCAATAGTATAAGAGAAAATGAAGGAAAACCATTCTGGTTTTCTCATAAACCCCCCGTCTATTCAAAGATTTTAAAATAATATGCATATCGAAACCTTCCCCGGGATGAGTGTACTCTAAATATGAAGTTTGGTTGTGATCTATCCAGCCGTTTCGACGTGATGGTGGAAAACCCATTTTGTTTTCCTATAAACCCCCCGTCTATTCAAAGATTTTAAAACAATATGCATATCGAAACCTTCCCCGGGATGAGTGTACGCTAAATATGAAGTTTAGTTGTGATCTATCCAGCTGTTTCGACGTGATGGTGGAAAAACCATTCAGGTTTTCCTATAAACCCCCGTCTATTCAAAGATTTTAAAATAGTATGCATATGGAAACCTCCCCGGGATGAGTGTACTCTAAATATGAAGTTTGGTTGTGATCTATCCAGCCGTTTCGACGTGATGGTGGAAAACCCATTCTGGTTTTCCTATAAACCCCCGTCTATTCAAAGATTTTAAAATAATATGCATATCGAAACCTTCCCCGGGATGAGTATACTCGAAATATGAAGTTTGGTTGAGATCTATCCAGCCGTTTCGAAGTGATGGTGGAAAAACCATTCAGGTTTTCCTATAAACGCCCCGTGTATTCAAAGATTTTAAAACGATATGCATATCGAAACCTTCCCCGGGATGAGTATACTCTAAATATGAAGTTTAGTTGAGATCTATCCAGCCGTTTCGACGTGATGGTGGAACAGACAAACAGACAGACAAACAAACAGACACAAACGTAAAAACCAACGATTCGGTCTTGAGTTGAACTAAAACGGATAAATATCTGAAAAATTGGCGAAACAAAAGAAATTACAGACAGCGGACCCCCTACAATTTTATTTTTATAGATTTTGCCCAAGGCAAAAAAATAAAGTATCGATTAGGTGGTTTTTAAATTATTTGTTGATTGTACTCATCGATACGGTCATGAAGTGGACGGCTTGCAATAAGTCGAGTTTGAGTAATTAAATAATTTCAAAACACCCTATTGAGCCGTATCCTGCCGGCCCATAATAATAATTAGAGTATTATTTGACCAGTATGTAAAATTTATTCATAAAAGTTACAGTCTAACATGTTAAAGCATCGTATCCCAAGATAGTTGATACCGGATGTTGAGCAAGGCAGTAAGTCGCTGGACATTGCTTCATATTTCCGTATGACCGTGAGAAAGGGTGGCGTTACCAAGCGTTGGCATGATCGACACGTGTATTATATGCTGACCAAGCAAGACATTTCAACCAATGGGAACTTAAGGACTTGGCAAACATGGAGGCTACACCGCGCCAAATCTTACTTCCAGAATGACCAACGTGCTCAGTTGCTAAAGTCAGTTTCTGTCGGTAATCGGTTTTCCACAGTTTCAGAAGTCAGATATATTTGGAAATGTAATATAAAAATTGGTGGAAGAGATTTGCTAGTGTTTAAGCTGTGTTTTGTAAATATATCACAATAAATATTGTGTCATCATATACGACGAATTTTCTGATTGGTGGTTGGTTCAGACACCCGGGAACCCCAGTATTGAAATGGCGTCACCGAAGCCTCCTCAGTAACCCAAGCTCTGGAGAGTATCACTCTGTGTTAAATGCTTGGATAGTGCGGAAGCATAAACTCTGATTGGTAATCGTGAATAACGTAGTGTTATTCCAGTAACAGTAACTGGTTCTAAATGATACTTTGAATTGTGCAGTTGGAAGATTTTACTGTTCTTGAGTAAATGGAAGAGTATATTTTGGCAGAGTTTACTTTCAATATATAAAGACGGTGTTTAGTGACCGCTGTGTAGCAAGTGTAGAGGAAACGTGCTATTGTTTCACTACTTCGCGACGGGCGCGTTTCGCGAGGAACTTCCGTAACGAACTGTGTGCTGCTTTTTAAACTGTATTCTCACCCTTTAAGTGAAGTGTGTATTATAAATGTATCAGTGTGTTTAGCTGATCTTGTAAAGAGAAATGGTATTTCGGCTCGTAGCATTAAGCAGCGAAGATATTGTCAACCAAAGTCTTTTGTGTTCCAGTGAATTATTTTCCAAGAAGATGATGGCTATGCATGCAGAAGAAGGAAGTGCACTCCCACATGTTAATGCTGTGATTAACATGGAGTAAATCACTCAATCAGCGGGGATGTAAGCTGCTATCCTGATATCTCGAGAGTCGTCGGATGGAATTCAGTTATGACGCATGTGTTATTTATGGCATGATATGTAAATTATGTTAAGGTACTAGGGCAGTGTAGATAGGATTTTTAATTTTATGTAAAGTAAGCCTGATGGCATGTGTTTGTTTAATTTTGTTACTATGATAGATTCGGATACGAGAATAATGCATGTTTATTTTATTTTCATTTTGCTTTATGATTAGATGATTGGGAAAATGAGGGATTGATAGGATTAGTTGTTGTTTATTTATGCATGTTACTTAGTGTAGAACTTCGACTTTTTATCCTGACCCAACCGACAACCAACCCACACTCTGCCCAACCCTGAGTTAGTCGGATGTTCATACAGGAATGGAGGCATCGTCCTAGAGGGTATTTACCCTTGAGTACGGTACACTATAATAATACAAAATAATATTATTACTTATTATTATCGAATGTGCTAGATTTTAAAAGCATGTTTTCAATGTAGGCCTAATGTTAATTTAAACAGCGGCAAGAATTTGGAGATTTCGAAAATGTTATCAAAAAATTTAGAAATCATATTTATTGTCATATTTTAATACATTTTAGGTCATAATTGCTTGCATATTTCTAATATTTTTTTAAATCATAAACATCCGGGCCCTAATAATAAAACATTGAAATTATATATTTTTATATAACTACGCGATATATTGAATATTGTTTTGAACTTTGGCTAGGTAAACTTCACAAACTTATGCCTAGATTGAGTTTCTTTACAAATGATCCAGCAATTCCATCACGAAATTTCAAGTTATTTTGCGGGATGAAAATATAAAAATGTAGCTTTCTATTTTTTAGGACTCTGACTATCACGTTCCGTGCGGTTCGGGTCACCATGTGCCCCGAAACATGTTACTCTTATCCGTCGGTGCGAACTTCCCAGAATTGCGAAGTAAGTAACTACGTCCTAGTTACGAATTTCCGTTAACTAATGGCAACATAGTGTTCCAATTGAAGCAAAGAATCGACGCATACTGCTAGTTTTGATCGGCCCACCGGTGACCCGAAGGAAGTTTTTTTCATCTTCCATTCATATCGCTTCTGGTCACCCTGAGTCCCGATTGTTGTCTGATCTATATTTTTACGCGGGAATCGCTTAGCGCGGTTACGGTGAATGAAGAATAGAGTATTGCTGCCCGCAGATAGTAGATTGTTGTTTAAGGAGTACCACCCTTCTGATATCTGCTTTCTACATTGCTCTTAGGAAAGCCAATAGAGGTTATTGGAGTTATTGGAATAGTTATTGACATATTTACTATCTTCCGTATATAATATTTACAAGCAATTTCAAGTCCTTTTTAGGCATGGAGCTTTCACATTCTGACACACCGGTGGCACGGAAAAGAAAGAGGCTTAGGACAGCATTGGGGTGGGCCTATATCATGTTCCGTGCGGTTCGGGTCACCATGTGCCTCGGAACATGTTACTCTTATCCGTCGGTGCGAATTTCCCATAATTGCGAAGTAAGTAACTACGTCATAGTTACGAATTTCTGTTAACTAATGGCAACATAGTGTTCCAATTGAAGTGAAGGATCGAGGCATACTGCTAGTTTTGATCGGCCCACCGGTGACCCAATAATTTCCGGGGTCATTTCTGTTTCACGCAATCGTTGAATCGGAACACTGTCGCACAGGTAAATACGCTGGAATGTCTCCTCAACAATAACGCACACAACAAGTGCACTTGCATTGTTTAGGATTTAATACTAGGGGGTAAACAAAGTCAAATTCGTCAGGTCACCGGTGACCCGAACCGATAATAACTAAAGGCAGCATCGGGTCACCGGTGGGCCGATACGACGTAACATTAAGTCATCGAAATTTACTGCCGCAGGGAACGTACAGCCCCAGCATTTACCTGGTGTGAAAATGGGAAACCACGGAAAACCATTTTCAGGGCTGCCGACAGTGGGGTTCGAATGCTTAAATCAGACGTTTTTAGTACAGTAGACGTCAGAAACATAACTGTAGTTGAGAGTAAGCTAATTTTGGGCCATGATAGCCTTGAGGTATGACAACAGGAGGGTGCGGCGTCTCTCCCTGATAGTTGGGAGAGTTGCCGCACAACAATCCGGCTGAGATGCCTCATTGCCATCAGATTCTACAAGCGATCTGGAAACATTCAATACTATTCAGAGTGTACCGGTATTTTATTCGAATATTTTATCGTCTCACGATTTTAATATACATAATCTATTTTTACTGATTTCATTGGTAACTATTTTATTATATAAAATTATATTATTTTCAGAAATAAACATTTGCGACATGCCTGCTCAGTATAAAAGTAAGGGCACTGTTAAAAGACCTCAATGGACAGAGGAAAATTTAAGAGAGGCTGTTAAAAGACTGAAAGCCAAGGAAATACTGATCAGGGAGGCAGAATCATACTACAGAATAATGACGGAACGAACACTGAAACTTAGAATGCAGTCAGGAGATCTGGAAAAAGGCTCTCTGGGTCCAGCAGGTACAGCTACTTCAATAATCACCGAAGTCAAAATGATATTCAAAAAAGAATGACTGTGTGTAGTGTTTGAGTTACAAACAGTGGCTGCATGAATCTTGCTCCACATATAACGACTGTTGCAGCAGGATTGCTAGAGAACAAAGTTTCAAGAAACAATCTGTAAAAACTTGTAAGAGGATAAACATCAGTTTTTGATTCAACAAACCTGCCTTAGACATGTTTTCAAATTACTGTGTCAGGACAGGATTATATTCATTATGATTTTGATGTTTCCTTTATGTAACACGACGGCCCCGTGGTGTAGGGATAGCGTGCCTGCCTCTCGCCCGGAGGCCCCGGGTTCGATTTACGACCAGGTGAGGGCTTTTTCTCTCGACCTGAGGGCTGGTTCGAGGTCCACTCAGCCTACGTGATTAGAATTGAGGAGTTATCTGACGGTGAGATCGCGGCCCTTGTCTCGGAAGCCCATAATAACGGCCGAGAGGATGCGTCGTGCTGACCACAGGCACCTCGTAATCTGCAGGCCTTCGGACTGAGCAGTGGTCGCTGGACAGGCCAGAGCCCTTTCAAAGGCGTTTAGTGCTGTGGGGTTTTATATAACACAGTGAAGAATCCATTGCACATGCACATTCATAATAAATCGAAATTAAAATATGATTAATTTAATGTTGTAAATTATCAGATAGATTCTTTTACCATTGAATGATTATATTATATGGATATAATTGTCTTGTAGTACGTTCTAGTGTTCGGTTATATTAAAGTTGAAGACATTGGCTTAAATTTGATTTTGTCATTAATTATTTTACTTACGGCATGTCTCCCGAGCAAAGTCGGCATCTATACCGGGATCCAGGGAGAGACGCCGCTGATGCAACAATATATTTGTTCCCTCCCCTTTCCCATTTACTTTCACTTACCAATATTTTGTTCATCCCTGATCAAATGTACATGTTTTCAAATTATGCTCGATGAATTTGCAACAATGTTTAAAGTAAATATACCGAGATATAACAAAAAACATAAAAAGGGCGGCAACTCTACCGGAATTACCCTACGCTGTTTTCAGTTAGCAAATATTAGATAATAAACCTTTTATGTAGTTTTCAATTAGCAAATGTTGGATAGTAAACAAATTATTTATTTTCTTTCTTTGTTTCTTTCTTTCTTTCTTTCTTTCTTTTCTTTCCTTTTGTTTTCCTTTTTCTGATAGTGTTTTAACGTAGCACGAGGGTTTGAAAAATAGTGACCGTGGAATTAATTAAGGTACAGCTTAAGAAGTAAACACAATATGTAGTTCTCAACGAGAAAATATTAGATAACAATCGAATTACGCAGTTCTCTGTGAGAAAATTTTAGATAATAAAATAATTACGCAGTTCTCTGTGAGAAAGACTAATTACGCAGTTCAAAATGAGTAAATGTTAGAAAATAAAATAATTACACATTGTCTATCAGTAAATGTTAGATAACAAACGAATTACACAGTTCTCTATGAGTAAATGTTAGATAAAAAACGAATTACGCAGTTAATAATAATAATGTTATTGGCTTTACGTCCCACTAACTACTTTTACGGTTTTAGGAGACGCCGTGGTGCCGGTATTTAGCCCCGCAGGAGATCTTTTATGTGCCAGAAAATCTACCGACACGAGGCTGACGTATTTGAGCACCTTCAAATACCACCGGACTGAGCCAGGATCGAACCTGCCAAGTTGGGGTCAGAAGACCAGCGCCTCAACCGTCTGAGCCACACAGCCAGGCAATTACGCAGTTCTCTATGAGTAAATGTTAGACAATAAACAAGTTCTCTGTGAATAAATATTAGATAACAAGCTAACTACGCAGTTTTCTATGAGTAATTCTTACAAAACAAACGAATTACGTAGTTCTCAGTGAGCAAATATTAAATAATAAAGATAATACAGAGTTTTCAATGAGAAAATATTAAATAATAGAGATAATACAGAGTTTTCAATGAGAAAATATTAAATAATAGAGATAATTCTTAGTTCTCAAACAGAAAATATTAAATAATAAAGATAATACTTAGTTCTCAATGAACAAATCTTAAATGAGCAAATATTAAACAATAAGTATAATACATAGTTCTCAATGAGCAAATATTAAACAATACTGAGTTCCAAATATGTAAACGTCAGATAACAAACGAAATGAAATGCCACAGTTCCCAAAGAAAAAATTTAGTTTCGTGGTAATTAATGAATGAAGCTGTTGAAGAGCAATCCTTCCTGTACTAATTAAGGCTCTGCAAGTATTTTTCAGTTCCTTCTACCCAAAGGTCTTGACACCCTGCAATAGGGCGCGGACCACACAACTGTGAGATCTCTATCAAAGGAGGGCCTGGCGTGGGGGACGACAAGGAGATGCAATCAGTACCACTGCCATCTGGTAATTGAGGACGAAACCAGCTGAATCTAAAGTTTAAATGACCAACGCCCCGGCTACTGTGCCGGAGATTGAGCATGTGTGTGCGTGTGTGCGTGAGAGCTTCAGGAGAGAGGGAGCTGGGGAGAGTCTTTGAAGGAGATGAATCAACGGGTATAAGAAGAGAAACTGCAAAGCTTCGATAAATTCTGAGAGACCAGAAATGCTGTGGGGGCGAACATGATAGAGAGACAAGCGAAAAATACAGCAGACAGAAAGTAAGTGAGAATACCCTAAGCTTGTGAGATATTGCAGTGCGGCTTCCAACCCCACCTCGGCCAATAACGCAGTCCTCACCGGCAGCCACTTACTCTTACTGTGTGTAAACGATCTGGAATTTAAACGGACATGGGATCAAACAAGAAGTAAATAGAAACATACACCACCGGCATACAGGAATCCACTGACGATACTGAAATCCCGGCTGTTCGGAAACGAGAGCATGTTGAGGAGACATCGGAAGTTGTTAGTAATATCCTCATTATTGTGCATATGAAAAATATGCTTAAATAAAATATTGCACACATTATAGAAAGCTGAGCTTTTAATAAAATAATTTACCGGTATGTCCACCTCTGTGGTTTAGTACCGTAGTTAGTGTGATTAGCCGCCACTCTTAGAGGCCCACGTTCGATTCCCGGCTCTGCCACGAAATTTGAAAAGTGGAACGAGGACTGGAACGTGGTCCACTGAGTAGAGGGGTTTCGATTCCCACCTCACCCATCCGCGGTCTTCCACTTCTTCTCCAGCAAATGTCGGGATTGTACCTAACTTAAGGCCACGGTAGCTTCCTTCCCTTTTTCTTGTATATCCTTTCCAATCTTCCCTTTCTCACAAGGTCTCTGTTCAACATAGCAGGTGAGGTCGTCTCGACGAGTTACTGGTGCCCCTTCCCTCTTGTATCCCCGACCAAATGTCTCACGCTCCAGGACACTGTCCTTGAGGCGGTAGAGGTGGGATCCCTCAATGTCTGCGAGGGAAAAAGCAACCCTGGACGGTAAAGTAATTAATAATAATATTAATGAAAATTTACCGATATTAATATCGTACATATTATACAGTATGTGGTGCGGATCCATGGTTGAGTGGTCGGTTCGGAGACTGGGAATTTTAGGCGTTGATATTATATTATATCTATATATATAAAATAACTTGTCCTGACTGACTGACTCACTGACTGACTGACTGACTGACTGACTGACTGAATGACTGACTGACTGACTGACTGACTGACTGACTGACTGACTGACTGACTGACTGACTGACTGACTGACTGACTGACTGATTCATCATCGCCGAGCCAAAACTACTGGACATAAAGAAATGAAATTTTGGACATAGATTCATATTAAAATGTAGGTGCTCGCTAAGAGAGGATTTTTGGATATTCCTTCGCTAAGGAGATGAAAAGGGGGTTGAAATTTTAAAATGAGTGTATCAATATTTCAGAACTTTAAAAGTTTACAGATGTAAAAATTGGTATTTAGAATCTTCTTTAAAAATAAGGAAACACGTATTCTTTTATTTTGCGAAAATCCAAATAGGAGGGGTAAAAACAGTGAAAAAGGGGTTGAATATCTTTAATCAGGATACCGGTACCTACATACAGAAACTGAAGATATTACAGACCTGAAAATTGGTACTTTTGATCTCTTTTAAAAATAAAGAAACACGTATTTTTTTTGTTTTTGGAAAATCCAATTAATGGGGAGTGAAAAGGGGGGTTAATTTTTAAAATGAGTGCATCTATATCTCAAAACATTTAAAGTTTACAGATGTAAAAAATTGGTATTTAGAATCTTCATTAAAAATAAAGAACCACGTATTATTTGTTTTCGGAAAATCCCAATAGGAGGGGGGAAAAGGGGTGAAAAATGGGTTGAATGCCTTTAATGAGGATACATATATCTCAGAAACGGAAGATATTACAGAACTAAAAATTTGTATAAGGGATCTCCTTTAAAAATGAAGAAACACGTATTTTTTAGTTTTTGGAAAATCCAATTAATGGCGGTTAAACAGGAGTGACAAATTGGGGTGAATTTTTTGAAAGACTATATCTACAGAATATCTTGGAAACGTAAAATGTAATAGACATAAAAAGTGGGTGTTTGGAATCTCCTGTAAATGTAAAGAAACATAGGTGATTTGTTTTTGGAAACTCCACTTAAGGGGAACTCAAAAGGGGTAAAATTTTAAAATGAGAATTTTTACGGTATATCTAAAAAAACTTAACATGTTACAGAAGTGAAAACTGGTATTTTTTATCTCTATTAAACATAAAGAAACGTGTATTTTTAGTTTTCGGAAATACCACTTGGGTGGAGGGGGGGTTAAAGTGACTGAATATGGTGTTGAATTCTTTTAATTAGGCTACTTATATCTCAAAAATGAAGATGTTACAGACGTGAAATTTGATATTTGCAATCTGCTTTAAAAGTAAAGAAACACGTATTCTCGGAAAATCCAATGAAGGGGGGGGGGGGGTTAATGAATTGAAAAATTAATTGACTTAATTGTATTAGAATACATACATCTAATAAAAACTAAAGTTGTTACAGACGTGAAAATTCGTATTTGGATCTCCTTTAAAAAAAAGAAAAACGCGTTTTGGGGGGAATCCATCTTGGGGGCGGGAGTGTAAAGGAGTTGAATTCCTTTCAGGTGGACACATAAATCAAAAACTGAAGAAGTTAGAATCGTGATAATTGGAATTTAGAAGATCCTTTACTATTAAAGAAACAAGTATTTTGGGGGGGAAAGTTCACTTAGGTGGGGGGCGGGGGGGGAGGAGCAGTTGGAAATGAAGTGAAAAAAAAAGAATTATTTTTATGAGGATACACATATCTCAAAAGTGAAGGTAATAGACGTGAGCATTGGTGTTTGGAATCTCCTTTAAACTTAAAGAAACACGCCTTCTTTTAATTTTTTTGGGAGGGGGGTGGGTTGGCGGTAAATAAACTTAACGGCGGTGGGGTGTAAAAGGAAGTGAGACCAATTGATTTTACTGTTCTTAATGTACTTATAAGGATCCTCCGTTGCTCAGGCGGCAGCGCGCCGGCCTCTCACAGCTGGTTTCCGTGGTTCAAATCCCGGTCACTCCATGTGACATTCGTGCTGGACAAAACGGAGGCGGGACAGGTTTTTCTCCGGATACTCAGGTTTTCCCTGTCATCATTCATTCCAGCAACACATAATAATAATAATAATAATAATAATAATAATAATGTTCCAGACCGTCGTCAAATGTGCTGACCGCGCTGGAAACGGCTCCTGGACGGGTAATGACTAAGAATGCAGTCCGGCCGCGGGTTCAGTGCCGCCAAGGCACCCAATATGACACCACGCCGTATCTTCTGAAGGATTTTATCCATATTAAAAATGATTATAGGAAAAGATGGCAAAGATTTACGGACCCAACTGACCGGGAGGAATACCTGAACCTAACCCGGGATGTACGAAATCGATTGCTAGAAATGAAGATTGAAAAATGGGAGGAAACGTGCCGTAATATAACAGAAAACGAGTCAGATCGGGAATTTTGGTGGATTCTCGCAGAAAACGAGTCAGATCGCGAATTATCGCGAATTTCGGCGGATTATATATCTAAAACAATAAGCATTCAATTATAAATTTCAGTATAATACCGTAGCGAAGAACGGGTATCTTGCTAGTTATATTATATTATATTATATTATATTATATTATATTATATTATATTATATTATATTATATTATATTATATTATATTATATTATATTATATTATATTATATTATATTATATTATATTATATTATATTTCTGTATTCGATCTTCCTTAGCCGAGTAGATTAGCTTAGACAGTAGACAGCTGGCTTTTGAATCCAAGTTGGCGGGTTCAATCTCTGCTCGGTCCAGTGGTATTTTAACGGTACTCAAATACGTCAGCCTCAAGTAATACATTTACCAGCACTTAAAAGGAACAGATGCGACGTAAAACCAGTAACGTCTCCTTCGCCTTTTCCGACTCAGGCGTGGTAGGTTTTTCTGGCCGTGCTCCTGTAACAACTTCCCTCTTGGACCCTTGACAGTAACATGTTCTTATTCCCCTTCTTTGTCTTCTTCTTCGTGATGCTTTTCAATTACTTGGAGTCGACGCTAATGTAGATAAAGCCGACTTTTACGCCTAGATGCCCTACTTGATGCCAAGCCTACGTGGAGGGATATGTACAATATTGCATGTTTCTGTGGTGATTGGTAGTGTTGTATGCAAGACTAGTGTTACGAAAATGTTGGAAACTTCGAGCTGGGAAGACTTCGGAGTAAGGAGACGAGATCCTTGACTAAGTGGTATGATGAGGACTGTCAGTGGAGAAATGTCCGGCTCCATGGCTAAATGGTTAGCGTGCTGGCCTTTGATCACAGGGGTCCAGGGTTCGATTCCCGGAAGGGTCGGGAATTTTAACCTTAATTGGTTAATTTCGCTGGCACGGGGGCTGGGTGTATGTGTCGTCTTCATTATCATTTCATTTCATCACGGCGCGCATGCCGCCTACGGGTGTCAAATCAAAAGACCTGCATCTGACGAGCCGAACTTGTCATCGGACACTAAAAGCCATACGCCATTTCATTTCAGTGGAGAAATGGCGTGGAATGACATTAGTAGACGAGTGGTGTTTTTAAATGTATGAAACGTCACAGTATGGAGATAAAGTTGGAAATCAAGAGGACAAATTGGGTCAAGTATTCATTTGTAGGAAGAGGAGTTAGTTATAGGAATATTTACCAAGTGAGATGTTCGATAAATTTCCAAATTATTTCACATTATTTAAGAAACACAAGTGATGGAGAATCTGCTACCTGGGCGACTGCCGTAATTGTAAATCTACATTGATTGATTGATTGATTGATTGATTGATTGATTGATTGATTGATTGATTGATTGATTGATTGATTGATTGATTGATTGATTGATTGATTGATTGATTGATTGATTGATTGATTGATTGATTGATTGATTGATTGATTGATTGATTGATTGATTGATTGATTGATTGATTGATTGATTGATTGATTGATTGATTGATTGATTGATTGATTGATTGATTGATTGATTGATTGATTGATACGAAGACAAACGCCCAGCCTCAGAGCTAGAGGAACTAAAAGACGCGGTTAAAATCCCCAACGCTACTCGGAATCGAACCCAGCACCCCTTCATCCGAAGGCCAGAATGCTGACCATTCATTGAAGGAACAGAACTAGCGGTAATATTGGATTATAATTTTTCACTACACTTCAAATATTTTCATCTTTATTTGGGATTATGTATACAAAATTCGAAAATAGATTCAATTCAATGTCTGTCTTTCTATTTGTTTGTGTTGTTTGTTACTTCGCAGAGAAACGGCTCGAGAAAATTTCTCGAAACACGGTAAGTTCATTGTTAAGCACGTATTACGTCATGCACTTCCCCTCCATGCTCGCTCAGCTGTTCTCGTTCCTCAACAGCGAGGAACAAACTGGCTCCGAATTTTATCGCTCTGAATTGACGCTAGCTGACCTAGGCTATATATTATTTTATTAGTGCGCAGTGGCGCAGTTCTATTAAGGCACCCGAAACGGTAAATGCCAAATCTCTGCATTAACATTGACTGCATAAAAACCGTAGTCGGGGAAAACATAATTTCCAACATGTTAATCTTAATAGGCCCTATATTTTTATCCTGCGAAGAATGATAATGGAGATATTCATGATTGCTATCACACATTTCACGAACTCCCAATATCTTCTTAGATATGCATTCTAGGGCTATCAAAACAAAAAATATCCATGAGATGAGCTCGTAATACGACAGTTCTTCTTATTCTTCCTCTTCATTATTATTATTATTATTATTATTATTTTCCGTGTTTTCCCATTTTCACACCAGGCAAATGCTGGGGATGTACCTTAATTAAGGCCACAGCCGCTTCCTTCCCACTCCTAGCCCTTTCCTATACCATCGTCGCCATAAGACCTATCTGTGTCAGTGCGACGTAAAACGACTAGCGGATTATTATTATTATAAACATCATATCACATATCGTTACTGTTAGAGCAGTATTCGTACTCAGCTATGGTTTCCTGTATAGTAATCCTTATCACAGACCCTACTTTGCAACGGTTTTCGCCCACAGTCATAACACGAAAACGGAAACTTTCTTAAACGTGAGAAAGTTCTGGTAGTGAACATTAAATTTTAAATAATTGTATTTAAATCTTTTCGTAGGTATTATATTATTGTACTTATTCAGCAAAAGGGGATGCCAGGCCGAGGCGGTAAAGGCGTGCTCGGTTCGCCCGGAAGGGCGTGGGTTCGAATCCCCGTCAGGGAGTCGTAAAATTCAAGAAACGAGATTTCCACTTCCGGAGGTGCATATGGCCCTGAGGTTCACTCATCCTATACCAAAAATGAGTACCAGGTTCATTTCTGGGGGCAAAGGCGGCCGGGCGTAGAGCTATGGTGGAAGCCTTTACCTTCCACTCCTCCAAGGGCCTTCATGGCCTGTACGGAGGTGTCTTTGACTTATGGAGCAAAAGTTCATTTATATTATAATGTGTACTATAATACATACTTTATATACAGTAAGGTACCGTACCATAGGCCGCCTCTGTGGTGTAGTAGTTAGTGTGATTAGCTGCTAACCCCAGAGGACTCGGGTTCGATTCCCGGTTCTGCCACGAATTTGAAAAGTGGTATGAGGGCCACGGGGGTGCGGGTGGGGGCGGGGTCACCTGGGTAGAGGGAGTGGCTTAGATTCCCAACTCAGCCATCCTAGAAGTGGTTTTCCGTTGTTTCCAACTTATCCTGCAGGCAAATGTCCGGATAGTTCGCAACTTAATGCCACGGGCGCTTCTTTCCCTCTTCCTTGCCCATACCTTCCGATCTTTTCATTCCCCCACAAGGCCCCTGTTCAGCATAGCAGGTTAGCCGCCTGGGCGAGGTACTGGTCCTCCTTCCAACTTGTATCCCACCGACCCAATGTACTGCCCTTGAGGCAGTAGAGGTGGGATGGCTCTCTGAGTCCGAGGGAAAATCAACCGTGGATGGTAAACGGATTAAAAAAGAAGTGTTAGGTACCATCCCGGCGTTCCTGCCCTCGTACCACTTTTCAAATTTTGTGGCAGAGCCGGGAATCGAACCCAGACCTGTCAGGGTGGCAGTTAACCGCACTTACTACTGCACCACAGAGGTGGACATTATTATTATTATTATTATTATTATTATTATTATTATTATTATTATTATTATTATTATTATTATTATTATTATTATTATTATTATCGTGCTTTTTTTTTGTAATTGGCTTTATGTCGCACCGACACAGTAGGTCTTATGGCGACGATGGGACAGGAAAGGGCTAGGAGTGGGAAGGAAGCGGCCTTGGCCTTAATTCAGGTACAGCGCCAGCATTTGTCTGGTGTGAAAATGGGAAACCAAGGAAAACCATCTTCAGGGCTGCCGACAGTGAGGTTCGAACCCCCTATTTCCCGAATACTGGATACTGGCCGCACTTAAGCGACTGCAGTTATCGAGCTCGGTATTTTTTTATTATAGTGAAAGCTCGATTTAACGCGGTTGTCGAGCAACATACTTTATGGGAAATGACCAATAGGGTGATAGAATTTTCTTTTTTCTCACATCTCTGCGGTTGCAGGTGGGAACTGTGCCGCACATGTGGATTTGGCCCCCTTTTACGACTGGATGCCCTTCCTGTCGCCAACCTTATATGGAGAGATATAATCACTATTGTGAGTTTCTGTCGTGGTTGGTAGTGCAGTGTGTTGTATGAATATGAAGAGGGAATTGTTGGGACAACACAAACACCCAGTCTTCTGGCCAGAAGTATCAATCATACGTGATTAAAATCCCCGACCCGGCCTAGAATCTAACCTGGGACCCTTTGAACCGAAGGCCTCAACGCTGACCATTTAGCCAGTGAGTAGGACTATAGGACGACAAAATACTGGGAAAAGATAGTAGGCTAAAAAAGAACACAATTTTATGAAGGACACTGTGCTAATACACACAGTCGTCATTCAGTTCTTCACACTATCGATTATGTTCAATTTATCGTGCAAAGAGTACGCCTTTCTGTTTTGTGACGTCACAGCTGCAGCAACGAACTCAGGACTCAACTAGGGGTTTGTCTGACAAAAGCTGGAAACGAACACGGTCACTTCTTTCGTAAAGACGGGTGCAGGAAAACAAGTTTAAATTGTGATTCCCCTGTGTACGCAAAAGTTTGGCCAACTCTTCGCGCCCCGTTATTTTTATGAATAGACAGACACGTGCTTTCTAAAACCCATCCAGTCATCCCTTGAAGCTCTGCTTACAGCAGGGTCAGTAATAATTACAGACTATAATGCAAAATCTCTCTACGCACCTCGTTACTACATTTAAAAACTAAAAATTTAATTGTTGCTTTTTTTCTGGAGACATACAGTATTTTCTGCCCTGCTCAATCCGAAACGGGCAACATTTAACCGGCCTTCCACTGTCTTATTTTATTACAATCAAGATTATATGAAAACGGGACAGTGTTCTATATCTCTAACTGGTATGTTTTATGTCAATTAAGGACTTCCCGCCGAGATGCTGCTATTTGAAAGCGATGTCAAGGCGATGGCATCACTTAATAAAGTATTGATATAAATGTACACAATACTTTGTCTTCATTATAGGATATAAAATTTCGTTAGCACCTTCGCCTGTGTGTGGCCAAGACTAGAAGTAGACAGATGTAATTTCATTAAAGTTAATACAAACCTAAGCAACAAAGCTTTCAAATAAGCCCTTAACTTACCTATACGTTAACGTGCATTCATTTTAAGTATAAAACAGGCGCAGGAAGAAATGGTTTCCAATGTCTGTTTATATTGTTGAAGTGTTACTAGGATGTAAACTAAAATGGAAGTAACTAGGAATGGGAAATGTAATAAAGATGAAAACGATTTCTGAAGAAAGAAGGCACTAAAAGGAGTCCAAGAAGGGATATGTATGTGACAAGTCTATCGAGCTCCAAACATGGAGGGAATAGCCAGCTAATAGGTGGGCCGTGTTCCAGGGCCACATACAACGCCCCAATTAAACTTCTCCGACCAGCTTGTTCACGTTCAAATGTATGGTAATTACGTGGTCGGCCACCTGTAAGTAAGTGTGCATTTCGACATTCTTAATGACATGTCGGGTACAGCTGCAGTGGGCCAACCACAGCCGCACAGCTACCAAACATGCCTTCACACTTATCACCTTCCCCATGTATCTAGAAAATCTGACTCTTAAGGACACCGAGAGCAATCTAGATAAAATGGCTCTCACATCAAGGGTCACTTTCTTATACAACTTTTTATGGATACCTTGGTGCTCATGGATATATCCTCATCTAACACTTGCGGTCCCACAACAATCTCAGTTAAACTTTGAAGTATATTGTCGAGAAGAACGAACGACGAACTGAATGATTAACGGAATAGTACAGGTTTCCCATCACTTGACCCAGTTTTAACGTGATCAATTTTACCTGTAAGAAGAGTGGGAGGCTACAAGGATTGGCGTAACGAAATGGGGTAGAAGTTTGAAGCCTTCGCACCCTAGCAAATTGTAGCTGGATTTCGTTTCTTTAGTTATCAACGTTTGAGGTACCTATATCCTCAACTACGGGTCCAGGGGTGCCGAGTAGGAGAGTTGTGGTGCACAGGAGATATATGTCGCACTATAAGACTAAGTGTGCCGAGTGGGAGAGTTGTGGTGCACGGGAGAGAAATGTCGCACTATAAGACTAAGTGTGCCGAGTGGGAGAGTTGTGGTGCACGGGGAGGATATCCACAGTATAAGACTAAGTGTGCCGAGTGGGAGAGTTGTGGTGCACGGGAGAGAAATGTCGCACTATAAGACTAAGTGTGCCGAGTGGGAGAGTTGTGGTGCACGGGGAGGATATCCACAGTATAAGACTAAGTGTGCCGAGTGGGAGAGTTGTGGTGCACGGGGAGGATATCCACAGCATAAGACTAAGTGTGCCGAGTGGGAGAGTTGCGGTGCACGGGAGAGAAATGTCGCACTATAAGACTAAGTGTGCCGAGTGGGAGAGTTGTGGTGCACGGGGAGGATATCCACAATATAAGACTAAGTGTGCCGAGTGGGAGAGTTGTGGTGCACGGGGAGGATATCCGCACTATAAGTCTAAGTGTGCAGAGTGGGAGAGTTGTGGTGCACAGGAGAGATATGTCGCACTATAAGACTAAGTGTGCCGAGTGGGAGAGTTGTGGTGCACGGGGAGGATATCCGCACTATAAGACTAAGTGTGCCGAGTGGGAGAGTTGTGGTGCACGGGGAGGATATCCGCACTACAAGACTAAATGTGTCGAGTGGGAGAGTTGTGGTGCACGGGGAGGATATCCGCACTATAAGACTAAATGTGTCGAGTGGGAGAGTTGTGGTTCACGGGGAAGATATCCGCACTATAAGACTAAATGTGTCGAGTGGGAGAGTTGTGGAGCACGGGGAGGATATCCACAGTATAAGACTAAGTGTGCCGAGTGGGAGAGTTGTGGTGCACGGGGAGGATATCCGCACTATAAGACTAAGTGTGCAGAGTGGGAGAGTTGTGGTGCACGGGGAGGATATCCGCACTATAAGACTAAATGTGTCGAGTGGGAGAGTTGTGGAGCACGGGGAGGATATCCGCACTATAAGACCAAATGTGTCGAGTGGGAGAGTTGTGGTGCACGGGGAGGATATCCGCACTTTAAGACTAAGTGTGCCGAGTGGGACAGTTTTGGTGCACGGGGAGAGTTGTGGTGCACGGGGAGGATATCCGCACTATAAGTCTACGTGCGCCGAGTGGGAGAGTTGTGGTGCACGGGGAAGATATCCGCACTATAAGACTCAGTGTGCCGAGTGGGAGAGTTTTGGTGCACGGGGAGAGTTGTGGTGCATGGGGAGGATATCCCCACTATAAGTCTAAGTGCGCCGAGTGGGAGAGTTGTGGTGCACGGGGAGGACATCCGCACTTTAAGACTAAGTGTGCCGAGTGGGAGAGTTGTGGTGCACGTGGAGGATATGCCGCAAGTAGCATGAGCAATGTATGTTCTAAAACAATCGGTGCTGAGTCAGCATGAAGTCATTGACTCCTAGTTGAGTAGTAAGGGTATGTCGATTCTGGAATGAGGTCATGTAGGTTCCAGGCCATTGAACGCGGAATAACGTCATAACCTTGCGTGCGAGAGCAAGCCTAACCTCACAGACTCCATTGGAGGGGCCTAATTGGACTGTGAATAATCTGGGGGCGCTTTTAACCACACTAGGTGAGGTTATGACATCATACGCATAAGCACGAGGACAACGCTAACCTCACCGGCCAACCTGGGGTGTTTTTGACCGCTAGGTGATGTTATGGCGTCATACGCTTAAGTACGAGAGCAATGCTAAACTAACGGGTCAATTTGGAGGAGGCGAATCTGACGGGATGCCCTTGGAGGAGCCGAGTTGGAAATGTCACCGACACCTTTGGAGGAGCCGAATCGGTCGGGCGCCCATGGAGGAGCAACAGATCGGTTGGGTGACCTGCAGATGAGGTTAAGACATTATTATGATATGTTAACCACACCTTGCGTACGAACGCTAACCTAACCGAACACACAGGCTCTCCTGACGTGTGTCCATTCGTTGTCCCGTTTCCCTACGGTGTCGGGTTTGTGGTAAGATTAATCTTTTAAGATGGATTTTTTATAACCGGAAGCCCTTCCTGACGTCAACCTCATCAGAAAAGATAGTAAGATGGAATAAATGACATAATTTATGATAGTAGGAAGAGAGAGGGTAAAAGCCGGTAGTGGCACATAGCCTTCTCCAGTCGAATAGGCCTGCTCAAGGCTTTACGTCGTCATCTGACGGCAAATAACCACCAAAAGAGTTATATGCCCTCACTCCATGTGAGCACTGCGGAGAGGATTGGAATTAATTCAAGGCTCTTTTGGGGCACAAAATCTAGTATTTAGGAATTGTATACCACCACCTACCTTATCCTACCAGACTGAATGGCTCAGATAGTTGAGACGCTGGCCTTATAATAATCGTGGTCGCCACGACATTTACATAATTTGATTGCCCACCCGAATTCATTGTATATATATGTATTATATATCATAAGTAATTTTATTCATTATTAACGTCCATCATCATCATTTATGTAATTGTACGTAAGAACGAGATATAATTTTTAATTGTAATATATTAGAATATTCCGTGGTAATGTCAAGACAGGTCTTGCGCTAACAGGCTACTTGGTGTCTCGCAATAGTTCAGGAAGATTAATTTTGGATGGTTCTTGGAAACGTACGCAACAGCAAGAGGAAGATACGTAATTTCGTTGTTGGGACGCTAAATTACCGCCATATCACGTGCTGCTATCAGGAGGGCTTTTTCTGTCAAGGACAGACACTTCATCAATATATCGACCGATTGGTGACGTATATCGGCTCTCATTGGAACGAGATGTCATCTGACATCAAGGGAGGAAGTGGGAATATGAAGAGGATTTATATAGATCTACACGGCGTGGTGAAGATCATTCTGCATTCTGATTCTGTATTCTGCATTCTTCATTCTGCATCCAGCTTTCTTGAGTCTCCATTCTCAGGTAGTCCACGGGCTTTCAGAGAGTCACTCTGCTATCTGAGTGCATTGCTTACGATGTGCTTATACTCAACATTTCTTATCGGCTCTGTGAGACTTATTCAGATTATTTAGAAAGACAAGTTCATATAATATAGAAGGACTGGATGTTTTCCGTTCTCTCTATTCAATTAATTCCGATGTGGATTTTCACATTGTAAGGCTGGTACTATGTTTTAGGTACTCAGCACAATAGGGAGTGATAGATTCCGGGTGGAATCCATTCCATGAAGCAGATGCTAAGGATGATGCTGTTGGAAGAGGGACGACAACGATCAACCACGGAAGCAGACGACGAAAAGATCAACTTCCGGAGAGCATTAGTTAGCCCTGTTATCGCAAGTCCACGCGTGTAGTATTGGATTGTAATCTCAGTCAGTAATTTTTTAATTTTGGTAAAAACTCGTTTTTACGTAATTTCACCTTTTTTGGAATAAAACTTTTTTCTTTTTACATCGCTAAATAATTGACTTTGTATTAGGTTCCCTATGTTTTTTCCACATGGTATTTAATGGTCAGTATCCTTATACCCCACGACCGGGATAGTCTCATTAAATTAAGTTTAGTACATTTTAGATCTAAATTTGGTTTCAAATTACATTTAATTTCGAAGCTTGGCGTCCAGCGTGCAACTGTTAATTATCTATATCGGGTGTTCGATCCGTTACATTATGACACCATAACGTGGGGTGCGAAAACCATTAAATACGATATAGGGAACGGCGAATCTGAAGATAGGGTCTATGTTTTTGTTAAGGGGCGAAAGTGCTATCAATAAATCCATATTTCAGTATATGTTTGATGTTAGGGAATCATGGCAGATCAAACGCAAGGTATGATGTTTCGCGATGGTAGTGTGCTTAGAGGTGGTTCGTCAACTAACGATAAAGACATGGTATGTGAGTCTGTGGAGGAGATGAGAGTAGATAAGACAGATAACCAGGCTCAACATGATGACTCACAGGGTAATAAATTAGGGGGCGGAGCGGAGGTTATACCTACCACCGAAGAAAATAGCATTGAGTTAAGAAGTTTTATACAGTCTATGTTTAAAGAGTTAATGAAAGAGTTAAAGGATCAGGGGAAGGAAATCAATGAAAAATTTGAGCATCAGAGGAAGGAAATAAATGAAAAATTAGAGCATCATGGGAAGGAAATCAATGAAAAATTAGAGCAGCAGGGGAAGGAAATTAAGGTAGACCTACAGAAAACTAAGAAAGAGCTATGTGACGAACGTAGAGAGTACAAAGCAGAAACTGATAAGAAAATGAAGGAACATAGTAAGGAAATAAGCGAGCTGTTAAAAAAGAGTGAGAATTGCGATAAACGGTTAGATGAACAGAATGAGAAGACTGAACAACATAACAGAGAGGTGGATAAGAAGTTGGTAGAGCAAAAATGCGAACTTTTAGAAGTTATTGGGAAGGAAAATAATAAAACTAGGGAGAGAGTAGAAACACAGGAAAGTGAAATTAAAGCGTTAAGAAACAAACAGACAACCATGTTAAGTGAGATAGAAGGTAGAGATATGAAAGTTGAGGAGAGAGTCAATAATGTAGAAGCGAAGTTGAGACGGGAAATACGAAAGAAACAAGGTAGCTATGATGGGGTGACGGAGGAAATTACGTAAGAGAAGAGGAATTACCGAAGTTTAACGGGAGACAAACCAACCCACTGAACTTCCTTAACCTTATTCAGAAGCGGTTTGAGCGAAATATAAATGAGGGGTATACTGAATGGGAGCAGGTTTTGGAAATTATTAGTAGTGCTTTCGTGGGAGAAACGAGATCCTGGTTCGTGGTGTACCGTAACAGTATGAAAGACCTCAACGAGTTCCAGAATAAATTTAAAGAAAAATACTGGAACAAGACAATTCAGAGTCGTGAGAGGGAATGAGTCGTTTTTGGGAAGTTTAGGGAGAAAGAGGGGGTATCCATGACGGAGTACTTCTTGGCTCACGTCATGATATGCCAGAATTTAGCTGGAATACCGACGGATACTGACGTAGTAAGGCTACTACTCAGGCATTTTCCTGAACGAGTAAGAACTGCAGCGGTGATGCACGAAACTAGCACTATTCAGGAGATGGAACAGCTGCTCACTAAATTTGATGGGTTGGGTAATATGGAGAGTAGAAACGGGAACGCGCAAGATTATTTCCCGCAGTATAAGCGCAGGGAAAGGCAGCCGAACTATGAAAATAGAAATGAAGGTAACCCTAGGAGTAACGGGAAGCAAGGACGAGCGTATCTGCAAGCAGGTAACCGACAGAAGGATAGGAATGTGAGCACGACCGGGACGAATGGTCAGTGCCAAGTAAGACATTTAAACTGCGTACGGGCTGTAATTCAGGGTCTGTATTTCAGCCGTATCCACCGATAACCCGAAGTTGTGTTATGGAGTTATCGTATGACCTAGATGTAAGAGACGATTTAATGTTTCAGCCACAGCAGGAATATATGAATAAACAGGAGCAAGTGGTTAATCCCATTGTTAAGTTAGAAGTATGGGGGCGGGTGTTCAGGCACTTATTGATGCAGGTAGTCAGAGGTCATGCGTTAGTTATGAGTGGTATATGATTTTTGTACAACGAGGTATTTATGTGGAGGAAACGCCAGTTAAGGGTACGTATATCATCACTGCTGTTGGCAAGAAGTCCAAACAAGTATGTAAGCAGGTGGCATTACCTATAATTATTGCTGGTTATATTATGGTTCAGATATGTTTAGTTATTCCGCATCTTGTACTTAATATCATCTTGGAATGTGACTGGCTGACGTAACACTCAGCACAGTTAGATTACAAAGAAGCTGTGGTTAACTTCACGTGGAACGAGGCTCATACTAAAGTCAATTTTGAGGGTGACGTTCAGAGGAAACAGGGTGATTGTGCCATGGGGTGTGTTGTCAGGGTTTCACAAGCTATCGAGGAAGCTAGAGAGAGCTTCAGGGAAGAAGAAGAAGTTAGTGAGAGCTTCGTTCTCTGTCACGTGTTGTTGAATAAGGGTCAAAAGGACGCATTATGGGAATCTGTGAGAAAGAGTTGCTTGGAGGAAGGACGGCAAGACGAGTTGTTGGCGGTGTTGCTTGAACACGTCAATGTATTTTCAGTGAAACCTGGCCGAACTCATGTGTATGAGCATTCTTTTTCTGTACTGGATAGTAGCCTTTTTAGTGGACCGAGGTATGGCATTCCACACAAGTTTTCCAAAGCAGTAGACGAGCAAATAAAAAGTATGCTATCCAACGGCGTGATTGAGCCATTAAATAGTCAGAACGTAGATAACGGGAAGTCAGCCTGGTTACTGTGACGAGGTGTTCGTGTGTTTGTGTATCAGCTGTGTGCATATAAGAAGTGGATTTTCAGGAGTATGTCTGTAGACAGGTGGGGGCGTGGTGTGCTGTCTGGTGTTAGCTCACTGTACTGCTGAGCACGTGAGTCATGTCAATCGGCGCGTATGTGATGCCATGAGTTTTTGTTTTCTGTAAATGTAAAAGGGATAATTCATACTTGCCCAATAGGAAGACCTACGTAAAAAAGTTTGTTTTTGTAAAATAGAGTAATCGCAGGCAGATATGTGCCATGAGAGGACTTGCGGTAGCACGGTTACATCTTCCAACGGCGTGTGGGTGAACGTGTGTAACAGTGCTTGTAGCGTCATGTGTGGGGATACACTTGGTATTGGGTGACACCAGGTGAAATGATGCTCTCACATATTGTATAGCGTGTGGTTGCGCTATATGTTTTTTGTGTCATTTTAATCTGGTGAAGACAATCTTAAAACTGATGAACGCTTCAGGGTGAAGAATTGAGAGGAGATGTTGTATAGTAGTATTTTTAGGTATTGCTTTTGTAATTGTGTAATGTGTGAATTTTGATGGAAGTTGAAGGACAGTTGAACACTCGAAAGCGTGGAGGCTGAGATATATGTATACATGGTTGGCATGTTAAAGTTGGGTAAATAATGTGTGTCGGTCTAGATAGAGGTGATACCACATGATAGACTGATGCAAGATGAACTGTATGAGACGTCGAGATGAGTGTAAATTTGACAAGCTGTGAATGATGATTCGATGTATGACAAACTAGTATATTTTCTCTGATATATATAAATATGTTGTGAGTGATTCCGACACTATGTGTTACGCATGTCAGAATCAGGGGGGCGAATGTAATAATCGAGGACGCCACGACATTTACATAATTTGATTGCCCACCCGAATTCATTGTATATATATGTATCATGTATCATATGTAATTTTATTCATTATTAACGTCCATCATCATCATTTATGTAATTGTACGTTAGAACGAGATATAATTTTTAATTGTAATATATTAGAATATTCCGTGGTAATGTCAAGACAGGTCCGGCGCTAACAGGCTACTTGGTGTCTCGCAATAGTCCAGGAAGGTTAATTTTGGATGGTTCTTGGAAACGTACGCAACAGCAAGAGGAAGATACATAATTTCGTTGTTGGGACGCTAAATTACCGCCATATCACGTGCTCCTATCAGGAGGGCTTTTTCTGTCAAGGACAGACACTTCATCAATACATCGACCGATTGGTGACGTATATCGGCTCTCATTGGAACGAGATGTCATCGGACATCAAGGGAGGAAGTGGGAATATGAAGAGGATTTATATAGATCTACACGGCGTGGTGAAGATCATTCTGCATTCTGATTCTGTATTCTGCATTCTTCATTCTGCATCCAGCTTTCTTGAGTCTCCATTCTCAGGTAGTCCACGGGCTTTCAGAGAGTCACTCTGCTATCTAAGTGCATCGCTTACGATGGGCTTATACTCAACATTCCTTATCGGCTCTGTGAGACTTATTCAGATTATTTAGAAAGACAAGTTCATATAATATAGAAGGACTGGATGTTTTCCGTTCTCTCTATTCAATTAATTCCGATGTGGATTTTCACATTGTAAGGCTGGTACTATGTTTTTGGTACTCAGCACAATAGGGAGTGATAGATTACGGGTGGAATCCATTCCATGAAGCAGATGCTAAGGATGATGCTGTTGGAAGAGGGACGACAACGATCAACCACGGAAGCAGACGACGAAAAGATCAACTTCCGGAGAGCATTAGTTAGCCCTGTTATCGCAAGTCCACGCGTGTAGTATTGGATTGTAATCTCAGTCAGTAATTTTTTAATTTTGGTAAAAACTCGTTTTTACGTAATTTCACCTTTTTTGGAATAAAACCTTTTTCTTTTTACATCGCTAAATAATTGACTTTGTATTAGGTTCCCTATGTTTTTTCCACATGGTATTTAATGGTCAGTATCCTTATACCCCACGACCGGGATAGTCTCATTAAATTAAGTTTAGTACATTTTAGATCTAAATTCGGTTTCAAATTACGTTTAATTTCGAAGCCTGGCGTCCAGCGTGCAACTGTTGTTAATTATCTTTATCGGGTGTTTGATCCGTTACAGCCTTCCATCGCAAACTTTGCAGATTAACCTCACCTCATACACAACACCGTAGAGAAACGGGACAAGTGTCAAGATCGATTTTTTATAACCGGATGCCCTTCGTGACGTCAACCTCATCAGAGAAGATAGTAAGATGAAATAAATGATATGATATATGCTAGTAGGAAGGGGAAGGGTAAAGCCCGGTAGTGGCACATAGCCTTCTCCCGTCGAATAGCATCGAGAGGTCTGCTCAAGGCTTTACGTCTCCATCCGACGGGCATATAAGAATCAACACTCCTCATCCTCTTCTTCCTCCTCCTCCACCTAAAACGCATTTCTACTTAGTTGAGCACTTGCGCCAGAGTTGACTCCGTTTCAGTCCTTGTACCACTTTTCAAATTTCGTAAAAGAGCTGCATATCAAACGCATTGTACATACTTTATGTGTATTTCTATAATAGCGGGACTGAGCATGTGCCATACAAAGATCACACGGTTTTAGCATGCACGATCACGTTGACATGGTTAAGCATGTTTAGACTTGTTCCATATCAAGGTCACTCTCTAGTAAACTCAAGCCTTTATATATATAAATAAAAATATTTTATTTAGTCTTTAAGATGCTTCGATAGAGAGTAGAGCGCTTTATTTCATCATGACAAGAACATTAATAGTTGATGTACAAGGCTGTAAAGTGAACGGCCACAAATGTGTGTTCAAAGAGGTGGCTGTGTTGGAATGCACTGTGTTGCGGGCTCCAGAACACGTCAGTTTAGTATTTAGCCCACCTTTCCCTTACTGTTTACAAAGAAATGAAGACAAAAAGCAGACATAAAGGAAAGAAAAATTTTCGGTCCGCAGTGGGAAGAAAAATGAATATCTTATCACTTTCTGGCTATGACCATGAGAACGCTCATTTGTCAAGAGCAGATCTTGTTTTTAAAGGGTTGTGAAAAGAAGGAATGTTTGCTGGATATCTACCATCAACATGTGAAATTACCGACATACATGAATTAGGATGTCCATCATTTAAAACTCTTCCCAAGGAGCATAGTGGAGAAAAATTTACAGAGTCTTCACGCCATGTGTGCATGCTCTTTGATTGGTTGTGTCGCAGTGCATGCCGGGAGGTGAACAACATATGTGAATTGCAGTGTCGAAATGACAACAGTGTGAAAGAAGCATCTGTAGAACAAAGACATCATATCATTTCTATGTGATACCAAGTGTAACGCAGTTGAAAAGGCAATCCTACAGTTTTATGCTTGTAAAAAGAAACAAAATACTTAGAGTGCATTACCGAAAGCATTTTGGTCAATGTAGCTGCGAATGCAGTAAGGAAGATCTGGGATAAGGTGCCTCGTGAGTGGAGTAAAGATCCTGCTCTGTCAGAATTTCAAACGTGTAGTTTACATCATGAACAAGTGAGTTTGGTTAAGAGACCTTCAGTGAGACAGTGCCGTACATGTCAACTCATTAAACGTATCACGGACCTAAAACTAATGAGTTTTCTTCGCTTATAAATACTTATCATGGCTGCGAAAATAGTAAACAAGCTGTCGCAGAAAAAGCTGTAGAAACTTGCTGGGAGAAAGGTGAGGAATCATGCTGGGCATGGACTGATCAATAAGATGATTGATCTTCTTCCTTTTGAGCTTCATCATCCTTGTTACTAGTACCGTGGCTCTGCAACTCGACTTGACATCCGCTTGGCAGGTAGTGATCCTAGTATTAATATGTTAGATGCTGCCTGCAAAGAGCATGATATTGCTTATCGTCAAATCAAACCTGATCTAAGACGGGTAGCTGATCAGCTTCGTAAAGCTATGCACCGTAAGACGTCCTTTAATGCTACAGTTGCTGAGAAGATAGCAGCACTCGTCGTTACCGGTGCAATAAAAGGCAAACGGTTACTGTGTGGTGGCAATAAGCAGCGAAGACAGTAGAAATAATCTATGTAATAAAGGACAGAACAGATTTGCTTGAAAAAAGAAAAATGTACATATACTAAAATATATACGATTTGTGAAACATAATGCAGGTGTTATTGATTTTTTAATATTTATCCTAGCCTACACCATTCCTAAATTAACTAGTTGTAATCATGTTGACTTGCAAGTTTACACATGTCTTATGCAGTAGAAGAACGGAGAGGTAGAGTTTCCAGAATTCAAAAATCAAGTTATAAGGTACATCCTCTCTATTAATCAATGAATTTAAGTTGTTATTAAAACCAAGCCATTTGACATACAGTTTATTTCCACAACGTCGAATAACACGTTCGATTAAATAGTGATCAGGTTATTTGGTTTGCCGCAGTTCTTCGATGTGGTATCCTCCTTCAATAGGCTGTCCTCTGAGATCGCGAAATAAATACGTAACTGGATTAGTAAGCTGCACACTCCTGATTTGAAACATTTCTGTGTTCCAGTTAGGTGTATATCCTTTTGCAAAGATAGACTTGTGTTTGCTGATGCGAACGAAATCACCTTTTTTAAAGGATGGCGGCGCGGATCAGCCGTTTTTATTACAAGATGAATAGCATCTAAGCATGGTGTATTCTTAGTAACA
This sequence comes from Anabrus simplex, assembly GCF_040414725.1. Taxonomy (NCBI): domain Eukaryota; kingdom Metazoa; phylum Arthropoda; class Insecta; order Orthoptera; family Tettigoniidae; genus Anabrus; species Anabrus simplex. The sequence goes on along the minus strand of NC_090266.1, from coordinate 47,641,209 downwards.
AGACGTGGCTTTGTGACGATAGTGCGATGAGGTTTATCGTTGTAGGTAGACACGAGTCTAGGAAGCAGTTCAATCAAACGATAAGAACCTTGAGCTGTAAATTCTCGCCACATCATTGTCCTGAGTGTACGATTAAAGAGTTCTACAACACTTGTCTTGAGATTGCTGTACGTAGAGTAGTGATCAATGTCAAGTAACTTGAGGTAAGAAGAAAAATCCTTGTTGTAAAACTCCTTACCTTGATCGGTTTGAAGAAGCCTTGCACAGCATTTTGATTGCTCAACAATATTTTTAAATGCGTCTTTGAATTGAGCAGCTGCTTAGAACGCACAGGTTGTGCAAAAGCAAACTTAGAGTACACATCGATGACAGTAAGTAGATACTTATACCCGTTGTTGCTAGAGGCATATGGAATCATTTCTACTAAGTCTGCTTTCCAGAGATCATCCTTTCCGCGTGTGATAAATCGTCTGCGATTTAGGTGCGACGAGCTGGTTTATATAACTCGCGTGCGATGCTTATCATTACGGGTGATGTCTTATCGTGACGAGCCATTACTGAATAATATCCGCATGAAATAAATGTCGCTGTATTTTCAGAATTTCTGATTCGTGAACTGTGTGACCACCATCTTGCGAAGCTCTTAGAAGTTGCAATCGTTCTACGAGTAAGTTAGTGTAATTCCAGTATCTTACGTCTACGTACGGCAACAAAGGCTTGCAGAAAACATTAAGACCACGTGCAGTTGGTTCATGTGACGGAAACAGCTTATAAATAAACTCTCAATACTTGCGACTCTTGTGTGCATTTAAAGCTTTTGTCCTCTTGAAATTACGCCGTGTTGCGTCAGTAGCTAAAATATTGCTTTATATTTTTAAGATCATCTTGTGAAATTATATCCTTTCCAGGTATTCGTGAGAAAAGAAGTTCTAAGAGACTTTTGTAGGATCATAGTTAACACCTTTTACGATGAGACTGTTGGCATTAATCTTAACATTTGCGTTACCTATCCAGAAACTGTCGTCTTCATATCGAATGCAGCAGGCTGTGCCAGTTTGTCCTGTAAAGAATTTTTCTATATAAGGCGCAAAGAAAGACCCATAGGTATTTTTAATAAAAGTCTTAAACTGATTACGATACTCTGGTGTGATCACAACCTCAGACAAAAGAGGTAGATCTGGTGTAGATGCAGTAGGTATTTCAGCAATAACATTTGCAGTTAAAACTGAAATCGCTTAGATGGTGAAGTATGATTAAGTTCTTCCTCATCCTCTTCTTCAACTCTATCCTGCATCTCCTCTTCCACATCCTGCTTCTCTTCTTCTTCTCCTTGAGGCTTTTCTTGTTCTTACTTCTGCATATCATGAGAAGTTTGCATGGAAACAAAACTTGTAGTAAACTTGCGCAATGAAGCATAATTAAAAATTTCTTTCAGTGGTGTACCTAGTTGCGTTTTCAACAATCAATCAGTGTCTGTTTTAATACGTTTAAGCCCTCCATAATGAACATCAATTTCTTTATCAATAACTCAAAAGCCGTAACGATGTGATGACCAGCATGTAGTACACACAAGTTTAAAGTCATTGAATGTCATATCAGTGTTAACATGATCATCATACACATGTCGCATGTTGCGCTCATCTTGCCGAAAAAGCACAATACAATTTGCGTTGTCGCGTATCAACTGCTTAGGCACACGAAAATAGGCTTGACATATATAGATGCAATCAATATATTTATGTCGTTCCATAATAAAGAATGCACGAATAACGTTCTGCTGTTCTGTAGCGACGTCGTCAAAGATCATAAGAAAATTGGGAAGCACATCATCCAGTAATGGTAATTGCTCATGTGCATTAAATTGAAAATATTTAAAACCATCTTTAACCAGATCGTGCATTACAATTTGTAGAATAGTATGTAGTGGTCGATAGAGTGACTTTTGCGAAAACGTGAACAAACCGCTGTACCGGTTGCCATTTAAAGAGATAATGAATGTCAGTAAAAGTTTTGACTTCCCACATCCCGATGGGCCAGTTACAATATAGAATAATAACAGGAAACAACGTTCCATGACGTCTTTGTGTTGTTGTACAACAACTAGGTAATAGATATGGCACTGTGTCACTAACAGGTAGGGTGTCTTGCTGCTTTATAATCTTCATGGTAACCGAATAATAAAGTAGCACGTAGTGATATATGTATCAAATGAAACAAGTAACTGTCAGTTCATATATCACTCTTGACGAGTAAAGCTGTGTACAGAATGGCGAAACAACGATATCCTACGTTATGAAGAATGAAATTAAAAAATTTGGATGGAAAGTGGTTGCAAAGACTGAACGAATAGCTACTCGAGGGGTGTACAAGCCCCGAGTAGCCATTACTAAGGCACTACGCGTAGCAACAGCGACAATATCACCAAAGTGTAGAGTAATGTTTTGTAAACGTGCACGAATTATTCCTGTACCTAAACGAGAAGGATTTCTTCCTGCGCTGTTTGCTGGATTAGCAGCTTTAGGGTCCTTGCTGGGTGGTGCTAGTGTTATAGCAAAGAATGCTAAACCTGTAGAAGAAGTAAAGCAACAGCTAAAAGAGAGGGAACGCCATAACAAGACAACGGAAGCTATTGCATTACGAGGCAAAGTCGTACACATGAAACTAGCTCCATACAGAAAAAGGGCTTGGAATCTACATATCACCAAAAAACGTCTACTGAATGCACTGCCACGTCGAGCTCCAACCCGCGAGGAAATGGATACGTATAACGAACAGCTAGGAATTCAAGATTTTCGCGGTGTGTATATGCGAGATTAGCTACCAGTATGCGCACGGAATCTTGAGAGTGCTGTAATTAACTTAAACAACAGTCGCGAACCTGGAACTTATTACGTTGCCTACGTACAACGTAAATTTAATGTATGGTGTTTCAATAGCTATCGAGACTTATCTCCACCATTTGAGCTCATACGTTATTTCGGAAGCAGTGCAGACGTTGTTTACAATAAAGACCATGTGCAAATATTCAATACACGCATGTGCGGACGCTTACGTCTTATGTCCTAATATGAAACCAAGACAGTAGACAAAGAGCATCAGTGTGCAGGTGTTGACCAACAGTGTAAGAACGTTCGCTGTACGTGGAGAAGGATCTTGAACAACCATCTACTCTAATCCACCGATTGAACTCGGTCATCAGGCACATAGTCTTGGACTTGTGTCGTTTGAAAGTTACAATAAAATCTATAATGTGCGTGATGGCATAAAGAGGTTCTATTAGCATGAGTATGTGCAAACGCTACCATCAGGCAGTTATTCAGTAGACGATATTAATGACTACATAGAAATGAAGTCTATTGAACAGTTTAATGATGAGAGTTTTAGTAACAACGGGTGGTATAACCACTTTCGTCTGTAATAATGAAGTCATGCAGGACTTGTGAAGGTTGTTGATTTTGATGTGAGGAACATCACACATAAATATGTTATTGAGTCTTCATTCAGGATTGACTCCAAATCACAACCTGATTCGTCCCATAGCTTGGATTTTCACCAAGAGAGCTCATACCGAACGTACGTTATGAGTCTGATTAACTTATAACACTCTTCGATGATAATTATGTAAACATCAATTGTAATATTATTACAGACTTTTATAGTAATCAACAGCTTTCACACGTCCTGCACGACTTTATTATTAGAAAGGAAAGTGGTTATACTATTCGTGAGAAATCGTCAGCAGTTCTTTATCATCCTGTGTCTGTGAAACACATTAGTTTCATCACTCTTAGGCTTGTGAATAAACATAATCAGCTCATTCATTTAGATCGACCCACATACATAGCATGCAAATTTTATCTTAAACCAGTATGAAAAATCTATAAAACTCGGTGTACATTCAGGAGACTTACTACATGTTTGCGAAGACTCAACGAGTTAACAGATGACCACAAGCAGATTCTCCTAGATTTAGGTTAAATGCCACTACAACAAAATGGAACAAATTCTAGACGTTATGAACACAGTAGAAACTCATGAAGGTGTAGCACGAAGTGAGCTTAATTCTCATCAATCTTTTACGCTTGGGCTCAATAACAATGATGAAATTCGCTTTATAATTAATCACCAACCCTAACACACGAAAGCTACCTCTGTATTGAAGGACGCCCAGATAATTCAAGTGGAATTGAAGCAAGCACATCTCAACTAAACAACCATGATCCAGATTTTCTCTTTTCTGAAGGGCGTTATGAAGTGAATAATGTCAAAATAGATAGATCAAAGAATTTTGGTATTAAAAGTGCAATGAAACTCTACCCTTCATATAGTGATGAAGAAATTAACTCTTACGGATAACAGGATGGTGTCCGAAAGCTAATAACTGGATGATTAATCAGAACGGTATACTTTCTGGTATGTTACCATTAAAACATATTCTCTGCTTTGCTGATGATTTTAGACGTATTATAATCAACGCAAAACAAGAGCTAATTCTGATACGTGATCGAAGTGATTACAATTCCCTTAAAGAAGCAGAATTACAAGTAGGCTCGAAAATTACTCTTCATCGTATATTGTGGAGGATTTCACATGTAAAATTATCTGATCGAGAAAAACTTCGATTGCTCAAGATTGTAGAAAATGATACACCATTACATTTACGTTTTCGAAGTTGGGAGCTGCATAAGTATCCTGTGTTACCAATTACAAACAAGCATAGCTGGGCTGTTAAAACGTCACGTTTTACTGAAAAGCCTTTGTATATTATTTTTGGATTTCAAACCCATCGTAAATTCCACTATGAAAATATAGCTCACAGTTTGATCAGTGTAAATTAAGAAATATTAGACTATATCTCAAAGGAATTACGTATCCCTACGAATACATGGACATTAATTTTGTGATATATAAATTTGGGATGCTCTATGACATGTTTTGTAAATTCCAATCATCGTATTATCAGAAAGAATATCGTCCGCTATTTTCGCCGTAAGAATTTAAAAATAAAGCAGCGATTGTAGTTATAGACTGCTCTTATGATGAAAAATCTATAAAAGAATCTCCTGTTAATATTCGTTAAGAAGTTGAAACATCTGAAAGTATTCCTACTAACACAACAGCCTATTGTCTCATTATCCAAATGAGTGATGTCACTTACCATTCACTAACGAATATCGTTACAAGACTATAAATAAGGATAGCCCTTCATCCTGACCATTAGTGAGTGCTACACCATACACTATGGAACGGAAAGAATAAGTCTACACGGTTACAGACAGTCGTCTCGAGAAAAGCAAAACTGTGATGGTGCATCCTGTTCGCCTACCTGAGAAACTAATACGCTACATCTTATTTACCTCACTCAGATAAGTGAGGTTGTTAAGTTTTCTATGAACTTAAAACCTTATATCAGATGCCAAAACATCTGATTCATTGTTTACCACCAGAATTTTTGTCTACGTACGCTGCTTCTTTCGTAGATGCTTTTTGGAACATCCTAGCTTTCCACAGTAAGATGTCAATCAATGTAGCTTCATGCAGACGCTGACGACATTACAAGCATCGAAGTGAAAATCACACCGAATGCGATTGCGATAGACCTAATCCGAAGATTGTAAACTGTAGACAGCGTATCGATGAACTTTTTCCCTTCTTTACAGTACCTATTAATGATTCCGAAAGGAACTAAAAACATGGATGGCATCAAGGTAAGAACTCCATCATCTCCTTTTCGAAGAATAACATGCATGGTATAATATATTTTTAAAACTTAATTTCATAAACAATAAATGTTTTGTTTAATTTGTTTGTTTCAGGGGGAATTATAATTCTGGAAGCATGCTATCTCTTTACAGTAAGATGTTATGGAATACAGCAACCCTGTGGGTAGCATAACAAAGACTATAGTATAACCGGTAGTAGTTTGTTTAGTTTTGTAAGTAATTACACAATAAATATCTCATTAAAATTTAAATGTTCTCCTTATTGCATTCCCTTTGCGTCCTCACACCCATCAAATGTTTTCCTATTCGTCACCATTTTATTTTTATGAAAATATAGTTCCAGTTCTATTTTTATCATAACCGTTGTTCGTATCTCACTACGCTTCTATCCATCCTCCCTTAGTCATCTCTTGTTCTTTTCGAAGTCGACCGCACAGTATCCCCTTGCTTCTAAACAGATACACACAAAAGTTTAAAATTAGCTCCTATGTCATCCGTCATGCATACATGCATGCGAGACCTATCAGAAGGATGGAGAACTGCTTGGCATTTATTTAGGTACTTAGTGCCCCCCGCAATCCTACTTTCTCCCACGGGTAAGAGAGTGCGTGAGTAACCTGTTTTACAGTAACTTTCAAACTCGATGTCAGGGTGTACCTTAAGCTGATGTACATGAGCACAAAAGGTTACTTGTAACATGCTATACCTTATAGACATGGTATAGGCTTTTGGGCTTATGCCGTGTCAGAAAAATACGGTGAAAATTCTTTACGTTTCGCGGAGCACTCATGTATATAAGTACGGACCGGGAAAGCATCAATGGCAACATGCTATACCTTGCATAAAAAAGATAGATTTTGAAAGAAATGCGTTTACACACGTATTCACGTGACAATCAGTTCTACTTTTAACAGAGGATAAGTTGTTGTTATTCTACTACCTCAGTAAGTCCCCCGTAGGAGCGCACTGTTATGTCTCTAGCGTGATATTTTTACAGTAACTCACGAAGGCGCCGCGAGGGTGTATGCGTATGACGTCATAACCTCATCTAGGGGTTTAAAAGCACCCCAGATCATTCTCTGATCTATTAGGCCTCCAATGCAGTCTGTGAGTTCAGGCTTGCTCTCGTACGCAAGGTTATGACGTTATTCCGCGTTCAATGGCCTAGAACCTACGTAGTTTTACTACTCAGCTAGGGGTCAATGACCTCGTTTTCGTATCGACGTAGCCTTACTAATCAACTAAGGGTCAATGACCTCGTGGGAGAATGCTGACTTAGCACCCATTGTTTTGGAACATGCATAGCTCATACTACTAATCACATAGACCTAGTCACTGAGGCAGAAGAATTAACCAAACGTGGCTAAAATCTCCGGCCGGGTATCGAACCCGGGACCCCATCAACCGAAGTCCAGTACGCTGATCATTCAACCAAGGAGCTACACCGACACTAACAGACAGCACGCGATTTACATTTACGAAGTTGATTTCGATAGCAGTTTGACAGACACGGCTGATGAGCCAGCCGATACGGCGACTGAGTATTCTTCAGGTTCTGCACAACCCTCCCTTCGCCAAGCTTTTCGACACATATTGTACTAAGCAGGGTATTTAGGCTATCCCCGTACAATTTTGTGATTTACTGTAATATTGGTTTTTAGGTTATATTATATTCAATGAATTGCTTTATTTAGAATTGAAATATTTTTTTCAGTTATCTAGGCTTTTCAGAATCTCCTCAGTAGTTAATCTTTACTGCATCCTTACTTGCAGTTGAAATCTGTTACAATAATATAATTTCAGCACAACAGCGAGCGTCTAATTCAACTCAACCATTGTAACTGAAACAATAGATAACAATGTACGTAATTGAGCTATTTAATTGGTGTAGAGTAAAATTCAACAATGTAAAAATTAAATAACGAAGATGAGGGAGGGAAATATTTCGTAAAACCTTCATTTTTGACAATAATAGGAAAATAAGACATTTCATAGCAAGTGGGATAGTCTCACAACCCCACCAATATGTCCCGTCATTTATTAACTGAAAAATAAAAAATAGGCTCAGTTACGGGTGTAAATAAAATTTCAGTCATTTTAAGACAAGGTCATGAAACCACAGGTATGTAGCTCTTCAGATAAAATTATTACAGGGAAGAAATCAGCCTGGGGTAGTCAGAATACCCCGCTCCCCGTACCCCTACCCTTGAAAATGCGAGGGTTTACAAAAGTGGTGTCTGAACGATGTTGTATATTTCAACACATGTTAATGTTGGTATCTGTAGTGTAATAGCGTGCGATCTGCATTCCCAGCCTGTCATATTGAGGGAACTGTGCATCGTTTCCTCTCAAAATATCGAGTTTCAAAGTACCCGAGTATCAAAATATCCGGATTTCTGGAGGACGGTTTGCTTCCTGGATGATAAGTCTCAAAACACGGTTACTAAACTAGACGTTAGGGGTCATCAGTTCGATTCGCAGTTGCAAGCCACGCCTCCTGGCGTCACGCGGTCCCCAACAAGCAGAGCGTCATTAGTCTAGTGATAGTGTTTATCTTCGCAACAGTGTAAGAGTTTAATTTTTCTGTGCTGTGCTTTGCCATGGTATGTTGTGCTGTCACCGGTTGCTCTAATCACGATAGACACCAGAAGCACGTAGACATTAAATTTCATCTTTTTGCAGAGAACAGTGACATTAAATTAAATTTACCTGTAAACCGGCTGACTCGTTTACTATTGAGAATGCTCGTGTGTGCTCTAACACTTCGACGGCTCGGACTAAATAAGGGACATGAAGAGTGAGTTCTTAAACCATCCAATTAGACGTGATTTAAGGCCTGATGCAGTACCAAATTTAAATTTGCCGCTGAGTAGTAATGATTTAGTGAGTCAGTCCAGTAAGGATAGTGAAATAAGGCCAGAAAAGCGAAATCATCGTAAGGAGATGCGGCAAATTTTACAATCGCAGACACCAATGGAAGCAGAAAATGTTAATAATGCAATATTGAGCAATGAGTTAGATAACAAAAGTAAACATCAATGTTTCTGTGATGAGAAAATTGCTGAAGTAACTGGAGAATTGGAGTTAATTAGACGAGAAAAATGTGACTTAAAACAGCAAAATAAGGATCTTCAGGACCGTCTTAGTGCAGCTAATACCGAAATACAAAAATTAAAAAGTAATGTTCAAGTTTTTGAGGGTACTTTTTCTAAAAGTCAACAGCAAGCTTTGGTAAATGTAGATGCTCAAGCTGGTCATCTCAAGACATTGCTAAGGCGGTCACCTTACGGTCTATATCATATAAAACATTGTGTGTTGTCAGAGACGTGAATAATTACCCTCTTCCTAGCGAAGTTACAATCAAACGACGGCTAAGAAAGTTTTCTATTTCTGCTGGATTCATTTAATTGAGCATTAATATCTGAAAAACACAATAAAGTCTTTTTACAAATTTTGAAAGAGACGTTATCCTCAGCTTCAACAAAATGAAGGTTAGCAAAGACTTGTGCTTTGATCAAATTGAAGAAATGATTAGAGGACCTCATGATAATGTCCAAATCATTGTAATAAGAAGTTTAGCTCAAAAGTGGTTGCAATCTATCTAGGTACACTACAACTTTGATACAGCGATGACAAGATAACCTTTAGTAGAAGTAATTCACGTCTTAGAAAGCATCGAATTTAAAGTTAGAGCAGATGTACGAGGTTTGTCCGGAAAATACGTATAAAAGTTGAATAATAACTTTATTTGACAACTAGCAAGATACCCGTGCTTCGCTACGGTATTATACTGAAATTTATAATTGAATGCTTATTGTTTTAGATATATAATCCGCCGAAATTCGCGATCTGACTCGTTTTCTGCGAGAATCCGCCAAAATTCCCGATCTGACTCGTTTTCTATTAGATTCCGGCACGTTTCCTCCCATTTTTCAAGCTTCCTTTCCAGCAATCGATTTCGTACTTCCCGGGCTAGGCTCAGGTATTCCTCCCGGTCAGTTGGGTCCGTAAATCTTTGCCATCTTTTCCTATAATCATTTTAATACGTATAAAATCCTTCAGGAGATCCGGCTTGGTGTCATATTGGGTGCTTTGGCGGCACTGAACCCACGGCCGGACTGCATTCTTAGTCATTACCCATCCAGGAGCCGTTTCCAGCGCGGTTCGCACATTTGACGACGGTCCGGAACATTATTATTATTATTATTATTATTATTATTATTATTATTATTACTATTATTACTATTATGTGTTGCTGGAATGGCTGATGACAGGGAAAACCGGAGTATCGGGAGAAAACCTGTCCCGCCTCCGTTTTTTCCAGCACGAATGTCACATGGAGTGACGGGGATTTGAACCACGGAACCCAGCTGTGAGAGGCCGGCGCGCTGCCGCCTGAGCAACGGAGGATACTTATAAGTACATTAAGAACAGTAAAATCAATTGGTCTCACCTCTTTCTACACCCCACCGCCGTTAAGTTTATTTACCGCCACCCCCCCCCAAAAAAAAAATTAAAAGAAGGCTTGATTCTTTAGGTTTAAAGGAGATTCCAAACACCAATGTTCACGTCTATTGCCTTCAGTTTTGAGATATAAGTATCCCCATAAAAATAATTTACTTTTTTCACTTCATTTCACACTGCTCCTCCCCCCCCCCCCCCCCAAGTGAATTTTCCCGCAAAAAATACTTGTTTCTTTAATAGTAAAAGATCTTCCAAATACCAATTATCACGACTCTAACTTCTTCAGTTTTTGATTTATGTGTCCCCATGAAAGGAATTCAACTCCTTTACACTCCCACCCTCCAAGATGGTTTCCCCACCAAAACGCGTTTTTCTTTGTTTTTAAAGGAGATCTAAATACGAATTTTCACGTCTGTAACAACTTTAGTTTTTATTAGATGTATGCATTCTCATACAATTAAGTCAATTAAATTTTCAATTCTTTCACCCCCCCCCCTTCATTGGATTTTCCGAGAATACGTCTTTCTTTACTTTTAATGCAGATTGCAAATATCAAATTTCACGTCTGTAGCATCTTCATTTTTGAGATATCAGTAGCCTAATTAAAAGAATTCAACATCATTTTCAGTCACTTTTACCCACCCCCCACCACCCAAGTGGTATTTCCGAAAACTAAAAATACACGATTCGTTATGTTTAATAGAGATAAAAAATACCATTTTTCACTTCTGTAACATGTTAAGTTTTTTTAGATATACTGTAAAAATTCTCATTTTAAAATTTCACCTCTTTTGAGTTCCCCTTAAATGGAGTTTCCAAAAACAAATCACCTATGTTTCTTTACATTTACAGGAGATTCCAAACACCCACATTTTACGTCTGTAACATTTTACGTTTCCAAGATATTCTGTTGATATAGCCTTCCAAAAAATTCACCCCAATTTGTCGCTTCTGTTTAACCGCCATTAATTGGATTTTCCAAAAACTAAAAAATACATGTTTCTTTATTTTTAAAGGAGGTCCCATATACAAATTTTCAGTTCTGTAATATCTTCAGGTTCTGAAATATAAGTATCCTCATTAAAGGCATTCAACCCATTTTTCACCCTTTTACACCCCTCCTATTGGGATTTACAGGAAACAAAAAATTACGTGTTCCTTTATTTTTAGAGGAGATTCTAACTACCAATTTTTACATCTGTAAATTTTAAAGTTTTAAGATGTAGACACATTCATTTTAAAAAATTCACACACCCCCCTTTTCACCCCCCAATATTTGAATTTTCCAAAAACGAAAAAATACGTGTGTTTCTTTACTTTTAAAGTAGATCCCAAATACCCCAAATACCAATTTTCAGGTCTGTAATATCTTCACGTTCTGAAATATAAGTAGCCTCATTAAAGGCATTCAACCCATTATATACCCGTTTACACCCTTCCTATTGGGATTTTCCGAAAACAAAAGAATACGTGTTTCTTTACTTTTAAAGGAGATTCTAAATACCAATTTTTATATCCATACACTTTAAAAGTTTTGAGATATAGATACACTCATTTTAAAAAATCACCCCTTTTCACCCCCCCCTCCATTAATTGGATTTTCCAAAAACAAAAAATACATGTTTCTTTATTTTTAAAAGAGATCAAAAGTACCAATTTTCAGCTCTGTAATGTCTTCAGTTTCTGAGATATAAGCACCGGTATCCTGATTAGGCATTCAACCCCTTTTTCACCCCTCCTATTGGGATTGTCCGAAAACAAAAAAATACGTGTTTCCTTATTTTTAAAGAAGATTCTAAATACCAATTTTCACATCTCTAAACTTTTAAAGTTTTGAGATATAAACACAGTCATTTTAAAATTTTACCCCCCTTTTCACCCCCTTAGCGACGGAATATCCAAAAATCCTCTCTTAGCGAGCACCTACATCTTAATATGAATATATCCCCAAAATTTCATTTCTTTATGTCCAGTAGTTTTGGCTCGGCGATGATGAATCATTCAGTCAGTCAGGACAAGCTACTTTATATATATATAGATTATTCAGGTATTACAATATGGTCTCCTTCAAAGTACTCTCCCTGAGACAAGATGCACTTCTGCCAACGCCGTTTCCACTGTTGATAACATTGTTGAAAGTCTTCAGTTGTGATGCTGTTCAGTTGCCGTGTCGTTTCTCCCTTGATGGCTTCCACATCACCCAAGTGCCGCCCCCGAAGCACCATTTTGCATTTCGGGAACAGGAAGAAGTCACAAGGGGCTAAATCGGGTGAATAAGGTGGGTGGTCTGTCACGGTGATTGAGCTTCGGGCCAAAAACTCACGCACAACGAGCGACGTGTGAGCGGCCGCATTGTCGTGATGAAGGATCCACCTGCCCCCTTGTGCCAAATCCGGTCGAACTCGGGCCACACGAGCTCTGAGACTTGATGTTGATGCGCTGTTCCTCAATCAGAGAGAGCTCCATACCGACGGCAGGTGAAAACGGGTAACTTTCAACAAGCAGCCGCACACTGCTACTGACACGCAGAGCTCTCCGACTCGAACTGAGCGTTGAAAAGATTGGCGACAACAGCAGTGCCACCTGGCGGTGCTTCCACGATACGTGATACGTCACCCCGACGGATTTATACGTATTTTCCGGACAAACCTCGTATGTGACATGGGACCTTCAAATACAGTAGGATATGAATATTTCCTGGGACAAACTGTCGCTGGAAAACCCATCAAGTAAAGAACGTAATATATGTTTTGTTTTTTTTTTTTTGTGATGTGCCTCATGCACTTAAATTAGCGCTGAATCACCTTCTTAATGAAGGATATCAACTCGAATGTGGGCAATATGTTACAAATGAAGCATTTTAAAAATTAGTTGAAATGCCAAGTGAGGGCGAAGACCTGCAATATGCGCATGAGCTTTCAATGAAGCACATTCTCGTGACTGGAATGGAGAGGCAAAATATACGGAAAGCCGCTGAACTGTTATCACTGACTGTGGATAAAGCAATATTCCATAACTTCTCAGAGCTAAGTTATGTACGAGAGACTGTAATCACGATTAATAATGGATTTGACGTATTAAACTCCCGTGTCCGCGTGTGTGGTAAAAACAACTTGAAAAGCGCCCATGGGATTTGTATAGAATTAATTTTCACCGTGAGAATAATTGTCAAAAACAAACTCCTTCCTTTTCAAGAGGATTTTCTAATGTTTATTAACAGCGTTCGTGGTTTATTTAAGGATTTAAAATCAGAACGCTATACTCATGTAATGGCGGCCAAGGGTAACCAGGACATAATTGAGAGGTATTTTTCCCACATCCGAGGACTTGGTCGCCTTTATGATCATCCTCACCCTACCACTGTATAGCAGCGAAATCATTAATTTCAAGCCGGAATGCAGGTGAATTGGTAAACAGAGAAAAGTGTCCAGATGAAAAAAAATTCCGATCTCTGAGCGCAGACGTTTTGTCTGCGCAAGTTGAAGTGCCTCAGAACCTGATACTTGATTATGAAGAATATTGCCAAGCAGTGTCCAACAAAAACTGAGAAGCTTGTAACAAAAATTGTAATGATGATGATGATGATGATGATGATGAGGATGAGGATGAGGATGAAGATGATGATTTCACTTCAGCTCTCAATGGACTTCTGGAACATTTTCAAGATGAAAATAATGCAAAGGTGTCTGTCGAAGTAGTTAGAGAGAAGACCGAGCTACTAGACATGATTGCTGGCTATGTAGCTTAAAAGGTGACCGGGAGAGTTGGGCGTGCGGTTAGGGACGCTCAGCTGTAAGCTTACATCAGGGAGATAGTGGGTTCGAATCCCACTGTTGACAGCACTGGAGATTGTTTCCCGTGGTCTCCCATTTCCACACCAGGCAAATCCTTGGGCTCTACCTTAATTGAGGCCACGGACGCTTCCTTCCAACTCCTAGCCTTTTCCTAACCCATCGTTGCCATGAGACCTATCTGTGTCGGTGCGACGTAAAGACACTGGCAAAAAAAATGCTTATAAGGTGAAGAAAAAGTACCCCCAGAAAGCCAGTATGTACGGAATCCTAACCGTGGACATTTCTTCTTTGCCTAGGAATTGGCTAGAAACCATTTCAAGACGGTACTTAATGAAACCCATGGATGAGTGCATTAATTCTATTATTAAAATGGAAAATCATTTCAGTGCTTTCCGTGGAAACTACATTAAGAAATGTCCAGGAGTTTTTAGGTTATTGAAGGAAAAAATTAAGAAAAAATATCCTGACTTTGATGATTTTGTTGTTTTTTGTTTTGTTAGAACCAGAGATTCATAAGGATGAAAACCATAAACAAACTTAGGCACATGAATTCTTAGGAGAGGCGTAAATGAACACCTAATGAACAAAGGAAAAGTGTGCAAAAAATTAAGATAGTTGTTTGATAGACTGATTTTAATGTAATGTAAAACAACCAAGTAATAATCGTTTATATATACACAGTTTTATTACCATTATGATAATTAGGAGTAATTATTAGGTGTTTTTAAATATTGATATCGATCGCATTTTCTGACTGTGAAGGTTTCCGCCGTACCACAGGGCTATATGGCCTAAGCCTGTGGAAGCCTCTTTCCCAGGAAAAGACTGACCCCTGACATGGTGGAAGAGGTTGGCGTTTCTTCAGGGGCTTTTTATTAACAATCCACCGGCCAATACACATTTATAAATATTTACTTATTCATAAATATAATATTAGGTGTTTACAATACTGCTTAACACCAACAATCCACCGAAACAACGGTAAAACGCATCCCGTCTGATTGGCCATGTTTCTTTAATTTTAATAACTAGTTTTATAAATAAAACTACGTACAATATCGTTCTAAAATCACTGTATGGATAGAAAACACGAAAACCGGACCGTAAATACTTAATTTGCGAGGCGAAAAATTATTTACTACCGGTACTGAGAAAACTACTGGAATAGTTGGTGTTAAAGCGTGGTGTTATTATATTACTTGTAATGTTCTGAAAAATACTGAAATACCGGGCGAGTTGGCCGTGCGGTTAGGAGCGTGCAGCTGTGAGCTTGCATCCGGGAGATAGTGGGTTCGAATCCCACTATCGGCAGCCCTGATGATGTTTTTCCGTGTTTTCCCATTTTCACACCAGGCAAATGCCGGGGCTGTACGTTATTTAGGGCCACGGCCGCTTCCTTCCCATTCCTAGGCCTTTCCTATCCCATCGTCGCCATAAGACCTATCCGTGTCGGTGCGACGTAAAACAAATAGCAAAAAAATGTACTGAAATAAAATTATAACATTATTATCTACACATAACAACTGGCAATTATATTTGAAAAAATTGAAAAATATTAAGCAAGTGGTTAAATATAAGCAAGAAAATCATTGAGAGAAACGCACAATTACAAGGGGTTGTGTTCACTGCAAGCCCGGCAGTGGAGATCAGATGACGTCTTCCGTCTAGTCTAGTAACCGTGGGTGGTACTGTTAAAAACACCCTGCATGCACACAGTATGTTTATAGTCAGCACAATACAATTCAGACAAGTGCGAGAAGGTTCACTGTTAGCACCAGCCGGGACTGCGTGCCCTCTGCTAAGATATGGTACCTCAATCTTGAGGTGTGACTGCTGTATTGACACGCACTAGCATACGGAATACGTCAGTAGACCCACGAATGGATGAACCCACACAAAGCTAGGCCTAGTCCCATTTTTTAAAAACAGTTACTGCTTTTTTGTACATGTACAATCTTGAGGCCTAGAAAGATAGGTATAGTCCCATTTCAAAAATGCAGCTATTGCTTCGTCTTGAAGTATTTACAGTCTATACTCCGTAAACATTTACATTTTTTTTAGAAGTTTGCCTTTCTGATGATTAAAATATTGTCCTCAAAAATGTCGCTATATCCAGTTTCCGCATATTTAGCTGTAGACCTTTTGATTTTTTTTGTCAAATATGCAACGTTTCTTTCTGTTCTTCGAACTTTCGATATTCATGTCCATCCTGGCTATTTGAAAATCAGATGTTCGGCATTTTTTTTTCAAAACCACATGCCAACATTTTGAAGAAGGGAAGAGGTATTTTTTTCAGACGGTGAACTCAGAATTCCATCCTACGACGACGTTGTTTGGTCAGTGTCGTTTTCTATGACAATTCCACAGCTGTGGATTGTCCAGCCACTATTCGACCAAGTAATCGAAGAATAAAATAAAATAAATCAATATTCACCTTCCCCCCTGCGAACCATGAGACCTTGCCGCGGTGGGGAGGCTTGCGTGTCCCAATGAAGCAGATAGCCGAGCCGCAATTGCAACAATATCGGATGGGTATCTGTTGAGAGATCAGACTAAGGAATGGTTCATCGAAAGGGGGGTAGCAGCCTTCCGTACGTTGCAAGGGCGACAGTCTGGATGATTGACTGACATGGCCTTTTAATAATACTCAGAATGGCTTAGCTGTGTTGATACTGCTACACGGCTGAAAGCAACGGGAAACTGCAGCCGTAACTAACCCTCGAGGACATGCAGCTCTCTCTGAATGAATGATGTACTGATGATGGCTTCCTCCCGGGTAGAATATTCCGGAGGTAAACTAGTCTCCAATTCGGATCATCAGGAAGATGGATACTGACATTCTGCGAGTCGGAGTGTGGAATATTAGAAGTTTGAATCGTTGTGGTAGGTTAGAGAATCTGAAAAGGGAGATGGATAGGCTAAAGTTAGATGTAGTTGGTATAAGTGAAGTACATTGGCAGGAAGAACAGGATTTCTGGTCAGGCGACTACCGAATTATCAACACAAAATCAAACAGAGGAAATGCAGGAGTTGGTTTAATAATGAATAAGAAAATAGGGCAGCGGGTAAGCTACTACGACCAGCATAGTGAAAGAATTATTGTTGTCAAGATAGACACCAAATCAATGCCCACCACAATAGTGCAGGACTATATGCCTACTAGCTCAGCGGATGATGAGGAAATCGAAAGAACATATGAAGAGATAGAAGATTTAATACAATATGTTAAAGGTGACGAGAATCTAATTATGATGGGAGACTGGAATGCAGTGGTAGGCCAAGGAAGAGAAGGTAATACACTAGGAGAATTTGGATTGGGACAAAGGAACGAAAGAGGAAGTCGGCTGGTCGAATTCTTCACTGATCATAGTTTAGTCCTTGCCAATACTTTGTTCAAACACCACAAAAGACGGATGTATACGTGGACGAGACCTGCAGACACTGGAAGGTATCAAATAGACTTCATTATTGTTAGGCAGAGATTCAGAAACCAGGTGTTGGATTGCAAAACTTTCCCAGGAGCAGACGTGGACTCTGACTACAACTTGTTGGTCATGAAATGCCACCTGAAGCTGAAGAAATTGAAGAAAGGAAAGAATGCAAAAAGATGGGATCTAGACAAGTTGAAAGAAAACAGTGTGAGGGATTTCTTCAAGGAACATGTTGCAAAAGGACTAAATGAAAAGGCTGAAGGAAACACAATAGAGAAAGAGTGGATAGTCACGAAAAATTAAGTTAGCAGGGCTGCTGAAGAAATGTTAGGAAGGAAGAAAAGATCAACTAAGAATCAGTGGATAACTTGGAAGATAATAGACCTGATTGATGAACGACGAAAATACAAGAATGCTAGAAATGAAGAGGGCAGAAAAGAATACAGGCGATTAAAGAATGAAGTGGATAGAAAGTGCAAGGTAGCTAAGGAGGACTGGCTGAAGGAGAAGTGCAAGGATGTCGAAGGTTGTATGGTCCTAGGAAAGGTAGATGATGCATACAGGAAAATCAAGGAAACATTTGGAGAAAGGAAATCTAGGTGTATGTATATTAAGAGCTCAGATGGAAATCCACTTCTAGGAAAAGAAGACAAAGCAGAAAGATGGCAGGAACATATCAACAGTTGTATCAAGGTGAAGATGTAGATAATTTGGTTCTGGAATAAGAAGAGGCTGTTGACGCTGATGAAATGGAAGACCCAATTTTGATGTCAGAGTTTGACAGAGCTGTGAGCGACCTAAATAGGAACAAGGCACCGGGAATTGATGACATTCCCACTGAATTACTGACTGCCTTAGGAGAAACCAACCGAGCTCGATAGCTGCAGTCGCTTAAGTGCGGCCAGTATCCAGTAATCGGGAGATAGTGGGTTCGAGTCCCACTGTCGGCAGCCTTGAAGATGGTTTGTCCTTGGTTTCCCATTTTCACACCAGGCAAATGCCGGGACTGTACCATAATTAAGGTCACGGCCACTTCCTTCCAACTCCTAGGCCTTTTCTATCCCATCGTCGCCATAAGACCTATCTGTGTCAGTGCGACGTAAAGCAAATAGCAAAAAAAGAAAAGGAGAAACCAGCATGGCAAGGTTATTCCATTTAGTGTGCAAGATGTATGAGACAGGAAAAGTCCCATTAGATTCTCGGCAGAATGTTGTTATACCTATTCCCAAGAAAGCCGGTGATGACAGGTGTGAAAACTATCGCACCATTAGTTTAGTATCTCATGCCTGCAAAATTTTAACACGTATTATTTACAGAAGAATGGAAAAACAGGTTGAAGAAGAGTTGGGAGAAGATCAATTTTGCTTCAGAAGAAATGTAGGAACACGGGAAGCAATTCTGACTTTACGTCTGATCTTAGAGGATCGAATCAAGAAGGACAAGCCCACGTACATGGCATTCGTAGATCTAGAAAAGGCATTCGATAATGTTGATTGGACCAAGCTATTTTAAGATTCTGAAGGTTATTGGGATCAGATACCGAGAACGAAGAATTATCTGCAATCTGTATAAACATCAGTGATAAGAATCGAGGGCTTTGAAAAAGAAGCAGCAATCCAGAAAGGAGTAAGGCAAGGCTGCACTTTGTCCCCCCTCCTTTCAATGTTTACATAGAACAGGCAGTAAAGGAAATCAAAGAGGAATTTGGAAAGGGAATCACAATCCAAGGAGAGGAAATCAAAACCTTGAGATTTGCCGATGATATTGTTATTTTATCTGAGACTGCAGAAGATCTCGAGAAGCTGCTGAATGGTATGGACAAAGTCTTGCGTAAAGAGTACAAGATGAAAATAAATAAGTCCAAAACAAAAGTAATGGAGTGAAGTCGAACGAAGGCAGGTGATGGAGGAAATATTAAATTAGGAAATGAAGTGTCTTAAAGGAAGTAAATGAATATTGTTACTCGGGTAGTAAAATAACTAACGATGGCAGAAGTAAGGAAGACAAAATGCAGATTAGCACAAGCAAGGAAGAGCTTTCTTAAGAAAAGAAATTTGCTCACTTCAAACATTGATATAGAAATTAGAAAGATGTTCTTGAAGACTTTCGTGTGGAGCGTGGCATTGTATGGATGTGAAACATGGACGATAACTAGCTCAGAAAGAAAGAGAATAGAAGCTTTTGAAATGTGGTGTTACGAAGAATCCTGACGGTAAGATGGATAGATCGAATCATAAATGAAGAGATACTGAATCGAATTGGCGGGAGGAGATCGATTTGGCTAAATTTGACGAGAAGAAGAGATTGAATGATAGGACACATCTTAAGACACCCAGGACTTGTTCAGTTGGTTTTTAAAGGAAGTGCAGGTGGGAGGAACGGTAGGGGTAGACCAAGATATGAATATGACAAGCAGATTAGAGCAGATATAGGATGCAGTAGTTACGTAGAAATGTAAAGTTTAGCACAGGATAGGGTGGCATGGAGAGCTGCATCAAACCAGTCTATGTACTGATGACTTAAACAATACAACATTCACCCTCACAGTAGTGAAGTAAGATTAACTTAAAATCTGTTTGTTTTAAAGCCCCTGTCACCTATGCAGCTACCTACTCTTCTCGGATATTTTGAGACTCATTAGCTAATTTATTTCAGCTACGAATTTCTCGCGGATATTTTGAGACTATTTTCTGACAATTTCATGTTCGAATATTTTGAGACTGTACCCTTTTCGTGCTTGCCACCTAGGCCTGCGCAACAAATGTCAACACACGTCAGCGCGCCGCTCGCTCGTTAGCAGTAGAGACTGATCAGACAAGTATTACCTAAATGCTTGTATACAAAATGAAAGACATCAAGTGAAGGGAGCCTCTGGATTTGGAGTTTAATGTACAGTCACTCAAATAAGGAATGAGTGCATCATACTGTTCCTGGCAGGTACACTTTTATCAGAAACAAGTGAACCACTAGATGTAATATTTCCTGCGGGTATTTTCAGTGTTTGTATCTAAATGGGAGGTGAATTATAATTTCATAATAATTAAAATAAGTCCGATAAATTATATAGGGTGTACCATAATTAATAGTGTAAATTAAAACAACTGTAAGTACACGATACTAGAAGAATAAATGCTACCCGAGAACAAGTTGCCTTGTATCTCAACCAGGCCAACAGGTTGTGAAGGTCTGAATAAATGCGCTCATTCTTCTTCTTAGAGCGACTGAACGCAGTTGTGAATTGCAGCAAAGCCGGCTACTTGACTGAATAATCAGCTTGGAGTTCTTTGGTTCAGAGTGTCACCGGTTCGATTCCTGGGCCGATCGGGGATTGTTTTATTCTTCTAGCTCGAGGGCTGGGTGTTTGTTATCGCTTTAGCACACATCTTCATTCGCATGCAACATATCATACAACAAACCACTACAGAAACGTAGAATTCTGAATACATCCCTCCATATAGAGTTCGCACCAAGGAGGTCATCCGGCCGTAAAACTAGGCTTAATCCATGTTATTGACGACCACAGATAGTGGTAAAGGTCCAGGAAAAAATAATGTATGTATTGTAACAACATTAGTGACCCTTAGAGTAAATAAAATGAATAAGGGAAACGAGAGTACACAGTGGTGCGTCCTTACATTTTACAAAGTTGCCATGAGGGGTGATTATATTAAGTCCGTGGTCCGTAGACTTTCTAAAAAAGCCTACATTTTAAATCCTGAGACAGAGAAGGAAGAGTACTCTTACGTATATCCCATTCGATTCGTCTTAGGCACCTGACTGACTGTCTTGATGCAAGTATTAATGGCTCTCAGTTGATGTATACAACATGATGTGTATAACACGGGAGGATCAATTTATTTATTTTTATTTTCCTTTTTGCTAGTGGTTTGACGTCGCACTAACACAATGAACGATTTCGGCGTCACAGTGATAGGAACGGGCTAAGATTGGGAAGGAAGCGGCCATGGCCTTATTAAGCTGCAGTTCTAGCATTTGCCAGGTGAAAATGGGAAACCACGGAAAACCGTCTGCAGGGCTTCAGGCGGTGGTATTCGAACCCACCATCTACCGAATTCAAGATTACAGTTCATAATCATCATTTTCATTGCCCTTGTCTAGCTCCTGCCAGGTCGGTGTGTTAATGGCACTTCTCTACCGTTGCCTCTCCTTCTATCACTCCTCTTCACTAATTGTATTCAATTCCAGTCTTCATTTTCTTATACTGTTCTTGACAGAGGCTGGGCCTCCCTCTTGCCCTCTATCCCTCCGTCCTTGTCTCTAACACTTGTTCTGGTATCCTTGAATCATCAGTTCTCATAACATGTCCAAGCCATCCCAATTTTTTCTTCTCCATCCTATCCGTTATTCTACACCTATTTCTTTACTGACCTCAGTATTTCTTACTCTGCCTCTCCTTGTCTTTCCTAACATATCCGTCAGGAACTCCATCTCACTGGCCTGAATTTTACTGTCATCTCTTGCTGTCAATGTCCAAGTCTCTCATGCACACGTTGATATAGGGGTGTAGTACATTTGGTACCTTAATTCTTTATATTTCGAAGGAACTTCTCTGTTCCACACGGAGTTTCCTAAATTCTGGTAGAACGTACTTCCCACCTGTACACTTCTGCTGATCTCCTTACCCAACCTTGCATCTTGCATTATTTAACTTCCCAAATATTTGAAGCTTTCAACAACCTCCTCCTCTTTCCCCTCTGGTTATCAACACTGCTTTGCTCTTCTCCACAATAATTTTCACACAATATTTCTCAATATTGTCATTTAAAGTCTCTAGCCGGATTTGTACTTCTGTTGTGTTTACTCCTCAGATCACTATGTCATCCGCAAACAACAATAGTTTCATATCCCCTCTATATGTTGCCTTTGTTTCATTTAGAATTTAATCCATAGCCATTATAAATATAGGCGGAGACAATACACTTCCCTGTCTTAGTCCAGTTTGATTTCCGAACCAATCTGTTCTCCCCACTGGAGTCTGGGCACTACTGGAACAGCTGGTATACATTGCATACGGTTACGCAACCCTAACCGCGCGGCCAACTAATTCGGCACTTTCATTTCATCCCTATTATTTATAACTTCCATGGTTACAAGTACAATGTAGCAAGACTGAAAGTAGCTCAGGCTGGTTGGTTCAATTCCGGTTCAATCCGGTGGAATGTAAAAGTAATAAAATTATCACTAAGTACGCGGTAAATTTGTTTGACTTCCGCGGGGCTGTGTGTACAAGTGTCTGTAATATGGATTATTTCGTTTTTACTCAATCAAGGCTGTGAGAGTATTCAAATTACAATGTTGACCTGCTAAATGGCTCTATTTACTCAAAAGTAGTGCAAGACAGCAATGAAAAAAATATGTTTCTATTCAAATATCCATTCATTTTTCCTGTAGTGATTGAGGAAACTCGTTGAAAGGGCATCCCCAGGGGAACTTCAGGTTCAGGAGTGAGGAGTTGGAGGAGTGGCGATGGGGTTGGGCTCGCATTTTAATGAGTTCTGGGGGAGCATTTAACTCGGAGGGGAGTTCGGAAGAGGGAAGCATGAGGTGGGGTGGGGGTTCGAATCACACGCCGGCGACTGAAATTTCTAATGAATGTTAAAAGATAACGGCAGTCGTGTTGGTACTTTTGAATTACTCAGTGGTGTTTTTTCTTTAATTACCATGCTGTACTTCTTGTTTCTGGCGCTGTTTATACTGAAAATATTATTGTTATACATATATCTTCATTATGGACTGTTATGCCTTTCAGCGTTCAGTCTGCAAGATTCGATGAATTTACTAAACGTCGCCACAATCGTCTATTTGTAACCACTTCTGTGGCCTCATTTAGTTCTATTCCTCTTATCTTCAAATCGTTAGAAACTGAGACTAAACAACGTCGACTTGGTCTCCCTCTACTTCTCTTACCCTCCATAGCAGAGTCCATTATTCTCCTAGGAAACCTATCCTCCTCCATTCGTCTCACATGACAACACCATCGAACCCGGTTTATGCGAACAGCTTCATCCATCGAGTTCATTGCTAACTTACCCTTTATCTCCTCATTCCGAGTACCCTCCTGCCATTGTTCAAACCTGTTTGTACCAGCAATCATTCTCGCTACTTTCATGTCTGTTACTTCTAACTTATGAATAAGATATCCTGAGTCCACCCAGCTCTCGCTCCCATAAAGGAAAGTTGGTCCGAAAACAGACCGATGTAAAGATAGTTTCGTCCGTGAGCTGACTTCCTTCTTACAGAATACTGTTGATCACAACTGCGAGCTCAATGCATTAGCTTTACTACACCTTGATTCAATCTCACTTACTCTATTACCATCCTGCGACATCACACAACCCAAATACTTAAAATTATCTGCCTGTTCCAGCTTTGTATCACCAATCTGATATTCAATTCTGTTGAATTTCTTACCTACTGCTTAGTCTTCGAGAGACTAATTTTCATACCATACTCACTGCACCTACTTGCATGTAAAAATATATTAGACTGCAGGCCATTACGACCAAATCGTCGGCATAGGCGAAACTGCTTAAGTTGGGTACTATCCCGGCATTTGCCTGTAAGTGAAGTGGGAGACGACGGAAAAACACTAAGGGGATTGTGGAGGTGGGAATAGAACACCCTTCTACTCAGTTGACCTCCCAATGCTCAGTGGACCCCGTTCCAGGCCTCGCACTACTTTTCAAATTTCGTGGCAGAGCCGGGAATCGAACTCGGGCTCGGGCTCCGAGAGTGGCAGCTAATTACACTAACCACTACACCACAGAGGTTGACGTTTATTTTTATTATTATTATTAGTAGTAGTAGTAGTAGTAGTAGTATTTAGCGTACATCCAGCAACACATCATGAATTTATAACCAAACTAATTCAGTTTATATCCACTTGACAGTGCTCAGAAATATCGCAGAAAGACATGTACGTTGTTAATAATTTATCACTATATTTGTCACCAGCAGAAAATTCTCCGGATCGCCAGGAAACGCACGTAGTGCGCACTGTGACAATTACTCATTAATTTAAATGAGACTGATTTAAAATATTTATTAGAATATGTATTCATGAAATAAAATACTCAATCGTCAGTACTCACACTTAGTACTTACCTGATTACTTACAAATACAATTGTTGATGGGCGCCAGCTACAAATAGATGTAACGATAATAGAATGAGAGTCTTGAATATCTCTAGGGTGTGAGGTAATACGCTTACTTTGACAGCATAACATATAAGTTCTGGGAAAAGGAGATTGGCGTTCGGTTTCCCCATTAAAATGTGAGGTTACATGATCTACTATTGAAATGAAAAATTAATTTATTTGATACTAAACCAAATATATTCTTTAAATGCTGATTTTAACGTGTATATACTGCTATAAATCAAAGGATAATATAAAACTCTGACATTATAACTGAAGGAAACTGTAGGCATTAAACTTGAAATCCCCTTGACCGGACATTTAAAAGTTGTACAAGAAATGTATCCCTCACTGGTTCACTTAATTGTACCACAGTCCAATATATACAGTCGCGAAGCTCTGATGATATTTTTCATCCGAGGCAACTACAGCGCTCCAAGCGGCGAGGTAGAGGCAACTTGCTAGCAGACAACAGGGAACGTATTACAACTACAGTCTAAAATGGTCACAACTTCTGAACCATTCATGCAAACAATGTCCTGACAAAGTTATTGTAATCCTTATGAAATAGTGGAGGAGGTCAAACAATTTATTTCGGTGAGGAGTTCGAGGATAATATCGAAATATTTATTTAATCTTAAGGAGTTATTTTTCTTTACAGCGGACTATAACATAAAATCGCTTTTAGAGGGCAACCGGTTCGAAATAAGTATATACCATCGCGGACTTTTTTGTAGAGGTTTCTATGCTCTACAATTCGTACGCTTGCACTTGGGGTCTATCGTTGACGGTTCAGGTAGCGTAAGCCAAGAAAGCAAGTGCCCGACCGACCGACCGACATCGAACCTGCCAAGTTGGTCTAAGAAGGCCAGCGCTCTACCATGGTGGGTCACTTGCTTTCTTGGCTTGCGCTGCCTGAACCGTCAACGATAGAAGCTTCTTCCCGATTACTAGAAATCTTATTACTTAACTGTACGATATTGTTACTATTCTCAATACATATTCACGTGACTTCCTCAATCTGAGTATGAAGATCCCTCCGGCTCAACTCCATTTCACCTCTGATGTCAACACACTCTTTATTTAACTTATTTTCTAACTTAAATATTTGATCATTTACCTCAAATATCTTAGTGCCTATCTTACAATGTAATGCTTCGCTTAACCCATCTATTTTATTATTGATCACATTAAAATTTTCGTTATTACTGCCAATTACTTCTTCCAACTTACTGTTAATCAGTTTACTTATAGAGTTAATCTATTTATTACTATTTTCATTACAACTACCGATCATTTCTTCCATTTTGCTACTTAACTTTTTACTACTATTTTCATCGAGCTCGATTATTCTGGCCGTCAGCAAGGAAAATTGATCTTGGTTCATTCCCCCCACGACTGCCTTTTGAGTTATAGTATGCCTCTCAACTTCTGCATTTTCTTGACTTACTTCAGAACCTTCCATCGTGTTCACCTGCTCCATATTGGCAACCTCACCTTGGATATTCTTAGAAGCAACAGCCTCCTTCTCACGTGACTTGCTATTGTCTTCCTTGTCCACCTTTGGTTCACTGATCTTTAATTGATTTCCCTTATCAAACACCTTGGCATGCCCAAAAAATACAAATATATATCACAAAATTACACTCCTCACATTTACTGGTTATAATTCCGTTAGCTTAGATGTGCACACTCTTCCCAAAATCAACCTATGGCATGCTGTCATTCAGAACAAGTTCTGAATAGATTCGAGTCCCACGTTGCGATGACACTTTGTAACTTCAAATGAATCTAACGATAATAGAAAGAGAGTCTTGAATATCTCTAGGGTGTGAGGTAATAAGCTCACTTTGCTAGTTAGTTGCTTTACATCGCACCGACACATATAGGTATAATGGTGACGATGGGATAGGAAAGGCCTAGGAGTTTGAAGGAAGCAGCCGTGGCCTTAAATAAGGTACAGCCCCAGCATTTGCCTGGTGTGAAAATAGGAAACCACAGAAAACCATTTTCAGGGCTGCCGACAGTGGGATTCGAACCCACTACCTCCAGGATACAAGCTCACAGCCGTGTGCCCCACAGACT
Source organism: Anabrus simplex (assembly GCF_040414725.1). Lineage (NCBI taxonomy): Eukaryota > Metazoa > Arthropoda > Insecta > Orthoptera > Tettigoniidae > Anabrus > Anabrus simplex. Next base: position 47,614,554 of record NC_090266.1, on the reverse strand, counting down.
GCACGGCCAACTCACCCGGTAAAGCTTACTTTGACAGCATAACATATAGGTTCTGGGAAAAGGAGAATGCCGTTCGGTTTCCCCATTAAAATGTGAGGTTATAGGATCTACTATTAAAAAAATTAATTTATTTGATACTAAACAAAATATATTCCTTAAATGCCGATTTTAAGGAGTGAGAGTTACTGCGATAATTCAAAAGATAATATAAAATTCTGACATTGTAACTGGAGGAAACTGTAGGCATTAAATATGAAATCCTCCTGACCGGACACTTAAAAGTTGTACAAGAAATGTATCCCGCACTGGTTCACTTAATTGTACCTTGAGCATTTTGAGTGTTATTACAACGAATTCCTTTGAACTGGTATCAGCTGTAGGTATCTCAAGCCTAATTTGGGGATGTATCCTTTTAGTTTCACAAACGAGATATAGCATGGCTTGAAACTATATTCACACTTCACAATCGACTTTACAAGTAATTCACTGATAACTGTTAGTCTGCTTTACGACGACTCAATATTCTGCTGTCACCGTATTGACACAAGAACTCAACCGAACAAATACACGAAACCCACTCTGAACATATAATCCATATGGTCACTGACGACTACGTATCCATGCGACTGCTTCTTCTTCATCTCACTGACTCACTGACCATCTGTGTGCTCACTCTCCTTCCAACTGATTAGCTGCTATGGGATACAGACCATAAGTTGTCACATGGTATAACACCCACGTCAGTGTTAAAAACAGATATGTCACACCCACCCAGCTACAAATTTTACATATTGTGTTGAAATAGCCTCAGGCGAACTGGGAGTTCCCTAAATATGACTTAATCGCTAAAAGCATACAATGACAGAGCGATGACTCGACAGTCACGGTAGCAGCATTACACCATATGTTGCAATGCCAAAAGGTTTCACAGAATATACCCAAATCCTCCCCTGCGAACCATGTGATCTCGCCGCGGTAGGGAGGCTTGCGTATCCCAATGAAGCAGATAGCCAAGCCGCAGGTGAAACAATATCGGATGGGTATATGTTAAGAGACCAGACTAAGGAATGGTTCACCGAAAGGGGGGGTAGCAGCCTTTCGGAAGTTGCAAGGGTGGCAGTCTAGATGATTGGCTGATATGCCCTTGTAATAATACTCAGCATGGCTTAGCTGTGTTGATACTGCTACACGGCTGAAAGCAACGGGAAACTACAGCCGTAACATACTCCCTAGAACATGCAGCTCTGTCTGTATGAACGATGTACTGATAATGGATTCCTCCCGGGTAAAATATTCCAGAGGTTAACTAGTTTCCCTTTCGGATCTCCGGGTGGGGAGTACACGAGAGGGGGCGATCATCAGGAAGATGGATGCTGACATTATGCGAGTCGGAGCATGGAATGTTAGAAGTTTGGATCGTTGTGGTAGATTAGTGAATCTGAAAAGAGAGATGGATAGAATTAAGTTAGATGTGGTTGGTATAAGTGATGTACGTTGGCAGGAAGAACAGGATTTTGTGCCAGGCGACTACCGAATTATCAACATAAAATCAAACAGGGGTAATGCTGGAGTTGGTTTAATAATGAATAACAAAATAGGGCACCGGGTAAGGTACTACAACCAGCGTAGTGAAAGAATTATTGTCGTCAAGATAGACACCAAACCAAAGCCCACACAATAGTGCAGGTCTATATGCCTACTAGTTCAGCGGGTGATGATGAAATCGAAAGAACATATGAAGAGATAGAAAATTTAATACAATATGTACGTAAAAGGCGTCTAGAATCTAATTGTGATGGGAGGATGGAATGCAGTGGTAGGCCAAGGAAGAGAAGGTAATACAGTAGGAGAATTCAGATTGGGACAAAGGAACGAAAGAGGATGTCGGCTGGTTGATTTCTGCTCCGATCATAATTTAGTCCTTGCCAATACTTGGTTCAAACACCAAAAAGGACGGCTGTATACGTGGAAGAGACCTGGAGACACGGGAATGTATTAAATAGACTTCATTATGATTAGGCAGAGATTCAGAAACCAGGTGTTGGATTGCAAAACTTTCCCAGGAGCAGACGTGGACTCTGACCACAACTTGTTGGTCATAAACTGCCATCTGAAGTTGAAGAAATTGAAGAAAGGAAAGAATGCAAAAAATGGGATCTAGATAAGTTGAAAGAAAATGGTGTGAAGGATTGTTTCAAGGAACATGTTGCACATTGGCTAAATGAAAAGGCTGAAGGAAAGACAATAGAGGAAGAGTGGATAGTCATGAAAAATGAAGTCAGTAGGGTTGGTGAAGAAATGTTAGGAAGGAAGAAAACAACTAAAAATCAGTGGATAACTCAGGAGAAATTAGACCTGATTGATGAACGACGAAAATACAAGAATGCAAGAAATGAAGAGGGCAGAAAAGAATACAGGCTATTAAAGAATCAAGTGGATAGAAAGCGCAAGGTAGCTAAGGAAGAATGGCTGAAGGAGAAGTGCAAGGATGTCGAAGGTTGTATGGTACTGGGAAAGGTAGTTGCTGCATACAGGGAAATCACGGAAACCTTTGGAGAAAGGAAATCTAGGCGTAAGAATATTATGATCTCAGAAGGAAATCCATTTCTAGGGAAGGAATACAAAGCAGAAAAATGGCAGGAACATATCCAACAGTTGTATCAAGGTAAAGACGTAGATAATTTGGTTCTGGAACAAGAAGAGGCTGTTGATGCTGATGAAATGGGAGACCCAATTTTGAGGTCAGAGTTTGACAGATCTGTGAGCGACCTAAATAGGAACAAGGTACCTGGAATTGATGACATTCACTCCGAATTCATGACTGCCTTAAGAGAAACCAGCATGGCTAGGTTATTCCATTTAGTGTGTAAGGTGTACGAAACAGGAGAAGTCCCATCAGATTCTCGGCAGAATGTTGTTATACCTATTCCCAAGAAAGCCGGTGACGACAGGTGTGAAAACTACTGCACCAGTAGTTTAGTATCTCATGCCTGCATAATTTTAACACGTATTATTTACAAAAGAATGGAAAAACAAGTTGAAGCTGAGTTGGGAGAATATCAATTTGGCTTCAGAAGAAATGTAGGAACATGTGAAGCAATCCTAACTTTACGTCTCATCTTAGAGGATCGAATCAAGAAGGACAAGCCCACGTACATGGAATTCCTAGATCTAGAAAAGGCATTCGATAATGTTGATTGGACCAAGCTATTTAGGATTCCGAAGGAGATTGGGATCAGATACCGAGAACGATGAATTATCTACAATCTGTATAAAAATCAGTCTGCAGTGATAAGAATCGAGGGCTTTGAAAAAGAAGCAGCAATCCGGAAAGGAGTGAGGCAAGGCTGCAGTTTGTCCTTCCTCCTTTTCAATGTTGACATAGAACAGGCAGTAAAGGAAATCAAAGAGGAATTTGGAAAGGGGATCACAATCCAAGGAGAGGAAATCAAAACCTTGAGATTTGCCGATGATATTGTTATTTTATCTGAGACTGCAGAAGATCTCGAAAAGCTGTGGACTAACTCTTGGGTAAGGAGTACGAGATGAAAATAAATAAGTCCAAAACAAAAGTAATGGAGTGCAGTCGAACGAAGGCAGGTGATGCAGGAAATATTACATTAGGAAATGAAGTCTTAAAGGAAGTAGATGAATATTTTTACTTCTGTAGTAAAATAACTAACGATGTCAGAAATAAGGAGGACATAAGATGCAGAGTAGCACAAGCAAGGAAGAGCTTTCTTAAGAAAAGAAATTCGCTCACTTCAAACATTGATACAGGAATTAGAAAGATGTTTTTGAAGACTTCCGTGTGGAGTGTGGCATTGTATGGATGTGAAACATGGACGATAACTAGCTTAGAAAGAAAGAGAATACTGTAGAAGCTTTTGAAATGTGTTGTTATGGAAGAATGCTGAAGGTGAGATAGATAGATAGATAGAAACAAGAATGAAGAGATACTGAATCGAATTATTGAGAGGAGATCGATTTAGCTAAATTTGAGGGGAAGAAGAGATGGAATGATAGGACACATCTTAAGACACCCAGGACTTGTTCAGTAGGTTTTTGAAGGAAGTGTAGGTGGTAAGAACGGTAGGGGTAGACCAAGGTATGAATATGACAAGCAGATTAGAGCAGATGTAGGATGCAGTAGTTACGTAGAAATGTAAAGTTTAGCACAGGTTACGGTGGCATGGATGGCTGCATCAAACCAGTCTATGGACTGATGACTCAAACAACAACAACATCCGATATTAGGCAGCAACTCTCAATTTACATTGTTTTCATGCTAATTTGCACACACATATATATACACAATGAAAATGAAATGTCGTATGGCTTTTAGTGCCGGGATATCCCAGGACGGGTTCGGCTCGCCAGATGCAGGTCTTTCTATTTGACTCCCGTAGGTGACCTGCTCGTCGTAATGAGGATGAAATGATGAAGAAGACAACACATACACCCAGCTCCCGTGCCATTGGAATTAACCAATTAAGGTTGGAATCGAACCCGCGACCCTCTGAACCGAAGGCCAGTACGCTGACCGTTCAGCCAACGAGTCGGACATATACATAATAACAATAATAATAATAATAATAATAATAATAATAATAATAATAATAATAATAATAATAATAATAATAATAATAATAATAATAATAATAAAAGCTTTACGTTCCCTTAGTTATTGATTGTAATCAAGTTAGAGTGTTGAAGTTCTTGTTCTGGGGGTAAAGAATGTGAAGACGTCTAAACCTGTCGTGTCCTGTTGCAAGAAAATTCAGCAAAGATTGATTAGGCCATTTTAAGGGATACTACGGGCCTCGCAGCGTGTACGCGTGGGGTGGAACCCTACCGTCAGCTGTCCTGAGAGTGGTTTTCTGTGGTTTCCCATTTTCACTTCCAGTCAAATGCAGGGACAGTTCATATTTATAACCCAGAGGCGATTTCTTCCACCTCCTTACCCAATTTCATTTACCATTAATTAATTTCACCTTCATGAGCTCGTCAACTGTTATTAGCGTCAGGAAGGCCATCCGGTCGAAAAACATGCAGTGAAACTTCATCTCACATCATCCCCGAAAGTAGTGTTGAGTGAATTGATAGGTTAGTTGATAGTCAGTATGTTGAAGTTTGTTAGCTTGTAACGAATATCATGGATGTTAATTTGGTGTCATTCTGTTGGGTAAAAATAACTCTAGATCAGCTGCCACCCCTAGAGGCCCGAGTGCGATTCCCTCCTCTGCCACGAAATTTTAAAAAGTGGTACAAGGGCAGGAACGGGGTCCACACAGCCTCGGGAGGTCAGCTGATTAGAGGGGGGTTCAACCCCCACCTCAGCCATCCTCGAAGTGGTTTTCCGTGGTTTCCCTCTTCCCATCCAGGCAAATGCCGGGATGGTGCCTAACATAAAGCCACTTCCACTTCCTTCCCTCTTCCGTGTCAATCCCTTCCGATCTTCCCATTCACCACAAGGCCCCTGTTTAGCATAGAATGTGAGGCCGCCTGGGCGAGGTACTGGTTATTCTCCCCAGTTGTATACCCCGACTCAAAGTCTCACGCTCCAGGACACTGCGCTTGAGGCGGTAGAGTTGGGATCCCTCGCTGACTCCGAGGGAAAAGCCAACCCTGGAGGGTAAACGGATTAAGAAAGAAAGAAGGAAAGAAAAATAACTCTAGTTAATTTGGTTATAGATTTTATATAAAGTAGTTAATGCATCTAGTAAACGTCTGTTGAAAAGTAATTGTATTAAACAAATTACCAAAACTCAGAGCAGATACACTCTAACTGGGGCGTAAGCGCCCTTGTGTACGGAGGACAAACGAATGAACGAAGAATGATTATTATCATTAAAAGTTCGACACTTTTTAATCCATCATGCACCCCAGATTCTGTTCCAAGCCAAGCAGCTCTCTTATGAAGGAATTTCGGCTGCTGTAAAGATATTAAATTGTCAATATTCTTCTTCTACATGTCAGTAAATTTTAAACTGTGTAAAACGTGAGCAGTTCTTAAAAGCCGAAAAATTCCGAATTTGTTGGCCACTCATTCCAGATGCCACTTCTTGGTATAAAGCTGGTCAGTGTCGAATTTTTTTATTAACTAGTACCAGAATACTTCATTGACTTCCAGGGCAGACTCGTTATTGGTCTTCACATCGGTAACAAAATATATCCACGAAATGTCAACCGCAGCATTATTACTAGGCTGAAGAAACATACAGTAAACCGCATCCAATATGAAAAATCTGTAGTTGCGGGGTATACCTTATCGTTCCTCGATCACAAAATAAAATTTGAGGAAACCACGTTCTGCCTATTATCCGCCATCTCAACAAGAAGGGAGAGAGGGAAATGCAAGAACTTGGCGACTGTTACTCGCCACGAGACGACAGATGTTGGCCGCACTGGGTCACAGAGTGCAACGCTTGGCAGCACTAGTCCTAGGAGTGACCTTCTTGCTCCTGTACGGGCGCTCACCCAGTCCATGTTACTTCGTCCTGACAAAGGCTACTGCATACTAGTTGAAACGTGGACATTTTGCAATTGAGCCTGTGTTAAACATGGCATTCGCAGAAAACGACAATTTCAAATTTACACAAAATCTGAACTAAAATAACGTGACAGCATTTCGATGTCACCTGATGAAGGATGTTACAGAACGCGGTTATAAGCGGCAAATGTTGGCTGTAGGACTATTTTCATCGATACACATGCATACAGAACTTCAACAAAAAAGGAATAGGACTTCAATTCTGGGAAAGAAATTCCGAGATGTGTGTTCATCAGCCAATGCTCCTCTCAAAATTATCAACGTGTGGATATCGAAGACTGGACGTATGAGATGGGATATCCTTTGCCGTCGTTACAGGTCTTAACACTTCACTAAGTTCTCTTGAAGAAATTGAGCCATAGGTTCGTGATATGCGTCGTTGTGGTCTGGAGTGAAATCGACATTCAAATTTATTACTAAAGGTATGCCATGAGCTTCAGGTGAGGGCTCAAGGCTGGCCACTCCATTTCTGGAGATTTACTTTCTTCTAACCATTTCCATACAGATCCTACTTTACAGCAAGGAGCATGGTTATGCTGATACAGCCGAACTGGTCTTCTACAGTAGACAGTGCGAAACAAGTCAAAACGTCCCTTCATCATTCCAAATTCAGATCTCCGTGTGGTATAAGGGAAGGGATAACTCTTCGTCTTCTCCTTCCTGTTCTGTACCCAATTTCCTTGGATCCCCACTTCGTGTAATTTTGGCCTAGTTCTATGGCCAGATCAACTTTCTGGTGTCAACACTATGACCCCGTACGGTGGAGGCAGTAGAACAACACCCACAGTATCCACTGCCCGTCGTAAAAGGCGACTATAGGGAATCCCAGAGGCTCTTAACTTGGGAGCTTATGTTGGCGAACACGGGGCGCATAGCTGAGTGTAGCATTGCGCCCACTTACTTGTGCCAGGCGGCTCAATTTCATCCCTTGGTCAACACTTGTCATTTTCGACCCCGACGGTATCCCATGGGGTCTTTCATGTCCACGTCCTTCGTGCCCCGAATATTGCGTGTCTCTGTGGTAGTGTAGATGAAGTGGTGTGCATTGAGACTGGGACCCCGAGCTAGAAGAATTCACCAGACGCAGCTAAAACCCCTCCAGTTCGTCGAGAATCGAACCCGAGTCTCTCTGAACCGAAGACGGCTACACTGATCAGTCAGCCAAGGAGACTGGCAGGAAAAGGACAAGTCCATTCAATAAAAATGATTGCACACTATGTCCGCCTCCGCAGTGAAACGGTTAGCACAATTAGCTGCCATCCTAGGGGGCCCGGGTTCGATTCCTTGTACTACCAAAGGATTAAAAATGGCAGGACGGCTGTTATATGGTTAAAATGGTACATCTAGCTCACCTTCACTGGGGTGTGTTCCTGACAAGAGCTGCACCACCTCGAGCCGAGGACACGAATTTATTCTCACTTTATTGTGTGATACTTCATTCCAAATCACGCGTTTCCATTTGTTAAGAAGGTAGCCTTATTTTCCAGTGTGGACTCAATTAAAAGTAATTTAAAAGCTTTGAAGTCTGTCGAACACTTAATTATAAATATTATTATATCCACATGCTCAGTAGACGTAATGTGCAATAGAGTGATGTCATGACAACTCAGTGACTCGCAAGCTGCGTTGAAGTCTATAGACAACAAATATAATATGAACCCGTTAGCAGTAGATATAAGAACTATAGCTCACCAAAACCGTCATATCTGCATTTCCTAGATTCACGGACATACTGGATCCATCGGATATGAGAAAGCTGATTAACTAGCAAAGGCTGCTGCTCAATCAAATCTGGAAGTCATGTATGACAGTTCTCCTTTATGCCATGCAAGAAGACAAATCAAAGAACATTTCTTGAATCAATGGAAACTCCCTTGGACCTCTGATTCAAATGGATCCGTTACTAGAAGAATATATTTTCCCACAGTTTACAACCACCTACATTGAAAACTATTGGCGCCAAATTTTGAGTTAACACAATTTATGTCAGGTCATGGATCATACTTTGAACATTTTAAAATTATTTTGACAGGTGACTACTCTTGCTTTTGTGGGTCTACTCAAACAGTTGATCATTTAATATTTGATTGCCCTGTGTTAGCAAGAGCAAGATTGGATTTGGACTCTCTTTTGAACTGCTGTAATATTCAGCTTTCACAACCAATATCTTCATACAGGAATGCAGTTACAAACATTTCCTAATTTTTATTCATCGCATGTTCCGTAAGTCCGCCTCTGTGGTGTAGTGGTTAGCGTGATTAGCTGCCACCCCCGGAGGCCCGGGTTCGATTCCCGGCTCTGCCACGAAAATTTGAAAAGTGGTACGAGGGCTGGAACGGGGTCCACTCAGCCTCGGGAGGTCAACTGAGTAGAGGTGGGTTCGATTCCCACCTCAGCCATCCTCGAAGTGGTTTTCCGTGGTTTCCCACTTCTCCTCCAGGCGAATGCCGGGATGGTACCGAACTTAAGGCCACGGCCGCTTCCATCCCTTTTCCTTGTCTATCCCTTCCAGTCTTCCCATCCCTCCACAAGGCCCCTGTTCAGCATAGCAGGTGAGGCCGCCTGGGCGAGGTACTGGTCATACTCCCCAGTTGTATCCCCCGACCAAGAGTCTGAAGCTCCAGGACACTGCCCTTGAGGCGGTAGAGGTGGGATCCCTCGCTCAGTCCGAGGGAAAAACCGAACCTGGAGGGTAAACAGATGATGATGATGATGATGATGATGTTCCGTAAACTGGTTCTGTAAATCGCCATCGTCATGTTTAACTTATAATTGTATGTTTCAACTGTAACCCTCAAATAGTTTGTAAAATAGGGTTCATTTGTAACGGATATTCATAATAATAATAATAATAATAATACACTTAAAAATTAAATGGCGTGTGGCTTTTAGTACCAGGAGTGTCCGAGGACAAGTTCGGCTAGCCAGATGCAGGTCTTTTGATTTGACTCCCGTAGGTAACCTGCGCGTCGTGATAAGGATGTAATGATGTTGAGGACGACAGGTACACCCAGTCCCCGTGCCAGCGAAATTAACCAATGATGAATAAAATTCTACATCCTGCCGGGAATCGAACCCGGGACTCCTGTGACCAAAGGCCAGCACGCTAACCATTTAACCATGGAGCCGGACAATATTACACTATAAAATACCTGTAAAAGAACACACTATTAAACAAGGAATACAAGTAAACATTATTAAACAAGGAATGGCATGCTTCGTTCCTAAAGGGACATCATCAGATTCTACCAAGTCACGCTCTATATTTGGAAATATTCAATATTATTTCTGCCTTAACACCCAGGAATGTGAAATTTGGAACTTATCTTTGTCTCCACTCCAGCATACAATATCATCATTTCTACTTGTTCACTGCCCAATGGGGTCACTGCTTACACAACATTAAGAGGCATTTAGCGTTTACACGAGAAACGTTTCGTTTATTGCCAGCTGGTTGACCACAAAATATCATTCCTCTAAAGCAATTTGCTTTACGTCGCACCGACACAGATAGGTCTTATGGCGACGAGGGTATAAGGAACGGCTAGAAGTGGGAAGGAACTAGTCGTGGCCTTAATTACAGTACATCCCCAGCATTTGACTGACGTGAACTTGGGAAACTACGGAAAACAATTTTCAGGACTGCCGACAGTGGGGGTTTGGAACCCACTATCTCCCGATTGCAAGCTCACAGCTGTGCACCTCTAACAGCATGGCCAACTCGCTCGGTCATTTCTCTAAAACTGTCAGTACCCTATCACTCTGGAACTCATGGGTAATTGTTGGAATCGATGTCTGGCGAACTGAGTGAAACGCCTTCTTCTGCTCGGCCGTTACAGACGTGACTCACGTTTCCAGTTCACAATCGCGTCACCAGCATTCGACGTGGACAACTTGAGGAGTCATTTATCACTGATATATTAACGGTTAACTAGTCCATGTTCGGAGTTACTATATGACCTAACCTTTGTGCTGGTACCTTTTATTAATTAACGACACACAGGTTGTTGTCTCCTTTTACGAGCAGAGCTGAAAAAACCAACTTTTAGCTGGCTCCGCCTTTAAAAGTCGGCCTTGCCTGCCCACGGTCCCTGGAGAAAGGAATATGTCATGTTCGAAGTGTTATTCGATTCCAAGGACTGGTTACATTTCGAATTCATCCCTGAACTTCAAATTGTCACTAAGAAAATATATGTTGCCATTCCTCGGTGTCACCGTGGTGCAGTGCTATGTAAAAGGCTTCATTTGTGGCGAGGATTGAATTGGGACTTTCATCACGACAACGTCCCAGCACAACGGTTGCTCTATAACATGCCCGCACTTCATCATCCACTGTATTCTCCCGATCTTTCCCTAGTGGTTACTTCCTGTTTCTGAAAGTCGAAACCCTGTTCAACGGGTGAAGAAAGAAGGCAAGAAAGAAAGAAACGAATCCGATGTGCGCTCTGCGGGAAGTCACCAATGATGAAATGCAGGACGTTTCCAAAAAGTGGTACCGGCCCTGGCAGATGTGTGTCACTGTCCAAGGGGTTCACTTTGAAAGTGGCGTAGTATAGAAGTTTCCACGTCTTGTGTAACAAAGGTTTGTACACATGTTCTGTTCCTCTTTAACTCTACTGGTGTATCGGTAAATGTGATCATAGTGATGGCTGGCCCAAGTTTCCCTTTATATAAAGGTGATCAAATAGTATATTCCACCTAACCTTTACAGGAGGTGTCAGTATTGGATGCCTTCAAGGATTGTACGGACCACTTTGTCTTCACCTCTTGTTAGGTTAACGTTGTACATGAAGCTCAAAGTCCTAAATAACCTGATAAAGGAATTGTCCAACCTTTAGCTTTGTGAAGTCAGTAGTAATTACTGCTTCCTACAAACACATCGATCACATGTAATGGGATGTGTATCCACTGTGTGCATGCCTATAGTCAAAGTGTGAAAAGCAGATCAAACGGACGAGGGTACTACGTGACTGATTCACAATACGGCCAGATGAAAGGCAAATACACGTAGTTCTTAGAGACCATAATATCTCCGTTATAAGGGAGTCAGCCAGTCATAAAAGGAAAGGAATCACACTTTTTCCATGAATAATGTGAGAGAGAATTATATGATATTCATGTTGCAAGATACGGGCTTAATTCAGACTGAAGTAAAGATGTTTTGTTTATAGATTCGTGAAGAACTAAAATTGATGTGTTTCTTCCCTTATATGCACTCCATAATATGGTTATACAAGCAGAACAGCAGAACCCCATGGCACTATAGCCCTGACGTGCCTTGGGCCACCAAGCGACTGTTGCTCAGCTCGAAGGCCTGCAGACTACGAGGTCACGTATGTTCAGACTGACGATACCCGTCAGCCGTTACTCTTGGTTTTATAGACCGGGGTCACCATCTCACTGTCAGATAGCTCCTCAATTGTACTCACATAGGTTGAATGGACCTCAAACCAGCCCTTAGATGCAGGTAAAAATACCTGACCTGACCAGGAATTGAACACGGGTCCTCCGGGTTAGAAGCTGGAACGCTGCCCCTAGACCTGGGGCGGGCATAATATGAGCTCTTACAGGAAGTATGAACCACTTAAATCTGTCGTGCCATACATGGGTTGGATGTTGGTGACCTAATAAATCACTGAAAACGATCTATGAAAAACACTTAAATTTATGGAAAAAAATGCTATATGCCTAAAATAAATCAAAAGTGACCTTAAAATATTTGAGCAGACTGAGTTCTGGTGACTGTGTGGTTTTCGCTGTTCTATTCACAGCACAGCTCTTGTTTTTACAAAATAATGGTCTCCTAATTTACTTGGAAGTGAATACAAATATGGACGTGAAGAACCTGGGAATACTTGTTGTTCTTCGCACTCGTTCATATCTTTCAGATGTTTTTCTCGTTTAATGTGTTGTTGTGCAACAAACTTCCTTTCCGCACTCACATTAATGCAAAATTTACCAAATAAAACACGCCAATGTGTTGCTGTTCACTAGCTGAATTAAAAATACCCTTTGAAGTGGTTTCACTTTTGGCTTTTTCCTTCCACAAAACTACCTGGGAGGATAATTCTGTACTGAAGCGGAAAGTTATGTTATTTTCCTTTCCAATCCCTACTCATTTCCATTCGTACGCGGTGGTGAATGACTGGATGTAGGAGCGGGGGCGAAGGCTGGTGCATTCCTCGTGCTTGAGAAACATTATAAAACACTTTGTCCTAATTTTCAAAGTTCTCTATTGTGTTCCTGCAGATATCTTGGAAACTCAAGACTAACAGATAAAAATCTTTTCTTTACTCTTTCTTAGTCACCAACCATATGTAAGAATAATTTTTTATATTGTCACTTGTGGACTTTTACTAGTCTGACAATACGTGCATAAATGTTAAGAAAACATTTTAAAGTATTTGTTCAAAATTCGATATATTAACGTAAAACCATCTTGAAAGTGTACATAATGACTGATCATCCCGAATCCGTAAAAATGCATAATAATGCAAAATAAAAACGTGTTTCATCGTTTGTTACATCGCAGAATGAAATTCTATGCAACTGAGCAACGTCCTAATGCAAAGGGAAATGAAATGTTATTTTAACAACATCCGTCCCCCTACTAATAAATATACTGAGTAATATCTTCTTCTACTTCTTCTTCCAGGCTTTATCAGAATTATTTGGGCTCAACACTATATGTGGATTAAGCTCGGTTTTACGACCGGATGCTCTTCCTGACACAACCACATGTTTCTGGGGTGGTTTTAGTGTTGTGTGTGAAGATGTGTATCAACATGAGCACAAACATGCAGCCCTGGATGTAGAGGTGTTAACCAGATGCAGATAAAATCTATAGCCCAGAGGGTAATTGAACCCTGAGCCGTATGAGCCGAAGACCAGTGCGCTGACCAATCAACCACGGAGCGATAAGGCATAGAGTATTCCAGAAAAATTTTTGCTTCTAACAAGGGAAGGACGCGTACCGGGGAATAGCGGATATTAGGTAAATTTTTAACACATGTTAAATGAGCCAAGAATAACATAAAGGCCAAACTACGTCTTTCGGAAATTACCTCTTGCGGCCCACAGAAAGCGCTAAAGTCATATGTTTGACAGGCGCGCTCGACCCTACCCGGAACGCGCACTGTCCAACAGCTGATTTGAGGCCACGCTGACGTACGCTTAAAAAGGAACGCTGTTCAGTAATGGAGAAATAGTAAGCGGGGCCCGCTTTCAATTTCGTCAGTGAAACAAAAGTTCCATCGTGTCAAAAGCAACAACAAGATTTAAATTTGAGGGAAAAGCATGTAAGGAACAGTGGGAGGCGTCGCGAAAAATTCAAGGCAATAGCACGTACTGTAAGAAAACCATCGATTTTGCCCATCAAAATAATGAAATAATTCACGATGTGACCATCCCGCTATGCAAGTTGTTCACGAAAAACAATGCACCGGGTTAAAGCATGCTCAATGATATTGTGTCGCGGGAAACAACGCAGAGCAACAAAGAAGGAGAAAGGAAGGCAGCAGCATAAATAATCGCAGAAGAAGTTAAAAGGTCCGCCTCTGTGGTGTAGTGGTTAGTGTGATTAGCTGCCACCCCCGGAGGTCCGGGTTCGATTCCCGGCTCTGCCACGAAATTTGAAAAGTGGTATGAGGGCTGGAACGGGGTCCACTCAGCCTCGGGAGGTCAACTGAGTAGAGGTGGGTTCGATTCCCACCTCAGCCATCCTGGAAGTGGTTTTCCGTGGTTTCCCACTTCTCCTCCACGCAAATGCCGGGATGGTACCTCACTTAAGGCCACGGCCGCTTCCTTCCCTCTTCCTTGTCTATCCCTTCCAATCTTCCCATCCCCCACCAAGGCCCCTGTTCAGCATAGCAGGTGAGGCCGCCTGGGCGAGGTACTGGTCATTCTCCCCAGTTGTATCCCCGACCCGATGTCTGAAGCTCCAGGACACTGCCCTTGAGGCGGTAGAGGTGGGATCCCTCGCCAAGTCCGAGGGAAAAGCCAACCCTGGACGATAAACAGATTAAGAAAGAAAGAAAGAAAGAAGAAGTTAAATCTGTTATAGAGTCCTACGGCCTCGAAAGCGTGTGTAACCGTGATCAGAGTGGGTTCCTAAACTAGTGGACCCAACGCGTTCCGCAGTCCTGCGTAGCCAGGCGCACCAATTCAACTTTAACGCTTTCTGGGTCACATAAGTTAAGTTCCGAAGTAAATATTTTGGCCGTTGACTCATTTAACGTGTGTTTAAAATTTACGTAAGATTCGCGGTTTCCCGGTACGCGCCCTTCCCTTGTATGATATAGGCCTACCCAATATTGTTAACGGTTTAGGTACATTCCGCCCAAGGTTGTAGCACCAAATTGTGGCGAATGGTGAAATATTTCATAAAGGTTTATTTCCTAAGCTTGCATGAAGTCCGCAGTTGTCTTGTGCAACCGGTCGAGAGTTTTACTCTGCTTCCTTCTACTGTGTGTCAACCACCGGACTTACCAACATTATCCCTCGTGTCTCTCTTGTGATTCGTTACTTAAAATGGCCCGCAGTTTGCATGACGTACTAAATCTGATGTTGGGCAATGCAATTCATTATTATCCTATGTAACTATATCCTTTCTTAACAAACTGCAGTGTGGCTTGTTTTACGAATGATGTTCTAAAAGGTCGCTTTTTTCATTCAGAAAAAATTAGGTTTATGCATGTTGTAAGAAAAATGCCATCCAGTAAACACCGCTGGTGCTAATGTCAACTAAAATTGGAACAAGAACCGAAGGCCTGACGATATCCTACTAATTTCCTCATCCGGAACTGGCGAATGAGAGCGGTTCCTTATTGTGACGTAGGTGAGTTTTCTTACGTGTGTAATTCGGCATGATTCTAAAAACATCGCTGCGGATTATAAATATGGACAGGATAATTTGAAGAAAACAGTAATTCGAAGTAATTGTATACTTTTCTGAATACGGCTTTCATGCGAGATGAGGTCGCAAGTTATTATTTCAGTTGTTGAAATCAATCAAAACGACATTAAAAAGCTGTAATTGTTCTCACACCAGTGGGAAGGTTAACTGGATCAGAAAGTAATGGAACCAACTCTTGGGAAGAACATTTCAGACGTGGTTCTAAGAAAACTAGGAGAGCTCTATAGAAACATTAAAGCGATAGATGTTATAAGTAGGGACCTGCATTTTTCGTTTTATTTTTTTGTGGAAATCGGGGTTATTTTTAAGGAATTTCGCGTTATTTTTAATCATGTTAATGTCATATTTTGGGATTTTAAAGGTACTTTTGCATGATGTGGGTAGATTTGTCAGTGGGAGGAATTAGGACAAGAATTGTGTCCGTGTATTCACCATGTGAGGGTGCAGATGAGGATGAAGTTGACAAGTTTTATGAAGCATTGAGTGACATCGTGGTCAGGGTCAACAGCAAGGATAGAATAGTGGTAATGGGCGATTTCAATGCGAGAGTTGGGAATAGAACCGAAGGATACGAAAGGGTGATTGGTAAATGTGGGGAAGATATGGAAGCTAATGGGAATGGGAAGCGTTTGCTGGACTTCTGTGCTAGTATGGGTTTAGCTGTTACAAATACATTCTTCAAGCATAAGGCTATTCACCGCTACACATGGGAGGCTAGGGGTACCAGATCCATAATAGACTATATCTTAACAGACTTTGAATTCAGGAAATCTTTTAGGAATGTACGAGTTTTTCGGGGATTTTTCGATGATACAGACCATTATCTGATCTGTAGTGAACTAAGTATCTCTAGGCCTAGGGTAGAGAAAGTGAAATCTGTCTGCAAACGAATAAGGGTAGAAAATCTCCAGGATGAGGAAATTAGACAGAAGTACATGGATATGATTAGTGAGAAGTTTCGAACAGTAGACAGTAAGCAGGTTCAGGATATAGAAAGTGAATGGGTTGCATACAGGGATGCTGTAGTAGAAACAGCAAGGGAATGCCTAGGAACAACTGTGTGTAAAGATGGGAAAAGGCGAACATCTTGGTGGAATGATGAAGTGAGAGCAGCCTGTAAACGTAAAAAGAAGGCTTATCAGAAATGGCTCCAAACAAGGGCCGAGGCAGACAGGGATTTGTACGTAGATGAAAGAAACAGAGCGAAACAAATAGTTGTTGAATCCAAAAAGAAGTCATGGGAAGATTTTGGTAATAACCTGGAAAGGCTAGGTCAAGCAGCAGGGAAACCTTTCTGGACAGTAATAAAGAATCTTAGGAAGGGAGGGAAAAAGGAAATGAACAGTGTTTTGAGTAATTCAGGTGAACTCATAACAGATCCCAGGGAATCACTGGAGAGGTGGAGGGAATATTTTGAACATCTTCTCAATGTAAAAGGAATTCATCATGGTTGTGTTGCAAACAGTCAAGCTCATGGGGAGGAGGAAAATGATGTTGGTGAAATTATGCTTGAGGAAGTGGAAAGGATAGTAAATAAACTCCATTGTCATAAGGCAGCAGGAATAGATGAAATTAGACCTGAAATGGTGAAGTATAGTGGGAAGGCAGGGATGAAATGGCTTCATAGAGTAGTCAAATTAGCGTGGACTGTTGGTAAGGTACCTTCAGATTGGACAAAAGCAGTAATTGCACCTATCTATAAGCAAGGGAACAGGAAGGATTGCAACAACTATCGAGGTATCTCATTGATTAGTATACCAGGCAAAGTATTCACAGGCATCTTGGAAGGGAGGGTGCGATCAGTCGTTGAGAGGAAGTTGGATGAAAACCAGTGTGGTTTCAGACCACAGAGAGGCTGTCAGGATCAGATTTTCAGTATGCGCCAGGTAATTGAAAAATGCTACGAGAGGAATAGGCAGTTGTATTTATGTTTCGTAGATCTAGAGAAAGCATATGACAGGGTACCGAGGGAAAAGATGTTCGCTATACTGGGGGACTATGGAATTAAAGGTAGATTATTAAAATCAATCAAAGGCATTTATGTTGACAATTGGGCTTCAGTGAGAATTGATGGTAGAACGAGTTCTTGGTTCAGGGTACTTACAGGAGTTAGACAAGGCTGTAATCTTTCACCTTTGCTGTTTGTAGTTTACATGGATCATATGCTGAAAGGTATAAAATGGCAGGAAGGGATTCAGTTAAGTGGAAATGTAGTAAGCAGCCTGGCCTATGCTGACGACTTGGTCTTAATGGCAGACTGTGCCGAAAGCCTGCAGTCTAATATCTTGGAACTTGAAAATAGGTGCAATGAGTATGGTATGAAAATTAGCCTCTCGAAGACTAAATTGATGTCAGTAGGTAAGAAATCCAACAGAATTGAATGTCAGATTGGTGATACAAAGCTAGAACAGGTCGATAATTTCAAGTATTTAGGTTGTGTGTTTTCCCAGGATGGTAATATAGTAAGTGAGATTGAATCAAGGTGTAGTAAAGGTAATGCAGTGAGCTCGCAGTTGCGATCAGCAGTATTCTGTAAGAAGGAAGTCAGCTCCCAGACAAAACTATCTTTACATCGGTCTGTTTTCAGACCAACTTTGCTTTATGGGAGCGAAAGCTGGGTGGACTCAGGATATCTTATTCATAAGTTGGAAGTAACAGACATGAAAGTAGCAAGAATGATTGCTGGTACAAACAGGTGGGAACAATGGCAGGAGGGAACTCGGAATGAGGAGATAAAGGCTAATTTAGGAATGAACTCGATGGATGAAGCGGTACGCATAAACCGGCTTCGGTGGTGGGGTCATGTGAGGCGAATGGAGGAGGATAGGTTACCTAGGAGAATAATGGACTCTGTTATGGAGGGTAAGAGAAGTAGAGGGAGACCAAGACGACGATGGTTAGACTCTGTTTCTAACGATTTCAAGATAAGAGGTATCGAACTAAATGAGGCCACAACACTAGTTGCAAATCGAGGATTGTGGCGACGTTTAGTAAATTCTCAGAGGCTTGCAGACTGAACGCTGAAAGGCATAACAGTCTATAATGATAATGTATGTATGTATGTATGTTGCATGTAAATAAATTATTGAAGAACAATATGTAGTTTTATTTAAAGACACACACATTTTTTTTCATTCAATTATCACTGAAGAAGGGCTTAATGAAAATGAAAAACCTACAACCTGTTAGCCAGTTTTAAAGAAGAAGGCATAATATGAAAGAATAATACTTTTTTCCTATCTGTCAAATGAGAACATTGTCACTTTCCTATTGCAACGCCAGTCGCTCAAAACTCAAAGTAGCAAGAAGAGAAACGTTCATAGACAACATTAGCACATGGTTACCACACTGGTTGGAGAGTTCCGCCACTAAACTCAGGATGACTCCCAAGCAAACTAATCAGATTTTTCACAATATTTATTTTTCTATCTCGCAATTTGATTGGTTTGTTCTTGAAGTTCACTCTACCCTTTTGTGTCACTGAATCATTCTAATTTTTAAAGAATGGAATATACTTCACTTTTCCACCTGTGCTGAACCGACATTTCTGTTAATGATGAATACTTATGCACGTAAAATTTTAAAAAGTGACATATTTGCGTTATTGTCTCATTTCGTTTTATTTCACGAAAGAAATGTGTCCAATTTTCGAATTTTTAACAACGGTATGTATAGGTAACTGTTTTTCAAGCATTTTAGGGAATATTTTTTAAAAGTCGGTGTTATCTCAAACGCGAAAAACGCTGGTCCCGAGTTTTAAGTGATCATGAAACTATTATAGCCTTAGATGTCCGACTCGTTGGCTGAATGGTCAGCGTACTGGCCTTCGATTCAGAGGGTCCCGAGTTCGATTCCCGGCCGGGTCGGGGATTTTAACCTTCATTGGTTAATTCCAATGGCTCGGGGGCTGGGTGTTTGTGCTGTCCCCAACATCCCTGCAACTCACATACCACAAATAACACTATCCTCCACCACAATGACACGCAGTTATCTACACATGGCAGAAGCCGCCCACCCTCATCGGAGGGTCTGCCTTACAAGGGCTGTACTCGGCTAGGAATAGCCACACGACATTATTATTATAGCCTTAGATCAAAATAAATGTGATAAAAAGGAATGTGTAAAAGTACGTTTGATAAGAGAGCATGCGGGAATATCTAAAAAGTAATTACGATCGGTTGAAAATGAAAATGAAATTTAAAAATGCCTACGGGATGGGTTGAAAGAATTGTTGATGTGTGTGAACCTTAAATGCATTATACTGTAGGAGTGCGTAAATACGTGATTCAAACCTACATTGCTACTGTACGGTAGGGTAAGTTTCATTTTCCTTTACACATTTGCATACTAAAATGAACACAACAAATATTGTTCTGATGAACTGCATATCACTACCTGGCTCGGAGGCGTGACCAGTCTTAAGGAGAATAATGAATGGGAAGGACATTGCAGGATACGAGGTTTTGCTGCTTCAGCGACGATATAACAGAGAAATAAAGAGTCTACGAAGGAGTAGCAGGATAGAAAGAAATAGAATTAGGAATGGTCGTGGAAATAAAGAGACAATGAACGAAATTTTGGATGTTACTGAGAAAAAAAGAGGGCTTTTGGGCAAGACAATAGAGTGATTGAATGGATGGATAAATGTCTATAATATAGGAACAGAATTAAAATAGCTAATAACAGCCAAATACTGAAACTTACCTATGATATTAAAGACATTTACAAAATGGTACCAAAGATGAAGGCTAGAAAAGCAGATAGATTTGATGAGATTTCTAACGATGGTTTTGTTATATATACTTTCTTTTTACCGTTTTTACAAAATATTTCTGCAGGTAGTTCTCTTATCTGTGGTGAGAGTTCATTCTACAGCTGAGCAGAACGAAAAAGGAGCCACTTTGATACGATGCTGTTCTTGCAAATGGACGGAAAAGGGACACACCTCGACCTCTTTGAGCACAACGATAGTTCAGCTGCAAGTGGTTGAAAAGGTTTATGTGAATGTTACCTGCGAGGGATTTTCTCAGAAAAGCAATATCTATTTGTTTACAGAGAGCTGTTATGGGGGGCAATGACATGACTGTATTTAAATGACCGTATTGAGTAATTAGTCGTTCTGCTCGGAGTTGAACTCCCTCTAGTTCCGTCATGTTTTCCACCGTAGAAGGGTGCCAGGAAGGCAGACCAAACAACAGTATTGGCCGTACTAATGCCAAATAGGCTGCCTGAATAGCTTGCTCCCAGTAGAGATCTGCGGATGAATCCCAACACTCTATGCTTTGCACCTAGTTTTCTCAACATTCTTGATCCATTTTAAATTGTTCCAAATGTGAATGCCAAGCAATTTTATTGAGGTACAAGGCATCAGGATTTTACCACACAGTGAAATTTGGTGTTGTAACGGTGACATTGAGTAGTGGTTTTTCATGGGTTCGACGGCACCCGGTACAGGTGGCTCCTTGGATGAGGCTTGAATCGGAGAGTGACGTCACAGCGCGATGCGGGCTGCTAGCTAATAGCGCGCGCTTAACCTTACATGATGTTACACTGGCTACATGACTAAGCTTAACCTTACAGACCACGGGTTCGACCCTAGAGTTAAGGGCGTTAACTTACGGACCTAACTTCCATGTCAAAAAGTGCAAGCCGGACCCAGCTGCTAACGTAGTTATAGTCAAGAGTGTAAGCTTAACCTAACAGGTACAGATTCGACACGAAGCTTAACCGCACAGGTCCTGGATTCTACCCTAGACTTAAGGGCGTTTGCTTTACAGTCCCAAATTTTATACCCAAGAATGCCAGCTTAACCTAACTGCCAACGTTAACCAAACTTCCAACGAGAATATGGAAAAGAGTGCTAGCTTAACCTAACAGGCACGCATTTGGCGCCAGGCTTAACCTGACATGGGCGTTACAGTCTCAAGTTTGACACTCGATCCCAGGCTTAACCTAACAAGAAACAATGAGATATGGTCCAGAGGCTTTTGGAGCTGAGTAAGTTCGATGCCAAGGCTAACAGCATAACAGTGTAGGCTTAATCTTACATCATGTTAATAGCTAAAAGGGCAGGCATAGCCTTACGCTGACCAGGCGTCAACCTAACCGGTTGTCCTTCCGTACACCCAGGCTAAAAGTCCAGGCTTAACGTTACACTACGTTATTTGCTTTACGTCGCACCGACACAGATAGGTCTTATGGCGACGATGAGGCAGGAAGGGGCTTGGAGTGTGAAGGAAGCGGCCGTGGCCTTAATTAAGGTACAGCTCCAGCATTTGCCTTGTGTGAAAACGGGAAACCACGGAAAACCATCTTCAGGGCTGCCGACAGTGGGGTTCGAACCCTCGATCTCCCGAATACTGGATACTGGTCGCACTTAAGCGACTGCAGCTATCGAGCTCGGTCGTTACACTACGAGGCGTCAAACTAACCGGTTGCCCTTCCCTACACAATGGGCAAAACGTCCAGGGTTAACATTACGCTGACCAGGTGCAAACCTAAACGGTTGCCCTTCCCTACACATAGGCTAAAATTGCAAGGGCGTAACATTGGAAAGCGACTCAAGGGAGCTCGGAGCTGGACTTTGAACAAGATGGCGGCTATAAGCCTCAATACGTATGCTTTATTCATGCGAGCGAAATATTGGAAGGTGACTTCGGGGCTCAGAGCTGAACTTCGAACAAGATAGCGGCTATAAGGCTTAATACATGTACTTTATTCATAGTCGTGTTACATTTGAGAAGCATCTTTGGGGTTCGAAGCTGATCCTAACCTTCCAGGCTAACCGCAAAAAGAGTATAACCGTAACTTAACATAATTTAAGTTCGATACCCGGACTAACCGCATAAAAAGTGCAGGATTAACCTTACGCTTACCAGGCGTAAAACTAACCGGTTGCCCTTCCCTACTCCCTAGCTAACTGTGCAGGCTTAACCTTAAACTGCCCAGGTATTAACCTAACTGGAAGCCCTCCCCTACACGAGTTTAGTGGCTACACGTTGAACTAATGGGACCAGGGAGATGGTGTAAGACTTTACATATGCTTTATTCACAGGGGACGTATCGCTGAAACACGCCCTCAGAGGCTTGGAGCTGAACTCGAAACAACATGGCGGCACTGAACTAGGGAGCTAGGCTTAATGCATATGCTTTATTCATAGGGGCGTAACGTTCGAAAGTGACTAAGGGGATCGGTACAGTAAACAACCATCAAATTTTGGACATTTTAAATATTTTTTTAACAGCTCCTGCTGTATGGACAATAACGAAACTTTCTAAATGAAGCATACTGCATGTTTACTATACAACCATATATCTCAGAAATAATTTTGGCATCATCAAACTCGCTAATTAATTATTCAAAATGGCGGCTCTTTGTGTGTCTGTGCTCACCGTTTCCTTCATTGCTGGGCCATTTATCAATATATTCGTGTTCTGCTTTCTTAAATGTACTGATTGAAGTTACAGCTACAAAACTGACCACTTCCAGAACTATATTTGCAAAATTAGTATTTTTAATTTTGTGTTACTTAAATATTGCATATTTTGGTCATTATTTTTGCATGTTGATATTTGTTTTCCAAACAATTATCAACCCTAGACACATGACCTTAGTCAGTTTTGTAGACCCTATCACTAAGATCATGAGAGAAAAGTGGCAATTTAATACATCATATAATTTAGGAATTACAAGGGAAATGGTTTTGAAAAATATAGTTTTGAGAAAATGAGCTGCAAAGTTATCTGACCGCTGTAAAGACACAGCAACCTTCCAGTGGCTGCTAAAATGCTCCTGGGGCATAGGATGTTCCCTCTAAAGCAGTTTTCTCAGCTTCACTTTCCAGTCTGAATCTTCTTCTGCTTTGTCTGGCCTCTTTTGTGGTTTCTCGAACTCTTTGAGTGACTCATTAGCATTCTGTGTATAACCTCCCAAACACCTTTTCAACAGTTCAGTAGCAACTAAATCCTTGAAAACAGGCTTAATCACATCCATAACAGCTGAAGGTAATGTGTTTTTGTGTTTGTATTCATGAACTGTGCCTGCAGTGACAGCCCGCTGGTACGGGCACCAGGAATTATCTCCTTTTGGGCGGAAGTAATGAAGTGGATTTTCATCAGATGAGCTCTTATGGTACCAAATAGCCCAGATAGCAGTTCTCATATCATTTACTGATGTTGAATTACTTCTTATGGCATTTCCGTAGTAGGTCGTCAGAGTATTTATTGCAGAATCTGTCAGTCTGTTTTTTCCAGACAGTAATTTGCCATCTGAAAGTTTCTTCCCCTTGAATTCTTTCTTCAGATTTCTCAGTCGTGTGCCCATACGTTTTTGAACATGACCAACACATTCAGCTTTGCTGATTGATACATCAGGACCATATGGTTGCGTATCTGACACAGCTTTGAATGACTTTGTGTCACCATCACCAATGTATGTTATGTACCGTACGCCGTATCTTATCTCAGAACGTTTGAAGATCTTCTTCATCCCTTCAACCTCCATGCCACCTGCTGTTCCTTTATGATTAACTGAACATTCAGATGCATGACTCTCAAACCACTCTGAATATTCTGAAGTGTTCTTCTTAGTTTTCCATGTTTCACAACTATGACAGTAAGAGGAAAGTATCTTTGTGTCAAGAACTTTCCCTGATTTACTTCCAATAATTGTACATACACCAAATAAAGATGAGTGGCCCCGAGTCAGCCATGTACCATCACATGACACTGCCAAATCTTTACTGTTACTGAGAGAAACCTCTTCTTCAGTAGCCTTCAACATTGATCCCCTCTTCACAAGTTTTGTGGCACAGTTAATTTTATTGTTTATGATGTTATATGTACTTCTCCGCACTGGTGGTCTCATATTCATTAAGCCACAAAACATGTTCAAACCTGCATGACCTTCACCTATACATCTCATTGCATACACTATTCTAGCATTAATAGCATACACACTTTTTCTTCTACCAGTCTTTGAACTGTTGCAAAATGAGCCAATATCCTCACAGTTTTCACACATAATTACTACTTTACAACCTAACCCTGATACATTATGCACTGTAAAACTGATAATTCCTCCACATACACAATGTAGGCATTTTTCTAGTGCTGGAAACATTAGTTCAACATCAAAAATCACATTTCCTCTCAACTTATCACTCTCACTACTCGGGGAGTTACTTGAGGTTGAACAAGAGGTTAGTTTCCTCCCTGATGCACTGCAATTTTCATTTGGTTTTACAGCTTCTCCTTGAGCACATGGCGTTGAGTGTTGATTACCATGGAAATTATATTTCTTCTTCTTGTAAGCAACCTTTCTCCTTCCCATTGTTATAACAAGTGCAGAAAATTCAAGCAAAATACTCGTAACAACATGAGCACATGATAAGTCTTTGTTTATGTTTACAGGACAAATGACTAACTAAAATGGCTGCAAGTATCAAAGATAAAACACTTCGCCTCCAAAGTGTATATTTGTGCAAGATATTCCGCTTTCAGAACAACAATAACACGAAAATGGGCATGAAAGTTAATAGTCACTATGTGGGCGTGGCGCTATCGGCGCGCATGCCGCAGAGCTTTCTAAATGACCTATGCAATGCCTAGCATTTTAAATCATAACTCCTAAACTAATGCAGATATTTAAATAATTCTTTCACCAAAATGAACTAGAAGAATGCAGCTAAACATTAAAACATACTTTGAAAAATCGAATTTTTGAAAGTTGTTTACTGTACCGATCCCCTTTTAGGGAGCTTGGCGCTGAACTTGGAACAATATGGTACCTGTGCTGACGCGTAACACGCTCTTCGTTTTCTAGTGTCTGGAACACTCAATTTTTATTTGAACTTTAGAGCTTATAGATTTGAACTCTGGAGACTTAGAGTATATTACAATATTGTTGATATCACCCGGAGACTAAACACTTGTGTTCAGATCAGAAAACTGTTTTGCGCTACTTACTGGGCAGCTAACAACAGAGGTTAAGACTTACCTGACGACATTTGCAAGACATGTAACTGGAACATAAATAATGCTTACCCGTAGTACGTTACAAAAAATATACTAGATAGTAGTGCATAATTATGTTTATTGATCAAAGTAGAAAGTAGATTGCGGTATTGGGAGTAGTGAATAAAGGGATAGGTTTATTGAAATAAATAAATAAATAACTTCTTTTAGTATATCACATATATATTAACACACCTGAGCTACAGCTTTAAAAGTAAATAGCTTTAAAATGCATTGCTTTATTCACACGTACACAGTCCACAGTCCTCGATCATTTGATTTAATCCATCCCAATAGGTATTACCGTTTTAACGCAATTCTCGTAGTGTCGCTGGCAACGTCTGCATGCGGCTACTTCTAATGACATCTTACAATGGGAAGGTAGCATTCCCCAAGCGGAATTTATATTGTAAGCAGCATACATTGCTGTGGCATACAGCGTATGCGTTTATGTTTATAGAAATCTGTAATAGCCCCACTTACTAGTGTATCATTAGGTTCAACGCAACACTTGCACAAACACATTTTCCTCTGCTTTCTTCTTTCCAATTCAAAATAACTTAACCCGGCATGTGCATAATTAGAGTTTTTTCAGCCCCTCGCATTATTCAGAGATTCTGAGACACATACGTGGGCATGATTCCCCCTGTCACAGGGTTGTCGTGACGTAAGGTAGGGGGCCAATGTTTCATCCGCTTAGCAGATTTGCACTTGTAGAAATTCAGGAATATTATGAAAAAGACTAGAAATTGGTATATATATTCTCCACGTGCACTCAAGTTATCCCACTGCTTGCTTTTTCCTGTCTGAAAATAATAATAAACTTCATAAATAAATAAAATGGATGTGGACGAAATTACGAACTTTTCCTGATTTATTGTAATGGTCGCTATAGTAATTCACGAAATCCACCTCACTGTAGTTATTACACGCCAGGAACTACACCACACGACTGAAATGCAGTGTTCGCTCTAGGAATAACAGGCTCTTAATTTGAATGCCCAGCATGAAAAATGAATCCTCCTTGTACACGGAAACTAAACATGGTGCACAGAACCAACTCTCACAACAAGACAACGGGATGGGGCTACGCGTGTGCGCGCGCCTAAACTCTAGGTACCAGGAAGTTCCTAGGGGCAAGAAATTAGGTGCGGGGGCGTGATTTGGCTCCTTTACCTTACCCATTTCCTGGGTCTCTATAGCCCCTTGCAGTTTGACCTTTCTTTTCTTGCATTATATTTGC
This sequence comes from Anabrus simplex, assembly GCF_040414725.1. Lineage (NCBI taxonomy): Eukaryota > Metazoa > Arthropoda > Insecta > Orthoptera > Tettigoniidae > Anabrus > Anabrus simplex. The sequence continues at coordinate 47,587,830 of NC_090266.1, read as the reverse complement.
TCATGTTTCGATCTAGTTATTCCTTCTGGTTTGAAAATCAAGTATCATTAATATTCTAAAGGTACAGACGGATGTACAACATATTTAAAATATTGCCGTGACGATCTCCATTGCAACTCTCATCAGAATTAGTTATAGGTTCTTGAAATTCCACTTCCACATGACCACCACTGATATTACCCTTATTTTTCATTATATCGGTGAAAGGTATAGAACAAACATACACAGTTCTAGCACTTCAGGCAAGCAACCATCCCAGGGATATGAGCTATGAATTTTAGGTAAATAAAATACAATGAAGTATGATAATATGTTATTTATTTGTTCCTAAAAATTACAAGCCTGTCCTTAATCATCGTTATCCGGTCCATTAGATTAGCAGTTTGCCTTTTTCTACCACTACGAGCGCTAATGTGAGTCAATGCATAGTTTCATCTTAAGCACTTATAACTATATTTGATGTGGACATCTTTCGAAAAATCAAAAACTGCTGGGGGTATTGAACCAGAAACAATTATATAAATAAGTAAATTTGGCTAGGATTTGAATTTTAAACATTAGTAAAGAAACAAGCGATTTTGCGCTTTTTTTCCGGAACTGCATTTCGGCAGGAAGTGATTTACGAATTTCTCTTTCTTTTAGTTAGATAGAGCTATCCAAGACTCAAAATTTGAAGCCTTTCTGGTCCTTTCAGCCCTTCAACTTTCACAATTGAGGAAATTGCTTAATTTTACGTTTTCTCAGTATAGGGACCCCTAATTTGTCTGCTAAGAAATTTTTACAACATTAAAAAGTTTGTAAATAATATCGTAAATCAGTTTTCCCTTAAAAATAACCGTAACCGAGATAACTCGAATGTTGTGGAACAGAACTCTCTGAGCCTCTCACCCGCTGAATTTTTGAACTACTTATAGGTAAGACCCTACTCGCACGTAACATAAACTTAAATACCAACTTTAATGAAAATATGCCTTCCCATATCCCGGAAATGTTGTAACAGACGAACAGGCAAAGATTAAAATGAACCCATCATAGGCCACTGTTTGTGTTATCTGGGAGATAAACCACGCATAAGGTTAACATTCTAAAAGTACAAAGAGGAAGGCAAGTTTACATATTATAGATGACTCCTTATCACAGTACATACAGCGAAACGGAACAGGGAGGATAATCTATATCAGATCTTTAAAAATGTATCTAATTTTCTCGTTATCTTGTCACTAAACACGTCCAGTTATTTCTGCAAACACTCCCGTAATATCAAGCCAGAGACGATTTAGAAAGAAATTTCACACACAGACGGCAGCATCATCTGTCGAGATAAGTAGAGTTGACCTCTTAACGTCGGGAGACAACTATAGAGTAAATGGGTGTTCTCAATTCGCGGTCAGTAGATAAAGAGTGGGTCTCGGCCCACAAGTGGCCACGGCTGGTCCGTGATCCAAGAGTTCTGCACTCTGACCGGCCAACCAAACACAGGCGGGGTGGTCACGGCTCTACCGTGGTTCTACGCCTCAGCATTCGGGAGACGGGAAAGGGCTGGACCTCATGGCTGGTCGGCTGTCCTGAGAATGCTTTTCCGTGGTTTTCCATTCTCCTGCACTAAGACGAATGCTGGGACAGTTCCTGGTATAGGCCATGGCCGCCAACCCCCTCACCTTCTTCGTGCATCTCCTTCGCCGTAACAAATCTCCCGGCCTGAAAGACGGCGTCACCGTCTAAGAGGCCGGCATTTGTTTTCAAAAGACCATAAATAATTTTAGATTTCATTATTTCGTTTCTATTCTCCTTGCATCACCTGATGTTTAATGCTCCAAAAGTATTCTGTCTCAGAAGGGCACTAATTTGGTCATTAATTTTACTCCTCTTCAACATTTCATTTTAAAAATAAACACACTTTCATAGGTAGTTACTAAATACAATTATATTCAATGTGGTGTAGTCCTCGTCAAATTTCAGGAAAATATAATAACATTCTTATGACTTCAATTTTTGCAGTGGCGTGCGGAGAACAAATTCGTTACGCCAGCTGCAAAAATTAAAAAAAAACCATCGGAGACCGACCACTCCCTTTACAGCCAAAATTATTGTTTTATAAACTCACTAGGCAATTAAGTGGAAATATAACAAGCAAAGAGATCAGACAATGAATGAATAAATACAAAAGTAAATGAAGTAATTGTCCGCCTCTGTGGTGTAGTGGTTAGTGTGATTAGCTCCCATCCCCGGAAGCCCGGGTTCGATTCCCGACTCTGCCTCGAAGTTTGAAAAGTGGTACGAGGACTGGAACGGGTTCCACTCAGCCTCGGGAGGTCAACTGAGTAGAGGGGGGTTCGATTCCCACCTCAGCCATCCTGGAAGTGGTTTTCCGTGGTTTCCCACTTCTCCTCCAGGCAAATGCCGGGATGGTACCTAACTAAACGCCACGGTCGCTTCCTTCCCTCTTCCTTGTCTATCCATTCCAATCTTCCCATCCCCCACCAAGGCCCCTGTTCAGCATAGCAGATGAGGCCGCCTGAGCGAGGTACTGGTCATCCTCCACAGTTGTATCCCCGACCCAATGTCTCACGCTCCAGGACACTGCACTTGAGTCGGTAGAGGTGGGTTCCTTTGCTGAGTCCGAGGGAAAAGCCAACCCCGGAGGGTAAACAGATTAAGAAGAGGAAGTGAAGTAATTAATTAATAAGACAATTTAGGTTTTAAAGAACTTATGGAATTATAATTCACTTGAATAAGAATATTTTCAACCACATACTCGTACATATGGTATTCACCATCATAAGTAAGCTAGAGCAGATTTTAAACGATGGACTTACAGTTTCACCCCCTGACGCTGCGTAATAGTACAGTCATGGTTTTCACAGAAATATACTGGGTCTAACTCCCTGTTCATTGACTTTAAAAGCCTAACCTAAACTGAGTGAGCAAAAATTTGCAAGTAATTTACAGTTGCAGTTTCACTTACTTACTGAGCGTAGATATAGCAATAAACGAGGGAGAATATTCCTCACGACTTACATACCACTCTTATAATCACGAAGGATGCCACAGAACTCGCTAAAACTCAACCTATAATCCAAGAGAACGCTACAAAAATTCACAATATACCACCAGTTCAGGCAAACCCACTCGTACAGAGCAACCAAATACAAAATTCCTGTACTTCGCGATTGGCTCTGTGTTCATGCTGGGCAACATAAGTATTTTTTTGTGCGTGTATCGAAAAATATGCTCTACACGCGCCATCAATGAATCGTTCCCAAAAAATGTCATCATGCCGGAATCCAAAAATATTGCTGTTTTGCTTTACGTCGCACCGGCTCAGATAGGTCTTATGGCGACGATGGGATAGGAAAGGCCTAGGAATGAGAAGGAAGCTGCCGTGGCCTTAATTAAGGTACAGCCCCAGCATTTGCCTGGTGTGAAAATGGGAAACCACGGAAAACCATCTTCAGGGCTGCCGACAGTAGGATTCGAACCCACTATCTCCCGGATGCAAGCTCACAGCTGCGCGCTCCTAACCGCACGGCCAACTCCCCCGGTGATATAAAAATAAAATAAATACTTTTATTACAATTGATTTCATAAAAGGGCTATTTTTATTAGCAAGACTATGGGCAAGTGGCTATACTGTTTTTTCTTGTACCCTCTGGTGTGTGGCGCTGAACACTTGCGAATGCTAACTGGTCCACGCTGTGAATCTCGAGCGATGCCAACAGCCTTCACCCCATAGAGTTAGCGTCACCCTGCCTCCCGAGAGGACGCATGAGTCAAGCAAGCGACTTGAATTTCGCTGGGGTAGCTCTCTTTCGCTCCGGCAAAGAAGCCCAGCTCTCTGGAGAGGTCTGGACTGCGATACAGCTAGCGGGTTATCGAGACAACTGGACTTGCTTGACTTATTTTAACTTTATAGTGAAACGTTCTAAGGAATAGTAAGAAATTTAAATAAGCTACAAAATTCTTTGCCCCAGCAGCGCTGGGGTAGCTGGGGTTCAATGTACGCCACTGAATTTTTAACATCATTTTTTTCACAATTTGCATTTTGGAAATGCGACCTCCTTGCATCTATCCCCTCAATTTTTCCTTTACTCCCATCTTCGTTCAAATGACCGTTCAGACTATTACCTGGGAACGTATGGTTGAAAAACTGCATTGCCGTACTCTTCCTTAGTTGACTGTAGGTTCCTGTCCTCAGCTTATAACCTGATCTCAAGTGATTACAGAACGGCTTTTTTCCTACAACCTGTATGTCATTTCAGGTTAAGTTTCTCTTTCATTTTGCCTTTGAATCCTTGTTTACTGTACCCAAAGGAGACGTTACATAAACGATGGGCTCCATAGCCTCCGTGGCAAATTGAGGCTGTCTGTCCCCACCTACTCTATTGTGTTCCACGCAAGCAGCCGACTAGTTTAGTCCTTTGAAAGATACCCATCCAATATTGTTACACCTACGACTCGGCTACCTGCAAGCATACCTGCATACCTCCCATTGCGAGAAGATTGAAATAACACCTTCGTTTCATACAAAGCTTGTAATTCATTCTTCAGAGAACATATCGTTTGAAAGTTTGTATCATTATTTATCATATCATAACTGCGTGTTTGATGTGAAATGCCATTCTTCACAGGATAATGTAACGGTATGCACAAACGTCGGGCCTGGACATTTTTCTATTAACTAACACGGACCAGATCACTCCTCTCGGCTCCTATTGATTAAGCTAGAAATAATTGACATCAGAATGCCAGAATGCATTCTGTGAAAAGTCATACAAAGAATTATTATGAATTATTAAAGTTTCATACCAGACTAAATTTCTTACCGCGGAGTCTGAAGGTTGCGTTCCGCAGCCCTAAAAGTATTTCTTCGTGGTTTCCCAGGCGAATGCTGGAACCGTACCTTAATACAAGACCAAGGTCACTTCCTTCCCAGTCATAGCCCTTTTCTATCCTGTCGTCACGAAAAGCAAATCTTTCTTCCTCAAATCTCAGATTGATCCATTTGCCGTCCTCCATCATCCCTGAAAGTTGGTAACATCATCACGGGTACACTCTGTATAAGGCGCGATCAAAAGTTTCGGCAGAGGGCGTCGCTGCAGCGGTCATGCAACGTAGCGCTACTCCAATGCGGGTATATAAGCACGGACATGTAGGCAAAGGGATTAGTGTCGCAGTCGTGTCATGCCGAGGTGCGTGCGTTAAATACGGCCACGTGAACAATGGCGACGTTATTACCAAATGCGTCCAAACAGGACCAACGTGCTGTTATTCTGTTCTTGGCTGCGGAACGACAAACACCGGTGGATATCCATCGGAGAATGAAGACTGTGTATGGGGCAGCATGTCTGTCGGAAACCACCGTTGTGGAATGGTGCACCAAGCACCGTGCCCGTCCCCATGCCGCAAAGATGGTCACGCAGAAGGTACGCCAACTCAAGTGGGAGGCACTCGAACACCCGCCCTATAGTCCTGATCTTTACCCGTGCGATTATCACGCCTTTGGTCCCCTCAAAACGGCCTTGAAGGTCGACGCTTCCTGTCGGATGAAAATGAAATGGCGTATGGCTTTTAGTGCCGGGAGTGTCCGAGGACATGTTCAGCTCGCCAGGTGCAGGTCTTTCGATTTGACACCCGTAGGTGACCTGCGCGTCGTGATGAGGATGAAATGATGATGAAGACGACACATACACCCAGCCCCAGTGCCAGTGAAATTAACCAATGATGGTTAAAATTCCCGACCCTGCCGGGAATCGAACCCGGGACCTCTGTGACCAAAGGCCAGCACGCTAACCATACGGCCATACCATGTTGAATACACCGGTTCTCGTCCTGTCGGATGAGGATGTGCAGCAGGCAGTTACGGACTTCTTCACGCAGCAGGACACGGCGCTTTACCACACGGGGATCTTCTACCTGATGCGTCGGTGGGAAGAGTGCCTCGATGCTCAAGACGATTTTTCCTGATTGGCATCACGATTCAGGACTGCAAGACCGTCGAACGGAAAATTTTTGATCGCCCCTTATAATGATGTTGGTAATAATAATAATAATAATAATAATAATAATAATAATAATAATAATAATGTTATGAATAAAACTCCATCTGTTTTATTACTCCAGTTTATTTTAGTATGCCCTAATAAATGCACACAAACATATTTAAATACACACAATTTTAACCAGTGATGAATGGCTACACTTACTAATTACAAGTCTATTCACAAGTGTCTCTTCCTTACGGCATAGTAGGAGGTCCAGCCCGTTTTTCTACCAAGTCCAGTCACCTCATACAGCAGCTGTGTGTAGACCGCTGGATCTGAACACAGGGCTACGTGTCACTCGACGCACGACGATTGTTCGTTGGTTCTACTCCACGGACAGTCCAGTAATTCACACAGTCACATGCAGTGAACAACCAAGCAGCTCAACAGTATTCAACAGCAGGACGATACTCACAACAGCGAACACTAACACATGTCCATTTACCTTCACACTCACGACAGCGGCTTCCCTCGCTGACTCAAGCAGAAATATACGAACACACAGTATAGTCTTCCGTTTCGTCGCCTTCAGTCCGCGCACTCATCGGTCAATCCGACACCACAACAGCTCCTGGTTCAGACCTCGGTGGGACACTACTAGCGACTGCCAACACCTCTGTTGCCCTCAGCCCAGCCACCAAACCCCAACTCACTTAGTGTCACACTGACTCCCTCACGGAGTCCAACTCTGACTGACTGTCCGCGGCTAGCCTCCCTTTTCTATAGTTCGGGTGTTTTGAGCCAGAAATTTCGCGATGTCACTAGAGGTAGAACATTCCCATTGAATCACCAAGAAACTCACAGGTAACCCCGTCGACGAGAACAATACACGAAAAGGCCGGCCCCACCCCACAAGTGTGGGAAAATGGGGTTGGAAGATTCTCATTCAAATAGGGCTATGTATGTATTCTAACACTATTTGTGGCTAATCAAAAATGGAATTCTCAACATTAGATTTAAAAATCTAATGTTCCCCATCAAGTGAACGGTCAAAGAATTTCAACAGAAATACAGAGAAAATTTAAATACCAATAATCTACTGGAGCGTAATTGTCCAATTACACATGGGCTAGTCCCAAATTACGGAGTTGCAGGACAAGGGAATGCTGAATACGACAGTTATTATAAATCGAGAAGAAGGGGGTTTCTAGGATAAAGCTTACAGAAATTCTAACTTACATACATAGCTCAATAGACCTTAGGAGGCACAGCTGCCGAATAATAGAAGGATTAATCCCATGTCAAATGTGACCGAGATGAAATAGAAATCCAAACACATACGGTAATAAATTTAGAAAATGTTGCCTTCCAACAAAAGTAAGGGGATTCCTAGACAATGCACAGCAAATCCCACCAATCATACTTTACATGAAAAGCAATCCTACATGGTATAACTTCCCAAACACGTAGGAGAGAAGACCATACTATTTCGTGACCGGACGATACATTTAAGAAAGGTGAGACACCATATAATCATATTTTGACAGGTTTACTATCAAACAAGAAAAAGATTTCGAGGGAAATATCCAGCATAATATTTCCAGTACACCACATCAATCATTATGCTTCAGCCCTAACTCATTGCACCCATTCGAAAACCAATCGGAAACACCAAAACAAACACAGAATTTAAAAATTACATCTTTCAAATGTCCGCCTCTGTGGTGCAGTGGTTATTGTGATTAGCTGCCACCCCCGGAGGCCCCGGTTCGATTCCCGGCTCTGCCACGAAATTTGAAAAGTGATAAGAGGGTTGGAACGGGATCCACTCAGCCTCGGGAGGTCAACTGAGTAGAGGGGTTTCGATTCCCACCTTACCCATCCTCGAAGTGCTTTTCCGTGGTTTCCCACTTCTCCTCCGGGCAAATGCCAGGATGGTACCTGACCTAATGCCACGGCCGCTTCCTTCCCTCTTCCTTGTCTATCCCTTTCAATCTTCCCATCTCCCCACAAGGCCCCTGATCAGCATAGCAGGTGAGGCAGCCTGGGCGAGGTACTGGTCCTCCTCTCCAGTTGTATCCCCAACCCAAAGTCTCACGCTCCAGGACACTGACCTTGCGGCGGTAGAGGTGGGAACCCTCGCTGAGGCCGAGGGAAAAGCCAACCCTGGAGGGTAAACGGATTAGGAAAGAAAGAAAGAAAGAAAGAAAGAAAGAAACAAAAGACATCCTTAAGTTACCCTCAAAAAAACATTTTTTGCATGATGAGCTCAAGATCTAGAATAACATCAGCCAAACCATAGTGTTCCACCATTCGTAAAATATACATAATTTCCTAAATTTTTTTGGTTTATCAACATCGAAAACTAAATTTATGTTATGGTTAGTTCCGGCTGTGTAAACCAGACTGCCAGAAAGTCGCCTTAGTAAGTATAAGTGGCGCGAGGAGACCATAAACCTCATCTTAAATTATTTCTCTTGATTGCACGATATTCTGAAGAGAGCTTTTAACTTTACTCTGGAAGAGTACGACTCTTTTTCGTTGTGTCACATTAAACAACGCCTTACGAGATCATCGACTTCGGTGCTGTTTATTCTTGCGTAAGTGTTGTTATAGTAATAATGCTGTTGGAATTTTAGAATGATTTTTGTGGGGCAAAGACTGAATGAGAATGTACTTGACGATGTCCCAGTGCACCCTATCCGACATATCATACAGCAGTTGATTTTATTTGGCGGGGGAGAACGATTACCTCGGGTCAACTAGACGCCCACAAGGTGCTTTGAAAAAGAATGTTGTCTTCTTCTTCCTGGAAATACCGGGTGAGTTGGCCGTGCGGTTAGGGGTGCGCTGCTGTGAGCTTGCATCCGGGAGATAACGTATTCGAACCCCACTGTCGGCAGCCCTGAAGATGGTTTTCCGTGGTTTTCCATTTTCACACTAGGCAAATCCTGGGGCTGTACCCTAAATAAGGCCACGGCCACTTCCTTTCCACTCCTAGACCTTTTCTCCCCCATCGTCGCCATAAGACCTACCTGTGTCGGTGCGCTGTAAAGCAAGTTGTAAGAAAACTTCCTGGAAATTTTCCCAGTTTATTAGGGTCGGCATTTGATGAGGACTGTTTTACGAACAGCTGCCCTTCATGTCACCTGGCCTACAGTATGTGGAGGGAGGTTTGCACTATTGCGTGTTCCAGTGATGGTTGGTAGTAGTGTCGTAGTAGTGTTGATGAAGGGAAGTCTATTAAAGCGAACACAAGGACCCAGTCGCCGAGCCAGAGCAATGGAATGGAACCCGGGGCTCTCGGAACCGAAGGCCGGTACGCTGAACATTCAGCCAAGTAGCTGGACTTCAAAAACGGATATTGTTATATGTTCGAAGCGTCGACAACCAGTGATGGAGCTGTGTTTACAATGTCACTGTCCTGCTCAGTCTGCTGTACATAGTGCCGTTAAATTTAAGTTCGCTGTGGCTTTGCACGTGTTATTGAAGATATGACGCTACGCTGCTCACAAGGGAATGGTTTAAACTAAAATGTTGAGAAAATTCTTGAGTGTCTACCTGCAATATTAGATGTTACATTACATGCTTTTCTTTATTTCCTGTACATTTTGTATAAGTTTCTAAAGATTTATGGTATTATGTTACATTACTACTAATTTCTAATTGTCATGTACACTGAGTTTCTTGTTGTAATGATTTTTTTTAACTATTCCATTCCGTTAGCATAACATTTCGTTGAAAATTTCATTGCAATGTGTTGTTCTCTTGAGATTGTTTCTACGGAGCCAGTTGTCCGTGCGGTTAGGGGCGGGCAGCACTGTGCTTGAATCCGAAAGATAGTGAGTTCGAAGCCCACCGCCGGCAACCCTAAAGATGTTTTTCTGTGGTTTCCATTTTTAACACCACGTAAATGCTGGGTCTGTACCATAATTAAGGCCACTGCCGATTCCTTCCCACTCCTAGGCCTTTCCTATCCCATCGTCGCCGTAAGACTTATCTGTGTCGGTGCGACGTAAAGTAACATGCAAAAAATTGAGATTGTTCTTTGTGATTCTTTGTTGTTATGTACCGGTAATTTATGTTTTATTTTAATTGCACTGCTACGGTATTTCCACAGGGATATCTCCCAAATTATTATTATTATTATTATTATTATTATTATTATTATTATTATTATTATTATTATTATTAATAGTCTTATTATTATTATTATTATTATTATTATTATTATTATTATTATTATTATTTATAATGATAAATACGTCCACCTCTGTAGTGTAGTGGTTAGCGTGATTAGCTGCCACCCCCGGAGTTCCGGGTTCGATTCCCGGCTCTGCCACGAAATTTGAAAAGTGGTACTGCACCCAATTAATTGAGCCTAATTACATCATATCAACATATTGCTACTGATATTGATAATGTAATTTTTCCACACAGTTGAGAATATGTTCTCACACTCTGGCAGGAAGCAGAAAAATCACAATAGATGTTTAAGCCGGCCAGAGCACTTCGGAGCACGGTTTGTTTTGGTGCAATAAAGCAATTATCTTCACACAAAGAGGGAGAGGACGCGTTGGTACTTTGAAATTGAGGTCAAGGAGTGGTAGTTTTCCATCTGAAGACAAGAAAGAGCTTCCAACCACCCCCACGAAAGTGAACTAGGAACAGTCCAATGTTACCCGCTAGAAACCGGTCAACCAATCAGGGAGCTGAATTTGTATTATTCAAATGTAGCGCTTCCTCATATTTATTTTCGTCATAGAATCGGACAATAATTGTATACTTGTTTATCAGAGTGACACTTTAGGTTGGGGATCATAGTGAGTGTGTATGCTAAATCCTGTTAATATGCAGTAAATATTAAGTTAGCAGAAGTTATGTCTGGGAACGAGAGTACCTGAAGTTCGCGCCGGAACCGTACGACAGCCGGCGGTGCGACAAAAGAAATATTCCCACCCACGCCACCTATACTGTGCATAATTGTATGATTAATTCGGTGATCACAGGGTAGTGATGGAACCACCAGCAGTTTAAGTATAAATTTAGATGATAAGGACGGTCCGCATCGAGCTGCGTGTATTAAAGGACGCTCTTGAAATTCTGAAAATATCAGTCCGCCAGAAATCGAAGCAGGTCTCTGCCGCCAAGAGGAAGGGACACTTGTTCACCAAGGATCGTACAGACCAGACGTGTCAGCGAATTTCTCTCTTTTGAACATTGGGCGACATTTGTGAAATGTAAACTTTAAGGCAACTTAGCCGAGCATTCAAAGACACCGTCCTGTATTAGAACGAGTAATTGCGGTCAGAGTTATAGAGATATTCTAATTGAGTGATAAGCCAATTAGTCACTAATTTTATTTGCCATATATTACTTTGTAACATTTTGAGAGTAATGGGTAAACAAAGGAACTTCTTTCGTACAAGAATAGGCTGTACGGGAAATGTTACTAGCAGGAGCCATTAAGAAATAACAGTAGTGGTAGAGTCAATGGATGGATTATTCCACAGGTCATTGACAACTAGTAGGACAACAAACTTGCTGCAGAGGGATTATCGCCGGCCGCAGTCCAGTGTGTAAATAACTTTCACTGAGGGAGCGAGGGCCACACTCACACAATCGTCTCGCAGGAATGTCCAGAGAAGCGGGCGTGGTGTTAAAAAAAAATAAAAGTGAATCTTTTATATGTGTTTTCAGTCAGTGTATATAATTATTAGTATTTAAGCCGCTGAAGTTGCAAGAAAAGTGTCGTGTGCCCAAGGAAATTGATACCATGGAGGTATACATCAATTTTGTGAAGATGTGCCTTATGTATTGCAACATGTTCTAACTTCAACCAGATGGATGCCCCTGTGGGGTGAAGCTTAATGGCAGAATGTGAGTAACAAAAATCTCATGTAATCTTTCACTGATTGTACTATTTCCTTAGGCGTTACGCGAGCTGCTAAGTAGATGTTTAGGTATTGTAATTTCATATTTTTGGTGTAGCACAGAGGAGAGGTAAAAATGCTGATTTATGCACGTAGTTTGTGTTTAATTTCAATTATCTTTTTCTTATTATTATTATTAATTTTTTTGTCGATGTTATTGTCGGATTGGACCGAATTAGTTTAAATGCTTAGGCCTACATTTGAACTAGATTTGAGGTCAATATTATGCTTATTGGCAGTGGCAGGGTATGATATTTGATTCGCTAGTCACCAGACGGAAGTTCTCTTTGACATTAAAGTAGACTCATTTTTTTTGTTATGGTTATTTTGCAACCATCTTAATTAGTTGATTCTAAATTTCTCCTGAATGCTGATTACATGGACAGGAGGAATATGATTTGCTTAGTTAACTGTTCAGATTTGATTTGGAGAATGTAATTGAATTTTATTGTAGTCTGATAGAGGCATTAATTTGGGAAGTGATCATTGGAAGATTAATCGTGGTGAATCTAGGCCCACGCGTCAAAATATGCTATGTCATTAGGCCCAGACGACAGTATATGGGTGTTAAGATAATTATGTGATGATGGATAAGCCACTACGGGCAATTATTTCAGTATGTGAGAAATGAGGGAATGATAATGAGGCGATGAGCCGGATAAATATAATGGTCAGCCGAGGAGCTGAGAGTTAGTAGTCAAGCCATTGAGCTTAATACACGGAGCGATATGCAAGCTCTGACAGCTTGATATCACAATGTGCATATATGTGCCGGCAATGTGAAGCCGAGGTATGAAAATGAGCGGGAGGACCAGATGCCCCGTGAAGTGAAAATGCATTTGTAATATCTATTATCACGACGAATTAATAAATGTGGCGACATGGCATAGCATATTGTACTAGATAAGTATAGGTAAAGATAGCAGGTTAAGTCTGCAATAGTACTCATGAGGATAGTTAAATCCCATTTTATATGCCAACATCGCATTATAATAAGTGTTTTGAACTTTGGTTTTAAATAGGAGTTTGTGAACCTCATTTTTCGTAATGTTGTTGTGAGTTGATTTTGAGTTGATTTAATTTTAATTACTCCTTGTTTTTTTTTTGTAGTGAATAGAGTAGGGGAGCCATGAAACTGATAATTGGACATGGTGAATCAATATTCTTAACCAGAGAGTTGAAATTGCAGGACTCTGGGCAAGATAACATGTTTATCGGTGACGATGCAATCTACATCATATTATGTCAAATTCATTTACGATTATGAGTGCGTGCATGAATAAGCAGCGGTATAGGAAATGTAAATATCACGTGGACTCGTACGTTGATCATCTCTCAACCCTGACGAGTATATTTTATTGATGTGCAAGTTAGATTATTCTCTGTGACTACAAGGTAATATTATTAGTTTACGTAATTTTAAGTCCATTAGTGTGATAGGTGATTTGTTCACTCATTTGTAAATAGTACGGCAGTTCGTGTAACGTAAGTACAGGATGTGTTAGGTTCGTGTTATTACGTCACGGAACACGACACAACAGATTTGTAGGACTTACTGAACGAATGTTTGTCGTAAATTAAATTGTATTTTATTAGGAAGCGATGTAATTGATTTTGATGATTAATTGCCATAAGTTGGTTCTGACAGTAATACTGGCCTTGATGCATAAATTTGCATATTTTTGAGTGTGTTAAAAGATGAGGTTTTATCTTTTTAAAGTTCAGTAAGATCCAGGGTTTAGAAATTAAATTTGCAGAGTTCATAAGTATGATTACGTCACGCTGCACAGCGGTTTATTTGTGTTACATCTATCCTCAGGTTTTCAATGAGTGTATTTAATGTTAAATAATGGACATAGAGTTTGGAGATTGTACTCCTAGGAATGTTGGAATGTTCTAGATTACATGTAAGCTTAACTATAATGCATTACACGTTAGTAGAGTTCTTGTTTATGACACTATGATATCTATCGTAAACACACCATATTATATCGATCTAGTTGAATCAGTAAATGACATTTTATTGGGATATTATTGTTAAACGCACTATTTTGGTGTACTTGAGGTTGCATTTTGGTCAACGACTCACTTCACTTATATTTGTTGACAATTTTATTTGGATCATTTTTAATTAATTATTCTATTAATCAATTAATTTATTGATCACATTCAGATTAGTCATGATTAATTGCAGGTATTCTTATATTGCATCTTCAACGGTGACACTAAACTTGATTGAGCTTTGGTTCAAGCCTTGTGCATACTTACTAAATTCTTGCTTTGTCAATAAAGTTTATTTATTACATAATCAGTCCGTGTCATGGTGGTTATTTTAGACTATTTACTGGTAATCCTTAGTTAGGCAACCCCTATGCACCAACCCACAGGCGACCTGGAACTGAGCACACCCGAGAAAGAATCTCTACGATGCGGTAAGTATATTTTTTCTAGCAGCCGGAGACAGCATATATCAAGAGGAACCACAGCTCTACCGACAAAAGGGTGCATGGGGATGTATGAGTCTTTATAAAAATGGCGCCCAACGATTAACCATACTATCCACGAAGCTACGGGATTTATACCCTCAGTCACCCATTTAAATGAATACCCTATTCGACCGTGGACAGCAATTATTAATTGCCCAGCGGATCCTAGGCCAGCTCCTGACGTATGTGTAAGGAGGGTTGCCGAACACTTGCAGCAACAGGCGCAACGTCGACAGAGAAGATTAAGAGGGAAGAGATTCCATCGCCCACTTAGAGTAGGTGAGTACGTTCTTTTACGTCGTCCAGTCTCATCTGCACCGGAGGCGAAATTTTATGCTAAATTCGCACCATTATATGTGGGACCGTATAGAATAACCGAGTCACTTCACAATAACGCATACAGGATAGTCAGCCTAGATGGTCAAGAGGAGATGACTTTTAATGCCCGAAGCTTAAAGTTGTATCGACCACCACCCGGAGGAATTCCACAAGTGAACCTGGTAGAATATTCACAGAGTGAAGAAGAGGAGGACTCATCTACGGAAGAGGAGATGACGGCTGACGAAGATTGGTCCATGGCAGAGGATGATGACGATATTTCTGCAGTGGAGGAAGAAGAAGAAGAAGATGAAGATGATGACCAATTCAACCTGAGCTGTGATGAGGAAGAAATATCACCGAATGACGGAGACCTACCAATCACGAAATCCGTAGAGAAGCGAGAAGAAGATGGACGTGATGATTGCCCAGAATGTCTGCAAGAGACTACGGAGCTGAGAGAAATCATGGAGACAATTATCGCCGAGTTACAGGAGGAACGTAGACAACTAGAAGAAGAAAATTTGCGACTACGAAGAGAATTTACTAACTAAGCGAGGTACAGAGTTGAGGCTCAATTATGGTTGCAGTTTTGTAACCAAGTTGAGATTGAATGACATAAGATCTAGAAATCTTCCTCATATTCTTTCGGAACATTTCTATTTTTAGTAAGGGAGGAGTTGCACCCAATTAATTGAGCCTAATTACATCATATCAACATATTGCTACTGATATTGATAATGTAATTTTTCCACACAGTTGAGAATATGTTCTCACACTCTGGCAGGAAGCAGAAAAATCACAATAGATGTTTAAGCCGGCCAGAGCACTTCGGAGCACGGTTTGTTTTGGTGCAATAAAGCAATTATCTTCACACAAAGAGGGAGAGGACGCGTTGGTACTTTGAAATTGAGGTCAAGGAGTGGTAGTTTTCCATCTGAAGACAAGAAAGAGCTTCCAACCACCCCCACGAAAGTGAACTAGGAACAGTCCAATGTTACCCGCTAGAAACCGGTCAACCAATCAGGGAGCTGAATTTGTATTATTCAAATGTAGCGCTTCCTCATATTTATTTTCGTCATAGAATCGGACAATAATTGTATACTTGTTTATCAGAGTGACACTTTAGGTTGGGGATCATAGTGAGTGTGTATGCTAAATCCTGTTAATATGCAGTAAATATTAAGTTAGCAGAAGTTATGTCTGGGAACGAGAGTACCTGAAGTTCGCGCCGGAACCGTACGACAGCCGGCGGTGCGACAAAAGAAATATTCCCACCCACGCCACCTATACTGTGCATAATTGTATGATTAATTCGGTGATCACAGGGTAGTGATGGAACCACCAGCAGTTTAAGTATAAATTTAGATGATAAGGACGGTCCGCATCGAGCTGCGTGTATTAAAGGACGCTCTTGAAATTCTGAAAATATCAGTCCGCCAGAAATCGAAGCAGGTCTCTGCCGCCAAGAGGAAGGGACACTTGTTCACCAAGGATCGTACAGACCAGACGTGTCAGCGAATTTCTCTCTTTTGAACATTGGGCGACATTTGTGAAATGTAAACTTTAAGGCAACTTAGCCGAGCATTCAAAGACACCGTCCTGTATTAGAACGAGTAATTGCGGTCAGAGTTATAGAGATATTCTAATTGAGTGATAAGCCAATTAGTCACTAATTTTATTTGCCATATATTACTTTGTAACATTTTGAGAGTAATGGGTAAACAAAGGAACTTCTTTCGTACAAGAATAGGCTGTACGGGAAATGTTACTAGCAGGAGCCATTAAGAAATAACAGTAGTGGTAGAGTCAATGGATGGATTATTCCACAGGTCATTGACAACTAGTAGGACAACAAACTTGCTGCAGAGGGATTATCGCCGGCCGCAGTCCAGTGTGTAAATAACTTTCACTGAGGGAGCGAGGGCCACACTCACACAATCGTCTCGCAGGAATGTCCAGAGAAGCGGGCGTGGTGTTAAAAAAAAATAAAAGTGAATCTTTTATATGTGTTTTCAGTCAGTGTATATAATTATTAGTATTTAAGCCGCTGAAGTTGCAAGAAAAGTGTCGTGTGCCCAAGGAAATTGATACCATGGAGGTATACATCAATTTTGTGAAGATGTGCCTTATGTATTGCAACATGTTCTAACTTCAACCAGATGGATGCCCCTGTGGGGTGAAGCTTAATGGCAGAATGTGAGTAACAAAAATCTCATGTAATCTTTCACTGATTGTACTATTTCCTTAGGCGTTACGCGAGCTGCTAAGTAGATGTTTAGGTATTGTAATTTCATATTTTTGGTGTAGCACAGAGGAGAGGTAAAAATGCTGATTTATGCACGTAGTTTGTGTTTAATTTCAATTATCTTTTTCTTATTATTATTATTAATTTTTTTGTCGATGTTATTGTCGGATTGGACCGAATTAGTTTAAATGCTTAGGCCTACATTTGAACTAGATTTGAGGTCAATATTATGCTTATTGGCAGTGGCAGGGTATGATATTTGATTCGCTAGTCACCAGACGGAAGTTCTCTTTGACATTAAAGTAGACTCATTTTTTTTGTTATGGTTATTTTGCAACCATCTTAATTAGTTGATTCTAAATTTCTCCTGAATGCTGATTACATGGACAGGAGGAATATGATTTGCTTAGTTAACTGTTCAGATTTGATTTGGAGAATGTAATTGAATTTTATTGTAGTCTGATAGAGGCATTAATTTGGGAAGTGATCATTGGAAGATTAATCGTGGTGAATCTAGGCCCACGCGTCAAAATATGCTATGTCATTAGGCCCAGACGACAGTATATGGGTGTTAAGATAATTATGTGATGATGGATAAGCCACTACGGGCAATTATTTCAGTATGTGAGAAATGAGGGAATGATAATGAGGCGATGAGCCGGATAAATATAATGGTCAGCCGAGGAGCTGAGAGTTAGTAGTCAAGCCATTGAGCTTAATACACGGAGCGATATGCAAGCTCTGACAGCTTGATATCACAATGTGCATATATGTGCCGGCAATGTGAAGCCGAGGTATGAAAATGAGCGGGAGGACCAGATGCCCCGTGAAGTGAAAATGCATTTGTAATATCTATTATCACGACGAATTAATAAATGTGGCGACATGGCATAGCATATTGTACTAGATAAGTATAGGTAAAGATAGCAGGTTAAGTCTGCAATAGTACTCATGAGGATAGTTAAATCCCATTTTATATGCCAACATCGCATTATAATAAGTGTTTTGAACTTTGGTTTTAAATAGGAGTTTGTGAACCTCATTTTTCGTAATGTTGTTGTGAGTTGATTTTGAGTTGATTTAATTTTAATTACTCCTTGTTTTTTTTTTGTAGTGAATAGAGTAGGGGAGCCATGAAACTGATAATTGGACATGGTGAATCAATATTCTTAACCAGAGAGTTGAAATTGCAGGACTCTGGGCAAGATAACATGTTTATCGGTGACGATGCAATCTACATCATATTATGTCAAATTCATTTACGATTATGAGTGCGTGCATGAATAAGCAGCGGTATAGGAAATGTAAATATCACGTGGACTCGTACGTTGATCATCTCTCAACCCTGACGAGTATATTTTATTGATGTGCAAGTTAGATTATTCTCTGTGACTACAAGGTAATATTATTAGTTTACGTAATTTTAAGTCCATTAGTGTGATAGGTGATTTGTTCACTCATTTGTAAATAGTACGGCAGTTCGTGTAACGTAAGTACAGGATGTGTTAGGTTCGTGTTATTACGTCACGGAACACGACACAACAGATTTGTAGGACTTACTGAACGAATGTTTGTCGTAAATTAAATTGTATTTTATTAGGAAGCGATGTAATTGATTTTGATGATTAATTGCCATAAGTTGGTTCTGACAGTAATACTGGCCTTGATGCATAAATTTGCATATTTTTGAGTGTGTTAAAAGATGAGGTTTTATCTTTTTAAAGTTCAGTAAGATCCAGGGTTTAGAAATTAAATTTGCAGAGTTCATAAGTATGATTACGTCACGCTGCACAGCGGTTTATTTGTGTTACATCTATCCTCAGGTTTTCAATGAGTGTATTTAATGTTAAATAATGGACATAGAGTTTGGAGATTGTACTCCTAGGAATGTTGGAATGTTCTAGATTACATGTAAGCTTAACTATAATGCATTACACGTTAGTAGAGTTCTTGTTTATGACACTATGATATCTATCGTAAACACACCATATTATATCGATCTAGTTGAATCAGTAAATGACATTTTATTGGGATATTATTGTTAAACGCACTATTTTGGTGTACTTGAGGTTGCATTTTGGTCAACGACTCACTTCACTTATATTTGTTGACAATTTTATTTGGATCATTTTTAATTAATTATTCTATTAATCAATTAATTTATTGATCACATTCAGATTAGTCATGATTAATTGCAGGTATTCTTATATTGCATCTTCAACGGTGACACTAAACTTGATTGAGCTTTGGTTCAAGCCTTGTGCATACTTACTAAATTCTTGCTTTGTCAATAAAGTTTATTTATTACATAATCAGTCCGTGTCATGGTGGTTATTTTAGACTATTTACTGGTAATCCTTAGTTAGGCAACCCCTATGCACCAACCCACAGGCGACCTGGAACTGAGCACACCCGAGAAAGAATCTCTACGATGCGGTAAGTATATTTTTTCTAGCAGCCGGAGACAGCATATATCAAGAGGAACCACAGCTCTACCGACAAAAGGGTGCAGTACGAGGGCTGGAACGGGGTCCACTCAGCCTCGGGAGGTCAACTGAGTAGAGGTGGGTTCGATTCCCACCTCAGCCATCCTGGAAGTGGTTTTCCGTGGTTTCCCACTTCTCCTCCAGGCGAATGCCGGGATGGTACCTAACGTAAGGCCACGGCCGCTTCCTTCCCTCTTCCTTGCCTATCCCTTCCAATCTTCCCATCCCTCCACAAGGCCCCTGTTCAGCATATCAGGTGAGGCCGCCTGGGCGAGGTACTGGTCATTCTCCCCAGTTGTATCCCGGACCCAAAGTCTGAAGCTCCAGGACACTGCCCTTGAAGCGGTAGAGGTGGGATCCCTCGCTGAGTCCGAGGGAAAAAGCCAACCCTGGAGGGTAAACAGATTAAGAAGAAGAAGATAATGATAAATACGAACGCGGTTTGGACTACGTAACTGTGAGCTTGCGTTCGGGAGATACTGTCGGCAGCCCAGAAGATTCATTTTGGCTTTCCATTTTCACTCCAGGCAAATGCCGATAGTCAGTCGCTTCCATCCCAGTCCTAGTTCTATCCTATCCCGTCGTCAGCATAATACCTGTCTCTGTCGGTGCGACGTAAAACAGACAGCAAAAAAAAACGCAGCATTAATCATACTTCTTAATTAATCTCTTTACATGCCAAGAAGGCCTTTAGAAGAATGGGAGGTAAATATCTGTAACCTAGGTAGTAAGTGGAACAGAGAGTCACGTTTACTTCTAAGAATCAACCTGGCACTGGCTAGGTTCATTTGCCTCTTCAGAGCTCGAAATTTCATTTCTAAATTTTCGACTTCCTGAGGAGGGGGAGTTGAACACATATATTAGTACTGTATTATTATTATTCCTTCCTGTCTTCCTGTCCTAATCCGTTTACCGTCCAGGGCTGGTTTTTCCCTCGGATTCAGTGAGGAAACCCACTTCTACCGCCTCAAGAGCAGTGTCCTGGAGCTTGAGACTTAAGGTCAGGGGATACAACTGGAGAGGAGAACCAGTACCTCGCCCAGGCGGCCTCACCTACTGTTCTGAACAGGGTGCTTGTGAGGGGTGGGAAGGCTGGAAGGGATAGACAAGGAAGAGGGAAGGAAGCGGCCATGGCATTAAGTTAGGTACCATCCCGGCATTTGCCTGAAGGAGAAGAGGGAAATCACGGAAAACCACTTGCAAAATATCTGAGGTGGGAATCGAACCGTCTTCAACTCAGTTGACCTTCCGAGGCTGAGTGATCTTCTTTCCAGTCCTCATACCACTTTTCAAATTTCGTGGCAGAGCGGAAAATCGAACGCGAGCCTCCGGGGGTGGCAGCAAATCACACTAACCACTACACGCACACAGAGGTGAACATTATTATTATTATTATTATTATTATTATTATTATTATTATTATTATTATTATTATTATTATTTTATTTATTTATTTATTTATTTATTTATTTATTTATTTATTTATTTATTTATTTATTTATTTCCTTCTTGCTTAATCCGTTTACTCTGCAGGCTTGCATTCTCCCTCGGACTAAGCGAGGGATCCCATCTCTACCGCCTCAAAGACAATGTCCTGGAGCGTGAGACTTTGGGTTGGGGAAACAACTGTGGAGGTGGACCAGTACCGCACCCAGGCAGCCTCACCTGCTATGCTGAACATGGAACTTGCGGTGGGGGGGTTATTGGAAGAGACAGACAAGGAAGAGGTAAGGAAGCGGCTGTGGCCTATGTTAGGTACCATCCCGTCGTTTGCCTGGAGGAGAAATGGAAAACCACGGAAAAAACTTGAGGGCGGCTGAGGTGGAAATCGAACCCCTCTTTACTCAGTTGACTTCCAGAGGCAGAGTGGACCCCGTTCCAGCCCTCGTATCACTTTTCAAATGTCGTGGCAGATTGGGGAATCGATCCCGGGCCTCCGGGCGTGGAAGTTAATCACTCTAACCACTACACCTCAGAGGCGGACATTATTATTATTATTATTATTATTATTATTATTATTATTATTATTATTATTATTATTATTATTATTATTATTACCGCACATCGACAAAATATGCTTCCCTACTAATAGCTAAAGCGAAAGAAACGTTTAGGAACTAATACGGAGCACAACCTCCTCTTGTCTGAGGAAGGACAATATTTGTGGCAAAAACCTTATGTGTCGAACCTTCTATTTCAGTGAAATACAGTACAGTATGTAGTTCGCTACGCAGATAACCGTTATGAGTAAATGCTGCCATGTCAATTTTAGAGTTGCCTTCCACATAAAACTGTTTTCAGTGGTAAATCCCAAGGCTGAAGGTATTAGGGAATGGCGAGTGACAAGTTAGAACGACGAGATGCATAAACCTGAAAGCGTCTGACATCGAAGCTCTCTGATGCAAAATTCTCTCCGCCTCACTCTTGCATAATTCATTTCCTGGCGGGATAATCTGCCACGCCTTTGGCTGGTGCCACAGCCACCTCTCACAGAAGGAAACGTGAAACTATGATCATTTGAAATCCCTCTTCTCGAAGTTCCGTCGCTCCCTTAACTTTATTCATGTCACATTGAATCTAAAAAGTCTGGAACCGGAACAAAAGACAATTTGATGACGACAGAAGTGCTCCTACAATTCCACTTCAAATTAGGTTCCATGCTGACATCTATCCAAAGAGATCACCATTACACGCTCCCTCTCTCTCGCACGAGCTTTCCCATTCCGACACCGCGCTGCGCCACTGAAGTCAACACCAGTTTAAACGATTGCTACCAGATGTCGCGATGAACTTGTGATAGCGGTTGGAACTAATTGAAGATACGTCATTTATGAGCTGGAGGATTGACGGCTCAATTAAGATTGGAGTAGTATAACTGAATCACAAATGTTTAAAGTAACTCGCATTACAGTGGCAGATAGAACGAAAGACAATATTGTAACTCAAGAGAAGTTTTAAACGTTCACGAAGCCTCTCAAAACGGGAGGAATTGCAGTCTGAATGCAAGAAGCTCAGCATAGCACAAGCTTTTTAACAGGTCTACAAGGACTCGCACTCAAAATGACAAAAATGCTCCTTAGATTCGCGACAGACTCGATATTCATAAGAAGACAAACAAATATTCGACATCCAAAGGGGAGTAGAACCCACCATCCTACCATAATAATAATAATAATAATAATAATAATAATAATAATAATAATAATAATAATAATAATAATAATAATAATAATAATGTCCGCCTCTGTGGTGTAGTGGTTAGCGTGATTAGCTGCCACCCCCGGAGGCCCGGGTTCGATTCCTGGCTCTGACACGAAATTTGAAAAGTGGTACGAGGGCTGGAACGGGGTCCACTCAGCCTCGGGAGGTCAACTGAGTAGAGGTGGGTTCGATTCCCACCTCAGCCATCCTGGAAGTGGTTTTCCGTGGTTTCCCACTTCTCCTCCAGGCGAATGCCGGGATGGTACCTAACTTAAGGCCACGGCCGCTTCCTTGCCTATCCCTTCCAATCTTCCCATCCCTCCACAAGGCCCCTGTTCAGCATAGCAGCTGAGGCCGCCTGGGCGAGGTACTGGCCATACTCCCCAGTTGTATCCCCCGACCAAGAGTCTGAAGCTCCAGGACACTGCCCTTGAAGCGGTAGAGGTGGGATCCCTCGCTAAGTCCGAGGGAAAAACCGAACCTGGAGGGTAAACAGATGATGATGATAATAATAATAATAATAATAATAATAATAATAATAATAATTTCATAATCTTTTTACCCTCCAGGGTCGGTTTTTCCCTCGGACTCAGCGAGGGATCCCACCTCTACAGCTCAAGGGCAGTGTCCTGGAGCGCCAGACTTTGGGTCCGGGTTACAACTGGGGAGGATGACCAGTACCTCGCCCCGGCGGCCTCATCTGCTATGCTGAACAGGGCCTTGTGGAGGAATGGGAAGATTGGAAAGATCAGGCAAGGAAGAGGGAAGGAAGCGGCCGTAGCCTTAAGTTAGGTACCATCCCGGCATTTGCCTGGGGGAGAAGTTGGAAACCACGGAAAACCATGTCGAGGATGGCTGAGGTGGGAATCGAACCCACCTCTACTCAGCTGATCTTCCGAGGTTGAGTGGACCCCATTGCGGCCCTCGTACCACTTTTCAAATTTCGTGACAGAGCCGGGAATCGAACCCGGAACTCCGGGGATGGCAGCTAATCACACTAACCACTACACTACAGAGGCGGACAATAATAATAATCAAGATAATAATAATAATAATAATAATAATAATAATAATAATAATAATAAAATTTTTCTCTGCATGCCTGTTGAAAAGAATACAAGAACAACTCGAGCATAAGATTGGTGAATATCAAGCTGCGTTTTCGCCCTCACAGATCGCGCACTGAACAGATCTTCAGCCTCAAAAACCGCTCTAAAATTCAGCGCCCTCAGAAACCTCCCAATCATCTGTACCTTCGTAGATTTCAAGAAGGCTTATGATTCAATTGATGGTCAGGGGTATAGTGCGCATTGGTATCACCTAAATATCACTATAAAATTTGTCACAAATGGAACATAATAATTACTTTTACACATATCAAGTGAAAAATCCCTGGCAAATTAAGAAATATATGTTTTTTGGAGAATATTAATACGTACTTTACTACTTTGCAAGTACATTTGGTGTTGCGCTCACAGTGACACACGTATGTCTTTTGTCTTACACTTTGAACAATTTCGTGTGTGATATCTGCGTTCACTGAAGTTCTTTGCTTTCGTTTCATTCTTCACTTGTCAATGACATCATTTAATGAATTGTATCGCGATATGCAATATTTAATAGGCGACAAAATAATATGGCCAATGTACATAAGAAAAATTCAGCGGACTAGTGATTTATTGGTCCAGGGATCGAGCTACTTTCGTTCGAACAGAAATAAAAATATTTATTGGTCCAGGGATCATGCTATTTTTCTTTTGACCTCCATTTTGCTGTTTGTACTGGCCAAAGATAATGAGAATCTACAGACATAGCACTCCCATTCCACGGTGCTAGCCCTGGACCTGAATAAAGTAACAAAAGACGGCACCAGCAGCGAATGGACAAAGATAATGAGAATCCACAGACATAGCACTCCCATTCCACGGTGCTAGCCCTGGACCCGAAGAAAGTAACAAAAGACGGCACCAGCAGCGTAGTACGACATAAACCAGTCCTGTCTACAAGCCTTAAGTATGTTTTCATATTTCTCAAATAACGACGGTACTTCTTAATTTGCCAGGGATTTTTCACTTGATATGTGTAAAAGCAATTATTATGTTCCATTTGTGACAAATTTTATTGTGATATTTGGGTGATACCTTTGCGCATCATACCCGATGGTCAGCCTCTGGTCAGCATCCCGCAAGAACAGGGCTAGACTCTAAAACGCTAACTTGACCAAAGAAACCCTCACTGACACGAAGTCAAGAGTGAAATTCATGGGAGAAATCTCAGGCGAATTCCTGATCATAACTGGTGTCCGGCAAGGAGATGGATTGTTAGCCCTCCTCTTCAACCTCGTCCCACATAAAGTCATGAGGGAATGGGAAGGAGAACTGAAAGCGCAAAATAGCTGGAACCCAGTAGACATTGGGACACAAAAATAAACATGCTTAAAATTCCATGCTTAGCCTTCGCGGATGACCTGGGCCTTTTGTCCGGCGATGAAGTCACAGCGATACAGCAATTTGAAATTCTCCAAGAATGTGCCAAAAAGGTCGGACTTCATATCTCCTTCCAGAAAACTGACTTTCAAAACTGGACACCCATAGTCTTAATACAAAATACGGCAAATCAACGGAGTCCCTCACTTCAAACACCTGGGCGAAATTCTCGAAACAACCGGACAAGAAAAAAAGCCCAAAATAACCGTGTCGAAAAACTCAGAAGAGCATATGGGAGAACAAGAGAAATCTACAACAAAAAATGTACCTTTCTCCAGGTTAAGATTAAAATATCGAAAATATCCTAACAGAAGAGCGAAAAATCATGAGGAAAATTTTGGGACCAAGACACACGGAAGAAGGGTACCACATCCATTCCCGCAAATCTACAGAAAAATTATCTAATATTGCGACAGACCTCAGGAAAAGAATGCTAAAATTTTACGGGCATGTTAAGAGGCTTCCAGAAACCAGGCTAACAGACCAAATTCTTGAAAGAGTTGATAAACTGAAGAATTTCTGTTAGATACAACAAACAAAAGCGGACATGAAGAACGTACAAATTCAACCTGAAGAAATTTTGAATCGGAATATATATAGAAAGAAAATTGACGAGTGGGAAGTCACTCCAGAGAATGAAGTACCAAAAAGAGCAGGTAGCATGTGGACGGAAGAAGGGAGGAGAATCTTTAGCGAACAGATGAAAGCATCCTCGATCCTCCGCAAACGAAATCATAAATAAAGCTTCGTGTGTTCTGAAAGGGACCATTCAAGCATAATAATAATAATAATAATAATAATAATAATAATAATAATAATAATAATAATAATAATAATAATAATAATAATAATAATAATCTTCCTTTCGCAATCCGTTTACTCTCCAGGGTTTGTTTTCCCTGGAACAGCGAGGGATCCCATGTCTTCCACTACTGGGGCAGTGTCCTGAAGCGTGAGACTTAGGGCCGGAGATACAATTGGGGTAAAGGACCAGTACCTCTCCCAGGCGGCCTTAGATGCTATGAGCAGGGACCTTGTTGGTTGGGGGGGAGGGGTGAGAGGATTGAATGAGATAGACAAGGAGCAGGGAAGGAAGCGGCCGTGGCCTAAGGTTATGTACCAGGCATTTCCCTGGAAGAGGTGTGGGAAGCCACGGAAAACCACGTCAAGGATGGTTGAGGCGTGAATGGACACCCGGAGGCTGAGTGGCCCCGTTCCAGCTTAGGTACCACTTTCCAAATTTCTTGGTAGAGCCGGGAATCAAACCCGGGCCACCGGGGGTGGCAGCTAATCACACTAACCACTACAACAACAACAACAATAATAATAATAATAATAATAATAATAATAATAATAATAATAATATCAAAATTTATTTTATGGCAATTTACATCCGTGACTTAAATAATTAGCCACTTATAATAATTACCTCCAGGTCTGGGCCCCCTCTAGAAACTGTCATATGGGCGCCCATGCTTGAGGCGTTAGAGGTGGGATCCTCGCTGAATCAGAGGGACAACCAACCCTGGAGCGTGAACGGTTTAAGAAAGAAACAATGGGGCAGACTCGGGCTTTATAAGAAGACAAACAATTATTCGACATCCTGGAGGGGAGTCGAACCCACGTCCTTCAATAATAATAATAATAATAATAATAATAATAATAATAATAATAATAATAATAAT
Source organism: Anabrus simplex (assembly GCF_040414725.1). NCBI lineage: Eukaryota > Metazoa > Arthropoda > Insecta > Orthoptera > Tettigoniidae > Anabrus > Anabrus simplex. The sequence continues at coordinate 47,561,006 of NC_090266.1, read as the reverse complement.
AATAATGTATGCCTCTCTTGTGTAATGGTTAGTGTGATTAGCTGTATCCAAGGAGGCCCGAGTTCGATCCCGGCTCTGCCAAGAAATTTGAAAAGTAGTACGAGGGGTGGAACTGGGTCCACTCAGCCTTGGGAGGTCAACTGAGTAGAAGGGATTCGATTCCCATCTCAGCCATCCTCGAAGTGGTTTTCCTTGGTTTTCCACTTCTCTCCATGCAAATGCCGGGATGGTACCTAACTTAAGGCCACGGCCGCTTCCTTCCTCTTCCTTGACTATCTCTTTCAAACTTCCCATCCCCCAACAAGGAGCCCTGTTAGGTAAAGTAGGTGAGGCCGCCTGGGCGAGGTACTGGTCCTCCTTCACAGTGGTATACCCAGACCCAAAGTCCAACGCTCCAGGACACTACCCTTGAGGCGGTAGAGGTGGGATCCCTCGCTGAGTCCGAGGGAAAAAACAAGGCTGGAAGGTAAACGGATTAATAGTATTATTACTATTATTAATAATATTAATCATAATAATAAAGAGCCTTCGTGGCTGAGGCGGCAGCGCGTCGGCCTCTCATCTCTGGGTTCCGTGGTTCAAATCTCGGTCACTCCATGTGACATTTGTGCTGGACAAAGAGGAGGCGGGACAGGTTTGTCTCCGGGTACTCCGGTTTTCCCTGTCACCTTTCATTCCAGCAACACTCTCCAATATAATTTCATTTCATTTGTCAGTCATTAATAATTGCCCCGGAGGAGTGCGACAGGCCTCGGCAGCCGGCACAATTCATATTCTCGCCGCTAGATTGGGGATTCATTCATTCCATTCCTGACCCGGTCCAATGACTGGAAACAGGCTGTGGATTTTCAATAATAATAATAATAATAATAATAATAATAATAATAATAATAATAATAATAATAATAATAATAATAATAATAATAATAATAATAATGCTGTCCGCTTCTGTGTGTTGTGGTTAGCATGATTGGCTGACACCGCCGGAGGTCCGGGTTCGATTCCCGGCTCTGCATGGTTAGCATGATTTACTGCCACCCCCGGAGGTCCGGGTTCGATTACCGGCTCTGCCACAAAATTTGAAAAGTGTTACGAGGGCCTGAACTGGGTCCACTTAGCCTCAGGAGGTCAACCGAGTAGAAGTGGGTTCGATTCCCACATCATCCCTTCCCGAAGTGGTTTTCCGTGGTTTCCCCTTCTCCTCCAGGCAAATGCCGAGATGGTACCTAACTTAGGACCATGGCCGCTTCCTTCCCCGTTCCTTGCCCATCCCTTCCAATCTTCCCATCCCCCACAAGACCCCTGTTCAGCATAGCAGGTGAGGCCGCCTAGACGAGGTACTGGTCGTCCTCCTCCTCAGTTGTATTCCCCAGACCAAATGTCTCACGCTCCACGACACTGCCCTTGAGGCGGTAGTGGTGGGATCCATCCCTGAGTCCGAGGGGAAACCCAACCCTAGAGGGTTAACATTTTGGGTTTGGAACACTTGCACGGAGCTTTCACTCTACCTGATGAGTCAGAAATAGGATGGTCATACTAACATAAATTTTGGATACCTAATCTAATTTGATAGGTACTTTGACGAAGATGCACATAAATACTGGCCTCTTCTGGAAATCCAATACCACACGCGTAAATGCTTCAACATATAAGAAAATGACTCAAAAAGTATAAAATAGTCTTCGGCTCGCCAGGTGCAGATCTTTTTGGTTTGACCCCCGTAGGCGACCTGCGGGTCGTACACCCAGCCCCCGTGCCAGCGGAACGAACCCAGAACCCATTATGGTTAAACTTCCCGACCCTGCCGGGAATCGAACCCGGGACCCCTGTGACCAGAGGCCAGCACGCTAACCATTTAGCTATGGAGCCGGACAATAAATTCCATAAAATATCCGCATAATGACTTACAACTTTATAAAATGACATAATACAGGATGGCAAAAAAATGACAAAATTGACCTAATAAATTAGCATTTATTTTGCTATTTGTTTAAAGTCGCACTAAGACATCGAAGGTTTTCGGCGACGGAAGGATGGGAGATTCGGAAGGTAGCCGCCGTGGCCTTCATTAAGGTACAGCCCCAGCATTTGACTAGTGTGAAAATGGGAAACAAAGGAAAACCATCTTAAGGGCTGCCGACAGTGGGGTTCGAACCCACTATCTCCCGAATGCAAGCTCACAGCTACGCGACTCTAACCGCACGGCCACTTTCTCGGTAATTAGCATTTCTACAATGTGGAAATTATGATAAGGATTTCTATACAAGTTAGCAATGTCTATTTAGAACCAATTAAGAAATGACATGTCACCAAAAATCCTAGCTCTGGTAATCACAGTAGTGAATTTAGATGCAATTTATAAGTAACCGTTAATTTTATAAATGCCGACCCCATGGTGTAGGAGTAAAGTGCCAGCCTCTTACCCGGAAGCCCCGGATTCGATTCCCGGCCAGGTCAGGAATTTTTACCTGAATCTGAGGGCTGGTTCGAGGTGATTAGATTAGAATTGAGGAGTTGTCTGATGGCGAGATAGCGGCGCTGGTGTAGAGAGCCAAGAATAACTACTGTGAGGATTCGCCGTGCTGACCACACGTCACCTCGTAATCTGCAAGCCTTCGCGCTGAGCATCGGTCACTTGGTAGACCAAGGCCCTTCAAGGGCTGTTGCGCCATGGGGATAGTTTTTCTGGTTAATTTTATACATTGTAAGATACATTTAGCTGACTTAGCGCCGTTTCCAGGGAACATCACGGGGAGGTAGTCTCTTCGCGTTCCTCATACATATATATTTTTCACTTTATGCAAGTTCGTCAAGTTTTTTTATTTTTTAAGTGCTGATTCAAGATATTTGCATGGTTATGCAGTGATATTTCATTATCACGTTTTCTCTTTGTTAATTATGATTCAGAATATTTATATATTTACATGATTTACAAATCCTGTAATATTCCAGGGTAGTTTCACTGCAGTTTCTGAGCTTAAACAACACAAACTAGGAATGACCTTAGTTTGCCAACAACTTCAAGTATTTTTAAGATTTTGAAATACTCTCATCGATCTTCACTGCTGATTTCTTCCTTCTCTTCCCATCCATATTCAAAACTATCCTGTCAAATTGGTGACCGTAGCACTCTGCGTCGTCTCGAAGAGTCTTGATCAGCGAATATACGTTCGGTTGCGCTCTCGAAATTAAACTGTTTATTCTTTGGTTCCAGCCTTCAGAAACGTTATTGGTCCGATGCCGCCTTCCACAACATTTCCACATATTCCTTGGCATGTGCTCGTTATCCAGCCATTGACCAACGACATAGTCGTAAAACACCTGTAGATTCTGATTTTCAGGCGAGCTCTCCTGAATACATAGCCATCCATTATCAATCATTTATAGGGCAATGAGCGCTAGTGCTGAACACATTCGAATATGAAGTCTAATTCCTTCATTTTCCCTGTGCGCAGTAACAAGGCCACAATCTTGTACTTTCCTCCATATACATTGATTAAAATGATAGTTGCAACCAAAAATCTCAGCTTGAGGAAACAGCGTTTTAGCTGATTGGACGATGGCGATTTCGAAGTCCATAATACATGTCACAGGGTTCCATCCTAGTACGTTGTTTTTAACAGCTTCGAAGAAACGAGCATAAGGTTTCCCGTTTCTTGTTTGGTAGCAGCGCGTAGACAGCTGGTATCGTGTTGGTTTCTTCCCAAGAACTTCCAAGATCGGCGTGGATGTTAAGTAACAGCCCAAACTGCTTGCTTGAACTTTTGAAGGTCCAGTCGACAAAGAAGGAAGAGCAACTTGATAATGCAGATTTTCCTTTCTCGCCGGCAAACACCAATATCCTGACTTTAAGCCCCCTGTTGTTGTCTTCAAGTAGGAATTTTCCACCGTCGTTCATTGCTATGTGCCTTTCCTGTATTATTACACCTCCAGAACCAGCCTCTATTGAAGAGCTGGCCTACTTCTTCGGTGTAAACTGTTGAAATCATACTGTCTGTTTCCCTTGCACGTTTTTTTTTCATTTACTACACTTTATTTTCCACTTCATTCGCCGCGTCGTCCGGAATGCAAACATGACTTGTCTCGCCTAAAACTGTATTACCTTTCGTTGTTATTCTTCCTTTACATTTACTTTTCTTGAAATATTCGCACCGCCAATAAGTCATTTGATCTTTATTGGTATAGTCCACAATATACTGATGTCCGTCGTAAATCAATAAAGGCGGTCTCAGTGAACTCCATAGCTGCAGAGCAATTATCACCAGTTCAACACGGAACACTAGTTGTCACACAGGTATCAACTGTAGCAATGAATTCCACTTACTGGGTGGGCCTTCCCCTCCCGTGTTTCTGGTTTTCCAACCCTCTTTAGGCCTCCGTGCAAGTGTCACTGTTTGAAATAGCCATGCTTAGTAATTTCCGGGAATTTTTGGCTTTCCGAGCAAGTGTCAACACATCCATCTCCGTGCAAGTGTATATCTATCTATCAATCAAATGCTTTCATTCCCCACCCTGAAGGGGTGGGGCGGGCCACCTAGAGGGTGTCGCCCTCTCTCTGGCCAAGAGGTGCGGGTGGGTTGGGGAGATGCGATGGAAGAAGGAGGTGGGTAAAGGATGTGGAGAGGTAGGAGATGGGAGAGGAATTGTGCCTATGCCTGGGTATTACACAATTGCTTTATTTAAGTCATAAGTACATGATACATAAAAGCATATATGATTTACGAAAGGATGTGAGGGATAAGGGGGTGTGTAAGGGGGAGAGATGAAGCGTAGAAGGAAGTGCCAGGGTAAAGGTGCAAGGTAAGGAGATGAAGGGTGGCTGTCATGTGATTAAGTGAAGTGATGAGAAGTCGAAGGAGTTCAAACGTTGGGACGGTTGGGGGGATGAAACCAGTCGGAGGAAGGGGAGGATAAACTGGCGGAGATGGGTAAACAGGAGGAGGGTCCGGCCGGGGTCGGCGACGAGGAGAGGTAAATCGGGTCGAAGGTTGAGGAGGCGAACGGGAGGGTTCCACACGATGGTGACGGCCATATAGCTTGATCCCATGAGTGATGAGTTGGTTCACGTCTTCGGGCGTCGGCAGGTGGAGACGAACTAGAAACGTTGGACCATCAGCGTTGTGTATCCGAAACACTCGTTGTACGGGTAGTCCTTGCTGACGGAAGTGAGTAGCGATGTCATCAGTAGGAATGTTTGGGTCCACACCGCAAGCAACACAGCTGTAGTTATTAGTACGGTTGGGCGACGGTGGTGGTGATGGTGAATTGGCCATGTTTTTTGAAGTCCCGGTGTTTTGTTCGCTCGGCAGGTGGCTGGGAGGTTATACACTGAGGTCTTTGTTGATCAGTGGTGGGAGGGTTAGGGAGTGTAAACATCATAATGGGTAAAGGATGGGATAGAGTTGTAGTGGTGGTAGGGTGGGTTGGGGAGGTGGATGCAGAGGTGGTGGTGACGGTGGTGGTAGTAGTTGTGGTGGTAACAGGGTTGGTATGACTAGGGAACAACGGTGGCGATGGAAGAGGGGGTGAGGTTACGACGGGCGAAGCAGTTGTAACAGGCGTAGCAGGTTCATCTGGCAGCTGGGCTAATATATATGGTGGAGTAGAGGTCACTCGGTGTCGGCAGCCATGGATGAGCACTCCGGTTGCTTGAAGGCGATTACGGTCGTCTTCTAAGGCGAAATGCAGAAGTACATCGGGAGATGGGTCGGGGCCATCACAGAGCCGTGAGGCGCTATGGACGCCGGTCCCGCGGAGGGCGGTCTGGATGTCGTCGTTGGAGAGAGCAAGGCTGACTTCTTCGATGATACAGGTATACATGGTGGGAGGCCGACTTCCAACGAGGTGTCAGGCCGTTATGCGTGTTTGGGATCGGCGGGGTGAAATAGTAGAGGCGTGGAATCACCCGGCCGAACAAAAAGAGACCTTGCGTGGAAAAGCGATGTCCTGGTTGTGCCAGAGCTCGTCCTCGTTTTGAAGGGAAACCAAAACCTGCAAATGTCACAACTTCTAACATTTTAAGAAGGAAAGAAAGAAATAAAGAGAGAAGAGACATGTCAATTCATGCTATTTTGTATCGTCTCATCACACCGGAAATGATAGCAACTTTTTTTCTCACAGTATTTTTTAATCTATGGCACGCAAATGCTGTACAGCAGATGTGACAGCTTACCCCACGTAATTACAACCGTCAGTGTTCTATACATGCATAAAACCGGGTAGTAAGGCTGTAACACATCAGTAACTTTCGTTGTCCTTGTGAATACAGAGTTATAAGGGACATTTCGTGGAGGAAATGACTGCGTGGAGTTATGCACTGTAGATGACTGTGAAAAAGGCAGCGTTGTCAGGGAGGGTTCAAGCCCGTTTTGATCCATTAGCTTTTTAAATTTTCAATTCGTACTCGTCTAGGCATCCTTTACGAAGACTTAACTTTTCTGAAGTCTAAGGAAGTAATAATAAATAGACATAATAAATATCGCCTCGTAAGCACCGACTACGGACAAATGCATTGTGAATACCACCTGAAACATTAAGCTGGACTCATTCAACCACGTAATAGGTACATACTCTACGCGTACGGAATTGTTGCAAATATTTGGGCTTAAGACATACATTATTCTTTAGCACACTGTGGTGTTTGCAGCAACGTAAATCTCTCTGCATATTTGAATTCAGAACCTGTAACATACAAAATCAGTTTCGAAGCGATAGCCTAATTATTCCATTAGTACAGAGTTATGAGACCTACTGTTTCTTGCCAGGATTGGTTGCATGGTACTAATCGTAGCCAGCGTGTGTTCGTTTCCAGGGATTCAGAGTTCGAACTTTTCATATATAATTCTTTCCTTCTTCATCCGTTTACCCTCCGAAGATGGTTCTTCCCTCGGATTCAGCAAGGGATCCCACCTCTACCGCCTCAAGGGCAGTGTCCTGGAACGTAAGACTTTCGGTTGGGGGATACAACTGGGGCGGAGGCTGCCTCACCCGCTATAATGGACAGGGGCGTTGTGGGGGACGGGAAGAATGGACGGGATTGGCACGGAACGGGGAAGGACCTCCGGAGGCTGAGTGGACCCCGTTCCATCCTTCGAACCGCTTTTCAAATTTCGTGGCAGAGCTGGTAATTGAATCCGGGCCTCTGGGGGTGGCAGCTAAACACGCTAACCACTATACTATAGAGGTGGACAAACATCATACATAGGAAAGGAATAATAACATGCGACTTTCATTTGGCAAGCAACTACAACGAGTGAAGCGCACTGCACACCAATTCAACCAAGCCATTGCGCACGTTCGACTCGAAGAACGACTAACAGCGGTCTGGACTTCATACGCAGGGCACATGAAACAGCACATCGTAATCTTTGCAGCAAAGTGCGAACACCTGCTGTATGGTTAGCACAAAAGCAAACAGTAGGTATGTATTCACGGGATGATTATGTGAATATCGTCGGTAGATGGAGAGTGGTTCTCGGCCCACAAGTGGCCGCGGCTGGACCGTGGCCCAACCGCTCTACACTCTGACCGGCCAACCGAGCATAGGAGGGGTGGTCACGGCTCTACCGGGGCTCTGCGCCTCTGCATTCGGGAGACGGAACAGGGCTGGACCTCACGGTTGGCCCCAACCGTCGGCTGTCCTTAGAATGGTTTTCCGTGGTTTTCCATTCTCCTGCACTAAGACGAATGGCGGGACAGTTCCTAGTATAGGCCACGGCCGCCAACCCCCTCACCTTCTCCGTGCATCTCCTTCACCGTAACAAATCTCCCGGCCTGAGAGACGTCACCGTCTAAGAGGCCTGTCTCCCCCTTCCGGGGAGGAATGAAAACATTTTAGCAAGTAAGTATGTGAATATGGTACTACTTTATGGGGAAACATGGCAGTATTCACGGGTAGAGAGACGCATGTATGAAGAACGATTTCCTTGATGAAGTCTGCCAACTGCAGATACCTTTCGACGTGTAGAAAGACGGGGTCATTTCATACTTTACCCCACGTTCGGGATGCTCCTGTGACGTTCCGAAATAACGAAAAAGCCGTTCAAAATGCAATTGGGTACAACCCGCATACAAGCTCACGGGGCAATGGAAATGAACTGAACAACAATTATGTATCTCTGATGTGCATATTGTACCGCCATAAATTCCGCCCCTACCATCAACAACTACACCAGGAACTTGACGGAGATGGCTTTCAAAAAATGATATAATTTTCGCAGTTGATATTGCAAAGAGTTCAAGCTGATGCGGATTTCTTAACGGACATTCTCTTTAGTGACGAATCCAGATTTCACAAAAACGGAATTGTTAATCTTCACAATTTCCATTACTGGAGCGTTGAAAATCCTCACTGGATAAGGGGAGCTCGATTTCAGGTACACCGAGCTCGATAGCTGCAGTCGCTTAAGTGCGGCCAGTATCCAGTATTCGGGAGATAGTAGGTTCGAACCCCACTGTCGGCAGCCCTGAAAATGGTTTTCCTTTGTTTCCCATTTGCACACAAGGCAAATGCTGGGGCTGTACCTTAATTAAGGCCACGGCCGCTTCCTTCACACTCCTAGCCCTATCCTGTCCTCTCGTCGCCATAAGACCTATCTGTGTCGGTGCGACGTAAAGCAACTAGCCAGATTTCAGGTACAATGGGGCGTCAACGTTTGGTGCGGGATAATAAGTGAAAAGATAACTGACCGTATTTCATCGAAGGAAACCTCACGGGACGACGCTATCTACAGTTTCTTCGTGGATAACTCCCGCTCTTATTGGAGGATGTGCCCTTTATGGCACGGTTAAGGATGTGGTTCCAGCAGGATGGAGCTTTTCCGCACTGATCATTGGCAGTATGGAACCACTTGCATAGGACATATCCTGGACGATGGATTAGACGAGGCGGTCATGTTACATGACCGGCTAGATCACCTGACCTTACTCCACTAGATTTTTCCTCTGGTTTTATTAAAGGAAATATTATATAAACAAGAGCCAGAGAACCCGAATCATTTACGGCGGCCCAGCAGGTTCCAGCACATATGTTGCAGCAAGCAAGAATGCCTCTCCTCCACCATGCTCCCACATCGGATTCGAACCTCCGGCTAACGTGCACCAGTTTCCTTAGCTGACCTTTAGCACGCTTGGCTTTCACGACTTGTCATTTACCTCCGTTATGCCCATTCAGCCATCATATTCTCTAAACATGACGTTCTTTTGATGCAGAATTTTCACGTATCTTTACCATCATTCGGTATTTTACAGTGATGATGGTACTGTGTGATGGTACTGTTTTCCGTACAATATGCATATAATTTTATTCTCACAGCCACTCATGTCCTTTTCTAATTGGACAATTCGTTGTTTTTTACAACAGTTTAATCTGTGATTTTAACTGGATTTTATGCTTCATATCACGTTCATGCCGCACCATTTTAACATTCAAGATTGACAACACGCCATCACGCGGCGTCACAGGGTCAAAAGACTTTTTTATTTACTTAGTTCAACGTATCCTCACCTTACTTTTAATATTTTGTATTTGTGACTGAAGATGTCCCATAAGAGGACGAAACATGTATCACGAGTATAATCTAATGTCGTCTTTTTAATAAAGACAATTACAGTATTGTAAAGGTGGAATTATAAATTCAGATTTTCACAAGTTGGTTCAATGATATTCATTGAAGGGTGCAAAAGTACAAGATTGAGATTTTGATTGTGTTTCTTGGGAAATGAAACAAACTCCAATAGACAAGAATTGAATCCCACAATATCTCTACACGACCAATTCTTTTATTCGTCAACACAGTCTCTAAAATCAATTTTCAAAACTGTGAAATTTGCGAAACATTCAAAGAGAACAAATAACATATCAAATTTACACATATTTAAAATGAGCAATGTCTGGAACATCGTCCATATAGTTATCCGATTGATCACTTAATCTGACGACTAAACTAGACGGAGTAAAACATCAGCCGCAATCGGAGTAGTGAAGAAATAGTTGAAGGAGAAAGCTGTACAAATAATAAAGCGGTCGGATTTATATATCCAAATCAAACCAAACCCCATGGCACTACAGCCCTTGAAGGGCCTTGGCCTACCAAGCGACCGCTGCTCAGCCCGAAGGCCTGCAGATTACGAGATGTCGTGTGGTCAGCACGACGAATACTTTCGGCCGTTATTCTTGGCTTTCTAGACCGGTTAATATATCCAGATGTAGATAATATTTCAATCCTCCTGGCAGAGTATTTGGGATGATAGGCAGAGTAATTACGCATGAGGGGATCACATATGCTTAGACAATGTTTCAAGTGTTTAGAAAAGTGAAGAAACTACGTTCAGTTGTTCCTGTCCATGATCGGTAATCCGTTATCCATGATTTAATAACAACTCAGGACCGTGGCATATTAAATTCTCTTTATTTAATAAAGGAAGCAAATAGGAGGAAGGAGCTGCTGCAGCTATCAGGAAAGATAGGGTTGACCAGGACTGGAGGGGATCAAAGGAGGTGGGGAGGGTTGAGGCTCTGATCATGGGGGATTCCATCGTTAGACACGTGGGGAAAGTGTGTGGAGGAAAGGGAACCAGGGTAGAGTGTTATCCAGGAATTAGGTTGAGGCAGATGCTGAGAAAAGTAGAAGAGAAGGAAGGGGGGAAGTAGAAGGTGGTAGTGTTTCACGTTGGTACCAACAACGTAAGGCAAGCTAATATAAGTACCAACATAGTTGGGGATGTGTGGGATCTGGTAAATGCAGCACGGATGAAGTTTAAGAAAGCGGAGATTGTTATCAGCGGAATACTGTGTAGGACGGATACTGACTGGAGGGTAATTAGGGATTTAAATGATACAATGGAGTGGGTATATGGGAAACTGGTTTGAAATTTCTAGATCCTGATGGGTGGGTAGGAGATAGGGATCTGCGCTCAGATGGCCTTCACTTAAATCGCAACGGTACGTATAAGTTAGGGAATTTGCTTAGACCGGGTGAGTTGGCCGTGCGCGTAGAGGCGCACGGCTGTGGGCTTGCATCCGGGAGATAGTAGGTTCGAATTCCACTATCGGCAGCCCTGAAAATGGTTTTCCGTGGTTTCCCATTTTCACACCGAAAGTACCTTAATTAAGGCCACGGCCGCTTCCTTTCAACTCCTAGGCCTTTCCTATCCCATCGTCGCCATAAGACCTATCTGTGTCGGTGCGACGTAAAGCCCCTAGCAAAAAAAAATTTGCTTAGAAGGGTAATAAGGGGGTACATTCAGGGAAACGGTGTTGTCTAGGGAGCGGTGATGAGGGTACAGAGATCTGGAAGTCAAGTAGGGATGACATAAAAATGTTAGTGTTGAACTGTAGAAGTATTGTAAAGAAAGCAATAGAATTAAGTTACTTAATATATATATATACCAGATATTGTAATGGGAGTTGAATCATGGCTGAGAAATGATATCATGAATGCAGAAATTTTCTCACGGAACTGGAGCGTGTATCGTAGAGATAGGATAGGAATGGTAGGAGGGGAAGTATTCATTCTGGTGAAAGAAGAATTGGTAAGCTACGAAAAAGTTACAGAAGAGATACATGAAACTCCAGGTGTAAGGCTCATTTCTAAAGATAATAGGCAACTTGGTGTCTTTGGAGTGTACAGACCGGGAAAGGGTAGTGCTGACAGGGATTCAGAATTATTTGATAAGAAAATCAGCTATGTGGGAAACGACATGGAAAGGAATGTGATTGTAGCGGGAGATCTTAATTTAACAAGTGTCAGTTGGGAAGGAAATGCGAACAACAGGAAGCATGAACAACACATGGCAAATAAGATAATATGGGAAGGACAGCTGATTCAGAAAGTGACGGAACCTACTTTTTTTTTTTTTTTTTTTTGCTAGTTGCTTTACGTCGCACCGACACAGATAGGTCTTATGGCGACGATGGGACAGGAAGGGCCTAGGAGTTGGAAGGAAGCGGCCGTGGCCTTAATTAAGGTACAGCCCCAGCATTTGCCTGGTGTGAAAATGGGAAACCACGGAAAATCATCCTCAGGGCTGCCGACCGTGGGGCTCGAACCCACGATCTCCCGGATGCAAGCTCACAGCCGCGCGCCTCTACGCGCACGGCCAACTCGCCCGTTACGGAACCTACTAGAGGGAAAATTATCCTGGACGTGGTGGTGATAAAACCAGATGAGCTCTACAGAGAAACCGAAGTAATAGATGGTATTAGTGACCAGGAAGCAGTTTTTGTCGTAGTTAAAAATAAATGTGATAGAAAGAAAGGTTTTAAAAGTAGGACTATAAGGCAGTACAATATGGCTGACAAGGCAGGCATGAGGCAGTTTTTAAAAAGTAATTTTTATCGGTGAAAAACGGTAAATAAGAATGTAAACAGACTCTGGGATGCGTTTAAAGCAATTGTTGAGGGATGTGAAAACAGGATTGTACATTTAAAGGTGGTAAGGAATGGTAAAGACCCACCTTATTATAATAGGGAAACAAAGAGACTAAGAAGGAGGTGCAGATTGGAAAGAAATAGAGCTGTAGAAGTAAGGAGAAATGGAAGGAACTTACTTGGAAATTGAATCTAGCAAAGAAGGCAGCTAAGGATAACATGATGGCAAGCATAATTGGCAGTCATACAAATTTTAGTGAAAAATGGAAGGGTATGTATACGTATTTTAAGGCAGAAACAGGTTCCAAGAAGGACATTCCAGGAATAATTAATAAACATGGAGAGTGTGTATGCAAGGATCTTCAAAAGGCAGAAGTATTCAGTCAGCAGTATGTAAAGGTTACAAGGATAAGGTCCAGATAGAGGAGGAGACTTATGCTGAAGAAGTATTAAAATGCACATATGATAACAATGATATTTACAATAAGATACAAAAGTTGAAAACTAGAAAAGCGGCTAGAATTGATAAGATTTCCGGGGATATACTAAAGACAATGGGTTTGGACACAGTACCATACCTGAAGGACTTATTTGATTATTGTTTGGTTGAAGGAGCTATACCAAATGAATGGAGAGTTGCTATAATAGCCCCTGTATATAAAGGAAAGGGTGATAGACATAAAGCTGAAAATTACAGGCCAGTAAGTTTTACATGCGTTGCGTGTATGCTTTGGGAGGGCATTCTTTCTGATTACATTAGACATGTTTGCGAAATTAGTAACTGGTTCGATAGAAGGCAATTCGGTTTTAGGAAAGGTTATTCCACTGAAGCTCAACTTGTAGGATTACAGCGAGATATAGCTGATATTTTGGATTCTGGAGCTCAAATGGACTGTATCGCGATTGACTTGTCTAAAACATTTGATAGGGTGGATCATGGGAGACTACAGGCGAAAATGAGTGCAATTGGACGAGACAAAAGAGTGACTGAATGGGTTGTTATATTTCTAAAAAATAGATCTCAGAGAATTTTAGAAGGCAAAGCTTTATTTGACCCTGTAATAATTAAGGAGGAAATTCCTCAAGGCAGTATTATTGGACCCTTATGTTTTCTTATATATATATATATAAATGATTTGAGTAAAGGAGTGGAATCAGAGGTAAGGCTTTTTGCGGATTATATTATTCTCTATAGACTAATAAATAAGTTACAAGGTTGTAAACAACTGCAAAATGACCTCGATAATGTTGTGAGATGGACAGTAGGCAATGGTATGATGATAACTGGGTTAAAAATCAGGTTGTGAGTTTTACAAATAGGAATGGTCCGCTGACTTTTAATTACTGCGTTGATGGGGTGAAAGTTCCTTATGGGGATCATTGTAAGTATCTGGGTGTTAATATAAGGAAAGATCTTCATTGGGGTAATCACATAAATGGGATTGTAAATAAAGGATACAGCTCTCTGCAGATGGTTATGAGAGTGTTTAGGTGTTGTAGTAAGGATGTAAAGGAGAGGGCTTATAAGTCGCTGGTAAGACCCCATCTAAAGTATGGTTCCAGTGTATGGGACCCTGACCAGGATTACTTGATTCAAGAGCTGGAAAAAATCCAAAGTAAAGCGGCTCGATTTGTTCTGGGTGATTTCCGACAAAAGAGTAGCGTTACAAAAATGTTGCAAAATTTGGGCTGGGAAGAACTGGGAGGAAGGAGAAAGCTGCTGGACTGAGTGGTATGTTCCAAGCTGTCAGCGGAGAAATGATGGCGTGGAATAACATCAGTAGACGAATAAGTGGCGTCTTTAAATGTAGGAAAGGTCACAATATGTAGATAAGGAATAGAAGAGGACTAATTGGTACAAATATTCATTTATGGGAAGGGGAGTTAAGAATTGGAATAACTTACCAAGGGAGGTGTTCAACAAATTTCCGATGTCATTAAAACCATTTAAAAACGGCTAAGAAAACAACAGATAGGGAATCTGCCACCTTGGCGACTGCCCTAAATGCAGATCAGTATTGATTGATTGATAGACTGTATTCGGTGTTACCACACCTGACGATGATTATTGCCTCTATCCTTCGTGGCATGCTAGCTAGCTAGAAGTGTTTTGGTGCGAGGTGAAGTCTACGATAGATATGACACTGGAGACCGAGGATCATAATTAGTGGCACAGTGCGAAGGAACGGCGTACCTCTACGGCGGGTGAAGGCTGTGGACTGGGTGTGTCAGCAGCTGGACTTGGTGTACGTGAAGACGGATTGCTGGATGAGACCGGAACTTCCCGCGGAACGGACTGCACATGAACAGGCGGGGCTCCTGCACGAGAGAGTCAGTGGTGAGGAGGAGGGCTGCCCACTTTAGCTGGCGACGGGCAATGAACAGCCATGGATTACAGACTATGCAGGTAAGACCCTAAGACTACTGCAGTTGAATTTTCAAAGCGTGAAAAATAAAATTATTGAATTTTGGAATCTTACTGAATCATAGCACGTTGATATTGTCATTTGTACAGAGTCATGGCTGAATGTGAATGCAAATAGTAGCAAAGTAAATCAGGGTGATATCATTATTTATAGAAGGGACAGAGAGTCTAGAGGTGGTTGAGTATTTATCTGTGTGCGAAAGAACATACTGTACCAGTAAAAGAGCCCGACTCTCAGATTAAATTTTAAGAAGCATGAATATAGTTCTCAGGGCGAAAAACTGGATTAATTGTAGCTAGGGCTCGCTGCAGGAGGTAGGGTCCTATCTACAGGAAACTTTGACTCTGATTGCTCAAGAGTTTATTCAAATAAGTCATGAATTTGCACATCACCTCTAAGTAGAAATGGATTGTCTTCCTCGTATTCCAATAGTATGGCTCGGGCTCTCCAGCTCACCCAGCCAAGCTGGTTGAAGCACGTTCCAGAAGACTCCAGGGATTCCAGGGACTCCAGATACTCCAGACAGAGGCAGCTGGACTGTCTGGATTGACGGCAAGTAGAGATGTCTCGAATTCTGAGGCCCGGGTTGAACCCCGGTGATCCAGGCGATGTTGTAGATAGTCATGTACAACCTCAGCCCAATGAGACTGAGAGGATTGATGTTCCCAAGGTCACTATTGGCACTGAGTCCATGAAAACCTTGGATGATCAACTTATAAGCAGAGTTCTTGATAATTGTACATCAAGACTTCCAACACTCCTAAAACGATACGAGTGGTATTAATAATTTTAGAGTTCATCACTAGGAAAATCTTCGTCTCTGATTAACGTTTGGCAACGAAAAATACAAGTCCCTTCTTGTGAAATTATAGTTAAACTCAAAGTTCATTACTGGCGAAGGTGCAAGTCTTTGCCTAAACTCGAACGAAAAAACACAAGTCCATTCACTTGGAAGTCTGAATATATTTAAAGTTAATCACTGGTGAAATTCATAAAGTCTTTGAGTGATCACTGACGAAACACAAGTCCTTCCACATAAATAAATTCACTGACGAAATTTATAAGTCTTTTAAACCAACACTGGCAAATGTACAAGTCCCTGAGTAAATGTAAGTGAAATCCTAACTTTGTTTAAAGCCGTTGGAAAGTTAAAGTTCATCACTAGCAATGTTAATCAATCACTGTCTATTAGAAGGATGAGTTCCTCAACAGTCGCAAAAATTCCACATAATAATACAAGTCCATTTCACGAACACTTAGAAAAATTCCAATCTCGAATACTCGTAAATAATACAAGTCCATTCAATGATCACGTAGAAAAGTTCTGGTCTCGAACACATGAAAATAATACAAGTCCATTCAGTGAACACTTAGAAGAATTCCAGCTTCGAAGACACGTAAATAATACAGGTCCATTTAGTGAACACTTAGAAAAATTCCAGCTTCGAAGACGCGTAAATAATACAAGTCCAAACACTTAGAAAAGTTTCAGTCTCGAAGGCACGTAAATAATACAAGTCCATTTAATTAACACTTGTAAATATTCTAAGTTAAATTACGAATACTTAGAAAATTTTCTACAACACTCGAAGTCTTATGTGTCCACTTTATAGAACTTGGAAGAATCGTCTTCCCACACTTGTCAGAGTTCCACGATGATAGTAGCAGCAAGAGTGTCCCCGCTGACTACTCAGCTGAGACTGTGTGAATAGGCTATAGTAGGTCCTCCTTTTATTCGATTCGGGACGTCTACGTCATAATACGGTTTGATTGAATATCTCCCGAATCCCTCGATGGATTTGCTTGAAACTCGAGCATTGGGACGTTTTGGTGATCCCAAACAAGATGACATATCGCTCGACTCGCTAGCATCATTATTATAGAAATTTCAAAATTTTCTCCATCGAACTCTCTAGAACAAGTGACGTGGAATCCAGAAAATACCAGTCAAGGCTGGTAACACGTGTTGAGACGAGGGGGCGGTCTAGCTAGCCCCTGTGGCTACGTCACAGCTCACAGTCGTCATACACTCGCTAGCTGGTCCTCGCTGCTGGTAAACAAAACCAGGCGCTCTCGGAACATTACGCGTGGTAAATAAACGTAACTTATGCTCAAAAAATACTTATGTACAGGTCGTAACCGGTACAATACGTAGTTGTTAATAGGTTGATGAGTATCACGAAATGCTATATGTGCAAATCATGGGTCAAGGGAAAGCCAACTCCATTCAAATAATAGGTATATAGCTATAAATATACAGTATATAGACCTCCCACCACATAAAATAAATCTCGCGTGGCAAAATTCTGGCACGTCCGCGTCTCAGAAACCGTTAGAGTGGTTAGTGGGACGTGAAACCAACCAATAGCATTTCATTATTTATTCAGTAATCGTGCAGAAGTAAAGTTAACGCTTTCACTCGTAACTGCTCACATTTTCCAGAATAGTTGTTGACAAACCTTAGTCTTTCCAGAAGAGTTACTTTCGAAACTCTCCCAATTATGTTTTTCAAAACTCTCCTGAACCAAGCTATGTTATTTAAGAAAAGAATCTCTTGACAGCCTATCTTCCAGCCCAGGTTTTCTACTTATATCCAATGTGTAATTCATATCAGGAAAGAATGTCTTTTAAGAACTGATGATTACTCGCAGTATGCATTTTTTGAGATTTTTGCATTTTCAAATAAAATGAGTTATAGTTGATAAGAGGACTTTTGAAATTCATCTGCTCAATTAATTAATGTTTATTTAAACTTTTAAACTACTCTTCAGGCCAGCACCTTAGATTTTAAGCGATTGATTTATTGTTATTGACACTTCGCTGACGTACGGTTATTTTATGGTTTCAGTCACACAACCTTATTTTTTGACTCAAGATGATTGCTTCACTGTCGGGAATTTTGATATCTTCTCATTTATTCTACATAATGCCAATTATAAATGTTTCTGAGAAACAAATGTTTAGAGTAACGGTGGAAATGGCGTATGGCTTTTAGTGCCGGGAGTGTCCGAGGACAAGTTCGGCTAGCCAGGTGCAGGTCTTTAGATTTGACTCCCATAGGCGACCTGCGCGTCGTGATGAGGATGAATACGACACACACACCCAGCCCCTGTGCCAGCGAAGTGAACCTATGATGGTTAAAATTCCCGGCCCTGCCGGGAGTCGAACCCAGGACCCCTGTGACCAAAGGCCAGCACGTTAACCATTTAGCACTGGAGCCGGACGGAGTAACGATATGAGTTGTATATAGAGCTTATGAAGAAAACGCATCGCATTGCTCTGGACAATGGGCATACTGTGAGGCTCATCGGTTAATCAATCAATCAATCAATCAATCAATCAATCAATCAATCAATCATAGACCTTCATTTAAGGCTGTCAGACATGTGGTAGATTCTACAACACTTCTTTACTTAGGCCTACTTTTTGGTTAAATTATTTCAAAGAACCTGTTAATTTATCGCACATTTTCCTTAATAAATATTCCATTCACTAATTCCTCTACCAATAAATTAATATTTGCCCCAATTCGTTCTCTTGAATTATGATGCTTCATGGTGTGGGTTACTTTAGTCACGTCCTAGTTCGTGAACCATGGGCAACGGCTGAGTGGCCTAGCAAGTGGTCAGGTGAGTCGGGATACAGTTGCTACAAAATGGGAGTGGGCATCTCCGACATATTCTGAGTCATGTCCCTGCTTGTGCTCAGACGGTTAGGACTATACAATCCACCGGTGCTCTCTAACCTGTTAGAGGAGTGATCCTCACTTGGACTATGTAAAAGTAGGGTGGCATTCTGCATTACAGAATTTACCGAGCTCAGAACATTTTAAGTTATCCTCAGACCTATGGGAGTAACGGAGTCTCACTCTCATTTGACAGCCGAGGGACTCCTTGGAAACAACTTGGCGAACAAAATAAAATTCCATTGGGAGCTATCATTATTAATGAGGCTAATGGAAGAAAGAAAGTAGAACTGGCTGAGTTAGCAAAGAAGATACACCTGGATGTGCTAGGACTAAATGATATTCTGGTAACGGGAGATAACGAGGAAGAGATAGGAGATTATAAAGTGTACTTGACGGGCGTTAGGGCTGTTCGTCAGGAATACTATTGCATGCAACATAGTTTCTGTTAGGAACGTAAATGAGCGAATGATGTGGGTAGATTTGGCCGTTGGAGGAATTAGGACGAGAATTGTCTCAGTGCATTAACCATGTGAGGATGCAGATGAGAATGAAGTTGACAAATTTTATGAAGTATTGAGTGACATCGTAGTCAGGGTCAACAGCAAGGATAGTGCTAATAGGCGATTTCAAAGCGAGAGTTGGTAACAGGACTGAAGGACACGAAAGGATGATTGGCAAATGTGGGGAAGATATGGAAGCTAACAGGAATGGGAAGCGTTCTCTGGACTTTTATGCTAGTATCTCCTTAGCAGTTACGAATACATTCTTCAACCACAAGCTTCTTCACCGCTACATGTGGGAGGATAGCGGTAGCAAGTCAATGATAGACAATATCATAACCAACTTCGAATTCAGGAAATCTGTTAGGAATGTACCGGTTTTCCGCGAATTTTTCGACGATGCAGGCCATATCTGATCTGTAGTGAACTAATTATCCTTAGGCCTAGGATAGAGAAAGTGAAATGTGTGTGCAAAAGGTAGAAAATCTCCAGGACGAGGAAATTAGACAGAAGTACATGGATACGATTGGTAAGCAGTTCCGAACAGTGGAATGTAAGCAGGTTCAGGACATCGAAAGAAAATGGGTGGCATACAGAGATCCTGCAGTAGAAAGAGCAAGAGAATGCTTAGGAACAACTATGTGCAAAGATGGGAAAAAGCGAACATCTTGGTGGAATGATGAAGTGAGAGCAGCTTGTAAACGAAAAAAGAAGGCGTATCAGAAATAGTTCCAAGCAAGGGCTAATTCAGACAGGGATTTGTACGTAGATGAAAGAAAAAAAGCGAAACAAATAGTTGTTGAATCCAGAAGGAAGTCTTGGGAAGATTTTGGTAATAACCTGGAAAGCCTAGGTCAACTAGCAGGGAAAACTTTCTGGACAGTAATAAAGAATCTTAGGAAGGGAGGGAAATAATGAAATGAACAGTACTTTGGGTAATTCAGGTGAAATCATAATAGATCCCAGGAAAGGTGGAAGGATTATTTAGTAAATCTTCTCAATCTTCTCAACGTAAAAGGAAATATTCTTAGTTACATCGCGAACATCCAAGCTCATGGGAAGGAGGAATATGTTGGTGAAATTACATTTGAGGAAATGGAAAGGATGGCAAATAAACTCTATTGTCATAAAACAGCAGGTATAGATGAAATTAGACCTACAATGGTGAAGTATAGTGAGAAGGCGGGGATGAAATGGCTTCATCTATATATATAAACTAGCTGATGTACCCGTGCTTCGCTACGGGATTTTCAGCAAGACTGACGTTGTAGTTTTCCTAAATGAAGTCAACATAGGTTATTACATAAACGTCAGTAGGAATATGTATGTGTATGTTGGGTATTCAGCCCGAAGGCTGGTTTGATCCTCTGCAGCTCCGCCAACAGCTGTCATAAATAGCCTAGGCGTCACTGAAGAGGCCTACTAGGGAAATGAGGAGTGAGGTAGTTTCCCGTTGCTTTCCTCACCGAGCCAGCCGTTGCTATTACATATCAGTCTGCCAAGCCCACTGAAATGCATGCACCAACCGACCCTATGACCGATATTTTCACACCATAGCAGGGACTGGCTGCATAAGCAATGGTATTACTAGCATCACTCATACCTCAGTCACTTTCATATTGTCAAAGCCAAGGATGAGACTGAGACAGGTCAATGAAAGTAACAAATTTAATATAGCCCATACCAGAAGACACAGCGCACTGTAAACACTACATCTCGTCGGCAAAGGCATAGTAGGAATATAGCGATTAAAAGCAATGTTATCATTTAAAATACTCGATCAAACTGAAAACCGCACGCTTCTTCCATTATTCCGTTAAATATGCACACTGCTCATTCCAATCAGTGCCTCAGAGTAGGGATCGAATAGGTCGAATGTTATGATGAACCAGTGTGTTACGTACCGGTAGTATCAGAAAATTTATGAACCAAAGGAATGACATGCTAAAGAAGAAAGTTATCTAACTCTCCAGCTACTTCACGCCAATATTCAGGCCGGCTGTTACACTCGGTACGACCGGGCGAGTTGGCCGTGTGGTTACGGGCGCGCAGTTGTGAGCTTGTATCCGGGAGATAGTGGATGTGAACCCCACTGTAGGCGGCCCTGAAGATGGTATTACGGGGTTTCCGATTTTCACACCAGGCAAATTAAAAACAAGGTCGTTTCCTTCACACTCCTAGCCCTTTCCTATCCCAGCGTCACCATAAGACCTATCTGTGTCGGTGCGACGTAAATCAAATTTTAAAAAACCTCAGTACGCAGCAGTAATCCTATCTATCGGCGATGAGTGGCAACAGAAGACACAAAGCACATCACAACAAACACTAGTTAACGTAATGTTATTGTTGATCCCTTTTATGAGCTTTCTATATTGTAGTCATTCACATTTAGTTTTCGTTCGACTCTGTGATATTAGGGCGTCTTATAAAATCATTTATAGCGTAGACTGTAGTTCCTTATTCTCAAACTTCACAAACAGGTTTTAATTAAATTCTGTTTACGAATTTTCTCGTGACTCAGCGCTGATATGGACTTAGCAACAAATATCCAAATTCATGAATATCTCTGTGATCATAGCAAGTACGGTAACAATGTACGAGACATAAATGACTGGAAATTTAATACAATATACCTTTAGTTATGTAGTATTTATAGATACTGTCCCCGACTAGGTCTGCCGGTGACTCAGTTCACAGGACCGCTGACTTAAAAACATATGAAAGTGGCAGGATTGACATAATCAATCAATCAATCAATCAATCAATCAATCAATCAATCAATCAATCAATCAATCAATCAAGCAATCAATACTGATCTGCATTTAGGGCAGTCGCCCAGGTGGCAGATTCCCTATCTGTTGCTTTCCTAGCCTTTTTCTAAATGATTTCAAAGAAATTGGAAATTTATTGAACATCTCCCTTGGTAACTTATTCCAATCCCTAACTCCCCTTCCTATAAATGGATATATGCCCCAGTTTGTCCTCTTGAATTCCAAATTTATCTTCATATTGTGATCTTTCCTACTTTTATAAACGCCATTCAAACTTATTCGTCTACTAATGTCATTCCACGCCATCTCTCCGCTGACAGCTCGGAACATACCACTTAGTCGAGCAGCTCTTCTTCTTTTTCTCAATTCTTCCCAACCCAAACATTGCAACATTTTTGTAACGCTACTCTTTTGTCGGAAATCACCCAGAACAAATCGAGCTGCTTTTCTTTGGATTTTTTCCAGTTCTTGAATCAGGTAATCCTGGTGAGGGTCCCATACACTGGAACCATACTCTAGTTGGGGTCTTACCAGAGACTTATATGCACTCTCCTTTACATCCTTACTACAACCCCTAAACACCCTCATAACCATGTGCAGAGATCGGTACCCTTTATTTACAATCCCATTTATGTGATTACCCCAGTGAAGATCTTTCCTTATATTAACACCTAGATACTTACAATGATCCCCAAAAGGAACTTTCACCCCATCAACGCAGTAATTAAAACTGAGAGGACTTTTCCTATTTGTGAAACTCACAACCTGACTTTTAACCCCGTTTGTCAACATACCATTGCCTGATGTCCATCTCACAACATTTTCGAGGTCACGTTGCAGTTGCCTTTGGTTACGCTCGCTTTAAGACCCAATATGGCGGCTCCATAAGAAGCATTCGTGACTTGACCTCCCTAGACAGACCTTGACCGAGTATAACAGCCTGACCGAATATTGGCGGGAAATAGCTTTTTTTTTTTTGTTCGGAAATTAAGAATGTTTTAAATAGAGAGAGCATATAGCACTTTTATTCAATGAAAATAAAATATTAGCCATCCTGACTTCTATGATAATGAAAATGATCGCTGCATTACGTTAATTACTATTGCTCTTGATGTGACAAAAAAAATACAAACAAATGGGATGGTACACGTAACTTAATTTTCCTACCATTATAACAGAGTGTTTGAATAAAATATTGTTTTTCTTCGTTTTAAAACATTCATTTATTAATTTAATGTCGAGTTAATTTTTTTAATGAGGTCTTGCGTAGTATTCCTCGAACAATCTGGAAAAATGCATTAATTTCAATAAAGTGTATAATAAAAATATCCAAGATTAATTAATTAATTTTACTACCTTGTCACAATCTGAGTGAAATTCTGTTCATCAAAAATTTTGTTAACATTGAAATGAAAATTTGATTTTGCCTTTGTTTCTACAAGTTAATTCGAGACGTCGAGTATATCTGTTCACGTCTTCCCACTGACCTCCTCGTGAGAACTAATAAAAAAACTTAATATCGCTTGGTCATTAAATGAACAAACAAATTAGTATTATGACCCTACGGAAAAATCAATAAATAGGGAAAAATATATCCTCAACGTGGAAATCCTGTCCACATAACGAATTAACATCATCAAAGTGTCACACATCACCACAACACAAATGCATAGAAAATAACTGTCTTACCACTAGGAAATCTCTAAATCTACAACTACCTACTGAAAAATATCAAAGAAGAAAATATCTACAATATTTACACATCACCATCGGGTGTTAATCAATCTCGCCACCCTTCCATTAACTCGTTCCAACATGTTAAAAATATAAAGTCTCCATGTGAGTATGAAGTAAGACATCGAAAAGTGAGCATGCCTGGTTTCGAACTGTAACAGTATTAGAATATTCAATTGAGGATCTATTCTCCCGATCCGAGGTCTTCCAGTAAATTTACACGTACCTTGAACTTAGAATTACTTACTTTCATGAATACTATTAGGATATTATCTACCGAGCTCGATAGCTGCAGTCGCTTAAGTGCGGCCAGTATCCAGTAATCGGGAGATAGTGGGTTCGAGCCCCACTGTCGGCAGCCCTGAAGATGGTTTTCCATGGTTTCCCATTTTCACACCAGGCAAATGCCGGGGCTGTACCTTAATTAAGGCCACGGCCGCTTCCTTCCCATTCCTAGGCCTTTCCTATCCCGTCGTCGCCATAAGACGTATCTGTGTCGGTGCGACGTAAAGCAAATAGCAAAAAAATAAAGGATATCATCTTGAATTATGGAGTACATCAATCAACATGGACTTTATTATTATGTTAATTACACTTCGAAAAATCTCGAAGATTCCGTATTTCCATTATATCATGATCAATGACATGTATAAAATATTCCTACATTAACATGTGAAAATTCCAATTTCACAAAGACTCATATCGTACGTACAAATTCCTCATAAATCACACGTACAGTACAACATCATAACGATGACCCTAACTCGTCGTAACCCATTATCACTCATGTGTAGTCATGAAAATAATAAGGACCTGTCATCGTCCCAAAACAAATCATATCCTCATTAAATTTGTCTCGATGATTAATTAATCCATTTGTTATCACATACCATACTGGATGTACTCTAACTAAATTCATACACTCGATTCGGAATTAACATCCTAATGACCTGCTATGGTAAGTATAAGGTACGAGTAAAAGTCCAATTTCCATAAAAATGTTAAAAATATTGGAAAAATATCACCTCGATAACTTCATCGGACACAGATTAACTCACTATCATAATGAAATTCGTACAATAAAAAAGGATGGTTCCGATAACACATGGATAACTTCAACTGATCCATCATCATCAAACTCGTCAACACGTGTTCATGAATCAAGCAAGTATGCAAATTAAGCTACGAGTCCTATCACACCTCCAGAAATAACCAGTGAAATGTCGTATAACTAAATCAACTAGATATTATAGAACAAATCTAAGGAAAGATGAAGCGTAGAAATAAAGAGCTACATAGAACAGATATAAATAGGACGTGGTCGACTTAACTTATTTAGTTGTCTTCACATCTCGAAGTCCGGGTCCTCAATCACCCATTCTAAGGCGAATGTTCCTGCATTTCGCCGCTGCCGACGCTGGTCATGGGCTTAGAACTTCATGATGAAATACGTGGAGTCCATGGCACGAAGTTCCATCTTCTTCTGGGATGATAACGTAGAGGTCCTCTTCCACGTTTACACTCGTGAGGTTGCTGAAACTTGCACCAAATGTGTTAAAATAAATCCTGGGCACACATGTAATTTAGGATGAAAAGAACACGTACTTTAAAAATTTTATCTGCTATTTCGACGTCTGTTTACTGCACTAACTCAAGTCGTAGATTTACATAATTGTAGAAAGCGTCGAACACAGGAATGAGTCCACTATCCCTTATGATAATATTCCACTGAAGTTCTGCGTTGAAATCCGCTAGCGAAGTACACGAAGTGACTGCAGATAGTAGACCAGGAACATGTCAGCATGTGTGAGATTGTATTCTTATGACTTGTCTTAAATATCGTGCGTGGCACTCGTGGTCGGAAGTGAAGTCAACTCAAGTACTGAATTCTTCTGGGGTTTAATTACATAATTTCACCATCGTTTCTAGCCGAAATACCGTTGAAATCAAGTAAAAATTCAGTTTTTAATTTTTATAATTCACACGTGACATTATTAACACAGTTCCGTCAAATATGATTCATGTGTACCTTCCTAATTATGCATATCACGCCACCAAAGATATTATAAATATTCCATTTATTACAAATCGATGTAATTGCAGGTGAACACACTCTGGTTATTTTTATTTCTCGTTTCGCTTTTATTTTTATTTTTATTTTTGTCAGTCAGCCAGCTACCCCCTTCAAGTCAGAAACTGCTTCTTCAACACCTGGCCAAGGCCACACGCGCCATT
This sequence comes from Anabrus simplex, assembly GCF_040414725.1. Taxonomy (NCBI): domain Eukaryota; kingdom Metazoa; phylum Arthropoda; class Insecta; order Orthoptera; family Tettigoniidae; genus Anabrus; species Anabrus simplex. The sequence continues at coordinate 47,535,282 of NC_090266.1, read as the reverse complement.
GCCGACAAAGCGAACCCCAGTAGCACACTGACCCATATTCAGTCAGCCGAGACCTCCGTACGGTCACAATACAACCACTGATAACATAAATATTTGAGAATTAAATTTTAGGCCTTCTCATAAACTACCATTTCACTCAGCGTGAATAAAATTATTTATGACCTAAATTATAGCGACTTATTTCCCGACATCGCATACCGATTTTCATTAAGATAGGACCACAAATAACATAAATATTTGAGAATTACATTTTAGCCCTTCCCCTATATTGTATTGACTTATTCCTAGACTTTGCCTACCGATTTTCATTAAGATACGACCATTAATAATATAAATATTTGAGAATTAACTTTTAGGGCTTCAGCTAAACTACCATTTCACTCAGCGTGATTACAATTATTTATGGCCTAGACTGTAGCGAATTATTCTCCGACTTTGAATACCGATTTTCATTAAATTCTCTTCAGCCGTTTACTAGTGATGCGTGTACATATATACAGATAGACAGACAGACTTACAGACAGAAATTACGGAAAATAAAAAGGGCATTTCTTTGTTACTGGTAACACGACTGATACAGAAATACCATCCTTTCAAAATTCTGAGCAATGTACAGACAAAACTCTTATCTATATATATAAAATAAGAGTTTTGTCTGTACATTGCTCAGAATTTGAAAATAATGGTATTTCTGTATCGATCATGTCCATAGTAACAAGAAAATGCACTTTTTACTCTTCCGTAATTTCTGTCTGTCTGTCTGTCTGTCTGTCTGTCTGTCTGTCTGTCTGTCTGTCTGTCTGTCTGTACACGCATCACGAGAAAACGGTTGAAGAGAATTTAATGAAAATCGGTATGTGAAGTCGGGGGATGAGCCTCTACAATCTAGGCTATAATCATTTTACTAACGCTGAGTGAAATGGTAGTTTAGGGGAAGGCCTAAAATTGAATTCTCAACTATTTATGTTATTAGTGGTCTAATGAAAATCGGTATGTGAAGTCGGGGGATGAGCCTCTACAATCTAGGCTATAAATCATTTTACTCACGCTGAGTGAAATGGTAGTTTAGGGGAAGGCCTAAAATTGAATTCTCAACTATTTATGTTATTAGTGGTCGTATTTTAAAGAAAATGGGTATGCAAAGTTGGGAAATAAGTTGCTACAATCTAGGCTATCAATAATTGTATTTACGCTGAGAAAAAAGGTAGTTTAGGGGAAGGCCTAAAATTTAATTCTCAAATATTGTTGTTATTAGTAGTCCTATCTTGATGCAAGTCGGTATGCAAAGTCAGGAAATAAGTCGCTATAGTTTAGGCTGTAAATTATTTTATTCACGCTGAGTGAAATGGTAGTTTAGGGGAAGGCCTAAAATGTAATTCTCAAATATTTCTTATTAGAGGTGTAATCGATGAATGCTACATAACTAAGGTTATATAGTATTAAATTTCTTATTATTCATGTCTTACACATTGTTACCGTACTGGCTATGATCACAAAGATATTCATGAATTTGGATTTTTGTTACTAAGTCCATATCAGCGCCGAGTAACGAGAAAATGGGTAAACAGTATTTAATGAAAATCGGTATTTAAAGTCGGATAATAAGAAACTACAGTTTATGGTATAAAATATTTTACAAGTCACAGAGTCGAAAGAAAACTAAATGTGAAGGCCTACAATATAGAAAGCTCATAACATTGATCAACAGTAACATTATATTGACCATTGTTTGTCGTGATGTGCTTTGTGTCTTCTGTTGCCCCTCATCGCCGGTAGATAGGATTACTGCTGCGTACAGAGTATTTTTATTTGATTTACGTTGCACTGACATAGATAGGTTTTATGGCGACGATGGGATAGGAAAGGGCTAGGAGTGCCTTAGGCCTTAAATAAGGTACAGGCCCAGCATTTGATTGGTGTGAAAGTGGGAAACCACGGAATACCATCTTCAGCGCTGCCGACAATGGGGTTCGAATCCACTATCTCTCGGATGCAAGCTCACAGGTGCGCATCGCTAACCACACGGTCAACTCGCCCAGTCGTACAGAGTGTAACAGCCTGTCTGAATATTGATGGGAAGTAGCTGGGGAGTTAGATAACTTTCATCTTTAGCATGCCATTCCCCTGGTTTATAAATTTTCTGATACTACTGGAATGTAACACACTGGATCATCATAGCATTCGGGCTATTCAATCCCTACTCTGAGGCACTGCTTGGAATGAACAGTGTGCATATTTAGCGGAATAATGGCAGATGAGTGTTCATGGCAATCTGCGGCCTGGTCATCCCAGCTCTGGAACTTTGGACTATTAGATTGGCACCGCAATCTAACCTCAGCACGGTACGTTAAAAGTGATAAAACGTGCGGCTTTCCATTTGATTGAGTATTTTATATGATAGCATTGCTTTTAATTGCTACATTCATACTTACGTTTTTGTAATGACCTATGTTGATTTCAGGTTAGGAAAATCACAAAGTCAGTCTTTCTGAGAATCCCGTAGCGAAGCACGGGTACATCAGCTAGTCTATATATATAATAAGAGAATTTAAAAAAAGGATGGTATTTCTCTATCAGTCGTGTCAACAGTAAGAAAGAAATGCACTTTTTAGTTTTCCGTAATGTCTGTCTGTCTGTCTGTCTGTCTGTCTGTCTGTCTGTCTGTCTGTCTGTCTGTCTGTCTGTCTTCATGTATGTATGTACACGCATCACGAGAAAACGGCTGAATAGAATTTAATGAAAATTGGCATGCAAAGTCGGGGAATAAGTCGCTACAATCTAGGCCATAAATAATTGTGTTCACGGCGACTAAAATGGTAGTTTAGGGGAAGGCATAACATTTAATTCTCAAATATTTATGTTATTGGTGGTCGTATCTTAATGAAAATCGGTAGGCACAGTCGTAGAATAAGTTGCTATAATCTGGGCCATAAATAATTATATTCACGGCGAGTTAAATAGTAGTTTATGGGAGGGTCTAAAAATGGTCAAATATTTATGTTATTAGTGGTCGTACCTTAACGAAAATCGGTAAGCGAAGTTGGGGAATAAGTCGCTACAATCTAGGTCATAAATAATTGTATTCACGCTGAGAAAAATTCTAGTTTAGGGGAAGGCCTAACATTTAATTCTCAAATATCTATGATATTAGTGGTCCTATCTAATTAAAATGGGAATGCAAAGTCGGGGAATAAGTCGCTGTAATCTAGGCCGAAACTAATTTTATTCACGCTGAGTGAAATGGTAGTTTAGGGGAAGGCCTAAAATTTAATTTCCATAATATTTATGTTATTAGTTATATAGCTCAAGTTATATAGTATTAAATTTCCGACCATTTATGTCTCATAGATTGTTATCGTACCGGCTATGATCACAGAGATATTCTTGATTTTGGAGTTTTAGTTACTAAGTCCATATCAGCGCCGAGTCACGAGAAAATTGGGTAAACAGAATTTAATGAAAATCGGCATGTAAAGTCGGAGAATAAGAAACCACAGTCTACGTTATAAATAATTTTATAAGGCACCCTAATATCACAGAGTCAAAAGTAAACTACATGTGAAGGCCTACAATATCGAATTCTCATAAAATTGATCAACAGTAACATTCCATTGACCATTGTTTGTTGTGATGTGTTTGTGTCTCTGTAGCCACCCTTCTCCGACAGACAGAATTACTGCTGCGTACCGAGTATTTTTTAAATTTGCCTTACCGACACAGATAGGTCTTTTTTGAATTTGTTTTACGTCACACCGGCACAGATAGGTCTTACGGCGACGAAGGGATAGGAAATGGCTAGGAGTGTGAAGAAAGCGGCCTTGGCCTTAATTAAGGTACAGCCCCAGCATTTGCCTGGTGTGAAAATGGGAAACTATGGAATACCACCTTCAGGACAGCCAACAGTGGGGTTCGAATCCACTATCTCTCGGATGCAAGCTCACAGCTGCGCGCTCCTAACCACACAGCCAACACGCCCGGTCGTACCGAGTGTAACAGCCTGCCTGAATATTGGCGGGAAGTAGCTGGGGAGTTAGATAACTTTCTTCTTTAGCATTCCATTCCTCTTGTTCATACATTTTCTGATACTACTGGAACGTAACGCATTGGATCATCATAGTATTCAATCCCTACTCTGAGGCAGTGATTGGAATGAGCAGTGTGCATATTTAACTGAAAGATGATAGAGGAGTGTTCACGGCTGTCTGCGGCCTGGTCATTCCAGCTCTGGAACTTTGGACCGGCACCGTAGTACTGTTCGCTAAAAGTGAGAAACTGTGTGGTTTTTCATTTGATCGATTATTTTATATGATAACATTGTTTTTAATCGCCCTTTCCTACTGGCGTTTTTGTAATGACCTATGTTGACTTCAGTTAGGAAAACCACAAAGTCAGTTTTTTTTCTGAGAATCCCGTAGCGAAGCACGGGTACATCAGCTAGTAGAGTAATAAAATTAGCATGGAGTGTTGGTAAGGTACCTTCAGATTGGACAAAAGAAGTAACAGTACCTATCTATATGCAAGGGAATAGGCAGGATTGCAATAACTATCGAGGTATCACATTGATTAGTATACCAAGCAAATTATTCACTGGCATTTTGGAAGGGACGGTGCTATCAGTTGTTGAGAGAATGTTGGATGGAAACCAGTGTGGTTTCAGACCGCATAGGGGCTGCCAAGGTCAGATTTTCAGAATGCGCCAGGTAATTGAAAAATGTTACGAGAGGAGTAGATAGTTATGTTTATGCTTCGTAGATGTAGAGAAATCATGTGACAGGGTAACGGGGGATATTATGATCGCCATACTGGGGGCTATAGGATTAATTTTAGAATATTAAAAACAGTTAAATTCTTTTATGTTGACAATTGGGCTGCGGTGAGAATTGGTGGTGGGATGAGTTTTTGGTTCAGGGTACTTACAGGGATTAGACAAGGCCGTAATTTTTACCTTTGTTGTTCGTAGTTTATATGGATCATCTTCTGAAAGGTATAAAGTGGCACGGATCGATCCAGTTAGGTGGAAATATAGTAAGCAGTCTGTCCTATGCTGAAGACTTGGTCTTAATGGCAGGTTGTGCCTAAAGCCTGCAGTCTAATATGTTGCAGCTTTAAAATAGGTACAATGAATATGGAATGAAAATTAGCCATTCGAAGAATAAATTAATGTCAGTAGGTAAGGAATCCAAGGGAATTGATTGTCAGTTTGGTGATACAAAGCTGGAACCGGTAGATAATTTCAGGTATTTATTACGTGTGTTCTAACAGGGTGGTAATATATTAAGTGAGATTGAATCAAGGTGTAGTAAAGCAAATGCAGAGAGCTCGCAGTTGCGATCAAGTGTATTCTGTAAGCAGGAAGTGAGCTCCCGAACGGAACTATCTTTACATGGGTCTGTTTTCGGACCAACTTTGCTTTACGGGAGTGAAAGCTGGGTGGACTCAGGATATCTATATATATAAAATAAGAGTTTTGTCTGTACATTGCTCAGAATTTAAAAAGGATGGTATTTCTGTATCAGTCGTGTCAACAGTAACAAGGAAATGCACTTTTTAGTTTTCCGTAATTTCTGTCTGTCTGTCTGTCTGTCTGTCTGTCTGTCTGTCTGTCTGTCTGTCTGTCTGTCTGTCTGTCTGTCTGTCTGTCTGTCTGTCTGTCTGTACACGCATCACGAGAAAACGCTGACTAGATTTTAATGAAAATTGGTTTGTAAAGTCGCTACAATCTAGGCCATAAATAATTGTGTTCACGGCGACTAAAATGGTAGTTTAGGGGAAGGCATAACATTTAATTCTCAAATATTTATGTTATTGGTGGTCGTATCTTAATGAAAATCGGTAGGCACAGTCGGAGAATAAGTTGCTATAATCTGGGCCATAAATAATTATATTCACGGCGAGTTAAATAGTAGTTTAGGGGAGGGTCTAAAAATGGTCAAATATTTATGTTATTAGTGGTCGTACCTTAACGAAAATCGGTAGGCGAAGTTGGGGAATAAGTCGCTACAATCTAGGTCATAAATAATTGTATTCACGCTGAGAAAATGGTAGTTTAGGGGAAGGCCTAACATTTAATTCTCAAATATCTATGATATTAGTGGTCCTATCTAATTAAAATGGGAATGCGAAGTCGGGGAATAAGTCGCTGTAATCTAGGCCGAAACTAATTGTATTCACAAAAATTAGCCATTGGCTGGATTCAAAACTGGCGGAAAGAAAAGATAAATATTGCCAACCCACAAATGAATGAACGAAATTTAGTAAAGAAAAAACTTATGAATACAAAATTTCTTCAAAAAAAGTCCTTTCACTTCGCACCAGCGTGCATGATAATAGTTTTTGTAGTAACATCTGTTGTAAAAAGTCCAAACTTCTTGATAAATGGTAACCAAAACACGTTGAAATACACACAGTCCTGGAGACTTCACAATCACAAAATTAAGGTGGTGACATCTTCTGAGCAGAAGTTTAAGGAGGGCTAGTTCCAAGTTCACTGTTCCTCCAGTAGAGGAGGTTTTATTGGTGCAAGATTTAAATGTGCGGCGTAGAGGTGTACCTACCGGTACAATTATTATTATTATTATTATTATTATTATTATTATGATTATTATTATTATTATTATTATTATTATTATGGCGACGATGGGACAGGAAAGGCCTAGGAATGGGAAGGAAGCGTCCGTGGCCTTAATTAAGGTACAGCCCCAGCATTTGCCTAGTGTGAAAATGGGAAACCACGGAAAACCATCTTCAGGGCTGCCGACAGTGGGGTTCGAACCTACTATCTCCCGAATACTGGATACTGGATATTATTATTATTATTATTATTATTATTATTATTATTATTATTATTATTATTATTATTATTATTATTATTATTATTATTATTATTATTATTATTCGGGCTGAGTGGCTCAGACGATTGAGGCGCTGGCCTTTTGACTTCATCTTGGCAGGTTCAAATCTGTCTCGGATGTTGGTATTTGAAGGTGCTCAAATATGTGCGCCTCATGTCGGTAGATTTAATGGCACATAAAAGCACTCCTGTGGGACTAAATTGCGGCATATTTGTGTCCCTTAAAAGTCAAAATTAGTTAATGGGACTTAAAACCAATCACATTATTGTTGTTCTTGTTTTCTTTCTACACTCTAACAGAATGAGAACTGCCATTACAGTAAATTATTGAATATAGAAATGTTTGCACAAGAATTGCAGAATAGTAAAATAATATGGAAGTAGGCTACTATCTAATTAAATGACTACGTGCAATTCTAAAAGCACTTAGGGAATTTTAATTTCAGCAAGTTAATGAAAAAAATCGAAATTTACTCAAAGTTATATGCTCAGACTAATTATTACAGGTGGTAGATTATTATTATTATTATTATTATTATTATTACACGTGACGGAAGTTAAAACTGACCTTAAATGTGGAGATATCTGAAATAATTCCTCAATAGTATTTCTCAAATCTACGGCGGGGACTTCAACAAAATAATGTAGGTATATAGGAATTGGATTCTTAATTTTTACTCGGCCCCGTGCCAACATTGGTATATTTCAATGCGAAATGCAGCAATAATCACCAACAATACAAGTACCGTTTAGTATCTTGCCAGTGAAGTACAGTATATTCTAGTGAACTCTATTTTTGAACAAAATTTACAAGACTATCATATTATTAATACCAAGTCATTATCACTTTCGCCGCAGGTGCTACGGATATTAAAGTGCTGCGTACTGCTTACAAAATACCTTGTCTATACCAGTATAAAAGTGTGGAAGGTACAACTCCGTATAATCAATTCGCTATTTGTGTCTTGTCTCTGTGGCAGCTGTGATAATTCTCAGGAAACTAATAAATTAAGTATTGTACCAACGAAACTACATATGTTCAAACAAAAAAGAAGAAGAATATTTTCATATTTCCCATAACCCAAAGGATTGTGAGCGACTACAAAGAGACCTCAACAATGTTGTGAGATGGACAGGGTACAACGGTATGACGGTAAAGAGGATGAAAAGTCAGGTTGTAAATTTTGCTGTGCTGATGAGGTAATAAATGTGGTAATACCTCATGGTGATCACTGTAAGTATCTAGGCAAGATCTGCATTGGGGTAATCACATCAATGAGATCGTAAATAAAGCTTACAGGTCTCTTCACATAGTTAGCCTACATTGTTCTGATCAGTTTTTCAGAAATATATTTAGGCCTTTACACATTGATTAGTGCATTTCATCTTTATAATTGACCATCCAATCAAGTGCACTCTTTATTTACAAATGCTGTTTGACAAGTTATCTTTAGGAGGACAACACCGAAAATATTACTTCTAAACAAACTTTACAATAAATATTTGAGCCGCAGGTGTAAACTTTATGGTCTCAGCTATCTGGCTGATAGTTGGAAGATTATTTAAAAGTAATTAACGCCAACAATGTCCTCCGGAAACATCCAAAATTAACCTTGGTTATCATAGGAACAAGCACTAAATTGAGTTCCTGTCTACGTTCTGTCATGCCTTCAAAAATCACTCATTGTGATTTGACATTAACCAACAGTGGAGTGTTGACTCCATGTGGATCTCTCTACCCGGAACGTCATTGGAAACGATTGCGTCGATTACTGCGGCACAGAGGAGACTACGATTGATCATTAGAAAGGACGCTGTGTATTTCGTGGGAACAGAGTGGCCGTTCCCGACATCCGGGCAGCATTACACATTGATGTGTTTGGAGTCAATAGAACAGTTGCTGTAGGGACACGATTATCAGCTCTTTGTCACGTAACATGGGATTCCAGAGTTGCTTGAATTTCCATGGATGTTATTTGGACTATCTGAATGATGTGGTAAACCTCACACACTCTTGTCCCTCGGTTTGCCTGGATTAAAAGCATGCCTTCCTTTGAACACTGCTGCCCAACACATTGTACCGTAGATGTTTCTCAGATATTGGTGATGATGATGCTTGTTGTTTGAAGGGGCCTAACATCTAGATCATTAGCCCCATTAGTCAACACATACTGCTACAGCACCTAGAGATAACCGAGGTGCATGCACGACAATCATCTAAGCCCTTTGAGTCTGCAGGACTGTTGATATTACGCTCTTCTCTATCGTCAGGGGATGCCTGAGTGGGCATCACTTCACTTCTTTGACTGCTAGTTGAGCACTACACACTGGAAGTGCTTTGTCTGAGACCATTCAAATGGTGAGTGATATGTAAATAATTCAACTGCTCTGAAACATTCCAAAATCAACACAAACGGACAATTGATTCTTCGTGCCCAGTTTCCATATTGACTAACGTACCTCGGACGGTACGAAACTCAAGTTGCTTATACCGGTAGCAGAGATTCGAATTCCCAATGTCCCCACCTTCCCTACTTATTTCCCAGAATCCATGCAGAACATTCCGCGAGGTAGCAAATTTGAAGACCTGGGATCTATTTTGTAATCCAAGCCCTAATTAATGAGTCACACATAGCTCAATAATGCGAGATATCACACTAAAATACACAAATATGTTCCACTCCCAGCTAATATCTTGCCAAGAACACATTGAAGTGCGCACTTGCTCGGCGATAAGCCGAGATATTCTTAATACGGATAAACCAGAGATAACGGTGGTAATCCGCAATCATTGATCACAGTTGACAAATAATGAAACAGTTTATAAGCCATAGAAGATTGATTTAATTTAAGGCCAAAATAATACTCTGTTATCGGCGATTACGATGTATTCGCGCCTGAATAGACTTAGTCAAGTATGAGTTAACTTGAGAGATAAGAGTAAGTAAAGGGAGTGTTGAACAGGAAAGGAAAACAGATCCCGTCAAACCTCTGACGCCCGACTCTGAATGCAATTATGTTTTCTTTCTTACTCCGTTTATCATCCACGGTTGGTTTTCCCCTCAGAATCAGCCAGTCATCCCAGACAGTGAGCAGTGTCCTGGAGCGTGAGACAATAGGTCGGGGATGACATGGGGAGGAGGACCAGTACCTCGCCCAGGCAGCCTCACCTGCTATGCTGAACAGGGGCCTTGTGGGGATATGAGAAGACTGCAAAGGATAGACAAGGTAGCGACCGTGGCCTTTAAGTTAGGTACCATCCCAGCATTTGGCTGGAGAAGAAGTGGTAGACCACGGAAAACTACTTCGAGGATGGCTCTACTAAGTTGTCCATTTCTCGTACTGCATTTCAAATTTCGTGGCAGAGCCGGGAATCGATCCCTGGCCTTCACGGGTGGTAGCCAATTACACTGACCACTACACCACAGAGGCGGACTGCAATTACAATGTCAGTTTAAACTGACTGATTTTTATTTTGGCCATAGGGGACTTCACTATCACCCTTAAATTTTTGATTATCGAAGGAATATTTATTAACGTTACTATTAAGTTATTTCTTTTGCGTCTGTTTTCTTGGCTGAATTGTCAACGAACTGGATGTCAGTTGTGTTCAGAAAGTCCCGGGGTTGGTTTCCGGTCGGGCCTGGGAATTTATCTGGGTATGGGTAATTCTTCCGGCTCGGGCGGGGACTGGGATTTATGTTCTTCTCTTTTCATCTTCACACAAAACACTACAATACCAACCAGCACAAAAATCACGCACAGGGTCATCCGGTCGTTAAACCAGGCCAAATTAACGTCAATTAATTGGGAAAAGGGCCAAGAAGAAAAATAAGAATATTAAGATATTTTTTCTGGGTTGGAACGTGTTCTTGATGTAGAGGCTGTCAACGTTTCTAGTTCATTGCAGTGCTCTAACTCTACTCAGTCTTCTCAGGGAGCTACCATCAAATACGAAGGTGGTCGAGCCCCCATCCACATGCTCCCGCGAGCCCAGTGGTCACATGGGCAAGTTTCCTTATTGTTCTGTTTTATTTATTTATTTATTTATTTATTTATTTATTTATTTATGTATTTATTTATTTATTTATTTATTTATTTATTTATTTATTTATTTATTTATTTATGTATTTATTTATTTATTTATTTATTTATTTATTTATTTATTTATTTATTTATTTATTTATTTATTTATTTATGTATTTATTTATTTATTTATTTATTTATTTATGTATTTATTTATTTATGTATTTATTTATTTATTTATTTATTTATTTATTTATTTATTTATTTATGTATTTATGTATTTATTTATTTATTTATTTATTTATTTATTTATTTATTTATTTATTTATTTATTTATTTATTTATTTATTTATTTATTTATTTATTTATTTGGCTTCCTTCAAGTGGCGAAGTTGAACGGACACAGGGACAGTTACAAATATCTCGTAAAATGTATGTCTTATACAGATCCTGTGTGGGAAAACCTGCCATAATTTCACAGAGCTTTCCTCATTCCATAAAATTTAAACCACTCTCTGCCCCACATTTGAGGTCGGGTTACACAGAACTAAATAATATCTGTCTGAAATAATTCGAATTTTGATTGTAATTTTCAACTTGATTCGCATGTCCAGGAGCAACAGCTGCAACGCAATGCTTCACTCAATGTAATTCACCGATGACAATCACAATGTCGTAACAGTCGATACTGACGTAATTCAATAATTGCAATCGTAATCTATTGTGACTCGGTCTTTTTCATCCTAAACTCTTACAGCACTATGCAATATCTCTACATCAAACAACGCATTGTTCACGGTAATATCCTTAGAGTATTAAGGTATTTCAGATATGTGCGAGATTAATCACTTAAAATCCAGTATGGACATTTAGGTATTGTACTTAGTACCGATAAAATAGACTGTGTCAATAATTAAATTCGTGCCAACTGTTGCTAGTAGAATCAGACCGGAAGTACTCCGTAGGTAGAAAATTGTTTTTGTAAGTTGCTGTACGTTGCAACAACACAGATAGGTCTTATGGCGACGATGGGAGAGGAAATGATTAGGAGTGGGAATGTAACGGCCGCAGCCTTAATTAAGGTACAGCCCCAGCATTTGCCTGGCGTGAAAATGGGAACCCACGGAAAACCATGTTCAGGGCTGCCGACAGTGGCGCTCCAAGTCACCACCTCCCGAACGCAAGCTCACAGCAGCGCAGACCTAACCGCATGGCCAATTCGTGCAGTCAATAAGTACAAAATGCATTCAAAATTGAAATCAATATTCTAGTTTCTTCTTCTAGAAAATCCATAGAGGCCAAATGTAAACACAATGAAAGAAGAGGTCGTCACATGCCCTCAGTCTCTCGGAATCTGCTGATTAACTCGGCCCTATCATTGTGGGAAATGGGCTCCCTATCGGGGTGTACTGCCTTAAATTCTCGTGCATAATCCACATGCTCTAACTGTATATCTTCCATGACCTACCTTCTTGATTCTCATGAAACATGGACGAACAGCTGATTTGGGAACCCTTAATTTTTATTTCACTTTCGGATTCTCTACAACAGACTAATAACATTATATTTCAAACTCTGATTCCACCACCCCTCAAACATCATATGTGGCCAATGCGAACTACGAACACATCAGCCTTTCCCACTCTTCTCTCACCCTGTCTTCAGCATATCTCCAGAAATCTTATCAATTCCAACTCTTTTCTAGCTATCATACTTGCATTTATTGTAGATATCTTCACTATCCTAGGTAAGTTTCAGTACTTTCCTAGTAGTCAATTATTCACCTCCTCTACCTTAACATACTGCTAAGCCCGCCTGGTATCCGAGATCATTGAGGCGTGAAGTTTCTATGGTCTGACACTGTGGTCAGCCAGTTCGAGCCCCACTGGTGGAAAATAAAATCACCATCAAAATGTTGGCTGGAGATTTAGTGGTATAGATGTGAGAAAGGCAGCGGCCGTGGCCTTAATTAAGGTACAGCCACAGCATTTGCCGGGTGTGAAAATAGGAACCCATGGAAAAACTCCTTCAGGGTTACTGACAGTGGAATTCGAACGCACCATCTCCCGAATGCAAGCTGACAACTACGTGACCCTAACCGCACGCCCACCTCACTCTGTTATACAATTCCTAATCGCTAGATTGCGTGCCAAAAGCCTGGAATCAATTGTAAAGCTCTCCACATTGTTCATGTGGAGTGAAGACATATGATGATGTTGATAATGATTCGTTCGTCAGATGGAGATATTCAGCCTGGTGTTATTTGACAGGAGTAAGCTAAGTGCTGACGCCGGGCTTCACCTTTTCCCTACCCCATCATCATCAGCTCACACCCAGAAGCGTAGATCGCTCGACGACGTCATCAGGCGAGTCTAACACATACTCGGACATATCGTCGCTGTTACTCAAAATCTTCGTAAATGCAGCACTGTCGAAATCGAGCTTTTAAGTTTATTAAATGAAAAATATCGATTTTCAGATGTCTATGGAATCTCATGATGCAAGAAAAATCGATTTTCATACTAATAAACACCCTCCCCCAAGAAAACAAGAATACTGAAATGCTCATATTTCTGCTTATACAAAATCTCATAAACTGAACATGCAAGGTTTTTATATTTTCATGCGATAACAAATAACCTGGCAAATTCATGACTTGGACATGAAGTTAGTCACAAAACCTCGTATCTCCACACTTCCTACCAAACACCGACACATCGTATATCCATTTTCTGTTATGTCATCTTAAATATTTAATACCGAGCTCGATAGCTGCAGTCACTTAATTGCGGCCAGTATCCAATATTCGGAGATAGAGGGTTCGAACCCCATTGTCGTCAGCCCTGAAGATGGTTTTCCGTGGTTTCCTCTTTTCACACCAGGAAAAGTCCTGGGACTGTACCTTAATTAAGGCCACGGCCACTTCCTTCCCACTCCTATCCCGTCCCTGTCCCATCGTCGCCATAAGACCCATCTGCGTCGGTGCGACGTAAAGCAGCTTCCAATGTTTAATTGTTTGCATGAATGTGGCATTTATTAATACGTTTTTCTAACTCCTATCGAAAAGTTAAATTTATCCAACTTTCTTTTCTTCCTGAAAATCTTTGTGTTCTGGAGATACGAGGTTTTAGAATAACAGCGAAGATATACAATCCTCTTTTTGATGTATGATTCCTGGAATGCCCTTCCTGGAATATGTTTCTACCTCCAAGTCCCTGTACATGTCATCCAATTTTTCACTAAAATTCATATAACTGCTTATTATGCTTACCCATCATATTATCTTTAGCTAACTATTTTGATAAATTCAATTTCATAGTAATTTCCTTCAATCTTTCTTTCCTTGAACAACCATTCTTAACTCTATTTTTTATAACCTACACCTACTTCTTAAGCTCTTTATTTCTCTGTTATAATATAATGGTTCTTTACCATTCCTTACCACCTGCTTTTGCACCCCTCAACAACAAGGCCATCTTGACAACCCAAACTAGGGCACGAGATAAAGGCCTATAACATCCATGACGAATGAATTATCGTTGTCGAGTCAATGTCCAGCACAGTAGTACAGGTCTACATGCCTACTAGTTCAGAAAATAATGATGAAATCGATATGTCCGAACCAATAGAAATTTAAAGCTGCCTGTAAAACGAAAAGGAAACCTACTTTTGATAGGAGGCAAAAACATGGTGCAGTTTAAGGAGGAAAAAATAATGCAATAGGAGGATATGGTCTAGGACAAAGGAATGGAAGAGGAAGTTGATTCGTTTAATTCCACGCTGATTATAAATTAGTCCTTATTAACACTTGGTTCAGAAACCACAAACGCCGGATGTATACATGGACGAGACCTAGAGACATTCGAAGATATTAAATAGACTTCATGATGATTAGGCAGAGATTCAGGAGCTAGGTGTTAGATTGCAAGGCCCTACCGATAGCAGATGCGGGCTCTGATTATAACGTGATGATTATGAAACACCAACTTGAACTTGATAACACCGAAAATATGAAAGAGAAAGCAAAGAGGTGACAGGAAGACAGTTTGTGGGAAAGTAACGTGGGAAAATGTCTTAACGGTCTTGTTGATGAGGAACTAACTACATTGGTTGAAAGAAACGTAACAGATGGCGAGAGATGGAAAGTAGGCAGTTCTAAGTCGTGAGATCAGTAGACTGCTGGAGGGGACATAGACAGGAATGACAGATGAAGTAGAAAACAATATATAAGTTGTCAGATACAAGATCTGGCTGTAAAAGGCAGAAATATAAGAATGTGAGAAATGAAAAGGTAAAGAAAGAACACAAACAAGTATGTGCAAGGTAGCTAAAGAAGAATAGCAGAAAGATAAGTACAAAGATGTAGAAGATCGCATAGTTCTTGGAATACATGTAAAGTAGTGGGTTTGTCTGGTATAGTTAAAGGGAGATATCTTCAGGAAAACGGTAGTGCTAGGGAGCAGTGAAGACAGCATAGGAAGCAGGAAGTCAAGTAAGGATGACATAAAATTGTTAATGTTAAACTGTAGAGGTAATGTAAGAAAAGGAGTAGAATCAAGTAATTTAATAGATATATGTTTACCAGATATTGTAATAGGAGTTGAATCATAGCTAAGAAATGACATTATGGAAATGTGCTCACGGAATTGGAGTGTTTTTCGTTAAGACAGGTTAGGAATGCTAGGACGGGGAGTATTCATACTGCTGAAAGAAGAATTTGTAAGCTACGGAAGAGTTAAAGACGGGAAAGACGGAATTCTGAGCGTAAGGCCTGTCTCTAAAGATAACAGGCAAATATTTCCACGAATAATGATCCCCCTTGAATTTGGTAACAGAAATGTATTTTGAATTCTGTCGTCAACCCTGCTCTTAAGAAGTCCTTGCTCAGTTCTTCATCTCAATCTATATCCGGTAGCTCTGCCAGGTTTGTGAGCTTTTCTATCACAATTCCTACATACCCTCCAGGTAACATCTCATTCACTTAAGTTCTGTCCAGTTCTCAGGAAAATGAGGGAGGAAGTAGGAAAGATCGACCGCTATCCAAATGGTGAATTGATGTGAAGGCGCTATTAGTAACATTCTAAGTAGTTACACTCGTAGAAACTGAGAACGGCGCAAGTAGATTTAAGTTATTTTGAGAAACTGTAATACGAAGTTTAAATTTGACTAAATAATAAACACAAATGTAAGGTTATATATTAAGTAGATGTTGTTAACGCTCAGATAAGCCATTCCAAACTGTGTGCTGCAATATCTCGCATTAGAACAAGGATTAAATAAAAGATATTTCCTTAATATACGCTGTTATAGCATGAAATGCAGAATTACTATATAAGCAGATTTTAAGAAACTTTAGCAGCTTAATATAGATAGACAGAGGTTGGAAAGTAGGTTCGAGTGATTCATTGAGCTAATTAGCATGATTATCACTCAGTTTAACTCTTTATTTCACTCATGTATTGTTACTATCAAATTCACTGGCAGAACACTTCTTGATTCATGACGCACACGTTCTGTAAGCCTCTTCTTCTTCTTCTTCTTCTTCTTCTTCTTCTTGTAGTTCCTTCTCCATTACTGGAGGTTCGCCACAGTCACAGCGAAGCCTGTACGATGTTCGGCTGTCCGCATCAGTCCACTCAAATCTAGTCCTGTCCAATCCCAAAAGTTCCTCAGCCAAGTGTGTTTCCTTCGACCGCGACCCCCTACGTCCATCAATTTTACCCTGCATGTCCAATGTAAGTAGGTTGCACTTTTCACTCCTCAGAATACCCCCAAGGTAGTCAACATTCGTTCCCTCCTCATGCGTCTGAGTACGGCAGCACTGGAGACGTGGTCAGTCCACGAGATCCGGAACACCCAAATCTCGAAGACATTTATTCCCTTAATGGTGTTACATTTCAGAGTCCATGCTTCAGCGCCGTACAGAAGGACTGAATATACATAGCATCTGACGAAGTTGTGACCGAGCTCGATAGCTGCAGTCGCTTAAATGCAGCCAGTATCCAGTAATCGGGAGATAGTGGGTTTGAGCCCCACTGTCGGCAGCCCTGAAGATGGTTTTCCGTGGTTTTCCCATTTTCACACCAGGCTAATGCCTGGGCTGTACCTTAATTAAGGCCACGGCCGCTTCCTTCCACTTCCTAGCCCTTTCCTATCCCATCGTCGCCATAAGACATATGTGTCGGTGCGACGTAAAGCAATTAGCAAAAAAAAAAAAAAAAAAAAACGAAGTTGTGACGTGCCTCCAAACTAAGGCTTCTGTCACACAGTAGATTCCTCATTTTCAGAGGGCTAGCACGCCATTTCTATTCGTGCACGGATCTCTAAATCCGAGTCTAAGTCTTCAGTAATCCAGCTGCCACGGTACTTAAACTTCTGCATTTATTCTACTTGCATTGAGATGGTTTAAATACCTTACTAAGGATGGCAAAACAGCCTTCTTTTGTGCTACTACTCCTGACTCATTATTATTAAATTTAAATCATTGTAATACAGAACAACATGAATTAATTCTCTATTTTGATATCTCATGTTTCCGGACAACTTGTCCTTCCTTTTTGTGTTACCCATTTCTTCTTCACGTCCTAGCCAGTTGTGTGGAAAACGTAACCTTTGCTTCTTTCGGTCGCGTTTTACAATATTTTCCCTCCAATCACTGGAATATCTCTTTCGGTTTTTTTCTCTCCACAGATAGATGCAACATTTTCATCCATCTCTTGTTCATTGGTAAACACATCTGAATTACTATAATTTGATAAAATAGATTCATTGTGTTCTTTTTAACAACACACAAGTGTTCTTCATTTTCTCCTACTTATCCAATCAATCAATCAATCAATCAATCAATCAATCAATCAATCAATCAATCAATCAATCAATCAATCAATCAATCAATAAATCAATCAATCAATCAATACTGATCTGCATTTAGGACAGTCGCCCAGGTGGCAGATTCCCTGTCTGTTGCTTTCCTAGCCTTTTCCTAAATGATTTCAAAGAAATTGGAAATTTATTGAACATCTCCCTTGGTAAGTTATTCCAATCCCTAACTCCCCTTCCTATAAGTGAATATTTGCCCCAGTTTGTCCTCTTGAATTCCAAGTTTATCTTCATATTGTGATCTTTCCTACTTTTATAAACGCCATTCAAACTTATTCGTCTACTAATGTCATTCCACGCCATCTCTCCGCTGACAGCTCGGAACATACCACTTAGTCGAGCAGCTCTTCTTCTTTCTCTCAATTCTTCCCAACCCAGACATTGCAACATTTTTGTAACGCTACTCTTTTGTCGGAAATCGCCCAGAACAAATCGAGCTGCTTTTCTTTGGATTTTTTCCAGTTCTTGAATCAGGTAAACCTGGTGAGGGTCCCATACACTGGAACCATACTCTAGTTGGGGTCTTACCAGAGACTTATATGCACTCTCCTTTACATCCTTACTACAACCCATAAACACCCTCATAACCATGTGCAGAGATCTGTACCCTTTATTTACAATCTCATTTATGTGATTACCCCAATGAAGATCTTTCCTTATATTAACACCTAGATACTTACAATGATCCCCAAAAGGAACTTTCACCCCATTAACGCAGTAATTAAAACTGAGAGGACTTTTCCTATTTGTGAAACTCACAACCTGACTTTTAACCCCGTTTATCAACATACCATTGCCTGCTGTCCATCTCACAACATTTTCGAGGTCACGTTGCAGTTGCTCACAATCTTGTAACTTATTTATCACTCTATAGAGAATAACATCATCCGCAAAAAGCCTTACCTCCGATTCCACTCCTTTACTCATATCATTTATAGATATAAGGAAACATAAAGGTCCAATAATACTGCCTTGAGGAATTCCCCTCTACCTACCAACGTAGTGGCACGTTTTGTTCCTTGCAACAACACCGTTATTTATTCAGTTCCTCAAATGCTCAGTCTTTGCTTATTCTCTTTCTTCACAAACCAGTAAGAATAAATAATCAACACATCATTAGAATAACAAATGCAAAGAACAAGGTCACTTTGAATAAGAACCAGTACAGTTCATCTGATGAAATTTATGTGTGCGCTGTCTGATCGAAAATACCCGGACATCCACTTCAAACTGAAGACAGGGTTTGCTGGTAACAAATTCTATAGTGGTCGCCATTAATATGATGTTGGTCCGCCTTTTAAATTAATTTATTAATGCGCACAATTTGTGCAGAATAAGCATGCATTTCAGTTCATGCAGTAGTCTGTGATAGATTTTCCTCGATTTATACACTTAAGAACGGGGTAACGTTCACACAGTTCGCAGATACAATAAGAGTCTGGATCGTGGTATGATTTTGCCTTGCACATTTCATGATGGAAGCCGTGCACAGTCAAAAAGAGACGTAAAGGCCTGATTCGCGTCCATCCATGCGTTAATCATTATGGCCTCGGTCTAGTAGAACTCTGTCCAGATTCCTCTTCTTTTCAATGTCCTTTCTTACAGCACCCTCAGGCAGTTTGTCGTATGAGGTAGAACAAATCTGAATCTCAGATGCTCCATTAAGAAGGGCTCCCGAGCGAGCTCATATACCAGTCTTAAGCAGGTGTATTTGGATACACCAAGGATCGCCTGTAAGTGTCTGGCTTTTACCTATTCCATTGTTCGTAGATCTCCCATACTTAACATATTCCAAATTACTTTAATGCCATACGTGAGTATTGGGACGATTTTGGCGTCGAAGAGGGTCATATCAGACCTCATGGACAGTCTTTTAATGGCTCTGCTATCAAATATAGCATTTCTAGCTCCTGTCGCTCATTGTTTAATATGGATGCGGAACGAGTTCACTGACGTTTGTTGAGCTACACCCAGATATTTCAAACTATGAACAGTTTTTAGAGGTTTGCTTTTCTTGGTCCGCCTTTTGCCTTTATCAAAGCCCTGACTCTGTTGGGGAAACTTTCCTTCAGATGTCAGAACATTTCCATGAGAATGACATCCCATTCTTCCCGAAGAGCCGTAGCCAGAGAACGTGTTGATATTGGACGGTGGGATCTGGAACAAAGTGTCCGTTCTAACTCATAACACAGGTGTTCTATCGGGTTTAGATCGGGACTATGGACGAGCCAGTCCTGTTGCCGAATATTATTATCCTTAAACCATTGGCTTACGGAGCCCGCTTTATGACTTGGAGTGTTATCATGTTGGTATAAAAATGGTCATCACTGAAGTGATTTTACACGCTAGGCTGTATGAAAGCATTAGAAATGAATTGATATCCTTCTTCGTTTATAGTGATGCAGTCCTGCTAGAGGGCCGAGTCCATGCCATGAGAAACATCCCTACTCCATAATGCCACCTCCTCCATTCTTCACTGTTGGTACTAAGCATTCAGGTAGATAGCGTTCCATGGGCATTCTCCATACCCAGATCTTCCCGTCAGATTGCCAAAATTCACAACGTGAATAATCACTCCAAATTACTTGTTTCCACTCTCCCAGTGTCCAGTAGCGTCTCTCTTTACACAATGCCAGGCGGCGCTTTTTATTAAGAGGAGAAATATTTAATTTATAGGCAGCTACTCAACCTGGAACCCTATTCTCAATCCCCAACGCACAGTATGGGACTAGCTGTACTTGATGGCACCATGAAATTCCCTGATGATTCTTTCTACAGACAAGCACTGAATTTCTCGTACCAGCCTCTGTAATGCTCGTTGGTCTCCGAGTGTCAGTATGTGTAGCCGACCAGATCGAGGTTGTACTGTGTGTGTACCTACATGCTCCCACTTACTTCACTGACCGTGGGCAACACCCAACAAGGTATGATCTAGTGTACGGTGGGTGATAGCCAACAAGGTACCATCTAGTGCACTGTGGGTAAAACCCAACAAGGTACCATCCAGTGGACTGTGGGTAAAACCCAACAAGGTACCATCCAGTGCACTGTGGGTAAAACCCAACAAGGTACCATCCAGTGCACTGTGGGTAAAACCCAACAAGGTACGATCCAGTGCACTGTGGGTAAAACCCAACAAGGTACCATCCAGTGCACTGTGGGTAAAACCCAACAAGGTACGATCCAGTGCACTGTGGGTAAAACCCAACAAGGTACCATCCAGTGCACTGTGGGTAAAACCCAACAAGGTACGATCCAGTGCACTGTGTATGATACCCAACAAGGTACGATCTAGTTT
Organism: Anabrus simplex; assembly: GCF_040414725.1. Taxonomy (NCBI): domain Eukaryota; kingdom Metazoa; phylum Arthropoda; class Insecta; order Orthoptera; family Tettigoniidae; genus Anabrus; species Anabrus simplex. Next base: position 47,514,229 of record NC_090266.1, on the reverse strand, counting down.
ACTGTCGATGATACCCAACAAGGTACGATCTAGTGTACGGTGGATAATACCCAACAAGGTACGCTCTAGTGTACTGTGGGCAACACCCAACAAGGTAAGACCTTGTGAACTGTGGGTAACACCTAACAAGTACGATCTAGTGTACTGTGGGTAATACCCAACAAGGTACGCTCTAGTGTACTGTGGGAAACACCCAACAAGGTAAGATCTTGTGAACTGTGGGTAACACCTAACAAGTACGATCTAGTGTACTGTGGGTAATACACAACAAGGTACGATCTTGTGTACTTTGGGAAACACCCAACAAGGGACGATCTACTGTGGGTAGTACCCAACAAGATGCGATCTAGTGTACTGTGTGTAATACCCAACAAGGGACGATCTACTGTAATGTGTGTAATGCCCAACACGAACAATCTAGGGTCTTTTGGCTATCACCCAACACGGCATGGTGTAGGATACTGTAACAACCATCAAGAACAACGTTAACACCCAAGTAGAAACAATGCACAGGCTCTTTAAATGTGAAACTAATCAGTAACATTTAACTGACAAGGAAGTTGATCAAACACGCACCATAGCGAGATGGATCTTATCGTGTATACTCGACAGGAAACAATTGCCGGCCTATTCGACTGATAAGAGCAGCAGCGAGGATTTAGGCGGTTTCATTCGGAAGCTCAATGCAGGCTGCTCGCGCACACAGGCACCATGTGCTGCCGTCCCAAGGCCTCGTTCCTCATCGACGACATCCTTCAGCCGACGAAGCCAGCTGCACCGTGGCCTGCTCGGCCGACGCCCGTCTACCTGAACTCCACTCCCCACCAGTCGCTGCCGGCGCCGCAGCTGTACGTGGAGAATGCGCGCGAGGGGCGCCTCTGTGTACCTGTACCCACCAGTTACTCCCACAGTCATCTCGCCGACCCCTACAAAGGTAAATAATGTCGCCATATCACTCATTTGTTCAGAATTGTGACAGAAACTTTAGCCCAATTTTGAACGGCCTGTCAATGTTGTTGGGAATTTAAATTCTGATTAAGTTCATTTTGTCGTCGCATAGATGAAATTCCGAAATGAGGTATGAGTGGAAATGAGTCGGTGTTCACCATCATTAGAACATTTTCCACGCAACTGTGGTTAAAACGTAATGTACGTGATGGTTGAACATCGAGATAAAATATATTGCTACATTGACATCTGAGTAGAGCTGATAATTCAAAAGACAGTGATCACCGTGATATGCATAGACCTCCATATCTGATGTAAGGATTTGTTCATTTTTGGCAGGAGGGGTTCTACTCTGAAGGAGCTAAGTCAGTAACATCACCTCAAGTGCTACATTTCAAACTTTGTTCCTTGAATTGCCTGCAAATGTTCTTGAATATGCTGTGCTTAGTGAAGTGTGAGCTAATTTGATAGTCATGTTATGCACACTCATTTTATTTATTTATTTATTTATTTATTTATTTATTTATTTATTTATTTATTTATTTATTTATTTATTTATAAGGGCGTGATAGCTGAGTTGCACTGTTACCAACTTCTCACCAAGGTTCCTGCGGTTCGATTATCGGCCAGTAACTTTGGGATTATTTTTAAACAAGAAGTAATATCCCTGAATTATTATTATTTATATACACTATTTTTTTCCGTCCCACCGACACAGACAGGTCCTATGGGGACGATGGGATAGGAAAGAGCTAGAACTTGGAACGAAGCGACCACGACCATAAGTAAAGGTAATAATTCCGTGTGGCTATTTCTAGCCGAGTACAGCCCTTGTAAGGCAGACCCTCCGATGAGGGAGGGCGGCATCTGCCATGTGTAGGTAACTGCGTGTAATTGTGGTGGAGGATAGTGTTATGTGTTGGTGTGTGAGCTGCAGGGATGTTGGGGACAGCACAAACACCCAGCCCCGGGCCATTGGAATTAGGCTTAACCAATGAAGGTTAAAATCCCCGACCCGGCCGGTAAGCGAACCCGGGACCCTCTGAAGGGAAGGCCAGTACGCTGACCATTCAGCCAACGAGTCGGACTAAGTAAAGGTAAAGTCCCAGCATTTCTGTAGTATCTGCCATGTGTAGGTAACTGCGTGTTGTTGTGGTGGAGGATAGTGTTATGTGTGGTGGGTGAGTTGCAGGGATATTCGGGGCAGCACACATACCCAGTCTCCGAGCCAAGGGAATTAACCATTTAAGGTTAAAATCTCCGACCCGGCCGGGAATCGAACCCGGGATCCTCAGAACCAAACGCCAGCACGCTAACCATTTAGCCACGTAGTGTGAAAATGGGAAAGCACGGAGAACCATCTTTAGGGCTGCCGGCAGTAGTATTCGAACCCATTGTCTCCAGAATTCAAGCTCACAGCTAACTTACCCGAACCGTGTAGCTAAATCGTTCGGTGAAATTCTGGGAGTCCACTCAAATCTGACCGTCTTGCAGCTACCATAACGAGATCAACAGTCACGCAAGCCTACACGTGTGCTTGCTATTAATAAATTTATTCATTTGTTTTTTGTCTCTTTGAAAGCACACAGGCAGTAGGCCCAATACAGTACAATACAATACAGTACAGTACCTTATTATTATTATTATTATTATTATTATTATTATTATTATTATTATTATTATTATTATAACTATTGTACGACTCCTTGGCGGAATGTTCAGAGTTGAGGCCTTCTGTTTAGAGAGTCCCGGGTTCGATTGTTGGATGGGTCACGGATTTCAATCGTGTCTGGTTAATTCTTCTAGCTCAGGAACTGGGTGTTTGTATTTTGTTCCAACACTCTCCTTCTCATATTTAGACAACACAGCGCACTACCTACCACCACAGAAACACGCAATAATAATTAGATCCCACCACATACGGTTGTTTCAGGAAGAGCATCCGGCGGGAAAACATGGCCAAACCCGCATGTGTGACGCGGTTTGCACCCGCGGATACTTGATGTTAGTAAGTGAGTAGACAAGGAATAGATCTGCTTAATACGGCACTCCTGTATTATTTATTAAAAAGATTAGAAGAGGTAAAATAGCCGGCCCCGTGGTGTAGGGGTAGCGTCCCTGCCTCTTACCCGGAGGCCTCGGGTTCGATTCTCGGCCAGGTCAGGGATTTTTACCTGGACCTGTGGGCTAGTTCAAGGTCCACTCAGCCTACGTGATAAGAATTGAGGAGCTATATGACGGTGAGATAGCGGCCCCGGTCTAGAAAGCCAAGAATAACGGCCGAGAGGATTCGTTGTGCTGACCACACGACACCTCGTAATCTGCAGGCCTTCGGGATGAGCAGCGGTCGCTTGGTAGGCCACGGCCCTTCAAGGGCTGTAGTGCTATGGGGTTTGGTTTAGAAGAGGTACCGTAAAAGTAATTAAGTGCACTTAAGTATTTATACTTTATAACTAGTTTCGTTCAACCTTCAAAACAGCTTTAGGGAACTTGTGTAGATTTACCCCAACTAAAAATTAAAACGACGTACGTAATCTTGTTTGAGAAAACACACAGAAGGTAACTTGATAGTATAACAAAGTGTTCTAAATATTCAATTATAGGCATTGAGTAAAAAATACATAAGTGAAGTTGTCTAATATGGGAGCAAATTAATGTGAAACCTGACCATGTCAGCGTTGTGTCTATTTACTCAAACAAAACGAAACATATGCACTACATGCGCGCTTTCGAGCGAGTCATACCTTCTAGAAGAATTGTGCTAGATATTACGAAGTTTTATTCAGTGCTGGAGAAAATTAAATATTATTACTTGTCATATTTACTTAAAAATAAGTAATAAATGGATTTAAGCACCTTTACTCGAATCCCCAGATTGTTTGTTAACGATCTTACTATCGTAGTACCATTTACACTGTTGTCTCCAAGCTGATATTTTGCATTCAAATATACTGAAATACAAGTACGTTTAATTTCTATTGTCATTGTTATCAATGAAATCACATGGTCTCAGAATGGTACGAACAGCTGGGAGCAATAGTACGGGATACTCGCAATGAATAGGTTTACGTTCGGAATGAATACACCGGATGAAGTTACGAGTATGAATTAGCTTCTGTAGTGGGGTAAAGTGAGGTGAATGGAGGATGATACATTAACTAGGAGAAGAAAAGTCACGGATAAGACCTCAGCCCTATTTTCAATAGAACGATATTGAAGAGCTCAGAGATTCACACAGGTTTTCGTACATAATGCTGAGAAATAGAGTAGTATACATTAAATGTATTTTATTTATTTATTTATTTATTTATTTATTTATTTATTTATTTATTTATTTATTTATTTTATTTATTTATTTATTTAAGTAATGGGAATATTATGGTGAGTCTCCGTGGCTCAGGCGACACCGCGCCATCCTCTCAACGCTGGGTTCCGTGGTTCAAATTCCGGTCACTACATGTGAGATTTGTGCTGGACAAAGCGGGCGTGGGGCAGGTTTTTCTCCGGGTAGTTCGGTTTTCCCTGTCATCTTCCATTCCAGCAACATTTTCGAATATCGTTTCATTTCATCTGTCAGTCATTATTCATTGCTCCAGAGGAGTGCGACGGCTTCGGCAGCTGGCACAATTCCTATTCTCCCCGCTAGATGGGGTTTCATTAATTCCATTCCTGACCCGGTCAATGACTGGAAACAGGCTGCGGATTTTCATTTTTAGTGGGGATATTACAACGAAATATCCTCTCTCACGCTTAATCGCATTACAATCTATATATATAGAACTAGCTGATGTACCCGTACTTCGCTACGGGATTCTCAAAAAACTGACTTTGTGGTTTTCCTAACTGAAGTCAACATAGGTCATTACAAAAACGTCAGTAGGAAAGTAGCGATTGAAGGCATTGTTATCATATAAAATAATCGATCAAATGAAAAAAACACACATTTTCTCACTTTTAGCGAACAGTACTACGGTGCCGGTCCAAAGTTCCAGAGCTGGAATGACCAGGCCGCAGACAGCCGTGAACACTCCTCTATCATCTTTCAGTTAAATATGCACACTGCTCATTCCAATCACTGCCTCAGAGTAGGGATTGAATACTATGATGATCCAATGCGTTACGTTCCAGTAGTATCAGAAAATGTATGAACAAGAGGAATGGAATGCTAAAGAAGAAAGTTATCTAACTCCCCAGCTACTTTCCGCCAATATTCAGGCAGGCTGTTACACTCGGTGCGACCGGGAGAGTCGGCTGTGTGGTTAGGGGCGCGCAGCTGTAAGCTTGCATCCGAGAGAAAGCGGATTCGAACCCCACTGTCGGCAGCCCTGCAGGTGGTATTCCATAGTTTCCCATTTTCACACCAGGCAAATGCTGGGGCTGTACCTTAAGTAAGGCCAAGGCCGCTTTCTTCACACTCCTAGCCGTTTCTTATCCCATCGTCGCCGTAAGACCTATCACTGTCGGTGTGACGTAAAACAAATTCTAAAAAAGATCTATCTGTGTCGGTAAGGCAAATTTAAAAAATACTCGGTACGTAGCAGTAATCCTCTCTGTCGGAGAAGGGTGCCAACAGAGACACAAACACATCACAACAAACAATGGTCAATGGAATGTTATTGTTGATCAATTTTATGAGAGTTCTATATTGTAGGCCTTCACATGTAGTTTACTTTTGACTCTGTGATATTAGGGTGCCTTATAAAATAATTTATAGCGTAGACTGTGGTTTCTTATTCTCCGACTTTACATGCCGATTTTCATTAGATTCTGTTTACCCAATTTTCTCGTGACTCGGCGCTGATATGGACTTAGTAACTAAAACTCCAAATTCAAGAATATCTCTGTGATCATAGCCGGTACGATAACAATCTATGAGACATAAATGGTCGGAAATTTAATACTATATAACTTGAGCTATATAACTAATAACATAAATATTATGAGAATTAAATTCTAGGCATTCCCCTAAACTACCATTCCACTCAGCGTGAATAAAATTAGTTTCGGCCTAGATTACAGCGACTTATTCCCCGACTTTGCATTCCCATTTTCATTAAGATAGTGCCACTAATAACATAGTTATTTGAGAATTAAATGTTAGGCCTTCCCCTAAACTAGAATTTTTCTCAGCGTGAATACAATTATTTATGACCTAGATTGTAGCGACTTATTCCCCAACTTCGCCTACTGATTTTTGTAAAGGTACGACCACTAATAACATAAATATTTGACCATTTTTAGGCCTTCCCCTAAACTACTATTTCACTCGCCGTGAATATAATTATTTATGGTCTAGATTGTAGCGACTTATTCCCCGACTTTGCATACCAGTTTTCATTAAATTCTATTCTGGCGTTTACTCGTGATGTGTGTACATACATACATACAGTACATACATACACACATACATTCTTTCATATAGACATACAGACAGACAGACAGACAGAAATTACGGAAAACTAAAAAGTGCATTTCCTTGTTACTGTTAAGACGACTGATACAGAAATACCATCCTTTTTAAATTCTGAGCAATGTACAGAAAAACTCTTTTTAAGAACTCTTTTTAAGAGTTTTCCTGTACATTGCTCAGAATTTAGAAAGATGGTATTTCTGTATCAGTCGTGTCAACAGTAACAAGGATATGCACTTTTTAGTTTTCCGTAATGTCTGTCTGTCTGTCTGTCTGTCTGTCTGTCTGTCTGTCTGTCTGTCTGTCTGTCTGTCTGTCTGTCTGTCTGTCTGTCTGTCTGTCTGTCTGTCTGTCTGTCTGTCTGTAAACGCATCACGAGAAAACGGCTGAATAGAATTTAATGACAATTGGTATGTTAAGTCGGGGAATAAGTCGCTACAATCTAGGCCATAAATAATAGTATTCACGGTGATTGAAATGGTAGTTTAGGGCCAGGCCTAAAATTTAATTCTCAAATATTTATGTTATTGGTGGTCGTATCTTAATGAAAATCGATAGGCACAGTCGGAGAATAAGTTGCTATAATCTGGGCCATAAATAATTATATTCACGGCGAGTGAAATGGTAGTTTAGGGGAAGGTCAAAAATGGTCAAATATTTGTTATTAGTGGTCGTACCTTAATGAAAATCGGTAGGCGAAGTTGGGGAATAAGTCGCTACAGTCTAGGTCATAAATAATTGTATTCACGCTGAGAAAGTGCTAGTTTAGGGGAAGGCCTAACATTTATTTCTCAAATATCTGTGTTATTAGTGGTCCTATCTTAATGAAAGTGAGGATGCAAAGTTGGGGAATAAGTCGCTGTAATCTAGGCCGAAACTAATTGTATTCACGCTGAGTGGAATGGTAGTTTAGGGGAAGGCCTAAAATTTAATTCTCATAATATTTATTTTATTAGTGGTCGTATCGATAAATACTACATAACTCAAGTTATATAGTATTAAATTTCCGACCATTTAGGTCTTAAAGATTGTTATCGTACCGGCTATGATCACAGAGATAATCTTGAATATTGAGTTTTAGTTACTAAGTCCATATCAGCGCCGAGTCACGAGAAAAATGGGTAAACAGAATTTAATGAAAATCGGCATGTAAAGTCGGAGAATAAGAAACCACAGTCTACGCTCTAAATAATTGTATAAGGCACCCTAATATCACAGAGTCAAAAGTAAACTACATGTGAAGGCCTACAATATAGAATTCTCATAAAGATGATCAACAATAACATTACATTGACCACTGTTTGTTGTGATGTGTTTGTGTCTCTGTTGCCACCCTTCTCCGACAGACAGGATTACTGCTGCGTACCGAGTATTTCTTAACTTTGCCTTACCGACACAGATAGGTCTTTTTTAGAAGGTACAGCCTGGTGTGAAAATGGGAAACTATGAAATACCATCTTCAGGGCTGCCGACAGTGGGGTTTGAATCCACTATCTCTCAGATGCAAGCTCACAGCTGCGCGCCCCTAACCACACAGCCAACTCGCCCGATCGTACCGAGTGTAAGAGCCTGCCTGAATATTGGCGGGAAGTAGCTGGGAGTTAGATAACTTTCTTCTTTAGCATTCCATTCCTCTTATTCATAAATTTTCTGATACTACTGGTAAGTAACACACTGGTTCATCATAGTATTCAATCCCTACTCTGAGGCAGTGATTGGAATGAGCAGTGTGCATATTTAACGGAATTATGGTAGAGGAGTATTCACGGCTGTCTGTGGCCTGGTCATTCCAGCTCTGGAACTTTGGACCGGCACCGTAGTACTGTTCGCTAAAAGTGAGGAAATGTGTGGTTTTTCACTTGATCGATTATTTTATATGATAACATTGCTTTTAATCGCTTCTTTCCTACTGGCGTTTTTGTAATGACTTATGTTGACTTCAGTTAGGGAAACCACAAAGTCAGGTTTTTTTCGAGAATCCCGTAGCGAAGCACGGGTACATCAGGTAGTAGTAAGTATAAAGTTGTTAAATATTATCATTGTTATGATGATGATGATCCTTGTTATTAACGGGTCCTAACATCTAGGTCATCGGCCCAATTTAAATATTTTAAAAAAGGAAGTAAAACCGCATACAACAAAAAAGTTTTTATACATGTCTAAGGTTTATGAACATCAGGTATCTAATACACTCAACCATTAATACACTCCTGACGGTCCTCACCCTCAACACAAATACTTTTCGTAGGAGAACTTGCAGGAAAGTAAATAATTAATTTTATTAATAACGTTATTCGGAATTGAGTTTCAAAATCTGGTCCCCTTTGCTGTAAATGGCCGATCATTGGCAGCTGACCTGTTAAAGGGATTGGCAGGGGTGGTAACGTAATTATATTTTGAGAACAGGCGGTGGGGAGAACTATCAGTTAGAGATGTCAACACCAAGGCGGCTGTAGTTCCAATGTCAGAAGGGAATGTTGCTTGTAATAAGCAGCAATTATGAATTTAATCCAAGACTTCATGATTCGTTGTACCTTCCTCATTTGATCATTAGTTATATCAATGTTCAAAGTACCTCAGTAAAACAGAAACGGAGGAAATAACGATTTTATAAGCTTGTGTTTTCATGCTTAGTGGTAATAAGTTATGATGGCATTTCGGATGTTGGAGTGAGTCATTTACGCTTTTACAGAAACGAGTGATACATTATTCAGCTTAGATGCTCGTTTATAAAATGGAACGAGCAAGTGGCCGTGTGGTTAGGGTCGCGCAGCTGTGAGATTGCATTCGGGAGATAGTGGGTTCTAACCCCACTGTCGACAGCCCTGAAGATGGTTTTCCGCGGTTTTCCATTTCACACGAGGCTAATGCTGGAGCTATACCTTAATTAAGGCCACAGCTTATTTCCTTCCCATTCCTAGACCTTCCCCAACGCATCAACGCCATTGGAACTATCTGTGTCTGTGCGACGTAAAGCAAACAGTAAAAAAATGTCCTTTATAATGACTCATAAATTATCAGAGTTGGGAAGTAATTGAGGAAAGGTAATTGAATTACTTGTGGCGATTACCTTTAGTAATTTTTACTTGCAACCGTTACTTTTCACAAAATTTAATTTTTATTCTTAATTTACTTGGTGTGGATTACTGCAGCCATGTCCTAGTTCGTGAACCATGGGCAACGGCTGAGTGGCCTGATAAGTGGTCCTGAGAGTCGGGATACCAGTTGCTATGGAAAGTGAGTGGACATCTCGGACATATTCTGAATCATGGCCTTCCTTGTGCTCAGGCGGCTAGGACTATACAATTCACCGGTGGTCCATAACCCATTAGAGGAGAGATCCTCACTTGGACTATGTGCAAGTAGGGTAGCATCCTTCTTCATGAATTTACCGAGCTCAGAACATTTTAAGCAACCCACAGACCTATGGGAGTAACGATGTCCCACTCCCATTTGACAGGCGAGGGACTCCTTGGAAATTACTTGGCGAACGAAATGGAATTCGATGGGGAGCTATCAATATTAATGGGGCTTAAGGAAGAAAGAGTGTAGAACTGACTTAGTCATCAAAGAGGATGCATCCGGATGTACTAGGAGTTAATGATATTCGGGTAAGGGTAGATAACGAGGAAGAGATAGGAGATTATAAAGTGTACTGGGCTGGTGTTAAAAAAGGGAAGGGCAGAGCGTGGGGTAGTACTGTTTATCAGGAATATCATTGCATGCAACTTTGTTTCTGTTAGGCACGTAAACGAGCGAATGGTATGAGTAAATTTGGCAGTTGGAGGAATTAGAACGATGTGATGGTGCAGATGAGGATGAAGTTGACAAGATTTATGAAGCATTGAGTGACATCGTAGTCAGGATCAACAGCAAAGATAGGGTAGTGCTAATGGGCGATTTCAATGCGACAAATGGAAATAGAACTGAAAGATACGAAAGGGTGATTGGCAAAGATGGGGAACATATGGAATCTAATGGGAATGGGAAACGTTTGCTGGATTCCGTGCTAGTATGGGTTTAGCAGTTACGAATACATTCTTCAAACATAACACTATTCACCGCTACACGTAGGAGGGTCGGGGCACCAGATCCTTAATAGACTATATCTTAACCGAATTCGAATTTTGGAAATCTGTTGGGAATATTCGAGTTTTCCGGGAATTTTTCGATGAGACAGACCACTATCTGATCTGTAGTGAATTAAGTAACTCTAAGCCTAGGATAGAGAAAGTGAAATCTGTCTGCAGACGAATAAGGGTAAAAAATATCCAGGACGAGGAAATTAGAAGTACATGTATATGATTAGCGAAATGGTCCAAACAATGGACAATAAGCCTCTTGAGGGTATGGAAAGGAAATGGGTGGCATACAGGGATGCTGTAGTAGAAAAAGCAAGGGAATGCCTAGGAACGACTGTGTGTAAAGATGGGAAAATGTGAACATCTTGCTGGAATGATGAAGTGAGAGTAGCTTATAAACGTGAAATAAGGCTTATCAGAAATGGCTATAAACAAGGACTGATGCAGGCAGGGAATTGTACGTATACGTAATAAACAATTGTTGAATCCAAAATGAATTCGTGGGAAGATTTTGGCAATAATCTGAAACGGTTAAGTTAGCTACAGAGAAACCTTTCTGGACAGTAAGAGAGGATCGTAGGAATGGAGGGAGGAAGGAAATGAATGGTGTTTAGGGTAATTCAGATGAACTCGTTATTGATCCCAAAAATTCGCTGGACAGGAGGAAGGAATATTTTGAAAATCTTCTCAACGTGAAAGGAGATCTATCTGGTCACGTCTCTAACAACCGAGCTCGTTGGGAGGAGGACAATTGGTAAAAATTAAGCTTTATGAAGTGGAAAATATTGTAAATAAACTCCTGCGTCATAAAGCAGCAGGAATAGATGAAATTAGACCTGAAAGGGTGAAATATGATGGGATGTCTGGGATGAAATGTCTTCACAGAGCAATAAGATCAGCATGGTGTGTTAGTAAGGTACCTTCTGATTGGGCAAAAGCAGTCATTGCACCTATCTATGAACAAGGAACAGAAAGGATTGCAACAACTGTCGAGGCATCTCGTCGATCAGTATACCAGGCAAGGTGTTCACTGGCATCTTGGAAGGGAGGGTAAGATCCGTGGTTGAGATTAAGTTGAATGAAAGCCAGTGTGGTTTCAGACCACAGAAGGGCTGTCAGGAGCACATTTTCAATTAGCGCCAGGTAACTGGAAAATGCTACGAGAGGAATGGACAGTTGTGTTTACGTTTTGTAGAAAGCATGCCAGGGTATAGAGGGAAAAAATGTTCACCACACAGGGTGACTACGGGATTAAGTGTAGATTATTAAAATCAATCAAGGGCATCATTGTTGACAATTCGGCTGCAGTGAGAATTGATGGTAGAATGAGTTGTTGATTCAAGATACTTACAGGTGTTAGACAAGGCTGTAATCTTTCACCTTTGTTTATATGGATGATCTGCGGAAATATATAAAGTGGCAGGGAAGGATTCAGTTTGGTGGAAATGTAGTAAGCAGTCTGGCCTATACTGACGCTGACGACTTGGTCTTTAATGGCAGGTCGTGCCAAAAGCCTGCAGTCTAATATCTTGGAACTTGAAAATTAATGCAATGATGATGGTATGAGAATTAGCCTTTCTAAGACAAAATTGATGTCAGTAGGTAAGAAAGAGAATTGAATGTCAGATTGGGGATACTATGCTGGAACAGGCAGATCATTTCAAATAATTATGATGTGTGTTCTTCCTGGATGGCAGTATTGTAGGCCTAAGTATAAGACTGGAAATTTGTTTAGAAGTATTATAGAGAGGTAGACTCAAGGAAACGGGGAGGTCTAGGGAGTGGTGATAAGAGTACAGGTATCTGGAAGTCAAGTAGGGATGACATAAAAAAAGTTAGTGTTGAACTGTAGAAGTATTGTAAAGAAAGGAATATATATATACTTACCAGATATTGTCCGACTCCATGGCTAAATGTTTAGCGTGCTGGCCTTTGGCCACAGGGGTCCCGGGTTCGATTCCCGGCAGGGTCGGGACATTTAACCTTAATTGGTTAATTTCGCTGGCACGTGGACTGGGTGTATGTGTCGTTTTCATAATCATTTCATCCTCATCACGACGCGCAGGTCGCCTACGGGAGTCAAATCAAAAGACCTGCATCTGGCGAGCCGAACTTGTCCTCGGACACTCCCGGCACTAAAAGCCATACACCATTCCATTTTTTACCTGATATTGTCATAGGAGTTGAATCATGTCTGAGAAATGACATAATGGATGCAGAAATTTACCCACGGAACTGGAGTGTGTATCGTAGAGATAGGATAGGAAAGGTAGGAGGGGGAGCATTCATTCTGGTGAAAAAAGAATTTGTAACCTACGAAAAAGTTAAAGATGACAAGCATGAAATTCCATGTGTAGGATTCATCTCTAAAGGTAATAGGCAGCTTGATATTTTTGGAGTGTACAGGCGGAGAAAGGGTAGCTCTGACGCTGATTCAGAATTATTTGATACGATAATCAGCAATGTGGGAAATGATATGGAAAGGAAAGTAATTGTAGCGGGTGATCTGAATTTACAAAATGTCAATTGGTAAGGTAATGCGAACGACAGGAAGCATTACCAACAAGTGGCACATTAGTTTATATGGGAAAGACAGCTGATTCAAAAAGTGATGGAACCAATTAAATGGAAGAAACCACATGAGGTCTATAGAGAAACCGAAGTAATAGACGGTATTAGTCACCATGAAGCTGTTTTCTTAAAAATAAATATGATAGAAAGGAAGGTCCTAAAAGTAGGACTATTAGTCAGTACTACATGGCTGATAAAACAGGCATGAGGGAGTTTAAAAAAGTAAAAATGATCGGTGGAAAACGGTAAATAAAAATGTAAACAGACTCTGAGATTGGTTTAAAGCAATTGTTAGAGAATGTGAAAACAGGTTCGTACTTTTAAATGTAATAAGGTATGGTAAAGGCCCACTATATTATTGCAGAAAAGTGAAGAGGCTAAGAAGGAGGTGCAGGTTCAAAAGGAATAGATTTAGAAGTGGCTGTGAATGTAAGAAATAGTTGAAGGAACTTACTAGGAAATTGAATATAGCAATGAATTCAGATAACGATGACATGATGGCAAGTATAATTTGCAGTAATTCAAATTTTAGTGAGAAATGGAAGGGTATGTGTAGGCACTTTAAGGCAGAAACAGGATCCGAGGAGGACATTCCAGGAATCATTAATGAACAAGGGAGTGTGTATGCGAGGATCTTCAAAAGACAGAAGTATTCAATCAGCAGTGTGTAAAATTGTTGTTTACAAGGATAATGTCCAGGTAGAGGAGGAGACTAAAGCTAAAGAAGTATTAAAATTTACATATGATAATAATAATGACATTTACAATAAGATACAGCAGATGAAAACTAGAAAAGCAGCTGGAATTCATAAGATTTCTGGGGATATACTAAAGAAAAATGGGTTGGGATATAGTACCATATCTGAAGTACTTATTTATTATTGTTTGTTTGAAGGAGCTATACCAAATGAATGGAGAGTTTTTCTAGTAGCCCCTCTGTATAAAGGAAAGGGTGATAGACATAAAGCTGAAAATTACAGCCCATTCAGTTTGACATGCATTGCATGTAAGCTTTGGGAAACCATTCTTTCTGATTATATAAGAAAAGTTTGTGAATTTAATAATTGGTTCGATAGAAGGCAGTACGGGTTTAGGAAAGGTTATTCCACATCTCCACTTGCAGGATTCCAGCAAGTTATAGCAGACATTATGGTATCAGGAGATCAAATGGATTGTATCGCGATTAACCAATCTAAGGCGTTTGATAGGGTAGATCATGGGAGACTACTGGCAAAAATCAGTGCAATTAGACTAGACAAAAGAGTGAATGAATGGGTGGCTATATTTCTACAAAATAGAACTCAGAGTATTATACTGGGCGAAGCTTTACTTGACGCTGTAATAATTAAGAAGGAAATTCCTCAAGGCAGTAATATTGGACCTTTACGTTTTCTTATATATATAAACGGTATGAGTCGAGAAGAGGAATCAGAGGTAGGCTTTTTGTGGATCATGTTATTCTGTATAGAGTAATAAATAAGTTACAAGATTGTGATCAACTGCAAAATGACCTAGATAATGTTGTGAGCTGGACAGTAGGCAATGGTTTGATGATAAACGAAGTTAAAAGTCAGGTTGCGAGTTTCACAAATAAGGAAAGTCCTCTCTCCTATAATTACAGAATTGGTGGCGGTCAAACTTTCTTTTGGGGATCATCGTAAGTACCTAGATGTTAATATAAGGAAAGACCTACATTGGATAAATCATAAAAGGGATTTTAAATAAAGGTTACAGATCTCTGTACATGGATATGATGGTATTTATAGGTTTTAGTAAGGGTATAAAGAAGATGGCATATAAGTCTCCTGTAAGACCCCAAACAGTGTATGGTTCCAGTGTATGGGACCCTCACCAGGATTACTTGATTCAAGAACTGGAAAAAATCCAAAGAAAAGCAGCTCGATTTGTTCTGAGTGATTTCCGACAAAACATTAGCGTTACAAATATGTTGCAATTTTTGGGCTGGGAAGGCTTTGGAAAAGGAGACGAGCTGCTCGACTCAGTGGTATGTTCCGAGCTGTCAGTGGAGAGATGGCGAGGAATAACATTAGTAGACGAATAATATGAACGGTGCTTTTATAAGTAGGAAATATCACAATATGAAGATGAAGTTGGAATTCAAGTGGACAAATTGGGGCAAATATTCGTTTATAGGTAGGGGAGTTAGGGACTGTAAAAACTTAACAATAATTTACAACGGGTGATTGTTTACTCCGCCCTGTTAATATACTATTAATATTTGAATTATTTATACGTACATGTTTCGGGAGCCTTAACTCCCTTCATCAGCGTATTTACATCAAAATCAACCTCATCCAAATCTCAAGATACATCATATCATAATAACATTAAGCATTGTCTTATACACTGACTGACAGAGCAAATGCAACACCAAGAAGGAGTGGTTCGAAAGGGATGAAAGTTGGGGAAAAAACAGAGTCGGCACGGAAGAATAATTGATGTTTATTTCAAACCGATATGCAGGTTACACAATGCGCACGGCATCGACTCAGTAGGATGTAGGACCACCGCGAGCGGCGATGCACGCAGAAACACGTCGATGTACAGAGTCAATAAGAGTGCGGATGGTGTCCTGAGGGATGGTTCTCCATTCTCTGTCAACCATTTGCCACAGTTGGTCCTCCGTACGAGGCTGGGGCAGAGTTTGCAAACGGCGTCCAATGAGATCCCACACGTGTTCGATTGGTGAGAGATCCGGAGAGTACGCTGGCCACGGAAGCATCTGTACACCTCGTAGAGCCTGTTGGGAGATGCGAGCAGTGTGTGGGCGGGCATTATCCTGCTGAAACAGAGCATTGGGCAGCCCCTGAAGGTACGGGAGTGCCACCGGCCGCAGCACATGCTGCACGTAGCGGTGGGCATTTAACGTGCCTTGAATACGCACTAGAGGTGACGTGGAATCCTACGCAATAGCGCCCCAAACCATGATGCCGCGTTGTCTAGCGGTAGGGCGCTCCACAGTTACTGCCGGATTTGACCCTTCTCCACGCCGACGCCACACTCGTCTGCGGTGACTATCACTGACAGAACAGAAGCGTGACTCATCGGAGAACACGACGTTCCGCCATTCCCTCATCCAAGTCGCTCTAGCCCGGCACCATGCCAGGTGTGCACATCTATGCTGTGGAGTCAATGGTAGTCTTCTGAGCGTACGCAGGGAGTGCAGGCCTCCTTCAACCAATCTATGGGAAATTGTTCTGGTCGATATTGGAACAGCCAGGGTGTCTTGCACATGCTGAAGAATGGCGGTTGACGTGGCGTGCGGGGCTGCCACCACTTGGCGGCGGATGCGCCGATCCTCGCGTGCTGACGTCACTCGGTCTGCGCCTGGACCCCTCGCACGTGCCACATGTCCCTGCGCCAACCATCTTCGCCACAGGCGCTGCACCGTGGACACATCCCTATGGGTATCGGCTGCGATTTGACGAAGCGACCAACCTGCCCTTCTCAGCCCGATCACCATACCCCTCGTAAAGTCGTCTGTCTGCTGGAAATGCCTCCGTTGACGGCGGCCTGGCATTCTTAGCTATACACGTGTCCTGTGGCACACGACAACACGTTCTACAATGACTGTCGGCTGAGAAATCACGGTACGAAGTGGGTCATTCGCCAACGCCGTGTCCCATTTATCGTTCGCTACGTGCGCAGCACAGCGGCGCATTTCACATCATGAGCATAACTCCGTGACGTCAGTCTACCCTGCAATTGGCATAAAGTTCTGACCACTCCTTCTTCTTGTTGCATTTGCTCTGTCAGTCAGTGTATAACATCAACTCTAGACCAACATATGAACATTTTGCTTTTTTTTATAATAATGCCTGTTGTAACCCAACACGTAAGACATGGAACACATTTAAAAACACTCTTGAACAGTTCACTCATCCTTCTTATCCTTTACACTCTTACAACATGTATCATCACCCTGGATGGATCCATTAGCTGAATCAGACACTAATGAAGTAATACTTGTCACTGCCATATTGTTGCTGCCACTTTGAATCTACCATCTTATGTCCATGTGAAGGTTTTTCTCGGAGTCGGTATTTTCGCATGGACAGCTGCACAGTATGCCTGAGTTCACCAAAACGAAGTTCAAAGGAATTTTGTAAATTGTCATAGAAGACAGAGAGGAGAAATATTATGTCTAAACAAACCCAGCGTACATGCAGCCCTTCATGAAGGTACGCCTGCCAATGCTGCTACTCGAATGGTACGAGGTCTACATTCTCAGCCGTAATATTTGTCTTTATTGACTGATGAACATACCAAGGAACTGTTGTTCACTCCTTACAGTCGAGTTAATATTTCCTGCAAAGATACTTCGAAAGAAAACTGCCTTCATGATATCAAGAGCCATGAAAATTATTCTCTCTTCTGTCAAAGTCCAAGAAATGCCAAATGGAACAACAAACGGCCATAAATAAAACCGTTCAGTTTTCGATGGGTATCGCTGCACGTACAGTCGCTCAAAAAAGAAAAGAATGCATGGGATTGTATAAGTTCCTCTGACGTACACTCTTCTCGAAAATGAATCTATAAATAGCATGTGCATTGTGGGCATCCACAGGGTTTGTATATACATGGTAGATGAATTATATTTCGATAAAAATTTAAGACTACAAGCAGAGATTAGCTGTTGAACACCGCTGATTGTTCGTGTGCTTGTAGTATGTAAGCCAGTAACTTAGCCTTTTTGACTATACAACTGAACACCACTGTTGTTCCTTATAATTAATATCAGGTTATTTTAAATGTTATAATGCAAATGTACATCGTATTTAGATTTTAGCCCATGCACGTAGATCACTGTTTATTGTCATACTTGCTTCTCCTTTACTTTATTATGTATTGTGTTCCGTTTACGCTTATATTTTTAGTTTGTATTTTACTTGTTTCTCATTATGAATTTTCTCTTTCTTTTTACTTATATATCCCGGACTGATTTTATTTGTTGAGTTTTCTTTCTTTCTTTCTTAATCTGTTTACCATCCAGGGTTGGTTTTTTCCCTCAGAGTCAGCGAGGGATCCCACCTCTACCGCCTCAAGGATAGTGTCCTGGAGCGTGAGACGTTGGGTCGGGCGATACAACTGGGGAGAATGGCCAGTACCTCGCCCAGGTGGCCTCACGTGCTATGCTGAACAGGGGCCTTGTCGGGGGATGGGAAGATTGGAAGGGAAAGGCAAGAAAGAGGGAAGGAAGCGGCCGTGGCCTTAAGTTAGGTACCATCCCGACATTCGCCTGGAGAAGATGTGGGAAACCACCGAAAACCACATCGAGGATGGCTGAGGAGGTAATCGAAGCCCCCTCTACTCAGTTGACCTCCCTAGGCTTAGTGGACCCCGTTCCAGCCCTCGTACTACTTTTCAAATTTCGTAGCAGAGCTGGGAATCGATACCGGGCCTCCGGGGATGGCAGTTAATCACACTAACCACTACACCACAGAGGGGGCTACTGAGTTTAATTTCTACATTGTATGTTTTCCAAATCTGATATTTAGCTTAGTTATCTTTGATTTTATAATAGAATATTAAGCTCACCGGGCAAAATATTAGTCACCCTTGAAGAAAGCATCAGTGTAACTCCTCTTCTGGGCATGGTAACCACCTGGACTCGGTTAGGACTTGTGCAGGTACATCGCCACTCGCTGAGGACTTAATCGTGCAGTTCCACCAAATTGCTGGGAACCTGATGTCAGCGTTTTACCCCCTGTTCCAACATGATCCACACATTTTCAATAGGGCTCAAATTAGGTGATTATATAGGCCAATCGAGATGTAATAGGGTGGGGGAATGTTCATGAAACCAGTCACATATGGGTGCAGCCCGATGAATTTTGCTCAGTCAGAATCTTTTTCCGACTACATTTCTGGCGTCACGTTTTGTGACACGTTGTAGACACATTGTACAGTCCGCTGCGAAACACCAACAAATCCAGCAACTTCACGCACCGTATGTTCATGCCCCTGTCACATCCTTACATCTACCCAGGTTGGCGTACACTGTCCACTTGAAACTCACGCTCACGTAGAGGCAGTGCGCGTGCGCCATCTGTACAGACTGGGTCTGCGCACCAGAGTGACTTATTTTTGTCCAGTGAGCTTATATTTCTCCTAAATGTGTATTATCACGTAATTTACGTGGTTAACTTTAAGAGTTGGCCACGAGCCCTAACTTCACCATTGCTTTAGTCTAAAACAAAAAAATAAGATAAAATAAAGTCTGATAAAATAATAAATGCGAGGAATATACAATATCAACAATGCCATGCACTTTTCTTTAGCAACAACTGTTCTTCTTCTTCTTACAAGTTATTTTACGTCGCACCGACACAGATAGGTTTTATGGCGACGATGGGACAGGAAAGGACTACCGGTAACTTACGAGTGGGAAGGAAGTGGCCGTGGCCTTAATTAATGTTCAGCGCCAGCATTTGCCTGGTGTGAATATGAGAAACAACAGAAAACTATCTTCAGGGCTGCCAACAGTGGGTTTCGAACCACTATCTCCCGGATGCAAGCTCACAACTGCGCGCTCCTAACCGCACGGCCAACTCGCCCCGTAGCAAGTAGGTATATATATATATTAGTACTTGCCTTTGCTGGCGAGATGTAGTGTTTTCAGTGCACTATGTCTTCTGGTATGGGCTAGAATAATTTTGTTACTCTCATTGACCTGTCTCAGTCTCATCCTTGGCTTTGACAATATGAAAGTGACCGAGGTATGAGCGATGCTAGTAATGCTATTCCTTATAAAGCCAGTCCCTGTTATGAATGGTGTGAAAATATTGCTCACAGGGTCGGTTGGTGCATGCATTTCAGTGGCTTTGGCAGACTAATATGTAGGCCAAACAGCAACATCTGGCTCAGTGAGGAAAGCAACGGGAAACTACCTCACTCCTCATTTCCCTAGTATGCCTCTTCAGTGACACCTAGGTTATCTATGGCAGCTGTTGGTGGAGCTGTGGAGGATCAAACCAGCCTTCGGGCTGAATACCCAGCATGCATACATATATTTGTACAATAATTTACGGTTAAGCCACCTATCACTACTTCTTTAAATAACCGATTGAATACTGCTCGAGGAGCTAGCTGTGAGCGAGGGATCGCAGAGTCTCTTAAATTATGTGCAATAGATACGTATGTACGTATGCATTTAAGAATGCTAGTTAAAATGGCCACTTTTCGGCGTGTTATCTACATATGTGTAAATTATTCAAGATCGTGCGTTTAGTACATGATTACGTACACAACTCTACATATTCAAAGGTTTCGACATAGAGGTAATGTGTCGACATCGTACCAACCTGTACACAATCATTAAATCATTATATGGATGTGTACATTGTTCTCCGTCCTTTGTATCTGTCACCGTATTTCTAAAAGACATCGTGGTGGAGTGATAGGGCCCAGTTATTTAACATCAGACCAGCACAGATAACATTTATTTAAGCGACGACGGGATAAGACAGGGAATTAAGCGACTGTGGCCTTAATAAAAGTACTGCCCCAGCATGTGCCTCGTGTGAAAGTGGGAAACCATGGTAAAAAATCTTCAGGCATGGCATGCCGAACACGTGCTAACAATCTTCTGAATACAAGTTACAGGGCTCGAACCCCACAGCCAAGTCGCTCAGTGGTACAATAAGAAGAATATCGACCGACATTTTGCCACAATTTTTCAATACGGGATTTGTCCAGTAATCGTTACAGCCAAGAGTGTTTTCATTTAGAGCATGTTGAATCAATCAATCAATCAACTAACCAACCAATCAATCACCACTGATCTGCATTTAGGAATATCACCCAGGTGACAGATTCCCTATCAATGGTTTACCTAGCCTTTCCTTAAATTTCTCCAAATAACATGCAAATTCATCGAACATTTCCCTTAGTAAATTATTCCAATCCCTTGTTCCTCGTCCTATAAATGAGTAATTACCGCAATCTGTACCCTAGAATTCCAATTTCATCTTCAAATTACTATTTTTCCTCATTTAAAAGCTCCTTTGAAGCTTATTCGTCTACTAATGTCATTCCACAGCGCCAACAGCTTGGAACATCCCGCTTAGTCAAGCAGCTCGTCTCCTTACTCCCAAATCTTCCCAGACGCAAGTTTGCAACATTTTCCTAACACTACTCCTTTATCAAAAATCACCTAGAACAGATCTTGCTCTTTTCTTTAGGATTTTTTTTTCCAGTTTTCGTATCTAGTAATCCTGGTGTGGGTCCCATGCACTGGAACCATACTTTAATTGGGGTCTTACCAGAGACTTACACGCCTGCTCTTTTACGTCCTTACAACAGCCCTCAACTACCCTCATAGCCATGCGAAGATATCTAAAAAGTTTCCTTACCATCTCGTTAATGCGATTACCCCAATGAAAATCTTTCCTTGTGTTTACACCTAGGTACTTACAGTGATCCCTATGAGGTACCATCACCCCATCAACACAGTAATATAAACTGAGAGGGCTTTTACTCTTGCTGAAAGTTACAACCTGTCTTTTCGTTCATTTTCCTTCAGATGCGTCCAGACTTCCTAGATATCTGAATATATCGAGCTCGATAGCTGCAGTCGCTTAAGTGCGGCCAGTATCCAGTACTCGGGACATAGTGGGTTCGAACCCCACTGTCAGCAGACCTGAAAATGGTTTTCCGTGGTTTACTATTTTCACACCAGGCAAATGCTGGGGCTGTACCTTATTTAATGCCACGGCCGCTTCCTTCCAACTCCTAGCCCCTTCCTGTCCCATCGTCGCCATAAGACCTATCTGTGTCAGTGCGACGTACAGCAACTTGTAAAAAAAAAAAAAAAAAACACATATCTGAATTCCTCTGCTCGACCTCATTTTTCTCCATCCATCAACACATTGGCAATTTGTGCAACATTCCTTGTACACGTAATTATTTTGGTCTTCTTTTGTTTATTCTCATACCACACCTCTCTTTTAGCAGTTCGTTCATGTGATTCCATTCTCAAGTATCAGTGCTACATTATCTCCAAATCGCATTTTACTGTACACGTTGCCATTAACTTGCATGCCGTATTTGTTGGTAACTAAAAATTCTCTCATGACTTCTTCTATATACACGTTAAATAATAATTGTGGTAGCCCACATCATTGTCTTAACGCCCTTTCAAAATTATGCTTCCACTTCATAACCAATATTTAAAGGGCGAGTTGGCCGTGCGATTAGGGGCGCGCAGCTGTTAGCTCGCATCCGGGGATAGTGGGTTCGAACCCCAATGTCGGCATCCCTGAAGATGGTTTCCGTGGTTTCCCAATTTCACACCAGGCAAATGCTGGGGCTGTACCTTAATTAAGGCCACGGCCGCTTCCTTCCAATTCCTAGGCCTTTCCTGTCCCATCGTCGCCATAAAACCTATCTGTCTCGGCGCGACGTAAAGCAAATAGCATATCCAATATACACCGAAAAAGTGGCGATTTAAGGCGTCGTGGGGTTCCTTTCCAGGCATTTAGATTGCAGACTACATCCAAAACAACATTATGTTACTTGCTCCATTTAAATCTAGGATGAACTTTGTTCCAATTTTATTTGTCCTGATTCCCCCCCCCCCCCCACTCCGTTATTATTGTGAACATTCTGTACATTGACAACGCAATTCAACCTACGTTTTACTTTGTTCTCAAAATAAATAGTCGACCACACCAGGATATATAATTTTAACTGAAGTTGTTATTATCAATGATAAAGAAAACTTGCACGAAAGTTCAACATCGAGTGATAAGGAATTCATAATGACATTTAAGGATCCAGGGGTTCTTTCTTTCTCGTCAGGACATGGAACAATGCACACTTGAATTTGTTTTACAACCTGTAGCTCACGGCCAAAGTAGAGATAAAGAGCTTTTATTGCACACCGATTCTTGCAGTAATTCGCGATATGCTGGAATTAGAATACGATAAGCGATCTAATTAATCATCATTACTGAATTAATATTAAAGACAGATGAGTTGTCTCTGCTTCATCATACATTCCGAAAGTCCTTGGAACTCGCGAGATCTAAAGAAACATCGCTATCAATAAAGATGTCACACATCGTCTGTGAACCTCGTGGTGCTGAGTTTTCTAGGAACTCTCCATCTCTCTTGTGAATTTCATCGTGCTGTGTTGTCCCACAACTCTCCTGTGCAACTCATCGTGCTGTGTTGTCCAACAATTCTCCTGTGCAACTCATCGTGCTGTGTTGTCCAACAACTCTCTTGTGAATCCCATAGTGCTGTGTTGTCTAATAACTCTCTCTCTCTTTTATGAGTCTCACCGTGCTGTATTGCCCAACAACTCTCAAGTGAAGCTCATCGTGCTCTGTTGTCCAACAACTCTCTTGTGAAGCCCATCGTGCTGTGTTTTCCAATAACACTCCCTATCTTTTGTGACTCTCATCGTGCTATGATTTCCAACAACTGTTTTGAGAAACTGATCGTGCTGTGTTGTCCAACAACTCTTCTGTGAAACTCATCGCGCTGTGTTTTCCAACAACTGCCTTGAGAAACTGATCGTGTTGTATTGCCCAATAACTCTCCTGTGCAACTCATCGTGCTATGTTGTCCAACAACTCTCTTGTGAATCCCATCATGCTGTGTTTTCTAATAACTCTTCCTCTCTTTTCTGACCCCCATCGTGCTGCGTTGTCCAACAACTCTCCTGTGCAACTCATCGTGCTGTGTTGTCGAACAACTGTCTTGAGAAACTGATCGTGCTGTGTTGTCCAACAACTCTCAAGTGGAGCTCATCATGCTGTGTTGTCCAAAAACGTTAATACCACTACTGATCTGCAGTTAGGGCAGTCGCCCAGATGGCAGATTCCCTATCTGTTGTTTTCCTAGACTTTTCCTAAATGATCGCAAAGAAATTGGAAAATTATTGAACATTTCCCTTGGTAAGTTATTCCAATCCCTAACTCCCCTTCCTATAAACGAATACTTGCCCCAATTTGTCCTCTTGAATTCCAACTCTTAAAGACACCACTCAACCTTATTCGTCTACTGATGTCCTCCCACGCCATCTCTCCACTGACAGCTCGGAACATACCACTTAATCGAGCAGCTCGTCTCCTTTCTCCCAAGTCTTTGCAGCTCAAACTTTGCAACATTTTTGTAACGCTACTCTTTTGTCGGAAATCACCCAGAACAAATCGAGCTGCTTTTCTTTGGATTGTTTCCAGTTCTTGAATCAAGTAATCCTGGTGAGGGTCCCATACACTGGAACCATACTCTAGTTGGTGTCTTACCAGAGACTTACATGCCCTCTCCTTTACATATTTACTACAACCCATAAATACCCACATAACCATGTGCAGAGACTTGTACCCTTTATTAACAATCATATTTATGTGATTATCCCAATGAAGGTCTTTTCTTAAATTAATACCTAGGTACTTACAATGATCCCCGAAAGGAACTTCCACCGCATCAACACAGTAATTAAAACTCAGAGGACTTTTCCTATTTGTGAAACTCACAACCTGACTTTTAACCCCGTTTATCATCAAACCATTGTCCAGCGTCCATCTCGCAACACTATCAAGGTCACCATGCAGCTGCTCACAATCTTGTAACTTACTTATTACTCTGTACAAAATAACATCATCTGCAAACAGCCTTATCTCTGATTCCACTTCTTTACACATATCATTGATATATTTACGAAAACATAAAAATCCAATAATACTGCCTTGAGGAATTCCCATCTTAATTATTACAGGGTCAGATAAAGCTTCACCTACTCTAATTCTCTCAGTTCTATAGCCACCCATTCAGTCACTCGTTTTCCTAGTCCAATAGCACTCATTTTTTTCCAGTAGTCTTCTATGATCTACCCTATCAAATGCCTTAGATAGGTCAATCTCAATACAGTCCATTTGGCCTCCTGCATCCAGGATATCTGCTATATCTTGCTGAAATCCTACAAGCTCAGCTTCAGTGGAATAACCTTTCCTAAACCCAAACTGCCGTCTGTCAAACCAGTTATTAATTTCGCAAACATGTCTAATATAATCAGAAAGAATGCTTTCCCAAAGCTTACATGCATTGCATGTCAAACTAACTGGCCTGTAATTTTCAGCTTTATATCTATCACTCTTTCCTTTATACACATGGGCTACTATAGCAACACTCCATTCATTTGGTATAGCTCCTTCAACCAAACAATAATCAAATAAGTATTTCAGATATGGTAATATATCCCAATCCATTGCCTTTAGTATATCCCCAGAAATCTTATCAATTCCAGCTGCTTTTCTAGTTTTCAACTTTTGTATCTTACTGTAAATGTCATTGTTATCATAGGTAAATTTTAATACTTCTTTAGTTTACTCACATCCCCTATCTGGACATTATCCTTGTAACCAACAATCTTCACATACTGCTGACTGAATACTTCTGCCTTTTGAAGATCCTCGCATACACACTCCCCTTGTTCATTAATGATCTCTGGAATGTCATTCTTGAACCTGTTTCTGCCTTAAAGTACCTATAAATACCCTTCCATTTTTCACTAAAATTTGTATGACCACCAATTATGCTTGCCATCATGTTATCCTTAGCAGACTTCTTTGCTATATTAAATTTCCTAGTAAGTCCCTTCAATTTCTCCTTACTTCCATAACCATTTCTAACTCTATTTCGTTCCAACCTGCACCTCCTTCTTAGTCTCTTTACTTTTCTCTTACAATATAGTGGATCTTTACCGTTCCTTAGCAACTTTAAAGGTACAAACCTATTTTCACATTCCTCAACAATTGCTTTAAACCCATCCCAAGGTCTGTTTACATTTTTATTTACCATTTTCCAGCGATCATAGTTACTTTTTATAAACTCCCTCAGGCCTGTTTTATCAGCCATATGGTACTGCCTAATTGTCCTAATTTTAATACCTTCCTTTCTTTCACATTTCAATTTTCAATCACTACTGATCTGCATTTAGAGCAGTCGCCCAGGTGGCAGATTATTTTTAACTACGATAAAAACTGCTTCGTGATCACTAATACCACCTATTATTTCGGTTTCTCTATAGAGCTCATCTGGTTTCACCAGCACCACATCCAGAATATTCTTCCCTCAAGTTGGTTCCATCACTTTCTTAATCAGGTGCCCTTCCCATATTTACTTATTTGCCATTTGTTGTTCATGCTTCCTGTCGTTCGCATTACTTTCCCAATTGGCATTTGCTAAATTGAGATCACCCGCTACAATCACTTTCCTTTCCTTATCGTTTCCCATATAGCTCATTATTTTATCAAATAATTCTGAATCAGCGTCAGCGCTACCCCTTCCCGGTCTGTACACTCCAAAGTCATCAAGTTGACTATTATCTTTAGAGATGAGCCTTACACTCAGAATTTCATGTTTTTCATCCTTAACTTGTTCGTACCGTAGCTTACAAATTCTTCTTTCACTCTCTTGTGAAGCTAAACGTGCTGTGTTGTCCAACAACTCTCAAGTGAAGCTCATCGTGCCGTGTTGTCCAAAAACTCTCTTGTGAAGCTCATCGTGCTGTGTTGTTCAATAACTGCCCGTCTCTCTTGTGAAATTCGTTGTTCTGTGTTGTCCAACAACTGCCCATCTCTCTTGTGTAATTCATCCTGCTGTATTGTCCAGAAACTCTCCATTTCTTTTGTGAAGTTCATCGTGCTGTGTTGTTCAACAACTCTCCAACTCTCTTGCGAACCTCATCGTGCTGTGTTGTTTAGCAACTCCCCAACTCTCTTGTGAACCTCATGGAGCCGTGTTGTCCAACAACTCTCCATCTCCCACGTGAAGCTCTTGCGAGAAATCCATCCCACTTCCAGAAAGAGAAAGCATGATATTGTTGCTATCGTCCAAAACGTCACACTACTTCTAGTTCCCGTGTGCAGTATTGAACCTAGTTCTCAGGAGAGATATAGAAAATGTACCTTCGCCTGGTGCGTAAACATCTACTTCCGAACAAACCAATAATGTATGGGAGATACCAGCTGCCTTTCACAAATTAGTCATCGTCAGACTTCACATACCGGTCATAAAAATAAATTCTTTCCGAATCAAAGGCAATTTCCTTTGGTGACGTAAACCTCTCACGACGATCAGATGTATATCAACACTTGTTCGCTGAGACTTTTGCTGCTTAGGTCACCCTTAATATTAGCTTCGTGTCATTACACGCAGAGGATGTCAGATAACGTGTGTCTGCTGGAATTACAGTTTATCATTGTATGAAAATCTCTGATAAATACGTTCACAATTATTTGGCCACTTGTACTCAAATTTAGCGAGATACCAAGAACAAATCTCTATAAGACCCAAGAGAACTTCGTATCATGCTTATTTCTTAGCAATAAGAACACACGACCTTGAAAGTTGTACCATCAACAACAGAGATAATGGAAAACTTCAAGCTGTAAAAATGATGCTCCTGAGATCATTGTTCCAGAAAGCAAGAAAATGTAAAATAAAATCCCCATCGGGGTTTTATCATGCCATCAGCATTGAAATTGTTTAGACACGTTCAGAGATGGGAACGAAAGGGAAACGGAAGGCACAAAGGTGGACTAAAGGAAAAACTTGACTGTTCAAGTAAAGCAAGACCTGAAATGGCGATAAGGACAAGGAGAAGAAGCGATCGTAGACACTGAGAAATGGAGAACGCTCTGGCACCGCACCCGCGCTATTGGGATAATCTTAATGATGGTGAGGACCATGAATAAAATACAATGACGTAATACTGTACCCCAGGAAAACTGTAAAAGAAAATTATTACCAGCTAAATCTATGATTTCCTAACCCGCTGATATACCGGGTGGACGTGAGCCCAGTAAGATCATTCGTAATGACCTTGTCTTCTGAGCCTAAGTTGGTGAGTTTGATCCTGGCTTAGTCCGGTGGTGTTTGAAGGTGCTCAAATACGCCAGCCTCGTGACGACAGATTTATTAGTACGTAGGAAACTTCTGTAGTACAAAATTATGGCATCTCAGAATCTCCAAAACCGTAAAAGTAGTTAGTGGGGTTTAAAACCATTATTATTATTATTATTATTATTATTATTATTATTATTATTATTATTATTATTCCCCAGACCCGTCTAGCGGTAGCGAGTGTACATCTACGACAGAGGCCCCGATTTTGATACACAGCCGTGTCAGGTACATTTTACCTGGACTTGAGATTTGGTTCGAGGTCCACTCAGCCTACAGTACATGGTTACTGTCTAATAGTGAGATGACAACCCTCGTCTAGAACACCGAGAGGATTCGTTCAACTGACATTGTATCACCTCGTAATCTGCAATCCTTCAGGCCAGTCAGGGCTCAAATACCACGGGTTTTAAAATATTACTATTATTATTATTATTATTATTATTATTATTATTATTATTATTATTATAAGTAAGGGCATAGTAATTGTAATTACTTCTACCTTAAACACTGTTATTGTCATTTAATCAACGACGCACAACGGAGTGGGTGTTTTATTGCCAATGTTCACAGCTTCATCTTAAACTACGGTACCAATGCGGATAACCTTATTCATCAATCAATCAATCAATCAATCAATCAATCAATCAATCAATCAATCAATCAATCAATCAATCAATCAATCAATCAATCAATCATAACCTGCATTTAGGTATGTCGCCCAGGTGGCAGATTCCCTGTCAATTATTTACTTCGCCTTTTTTTAAAAACATTTTCCGAGAACTTGAAAATGTGTCGAACATTTCCCTTCATAGATTATTCCAATCTCTTACTCCTCGTCCTACAAATGAATATTTGCCTAAATTTGCCTAAATTTGTCCTTTCCAATTCAAACTTTGAAAATAAAGTTTTCTTTCCTACTTTAAAAAGCACCGTTCAAGCTCATTCGCCTACTAATGTTATTCCACGCCATCCCTCCACTGACACCTCGTAACATACCACATAGTCCAGAAGCTCATCTCTTTACACCCAAATCTCTCCAGCTCAAAGTTTTCAAAATTTTCTGTAGCATTAATATTTTGTCGGAAAACTCCCCAAAACAAATCGTGCTTTCCTTTGGATCCCACTCAGTTCTCGTATCAAGTAACACAAATGTGGGTCCATAAATTTGAACCATACGCTCATCAGGCTCTTACCAGAGACTTATTCGCCCTCTCCCTAAATACCCTCAAAACCATGTGAAGAGATCTGTAAACTTTCTTTACAAACTCGTTAATGCGATTACCCCAGTGAAGATCATTTCTTATGTTAACACCTAGGTACTTACAGTGTTCCCCATGAGGTACCATCACCCCATCAACACAGTAATTAAATGTGAGAGGACGTTTCCTCTGGGTGAAACTTACAACCTGACTTTTCATCCCATTTACCATCATGCTATTCTTTGCTATCCAACTCACAATATTGTCTGGGTCTTTTTATACCCGCTCACTATCCTGCAACATATTTTCTACTTTACACAGTATAACATCATCCGGAACTATAAGAAAAAATAAAGGTCCAATATTACTGCCCTGCGGGGTCCCCCTCTTAATCATTATAGGATCAGATAATGCTTCACCTACTCTAATATTCTGAGTTCTATTTTCTAGAAATGAAGCCACCCATTCAATCACTCTTTTTTCTAGTCCAATAGGCCTCAATTTCGTCAGTAATCTCTCATGATCTACCCAACAAATGCTTTGGATAGGTCAATAGCGATACCGTCCATTTGACCACCTTAATCTAAAATATCTGCTATATCTTGCTGGAATCCTACAAGTTGAGGCTTCACTGGAATATCTCTTCTGTAAACCCGAAGGCTCTATCAAACCAGTTTGTCATTTCGAAAACGTATCTAATATAATCAGAAAGAATGCCTTCCCACGGCTTACAATTAACACCTGTAAAGATGACTGACCTGTAATTATCCGCTTTATGTTTATCATCGTTTCCGTTGTGCACTGGGATTTCTATTACAACTCTCCATTCATTTTAATCACTCCTTCATACAAACAGTAATCAAGTAAGTATTTCAGATATGACACTATATCTCAACAATTTTATTTTGATATATGCTCAGAAATCTTACCAATCCCAACTGATTTTCTGGCTTTCAACTTTTGTATGTTTTATAAATGTCGTTATTATCATTGGTAAATTCCAGTAATTCACCGGTATTAGTTGCCTCTTCTATCTGTGCATTATCCTTATATCCAAACTGCATTTACATACTGCGGACTGAATAATTATGCCTTCTGTAAGTCCTCATATATACACTCACGCTATTCATTAATGACCCCTGGAATGTCCTTCCTGGAGCCTGTTTCTGCCTTAAAGTACCTATACATACCCTCCCATTTCTTCCTAAAATTTCATATGGCTGCCTATTATTTTTGCTATCATATTTTTCTTTTTTTGTGTTAGTTGCTTTACGTCGCACCGACACAGATAGGTCTTATGGCGACGATGGGACAAGGAAGGGCTAGGAGTGGGAAGGAAGCGGCCGTGGCCTTAATTAAGGTACAGCCCCAGCATTTGCCTGGTGTGAAAATGGGAAACCACGGAAAACCATTTTCAGGGCTGCCGACAGTGGGGTTCGAACCTACTATCTCCCGAATACTGGATACTGGCCGCACTTAAGCGACTGCAGCTATCGAGCTCGGTCATATTTTTCTTAGCTCTCTTTTTTTTTTAAATACAATTTCCCAGTAAGATAGCTCAATCTCCCCTTACTCCAACAATCATTCCTAACTCTGTTTATTTCTAATCTGCACATCCGTCTTAATCTATTTATTTCCCTGTTATGATACGTTTAAAGGTAGCCCTACATACCCGTTCTCGCACTACTCAACAATATTGGTTTAAATCCACACCATAAGGTGTTTACATTTTTATTTTCCATTTTCCATATTCATAATTGCTTCTCAAACATTTCCTCCATAGCTTATTCTATTGCCTAGAGTCCTAATCTTCCTTTCTGTCACATGTATTTTTAACTACGACAAAAACAGCTTCATGATTACCTATACCCTCTTTCACTTCAGTTTATCTATAGAACTCACTTTGTTTGATCAGCACCACGTCTAGAATATTGCTCCTTGTAGCTGGTTCCACCATTTTCTGATTCAGCTGCCCTTCCCATATCAATTTACTCATAATTTGGTAAATTCAGATCACCCACTACAATATCATTCACCCATAGCTGATTATTTTATCAAATGATTCCGCATCAACATCAGCACCAGCCTTCTCTAAGTCTGTACATTCCAAAACTATTAAGTTGCCTATTATCTTTAGAAATAAACCTTACACCTGAATTTCACGTTTCTCATCCTTAACTTTTTTCGTAGCTTACAAATTGTTCTTTCACCAGTATAAAAAGTCCCCTCCTATCGTGTCTAACCTGACCCCACTATAAACAGTGCCATGAGAAATTTTCTGCATCCATAACATCCCTTCTCAGCCATAATTCAGTTCTTATAAGAACATATGGTAAATATATCTATTAAATTACTCAACTCAGCTCTTTCCTTTACAGTACTTCTCCATTTTAACACTAACAATTTCTTGGGGTCGCTTGGAATTTTAAACTGAACTACATCGCATATAAGAACGCTCGTGAAATGTATAACAATGTAGTTCCAAACTGAAGCTTACTTCAACATTCAGAATTCAGATTGATAGACTGATTGGAGAAGATTGGTGTAGGTTGAAAAAGACTGAGACGCAGCAGGAAAACATAAAACAAGTACCAAGGATATAAAGATGGAACAAATTTACGTCAGAGTGAAGGATTTGAAGTTATTTTATTTCACCCGGAGGTGAAACCCTTTGTGTTAATGGGCAAGCAAGAATGTTACTTATCATTATGTTAGTGTGGTCAAACAACAAAATTATCAGCTTATTAAGTTTTACGTTGATGTCTTCTGAATAATGTTGGCATTTAGGGAAATGAACAACAAGGCAAATGAAGGAATTTCCCCTGCGCGTCTCACAGTTTTCTGGAACTTGTAGTTGAAATATGAGGTCCGAGCTGCATATGAAGCTACCTGCAGCACATTTCCAGTGATATACATCACATTGTAAGGCGATTGTGAGCTAGGAAGTCCTCTCCGCACTTCCCGTTGGTTGGGTGGCTTCCCCGCATCCTGGCTCAAGTCTTCAGGAAGTTAAGCAGGAAAGTTAACAGCCGTCTTCCCAGCAATAACCAGTCCACAGGCAGGGAGTGTTTATCTAATAGTACCCGTACAACATTACAGTCTCCTCCAAACACAGAAAGGGGTCAACTCCATTCAGAAATTTAACACTAAACTCCATACACACTATTGTTTATCTAATCATTTACTTGAGTCAGAAGCATACAATAGAACTTTTTTGTTTTGGTTTTTACATTACAATTTAGTAACAATAAAACAGAAGGAATTTTTACACATATATGCCAAAGTCTTTGCTCAGAAGCGAGCAACTGCGACTGCATTTCCTTGTGTCTTGAGCAAATCCTTCTCACTGCAAGAATCAGGGCAACACGAATACTGACACAGATGGTTGGTAGTACTGCACTGTACTCACTATTTTCACTACATCGACTTCTCGAAATTCTCACTGGTGGATGCCGAATTTCAAAAATAAATCTGTTTACTTCACGAATCATCAAATATTTTAAAATCAAACCTTGGAAGTATTCATTCATTTTGATAGGATGAAGTAGATATGAGTTACGACATAAGCTGAATGCATGAAATGTAGTAGAGCTCTGTTATACCAAGCAAGTGGCTGCGCGGTTTGGGTCACGTAGCTATCGGCATGCATTCGGGAGATAGTGGGTTCGAACACGACTGTCGACAGCCCTGAAGAACTTTCCTCCGTGGTTTCCTATTTTCACAGCAAGTAAATGCTGGGGTTATAACTTAATTAAGGCCACGGTCGCTTCATTCCTATTCCCAGCCGTTTGTTATCCCATCGTCGCTATAAGACCAGGTGGGACGTAAAGCAGATTGTAAATAAACAAACAAAAATTATTTTATGAACGGAATATTCTAAATATAACGGAAACAAGGACTCGTTAGAGAAGATTTACTAGAAGCTGAAATTATAAAGGGAGATGTGAGCGGTCTTGAGAGAACTTTGGTCACCAGTAGTAATATATTTTTTATAATTTTGTTTTTACGTCCCACTAACTACTTGTACGGTTTCTGGAGACGCCTAGATGCCAGAAGTTTGTCCCGCAGGAGTTCTCTTACGTGCCAGTAAATCTACCCACACGAGGCTGACGTATTTGAACATCTTCAAATACCACCGGACTGAGCCAGGATCGAACCTGCTAAGTTGGGCTCAGAATACCAGCGCTCTATCGTCCGAGCTACTCACGCGGCTTGGTCATCAGTCCCTTATACTTCAATTTGACGACCTGTAATACTGAGGAATATGTCGTAAATTGTGTCACTGAATCATCTTGGGTCTATGTTTAGAGTACACGCTCTCTTCACGTAAGAGGGGAGGAGTTAAAAAAGAACGTAATAACATCTATTCAGCTATGCGGAAGGCATGAACATTCCATAAAGTGCCGAGGTGGTGATTGCTGTGTTAAGAGGCCTATCATATATTTTATCGGGCCCTAGAGTAATGAAAAGTATTTCAACAGGTCATCTCTGATGTTCAACAGTAGCTACCACAGCGCCTCAAAGACCTTAGCATTTATCTTTTGCATTACTCATTTACATGGTGCAACAGTCAATCGAGGACCCAGATTTCAATTCCTCCCTAAATTATGATTGCATCAGCGAGTGGTCACAAAACGGCCAGGCCTGGTGACGTAGTGAGAATTCTGCCCGCAAGTCACAAAGATCAGGCTGCGCAGTCGTCTCGATTACCACCGCAGGGAGTAAATATAAACATCGCTCCTTACACTGCTCTGAAGGAAGGAAGGAAGGAAGGAAGGAAGGAACAAAACAATACAGTTAGCTTTAATCATTGCCTTTAATCATTATAACGTTTACTCCCCAATGTGTAGTTCTTCTTTCAATACTTCGATCATATTTAATTAGGAAAATAATAATAACTTACGCGCAGGTCGTCTACGGGCGTCTAATCAGAAGACCTGCACCAGGAGAGCGGAACCTACCCTCGGACACTCCCAGCACTAAAAGCCATACGCCATACCAATTAAGTTGTCTCTTTTTCAGGTAAACTTCAGTTACCATACGTTCTCTTCTTCAGGTAGTTTACAAATTTACTTATTCGAAATTAATTTCGGCAGACTGAAGAATCTAACAGTTATAAATGCTAGAATAAGAATCATATGTTAACTGATGCCAGTCTTGACGGTCAGTTAATTCTTGTTAATGTAACCTCTAGACTTTGAGTCCGCTTTTGTGGTGTAGTAGTTAGTGTGATTAGCTGCCATGCCCGGTGGCTCGGGTTCGATTCTGGCTCTGCCACGAAATTTGGAAAGTCGTACGAGGAATGGAACGGGGCCCACTCCCCCTGGGGGGATCAACTGAGTAGAGGGGATTCGATTCCTACCTCAGCCATCCACAAAGTGGCTTTCCGTGTTTTACCACTACTTCTCCAGGAAAATGCCGGGATGATACCTAACTTAAGGCCACAACCACTTTCTTCCCTCTCCCTTGCCTATCCCTTCCAATATTCCCATCCCCCACGAGGCTCCTGTTCAGCATAGCAGGTGAGGCCGCTTGGGCAAGGTTCTAGTCCTCATTCCCAGTTGTATCCACCGGCCAGATGCCCTAGAGGCGGTAGAGGACGGATACCTCGCTGAGTACGGGGGAAAATCAAACCGTGGACAGTAAACTGATTAAATATTTTATTATTATTATTATTATTATCTAGACTTTGAAACAAACCTTTCAAAAGAGTCATCTATTAGTAGTAATGAAATGGTGTATGGCTTTTAGTGCCGGGATATCCCAGGACGGGTTCGGCTCGCCAGGTGCAGATCTTTCTATTTGACTCCCGTAGGCGACCTGCGCATCGTAATGAGGATGAAATGACGATGAAGACAACACATACACCCAGCCCCCGTGCCATTGGAATTAATCAATTAAGGTTAAAATCCCCGACCCCGCCGGGAATCGAACCCGGGACCCTCTGAACCGAAGGCCAGTACGCTGACCGTTCAGCCAACGAGTCGGACATCTATTAGTAGTAAAAACTGTAAACAACACAATACCAGGGAAGCGTGAGAGAGTGAATTTGCTACTCTATGGGCCATAGGAGACTTGCTGAAGGAGAGGGAGATGCTCGGCTGGTTGCATAGGTAGATGCTCGCTAGTCTACATTTTGCGACCACTCCTTCGCGTCTTCCTCAACATCAGCACGTTTCCACTGTGTCTGTCGAACTTCTATTCTGTCCCC
The DNA here is from genome assembly GCF_040414725.1 of Anabrus simplex. Taxonomy (NCBI): domain Eukaryota; kingdom Metazoa; phylum Arthropoda; class Insecta; order Orthoptera; family Tettigoniidae; genus Anabrus; species Anabrus simplex. The sequence continues at coordinate 47,478,868 of NC_090266.1, read as the reverse complement.
GTGTGCCTTTTTCTTGTACAATTCCCGTATCATCTTTTCTTGTGGGAATCTCAAATACTTAAACTGAGATTACTCTCGCAAATTCATAATTTTCACGGCCAATAAGTGCGCATTTCAAAAATGAAATATTACTTCGCTGCTGTTTGGATTTCTCACAAAACTGCAAACCTGCTTGTATCCTAAACTCTTTCTAAATTGTGAGGGACAAATCTGATTTATCGCAAGTTCAGTCCAAAGCATACGTCAGGCTAGTAGTAAACTCGATTCATTTTAAGAATAAAAGCTGAATACGAAAGTAATGCATTTCGGATTCGCTGTCTTGATGACAACGTTGAGGATGATTGTTGCTAACATCAGCACAAGATGCTGAGATGAGCCGAGAACACTTCGCCACATGTCAACTTTCAGATTATGGCAGTACTGTAGCTACAGCAGCAGTGCTTATCTCTCCGCGCAGCACTTCGTGGCTATTCCTCACTACAATTTCCTGCTGACAAACTGATAGCCCTGTCAGTAGGCGTGCGTTGTGTTGTAGTACGGCAAGCTGCAAATAATACCCACTTGACGAGGGGTACCTGCAAGTGCAGATCTAAAAATACCCGACAAACGGTGGAGACGGGGGGGAGGAGGATTCCACCACCATATCGACACATCCAGCGTTTACAAAATACATCAGTGGGATACGCGGATATTCCCTCTACATTCCTAGACAAGGGATTCTATTTTATTTGTTCAATGAATTTGACAATTTAATAACGAACAAGAAATCACATACATTAAAGCCTGTTGTACACGGCCAAATTTTTGTGAAATTTAAGACTTCAAAAGACTTCACATGACATTTCAATACTTCGCAAGTTTACTTGTTAAATCACTTGCAATACTTGGGAAGGCTTGAGAAGTCTTTAAAAGTCTTGAAAGTAAATCATAACATGTTCTTTTTGATTAAAGAATTGCCAAGTGTTTGACAGAAATGACCGATGGAATGCGAGTATTGACGGTGAGCGCTAGGACGCTGGGCATGCTGGGATTGCCGGGAATCAAAACAACAGAAATGAGTTCGTCTTCATGACCGAGGGATGTTGTATGTGTACCCAGTGGGCTCACTAGAGTACTACAATAAAGCGGCAGCGTACGAGGAGATTGCAGGAAAAAATCACAGGGAAGTGACAGATTTTGTGTTTATTACTGTATGGTAACCTATAAGCAAACACAGTCAGCAATATTCGATTTATGACGATATTTGCATATTATTATTATTATTATTATTATTATTATTATTATTATTATTATTATTATTATTATATTACGGATACGTTTTCACACATTTTTATTATAAACAAATACATCGCAATTGGGAAATATTCCGATGGCAATGGTCACGTACAGTAGTGTGATAATAAAGTAAAGTTAAAACATGATTACCCAACAACAACAACAACAACAGCAAGAGTACAAGCAATTGCACGGAAAGGAAATATTACAAGAATTACTACTAGTTCAGCATTCTAAATCCAGCATCATCATATACAAACTGATGCACAACTTAAGTATTTCCAGTGCTTAACAGTATGGTCAGACTTATTGGCTCAATGGTCAGCGTTGAGGCCCTCAGTTCAGAGGGTCCCGGTTTCGATTCCCAGCCGGGTCAGATATTTTAATCGCGTCTGATTAATTCTTCTGGCCCCGGGACTGGGTGTTTTTGTTTGTCCCAACACTTCCCTCTTCATATTCAGACAACACACTGCACTACCAATCACCACAGAAACATGCAGTAGTGATAACATCCCTCCATATAGGGTTGGCGTCAGGAAGGGCCTCCGGCCGTAAAACAGAACGAAATCCACATGTGCAGCACAGCTCGCATCCGCGACGCCACGGGTGTTGGAAAAGCGGTAGTAGTAGTAGTAGTAGTAGTAGTAGTAGAAGAAGAAGAGAAGAAGAAGTGCTTGACAATATCATAGATTGAGCTTACTACTAGCTTAACACTACAAATGATAATAAAGTGAAGTTAAAACATAAATACCAACAACAACTACAACAACAAGCAAGTCCATCGAAAGGAAATATTACAAGAAATACTACTAGTTTAACATTCTAAATCCAGCATCACATACAATTTCATACGCAACTTAAGTATTTCCAGTGCTTAACAGTACGGCTCAAAGTTCTATAAGATGTAAATTTCCGTTGCATTTCCGCGATTTTATTCAATTTATGCGAGTGAATGCAATAAAACATAACCTCTGCGAATGAAAATAAATACATTATGTTGAACATAATCACGTTACTATTTTCCCATGTAAATTATGGTTTATTGCGCGTTTCTCTTCTCTTTAAGGGTATATTCTACTGCTACTCCTAGAACCATAACTGCTCCATGTAAAAACAACTCGCTGTCAAACCTTGCCAAATATTTTCAAATCTTGTCAAACCTTCAGCAATGTTGGACAATATTTGACAAAATCTGACAATTTTCCTTGTGAAGAATTTAACTGAAAGAAAGATCTGATGATGTACAACAGGCATAAGAAGGTAATATGTTGTTACACGTCCTACATGTCTTCTTGGATGTCTTCTCGCGAAAGGCCAATTACCTCCATGTTGCAATACTAGGTATTCAGTCTATCCTGTTTCATATTGGATCATACACAGGGCTTACGCGCCTCGTCAATGATGTTGTAACTGGTATGACACATAAGATGATTAAACGTTCTTTAATGTTAAGGTAGAAGTGCTTTACGGTGTGGAGAAAAGCTTCAGTACCAATTTTCGGTTCATTTTGTTGCGTTTCGTAAAAGTGAAACTATACGCTTAATTTCCATCGAAGATCTGTGACAGTCCGTGGCAAGCCTCTTTCGCATACGCCTGCAGTTGTTTTGGAATTAAAGTCATTTTGAAAACCAGGAATTAGAGACTGGAGTTTAAGTATGAGGTTGCGTTCGGCACGTGTGGATCTAATGGACAGATAATCGAAAAGGTAATCCAAGAATGGAAGAAAAACATTGATATGATAAAGTTCTTCTGGATACATTGAAAGAACATTGCTTCGAATGTTTGCCTGAGCGTTATTCGAGGCACCCTGACTTCCATTTCATCTTCCAAAAACAGAATCATGGGCTTGATTTTTACGACGAAATACAGGGTCTTTCACCCAAAGTGGGGCCGGCGCAACGCAGCGGTAGATGGGCGAGCTGGTCAGACGAGCACCTGGCAACTCGCTGAGCTCGGGGCCGGGAGAGCGCCCATATGAATCGCATGTAAATAACAAACACACATAATATCGCATAATCAAAGTAAAATAATTTCTCACCTTGTCACAGAAGATGTTGAAAATGTCCTCCAACTGCATCTACACATTTCTAGCTCCATCTAAGGAAATGTTCATTCATACGTGTAAGTCCATCTACCGAGATAGCCTAAATTTCTCTCCTGATATTTTGTTTGAGTTCATCTGCAGTGTGAGGGTTTGTTGCATAAACCTTATTTCTCAATTGTCCCAAAAATAAAAATCGCATACCGTAAGAACTGGGGATCTGGCGATCTAATTACTCTGTTGTCAAAAATTTTCATTATTAAATTTAATGACTCGTTAGCCGTATGCGCGGTTGCCGAGTCTTGCTGGAAATATCCAGACTGGCATTCATTGCCCGTCAATTGTTAAAAAATGGTACGAGAATATCATTCCTATATCTCTGCCCAGTGAGTGTGGTTTCAAAACCTGTAGGCCCTATTATCCTGTCTTCAGTTACTGGCGCCAACACTCCCATTTTCACACTGTAGACGAACTCAAATAAAATATCACGAGAGAAATTGTGGCTATCTCGGTAGATGAACTAATGCGTATGAATGAACATTTCCTTAGATGATGCCAGAAATGTGTAGATGCAGGTGAAAGACATTTTCAACATGTTCTGTGACAAGGTGAGAAATTATTTTACTTTGTTTATGCGTTATTATGTGTGCTTGTTATTTACATGCGATTCATACGGGCGCTCTCCCGGCCCCAAGCACAGCGAGGTGCCATGTGGTCGTATGACTGGCTCGCCCATCTACCCGCTGCGCTGCGCGGCCGGCCCCACTGTGAATAAAAGATCCCGTAGTTCAAATAATCGGCCCAGTCTGGAATGGAACTCGGGGCTCTCTCCATCGAAGGCCAGTACGCTGAACATTTAGAGAAGTAGATAAACCCCAGATTCACTCAATGATGATAGCCACAGAACGCAAACTGAAGTGATGTATTTTTCCTTGACAAATCTTTTATCATTCGAAGGGAATATCAGTGATGTCCTAAAGCCTGGCGTACAGTACAGTAATTGTAATCGTAATTTTACTGATTATTTGTTGAAAAAGTAACTTGTAATTCAGTCAAATATTTCTCAAGTGATTGTAATTCAGCCCATTTACTTTTATGATGTACTTTTCGCGTCACTGGATACGATGATGTTATTACTTCAGGTTTCGGACGGTGTTGGACAGTGTTGCCTGGCTACTCGCTGTCTTTGCTGGCCCGTCACGGTCACAACAAGCGCAAGGGCGGCCAAGTTCGATTCACGGCTGAGCAGACAGCGACATTGGAGAAGAGGTTTGGCGGTCACAAGTACCTCAGTCCAGAGGAAAGAAGACATCTTGCTGGGCAGCTGAAACTGACGGACCGACAGGTGAGAACATTCCTTTTGAACTCCCTATACGTCCCATAAATCACACGATCGAAAAATCTCCTAAATACGAATTTACAGTACTGTCTAACGTTTCTCAAAATATCCACAAAAATAAAACATGCTCCATCGGCAATAAAAATATCAGTTTAAAGTGATGTTAGTTGAGAAGAAACCCAGGAGGACTGTCAAGTAGTAAATCAAAACTAGAACACGTGGATCATCTCAAATAGTCAGGATGTGTATAATGAGTGAAATCCAATCAGCTCACAGGTGCTATCAACGGTGTAAAAAAGAATTTAGCAAGTGGTCGAAATTATCTTTACAACGTCTGTTTACTCCACGAGGGTGAGAGATGGGTAGACTCAAAACAACTTATCATAAGTTGGAAGTAAAGGCATGAAGGTGTGAGAATGATTGCTGGTACAAGCAGTTGGGAACAATGGGAGGGGGGAGGGGTACGCAGAATGAGAGATAACGGCTAAGTTAAAATCAGAATTGTGGCTTATGACTTCGTGGGGCTAGGGTCATATGAGACGTATGGAGGAGGATTGGTTACAAAGTAGAATAGCGGAGAGGAACCGAAGTAGAGGGAGACAAAGGTGACAATGGTTAGACTGAAATTTAACGATCGCAGGATTCCAGTAATATATGGCAGATATTTTGGATTCACAGATCAAATGGACTGTATCCCTACGATCCCTTGATGTCCTACCTCGAACCTGTTTTTGCCTTTAAGTACCTATAAATACCCACCACTGCTCACTAAAATTCATGTGGCTGCCAGTTTTGTTTGAAATTATGTTATCCTTATTTGGCTTTTTTGTTAAATTCAATTTCCTAGTTAGGTTTATTCAATCTCACCTTACTCCCGTAAACATTCATAAATCTATCTGTTTTTTCTAACATGCATATCCCTCTTAACCTCTTCATTTCTCGATTATAATATAGTGGATCCTTACCATTCCCTACCACACTTAAACGTATATATATTCCTTCACACTCCTCGACAATTGATTTAAACTCGTCCCATAGGCTGTTTACATTTATATTTAACATTTTCCACTGATCATACTTGCTTTTTAAAACTTCCCCCATGTTTCTCTTATCAACCATATGGTATTGCCAATCATTCCTAATTATACAGCCTTCCTTTCTATCAATTATTTTTGAACAATGGCATAAACAGCTCCAATGACACTTATACGATCTATCAATTTCTCTACAGAGCCCATCTGGTTTTATCAACACCACGTCTAGAACATTTTTGCCTCTAGTTGGTTCAATCATTTTCTGATTCAGATGCCCTTCCGAGATTAACTTATTCACAATTCGTTGATCATGGTTTCTGTCTCCCGTCTTATCTTCCTAGTTATCATTTGCTAAATTTAAATCACCAACTGCAATAACGTTCCTTACTGTATCGTTCCGCTCATAGCTAGTACCTTGTCGAATAATTCCGCATTAGCGTCAGCGCCAAACACTCCATGTCTGCACACTCCAAAAATATCAAGTTGTCTGTTATCTGTAGAGGTAAGATTTACACCTAGAATTTCATGTTTCTCAATCCTAAACTTTTTCCTACATTACAAATTCTTCTGTCACCACTATGAATACTCGCCCTCCTGTCGTTCTTAACCTGTATCTATGATAAACACTCCAGTTCCGTGAGAAGATTTCCGTTGTGGTTAGCTCATTAATTAAGAACGAAACTGAGTTAAAATATTCATGATATAAAATATTCAATCGTACGACTATGTACTCACACTTAGTACTTACCTAATTACTTACACATACAATTGTTGATGGGCGCCAGCTACAAATAAATGTAACGGTAATAGAATGAGAATCTTGAATATCTCTAGGGTGTGAGGTAATAAGCTTACTTTGACAACATAACACATAGGTTCTGGGAATAGAATATTGAAGTTTGGTTTCCCCGTTAACATTTGAGGTTATCTGATCTACTATTGAAATAAAACAGTTAATAGTATTTGATACCAAACAAAATACATTCTGTAAATTTATAATTGAAATGACAAGACTTACTGCGATAGTAGATGATAATATAAAATTCTGAAAATACAACTGAAAGAAGCTCTAGGCATTCAATTTGAAATCCTCTTGACCGGAGATTGAAATGTTTTACAAGAAATTTATCCGTCACGGATTCACTTAATTGGGAACATGCATCATTTTCAAAAATATTTTTTTTGAAAAGTACACCAATGAAATAGTACGTAAACGTATTACATTGTGGAATGTTGCCTTGTTTTCTACCATTAAAAAAATATTTAATAGTGCCTTTCCGCAAGGCGAGTGAAACGGCCTCTGACGTAAGCGGCGCGCTGTGACGTCACGATCCAGTACCGCATGGAGCTCTACCAGCCGTTGTGCATCAGCCGTTGCTAAAAGGCGATTGTTTATTATTCATGATCGCGAATAACTTCGAAATGACGGAAGAAAGGTTCAAAACAGCACAGTCAGACAATCTACCATGTGTAGACGTCATCATTCTTGAAAAATAGTGACTTTTGTGGCCGCAGAAATTCGCGGATAACAAGCAAGTTTGTAAGTGGCGTCTTTTATATACGTGCAATGTACTGTAACCCATAGTATTAGGATAACATCGAACCTGGATAGAAATCACATCACTTTCAACATTTCCTTCTAGACTGATTCCCCTATTAAAGAATAACATTACATTTTCGGGCTTTCAGCATTAGTAAAGTAAGAAATCGGATTTCAGCACTAACATAAACATATAGGTAGCATTATAGTACTAGTCCGCTTCTGTGGTGTAGTGGTTAATGTGTTAGACTCCCGGAGGCCCGGTTTCGATTCCCGGCTCTGCCATGAAAGTTGAAAACGAATAGTACGAGGGCTGGAACGGGGTCTACTCAGCCTCGGGAGGTCAAATGAGTAGAAGGGTTTCGAATCCCACCTCAGCCATCCTCGAAGTGGTTTTTCGTATTTTCCTACTTCTCCTCCAGGCACCTAAGGCCACGGCCGTTTCCTTCCCTCGTCCTTGTCTGTCCCTTCCTATCCTCCCATCCTCCAACAAGGCCCCTGTTGAGCATAACAGGTGAGGCCGCCTGGGCGAGGTAATGGCCCTCCTCACCCGTTTCATCACCATACTCAAAGTATCACGTTCCAGGACACTGCCCTTGAAGTAGTAGAGGTGAAATCCCTCGCTGAGTCCGAGAGAAAACCAACCCTGAAGGATAAGCTGATTAAGAAAGAAAGAAAGAAGGAAAGAAAGAAAGATCATAGTACTATAGGGCTATAATCTATCATTCCCAAAAATATATATATTTATGGTTGGGACAACTGGCCTACCCACTTCCGGGGCCCATGAAAGAGAATTAAATATCTTTGTGGAGGGAAAAAGTTAAACATGATAAATATAAATATGACTTCATCTAGTTTTCACAAGTCGGGCTGAGTGGTTCAGACTGTTGAGGTGCTGGCCTTCTGATCCCAACTTGGCAGGTTCGATCCTGGTTCAGTCCGGTGGTAGTTGAAGGTGCTCAAATACGTCAGCCTCGTGTCGGTATTTTTACTGGCACGTAAAATAACTCCTGCAGGACTAAATTCCTGCACATCGGCGTCTCCGAAAATCGTAGAAGTAGTTAGCGGGGCGTGAAGCCAGTAACATTAATTACATTTGGCTTTTAACAAGGCTTTACGTCACACCGTCACATATAGGTCTTATGGCGACGATGGGACTGGAAAGGCCTAGGAATGGGAACAAAGCGGCCGTGGCCTTAGGTACAGCCTCAGCATTTGCCTGGTGTGAAAATGGGAAACCACGGAAAACAATCTTCAGGGCTGCCGGCAGTGGGGTTCAAAACCCACTATCTCCCGGATGCGAGCTCACAGCTGCGCGCTCCTAACCGCACGGCCAACTCGCGCGGTATTTTTACCCTTCGGTTTATTGACTTGACTTGTATAACCTAAAACTTAGGCTAAGTTGGATAATATTTTAAACACCTACATCACTATTTTCACCTGTGTGAAATTATGTTACTTATTTCATTAATATTATGATAATTATTATAATTGAGCATTGTTAACTTATAAGACTCCAACAGACAAGCATTGGTTTTGTGTAGAGTTATACATTTGTTAAATTCACGTTGTTTCCTTTCATGATGTACACGCCTATTCTTTGTTACATTATAGAGTATTTAGATATAGCCTAAATTTCTTTACCAATTAAGCTCTTCAATAAAGACATACATAACTGTCCCATGTCAAGATATATTGGTAGAATTAGAGCTGTCAAAATGGTTCATAACCCCTTTGATTTATTATCTTGACATGTATCACCCAAAACATAGGTTAGGTTTGGAGAATACTTTAATAATCAGCATTATTTAATGCACTGTTTATTACTTTCATATTCCATGATGTAATTGAAGCATTTAAATCAAGCATCATACATTAAAATTTAAAGTTTTACCACTAGAACAGCTGACATGGTAAAGTGATTTGAAAATTCAAACAAATTCATCTTACGTTAAAATCTTCAAAAAAATAAACTGTAGACTTTTCCGATACATCACCAGAATTTCTCCAGCTCGCCAAAATCCATTTCTCCCTAGTTTTAGCGTCTTTGGAACGTTTATAAACAATTTGTTTGGTATGGTATGCGATGTGCTATTGCACATCGGAACTCTACGCCATTTATAAGTTTTCTGCCTCACTGTCTGCGCAGGATTCATTTTAAGTCTAAAATATACCACTCAGTTTATTACCCAATGTATAGACCTCGAATTTAACCATACTAGACACTAACGTAAAGTAGAAATACGCGAAGTGTATCCTGCTTCTCACAGCACACTATGTGTTATTTCGTCTGCTAATTCAGTCAACCTGTACGATGACGTCAGGCCAATGAGATCGCGTACTTGCGTGACGTGACATTTTCGTAGATTTTTATCATGTTTGGAGTTATTATTTGTACATTCTGATCACATTTTTGAATTCTGCATGCAATTTTGGATCAGATTAGCATATTTTTAATTAAAACCCCGGATCATGCATGTTCCCTATTGTACCTTGAACACTTTGAGAGTTATTATGACGTATTCCTTCGAATTGGGATCAGCTGTAGGCCTCTCAAACCTAATTTGGTGATGTACCCTTTTAGTTTCACAAATGAGATATATCATGGCTTGAAATTAATTCACGCTTCACAATTAAATTTACAAGTAATTCTCTGATAACTGTTAGTCTGCATTACGACGACTCAATATTCGGCTGTCACCGAACTGACACAAGAACTCGACCGAACAGATACACGAAACACACTCCCAACATATAATCCATTTGGTCACTGACGACGATTTATCCATGTCACTGTTCTATCTTCAACTGACTGACTGACCAACTGTGGCCTCACTCTCCAAATGACTATTAATCGACCAAGGCTCCATCCATCTGACTACAATACTTCATGGCAGATCTTTCCAACCAACTCACTCTGACCAGCTGTGGCCTCACTCTTCTACCAACTGTCCTGCCGCAATAGGATGCACCTCCATATATAGACACTAGTTGTCACACCCACGTTATCTCTTAAAGAGTACATGATGTCAGTCCCACCCAGCTCTCAAGTGTTACAGACTGTGATGAAATAGCCTCAGGAAAAGTAGAAACTCCCTGAATTACCTCACAGTCTGAATGCATACAATGACAGAGCAATGACTCGACAGTTACTGTAACAGTATTTCACCATATGTTGTGATGTTTTAGAAGTAGTATTACAAATAATATATCCATATCTGATATTAGGCGGTAAGTCTCACTCTACATTATTTTGATGCTAACATACACACACATATATATACATAATAAATTAAATACAATAAAGCAAGCGATAATTAATTAATACAGCGCATAGTGAAATCAGATTGTACAACTGAATCAAATAATAATAATTGTTACGGGGTTACCCGTGGAACGCAGAGGTGAAAGAAGGTGCCGGGATGAATGGGTCTAACTACAATGTCAAGCATAGATTTTAAAATTTAAGGTGAAGGTTATATTTTCAGGCACCAAAATTGACAATTTTTACAAGCAGCAAACGTTCAATAAGACTGGTAAAAAAAGTCCAAGATTCAGAATCTTAACACCTTGGGGTTTAAGCCCCTAGCTTTAAATTTTCTGAGCTACCCGCTCAAATTTACAAAGCTTATTAATTTACACAAGGCCAGAAATCCCCTGATACATGAAACACTTGCTCCTTAAACTACAATATCAGGCCTCCCAGAGGCACTTTTACAACACTTGAAAAAGAGCTACAGTGCTCCCAGTTTCCCAAGCCTACTCAAGGCAACATAACACGAAAACCTAATATTTACTGGCCTTACAAGGCACTTATTACACAGAGGTATCTAGTACCCAACCTACAGGGCCTTAGTGAAAAAGAACAGGTTAAATAAACGGCCCGAGTACAACATGAATGGAGTCGAAGATTGAGCTCCAAAAATATTCAAAGACCTATAGGGCACTTGGCCGATGAAACAGGGGCTAATCCCAAACTGCTGAGGTTTCACGCATGGAAATAACTTTAATACTTTGCAGAAACAAATGTGGCACCTGAAACCAAGATGAAGGAGAGCTCAAGAGGGTATATCACTCTCTATCCCCGATGTACAGTTTAAGATTTTATGAAGTTTTACATTATCCCGCAGAAAGTTACATTTTTAGGAAAACTAGGTTACATAGATAATGTTTCGGACCTTTCCCTCAGGTTAAACTGCGGAGCTTGCAAGAAAGAAAGATGTGGCCATTACCTTGTCGAAGAACTGCTGCCTGATGAAAGAGGCCTCCCGTCTCCTGCTTTGACACACACGCTCAATAAGACGACGATCAAGTGGCCAAGAGACGAGAAAATCCGCAGTTGATAAACCCTCGGGGAAAGTTCGAGACCTTTCACGAATAAACCAGCCACACCCTCTCAATTTATTGGTCAATTTGAAAGTTACACTGAAAACCACTACGACCACCAAAAAAAACACTCTACCCGGTTCCCTTTCCTCCACACACTTTCCCGACATGCCTAACAGAACCTCATCTCCAACCATGCAATTAACTTCCCCCCTCTCCTGGTCTCCCTCAACTTCCCTGACTCCAGCAAAACCTACTTCCTCCTCCCTTCTCTCCCTCTCACTACCCTGTTCCACCTCCCTCTTCCTAAAACGTTTCCCTTTCCTACTGTGCCCTTTCTTCTTGCCTCGCACCTCCTCTGTAACACTTCCCTGATCACCATCTTCCCTCTGCTTTTCTACCTACAGTGACACATACCGATTCCTCACAGACCTCTCCTGGGCTCACTCCCTGAGGAAAGCCCTTAGCCCTCGTTTACTGTATCTTCCCCTTAGATCATTAGTTGAACTGTCTTCGACAACGTCACCCCTTCCTCCCCTCCCTCTTACCTACTTACCGTATCCTGTACATTGATTGAGAGAGACCTACCTTCATGCCTGTCCTCCGTTACAAGGCTAATTATCTCCCTCATACCTGCTCATTTTCCATAATTCCCACCCACACTCGCTGTCTCTAAACGTACCTCCTGAGCCATTCTTTTAATTTTTCAAAGAAATGTGAAATGATATTGCAATATCAACAGAAATAAAATGTCAGAGGAAGGAAACACTGCATACTACACACAGTTTCACGGCGATAATGCAAACGAAACACTATTTCGTAAAATAATTACACTACAGTTATCCTAATTAGATGTATCCTAATTATACAATACTAGGAATAACAAGGCTAACTATAGATATGTAGTTACACTAAATACGTAAGATTTTTTTGCCATTGGCTTTAGGTCGCACCGACACAGGTAGGTCTTATGGCGACGATGGGATAGGAAAGACCTAGGAGTTGGAAGGACACGGCCGTGGCTTTAATCAAGGTACAGCCCCAGCATTTGCCTGGTGTGAAAGTGGGAAACCACGGAAAACCATTTTCAGGGCTGCCGACAGTGGGAATCGAACCCACTACTTCCCGGATGCAATCTCACAGCCGCGCGCCCCTAACCGCAGAGCCAACTCGCTCTGTACGTAAGTAATAATAATAATAATAATAATAATAATAATAATAATTATTATTATTATTATTATTATTATTATTATTATTATTAGGCTAGGTCAAGCAGCAGGGAAACCTTTCTGGACAGTAATAAAGAGTGTTAGGAAGGGAGGGAAAAAGGAAATGAACAGTGTTTTGAGTAATTCAGGTGAACTCGTAATAGATCCCAGGGAATCACTGGAGAGGTGGAGGGAATATTGTGAACATCTTCTCAATGTAAAAGGAAATCATCCTGGTGGTGTTGCAAACAGCAAAGCTCATGGGGAGAAGGAAAATGATATTGGTGAAATTATGCTTGAGGAAGTGGAAAGGATAGTAAATAAACTCCATTGTCATAAGGCAGCAGGCGTAGATGAAATTAGACCTGAAATGGTGAAGTATGGTGGGAAGACAGGGATGAAATGGCTTCATAAAGTAGTAAAATTAGCGTGGAGTGTTGGTAAGGTACCTTCAGATTGGACAAAAGCAGTAATTGCACCTATATATAAGCAAGGGTACAGCAAGGATTGCAACAACTATCGAGGTATCTCATTGATTATTATACCAGGCAAAGTATTCACTGGCATCTTGGAAGGGAGGGTGCGATCAGTCCTTGACAGGAAGTTGGAAGAAAACCAGTGGGGTTTCAGACCACAGAGAGGCTGTCAGGATCAGATTTTCAATATGCGCCTGGTAATTGAAAAATGCTACGAGAGGAATAGGCAGTTGTGTTTATGTTTCCCAGAGAAATCATATGACAGGGTACCGAGGGAAAAGATGTTCACTATACTGGGGACTATGGAATTAAAGGTAGATTATTAAAATCAATCAAAGGCATATATGTTGAAAATTGGGCTTCAGTGAGAATTGATGGTAGAATGAGTTCTTGGTTCAGGGTACTAACAGGGGTTAGATAACGCTGTAATCTTTCACGTTTGTTGTTCGTAGTATGCATGGATAATCTGCTGAAAGATATAAAATGGCAGGGAGGGATTCAGTTAGGTGGAAATGTAGTAAGCAGTTTGGCCTATGCTGACGACTTGGTCTTAATGGCAGACTGTGCCGAAAGCCTGAAGTCTAATATCTTGGAACTTGAAAATAGGTGCAATGAGTATTGTATGAATATTAGCCCCTCGAAGACTAAATTGATGTCAGTAGGTAAGAAATTCAACAGAATTGAATGTCAGATTGGTGATACAAAGCAAGGACAGGTCGATAATTTCAAGTATTTAGGTTGTGTGTTCTCCCACGATGGTAATATAGTAAGTGAGATTGAATCAAGGTGTAGTAAAGCTAATGCAGTGAGCTCGCAGTTGCGATCAACAATATTCTGTAAGAAGGAAGTCAGCTCCCAAACGAAACTATTTTTACATCGGTCTGTTTTCAGACCAACTTTGCTTTACGGGAGCGAAAGCTGGGTGGACTCAGGATATCTTATTCATAAGTTAGAAGTAACAGACATGAAAGTAGCAAGAATGATTGCTGGTACAAGCAGGTGGGAACAATGGCAGGAGGGTACTCGGAATGAGAAGATAAAGCTAATTTAGGAATGAACTCGATGGATGAAGCTGTACGCATAAACCGGATTCGGTGTTGGGGCCATGTGAGGCGAATGGAGGATGATAGGTTACCAATGAGAATAATAGATTCTGCTATGGAGGGTAAGAGAAGTAGAGGGAGACCAAAACGACGATGGTTAGATTCGGTTTCTAACGATTTAAAGATAAGAGGTGTAGAACTAAATGAGGCCACAACACTAGTTGCAAATCGAGGATTGTGGCGACGTATAATAAATTAACAGAGGCTTGCAGACTGAACGCTGAAAGGCATAACAGTCTATAATGATAATGTATGTATGTATGTATGTATGTATGTATGTATGTATGTATGTATGTATGTATGTATGTATGTTGTTATTATTATTATTCTTATTCTTATTATTATTATTATTATTATTATTATTATTATTATTATTATTATTATTATTATTATTATTATTATTATTATTATTCGTTTTTCTCGACACAATAAAATTCCTAGATAAATTTCCCCTACTACACAAAAATTACGGAATACTAAAGAAATAACGATATTTTTTTATAAAATGATTATACTACAATAATTCTAAACTGCGTTTAGATGTATCCTAATTACAATAGGTTAACTGAAACAACAGAAATGTATTTAAAACTATTAGAAAGTGTTTACATGTATTCCTACAGCTAACAGAAATTAAAACTGCCTTTAAATGCTGAATGTTTGAGGGTTCAAAGCATAAAGTAGGCCGGAGACTTGAACTACTCAGAACTACAAATATCTGAATACAGGAATCAGCTTATTATTATTATTATTATTATTATTATTATTATTATTATTATTATTATTATTATTATTATTATTATTATTATTCTAGACTACCTCATACTCTTAAATTCTCGACCGTATGCGAACAATGCAATATTTGAATACCGAAGAGCGGCAATAATCATTAACAATACAGTGACTGTTAACTTTCTTGATTTTACTAGAGAATTTAGAATGTTTTCTTTTTTCTGTACCTTACAGTAAACACTTGGCATCTTCCTCTGCAAACATCTCGTGTTAGATAGGGTGGCCAGCCTTTTCATATCTGCTCGCCTTATTCATTCAGCTCACTGATCGTTAGATGCTAAAAAAAATTCCTAAATATTATATTTTATTGACTAGGCTACTGCATCTTCTATCCAACACCTTGCTTCCCTCTTTAGTTTATTTACATTTTTACACAGAATTTCTTCTCCCTTCTTAACGATAATTTTTATAATCCGATTTGAACATTATTCCGGAATTTTTGTGAATCTGTTTTGGATTCCTTGCTGTCTACGAAGACAAGGCCAGGAATTTACCTATCGTTAAAACATACCAAATGAATGGAGAGTTGCTAAAGTTGCCCTTGTGTATAAAGGAAAGGGTGATAGACATAAAGCTGAAAATTACAGGCCAGTCAGTTTGACACGTGTTGCATGTAAGCTTTGGGAAGGCATTCTTTCTGATTATATTAGACATGTTTGCGAAATTAATAACTGGTTTGATAAAAGGAAGTTTGGGTTTAGGAAAGGTTATTCCACTGAAGAACAACTTGTAGGATTTCAGCAAGATATAGCAGATATCCTGGATTCAGAAAAGTAGAAAAGCAGCTGGAATTGATAAGATTTCTGGGGATATACTAAACTGGGGCAAATATTCACTTATAGGCGGGGGAGTTAGGGATTGGAGTAACTTACCAAGGGAGATGTTCAATAAATTTCCAATTTCTTTGAAATCATTTAGGAAAAGACTAGGAAAACAACAGATAGGGAATCTGCCACCTGGGCGACTACCCTAAATGCAGATCAGTATTGATTGATTGATTGATTGATTGATTGATTGATTGATTGATTGATTGATTGATTGATTGATTGATTGATTGATTGAGGTAATGGGTTGGGATATAGTACCATATCTGAAATACTTATTTTATTATTGTTTGGTTGAAGGAGCTATACCAAATGAATGGAGTGTTGCTATAGTAGCCCCTGTGTATAAAGGAATGGGTGATAGACAGAAAGCTGAAAATTACAGGCCAGTCAGTTTGACATGCATTGCATGTAAGCTTTGGGAAAGCATTCTTTCTGATTATATTAGACATGTTTGCGAAATTAATAACTGGCTTGACAGAAGGCAGTTTGGGTTTAGGAAAGGTTATTCCACTGAAGCTCAGCTTGTAGGATTTCAGCAAGATATAGCAGATATCCTGGATTCAGGAGGCCAAATGGACTGTATTGTGATTGACCTATCTAAGGCATTTGATAGGGTGGATGGTGGAAGACTACTGGCAAAAATGAGTGCTATTGGACTAGAAAAAGAAGTGACTGAATGGGTGGCTATATTTCTAGAAAATAGAACTGAGAGAATTAGAGTAGGCGAAGCATTATCTGACCCTGTAATAATTAAGAGGGGAATTCGTCAAGGCAGTATTACTGGACCTTTATATTTTCTTGTATACAGGATGAAGCGTAATTCGCGCACTCGGGCGTCGCAGCGCGACTCCTCACATGCCAGCAATAAAAAAATATCTCTCACAAAACTTCGTCCTGCGAGTATATCCGGCAGAAAAAGGACGTTGAAGTGTGGCAATCTGGCAACACTGTAACCACATGCAGAGTAACATGTTAGTCGTGCTGTACAGTTAGTGCAGTGGGTAGAGTTTTTGGTTGGCATGCAGGAGGTCGATGGTTCGATCCTGGGTTGAGGCGCATTTTTTATTTGCTAATTTCCATCTGACATTACCTACTGTAATACAGTAAGACACCGTTTCTGAGGTCATATGTATCCTACATTTACAACAACATAATAATAGTAATAATAATAATAACAATAATAATAATAATAATAATAATAATAATAATAATAATAATAATAATGTCCGCCTCTGTGGTGTAGTGGTTAGCGTGATTAGCTGCCACCCCCGGAGGCCTGGGTTCGATTCCCGGCTCTGCCACGAAATTTGAAAAGTGGTACGAGGGCTGGAACGGGGTCCACTCAGCCTCGGGAGGTCAACTGAGTAGAGGTGGGTTCGATTCCCACATTTCCGTGGTTTCCCACTTCTCCTCCAGGCGAATGCCGGGATGGTACCTAACTTAAGGCCACGGCCGCTTCCTTCCCTCTTCCTTCCCTATCCCTTCCAATCTCCCCATCCCTCCATAAGGTCCCTGTTCAGCATAGCAGGTGAGGCCGCCTGGGCGAGGTACTGGTCATACTCCCCAGTTGTATCTACGACCAAGAGTCTGAAGCTCCAGGACACTGCCCTTGAGGCGGTAGAGGTAGGATCCCTCGCTAAGTCCGAGGGAAAAACCGAACCTGGAGGGTAAACAGATGATGATGATGATGATAATAATAATAATAATAATGCATTGAGATACGTACTAAACAGCATGCGAAGTCATATGTATCCTACATTTACAATAACATAATAATAATCATAATAATAATAATAATAATAATAATAATAATAATAATAATAATAATAATAATAATAATAATAATAATGCATTGATATACGTACTAAACAGCATGCGGTTACCAGACGCAATGTTGAAAGGCAGAATTATTGGGACCATGGTGATAACACATACAAAGTGTAACCGAGTTTGGACATTATTCGCACAGCACGTTGCTAGGCCTACTGGTAACGTAAGGCCCTAACGAAATGTAACGGACCTGAACGAGGCAAGAATAATAGTTGGTACTAATCTATGGGATCATTGGAGGAGGGTACAAAGAAAATATGTTTCACATCTAGTAAATGAAGTGGTGCGAATAAATTCACGTCCACGACGTGGAAAGGGCGCCTTTCAAAGCTGACCAATGAAAACGATTGTTCATCCATTTCTAGGATCGTAGTATGTAAGTGCAAATGGTTTCTAGAGGACCCACTGCAATCGCTGTTGACGATTAAGATGCCAGGTACCATACCACCTGGACTACATTTCATCATCATCATCATCATCTGTTTACCCTCCAGGTTCGGTTTTTCCCTCGGACTTAGCGAGGGATCCCACCTCTACCGCCTCAAGGGCAGTGTCCTGGAGCTTCAGACTCTTGGTCGGGGGATACAACTGGGGAGTATGACCAGTACCTCGCCCAGGCGGCCTCACCTGCTAAGCTGAACAGGGGCCTTGTGGAGGGATGGGAAGATTGGAAGGGATAGGCAAGGAAGAGGGAAGGAAGCGGCCGTGGCCTTAAGTTAGGGACCATCCCGGCATTCGCCTGGAGGAGAAGTGGGAAACCACGGAAAACCACTTCCAGGATGGCTGAGGTGGGAATCGAACCCACCTCTACTCAGTTGACCTCCCGAGGCTGAGTGGACCCCGTTCCAGCCTTCGTACCACTTTTCAAATTTCGTGGCAGAGCCGGGAATCGAACCCGGGCCTCCGGGGGTGGCAGCTAATCACGCTAACCACTACACCACAGAGGCGGACCTGGACTACATTTACGAAATTAAAAACATACGCCTCAAACCAAGATCGAACACTCGACCTCCTGCATGCTAACCCAAAACTCTATCCACTGCACCAACTGTACAGTACGACTAACGTCTGCTGACAGAGGTAGTTACCCTACATGTGGTTACAGTGTTGCCAGATTGTTACTTTTCAACGTCGTTTTTCTGCCGGATATACTCGCAAGACGAAATTTTGTAAGAGACATTTTTTTATTGCTGTCATGTGAGGAGTCGCGCTGCGACGCCCGAGTGCGCGAATTACGCTTCACCCTGTATATCAATGATATGTGTAAAGAAGTGGAATAAGAGATAAGGCTGTTTGCAGATGATGTTATTTTGTACAGAGTAATAAATAAGTTACAAGATTGTGAGCGGCTGCAGGGTGACCTCGATAGTGTTGTGAGATAGACGGTGGGCAATGGTATGTTGATAAACGGGGTTAAAAGTCAGGTTGTGAGTTTCACAAATAGGAAAAGTCCTCTCAATTTTAATTACTATGTTGATGGGGTGAACGTTCCTTTCGGGGATCATTGTAAGTACCTGTAGGTGTTAATATAAGAAAAGATCTTCATTGGGGTAATCACATAAATATGATTGTTAATAAAGGGTACAGATCTCTGCACATGGTCGTGAGGGTATTTAGGGGTTGTAGTAAGGATGTGAAGGAGAGGGCATATAAGTCTCTGGTAAGACCCCAACTAGAGTATGGTTCCAGTTTATAGGACCCTCGCCAGGATTACTTGATTCAAGAACTGGAAACAATCCAAAGAAAAGCAGCTCGATTTGTTCTGGGTGATTTCCGAAAAAAAATTAGCGTTACAAAAATGTTGCAAAGTTTGGGCTGGGAAGAGCTGGGAGAAACGAGACCAGCTGCTCGACTAAGCGGTATGTTCCGAGCTGTCAGCGAAGAGATAGTGTGGAATGATGTTAGTAGACGAATAAGTTTTATTGGTGTCTTTAAAAGTGGGAAAGGTCACAATATGAAGATAAAGTTGGAATTCATCATCATCATCATCATCATCATCATCATCTGTTTACCCTCCAGGGTCGGTTTTTCCCTCGGACTTAGCGAGGGATCCCACCTCTACCACCTCAAGGGCAGTGTCCTGGAGCTTCAGACTCTTGGTCGGGGGATACAACTAGGGAGTATGACCAGTACCTCGCCCAGGCGGCCTCACCTGCTATGCTGAACAGGGGCCTTGTGGAGGGATGGGAAGATTGGAAGGGATAGGCAAGGAAGAGGGAAGGAAGCGGCCGTGGCCTTAAGTTAGGTACCATCCCGGCATTCGCCTGGAGGAGAAGTGGGAAACCACGGAAAACCACTTCCAGGATAGCTGAGGTGGGAATCGAACCCACCTCTACTCAGTTGACCTCCCGAGGCTGAGTGGACCCCGTTCCAGCCCTCGTACCGCTTTTCAAATTTTCGTGGCAGAGCCGGGAATCGAACCCGGACCTCCGGGGGTGGCAGCTAATCACGCTAACCACTACACCACAGAGGCGGCTAGTTGGAATTCAAGAGGACAAATTGGGGCAAATATTCGTTTATAGGAAGGGGAGTTAGGGATTGGAATAACTTACCAAGGGAAATGTTCAATAAGTTTCCAATTTCTCTGCCATCATTTAAGAAAAGGCTAGGAAAACAACAGATAGGGAATCGGCCACCTGGGCGACTGCCCTAAATGCAGATCAGTAGTGACTGATTGATTTCGTGATTGAACATGTGGATGCATATTCTTCCTTTTATTTTTTCAGTATAACGTTAATAAAGAGTGTGCACCATATAGGTGATAGTTTCCACCGCCTGCTTTAGACCTATACTTGAATGTATCTCACCTATCATTACGCCTCCTTTTATTTTAGTTGTACACATAACCCCTGAATGTAATTCTTCTGTAGCATTTATAAGTTTGTTTGACGTTGCTATTTCACACACTTTTGCTTCGGTCGCTCATCTGCTGACTGAATCAAATAATTTCCGCGATATCTGTAATATGTAACTTACCACCCTTTCTCTCTAAGCATCTGTCCATTGGGGCCGATAACATAAGTGTTAGGCCCCTTTAACAACAATCCTCATCATCATCATCATCATCATCATCTATGCATTATTGTTTCAGTGGCAAATATATTATCTGGAGTTCATTAGTAGTAGTATCAATCATCAATGATCTGCGGATGCCCAGGTGGCAGATATTTATCAACTATTTACCTCATATTTGCATATATTTACAATTGTTTACCAAGATTTTTCTCAAATATGTTCAACGAAATTCGAAATTTATCGAACATTTCCTTTCGTAATTTATTCCAATCCCTTACTCCTCGTCCTATAAATGAATATTTGCCCCAATCTGTCCTCTGAATTCAAAATTTTCTTCATACTATGGCCTTTTTGGTACTTTTAAAGGCTCCACTCAAGCTTATTCTTTTACTTATGTCATTTCTTGCGAACTCTCCGCGGACAGCTCGAAACATGCCTCATAGTCGAACAGCTCGTCTCCTTACTCCCATGTCTTCCCAACTCAAAGTTTGCAACATTTTAGTAACACTACTCGTTTGTGGAAAATCACTCAGAACAAATCGTGCTACTTTCTTTTGATTTTTTTTCAGTTCTCATATCAAGTAGTCTTGGTGATGGTCCCATACACCGGAGACATACTCTAACTGCGGTCTTACCAAAGACTTGTACTTCCATTCCTTTACATCCTTACCACAACCCCTAAATACTCCCATAACCGTGTGAATAGACCTGTAACCTTTCTTAACTACTTCGCTAATGTGATTATCCCAATGAAGATCATTCCATATTAACACCTATGTACTTACATTGTTCCCCATGGGGTGCTATCACCCCATCAACACAATAATTAACACTGAGAGGTCTTTTAGAATTTAGAAACTTCTACAACATTTATCTTGTTCTACATCTTTTATCTACATCGGTCACTGGATTGAAATACCTTCCTCTAACTATATTGACGGTTTCTGTACACAACGACGTGCCGGAATTTTGTCCCACATTGGTTATTTTACGTGTCTGTAAATTTACTGACACGAGGCTGGCATATCTGAGCACCTTTAAATAACACCACCATCAGACCAGTGCTCTATCATCTGAGCCACTCAGCACGGCAGGATTAAAATCTATTTCTTTATAACGTGACAATAATATTTCGAAGACCGAAGAAACGGCTTTCTTTTGCTAGTAGTTTAACATCGAATGTTTTCGGTGATGGAATGGCGGTAAGGGGCTTGGATTTGGAAGTTACCGGCCACGGCATTGATTCATGTACAACCCTAAATGGAAAACCATGAAAAAGTCATCTTCGAGGCTGCCAACGGGATTCGAAGCCAACGTCTCCAGAATCCATGTTCACATATACATGTCCAAACCACGCAACCAACTCGCTCGTTAGAAGAACTTATATTTCAATAGGATGTTCCTCAAAAAGTATTTAGAAAATTATGATGCTAATTATTTCGTTTAATTTGTTTCACAGGTGAAAACCTGGTTTCAGAATCGGCGAGCCAAATGGAGACGAGCAAGCCAGGTGAGCATCTTTATGGTTTTGCATTAATCATACAGAATACATAAGAGCGGAAGGATTATATTTCATAGCTGATTAGTATACCTCATTAGACTAGAGCAGCAGATATTTCTAAAGGAGTTCATGCAAAATTAGCTGATAAGGTTAACAATGAACATTTGGTTAGTGACATGGTGGAAGTTACGTGATAACACAGAGCTGTTTCCTTTGGTTACGGACCAATCCAGGAAACAGAGCATATT
Organism: Anabrus simplex; assembly: GCF_040414725.1. Classification (NCBI taxonomy): domain Eukaryota; kingdom Metazoa; phylum Arthropoda; class Insecta; order Orthoptera; family Tettigoniidae; genus Anabrus; species Anabrus simplex. The sequence continues at coordinate 47,456,313 of NC_090266.1, read as the reverse complement.
ACAACGTAAGTAAGTATCCTTTTGTTTCAGCAGGCCACATCCACCGACAGCAGTGAGACTGCTCCAACACAATCAGAAGACACGTCGACATCGAACATTCACGATGAAGAAAACGTGTTTTCCCCACAGGGTTCTCCGATAAGTGTCACCAGCTGATAATCATGTTATATATGATGTGTTCTACTAGCTAATGGCCACTTCACCACACAGATCCGATATGAATCAACAACTGATGATCATATTATATATGATGTGTTCTACTAGCTAATGGCCACTTCACCACACAGATCCGATATGAATCACCAACTGATGATCATATTATATATGATGTGTTCTACTAGCTAATGGCCACTTCATCACACAGATCCGATATGAATTACCAGCCGATGGTAGCATCATCTTACATCTCCGGTACGTTCTACCAGCTAAAGACCACTTCACCACACATATCCGATGTGGATATTGCTGACTGGTGATTAATACTTGTTTGGAAGTGTACAACCAGTTGATGATCACCTATTCCTACATATTCAGTGCGTGTTACATCCCCAGTAGCGACCACCACTTGACGTTATCTACGGCAAGTTCTACCTACCTGATGACCACCCCAACATCTTCGCAAAGGATTACTAATGCATGACAACTGATAGATTACTACTTTATCTTACATGAACAATAAGTGTCACCATCTGAAGACCACTTCATCTAACATCCACAACAAACTGTACCATCTGATGAGCACCTCAACGCACATCTCCGCTTTGGACTGCTAACTCATGACAACCGATAGATTACTACTACTTCTTACATGTACAAATGCCAAAGATCCACTAGTCAATAGATGACCGGAAAATAGTTTAAAATAAATAATGTGTTTTGTAGAAAATTAATTTCACCACTCCACCTTCTTGAACCCCTTATACTTTAATATCCTTTTATTCTACTAAAATACTGGAGACTTTAACATATAGAGTCAAATTCATTTAGTGTGAAAAAATACCTACCTTGGAAATTTAATTTTGACAATGTGTATATACTTTCGCCTTCTATTTAATGGTGATAACTAGGGAGGGGGGTGTGAAATGACATAGAAAATAATAGAGCAAACGGAGAAAATAAACTAGGGTAAACTTTCATCCTGACAGCCTCCGTTCAGCATGGTGGTAAAAGCTAATTTCCTTGAACACGAATTAAGGATATGGCTATGAATGGTTTCACAACTCTTCAAAACGCCTTTGTCTCAAAGAAGCTCCCCTTGGGTGAAGGAAATCACTGAGGGAATCACATTTACCAGAAAATAAATTGGTACATCCGAACAGTGACTCTTGGTCTTATCGAGAACCAGGCCATGGACCTTTCTATTAGGAAGCTTGAGCCATTGTAACAGTGTGGACTCTAGAGAAAGAAATAGAACAGGAAATAACACTGCGGGGTGCGAGGGAGAGAAAGTGAGCTGCCTCATTTCTTCTCGTGGTAATAATTGCACAACTACTGAAGATCGAAGGTTAGTAATATGATGCTTGAAAGTTTAGGTTACAAAGACAAAAGAATGGATCTAAATAACTTCTTACGTTAATGGAAAGTATCAGTGACATCCCAAATGTTGGTAAATCACTGGCCCTTCCGACCAGAAAAGCATTAACCATTTTATCAATATGAATCCTATATATGCATGTAAGTTAGCAGAATTTCACAAATTGCCACTATTACTTAGCTTAAGCTCGAATTTCTCTTATCACAGTAATCGGGCAGTTTGTGGGTATTTTTACGGGTTCCTGACGCCCAATGGTACAATGCTCGACTGTGTCTCAAGCTTGCTCTACAACATTTAGTTCCGCAGAACAGGCTGGTCAATCCATCCGGGTGATAACCTCAATTTCCATGTAGTTGTGCACCAATATATTCCGGTGTAGACGAGTGGTTGTCATCAATAAATAGGAACTCTTTATCCGGCTCCCTTGAAAATACTGACATACTCTTGGACGAAGGCATCTCTGTACGACTGGACTGAAAGTGGAGTTCGAACCCACAATCCCTCGAACGTATCCTCACAGCCACGTGATCCAAACCGCTCGTAGGGCTCTTTTGCCATACGGAGGCATGGCAATGATACAGTCTGGTTCAAACGGTATATTAAAATAATTTCCATCTAACTTTACTACGGTAATACAACATTCAGGCTATTCACTGATTATCGCTCGATGTTTTAAAAAGTGTCTAATAGTCCTTCCTAGTTAGACGGTCAATATTAGTCAATATTACTGGATCTTTTTTCATGTTATCTTTCGAGATAACATCCGGAAAGGATGTAAACATATCTGTGTATTGGTCTAGGTCTGACCATAGGTGCAGACTTACTACTTCCGTTTAGATAGGAAGTCTGGGAACTGTTTAAATGGCACACTTCACAAACCATAGCGTGTGTGATGTGAAGCAAACTGTGAAAATGTGAAAAATTACTTTACCGAGAACGTTTTCTTAACCTTCAGTATCCAACTGTCCGAACGTTTGAAATAGCACTTCGTGGACTACACGAGAGCTACAGCCCAGGTTTAAAGAAAGAGGCCAATCACATTAACAGTTGTTATTAACTACGTGTATTCCACCAGCCGTCACAGAAACACGCGACAGTGAAAACATCCCTCCACGCAGAGTTGGCGTTAAGACTGAGCCGACATCAAGTAACTGATAAAAGACCACGAAGGAAGAGAAATTACCTGCGTGTGTTGGTGGCCGAGGAAGCCGACGACGTTCTCAGGAGAAGCATCCGTCCTGCGTATCACTGAAGAAACTTCTGGAACAAAAGCTCTGCAACCGGGAAGATTTCCCCTCGATTTTCAATGCCCATGAAAACTTACATTCCTTTTATTAGTAGGCAGCTTTGCCCGGCTGATTTCTCCTCTTCTTGTGCCAACTGCTGTTCCCTTACAATGCATCACTCGGAGTCTGGTGACCTTTCAACAAAACCTGTCATTATTACCAGGCTATCAAAAGTATACAGGTCTCCTCTTAGCACAAATTGTCCATCACAACCTTGTAACAGGCAGCGCTATTAGCTGCCGCCCTCGGAGCCAGGATTCGATTCCGGTACTGCCAGAAATATAATCATATCAGGTGGGCTTGTATATGGTTTAAAATGTGCATAGAGACCACTTCCATGAAGGATGTGACGGAAAAGTAGTGCACCACCTTAGGACGAGAACACGAATTTATATTTTTCACAGCACAAATTCATAACTTTTGTGTTGTAGTTCTAAAAATACCCAATAAATTACACAAGGTCAGTAAAATGATGACACATTACGACTAACTTGCAAGATAGGTTTTCTTGCCATTTTTACACTATTGATTATACAGTCGCTTCCTCTTGTGCTAAAATTTTCAAATTCTGGCAGCCTCTTATTCATCAGAGGTCCCGGGTTCGACTTCCAGCTCGTCCCAGGATTTTAATCTTGAATTTTCCGTCTTTATGGCTGAGTGGTCAGTGTCTTGGTCTTGGCTCGGGGACTGGGTGTTTGTGCTGTCCCCAACATTCTTGCAGTTAACACACCAAACACAATACCACCTTCCACCTCACAACACATGGCAGATGCCGCCCACCCTCATCGAGGTGTCTGTCTCACTAGGACAATAGTCACATGCATTTATTATTATTATTATTATTATTATTATTATTATTACAATCTTGGAATGAAAGTTGGAAATAGAGTTTACTCAGCTTCGTGAGACCAAATGAGGAGCTGTATGATATGGGAGGCAGCGGACTTGGTAAAGACGGTAGAGAAGGTCGTTATGCTGACCACGTCTTACGCAATAACTGCATGCCATCCGGATGGGTAGCAGTTATCATGGCAGGCCAAAACTCTTAATGATTTGTAGATGATACAAGGTTTCGTTTGTTATTGACAGAGATTTACTGTTACACTCGGGTGACCTGAAGTCAGTCCCTTATTTGACGGGATAGCCCCTTGTTTCTCTGAAGTGTCCCAGCAAAATATACACGGGACCCATATTGTACCGTATTCCGTGAACCGTCCCGTATATTTTAAAATACCGTGTTTAAACTTTATTTGTCACAAATCCCTGATGTATATTTCTCATTGTGTAAAGTAATTACTAGGGCCCGGGTGTTTATGACCTAAAAATGTATTAAAATATGACTTCAAAATGTTTGGTAACATTTTCTAAACATCTAAAATCTTGCCGTTGTTTGAATTAACATTGAAAATGTACTTTTAAAATCTAGGACATTCAACAATAATAACTAATAATATTAATTTATTATTATTATACGGTATTTCGAATTTATTTATTTATTTACTGAATCCAGAGATAACTCTCGATTCTGCATATAATGAAATAAATGTCACATGTTGATGGGGGATCAGAAAGAATTACAATAGAACATTAAATACATTTTGAAGTTTTCAAATAGGAACGATCTTCTATTTTCGTGCAACATTCACTTGTACGGGGAGGAGACTGTTCAACATCGCAGGATGTTATTGGGACATATTTGAAATACACCAAATCATTAGAGTTCAGTTGAGGCTCACCTTTCTGTCGCTTTCTACGCGTCTACCTCTTTCTGTACAGCTTACCCTCCTAATTCACATAAATATGTATTTCTAAGAAAGATCATTGTAAGAAATTACAGACAACAATATATTAGGAGATGTGGAAATTCCGTCTTTGAGGCGACTGCAAGCACGTATGCGAAAATGGAGCAAAAGAGATAAAAATATGACAAAAATACGAAAATTCACGGGGAAATACGACCATATTGTGAAAAATTGAAAAATGACAGAAAACGTTCAAAAGCCAAAATATGTCTTTATATGACGCGTGGAAATTGCATAATTTTAGTCACCATAGATAAAATCATTCCTAACCTGTATTTTCCATGCAAAGAATATTATAAAGAAATAGAATATGTCATGTTATAAACATCCGGGCTCTAGTACTGTAACCACAGTTTGTTTGCTTGGCACTAAATGTAACAAACCAGTGAGACAGACGTATATAAAATGGTAATTTATAATCCTGCATAGTGGACATAATTTGGTATGAATATGTCTTATGGCTGGAGATGATCCAAAAATGTCTGTGACGGAAGTGACGTCACAGTCGTTACCGCAGGCCTTGATCGCCGAAGATGCCCTGTGGAATGTAGCAAATAAGACATTTTCATGATCATTACCTATTCGAAAAGGGAAACGTTTCTTTTTTCTTCAATACTTTATATACTGGAATTGGGTCGCTTCCAATAATAATAATAATAATAATTGATACCGTGGTTTAGTCGATCAGCAGAGGTGAAAGAAGGCGCCGGGGTGAATGGGTCTAACTACCAAAATTAAAGTTAATTTAAAACTGTAACAAGGTTATATTTTTTCTCTCCTTCTTTTTTTTTTTTTTTTTTTTAACAACAAGAAACAAAGCAATAGGTACAAGTAGCAAACATTAACTCTAGGAAAGATAAGATTGGTGGTATAAACAGAACTTGGGCTTCAAGCCCTCCCTTTACATTTTCTGAGTTCTCAGCTCACAAACACATATTTACCAAAGGGCAGAAAACCCCTAATACCTGGAGCACTTGCTCCCAACTTTGAACCTCAAGCCTCCCAGAGGCACTACTACACACTGGAAAAGAGCTAACACGCTCTCAGTTTTTCACACCTATTCAAGGCAATATCAGACTTTACCATTGATTGCCATCAAGGCACGACTTACAACAATGACACGGGGGTATCTTGTACCCAATCTACTGGGCCTTAGCAGGAAAAGAACAGGTTAAGTAAATGGCCTGGAATACCAAAAAGAATGGAAGCGTATACTTGCACTCCTAAATACACATTTTAAAACCTAAAAGGCACTAGGCTGATGAAACAGGGGCTATTCCCAAACTATGGAGGTGACTCGTATAAGGAAGAAATTTAAAACATTGAGGAAAAGAAGAAAATCAGTTACCAAAACGTAGTCACCTCAAACCAATATGGAGGGGAGCTCGAGAGGGTATATCACTCTCTATCCCCGAACTACAGTTACAAATTTACTTAAGATTTTACATAAACTGGTAGAAATTTACATATTTGTAAAGATGGGTTACATGGTAAAGGTTTCGGACCTTTCCCGCGGGTTAAACTGCTGAGCTAGCAAGAAATGAAGATGTTAAGCGGCCATTACCTTACTGAAGAACTGCTGCATGAAGAAAGAGGCACCTCCCGCCTCCTGCTACACATCCATACACAGAGTTAGATGTTGATGAAGTGGCCGAGAAACAAGAAAATCAGCAGGTTTTATACCCTCGGGGAAGGTTCAAGACCTTTCATGAATGATCAAGACACACCCACGGAGTTTTATGGTTAACATCAAAAGGTACACACAAAATGGAAGAAGTACGGGATTGGCTGAAAATTAATTACAGAAATTATTGAATGGTTAACTTCTAAACTGGCGGAAGGAAAAGATAAATATTGCCAACCCAAGAATGAATGAAAAAAATTTAGTAAAGAAAAAAACTTATGAATACAAAATTTCTTCAAATAAAGTTCCTTCACTTCGCACCAGGGTGCATGATCATAGTTTTTTAGTAGAGACATCTATGAGAGAATTTCCACACTTCTTGATAAATAGTAAACAAAAACTAGCCGGAATTCACACAGTGACATCTTCAGAGGAAAAATTTAAGTTGGTCTAGTTCCAAGTTCACCGAGCTCGATAGCTGCAGTCGCTTAAGTGCGGCCAGTATCCAGTATTCGGGAGATAGTAGGTTCGAACTCCACTGTCGGCAGCCCTGAAAATGGTTTTCCGTGGTTTCCCATTTTCACACCAGGCAAATGCTGGGGCTGTACCTTAATTAAGGCCATGGCCGCTTCCTTCCCACTCCTAGCCGTTCCTTGTACCATCGTCGCCATAAGACCTATCTGTGTCGGTGCGACGTAAAGCAACTAGCAAAAAAAAAAAAAAATCCAAGTTCAGTGTTTCTTCAGTAGAGGAGTTCTAATTGGCGCAAGATTTAAACGTGCGGCGTAGAAGTGTGCCACCCGGTACAAGAATAATAATAATAATAATAATAATAATAATAATAATAATAATAATAATAATAATAATAATAATCAGTACTTGTTTCCTATAAATAAATGATACTCTTTGTGAGGTCTGCGGCTCGTGTTATGGTTATGGACACTGACGAGTATAAGAATAAGATCACGGCTATATTGTCAGAGCCTGTTTATATACTGAGCTCACGTGACACTACCATTCGTGTGTCCAACGCCACTGCGAAGCTCTTAAGGCAATCTTCAATTCCAATAGAGGAGGCCAAACACCTGTCCCCGGAGGATGCAGTGCCGCTAGGTTATATGGACTGCCTAAGATCCATAAAAAAATTGTTCCACTCAGACCTATTGTTAGTGCGATGGGTTCTCCTACGTATGCTCTGACTAAATACCTAAGCAAATTGCTTCAGCCACACAAAGGACGTACTGAATCATACGTCAGGGACTCTCGATATTACGTCAACAAGCTGTAAACCATAACCCTTCAACCTAATGCACTTTCGGAAGGTTTCGATGTGGAGTCCTGGTTCACTAAAGTGCCGATTGACTCGGTCATGTCTCTCATTGAACACCTGTTTCCTAAGGACATTACTAAGCTACTTTACCACTGCATGACTTCCAGCTATTTCTTGTGGAGTGAGAATTTTTACGAACAGACGGACGGAGTAGCTATGGGAAGTCCACTTTCGCCCGTAGTGGCTAATTTCTTTATGGAGCATTTTGAAGAGGAGGCTATTGCTTCGGCGCCCGTCAAACCTATGATGCATTTGTGGTTTGGACAGAAGGTCCTGAGAAACGTCATCTATTTCTAAACCACCTAAATCAGCAACATCCTTCAATTAAACTCACTATGGAGATGGAGTCGGACGGATGCCTTCCTTTTTTGGATGTTCTAGTAAGAAAGAAACCGGATGGCTCCTTGGGACATACCGTCTATCGTAAGCCTATCCAAACAAATCGCTATCTTCATACAGATTCTCACCACCATCCAGTACAAAAACAAGGCATTCTCACGACAATCGCCAAGAGGGCGAGACGAATTTGTGAGCCATCAAATATCCAGGTGGAGATGGACACGCTCAAAGTCACGTTGAAGGGTAATCGTTACAGCGATTTGCAGATTTATAGAGCCCTGCATCCCAGAGAAACGACCAAGCAAAGCTCACAGACGGAAGAAGTGAAGGGATCTGGCTACTTGCCTCACATTCACAACACAACAGATCGAATTGGCAAGGTCCTCCGCAAACACAATATAAAAACCGTGTTTGGCACCACCACTAAAATTGCTCACAGTCTAGATAAAACCAAGAATAAATTCTCCCCAATTTTACATCCTGTGGTATACGAAATTTCCTGTACTTGCGGTAAGGTATACATCGGCCAAACATGGTGGTCCATTGGTACCCGTATCAAGGGACATCACCGTAATATTCGTCTCAAGCAGCCAGACAAATCAGCAATAGCTGAGCACGCTCTATCGTCGGGTCACGATGTCATGTTCCAAGACGCTCGAGCTCTTACCCACACTAGACACTACAGGTCCAGGATTATACGGGAAGCTGTGGAAATAAGTAGAAATCCTAACAAATTCAACATGGCACTGGCTATCAATCAAGTAATACCTGGTTGCCAGCCATTAAGTATTTACGTAGGTAGTTCCCTTCCCTGTCTCTTCACTATTGTTATTTCATCTCGGTGTTTTTCAAATTCGTACGTTCCTCATCGCCAGATGTTTCAATCCAGGCTTGTGTCAATGTCTTTCACCTGTCTATGTCATATGTTACGTACACATGTTATTGGGCCCCCTTAGACTGATTCTGATTGTTCCGTTAGCTTCCGCTTCGAACGCTAGCGCTGTACCGCGTCCGGGGGCTATCTGGTGACGAATGAACGTACCGTTTCCACTTCTATTATAACGTCTAAATTCAAAAGCTCGTTGTTTAAGAAGCCTTTCTCGTGGACAGTCGAGATTTTCTTCTGATGACGCAGAGCACAGTTCTCTGCGAAACGTAAAGAATTTTACCTTATTTTCTTGACATGGCATAAGCCCAAAAGCCTATATCATGTCTGATCAACCTGTGTTACACACTTCTTGTTCCGGTCGTGATCCTGAAGTAGAGCGATATACTTCCTACATTTATTGGTCTGCCCGACTCGAGGGCTGAATGGTCAGCGTACTGGGCTTCGGTTCAGAGGATCTCGGGTTCGATTCCCGGCCGGGTCAAGTATTTGAACCTTCATTGGTTAATTCCAATGGCCCAGGGGCTGGGTGTTTGTGCTGTCCCCAACATCCCTGCAACTCACACACCACTCAAAACACTATCCTCCACCACAATAACACGCAGTTACCTACATATGGCAGATGCCGTCCACCCTCATAGGAGGGTCTGCCTTACAAGGGCTGCATTCGGCTGGAAATAGCCACACGAAATTATTATTATTTATTGGCCTTAGGTCCTGAGCAGACCAAACAGCCAGCGTAGTAAAGAAACACGAATAGTTAAATATATTGCCACCAATGCATACTCAAACTATAAAGTCAAATTGTTTAAGGTTGGTATTACACCATCGCAAAAATTTGTCAAATATGTTTTGTAAAATATTTTTCATAACATATTTGAAGGTGTAAAGGAGGAATATCTTACAGAATGTCCTTTTATAACATTTTTTCATAAAAGGTGAGAGCATCGTGTTATCTCTTACAAAAGATCTCCCTTGTTAAATCCAAATAGCCAAAAATGCCAAACGTGTACACAACTATCCTTCATCCATTTTTGCTGAACTATGATGAAATATTTGATGTGGTGTAACTTTCACAAAATATTTTACAAAAGATTCTTGACAAATTTCTTTGATGGTGTTATAGCAGCCTAAGACAGTTCCTAATTGATGGTACAATTTGCTATTGTTAGTTGCAAGAAGTACGATTACGTTAATTAGAAGCTGCTGTTAAGCGCTTACAAATCACAATAACATAACATTTTGCTGTGTCTGAGGTGGACGACTGGAGATGAGATCGTTTACGTCTTGTATAGATTGTTCATCGCGTATTGATGACGTGTAAATGGCCGTTGAAAGGTTCTATGGTTAAAGCTCATTCGGATTATGAATGTGATTTATCGTATTTAGAGCTCTAATTTGAATGCCAAGGAGCCCTCGAGCACCATGGAGTAATGTCTAGCAGTGGCAGTTTCTAAGCTGGTTGCAGGTTTGCGCATCCATCCTTTTTTTATATTCTTGTAATTAATTAGACATTTCAAGTTATTATTTGCAAGCTGTGATTCATTCATTTAAAACTGTCTGCATCAACATCCATTCATCATGGTTTTTGTTCAGTCCAGCGGAGTGTGGGTGTGCGCATTTGCTTTGCAACCGAACAGCAAACTGCATTCTCCACTAATTTCTCATGCGCGCACATCTCGCTAGCTTCTGCACTCCTGTTGTCGTAAAGCTTTGTCCGGAGAACTGGTTCGCAGGTGACTCGCAATCCTTATGGGTGTTAGTCAGAAGTGCGTAGTGTTGCCCATACTTTAATTGCTCAAGTAGTGCATTATCACCATAAATTTAGTGTCCAGTTTACTGATAAAACACTTCAATTTCCATTCAGCAGAAGAGAAGTTAAAACATTAACATTCAGGATGGCCCATACCTGTACTAAGCATAGAGAAATGTGTACAAAAGTCGGAAGTTTACAAGTAAGTTCAATTCGTCTGTTTATGATGAACATAATTGGATTTATGGTTGTGAAAATAACAATTTATTGCACTGTTTTCCATGCTTGATGTTTGTCGAGGAGGATAAATAGACCAAAACAGGAATGACATATTTAAATCATCTAACAGACAGGATAAAAATGATAGTCAGTTAGATAATGAACACAGAAAATCGGTGTATATGCAAGTTGAAAGGTTTAAAAATAAAGAATAAAATAAATAAAATTAACCAAATTAAAAATTAAAGAAAACGGATCCTATAGGCAGTTGTTTCTTTCGTTATTTCATCGTAAAATTTTACACTTGTACATTTGAACGATTCCCTTCAAAATCGTACTGGAGAAAATAATGAAAACCTGGGATGAATCTCTGAAACTGGAAGGAATAAGTGGAATACACCTGGGGAAGAAAGGACAGAACCTGGAAAAATGGGTTCAGCTTTTTCAGATGATCTTGTCATCTTAGCCAAAAACCGAGAAGACGCTCAAAATGTGCTGGAAAGCCTACATGAAATCGCCGAGAAATCGGGTCTTAAAGAATCTTATGAAAATACGGAATATATGAAGCACAAACACCAAAGTGAGAGGTATGAAAAAACCTACAACCTGTTTTCCAGTCATTGACCGGCTTAGGGATGGAATGGATGAAGCCCCTATCTTGCGGCGAGGATAGGAATTGTGCCGGGTACCAAAGCCTGTCCCACTCCTCTGGAGCGATGATTAATGACTGACAGATGAAATGAAATGATACTGGAGAGTGTTTCTGAAATGAAAGATGACAGGGAAAACCGGAGTACCCGGAGAACAACCTGTCCCGCCTCCGCTTTGTCCAGCAGAAATCTCACATGGAGTGACCGGGATTTGAACCACGTAACCCAGTGGTGAGAGGCCGACGCACTATCGCCTGAGCCACGGAGGTTACAAAAGTGAGAGGTATATGGAGCTAAAACAGTGACAATTTGAAATACCTGAGTGAATGGATCCAACTCAACGGACTAGTTAAAGAGGCAAGGCAAGAGCCAGAAAATTAGATCTGGCCAACAAGCTTCCACAGAACCGGTGTAACAAACGGGCGGTATCCTACAAGGCCATATTATAACTCAGTAATAAAACTGGAAGGATTATACGCTTCAGAGTGCCTTATTATAAATCAAAAGGCGACCTGCAAGAATATGAGAAGAAGGAAAGGAAGTTCTGAGGAAAATGCTATGACCGCAGAAGACTACTGATGGGACTTGGAAGAAAAGAAGAAATGAGGAGCTGTACAAGTTCACTGAAAAGATCACGGGCACAGTGCAGAAACGAAGGCTGAAATTCTATGGACACCAATAATAATGAATGACAAACGACTGACCAAAAACGTCATCATGGGTTTGAAGACCGCCTCCAAGTGGGTAGAAGTGGTCAAGAGGGATGCGGGGGAAGTTGGAAATTACATTACAGATGATCCACAATAGAAGAGAGTTCAGAAGAATCGACAGTCTAAAATCATTTGAAGAGAAACTAATAAAGCAGAGACCCGAACGGATCATTTCCGAAAAGGAGAGAAAGACGAGAAGCGAAACTATCGGGAGATTATGGGAAGAGAAGAGAAGAAAGGCCATAAAGTCTTACATTCTATGCGCTGTATAATTGGCTAAACTTGGAAACAAACTTGTGCCTGCAGCTATTTCTCGATGGATACAGTACTTTTGTATCTGTCTGCTGGTAAAGTGAAATGTAGCTTCTACTGGAGTCTCGGTCTCATTATAGACCACCTTTATTAGCCTTACCACTTATTGACCTACGATCATAAGCACACCTGACCGTCGTCACTATAATCCAAGCGATTGCTAGGAATATTTACAATATGCTTGCTTCCTGGGTTAAAGCATCCACGTGTTCGTTATGTAGAATTTCCCTGTGTGAGAGTATTGAAATAAAGTTTACGCAGGTCTCGAGTTCGACTCTGGATGATGGTGATATGGTAGTCTATATACACGGTGACCATACGCAGGCATCCAAACAGTAAAATGCTCGACCCACGTTAATCGATGGTATTTTCAAGTTATCGATGTAGATCTGCACAGATGATGGTCACCGACCAGACGATTATTTCTGACAAAGTTGAGCGGATGAGTGATACTGCGATAAGATTCTGTTTACATTCCAAGTGACAGAAGGCAAATAGCTGCTACCTGCACTACGCAACAGCTTGTTCCACTGATAAACCAGGAACATGAATCATGCCTTGGTTTGTTCTTCGTTATCTCCGCACGCTCCAGAAAACAGAACCAAGACACACACGGCATAAAGATCAATTGTTAGCCTGAAAGTATTAACTGTTCATGACGTACCTCGACTGACTCTCCGACTTATAATCCGAAGTTTGCGGATCCAGTCCTCTCCGAGGTAGCCGATTGGCACCCTAGTGGCATAGCCTGCTTCGCTGCAAGTTGACAGAAAATTAGAAAGTCGAAACTGGAACGCAGGTGTCACCTTTGGAGACTTACAACTTATGAACTGAGTAATAATAATAATAATAAGAAGAAGAAGAAGAAGAAGAAGAAGAAGAAATTATTAATTACATATTATTATTATTATTATTATTATTATTATATTATTATCTAAATTTAGTGTGCCTGCCAATTTCCCATAGGCCTGGGGTTTTTTCCCCAGCCAGACCAGGGATATTAATTATGTAGTGACGGCTGGAACAGGGTTCACTCAGCCTCGTAAGACAAGTCGGGTGTTGTCTGATAAAGGAGTCAGCAGACCAGGTCAAGAAAGCCAAGCAATACGGGTGAGGGTAGCGTCTCACTGGTCACTAGGGACTGCAGTATTTATAGGCCATATGCCTGGGCAGCAGCCGTTTTGGCAGGCCAAGGTCCTCTTTGTTGGTTGCGCAGTTTATATTTTTGAATGTTAATAGTTTCACTGCCGATGGGGTTTTCGGAGACGCTAAGGAGTTGGAAGTTACTGCCGCAGGAATTTCCTTAAGTGCCGGTAAATCTACCTACAGGAGGCTGACGGACTGGACTGAACTGGGATCGAATCCACCAATCTGAGCTCAGAAAGCCAGTGCTCTAACCGTCTGATCTACTCAGCCTGGTATTACTATTATTGTTCCGGGGTTACCCATGGAGCAGAAAGAGGTGAAAGAGGTGCGGGCGTTGAATGGGTCTAACTACGATATCAGAAATTGAATTAACATTTACCGAGCTCGATAGCTGCAGTCGCTTAAGTGCGGCCAGTATCCAGTAATCGGGAAATAGTGGGTACGAGTCCCTCTGTCGGTAGCCCTGAAGATGGTTTTCCGTGGTTTCCCATTTTCGCACCAGGCAAATGCCGAGGCTGTACTTTAATTAAGGCCACGGCCGCTTCCTTCCAATTCCTAGGGCTTTCCTATCCCATCGTCGCCATAAGACATATCTGTGTCGGTGCGACGTAAAGCAAATAGCAGTAAGTAGAATTAACATTTTAAATAAACGTTATATTTTTTTTCAGAATTTCAAACTTTAAAAGAATTTTCACTGAGTGAACATAACAACATGACAGAATCTTGAAACAAGAATTGGAAACTCCAACAATCGGTAATTTAAAATGTTTTGAGCTTCAGGCTCCAACAGTAACAATTTACGGCCTTCCCAAGGCACCTCACAATATTATGGAAAACTTAGAAAAGTGCTTACATGCTCTCCGACATTAATCATTTCCTAACAGCCCGCTTAAGGCAACATCACAAAACTCTTACAACCTCTGGCCTCTCTAGGCTCGATTTACAATTTGAATTTCTTTTACACAGGGGTATCTATTAGCCAACCTACCGGGCCTTCCTTGGAAAAAGAACAGGTTAGATTACTGGCCCGAACACAAAATGAATGGACGCGGACACTTGCACTCCTAGATACTGAAGAATAACATCCTAACGGGGCTCTCGGTCCAGTAATACAGGGGCTAATCCCAAGCTACTGAGGTCACTCGAATGAAGGTTAATTTAATACATTACAGGAAAGAAAAAACCAGGTACTAAAACGTAGTCACCTCAAACTAAGTTGAAGGGGACCTCGAGAGGGTAACGCACTCTCTATCGCCGATTTACAGTTAAAGACTTTATGAAATTTTACATTAGGTGAACAAAATTTTACATTTTAGAAAAGGTTGGTTACATAGTTAGAAATTCGTACCTTCCCCTCGTGTAAGTCTGCGGATGTAGCTACAGAAAAATAAGTCAGGTGGACATTACCTTGGCTGCTGGTCTGCCTTGCGAAGAATGAGGAGCCCGCCTCCTGTCTTAACACACACACACACTCAGAAAGACGACCATAAATAGACAAGGTAGCCAGAAAAGCTGCAGCTTATATAGCCGAAGGGAAGGTTCGAGAGGATTCTGGACTAATCCGGACACACCGTCACAATTTTTATCGGACAATTCAAAAAGCGACAACAAGCCTGTGATAGGCGGAAAAATAATTACAGAAATTTCTAATTCGTCAGATTCAAAACTGGCGGAATGAAAAAGAAGTGTTGCCAACCCAAAAATAAATGAACATTGATTCAGTTATGAAACCCTAGAAACACCAAACTTCTTTAAATTACGAGTTCTTCCACCTTGCACAAGAGTGCATGACCAGAGTTTTCTGTAATGACATCTATGATGGAAAGTTTAAACTTGTTGAAGTAGACCAAAGTCCGCCTCTGTGGTGTAGTGGTTAGCGTGATTACCTGCCACCCCCGGAGGCCCGGCTTTGCCACGAAATTTGAAAAGTGGTACGAGGGCTGGAACGGGGTTCACTCAGCCTCGGGAGGTCAACTGAGTAGAGGTGGGATCGATTCCCACCTCAGCCATCCTGGAAGTGGTTTTCCGTGGTTTCCCACTTCTCCTCCAGGCGAATGCCGGGATGGTACCTAACTTAAGGCCACGGCCGCTTCCTTCCCTCTTCCTTCCCTATCCCTTCCAATCTTCCCATCCCTCCACAAGGCCCCTGTTCAGCCTAGCAGGTGAGGCCGCCTGGGCCTAGAGGCGGTAGAAGTAGGATCCCTCGCTAAGTCCGAGGGAAAAACCGAACCTGGAGGGCAAACAGATGATGATGATGATGAAGTAGACCAAAACAAAACAAAATAAATCCAATCAGATTAGGAAACTTAGAAATGACAAACTTCTCAATTATTCAGTAGTGACATCTGCTGATTACCGTCCCAACATCTTGCTGAAGCAGTTTCACGTTTTGTTGGATAGATAGAGTTCATTAAGGCGCTTCTTTTGAATGCGCGGAGTTGAGGTTTACCTCCCGATACAATTATTATTATTATTATTATTATTATTATTATTATTATTATTATTATTATTATTATTATTATTATTATTATTATTATTATTATTAAATAATAGTCCCTACACCTGCCTCGCTCAGCCATGTCTTCCTCACAGAAATATGATATAATATGAAAATATTACCTTTCCT
The DNA here is from genome assembly GCF_040414725.1 of Anabrus simplex. NCBI lineage: Eukaryota > Metazoa > Arthropoda > Insecta > Orthoptera > Tettigoniidae > Anabrus > Anabrus simplex. Next base: position 47,440,096 of record NC_090266.1, on the reverse strand, counting down.
GTTCATTATGGTGATGGATGAAGTAATGAAGAGAGTGAAGAATCAATCTAAAGGAGGTGTTCAATAATTTTCCAGTTTCTTTCGAGTAATTTAAGGAAAGACTAGGAAAACAACGGATAGGGAATCTGCCACCTGGGCGACTGCCCTAAATGCAGATCAGTAGTGATTGATTGAGTAGTGATGCCAGTCAGCAGGCAAGTCCGAACTGGGCGGCGAGTAACTAGAAAACGTTAACCATTTTCGATATCTTCGCAGTATTCTAACTTGTGAGGCAATGTCCTCTGCTGAAATTACTAACAGAGTCCAAAAAGGAGCACAATTTTATCACGAAGTTAGGATCCGAAATGAAGAGACACGCCATAATACACAAATAAACCAGTCACTAAGCGAAAAAGTAAGAACATCAAGACTCAAATGGTAGGGCCATATAAAAAAAAGATGGATCAAATGAGAACAGCAAGAAATTGGCTATAAAATGAACTGGAAGGCAAAAGACCTAGAGGCAGACCAAGGAAACGGTGGATCAGTTAAGTAAAGCAGGACCTGGAAGGAAGAGGAGTGGAATGGCACTAAGGTGAGAAGGAAGAAGTGTGCCTGTATAGACAAAGTGGAGAGCGCTCTCGTACCGCACTTGAGATGGTTAAACGATGAGGATGATGATGATCAAAACAAATAAATTAGCGGATTCTATGAATAAAAATATCGGAGGAAAGAAATGCTGTATAGCCTACAACACAAGGATTTCAAAGCGATGAAACAAGCAATGTACTAACTGATAAAATAACTGCACTACAATTCTAATTAGGCGTATAGTCAGCTTTTGATGATTGATTGATTGATTGATTGATTGATTGATTGATTGATTGATTGATTGATTGATTGATTGATTGATTGATTGATTGATTGATTGATTGATTGATTGATTGATTGATTGATTGATTGATTGATTGATTGATTGATTGATTGATTGATTGATTGATTGATTGATTGATTGATTGATTGATTGATTGATTGATTGATTGATTGATTGATTGATTGATTGATTGATTGATTGATTGATTGATTAATAATTAAAAAGAGTGTCCTCGTAGAACGTTGTTAGTACAATTTTCTTAACATGCTCTCTTCTCATGCTTGGCAGACAAAATCTCTTTCACTTCCACACTGAATATAAAGGGTTTTCAAGCCATTAGGTAGTTTTCCAGAAATAAGAGAGAGGGAGACTGATCCGAGAATTTGTCCCCTCCACTCCTTATAATACTTGTACGTAATACGGGCAGTAAAATAAGTCAAAGAGGAATTTGGAAAAATAATCATAGTTCAAATAATGGAAATCAAAACTCTACCATTCGCCGACGCTGACGTTATTTTATCCCTAATTTGTAGAGGATTTCATATGGAAAGAAAACAAGATGAATATAAATGTCATATTATGCAGAAAATTTGAGATCAGGAAATGAAGTTCGAAACGAAGTAGATTTATTTTCTTACTACGGTAGTAGAGTAACCATGTATGCCAGAAGTAAAGACATAACATTTAGACTAGCCCAAGTAAAGAAGGCTCTTATTATTATTATTATTATTATTATTGTTATTATTATTATTATACTTTTTCTGCCGCTATTTCCACACTGGTGGGGACGCGGGTGCGAACTGGTCGCACATCAGGATCTGAGCTGGTTTGACGGCTGGATGTATTCACTATAGTGCAAGGCTTTTCAGGGTGCATGCACCGGTGAATTGCGCGGCGCAAGGTGCAAAAGATGACTTCGCTAGGTTGATCAGAGTGCAGCCCCCACTCTCTCTTGACCTACGACTTTCTATCCATTCCTCCTTTGCTCTGCAGCGTTCCACCATCAGAGCAGAGTTGAGCCGAGCTTAGCCGAGACACCTCAGACATATGCATACACACTAGAAAAATGCTCCCAAATTATTTGAAGACATTTTTGTAGAACGTACGGAAATGAATCACTGATAATAAGGAAAGAGAATATAAGCATTTGAAATGTGGCGTTACAGTGTAATGTTGAAGATAGGGTGAATAAACTGGAAGAGTTCTTGAATCAAATTAGTGAGAGGTGAACATTTTGATGAAATTTGACCGTAAGCTCACAGTTGTGCTTTGAAGGAAATGTAGAGAGTAAGAATGGTTGGGGAGGTCAAGACATTCATTTGACAAAGAGATAAGTGCAGATGTTAAATGCTACAATAACTTAGAAAAGTAGAGGTTAGCACTGACGTCAGGGGGTACATCAAACTGATCGATTGACAAAATATGTAAACATATATCGAATTATCACACGATATCAGCTAGTGTTCAGACAACAAGGTACATCTTTTACATGGTGTACTCATGGTTCTTGGACTGCAACATCTCAACATTCTCCCGTAAGAGAGAAGAATCTTGTTATTCCCTGCATATTACTTTACATTCTTTAATACTGACTATAGTCAGGAGGTCATTTCCAAATTAACTTATTGGTTAATGCTGCTCTGTATTACTATGTATGGCTTCGAATGTCTGAGGGTAGGATGGGGAGAGCTGTTATAAAATTTAGGAGCCATCCTGTACTTAGTTTTAAGTCACCTGCTTGAAGTCACAAGAATAGGATTCGTACTGTTCATATTTAACTTAGTTTCTGTGCTGCTGGTGTTGTTGTAAATAGTATGCGACATGAAATGAATAGAGACCCATTGGCTACATCCATATATCTCGCACTGTCCACAATAGAGGAAATAGCGAAGAATTCAAGAGCTGATAATGTGAGGCTTTGATGCTGAGAACCTTCGTAACTTGTACGCTTGCTATACAAATCAACATGCAAACCTTCTTTAGCAAACAAAACTATTTTAGATAATAATAATAATAATAATAATAATAATAATAATAATAATAATAATAATAATAATAATAATAATAATAACAATAATAATGTATGTTTATAGCTGTTAGTGGAGGGAATGCCTGGAATGATATCAGTAGACGATAAACTTGAGCGGAGCTTTTAACTGTAGGGAAGATCAAATGTGAAGGTAACGTTGGAATTCAAGAGGAGAAATTGGGGGAAATATCCCTTTATAGGAAGAGGAATCAGGGAATTAAAAAATTTATCAAGGAAAATGTTCGATCAGTTTCCAAGTTCTTTGAAACAATTTAAGAAAAGAGTAGGTAAACAATTGGTAGGGAATCTTTGACTGCCCTAAATGTAGATGATTTGATTTTTAAGTTGAAGCCCACGGCCGACATGCGCTTCTGTGAGGATGGGGCCCTCGGTACAAATACCCACTCTCCAAGCAAAAGAAATTAACCAATGGAAGTTAAAATTTACAACCCGTCGGAAATCGAACCCGGGACTACTTAGCTAACTAGTTAGGCAGGAGCCGGACAACATTTAATTTCGGAATACTCTGTTCTAAGCTCTTGAAAAAATCTCATTCTAATCATTTCAGAATGAGCAGGATACAAATACATTTAATTGGATATAATATTTAGACTAACAAGGGAAGGGCGCGTAGCGAGAAATCACGGATCTTACGTAAACTTTGTTGTTGTTGTTGTTGTTGTTGTTGTTGTTGTTGTTGTTGTTGTTTGAGTTATCTGTCCATAGACTTGTTTGATACACCTCTCCACTCTACCCTATCTTGTGCTCTCCTTGTCATTTCTACTTAACTACTACATCCTACATCTGCTCTAATCTGCTTGTCATATTCACACCTTGGACTAACCCTAACATTCTAATTGCCTACACTTCCCTGAAAAACCAACTGTGCAAGTCCTGGGTTTCTTAAGGTGTACCCTGTAATTATATCTCTTCTTCTGGTCAAATTTAGCTAAATCGATCTCCTCTCACCAATTCGATTCAAAATCTCTTAATTCGTGATTCTATCTACCCATCTCACCTTCAGCATTCTTCTGTAACACCACATTTCTCCTTCTTTCTGAACTAGTTACTGTCCATGTTTCACTTCAATACAATGCTACGCTCCAGACGAAAGTCTTCAAAAATATCTAAACTACGTACACACGTTAAATGATCCAAGAATAACACAATGGCCAGATAAATTTTTTTTCAGAAATTTACTCCTGCGACTTATAAAAAGGGTTAAAATTCACATTTTCGAATTGGCGCGCTTGGCTACGCAGGACTACGGGGCAAACTGTGTTCACTCGTGAGGGACCCCGCCACTCCGTTATTAATTGCGTAGCACGTCGTGAACATGATGAAGAGTCATTAAAACAGAATTTAATTCCGGCATTGATTGTGGATAAACAAAGGCAATAGAATAATATTGTTATAGCGAAAACAAAGGTTAATCAGCATAACAAGGGACGTTACACACGAAAGCAAGTTACTCATTGTAGTTTCTGCAAAAATGATGTTCGTGGTAGAAATGTAGAAAGCACAAAGCGGTTCTACACAACTACACTTAAGGAAGCGAGGACAAGGGTTTAATATCAAATGCTGCATGTGTAATAAATGTAATAAAAACTTTCCAGTCTGTCAGATGCAAATTAAAAACAATAAGCATACATGTAAAAATCACATATTATATACAAAGAAAAACATGTTTCGTTCTACAAGAACGTCCTCAGATTCTATCAAATCATTTAAATTATGTGCATGTAAGTACAGTATAGTTTACGTAGTGTAAACTTGTCAATGATACGGAGTTAGGTCATAATATGAAGCATATGTGAGACTGCCAAAGAACCGTCTGTTGTCAACCCACCCTGGTTCACAGATCTGTTATAGTGAGAGGTGACAACAGACGTTTCTTCGGCAGCGCACATAAGTACAAAATATTTCATTATACGGTGTTAGACGTTTCCCATGCAATTACTTTTTACTCACATCTGAGGATGTTCTTGTAGAACGAAACATGTCTTACTTTATATTGTACCGGTTACGACCTGTACATGCATATTTTTTGAGAGTTAATTGTATTTAATCATCACGCGTATTACTCCGTGCAAGCCTGGTTTGTTTACATTCAGCGGGACGAGCGAGCAAGCTGAGGACAGCTGTATGTGTGACGTAGCTGCAGGGGATAGTTAGACCACCCGCCTGTCATGCCACGTGCAGCTGGCCTGAACTCGTATGTTCTAGATTCAAGCGTCACACCTTCCCGAACATTCGACGGAGAAAAAATTTTAAACTCCTATAATAATTATGGTAGCGACTTGAGCAACATGTCATTTTAAAGGGAATCACATAAACGTCGCAATGCTTGAATTTCAAGAAAATCCGTCGAGGGATTCAGGAGATAACCAGCTTCACGACATATGTGATGTAGACGTCCCCAAACCGAATATAAGGAGGGCTCAATATAGCCTGATATCTCAGTCAGTCAGTCACAGCCGAGTAGTCAGCGTGGCTCTACTCGCTGCCATAATCGTCGGAGGCTATCTTCGTGTGGTTATAGTCTCACTGAGGAACTCTGAATTTCCTCGAAGTCTTTATTTACGAGTGTTGAGGAACGAATTCTTCTAAGTCTTTATAAATGGGACTTGTAATATTTACGAGTGTTGAGGAACGAATTCTTCTAAGTCTTTATAAATGGGACTTGTAATATTTACGAGTGTTGAGGAACGAATTCTTCTAAGTCTTTATAAATGGGACTTGTAATATTTACGAGTGTTGAGGAACGAATTCTTCCAAGTCTTTATAAATGGGACTTGTAATATTTACGAGTGTTGAGGAACTCTGAATTCTTCTAGGTCTTTATAAATGGGACTTGTAATATTTACCAGTGATGGACTCTAAATTTTCTCCAGTGATTTTTCAAAGACTTGTAATATTTACCAGTGATGGACTCTAAATTTTCACCAGTGATTTTTCAAAAACTTGTGATATGTACGAGTGATGAACTCTAACATTATTCAAAATTATCATGAGCATAGACTTGTGATTTTCACCAGTGATTTTTCAAAGACATGTAATATTTACCAGTGATGGACTTTAAATTTTCGCCAGTAATTATTCAAAGACTTGTAATATTTACCAGTGATGGACTCTAAATTTTCACCAGTGATTTTTCAAAGACTTGTAATATTTACCAGTGTTGGACTCTAAATTTATTCGAAGTTTTCATAAGCATAGACTTGTGATTTTTGCCATTGATGAACTATAACATTATTGAAAGTCTTCATGAACATGGACTTGTCATTTCCATGAGTGGTAAAGAGTGAATTCTTGAAAGTCTTTATGAACATTGACTAGTGATTTTACTAGTGGTGAGAAAACTAATTATTCAAGGTTTTCATGAACTTTGACTTATAAATTCTGCGAGTGACGAAGAACACATTTTCGGAGTTTCGTGGGCATTGATTCTATCAAACTCATTGTAGTTGGGTAATGTGAATACCTGCAACATCGTCAGGAATCATCGGAGGTCATCCCGAGCATCGGGAATTTGAGGCGTATTCCATGCAACCAACCTGGATGGTCCGTCCGCATCTTGACGGAGTACTTGGGCATCTTCTGGAACGTGTTCCAGCCGGTGCGGCCTGGTGAGCTGGAGACCCGGGCCATTTAAAGGACAATGTGGAAGACAACCCCTATCTACCATGAGGTGAGGTGCAATTTAATATGCATTACATGAATAAACTCTTATCAAATCAGATTCAAACTTTTCTTGTAGATAGGACCCTGCCCCCTGTACCAAGCCCTAGCTAATATTCATCCAGTTTAGCCCTGAGAACTATTCCATGCTTACGTTGAAAACAAATCTTAAAGTCGGGCTCTTTTACTGGTACAATATATTGCATGTGATTTTTACAGGTATGCTTATAGTGTTTTAATTTGCATTTGAAATTGTTGTGAATCTGACAGACTGGAAAGTTTTTTTACCTACATTTAATAAGTCGACACTGGAAAATGTTACATATGTTTCTCCCAACGTAAAAATAACTTTGCCTAAGTTGATTACCATTATACAAACAGCCACTAGTCCCATACAATGACTATATGTCAGCGTCGCAGCAAGAGTTGTGGGTAGGGTGTGGAATAGCGGCATGCTTAGCCGAGCGCGCTAATTCAAACATACGAAATTTAACGCTGTCGGTAGGTCGCACGAGTTGATTTCCGAAAGAATTATTTTGTCCATTGTGTTATTCTTGGCTTATTTAATGCGTGTGCAAAATTTACGTAAGATTGGTGATTCCCTTGTGAGTTATGTTGGGGAAGTCAGTAGGATAATAATGAAAATAAAACTACAACGGTTGACATGCAGTTGTATAGAAGGAAGTAACGACATTAACAGTAAAATTCCTCCCGAATATTTAACTGTACTCTGAAGTTATTCTGAGCACACGGCCATGAATCATACAGTGCGAGAAGAAATGTTAATGTACATATATGTTAATGTTTAAGTTATTTATTGCATATTTATTCCAGTTATTATAAATACATGATTAAAAATTTGTAATGTCTTACATTTGTTAAGCAGATTCCGTTTGATTACACCAGCATATGTGAAATATTCTAATCCCGATTCCTATCAATTATTTTGCAACCATTTGTACAGAAGAGGTCACTAAATTTGTGAAAGTAATAACTGAGTTCCCTTATTTCTTACAAGGAAATAATCTTCACCCCCGGTAGAATAAGGGATGAAACTTGGCAAATAAGTGAACAATTATAATTTTTCTAGGTATGTTTTAGTGTTACATTTCGTGTTTCGACGGAATGAATAACTTTAAGTTATCTTAACTGAGTGGGCACTGGAAACTTGGTGAGAAGGCAAGTGATTACTCCTTCGAAAAGCCGCTAACCTCATATCATCTGTCGTAAATGTCATTCTTAGCATTTCTACTTTACAAAAAAGGCGCTTCACAATGAGAATTTCTAATGTTCATGCTTTTGAGGTGATCTTCAGCCACTGTCATTAACCAGTCCGCACAACTGCCGATCCGATGTCACTGACTTCCTCAAGAATGTTTACAATTCAAAAATCCTGTGCAAGACGTTTTGAGTCCACCTTTCTGCACCGTGGCCTTTCTCTTCCTTAAAGTAAAAGTCACAGATTCACGAAAGGATTGTGATCTCATCCAGGCATTGTTGGTTTTCTTGTCTTTCGATTAGTTTGAAGATGGCTTATTCCGCTGTTCTCGGGATTCCTCTGAGATCAGCCCTCAAGCTCCTGGGCGGCCCACTCCTAAAATATTTAACAAATACTAAATGAACAACTATACTAAGTTTGTCTTGGTAGTTTTTCAAATTTACACAGTTAAATTGTATTCTGCATGTCTGAGAACCGCATCACTTGTACCTTGTGTGTACAGTGGCTCTTGGTGATAATGGTGCACTGGTACACTGTAAAATGAATCTTTCCATATCGCACTATAGGAATGTACGTTACAGGGCGAGTTGGTCGCACGGTTAGGAGCGCGCACCTGTGAGCTTGCATCCGGGAGATAGTGGGTTCGAACCCCACTGTCGGCAGTCCTGAAGATGGTTTTCTGTGGTTTCCCATTTTCACACCAGGAAAATGCTAGGCTGTATCTTAATTAAGGCCACGACCGCTTCCTTCCCAATCCTAGGCCTTTCCTATCCCATCGTCGCCATAAGACCTATCTGTGTCGGTGCGACGTAAAACAAATAGCAAATAAAAGGAATGTATCACTGTCGTATGCTTTGAATAGGTCAGGGTGGGGACTCGGGAGCGTATAGTGAGATTGGAATGGAATGAATTTTACTTATATTCCAAAACCCTTGATTATACATAAATATATACAAGTATACACAATCAATTACACTTCCTACACCATGTACTCTGACACCATTTAAAACTTAAATCTCTTCTCAAATTTCAGATCATTCTGTAAGTCTTTTAAGTTCTTATATTACAAGAATATTTATATTCACTGGTTGAATACTTAACTACGAGGTGAAGCCGATCTCCGTTCAGTTGGAGTCTTCTCCCTTCTTTTCTTCTTTCTTCTACGTTGATGTCTCTGGATCCCGTTACCTCGACGGCGATGCGAAACTTTCCCAAATAAGATTAAGTGCTGGTTTATAATGATTATATTCCAACACCTAATTGACTACTGGTGTGGAAATCCATGTGATCGTTCACTAACGAATCACACTCAGTTCAAGCGCCTATTGTCCCTCTAACTTGCTAATACTTTAGCTACACACTTGCGGATCTACTCAAGTTATACCAACACCCTTAACAATTCTCCCTGGCCGTCTATCAGTTCGCCGGGCGACAGGGCCTCCGGCCTGCACAGTCTAAAAGCTGAGAGACAGAAAAGCTTTGTTGTTTACGAGATCTCAGTTTATATGGTTTCTTCCATTCCTTCGAGAACACTCCACTGACCAACACATCACCACCCTTAGTCACTAGTACACTTCACAGTATCACTGCTCTTTGATTGATTCTTTAATATGGGACCTCCCTGTCACGTTGTGTGCCATATCATATATATATATATGCCCCAAGAGTATCAGAGGTAATATTGTGTAATACTGTGGACTCATTATAAAAAGGAAGCCCTGGTGTGATAAGGAAGTTGCGCAATGCAAGATCTGGGCAGCGCGTGGCATCAACAATAACTTATCTTCCATAGTAACAGCAAGCAGTTCGTATATTTCATATGAGTCAATCGAGGAATTTACGAGATTGTTTGAGAGCGGCAGATTTGAAAGAGACCAATCACAAGCCTGGAAGGGAAACCGTGGAATGAAGGGATCTATAGAACAAACGAATTCAGACCTACCAACTTCGATTTTTACAGTGCTACACCATCATTGATTTAGCTAGGCGATATGTTATACAGTCATACTCCACGTTTTTGATATGAAATAAAAGTGAATCATGTATTTAAAACCACCTGTAGCAGAAACAGTACTTAATTTCGATTTAATGAAGTAATAAATATATTTTCATTCAGTCAGCGCTTTTTACCAAGTAGGCGGCTGAGCAATTGCGTCATCATATCATTGGAGATCCCCGAGGTATTACTAATACAGGAAGTCTTGTAAACGCGTGCGGTTTGAGGAAATGGGACAGGCAGTCTGCTCTGAATTTGTGGACCGCGCGAGTCGGAATTTCTTATATTAAGCCCATGCTGAATTGTGGTAACATTAAGAGTGACGATTTTCTTCAATCAAGTAGAAAGATTTATATCAGGAAATGTGAGACGTTATTTAACGAGTAATATACATTATCTAAGTGCAGGTGATATTATTTAATCACGGAAGTGTACAGTACAATTAACAAAGCAATTACCTTTGCTATATATATTCATGTATTATATTGCAGTGTGCCAGAGTGCGGTTTTGGCACGGGATTGTTAATGACTAAGATGGTACTTATTATCGATATCTCCAAACCCGTGTATTCAGTTTGCATTCGTGTAGTGCAAAAACTGTAGTCGGTATGCGTTCCGTGATCGCGAAGACCGTGTGCGTATCGTCATTTATCGTTCGGTATAAATTAATGGTGTGTGCGGAGCACCATATTTCAAAGACGGCGATGGAAGAAGCAAAGCCCAGCAGTGTATCTTGTAACGCAATGCAGTGTTTTGCAATGATGGTGTAATTTACGCAGACGCAGCGGCCAGGGGACTATGAAGAAAGCTGAGACGACACCAGTTAAGTTTATCTTAAATTATAGGCATGCTTAGATAGAGGAATTAGGCTAGTTCGATCCTGATGTAGTTTAATTGTAAATGTCAGACTCTTAGTGGCTGAGCTATATTTTATTATTGTAAAGTAATGTTATGTTTCAGGGGAAATGCATGTTCGAACCCTGAATTTTTCTTATTGTTATTTTTATTTTTTATTAGATGGAAAAAAGGGAAATTATTGGGTGTAGATAAGGATATGTGTTTGTCATGAGGTTACTGTGTATTCCAATTTATGTCACGAGATGTAGACTCTTTCATTAAGGCGGCTGCACAGCCTAAATGTTGTTTGGGAATAAATTTTAGCAGGGAACAGTTTGTTTTAAGGCATGTAGCATGTTTTACAGGTGTTTGCATGGCAGATGCAACCAGCTCGCATGTGCATCGTTGAATTAGTGTTTTTTAGATAGGCAAAGAGGACCAGCTAATTGTGATTGTGTTGTGATACTACGAGAGAAAGGCAAGATTAGACTGATAAACTGAGATTTACGTAAATGTGTGTTAGGACAGGACGGAGGTGCATGCTAATTAATATAAGGGGAAATATATTGGTGTTAGCTGCATAGTTAGAGAAAGGCTTGATTTGCCTAGAATGTTCATTGATACTACGAAAGACGAACTCTTGTACCACGAGGTGTTAGGTCAGATGTGCCGTGTGTCATATAAAGTAGCCGTATTATATTGAAATGTGTAATTAAGGCCGTAGTAATGCGTATTGAAATGCACTGAGTTGAGTTCGAGGCCTATTGTTTGTATAATGAACAGAGCAGTGATTTGCGACGTTAATATGTGTCCCCCGATATATTAAAATCTCTCAGGCAGGAATTAACAATCCAATTAGCTGATGTCATCTCTTGCGAGGCAGGATGTCTCATAGCTGGAGAATTAGAAGTGTCAGAAGATTTACGATGCGACGTGCAAGATGATATAGCCTCAACATGTGTAACTGTGCTAGGATTTCCTTGGTTTCTAATCAGAAGGAGTTTAGCATCTCATAAACTGTATTTCAAAATTGCGGACACAGTGATATTTTGTTTATTTTATTTGCATGATATTTACAGGTTTTCTTTGAAGTGGGTCATTTACATTGATTTGTGTCACATATGTTATTGATGTTTATGTCATTGTCATCGTTGTTAAAGACTTGTTTCTTACATATGAGCCCGTAGCTCACTTTGCTGGGAAGTCGGCTTTCTAGCCGTCAACTTGTAACAGAACGGTCTGGTTGTAAAATCAGTGTAGACTTAAGTAGGGACCCCTGAAACAGTGAATTGCTTATAAATGTTGTAAATGTAACTTGTAATATGGATCGGATCTAGTCTAATTCTATTCTGTCGCGGTATGTCTTATGAACGTCAGGATTTTTTAAGATAAATTTAACTGCGTCGACTCGAAGCGAAGTGTGTATTCTTCCACAGATTTATTTTGTATATATTTTTATTCTAATACGGGATATTGCCCGTCATTTCATGTCATGTATTCATAATTGTTAACAATAAGCACGGCGCATTTTGATCATTTTGGCATTTTTTGAACCATTTTAATCGTTTTACTTATTAATTCGTTTATTTTGCGAATTTTCCATAATGTTCTTAGACAATAAATCTATCTTACCCCCTATTTTGAATTTTATTTACTGAATTATGTTACTGTTTCCTGTTCACAAACCTATGGTATATTTATCCTAGGATTTTTTATTTATTTTAGCCCTGATCTTATGTTTTGCCAACCGAACACGAAGCTCTCCGACGGCGCCGGAAGACTATTTTAATACGGGAACGGTACAGTTGCAACTACACACGACGTTCTCAAATATTGTGGAAGTTTTTCACATGTCCCTTACACGTGACATCCACAAGAAATACGCAGAATGCTAGCACAAGTATATTTCGTAATATTGAGTCACTACTCCTGGCTTACAAGATTCTAAGCAGCATAGAATGTTCTGATTCTTTCTTTGGAATCATCTATCATTCTCAGTATTATTATTATTATTATTATTATTATTATTATTATTATTATTATTATTATTATTATTATTTATGAATTATGAATTATACAGACTTATACAGACTCTCTTGTAATTTCCCATCACTTCTACATGTGTTCATATACCTGCTACTCTTCATATCACAGGCTTTACACCATGGAGATCGCGGATTCGAATCTCGTTCGTGTCCGTACGCTCACTCATTTATACACGAAAGGCGCGTCGCGAAAGCCGTTCACACACCTCCCCCGACTAGGAAGAAGTGCTTTGCGTCCTCTTGACGCAAACACTTCTACCAGACATTCTTGTTTTTTCATACCTTCCTTGAATGTGGATTTCCTCCCCTGTGTGCCATTTAAACTCTACCCTTTTCTTTATATCTTAGGCTGCCGGGTGTTTGCATTGTTGCCCTGTCTTTAATCTCAATTACATTAACTTTCTCTGATACTCGCATATTGGGACGATTACCCGATAACCTTGGTCTCTCAAAATGGACCACTAAGTCATCATCTGATGACTTTTCTCTAACCCTATTCTCATTGACTATTTTCTGCTTAAAGCAAATTTTCGTGCAACCACCAGTAGCGTGATCCCAATGTTTTTCCTTAAATATTCCCGAAAAACATGGACAGTATTTACAGCATGTCAACAAAATTACTAGAGCCACTATCATCCACACTATGACTTTATACACATTTACATCAGCATGTAACTGTTTTGTATATAATTTATTTTCCTTTTCTAACACTAAATTTTCCACATCCTGTATTTTGACACCTGCGTGTCTAACATCGTAGATGTGTGTGAGCAGACTGTGCTATGGCACCTCTTTTAATTCAGGTAAGTCTTGCAATTTTATATCGCAATTACGATGTTCACAACATTCATATTCTAATAAAACATATCGAATTACATCTTTTTTGTAAGTTGCGTTAACACTACCTGTGGACCGTATCTTACAATTTGGCCCGTGAATGGTGCAAGGTTGATACTTTGTAATTATCTCAACATTTACCAAGTTACAAACTATCCACACAACACAAGGTCGAGAACAGCAGAAACAAACCCACACCCGTAGCACGGGAAGTAAGGAAAACAAACAGGACAAGGGTCGTAATACAGACGATCTAACTTAACAAGTTCTTGAACACCAAATAGTAGACTTCATTCAACAGCGGGCCACACTTTTCCACCTAATAAGAGACAAGTGACGGGGAAGAAAACCAGAAGCCGTTTTAAGAAGACATAAACACTTCATAAACATTTCAACACGAGCATTTTACCAAAAATCTCCAAGTTTTTAACAGCAAGTGATTTTATTGGAAAGAGAGGGGAGAGGAAGTACTTCATGTAATTGAAAGTTTCTCTTGTCTCTTAGAGACATAATCACTACATATACCAGCATGTTCTTGTTTATGAATGCATTTATAGTTGCAATCTTGGAAATAAAATAATCTTGATATATATCCAACTCTAATGGAAGGGTCATCCCTTGTGAAAACTGATCTTGTGATTTTCTATAAGCTTTCAAAATCTCAGAAGGGCTTAAAATTTGCATATGAATTATCCCTAATTGTGCATACATTATCCCGGATGATATCACTTTATATTGATCATATATTTGCCAGATGAGATCCTCTATTTCTATCAAATACCGGTTAATGGCAATCTCAATATCTAACTGAGTGAACTCACATCTCAACTGACTTGTTTCGTTTCCCAAAAACCATTTTATTTGCTCTAAATTCTTATTTAATCTTAATTCGTTTGCCGGTACATCATATAAGGTGTTATTCATTGATTTTTGTGTGAATCTTACGACAATAACCTGCTTCTTCGCAAGTTTAAGTGTTGAAAGCTGTTCTCTCTCTAATTCCGAAATGTTATTCTGATATATCTCGGCATCGTCACTGCCTAAAGTTCCAAATAGTGTTTTCGATAACGCGCCAATAAAATTAAATAGACCTCTCTTTTCTCGTTTACAGTATTTTTAGTAAATTGTTTCAGCGTGTCTCGTAATTCTTGTGCCCTCTGTAAACGATTAATCTCCATCTGCACGTAATGTTGGCAAGTAAAATTTAATTCACTCTGGAGATAATAAATTACACCTGAGTTTTTGTATGTTTTTCCTAATTACTGTGTATGCCTCTGCTAATTTACTTAACATAAGTGACCAATCTCCACTCGGTAGTAGATAACTGTAGTTTCCCTCATCTTTGAAATATATCCTTGGAGTTTTCTCATAAGGAGTTACCCGAAAGTCTATTCCTTCTCCAGCTATTTTTCCTAGAAAAATACTATAATTACTACTGTACATAAATTATCCAATACATCTTGGATGTAGTTTACTCTTCTTGTTTCCTTACGGGTGACCTGCAAAGAAAATTTTCCGTTGTACTGTCAGTTTACAAATTGCAAATGTTTTACTGAACTTCAAACACTATAATAGTAACTCACTTTTAATGCGGGGCTAAGTTCACCATGTCATGTGGTATGCACATGGTATCAACCTAATAAACAATTCCCATGTCGGGGTTCGCATCTCGCACGTTGTTTTGCCAAGTGTAGTCACCACCATATTTCATATCGGTGTCTTAATTTTTGCACCCCTGTTCAGCTTCAGTTTGTTCGACTCATTCACTTATCAACGATGAGGCATGCCATGTTTACATCAACTCCTGTCACAGGCTACGGTCTACAGTTATCTACTGAAGTACAGTTACGTTAGTCTTGACTGGTAATAATCAGTCACACATTCGCCCTTTGAATATTGTGTTTCCTTATTTAGTAAACCTAATCTCTGTTATTATCAGGGCTACAGTTTTCACTCTTAATTAGGCTGGAGCGTTTCTGTTCGCCTTGTCATATGCACAAGTTAAATTATTATATCTCCCAGTTCACTTCTATTCTATGGGGACGGACTCTTGGTTCATTTCCCTGTATGTGAGATTGGCATCTAGGTTGGGGCTCTCACTAACCACAAACTTTCTGACGGGTGTTACGATAACACGCACTGTGCTCCGTTCCACCAATTGCTTTTTGGCCCCTTGGTTAACGAGGTTCGAATCTCTAAAACATTCTCATGAAATTTAGGACGTGACTTGGCGGGGTATTTCAAATTAACCTTACCAGCAGTCATCGCGATTTTCGAAGCGCCGTTTGGGTAGGGAGAAGTATAACCTACCGCGGCCTAAATTGGAGCCATTTCTCAACCCTCTAATTCATATTTCAACCCGTTACACGTATAGTTTTAACCTGTTCTTGTGTACCCTGATTAACTTCCCTTTCTTGTTAATTTTCAACAAACGGTTCACACCGTCAATTCGTTCTATTTCGTAAGGTCCTCGGTATGGTTTTACAAGTTTCTTTGACCTCCCTCGCCTCAAGGTTTCATCCCTTAATAATACCTTGTCGCCAACCTGAAAGGTTATCTCATGTTGTGTCCTGTTGTACCTATGTTTCTCTCTTTACTTTGAATCAGCGTCTTTCGTGCGATCTCAAGGTTTTCCTGTAATCTCCCGGTTAGGCCTTCGATTACACCCTGATACTCATTATAAGTAGGCTCTGGTTTCCTCTGCAAAATTCCCGGTATGTTAGCCTTTCGCCAGAATATTAATTCATATGGTGTGAACCCTGTGTTACTATGTTTTCAAGTACTGTATTATACACAAAGGCAGCTGTTGGTAAGTATTCATCCCAATCGTTCTGATCCTTACACATATAATGCCATAAGTATTCCATGATCACGCGGTGTGATTGCTCTATACTCCCGTTCGATTGCGGCCTAAATGCCGTGGTGTGGACCTCTTCAATTCTCAAAACTTCACATGTTCTCTTAAAGGTTCGGCTCATGAAATTACTTCCCATACCTGTCAAAATGTTAGTGGAGATTCCGAATATACTGTCTACGTTCATCACCATTGCTTTTGCCACGGTATCAGCTTCGTGATTGATTAAATATTTCGACAGTTGTTCCTGACAGGTAAGTATGTACCTGTTTCCCTTCTCTGCCGTGACCGGTAGTGGACCCACGACGTTGATTGCTACCTTTTCGAACACCGTGCTGGAGGTGTCTGTTGTACCTATAGGCGCTCTAACCTCTGGACCGGTAATTTTATTTTTTTGGCACGGAGGGCAAGAGCGGATAAACGCCTCTACATCCTTCTTCACGTTCGGCCACTGGTATAACATATTTAATTCGTTCTAACGTTCTCGTGATCCTTTGATGTCGCCTACAAAGAGCGTATGGGCATCACGCAATATTGCCAACTTTTCTTCCTCGGTTAAGCCTTTTCGCTCTTTAACAGGTGAATCACTTTCTTCTTCGGACTCATCCTCCTCTGCTATTGCGTCCTCGGAGTTAGAGAGTTCGGTTCGTACCTCCTTTCCTGACCTCTCTGCTTCTGCGTCCACAGATCATTCCGCTTATTATTTACTCTTTTGGTTTCACCTGTTTTACCTGTCCCTTGGAGTTCAATTCACTTCGAACTCACCACTTGCACTGCTCCTGCAGGCACAGCGGGAATTCTGCTCAATGCATCCGCATTCTTGTTCGTTTTATCTGTCTTGTATACTATCGTGAAATCATATTCAGCTAACTTTAGCCTGAATTTTATCAACCTGGATGACGGATCTTGGACATTAAATACCCATTTCAGTGGCTTGTGATCAGTCACTACTGTAAAATGCCGCCCGAATAAGTACGGTCTAAAATACTTCACACCCAATACAATTGCAATAATTCTTTCTCCGTAACAGAGTAGTTTTTCTCTGCTTTATTCAGAGTCCTACTCGCATATGCCACTGGTAAATCTTTCCCTAATTCTCCCCGTGATAGGATGGCCCCTAAAGCTTCGCCACTTGTATCCGTAGTAAGGATGAATGGCTTTTTAAAATCTGGGTATTGTAATATAGGCTTTTCTGTCAACTTTTGTTTCAAGATGTTGAAAACCGTACCCTGCTTGTCTGTCCATACATAAGGGACATTGTTCTTCAGCCTAAAAATCCTTTCAACAGTTTCGTAATTGTAGGCCTAGGAAAATGCCTTACTGCCTCATTTTTCGCTCATCTGGTTGCACTCCATGCTCGGTAATTACATGACCTAGAAATGCCACCTCTGTTCGAAGGAATTCACACTTCTCTGGCAGTAATTTTAGCCGGTGTTCCCTGAGCCTCTGGAACACCTCCCGTAATTTATGATTGTGGTCTCCAATGGAGCTTGCAAATATTAAAATGTCGTCGATGTAGATTAAACATTTTACACCGTTTGGGTCTGACATCGCTGTCGTCATGAGTCTCATAAAGATACTGGGTGCGTCCCTGAACCCCATTGGCATACGTAAGTACTCGTAATGCGGCCCTAAGGCTGAGAATGTCTCTTTTCACGGTCCTTTGGCCTTATTAACACCTGATGGTACACTGATGCTATGTCCATACTAGGAAAGTACCGTGCTTTCCCTAAAGCATCTATGAGCTCTGATACGAGAGGTATCGGGAATACTGTCCCTATTGTCACCTCATTCAATTTTCGAAAATCAATACAAATCCGGTATTTTTGCTTCCCTGAAGCATCAATTTTCTTGCGGACTATCAATAATGGTGTGGACCACGGGCTCGTACTAGGTGCGATTATTTCGTCCTGTAACATCTTGTCAATCTGCCTTTGAATTTCTTCCTTTTGAGCCTCAGGTTATCTGTAAGGTCTTACATTAATTGGTGGTTGATTTTCCCTGACACTAATCTCGTGTTGTAACACATTTGTATAGGTTAATTTATCCCCTTCTATGTGAAAAATATCATTATATGCTGCACAAATAGCATACAACTCTTCTCGGTCTTTGGATGCCAAATGGTCGATCCTTAACTGGTCTATCACCTTTTGATCTCGAGATTTCGTATTCTCATGTTCTACTTGGGTTATTTAGTTAACTTTCTTTCGTTCGGTTGGTTCTGAGGTCGTCACGCGATCGATCTCTTGTATAGGGAGTACGGGGCTTTCAAAATTTACTTCGGTATCTCTTGTGTTAAGCACGCTCACTACTGCTTTGTGATCTCGTGCATTCGTTAAACAACTCGCTACGTATACCCCTGGTAGAATTTCTTTCATTTCAATTACACCTTCAGCCACTCTTTTGTCCGTTCTCACTTCGACAATCGTCTCTGATCTAGGTTTGAGGCAGATTGTGTGGACCTGAGCAGTTTTCATTGTCATGTGGCGTTGCTCACCCTTTAGTAGGACATGTTGTTGTAGAGTCATCAGTCCATAGACTGGCTTGATGCAGCTCTCCATGCCACCCTATCCTGTGATAACCTTTTCATTTCTACGTAACTATTGCATCCTACATCTGCTCTAATCTGTTTGTCATATTCATACCTTTGTCTACCCCTACCATTCTTGCCACCTACACTTCCTTCAAAAACCAACTGAACAAGTCCTGGGTGTCTTAAGATGTGTCCTATCATTCTATCTCTTCTTCTCGTCAAATGTAGCCAAATCGATCTCCTCTCACCAATTCGATTCAGTATCTCTTCATTCGTGATTCGATTTATCCATCTCACCTTCAACCCTCTGAAACTTACTATACTATCCGTGAGTATATTTCTGCCTATAATTCCGTCATACTTGAGCGGTACATCATCACCCACTATGTGAAAATCTGCATTCGACTCTCATATTGGAAGTCTTACGGTGCCTCTAGTTCTGATTTTTCCGAACCAACGTCCTTTAAATTGAGGGCAGGTTCACTAACGACCATGACTTCCCTTGGCACCGCCTGTCTCTTTATGAGGGATACTTCACTCCCGGTATCCATTAGAAATCGAAGCAGGTTCTCCTGACCTCGCATACCGATTTCTACGGTGACTTCTAATGCATTCAAATAAATTTCCCCTGTTAGTCACACTTATCTGACATACTTCCCGTACACTTAAGCCTATTGGGTACCTTCGATCGAAAATCTCTACGTACCCATCTCGGTAATTAATTAAGCTCTCTTGCAGAAGGTCTCTCCCTATGAGGCCATCTGACGAAAGCCGAAATTCACCTCCGACAACATGAAATTCAGGGGAAGAATCACCCACGTTCAATATAATGCACCCCTTAGTGTGTGACGTTCTCCCTGTCACACCTGAGAGCTCTACTATCGGTTTACAGTAGTGAATCTATTTTTTCGGTACACTTCTCTCCCGGATTATGCTAATATCAGCCCCGGTATCTACCAGAAATTTAGCGTGTACCAATATCGAAACTGTTCGGTCGTGTTCTCTTCGTGATTGTTCCCTCTCTCCGACTGACTGGACTCTATTAATCTGTCGCGGAGTACTACGCGACTTTTCTGCGCATTTCTGGGTTGCGCTCCTCCATGGGCGTTTTCTTCGTTGGGACTCGTCCTTAGGCCCGTTATGGCGACCCGTGCTTAGTTTAAATTTCTATCACGGGACCCTTTTCCCTTCGCATATTGTTTCGGCCCATCTACACACTGTTTATCCCTTCCATGTCCCTTCTCCTTGTACTCCCGGGGTTTGGATTTTCCGTTCTCATTCGTGTTACTCTCTTTTAGCTCCTTGAACCAACAGGTTCTCTGCAAGTGCCCCTTACGTCCGCAAATGAAACATTGTCCTTCCCTTAATTGCTTCGGTCTTTCGCGGCAGTGGGATTGCTTGTGCCCCGTTCTGCCACAATTATAACATCGAATTATTGCACAGACCTTAATTTCACGTGACCTATTCCCTTCTTTCTCCCTAGATTTCTTTCTACAATCTTTTTCTGAATGTCCCACCTTCTGACAATACTGGCAACTAGGCGGACCTCTCTTGGTAGCTTTCTGTTTTCTACAATCCTTGGCTATGTGCCCCTCACGGTAGCAATTATAGCAGATCACTCTAATATTCGTTCTTTTACCTGACGCTTGCCCGGTCGTTCGCGGTAACTCTCTGTTCGAGTACGTCTTCGTTCTAATTTCCGTGGGCTTCCTAACTTGAGTCATAAGTTGCTGTTTGGCTTGCGCCGCAACTATTGCTATATCTTTCTCTTTCGCGATATTGACGGCTTGTTCTAACGTTTGTGCGTCCCTTTCCTCAACAAGAGATTGTATTCTTTCGTCTCTAATACCTTGCACCTTACCTTTACTAACATTCGTACCCCTCGTGCTTGGTGTTCCCTGGCAAACAGCGGCGCGCCTTGGACCATCGCGTTTCGCAGTTCGGTCCCCATACGGTCAATTCTGTGCGCCCACCTAACTATGCTCTCGCCCTTACCCTGTCTCGCGGCAAACAATTGACATGCATAAAAGTCTACAGTTCGTATCTCGGAGTAATATTCTTCTAAAGCTCCTTTTATATCGTCCCATGTTTCTACATCGACCAGTACTAATAGTTTACTACGCGCATCTCTCGTAACTCTTGTGGGTATTAATTTGTAAAATAACTCGTGCTCTTCTGGCCTAACTAGCCCCATCGCCGTTTCAACATTTTCACAAAATTCTTGTAATCTCTCTGGGTGTAACCCATAAAACTCAGCCCCAATGAGTTTCAAAGCTTGTCACTGATAAAATGCGGCCATGCACCACTCCGCTTGTTTCATGCGTTACATCTACATTACTAGCGGTAGGACTATCTCTCCTATTTGACCCTTCCATTACTAATTGGCTTTTGACTCACCCTCTCAAAATACACCACTGGCCTCGAGCTGGATTGACTACTTCCGATAGCTGCTACTATCTGCTTTCTTTTGCTGGTGATACTTCCAAGTGACTCGGTCTCCTTCCTTTCCCGTTGCTTTCCTTACAATGTACCTGAAACAGCGATCAGACACAATTAAGATTCAATTCGCTTATATTTCCGATCACTAAGCAACGCTTAAGGAGATCGTAATTACAAGTCTACATTTGCACACCAAATGAACACCAGAATTTTGTGTGATTTATCGCGAATTAATTATTACACCACATCTGCTCAACAAATTTAAGTCCACCTGTCGTATTCTTTGAATAGGTCAGGCTGGGGACTCGGGAGCATATAGTCAGATTGGAAAAGAATGAATATTACTTATATTCTAAAACCCGTGATTGTACATAAATATATACAAGTATACACAATCAATTACACTTCCGAAACCATGTACTCTGACACCATTTAAAACTCCAATCTCTTCTCAAATTTCAGATCTTTCTGTAAGTCTTTTAAGTTCTTATATTACAAGAATATTCATATTCACTGGTTGAATACTTAACTACGAGATGAAGTCAATCTCCGTCCAGCTGGAGTCTTCTCTCTTCTTTTCTTCTTTCTTCGACGTTGATGTCCCTGGATCCCGTTACCTCGACGGCGACGCGAAACTTTCCCAAATATGATTGACTGCTGGTTTATAATGATTATATTCCAACACCTAATTGACTACTGGTGTGGAAAACCCTGTGATCATTCACAGGACTATTCTTAAACAATCCCTGACGTATGAAATCTAAAACAGATTTGAATTCAGCGTTAAAATGTTTATAAGAATCACGAATTTTTCCTCCATAAATATGACTTTTTTATAGAACATTGTAATTTGAGAAGGTACGGGTAGAGGGCACAAACACCGTCTATTTCAGTCTGAAGTTCGCTGGCTCTCACGGAATAAGGTTTCCAACAAGCTCTTTGGATTAAGACAGGGAAGTAATACTATTAAAAATTAAATCAACGAAGGTAATTTACATGTTGATGAGACCACGCAGCCACTAGCTTGCTGTTAAGCCATCCTGTAATCTCTTACTTTTTCCTCATTATAATCCAAATATTGTTAATTCCTAACACGACCAGACGTATCGTCTTTGCTGATTCCTTCTGTAAGGCCCATCGTTGAGAGCATTCCGTCAAATTCCGTTTTGATCGTCGAGTTATTTCCTAGATGCCTCTGTCTGGCCTGTCAAACAGAAGTGGGATACCATCATACCCATCAGACCAAGGTTTACTATAAACGTTTTGAGAAAGATCGGTAAATTTCTGCGAATCATTGTGACGGCCTATCTTACGTTTAGTCCGAAATATTTCTGTTTACCCGTAACAGTTTTAGGGGTCACCAGTGGACTGAAGGTAGGAATACACTCTTGTACGATGTGCAGTTCAGTGCATGTGATATTAATTGTGTCCGTTTGTAGAGAATGTTCGTGTTTTGAGATAATAACGAGAATAATCTTATTCGTTTTCTGAGCGTCGAGTCTGGGAGACTTTCATTTCGAACCGTACTGTCGGCAGCCCTAAAGGTGGTTTTCCAGGTTTTGAACAGTTTTCAGTAAAAAGGAAGTCAGCTCCCGGACGAAACTATGTTTACACCGGTCTGATTTCAGACTAACTTCACTTTACGGGAGTGAAAGTTGGGTGGACTCAGGATGCTTTATGCATAAGTTAGAAGTAACAGACATGAAAGTAGCGACAATGATTGCTGGTAGAAACAGGTGGCAACAACGGCAAGGGGTTACTCGGAATGAAATATAGGATTAGTGAGGAATGGACTCGTCGGATTGACACGAACCCAGAAACACAGAGGCCAATAAAGAATAACTTCCCAAAGCAAGTATCAAGGCAGATATAAATAACCCTCAGACGCAGAATATTAATCATACGAGTTTCTAACGCCATGATAAATAACATCAAACGGCACGGACATAGGCCGAAACGTCATAAAAGATGTTTAAAAAATCACAGTTAACATAACTTACTGCTCCAGAAGTAAAGATGAAAATGTAAAGGACTTTAAATGAGAGCCCTTATCCAAGAATAAACTTAGGTAAAACGACAGTAAGTCGGGTGGTAACTCATAAACGCTACCCGACAAAGCACATTCGTAATTTTCTGCAGCATTTTACGAAAACACACCCCTCTGATAATCACAGAATATAACATAAAAGGAGAAAGAAAGAATATAAATTTCGATGTCGGAGTCCTGCAGTCACCTAGAGATTGAGAGAGGAAATGCACATCAACTGTCAAGTAATATGTGACAGCTTTATATATGGAGATTAATACTCCCTTCCAAAGAACCTGAGCCAAATGACAGAAAAAAAATGGAAATCAGGAGTTTCGGGTTTGGCTCAGGATGAAGCTGTGATGGTGGGGTCATGTGAGGCGAATGGAGGACGATAGTTTACCTAGGAGAATAATGGACTCTGTTATGGAGAGTAATTAAAGTAGAGAGAGAACGAGATGACGATAGTTAGATTCAGTTCCTAACAATTTAAAGGTAATAGATACAGAACTAAACAAGGCAAGTGAACTAGTTGCAAAGAGAGGATTTTGGTGGGAGTTAGTAAATTCACAGAGATTTGCAGACTGGACGCTGAAGGCTTAACAATAACGAAGACATATGTATGTATGTAGGTATGTAGGTAGGTATGTATGTATGTATGTATGTATGTATGTATGTATGTATGTATGTATGTATGTATGTATGTATGTATGTATGTATGTATGTATGTATGTATGTATGTATGTATGTATGTATGTATGTATGTATGTATGTATGTATGTCCCATTTTCACAGCAGGCAAATTATGGATCTGTACCTTCATTAAGGCCACTGTCACTTCCTTCCAACTCCTATCTTATCGTCGCCATAAGACCTCTCTCAGTCTGTGCACACAAAACAAAAAGCCAAAAATGAGTTCTACGTCCCACTAACTACCTTTACTCTTTCCAGTGATGTCGAGTTGCCGCAATTTTCTCTTACGTGCCAGCAGATCAACCGACAAGAGGTTGGTGTATTTGAACCTTCAAATACCACCAGACTGAGTCTGGATCGAACCCACTACTTCGGGTTCATCATTCAAGCCGACAGTCAGCACTACTATAAATGGTATCAGTTTTAAGACGCAGTAGTAGCCAGTGTCTAAAAGAAGGGCACGATAGTGTTAATAGGTGATTTCCAAACGAAAGTTGAAGACAGAATTGATCAGCCTGAGGAGGCTATGCTTAAATATGGAAAAATACAGAAGATCATAGGAAGGGAAGCATTTACTGGGCGCTGCGCTTGTACTACAGTAGTATAGGAGTAGTTATTGAACAGCTCCTCGCTACAAGGATGTAACCGACAAATATTTAAAATATGAGATATCAGTGGAAATAGGGTTATCATCACTCCTCTATGCTGTGGTGTCATTTTATGCCTTACATTTCAACTTCAAGCTGGTTTACAGCCAGGAGAACTTTGTCCTCGGTGGCACATCAGTGGAACATCAGTGGGCAGTGCTTGTGTTTGGTTCATCATCAGGTGTAATAGATCGTTTAAATAAAGGCCAGAAACGAAATTACATCTATATTTTGAAACATTTCGTGGACATTTTTATTATTATTGTTGCTACACTCATGTTCATAAAAACAGAACATCTTGAAATACTAGAGATAAGAATTTCATATTCAGAGGACGTTTTCATTAGCACGTTCTGTCGAAACCATTCAGCCACCTAGGTTCAGAATGTGTCCTATTGCCTAGTAGATACTAGCTCCTCAACGGGCACTGATAAATTTTTCCGTGCGTGATGGCATCGACGCATATAAGGCACGAATGGCATCCTGGGGTATAGCCATACAGCATCCATGCTGCATTCACCTGGTTCCACAGTTCATCTTTGGTGGTTCGCATTGGGTCAGAGCGCCGCACCCGTCATGTCACCATATCCCATACATTTTCGATTGGCGACAAGCGCGGTGATCGGGCGTGCCAGGGCAACTGTCTGACATCCTGTGACTACAAGAAGGCACGTGTTCGAGGAGCAACATATGGTCGCGCATTATCGTACTGAAGTATGGCGTCTGGGGTGTCGTGCAGAAAGGGTATGGCTACGGGTCGCTGGATGTCACTGGTCACAGTGCCCTGGACACGTACCAACTGTGATTTATGGCTGCACGCAATAGCCCCCATACCATAAGGCCTCGAGTTGGCGCTGTATGTCTTGTGCGAATGCAGTCAATGTGATGTCTCTCCCCTTGTCTGCGGCGAACCAAAAGTGGCCATCATTTCCATACAAACAGATCCTGGATTCGTCCGAAAACACTACCTGCTGTCATTCCTGCCCCAGTGACATTGTTCCATACACATTGCAGTCTAGCATGTTTATGCACATTAGTGAAATGTAGGCGGGGAAGTGGACGACGCGCCGGAAACCCAGACCGTAATCAACGGCGACGGACTGTCACTCCTGATAGTGTGCGATGTGTTGCACTGCTCCACTGTTACGCCAGAGCCCAGGAGGACGCAGATCTGCCCTGCAATGCCATACGAATGAGGTGTCGATCTTACCGAGGGGTGGTCTGAGTGGTGCGACCATACCCATCACGTCGTGTTCTATGGACTTCTGTGAACCATTCTGTACACACCCGTTGCACTGCCGATACACTTCTTCCCACACGAGCAGCAATTTCCCGGATGGATGCATCACTTTCTCTCATGCCAATAATGCGTCCACTTTCAAACTCACTCATTTGACGGTACGGTTCTCGCAAACGTCTGCGAGGCGTCCTGCACGTCTTCTCAAGTTGCACTGATCCATTACCTTCGGTTTATAGCGACAACGAGAACCTCAGGCGTACTTTACCAGTCGGTGGTGGTGCGCCGTGATATCGATGTGAACCTTGAACCTGAAGGCCGACATGGTTCAGATGCTAATCATTTCTTCAGAACATACTAGTGCTCTTGTCCTATGAATATGAACTTCCTATCTCTAGTAATTCAAGGTGTTCTGGTTTTTATGAACATGAGTGCATTTTTATTATTATACTAATATTACTTGCTATCACTTTCGTTCCAGGTGCATGTACAGGAATTCTCTTTCCTTATATACAAACGTAAGACATACTTATAGATTATTTCACATTGTATCACTTCTAATTCACACATTATTTTTAAAACCTCAAGTTATAAAAATATAATATTGTTTTAATAGATGAACTCATTTGTACACTTGCATATGCAATTGGTTCAAGTTGTGTATACCATGAAATTAAACTCCAAAAATAATTTTCCTCTCTCCTGAGAAATTACTGACTTGTTAGCGTTATCCGAGGAGGTCTCCAATTACTGCTTCATTCTCCAATCCGCTACACATAGAAAGGTAAGGGCACAAGATCCATATCACACAATATTTTTACGTGGTAAAGCCACCCTCAGCTCCCTGGAGGCCCCCTCAGGTAGTTCCTGGAAGGCATGAGTGAGTCAGACTGGAAGCTACCGGCTGACCTGCGGGCACGTGACAACTTCAGCTCCTGCTACCCCTTCAACAGGTGTCTCTGGAATATTCGAATTCTGTCCGTACGCCGAGGATACTAGGATTTTATCATCAGGTACATGCAAGCAGGCTCTCTGCGAAGAAAGGTGGTAGTTTTTGCTGTTATTGGTAGCGAATAGTGAGCTTAGAGTTTACTGTGTAAATCGGTATCGTGAGTTGATTTTGCAAGTCATTTATCTTGTCTGGAGTCAAAGCAAGTGTATAGCAGTCGTGCGTTAAAATAGAAAACGGCCGTAGTTCGAACCTAATTACATAGAACTGCAATGTGAACAGACTGCGGCGAGTGCACAGCGATCTGGAAGGTGAGACCTGCAGATCAAGATTCCCGTTAAAGAATGCCAGCCGAAGACCTTCTGCGAGGACAGTTTACTTCGTAAACAGCCAGTAATTAGTGGAGTGTTGTCGATGATTGTGGGTATTCCGGGGTGTTGCGATCAAACGTATCATTATGTAGTGACCTAAGTATCACTAGCCCTATGATACAGAAAGTGAAGTCTGTCTGCGGAAATTGTGTAAGATATATTTCACTAAGCAGCAGGAATAGGAAGAAGAATTAAACCTGAAATGTTTATATAGTGTGGGGAGATGTGTGTGGGCTGGGGAGGGGGAGAAGGAGGATAAAAGCGTTTCATGGAATAATAGGTGGTAGTGTTTGCTGTTATTGGTAACGAGTCGTGAGCTTAGAGTTTACTGTGTAAATCGGTATCGTGAGTTGACTGTGCGAGTCAAGCAGGGATGACATAAACATATAAGTATTGAACTATAGAATAGGAGTTGAATCAAGGCTGAGAAATTGTATAATGGATGCAGAAATTTTCTCACGGAACAAGTGTGTTTATGGTAGAGATAGGATAGGAATGGTAGGAGGCGGTGTGTTCATTCTAGTGAAAGAAGAATTGTAAGCTACGAAAAAGTTCAAGATGACAAACTTGAAATTCAAGATGTAAGGCTCACTCTAAAGATACGAGCAATAGGCAACTTGACGTTTTTGTAGTGTACAGACCGGGAAAGGGTGGTGCAGACGCTGATTCGGAATTATTTGATAAGGTAACCAGCTATGTGGGAAATAATATAGAAAGGAACGTGATTGTAGTGGGTGATCTCAATTTACCAAATGTCAATTGGGAAGGTAAAGCGAAAGACACGAAGCATGATCAACAAATTGCAAATAAGTTAATCTGGGAATGACAGCTGAATCACAAAGTGTTGGAACCAACTAGTGGGAAGAATATTCTGGACGTGGTGGTGGTAAAACCAGATGAGCTCTATAGAGAAACCGAAGTAACAGATGGTAATAGCATTTCTATCCGTTTTTCGCACGGTAATTTGCAGTGTATTACATGTTTCCTTCAGGAATTTAGCGGAGTAACGTGGCTCTATTCAGACGTTTATTGTGACATGTTAAAATGATATTTTCCTACGGCAGCGCGTGTCAGTAACGTGAAATTTGATGAAGCTAAACGAAGTCAAGAGAGAATGGGGGCGATTTTTGAATTTATTGTACGATTCAGTTGTGCGAAATTCTCCATGGTTCTCAGGTTGCATATTGTATCTCTGACCACTGTGACACTGATGATACCTCCCTTAATATTTGTTCTATTGAAAAGAATAAAATGGTTCTTTAGTTTCTCCCATTGACCGCCCTGAAGCCGACATGCACGACATGTCCCATAGGACTTCGAATAAAATTACAATTTTTCGTAATCATCTGCGTTATTATCGGTGATACGTTAAATACGTACATGACATAAAGGAACGGAAAGAACATACTCTTAAACGTATGTTATATACAGTCTTTTGATAGACCTAATGTTAACGAAAACATTTCAGAATAATCTTCCTATAAATACTGACTTCATGTGACTACCATGAGATCATATGCACCTGATAACAATATCCTGAGTGAGTAGAATCCAAATATGTAATTTGGAGGAAGTAAGCCCATCAGTTTTCAACTTTTAGGAATATGGAAACTGATAGATAACAAGACAGACAGACAGAAAATGGAAAAGTTCTACCTCATGTTACCTCAGTCTCAGATAAAATACGGTGGGGGGGTTTAATTTTAAAGCCGTGAAAATTTGATGCATCCTCTGATTTTCAATCAATAGTGTAAGAGAAAATTGCAAGAAATTATTCTGGTCTTCCTTTAAACCCCCAGATTATTTAGTCATTTTAAATAATATGCATATCGAAACCTGCGCTTGGATGAGTAGACTCTAAATATGAAGTTTGTGCGAGAGATAATCAATAGTGTAAAAGAAAAATTGAAGACACCTCTTTCGGTCTTCTTATAAACTCCCAGTCTCTTAAGTGATTTTTAAATGATATGCATATCGAAACTCGCTCCTAGATGAGTAGACTCTAAACATTGAGCTGAATAATTTGACTCTAAATACAAATTTTGTTCGAGATGTATCCATCCGTTTCCCCGTGATGGTGGAATAAACAGACACGAAACCTAAAAGCCACTGAGACGTTCTTGAGTTGACCTAAAACAGATAAACATATCAAAATAAGGCAAAATAACTTAAATTACAGATAGCGGACCACCCTAGAATTTTATTTATAAGAATCGTGATCACAAAGCTGTATTGTCTTCGTTAAAATAAATGTGATAGAAAGGAAGGTCGTAAATGTAGGACTATTAGGTAGTACCATATGGCTGATAAGAAAGGCATGATGGATTTTAAAAAGTAATTATGATCGGTGGAAAACCGTAAATAAAAATATAAATAGACCGTGGGATAGGTTTAAAGCAATTGTTGAGGAATTTGAAAATACCTTTAAAGGTGGTAAGGAGTGGTAAATACCCACTATATTGTAACAGAGAAGTAAAGAGACTAAGAAGGAGGTGCAGACTGGAAAGAAATAGAATTAAAATCGTTGTGGGAGTAAGGAGAAATAATAATAATAATAATAATAATAATAATAATAATAATAATAATAATAATAATAATAATAATAATAATAATAAGTATCTGTTCCCTATAAGATATTCTCCAAAGCAGTTCAGAACAGAATAGAAGCTCACCTTGACCAACAGATTGGGGAATATCAGGCTGGATTCAGAAAAAGCCGCTCGTGCCCAGAACAGATATTTAACCTGAAGAGCATCATCAGGTACAAGAAGACAGGAGGACACAGCTACGTGGTTGTGTTTGTTGATTCTCAGAAAGCATATGACTCCACTGAGCCGGCCCCGTGGTGTAGGGGTAGCGTGCCTGCCTCTTACCCGGAGGCCCCGGGTTCGATTCCCGGCCAGGTCAGGGATTTTTACATGGACCTGAGGGCTGGTTCGAGGTCCACTCAGCCTACGTGATTAGAATTGAGGAGCTATATGACGGTGAGATGGCGGCCCCGGTCTAGAAAGCCAAGAATAACGGCCGAGAGGATTCGTCGTGCTGACCACACGACACCTCGTAATCTGCAGGCCTTCGGGCTGAGCAGCGGTCGCTTGGTAGGCTAAGGCCCTTCAAGGGCTGTGGTGCCATGGGGTTTGGGGGTTTGGTTGGTTATATGACTCCACTGACCGCGAGTCATTAATGAATATTTTGGAAGAGTTTGAAGTGGACGATTCGTCAAGAAATTTGATCAAACAAACTCTAACCAACACAGTGTCGAAAGTAAAATTTATGGGTGAGATCTCAGAACCGTTTACAATCAGAACGGGTGTCAGACAGGGAGATGGACTATCCCCACTCCTCTTCAACTGTGTTTTGGAAAAAGGCATTCGAGAGTGGAGGAAGTTGTTAGTCCAAGAGGAAACAAAGGAAGATCAGTTCAGACTTGGTCCTAAGCACAAACGGGTGTACGTTGACTGCCTGGCCTTTCCGGATGATCTGGCCATTTTTGCTAACAACATAGATTTAGCAGTCAACAAGATCAACAGGCTGTCAGAAGTTGCCGAAAAGGTAGGACTCCAGATTTCTATTCCGAAGACAAAATACACTGACTGACAGAGCAAATGTAACACCAAGAAGGAGTGGTTCGAAAGGGATGAAAGTTGGGGAAAAAACAGAGACGGCACGGACGAATAATTGATGTTTATTTCAAACCGATATGCAGGTTACACAATGCGCACGGCATCGACTCAGTAGGATGTAGGACCACCGCGAGCGGCGATGCACGCAGAAACACGTCGAGGTACAGAGTCAATAAGAGTGCGGATGGTGTCCTGAGGGATGGTTCTCCATTCTCCGTCAACCATTTGCCACAGTTGGTCGTCCGTACGAGGCTGGGGCAGAGTTTGCAAACGGCGTCCAATGAGATCCCACACGTGTTCGACTGGTGAGAGATCCGGAGAGTACGCTGGCCACGGAAGCATCTGTACACCTCGTAGAGCCTGTTGGGAGATGCGAGCAGTGTGTGGGCGGGCATTATCCTGCTGAAACAGAGCATTGGGCAGCCCCTGAAGGTACGAGAGTGCCACCGGCCGCAGCACATGCTGCACGTAGCGGTGGGCATTTAACGTGCCTTGAATACGCACTAGAGGTGACGTGGAATCATACGCAATAGCGCCCCAAACCATGATGGCGCGTTATCTAGCGGTAGGGCGCTCCACAGTTACTGCCGGATTTGACCTTTCTCCACGCCGACGCCACACTTGTCTGCGGTGACTATCACTGACAGAACAGAAGCGTGACTCATCGGAGAACACGACGTTCCGCCATTCCCTCATCCAAGTCGCTCTAGCCCGGCACCATGCCAGGCGTGCACGTCTATGCTGTGGAGTCAATTGTAGTCTTCTGAGCGGACGCCGGGAGTGCAGGCCTCCTTCAACCAATCGACGGGAAATTGTTCTGGTCGATATTGGAACAGCCAGGGTGTCTTGCACATGCTGAAGAATGGCGGTTGACGTGGCGTGCGGGGCTGCCACCGCTTGGCGGCAGATGCGCCGATCCTCGAGTGCTGACGTCACTCGGGCTGCGCCTGGACCCCTCGCACGTGCCACATGTCCCTGCGCCAACCGTCTTCGCCACAGGCGCTGCACCGTAGACACATCCCTATGGGTATCGGCTGCGATTTGACGAAGCGACCAACCTGCCCTTCTCAGCCCGATCACCATACCCCTCGTAAAGTCGTCTGTCTGCTGGAACTGCCTCCGTTGACGGCGGCCTGGCATTCTTAGCTATACACGTGTCCTGTGGCACACGACAACACGTTCTACAATGACTGTCGGCTGAGAAATCACGGTACGAAGTGGGCCATTCGCCAACGCCGTGTCCCATTTATCGTTCGCTACGTGCGCAGCACAGCGGCGCATTTCACATCATGAGCATACCTCAGTGACGTCAGTCTACCCTGCAATTGGCATAAAGTTCTGACCACTCCTTCTTGGTGTTGCATTTGCTCTGTCAGTCAGTGTATATGACAAACATCTGTGATGGACCTGAATTGATCACTAATCTTGGAAAAATTGGTCGTTGAAATAAGACATTAAGTTATTTATTAGACCACCTAATCAATACAAAATCGTCTTGGATGATTTACATAAATTTGTTAACTAATAGTGGTACATGTTTCGCCTTCCCTGAAGGCATCATCAGCCATAGTCTTAACCTTAAATTAAAAGTGAGTGTCTAAATAACTCTTTGAACTTCTTAGACATCAAAATCACACGAACATTGAACAAATTCGACTTCCAAATATGCAGAAAACGCACCTTTTCTCCAACAACCATCAAAAATGATTCTTTACATCCCAACTCACATAAAAAATCCACTTATCACAGTTTAATATATAGAGCATTAAAGATCCCTATGTCCTCTATTAATTTAAAGAAAGAATTACTATTCATTAAGGAAATAGCTAAATTCAATGGATTTAACACGAGTATGATTGGTAAAATCATTTATAAAACCAAACTGAAACTAGCTACAAATTTAACTCCATTGATACCCGTCAAACCAAAATATGCTAAATTCACGTTCACTAACCATAACATTTATCCAATAACCAATTCATTAATGAAGCACGAAATAAAGATAGCCTACACAACAAAAAACACTAATCTAATTTATTCTTCAATCACAACTCTATTAACAACACAGACAATAGTTACTCTGGATCAGGAATATACAGATTGAAATGCTCTACATGTAATTTTTCTTATGTTGGCCAAACTGGCCGCAGCTTCTCCACCAGATACGCCGAGCATTACAATGCCCAAAGACACAACAAATTCTCCGCAATGGCCAACCACATGAGGGACACAGGGCATAAATTCACTACAATAGAACAAGACCTCCATATCCTAAAAAGAGTCGATAAAAGTAAACTCATGACAGAATATGAAAACTTATTTATTTTCCTCGACCAACATTTTAATAAATATAAGAACCTAAATGACACTATTGATAAAAAAGCCCCTTGTATGAACAGATTCTTATTTTATTACGAGAATCAATTCCCCTCACCAACATATTCTTAAAATCTTCAACCTCACATCAATTAGCGTTCCCACCTCCCCTACAGCTAATATACCCCCCTCCCTTCCCCCCGCCGCTAGTACTTCTAATTCAAATACAACCAATAAACCCATCGCTGTAACATGTAACATCGCTCCCTCCAATAGCCTTACACAGATACAACACGCGCAGTAATACACTCTCTTCCTTCCCTCCCACCAATAGCAGCCCCCCTCCAATAGTTACGTCAACGCAAACAGATCCTCCTCCAGCACAAACCTTCAGCTATAACACACGTAGCAAGAAGTCTACTGTTGCAAATACTTCTAACTCATAACGTTACAAGCTATCTTTGTCACCGTCAAATGGTAAGTGCACACGATTCTACTTCAATATTTTCAAATATCTTTTCACACAATTAACTCTACGTTTCTTGCTTCCTTTTACAGATTCCACTATTATATGCTTTTTCAACTAGAATATCTACAAACTAACAATTTACAACATTTGAGCATTACTTCAAATTTTCAGATGGTCCATAGAGATCCTATTTGAAACTGTTCTTCAACTTTTATTCTACAACTTCATATCCTCAACGTGTTTTACAACTTCACCATATGCCTCTGACTTTCGTCTTTTATCTTCAAGATCATGATTAACTTCGGATCTCTCGACTAACTTTGACTTGTATTCTCTCTTCTTTACTTTGATTATATACGATTTTTCGCCATCGTCTAATTGTAACCGCCAAACTATCAACTTTATTTGTATGCAATCTTACTACTTGTTGTATAACAATCTATTGTTTTATCCATTGCACTTATTTTAGCAGCTTTCTAATGTTAATTTTTTAATACTTCCACTATTATATCTCATCACATTGTATTTTTAAACCATCATTGTTATTTTTAATGTTATTTTACTTCAAATCTCTTCAAGATTTTAAAATTCGTTTCATTATTACATGTTATTTAGACGCTTATTTTTAATTTAAGGTTAAGACTATGGCTGATGATTCCTTCAGGGAAGGCGAAACATGTACCACTATTAGTTAACAAATTTATGTAAATCATCCAAGACGAATTTGTATTGATTAGGTGGTCTAATAAATAACTTAATGTTATTATTTCAATCAAATATCATCAATACGGACCAAAAATGATATTTATTACATGTAATAAAATAAAATCGGTCGTGTCAAGAATTTCAGATATCTTGGTGAAGTCATCCAGTAGAATGGATTAGAAGAGGAAGCAATTAATGTCAGGATGAGTAAGTTAGACCAGGCATACCAAATGGCAAAGAATATCTATAACAAAACATCTATGAGTATAGGGGCCAAGTTCCGACACTATAACACAGTTGTAAAACCTGAGGGATTATATGCGTCTGAAACTTTGACCTTACGTAGTAAAGGTCAAGCTGACCGGCTGGAATAAAGAGAGCGCAAGATACTAAGAAAAATCCTAGGTAATATGTGGATTGATAGACAGTGGCGAATGAGACCAAATGAGGATTTGTACAGCAAGACAGAACCTCTCACAGCGTCAATTAAGAAGAGACGGCTACTATTTTACGGTCATTTCTTGAGGATGACTGATGATCGACTAACAAGAAGAATATGGAATTTTATTCAATCTAAGACAACAAGGCCGAGATGGTTCCAGGAATGCGAAAAAGATCTGAGGCAGATTGGTATTTCAGACCAAGAAATTCATGACAGGAACGCATTCAGATGATTGGTGAACAACTACCAAGTTTTCCGTATGGCATCAACTTCCAGAAGACGGAAAGGACCTTTGTCTGAAGAGCATAAAAAGACACTCGTCGCTGGGATCAGAAGATACTGGCAGGAATTCAAAGCCGGAACAAGAACAAGACCTAGACACTGACATGAAGTTGGTTATTAGCACGCAGTCCATAGAGGCTCAACTCGATGTATAAAAATTCATAATAATAATAATAATAATAATAATAATAATAATAATAATAATAATAATAATAATAATAATGTTTGCTTTACGTCCCACCAACTAATTTTACGATTTTTCGGAGACGCTGAGGTGCCGGAATTTAGTCCTGCAGGATTTGTCCTGCGTGCCAGTAAATCAACCGACACGAGGGTGACGTAACTGAGCATCTAGAAATACCACAAGATTGAACCAGGACTGAACCTGCCAATTTGGTGTCAGAAGGCCGGTGCCTCAACCGTATGAGCCACTCCGTCCGGCATTGAAGCAACTTATTAACAAATTGAATCTAGCAAAGAAGTCAGCTAAGGATAACATTATGGCAAGCATAATTGGAAGACATGCAAATTTTAGTGAAAAGTGGAAAGTTATATACTGTACATTACCTGCTTTCTTCATCCGATTTCCCATTGGTAGAGATTGGTGCTCGGTTCTTCAGTGGGTCTAATATAAACTCAGTAACTATACCATTGAAATCAAAGCAGGACAGGAACTAACATACCAACTTGTGAATGCTAAATCAACATGTTATAGTTAGACAAACATTTATGACAAGAAACACAGAAATTCCACTTTTTAAGATTCATAAACATGACAGCGAAATAATCACAGCAAGAATTTAATAAATGTTGGGTCGATTCCCCACACAAATATGGTTCAATACATGTTTTTCGGTGACGAGATTTCTCTTGTGGAATTGTGAACTTCTTAGAATAAACAGATATGAAAACTTTCCTTCCTAAACGTTCATTAAACATAGGCAAAGATTAGCAAGGTTCGCGCTACAAAATTCCCTCAGGATTAGGGACACAAATATATAAAACCTTGTCCAGGACCGCAAATTTATCCCCTAAAATATTCATTGACTCTATTATTGGCACGATTTCCAATATGGAAATGAATGAGTTCAGAAAATCGCATCCCTTCTGTAAGCATACGGGCTTATTTTCCTTGTAACAAAAATACTACTAAAACAAGAATTATTAAACGAGACAGCACACGCCAAAGAAATATACACATTAAACACTGCATCTGTAAATACACATAAAAGAAATTCTCTTATGTGGAGGAAGTAGGTAACATCTGGGTCATCTGATCAACCCTGCGAGAAAGGTTATAGACTATCTGGAATATATTCAATATTTCTTTATTTCACATTCACTAGGCCACCGTCCTAGCCTCTCACACAGCTGTGAATTAACCTGCCGGAGTTTCCTTTAAAACTCTCACTAATAAACGATGGTGACACCTCGTCCACAGCCATCTCTGAACATATGAAATCTCGTGCTTATCATTATTGTACATTTACATGTTTGACCTTCCTCTAAACTACCGTTTCACCAAGCATGCACATTATTATTTATAACCTACTCTTTAGGTTGGCTAGTCCTCTCAAGGATCTTCTCAGCTCTCAAACTACTGTGACTCCAGACAAGACAAAAATAACATTATGTAATATGCAGTGAATCAAGCCTCTCTAAAATCAATTCCTCGTATAACCAACTACAAACCAAGCAAAGCTCTTTTACACTAAAATAAATTACACATGCAACGGTCCTGAACCTATCTAACCTAACACATGGTTGCCCTACACAGATTAATGATTTATTTACATTAAAAATGTTTGAACCTCGCTACTCTATCCCATGCTTATATGTGTTTATACTTATCTTATTCAGGTGTTGTCGCTCGGCTTCATCTCAAAAGATCACAGGTTGATTTATCGCGTCATTGCAACCTGGAAGTCCATGGTTCGAATCTATCTGGCACGTCCTCCACTGCAATCCATGGCAGTGTCGTCTACTCGGCCGGAATGAATTTGAATGGTCTCGTTTTCCTCAGTTCATACTGCAATCACTCGTACACCTCGTTCAACACGTCCTCCTGGGTTAACTAGTTCAGTTCGTTCTTCAGGACGGGGAGCTGTTACTCACTGTAACAAGTCCAGAAAATTTTGCTGTTACCTGGGCGTTTTTAATATTATCATAGACTGCACTACCACGTAACACGTTGAAAGGATATTTCCTGTTACTTACATCGAGATAGTCCATGCCTTAGTGCTCTAATTACTCATAGTTTATAGTATCGTTCCCTCATTACTATGCATGCTCTGTTCAAAAGCATAAACGTCTTTGAATGTGTTTCCTTCGTTTTAGAGTAATTCAGTATTCCCACAGTCCTCTCCGAAAGTCTAAATGATACTAACTATTGTTCTGGCGCACTGCCTTACACTTTCATTGTCTCTTGATTCGGAGACCGTAATACAGACACAACCTCTTCTTCCTACAACTACTTCAGAATAGCCTCATGTCCCCTCGTCCTGCTTCCTTATATCATATCCGTTGGACGGTGAACAGCTAGGGGAATCACTGCCAGAACCATGGTAACTCTTTGTGTTGAATGGGCTTCGGTTCTCACGATATGTTATATAATGACAAATTTTGAATAGTAGACATAACTTAATAGATATAATCACCTCGAGACACTAGTTAATTTCAAACAATATTCTCTGTTGTTCCAGTTTTCTGTCATGTGGCTCCTAGGCGTAATTATCCGATAATCTCGCAAGCATTCACACACTGTTTCTTCCCGCTTTTTTAATACTTACTGTTGGAATCTGTGGCTCGGTTAGCTGAGTTGGAGAGTAAATTGTGAAATCAGCCCGCGTACTCGCTTCGCTGGTATACCCGTCCCCGTCGTGGGTGGTGGCCTAATTCTAGCGCGTTTTCCTTTGTTCGCGTCCCCGCGTTAGTTTTAATATATGCATGAGGTATTCAATAAATAACAATACCACGCAGATGTGGTATTGTTCAGCATAGCTATTTAAAGGCAGAGACAGGTTCCAAGATGGACAATCCAGTAATCATTAATGAAAAAGGGGAGTATGTATGCGAGGATCTTCAAAAGGCAGAAGTATTCAGTCAACAGTATGTAAAGATTGTTGCTTACAATAATAATGTCCAAGCTTCAATGTTCAACTTACGTTCAGTGTTTTAGATTTACCAGCAATTCTTAACTGAGGCTAATAGCTTAACACTCGTATGTGATGTGGATTGCCATAACGGGGTATATATATGATTTTTCACGATTTCACGCTAAGCTTTTAACATTCAAAGACCGAACATTACTGCCTACTGGCCATGGGTACGTATTGCAGGGCGCAAGTATACTTGCACGACCGTAGGTCGGTAATGTCTTTGAGGTTGAGCCAGAGGTACTCCTGAAGCCTGTGGTAATGAGATGGGGAGGGCCCACGTAAAATAAACGGTGGTTGGTACGCGTGGATGCTGACGGGGTGGAAGGAGTACCTTTGGCTGTAGGGCTGTTTTGTCTTACGTTATGTAAAAAAAAAAACAAGGCATCACTGGTATATGTCTTTAAATGACTGTACAGTTAAAGGTGAGCCGGAAAAATACCCCTGTCCACAATCTGTATCCATTTATACAGGTGAAAAGTTGTATGTTGCCTGAGGGCAACAGTATGCAGTAAAGGGTTAAAGGCAGAAACAGGTTCCAAGATGGACAATCCAGGAATCATTAATGAAAAAATGGAGTATGTATGCGAGGATCTTCAAAAGGCAGAAGTATTCAGTCAACAGTATGTAAAGATTGTTGGTTACAATAATAATGTCCAGATAGGGGAGGTGACTAATACTAAAGAATTTACCTATAACAGCAATTACATTTACAGTAAGATACAAAAGTTGAAAACTAGAAAACCAGCTGGAATTCATAAGATTTCTGGGGATACACTAAAGACAATGGGTTGAGATATAGTACCATATCTGAAGTAGGCCTACTTATTTAATTATTGTTTTCATAATGGAGTTATACAAAATTAAGGGAGAGTTGCTATAGTAGCCTCTGTGTACAAAATAAAAGGTGATAGACATAAAGCAGAAAATTACAGGCCAGTCAGTTTGACATTCATTGCACGTAAGCCTTGGGAAAATATTCTTTCTGATATTAGACACGTTTGCGTAATTAATAACTGGTTCGATAGAAGGCAGTTCGGGATTAGGAAAGGTTATTCCACTGAAGGTCAACTTGTAGGATTCCAGCAATATATAGCAGATATCTTGGATTAAGAAGGTCAAATGTATTGTATTACGATTGGCTATCTAACGCATTTAGTAGGGTGGATCATGGGAGACTACAGGCAAGCATGAGGCTATTGGACTAGACGAAAGAGTGACTGAATGGGTGATATTTCTACAAAACTGAACCCGGGAAATTAGAATAGGTGCTAGTTGTTTTTACGTCGCACCGAGACAGATAGGTCTTATGGCGACGATGGGAGAGGAAAGGCCTAGAAATGGGAAGGAAGCGGCCGTGGCCTCAATTAAGGTACAGCCCCAGCATTTGCCTAGTGTGAAAATGAGAAACCACGGAAAACCATCTTCAGGGCTGCTGACAGTGAGGCTCAAACCCACTGTCTCCCGGATGCGAGCTCATAGCTGTGCGCTCCTAACCGCATGGCCAACTCGCCCGGTCAGCATTATCTGACCCTGTAATAATTAAGAGGGGAATTCCTCAAGACAGAATTATTGGACCTTTATGTTATCTTATATATCGTGCCATTTCCCGTCTTTGTTGCCGACTAGAGTCAGGGTTCCGTAAAGCGGTGGTCATGTTCGATGAATATGGGCGACTCAGAAACTAATCTAAAGTTATACTAATGAGTATATTGACAGGAAGAATGGACATATATCTTGAAATGAGAAACGTTTACGGGGTAAAATGGATTGATTAATCCCGAGAAAAACATATAAATGGTCCCTGCTAAATGGAATAGTATAAACATAATTGAAAGTCGACCTCAAATCAGTCGTAAAAATAAAATAAATAACACTGCGTAAAACGCTTACAAGAAATATCATAATATATACAAGCAAACAAAATCGGGTTCAGGCCCGTTAAATTACATTGAATCCTCTTGATTATACAGGGGATTTAGTCATCAATATCGTTACAATAGTTAATTAAAATTTGAACAATTACCAGCTAATTTATTACGAGCTGACGATTCAAAAGCTGACTTAAAGAAACTAGCATCGACTTAAAAGATGACGATTAAAGAAACTGTCGGCTAAAATAATTGACGACTTATAAATTGACGACTAACATGATTGACCCATCGTATTTGAATGATCGACTAGTCCGGACGAGTACCGTAAATCCAATATTATTGCCCGTAGGCATCGTCGGAAAACAACGTCTCTATGATGAATCGGTAGGACTAATGCATTCGTAAAATAGCTAATACAAATATTTACAGTCCGTCTAATTGCGGAGCTCATGGGCTCAAACAAACACTGTCCAGGCAGAACTGGATAACAACGAAATCAGCTGGCGAGCTGACATGTCCCAAATTACAAAACAAGACATGGAATATACAAAAACAAACAAAATTGATCACACCTGTGGAATGAAACATACAAAAATATATATACTAATGATGATATATGGGGAGTCGAAGTCGTTGTCTGTAGGCTACGTCAGATTTTGGGTCTTACAGACACAAAGTTGTCAGAATTCTCGACTCTTTAACTATCAGTTGTAAAGGAATACAAGTTCTTGGCTGGCGAGGGAAGACACACTCAGGTCAACTTTCACTTTCACGGAGAAGGGGACATATTCCATATTCTCTGCCAGTGGTTTCACTGACTAACGGGATTGCAAGTAGTCAGGTCTTCTGCCCGCTACACAAAACATTCTCGAGGCAAAACAAATGAACAACACATTCTCTACTCAGCCGATGCATTCTTCACATCCCTCGGCTGACTAATTAGCACTCACATATATAAGGCTCACTCAATTATCAATGACATATCTTGCCTTAACACAAATATTAGGCCTCATTTCAACCCTCTGGCATATCAAGCCTCTCATTTCAAATATCCTGGATTCATCCCCAGTTTACATTCCTGACTTGCCTTCTCGCAATTTAAAGTGAAACTAAACTTTCTCAACGACGGACAGGCTCCCACAGCAACTCCCGTGACAGCTGAAATAATATTAATATAGCGTGCATAGAAATACCTGATTAACATTATGCTGCTAATTGCGTGAATTACTCAACGCTGATGGCGTATGGCCTTTGTTCATAGCAATGACTCTCTTCACCAAATAACTATAGAAAACGAGGAATAACATAAAATACACACAAGCAAAAATAAAACAAACAGATTAAATAATCCTCAGGCGCGACCCTCTCTCCCTTCTAACTAAAATAAATATGTACAGGTGGCATGGGCATAAAGCATGCACACCCCCTCTGCCAAACATTTAACGTTACATGAAAACACAAAACTACAGCCATAATAGCTGACATTTAACATTTAAGAAATGGTAACTAATTTCCCTAACTCGAATGTACTTTCTCTACACTAAATTCATGCCATTTAATATTGGATTTAGGACTCATCTTTATCAGTCAGTTGCCGTTCATCCCGGTTTCCACAGTCACATGTCTAGGCTGCTTAGCTGCTCATGATACCAGTGATGCATGTTGGTTGGCAGGTCCCGGCGTTGATACCACGTTCATCCAAAATTGTCTCCTGTGTTACTGCAGAAAACAAGTAGATTAGCACCAACTTCTTCACCGCTTAATGTGTACAATTTACACACTGTCGATACTGATGTTAGGCTGTAATTGGCTCAACCTACACACAAATTTTAGTTCTGAAATGTGTGTCATCAGATCAAGGGTTCAAACCCAATAGACCCGAGTTTATATAGTGGCTAAATCAGTACGATAGCACACGATACACATATAACCCGTACGCGAACCGTCGTGAGATACCGGACATATCGAGTGTTCATCAATCTCACGCGCGGCGCTCGAGCTCTAATTAATTTCAATTTATAAGTCTAATATTCGCGTGACCAGATCGTGGTCTAACAACACGGCGAATAATAATTTAGGACATTATATCTGTCCTGTAATTGTCTTGCTCGAGATGAATATAAAATTAAATATAAATGCGCACAGGCGTATAACGGTCTTTTGTTAACACAAAGAAACTTTCCCGTTCGCCACTACGTGTTATCAGCACCATCAAGTTCAGAAGAGGGAGGACGCTTTCCCCACCAGGTTTCCAGAAATGAACTGCCTGTCTCTTTGTATCGCGAGGTACATCCCCGGCTAACAGCGGCTGGGTGACGGTTGACTGGCTTTCTCCTTCTCAACGACTTTTCATTGAAATGAAATTATTTAATAGAGACTCAAGAAGACATTATTTTGATCCAGGAGTGAATGACAATTATAACTTCAGGTGATATTTAGTTTGGAACTGTGGAATTCTAGCTTAGTGAGGAAATGATCGCTGAAAATCTCGAGATGCATTACTACGAATTCGAAGTTGGTCATCCTGGAATCTTGTTGTGGAGTTCCCTTCGTTTGAACCTAACCACTCCTACACACAAATCAGTTAAATTTGAAAGTTAGATTGCGGGTGGCGTGCTTAGAAACCATGGCAACGACTCGCCTTGAATTCAAACTGGAGAGCTACCCTCTGGAAAATTCGACTCCGTACCGTTCAAGCTTGCCTATAACGAAATTTCAGAGTTCGTACCCTGGTTATTGCATGCGATTAATTCATGCGTTGATAAGGTTGCCCTATCAAATATATTGAGGCATTCAGGGAATGGCTCAATATAAATGGTATGAGTAAAGAATCAAATCAGAGCTAAGGCCTTTTGCGGATGATGTTACTCCGTATAGAGTATTAGATAAATTACAATGGTGAGATGGACAGCAGCCAATGGTATGGTGAAAAACGGGGTTAACAGTCAGGTTGTGGGTCTCACAAAGGAGAGAAGTCCTCTCAGTTTCCATTACTGCGTTGATGGGGTGAACAATCCTTATAGGATCACTGTAAGTACCGAGATGTTAATATTAGGAAAGATCTTAATAGGAGTGATCACATAAATGGGATTGTAAATTAAGGATACAGATCTCTGAACATGATTACGAGTGTACTTAGGGGTTGTAGTAAGGATGTAAAGGAGAGGGCATGTAAATCTCCGGTAAAACCCCAAGTAGAGTATGATTCCAATGTACAGGATCCTCAACAGGATTAC
Organism: Anabrus simplex; assembly: GCF_040414725.1. Classification (NCBI taxonomy): domain Eukaryota; kingdom Metazoa; phylum Arthropoda; class Insecta; order Orthoptera; family Tettigoniidae; genus Anabrus; species Anabrus simplex. The sequence continues at coordinate 47,396,748 of NC_090266.1, read as the reverse complement.
TTGTTTCGAGAAATGGAAAGAAATCCAAAGCAGCTTGATTTGTTCTGGATGATTTACGACTAAAGAGTAGCGTGACAAAAATGTTGCAAAGATTGAGCTGGGAAGACTTGGGAGGAAAGGGAGAAGCTGCTTGACTAAGTGGTATGTTCCGAGCAGTCATTGGAGAGATGGCTGGGTGTGACGTTATTAGACGAATACGTTTGAGTGGTGTTTTCAAAAGCAGGAAATATGGAAACAAAGTTGAAATTCAAGAGGATAAATTGGGGCAAATATTCGTTTATAGGAAGGGGAGTTAGGGATTGGAATAATTTACTAAGGGAGATGAAAAACCTACAACCTATTTTTCCAGTCTTTGACGGGGTCAGGGATGTGATGAATGAACCATATATACGCTATTAGTACGATGGGGTCGCCACTCCTAAAGTGATATATTAATGACTGATAGATGCTATGAAATGAGAATGGAGAGTGTTGATGGAATGAAAGATGACAGGGAAAAGCGGAGTACCCGGAGAAAAACCTGTCCCGCCTCCGTTTGTCCAGCACAAATCTCACATGGAATGACCGGCATTTGAACCACGGTATCCAGCGGTGAGAGGCCGACGCGCTGCCGTCTGAGCCACGGAGGCTCCACTAAGGGAGATGTTCAATAAATTTCCAAATTCTTTGCAATCATTTAAGAAAATGCTAGGAAAACAACAGATATGGAATCTGCCACGTATGCAACTGCCCTTCATGCATATCAGTGGTGATTGGTTGATTCATTGATTCATTGCTTCATTGATTCATTGATTCATTGATCCATTTATTCATTCGCTCATTCACTCATACATTTATTTGTAACGTGGGATTTAGTGAGGTTTCCTTTAATTGGACGATAGCAGTTTTTGCACCAATGTATAATGAAGGGAATGAGAAGGATTGGTACAATATTCTCGAGGTATTTCTTTCGTCACTGTATCATGCAAGTTGTTCATGGACATTTCAGAAAAGGGGATATCATCAGTGATGGAGAGTTAGCCAGTAAGTTAGATTCAATTTGGTTGTAATATTTCACTATCATTGTTTATAGTTTACACAAATAATTTAATGAAATGTATACAATGACAGGGAGGGATTCAGAGGTGTGGAAATATTGTAAACAATTTGGCCTCTGCCGAAAACTTGGTTGCGGAGCTTGGAAAGGTTACTATTTTCGAGATTAAAAATATGTCTGTTTGCTGAAGAAACCTAAAATGATTAAATGACAGGTAGGGTACACGAAACTGGAATAGGTGGATCATTTTAATCAATCCTTAATCAATCATCAACGATCTACATTTAGGGCAGTCGCCTATTTGACAGATTCCCTATCAATTGTTTCCCTCATATTTAAATTTATTTATAATTCTTTATCTAGCTTTTTCTTAAATATTTTCAACGAACTTGGAAATTTATCGAACATTTTCATTGATAATTTATTCCAATCCCTTACTCCTCGTCCTATAAATAAATATTTGCCTCAATCTGTCCTCCTAAATTCCAACTTTACCTTCACAGTATGATCTTTCCTACTTTTCAAAGCTCTACGCAAGCTCCTTCGTCTACTTACGTCATTTTACGCCAACTCACAACTGACAGTTCGAAACATACCACATAGCCGAACATCTCGTCTCCTTACTCCCAGGTCTTCCCAGCCCAAAATTTGCTACATTTTAGTAACACTATTCCTTTGTCAGAAATCACCTAGAACAAATCATGCTGCTTTCCTTTGATTTTTTCCAGTTCTCGTATCAATGAGCCAAGAAACCTTTTCTTGACTCTGTACTACTAATATTGTGAGATTTTAATATGGTGGTCACAACAGATGGCACCTGAGATCGCTCTTGTGATCTCTATCGTCTCTGTTAGAATATCATTGATCTCCTGTGGGATTGAGCTATTCTATTCTGTGATTTTCGCTAACCTGTTTTGTTTGCCCTTTACTATCCCGATTGAGGATTGTGTTCCTCACATTGAACGTTACCAGGATGGATGCTCTAACGACCTCCGTATTTGCATGGTATGTAAGGCATAGTTCCACGTGGAAGGCTCATAATTTATATTTAGTAGTATCTTAACCTTATGCAAAGTTAATGTTTTGCTTCACGTTTATGCGGGTGTATTGGCCGACACGATAACCTGAATTATTGTTTCCATTTTGCACTCCTTTACGTAAGGTGTTTTTGGTCATTGTTCAGCCAGCCCATTCCCAGTGGTAGTGTCCTTGTTTTCGATGATTTTTCTATTGTGTTCCTTGTTTCTTGATTATAAACAACGCTAGATATTTTGATGACATTTGGTTTTGTGCATGTTTTTTTTATTTGCCATGGTTTATTGGAGACACTTACTTTGGTACGCACTGTTGGTTCAGTCGTGCGTGCTCCGCTACATATCCGTCCACACTTTCTGCCGAGGTAAGGTATTATGAATCCAAACTGCGTTCATTTACCTGTCGTGGAAATATGTGTATTTGTACGGAAGTTAAGTGATGAAATTCTACCGTCGTATGAGGTGATATAAAGAGCTACTCAATATTGGTGCTCTATTTACCTATGATACGACTGCGTACCAAATTCTATATTTTCTGGTCTCCTAGCTGTTCTGCCTGCATGTTAGATTGAGTTTTGAATGACTGTATTAGTGTCTCGCCTTGGTTCTAATTTTAATTCTTTGATTGTGTTTGCCATTACATAAACTTTCCCTTTTCTTTTGTGGGAGGACATTTTGTAACCGTGACGTCAAGCGCCCCAGGTACACGCAAACCTCTTTCCGTTTCTTTGTTCATTGCCCTTTTACTTTACTCCTTGTGACGCTATGTCTGCCCCGCTCCTAAATAGGCTACACCAGGAATGTTGTCTTGGAAACGGAGAATAATAGCAACTGATTTTGTGGTGAACAACAAGGCAAGCAGAAGGGGCTTAATTGAGATTAATATTGTTCACCGACGTCAAACACAAGAGTGATTTCGAGAAGGAGAATTGCAGGTTATAGGAATTCCCTCTGTAATTTCAAAGCTCCAATAAATAAAGTAATCAAAATTCGGAAGTTCTAGCCTATCACCAACCTTGTATCCTTGTCCTATGTATGACTATGTTATTAATGAGAGTTCACGGGCCCTGCGCCACTATATTTTAATTATGTGTTTATATATATATATATATATATATATATATATATATATATATATATATATTACTAATAGAATTACTCAGCTTCTTTTCCTCAGTTTCATAAATTGGCGCCTTAATAAATACGTGTGAGTTCATCTTATATTTTCTATCAAGTAGACTAGTTTATTGGTTTCCAGTGTAGGACCTAAGAGCCTGGATCCAGACGGTTTTTGGTCCGTTCTGAACTACGATTACGGATATTTCACCTGGGTACATGAAGTAGTCCTGGTGAGGGTCACATACAATGAAGCCATATTTTAACTGTGGTCTCGATGATGATGATGGTGATGATGATGATGATGATGCTTGTTGTTTAAAGGGGCCTAACATCTAGGTCATCGGCCCAACTGTGGTCTCACCAGAGGCGTATACCCCTCTCCTTCACATTCTTACTTCAAGCCCTAAATACTCTGATAAGCATGTGAAGATCTGTAAACTTTTCTATCTCGTTAATATGAATAGGCCTACCCCAATGAAGATCATTTTTATATTCAAACCCAGCTACTCACGTTGTTCCCCATGAGATGCTATCACCCCATCAACACAACAATTAAAACTGAGAGAACTGTTCCTCTTGGTGAAACTTACAACTTGACTTTTCATCCCATTTACATTCATACCATTGAGTGCTGTCCATCTCACGATATTATTTAAGTCTCCCTGCCGGCTCTCACAGTCCTGCAACTCATTTACAACTCTGTAGAGTATAACATCATCCGCAAACAGCCTTATCTGTGATTCCAGGTCTTTTCTAGTATCATTTGTAACATAAAGGTCCAATAATACTGCCCTCGATCAGATAACGCTTCACCTACTCTAATTCTCCGAGTTCTATTTTCTAGAAATGTAACCACCCATTCAACCACTCATTTGTCTAGTCCAATAGCCCTCATTTTCGTCAGTAATCTCTCGTGATGTACCCCATCAAAAGCCTTGGATAGGTCAATAGTTATACAGCCCATTTGACCTCCTGAATCTAACATAACTGCTGTATCTTGCTGGAATCCTACAAGTTGGGCTTCGTTGGAATAACCTTTCCTTAACCCGAAGTAAATTAAGTAGTGGCAGGAGATCGGGCGTGCACAGGCCAGCGGCCAGGTGGCGCTGTTATCGATGTATTGCGTGAAGTTGAAGGGCATCCATTTGAGAGTGTTGTTGCCGTGTGGCATTGAATGGAAGAGTGTCGATTTCACCGCTCTAAAGCATGTCTTCCAAAGGTGATCCGCGTTCGTGGATTAAAATCGAGGTTGTCCGTGGCAAAAAGACTATCAGAATATTATCGAGGAATACGTGAATCCTGTGGCTAGAATGCATTACCGTATAGGATGGTTCCACGATGGGTCAAGGCGCGGGTCGGATTGAGGCTGCGGATTTGCTCCGCACAGTTCAGCCGTCCATTCTTCAAGATCAGATTGAGATCTTGAGACGTCTAGTTTCCGAAGACCATCGATGGACTGTCAGGGAATTATCGTAGAGGTTGGTCTCAGTCATCAAACGGTGTGGTACATACGCGCAGAGAACGCCTTGCCAACGGTCCCCGACGGCTTCCCGACGTTTGACACTTTGCGGGTGACGACATTCAAGGGATGCAATGCAATTGTACTTGTTAGCTGGTCCAAACTACAGAAAAAGAGTTCTATATAAGAAAATCCAGACATGAAGTCCACTCTAAGACAGAGAAGATCACAGGGCTCGCTTTTACGGTCTATCAGTATTGCCACTACTGTATTCACAGCACTCGTATTTGAGATGCGTCTTCTCCCAGTGTAGTCAAGCTAATACTGTGAGCTCGCAGTTGCGATCAACAGTAAAGAAGACAGCTTCTAAATGATAGCATCGTGACATTGCTCTTTGCTATACGTAAGTGAAGGGTAGGTGATATCAGGGCATCATTTTCGTAAGCTGTACATTATACGAATATCAAAGACTGATTCTTGGTACAAACAATGGCAGGGGACACAGTGGCAATAAGGAGGCAGATGCTTGTTTGGGAATGAAATCGGTAGCGGAACCTGTGCGCTTGGATTATAGGTTCGTGTAACACGAGTGGAGGACTATAGGGTTTACCTAGGTAGGACAATAACGAACTCGACCGTGGAAGGTAAGAGAAGCAGAGTGAGGCCAAGGTTACGAGAGTTAGACTTAGTTTTCAACTATTTAAAGATAAAAGGTATGCAGCTGAATGAGATCACAGAGCTAGTTGTAAACAGAGGATTATGGAGATGCTCTGCTAAAGCATGGAGGCTTGGAGTTTGAACAATGAAATGCGTAAATTATTATTTATTTATTATTCGCTAATCGGCTCACTAGGGGCTACGAGAAATTTCATTATACATTTGGCGTTTAATCAATTTTCGATTGATCCAGTAAGTTTTCATGAGCTCGCTGTGGCGTTCATCCGACCACTTTGCACTTGCACTTCACATCTCGGAAAGTCACAAAAGTCACGATGCTTGCCGTGAAAACGTCTCGTATGCGCGCGTCCTCTGGTCGTAGGCTAACTTCTTCGAGGCCTTTCTTGACGTTAACCTACCAGGGCATTTTTGTTTCCGGTTTTGAGTCAAAATTGTTAAAAATGCAATTTGTCCATCGCGAGTCATCCATACATCGTAATGGACCGCAGAAGCGAGCCCTGCGTTTTCGCATTGTGTCCGTGATTTTCTTTATCTTAGAGTAGACTTCTTGTCTGGATTTTCTTATACAGATCCGTTTTTGTAATTTGGGCCAAGTACAGTTTGATGTGGAGAATCTCTCTCTCTCTTTTTGGCTCTAACTTAGCTAGAGCACATTTCTGAGAGAAGATTCTGACGCAGAGAGAGGTACCGGTTTGACGACAGTGTTATAACGATGTATTTTAGCATTTAAAGATATGCACCTTTCCATATATATATATTCCAGGTGGTTTGGAAAGATACCTCCATTATTTTTTAATATTTCTTTTGCCCTGGCCGCAAAGACCTCTGTATCTTGTCCGTTTGATTGGATCCACTCACCAAGGTATTTATACTTGTGCACGCGGTTTATTGTTCCATATTTGTTGTTCAATTGGGTCATGTTGCCTTTGATGTTTGGTATTACTTCCGTCTTTTCGAAGGAGATACACAAGCCTATTTGTTTTGCTACCTCCTTCAGCATATTAATTTCTTCTGCTACAATTTCAATATTTTCTGTCCATTATTATTATTATTATTATTATTATTAATGTCGTTCGCTTTTCGACGCTCCAGTTCAATTCCAACTTCTTTCTATGACACAGTGCGGATGGCTGACTGTCAGTTTGTTCAGTTAACAGCCTTTATCGCAAGAAGGTGGAGCAGTTGCTCAACAGGTGAGAATACAAAACACTGGCGGTGATCCATCAATCACTTGAGAAGGCGTTAGCTATATTGCTCGGTAATACACCATCGCAACTGATCCAAGCTGACATTATCAGTAACCAAGATAACGCTTAATACCCCCGTTCGAGAAGGCAGAGGCTGTTTTGCTTCTCTGAAACAATATCATTATCGGCTTCCCTGCTCATTAACTGGGAGTGAGCAATGATCGCACCATACTACTCGCGACTGATACCCAGCTTGGGATATTCACTTCCTCTAGCACAGTCCGACTTAGAACCACGGGCCACAGCAAACTCAGTTAATAAGTCAGTGCCTTGTTTCTAACAACGTAAGTAGGAACATTCATCACCATCAATCATCATTGATCTGTCCGGCTCCATGGCTAAATGGTTAGAGTGCTTGCCTTTGGTCCAGAGGGTCACGGGTTCGATTCCCGGCTGGGTCGGAGATTTCGACCTTAAATGGTTAATTTCTTTGGCTAGGGGAATGGGTTTTGTGCTGTCTCCAACATCCCTGCAACTCAAACACCACGCATACACTATCCTACACCACAATAACACTCAGTTACCTACACATGTCAGATGCCACCCATCCTCATCGGAGGGTCTGCCTTACAAGGGCTTCACTCGGCTACAAATAGCCACATGAAATTAAATTATTAATCACTGATCTGCATGCAGGGATGTTTCCCAGAAGGCAGATTCCGTATCAGTTGTTTACCTAGTCCTTCCTTAAAAGACTTCAAAAAACTTGGAAATTTAACGAGGATTTCCCGTATTCCATTCCCTAATTCCTATTCCTATAAATGAATACTTACCCTGATATATCCCCTTCAAGTCCGACTGCCTTTGAAAGCTCCGCTCAAGCTTATTCGTCCCCTTAAGTCTTTCGCAGCCATCTCGGAAGAACCTTACACCGTACACAGGGGAGGGGAGTGTTAGGTGGTTGAAATCCCCCGAAATGAACTTGAAAAGTATAAACAGCCCATGCGGGTTTTCGATAATTGAACCCATTAAATCTAAAGTATTATTAAAGCAAGAAGTTGGAAAATAAAACAATTGAATTTAAACCTTCAAACTGTATTTAACCGATGTCGAATGCCCTTTCTGACGCCAGATAACAAACTTACTGAAAAAATAATTATTTTTTTTACATTCCGGTGAGATTTGTTTCTTTTTTATTGTGTTAAGTCATTCAATTACATACACTCTTGTTTAAAATAATTTTGCTTGGGCATTTTATTAGCATTTTATACATACAGAAATCTGAAATATTGTAAGTGTTGAAATATCCATCTGAATGATTATAGGCATAGCCCGGATTTCCATGCACTATCAAATCTCAAAATATGCATGCATTCATGCCGTATCATATGGCAAAATATACACAATAAAATGGAAAATATGCACTATCAAAATTCAATTCCTTTTGCAACATTGTACAACTACAGTAATTTCTCCAAATTGTCTTGATTTGATTTAAGCTCAACTGTTTATCTGTCAGCACATGCTTAAGCATTCTACGCCACAAGAAGTGACAGATGCACACTTACTGTAAATGAAGGCATTCGGGACAAAGTGAGGTCAAATTGTACTTCTTCGCATTTTCACCACAATACGTCTTTTATAAGCTTGACGAATTCAAAATTAGGATTTGAACCTATAACTTTGTTCAACCTATCTCTAGCTGCCGCAGCTACTTCTCCGTACGATGATTGCAAATAGATTCGAATGCCCCCAATAACTTTTTTTTGCTATTTGTTTCTACGTCGCACCGACACAGATATGTCTTATGGCGACGAAGGGATAGGAAAAGCCTAGGAAGTGGAAGAAAGCAGCCTTAATTAAGGTACAGCCCCGGCATTTGCCTGGTGTGAAAATGGGAAACCACGGAAAACCATCTTCAGGGCTGCCGACAGTGGGCTCGAACACACCGGACACTTGCCGCACTTAGGCGACTGCAGCTATCGAGCTCGGTCTCTCAATAACTGGTAACGATTGCTTGCTGCGATCACAAAGGTATGTGACGAGTGAGAGTTCCAGGATAACAACGGAAGAAGGTCCAGTACAAAACCAAGGTCCATAAAGGTGCTGTCTCAGTAACGCGGCGTCACAGAAGTGCGATATAAGTTTTGATTTGTTCGTCTAACATAGACGAAAAAATGGGCCGTCAATGAGCAATGCACAATTTACGGTTCAATTTATTGCAATGTATAACTGGGGCACCTTGTTCCTAAGAATTACAGAGATCGACGTGGGGCCTCTACCCTACGACCTCTACCCTATATACTGACTTTGGTTGTCACATAGTACGTCAGGAATATATTCTCTCCGTCTCTCAACAATAGACATGCTGTATACCGTAGAGAAACGGTCCCAAATTCTGCAAACAACATTCATGAAAGGCACTATCATGTAAGTTAACATTATATATTCGCCAAAGTCGGAAGAAAAGTCATATTATGCAATATTAAACGTCCAAATGTTAACAATTAAATCCAAAACCTTCAAAACATGCATTATGCATGAATTTTCCTCTAAAAAGGCGATAACATGAAAACATGCAAGGAAAAGGAACGGTTATTTGGAATCGTTAAGGCATAAAACGAATATTTGCAAAGTTTCAGAAGTGTGCCTAGCTTATTTAAAAACATGTATTTGCATGGAAATTCTGGCTCTACTTATAAGCTTACGATTCATTTTTTCTTCAGGTTTTGACTCATTTGTTATCAGTCCATATGAATCATGTTTCAGATATAGCCTTTTCTGACTTTGTTTCAGTTATTTTTGATCAGCATTAATGCATATTTCCCCCTATTTAATGGATATCGTATGCCCGTCCTGACGCCAGTCCAATGCTGGGGGGGGGGGGGGCGGCGGTATATATTCACTAGTGTGTGCTTTCTGTGGTTGTTAGTAGTGAGATGTGTTGTTCGTAGGTGAAGACTTGCATTAGGACGATTACAAACACCCAGTCTCTGAGCTGGGAGAATTATCCTAGCGTGCAGCAGTTAATAACCCCGTCCCGCCCTTGAAACGAACCCGAGGTTCTACGCCAGTACACTGACCATCCATCCATGGAGCCGGTCTTTCAGATGTATTTAAGAGCCTGAAATAAACATTATTAAGAGAATTTTTTTGTACTTTATAGCAAGGAATGCAACTAACCAATTCGATTTCGTTAACACAATACTGAGTTTTTAGACTCCAATTTTTAAGAGTTCTGCAATGCCTCGGTCGCAATAGTTGTCGCCCATTCATGCTTAAACATTTTGATTTACGACCAATAACTTTAACCTTTTATTTTTCACTAAGGCCATGTAGAATGGGTGCTTATTGCCTCTGTTTAACTATTCTTATTTAAATGTAACTTAGACTGTCGAGCGAATAAGACAGTGTGAATTGTTTGTATTTGACCTAATGTCAAAGTTAGATTTTGCCTTGGAGAAGCTTGAATCTTGCAACATTTGGAGAGTACTCTCCTAGTTAATTGTGTGGAGCAAAGAAACTCTTTCGAATGTGGTAAATTTCGGAGCCCCGTCTCCTTGCTTGCAATTGATTGGAGCAGTTGTGCTCTCCGTAATTGTGTAACGCTTGAACTACCTAAATCATTATGTCTATTGTACCTGATCGTTCTTAGGTTTCACATAACTATTGGTATAAGAGCTGAAGAGCTCCCCTTCTGTTTATCCAACTATCATTTGTTATTGTTTAACAAAGTTTAAATTCTGAAAAGAAAAAAAGCAATGAAAGAAATAAAATTTCAAATTTTAGTTTTAAATTAAGATTTGATCATTTCTTTGTCCACCCATTCACGCCTGCACCTTCTTATATATCTCTGGTCCACAAACATGGTAACAATAACCAAATAACGTCGGGGTCGGAAGAGAACAAGTGTTGACCAATGGAGGTCGGATGGGAAGGAGACTGACACAAGCAAGTGGAAACAATATCAGACTGAGCTACGGGGTAACCGTGGTTACCAGTCCACGTTCCAAAACTGAAAGCCTTAGGCAGAGCATACCATGGGTGTATTCTACCATCCCCATCCACAACATTTTTTATTTGCTCTTACAGGCCTTGTGACTTTGGCACTTGGTGGGGCCTTTCCCCCAAGAATTAACCTGGTACTCATTTTTAGTGAGGGCTGAGTGAACATCAGGCCATTGTGCACCTCCGGAAGTTGAGATCTCATTTCTTAAATTTTTCGACGTGGGAATCGAACCCACGCCCTTCCGGGTGAACCGAGCACGACTTTACCGCCTCGGCCAGGCAGCTCCTACTCCTCAAAAGACTCAAGAATTATTTACGATCATCCACGTCGCAACACTGAGTTCACAGTATTGCCATCCTCTCCGTGAATTCTCAAGTAACACAGCAACTAGGCTACGAAGATATGATCGACGAATTTGCAACAAACTAAATTGGCCGGAAACCACTCGTTGCCTGACTTGAGTTTGGTGAGTTCAACATGCAAATATTTATTATTATTGTTGTGATTATTATTTCGGCTTCAGTTACAGACAAACAGGGTACAAATATCCTAAAATAGTATTGTCAAGACATGCTTTTGGTACGAAAACGGAGGAATACTTAGCTTATGTAAGGATGTTAATAGGGATATACCGAAAGGAAAAGTTCTTGAGAGTTAAACAGCTTTATATGTACAACGTAATTAAAGAAAATTACGGAAGCCACTGTATAGAATTGTAAATGAATATATACATGAAACAAGACTGAAGCATAGAAGTTATTTTTCAGATAATCAAGTACAACAAAAAATATGGATCCATAACACTAAATTTTTGAACAAGTTGCCCTCAGAATTGACCCAGTTGAAAACAAAATATCAACTAAAAAACATGTGAAACTATGGATCATAGAAGATAAAAATTACAAGTTAAATATTTGCTCGTGAATGGAAAATGTAGCATAGACTTATCTATTTTGAATTATACTTTCAGGGATTGATAAAAACCCACACCACAGGACGAAATGACCATGCTAATTATGCCAATGTAAAGTTACAAACTGTTTTATGTTGTAAACAGTAAGGATTGCAACAATTTACCTATTAAAACATCAAACAACTTCACCGTCAGATAAGAACAGTAAATGCTTTACAGGTGTAAATATTTGCAAATAGCAGGTGAGGCCGCCTGGGCGAGGTACTGGTCATTCTCCCCAGTTGTATCCCCGACCAGGAGTCTGAAGCTCCAGGACACTGCCCTTGAGGCGGTAGAGGTAGGATCCCTCGCTGCGTCCGAGGGAAAAGCCGACCCTGGAGGGTAAACAGATGATGATGATGAAATATTTGCAAAGATGATGTACAATGACCTACTACACATTTGCAAATGTATTTTAGATAACTTATAATGAAATCAATTATTACACAGGGAACAGAGTTTTCTGTTGACTTAGATTTGATATATTCTTTAGTAATTTTTGGCCGGGGAATCCAAATATGACGTCAGTTTTTTCTATCACATCAAGGTTTTACTATACCGTGCACCCTCCAAAATCATTCAAATCGTATACATGGAATGGAAAGTAAAAGAATAAAGTTCAATTCAAACAGGAATTTTGTTCGCACAAAGGATATATTACTTCTTTATACAAAATTCTATCCAATTCTTTCCACTTCTAGCAAAAATTTGCTCTTATAGCTTTTCCTGGAGTGTGAAATCTGTGGACAATCCCTCTGAATACTCCAACAGTAGTCAGCCAGCAAATGTTGATCACATCAACCCTGATAGCGTGCTCCCATGACCTTCAAATCTTGGTGGAATCGTTCACGTTGTTCATCACTGGTGGCGCCAAGATTTTCGGGGAACGTGTCTAGATGGCTATACGAAATGCACCTTGATGCTTATGTTGCATCCAAGCATTTTGTATGAGTCCAAGAGTTTATTTATGATTTCAGTGTATTTCCAAGAGAGTTCGTGACAACGGCCTTGAATGATAACCAAGCATTTCTTTCCAGATCTGTCATTGTCCTAATGAAATGTGGATCTCTGATCAGCTGTCGGATCTCTGGAGCATCAAAGACACCGGCCTTTATTTTTTCATATGACAGGCCAGGAAATGAAGTAAGGAGATACTTGAAACAGTCTCCCTCAGTTTTCAAAGCTTTCACGTGCTGCTTCATAATCACCAGTTTCAAGCGCAAAGACGGGAATATAATATTTTTTTCCGTCAACAAGTGGCTCATGTAGAATGTTTTGATCACCTGATTTGAGAGCAGATCGTAAAAATCACTTCGAGATGTGACAGAAAAACGTGATATGTTAGAAAATCCAAACGACGTTTCAATATCAGCGTGCATACCACAAGGAGATAAGGGGTAGAGAAAATACCTGACGGGATACAAGAAAACTGATTGCAGATTCAAAATCAATGATGACTGTCTTAATAAAAATCAGCATAAAAATTGAAGTCAACAGAAAATAAGTTAAAAATATTGTTCCCCATTATTATTATTATTATTATTATTATTATTATTATTATTATTATTATTATTATTATTATTATTCAGCTACGTACAGTTGTAAGCTATTCGGTGGTATATTCATGTTGAAATAAGGGCGGAAATACTTTTCTGTGCCTAGGGGCGCCCCTGTACGAGAGCAGTTGGTTTGACTAAGGGACAGAACAAGTGAACTACCCTGCAGCATGCGTGGCTAAACCACGAATAGCAAATGCTTTTTGTTAATTGATAGCAAAGTAATCGTGCCACTTCAGATAAGGCTCGCAGTAGCACACTTAACATCATGGTGTTTACTTAACCAAAAAGCTATGCCAATCCAAGTAAGTGACATATTTCAGGGGTGTCCTGGGAAATAGCACAAGTCACTTGACGTATCATTTCATCCTGTCGCCTGATAACGACACACATCTCAGAGGAGTGAACCTCATAGTAGTACATATCACTTTAAAAGCATCAAGCCTACAGTATATTTGTGCTGGCAGTGTAAGAAGACAAGTAATTATGCTTGTCGGTAGAATATCAAGAAGAAGAGCAACTGACATGATGATGATGATGATGATGATGTCCTTAGTGTCCCTTCAGAAATCCTATCAGGTTTTACAGCCGACAAAAAACAAAAAACAAACCCCATGGCACTACAACCCTTGAAGTACCTTGGCCTACCAAGCGACCGCTGCTCATCCCGAAGGCCTGCAGATTACGAGGTGTCGTGTGGTCAGCACGACGAATCCTCTCGGCTGTTATTCTTGGCTTTCTAGACCGGGGCCGCTATCTCACCGTCAGATAGCTCCTCAATTCTAATCACGTAGGCTGAGTGGACCTCGAACCAGCACTCAGGTCCAGGTAAAAATCCCTGACCTGGCCGAGAATCGAACCCGGGGCCTCCGGGTGAGAGGCAGGCTTTACAGGCGATAGTGTGATATGATTTTGCCCAGAGAAGGGGTTTCACATTTAAACATTCTTAAAAGCCAATCGACCGTTCAGCTAGAACTCGATCTGGCGCCCTTCAACACAGAATCAATCAATAAATCAATGCACATCTGCATTTAGGTCAGTCGCCCAGGTGGCAGATTCCCTAACTGTTGTTTTCCTAGACTTTTCTTAAATTATTTCAAAGAAATTGGAAATTTATTGAACATCTCCCTTGGTAAGTTATTCCAGTCCATAACTCCCCTTCCTATAAACGTATATTTGCCCAATTTGTCCTCTTGAATTCCGTCTTTATCTCAATATCGTGATCTTTCCTACTTTTAAAGACACCACTCAAACTTATTCCTCTACTAATGACATTCCACGCCATCTCTCCGCTGAAGGGAAATGTCGTATGGCTTTTAGTGCCGGGATATCCCAGGAAGGGTTCGGCTCGCCAGGTGCAGGTCTTTTTATTTGACGGCCGTAGGCAGCCTGCGCGTCGTGATGAGGATGAAATGATGATAAAGACAACACATACACCAAGCCCCTGTGCCATTGGAATTAACCAATTAAGGTTAAAATCCCCGACCCAGCCGGGAATCGAACCCGGGAACCTCTGAACCGAAGACCAGTACGCTGACCGTTCAGCCAACGAGTCGGACATCTCTCCGCTAACAGCTCGGAACATACCACTTAGTCGAACAGTTCATCTACTTTCTCCCAAGTCTTCCCAGCCCAAACTTTGCAACAGTTTTGTAACTCAACAATTTTGTAACCCATCAATTGACCAGAACAAATCGAGCTGCCGTTCTTTGGATTTTTTCCAGTTCTTGAATCAAGTAATCCTGGTGCGGGTCCCATACACTGGAACCATACTCTAGGTGGCGTCTTACCAAAGACTTATATGCCCTCTCCTTTACATCCTTACTACAACCCCTAAACACCCTCATAACCATGTGCAGAGATCTACCCTTGATTTACAATCATATGTATGTGATTACCTCAATGAAGATCTTTCCACCGGGCGAGTTGGCCGTGCGGTTAGGAGCGCGCAGCTGTGAGCTTGCATCCGAGAGGTAGTGGGTTCGGACACCACTGTCGGCAGCCCTGAAGACGGTTTTCTGTGGTTTCCCATTTTCACACCAGGCAAATGTTGGGGCTGAACCTTAATTAAGGCCACGGCTGCTTCCTTCCCATTCCTAAGCCTTTCGTATACCATCGTCGCCATAAGACCTATCTGTGTCGGTGTGACGTAAAGCAAATAGAAAAAGTTCTGTCCTCATATTATTTACAGTGATCCCCATAAGGAACTTTCACTCCACTAACGTCCACCACCGTAGAGTAATGGTTAGTATTACCAGCTGCCGTCCTCGGGGACCCGGGTTCGATTGCCGGCAGTGCCAGAAATTTAAGAATGGCAGGATGGCTGGTTTGTTCTAGAAATGGTACATGCAGCCCACCTCCAGGCGGGGTGTGCCTGAAAAGAGTTGCATCACCTCGGGGTGAGGACACGAGATTGTTTTACCCCATCAACGCAGCAATAAAAACTGAGAGGACTTTTCCTATTTGTGAAACTCACAACCTGACTTTTAACCCCGGTTATCACCATATCATTGCCTAGTGTCCATCTCACAATATTAT
This sequence comes from Anabrus simplex, assembly GCF_040414725.1. Taxonomy (NCBI): domain Eukaryota; kingdom Metazoa; phylum Arthropoda; class Insecta; order Orthoptera; family Tettigoniidae; genus Anabrus; species Anabrus simplex. The sequence goes on along the minus strand of NC_090266.1, from coordinate 47,381,180 downwards.
TGAGGATATTTTGCAGTTGCTCACAATCTTCCAACTTATTTATTACTCCATACAGAATAACATCATCCACAAAAAGCCTTTCCTCTGATTCAATTCCTTTACTCTTTATATATCTATAAGAAAATATAAAGGTCTATTAATACTGCCTTGAGGAATTCCCCTCTTAATTATTAGTCTACATGGCCAGTTAAAGCCTCGGCTACTCTAATTCTATGACATCTATTTTCTAGAAATATCAATCCCTTCAGTCACTATTTTGTCTAGTCCAATTGCACTCATTTTTGCCAGTAGTCTCCCATGATCCACCCTATCAAATGCCTTAGACAGGTCAATCACGATACACTCCATTTCACCTCCTGAATCCAGGATGTCTGCTATATCTTGCTGGAATCGTACAAGTTGAGCTTCAGTGGAATAACCTTTCCTAAAGACGAACTGCCTTCTATCGAACCAGTTATTAATTTCACAAACATGTCTAATATAATCAGAAAGAATGGTTTCCCAAAGCTTACATGCAACGCATAGCAAACTATCTGGCCTGAAATTTTCAGCTTTATTTCTATCACCCTTTCCTTTTTACACAGGGGCTACTATAGCAACTCTCCATTCATTTGGTATAACTCCTTCACGCAAACAATAATCAAATAAGTACTTAAGGTATGGTACTATATCGCAATCCATTGTCTTTATATATCCCCAGAAATCTTATCAATTCCAGCCGCTTTTCTTTCTTTCAACTTTTGTATCTTATTGTAAATGTCACTGTTATCATATGTAATTTTAATACTTTTTTATCATTAGTCACCTCCTCCTTCTGGACATTATCCTTGTAACCAACAATCTTTACATACAGCTGACTGAATACTTCTGCCTTTTGACGATCCTCACATACACACTCCCCTTGTTCATTAATGATTCTGATGATGCTTGTATTTTAAAGGGGACTAACATCGAGGTCATCGGCCCCTATTAGTGATTCGTGGAATGTCCTTCTTGGAACCTGTTTCTGGCTTAAAGTACTTATATATACCCTTCTATTTTTCACTAAAATGTGTATGACTGCCAATTATGCTTGTCATCATGTTAATCTTAGCTGACTTCTTTGCATGATGCAATTTTCTAATAAGTTGCTTCAGTTTCTCCTCACTTCCACAGCCATTTCTAACTGTATTTCTTTCCAGTCTGCACCTCCTTCGTAGTATCTTTATTTCTCTCTTATTATAAGGTGGGTCTTTACCAATCCTTACCACCTTTAAAGGTACAAACCTGTTTCCACATTCCTCAACAATTGCCTTAAACTCAACCCAGAGTCTGTTTACATTTTTATTTACCGTTTTCCACCGATCTAGTTAATTTTTAAAAACTCCCTGGGCCGATGACCTTAGATGTTAGGCCCCTTTAAACAACAAGCATCTTCATCCATAAAAACTCCCTTATGCCTTTTTTATAAGCCGTATGGTACTGCCTAACATCCCTACATTTAAAACCTTTCTTTCTTTCACATTTATTTTTAACTACGACAAAAACTTCATGATCACTAACACCATCTATTAGTTTGGATTATCTATAGAGCTCATCTGATTTTACCAGCATCGCGTCCAGGATATTCTTCCCTCTAGTTGGTTCCATCACTTTCTGAATCAACTGTCCTTCCCATATGAATTTCTTTGCCATTTGTTGGTCAAACTTCCTGTCGTTCGCATTACCTTCCCAATTGACATCTGGTAAATTCAGATCTCCCGCTACAATCACATTCCTTTCCTTGTCGTTTCCCACAAATCTGATCATTTTGTCAATGATTCTGAATCAGCGTCTGCGCTACCGTTTCCTGGTCCGTACACTCCAAAGACATCAAGTTGCCTATTATCTTTAGAGATGAGCCTTGCACCTAGAATTTCATGTTTGTCATCTTTAAATTTTTCGTAGCTTACAAATTCCAGATATTCAGAAGGTGAGCGCCTGACCGCGATGCTACACAGATGATAGAAAAACGCGATTAAATTAGTAAAATATACTAAAATTATTAAATGTAATCATTCGGGAAGAATCTGTTTCCATTTATTAAAATTGAGAGCAGTGGTACCTGAAAGCCATCATCATTAGCTTTTCACCTAGGTGACAACGGTTCGATTTCCGGCCAATACACGTAGGATATTGAAAATGAAACAGGAGGTCCCACAGCTATGATAACGTTATCAATAATCAAATCAATAGTTGGGAATTCCGATTTCAGTCATTGTCATCGAAGTTGCGCGTTAAACAAACGTATGAGTATTATTATTATTATTATTATTATTATTATTATTATTATTATTATTATTGTTGTTGTTGTTGTTGTTGTTGTTGAATCGTGAATTAGGCCTCTATGGCTATTCAAATCGTCCACCAGCTCTACTGTAGTGTAGCCTACTTCAAAAATCATTAACTTTCTGATGGAATAAATTTAAACTCTATGGAACAGATGTCTCTACTGGTGATCACGAGTGCAGCCTACTATTCAAAGACTTTAATCATCATGAAGAAATTTTTTTAAAGGTTTGATCATGTATTCGGGATTCTTTCGGTTGTGTATTGCCACCACCCCTGATAGTAAAGTGATCCTCCAATCATTTTGCTTCTCTCCTGAATCCTATCCTCCAATCACGCCACAGTAGCTACTTAATGAGCGGGTTTTTCTGTATTCTTGGTCATGTCCTGCGGCAGTAAAGCGTGTATTGTGTGATTGAGAGGAAGGTCCCCCTGAAAGAGGAATTATGGAGGTGGGCGTCCGGCTGGCTTGAGAAAAGCAGTTGCAAGGCAGGCAGAATACAAGGTATGTGATGGATCGGCGTGTGTACTTAAGGAGGATTTCTAGGACCCCTTTTAGATCGAGTTTTTCAATTTCAGTTAACATTTCAATTTTAAATGCAGCGTTTGGCTGGTGGTAAACTTTAAATTCATGTAGGTATCCATTCTCCGTCTTCGGACTTTGAATTTTGTACCGATGGGGAGTTGTAAAATATAACGAAACACGTGTTATGTACCCTTGTTAAACCTCCTCTCAATTTAAAATTTGGTGACTAAGTTTTCTCCAACCGTCGAATTTCTTTTCTGCCGTTCGCCTGTAACTTTTTCCGATTAGTATGGATTACCCCCTGCTTCGTAGGGCCCTATGCCAAATTAGGTAATATGTGAATTTTCTCGGGAGTGTCTTGTTTTTGCCTGCTTTCATTTTGGGTTTCGGCCCTTTGTAATATTTGTAATCTCCTGTTTTTGGTCTGTAGCGTGGGCCTTCTGCTCCTGTTAACTACAGATCGTTTCATCCTTCTTCTTGTGTCCTGTAAATAACGAGTGTACTTATATTTTTCAAGCAACTGGTTGCTGCCCTTTCAAATGTAAACGTAATCTGCTGGCCTATTTGAGGGCGTTAAGTAAATTAGTGTAAAAATGGACTCCTGGATTCGAGACTCTCGCTTTGTTACATTGTCTTTCTGGGTTTAAGACCCTTTTAATATTTTTTATATGTAACTATTGAGTTCGTGCAACATCTTTGTACGTTGTTAATGGTAAGTTGTATCAGAAGCTACGGCTTCTTTTGGTATTTAATATACCTTACCAGGCGCGCGGCTGTGAGCTTGCATCCGGGAGATAGTAGGTTCGAATCCCACTATCGGCAGCCCTGAAAATGGTTTTCCGTGGTTTCCCATTTTCACACCAGGCAAATGCTGGGGCTGTACCTTAATTAAGGCCACGGCCGCTTCCTTCCAACTCCTAGACCTTTCCTATCCCATCGTCGCCATAAGACCTATCTGTGTCGGTGCGACGTAAAGCCCCTAGCAAAAAAAAAAAAAATATATATACCTTACCCAAACTGTACAAATTAGTCTAACCACTCATATTACGGCATATAAAGTCAAACTCTTGACGAGTTAATCTGTAAGGTGTGCAAGCTTCTGTGCTCATGAAGTAAATCTCTCTGAACTGCTGAGATATTTCTGTAAGTGCTCTCTGAGCTTTAAAGGTCTCCTGGTTAAAGAGCTGACGAGCACTCCTTTGGAGTTTTCAATTTTTTGTAATATTTCTGAGCCTAGGACTCTACTTGTTGCTACCTGAGCTTGTGCTCTTTTTATGGTTGTTTGTCAATTATTTTCTGTATGAAAAGTAGAAAAAATAAAATTCCTCGAATTTTAATACATTCCCTTGAACTTAAAATTCTGTTTTGTCCACCCCTTCACCCCTCACACTTTTTCACCTCTGTGCTCTAGAGAAATAGCTGCAACAATTATTATTATTATTATTATTATTATTATTATTATTATTATTATTATTATTATTATTATTATTATTATTATTATTATTATTATTATTATTATTATTATTATTATTATTATTATTATTATTTGCGTTACGTTCGCACCGATACAGATAGGTCTTATGGCGACAGTAGGAAAGGAGAGACCTAGGAGTGGGAAGGAAGCGGCCGTGGCCTTAATTAAGGTACAGCCCCAGCATTTGGCTGGTGGGAAAATGGGAAACAACGGAAAACTATCTTCAGGGCTGCCGACAGTGAGGTTCGAACCCACTACCTCTCGGATGCAAGCTCTTAAATGCGTGCCCCTAACCACATGGCCAACTCGCCCGGTATTATTATTATTATTATTATTATTATTATTATTATTATTATTATTATTATTATTATTATTATTATTATTATTATTATTATTATTATTATTATTATTATTATTGCAGGGTCTTAGGAGGTGCCATCATTTTTTTTCTGACAGGATTCCTTTGCGTGCCAGAAAAGCTGCCGAAACGAGGCTGTCGGATACCAACGGGCTGAGCTAGGATGGAACCAGCCGATTTGGGCTCAGAAAGCCAGCGCTCTACCATCTGACCTACTGTATACAAGGAGTCAAGGCCCATGAGGTGGCGAGGAAGTCCACAAAAGAACCTGAATATTCCATACATAATTCGTGTTTTACTTCGCCTCTTATGTCTTGATATTTTGTGTTATAAATTCTATTCGGTAGTTTGCAGTAAACTATGGTGCAGAAGTAAGACAATGGCCAGAAATATGCTTGATTGTACCATCAACGGAAAGAAAATGAGAAATTGAAAAATATGCTCCAAGAAATGAATTTTAAAATCTCAGATTGTGTAAAAACTCAGGCAAAATTATTTTCTCAGTAACCAGAGATAAAATGTACAATTTCATCACAATCCTAGACCTAGTTATCGGACTGACTTCACGTACTTGAACGTCGGCAAGCAAAATGCTCCAATTCCAGGCAGAGACCTGTCGGCCAATAGGGAAAAATACTTCTTCAATCTGGCGGTGAAGGTTTATCATAAGACATAGAGTATAGAAGAGAATATTCAGGAGAAAATGTGCTCAGCCCACCTGTTTCACTGGCTCTGCGGCAGAGCTAGCTTGTTACAGTGTTGAGCTCTGCAATGAAAGATGCTGTGAAAATGAAGTTACTTGCAAAAAAAAAAAAAAACTACAGGCACGCGGTCTACCTTACATAAAACCTTATTAATCTCCTTACCAGTGTAATATACCAGGTGGCCCTCCAGCGCCTGACATTCTGCTTATAAGTGTCCCGCATGTGGTGAATGGGATGCCTAATCGCTAGTTTACAAAGGAGCGCTACAACGTGCTGTATTTCGGATGTGAAACAAATAGCAGTAATTCTACTACGCTCGTTCTGTAACGGGGTGTATTTGTAAATACGCTAAAGATGCAGAAAACAAAGTGTGTGGTAAGTTATGTGGCTTGAACGATCCATTAGCACTTAATTGCAACTCTGTTCTACAAAATACATGTACAGAATGCAGGTGGCTATTTAGAATCACGTGCGCATACCGTCTGCGAGCTCTGGTTTCATTCCGACCAGACTCTCAACAGGTTAAAGCAGGGGCATCAAAACAGCGCTCCCCGAGCGCTAGCGCTCTGACCGCACTCCAAGCCAGTGCTCCGAGCGCTTTGGGGGAAAGTAGTTTCGGTAGTGCTGGCTGAGCGAGCAGCCGATCCATCAGTCGCTAGTCTAGCCCAATGCGCTTTGTTGACAGAGTGCAACTAAATCATTCGCAGCTGTCATGAAAATGAAATGAAATGTAATGGCGTATGGCTTTTAGTGCCGGGAGTGTCCAAGGACAAGTTCGGCTCGCCAGATGCAGGTCTTTCGATTTGACGCCCGTAGAAGACCTGCATGTCGTGATGAGGATGAAAGATGATGAAGACGACACATACATCCAGTCCCCCTGCCAGCGAAATTAAACAATTATGGTTAAAATTCCCGACCCTGCCAGGAATCGAACCCGGGATCCCTGTGACGAAAGGCCAGCACGCTAACCATTTAGCGATAGAGCCGGACGCAGCTGTCATGACAGAACATCATTTAAAAAAGGAGTGATGAAGCAGCAGCCTTTAAAGAAGAATGGGAATTTTCATTTTTCTGTACAGCTTATAAAGGGCATGCCAAATGTTTAGTGTGCCACCGAGATTTAGTGTATTTAAAAAAACACAATTTGGAACGGCAGTACAGTGACCACAAGGATGATTATGGTGATTTGACAGATGCCAGTCGCCAATCGAAGTTGGAAGAATTGAAAGACAATTTCAAGCAGCACTGTTCTGTAAGTATTATTGTTTTAATTTTAAAATGATTGTTTACAAACGGGAATATAGAAATGATTGTATCATCTGAAGAACACTTAGATTATGACTTGCCGTATTTTTTTACAAGAGATTGAGGGGAAATGATGTTGGTGGACCCATTTTACAAGCAAGCTACCAATGTTCGCTGCGAATTTCAAAAGCTGGGAAACCCTTCACGGAAGGGAATTGAATTAAGGAGTGCCTAATGGACGCGGCGGCATGTACTGTATTTGTCCTATGGAGCTAGGTGAAAAATTTTACAAAATCTCTCTTTCTTTAAAACTGTGGCTCGCAGAATAGTAAATATGGCCGTTGACATGGAACAGCAATTAATGGAGAAGGCAGCAAATTTTGTATCCTTTTCCATCGCCCTCGGCGAATCAACCGACACTGCAGACACAGCTCAGCTCGTTGTTTTCATTCGAGGGATGGATGACGATCTTCGGGTCACCGAGGATTTCTCAGACTAGGTAGCTCTCAAAGACACCACTACCGGTTTCGATATATTCCAAGCTGTGGAGTGTGTTTTTAAGTCAATGGGATTAAAATGAGTGCGGTTGACGAGTGTAACGACAGATGGAGCTCCTGCTTTATGTGGTCTACTGTACGCATGGGGTTCCTCAGCTATGTAAAAGTAAAAATGGCTGAGAGCAGTAGTACCCTAATGGCGGCGATCCATTGCTTGATACAGCAGGAGGCAATCTGTGAAAATGTCGCCAAGCTTAAAGACGTAATGGGAACAGTTGTGCGAATGGTAAATTTTCTTCGCTCCCATGGACTCACTCACCGTCAATTCAATGAGTTACTGGATGACATCGAAGCGGAGTATCCGGATATCCCGTACCATACAGAAGTAAGTTGGCTGAGCAAGGCGAAGGTGTTTCATCGTGTTTTTTGCTTGCGGAACGCAATAGATAATTTTTGTGGCATGCAAGGGCGGGCCGAAGTTCTTTTGCGTGATCGAAAGTGGGTGGTGGACTTGGCATTTTTAAGTGACATTACTGCCCATATGAATACTTTGAACACTTCGCTTCAGGGCGAAAAGCACAATATCTGCGATTTGGTGGAAAAAATTAAAGCGTTCAAAAGAAAATTGATTTTGTGGGAAAACCAGATGTGTGCAAGGAACACAGGACATTTTACATAGCTTGAAACAGTGAAAGAAGGTGTAGACATTGATGAGTACATGCATGTATTTCGCCAAGTACAAGAAGAGTTTGAAAAGAGATTTTCAGAATTATCAGAACTCCACGCGGTGTTAGATGTACTTGTTCGACCATTTTCTCTTAGAGCAGACAATGCTCCACAATTAAGAGTTGATTGAACTGCAGTGCAATGTTCGTCTTAAAGACCGCTTTCTAATGTCACCAAGTTTAGAAGAATTTTACAGCGGCTTTCCGCAAGAAGAATACCGCCTTTTGTATCAACATACATGTAAAGTTCTGTCAATGTTCGGCTCATCGTACATTTGTGAGCGTTTCTTTTAGGTTCTTAAGATTACCAAAAGTAAACATCGTGCAACGATGAGCGATAGAAACTTTCGCAGTTGTTTGAGAATAGCTGTGTCCCGAAATATTGTACCCAATTCGGAGAAGATTATTTGCTCCAAAACTAAAAGCTCGTAAAAAACGACTGAGCAAAAGTCACTCAAGGTCTGTACTATCTGTTCATATTTGTAAAATGTTGAATTTTCCTCTCAGATATGTTCAAATTTCAGATTTGAATAAATCACATTACTTAAAAATTGATTTCGTTTCCAGCATATTCTATAATCGGAGTACCTTTAGATTTATGTATGCGGTATATTTGTGATGGCAAAACAGCCCTATCAATATGATGTCAACAAACCCACAAAAGCCATCGGCCGCACGACTGTACGTACGTATCTAGTCAGCGCGGTCCGAACATCGTCCGTCTGACTCAGGTCTCCTCGCAGCCACAGTGTAGTGGTGGTAGGGGAAGGAGCGCAAGTCTGACTACCCAGTGCTCCACGAGCGCGGGCGCGCTCTCGGAGCGCAGTGACTGATTGGCCCAGGGTTAAAGTTATTCTGAACAGACCAGCCATTGTCGGTAGGTTGACAGATACTGTAACAAATACCAGCCTACTACTGAGCGTTCGAAAACGAGGCTTACTATCGCAAGGGGGCGCATTTGACGTGTAGCTCTGAGGAACATGCAGCGAGTGGCAGTCATGTTGTTATCTCTTCATATTCTGACGTAACCTGCATGCAGGCAATAGTACCCCTGTGAAAATTTATATTAGACATCCCATTAACTATTTATTTGGGAAAGCAAAACAGTGAGAAGCCGAATTACAGAGTTCCGCAAAGGAAAAATATATTTACAGTGGAGTAGCACAAGGCAAACATAAAAAAAGTGGAAGAACAATGAGGAAAAAAACAACTGATAAAATGGAGGGAAAAATTGAAAACGAACAAAATAACAATAGAGACACAACAATTAAGAACAAAACATAAAGGCAAAAGAAACAACGAGGAAAATTGAAGATTGAACGTAAAACGAAGAGAAGTAATGGTATAGTACAATTTAAAAAAATGAATGTTACATTATGTACAAAAGAGAAGACAGCAATGAGAAGAGAAAAAAGGAATATGAAGAAAATGAACTAGGTTCAGTTGAGAAAGAATTGATTAAAGGAGGCATACGAAGAAAAACGTCAAGTTCCTGGCAGAAGACAAAGAGTTAAGGAGGGTTGGTATGCGGATAAATAAACTTCTTTGAACGAGAGAGAGGCGGGAATGCGGAATGTGAAGGGGCGGATTAGACCTGGTTTTGCGAGTTGGAACATGTAAGGAAAAGAAGGATTCAGATTCGGGAGAACGAAATAAACCGTTAACGGCGTTATATAGGAATCTAAGGTCGGATACTTTCCTGCGACTAGAAAACGGGCGAAGGTTTAACTTATCTAGTATCTGATTATTGCTCAAGTTTCGACAATCAGATACTCTGGCTCTAACAATGGCACAGAAGAATGACTGCACACGGTGTATGTGATTCAGATTAGTGAGTGAAGAGGTAGACCAAATAGGAGACGCGAATTCAATAATCGGTAGGATGCAAGGTACATAGTAGCCTCGGAGGGCGTGGACATCGGTGATGTCACAAAATCCATACAACAAACCGAGAAGTGACATTGCTCGTGAGGTTATCTTTTGTATATGGGAGACAAATAACCATTTGCTGTCAAACAACACTCCTAAGTCATTTTGTTCTGTTAGAGTTAGGAACGGGTTACCGAGGAGGGAGTGTTTACTGAGAATAGGGCATTTACGAAGCGTGAGCGAAATAGAGGAACACTTGGTAGGATTAGGCTTAAGACGCCATGTGGAGCACCATTGAGAGAGTGAGTTAAGCCCACTCTGTAAATAGTTTACGTCTGTTTGAATATTTTACAGTCATCTGCAAACAGTGGAATTTCACAAGAAACGGAGGATATAGTATTAATGTGATCGTCAATAAATAAGACAAAAAAGAAGCGGACCTAGGATACTGCCCTGTGGGACGCCAGAATGTACCATAACAAAAGTCGAACTGAACCCATCAAGAACCACACGCTGAGTTCTGGTAATGAGGAAGCTCTGCAGGAGAGTTAGGAAGCGACCATGGGTATTAAAACGTTCTGAGAGTTTATAGGAAAGAAGTGCGTGGTCTACGGTATCAAAAGCCTTTGCAATATAATGTAGGCCTAGCACACATCCAGCTGAGAACCGGCATTAGGAGCAGATGTTGCACAATGGAGAAGAACAGCAAGATTAGTTAGGCAGGAGCTACCCATGCTGCTGGGATGATATATAAGGAAGTGTGAAAGAAAGAAGACGCTGGTGGACAGATGAGCGACAGGGTGGGTAATATAGAAATCGGACGATAGTTTCTGACATCAGGACCTCTTTCCACTTTTAGAAACCGGAGTGATGTTAGCGATTTTCCAGTCGTCAGGAAAGTAGCCGGCTAAGAAGCAACGGTTAAATATAACAGCAATGGGATGGGCAAAAGTCGTAGCGGTATTCTTAAGGAAGATAGGACTGAGACCATCCGGACCAGTAGGTTTATTTTCTGGCAGGGAGGAAAGTAAAGAATAGACTTCTGACTCAGAGGTGGAAAGATTACTGAGACTATGAGAAGGAACAGAATCAATACACGGAAAATCTGGGAACTGAATAGGTGCAACAAAATTAGGCGCAAAGTAATCGTTGAAAATTTTCGGTCTATTACTACCACTGGCTAAATTATCACCCCAAGTCACTGTGTCTGGCACACGCTTTGTATTTTTCCTGCTGTTTATCAGAGACCAGAATATTTTGCTATTACTTCTCACTTCTATGCAGGCAGAGTTCATGCAGTCCTGGTAATCCCGTTTTAGAAGCTGTTTATGGTGTTTGCGAAGGCCAGAAAAAGTTTTATAGCTGACTTCAGAAGGTGACATTTTCCAGTATTTCCAGGCTTCCGTTTTATTAATTTCTGCAATTTCGGTGTCACTTTTCTTCCAAGGTGGGCATCTGGCGGATGTTTTACGAGTGGGAACAAGGTCACGGATCACAGGACGGGTCCAGTCATAGAACAGGTCCACTGCTTCTTGGACTTCACCCACTTGCAGCAAGTGCCAGGGTAGAAGAGAGAGGGTGTGATTGACAGTCTGCCAATCAACCTTTCGCCACATGGGAACACAGTTCCTGGTATAGAGTGGATGACATTTCGGGGGGGCGGGGAGGGGCAATGAGAATGTTGCCTCTACAGACTTGTGGTTCGATTTAAAAATATTTCGTCCCACAGAAATACTGAAGGCTCAACGGAGCAGAGCAGGTAGTCAAGAAGAATATCCCCACAGGTGTTCTCAAGGACGTACTGCTGGAGGCCTAGGCCAGTAATATAATGGTCGAGATACTAGTTGTCGAGGCTATTAGAAGGGATACCTTGCGCAGGGGAATTCCAAGATAAAGAGAGATTAAAGTCGCCCAGTATAATTGCATTAGGATTCAGATTAATGGCTTTCATTACAGAAGAGAGAACATTTTCAGAATAATTGAGGGTTGATCGAGGTGGTCTGTAAAAACAAGCAAATAGATATTTGGAAAGCTGAAATTTCACTTCTACCCAAATAGCTTCACAGTCACTACTTAAAACAGTACGTAGGTTAGCGTGCCATTTGGATTTAACGGCTAGGAGAACTCCCCCGCCCTAAGATCCACGGTCCGTTCTGAAAATGGAAAATTCTTTGGTAAGAGGGATTTCCGTATCTGAAACAAAGTCAGTTAACCAACTTTCAGAGAAGGCGACAATATCGAAAGAAGATAGTCCTTCTAGGTAGAGCTCACAGTCGGTAATTTCGTTTTTAAGAGAGCAGATATTGTGATGGTAAACTGAGATCGAACTATCCGCCGCGGGTCCTGGGTTTATCTACACATCTCCAGCTAACAGTAGGAATGTCAACAACAAACTTAAAGTAGACCGAGTAGAAAACCGAGATAATTTACTGGAGGCTGGAATCGAAGCCGGTGCTACAAGAATGCAAGGGAGGCTTGCAGTCGGCAGTGAAGGAAAATGAATCTCACGAACGGCAGTCAACCAGGGACCTGTTCCACGAACGAACTTTGCAACTTTTCAACTTTGCACTTTTCACTTTTCAATTCTTGCAAAGTCTTTCTGTTCCACCATGAACTAGGCTGTACTTTTCAATTTCTTCGCAAAGTGAAAAGTCTTTTGCGAATGAGTGATCCGATCGAGTTTATTCCATGAGCAAACTGTATAGGCCTAATACTCTATGATTTTAATGCTTTACTTTTCGTGGCGAACTTGGCGGTATAATTGTCGTACCGTTAAAGTTTTTATCATGGGAAAAAAAGGTTATTATAAAAAGCTGGCTGTGCTGCAAGTTATCAAGGAGAAACGTGACATCCTTTTTTGACAACTTTAAAGATAACCTCTCAAATTATGACACACATCAATGTTAACGAGAGTACCGTCAACACATATACACACAGAAAGACATTCACCCTTCATTAGAAATCCCGTCGCTATATTAAGTGGGTTATCAGGCCAACGTACTGTTAGGAAATATTACATTTTCTATAACATCTACGACTTTGGTAACAGTTCTGCAAATAATTGATTTTGATGTCCCATGCATTGCTGTTACACAGTACAGCTGGGCACCATTTACTAAAAAATGTAAAGGAATTTACTTCTTAATGTTTCAATAAATGACCGATCATTTCAAGAATATAGTCAGCCTCTGTTGGGATAATACGAAATCACTCGCGATATTACGTCGAAGTGAGGTTATGAAAATTAATCCTGTCTTTGTACGTTCTATTATTGGATTCTTCGTCACTGTCCTCACTTGATGCTAACAAAAGCTCACGTCGTAACGTGTTTATATCACTAAACCAAATTCTACGCCGAGAAACGAATGTACATACTTGTTAATTAACATATAAAAAGGGAATCATCTCTTTGCAAGATTTATGAAAACTTTTCACTTCATTTCTTTGCACTTTGCATTTCTGTACCAATGGAGGAACATAACAGGCTTGAAAAGTGAAAAGATTTCTAACTTTTCAATTTTCACTTTGCAAGCTAAATCTGAAAAGCGATGGTGGAACAAAATCTGAACTGAAAAGTGTAAAGTGCAAAGTGCAAAGTGAAAAGTTGCAAAGTTCGTTCGTGGAATAGGCCCCAGTTTCCAACCTGAGGTATATTCAATCTTGAGACGGCGAGTCGTATACTCCCGACAAGGGAGGCTTGGGTATGCCAGCAGCCGCCGTAGCACGTGGAATAAAAACAAAGCCGTTTGAATTGTACAGAATGACTTCCGAGCACTTCACAACACAAGGAATCAGTGGCTGGATCGTCTATCTATCAATCAATCAATCAATCAATACTGATCTGCATTTAAGGCAGTCGGCCAGGTGGCAGATTCCCTATCTGTTGCTTTCGTAGACTTTTCCTAAATGATTTCAAAGAAATTGGAAATTTATTGAACATCTCCCTTGGTAAGTTATTCCAATCCCTAACTCCCCTTCATATAAATGAATATTTGCCCCAGTTTGTCCTCTTGAATTCCAACTTTATCTTCATATTGTGATCTTTCCTACTTTTATAAACGCCATTCAAATTTATTCGTCTACTAATGTCATTCCATGCCATCTCTCCGCTGACAGCTCGGAACATACCACTTAGTCGAGCAACTCTTCTTCTTTCTCTCAATTCTTCCCAACCCAAACATTGCAACATTTTTGTAACGCTACTCTTTTGTCGGAAATCACCCAGAACAAATCGAGCTGCTTTTCTTTGGATTTTTTCCAGTTCTTGAATCAGGTAATCCTGGCGAGGGTCCCATACACTGGAACCATACTCTAGTTGGGGTCTTACCGGAGACTTATATGCCCTCTCCTTTACATCCCTACTACAACCCCTAAACACCCTCATAACCATGTGCAGAGATCGGTACCCTATATTTACAATCCCATTTATGCGATTACCCCAATGAAGATCGTTCCTTATTGTACCGGGCGGTACACCTCCACGCCGCTAATTCAATTTTTGCGCCAGTTGAAACTCCCCTACTGGAGGAAGTCTGAACTTTATTTAAGGTGTTAATTTTCAAGTTTCTCAGAAGATGTCACTACTTGGAAATTTTGTAGTTTCTGAACTGGGTCGTTTTCGACGTATTTTTGTTTTTCCGGTAGTAAGAAGTGTGAACTTTCTCTTCTAGAGGACACTACTAAAGAACTACAATGGTGCACCCTAGTGTGAAGTGAAAGAACTGTTTTTGGAGAAATTTTTATTTCAAAAGTTTGTTTCTTGTTAAATTTCTTTCTGGTATTGTTTAAGTTGGCTGTATAACCCTTTCTTTCCCCTTATTTTGAATTTAGCCAATCCCGAATTTCCGTAATTAATTTATAACCAATCAGGTGTATCTTCTCCAAAGGGGATATGTTGCTTAACCCTAGCCAATAAAGTTTTTGTGGGAGGGTGTTCTCATTCCTCAAACGCCTCGAACTTTCCGCGGGAGTATATAAACTGCTGATTTTAGGGTCTCCGGGCCACTTCAGTACCATCTTTCAGTGTGTAAAGTACATAGCAGGGGGCGGGAACCGCCTCTTTCTTCGGGCAGCAGTTCAACAACCAGGTAATGGCCGTTTAATAACTTCTTTTCTTGCTAGCTCAGCAGTTTAACTCTCGGGGCGGGTCCGAAGCGTTTCCACCATGTAACTTTTCCCTAAAATGTAACGACTCTTAGTATCTATTCTCTTTTAAAGTTACATATTGGGATAGAGAGTGCTTAACCCTCTCGAGCTCCCACTCATATTGTTTTGAGGTGAACTTATTTCTCACAACCGATTCTTCCTTAATGTAATGTAAATTGTTCTTTTCTAAAGTCACCTCTGTAGTATGGGATTAGCCCTTGCATTAGCGGCCTAGAGCCAGATTAGGTTTTAAACAAAATGTATTAGGAGTGCAGATCGCCTCCTCTCAAATTGTTATTTTAGAGGTCATATAATTAACCTTTTTCTCACTTAATAGGCCTCAGTAGTTTGGGTATTTTACCCCTGTGTCTATGTCCTTAGAGGACAACTTGAAGGTGGAGTTTGGTGTGGCCTTTGATAGGCTTAAAGTTGAGAGCGAGTGGCTCTTTCTCGAAAATTGAGTGTTGTATGCCTCGAGGAGGCTTTTCTGTGTAATTTAGAGCAAGTGCTCCTGGGCATGAATGGGGTTTTCTGCCCCTCTGTTAAATCTTGTTTTGGGGTAAAGTTGGGATAATTGCCCAAGAATTGTGAGTTCGGGGCTCGAAGCCCAAATCCTGTAGATACTGTAATTGTACTTTTGTTGCCTTGCTACACTGTACCTGCCATTCGTGTTATTTCTGAATTTTGAAAAGAAAATATAACATTGTTAAATTTTATCTTAACTTTAATTTCGTATTTTGAGGCCCGTTCACCCCCGCACCTTCTTTCACCTCTACCTACCACAAAAACTCGGTAACAAATGGTAGCAGAGCGTGGTTGAATGGGTCTCAATTTAGCCCCTTTTGACGGCTAAACATTGCCTTATTTTCGAACTCTAACAATTTTCTCAGTTGCTGGAATTTTTAATTTTTCCTTTTTCAAAATTGTTCTGTCATCATGCCCGGCCCTCGCGATGTTCTCCATCCTAACTATTTGCGCAAGGAGGAGTTGATCTATGAGTTAACTATCAGAAATGTGCAATCTGGAGGCACGGTTGCGGTAGACACAAATTAGCTTAGAGAGTCCCTTGATTTGCCCATTTCCATCCCCACTTTGGGAGAGAAAGAAATTGACGACTCTCTTTCCACGATCACTGATAATACTACTGAGCTAGCATCTGTAGTTAGTTTTTTTTAAGAAAATGATCCTTCGCCTAATCAAATTAAGCGTGTGCAAGCCAGGCTATTTCATTTTTCAAATAGAGTTAACGATCTGTTGTCTCTGAAGTTGAATGACGTTCAGAGGAAGGAAGCTAGTATGGTTCTCGAAAATCTTTCTGAATTGTCCAGTAAAGTTACCCAATTGTTAACTGGGGAAGTTCGTCCCAAAACTGATCAACCCGTCACAGTGAATGTAGGTAGCGAGGAAGAGCCTCCTAAGGGAGATGTCAATAGGAAAACCGTTGCAGCCCAAACAACCTCTGCCCCTTTGGACAACGATTCTGAACGCCGAACCTCGTTGAATAATGTACGTTCTGAATTAACGTCTTTGTCACTTAAACCTTTACCTACTATGTCACCTGGGTTCAGCAGCTTGCCTCATCCATTGCCAATGTTGCTCAGAGGTATCTCGAAATTTTCTGTTAACACTACCAGTGAAGTTATTCCTTTTTTAAGGTTTTTAGTTGAATTTCAGGACCATGCTCTTGTTTTTTCTCTTTCTCCATGTCAGATTTTGCAAATCATTTATCCCTATGCAATTGGTATTCTATCAGACAAAATAGTAAGAGCCATTGCCGAGCAATCATCTATTGAGGACTTCCACACCCACTTGTTAGCTAACTTCATCCCGGCTAGGGCAAGGTCCTCCCTTATTCAGAAGTACTATTATCATGTACAGCGCTTGGATGAAAACTTGGCAGACTTCATCCAAGATATTAAGTTCTATACTAGGGTGTTTGCTCTTCACTTTCCGGAGGATCAGATTGTACAAGCTATTGTGGAAGGTATCTCACCATCCTATAGGTCATACTTGTGTTTCGCGGCGTGCCCGCAAACCTTCTCCGAACTTGAAGCATTGGCAGTCTCAGCGGAAGGAGTTAGATACGCCGATTCCTTGCGTGTCGCGAGAGAACCCCCACCTTCTTTTGGTAATCCTCGGCCTCCACCTCGCCGACCAGTCACACCTCGTAAATGCTATGCTTGCGGGTCGCCCGACCATCTTCGGAACAAGTGCCCATTGATCAAATCTAGTAGGGCAAATAATGGAGCTGGCTCATCACAAGGCTGTTTTAAATGTGGGGCTTTCTCACATATCGCCAAGAATTGCCCAAATTCAAATAGCACCCCCTCCTGCTCAACTTCTAGTGCAACTTCCACCAATGCCAATAATATAAAGTGACTAGTGGCTTCGGCTGAGTCGACTAATCCATCTTCCCGAGGCTCAGCCCCTAGTAAACAGGTCGAAAATTCAGGGACAACTCAGTCTTCAAATTCATCTTTTGAATGCCCCAAAGAGTGTCTTAGGATTGCGGCGGATACCCCCGACCTGTTCCTTTTCTTAAGATTGAGTTAAATAACGAACCTATAACAGCTCTATTAGATTCAGGCAGTGTTTGTTCGATTATTTCGACTGAATGGTATTCAAAATTGAAATCTGTCTGTAAGCTTCCCGACCATTGTTTGTCTTCGGTCCAATATGTTTCGGCTAATTCATCTCCATTAGAAATTCTCGGTTCTTTACATGTCAAAATTCGTATTTTTAAATTTACATGGAAAATTAAATTGTTTGTGGCCAAGCATTTGTCTTGCCCCATTATATTGGGAGCTGACTTTATTTCTCACACCGGTCTTGTGCTCGATCTTCAGAGTAGGTCGTGCACTTTCAAATTTGCGTTTAATTGTAAAATTCCATTATTGAAATGTAATTCTGCATCATGTTCATCGATTTCGCCTACCCAGGATGAGATGTTGTTAGACCTTAGACATCTACCTGAGGAGCAGGCTGATAGTATTCGTAAGCTGTGTCAGTCGTTTCCAGAGGTGTTCTCTGATACTCTTGGTGTTACTGACCTTATTGAATACAAAATTGAGGTCACGGATTCGATTCCAGTCCGTTTTCCACAATATAGGCTATCTCCACCTAAAATGAAGGCTCTGAAAGAAATCATCGATCAGATGTTGAAGGATGGTATTATTAGGCCCTCTAAGTCGGCGTATTCTTCACCTATTTTTCTAGTCCCGAAGCCCCAAGGTGGCTTCAGGCCTGTCATTGATTATAGGGCTCTCAATCGGAAGGTGGTGTTGCAATCTGTGCCCCTTCCTGACCTTCATTCTTGCTTTTCATGGTTTCGTAAGGCCAAGTTCTTTAATATCCTGGACCTGAATCAGGCCTATAATCAAAAAACACCTTACAGCGTTTGCCACGGATTGGAATTTGTACGAATACAACCGCGTGCCTTTCGGGCTCCCCACGGGAGCAGCTGTACTCACTAGACTGCTAGATAGAGTCTTCTCCGACATCAAATTTGAGTACTTGTATCACTACCTGGATGATGTCGTCGTATTTTCGGAGACCTTTGAAGAACATCTAAATCATCTGCGAGAAGTTCTCAGTCGCCTTCGTAAGGCTGGGTTAACTGTTAAGTTGTCCAAGGTTGCCTTCGCTAAGCCCACCATGTCATTCCTAGGGCATACTGTGTCACCTGATGGTGTTGCAGTCGATCATTCTAGAACACAGGCCATCCGTGATTTTAAACCTCCCAAGGACATCAAAGGTATCGCCAGGTTCATTGGCATGGTGAATTTCTTCAGGAAGTTTATTCCTAACTTCGCTAATAGAGCGGCGCCCTTGAACCTTCTTCGTAGGAAAGGCATCAAATTCGAGTGGGGACCTTCTCAACAAGCCGCTTTTGAAGATCTTCAATTAGCTCTCTGTAATGCCCCTGTACTTGCTATGCCTGATTTCTCAAAGAAATTCATCGTCCAAACCGACGCGTCGTCGTCGGCGGTAGCTGCAGTCCTTCTCCAAGAGACTGAACTAGGGAGGCGACCCATCGCCTATGCATCTAGGACTCTATCGGCTCAAGAAGCCAAGTATTCTATCTATGAGCTCGAAGGTTTGGCAGTCTTATTTGCCTTAGAAAAGTTCCGTCTCTATCTGGAACATGTCAAATTCGACCTGGAGACAGATAATCAAGCCTTAAGCTGGGTCTTAGGTAGGCCGCGTCGTACTGGTCGTATAGCCCGTTGGGCCATCCGTATTTCTGCCTTCCAATTCGAGGTCAGGCATATCAGAGGTACCGAAGATGTTGTTGCTGATGGACTCAGCCGTATGTTTCCCAACGACGTTGAGACCCATGAACTGGTCGACAGTTCATCACCTCCCGAGTCCATACTACTTGATGTTAATGCCATCTTAACAGATGCTCCCATGCTCTTTAGGGATATCGAGAAATACCAACGTGAAGATCCGACGCTGGCTCCGATAATGGAAACCCTTTCTTCTGGGGAACATGTCGTCCCTTATGTTCTGAGGAATGGTGTTCTATGTTGCCCTTCGAGGCATGACAAGATGATGAAGGTTGTCGTTCCAGCTGTTCTTGTACCTATGATCTTCAAGTACTATCATGAGACCCCATTAGGCGGGCATCTTGGTATCTTTAAAACTCGTGAAAAGATTCATGAAAGATTCATCTGGAAGGGTATGGACGGTGAAATCCGTGAACTAGTAAAGGCTTGCAAATCCTGTTTGCTTAGTAAACCAACCATGTCCACCAAGGTAGGCCTGTTTTCTTCTCATCAAGCGTCGCGCCCCATGGAACGCCTGTATATTGATTATGTAGGACCCTTCCCCCAGTCAAAGGGAAATGCCAACAAGTTCATCTTTGTATGTGTAGATGGTTTTACAAGATTTTCCTGGTTATTTCCGACTAAGCTGGCTACCGCTCAGTCCACCATTATTTGTCTAAATTCTACCTTTGCTTCTTTTGGTCCGTGTCAATATATTGTGTCTGATAATGCTAAGGCTTTCACATCAAATCTTTTTCCTAAATTCTGTTTTGACCTGTCCATCTCTCATGTAACTACTTCTGCTTATTACCCTCAACCATCTCTGGCTGAACGGGTTAACCGTAATCTCAGGTCCGCGCTTATTGCCTATCATCATGAAGATCATTCTAGGTGGGACACGTCCCTGCATTGGTTAGCTTTTGCTTTGAATTCGGCGGTTCATGAATCTCACAAGTTTACTCCAGCTTCTTTGATGTTCAAGTTTGTTCCCAACACGCCGCTCTCTAACCTCTGGTCTCTGAGTGACATTCTACCTGAGACAATAGACCCAGATAACATTAAAGATCTTTGGAAGAAAGCTAAAGCCAATCTTAAGGTGTCTCATGAAAAGGTTAGGGAAAGATATGATCGTGGACGGAGACCCACCAATTTGAAGATAGGTGACCAGGTAATGGTCAAAAAATTTGTTCCCGCGGGCAAGCGTGCCCCCAGATTTCATGGGCCGTGCATAATTCTCGATTTTCTTACGCCGGTCACATTATTATTAAGTAATCCAGCTACCGAGAGGATATTTAGGGTTCACCTGTCGCAGGTGAAACCTGTATAATTTATGTGCTAACTTGCTTCATATAATCTTGAAAGGAATATGAAGGTTATATTTTTTTGAGGTTTTCACTTTTAAGGCCTTCTGCCCCTTCTATAATATTTTGTTTTATATGTAAGCATTTTTGTAAAACCTTCCCCGAACCGTTAAACTGCCATCCTGTCGTTGCCACGGCCATTACCACGCTCCCGTCTCCTGCTCCACTACACACAGTGGCTTGTACATGAAATGAATTTCTCGACGCCGCTGGCCCCTCAACCTCACCACAATGAATGTACCCTACTATCATTCTGGTCCAACAAAAATTCTGCCGTCGAGCTTTAATGTTTCAGTGCCCCCGCAGCCGCGCGGCGCCGTGCCGCGACTGAGATAGAGGAAGGGCCCCCTTTACTCCAGCGAGGTCGACATGTGCACGGCGAGCCGGAGCCCTCCTCCCGGCCAAGGCTGATGTGCGGCGCAAAACCTGCTACTTGCCCGCAGCCTGTATATGTTCACCGCGGGCGCGGCGTGCTTCAACACCACTACTCCTCCCATAGTGCGGGCGAGCGGTATCTCAGGGTACTTGAGAGGTCCGAGCGGCCTCCTCTGAACTCAAGCAGCGGCGGCTGGTCTGGCCGTCAAACTGATCAACGTTTAAAGTACATATCAAGCTATATGGCCATTCCAGTTCAACATTACTACCTTTTTTTGGATTTCCTGCAATATCTGGTGGACTTAGTAAATTTTTCATCAACCTTAAAAAACTAAAATTTTTCTTCTGAATTCAACTTCTACAAACATAAAGACATTACTTCAACAGTTACTACAAGAATTTTGAAACTGGATCAAACCAAATTTAGTAAATTTTTATAAATGCTTCTGCAATTAATGTCTATATCAAGATCATAACTTGGAACTTATTTTGAAACAAAGTTTATGTTCTTCTGTGTTACCCCTTGGAGGAACTTTTGGGGGGGGGAGGTCTGTACCGGGCGGTACACCTCCACGCCGCTAATTCAAATTTTGCGCCAGTTGAAACTCCCCTACTGGAGGAAGTCTGAACTTTATTTAAGGTGTTAATTTTCAAGTTTCTCAGAAGATGTCACTACTTGGAAATTTTGTAGTTTCTGAACTGGGTCGTTTTCGACGTATTTTTGTTTTTCCGGTAGTAAGAAGTGTGAACTTTCTCTTCTAGAGGACACTACTGAAGAACTACAATGGTGCACCCTAGTGCGAAATGAAAGAACTGTTTTTTGGAGAAATTTTTATTTCAAAAGTTTGTTTCTTGTTAAATTTCTTTCTGTTATTGTTTAAGTTGGCTGTATAACCCTTTCTTTCCCCTTGTTTTGAATTTAGCCAATCCCGAATTTCCGTTATTAACTTATAACCAATCAGGTGTATCTTCGCCAAAGGGGATATGTTGCTTAACCCTAGCCAATAAAGTTTTTGTGGGAGGGTGTTCTCATTCCTCAAACGCCTCGAACTTTCCGCGGGAGTATATAAACTGCTGATTTTAGGGTCTCCAGGCCACTTCAGTACCATCTTTCAGTGTGTAAAGTACATAGCAGGGGGCGGGAACCGCCTCTTTCTTCGGGCAGCAGTTCAACAACCAGGTAATGGCCGTTTAATAACTTCTTTTCTTGCTAGCTCAGCAGTTTAACTCTCGGGGCCGGTCCGAAGCGTTTCCACCATGTAACTTTTCCCTAAAATGTAACGACTCTTAGCATCTATTCTCTTTTGAAGTTACATATTGGGATAGAGAGTGCTTAACCCTCTCGAGCTCCCACTCATATTGTTTTGAGGTGAACTTATTTCTCACAACCGATTCTTCCTTAATGTAATGTAAATTGTTCTTTTCTAAAGTCACCTCTGTAGTATGGGATTAGCCCTTGCATTAGCGGCCTAGAGCCAGATTAGGTTTTAAACAAAATGTATTAGGAGTGCAGATCGCCTCCTCTCAAATTGTTATTTTAGAGGTCATGTAATTAACCTTTTTCTCACTTAATAGGCCTCAGTAGGTTGGGTATTTTACCCCTGTGTCTATGTCCTTAGAGGACAACTTGAAGGTGGAGTTTGGTGTGGCCTTTGATAGGGTTAAAGTTGAGAGCGAGTGGCTCTTTCTCGAAAATTGAGTGTTGTATGCCTCGAGGAGGCTTTTCTGTGTAATTTAGAGCAAGTGCTCCTGGGCATGAATGGGTTTTTCTGCCCCTCTGTTAAATCTTGTTTTGGGGTAAAGTTGGGCTAATTGCCCAAGAATTGTGAGTTCGGGGCTCGAAGCCCAAATTCTGTAAATACTGTAATTGTACTTTTGTTGCCTTGCTACTCTGTACCTGCCATTCGCGTTATTTCTGAATTTTGAAAAGAAAATATAACCTTGTTAAATTTTATCTTAACTTTAATTTCGTATTTTGAGGCCCGTTCACCCCCGCACATTCTTTCACCTCTACCTACCACAAAAACTCGGTAACACTTATATTAACACCTAGATACTTACAATGATCCCCAAAAGGAACTTTCACCCCATCAACGCAGTAATTAAAACTGAGAGGACTTTTCCTACTTGTAAAACTCACAACCTGACTTTTAACCCCGTTTATCAACATACCATTGCCTGCTGTCCATCTCACAACATTTTCGAGGTCACGTTGCAGTTGCTCACAATCTTGTAACTTATTTATCACTCTATAGAGAATAACATCATCCGCAAAAAGCCTTACCTCCGATTCCACTCCTTTACTCATATCATTTATATATATAAGAAAACATAAAGGTCCGATAATACTGCCTTGAGGAATTCCCCTCCTAATTATTACAGGGTCAGATAAAGCTTCACCTACTCTAACTCTCTGAGATCTATTTTCTAGAAATATAGCAACCCATTCAGTCACTCTTTTGTCTAGTCCAATTGCACTCATTTTTGCCAGTAGTCTCCCATGATCCACCCTATCAAATGCTTTAGACAGGTCAATCGCGATACAGTCCATTTGACCTCCTGAATCCAAGATATCTGCTATATCTTGCTGGAATCCTACAAGTTGAGCTTCAGTGGAATAACCTTTCCTAAAACCAAACTGCCTTCTATCGAACCAGTTATTAATTTCTCAAACATGTCTAATATAATCAGAAAGAATGCCTTCCCAAAGCTTACATACAATGCATGTCAAACTTACTGGCCTGTAATTTTCAGCTTTATGTCTATCACCCTTTCCTTTATACACAGGGGCTACTATAGCAACTCTCCATTCATCTGGTATAGCTCCTCCGACCAAACAATAATCAGATAAATACTTCAGATATGGTACTATATCCCAACCCATTGTCATTAGTATATCCCCAGAAATCTGATCAATTCCAGCCGCTTTTCTACTTTTCAACTTTTGTATCTTATTGTAAATGTCATTGTTATCATACGTAAATGTTATTACTTCTTTGGCCTTAGTCTCCTCCTCTATCTCGACATCATCCTTGTAACCAACAATCTTTACATACTGCTGACTGAATACTTCTGCCTTTTGAAGATTCTCACATACACACCCCCTGTGTTCATTAATTATTCCTGGAATGTCCTTCTTGGAACCTGTTTCTGCCTTAAAATACCTATACATAGTGACTACTCTAACCACTACTCTTATACCTTCATATCTTCCACACAATATAAATGACATTTGTTTGAGCGCCAGTTGCTTTTTTAAGAAAAACAACAAAATTCGGTAGAGCATACCTCTTATATCAATTATCACAAAGCGTGAGGTGATAAGCTCACATATCTGGCAATATACAGGACAATATTAAATTACTGTTGCATTTCCACAATTGAGGATTGTACATGGAACTGGAATCACTTATTATAATTAAAATAAAACTGAGTTTATGACTATAATTTACGTCACAACGAACAATCATTGACGTCTTTTAATTTAATAAAAAATTTATATATAGTGAGATTTGCGGTACTAATAAAAGGAAAATTTAATCTAAACAAAAAGTTATTGGCATGAACTTGAAGTGAGATGTGATATCGCCGCTGATTACATTCTTCTTCATGTTATGAATGCACAACATGTCTGATGCCTTAATTACCTGATGTCTGCATACACCGCTGTTGAACTTGAAATTCTTGGGAAAACCTATGAGCTGAAGTCGGGAGCCGTCTGCTGTTATCTTCTTATATAACAAGGAGTTGGCCTACATACCATGTACGCGTGTTGGGAGCTCCAATGTTATTACGTCCACTCAATATATTATACGAAATTGGAAAATATTATTGAAACATCTCATGAAGTCCATCCTCACAAGAAGATGATGTTTCTTTATCAGCATAGTACCCGTCTCTGCTCGGATACAACCACCACTTGTAGACCTCCTCGATTATTACAAGACCTCTTGAAAACACAACTCTTAGCTCTGACCATCACTCTAAGACCACTTCTTCCATTTGATACATCTGACTGTTACATATGATCTGAACGATATGATACTGAATACCTCTCACCACCGTTGCATCGACTTTTATAACCTCGCGATGACGACTCATCTCCCTACTCTCTGTTCATCCCTTCCACTTCCACATACAGTAGCTGGCGAATACTGACACTTGGTCGCAATCACGTGCCCACGCACTGATGTCATCAATCAAGTGTTGTCTAAGCGTGCACAAGCGGATTGCAGATGACCAAGTTTCATGCGTCACCGGGAAATCTACATGCACATAACATTCTCAGTTAAACATAGCCTCGATTGCAAAATACTATGCCAGCTCATCTAGCCAGAGTTACAAGCCACAGCCTGACTATATGAAACCAACAAATCTCAATTACTACAATACAGAATAATTACAAACAAATTTCACTTAACCTATGATTAAATAGAATAATATACGTGATATCTAATTATTACAGTCTAAGTGATGAGAAACAGAATATAAAATCTAATGAATCGGGTTAATAATGATGATGATAATAATAATAATAATAATAATAATAATAATAATAATAATAATAATAATAATAATAATAAATACTGAAAGGAATCTGTAACCCTGTTGTACGGTTACAGAACGCCTCCCTCATGAAATAATCGATTAAATGAATCGATTGATTCATGAAATATATACATAATTACCTGAAATTGAGTACACCATATATACATGTATAAAAATGCCCTTTTACAAATTGGGTACATAGTATCATCCATCTGGATGTTCGTTGTTACACATATAAAACATTGATCAATTATCATTTTCACTTTGATTATACAGTATTATTTACATACAGAGATTACATTACTTTCTCACTTCTGTCGTTTCAAACGTTCATTTAGTGTCCAAAAGTAATCCTCGAAGACATTTCATTATATACACTTTCTCCAAGCACTGGAGTTTATTGCACTGCCGTGCTTCACTTAATATCACAACACACGCTGATTTCACTGAAGTCCTGTTCGCAATGCCAGCTTCATAAAACATTGTGAATTAACATAGTAATGAGAATTAATCAACAAACTCACATGATATATTTCTTAAGATTTCTTATATTGTATGTGCCTACGATATTTCCTTCCTTGTCTTCTAATGAATAAGCACATTTCCCAATCCGTTTCACTACGGTGAAGTATCCCTGATATAACAAGAAAAACTTAGAAAATTGACCAGCTTCTGCTGATGACGGGAGTGGCACTCTGAGTAAAAACCTTGTCACCAAGATCAAATTCATCCAATTTAGTCTTACAAAAATTATCATGCACAATCTTACCGTGTTACCCTTCTTAGGTATAATAACAAGTGGATTCAAATTAGGACTACATGATGGTTCAATTATATTATAATCTAGCATAATGTCAATCTGCTCTTCAACAGCGCTAGCGTATTTTAACGGAATGGGATATTTCGTTCCTACAAAAGTTGAGTCATCAATAACATTAAATTTGTGTTCGTAAAGATGTGTTCTACCAGGCCGATCACTAAAAACATCACAATGTGATATCAACAATTCACACAATTCATCCTTCTGACTTTCCGCTAAATTACATTTCTCCACTGTCTCATACAATTCATCCCTAGAATCTCTCTGTATAGACACATGGCAGACATCAATATTTTTCCTAATATTAGGAAATTCACAAGACCCTTCCGTACTAGAACACACTTTATTCGCACTAATTTCTGACAAAACATCATATGGTAAACTGACTTCCCTGCTACTCTTTCCCCAAATAAGATTGACATTACACAGATCAAAATTTAATTTAGCCTTGTTACACGTCAACCAGTCGGTACCTAAAATAACGGCATAAACTAAATTAGGCACAACTAAGCATGGTTGGAAAATACATTCTCCACTTATGCTAATGGGGACAGCTATTTGTTTATTCACTCTTTGAGACTTGTTTCCAACAGCTGTTACGATGAACGTATTCCTCACTGGAATTTCCGCTACATCATACTTCTCTCTCAAAACGTCCTCATACAGCTTGGAATTTACACATGACTTCTCACTACCAGAGTCCAACAAAATCTTAACTTTTCTGCCCCATATCAGCAGTTCAATCGTCGGTGTAACAGTAACACTACTTAAATTATCCTCATTACATAAT
This sequence comes from Anabrus simplex, assembly GCF_040414725.1. Taxonomy (NCBI): domain Eukaryota; kingdom Metazoa; phylum Arthropoda; class Insecta; order Orthoptera; family Tettigoniidae; genus Anabrus; species Anabrus simplex. The sequence goes on along the minus strand of NC_090266.1, from coordinate 47,354,168 downwards.
ATAAGATCACTTAACAAATCTTGCCTTATATCTAAATTTAAATTACACTTATAAAATTTATTGTCTACGATTAAGTCGTCACTTGAAACATTTGAATTATAGCTACTTAGATCACAATCATGATCACTTACAACTATAGGCTGGTCGACATTAACATACTTATCTACCTTATACGTGAACTCACCATTTACGGACTGTCTCAGTGACCTGTTTATACAGTCCGTTGCGCGTTTAAATTACTTGGTTCGGTTACGACTTGTTGGTTACACACCTCAGTCGGCCTCCCCTGTTGCCTATTTCCTCTAGCTTCATTATTATTATTATTATGGCCTGTATTCTCCCGCCTCCCAGCCTCTGGTTGATTACCATAATCACGCCTCCTAGTCCTGCAATTTTCCGAACTATTTTGATAATTTCTCTCCCTGTGGAAAATATTATTAGGTCTCTCCTGATATTCTCTTCTGTAGTTACGATTATACATAGGCCTGTCCTGATTATTAGATTAGTTACCCCTTCCTTCTACATTCCTATTTAGTGTCCTACTATTATTCAAGGTACTACCTAAAGCATCAAAACTTTCCAACAAAAGCTCCATTTCCTTAATAGTCTCCACTTTTTGCATACAAACAGTTTCTCTTATTCTATCGGGATAGTGCTTAGCCATAAGTCTAACTATATCAGCCTCAGGTCCAATACATTCTAAATTTCTCCACACCAAAACATGAGCCAAAAATATTCTGTCATTCTAACACCCTCGTTGGAATTATACCTGCCAAACATTACTCTCTCTCTCTCTACTCTGAACACCTTCATTCCAAAATTTAGCTATGAATTTTTCCTTAAATTCAGTTAGACTAGACATCGAGCTTCTATATACCTGAAACCAACACTTAATCTCTCCTACGAAAGCATTAGATAAGATCTCCAATACAGTTTCCCAGCTAATAATATTGTCTCTTAATTGAACAGCAAATTTCATCTCTACTACTCTCATAAATTCCACCGGGTTAAATTCCTTCCCAGAAAACTTAGGTATATCATGAACTCTAGTGATTATTATTATTTTTTTTTGCTAGGGGCTTTACGTCGCTCCGACACAGATAGGTCTTATGGCGACGATGGGATAGGAAAGGCCTAGGAGTTGGAAGGAAGCGGCCGTGGCCTTAATTAAGGTACAGCCCCAGCATTTGCCTGGTGTGAAAATGGGAAACCACGGAAAACCATTTTCAGGGCTGCCGATAGTGGGATTCGAACCTACTATCTCCCGGATGCAAGCTCACAGCCGCGCGCCTCTACGCGCACGGCCAACTCGCCCGGTCTCTAGTGATTAAACCATTATTTACAATTATCTCACGTACATTCTTACTATCACGCACTTCTTGCTGGAGTACTCTCTGGCAACTCAGAAATTTTTCTTCCACTATTTCCTCAGTCTTTTCTTGAATTTTTCTTAATTCCTCCAACTTTTTTCCGATTCTCTCACCTTCTGTGATAATGATTTCCGCTCACTCCCTAGATCACTACTTCTCCAAGTTTCCTTTCCACATGTTCTACCCTACTAATACATTTCCTAGTTTCATGTTCCACTGTATTGGTTACCTTTTCAAACATTTCTTCCACTAACTCATTGATTTCCCCTTTATTAGACTCGATCTTGGCGCCTAATTCATCAATCTGTTTGATGCATGTCTCACTAATTTGCTCTATTTCCGTATGGAGATTGGTCCGACCCAATTCCATCTCAGCTCTGATGTCACTACACTCCCCATTTATCTTACTTTCTAAATTATTAATTTGCTTACTTATTTCTAACACCTTATGATCTATATTATTACTAACATCATCAATCTTCTTATTAATACTATTTATGGCATTACTCGAACTTCAATTTTTTTACTAATGACCGCTTCAATTTTCTCACTCATAATATTATTCTGAGATTCAATTTTCTCACTCATAATATTATTCTGAGATTCAATTTTCTCGCTCATAATATTATTCTGAGATTCAATTTTCTCACTCATAATGTTACTCTGAGATTCAATTTTCTCACTAATAATATTATTCTGCTCAGTCATTTTGGACATCAGCAAATTAAATAAACCAAGGTCAATCACCCCTTTACTTTGATCTTGCGTGACAGCGTTTTCCTCAGTTTCTACTACTTTCTGACTTTCAGCAGGTCCCACCTTAGTCACCAACTTCCTATTTATGTTACCACCTTGGATTTCCTTGGACACAATAACCTCAGCCTCATCACCTGACTGCATATTGCTATCCTTGACCATCTTCGGTTTCCTACTAATTTTTCGCGATCTCAAAGCTATTTCCCCTTGCAATTCCTCTGACATTACGCCTTAAATACAAACTTCAACAAAATGACCTTCCTAACATTGCTCGGTGAATTTAACATGTGCGTACTCATTAAAAGAACTGATCCATGTATATTGCCATTCAGAAACACTTTTTCTGAACCTTTCGAGCCCCACTTTGGGCGCCACGTTGTGACCACTCTAACCACTACTCTTATACCTTCATATCTTCCACACAATATAAATGACATTTGTTTGAGCGCCAGTTGCTTTTTTAAGAAAAACAACAAAATTCGGTAGAGCATACCTCTTATATCAATTATCACAAAGCGTGAGGTGATAAACTCACATATCTGGCAATATACAGGACAATATTAAATTACTGTTGCATTTCCACAATTGAGGATTGTACATGGAACTGGAATCACTTATTATAATTAAAATAAAACTGAGTTTATGACTATAATTTACGTCACAACGAACAATCATTGACGTCTTTTAATTTAACAAAAAATATATATATAGTGAGATTTGCGGTACTAATAAAAGGAAAATTTAATCTAAACAAAAAAGTTATTGGCATGAACTTGAAGTGAGATGTGATATCGCCGCTGATTACATTCTTCTTCATGTTATGAATGCACAACATGTCTGATGCCTTAATTACCTGATGTCTGCATACACCGCTGTTGAACTTGAAATTCTTGGGAAAACCTATGAGCTGAAGTCGGGAGCCGTCTGCTGTTATCTTCTTATATAACAAGGAGTTGGCCTAGATACCATGTACGCGTGTTGGGAGCTCCAATGTTATTACGTCCACTCAATATATTATAAGAAATTGGAAAATATTATTGAAACATCTCATGAAGTCCATCCTCACAAGAAGATGATGTTTCTTTATCAGCATAGTACCCGTCTCTGCTCGGATACAACCACCACTTGTAGACCTCCTCGATTATTACAAGACCTCTTGAAAACACAACTCTTAGCTCTGACCATCACTCTAAGACCACTTCTTCCATTTGATACATCTGACTGTTACATATGATCTGAACGATATGATACTGAATACCTCTCACCACCGTTGCATCGACTTTTATAACCTCGCGATGACAACTCATCTCCCTACTCTCTGTTCATCCCTTCCACTTCCACATACAGTAGCTGGCGAATACTGACACTTGGTCGCAATCACGTGCCCACGCACTGATGTCATCAATCAAGTGTTGTCTAAGCGTGCACAAGCGGATTGCAGATGACCAAGTTTCATGCGTCACCGGGAAATCTACATGCACATAACATTCTCAGTTAAACATAGCCTCGATTGCAAAATACTATGCCAGCTCATCTAGCCAGAGTTACAAGCCACAGCCTGACTATATGAAACCAACAAATCTCACTTACTACAATACAGAATAATTACAAACAAATTTCAATTAACCTATGATTAAATAGAATAATATACGTGATGCCTAATTATTACGGCCTAAGTGATGAGAACCAGAATATAAAATCTAGTGAATCGGGTTAATAATAATAATAATAATAATAATAATAATAATAATAATAATAATAATAATAATAATAATAATAATAATAATAAATACTGAAAGGAATCTGTAACCCTGTTGTACGGTTACAACATACCCTTCCATTTTTCACTAAAATTCGTATGACTGCCAATTATGCTTGCCATCATGTTATCCTTAGCTGTCTTCTTTGCTAGATTCAATTTTCTAGTAGTTCCTTCAATTTCTCCTTACTTGCACAGCCATCTCTAACTCTATTTCTTTCCAGTCTGCACCTCCTTCTTAGTCTCTTTATTTCTCTATTATAATAAGGTGGGTCTTTAACATTCTTTACCACCCTTAATGGTACAAACCTGTTTTCGCATTCCTCAACAATTTCTTTAAACCCATCCCAGAGTCTGTTTACATTTTTATTTACCGTTTTCCACCGATCATAATTACTTTTTAGAAACTGCCTCATGCCTGCTTTATCAGCCATGTGGTACTGCCTAGCAGTCCTACTTTTAAGACCTTCCTTTCTATCACAGGACCCGCGGCGGATAGTGCGATCTCAGTTTACCATCAGAATATCTGCTCTCTTAAAAACAAAATTACTGACTGTGAGCTCTACCTAGAAGAACTACCTTCTTTCGATATTGTCGCCTTCTCTGAAAGTTGGTTAACCGACTTTGTTTTAGATACGGAAGAACATCACTATATTCTTTTGCGCACACAACTTATTTTGACATCAAAACTCCTAAAAGAACACAGAGGAAAAACATACAGTTACTCTCACTCGCCGCCATCTTGAACTAGTGCAAGCGGGACACTTATAAGTAGAACGTACGGCGCTGGCGAGCCATCTTGTTCACTGATAAATAAGTTAAATATTGCTAAATTCTGTTCTACACACAGTGTGTACAGTATACTGACCCCATACTCTATTTGGTCAAAATAGACAGCAATGGAAGTCGACTCCGGTATTATTTCAGAGTGGGCAAGAAATTCGATATTTTAGAACCTTGTATGTTGATTTTCTTGATTGCTCGTCACGAGACCAGAATCATCGATGAAGGCGACAGAGCTTCGGAAGGTATTCGGGTGTAATACAACAGTGAATGATTGGTAACTGATAACATTGAGATATTTTGGCCAGCACTAAAATTGAAATTACAAGAAGAAACTCATTGAAAATTTAGGCCTATTACAAAATTTTAACTGTATATCTGTTAAAATATTCATAAAGGAGCTTCATAGTTCAAACATCAAGAGGTGATCAGCGCGTGGAATTATTGCGTAAACTTGTCACGGGAAATTTAGCAAATGGCACTTTGCTGATTACATTTCCAGGAAAAGTAGGAAAAATATGAGGTCAAATTTTAAGGAATCCAATGAGATTAATATTTCTGCGAAAATTCCAAGGGTATAGAAAGTAATTAGATGGTGCAACCATTGCGACATCACAGGTAGCGTTGCCTGTGAATTGATAAATACCCCTCCCACATAGGCTGCTCACTCATTCTAAGTTGGTCGACTGAAGACTGAACCTGCGTTTTGGCCACGTAAAAAAACGCGTATTCGGGAACTTACATATTTTCGGTATGAAATGTGAAAGACTAAGACGGATTCTCGGGGTGAACGTTCGATACCGGTACTCATAAATTTCAAGCAGAGGATCGCCCAGTGTCTTGATAAGATGCGGTATCCAGCTGATGAGCCCAGGACGCACTGGGCCGTGGTAGTTTTTGACGACTGAGTTTCCAGAATTTTATTTAGCTATCTCATTCGGAAGCCATATTTTTATTCATGTTAGCCCGGGAAGGTATATGCAGCAACTGGAGATGCAATTCTCCCATAGTACGTCGACACTTCATTGTGCTTATCACATGTGTCTTGCGGTGGTGGCGATACGAGGACGAACTTGACTGTGCTAGAGAGAACACGTACGTGTCTCACGCTCCGCTGTCCCTCTCCTCGCCAGGCGCTCTGTACTTTTTAAGTATTAGTCAGGCAGTTTTACTTATTAGTACATTTTCGAAAGGGCATTTGTCGGAGCTGAGCATTTTTCAGTGCTCGCTATTCCTCTTTCAGGAGCTTTATTTTCAGGAGGACCAGGATGGAGAAGCTAACTGTTCCAGCGAGACCGGCCGGCTACGACTACAAGGAAGCCATCAGGAAACTACAAGCGGAGCTCACTTCGGCGACCGTCTCCGACTACAGATTCCCGTCGCTGTTGGTGTACAACCGGTGGGGGAGGCACACCAACCACGAGACGGTCCGCATTCTCGATCTCCTTACTGCGATCGCAGAGTTCATGGGAGAGACGATCGTCGAGACTTTGAGCGATTTGATCCCTGGCTGGGCGGTCATCATCCGCGCCAAGGACGCAACCCGCTTCAGGATATACGAGGAGCTGGCGTCCCAGCAATACCAGGTTGTCCGGCTACCAGGACTCAGGGAGCACCTGGACGTCTCAGGCTACCAGGAGGCAGCCACACGGACGGAGCCGAGGACCGAGGACGACGGCGGCGCTCCCGAGCGCCACGACGCCGCGACCCCAGTTGGACCACTGTACTTTACGAAGTACACGCAGACCAACTAGGCCGCCAACCAGGAACTTAACCACCCGCCAGGGCGAAGTGGACGCAGACCCAGGCCCACCAGGAAGGGCCTGTAACCCGGGCGCAAAACAGGAATGCGCCCGTGACGGTGGATGGCATCACAGCAGTGGAGATGGACGCCCCCTGGCGTTCTGAGGCTGCTGTCCAGGCCCAGCCTGCTTGCATGTCTGTCGAGCTGCAGACCTCGACGTGCGCCCCTCAGGACAGGGAACGCAGTCGAGTGTTAGCAACGACCGACGCCGCCCCCGTCAGCCAGGAGGAGGAAGAAGACGGCGAAGCAGTGGAGCCACCCGCTACCCCGGGGTCACGAGGCCGGGAGGAGGGCCATCAGGAAGAGGCAGGCCTCTTCCCCTGCCGAGAAGAAACCCCCGCGAAGACGACGCCGCTCCAGGACTAGGAGGAAGACGACCCCGGCCTACCAGGAGAGGGCCGCAACCCAGGACTGCTCCCAGGACAGCAGCCGAGCGAGGACCCAATCAGGAGAGGACCTCAGCGGGTAGCGGCAATCAGGTGAGATTGAAACGTCCCCCTCAACAGCTCTTGCAGTGTTTCCGCTGTTTGAGGTGGGGCCACCGGCAGAAGAGGTGTGGGCTCCAAGTGAGGTGCAACCGTTGTGGGGGTGATCACCACTACACGGCCTGCGCAACACTTAATGAGGACCCCGCCTCCCATCGCAGTTCCCCAGTCTACCGCGCCATGGCGCGGGCAGAGAGGAAGGAGGCCCGGCGTCATGACCCACCCCCTTCCAGGAGGCTCCCGCCCCGGCGGGCTTGGCCTCATTCTTCGGGATCGGAGACTGGGTACGAGGGGCCCCAAGGAGGTGGCGCTGTGCGGCGGGCCCTCGTGGTACTCGACGTATGGCTCCGCAGCCGGCAAGGCCCGCGCTAGTCACGGCATTGCCCAGGCGGACTGATCCCCTGGCAGATGGAATGGCGAGACGACGGATCATGGCTGGTGCATGATACCTTTTCTCAACTAACTCTACCACTGAACCTTTCCAGACCACATCCTTGCATGTGCTGTCACAAGATGTCAGGTTTTACATGTAGGATCTTTCTCTTTTCTGCCTATGTGGTTTTCCCTGACCCTTCAATACCACACCTTAACACTATCCAGCCAATACAACCTCGCCTGGTAACGTGTCTGACATGGAAACAGGCAGCCGTGGTAGCGAGTTAACTCGGAAACCGGCAGATACTCCTTGTATCACTTCCCACTCTTCCCTGTTATCTCCTTCTTCTTATAAATTAATAGCATGTCGGACGCCATGTAGATTGAATCGATGGTCACGTGGGGGGAGCGGGCTTCGGGTCCCCCGCCCCCGAAAGAAAGTGGTGTCGCTACTGGCGTGCTAGACGGCCAGTATCTTGGGAAAGTACGGTATCCTACTGATGAGCCCATGCCGCACTGGGGCGAAACACTGGGAGTTTTAGACGATTGAATTTCTTTAATTTGATTTAGCTATCTCAGTCGGAAGCCATTTTTGGTCAAGGACTGAAGTGATTCGTACGAATTGTGAAACTTTTCTGATATCAATGTGCTAAGACTAAATTTCAAACAGTGTGACAATACTTTGAATAATTTTCAAGTAACGGAGTACAGTACGTTGTGTAAGGAGCTAGTGTTGTATTAGTACAATCACAAACATTTGTAGGAACCGGTGAGTGTTAATTTCGGGTCTGACTGGAGTGAACAATTGACTTAGATTTTACCTGGCGCTTTGATATCTGTCCGTTCCAATAGATACGAGCGAAGAAGCGATGTTATCCCGGCCGGGTTGCTAAGACGAACAACCGTTGTAAGGCAGTCTTTTGTGAAGTGATTCCGAGTGTGGACGCGAATTTTCCATGTGGAAAATTATTAATTGTAGTGGTCATGTTTCACTTTAGTATATACATATAAATTTGTGCTAATATGTAATTTAAGTAAGTCAATCAGAGCAACCAGAAGCAACAATGGCAGGACGCTGTATTTTATAAACCGAGGTAATCATCTTCGGTGAACAACCTTAATTAAATATAAATTTGGAGTTCAGTTGTGAAAGCCAGATTTTCCATGGATCAAACAGGTTAACCCACTGTCTTAATTTGCAATCTAGATTCACGACCTTCAGGTTTCTCGCACTTTCTTTATGGATATGCCGTCCCCACATTTCAATCTTATATTTAAGAATTTGTAACAGATTAATGTACTTGTTTTCCAGCTATTTTAAAGCACCATTCATCAAGTGACTGTTATGTTTCCGTTTCATTTCAGATGTTTATATATCAAATTCTTTTAAAGTAAAGCACTTTTATTTCAATAAATTTTGGTAATCATAGTTTTGCCTATCTGTCGACCAGTCAACGAAGTTACTATAAAAGACCCGTTATCACACCAAGATCTCAACAGGTGAAGTTACCACCCGAGCGACTGAGGAAAACGGCCCATTATCGACGGAGGTTACCCTAGGATACATACTACCCCCACAGCGATCTGGGAAGGGCAAAAAATGAAATCAATCACCATTGATCTGCATTTAGTGCTACCACCCAGGTAGCAGATACCCCATCAGTGGTTTACCTAGCTTTTTCTTAAAATCTTCCAAGGAAGCGGGAAATTTATCGAACATTTCCCTTGATAGATTATTCCAATCCCTAACCCCTGTCCTATAAAAGAACATTTGCCACAAATTGTCCTCATGAATTCCAATTTTATCTTCATATTGTGACATTTCCTACATTTGAAAGCACCGCTCAAAGTTCTTCGTCTACTTATAACTTTCCAGGCCATCTCTCCACTGGCAGCTAGGGAGATACTGCTTAGTCGAACATCTCATCTCCCTTCACCCAAGTCTTTCCAGCTCAAAGATTGCAAAATGTTCGTAAAGCTACTCCTTTGGGATACCACGCGGAACAAATGAAAATGCTTTTCTTTGGATTCCTTCCAGTTCTTGAATCAAATAGGAATGGTGAGGGGCCCCATACAATGGAACCATACTCTAATTGTGGTCATACCAGAAACATATGCCCTCTCCTATACGTCCTTACTACAACCCTTAAATACCCTCATAATCATGTGCAGAGATCTGTAACCTTTGCTCACAGTCGCATTTATGTGGTTACCCCAATGAAGATATTTTATTATATTGACACCTAGGTACTTACAGTGATCCAAATAAGATGAAATTCGCACCTTGCCTTTTCACCATGTTTGCCAACATACCATTGCCTGCTGTTCATCTCACAACATTGTCGAGGTTTCTCCTGCAGTCGCTCGCAAACTTGAAATGCATTTATTACTCTATACAGTATAACATCGTCCGCAAACATCCTTATCTATGATTCCAGTTCTTTAATTACTTCATTTATATATAAGAAAACATAATAGTGCCGTGAGAAATTCCGCTCTTAACGATCAGATAAACTCATTCTTCACCTACACTAATTCTCCGAGTTTTATTTTCTAGAAATATGGCCACTCATACAGTCACTATTTTGTCTAGTCCAATTGTATTAATTTTTGGTCAGTAGCCTTCCTTGATTTAAACTATCAAATCCTTAGGTAGGCATTTCGTGATTCAGTCCATTTAATCCCCTTGAATATAAAGTAACTGCCATACCTTGCAGGAATCCTTCAAGTTGAGCTTCAGTAGAATAACTTTTTCCTAAACCAAACCTGCCTTATAACTGCCAGCTAGTAATTTCCAAAACGTGTCTAATTAGAATGAATGATTTCCCAAAGCTTATATGCAGTGCATGTCAAACTGACTGGCCTGTAATTTTCAGCTTTATGTTTATCACCTTTACTTTATACACAGGGGCTACTATAAAAACACTAAATTCATTTGCTATAGCACCTTCAAGCAAAAAGTAAACAAATAAGTATTTCATATGAGGTACTACACCCCAACCCATTGCCATTATTATATCCCCAGAAATCTTATCAATTTCAGCTGGTTTTCTAGTTTTCAATTTATGTGTATTATTGTAAAAGTCTTTGTTATTGTAGGTAAATTGCAATACTTCTTCAGTATTAGTCACCTCCTCTACATGGACATTATCCTTGAAACCAACAATCTTTACATACTGCTTACTTAATACTTCTGTAGTGCGATTTTCCTCCGTCTTGTCTAACCTCTGCTGATGCTTATTTTTAACAACCAACCAAGTAAATGCTGAGTGAGCTAATCATATCTGCTGTTCTTTATAGACCTCGGTACTCAGGAACACCATGGGACACTCCAGTCGAGGCACGGCCCCACCATTCTAGCTGACTTAAAGTTGACATAGCAATAATCTTTTTCAAGTCAAATTCAAAATTGTCTCCCCACCCAGCTATAAATATAGTAGGCCCGGCTATAAGCAATGCAAATTTAGACAACCATGTATCAACAAATGCTCTATTAAATCGAATTAACAAATATACCCCTGCTGTAACCACTGTTGATGAATGAACTAAAGCTGAAACAGGATACACAAATCTTCCGAAATTGTGACCAAAAATTTTACCATTCCCTTAAGTCCCCATTACAGTTCTTAAAATCTATTTTCACCTATTTTCTTCACTATAACGTGTGGTACCGGTACTTTCCGTTGCATCACTTACGGAACTATCTGGCCTGTGGGGTGGTCAAGGTGTTATTCACTCGCACCCATATAACCTCAAAGTCATCGTTATAATTTTTGATTGGTTCTTTCTCCATGTACGGTTTCACCATCACTACTATCTAAAAGTGCTTCCATTATTTTATTCTGCAATACACGTAGTTCTATCACTGAACTGAAATTCGACGTAACTAAATCATGAAAATCAGGAAACGCACCTACTAACTTATTACAGTTTTTACTTCTTGTGACTCTACCCTCTTCATTTCCCACATGTCTCTTAAGCTCCTGCTTCTTCCTTTGCTCATATACGGTTCTATTCTCTGCCTGGTTTCCGCTGCTCTTTCCTCTTCACTCTACACATCCCTTCCTTCACTGTATTCACCTCTCCGACTTTCCTCTTCTCTGACTATGTCCATAGCTGTATCCCTAAGCCTTCCCATTTTCGCCCCGTTGTCGACTGCACTTTCCTTTTCACTATGTACGATCACACTTTCACTATGCTCATCTCCCTGCCTTTCCTCGCTTAACTTCCTGTTTTCCTTAGTTATTCCTTTATCACCATGTCCGTCTTCTCAAACACTGCTGTCCATAACTTGCGTTTTTCCACTCTCTTCCCCATTTCTTCTTCTCTCTTCATATCTTCCAAATCCCGTAGTTTCGTCACTGTCCGAAACCTGGTCCAACCGCCATTGGTTACCACTAGTTGTTGACCCTTAATGTAAGCTCTTAACCCTTGAAGTCTGGCCCGGCCTAAATGTTTTTTACGGTATTTATATTCCTCATCCATTCTCTTCCCATGTCTCTTTTAATCCAGATTTTTTTGCTTCGTAGATTATCCGCGCCTCTTATCACTATTTCCGCCATCAGGGTGGAAAACAACTTCACTTTTATCGGCCTGTTGCCCCGTGCTTTACCTATCCTCTCTACACCGTCTATATCAACTTCACTGAAGTTAATTTTCATCCTTTTTTGGATGAGATCCACAACCTTGTAGATTGTCAGCACTTTTTCCTCTCCTTTTTCATCCGGCACTCCATATACAAATAAGCATTTCTTCCTGCGTTCTTAGCAGCTGCTTTCTATTTCATCCTTCATCTTCACCACCTCTTCCTCCATGTCCCTTATTTTCTCCTTAATTGACGCAATTTCTCTCTCGTTGATTCCTACTTTGGTCCTTGTTTCGTCTGTTTTTCCCTGTATCCATCGCCTCATATTCTCAAATTCTTTCACTTGTTCCTTCATCATATTTTTAATTTGCTCAAATGGGCATACTTCTTCCACAACCTCCCTAACCACCCTCCTTATTACCTCCAAATCTTCCCAGCTCATGTTGCCATTGGGAGTCGGTCCGGGGTTTACTTCCACACCCTCTATGACTAGCAGTAGCATAATCACCGTTGCCACCAATATCATCTCACCCTTCAATCTTGATTCTGTTTTATCTCCTTCACTCCTGGCTGTTTCCTTATTCCCTCGTCCCTGCCAACTTCCGATAACTGCCCGATATTGCTCGACACCAATCATCTTCCTCTTCACTCCCGTCTTCCTTCTTCCACGCACCACTCGCACTCCACTCCCGCTGTTCCAGCACACCCGACTCAGCACGTCTACTCCTGCTAACTGTCTAGGTAAGACTGTGCATGTCTTACAATAAACGTCATGCCTATGTTTTGTTTTTCTTGTATTGTCGCCAGCCCTTGTCCTTTAAATGCCTCCAAAATTAGAACAGCTCGCAAAATAACGGTCCATCTTGGGCTGAGCTTGACCGGGAAATACGGGGCAATAATCTCATCAGCACACTAGGTTGATCATAGTTAGAGAATTCTTAGGTGAAATGCTGCAGCACACATTCAGGATGGCATCTATGAGCATCACCCCAGCACCACTAGAAACATTGGCTTAATCCAAACTGTCTTCCTATCTTGGACATCAAATGTGCTGATTTGCAATGCTTTCTTCCATATTTACCTCACAGTGCAGGTATTAAGAGAAATTTATGACACCATGACGTGGCCCACTCGTAGTGGTAAAGAGAACAAATGAAATGGGCGAGAAGACTGAATGTCTCCATCAGATTATTTTTATGATGTTTGTATGCTACTGCTCTTTAATTTCAATACACCATTCATGTTACCTGGCATTTGAGATATGAACATAAATACATACATACATCATCATTATAGACTGTTATGCCTTTCAGCGTTCAGTCTGCAAGCCTCTGTAAATTTACTAAACGTCGCCACAATCCTCGATTTGCAAATAGTGTTGTGGCCTCATTTCGTTCTATATCTCTTATATTTAAATCGTTATAAACTGAGTCTAACCATCGTCGTCTTGGTCTACCTCTATTTCTCTTACCCTCCATAACAGAGTCCATTATTCTCCTAGGTAACCTATCCTCCTCCATTCGCCACACATGAACCCACCATCGAAGCCGGTTTGTGCGTAGAGCTTCATCCATCGAGTTCATTCCTAAATAGCCTTTATCTCATCATTCCGAGTACCCTCCTGCCATTGTTCCCACCTGTTTGTACCAGCAATCATTCTTGCTACTTTCATGTCTGTTACTTCTAACTTATGAATAAGATATCCTGAGTCCACCCAGCATTCGCTCCCGTAAACCAAAGTTGGTCTGAAAACAGACCGATGTAAAGACAGTTTCGTCCGGGAGCTGACTTTCTTCTTACAGAATACTGTTGATCGCAACTGCGAGCTCACTGCATTAGCTTTACGACACCTTGATTCAATCTCACTTACTATATTACCATCCTGGGAGAACACACAACCTAAATACTTAAATACTTGAAATTATCGACCTGTTCTAGCTTAGTATCACCAATCTGTCCGACTCGTTGGCTGAACGGTCAGCGTTCTGGCCTTCGGTTCAGAGGGTCCCGGGTTCGATTCCCGGCCGGGTCGGTGATTTTAACCTTAATTGGTTAATTCCAATGGCACGGGGGCTGGGTGTACGTGTTGTCTTCATCATCATTTCATCCTCATCACGACGCGCAGGTCGCCTACGGGAGTCAAATAGAAAGACCTGCACCTGGCGAGCCGAACCCGTCCTGGAATATCCCGGCACTAAAAGCCATCCGACATTTCATTTTCATCACCAATCTGACATTCAATTCTGTTGAATTTCTTACCTACTGACATCAATTTAGTCTTCGAGAGGCTAATTTTCATACCATACTCAGTGCCCCTATTTTCAAGTTCCAAGATATTAGACTGCAGGCTTTCGGCACAATCTGCCATTAAGACCAAGTCGTCAGCATAGGCCAGACTGCTTACTACATTTCCACCTAACTGATAGTGATGGGCAGTCTGAGACTAGGTCTCGAGATTTCTCGAGACTAGCGCAGGCACTATTTCTCACGAAAAATTTCGAGAGATCTCGACAGCGTTGTTCCCGCATTGTGCGACAAGCAGTGTGTCGTGGCCTACAGGTAGTTCGAGCTGAATATTGTTTGTGCCGAGTATGCGAATAGTCAACCACGGGCCTTCTCCATTTCGTAAATACGTGTCAACAAGCGACTAGGGCGTTAATTTTTACCGAGGTCTATTTTGACGCAGTATAACATAATTAAAAAGGATACGTATTCTGGCATTGTATGCACTGGTAGGTACACGAATGAGTGGTTTAAGTACAGAACCTGACGGCTACTGTACGTACACGTACCTGGATACTAGAGGCGTGCATTATTCGAACTCGAGACGAGGCAAGATGCGCTTTGTTGCATATGCAACCACCATTACGCATGAGTGGAATGTGTAATCTAAAGTGCTTCAGTTTGCTCCAGTTCTTTCGTCATATAGGTGTACATCGTTATCAGACCCCACATTCAATAACACATGACCACTGCTTGCGTTTACCAATATTTTGGTGACGAAGGAAATAATTCGTTACAGTGTTATAGAATATTCCCTTCATAATCAGGTACTTCGATATATGACGGTGCAATGTGAAATTGTACTAGTTGTACGCCACAACTTGAAGACGATGTCCGAAACGTAAGTTGTGGATGCCGGTTATTTTGAAGAGATGTCACATAGCACAGGCTGCTGTGTTGCTTGTTCAAAGGAAGTAAAATTCGTCGGCAGGAATACTTCTGGGATGATCCGGCACTTACAAGCGCACAATATCAATGAAGAGCAATCGTCACAGAACACCCCCGGCCCGGTCTGCATCACAAGAAGCTACCCTGTCGACTAGTGATGGGCAGTCTGAAACGAGATCTCGAGATTTCCCGAGACTAGCGCAGACACTATTTCTCGCGAGAAATTTCGAGAGATCTCGAGAGCGTTGTTTTCGCCGAGTATGCGAATAGCAAACCACGCACCTTCTCCATTCCGTAAAATGAAATGGCGTATGGCTTTTAGTGCCGGGATGTGTCCGAGGACTTCGGCTTGCCAGGTGCAGGTCTTTTGATTTGACTCCCGTAGGCGACCTGCGCATCGTGATTAGGATGAAATATTGATGAAGACGACACAGACACCCAGTCCCCGTACCAGGGGAATTAACCGATTATGGTTAAAATTACCGACCCTGCCGGGAATCGAACCCGAGACCCCTATCCAAAGGCCAGCACGCTAACCATTTAGCCATTTTTCGTAAATACGTGTCAACAAGCAACTAGGGCGTTAATTTCTAGCGAGGTCTATTTTGACGCAGTATAACATAATAATAAAAGATACACATTCTGACATTTTATGCAGTGGTACGTACACGAATGAATAGGCTAAGTACAGAGACTGACGGCTACTGTAGGTACACATACCTGGATACTAGAGGCGTGCATTATTCGAACTTGAGACGAGGCAAGATTCGTCCTGCTGAATATGCAACCACCATTAGGCATGAGTGGAATGTGTAATCTAAAATGCTTGAGTTTGCTCCAATTCTTTCGACAGGTAGGTATACATCGTTATCAGACCCCACATTCAATATTATATTATGACCACTGCTTGTGTTTACCGATATTTTGGTAACGAAGGAAATAATTCCTACTCTATTGGCGTCATATGTAAAGTTAGCATAATTACACAACAACAACAACAGTACAAAAAGCAATTCCATGGAAAGGAAATATTTCAAGAAGTACTACTAATTTTACATTCTAAATCCAGCATCATCATAAACAAATTCAGTATTTCCAGTGCTTAACACTATCGCTTACAATACTATACGTCGAGTTTTCTACTAGCTTAACATTACAAGTAATAATAACGTGCAGTTAACCATCATTACCCTAAAACTAAAACGACGACAACAATGAAAGTAAGAAATACTACTAGTACTTTCTAAATCCAGCATTTTTATACACAAATTCACACACAACTTAAGTATTTCCATTACTTAACACTATGTCTTTCAATACTATAGGACAGGTTGAATTTACCACTAGCTTAGCACTACAAGTGATGTTAAAGTGAAAACATAACTACCCAACAACTACAACAAGATCACAACAAGCAATTCCATGAAGAGAAAATATTAGAAGAAATACTACTAGTTTAAAATTCTAAACCCAGCAGAAAATCACAAATTCAGTGTCCGTCGTTTACAGATTTTATTTTTCACTTTACACTAGCACTGATCATCATCATCATCATAAACGATTTGATACCGGAAGAGAATCTATCAAAGACTGCTACAGGTTATTTATTCCAATCTCGTATGGTCCTATTGACGAAGGAAAACTTGCATGCTGGTTGTTATTGCACTACTGTAAGTGACCATTGCCAATGAGATATTTCCCATTCGCGATATATTTGTTAATAATAATAATAATAATTAGGTATCGGTATACGACAGTGCAATGTGTAATTGTGTCTAGTTGTACGCGACAACTTGAAGACGATGTCCGAAATGCAACGTAAGTCGTGGATGTCGGTTATTTTGAAGAGATGCCGCATAGCACAACCCACTGTGTTGTTTATTCAAACGAAGCAAAATACGTAGGCAGAAATACTTCTGGGATGATCCGGCACTTAAAACACATCATATAAATGAAGGGGGAATAGTCACATAACACCTCCAGTCCGGTCTGAATCACAAGAAGCTACCCTGCCGACAACGATTGTGAGGCATCCAGGTAGGTTTACATCCTAATAACAGTTATTAACAAATTATATGGGTTATTCAGCTAAGAAGTCCACCTGAAATAACTCGTGAACAGTTTAAGATACTGGCTTTCTGTCTTCACTTTCGTTAATGGTATTAAGGAGCTCATAGTTCAACATGCAGTGCTTTCCAAGGCTTTTGACAAAATTTATCGTCACATACGTTTCCATATGAGAACTGCTGATGTACCGTAACTATCAAGCTTACACTCGTAGTTACTGGGGCGTCGTATAGCTCATAGCACACGAGAATCGGTCTCGAGAGCGTTGCCGATCACCTCTACTGAGAGAATTGGAGCAAAGTCGGGCATTTTAGATTACACCTTCCACTCATGTGTAATGGGGGTTGCATATGTAGAAAAGCAAATCTTCCCCGTCTCAAGTTCGAATAAAGCACGCCTCTAGTATCGAAATAGGTGTACATCCTATCTACAGCTATTCACAAATTATGCAGGGTTATTCAGCTAAGATGTCCACCTCAAATGAGCCGTGAACAGTTTAAGATACTGACATTCGGTTTTCACTTTCGATAATGGTATTAAGAGTGTCTAAGTTGAAAATGCAGTACTTTTCCAGGCTATTGACAAAATGTATTGGCTCACACGTGTTCATAATATGAGAACGTTATTTCACGCAATAACTGCTGAGGATATACTATCAAGTTTACAGTCGTAGTTACTGGTTCGTCGCACAGCTTGCACTACAGGAGGATCGGTCTCGAGATCTGCGACGTCAGTCCCGAGAGTCTCGAGCGAGAGCGTTGCCCATCACTACTAACTGAACCACCCACCCTGCCATTTTATACCTTTCAGCAGATGATCCATTTAAACTACGAACAGCAAAGGTGAAAGATTACAGCCTTGTCTAACCCCTTTAAGTACCCTGAACCAAGAACTCATTCTACCATTAATTCTCACTGAAACCCAATTGTTAACAAAAATGCCTTTGATTGATTTTAATAATCTACCTTTAATTCCATAGTCCCCCAGTATAGCGAACATCTTTTCCCTCGGTACCCTGTCATATGCTTTCTCTAGATCTACGAAGCATAAACACAACTGCCTATTCCTCTCGTAGCATTTTTCAATTACCTGGCGCATACTGAAAATCTGATCCTGACAGCTTCTCTATGGTCTGAAACCACACTGGGTTTCATCCAACTTCCTCTCAACGACTGATCGCACCCTCCCTTCCAAGATGCCAGTGAATACTTTGCCTGGTATACTAATCAATGAGATACCTCAATAGTTGTTGCAATCCTTCCTGTTCCCTTGCGTATACAGTAGATAGGTGCAATTACTGCTTTTGTCTAATCTGAAGGTACCTTACCAACACTCCTTGCTAATGTTACTACTCTATGAGGCCATTTCATCCCTGCCTTCCCACTATACTTCACCATTTCAGGTCTAATTTCATCTATTCCTGCTGCTTTATGACAATGGAGTTTACTTACCATCCTTTGCACTTCCTCAAACGTAATTTCACCAACATCATTTTCCTCTTCCCCGTGAGTTTGGCTGTTCGCAACATAAGGATGATTTCCTTTTACATTGAAATGATGTTCAAAATATTCTCTCAACCTCTCCAGTGATTCCCTGGGATCTATTATGAGTTCACCTGAATTACTCAAAACACTGTTCATTTCCTTTTTCCCTCCCTTCCCAATATTCCTTATTACTGTCCAGAAAAGTTTCCCTGCTGCTTGACCTAGCGTTTGCAGGTTATTACCAAAATCTTCCCACGACTTCTTTTTGGATTCAACAACTATTTGTTTCGCTCTGTTTCTTTCATTTATGTACAAATCCCTGTCTGCCTCGGCCCTTGTTTGGAGCCATTTCTGATAGTCCTTCTTTTTACGTTTACAAGCTGCTCTCACTTCATCATTCCACCAAGATGTTCGCCTTTTCCCATCTTTACATACAGTTGTTCCTAGGCATTCCCTTGCTGTTTCTATTACAGCATCCCTGTATGCCACCAATTCACTTTCTATATCCTGAACCTGCTTATTGTCTACTGTTCGAAACTTCTCACTAATCACATCCATGTACTTCTGTCTAATATCGTCGTCCTGGAGATTTTGTACCCTTATTCGTTTACAGACAGATTTCACTTTCTCTACCCTAGGCCTAGAGATACTTAGTTCACTACAGATCAGATAATGGTCTGTATCATCGAAAAATCCCCAGAAAACTCGTACATTCGTAACAATTTCCTGAATTCGAAGTCAGTTAAGATATAGTCTATTATGGATCTAGTACCCCTAGCCTCCCATGTGTAGCGGTGAATAGCCTTATGCTTGAAGAATGTATTCGTAACTGCTAAACCCATACTAGCACAGAAGTCCAGCAAACGCTTCCCATTCCCATTAGCTTCCATATCTTCCCCACATTTACCAATCACCCTTTCGTATCCTTCAGTTCTATTCCCAACCCTCGCATTGAAATCGCCCATTAGCACTATTCTATCCTTGCTGTTGACCCTGACCACGATGTCACTCAGTGCTTCATAAAACTTGTCAACTTCATCCTCATCTGCACCCTCACATGGTGAATACATGGAGACATTTCTAGTCCTAATTCCTCCAACTGACAAATCTACCCACATCATTTGCTCATTTACGTGCCTAACAAACTATGTTGCGTGCAATGGTATTCCTGATAAAGAGCCCTACCCCAGACTCTGTCCTTCCCTTTCAAACACCCGTCAAGTACACTTTATAACAAAACAAAATTTCTCTCTCCAAAAACATTATTAAATAAATGTAGACATATATAATATAAACAGACTAATTATATTTTACCTTCGACAAAGTATCCTCCCTTGGATTTAATGACTGCCTCACAAACTTGAGGCATGCGGTCAATCAGTTTTTGTAGTTTTTTAGAGCCCATATGATTCCACACACCCTTAAAAACTTTCCAGAGATGTTCTTTCCTGGATATATGAACTTCGCTGATACGTCTGCCCACATCATCCCTTATCATTTCAATGGGATTATAATCCGGGCTTCGGGCTGGACAGACCATACCGTTCAGTACTTCCCGTTTTCCACAGAACGCTGATTGATGGTTTTGGTTCATTATCCTGTTGTAAAGTGAATCTTTTCCCTATTAAGTGCAATCCACATGGTATTGTATGATACTGAAGTATGTGGTGGTAGTCCTTGTGATCTATACATCCTATTTTCACAAGGTCTCGATCTTATCTCCTGCAAAACACCCCCAAACCATAACAGAACCCCCATTGTGTTTAACTGTACATAGAACGCTCTGCCGGGTCACCTTTTCTCCTTCACTTCGGCGAACAAATATCCTCCTTTTGGTTCCAAAAATCTCAAACTTTGATTCATCTGCGAGTAACACGTTTCTATTATTATTTTATTATACCTGTTGTCGTCTGGTGGTGAAGGGTGTATTGTACTCCCCTTATAGACACGCTACATTGTTTCCCAATTTGGCGAATTGATAAGCCTGCGTGTCTGTGTGCTACAATTGCAGTAAATTTTTCTATTGATATCTCCACTCCTGGAGCCATAATAACAATGTGCACACTGTCAACTGTCACTAAGAAACTGAAATGCAGGAACCAAACAGTATGTATCTTCGCAATGCTTGAAGTACACTGCAGATGTCACAACACTACAGGGAACAACAGAGGTGCATCGAATATGCCTTCAGTCATCAACTAGGTAAACAGACATACCAGTTCAGGTATCTATTGTTTATGTACACAACATTCTTTTGGGGGAATACTACATCTAGATGAAAACAAACACACAAGCCTGACATGTTAACAAGTGTACTATTCCTTTGCTTACTCAAGCATAATCATGGTAATGGGAATTAGATGTAAATTATTAACTGTAGTGAAATTAATGAGCAGTAGGGTATATGGGCAAATTATATCAACACCAACTAGACATAAGGTCTGTGCATGGTGTCGAGATTAAAAGGAGAATGGTAGACTTTTGAGGCAATGCCTTTTGAAAGTGATCCTTAATTCTGTCTTACAAAATACAATAATGGTCTACAAATATTGTGTGGCTAATTGTAGGGGAAACTACAGTGCTAATAGCAAAGTACAGATTTTTAGATTTCCGAAAGATGAAGATCTAAAAAGGAATTTGATATGTGCAATAAAGCGCGAGAATTTTGTTCCAACAAAGTATTCAGTGGTAAGTAACAAGATACTAGGTTATGCATTTTTATTCGCAAATGTTTTGATTTCATATTGTGTTCATATATTCGTATAATCAAGAGATGGTAGTATAAGATATCTAAAAATAAAAAAATGGCTGTTAGGTTAGACGGTATCTAACCTCCAACATGCATGGTGAAATGTGTTCAGGTTAGGTTAACTGACTGTAACTGCAGGTTTGCGAATTACATTTAAATCCATCTGAAATAAGGGAACATACAGAGTGTCACTGTGAGGATGGACTCTACCACTGAAGGTTCCACGACTTATCCCCAGTGCTGTTCCTTCACTTTTACCAAATTGCCCAGTGTATTTGAGTAATTCAACAATGTATCGAGAAGGTCCCGATGAGAAGAGAAGAAGAAGAGAAAATGAAAATATCCAGTTAGCAATCAAGGAGAGTGAAGTAGAATTTAATTTACACAAGAATAGAATAACATTTTCTAATTTCACTGACCTGAGAGACAAGTTAAATAATATTAACGTAGGTGAATCATGAAAGGTGTAAAGTAACAGTTAAAATTGTGTTGAACCCTGAACCTGAAATAATTAGTTCTATAGTTATCAATGAAACTTTGGAGTTAAGTGTATACTGTAAGAACATCAAATTAGACACTATTGGTAACTTTCCATTTCCCACAGTCTGCAAAGGACCTGGACGAACTTTCAGTGCTTCTTGAAAAAGTTGACACGTTAAGTTCTGAGGTTCACAGTGCAAACAGCACTAATGACATTTTAGGTTTAGCAGCATACCTTTTGAAATAAGTCAGCATGTTAGAACCGAGACTAAACAGACCATTTGAATTCATAATTGAACAGATTGCGCTTTGGTCACAAGAGAGGAGTTATAGTTCTTCCTTTCTGATTTTATCTTCAATATTGCAGTCCATTTCACCCCATTGCTATGCATACCTCAGACATCTCAATGTACTATATCTGCCTCATCCATGTACCACCAGGAGGCTTTCTTCTTCTTTAAAAGCAGATCCTAGAATAGAACAGCATAACAATTTCCTCAAGTACATAAGGGACAAATTTTCTGGCAATGATAGCGATAAGTTCATTGTGCTTATGATAGATGAAATTCATGTTAAACCATTAATGGACTACAAAGGTGGTAATGTTGTTGGAGAAACATTCAATGATGAACAGTTAGCAACAGGTGCTTATTTGTTTTATGGTTTCAAGTTTGTTGTCTGATTTTAAGGAAGTAGCTCACATATTACATGTAAAATCAATTACTGGAGAATATTTGCATGGTGTACTAAGAAAAGTAATTGTAGAATTAGAGGAAACAGGGTTTAAAGTTGTTTGAGTAGTTAGTGATAACAGTTCTGTAAACAGAAAATGCATGAATTATTTTCACTTGAAAATGAATTGAAATGTGTTTATCCGCATCCTGCTGATGAGAGCAGACCACTTTTCTTTGTGTTTGATAGTATTCACTTGCTCAAATGTATTTGCAATAACTGGTTAAATCAAAAGGATGAGAATATGTGCATGAACTTCCCTGATTTTGAAGATAACAGTGCAGTGCAGTGCAGTGTGCTTCTTTTCTTACAATTAAGAAATGATATGATCATGAGCATGAAAAGTTCATAAAATATGGTTATGGTGTATCTCTCAGAGCATTAAGTCCTTCATCATTTGAAGGGAAGAATGTAAAATTACTTCTACAAGTTTTCAATGACAATGTTATAGAAGGGCTGAAAGTGTTAGGTGAAAAGTGTAAGCTACCATATTATAAAGAAACAGACTCATATCAGAATAATAATAGATTGGTGGGCTGTTGTCAATGTCAAAACACCAGGTAAAGGGGTAAGGCTCAACAACAGCTTAATGTCTCCAGTCTCTTCAAATTCAGGGGAAGGGCTTCAATGGCAAGCATAATTGGTGGCCACACTAATTTTAGTGAAAAATGGAGGAGTATGTATAGGTACTTTAAGGCAGAAACACGTTCCAAGAAGGACATTTCAGGAATAATTAATGAACAAGGGGAGTGTGTATGCGAGGATCTTCAAACGGCAGAAGTATTCAGTAAGCAGTATGTAAAGATTGTTGGTTACAAGGATAATGTCCAGATAGAGGAGGTGACTAATACTAAAGAAGAAGGATGTAAAGGAGAGAGCATATTTGTCTCTGGTGAGACACCAACTAGAGTATGGTTCCAGTCTATGGGACCCTTACCAGGATTACTTGATTCAGGAACTGGAAAAAATCCAAAGAAAAGCAGCTCGATTTGTTCTGGGCGATTTCCGACAAAAGAGTAGCATTACAAAAATGTTGCAAAGTTTGGGCTGGGAAGACTTGGGAGAAAGGAGACGAGCTGCTCGACTAAGTGGTATGTAATACCAATATATATGGTCCGTTATTGGACATTTTAAATCTTCCAGCCAACTCATTCCTGGTTGCGTAGGCTAATTGTTGCCACCGGCAGTGCCAATGCACTATGAGAGACTTTGTCTCATTACCAAAATTAATGCCTGCTTGGCCATCAGATAGATGTTGATTCCCTATGGGCCTCCGCAGTGGCCTCCACGATATGCACTGGCCGGCGTATTGGTAGGTGTGCTAGGTACCAACTGACGAACCCAGCCTAGCACACGGGGATGAAACGCTGGCAACCAGGAATGAGTTGGCTGGAAGATTTATAATGTCCAATAACGGACCATATATATTGGTATTATAAATTTACTCATTCGGAGCAAATGTTTCAGATTCCCTATGGGAATCAACATCTATATAAGTGGTATGTTCCGAGCTGTCAGTGGAGAGATGGCGTGGGAGGACATCAGTAGATGAATAAGTTTGGATGGTGTCTTTAAAAGTTGGAAAGATCACAATATGAAGATAAAGTTGGAATTTAAGAGGACCAATTGGGGCAAATATTCGTTTGTAAGAAGGGGAGTTAGGGATTGGAATAACTTAACAAGGGAGATGTTCAATAAATTTCAAATTTCTTTGTAATCATTTAAGAAAAGGCTAGGAAAACAACAGATAGGGAACCTGCCACCTGGGTGACTGCCCTAAATGCAGATCAGTAGTGATTGATTGATTGATTGATTTCTACAATGGCTAGTAAAGTGGAGAGATCTAGGTGTAAAGGGTTCATTATCATCTGAAGCAATGGCTGCCTTGATATTGACAACTGAAGGATTGTTGATGTTGATAGAATATTGTTTGTCAAAACTTAATTTTTCATATGTCCTATTAGGAAAATTTCAAACAGACATATTAGAAGACAGGTTTGGGAAATATAGGCAGCTTGTAGGAGAGCAGTATAATATATCTGTGAGGCAGTTGTTTGAAGTTGAAAAGAAGTTAAGGTTACTGCCATCTCTGACTCTAAAGATAAGATCAAATGCAGTTGGAGAGATTGAAGTAGATGAGTTCACTGAGCCACCTCCTGAATCTTCCACCTTTTTTTTTCATTTTGATCATTCATTGTGTAAGAGCATAGATGCACATGTAAGTTTACAGAATATTGAAAACTGTAACAATGACATGCCAATTTTAGTCTATTTAGCAGGATATTGTTGCTATAGTGTCTCAAAATATTTGAAATGTGAATACTGTAAAGGAATTCTTGTTACTGAGGACTTCATTGACGCTGATGGTGAGGCATATAATCTAATTAGAAATAAGACTAGGGGTAGGCTTTTGTTCCCTGAAATGTTTGTTAACAATGTACAGTAAAAATACATAATTATCTAGTGGTAACAAAATTATGTATGGATTTTGAAACAAGAGTTTGTTTTAGTAAATTATCATAGGGATGTTGCATGTGAGACTACAATGAAAGTTATTCATGATAAAGAACTTTTGTGGGAGCCACATATGTATAATAACAGACATACATCAGAATGTGTTTGTAGAAAACTGGTATGGACTTCAACAAACATTCTTTTGAATAATTATTGTAAGAAAAAAAGCTCCATGTCATAGAATGTATTTACAAGGAAGAAACGTGTGATTTGTCAACAGAACTGAATTTCATGCATTTCTGCATTTATGTAAATAAGGGTGTTGTTGTTTTCAATTTTTTCTTTTGTGGGTGGATGAAAAATAAAACATTTATTATGAATTTCGGCATTCTGCCATTCCCTTAATTCCTGAACCTCACTTGAGTTTCAGCATTATTTAGAAACGTTGTGTATGAACTATCACTGATTTTTTTCAGAAATAGGTTTTTGAAGGTGTAAGTTGCTTGTATATGGAAGAATGAGGGTTTGGGGTCATTATTTTGACTAGTAAGTAGCCAGATCAATTAAAACATATGTTAAGATGCCATAGTGACATTATGATGATTGCCTCTATTGTCAGTCATCTTGGTTTTGTGCTCAGGCCTTATATCTAGGTGGTGTTGATTATATTCATAACTTACATGTGCTAAGGGATTAAAATATAATTGACCGAGCTCGATAGCTGCAGTCGCTTAAGTGCGGCCAGTAACCGGTATTCGGGAGATAGTAGGTTCGAACCCCACTGTCGGCAGCCCTGAAAATGGTTTTCCGTGGTTTCCCATTTTCACACCAGGCAAATGCTGGGGCTGTACTTTAATTAAGGCCACGGCCGCTTCCTTCCCACTCCTAGCCCTTCCCTGTCCCATCGTCGCCATAAGACCTATCTGTGTCTGTGCGACGTAAAGCAACTAGCAAAAAAAAAAAAAAAAAAATATATATATATATATATAATTGAGAGTTTGTAATTTATTGTCCTTTATAGTTAAAATTACCCCATGAATTGCAGAAACAATGTATGTCCATGAAATTAGGTTATGTTTAAAAAGAATTCTGTTACAGAAATGACCCAGA
The DNA here is from genome assembly GCF_040414725.1 of Anabrus simplex. Classification (NCBI taxonomy): domain Eukaryota; kingdom Metazoa; phylum Arthropoda; class Insecta; order Orthoptera; family Tettigoniidae; genus Anabrus; species Anabrus simplex. The sequence goes on along the minus strand of NC_090266.1, from coordinate 47,328,004 downwards.
CAAATTTTAAAAATACTACTCTGTGATAGGTATGTTAATCTACAAAGTTTAAATATGATGCTAGGTTATACAATGGCATAGTGCAGTCCTTAGTTCCTCCTGAAAGAACACTTCACTGGATGTGAGGGGTTTCTGCATTTCACAATTCATTGGTAATCTATAAAAAAGTCAAGGATGAAAAACATGAAATTCTACATGTAAGTCACTTCTCAACAGATAATAAGCAACTTGATGTTTTCAAGATAGACAGACCTGGGAGGGGTGACGCTCTGTGGGGAACGATACAGACAGGAATGTGATTGTAGTAGGTGATCTCAATTTACCAAATGTTAAATGGGAAGGTAATGTGAATTACAGAAATCATGACCAACAACCTAATACTACTCTGTGATAGGTATGTTGATCTACAAAGTTTAAATATAATGCTAGGTTATACAATGGCATAGTGCAGTCCTTAGTTCCTCCTGAAAGAACAATTCACTGGATGTGAGGGGTTTCTGCATTTCTGGGAAGGACAGCTGAATCAGGACGTGACAGAGGGAAGAATATTTTAGACATAATGCTAATAAAACCTGATGAGCACTACAGAGAAACAGAAGTGATACATGGAATACGTGACCATGAAGCTGATTTAATCGTAGTAAAAAAAAAAAAAAAAAAAAAAAAGTGAGATCAGATTGTTGTAAGAGTGGGGCTATTAATTTGTACCATATGGTTGATAGGAGAGGAATAAGGGTGTTTAAAAAGTAATTACGATTGGAGGAAAAGGGTGAATAAAAAATGTAATCACCCTATGGCAGAGCTACAAAACAATTGTTGAGTAGCAGGAAAATAGGCATGTACCTTTAAAGGTGGTAAGGAAATGCAAACACTCACTATAAGTAGGGCTCGGATGTTTAAGACCTAAAAATAGACCAAATAAGCAACGAAATATGGCCTCAAAAGTGACAAAATATGACATAAAAATTACAAAATATAACCCGAAAATGATTAATATAAATATGGCCAATTAAAAATAAGTTATAAATCGAAACGGCAATTCCCTTGATACATATTTGATCACTAAGTTCTTTGTTCTTACTTTCATATTAATTTTCGTAATATTCATGTTCAGCAGTTATTCACAGTCTATTGTCCTCGATTCACTTATCAAACATTTGTGAATACATAGGATACCTATAAAGTACTATGTTTGCTAAGATTATCAGATCACACAACATTTTAAAAGTCAAAACATGTTTGCACCGTTCACTGGTGGTTTGAAATACGAGGAAACTAGAAATCAATCTATTTTTTAAAAATATTTTGGAACGTTTAATCCCAGATGACATTAATATTACTCAAATGTGTTAAAGTTTAATTTGAGCAACATGAAACGAATTATGTAGATGTCTTTCAATACATTATGGTAGGGCGGCAGGGCAAATAGTGCAAACGCACATAACTTTTTCATTCCTCTCAGCGGGAGGTATTGAAGTGTATGGTTTGACAAGTTTCATTTTCAAAGCATCAGACACAAAAGATGTCCGATATCACTTAACACATTCTTGTAAGAAGAGAAGCTCATTTCTACGTCATAAGACGTTATTGGTGCATATTTAAATAATATTAAATCACTGCTGTCGAGTATGCACTCATCTTGAAAGGTACTCTAAGAACAACATTTATCTTGCACACACAGCGAAGACAGTCACTTCGATTAAGCACGTTTTATAGTTTCCACTTTACACTGACGCCAACTATTCCATGTGATTGTTGTGCTGGAAGTTCAACACTCATCACAATTTCAATACTGTCACAAATTTCAAAGCTAGCAGCTTCTAAATGAGTAATTGCACTCGATTTAATTCCAAAATTCGACTTAATATATGCCAGACTTTCTAACAAACTGTAGGAAAACAATTCCTGTGCAATCTTGATAGAAGAGGCAGAGTATTCCACTTGTATTAACTACAGATGTGATACGGAAAAGCAGTTTTGTAAATACTAGTTCTCATTCGGAAAGCTGACGATTTTGCACAGCTACAGCTGTCACCAAACCACCGAAATATGTTTCTACGAAAATAGCTCAAAATATGACCTTATGGCAAAAAATAGTCAAAATAGGCATTTACATGATGAATAATTACTGAATTGTGACGATAATCACCTGATTTGCACCAAAATCCAATCAGGCAAGAAAATAGAGGCAAAGAAAAAATATGACTTTTCCTAAACATCCGAGTCCTAATTATAATAGAAATTGAGAAGGAGGTGCGTGTTAGAAAGGAATGGTGTTAGGAATAATTGTGGAAGTAGGTAGAGATTGAAGAAACTGACTAGGAAATTGAAGTTAGTGAAGAAGTTAGCTAAGCATTATTAGCAGCCATATGAGTCTTAGTGAAAATGGAAGCAAAGGCATACAGTAGGTACTTTTAGGCAGAAAGTTTCCAGGAAGGAAATTCAAGGAATCATGAATTACAACAGGGAGAGTACATGAGAGAATTTACTGAAGGTAGAAATACTTTTTTAAATTTATACGACTGGCTTTACGTCACACTGACACAGATAGGTCTTATGGCAATGATGGGATAGGAAAAGGCTAGGAGTGAGAAGGAAACAGCTGTGGCCTCAATCAAGGTACAGCCCCAGCATTTGCCTTATGTGAAAATGAGAAACCAGAGAAAACCATCCTCAGAGCTTCCGACAGTGGGATTCAAGCCCACTATCTCCTGAATGTAGAATGCAAGCTGAGAGCTGCGCAACCCCAACCGCACAGCCAACTTGCTCGGCGGTAGAAATATTTAGCCAGCAGTGAAGTATATAAAGATACCGTAGATGGATATAAGGATTATGTCCATGTTGAGGAGATGACTATATCTGGCAAAGTACTAAAATTTACCTATGACACAGAAGGTAAATGGTCGAAAAGTAGAAGGAAATGACAAGACATCCAGGAATATACCAAATGCAATGTGATCTTCTGCCTGTTGCCTGCTCATTTTCTTCATTAATATATATATATTGATAGTAAAAAGATAATAAAAACCACAATATTTGAAAAATGAATTTAATTTCTTGCAAAGAAAGTCATTCAATATAAATTATTTTTAATAACAATATTTAGCCCATTTCCATACATAAATCACAACACAGACTTCTGCTACTTAAATAAAACGAAGGAATAATAGCCACCAAAAGCAAAATTGCACATTAATTCTAATTATAAGAAATAATACTTAATATATTGCATGTCACGTTTTCTCAAACATCACCACCCCAAACTGTCTGTAACAAACAAATTGTTTTATGCGCGCACACACACACACACACACTCTCTCTCTCTCTCTCTCTCTCTCTCTCTCTATCTATCTATCTATCTATCTATCTATCTATCTATCTATCTACAGTACAGGAAAAAACCATTCATCCACAAGACCATAAAATTCACTGATGAGATGTTACATATTTAACAATAAACAAATATAATAAATTAAAATTCAGAAGAACATTATGTCACTAAACAACTAATACTGTAATAATACAAAAACTGTGTAAGATAAATACATACACTACACTTAAAAAAATGTGAAAAAGTTCCTACTTCAAAACAAAATTTGGTAAAAGTAGGCACTCGGAACTTTGGGGCACATGAAGGTAACCTGTTTTTCCTTTTGTATGTGCAACAAATTTTAATGTTCCTTTAACTGGACATACTCACTCCAGCTTAGCTTTCTTTTCCAACGGAACTTTTTCTAGAATTCAAAATGATCCACGAAAATCAGTTTCAACCAGATTACACTTTGCATAATCATGAATCTACACATTGTTCATAATTTGCAGAATCCTTTAAAAGGCCTGAAGTCAGTGCATGGTAAATTCAACTGATACAGTGTAAACAAAAAGTGGCTAAAAATAAAAGCTTTTAATTAATAACAAACATGATACTAAAAATTATTTCTTTGGCTTTCCTAAACTTAAAGAGCAAGTTTCCAACCAGAAAACAAAGTGAATGGAACATTTTGATTGAAAAATGAATTTTAAAAGGAGCTGTAATTCAAAAATTAATAGCTCAATTAAAAACATTTTGATTTCTGCTAAATTCTGATATTACATGGCTCATAAAATTTGGTGCACATCAGCCTAAAATTAACACACAGGAAATTTTGTAGGATACCCCCAACTTCATTCCTAAAGAACACCAGAAAGGCTCAAATGCCACAAAACTAAAAACAAATGTAACACTTGTAAATGGACACCAATCCAATATGAATGATCACTAAGGAGCCTTCAACATGGGGGCAGAACAATGTTTTCATGGATTTGGAAATGAGTCAACAGTCTTCCTCATATACCTAGTCCACTACACAAAATTAATAAGAGAAAAAAATATTACTTGCTAAATAATTCTGCAAATACATAGTTGTCAATGCCTTTCTAGGCATTAATACATTATACATCATATTTTCATAAGACATATTGTTAAGGCACATATGTAATGGAGGATATAAGGTAAGAGCACCTAGAGCTGAAAATGTACAGTGTGTGAGGTTTCTGCAATTACAGTGTTTGATAGTACATTTTTTAAACCTACCAGCTGATATTGTGAAATCTGACCATTCAGTTCATATATTTGCAAAGCAAATTACAAGTAATCAAGCAGCATGATTTGTTCTGGGTGTTTTATGACAAAAGAGTAGTGTTACGGAAAAGTTCCAAACTTAGGGCCAGGAAGACTTGGGAGTAAGGAGACGTGCTGCTTGACTAAGCGGGATGTTCTGAGCTGTCGGTGGAGATATTGTGTGGAATGTTATTAGCAGATGAATGAGCATGAGTGGAGCTTTTAAAGGTAGGAAACATCATGACATGAAGACAAAGCTGAAATTCAAGAGGACAAATTGAGGCAAATATTCATTTATAGGAAAACAAATTAAGGAATGGAATAATTTATCAAGGGAAATGTTTGACAAATACCCAATTTCTCAGAAATCATTTAATAAAATACTAGGTAAGCAACTGATAGGGAACCTGCCATCTGGGCGACAGTCCTGTGTGCACATCAACGACGACTGGTTTGACTGAAGCGACAATAAAACTCATTTATCATTTATATGACTCCTCTGACACATTATGATTCAAGGCAGTTTTGACCCTTTGCAACCAAAGACTAGGAATTTAACAAACACTAAACAAAAACACTCTTATGACAGCATGATATTTTGGAGGGAATTTTCACAGAGTGGCCAAACAAGTACAAAATGGGACCACTGGTCACTCTTACACCTAGCTATAGGTGCTCTCACCTTAGAATGCAAAAAAAGGAAACTGTCCTAATACACAAAATATATGAATGTTTATATGTGGGATGCTGAGAGGGGATGCTTCCCCTTATACCTTTATCCACTTTTAACACGATTTCAGCTGAACTGTAAAGGACAGAGTCCTTGAGAAAATGTAAAACTAAAATGACCGCGTAATACACAGTTTAAAAAATTAGGGGAACATGTCTTTGAGCGTATGCCATGCTCCACAAAACAATACCTCATACCCAGGTATATGCCAACTAAACCTGTATTCTTTACAGTTGAAGCATACAAAAGAACATCAATGGATTTGCATTCACTTTCAGAATACAAACAGAAATGTCCAAACAGGAGTGAAAACAAAGTGATAATAGTCCTCCAGGGTGGATTTTTATCACAGTTGGAGAGCTTCAGTATGGTGTATGTCCTTCCGTACAGGTTGACGGAGGTCACGTTGCGGTATCAGGCCCCAGTCTTCAATGAGAGCCTGTTAAAGATCTTGGAGGGTCTGTGGTGGAACAGGCCGTCCACGAACACTTCTGTCAAGCCTATCCCACACATGCTCAATGGGATTAAGGTCAGGACTTACAGCTGGCCATTCCATCTCTTGAATGTCCAGTTCTCACAAGACAGCTCTGGTGATGAGTGCTACATGGACCCTGGCATTGACGTGCATGAGTACGAATTCAGGGCCAACACATATGCAGCAACCAACACATGCTGTAGCAGTATCTGCTCGATGTACCCCACAGCAGTAAGATTACCACGGACGACAACAAGATCCCTATGACCATAAATACTGATGCCACCCCACACCATCAAAGAACCTTATCTGAATCGGTCGCCTTCCTCCTTCCTGGACAACAATTGGCATGCACGGCTCACCACGGCGTCTCCATACACACTGACGTACATCACACTGTGTCAGAGGAAATCTGGACTCATCTGTGAACAACACAGGTCTCCACTGGTGAAATTACCAGTTGACGTGGGTATGGGCAAACAGAAGGCGAGCTGCACGATGTTGCTGCGTTAAACGGGGCATTTAAATCTAATAATTTCATTTTTCCGTATTGAACTGAGAATATATGTTGTAAATAAACTTACAACATTTATTTGTATTGAAAAAGTTAAACGGGGCACTCGAACAGGACATCTGGGTCGTAAGGACAATTCTCTTAACCTGTTCCTTACAATCTGGTGAGACACCATGACTCCAGTGACCCTCCTGAGGTTTGGTTGCAGTTCTCTGGCAGTTGCTGAATGACACCGCACAGATGCTCAGATATCGGTAATCCTGTAAGGTTGCCATAATGACACACGGATGCACCGCTATTCATTTTGTTTGGAGGGGTCACCTGACAGTTTAATGCATGCCTATGCCTACAGTTAAAGTATAATTTTGATTTGACATACCCTGAGTACCTACGGTCTCAAGGTAAGCTGTACGACCATTGGAACCCCATCTACCAAATTAACATTCATATACCAGACGTTAAAAAACATGTTCCCCTAATTTTTTTGAACTGTGCATTAGCCAACATGGCTTGGCTATGTATAAGCTTGAGGAACGAGGAAATAAAAGTGACAATGGTATTTGCTGAACTTCTGCCGAAAATATTCCAAAGGTATAATAGTTTCAGACTTCGTATCTTCAGGAAGAAATTCCACAACCAAAGCATGGCATTGTAAGATGATCTGAAAAAAAAAAAAAATGGATAGACATGTATAAGAGGAATAATAATAATGATCATCATCATCATCATCATAATGATAGAGCGTCAGCTTTTACGTGCAGGCATTTCAATCTGACACCATTTGTGCTGCCTGAGTGACAATTTTGATGTTCCCTTTTACTCTATCAGACAGCAGTGTTTCTAATTAATTTTATGTGGGGTGAACACTGAAAGTGTGAGATGAGATCTTTTACATGCAGACATCGTACAATATGTTGTGTTGAACGGACCTTTTAGTGCCTTGTCTCTCTCTCAAGGGTGAACCCGCAATTTTGGGATACGTAGGCTGCTACAAATATGTTCACATAAATATAAGTAGAGGAAATGCAGGAGTAGGTTTCATATTGATCAAGAAACTACGATACAGGTGACTTTCGCACGGATTGTCACGCCCACCACTAAAGTACAGGTGTACTGTCTACCAGTACAGCAGGATGATGATGATGATGATGATGATGATGATGATGATGATGAAACTGAGAGAATATAAAGGAGAGAGAGAGAAAGAAAAGGAAGATTTAACACAATATTTAACAGGAGGTGAAAATAATAATAAAAAATCCTTGGATACTTGCGCGGGCTACAGGTATAGCCCATTCATTTATTTTGTTGTAGTACAGAGTATATTCATTGCTAGGAATGTTGATACTCTCTACAGCTGCCAGCCAATGTTGCAATTAACTGGCGAGTGTGTTTCCGGCTTGACTAGCAGCGCCATACAGGTGCCAGACAGATCAGAACTGGTCTGGGCTACAACAGTATTGCTGTTTCAGTGCTGACAATGACTGAGCAAAGGAAATGTCGCCATGCAGGCAGCCAAGTAGATGATTTTCAAATCAGTCAGTGGTGAGAAGAAAGTAGCGATGGTATTGTTACTGACGATAGTGAACAAGATATACTTACACACGAAATACACCAAACTGAATCTGAAGAAGGTACAAGCAAGCCCAAGCGTCCCACGACAAATGATGATGCAAGTAACCGGCAGCAATAATTCAGATGGTTCACTGCCAAGGACAATTTCAAGTGGCTAAGACATCATCCACGTTCTAATGTGAATACAAGAGCACTTTCCTCGCCAGAAGGGAATTGCTCGTACTGTGAAAACTGAACTTGAATTCTTAGAACATCATATAAGTAACAATACAATGCAAATGATAAACATGTGTGTTGAGTCGTCAGTCCATAGACTGGTTTGATGCAGACCTCCATGCCACCCTATCCTGTGCTAACCTTTACATTTCTACGTAACTATTGCATCCTACATCTGCTCTAATCTGTTTGTCATATTCATACCTTGGTCTACCCCTACCGTTCTTACCACCTACACTTCCTTCAAAAACCAACTGAACAAGTCCTGGGTGTCTTAAGATGGGTCCTATCATTCTATCTCTTCTTCTCGTCAAATTTAGCCAAATTGATCTCCTCTCACCAATTCGATTCAGTATCTCTTTATTTGTGATTCGATCTATCCATCTCACCTTCAGCATTCTTCTGTAACACCACATTTCAAAAGCTTCTATTCTCTTTCTTTCTGAGCTAGTTATCGTCCATGTTTCACTTCCATACAATGCCACGCTCCAAACAAAAGTCTTCAAAAACATCTTTCTAATTCCGATATCAATGTTTGAAGTGAGCAAATTTCTTTTCTTAAGAAAGCTCTTCCTTGCTTGTGCTAGTCTGCATTTTATGTCTTCCTTCTGCCATCGTTAGTTATTTTACTACCCAATAAAAATATTCATCTACTTCCTTTAAGACTTCATCTCCTAATCTAATATTTCCTGCATCACCTGCCTTCTTTCGACTGCACTCTATTACTTTTGTTTTGGACTTATTTATTTTCATCTTGTACTCCTTACCCAAGACTTCATCCATACCATTCAGCAACTTCGAGATCTTCTGCAGTCTCAGATAGAATAACAATATCATCGGCAAATCTCAAGGTTTTGATTTCCTCTCCTTGGACTGTGATTCCCTTTCCAAATTTCTCTTTGATTTTCTTTACTGCCTGTTCTATGTAAACACTGAAAAGGAGAGGGGACAAACTGCAGCCTTGCCTCACTCTTTTCTGGATTGCTGCTTCTTTTTCAAAGCCCTCGATTCTTATCACTGCAGACTGATTTTTATACAGGTTGTAGGTAATTCTTCGTTCTCTGTATCTGATCCCTATCATCTTCAGAATCATAAATAGCTTGTTCCAATCAACATTATCGAATGCCTTTTCTAGATCTACGAATGCCATGTACGTGGGCTTGTCCTTCTTGATTTGATCCTCTAAGATCAGACGTAAAGTCAGGATTGCGTCACGTGTTCCTACATTTCTTCCAAAGCCAAATTGATCTTCTCCCAACTCAGCTTCAACTTGTTTTTCCATTCTTCTGTAAATAATACGTGTTAAAATTTTGCAGGCATGAGATAATAAACTAATGGTGCGGTAGTTTTCACACCTGTCAGCACCGGCTTTCTTGGGAATAGGTATAACAACATTCTGCCGAAAATCAGATGGGACTTCTCCTGTCTCATACATCCTGCACACTAAATGAAATAACCTTACCATGCTGGTTTCTCCTAAGGCAGTCAGTAATTCAGAGGGAATATCATCAATTCCAGATGCCTTGTTCCTATTTAGGTCACTCACAGCTCTGTCAAACTCTGACCTCAAAATTGGGTCTCCCATTTCATCAGCATCAACAGCCTCTTCATGTTCCAGAACCAAATTATCTACATCGTTACCTTGATACAACTGTTGGATATGCTCCTGCCATCTTTCTGCTTTGTCTTCTTTCCCTAGAAGTGGCTTTCCATCTGAGCTCTTAATATTCATGCACCTAGATTTCCTTTCTCCAAAGGTTTCCTTGATTTTCCTGTATGCAGCACCTACCTTTCCCAGGACCATACAGCCTTTGACATCCTTGCACTTCTCCTTCATCCATTCTTCCTTAGCTACCTTGCACTTTCTATCCACTTGATTCTTTAATCGCCTGTATTCTTTTCTGCCCTCTTCATTTCTAGCATTCTTGTATTTTCGTCGTTCATCAATCAGGTCTAGTATCTCCTGAGTTATCCGCTGATTCTTACTTGATCTTTCCTTCCTTCCTAACATTTCTTCAGCAGCCCTACTGACTTCATTTTTCATGACTTTCCACTCTTCCTCTATAGTGTTTCCTTCAGCCTTTTCATTTAGTCCTTGTGCAACATGTTCCTTGAAACAATCCCTCACACTCTTTTCTTTTAACTTGTCTAGATCCCATCTTTTTGCATTCTTTCCTTTCTTCAATTTCTTCAACTTCAAACGCATTTCATGACCAACAAGTTGTGGCCAGAGTCCACGTCTGCTCCTGGGAAAGTTTTGCAATCCAACACCTGATTTCTGAATCTCTGCCTAATCATAATGAAGTCTATTTGATACCTTCCAGTGTCTCCAGGTCTCGTCCACGTATACAGCCATTGTTTGTGGTGTTTGAACCAAGTATTGGCAAGGACTAAATTATGATCAGTGCAGAATTCAACCAGCCAACTTCCTCTTTCGTTCCTTTGTCCCAATCCAAATTCTCCTACTGTACTACCTTCTCTTCCTTGGCCTACCACTGCATTCCAGTCTCCCATCACAATTAGATTCTCATCACCTTTTACATATTGTATTAAATCTTCTATCTCCTCATATATTCTTTCAATTTCATCATCCGCTGAACTAGTAGGCATATAGACCTGCACTATTGTGGTGGGCAACAAATATTTACAGAGGTGAATTAAGAGACAAGTTCGAATGTGATCATGATGCAAAATTTACCAATACTACAGAAATATGTGCTTTGATAGGCATTCTCTACCTAAGTGGGTGTCTAGGCAGTAACAGGAAGAACAGTAGCAAGTGCAGGATGACTCCAAAGGATCATGTGTGGAAGCTTGCTATCTAACAATGAATGAGAACAGATTCCACTTCCTAATATGATGTCTTAGGTTCAACAACATTAAAGACCGCCAAGATAGGAGAAATATTGATAAACTAGCTCCTATTAGGGAACTATTTGAATTTTTTGTGCAGAATTTCCAGTATTTTTAGGCACCAAGTAAATACTGTAGAGTAGATGAGCAATTGCTGGCATTCCGTGGAAAGTGCCCTTCAGAGTATACATGCCTAAGAAGCCTGCTAAGTATGGAATGAAGTTTTTTGCTTTAGTGCATGCTAAAACTGGTTAACCGTAAATCTCGAGGTGTACGTTGGGACACAACCAGATGGTCCCTACAATCTGTCTAATGCTCCACAGGAGACAGTGACGAGAATGGCTGAACCTCTACAAGGAACAAACCGAAAACAGGGGGACAGTTGATTCACATCCATACCACTGACACAGTAGTTACACAAAGAGAAGAAACTTACTTACATGGGAAAAAATTAAGCGTGAAATTCTGCAGGAGTTTAGACCTAATAAAGATAGAGATCTAAACATCGCTCTCTTCGGACTTCATGGGCTTATGACGCTAGTTTCTTTCCACCAAATGAAGAAAACTTTTCATTGCTTTCATCTATGCATCATGACAGTGCTACTGATACCGACACAGGTGACTTGAAGAAACCCGTTACTGGAACATTTTATAACAGAACCAAAGGTGGAGTGAATACTCTTGTTGATGATGATGCTTGTAGTTTAAGGGGGCCTAACATCTACGTCAATGGCCCCTAATGGTACAAAATGAGATGAAATGGAATGACAAATAAAAGGCCGAAATCTTCCACAGACCAGAATTCAAAACATGACAACGAAGAATGAATGGATGGATATGAATTTAAAATAATCAGTGGATCCGACCCGCAATGCCTAACATTCACAAAAACTGACGTGAAACAATAGTATTGATGATGATGATGCTTGTTGACCATTACAATATATAAAAATCAAAAATACTAATATTGCCAATGGAGTTAAAATGAAATATCGTTCTCATATTTAGCGTGAAACTTGTTGCTGAATCTTAGTAGCCATGTCATTTATGTCAGGTTCATAATTTCTTGTTTTCAATAACAGACACGATGCACTTAGGTCTGAATCAAAATCAAATCAAAATCTCTTTATTTGCAATGAGGTGTTTACCTCGGTGGCAAATGGTACACTAAAATACATTATTGTCAAGCACTAAATATTAAATTAACAAGAGAATAAAACGTTCCTATAATACAATATTATATAATTTACATTAACAATTTTTTCTATTAAACACACAGCTCATCCTTAATAAATTTACATTGTTTACAAAATTCTACTTATAATATCTCCTGTACTACTTACAAATATAGTCATCTGATATACAGTATGTGGAATTACTTCAAATGATACTGTACAACTGGTATAAGATTAAAATTTACATTGCATTTATTTACTTTTCTTTTCTTTACCCATTCTGGAACCTAAGTAGCATAACGACCTGCTGCGTCTTAACCAGAGCCCCTTTTACCACCACTTTTCAGAGTTCCTGAAGGGCCTTCACAGCTACCGTAGTGGTCCCAGGGCCCTCGAAGTCCCCACTGTACTTCACCCCTGCAGGCAGTCCCCTACTTTGGCTGTCCAAACTCCTTAGACCAGGGGATGGAATTAATTTATTCACTGGAATTAATTTATTCACACACATTCTTTATTTACATTAACCTACACTGGTCAAATGCCATCTAACATTTCATTTATTTTCTCTGTTGCTGTTTATTCTCTTTTTGAATATCTGTACAGATTTTGGAAAAGGATCAAACACTACTCCTGGTAAACTGTTCCACTCCTTCACACCCTTCCCAATGAATGAAAATTTACCCCAATCGCTTCTGCTAAAATTCCTTCTAATTTTATATTTGTGGTCAGTCCTGCCGATATAATTATTTTCCAACTGAAGCCTCTCACGGATATCTCCCCATGCTTCTTCTCCTGTACAGGCTCTATATAAACCTATAAGTCTAGTTTTTTCCCTTCTCTTACTTAAAGTTTCCCACCCTAGTTTCTTTAACATTTCTGATACACTACTCTTTCTCCTGAAATCCCCTGTTACAAATCTTGCTGCTTTCCTCTGCACACTATCTATTTCTTTTATTAGGTATTCTTGGTGAGGATCCCAAACACTGTTTGCATATTCCAATAATGGACGAACCATACTTAAGTAACTTTTCTCTTTTAATTCTTTGTTGCATCCTATAAGTAGTCTCATTATGACATGTAACGATCTGTATGCTTTCCCAACAATGTCATCCACATGACACTTCCAGTGCAAATTACTTTCAAATCTTACACCTAAGTATTTGCACTTGCCATCTTTTGGGATAACTACCCCATCCAAACTATATTCAAATTCAGTTTTAAAACTCCTGTTTGTAAATGTTGTAACAGTTGATTTGCCTCCATTAACCTTCATGTTATACTCTTCAACCCATTGTTGGATACTCTCAAGGTCCCTTTGTAATTCTGAACAATCCTCAATGGTATTTATTTCCCTATAAACAATTATGTCATCTGCATACAATCTTATTTTTGATGTTATATTGTTCCCTAAATCATTTACGTATATTAAGAAAAGTAACGGACCGATTATACTACCCTGTGCAATTCCCTTCCAAACTTTCTCTTCCTGCGATACGTTAATTCCTACTTTGACCTTCTGAATCCTTGAATTTAGAAATGTTTTTACCCAACGTGTAACCCTTACGTCCAATCCTATTCCCTCCAATTTCTTTAATAATATTCCACGTTTCACTCTATCAAAGGCTTTGGAAAGATCTAAGGCTATGCAATCTAACTGGCCTCCTGAATCCAATTGATCTGATATGTCCTGCTGAAATCCCACCAGCTGTGCCTCACAAGAAAATTTCTTTCTAAATCAAGATGGTTTCTAACAGTTGACATCACAAAGTTCATTGTAGAAAATAGCTGCTCGCAGGCGTACAATGACCCAAATAAAGTAAGCAGACAAATTTTCAAACTCTGGTATTTACAGACTCAAATGTCCCCAGTGAGAATTTTCTTATATCGGACAAACTGGCTGCAGTTTTAGAACTAGATACTTGGAACATTATAATGCCTTAAAGCATAAAAAGTACTCTGCCATGAGCAACCACATGAGGGATTCCGGCCACAATTATTCTACAATTGAACAGGACCTCCACATTATAAAATATGTAAATAAAAGCAGCTTAATGACTGAATTGGAAAATACATACATTTTCTTGGATCAACATTTTAATAATAATAATAATAATTTGAATTATGTCCCTGAGAACAACAGCCCATTAATTGAACAAGTCCCCAATTTACTCACTAATCTTAATATAAATCATAATTTCACAAAAATCTTCAATTATAAACCTTTAAATACCCCTCCAGTTGTCATAACAGATTCCACCTTACCCCCTCCCCATAATACAGCTCCGCCGCCAGCTTCCAGCACTCTCATTGTTGCGCCTACCCCTCCCGTCCCAACTTACTCTCTGCCTAGGCAAGCACACAGATACAACACACGCAGCAACGAGTATAAATTTAACAGACCCCCTTGAACGGCTAATGTCTCCGCTCAACGCTCATCCAACATAAGGGGTAAGCGATCTTAGTCTCCCATTCTGAACACCCTATTTTCAAGGCCCCAGTACATCTTTTTCCTTTTTCCATTTCCATTTCACGCACTTGGCATCTTCTTTTTTTCCGTTTTGGTCTTGAACTCCCAGCAAAAATGAAGCGGCTTCAGGCGTGATCAATCCTGTTTGAAGTGTTACTACTCCATGTCTGCTACAACACATGATTTCTCTCGCCCGTTCTCACGTATCTATACAAGAGTGGGATTTAATTATTTCTTCACTTAAAAGAATATAACCATTATGTTTTGTTATATATGAACATTCTTATTAACTGACTGGCAGCCATGAGTTTGATACTACACTGTCAACTCTATGTTGTACCTTATGTTTTTACCTCTGGCAACACAATTACGTGTTTTTTTCTAACTCAGCCATGATGAACACTCTTATATATTTTCACGCTTGTTTTTATGTTTGAACATTCTGATTGACTGACTGGTAACAATGATATCCTAATGATTTTAATTATTTCACTACCAGCTCTGTATTATAGCCTACTTTCTGTTCTTATCCTCTGTCTCAACTCGATTGTGTTTTTTCTCTTAGCCATGTTGTAACATTCCATGTTTTTTCACACTAGTTTTAAGCCTATTTTCATTTTATAAATATAAATGTTGATTCTTAGGGTGCCATATATGTTAAGGACACTAGGTTCAGGGCCCTGACCTAACTTTAGGCTAAGATTTATTTTCGGCTGATGATGCTTACTACTGTTAAGCGAAACATGTCCCATCTTACGCCTGTTGTAATGTTTATTTCCTAAATATAGGAAAGATAAGTATTGGAAAGGTGGTGTTAACTATTATTCTTGTTTTAATGTTCATATCTGATGTCCAATACGGTCTACAATGAGATTTATTACTTGTACTGCGAGGGGTTGTGAAATAGGAGAACTTCTGGCCCTTAACATCAAATTACAGTGTTAGTGAGTACGTGATATTTCAGCAACATTGGAATAATTTTAACCATACTTGATTGTAGTGCGTATTACAAGTTGACGCCATTGTAATCTCAGTGTTTCCCCTTTGCATATTGGAACGAGTGACCGCCGATCTTGGAAGAGAATATACGAGTCACCTATCTGATCAGCATCTCATTGTGTCTGGTGTCTTTAAGATCATTCCGACCCGGTAAAATCTACAACATGGAGAATCTCATCCCAGCAGCGAATCAAGGACCTCACGACATCGAAGGCGCCAAGATGATAGCTTAAGCCATTATGAGTGTGCCTCCTCAGACAAGAATGATCACCCTAGATAAGTACACCTCAATTTACTATGTTTGAAGGTCATACCCCACCTGTTTATAATCAAAAACTTGCATGTCAATTAGATAAAATGTGAATGATGATCGCAGGCTTTTTCAAAGCTTGTGTAGTAGGAATTTTGTTTACTGGTATGGTAACCAGAATTTAATTTAAACCCCTTGGAAAGTAATGCATGTTAATTATAAGGTTTCAGTATTGTTATTTTGTCTTCGTGAAGTGTTATAATGAATGGAAGTGGTATCCATTTAGATAATTTCAAATATTATGACAAAATGAGACGTTGTGAATCTTCAGAGAGTACATGGATGACTTGTACCCCATGCGTAAAACAAAGTATTCGAGGAGTTAAATGTTAAATTTTGGACCCCAGTAAGTAAGTAAGTAAGTAAGTAAGTAATTCGTCTTTATTCGTGGCGAAGTTAGGGCTCAAGGCCCTCTCTTACACTTAACCACAATATTTAAAATGATTAACGTACATATAATATTTAAATGCAACAGATCTTTTAAAATAATATGGTACTAATAGAAAATTTGGAGATTGTAATAAAAAACTATTATAGAATGTACAACACTACAATCTAAGTGTACATGATAATAAATATAAAACTAACACTAGTGATAATAAGAGACGGAAACACAGAAAAAAAAAAAACTATAACTGGCAAATATATTTCTAATTATTATGAATATATGCTCATTCACGCACTCATTCACACTACACACATCGAAAAGTCAGCTAGAGGTATTCAGAAAGTGATTTCGGCAATCCATCTTAAATCTCCTACGAGAACGCAAATCCCTAATGGTAGCAGGTAGGGTATTCCACAGCCTCGCGGCAGTGACTACAAAGGAGCGGTTGTAGGTCCTGGAGTGACTGAGAGATATTGTTAAACAGGAGCCAGATCGTGTATCGTGGTTATGATAGGAGGAGAGGTAATTAAATTTTGAAGAGAGATAATTCGGTACACCTGTGTTTAGAACTCCATGCAGAAGAGACAACATGTGGAGACTGCGACGCTCATGAACACGAAGCCATGACAACTCCCTGTAATAAGGTGAAATGTGAGAACCATATCGCAGCTTAAATATGAATCGAATACAGGCGTTCAAACTCCGTTCAAGCATCTTGTTACTGTCTTGAGATATGTCCGTAAGTACAGTGTCGCAGTAGTCGAGAATTGGTAAGATTAGGGATTTTACCAGTTGTATTTTAAGATTTTTTGGAAATATAGTAGAGTAGCGTTTGAGAGGAAAAAGGGATTTCTGCACTTTACGGCATGTATTTGTCACTTGTTCAGTCCAGTTGAGGGTCTCAGTCATTATAACACCTAAGTTTCTTACTGACGTACAATAGGGCACGACAATGTTGTTTAAAATAATTGGGGGTACATGTCTACTTTTTAACAAGTTGAGGTTAATTTTGGTACCAAATATAATAGCCTGAGTTTTGTTAGGATTTATTAACAAGCTGTTATTTTTTGCATAGTCATTCAGTCGTCGTAAGTCAAAATTTACTCTGTCAATGGCTACATCTATGTCTTGTGGATATGAGTGATAATAAATCTGAAGATCATCTGCATAGATATGGTACTTGCTATATTTCAATGCGTCCCCTATGTCGTTCACACTAACAACAAATAAAAGTGGGCCCAAAACCGACCCCTGCAGGACACCTATGGATTTGTTGTGCCATCCTGAGTACATTGTTCCTACTGATACTCGTTGCCGACGGTCAGTGAGGTAGGAGCTAAAAAATTTAAGAGATGTCATATTAAAGTTGAGACTACGGAGTTTCAGCAATAGTAACCCAGGGCTAACTGTGTCAAAGGCGCTGCTTAGGTCTAGTAGTGTTGCTACAGTCACATATCGTTGGTCTATCGCTTGTCTGATGTCGTCCGTAACTCGCAGTAATGCTGTCGCGGTACTATGTCCTTTTTTAAAGCCGGATTGAAAAGGGTCAAGGAGGGAATTTTGGGTCAGGTATACAGTGATTTGTGCATGAATCAGACGTTCGAGTGCTTTTGCGAGGGGTGGCAGGATGGACACAGGGCGGTAATCTAATGGAGAATCCAAGGTATTGTTTTTCGGGATAGGCCTTATTAGTGCGTCTTTCCAAACGTTAGGGAATACTCCATTGGTCAGGCAGTAGTTGAATATGTGAGTCAGTATTGGTAGTACAGGCCCGATGATGTTTTTAATTAATTTTATAGAGATACCGTCATTACCTGTCGCATCGGAAGTGATAGAGTACAGCACACGTTTAACATCATTTGCGCTAATGGTGTGGAAAGAGAACTGGTCGCACTCGGAAGAGCGTGCTAAGTTTGTGGGATTAGCTGGTAATGGAACTGGTCCGACTTTAGGCTGAGAAAAGTAATCATTTAAGGTATCTAGAGATATGGTGGGAATGTGCTCTTCTACGGCTTTGCCTATGCCCAGAGATCGTAACTTCTTCCAGGTTTGGTTTAAATTATTATTTCTCGCTAACTGTTGAAAATAGCGGCATTTACTGTTTCTAATTAGCTGTTTAACTTTGTTTCTAAGTATCCTGTATTGCTCAAAGTCATCTTTGTCACGTGTTCGTCTGAATTGTCTGTACCAACGGTCACGGCTGGCCATAACAGATCTTATCTCGGTCGTCAGCCAGGGAGAAGGGGGGCGGGTAAATCTTACCTGCCTCTGCGGAGCATGTTTGTCATACAAGTTCAGCACTAATGAGTTGAATCTGTTGACTTTTGAGTCAATGTCATGAAAATTACGTATGTCATCCCACGGTAAGTTATATGCGTCATTACGTAGGTCATCTAATTCAATATGTTTTATGTCTCTTAAAATAACGTAGCGTGCTTTATACTTCGGTCCTCTGATAGAGTAACATAAGTACAATAAGTCGTGAGTTGAAATCCCAGGAGCTGGGATCTGTCCGTGCTTAACGACTTTCTGGGGTTGATTTGAAATTATAAGGTCAATTAAAGTGTGAGTCGAGTGGTCAGGGTAGTAGACATGATTCGTAGCGTTAAGTGGTAGAATTTCCATGTTCAGAGCATGGAATATGTGACACAACTTATCCGATTCACTAGTTTGTTTTAACAAGTCAGTATTAAAATCCTCCATGACTATGACATCTTCGTACACCGAGATAAGATCAGTTAAAGCTGCTTCGAATTCCCCCATTTGTCTAATATTAGGTGGCTTATATACAATTCCTATTAATATTTTCTTATTACAGTCGAGTTCAACAAACATATACTCAGGTCGCAGGGGAAGGCTTGGGTCTGAGGTGCAGATAATCTTGCATTTTAAATCATTCCTGTAGTAAAAGGCTACTCCACCACCTCGTCTGTCAGTACGGTCATGTCGTAAGAGCGAGTATCCGTCGAGATTTATAGCACATGACGGCAAATCTCCACGTAACCAGCTTTCTGATATGCCAATACAATGCACCTTATTATTTTCAAAAATTGCCTGTAGTTCTTCTAGGTGAGCTGCAATGGACAGTGAATTTAGGTGACAACACGAGAGAGCTCTCGGGTGATTCATCAGCTGTCGCCTCAGAATGGATCCCGTTGCTTCAGAGTATGGGAGGGGTGAGGGTTGAGTTAAGAGGGGAGGCGAGGAATGCGGGTCATTGACACAAGGGATAGATTCGTCTACCAACATAACAGGAAAACCAATAGTAGGTACATGAAATAAGATGAGCTTACCTGAGAACAGCACTGAATACATCCACTGACTATTACATACACACACACACTCACTCACACACAAACGTAAACTACTGAAAACACACATAATAAAATTTAACAGTCCACTCGTTCATCCTACACAGCTAAGGCATTTAGTTGCGCAATCGTGCATATTTGAAACTTTGTGTTATCTTTCAAAACACATATTCTCCCGTCCTGAGTCCAACAGTTTCTTGGTCCCCAAAAGTCCCTAGCACGATTTAATATACTTTTCCTCACACTTGTGAGGGACTCTGTGATAAGTACGATTTCCAGATCGTGGATATAATATGTAAATTTTTAGAATGTTCTGAATAATAATAATAATAATAATAATAATAATAATAATAATAATAATAATAATAATAATAATAATATATGCGGGTGTTTGTGGTGTTGAGCTGGAAACGGTGGTCGGTTAATATGTTGCCAACTGATAATCAAAGCAAGATGGAGATATGTCAGAGATAATTTATGTAAAGTGTGAGGAATCGTACCACACTAATTATAATGGAATTAGGCTGAATAGACCCATATGAGAATTGACATGTTAGAGTTAAGCTCAAAGGAGCCGTGTTAGCCCGAACTTAATATCGAGGCGGCTGATTGAAGAGAGATATCTTCCCTTAACTGAATGGAAGGGAGACAGTCCAAAGTACCGTTACGCTGAGCGAAAGTGTCAGCTGTAAAGGGTTCGAGGAGATTGCGGGCAGGTTACAAGCTTTCCGACTTTGGAGTGTTGACTGACCATTTCCTTTCTAGCAATATCCGACAAACACTCACAGAGAGAATGGCTAATTGTCATCGCAATTGAATTAATATGTTAGGAAACAGCAGAATTCCTCCCAATTTTATTTCATTTATTTCACGCGATCTGGAGATTTAAAAACATGTATCCTGTTGCAAGAAGACCATGAGTTCGACCCCATCCAAGGGCAATGTACATCATCACCGTTATTTTGGTGATGGAAGGACCATTCCTTCCATATAATCATGTATATAAGGTCATCATATATGTCTAATTGTAGATGAGTGTATTATTACATGTAAAATATTGTGTTATCATTAATGTGTTATTCATAAGTTCAGTGTTATTTTGTATTGAACGATTCAATGTATTATTCTTAATCCCGACGAAATATGCCTACGAGATTATTTACATCTTTGTAAATAATAATGAAGTTAGTTACTAGGGGCTAAATATGACTTTCAGATATTTTGGGATGTGCTTGTCATAATCAACATATTGTCTTAATCCCTTGATTGCGTAATGATATAATCACAAGAAATCATACTATTTCAGACTCCAACTCATGAATAAGAAGTTGGGATGATGACATAACATGTGATCATTATTGTGCCTATTATTATACATAATTGACTAATTAATTAATGAATGTTTAACAATGTCGTGAATAGTGGAAGTGATGTTAAAAGGAAATGCCTCTTAACATTGGGATTATTTGGTGTGGAATGCAAATTCCACAGGACAATTGAATAATAATTTACCAATTTATGATGAATGTTATTTTATGGCACATTTATTTTTAGTTGTAAATGTTCCTTTCTCAGTTTATAATAAATTTATTTTGATAAAACTTTAAAAATATCATTCTTCTAATTAAGTAGTGATGTTGTATTCCTCTTAAATATTTGAGATCCCTACTTATAAATGATTTACATAATGCCCATTAGTACGGATGCACCATCGACCCGTTTTGCTCTAAAAATTTAGCCGTGGTTACTATAAGTAGGGGAATGATGAGATTTCGATTCTGGGGTCGTTCGTCGGAGATCTCATCACGTATTTTCCATTCAACCGATGCACTTACGAATTATTATTATTATGATTATTATTATTATGCACTGAAGCCCTGGACAGGTGCAATATATATATGCATCCTAATTTTCCTCCCATTTAATAAATACAATATTAAGGTTTTATGTGTAAATTCATGTTGAAATAATGTAGATTCTTCAACAGGTTTAGCAAGGGGCAAGTTCTTAAGAATTGATTTATTTCAGTATAACAAAATTTAACTAGAACAAATTAAATTCTGAAGTCCCCAAAATTTTGTTATACTGGTATTTTACTGTATGTGTAGTTATGGACAAATTATTATTATTGTTATTATTATTATTATTATTATTATTATTATTACTTGTAAAGAGAAAAGGCAAAAAGGATACTGTCTAATAAGAAAAATTAGAATTGTAGCATAACTATTTTTTTTTTTTGCTATTTTGTTTTACGTCGCACTGACACAGATATGTCTTATGGCGACGATAGGAGAGGCAAGGCCTAGGAAGTGGAAGGAAGCGGCCGTGGCCTCAATTAAGGTACAGCCCCGGCATTTGCCTGGTGTGAAAATGGGAAACCACGGAAAACCACCTTCAGGACTGCCGACAGTGGGGCTCGAACCCATTATCTCCTGATTACTGGATACTGGCCGCACTTAAGCGACTGCAGCTATCGAGCTCGGAACAATTCTAAACTGTAGTGAAGCCCATCCTAATTACAACAATAGAATTTTAGGAAGAGCCAAACTTCTACAGATACTACTACACAAATTTCCCATACTACACCAATATTTTGCTATAATAAAAAAAGCACACTAATTTCTAACAAAATAACAGCCAAGATTCAGTCTATTAAAATAACTACCAGTATACTACAATTTTCTTAACTGCACTTAGGCTTGTACTAATTATAACACATTAAGAGAAATAACAGAGCTGGAATTAAGACTACTTAATACCAAAGCATGGGTATGCGACGGGAGTAACTGGGACTCTTTAAAGGTGAGTGATATTTTTGATAGTATATACTGTACTTAAAATTTTCTAATATGGAAACAATATTTTAATAACTTTTGACCATAGGTCTACTTTTCAATTTTTTAATAATAACAGTATTACTGGTTTTACATCCCACTATTATAGGACAAATATTTCTACCTCGTGATAACATACCCTTGCTGAGTACTACTGCTTCCCTCTGTTCCATCTTTGCCATTTGAACCGGTGCAAACTATCTGTTGAGACTCAATGGACCCGTCTGAATGGGAATGTATTATATTCCTGACTATTTCAAATGTTACAAGGTTTCTATGGTATAATTATCCTATCCTATATCTACAGGACTGCTTCAAGACTTAACAGATGGAAACCAGTGCTGCTGATTAAGATTTACATACCTGTGCACAGAGAAAGGTTCCTATTGCTGATGAACATGATCAACTTCGTACTGATGCTTCAACATAATCCAGGGAATAAATAGGGCTACTGCACCAAACAAGTATGTGTATGTCGGTCCACAACTCCAAAAGGCTACGGAAAAGAAACAAATTAGTCAAATGTGCACTAAAGCAAACTAGTAAATAAATAAATACATACTACAAAAATTACAACAAATAAGAAAACAGAACTGATGCATTTCCAGAATTCAATGACAAAATAATGTATTAAGAATAAATAGAGTAGAAAGGGTGTAAAGGAGAGGGCATGGAAGTCTCTGGTATGACCCCAATTATAATATGATTCCAGTGCATGGGACCCACACCACGGCTACTTGATACAAGAACTGGAAAAGATCCAAAGGAAAGCAGCACAATTTGTTCTGGGTGATTTCCGACAAAGGAATTGATGATTGGAATGCATTAACTGCAGCTGTCTTAGAGCTTTTTCCCAAAAATGTAAGACGCTTCAAGAATAGACTCCAGCATTCTGTAAATTTCTATGTTGAGGTGTCATATTTCAATGCAACGCTCAATCCACTGAAAACTGTAGTGTTAAGGCACCTGAATTATTTAAGATATGTGTAAATTTGTATATGAACATGCTGTATTTACAATGCTAAGATAATAGTAACTGAACCGCTCGATCTACTATAAGCCATAGTATAAAATTTTGAAATACTTAAAGTACGTGTAAATTTGTATATGATGGTGTTGCTATGTTAAGCCAGTAGTAAGCCCAACCTATAGCATTTTAAGGCGTAGTGTTAAACACTGGAAATACTTCAGTTGTGTGTGAAATTGTATATGATGATGCTGGAATTAGAATGTTAAACTAGTAGTACAGGGTGATCAACGGGAATCTGACGTTTTTGGAATGGCTAGTACTCTCTCGGTAGGAGGAGTGGGGAGTGGAATTGTCAAGCAGGACACTCGCCACGCGTTGCCATTTCAGTAGCTATGGAGCAGTGGTTGGTTGAACATCGTATGTTTGCGTACGACGCATTTGTGCAGAATGGCGTCACCGCGGCTCTCACACGCTCGATGTTTTCTGGTGTTCTTGCTGTCTTAGTCGGACCTGGTGGCATCTTTTTAACAATAGATCCAGTTGTCTATTAACCCTACTGAGAATCGCGTTGTGGCTGGGAACGGCAGCACGACGCCCACATTTGAAACGCACACAAAAAAGTCGCTGCACTGTTATAACAGACCCGCCATTCTGCAAACATACGATGTTCAACCGACCACTGCTCCATAGCTACTGAAACAGCAACACATGGCGAGTGTCCTGCTTGACAATTCCGCTCCCCACTCCTCCTACCGAGAGAGTACTAGCCTTACCAAAAACGTCAGATTCCCGTCGGTCACCCTGTATATCTTGTAAAATTTTCTTTCCATGGAATTGCTTGTTGTACTCTTGTTGTTGGCATTGTTGTAGTTGTTTAATTAAGTCTTATCTTTATTATCACACTACTGTAAGTAATAATTGCCAACAGGATATTTTTCAATTGAGATGTATTTAATAAAAATTAATAAAAAATTTATAAGGGAGTAGTGTTACAAAAATGCTGTAAACTTTTGACTGGGAGGACTTGGGAACCTTTGGCTGGGAAGACTTGGGAGTAAGGAGATGATATGCTCAACTAAGTGGTCTGTTTTGCAAGTTATAAATTTCATTGCTGCTCCGACTTTGAATATTCGGAATACAAAGATTTAAGGATTTCCACCCAATCAATACAATTTTTAATCACTCTTATTGATTAATTATATTAAAAAAATATGCACTACATGTTTTATCTCCTAGCAGACATCTTCAGCTGCTTCATACAGTTTAAATTAAAACGAACATAACAGACACTGACAACAATCTAGTTTAGTTACGACTTTAAAGTCCTAGAATCAAACTGAATACAGTTTAAAAGATGCTTAGAACCAAATTTGAGTCATAAAATGAGAATACAGTGGACATGAGTTAACAGGAGTTAATCCAAACTAACAGGGACCGGAGTCTGTTCAGATTACGAAATTTTCGGATTAACCACAGAACAGTTTCTAAAATACAGTACATAATTTGAAATGTCCATTCTTTAGCAGTTGCATTAATAAAATACTGTATAAAATTACAGTAGTTAAGAACCCGTCGAGGACAAAACTACTCCAACTTGGTTAAAACTGCTGAAGTACGGTAACGTTTGCTTTTGTTTATTTAAAAGTTCTGCTGCTCTCTCGGTAGTAGTGCTGCAGAACGTGAACACTTCACTCTCATTTTAGCATGCCACAGTTGTGAAGGTCTCTGGGCAACTCTGCCCACCTCAGTTAGCTGCTGGCTTTTTCTCATCTTACTAACAGTGCTATACTGTAATAAATTTGATTAAGTTAAGGTTTAAAAATGGCAAGCAAATGAAAGCACAGGTCTTGTACTCTTCAAGAACAACTTGAAGTGCTGAAGCGGTTGGATAGGAGTGACCGTGCATCAAGATTATCTGTCAAGTTTGGTGTTGGAAAAGCTATGATTTCTGACTGGATGAAAAACCATTCAAAAATCAAGCAGTTTTGTAAAGCATACTCAGCAGACATCCTTAAAACCTGCCGAACATCAAAAACTTGATGAAGTGCTTTATTTATAGTTTTCACAGGAGAGGCAAAAAGGTACTCCATTAAGTGGGCGTCTTGTTCAAGAAAAGGCAGTTCAATTAAATAAATAATTGAATGGAGATGTTTCATTCACTGCCAGTACTGGATGGTTCAATCGATGGAAGAAAAGGCATGGAATGCATCAGTTAACAATAACGGGAGAACAGTTATCAGGTGATCATGCCACTGCAGAAGATTACATCAGTGAATTTAATGACTTGGTAGCATCAGGAAATTATTCACTGCAAGAAGTGTATAACACCAATGAAACAGGTTCATATTTCAAGGCCCTTCCCACTAAAAGATTTGCATTTGCAGAGGAATCTCTTGCAGCTGGGTTTAACATGAGTAAAGAACGTGTTACCCTATGACCGCATAGTAATGCTACAGGAACAAATAAATTGCCCTTAATGGTTATTGGCAAATGAGTTCAACCAAGGGCATTCAAAAACTGCAACATGAACACACTTCCAATTTACTAAGGAATCAAAGAAAGACAAGGATGGATGCACAACAAGGAATGGTTCCAAGAACAGTTTGTTCCCTCATTAACAAGTTTTAGTGCTATTTTCTTTTTTGCTATTTGCTTTACGTCGCATTGACACAGATGTCTTATGGCGACGATGGGATAGGAAAGGCCTAGGAATGGGAAGGAAGAGGCCGTGATCTTAATTAAGGTAGAGCCCCAGCATTTGCCTGGTGTGAAAATGGGAAACCATGGAAAACCATCTTCAGGGTTGCCGACAGTGGGGATCGAACCCACTATCTCCCGATTACTGGGTAATGATGATGTAGATGTTGATTCCCATACGGAATCAGAAATAATTGTTCCGAATGAGTAAATTTATAATACCAATATAAATGGTCCGTTACTGGACATTATTAATTTTCCAGCTAACTCATTCCTGGTTGCCAGCGTTTCGCCCCCGTGTGCTAGGCTGGGCTTATCAGTTGGTACCTAGCACACCTACCAAGACGCTGGATAGTGCATACCGTGGAGGCCACTGCGTAGGCTAATTGTAGCCACCGGCAGTGCCAATGTACTATGACAGACATTGTCTCATTATCAAAAATTGATGCCTGCTTGGCCATCAGATGATGTAGATGTTGATTCCCATAGGGAATCAGAAATAATTGTTCCGAATGAGTAAATTTATAATACCAATATAAATGGTCCGTTGTTGGACATTATTAATTTTCCAGCTAACTCATTCCTAATACCAATATAATGGTCCGTTATTGGACATTCCGGGTTGCCAGCGTTTTGCCCTCGTGTGCTAGGCGGAAAATTAATAATGTCCAATAACGGACCATTTATATTGGTATTACTGGATAATGGCCGCACTTAAGCGACTGCAGCTATCGAGCTCAGTAAGTTTTAGTGCAAAAAGTGCCTTGCCTTCTAGTGCATAGCTCTTAATTGACATTGCTTCATCGCAACCAGCAATGAGTGAAATAACTTGCAGTGAAATAAGAGCAATTTTCTTGCCTCCTAATCTTATGTTGATATTGCAGCCAATGGACCAGGGTGTTTTTGCAAAATGCCAAACTTGTGTACACACAGAAACTTCTCAGGTACGTGATTGAGAATGACAGTTCACTTAATATTCTTCAAAAACTTAAGAAAGTGGATATTAAGGATGTGATTTACTGGGTAGCAGAGATATGGGAGGGGGTCAGTGAACAGTTCATGAGGAAAATGTGGAAGAAATTATGGCCCAAGTCTTGCATTCATCGAGAGTCCAGCAAAGTGTCTATAGTAAATCTCCTTGAACTCGTTAAACAACTTTCTAGGTGTGAGGTATCCAATGAAAATTACATTAGCAAGTGGATGGGAGCAGACTGTCATCAATTCCAAACAGAAAAACTAATTGTAGCTATGGTGGATGTTCTGGGGTTTCCAGGGCTCACAGGGATATATCTTTCTTTTTTTGCTAGTGGCTTTACGTCGCACCGACACAGATAGGTCATATGGTGACGATGGAATAGGAAAGGGCTAGGAGATGGACGGAAGAGACCGTGGTGTTAATTAAGGTACAGCCCCAGCCTTTGCCTGATGTGAAAATGGGAAACCACAGGAGAATTACAAATGTTAATTTTAACATACCCACAAAGAAGCATACGAAATGCTGTCAATTGGTACAGTTATTCATTCACATCTACTTACAACTTAACACACACATAACCTTAATCACAGTATCACAAACAAAACACTTCCAGTTTAAGAACATCAACAAAGCAGCCATTTTAAACAACGGTCTATCACTTCAACATGGAGACTACAACAACTGCATGTCAACACAAGGTCACAAGTATATGCTTGCTACACCATAACTCTATTAAACACTAACTAGTCATTAACCATCAAGACCACCTCCTTATATACTTGCCTGGCCAGGCTTCTAGAAAAATATGTTACCAAAAAACACCTTCTCGAAAACTCTAGTGTGCTTAAGAACATGGTTATAATGCATAGATTATACTACCATAATCTTGTGCCATACTGAAAGTTACAGTGTGTTTCAAAATACTGTAGTGGATTACAAATTATATTATATTAATTTACAGGTATTTACACCAATGGACTCATAACTATTTATGTACAGCACGTTTCATGACATAACCTAACAAACAACACGATCGTATCGTAATAATAATGTAACACTTCATAGCCATACATACAATATAATAATAATAATAATAATAATAATAATAATAATAATAATAATAATAATAATAATTTGAGCTTGATACTTGCATTATTTACCCATGGGTGGGAGAATATTGTTTTCAAGTTATATCTGTTTCTCACACTTGCATCAATTTACACAGAAAAGAGCTGAAATGCTCTTGCCAGGTACAAAATTTTATAAGAGCAAGAAATGCTCCAGGAAAATAAACTTCATAGGATTCATCACTCCAACTATATCATAGTACAGCCTAGCAGAGGCATTAATTTTCTTACGGCACACTGACAAAACATTGACTGTCCTCAATTAAAGTATTACACACTGTTGCCCTGATGTGGGCTTATCTAATGCTCAACAATTATAGGGTTCACTGTTTCCAAAAGGAACTACAAAAAAACAAACTACACACAGCAATAAATGTACAGGGGCATAATTGCTCTTACTAAATGGCCTTAGAGGAAAAACAAAAGGTAGATACGACTGACCATAAACAAGAGGCCAAGAGGTGAAACACTTGCTCTCCTTATAAAAATAGATAAAACAGTTAAGATACAAAAGTTGAAAACAAGAAAAGTGGTTGGAATTGGCAAGATTTCTGGGGATATACTAAAGACAAATGGGTTGGGATATAGCATCATATCTGAAGTACTTATTTGATTACGGTTGTTTGCATTAAGGAGCTATACCAAATGAATGGAGAGTTGCTATAGTAGCCCCTCTGTACAAAGGAAAGGGTGATAGACATAACACTGAAAATTACAGGCCAGTCAGTTTGTCATACATTGCATGTAAGCTTTGGGAAAGCATTCTTTCTGGTTATATTAGACATGTTTGCAAAATTAATAACTGGTTCAATAGAAGGCACCTCAAGTTTAGGAAAGGTTATTCCACTGAAGCTCAACTTGTGGGATTCCAGCAAGATACAGCAGATATCTTGGATTCAGGAGGTCAAATGGACTGTATCATGATTGACCTGTCTAAGGCATTTGATAGGGTGGATCATGGGACACTACCAGCAAAAATGAGTGCAACTGGACTAGACAAAAGAGTGACTGAATGGGTTGCTATATTTCTAGAAAAGAGATCTCAGAGAATTAGAGTAGAAGAAGCTTTATCTGACCCTGTAATAATTTAGAGGGGAATTCCTCAAGGCAGTATTATTGGATCTTTATGTTGTAATGGTTCAAATCCCGTTACAAGATGATATCTGTATTTTATTATTTTATCTGTATTATTATTATTATTATTATTATTATCATTATTATTATTATGTCCGTATTATTATTATGTTATCTGTGATATTGTTACTATTATTGTAATTATCAGTCTTATTTAATTCGATTTTGCAATGCCTGTTGCTTGCAAGATTGTACTTAGATGTATGCATATATACGTATATGTAGATTATCATTAAATACCTGTACAGTGAGAGTTTCGATGTATCAGATGTGGAAGTGACGTTGTTATATTGCTATACCACTGGCGATTCTGCCAAGTCATCGCCACGTTATGGCTACGTCATTGTATTTATTTAGCAATGCGCTCAGAGAGTCGGCCGCCACGGGCTATTTCACCACTGTATGTAATATCTGTCGCGTAGGTGGGAGTATGTCATTGTTATTTCTGGAGATTACGTAGCTGTGTCAACCAACATCTATAAAAGGTGGATGCATATTGTAGCGTCAGTCATTAGTTATACGGATGCAGTACAGTGAAGAAGTCTACTAGATCAAGAGGCCTTACTTGGTCAGTCAACAAGTGTGAACGAGAGATGGTGAAGACTCAGTGAGCCATTAATTATTGGTCATTGAGAGAGTGAGACCAAAAGGTTGGTCCATCACTCAGTTGAAGACACGGACGCAAGGGCTTACCATGAAGTCAGAGAGGGCAACCCTGGACCTGCCAAGAGGTAATACCATATTGACTTACAAAGAAGTCAGATGATATGGAGAAGAAGCAGTCACAAGGATGTATCACCAAGTTAGGCGTGACACATCTACAGTAAACACCAGATCAAAGGAATACGTCGTAATTACACTCAAAGTGTTGAAGGTACAGTCAAGTGAATCAGTGAGGGAAATATTTCGTATAAATTGTTAAATGTCCGGTCAAGAAGAATTCAAATTCATGCCTAGTTTCTTTCAGTTGCAATGTCATAATGTCATATTCTCATCTGTTTTTATCGCAACAAGACTCACTATTTTTTGATATATTATTTAAAGAATATATATTGTTCTATCAAACGAATTCATAGTTTTATTTCATTGGCAGTAAAATATCTTAACCTCAAAATTAATGGGGAAACCGAACGCCAATCTCCTTTTCCCAGAACTTATATGGTATGTTGTCAAAAGTAAGCTTATTACCCCACACCCTAGAGATAGTCAAGAGTCTCATACTATTATTGCTGCACTGAGTGGCAGCTGGCGCCCTTCAAATAACGTATGTGTAAGTAAGCAGGTATCAAGTAAATGTGAGTACAAGGTCCGACGAGTGTGTATTTTATTTAATGAATATTAATTTTCGTAATTTCCATTTTAAATGCAGATATTCAGATTTTTCAAGTTAAATGCAGTTTTATAATATTTGTAAATTTAGTCAGACAGTTAGGAAGTTCTTAATGTTTTCTTATATACTGTACATAATATATAAATTATATGAGTAAAGATGTGGAATATGATATAAGGCTTTTTTTGCAGATGATGTTATTCTGTATAGAATAATAAAGGAGTTACAAGATGTCAGCAACTGCAAAATGACCTCAATAATGTTGTGAGATGAACAGCAGGCAATGGTATGGCGATAAATGGTGTTAAAAGTCAAGTTGCGAGTTTCACAAATAGGGAAAGTCCTCTCAGTTTTAATTACTGCACTGACAGGGTGAAGGTTCCCTATGGGGGTCACTGTAAGTACCTAGGTGTTAATATAAGGAAAGATCTTCATTGGGGTAATCACGTAAGTGGGACTGTAAATAAAGGGTACAGATCTCTGCAAATGGTTATGAGGGTGTTTAGAGCTTGCAGTAAGGATGTAAAGGACAGGGCATATAAGTCTCTGGTAAGACCCCAAATAGAGTATGGTTCCAGTAGGTGGGAGCCTCACCAGGATTACTTGATTCAAGAACTGGAAAAAATCCAAAGAAAAGCAGCTCTATTTGTTCTAGGCGATTTCCAACAAAATAGTTGCATTACAAAAATGTTGCAATGTTTGGGCTGGGACGACTTGAGAGAAAGAAGACGAACTTCTCGACTAAGTGGTATGTTACAAGTTATACATCTCATTGTTGGGTCGGTATTGAACAACATATTACATTTCTAAATAGTTTTGAGAGTCCACATTTTCAATACAATATGTTTTTATTGATTTGCATGAAAGAGTTTACATTATTATGTCTTAACAGGACATTTTTCACCCATATTTTTTGGGCATCATCAGCCGTTGTTCCTACAAAATAAGATCAAAAATAGCCAAGATCCTGGGTATTTGTTTACTGATAAAATGCTTAAAATTGTTAAGCTAACATGGATTCTACTTAATAAAAATGTTTTTCTGTAAATATATGATCTGTGGAAACTTCCAACTAATTTGAATTATTTTGACTGGTGAAATGCGCTATATATAAAATAACGTTTAGATTGCACACAACTATTCTGTTTAAAAAAGTGAGCCTACACTTGTTGAACATTGGATTTAAAAAACCTGAAATGTTATGCTTTATAACTCAGTAACAAGTTTTAGTGCAAAAAGCGATTTGCCTTCTAGGGCACAGCTCTTTAAATGATAATGCTCCATTGCAATCAGCAGTGAGTGAATTAACTTTCGGTGAAATAAGAGCAATTTTCTTGCCTCCTAATGTTATGTCTATATTGCAGCCAATGGACCGGGGTGATCTGCAAAATGTAAAACTTGTGTATGAAAAGAAACGTTGAAGAAATTGCGGCCAAGTCTTGCATTCATCGAGAGTCCAGCAGAAGTGTCTGCATCTGTCAATCTCCTTGAACACACACACAGATACAACACAAGGCACATGGAATTAGCCATAGCCAGTCGAACAGAAAGTGTCACTAGAGCAAGCCATCCGCAAGAGAGGCGAGGGGATGAGTAAGAGCCAGCTTCATTTCCCCATTTTATACTTCAGTTCGCACAAGCTTCACAACTAAGACATTCCTCATTACAGACTCTAAATGAACAACACTGAACTATTAAATTGATGCAATCAAGACTACAACAATTTGTCATAACGACTTTGAGAAGTCCCCGCTTCTAACCTACATAGCAACCGGCAGCAAGACTGTTCATGATTTTGAGCACCATAAGTTAACATTTCCAATGGAATATACAACATTGTAAAAATACACCAACAAAATTTAATCCCCAAGGTGACACCCAAGTTTGGGAACATTCAAATGAGAGCAGGTAAATCAGATATTCAAGTTAACACAACCCAACCAACCAGAAGAACAACCTCAATGGACATTAAAGACTGAATAATTCAAACAAACTAATGTCATTTCAAAAGCTATAAAGCATAACATTTCAGGATTTTTATCAAATGTTCAACAAGTGTAGACTCGCTTTTTTAAACAGAATAATTGTGTGCAATCTAAATGTTTAAAATATATATATATATATTGCACATTTCACCAGTCAAAATAATTCAAATCAGCCAGAAGTTTCCACAGACCATATATTTACAATAAAACATTTTTATTAAATATAATCCATGTTAGCTTGACAATTTTAAGCATTTGATCAGTAAACAAATACCCAGGATAATTGCTATTTTTGATCTTAAGAGTGTAGGATGGAGATGGGTCGAACTAGCTGTTTTGAGGGAGCTAGCTCATTCGCTCCCGCTCCTAACTGAGAGTCGTTCAAAGTAGTCGACTCTTGCGAGCGGGAAGAGTGGAGCGATAGGAGCGAGCCAAGGAAGTCAGAGGCCGCTCTCCTCCAGGTTCATTCGTTCATTCCTTCATCTGGTTTAGGGCAGACAGCTCTTTACGACTTCCAGTCGCTCTTCATGACTTCCGGGCACGAAAGAGATAGCGCAAATAGTTTACATTTCCCACAACAGATGGCAACACAACGTTCAGTTTAGAAAGCTACTCTTGAAATAAAACAAATGAACAACTAATATATGCACTCCTGGCAACATTTGCAATTAATCTAACGATAAAGCTCTATATACAATAACGCAGAAACTGTATTAATGGACGACATCTAATATTACTTAGTCTAAGTTCCTTTCTTCTTAAAATTATGTCTTTCAAGACTGAATGCACCGTAACAAAACGTATGTTCAAGATATTGGCACCACTTACACGTTAATAAATAATTGTTTAAAAATGTAATGGGATGTAAGTTACTATAGTATATACTAAGGCATGAGTTATTTATTCATGAAAGCCCAAAGTAGTGTTATTTTACATTTTCTAGATTAATCATGATTCCCGCTTTTATTTGAAGGAGCGAGATGGGACGAGATAGTTCATCTTTCCCACAACAGATGGCAACACTAAGTCTAGTTTGGCACGCTACTCTTGGAATTAAAAAAATGAACAATTAATATATACAATGCTGGCAACATTGGCAATTAATCCAATGATAAAGCTTTATATACAGTAACGAAGAAACGTATCACAAATATACACTGTTAATGGATGACATCTAATATTACTTTGCCTAAGTTCCATTCTTCTTAAAATGATGTCTTTCAAGACTGAATGCACGGTACGGGACGTATGTTCCAGATTATGAGAATAATTCCGTTCGATCCCGGCAGTCTAGATGAACATAAGACGAACCTCTACTCCTGTTCACGCAGTTTACATTTCAGTCAACAGATGTCAGCAGAACATCCTCTTTTGACTGAAGCTACAGAAAGTTTCTCGCTTGACTCTCTGCGTTGGAACAACAGATTCTTTCATTCAATAATGCAGTGTAGGAAACATAACTGATTAAATGCGATCTTTTACGAAAATAATGGAAAATACTATCAGCACAAATGTACATATAACCATGTATAACATCTCTTACTGCGGTACGCACAGTATTTTGCCTTTTTTTCGCATACAGTATGGTCACATTCCCTTAATTTTTTTTTTTTTTTTTCAAGAACGATTCCACCGTATGAGACGTATAGGTTCGATATACTGGCATTCCTTACACGATTACACTACTTCCTCTTCTATCGCTTTTTCCACACTTGTGGGGTCACGGGTGTGAACTGTTTCGCACACGTGGATTTGGCCCTGTTTTATAATAAATAATAATGTTATTAGCTTTACGTTCCACTAACTACTTTTATGATCGGGAGATCATGGGTTCGAGCCCCACTGTCGGCAGCCCTGAAGATGGTTTTCCGTAGTTTCCCATTTTCACACCAGGCAAATGCTGGGGCCGTACCTTAATATAGGCCACGGCCGCTTCCTTCCAACTCCTAGGCCTTTCCTATCCCATCGTCGCCATAAGACCTATCTGTGTCGGTGCGACGTAAAGCAGCTAGCAAAAAAAAAAAAACTACTTTTACGGTTTTCGGAGACGCCGAGGTGCCGGAATTTAGCCCCACAGGGTTTCTTTCACGTGACAGTAAATCTACCGACACGAGGCTGATGTATTTGAGCACCTTCAAATATTACCGGACTGAGCCAGGATCGAACCTGCCAAGTTGGTGTCAGTAGGCCAGCGCTTCAACTGACTCAGCCACTCAGCCTGGCTGGCCCTGTTTTACGGCCAGATGTCCTTCCTGATGCTAACCTTATGCGGAGGGATGTAATCAATATTGCGTGTTTCTATGGTGGTTGATAGTGTGATGTGTTGTCTGAATATGAAGAGGAAAGTGTTGGGGCAAACACAAACACAAATGCCCAGTTCCCGAGCCAGAAGAATTAATCAAATGATATTAAAATCCCCAACTTGACCGAGAATCGAATCTAGGACCCTTTGCACCAAAGGCCTCAATGCTGATCATCCAGCTAAAGAGTCAGACTCCATACACGACTACATGTTAATAAATAATTATTTGAAAATATACTGCGGTATAAAATTTGGCAAGAGTTATATAAACTATATTTTAAAGCCAAAACTAGCATTTTTTTCTATTTCCCTTAATTCAATTTAAAACTAGGGTATATTATTTTATCCACTGTACCGTGAAACCAAATTATTTTGGCAATATGTTGATTCATAACTAGGCCGATGACCTCGATGTTAGGCCCCTTTATACAACAAACAAACAAACGATTCATAACTACGACCGGATTTGAGGATTTGGAGTATTTCTTAATCATTTCAGACAGAATAAAACTACGCCATTTCTACTTGCCGGGTGGTATATTCAGTATTCTGGATAGTGACTGTTCGTGCTTAGTTGAGGATAGTTAACCCGAACTTGGTGTCGTTTATTTGCTCTTAACCTACTGGATCTACAGTAGGCCCTACATCCTTCATAGAATATGAGTGCATACAGGAATAAAAATGGTAAGTATTGCTCAATAACATGTTATTTATTTCATTTTATTGTTTCATTAGGTAGCAAGTTGCCAGAACTATGGCACAAGTAACGTACCTAGCAGACAAACCACAACCACAACCACTGCACTGAGTGCGGGAAGAGGCTACACTGGGCAGCCTATAAAAGAGAAAGCAGCTTCTGTATGTCACGTGATTATTTGAAGCATGGTATTGGCTAGAAATGAACCAGAGTCGATGTGACGAGCTAGCTCTTTCTTGGAGATGCAGTTGATAAAAGAGCTGGTTCGTACTAGCTCTCTCCAATGAGTCGTTCAAAAGAGTCAGTTTGTTCATGAACTGACCCATCACTAGTGTAGGAACAACGGCTGATGATGCCCAAAAAATGAGGACGAAACATGCCCCGTTAAAAATAATAATGTAAATTTTTAAAATGTAAATCAATAAAAACATATCGTATTGAAAAGGTGGACTCACAAAAAACTTTACACAGAAAGGTATAAGTGGTATGTTCCGAGCTGTCAGTGGAGATATGACGTGGAATGACATTAGTAGACAAGTCTGAGTGGTGTTTTTAAAAGTAGGAAAGATCACAATATGAAGATAAAGTTAGAATTCAAGGGGACAAATTTGGGCAAATATTCATTTATAGGAAGGGGAGTTAGGGTTTGGAATAACTTATCAAGAGAGCTGTTCAATAAAATTCCAAGTTCTTTGAAATCATTCAAGAAAAAGCTAGGAAAACAACAGATAGGGTATCAGCCAACTGGGCAACTGACCTAAATGCAGATCAGTAGTGATTGATTGACTGAACCATAAGAGGGCTTATGGCTCAATGATACAGAGACTAATCCTATTCTACACAGGGATGACTAAATGAGAAATATATTTGCTAAGTAAGTTTTAGGAAATTTAGAGGTTGTGAAAACTTAACTCACACCATGCCAAACTGAATGGGAACAGACAGAGGGTAATCACTCTTTGTTCCCTTACATTACATGTTTCCCAGTAGGGAATAGAAGAGAGTCCTCAGACTTGCTGAAAATCCTATATTTACACCACCAAATTTAGAAATTTACATTAAATAATAGGGTTTGAAACCTTCCCCTCAAACTATCCGCAGGAGCTAACGCATAGCTATGAATATTCTGCCATTACCTTGAGTCGCTGGGCCTTCCTCACGCAGGCCGCGCCCCTGCCTCCTCGTTCACGTCAACTCATCCTCCTCACAATGGAGCAATTCACACACTATGGCCCTAAAAGCGCCCTACTTTTATAGTATTTTTAAGGGGAAGATTCCAGAATTCTTTACCGATAGGCTGGATTCCTGTACACACCCCCAATTTTAAGTGGCTGGAGAAAATATTGACAACTTTCTGATAGGTTGATTACGATTGCAGAAGGCATCAGCTGAAGTGTTAACAACTTTGATACATAAACAAAACAATCCTCAAAACCTAAGGTTTGCAAAATGCAAAAATAAACATACCGGTACCTTTATTAAATAATTAGAGTTCAACCCGCTAGAGGGAGCAATTAAACCGATGGTAGAGACATCTAAAAGTTGAAGACCAAAGTATCTTGTGTTACACCAGTTTAAGTCTCTTTACACAGATGGCCTTAGACCAGGCACACAGTTTAACTGGCCAGAGAAGGTGTACCCCCAGTACAGCCCTCCACCCCCCAAAGATTTTACAATAGAATGAACAGCTTTGAAATCTTGAGAGAGAAAAAAATGTAAGTCAGGGTATATGGTTCATAATGTGGGTTACTGTAGTCACGTCCTAGTTCATGAACCAGGGGCAACGGCTGAGTGGCCATAGAATGGGAGTGGGCATCTGGGACATATTCTGAGCCATAGCACCCTTTGTGCTCAGACGGCTAGGAGTATACAATCCAAAAGTAGTCTCTAACCTGTTCGAGGAGAGATCCTTACTTGGACTATGTGTAAATAGGGTAGCTTCCTGATTCATGAATTTAACTGAGCTCAGAACATTTTAAGCAAAGCCTGTGGGAGTAACGTAGTCCCGCTCCCATTGGACAGGCGAGGGACTCCTTGGAAACAACTTGGTGAACAAAATGGAATTAGATGGGGAGCTATCAATATTAATGGGGTTTATGGAAGGAAGAAAGTAGAACTGGATGAGTCAGCAACTGGATGTGCTAGGAGTAAGTGATATTCGAGTAAGGGGAGGTAACAACGAAGAGATAGGAGATTATAAAGTGTACTTGACAGGTGTTAGAAAGGGAAGGGCAGAGTATGGGGTAGGGCTGTTTATCAGGAATACCACTGCACGCAAAATAGTTCAAGTTAGGCACATAACTGAGCGAATGAGGTGGGTAGATTTGGCAGTTGGAGAAATTAGGACAAGAATTGTCTCAGTGTATTCACCATGTCAAGGTGCAGATGAGGATGAAGTTGACATGTTTTATGAAGCATTGAGTGACATCGTAGTCAGGGTCAACAGCAAGGATATACAATCGATCCATTGAGCGAAAGGCTTGGTGTGATGAAAACAGCTTTACTTTGGCAGACAATGTGGGCTTGCTGATCAAACAATTTTTACATGCTTTAACCAGTTCTTTAATTTTGCCTTCCATACTCTTCCACATAAACAATTCCCGTATCTCGTCTGTGGATTTAGATGCCCAGATGTCCCCCTAATGGGATTTTATGGTAATATTTGAAAATCACAGGTACTAGAACTGCTGGAAAAACAATTTTCATCTTTTGATCGTCTCTTGAGGGGCAACAAACGACCCCATTCCTCAAATCATAAGGGATGATATGTTTCCCAGGAGAAAGGGTTTCCATAATGGGAGCCAACATCGGATCTTCACATTTGTATTTCGCTATGTCGTGATATAGCATAGGAGAACTCAGCTCGATAGCTGCAGTCGCTTAAGTGCGGCCAGTATCCAGTAATCGGGAGATAGTGGGTTCGAGCCCCATTGTCGGCAGCCCTGAAGATGGTTTTCCGTGGTTTCCCATTTTCACACCAGGCAAATGCTGGGGCTGTACCTTAATTAAGGCCACAGCCGCTTCCTTCCACTTCCTAGGCCTTTCCTATCCCATTGTGGCCATAAGACCTATCTGTGTCGGTGCGACGTAAAGCAAATAGCAAAGCATAGGGGCATTTGCCAGAATGGCACTTATAACAGAAGCATAGCTGCCAACTTTTAGAAATCAAAAATAGGAAGATTTTTTAATTCTTGGATTTCATCACATATATTGCGCCACAGTCTAAGTGAAAAGAAGGGCAGGATATCTACAGTTACAATGTGAATTGACCATTAAATTTAAAAACAGCAACATAAAAATGGTTACAAGAAAATGTAACTAATCACTGTCATTTATAAGAATGTACAACGGATGATTGTTTAATCCGCCCTGTCAATATATTATAAATATTTGATTTTTTATAACGTTTCACACATATATGTTTCGGGAGACTTAACTCCCTTCATCAGCGCTTTCTACATCAATATCAATCTTCCCCAAATCCCAAGATCTAACATCACTCTGTTTTACATTAAACATTGCCATCTATAATATTAACTCTGACCCATATATATATATATATATATATATATATATATATATATATATATATATATATACTGTTCATTTCTTGTTAATGTCTGTTGTAACACATTCACACATACTACACCACTTTAAAACACTCGTGAAAAGTTCAAATATTCCTCCTATATTGTGTAACTCTTAAAAATATGTATCATAACTTTAGATGGATTTACTACCCGAGTTGCCACAGATAAATTGATTCTTGTCACTATTTGAATTGTTGTTGCCATTTAAGCATAGGGCCATTAATAATCAACTATCTTATCATCAAATTTACATTTTAATGATATTAAAATCCTTTCTAGAAAGCACTGATTTAATATTAACTCTAACCCATATAATATACATTGTTCATTTCTTGTTAATGTCTGTTGTAATGTAACACATTTACACATACAAGAACACTTTAAAACACTCGTTAAAGTTCAAATATTTCTCCTATATTGTACAACTCTTACAAATATATATCATAACGTTAGATGAGTTTACTAGACGAGGCGGCCGTTATGACATTTATGTGTCATTTATGACGCATATATACGCATAATAATATATAGGCTATATCACACAGACACACGTAACAAAACGCATAATAATTTCCTTTATTAGACTGAAAATGAACAGAAATTTTATAGGTATCTCTGAACGCTCGAAGATAACGTTTATGTTTTTTGGCCATAATATGAAGAGAAAATACCAAAACTGTCACCAACACAACTCCCTGAAATACATTCAACTCATTAAAATTATGAAGTAAGAATGAACAAAAATGCACTGAAATAGTCTAAACCGCCAAATACAAGACAAATCGGTATGTTTCATACATTTTTGACAGGGGGGGAAAAGCACAGAACCGCTAGAAAAAACACGTGGCCTACATCTCCAATAAAATTACGCACAGAAACTATGTTAACAGGACGCAAACCACACAATACCAAAATCATTTTTTTGTCCCCATTAACCGAGTCGCTAGCGTGCGCTACCCTCTCTTGCTTGTAGGACAATTGCCATCCCAAATCCCCAGACATAAAGCATACATGCTGCTGTAGCGAGCAGGAAACGTGATACACAAGCAAAATAAAGCACCAAATAAATACACTTGAAAATGAGGTTGGGTAAATTACACAACCACATAAGAATTTATCCTTTATCCTAGGGGAAGAAAGAGTATTGACTGTACTGGAGGTTATATTGGTCAAACATAGGAATTAAAAATAAATTGCAAAATCGGAACATAAGTTTAAAAATGGAATCTTTCTGGGTAAATCGGAGGTGTTGGCAGGTATGCAAAAGCTGTGGAGAGAGAAGGAGGAGGGCCTTCCCCAGAGTCACAAGAATCAGGATCACTGGAATACATTCTGCTTAACCCACCTGCAACCTCGGTCCTCAAATGTGTCGCACGTCAAATTTAAACCAAAATTCTGATAGCCCAGCAGGCGATGCACCTGGTACAACAGGGCCTAGCTAATACCCAGCTTACAGCCCGATTGTCGGTCTGTAATTCAAATTTGAAATGCTCTAGGTAAAGGCGGAATTTTTCTAAGGCAATGAGTACGGCAAGTCCCTCTAACTCATATACAGAGTATTTGGCCTCTTGAGATGACAAGGTCCGAGACGCATAGGCAATGGGCCGCCTTCCAAGTTCTGATTCCTGTAGAAGAACCGCAGTGACAGCCGACGAAGAAGCGTAGGTCTGTACAATAAATTTGCTAGAAAAATCTAGCATAGCCAAGACAGGGGCCTTGCAAAGGGCTGAGATCCTCAAAAACGGCCTGTTGAGAAGGGCCCCATTCGAATTTGACGCCTTTCTTGCAAAGAAGATTCCGGGGTACCACCAGATTAGTGAAGTTTGGAATGAATTTCCTAAAGATATTTACCATACCAATGAATCTAGCAACCCTTTTAATATCTTTGGGAGGCCTGAAATTACAGATATGCCCCAAGAAAGACATAGATGGTTTAGCAAAATATATTTTTGACAGCTTAACCGTTAAACCTGCATTACGAAGGCATCTTAGTGCTTCATCTGGGTGAGCTAGATGTTCTTCAAAGGTCTCAGAAAAATATCAACCTCATCTAAATAGTGATAGAGATATT
The DNA here is from genome assembly GCF_040414725.1 of Anabrus simplex. Lineage (NCBI taxonomy): Eukaryota > Metazoa > Arthropoda > Insecta > Orthoptera > Tettigoniidae > Anabrus > Anabrus simplex. The sequence goes on along the minus strand of NC_090266.1, from coordinate 47,286,675 downwards.
CAAATTTAATATCAGAGAAGACCCTGTCTAGCAGTCTAGGGCCAGACATAATGAAAGAAATTTTGACAACATTTTGAAAAATTGGAAAACCAAACAAATTCTAGTGTTTCAAATGCAATTTTTAGAGGAAACCGTCAAAAGGGGCTTTGTCCAGGCCCATTCAATAACGCTTGCTACCACTTGTTCTGGGGTTTCCGTGGCTCACAGAGGATTAGGAAGCACCTGGCTTGAATGGCCGGACAAGGAATAAATTATAGCAGAACTTAACATGACAAATTTAAAAATTTTATTTCTCTCCTTTTTTTCTTTTTTAGTTTAAAATTGGAGAAACAGAAAATATGAATGAATAACAAGCATATTAATGAACTTGTTAGTTCTAACAATATAGTGGGCTTAGAAGACCGAATATCAGGTACAAAATCTTAAAAGAATTACAAATGTTAGTTTACCCAGAAGAGAGCTGAATTGCTCTTGCCAGGTACAAAGTTTTATAAGAGCAAGAAATGCTCCAGGAAAGTACACTTTGTAGGAGTCTGCACTCCAACTATATCATAGTCCAGCCCCACAGAGGCATCAATTTTCTTATGATGCACTGACAAATTATCGGTGCTCTTCAATTAACTCATGGGTAACGGGCCCTGAGGAATCTCGGAATACACTCGCCAGCAGTAGGAGATGGGCCCCGAGAAATCTTGGTTTTATTCACGACACTGTTTTCGGTCTCCGTGTGACATCTCTTGACCATACATTGAACTATTTTGGACTTGCACATTGAGTAGAATAAATCATAGATGTATATCTGCCACTTTTCTTTTATTCACGGCCTTCTTTTATTCTTTGATTTAGTTTCAAAACGTCGACTTTCTTTCTGCCAGTTCAGTCAATGATAAGATGGAGCTCTCGCATAATACAGTGTTAGTTGACAACTATATTTTAGAAGAATTGTATGCCGATGATCGTTCAAATCGATATAGGGTTTGTAAATTAGAGGAAACTGAATGTGAGAGTGATAGTGAAAATGATATTCAAGCACCTACATGCTGTAGTTTACGTAGTATGCTCATTTATTCAAGTGACAATGATGATGACAAAGATGTAAACATTGATGATGTATTAAAAATTGACGCCGAAGATGGTTTTATAAAGACAGATCCACCGGCATTTATACTTTAAAGATAAAATCTTGACTAGTTTAATATTTATGTACATTTTTATAATCATGTGCACTCTAGTATGCTCAGAAAAATGTCTGGTCCACAAAGTATGTGACCAGCTCAAGTATCCGGTCAGCAATGTGTTAAAGTATTTACACACCGTTGCCCTGATGTGGGCTTATCCACTGCTCGACAGTTATAGGGTTCACTGTTCCCAAAGGGAACTAACATCAAAAAACTCTACACACAGCAATAAATGTACAGGGGCATAATTGCCATTACTAAGTGGCCTTCGAGTAAAAATATAAGGTTGTACATGACCGGCCATAAACAAAAGGCAAGGAGGCGAAACACATGCCCTCCTTATAGAAACAGAAATAGTTAAAACCCTTTTTGGACTTATGGCCCAATGATAGAGGCTAATTGTATTCTACATCAGGGTGACTAAATTAGAAACATTAATGCTAAATAAGTTTTAGGAAATTTAGAGGTTGTGAAAATTTTAGTCACCCCATGCCAAGTTGAATGGGAAGAGACAATGGGTAATCACTCTTTATTCCCTTTATACCCAGTAGGGAATAGAACAAAGTCCTCAGACTTGCCAAAAATCCTACATTTAAACCACCAAATTTAGAAATTTACATTAAATAAAAGGGTTTGAAACATTCCCCTCAAACTATCTGCAGGAGCTAACACATATCTATGAAAATTCTGCCATTACCTTGAGTCGCTGGGCCTTCCTCACACAGGCCGCGCCCCTTCCTCCTGGTTCACGTCAATTTACCCTCTTCACACTGGAGCAATTCAGACAATACGACCCTAAAGCGCCCTGCTTTTATAGTATTTTTAAGAGGAAACTTTCAGAACTCTTTATTGATAAGCTGGATTCCTGTACACACCCCCCCCCAATTTTAATTGGCTAGAGAGAATATTTACCAGTTTCTGATACGTTGATTACGACTGCAGAAGGAACTAGCTTTAGTGTTGACAACTTTGATACATAATCAAAATAACCCTCAAAACCTAAGGTTTGCCAACTGCAAAAATAAACATTCCTTTATGAAGTAATTAGAGTTCATCCTGCTAGAGGGAGCAATTAAATCGATGATAGAGACATCTAACAGTTGAAGACAAAGTTATCTTGTAATAAACCAGTTCAAGTATGTTTACACACACAGCCTCAGACAAGGCGCGCAGTTTAAGTGGCCGGGGAAGGTGTACCCCTGGTACAGTGGAGTAAGAATTTGGAGTTGATGAGGAACAGAATGACGACGAAGAAGCCTAGGCAGTGATCTCCACGGTATGCACTAGCCATGCATCTTGGTAGGTGTGCTATTTACGAACTGATGAGCCCAAATTAGCAAACCGGGGTGAAACACTGGCAACCAGGAATGAGTTAGTGAAAGTTCCTTTTGGAGATCATTGTAAAAATCTGGGTGTTAATATAAGGAAAGATCTTCATTGGGGTAATCACATAAATGGGATTGTAAATAAAGGATACAGATCTCTGCACATGGTTATGAGGGTGTTTAGGGGTTGTAGTAAGGATGTAAAGGAGAGGGCATATAAGTCTCTGGTAAGACCCCAACTAGAGTATGATTCCAGTGTATGGGACCCTCACCAGGATTACTTGATTCAAGAACTGGAAAAAATCCAAAGAAAAGCAGCTTGATTTGTTCTGGGTGATTTCCGACAAAAGAGTAGCATTATAAAAATGTTGCAAAGTTTGGGCTGGGAAGAACAGGGAGAAAGGAGACGAGCTGCTTGAGTGAGTGCTATATAATGTAAAAAGTTTCAAACAACTTTATTAAAAAACCACCATTCCAATACTTCATTTTTTAATAAATTTGTTTGAAACTTTTACATTCTGTACTCCAATACGGCTATCATAATGAGACTCATAACATGAGTGGTATGTTCCGAGCTGTCAGCGGATAAATGGTGTGGAATGACATTAGTATATGAATAAGTTTGAGTGGCATCTTTAAAAGTAGGAAAGATCACAATATGAAGATAAAGTTGGAATTCAAGAGGACAAACTGGGGCAAATATTCATTTATAGGAAGGAGAGTTAGGGACTGGAATAACTTACCAAGGGAGATGTTCACCTGGGTGACTGCCCTAAATGCAGATCAGTATTGACTGATTGACTGATTTATTGATTGATTGATTGATTGATTGATTGATTGATTGTTAGCTGGAAAATTTATAATATCCAATGAGGGACCAACTATATTGGTATTATAAATTTACACATTCGGGATAAATATTTCAGGTTTCCCATGGGAATCAACATCTATATCATCTGATGGCCAGGCAGGCATCAATTTTTGATAAATGAGACAAAGTCTCTCATAGTGCATTGGCACTGCCGGTGGCTCCAAGTAGCCTACACAGTGGCCTCCACGGTATGCACTAGCCATGCATCTTGGTAGGTGTGGTATTTACCAACTGTTAAGCCCAAATTTGCAACTGGAGAAAACGCTGGCAACCAGGAATGAGTAAGGTGGAAAATGTATAACATCCAATAACAGATCAACTATATTTGAAATTTACTCATTTGGGACAAATATTTCAGATTCAGAATTAAGAGTCTTAAAAATAGAAAAAACATACACTGTTTCTTCAAGTTTCAATAATCACACTTTATAAAATCTTCTCTTTAAAGTAAAGTTTGTGCTTCTTATGATTAATATCAAATATATTGTTCATAAATTTCCACAATTAATCCTGACAGAAATGGAGAATTCCTCAAGGTAGAAAAGAACAACGTACTGAACCATCACGCTAACAAAAGTTGTGGAATGCATGTGTGCAGTGTTCAATAAAGTATCTGGAAGAAGAAGAAGAATGAACCGAAACGGAATTTTAGCATGTTAGTTGGTGAGAAAGACAAAACACTCACCTCCCATCCGCATCTGACCGAGACCTTGCACAAAGCGTACCACATAGATACAATACCAAACAGGCTACAGCGGCCGCTAAGCCTGGTAACATCACCTGAGGGGAGTCAGCTATATATAGAACAACAACAAACGGTGAGTGTTCTATTACATGTGATCACTGTAATGAATGTGACAAGAACCATACAGGATGAGTTAAGTGTTTGCGAATATAAGATGTGTCTCTCATCAAGGAGTGGCTGACATTTCTATCTCCCATAATTAATGATAATGGTAAGGTTGCACATTATTTCACTCTATCTTCATTATGCACTTGCACCCCGTATTTGCTAAGAAACATCCGGTGTCCACGGAGATTTTACTATAAACACCTTGCCAATATTTTGAATACAATTAGTTTTCATAATCTAACATACTAAAACTACATACGTTAAAGTATTATAGTTTAAATAATTACGCTTGTAATATATAAGAATATTCAAATTTAAAAAAAAATGGTATGTATGTGATAGAAAATTTCTGCGATAAGAAAATTAATATAACAAGAAAAGGTGCACCATGGAACTTCATGAACTTGAATTTGATTTTGGTATGCTAAAAATACCCTGAAAACATTCACAAACTTTGGAGGTAGTAATTTAAGCGCAGACTAATGTATTCCGCACATGCTTATAGAAACCATTTCACTCACGGCTGAGCGAATGCAAGACAGTGGGTGATAAGGAAATAGACTGGGGAAAAAAATGGTCTCAAAAAAGCCCTGAGTAGACAAAATTTATACTTGCATTGACAGTATGGTTCTTTACTGGGAAGAAAAGAAAGTTATAATGCAAGAAGTGACCACAGCAGTCGCTAGATAGCAGACAAATGCAGCTAATATACCTTGTGGCCGAGATTAGTATTCCTTGGAGTATCACTCCATTCCAATGAGCAAAACACCATCAAAATAAGGATCAAGCCTCCTACTTCAAGGATAAACAAGTTACAATGCAAACAACTTCGATCATAACTGCTAGACAGCAGTAAAGTACCGTGCACGCAGAGCTAGTCACTTCACTGCGCGTGATGCTCACTGCATGATGCGAAAGGTCAGCACTCCACACAGACAGGGTAAGAACAGATGGTGTACCAGCAGTGAGCTGTTGGAGATGGTTGACTAGTTACATTTTCCCTTTTAAAAAAGTTACCACAACCACAATCATGCAGTCCTTGGAAGTGAGAAGGGCTTAGATCAGCAAATGAGAAAAAAAAAAAAAAAACACACACAACTTCATTCTAGGCTAAAGTAATATGCCTTTCAACGTTCAGTCTGTAAGCCACCATGAATTTACTTAATGCTGCCACAATCCTCTATTTGTAAGTAGCTCTGTGGCATCATTTAGTTCTGTACCTCTTCATTTTTAAATTGTTAGAAACTAAGTCTAACCACCATTGTCTTGGTCTCCCTCTACTTCTCTTACCCTACATAGCTGAGTCCACTATTCTCCTAGGTAAACTATCCTCCTCTCTTTGCCTCATAAGACCCCACCACTGAAGCTCCCTCATGCATACAGCCGCCTGATTTCTAGTGTTACGGGGCCCACTTGTATTACCCGTGTTCTCTGACTAAGGAGTCCAGCTCTAGACTGTTCAACTTCAATAACAACTTAGGTATATCAGCCTATGACTGAACATAACAACTAAGCCAAGTGTACAGATATCAGTTGAACTACATCAGGGGATAACGAAAATATTGAAACACAAAGGCCTCCAGCTCAAGGCTGCTTTAATGATCACCACCTCACATTTCTTAATTTTCATCAATTTTTTTTTTAAGAAAATTTTTTGACTAACACCTCACATTGTGCAACTGATATTTTTAATTTATTATATATGTCTTACTGAGGATGACCCTATGCTGGGTCGAAACATGTCTATGTAAAGTTTAGTCTTGATTGGATGTACATGTTGTAGAATTGACAAGGAGGATAATCCAAATAAATCTGTACACTTCTGTCAGCAGTTAATTTAATGTTAAATGAGTGTGTCGGCACATGTGAGCATGTTCTCAAGATTGACTTTATCAAGAGATGATTTGAACGCTAAATAAATTTATTGTATGGTTTCTTGTTCTGATTTAACCCGTTGGGCCTGAGCCACGGTACCGTTCCGTGCTTCGTCTTGGTGGACCAAATGCCGGACTACAGAACTGTTCTGTTGTCCCACTTTACTACATAATCCAACTTTTTGTCAAGAGATGGCAGAGTGAGCTGCATTTGTGATTTGTGTCGGGACTCTTCCTCCAGAATGTTATGTGCTCTTTGCTAATATATATCAATAGTGTGCTTGGTAATATAGACTTTGATATTTGCTTGTACACAAGAAGGTTGCCAGTAAATGGCTGGAAGTTACTGATATATAACCCCTTTTAGAAAGTAATGATGATTAGGAAAGCAATTTTTTCAGCAAAATTAGTAGTAGTAGTAGTAGTAGTATGAGTAATGCTCCTGATGAACAAACAGTCCCACTGCAGTTTCAATCCAAATATGCAGGGCTCAATGTGCTAACTTCATAGCATGCCCTAATTAATAAATAATTTAATCAATCCTATGTTGTGGTCTGCCTATCATCATTTATAATATTAGTGTCCTTGTCTTGCCTATACTATTAAGAACATACAATAGAATTCCGCTATAGCGAGTATGGCATATAACGAGAACTCCAATATAATGACAGCCTTTTCTGTCCCTTGAAAATTCCTATATTAAACTGTGTATTATCCTTCAGTAACAGCGAGAACCCTATCACTGATGCATCCATTACTGCGAGCGATTAAGCTTGCATAACGTTTTCCATTATCAATATTTATGCCCTCCAGCAATTATATTGAATGTAAATCATCATCTTCAGTATGGATTTTTTGCTATATGCACTAGCAAGCTCTCTTGTCGACATTTGAACTCAAACGCAATATCGAAGTTGGTTAGTAACACTCGTCAACCGGTGTTCTACAAGCACAGTTCGAAAAAAAAACCTCGGTTCTATTTTGTTGGTGTTTGGAACCCGAGGTAATGATTAACAGGGATAGGTGGGGGGATTCGTATTGCGACGTTAAGAGGTGAAATTCTTGAATCGTCACAAGACGGACCGAAATGAAATGCAAACCGGGGAGCAAAACTGAACTTTCCTGAGGCTAATGGCTTTCTTCCTGAAGCTATAATTTACTCTCTAAAAATTGGGAATTCAAGGCCATTTCCAGTTTACGAGTAACTTTCCTCGACCTGCCTCCAATGGCAAGGGCTCTAATCTGTGTTGGAAATCATGTTCCTTTCAAAAGGGATGATAAAAGAACAAATTCAGGGCTGGAACAAATGTGATCGTACTGAGCGGTAATAATGAAATTTTGAGACGCAATAAATGAGGTATTTTTAGATAGATTTAATACGACGTGAATCAAGACTTGGAATTTACGATGTACAAAGCGAGAAATCACCTTAATGAGGAACGCACACTACGAGGTTACAATGTCTTTTCTCGCGCCTGGTTAAACATCGGAAAGCCTATTCCCGAGTAATTTATAGAGAAAAGTTTATCATTACTCTACTGGTGCTTGAAATATGTTTTCATGATACATATGTGGTTATGATAGGTAACTCTGTTTGAGTAAGAAAACTGTTACTGTTCACATGAATGGTTTACCGATGAAAGGGATGAAATATTAGGGATAAAATTAGTTTGTGATAATATGAAGGAGGTGGGAATTATAGGAACATACAGGCCTGGAAGAGAGGAAAGAGACATGGAAATCTTTGAAAAAATAATAGATTATACTCATAAAAACAATAATGATATGGTAATAATTGGGGGAGATCTAAATTTGCCTGAAGTTGAATGGAAAGGAGCTGCAAGTGAAGCCCATCAACAGAAACTGGCAAATAAGTTAATTTGGGAGGGAGGATTTACACAAGTAGTACAAGAACCGACTCGTCTCAATAACTTACTAGATGTATTCTTGGTTAAACCATGGGAAATTGTTGATAAAACTGAGGTAATTGAAGGAATAGGAGACCATAAGGCTGTAACAATGGATGTAGGACTCGTACCAAAAAGGCTTAATAAGAGGGTTACACAAGACAAGAAATTGTACAGAAATACTAAAGTTGATGAATTTGGGACTTACCTTAAATCACAATTCAGTTGTTGGATAAGTGAAGGGAGTAACGTGGATACACTTTGGGCTAAATTTAAAGGAATTATTTGGGAAGGAGAGAAGAGATTTGTACCTGTTAAGAAGGGTAAAATGTCCTCAGACCCTGTTTATTATACAAGGGAAATAAGAAAATTAAAAAGAAAATGTAGAATAGTAAACAGGAAAATCAAAGAGGGTAGGGAGAGTAGAGAAACTAGAAAACAGCTAATGAGGGAACTGAATAGAGTGAAAAAGGAAGCAAAAGAGAATTATATGAATGGCATACTTCAAGAGGGTAATGACCACAAAGGGAAATGGAAAAAGCTGTATTCATATATCAGGAATCAAAAAGGAAAAGGAGTCCAAATTCCTACAATGGTGGGAGAAGGGGGTGAACACTATTTAACAGATACTGAGAAAGCAAACCTATTTAGTAGGGAATTTAGAGATTCAGTAGATGATTGTCAAGAGTTGGAAACCGAAACAGAAGATAGAGAGGGAGAGAGACAGAGGGAAACAAGAAGCTTCTCATTCACAAACGAAGATATTTTCAGAGAAATCCAACTGCTTCAGCAAGGAAAAGCTGCAGGAAGTGATCAAATTACTGGGGAGGTATTAAAGACAATGGGGTGGTACATAGTGCCTTATTTAAAATTTCTCTTTGACTATGTCATAAATAATAGTGTAATACCAAAGGAATGGAAGGAATCTATAATAATACCAATTTATAAAGGAAAGGGTGATAAAAGGAAACCAGAGAACTACAGACCAATCAGCCTGACCAGTATAGTTTGTAAAATTCTGGAGAGTTTAATATCGAAGTACATCAGAGGGATATGTGATGATAAAAATTGGTTCATGAGGAGCCAGTATGGATTTAGAAAGAAATTTTCTTGTGAGGCACAACTGGTGGGATTTCAGCAGGACATATCAGATCAGTTGGATTCAGGAGGTCAGTTAGATTGCATAGCCATAGATCTTTCCAAAGCCTTTGATAGAGTGGAACATGGAATATTATTAAAGAAATTGGAGGGAATAGGATTGGACGTAAGGGTTACACGTTGGATAAAAGCATTTCTAAATTCAAGGGTTCAGAAAGTCAAAGTAGGAAATAATGTATCTCAGGAAGAGAAAGTTTGGAAGGGAATTGCACAGGGTAGTATAATCGGTCCGTTACTTTTCTTAATATACGCAAATGATTTAGGGAACAATATAACATCAAAAATAAGATTGTATGCAGATGACATAATTGTTTATAGAGAAATAAACAACATTGAGGATTGTTCAGAATTACAAAGGGACCTTGAAAGTATCCAACAATGGGTTGAAGAAAATAATATGAAGGTTAATGGAGGCAAATCAACTGTTACAACTTTTACAAACAGGAGCTTTAAAACTGAATTTGAATATACTTTGGATGAGGTAGTTATCCCAAAAGATGGCAAGTGCAAATACTTAGGTGTGAGATTTGAAAGTAATTTGCACTGGAAGGGTCATATTGATGACATTGTTGGGAAAGCATACAGATCATTACATGTCATAATGAGGCTACTTAAAGGATGCAACAAAGAATTAAAAGAAAAAAGTTACTTGAGTATGGTTCGTCCATTATTGGAATATGCAAACAGTGTTTGGGATCCTCACCAAGAATACCTAATAAAAGAAATAGATAGTGTGCAGAGGAAAGCAGCAAGATTTGTAACAGGGGATTTCAGGAGAAAGAGTAGTGTATCAGAAATGTTAAAGGAACTAGGGTGGGAAACTTTAAGTAAGAGAAGGGAGAAAACTAGACTTACAGGATTATATAGAGCCTATACAGGAGAAGAAGCATGGGGAGATATCCGTGAGAGGCTTCGGTTGGAAAATAATTATATCGGCAGGACTGACCACAAATATAAAATTAGAAGGAATTTTAGCAGAAGCGATTGGGGTAAATTTTCATTCATTGGGAAGGGTGTGAAGGAGTGGAACAGTTTACCAGGGGTAGTGTTTGATCCTTTTCCAAAATCTGTACAGATATTCAAGAAGAGAATAAACAGCAACAGAGAAAATAAATGAAGTGTTAGAGGGCATTCGACCGGTGCAGGTTATTGTAAAAAAAAATGTGTGTGAATAAATTAATTCCATCCCCTGGTCTAAGGAGTTTGGACAGCCAAAGTAGGGGACTGCCTGTAGGGGTGAAGTACAGTGGGGACTTCGAGGGCCCTGGGACCGCTACGGTAGCTGTGAAGGCCCTTCAGGAACTCTGAAAAGTGGTGGCAAAAGGGGCTCTGGTTAAGACGCAGCAGGTCGTTATGCTACTTAGGATCCAGAACGGGTAAAAAAAAAATAGTAAATAAATAAATGCAATGTAAATATTAATGTTATACCAGTTTTATAGTATCATTTGAAGCAATTCCACATACTGTATATCAGTTGACTATATTTGTAAGTAGTACAGGAGATATTATAATTAGAATTTTGTAAACAATATAAATTTATTAAGGATGAGCTGTGTGTTTAATAGAAAACATTGTTAGCATAAATTGTATAATATTGTATTATAGGAAAAATTTTCTTCTCTTGTTAATTTAATATTTAGTGCTTGACAATAATGTATTTTAGTGTACCATTTGCCACCGAGGTAGACACCTCATTTGCAAATAAAGAGATTTTGATTTGATTTGATCCGCATTTATGTTATCTCGGAAAAAGAAAGATAACTTATGAGTAAGCAGCAACATGGAAATCTGCGAAAATGAAAGTTTCAAACAAACAGATTGCCGTTACATACTGATTGTAATGTGTGTGGGGTTTTCCCCGACTATTGATGATGATGATGATGCTTGTTGTTTAAAGGGGCCTAACATCGAGGTCATCGGCCCCTATACCCTGACTTTTATGACGAATCGGATATAACGACAATCCACTACAGCGAGTGAAATTTTTGCCGTTACGAACGGACTCGCTATAATGGACTTCTACTGTATGTTCCCCATCCCTTATATCCAGGGTGCTATTCAAGTTGGAAATAAATTTATCTACCGCTGACTTAGCACGCCAGGGATCCGCTGAGTAGCTTGGGGCATTGCCAATGTGGTACTTAAACAGGGACAGTAAAAAATTTACATATCCTGGGACAAAGGCTACATGGTATTGTATTTTAATTTTCTATTAGTGTTTAATCCTCAATTTCAGAAGATTTTTCAAATACTTGTAAGCTAAGATAAACAAGGAATTAGAATAGACTAAGAGGATAACTTGACAATCTACAGAAACTGGCATCAAATAGAGAGTGAATATCTGTTGAGAATGTACCAGCAAACAGAGTTACACCTGAAACAGCAGGATATTAATAGAAAGGTGACAAGTTACAAATGCAGCAGTGTGCCATCATAATTTACACTGGGCAAAGAGTGTCACAGGACCAAAAAATATAATTCTGTGATCAGTTTTATTTCATTGCCACATGCACTCAGTAACATCATTCATACAAATGCTGAATGTGTCCTAGACAGTTCAATCCTGAGCCTCGCACTCTCAAGGTAACAATATATTGCTGGCCAGGTCCAGTGTAAACACTGTCAGGGTAATGATATATAATCTACACCAGCAAGATACCGTGCTTTGCTACGGTTTGAAATTGAAACTTATTTTTCAAAATTTTACATTTTGGAGTGTCTACTGCCGACTGAACCTTTAAAATACACGCTCAGTTTGTACGTCAAATGGGTTGGTGGGAATGGTTATACATTTTCTTATCTAACACGAATTTGAACCCCGTGCAGAAGAATTGGAATGTTTTTAAACCCTATCTTAATTTAATATCTAGGATGTAAAAGTGGAATTCAGATGTTGTACGTTCAATGTGTTTTAGGCGGTGAATGTTTTTAAAAATATTTCGTAACATCTAGGACATGTAAAATTTTAAGATCGTGCCTGAAGCAGAAGAATAGATACTGTGTTTTTCAAGAGTCAACCTCCATCTAAACCCCTTAGGGGAGAAATATTTTGAGGTATTGATATTTTACCTCTAGAACACAAAAGAAGAACCTTCTCTTAAAACTACAAATTTGTATGTCACACAGTTTTGGAGGGATGAATAATTTTGTTTGTGGAGATAACACATTTAACACCTAGGAGTGGAATGTTTCCTAATTCACACCTACGAATTAAAATACAGTTGAACCTGACTTACACATATATCAAGGGGAAGAAAAAAAAACTATTTGTAACTGAGAATTACTTAGAAATCATACTTACACAATACATCACATATTTACTGAAAAACCAATGGAATAGACCTACATGTGTAAATCCCTGCAAATAATAAATACATTAAGACAGAAAATATTATTTTGATCTTGGTCCAGCCTTAAAGAAATCAGATAGTTTGGTTTGTTTCACTTTTCTTGCATTAAGAACATAAAACTCCTTTTGCAAACTTAGTAATGAATTCAAAGCATTTTCACTACAACTTTTCGCACTGATGTAATGCCTCCACACATCGAGTGTATTTAACACATCACTCAGTTGAGGTGTTTCAAGATTCAAGTCGTTATCTCCATCTCCACCACTGTCACTATCGCTTGTAGCTGGTCCATCACCACTGCGTTGTTGACATACATCAGCAATAATCTCTTCGCCTGGTAGTTCTCCACATACAGCCAGATTATCATCGAAATGCACAAAAGTGTCGAATTCTACACCCTCCGTTAGCGTTAGCTCATTGCCAGACAAAACTTCGTCTCCATAATCATCATTAGAGGCAGCCTCTTCTAGTATGACACCAGCTTTGCGGAAACAGTTGCTGATTGTGGAGGATGATACCTGCTTCCAGGCAGCCGAAATAAAGTCCATGGCTTGTAGCAAATTAATGGAGAGGGGTTCATTTCCTGCATCACTCAGTGTTATCAAATGTTGAACCAGCATTTTTCTATAATGCACTTTGAAATTTGCAATGATGCCCAAATCAAGCGGTTGTAGAACACTGGTACAGTTAAGAGGGAAAAATTCCACTCGGACATTCTCCACAATGATTTGAGGTGGATGTGCTGCATATCGATCCATAAGAAGAAGGATCTTCTTCTGTTTCTTATTTTAATGTCCAGTTTTTTCAACGACTGTTCCATTAGAAGCATAGCCATCCAAGAATTTCTGTTGGATTCATATTCCGTAGGCTTTGTTTTTGCACCCTTAGAACACTTCAGATTCTTCGTTTTTCCTATCACAAGTGGAGGAAGTTTGTCAGATCCATCTGCATCGCTGGCAAGAAGCACTGTTACACAAATTTTACTTTTTTCTCCTCCATGGCAAGAGTCACCTTTTTCAGCTAATTTTCTTATTAGGAAGGAGATTGTAGAATAGGCCGGTCTCATCACAACTGTAGATGTTTGGAGGCTGATAATCGCTTACGATACCTGGCAGAACCTCTTCTTTCCAGTGTTACACCGCAATGTTGTCCACAGCTTTTGACTCGCCGCAAATTGTTCTCCCTGTGATTCCATGACGATCTTTAAACCCTTGCAACCATCCTGATGAAGGCTTGAAACCAGCAGTGATACTCATTATTTTACCTAAATCTATCGCCTTTGCCCTCAGCATGTCGCCACTAATTGGTAGAGCTGAAGTCACTGGAACCATGTGAAAAGTACTTTCTCCAAATCTATGTAACTTCCTTCTTGCTGATGGCTGCGCTTTGCTGATTTTGAACCCAGTTTTAAGAACTCATCCAATTTAGTGTTTCTTTTACTGATAACTGTACATAGCGATGTATAAGCAATCCTTAAGTCTGAAGCAATTTCATGTTTTGTTTTGTGTGGATTAGCGTCCACTTCTCGTATAAATTTTATTTTTTCATCTAGGGTAAAACTTTTCCTTTTTTCTGTTCTCCATGGCTAATCAAAAGCAACTGAATGACAAAACTACTGTTCAACAGTAAAAACCACATACTGGCACCGTGGACATTTTACTTCTCCATTGTTCCCAGGAAAGAAATTCTCATATTCAAACAAATTTACTGTATTTTCTTTTGTTTCCGCACCGAAACCACCCACTTTGTTTGTAATGTATCTCAATCTTTGCCGGCATTGTGAAGGTAAAAAATGATAAAGGTAGAGGAGGAGCGAGATAGAGAGCGAAGGGGACTCGTTCGGTTGGCCTTTGTTAAGCCGCCAGTAAGTAAGGGTCAACAATGTCACTCGGCAAAACTCTGTGTTCTATTTCAGCACCGAAATCCGACCGCTCTACATCCACCTACGCTGACGAAGAGGAAACTTTGTAAATAAAGTAGTTTATTTTTAAAAAGCAAGTCCTCGTTACAATTACGCAAAACTCAGTTATATTTCACTGACACACAATACGTATAACTGAATTATGTATAAACGGATTACGTATAAATACGGTTTAATTAACACGCTTTTAAATTACATTTTGCCGGGACCTAAAGGAAATTACGTACAGATACAAATTACGCAGCATAGAATTACGTATAAAGCAAGTTCAACTGTATATACCTCGATTTGGAATTTTGTCTTTGTACTGAAACTGTACAGTCTGGAATAGTACGTTAAATGGTTTCGGTGGAACATATAGGAGCAACCATCAAGTGAAATTTTAACCTCATAAGTTATGTCAAACAGTTTCAAAGAAATGAATATTATGTCATCACGACTCACCCCCAGTCAAAACCCCTTAAGGGTGTGCTGGTTTAAGACAACTTGTTAGTTAAAATGTAATGCACATAGAAGCAATCATCATTTGAAGTTTCATCCTTGTATGTTAAAAGGTTTCAGAGAAATTAATTTTTGTCATCCGGCCCCTATTTCCAGTCTAACCCCCCCCCCCCCCCTCCCTTAGGAATGTATTGTTTTAAGACCACTCCTCATTCAAAATTTAAGATGTATAGGAACAACAATCATGTGAAATTTCAACCTCAGATGTCAAACAGTTTCAGAGAAATAAATATGTTTGTCATTGGACGTCACCCCCAGTCAAGACCCCTTAGAGGTGCACTGTTTTAAGACCCGCTCCTTATTTAAAATTTAAGATATTGAGTAACCACCATATGTAATTCCAACCTCGTATGTCAAGGGATATACGAGAAATTGATATTTTTGTAATCAGGCCTTAAAAGCCGAAGTCAAAAGTCCTTACGGGCGCATCAAACACATGTAGGAGTGTACTGATTTAAGACTACTACTTATTTAAAGCCTATTACATATAGGAGCAAACATAATGTGAAATTTCAACCTCATATATCAGTCAATTTCAGAGAAACGAATATTTGCGTTTTAGGCCCCATCCTCATGGTCAAAACCCTTAGGGGTGTATTATTTTAAGAATAAATTTTTTTTAAGATTTACAGGAGCAACTGTCATATGAATTTTCAAACTCGTACGAAAAATGGTTTGAGGGAAATGAATAGTTATGTCAAGACCACACCCCATAGTCACCCCCACCCCCCTAGGGGTGTACTGTTTAAGAACAGTTCTTATCCAAATCTAAGACACATAGGAAAACCATCAAGTGAAATTTAAAGCCCATGTCAAACGGTTGGAGAGAAATGAATATTTATATTGTCAGTCCTCCTCCCCGCCCATTAAAAACCCTTACGTGTACATTATTTTCAGATCACGTTTTATTGAAAATCTAAGACATAAAGGAGGAACCATTATGTTAAATTTCAACCTCGTATGTCAAACTGTTTCAGAGAAAGGAATATATTTGTTTTTGGGGAGTAACCCCCATTTTTACCCTCAACACGTTCCTTGCGGTTCGAGTCACCATGTGTCCTGAAGCATCTTACTCTTATCCGTCGGTGTTAAGTTCCCAAAATGTCATAGTTACAAATTTCCAATAACTAATGGCAACATAGTGTTCCTATTGAAGTAAAGGATCGAGGCATACTAATAGTTTCAATTGGCCCACCGGTGACCCGAAGGAATTTTTTTCTATCTTCCATTCATATCGTTTCGGGTCAACCGTGTGTTCGAATTTTTTTTTGCGGTAATCACTTGCGGGGTCACAGTGAATGAAGCCTACAACGTTGCTGCCTTCAGATGGCAGATTGTTGTTTAATACGAGGAGTACCACCCTTGTGACATCTCGTGTAACTTATTCCTTTCTACATTGCTCTCAGGTAAGCGGGTACACTTTTTCTAATTTTTATTTATTGGGGTAGTTATTGATATGTTTATTATCTTCTGTACATAATATTTACAAGCAAGTTCACGTCATCATTTTTTTTCTAGGCATGGAGCCTTCACATTCTGGCACACCGGTGGCACGGAAAAGAAAGAGGTTTAGGACGGCACTGCCGGCCTCGTGGTGTAGGGGTAGCGTGCTTGCCTCTTACCCGGAAGCCCCGGGTTCGATTTCTGGCCAGGTCAGGGATTTTTACCTGCATCTGAGGGTTGGTTTGAGGACTACTCAGCCTACGCGATTACAACTGAGGAGCTATCTGACGGTGAGATAGCGGCCCCGGTCTAGAAAGCCAAGAATAACGGCCGAGAGGATCCGTTGTGCTGACCACACGATACCTCATAATCTGTAGGCCTTCGGGCTGAGCAGCGGTCGCTTGGTAGGCCATGACCCTTCGGGGCTGTTGTGCCATGAGGTTAAGTCGGCACTGGATCCCGGACAAAGTGCTTATGATTTGAAACAAGTGATGACAGCGACGGTGATTTCTCTCCAGTATCTGATGATGACTCTAAGTACAGCCTCGTCTTTTGTGATATTTTGTTATTAAGCATAATATGAAAACAATTAACCTATGCCTATCAAATTCCCATAAAAACAGATCAATGAATGAGCAACATTTACTTCTGGGGTCATTTCTAGGTCACACACTTCTTGAATCGGAAAAATGTCACTGAGGGAAATACATCGGAATGTCTCCTCAACAATAACGCACACAACAAGTTCCAGTATTGTTTTGGACTTCACAGCAGGGACTAATCAAAGTCAAATTCGTCAGGTCATCGGTGACTCGAACTGATAATAACTAAAGGCAGCATCAGGTCACCAGGGGGCCGATACGACCTAAAATTAAGTCATCAAAATTCACTGCCATAGGGAACATGCTAAGGGCTGAATTTTTTCTAAACTTGTCTTATTTAACATCTGGTACATTAACAAAAAAATCATTGAGTGCAATTTCGACTTTGTCTGGACAATGGTTTCGGAGGAATTAATATTTTGATTTTTAGGGTTTTACCCCTATTTCATCCCCTTAGGAGTGGAATTTTTTGAAAACCTTCCTTAGTGGGTGCGTATTGCGTTTTATATATAGATATATAACAATTTTCACATTTGTAACATTGTCAGTTGGATACAAGTATCCTCATAAAAATAATTCAATATATTTCACACCCCCCTTTAGGCCTCTTAAGTGGATTTTCTGAAAAAAAAAAAGTTTATTTTAAAAGGAGATTCCAAATACCAATTTTCATGTGTGTAGTATCTTCAGTTTTTGAGATGTACTGCATATTTACTCATTTTAAATATTCACCCCTTTTTTTCACTTCTGTTCAACCCCCTTAGGTGGATTTTCACTAAACTAAAAAAAATATGTATTTCTTTCCTTTCAAATCCACATACCAATTTTCATGGCTGTAATATTTTCAGATTCTGATATATAAGTACCCTCATAAAAAGAACTGAACCAATTTTTCTCCTCTTTTCACCCTCCCCCCCCTCCTTAAAAAGGATTTCCAGAAAATGAAGAAATACATGTTCTTTTATTTTTAAAGGAGATTCAAAATACCAATTTTTACATCTCTAAAATGTCAAGTTTTTGAGATACAGAGATACTCATTTAAACAATTCACCCCCACGCTGTAACCGTACGTATGTACGACTCCCGAGTTTTTAGGTTAGGAAATTTTCGTATATAGTTTGTTAGGTTAAAATCATGTAATTTTGTTTATATATCATGTAAAAACGTAATATTATAAGAAGAATGTATAGTTAGGGAATATTGCATATGTTCATCATTATATTTTGTATAAATTTCCGTTTGGGTAAGAGTCTGTAAATATGGCCTAGCCGTAAGGATTGTGCAACCGGGAAAACTGCGACTATATCGGGAAGGACGGTTGAAGTCAGTTGGAGGTGTTGCAACAGGTGGCTTGAAAACACGGGGTACGGCAGGTTGTATCGGTTGAAGAATTGGGGTGAATCAATGTGGACATACATGAGTGGACGGTCTATGTCACATCATATACTCGATAGCCAATGCGAGGGCTTTGTTTTGAGCGAGGTTTGTGTTGACAGAGTGACGCGGGAAGAAGTGCCGGTGTGAGCGTTGCTACCAATAACTTTTCAGGACGCGATTACCACGCGTAGCAAGGATATATAAGTGGGTAGCGTGTGCGGCGAGGCTTTCTGATTCTGATTCTGATTCTCATTGTGTCTGACTCTGATGCTGATACTGTGTGTTTCTCATTTGTACTGGTCTGCGGGAGCGACGTATTTGCGCAGTTTGCTATACGATCTGCTATTGTTTGGAGTATCTGTTACGGAGTGAACATGGTATAATCTCAACGACTTACCGGCTTTGCAGTGGACTTTCTGTAAAAGAAAGTGTTTGTTTGGAACTTGTGACCCGAGTATGCAGCTTCAGTTGGTGGAGAATTTTGCTGTTTGCTTGCCTCCGGACATGTAACGCTGTCTGTCCAGCCAGCAATTGTGAAGAAATTCAAGACGACGAAGAAGTGTAAATAGGTTAGGGATGCTGTTAGTAAAGAAGGTTGCATCCATATGTAGAGAAATAGTCGTCGTACTTTTCTCTACCAGATTAGGATTCACGGTAACAGCGGAGTGCAGTGGGGCTCTTACCTGGAGGTATGTTAAAAGTATAATGATGTTCGATTTGTAGAGATGATTTTGTTGTATAGTATTGTGTATATTAGCTCTATGTAAACAGCAAGCACTAAGTGGGTTGCATAAGTGTTTATTTTGTTGGTGTTTGTCACATATTAGTTCTTATTCTGGGAGTAAAATCATAGAATCAAACTTTAAGTGAGTCTTTTGTCAGTGGAGTGAGGCTGAACCTGGCATGTTACCCAAATTTAATTTCAGGGGTTATATAGCAACAGGTAAGGTTACAAAGCAAGTCTGGAGCCTCGTCAGCCTGATGACCGTCGCCTTGGGAGAGGGAGTGGCTCGTTGCTCTACATAATTAACTATTCCTGCAAGTGTTTTGCAGGTGGCGCCCATTATCCTTGTTATTTACACTTATTTGAGTCAACGTTTATCTGTTCAGGAATTTCAGTAGTTTGAAGGGGAGTTACAATTGGCGCCGCCAACGTGAGGCAGAATGATATCCAGACTTGCTATATAACCTTGGTAGGCACATTTGGTCCAGTGTTTTAGTGAGCTTGTGTCAGGAGTTATGTATCGGTGTTGTCATGTTTGGAGTGTTATGTTTATCAGTGGAGCATGAATATTAGTGAGAATAATAGTAATGCTATAAATTTGAGAAGTGTAGTGCATAAAGGAAGCATGTCTGTTAATGATCAGGAGAGCAGCTCTGACACAAGCATACAAAGTTTTGATGAAAGTAGTTGTCTGAGTGAAAATATGTCTATGGAAAAAGTGTATGGAATTGTAATGGGGGGTGAAGGGGAAGCTAGTGAGCAAAATCAAAGTAACATGGGGGGTAATAATGAGTTTATGAAGTTAGTATTAGAGCAGTTGGCTAAATTAAGTGATAAATTAAGTGATCAAGGGGATAATTTGAGTAGTAAAATTAGTAATCAGGGGAAGGAATTAAGTGATAAAATTGAGAGTCAACAGAAGGAGTTGCATAGTTTTGGCAAGATGCTTACAGAGAAAATGGAAGAGAAATTTTCAAGCATTAACAGAGAACTGCAGAGTGTTAAGGTTAATACAGAAAGGAGGTTTGAACTGGTGGAAGAGAAATTTATGAAGGTGGATGAGATTAAAATGAGGCAGGATGTTATAGAGAGTAAAGTTGAAGGCCAAATCACTCAATTTCAAAACCAACATGTTCAGATGGAAAAGGACAAAAGTGAACTTAGATCTATTCTTGAGGAGAAAGTGGAGAGCGTGAAGTCTAGTGTGACAGAAGAAATTCGAGGAATGAGAATTAATGTGGACACTAGAATTAAGGAAACAAAAGAGAAAACTGAAAAGTTAGAGTGGGAATTTACTAATTTAAAGTCGAAGGGGTTAAACATGACTGAGGTAGCACAGCAGATTGAGGTGGTCAAGGAAGTAGAGTTACCACGGTTCAATAATAGGCAATTAGGTCCTATGGAATTTCTCAAGGTAGTTAAACAAAGATTTGGGAAAGGGCTGTCAGATGGTATCACCCAGTGGGATACCGTAGAGGTTAAGATTTCTGAGGCTCTTATGGGGGAGGCTAAACTCTGGTATGATGTATACAGGGAAACGATTACTTGCTTGAGTGAATTTGAAGTAGCCTTTAAGGCCAAATTTTGGAACAATAGTATTCAAGGGAAAGCTAAAGACAAAATTAATTTTGGCAGATATAGGACTCAGGGAGGGGGTAGCATGACTCAGTACTTCTTGGAGCATGTGTTACTAAATCAGAGCCTGAACTTAAATTCATCAGAACAGGATATAGTGAGAAGGATGTTGGGACATTTTTCTGAAGAGGTTCAGTTGGCAGCATGCATGCAGAGAATTGAAACTATTAAGGATATGGAACAGCTGTTAGAGAGGTTCGATTCCTTAAGTTCTGCTAGGAATAGTGACAGTCATTCCAATATCCGCCAGAATGGTGGACAGAGACAGAATGGTCCAGGAGAGTACCATCGATACCCTGACCAAAACAATCGAGGTGGCAACCACAGAGGGCAAGACCCAGGGAGGAATAACCGTGGTTATGGCAGAGGTTCTGAGTCCCGCAGATATGTGGAAAATCGGGACAGGGATGAACAAGGATCGAATGGGAATCACAATCCAAATCAAGATGATCAGCCACCAAGAAGAAATTTAAACGCTTAAGGGGCGGGCGAGATAGGTCAGGCGACTTGTCCCTAAATGTAGATGCTGTTGTAACATGTGCTATGAAGGAAATTAACTATCAAATAGATGTTCAAGAGGATCTGATTAATGACCACATTGCTGACAAGGGTAATTTAAGTAACATGCCCATTAATCCTATTATTGAATTCTTTATTGTAGGGAGGGAAGGTGATGATTTGAGGGATTTTGGGGGTAAGGGGTGTGAAGAAAAGGAGGAGGATTTGTCGGAGGACCTACTATGTGCTAAAATTGATGGTGATAACACTGTGGTAATTGATGCTCTTTGGGAAGTTGCAGAAATTGAAAAGGAAGTTAGTTGTAAAGGTGATGAAGATTATTTTGTGGAGGAGGAGTCTTTGAGGAAGACATATCATGTTGTAGAAGATGGTGTAATTGAGGAGATTAATGTTACGTCGATAATGTGTCTGAGTAGTGATGATTTTGAGATTAATGAAACTTCCGTTAAGAGGGTCAAGAGCAACAGTGTTGATGGCATGAATGATGTGCGAGTGGGAACAGCGATGAAAGATATGGAAGTGGGAGAATTTAGTAGTAATGGTCGGGATCTCGAGTTCAGTGATAGTAGTGATTTCAGGAAGAGAGAGAGTGTGAGTGAAGGAAAGTGTGAGAAGGGTTGTGTGAATGAGATTGAGGTGGTTGAAGCTGGTATGTCCGATAAGGATGAGTGGAGGAAAACTGTCGATGCTGTGGGTGAAATTCTTTGTGAAGTGGAGGTTAGGTCACATTTTGTGCATAATGAGAATCATAAGAGTGGTTGTGAATATTATGGGGATTCAGGGTTTGAAGATTTTATGAGGAGTAATTGTGTTGGAAAGCTTTTTGGTATTGGGAGAAAGGTCAAAGAAATTGAGAGTGATAATGTGTATGAGAGAACAGGAGGTCGATTCAAACGTATGTTGAGTGGAATATCTGATGCTGAAGATCGTACGAATGATTTCATTGAAGTGTGGAAGAGTATTGATGAAAGAGGTGCGATTGTGGTGTGTTTTCAGAACAGGAGGGATGTTTTGATTGTGAAATGTATATGTGTTCCGAATGAAAGTCTGTGTAAGTTGTGTGTGAAAGAATGGGAAGAGAGTTTTTGTGTGAGATTGGCAACCATGGGAGATCTACCCTCAGCAGAAGTGGTATCTTCAAAGGTGATTGATTTAGCGAGGCAGAATTTAAGGAAGGCAGCTGATAGGAGAATGATGCAGCAGGGGAGGCATCATGGAGATAGTTTTGAAGTAGGGGAGGAGGTGTTACTAAAGGTTCCACACATTTCATCTGCAGACAACAAAGAAATTCATAAGTTTTTTAAATTGTATCAGGGACCTTATACAGTAGGTAAGAAAGTTGGCAAGTGTGCTTATCACCTGTTGAATTACAAAGGTGACATGATTGGTACACACAATATTCACAATCTTAAGAGGTATGTAAGGTGAAGTATTGTAAGTTCAGATGTTTTGCGTATGTTAAGAAGAATATGTGAATTTTCTTTAAATCCTGAGTGACTTTGACAGGCTGTGTAGGCTGCTGTACTGAAAAGACTGTGATTTGCTCAGATGTATTGTTTATAATCTTCACAAATCAAGGGGAGGTATTGTAACCGTACGTATGTACGACTCCCGAGTTTTTAGGTTAGGAAATTTTCGTATATAGTTTGTTAGGTTAAAATCATGTAATTTTGTTTATATATCATGTAAAAACGTAATATTATAAGAAGAATGTATAGTTAGGGAATATTGCATATGTTCATCATTATATTTTGTATAAATTTCCGTTTGGGTAAGAGTCTGTAAATATGGCCTAGCCGTAAGGATTGTGCAACCGGGAAAACTGCGACTATATCGGGAAGGACGGTTGAAGTCAGTTGGAGGTGTTGCAACAGGTGGCTTGAAAACACGGGGTACGGCAGGTTGTATCGGTTGAAGAATTGGGGTGAATCAATGTGGACATACATGAGTGGACGGTCTATGTCACATCATATACTCGATAGCCAATGCGAGGGCTTTGTTTTGAGCGAGGTTTGTGTTGACAGAGTGACGCGGGAAGAAGTGCCGGTGTGAGCGTTGCTACCAATAACTTTTCAGGACGCGATTACCACGCGTAGCAAGGATATATAAGTGGGTAGCGTGTGCGGCGAGGCTTTCTGATTCTGATTCTGATTCTCATTGTGTCTGACTCTGATGCTGATACTGTGTGTTTCTCATTTGTACTGGTCTGCGGGAGCGACGTATTTGCGCAGTTTGCTATACGATCTGCTATTGTTTGGAGTATCTGTTACGGAGTGAACATGGTATAATCTCAACGACTTACCGGCTTTGCAGTGGACTTTCTGTAAAAGAAAGTGTTTGTTTGGAACTTGTGACCCGAGTATGCAGCTTCAGTTGGTGGAGAATTTTGCTGTTTGCTTGCCTCCGGACATGTAACGTTGTCTGTCCAGCCAGCAATTGTGAAGAAATTCAAGACGACGAAGAAGTGTAAATAGGTTAGGGATGCTGTTAGTAAAGAAGGTTGCATCCATATGTAGAGAAATAGTCGTCGTACTTTTCTCTACCAGATTAGGATTCACGGTAACAGCGGAGTGCAGTGGGGCTCTTACCTGGAGGTATGTTAAAAGTATAATGATGTTCGATTTGTAGAGATGATTTTGTTGTATAGTATTGTGTATATTAGCTCTATGTAAACAGCAAGCACTAAGTGGGTTGCATAAGTGTTTATTTTGTTGGTGTTTGTCACATATTAGTTCTTATTCTGGGAGTAAAATCATAGAATCAAACTTTAAGTGAGTCTTTTGTCAGTGGAGTGAGGCTGAACCTGGCATGTTACCCAAATTTAATTTCAGGGGTTATATAGCAACAGGTAAGGTTACAAAGCAAGTCTGGAGCCTCGTCAGCCTGATGACCGTCGCCTTGGGAGAGGGAGTGGCTCGTTGCTCTACATAATTAACTATTCCTGCAAGTGTTTTGCAGGTGGCGCCCATTATCCTTGTTATTTACACTTATTTGAGTCAACGTTTATCTGTTCAGGAATTTCAGTAGTTTGAAGGGGAGTTACAACGCCCCCCAATATTTCGCACCCTTAGCGATGGAATATTCAAAACCCTCTCTTAGTGAGCACCTACAATTTAATACAAATGTATTCCAAAAATTTAATTTCTTTCTGTCCAGTAGTTTTGACTCAGTGATGATGAATCCGTAGGTCAGTCAGTCAGTCAGTCAGTCAGTCAGTCAGTCAGGACATGTTATTATATATATAGATTTCCTCATTAGATGGCATAGATATGCTAAACAAAGCTGCTCAGATGTCGACCTGCGTTTATTCATAGAGACTGTGCCATGTTTATCAATTGTTTATCATGAAAGTAAAGTTTATGTTGCTGAACAAGTGGTTAGCTGAAACTGAGTTGTGATTTACTGGTGATTTTCGGCGCTGTTCTTGTTAGTTGCTTTACGTCACACCGACACAGATAGGTCTTATGGCGACGATGGGACAGGGAAGGGCTAGGAGTGGGAAGGAAGCAACCGTGGCCTTAATTAAGGTACAGCCCCAGCATTTGCCTGGTGTGAAAATGGGAAACCACAGAAAACCATCTTCAGGGCTGCCGACAGTGGGGTTCGAACCTACTATCTCCCAAATACTGGATACTGGCCGCACTTAAGCGACTGCAGCTATCGAGCTCGGTTGGCGCTGTTCTTATTCGTTTATGCACAGAATATAGTCAGCAAGTAATTAGTATAATTTGAAGCATTTTCTCTGTTAAGTTTAGTTCAAGTAAGCTGTATCATAGAGTAACTTAGGTAAATACACTGCCGGGGAATAAACCATGCAACATCCTTAAGAACAAGGTAATTTTATTCACAAGCAATGCGACAGGTAGTTCATCACTGCAAAGAGTATATGATTACAAATTCAGACCGACTGAAAAACATATCACAGTAAAGCGTGCCCAAACAGTCACGTCAATACACAGTATACACCCCTCTGGCAGCAATGCAGGCATGCATTCGTGCAAGCAAATGGTCATAATGTAAAGGTGCCAAATTCCATCCTGCGATAGATTTTCCCATGCAATTTGGCAAAGGTTCCTGTCGGCTCTGGAGAACGTGCAAGTTCCCACTTCATCATGTCTCATACTTTTCAATTGGCGACAGATCCTGTGACCTTGCTGGCCGGGGCAGTTGTTGTACACCACGTAGAGCACGTTGCGTCGCAGCAGCTGTATGTGGACGTGCACTGTCCTGCTGAAGAAGCAGATCACTTACCTGTTGAAGAAATGGCAGTAGCATGGAGACAACAACCTATGCAATGTAGCGGGCACTGATTACGTTACCCTGCAGAAACTCCAATTGCGACCACGAGTTGTGACTGATGGCACCCCACAGTATGAAGCCCGGGGTGGGATCTGGGTGTTGTGGGAAAATGCACTTTGGAATAGAGGCTGCTCACCGGGTCTACAATATACAGTACATGTGTATGTCTATCAGTTGCACACAGGCAGAGCCTACTCTCGTCACTGAAGACGACAGTGCATCATTCCCCCTTCCATCACCATAA
Source organism: Anabrus simplex (assembly GCF_040414725.1). Lineage (NCBI taxonomy): Eukaryota > Metazoa > Arthropoda > Insecta > Orthoptera > Tettigoniidae > Anabrus > Anabrus simplex. Next base: position 47,260,894 of record NC_090266.1, on the reverse strand, counting down.
TTTATGATTTTCATGATTTCCGTATTGATTTTACAGTTTCAATAGCTTTCACTTTGTTTCAGACACTTCCACCCAATCAACACTTACAAATTGTGTTATATTTTAGATAATTGCTTTTATACATTCACACTTATCCATCAGCAACATTATAGTGTAGATCAAAAGGCTACTTTCATTTTAAAATAAAATTGGGTAGCGCAAAACTTTACTAGTCATTATTCCCTCTGAATTACTTACTGCCTTAGGAGAAATCAGCATGGCAAGGTTTTTCCATTTAGTGCATAATATTTTTTCTTTTTTTGCTATTTACTTTACGCCGCACCGACATAGATATGTATTATGGCGACGATGGGATAGGAAAGGGGTAGGAGTTGGAAGGAAGCGGCCGTGGCCTTAATTAAGGTACAGCCCCGACATTTGCCTGGTGTGAAAATGGGAAACCACTGAAAACCATCTTCAAGGCTGCCAACAGTGGGGCTCGAACCCACTATCTCCCGATTACTGGATACTGGCCCCACTTAAGCGACTGCAGCTATCGAGCTCGGTGTGTGTAAGATGTAAGAGACAGGAGAAGTGCCATCCGATTTTTGGCAAAATGTTATTATACCTATTCCCAAGAAAGCTGGTGCTGACAAGTATGAAAACTACCACACCATTAGTTTAGTATCTCATGCCTGCAAAATTTTAACAAACATTATTTACAAAAGAATGGAAATCCGAGTTGAAGCTGAGTTAGGAGAAGATCAATTTGGCTTCAGAAGAAATCTAGGAACACGTGAAGCAATCCCGACTTTACGTCTGATCTTAAGAGGATCGAATTAAAAAGGACAAGCCTATGTACATGGTGTTTGTAGATCTAGAAAAGGCATTTGATAATGTTGATTGGACCAAGCTATTTAAGATTCTGAAGGTGATTGGGATCAGATAGCGAGAACAAAGAATTATCTACAATTTGTATAATAAAAATAAGTCTGCAGTGATAAAAATCAAGGGCTTTAAAAAAGAAGCAATAATCCTGTAAGGAGTGAGGCAAGGCTGCAGTCTGTTCCCCCTCCTTTTCAATGTTTACATAGAACAGGCAGTGAAGGAAATCAATGAGGAATTTGGAAAGGGAATCACAATCCAAGGAGAGGAAATTAAAACCTTGAGATTTGCCGATGATATACTGTTATTTTATCTGAGACTGCAGAAGATCTCAAGAAGTTGCTGAATGGTATGGACGAAGTCTTGGGTAAAAAAAAAAAAAGTCATCTCCCTAAGGCTATGAAGGCCCCTGGAGGGGTGGAAGGTAAAGGCTTCAACCATCCGTAACCTCAGCACTTTGTAGGGTAGAGTGGTAAGCTCTACGCCCTGCTGCCTTTGCCCCCAGGAATTAACCTGGTAGTCATTTTTAGTGTAAGCTGAGTAAAACTCAGGGCCTGTGCACCTCCGGAAGTAGAAATCTTGTTTCTTAAATTTTACGACTTCCTGACGGGGAATCGAACCCATGTCCTTCCGGATTAACCGATTAGGTACAGAGTGCAAGATTAAAATAAGTAAGTCCAAAACAAAAGTAATTTAGTGCAGTTGAACGAAGGCAGGTGATGTGGGAAATATTAGATTAGGAAATAAAGTCTTAGGAAGAAGATGAATATTGTTACTTGGGTCGTAAAATAACGATGGCAGAAGTAAGCAGGACATAAAATGCAGACTAGCACAAGCAAGGAAGAGCTCTCTTTAGAAAAGAAATTTGCTCCCTTCAAACACTGATGTAGGAATTAGAAAGATGTTTCTGAAGACTTCCATCTGGAGCATGCCACTGTATGGAAGTGAAACATGGACGATAACTAGCTCAGAAAGAAAGAAGGAAAAGAGAAGCTTTCGAAATATGGTGTTACAGAAGAATGCTGAAGGTGAGATGGAAAGATCGAATCACGAATGCGGAGATACTGAATCGAATTGGTGAGAGGAGATCGATTTGGCTACATTTGATGAGAAGGAGAGATAGAATGATAGGGCACATCTTAAGACACCCAGGACTTGTTCAGTGGGTTTTTGAAGGAAGTGTAGGCAGTAAGAACAGTAGGGTAGACCAAGGTATGACTATGACAAGCAGATTAGAGCAGATGTAGGATGCAATAGTTACGCAGAAATGAAAAGTTTAGCACAATACAGGGTGGCATGGAGAGCTGCATCAACAAGTCTATGGACTGATGACTCAAACAACAACATTAAAACTGGTGTAAAACATTGAGTGAAGATTAAGGTTTTAAACTGTGTTCTAATGTGCTCACAAATTTGCAGGACAACAACAAACAGAGATAAATAATAATAATAATAATAATAATAATAATAATAATAATAATAATAATAATAATAATAATCGTATGGCCTCAGCTACCGTGTGCAGACATTTCAATTTGACGCCATCTGGCTGTCTGCTCGTCAATTTCGACGTTCCGTTTTACTCTAGGCCCCCACTAGATGGCAGGCCGAGTAAGCCGAAACTCTCTTGGGCGTCTATGGCTGAGATTTAATTAATTTTGTCGGGTAAACACCAAATGTGTCACCAGAGATCTTTTACATGCCGACATCGTACGACATGGAGTGTCGAATGGACTTTTTTCCGCCCTTCAAAAATCCGACTACCTCTGCCGGGTTTGAACCCGCTATCTTGGGATCCGGAGGCCGACACTCTACCGCTGATCCACAGAGATTATATAATGTTATAAAATGGACATTTGAACTGTGTTTTGTAATTCTTGAAGACAACACCAAGAAAAGGAATGTAAACTTTATAACATAGAATTTTTATCATTGTTCACAGTGTGAAACTACGGTTCGTACGTTCATAATTGTAGCTGAAGATGGTCTACACAATAGACCGAAACTAGTTCTACTGTAAATAAGATAGGATAATATTGTATAACAAAATTTGTAAGGGTTTATTAGGTGGCAGAGTCCACAACAAAGTTAAAGCTACCGATTTCTCCTCTACAGTCGGCACTTTTGTGACACCAGAGTAGCCATGCTTGGCGGTGTCGAGATAGCCTGGCCAGGGCACATGTAATCATAATCCTGTTGCAAGCAGGCGGTTGCTAATGGTCTTTGGTGACACAGCAGGTGCAACATGTGACCAGATTTCGTTCCTGGATGATGTTCGGTTAGTCACTGCTGCTTGCACAGTGCGTTGTTCTTTACGTGTGCCTGTACTATGTGTATGTCTGGAGCCTGCTCTACTAGTGTGGAAGCGATCAACAGACTACTGCTGAAAGCAGCGACATACCGATACAATGTGCTCAACATGTGCAGCGATCCATCGATACGTCCATCCAGCTTCCCACAGCTCACAATGCGACCCCGTTCAAATAGCTGCAGTTGTTCAACAGGAGCACGTACTCGTCGGTGGGGCATGGTTGTACCCCAGAATGAATGTTGCTAACACTGTTCCCCTCTAACCTCAGCACAATTACTGCCTGCAGAGTCAAAACAGACTGCGCACGGACAGGCCTCCTGAGTGCCATCCTATCGCCGATGTCCGTGACAAATAAATCACTAACATAACACCCCCTCCGTATGGACATATTATACCCCTGTTATAAGCTATAAATTTCATTTTTGTTCCAGGCTGAAGTGCAAGTAAATATTATGACTTGATACATTGTATTGAAAAGGTCAATTTATTTCTCAATTTATTTCTTATACATATTTTACTCTGATGCCATTGAACACAGTCCTTGGGGACGTTGCATGTTTCCCCCCCCCGGCAGTGTACAATCTTCGGTGAATATTTTTGCATTATGGCTGCATCATCATCTTGGCTAACTGATGGTGATACTATTGAGTATTGTAACCGGTACTACAGGGGTTACACAAACACAGTTAAAGGGAGGAAAGCAAACCAAATTACAAGGTACCTAAACACTATACACACCATAATCATGTAAAGAACAGTGACGAAAACAGCAGAAGTAAATATCAGTGAGGGCAACTCGACGACAACAATCAAGAAACTTTAAAAGGGGTAGGCAGCATTTCGTTGGAGGTCTGAAGTCTCTGAGCCATCTGGGTCTTGGCCTGCCGAGCCTGCTGAAGTTTTGACGCCCCTCGGTACCAGAATGGGCTGCCTTCGGGTATGCGTTGTTGTTTTTTGTCCAATTTTAAGTTGCTTTTTTTTTTTTTTTTGATGATGTAGCACAGGAGATTGCCCTAATTGCCACTATTTGTTGCTCTAATGTTTCAAAGGTTAGTTTAACCTCACTATAATTTGTAATAGTGTATTGTGTTTGCTTTTACCTTCAAGATTGTATTGCCAATTTGGTTTGTAATTTGATGTATCGTATTTGCTTGACTCTTTGAACGTATAGGAAGCGCTTGTCAAGGAGTTTCTAAACTGTCTGTCTCTAAGAACATGTATCTGTATTATACAAAAGCTGTATCGGTATTTTCCGCATTGACTGAAACTATTCGTAATTTATTTGTTTCATAAAGTCCATTTGGTATATAATATTTTGAAAAGATACCTGCCAATGTACAAAATTAACATTTTCAGCAACACTTCGTATGTTCATCAGAAAATGGCCAACAACTTTAATGCATACCACCACGACTGTCTCTAGTCATCGCTTGACTCACACTATGTAGCAACGTCACACAGGGAGGTGGTCACCGTTCCCAACAAAGCACAGCTGATGATGATGATGCTCGTTGTTTAAAGGGGCCTAACTTCTAGGTCATCGGCCCCTAATGGTATGAAATGATATAAAATGTGATGACAAATTAAAAGTCCAAAATCCTCCACTGACCAGAATTCAAAACGCGAGGACGAAGAATGAATGGATGGATATGCATTTAAAACGATCAGTAGATCCGACCCGCAATGCCTCACACTCACAGAAACTGATGTAAAACAACAGTATTACTGACCAAGGGACTGCTTCTATAAAACAATACTGAATCGATGTTGCTTGTAGTCTAAAGGGTCCAAAATCCAAAGTCATCGGCCTCTCATAATGGTACTTATCGCTAGGAAAGTAGAACCATGGTATTTATCATGTTGTGGGACTAAGCAAAAGTAGCGTAGACTCATGGTATTCCATACATTATGGTACTACTCACAGGTAATGAAATCCGCACTTGTAATACAGACCTATGGTGTTTCGCACCTTGCGGCGCCATTTACAGGCAACGCAAACCTATGGTGCTCATCACATAATATACAAACGACAGGGACCCCGCACTATCCCGTGGTGTTCCTCATATAGTGGGCACTAATCATAGGCAAGCCAGACAAAGCACAGATAGGGATAAAATCAACATTCAGCTATTTGTATTTCAAAATAATTATAAATGGTTGTTGACCTACATCACTGTCAATATTCTCCTGTAAGCCTAAACTTAACATTTATAAAGTCAATCAACAAGACAAATATGGTACCGATATATACAAAATTATTAAATACTCCTTTACTTATGACACACAACACTAGTTTGCCTGATGACCTACGATAATCTTATCTGTAATTTCCTTTTGTTTTTACACTTGTCTAGGAAGTATTTCCTAGTGAATATTTTAAATGCGTGAACATTGTCATAGAGAACAAAGTTTCTAAGGGACAATTTTAAATTTGAAAGGGACAACTACTATCTGACTCCTTATCAAGCTCGTGAAACATTACACTATTCACCTAATTGTTATCAGTTATGACAAATTGTTTTCAATTCACATAATTGTATTTCTTGTATGACAACTTTACAAATTGTTGCTAAATCTGATCATGTAAGTCTTATTACCTCTTTGAAATGACCAAAGACAGAAGGGAATAATGCTGGTTTTCATTCCCAGCACTTCAAACAATCATTCTTTTCTAGTCACCGGTTAATTTTACATTATAATTTCATGAACTTGACAATTCATGATTTTTACCTGTAAAAAACTTGAACAACATGATTAAATAAATGTGCATTCCCCTTTTCCAAAGAAGGAAATACTTCAAAAGAAATAATGATGGTGAGGCGGTGACAAAATATTAGGTACTCGATCTTATGTCATACTACGTCACACTCTGCATGTAAATTAAATACTAACTTACAATTGTGGAAAAACCACACTTCTGTCTTTTCCTTTTGTGAATATGGGCCCAAACTAATTACATAACTTTCTTACGCAACTGTTGCCACAATTCTCAATGTCTTCCAAGAACAATTTCAACTTTTGTAAAGACGCATCAGTTTGGGTTATAAGAGAGCTTCTGTTATTGATGTCATCCGTTTAAATATAACTATCAGAAAAATCTATGAGGGATGAAAGCAATCTAGAAGGTTTATCTTGTGAAAACTTAATTTTGTGGGCAGCCACAGTTCATACGCACTAAAATCCCCGTTTGATCTAATTCACACAAAATGGGTTGATTGCATTTACAGAAATGCGACATTCAGTCCTATTGATATGGTTCAAGGTTGTGGGTTACTGTAGTCACGTCCTAGTTCGTGAACCATGGGCAACGGCTGAGTGGCCTAGTAAGTGGTCCTGAGAGTCGGGATACCAGTTGCTATGGAATGGGAGTTGGCATCTCGGACATATTCTGAGTCATGGCCCTCCTTGTGCTCAGGCGGCTAGGACTATACAATTCACCGGTGGTCCATAACCCGTTAGAGGAGAGATCCTCACTTGGACTATGTGTAAGTAGGGTAGCATCCTGCTTCATGAATTTACAGAGCTCAGAACATTTTAAGCAAGCCTCGGACCTATGGGAGTAACTGAGTCCCACTCCCATTTGACAGGCGAGGGACTTCTTGGAAACAACTTTGTGAACGAAATGGAATTCGATGGGGAGCTATCAATATTAATGGGGCTTATGGAAGAAAGATAGTAGAACTGGCTGAGTCAGCAAAGAGGATGCATCTGGATGTGCTAGGAGTAAGCGATATTCGGTTAAGGGGAGATAACAAGGAAGATATAGGAGATTATAAAGTGTACTTGACGGGTGTTAGAAAGGGAAGGGCAGAGTCTGGGGTAGGGCTCTTTATCAGGAATACCATTGCACGCAACATAGTTTCTGTTAGGCACGTAAATGAGCGAATGATGTGGGTAGATTTGTCAGGTGGAGGAATTAGGACTAGAATTGTGTCCGTGTATGCACCATGTGAGGGTGCAGATGAGGTTGAAGTTGACAAGTTTTATGAAGCATTGAGTGACATCGTGGTCAGGGTCTACAGCAAGGATAGAATAGGGCTAATGGGCGATTTCAATGCGAGAGTTGGGAATAGAATTGAAGGATACGAAAGGGTGATTGGTAAATGTGGAGAAGATATGGAAGCTAATGGGAATGGGAAGCGTTTGCTGGACTTCTGTGCTAGTATGAATACATTACGAATACTTTCTTCAAGCATAAGGCTATTCACCGCTACACATTCGAGACTAGGGGTACCAGATCCAAAATAGACTATATCTTAACAGACTTCGAATTCAGGAAATCTGTTAGGAATGTACGAGATTTCTGTGGATTTTTCGATGATACAGAGCACTATCTGATCTGTAGTGAACTAAGTATCTCTAGGCCTAGGGTAGAGAAAGTGAAATCTGTCTGCAAATGAATAAGGGCAGAAAATCTCCAGGACGAGGAAATTGGACAGAAGTACATGGATATGATTGGTGAGAAGTTTCGAACAGTAGACAGTAAGCAGGTTCAGGATATAGAAAGTGAATGGGTGGCATACAGGGATGCTGTAGTAGAAACAGCAAGGGAATTCCTAGGAACAACTGTGTGTAAAGATGGGAAAAGGCAAACATCTTGGTGGAATAATGAAGTGAGAGCAGCTTGTAAACGTAAAAAGAAGGCTTATCAGAAATGGCCCCAAACGAGGGCTGAGGCAGACAGGGATTTGTACGTAGATGAAAGAAACAAAGCGAAACAAATAGTTGTTGAATGCAAAAAGAAGTCATGGGAAGATTTTGGTAACAACCTGGAAAGGCTAGGTCAAGCAACAGGGAAACTTTTCTGGACAGTAATAGAGAATCTTTGAAAGGGAGGGAAAAAGGAAATGAACAGTGTTTTGAGTAATTCAGGTGAACTCATAATAGATCCCAGGGAATCACTGGAGAGGTGGAGGGAATACTTTGAACATCTTCTCAATGTAAAAGGAAATCATCCTGGTGGTGTTGCAAACAGCCAAGCTCATGGGTAGGAGGAAAATGATGTTGGTGAAATTATGCTTGAGGAAGTGGAAATGATGGTAAATAAACTCCATTGTCACAAAGCAGCAGGAATAGATGAAATTAGACCTGAAATGGTTAAGTATAGTGGGAAGGCAGGGATGAAATGGCTTCACAGAGTAGTAAAATTAGCATGGAGTGTTGGTAAGGTACCTTCAGATTGGACAAAAGCAGTAATTGCACCTATCTATAAGCAAGGGAACAGGGAGGATTGCAACAACTATCGAGCTATCTCATTGATTAGTATTCCATGCAAAGTATTCACAGGTATCTTGGAAGGGAGGGTGCGATCAGTTGTTGAGAGGAAGTTGGATGAAAACCAGTGCGGTTTCAGACCACAGAGAGGCTGTCAGAATCAGATTTTCAGTATGCACCAGGTAAATGAGAAATGCTACGAAAGGAATACGCAGTTGTGTTTATGTTTCGTAGATCTAGAGAAAGCATATGACAGGGTACCGAGGGAAAATATGTTCGCCATACTGGGGGACTATGGAATTGAAGGTAGATTATTAAAATCAATCAAAGGCATTTATGTTGACAATTGGGCTTCAGTGAGAATTGATGGTAGAATGGGTTCTTGGTTCAGGATAGTTACAGGGGTTAGACAAGGCTGTAATCTTTCACCTTTGCTGTTCGTAGTTTACATGGATCATCTGCTGAAAGGTATAAAATGGCAGGGAGGGATTCAGTTAGGTGGAAATGTAGTAAGCTGTCTGGCCTATGCTGACGACTTAGCCTTAATGGCAGATTGTGCCGAAAGCCTGCAGTCTAATATCTTGGAACTTGAAAATAGGTGCACTGAGTATGGTATGAAAGTTACCTTCTCAAAGACTAAATTGATGTCAGTAGGTAAGAAATTCAACAGAATTGAATGTCAGATTGGTGATACTAAGCTAGAACAGGTCGATAATTTCAAGTATTTAGGTTGTGTGTTCTCCCAGGATGGTAATATTGTGAGGGTGAATCAAGGTGTCGTAAAGCTAATGCAGTGAGCTCGCAGTTGCGAACAACAGTATTCTGTAAGAAGGAAGTCAGCTCCCAGACGAAACTATCTTTACATCGGTCTGTTTTCAGACCAACTTTGCTTTACGGGAGCGAAAGCTGGGTAGACTCAGGATATCTTATTCATAAGTTAGAAGTAACAGACATGAAAGTAGCAAGAATGATTGCTGGTACAAACAGGTGGGAACAATGGCAGGAGTGTACTTGGAATGAGGAGATAAAGGCTAATTTAGGAATGAACTCGATGGATGAAGCTGTACGCATGAACCGGCTTTGGTGGTGGGGTCATGTGAGGCGAATGGAGGAGGATAGGTTACCTAGGAAAACAATGGACTCTGTTATGGAGGATAAGAGAAGTAGAGGTAGACCAAGACGACGATGGTTAGACTCGGTTTCTAACAATTTAAAGATAAGAGGTATAGAACTAAATGAGGCCACAACACCAGTTGCAAATCGAGGATTCTGGCGAAGTTTAGTAAATTCACAGAGGCTTGCAGACTGAACGCTGAAAGCATAACAGTCTATAATGATAATGTATATATGTATGTACAGCTCAAGTCACCGTCTTGAAAATATTTCATACACATTTCTGATCTGTTTATTTAGATCAGACTTGTGCGTGGGACCGAACAAATCCATTTACTATGAAGGACAGGTTCCGTGGTAAATGAAAACAACTTATGCTATCGTTCTAATTTAATGGACATATCGTACTTGCTTACATACCCCAGCGATGCACAGCTATCTGGCATTTTTACAAAATTTTAACATTGCCACAGTCACCACAATTATGGAAATATTGGTACAAATATACAAGCGTGGAGAGTGTCTTACGTACAGTCAAGCGGCACTCTGGGCAGCTAAACGGAGAAGCTGTGACGTTGCCACATTTACCATTTACCCGGCCATGACTAGACACAGCCATGGTACCGTTCAAAGAGATCTTTTTGATAATAAAACTAGTGTACAGAAAGGACCACATCAAGCAGAAGTGTGAATAATAATAATAATAATAATAATAATAATAATAATAATAATAACAACAACAACAACAACAACAATAATAATAATAATAACAACAACAACAACAATAATAATAAAAATAAAAATAATGTTATTGGCTTTATTTCTCACTAACTACTTTTATGGTTTTCAAAGAGTGCAAGGTGCTGGAATTTAGTCTTGTAGGAGTTCTATTATGCACCACTAAATCTACTGATACGAGGCTGACATATTTGAGCACCTTCAAATACCACCGGACTGAGCCAGGATCGAACCTGCTAGGGTGGGGTCAGAAGGCCAGCACAGAAACCATCTGAGCCACTTAGCCCGGCAAGTGTGAACTGCATCTGTGACCCAAGGTAGGGTAGGCTTAAGTATAATTTTAAAATCTAAAATTACATTCCTCTCCATAAAAAATGTTTTGGTGAATTTTTCATTATTTTTTAGCTCAACTTCATAGACAAGGTACGACCTTGTGCTAGTTTTTTTCCCTGTATGCTTAGTATTTATGCTATATCTGCAAATTTCTCGTGATATCTGTGAATGTGTGCTGTTTTCATCGGTTTATATGTTCGAGAATAGTCAGCAGATCATTAGCATAAGGTATGTCTGGCCAGTTACCCAGCTATAGTAACGAGGTGACTACAGCCAGCGTCTCAATGCAAGTGTCGGTAAATAACCCGATCCCCTAAGAAGACCAACGGCTTCAGGAGGATGAGATGATCACCTCAGTGTAGGAAATGACACTGGAACCCATAAAGTACCGTCTGATCCTAGTTAGGGGATGCTAAAAAAGGTATCTGTACTCCATGTTAGGACAAGCCTGATCACCAGCTGGCAATAGCTCTAAGATGCCTTTGGGAGTGGCGATCCCCATTTCGTAATAACAGCCTAAAGTGAAAATGGAACTCTAAATCAGCCTCAGAAAAGACTAGGGAGCTCCCTGGAAGCGATGTGCGCATTTGTAAAGTTGAAGGAATTGTGAGAAGTGGGCAACCAAGTTGGCATCAATCAACTTTGTGTCACTGACTGGCAAGTTAGAAGAGGTGATTGATTTTATGGAATAGCTATGATGGGATTAAGTGAGGTTAAATGGAGAAAAAAAGGAAAGAAAGATTTGAAGGAAGACACACTCTACTGGAGAGAAAGTCAGAGGAGTACAGTAGAATCTCAATGAATCGTTCCCTGAACTGTCGTTTTCCCGTATCCATCGTTCAATTTATTCGGTCCCAAAAATGTTCCATATAAACCAATGTTAAAATTCCCTGCATCTACCGTTCCTCGAACTATCGTTTTATCGCATCGATCATCAAAAAATTTGTCCTCGGCCACAATTTTCTCGCATGGATCAATCGAACGTAAGAAAAATACATGCAAAAGTTTTTTGAATCTAAAGGGACAGCTGAATACTTGAGCAAATAATAGCGGCAACCTGTTACATGAGAATATACGCGCGATTACGAGTTGCTACTCTTGAGCAAGGATCTTGCAGGCTGGAATGCTGTGCGCAGGTTATTCACATGCAACCTCACTACGAGTCTCCTGGTGCCAACGTTTCTCCTCGACCCACTACCTGGCCCCTAAAAGTATTCTTATTTACAAGAATTAAAATGGAGGCACTGTAAAACTCAAATTTTCTACAATTTTCTGTGTGCTATTGGCTAGCTAGGGCCACCAGCTTTGTTGAAAATGAGAAAATCGTGCAGTTTAATAGTCACGGTGTGCGCTGGGTATGTTTAAATTATATAGTCACAGGATTATTAATCATGTTGTACTTTGTGATGTGTGTGGGATGCTAGAGGCCTGTAGACTACTTAGTCGACCCCTGCCCAGTTGTCTTGTTACAAGCCGGACCTAACCAAGCCAGACCAATAATCTTTTTACTACAGCCTGGTATTGAAACTAATTCCTAAGTTGGCAGCATCGCTTAGCCCGCTGTGACATCGTCCGAGCCGCGCCATGTGGGATCTCTAACCTATCGTTCGCGAAGGGTCTACAGAATCTTTAAAAAAATACAGGTTATTGCTGTAACATCCACGTATATCAATCTATACTAATATTATAAAGAGGAAAAATTTGTATATTTGTTTGTGACTCAAACTACTGAACCGATTTTAAAAATTACTTCACCTATAGAAAACTAAATTGCCAGTGAGTAACATGGGCTGTATTTTATTTTCAAAACAATTCGAGGAGGGGGGCGACGGAGGGAGATATAAAAATAACAGGCTAATACGGGCAAAATATCGAATTTGTCGTACAAGGACGAGACAAAGCTCATTTTAAGCCCCTCGATGCAAAGAACAAAACTTGGTAAGCCCTATGGGCCTTAAAACCAACTGTTATGAAGATATTGGCATCACACTACCCCTGCTCTAGGAATTGGATAAAAGAAATGAACTACCGTAACCATGGCAATGCCAGCTCCAGGATTCTAAAGCAGCGAGATTATGCATGTACGATTGGGCATAGCTGCCAACCAAAAATGGTACACATATGACTCACCATCCGGAAAAAAATATACTGTTTGTACGACACTCATAGGACTCCTTTGGGTGGGGATGGAAAGGGGGTGAAGTATAAAAATAAGATGTATACATGTCATTGTTTGTATGTATGTATGTATGTATGTATGTATGTATTACATCTGTAATATGTGGTGAGACGGAGAACTACAACAATAATGTAATATGTGGTGAGACGGAGAACTACAACAATAATGTAATATGTGGTGAGACGGAGAGCTACAACTATGGGAAATATAATTTTACCCAAGTTTTTTATTTAACATGTCTGATGGATTTCATTTTTGGTTGTAACTCTGGACTCTGCTGGAATATTTGTCAAATTACTATAAAACTGTAAATGAACATTGCAAGATATGAGAATTGTAGTAAAGTAATTTTTTTGTATGTAAATTTTATGTAATTGATAATTTAAATTAATGTAAGCAAGCGAAGACACTTGGGACGTTTTAACCTGAAGAATTTTTGAAGAATTATTTGAAAATTACTTTTTGTAATTATATATGTCAAAATTGTAATCTGATGAAAATGTAAAGGTGCTTTAGTTGTAAAACATCCTATACTGCATGTGCGGTTATGGGTGTTGAAATAGGTGACGCAATAGGAAATCTCGAGAAGTTGCTATGACCATATACGGTCATACAATTTCATTCGCTAGAATAACGAGATTTCCTATTGGCGAAAATATAGGGAATCTCGTGGAAATTATTTCCCATCGGTCGGTTGTGATCGGGCCATTTCCGGACTTTCTGCCGGCTTCGGAAAAATCATGCGTGTGCTCGGCATCTTTTACATCCGTTAACGCAAGAAACTTCATTTTTTTCCGTATTGAACTGAGAATTACAATAAATAAACTTTATCTATTCACCTTTCCAATACAATAATGATGTGAAATAGATGTAATTGCAACATATTAATTATTTACAGAACTAGTTTCGACGCATATTTGTGTAATCTTCAGCTGTACTAGGAAAATAGCCAACGTTATATATAACTCATGACATACATTGAATTGCATAACACAATGAAATCTACAGTAAAAGCAATGACGCATAATAAAAACTTATTGCACAAGTAGAAGACTTGCGAGTCAAACATATACTAAAACGTTCACAAGTTGAATGATGTCCTTGTGGACATACAGTAGTAAGTTCCTTGGTTTTGATGTGCGGTTTACATTAATATAACATTTTGTGTACATTCAACTATGGTATACGAACTGCAGAATCATCTTAAAAATCTTGAAAGTTTGCTGGATAAAATTTTGCTAATTAAAATTCATCTATGTCTAAGGCCTATGAGGTGGAAACATATAAGTAGCTCTTTAAGGTGTGTATAAGATCTATGTTTCTCAGTTCAATTGTGGAACCTGTGAAAAATAAATAAAAACGAAGTTAACGTTCCGAAGCGGAAAGTGTTGTGGCTCTATTCAATGATGTGATAATATAAATGTATGCAAGACTCACCTCATGCGGTCGTAGACCGATCATATTGCAAGTAATGTACAATGAACAATGAACAGCTCTAGTCAGGTCTGCATGACCGGACGGAACACGGGAGGGGTAACAGGGGTGGGCCGAAGCAGGGCGTGTGGGGTGGGCGTGTGGAGGGGGTCCGGTGGGCGTGGACTCCGAAACGAATGTTGGGAAAACTTGTTGCGTATAATACGTAAAATTGAATTCTTGTTTGGAATTTGAACATTTTTGAAAAATGCTATGATGAAGTCAAAGAGAACCTTAGGTGTCTCAGATATATCATTAAGGTTGAAATTTGCATTGAAATACTGGTCTATATGGATGTAACTTAATTCAGTAGCATTCAGCAGCTGAGCTTATTGTAACTAAAGCTGATAAAGGTAATACGACAGTAATTATGCACAAGGCTGATTACATTCAAAAACCAAAATATTTTTTGATGACGAGACCTTCACAATTTCCAAGAAAGATCTGACACAACTACTTCAAAAACAATTAAAACAAACACTAAAGAATGTGGTTTTTCTCTTCACGGAACAAGAGAAGAATAAATTAATTAACATGAACCCAGGACTCCCAACAGGTAAAGCACTTCCAAAAATCCACAAGGCCGGAATCCCCATTAGACCCATAATAAATTATAGACCGAGTCCTTTTTACAAAGTGGCACAGTTTATTCAGAAATTTCTTAAACAACATTATAGTTTCACGGCTAATAAATCAATCAAGAATACTACAGAATTAGTTAATAAACTGAGTGATTTTAAATAACGGCCCTACCATACAATACATTCGTTTGATGTTGCTAACATGTTTCCAAGCATAAATACCAGTAAGTTACTACCGATCATTAATAAGAATTTAAAAACTCATAGTCACTTAAGCGAATTGGAAATACAGGATTTTATGAACTTATTAAAGTTGCTAATCAACAATAATTACTTTGTCTTTGACAGTGTAATTTATTAACAAAACGGGCTATCTATGGGGTCTCCGGCCTCGGGGATTCTAGCAGAAATTTATTTGGACTTTTTGGAAGATTCCGCAATAGATAACGGAAACACATTCAGTAATATACATCATTGGTCTAGGTACGTAGATGATGTATTCATAATTCTAGATGAGCGGATTACAGACGCTAATGCCACCTTACAAAAACTTAATAATATAGACCCACATATTAAGTTCACATTGGAATCTGAAAAGAATGGATCAATTCATTTTTTAGATTTAACTATTACTAGACAATCTTCAACTTTCACGTTTAACATTTATAGAAAGCCCACACAGACTAATGTTACCATAAGACATGACTCGGCTCGTCCACAAGCCCAAAAAAGAGCTACATACATTAGTCTAGTAGTCCGTGCCTTTAGAATCCCAATGTCCAAAGCTGACTTAAATAAGGGGTTGAATACCATCCGCTCTATAGCTAATGCTAATGGTTACCAGGATTCTTTCATCGAAAGCATAATCAGCAATATTAGACATCGTCCGCACACCACGCTTAGCAGGGATAAACCCAGCCACAATTCCTATTCAACCTTCACATTTAATAACATTTATAATGTCACTAATATATTTAAGAAAGAATAAAGTAAAGATATATTTCCGTACTGATAACAGGAGTACTGAGGTTTTGCATAATGCAGCCACTGTAAATAAATCCAACCCTTATCTCGGATCAGGAGTATATAGATTTCAGTGCAATAACTGTGGCAGCGCCTATGTTGGGCAAACTGGGCGCAACTTCAAGATAAGATATGCTGAGCATGTTAATGCCGTGAGATACAATAAATTCTCTGCAGTAGGCTAAGATGTCCATGAATTAAAACATAATTTCACAAACTTGGAGCAAGACATTCAAATATTAGAGACTTTAAGTAAAAGACCACTGCTGGATGCTACTGAATTATGTTACATCCATATAGACCAGTACTTCAATGCAAATCTCAACCTTAATGATATATCCGAGACACCGAAGGTTCTCTTTGACTTCCTCATAGCATTTTTCAAAAATGTTCAAATTCCAAACATGAATTCAATTTTACGTATTATACGCAACAAGTTTTCCCAACATTTGTTTCGGAGTCCACGCTCACAGGATCCCCTCCACACGCCCTGCTTCAGCCCACCCCTATCGCCCCTCCCGTGTTCCGTCCATCTGGTCATATATACCTGACTAGAGCTGTTCATTGTTCACTGTACGTTACTTGCAATATGATCGGTCTACATCCGCATGAGGCGAGTCTTGCATACATTTATATTATCATATCACTGAATAGAGCCACAACACTTTCCGCTTCCGATCGTTAACTGCGTTTTTATTTATTTTTCACAGGTTCCACAATTGAACTGAGAAACATAGATCTTATACACACCTTAAAGAGCTACTTATATGTTTCCACCTCATAGGCCTTAGACATAGATGAATTTTAATTAGCAAAATTTTATCCAGCAAACTTTCAAGATTTTTAAGATGATTCTGCAGTTTGTATACCATAGTTGAATGGACACAAAATGTTATATTAATGTAAACCGCACATCAAACCCAACGAACTTATTACTGTATGTCCATAAGGACATCATTCAACTTGTGAACTTTTTAGTATATGTTTGACTCGCAAGTCTTCTACTTGTGCAATAAGTTCTTATTATGCGTCATTGTTTTTACTGTAGATTTCATTGTGTTTTATATTATGCAATTCAATGTATGTCACAAGTTATATATAATGTTGCCTAATTTCCTAGTACAGCTGAAGATGACGCAAATATGCGTCAAAGCTAGTTCTGTAAATAATTAATATGTTGTAATTATATCTGTTTAACAACATCATTATTGTATTGAAAAGGTGAACAGATAAAGTTTATTTATTGTAGTAGTCTTTTACATCCGACTGCCCTAGCGAGCGCGTGTGCTCGAGTGCTCCCCTCGGGAACCCCAGCTTTATTGGGCAAGTGTTATTTCATGTTATTCTCAATGTTTTCTGGTTTTGTTTAATTTAATTTAATTATTCTGGTATTTTGGTATTTCCTTGCTTAATGTCATTTTAAAGTTTTAAATTTAACGTGTCCGAGTTTGCCCTAGATTCCCGCTGTTTATAATTTCAAGTCTCTCACCTTTTTTTAATTCAACAATCTATTCATTTGTGTTTTTGGATGCGTAATTGTATCAGTTTGTCAAAAGCGTTAAGTATCAGCTGCTTTGTGATTTAACTTTGTTTCTTGTAATTTTCCATTTGTTATTTTTAATACAGTTGTGCTAGAGGGTGATTCTTGTAAGTCTTTTCTCACCCATAACGCCATACCTTCCCATGGACCTCATAGGGTTCCAAGCACCTTCCTCTCTTCTCTCTTAGTTGTCATTTTTAGGCCAGTAAATGTTCCCTTTGATTTGATTTAATATTGCATATCTAAAGATAGTCGTCACATTTCCATGTTCTGATGTGAATTCACTGCCACTGCATCATTTCACTATTTCCTTATTCGTATTATTAAGTGTGTATTATTTACAACTATTTCGTTATTCACATTTTATGTCAACATTTATTATATTCACATTATTATTATTATCATTATTATTATTATGATTATTATATGTAGGCGTAATTATCCCGAATACCGTCACAACATCTCCTGCTAAACCACTGAAGCGATTTCAACCAAATTTGGTACACTTATGACTTAGTATCAGGAGACAAACCGCGTGGGGGTAAGATACCCCTAGCACCCTTATGGGCAGGTGGCGAGGGGGGTAAGTTATAAAAATAATCTAGAATAGTATTGAATACATAGTTTTCGTGGTCGCTGAAATGAATAGTGACACTCCAAAATTTTTAAAGTTCATGTTCAGCCCTATTTGGGGTGGGGGTAAGGGGGGGAGTGAAAAATAATCGAAAACGGTGTCACCAAGTTTTCGGGGTCTCTGAGATGAATGTGACAATACCAATTTTTTATCTTTTAGGGGAGGGGGTGAGAGGGGGACAGTCTCAATGACAGTTGAAATCCTATACATTGTATCTATAGTGCGACGGTTAAATACATATCGTACCGGGAACAGCGGTACGGAACTAAGTCCCCGCAATTAAAATTTTAAACTTCGCGCTACGGGCCGGCTCAGCAGCAGAAGACTGTCAGGGACAGAGAGCAACCTCTGTGTGTGACGTAGAGTGGGTTGACGTCACAGCCTGCCTCCCCGTGACACAGAGAGAGCCTACGTCAGTATGGAATGTTCCAAAAGTTTCTTTGGCTAGTAACCTTCCTCACAGTAATAGCTGGATAAAATCAACTACATCATCATGTAGCCCCATATTTTATCTCCATTCCTACAAGGTTTGGTAAAAATCCAGCAAGAAACTACGAAGTTGTTGAGCGAAACGTAAAGACATATTTTTGCTTGGATCGTGTATAAATTGAAAGTTGCTTCCCTCAGCAGAACAGTGTGTGTCACTGTGTGTGTGGAGTTCGTGCGGCAGGCAGCGGGCGGTCAGCTTGTGGAGACCACGACGCTACGCGGGTGATAGTTGCATTTCGCCGAGTTAAAGACTTAAAATACACAGTACTGAGTTCGGACTTAAAGGAATTTCAACGCTACACGAGTGATAATCTCATTTCGCTGAGTTCAAGATTTAAACTCCACATTCGAACCTATAAAATATTTCCGCAAGTTGCAAGTGATAGTCTTATTTTGCCGAGTCTCCGACTTAAACTTTATAACACTGTGTGTAGGCTTGAAAATTTCCCGTGAAGCCTCGTTTAAGACTGAGTTAAACTTTAATGGTGATTTATTCCGAAAGATGTTCCAAACTTACATTTCTTACGAGTGTTCATAACCCATGATTGATGAAACAATCCGAACAGTGATAAATTGTGAACGATATTCGCCTTGCCAACTAATTGAAATATTCTGCAGATTGTGTGTGTCAGAACTTTTCAGACTGTGACAAGTGATTAATTAATGAATTAATTTCTATCTATGACTGTGCCATTGGACTTATAGAAATCGCGGAATTTTTCAATATCTCGTGCATTCAGAATAGACATTGGACTGTGATTAGTTCCAATCCGTGTGCTACACATTTAATTGAACTGTGAGTAAATGATGGACTGTAAACGCTTATTTGAACTGTGCATTCGCTATAGACAATGAGCTGTGTGTTAATGACTGACTGTGGATATCTATTTAGGCCGTGGATTCATGGTAGGCATTGAACAGTGTTTAGGGATGGAACAGGTAATTGAACTTTGCATTCATGGTAGGCATTGAACTGTGTTTAGGGATGGAACACGTAATTGAACTTTGCATTTATGATAGACATTAGACAGACAGTGTTTAAGGTGTACATTTTACCATGAAATTAAACTGTTTACTCATGACTAAGCAATGAACTGTGTATTTAAACTATGGGTTTTCAATAGACAGTACCTTTTTGGTGTGTGTGATCAAACCACAGACTGTGGAAGAGTGACATCCATTACATTTCATTTCAAATTAATGAGCAAAATCGGTTTACAAGTGAAACATTTTCTTTTCAAATCAAATCAAATCAAATCAAATCAAATCAAATCAAATCAAATCAAATCAAATCAAATCAAATCAAATCAAATCAAATCAAATCAAATCAAATCAAATCAAAATCTCTTCATTTTCAAATGAGGTGTCTACCTTGGTGGCAAATGGTACACTAAAATACATTATTGTCAAGCACTAAATATTAAATTAACAAGAGAAGAAAATTTTCCTATAATACAATATTATACAATTTACGCTAACATTTTTTTTCTATTAAACACACAGCTCATCCTTTATAAATTTATATTGTTTGCAAAATTCTACTTATATATCTCCTGTACTACTTACAAATATAGTCACTAATATACAGTATGTGGAATTACTTCAAATGATACAATACAACTGGTATAGGATTAAACTTTACATTGCATTTTTTTTTTTTTTTTACCCATTCTGGAACCTAAGTAGCATAACGACCTGCTGCGTCTTAACCAGAGCCCCTTTTGCCACCACATTTCAGAGTTCCTGAAGGGCCTTCACAGCTACCATAGCGGTCCCAGGGCCCTCGAAGTCCCCACTGTACTTCACCCCTACAGGCAGTCCCCTACTTTGGCTGTCCAAACTCCTTAGACCAGGGGATGGAATTAATTTATTCACACACATTTTTTTATTTACAATAACCTGCACTGGTCAAATGCCCTCTAACACTTCATTTATTTTCTCTGTTGCTGTTTATTCTCTTCTTGAATATCTGTACAGATTTTGGAAAAGGATCAAACACTACCCCTGGTAAACTGTTCCACTCCTTCACACCCTTCCCAATGAATGAAAATTTACCCCAATCGCTTCTGCTAAAATTCCTTCTAATTTTATATTTGTGGTCTGTCCTGCCGATATAATTATTTTCCAACTGAAGCCTCTCACGGATATCTCCCCATGCTTCTTCTCTTGTATGGGCTCTATATAAGTTTAGTTTTCTCCCTTCTCTTACTTAAAGTTTCCCACCCAAGTTCCTTTAACATTTCTGATACACTACTCTTTCTCCTGAAATCCCCTGTTACAAATCTTGCTGCTTTCCTCTGCACACTATCTATTTCTTTTATTAGGTATTATTGGTGAGGATCCCAAACACTGTTTGCATATTCCAGTAATGGACGAACCATACTTAAGTAACTTTCTTCTTTCAATTCTTTATTGCATCCTTTAAGTAGCCTCATTATGACATATAACTATCTGTATGCTTTCCCAAAAATGTCATCAACATTGCCCTTCCAGTGAAAATTACTTCCAAATCTCACACCTAAGTATTTGCACTTGCCATCTTTTGGGATAACTACCTCATCCAAAGTATATTCAAATTCAGTTTTAAAGCTCCTGTTTGTAAAAGTTGTAACACTTGATTTGCCTCCATTAACCTTCATATTATTTTCTTCAACCCATTGTTGGATACTTTCAAGGTCCCTTTGTAATTCTGAACAATCCTCAATGTTATTTATTTCCCTATAAAATTATGTCATCTGCATACAATCTGATTTTTGAGGTTATATTGTTCCTTAAATCATTTGCGTATATTAAGAAAAGTAACGGACCGATTATACTACCCTGTGCAATTCCCTTCCATACTTTCTCTTCCTTGGATACATTATTTCCTACTTTGACTTTCTGAACCCTTGAATTTAGAAATGTTTTTATCCAACGTGTAACCCTTAGGTCCAATCCTATTCCCTCCAATTTCTTTAATAATATTCCATGTTCCACTCTATCAAAGGCTTTGGAAAGATCTATGGCTATGCAATCTAACTGACCTCCTGAATCCAATTGATCTGATATGTCCTGCTGAAATCCCACCAGTTGTGACTCACAAGAGAATTTCTTTCTAAATCCATACTGGCTCCTCATGAACCAATTTTCTTTTCAAGTGACCGAGTTAAAATTGCACGTGACCCTAAACAAATATTTCGTGTGTGATAATTTCAAACTGTTTCAAGTATCACATTTTCTTTGATCAATTTTATTGAAATTTGATTACGTTACACTACGATCGACTCTTTCGTTCAAGGCTCAAATCTGTTATTCAAGAATTTCTTTCCGTGTCCCAGGTGCTAATGTGTACAGTCATAAGTCATTCTCTGTGCAACGAAATCTCAATGTTCACATTACTACGTTATCCCGATCTTCTGGATGTCGTATGGATATTCCAGAACTTCAAGAATTTCCATCGTGGGAGAAATTGTGGTGTCATGGTACCAAGAGGGGACTGATGACAGTACGAGGAGAGCAGCTGGATTTCGAGTACATCACCAGCCTGGATGAGGAAAGGATCATTTCCTGCACATTTGCCATATGAAGGTGATATAATTCTGAACTTTGTTAATAAATTCAGAACTTTAAAAAAACTTAAGAATTTTTTTCAAAAAAACCCTCTTCCTCTGTAAGCACTTCAATCAGAATGGTACACGCCCTGCGTCTAACTCATGCTCGTCAAAGTACCATATTTACTGTTACAATATAGTTATTACTTATTAATTTTTGACAGTATCATATACTTCCCAGTCGATTTGAGCCTCCATAAGGACAAAGTTTTGCTCGAAAATTAAGTGATCTAAAACTTGAAATTAAACACACCATAATAATTCTAAAACTACATAATAGATCGTAACATATCAATCTGCAAGTCTAAAAGGAATTCTATAAAAATTCACTTCACACATAACTAACTGGTAATACAAATCTTAAATATAAACATTCAGAAACTATCCGGGCAATGCCGGGCACTACAGCTAGTTTCCAATAAGAGAACTGACCTTGAAGCTTTTCCAATTATGAGACGTAAAGAAAAGTGAAACGAAATGGCGTAAAAACTTGCACTTTTTTGTTTTCATCGTGTATATTATGACTGCAATAGTTTGATACCATTATGTATTGCATGAACATGTCTGGCTCCATGGCTAGATGGTTAGGACGTGTTGGCCTTCAGTTCAAGAGGTAACGATCGGGTCGTGGATTTTAACTTTCAATGGTTAATTCTGACAGTTCGGGGCCAGTGTGTGCGCGCCGACTTGCGCATTAGGATTCGTCTTAGGTAGAGCCGCATTTTCATAAGTGCGTAGATAACCTATCATGCGACAACTCGGAGGATCTGCACCCGGCTTCGGAGGCCACACGCCATTATTTTTATTATTATATATTTACATGATGAAAAATGCCAAAATACAATACCCATATTTTATTATTATGCCTTCCCCCCATTTTATGTGTCACCCACACTTATTGTTTTCCCGCATCCATCATCATTTCCCCCCTCCCAATTGAAAAACGACGCATCGAGGTTTTACTGTACACATCACTAATTTCATTGTGATCTGTATTGACAATTATCAGGTACAAAGTAAGGACAACCTAATCAATACTAGTATTACTCATGCCGGGCTGAGTGGCTCAGACGGTTAAGGCGCTGGCCTACTAACCCCAACTTGGCAGGTTCGATCCTGGCTCAGTCCGGTGGTATTTGAAGGTGCTCAAATACGACAGCCCAGTGTCGGTAGATTTACTGACACGGAAAAGAACTCCTGCGGGACTGAATTCCGGCACCTCGGCGTCTCCGAAGACCTTAAAAAGTAGTTAGTGGGACGTGAAACAAATAACATTATTATTAGTATTACTCGTGATGAGTTATAATTGGTCAGTACATGTTCAGGCTTGATTCAAGCCATCATCAGCTGATAAAGCATGGTAAAGAATAATCATTCTTTTATAGGCTAAATGAGATACATAAAATACATTAAAAACATATGAACCTTCATGAGAATTCTTAAAATTAATCTCTCTTGAAAATAGTGGAATGTCATGTTAAAATTAATGCACAACAGAATAACTGATCCTCCTTAGGAATGTTTAAAATTAATGTCTCTTAAAATAAGAATGTCATGTTAAAACACTGCACATAAATTTGGTGACAAGTGAGTGAGTCCTCTGTTGTATCATAAGAACTCATTAGATTCATTAACATAAAGGGTTTGAAGTTAAAGAATGTGCACTGTTCAACTGAATGGGGCCAAAACATATTAAATCACAGCACATCTTACAAAATCCTTAAAAATTAGTGCATCTTGATAAGAGAAAATCTTGTTTGGAAACACTGTTTCGTTGGATGTGAAGGGCATATTAAATTTTGAAACAGAGCAAAGGCCTTACTTTAATTGAATCCTTCAAACAGATGTGAAAATTTCAAAACTGAGATGTCGAGAAGTGTACATATTAACTATGATGTGGTCAGTATGTTGACTTCATGAAACAGGTTCTTGACTTGATGATGTATGTTCTTGGAACAAACTGGATACTTCATTATTTTCTGATGTTCTGATGTATGTTCTTGGAACAAACTGGATACTTCATTATTTTCTGATCTTCTGTCAATATGGCCCAAGTTGTTCAAATACACAAGTTTGGTTAATTAATCTAACGAATGCTATTGCTACGGCAGAGGATTCACACACTCATCACTAATTTATGTGCAGAATTTTACATGACATTATTTTTTAAAAGACTCTCATTTTAAGAATTCTTAAGAAGGGTTAATCATTCTACTGTGCATTTATTTTAACATGACATTTTGCTGTTTTCAAGAGACATTAATTTTAAGGATCATCATAAAGGTATGTACATTTTTGATGTACAGTAGAACCTCATCAATCCAGACAGACTTCGCTTAATCCTGACAGCTGAATAATAATAATAATAATAATAATAATAATAATAATAATAATAATAATAATAATAATAATAATAATAATAATAATAATAATAATGTCCCAGGCATGACGTTAAACTGTGTCCACAAACCGAGTGACCACCGGTATAAGTGGTCCTCCTCTACCAAGTGCCAACGGCCTCTTCGGAGGGCGGATGAGTGGGTAGAGGTTCAGGGCACTCTCTTGCCCTTGGGGTGTGAAACTGCCCCTAAAGGCAGAAGAGCCACTAGATGGCCAACGGCATAGGATAATAATAAATCCAGTAGCGTCTGTTCACCTGTTTGGTGCGGCAACTGGTCAGCGTCTGTACTCCGAGTCGGAGCGGCTGCCTCAGAAAACCTTCAGGAACTCACCCAGCTGATTGTACTCCGATCCCTCGGGATCAACCCAATCGCTTGAGAACAAGCACACCATGATTCGTGCAAGTAAGAACAACATTACTCCAGGTGGTAATCAATCCTCCCGCCAACTGAAAACGAAGGCGGCAACCGGCCACTCGGATTCTGAAGGAGCCGGGCTGACACGAAAGAGAGAGTCGGAGCTCTCTGGCAAACTTCCCACTAAAACGCCCTTCTACATCGGCACGCTAAACATAAACACACTCCTACAAGTAGACAAACTTCTCAGACTGACATCAGAATTAGATCAGCAAAAAATCCAGCTACTCGCCGTACAAGAGACCAGACTCACTGAGTCGGAGACGTCAGAATATGGTAACTACCGCATTTTCAAGAGCAAAACTACACGAACAGTAGGAAAAGCCACACCAATGTTAGGCATGGCCTTTTTCGTACACAAAAAGATCGTGAACTCCGTAGAAGAGATCATACCCATAAACAACAGACTAATGACCTTACGACTTCGCTGTGCAAATCGCCACTACACCTTTGTAAATGCCCACGCACCCACCAACGACTGCAAAGATCAGAAACAAACAGAAAACTTCTGGAACAAACTTGAAACCACACTCATCAAAATACCTGAAAAAGACACCATCATTCTCCTCGGCGATTTCAACGGTAAAATTGGTAAAGAAAAGTGCTACAGAAAAACCGCAGGAAGATTCTCAGCACACGAAAAGACCAACAAAAATGGCAAATGCCTCATCGAGCTCTGTCAGCAACACAACCTGAAAATCATGTCAACATCCCTATGGAAAAACCCCAATAAGCTCTTCACATGGGAATCACCGAACACCTGCTGCGGCAAACACCAGATCGATCATGTCGTCATCTCCTTCCCAGCACAAAAAGAAGTACACAACGTTCAAGTCCGCAGAGGAGCCAACATTGACTCGGACCATCATCTAACAAGAATCAAAGTGAAATTTACCCCAAAACGCTTCTACCAGAAATCCAAGGCAAACAAAAAAATTGGACACAGCACAAAGAAAAACATCAAATCTCAGGGAAACGTGGGAAAAAATCCCAGCCAAAACTTGGAACGAATTCCACGACAAAATCATGAAGAGTGCATCAGAGCAAATCCCACTACAGAAAAAGAGCAGACACCCGTTTTGGAACACTGAATGTGACCAAGCCGTACTGAATAGAAAAAACGCATACCAGAAGTTCATCAGCAACCGTACACCTGAAAACGAAGAAAAATTCCGCGAAGTCTGCAGACAGACCTCTAAACTCATCAGACAAACCAAGAGGAAATACCTGGAGGACCAACTGAAGTCGGCCGAACAGGACTTCCACAACTACAACACTAGGGATTTTTACAGCGTCTTCCGCAACAGATTAAATGGGTACACGCCCAAGAACCTCTGCTTCAGAAAACAAAACGGAAAATTGGCACTCACAGATGACGAAAACACCAAGGAACTCGCGAGATACTTCGAGTCACTACTCAACTGCCCAGAACCAATGGAAAGGTTTATACTTAAACCCCACCCGAACCCAAACCCAGACTCATCCCCACCTACACAAGAGGAAATACACCGACACATACGACTGAAAAACAACCAGGCATCCGGAGATGACGGCATCGTAGCAGAGCTTCTTAAACATCTAGGAAAGAATTCTCTCCAAGAACTCACACAAATCATACAAGAAATTTGGACAACGGAAAAACTACCAGAAAATTGGACAAACGCCCTCCTCGTTCCACTTCACAAAAAAGGTGACCGAACAGATGTGAACAATTACAGGGGAATTTCCCTGGTGCAAGTCACATACAAAATCCTCTCTGCAGTCCTCCTCCAAAGAACACAGGAACAACTAGAACCACTCATAGGCGAATACTAAGCGGGCTTCAGGCCCTACAGATCCTGTGCAGAACAGATACTCAACCTGAAAACCATCTTGAAACTACGACACACAAGAAAACAACCCACAATCTGCACCTTCGTGGACTTCCAGAAAGCATACGACTCCATTGACCGGCAATCCCTCTTCCAAACACTGAGTGAGTACGGACTGGACAACAAGACTCAAAAAATCATCAGACTAACTCACCAACACAACCTCCCACGTAAAATTCATGGGAAATATATCTGAAAAATTTCAGATAAAAACCGGTGTCCGACAAGGAGATGGACTTTCCCCACTACTCTTTAACATAGCCCTGGACAAAATCATGAGAGAATGAGAACAGCTCTTAAAGCTCAAGGAAATTGGCAACCATTAAGTATGACAAGAAAACATGTAAAAATCTCCTGTCTCGCTTTCACAGTTGATCTTGCGATCCTTGCAACAAACGAACAACAAGCAATCAGCCAAATCGAAACCCTCAAGAAATGCTCAGAAAAATTCGGCCTACAAATCTCCTTCTCTAAAACCAAGGTCATGTGTAACCACTGCAGCCTCCAGAATTTGAACACGAAATTTGGCACAATCGAAAAAGTAACCGAGTTCCGATATCTCGGAGAAATTATAGTACCAACAGGAAAAGAACAGAAGGCCCTGGAGGTCCGCATCCAGAAAATGAAGAGAGCCCTTGGCCGAACGCAAAACATTTACAACAAAAAATGCCTTTCAATCTTCACCAAAATTCAACATTACAACACTGTGATCAAACCTGAAATACTATACGCGAGTGAAACACTGGATCTCCACAGGAAAACAGTACTCGAAGACATCCTGAAAGAGGAACGTAAAATCATCAGAAAAATTCTCGGCCCAAAACTGACTGACGAAGGATATAGACTGCAATCTCGTACAAAAACCGAGGAGCTCTCAAACCTTGCGGCCGGCATCAGAAAAAGACGCCTGAAATTTTACGGACACATCAAACGCCTTCCAGAAAACAGACTGACAAGAATCTTACTTGAGGCAAAAGAAAACATCAAAACAAATAGGTGGACAACGGAAATCCGCCAAGATCTGGAAAAATCGGGAATCAAAGTGGCCGACATCGCTAACCGAACCTGCTACAGAACGAAAATCAACAAGTGGGAAGTAGAGTCAGAGAGAAACCACAAGAAGAAGACAGGAGCTAAGTGGACAGAAGAACGAAGAACCACGATGAGAGAAAAACTGAAGGCTGCCTGGCAAAGAAGGAAATGCACAACTTCTAAGTGAGCTTTGCGTGATCAGTTTTCTGGTCTTTTTCGCATCTAATAATAATAATAATAATAATAATAATAATAATAATAATAATAATAATAATAATAATAATAATAATAATAATAATAATAATAATAATTGTTGTTCCGAGGTATCTTTGGAACAGCAGAGGTGAAAGAAGGTGTTGGGGTGAATGGGTCTAATTATACAATCAAAGTTAATTTAAAACTGTAACAAAGGTTATACTTTTTCCTCTCTTTTAGAAGGAACAACTAGTAACAAGGTGCCAGTAACAAAAATTTAAGTCTAGGAAAGACGAGATTGGTAGTATAAACAGAACTTGGGCTTCAAGCCCTCACTTTACAACACATATTTACCAAAGGGCAGAAATCCCCTCCATACATGGAGCACTTACTCCCAACTTTTAATATCAAGCCTCTCTGAGGCACTTTTACCACAAATAAAAGAGCTGACCCGCTCTCAATTTTCTGAGCCTATTAAAGGCCATAACAGACCTTACCATCAACTGCCCTCAAGGCACAACTTACAAGAAAACAGGGGTATCTTGTACTCAACCTACTGGGCCTCAGCAGAAAAGAACAGGTTAAGTAAATGGCCCAAAATACAAAGATGAATGGAGGCGTGTACTTGCACTCCTACATGAAACTTCTTAAAACCTAAGAGGCACTAGGCCGATGAAACAGGGGCTATTCCCAAACTATGGAGGTGACTCGTATAAGAAAAATTTTAAGATATTACAGCGGGGAAGATAACCAGTTACAAAATGTAGTCACCTCAAACCAACATGAAGGGGAGCTCCAGAGGGTAAAGCACTCTCTATCCCCGAATTGCAGTTACAGATTTAATGAAGTTTTTAAATCAGACAGCAAAAAAAATTACATGTCGGAGAGATAGTTTACATTATAAAGGGATTCGGACCTTTCCCGAGGGTTAAACTGCTGAGCTAGCAAGAAATAAAGATGTTAAACGGCCATTACCTTACTGAAGAGCTGCTGCCTGATGAAAGAGGCGCTTCCCGCCTCCTGCTACATGTCCATACACTAGGTTAGATGTTGATGAAGTGGCCTCGAGACAAGAAAATCAGCAGTTTTTATAACCTCGGGGAAAATTCGAGACCTTTCATGAATAAAACAGCCACACCCACTCAATTTTATTGGTCCGTGTAGACGGTACACTCAAAATCGAAGAAGAAAGACACGATTGGTCAAAAATTAAGTACAGAAATTCTGGATTGGCTCAATTCAAAACTGGGAGAAAGAAAAGATTAATATTGCCAACCCACAAATGAATGAACGAAATTTAGTAAAGAGAAAACTTATGAATACAAAATTTCTTCAAAAAGGTTCCTTCACTTCACACCAGGGTGCATGATTATAATTTTTTAGTAGAGACATCTAAAAGAGAATCTCCACACTTCTTGATTCAATGGAAAATAAAACAAGTTGAAATCCACACAGTATTGACAACTTCGTAATCACAAAATTTACGGTAGTGACATCTTCTGAGAAACTTAGGAGTTGATCCAGTTCAAGTTCAGAGTTTCTCCTGTAGAGGAGGATTTATTGGCGCAAGATTTAAAACTGCGGCGTAGGGGTGTACCGCCCGGTACAACAACAACAACAATAATAATAATAATAAGGATAATGATAATAATGATAATTTTTTTACGCGAGGGATTGTGGAAAATCTTACACGAGACACTCGTGAAGGGTCCGCACTCCACATGTGTATGGGATTCTTACCCACGAAAAACCACACACCCATTTTACCACAATGTTTGATTCTACCCCGGAACTGCTCTCGCATTACTTCAGGGTAGTTTTGTGCTTTTAGTCATTCAGACTTCTTCTTCCTTCATTCATCTTTCACCGTTATTCAAAAGCATCCAGATCCCTCTTCTGGCGCAGGATACTTTCCACATATTCTGTCACCCTATCCCAGGATTCCTGATTTCTCAGCATCACAAGCATAATATTATTTTGCATCGGTACTTTGAGTTCAGCTTCCACAATAATTCTTTCTGTCAACCAATGATCACACACGAAGAAAGTATGCAGGACGTCATCCTTATCACAAAGTAAATGCATTTTGGATTGCTGGCTATGTTCAATTTGTGCAAAAATTTACGGAAGTATCCATGCCCTTTTAAAAGCTGAGTAATATAGTAATTTACCTCACCATGAGTCCGTTCAATCCAATCATTTAAACATGGTACTATTCGCTTCATCCATTTCCACCTAGTCGATACAATGATTGCTTAAGGCAATTTTAAAGGTCAAAAGTGGTACATGTTTCGTATATTATCAACATCTTCAGCCACATAACACTGTTTAGATGAAAAATATATAAAATTGACAAAGTAATGCTTTAGAGGAAGTGTCCTTAAAATTAAAATTAACACTTGGCGTATGGCTTTTAGTGCCGGGAAATGCCAGGAGGGGTTCGGCTCGCCAGGGCAGGTCTTTTGATGTGACACCCGTAGGCGACCTGCGCGTCGTGATGAGGATGAAATGATGATGAAACAACACAAACACCCAGCCCCCATGCCAGAGAAATTAACCAATGATGGTTAAAATTCCCGACCCTGTCGGGAATCGAATCTGGGACCCTGTGACCAAAGGCCAACACTCTAACCATTTAGCCATGGAGCAGGACACCGTGACAGTGATTTTAAATAATAATGATAATGTTATGCGTTTTACGTCCAACTACGTACATTTTTATGGTTTTTGGGGATGCCGAGGTGCCGGAATTTAGTCACCCGGGAGTTATTTCATGTGCCAGCAATTCTATCGACACGAGGCTGACGTATCTGAGCACCTTCAAATACCATCGGACTAAACCAGTATCGAACCTGCCAAGTTGGGCTGAAGGCCAGAGAAGCTATGCTATCATTATTAGAATACAGGACATATTCAGTGGAGTGGGTGAGAGACGCCGTGAACGGATATTTTCATATTTTATTATACGTGTATAGTTGTGGCATTATCTTTCGCAAGTCATCATTAAATTCAGATTATTTATTTTGCTCACTCATTAAGAACATTTATATCGTACCAGTCTATCCCCATCCCATAAAACCTCGGCGACCACTTGTACATTATGCTCCATCCATCCAAGAGCGGGCGAGAGAGTGAACGTGTCATCGAGTCTTCGCAAGCGTAACGAGCCCGAGCCTGGACTCGAAAGAGTCTAGTACCGCGATTCCAGGCATCACTCGCGCACATCACTAGTTGCCAGTGGTGTTCATTACTATCAGGCCAGCGAATGCAAAACGACCCTTGATTTTTCACATGATATTCTGAGGAAAAAACGTCGTCTTGGATTAGAAGAAATACGGTATTACTCCAGAGGCTTCTGTGGCAAACATTTCAGTTTTCTTTTTCAAACGGCGTCACCTAACCTAACCGTATATGTATCATGGAAACCTATTTGAAACGCATGTAGAGAAATGATAACATCCTCGCTAAAAATTGACATGGGAATAGCTTTCCGAAATTTAACTCGACGCGAGAAAATATAAACTATCCTCTGAAATCAGTGATAATACCGGTACCCTGCCATATCTTGAGGCGTATCACTTTCTTACTTAATTTCAGTATACGGTACACCATTAAAATTAACAGATTGTCTAATTCAGCCTTTATTTTTTTCGAGTTAACAACTGCTATCGGCCACGTTATTTACGCATGTATTACGAAAACGTCTTATCCTCTTTCATTTCGAATTTTCTTTTGAGAACAGCAGTCGACGGGTATTACTAATCGCCTTCGAATGTTGACAAGACAGGTCGCAAATGTACATAGCACGAAAACTTACTGTACCGAAGATGATCGATCGCATTTTGTGGAAAACGTTTCAGTTTTGTTATTCAAATAGCGTCACATATCCTAACTTATCTGTACTATATGTATGATGAAAACATACTTACCGAGCTCGATAGCTGCAGTCGCTTAAGTGCGGCCAGTATCCAGTAATCGGGATAGTGGGTTCGAACCCCACTGTCGGCAGCCCTGAAGATGGTTTTCCGTGGTTTCCCATTCTCACACCAAGCAAATGCCGGGGCTGTACCTTAATGAAGGCCATGGCCGCTTCGTTCCAATTCCTAGGCCTTTCTTATCCCATCGTCGCCGTAAGACATATCTGTGTCGGTGCGACGTAAAGCAAATAGCAAAAAAAGAAAAAAAAAGAAAACATACTTCAAGGGGAAGTAGAGAAATTATAACCTTCTCGCTATCAATTTACATGATAATAGCCTTTGCGAAATTTAACGGACGCGAGGAAATATAAACTAACCTCATAATCAATGACGCACTCTGCCATATCTTGAGGTGCAGGTCCATCTCATTCTTACTTAATTGCGGTATTTAGCATTAAAATTAAGCGATCGTTTATTCAGCATTTATCTTTAACGAGTTAAAAACGGCTGATATACAATAATAAAGTTTTATTATGAATCCACCTGTTCAGTACATTATAATGTTGTTACATTTAAAATAACTTCATTAGTTAAAAAGTTAAAAATGAAGTTATTTTAAATGTAACAACATTATAATGTATTGAACAGGTGGATTCATAATAAAACTTTATTATTGTATATCAACAGTTTTCAATACGGATTTAAACATGAGATTAGTCACTTGCAATTAAAAACGGCTATCGAACATGTTATTTACGCATTTATTACGAAAACATGTTCTCTCATTTTCCTCGTGGTAGTGCATTCGACGGGTATTACTAATCGAATCCGACATTTCCTTCGAATGTCGACGAGAGCGCTCGCTGGTGGGCATAGTGAGAAAACGATACGGTACAGAAGATGATCGATCGTATGCAGTATAATGACTGGGTGCATAAATATCGGCAACGGAAAAAATCGAGCGTGCATAATCGCTCGTAATAACGGATGCGTCAATAATACGATTCTCGCTGTAACCGAAGGATAATACACAGTTTAATATAGGAATTTTGAAGGGATGGACAAAAGTTATTGTTATAACGGGGTTCTCGTTATATGCCGTACTCGCTATAGCGGACTTCTACTGTATATTTACCAGCAACCTATAAAGGGTTAAAGCCTACACTAAGATTTCATCATCACAATGACAACAGTACTAACAAAAATATTTAACGGGAGTATCATTAGCAAGTATGCAAGAAGACTCAACACATCTTAGGAAAAGGTACCCACCAAATATATGTATGAGTTTGAAATTGAACAGTAAGTGATCAACTATGTACATAAACATTATCAGGACTATTTGGAGTTAACAAAACTCACCTATGGAGAATATTACTGGACCGATTGCACGGGCAAGTGCACCAAGAGCACGGAATATGCCCATCACTGTTCCCTTTTGGTCATGTCTTCCGAACTCTGATACCAAGGTGTTCATACATGGAACCACCAGGGCTGTAGCTGAAAGTAAAACATCCATATATACTCAACATAGAATTCCAGCAACATAATAAAACGGAGTACACTAAGGTAACTATAGCAGTAATTTTCTTCAATGACTGTTGATATCTGCTGGGAAGCAGAAACAAGGTTAATAAGAAAGAGAAGAATTAGAAGGAAGGAACTATGATTTATGAAGAAAGAAAGAGTTCATCTGTGAGATGATATCATTGGTTATACATCCAGCTAACTACTTTTAGGGTTTTCAGAATTTCTTCTAGGTGTAAAAATGGAGAATTTGCCCTTGGCCTTTAACGTGTTTAGAATTGTTCTTATATCAACTGTCCATTGCATCATTCAACCCACTGAATTTTAGGTGTGTGTGCACGCGTGCAAGTGTGTGTGTGTCAATTTTCAACTAATTTAAGGAACAGAGTAAGATCACTGGTTGTCTACAGAACTAATCTGTGTTCTACTTGACCAGCAACTTCGTCAAAGGGTTAGTATACATACGGCATTGCCGGTTATGATGGTCTTCATCGTCATCCAGATCAATCAATCAATCAATCAATCAAATCACTACTGATTTGCATTTAGGGCAGTCGCCCAGGTGGCAGATTCCCTATCTGTTGTTTTCCTAGCCTTTTCTTAAATGACTGCAAAGAAATTGGAAATTTATTGAACATCTCCCTTGGTAAGTTATTCCAATCCCTAACTCCTCTTCCTATAAATTAATATTTGCCCCAATTTGTCCTCTTGAATTCCAACTTTATCTTCATATCGTGATCTTTCCTACTTTTAAAGACACCATCCAAACTTATTCATCTACTGATGTCCTCCCACGCCATCTCTCCACTGACAGCTCGGAACATACCACTTATATCTAAAATATTATTATAATATTTATAGATCCACCTGTTCAATACAATACAGTATAATCCACTATCTCATGTGGTTAAAATTTATACATAAAAGTCATAGGTACATGTTTCACCCTTTTTTTTACGGGCATCATCAGCCTATATCAATCTTAAAAATGAATGGATATGGAATCTTTCTAATCTTATAAACTATAGAGTAAAATGTTGGACAGTGATTTCATAAAATGTTATAGTATAACATCTAAAATAACAATATTGCACAGAAAGTATGTTAAAAATACTGTGAATGAACAGTTTTTGAAGATTAAAACGTGGTTAATCATGAATTTTTGAGCGTTTAAAACCAAAATGGATCCGCTTCTTTTTCACCATTAAGACTGTGACTGTGATGAAACTACAGATATTTCTGTACCGAAGCAACTTATTGTGTACAAAAAATATGTCAACCAACTTGAAAAAGAGGGTTAATGTTATTTTTGTGTCAACCTGCAACATCACTGATGGTAAAGCTGAGACCATAACAAATAAACTGAAACCCTTGAAAATTTAGGGTTAAAAACTTGTAATTTGGTAGGTCTAGGATCTGGGGCAGCTGTCATGATTGGTAAGCAAAAGGGAGTAGCAACACTGCTAAGAGAGAAAAGAAATGGACTCATGATAAACTGTCACTGCATAAATCACAGATTGGCACTTGCTAGTGCCCAGGCAGCAGCTGAAGTGGCTTATTTAGTGAAGTTTAATGATATTTTAAGACAACTCTTTTTCTTTTTTTTCAGAATACCTGTCAGGATGGCTGGTTTAACTGAAATCCAGAATATCATGGACAGCCCTCAAATTAAACTAAAAATGGCCAGTGATACTAGATGGTTGTCTCATGACTCTGCTGTACAGTCTCTAAGAAGATCTATGGTAAGTGTTGTTGCGGCACTTGAAAGAAAGGCCACTGAAAGAAATGATATTATAGCTGAAGGTTTAAGCAAGTGCATGAAAACATACAATTTCTTAGCTGCAGTTATGATGCTTTCAGCTATCATACCTCTTCTGTGTACATTGTCTAGAGCTTTGCAAATGCAAGATATTGACTTGACAGAAATTGAGCCAATCTTAGAAGCCACAAAAATCAGCGTCTTACAATTGAAAGACACTCTAGGAAATCGTTTTCAAAGTCCCAATCAACATCTTGTTGGTGAATGGTCAGACTTACACATCACTTATTCAGATGTTGATGTTGTGACCTTCAAGACAACAATTTATGACAAGTACATAGATACTGATATCAAACATCTAGAACACAGATTTCCAGATAGGCCCATCATTTCCTGCTTTTCAAGAGTGTTTAATGCAAAAAGTCAAGATCAGAATGAAGTTTCTGAGTTGCTTCTTGTTTCTACTTTAAAATGGGAAGCCCTCCAGTCATAAATTACAATAGCGCTAAACTGGAATGGTCTGTTGCATCAAAAATGTTTCAAGGAGAGTCCTACATTGGATTAAGACCTAAACAAATAATGTAGTTTGCAACAACATGCGAGCTTAAGGAATCTTTTCCAAATTTAGCAAGACCAGCTGCTATTGGACTGTCCGTACCTGTGAGCACAGCTGAATGTGAAAGGGGATTTTCAGCTTTGAAGAGAGTTAAAACCTGTCGTATGAAAGAGAGCACACTGAACAATTTGATGCTAATTTCACTAGAGGGACCAGACTCAACAGAATTCAATTATGTAAGAGCTGGAGACAACTGGGCCTCAAAGAAAAATCAACATATAAAACGTCATGCTAAAAGTAAATTTCAATTTTGTAATAGTAGAAAAAGATGTTATCTTATTTTGTCTTGTTCGTGATAACAGTGAAATCAATTTTGCAATTAATGTTTACCTCTCTGATAATATTGTTAATCCAAGCATGTATCCCACCTATATCAACCAGAGGGGAATAAGTAATCTATTTATTGAAATTTTATCATTCATTTCTGAAGTAGTATTCCCCCGGCTACTTATTCCTGCCACCTGGCTGACAAAAATTTCTGGGGAGAAAACTGGTACTGTATGTCCAAATAATATTTTTAGTCCATTTTCTTCATTCCATTATTCTAAATTTCCACCTTTACATTTTTTATGATTAGAAATTTCAATGCTATTGCCTGCATCAAATTTTTATCCACTCTCATCACTGACCAGGGTTCGGTTGCATATCTCATAAAAGGTATGTTATCATACCATGTGTATTACTCCATTTGGTACAGTCTTGTTCCAAAATAGATCCTGCTGGGTAGAAAATAGAAAAATTAAAGAAAACAGAACTGAAAGTACAACAGTCCATAGAGAAGATGTATGTATGTATGTATGTATGTATGTATGTATGTATGTATGTATGTATGTATGTATGTAAAACTGATAAATGTGTGGTCGAGTGAAGAAAATAAAGTACATATTACATACAAGTAAAAATGATCATGAATCCAGTTAATCATCTACAGACAGTTATCAAAATTACAGATCATACCATTGATAACATCAATTAATTAGAACTTAAAATTACATTATTAGAAGCATTATCAAGTCTTTCATTACTCAGCACACTAGTCATACTTACAAACTGCATATAAGATCAAGCCTGCATATAATGTGGGAACATACGGGGATATCCCAACTAAGATGTAAGCTGGCCCGATTAATCCTAGTCCCTGGAAAAAAAAAAAAAAATTGAAAAGAATTAGGTATTGAAAATATCCTTCATGAACACGGCAACAATAATTTGATATCACACCAGTAAATAGAGCATAGCTTAAATTCTGAAAATCACCAACAAGGGAAACAAAAGATAGACTAAAACATCTGCGGTAAGATACCCTCTAGTGCTTTTCTGTCTACTCAGTCATTCTCTTTATGTGAAGTCTGCACAATTTAGATCATAGACAATGTATAGTGCTCAAAATACAAGAATGAGCACATGGCAGTATATGTTATAATGTTCCATGAATTTAATATTTTATCAGATTAGTTTTAATTCTTATCAAAATTTAATTCACTGCCAATGTAGATATAAACCCTGTGGATACTCAAAACAAAGATTATGTCTGTAGGTTCAATTGTTTCTGAGGAACACATAACTGTGAGGAACCATGCGCTCATTCATTTTTCAGCAACAGAACAATCTGAATACACTCTGAAATAATAAAGTTTGATGTCAACTCCCAGTGTATTTTCCTTTAACTTTTCAACACTCCTCGTTTATCCCATTGCCTGATCATAACTAGGTAAGTCCATTGTAATTTGGGCCTACCCAGATTTCTCTTTCCATTGAATTGTAATTCTTCAGTTTGTTTTTGATATTCTCTGTTCAATTAACACAATGTGTTAAAACATTTCAGTCTCTCTCTCTCTCTCTCTCTCTCTCCATTTATCACTCGATCTGTCAATCTCAATTTTTGTTGGTACGAGGGCTGTAACTAAAGTAGTGGCAATACTGATAGAACTCAATATTTAATGAACTAACAGGTACAATCGCATTTCGTTCCTTCAAGCTGTCTTATTACCCTTTGCCGAATGTCGGGAGACCATTGGGGACTGTTGGCAGGGCGTTCTCTGTTGACGACAGTGACAGAGGGCCCTACTGCGTGGAGTACAGATGCCACGTCAGGAAATCGGCGGCCTCGGAGGGGTTCCTTTGATGGTCTACAGAAACGAGACACTCATGATGTCGATCTGATCTTGAAGAATGGACAGCCAACCTGTGCGGTGCAAATCCGCAGTCTCATTCCGACCCGCACAAAACGCCTTGACCCATCGTCCAACTGCCCTATACGGTCATGCATTCTCACCACAGGATTCACGGAATCCTCTACAACATTCTGGTGGATTTTTACCATGATCACTTCTATTTTAATCCACAAACACTAATCACCTATTGAAAACATGCTTTAAACTAGTGAAACACACACTCTTCAATGCCATACAGCAACGCTTCCAACTGGATGCCCATCAAATGCACTCCCATATGCTATTTGCGCATGCCCCACCTCCCGCGAGTCTCTGAACTACATTATTTATAGCACTCGTATATCCACATTTCTTACTCAGCCTATGGACTGATTTTCAGTTATTTTTCATTTTGCTACTGGCTGCATGTCAAAATTTGTATATAATCTGCCAAGGAGAAAAGAAAACTCGGTGTATGAATATTAATAATAATAATGTTATTTGCTTTACGTCCCACTAACTACTTTTACGGTCTTCGGAGATGCCGATGTGCCAGAATTTAGTCCCGCAGGAGTTCTTTTACGTGCCAGTAAATCTACCGACACGAGGCTGTCGTATTTGAGCACCTTCAAATACCACCGGCCTGAGCCAGGATCGAACCTGCCAAGTTGGGGTTAGAAAGCCAGCGCCTTAACCATCTGAGCCACTCAGCCCAGCGTATGAATATTAAGAGCTCATATGGAAAATGACTTATAGGAAAAGAAGACAAGGCAGAATGATGGCAGGAACATCTATCCAACAGTTGTATCAAGGTAGGCTGTTGATGATGATGACAGGGAGACCCTATTGTAAGGTCAGAATTCGACAGAGCTTTGAGGAGGCACCTGGAATTGATGACATATCCTCAGAATTACTGACTGCCTTACGAGAAACCAGCATGGTGAGGTCATTCCATTTAGTATGCAAGAAATATGACACAGGAGAAGTGCCATCTGATTTTTGGCAGAATGTTGCCTTGTACATATTCCTAAGAAAGCTGGCGCCGGCAAGAGTGAAAACTACCACACCATTAGTTTAGTATCTCACACCTGCAAAATTTTAACACGTATATTTACAGAAGAATGGAAAAACAAGTTGAAACAAAGTTCAGATAAGATCAATTTGGTTTCAGAAGAAATGTAGGAACACATGAAGCAATCCTGACTTTATGCCTGATCTTAGAGGACCAAATTAAGAAGGCCAAGCCCATGTATATGGCATTTGTAGATCTAGAAACGGCATTCCATAATGTTGATTGGACCAAGCTATTTGAGATTCTGAAAGTGATTGGGATTAGATGCCGAGAAAGAAGAATTAGAAGTACTATCTGTACAAAAATCAGTCTGCAGTGATAAGAATCGAGGACTTTGAAAAAAAGCAGCAATCCAGAAAGGAGTGAGGCAAGGCTGCAGTGTCCCCCCCCTCCTTTTGAATGTTTATATAGAAGAGACATTAAAAAAAAAAACCATGGCACTCCAGTAATTGAAGGGAAGGGGCCTCCCAAGCGACTACTGCTCAGCCCGAAGGCCTGCAGATTACAAGGCGACGTGTGGTCAGCACGACGATCCTCTCTGCCATAATTCTTGGCTTTCTATATC
This sequence comes from Anabrus simplex, assembly GCF_040414725.1. NCBI lineage: Eukaryota > Metazoa > Arthropoda > Insecta > Orthoptera > Tettigoniidae > Anabrus > Anabrus simplex. Next base: position 47,221,289 of record NC_090266.1, on the reverse strand, counting down.
GGGGCCGCTCTCTCACCGTCAGTTAGCTCCTCAAATCTAATCATGTACGCTGACCGGACCCCAAACCAGCCCTAAGGTCCAGGTAAAAATCCCTGACCTGGCCAGGAATCGAACCCGGGGCCTCCGTTAAAAGGCAAGCACGCTATCTCTATACCACGGGGCCGGCTAGAAGAGGCATTAAAAGAACCCTGAGATTTGCCGATGTTATTGTTAATTTATCTGAGTCTGCAGAAGATCTGGAGAACTTGCTGAATCTTGGGGAAGGAGTACAAGATGAAAATAAATAAGCCCAAAACAAAAGTAATGGAGTTCAGTCGAAGGAACACAGGTGATGCAGGAAATATTAGATTAGGAAATGAAGTCTTAAAAGAAGTACGGTAGATGAACATTGTTACTTGGGTAGTAAAATAATGAGCGATGCCAGAAGTAAGGAGAACATAAAATGCAGACTAGCACAAGCACAGAAAATAAATTTGCTCACTTCAAACATTGATGGAGGAATTAGATGTATTTGAAGACTTACGTCTGGCGTATGGAACTGTATGGAACTGAAACATGGATGATAACTAGCTCAGAGGGGAAGAGAAATGGGGTATTACAGAAGAATGCTGAAGGTAAGATGGATAGATCGAATCATAAATGAAGGGATACTGAATCAAACTGGTGAGAGGAAATCGATTTGGCTAAATTTGACGAAGAGGAGAGATAGAATGATAGGACACATCTTAAGACATCCAGGAATTGTGCAGTTGGTTTTTGATGGAAGTGTAGGTGGTAAGAATGGTATTAATATGACAAGCAGATTAGAGAAGATGTAGGAAGTAGTAGTTATGTAAAAATGAAAAGATTAGCACAACCTTCACTAAACTAGATTCTGCGCTCTGTAATGGAGAGCATTTCAATGTTTTATCCTCCTGCTGATTTCCATTACAAGTCTTGAATTCCCCATTAATTCACTTAACCCTTAGACACTTATTTTGTTTTGCTATGCTGTCAATTCTTTGTTTCGAATGCCAAGACATTCTGTAGCTGTCTGTCACTGTTGCTTCCATACAGTGAGTGTTTTGTTGGGATTTTCAGATGTGCAACATTGGTGCCAGAGAGCTTAGCCTGTACTTGTATTTGTGATTCAGTGTTGGAGACGACTGAATAAGACTAAAAAGCAAAAACCCCGTGGTGCAACAGCGCCAAAGGCCCATGGCCTACCAAGCGACTGCTGCTCAGCACAAAAGACTGCAGATTACAAGGTGTCGTGTGGTTGGCACAATGAATCCTCTCAGCCATTATTCTTGGCTTTCTAGAATAAGATTAACTTCGCAGAAAAGGCAAAATGGAAGCATTTCACATTTAGTTATTATATAACAGTAGTAATAGTTTTAGTGAAGAAACAGCAAGATAGTTTAGCTATGGGATCTAGTTTCTCAGGGTATCTGGCAGACATTTTCATCAATCATCTACAAAACAATTATTTACTTCAGGACACCCACTAATACCATATTTACGCGAATAATCTCCGCATATGTTTTCAAAACAATTTGAGGCACTAAATTGGGGTGCGAGTTTTATTTGTGTCAAGGTTGGCAACATGCTCCTGGTTCACGCGAGTTTGATGTTGGGTGTACAGTTATGCTTTGTGTAACCGCAGATGCACATGTCATATTTAAACAGAAAAAAATTCAGACTTTTAATTCAAAAATGCATTTACATTTAAAAAAGAGTATTTTATAGAGTAATAATTTAAAGGAGAATTTTCGGTATCACGACAGAATGCGTCGTCTGTAACGTGTACGTGGAGCTTTCTGCACTTTCACGCACTTCGGTGTGTCTACAGTGTGTTTCATACTTGCTAAGTTTGAGTAAAATCGTAATTCGTTTGTATCCAGGAATGCCACAATATCATGTAGCAGGCAGTGTGCGGAGAAACAGAATCTGCGAACACTGGCGATGCTGACGGGTGGCGAAAAACAGTGGCTCATAATTATAATCAATTCGTACGCACCGAACAATATTGTCAATGCCGATGAAACTGCATTTTTTAAATGCCGAGATCAAACAGACTTATGGTTTTAAAGGAGATGGGGTTACTGTACAGTACGTATTGCAATGCAGACTGAAGTGAAAAACTTCCTTCCCTCGTCATAGGAAAGTTCGATAAGCCACGATGTTTCCCTGCACGTACAAGGTATCTAAAAATGCAAAAACATATTTGCACAGGGGAGTCAGCATAATTTGTCCTCATCTATGAATCGTTTTTTATTTTTATTTTGTTGCATGAGGTTATGTTTGCCAGTGATTTATCCACGTGCTTTATTTGAATGATGTAAATGAACCTTGCTGGATACATTTCGGAAATAGCTTTTTCCATGGCATTTGCAAGGTTTAAACTGTGAATCAGGGTAATTGCATGCATTTATGGGTCTTAGAATCCCTTGTGACGCGGCAAGGGTTGACATTTCTGAATTATGGGGCCATGGCGGAAATCCTACAAGGATAGAGTCACTATCCTGTGTTGCAATGCAGACAGAAGCGAGAGGCTTCCTATTTCCTCCAATCGGCATAGGAATGTTCGATAAGCCACGATGTTTTAAGGGCATCGGGTACTTACCGTGCAAACACAAGGCATATAAAATTCTTACAGTACAGTAATTCAATGAACAAAGCACTCGCACAGGGGAGCCAGCATAATTTGTCCTCATCTTTCAATCTTCCTTTTTCTTTCGTTGCGTGAGGTTATGTTTGCCAGTGAGTTATTCAAGTGCATTACTTGAACACTGTAAATGCGCCTTGTCGGATACATTTTAGAAATAGTTTTTTATCCATGGCATTTGAAAGGTTTAAACTGTGAATCAATGTTGGATTGCATGCAGTAACGAGTCTTAGATAATTGATAACTTTCATGGCAAATTTATTTTATAGCACTGATAATGCATTTTTATCATCTCAAAAATATGTTCAGATAAAGTAGCTATACCTGTCATGTTCATATTTGCGTAAAAACCACGTGGGATTCAAGGAGTGATATGAAATGTTTGTTTGTGCCTGCATTACTCTTTCAATGGAAGGAATTTTAGTTCATTTAAATTTTTTCAAACTGATCCTTCCTAAAATTAGGGTGCGGGGATTATTCGGCGGCAGGGATTATTCGCATAAATACGGTAAATAAAATGATACGCTAATCACAGATATGTGGATGTTACCATAATCCTCTTCAATGGTAGTCGAGAAGTACTAGATTACCTTCGCCTGCTACTCAATAACTTACACTGCAACATCAACTTCACAACAGAACATGAAACCAACAGATCAATTCACTTCCTGGACCTCACCATCACAATCACAAATGAGACACACAAATTCAACATTTACGGAAAGGCAACAACAACCACTACAACTACAGATTAACTCCTCATGCCACCGAATCTCACAAAAAATGGCAACATTTCGAGAATATAGAACTAAAAAATTCAATTCGTAAAGCAAATGGCCACAGAAAATGGATACAATCCACATATAATAGACAAAATGCTTAGAAACATCAAGAAAAACAGAGCAGAAAAATCAATGCAAGAGAGTAAACACCAAAAACAGGCAATACAGTATCACAGAATACCATTCATGGGTAAAGCATCGTGTTGAGTATTTAGGCGTTGTAGTAAGGATGTAAAGGAGAGGCCATGTAAGTCTCTGGTAAGACCCCAATTAAAGTATGGTTCCAGTGTATGGGACCCTCACCAGGATTACTTGATTAAAGAACTGAAAGAAATCCAAAGAAAAGCAGCTTAATTCGGTCTGGGTGATTTCCGACAGAAGAGTAGTGTTAAGAAAATGTCGAAAGGTTTAGGGTGGGAAGACCTGCTGCTTAACTAAGAGGTCTGCTCAGAGATGTCAATGGAGAGATGGCGTGGAAAGACATTAGTAGATGAATAAGTGTGAGTGGTGTTTTTAAAAGATGGAAAGATCACAATATGAAAATAAAGTTGAAATTCAAGAGGACAAATTAGGGCAAATATTAATTTATAGGAAGAGGAGTAGGGTTTGGAATAATTTACCACTAATTTCAGCAATTTCAATAAATTTCCAAATTCTTTGCAATTATTTAAGAAAAGACTAGGTAAATAACAGATAGGGAATCCCCCACCTGGGCGACTGCCTCAAATGGAGATCAGTGGTGACTGATAGATATCAAATAGCCAGAGACCTTAAGAAGCAACATATCTTCATCAGCTTCTCAATCATAAATAACCTGGGTCAGATTCTACCACATTCAGTCAATACACCAGATGGTAGGTTCTATTCTCAGCGTCAGTAGCTGGGAAGATGATTTTCTGTGGTTTTCCATTTTTATGCCAGGCAAGTGCTGAGGCTGTACCTTAATTAAGGTCATGACTGATACATCCTAATCCTAGCCCATTTCCATCCTCAAGTCACTGAAAACCTTTGATGTGTTAAACAAGTAGCAAAAAAAAAAAAAAACACTGGGTAAATTTAAACAGAATGGTGTATATGAAATCACCTGTGAAAACTGTGAATGTTTTTGTGTTAGAGAAACTGGAAGAGGATTTGTCATCAAATTTCAAGAACTGGCGATACTCCAGCTACATAAGCTTGAAAAAGCAGCTGCTGCACATCTACATGACATAGGTAATCAAGTATCAAATATACAAAATTCTCTTACTGTTTTACACAAACATCCAGAAAGGATAAAACTGAACATTTCAGAAAGTCTAGAAATGACAAACTTTAAAAAGAATATGTAAAACCAATGTTAGGCTTTAGCAATACCTGTATATTTTTGAAACGAGACACACCTATAGTTCACCATAGCACCTAGTCTTCAATGAAACAATATTCTTTGAAAACAACTGTGTACCAAATTGAGCAACAATTGAATGTCACCATTTCACCACCTGACAATATAGTATAAGCTCTCAAATGCATTGTGGAACAGAATATAACAAAAACTGTGACTGATAACAGCATTAAACGAGTCTTTACTATAGTTTACTATTGGAACTGAGTTGATGATACTAAACCTAGGAAACAAGCCTACGTTTATAAATAAAAATCAGAGGGAGGTAATACACATTACACTAAGCATACACATATTGCAAACTTTATAAAATACTGGAATGTGCTGGAGGAACCATCATTAGCAGACCACCAGCACATACAATTTGCAATAGATGCGAGACTATGTGGGACTGATGTACAGAGACCCAAAAAGAACTAACTGGGACAGATACAGATAAGTTCTAGGGAAGGCTGTACAAAAAAATTCCAACTAACGTGAGAGGACAGAAAGAATTGGAAGAGGCAGTGGGAACTATTCGATGAAAACTGCCCTCTCAAAGAAAAGAAAAACACCAAAAAAGGTGGTGGAACAACAAACTAGCTAAAATGAAAGAAGAGGTTAGGATGTTGTATAGAATATCATCTAGAAATGGTATGTGGGACATAAACCATAGGAAACTCACTGAGTATAACCTAGAGATACGGAAAGCAAAAAAGAAAATCTTCGAGACTGTTCTATGAGAAAGTGGAATTACACACTGAAACAACAAGGCTCCAGAAGCTTCTGAAAGCAACCCATATAAATCAAGTGGGGAAAATGGAGAAACCAGATGGGTCATTTACTCAGGCGGGGAGAGACACGCTGGAGATACTAAAGGTGTGTCACTTTACTGAGGCTGAGGAGATGATGATATGAGACTCTTAAAGTTGAAAATCAAGAATTAAAAGAAAGACTGCGATCGCTAGAATTTGGGACTGACCATTCTTCGAGTGATATACCGGTACAAGTAACAAACTCGAGCACGTGGTGTCAAGTAGTTCGTGGATGGCCGGCTAAGAAGAAATCTACAACTGAATTTCCGGAAATAAACATTAGAAATAGGTTTTCTGCCCTAAATAATTTAATCCTGGAAGAAAGTGATCGCGCGCGTGAAACCAAATCATCGCGATCCGTTGCCGTGCCGAGTTTGAAATTTAGGCCTAGAATTCAAATTCAAGACCCAGTTAGGCCTAAATCAGCGAAGGTAGCTGTGTTTGGTGATAGCCAAGGAAGGGGAATTGCGGGAGTGATTAACGATGAGAATATAGCAGCAACCGGAGAAATATATCCAGGAGCTTCTATCAGCAGGGTTGTGGAAAACGTAGAAGCAGCAACTAGGAACTTCGGGAGCGGCGATGCAGTGCTTATCATCGGTGGGACGAACGACGTAGCTCGCGACGACGCCAAGAATGTAAGATCACAACTTAAACATACACTAGGGAAGCTGACCCACACTAACGTTTTTGTAGTGAACGTGCCCCACAGGCATGATTTGAGTAGAGATTCGTGTGTGAACATTGAAGTGGACAAGGTCAATACAGATATTGTTAAAATTTGTAAACATTTTCGGAATACTCAGGTTATTGAATGCAGCAGTTTTGAGAGATACTGTTATACAAAACATGGCCTCCATCTAAACAATTCAGGTAAACGAAAGATAGGAAATATTGTTCTAGATTTTATTAATCTTAAGATATGTACTGTAAAACAGGCAACTCCCTTGAGTTATAATACTGACCAGGAAAACTAGCAGAAAGAGCCAGCTATACTTCAAGCTGGCTCAGTCAACTAGAAAAAGAAACTCAGGATAGTAAGGAATTTCAAGTTACCCAATTGCAACAGTCAAGTTTTAGGGAGGAAGGGGGTCTGAGATTGCTCTTGGTAAACTGTCAAAGTGTAGTAAATAAACAATTAAAATTCGGTACATTGATGGAATCTTATGAGACTGATGTGGTGATAGGAGTGGAATCGTGGTTGAAAGAAGGGGTGGGTAATAGAGAAGTATTTCCAGAAGGGTACACAGTTTATCGTAGAGACCGAGGAGATAAAAAGGGAGGGGGGGTGTTTATTCTGGTGAAGGAAAATTACTGTTCACATGAATGGTTTACCGATGAAAGGGATGAAATATTAGGGATAAAATTAGTTTGTGATAATATGAAGGAGGTGGGAATTATAGGAACATACAGGCCTGGAAGAGAGGAAAGAGACATGGAAATCTTTGAAAAAATAATAGATTATACTTGTAAAAACAATAATAATGATATGGTAATAATTGGGGGAGATCTAAATTTGCCTGAAGTTGAATGGAAAGGAGCTGCAAGTGAAGCCCATGAACAGAAACTGGCAAATAAGTTAATTTGGGAGGGAGGATTTACACAAGTAGTACAAGAACCGACTCGTCTCAATAACTTACTAGATGTATTCTTGGTTAAACCATGGGAAATTGTTGATAAAACTGAGGTAATTGAAGGAATAGGAGACCATAAGGTTGTAATAATGGATGTAGGACTCGTACCAAAAAGGCTTAATAAGAGGGTTACACAAGACAAGAAATTGTACAGAAAAACTAAAGTTGATGAATTTGGGACTTACCTTAACTCACAATTCAGTTGTTGGATAAGTGAAGGGAGTAACGTGGATACACTTTGGGCTAAATTTAAAGGAATTATTTGGGAAGGAGAGAAGAGATTTGTACCTGTTAAGAAGGGTAAAATGACCTCAGACCCTGTTTATTATACAAGGGAAATAAGAAAATTAAAAAGAAAATGTAGAATAGTAAACAGGAAAATCAAAGAGGGTAGGGAGAGTGGAGAAACTAGAAAACAGCTAATGAGGGAACTGAATAGAGTGAAAAAGGAAGCAAAAGAGAATTATATGAATGGCATACTTCAAGAGGGTAATGACCACAAAGGGAAATGGAAAAAGCTGTATTCATATATCAGGAATCAAAAAGGAAAAGGAATCCAAATTCCTACAATGGTGGGAGAAGGGGGTGAACACTATTTAACAGATACTGAGAAAGCAAACCTATTTAGTAGGGAATTTAGAGATTCAGTAGATGATTGTCAAGAGTTGGAAACCGAAACAGAAGATAGAGAGGGAGAGAGACAGAGGGAAACAAGAAGCTTCTCTTTCACAAACGAAGATATTTTCAGAGAAATCCAACTGCTTCAGCAAGGAAAAGCAGCAGGGAGTGATCAAATTACTGGGGAGGTATTAAAGACAATGGGGTGGTACATAGTGCCTTATTTAAAATTTCTCTTTGACTATGTCATAAATAATAGTGTAATACCAAAGGAATGGAAGGAATCTATAATAATACCAATTTATAAAGGAAAGGGTGATAAAAGGAAACCAGAGAACTACAGACCAATCAGCCTGACCAGTATAGTTTGTAAAATTCTGGAGAGTTTAATATCGAAGTACATCAGAGGGATATGTGATGATAAAAATTGGTTCATGAGGAGCCAGTATGGATTTAGAAAGAAATTTTCTTGTGAGGCACAACTGGTGGGATTTCAGCAGGACATATCAGATCAGTTGGATTCAGGAGGTCAGTTAGATTGCATAGCCATAGATCTTTCCAAAGCCTTTGATAGAGTGGAACATGGAATATTATTAAAGAAATTGGAGGGAATAGGATTGGACGTAAGGGTTACACGTTGGATAAAAGCATTTCTAAATTCAAGGGTTCAGAAAGTCAAAGTAGGAAATAATGTATCTCAGGAAGAGAAAGTTTGGAAGGGAATTGCACAGGGTAGTATAATCGGTCCGTTACTTTTCTTAATATACGCAAATGATTTAGGGAACAATATAACATCAAAAATAAGATTGTATGCAGATGACATAATTGTTTATAGAGAAATAAACAACATTGTGGATTGTTCAGAATTACAAAGGGACCTTGAAAGTATCCAACAATGGGTTGAAGAAAATAATATGAAGGTTAATGGAGGCAAATCAAGTGTTACAACTTTTACAAACAGGAGCTTTAAAACTGAATTTGAATATATAGTCCTCTCCGTGTAAGGACGTACCCTAAGGGTGCAACCTTACCCTTTCTCCCCTGTAATATTAAGGTATCGATTTATAGTTACTTTTCTTGCTGTTGGGTATTTTGCAGGTCTTTTTCAGTGTCGGTAACCATACAGTTTAGGGACCCTACTTGCCGATACGACGTCTTACATTAACCGTTAATCTGGCACGTTGGCAACGTTCAATCACTGTTCTAGCATGAATTGCGTGTTGCCACCGCATTGCCGTTAAAGTCACTAGTGATACATTTGCGAGAATATTTAAAGCATATTTTCTTTTTCTGTGGGATTGTAAATCTATTTGGCTAATACCAAGTAAGTAGAATTGTGGCATGTTCGGATAATGCATTTATTAACATTGTTTGCGCGAAATGATTAAAGTGCTCAAGTACGTCAGTCTCATGTCTAGATCTACCGGTACACGAAATAACTCTTGCGGGACGAAATTTTGGCAGTAGAACTTATGATATTATTATTTTCAAATCCGCAGTGAACTTGAAACCTGACCTAATTTCCGTTCACGGAGCTTGGCACATTAGTATTCCTATATGTTTCCTGATAAGCTTGAAGATATAACCAGCCTGCAGGCTGAAAATATGCCCAATAATTTCTCTCCTTACTGGTTACCGGTGTTGAAGAGAGAAGGAAATGTTCGCGCAAAAGAAAGGGAAGTCATTGGATGTCTGGAACTTTCTAAAATCACACTGCAAAGACTTATTAAATAAATTGCATCGTTTAACACGCCCCTCTTGTCAAGAATATGGTTATAGTACGCCTAGTGTATATCAAAATAAAGGCGGATAATTTGAGTGAGAAAGTGTGTTTATATCCTTAATTCCTCATTGAGCGTGGAAATCGACGAGATATTCATAATTATCTTGAGTTATTTGATCTTATCTTTTATCATTTACTAGGGTAGGGAAACATTGATTATCGGTGTTTCCTACATTGAGGTTAGTTTGTTATGGTTATGTCTGGTGATTTTAATATGTAACCAGGCAGGTTGGCAGCAGTGATCCGCCATTACAAAAAAGAGAAAAGAAGAGCATCGGGTGGCGATATTTACTTTCTGGGGTATTTCCTTACGTGGAAATTACTATACTTTGGATGAGGTAGTTATCCCAAAAGATGGCAAGTGCAAATACTTAGGTGTGAGATTTGAAAGTAATTTGCACTGGAAGGGTCATATTGATGACATTGTTGGGAAAGCATACAGATCATTACATGTCATAATGAGGCTACTTAAAGGATGCAACAAAGAATTAAAAGAAAAAAGTTACTTGAGTATGGTTCGTCCATTATTGGAATATGCAAACAGTGTTTGGGATCCTCACCAAGAATACCTAATAAAAGAAATAGATAGTGTGCAGAGGAAAGCAGCAAGATTTGTAACAGGGGATTTCAGGAGAAAGAGTAGTGTATCAGAAATGTTAAAGGAACTTGGGTGGGAAACTTTAAGTAAGAGAAGGGAGAAAACTAGACTTACAGGATTATATAGAGCCTATACAGGAGAAGAAGCATGGGGAGATATCCGTGAGAGGCTTCAGTTGGAAAATAATTATATCGGCAGGACTGACCACAAATATAAAATTAGAAGGAATTTTAGCAGAAGCGATTGGGGTAAATTTTCATTCATTGGGAAGGGTGTGAAGGAGTGGAACAGTTTACCAGGGGTAGTGTTTGATCCTTTTCCAAAATCTGTACAGATATTCAAGAAGAGAATAAACAGCAACAGAGAAAATAAATGAAATGTTAGAGGGCATTCGACCAGTGCAGGTTATTGTATATAAAAAAATGTGTGTGAATAAATTAATTCCATCCCCTGGTCTAAGGAGTTTGGACAGCCAAAGTAGGGGACTGCCTGTAGGGGTGAAGTACAGTGGGGACTTCGAGGGCCCTGGGACCGCTACGGTAGCTGTGAAGGCCCTTCAGGAACTCTGAAAAGTGGTGGCAAAAGGGGCTCTGGTTAAGACGCAGCAGGTCGTTATGCTACTTAGGATCCAGAACGGGTAAAAAAAAAAAAAAAAGTAAATAAATAAATGCAATGTAAATATTAATGTTATACCAGTTGTATAGTATCATTTGAAGTAATTCCACATACTGTATATCAGTTGACTATATTTGTAAGTAGGACGGAATATATTATAAGTAGAATTTTGTAAACAATATAAATTTATTAAGGATGAGCTGTGTGTTTAATAGAAAACATTGTTAGCGTAAATTGTATAATATTGTATTATAGGAAAAATTTTCTTCTCTTGTTAATTTAATATTTAGTGCTTGACAATAATGTATTTTAGTGTACCATTTGCCACCGAGGTAGACACCTCATTTGCAAATAAAGAGATTTTGATTTTTGATTTTGAAAGAAACGGTTGGAACAGAGACCAGAGCTCTAAGAGCAGACTGGAACTTTGCCAACAGAATAATAAAACATAACCATATAAAATGTGCAATCACCACGTTTCATCCTATAAAGGCTCCGGGGCCAGATACTTCTGAAAGTCGTACAGGAAGGATGGGAGATACTCGTCAATGCCCTGACAGACCTTTTCAGAGCTAGTCTAGCTTCAGGGTACGTGCCGGAATCATGGTCTGAAGCTAAAGCAGTATTCATACCTAAGACTGGAAGGGCATATTATGCCCATGCCAAAGCATACAGACCATTATGTTTAACCTCCTTCATGCTGAAGGCAATGGAGAAAATTCTGGATAAATATATCAGAAGAACGGTGCAACTGAACTCAACGTTACATGAAAATAAGTCTGCATATAGACCTGGCAGATCCACTTAAGTAGCACTCCACCAGTTGGTTTGTAAACTAGAGGAAAGCCTAGAATACAAAGAAATTGCACTGGCGGCATTTCTAGATATAGAAGGAACCTTCAGCAATACAACCTATGACTCTATGATCAAAGCCTTGGAAAAGATCAAGGTGAGTAAAACCGTCATCAAATGGATTAAATCCATGTTAGACGGAAGGAAGATAAAAGCAACCCTGTTTGAAGAAAGACTGACAGTTAGGGCCACCCAAGGCTGTGCTCAAAATCATAGCTATGCTCAATGAACAAGATTTTTTATACACAAGGATACGCAGATGACCTAGTGATTGTGGTACGAGGTAAGGTGATGAGTGTTATCCAGGACCTCATGCAAAGATCACTTAACCTTGTGGAGAACTGGTGACGGGAAGAACAACTATCAGTCAACCCGAAAAAGATAACTCTGGTCCCTTTTACAAAAAGGAGAAAATTAAAGGGAAAGAGATCACTGAAGCTCTTTGGGCAATTTATGTAAGTATATATATACATATATATATAGAAGAACAGGCACTGCACCTACGTGTAGTGTTAGATAAAAATCTAACCTGGAATCTACACATAGAAAGGAACATAACCCGGGCCAAGAACTTGCTGTACGCATGCAGAAGACCGTTGATGGCCTATGCTGCAATCATCTGGTGGCAGAAAGTAAGCCAAGGAAAAGTCAGTAGTAGATCGGATAGCCTACAGAGAATGGCATGCATAGCCATAACTGGGGCTATGAGAACTACGCCGACAGAAGCCTTGATGCTTTACTAGAGCTCCCATCACTATGCAATTTCATAAAAGGACAGGCTAGAAAGAGTTCATATTGAGTTCATATAGATTGGCACAATCAGAGTGCTGGAATGCACAACGACCCAATCTAGGACACTGTAAAATTAACAGAGTAATAAACAGAGTAATAACAGAGGAAGTTCTACACATGCCTTCTGATCATATGATACCAAAGTACAACTTTGAGAAACCATATGAGACCCAGATAATAAAAAAAGACTGGGATATCAACAAATGGAATAGTGAAAAAGAAGATACAGTGTGCTGGACTGATGGCTCAAAGACTGGGGATGGTACAGGAGGAGGGATCAACAGGGGAAGACCTGAGAGATCAATCCAGATGAGCTCGGGCAAACACACTACAGTCTTTCAAGTGGAAGTGATAGCTATCACAATACATCTTGAAGAAAATCTGAAAAAAAACTGTAGGTATAAGAACATTTTCATTTTTATGGACAGCCAAGCGGCCATTAAGGCACTAGAAGCAGTCCGGATATTATCCAGAATTGTCTGGTATTGCCATTCACTTCTCCTGAAGCTCTCAAAGTACATCATTGTCAAAATAATATGGATCCCAGAGCATGCGGGTATAAAAGGAAATGAAAAGGCAGATAAACTGGCCAGGAAAGGGGCAGAAACACATTTTGTAGGCCCAGACCCTGTATGCGGGATTTCCTACAGGCAAGCCCGACACTACATAGGAAAATGGGTACAAAAGAAAGAAATGGATAACTGGAAAAATACTTCAGGATGCAGGCTTGCAAAGGAACTGATAAAAGGACTGAACAAGAAGCATACTAAAGAACTGTTGAAACTCAGCAGAGAAAATATAAGATGGGTAGTAGGACTGTTGATAGGACACTGCCATCTGAAAAAACACCTACATAGGATTGGAGTAATAAGGGACAATATATGTAGGAAATGCAATGAAGCAGAGGAATCAGCTGAACACATACTTTTCGAATGTAGGGCGCTGGGTAGAATTAGACTCTCCACTCTGGGACTACCAGGTGAAGAGACAGAGAAAATCCAAGACGACCCAATAAGAACAACCTGCAGCTTTGTGAAGGGAGCAGGTATATCTAGGTGGGAATGAAGGAAAAACATGGTAGCGAAAGATCTTGGAGGTCGTCGCTACTAATATTTAGAGGCCCCATCAAGAAAAGATAAAGATGATGATGATGATGATGCTTGTTGTTTAAAGGGGCCTAAGAACTAAGGTCATCAGCCCATGAAGAAGAAGAAGAAGAAGAAGAATATTGATTATAATGAATGTACATCTCCTGTTCTTTCGCCAACTGAACTAACAGCCACCTGATAACACTGCTCATCTTCATAGTTTAAAAATAATTAATTTTTTTTTTTGCTTACAAAGCCTAATGGAACCTTTTTCAGGACTTGGTTCAAAATAAACTAATTAACTTGCTTTTTATCAAACAGATAACAATGGAGAAAAAACTTGAAGTGTTAAAGAAGGAATTAACATCAAGCAAAACCCCTTCCAAAAGCCAACCACATTCTTAATAACGATTTAATTGGATGTTTTCATTCTCCAGTAATCAATCTTTCCAAGATTAACTTGAACGAGAAAGAAAAATGAATTCTCTCAAAAGGCCCAAAACACAACTGGCCAAATTTCAACCTAGCCAAAGTAGCCTCTAAACTTGTTATAGAATCGGAAGTTGCGATCGGTAAACTGCCATAAGAAGTGCAAGATGAAGTTAGATTAGATCTAAAAAGATAATTAAACAAAACTTTTATTACAAATAACAGCACTATGCCCGCAGGTATTTCTAAAGATTTCCTTATGGAAAAAAAGCATATTCTAGGACTTAAATAAGATTAAAGACAAGGAAGTCATGATTACAAAGGCTGATAAGGGCAACACGACGGTCATTATGCACAGTGCCGATTACATCCAAAAAAACATTTTCTTTTGGACAATGACATCTTTTTTAGCAACCAAGAAAGACCTGACACAATTACTTCTACGTCAATTAAAACAAACATTAAAGAATGTGTCTTTTCTCTTCACCGAACAGGAGAAGCATTAAATTAATAAACATGAACCCAGGCCTAACAAGAGCAAAAGCACTTCTGAAAATCCACAAGGCCGGATTCCCCATTCGACCCGTAATAAATTACAGACCCAGCCCCCATATATAAATTGGCTCAGTTTATCCAGGAATTTCTTAGACAACACAATAGATTCGAAGCAAACAAGTCTATAAAGAATACCACAGAATTGGTCAATAAATTAAAAATCTCTGAACTACAAGCCCATCATACTATACATTCATTTGACATTGTCAATATGTTTCCAAGTATTAAGACTAGTGAGCTGCTTCCTATCATTAAAATGAATTTAAAGACTTACAGTCCCTTGAATGTACTTGAAATACAAGATTTCATAAGCATACTAAAGTTGCTAATAAATAACGGTTCATGTGCAGAAGTGATCCTACATATATTGTTTTTATCTTATATACTTATAAGTTCATTTTTAGTGGAGATAGTGTTTTATAAACTAATTTTAAGACCGAAAGCATATCATTATAGACATACAATTGCATTGTCACACATAGTGACATACATGCCTGTTCCCATTTTGACATGCCCCATTTGAACGTGACCAAATACTTGTTATCATATGGCATTCCTCAGACAATGTAACCTTAATCATAGCTTCATGATCTATATATGAATGTATTGTTCAGCTGAAGATGACCCTATGTAGGGGGTCGAAACTGGTAATGTAGCATAATAAGTGCAATAAATACGTATTGATAGGTGGAAGTCCTTTCCTATTTCTAATTATTATTGTTGTTTTTATAATAATAATAATAATAATAATAATAATAATAATAATAATAATAATAATAATAATAATATAAAAATGTCCCAATACAGTACCCGTATTTTATTATTTTGCTTTCCCCCTTTTTTTTATGTTGTCTGCATTTATATTTTTCCCCGCATCTGTTGTAATTTTCCGCCTGCCCCATGTAAAACGATGCATCGAGGTTTTACTGTATATGTTATGATCACCCGTGAAATTAAATAATTACACAAAGTTACATCTTGATGAGTGCTCATCTGTTTTCACTTAACACCGGGAACACTTTCTGTGATTGTATAAAACAAGGAAATTAAGCAGAATATGCCTCCCGAAAAGACTGATAATATCGTTTCTTAGTTGAACTCGTGTCCGCCTCTGTAGCGAAACAGTTACTGTTATCAGCTGCCGTCCTCGGGGGCCCGGGTTCGATTCCTGGTACTGCCAGAAATTTAAAACTGGCAGGAGGGCTGGTATGTGGTTGATATGGTACATGCAGCTCACCTCCAATGGGGGTGTGCCTGAAAAGAGCTGCACCACCTCGGGATGAGGACACGAATTTACTTACTTAGTTGAACTCATTACGAACATTACTAAATTCCTTAGAAATTCGTCACACAATTCCACACGTTTCAGAACTACCGCCAATGTTACACACGCACACAAACAGCTGCTATGAAGCACTACGCAGTTACTAAAGTTGTTTTATATAAATTCACAGCCTGCTACTTTTCACAGATTTCTTTTCTTCAAAATTGCAGCCTGCTACTTGTTTGAGAACATCTCATTGAATGAAGTAGCAGTTGATGTAGAACAGGTGACAAAAGCACGGTGATAATCAAAAATGTGATACTACATTTACCAGTTGAATTTCAAACGCTGCATCTCGTATTACCAGCTACTATCAAAAGTCAAACCAATCAGCTTTGACCACAGAAAGCAAAACCAAGCGCGGATATTCAAAATCCGTACAATAACGTTCATCCGTACAACCGTAAAACACACTCAAAATCCGTACATTTTACGGGAAAAACGGAATACTTGGCAGGTATGCTGTATGTTTGTGTGGATATTTGTTTAAAGATTATTGATCCTTAATCCAATCTAGATCACACCATTGAGATAATTTCACACATGAGAGACTGGAAAGGAAAGATCTTATAACTGTAAAATACATATTTCACAATAAACACTAACCACAACAGCTGTTCGTGGAATATTTTCTTTCGGGATCTTCCTAACATATCCTCCTTGAATTGCGGCCATTACAATTCCAACTACAAAAAACATGTAGCCTTGTTGCATTGATGTATATTTGAAGGCTTGGTGGGTCAGGAAAGTTATTGTGAACTCCAGACCAGAGTAAATAAACATATAGAAAAAATATACCAGACCAAGCCTGCGCAGCTCAGACATACCTGAAACAAGAAACAAATAACGATAATGATTAGATCGATGCTCTCATTGCTCAAATTAATAGACGTGATATCATCTGGGCTCTTGTCATGTGAAGGAGGCAAATGCATGGAATCTTCATGTTTCGTGAAGACCTTGCTTAATATCCTCAGAACACAAATTTGACTAACCACAACCATGAATGTTGTATTAATGTATGAAGGTTTGAATTCAGCTGACTTTTGGCTCTACTGATGAAAGTATACTCTCATTCATCAAGGGGTGCTACATTTTCTAGCTCGTGGATTAGAGAACATCAGATTTGCAGCAAAAAAGGCAATAAATTTCTCCATGGTGAGAGTTACTGTCTTATTCGTGAACCATGGGCAATGGCTGAGTGGTCTAGTAAATGATCCTGAGAGTCAGGATACCAGTTACTATGGAATGGAAGTGGACATCTCAGATATATTCTGAGTAACGGCCGTCCTTGTGCTCAAGCAACTGGACAATCTGGATGTCCCTAACCCATTAGAGGAGACATCCTTACTGTGACTATGTTTAAGTAGTGTAGCATCCTACTTCACAGAATATTCACTGAGCACACTCAGAAAGTTTTAAGCAATTCTCGGACCTCTGGAAGTAAGGAATCTCACTTCCATTTGACAAGTGAGTGACTCCTAGCAAACAATGATATAGATGTTGATTCCCATATGGAATCTGTTATATTTGTCGCGAATGAGTAAATTTATAATACCAATATAAATGGTCCGTTGTTGGACATTATAAATTTTCCAGCTAACTCATTCCTGGTTGCCAGCGTTTTGCCCCTGTGTGCTAGTTTGGTCTCATCAGTTGGTACCTAGCATTCCCTATGGGAATCAACATCTATATCATCTGACGGCCAAGCAGGCATCAATTTTTGGTAATGAGACGAAGTCTCTCATAGTGCATTGGCACTGTCGGTGGCTCCAAGTAGCCTACGCAGTGGCCTCCATGGTATGCACTAGCTAGTGTCTTGGTGGGTGTGCTAGGTACCAACTGATGAGCCCAACCTAGCACATGGGGGCAAAACACTAGCAACCAAGAATGGAGTTAGCTGGAAAATTTATAATGTCCAATAATGGACCATTTATATTGGTATTCTAACATACAACTTCGCAAACAAAATTGAATTGGATGGGAAGCTATCAGTATTAATGGGGCTTATGGAAAAAAGAAAGTGGAATTGGCTGAGACAGCAAAGAGGATTGTCTGGACGTGCTAGGCATTAATGATATTCGGTTAAAGGGAGATAACGAGGAAGAGCTAGGAGGTTATGAAGCATAATTGATGGGTGTTAAAAAGAAAAGACCAGAGTGTAGGTATGACTGTTCATCAGGAATAGTACTACATGCAACAGAGTTTCTATCAGACACATAAATGAGTGAATAACATGGGTAGACTTGGCAGTTGCAGAAATTAGGATGAGAACTGTCAGTCTATTCACAATGTGAGGGTGCAGACAAGGAGGAAGTTGACAAGTTATATGAAGCACTGAGTGACATAGTAAGGGTCAATAGCAAGGATAGGATATTGCTAATGGGCGATTTCAATGCGAGAGTTGGAAATAGAACAAAAAAATACGAGAAGGTGATGAGTAAATGTGGGGAAGATATGTATGGTAATAGGAATGGGAAGTATTTATTGGACTTTGGTGCTAGTATGTGATTAGCAGTTACAAAGACATTCTGATGATTATGATGATGCTTGTTGTTTAAAGGGGCCTAACATCTAAGGTCATCGGCCCCTAATGGTACGAAATGGACGACATGATATAATTAAAATTTTAAAATGTATCCACAGACAAGAGTCTAAAATCAATGGTGATAAAAAATGATTATGAGATTAAAACAATCAGTGGATCTAATTTGCAATGCCTTATTTTCTAATACAATTATTAAAAAAATACAGGTGACAGTGGAATAAGGCATTAACTGGAAGTACAGATATATATATATAAATCATGTTAGAAGTTCAAATAACACATAAAAATACACAAACACAAACTAAAATTGAGTCAATGGGATAAAAGCACAGTTAACAGAAATACACAAAAACAAAGGACATTATTACATATGATAAAAAAAGACATCTCTCCCTCATAAAATGGATGACGAGGTCTGCTGACTACTCGTCATCTTGCAGGATGAAGGAGATGGTACTCGGGAGTTTTACACTATGGCGCAGATCGACCAGGTCCAAGCACTCCGGAAGGATGTGTACCATGGTAAGATAATCGCTGCATGTACACACCAGAGGGGATTCTTCCTTCAGTAAATAGGATGGCGTTACTATACGAAGGCCGATCCGAAGACGGCATAACACCACTGTTTCCCTCCAAGAAACCCGAAGGGAAATCCTCCATACCTTCGTTGTACTCTTTATCGCTCTCAGCTTATTTGAAAGTGGAGTGGCCTACCACTCCATCTCCCAAAGGGACATAACCAAATGTCTCAGCTGAGATCGAATATCACTTGCTGGAATCTTGTAAGGCAACGGGGGGCATTGTAACTGCCTCCTCGGCAGCGTATCTGCTAACTCGCTTCCCTCCACACCCATGTGGCTTGGGAGCCACATACTGTGATTCTGGTGCCGGCATCCAATACCTGGCCAGCAGGTCCTGGATCTGCTGCCCCCATTATTGCCGAGCTAAGCCCAGCCAGTGAGCGAGAGATCCCAGTGTGGACCGTTCGTTCTTGGCTATCTTTTTTTTTTTTTTAGAGGCATTTAAGGGAAAAGGGGTGACGACCAAGCAAAAATAAATTTTAAAAACAACACTCTTACATTTATTAACACAAGCATTCAAACACAAAAATATCCTTGCTGGATTTATTACAGTGAATTTTCATAATGTCTGATCTTCGTGTAGTGCTTTACAAGCAAAATGTAATCCTCGTCCTCCAGCTTTACTGTTCTGGAATGAAAATTAACAAAAAAATCAGGCCTTTACTGCCTTCAAAAATTTAAAGTATTTAAATGAAAGAGTCCAGAGACTTCAATAAAGATTTGCATAAAATTAGTAGGCAGCTATCTCACTTATTATTCCACAGAAAAATTAACTTAAGGTTCCATTAATTTATAGTAATCTCAACACGTGGTCAATGTTGAATTCTGATGAATTCCAATATTTAAAGTGAGTAACATTCCTTAATAACACCAATTTAAGCTTTGATGAAAATCAAAATTAATTCCAAAATTGTATAATTAAATTATTATTATTATTATTATTATTATTATTATTATTATTATTATTATTATTCATCTCTAACCTTGTCTATGTAGCATTTTTACTTTATCATCACACGATTGTGTTTACCAATTAGTGTATCTCACTAAATAATTCTCATGATAATTACAATTCACATTTTACTAATTAATTATCCTTCCAATTCATTTTTATTATCATCAACCGTCATCACCTGAATTCAAGTTGATTATGCCATTTATGAACATTTAGCATTTGAAGTTTCAAATCAGTTTGAAATTATTTTGGAATTTGAATATAAATGTGTTAAAAATTTTCTCATATCAACGTGTGAGTTAACTGAAGATTAATTTACAAATCGCTTGCCTTTGCAGAAAAATAACGAGACGATCTTTCACCTAAATCTTTAGAAATTGCAAATTAAATTCTAGCCTAGTCTTACTCGACACTAAACTTATCAAATTTTTCCTTAAGGTGCGCTAAACAATTCAAACAACGTAGAACACCATCTGTGCCGTTGCAGTAGATGCACAACCAGATTAAATCATATTAAACAATCAAAAAACATGGAAAATACTCATAATTACAACACACACACACCACATTCACACAAGGTAACACGTACTTTTTATATACACTATTTACAACAAATCCTGCCCTTATAAATTTATTTGTTATTTCAGCATGGTCACGCCAAGAGTATCCGGAGAATGAATTTGTGAATGGAACTATCCTTACTCCAATAGTGGCTAGTGATCGAAATTCGTGGCATCACTGGGATTGAAATACTCCTCAAACAACGATGGAGATTCATCTAAATTTCTGAAATTTATTAGAAGATTCTAATAGGATTCCATAATCATCACCATCACATGGGTTACAAGTTGCAAATATCGTGTTCGCGAGCCTTACTCACGTTATTATTACTCCCTATTCATGAAATATATTCAAAACGTGCTCCACTTATTATAAATAACATTATGCTCCCAAAGACACAACAAGTCATTCACTAATAAATCCACCAATCAATAAATGATTCAATTAACATCCCGCAGGATTGCCGTATTCCAGGCGCATCATAAAGTGAGCACATTAAATCTCACATATAAGGATTCTAAAATAATTTATAGCTCACGATCATTTAATTCCATTTTTGACACGATCTTTACTTAATGTTATTATTATTTAAGTGATTATTAGATCTATCAGTCCTCCTGAAATATCGTGAAATTAGATGACTCGATCCTAAACAATACAAGTGATCTGAAAATGACACTAAATTCGATCCTACCTCATAAATTTTACACTCAACTCCAGTCTAGATTATTTTCAATATCATAGGCAAACAAATGAGCTTTATCGTGTGGTCAGTGATTTTTAGATCTGTCTAAATCCTATGTATGGGAACTCACTTAAAGACAGACTACACATCTAATCTAATAGGTTTCAAATTTCAGTCACACACATGTATCTACAACAAGAACTAATAGAGCTACGATTTAGAGAAGAAAGATCCTCTAGCTTTATGAAGATGAGAAAGAAAATAAACATTTAAGTGGTACTCAAGTTTAGATGAGGTTCGACTCCAGGTTGCAGTCAGTCATTCCGGCATATCACCAGTCAGTCACCCTCTCTGACCAGATGTGCCTCACATATCTAGAAGGTCACGGAGACACGGCAGTAGACGTCTCACGATGAAATGCACATTGTAGAGGAATAATCCATCTTGATGTACACAGCGATTCACTGGGATGAATTCTGTCGCGTTCCAGGAGTGTAGGCTGTAACTAAGATGACAAATATTAAACTATGTTCACACACGCTGGAGTACTAAATGTTCTCGTGATGAAATAAACTTAACTTGGATCACTAATGTTGAGGTTTACTCTGTAAGAGTTGATAATCAAATTTCACTAATCTTAGCAGAGCGGGTGTCTGCTTGCACGGCACAATTTTCTTTCCATGTGGTTACGATGAAAGTAGCAGCAGCAGTGTGTAGATCAGCAGAGAGATAGATTGATTTACTTTGAACATGGCATTTTATAGTCTTCGCTCGGGAGGCGTGTACATTTTAGAGACGATCATTGGTTCACGGGGTCTCTTATAATTGGCTGTGACTGTTTCTCAAAGCTTGCTTGCAGCGCAGGTTGTCCACACGTGGCACGCTGGAAACACTGGCTGGTCACGTGATCCACCCTGCACTCAGTCGAACACAGATCAATACATCGCCCTTCTGAATGACAAAAAAGTAAACCAGTTTGGTGCTTACTCACTGCTTCCCAAATGTTGAATACAGCTCCTGGTGAACAATAAAACTTTTAATAATAATAATAATAATAATCCCGTGTGGGGATTTACCGGTTACCTCCATCGGGCGCGTCCCATTGGAATTGGGGAAGCTCGCTTGCTCTGCTGCAGGCAGAGTTAGAGGGTAGTAGGGAAATAAAATACCTCCGTGAAAAAAAAACTGGTCCCTTGCCAGGGTTACGGCGAAGACTGGTAAATGACCAGAAGCCAGAAAACATCTTGAGGCAACCTCTAGGTCTAACAACCCTAGTTTTAAAAGGATGGGTACCCGTCCAAAGCAAAGTCAAGTCAAAAAGCATGATGGCACAACATTTCAAGAAACATACCCCAGGGGGTAAATCTTCGGATAAATCCCTCGTCGTGAACACCACGGCTCAAGAGTCTCGTTCGGATTCTGGGGGAGACTCGACATCATGCAAGAGACGAGTCCGAGCGTCTCGGTGTACCCCGAAGAGTCAAAAACTCAGGCCAAAATCTTAAACCTTTCTAGCAACTTTCAACATAAATTCACTTACACAAACTGGCAAGCTGAAAACCCTCACCAAAGCTCTTCACGAAAATCAGATATCCATAGTGGCCCTACAGGAAACAAGGTACCCAGATGAAGAGATTTTTGAATCTGAAGGCTACCGATTTTTCAAGAGCAAAGCGCAAAGAGGAATCCTCAATGGAGCTGTGATGCTTGGAACCGCGTTTGCTGTTAGAACCAAGATCCTTAAATCGGTTGCAAATTTCGAACCTGTGAATGACAGATTGTCTATACTCACAATTAAATGCGCGAACAAAACCTATGCCCTAGTTAACGCACATGCTCCTACGAACGATAAGAACAAGTCTGATCCAGACGAAGTTGATAATTTCTGGGACCTACTGGATGAAAAATTGAACAAAATATCCAAACACCATGTCAAGCTTCTTTTGGGTGACTTCAATGCCCAACTAGGTCGTGAGCAGAAGTACAAGAAAGTTATAGGAAATTACCCTGCTCACAAAAGAACCAATCCCAACGGCAAAAGACTGGTGACCATTTGTGAAAATCACAACCTGCAGGTCATGTC
Source organism: Anabrus simplex (assembly GCF_040414725.1). NCBI lineage: Eukaryota > Metazoa > Arthropoda > Insecta > Orthoptera > Tettigoniidae > Anabrus > Anabrus simplex. Next base: position 47,197,984 of record NC_090266.1, on the reverse strand, counting down.
GACCCACTTTCGCCATCTACCCAGAAAGCAAATGACTTGGCGTTCTCCCGTCCAAGCTCTCGGAGAGTTCCAAACTGATCATGTTGCGATCTCCAGGAGAAACAGCCCTGAGATTATGAATGTCAAGGTAAAGAAAGGCATCAATGTGGCCTCAGATCATTATATGTCTCTTATCAAATTCAAACCAATTCCCGCAAACACAAGGAAGACAACCAAACAGATCACACGCTTCGACAGTGATAAACTTCGGCAAAGGGTCGAGGAGTTCCAGGAGAAGGCTAGACCAAATGACTGTGACTTTAACAACGCCAAAAGTCTCCTTCTTGAGGCCGCCAAAGACATTGCAGAAATCAAGAGAAGCAAAAAGCATGCCTGGTGAAATAGTACCTGCGAATCAGTCCTCTAAGAAAGACTCAATGCGTGGAAACAGTACAACTCTACGAAATCAGAAAATGATTGGGAAACCTACAAAACCCAACGTGCCCAAGCAGCTAGGGTGTTCAGAACTGAGAAACGTAAATACAAAAAATCTCTCATTGAAAAGATAGAACAAAACTTTAGGAAGAATGAAAGCAGAGAGTACTACAGAGCCTTCAAACGCAAGCTCACTGGCTATAAACCACCATCTCTATGCTTTGAGCGAACGGACGGCACACTGGCAACGTCAACTGAAGAAAATTGCAGCATTCTGGCAGATTACTTCAAGAATTTACTTAATTGCTCTAAACCGCAAAGCGCCACTGAGACCAAGGAACCCTTACTCAGGTACCCAGATTCCAGACCACCCGACAGAGATGAAATCAAGCGCCACATTGCCCGTCTCAAAAATAACAAAGCGCCAAGGGAAGACTCAGTAGTAGCAGATCTATGGAAATATGCCCCAGAGGAATCACTTGATATCTTGCAAAAGCAAATAGAAGAAATTTAGAACAAGGAGACCCTACCCGAAGATTGGAAAATAGCTTTGATCCATCCATTACACAAAAAAGGCAGCATGAAGAACATCAACAACTACAGAGGAATATCTTTGCTACCCGTGACTTACAAAATTCTATCACTTGCCATCCTGGAGCGTTTGGAAGCACAAGTCGAACATCAAATAGGTGAATACCAAGGAGGGTTCAGAAAAGGTCGCTCAACAGCTGAACAGATCCAAAATCTCAAAACGATCATCAGATATTGTACACTAAGGTCCAAGCAGTATGTGTCTGTCTTTGTGGACTTTAAGAAAGCGTACGACTCCATTGACCGGGAAGTCCTGCTAAACATCTTAAAAGAATTTGGAGTTGATTTGAAACTGCTGGCATTAATTAGAAACACCCTGACCGATACAAAATCCAAGGTGAAGTTCCACGGATGTCTCTCGCATTCCTTTGACATCAAAACAGGAGTCCGACAAGGTGATGGGCTATCCCCGATACTCTTGAACTGTGTTCTTGAAAAGATCATCAGAACGTGGCGGGTGAGATTACAGGAAACCAACTACAGTCCATTGAGAATAGGAACCAAATCCAAGGGGATCGCAACAGACTGCTTAGCATTTGCCGATGATATTGCTGTTCTCTCAACCGACATAGAAACCGCTAGAGCTCAAGTTGAAATTTTAAAGGAAATTGCTGAACAAACTGGTTTGCAGATATCGTTTGAGAAAACAGAAGTAATGACTAACATCAAAGAGGCTCCACCAAAACTCCATACAAAATACGGGGACATCACCCGAGTAGACAAATTCAAATACCTGGGTAAGATCATCATGAAAAATGGACTGGACAAGGAAGCACTTCAGGAGCGAGTACGCAAACTGGAAATAGCCTACCAAACATCCCGCACAATCTACAACAAAAAATGCCTTTCCCAAAACACCAAGATACGTCACTATGAAACAGTTCTGAAGCCAGTAGTTCTATATGCAGCCGAAACCCTGTCTCTAAATGCCAACCAAAGGACTCCTTGAAGAACTGGAGAAAAGAGAACGCAAAATTTTGAGAGGAATCTTGGGATCAAAATACAGAAATGGAATCCATCAAAAGAGATCCAACAAGGAAGTCTACAGCAAAATAGAGAAAATTACCAACACAATCAGGAAAAGACGGGCATGATTTTACGCTCATTTGAAAAGAATGGACAGAAGAAAGTTAACTAAAGAAATCTTTCACTTTTTTGATTCAAACCCCAAAACCACAATTACCTGGTTTAGAAATACCAAAGAAGACCTGCAAATGCTACATATCTCAGCTGAAGACGCCTTTAACAGAGATCTCTTCCGCAAGAAAATATTGACGAACGGGCTAAACCGAGACGAGCAACCGAAGAGAAGACACGGTGCCCCTTGGACAGAGGAGCGTAAGCAGGCCGACTCACAAAGAATGAGGGAAATTTGGGCTCTAAAGAAGGCCAAGTTCAGTGTCAAATGCAACAAGACTTTACGTGGTCCTTGATGGCCCCAGCGAATTATATGTAATAATAATAATAATAATAATAATAATAATAATAATAATAATAATAATAATAATAATAATAATAATGTTATTTGCTTTACGTCCCACTAACTACTTTTACGGTCTTCGGAGACGCCGAGGTGCCAGAATTTAGTCCCACAGGAGTTCTTTTACGTGCCAGTAAATCTACCGACACGAGGCTGTCGTATTTGAGCACCTTCAAATACCACCGGACCGAGCCAGGATCAAACCTGCCAAGTTGGGGTTAGAATGCCAGCACCTTAACCGTCTGAGCCACTCAGCCCGGCCATAAATAAAACTTTTAATGTTGACTTGTCGTAAATATTCTAAAGATAGGCAAATTTGAAGGGGACAGTATCAATACACTGTAGTGAGCTCAATGAGTCAGTACACAGAAGAAAGTGTTGGAACTCATCGGACAGTGCATATCGCACAGCTTCACAGATAGCATAGGGCTCTGCTGTGTACACACTACAGGTTTCCGGGAGAGCAAAAGAAACCTATCATTGTCAACAATGAACGCACAGCCCACCTTTGTTTCTGCCCTCGAACCATCCGTGTAACAGACGACTGAACCTGGATACCGGCCAACAATGGACAGGATGAGCCTCCGATAAATCGAAGGATCCACGTTTTCCTTCGGGCCAGTGTGCAAATCCAGGATTAATTCAGGTCGTCGTATTAGCTATGGAGGTACCCCACTTGGTTGTCTGACAAGGCAGGGAACCAAAGGTACATCAAACAATCTGCGACTGCTATCCAAGCGCATTCCAACCGGCCACGTTGCTCGAGGATAAGCAGCGTACAGCCAACGGTTACCATTGTGGAATACACAAGGACAGCTTGGGTGAAGTGGCATCTGTCGCAAATTTGCAGCATAGGACAGAAGCGTTTACTGGCGCCTCAGGGGTAAAGGCGACACACCAGATTCAGCGAGCCAGCTAGCAATGGGGCTTGTATAAAAAGCTCCCGTCACTATCCTAACCTCACTGTGGTGGATCCTACTTAGTTTTGCGAAGACGCTTTGCCTTGCTGATCCATATGCAGCATTGCCGTAGTCTAACCTCGATAAAATGTGTGCCCTATAAAATCGTAGGAGCATCATGTGGTCAGCATCCCAATTAGAGCCGCTAAGAAACTTCAAGTTATTCAATTTCTTAGTGCATTGCACTTTTAACTGCCACACACATGGTTCCCACGATAATTTGCTATCGAAAAGGAGCCCAAGAAATTGATGTGTCAACTACGGGAAGAGCGACATTCCCTAAATAAAGCTCAGGATGCGAGCGAAGAGTGCGCTTCCGACAAAGTACACAACAGAGGTCTTTGCGGTTGAAAACCGAAAGCCATGTTCTAAAGTCCACTGTTCCACTCTCCTAATAGCTTGCTGTAATTGTCGCTCTGCAACTCCCATTTTATGTGAGCTATAACGCAGAGCAAAATCATCCACATATAGCGACGGTATTACTGCTGAATCAGCAGCAGAGACAACACCGTGTACGGCAATCGCAAACAGAGTGACACTAAGAACCAACACCTTTGGGACTCCATTTTCCTGAATGTGGTACTGTGAATGTGCCCTCCCTACTCGGACATGGAATAGACGGAGGGACAAAAAATTTGCAATAAATACCAGCAAGTTACCTCGGAATCTCCACTGATGCAGGACTGAAAGGATACCGTATAGCCTTGTGGTGTCATAAGCCTTTCCTAAGTCAAAGAAAACAGCCACCAAATGCTATTTGCACAGAAATGCATCCTGGATAGAACTCTCCAGGCGTACCAGGTGGTCAGTGGTCGAGCGGGTGACTCGAAAACCACACTGGTACTTGGACAAAAGTCCTTGTTTCTCCACACACCACACAAGTCGGCAATTTACCATCCTGTCAAACACCCACATATAGGTCTGCAACTTCCTGCATACTTGGGATTTTTGTCAGGCTTGAGGACAGGAATGACTATGCCCTCTCACCACTGAGACAGAAACTCGCCCTCTATCCAGATTCGGTTGAACACACAAAGGAGATATAACAGACTATTGAGCCCTTATTGAAGTGCTCATTTAATTAATCAGTCATTTATTAGAATGTACAGTGATTATTCCATTTTCATTAAGTACTAGTAACTGGCAGGAAACATCTACATTCAGCAGCACGTCACAATTTCTGCAGGGAGCTTGGAGCTCGGATTTGTTTGTTCACCAGCTAAGTTTGGAAGGTGGAATTTCGACATGATGCACACAAAGCCGAACAAGGGAACAACAGAATTCCAACAGACAACATTTCGGATGCCCGGGCGAGAGGCTAGGGTCACTTATGAGGAATGTTTGAAGTAAGCATCAGGTATGCCATGCGTCAAGCCAATGAAACGATAGAGCCACCGTCGATATGGCTAGGCATTGGTCTAGGTGAAAGATGGCCCCAATCGAGGATACGACGGCGTCTTCGAGGACGAGTTAATAAAAACGATTACCACGTCAGTTAGTTACCCTATTATTCAGCGAGATTCTGTGCAGGTAACATTGTAAGAAGAAGTCTTTTTATTTACGCGAGTGATCGTGTGGGGACTCGTAAGATTTTGTTGGAAGACGCTCAGTCTACTTTTGATATACTCACGTTTTCTAATACTGGGAGAATGGCAGTTAACTTACGATTACCAAAGGGAGAGAACAGTTCCATTTAATCATTTCAAAGTGCACAGTAGCCTGTGCAAATCATTTTCCGAGGGCATAAACTTTACCATTTTCAGTTCAGCCGTTTATAATATGGGAAATATTTGACCTAGTTACGGGAGTAGGTAAGAGAAGCGGTTCCGCGAGTGAATGGGAACTGGTTTCACGGGCGGCGGAATTTACCCCCAACTGTAGTATTCTAGTAACTGGCTGGTTGATCTTGACCTAGTTTCTACATCATGAACGAGGGGATGTTTAAGACGACATCCAGAAGCAGAAGCAGCAACGGAAAATACGACATCACCTTTCTACCCCTTGATGGAGACAAAAGGACTGATTCAAGTCTTTTCGGAAGGCAGCATTATCATCGATATGGCGGGCTAAAAGCAAGATGGGGTCGGCTGTCTCCTGAGGTCGAGCGACCACAAGTCAACATAACAGACAAGTACAGAGTTTTAATGTAATTATGTGTGTGTGAACGTGTTTAATGTTGCTAAAGGGGACAGGGTAATTTCTGTAGATGTAGCTTTGTTTGGTAGGACTACGTCCTATTTAAAGTAAATGATAGGAAGCTTGTTAATGTAAATATAAATATGGACCGTTTACATGAGGTCGCAGCTTGTTTTCCTACTTTTTATTCCGACTTATTTAGCTGAGTGGTTAGAGTCATTTCTTTACGAGTCCGTTTCTTATTTTAGCCTCATATATTTTGATTTGTTTGTTTTGGTGTTTGAGACACAGTGTACGTCTCGGGGCTTAATTGTAATTGTATATAAGGATTCAAATTAAAGTCAGGAAGGACTAGATTAATGTATTATTAATCGGAGGTCAAAGTGTATGGAAACATGCCGTCACATTTTCTGGGATTTATTGCATGATGTGTGAATGAGACTGTGTAAGACGGTGGAGTGGGGATCCACGAAGTTGTTAGCATCATCTTCACGACTATTTTGAATATCTAGGTGGTAAATTAGTAATTAGTTCACGAATTCCACAAACGTTGTTTTGTATTGCGAGTTCCATCTATTAAAATAAAATTTCTGTAAAATGTATTATTGTTGTTATTATTATTATCAATTTAATATTTAATATTATTGTACCGGGTGGTACACCTTTACGCCGCAATTTTAAATCTTCCACCAATAAGTACTCCTCTACAGGAGAAAGTCTGAACTTAAAAAACTGGATCAACTCATTAGTTTCTCAGAAGATGTCACTACCATAAATTTTGTGATTACAAAGTTGTCAATACTGTGTGGATGTGAACTTGTTTTGTTTTCCATTAATCAAGAAGTGTGGACATTCCCTCATAGATGTCACCGCCTAAAAACTATGATCATGCACCCTGGTGCGAAGTGAAGGAACTTTTCTGAAGAAATTTTGTATTCATAAGTTTTGGTTTTTATTAAATTTCGTTCTTTCATATGTGGGTTGGCAATATTAATATTTTCTTTCCGCCTGTTTTGAATTGAGCCAATCCAGAATTTCTGTAATTAATTTTTGACCAATCATGTATTTCTTCTTCGACTTTGAGTGTATTTTCAAGACGGACCAATAAACAAAGAGGGTGTGGCTTGATTATTCATGAAAGGTCTCGAATCTTCCACGAGGGTATAAAAACTGCTGATTTTCTTGTCTCTCTGCCACATCATCAACAGTTAGCTTAGTGTATGGACGTGTAGCAGGGGGCGGGTAGCGCCTCTTCCTTCGGGCAGCAGCTCTTCAACAAGGTAATGGCCATTTAACATCTTTATTTCTTGCTAGCTCAGCAGTTTAACCTTCGGGGAAGGTCCAAAACCTTTTTATTATGTAACCTATCTCTTAAACATGTAAAATTTTGTAAAACTTCACATATCTTTAATTGTAAATCAGGGATAGAGTGTGCTTTAACCTCTCGAGCTCCCCTTCCTTTTGATTTGAGGTGACTACGTTTTCGTAACCGTTTTTCTACTCTTCCCTAATTTGTTAAATTTATTCTGTGTAAGAGTCACCTCCATAGCCTGGGAATAGCCCCTGTTTCATAGGTCTTGCGCCTCTTAGGTTTTAAGAAGTTTCATGTAGGAGTGCAAATTCATGCCTCCGTTCTGTTTTGCATTTTGGGCCATTTTCTTAACCTATTCTTTTTCAACGAAGGCCGAGTAGGTTGGGTACAAGATACCCCTGTTTCTTTGTAAGTTTTCCCTGAGGGCAGTTGATAGTAAAGTTTGTTGTGGCCTTTGATAGGCTCAGAAAATTGAGAGCGGGTCAGCTCTTTCTGATGTGGTAAAAGTGCCTCTAGGAGACTCGGTAGGGTTGTTGGAGCTAATGCTCCTTGAATGAAGGGGTTTTCTGCCCTTTGATCAAATGTGTGCCTTGGTAAAGTTGGGTTAGTAGCTCAAGGATTGTAAAATTGGGGCTCGAAGCCCAGACCTTGTAAAGACCCCGAAACTTGTGTTTCGTTGGTAAAATTATACCTTGTACCTGATTATTGGCTTGTTGTTGACTTGTTATTTGTTAAAGTTTTTTTTGAAAATATAACCTTTAATGAAATTTTGATTCATTTCTCAGCATTGTAGTTAGACCCATTCCAGCCCGCACCTTCTTTCACCTCTGCATTCCACGGGTAACCCTGTAACAATTGAGTCGCCTAAAAGCAAAACGGATAAAGTCCACTCCAGCACATTTTGAGAAAATGGCAAAAAGCCACTACCACCTTCCATTAAGGCAGTTACTTACAAAAATTAAGCATAAAATCACAAAAAAATTCACTGATTATTAGAGCAAGTAATAATACTCGTATTATTATTTAGACTGTTATTGTTGTTTTAAAAGTGGACTTTATCGATTTTGCTTCTAAGAAGTGGACTTTATTCATTTTGCCTGTTAGCAGTATGGATTTTACTCGTTTTGCTATTATTTATTAAAAGCACAAAATACAAGAACATTTTCGTTGAAGACTGATGACACTCCCAAGAGTCGAAGAAGTCAACGTAGAATTTCAGTGATGGGCTCAACTTCCAGTCAGAGCCAAAGTGCAATTCAAGAAACCTTTTCACATCTGACACTTTATTCTTGTTGACTGAAGTAGTGTTCTTTATAACAGGTGAAGGGTTTATAGCCAACACATTCTTCTTACTTTTCATCAGGGATCTGTAGGTTCCAGTTCTATGATAGTAAAACGGCTCCCCATCCACAAGGACCATGTGATGAGACGTTTTTAATCGTCTGAAAAAGTAGAACTTGCAAGGCATGCATTTAAAGTGCCATTGTTGAATAGGTTTCATGTGCTCTGTTGCCTCTTGTTTCCAGTTAAATATATTCATGTCAATCCCTGGTTGACGAATGGTTAAAAATCTTTCAATTATGTTAATGTAGGTTTTTGAATCTTCGATTCTTCTCTCTTCTTGAATTTTTTTCAGAGAGACCGAATACCCGATCAGGGGGAATGAAGGAATGACCTCTTACTGGAAAAATTAACTGTACCGCCTCTACAGCTCTTGGTGCTTACAGAAGCCACCTTCAGAGCATAGCTATCATCGTCCTATCGTCAACATTAGTGTGTTCTCTTGTACGAAAGCTCTCTTAGTCGCACTGAGATTGACTCTTTTCTTTCTCACCTTTGATGGAGACACTACAGAAGGTGATACTTCCATTTTCAAAAATGGAAATCAGGCAATCTCTGATATAAAACTAGGAATAAAGCACTAGTAGAAAGCGTGCAGCTTTAGCATAATCGTAGCTATGTTATATGTTGTCACATGCCATAGAAGTCAGGTTCTGGTTGGTTGAAGTGCCCTTTACTCATTTTGCTTTTAAAACGCAGTGGACTTTATCCGTTTTGCATCTAACCTGAGTTTTTAAAGGGGAAATACTTAAGGATGTTATGGATTTTGCTAGTATATTATTTCATGCTTCAGTAGACACATCTTTTACCGATATATTTCTACCATTATCTCATTTTTTGTAAAAAGTGGACTTTATCCGTTTTGCTTTTAGGTGACTCAATTATTATTATTATTATTATTATTATTATTATTATTATCATCATTATTACTATTATCAATATGAGTTTTGCGCGATGTTGGATTGAGATATTTCAGTAACTTTCCGATGTTCAGACATGATCGATTGTCAATGTGGCAATATCTTAGCTTCAGTTCATCATATTTATTACAGAGTTGGCCACTTTATTATTCTTGTTTACTTTGTGCGCGAGTGCTTTATTTGTGACCAGCGCAGTCTTGTTTCTTTTCATGCGAGTGAATGTTAGACGACGTCCTTCATATTTCTTAAGTTTTACGCAACTTTAGGACACGAGATATTATTTGTGTGATTTTGAGTAAAAGGACACGTTCCTCATCTGAAAGCCCTGCATTTTCTTGATTGTGTGACTTGCTTTGAGTAAACTGTTGAGCAGCGTGTGTAAAGGGTTGGACCCTGTGGTTTTTGTATTGCTGCTTTATTTTGGGAGACGTCGATCTACCCTTTGAGTCATTCCGCTGTGTGTTGGCGAGGGTGACACGTTTGTCTACCGAGGAGAGTTTTATTGGAGCAGCCTATACTTCGTGATTTTATTGTTTCTGTCCATGTCTCTACGGTTGTTGTAGTTGACGAGAGTTTTATATCACGACGTTTGTTCCGGATTTTCTTTTATGATATAACCGCGGAGGAATATTTTGTGTCATGTCATCTCTTCCAGGTTACAACGTTGAAATAGGTGTTGAAAGGTAAAGACTACTCTGCCCTTTTTTAAAAATTGATTTTGAGTCAGATAATTATTTTTCAGAAACCTGTGTTGTATAGGAAGTGTTGCTTAAAGTGTAATTATGTTTCCTTTATTTCCATTGAGGCTTTAAGTGGATGCGAGTTGCGTGATTGCCGCATGCTTTCCATGGTGAACCCTGGAAAATATGATATGTTTTTGTTTCTTTGAATGTACACTGACTGACAGAGCAAATGCAACACCAAGAAGGAGTGGTTCGAAAGGGATGAAAGTTGGGAAAAAAACAGAGACGGCACGGACGAATAATTAATGTTTATTTCAAACCGATATGCAGGTTACACAATGCGCACGGCATCGACTCAGTAGGATGTAGGACCACCGCGAGCGGCGATGCACGCAGAAACACGTCGAGGTACAGAGTCAATAAGAGTGCGGATGGTGTCCTGAGGGATGGTTCTCCATTCTCTGTCAACCATTTGCCACAGTTGGTCGTCCGTACGAGGCTGGGGCAGAGTTTGCAAACGGCGTCCAATGAGATCCCACACGTGTTCGATTGGTGAGAGATCCGGAGAGTACGCTGGCCACGGAAGCATCTGTACACCTCGTAGAGCCTGTTGGGAGATGCGAGCAGTGTGTGGGCGGGCATTATCCTGCTGAAACAGAGCATTGGGCAGCCCTTGAAGGTACGGGAGTGCCACCGGCCGCAGCACATGCTGCACGTAGCGGTGGGCATTTAACGTGCCTTGAATACACACTAGAGGTGACGTGGAATCATACGCAATAGCGCCCCAAACCATGATGCCGCGTTGTCTAGCGGTAGGGCGCTCCACAGTTACTGCCGGATTTGACCTTTCTCCACGCCGACGCCACACTCGTCTGCGGTGACTATCACTGACAGAACAGAAGCGTGACTCATCGGAGAACACGACGTTCCGCCATTCCCTCATCCAAGTCGCTCTAGCCCGGCACCATGCCAGGCGTGCACGTCTATGCTGTGGAGTCAATGGTAGTCTTCTGAGCGGACGCCAGGAGTACAGGCCTCCTTCAACCAATCGACGGGAAATTGTTCTGGTCGATATTGGAACAGCCAGGGTGTCTTGCACATGCTGAAGAATGGCGGTTGACGTGGCGTGCGGGGCTGCCACCGCTTGGCGGCGGATGCGCCGATCCTCGCGTGTTGACGTCACTCGGGCTGCGCCTGGACCCCTCGCACGTGCCACATGTCCCTGCGCCAACCATCTTCGCCACAGGCACTGCACCGTGGACACATCCTTATGGGTATCGGCTGCGATTTGACGAAGCAACCAACCTGCCCTTCTCAGCCCGATCACCATACCCCTCGTAAAGTCGTCTGTCTGCTGGAAATGCCTCCGTTGACGGCAGCCTGGCATTCTTAGCTATACACGTGTCCTGTGGCACACGACAACACGTTCTACAACGACTGTCGGCTGAGAAATCACGGTACGAAGTGGGCCATTCGCCAACGCCGTGTCCCATTTATCGTTCGCTACGTGCGCAGCACAGCGGCGCATTTCACATCATGAGCATACCTCAGTGACGTCAGTCTACCCTGCAATTGGCATAAAGTTCTGACCACTCCTTCTTGGTGTTGCATTTGCTCTGTCAGTCAGTGTATATATTGCCATTTACATGTTTTGTTTGATGCGGTTCCTATCCACATTGTTTGCTGTGCTCATGAGATTGCTCATGATTCCAGGATGTATATATTTTGTGCGTAGGATGTTTTACCACTCAGTGTGTTATATATTGTACAGTTAGGTTAGTTTCCCCCCACCCCTTTTGCGCATTAGATTACGTCTTTTCTTAAGGTTAGGGACCCAACTGGAATGTCAAGTGTGCAGAAATGGGGAACGTACTCATCTACAGTTAAAAGTGTTAACAAAAAAAGGTAAAGCCAGGAGCGTGGTGCGTGCATGCAAGCCCGTGTGTTAAAATTGATAAATTTAAAAAACTTAAAAATTTGATATGTTAGGTATGTGTGTCGGCATACTTGTGAATTTGTAATATATTCCGATTCTCAAGGTGGACTTTATCCAGCTGGGAAAAAAAAAAATCTGAGTCATGTAAATCAGATTATTTGATACTTTGCTATTTTTTTCATATTTATCTTGTTTATTTTAAAAAACAGATTTTCCTCCAAAACTGACGTCATGCTTCGCCTTGCTTTATTTGTAGTTTTAATTGACCTCACCGTGTCCGTATTTAGTTATATGTTTCCCATCAAGATCCAGGGTGTATGTATTTTTAGGGTTTTATTTTTATCATATTTCGGACTGAGCACGCCTGGGATTGGCTGACTAGTCTGGGGCAAGTTACCTTGATAGTAGAAACGTGGACACTATCATCACTACGGTGTTTCAACATCTGGTTATGAACAATGTCTGGTCCAAGAGACGTGTCCTTGCAAAGTGCCAAGGCACTGAGGGCACGTTATAGTCCTCTGTAGCTTGAGTGGCAAAACCAAGATGATGACTTTCTGCCTCCTGCTTCAGAGCGAGGAAATCACAATGGTAATTTCCGGAGCCAGACACATCCGCGAAATGACCAGCTAGATGGTTAGCAATCGAGAGCGGATCAGTGACGGTACTGCCTGCAAAGGAAATTCCCGGTACAGATCATAATCCTTGGGTTATAAACTTCATGGTTCTGATCCGTATTGAATTGTAAGTACAATATAATTATTAAATTAATGTTGTAATGGTCCACCTTTCAATACTATAATATGTAATATTCTAAACTAGTCCCTAATTAATGTAATTTAGAATATTACATATTATAGTATTGAAAGGTGGACCATTACTACATTAATTTAATAATTATATTGTAATCCTTTGATACCTGAAATGCATCTAAGTTTAGTCCACACTTGAGATGACGGAGTATGTGACGCCACAGACAACACACATCTCCCCCACGAAGCTTTCTTACACTGTCAAATAAGAACTCGTGCCTTAGCACAGAGTTTCTTAAATGTTACCAAATTTTCCACAGTAGGCTGCCTACGATAGCGTTTATGAGCACGACGGGGTGTTCTTTGATAGCTGCTGCAATTTCTTTGTTCCACCAAGGAACGAGTTTTTGGCGAAGAGTACCTGAAAATGATGGAATGGACTCCTTAGCAGCAGCAAGAATAACTTGTATAATGTAAGTTATATTGGCGTCTACGGTCCGCCTGGTCATGTTGTTAAAGACAGCTAGTGACGTGAACTTTGGCCAATCGGCATGTTTAAAAATCCATCAAAGAGGAGCCTCGACAGATTTCTATTTCAACAAAGTAATAACAATGGGAAAGGGGTCAATGTCACAGAGATCATCATGTGTATTCCACCGAAACAGCGGAACCAACATTCAGCTGCATAGACTTACGTCTATGCGAGAGTATGTGCTGTAACGTACACTGAAATGAGTTGATTCTCCTGTATTCAAAATGCATAAATCCAATTCTCTTACTAATGTTTCTAACTCCCACTGGGGCAAGGCGCTTCAGAGCCCCATATAGGGTGATGGGTGTTGAAATTGCCCAATAAGAGGAAGGTAGGTGGAAGCTGATCCATAATTTCAGTGATATCATTCATATTAAGAGGCTGGCCTGGCGGAAAATAAACATTACATGCTGTTGCTATGACAGGCAGTAGAACGCGAACTGCTACAGCCTTCAGCGGGGTCCTTAGAGGAACCTCTTCGCTGTAGGTATCAGAACGGACAAAAATGCCAATGCCACCAGAAGCCCGGTCAGCATAATGTTGTTCTGTCGAGTATAGTAAAAAATTTCTCAAGACCGTATGATGACCCGGTCTGAGATTTGTTTCCTGAATGCAGACTATACTCGCGAATACTCACTAATGAACTGGCGCAGCTCAGCAAGATGCCTATCATAACCATTACAATTCCACTGTAACAGTGCCATAGTGTGGGTGTTGACTTCTGAGGTATAGGTTCGAAGCAGCAAACTGTTACAATTCTACTGTAACAGGGCCATACTGTGGGTGTGGACTTCTGAGGTATAGGTCAGAAGCAGCGAGATGCTACCTAACCTACACTCACATCCCCATCTGAAGATTGAGATAAATGCTCCATGCGCATCATCTCGCCTGGGTGCTTACTTACATTGTGCTGTTGACTTGTTCCATCAATCAACACGTTCAGCAGACATTCTACAGTCGAACCTCCCATCTGCAGACACTGTCGGTTACGAGGAAAAATGTCCGTTACGAGCGGTGTCCGCTAAAACAAGTTTGTAAAAATAATCGAACATTTTAACGGCAAAGAACATCCACCTTAAGTATATGCATACATATCTTTTTTTATTATTCTACGTCATTTCTGTGTTAGTATTTCATAGTGTGTTATTATAAGTGATTTTACATCATTTACAAATATTACAGCTTCATGAAGTAATCATGAAGCTTCGTCTGTGTAAAATTAGCATGTTTTCTTAACTGCGATATTCTCAAAAACGGAACAAAGTCTGTTAAATGGTTCCATAGTGTTCTCGCCGTACTCGCGGTCCAGCGTGACACACAAATTCTTTATCTGTTTAAGCATATTTGGTCCCTGCTTCACAGACAGAACTTCTTGTTCTTCTTCCGCCTCACCGTCATTGCCACTTTTCGTTCCTGATTTGGGCTCTGTAAAACAAGTTTTATTCAAAATGGTCCTTTTGTATAACTAATGAAGGCTGCTATGGATAGCTAGAAATATTTACGAAGTGCAGTGAATTAAATTAAAGCTGAAAATTTAGCTTAAAAGAATTAAAAGCTGTCTATCACAAGAAGAAAATGAATGACGAGTTGAGGTGCAAACAAACATGGACCTTACGATACGTGCAACACACAATTACTGTATAACTTGATAACATGGAAAGCTTACCATAAAGTGCGGCCTGGAGTCGGGACTGCCAGTCCCCTCAAGACCGTCACAGCAAGGAATATTCTCTTCTTCGGCTTCAATATCATACACCAATCCAGCTGTCGTTGCTAAAGTCTGAAGTTCATCATATTCATTTCGAACCTCTACCTCTGCTTGTTCTTCAACTGTAGAATTAGCGATGCCGCATTTTGCAAAGAATTTCCTGATTGTGGTTTCACTGACTGCGTTCCAGGCTGCCTTTGTCCACGAAACTGCATCGCCAACATTGATCTTATAACTATAATCTACCAACTTCATTGCCCATATTGATAATTTAAGCACACAAGTATGAATTATTTAAATTAAAACAGTACCAGTTTCAACATGTAAACAGGTCATCATTAGCTGTTGGTGAATCTGCTTAATAGTGATTGTACATAATAAAACGTTATTAAAAGCTAATTAAACAAGAATGCCTTATTCTAATATAATACTAATGTTACGATATATACATACGGTACAATTATAGGGCTTTGGCATGCTGGAATCCCATGAATGCACATATTCCAAAAATTGTATAGCTGAGGTTAAAAATAGGGTATAGTTCTTAGAGAATAAAGGGTCACTGAGGTTTTGGTGTCAAATATATATGCAGTATGCCATCATTATGTCCGACTGTTGGATAGATAGAATCACGGTGCATTGTTGGGCCGAAATTACTGCTGGGAACGTTGCGTTCAGTAGATTGAGTTTCTGCAGCTTGTTTAACAGGTACTATGTTCATTCTTAGTCTATGTTGTTGCTGATACATGTTAGTTTTCAGGATCCTTGTTGAGGCATATCATGCTATGTATGACATATTGAAATTAAAGAAATTAGGTTGTATTTACGCTCAGAAAAACTAAAAAAATTGAGAAAGAAAAAGGAAGTAGGAATTAGAATAACTGACAGAGATTGCCTGCTAAATGGTTTGTGTGCTGTAGAGTGTGTGTTACTTACGTGTGGGCTCGATATGTTCTTGAGTATAGTCGGGAGTGTGCTGCACACTGTTGCGTGTACGTCGTGTGGCTGTTGTAGTGTTCAGATTGAGAGGTGGTGGGGAGGGGGAAGCAGCCTCCGGAGGGGGTGGGGTGTGTCTTTTGGGTTGTGTGTGGGTTTGTGTCTGTTGATTCTTTTTAAATATGTGTCTTTTTATATGTGTCTTCCTAAGAAAACACAGTAATCTAAGTGTCCTTGAAATAGATGAATTCATTAATTTACTTGAATTGGCCCTTAATAATAATTACTTTAGATTCCACGACAATATCTACAAACAAAGCCTTCCCATGGGTTCATCAGCTTCAGAAATATTAGCAGAAATCTACATAGACCACTTAGAACACTCAAAAATCAGCAATATTAACAATGTATCATTCTGGTGCAGATTTGTAGATGATATCTTTGTTGTTACAGACAGCAGGTTTACTAACAAAAACAACATACCTACTTGAACAGCTAAACAAAATAGATCCACATAAAAAATTTACGAGGGAAACTGAGAAAGATCACTCTGAATTATCTTGATTTATCCATCAGTAAAACTGAAGACCATTTGACAAACAAAATCTATAGAAAACCTACACAAACCTCCAATACTATAAAAGTAGATTCCACTCACTCTAATGTACAGAAGAAGGTGGCATACTAGAGTATGATATACAGAGCTTTCAACATACCCCTGTTCCAGGAAGAATTAAATAAAGAATTAAATCTAATTCACAAAATAGCGGAGCACAACGGATACAATAGAAACATGATAAACAATATCATTCACAAAATAAAACATCAACTGAAATCCAATTTAAGTAGAAACAACAAACCTTAAGAAATACCAGGCACTTTTACCTTTAACAACACCCACATCCACCCCATAATTAATATTTTCAAAAGACACAATCTAAGAATAGCTTACAGAATCACAAGTAATAATGCTTCCATTTTACATTACACTAAATCTGTCAATGAAAACAACAAATACAGCCACTCAGGAGTATACTGCATAAAGCCAGCTACATCAGGCGCACTGGCAGATGTTTTTCTATTCGCTAAACGAATATATCAATGCCACTAAATATAATCGCTTTTCATCCATAGCGCAACATGTCGAGGAACACAAACATAACTTCACTAATATCAAGAATGACATGGAAATTTTATATATGAACCCCAAAGGCCTGTTGCTCAATATAATGGAAGATTTTTGTATCAATATGAACCAATACACTACACCCAACCTCAACTTAAATGAACTTACAGAAAAAACATACATTCTCTTCAACACAGCCATTCCCATTCTAAATGACACACATTTAAAAAGAATCAACAAACATAAACCCACACACAACCCAAAAGAGACACACCACTCCACTCCACCCCACCTCCTCCAGAGGCTGCTTCTCCCTCCCAACCACCTCTCAATATGAACACTACGACAGCCACACGACGTACACGCAACAGTGTGCAGCACGCTCCCGACTATACTCAAGGACATATCCAGCCCACACGTAAGTAACACACACTCTACAGCACACAAACCATTTAGCAGGCAATCTCTATCAATTATTCTAATTCCTACTTCCTTTTCCTTTCTCAGATTTTTTAATTTATCTGAGCGTAAATACAAGTATGAAGAGGGGAGCTCTATCAAACTAATTTCTTTAATTTCAATGTCATACATAGCATGATATGCCTCAACAAGGATCCTGAAAACCAGCATGTATCAGCAACAACATAGACTAAGAATGAACATAGTACCTGTTAAACAAGCTACAGAACCTCCATCTACTGAACGCAACGTTTCCTGCAAAATGCCAACAATGCACCTTGATTCTATCTATCCAACAGTTGGACATAATGATGGCATACTGCATAGATATTTGAACTTGACACCAAAACCTCAGTGACCCTTTATTCTCTCAGAACTATACCCTATATTTAACCTCAGCTATACAATTTTTGGAATATGTGGCATTCATGGGACTCCAGCATGCCGAAGCCCTTCATTGTACCATATGTATATATATCTTGTTTGACGTAATGTTGGCAACAGTGTAGATATTTGAATGGGACTCCAACAAGTCAAAGCCTTATAATTGTACCATATATATCTTAAAATTAGTATTATATTAGAATAAGGCATTCTTCTTTAATTAGTTTTTAGTAATATTTTATTATGTACAATCGCTATTAAGCAGGTTCACCAACAGCTGATGATGACCTATTTACAGGTCGAAACCGGTACTGCTTTAATGTAAATAATTCTGAACGTTTGTAAAATAAAGTATTGATTAGATGAAAAACTCATCCTTCATACTTGTATGAAAATTGATTTTCTTCATCAAATCAAAAGCTGAGTCTGCTTCATCCATGTGTGCCACTAACGACCGTAAAACCCTCTTACGATAGTCTAATTTGAATGCTTGAATGATTCCTTGATCCATTGGCTGAAGATGAGAAATGGTATTGGGTGGAAGGAACAAGAGTTTTACATTTGAAAGCCGTATTTCTGGATGACACGTAGCATTATCTAGCAATAAGATCACATTACGGTTTCTGGCCTTCATCTTGGAATCCAAAGCTAGGAACCAATTCTCAAATATTGCTAACGTCATCCATGCCTTTTTATTCGCATGCCATTTGACACCAAGACATTTAAGTCCATGTTTTTAAAGCACCTGGGTCTCAAGGATTTACCGATTATTAGAGGATTTTCCTTTCCACTGAGTGCGTTACAACAAAACATAATGGTGATTCTTTCTTGTGACATTTTTCCACCCTTGCAACTTTCATTCGGCAAAGTTAGTGTCTTCTTCGGGATCGCCCTAAAGAACAGACCAGTTTTATCAACATTCAAAATGTCTTTCAGTTCGTAACTATTCAAAATGTCTGGTAACCTATCTTTCCAATCCACTACTTCAGTCGTAGACACATCCCCACCTTCTCCACAGACTGTTTTGAAACTGATGTTATGACGTTTTCTAAAACAATCTAACCAACCACTGCTAGCTACAAAATTCTCAACTTTCAGATTATTTGAGATTTCTCGAGCTTTTTGTTTGTAACATTGGTCCACTCACACACAGTTTCTTCACTCGAGCACACTTGAACCTCTCATATACCGTAACGTTCACTTCTGAAAAAAATTACTCCCGCTTTCCTTCCACTCCCCAATTCCTATTCTCCTCCCACTCCTTTAAAATTTCAGTTCCATTCTTCACAACAGTGTTTATTTAATTTTTCCCGCAGTTACATTTTTTGGCAAGCTTTCTCACTGGAAGTCCCTTCTCACTTTCTATAATCACATTTCTTCTTACCTTGAGATCTAAACACGATCATCCCATGTTACTCATGTTTAACAGACAACTGAAATGCTACCGTATTTCTGTCTCACTAATTAGTGGCTGTACTGTCTTTTTGTTCTCAAGTTGACTACCTGAGCTCGACTTTATCAGCGACAATCCGAGTCATGAATAGAATGATGCAAGAAGGGAAGAAAATCCCCAGGTAAATTGTGAGTCAACAGTTTCTGGCAGCATTTCTGGGCAATTAGAATCCTCTGAATAGGCCTATACACCACTAGGTAGAACTACATTCTGATGTACCTTCTCTCCCCTTGCACTCGAAATAGAACGAACATTCAAAAGGGATTTCCTTATGTCTGAAGAATGGTTTTAAAAGAAAGGATGACATGCGGTCCGGCGTAATAAATTGTCCTGCAACGTGTAAAGTGTCCGCTTAAGTCAAGTGGACGGGATGAATGGCGATGTCCACAGTTTGAGGTGTCTGCTTAAATGAGACCAATTTAACACTTGTCTTATGTAAAATACAATCGGTTCCGAGGAAATTTGTCCATATAGGGAAGTGTCCACTGAATAAGGGTGTCCGTTAGGGCAGGTTCGGCTGTAATTGGCAAAATTCTTATACTTCGTTTTCTCTTGTGTTCTCGCAGATTACCAGCATGTCCAACAACACAACTACAAAGAGGGAGCATCTGCACCTACTTAATATCATATAATGAGATTAGTAATAAAGAAACTAATAACACACTACAATATTTCACTGTAAATCATTCAACATAACTAACTGTATGAATGCACATAACGAACAATCCACAACACTGAATATTCTAGAATACCTGGTACAAACATACCTGTGAACATATGCAACGGTCTACCAATGTTAATTAAACTCCAAAGTGTACCTCAAGAATACTGTGAACATTTTAAATTATAGAAATTGTACTTTAACAAATTATGTGTTACTCACGAAGAGTACACCAGAATTTTAAGTAGCATATACATGTCACATAAACATCTACGTTTGTTTTTAAAAACCAGAGAACACTTAATATCATTGTGTATTTTAATATAATCACTCTTATCATTCATTAGTCTTAGTAATGTTTTTAAATTATATGTTAACTTTAGATCTTATGACCAGCTGAAGATGACCTCTGTGAAGGTCGAAACCAGTACTGTATAGTAACAAGATATAATGAAGTACTGATTAGGTGGAAGGTACCTAACTTTGTACTTGTAAATACCAAGTATCAATAAGGACATGAAACTGATAGATTATAATAAGGTTACCTGAACGCGCTGCGACATGGCCAGTTTAGTTGGGAGACATGTGGGTTCGAATCCCCTGTCGGCCATCCTCAAAATAGTTTTCCATGGTTTCTCATTTCAACTCCACGCATATGCCAGGATGGCTCCTTTCTCAAGGCCATAGCCGGTTCCTTCCCATTCCCAGCCCATACAATTGCACATACACCCACACACAACCCCTTCACACAGTGGTCCATGTAGCTCACCCCCATGGTGTGTACCAGGAAAAGCAGCTTACAGAACTGGCAAGCCGAACCTGTCCTTGGACACTCCCAGATTAAAAAAGGGCCATACGCTTTAAAAAATATGTGACTAGGCCTTAGTTTTCAGTAATAAGTTTGACGAGTTAAAAAAATTATTTTTGTTTGTATTTATAAGTCCTTTGTGCATGAATACGACTTCTACCTAAATATAGTTCTGTGTATTCAGTTTCAAAAGTTATGATTCGCATTTTGTTACTTTTGTTTGGAAATGTGTGTTCTTTTTAAAAATGTTTTTTCTAGTTGAACTTTAACCCATAAGCACCCAGCCGCCCTTTGCTCTGACATTGCTAGGAATCCGCCAACTTTTTAGTATACAACCTGGGTGTTGCAAGCTTTCAGTTAAAATAGTATAGTGGGTGATAGACTGCGCATATTATCATGATTCTTGTTTTATATTATTGAGAAATTCCACACTATTGCTCATGACACAAAAACAGAACAATACAGAAATATACCACATTAAAAAATCCCTTTGAAATCTTAAATTTTTCATTAACCTATGTCACCTCGGAAGTT
Organism: Anabrus simplex; assembly: GCF_040414725.1. NCBI lineage: Eukaryota > Metazoa > Arthropoda > Insecta > Orthoptera > Tettigoniidae > Anabrus > Anabrus simplex. The sequence continues at coordinate 47,176,859 of NC_090266.1, read as the reverse complement.
CTTTAGTATCCGTTATGGCCTTAATTATATGATGCGAGCCTAACTTTTGCCTGATTTTGAAATAAGGAAATAATAGGAAACCAATACGACATGAGCCTAACATTTGCCTGATTTGGAAATAAGGAACTAATGGGAAACAAATCACGCGTAAGCGAATGATGAGATTCGAACCTATATCCTAAATACGAACTTACAGTCATATGTCTCACTCGGTGTTTCATTATTATTATTATTATTATTATTATTATTATTATTATTATTATTATAAGATTCTGTCTGAGGATCAGTGGTAAAGTGTTCACATCCAGGTACCAAGACTGTAAGTTCAAATCCGGCAGTCGCAATCGGATCTTGAGGGGCGGGAGAAAGTTCATTCAGCATTCCATGTTGTACTATATTACTACGCGAAAGATCTCTGGTGATATATTTCGTGTTCATTCATGCACAGGATCACTAATAACTTCTTCCTCACTAACACTGCTGAAATCAGAGCCTAAAACATCAAATATGTTTTGACTTTCGCTATTACTGAGCATTTCGCGCGAGCAAGCAACTTCCTTCTCAGCCATCTTTTCAACAACACAATACAGATTTCTCAATCGATATTTTAATCAATTCTCTTTGCCAAAGAAGCATACCAGAGCACTCTGGTGACACTTTGAGACGCCAAGAACAGATTTCAATTAGAAATGTTTCCGGAAAAAGCCAACAGATGTCACAAATGTCTCCAATATGCGACCTAGCATCCTGGCGTACCAGTCCGCTTGTGGAGTCCTAGCCCAGCCGCTCGAGCGCGTACCAGTCCATTTACGGGTGCATAGGGGTTAAATGTGTACAACTGCAAAATATACAGAAAAAAACAATGTTTCAATAATATTTTCCACAGTTTTGTCCTTAGAAATTTGATAGATTTAATATTCTTAGCAATAAACATGAAAATATGGTGTGGAAAACCAGATTATTGAAGTAACCCTCTATGTGGAAATCCTCAAAATATTTTGTATTATGTGAAAATAACATAAAGGCCTTCATAATACCATAGCAGTATTTCAAATGTGTTGTTTTAAACTGTTTTTAATAGATGAAAAACAATTACTTTCAAGGTAGGATAGGCTTTCTTTTTATTGAAAGAGGTCAACTGGAGGTAAAGGGTTTCTGAAATAGACAATTCATATAACATCGAACAAACTAGTTGAAACAGATGGTAAACTGTTACCTTCTTCTGGGAGATCTGCCAATGCTCGAAACCTAAACAGATCTCGAATATTTATATACACGAAGGCTTCATTCATCCTTTGAACTAATGATCGGGCCCTCTTTTCCTGAAAGCAACAAGAATGGTATCATGTAACACACATATACCAAACAGAGAAAATGTGGGAATATGTTTGGAAAAAGAGCTCCACAAAGGGAATGCAATGGGGATGTTACTGTTCTAGATCATGTCCTATTGCAATTAACAGTAAAATGAGAGAGGATGAAAGTTGCTACAACAGTCAGTGTAAAGATGCTGCATATATTTGGTATTTTCATCTCAAATGGCTCATTAAAGTACAGATGATCAATTAGAAAACTTTCACAAGCAGTGATAAGTAAAGTCTTTTGGACTACAGAGATGCTGTCCATTGGAACTCCCACTTCCTACAGATGTTGTATCTCTAACTGCAGCAGGCTTTGAAGTGGGTTGTAAAGGAAAAGACCTCAATATTCTGGAGAAAAGTGGATGCAGTGAAACCTTGTTACTACGTTCCTCATTAATAAGTTTTCCCGCTTAACACGCTGTAAATCTGAATTCCCGATTCTCAACATATTAAATCTAAATAAAAATACCTCACTGCGTCACATATTTTCACTATTACTATCACTTTTTCCTAGATCTGAAAATGTTGTTTGTCATCCCTTGAGGAACATGATTTCCAATTCCAGTAAGTTGCGTTAATTACGTGATAATGGGAAAGGCCTTGAATTCCCAATACTTCACTGTATACGTTGCACTTTCGGGGAGCAAGCCTTCAGCTTCAGGAATGTTCAGTTCTGCTTGCCGGTTAGCAGTGAGATTGCTGAATAACAAAGTGAGCCTGTTGGTGCTTTTATTTCGCATTCCATTTAGAACTTACTTCTTACAAAAACTTTAGTTTATTATCCACGTAGTTAATACAGTCTACTCTCAAACGGTAATAGTTTTGAACGATCATAGCAGTCATCCTCAGCTATTAACCATAAAATTAGAATTAGGACATAGTAACGTCATAAACGAATGAGGGGGGGCATTAAACCTCCTGAGTTCAGGCTACAAATACAAACGCATAAAATTAGTGTCGACACTGACAGTTGTGCTGGATGCACCACTGTAACCTCGAAGGATATCCCCCTATTAACGCCCTTATGAACGGAGAGACTTGCTTTAATAACACCGGAATATCCTTCATTTATTATAACAAAAGATTGTTCCTTCAGTGATACGGTGTTGACAGGCACATCAACAATTAATCAATTGTATTTGCACCAATACTGTGATATTTTCTTGTAATGCATATTTTGCTATGATCCATGGTGGGACTACTATAGACAATGGGTTTTTATGTCACGTTTTGTTCAATACAAGTACAATTTTGAAATAATGTGCCATTAATCTTGTGACTTCCTAGTTGTTACTCAAATCTACTTGACCATATATCAAATGATTCATGTGTGGACTTTCAATGTGTACACTAGTGTGTTTTGTATGTTTGTATTTGTAGCTAACTCAGGAGGTTTAACCACCCCCCTCCTTTCATTTGTGACATCACTATGTCCTAATTCTACCTTTACGATTAAAAGCTGAGGATGACTGTTATGTACGGTCGAAACTAGTACTGTTTGAGAGTAGACTGTATTGATTAGGTGGATAATAAACTAAAGGTTTTGTAAAAAAATAAGTCATGTCCATCAATACGGGCCCAACCATGAAATTTAATGCTTAAATTCCATTCAGAATTAGAAACTGATTTTGTCTTGAGTGGTACAGTGTTTGGTAATGAGTATTTGTCGCATGATAGCCTACATCTGGATTAGGAACATAATCATGTGAAGTTGACTAGTGTTGTGCATATGTCTTGTGATAGTCTAGTTATGGATAAGGAAGAAGTCGTGAAATTCTTTACTAATGAAGACAAAATTAAAATCTGTCAGAAAGTGGACTCGCAACTGCATCTTGAAGCATGCAGAGGTGGCATGAATGTTGAAACTCGCACATTTTAATTTGACTCAATCACTCGAGTTGGTCGAAGTTCTGTCAGATTCAAAATGGTGGCCAAAGTAATTCTCTCGCAGTCATACAGGGTCGAATGTAATCTCCAATTCATTATCTAAGAGTGTGACCATGAAATAATGTAATAACTCACTGGTCCGAAATAAAAGGCTTCTACCAACATTTTTTTTTTGTTTTTTCACCTTTTAGTGCACTGTTATTTTATAAGCCTCAGCAGAAAAGGTTTTCATACCTATTCTCTCATGTTTTTGAAGTCTCTCAATACTCTCCTCCCATCTTGAGAAATGGTAGATATAGTTTTCACTGTAACCGTGGATTCACGATATAAAATGCCCTCATCTTGGAAAAAAATTGCATCCAGTGTCTCCACATCCCTGTTAGATAACTTTTATTTGTGTATTCATTAGTACGGAATTCTTGCTTAATACATTCTTTCTCCTGTCCCCCGCAGAAACGTCTTAACGAGGTTTTACCGTTTTATGAATTCCATCAAAGGCACGTTCAGCTGCTGTTGATTTTTTGGGCTGACTCACGTGACAGCTTCTTCAGTGCTCTGCAAGATAAATTCTCCAATATTTTATACTGACATACAGCGCACTACATGAGTCACATATTCTACGAAAGTAACAATTTTCTGAATTCTATTTAGTAAAAGGTAGGGCTAGTAACTCATCAACAAATTTAATTTTTTTTCCAATGTAGTCTCCCTCACTATCGATTCGAAGTTGCAACCTTGGCAACCAAAAGAATGCAAAGCCACTTTGGAGTTTTATATGACTGTTAACCTCGTGACCATAGCATGGAACCTCCAGTTTTGCATTGAATCCATGCCACAGGGTCATGAATTTCCATTTCAGACATCCCACATGCACTGGTCCGGATTCAAACCAGAGCCACTTTAGCGAGAAGTCACTGACAACACCACTCTGTTAGCATGTCCCGGTCTGGAACCAATCATGGAAGTACCTAATCCATGCTTCTTCACAGGATGCAACAGCTTTTTCTGCACTTCTGAACCATGAGCTCCATAGTTATTCTTTCAATGTTTGAAATGATGGATGGCTCGCCGCCAGCTGCACCCTTTATTAAATGTGAGCTCATACATGTAGTGTTGAAGCAGCAATTCTTGCAACCTGGAATTCGGTCTTCTGTCAATACTCCGAAGATTTTGCAGAGCCAAACTGTGGTAACAAGTTGAGAGTGAAAGTTTTTGTTCCAGCAGAGGACTAGTCGGAATATGACAAATAACAGAAAAGAAATTTGTAATTATCTTCTAACCCACGTTCCATCATTGGTTGACTCCGACAGGGAAACTGTCATTTGGGAAGATTCATAATGCCAATTGCCTCTCTCATTCCAGGTTGTACAGACATATCCAACTTTTATTGCCTGTGATAATCTTGTGGACTGACCAGGAGTTACCATTATCAAAATGACATCACTTCCTTGTGCCATTCCACCCACACTACTTTTGACTGATCTATGCCTATCCATTAGGGAAAAAAAAAAAAGTCTTCATATGAAGGAATTTCTGCACAGTTTCAAAGATTTGCAGAGAAAGAATGTTTAGAGGCTCTTATATCTTTCATATGTAGATCAATCTTCCCCTTTTCTTACCTGCTCCCTCACATGAGACAATTCTTATCCTAATTCCTGCAACAGTTAAATTTACCCACACCCTTCATGCACCTAACCGACACTGTTGCATGTTACATTACATGTTATAAACCTCATTTTAGGTCCGTATTGAAAATTTTTACAGTTCAACAATAATAAAGGTGTTTTAATTTGTTCCACCTATTCAATACTTATATTTTCACTTATAGTGGTTACATAAATAGATTCTTAGTTACATGGGACATGTTTCGCCCTCAATTAAGGGCATCTTCAGCCTAAACACAATCATCAACAATACAACTAAATTAAAAGATGCTTCTGTCTCACTTGCTGACGAATTTCATCAGCGGCCTTGGAAAGATTGTATTCATGACAATCAAGTTTATGCTTGTGTTCACGCCCTCATGTCGTTGGCTTTATATTATTATCACTTTGGTTTTCCACTAATATTTTATATGAACTGTTTTTAATTAGAATTTTAATAGAAGAAGTTTTAGTCTCCAACAAGATTATGGTTTAATCATAAGACAGTTTTTCATTAGCATATTTATATATTATATCACTTTTCACATTTTTATGTTCCAAATTTTAATAACTGACTAAACTTTTAACTTCCACTTTTAATTTAGTTGTATTGTTGATGATTGTGTTTAGGCTGAAGATGCCCTTAATTGAGGACAAAACATGTCCCATGTAACTAAGAATCTATTTATGTAACCACTATAAGTGAAAATATAAGTATTGAATAGGTGGAACAAATTAAAACACCTTTATTATTGTTGAACTGTTGCATATTACGGTCTTCCAGATTAATAATCTCACCCAACACTCTACCCCTCCCTTTTTCACATGAGTTAAGGACACCTTATAATCTGATATCTCATCATTGTTATCAGCTCTTAACTGAATACCATAAACATACATCATATCTAAACGCACTGTCTTTCCTGACTCAGACAATTCTACTTTCTTCCTTCCATAAGCCTCATTAATAATAACAATAGTACCCCCATCAAATTCCATTACAATCGCCAAGTAGTATCCAAGAACTTCTTGGTCTGTCAAATGGAAGTAGGAGTTATTACTCCCATACGTCCAGGAGACTTGGTTACAACATTCGAAGCATGCTGGGAAGTTACATGATAGCCTTACTTGTACATAGTCTCAGTGAGAAATTTTCACTCTAGCGGTTCATATATTTCATCAAATTGAAAGTTTTAAACACACATTAAAAATACATGAAGACAGACTAAAACAGAACAGAATAAAAAAGCAGTTAACAATAAAATAAAAACCAAATAAAAAATTCACTTTTAAACACGATAAAACAGGTCACTACCCTCATAAAACAGACGAAAGAGGTCTACTGATTGCTTGTCATCTCACAGAATGAGGAAGATGGTACTCGGATGTGTTAGACTACAGCACAAATTGGCCAGGTCCGCGCACTCCGTAGGGATGTATATTACAGTCAGCTGAATGCCGCAAGTACACAAATGGGGGCTATCAGCCGACTCATTTCCAGCTACACCCATGTGGCTATGGGACCACAAAAACATGACTCTCCAACACCCGGCCACAGGTCCTGGATCCACTGCACCAGAGGGTGCCATAGGAAACATGCATCAGTAGATGTAATGAGCGTGTACCGCAGATCTTCAAGGATAGCATAAAGCACTGCTGTATACATGCTACAGGTTTCCAGTAGAGGAAAAACAAACCTCTTATTAACAATAACGAACGCACAGCCTAATTTTGCTTCAGATCTCTAACCATTCATATAAATAGCTACTGAACCTGGATACTGCATAACTATGGACAGGAAGAGCCTTTGATAAATGGAGGGATCCATGCTCACTTTAAGTGACCTAGTGTGCAGACCTGGGATGATTTCAGTTCGTCATATTAACCATGGAGGTACCTTACTTGGTCATCTAACAAGACAACGAACTGAAGGTACATCAAACAAACTATTACTGCTATCCAAGCGTATACCAACCGGCTGCACTGCTCGTGGATAAGCAGCATACACCCAACAGGTTTGATTGTGGAATATGCAGGGATAGCTTGAGTGAAGTAGCATCTGATGCAAATCTGTAATAATAATAATAATAATAATAATAATAATAATAATAATAATAATAATAATAATAATAATAATAATAATAATAATGTTATTTGCTTTACGTCCCACTGACTACTTTTACGGTTTTTGGAGACGCCGAGGTGCCAGAATTTAGTCCCACAGGAGTTCTTTTATGTGCCAGTAAATCTACCGACATGAGGCTGACGTATTTGAGCACCTTCAAATATCACCGGGCTGAGACAGGATCGAACCTGCCAAGCTGGGGTCAGTAGGCCAGAACCTCAACCGTCTGAGCCACTCAGCCCGGCACGCAAATCTGTAGCGTAAGACAACAGCGTTTGCTGACATCTCAGGTGCAAAGGCGGCACACCAGATTCAGACAGCAGGCTAGATAGGGGGCTTGTACAAAATGTACCTGGTGCCAACCTAACTCCACTGTGGTGGATGCTGTTGAATTGCACAAGAACGCTTTTCTTTCATATGCTGCACTGCCACAGTCTGATCTAGATAAAATATGTGCTCTATAATACTGTACGAAGGGCTTTACGTTGCACCGACACAGATAGGTCTTACGGCGACGATGGGATAGAAAAGGCCTAGGAGTTGGAAGGAAGCGGCCGTGGCCTTAATTAAGGTAGCCCCAGCATTTGCCCGGTGTGAAAATGGGAAACCACGGAAAAACATCTTCAGGGCTGCTGACAGTGAGATTCGAACCCACTATCTCCCGGATGCAAGCTCACAGCCGCGCCCTCCTAACCGCATGGCCAACTCGCTCGGTATTTAGCTCCTGAACGCATTTAACTTCATCTGATGCATATATGGTTCCCACAATAATTTGCTATTGAAAAGCAGCCCCAAGAAATCTGAGTCAACCACAGGAAGAGCAACTTCCCAGCCCCTAAATAAATCTCAGGATGAGAGTGAAGAATGCGCTTCCAGCAGAAGTGAACAACAGAGGTCTTTGAAATTGAAAATGAAAAGCCATGCTCTAAGGTCTACTGTTCCACTCTCTTAATATCCTGAAGTAAATAGGAAGTGAAGGACAGCTAAGGAAGAATGGCTGAAAGAGAAGTGTAAGGATGGTTAATGTTGTACAATCCAAGGAAAGGTAGATGGTACATACAGGAAAATCATGGAAACCTTTGGAGAAAGGAAAGCATGGTGTATGACTATTAAGAGCTCGGATGGAAAATCACTTCTAGCGAAAGAAGACAAGGCAGAAATATGGCAGGAACATTTCCAGCAGTAGTATCATCAAGGTAAAGAAGTAGATGATATGGTTCAGGAACAAGAAGAGGCTGTTGAGGATTAAATGGGAGACCCAATTTTAAGGTCAGAATTTGTGAGCTTTCAGAGACCTGAATAAGTACAAGGCACGTGAAATCAATGACATAACCTCACAATTACCGACTGCCTTAGGATAAACCAGCATGGTGAGATTATTCCTATTAGTGTGTAAGTTGTATGATACAGAAGTGCCATACGATTTTTGGTAGAATGTTGTTATACCTATTCCCAAGAAAGCTAGTGCAGACAAGTGTGAAAACTACCGCATCATTAGTTCAGTATCTCACGCCTGCAAAATTTTAACACATACTTACAGAAGAATGGAAAGGCAAGTTGCAACTGAGTTGGGAGAAGATCAATTTGGCTTCAGAAGAAATGTAGGAACACGTGAAGCAATCCTGAACTTATGTCTGATCTTAGAAGATCAAATTAAGAAGGACAAGCCCAAGGTACATGTTGTGTTCATAGATCTAGAAAAGGCATTTGATAATGTTGATTGGACCAAGCTATTTGAGATTCTGAAGGCGATCGAGATCAGATATCGAGAATGAAGATTTTTCTACAATCTGAACAAAAATCAGTCTGCAGTAATAAGAATCGAGGGCTTTGAAAGAGAAGCAACAATCCAGAAAAGAGTGAGGCAAGGCTGCAGTTTGTCTGCCCTCCTTTTCAATGTTTATATGGAACAGGCTGTAATGGAAATCAAAGAGGAATATGGAAAGGGAATCACAATCCAAGGAGAGGAAATCAAAACCCTGAGATTTGCCGATAATACTGTTATCTGAGTCTGCAGAAGATCTCGAGAAGCTGCTGAATGGTATGGATGAAGTCTTGGGTTAGGAGTACAAGATGAAAATTAAGTCCAACACAAAAGTAATAGAGTGCAGTCGAATGAAGTTAGATGATGCAGGTAAAATTAGATTAAGAAATGAAGTCCTAAAGGCAGTAGATGAATATTGTTACTTGGGTAGTACAATAACTAATGATGGCAGAAGTAAGGAGGACATAAGATGCAGACTAGCACAAGCAAGGAAGGCCTTTCTTAAGAAAAGAAATTTGCTCACCTTGAACACTAACACAGGAATTAGAAAGATGTTTTTGAAGAGTTTTGTCTGGAGCGTGGCATTGTATGGAAGTGAAACAAGAATGATAACTAGCTCAGAAAGAAAGAGAATAAAAGCTTTTGAAATGTGGTGTTACAGAAGAATGCTGAAAGTGAGGTGGATAGACTGAATCACAAATGAAGAGATACTGAATCAAATTGGTAAGAGGAGATTGATTTGGCTAAATTTGACAAGAAGAAGAGACAGAATGATAGGGCACATCTTAAGACATCCAGGTCTTGTTCAGTTAGTTTTTGAGGGAAGTGTAGGTGGTAAAAACACTAGGAGTACACCAAGGTACGAATATTAGAGCAAATATAGGATGTAATAGTTACGTAGAAATGAGAAGGATAGCACAGGGTAGGGTGGCATGGAGAGCTGAACCAAACTAGTCCATGGACTGATGACCGAACAACAACAAAAATAATGTCTTAAAAGATACTATTTAATTCAATTTGATACTTCCATTTCATCACGATCATTAACTTACATTTAATCCCTAATACACAATAAATAACAACAAAAAGAACAACATTAACAATAAAGCTAAAAGTATGATTCAAAGTAGCCATTGACATCTCCGGACCACAACATAATGGAAGTTAGCAAGAAACTAGCCAGCTGGCCAATGACGGAGTATTACACAACCTCGCACTCTGTTGGACTAGGAAGGAGCACTTCTAATTTTCAAATATTAAAGGGTAAAACACAATTTATACACAAATGTTTCTACATTTCTAAACAATCTTCATCAATTTTTAAAAAGTGATATTGATAGAATATGAAGATGTTCTTTCAAGAAGGAAACCTGTCATTCTTTGTTTAGATGATGATGCTTGTTTAAAAGAGCCTAACATCTCGATCATTGGACCCTAATGGTACGAAATGAAACGAGATGTAATGACAATTTAAAACTCCAAAAGCCTCCACTGACCAGAATTCAAAACATGAGGATGAATAATGAATGGATGGATATGAATTTAAAACGATCAGTGGATCCGACCCGCAATGCCCCCAGATTCCCAGAAACTAGCATTAAACAATAGTATTACTGACCAAGGAACTGCTTCTAAAGCACAATACTGAATCGATGATGCTTGTAGTCTAAAGGGGTCCAAAATCCAGGTCATCGGCCCCTCATAATGGTACTTATCGCTAGGATAGTAGAATCATGGTACTTGTCATGTTGCGGTACTAATCAAAACTAGCGCCGACTTGCGGTATTCCACACATTATGGTACTACTCAAAGATAATGTAATGCACACATGTAACACAGACCTATGGTGTTTCTCACATTGCGGCACCATTTACAGGCAATGCAAACCTATGGTCTTCCTCACATAAGTGTACTAAACACAGGGACTCATACTATTCCGTGGTGTTCCTCACATAGTGGGTACTAATCACAGGTAATGTAAAACCCAGCTGGAAGCACACACTGTCGCAACTAATCACAAACCTACTGTGTACCTAACATAGTGGTTCTACGCGCAAGTAAAAGCGACCCATGGTTTTCCCTGCGTGATGGTACTAATTATAAGTAGTCCCATGGTTCTAATTTGATCATCTCTTGGTTGCCCCTTTTAGTCACCTCTTACGACAGGTAGGGGATACCATGGGTGTATTCTTCATCTGCATCCGCCATCCACAAGGAGTATTCTTTGTTTAATAGTGTGGGTTATTTTACAGGTATGTTATAGTGTTGAAAAATGGGTATCTACAAACTGTTTTCCAGTCAATGACCAGGTCAGGGATGGGATGAATGAAGCCCCCAACTTGCGGCGAGGATAGGAGTTGTGCCGGCTGCCAAGGCCCGTCCCACTCCTCTGGGGCAAAGATTAATGACTGACAGATTACTGTAAATGAAATGATAGTGGAGTGTGTTGCTGGAATGAAAGATGACAGGGAAAACAGGAGTACCTGGAGAAAAACCTGTCCCACCTCCGCTTTGTCCTGCACAACTCTCACATGGAGTGACTGGGATATGAACCACAGTATCCAGCGGTGAGAGGCCGGCACGCTGCCGCCTGAGCCACGGAGGCTTCATGTTATAGTGTTATAGGTGTTATAATTAGTATTCAGCAGAAAAGAGTATAACTTCCTTCTTTACACATTCACTCCCACATCTGAATTCGCACCAATTTTTTACATTCAAATGTATGTCAGATGACACAGTAGATCAGTTTGCCAGTAGACAACAGGGAGATGAACGTTTTACTAAAGCTTGGAGTAATTTACTGCATTGTGGGATGTCTGATCTAAATAAACATGTGGCAGTTCTGAGATCTCTGTAGTGCATGGTTGGAATTCAAATAGCGCTGAGTGACATAATGAATAGTCATGGCAAGTAAAAATTTTTTTTGCTAGGGGCTTTACGTCGCACCGACACAGATAGGTCTTATGGCGACGATGGGATAGGAAAGGCCTAGGAGTTGGAAGGAAGCGGCTGTGGCCTTAATTAAGGTACAGCCCCAGCATTTGCCTGGTGTGAAAATGGGAAAACACGGAAAACCATTTTCAGGGCTGCCGATAGTGGGATTCGAACCTACTATCTCCCGGATGCAAGCTCACAGCCGCGCGCCTCTACACGCACGGCCAACTCGCCCGGTAAGTAAAAAAAAAAGTACTAGATCTTGTAAAGGTATGTACTGATTTTTAGGGTTTACAGTATAGGAGAGATACTAAGTTAAAGCCATGTGTTACATGTTCCCTAGTGAGTCATGGTGGCATCCAAAAATCGTTGGCCTGCATGATTAAATACCAGCGGAGACAGCTGGGAGTGAATATATTAACAAAAACAAAAGTGTTAAGTTATTAGCGATTTTGTACAAACAAAATGCCGCTGCTATCTCTAGTTTGGATGTAGATATGTTAATCTGGATCTGAAAAATCAATGAAAACCACTGCTAAAAGACCTGAAATCGAAACATAGAATTTACATAGGAGTTGAATTTGATGCAAGTGTAATAGACTGATATAACTTCAAAACAATATTTTTTAATCCATGGGTAGATAATACAAGTATCGACCTTGAATTATTATTATTATTATTATTATTATTATTATTATTATTATTATTATTATTATTATTATTATTATTATTATTACTTGTGAGGTATGGCTATGAAGTGTTTACATCTACTAATTAGTATTATTTACATAGTCGGACGATCATATTATTTGTGAGGTTATGTCATGAAACATGTGCTGTATATATTTATACGAGTTTAGTTAATGTAAGAACCTCTAATTACTAGTACATAAATTGTTATTACCTGTATAATCCACAGTAACATTGTGCAACACACTGTAACATCCAGAATAAAGTATCTTTGACACTAGGTGGTTGTAGAATGTTCTTTACATTATAACTATAATATAGGCACTCTAGAATTTACGAGAAGATATGCTGTGACATATCTTTCTAGAAACCTGGCCAGGCAACATATATAAGGAAGCAGTCTTGATGGTGGAGTCGAGTTATCGTTTAACAGGAGTTGTTTTGATGAGATGTGTGTAGAAGTCGTGTTTGAAGTATGTGAATTGGTTTTGTACTGTTGGTAGTGACATGCAGTGGTTGCAGTCTCCCTGTGCTTCGTGATAGGCAGTTGTTAAAAATGGTGGTTTGTTGATGTGTGTGTTTAATGTGAAGTTGTAAATAAATTAATGTATGCAAATGACAGCATTTTGTGTGCATCTTTGTGAATACATCAAATTTACTTAGGATGGCAGAATAGGAGCACAGATATTTTTTGGTTTTGAGTTCTGTGAGCAAAAAAGAATTAATGTTCAGTATTTTTATGTCATGTTTGGATACTACCGACATTAGCATAACAAGCACCAGTATAGTTTCAGAATTCCTATTCTGCTGTATTGTTCTGCTAACTTGCATGATAAAATAATAATGATGTTTGTTGTTTAAAGGGGCCTAACATCTAAGGTCATCGACTCCCATAATAAAATAAAACAATACAATACAGTAAGAGGAGTTAAAACAAAATCAACATACAGTAGTTTAAGTGTAGGTTGAACAATAACCATTAGGCCTACAATGACAGAGTTCAAAAGTTTAACCCGGAAGAAGTTTCACAGCAGGGAAGAGACCATAAATGTGTTAAAATTGGCATCATGCAGAATACAGGCGACACATCATATCATGGGTGGGGATCTAGACACGGTTCTTGTGCAGGTGAAAAGCCTACCATCCAGAGGTTGAATGTGCTAGAGTAAACCCCAGCCACCTGAGAGCACTAGTGAAAATGTTGAAACAAAATGTAATGATTTTACAAATCCTATTGCTGGCAGAGGATGGGCAAGAAGGAAGAAATGGTAACACCTGTCATTATCAATTACCCAAGCTCAAAATGTCCTTGTTGCTCTGGAATCTTGCATGCTAAAATGAGATATTTCATTTCATTTTCAGTGCTTGTTTGGTATGTAATTTAATAGAAATTTTCAACATTGTTACCTGGACTGTTCATTAAGTAGGCCTTTTCATGTAATGTGTAATGTTAATTTATGTAGTTTAGTGAATTGTTAAATACAGCTCATTGGCTGAATAATAAGCAAATTGGCAAAGGGAGCAAAAGAAATCATGTTACAGAGTTATTGGAGATCTATGAATAGTAGATAGCAAACACAAACATAATGTGACTTCTCATGGGTTAAAAACCATACCAGAACTCTCTGCCATCATAAATTCTTTCTTAACACAGCCAGCAATCATTTATACAAGATGATGTTCACAACAAAAATCACATACTGCAAGCCAACATTTACATTGTGACAAGAAGCATACAACACTCATTATTCAACATGATAAATTTAATTTTGTAATCTTAAACTCACCCGGGGTAATGATTCAGGCAGCATGAGTGCCACAAAAAGCACATTTATTATCCCTAGAGTAAGGGCAAAACCAGCAGGATAAATGTACCAGTCACCTATTTGATTACGTGACCAGGAGGAAAACCCTGCACCAATAACAGGTCCAATAATGAAGCCTATTGAAAAGGCTATTCCCACAAGCGCCTAAAAAGAAAAACAGATAAATAATGGCAATATAAACTCACACACAAAAAAGAAAATGAGAAAGAAGAAAATCAGGAAGTGAACTGAGAAGAAAAATAACAGAAAAACAAACATCAAAAACAGTTTTCCATCAGCTGGTTCGAGATAATGACACCTGTCGATCTTCTACCCAAACACCATTGTTGTTTCAGTCCATGTTCCTTATATACGCTGTATCTGACTGAGTCAACCACCTCTTGTTTTCTTTCCTTTAATCCTCCCCTCTTCCATGGCCAAACTACTGGTATTTATTTCTCTCTAGTCAGTCGAAAAATTTTCTACTCTGATTTTGTTCCTCACATCCTCATTTCTTAACCTGCCCTTTCTTGTCTTTACCACCATGCTTCATAAAAATGTGATCTCACTGACCTGAATATTACTCTCCTACTTTCTTCTGTCAGTGTCCAGGTCTCTACTGCATGAGAGTATGGAGAAAATAATAAATAATAAATCTCGTATGTCACCTCTTTACACTTCTTTCTTCCAGATCAATTTCTTCACACCATATCCAATCCTGCATCAATTTACTTCCCAAGTACTTGAAAGTTTCCACAATTCCATGGTCTTGTCCACAATATTTATAGTACCCTCCATTCTCTTCTTCCTCTAGTCAACATGACTGTCTTCCTTTTCCTTGTTTTCATTTCATCATTTCCAATGTACTCACTCAAGAGTGCATCATCAATCATCATCATTATTTAGTATTCTGCCTAGCAGCAGGTTTCCACTCGATCATCCTCCATTCTTCTCTACCTCCTTCTTCATTCCTTCTTTTCCTGTTCTGCTTATACCATCTAACATCTGGTATTTTCTTCCTTCTTTGATTCCCTTACCCGGTACTAATCCCTCCCTTAAGTACCTCCATTAGCAAGTATACTGTTCTTAATGTTCCCTACCAAGTCGATAGCTGCAGTCGCTTAAATGCGGTCAGTGTCCAGTATTCGGGAGATAGTGGGTTCGAACCCCACTGTCGGCAGCCCTAAAGATGGTTTTCCGTGGTTCCCCATTTTCACACCAGGCAAATGCTGGGGCTGTACCTTAATTAAGGCCACGGCTGCTTCCTTCCCATTCCTAAGCCTTTCCTCTCCCATCGTCGCCATAAGACCTATCTGTGTCGGTGCGACATAAAACAAATAGCAAAAAAAAAAAAAAAAAAAAAAAAAAAAAAAAAAAAAAAAAAAATGTTCCCTATGCAGTTCCTTTTTCTATTCTTCAAGATCAGTAGCAGGCTTCCTTTTTCTCAGAATTTTAACACTCCTCCATTCCCCATACTGTCGGTCTAACTGATCTTTTCCATCACCTATAATGAAGTTCATGACAACACACAAAAAAACGGGGACCTAATTTATGTGTAACACACTGGTACTAATTTATGCTCAACAAACCAAAAGAGAAAACATTTCTGTACAGATTATATCATTCTTTCCATATTAGGAGTTCAATTAAGTAATCCATACACTGGAACCGTACTCCAATTGGGATCTTAACAGAGACTTATACGACCTCCCTTTTACATCCTTACTGCAACTACCACCTATTGCTACTTCACATCTCTCTAGACAACAGCATGTTCTCCTTTTCCAATATACATCTTTGCAAATCATTCACAAAGTCATCAAACCATTCAATACATCTTCTCTAAAGACTGTTATGTTTTACAGCATTCAATCTAATAGTCAGCAGCCATGAAAATGGTTTCCATGGTTTCGCATTTTCACATAAAGGCAAATGCTCGGGCTGTACCTTAATTAAGGCCACGGCCGCTTTCTTCCCATTCCCAGGCCTTTCCTATCCCATCGTTGTGATAAGACCCATCGGTGTTGGTGCGACGTAAAGCAAATAGCATTTTTTTTAAATCAGTCCACAAGTCCCCGTGAATTTTCTCAATGCCTCCATGAACTCTATTTGTAAGCAGCTCTGTGGCAGCATTTAGTTTCATCTGCTGACTGACAAGCTTCCCACGCCAAAGGCTGAGGTTTGAGTTCTGATCCAACCTCGGCTGAGGCTTTCATCTCCAAAATCACATGGCATTAGGAAGTGAGATCAGATTGCAACTTACCTGAAATTATGCTGATATAATCTACGTACCATGAAATGATCACAAAATAAAAATTAGCTGTGAGTTTCAACTGGAAGAAATCAACATTGTAATATGTAGAAAAGAGCAGAATAAGATGCATACAGTTGTATCAATTAGTATATGCATCCCTCGTAAGGTGTGCGCAAACAAGAGGTAAGCTGCATTAATCACCATACTTGTGAGCCATTTGTCTGCTCTCTTCCCCCTGATTATAGGTTCATTCTGAACACTGGTCAGTTACAAAGTATTCCTTTGACAAAGAAGTAATGAATCCCATAAATCTGCATGACTGCATTGCATTTTTCCTGAAGAAAAAAAAAAGTACTGCTTCCTTATGCAAAATAAACATAAAGGAAAGGGAAACGGGTCAGTATGTCATCATCATCTCTGATACATGTGTAGACATACATGATACTGAAAATAGTGGTATCGAATGCTTGTCAGCAGAAATTACAACCAACCTTCCAAATGCTCATCATGCAAGTCCACGAGTTCCAGTTACGTGTGTAGTCAAGAGAGGAAAAAAAAGTAAAGGCATATGTTAGTACAGATTTAATCAATCAATCAATCAATCAATCAATCAATCAATCAATCAATCAATCAATCAATACTGATCTGCATTTAGGGCAGTTGCCCAAGTGGCAGATTCCCTATCTGTTGTTTTCCTAGCCTTTTCCGAAATGATTTCAAAGAAATTGGAAATGTATTGAACATCTCCCTTGGTAAGTTATTCCAATCCCTAACTCCCCTTCCTATAAATGAATATTTGCCCCAGTTTGTCCTCTTGAATTCCAACTTTATCTTCATATTGTGATCTTTCCTACTTTTATAAACGCCATTCAAACTTATTCGTCTACTAATGTCATTCCACGCCATCTCTCCGCTGACAGCTCGGAACATACCACTTATAATACCAATATAAATGGTCCGTTATTGGACATTATAAATTTTCCAGCTAACTCATTCCTGGTTGCCAGCGTTTCGCCCTCGTGTGCTAGGCTGGGCTCATCAGTTGGTACCTAGCACACCTACCAAGACGCTGGCTAGTGCATACCGTGGAGGCCACTGCGTAGGCCAATTGCAGCCACCGGCAGTGCCAATGCACTATGAGACACTTTTTCAGATTCCCTATGGGAATCAACATCTATAACATACCACTTAGTCGAGCAGCTCCTCTTCTTTCTCTCAATTCTTCCCAACCCAAACATTGCAACATTTTTGTAACGCTACTCTTTTGTCGGAAATCACTCAGAACAAATCGAGCTGCTTTTCTTTGGATTTTTTCCAGTTCTTGAATCAGGTAATCCTGGTGAGGGTCCCATACACTGGAACCATACTCTAGTTGGGGTCTTACCAGAGACTTATATGCACTCTCCTTTACATCCTTACTACAACCCCTAAACACCCTCATAACCATGTGCAGAGATCGGTACCCTTTATTTACAATCCCATTTATGTGATTACCCCAATGAAGATCTTTCCTTATATTAACACCTAGATACTTACAATGATCCCCAAAAGGAACTTTCACCCCATCAACGCAGTAATTAAAACTGAGAGGACTTTTCCTATTTGTGAAACTCACAACCTGACCTTTAACCCCGTTTATCATCATACCATTGCCTGCTGTCCATCTCACAACATTTTCGAGGTCACGTTGCAGTTGCTCACAATCTTGTAACTTATTTAACACTCTATAGAGAATATCATCCGCAAAAAGCCTTACCTCCGATTTCACTCCTTTACTCATATCATTTATATATATAAGAAAACATAAAGGTCCGATAACACTGCCCTGAGGAACTCCCCTCTGAACTATTACAGGGTCAGACAAAGCTTCACCTACTCTAACTCTCTGAGATCTATTTTCTAGAAATATAGCAACCCATTCAGTCACTCTTTTGTCTAGTCCAATTGCACTCATTTTTGCCAGTAGTCTCCCATGATCCACCCTATCAGATTACAAATGATGAGCTGTATCCATATGGCTTAAGGAAGCGGGCAAAAGGAAGCTTTCTTTCTCCCATGTTTGAAGTTCTGCTTGATGACATCATTGCAGCAACAGTACATTGGAAGAAACAGCTGGAAAGTATGTTGCTAAATCCTGATGAACATAAAAAATTGCTATATAAAAATTTGTATGCTCATTTCACTGAAGAGAGAAGAGCAGGGTGCAATGTAAGTGATGAAGACTTTTGACTCACGGCTTTGGATACTTCGAAACAAGTTCAATGGGCAGAAGTAATTTCTGTGTGCCTACAGCTTGGTTGTGGTGCTTCCAGCGAAAATACAAAACAAAAAGCAGGAAACTTAAGCTCCTTGTTTCCTGTTATCTTGTCTAAGGGAAGGACGAATGAGACATCGGCAGAACAATTTTTGCAGACAACCAGAGTGTGGTTACTGGACTACACCCTTTCTGCCATATACAATACCAACCAGCCGGGATGAGTGGCAAAGACAGTTGAGGCGCTGGCCTTCTGACACCAACTTGGCAGGTTTGATCCTGGCTCAATTCGATGGTATATGAAGGTGCTCAAATACGTCAGCCTCACGTCGGTAGATTTACTGGCACATAAAAGAACTCCTGCGGGACTAAATTCCGGCACCTCAACGTCAATGAAAACCGTAAAAGTACTTAGTAGGATATAAAGCAAGTAACATTATTAGTACCAAACAAAGTGGTTTCATGTTTGAAATGACAGCCACATGGATTCATCTTTTATTGGCAAAAAAAAAAAAAAAACACACACACAGAGTAGCACTTAAAATCCACGAGAGGTCTATGATGATCCTGTGTAACATACCTACAAACGTCAATAAGCACACATCGAGCACAGTGTCCAAGATGTAAGGCATTCCCACATTCCACATTATCTGCTATCATTGAATTAAAATATACATAATAGCCACTGGCAAAGAGCAATTCTGGGGAGTTATTCAACATTTCTTGCCCATCTGTAAGGCCATAGTCGGTTGCATAGTATTGAGAAATAAGACCTGGACCTCAATATGACTGTCAGAAAAACAAAAAAAGGCATCTTGTTTCTAACAGTGTGATTGAACACATAATGTCCTCTATCCAACATAAAAGCCACATCAAGTCTTGAGACATTTGGCTCATATTTCTTCTGAGCCAACAGTCTGAGACAGCAGTCATCAGCTGTAAACGTAGGTGGTACATGGCCTGAGCAGGCCAAATCACCAACAATACTCGTTATGAAATCATTATTTACCTGAATCTCGTCGCTTTCATTCACTTGCATTCAAGTGAAAAACTTCCCTGGTAGAAAACTCTCCTCAACTTAAAATTTGCACACAGACATCAATCGTTGACAATATTCTTCCTGCAACCACGGACTTTCACTACACTGTTCAGACAATTACAGTAATGCATTCCTATCTATAACAATCTTACATGCCTACCATTTGAGTTTGGCATACTATCTACTGTTAAGGCTGATCTCCACTGATTAACATTTAACAAGATGTTAACTGCTAACTGGTGACACCATCAACATGTTAAATGTTAAATACTGTTTCATTTAACATTGTGTCCACAGTTAATAAACATGTTAAACTTGACTTTCCTTTTTATATACAGGTAGTCCATTATATCAATTTGTAGTAATACATTTAGGGGGTGTCTAGTATTTTCATACAAGGACAATAGACTCAGATGAAGAGGATTTGGCCTTTGTTAATACCACTGATGCTTCTTGTTATGATTTAGAAATGCAGTTTTATTAGGCACATTTCCTCCCCTCATCATGCTCATTGCTTCAAGAACAAGACACTTTGAAGTATAAACTTCGCCCGCACCTACCCCCGACTTCCAACTTTTCTGAACTTTTTGCAATTCTCGACTGTACTGGGAGCGGAGGGATGCTAGCTTTTTCAATGAACTCGCATGAACAATTATAATTTAGAGTGCCTGGAAACCATGAGGTAAGGAATGGTAAAGACCCACCTTATTATAATAGAGAAATAAAGAGACTAAGAAGGAGGTGCAGACTGGAAAGAAACAGAGTTAGAAATGGCTGTGGAAGTAAGGAGAAATTGAAGGAACTTACTAGAAAATTGAATCTAGCAAAGAAGGCAGCTAAGGATAACATGATGGCAAGCATAATTGGCAGTCATACAAATTTTAGTGAAAAATGGAAGGGTATGTATAGGCATTTTCAGGCAGAAACAGGTTCCAAGAAGGACATTCCAGGAATAATTAATGAACAAGGGGAGTGTGTGAGGATCTTCAAACGGCAGAAGTATTCAGTCAGCAGTACGTAAAGATTGTTGGTTACAAGGATAATGTCCAGATAGTGGAGGAGCCTAAGGCTAAAGAAGTATTAACATTTACATATGATAACAATGACATTTACAATAAGATACAAAAGTTGAAAACTAGAAAAGCGGCTGGAATCGATAAGACTTCTGGGGATATGCTAAAGACAATGGGTTGGGATATAGTACCATATCTGAAGTACTTATTTGATTACTGTTTGGTCGTAGGAGCTATACCAGATGAATGGGGAGTTGCTATAGTAGCCCCAGTGTATAAAGGAAAGGGTGATAGACATAAAGCTGAAAATTACAGACCAGTAAGCTTTGGGAAGACATTCTTTCTGATTGTATTAGACATGTTTGTGAAATTAATAACTGGTTCAACAGAAGGCAGTTCGATTTTAGGAAAGGTTATTCCACTGAAGCTCAACTTGTAGGATTCCAGCAAGATATAGCAGATATCTTGGATTCAGGAGGACAAATGGACTGTATTGCGATTGACCTGTCTAAAGCATTTGATAGGTTGGATCATGGGAGACAACTGGCAAAAATGAGTGCAATTGGACTAGACAAAAGAGTGACTGAATGGGTTGCTACATTTCTAGAAAATAGATCTCAGGGCAATAACGTAGGCGAAGCTTTATCTGACCCTGTAATAATTAAGAGGGGAATTCCTCATATCAGTATTATTGGACATTTATCTTTTCTTATATATATAAATGATATGAGTAAAGGAGTGGAATCAGAGGTAAGGCTTTTTGCGGATGATGTTATTCTCTATAGAGTAATAAATAAGTTACAAGATTGTGAGCAACTGCAACGTGAGCTCAAAAATGTTGTGAGATGGACAGCAGGCAATGGTATGTTGATAAACAGGGTTAAAAGTCAGGTTGTGAGTTTCACAAATAGGAAAAATCATCTCAGTTTTAATTACTGTGTTGATGGGGTGAAAGTTCCTTTTTTTTTTTTTTTTTTTTTTTTTTTTTTGCTAGGGGCTTTACGTCACACCGACACAGATAGGTTTTATGGTGACGATGGGATGGGAAAGGCCTAGGAGTTGGAAGGAAGCGGCCGTGGCCTTAATTAAGGTACAGCCCCAGCATTTGCCTGGTGTGAAAATGGGAAACCACGGAAAACCATCTTCAGGGCTGCCGATAGTGGGATTCGAACCTACTATCTCCCGGATGCAAGCTCACAGCCGCGCGCGGCCAACTCGCCCGGTGAAAGTTCCTTTTGGGGATCACTGTAAGTATCTAGGTGTTAATATAAGAAAAGATCTTCATTGGGGTAACCACATAAATGGGATAGTAAATAAAGGGTACACATCTCTGCACATGGTTATGAGGGTGTTTAGGGGTTGTAGTAAGGATGTAAAGGAGAGGGCATATAAGTCTCTGGTAAGACCCCAACTAGAGTATGTTCCCCGTGTATGGGACCCTGACCAGGATTACCTGATTCAAGAACTGGAAAAAATCCAAAGAAAAGCAGGTCGATTTGTTCTGGGTGATTTCCAACAAAAGAGTAGGGTTACAGAAATGTTGCAAAGTTTGGGCTGGGAAGAACTGGGAGAAACCAGACGAGCTGCTCGACTAAGTGGTATGTTCCGAGCTGTCAGCGGAGAGATGGCGTGGAATGACATTAGTAGACGAATAAGTTTGAGTGGCGTTTATAAAAGTAGGAAAGATCACAATATGAAGATAGTTGGAATTCAAGAGGACAAACTGGGGCAAATATTCATTTATAGGAAGGGGAGTTAGGGACTGGAATAACTTACCAAGGGAGATGTTCAATAAATTTCCAATTTCTTTGAAATCATTTATAAAAAGGCTAGGAAAACAACAGATAGGGAATCTGCCACCTGGGCGACTGCCCTAAATGCAGATCAGTATTGACTGATTGACAGTCGGCTTTCTTCGCTTTATCTCCGTATTCTTTTGATGAGACATCCCACAAACAAGGTCTTTCTATTATATCATTTAGTAAGTCCAGTGTGATCTCCTTGCTCCACTCCATTTCTGACTATAAATTTTAATATAGTGCAGAGAGAACGACACAGGTGCGCGTACTGTATTTATAGCTTATAACAAAGAGAACGAGTGATGCAGAGTGTTGTAACTATAATTCTACTTCATGAGAAGCACGTCATTTGGGCTATCTGTTGGAATGGAAAGAACACGGATGTTGCCAAAGCTGTGCCGAAATATCACGAACAACGAATTGACTCAACATATTTTCCACTTGGAGCGGAAAACACGCCAACATGTTAAAAGTGTTAACCTCAACATTCTGAGTTAACATGCAGAGTCAACTGGAAGACACAATCACAATATACATGTCAATTGTAACATGTTAAATTTGACACGTTGGTGTTAAATGTTAACCAGTGGAGACCGGCCTTTAGGTAGGGCTACAAAGAGGTGGTTAGGTCTCAAACACCACACTCACACTACTCACAGGGGTGATGTGAAACTTATTTTGATGAGCGTGCAGCTAATAATACTTGATCCTTATTCAAACGCAGTAGTGAAACCTGAGGGCAGACAGGGTAAGCTGAACTTTCTCAAAAAATGTTTGCAAATATTCTCTTTGAATTGACTATACTACTGATATGTGAATGCCTTCTCTCGTCAGTCGATAGTTGTCATGCAGGGAGAGGAACTGCCCACCGATACAAACTACAGCATTCTTCCCAGTGAGTTACAGTTCTTTGAAGTGAAAAATAGTGTGTTTCATGACAATTTTTACAAAAGATGTCAACTTGAAGTTACGTAAAGCTTCAAATTACATTTTATAAATCACTTATGTAGATGTAAAATGATTTAGATTCCGTCTAATGTGCACAGTTAGATATAACAGTGTAAGGGAAAGTAAAATGAATGAAAGAGGTAAAAGGGCATTAAAATTATTGTGAAAGCTAATAAGAAAACTACAAGTACTATTAATAAGATTTCAGAGATGCACTGGAAATTTCAGAATCTCTTATCTTGCAAAGAAGGAACCCCGGATACTCAATGTTTATGACAGACCTGCACTTAAAATATTTCCATTATTTTTTAAATTACTGTCCTTATTCAATATCACAATCACGTGCTGGGCAGTGCTAAATACCCCAATCCCACAAGGTGACCAACAGCTTCGGGTGGATGAGTATCCTCAGGAGGGCTGATCCACTCAAGTGTAGGAAATGACAATGGAACCCATCAAGCCGTGTCAGACCCCAGGTTAGGGGTGGCTACAAATGGTGTCTGTACCCCATGTTAAGAGCGGCCTGATCACCCGCTGGCATTAGTTCTAAAATGACTTTGGGAGTGTAGACCCCATTAAAATTACAGCCTAAAATGAATATGGGACATTTAAATCATCCTCGGAAATGGTCAGGATGTTGCTCAGAGGCGAGGCAGTGTTCTTATGCTGGGGGAGCTGTGAGAAGTGGGCGACCAGTACAGAATGTTATGAAAATGGCAAAAATCAACCTCATGTCACCGACTGGAAAGTCAGGAAAGATGACTGATTACCTGGAGAAGGAGAATAGAGCTATGATGGGACTGAGTGAAGGTAAGTGAAGAGGAATAGAGATACTCTACTGCAGTGGAGGACACAAGGCAAAGAATGGAGTGGAGAAAAAAAATAACTAGAGTATGCAGATAAATTGGCCTACACAAGTGATAGAATAATTGAGATACAGTTAAGGACAGAGAATGGAATAAAGGATTTCATCCATTCATCCATGTGAATGCACCCCAGACTCGATGCAGAGAAGTAAAATCAGGACGAATTCTTAGAGACACTGGAGAGAGAAATAACGGATGTGGAAGCGATTGTAATGGGAGACTTTAATACAATGGTGGGATACGAGAGAAAAGGAATGGAAGAAGTAATTCAAATTTCTGGATATTGCAAGAAGAATGAAGAGAGAGAGAGAGATGTTGCAGATTTCTTCTGAGTGAGAAATGGTTTAATGTGGGTAATGTATGGCTCAGGAAGAATAATAGAAAGAGTATAAGATATTGATGGGGGAAACAGAAGGAAAAAGACAGTAATGGAATACTTCTTGGTGTATAAAGCTAGTCATAAGCAGTTGTTAGATGTAACAGCCTTGGCAGAAGTAGCCTTTGATGGAGGTTGTAGGGTAGTGGAAGAAGTACAATAGTGAAAACAAAATAAATTAATAAAGAGAGAAGGAAATAAAAGTATGGAAATGAAAATATATGGAAGCAAGACTCCATGGCGGAACGAGAGGGTAAAGGAAGCATAGCAAGCATGGAATACAGATAAAATGGAAGAAAGTATCATGAATTGAAAACAAGGTGCAGAAAGTAGTAAGTGGAAAAAAGGAAGAAAAACTGGGAAGGATTTACACAAGAGTTGGAAGACTATCCGTATAAAAGTAAAAGGATGCTATATGGACTTGTAAGAAAGAAGGGAGTTTACACAAAGCAGGTGAAACGGGGAAAAAAGGAGAGTATAACACAAGCAGAGGAGATAAGCAGAATATGGAAGGATTACTTTGATGAACTCCTGAATGTGAGAAGGGGTGTAGATGAGATGATAGAGGTAGAGTGTGAGGAGACAGATCCCAGAGAGTGAAATCATAATGGAAGAGGTGGAAACTGCTGATAAATGAAAATGGGGAAACAGCAGGATTGGATGACTGTGTGTGCAAAGGAAAAATGCAGCAGGAGCCATTGGTCTGCAATGGCTGTATATGCTATTTAGGTGTATTTGGAAAGAAGAACCTGTACCAACTGACTGGCGTACAGGAGTAATAATACCTACACTTAGGAAAGTGCACAAGAAGATATGTATGTGATAATTATCAAGGAATCAGACTCATATCTCAGGTAGCAAAAATGACAAGAAAGGTGGAAGGACAATTACAAACAGAGCGATTTGGCTTTTGATATGGAAAATCAACACTAGACTCCATCTTCAGTATGAGGCAGTTAATGGAAAAACATTGAGGATATGGAAGAGATATGGTGAGGACATTCCTTGATTTAGAAAAGGTTTGCGATAGAGTACCCAGAGCAAACGAATGACAAGTAATGCAATGGAAAGGATGTGCAAGCAGTGTCTAGACATAGGGAGGAGAGAGTGTTTTTGGAATGAAAATGGAATACGACAAGGAAGTGTGCTGTCGCCACTGTTATTCATAATGGTTATGGATAAAATTGTGAAGGAGACGAAAGTAGAATATGAGAACAGGGAGCTGGAGGAAATGCAGCTCGCAGATGGTGTGGGGGGCACACAGAGAGGAAGTCCAAAGGCAACTTGACATACTGAGTGAGATTATAGAAAATTATTGAACATAAACTGTCTCTCGACTACTGACGATGATTCCATGGGTTGCCATATGTCATTAAAACTTAATTTCCTACATCTGCACATAATTTTTTTCCCAACCTACTTTGATAATGTCAGTGACAAAATGGGTGAAAGGTTTCACCAAGAATTTAAGTCAATGGAGAAACATTACCAGGGCTTCTGAAATGAATCCACGATGTCAGACTGTTGTTATATGCTATGTCACAATGGCTCAGAGCATAAAAGTCAATCATCTGCTAAGCACTTCTAGCCTCCAGTTTTGTTCACTAATTTATGTTCCTCTTTTCAATGATCATTATTGTCATAATTATTACTATGCATATTTGGTCATACTTCCTCGTGTAATAATTGTATTGTTGCAACGATTACATTTAAATATATGTGTACCTCCATCAATTTAATGTATATGTAATTTAAAATGTTTACTTGATATGATGAAACGGAAGGTATATCCGTAATCTACATGAAAGTGGTTCTAGAAAAGTGTAATTGTATCTCTGACAATTAAAACGAGTTTTTGTCGACAAGTGGTGGTACTAACATCCCCACCTTTGCATAAATATGCTGAATTTCTTTCCCGTAATATTATTTCATGAAAGGTTGAGTTCTGTTCAGCTTACTCAAACAATTTTTCCAAGCTTCACCACTATTCGAGTGCAAGTTGGTCGCACTTTACTAGCTTGTTCACATTTTAGGAAGGTGAAAATCATACAAAAAATTATATGAAACAATACCTAAGGTACCTACTTAAAGTATATGGGAGGAGAGATCCTTCCTGTATGCTTGCCACAGACCGACCCACCCACCCCTAGAAGTATTTTTACTTATAAATTAAAACTTGGACTATGTCAATCTCTGAACTGTGGCCATTTGCTGTGTTGCTATTAGCTGCAGGGCAGTTTCTATTGTCTCAGAGAGCTTGCATCGTGCGAGGCCAACGGCTACCACACTCTGTGAAAATAATGAAACTCCAGTGTTGGAAAGTGGCGTGACATGTAGTGTGCTGGATGTACTTGCAGTATCCAGATGTAACTACTTGATGGTCTTGTTAATAGCCAATACTGTCACAGGGGACTCTAGAGGCCTGTGGGTTGCTTAGTCGCTCTAACCTGGACGCTAACATCCCCCACCAGCCAAATGGTCTTGTCACTAGTCGGACATATTACATGTTCTGTCATGTCCTTGTCACTAGTCTACGTTCCTAAGTTGCCAGGCGTGTATTGACGTCATATGAACCATGCCATGTTGGAATGTTAGCCTCTCTTCTGCAAACTAGCTAGTAAAGTTTTACCAACAAAAGAAATACACACAATATTATCTCTCATACCCCACTTTTGTCTTACATCTGTAAGCAGCTTACCTTATGTTCTCAGCAAGAAGAAAGAAAAAAAGATTAAAGAAGAATAGTAGAGTGAAGTAAGAACTGTAGCAGATCCCCTCCATTCAGCTCACACCTGTAACGAACCAGACTGCACTACTTGGCACCCTCACTAGTTCTACATTCAGGGAAATATGGAAAGATTAGAGAGAATAAAAACGAACTTGAAGGAAGGGGCCAAATTTCAGTACTGGGATATGCATTTGAGCAGCATTTCTCAACAAATGGGCTGCAGGACCAGAAAAAGGCCTTAGGATAAATTCTACAAAGCTTTGGAATTGTCTCTAAGAATTTTCATTTTAATAAAAAAATTCATACATATCAGTTAAAAATGTATAAAGTAATATTTTTATTAGTCAACAAAATCACATTCTTTTCTTCCACATGCACAGAACAGATTAACCTTTGCTGCACGTATTCTCAGGCACCTTATCCCCATGTTTCATTACGTATTGAGCAAAAAATAAAGGAAAGTACACTCTATTGCAAAAATTAATATACTATGCAAATTATTCAACAGAATCAAAATAAATGTTTAGCACTTCAAGAAAATATGTTACCACAAACACATCTGTCTTTTCAAGAGTCCTAGGATTGAAAATTTTCCTCCTCCATCCCCCTTGCTTGGCCATCAGGTCTGATTCATCATCCTTTTCATTAATATCACTATTTTCACTGAAATTAGTTTCATCATCAACATCATCATAATCATAATCATCTTCATCAAAAAGACTTCTCTTCCACTGCTACCAAAAGATTCCATATCATTTTTGTCATCTATATTTAGTTTGCTTTCATTATCTGCTGCACTCAAGGCAACCACGATCAAAAACAGGTGATCAACAATCACGAATGTTTGGATTTTTGCTCTGTTTTGTTTGGATTTTAGCTCTTCTTTTATTTCCTAGGCCACCTTAATTCTACAACACGCTTATACAAGCATTACAGAAATTCTAAACTATCAAGAAGTAACAAGAAGGACCCATAGATGGCAAATAATGACACTTGTTGCAGTCGGGCACTTACGACCGGAGTGGAAACGGAGCAGACAGGCATCTATGAATGCTAGGGGCAGGAATGGGTTAAAGAGGTTATCCTTAATGCTCAAATGTTTTCTCCACAAATGGAACCATCCAGTATTTGTAAAGAGGATGACGTTCGTACATCAGGACACACTGTTTTAATGCTGCAACTGAGCTTTCCACACACTGAGTAACAAATCTGAGTAAAGCTGAAAAGATAATATTCAAATTATATAGGCTACTGAACTATATAACTCATCATCACCCTTTCCCCATGTCCTGCTCCTGCCGGGATGGTAAGTTTACGGCCCCTTTCCATCTTCCTCTATCAAAACATCATCGTTCCTCTTTAACTGGGTTCCAATCCAGATTTCTTCTAATTATTCTTGGTCATTTTTAACTACCTTAGTCTAGTCGCTCTCTTGCCCTCCCTCCTATCCTCTCAACATGTCCAAACCATCTATATCCCTCTCCATTCTGTCTGGGCTAGACATGGAGATCAGTGTCCGACTCGTTGGCTGAACAGTCAGCGTACTGACCTTCGGTTCAGAGGGTCCTGGGTCCGATTCCCGGCCGGGTCGGGGATTTTAACCTTAATTGGTTAATTCCAATGGCACGGGGGCTGGGTGTATGTGTTTGTTGTCTCCATCATCATTTCATCCTCATCACGACATGCAGGTAGCCTACGGGCGTCAAATAGAAAGACCTGCACCTGGCGAGCTGAACCCATCCTGGGATATCCCGGCACTAAAAGTCATACGACATTTCATTCATGGAGACAGTAAAAGGATTCAAGAGGGAAATGCATTCAAGCTGTGTGTGGAGGAAGAAAGTACCAATGAAGTGCATGATGTATTATTGCTCAATACTGATATAAGTAGTGAAGACCAGGACACTATCAGAAAGACGGGAGAATAAAATGCAGGCCATTGAAATGAAATTTTTAAGATGTATAATACGAAACATCGGAAAGAACAAGAGTAAGAAATGAGGACATCAGGAAGGAAATCTGAGTCGAAAT
Organism: Anabrus simplex; assembly: GCF_040414725.1. Taxonomy (NCBI): domain Eukaryota; kingdom Metazoa; phylum Arthropoda; class Insecta; order Orthoptera; family Tettigoniidae; genus Anabrus; species Anabrus simplex. The sequence continues at coordinate 47,147,341 of NC_090266.1, read as the reverse complement.
TATTCAAAGCCTTCAGGAACTGCAGAGTTGTATAGTTTGTCATCTCTACTGGCTGCCCAAGAAACAACCAAACGAAGAACTTCAGTAAGTGACTGTATATCTGGCACACTGTTCGTTCTAGGAAGACCTTTAAATCCCTCTTGGTCGTATTAGCAGATCTGCTTGCAAACGTTTTAATGTTCGGTAAACTGAAGGTCATATTTGCAGGAAAATGGCCAATGGGCTTTGATACAAGGACATACGAAAGGAAGAAGCGTATCATCCAACACAATCCGTGGCATTATCGTATAGGAGTGTGAGGTTACCGTTATGGATCCAACTCCACCAACGATGTGCTTGCTTCTCTTCACTGCGAGGGTTTGTCAAGATAGCAATTTTTTATCAAATCTTCATTCGTTTTATGACATTATCAATAAAAAGTTCCACCTTTACAATACTCAAAGACTTTAATCTTAAAAACAAAGTTAAAGGATCATTTTTCATCCCTCTTGCGGACATCATCATTTTTTTTTTTTTGCTAGGGGCTTTACGTCGCACCGACACAGATAGGTCTTATGGCGACGATGGGATAGGAAAGGCCTAGGAGTTGGAAGGAAGCGGCCGTGGCCTTAATTAAGGTAGAGCCCCAGCATTTGCCTGGTGTGAAAATGGGAAACCACGGAAAACCATTTTCAGGGCTGCCGATAGTGGGATTCGAACCTACTATCTCCCGGATGCAAGCTCACAGCCGCGCGCCTCTACGCGCACGGCCAACTCGCCCGGTGCGGACATCTTCAGCCTTGCAAAGGACAAACATTAAACAGTAAAGATAAAAGCATATTTAAAATGTTGTCACAATACATATGTCTTCAATAAACTTAAAACTATAAGGTCTATTCAAGGTGGAGTCTGTATGTGCCATTTAACAACAAAGTGGCAACATACAACTAAAATCCGCTTAAAGAGCTTAGTCATTAATCAGATTTTATTCAAGCACCAGTATATTAAAGCAAGGCTACTTTTCCTGCCACATAACAGCAATGAAAAAACATGTGTTTTGAACACAAAGAAAACATGTTTCAACTCACAAAACCAGGTTTCTTGGTGATTTAAATAACCTGTTTTTGTCCAACCCTGACCTCAGCAGTTGTTGGCTTAAGAAAACACAACATGCAACAAAGTGTGTGCTAAACATGTAAATGAGTGAACAAAGTGAGTATATTTGACGGTTGGAAAAATTAATCTACATTATGTCACTGTATTCACTGCATGGATGGGCAGACTGGGATTATACAGCACCAATGAGTGATTTCAAAGCAAAAATTAAAAACAGAACAAAAAGGTATGAGAAGTTTATGGGTAATTTGTGAAGAAGATATGGAAGTTACTATGAATGGGAAATCCTTACTAGATTTCTATATTTGTAAGGGAATAGGAGCAGCAAATTCATTAAGTGCAAGGCCATTTGTCATTTAAACTTAAAATGATACAGGTACCATATCCATAACATACCTATCACCAAGCTTGAATTCAGAAGTCTGTAATGAACACAAGGATATTCTGAAAATGATTTGATGAAATATCCTGCAATGTAATCATCAGTGAGAGTATTATTATACCTAAGATACAGAAAGAAAGATCTGCCTTCAATTATAAGGAAATAAGAAGTATCTAACCATGATCAGTTAAAAGATGCAAGGAATAGACAGTAAGCAGACCCAGTACATCTAAAGAGATTTTTTTTTTCAATTGGCTTTATGCTTACAATATCGTGATTTTTTATTCCACCTTTTCAACACAATTTTATGTTGTTAGAAGATCATAACGCTACAACATTAATTTATAGGGACATGTTTCACTTGATTTCAAGCATCCTCAGCCTATGTAATCATCTCAAGGTTAAGACCTGTCATTTTTAATTTGCTTTGACAAATTTGTGCTTAATTATAATCCTAAAATTAAGTAGTAAAAAACAAACATAGGAATTTGTGAACACATTAATAGTTTAACAATATGAATGACTATACTAAAAATAGAATACCCATTAATTCTAAAGACACTGACGTCCAAAACACAGCATCTTGAAAATGTTGAAAATTTGGCTAAAATTGTTTTCTCAAAGTTCTAGTTTATTAAAAACAACTGTAATTTGACTTCTATGTTAAAGTTAAAGTTTGAGTCGTAATATTTGTTAAAACTTATTAGTGTCTGACAATTAAAATCTTTGATACGTTGGAATTCTGCTTCAAGTATTAATTTTGAGGCTTGCGACTGTAATTTATTAGTTTTGAACAGTAAAATGATGAATTAGGTAGTTCCATCGAACTAGTCTTGTTTAGGCGATCAGATTTTCCTTTGGTAATAGTTTGTAATTTATGATGGTTTAGTCAAAAGGGAGATCAATTCAAAATCTTGAGGTGTTGATTTGTTTCTTTCACAATATTTGAATGATGGTGTATCTGTAACAAAGGAAATTTGCGTGAATAACGTTGTGTTATTTCAAGGTTCGAATGCAAAGACTGTGGGAGCGGATATATAGGGCAAACTGGGCGCAGCTTTTAATGTTAGATATCAAGAACACCTCAATGCTGTGAAATACAATAGATTTTCAGCTGTAGGCCAACACGTCCATGAATATAGGCATAAATTCACAGACATAAATCACGATCTTGAAATAATGGAAAAACTATCCAAGGGACCGAGGCTTGACATTACAGAAGCGTGCCTAATACATCTAGACCAGTATTATAATGCTAACCTAAATTTGAATGAAATTTCTGAGAAACCCAAAGTATTATACGATTGCTTGATTCTGTTACTCGACAAGCTAAGAATTCCAGAAAATTCGTCAGTCTTTCGAACCCTACGTAACAGTTTCTCATTCTACTGTCTTCGTCCGCAATGCCCCCCGGACCCTCTCCTACATTGCCAACGTTCCAGAAATATTCCCCTTGCCGCCCCTACTTCCCCTTCCTTAGCGCTTCATCACATCGCACTCGACACGAGCAGACACACTCGTCGTGCTGCAGACGCCGCGCAAAGTACATAACCGTTGAGGTGAGTCAACTTCAATAACATTTTGATTCAATCAGGTTCCTAATATCTTTATCTAGCTTTTCTATTAACAGAGGACTTACATCATTACAGGGTTATTGAACTGAGAGGCTATGCCCACTTAATAACATCAGGGCAAATATAATCAGTTCCAACCACTAGAAACACAACATAAGAACTAAGCTTCCACATATCAACAAACATCAGAAGACGGCACAGTCTGGCAATTTAATGAATACGACGAGTTTTTATCCAACACATGGCAACTAATGCATCTGTGAAATGAACATTTTAGCATTTTAATGTTAATGTTTTAATGTGTTTATGTAATTTATTTTAATGGACAATTTTCATATCAACTAATGTAATACGTACTATAAAAACAACGCAAAAACATACTATTACCTGTTGCTTTAGACTGTTAACAGTGCATCCAAGCACATTTTACCATGTCTGCTAATGCTTCATTGTGTTTATGTAATTTATTATTTTAATGGATAATCAACACATAATTTCATATTACCTAACGTAATTACTGTTAATATGAACGCAATATTAACTACCTTATAAGTGACAATTAAGCTTATCTCACACATGACTAAGCATTTATATGTTAATGGAACTCCTTTTAACTGACAAGGCAAACGCCTATTGTGACTATCACGAACTAGTCCAACATACTCATTACGCATAAAGATTAAGATAGAAGACGAACTCATTCAATTATTCTTGTCAATAATTGGACATATGTATATATTGTGTCATATTTTATTATGTATTAAGAGCATTTTAATTTGTTTATATAACTTTTAGCTTAGCTGTAAAATTAGAAATTTTTTAGCAAAGCATAAGCATAACCACCATAATGTTGTCAACTTCAGAATTTGTTATAAAGTTCTTAAATAATGAGGCATAATACTGTACCGGTAACGGCGGTACAAACTAAGTCCCCGTCATAAAAATCTTAAACTTACATGTTATGCTCCGGACCGCTTACGAAGAACTAACTAGGCAGCGAGCAACAACTGCGCGCGTGTGACGTAGTGAGCGGGTGACGTCACAGCATGCCTCGCCGCACTACAGAGCCTGGACTGATGTAGAATGTTCTACGAGTTGCGACGGATCAGATATAAATACGTACTGCTCTGCTCAGCAGATCAGTGTGTGTATTCCAGCAGGTTACAGTATGTTGCCTGAGTGTGATACCAGTGTGTGGCCGGGATTTCTATGTGCACACTAGACTGTAGTATTCGCACAGTCAGTTCGCGGCTACCGTGATCGAGCGTGAGGCCGCTATTAAGTTTCAAGTTCGTGGACTTTAATCTAGTCATGGTGAATATGGACTTATGCAGATTTCTTTATATTGTGACAACCTTTTACTCCGATAGGACGTGAGGTGAATTGTGTATCGTCTGGACATTATCTATTGACTGTTACTCTATACGAGTGTCCAAGACCCGCAAACGTTTTCGAGTGTTCGAAATTGAAATTTTATGGACTTAGAACTGATTGCTCCTTGCCGAGTACTAAATACTTTGAGTTATAAAACTGTGTTTGAATCCAAAATTAATTTACCAATCCATAAACTGTGTCGACATTTTAGGTCATAAACTGTGAACTGTGCATGTGTGAACAGTGCATTTCTATTCTAATAAACAGTGTATTTCAATTCTGTGAACATTTAGTTTACGAACAGTCGAACCAAGGACTGTCAGTACTCAATTTCGTCTTTTGGTTTCATGTTATTTTCAATACGTGAATGAGTTCTGATTCACGAGCGGAACATCTTTATTTCATTTAAATTGAACAGTGCTTCAATGAACTAAGTCATGTGATATTACTTTACGTTGTTATAGGTGCAACAAACTTTAAGTAACTCTGTTAAACTCGACAATCAGTTCCGAGTGGACTTTATTTTATGAATATTTCTTTCACTTGACACGTGACAAAATTAAGTGACATTTCACCGAGACATTTGTGTTTGGACTTTGTTAAAAGCATTTATAAACACTCTCTCATCTGTGCAGAAGCAGCCTTTGCATTAACTCGCCCCAGAGCTTAACGATGTTCATTCATGTTCACCATTTACAAGGACTACCTCAACGCCATGGATCTTCAAGACACCGAATAGATCTTCTAGAACTTCCATCGGGGGACGAATGGTGGTTCGCTGCTATGGAAAATGGAGCTGCCGGAATCCAAGGACATCGCCAGCCATAGGACGAGGAACATTTTCGACTGTATACGCTGTACAGAGGTGATATTAATTTCAATTTTTTAATAAACTCTGAAAAAAAGTTTTTAGGATTTCTTTTAAACAAACCCTCTCCCTCTGTATGCACTTCAGCGACTGGTACACGCCCTGCGTCTCATCACTACCGAAGTACCAAATTTACTGTTACAATACAAAGATGCAAATAATATAAGATTCTAATGCAGCTGAAGATGACTTTTTAAGAGGTCGAAACCGGTCCTATTATACATGTTATAATAAATAAGTATTGATCAGGTGGAACTTCTCTTTCTTTTACGACATTTGGTGACCATCAATACGGAAAAAAATGAAATTTATCAATCAAGATGACCTATCTAAGGCATTTGATAGGGTAGATCATGGAAGGCTACTGGCAAAAATGAGTGCTATTGGACTACAAAAAAGAGTGACTGAATGGGTGGCTATATTTCTAGAAAATAGAGAATTAGAGTAGGCGAAGCTTTATCTGACCCTGTAATAATTAAGAGGGGAATTCCTCAAGGCAGTATTATTGGACCTTTATGTTTTCTTAAATATATCAATGATATGTGTAAAGAAGTGGAATCAGAGTTAAGGCTGTTTGCAGATGATGTTATTCTGTACAGAGTAATAAATAAGTTACAAGATTGTGAGCGGCTGCAGGGTGACCTCGATAGTGTTGTGAGATGGACAGTAGGCAATGGTATGATGATAAACGGGGGTAAAAGTTAGGTTGTGAGTTTCAAAAATAGGAAAAGTCCTCTCAGTTTTCATTACTGCGTTGATGGTGTGAAAGTTCCTTTTGGGAATCATTGTGAGTACCTAGGTGTTAATATAAGAAAAGACCTTCGTTGGGGTAATCACATAACTATGATTGTTAATAAAGGGTACAGATCTCTGCACATGGTTATGAGGGTATATAGAGGTTGTAGTAAGGATGTAAAGGAGAGGGCGTATAAGTCTCTGGTAAGACACAAACTAGAGTATGGTTCCAGTGTATGGAACCCTTAGCATGATTACTTGATTGAAGAACTGGAAAAAATCCAAAGAAAAGCAGCTCGATTTGTTCTGGCTGATTTCCGACAAAAGAGTAGCGTTACAAAAATGTTTCAAAGTTTGGGCTGGGAAGACTTGGGAGAAAGGAGACGAGTTGCTTGATTAAGTGGTATGTTCCAAGCTGTCAGTGGAGAGATGGCATGGGAAGACATCCGTAGACAAATAAGTTTGAGTGGTGTCTTTAAAAGTAGGAAAGATCACAATATGAAGATAAAGTTGGAATTCAAGAGGACAAATTGGGGCAAATATTAGTTTATAGGAAGGGGAGTTATGGATTGGAATAACTTATCAAGGGTGATGTTCAATAATTTTCCAATTTCTTTGCGATCATTTAAGAAAAGACTAGGAAAACAAAAGATAGGGAATCTGCCACCTGGGTGACTGCCCTAAATGCAGATCAGTAGTGATCGATTAATTGATTGACTGACTGATTGATTGGAATGGCTTTGTAGAGTAGTCAGATTAACGTGCATGTTTGGTAAGATTTTTTCAGACTGAACAAAGACTGTAATTATACCAATCTACAGATTATTTCAGAAAGATACAGCATAATTGCAGGGTTGGATTCCTCAAATATAGAGGAGGAAATGTATATTATCTGAGATATCAGACTCTTGTCATGGACTAGACTCTCCAGTGTTGAGGGCTAGCTTGCAAGTTCCTTTATGGATGTATGCCAGGCACCATTTTACAGGTGGCATTCAAAATTCCTGCCTACTGCCATAACACAGGCTGGTGCTCATTTTCGCATGGAGTTACACACACAATGGAGTATGCCTGGCGTTGTACGTATGGTTTGAAAGGCCCTTAAAATTCTGCTGTGAAGTGTTGCTTCATCCTCTAGATGGGAAGGACAGCTGATTCAGAAAGTGATGGAACCAACCAGAGGGAAAAATATCCTGGATGTCGTGCTGATAAAACCAGATGAGCTCTATAGGGAAACTGAAGTAATAGATGGTATTAGTGATCATGAAGCTGTTTTTGTGGTAGTTAAAAATAAATGTGATAGAAAGGAAGGTCTTAGAAGTAGGACTGTTAGGCAGTACCATATGGCTGATAAAGCAGGCATGAGGCAGTTTCTAAAAAGTAATTATGATCGGTGGAAAACGGTAAATAAAAATGTAAACAGGCTCTGGGATGGGTTTAAAGAAATTGTTAAGGAATGCGAAAACAGGTTTGTACCATTAAGGGTGGTAAGGAATGGTAAAGACCCACCTTATTATAATAGAGAAATAAAGAGACCAAGAAGGAGGTGCAGACTGGAAAGAAATAGAGTTAGAAATGGCTGTGGAAGGAGAAATTGAAGGAACTTACTAGAAAATTGAATCTAGCAAAGAAGGCAGCTAAGGATAACATGATGGCAAGCATAATTGGCAGTCATACAAATTTCAGTGAAAAATGGAAGGGTATGTATAGGTATTTTAAGGCAGAAACAGGTTCCAAGAAGGACATTCCAGGAATAATTAATGAACAAGGGGAGTGTGTTTGTGAGGATCTTCAAAAGGCGGAAGTATTCAGTCAGCAGTATGTAAAGATTGTTGGTTACAAGGAAAATGTCGAGATAGAGGAGGAGACTAAGGCCAAAGAAGTAATAAAATTTACATATGATAATGACATTTACAATAAGATACAAAAGTTGAAAACTAAAAAAGCGGCTGGAATTGATCAGATTTCTGGGGATATACTAAAGACAACAGGTTGGGATATAGTACCATATCTGAAGTACTTATTTGATTATTGTTTGGTCGGAGGAGCTATACCAGATGAATGGAGAGTTGCTATCGTAGCCCCTGTGTATAAAGGAAGGATTGATAGACATAAAGCTGAAAATTACAGGCCAGTAATTTTGACATGCAATGTATGTAAGCTTTGGGAAGGCATTCTTTCTGATTATATTAGACATGTTTGCGAAATTAATAACTGGTTCGATAGAAGGCAATTCGGTTTTAGGAAAGGTTATTCCACTGAAGCTCAACTTGTAGGATTCCAGCAAGATATAGCAGATATCTTGGATTCTGGAGGTCAAATGGACTGTATCGCGATTGACCTGTCTAAAGCATCTGATAGGGTGGATCATGAGAGACTACTGGCAAAAATGAGTGCAATTGGACTAGACAAAAGAGTGACTGAATGGGTTGCTATATTTCTAGAAAATAAATCTCAGAGAATTAGGGTAGGTGAAGCTTTATCTGACACTGTAATAATTAAGAGGGGAATTCCTCAAGGCAGTATTATCGGACCTTTATGTTTTCTTATATATATAAATGATATGAGTAAAGGAGTGGAATCAGAGGTAAGGCTTTTTGCGGATGATGTTATTCTCTATAGAGTGATAAATAAGTTACAAGATTGTGAGCAACTGCAACGTGACCTCGAAAATGTTGTGAGATGGACAGCAGGCAATGGTATGATGATTAACGGGGTTAAAAGTCAGGTTGTGAGTTTCACAAATAGGAAAAGTCATCTCAGTTTTAATTACTGCGTTGATGGGGTGAAAGTTCCTTTTGGGGATCATTGTAAGTATCTAGGTGTTAATATAAGGAAAGATCTTCATTGGGGTAATCACATAAATGGGATAGTAAATAAAGGGTACACATCTCTGCACATGGTTATGAGGGTGTTTAGGGGTTGTAGTAAGGATGTAAAGGAGAGGGCATATAAGTCTCTGGTAAGACCCCAACTAGAGTATGGTTCCAGTGTATGGGACCCTCACCAGGATTACCTGATTCAAGAACTGGAAAAAATCCAAAGAAAAGCAGCTCGATTTGTTCTGGGTGATTTCCGACAAAAGAGTAGCGTTACAAAAATGTTGCAATGTTTGGGTTGGGAAGAATTGAGAGAAAGAAGAAGAGCTGCTCGACTAAGTGGTATGTAGGATGCTAAAAGGTTTGTTTTTTCACCTATTCAATACATATAAATTTTATAAATTAGGAATTTATTATTGAGAGTTATTATTTATTATTGAGAGTTGGCGTGGAATGACATTAGTAGATGAATAAGTTTGAATGGCGTTTATAAAAGTAGGAGAGATCACAATATGAAGATAAAGTTGGAATTCAAGAGGACAAACTGGGGCAAATATTCATTTATAGGAAGGGGAGTTAGGGATTGGAATAAATTACCAAGGGAGACGTTCAATAAATTTCCAATTTCTTTGAAATCATTTAGGAAAAGGCTAGGAAAGCAACAGATAGTGAATCTGCCACCTTGGCGACTGCCCTAAATGCAGATCATTATTGATTGATTGATTGATTGATTGATTGATTGATTGATTGATTGATTGATTGATAGAGGTGTTGCGTAAACCAATGACTTCGCATAACTCAATACAGGGAAGTCCAGCGAATTAAGATCAGATGATCGGGGAGGCCAAGCAATTGGTCCACCTCTAACAATCCAGTGACCGGAGTGACATATATTAAGGTGTTCACAGATATTGCAACTAAAATGTGCAGGTGCGCCATTGTACATGATGTACATCTCCTGAAGTTTTTGTAGTGGCATGTCTTTTAAGAGAGCAGGTAACGTGGTGCATAAGAATTGCCCAAAGGCCTCTCCTGTCAGGCAGTTGGAAAGTACATAGGATCCCAGTAAGCACTCGCTGAGGATGCAGGCCCGAATGTTGATGGAGAACCTCTGTAGTGAGCCCCTTCTACAGTGGCACGTGGACTGATATTTCCTTATACGCGCTAGTTATGGAAGTTTTCAATGCCATCAGTGGTGAACATTGCCTCATCAGACCATATTACCAATGCTGGAAAATGTGGCTGTGGAACGCACTGTTGGAGGATCCACCGGCAGAACATTAGTCATGCAGGAAAATCCGCCAGTGTCAGGGCTTCGACCCGCTGTAGGTAATACGGATATAGCTGGTGTTCTCACAAAAATCGCCAGATACTGACATGAGGAAGGTGCATCCCTCTACCTAAACTCCTTGTACTGACACAAGGATTCTGGTGTACAGCTTCAAGGGCAGCTTGAACAGAGGTAGGAGTAGTGGATTTTGGCTGTCCTCTGGTGCCAGGTCCAGGTGAAAAGCTGTTGTATTCATGTAGGCAGTGATGGAGACATTCAAATGCTTTTCCATTGGGCCAGTGCAGATTTGGATATCGTTCTTAGTAGAAAGGAGCTGCCTCCACCGTGTTTCCATCCACCAACCCATACATGAAAGGCATGTCCTCAAACTAGGCATTCCAGTATTCCAGGCAATGTGTTTACAAATGTTTTAGAAAAGAGGTTACCATCAATGGTAGAGAATAAGCTGAATGAATACCAGTGCAGTATAAGACCAGGACAGTATGAGCAAAGTAACTGAAAAGCACTATGAGAGGAACAGACAGTTTTACTTAAGATTTGAAAATGTAGAGAAGGTACATCACAGAATACCATGGGAAGAGATAAAGATCATACAAAGGGATTGTGAGAGTAAAGGTAAGTTAGGTAATTACAGGCACTCAAAAGCATTTATACTGATAATTCATCACCAATGAGAACTAATACAGAATGAGTACATGGTTGAAAACATTTATAAAGATTAGCAAGGCAGTGACATTCATCATTATTGTTCATTGTTTATATGAATCATCCACTGAAAGGTATACAATAGCAGGGAGAGAGTTCAGTTGGGTTAAAATGTGGTAAGCATATTCCCTTATGCCAAAGACTTAGTCTTGTGGCAGGCTGTGTTGAAGAACTTGCAATTTAATGTCTCAGCACGTGAAAAATGCACCATGCATAATAATATAAAAATGAGCATTCCACAGACCAAAGTGACGTCAGATAGCAGGAAGCATAAGAAGATTGCATATAACTTGTAAGGAGTATAAAACTGGAAGACGCAGATAATTTCAAGTACTTCAGTGTTGCAAAGCCACTGCAGTGAGTTTCCAGTGGCAATAAATGGTTTTCTGAAAGAGAATTCAAAGGAGAAACATTCTTATATCACTGCAGACTGACTGCTGTATGGGAGTGAATGCTGGGGAATATAATATATTTGTCATCAACAGAATGTATTCCCAATTACAGATAGATGATGATGTCGCCGGTGGTGAGTTTATAGAATCGGTGGAAACATTTAATTCTGGATTTATCATGAAGAAGTCAATTGAATATTTTTTTTGTTGGTGTAAATTCATGTGAATTTCTATGTGTTTTAATTTTGTGATTTAAAGAATTTTCAGGACTTATAGGAAAGACTGTGAACTGTTGATATTTAATAATCATTATAAGTGTTGGAAGACATTGATATTGGAGATCTCCAGTAATATGTTTGTTGTAACTCATTTTTTGTATCACCCTGTAGTTGCTACGTTGAGGCTTCGATCACGAAATCACTGAGTTTCGCAATCGAAACCACTAGAATAAATTTCCTACATTACCATATAAGGTGCTGTAATGCTATTGGCAAAAATAACGCTAAATTCTATTAGTGAAACTTCGGGTCGAAACAGAGGTAGCTTACCTGATTGGCTGTTTGAGTATTTCCCAATTTCCGCCTTTTGGCTCCTCAGCAGGAGCAAGGCTCTTTTCAGCGTCTTTGGTTTTCGTACGTCTTAACGATCGGACGCACCTTGTTAGGTGGTCCGCTCACCGGCTCCAGAAATCTCGGGGTAAGCATGTTTTCTTTTCTCAAGTGTTAAATTAAAATGTAAATTCATTTGTCCGGAGTTTACCTTAGACCCTAATTTTCACGTTTTGATCTTGTAATGCCTTAGTTCGTCAGCTAGGCATATCCTTTGTTTTGGAGGCAATTCCTCTTATTAACCTTTTGTGTAAATGTAAACTTTAACTTTTTTCTTCCGAGTAGCCTCCAACAATTCCACGTCAATTTAGCGTACACCTGTTGAGCTATGCGTCCCTCACTGATGTGTATTAGGAGAGGACTGCCCTTCTATAGGCCTCTGCGCTAAATTTAATTTCCGTTGTTTCCTTTCCTTGCAACATTTTTAGATTGCCTTGTAAGATGTTTGTAATTATGTCATATTCCCTGTTAAATTTTCATTGTAAATTTCAACATTGAACTTATGCTCACTTATTTAAATGTAATTGTAATTTTGTGTAAATATTCACTTTGCTGAAGAACTACCGATAGGACCTCCGTGGTTCGATTTAATTTTTTTTTAATTATGTTATGCTTTCAATTGGTGTTTTATACCTTTCTTGTTAATATTCTTTAATGTGAGTAAATTAAACTAAAAGGAAAATGCTCTTACGTTTCTTTCCCTACAACGTCACTTAAGATCTCGTCCTCTGTAGGGGGGGGGGGGGGGGGGGGGAGGTTGGTAGCAACTCACCACCAGTGACATCATAGATGTAACCCCCCCCTTTTTGCAGAAGAAGAGAGCACATAATACAAGGTACATATAAAACAAGTAATGATTTAATAATCCAAAATAACAAACCTGAAAGAATAACATCAGCCGATGATACACTCGGAAAAACATTTTAATTCTGACAACACGTGGCTTCGCAGGATAACCAACATGACAACTAGAGAAAGGATAACCGAGCTCGATAGCTGTAGTCGCTTAAGTGCGGCCAGTATCCAGTATTCGGGAGATAGTAGATTCGAACCCCACTGTCGGCAGCCCTGAAAATGGTTTTCCGTGGTTCCCCATTTTCACACCAGGCAAAAGCTGGGGCTGTACCTCAATTAAGGCCACGGCTGCTTCCTTCCCATTCCTAGCCCTTTCCTGTCCCATCGTCGCCATAAGACCCATCTGTGTCGGTGCGACGTAAAGCAAAAAAAAAAAAAGGGAGAAAGGATATATGGGAAGCAGGCTGGGAAACCCTACAGAGGATGAGATCTTACGTGACGTTGTAGGGATAGAAACGTGAGAGCATTTTCCCTTTAGTCCAATTAACTCACATTAAAGAATGTTAACAAGAAAGGTATAAAACACCAATTGAAGGCATAATAATATCAATAAAAAAAATATCAAATCGAACCACAAGGGTCCTATTGGTAGTTCTTCAGCAAAGTGAATATTTACATGAAATTACAATGAGGCCTACATTTAAATAAATGAGCATAAGTTCGATGTTGAAATTTACAATGAAAATTTAACGGGGAATATGACATAATTACAAACATCTTACAAGGCAATCTAAAAATGTTACAAGGAAAGGAAACAATGGAAATTAAATTTAGCGCAGAGGCCTATAGAGGGGCAGTCCTCTCCTAATACACATCAGTGAGGGATGCAGAGCTCAACAGGTGTATGCTAAACTGACGCGGAATTACTGAAGGCAACTCGGAAGGAAAAAAAAATTAAAGTTTACATTAATAATAATTTCGTGTGGCTATTTCTAGCCGAGTGCAGCCCTTGTAAGGCAGACCCTCTGATCAGGGTGGGCGGCATCTGCCATGTGTAGGTAACTGCGTGTTATTGTGGTGGAGGATAGTGTTATGTGTGGTGTGTGAGTTGCAGGGATGTTGGGGACAGCACAAACACCCAGCCCCCGGGCCATTGGAATTAACCAATCAAGGTTAAAATCCCTGTCCCGGCCGGGAATCGAACCCGGGACCCTCTGAACCAAAGGGCAGTACGCTGACCATTCAGCCAACGAGTCGGACAGTTTACATTTACACAAAAGGTTAATAAAAGGAATTACCTCCAAAACAAAGGATATGCCTAGCTGACGAACTAAGGCATTACAAAATCAAAACGGTGAAAACCAGGGTCTAAGGTAAACTCCGGACAAATGAATATGCATTTTAATTTAACACTTGAGAAAAGAAAACATGCTTACCCCGAGATTTCTGGAGCCAGTGAGCGGACCACCTAACAAGGTGCGTCCGATCGTTAAGACGTACGAAAACCAAAGACGCTGAACAGAGCCTTGCTCCTGCTGAGGAGCCAAAAGGCTGGAAATTTGGAAATACTCAAACAGCCAATCAGGGAAGCTACCTCTGTTTCAACCCGAAGTTCCACCAATACAATTTAGCGTTATTTTTGCCAATAGCATTACAGCACCATATATGGTAATGTGGGAAATTTATTCTAGAGGTTTCGATTGTGAAACTCAGCGATTTTGTGATCGAAGCCTCAACGTAGCAACTACAGGGTGATACAAAAAATGAGTTACAACAAACATATTACTGGAGATCTCCAATATCAATGTCTTCCAACACTTATGATTATTAAATATCAACAGTTCACAGTCTTTCCTATAAGTCCTGAAAATTCTTTAAATCACAAAATTAAAACATAGAAATTCACACGAATTTACACCAACAAAAAAAAAAAAAAAAAAAAAAATATTCAATTGACTTCATCATGATAAATCCAAAATTAAATGTTTCCACAGATTCTATCAACTCACCACCGGCGACAACACAACAAAAGTCTCCAGATACCTTATTCATAAGCTGAGGTAGAAAATATAAAAGTAACAAGAATGATATGAAGCAAGAGGAGATTTTGTCACCTCTGGGAAGACTTTCCCAACCCAGACATTACAATATCTTCTCAAACAATCAATGCCACAGGAGATTTATGGTCATCAGATAGATACTGTCAAAAGAAATGTCTGAAGCTCTTTATAAAACTGGAATTATGAATTCCTAATGGATTTAAAAATACTTACCATTCCTGACCCTCTCTCTTTGGGAGTCAGAACGTCAGCAATTATAGCCAATGACAGGCTCACATTGCCTTTACTAATACCTCCAACAAAACGTGCCACGACGAACAGAAAAAATGTCGACGACAATCCCCACAGGAGATACGAGAAGGCAATCCCCACCTGGAAAGAAAAAATAAAGGGAAATAATTTTAAAACAATTTAATTCTTACAATAACATATACAGAACACATCACATGGTAACTGGATTAAAGAAGGCACTATAGAATATACAATATGTAAAGGAATTTAAGGATATTTTTCACTACATATGGAAAAGAAATTTTTGCCAACTTTATGATAAAACATTAAGTGGAGATCAACGTTCTTAAGTGATGCAGCACTTGTCTGGAAATAAGCACTTTGCAGCTGCTTTGCATTTGCAATAATTACTAATAGATGAAACAGATTCTTTAAATTTGGGCCTATCCCAATACTCATAGTATTATTTAAATGTATGTAAATCATTTGGTTGCATTGACATTTCTATTGGCAAAATAATATAATCCGAGACCGGGATATTTCCTAACAAAATACATTAATTTGTAGCCTCCAGACAAATCCACATTAAGGAAAAACTATCTCCCAAATGTTATGAAGAAACTTTACAAAGAATCCAGGCAGTATGTGATAGCAAAAAAACTTTGGGTGAGCACTGACTAAACCACTGATTCAAGTGGCAGATAAGTAGGAAATATTGTAGTTGGCGTGTTGAAGAATGACAAAACTGCTTTTGAATATCCTCATTTGCTAGTGAGTAAAGAAATGTCTGCTGCAAACCATGTCACTGTAGCTGGTTGTTTAATGAAGCCATGCATTTACCTTGCCCAAAAGGCGCAAAATAAAACGATGTATTGCTTCTTCTTACTGATAGTACAGCTTACATGAAAAAAAAAAAAAAAAGCTGAAGGGCTTTCTGCAAGCTTTCCTAAAATATTACAAGTAACCTGCATAGTTCACGCTCTACACAGGTTACGTGAAACTGTACAGAACCAGTATCCTAAAGTGGATAATTAGTGTCTAATGGCAAAGAAGTCTTTGTAAAACCACAATCAAGAATCTATCTGTTTAAAGAGAAGAACGTAGGTCCTGTACTTCCTCCTTTGCCTATTGTCATGTGATGGGGTACCTGGCTTAGCGTTGTGGTATACTACGCTGGCAGTTTCAAAAGTTTCACATCTGTTGTGAATGTTTTTGATAAAAACAACATGTCGCCAACTGAGATTCTTCAAGAGTTACTGAAAGACAGCTCTCTGAAAAATGATTTGGATTTATATCCGGCAATCTAAGTTTCATATGTTAAACCAAACACACACTTGAAAAATCCACTAACGTGCTGACAAACAAGTGAAGGAGCTGTGTGCTGTTGAAAATAACCTAGATTCACTCTCAGCCTGGCAGGTACAGGGATTGTTAAAAGTCAAATATAAAAAAAAAATCTGGAAAAAAAGGGGGATGGGGGCTTTAAATAATGTGTAAAGTTGCTAAGTATTGGAGGGTGCTCATGTTGGTGAAAATGATGTTAGTGTAGGGGACATTCCTCTCTTTTAATATGCACGTCCAATGTCCTATGATGTGGAGCAATCGTTTTTGAGGAATAAGGTGCTCTTTAGAGATAATTAAAATGCATTTGAAATGGACAATTTGGAGATGACCTTTGTTGTTCACTGCAATTCTGAGACTACTTCATTTACTGATTCGCCCAGATGTGGGGTCGCGGGTGTGAACTGTGTCGCACATGTGGACTTGGATGTGTTTTACGGTTGGATGCCGTTCCTGACACCAACCATACGTGGAGAGATGTAATCACTATTACATGTTTCTGTGGTGGTTGGTAGTGTGGTGTTTTGTTTTAATGTGGAGAGGAGAGAGTTGGGACAAACACAAACACCCAGTCCCCGACCCTTAATGAGCACACACGATAAAAATCCCAGACCCAACCGGGAATCGAACCTAGGACCCTCTGAACCAAGGCCTCAATGCTGATCATTCAGCTAAGGTGTCTGACAATTCTGAGACTACTTCTAGCATATAATATTCTAGCGTGTGATTGGCAAGTACAAACTGGTACAAATTTTTCAAAGATAATATAGGTTGTTTTGCCGTATTTACACAAAAATTACTTGTTTTGCTGTAAATATCATAGTATCTACTCTGGTACATAAATAATGAATACACGATACTGTACTTTTCCATATACAGATATCCATTTGCCTTAAGGAGCACGTTTGATAGCGCCATATTTTAAGAAAATACTTATTTACCTTTTGAACATAAGTGGGTGTGATATATGAATCCTAATATTTTATGTTTTTACAACATAAAAATAAATATCATTCACAATTTTAGCATATAAAAATCTGCTCCCAAGCAATGAGCAACAGCGATACGTATGCTCCAATGGCACCTTCCTCTCTCAAGTGAGATCATCATCATCATCATCATCATCAATGCGAATGGCTTTACATCCTACCATCTACTTTTACAATGTTCAAAGATGCTGAGGTGCCAGAATTGTTTTGACCCACAGAAGTTCTTTTATGTGCCATTAAATCCACTGACACTAGGCACACATATCTGAGGGCTTTCAAATAACACTGGACTGAGCTGGAATGGGACCTGCCAACTTTGGCTCAGAAAATTATTATTATTATTATTATTATTATTATTATTATTATTATTATTGTACCGGTAGGTACACCTATAAGCCGCACATTTGAATTTTCTGCCTTAAATTACTTCTCTACCGGAGAAACTCTGAACAACTGAATTAATTCAACAGTTCCTCAGAAGAAGCCACTGTGTGTATTTCGATTTGTTTTTGTTTTTTTGGTTGATCAAGAAGTGTGGACCTTCTCTGACAGATGCCTCTACTAAAAAACTATGATCACGCACCCTGGTGCAAAGGGAAGGAACTTTTTGAAGAAATTTTGTATTCGAAAGTTTGTCTTTACTAAATTTTGCTCTTTCATTTTTTGGGTTGGCAATATTAATCTTTCTTTCCGCCAGTTTTGAATTCAGCCAATCCCGAATTTCTTTAATTAATTTTTGACCAATAATGTCTTTCTTCTTCGATGTTGATGTATAACTTTTAGCTACCCAATAAACTTGAGTGGGTGTGTCTTAATTATTCATTAAAGGTCTCGAAGCTTCCACGAGGGTTTAAAAACTGCTGGTTTTCACGGCTCTTTGCCACTCGAACAACATCTAGCTCAGTGTGTGGATATGTAGCAGGGGGCGGGAAGCGCCTCTTTCTTCAGGCAGCCGTTCTTCAACAAGGTAATGGCCGTTTAACATCTTTATTTTTTGCTAGCTCAGCAGTTTAACCCTCGGGGCAGGTCCGAAAACTTTAATATGTAAACAATCCATTGAAACATGTAAATCTTTCCGGTCTTAGTAAAATTTTCATATAACCTTAACTGTAAATCAGGGATAGAGAGTGCCTTACCCTCTCGAGCTCCCCTTCATCTTGAATTTGAGGTGACTACGTTTTTGTAACCGTTCTTCTATTCCTTCTTAATGTGTTAAATTTATTCTGTATACGTGTCACCTCCATAGTATGGGAATAGCCCCTGCTTATTGGCCTAGCGCCCCTTAGGTTTTAAAACGCTTCATGTAGGAGTGCAAGTACACGCCTCCATTCATCTTGGTTTTTTTTGGGCCATTTAATTAATCTATTCCTTTTTCACGAAGGCCCAGTAGAATGGGTACTAGATACCCCTGTTTTTTGATAGGTGTGCCTTGAGGGCAGTTAATAGTAATACTGGTTGTTGCCTTTGATGGGCTTGAAAAATTGAGAGCGGTCAGCTCTTTCTGGTATTTTGAAAGGCGCCCTCTAGGAGGCTTGATATTACTAGGCGGGAGCAAGTGCTCCATGTTATGAGGGGTTTTCTGCCCTTTGGTAATATGTTGGTTATGAGCTGAGAACTCGGGAATTGTAAAAAAAAAAAAAAAAAATGTTAGGGCTTGTGGCCCAGATTGTTAAAGTTCATCTAAATCTCAGCTTTCTTGGTCTTGGACCTGATTTGGCTTGTTGTACTCGTTTTCAAATTCTATGTAAAAATTTGTTAAATTTTGTTGTCTGTTGAAAATATAACCTTTATTTAAATTTTAAATTCATCTTTCGGACCTGTAGTTAGACCCATTCCAGCCCGCACCTTCTTTCACCTCTGCTGATCCACCAAAACACTGTAACAAGTGGTAGCAGAGCATGGTTGAACGGGTCTCAATTTAGCCCCTTTTGACGGCTAAACATTGCTTTTGATTCGAACTCTAACAATTTTCTCCGTCGCTGGAATTATTCGATTTTGCTAAATTTGTAAAGTGCCTGTCATCATGTCCGGCCCTCGCGATGTCCTACATCCCGGCTATTTGCGAAAGGAAGAATTGATTTACGAATTAACTATTAGAAATGTTCAATCTGGAGGCACGGTTGCGGCCGATACCACTAAACTAAAAGATTCTCTTGATTTGCCAATTACCACCCCAACTTTGGGAGAGAAAGAGATTGACGACGCTCTCTCCACGATCACTGACAATACTACTGAGCTAGCATCCGTAGTTAGTTTTTTTGAAGGAGGGGATCCCTCCCCAAATCAACTTAAACATGTACAAGCCAGATTGTTCCATTTTTACAATAGGGTTACTGATCTATTGTCTCTTAAGTTAAATGACATTCAAGGGCCAGTGCTCTTCTCGAAAACCTTTCTAAATTATCCAGTAAGGTTAGCCTATTGTTAACTGGGGCAGTACCCCCCAAAACCGACCAACCCACTCTGGTAAACGTAGTTAGCGAGGAGCATTCTCCCACGGGGGAAGAAAGTAGGAAATCTGTAGAAGTCCAACAAACATCTGTCCCATCAGAAACTGAGTCCGGTCGTCGCACATCCATTCCTCCCTTTGTGTTAAATAATGTTCCCTCTGAAACTGCTTCTCCACCCCTTAGGTCGTTACCTACTATGTCACCCGGGTTCAGTGGTTTGCCTCACCCATTAGCCATGTTGCTCAGGGGTATTTCTCAGTTTCCTGTTTATTCTACCAGTGACGTTATTTCATTCTTAAGGTTTTTAGTTGAATTCCAAGATCATGCTCTTGTTTTTTCTCTTTCTCCGTGTCAAATCCTTCAGATAAATTACCCTTATTCCATCGGTGTCCTTTCCTACAAAATAGTAAGAGCCATTGCTGAACAATCATCTATAGAAGAATTCCACGGCCATCTATTAGCAAACTTCATTCCGGCTAGGGCAAGGTCATCTCTAATACAGAAGTACTATTATATAGAACAGCGACTGGATGAAAATCTTTCCGACTTCATCCAAGACATTAAATTTTATACTAGGGTATTTGCTCTACATTTCCCTGAAGATCAAATTGCACAGGCCATTGTGGAAGGAATTTCCCCATCTTGCAGGTCATACTTGTGTTTTGCGTCGCGTCCGCAAACTTTTGCCGAGTTGGAAGCTATGACTGTCTCACCAAAAAGGACTACCCATGGGATCTCCAACATCAGGTATACTGGCAAAAATATATATATAGACTACTTGGAACACCAAGAAATCCAAAAACTAGACAATATCCCCTTTTGGTGCAGATTTGTTGACGATGTATTTGTTATAATAGACAATAGGCATACCAATGAAGACAAAATCCTAGAACAACTAAATAGAATAGATCCCCATATAAAATTTACTATGAAAACGGAAAACAACAACACCATAAATTACCTAGATATATCTATAATTAAACATAATGACCACTTAACATATAAAATATACAGAAAACCTACCCATACATCCAATACAATAAAAATAGACTCTACCCACCCACACACACACACAAGAAAGCCGCATATTACAGTATGATTTACAGAGCATACAACATACCACTTACAAAAGAAGATCTAAACAAAGAATTAAATTTAATCCACAATATAGCCAGACAGAATGGATACAAAAAAGAAATGATTAACAAAATTATTAACAAAATAAAAAAACCAACCATAGACCAAGTTAACCAGAACCGAGAAAGATAAAAAAAAGACTACATACTATTCACCTACAAGACATATACATCCCATAACAAATGTTTTTAAAAGACAAGGCCTAAAAATAGCCTACAAAACTACACATAGCAACGCCAACATCTTACACAATTCTAAATCCATCAACAATAAAAATCAATACAACCACTCAGGTGTCTACCGCTTGAAATGCAATGACTGCGAGGCCAGCTACATAGGGCATACCGGAAGGAACTTTCAGATACGATGTAACGAACACATAAATGCAGTTAAGCACAGACATTTTTCAGCTATGGGACAACACATCGATGACCAAAAACATAGATTTACAAATATTAACCATGACATGCAAATTCGGAATACAAACCCCAAAAGCCCCTTGCTCAGCATCTTGGAAGAATTTTACATTAATTTAGATCAATACGTCAACCCAAATTTCAACCTAAATGAAATCACAGAAAAAAGTAACATTCTTTTCGATACAGTCATTCCCTTGCTAAAAAATTATCTTAAAGAATTAAAAAACAACAGCCCATACATACAAATGAACCGCCTAAAGACCCTCCCTACCCGAGTTCCGCTCTCTCCACAGATGCCCCTCCCATCCCTCCAAACTTCCCCTCCGTATCAGCGAACTACAGCCCCAGAATAACATGTAACAGATCTCAACGTGCAACCGTGCGGCACACACAGTGCCAACACTCAACGTAAGTATATCATACATATATCACACCTTTTTTTAGCCCATTAGACGCCGTTTCTTACACAATCTATCTCTAATTTCAGATATTACAATCTACAACGTAAGGAAGCCCTCACGTTATCATCCAGAACTTATGTATATTGGTTGACATCGACATAGTTTTAATCCCAAGATGCACGGCATTACTCAATACTCCAGTTTATAATAGGCATTATCTTAACTCACGAATGATGCACGCAATTTCACAATAATTTAGTACATCAAGACAACTGTAATATCTAGCATTAATCAAGAAAACATCGGAATGAACAAAAAACTATCACAAGTTTAAACATTAGAATACAAACACTGTGTACTTGCCACATTACAAGAATAATGCAGCAACAACAAACCAGTACAAACTAGAGTTAAATGTGGACCTATTTTATTTTGTTTTTATCATTTCATCCACTTTTAGACGGCCTGTTCTAGCGGGTCAAATTTTACGTGTATATATTTGTTTTTAATAGACAATGTATGTTCCATCAATATATATGTAAATATGTAATAATTCCACATATACCGTTGTAAACGTCATTTGATGTTTACTAGACTCAGGCTACAATGAGATGACGTTTTACATAATAAGCAACTTTTTAGTCAATGAGAAAGATCCATTACACTACTGTTATATTTACTTTTTCATGATCTGTCAAATTGGGTCAGTGATATGAAGGCATTATGCCTTATAATGTGATGTTTTTGAAACCGATTTAATGTATAACAGCTGAGGATGATCCCATAGAGGTCGAAACCGGTACTGAATTTACTGCATATTGTAAATAAACATTGTATTGATAAGGTGGAGGCTTCTATATTATTTTTATATTGTAGTAGCAATCAATACGGAAATGAAGCTCATAGATTATAATACCATCATGATGATCATTCCAGGTGGGACACGTCCTTGCATTGGTTAGCTTTCGCTCTAAATTTGGCGGTTCATGAATCTCATAAATTTACTCCAGCTTCCTTGATGTTTAAGTTTGTTCCCAACACGCCGCTCTCTAACCTTTGGTCTCTTAGTGATATTCTACCTAAGACAATAGATCCAGATAATATTAGAGATCTATGGAAGAAGGCTAAAACCAACCTTAAAATTTCTCATGAGAAGATTAGAGAAAGATATGATAGTGGACGGAGGCCCACCAATTTAAAGATAGGAGACCAAGTTATGGTCAAGAACTTTGTTCCCGCGGGCAAGCTTGCCCCCAGATTTCATGGGCCGTATATTAATTTAGATTTTCTTACGCCGGTCACATTGTTAGTGAGCAATCCAGCCACTGAGAGGATCTTTGGGGTACATATATCACAAATTAAACCCCTGTAGGGTCATTGTTAACTTTGTCATCTATGTGTTGCAGCAGCGTAAAGGTTATATTTTGTTTTGTTTTTTTCAGAGGCCTTCTGCCCCAATATAGTTTGATTGTTATTGTAATCAATATTTGATGTAAGACCTTACCCGTGGGTTATTCTGTTGCAATTTCCTGCACGGCCATTACCAAGCTCCCGTCTCCTGCTAAACCATACCAGTGGCATTAAAAAAAAATAAAAGTCTCCAAGCCGCTGGCCCCTCAGCCTCACCACCAAGATAGTACCCTAAAGCATTTGTTCCAACAACAATTCTGCCGCCAAGATTTTACTGTTTCAGTGCCCCGCAGCCGTGCGGCGCCTTACCCCCACTGTGGTGGGGTAAGGGCCCACCCCACTCCCGTGATGTCTTCCTGCGTACGGCGCGCCGGAGTCTATCTCCCGGCACAGGCTGATGTGCGGTGCCCCATCCACCAGCTTATCTCTGGACTGTAAACAAACTTCGCATCTGCGGCGGGCGGGCTTCACCACGACTACCCCTCTCATAGTGCGGGAGAGAGGTATCTCAGGGTACTAGAGGGGTCCGGGCGACCTCGACTGGAATTTGGCAGCGGTGGCTGGTCTTGCCGTTAAAAGTAGCAACATGTACCTGGTATTCTACAGCACACAACGGCACACAAAACACTCTAAATCTGGGGTCTAACAAGTTATCAACGAAAAGACTTCAAATTTTTTCTCTTTCTTCAAATTTTTCTTCTTCTATATTAAGAGACTGTTTCACCGATTAATGTTTCTTCCATGTACTTCAACAAATCTATCACCTGGAAAGCAATATTTTCTTCAAGTTGGGTTTTGGAATATACTTTATTCAACAGTCTTCAGTGTCATCCCTTGGAAGGACTTTTGGTGGAGAGGTCTGTACCGGTTGGTAAACCTATAAGCTGCACATTTGAATTTTCCACCTTAAATTACTTCTCTACCGGAGAAACTCTGAACTTTAACAACTGAATTAATTCAACAGTTCCTCAGAAGATGCCACTTGTATATTTCGATTTGTTTTTGTTTTTTTGGTTGATCAAGAAGTGTGGACCTTCTCTGACAGATGTCTCTACTAAAAAACTATGATCACGCACCCTAGTGCGAAGGGAAGGAACTTTTTGAAGAAATTTTGTATTCGAAAGTTTGTCTTTACTAAATTTTGCTCTTTCATTTTTTGGGTTGGCAATATTAATCTTGTAACCGTCCAGGCTTCTCCAGCCCTACTAATTTAATATAAGGGCCGATGACCTTCGATGTTAGGCCCCTTAAAACAACAAGCATCATCATCATCATCATCATCATCATCAATTTAATATAATATCATTTTACGCGATATCATTTGATACCAAGTTTACCCGCCATCGGCAATTATTTGTAATAACATATTTATTCAACGTCAATCATTTGTAATCAAGGCTTTTTGGAATCATATTGTATATATGATAACATCGTTTTATTATTTAAATTATTATATTATGTAGGATAAGAATTCATTATGTTGTAAATACGGTCAATATGTTGAGACATAGTTGTTTTCATTTCATCTCATATTTGTGTATACGGAGGGTTATTCTTGAAGCTTGGGATTTTGCGTTAGTCATGGGTTTATTTTATGACCAAGGCTAGTAAACAGCGACCCGTGCGCGAGGCTTGCAAGCTGGTCAGCTATATCATCGCCACGCCTTCTGGACTTGTCGAGGAAGAAGAGAAGGGGAGTTGATGCTTCGATCTGTCGAATCAGATACTTCGTTGTATATGAGTTTTGAAATTGAACTGTTATCAAGAGTGGGGGTGAGCCCGGATATATACTGATTCTCAACACGAGAACGGGACCTTACGACCTGACAACCTTACAACCTAACGAGATACTCCATCACTACTACTTCAACTGTGAACATCTACTTTGAACGACGTGATTTGATTTTTGAAACAGTGTGTGGTCGCTCCGCGACATATGTATTTTTGTACAATGTGTTATCGCTTCGATACAGTACTCAGCTGCGGTAATGTTATCGGATCTACGTGAAACGAAACAAGCTTACGGCTTGTATTATTTTCAGTAAATATTCTGGACGAAGAACTATGTTTAGTTCAAGTCTACGGAATTTTGGTACAAGTCTGTACCGTATAAATAGTATAGCTCAGTTGGACTGAGATTTCTACTAATATGGAAAAATTCATATCTCTGAATTTTCTCCTCATACGATCAACGCTGATCAGTTTTTACAAGAACAGGACCAATGTCTAATTTAAAGACTAGGCAAGCAGGGATTGCTAGTCCAGATAGCCCGTACCATATCAGAGAAGGAAGGAAGGATGTCCATGGAGCAAAGTCTACATCGAGAAGAAGAGAACGAGTAACCACGGAAACCAGATGACTTCAACGGAAGCTGCAATTGGTGAGCTTCAATTAGATAAAGCAAGCAATGGTAAATTCAGTAAATTATAAATTCCTCCACGCTTTAAGGAAACTTTTCCGATTCATCTCATTTTTTTTGTATAATAAATTCATTTGTATTTTATATTGCGTAAATTTTCTTTCTTAGGCGATACTTAAAGGTTAATTATTTAAAATCCTACCCCTGTGATTTAAGTATAAGTCTCTATGCTAGTAAATATAAATTTTAGTTTACCATGGCGCCCAAACATTACATAGAGAAATGGGAAACCATGGAATGTTAATTGTTTCTATTTGCGTGGCAATTTGCGGGCAAGCCACAGATAGTTTATTTAATATTCATGTGTCCCAAGATGATAACTTTCATCTCCCCAAGTGTTTTGATGAGAGGGAACAGTTACAATCTTTCTTTCCGCCAGTTTTTGAATTCAGCCAATCCCAAATTTCTTTAATTAATTTTTGACCAATAATGTCTTTCTTCTTCGATGTTGATGTATAACTTTTAGCTACCCAATAAACTTGAGTGGGTGTGTCTTAATTATTCATGAAAGGTCTCGAAGCTTCCACGAGGGTTTAAAAACTGCTGGTTTTCACGGCTCTTTGCCACTCGAACAACATCTAGCTCAATGTGTGGATATGTAGCAGGGGGCAGAAACGCCTCTTTCTTCAGGCAGCCGTTCTTCAACAAGGTAATGGCCGTTTAACATCTTTATTTTTTGCTAGCTCAACAGTTTAACCCTCGGAACAGGTCCGAAAACTTTAATATGTAAACAATCCATTGAAACGTGTAAAATCTTTCCGGTCTTTGTAAAATTTTCATATAACCTTAACTGTAAATCAGGGATAGAGAGTGCCTTACCCTCTCGAGCTCCCCTTCATCTTGAATTTGAGGTGACTACGTTTTTGTAACCGTTCTTCTATTCCTTCTTAATGTGTTAAATTTATTCTGTATACGTGTCACCTCCATAGAATGGGAATAGCCCCTGCTTATTGGCCTAGCGCCACTTAGGTTTTAAAACGCTTCATGTAGGAGTGCAAGTACACGCCTCCATTCATCTTGGTTTTTTTTGGGGGCATTTAATTAATCTGTTCCTTTTTTACGAAGGCCCAGTAGAATGGGTACCAGATACCCCTGTTTTTTGATTGGTGTGCCTTGAGGGCAGTTAATAGTAATATTGGTTGTTGCCTTTGATGGGCTTGAAAAATTGACAGCGGTCAGCTCTTTCTGGTATTTTGAAAGGCGCCTCTAGGAGGCTTGATATTACTAGGCGGGAGCAAGTGCTCCATATTATGAGGGGTTTTCTGCCCTTTGGTAATATGTTGGTTATGAGCGAAGAGCTCAGGAATTGTAAAAAAAAAAAAAAAAAGTTAGGGCTTGTGGCCCAGATTGTTAAAATTCATCTAAATCTCAGCTTTCTTGGTCTTGGACCTGATTTGGCTTGTTGTACTCGTTTTCAAATTCTATGTAAAAATTTGTTAAATTTTGTTGTCTGCTGAAAATATAACCTTTATTTAAATTTTAAATTCATCTTTCGGACTTGTAGTTAGACCCATTCCAGCCCGCACCTTCTTTTACCTCTGCTGATCCACCAAAACAGGTAACAATTATTATTATTATTATTATTATTATTATTATTGTTGTTGTTGTTGTACTGGAAGGTACACCCAACCCATTCCTTTAAATGAACCGCCTTGGAGAATGCCATCTTCAATATAAAACTAGTAACAACTTGTGCAAGGAATTTGAAGTTTTGTCAACAGATGTCTCTACTAAATACTTATGTTATGCCCTCTAGTGTCAAGAGGAACTATTAAGATTGCAAAGTAATTTGTTATTTTCAGTTTTACTAAACTGAATTGGTTATTCCTTGTCTTTGGTATGTTAAAGTTTACAACACTTTTACCTCAGTCCACCAACTTCAAATATTGACCAATAACAAATTTTGTGTATGTATTTTTCACAGAGATAAATTATTTATAAGGTTCAACCTTTTCGATACAAATTACGTGTTGTATAGAGGTTATTTGCAACATTTATTTAATATGGGACCGGTTTTGACATTTATATGTCATCATCACCAATAAACAAATTAATCACAAACAAATGAGCAAGGACATAATAATTAAAACTGGTTTTCTTACCATGTACATATCTCAATGTGTCACTACGCCAGTTTTTTTTTTTTTTTTGCTAGGGGCTTTACGTCGCACCGACACAGATAGGTCTTATGGCGACGATGGGATAGGAAAGGCCTAGGAGTTGGAAGGAAGCGGCCGTGGCCTTAATTAAGGTACAGCCCCAGCATTTGCCTGGTGTGAAAATGGGAAACCACGGAAAACCATCTTCAGGGCTGCCGATAGTGGGATTCGAACCTACTATCTCCCGGATGCAAGCTCACAGCCGCGCGCCTCTACGTGCACAGCCAACTCGCCCACGCCAGTATTAACACAAGGTGTGAATGGGCGTATATAGACTTTTGTGCCTTGATAACATTTAAAAACCTTTTAATCTTGGAATGGTAAAAAACTAGGTACATTTTTCAATGTCACTACACCAATTTTTAATTATTATTATTATTATTATTATTATTATTATTATTATTATTATTAATTTTATTTTAATATGTTCATCTGTTTACTGTTTTGAGTCAACAGTCCATAGACTGGTTTGATGTAGCTCTCCATGCCACCCTGTCCTGTGCTGTGCTAACCTTTCTATTTCTACATAACTACTGCATCCTACATCTGCTCTAATCTGCTTGTCATACTCATACCTTGGACTACCGATATCGTTGTTACTGCCTACACTTCCCTCCAAAACCAACTGAAAAAGCCCTGGGTATCTTAACCCTTTAACAGGGGAATAGTTTCATAAAGTCAACCAGCCAGTGGGTAATTATTCAGCGCAACGTGCGCTTTTGGAATGGGTAGAGTAGCGTGCGGCAGATGTAAATACTCAATAGAAATATATACTTTACTTCATTTATTTGAATTATTAGTGATATAGTACAAATTCAATAGCATTATGTTATTACCATTTTTCTTGTAAACCCGTAAATATATACACAGTGTGTTCATACAAAAGTGACTATAAAAAGTGTTCCTTTCATTATTATTATGACATTTTTGAAGTTTTCAGATATGCATCAATAGGTTCTACATACTTTCTGGTTCATAGGCTATTCAGAAATTGTGGAAAGTGTGGTAAATACGGAAGCACGGGCAAGCACAAAGTGCCACATCACATTCCTCACAGCAGTAGACAGTTTCTCGTCGCCTCTGGTTTGACAGCCACACAACACAACATTTTCTTGAGCGATTCCTTCTTCCGATTGGCGGGTTCTCAGATAATTCAACGTCTTTCCTAACTAAGCCATGTTCATGTCACACGGAACAGTTTACTACGATACACAGACCAATTTACAAAAAATCAGAACATGGGCAATCGAGTTCGCCGAACAACTATATCGTAACAACAATGACGACGACAACAACTCGCAATGCACAAATAAATTCTTTACGAAGAATTTGGCGCGGACCGTACGAGGCAACACGAGACAGCTGTCGGACTGCCGCCTAGGCGCAAACCACCCGACTCCGTGAGACCGGATAAAAATGAATAGGACAGCAATAATCAAATCTAATATGAATGGAATTAGTTTTAAAATACGATAGTAGATGGCAGAAGTGATTAAGGAAAGCAAGACGCTTATAGGCTGCTAATCCTATGTAAGAACACATTTAGAATTACAAGAACGCCTAAAGGCATCAAACCCAATACTCCGGCGCCTTCAGGCGTCAAACCCAGTTAAGGGCTTAAGATGTGTCCTATAATTCTATCTCTTCTTCTCATCGAATTTAGCCAAATCGACCTCCCCCCACCAATTCCATTCAATATCTCTTCATTCGTGAATCGATCTACCTGACCTCCTCACATCTCACCTTCAGTATTCATCTTTAACACCACAATTCAAAAGCTTCTATTCCGTTTCTTTCTGAACTAGTCATCGTCCATGTTCCTCTTTCATACACTGCTCCAGACGGATGCCTTAAGGAGGGAGGTACACCTTTGAAGGTAAATAAATTGCTTTTTTTTTTTTTTGCTGAAATGGTTAATAGACTTCGCTCTTTCTAGTAGTAAGGAATTTTTTATATATCTGTAATAGTTTCCGAGATACAGCAAAAAAAAATATATAGGTGTCAGCTGATCTGAAGCACTGCCACGCCCACGTGTCAGCGCCGCATCTGTTTGAATTATTTCACTCCTTTTGAAAATTGGCGCTACTAAATCTCTCTCAGGCATGCTCCGTATTACATTTCTCTTTTTATGTGATGAACAGGAAGTCACATGATGCTTTTGTTTACAAATATATCTTGGTTCCCGCGGTAACTGAGCACATGTTATCTTGAGAGAAAAAGTTATAATATTTTGCCTGTGTTTTTGTACAGTTTTTGCAAGTGGTTGTTCTCAGAACTTTGAAATGGGTAAATGCAAAGCAGTATATAGGCCTAAGAAAGTGAATTTCCGTGGAAATAGGCACACAACTGCAAAAAATAACATTCGTGATTCACCTAACTTAAATAGCGCCTCAGCTAAGAAGCTTCTGAAAGACTGTGGCAATAGCAGTAGTGGTTTAGATGATGTAAATATTATGTTCGAACAGTTGGAAAAGTGTCGGTGGGGAAAATGTGAAACTCAGTATACATAAAATAATAGGTTTAGGTTGAAATGTGACCACAGTGTGCAAGAAATGTGGTGTAATGGGTTCCCTTGACAGTTGCCATAAATTAGGAAAAATCAACCAGGTTTATTCCATAAACAGGCGTATAATATATATGCTATAAGGTGTTCAGGGCAAAATTTAGCAGGATTAGGTATGTTTTGTGGTCTAATTACTGTAAAGAAGTCTACTTACACACTGGTGTACCAGAGAATTCTTACTGCCACCAACCAAGTACCTAAAGTATCTCTAAGTAAGGCAGCTGAAGAGGAAGCAAGTCTTACAGGCAGTAGGGATATATCTGTAAGCTGTGATGGCATATGGTTAACGAGGGGTCACAGTTCATTACATGGTGTGTGCACTGTTATCGGAGCAAAAACTGGAAAAATGATGCATAATCAGGTTCTGTCATCGTCTTGCAAAGAATGTGATCAGTGGAAAGGCAAGACTGGCATCCTAGCTTATCAAGAATGGTGGGAGACACACGAGGTCTGTGACATCAACCACAAGGGAAGTGCAGGAAGCATGGAGGTGGAGGGAATGAAAAGGATTTTCAGTCGAAGTGTAGCCAATCACAATTTACGGTATGTCAATTATATTGGAGATGGAGATACCAAGAGCTCCAAGGCTGTTTCTGACGACCAGCCATATGGGCCAGATATTCATATAGTGAAAAAGGAATGTGTTAGCCATGTCCAGAAAAGGATGGGGTCTCAGTTGAGGAAAGTGAAGGAGAATATGAGAGGAAAAAAGCTGAGCGATGGGAAGACACTCGGTGGCAAGAACCAACTGACTGATGCTGTGATAAATACCCTCACTGTCTATTATGGGAATGCAATTAGAGCTAATAGTTTATCTATAGTTAATATGAGAACAGCCATCTGGGCCATTTGGTACCACAAGGCTTCCACTGATGATCAGCCACAGCATTACTTTTGTCCGAAAGATCTTGACTCTTGGTGTCTTTACCAGCAGGTTGTAGTACAAGGTACTGCGGACAAGCATAAAAATAATCTTGCCCCTGCCATTATGGAGACAATTAAACCAGTTTTCAAGAACCTTGTGAAAACAGAACTGTTAATAAGATGTGTTGGTGGTAATACACAAAATAATGAGTCATTCAACTCTAAAACCAGGAAGATATGCCCCAAAACAATGTTTGCTGGAAGAAAAACTGTTCTGATTAGTGTTAGTGATGCTACTATGAATTTTAATGATGGAATGAGGGCTAGAATTAAAGAGTTGCAGCAGTTAGGGCTTGTGGTTGTAACATATTGCTCCCAGTTTCTTCAAGATAAAGATGAGAAACACATACTTTCTTCAAATAAAAGGCTTCTAGAGACTAGGAAAGAACCAAGGAAATGTAAAAAGAGACTGAGGTTGGAAGAGGCCAAAATTAACCAGAAAGAGGGCCCTGTGTATCCAGCAGGGGAATTTTAGTGCACATCTGACTCTTTGGTATGTTTATCACTAATTTTCTGAAGCTTCATTTTTTACACAGCGTTTTCATCATAACTCTCTCCGTTTTTATTTATTTATTTATTTATTTATTTATTTATTTATTTATTTATTTATCATGCCTTTGTAGGTGGCGAAGTTAGGGCTCTTGGCCCTCTCTTACACTTAACCACTGTACACATCATTGGGAGCAGAGTTTGAGTACATATTATATAATAAATGATAACCTACACAAAGATACCTTACACTTTTCTAACTCACATTCATACGATCATTCATTCTTTCCAGTCATACAAGTTAGTCAGCTGCATTCAGCAGGTAGTCTCGGCAAGCAGTCTTAAATTTAAGTAATGAAGTGGAATTTCTGATGCTGACAGGCAGGGAATTCCAAAGTCTAGCACCCGCCACAACAAAGGAGTTGTTGTACATGGAGGAGCGGTGAACAGGAATAGAAAGGGAGGAACCAGAGCGGGTATTACTGCAGTGAAAAGAGGACAAATACTTAAGCTGGGATGAAATGTATAGTGGTCTGTCTTCAGAGAGCAGTCTGTATATCTGTATCAGTATGTGATACATCCGTCGTTTGTCAGGTTTTAGCCATGAAATAGTGTGATAGTATGGGGTGACCTGTGTGTCATAACTCAGACTGTATATAAATCTAAGGCAACAATTAAGCGCTCGCTGAAGTTTCGAAGTCTGCTCTTTTGTTGCGTCTACCAGAATGATGTCACAGTAGTCGAGGACGGGAAGCACTAGCGTTTGTATGAGTTTAACTCTCACAATACAAGGTAAAATATCGCTGTTTCTTTTAACCGAATGAAGTATCGAAAATATTTTTTTTACACACATTCTTAATATATTCAGACCAATTTAAAGTTTCGTTCATTGTCACTCCTAGATTTCTCACAGTTTGGCTGAATGGGATAATTCTACCATTCAGTATAACTGGAGGAATAGTTTCGTATCTTAGTGTGGCCAACAATTTTTGAGAGCCAATAATGATTGCTTGCGTCTTGGAGGGATTAAGGAGGAGGGAATTTCTCAAGGAGTAAGCGTTAAGTCGCTGAAGGTCAACGTTGATGCCTGCTATGGCATGCGGTAAATCAGAGGTCTTACAGTGACAGTAAATTTGTAAGTCGTCCGCAAAAAAATGGTAGCTACAATTCTTTAAATTAGAGGAAATGTCGTTTATATACAAAATAAACGTACGCGTAGGATTGCTCTGTCTATATCTCGCAGAAGCCGCATAACTGGTAGCATATTTGTCCTGCAAGTGTGTACTAAGCGATCTTGTAAAGTGTGGTTCGAGTTGGACATAAATAACAACAGATATGTCCGTCCAGAAAGTTAATAAGCGGATTAATGCTTTTGAAGCAACGATGAAGGACTCTGAGACGCGCCTTCAGTTGTTAACCAGCTCTGCCAACCCCAGGGAAGAGTCACTAGACTCGCTGAGTCAGGATTTTCGAGACTTCCGAGGCGCCATCTCTTCCGAACTTGCCGTGCTGAAAGAAGAGCTGTGCAAGTTAGCACGGCAGCTCGACCATCAAGAAGCACTCATTGATGAAGGAGAACAGTACAGCCGTAGAAACTGCCTCCTAATCCATGGAGTCTCCGAGGAACCGCGGGAGGACATTTACGGAAAAGTGAGGGAAACCTTCCGAACGAAGTTGAACGTGGACTTCACGATGGAGAGCTTCGACCGGTGCCACAGGATTGGGCAGCCTCAGCGCTCAGCAGCTGACGTGGTATCTACAGGCAGGCGCCCAATAATAGTTAAATTTACCCGTTACCACGAACGTGACCGACTATGGAAGGCGAAGCGGCTCCTGAAGGGCACAAAGGTACTCATCACAGAGTCCCTCACCAAAACCCGAAAGTGCATATTAAACCTGGCTAGGGATCACTTCGGGCCATCCCGTGTATGGACCCAAGACGGACGCATCGTAATTCACCTGCCTAATGGGACGAAAAGATCCATCACCATTGTCGCGGAACTGGATAACATAAAAAATCTGCGAGATAACTGTGACAATTAAAATGGAACAACACAGCTCGATAGTGCATCTGCTTGTTATTCATAAGTGTTTTTGTAAGTGTATTATGTGTGTGTCCGTGTGTGTGTTAGTGGTAGTCAGTGTAATCATTTATCAGGATGTCGAGGTAAGTCGCATGCTATTTCTGTTCTACTATTTCGTTAACATTCCGTTATTCAGCTGATCCAGAGCTCTGTACCTGACACTGACCTTGGCAACATTCCCCCTCTCACCCCGTCACCTCTCACCACCGGCTTGCTCCT
Organism: Anabrus simplex; assembly: GCF_040414725.1. Classification (NCBI taxonomy): domain Eukaryota; kingdom Metazoa; phylum Arthropoda; class Insecta; order Orthoptera; family Tettigoniidae; genus Anabrus; species Anabrus simplex. Next base: position 47,113,407 of record NC_090266.1, on the reverse strand, counting down.
CAAACAGGCACTATCTCCCTCCACCAACTGTTTACAGTGTTGCCATGTCAACGCACTCTCCTTGGTAGTGCACTTCGACGAAATTCAAGCCATAATGAGGGAAAATAATATCCATATTTTTGCTATTAGCGAAAGCTGGCTTACTCCGAGCATACCCTCTGGTATGGTACAACTTGACCGGTATTCTCTCTTACATCATGATAGATCCGATGGCAGAAGATGTGGTGGGGTGGCCTTGTACTGCAGAAACGATTTAAAAAGCCAGGTGATATGTGTATCATCTAACAATGCACAGCTAGGGCCAGAATTAATGTTTGTTGAAGTCATTATTAACCAACAGAAACTCCTTATAGTTGTTGTATACAAGCCGCCCAAAATAACAAATATGACTGAATTCAAATTTCGCTTACTTGACCTACTGCCTAGCTACGAGCATATTATTGCCGTAGGTGACTTCAACATTAACCTGCTTACGAAAATGCACAAAACTAAACAATTTATTGACATGTTTTCTTCCTGTGATATGACCATCCTCCGTTTAGACCCCACTAATCATACTTACACAGAAAACTACGAAACACACACGCTTATTGACCACATTGTGACAAATAACCCAAACAAAGTCATAACTCACGGCCAGATTCCAGTCCCAGCTATCTCCACTCATGACCTTATCTACCTATCCTACTCCCTCCGAATGCCAAAATATAAACCTAAGTATGTTATTTCCACAAACACAAAAGACATGGATATGGACGAGTTAAGACATGACGCTTACAATCTACCCTGGAATGACATACTCCTATTGGACGATATAGACGCGAAAGTAGACAAGTTAGACTCCCTTGTAATCACTCTGTACGATAAACATGCCCCTAAGCGACAGATAAAAGTTATACGCCCATCTTATCCCTGGCTAAATAGTGAAATAAAAAACATGATGGCCCACCGCGATGCACTTTACCGACGCTTTAAACGAACTCGTGACCAAAGTGACTTCGAAAATTATCGGGTCCTTAGAAATAGAGTTAAACATTTCGTTAGAAACCGTAAATTTACATATTTGAAAAACATGACTGCAAACATGAATTCTGGCAGTGCTTGGAACGCGCTTCGTTCCTTAGGCATAGGGAAACCTCAACAACAACCCCATGTGCCAGACATACCACTCGATAAGTTAAATGAGTTTTTTACTGAAGAAAGAACACCACCAAATGTACTAATTCCCCAAACTCAGTACCCAACCCCGTTATGAACCCTATACCTGACAAACAACATTTCACATTCCACCCTGTTACTGCTAATAAAGTTAAAAAAGTATTATATTCTATCAAATCAAAAGCCAGAGGAGTGGATGATATCCCTATAACTTTCTTACACAACATTATTGGTGCTTTTTACCAATTATTACCCACATTTTCAACTACTGCCTTAAAAACGGAACCTTTCCTTCACTATGGAAACTAGCTAATGTTATCCCTGTGCCTAAGAAACCTGACCCCTCCCTACCATCCGACTACAGACTAATTTCTATCTTACCAGCGATTTCCAAAGCACTCGAGCGTCTGGTTCACGAGCAGGTGTTGGAATACTTAAATAACCATTCTCTCCTAGACCCATTGCAATCTGGCTTCAAGAAGGGACACAGCACAGCAACTGCCCTGCTCAAAGTGACTGATGACATACGGCACGCAATGGACCAAAGACTAGTGACAATACTTACTCTCCTCGATTTCAGTAGCGCATTTGACACTATAAACATCCAGACTCTATTAAACAAGATGCAATCTTACTACTTCGATCAACGAACTATTAATTTCTTTTCATCATACCTCAAAAATCGCGCGCAACGAATTATAACCCTTGATCAAACCCCTCACTGGCGAACCAGGAAGGAAGGCACGCCGCAGGGTAGTGTTTTAGGCCCATTGCTCTTTATTTTTAAGATAATCCAATACAATTTTGCATGACTGAACTTTAATCATATGAACAACATACACTAGGATCTTTGGATTAACATGTGCCATTAAATTTATTTTTTTCTTTTCGAAAAAAAATTTAAACAAAGTCAAATATTTCCTCATTTTATTTAAATACCAAAAATAAATATTGTTTCCAGTGCTGTGTCTGAGATTCTAGTGTATGATGTAGACTTGGGTCTTACAAGCAACACAAAAGAAAAACATAAATAATTAATATTATGTAAATGATGCCTGACTGCACAAATTAGACCAGAATGTTTTACAGTGTATTGGTGACCTATGGATAATATTTTTTAACATTTTAAGGATGTCTTAACGATATATTAGTAGTAAAAGTTAAACCTAAAAATTTTCATTTTTAAAAACATAGGGCTGCAGAAATAAAAAATATTGAACTTCATTAAATTTACACTAGCAAATGGTGTACCTCCCCCGTTAAAAAACAAGTTCCAAATTCCAATTTCAGTGTTCAAAGTGAACAAATTTCTTTTCTTAAGAAAGGTCCTCCTTGCTTGAGCTAGTCCGCATTTTATGTCGTCCTTACTCCTGCCATCGCTAGTTTATTTTACTACCCAAGTAACAATATTCACCTACTTTAAGACCTCATTTCCTAATCTAATATTTCCTGCATCATCTGACTTCATTCGAATGCACACCGTTACTTTTGTTTTGGACTTATTTATTTTAATCTTGTACTCCTTACCCAAGACTCTGTCCATACCATACAGCAATTTGTCCAGATCTTCTGCAGTATTAGATAAAATAATATAATCGGCAAATCTCAAGGTTTTGATTTCCTCGCCTTGGATTGTGATTCCCTTTCCAAATTCCTCTCTAATTTCCTTTACTGCCTCTTCTATATATAAACAATGAAAAGAAGGAGGAGGGGGGACAAACTGCATCCTGCCTCACTCTTTTCTAGATTGCTGCTTCTTTTTCAAAGCCCTCGATTCTTATCACTACAGACTGATTCTTATACAGATTGTACATAATTCTTCATTCTCGGAATCTGATCCCGATCACCTTCAGAATCTCAAATAGCTTTGTACAATCAACATTACCAAATGCCTTTTCTAGATCTACGAATGCCATACACGCGAGCTTGTCCTTAATTCGATCCTCTAAGATCAGACGTAAAGTCAGGATTGCTTCATGTGTTCCTACATTTCTTCTGAAGCCAAACTGATCTTCTCCCACTCAGTTTAAGCTTGTCTTTCTAATCTTCTGTAAATAATACGTGTTAAAATTTGGCAGGCATGAGATACTAAACTAATAGTGCAGTAATTTCATACTTGTCAGCACCAGCTTTCTTGGTAATAGGTATAACAATATTCTGCCGAAAATCGGATGGCACTCCTCCTCTATCATACATCTTACGCACTAAATGAATAACCCGGCCATGCTGGTTTCGCCTAAGGCAGTCAGTAATTCAGAGGGAATGTCATCAATTCTGTACCGGGAGGCACACCTCAACTCAGCGCATTCAAAAGAAGAGCCTTAACAAACGCTATCTCTCTAACAGAACGTGAAACACCTACAGCATGAAGTTGAGACATTGACCTGAAGATGTCACCATGGAAGTATTGAGTAATTGCGTTCTTGTGAAGTTGCCTAAACTGACCAGATTTATTTGCTTTGTGTTTGTTTACTTCAAAAAGTTTGAACTTTTCTCCATAGATGTCATTACAAAAAAACTGAGGTAATGCACTCTGGTGCAAGGTAAAAGAATTAATGGATTAAGGAAGTTTTGGGTTATTATGTTTTATCAACTAAATTAACTTTCTTTTATTTTGTTATTTCAAGGTTTGCAACACTTCTTTCTCATTCCTCCAGTTGTTTAATCTGGCCAATAAGGAATTTTCTGTAATTATTTTGCAGCCTATCACAGGCTTCTTATTGGTTTTTGGGTGTAACTTTTGATTCTGCCAACAAAATTGAGAGGGTGTGTCCGGACTAGTCCAGAACCCTCTAGAACCATCCCCTCGCGTATATAAGCTGTGGCTTTTCGGGCTACCTTGTCTTTTGATCGCCGTATTTCCGAGAGTGTGCATGTTAAGACACAGGCAGGCAGTCCACCAGCCAAGGTAATGACCACCAGTCTTATTTTTCTGTAGCTACCTCCGCAGACTTACATGAGGGGAAGATTCAAATTTCTAATTATGTAACCTCCTGTTTTCTAAAATGTAAACCTTCTTTCGGCTAATGTAAAAATTGCATAAAGTCTTAAAACTGCAAATCGGGGATAGAGAGTGCGTTACCCTCTTGAGTTCCCCTTTTATTTAATTTGAGGCGACTATGATTTTGTAACCTTTTCTCTTTTCTGTAATGTGTTAAATTAATCTCCATTCTAGTCATCTCAGTAGCTTGGGATTAGCCTCTGCATCATCGGGCCGAGAGCCCAATTAGGGTTTCAATTTTCTAGAAGTGCAAGGATATGCCTTCATTCATTTCGTGTTCGGGCCAGTAATTTAACCTGTTGTTCTCTCCACAAAAGCCCAGTAGTTTGGGTAATTGATACCCCTGTGTAAAAATTTTAAATTGTAAATTGTGCCTAGAGAAGCCAGAGACTGTAAGGTTTTGTGTAATGTTGCCTTAAGTGGGTTGTAAGAAATTAGTTCAAGTGGGAGAGCATGTAAGCTCTTTTCAGTGATTTCTAAATTTAACTGTAATATTGAGGGGTGCCTCTAAAAGGCTGTAAATTTGTTGGAGAAAAGTGCTCTTGTTTTGGGAGTTTTCTCCTTGTCTATGTAAACACTAATTGGCAATATTGTAAAGTCAAAAATTACAGGCTTGAAGCCCAAATCTGTTAAATTTCCTAATGTTGGGTTTTCCAATTTTTGCATCTCTATTGCTATTTTGTACCTAATTACCAGTACCTGAAAATATTGTTTGTTAAGTTTGAGATTCAAAAAGAAATGTAACCTTCATTTAAAGTTTTAAATTATTTTTTGATATTGCAGTTTGTCCCATTCAACACCAGCACCTTCTTACACCTCTTTCTGCTTCATGGAATCCCCGGAACAAATTCCATGAGCCTTGTCCCTATTTCGGTTATCTCAAAGCTCTGACAAATTCTGATGTCAAAATTGGGTCTCCCATTCCATCAGCATCAACAGCCTCTTTTACTTCCAGAACCATATGATCTGCGTGTTTATCTTGATACGACTGTTGGATATGCTCCTGCCATCTTTCTGCCTTGTCTTCTTTCCCCAGTAGTAGTTTTCCACCTGAGCTCTTAATATTCATGCACCCAGTTTTCCTTGCTCCAAAGGTTTGCTTGATTTTGCTGTATGCATCATCTACCTTTCCCAGGACCATACAGCCTTTGACATCCTTGCACTTCTCCTTCATCCATTCTTCCTTGCCTGTCCTGCACTTTCTATCCACTTCATTCTTTAATCACCTGTATTCTTTTTCGCCCCCTTCATCTTATGCATTTCTGTAATTTTCTTCCTTTTATCTAATATCTGAAAGCCATCGCTATTCAGCTTCGACTCAGTTAATTTATAACTGTCTAGTATATCCTGAGTTATCCATTGATTCTTAGTTGATATTTACTTTCTGCGTAATATTTCTTCAGCAGCCCTACTGACCTCATTCTTCCTCTATCGTGTTTCCTTCGTCCATTTCATTTAGTCCTCGTGCAACATATTTCTTGAAACAATCCCTCACACTCTTTTCTTTCAAACTGTCTAGATCCCATCTCCTTGTATTCCTTCCTTTCTTCAACTTCTGATGGCATTCCATGAACAAAGAGTTGTGGTCGGAGTCCACGCCTACTCCTAGGAAAGTTTTGCAATCCAACATGTGGTTTCTGAATCTCTACCTAATCGTAACGAAGTCTACTCGACACCTTCCAGTGTCTCCAGGTCACGTCCAAGTATACAGCCACAGTTTGTAGTGTCTGAACCAAGTATTAGCAAGGACTAAATTATGATCGGTGCAGAAACCAGGCACCTTGATCTTTCATTTCTTTGTCCCAATCTGAATTCTCCTACTGTATTACCTTTTCTTCCTTGGCCTACCACTGCTTTCCAGTCTCCCATCACAATTAGATGCTAGTCACCTTTTGCATTTTGTATTAAATCTTCTATCTCCTCACAAATTCTTCCGATTTTTTCATCATCCGCTGAACTAGTAGGCACGTAGATCTGCACTATTGTGGTTTGGTGCCCATTTTGACAACAATCAAGGATCTGTCAAACAGAAAGCGGACTATCCACGCGTACAAAATGACCGAAGTCCGTCGCAGACTGGGTAGTCTAACACAATGCAGAAAAGCCAAGGCGAACCAGTGTGAAATCAGTCACAACCAAGTGTGTACCGACTTCATTCCATTTTTTCTTTCTTTGCTTGAACTCTTGTTTTAATGTTCAACAGTTCCTCCAACAAAGAATTACTTCTGTTCGCTGTAGCAAAACGGAAAAGGAAGCAGATGTATGAAATAAATGGAAAAAGAGAGGAGTTTGGCGAGTTTCGCCGTCTGTTGTGAATTTCATCCATTTGAAGACCGGTTTTTCAAATATTTTCACTCACTCAATCACTACTGATCTGTATTTAGGGCAGTCACCCAGGTGGCCGATTCCCTATCTGTTCTTTTCCTAGACTTTTCTTAGAAGATTTCAAAGAAATTGGAAATTTACTGAACATCTTCCTTGGCAAGTTATTCCAATCCCTAACTCCCCTTACTATAAACTAATATTTGCCCCAATTTGCCCTCTTGAATTCCAAATTTATCGCCATATTCTGATCTTTCCTACTTTTAAAGACACCACTCAAACTTAATAATCTACTAATGTCATTCCAGGCTCTCTCTACTGACAGTTCAGAAGATACCATTTATGATACAGATGTCGATTCCCATAGGGAACCCCTGATAAGCCCAACTTAGCAAAATGGAGCAAAACGCTGGCAACCAGGAATGAGCTGAAAAATGTATAATGTCCAATAACAGACCATTTATATTGGTATTACTACCACTTCGTCGAGTAGCTCGCCTCCTTTCTCCCAAGTCTTCCCAGCCCAAACTTTGCAACATTTTTGTAACTCTACTCTTTTGTCGGAAATCACCCAGAAAAAATAGAGCTGCTTTTCTGTGGATTTTTTACAGTTCTCGAATCAAGTATTCCTGGTGAGTGTTCCATACACTGGAACCATTCTCTATTCCGGGTCTCACCAGAGACTTACCGCATTTTCTCGCATAATTAACGCTCTTGTATAATTTACGCATCCCAATATTTTTGGGTCCAAAGTGGAGAAAAAGAAATGTTCACGTATTTGACACAACCACTTTTTGGAACATCCATCAAGCAGCTCTGGATGAGTTTCAAAATAAAGATTTCAACTACTCAGGTAGCAGCCTTCCTATTGCAAAACCAGGCATTCCAAATACTGGGCAACATGCTGTTATCAGCCGGTAGGAAATACCACTGCACTAGTTCAGTGAGAGAATCAGCCCAGAAGTGACTGGTGACAGTCTATTCCAGTCTGGTACAAACAAATTTTATGAGTGTTTTGGGTACGGAACATGCGTTTTATGTGATCTCAAAATTGTTTGTTAGTCCACAGCAAGCAAGTATTCGAGTAATATTGCATCATAGAATATAAACTCATGGTGATCAGTTACGCAGAAACATACGGGAACAGGGCAGTGGGCCGCAAGTATTCACTGTCCGAATGCAATGTGCGCTACTGTGATAACAGGGAAGTGCACTTCAAACGACCAACAAGTCACGCAAAGCATTTAGCGGACCAAAAAGCAGCAAGTTTCTGAAAGTAGGGGAGGATTTGCTTAAATATATGATTTCGTTAGGCAATGTTGGATTTGTCATTTCTCACGAAATGCTGTATTTTAAAGGAAGAGAAATAGCTGCTGCACGTGGAATCAGTGTCTCGGATTTGAAGGTTAGCCGAGGTTTGATGACTAATTTTATGAAGAGAAATGGGCTTTCTCTTCAACGAAGAACAACATTATGCCACAAAATGCCGAATGATTTCAACCAAAAAGTAATTGAGTTTCACCGCCTTGTGATTGAGAAGCATAAAGTGAAGAAACCACAGGTCAGACGCCAATCAGTTTCTGTATGCCACGAAGTCAAACAAACAATAAGAAAGGGACATCGCGTGTTATCGCACGTGCTACTGGAAGTGAAAAAGAACGATGTCCTGCAATGCTTACTGTAACAGATGATGGAAGAAAGCTAGCACCTTATGTTGTTTTAAAACGAAAAACAATGCCTTAAGTAAAAACTCCACGAGGGATCCACGATCGTATCCAAGAAAAAGGGTGGATGGACACATCACTTGTACGAGATTGGATACAAATGGTTGGGGAAATATAGTAGAGGTCCCTCTTTCGATGCCCGGCTCTTCTTGTGTTGAACTGTTTATTTTTTGCCGGTATGTCATTATTATGTACCTAGATGAATTGTACTTTTATTAGTACCTACATGTTTCTTTAACTTCAGGTTGTGTATTCAGCTCGTAACAGGAAGAATATTTTCCAGTGACGGTACTTCAAACCCACACGTCGAACTTATCTGAGATACCCTATTTGACTTTTCACAAAAAAAAATCTCACACCGGAACTGTACGCCAAATGACTATTAACTGCACGAGTTGAAACAATTGCGTGTATATTACATTTGATATATCTTTTAAATGTAAATGAATTGTAAATAATGTTTTAAATACCTTAATTCCTCGAATAATTTATGCATCCAATGTTCTTGCCTGTAATTTTCGTCAAAAAAAATGTGTTAATTACGCAAGAAAACACGATATATGCCCTCTCCTTTACATCCTTACAACAACCCCTAAATACCCTCATAATTATGTGCAAAGATCTGTACCCTTTATTTACCATCCCACTTACGCGATTACCCCAATGAAAATCTTTCCTTATATTAACACATAGGTACTTACAGTGATCCCCATTAGGAAATTTCTCCCATCAATGCAGTACTTAAAACAGAGAGGATTTTTCCTAGTTGTGAAACACAGAACCTGACTTTTAACCACGTTTATCATCATACCATTGCCTACCATCCATCTCAAAATATTTTTGAGGTCATTTTGCATGTAACAATCATGTTACAATCATGTAACTTATTTATTACTGTATACAGAATAACAGCATCTGCAAAAAGCCTTATCTCTGATTACACTTCTTTACTCATGTGTTGTATGTTGGGTATTCAGCCCGAAGGCTGGTTTGATCCTCCACAGCTCCGCCCAGAGCTGCCATAAACAGCCTAGTTAAAATTGAAATAATAAATAAAGAGGTTCAACCTATTCAATACAAAAAGATAAGAAATGCAGTGATTACATTCTTATTTAATAATAAGTAGAAGTGGTACCGGTTTCAACCCTAGTCCAGGTCATCATCAGCCGATTAAAACTTGAAAAACAATGCATAGGAAAAAGAAAATAAAAGATCGAGTTCACTCCAGATCAGTAGAAGAGGCAAAATAAATGACGGGGGTAGACACTGTAAAATTCAGAAGAAGTTAAATGTAAGTCACTTAAAAGGAACTTAAAAGAAAACAGTGCGTAACTTTCTGAGCGGCAGTATGGCACACGTAGTGTTAGGCAAAGTCTTATAATATGTATAAAAAGCGGAGAACGGTTAAATGAGTTAGATTGTATACACTGTCAGGCACAAAGTCATAACACAATCGAACACATATGAAGATCCATAATCTTGCTGAAGCTGAAGATGAGTAGATCAATTGAAGTAACTTGCAAGCTCCCGGTGATCAGCGCGATATATTCAACATCAGGCACAGTGGTTTTAAAGGCCAACGTAAAATGAAGAATAGCTTAATGAATCAGTGTTTAATTCGGTTGCGGGAATGTAAGTATATATAGATACATATAATTTAATTCAATATAACTGAATAAGTAATTGTGATCCTGTAGAAATTTTTGGAACAGTTGACGTGAAAAAACAAATGTGAAGAGAAAAAAATATAGTAAAAAGTGCAATACCGGAAACAAATGAAAACGTAAATGCACAGTGCGCTATTATTTAAAATGTAAAAAATCCAGGTCCTGATTGAAGTAATCGAAGTTGGCATAAGGCAAGAGTTAAATTTGAATGAGAAGAACTGAAATGAAGGTGGCTTTTTTTTTATGTGAAAAGAAAAGATAGGATAAAATAATAGAGGAAAAGGAATAGTGGAATAAGAGAAGAATAAAAGAGAATGAAGTTAAAAGGTGTTGAGGAAGGATAAGATAGGGAGATGAAGGAGGGGTAGGTTTAGGGTGGGTTAGGAGGGTGTGTTATTGGAGGTAGAAAATGTGGGTAGGAACTTTGTAAAGCATGGAAAATAGAATTGGGGTTTTGAAATTTAGAATTTTTGAGAAGAAGAATTCGGAAGTCAAAAAGGATGTTGGGTTTTTCAGAAATGTCGTTTAGATTGAAATTGGGGTTGAAGTATTGGTCGAGGTGAATAAAGCAATTTTCAGTGGTATATAAGAGGCGGCCTTTGTTGATGATTTTAAGTATTTTCATGTCTTTTTCAATATTGGTGAAATTATGCTTGGAGTCTTGTATGTGTTGTCCTATGGCGGAGAATCTGTTGTATTTAATGGCGTTGATATGTTCGGAGTATCTGATATTGAAGATGCGGCCAGTTTGTCTGACGTAGGAGGAGCTGCAGTTGTTACATTTGAATCTGTATACTCCAGATTTGGAAAAAGCATTAGATTTATTTAGTGATTTAGAGTTGTGTAAAATATCAAAATTTCTATTATTAGTTCTAAAAGAAATTTTCATGTTGTGTTTTTTAAAAAAACATTAGTTATTTTATAAGCATCTTGAGTGAAAGTGAAAGTGGAAAATGCAGCTGGTTTTGTTATGTCTTTAGATAACGTGGTTTTAGGACGGTGTTTGAATTTGATAATGATACGGTTAATGAAGGAGTTGTTAAAGCCATTGAATTTAGCGATGTTACGGATGGGGTTCAATTCATTATTTAAATCTTTTTTAGACATAGGGGTGTTGAAGGCATGAAAAATTAAGCTGTTATAAGTAGCGCGTTTATGTGCTTGAGGGTGCGAAGAATCTTGTCGTATTGTGGTGGTTGTTTGGGATGGTTTTCTGAATATTTTGTAAGATAAAGAAGAAGGATGTCTAGTGATAGTTAAGTCTAGAAAATTAAGAGTTTGGTTGTGTTCTGATTCGAGGGTGAATTTAATGTTAGGGTCTATGTTGTTAAGATGAAGAAGTATAGAGGCTTCATTGGTTGATACTTCATTTAAAATTACTAATGTGTCATCTACAAATCTGGCCCAAAAGAGGATGTTTGAGAAATTAATATTAATATTAATTTTTGTGTTTTCTAAGAAGTCAAGGTAAATTTCAGCAAGAATGCCTGAAGCTGGTGAGCCCATAGCCAAGCCATCTTGTTGATAAATGGTGTTATCAAAGGTAAAATAATTATTGTTGAGAACCAATTTTAAAATAGACATGAAGTCTTGAATTTCAAGTTTACTCAGGTTACTGAATTTGTTTAGGTTGTTGTTTATTAAGGGGAATAATTTGGAAATTGGAATACTAGGGTACATGTTTACAATGTCAAAAGAATGGAGAGAAAAATTTGGTTGGATATCAAAGTTCTTTAATTTGTTGATTAGTTCAGAAGTGTTTTCGATAGATTTGTTGGATAAAAATTGATAGTTTCTTAGTAAAAATGTTTGGATGAATTTCGAAGTATTGTATAGGGGACTGGGTCTGTAATTGATTATTGGATGGATGGGAATGTTAGTTTTGTGAATTTTTGGAAGGGCTATGGCAGTGGGTAGGCCTGGGTTCATGTTTATTAATTTAGTTCTTTCTTGATCTGTGAGGAGAAAGGAAGTGTTTTTTAAAGTTTGTTTGAGTAGGCGTTGGATTTCAATTTTAACTGTGATACTTTTCAATACGGAACAATGAAATTTTTATCTTTAAATAAACAGCCTAGGCGTCACTGAAGAGGCATACTAGGGAAATGAGGAGTGAGGTAGTTTCCCGTTGCTTTCCTCACCGAGCCAGAAGTTGCTATTACATATCAGTCTGCCAAGCCCACTGAAATGCACGCGCCAACTGACCCAATGAGCAATATTTTCACACCATTCATAACAGGAACTGGCTGCATAAGGTATTACTAGCATTGCTCATACCCCAGTCACTTTCATGTTGTCAAAGTCAAGGATGAGACTGAGACAGGACAATGAAAGTAACAAATTTATTCTAGCCCGTACCAGAAGACATAGTGCACTGTAAACACTACATCTCGCCAGCAAAGGCATCCTTTACTCATATCATTTATATAAATAAGAAAACATAAAGGTCCAATAATACTAACTTGAAGAATTCCCCTCTTAATTATTACAGGGTCAGATAAAGCTTCACCTACTCTAATTCTCTGAGATCTATTTCCTAGAAATATAGCAACCCATTCTGTCACTATTTTGGCAAGTCCAATTGCACTCATTTTTGCCAGTGGTCTCCAATGATCCACCCTATCAAATGCCTTAGACAGATCAATCGCAATACAGTCCACTTAACCTCCTGAATCCAAGATATCTGCTATACCAGTCGCACGAGTGAAGCAGGCTCCCTCGGCCAGCAAATCCTGTATGTTCAACTCAGCCCTGGCAAGAGGAGTCGTGGAGCTCCTCTGAAACGATATAAAGACCAATTTAGGTAGACCATGAGAAGAGTAGATATAAACCCAAATACTTCGCATACTCTCGTACTGGATCGCCCTCACTGGTGTGGTACAATCTCAGTAGCAGTTGCAGAGTTTGAGCAGGAACATCGAAGACAGGAAACTCGCCAGAGAAAGAAGCTACATCAAACACTGCCACGGCCCCCACCGTCCATCGGATGCAACATGTATGGCCGCATGTTTTATGCAAGAATTGGTCTGATAAGCCATTACCGCCATCTTCATCGTGTGGACTAATGATTACAGAACTACAGGCAAGAAATGAAAACTCGGATAAGAGTATCGGCCACTGCCGCCGCTATATCTTGCTGGAGTCCTACAAGTAGAGCTTCAGTGGAATAACCTTTCCTAAACCCAAACTGCCTTATTTCCCAAAGCTTAAATGCAATGCACGTCAAACTGACTGGCCTGTATTTTTCAGCTTTATGTCAATCACCCTTTCCTATATACACAGGGGCTACTATAGCAACTCTCCATTCATATGGTATAGCTCCTTCAACCAAACAACAATCAAATAAGTACTTCAGATACGGTACTATATCCCAAACCACTGTCCTTAGTACATCCCCAGAAATCTTATCAATTCCTGCTGCGTTTCTAGTTTTTAACTTTTGTATCTTATTGTAAATGTCATTGTTATCATAGGTACATTTTAATACTTCTTTAATATCAGTCACCTCCCCCATCTGGACATTATCCTTGTACCGAACAATCTACACATACTGCTGACTGAATACTTCTGCCTTTTGAAGATCCTCACATCCACACTCCCCTTGTTATTAATGATTTCTGGAATGTCCTTCTTGGAACCTGTTTCTGCCTCAAAGTACCTATACATACCCTTTCATTTTTCACTAAAATTTGTATGACCACGGATTATGCTTGCCATCATGTTATCCTTAGCTGACTTCTTTGCTAGATTCAATTTCCTAGTAAGTTCCCTCGATTTCTCCTTACTTCCACAGCAATTTCTAAATATATTTCTTTCCAGCCTGCACCTCCTCCTTAGTCGTTTTATTTCTCTGTTAAAATGAAGTGGGTCTTTACCATTCCTCACTACCTTCAAAGGTACAAATCTATTTTTACATTCCTCAACAATCGCTTTAAACACATCCCAGAGTCTGTTTACATTTTTATTTACCATTTTCCCCCAATCATAGTACCTTTAAAAAACTCCCTCATGCCTGCTTTATCAACCATATGATACTACCTAATAGTGCTACATTAAGAACTTTCTTTCTATCACATTTTTTTTTTAACTACGACATAAACAGCTTCGTGATAACTAATACCATCTATTACTTCGGTTTCTCTATAGAGCTCAACTGGTTTTACCAGCAACAAGTCCAGAATATTCTTCCCTCTAGTTGGTTCCGTCACTTTTTGAATCGGAGGTCCTTCCCACATTAACTTATTTGCCATTTTTTGGCCATGCTTCCATTCACGTATATAGACAAGAAAGATGTTCTACCTATCAATACTATTGTATACTATAGTGTTGATAGGTGGAACGTCTTTCTTGTCTATATAATTGCATCCAATCAATACGGAAATGAAACTTATAAATAGTGATGCTTCCATTCACTCGCATTACCTTCGCAATTGACATACGGTAAATTGAGATCTCCCACTAGAATCACATTCCTTTCCATATCGTTTACCACATAGCTGATTATATTATCAAATAATTCTGAATCAGCATTAGTGCTGACCTCTCCCGGTCTGTATACTCCGAAGACATGAAGTTGCCTATTATCTTTAGAAGTATGCCTTACACCTATAATTTCATGTGTGTCATCTTTAACTTTTTCATAGCTTAAAAATTCTTCTTTCCCCAGAATGAATACTCCGCCTCCTACCATTACCTATCCTATCTGTACGATACACACTCCAGTTCCGTGAGAAAATTTCTGCATCCATATCATTTCTCAGCCATGACTCAACTCCTATTAAATATCTGGTCAAGTATATATCTAATAAATTACAGTAGAAGTCCACTATAGCGCGTACGGTATATAACGAGAACCCTGTTATAACGACAATGTTTGTCCGCCCCTTCACAATTCCTATATTAAACTGCATATTATCCTTAGGTTACAGCAAGAGCCCTATGACTGACGCATCCGTTATTACGAACGATTAAGCGCGCACAAATTTTTTTGTTTCCGATATTTATGCACCCAGTCATTATACTGCATGTGATTGATCACCTTTGGTATCATTTTCTTGTTATGTCCAATAGTGAGCTCTCTTGTCGACATTCGAAGGCAATGTCGGAGTCGATTACTAATAACCGTCAACTGCTGTTCCGTAAAGAAAAATGAAAATGAAAGAGGAGAACATGTTTTCATAATAAATGCTTAAATAACGTGTCCAATAGCAGTTGGTAACTCGTTAAAGGTAACGGCTGAATAAACGATCGCTTAATTTTAAAGCTAAATGCTGCAATTAAGTAAGAATGGGATACACCTCAAGATATGGCAGAGTTTGTCATTGATTACAGAGGTTAGTTTATATTTTCTCGTGTCCGTTAAATTATGGAAAGGCTATTATCATATAAATTTATAGGCAGAAGGTTATAATTTCTCTACTGACGCTTGATGTATGTTTTCATCATATGTATAGTACAGTTAAGTTAGGACAGGTGACACTGTGTGAATAAGCAAACTGAAACGTTTGCCACAAAATGAGATCGATCATCTTCGGTATGGTATAGTTTTCTCGCTATGTGCATTTGCGAGGTCTCTCGTCAACATTCAAAAGCAATACTGGATGGAAATTCTAAGTTCCCAAGGAGGGAATTAGATATTTTTCCACCAATAGTGCATGTCAAAAAACAGATCAGATGCAAGGCTTTTCAGGCGTTTGCTCTATTAACCAGCATTTCGTCTTAGGTCTGACACTAGACTCATCAGAGTGGGATGCATCAGACCCTACCCACTGACGCTGGGGTGTATGCAGGTGAACTTATCAGAAGCCCCATATAAGAGGCACAGTCTGATAACTGCATATGGGAGATAAAAATCCACAATGGAATTATTGCCCGACTAGCAATTCCAAATGGAAATTCTAAGTTCCCAAGGAGGGAATTAGATATTTTTCCACCAATAGAGCATGTGGAGTCGATTAGTAATACCCGACAATGGCTGTTCTCTAAAGAAAATTTGAAATGAAAGAGGATAACATGTTTTTGTAATAAATGCACAAATAACATGGCCGATAGCAGTTGTTAAGTCATTAAAAATAAAGGCTGAAGTAAACGATCTCTTAATTTTAATGTTATGTACTGAAATTAAGTAAGAATGTGATACACCTCAAGATATGATATACTGATTTCAAAGGATAGTTTATATTTTCTCGTGTCTAGTTAAATTTTGGAAAGGCTATTCTCATGTAAATTTTTAGTGAGGAGGGGCGTTTGAAATATGTTTTCATGATACATATACGGTTAGGTTAGGGGACGCCGTTTGAAGAAAAAAGCTGAAATGTTTGCCATAGAACCCTCTGGAGTGATACCGTATTTCTCGGATTCCAAGAATTTTTTTCCTCAGAAAGTCATGCAAAAAATCAAGGGTCGTTTCGCATTCCCGGCCTGACAGTAATGAACACAACTGGCAAATACCGCAGTAACCAAGCTGTTTCTTTTCACCCCACGCGCGCACACACGAAACTCGTTGATAGTAAATGACCGCCACTTTATCATACATCGGTAGCCGCGGTGACCGGTTGTGCAGTGTCTATGTGTAACGTCACATTGGATTTTGGGAAATAGTGAAGAGGGAATGAATGAAAGACATTCTATTATCCTCTACAGAAACTTTCCTCAAATCTGCAGAATGGCATCAAAACATGAAAGCTTTCGAATTCTTAGAAAGGCCATGGCTAGTCAGTAACAGAGTTATAACGTGTCTTCTGTACTGACGCTTAGTAAAATTAAGTTTTATAGACAGCAGGAATATTTTCGTGATGGATTGTCGTATTGTAAAGATACGTGGAACAGGTATTGCCGGCAACTTTTCAATGGGTTCTCGTCGATGTTATGATGCCAATTTTAAGTTAACGGCTATTAAACACTCGGAAATGTATAATAATTGTGCAGCCGCAAGAAAATAAGAATGCGGCATAGGCCTAAATAAAGCCAATATTTGGCGTTATCGTGAAGACAAAGGTAGCTTAAAAATGTGTACGGCACAGAAAATGCATTCAGTCGCAAGCAACAAGGATGCTTTAAAGAAGTTAAAGATGAAATTTTGATGTATGTGCAAAAGAAATGCAAGGGCGGAATTGCCATACCGTGACTCAACAAACTCATTCATTGACCTTCAAAGTCCGCGACTAGGCCAAGTGTATACATCGCTAGCCGCTGAAGTTGGTCGAACCTGGCAAACGAGACGTGCATGTAGCAGCAGCCAGTTAGGGCCTATATCTGACGCTAAGTGAAATTAACAGTTTTATAGTAAGCAAGAATATATTCCTGATGGATCATCGTATTGTAGAGACGCATGGAATGGGTATAGGCAGCAAATTTTCAACGTGTTCTCTTCGATATGTGATGCCAATTTTATGTTAATGGTTATTAAATCCGCTGAAATAAAGAATACTTGTACAACTGCAAAAACATACGGCATAACTAAAGCAATGTTCGGCGTCTACAAATAGTCTAAAAATGTGTACCGGTACTGTATAAGAAAGGCATTCATATGATTTTACAAACCACATTTTAAGCCTGATTTAGATTTTTTTGAAGGAAAATTGGGGGTAGTCTCGGATTCGGAGAAATACGGTAAAATAATTTCAGAATGAAATTAAACATACACTTTCACGTAGTATCAGATTTTGAAAAATAAACAAGTAAGTTGTATTGTGGATATTATCCATTAAAACGCAAGTTTTGAACAAACTGATTGCCGTTTCATACCGATTTTAATGTGTATGGGGGTTTTCCCGACTTTTACAAAATTAGGATATAATGACAATCCGTTATAGCGAGTAAATTTTTCACTGTTGTGAATTCTCGCTATAATGGACTTCTACTGTACATAATCTATTCCTTTCTTTACAAAACTTCTACAGTTCAAATCCAACATTTTTATGTCATCCCTACTTGACTTCTAGATCCCTGTACTCTTATCACCACTCTCTAGCCCAGCCCGTTTCCCTCTAACTGTTCCAAACAAATTTCCTAACTTATGCATACCACCACGGTTTAAGTGAAGGACATCTGATTGCAGATCCCTATCTCCTACTCAGCCATTAGGATCTAGAAATTTCACTCCCAGTTTCCCCACATACCAACTCCATAGTCTCCTTTAAATCCCAATCACCTTCCAGTCACAATCCCTGCTACACAGTATTCCACTGATAATAATTCTGCTCTGCTTTTGGAATGTCTAAAGAGCAATTTCAGAACTTACATACTCTCCCACAAACAAACATATCAAAACTGACCACTAACTGGAGGAAACCCACTGGGATGAAGGAAAGGCTAGCAATCTGCTTGAGGTAAGTAAAGAAAGTTCTATTTTTAAAACTATTTATTAATTCTTTTTTACAAAATTGTACATTTAAAAAAATCAATACATTTCTTAAACAAGTGAAGTAAAAATACATGCAGTCCAATTATGTATCACTGGTGAAATTTTCATAAAACACTCTTTCAGCATTAGTAGAGGGTGCAAGGAATCCAAGTGATGGCCCGTTTGTGTAATTTAAATGAAGTTCTGTGCAAGTACTTTCCTCGGAGTATAGATTGGTGGGCCAGAATGAACTACTTGAGTTAAATGGAGAGGATGGAGTGTCAGTTTCACCATCCATGTCACAGTTCAACCCGGCCAAACATTTAGTCCATTTCCATTTTTATCATTGCTCGAGTTCGAGGTGAAAATTTCTTAAACGTCTCCGCATAGCTCAAGAAAAGGTAATCGGTTCAGTCAAGGTCTTTCTTCCGTTTCATCTTCCTTTTGCTGTCCAAATAGTTTAAAGTAATATCGACATCGGGGCTGACTTCCTTTTGCTTGCTGTTTTATGGAAGCGGTGGCATTTCAGTATCATCTGCCGCATCCTCATCACTGTCCATGGGAACAGCTTCTGTTTTGTTGGGCTTTGGTAAATTTGACATAGATGGCTGCAGAGAAACATTATCCCAGAGAACTCCAAATTTGCAGCCCATGGTCAATTTTTAAATTTCTTCTTAAAAATTTGAGATACTTATAAATATAGGAATCCTTCAAGTTTTCCCACTTCAGTTTCACACTTTCAACTAAACAAACAGAATGAAACAGTATTTTTAAGAAAGTAAAGAATGATAGGCATGTTTAAAAAAATAAGTTAGCCTATTAATAATTCTTGTGATTTTTGATTTTATTATTTCAGATATTCAGCTGCAGGCGATTTCCAACACACAATAGCTTTCTGCTTCCATGTTGGGTGCACTACTGTGTCCACCATAGTAAAAGAAGTATACTTGGAGATATGGAATGTTCCACAACCGTTGTACTTGGCCACTCCAACAGAGGAGGTTTGGAGGAAATCTGAAGTCAGGTTTAGAGAACGATGGAACTTTCCCAACTGCATAGTGAGCATAGATGGTAAACATGTGGAAATTAAATGCCCTAATAACAGTGGATTAAGTTATTTCGCATTTTATAAAAACTTTTTTCGAATGTTCTCTGGGCCATAGTTAATCCTTACTACAATTTTATTGTTGTTGATACCGGTAGTGACGGGCGGCACAGTGATAGTGCCATCTTCGAGAATTCCTCCTATCGCGATTTTGTAACAAAAAAATTCTGCCACAAAGGCTATTACCTGTGCCAGATGTGCTTGAAGGTGATGAAGGATCCAAATTACAAAATGATTTAATGCGAACTTTCCAAAGACAGGCAGCCATTGATAAATTAGTACAACAAAATTACAATCAATGGCTTTGCAAAGCTCTTACTTCATTACTTGTAATTGCAGAGCTCGACATGCTGCAAAAATGGTGCGTATTTTTTAGACCTTTCGAGTGTGATATTAATACTGCTGTTCATGTTGTCAATGTTGCATGTTGCCTTCACAATTTTATCAGAACTAACACAGATAATGTCACTACTGATGAGAAAGAATTATCCTAAGAAGACGCCATGAAGCAGCCCACAATTGCTTTCTCCACTTCAAGGCAATTGAAAGGTCATGTGATGCTGCCCGTGCTGTACAAAACCATTTCATTCATTATTTCATGAATAATTCAATGAGTACATAATTAACAAAGGCAACTTAAGTCCGTGAATCAAGATGTTAAACCTTTTAGCAACATTATTTCAATTTTGCACTTTTTTGACAAGGAAACAACTGTGAATCACTCTGACCCTGTAGTGAATAACAGGAATTACATTCTATACATTTTATTTATATTTTTGTAATGTATTGTTTGTATTTTGCAATTTTGTATTATAGGGTCTAACATTTTCAACTGATATAATAATAAATTTTGTAATACTTACTGCTCAGATAGTTTTTTTCCCAAACTTACTCCATGCTTCTGCCTTCTTCACTATCGTACAAAAAACATATTCGCGAACTAGGGTCAATCAATTTCTCTGTTTCATCCAGCAGTTCTTTCCTTCAGTCTGCCATGAACTCTGTAAAATTCCCCTGTCTACCTGTCCGCTGCATACTAGACTGGTCCGTTGCAGTAGGCACTTTCCGTCTGCGCAGAATTACTGTATGTAATATTACAGAGTACATTTCCTGTTTGACAGAGCCTTATATCTTTTCACTAAGCTGGTCGTAGTGGCTTACCCGCCGCCCCATATTCTTATTATTAAAACAACACCAGCATTTCCTCTATTTGGTTTTGTGTTGATTATTCTGTAGTCGCCTGTTCAGAAATCTTGTTCTTCCTGCTAACATACTTCATTTATGCCAACTACATCTAACTTTAGTCTATCCATCTCCCTTTTCAGATTCCCTAACCTAACAACGATTCAAACTTCTAACACTCCCAATGATTGCCTTCATTCGTAGTCTCCACCCGGATATCCGAATGTGGGGCTATTTTACCTGGGAGGAAGCCATCATTCGTGCAGAGAGAGCTGCATGTCCTCAGCCGTTAGTTATGGCCGTAGTTTCCTGTTGCTTTCAGCTGTGTAGAAGTGCCAACACTGCTAAGCCATGCTGAGTATTATTAAAAGGCCTTATCAGTCAATCAACTAGACTGCTGCCCTTGCAACTTCTGAAAGGCTGTTACCCACCTTTCAATGAACCACTCGTTAGCCTGATCTCTCGATAGATACCCATCCGATATGGTTGCACCTGCAGCTCGGCTATCTGCTTCATTGGGACGTGCAAGCCTCCCCAACGCGGCAAGGTCACATGGTTCACACAGGAGGGTTCAACTGTTTATGTATTGATTTTTTTGTATTTTGGTTTCAAGATCACAAAAATTAATCTCAGCTCTTTCGAGCAAACTCCGGTGAAAAAGGGTTCAAATGCTCTCTTCCACAGAACCAAATCTGGATGTGTGGACAGACTGAACAGGCCAAGTTATGCGATATAAAGTCTGACAACACCAATAATTGTTACTTCTGAACAAACCTATCTGTATGCAAGTACAATAAGCCTACTAAAAAACCTTTCACCTGTAAAAAGTATAATATATTAATATACTTACAAGACAAAGTAGCATCATAGGTTTACGACCATAGACATCCGATAGGGCTCCAACAATAGGAGAAGCCACAAACTGCAGGAAGGAGAACATTGAACCAAGAACTCCTAAAACAATTTCACAATTGTTAAATAATTACTATTTGGGAATAGCAAATAGTACAAAATCAGTCACACCCACAAGCCAGAAATAAATCAGATTGGTTCCAGTGACCCCAGAAATAAATGGAACAAAATGAAGAAAGAAGAAAAATAATGAAAGCTTATATTCTGTAAATATTAGCATAAAACTAGAAAACTGCCACCAAAGAAAGTTGTTGGCGTTATACCATGTTGTTTTCACAAAGACACACACACGAAATGCTATCAACTGTGTACACTATTTTATTTACAACCTGTATATACATTTTATATATATATATATATATATATACACACACACACATCAATAAACCACCATTTTGAACACTTGATTACTACGCTCTCGAACAAAACACTGTTACGAAAAATAAGAGGAAGACTGCACACTTACATGTCAACCAACTACCAAACAACAAAGTCACATCATAAATTCACGTACTCGATTAACGACTTGCACTCATAACCCCGCCTGGCCAGGCTTCTAGAAGAATATGACACAAATGCTTTCTCGTAATTTTGAGAGTGTCCAATAGGCTATTTACAAATGGATCAAATGTTTGATTAATCAATCAATCAATCAATACTGATCTGCATTTAGGGCAGTCGCCCAGGTGGCAGATTCCCTATCTGTTGCTTTCCTAGCCCTTTCCGAAATGATTTCAAAGAAATTGGAAATTTATTGAACATCTCCCTTGGTAAGTTATTCCAATCCCTAACTCCCCTTCCTATAAATGAATATTTGCCCCAGTTTGTCCTCTTGAATTCCAACTTTATCTTCATATTGTGATCTTTCCTACTTTTATAAACGCCATTCAAACCTATTCGTCTACTAATGTCATTCCACGCCATCTCTCCGCTGACAGCTCGGAACATACCACTTAGTCGAGCAGCTCTTCTTCTTTCTCTCAATTCTTCCCAACCCAAACATTGCAACATTTTTGTAACGCTACTCTTTTGTCGGAAATCACCCAGAACAAATCGAGCTGCTTTTCTTTGGATTTTTTCTAGTTCTTGAATCAGGTAATCCTGGTGAGGGTCCCATACACTGGAACCATACTCTAGTTGGGGTCTTACCAGAGACTTATATGCACTCTCCTTTACATCCTTACTACAACCCCTGAACACCCTCATAACCATGTGCAGAGATCCGTACCCTTTATTTACAATCCCATATATGTGATTACCCCAGTGAAGATCTTTCCTTATATTAACACCTAGATACTTACAATGATCCCCAAAAGGAACTTTCACCCCATCAATGCAGTAATTAAAACTGAAAGGGCTTTTCCTATTTGTGAAACTCACAACCTGACTTTTAGCCCCGTTTATCAACATACCATTGTCTACTGTCCATCTCACAACATTTTCGAGGTCACGTTGCAGTTGCTCACAATCTTGTAACTTATTTATCACTCTATAGAGAATAACATCATCCGCAAAAAGCCTTACCTCTGACTCCACTCCTTTACTCATATCATTTATATATATAAGAAAACATAAAGGTCCGATAACACTGCCCTGAGGAACTCCCCTCTCAACTATTACAGGGTCAGACAAAGCTTCACCTACTCTAACTCTCTGAGATCTATTTTCTAGAAATATAGCAACCCATTCAGTCACTCTTTTGTCTAGTCCAATTGCACTCATTTTTGCCAGTAGTCTCCCATGGTCCACCCTATCAAATGCTTTAGACATGTCAATCGCGATACAGTCCATTTGACCTCCAGAATCCAAGATATCTGCTATATCTTGCTGGAATCCTACAAGTTGAGCTTCAGTGGAATAACCTTTCCTAAAACCGAATTGCCTTCTATCGAACCAGTTATTAATTTCACAAACATGTCTTAATATAATCAGAAAGAATGCCTTCCCAAAGCTTACATACAATGCATGTCAAACTTACTGGCCTGTAATTTTCAGCTTTATGTCTATCACCCTTTCCTTTATACACAGGGGCTACTATAGCAACTCTCCATTCATCTGGTATAGCTCCTTCGACCAAACAATAACCAAATAAGTACTTCAGATATGGTACTATATTCCAACTCATTGTCTTTAGTATATCCCCAGAAATCTGATCGATTCCAGCCGCTTTTCTAGTTTTCAACTTTTGTATCTTATTGTAAATGTCATTGTTATCATATGTAAATTTTATTACTTCTTTGGCCTTAGTCTCTTCCTCTATCTCGACATTATCCTTGTAACCAACAATCTTTAGATACTGCTGACTGAATACTTCCGCCTTTTGAAGATTCTCACATACACACTCCCCTTGTTCATTAATTATTCCTGGAATGTCCTTCTTGGAACCTGTTTCTGCCTTAAAATACCTATACATACCCTTCCATTTTTCACTAAAATTTGTATGACTGCCAATTATGCTTGCCATCATGTTATCCTTAGCTGCCTTCTTTGCTAGATTCAATTTTCTAGTAAGTTCCTTCAATTTCTCCTTACTTCCACAGCCATTTCTAACTCTATTTCTTTCCAGTCTGCACCTCCTTCTTAGTCTCTTTATTTCTCTATTATAATAAGGTGGGTCTTTACCATTCCTTACCACCCTTAAAGGTACAAACCTGTTTTCGCATTCCTCAACAATTTCTTTAAACCCATCCCAGAGTCTGTTTACATTTTTATTTACCGTTTTCCACCGATCATAGTTACTTTTTAGAAACTGCCTCATACCTGCTTTATCAGCCATATGGTACTGCCTAACAGTCCTACTTTTAAGACCTTCCTTTCTATCGCATTTATTTTTAACTACCACAAAAACAGCTTCATGATCACTAATACCATCTATTACTTCAGTTTCCCTATAGAGCTCATCTGGTTTTATCAGCACCACATCCAGGATATTTTTCCCTCTGGTTGGTTCCATCACTTTCTGAATCAGCTGTCCTTCCCATATTAACTTATTTGCCATTTGTTGGTCATGCTTCCTGTCGTTCGCATTTCCTTCCCAATTTACATCTGTCAAATTCAGATCTCCCGCTACAATCACATTTCTTTCCATGTCGTTTCCCACATAGCTGACTATCCTATCAAATAATTCCGAATCCGCATCAGTGCTACCCTTTCCCGATCTGTACACTCCAAATATATCAAGTTGCCTATTATCTTTAGAAATCAGCCTTACACCTAGAATTTCATGTGTCTCATCTTTAACTTTTTCGTAGCTTACAAATTCTTCTTTCACCAGAATGAAAACCTCTAGTGACAAAGTGCATTGTTCTGGAGTATTACAGTGTGTTCCACAACATTACATTGGGTTTATACATCATATATACAGGTAATAATAAATTATCTTACGTTAAATAAACTCATATTAATATACATACAGCAGTTTTTACATGACAACCTCACAAATAATATGATCATGATTTATACCGAATAAAGTCTGGGCATAACTACATAAATAATTAATAGAAATTGAGCTTGACGTTTCCATTATTTACCCATGGGTTAGAGAATTGTTTCCAAGTTATACTAGTCCATTACACTTGCATCAACCAAAGGAAAATGAATATGTGAAAAAAGTTGCTGAATAAAGAAGAACAGCTAAGAAGATGAGAATTAATGATGATGATGCTTGTTTAAAGGGGCCTAACATCGAGGTCATCAGCCCCTAATGGTACAAAATGAAATAACAAAAAATTCAAAATCATCCACTGACCAAAATTAAAAAAATCGTCATGAAGAAGGAATGGATGGTCATGAACCGAAAAAAACAAAAAGCAACAAAAATGAGCAAACAAAAAAAAATAGTGGATCCAACTCAAAAAAAGATCATAAATAATTTATTACTGACCAAGGGACCACTCGTAAAGCACAATCATGAATCGAGGATGCTTGATGTCTAAAGGGGTTCAAAATCCAGGTCTAAGGCCCCTCAGAATGGTACATGTCGTGAGTAAAGTAGAACCATGGTATTTGTCATGTTGGGGTACTAATCAAATGTAGCGAAGACTCACGGTGTTCCCCACATGATGGTACTACTCACAAGTATTGCACATCATACAGGGAACGCAGACCTATGGTGTTTCTCATACAATGGCGCCACTCATAGCCAACGCAAACCGATAAGGCTCCTCACCTAGGTGTACTAACCACAGGGACTCGTACTATCCTGTGGTGTTCCCCACATAGTGGGAACTAATCACAGGCAACGCAGATCCACGGCGTTGCTCATATAGTGGTACAACTCACAGGCAACGCCCAGACCTGCGGTGTTGCTCACATGGGTACGACGCACAGGTACTAAAAACCCCCAGGCCAGCCTCTTTACTGCTACTAATCACAAACCTATTTCGTACGTAATATAGTGGTACTACTCGCAAGTACATGCAACCCATGGTGTTCCCCGCGTGATGGTACGAATCAAAAGTAGTTTCATGGTTCTAATTCAATCATCCCTTGGTCGCCCCATTTAGTCGCCTCTCACGACAGGCAGGGGCTACCGCAGGTGTATTCTACATGTGCGTCCCCCACCCGCAGGGGAAGATGAGAATTGTTCATCCAAGAAGAAGGAAAATATTTTTTATATCCCACTAACTACTTTTACGGTTTTCAGAGAAGCCAAGGTGCCACAGGAATTATTTTAAGTAACAGTAAATCTATTGACACGAAGATGGAGTGTCTGAGCACCTTCCAATACCAGTGAACCTATATGTCAAGGCAGAAGAATTTTGTCTTGCAGTCGTTTTCTTCTACCAGAATGAGGCTGATGTATCTGATGCACCTTTAAGTACCGCTGGACTGAGATGCGACATACTACCAACTTGCCAGCCCAGCACTTGATATACAAATCAACAGGACACAACAATAGAATGTCTCCTATCACAGAGTGCAGAATAAAAAATTTTAAAAAAGGTGTTTGTGACTCAGCAACCAAATATTAGTTTTTGTCCCATGATGGCACCCGTCATGAATCAAGGAGTTACTCCTCCTGTTTCCATAAACACCAGATTCATTGTTCTTTTAGTCTATGAAATGGTCTTGGGATACAGTGCCTGCCCCTTATCACGAGTCTCCAGTCTGATTTCCAGAAAGGTCAGGGATTTTCACCTGGATCTGAGGGCTCGCTCGAGGTTTAGTCGGCCTACGTTTATGGTGAGATAGTAGCCCTGATCTAGAAAGCCAAGAAAAACAGCCGAGAGCATTCCTCACGTTGAATGTGCATAACTACATAATCTGCAGGCCTTCGGCTAAGCAGCAATTCCCTGGTTGGCCCATCAGGGCTGTAGTGCCTTGGGGTATGGTTTGGTTTATGAAATCCATGACGTAACAATAAGGTATGGCTAAACTTTCAGGACACATTTCTCACATGCCGCAAAACAAAATTGTATGTTATATGGACATGGTCTGGAAACTTTTTACTTCCATGTTAGAACCATTTTCTACAACTCTACATAGAACATTATTCATGGGAAACACACAGAAACAGCATACCACATGAAACTCTTTCTTACATGAAATGTTCAGAATGCCCTCAGTTAGTAATAACACATGCATACGCAATACTCCGGGGATATATATATATATATATATATTTTTTTTTTACAATTTGCTTTGTCACATCAACCCAGATAGGTCTTATGGTGACAATGAGATAGGAAAGGGCTAGGAAGTGGGAAGGAAGCAATCGTGGCCTTCAGCTCAAGCATTTGCCTTGTGTGAAAAATGGGAAACCACAGAAAAACTTCTACATGACTGCCGACAGTAGGTTTCGTAGCCGAACCACGTAGCCGAAGCAAGCACGTTTTCTCAAAGGTAAAGGAACATGGGAACAGATTCACAATATGAGAAAAATAATATAAGCAGTTCACGAGTTCTGAGCATCTGTATCCACCTGCTTCCTGGATTATAAGAAAGCTTTCGGTGTGTTACATAGGAGAAATTGCAGGTGATGCTCAACAAATTGGGTTTCCCACAGCACCTGAAATTGTTGCTTCAAGGTCTGTACCACTATAACACTGTCTGTTAGATTATCAACCCGGAGAATGGTTGGATCCTCAAAGAGCACCACTAAAGATTACTCTATGTGGTTATAGGGAAACCACTAAAATTTATGCTAGCACCAAAATGAGGAATGAAGTAAAAACATTGTGGCTGTAAAAGTAGACAACACAGTCTTAGATCAACTTTACAACCAATGCCAAGTACATCTGCAGAAAAGCACTTGATACGTAGGAGGCATTTCAATCAGCGGGAGAAAGATTAAAATTTGTGCTTCGCAAATGACACAACTCTCCTCACCAGCAGTGAAGACGAACTTGCATAAATGCTTGACAGAATACAGAATGCTAGGTTATAGTTTGAACTAGAAATCAATCTTAAGTCCAAAATTATGGCAACTGTTCGAGCAACACAGGTTCATCTCACAGGCTGGTTGAGAGATATGGAGACAGTGAATGATTTTGTATATCTTGAATTGGCAATCAGTGACATAGGGAATTAGGAGAAAGAGATTAAGAGAAGGATCACTCTAGTACAAGTTCCAGTGAGAAAACTCATGGAAATCTCACAAAACTGGGCAATAACAAACATCACCAAGGCATGTTTATTTATTTTCCAAAAATTGCTGCTACAACTTATGGACCGAAGATGGTGAAAGAGTAGGACCCATGCACACAGGAATGTCACCATCTCAATTAATTACATATAGAGTTTATACTGAAATCTGCATATGCTACATACACAATTTTATACTTTAGCATTGCTAATGCATAACTCCTTTATAAGGCCCTTTAGAGCCTTTATTTTGCAGCAAATTTGTTGTAGAGGAAGGTCCGGTGATTACTATATGGTTTTTGGAGTCACATTTTGTTTATTCGCCAGGTGCGAGCACAACTTTCTCTGATGTACCATCTTCCAGCTGTGCAGTTTCCAATATAATCTGCATCTTCAATAACCCTCAAATATTTTTTCTCCTTTTTAATATCTTTTCTGTATGTTTATTCATTCCTAATTCTGGCTATCATTTCCAGATTTACTTCTTTGCCTGAGGTCCTAAGTGAACTTAAAGATATCATATCATGACAAGAAGATCATAACCATAAATTTTGTTATTATATGTAATTTAATGTTATAATTATTCCTGTAACATTGTCTTTGTTATACATATGTTTTAGTTATCACAAAATCTGTTAAATTTATTTGGCTGAAGATGGCCACTAAGTGGCTGAAACTAGTCCCAAGACTCATGTAATATCATTTACTTGATATATTGTGTTGAAAAGGAAGCCTCCATGGCTTAGGTGGCAGCGCATCGGCCTCTCACCATTGGGTTCCGTGTTTCAAATCCCAGTCATTCCATGTGAGCTTTGTGCTGGACAAAGCGGAGGCAGGACAGGTTTTTCTCCAGGTACTCCGGGTTTCCTGTCATCTTTCATTCCAGCAACACTCTCCATTATCATTTCATCTGTCAGTCATTAATCATTGCCCCAGAGGAGTGTGACAGGTCTCGGCAGTCGGCACAATTCCTACCCTCACTGTGAGATGAGGGCTTCATTCATTCCATCCCTGACCCGGTCAATGACTGAAAAACAGGTTGTAGGTTTCCATTTTCATTGTATTGAAAACGACCCTCTTGTCAATTTATTCTTATAATTGTTCTTGTTGGGTAATTATGCTTAACTTTATTATAACAACTGTAAGTGACCACTGCCACCAGGATATTTCCCAACTGAGATGTATTTGTTAATAATTATAATATACTTATTTACATCTTGATTGGCTTTGGAGTCCATTTATCTTCAGATCTTTCCACTCTTCGATCAGTGTAAATGTGGAGAGTGATAACTAGGGGATGGATGTTATTGAAATATCTTTTTTCCACTTCGCATTATAACGTTGCTTAGCAGTAAATAAATATGGTTCATTCTGCGTTATAACGAAGGGTAATAACACTGTTTCATTTTTCACTCTTTTGTCTATTTGGGATGATCGGTCATTATTTCGTCTTTCAAGAAGGTTTTTAAGCATGTGTTTTTACTGTCAGACTGATAAATGGCTACAAGTGACAATATAAAAAATATATTACTTTTATTTTTCTTACATATGGTTAAATTTGCAAAATATCTTTCGTGGCCAAGCAAACTGAACAGCAGTTTTTAGTGACTAAGAAAGGGTAAGGAAAGGATTTATAACAGTGTCTCTTGTGTATCTGGGATATGTACACAAACACAATACAGAACTGTGATAATTAGGAGAAAGTACTTCCTAACATGTCTCAAGCAACACTTTACAAAGGAAATTGAATTTGTCATCCTATTCAATACATATTAAACATGTTTCGGCTCATTTGAGCTATCTTCGGTCAAAAAAGTTAAAAAACTACAATTAATGTTAAAAGAATATGTTAAAATATATGTAGTTTTTTTAACTTTTTTCAATGAATGAATGTCTGTTTGTTTGCGGTTAAAAAGTTTTTAAAAATGTTTGTCTTCGTGACACTGTTCAAAGTGTTGAATGTTTCTTCTTCCATTCCTTCCAGGTAAGTTGTTATATGAGTTTGTTTAAAGTGCCTTTGATTGAGTCTAATGTGGAACTTTCAAGCTGATTGCTGATCAATTTTTGGGAAGGGAGCTTCGTCTTAATTTCTTGCTGTTGTTAGACTCCAATTCTACGGTGACCCTGGAGGGATGTTTGATGCTGCTTTACGTCTAGTATAGTAATGTAATTTAATGTAACAAAATGAAAAATTTTTTAACAACTATTCAAATGAATAGACATAGTTTTTAAGCTGACGAACTATGTAATCATCTGTTCTCATATCATTAACACACTATCCCCTACATTGTTTTTAATATCATTTAATTTAATTGGTATTTTATTAGTTTTTAAGAGAATCAATGTACCTACAATTTAACGTGTTTAAAATCTTAGCAATTCACCTAAGCTTTAATAACAGCTGAGGACGTTCCTAAGTAGGAACGAAACATGAACTGTCGACAAATAAAAATTTGCTAAAAGGCAAATAAAAAAGTATCAAAGCGGTGGAAGAATTTTAATATTGTAAATCTCAGTGATTAGATTTTGATACGGAAAATGAAGCTGATTACTTGCAACCTGAGTTAGTCGGATGTTTAATCAGGAAATGGAGGCATCGTCCTAGAGGGTTCTTACCCCTGGGTATGGTACAATACTGTACAAATGAAATGTTCATAACATTTTCAAAAATCAAAAATATCTGTCCTGACTACTGAAACAGTTTCTTTTCTTTACAATTTGCTTTACGTTGCACCAACACAGATTGGTCTCATGGCGATGATGGGATATGAAAGGGCTTGGAGTGGGAAGGAAGCAGCTGTGGCCTTGATAAAAGTACAGCCCCAGCATTTGCCTAGTGTGAAAATGGGAAACTGCAGAAAACCATCTTCAGGGCTGCCGACAGTGGGGTTTGAACCCGCTATCTCCCGAATGTAAGCTCACAGCTGCGCGCTCCTAATCTGACAGCAAACTCGCCTGGCCATATGATTTTAAAAGTGGCCAAAATGAGTCACAATCACAATAGGGAAGGTAGTCAGATTTTCGAATAGTGGGAAAAGGTTCATTCGACACTCCTTTACTTTTTTTTTTTTTTTTTTTTTTTGCTATTTGTTTTACATTGCATCAACGCAGACTAGTTTTATGGCAACCAGACAAGGAAGGGGGTAGGACTGGGAAGGAAGCAACAAATGACCTTATGTGAGGTGCAAACCCAGGTTTTGCCTGGTGCGAAAATAGAGAAACATGTATAACCATCTTTGGGATGGGTGACTCCCGAATACAACCTCACAGCTACATGACCCACCATGAAACCAACTTGCTTGGTATTCAACATTCCATATTATATGATGTCGGCAGGTGAATAGTCTCTGGTGACATTTTGTATTTACCAGACAAACTGACATAAACCTAAGCCATACATCACCCAAACAGATCCATTTCTGTCCCAAATGGTATAGAAAAACAAAACATGAAAACTGACATGCAAATGGCATAAAGTCAAAGCATGCATACAGCTGCAAAGGCCCCACAATTATTATCATCGACATCATTATTAACTGAGCATCTTGGCCAGACTTAAGGAGACCTTTTACATTTACGTGCAACAGCATTCCGTTGATGCATAAAATATGAGAGAGGGTAATTATTCTCAAATAAGAAAGGAGTGGTAGAGCAACAAGCAAAAGAATGTACTGGAGCCTCGATAAGAGATGGGAAAAAGCATTTATACAGTTGCGACTGGTTTGTACGTAGAAGGAATAGTACCATAACTTCTGCAGCAACTTCTCCGGTATTTCGTATAGATATCCGTTCAAACTATCGCGAAGGTAATAATTTACTACATTAAAAAACACGATACGCCTGTAAACTTCCATTTAAAAAGAAGTTAAAGAGATTACACGGTAATAGTTAACAGTCGTCGTATTGTTATTGATTATTGTCGCTCCTCATATTCAAATATTGCATTGTTGGCTACAGTTGTGAACAAAGGGTGTAGTGTAGTCAAGTAAATATAAATAAAAATCAGCTGACCTTGTATTCCATTCATTTGTACTTCTGAGTAGGTAGTTAGTATCCGTAATTTATATTTCGCTCCCTCGATCTTTCAGTATTATGAGCGGTTAGCTAATAATAATAAAGTTCATATATCCCAGTAATTGCAGTTCACGTCCCTGGAGTAGTAGTAGTAGTAGTAGTAGTTTTGATAGAAATATTTGAGAAATTATTGTAGACAACCTCGTATTTTTCAGCAGGCCTAATTAAGGACATTTTTTTTTCTCCGTCCTGTGGAGTAGGGAAAATAATATTACCGGTAATCCACCAGCTGTAATAATCACATAACCACATTTCAGTAGAATTTTAGTGAAGATAAGGTATAATATATTAGATAGTATCTTGCCAGTTATATTCGTGTTTTTCTTCGTGTACGGCAAAACTTTTGATACTTAAGCATTTAACCAAACGCAGTGTAGTGTAGTGTAGATACATTGTAGTATAGATACAGTACATTTAGATAGTGTCGTATCTTGCCTGCTATATTC
This sequence comes from Anabrus simplex, assembly GCF_040414725.1. Lineage (NCBI taxonomy): Eukaryota > Metazoa > Arthropoda > Insecta > Orthoptera > Tettigoniidae > Anabrus > Anabrus simplex. The sequence goes on along the minus strand of NC_090266.1, from coordinate 47,080,890 downwards.
GTGTGTATCTATTAGACCGTAATACTAATAATAATTTGTCTAAGCATTTAGCTTCGTTGGTAATCTTTGAGTACAGTAGTTCTTGCAAATTTCATTTCTGTTGTGCTTAGTACCGTTGTGACATACGGTACGGTACCGGCATCGTAATTAGGATGCGTCTGAAAGTAGTTTAAAAATTACTGTAGTGTACTGTACAGTAGTATACGAGTAATATCCTATTAGAATTGAGTGTGCTTATTTTATTATTGTCAAATATTTGTGTAGTACTGGTGTAGTAGAGGTATCCGTAGAAACTCTTACTAAAATACTGTTGTTGTAATTAGGATAGGCGTAATTGCAGTTTGGAATTGTGTAGTTCTTGTGTATTACTTTCGATATTCAGTAATTAACAGCAGTTTTTATCCTGTTAGGTGTTGTAGAATATAAAAAAAATAAAGCACGATTAAGTAGTATTGTAGTGTAGTCGTATATTAATTACCTTATTGTTGCGTACTATCCCAGACAATATATCCCTTCATTCATTTATTTTTTGCAAATAAGTTATTTTATTTTTTAATTTAATTTTTTCCCTCCGTAAAGAATGGCTAAGGAGCGCGAGTGTACTTATTGTGGGTGTGGTGAGGCATTGAGGGGTATGAGGGAGGAGTTGGAAAGTTTGAGGGAGATAACTAGGATTCTCACAGAAGACAGGAAGGAAGATAGGACTCCCTCAAACAATGTACAGGTTACAGTAGGTGTACAAGAGGGAGGGGAAGGAAAGGGAGGAGTTGTAGAAGCCAGGTGGTCTAATGTTCTAAGGGGAAGGAGATTGCAGGCTAAGGGCTCTATTCAGGATCAGAATTCAGGACAGGTGTCTGTGCGAAATCGGTACGAGTCACTCCAGGTAGAACAACACAGGGAAGATGAGGGACAGGGAACTGTTGCTGACATGCGTGGAAGTAGGAGGAAGGGAAAAGGCAGGAAAGGGAAATGCAGAGTAGAGGATAGGAAAAGACAGGTGGAACAGGGTCACGGGAAGGAGAAAAGGGAGGAGGAAGTAGCTTCTGCAGCTATCAGGAAAGATAGGGCTGACCAGGAGGGGAGGGGATCAAAGGAGGTGGGGAGGGTTGAGGCTCTGGTCATGGGGGATTCCATCGTTAGACACGTGGGGAAAGTGTGTGGAGGAAAAGGAACCAGGGTAGAATGTTATCCAGGAATTAGGTTGAGGCAGATGTTGAGGAAAGTAGAAGAGAGGGAGGAGGGGAAGGAGAAGGTGGTAGTGTTTCACGTCGGTACCAACAACGTAAGGCAAGCTGATATAAGTACCAACATAGTTGGAGATATGTGGGATCTGGTAAATGCAGCACGGGTGAAGTTTAAGAAAGCGGAGATTGTTATTAGTGGAATACTGTGTAGGAGGGATACTGACTGGAGGGTGATTGGGGATTTAAATGAGACTATGGAGTGGGTATGTGGGAAACTGGGAGTGAAATTTCTAGATCCTAACGGGTGGGTAGGAGATAGGGATCTGCGCTCAGATGGCCTTCATTTAAACCGCAGTGGTACATATAAGTTAGGAAATTTGTTTGGAAGGGTAATAGGGAGGTACATTCAGGGAAACGGGATGGCCTAGGGAGCGATGATAAGGTAACAGGGAACTGGAAATCAAGTAGGGATGACATAAAATTGTTAATGTTGAACTGTAGAAGTATTGTAAAGAAAGGAATAGAATTAAGTAATTTAATAGATATATATTTACCAGATATTGTAATAGGAGTTGAATCATGGCTGAGAAATGATATAATGGATGCAGAAATTTTCTCACGGCACTGGAGTGTGTATCATAGAGATAGGATAGGAATGGTGGGAGGGGGAGTGTTCATTCTGGTGAAAGAAGAATTTGTAAGCTACAAAAAAGTTAAAGATGAGACTCATGAAATTCTAGGTGTAAGGCTCATTTCTAAAGATAATAGGCAACTTGATATATTTTGAGTGTACAGATCGGGAAAGGGTAGCACTGACGCGGATTCGGAATTATTTGATAGGATAGTCAGCTATGTGGGAAACGACATGGAAAGAAGTGTGATCGTAGCGGGAGATCTGAATTTGACAGATGTAAATTGGGAAGGAAATGCGAACGACAGGAAGCATGACCAACAAATGGCAAATAAGTTAATATGGGAAGGACAGCTGATTCAGAAAGTGATCGAACCAACCAGAGGGAAAAATATCCTGGATGTGGTGCTGATAAAACCAGATGAGCTCTATAGGGAAACTGAAGTAATAGATGGTATTAGTGATCATGAAGCTGTTTTTGTGGTAGTTAAAAATAAATGTGATAGAAAGGAAGGTCTTAAAAGTAGGACTATTAAGCAGTACCATATGGCTGATAAAGCAGGCATGAGGCAGTTTCTAAATACTAACTATGATCGGTGGAAAACGGTAAATAAAAATGTAAACAGACTCTGGGATGGGCTTAAAGAAATTGTTGAGGAATGCGAAAACAGGTTTGTACCTTTAAGGGTGGTAAGGGATGGTAAATACCCACCTTATTATAGTAGAGAAATAAAGAGACTAAGAAGGAGGTGCAGACTGGAAAGAAATAGAGTTAGAAATGGCTATGGAAGTAAGGAGAAATTGAAGGAACTTACTAGAAAATTGAATCTAGCAAAGAAGGCAGCTAAGGATAAGATGATGGCACGCATAATTGGCAGTCATACAAATTTTAGTGAAAATAGAAGGGTATGCATAAGTATTTTAAGGCAGAAACAGGTTCCAAGAAGGACATTCCAGGAATAATTAATGAACAAGGGGAGTGTGTTTATGAGGATCTTCAAAAGGCAGAAGTATTCAGTCAGCAGTATGTAAAGATTGTTGGTTTCAAGGATAATGTCGAGATAGAGGAGGAGACTAAGGCCAAAGAAGTAATAAAATTTACATATGATAACAATAACATTTACAATAAGACACAAAAGTTGAAAACTAGAAAAGCAGCTGGAATTGATCAGATTTCTGGGGATATACTAAAGACAATTGGTTGGGATATAGTACCACAAAGTACTTATTTGATTATTGTTTGGTCGGAGGAGCTATACCAGATGAATGGAGAGTTGCTATAGTAGCCCCTGTGTATAAAGGAAAGGGTGATAGACATAAAGCTGAAAATTACAGGCCAGTAAGTTTGACATGCATTGTATGTAAGCTTTGGGAAGGCATTCTTTCTGATTATATTAGACATGTTTGTGAAATTAATAACTGGTTCGATAGAAGGCAATTCGGTTTTAGGAAAGATTATTCCACTGAAGCTCAACTTGTAGGATTCCAGCAAGATATAGCAGATATCTTGGATTCTGGAGGTCAAATGGACTGTATCGCGATTGACCTGTCTAAAGCATTTGATAGGGTGGATCATGGGAGACTACTGGCAAAAATGAGTGCAATTGGACTAGACAAAAGAGTGACTGAATGGGTTGCTATATTTCTAGAAAATAGATCTCAGAGAGTTAGAGTAGGTGAAGTTTTGTCTGACCCTGTAATAGTTGAGAGGGGAGTTCCTCAGGGCAGTGTTATCGGACCTTTATGTTTTCTTATATATTTAAATGATATGAGTAAAGGAGTGGAATCGGAGGTAAGGCTTTTTGCGGATGATGTTATTCTCTATAGAGTGATAAATAAGTTACAAGATTGTGAGCAACTGCAACGTGACCTCAAAAATGTTGTGAGATGGACAGCAGGCAAACTCCTATTACAATATCTGGTAAATATATATCTATTAAATTACTTAATTCTATTTCTTTCCTTACAATACTTCTACTTTTCAACACTAACATTTTTATGTCATCCCTACTTGACTTCCAGATCTCTGTACCCTCATCACCGCTCCCTAGACAACCCTGTTTCCCCTGAATGTATCTTCCTATTACCCTTCCAAACAAATTTCCTAACTTATACGTACCACTGCAGTTTAAGTGAAGGCCATCTGAGCGCAGATACCCATCTCCAACCCACCCATTAGGGTCTAGAAATTTCACTCCCAGTTTCCCACATACCCACTCCATAGTCTCATTTAAATTCCCAATCACCCTTTTGTAAGTATCCCTCCTACACAGTATTCCACTGACAACAATCTCCGCTTTCTTAAACTTCACCCGTGCTGCATTTACCAGATCCCAAACATCCCCAACTATGTTGGTACTTATATTAGCTTGCCTTACGTTGTTGGTACCAACGTGAAACACTACCACCTTCTCCTTCCCCTCCTCCTTCTCTTCTACTTTTCTCAGCATCTGTCTCAACCTAATTCCTGGATAACACACTACCCGGGTTCCCTTTCCTCCACACACTTTCCCCACGTGTCTAACGATGGAATCCCCCATGACCAGAGCTTCAACCCTACCCACCTCCTTTGATCCCCTCCCCTCCTGGTCAGCCCTTTCTTTCCTGATAGCTGCAGAAGCTCTTCCCCCTCCCTTTTCTCCCTCCCATGACCCTGTTCCACATGTCTTTTCCTATCCTCTACTCTACATTTCCCTTTCCTACCTTTTCTCTTCATCCTACTTCGAAGCATCTCAGCAACAGTTCCCTGTTCCTCATCTTCCCTTTGTTGCTCCACCTGGAGGGGCTCGTACCGATTTCTCACAGACAACTGTCCTGAATTCTGATCCTGAATAGGGCTCTTAGCCTGCAATCTCCTTCCCCTTAGAACATTAGACCACCTGTCTTCTACAGTTCCCCCCTTTCCTTCCCATCCCTTTTTTACACCTGCTGTAACCTGTACATTGTTTGAGGAAGGCCTACCTTCATTCCTGTCTTCTGTGAGAATCCTAATTATCTCCCTCAAACTGTCTAACTCAATTAATATACTACTACACTATAATACTACTTAGATGTATTCTATTTTTATCCTACAACACCCTAACAGAAAAAAAAAACTGTTAATTACTGAATACCGAAAGGAATACACAAAAATTACACAATTCTATACTGCAGTTAAGCATCTCCTAATTACAAGCTGGTTGCTGCATGGTGATCTTTTAACACTTTGAAGACGATGTCACCCCATACACGGTAGTGTGTCCAGGACTCTTAACTTTAGGCTGTCACGTGAAACTAGCGCTACCATTTGCTGCAGTATTGCAATGCTTGTTTACATAAGGTGTTCACAGAGTGCAGCGCGGTGCCCATTCCTTTATCAGCACGCTGTGCATTGAGCAACAGACAGTGGAATTTCTCTGGCATTTGTCACTCCATGGGGTGACATACGCAACCATCAAAATTCAATTATTAATGGCAAGGAAAATAATGTGCATTGGAGCCTATTATTGCTTTATTCTTACATACTATTGTTTCATAACTTAAGAAATTGTTGTTATTAAATCAATGGACTTCACTGTTCTAAGTTAAATTTACAAAAGAAAACAACACAGACAATGATATATCATTCTAGTCATTGAATTTATGGCATAGTATAAATGATATGAAAAGATAACAGTTTTTACAAGATACACATCACTTCTGAACTAACTCACAGTGAGGTTTGCATAAGAATGCTTTGTCTGGGCAATGTTTACAATATGTTGTTACTTTCGCTTTCCTTGCAGCCTCGTAATCAATAATCCTTGGAGCCTGTCGACCTCCAGTTTCGTTAGCCTCTTTGTAGCATATGCTGCAGTATTTCCTTCTCTTCCGTGTGAAATCTCCAGCCTTTTCAGTTTCTTCCATCTCCACAAGGAGATGGATACCACGATTGTGAAGAGGTGTTTCTACTTCATCCGACAAGCACATTAGTTCAAGAGCACATTTCTCCTTGAAGGTAGTTATGGACATTTTCTGCAGCTTTGGCACTGTTTGATAGTTTCTGTATGCAATCCATGAATTCACCAAGCTCGTTCCAATTAGTAGTTCCGTCGCTACCTTGTGATACCATCTGACAGTTTTCCGAAGAGATGTATTATAGGACGATAGCTGATCAGATACATCAATGCCAGGCTTTGCTTTGTTGCAGTCAATAACTACGGATGGTTTGAAAATTTCTGTGTTACTCTTATCACGTTTTCCTGAAGATACAAAATCTAATTGGTGCTTAGTTGAGAGCATATAAACCTCTCGCTTGTCCATCCATTTCAATGCTAGGATGCCATTATGTGGTTTCTTAGCAACCATTTCTCCTTTCTTGACTCTTTCATTTAGACCTGGCGGAAGCCCAACTCTATTCTTCCGCAAGGTACCAACCAGATGAGTGCGTCTAGCTAGGAGTTTATTCGCCAAATCAACTGACGTGTAGAAATTGTCTGCGAACAAAGTTGATTCACTGTCTAAATAAGGATCCATAAGTTCCATCACAACAGCTGTAGCATGTGGTAGTCCAGGGTTAGCAGTTGTCCCTTTGCCGCAGTACACTTTTGTGGTGTAGGTATAGCCGTCTGTATCACATAGTTTGAATACCTTCACCCCGTATTTATGAGCCTTATTTGGAATAAACTGGCGAAATATTAGTCTACCCCTGAAGGGGATCATAGATTCGTCAATGACTAATGTTTTCTGTGGCTCATTTAGTTCTTTGAAATTCTTATTGAGCTTTAGAACAAGAGGTGCGGTTTTATACAACCTGTCATGTCCTCGATTTGCTTCACTGTTGAAATGCCAGAAACGCAAAATCAGTAAGAACTTGTCCCGCTTCATTACATGACCCCTAACATAGTTTTTATACAGTCTGTTCTTTCTTGACCAATAATTATGAAGTTTGGGAAACTGCGCTAAGCCTATCCACATCAATAAGCCTAAGAACTTTTTCATGTCAGCACAATTGATATCAGTCCACTGAGTGAATCTACTTCGCCTACTCACACATTTCCCTTGCAACACATTCCTTGCATTTTCATTGGTTTCATGCACCAACATATTGACGATATCGTCATTAACTATAGCACAATAGAAATCAACTGGTTGAGATTTAGTACTCAGAAGAAATTTTAAACCGGGGCTACGTGTGAATAAAAAAATGTCTGCAAACCTGAGAATGTTTCCCAGTAATTGTCACTGGCTGGTGATATGGTTAAATCATCGCACGATACAGCACCAAAATCTTCGCTAGTGTCCTCACTACAAAAACTACTGTCCAATTCCAACTCGGAAAACGTGGCATCACACTGCAAATCCGAAATGTCAACATCACTTGATGCAGCACTCGAACCCTTTTCAAGTTCTTCTTCTATCTCTCTATCGGTACGCACGCTTTCTCTGTTGCATTGCCAACCTAATAACCATATGTCACCCCAATAGGGGGCACAAAAATAGTAACTCATTATATCTTTGATCATCATCTACGTATGAAATTACGCTCATCCAGACCCCACAACAACCTGAAATGTGTATATCGCATTTGCGCAGTTTACCGCAAAAAAAGCAAATGTACATGTCGATGTTAACGTGTTAATGAAGCTTCCGAAATGCTGGAATTTGTACCAACCACCAGTTCTTTTGACAGTGATACATCACATATTGGCACTCAGTCACCAGTGGTGTTGTACAAAGAAATTTTCATACGTTTCACTACTCTCACACAGCAAGCTTGCTGATTGCCATTAACCGGAAAAATATATTTTAAAAAGTCCTCCAATTTCTTTGCTATGGTTGCAATTTCTTGTTCATCAACATAAAGGGTACAGATCTTCATGTCTGCTCTGCTGACAAGTATGGGAAAATTTCCAGCATTACAGACATATTAAAAGCAGTGCCTACCTACATGTTGTGTTTCCACACATTGTTTCAGAACGGCTCCTACTCCATCATGAGGCCCTTTCCCATGATATAATTCTGAGAAGTTTCAAGATGCATATCTAGGAGTCGAGGCAAGCATTGCGATGTTATACCTGTTCTTAAAATGGGCAGCTGCACCATCACTCCATATGTTAATTCTGTAAACAGACTGACCACTCTCCATTAAACAGATATAATGGCATCATTAAAAACCGCAACTTTGTTTGATGAATGCCTGCTGCACTCTGATATTACAGCATATTTGTACTGCAAATTTCCAGCTACATCTTCCCTGTAATATAAAAATTCTGTATATGTATTTATTGTGACAGAAGCATCAGTATCACTTCTCCAATGTGCTACCAGACTTGTTGGCTGAATGGTCAGCGTACTGGCCTTTGGCTCAGAGGGTCCCGGGTTCGATTCCTGGGCGGGTCAGGGATTTTAACCTTCATTAGTTAATTCCAATGACCCGGGGCCTGGTTGTTTGTGCTGTCCCCAACATACCTGCAACTCACACACCATACAACACTATCTTCCACCACAATAACACGCAGTTACCTACACACGGCAAATGCCGCCCAACCTCTTCGGAGGGTATGCCTTACAAGGCCTGCACTCTGCTAGAAATAGCCACACGAAATTTAAAAAAATGTGCTACCATAACCTCCCTCTGGTGTTTTATAGCAAAATTCTCTCAGCTTGGCACCTAAGTTCACTTCCTGTAGTCATCATATCCCAAGTTACCTGTTCCAAATTGCCTTTACCATAACATATGCAGAGTTACTGACCTTAAAATAAATTCCTTCAAAAACAGAACCCAACTTACTCTCACAAGCAGTGCAGGAACATAACATACAGCCTGCATTGTTTATATCACAAACCATGCCCCTTAGAAATCCTTGCACAGAGGATGTATCAAGCGCTTCATGGGTACATATTTTTAAAATGAAGTTTACATTTTCACAATAAGGCAGCAACAAACTTCATGTCTTCAGGTCCCATACAGCTGAACTTCTGGACGAAGACTGCAGACTCACGGACAATCGTCAACCTGACCAACCATTGCCTATCAGAGGCGGAAACCTCTCTGCTGACTAACGGAGGAAACTTTCCGGTTACCACTCCCTCGATTCCCATGGAGGAGATCGTAGCGAATATCAAAGCTGCTATTCACAATTTACCATCTGACCAGGCAGAAGAAATCTGCCACAAAACCTCACAGACACTGATAAAGGCACCAATACCAAAGAACAACCACACAGTTCAAGAGAGGATGGCCATTGAAACTCTGAACATGGACAAGAGTGCACTCACTCTTCCCGCGGATAAACAGAATGCCACTGCCATCCTGACTAGTAACGATTACACTACGAAGATGTCAAAGATTTTGGATCCAGAGACCTATCACGGACTACCGAAAGATCCAACCAATCAATTTTCGCAACACCAACAGCCTTAATAAGGCCTCATCACTGCCAGACAATATGAAGAGGGAAACCACCAAAAGCGAAGCTCTACCTAGGAGACTACACGGCTTGCCCAAGATACACAAGGACAATGTACCTCTACGGCCCATCATGAGTGCAAATGGATCACCGAACTACAATACTGCTAAACATCCGGCCACCTTACTACAACCTTACATCAGTGACACACAGTCGCACGTCAGAGATTCAGGCCAGTTCATAGAAAAGCTGAAAAACATCCAGTTATAAGCCAAAGACATGCTTGTCAGCTTCGACATGGTCTCACTCATGATATAGATCTTGATTCCCATAGGGAATCTGAAATATTTGTTCCGAATGAGTAAATTTATAATACCAATATAAATGGTCCGTTATTGGATATAAATTTTCCAGCTAACTCATTCCTGGTTCCATGGTATGCACTAGCCAGCGTCTTGGTAGGTGTGCTAAGTACCAACTGATGAGCCCAGCCTAGCATACGAGGGCGAAACGCTGGCAACCAGGAAAGAGTTAGCCGGAAAATTTATAATGTCCAATAACGGACCATTTATATTCGTATTATAAATTTACTCATTCGGAACAAATATTTCAGATTCTCTATGGGAATCAACGTCTATATCATCTGATGGCCAAGCAGGCATCAATTTTTTGATAATGAGATAAAAGTCTCATAGTGCATTGGCACAGCCGGTGGCTACAATTAACCTACGCAGTGGGCTCCACGGTATGCACTAGCCAGCGTCTTGGTGGGTGTGCTAGGTACCAACTGATGAGCCCATAGCACATGAGGGCGAAACGTTGGTAACCAGGAATGAGTTAGCTGGAAAATTTATAATGTCCAATAACAGACCATTTATATTGGTATTATAAATTTACTCATTCGGAACAAATATTTCAGATTCCCTATGGGAATCAACATCTATATCATCTGATGGCCAAGCACGCATCAATTTTTGATTAATGAGGCAAAGTCTCTCATAGTGCATTGGCACTGCAGGTGGCTACAATTAGCCTACGCAGTGGCCTCCATGGTATGCACTAGGCAGTGTCTTGGTAGGTGTGCTACTGTAGGTACCAACTGGTGAGCCCAGCCTAGCACACAAGGGCGAAACGCTGGCAACCAGGAATGAGTTAGCTGGAAAATTTTATTATGTCCAGTAACGGACCCTTAATATTGGTGATCTGACTCTTCACTGAAGTACCTGTAAATGAGGCCCTGGACCACACCACTCAGATTTTTTCCCAAAGACGTTACCAACTTGTTCAACCATTGCCTCATCACAAGGTATTTCCTGTGGAATGGCAATTCCTACGAACAAATTGACAGTGTTGCCATGGGCAGTCCTGTGAGCCCGGTGATAACAAATTTCTTTATGGAAAAGTCTGAACTTAAGGCCACAGCCGCTTCCTTCCAACTCCTAGGCCTTTCCTATCCCATCGTCGCCATAAGACCTATCTGTGTCGGTGCGACGTAAAGCCCCTAGCAAAAAAAAAAGTCTGAACAAACAGCACTCGGCACTGCACCACTGAAACCTAAGGCGTATCTGCGCTTCGTAGACAACATCTTTGAGATCTGGAGCCACCGACATGTTTCATCTGTTTCTACAGCATCTGAATAGCATTAACACTAATATTCAGTTCACTATGTGGACAGAAAACAAAGGAAAACGCCCTTTCCTCGATGCTCGGGCAATGAAGGCAGCCCTTTTACACCTGGGACACAGAGTGTACCGCAAGCCGAGCCACACAGACCGCTACCTTCAGAAGACGTCCAACGACCACGCATGACAAAAACACAGAGTGATTAAGACACTAGCCGAATATGCTAGGAGTATTTGTCAACCTCAGCGGTTAAACGAGGAGCTCAGCCACCTCAATATGTCCCTACTCACTAATCATGAAGATACCCAGCGAGCACTCTATCCCAGACGTCCAACAACCAGGGAGAAAGAAGAGGAGTTGCCTGCAGTAAAAACCTTTCTGCCATATATTGAGAAAACAACTGACAAAATACGGATGCTACTGGAGTCAAATGGGGTAAAAAAACATATATAGGCCAATGAAGAAAATCCAGAAACTACTTAGGTCTGCCAAAGACAAGCACCATTCTCTCTCCACAGCAGGTCTCTACAAGATCCTGCTCAGCTGTGACCGGGTGTACATAAGCACTATGAAACACAGCATCACCACACGAATGAAGGAGCATAACAGACATAGCCGGCTGGGACAAGCAGATAGATCATCATTCGCTGAACACTAGCTGCTAGCAGGCCATGACACAGTACGGCAACACCAAAATACTGTCAACTATCATGCCCGGCTACAAAGGGAAGCCATTCAAATCCTGATGCACACCAACAGCTTCAGCCACAACGATGAATCTGAATGGGTAAACAAAGCCTGGTTTCCAGTCCTGAAAGCCTTAAATCCTGAAGGATACAATGGCCGCGGCAGAACAGAAAAAGCAATGGGTGATCAGTTGCCTGTCTTCATCAAGGCAGATCGACCTACATCGTGCTCTCAAAGCTTCAACCATTGGCCGAAGAACAGCCAATCGGCGATTGCCCCTCCAGCATGGTGGACCAATAGGTGCGCAGCGAACAGTAGCCTGCACTATATAATGAGGTGGAATTACTACACTATTTCATTCCACTGTGAGCTTCGCTGCTATCGAAGTCAGTCAGAAGCCTTGATAATGCTGTACACAGTCTTCGGTAAAACTTTGGGACCATCACATGCTCCTGGACCACGGCCTACAAGCCCGGAAAACACTGACATGATTTGTAACACTGGCCATGATGGCCTCAATTGCTATATAACTGCAGAAGAGTTACAGCCCCACTTTGTCAGAACCATATTCTCTGTAAACAGGTAATACTTCGTACAACTCCGATCAAAAATTAGATGGATGGCTTTTCCGGCGTTTGCTCTATTAATCAGCGTTTCGTCTTAGGTCTGACACTAGACTCTTCAGGGTGGGATGTGTCAGACCCTACCCACTGACGCTGGGGTGTATGCAGGTGAACTTATCAGAAGCTTATTTATGAAGCACAGTCTGATAACTGCATACGGGAGATAAAACTCCACAATGGAACCAATGCCCGCCTAGCAATTCCAAATGGAAATTCTAAGTTCCCATGGAGGGAATTAGATTCTTTTCCACCAATAGAGCATATCAAAAATCAGATCAAAAATTAGATGGATGGCTTTTCCGGCGTTTGCTCTAGTTTTATCTCCCGTATGCAGTTATCAGACTGTGCTTCATAAATAAGCTTCTGATAAGTTCACCTGCATACACCCCAGCGTCAGTGGGTAGGGTCTGACACATCCCACTCTGAAGAGTCTAGTGTCAGACCTAAGACGAAACGCTGGTTAATAGAGCAAACGCCGGAAAAGCCATCCATCTAATTTTTGATATGCTCTATTGGTGGAAAAGAATCTAATTCCCTCCATGGGAACTTAGAATTTCCATTTTGTACAACTCCTTCAGAGTAAATAGAAGCAGTCATTTAGGAATCCTCTGTTTTGCTTTTGACTGTGGGTCACGGCTTGTTTTAAAATCTTTTCTGCCAGGAAGCTGCCATATATAATAAGATATCACTGCAGTAGAAGTTCTGCATCAGTATCTACGTATCTTCTGACAATTTTTGTGCTCCGTCATGGAAGAAACTTTTTTTTTTGCTAGTTGTTTTACGTCGCACCGACACAGATAGGTCTTACGGCGACGATGGGACAGGAAAGGGCTAGGAGTGGGAAGGAAGCGGCCGTGGCCTTAGTTAAGGTACAGCTCCAGCATTTGCCTGGTGTGAAAATGGGAAACCACGGAAAACCATTTTCAGGGCTGCCGACAGTGGGGTTCGAACCTACTATCTCCCGAATACTGGACACTGGCCGCACTTAGGCGACTGCAGCTATCGAGCTCGGTCATGGAAGAAACATTCATTTCTTATGTCAGGGAATAATTTCTGAACAACATTATGTCTCATGGACTTGATAGAAGGGCCTCTTCTTCTCATTTGACTGCACACTGTAATGACCTTGGACATCTGTAAGGTGAAACAGATTGTGATTAATTTTTCTGCAGCCTCCTTTCTTCTTTACTACTACTACTACTAACATTTAAAAATTAATACAATATAAACAAAGTTATTATTTGTGTTACTGTTCTAACTATTATATACTCTTTTTTTCCCATTCCCTCTTTCACTCTTCTTGAAAATTAGATAAACATCCATTTTTCGTGACTAACGTAACTTAAGTAAGTGGTACATTCAATAGCTCCACATGAACTATAGCTGCTGGATAATTAATTAAAATATGCTTTTATAATGTCACTGATATTACTAAACTAAGTACAAATTATAAATCATTTTGAATTCTTAACCTTACCTTTCCACAGTAACAAATGACACAAATACTAAACAATTTTTTGTTCCTTTGATAGTGCATTTCATCAGCATCTAGCACAAAAAAAGCTGCATTAAACAAATTAGTTCTGCCAAATTAAGAATATTCAAACCTTTAGGTTTAAATTGATATATAACATGCTTTCAATGCAGAAATATTAAAAGTAAACTTAAGTGCTGCAAAATGATGGAATGACCCATGTCTTCTCCTAGGATAGTAGTACAATACGTGAAATAAAGTCAAGGTGTAAAATAGCTAACGCAGTGAGCTTGCAGTTCTAACCAATGTTATTCTGTAAGAAAGAAGTAAGCTCTCAGGCAAAATTATCTTTACATCGGTCTTTTCAGACCAACTTCGCTGAACAGGAGCAAAAACTGGATGACTCTGCGCATCTTATTTATAAATTGGCAGTAAGACATGACAGTACTGAGAATGACTGCTGGTAATAGCAGATAGGAACAATGGTAGGAGGGTAAACAGAACGAGGAGATCTAAGTTAGGAATAACCTCTATGAATAAAACAGAGTATAAACTGATTTTGATGGTGGGGCCACGTGAGATAAATCAAGTAAGTTGGCAGGTTTGATTCCAGCTCAGTCCAGTGGGATTTGAAGGTGCTCAAATATGTCAGCCTCGTACCAGTAGATTTATCGGGACATAAAAGAACTCCAGTGAGACTAAATTCTGGCACATCGGTGTCTTCAAAAACCATGAAAGTAGTTAGTGTGACGTAAAACCAACAACAATATAATAATAATAATAATAAAAATTATTATTATTAATAATTAATAATTTTATGACCCATTACATCACAACCACCTACCTAACACCATGTATGACCACCTTTCGTCTACTGAAACAGGATCACTCTGCGAGGCATCGATACGAGGTGGAGAACGGTATCCTGGGAAATCTGGTAGCACAAGTGCAGCATCAGGTATTCCACTTGGCATACTCTGCTGGAAGGTGGTGATGTAGCATGAACCTGCTTTTCCAAGTCTAACCACAAATGTTTGATGGGGTTCACATCAGTGATTTTGGGGGCTGGAGCATTAAAACAAATTCACTATCATATTCCTCGAACCAGTCCTTCACAATCTTGGCAGTGTGGCATGGCACCATGTCCTAATGGAAGTGGTCGTTGCCATCAGAGAACACTGTAGACTTGAACAGGTGGAAGTTCAGATACTGTATAGCTGGTTGAGATTTGTGTACCGGAACAATGGGCCCCAGTGTGTCCCGTGAAAACATCGCCCAGATCACCACACCGTTTACACCTGCCTGTCTCGGATTGACCATACAACCACACGCCATAAGCTCCGATGGAAATTGGCCTACATGTGATCAGCCATGAAGGTGATGAACCACGAACCGGATTCATCAGCCAGGCAACCGTTTTACCAATCATGCACATCCCGTGGCAATTATTTTCTACCCTCCTCATACAATGCTTTTGGTGGAGTGCAGTCAGCACTGGGGTACAAATGTGTCATTGATTTCACAGTTCCAGGTACAGCAGTCTTTGATGAACCATGTGCTGGGAAACATTGGCCTAGTCACTACGGTTACACTGGGCTCTGTGGTCACTCCGAATAATGCGCCACAACCAGCCCTGGCTTCCAGCATCAATGAGCCGCAGTAAATATACAACTGGATGATACATAATTGTTTTTCCATCGTTGCACTAATTTTGAAACATACACAACAGCAGCAGGTGAGCAGCCGACAAGCCATACTGTTTCAGAGATGCTGATACCAAAGCGCCGTGCCTAAATAATTTGCCCTCTATCAAACTCAAAAGTCAGCCAGTTTTTCCATTCTGATGCCACAGACTTGTTAAAGAAAGAAGGTAGCGTGCGATAAAACAAATAGTATCAAACGAAGTGATATAATATAGTATGGATAAAAATAATAATAATAACAACAAATGATTAAACCATGGAAACGCGCAGTAAGTAGGAGCTAGGCCAAGAGGAAAACCAAAAATTAACAATATGGATAGAATATATTTAACAATCAAACATAGTAACAAGATAAATAAATCGAAGACAAATTTTAACAAGTGATGAAAGATAAATATGTAAAACTTGAGAAAATTAGAAAAGTGTGCCACATTTACAAATAGAATTTCCGAAATGCATGTAAGAAAAGCCTATTGGACAAATACAAGCATACAATGAATACATACAGAAACTGAATAAGAAAAGTGGGAGCAAAACCTGAAAGAAAAGAAATACGAAAAGAAAAGGGAAGTGGAATAAGGATCAGAACGGGGAAAGGATTTTCTTCACCGGATACAACTATATTACGAGAACAGAATTTACAAATAGCATACGTCTTAGAAGACAACTGAAGTGATTACAAATAATTTTATATTGTCTGTAGCGCAGTTCGTGTAGACTGCAGTTTTTCATATGAGCTTTTAAAATACAAAGTATTAAGTCGGCAGAAGAAACGTTCAGCAGGCAGATGGCCCAGATGAAAAATTAATGTCCAAATAATGATAAATCTTGCTCACCAAATTGTTTGAAGATATACAGTCCAGATGGAATTGACATAGTACAAAGTAGCACGGTTATGTTGGTGCTCCACCACTCTGAGACGAAAGCAGACTCAAATTGTGGAGCAGCGGAGTGGGAAATATACAGTGGTGTAGAAAAATCTAGAAAGGTGAGGAGGCTACAAGCCAGCAAGTTGGAGAAGCATATCATCACGTGTCCAAGGTAAGCATGCAGCGCACAGACAACGGAGAAAACGAAGCGTAGAGAGGATGACGTCAGTCACGTGATGAATGGCGCAGCCAGAGCACAGGTAAGCGGAGTAGTGGAATGCTTGATGTGGCGACAAGATCGAAGAGAACAGCAACATACAAGGTAGGGAATGCACGTAAATTCGGCGATCGTAACAGACTCTACTTGTATATACCATGCTACCAGCATGTCATATGTTACTCTCCCTGCTCCAGGTGCAATAAATGTTCCCGTATAGGGTTTGGTCATAATGCAATGGCCCAACACTGTAGGTATACATGTATCTAAATATGTACAAAAAGAATACAACAAGAAAAGCAAGACATTAAAACAAGTTTTTGTTGTAGAACTTACCGCCAAATAAAACGGAGCTTGACTCGTCAGGTGCTCCCACAACCTGCTGAAACCATTTAATTTGGTTCAGACACCATGTATAAAGACCATTCATGGAATCATTCTTCCGGTAGAAGTCAAGTAAACTGGGGAATAAGGGCAGTATCATTGTAAAACCTAGAAGATCCAGTACCAATGAAACTATCACAATATAAGTAAGTTTCCTGCCTTGTACAATAGGCTCAGGAAGCACTCTCTCTTCAACATTTTCAGGATGCACTCTCTCATCATTTTCAGGATGCACACTCTGCTCAACATTTTCATCATGTTCCCTCCCAAGTATGTTTGGAGCTGACTGTGATACATGTGGCTGGGCCCCAGGCTGTCTCCATTGTAATTTTGAGCTTTGAATCATGACCTGGAAGCAGATCAATATTTTAATTGGTCACATAACCAACAGCAAATTCAGTGAATAAATATTAAGGCAAAGCATCTGTGGAATTCAGAAATCCAAGAGATTTCATATCAGGAAGCTGAAATTTTGATCACATGTGTATTCTAAACACAAACACCAGCATACAATTTTTTAGAATTATAAGATTAGCCCTTTCAAAGTTATCAACAATTTCATTTTCATAATTACAATTCATTAAAATTGCTCCACATGATGCAAATTGTTATTTTTTCAAAATATAATTTTTTTCTTTTTTTGCTAGGGGCTTTATGTCACACTGACACAGATAGGTCTTATGGCGAAGATGGGATAGGTAAGGCCTAGGAGTAGGAAAGAAGCGGCCATGGACTTAAGTAAGGTACAGCCCCAGCAGTTGCCTGGTGTGAAAATGGGAAACCACGGAAAACCATATTCAGGGCTGCCGATAGTGGGATTCGAACCTACTATCTCCCGGATGTAAGCTCACAGCCGCGTGCCTCTACGTGCACGGCCAACTCGCCCGGTAATTTAAACTTTTATAGTATGTTCTAACTTACTGTAATGGGTCAAAAGATTCGTATATGCTATTTGAAATTGAACAAGTAGATGACCCAGAAAGTTTTGAAAAAATAATTCACTTTTTCCTTAAAATATAGTGCAGAAACAAAATTCAATTCAAAGTATATTAAAAAATCTATCAAGATTTAAATAAAAAGCATTTGTTAAAAATGAAGCCATGTTTTCCAGTGTTGACTTAGTTAAATGTAACAAAGGCTTTTCAGTCTGTCAAACACACAGAAAATACAATATAAATTAAAACACTATAAACATATCTGTAAAACACACACTAACATACAAAGAATGACATGTTTCGTTCTACAAGAACATCCTCAGATTCTATCAAATCACTTAAAAATAAGCTTATATATGTACAGTATTGTTTACGTAGCGTAAACTTGTCAATGATAGAGAGATTAGTGATAATATGAAACAGTGATGACAAAAAATAAAATATATACAATTATTAATATAATGAAAAACTTACGTACTTATCTAGACTGCCGATGTTAAGTCTGTTGTCACCAAACACTATTTCAGGACTGTGGTCATGGAAAGTTTGTGGTGAGCCACGCTACGCGAGGAGAGGGCAAGACAGGAAGGGGCCTTGTAGATCGATGTGGATCTCTCCTATTGGATGATTAAATCGAGTAAACTACAGAGTGGAGAGGGGAGGGAGATGTAGGGCGGAGCGGCTGGAGCGCTGTGGAACTTTCCATCAACATTGGAGGGGGGAAAGATGTTATTGACCTATTTCATGTTAATTGTACCTGTATGTAATATGGATGAATGCAAATTAATATTTTTTATTTATTTTTTAGGTGAATAAAGTAAGGAACGGTATTATTATTATTATTATTATTATTACTATTGTTATGAAAAAAAGCAATTTACCTTCCGTCAACAATGGAGAGGGGAGAGATGTTATTGACCTTTTCCATGTGTATGTACCTTTATGTAATATGGATGAATGCAAATTAATAATTTTTTAGGTGAATAAAGTAAGGGACGTTATTATTATTATTATGAAAAAAGCAATTTACCTTCCATCAACATTGGAGAGGGGAGAGATGTTATTGATCTTTTCCATGTAAAATGTACCTTTATGTAATATGGATGAATGCAAATAAATAATTTTTTAGGTGAATAAAGTAAGGGACGCTATTATTATTATTACGATAGAAGCAATTTAATGAGTAGGCGTTGTCAGATATTATGTGAGTAGAGCGAATAGGCGGGAATTATTTAAATGTGTATGCTCATTCAGGTTATTGGCATTAGCATTTTTTGCGACGTAAATTTCTATTGCTTCTTTTATATTCAAAGATTTACTTTTATTTTCGAACTGTAAAATTTTTAGATCAGTGTTGATGTCTGTGAAATGGTGTGAACAGTCGTAGATGTGCACCCCGAAGGCTGAATGCCGATTATATCTGATCGCGTTTTTGTGTTCTTTGTATCTTGTACGGAAATTACGTTTTGTTTGACCTATGTATGAGGCGTTGCAGTTAGGTTCTTGGCACTTGAGTTCAAACACTCCTGACTTTGAGAAAGGGTCCTTTTCATTTACGTTGCACCTGCTGAAGTGTCTCTGTCTCTCACAAAACAAGAAAAAGAAAGCCTCACCATCAAAAATCCTAAACTCCCCACACTAAGAGCCCTGCCCAAAATACACAAAGAGCTGTGTCCCATTAGACCAATAGCAAATTTTAAAGATGCGCCAAGTTACAATTTAAGCAAACAACTGAACATCATTCTAAAAGAGAAAATTTCACTTAAAGGAGACAGATCAATTAAAAACAGCCTAGTATCCTTTGACATTACTAACATGTACACCAACATACCAATAGACGAATCCATTAAAATTATCGAAAAACTTCTTAAAGAAAACACCTCTCTACAAGAAACCAAAGAAATTATTAACCTTCTTAGAACAACACTACACCAAAATTGCTTTGCACTTAACGACAAAATCTATTGCCAAACAGAAGGGGTAGCCATGGGCTCACCGTTATCAGGTATAATAGCAAACATTTTTCTGAATAACTTTGAAAACATCTTCTTAATGGGCCAGCTTTCAAAAGGAATCTTACATTGGAGCAGATTTGTGGATGACGTCATATGCATATATGATAATGACGTCACTAATGCAGACCAGTTATTAAACACTTTAAATTCTTTACACAAATCCATCAGCTTCACAATGGAGCCAGAAAATAACAAGAAAATAAACTATTTAGACATCACAATCAACAGGAATAATGACAACCTATCTTACAAAGTATACAGAAAGCCCACTCAGACGTCGCACACAATTGACAACAACTCGAACCACCCATACACACACAAAATAGCAGGACTGAATACAATGATACATAGAGCTATTTCCATACCAATGAGCACAACAAATTTCAATGAAGAGATGCAAATCATTAAACAAACCGCAAAAGAAAACAACCATCCTCCAGGCACAGTGGATAAACTATTAAATAAACATATGAAAAGTCGCCGGGAAAGCACCACACAAGACAAAGAAAACTACGAGGTTCTCAACTATGTTAACAATAACACATACAAAGTAGCTAACATTTACAAGAAACAAGGTTTAAAAGTAGCTTTTCGAACGAATAACACACTACAGAGACACTTCAGCAGGTGTAACCTAAACGAAAAGGACACTTTCTCAAAGTCAGGAGTGTATGAACTCAAGTGCCAAGAACCTAACTGCAACGCCAGATACATAGGTCAAACAAAACGTAATTTCCATACAAGATACAAAGAACACAAAAACGCGATCAGATATAATCGGCATTCTGCCTTCGGAGAGCACATCTACGACTGTTCACACCATTTCACAGACATCAACACTGATCTAAAAATTTTACACTTCGAAAATAAAAGTAAATCTTTGAATATGAAAGAAGCAATAGAAATTTACGTCGCAAAAAATGCTAATGCCAATAACCTGAATGAGCATACACATTTAAATAATTCCCCCCTATTCGCTCAACTCACATAATATCTGACAACACCTACTCATTAAACTGCTTCTATCGTAATAATAATAATAATAATACATACATACATACATTATCATTATAGACTGTTATGATTTTCAGCGTTCAGTCTGAAAGCCTCTGAGAATTTACTAAACGTCGCCACAATCCTCGATTTGCAACTAGTGTTGTGGCCTCATTTAGTTCTATACCTCTTATCCTTAAATCGTTAGAAACCGAGTCTAACCATCGTCGTCTTGGTCTCCCTCTACTTCTCTTACCCTCCATTACAGAGTCCATTATTCTTCTAGGTAACCTATCCTCCATTCGTCTCACATGACCCCACCACCGAAGCCGGTTTATACGCACAGCTTCATCCATCGACTTCATTCCTAAATTAGCCTTTATCTCCTCATTTTGAGTACACTCCTGCCATTGTTCCCACCTGTTTGCACCAGCAATCATTCTTGCTACTTTCAAGTCTGTTACTTCTAACTTATGAATAAGATATCCTGAGTCCACCCGGCTTTCGCTCCCGTAAAGCAAAGTTGGTCTGAAAACAGGCCGATGTAAAGATAGTTTCGTCTGGGAGCTGACTTCCTTCTTACAGAATACTGCTGATCGCAACTGCGACCTCACTGCATTAGCTTTACTACACCTTGATTCAATCTCACTTACTATATTACCATCCTGGGAGAACACAAAACCTAAATACTTGAAATTATCGACCTGTTCTAGCTTTGTATCACCAATCTGACATTCAATTCTGTTGAATTTCTTACCTACTGATATCAATTTAGTCTTCGAGAGGCTAATTTTCATACCATACTCAGTGCACCTATTTTCAAGTTCCAAGATATTAGACTGCAGGCTTTCGGCACAGTCTGCCATTAAGACCAAGTCGTCAGCATAGGCCAAACTGCTTACTACATTTCCACATAACTGAATCCCTCCCTGCCATTTTATACCTTTCAGCAGATGATCCATGTAAACTATGAACAGCAAAGGTGAAAGATTACAGCCTTGTCTAACTCGTGTAAGTACCCTGAACCAAGAACTCATTCTACCATCAATTCTCACTGAAGCCCAACTGTCAACATAAATGCCTTTGATTGATTTTAATAATCTACCTTTAATTCCATAGTCCCCCAGTATGGCGAACATCTTTTCCCTCGGTACCCTGTCATATGCTTTCTCTAGATCTACGAAACATAAACACAACTGCCTATTCCTCTCGTAGCATTTTTCAATTACCTGGCACATACTGAAAATCTGATCCTGACAGCCTCTCTGTGGTCTGAAACCGCACTGGTTTTCA
Source organism: Anabrus simplex (assembly GCF_040414725.1). Taxonomy (NCBI): domain Eukaryota; kingdom Metazoa; phylum Arthropoda; class Insecta; order Orthoptera; family Tettigoniidae; genus Anabrus; species Anabrus simplex. The sequence continues at coordinate 47,058,889 of NC_090266.1, read as the reverse complement.
TCCAACTTCCTCTCAACGACTGATTGCACCCTCCCTCCCAAGATGCCAGTGAATACTTTGCCTGGTATACTAATCAATGAGATACCTCGATAGTTGTTGCAATCCTTCCTGTTTCCTTGCTTGTAGATAGGTGCAATTACTGCTTTTGTCCAATCTGAGGGTACCTTACCAACACTCCACGCTAATTTTACTAATCTATGAAGCCATTTCATCCCTGCCTTCCCACTATACTTCACCATTTCATGTCTAATTTCATCTATTCCTGCTGCCTTATGCCAATGGAGTTTATTTACTATCCTTTCCACTTCCTCAAGCATAATTTCACCAACATCATTTTCCTCCTCCACATGAGCATGGCTGTTTGCAACACCACCAGGATGATTTCCTTTTACATTGAGAAGATGTTCAAAATATTCCCTCCACCTCTCCAGTGATTCCCTGGGGTCTATTATGAGTTCACCTGAATTACTCAAAACACTGTTCATTTCCTTTTTCCCTCCCTTCCTAAGATTCTTTATTACTGTCCAGAAAGGTTTCCCTGCTGCTTGACCTAGCCTTTCCAGGTTGTTACCAAAATCTTCCCATGACTTCTTTTTGGATTCAACAATTATTTGTTTCGCTGTTTCTTTCATCTACATACAACTCCCTATCTGCCTCGGCCCTTGTTTGGAGCCATTTCTTATAAGCCTTCTTTTTACGTTTACAAGCTGCTCTCACTTCATCATTCCACCAAGATGTTTGCCTTTTCCCATCTTTACACACAGTTGTTCCTAGGCATTCCCTTGCTGTTTCTACTACAGCATCCCTGTATGCCACCCATTCACTTTCTATATCGTGAACCTGCTTACTGTCTACTGTTCGAAACTTCTCACTAATCATATCCATGTATTTCTGTCTAATTTCCTCGTCCTGGAGATTTTCTACCCTTATTCGTCTGCAGACAGATTTCACTTTCTCTACCCTAGGCCTAGAGATACTTAGTTCACTACAGATCAGATAGTAGTCTGTATCATCGAAAAATCCCCGAAAAACTCTTACATTCCTAACAGATTTCCTGAATTCGAAGTCTGTTAAGATATAGTCTATTATGGATCTGGTACCCCTAGCCTCCCATGTGTAGCGGTGAATAGCCTTTTGCTTGAAGAATGTTTTCGTAACAGCTAAACCCATACTAGCACAGAAGTCCAGCAAACACTTCCCATTCCCATTAGCTTCCATATCTTCCCCACATTTACCAATCACCCTTTCGTATCCTTCAGTTCTATTCCCAACTCTCGCATTGAAATCGCCCATTAGCACTATTCTATCCTTGCTGTTGACCCTGACCACGATGTCACTCAATGCTTCATAAAACTTGTCAACTTCATCCTCATCTGCACCCTCACATGGTGAATACACGGACAGAATTCTTGTCTTAATTCCTCCCACTGACAAATCTACCCACATCATTCGCTCATTTACGTGCCTAACAGAAACTATGTTGCGTGCAATGGTATTCCTGATAAAGAGCCCTACCCCAGACTCTGCCCTTCCCTTTCTAACACCCGTCAAGTACACCTTATAATCTCCTATCTCTTCCTCATTATCTCCCCTTACCCGAATATCACTTACTCCTAGCACATCCAGATGCATCCTCTTTGCTGACTCAGCCAGTTTTACCTTCTTTCTTCCATAAGCCCCATTAATATTGATAGCTCCCCATCGAATTCCACTTCCTTCGCCAAGTTGTTTCCAAGGAGTCCCTCGCCTGTCAAATGGGAGTGGGACTCCGATACTCCCATAGGTCCGAGGCTTGCTCAAAGTGTTCTGAGCTGGGTAAATTCATGAAGCAGGGAAGCAGGATGCTGCCCTACTTGCACAGTCCAAGTGAGGAATTCTCCTCTAACGGGTTATGGACCACCGGTGAATTGTATAGTCCTAGCCGCCTGAGCACAAAGAGGGCCACGACTCAGAATATGTCCGAGATGCCCACTCCCATTCCATAGCAACTGGTATCCCGACTCTCAGGACCATTTACTAGGCCACTCAGCCGTTGCCCATGGTTCACGAACTAGGACATGACTACAGTAACCCACAAACATGAACCATAATATAATAATAATAATAATAATAATAATAATAATAATAATAATAATAATAATAATAATAATCATCATCATAATAATAATAATAATAATAATAATAATAATAATAATAATGTCCCTTACTTTATTCACCTAAAAAATTATTAATTTGCATTCATCCATATTACATAAAGGTACATACACATGGAATAGGTCAATAACATCTCTCCCCTCTCCAATGTTGACAGAAGGTAAATTGCTTTTTTCATAACAATAGTAATAATAATAATAATAATAATAATACCGTTCCTTACTTTATTCACCTAAAAAATAAATTAAAAAATATTAATTTGCATTCATCCATATTACATACAGGTACAATTAACATGAAATAGGTCAATAACATCTTTCCCCCCTCCAATGTTGATGGAAAGTTCCACAGCGCTCCAGCCGCTCCGCCCTACATCTCCCTCCCCTCTCCACTCTGTAGTCTACTCGATTTAATCATCCAACAGGAGAGATCCACATCGATCTACAAAGCCCCTCCCTGTCTTGCCCTCCCCTCTCCACGCGCAGCGTGGCTCACCACAAACTCTCCATGACCACAGTCCTGAGACAGTGTTTGGTGACAACAGACTTAACATCGGCAGTCTAGATAAATACGCAAGTTTTTCATTATATTAATAATTGTATATATTTTATTTTTTGTCATCACTGTTTCATATTATCACTAATCTCTCTATCATTGACAAGTTTACGCTGCGTAAACAATACTGTACATATATAAGCTTATTTTTAAGTGATTTGATAGAATCTGAGGATGTTCTTGTAGAACGAAACATGTCATTCTTTGTATGTTAGTGTGTGTTTTACAGATATGTTTATAGTGTTTTAATTTATATTGTATTTTCTGTGTGTTTGACAGACTGAAAAGCCTTTGTAACATTTAACTAAGTCAACACTGAAAAACATGGCTTCATTTTTAACAAATTATTTGGCCAGTCAGGCAAATTACGAAGCCAAAAAGCTCAAATCACTTAAAATTAAAATCATGAACATTGAACATAGAACATAGAATTAGAGCTCGTTCCTAAGTACATACCCATAAAAGCTAAACCCACAACAACTTCGGCTAAAATATCAACATCTCAATCACAGTTACTATGGATCAGAAAAGAAATCAAATTCGCGTACATAAAGAAACAGCAAATCAATAAACAAATTCTACGCATCCATTTAAACCTAAGCAACTTCTGGCACCGCACACAATGGACATCCTATTCCAACCTTTTACACAATTACATTAAAAAGGAAGCAATCCAAAAACAGAAGGTTATTGACAATAAAATACGTAACATAATGATTAAACAGAAAAGTCCAGAAAACGCTAAGCACAACAAACTTGGGAATTTTCACCCTAGATTAATTAACAGATCAGACACTACCTTTTCAAAGAATGAAATAGATCTGCTAGAGAAAGGTCTCAAATTCAACTGCCAGGAACATCATAACGAAAACAACATAAAACAGCTCATCACTGACGTAGAAATTGCCTGCGACAAAATACCCTCTCCACAAAGAGAAATAATAAAAAACGTAGCCACCAACGAAGCCCTAAAAATAATCGCACATGAAAATTCCACTAAGCAACCGAATTACGCAACTCAATACTCGGCATTGAAAAAGGTTAAGAACAAAATTAAAAACGACAACCTTATCATCACGAAAGCGGATAAAGGTAACACAACAGTCATAATGAAGAAAGATGAATACATAGAAAAAACAATAGAATTTATCAACAACAACGGTATTCAAGAATTGCAACGCGACCCTACAAATAAATTTCAAAACCAAATAAAGCAAGCTATCAAGGAAACAGACTTAATTTTCACAAAACAAGAAAAAGAAAGCCTCACCATCAAAAATCCTGAACTCCCCACACTAAGAGCCCTGCCCAAAATACACAAAGAGCTGTGTCCCATTAGACCAATAGTAAATTTTAAAGATGCGCCAAATTACAATTTAAGCAAACAACTGAACATCATTCTAAAAGAGAAAATTTCACTTAAAGGAGACAGATCAATTAAAAACAGCCTAGAACTAATTAAAGAATTAAATAAACTTAAAAAAACAGAGAGCACACGTATGACATCCTTTGACATCACTAACATGTACACCAACATACCAGTGGATGGATCCATTAAAATTATCGAAAACCTTCTTAAAGAAAACACCTCTCTACAAGAAACCAAAGAAATTATTAACCTTCTTAGAACAACACTACACCAAAATTGCTTTGCATTTAACGACAAAATCTATTGCCAAACAGAAGGGGTAGCCATGGGCTCACCGTTATCAGGTATAATAGCAAACATTTTTCCGAATAACTTCGAAAACATCATCTTAATGGGCCAGCTTTCAAAAGGAATCTTACAATGGAGCAGATTTGTGGATGACGTCATATGCATATATGATAATGACGTCACTAATGCAGACCAGTTATTAAACACTTTAAATTCTTTACACAAATCCATCAGCTTCACAATGGAGCCAGAAAATAACAAGAAAATAAACTATTTAGACATCACAATCAACAGGAATAATGACAACCTATCTTACAAAGTATACAGAAAGCCCACTCAGACGTCGCACACTATTGACAACTCGAACGACCCATACACACACAAAATAGCAGGACTGAATACAATGATACATAGAGCTATTTCCATACCAATGAGCACAACAGATTTCAATGAAGAGATGCAAATCATTAAACAAATTGCGAAAGAAAACAACCATCCTCCAGGCACAGTGGATAAACTATTAAATAAACATATGAAAAGTCGCCGGAAAAGCACCATACACGACAAAGAAAACTACGTGGTTCTCAACTATGTTAACAATAACACATACAAAGTAGCTAACATTTTCAAGAAACAAGGTTTAAAAGTAGCTTTTCGAACGAATAACACACTACAGAGACACTTCAGCAGGTGCAACCTAAACGAAAAGGACCCTTTCTCAAAGTCAGGAGTGTATGAACTCAAGTGCCAAGAACCTAACTGCAACGTCACATACATAGGTCAAACAAAACGTAATTTCCATACAAGATACAAAGAAAACAAAAACGCGATCAGATATAATTGGCATTCAGCCTTCGGGGAGCACATCTACGACTGTTCACACCATTTCACAGACATCAACACTGATCTAAAAATTTTACACTTCGAAAATAAAAGTAAATCTTTGAATATAAAAGAAGCAATAGAAATTTATGTCGCAAAAAATGCTAATGCCAATAACCTGAATGAGCATACACATTTAAATAATTCCCCCCTATTCGCTCTACTCACATAATATCTGACAACACCTACTCATTAAATTGCTTCTATCGTAATAATAATAATACTAATAATAATAATAATAATAATAATAATAATAATAATAATAATAATAACGTCCCTTACTTTATTCACCTAAAAAATTATTAATTTGCATTCATCCATATTACATAAAGGTACATACACATGGAAAAGGTCAATAACATCTCTCCCCTCTCCAATGTTGACGGAAGGTAAATTGCTTCTTTCATAACAACAACAACAATAATAATAATAATAATAATAATAATAATAATAATAATAATAATAATACCGTTCCTTACTTTATTCACCTAAAAAATAAATAAAAAATATTAATTTGCATTCATCAATATTACATACAGGTACAATTAACATGAAATAGGTCAATAACATCTTTCCCCCCTCCAATGTTGATGGAAAGTTCCACAGCGCTCCAGCCGCTCCGCCCTACATCTCCCTCCCCTCTCCACTCTGTAGTCTACTCGATTTAATCATCCAATAGGAGAGATCCACATCGATCTACAAGGCCCCTCCCTGTCTTGCCTTCCCCTCTCCACGCGCAGCGTGGCTCACCACAAACTTTCCATGACCACAGTCCTGAAATAGTGTTTGGTGACAACAGACTTAACATCGGCAGTCTAGATAAATACGTAAGTTTTTCATTATATTAATAATTGTATATATTTTATTTTTTGTCATCACTGTTTCATATTATCACTAATCTCTCTATCATTGACAAGTTTACGCTACGTAAACAATACTGTACATATATAAGCTTATTTTTAAGTGATTTGATAGAATCTGAGGATGTTCTTGTAGAATGAAACATGTCATTCTTTGTATGTTAGTGTGTGTTTTACAGATATGTTTATAGTGTTTTAATTTATATTGTATTTTCTGTGTGTTTGACAGACTGAAAAGCCTTTGTTACATAAAAAGCATTTGTCACTATGCTCACACATTCAAATGAATTTCTAACTAAAATCCTTTAGGCTAATGTCCATCAATAAGTTAAGTGATATGTAACCTGCTTGTGGTCAGACCATATGCTTGACCCATGACTGCCCTGGGCTCTTAAGGTAGAATGCAAAAATAGGCCCTACAATTTAAAGTGGAAAATATATTTAAATGAAGTAGAAGGGAGTTATTTTACTGACGAGTAACTTATCAGAATTTACATGTTTACTGACATGGCTGAGGGAGACATCTACAACTTGGATCAGTGGACTCTTTTGTCTGATGGAAAAATCTTTGAGATTGTCAAATGGATCAAGTGTAATAATAATAATGTTATTTGTTTTACGTCCCACTAACTACTTTTTAAGGTCTTCGGAGATGCCGAGGTGCCGGAATTTAGTCCCACAGGAGTTCTTTTACGTGCCAGTAAATCTACCGACACGGGGCTGTCGTATTTGGGCACCTTCAAATACCACCGGACTGAGCCAGGATCGAACCTGCCAAGTTGGGGTTAGAAAGCCAGCGCCTTAACCGTCTGAGCCACTCAGCCCGGCATGGATCAAGTGTGAAGTAGATGTTACCTGATTCACAATGCCTGATGTGCTTATAACCTAAATAAACTTTCACCCATCTCACGCCGCATTGTATAATTGTGTCATTTAAATATCATCTCAAGACAAGAATAAGGAAGCAAAGACAATGTTTTAATATCAGAATGATTATCTGACAGAAATTCAAGTTTTAATTTTTTCATCATTTTTAGATGTATTGTTCCAATGTTCAAATATGTTTTTATTAATTGTTAACTCAATTCAGTTCCTAATAAGGGACTAAACCATCACAATAAGCCTCATTTTAACTTTGCAATAAGCAGTTGATTAATATCAACATTGTCATGAGAATCCAACATCCAAAGGCCTATTCACGATTTACTGCTTTCAACTTCTAAGACAACAAACTCAGGACATTTGAGTTTTTCAACTTTGTACTCTAGTGTGTGCTTCTGATACTCTTGGTATTGTTCTGTTCATAGCTGAGGATGACCTCACAACATAGAGGTTGAAACTAGTCCCATTAATGAACAAAACAATTACGTAATTTAAATGTACTGAATAGATGGACCATTTCCCACTTTACCATGCGATCAACAGTCAATACACATCAAAAATGAAATTAATTACTTATGGAATTAGCTCTACATCACACCAACACAAATAAGTGTCATGGCGATTATAAGATAGGAAAGGGCTAGGAGCTGGGAGGAAGAGGCTGTGGTCTTAATTAACGTACAGCCCCAGCATTTCCCTGGCGTGAAAATGGGGAAATCAACGGAAAACCACTCTCAGGACTGCCAACAGTGGGGTTCGAACCCACTATCTCCCGGATGCAAGCTCACAGCTGCGCGTCCCTGACCGCATGGCCAACTCGCTCAGTAGAGCAGAAAGCAAACCCCAACAGAGATAAAAAGTGACCAGAAAAGAGACCAAGGGGAGGGCAGTGTATAGATGTCACATTTTACGAGACACAGAAACCATTCAAAAATTACTGATATCAGCCTTTAAAAATTAATACAACAAAATAAAAACGTCCTTTGTCTGCATTTAAGAAAACACCTAACATTTCCCTGACTTCACCAACTTAGTGATATCAGGAAATATTGTTTGAGCAGAACAAATGCATGACCTTACTTTGAATGCAATATCTGACAACATGACCTAGCTTTACACTTATTCAGGTTCATGATTGAGAATATATGTTTGTAAAGGTATGTGAAGTCAAACACAATAACTATATTTAATTTTTCAACATTACAAAGTAAAAATTTAATGTAGTTGTTGCTAGTTGTTTTACGTCGCACAGACACAGATAGGTCTTACGGCGACGATGGGACAGGAAAGGGCTAGGAGTGGGAAGGAAGCGGCCGTGGCCTTAATTAAGGTACAGCCCCAGCATTTGCCTGGTGTGAAAATGGGAAACCACGGAAAACCATTTTCAGGGCTGCCGACAGTGGGGTTCGAACCTACTATCTCCCGAAGACTGGATACTGGCCGCACTTAAGCGACTGCAGCTATCGAGCTCGGTAAATTTAATGTAACCTCCTATTCAATACCTAATATAATTCCATCATTAGGTGGAGTAATATTATTATTCAAACATGTTTCGACTCGTTTGAGGCATCTTCAGTGAAATAAGGTGGGTGAGGGTGGGGGGGGTAAGTTATTTATATTCTACAAGCTAAACATGTGCTAAAAACATGAAGGAATAAATGAAAAACAAGACAGACATGATGGAAATAAAAACAATACAGTATACAACATTTCCATCATTAGATGGAGCAATAAATAACTCATTCCGACAAATTCAGTAAAAAAAAAAAAAAAAAAGTTAATATTATACATAATTGAATCAAAAAAGTGTGTTCAACCTAGAAGACAAGAAATGAAAACAAATGATACAGACGGAAACGAACAATAAGTGCTTATAGTGAGGTTGCGGATCTCTTAGTTTACAAATTTTGCAGTTTGATACAGTTCAAAAAAACGGGACTAAATCACTGTCTTGAAAATTCAGAACTGACAGTCTGTCTTTGGAGAGTCACAATCAGCATGAATGGCCAAGAGGGAAGCGAAAAAGCTTGAGAATCCAAGTTTGAGAGGAGACAACATGCCAGGTGAAATGTATGTGACAACATGATGGAAAAACTCTGATGAATTTCAAATTCTAGAACAGCAGCTTACTCAATTTCTTCTAAATTTAGCGGTCCTGTTCTCGATGAGTTTCCAATGTTGGCTAGGTGTGTTTGCCTTATTTTAAATGGTCGGGTGGGCAGCGACAAAATTGAGAAGCTGTGTTAGAGAAGATATCAGGTGCATGATAAACTGCTGTGACCATAGTGGAAACAGTCTATGAAGTTCCAGTCTAATGGAAAAAATAAGGTTGTGTGAGAAACTTGGGCTGATAAGCAAAAAAGTGTAAAATGAGTGTAGAGAAACTTTAAACTTACGGTACTTAATAAGTGGTTGTCCACTCAAAATGGCCTGGCCTACTCAAAGTTAACGGTCGCGTTCTTACGATCGTGTCGGCTGTTGGCTCAGGTGTGTTTGTGAGGATGGGAGGAGTGAAGGGGTAAGAGGGTGCAGGGCTGGTGTGGACGGGGGGGAGTGATGTTGAATTGGAGAGATGGAGACAGGGTTTGTTTTTATTATAGAAGTTCTGACAAATACATAGAAAGAATGTTTCAAGTAGAATGTTCTTTTGTTTTTGTTTTTTCATATTTCATTTAAATTGTGAGAGGGGTTCATAAACTAATCTAAATCAATGTGGATGCTCTCGAGAATGTTTTGCTCATAATGCAAGATCTTGAGATCTTTATCTATTGATGTGTATTCTTGGATGGATGCTTTATGATGTTCACTCATAGCTGAAAAACGATTATATTTGAGAGCGTTGCAATGTTTGGCATATCTTATGAAAAAATTGCAGGCTGTTTGACCTACATAGCTGGAATTACAGGACTGGCATCATAATTTGTAAACACCGGAATTCAAATATTTATTATTAGAGTTCTTATTGTTATTGCTGACAGTGTATGGATTGACAATGAGATTGGAATTTGTGTGGGAGGTTCTAAACGCTATTTTAATGATGTGTTTTTCAAAGATATTAGAAATTTGGTAAATGCTACTCTTATTGAAAGTGAAATTGGAAAATTTTTCTTTAGGAGCAGAAACTTTTTCCAGGATAGTCTTGAGTCTCCTGTTATATCTATTGATGATTCTACTGATGAAGGTTCTTCTGAAACCATTGCATTCTACAATATTGTGAATAGTATTAATTTCTTTTTTACAATTCTTGTGAGATAAAGGAACAGCTAATCCTCTGAGTACCATGCTATTGTAAGCTGCTTTATGTATGTCTGGGTGCACGGAAGTTTGTTGTATGGTATTGATGGTGTGGATGGGTTTCCTGTATATATTAAAAAGAAAACTGTAGTCATGCACTGTGGAAAAGAGAAAAAGAGAAGCCAAGTGAACATAGACACAGAACGGTTAGAGAATGTGGAACAGTTTACATATCTGGGTAGCATTATTAATGGAAGTAATGAAATCAATGCTGAAATTAATAACAGACTAAGTAAAGGTACAGCATTTTATCATCAAGTCAGAGAGCTTTTATGGGATGACAAAGTACCCAAGAGAATGAAATTAACATTATATAAGGAGTATTTCAGACCCACTGTGACATACGGACTAGGAACGCTGGTAACTAATGAGTGGCAAGATAGTAAGATCAAAGTAGTAGAAATGAAATTTTTAAGAACATAGGTTAAAAAGACAAGAAGAGATAGAATTCAAAATATTAAAACCAGAGAAGAGCTAAATATAGAACCATTAGTACAGAAAGCAAGACTGAGATGGTTAAGACATGTAAAAAAAAAAATGGGAAAGGAACAGGTAGCAAGAAGGGAATTGGATAGAGAAATTAACGGAAGACCGAGAAGAGAGTAGATTGATCAGATTTGGAAGGACATTGGAGAAGCTGGATGGATGTGGCGGAAGTAATGGAACAGGAAATGTGGAAGGACAGAAAGGAGTGGAGGAGGCTTGTTAACCATGCCCAGGCGACTGGAGTGAGACGATGGTGATTAAAGGATAAAGTGTTGATGCAGTTGCGCATAATGGTTAAGTCCAGGTAATTAAGGGTATTATTGTTTTCTGACTATGGTGAATTTTATATGTGGGTCAATGGAGTTGAGAAATTTTATGTGTTAGTAACACGGCAGTCTAAAATAACAAACATGTCAACTACATAGCGTGTCCAGTGTTGAATGCCGTTAATCTTAGCAATGATGTGAGAATGTTTTTATTATTATTAATTGTGTTCAAATTTTTTGTTTAGATTGTGGACTATCTATGTATTCTGGGTTGGGTTTAATGGTTTGTTGTCGATTAAGGATAGAAGATAGTTTACGTTTGACTTCATATTGGACCTCTTCTTATTAATGGCTAATTCCGATTCAGCTATGGTGGAAATTCTAATATCTTTCAAAAACACAACATTAAAATAGCGTTTAGAACCTCCTAAACCACTTCCAAATTCATTTTCAATCCACACACTGTCAGCAATAACAATAATAACATTAATAATAGATATTTGAACTCCGGTGTTTACAAATTAGAATGCCAATCCTGTAATTCCAGCTATGTAGGTGAAACAGGCCACAATTTTGTCATAAGATACGCCGAACTTCACAATGTTCTCAAATATAATAGTTTTTCAGCTATGAGTGAACATCATAAAGCATCCAGCCACGAATACTATTCGCGCAACTTTTAGTGATAGTTGGAGACCCTAGTGTTGAATTGGTAGATCTCGGCAATCTTCAACATTCGTATTGGCAAACTTTGAAACACAAACTATGAATCACTTATGCATCACCGTGAGTCATCTGGCGTACACTTTACGTACTAGTACTGTTGTTCACACAGCAAAGCCAAACAATAGAATTCATGCTAGGAAAACTATTCGCATTGAGAAATGTTATATTGTAACTGTACGAGTGTATGATTTGCAATTTTAGGTTAGCAAATTTTCATAAAATAACTTTTTAATATAAAGTAGTAAATATCTTGTGAGTTTTGAATTGAGATGTAAGAACATTATGTTATAAGAAGAATTTGGTAGTAGGGAATTATGTATCTTTGTTTCTTTATATTGGTGTAACCTTAATTTGTGTATGAATCTGCACATGGCATAGCAGTAAAGTTTATGCAACCGGGAAAACAGCTAGCCTACTATATCGGTAAAGACAGTTGAAGTTGATTTAAAATGCTGCAACATGTGGATTTTGGCAGACGCTCTGCTGCATGGAGCTAGTCTATATATGAGTGTGCGTGCTACGAGTTTATTGGTATTATTGTGCATGACTGTTACAGTTGCTGATTATTGCTATTGAGGTTACTGTTGACGACAATTGATATCGCGAAGTGGGCACTGCACGAGCATTTTACGGGAGCTTTATTACTGCACAATTACGGAGTCAAGAGTGCATTGCATGTTAATGGAAATTCCCAGTGAGCGGTAGGGGAAAGATGCTACACGGTGATGTTTTATAAGACTATGGATTTTTCCTTGCCGAGGAAATGCACATTGTGGACAGCGTTTATATGTGCAGTGTGGAGGTAATATGTGGTTCACAGAACTAATTACAACTTGATGAAATATAGCCCAGTTGTTCATTACCTGCGTATTCTTGGAAGAATACCACATGCTTGTTGCTATTTATCATGGAGAGAGGCTTTATAAACTTACACGAGAATGGAACTGGGGTCATTATTCTTTTACATGCCCGACGTGCATTCAGATTCAGTAACAGTATGGACTCAGTGTGTGAACAGTTTTCATTTATACTTATTAGGCTGCAGTTCTCTTCACTTCACTTAATTTGCTATTTTCTTTGCAAACACCTGACTTGACATTGTACGTACCTAAGATTTAATTTAATTTCACCTAGCATGCTGATGTGTCTATGTTAATACCTCATACAGTAACATTACTTGGTATTCTCAAATGGTGATGGTGCTTCTTATTCAATGTATATACAAGATCAAAATGGGACGAAGATCTCGTACTTCTAAACTGTCAGTAATAGGCTAAGCAGTCTGTAATCTGGATAAAGATGAGAGGAATTGGTTCAGTGTTTCCTGGGTGGTGATGTTTTGGAGCAACCAACCAACCTATAGATGGTTGTGGCAATTGGAAAGGCCCAGAAGTCAAGATTTAAGAAGTGAGCATTGTGTTAGCTTAGGGATGAACTTAGCAATAACTGGTTTCAAATCATAACGTTAGTTGGGACACCTTGTCCTTACTAATTAATATGTTAAGTGAAAATAATATGCGTTTCAATCTGTTATAAGGGATACCACATGAGGTATGTTTTTAAAGTGATTGGTACAGAATTATATATTTTGCTGTTTGTGAAATGGGCACGATGGAAATGTAATTGTATATTGTGAGTAATGTTAGAATTTTTGATAAACTTGAATTCTCAGTAAATCTTATAGCTAAACGTGTAGCATCTTCCCCCCAACCGCTCACTGGGAATGTCCATTAACAAGCAATGCACTCTTGACTCCGTAATTGTGCAGTAATAAAGCTCCCGTAAAATGCTCGTCCAGCACCCACTTCGCAGTATCAACTGTCAACAGTAATCTCAATAGCAATAATCAGCAACTGTAACAGTCATACACAATAATACCAATAAACTCGAAGCACGCACACACATAGAAGCGCTCCATGCAGCACAACGTCCGCCAAAATCCACATGTTGCAACACTTTAAACCAACTTCAACTGTCTTTACCAATATAGAAGGCTAGCTGTTTTCCCGGTTGCATAAACTTTACTGCTATGCCATGTGCAGATTCATACACAAATTAAGGTTACACCAATATAAAGAAACAAAGATACATAATTCCCTACTACCAAATTCTTCTTATAACATAATGTTCTTACATCTCAATTCAAAACTCACAAGATATTTACTACTATATATTAAAAATTATTTTATGAAAATTTGCTAATCTAAAATTGCGAATCATACACTCGTACAGTTACAATATAACATTTCTCAACGCGAATCTTGCTCCTAGCATGAATTCTATAGTTTGGCTTTGCTGTGTGAATACCAACAGTACTAGTGCGTGAAGTGTCTGCCAGATGTCTCACGGCGAAGCATAAGTGATTAATAGTTTGTATTTCAAACTTTGCCAATACGAATCTCCAAAAGTGCCGAGGTCTACCGATTCAACACTAGGGTGTCCAACTACTACTAAAAGATGCGCGAATAGTATCTGTGGCTAGATGCTTTGTGATGTTCACTCATAGCTGAAAAATTATTATATTTGAGAACATTGTGATGTTCGGCGTATCTTATGACAAAATTGCGGCCTGTTTCACCTACATAGCTGGAATTACAGGATTGGCATTCTAATTTGTAAACACTGGAGTTCAAATATCTATTATTAATGTTATTATTGTTATTGTTGACAGTGTGTGGATTGAAAATGAGTTTAGTGGTGGTGTGGAGGGTTCTAAACGCTATTTTAATGTTGTGTTTTTGAAAGATATTAGAATTTCCACCATAGCTGAATCGGAAATAGCCCTTAATAAGAAGAGGTCCGATATGAAGTCAAACGTAAACTATCTTCTATCCTTAATCAACAACAAACCATTAAACCCAACACAGAATACATAGATAGAGTCCACAATCTAAACAAAAAATTCGAACAAAATTAATAATAATAAAAGCATTCTCACATCATTGGTAAGATTAACGGCATTCAACACTGGACACGCCATGTAGATGACATGTTTGTTATTTTAGACTGCCGTGTTACTAACACAAAAAAAATTCTCAACTCCATTGACCAACATATAAAATTCACCAGTCAGAAAACAATAATACCCTTAATTACCTGGACTTAACCATTATGTGCAACTGCATTAACACTTTATCCTTTAATCATCATCATCAATGTCTCACTTCAGTCGCCTGGGCATGGTTAACAGGCCTCCTCCACTCCTTTCTGTCCTTCCACTTTTCCCGCTCCATTACTTCCGCCACATCCATCCAGCTTCTCCAATGTCCTTCCAAATCTGATCAATCCACTCTCTTCTCGGTCTTCGGTTAACTTCTCTATCCAATTCCCTTCTTGCTACCAGTTCCTTTCCCATTCTCTTTACATGTCTTAACCATCTCAGTCTTGCTTTCTGTATCTTCTGTACTAATGGTGCTATATTTAGCTCTTCTCTGATTTTAATATTTTGAATTCAATCTCTTCTTGTCTTTTTAACCTATGTTCTTAAAAATTTCATTTCTACTACTTCAATCTTACTATCTTGTCGCTCATTAGTTACCAGCGTTTCTAGCATGTATGTCACAATGGGTATGAAATACTCCTTATATAATGTTAATTTCATTCTCTTGGGTACTTTGTCATCCCATAAAAGCTCTCTGACTTGATGATAAAATGCTGTACCTTTACTTAGTCTGTTATTAATTTCAGCATTGATTTCATTACTTCCATTAATAATGCTACCCAGATATGTAAACTGTTCCACATTCTCTAACCGTTCTGTGTCTATGTTCACTTGGCTTCTCTTTTTCTCTTTTCCACAATGCACGACTACAGTTTTCTTTTTAATATATACAGGAAACCCATCCACACCATCAATACCATCCAACAAACTTCCGTGCACTCAGACATACATAAGAAAGCAGCTTACAATAGCATGGTACTCAGAGCATTAACTGTTCCTTTATCTTGCAAGAATTATAAAAAAGAAATTAATACTATTCACAATATTGCAGAATGCAATGGTTTCAGAAGAACCTTCATCAGTAGAATGAAATGAAATGTCATATGGCTTTTAGTGCCGGGATATCCCAGGACGGGTTCGGCTCACCAGGTGCAGGTCTTTCTATTTGACTCCCGTAGGCGACTTGCACGTCGTGATGAGGATGAAATGATGATGAAGACAACACGTACACCCAGCCCCCGTGCCATTGGAATTAACCAATTAAGGTTAAAATCCCCGACCCGGCCGGGAATCGAACCCAGGACCCTCAGAACTGAAGGCCAGTACACTGACCATTCAGCCAACGAGTCGGACATCAGTAGAATCATCAATAGATGTAAGAGGAGACCCAAGACTATCCTGGAAAAAGGTTCCGGTCCTAAAGAGAAATTTTCCGATTTCACTTTCAGTAAGAGTAGCATTTACCAAATTTCTAATATCATTAAAAAACACAACATTAAAATAGCGTTTAGATAATGTGACCATATTTTCTCAAGCTGAAAACGGGACACTTATCAACTGGCTTTAAAAAAGTATTATTTGGTCTAAAAGTTAAAGCAAATAGAAAACTATAAGCCTGTTTATCTATTTATTACAAATATAAGGCAAAATTATTACAATAGGCCCAATGAATACAGAACATTTAAAGCATTACATTTTACATCATGTTATACAGTTAGCCTAGAGGATATATTTTTCTGAAGAATGGATTTTCTTCAGAAGTTTCTCATTTTACTTCAAGTAATTAAACGCAAAGCAACTGTATTTTAAATTGACTTTGGTAAGCAACGATGCTTTCAGCGTTCCAACTTTTAATTGTTTTTTTTCTGATGTCCATATTTTGTTCATACTTGCAAAAACTCTCTCTACAGGTGCATTAGTACCTGGCAAGGATAACCCAAATTCTACAACCTAAGAAAAAGTACTGAATAATAGTTTTTGAAGAGAGAAATACTGAAACATTGCTACCCATCTCAGCTGGGCTTCTTTTCCTTCATTATTCCATTGAGTGATTTTGTCCTGCAGTAGCAAATTGCTTAACATAAACAAATTCACTGAAAATAGCATTATCATCAACATTTGATTCTCCAGATACAATTTTAATCGTAGATATACATATTTCAACATCATTCCACTTCAGGACATTGTTAAGCAAGATCCATTAAAATTTCTATTATACATCAAATCTGTCAGTCCAGACTTTTAAGTAATGAATACATGAATCATAGAAACTACTAGCTGAAGTACCCGTGCTTTGCTACGGAATTTTACATTGTATACAGTATTCTAGGTCAGACGGTGTACGCGTTGTGAGCAAGATTGTATTGAATTGCATAGCACTTAACGTTACCCTAGAAACGCAACGGTGAAGTCACCAAACGTCTTTTCTCATATGAAGACTGATATAGGGAATTCTCATTGTAATGGTAGGCCCGCTTGCCTACCATCAGTCACAATCAGGTTGGGGAGTTTTCATTATAATGGTAGACACTCACTCTCCACCTACATTTTTAAATCCTCAGAAAGACTCTCTTAGTGGTCTTTCCAAGTGAAATTAACATACGTCATTACAATGACGTCAGTAGGAATGGCGCGATTAAATGCAATGCCTTCATATGAAATACTCTATCAAATGAAAACCCGCACATTTTCTCACTTTTAATGCTGCCGATCTAACAGTCTAAAATTCCAGAGCTGGAATGATCAAAGACGCAGACAGCCGTGATCCGTGAACACTCTTCGGTTTTTTTTCCAATGGGGAGGTGGTCGAATAGTGGAGACTCCCAGGGCAAAAACTATGCCCTTTTACTAATCTGTTTCCTAGGAATACCCGATGAGTCGGAAAATCTTAATTCACTACACTGGCGGTGGAAAAATCTATCCAACTTGACAGGCAAATTTTTCCTCCAAGCCAGAGGAGAAACCCCCACTTCACTGCTAATTTGGAATAAAATGAATGTAGAATTTAATAAAAGTGAGGAGGAGGAAGCTTTCCTTAAGAAACGGCTCTTTTCAGGGTTGACTTTTGAGTTATTTAGTGAACTGTGGTACTATAATTTGGAATAGGCCTAAATTGTTATTCTTGACCAGGCATAATACTACTACTACTACTACGTGAGCTTCTGCCTTAAGTATGCACACTGCTCATTCAAAACAGCGCGTCAGTGACGGGATCGAATAGCTGGAATACTATGATGAACCAGTGTGTTACGTACCAACTGTATCACAAAATGTATGGCATGGTAAAGAAGAAAGTTTTCTAACTCCCCAGCTATTTGAAGCCAATATTCAGTCAGACTGTTGTAGTAAGTACGCAGCAGTAATCCCATCTATCGGAGTTGAGAGGCAGCATAAGAGACAAAGAACATCACAACAAACAATGGTCAATGAAATGTTATTGTTGATCAATGTTATGCGCTTTCGATATTGTAGGCCTTCACATTTAGTTTTCTTCCGACTCTGAAATACCACTCTTACCATAGTCGGTACGGTAAAACTGAATAAAGCATAACTTATAAGAAATTGTATTCTCTATAACTTTTGTTATGTAATACTTTTCGATAAGACCAAAAATTACATTTTAGGTGCCTTCCCCTAAACTACCATTTCATCCAGGGTGAATAAATGTATTTATAGCTTAGACTGTTGTTTTTTATTCCCCGACTCTATATACCGATTTTTATTAAATTCTGTTAACCCATTTTCTCGTGGTTCGGCGTTGATATGGACTTAGCAACAAAATTACACATTCATGAATATCTATGTTACCATAGCCGGTAAGGTAAAAATGAATAAGACATAAATGGTCGTAAATTTAATTCTATATAACTTTGGATATGTAGTATTTACCGATACGACCACTAATAATATCAATATTTGAGAATTAAATTTCAGGCCTTCCCCTAAACTACCATTTCGCTCAGTGTGAATAAAATGACTCATAGCCTAGATTATAGTGGCTCATTCTCCGACTATGCATACCAATTTTCATTGAGATAGGACCACTCATAACGTAAATATTTAAGAATAACATTTTTGACCTTCCCCTAAAGTACCATTTCATCCAGCATGAATAAAATTATTTATAGTCTATATTGTAGCGACTTATTCTCCGACTTTGCATACCAATTTTATTAAGATAGAACCACTAATAACATAAAAATTTGATAATTAAATTTTAGGCCCTCCGCTAAACTACCATTTCCATCAGCGTAAATAAAATTATTTATGGCCTAGATTGGCAGAGACTTATTCCCCGACTTTGCATACCGATTTTCATTAAATTCTCTTTATCCCTTTTTTTTTAGTGATGCGTGTACATACATACATACAGACAGAAATTACAGAAAAGAAAAAAGTGCATTTCCTTGTTACTGTGGACATGACCGATACATAAATACCATTTTTTTCAAATTCTGAGCAATGTACAGACAAAACTCTTATTTTATATATATAGATTAGCAATTTTTTTGGAAATCCTCTACTTTCACCTTACCCTCATCTTGTAGTTCATGCAATGCACATTTTACAACATCTGGGATAAAACTGTTGATTTTTCTAAACCACTGTTGATTTTTTCCTGGCGGCTTTACGTCGCACTGACACAGATAGGTCTCATGGCAGCAATGGGATAGGAAAGGCTTAGGTGCTGGAAGGAAGCAGCCTTGGACTTAATTAAGGTACAGCCCCAGCATTTGCCTGGTGTGAAAATGGGAAACCATGGAAAACCACCTTCAGGGCTACCGACAGTGGGATTCGAACTCACTATCTCCCGGATGCGTCCCTAACCGCGTGGCCAACTCGCCCGGTGTTGAATTCCTTAAGGATTTCATAGTAACCATCAGTGTTACAGTCTGAAAAATCACATGGTTGTAAAGATGGGTTTCTTAAAAACATTTCTCCTGTAATTGTTTTTAAAGCAATGGAATTTCCATCTTAAAAACACTAATTCTGTCTCAGCACCCACCAATACACGTTGTCTTGCAAAGAAACATCTAAATCACTCAAATGGTTTGTAATGCCCGCTAAAAAGGAAAGACCAGCAACCCAGCATGTGTTCTTACATCACAGCCAAAGCGACTGAGTGGGGGTGGGATAGCCCTGACCGGGGGGGGGGGGCTGTCAGGGCACCCTAGCCCTCAAACACTGAGTTGGAATGGTCTGCTTAAAGGTGTTTACTGTATAGCACAACTCTCTACATCCACTAAACACCATATCGGTCCCTGTTTTTTTTTTTTTTGATAATGCAATCAAGTAGGCCTAACATTCTTATATCACCATGTTGCAGGAATGGTTCATTCCAGAGCTCCAAAGACTGAATCTTCCAGCTCCTGCCCACTACATACCTGGTGTCTGCAAATTCTTATATGAAATGTTGCCAAATAGGTGGATATAGAGTGCAAATCAGCATCTTTGCCAGTGAATGGCCAGCCAGGAGTCCTGATCTCACATGAAGTGACAATGCCTCAGAGTGTCTCGCAACAAAGATACCAGACAACTGAATAGTTAAAGGAACCTCTTCAGATGGCATTTGCAACCATCACATAGCACATGCACAGAACAAGGTGTCACAACAATGATACTCTGGATGCTCAAGATGTTTAAATATAATTCATCTGCCAGTGCCAATAATCTGAAATGCAAGATGGAAAATAAAGTACATCTTCAGTCAAAACCTAGAGGGCAATAAAGACATTTGGACCACATTCAAGTCAATAGCAAGAGTAGAGATCAGACGTTACACACTACAAATTGCAAAATATCACGGCAAAATGACACTAAACAATCCGGAAAATATGTATGATACTCTTTTACTAGTGGCTTTACGTCACACCAACACAGATAGGTCTCATGGCAACGGCGGGATAGGAAAAAATGGGAAACCATGGAAAACCATCCTCAGGGCTGCCGACAGTGGGATTTGAACCCACTATATCCCGGATGGATGCTCACAGCCGTGTGCTGCTAACCGCACAGCCAACTCGCCTGGTATGTGTGGTACTAATCAGTCAAAAGTCCTCCCTGTTTTTTTTGTTTAAACAAACACACAGCTATAACTTGCTATAAGAAATCAATATACCGTATTTGCTCGCATACAAAGGGCACTAGGAAAGTTTGGCAATATGCTAAAACGGTTGGCTGGACACCCGTTATGGTGAGGGATGAAAAGAGGGGTGAAAACCGGTCTAGAAGACAGCAAGGCACGACCTTCATACCAGTTTTTACCAAGCAGTGGGACTGAAAGCAAGTTAAGATGTCAGTGTGGTCTAAAGGTGAATATCACACAATTATACGATACAATTTTGCTCGTGGATTAACTGTTGACCAGTGCCTGGAGGAAATAACTCCTGTGCTGGGGAAAGACTGTCCACATCGGACAACAATTTTTCGCTGGTACAAAGAGTTCCAGAGGGGATATTTTAGGGTTGAAGATGACCCTCGTTCTGGGCAACCGTCTGATTCAGTGACTGAGGAAAACATTGAAGCTGTGAGGAAAATGTTGCACCAAGAGAGGTGGTTGACATGGCAAGTAGAAGAGACCCTCCATATCCCTGCACCAGCTATTCATTCAATTCTACACAACCATCTCCATGTTAGAAAGGTTTGTTCCCTTTGGGTGCCCCATTCACTTTCAGAGGAACAAAGGGCACATCGAGTGAAATTGTGCCGAAAAATGCTTTTAAAAAAAGTTTGAAAATGGGACTTCATGTAACGTCAATAGCATCGTTACAGGTGACGAAACTTGGCTTTATTATTACGATGTCCCAACAAAATCCCAGAACAAGGTGTGGCTGTTTGAAGATGAGGGTACTCCTGTGACTGTGCGAAAGTCAATGAAAGTGAAGAAGTGATTGCAGTATTCTTTACTAAACGGGGCATCCTGACTCGGGTTGTGCTAGAAACACAAAGGACAGTTACAGCGAAGTGGTACAGTGAGACTTGTCTGCCTCAGGTCATCCAAGCTCTCAAGCAGCTCCGTCCAAGGTCACAGCTCAACACTTAGCCCTTGCATCATGACAATGCTCCAACACATCGTGCTAATGTAACAATGGATTTTCTTGCCAGATCAGGGTTGACAGTGCTTGATCACCCTACATACAGTCCTGATCTTGCCCCATGTGACTTCGCATTCTTCCGAGAAGTGAAGATGAAGCTGAAAGGGCGGCATTTTGCATCTGACGAGGAGCTTCTGGCAGCATGGGATCAAGAGTGTGAAAATGTAACTGAAGGAAAGTGGCAGAGTTGGTTCAGTGACTGGTTTTGACATATGGAGAAGTGTATTGAATGTGGTGGAAATTATTTTGAAAAAGTCTAAAGCGTTCACTCACAGTGCAAAACTTTCCTAGTGCCCGTTGTACAGCTTGCCACCGCGTATATCTCGCACCCCATTTTTAACATTGAAATTGCAGGAAAAAAAACCCCCCACACCTAACTCGCATTAATTTCTGACATTGTCAAAGACATATGGTACATATACAAAATTAAGTTTGGGTATTCCGTGGATGTGCCTACATTAAATATTGGGACTGTACCAATTGCTGTTATGGTACTTTGTACTTGAAAGTACAAGAAGAAGCTGTATTTCCTTCTACCTGCAGAACGGTTGAGGCTAGCCGTTGTAATGAAAATACCTAACTTGCAAACCCCCGCCCCAAGGTCGCATTCCTAGCCAGTCAGTCACACTCAGCCATTCCTCTCACTCTTCAGTCTCTGTCAATACGCTTATCGCTACCCATCGGGCAGAGCTGATCATGTGAACTGGGAGTGTTTCCCTTTCCATGCAGTCAGATGATCACGGCATTAGGTATCGTCCATCTGTTGTATTTTCAACAAGAACCAGTATTCTGCCTACACGTTTCATTGTTGTTTCTGAGTTAAGTTTTCTTGTGCAGGTCGAACTGTAAGTTATGGAAAAGCGTGGGAGTTTTTTTGTTTTTTTTTTGGCTAGGGGCTTTACGTCGCACCGACACAGATAGGTCTTATGGCGACGATGGGATAGGAAAGGCCTAGGAGTTGGAAGGAAGCGGCCGTGGCCTTAATTAAGGTACAGCCCCAGCATTTGCCTGGTGTGAAAATGGGAAACCACGGAAAACCATCTTCAGGGCTGCCGATAGTGGGATTCGAACCTACTATCTCCCGGATGCAAGCTCACAGCCGCGCGCCTCTACGCGCACGGCCAACTCGCCCGGTAGCGTGGGAGTTACACGGCTGGGTTTAAAACTCAAAGTGATAACATATGCTGAAGAACATGGTAACAGAACTGCTGGCTGAGAATTCAGTGTAAGTGAATTTAATGTTTGTTACTGTCAAACAGAAAGCTCCGCTAGAAACCACCAACTGAACACACAAGGCATTCAGAGGGCCGAAAACTGGTAAGTTTCCTGAGCTGGAAAACGAGCTGCTTCATTTTGTTACAGAGTTGTGAAATGATGGCTTTAGTATCTCACACGAGATGCTACATTTCAAAGCGTGTGAACTAGCGATTAAACGAGGAATCAGCTGTTCAGATCTGAAAGCGAGATGGGCAGCACAAATGCATTGGACGGAAGTCAGGATGATGCAGTATGGGATGGTGACCAGAATGATGCATGCCAGAATAGCTCTGAGATTGAAAGCAGTGACAATGAATGGTGTAAGTAAGCCAGTTGTCATGTTTCAATAGCCTAGCGCAAATTTTACGTTTTTTTGGGAATACGGTCTTTTGCACACAAATCCCTGCATAAATCATGCACCAAAAATGGTCACACTTATTTTTGGTCAAATATAGTGTGAGTTATATGTGAGCAAATATGGTATATCAATGCAAAATTTAAATATGAGGAACATAAATATGGTTTGTGGTGAGGGTTACTGTAGTCACGTCCTAGTTCATGAACCATGGGCAACAGCTGAGTGACGTAGAAAGTGGTCCCGAGAGTCGGGATACCAGTTGCTACGGAATAGGAGTTGTCATCTCAGACATGTTCTGAGTCGTGGCCCTCCTTCTGTTCACGCAGCTATGACTATACTATCCAATGATGGTCCTCAAATTGTTAAAGAAGGAATTTTCACAGGGACTACGTGCAAGTAGATCAATATCCTGCTTCACAGAATTTGCTGTGCTCAAGAAATTTTAAGAAAGTCTCGGAACTATGAGAGTAACGCAGTCCCACTTCTACTTGACAAGCCTAGGTTTTCAATACTGTTTAACTCTTATATATCATGTCTTTTACCCCATTAAAACAATGGAAAAGACTGTGACATCGTGTGCTCTAAGGTGGGTTGTTACTACATGCACTGAACAATATCTGCACAGTGTGAAAAGTGACATCCATGTGTATCGGATTCCATGTAAGCTGGAAGGTCTCCCGGCTATAATCACATCAACAGTCACTTAAAACTACAGGCACACATGCTTGTATTCCAACAACAATATTATATCAGGTGGCAGTCCGGCTCAATGGCTAAGTGGTTAGCGTGCTGGCCTTTGGTCCAAAGGGTCCCGGATTTGATTCCCGGCTGGGTGGGAGATTTTAACCTTCATTGGTTAATGCAGATGGCTCGGGGCCTGGGTGTGAGTGCCGTCTTCATTATTAGAATTCATCATAGCTGGGGGCCCCATCCTCACAGAAGTGCAGGTCGCCTATACGGCGTCAACCTGAAAGACCTGCACCAGGCCTCTTCGGAGGCCACACACCATATATAGGTGGCAGTGAGCTACAGCAATACTACAGACCGGGCTCACGAATATCAGTGCCTCAGCTCCGCGGAGTTACTGTCTTCTGTTGCCATTAATGCTTTCACGGCCCGTACTTATAGACATGATACTGTATAGGCTTTTGGGCTTATATCGTGTCAAGAAAATAAGGTGAAATTCTTAACGTTTCGCAGAAAACTGTGCTCTGTATCCTCAGAAGAAATCTCGACTGACCACGAGGAAAGCTTCTTAAACAATGACACTTTGAAATCTGGACACTATAATGAAGTGAAAATGGTACGAATTTGGAAAACGAGACGAAATAACAATATTGAAAGGACAGGGCTGGCAACCAGGTATTACTTAATTGATAGCCAATGTCCCTGTTGAAACTGTTAGGATTTCTACGTATTTTCACAGCTTCCCATATAATCCTGCACCTGTAGTGTCTAGTGTGGGTAAGAGCTCGAGCGTCTTGGAACATGACATCATGACCCGATGATAGAGCGTGCTGAGCTATTACCGATTTGTCTGGTTGGTTGAGACGAATATTACATCATGTTCTTTGATACGGGTTACTTCGTCTCGGTGTTTTCCAAATTCGTAAGTTCCTTGTCACGAGATGTTTCATTCCAGGCTTGTGTCTATATCAAACACCTGTCTATGTCATATGTTACGCAAACACGTTACGTGGAAAGCTTAGTCTGACTGTGCTGGTTCGGTCAGCTTCCGCTTCGAACGCTAGCGTTGTGCCACTTCCCGGGGGCCATCTGATGGCGAATGAACGTACCATTTCCACTTCTATTATAATGTCCAAATTTCAAAGTGTCATTGTTTAAGAAGCCTTTCTCGTGCTCAGTCGAGATTTCTTCTGAAGACGCAAAGCACAGTTTTCTGCGAAACATCAAGAATTTCACCTTATTTTCTTGACACGGCATAAGCCCAAAAGCCTATACAGTATCATTATTGTCTTCTGTTTACTTCTCGAGGCCTTCTTGCAGCATATGTGGTCGGGGTGGTCGACAAGTCTGCCAACCTCACTAGTTAAGGAATAAGATGAGGAGGCATAAGCCCCCAGGACAGGAAAGAATGGAAGGTAAAGTCATACAAGACCGTTTGGACTGGTTAGGGCAGGGGTGGAGAAGAACATTGGTCTAGATAAGGTAGGGTAGGGCCTGGACAATACCAGTGATTTGTGGACAAGCAAAAGGGGGTGTGGGGGCATAAGACCCCAGGTCAGAACAGTTGGGCCCCTGTGCAAACACTATTGGTCTGCACTAGTCAGGGACAGGGCAATAGCAGCGTATTCTATCTGGGCTAGTGGTGAAAAGTTGAATTACAATGGTAATACTTTTTTCATAACTGAGATACATGGGGCGATTACAGCGCCTTCTATGGGGTCTAGTGGTGGAAAGCTGTACACCTTTTTTTCCGTACTTTTTGTAACATACATTGTCCCACGACGAAAACAGCACATTCTATTTGGCCTAGGGCGATAGAGCATTGTATGTTCGTGTGTCCCCACCTGTATCACTTCTATTTAGCCTATTTGTGCATTTTTCTGCCCAGGTTGGTAATGCAATCTAGTTATTGTGATAGATAGGAATGACGTTACATCCAACTTTACGTTGGCCAATACGAATGCAAGTAGCCACTTCAGCAATGGACAATGGCGAGTGTTGCTCTTGATTAAGTTATAAAAGTAAATGTACTTCTGGGGGCGGGCTGGTGGGTTCCAGGACATCAAAATGAATACATCTCTCCTCTAAAAGCAATTCCAAGTAAGATTTGCATAAATTCTACTTCCTAATAATGCTTCTAAGATTGGTGTGCATAGGCCGTATTTTTACCTGAACTCCTCAAGTTGGTAGTTCTTAATGTTCTTGCTTTTAATGCCCAGTGAACAGAAAAGTGTAACGGGCTGTCCATTGATTCAGTGGAGTATTCTACAAAATACAATTTAAGAAAATGAACTTGCCAAAAGTTTTTGATTATATAACATAATCTCTTTGTGAATGTAAGCAAATAAGCTTTAAGTTTTACATAACTGCTGATACCAGGATCACAGACACGAGACCTCCAAATTTACGTGGAATCCAACCCACAGGCATATGGATTAAGTAATTAAAGAAGTAAAGTCAAATCTTTGCTCAATTTTGTTAATAAAACTTTTACCAGTACAGTTCTGCAACAACTTGTAGGCCTATCCTAAAATAAGGTTCCTAGAAGGAAACAATAATTTAATTTCATCGATTGCAAATGTTAAAAATATTTAAGCTCTTTAGGCCTTACTTTCTTCTTCAGCTTAAGTCTGACTTCCTAAATTTTCTTATTTGGTAGCACCATCGATCATTACAAGTGTTATGAACAGGCAATAAAACCTGCAGATTATGTCCCAGAGAATGAGAATTAAATTACTGTCAGCATGGATTTGACAATCGTCAATAAACTGGAGACAGACAGACAATTTTGGCAATAAGAGTTTCCTCAAAATAAAAAAACACAGACAGGATTGAGTCATAAAATGATACTGACATTAGGTTTCATGATGCTCAGGGTGCAATGGTTCTCTTCATTGTGATGATTCCTGCCAGTGACACACAGTAGCATAGCCAGGATCGGCCAGTGGGGAGGAAAAGGGGGGTTATAGTTACAAAATGATGATAGAACACAATGAAAGTGCATGTGTGGTGCGCGCATGCATGGCTTCGTCATTACAAGGACACTGCCAAGTGAATTATGTTAATATTCAGCATGCAGTACACTGCAAAATCTTACATTAAAATACAGAACAAGTACAATACGATCAAGGTCAACAGTTTTACAGCGAATGGTATGTTCAATTTAAGATCTAAAATCCAACATTGGAGGCTTCTTAGAAATTAGATCCAAGAGATCTGTTGGTTCTACAATGATGTCTCTGAATGTTTATTTAGTTTATTGTCAGTTTGTTTATTTTATTTTTCGTAACATTTCCCGGGGGGGGGCGGGGGGGGTTCTAACTACCTGTAACCCCTTGTGACTACGCCCCTGGTGACACATGAGAACAAAGTCAGAAAACAACTGTCGAAAACCAGTCACCTACAACAGAGTTGTGGGCACTACTGATGGCATAAAAACCTTAAGGGTAGACAAGCACAAAGGTGGTCGAACAAAACACAAGTAATCTCTTCCAAATCTGGCCTATTACAAATGATCTCAACGGTAATGTTTAAACAGGAATCAATTTACGAATGTGTCACTAGAATGTCTATGAAAGTGTAACATATCGGATTATTAGTATATTTATATGTCATTTCAAACGAAGGAATAAATACAACAAATGATTATTATTTTTCGTTTGAACACTCACGATTGTAGACAAACAAAGAAACTTAACCGCTTAACCTACATGCCTTCTCATGTTTAATAACCTCTTAAACCATACACCAGAACGTATATCACACCGAACGAATGATCATATCCGATGTCCTGAGTTTATTATTTGATACTTACTTGTCTCCTGCCACAATAGCAAACGATAAACTAAAAATAACACAAAGTGGTCAAGCACATCGTCTGGTTATCCGATTCAAAACATCGTTCATCACGGCTGTAGCATAGGAACGTAAATACTGTCACAGAGACACTCCAGGTTGACCAACATCCATACGAAACAAAAGTTTATGTAACCTCTGTGAACTACAGACATTCACTCCTGATGCGGCGTTTCCTCAGAACTTATACTTTTCCTGTAATTTGTTTGCCTGGTGTTTATTATTGACTTCGTTTTTTCCTCTAATTCCTTATACCGTAATTATTGATGGGCATTCGGTACTAGTTCCGCAACGAAGGCACACTTTGGTGGAATTCTCCATGGCTCTTTACCTTGTCCACTGCGAACGTCTGGTTCTTTCCTTTCTCCTAATATATTCATAGGTTAGAATCATATTTCCACCCGAATTATCGCTTTCACAACACATTCTTTTTCTCTCGTGAATATGAATACATCTGTAGCCTGTACGGTACTGGGCGGGAGTATCAGCTGTTTCCGTGCAGTCGATCCCTCTCGATCGATGAGCAGTGTGACAGGGTAAATGAATTTAGTCGTTAGTACTCGATGCCAGTTGGTCGCTCTTGATCGTTCGATGCCCTGTGTGACAGCGGGCCAAGACAGAGAAGATATTCACATTTTTGCGTATGCAGGCGACATAAGCTCCACAAATCTGCACAAACTACAGAGTGCCATACATACAATTGTAAAATGGTGCCAGAACAACAACTTCTACATTGTGTTGTGTTTGAGTCATCATTCCATAGACTGGTTTGATGCAGCCTCCCATGCCACCCTATCCTGTGCTAACCTTTTCATTTCTACGTAAAGGCAGGTCTCCACTGATTAACATTTAACAACAACATGTTAAATGTTAAAAGTGTTAAATGTTAACTGGTGACACCATCAACATGTTAAATGTTAAATGTTGAATACTGTTTCATCTAACATTGTGTCCACACTTAATAAACATGTTAAACTTAACTTTCTTTGTTTATATGTAGGTAGTTCATCTTATCAGTTTGCGGTAATAAATTTAGGTGGTGTCTAGTATTTTCAAACAAGGACAATGGACTCAGATGAAAGAGATTTGGCCTTTGTTATTGCCACTGTTGCTTCTTGTTATGATTTACAAATGCAGTTTTATTAGACACATTTCCTCCCCTCATCCTGCTCATTGCTTCGAAAGCAAAACACTATGAAGTATAAACTTCGTCCGTTCCCGCCCCCCGACTTCAGACTTTTTCTGATTTTTTTGCAATACCGGTACTCGACTGTACTGGGAGCGGAGGTACGCTAGGTATTTTTCGATGCACTCGCGGGAATAATTATATAGAGTTCGTGGAAACTGTCGGCTTTCTTCGCTTTATCTCTGTTTCCTTTGATGAGACATCCCACAAACAAGGCCTTTCTATTATATCATTAATTAAGTCCAAAGGAATCTTGCTCCACTACATTTCTGACTATAAATTTTAGTATAGTGTAGACAGAACGACACGCGTACGCGTACCGGTACTGGTACTGTATTTGTAGCTTATAACAAAGAGAATGAGAGTTGCGGAGTGTTGAAACTATAATCCTACTTCACGAGAAGCACGTCGTTTGCGTCGTTTGGCTATCTGTTGACATGGAAACGGCAAGGAAGTTGCCGAAGCTGTGCCAACATCTCACGAACAACGAATTGACTTGACATGTTTTCCACTTGGAGCGGAAAACACGCCAACATGTTAAAAGTGTTAACCTCAACATTCTGAGTTAACAAGCAAAGTCAATTGGAAGATACAAACACAATATACATGTCAATTGTAACATGTTAAATTTAACATGTTGGTGTTAAATGTTAATCAGTGGAGACCGGCCTTAACTATTGCATCCTACATCTGCTCTAATCTGCTTGTCATATTCATATCTTGGTCTACCCCTACCGTTCTTACCACGTACACTTCCTTCAAAAACCAACTGAACAAGTCCTGGGTGTCTTAAGATGTGCCCTATCATTCTATCTCTTCTTCTCGTCAAATTTAGCCAAATCGATCTCCTCTCACCTATTCGATTCAGTATCTCTTCATTCGTGATTCGATCTATCCATCTCACCTTCAGCATTCTTCTGTAACACCACATTTCAAAAGCTTCTATTCTCTTTCTTTCTGAGCTAGTTATCATCCATGTTTCACATCCATACAATGCCACACTCCACACGAAAGTCTTCAAAAACATCTTTCTAATTCCGATATCAATGTTTGAAGTGAGCAAATTTCTTTTCTTAAGAAAGCTCTTGCTTGCTTGTGCTAATCTGGATTTTATGTCCTCCTTACTTCTGCCATCGTTAGTTATTTTACTACCCAAGTAACAATATTCATCTACTTCCTTTAAGACTTCATTTCCTAATCTAACATTTCCTACATCACCTGCCTTCGTCCGACTGCACTCCATTACTTTTGTTTTGGACTTATTTATTTTCATCTTGTACTCCTTTCCCAAGACTTCATCCATACCATTCAGCAACTTCTCGATATCTTCTGCAGTCTCAGATAAAATAACAATATCATCGGCAAATCTCAAGGTTTTGATTTCCTCTCCTTGGACTGTGATTCCCTTTTCAAATTACTCTTTGATTTCCTTTACTGCCTGTTCTATGTAAGCATTGAAAAGGAGAGGGGACAAACTGCAGCCTTGCCTCACTCCTTTCTGGATTCCTGCTGCTTCTTCTTCTTCAAAGCCCTCGATTCTTATCACTGCAGACAGGTTTTTATACAGATTGTAGATAATTCTTCGTTCTCGGTATCTGATCCCTATCATCTTCAGCATCATAAATAGCTTGGTCCAATCAACATAATCGAATGCCTTTTCTAGATCTACGAATGCCATGTACGTGGGCTTGTCCTTCTTGATTCGATCCTCTAAGGCCCCATTCACAGTGCAAACGTAACCGTAAACTTAACGACGTAACGTAACCGTAAAATTAACGTAAAATTTGTGGTATTCACAATGGAGGAACGTAACATTAACGTAAGGAGTACACAGCAGCCAATCAAAACACTGCCATGTTATTTAGTACGGAAGTCGGGTTTTGGACTATCTCGCAGTTTTATATTTCAATACCTCGATGGAATCAAACAACGTGGTAGCGGAATTCATATTACTTCAAACATCTATTGCTTTGCACCTGGGAAAAGACGAAAAGGCGATCTAAACAACGATGCAGAAAATGGGATCATCCCTTGAATCAAATAAGGTTACGGTACCGGTACCTCAATGCGATTTCGGTAATCTAATGTAAGAAATGACCCTCATCAGTTCGTTTTGGACATGTGGATGAAACCTGAACTGTTTGCCTTTCTTACGATTTACTTCCCCTTTGCTAATAAAAAGGATTGTAAGGTCTCCTTTACCGACATCTATGCCCCTGTCTATCACACCCCGATAAGATATTTGGATCTATTTGTTTGGATGATATCGTTTTCGTAAACTAGTAGTCCGTCATAATGTTAAGAAATATACAGGGACACTGTTTTATTTATGACAGGGATTGTCTCTCGTCCGTTCGCCAGCGCTGCGAGCTTGTCTCCTGCCATTTACCGTCAGATTTCATTGCTACAGGATATTTATTTCCACCTATTATTCTTCGGTACAGCGTATTTGTAATTCTTTTTCCTTCTATCATACATAGCCTATACACAAAGACTATTTTGAAAGAGAATTACAAGTGTTTCGTCGAAAGAAGTCATTATATCGTGCACAACACACAATGTTTACCTATGCTCTGATTGGCTGGTTCTTAAAGTTAACGTAAAATTAACCGCAAGAGCTTGGAGTTTGCAATCCCTTAATTTTACGGACTCGCAGTTAAGTTTACGTCGGCGCATTGTAAATGGATCCATTAGATAAGATGGCCGCTAACTTCTAAGTTAACGTTAATTTTAAGTTTACGTTACGTTACGTTTGCATTCTGAATGGGGCTTAAGATCAGACGTAAAGTCAAGATTGCTTCACGTGTACCTAAATTTCTTCTGAAGCCAAATTGATCTTCTCCCAACTCAGCTTCAAATTGTTTTTCCATTCTTCTGTAAATAATACGTGTTAAAATTTTGCAGGCATGAGATACTAAACTAATGGTGCGGTAGTTTTCACACATGTCAGCACTGGCTTTCTTGGGAATAGGTATAACAACATTCTGCCGAAAATCGGATGGGACTTCTCCTGTCTCATATGTCTTGCACACTAAATTAAATAACCTTGCCATGCTGGTTTCTCCTAAGGCAGTCAGTAATTCAGAGAGAAAGTCATCAATTCCAGGTACCTTGTTCCTATTTAGGTCACTCACAGCTCTTTCAAAGTCTGACCTCAAAATTGGGTCTCCCATTTCATCAGCATCAACAACCTCTTCATGTTCCAGAACCAAATTATCTACATCTTTACATTGATACAACTGTTGGATATGCTCCTGCCATCTTTCTGCTTTGTCTTCTTTCCCTAGAAGTGGCTTTCCACCTGAGCCCTTAATATTCATACACCTAGATTTCCTTTCTCCAAAGGTTTCCTTGATTTTCCTGTATGCAGCATCTACCTTTCCCAGGACCATACAGCCTTCGCCATCTTTGCACTTCTCCTTCAGCCATTCTTCTTTAGCTGCCTTGCACTTTCTATCCACTTGATTCTTTAATCGCCTGTATTCTTTTCTGCCCTCTTCATTTCTAGCATTCTTGTATTTTCGTCGTTCATCAATCAGGTCTAGTATCTCCTGAGTTATCCACTGATTCTTAGTTGATCTTTTCTTCCTTCCTAACATTTCTTCAGCAGTCCTACTGACTTCATTTTTCATGACTCTCCACTCCTCCTCTATAGTGTTTCCTTCAGCCTTTTCATTTAGTCCTTTTGCAACATGTTCCTTGAAACAATCCCTCACACCCTTTTCTTTCAACTTGTCTAGATCCCACCTCTGTGCATTCTTTCCTTTCTTCAATTTCAGATGGCATTTCATGACCAACAAGTTGTGGTCAGAGTCCACGTCTGCTCCTGGGAAAGTTTTGCAATCCAACACCTGGTTTCTGAATCTCTGCCTAATCATAATGAAGTCTATTTGATACCTTCCAGTGTCTCCAGGTCTCGTCCACGTATACAGCCGCCGTTTGCGGTGTTTGAACCAAGTATTGGCAAGGACTAAATTATGTTCAGTGCAGAATTCAATCAGCCGACTTCCTCTTTCGTTCCTTTGTCCCAATCCAAATTCTCCTACTGTACTACTCTCTCTACCTTGGCCTACCACTGCATTCCAGTCTCCCATCACAATTAGATTCTCGTCACCTTTTACATATTGTATTAAATCTTCTATCTCCTCATATACTCTTTCGATTTCTTCATCATCCGCTGAACTAGTAGGCATATAGACCTGCACTATTGTGAAGGGCATTGGTTTGGTGTCTATCTTGACGACAATAATTCTTCCACTATGCTGGTCGTAGTAGCTTATCCGCTGCCCTATTTTCTTATTCATTATTAAACCAACTCCTGCATTTCCCCTGTTTGATTTTGTGTTTATAATTCGGTAGTCGCCTGGCCAAAAATCTTGTTCTTCCTGCCAACGTACTTCACTTATACCAACTACATCTAACTTTAGCCTATCCATCTCCCTTTTCAGATTCTCTAACCTACCACAACGATTCAAACTTCTAACATTCCACGCTCCGACTCGCAGAATGTCAGTATCCATCTTCCTGATGATCGCCCCCTCTCGTGTAGTCCCCACCCGGAGATCCGAATGGGGGACTGGTTTACCTCCGGAATATTTTAGCCGGGAGGAAGCCATCATCAGTACATCATTCATACAGAGAGAGCTGCATGTCCTCGGAAGGTAGTTATGGCTGTAGTTTCCCGTTGCTTTCAGCCGTGTAGCAGTATCAACACAGCTAAGCCATGTTGAGTATTATTACAAGGCCGTATCAGTCAATTATCTAGACTGTCGCCCTTGCAACTACCGAAAGGCTGCTACCCCCCTTTCGATGAACCATTCGTTAGTCTGGTCTCTCAACAGATACCCATCCGATATGGTTGCACCTGCGGCTCGGCTATCTGCATCATTGGGACACGCAAGCCTCCCCACCGCGGCAAGGTCACATGGTTCGCAGAGGAGGACTTCTACATTAACAACACGAAAACGGAAATGATGGTCTTTAGAAACGGAGGTAAGATACCTCACGGAATAGAAATCACTATCTCCAACAGCAAACTCAAAATAGTCAACGATTTCAAATACTTAGGGGTCACGCTACAACCTAGCGGCAAATGCTTTACAAAACACATAACAGAAAGAGCTGCGCAAGCTATCCTAGCAATAAATAACATCAAGCACATATAAGCATATAGCATGGAAACAGCAATGAAATTACTCGAGGCCAAGATTATTCCTATCCTAACATATGGCATTGAAATTATATGGCCTGACCTCACCAGGAAAACCCTAGCTACCTTGGAAAGAGTTAAAGCATGCTTCCTGAAAAGAGCTTTAGGTGTATCCAAATCAACAAGATCCCGCCTAACATATGTACTAGCTAGAGAATCATTTCTGCTAGAGGAAAACAACCTTCGTGCTCCCATCTACCATAGCAGCAGATCAAGAATTACAAGGTTTCAGGGACCGCCGCCTAGAAATTTGGTCAGAATTCTACAGCACGGGTGCGATGATCGATAGGACCTGGACCAAGACCAAGACCAAGTACAATATCTCAGACCTTAACCGACCTATCGAAACTGTCAATAATGGCGGCAGCTGGGGTGCTAGCATGCGTTTGTTTTGATTTGTGTAAGCCGTGTTGTTACCAAATATTTATGGATATTTGAATATTATTAATCGTACATGATATTTATTTATGGTCTTAAGAAGATTATAGTTCCTCTTTCAGTGCCGTAAGAAGCTGTTTGTTCTCAAAGAGCTTATTTATTCCAACAATGTCGGTGGTGATTATGTTAATTTTGATTCTCGTGTTCTTCTCCGAAAGTACTTTCTTTATTTTTAGTTACCTATGCAATATATTTATAGTTCAATGTGCTGTGTGCCTGGATGTAAGTAAGAGCTCAGTGTTCCCGTATTCAATAGACCTAGTATTAAGGCAAAATTGGGTTAAGAGCATTCGTAAGGAAAACTTCGAAACGAATCATAGGACTAATAATGCTGTGTGCATTAATCATTTTATCATTTTTGAAATCAAATATATTCTTACGGATGACATATACCTATAGACGGTGGTGATCTAATTCCAATATCGCGCAAACTTCCGAAGTTAAAACTAATGATGCCTATCCTAGCATTTACCTTATCAGCCAACGTACCTTACTACAAAGAAAATTAAATCAGTCCCAGAAAGATCCGGAAAATCATGACCAAGATTTATGATTTAGAGACTAAATTAATCTTAAACGTTGGTGCAAGAATGATGTAACTTAATTAATTTTCAACGTTTTAGAGTGAACATGCGTAAACTAAACCTAACCCCATTTCCCGTGAGTTAACTTGAGGATTATGTTCTTTTTTATATAAAATACAATTATACCATCAATTCTGATGAGTTTTAAGGTGACGAGTGCTTTAGACGGACAAGTTTATCATACAAATATCGCTTGTACCTACTCAACAATACAGGTGGATTTCGGAGGGTTGAAATTTTGTTGGGGAAATTTGTTTGCGTGTTTTACATAATGGGCTGTGGTTAATGGTGGTGTTACATAATATTTCATGTAAGGTTAATAATGTACTTTGTTGACATCTTTATATCGTATTTGCTGACCGGAGATTCATATGTGAAATATGTTTATACTCTGTGTTTCAACCTGACGTTGATACAATAATTCTCCCTTCGTTTTATCCCCTCTGAAATTTCATTTAGACTTACAATACGCGATAACGCTACTTATGGTGTTTAATTATTCATATTTTGAGTTAGTGAGTTGCATTTCATGAGGTTCGATTTGTCATATTTTCTTTAGGTGACTCGGAATAAACATGCATAACCTTTCCCTCAACCCCTCATATCGCACGCCGATGTCCGCCATGTTTTTTCTGCATTAGGGTCTGATGTAATTGTAGTTGGTCTTGCCAAGACCAACTACAATATCTCAGACCTTAACCGACCTAACGAAACTGTCCATAATGGCGGCAGCTGGAGTGCTAGCATGCGTTTATTTTGATTTGTGTATGCCGTGTTGTTACCAAATATTTACGGAAATTTCAATATTATTAATCGTACATTATATTTTTAGTCTTAAGAAGGTTATAGATCCTCTTTCAGTGCCGTAATGAGTTGTTTGTTCTTAAAGAGCTGATTTATTGTAACAATATCACTGGTGATTAGGTTAATGTTGATTCTCGTGTTCTTCTCTGAAAGTATTTTCTTCATTTTTAGTTTCGTATGCAATACGTTTATAGTTTAATGTGCTGTGTGCCTGGATGTAAGTAAGAACTTCAGTGTTCCCATTTCCAGAAGACCTAGTATTACGGCAAAATTGGGTTAAGAGCATTCGTAAGGAAAACTTCAATCCGAATCATAGGACTAATAATGTTGTGTACATTAATCATTTTATCATTTTTGAAATGAAATGTATTGTTAGGGAAGATATTATTTACCCATAGAAGGTGGTGTTCTCATTCGAGTGCCGCGCAAACTTTCGAATTTGAAACTAATGATGTCTATCCTAGCATTTGCCCTATCAGCCAACGTACCTTACTACAGAGAAAATTAAATCAGTCCCAGAAAGATCTGGAAAATCATGACCAAGATTTATGATTTAGAGACTAAATTAATCTTAAACGGTAGTGCAACAATGATGTAATTAATTTTCAACGTTTTACAATGAACATGCCTGAACTAAACCTAACCCCATTTCCCGTGAGTGAACGTGAGGATTATGTTTTTTTATCTAAAATACAATTATGCCATCAATTCTGGTGAGTTTTAAGTTGTCGAGTGTTTTAGATGGTCATGTGTATCATACAAATATCGCTTGTACCTACTCAACAATACAGGTGGATTCTGGGGGGTTGAAATTTTATTGGAGAAATTTGTTTGCGTGTTTTACATAATGGGCTGTGGTTAATGGTAGTGTTACATAGTATTTCATGTAAGGTTAATAATGTTCTTTGTTGACATCTATATATCTTATTTGCTGACCGGAGATTCATATGTGATATATTTTTATACTCTGTGTCTGTTTCAACCTGACGTTGATACAATTATTTTCCCCCCTGAAATTACACTTAGACTTACAATACGCGATAACCCTTCTTTTGGTGTTTAATTATTCATATTTTGAGTTAGTGAGTAGCATTTCATGACGTTTGACTTGTGATATTTTCTTTAGGTGACTCGAAATAAACATGCATAACCTTCCCCTAATCCTCTCATATCGCACACCGATGTCCGCCATGTTTCTTCTGGATTACGGTCTGATTTAATTGTAGTTGGTCTTGCCTGGACGTCAACAAACTTCGAGATGAGACATGTACTAACGAGACTGTCTGTGCACGGCTTCCATCATCACCTCTGCAAAAACAAGTAGTACCACAATCCGATGATGACTTGCATATGCCAACTGTGTGAAAAAAACGTGTGATCGTTACCACATCGAACTGTGTACAAAGCGAACAAAAACCATAAGTGAATACGCAAAACTAAGTAAATAGAAATAATATTTAAATTATTTCTTTTGTTGTACTATGCACATTTGTGCGCACTTCCAATATATATATACCTGATGAGGCGTTGCCTACGATATATACAAGGCCGGGAAGTGGACCGATAGAATGCGGGTCCACCGCCTTCTCGATCCTCCTATACTGCCTGATCTATGCGAGCCATTTTGCGACTACGCTGCGACAAAGTTTCTCCGCTAGATGGCAGACATAGACGCACAATGTTCTAAATGTATTCTAATGACGACAGCCTACAAAACACTATGCAGTACGGTCATATGTTCACTGAAGCTGGTAAATTACATCAGTAATATTAAATATCGGCAATATTAGCTGTATAAAGTGGCAGTTGGCCTCTTCATGCACAATTTAAAGATTTTCGTGGACGAAGGCTTGGAGTGGTACCGTACATTTTGTGTTCTTGCCAACGCAATATCGAATACCGTAATAGAGATCTTACGAACTTGTTTAGGATAATATCACTAACAGTTTGCTGATGTTCTTTGACCTCACACTGTAACAAAACACATTCGGAAAGGATTTTTTATTTGCTATTCGTTCTACGTCGCACCGACACAGATAGGTCTTATGGCGAGACGGATAGGAAAGGCCTAGGAATGGGAAGGAAGCAGCAGTGACCTTAATTAAGGTACAGTCCCAGCATTTGCCTGGTGTGAAAATGGAAAAACATGGAAAACCATCTTCAGGGCTACCGACAGTGGGGTTCGAGCCCACTACCTCCCGGATGCAAGCTCACAGCTGCGCGCTCCTAACCGCACGGCCAACTCGCCCGGTATTCTGAAAGGGAAGACGTCGCAAGTCCTCGTATTACGCTCTTACGTTTGAAGGAGTTCGACAATAGGGCACAGCAGCTTAAACAAACTCCTGCAGATGCTTCACCAGAGCAACAAAACAAGGTTTCGGGTATCAAACTCTTCCTCTGTCCTGATGCATAATCAGTTCCATTTAGCGGTGTCTAGGCTGTGAGATGTTGCTGACACAAATGCCACACTCCATCCTCTCTTCAAAAACACGAACCTAGTACCCGCAAAATAGGATTTGCTTTCCTGTTTCTAGTTTGATTGGAATATTATCGTCTGGATATCTGAGGTTGTCCAAAATGTCTAAATATGAAGACGTTTGTTTTGTGATTGTCCGTCACAATTCTTATCACAAGGAATCCACTGTCCTCCACGGCTTTAATCACCTTCTGAAAAAATCCGCAGCCTGTTTCCAGTCATTCGACCGGGTCAGGAATGGAATGAATGAAGCCCCCATCTGGCAGCGATGATAGGAATTGTCCCAGCTGCCGAAGCCTGTCGCACTCCTCGGGGTAATGATTAATGAATGACAGATGAAATGAAATGTTATTCGAGAGTGTTGCTGGAATGTAATATGACAGGGAAAACCGGAGTATTCGAAGAAAAACCTGCCCCGCCTCTGCTTTGTCCAGCACAAACCTCACATTGCGTGACCGGGATTTGAACCACAGAACCCAGCGGTGAGAGGCCGGCGCGCTGCCGCCTGAGCCGCGGAGGCTCCATCACCTTCTGAAATGAGGTGGAAAGGCACAGATGCGGGAGTAATCTGAGGATATCCAATTACTTCCTTTATTAGATCCTTGCCCAGATAAAGCCGACAGCGGCTTTTCTCTTAATTCCCTTCTAGACGGTATTTCATGGAGTCCTAGGTTTTCTGGCTGCGAACCACCTTGCCGAGATTGGCAAAATGGTATACAACAATTGAATATTTCGGGGAAAGAACCTGAAGTTTCAGTTATACGAAAAATATACCTTGGACGAACGGAAAGAAACAAGTACCAACACCTTAAAATCACTTTTGAAATATCTATAAGTATAACATGATTAATTCATTTCACAGTTCTATACAAAATATCTCTTGTACGAAAGGAAGTGACCAGACACGTTGACTCATTGTACGAAATAACTCAGGTTTTCACACACATTCATGCACCAATAACACAGTGCTACACCCACACTGACAGCGAAGATTGTGCGTCTACTGCTGCACTCTTCCGGCGACTTGGAGAAATCTTGGTAGTCGCGCCTTCCTATGTTAAACTAGTGGCATAGAACAGGCGGTATAAGAGGATCGAGACAGCGGTGTGCGGGTCGTAAGTAGTTTT
Source organism: Anabrus simplex (assembly GCF_040414725.1). Lineage (NCBI taxonomy): Eukaryota > Metazoa > Arthropoda > Insecta > Orthoptera > Tettigoniidae > Anabrus > Anabrus simplex. The sequence goes on along the minus strand of NC_090266.1, from coordinate 47,019,111 downwards.
ACGAACGTCCGCTAGAGGTCTAGACATTGTGCTATGGTGTTCGCGCGAATTACATTCAATTAATAGTACTTGTTGGTTTTTAAGGACGTAGAAAACTACAAATATTGAAGTTAGGACCACCTAAATGTGATTTAGAGTGATTGGATGTAAAGTAAAGCACATTTAAGTGATATTTGGAATTACTTTAGGCGAAGTGCAATAAATAATAAAAGCAATACATTAAACTGACTTACCATGATCACTGCTCTTATCACTCACATTTTTAAGATCTTCCAGCTTAAATGCTTTGTCTGAAGTTCTTTTCCTAGTCAGGAGCATCTGTAATTGTACGAGCTTCATTGTGGAGTATTGGTTTTAAAAGTTTTGTAATGAGAGTTACAGTCAGTGCTCTCTGATCACACTCGTCACATTTGAATTCCTCAGCGAACTTTGGAACAACAAAAACGTTAAGGTTTTTAAACTAAATTCGTATTGCCCAGATAACGTAAGGAGTGACGCGTAAAATTTAATATATTTTGTAGAAAGTAAACAGATTTTCTTGAGGAACAGCGTAATGCTCCACGATCTTTCATCCAAATTAGGCACATCAGCGGACTATCAGTATTGGCCGAGGATATCTGTCCCAAGCATGATTCACAATGGGAATTTACCTCCGCAACTCGAACAAGATAACCTACATGGCCAAGGAAGACAACTCTAGAGTGGCAGGTTTCTCTGAAAAGGCATGGTGCCATTCCTAATATCAATAGCGTTTAAGATAATACAAAACTTGATAATATCTTAGGCCTATTAAAAATAGTACATCTAAAAGAAAATACTATAATCGGGAACTGATTAGTTAGCTTACCGGTACCTTCGAGCGTCTCGTCAAATAATTCCGAAACTGTTGTTGGTCAAGATTACGATTATAGTGTACTCTGGGCTTGATAGCCATTTAATCTATGATAAGGGATCCTAAAGTTTCCTCCACGCATTTCAAATTCATGGCTTCCTAATGGAGCTTGTCTTTAATGAGGGATGTTATTCCATTTTCTCCATTGGAAAAACCGACGTAATTCGTAAGTCTCTTCTGATGCGGAAGTCGGAGGCAGTGAAGGGATCTAATGAATCTGTAGCCCATAAACTGAAGTCTCAATATTTAAAATGTAAATTACAGACTCTGGATGACATCCCAGGCAGCCAAAGAGGACCTAATTCGCCTCCCTGTCTGGATATAGCAATTCCCCATTTCTCCTTTAAAACTGGATCGGCGGGAAACGATTGAAAACTCCAATATTCTCCTATCCTTGACGAAATGAACTTACAGTACGATATGCCGTATTTTATAGTGTATATGAAATCTACTTGGAGTTCATTTGAACACTAACAATAAGTGAAATTTATATGTAAACGTATTAAAAACACTTCTTTCCATATGTTCATACACTACAGCACATGAAAACTATAGCACGATGTCGAGACATCTAGCGACGGTACTGCGAACCTAGTTGGGGACGGTTTTTATGGTCGGAACTAGCGCACATTTCCCGGCCTTGTGTATCTCGTAGGCAACAGATGAGGTTATCTCACACATCCAGGAAAATTTGAAGAAAGCAATTTGTTTATTTCCCTTCACCCATTGAAATAAACAAGCATGACTCTTTGGTATAACTGCTGGGCAGCAAGGTACCGGTAGTGAAGTCCTTTACCGACTAGTCATGTCTGGTGTTTGCAGAACAGGGAGGCGCTTCCGTAACTGGTGTGCATATTTAGGGAGAAGAAAATGCATAGAAAAATAATATGTAGCGCGACTTTAAATAGGGAAAAGGAAGAGGGATCCTTCCTTTACGCTCATCAATAATCGATCCACCCAACCTTGGAAATAATCTCACTTATACAGAATAGACTGAAAATCAAAGAAAAACGACTTTTTTCAGTGTTGCGTTCGAACCACACCCGTCTCAAACTCCATATACTGCGTGGTCTGTGCCGCGAGAATTGCGTTTACAGCGATAAGGCAGATGGCAGCACTTACCGCACAGACGGCACATGGTTAAATGAGAGTTCGTCGGTAAACACCAATATAAAATGAAAAATAATCCGTTACATGTTACTAATTGAGAAGATAATGCACATATAGAAACTAACATTTCACATTTGATCTTGGCATAACATATAGATACGTAAAACGTATAAAATCTTACCAGTTACAACAGATACGGTAAATTAGGATCATCCCACTGCTGTATGAGACATACAAAATTCAGAATGTTCTCGATACGAATAACGGAGCACATTTTAAATCGTTTTCTTATAGTTATTTACCAGCAATAAACGCACAAATTTTTCTACCACTGTTTCGCTGACCCTTTGTTCATGACCAGATTTCAGGATACGTTTTATAGAACATACTGCAGTGTGTGCGTTCGTCATGTCATTATATCCATCACCCAATCTCACTACACTAAATAGAGCTTATATTGCGTCTCCAGAAAATCATCGAGTGAAAACATAAAATAACCCATCCTGTAACAAATAAGACACATATACCACCATAAATTTCACAGTTAGCGAGACAGCATCTACCGTCTCATTAGACAGACACTTCAGTTTTTCACGCTTCTATTCCAACTGAATTATTTTAACGTAATCGACGAAATCATCATTAACCATTATAGTATTTTATTAGCTGATGAATAGAAATGCACACAATTTGGGTTGTTTTGCTGAATGTGCTGAGTTCTATCAATGACGTCGTGGAATGTGAAAAATATGTCAAATGATTCCGTGAAAACAGGGCGAGTTGGCCGTGCGCGTAGAGGCGCGCGGCTGTGAGCTTGCATCCGGGAGATAGTAGGTTCGAATCCCACTATCGGCAGCCCTGAAAATGGTTTTCCGTGGTTTCCCATTTTCACACCAGGCAAATGCTGGAGCTGTACCTTAATTAAGGCCACGGCCGCTTCCTTCCAACTCCTAGGCCTTTCCTACCCCATCGTCGCCATAAGACCTATCTGTGTCGGCGCGACGTAAAACCCCTAGCAAAAAAAAAAAAAGATTCCGTGAAACACACCGTTGATTTCGCGTATCAAAAGTCTAAACTTGTGTTTTTAAACGGGCAAGTTTTCCTTTCGTGACGCGAATAGCAGCAGTAACCGCTAGGGAAATATTTGTACAGCAGAACATTCATATTTTCCAGATTCCTCTGTTTGACGTGTTTTTCGTAATACAGAACAGGCTTGACTGTCAAGTATCTCTGGATGCGATAAACTTCTTTCACATATTGGAGGCGATGATGCCATTTCAATCATTTATCTAGTTAGGAACTGGGATCTCACATGTATCAAATCGTAGTAGTCAAAACTGAAAAGAAATTTACTACTGGGGTCACACTGATGAGTCACACAAGTTCTAACTTTTCCCTCTCCAAAATGTTTAAACATAGATACGTTGGTTCTATGATCGTCAGTCAATGGCATTAATCATTTCTGAACTAAAAGGAATAGATCGGAGACTTCTAAGCCTTTAACGAGAAAGTAGATAGTACGAATGGGAACATTTTTGAACGTCCATTTACAACAAAACACAACAGTCTATTCACGAGTGCAGGAGACTTCCCAGTATCTGTGCATCTTACACCTTCAACATTGACCACGCAAACGAACTTGTCACTGGTGCGGTCCTAGGGGAGCCGTACCTAATTAGCCGTTTAATCGGCAATCACTGTTACACTCCTCTCTGTTGGTCTGAAAGTTTCACAATCACCACTCTTTCCATCATAATTGGGAATTCCCGACACCACACTCACCATTTCCCGTTTAGTCTACTTATCCTGAGTACTCTGTGACAGACCTGACACTAGAGTATGAGTGCTCCCATATTATGTCTAACCATTTGGATACAATTCTCCACGGTATACAGTACCGTGTGATTTGTTCTGACTGCGCGGATTTTGACTTTCGAAAATTATGGATTTGATCTAAAAGATAAACGGCCTTTTGTTCATTATATTTAGCTGCGTCCTTTACTTTATTCAGACGATCAATTTCTGGGTTGTCTTCGAATTTCTGATGTAGACTTTTAAGTTCATTATGGTTAGTCACCAGCTTTAATCGCAGTCTCAGAATTCTCGATCGGAGCCTTTAATGTTTTTCAGATGAATGCTGTCATTCTTACTCCTTGGAATACTGACTTGGATTGAGACATCATTGTTCACATGAATTTCGTACTAGTCATCCAATGTATTTCCTGCGGTTGAAGAGCTTGTTTCTTCATAGATTTGTTCCTAAGAGGTACCTTGTCAATGTCTGGTCTTTTATGGAACTATTTTTCTCAACTATCTTCGGTCTTTCCACCACTCCTCCTCCAACACTGTATCCCAGTCCAAGTTTCTTTCTCTAATACTACATTGGATGGTGCCCTTCCATCTCAATCGCGGTCGTCCACACTCATTCCCTCCTTGCATTTTCACTTCCATCACCTTTCTTGGCATTCCTTCATCACTCATTCGCTTTATGTGCCCTAACCATCTTAATCGAATCTTCCCTATTTTATCATTCATTTTTCCAATCCAAATTCTTCCCGGATTTTCTCATTCCATATTTTGTCTCTTCTACTCTTCTGTATCATACTCCTGAAGAACTTCATTTCGGCTGCCTCTATTCGATTCTCATCCTTCCTTGCCATTGCCCAAGTTTCTGCTCCAAAACTGGTTATGGACACGTAATACATCTTGTACATAGTTTCCTTGGCTTCCATTGGCACATCTTTATCCCATAACATGTTTCATACACTATGATAGAAACAGCTTCCAGCTTGAATCCTCTTACTAATTTCACCATCCAGTCGAACTTCCTCCAAGAATTCACTCCTCAGGTATTTGAACATCTACACTACTTCCAGGGCGTTGTATGCAAGTCTAATCTAATCTTTCCATTCTCCCCCCCCCCCTAGTCATAATAAGAGTCTTACTCTTTTCTACACTTATTTTCAATCCACATTCTTCCATCTTCCTATTCACCATATCCAACTGTTCTTGAACGTTCATGTCCTTTTCTCTCCAAACCACATCATCTGCAAATAAGAACATTTTCATTTCTCTTCCTCCATATGCTGCTTTTGCTGTTCTCATGATATCATCCAGTACTATTGTAAACAGGATTGACGATAGAATATTCCCATGTTTCAGTCCACTAGTGATTTTGAATCAACATTTCCTGCCAACTTGTGTTTGCACGCAACTACAACATTCCTTGTACATTGCCTTGATAATTTTTATTTATCCCTGTACAATTCCTATTTGCACTAGACTTTCCCAAACTTTTGTCCTGGGGACACTGTCATATGACTTTTCAGTGTCAATGAATGTTGTAACCATATCATTCCCATACTCCCATTGCTTTTCCATTAGTTGTCTCATAATGAAAATGGGCTCTGTTGTTTACCTTCCACTTCTGAAAACAAACTGATTCTCCTGCACCGGTATTTGATTTGCAACCTTATCTCCTTTTAGTATCATCTCCATTATCTTAGAAACATGGGATATCAGAGTAATACCCCTGTAGTACTTTAATACTTCCTTATCGCCTTTCTTGAAAACTGGGATGATTATTCTTTTTTGCTAATCCTCAGGGACATTTTTTCCCCGCTGAAAATCCCGAGAACTCAATATATCCACTGCAGATCTACAGCTCCAGCTGCATTTATAATCTCTACTAAGGGCCGATGACCTTCGATGTTGGGCCCCTTAAAACAAGCAAGCAATCTCTACTAAAATGTCATCTATTCCAGCAGTTTTTCCATTCTTTATCTTTCTTAATGCATTTAAATTTCATTCATTGTAATTTCATTATCCATTTCTTCATCAATTAGTTGCCTTTCCTGGTGGTCGGTTGAATGACTGTCATCAGTTCTCAAGTTCAGCAACTTCTGAAAATAATCTCTCCATCTATTTCTTATTTCTTCTGGCTTTGTTGATATTATGCCGCCTACATCCTTCTCAAATCTGGTGTTTACTTGATCTCATTTTTTGTTTCTGAACATACCATAAAATAACGTCTTGCTCCCCTGCATATCATCTCTCAATTTCTGTGTGAATAAGGCCCAGCTTTTCCTCTTTTCTTCTTCCACTACTATCTTGGCCAAATTCCTTGCTCGATAGCTGCAGTTGCTTACGTGCGGCCAGTATCCAGTAACTGGGAGATATCGGGTTCGAGCCCCACTGTCGGCAGCCCTGAAGATGGTTTTCCGTGGTTTCCCATTTTCACACCAGGCAAATGCCGTGGCTGTACCCTAATTAAGGCCACGGCCGCTTCCCTCCACTCCCTACGCCTTTCCTATCCCATCGTCGCCATAAGACACGTCTGTGTCTGTGCGACGTAAAGAAAATAGCAAAACAAAATACTTTACCTCCACATATTTTCTTCTACTTTCTTCAGGATTAGATGATTTCCATGCCATTTTCTTTTCCTTCACTTTAATCTTCACGCTAGCATTCCACCAGAGTGTCCCTTTGTATTTCATATATCCAATTGTTCTACCACATACCTTTTCTGCGCATCTAACCAATGCTTCCTTAAACCTTTTCCATTCATCTTCAACATTCCCGATCTCTGTCCTGGGTACCGAGGGTACTATTTCCATTTAAATTTCTTCTGGTATAATTTTCTCCTTCAACTTCCAAACTTTAATTCTTTTCCCTCTTCTTAACGGGGGGTTTTCCAATCTTTCGCACTTTCAGGTTTCTTATCACAACTCTGTGATCTCCAACAAAGTCTTCTTCGGGCATGAATTTAACATCCAAATGGTTCTTCCGATGTTGTTTCTCTATCATTATATAATCAACCTTAGTCTTTGTTCGTCTGTTACCGAGCTCGATAGCTGCAGTCGCTTAATTGCGGCCAGTATCCAGTATTCGGGAGATAGTAGGTTCGAACCCCACTATCGGCAGCCCTGAAAATGGTTTTCCGTGGTTTCCCATTTTCACACCAGGCAAATGCTGGGGCTGTACCTTAATTAAGGCCACGGCCAATTCCTTCCCACTCCTAGCCATTTCCTGTCCCATCGTCGCCATAAGACCTATCTGAGTCGGTGCGACGTAAAGCAACTAGCAAAAAAAATGTTCGTCTGTCTCCCCAACCATACCTTGTAATCTTGTGAGTGTTCTTCTTCCTAAACCAGGTGTTTCCAACAATCGTTTGGTCCCTCGTGCAAAAATCCACCAACATCTCACCTTTTGGATTTACATTTTCATATCTAAAGGGCCCTACAATGTCTTCCTTTCCTTGTCTTTCCATTCCAAAATGTGCATTTAGATCTCCCATCAATAGCACTTCCTTATCTCCAATCCGTCTCTCCACTTCCTCTAAAAAGTCCTCGAGATGATCATTAATGCAATCCGTTTGCGGGGCATACAACTGAAATATACTTTTCATGCCATTTTCGAACTTCAGTTTCATCATCATCCTACCACTGATGCATTTCGTAGATTCCACATATCCCTGGGTTTATTTTCTATGTATAATGGTCAAGCCATTTTTGCCTCAGGTCCTCCGCTGTAATACTGCCTGTATCCTTCTTTTAGAGAAATCTCTCCCGTACCCCTCTTCTTTGTCTCACGCAATCCAAGTATGGCTATATCCTTTTTCATTCATGAAGTCAACCAGTTCGTCTGACATTCCCGTCAGTGTCAAGTCATTTACTGTCGCAATCTTGATGTAGTTTTGTACTGGTTGCCCATTTCTCACAGTTCCTCCAGCACCCGAAGAGCTGTGCAATGCCCTAACTTTTTCCGAGGCAATATATCTCCTTTATCCATACAGGCTGTTATTGCGATTGGGTCGCCACACCCAGGCATTTAATACCTACTGCTAGGTTCAAAATTATGCCTCCCCTAACATGGAGACAGACGCCTTCGTAGCCGCTCCTCTGGAGTACAGACGCTATGGGTTTGTCCCTTCCACAATCTCCACCGTACCGAAGTCCATCTTCTCCTTAAATATACCATGAAAATATTGCATAATTCAAACCTTTAACATCATCAAATGGTAAGAGATTAAGAGGAAACATATTCGATGCCACATAACAATATTCATTCCAAAAGGGCAGCCCACAGCTGGCAAACAATCATGCTGAAAACATTCCACTTCCCCAAGAAATACTTCTCGGACCACGAAAACAATCACACACCTGAATTTACATTGTCCAGATATCTTTATTAGGTGTAGAAAATAGTGTGGCTCTCTTAAAAAATAAAGCTAGCGCTAGTAACCCAACAGACACCGACAGCCGGGAAAAGTACCACAAGCCAGGTCTCGGGTCCCTTGGAAACAACTAAAACCGAAAAAATCGTTAAACATCCCCATCAGTATATAAGTTATTCAGATGAACATTTCAGATATTTGCCCTATATATGCGTGCATCTGTGTGTGTGTATCTAATCTCACTCTTTTTTCTTACATGTATGTATCTACTGTAATTTCTTTGTTTATATACTTCTTCAGTTTCATGCAGACATCTGATTATTCCATATGAGTCAACTGTTAAGGAGCATTGTATTTCATAAGGATCGAGCATAGATTGTTCTATACATGGATTTAAAAATCTCTCTTATTTCACCTGGCTTCGCCCGTAGATCAGCAGACAAAATTGTCAGCCCAAGTTCCTGAAAACCCGGACACGAATCCTGGCTGCAGAGAGAATTTCAATCCATTATAAAAACTCGGGCAAATTCCTAGCATTGCTTACACAGTGATCTGATATGTAAATTGTGAAATTTGCTCGGAAATGTACCTACGAAAACGTTATCTAAAATTACAAAATGGTGAACAAGCTTTCGAAAAATGTCTTTATAAACATACATACATTATCATTATAGACTGTTATGCCTTTTAGCGTTCAGTCTGCAAGCCGCTGTGAATTTACTAAACGTCGCCACAATCCTCGATTTTCAACTAGTGTTGTGGCTCCATTTAGTTCTATACCTCTTCTCTTTAAATCGTTAGAAACCGAGTCTAACTATCGTTGTCTTGGCCTACCTCTACTTCTCTTACACTCCATAACAGAGTCCATTATTCTCCTAGGTAACCTATCCTTCTCCATTCGCCGCACATGACCCCACCACCGAAGCAGGTTTATGCGTACAGCTTCATCCATCCAGTTCATTCCTAAATTAGCCTTTATCTCCTTATTCCGAAGACCCCCTGAGAAGTTCCTAACTCCTTTAGTGAATTTATAAACTTATAAAACTGCACTTAAATTGAAAATTTATAAATAAATCGGAGAACAAAGAATCAATTGATTTATGAACAACATTATATATATAAAACACTGACACATATAATCACTTTAAATGAGTATACAACAATAATTTTCTTTTTCAACATCCATACATTTTATAAAATATCACAGATATGAGAATTTTTCTCGCCCATTGTCATCATCGATAACTGTTCAATGTCCTATTCTCTCTCTCTCATACAATTCACAAGAGTACAGCAGTCAATTTAATACATACGAATAATTTTAAATGATTACACTACATTCATCTTTTTTTAATATATCAAAACTTTCTGTGAAATATCACTTATATGCGAACTTTTTTCGCATGTTGTTATCGTAGATAACTGTCCAATGTCTTGTTCTCCGCTTTGCCATACAATGCATGACAATGTAGCACTTATTCTTCCAATACACCAATACGACACTTGGTTCACACGCAAATTCACATATGTTAGTTTTATTTTTCCAGTTTCTTACAAAAATTAATCATCTTATTCTTATCTCAACAAATCTCACGTGAAGTGCTTCTTCAAATTCTTAATATTATAAGTACCGACAATCTTCCCTTCCTGATCTTTTAAGGAATATGCACACTCCCCTATACGGTTCACAATAGTGAAATACTCCTGATACAAAAGAAAGAATTTAGACGTATTTCCCGCCTCTGCAGATGATGCGAATGGAACACTGAGTAGCACCTTGTCACTCAAACTGAATGAATTCTGCCCTTATTAACTTACATAACACAATAAAGCACGTCCTACTTGCAACAATTATTAAAGAATCAATACTATGGCTACAAGATGGTTCAATTATTCCGTAATCCAGCATAATGTTTATTAGTTCCTAGACTTCACTAGCATATTTAAGTTGAATGGGGTACTTACCTCCCACAAATGATGAATGGTCATGTACAACAAACTTGTGTGCTCATATACGTGTTCTACCTCACTTAGCACTAAATACATCTCGATGCTTACCTAACATCGAACACAATTACTCTTCCTGTAATTCACTCAAATTACCCCACGTCACTGCCTCATACCGACTATCCCTCGGATACAGGTCGTATAGACACGTGACACAATTCAAAATATTTCCTCTCACTAGGAACACCTTCACTTACCTCGCATATCTTTATAGAACACACGTCACCAACACACTTACCTCAGACCATCATAATTAACACGTACTTATTTGTCAGTTATATCCCAGAACGAACACACACACTACCTAAATCAAAGTCTAATCTACTTCCATGATTTGCAACCAAGCCAGCTCCTAAAATAACTGAATACACAAGCTTTGGTACAACAAGGCATGGCTGAAACTTACATTTATCTTCAATCGTGATTAGTGCCGCTATCATCTTATTTACTCACTGTGACTTACCCAAAACGGCTGTTATAATATCTAATAGTACCTTTGCTTACCTCCTTCGTATCACAATTTCTATCATCAGAGTTACTACCTCACTACTTACATCATATTATCAGTATTACAAGTACTTACATCACTTAACAGATCACTTCTTACTTCTAACTACTACCATTAATTACTTCATTATCTACGACTACGTCATTACTTAAATATCTCACTTAACATTATTTAGGTCACAATCACACTGTTCTCTCAAATCTACTTTCACTACATAACTACTTATACTACATACCTGTTCAACTACTACCTTCGGTCTGTCCACTTAACTTACCCGATTCCCTGTGAATCTGAAATACTCTGGCTCGATAACGACACCTTGATAACATTCATATTAAGACTATCGTAGTCTCTCTGATAACTCAAATCCGTACGCCTCCCATCTTCCGATTCTCTCTGATTACTCTTCTGACCCTCTCTCTCATAATTCAAATCCATACGCCTCCCATCTTCCGATGCTCTCTGATTACTCTTCTGACCCCTATCACCATCAACACAACTATTAATCCTCTGCGGATCATGATCACTACCTCTCCTCTGATACACGGCTAACATTTTCCCCCTCTCTGTACTATACTACTTCCCCCAGCCATCATGCGCTCTCCCTCGCGCGCGCGCCCTTGTAAACATTCCTCCCAGAGCCTGTCAATGAACTTCTCTTTAAACTCTCCTAAATTAGACATATTATCCCAGTACACCATATTTTACTTTCACCAAAAAAAAACATTCGACAAGATTTCTAGCACGTATTCATTTCAATAACATTATTCCTCAACTTACTTGCAAATCTTTTCTCGACTAGTTTTACAAATTCTATAGGATTAAACTGTTTTTCAATAAACTTAGGCAAATTTTGATCCCTATTGTATAAATCACTCGTTACTACTATTTCTCTTGTAATCTGACCTTCTCTCATTTCTTGCCGTAGTACCGTCTGGCAATACAAAACATTTTCTTCTGCCACTCTCTCCGCATTCTCTTTCATTATTCTCAATTCTTCCTGTAATTTTTCCTCTTTCTCTGTAACCTTCTGCGACAAAATTTCTTGTTTGTTCTTTAGTTGTCTGAGCTGCTCAAGCTCATTTTCAAACGTTTCTACCTTACTGACACATTCCCTCATATCTTTCCCCACTGATTTATGGATCTTGTCAAGTCTTTTGTCTACAATCTCGTGAATTTCTTCCCTGTTACTAGAAATCTTAACGATATTCTCTGTACATGTTTCTTTGACATACGCAATCAGAGTATGAAGATCGCTCCGATTCAACTCCATTTCTCCTCTAAGGTCAACACACTCTTTGTTTAACTTATTTTCTAACTTCGATATTTGATCATTTACTTCTAATATCTTAGTATCTATTTTATCATTTAGTGATTCACATAACCTATCTACTTTATTATTGATCGTACTGTTACTACTACCAATCAATTCTTCCATTTTACTGCTTATGGAGTCAATCTCTTCATTACAATTTTCATTACTAGTATCAATCTTTTTCTCCGTCTTACTACAGCTACCAATCACTTCTTCCATTTGTTTCTTATTATTTTCGCTACTACTACTACTAATTAATTCCTTCATTTCTTTCTTATTATTTTCACTACTAGTATCAATCTTTTCTTCCATCTTACTACAGCTGCCAATCACTCCTTTCATTTGTTTCTTACTATATTCACTACTTGTATTTATTTGTTCCATTTTGCTACTTATAGAGTTAATCTGTTTATTACTATTTTCGTTACAACTAATCATTTGTTTCCTGAGCTCGGTCATTTCGGCCATGAACAAATTAAAAAATCTTGGTTCACCCCCCCCCCGCGACTTCCTTTTGAGTTTCAGTGTGCTTCTCAATTTCTGCACTTTCCTGAATTACCTCAGAAGCTTCCATCGTATTCACCTGCTCCCCACTCTCAACTTAACCTTGGGTGTCCTTAGAAGCAAGAGCCTCGTCATCCCGTGACTTGCTGTTGTCTTCCTTGTCCATCTTCAGTTCACTGTTAATAGTACGCGATCTCAAATTAATGTCACTCTTCAATTCCTTTGACATATCCCCAAAATTACACTCCTGACATTTACCGGTAATAATTCCGTTGGCTTAAAAATGCATAGTCTTCCCAAAATGAACCTATGATATGCTGTCATTCAGAACAAGTTCTGAATTTATTCGAGTCCCACGTTGCGTCGACACATTGAGACGTTCCTACCGTCACTTACTAACTGTTGAAACATATAAAACTGCATTTAAATTGAAAATTATGAAAATTAATATTCATTATATAAAATACACAATCGTCGCACCTTGTACTCACACTTAGTTCTTACTTGCTTACTTACACATACGTTATTTGAAGAGCGCCAGCTACAACTCAGTACAGCAATAATAGAATGAGAATCTTGACTATCTCCAAGGTGTGGGGTAATAAGCTTACTTTTGACAACAAACCATATGAGTTTTAGGAAAAGGAGATTGGCGTTCGGTTTTCCCATTTAATTTGAGGTTAGCTAATCCCGTCATTGAAATAATACTATGAATTCATTTGACAGAACAAAATATATCCTTTAAATTGTATATAAAATATAGTAAGTCTTGCTGCGATAAAACAGATGTGAATATAAAATTATGACATTGCAACTGAAAGAAACTAGGCATGAATTTGAATTCTTCTTGACCGGACATTTAACAATTTATACGAAATATATCCCTCACTGGTTCACATGACTGTACCTTCAACACTTTGAGTGTAATTACGACTTATTCCTTAGATCTGGTGTTTACTGTAGATGTGTCACGCCTAATTTGGTGATGTATCCATTTGACTGCTTCTTCTCCATATCATATGACTTCTGTGTAAGTCTGCACTGTATGAGCTCATTGCAAGTCCATCCTTCTATGACTTCGTGGTAAGCCTTCCCGTCCGTATCTTCAACTTAAGTAACCGACCAACTGTAGCCTCACTCTCTCAATGACCAAAGACTAATGGCTCACTGAGTCTTCTCCATCTCGTTCACACTCGTTGACTCTCGTTAACTGACCGACTTAGGCCTCTGCTTCCAATTGAATAATGACTGACGCTACAATATGCAGCCACCTTTTATAGACGTTAGGTTGACGCACCTACGTAATCTCCAGAAATAACTATTATCGACTCCCACCTCGCGACAAGTGTTACCTACAATAGTGAAATAGCCTGGGGCACCCAGTAGGTCTCTCCCATCAGTGAGCGCACCGCTAAATGAGCACGATGGCGTAGCAATGACTTGGCAGTAACACCAGCAGTATTGCACAATGTAGCAATGTCATATCTATATCTGACATACAGCAACTCCCATTGTACATGTCTTCAGTGTTAATCTACACATACGTTCATATGCATACAGTTAATTACAATTACGCAAACGACAAGCCTTGCAGAATCGAATTGAATAATAATTATATTACAATAATAGTAATCTCACAAATAAAATAATAATACTATGGACATAATAATAATAATAATAATAATAATAATAATAATAATAATAATAATACAGATATCACCTTGTAATGGGATTTGAACCGTTACACCTCCTGCCATTGTCCCCACCTGTTTGTACCAGTAATCATTCTTGCTACTTTCATGTCTGTTACATCCAACTTATGAATAAGATATCCTGAGTCCACCCAGCTTTCGCTCCCGTAAAGCAAAGTTGGTCTGAAAACGGACCGGTGTAATGATAGTTTCGTCTGGAAACTGACTTCCTTCTTACAGAATACTGTTGATAGCAACTGCGAGCTCACTGCATTAGCTTTAAGACACCCTAATTCAATCTCGTTTACTGTGTTACCATCCTGGGAGAACCCACAACCTAAGTACTTCAAATTATCGACCTGTTCTAGCTTTGTATCATCAATATGACATTCAATTCTGTTGAATTTCTTACCTACTGATATCAATTTCGTCTTCGAGAGGCTAATTTTCATACCATACTCACAGCACCTATTTTCAGGTTCCAAGATATTAGACTACAGGCTTTCGACACAATCTGCCATTAAGACCAAGTCGTCAGCATAGGCTAGACTACTTACTACATTTCCATCTAACTGAATCCCTCCCTGCCATTTTATACTCTTCAGAAGATGATCCATGTAAACTACGAACAAGAAAGGTGAAATATTACAGCCTTGTCTAACCCCTGTAACTACCCTGAGCCAAGAACGCATTCTACCATCAATTCTCACTGAAGCCCAATCGTCAACATAAATGCCTTTGATTGATTTTAATAATCTACCTTTAATTCCATAGTCCCCCAGTAAAGTGAACACCCTTTCACTCGGTACCCTGTCATATGCTTTCTCTAGGTCTACGAAACGTAAACACAACTGCCTATTCCTCTCGTAGCATTTTTCGGTTATCTGGCGCATACTGAAAATCTGATCCTGACAGCCTCTCTGTGGTCTGAAACCACACTGGTGTTCATCCAACATCCTCTCAACGACTGATCGCACCCTCCCTTCCAAACTTCCAGTGAATACTTTGCCTGGTATACTAATCAATGAGATAAATCCATAGTTCTTGCAATTCTTCCTGTTCCCTTGCTTATAGATAGGTGCAATTACTGGTTTTGTCCAATCTGAAGGTACCTTACCAACACTCCGCGCTAATGTTACTACTCTATGAGGCCATTCCATCCCTGCCTTCCCATTATACTTCACCATTTCAGGTCTAATTTCATCTATTCCTGCTGCTTTATGACAATGGAGTTTACTTACCATCCATTGCACTTTCTCAAGCGTAATTTCACCAACATCATTTTCCTCTTCCCCATGAGTTTGGCTGTTCCCAACATAACAAGGATGATTTCCTTTTACATTGAGAAGATGTTAAACATATTCTCTCAACCTCTCCTGTGATTCCCTGGCATCTATTATGAGTTCACCTGAATTACTCAAAACACTGTTCATTTCCTTTTACCCTCCTTTCCTAAGATCCTTTATTACTGTCCAGAAAGGATTCCCTGCTGCTTGACGTAGCCTTTCTAGGTTGTTACCAAGATCTTCCCACGACTTCTTTTTGGATTCAACAACTATTTGTTTCGTTCTGTTTCTTTCATCTATGTACAAATCCCTGTCTGCCTCAGTTTTTGTTTGGAGCCATTTCAGTTAAGCCTTCTTTTTACGTTTACAAGCTGCTCTCACTTCATCATTCCACCAAGATGTTCGCCTATTCTCATCTTTAAACACAGTTGTTCCTAGGCATTCCCTTGCTGCTTCTACTACAGCATCCCTGTATGCCTCCCATTCACTTTCTATATCCTGAACCAGCTTACTGTCTACTTTTCGAAACTTCTCAGTATTCATATCCATGTACTTCTGTCTAATTTTGTCATCCTGGAGATTTTCTACCCGTATTCCTTTGTAGACAGATTTCACTTTCTCTACCCAAGGCCTAGAGATACTTAGTTCATTACAGACCAGATAGTGGTCTGTATAATCGAAAAATCCCCGGAAAAATCGTACTTTCCTAACTGATTTCCTGAATTCGAAGTCGGTTAAGATATAGTCTATTATGGATCTGGTACCCCTAGCCTCCCATGTGTAGCGGTGAATAGCCTTATGCTTGAAGAATGTATTCGTAACTGCTAAACCCATACTAGCACAGACGTCCAACAAACGCTCACCATTCCCATTAGCTTCCATATCTTCCCCACATTTACCCATCACCCTTTCGTACCCTTCAGTTCTATTCCCAACTCTTGCATTGAAATCGCCCATTAGCACTATTCTATCCTTGCTGTTAACGCTGACCACGATGTCACTCAATGCTTCATAAAACTTGTCAACTTCATCCTCATATGCACCCTCACATGGCGAATACACGGAGACCATTCTAGTCCTAATTCGCCCAACTGACAAATCTACCCACATCATTCGCTCATTTACGTGCTTAACAGAAACTATGTTGCGAACAATGGTATTCCTGATAAAGAGTACTACCCCAGACTCCGCCCTTCCTTTTCGAACACACATCAAGTACACTTAATAATCTCCTATCTCTTTCTCGTTATCTTCTCTTAATCGAATATCACTTACTTCTAGCACATCCAGATGCATCATCTTTGCTGACTTACGAAGTTCTACTCCCTTTCTTCCATAAGCCCCAATAATATTGACAGCTCCCCATCGAATTCCATTTCGTTCGGCAAGTTATTTCCAAGGAGTCCCTCGCCTGTCAAATGAGAGTGGGATTCCGCTACTCCCATAGGTCCGAGGCCTGCTTAAAATGTTCTGAGCCGGAAACTGATCCTATTGAGTTGCCTTCACTGGAAGTTGGCAAGGCAATTCACAAGAAAAGGGCACAAGCCTTCTTTTCGTTACTCTGAGAGTTGAACCAGGTGTACTTCCACTGTCTTTCGATTGTCAGAAGAATTTGTCATATCGCAAAATTCCTGATCAGGAAACTTACTACGGCTCAACTCTACCTGTTCAACTTCTCTATTGTTCTTGGAAATTCTAAGAGCACAATTACACCAGATAACTGTTTCAGCTACATATGGACTGAGGGGACCTACCCGATAGGTTAAAATGAGGTGGCATCTTGCGTTTACCACTGCTTGCAGAACTTGGACTTAACGAACATTAAGAAGATATAGCTTTTCGCCGACGGATGTGGGGACAAAATACAGAACGATGATAGATATGCTCCAAGGTGGTTCCTGCAAACGCCAAGAGACGTAGAGGAGGTACAGTTAATTTTTCCAGTAAGAGGTCATTCCTTCATTCCCCCTCATCGGTTATTCGGTCTTTGTAAAAAATAATTCGAGAGAAGTAATCGAAGATCCATTCGTCAACCAGGGATGGACATGGATATATTTAACTGGAAACAAGAGGCAAAAGAGCACATGAGACCTATTCAACAATGGCACTTTAAATTCGAACCCTGCAAGTGCTACTTTTTCAGACGATCAAAAACGTCTCACCTCATGGTCCTTGTGGATGGGGAGCAGTTTTACTATCATAGAACTGAAACCTACAGATTCCTGATGAAAACTAAGAAGAATGTGTCGGCCATAAACCCTCCACCTGTTCAAAAGAACACTACTTTAGTCAACAAGAATAAAGTGTCAGATGTGAAAAAGCTCCTTGAATTGCACTTTGACTCTGATTGGAAGTTTAGGCGATCACTGAAATTCTACGTTGACTTTGATTCGTGGGAGAGTCAGTACAACAGAGGAAGTTCCTGAACTGTGTATTTAAATGTCTACCCACGCCACTCTTAAACCATGGTGAAAGAAACATGAATATTACGTCTTCTTGTATTTTGTGCTTTTAATAAATAGTAGCAAAGTGAGTAAAATCCATACTGCTAACAGAAAAATGAATAAAGTCCACTTCATAGAAGCAAAATCAATAAAGTCCACTTTTAAAACAACAACAATATCAGTCTAAATAATAATACTATGAGTATTATTACTTGTTCTAATTATCAGTGACTTCTTTTGTGATTTTATGCTTGCATTTCGTAAGCAACAGCCTTAATTGAAGGTGTTAGTGGGTTTCTGGCATTTTCTCAAAATGTGCTTTGCTTTTAGGCGACTCATATATAAATCAAAGGATCTTAACAACAATCGATTTAATAAGTATAATGTATTATATATTGTGTTGAATGGTGGAACATCCCTTAATTAATTCCTCACGGAAATGAATATAACTTATGTTCAGATTAGGACAAATATTTAACTAGCAAAGAAGCTAATATAATGTTAAATGTTAGTTACTCTGACATACACTGGAAAATTTAAAGGACTTACCACAAGGGATACTTTGAATGGTGGTAGGGTAAAAGAATTTTCTCGTCTAACTTCTGCAATGATTAAGCAAATACCAAATATTGGACAATACTGGGCACTTCTGTATCCTCCCGCACTAAACTAAGAGACATGTTGACAGTGGCGCACCTGGCGGACCGACCTTAAACATCAGGCGGCATGCTTGAAACTGAAAAAGTTGCACGTTAAAACTGATAAAAAATATGAAACTAAATAATTATTTCTGCTTTGTTCTGCTACGAAACTTGAATGTTCATTTTTATATAGAAATAATGAAACTCAATAATGATTGCTTTTTGTCCGAATCCTTGGCTGAATAGTCAGCGTTGAGGCATTCTGTTCAGAAGGTCTCGCATCCGATACCCAGTGGGATCGGCGAATTTAATTGTGTATCATTAATTCTTCTGCCTCGGTTACTGGGTGTTTGTATTTGTTCCAACACTTTTCTCTTCATTTTCAGACAATCGCCATAGAAACATGCAATAGTGATTACCAGACCTCAGATTTGAAGGTGTTACAATGTTACTTAGCTGCCTAAAATAGACATTCAAATAGGCACAAAGATATTTTAAGGGAGCTTAAATTTCACGTTGTTTGATAGGCATAAATTGAAATACCGCGTTTATTTTGCTAAATTGATAATAACTCGTAAGGAGAAAACATAAGTTACATTTAACTCACCTCTTTGCTACAAACGTTTCAGAATTTTACCATCCGATATGAAATGGGGAATTAAGGATGACTTGGAAACTGACACTTTCGGCAGAATTCACATATTGAACAGACGGGAATACTGAACAGTTCTCACAGAATGAAATGGGGTTTTTTCCAGCTGGTCAGTGGATACTGTCTCTTGCCAAGTGACATACCACGTGAGTATTCGCTGCGAGAAGTTCTTAAGGCTTTCCGGGGAGTGTAGTTTTTACAACTTAACGATTGTAATATTTTGTTTAAGATACTGCCAACGAGTCGGCAAATATTTTATTTTGTTGTAATATAAAAAGGAAATATAACCGATTTAATGATAAAGTACGAATTATTGGAATATAGTCAAATATACAGTAGTTTCTAACAGCTATTCAGGCATTTTTCAGACACTATAGGGCCACAGTTTCTAACCTTATAAATACATGAAATGTGTAAATACAACTTCATTTTTAAGTTACCTCACCAAGAACAAAATAGTTTTTTCCCTAAAATCCGAGGTCTACTCTTTATATCCCTCCATATACTGTTGGCATCGGGAATGGCATCCGGCCTTAAAATAGGCCCAAATTCTCATGAGTGACACAGCTCTCATCCACGACCCCATATATGAGGGAAAAGCGTTAGAAGTGGAATAAGAAGAAATTTTATTTTAGGCATTTTGTTTTAATTTTCTGCATTTGAGTAATCTAAGATAAGAATACTTGTTGACAAGTAAATGCTAAACTTGATGTGATGTGTACACAAATATTTTACAATATTGTAGTTTAAGACCTACTTACACAGATTTGTCTCCAGGAAAACGGAAGAACGGAAGAAAAGTTTCGATAGCTGAACAAGTTCAAAGTTATTGCAGCCAAAGACAGCGCAAATTTACGAAGCATGGTTCAATACTTGTATGTTTATACAGTAAGTAGTATATTTTGGTGGGGTTCTGGTACCACCACCTAGACCCTAGACCCCTCCCCGCCCCTAGCCAATTGTGCAGGTTTAACCTCGCTATGACTAGGCAGTAACCTAACCGGGAACCCTTCCCTACACTAGCTTATCGGCTATACGTTGAACTAATAGGACTAGGGAGATGGTGTAAGACTTAATATATGTACTTTATTCATAGGGGGAGTAATGTTGAAAGACACCCTCGGGGTTTGGATCTGAACTCCTAACAAGATGCAGTCAGTGAATAGGGAGCTGGTGTTAGGTTTAATAAGTAGGTATGCTTTATTCAAAGGGGACGTAAGTTTCGAAAGCGACTTAAGGGAGCTTGGAGCTGAACTTAGAACAAGATGGTTCCTGTGCTGATGCGTAACGCGCTGTTCGTTTCTTAGTGTCTAGAACACTCAATTTTTATTTGAACTTTAAAGCGTATAGAATCGAACTCTACAGACTTACAGTAGCTTACAATATTGTTGAAATCACCCAGAGACTAAACTTTTGGCTTCAGATCCGAAAAATATTTGCGCTACTTACCGAGTACCTAACAAGAGAGATTAAGACTTAACTGATATATACTGAAGACATTTCCAAGACATGTAACTGGAACATAAATCATACTTGCCCGTAGCACGATTCAAAAACTTACACTTGATAGCTGTGCATACGTTCAGTGGAAAGTAGATTGCGGTATTAGGAGTGGCGAATAAAGGGATAGGTTATTGAAATAAATAAATAAATAAATAAATAAATAAATAAATAAATAAATAAATAAATAAATAAATAAATAAATAAATAAATAAATAAATAAATAAATAAATAAATAATATTTTTTTAGTTTATCACATATATTGACACATCTGAGAAATCGTTTTAAAATTAAAAGCTTTAAAATACATTGCCTAATTCTCGCATAGACGGTCCACAGTCCTGAATCACTAGATTCCATTCATCCCAATCGGTATTACTCTTTTTACCTCGACTCTTGGAGTGGTGCTGGCAACATCTGAATGCGGCTGCTTCTAATGACATCTTATAATGGAAAGGTAGCAATTTGCAAGCGGAATGTACATCATAAGCAGGGTACGTTGATAGAAAACCAGATGGTAAATATATAATGAAATGCTGTGGCATACAGATTAAGCTTTTATGTTCATAGAAAGTTCTAATAGCCTTACTTACTAGGGTATAATTGGGTTCAACGCAAGATTTGTACATACAAGAGTTTCTTACTTCATCGTCTCTGCTTTCTCCTTCCCTATCCATTATCCTCGATGTAGAAGCACGCACGCACACACACACACACACACACACGCACGCACACACGCATACTAATAATAATAACAATAATAATGACGTAGAAATATTCCTTTTATGGTCTTGTGACGATATTATATAGTGGATGGTAAGTGACATCAGTCATGCGAATAATAAGACAATAGGCTGTAGTGTTAGCAGGAATATTTTTAGATGTCTCTATAACAATAATCGTTGTTTTATTTTTAAATTCTTCAGGAGAAAATAGCGGACGCTTTTTTCTGGTAATATGACGAATGAAATTTACAAAACATGTCATAGAGCAAGCCAAATTTATTTATCTCGGAATTAATATCCACGCCATTTGTGGGGCATACAGCTGAAATATATTTTTCATGCCACTTTCAAACTGGAGTCTCATCATCATCATCATCATCATCCTATCGCTGGCGCATTTTGTAAATTCCACATATTCTTGGATTTATTTTCTATGTATGATGGCAAATCCATTTTTGCCTCAGGTCCTCCGCTCTAATACAGCCTGTATCCTTCTTTCTGAGAAATCTCTCCCGTATCCCTCTTCTTGGTCTCACGCAATCCAAGTATGGCTATATCTTTTTCCTTCACGAAGTCAACCAGTTCTTCCGTCTTTCCCGTCAGTGTCAAGTCATTTACTGTCGCAATCTTGATGTAGTTTTGTTCTGATTGCCCACTTCTCACAGTTGCTCCAGCACCCAAAGAGCTGAGCGTCGCCCTAACCTTTCTGGAGGCACCATATCTCCTGTATCCATAAGGGGCTATTGTTACGATGGGCTCGACACACCCAGGCATTTAATACTTACTGCTAGTTCAAAATTATGCCTCCCCTAACATGGAGACAGGCGCTTTTCGTAGCCGCTCCTCTGGAGTACAGACGCTACGGGTTTGTCCATTCCTCATTCTCCACCGTACGGAAGTACGTTTTCTCCTTAAATATTCTATGAAAATATTGCATAATTCAAACCTTTAACATCATGAAAAGTAAGAGTTTAAGAAGAAACATATTAGATGCCACATAACAACAATATTCATTCAAAAAGACAGCCCACAGCTGGCAATCACGCATGCTGAAAACATTCCACTTCCCCAAGAAATACTTCCCGGACCACGAAAACAACAACACCCCTGAATTTATATTATCCAGGTCTCTTTATTAGGTGTAGAAATAGTATAGCTCTCTTAAAAAATAAAGCTAGCGCTAGCGCCAGGTCCCGGATCCCTTGGAAACAACTAAAACCGAAAACAATCGTTAAACATCCCCATCAGTATACAAGTTATTCAGATGAACATTTCAGATATTTGCCCTATGCATGCGTTCATCTGGTGTGTGTATCTAATCTCACTCTTTTTTCTTACATGTATGTATCTACAGTTATTTCTTTGTTTATATACTTCTTCAGTTTCATGCAGGCATCTGATTATTCCATGAGTCAACTGTTAAGGAGCATTGTATTTCATAAGGATCGAGCATAGATTGTTCTATACATGGATTAAAATCTCTCTCATTTCACCTGGCTTCCCTCGTAGACCAGCAGAAAAAGTTGTCAGCCCCAGTGGCTGAAAACCCAGATTCGAAACCTGGCTGCAGAGTGAATTTCGATCCATTATAAAAACTCGATCAAATTCCTAGCATTGCTTACACAGTGATCTGATATATATATTGTGAGATTTGCTCGGAAATGTACCTACGAAAACGTTATCTAAAATTACAAAATGGAGAACAAGCTTTCGAAAAATGTCTTTATAAAACAATATACTAATGATTCTACTTTCAATACAAAAGGAAGCTCTACTAGCCACTGACCTGAAACTGGGACTCATGCTGAAATTCTTGTTTAGCAGCTTCCAATTTCTTTCTTAGAAGTTGGATCCTGGCCGAGTTTTCCTGGAAAGTAGCCTCGAATTGGTCAGAAGGTGGCAGCTGGGGTGGTCCACGCATCATTTGTTGACCCCAGAGGTGACCTCTTCTGCCTGGCTGTTGCTGCTGATGTTGCCGTTTCTTCTCTTCAGGCACTCCCAGGTGTCGTCCATCGCCCTGAAAGGTATGCCGTAGATGTGAAGGTGATGGAGATAATACGAAAATATATATTTCTTTTAGTTTCATCTTCTACATCCATCTCTAAAATCCAGGATACAGTCACGAGATTAATCGGATGGAATCCATTAACTACTCTTGTTTGATCACTATCTTTATATAGCGTTGAGCCAATTTCCCTAAAGTTCTTTACTTGAGGGGGATTTCGTGAAAGTTCAATAGGCGGATCAATCAATCACTTCTGATCTGCATTTAGGGCAGTCACCCACGTGGCAGATTCCCTATCTGTTGTTTCCTTAGCCTTTTCTTAAATGATTGCAAAAAAAATTGGAAATTTATTGAACATCTCCCTTGGGAAATTATTCCAATCCCTAACCCCCCTTCCTTTAAACGAATATTTGTCTTCTTGAATTCCAACGTTATCTTCATATTGTCATCATTCCTACTTTTAAAGACACCACTCAAACTTATTCGTCTACTGATGTCATTACACGCCATCTCTCCACTGACAGCTCGGAACATACCACTTAGTCGAGCAGCTCGTTTCCATTCTCCCAAGTCTTCCCAGCCCAAACTTTGCAACATTCTTGTAACACTACTCTTTGTCGGAATACACCCAGAACAAATCGAGCTGCTTGTCTTCGGATTTTTCCAATTCTTGAATAAAGTAATCCTGGTGAGGGTCTCATACACTCGAACCATACTCTAGTTGGGGTCTTACCGGATACTTATATCCCTTTCCTCTACATCCTCACTACAACCCCTAATTACCCTCATAACCATATACAATCACGTTTATGTGATTACCCCAATGAAGATCTTTCCTTATATCACGACATAGGTACTTACAATGATCCCCAACGGGAACTTTCACCCCATCAACGCAGTAAATATAACTGAGAGGACTTTACGTATTTGTCAAACTCACAATCTGACTTTTAACCCCGTTTATCTTCGTCATTCTACAACCAGAGACACACAGATAAATAAAACCAGAGACGCAAAGGTAAATAATCCATGCAAACGCACGGGAACTCATAAACCTAGGTACGGAGATAAACTGGGTGAATTAGATGGCGCCCCTAGCGGAGGTTTGTGATGACACTAAGAGCTCAACCTGAGCAGCATGTTAACCGCATAGCATAGAGCAGGCAGTATATAGGATTGAGACGGCGGTGGTTCGGACGGCTAAGTTTTCCCGAGACACCAACCGAATTCGCATGGTGTCCAGCCACAGAATTTTAAAACTATCAAAGTCAGGGTGCGAATATACGTTATTAAACCGCCATTTGAGACACACTTTTGGCGTACCTACAGCGTTTCCCACGTTTCATACTGGCGAGTGTTGGATTTAAAAAATAGATTAAAGAACAATAAAAGCTGTTAAAATTAGTTTAATTTGCCTCAGATAATATGTAATTATAACCGGTAGTTCCTATAAAATACGAATCGTGAAATAATGATAAGATGCCTATATATTTTCTCAACTAAATGAACTTTGGTTTCACATATGGCGAACAGTGCCAATGGAATTAAAAACAGACCATATGACAAAATTATCGTAGTATATTTTTCAGCCATTGGGCCTATTTAGGATAACCAAGCATAAAAAAATTAACATAATGATCAAAGAGGTGTGAGCTATTGAAATTAAATAATTACATATACTGTAGATGAAGACCTAAAGCAACATTATTACAATAAATATTACAGCCAGCGATTTCTGTTTAGGCCAAGCAAGGCAAGTATTCTGGAAACATAGCCAGAGGCGTACAAAAGGAAATACGCAAAATGCAGAGTGATTATTGATTGAACTACTGGTAAAATGAGAGATGAATGGGCCCCCTAAGGAAAACATCAAAGATTGATTCCTTACTCACGCTACAAGTGCAATTACACCGCCAAGTTTACATAGGAAATACTCCTAGTGGTATGGTGTGCTTCAAATATAAACGCTAAGGGGGAAGGTCCAGTAAGACATTTATCACAAACGATTGCGTAATGTCGACACTTTTAGAAGGTAAGTTCAAGTCTTTCTGAGAAAAGTGGCCTTCATGTTATCCCACCACTTCTGCACGAATGTAAATTAACAGCTGGTGTGGTGGAGACAACGTACAGTACAAGATTGCCAGTGTTCTCATTCATTTAAAAATATGCATCCAATGAATTAAAATGTGCTGTATTTTAGAGAAGTTGCCAATAGAGTTTCGTTCGTGTGTTGATACTGGATATATATGCTGCGCTCTAGCGAACTTGCGGTCACATACCAGTCAAGAAATTTAGGCCTACGAAATAAATTATGTTGTTGAATTGAAACGAAATAAATTGTTCAATAAATGTCCAATTTCTTTGCAAGCATTTAAGGAAAGGCTAGTAAAACAACAGACAGGAAATCTTCGACCCGGGCGACTGCCATAAATGCAGATCAGTAATGACTGATTTAAACTTACATTAATGTCATAAGTCAAGGTATTCCCAATTGATAATGTTATAAATTCAATGTAAAATATACTTGTTTATATTTATGTATAGTTCTCGTTTTGCAGATTAACGAAGCTTAATTTTTTACAAAAATATCACCAAAATACCATAATGCTTGAAGCATATGATTGCAGTAAAAAAATACAGCAGACATACACATATGAGGACGTTGTACCAAAAGTGTTTTAAAAAGGCTAAAATAACTTGTTCGATGAAAATTCCTTTATAAAATCAAACATAAAAAAGAAGTCTTACCAACAAAGGCTTTATCGTAATCACCTCACTATTTCTGGACGACGTCAAATTATAAGCTGATGAGTAGAGAAAACACACTTGGTGTTTTGAATGTACGAGTGAACCATAAAATAATTATTTAATATAATTTTAAACTTCCGTGAGTCTTGATCAGTAACAAGTAAATTCAACTGATTGTATTTTATTACTACGGTTGTGAAGTAAGATTGTATCATTCTCTAATGTTATACTGTACATATTTGTTGATTACCGCTGTAAAGAAACAAGCCACAGAAACTAACACCCAGTACACACATAAGCATAATTTGGCATTGAGAGATTGAGTGTAATACTTATGCATTTTTATTTAGTTTAACATATTTACCTTTACCCAGAAATAAGTATTTCATGTCGAAATTTCTTCATAATCTAATATCGGCTTACATTTATAGGAAATTCGGCACATTATTTCAATATCCTCCAAGATTTTTCACGGTTAACGACAATGCCATCTTGATTACCACAAATCTGTGGTTGATTTAAGAATAATTATTGAATCATAACATCCTACTTTAGCACCGTGTGTTTGTTCGTAATTTGTAACAGTGTCTGCTTCCACATCTAATCTACAGTTTATATTTCTGAAGTCAATGCCTGCATTATATCTGTCTCTCAGTAATGAACCAGCCAGACTATCAACATTTTCTGTTCTATCTTTATTTTGGTGAGCCTTGGTACTCGCCGATATACCAGCTTGTATGTCCTGAAACTATTCTGGATATTCTGCCAGTCTGCATGTAGTTACAGAAGTGTGTAGTGCCCTAACGTTTTAATATACACATTATTTTCAAAATATGATTGTTATATGCCTTTGCTGCCGGACCTGGTGTTTACAGTGCACTCTGTCTTCTGGTAGAGGCTAGAGCAAAATTTGTTACTTCCATTGACCTGTCTCAGTCTTACCCTTGGCTTTAACAATATGAAAGTGACTGAGATATGAGCAATGCTAGTAATGACATTCATTATTCAGCCAGTCCCCGCTATGAATGATGTGAAAATGTTGCCCATAGGGTCGCATGATGCACGCATTTAATTGGTATTGGCAGATTGATATGTAATAGCAATGTCTGGCTCGGCGAGGAAAGCAACGGGAAACTACTTCACTCCTATTTCCCTAGTATGCCCATTCAGTGATGCCAAGGCCATCTATGACAGCGGATGGCGGAGCTGTTGAGGATCCAGCCAGCCTTAGAGCTGAGGACCGTACATATATACATGACTGTTACCCCTCATGTTAAGGTATGAAAACCTATGCTCGCAATCAAATAATATGTATTTTCTTTTCAATTAATTACAATATTACATTTACGCAATCTTCTAAGAAATGGAATTCTCTATTTATCCCAACAAATAATTAATTATATTTTGCATTCACACTGTACTTGAGTTCAATTTTCAGTTTCTAACATTCGAAGAAATGGGGATGGAAAGTTAATTAAATCTAACTATAACGCCGAAGCTAACATCGGGTATTTTAAACTTTCCTTAGAAAGCAGGTCTCTATTATTTCCCTTTAGAACTTTTTCTTTGTAGCCCATATGGAACTTGGTCTTACCTGGTCTTCGAAGGAGTTTCTTCAATATTTATACAGTGTAAACGGTAGCTACATGTTTTCAAGATTCTGCCTGTCCACCGGGTAAGGCCACGTGCTCCTTGAATCATTTCGTTCATCATCTTAGAAAAGTGATTGAATGCTCAGATTAGGAATTAATAGAGGGATGTTCCACCATATAACACAACATATAATACATAATATTTATTAAGTGAAAACCGGTTTCGATTCCTTTGGAATTATCATCAGTTCAACAGTAAATATATAACTCAAAGGATCTTAACAACAATCGTTTTAATAAATATTATGTATTACATATTGTATTGAATAGTGGAAAATTCCTCAATTAATTCCTGTTATATAAGTTATACGTCAACACGGAAATGAATATCATAACTTATGTTCAGATTAGGACAAATATTTAACGAGCAAAGAAGATAATATAATATTAAATATTAGATGCTCTGACATACACTGGAAAATTCACAGGACTTACCACAAGGGATACTTTGAATGGTGGTAGGGTAAAAGAGGTTTCCCGGCTCACATTTGCAATTATTAAGCAAATACCAAATATTGGACAATACTGGGCACTTCCGTATCCTCCCACACTAAACTAAGAGACATATTGACAGTGGCGCACCTGGCGGACCGACCTTAAACATCACACGCCAAGCTTGAAACTACAAAAGTTGCACGTTAAAACTGATAGCAAATATGAAACTAAATAATTATTTCTGCTTTGTTCTGCTACGAAACCTGATGTTCATATAGAGATAGAAATAATGAAACTCAATAATGATTGCTTTTTGTCCGAATCCTTGACTGAATAGTCAGCGTTGAGGCATTCTGTTCAGAAGGTCTCGCATCCGATTACCAGTGGGATCGGGGAATTTAATTGTGTCTCGTTAATTCTTCTGTCACGGGGACTGGGTGTTTGTATTTGTTCCATCACTTTTCTCTTTATTTTCAGACAACCACCATGGAAACATGCAATAGTGATTACCGGATCTCAGATTTGAAAGTGTTAAAATGTTACTTAGCTGCCTAAAATAGGCTCTCAAATAGGTACTAAGATATTTTAAGGGAGCTTAAATTTCACGTTGTTTGATAGGCATAAATTGAAATACCGCGTTTATTTTGCTAAATTGATAATAACTCCTAAGGATGAAACATAAGTTATATTTAACTCACCTCTTTGCTATAAACGTTTCAGAATTTTACCATCCGATATGAAATGGGGAATTAAGGATGACTTGGAAACTGACACTTTCGGCATAATTCACATATTGAACAGACGGGAATACCGAACAGTTCTCACAGAATGAAATGGTTTTTTCTTTTTCCAGCTGGTCAATGATTACTGTTTCCTGCCAAGTGACATGCCACGTGAGTGTTCGCTGCGGGTAGTTCTTAAGGCTTTCCGGGGAGTGTGGTTTTTACAACTTAACGATCGTAATATTTTTTTTAAGATACTGCAAACGAGTCGGCAAATATTTTATTTTATTGTCATATAAAAAGGAAATATAACCAATTTAATGATAAAAATGCGAAATATTGGAATATAGTTAAATATGCATTAGGTTCTAACAGCTATTCTGGCATTTTCAGGCACTATAGGACCGCCATTTATAACCTTATAAATGAAATGTGTAAATACAACTTAATTTTAAGTTATCTCACAAAGAACAAAATAGGTTTTTACCTAAAATCGAGGTATAGTGTTTACAACACTCCATATACGGTTGGCATGTGGAATGGCATCCGGCCGTAAAAATAGGCAACAATTCACATCTGTGACACAGTTCGGATCCGCGACCCCATAGATGCGGGAAAAGCGGTAGAAGTAGAATAAGAAGAAACCGTTTTATGTATTTTGTTTTAATGTTCTGCATTTAATTAATCTAATATAAGAGTACTTGTTGACAATTAAATGTTAAACTTGAAGTGATGTGTACATTAATATTTTACAATATTGGAGTTTACTTACACAGTTTTGTCTGGAGGAAAATGGAAGATAGCTGAACAAGTTCAAAGTTATTGCAGCCAAAGACAGCGCAAATTTACGAAGTATGGTTTAATACTTGTATGTCTGTAAGTACTATATTTTGGGGGATTCTGGTACCACCAGCTAGACCCTCCCCTGAACGAGGCCTGATCCGGTGAGTGAGGTCACAGCGCGGTGCAAGCTGCTAGCTAAGCGTGCGCTCGTATACTCCAACGACCTAACGCTGGTTAGGTGTTCAGGCTTAACCTTAGAGACCTCGGGTTCGACCCTAGACGTAAGGGCGTTAACCGTACAGACCCATGTTCGATGCCAAAAGGTGCAAGCTTACCCTAACAGCAAACGTGATTATGGTTAATTGGGCAAGCTTAACCTTGCATGAAGTGTTTAGGCTTAACCTTACAAACCTCGTGTTCGACCCCAGGCCTAATGGCGTTGACCTTACAGACCTAATTTCGATGCCGCGGCTAACCACATAACAGTGCACGGTTAATCTACATGATGTTAATGGTTGAGTGTATGCTTAGCCTCACGCTGACCACTCGTTAACCTAACTTAACTTACCCGAAATTGGAGCTGAACTTGGAACAAGGTGGCGGCTATAAGGTTTAATACGTATGATTCATTCATAGGGGCGTAACATTTGAAAGCGGCTTAAGGGAGCTTGGAGCTGAACTTGAAACAAGATGGCGACTATAAGTCTTAATACGTATGCTTTATTCATAGGGGCGTAATGTCGGAAGGTGACTTAGGGGGCTCAGACGTGAATGAGAAACAATATGGTGGCTCCATAGGGTAGAGGAAGATGATGTAAGGCTTAGTACATCTACTTTATTCATAGGGGGCGTAACATTTGGGGAGCACATTTCGGGCTCGATGCTTAACCTGACCTCCCAAGGCTAACCACAAGAGAGTGCAAGCTTAACTTAAAAGAATTTAAGTTCCATACATGGATTAACTGCATAAAAGTGCAGGCTTAACCTTTTGCTGACCAGACGTAAACCTGTTTGCCCTTACCTTCTCCAGCTCGGACATAACTTTACACCCTAGCTAATTGTGCATGTTTAACCTCGCTCTGACCAGCCAGTAATCTAACCAGGAACACTTCCCTACACTAGCTTAGCGTCTACATGTTGAACTAATAGGATTAGGGAGATGGTGTAAGAATACATATGCTTTATTCATAGAGGGCGTAATGTTGAAAGGCACCCTCGGGGGCTTGGATCTGAACTTCGAACAAGATGGCGTCAGGGAATAGGGAGCTGGTGTTAGGCTTAATACGTAGGTATGCTTTATTCAAAGGAGACGCAAGTTTCGAAAGCGACTTAAGGGAGCTTGGAGCTGAATTTAGAACAAGATGGTTCGTGTGCTGATGCGTAAAGCGCTGTTCGTCGAGAACACTCAGTTTTTTATTTGCACATTAGAGCGTATAGATTTGAACTCTAGAGACTTAAAGTAGCTTAAAATAATGTTGTTATCACCCGGAGGCTAAACCCTTATGTTTTTTAGTTTTCCATTTCAGCAAATAATAAAAGTATTATTGGTTTTCGTCCCACTAATTATACTGTACTTTACGATATTCGGAGATGCCGAGGGAACGGAATTGTGACTTGCAGGAGTTCTTTTACGTGCCAATAAACCTACCGACATGAAGCTGACGTAATTGAGCACCTACAAATACCACCTGACTGAACGAAGATTGAACGTGTCAAGTTGGGTTCAGAAGGCTCGTACTCTACCGCCTGATCTACTCAGCCCGGCAATCCGGCAAAACAAGGTGGGCAAGATCTCTATAAATTGACAGGTTAAGTAGCGTTACCTCGTCAGCGAATCTATGGTGTAAATAGGTTTTCTTATTTCTATTGTAATTGCACCATGAACGATACAGATGATTTTTGGCTTCTCGTCTGTCGAAATATTTTGAGGAAATGTTATCCGTATTCACAGTCACCAATGTTACTCCTTATTGG
The DNA here is from genome assembly GCF_040414725.1 of Anabrus simplex. Taxonomy (NCBI): domain Eukaryota; kingdom Metazoa; phylum Arthropoda; class Insecta; order Orthoptera; family Tettigoniidae; genus Anabrus; species Anabrus simplex. Next base: position 46,987,341 of record NC_090266.1, on the reverse strand, counting down.
CTTACCACAGTCGACCTGCACCATGCCTATAACTGATGATGAGAACCTATTTCAGACTCCAAGTACCCCACTATCCTGTAGTACTTCACTTTCGTGTCAAAAACTACCCTACTCATTACCGACACCATTCTTTTATGAACATGCCACATGTATTCTAGTTTTAGGACATGAATATCTTTCAGATAGTGATGCGAAATATTTATGTACTGATGAATAACTTTTGGAAATGAAAGAATGGTCGTAAATGTAGCACGGCTGACTACCTACCGAATTAATAAATTAAAATCCTGGTTGGTATCAGGAGAGGGTGTGACGTCCTAGACAGTACAGGATTGAAAAGTGCAAATTTAGGGTATTTGGAATGCTACTTTGATACAATCAAAAGTCTGTGTTACATTATACAGATATCAAAGAACACAAAATATGTTTTAATTCGCAATTTATTCATGAACTTTGAGTCATGTACTACAATTAAACAAATCTTGACATAACTTTTGAAAGAAACAAAGAAAGAAGATTTAAAGGAACGTAACAAAATTACTGGATATCTGTAATTTACAAATTTCAACAGGGCGGAATATGAAAACCAAGAACCCACCAATTACACAACAATCACGCAAAATTCCAATCTAAACGCTAGACAATGGTCATAATCCACATGTTCCTAAGACGTCCTCGCGGCTCACGAGAACTTGGAGAGGAATCTGTATCATAAAGATGAAGAATACTGCAATTTTAGTGAAACGCCACCTGTGGCGTAGTGTCGGGGAACATTTGTGATAGACCCTACCAAGGTATATAAATAAATAAATAAATAAATAAATAAATAAATAAATAAATAAATAAATAAATAAATAAATAAATAAATAAATAAATAAATAAATAAATAAATAAATAAATAAATAAATAAATAAATAAATAAATAAATCATGCGTGTACATACATCTTCATTATAGTGTGTTACGCATTTCAGCATTCAATCTGCAAAATACTTGTCATCTCCACAATCCTGTATTTTCCACTAGATATGTGGCTTCATTTATTTCCACATCTCTTATCATACAATTAAAATCCAGTCTAACTACCGCTGCATTTGTTCTCCCTCTGATTATCTTACCCTCCAGCACCGAGCCCATTATTCCTCTAGATTCCATTCGTCTCACACGTCCCCACCACCGAAGACGGATTATACTGAGAGCTTCCTCCATCGTGCGTCTTCCTAAATTATCGAGCTGTGGATTTCATAAGTGAGCAAATCGGTTTGCATATATTTTTATCAGTTTATGGCATAAGACTTCCAAGTCTTGGACTTGTAGAAAAAATGGACTTAGAGACAGTATAATTTTAACACAGTTTAATGTTGTTAATATGGTTTTAAACTGTGATCAATTTGACGTAGATAAACTTATATGATTGTCAATTTTTCCACGAAATTATATCAGCTGATGATGACGCAGAGAGGCCCGAAACTAGTTCTGATTGAATTATAGGTTGTAATTACATCTAAGCAACAATTTTTTGGTATTGAATAAGGTGGACCCAAATTATAATAAAAGTTGTAATCTTGGTTCAATACGGACAAACAATGAGGTTTATTAATTTAACTTATATCTATGAAAGGCACAGCATTCGACCTTTCCTCATGGCCCTGCCTCACGTTGATTCTAAAATCCTTCACTGACCAACCAGGTAAAGCATAGACACGTAACGAAAATGCATGTGATGTTAAATAGTGAAGTGATCTTGAAAATACTGCCACTGTATGAAAGAATGAGGAGATCATGAAATGTGTCAGAAGCGAGACACAGAATCCTAATCTGACTTGGCTGTAAATAATGCTGCTTGAGAGTTCAACATGAGAACACTTGCAAACTAGAGAGTAAAGCTGAATTTACTTGGCGGTATTATCAATGAGTACAAGAACAGAAGATGAGACAAAAGTGAAATGAGAAGCATGAAATATGGGAAATCTGCTAGACAAATACAGAGACTAAGTAGAACTATGTCAGAAAAGAAGAAATGTAGTGACAAAGGGGAAATGTATGCTTCTGGGAGTTCTGAGGCATATAACTCATTCAAATAACAGTTCTAAAAAAACGGTCTTTTCTTCATGACGGTATTTTTCACTATTCCAAATGCTCCATGTATGTAATGTTTTGCTGAATTACATACAGGTCGCTCCCTAAGATATGTGTAATCTGTACTATACACTCTGCAATAAGGTTTACATTTCTGGAGTTGCTGAGAAGACAATAATGAAAATTTTCCAAATAAGACGGAAAAAACCTGAAACACATTCATCTTCATGAATTTAAATGAGCATAGTACAGATTGGTCAAATATATATCAATTGTGTATGTAGAACAAGTTTGAAAGGGATTATTTCAAAATTGGTATCAATATTTATATTCTTTTCTTTATTAATTTCCTATCATACCATTTTATTCTGGAACTTTTGGCCAAATGGGGCAATTTTATGACTTCTTAGTCAATATTGCTGAAAATGAAGAAAAACATGGAGTGAAAAAAATAAACAAAATTTGAAACTTATTACAGTGCCCTTTTAAAGCTCATATAAGCTTCGTTGCACTAAGGAGAGCATTACTGGCTGGTTAAGAATATGGTCCTTGAAGTTAAAAACAGTCAACAAGACATGCAGGATACTGGGTGATTACAAAATGGCTGGAAGAGTTATAATCTTGAGGATAATAGTAGCCTACATATTTTGGGATCAAATTGGGGGATGGCAAATTTCACTGGGAAAGGTATATATGGTATTTTGTCAAAACGACATCTTGGTCATTACACTTTGTAATGCAGATGTCAATATAGCCATATTGAGTCCTAAGGATCTGCAATTACCATACAGAAGCGGAAAGTTCTCTGGAACTCAGGTGCAGCCCTGATAAAGAAACACATTCCAGTTGCGACCGACATCACAATGATGAAATCCACACCCAATAAGTATACGGACAGAGAGAAAAAGTTAATAAGATTGGATGCTGAAAAACTAAAGGGAAGCACTTACATTAGCAGAACACCCAATACAAGAAGGACATCTGAATGAAGCAACACAAATCGCTAAAGATCTGATAAGGAAGGCAAATATACCAGGAAAGGGGAGAAAATCACAGCCGTAGATCTACGGCGAATGCTACAACAAGCGAAAAGAAACCCTGAGGTTTTTAAGTGATGCAAGGGCCAGGGACTCAGAAAGAGAGCTACAAGGAAACACCACACACTGGAGGGACTATAAGATACTCTTGGCAGTGAAGAAATCCCACTACTTAGAAATAGAGGCAAAAAGATTAGCAGAAGAAGCAAAATTGGATGCCACTGAGAAGAAAAATTACTGTAACACCAAAGAAAATCCCAATGGACAGATGTGAGACACACTTCAAAAAGGTATTGAGCCAGGAGAAAAAGACGTGCATTCAAAATGGACGAGAGGTCCTCAATACAACAGTCAGTACAAATAATGCAAATAACACCCACCGAAATCACAGAGACAATAAATAAGTCAAAAAACAAACAGGCTTCAGGTCAAGACCATATACACATGGAACACGCAAAACAGTCACAAGAGGTAATGATTCCAGTATGGACAAAACTGCTAAATGAATGCCTCAGATCTGGAACAATACTAGAGTGCTTGAGAAAATCATTCATCAGGGTACTATACAAAGGGAAAGGGGTTACAGCCAACCCAAACTCATACAGGGAAATTGCACTGGGTGATTCCCGACAAAAAATGTAGCGTTACAAAAATGTTGCAATGTTTGGGCTGGGAAGACTTGGGAGAAAGGAAACGAGCTGCTCGACTAAGTGGTATGTTAGGCATAGATATCAAGGATAATTTAATAAAAAAAACCTATTCAATACTTTCCACGTTTAATGTGGTTATTATCTACATGATTTTATGTAGACTTATTTAGGTCAGGTACAAGTTTCACCCATTATTTTGGGCATCTTCAGCCCGTATACAACCCTTAGGTCAAGGTTTGGTACCTTTTTAACCAATATAAACATACCAATATATGCACTATATACAATATATACATTATATACAATATACACAAACATTAATGAACCCTTAAGATGGGTAACATAAGTTAATACAGTTAAGTTTTTTGGTCCTAATCTATCTAATATGAAAAATGTCCAAAACTAAAATGGATCTTCTTTTTGGTAAAGAGGATTACATATCGGGGTTTAAGTGACCCCTATATCATATCATGTTCTTGACGTACCGTGTCTGTTGACAGGATGTGTCGTCAACAATAAGTAGAGATTTGAGCTGATTGTAAATTGTAAATTACTTGTACTGGATAGTGGCCGCACTTAAGCAATTGCAGCTTTCGAGCAACCAGGTGACCACGAGGGCTATTACACCAGAACTTTTTTTTGGATAAAAGCATATGGCAACTCAAAACTAATACCGGTACATGGAATATGGGTAGGTACCCTCTGATGAAGTATCTTTCTGCTTTTATCATAGGTCTACTATTAAGAATGTTGGAATTTTGTATCTGCAAATAATATACAGTACGTACAAGTATTCCAATCCTATTCTCTTACATTGTAGAGAGAGTGACTTCTACATAAATACACTCTTTCAGCTACTTAACTCACTTCAAACAAGCTTTCGAAATTGAAATTTTATTCCTTATGTAAGACGTTGCATCGTATGGATGTTTATGATGCAAAATGGAGATAATAAGTCGAATATATTAACAGGTTCAACTGATAGCAAATCAATTTTTAATCACTAAACTTATAAATACAAAATAATATTTCAACAATTTTTTTAACTTCGCTCCAGCTCGAGAGTTTAAGGTGTAAGATAAAAGACTTCGTCCAGTGGAGCGTTATCTGGAAAAGTGCCCATAACACTGGCAGCATTTCCTCGCTGGATAGCAATTCCTATCCACTGTCTCAGGAATTCTATTGAAGAGGTGTCTCCAGTGATTGCTGTTAGTCGTTTGCCAATATCTGAAATCAGACTTTTAGCTTCTTGACACCACGTCCCCATCGTTTCGACTGCGAATACCACGAAGATGTAGTTGTCCGTTATTGCTCTGTATTTCGCCCTTTTATTGCGCACGGCCATTTCTGCAGCAGAACCAGCAGCCTTGTCAGTGTGAGGCAAATGCGATGGTGCTAATGTGTCCACACACGTGGCATCCCACAGGAGAGATCTGCCTTTGTTCCATGGGACTAACGTCAGACCATCAGGGCGTTTACCGTCTGTGCGGCTAATTCCACTCGGTTCTAGGACAGAAGGGACACCGATAGATGTAAAAGCTCTTTTGATAATGTCATTAATTGAACAGTGTCTTGAAAATCGGCCAGCACTCTTAGGGCAACTTAAAGCATGGCGTCCATAAACGTCGACTTCCGCTCCACATATGCGCTTATGTGACTGGCATAGTTTGCAACCAATACGTAAGCCGATTGCTATTTTAAACGACATGTTATCCATAAGCGTGCCAACATTGGGTGACGGAAAAGCCTTAAGCCAAGAGCCCGCTTCCTTTGCCTGGATAGCAAGATGTCGTGCTCGATCAGTTTCTGTTGGACATGACAAAATCAAAGAATCTAAAATTCGACAGGTGTTTATCATATCCCAACTTCTTTGTGAATCCAGGGATACTGGAGGACTCAAGTTCTTGGTCATGATATTCCAGTGATATCTTGCGTCAACCAGATGGCATATCTCGACATTATCACCGTAATCAGAGAACAGAGACTTGAAGTCAGATACTCCATGAGCGGAAGCAAGAAAAGCGGGGATGGAAATATCACTTAATCTACGAATTCCGAGGCCTCCAAATCTTACTGGTAAACACGCCAGAGTCCAGTTATGTTTCTCAAACGGTATATTTAGTAGAGACTCGAGACAACTTCTTGTCAAATCATCAGCCTGAGCAAGGAACGAAGGAAATAACCATAGAGGTGTGGTCCGCAGAAAGTAATTACATTTTTGAATAAAAATACAGTTCTTTAATAAGAAGTATCCCATGTGAGAATTGATCCCTTGGAGACCAACATACAGTCTCATTAATTCTGTTAGCTTTTGCTTCGCAATTTCCTCCACGGCCTCGACTGTAAGCGGTGATCCAAGCAAGGATAGACTGGAATATGTTGTAACGTGAATACCGGGAACAATATCTTGAATTGCAGAAATTGTTGTCTCATCTCTCGCGGAACAGAAGTAGATTTCACATTTATGCGGATTAACTTCCAAACCGATGTTTTTACACTCAGTAATAATTTTCTTTAAATCCATAAGTACCGTATCAGGATCATCGCCGATGGTTCCAAGTAGTGTAAATTGGACAGTTCGGCGGCCTCCTCCTCCTCCCGCGGAGCGGGAAATTTGAATTTTGGCGGGAAATTTGAATTCTGGCGGGAAATTTGAATTTTGGCGCGAGATTTGAATTTGTAAACAAAGCCACGTGCTTTTTGACAGCTGTCATCGACAACAACGCATCGCTAACCTCACTGCTGCCATCTTGACGGGCCTAAACCTCAGTAGTGCCAACTTAACCTAACTAGCGCGAGGTAAACAAAGCCACGTGTTTTTTGACAGCCACGTGCTTTTTGACAGACAACAACGCATCGCTAACATCAGTACTGCCATCTTGACGGGCCTAAACCTCAGTAGTGCCAACTTAACCTAACTAGCGCGAGATAAACAAATCCACGTGCTTTTTGACAGCCACGTGCTTTTTGACAGGTTTGTAAACAAAGCCACGTGCTTTTTGACAGCTGTCATCGACAACAACGCATCGCTAACCTCAGTACTGCCATCTTGACGGGCCTAAACCTCAGTGGTACCAACTTAACCTAACTAGCGTGAGGTAAACAAAGCCACGTGTTTTTTGACAGCCACGTGCTTTTTGACAGACAACAACGCATCGCTAACCTCAGTACTGGCAACTTGACGGGCCTAAACCTCAGTGGTACCAACTTAACCTAACTAGCGCGTGGTAAACAAAGCCACGTGCTTTTTGACAGCCACGTGCTTTTTTGACAGCTGTCATCCGCCATCTTTAAACCACAGAGCGCTGTGCTGCCCTCTTTATCGTAGTAGATGTAAAATTCGTCACCTGCCATCGGCAGTGCTGCCATCTTGGCGGGCCTAAACCTTAGTGCTACCAACTTAACCTAACTAGCGCGTGGTAAACAAATCCACGTGCTTTTTGACAGCCACGTGCTTTTTTGACAGCTGTCATCCGCCATCTTTAATTCATAGAGCACAGTGCTGCACTCTTTAGCTACTTACCTTTGAAATGTGGTGGCGGATAATTTGAAAAATGCTTTTTGACAGCAGCCATCTTGCATCGCAAACCGCAGTGCTGCCATCTTTAGCTAGATACCTGTGGTGGCAGACAATTCCACGTGACAGCAGCCATCTTTGAGCACAGTGCTACCCCTCTTTGTGGCGGCGGGAAATTCCACGTGCTCTTGTTTGGAAACAAATTCACGTGCTATTTTCTGACAGCTGTCATCCGCCATCTTGCATCACAACCTCAGTGCTACACTCTTTAGTTGAAATGTGGTGGCGGCAAATTCTACGTGCTCTTGTTTGGAAACAAACCTATGCGCTTTTCTGACAGCTGTCATCCGCCATCTTTAATCTAGAGAGAACAGTGCTGCACTCTATGTGGTGGCGGCAAATTCCACGTGCTCTTGTTTGGAAACAAATTCTACTCGCTCTTCAGCTGTCATCCACCATCTTTAATCAAGAGAGCACCGTGCTGCCCTCTTTGTGGTGGCGGATAATTTGAAAAAATTCTTTTCGACAAGCAGCCATCTTTAATCCAGAGAGAACAGTGCTGCCCTCTTTAGCTACTTACCTTTGAGGCGGTTAATTTGAAAAATTATTTTCGACAGGCAGCCATCTTTAATCCAGAGAGAACAGTGCTGCCCTCTTTAGCTACTTACCTTTGAGGCGGTTAATTTGAAAAATTCTATTTAACTAGCTGCCATCTTTAATGAAAAGAGCATCGTGGTGCTATCTTGCGGGTAAATTTTACGTCACAGCTGTCACCCACCATCTTGCATCGCAAACCTCAGTGCTGCACTCTATGTGGTGGCGGATAATTTGAAAAAATCTTTTTGACAAGCAGCCGTCTTTAATCAACAGAGCACCGTGCTGCCATCTTTAGCTACCGCCATCTTACATCGCTTACCTCGCTGCTGCACTCTTTAGTTGAAATGTGGTGGTGGTAAATTCGAACAAGTTTAATCACGCATCGGGAAAGCTAGAGTAAGCACGTGCTGTTGTGATGACGTCATTGTGCATGTTTAAACCCGTTCGTTGACTAAAAGCTTTAGTCTTCGAGAAACAGTGATAGAGTGTGGAGTGCAAACATGACGAAAACATTAATAGTTGATGTGCAAGGCTTTAAAGTAAACGGAAACAAATTTGTGTTTAAAGAGGTGGCTGTGTTAGATTGCAGTGGTTTGTGGGCACCAAAACTTGTTAGTTTAGTATTTAGTCCACCGTTCCCTTACTGTTTGCAAACAGATGAAGATAAAAAGCAGACTCAGTGGATTGAAAACAATTTAGGTTTGAAGTGGGAAGAAAAAGGAATACCTTATCGTTTTCTACCTTTAATGATGAATGCACATTTGTCAAGAGCATATCTTGTTCTTTTAAAGGGTTGTGAAAAGAAAGAATGGTTGCGTGAGTTTCTACCATCATCATGTGAAGTTATCGACATGCATGAATTGGGGTGCCCATCATTTAAAACTCTTCCGAAAGAGCATAGCAGAGAAACAAGTAAACAGTCTTTACAACATGTATGCATGCTCTTTGATTGGTTGTGTCGCAGTGCATGCCGGGAAGTGAACAACATATGTGAAGTGCAGTGTCGAAATAACCTTAGTGTAAAAGAAACATTTGTAGAGTAAAGACATCATGTCATTTCTAACAGATACTAAGTGTAACGCAGTTGAAAAGGCGATCGTAAAGTTTTATGCATGCAAAAAGAAACTAAACACTTTTACTGAAGAAGAGTTAAATGCATTACCAAAGGCATTTTTGGTTAATGTAGCTGCGAATGCTGTAAAGAAGATTTGGGAAAAGGTGCCTCGTGAGTGGACTCAAGATCCTGTTTTGTCAGAGCTTCAAACGTGTAGTTTACATCAAGAACACGTGAGTTTAGCTAGAAGACCTTCTGTGAGACAGTGCCGTACATGTCAACTAATTAAACTGTATCACAGACCTAAAACTAATGAGTTGTCTTCGCTTATAAACACTTATCATGGCTGTGGAGAGAGTAAACAAGGAAAAGGTGAAGAAACGTGCTGGGAGAAAGATGAGGAAGCATGTTGGGCGTGGACTCATCAATAGAGTGATTGATCTTCCTTTCTTCGTGCTTCATCTCCTCTGCGGCCCTAGAACACGTTCGCCTGACATGTAGTTACATGCTGCCTGCATAGAGTATATCGTGTAGCTGTTAAAATCTGCTTCGTAAAGTTATGCTGTGTGTGTGTTATTACCTAGTGCTTTAGCTGCTCAGAAGAATATAGCAGCACTTGTCGTTGTTGGTGCAATAAAACGAAAACTGAGTGACAAAGACCGTAAAATAAACAAAGGATAAAAATGTATATATTCTAAAATAAATATGAATTGTCAAAACATATTACAGGTGTTGTTTAATCCTACAGCATGTCCTAGTGACTTAGAAGAAAGGAAACGTAGAGGATTAAAAGAAAACACACATAAGATTTAAAGTACAACCTCTTTATTAATCCATGAATTAAAGCTGTTATTAAAACCAAGCCATTTAACATACAGTTTATTGCCACGACGTCGAATAACACGTTCAACTAAATAGTGATCAGGATATTTTGTTTTCTGCAGTTCTTCGATGTAGAATCCTCCTTCAATAGGCTGTCCTCTGAGATCGCGAAGTAAATACGTAACTGGATTAGTAAGCTTAACACTTCTGATTTGCAAAATTTCAGTGCTCCAGTTAGATGTGTATCCTTTTGCAAAGAGAGACTTGTGTTTGCTGATGCGAACGAAATCACCTTCTTTAAAGCGATGGCGACGTGGATTAGCTGTTTTAATTACAAGATGAATAGCATCTAGACGAGGTGTATTCTTTGTAACAAGACGTGGCTTTGTTCCGATAGTGCGATGAGGTGTATCGTTGTAGGTAGATAAAAGTCTAGGTAGCAGATCAATCCAACGATATGAACCTTGCGCTGTAAATTCTCGCCACATCATTGTTTTGAGTGTACGATTAAAGCGTTCTACAACACTTGCCTTGAGATTGTTGAACGTAGAGTAGTGTTGAATGCCAAGTAACTTGAGGTAAGAAGAAAAATCCTTGTTGTAAAACTCTTTACCTTGATCAGTTTGAAGAAGCCTTGGGCAGCGTTTCGATTCTTCAACAATATGTTTAAATGCTTCTTTAACTTGAGCTGCTGTTTTAGAACGCACGGGTTCTGCAAAAGCAAACTTTGAGTACACATCGATAACAGTAAGTAGATACTTATAGCCCTTATTACTAGAAGCATATGGAATCATTTCTACTAAGTCTGCTTGCCAGAGATCATCTTTTCCTCGTGTAATAACGCGTCTGCGACAGTAGGTGCGACGTGCTGGTTTATGTAACTCATGTGCGATGTTTACCTTTACAGGTGAGATCTTCTCTTGACGAGCCATTACAAAATAATACCGGCATAACGTAGTTCTCTTTCTATTTCTAGAATTTCTGATCCGTGACCAGTGTGACCAGCCTCTTGCGATGCTCTTAAAAGTTGTAATCGTTCAACGAGTAAGTTTGGGTCATTCCAGTATCTTACATCCACATACGGCAACAAAGGCTTGTAGATAACGTCTAGACTACGTGCAGTCGGAAACAGCTGAGAAATAAACTCACGATACTTGTAACTCTTATTCGCATTTACAGCTTCTGTTCTCTTGTAATTACGTCGTGTTGCGTCAGTAGCAAAAAGTATTGCTTTATACTTTTTAAGATCATCTTGTAAAATTATATCCTTGTCAGGTATTCGTGAGAAAAGAAGTTCTAAGAGTCCTTTCGTAGGTTTATAGGTAACACCTTTTACAATGAGTTTGTTGCTATTAATCTTAACATTTGAATTTCCTATCCGGAAACAGTCATCTTCGTAGCGAATACCGTAGGTAGTGTCAGTTTGTCCTGTAAAAAGTTTTTCTATATAAGGTGCAAAGAGAGATCCATAGGTATCTTGAATAAAAGTTCTAAACTGATTGCGATACTCTGGTGTAATCATAACCTCAGACAAAGATGGTAGATTTTGCGTCGATGTAGTAGGTGTTTCAGCAATAACATCTGTAGTTAAAAACTCAACACGCTTAGATGGTGATGTATCATTAAGTTCTTCTTCTTCTTCTTCCTTATCTTCCTCTTCCTCTTCCTCTTCTTGATCTACATCCTGCTTCTTCTCTTCCGTATCTTCTTCATGCTTCTCTTTATGATATGATGTTTGCATAGAAGCAAAACTTGAAGTAGACTGCGGTAATGAAGTAGAATTAAAAATTTCTTTGAGTGGTGTACTTAGTTGTGTTTTTAAAAATAAATCCGTGTCTGCTTGAATACGTTTAAGCTCTTTAAATTTCCGTCGAATATTGTTTCGAGCTTGGATGATATGTTTTGTGATCTCCTTGCTAGATGTTAACATGATGGTGGTTTTTAATCAAGTAGTTACTGTAATTCTGTGTTAATGCATATAAAATGATCGAAACCCATGCGATATCGTCCATGCTGTACATCACTTTCTTTATATATAACTAAAAAGCTGTAACGGTGTAATGACCAACATTTCGCACACATACGTTTAAAGTCATCGAATGTCATATCAGTGTTAACATGATCGTTATACACATGTCGCATGTTGCGCTCATCTTGCCGAAAAAGCACAATTACATTTGCGTTGTCGCGTATCAACTGCTTAGGCACACGAGAATAGGTTTGGCACAAATAGATGCAATCAACATATTTATGCCGACCCATACTAAAGAATGCACGAATAACGTTTTGCTGTTCTGTTGCGACATCATCAAAGATCATAAGAGAATTAGGAAGCACATCGTCTGGTGATGGTACTTGCTCATGTGAATTAAATTTAAAATATCTTATTCCATCTTTAACTAGATCGTGCATTACAGTTTGTAGAATAGTATATAGCGGCTGATAGAGTGACTTTGCGAAAACGTAAATATTCTCGAAGCGTACACCATTTACAGAAGTAATAAGTGTGAGTAAAAGATTTGTTTTACCGCATCCCGACGGACCTGATATAATACATCGAACAGTAAAAGGAAACAACGTTCCATGACGTTTTCTTGTAGTTGTACTAGAACTAGGTAAGAGATGTGGTACAATGTCGGTAACAGGTAGCGTGTCTTGCTGCTTTATAATCTTCATGATAACTGAATCATAAAGTACGTAATAGTAATATATATATTAAACGAAACAAGAGGCAACGGTTAGTTTATGATTTGCTCTTGACTAGTAAAGTCGTGTCCAGCATGGTGAAACAACGATATCCAAACGACATGAAGAAGAAGAAGAAAGTAAAAACTGTTAGATGGAAGGATGTTATATAGGCTGCGCAAAAAGCTATTCGAGGGGAATACAATCCTCGTGTAGCTATTACTAAGGCGTTACGCGCAGCAAGAGCGAGAATTTCTCCAAAGTGCAGAGCAATATTTAGTAAACGTGCGCGAAATATTCCTGTACCAAAACGAGGAGGATTTCTTCCTGCGCTGTTTGCTGGCTTAGCAGCTTTAGGGTCATTGCTAGGTGGTGCTAGTGCTGTAGCGAGAACTGTCAAAGCTGTAGAAGAAGCCAAACAACAGTTGAAAGAGAGTGAACGTCATAACAAGACGATGGAGGCAATTGCGTTACGAGGCAAAGGTGTGAACATGAAGCTAGCGCCATACAAGAAAGGGCTTGGTATCTACATTTCTCCAAAAAACGTCTACTGAATGCACTGCCATATCGAGCTCTAACGCATGATGAAGATTTTACGTTTGCTAAACAACTAGGAATTCATTATTTTCGAGGAGTGTATATGCGCGATCAACTACCAGTACGCCCACGTGAACGTGAAAGTGCCGTAATTAACTTGGACGACAGTCGTGGACCAGGAACTCATTACGTTGCTTATGTAAAACGTAAATCTAAAGTATGGTATTTTGATAGCTATGGAGATTTACCTCCTCCTTTTGAGCTCATACGTTATTTCGGAAGCAGTGCAGACATTGTTTACAATAAAAACCAGTACGCCCACGTGAACGTGAAAGTGCCGTAATTAACTTGGACGACAGTCGTGGACCAGGAACTCATTACGTTGCTTATGTAAAACGTAAATCTAAAGTATGGTATTTTGATAGCTATGGAGATTTACCTCCTCCTTTTGAGCTCATACGTTATTTCGGAAGCAGTGCAGACATTGTTTACAATAAAAACCGTGTGCAAAACTTTAATACACGCATGTGCGGACGATTTTGTCTTATGTTCTTATATCAAACCCAGACAGTAGAGAAAGTGCATTAGTGTCTACGTGATGACGAACAGTGAAAGAACGTTTGCTGTACGTGGAGAAGGACCTGAAACAACCGTCTATTTTAATCCACCAATCGAACTTGGTTATCAGCCGTATAGTCTTGGACTAGTATCGTTTGAAAGCTACAATAAAATCTATAATGTGCGTGATGGTTTAAACAAGTTCTATTACGATGAGTATGTGCTAACACTACCCTCAGGCAGTTATACAGTAGATTATATTCACGACTATATTGAAAGTACGTTAATTGATCAGTTTGAGGAAGATAGTTTTAGTAATCATAATTACAAGTTCTCAATCATTATAAGCAACATTACACATAAATGTGTTATTGAATCATCATTTAAGATTGACTTCAAATCACAACCTGATTCGATTAGACCACTGCTTGGATTTTCATCGAGGGAGCTCCTACCGAACGTACGTTACGAGTCTGATCAACCTATAAAACTCTTCGATGATTATAATGTGAACATTACTTGTAATATTATTACAGACTTGAATAGTAATCTACAACCTTCGCACGTCCTGCACGACTTTATTGTTACAGAGGAACGTGGATATACTATTTGTGAGAAACCAGCAGTAGTTCTTTATCATCCTGTGTCTGTAAAACACATTAGCAACATTACTCTTAGACTTGTAAATAAACATAATCAACTTATTCATTTAGATCAGCACGCGTACGTAGCTTACAAACTACATCTTAAACCAGTATGAAAACCATCTATAAAACACGGTGTACATTTCGAAGACATACTACATGTGTGCAGAGACTCATCGAGTTAACAGATACCCATAAGCAGATACTCCAAGATTTAGGATATACACTACTACAACAGAATGGAAGAAATGCTAGACATTACGAATACAGTAGAAAGTCGTGAAGGTGTAGTACGAAGTGAGCTTCATTCCTATCAACCTTTTACGTTTGGATTAAATAACAATGATGAAAGTCATTTTATTATTAATCAACAAGATGTTTACACCTAACCACACGAAAGCTACATCTATATTGAAGGACGATTAGAAAAGTCTGATGGAAGTGGACCAAGCACTTCACAACTAAACAACAATGCTCTAGCTTTTCTCTTTTCTGAAGCGCGATATGAAGTAAATAATGTTGAAATAGATCGAACGAAGAATGTTGGTATTAAAAGTGCAATGAAACTCTACCCTTCTTTCTGTGATGAAGAAAGTAACCTTTTGCGGATGGCTGGATGGTGTCCAAAAGCTACTAACAACTGGATGATTAATGAGGATGGTACTTTTACGGATATGTTATCACTGAAACATATTTTTGGATTCGCAGAAGACTTTACACGTATTATAATCAACGCAAAACAAGAGCTTATTCTAATCCGTGATCGAAGTGATTACAATTCTCTTAAAGCAGTAGAAACACCTGTAGAATCGAAAATAACACTGCATCGTATACTGTGGCGGATTCCACATGTAACCTTATCTGATCGTGAAAAACTTCGATTGCTCAAGATTGTAGAAAATGATATACAATTACCTATACGTTTTAGAAGTTGGGAGCTGCATTAATATCCTGTGTTACCACCTACAAACAAGCATAGCTGGGCTGTTAAAACATCACGTTTTACTGAGAAGCCCTTGTACATTATTTTTGGATTTCAAAAATTCACATGAGCAAGTACCATCACCAGACGATGTGCTTCCTAATTCTCTTATGATCTTTGATGATGTCGCAACAGAACAGCAAAACGTTATTCGTGCATTCTTTAGTATGGGTCGGCATAAATATGTTGATTGCATCTATTTGCGCCAAACCTATTCTCGTGTGCCTAAGCAGTTGATACGCGACAACGCAAATGTAATTGTGCTTTTTCGGCAAGATGAGCGCAACATGCGACATGTGTATAACGATCATGTTAACACTGATATGACATTCGATGACTTTAAACGTATGTGTGCGAAATGTTGGTCATTACACCGTTACAGCTTTTTAGTTATTGATAAAGAAAGTGATGTACAGCATGGACGATATCGCATAGGTTTCGATCATTTTATATGCATTAACACAGAATTACAGTAACTACTTGATTAAAAACCACCATCATGTTAACATCTAGCAAGGAGATCACAAAACATATCATCCAAGCTCGAAACAATATTCGACGGAAATTTAAAGAGCTTAAACGTATTCAAGCAGACACGGATTTATTTTTAAAAACACAACTAAGTACACCACTCAAAGAAATTTTTAATTCTACTTCATTACCGCAGTCTACTTCAAGTTTTGCTTCTATGCAAACATCATATCATAAAGAGAAGCATGAAGAAGAAAAGCATGAAGAAGATACGGAAGAGAAGAAGCAGGATGTAGATCAAGAAGAGGAAGAGGAAGAGGAAGATAAGGAAGAAGAAGAAGAAGAACTTAATGATACATCACCATCTAAGCGTGTTGAGTTTTTAACTACAGATGTTATTGCTGAAACACCTACTACATCGACGCAAAATCTACCATCTTTGTCTGAGGTTATGATTACACCAGAGTATCGCAATCAGTTTAGAACTTTTATTCAAGATACCTATGGATCTCTCTTTGCACCTTATATAGAAAAACTTTTTACAGGACAAACTGACACTACCTACGGTATTCGCTACGAAGATGACTGTTTCCGGATAGGAAATTCAAATGTTAAGATTAATAGCAACAAACTCATTGTAAAAGGTGTTACCTATAAACCTACGAAAGGACTCTTAGAACTTCTTTTCTCACGAATACCTGACAAGGATATAATTTTACAAGATGATCTTAAAAAGTATAAAGCAATACTTTTTGCTACTGACGCAACACGACGTAATTACAAGAGAACAGAAGCTGTAAATGCGAATAAGAGTTACAAGTATCGTGAGTTTATTTCTAAGCTGTTTCCGACTGCACGTAGTCTAGACGTTATCTACAAGCCTTTGTTGCCGTATGTGGATGTAAGATACTGGAATGACCCAAACTTACTCGTTGAACGATTACAACTTTTAAGAGCATCGCAAGAGGCTGGTCACACTGGTCACGGATCAGAAATTCTAGAAATAGAAAGAGAACTACGTTATGCCGGTATTATTTTGTAATGGCTCGTCAAGAGAAGATCTCACCTGTAAAGGTAAACATCGCACATGAGTTACATAAACCAGCACGTCGCACCTACTGTCGCAGACGCGTTATTACACGAGGAAAAGATGATCTCTGGCAAGCAGACTTAGTAGAAATGATTCCATATGCTTCTAGTAATAAGGGCTATAAGTATCTACTTACTGTTATCGATGTGTACTCAAAGTTTGCTTTTGCAGAACCCGTGCGTTCTAAAACAGCAGCTCAAGTTAAAGAAGCATTTAAACATATTGTTGAAGAATCGAAACGCTGCCCAAGGCTTCTTCAAACTGATCAAGGTAAAGAGTTTTACAACAAGGATTTTTCTTCTTACCTCAAGTTACTTGGCATTCAACACTACTCTACGTTCAGCAATCTCAAGGCAAGTGTTGTAGAACGCTTTAATCGTACACTCAAAACAATGATGCGGCGAGAATTTACAGCGCAAGGTTCATATCGTTGGATTGATCTGCTACCTAGACTTTTATCTACCTACAACGATACACTTCATCGCACTATCGGAACAAAGCCACGTCTTGTTACAAAGAATACACCTCGTCTAGATGCTATTCATCTTGTAATTAAAACAGCTGATCCACGTCGCCATCGCTTTAAAGAAGGTGATTTCGTTCGCATCAGCAAACACAAGTCTATCTTTGCAAAAGGATACACACCTAACTGGAGCACTGAAATTTTTCAAATCAGAAGTGTTAAGCTTACTAATCCAGTTACGTATTTACTTCGCGATCTCAGAGGACAGCCTGAAGGAGGATTCTACATCGAAGAACTGCAGAAAACAAAATATCCTGATCACTATTTAGTTGAACGTGTTATTCGACGTCGTGGCAATAAACTGTATGTTAAATGGCTTGGTTTTAATAACAGCTTTAATTCATGGATTAATAAAGAGGATGTACTTTAAATCTTACGTGTGTTTTCTTTTAATCCTCTACGTTTCCTTTCTTCTAAGTCACTAGGACATGCTGTAGGATTAAACAACACCTGTAATATGTTTTGACAATTCATATTTATTTTAGAATATATACATTTTTATCCTTTGTTTATTTTACGGTCTTTGTCACTCAGTTTTCGTTTTATTGCACCAACAACGACAAGTGCTGCTATATTCTTCTGAGCAGCTAAAGCACTAGGTAATAACACACACACACACAGCATAACTTTACGAAGCAGATTTTAACAGCTACACGATATACTCTATGCAGGCAGCATGTAACTACGTGTCAGGCGAACGTGTTCTAGGGCCGCAGAGGAGATGAAGCACGAAGAAAAGAAGATCAATCACTCTATTGATGAGTCCACGCCCAACATGCTTCCTCATCTTTCTCCCAGCACGTTTCTTCACCTTTTCCTTGTTTACTCTCTCCACAGCCATGATAAGTGTTTATAAGCGAAGACAACTCATTAGTTTTAGGTCCGTGATACAGTTTAATTAGTTGACATGTACGGCACTGTCTCACAGAAGGTCTTCTAGCTAAACTCACGTGTTCATGATGTAAACTACACGTTTGGAGCTCTGACAAAACAGGATCTTGAGTCCACTCACGAGGCACCTTTTCCCAAATCTTCTTTACAGCATTCGCAGCTACATTAACCAAAAATGCCTTTGGTAATGCATTTAACTCTTCTTCAGTAAAAGTGTTTAGTTTCTTTTTGCATGCATAAAACTTTACGATCGCCTTTTCAACTGCGTTACACTTAGTATCTGTTAGAAATGACATGATGCCTTTACTCTACAATTGTTTCTTTTACACTAAGGTTATTTCGACACTGCACTTTACATATGTTGTTCACTTCCCGGCATGCACTGCGACACAACCAATCAAAGAGCATGCATACATGTTGTAAAGACTGTTTACTTGTTTCTCTGCTATGCTCTTTCGGAAGAGTTTTAAATGATGGGCACCCCAATTCATGCATGTCGATAACTTCACATGATGATGGTAGAAACTCACGCAACCATTCTTTCTTTTCACAACCCTTTAAAAGAACAAGATATGCTCTTGACAAATGTGCATTCATCATTAAAGGTAGAAAACGATAAGGTATTCCTTTTTCTTCCCACTTCAAACCTAAATTGTTTTCAATCCACTGAGTCTGCTTTTTATCTTCATCTGTTTGCAAACAGTAAGGGAACGGTGGACTAAATACTAAACTAACAAGTTTTGGTGCCCACAACACACTGCAATCTAACACAGCCACCTCTTTAAACACAAATTTGTTTCCGTTTACTTTAAAGCCTTGCACATCAACTATTAATGTTTTCGTCATGTTTGCACTCCACACTCTATCACTGTTTCTCGAAGACTAAAGCTTTTAGTCAACGAACGGGTTTAAACATGCACAATGACGTCATCACAACAGCACGTGCTTACTCTAGCTTTCCCGATGCGTGATTAAACTTGTTCGAATTTACCACCACCACATTTCAACTAAAGAGTGCAGCAGCGAGGTAAGCGATGTAAGATGGCGGTAGCTAAAGATGGCAGCACGGTGCTCTGTTGATTAAAGATGGCTGCTTGTCAAAAAGATTTTTTCAAATTATCCGCCACCACATGGAGTGCAGCACTGAGGTTTGCTATGCAAGATGGCGGGTGACAGCTTGTCAAATAGATTTTTTTTCAAAGGTAAGTAGCTAAAGAGGGCAGCACTAAGGTTAGCAATGCAAGATGGTGGATGACAGCTGTGACGTAAAATTTACCCGCAAGATAGCACCACGATGCTCTTTTCATTAAAGATGGCAGCTTGTTAAATAGAACTTTTCAAATTAACCGCCTCAAAGGTAAGTAGCTAAAGAGGGCAGCACTGTTCTCTCTGGATTAAAGATGGCTGTCTGTCGAAAATAATTTTTCAAATTAACCGCCTCAAAGGTAAGTAGCTAAAGAGGGCAGCACTGTTCTCTCTGGATTAAAGATGGCTGCTTGTCGAAAAGAATTTTTTCAAATTATCCGCCACCACAAAGAGGGCAGCACGGTGCTCTCTTGATTAAAGATGGTGGATGACAGCTGAAGAGCGAGTAGAATTTGTTTCCAAACAAGAGCACGTGGAATTTGCCGCCACCACATAGAGTGCAGCACTGTTCTCTCTAGATTAAAGATGGCGGATGACAGCTGTCAGAAAAGCGCATAGGTTTGTTTCCAAACAAGAGCACGTAGAATTTGCCGCCACCACATAGAGTGCAGCACTGTTCTCTCTGGATTAAAGATGGTGGATGACAGCTGTCAGAAAAGCACATGGGTTTGTAAAGCACGTGGAGTTTGCCGCCACCACATAGAGTGCAGCACTGTTCTCTCTGGATTAAAGATGGCGGATGACAGCTGTCAGAAAAGCACATGGGTTTGTAAAGCACGTGGAATTTACCGCCACCACATAGAGGGCAGCACGGTGCTCTCTGGATTAAAGATGGCGGATGATAGCTGTCAAAAATGCGCATAGGTTTGTTTCCAAACAAGAGCATTTAGAATTTGCCGCCACCACATTTCAACTAAAGAGTGTAGCACTGAGGTTTGTGATGCAAGATGGCGGATGACAGCTGTCAGAAAATAGCACGTGAATTTGTTTCCAAACAAGAGCACGTGGAATTTCCCGCCGCCACAAAGAGGGGTAGCACTGTGCTCAAAGATGGCTGCTGTCACGTGGAATTGTCTGCCACCACAGGTATCTAGCTAAAGATGGCAGCACTGCGGTTTGCGATGCAAGATGGCTGCTGTCAAAAAGCATTTTTCAAATTATCCGCCACCACATTTCAAAGGTAAGTAGCTAAAGAGGGCAGCACTGTGCTCTATGAATTAAAGATGGCGGATGACAGCTGTCAAAAAAGCACGTGGCTGTCAAAAAGCACGTGGATTTGTTTAGCTCGAGCTAGTGAGGTTAAGTTGGTAGCATTAAGGTTTAGGCCCGCCAAGATGGCAGCACTGCCGATGACAGGTGACGAATTTTACATCTACTACGATAAAGAGGGCAGCACAGCGCTCTGTGGTTTAAAGATGGCGGATGACAGCTGTCAAAAAAGCACGTGGCTGTCAAAAAGCACGTGGCTTTGTTTACCACGCGCTAGTTAGGTTAAGTTGGTACCACTGAGGTTTAGGCCCGTCAAGATGCCAGTACTGAGGTTAGCGATGCGTTGTTGTCTGTCAAAAAGCACGTGGCTGTCAAAAAACACGTGGCTTTGTTTACCTCACGCTAGTTAGGTTAAGTTGGTACCACTGAGGTTTAGGCCCGTCAAGATGGCAGTACTGAGGTTAGCGATGCGTTGTTGTCGATGACAGCTGTCAAAAAGCACGTGGCTTTGTTCACAAATCTGTCAAAAAGCACGTGGCTGTCAAAAAGCACGTGGATTGGTTTATCTCGCGCTAGTTAGGTTAAGTTGGCACTACTGAGGTTTAGGCCCGTCAAGATGGCAGTATTGAGGTTAGCGATGCGTTGTTGTCTGTCAAAAAGCACGTGGCTGTCAAAAAACACATGGCTTTGTTTACCTCGCGCTAGTTAGGTTAAGTTGGCACTACTGAGGTTTAGGCCCGTCAAGATGGCAGCAGTGAGGTTAGCGATGCGTTGTTGTCGATGACAGCTGTCATAAAGCACGTGGCTTTGTTTACAAATTCAAATCTCGCGCCAAAATTCAAATTTCCCGCCAGAATTAAAATTTCCCGCCAAAATTCAAATTTCCCGCGCCGCGAGAGGAGGAGGAGGCCGCTGAACTGTCCAATTTACACTACTGTTCCATCATCCAAATAAAATAGGTTAAGAGGACTGTTCAAGTCTGCGATGACAGGCTGGAGTGCAAGACTTAAAAAGTTAAGGTCCTGTTGGATCACCTTGCTGTACCCCAGACTGTGACGAAATAATATGAGATTCGAAATAGAGGTTAGAAGGGTATCTATACGCTTGCCAAAGGAAAGCGTAAGTTCAGGAATTCTATCCTTTACTGCATGTAACATGGAGTCTCTATCCATGGTGTTAAATGCATTTCTGAAGTCAATTTTTACTAAGATTTTATTCGATGTAGCATTTAAATGTTGGAAAGTTCGTGCAGAATGGATAATGGTTTCACATCCCTTTGGAATACCAAAGCCAAGTTGGTGAGGATAGAGATACTGGCTGATGGTCCCTTTTACTGCCATGCAAGATAATTTAGCAACCAGCCTTCTAAAGGTGTTCCCAATTGCAATAGGTCGAACGCCTCCGTCAGGTTTCTGAAGAGCAATTAATACGGCCCCATAAAAGTTTGGGCACAATTCAGACTGAGTTGCCCTCTTAATATGAAATTGCATAATTTTGTGATGGATTGGAGAAGTCTTCTCCCGGCATCTCCAGCTGATTTAGAGGTAAGATCTTTGAGGTGTTGAGGACGGATACCGTTAATTCACGAAGCAGAACCGTTAGGGAACGTCTTTATTCCTTCAAGCACCAATTCCGGTGTCACGCTGAGATAATTGTCACTAAGATCAGGGGGATCGGGAAACGACAATGGGCGTGACGGCGAAGGGTGTTTATCTACCAAGGATTCGAAGGTGGTAAGGGTGCGTTCTGCTATCCCACTTTCTGATGAAGGAATCCTAACTGCTCCCCGAATATCCCCATCTGCTAATTTGTTTTCTATACAACGAACTTTAGAAGGCGCGGTGTTCTTTTTAGTCACAGGTTCTGGTAGTTAGAATTCTCGTATATTTTCCTTTATTTTAGATACTAGCGAAGTAGCCTTTCCGTTAGATCTCTCGGGGACACGAAGAGCAATGTATGCAAAAAGCATTAGATCCTGCCAGCATTCCAAAGAATTCTGGGAAATACATCTTTCAATCAACTTTGATAGTCTATCCGCAGTTATAGCTCTCACCCCTTTTGGAACTCGTCTTAAAATTCTTATACTGTCTTTACAATTTGATAGTATGGCCCGAAATGACTTATTTGGAGATTCAGCATGAACTGGATCAATAACCTGTATATTGGATATTGAGGTAGATTGATCTGGGTGAAGCGAAATATCGCGCTTGTGCGTTTGGTGACGGTTCGCCTGATGGGCTTCAACTTAATATTATTCCACATACTAGGGATGGATTTAAATTGTATTTCAATTTAGTCCTTTAAGAGAAGAGGTCAGTAAATTTTAATTACCGGTACTCCCTGGAGGAAGAATGAACTGACCAATGGCAATACACTTATGCTGTGTGAAAGGTAGTTATTGTTATTTGTGGAATTTCGATTACCTATGAGGCAAGATCTCAATAATAATAATGATATCATGTACTGTGATTTGAACACTGGCTGAATAAGTCAGAACTTATTAGAACGACACATCACCTCTGGCAACGAAAGCAAAAACTCAAAGTATAACTGGATTAGAATTCCCTAGTAGGTTTTTCCCCATAACTAATGCTACCGCTTTGCGCAAAACATGTACGTATATTGTGCGTATTCATTTGTAACATTGGTTTCAAAGTTTACCGTATCATAGACATCTAAAAGTACCGTACCCTACACAGGAAATCTTCCATTTTTCCAGTCAGTCAAAACTTAAGCAAGATTAAGAAATACCAGAAAGCATTAAAAACTGGAAAACTTAAAAGTTAGCCCATATGTTAACTAAGTCGAAAGTGAGAAGAAAATGGGTTCCTGTTTAACAAATGCCGGCATTGAAGAACAGTTTACTACACAACGATTGGAAATATGAGGTTCCATACCTGTTCTCTGTGAAAACATAAAAAGCTAGGATATCGTTCACGTCGTCTACGGTTTTCCTCCATCTCCTTCGTCTGCCGACGCAACACCTTCTGTATGTTAGTACTCAATGGCTTGTGAGTAGGCCCTACCTTTTGATGTTCTTCTGTTCAGTACGTAACGTATCAATAAATATGCCATCCAATATTACCAACCTACCAAGTATCAAGAAACGTTAATAAAAAACGTAAACCGTGCGCGTTGAGGCGCGCGGCTGTGAGCTTGCATCCGGGAGATAGTAGGTTCGAATCCCACTATCGGCAGCCCTGAAGATGGTTTTCCGTGGTTTCCCATTTTCACACCAGGCAAATGCTGGGGCTGTACCTTAATTAAGGCCACGGCCGCTTCCTTCCAATTCCTAGGCCTTTCCTATCCCATAGTCGCCATAAGACCTATCTGTGTCGGTGCGACGTAAAGCCCCTAGCAAAAAAAAAAAAAAACGTAAAAACAGCGGATTTCAGTATAATGTTCAGCTTATTGGAAATAATATTTGCAGTAGATATACAGGAACAACCGTTTATTTGAGGTAGATTCATGTCGATTTAATGCTGGAAAACACTATGGAGATGCCTAGTTCTAAGCAGCTAGTCCCGTACAATTTCCCTGTTTTCGTAATCGTGTGGCAGGAAGTGAGGATGGTTACCGATATCTCAATTAGCTTTGGCAATGACGGCCTGGAACATTCCTCATTTTAATGGTAAACAATTTCCGGGACAGGAAAACTTGATGTCTTGTAGGCTAACTGTTAACAAAATTACGCTTGGAAAGTCATTTTGTATGACATGGTTGCACAATGCTCATGATATGAATTGCGAATTTCGTTTCGCTTTTCAGATACAGTGTACGGCTGTATAATTCCTATCGTCGGGTTTTGTAATCACGTCATCTTGATTCTCAATATAACAATCACACCAGCAGGGTTGCCATACATCCCGAAAAGTCGGAATTGTCCCAATTTTATGCAAATTTCAATGCTGTGATTAACAAATCACCACTACTGATATGCATTTAGGGCAGTCACCCAGGTGGCAGATTACCTATCTGTTGTTTTCCTAGCCTTTTCTGAAACGATTTCAAAAATGGAAATATACTGAACATCTCCCTTGGTAAGTTATTCCAATACCTACTTCTAATAAATGAATATTTGTCCCAATTTGTCCTCTTGAATTCCAAATTTATTTTCATATTCTGATCATTACTACTTTCAAAGAAACCACTCAGACTTATTCGTCTACTGATGTCCTCCCAAGCCATCTCTCCACTGACACCTCGGAACATACCACTTATGATACAGATATAGATTCCCATAGGGAACCTGAAATATTTTTCCCAAATGTCTAAATTTTTAAAACCAATATAAATGGTCCATTGTTGGACATTATAAATTTTCCAGCTAACTAATTCGTGGTTGCCAGTGTTTCACACCCATCTGCTAAGTTGGGCTCATCAGTTGGCACTTAGCACACCCACCAAGACGCATAGCTGGTGCATACCGAGTAGGCCACTGCGTAAGCTACTTGAAGCCACTGGCAGTGAGAATGCACTATGAGGGAATTTGTCTCCTTATCAAAAATTGATTTCTGCTTGGCCAGCAGATGATACAGATGTTGATTCCCACAGGGAACCTGCAATATTTGTCCTGAATGTGTAAATTTATAAAACCAATGTAAATGGTCCTTTATTGGACATTATAAATTTTCCAGCTAACTCATTCCTGGTTGCCAGCATTTTGCCCCTATGTGCTAAGTTGGGCTCATCAGTTGGTACTTAGCACACCCACCAAGAAGCATGGCTAGTGCATACCGTGGAGGGCACTGCATAGGCTACTACTTGAAGCCATCAATTAAATCTGGTGAGGATCCCATACACTGGAACCATACTCTAGTTGGGGTCTTACCAGAGATTTATATGCCCTCCCCTTTACATCCTTACTACATCCCCTAAATACCCTCATACCATGTGCAGAGGTCTTCACATCCGTACCCTTCATTTACAATCATATATATGTGATTAACCTAATGAAGATTTTTATTTATATTTACACCTAGGTACTTACAATGAATCCCAAATGGAACGTTCACCACCATCTATGCAGTAATTAAAACTGAGAGGACTTTTCCTATTTGTGAAACTCACAATCTGACTTTTAACACCATTTATCATCATACCATTACAATCTCAAACCATTATCGAGGTCATTTTGCAGTTTCTCACAATCTTGCAACATTTGTATTACTCTGTACAGAATAACATAATCTGCAAGGAGCGTTATCTCTGATTCCACTTCTTTACATATATCATTACAGGGTCAGGTAAATCTTTGCCTACTCTAGTTGTCTAAGTTCTATTTTCAAGAAACATAGCCACCCATTCAGTCACTCTTTTGTCAAGTCCAAATGCACTCATTT
This sequence comes from Anabrus simplex, assembly GCF_040414725.1. Classification (NCBI taxonomy): domain Eukaryota; kingdom Metazoa; phylum Arthropoda; class Insecta; order Orthoptera; family Tettigoniidae; genus Anabrus; species Anabrus simplex. The sequence continues at coordinate 46,961,508 of NC_090266.1, read as the reverse complement.
TTGCCAGTAGTCTCCCGTGATTTACCCTATCAAATGCCTTAGATAGTTCAACTTTACATACTTTCAATAAATAAGCCTCTTCCATTATTTTTCCACACATCAAACAACAACACTCTTCATGTTTTTCTCTCAGACCGTTATTTTTATAGACATCCATTAACCACCACATCATACTTCTTTCTTCCCTTTCATAAGTCATTCTCTCTATATTGACTTTTGCTACCTACCACCTACCCACCCACCAACCCACACATTCACCCATACAACCAACCGACCGACCGACCGACCGACTGACCGACCAACCAACCAACCAACCAACCAACCAACCAACCAACCAACCAACCAACCAACCAACCAACCAACCAACCAACCAACCAACCAACCAACCAACCAACCAACCAACCAACCAATCAATCAAACCTGATCTGCATTTAGGGCTGTTGCACAGGTGGCATATTCCCTATCTGTTGTTTTCCTAGCCTTTTCTTAAATTATTTCAAAGAAGCTGGAAATTTATCATGTCCCTTTTAATGTAGTGTTGTAGTAATATGAATTTCTAACAACACAAAATCAATTGTACTGAATAGGTGGAATAGAAAAATAAAAAATAAAAATTTGTATGCAAATTACATACTACTTAGCCAAGCAGCTAGTCTTCTCTCTCTCAGTTATTCCCAGCCCAAACTTTGCAACATTTTTGTAACACTACTCTTTTGTCAGAAATCACAGAGAACACATCGAGGTGCTTTTCTTTGGAAATCTTCCAGTTCTTGAATCAAGTAATTCTGGTGAGGGCCCTATACACTGGAACCGTACTCTAGTTGGGGTCTTACCAGAGACATATATATGCCCTCTCTTTTACATTCTTACTATAACCCCTAAACACCCTCATAACCATGTACAGAAATCTGTACCCTTTATTTAAATCCCATTTATGTGATTACCCCAATGAAGATCATTCCTTATACTAACACCCAGATACTTACTATTATCCCCAAAGGAACTTTCACCCCATCAACACAGTAATTAAAACTGAGAGGACTTTTCCTACTTGTGAAACTTACAACCTGACTTTTAACCGCGCTTGTCAACAAATGATTGCCTGCTGTCCATCTCACAACATTATCGAAGTGACGTTGCAGTTGCTCACAATCTTGCAACTTATTTATTATTATCATCAACTCTATACAGAGTAACATCATCCGGAAAAAGCCTTACATCTGATTCCACTTGTTTACTCATATAGCTTATATATGTATATATGTGTTGTACCCGTCCACCTCCCGAGTCCCAGACTAGCATTTATCTCAGGGGTGTTGGTTCATTATTTAAGTCATCGAATATAAATATAGCGGCATCAATGAACACGGGATTGAACGGAGCAATTAAAAATTAAAAATGGGGAAGGCTCGATTGTAAACTTGAATTTAAGGACTCCATGATAGGACTAGGAAGTGACTGTTAACTTTAAAAAGGGTACCATCTAACTACAATAAAAAGATTATGAGAATGATTTCCTTTGAAATAATTGCCAGAAGGAGCAGTTTATTACACCATCCGACGTACGAAACTTTGATACATTTGGCAACGATATTTAAATTCCCACACATGTTACATAAATAAATCACTTGCTATACCGCAAGTGGTATCAATATGTTGCTGGGTTGCTTCTGAAAGAAATTACAAGTGGAGTATAACTTACGGGTCGATTCCATTTGAATCGAACCGTTGTTCAAGGATATAGCTTCCTTCTATCGGGAGCCCGAGCATAACCCATGTTACGGTCGGCTTCTCGATTTAACTAAGATGATGTACCCCGGCTATATACATTTTTCCGAGACCGGTACTCGGACTGGGTAATGTTTCTCGTGAATTACGAAAAATGGATTACACGGACAGTTCCTATCTTACGATGTCCAGCTGATGCCATACCACTGAATTAGCATTTATATTTTATTTACATATGATCTGAGATGTTACAAAGTAGCCTCAGTAGACTACTGCCATAGATGAGATAACGAGAAGCGGTGGGAAATACCGTGCGGAAACCGTACGATAACGAGGTAACAAATGACTATAATATTTATCACTCTTATTATTGAAACATAAGAATCGAGGGATGTTGTCACCAATTACTTTAATCCACTATCGTCAGAATATTCATTTATCCACGAAATTATCATCCTTGAAATTATTATTATTATTATTATTATTATTATTATTATTATTATTATTATTATTATTATTATTACTCAACGGTTCCTGGCACTGTCACGTTTGATTAATATCGTCATTATTATGTGGGACGCAAACACAAATGGTTATTAATGTTATTATTATTATATCCCTCTTGTGGTTATTATTATTATTATTAAATAGGTGACCCAAGATATTATTATTATTATTATTATTAACGTCACTCAAGATATTTTTATTATTAACGTTACTCAAGATTATTATTATCATTAATGAATCGGTCATTTCCGCCAAAACCTATTAAGATATCGGTCGCAATTATAATTATTTCACTGATCAACCAACGGCATCATTACTGTTATTATTATGATAATTATTATTAATCTGACCGCGATGATTTAACATCGTCCTTACATTGTTATTATTATTATCGGTTGCATATTATCATTTAAATTCCCGTTTAACATCTTTATCAACGCTCATTTAATTAAGGCGGTCCAATCATTTATCTGCAATATTTATTATTATTATTATTATCACGACATCATGATTGTCATCGCTCGTCATTACAATGATTACACTATACGATCATTTATGTGGACTCTGAACTCTCATTATCCTTAGATCCGTAGTATCTCGACGAATAGCTGTGCAGTCTATTTATTTCGTACATGCTGTCACGGGTTCGAATTCTACCCGCTACGTAACTCAGTATTTCTCTGTGACACTGCCCGTACATTTTACACTCATTTCAATATCCTAAGTGTCTCTCGTACGGAATTTATTTTCCTTTCTATCTCAATATTCCTTGATTCATTTATTTCTCACAGAATTATCAACTGACTTATTTATTTACTTCTGACATCGTACGACCTTTTATTATCTGACTGCAGATTCTTTAACATTTTTCTATCTCATTTTGATCTACGCCTTAGTACGTTCTCCACAAATAATCGTAACATCTTGAAATTATATTTACCAAAATTTGACAATCATGGTTTCGTAATATTAGTCCTACGTGTTCCGGCTAATGAATTACAACGTTAAGACACGACATTTATACGTAAAAATATATTGGACCGTAATTTAAACCACACGTTCATTAACATGTACGGATTATTAGCACCGATCTTAAATTTCACTATTATTAATTTATCAAGTTAAATTACCACACTCTTTAATTCCGAATTAAAAACGACATCCCGTCATTAAATGATTTCCGACAAAATCAACACCTGATCACTTAAATTCTATTATTACGCACTGATCACTTAAATTTTATTATTACGCACAGCTCACTAAATTTCCGATATCACATGAATTATTATTATATCCAAATTTTAAAAAATATAAATTCTTCTTTAAAAAGTAGTTTAATTTTTATTTATTATTATTATCAATTTAAAAAATTAATTTTCGCCTGTTACACGGTAGTCCACTCTTAATATGTTTAACGCATAACCTCTTTTACAATTTCGATTTATTCTGGCACTAATCACTCCAGATACGATTTACTTGGAATATTATTATTATAATCGCTTCTCACAAATTTAACAACTTCACTTTGAAACTGTGAACATACTAATCAACAACAACACAACTGGTATGACGAAGCTGGACTTTCCTTCAATGTCATTACATAGCTCGTTAAAATGACAAACAGAAAAACACATATCGGGTCTATTTAACTATAATAACCAAAATCAAATGTAAAGAAAATTATTCTTGAATACAAAGAAAATATGAATGCATGCATGACTTAACGAACTACCCTATATCTACTAAATTTACATCTACAACACACTGAATACATAAAAAGACCCGATTATTTACATTGTTATTATTTACTACTGTCCGTGCTACAAATGTAGGATGGGGTCGTTAAGTGACTCATCTTGTTACAGAAGGTAACCAAATCTAATAAAATTATCCCCATTTTTCCCAATCACGCTAACATTTCCCAAATATTATTTACAGTTTAGTACTCATCTTAGTTATCGGTATTCCATTACAGCTTTGCAGATGAGAGGCTCCTTTCGGCCCCTCTCTGCATTTTACTCCTCCATTCTTGATGGCGTAGTTCCACAAAAGATTTCCTGGCACATTACCATTTTACACTAATACCTTAATTATCACAAAACTTCACCATTGACAACGTTAACACTGAACACTTTAACTTTTATACAACAAATTAATATCCTAGACCCAAAAATTTAATATTTACACTATTTTAATCTTCGTCCAATTACCGCACAATGGACCTGGACACGTACGACGAGGTGTCAAATTTTACGCCCGTCGCGATGTATGTCGTCCGACGCGATACGCCCGTTTCATACGGCCTTCTTGAAGTGTTCATGATAGCGGTTCGATATTGCAAAGTACAGGCTATTATTCCCTTAAAGTACTGTTCGTCACACAGTCTGTTATTTACGTACTTATTGCGGTGCAATTTATATTACTCTCTTACAGTGCAATTAATTTACTTCACTGATATTTATAACTGACAAACACTGTCCTACGTTAACTATTTCCAGTTCATGTTGCTTGAGCGCGATCACATTCTCTAAACACTGGCGGATGCTCGCGCCATTAAATGTTGAGTTATTGTACGCCCGTAGAATTTGAAGTTAGCTGCGACCGACAGTTCAGCTCCAGAGATTCATTTCAAGTGTGGTCGGCGAGTATCCCTTGTCCCGTATATATGGATGAAGCTTTCCCTCGCGGATTCATTGACGTCATACCCCTGAGGGAGGGGGTGGATTTTTAATATCGGTACTTGCACTCCGAATTGGACTTTAAAATTTATATCAAATTAATCCACTCCGCTAGCATATTTGCTGGATTAAATATGAACTCCTGGCGATCACAGATTTAGGAGATACGGGTGGATTTAACTCCTCACATTTCGCGCCTTCGGAAGCGTCCCTTACAACGTGGTCTTCGTCCAGCCAATGATATTCAAGCTGTCTGGTTTCCAAGAAATCCAGCCTTTGATTTATTTAACTTGCCAATAATTATTGATTATTTTTCCATGCGTGACATCTAATAAATTCATTACATCGATCCGTGTACTCACAATAATTTATTACTGATTATTTTTGTAGTTACGAGAATATCTCATCCATCATTCCTTAAGATGGTATCCCTGAGTCTTCCATCAAATTTTAGCGATTGGCCGGCAAGCGGTCACGTGATTTAAATCTCCACCTGCCCGAACCTAGGCTAGCGAATGTCCTCGCAACCGCTGTAGTTTTCCATGACGGCACGGGAATCTCCGTCCTGCCAAAAATATCCCAGCACATTACTCATGTTGCGAGCTTCCTTTGTGTCACCTGCCCCCTTCTCTTTCTGACCAAGACTTATTTGTGGACTTGTATTTCCCTGTTCGCCAACTAATGAGATCCCCTGCTGTGAAGTAGCTTAATGTTGTTGTGTCAAGCTAATCCGTCAGGCTCCAGTCTGTCGTCCTTCCTCGCTCCTATTTCGACATTACACAGATGAAATATTTTCAACTACACTTCTGTATTTCAATAAATGTACCATATATTATTTTATCAATCAAATCATGATTGACTTTGGGCCTAAGTCACTCGGGTTCAGTATATATATTATAATACAGGGTCATATAAAGCTTCGCCTACTCAAATTCTCTGAGATCTATTTTCTGGAAATATAGCCACCCATTCAGTCACCCTTTTGTCTAGTTCAATTGCATTTATTTTTTCCAGTAGTCTCCCATGATCCACAATATCAAATGCCTTAGACAGGTCAATCGCGATACAGTCCATTTGACCTCCTGAATCCAAGATATGTGCTATATCTTGGTAGAATCCTACAAGTTGAGTTGATGGGATAACCATTCCTAAAACCGAACTGCCTTCTATCGAAACAGTTATTATTTTTGCAAACATATCTAATATATTCAGAAAGATTGCTTTCCCAAAGCTTACATGCAAAGCATGTCAAATTTACTGGCCTGTACGTTTTGGCTTTATGTATATCAGCCCTTCCTTTATGCACAGGGATTCTGATAGCAAATCTCCATTTATTTGGTATAGCTCCTTCAACCAAACAATAAGAAATAAGTACTACAGATATGGTACTATACCCCATCCCATTTTTTTAGTATATCCCCAGAAATCTTATCAATTTTAGCCAATTTTCTAGCTTCCATCTTTTGTATCTTACTGTAATTGTCATTGTTATCATATGTAAATTTTAATACTTCTTTAGAATTAGTCTCCTCCTCTGTCTGGACCTTATCCTTATAACCAACAATCTTTACATATTGCTGACTGAATACTTCTGCCTTTTGAAGATCCTCACATACACGTTCTCCTTGTACATTAAATATTCCTGGAATGTCCTTCTTGCAACCTGTTTCTGCCTTAAAATACTTATAATACCCTCCCAATTTTCACTAATATTTTTATAATAGCTAATTATGCTTGCCATCATGTTATCCTTAGCTGCCTTCTTTCCTGGATTCTATTTCCTAGTAAGTTCCTTAAATTCCTCCTTACTTCCACAGCCATTTCTTACTCTATTTCTTTCCAATCTGCACTTCCATCTTAGTCTCTTTCTCTATTATAATGAGGTGGGTCTTTACCATTCCTTACCACCTTTAAAGGTACAAACTTGTTTTCACATCCCTCAACAATTGCTTTAAACCAATCTCAGAGTCTGTTTATATTTTTATTCACCATTTTCCATTGATCATAGTTTTTAGAAACTGCCTCAGGCCTGCTTTATCAGCCATATGGTACTGCCTAACAGTCCTACTTTGAAGGCCTTCCTTTCTATCACATTTATTTTTAACTATGACATAAAATGCTTCCTGATCACTAATGCCATCTCTTGCTTCGGTTTCCCTGTGGAGCTCATCTGGTTTTTCCAGCACCACATTCAGGATATTTTTCCCTCTAGTTGGTTCCGTCACTTTCTGAATCAGCTGTCTTTCCCATTTTAGCTTATTTGCTATTTGTTGGTCATGCTTCCTGTTGTTCGCATTTCCTTCCCAATTGACAGTTGGTAAATTATGAACTCCCGCTACAATCACATCCCTTTCCAAGTCATTTCCCACATAGCTGATTTTCTTGTCAAATATTTCTGAATCCGTGTCAGCGCTTCCCTTTCTCGGCCTGTACACTCCAAAGACATCAAGTTGCCTATTATCTTTAGAAATGAGCCTTACACCTAGAATTTCATGTTTCTCATCTTAAAATTCTTATAGCTTACAAATTCTTCTTTCACCAGCGATAATACTCCCCTCCCTCCATTCCTACCATATCTCTTTGGTACACTCTCCAGTTCCGTGAGAAAATTTCTGCATCCATTATATCATTTCTCAGCCATATTTCAACTCCTATTACAATATCTGGTAAATATATATCTATTATGTTACTTAATTCTATTCCTTTCTTTGCAATACTTCTACATTTCAACACTAACATTTTAATGTCTTCCCTACTTGACTTCCAGATCTCTGTACCCTTATCACCACTCCCTAGCCAACCCCGTTTCCCTGAATGTGCCTCCCTATTACCCTTTGAACCAAATGTCCTAACTTATATGTTCCACTGTGGTTTATGTGAAGGCCATCTGAACACAGATCCCTATCTCCTACATAGCCATTAGGATCTAGATATTTCACTCCCAGTTTCCACATACACATTCCATAGTCTCACTTAAATACCCAATCACCCTTCAGTCAGTATCCCTCCTATACAATGTTCCACTGATACCAATCCCCACTTCCTTAAAGTTTACCCACGCTGCATTTATCAGATCCCACACATCCCCAACTATGGTGGTTCTTATACAAACTTGCCTTACGTTGTTGGTACCTACGTGAAACACTACCACCTTCTCCTTCCCCTCCTCCCTCTCTTCTACTTTCCTCAACATCTGCCTCAACCGAATTCCTGGATAACACTCTACCGTGGTTCCCTTTCCTCCACACACTTTCCCCACATGTCTGACAATGGAATCCCCCATGACCAGAGCCTCAACTCTACCCACCTCATTTGATCCCCTCTCCTCCTGGTCAGTCCTATCTTTCCCGATAGCTGCAGAAGCTACTTCCTCCTCCCTTTTCTCCTTCCCATGACACTGTTCCACCTGTCTTTTCCTACCCTCTACTCTACATTTCCCTTTCCTATCTTTTCCCTTCCTGCTACTTCCGCACATCTCAGCAACAGTTCCCTGTTCCTCGTCTTCCCCTGTTGTTCTACCTGGAGTGACTCGTACCAATTTCTCACAGACATCTGTCCTGAATTCTGATCCTGAATAGAGCCCTTAGCCTGCAATCTCCTTCCCCTTAGAAAATGATATCACCTGTCTTCTACAAGTCACCCCTTTCCTTCCTCTCCCTCTTGTACACCTACTGTAACCTGTATATTGTTTGAGGGAGGCCTATCTCCCTTCCTGTCTATTGTGAGAATCCTAATTATGTGCCTCAAACTCTTCAACTCCTCCCTCATTCCCCTCAATACCTCGCCACACCCACAGTTCCTACACGTGCGCTCTTTAGAAATTATTTACAGAAAATAGGAGAAGAAGAGGAAAAATAAATTAACTTATGTGCAAAGAAATGAATGGAGTGATATATTGTCTGGGAGAGTACTAAAAGATCACACGACAATAGGGTAATTAATATACGGCTACACTACAATACTACTTAGTCAAAGTGTACTTTTATCCTACAACACAGTAACAGGATAAAAACTGCTGTTAAATACTGAATACCAAAAGGAATACACAAGAATTACACAAATCTAAACTGCAATTAATCCTGTCCTAATTACAACAACAGAATTTTAGTAAGAGAGTTTCCATGGATACCTCTACTATACCAGTACTACACAAATACTAATGTCATTCCATGCCATCTCTCCACTTACAGCTCAGAACATACTACCTATTCAAGCAGCTCATCCCCTTACTCCCAAGTCTTATTCTTCTACTAATGTCATTCCATGTCATCTCTCCACTTACAGCTCAGAACATACTCCCCAGTCAAGGAGCTCATCTCCTTACTCCCAATTCTTACTAGTCCAACCTTTGCAAAAATATTGCAACACTATTCCCTCGTCAGAAATCACCCAGAAAAAATCATGCTACTTTCTACTGTATCTGTTCTAGTTCTCATATCAAGTAATCCTGGCGTGGTCCCATGCACTAGAATCATACACTAATTGGAGTCTTACCAGAGACTTATACAACTTCTCATTTTCATCCCTACTACAATCTCAATCTCTTTTTTTCCACAATTTATTTACGTTCTAATGACACAGATAGGTCTTATGGCAATGATGGGAAAGGAAGGGGCTAGGAGGGAGAAGGAAGCAGCTGTAGCCTTAATTAACGAACAGCCCCAGCATTTACCCGGTGTGAAAATGGGTAAGATGGTAAGGAATGGTAAGGACCCACTATATTATAACACAGAAGTAAAGAGGCTAAGAAGGAGCTGACTGGGCGAGTTGGCCGTGCGCGTAGAGGCGCGCGGCTGTGAGCTTGCATCCGGGAGATAGTAGGTTCGAATCCCACTATCGCCAGCCCTGGAAATGGTTTTCCATGGTTTCCAATTTTCACACCAGACAAATGCTGGGGCTGTACCTTAATTAAGGCCACGGCTGCTTCCTTCCAACTCCTTGTCCTTTCCCATCCTATCGTCGCCATAAGACCTATCTGTGTCGGTGCGACGTAAAGCCCCTAGCAAGAAAAAAAGGAGTTGCAGGCTGGAAAGAATTAGTTAGAAATGGCTGTGGATGTAAGGAGAAATTGAAGGAACTTACTAGGAAATTGAATCTAGCAAAGAAGCCAGCTAAGGATAACATGGTGGCAAGCATAATTAGCAGTCATACAAATTTTAGTGTAAAATGGAAAAGAATGTATAGGTACTTTAAGCCAGAAATGGGTTCCAAGACATTCCAGGAATCATTAATGAACAAGGAGAGTGTGTATGTGAGGATCTTCAAAAGGCAGAAGTATTCAGTCAGCAGTATGTAAAGATTGTTCGTTACAAGGATAATATCCAGATAGAGGAGGTGACTAACAGTAAAGAAGTATTGAAATTTTCCTATGTTAAAACTGACATTTACAATAAGATACAAAAGTTGAAAAATTGAAAAGCAGTTGGAATTGATAAGGTTTCGGCGAATACATTGAAGTCAGTGGGTTGGAATATAGTACCATATCTGAAGTACTCATTTGTTTATTGTTTGCGTGAAGGAGCTATACCAAATGATTGGAGAGTTGCTATGATAGCCCTGTGTATAAAGGAGCGGATGATACACATAAATAACATAAATTGCTTACCAAGGGATATGTTCAATAAATTTCCAATTTCTCTGCAATCATTTACGAAAAGGCTAGGAAAACAACAGAAAAGTAATCTGCCAACTGGGCGACTGCACTGAATGCAGATCAGTAGTGATTGATTGATTGAATGATTGAAATAAGTTACAAGGTTGTGAGCAACTGCAAAATGACCTCGATAATGTTGTGAGATGGACGGTAGGCAATGGTATGATGATAAATGGGGATAAAAGTCAGGTTGTGAGTTTCACAAATAGGAAAAGTCCTCTCAGTTTTAATTACTGCGTTGATGGGGTGAAAGTTCCCTTTGGGGATCATTGTAAATACCTAGGTATAAATATAAGGAAAGATCTTCATTGGGGTAATCACATAAATATGATTGTAAATAAAGCGTACAGATCTCTGCACGTGGTTATGAGAGTACTTAGGGGTTGTAGTAAGGATGTAAAGGAGAGAGCATATTTGTCTCTGGTAAGACTCCAACTAGAGTATGGTTCCATTGCGTGGGACCCTCACCAGGATTACTTGATTCAAGAACTATAGAAAATCCAAAGAAAAGCAGTTCGATTTGTTCTGGGTGATTTCCGACGAAAGAGTAACGTTACAAAAGTGTTGCAAAGTTTGGGCTGGGATGACCTGGGAGAAAGGAGATGAGCTGCTCGACTAAGTGGTATGTTCCCAGCTGTCAGTGGACAGATGGCATGGGAGGACACCAGTAGACGAATAAGTTTGAGTGTTGTCTTTAAAAGTAGGAAAGATCACAATATGAAGATAAAGTTGGATTTCAGGAGGTCAAATTGGGACAAATATTTGTTTATTCGATGGGGAGTTAGGGATTGGGATAACTTACCAAGGGAGATGTATGATCAATTTCCAATTTCTTTATAATCATTTAAGAAAAGTCTAGGAAAACAACAGATGGGGAATCTGCCACCTGTGCGACTGCCTTAAATGCAGATCAGTTGTGACTGATCGATATTCCTCCTTGTTTCCGTCTGTCCAATTTATTTGTAAAAAATAATCTCTGATTAATGATTCTTTTTGGTCTAGTCAGTATGCTTGAAATACTGTGTGCTGAAAGAATTAGATGGGGAGGAAATTGACAGCTACAAAAATAAGTATGCTGATGCAAAGTGGGTACCTGTCGCTTTTTTAATCATGCAAATATCCCCAACAGTTTCAGAATTACTAAAAGTAGCTGTGTACTGCTACTTTTTCTCTGTGGTCAGTGGGGAAAAGCAGGCAGATTCCCGGTACATAATGTGCAAGTTGGTGGCCGGGCCTTTGATATCCTGTGGCAATAGGATGACGTCAACCGTTTTGCTTGCCTTCTCCAAGGACCCAAAAATATGTACCTTAGCCTTATTTTTTGAGCAGATAATTATGTTGTAGATGATTGGATACTTTTTTGGATAACTGGATAATACGTAGCCTACTTTCCATATCAAATGTGATGACCTAGGATTTTTACCAACAACCAACAGTGAAGGCTATTTTTTCATAACTGTGTGAGTTTGAAGGAATCCTTACAGTAAGGACCTTACATCTACTTTCGACCAAGTTTGACCTTGAACTGACCTTGGAGTGTGTGTTGTACCTGCGTGCGAGCATGGGGGACCTAGTACTTCTCTCTGCCGGGCGATTTGAAAACTATTATTATCTGGCTATGTGCGCAGTCTTGCCAACCTGACAGGGAGGGGTGCCAAATTTACAGACACAAGTCCAATACCCAGGAATGCAAGTTTAACCTTACAGACCTAACCTGACTTGGCAAGATTTGCTCCTCTACATTATCCTTATGGGTATAACTTTAGAGAACTACCTCAAGGGCTCATAACTTGTAACTTATGCCCTACGAGTTTTATCAGTCTCCCTTTTGGGAAATGGTGCATGGGCTATTAGGCAAGATGGCTGCTATACACTATTCTTATGGGCTTAGCTTAAAGAGAGCTACATCAGGGGCCTACAACAATGTACGACCTATTAATTTTATCGGTTTAACTTCTAGGAAATGACGCAAGGTCTATCAGGGAAGAACACTCCTGTACACTATTCTTATGGGCCTAATTTTAGAGAGCTAGCTCAGGGGCTCACAACTTGTAACTTAGAACCTATTGGCTTCATTGGCATAACTTTTGAGAAGTGACACAAGGGCTTTGGGCTAGAGAGGTCCCTCAGCGGTCACAACATGCAACATAGGAACAATTAGTTTTAACATCCTAACTTTTGGGAACTGATGCAAGAGGTATTACACAAGATGGCTGCTATACAGTATTCTTATGGACCTATGCCTAGAGGTCTACCTCAACTCTGAGGTACTACTTCTGAATAAGATGGCAAATATACATTGTTCTTAGGGGCATAGCGAGTTGGAGCAAGGTCTAAAGGAATAAAGGATTCTGACAGATAATAAAGGACTAAATGACACTACAGGACAAAAGAGCTAAAGGGTACTAGATGGATAAAGGACACTAAAGGGCTATAAAGCACTAATTGACAAGGGCCCTTAAGGGCTAAAAGGCACAAAAAGGGATAAAGAACCAAACGGGCTAAAGAGCTCTACAGGGATAAAGGTCTAAAGAGCAATAAATGTCTAAAGAGTGCAAAAGGGCTAAAGGGCACTAAAGCGTTAAAGGGTAATATAGGACACTAAGGCATTAAATGATGCTAAAGTCTGAAACACTCAGTTTATGACTTTAACTTTTCTCTACATTCTTCTGTAAATTTTTCTTTTTCTACTTCAATGCACAGCGATTAAGTTACCTGAGACCCATCTTAATCGAATCTTCTCTATGTTACCACTCATTTTTCCACTCCAAATTCTTTCCGGACTTTCTCATTCCTTATTTTGTCTCTTCTACTCTTCTGTATCATACTCCTGAAGACTTCATTTCGGCTGCCTGTATTTGTCTCTCATCCTTCCTTGTCACTGTCCAAGTTTCTGCTCCGTAACTTGTTATGGGCACGTAATACATCTTGTATTTAGTTTTCTTGGCTTCCATTGGCACATCTTTGTTCCATAACATGTTTCTTACACCGTGATAGAAACAGCTTCCAGCTTAAATTCTCTTACCATCCAGTCGAGCTTTCTCCAGTAATTCACTCCTCAGGTATTTGAACGTCTACATTACTTCCTGTGGCTTGTTTGCAAGGCTAATCTGATCTTTCCCTTCTTTCTCCCCTCTAGTCATAACAAGAGCTTTACTCTTTTCTACACTTATTTTCAATCCACATTCTTTGAAAGAAGGATTTGTAAGCTACGAAAAAGGTAAAGATGACAAGCACAAAATTCTAGGGGTAAGGCTCATTTCTAAAGAAAATAGGCAACTTGATGTCTTCGGAATGTACAGACCAGGAAAGGGTAGCACAGATGCTGATTCAAAATTATTTGATAAGATAATCAGCTATGTGGGAAATGATAAGGAAAGGAACGTGATCGTAGCGGGTGACCTCAATTTACCAAATGTCAATTGGGAAGGTAATGCGAACGAGAGGAAACATAACCAACAAATGGCAAATAAGTTAATATGGGAAGGGCACCTGATGCAGAAAGTGATGGAACCAACTAGAGAGAAGAATATTCTGGATGTGGTGCTGGTAATAACAGACGAGCTCTATAGAGCAACCAAAGTAATAGATGGTATTAGTGATCATGAAGCTGTTTTTGTGGTAATTAAAAATAAATGTGAAAGAAAGGAAGAGATTAAAATTACGACTGTTAGGCAGTACCATATGGCTGATAAAACAGGCATGAGGGAGTTTTTAATAAGTAACTATGATCGGTGGAAAATGGTAAATAAAAATGTAAACAGACTCTGGGATGGGTTTAAAGCAATTGTTGAGGAAAGTGAAAATAGGTTTGTACCTTTAAAGGTGGTAAGGAATGGCAAAGATCCACTATATTATAACAGGGAAGTAAAGAGACTAAGAAGGAGGTGCAGGTTGGAAAGAAATAGAGTTAGAAATGGCTGTGGAAGTAAGGAGAAATTGAAGGAACTTACTAGGAAATTTAATCTAGCAAAGAAGTCAGCTAAGGATAACATGATGGCAAGCATAATTGGTGGCCACACTAATTTTAGTTAAAAATAGAACAATATGTATAGGTACTTTAAGGCAAAAACAGGTTCCAAGAAGGACATTTCAGGAATCATTAATGAACAAGGGGAGTTTGTATACGAGGATCTTCAAAAGGCAGAATTATTCAGTCAGCAGTATGTAAAGATTGTTCATTACAAGGATAATGTTCAGATAGAGGAGGTGACTAATACTAAAGAAGTATTAAAATTTACCTATGACAGCAATGACATTTAGAGTAAGATACAAAAGTTGAATACTAGAAAAGCAGCCCTAATTGATAAGGTTTCGGGAGATATACTAAAGACAATGGGTTGGGATATAGTACCATATCTGAAGTACTTGTTTGATTATTGTTTGCATGAAGGAACTATACCAAATGAATGGAGAGTTGCTATTGTAGCCCCTGTATATAAAGGAAAGGGTGACAGACATAAAGCTGAAAATTACAGGCCGGTCAGTTTGACATGCATTGTATGTAAGCTTCGGGAAAGCATTCTTTCTGATTATATAAGACATGTTTGCAAATTAATAACTGGTTTGATAGAAGGCAGTTTGGGTTTAGGAAAGGTTATTCCACTGAAGCCCAACTTGTCAGATTCCAGCAAGATATAGCAGATATTCTGGATTCAGGAGGTCAATTGGACTGTATTGCGATTGACCTGTCTAAGGCATTTGATAGAGTAGATCATGCGAGACTAGTGGCAAAAATGAGTGCAATTGGACTTGACAAAAGAGTGACTGAATGGGTGGCTCTGTTTCTAGAAAATAGAACTAAGAGAATTATAGTAGGTGAAGCCTTATTTGTCTCTGTAAATATTAAGGGGGGAATTCCTCAAGGCAGTATTATTGGACCTTTATGTTTTCTTATATATATCAATGATATGTGTAAAGAAGTGGAATCAGAGATAAGGCTTTTTGCAGATGATGTTATTCTGTACAGAGTAATAAATAAGTTACAAGCAACTGCAAAATGACCTTGATAATGTTGTGAGATGGACAGTAGGCAATGGTATGATGATAAATGGGGATAAAAGTCAGGTTGTGAGTTTCACAAATAGGAAAAGTCCTCTCAGTTTTAATTACTGCATTGATGGAGTGAAAGTTCCCTTTGGGGATCATTGTAAATACCTAGGTATTAATATAAAGAAAGATCTTCATTGGGGTAATCACATAAATATGATTGTAAATAAAGGGTACAGATCTCTGCACATGGTTGTGAGTATTTAGGGGTTGTAGTAAGGATGTAAAGGAGAGAGCATATTTGTCTCTGGTTAGACTCCAACTAGAGTATGGTTCTAGTGTATGGGACCCTTACCAGGATTACGTGATTCAGGAACTGAAAGAAATCCAAAGAAAAGCAGCTCAATTTGTTCTGGGCTATTTCCGACAAAAGAGTAGCGTTACAAAAATGTTGCAAAGTTTGGGCTGGGAAGACTTGGGAGAAAGGCGACGAGCTGCTTGACTAAGTGGTATGTTCTGAACTGTCAGTGGAAAGATGGCGTGGGAGGACATCAGTAGACAAATAAGTTTGGATGGTGATTTTAAAAGTAGGAAAGATCAAAATACGAAGATAAAGTTGAAATTCAAGAGGACAATTTGGGGCAAATATTCGTTTATAGGAAGGGGAGTTGCAATCATTTAAGAAAAGGCTAGGAAAACAACAGGTAGGGAATCTGCCACCTGGGTGACTGCCCTAAATGCAGATCAGTAGTGATTGAGTGATTGATTGATCTTTCCATTCACCACATCCAACTGTTCTTGAATGTTCATGCCCTTTTCTCCCCAAATCACAATATCATCTGCAAATGAAAACATGTTTTTTTTCTCTTCTTCCATATGCTGCTTTTGCTGTTCTCATGATATCATCCAGTACTATTGTAAACCGAAATGACGATAGAACATTCCCTGTATCAGCCCACTAGTGATTTTGAATCAATTTATCCTGTCAACTTGTGTTTGTACGCAACTACAACATTCCTTGTACATTGCCTTGATCATTTTTATCTATCCCTGTCCAATTCTTTTTGCAGCAGACTGTCCCAAACTTCAGTCCCGGGGACACTATCTTATGCCTTTTCAGTGTCAATGAATGTTGTAACCATATCGTTCCCATACTTCCATTGCTTTTCCATTAGTTGTCTCATAATGAAAATAGGCTCAATTGTTGACCTCCCAGTTCTGAAACCAAACTGATTTTCCTGTATCTGATTTTCAACCTTCAGCCTTATCCAACTTCTAGTATCCTCGCCATTATCTTGGCAACATGGGATATCAGAGTTATTCTCCTGTAGTTCTTTAATACTTCCTTATCCCCTTTCTGAAAATTGGGATGATTATTTCTTTATGCCAATCCTCAGGGACCTCCGTTTTCTCCCAGACAATCCTGAGAACTCAATATATCCACTATAGGCCTACCGCTCCAGCCTCCTTTATCATCTTTACTGAAATTTCATCTATTCCAGCAGTTTTTCCATTCTTCATATTCCTTACTGCCATTTCAATTTCATTCATTGTAATTTCATTATTCATTACTTCATCAACTAGTTGCCTTTCCTGGTGGTCCGTTGAATGACTGCCATCAGTTCTCAAGTTCATCAACTTCTGAAAATACTCTCTCTATCTATTTCTTATTTCTTCTGGCTTTAATCCTTCACAAATCTGGTGTTTACTAGATCCCTTTCCTCATTTCTTAAGATGCCATAAAATAATGTCTTGCTGCCCTGCATACCATCACTCAATTTCTGTGTGAATGATGCCCAGCATTTCCTCTTTTCTTTTTCCACTACCTTTTTGGCCAAAGTTTTTGCCTCCACATATTTTCTACTACTTTCTTCAGTCTTAGGTGATTTCCATGCTTTCCATGCTATTTTCTTTTCCTTCACTTTAATCTTTACCCTATCATGTTAAAGGTACTAGGGTGGGAAACTTTAAGTAATAGAAGGGAGAAAACTAGACTTATGGGATTATATAGAGCCTATACAGGAAAAGCAGCATGGGGAGATATCCGTGAGAGGCTTCAGTTGGAAAATAATTATATCGAAAGGACTGACCACAAATATAAAATTAGAAAGAATTTTAGCAGAAGCGATTGGGGTAAATTTTCATTCATTGGGAAGGGTGTGAAGGAGTGGAACAGTTTACAAGGCGTAGTGTTTGATCCTTTTCCAAAATCTCTACAGATATTCAAGAAGAGAATAAACAGCAACAGAGAAAATAAATGAAATGTTAGAGGGCATTCGACCAGTGCAGGTTAATGTAAATAAAAAATGTGTGTGAATAAATTAATTCCATCCCCTGCTCTAAGGAGTTTGGACAGCCAAAGTAGGGGACAGCCTGTAGGGGTGAAGTACAGTGGGGATTCTGGGGGCCCTGGGACCGCTATGGTAGCTGTGAAGGCCCTTCAGGAACTCTGAAAAGTGGTGGCAAAAGGGGCTCTGGTTAAGACGCAGCAGGTCGTTATGCTACTTAGGTTCCAGAATGGGTAAAGAAAAGAAAAAGTAAATAAATGCAAAGTAAATTTTAATCTTATACCAACGGTATCATTTGAAGTAATTCCACATACTGTATATCAGTTGATTATATGTGTAAGTAGTACGGAGATATTATAAGTAGAATTTTGTAAACAATATAAATTTATAAAGGATGAGCTGTGTGTTTAATACAAAAAATTGTTAGCGTAAATTATATAATATTGTATTATAGGAAAATTTTATTCTGTTGTTAATTTAATATTTAGTGCTTGACAATAATGTATTTTAGTGTACCATTTGTCACCAAGGTAGACACCTCATTTGCAAATAAAGAGATTTTGATTTGATTTTGATTCCACCAGTGTGACCCTTTGTCTTTCACATTTCCTCATTTTCTATCACATACCTTTTCTGTGCATCCAACCAGTGCTTCATTAAATCTTTTCCATTCATCTTCAACATTCCCGATTTCCGTCCTGGGTACCAAGGGTACTATTTCCCCTTGAAATTTTTCTTGTGTGATTTTCTCCTTCAACTTCCAAACATTAATTATTTCTCTCTTCTTAATGGAGATTTTCCAATCTTTCCCACTTTCAGTTTTGCTTTTTTTGCTAGTGGCTTTACGTCACACCGACACAGATAGGTCTTATCGCGACTATGGGATAGGAAAGGCCTAGAAGTTGGAAGGAAGCGGCCGCGGCCTTAATTATGGTACTGCTCCAGCATTTGAATGGTGTGAAAGTGGGAAACACGGAAAACCATCTTCAGGGCTGCCGACAGTGGGATTTGAACCCACTATCTCCCTGATGGAAGCTCACAGCCACGCGCCTCTAACCGCAAGGCCCTCTCTCCCTGTTTTCAGTTTTCCTATCACATCTCTATGATCTCCACCAAAGTCTTCTTCAGGCATGGCTGTAACATCTAAAAGGTTCTTCTGGTTTTCTTTCTCTAGCATTATATAATCAACCATGGTCTTTGTTCGTCTGTCTCCCCAACCATACCTTGTAATCTTGTGAGTGTTCTTCTTCCTAAACCAGGTGTTTCCAACAATCGTTTGGTTCCTTGTGCAAAAATCCACCAACATCTCACCTTTTGGATTTACATTTCCATATCTAAAAGGCCCTACAATGTCTTTCTTTCCTTGTCTTTCCATTCCAAATTGTGCATTTAGATCTTCCATCAATAGCACTTCCTTATCTCCTATCTGTCTCTCCACTTCCTCGAAAAAGTCCTCCAAATGGTCATCTATGCACTCCGTTTGCGGGGCATACAACTGAAATATATTTTTCATGCCATTTTCGAACTTCAGTTTATCATCATCATCATCATCCTACCACTGATGCATTTCGTAGATTTCACATATTCTTGGATTTATTTTCTATATATAATGGTCACTCCATTTTTTGCCTCAGGTCCTCTGCTGTAATACTGCCTGTATCCTTCTTTTAGAGAAATCTCTCCCGTACCCCTCTTCTTTGTTTCACACAATCCAAGTATGGCTATATCCTTTTTTGTTCATGAAGTCAACCAGTTGTTCTGTCTTTCCCGTCTGTCTCAAGACATTTACTGTCGCAATCCTGATGTAGTTTGGTACTGGTTATCCACTTCTCACAGTTCCCCAACACCCAAAGAGCTGCGCTTCGACCTAACCTTTTCCGAGGCACCATATCTCCTTTATCCATATAGGCTATTGTTACGATGGGCTGGCCACACCCAGAGGTATTTTATACCTACTGCGAGATTCAAAATTAGGCCTCTCCTAACATGGAGACCGATGCCTTTCGTAGCCACTCATCTTGAGTACAGATGCTACGGGTTTGTTCCTTCCGCCATCTTCACCGTACGGAAGTTCACCTTCTCCTTAAATATACTATGAAAATATTGCATAATTCAAATGTTTAACATCATGAAAAGTAAGAGTTTAAGAAAAAACATATTCGATGCCACACAAGAACAATATTCATTGAAAAAGAGTAGCCCACAGCTGGAAAAAGGTATGCTGAAAACATTCCACTTCCACAAGAAATACTTCTCAGACCACGAAAACAATCAGTCCCCTGAATTTACATTGTCCAAGTCTCTTTATTAGGTGTAGAAAATAGTGTGTCTCTCTTCAAAAATGATGCTAGCGCTAGTAACCCAGCAGACACCGACAGCCCGCAAACGTACCACAAGCCAGGTCCCGGGTCCCTTGGAAAAAACTAAAACCGAAAACAAACTTTCAACACCCCCATCAGTATACCAGTTATTCAGATGAACATTTCTGATATATGCCCTGTATATACGTGCATCAGTGTGTGTCTAATCTCACTTGTTTTTCTTATATGTATGTATCTATTGTAATTTTTTTTTATATACTTCTTCAGTTTCATGCAGACATCTGATTCTTCCATATGAGTCAACTGCTAAGGAGCACTGTATTTCAAAAGGATCGAGCATTGATTGTTCTATACACGGATTAAAATCTCTCTCATTTCACTTGGATTCCCTGCTAGACCAGCAGACAAAGTTGTCAGCCCCAGTGGCTGAAGACCCGGATACGAATCCTGGCTGCAGCGAGAATTTCAATCCATTATAAAAACTCGATCAAATTCCTAGAATGGCTTACACAGTGTTCTGATATGTATATTTTGAAATTTACTCAGAAACGTATCTACGAAAGTAAAACATTTTCTAAAATTACAAAGTGGGGAACAAACTTTTGAAAAATGTCTTTACAATACAATATTGATTCTACTTTCAATACAAAAGGAAGCTATACAAGGCACTGACCTGAAACTGGGACTTAGACTGTAGTTCTTGTTGAGAAGCTTCCAATTTTTGTCTTAAAAGTTGGATCTTGGCCGAGTTTTCCTGGCAAGCAGCCTCGATGTGGTCAAAAGGTGGCCGCTCTGGTGGTCCACGCATCATTCTTTGACCCCGGATATGACCTCTACGGCGTGACAGTTGCTGCTGCTGTTGCAGTTGCTGTTTTTCTTCAGGGCCTCCCAGGTGTCGTCCATTGCCCTGAAAGGTATATCGTAGATGTGAAGGTAATGGGGATAATTCGAAAACATATATTCCTTTTAGTTTTATCTCTAATCTGCATCTCTAAAATCCAGGCTACAGTCACAAGAATAATCGGATGGAACCCATTAACTATACTTGCTTGATCATTACCTTTAAATAGCATTAAGCCAGTTCCCCTTAAGTTCTTTACTTGGGGGATTTCGTGAAAGTTCATTAGGCTGATCAACCATTCACTACTGATCTACATTTAGGGCAGTCGCCCAGGTGGCAGATTACCTATCTATTGTTTTCCTAGCCTTCTCTTAAATGATTTCAAAAAAACTGGAAATTTACTGAACATCTCCTTTGGTAAGTTATTCCAATCCCTAACTCCCCTTCCTACAAACAAATATTTACCCCAATTTGCCCACTTGAATTCCAACTTTACCTCCACATTTTGATCTTTCCTACTTTTAAAGACAACACTCAAACCTATTCATCTACTGATGTCATTCCACGCCATCTCTCCACTGACAGCTCGGAACATACCACTTATTAAACAAGTCTACATAAAATCATGTAGATAATAACCACATTAAATGTGGAAAGTATTGAATAGGTGGTTTTTTATTAAATTATCCTTGATATCTATGCCTAACATACCACTTAGTCGAGCAGCTCGTTTCCTTTCTCCCAAGTCTTCCCAGCCCAAACATTGCAACATTTTTGTAACGCTACATTTTTTGTCGGAAAACACCCATAACAAATCAAGCTGCTTTTCTTTGGATTTTTCCAGCTCCTGAATCAAGTAATCCTGGTAAGGGTCCCATACACTGGAACCATACTTTAGTTGGGGTCTCACCAGAGACAAATATGCTCTCTCCTTTACATCCTTACTACAACCCCTAAATACTCACAACCATGTGCAGAGATCTGTACCCTTTATTTACAATCATATTTATGTGATTACCGCAATGAAGATCTTTCCTTATATTAATACCTAGGTATTTACAATGATCCCCAAAGGGAACTTTCACCCCATCAACACAGTAATTAAAACTGAGAGGACTTTTTCTATTTGTGAAACTTACAGCCTGACATTTATCCCCATTTATCATCATACCATTGCCTACCGTCCATCTCACAACATTGTCGAGGTCATTTTGCAGTTGCTCACAATCTTGTAACTTATTTATTACTCTGTACAGAATAACATCATCTGCGAAAAGCCTTATCTCTGATTCCACTCCTTTACGCATATCATTGATATATATAAGAAAACATAAAGGTCCAATAATACTGCCTTGAGGAATTCCCCTCTTAATTTTTACAGGGATAGATAAAGCTTCACTTACTCTAATTCTCTAGTCATTGGAAAGCGGCTTAAGGGAGCTTGGAGCTGAACTTGAAACAAGATGGCGACTATACGTATGCTTTATTTATACGGGCGTAATGTCGGAAGGTGACTTGGGGGCTCAGAGCTGAATGAGGAACAATATGGTGGCTCCGCAGGGGAGAGGGAGATGATGTGAGGCTTAATACATGCAATTTATTCATAGGGGGCGTAACATTTGAGAAGCATCTTTTGGGCTCAAAGCTTAACCTAACCTCCCAACGCTAACCACAAGAGAGTGCAAGCTTAACTTAAAAGAATTTAAGTTCCATACCCGGACTAACTGCATAAAAGCGCAGGCTTAACCTTTCGCTGACCAGGCGTAGATATGTTTGTCCTTCCCTTCTCCTGCTCGGACATAACCTTACACCCTAGCTAACTGGACAGATTTAACCTCGCTCTGATCAGGCAGTAATCTAACCGGGAACACTTCCCTACACTAGCTTAGCGCTACACATTGAACTAATAGGGCTAGGGAGATGGTGTAAGACTCAACACATATGATTTATTCATAGGGGGCATAATGTTAAAAGGCACCATGGGGGCTTGGATGTGAACTCGGAACAAGATGGGGTCAGGGAATAGGGAGCTGGTGTTAGGTTTAATACGTAGGTATGCTTTATTCAAAGGGGACGTAAGTTTCGAAAGCGACTTAAGGGAGCTTGGAGCTGAACTTAGAACAAGATAGTTTCTGTGTTGATGCGTAACACGCTTTTCGTTTTTTAGTGTCTAGAACACTCAGTTTTTTATTTGAACTTTAGAGCGTATAGATTTGAACTCTTTATACTTACAGTAGCTTAAAATATTGTTGATATCACCCGGAGTTTTCCATTTCAGCAAATAATGAAAGTATTATCGGTTTTACGTCCCAATAACTATACTTTACGGTATTGGGAGATGCCGAGGAAACAGAATTTTGACTCGCAGGAGTTCTCTTACTTGGCAATAAATCTACCGACATGAAACTGACGTAACTGAGCACATGTCTGATTGAAATATATGTTGTAATTACATCTAAGCAACAATTTTTAGGTTTGAATAATGTGGACCCAAATTATAATAAAAGTTGTAATCTTGGTTCAATACGGACAAACAATGAGGTTTATTAATTTAACTTATATCTATGAATAAAAAGGCACAGCATTCGACCTTTCCTCATGGCCCTGCCTCATGTTGTTTCTAAAATCCTTCACTGACCAACGAAGTAAAGCATAGACACGTACCGGTAACAAAAATGCATGTGAAGTTAAATAGTGAAGTGATCTTGAAAATACTGCCACTGTATGAAAGATTGAGGAGATCATGAAATGTTGTGTCAGAAGCGAGACACAGAATCCTAATCTGACTTGGCTGTAAATAATGCTGCTTGACAGTTCAACATGAGAACACTTGCAAACTAGAGAGTAAAGCTTTGGCAGTATTATCAATGAGTACAAGAACAGAAGATGAGAGAATAGTGAAATGACAAGCATGAAATATAGGAAATCTGCTAGACAAATACAGAGACTATGTAGAACTATGTCAGAAAAGAAGAAATGTAGTGACAAAGGGGAAATATATGCTTCTGGGAGTTCTGAGACATATAACTCATTCAAATAACAGTTCTAAAAAAATTGTCTTTTCTTCATGACAGTATTTTTCACTATTCCAAATGCTCCATGTGTGTAATATTTTGCTGAATTTACATACAGATTTCTCCTTAAGATATGTGTAATCTGTACTATACACTCTGCAATAGGGTTTACATTTCTGGAGTTGCTGAGAAGACAATAATGAAGATTTTCCAAATAAGGCGGAAAAAACCTGAAACACATTTATCTTCATGAATTTAAATGAGCATAGTACAGATTGGTCAAATATATATCAATTGTGTATGTAGAACAAGTTTGAAAGGGATTATTTCAAAATTGGTGTCAATATTTATATTTTTTCTTTAGGCCTATTAATTTCCCATCATAACATTTTATTCTGGAACTTTTGGCCAAATGGAGCCATTTTATGACTTCTTAGTCAATATTGCTGAAAATGAAAAATACATGGAGTGAAAGAAATAAACAAAAATATGAAACTTATTACAGTCCCCTCTTAAAGCTCATATAAGCTTCTTTGTACTAAGGAGAGCATTACTGGCTGGTTAAGAATATGGTCCTTGAAGTTAAAAACAGTCAGCAAGACATGCAGGATACTGGGTGATTACAAAATAGCTGGAGAAGTTATAATTTTGAGGATAATAGTACATACTTTGGGATCAAATATGGGATGGCAAATTTCACTGGGGAAGGTATATAGGGGATTTATTCAAAAAGACATCTTCTTCAGTACACTTCATAATGCAGATGAGTCCAAAGGATCTGCAATTACCATACAGATGTGGGAAGTTCTCTGGAACTTAGGTGCAGCCCTGATAAGGAAACACATTCCAGTTGCAACCGACATCACAATTATGAAATCCACACCCAATAAGTAGACGGACATAGAGAATAAATTAATAAGAAGATTATGCTGCAAAACTAAAGGGAAGCACTTACATTAGCAGAACACATAATATGAGAATGACATCTGAACAAAGGAACATAAATTGCTAGAGATCTGATAAGGGAGGCAATTATACCAGCAAAGGGGAGAAAATCGCAGCCATGGTTCAACGGTGAATGCTACAACAAACGAAAAGAAACCCTGAGGTTTTTAAATGATGCAAGGGCCAGGGACTCAGAAAGAGAGCTACAAGAATACACCACACACTGGAAGGACTATAAGATACTCTTGGCAGTGAAGAAATCCTACCACTTAGAAACAGAGGCAAAAAGATTAGTGGAAGAAGCAAAATTGGATGCCACTGAGAAGGAAAATTGCTGTAAGACCAAAGAAAATCCCAATGGACCGGTGTGAGGCACACTTCAAAAAGGTATTGAACCATGAGAAAAAACATGTGCATTCAAAATGGACGAAAGGTTCTCAATACAACAGTTGGTACAAATAATGCAAATAACACCCACCGAAATCACAGAGAAAATAAGTAAGTCAAAAAACAGACAGACTTCAGGTCCAGACCATATACACATGGAACATGCAAAACAGTCACTAGTGGTAAGGATTCCAGTATGGACAAAATTGCTAAACAAATGCATCAGATCTGGGGACAATACCAGAGTGCTGGAGATAGGGGATACATCCGACCCAAACTCATACAGGGAAATTGCACTGGAAAAGAATATCTTCAAGATGTACTAAAAAATACTAGCGTCAAAACTGGAGACTTCAGCTAATATTCCTGAATGCCGGTTTGGTTTTGTACATGGTAGAAACACAATAGAAGCCATCAAATACCTATTGGATGAAATAGAAGAAGTTCTGAGGCACCCGAACGGGAAATACTTTGCCGACTTTATTGACTACACAAAGGCATTCGATTTACAAAACAGGGAAATATTGATTACAAAGATAAAAACATGATTGGTTTAACACATCCTCTTCTTAGAGGAATAGAAAACATCTTATCAGTTAATTTTGTGCAGATTGAGAATACAGTCAACGTATCTGAGTCTTTTGAACAAACAAATGGTGTCCTGCAGGGGGATCCAATGGACCCTCTATTGTTTAACATCACTACAACTAATATAACAGACATCCTTCCGAGCACAGTGGATACAAAACTTATCTTATACGCAGATGACATAATGCTGGGGTCACCCAATAGAAAAGACCTGCAAGGTGCTTTAATGGAGTTGGAGAAGTGGATAAAGAAAAATTGCCTGACAATAAATTTGGAGAAGATAGTCCAAATGACATTTCAAAAGGAAGAAAAATCTCAGCTAGAGAATCTCATACTGTCAATGGAGAACTGCTGAAAATCCTCAACCATTTTAGATATCTTGGAATTATCCTGCAAACTATTACCAAGTCATTTAGATACCATGTCAAAGAAAGAATTGCAGCAGCTTCAAGAGCAATTTCAGCCATAAAGAATCTCCCAGCTCTGTCCTTAGTGACAACTATGAGACTTTGTAACACCACCATATCCCCTGTATTATCTTATGGATTAGAATTCATCTGGGAATATCTTAAACCTAGGGACTTTAAAAAAATAGGTGTCAAAGCACGCTTCCTTAAGAATGCACTGAGAGTGGGTAAATTAGCACCTACAAGAATGTTTTAAATACCAACCAAAGAGACCTTCTATGTTGAGGACCTGAGGAACCAATTGTTCCTACTATCTACTGAACAATATGGAAGAAATCTGGAAAGAAGAGTGACTAAGAGTAAAGTGATAGACATAGACTTCTATGCTACAAGCGCCATGGTAGGGAGAAACTGGATGAAGGAAAACCAGGACCTGATACACCATCCACGGCTTTCATCACAAAATATGTATGACCAAATCGTATCACAATCCCAGCGAAAATTGTATTATGTGAGCTGTGTAATCAAGAATGTGACAGATATCACCTAACAATGTGCACAAAAAAACAATGTCATTAACACATTATAGTAAGATGTAATAAGTATTATGTAGCTGTTATTATCTTTCTTTGGCCTTTTGGCTGCAAAACATTCTTATTATTATTGGGTCCAAGGAGCTCAATGTCCCACAGAGTAGTGAACATCAAAAGATATAACAGGAACCCAAAAGCAACATAGGACTCTATTTTCCAAATTTCACAAACAGGGGATAAAAGAAGTGGCATATGCAATACAACAACAATTGTAAGAACTCAACTGGAAGGGGTACAGGGAAAAGCAGCTATGTACGGTATGTGATGCAGGACTACAGAAAAACTGGCAGTGTCAAAAGCATACTAAGGAATCTTGGGTGGGATAATTTATTGGAAAGGAAGTCAAGAAGGAAAATGGGGGCATATACTTGGAATATTCTGGGGAAAGATATTATATCTGGAAGTATTTACATAGGTACTGGTATGCTTTATCATGAGTTTAAAATGATCCTGAAGATGGTTTTCCGTGGTTTCCCATTTTCACACCAGGCAAATGCTGGGGCTGTACCTTAATTAAGGCCACGGTTGCTTCCTTCCAACTCCTAGGCCTTTCCTATCCCATCGTCGCCATAAGACCAATCTGTGTCGGTGCAACGTAAAGCCCCTAGCAAAAAAAAAATAAAAAAAATCCTAAACTAATGGCACAGTAACTCTGGTAAATATTCATTTGTGAAAGGGGATGGGAAGTAGAATGTAACCACTTATCAAAGGGCATATCCAGCCCTTACGCAAAAATATGTGCATTCTTTCAAAAGTCGAGTCACGTCATAGTAGGCAAAAGTAAGAGCTTAGCAGGAGGAAGAAATATGAGTAATGTTAGGTTTATGCCATAGTTTAAGTAAATGCCACATATGCAGTATTCAGTTACAAAATACTTTTCACTTGTTTTATTCTTGCTAAATACTACTTTTGTTATTCTTTATGATTTTGCCACCAGGGAAACCACCCTAATTGTAAAATTAATATTATGATTGACTGAGAGTACCTTTACCATGAATTCATATTAATGTTATAATCAGACCACTGACAATGTGCTTGTAAAAATATTACGATCATTCTAAAAATGAGATAAATGTTACATTTTCCAGATAGACCTGAAAATCAGATTGAAATTTGAGAGTGGTGAGATAATCTGCCATGTAGTTGTAATTGTGTAACCAAACACCTTTGTAAAATTGTTGGTTCAGTAGTTGTTTCAGTTGGTTGAATGCTGCTATATTGTATGTCAATATAGCCATATTGAGTCCAAGGAGCTCAATGTCCCACAGAGCAGTGAACATCAGAACATATAACAAAAACCAACAGTAATATAGGACTGCATATTCTGAATTTCATAAGCAGCATAGTGTAGGTGTTCTTAGTAAGGAGTTTTCAGAAACCCCAGTAGCCTTTGCATGTAACTCTAAACTATACATGAATACCTGGAAGAGCATAAAAGAGCCCATGGAATTTACTGTGAATGTGTGTGGGGGCAACAACCACTTTACATTAGCATGATGTCATTAACCTCTACTCTATACATTGCCTGTGAATCATTTACAAATAGAAGTTTACTTAGGAGTAGAGGTTTATAGTTGCTGGATTAGCGGTACTTTATAAATTAAATTTAAAGTGTCCCAATTTAGAAAATAACACAAAATATGTTATTACATTAGCTATCCAGCAATTAACTGTGACCTCACAATGTTGTTTAATCAAGAGAATTTTAACACAGTCAGAGTATTAGCCACCTTCTTGCTGTTGCAAGTCACTTCTTGAATAACACATTTTCTGTGGGTACCAGTAATGATATTTTTAGAAACAGATAACTGTTTTGATAAGGATATTAATTGGGCACTGAACTACATGTGATTCTTCTTGTTGATTTGTTGCTAGTATCATCTTAGTCTTTGTTTCTTTCTAGAATGTCATATTTTTTACATATATTTCATATTCTTGCATCCATCACTTTTAATACCAGAACTATATAATGGAATCAAAATGATATGGTTGGTAGGTAGCAAGTTAGAGTACACCTTCTATACTTGAAGTCAGTGCTTGATTACCTAGATGTTAGGCCCTTAAATAATAATAATAATAATAATAATAATAATAATAATAATAATAATAATAATAATAATAATAATAATAATAATAATAATAATAATAATAATAATAATAATAATAATAATAATATAAATAATAATAATAATTTCTACCATCATAATCACAAATTCTAGCAGTCAACACTTCACAATTTTTATGGTGCAGAACACAGTATAAGACCTCTCCCCTTCATACCAACAAAGCTGGAGGAGGATGGTGGCAAATTAGCATGATGATTATGGTAGTTGAATTTCCTGTTAAGATATTTTTCAGAAAGCTTGTATACCCCTCACTTTAAAAAAAAAACTGATATTCGAGCTGCATAGTTCTTGTTGATGATGATGTTTAACGGGGCCTAACATCTAGGTCGTTGGCCCCTAATGGTATGAATAAGATGATATGTATTGACAATTTAAAATTTCAAAATTCATCCACTGACCAGAATTCTAAACATAATGATGAAGACTGAATGTAAAATAATCAGCAGATCCAACTCCAAAGTCAAATATAATTCCAATATCAACCCACTGACTAGAACTCGAAACAACACGATGAACAATGATTATGAACTTAAAACAATCAGGGGATATGGCCCACAATGAAACACCTTCCCTGAAACTAACTTAAAGCAATGGTATATACTGACCAAGGGGCTGCTTCTGAAGTAAAATCCTGAATTAATGATGCTTGGTGTCCAAATGGGTCCAAAATCCAGGTCAACGGCCCCTCATAATGGTACTTATTGCTTGTAAAGTAGAACCATGGTATTTCTCATGTGGCAGTACTTATCACAAGTAATGTAGAGTCACAGTATTCCACACATTGTGGTATTACTCACAGTTAATGTACTATGTACAGGTAAGACAGACCTAGGGTGTTTCCCACATAATGACACCACTCATAGGCAATGCAAACCCTTGGTTTTCCTCACCTAGTAGCACTAATCACAGGGACTTGTACTATCCCGTGGTGTTCCTCACATAGTGGGTACTAATCACAGGCAATACAGACCTATGATGTCGCTCATATAGTGGTACTAATCACAGGCAATACAGACCTATGATGTCGCTCATATAGTGGTACTAATCACAGGCAATATCCATACCTCTGGTGCTTCTTGAAAGGCAGACCCATAATGTCCACACCCAGGTGCTGAAACACCCCAGCGACGATAGCCTCTTTTTACCTGCTTGGGGTATTCCAACCGAACCTGGACATAGGGGAGTTCCCGTCATAGTGGCAGATACTATACACAGGTACTATAAACCCATAGTGATCCATCCACAGAACCATGGTATTCCTCACACAGTCATACTAATTGCAAGAAAAGTTGACTTATGATGTTCCTCGCATAATGGTATTAAACACAGGTAATCTCATGGTTCAAAATTCAGCATCCTTTGGTAGCCCCTTTTATTCACTTCTTACAACTGGCAGGGGATACTGTGGTATATTCTTCTTCCACATGCCCCACACACAGAGGACTGTATGTTTGGTCCATGAGAGTTATTATATTTTGCTCAAGTCCACTGGCAAGCCAGTTAGGAACCCCCTATCTGCCACTTGGGATGTGCCACATGGGATTATCACCTCTCCCACTGCTATGACAGCGTAGTAGGTTCGTGGCATATTTCTTCTTAGAATAAGACTCAGTAGTGGGCACCTTCCTATGCCAGCAGTCAATATTTGGACTTATTACAATGTTGGTATACACAAAGAAATTTATGTTTGCTGTGATACTGGGAAAATATGTGTGACGTATTTGGATTTATACAATTGTGTGCACTAAAATATGGTAAGTGTATGTGAAATGTTTTTTCTGACAGTTGCTTATAAATATTGTCTTGATATACAGATTCCATTCTTGCATATTCAGTAGCAGCAATTATGCAATCTGTGAAACCTGGTTAAAGTGTTATTGTTTATTCACTAGATGTTCCCATATACTGGTAGTCATCCTCCCTCCTTAGAGTAGTTTCTTACAGTTTATCCATTTCGATAGAAATCTCTGTCTTCCAAGATATCTTATGATTGACCATTGTACTTTTTATTTAATACACGTACATTCCTTAACCAAAAGTTGATTTTGTCTTTAGTTGTTTGCCTTACTGCTGTTGGTTTACTCATCCTTAGAACTAAAAAGAAAAACATTTAACTACACTCAATATATTGATCACTGAAGTACCTAACTAGAACATGGTAAGAGTTTATATCAATCAATCAATCAATCAATCAATCAATCAATCAATCAATCAATCAATCAATCAATCAATCAATCAATCAATCAATCAATCAATCAATCAATCAATCAATCAATCAATCAATACTGATCTGCATTAAGGACAGTCACCCAGGTGGCAGGTTGTTTTCCTAGCCTGACAGAAAATGCAGTCATTTAACAAGTTACAGAATGTAGTCCCCCTATGAATAATCATTGAGAACGTGAAACTTTCATAAATTAATTAAAATATCTGCCCTACCCAAGAACAAAAAAGCTTTATAGATGAATGATGATACAATCTGATATTGCAATTCATTCCTTACTGACCCACGCCTTCATATCCAATTATTATATTGCATTGTTATATACATAAGTGTAGATATGTAAAGTACAATTAGCTTAAAGCTTTAAGCAAAAAAAAAAACAACAAAAAAAAACAAAAAAAAAAAACAAAAAACAATCCACAATTTAGTTTGAAATGTGCAGACAATCTTGGACCCTGCAATTAAGATATTCAAAGTATCAAGGAAAATGTATTACTGTTCCAGTGCACAATTATGGTTTGAAACCAAGGACATGAAGATCCAGTAGACTGCTTTTACCCACTGTTGGACTCTCTGATTATTGGGATCGATGCAAGTTATAAACTGTTAAAGTAGTGACCTCAATAGGCCATTCATTGAAGTTGAGTTCAACAAATGAAGATTTATGGTCTATCAACAGATATAAGATTTCTAAAACATTAAACATCATTTACTGTGGTGAAGAATAGTTCAAATAACACTTTAAAGGAAGGTTGCCAGTGGATTTGTGGTAAGGGGTACACAAAATTGACAGTGCATCTTATAAAAGTGTAGAAACATTTTTTTCAATCCCAGTAACCAGCTGTTGTTATGAAAGTGTGTTCTCAAAACTAAGAGAGTGAGAATGAATTGCAGGTTATCCAAACACAAGAGAGATTGGAGTTATTAATTTCATTAGAGAGATATTTCAAGTTTAGTTGATTTCAATGATGTGATTAACAAATCAGTCACTACTGTCCTGCATTTAGAACAGTCATCCAGGTGGCACATTAGATATCTGTTGTTTTCCTAGCCTTTTCTGAAATGATTGCAAAGAAATTGGAAATTTACTGAACTTCTCCCTTGGAAAGTTATTCCAATACCTACTTCCAATAAATGAATATTTGTCCCAGTTTGTCCTCTTGAATTCCAGCTTTATCTTCATTTGTGATCCTACCTACTTTTAAAAACACCACACAAAATTATTGGTCTACTGATGTCATTTCATGCCATCTCTCCACCTACAGCTCGGAACATAACAGTAATAATATAGATGTTGATTCAAACAGGGAACCTGAAATATTTATCCTGAAAGTGTAAATTTATAATACCAATGTAAATGGTCCATTATTGGACATTACAAATTTTCCAGCTAACTCATTCCTGGTGGCCAGCGCTTTGCCCCGGTGTGGTGAGTTGGGCTCATCAGTTGCTACTTAGCACACCCACCAAGACACATGGCTAATGCATACCATGGAGGCCAAGAACCAAGGGGAAAGTTTTCATTCACCTCCCCAAAGGGGAGGGGCAGGCCACCTAGAAGGTAACGCCTTCTCTCTGGCCAGGAGATTTGATGGGTTTGGAGGATTTGCAGGAGTTGGAAGGGGGGAAAAAAGGTGATGTATTGTATGGGGGTGTGGGGGAGGTTTGGCCTCTTGGCTAAGGGGTGCAGTTCTCTTCTCGCGGTTTTTATTGACAATTTACATTGAGATACATATATTGAGTTACATTGATTTATATACATAGAATTACATGGAGTTTACAAATGCTTATAGAGTTGGTGCAGTTTGGATGTGAAGGTTTAGTAAGGAGTGCTAGGGAAGGGTTGGAATGTAAGGAAGTGGAGGGTTGTTGTAATATTGGCGATGGATATGGCTAGAAAGCGGAGAAGATCTAGTATCAGGAGGGGCGGTAGGAAGAAGCTAGTTTGGGGAATGGGTAGGTGAATGGCTAGTGTTGGTGGGGTGGGTGGTGCGGGTGGCCAGGGCTCTGTTGAGAGTTGTTGGGAGAGGAGCACATAGTATGGGGTGGGGAGCGAGAGTGTTCTACTCAGTGGTGCTGGCTGTGAAATTGGACGCCATTGGAAATCAGGTGTTGTACTTCATCTTCGGAGGGGAGTTGTATCCGTACCATAAATGTTGGGCCGTTGCTGTTGTAAATTCGATATGCTCGGCGGGCTGGGACGCCTGCTGTTTGGAGTTTTTCTAGGATGTCTCTTGTTGTGATGGCTGGATCAAAGCCACGAACGATACAGTTCGGAACTGGTAGCTGCTGAGGTGCTGGTGATGCGGCAGTTGTATTTTCTTGTGCGGCTGGCTGAGCTGTGGTGGTTGCATCAGTTTGGTTGGCAGGGTTTTTGCCGAGGACTAGGTGGTGTGGAGTATGTAGAGGTGATGGGTATTGACATTATGGGAGAGGGGTTGGTGGTCATGGTACTTATGATGGAAGTATGGGGAGGGGTGTAGGCTGAAGTAGTGATGGTAGTAGTAGTTGATGTGGACGAAATGGAGGTGGGGGGCAATGGAGGCTGCTGGGTTGTTCTAGATTGATATTCATCAATGGTGGGAAGGGTGGTAGGATTATTAAACATTTGCTGCCATATGTATTCTGGAGTTGGCAACACTTCATGAAGTCTGTTGTTGACATTCGCACCGCAGGTTTCGAGCACTGATATTTCGTCTCCATCTCGTAGGTATTTCAGGACCTGGGTTGAGGGAAGTGAAGTTGATCGATCCCGGGGCCTGTGAACATCATGGACTTGGGAGCAGGACCTGCGAAGTTCAATGAGAATGAAGTTCTCCGTCAGGGCGGTGTCCACACCTGTGATGAGGCAGGAATACGTGATGTACTGGGGAGGCAACAGCCAACTAGGCGTCTACCTATTTATGCTTTCTTGCGCCGACTGTGTTGAGGTAGAGTTGAGGGCCACCCGGCCGAAAAAATTTTCAGGTGTGTTGGTTTGTTCCCGAGTTGGTGAGCTGATGAGCCCCAAGTTAGCACACAGGGGCGAAAAGTTGGCAACCAGAAATGAGTTAGCTGGAAAATTTATAATGTCCAAGAATGGACCAATTTTATTGGTATTATAAATTAGCACATTTATATTGGTACTAGCTGATATACCCGTGCTTCGCTACGGGATTCTCAGAAAGACTGACTTGGTGGTTTTCCTAACTGAATTCAACATCGGTCATTACAAAAACGTCAGTAGGAATGTAGTGATTGAAAGCAATGTTATCATATAAAATACTCGATCAAATGAAAAACCGCACACTTTCTCACTTTCAATGAACAGTACTACAGTGCCGATCTAAGAGTCCACAAAGTTCCAGAGCTGGAATAACCAGGTCGCAGACTGCTGTGAACACTCCTCTGTCATTATTCCGTTAAATATGCACACTACTCATTCCAATCAGTGCCTCAGAATAAGGTTTGAATAACTCGAATACTATGATGAACCAGTGTGTTATGTACCAGATGCATCATAAAATGTATGAACCAGTGGAATGGCATGCTAAAAAAGAAAGTTATCTTACTCCCCAGGTACTTCCCACCAATATACAGGCAGGTTGTTACAGTTGGTACGACGAGGCGAGTTGCCCATGTGGTTAAGAACACGCAGCTGTGAGCTTGCATCCGGGAGATAGTGGATTCGAACCCCACTGCCGGTAACCCTGAAGATGGTATTCCGTGGTTTCCCATTTTCACACCAGTCACATCAGGCTGTACCTTAAAGCCAAGGCCGCTTCCTTCACACCACTATTCATTTCCTATCCCATCGTCGCCATAAGACCTCCCTGTGTCGGTGCGACATCAAGCAAATTAAAAAACCTCAGTATGCTGCAGTAATCCTATCTATCGGGGATGAGAGGAAACAGAAGACAAAAAGCACATCACAACAAACAATGGTCAATGTAATGTTATTGTTGATAAAGTTTATGAGCTTTCTATATTGCAGGCCTTCACATTAGTTTTCTTTCGACTCACTGATATTAGGGTGACCTACAAAATTATGTATATCGTAGACTGTAGTTCTTATTCTCAGAATTTACATACCGATTTTCACTCAATTCTGTTTACGCATTTTCTCGTGACTCGGCGCTGATATGGACTTAGTAACAAAAATCCAAATTCATGAATATCTCTGATAATATGCAGTACGGTAACAATGTATAAGACATAAGTGATCGGAAATTTAATAACTTCTTACATAACTACTACTAACTTAAGACGTAACTAAAGTTATGTTAGTTATGTAGTATTTATCGATACGAACACTAATAACATAAACAACTTATTTGTGAATTACATTTCAGGCCTTCCCCTAAACTACCATTTCACTCAACGTGAATAAAATAATTTGTAGCCTAGATTGCAGTGGTTCATCACCTGACATTACATGCCAATTTTCATTAAATTCTCTTCAGCCGTTTTCTATTGATGCATGTACATACATACAGACAGACAGACAGACAGACAGACAGACAGACAGACAGACAGACAGACAGACAGACAGACAGACAGACAGACAGACAGACAGACTGAAATTATGGAAAGGTAAAAAATGCTTTTCCTTGTTACTGTGGACATGACAGATACAGAAATAGCATTCATTTCAAATTCTCAGCAATGCACAGGCAAAACACTTATTTTATATATAGATTACATTTCAGTCCTTCCCCTAAACTACCATTTCACTCAGTGCGAATAACATTACTGATAGCCTAGATTATTTTCGTGAAGATACGATCACTAATAAAATAAATATTTGACAATTAAAATTTAGGCCTTCCCCTAAACTACCATTTTTCTCAGCATGTATAGCTTATATTGTAGCGACTTATTTCCCATCTTTGTCTAGCGATTTTCATTAAGACACGACCACTCATAACATAAATATTTGAGAATAAAATTTCAGGCCTTCCCCTAAACTACCATTTCACTCAGCGTGATTAAAATAAGTTATAGCCTAGATTGTAGCAGTTCATCACCCGACTTTACATTCCGATTTTCATTAAATTCTCTTCAGCCGTTTTCTCGTGATGCGTGTACATACATGCATGCAGACAGACAGACAGACAGACAGACAGACAGACAGACAGAAATTATGGAAAAGTAAAAAATGCATTTTATTGTTACTGTGGACATGACCGATACAGAAATACCATTCTTTTCAAATTCTGGGCAATGTACAGACAAAACTCTTATTTTATATATATAGATTATAACTTAGCACATGGCGGCGAAATGCTGGCAACCAGGAATGAGTTGGCTGGAAAATTTATGTCCAATAATGGACCATTTATAATGGTGTTATAAATTTACTCATTTGGGGCAAATATTTCAGGTAGGGCCTACTCTATGGGAATCAACATCTACAGCATCTGGTGGCCAAGCAGGCATCAATTTTTGGTAACGAGACAAAGTCTCCCAGAGTGTAATGGCTCTGCCGCTGGCTTCAAATAGCCCACACAGTGACCTCCACCTTATGCTGTAGCCACACGTCTTGGTGGAAAATAATGTAGAATAACGGACTACTTTTAATTTTATTATAAATTTGCTCATTCGGGACAAATATTTAAGTTCCCAATGGGAATCAACATCTATATCATCTCATGGCCAAGCAAGCATCAATTTTTGATAATGAGACAAAGTTCCTCATAGTGCATTGGCACTGCCAGAGGCTTCAAGTAGCCTACGCAGTGGTCTCCATGGTATGCAGTAGCCATGCATCATGGTGGTTGTGCTAAGTACCAACTGACGATCCCCAACTTAGCACACAGGGGCGAAAAGCTGGCAACCAGAAATGAGTTAGCTGGAAAATTTATAATGTCTAAGAACAGACCATTTATATTGGTATTATAAATTTACTCATTTGGGAAAAATATTTCAGGTTCCCTATGGGAACCAACACCAAATATCATCTGAAGGCCAAGCAGGCATCAATTTTTGGTAAGGAGACAAAGTCTCTCATAGTGCATTGGCACTGCCAGTGGCTTCAAGTAGCCTATGCAGTGGTCTCCACGGTATGCACTAGCCATGCATCTTGGTGGGTGTGCTAAGTACCAACTGATGTGCCCCAAATTAGCAAACAGGGGCAAAAAGCTGGCAACCTGAAATGGCTGGGTCAATGCCACGAATGACACAGTTCGGAACTGGTAGCTGCTGAGATGCTGGTGTTGCGGCGGTTGTATTTTCTTGTGGAGCTGGCTGTGCTGTGGTGGTTGTATCACTTTGGTTGGTAGGGGGTTGCTGAGGACTAGGTGGTGTGGAGTTTATAGAGGTGATGGGTATTGATATTATGGGAGAGGGGTTGGTGGTCATGGTAGTTATGATGGAAGTATGGGGAGGGGTATAGGCCGAGGTAGTGATGGTAGTAGTAGTTGATGTGGACGAAATGGAGGTGGGGGGCAATGGAGGCTGCTGGGTTGTTCTAGGTTGATATTCATCAATGGTGGGAAGGGTGGTAGGATTATTGAACATTTGCTGCAATATATATTCTGGAGTTGGCACCACTTCATGAAGTCTGTTGTTGACCTTCGCACTGCTGGCTTCGAGCACTGATGTTTCGTCTCCATCTCGTAGATATGCCATTACCTGGGTTGAGGGAAGTGAAGTTGATCGATCCCGGAGCCTGCGAACATTGTGGACTCGGGAGCAGGACCTGCGAATTTCAGTGAGAATGAAGTTCTCCGTGAGGGCGGTGTCCACACCTGCGATGAGGCAGGAATACATGATGTACTGGAGAGGCGACAGCCAACTAGGCATCTGCCTATTTATGCTTTCTTGGGCCGACTGAGTTGCAGGCAGAGTTGAGGGCCACCCAGGCGAAAAAATTTTCAGGTGTGTTGGTTTGTTCCCGAGTTGGTGAAATGATGAGCCCAACTTAGCACACAGGGGCGAAAAGTTGGCAACCAGAAATGAGTTAGCTGGAAAATTTAAATGTCCAAGAATGGATCATTTTTATTGGTATTATAAATTAGCTCATTTATATTGGTATTATATCTTAGCACATGGGGGCGAAATGCTGGCAACCAGGAATGAGTTGGCTGGAAAATTTATGTCCAATAATGGACCATTTATAATGGTGTTACAAATTTACTCATTTGGGGCAAATATTTCAGGTACTCTATGGGAATCAACATCAACACCACCTGATGGCCAAGCAGGCATCAATTTTTGGTAACGAGACAAAGTCTCCCAGAGTGCATTGGCTCTGCCGCTGGCTTCAAATAGCCCACGCAGTGGCCTCCACCTTATGCAGTAGCTATGTGTTTTGGTTTGTGTGCTAAGTACCAACTGATGAGCCCCAACTTAGCACACAGGGGCGAAAAACTGGCAACCAGAAATGAGTTAGGTGGAAAATTTATAATGTCCAAGAACGGAACATTTATATTGGTAGTATAATTTATTCATTTGGGAGAAATATTTCAGGTTCCCTGTGGGAATCAACACCTATATCATCTGATGGCCAAGCAGGCATCAATTTTTGGTAATGAGACAAAGTCCCTCAGAGTGCATGTGCACTACCGGTGGCTTCAAGTAGCTTATGTTGTGGTCTCCACAGTGTGCAGTAGCCATGTGTCTTGGTTTGTGTGCTAAGTACCAACTGATGAGCCCCAACTTAGCACACAGGTGTGAAAAGCTGGCAACCAGAAATGAGTTAGCTGGAAAATTTATAATGTCCAATAATGGACCATTTATATTGGTATTACAATTTACTCATTTAGGACGAATATTTCCGGTTCCCTGTGGGAATCAACACCTATATCATCTAATGGCCAAGCAGGCATCAATTTTGGTAAGGAGAAAAGGTCTCTCATATAGTACATTGGCACTGCCAGTGGCTTCAAGTAGCCTACGCAGTGGTCTCCACGAAATGCACTAGCCATGCATCTTGGTGGGTGTGCTAAGTACCAACTGATGAGCCCCAACTTAGCACAGAGGGGCAAAAAGCTGGCAACCAGAAATGAGTTAGCTGGAAAATTTATAATGTCTAAGAACAGACCATTTATATTGGTATTATAAATTTACTCATTTGGGACAAATATTTCAGGTTCCCTATGGGAATCAACACCTATTTCATCTGATGGCCAAGCAGGCATCAATTTTTGGAAATGAGACACAGTCTCTCATAGTGCATTGGCACTGCCGGTGGCTTCAAGTAGCCCATGCAGTGGCCTGCACAGTATGCATAGCCATGCGTCATGGTTGGTGTGCTAAGTACCAACTGATGAGCCCAACCTGGCACATAGGGGTGAAACGCTGGCAACCAGGAATGAGTTAGCAGAAAATTTATAATGTCCAATAACGGACCATTTTTATTGGTATTATAAATTTACTCATTCGGGAAAATATTTCAGTTTCCTGATTGGAATCAACATCTATACCATCTGATGGCCAAGCAGATATCAATTTTTGGTAAGCAGAAAAAAGTCTCTCAGAGTGCACTGGCACTGCCGCTGACTTCAAGTAGCCCACGCAGTGGCCTCCACCTTATGCACTAGCCATGCATCTTTGTGGGTGTGCTAAGTATCAACTGATGAGCATAACATAGCACACAGGGCAAAACCCTGGCAACCAGGAACGAGTTAGCTGGAAAATTTATAATGTTCAATAACGGACCATTTATATAGATACACAACACTTAGTCGAGCAGCTTGTCTCCTTTGTCCCAAGTCTTCCCAGCCCAATCTTTGCAACCTATTTGTAACGCTACTCTCTGTTCGGAAATCACCCAGAATAAATCGAGCTGTTTTCTTTGCATTTTTTCCAGTTCTTTAATCAAGTAATCCTGGTGGGGGTCCCACACAATGGAACCATACATTAACGGATACTTATATGCCCCCTCCTTTACATCCTTACTACAACCCCTAATTACCCTCATAACCTTGTGAAGAGATCTGTACCCTTTATTTACAATCATATTTATGTGATTACCCCAATGAAGATCTTTCCTTATATTAAGACCTACATACTTACAATGATCCCCAAAGGGAACTTCCACCCTATCAATGCAGTAATTAAAACTGAGAAGACTTTTAATATTCGTGAAACTCACAACCTGACTTTTAATACGTTTATCATCATACCACTGAATACACTCCATCTCACAATATTATCAAGGTCATTTTGCAGTTGCTCACAATCTTGTTACTTATTTCAATCAATCAATCAATCAATCAATCAATCAATCAATCAATCAATCAATCAATCAATCAATCAATCAATCAATCAATCAATCAATCAATCAATCAATCAATCAATCAATCAATCAATCACTACTGATCTGCATTCAGGGCAGTCGGCCAGATGACAGATTACCTATTTAAACCTAGGAATTTCATTTTTGTCCGTATTGAACTGAGAAAGGATGATAGGAAAACTTAAAACAGTCCACCTATTGAAAAGGTGGACCGTTTTAACGATTACCTATTTGTTGTTTTCCTATCCTTTTCCTAAATGACTGCAAAGAAAATGGAAATTTATTGAACATTTCTGTTGGTAAGTTACTTATGTTGTTTACGTCTATCATCCTTTCCTTTTTACAGAGGGCTACTATTCGACTGTCCATTCAATTGGTATAGCTCCTTCGTGCAAACAATAACCAAATAAGTACTTCAGATATGGTACTGCAACCCAACCCACTGTATTTAATATATCCCCCAAAGCTTATCACCAGGCGAGTTGGCCATGTGGTTAGAGGCACACGGCTGTGAGCTTGCATCCAGGAGATAGTGGGTTCGAATCCCACTGTTGACTGCCCTGACGATGGTTTTCTGTGGTTTCCCATTTTCACATCAGGCAAATGCTGGGGCTGTACCTTAATTAAAGCTACTTCCTTCCAACTCCTAGGCCTTTCCTGTACCATTGTTGCCATAAGACCTATCTGTGTCGGTGGGACATATAGCCAATAGCAAAAAAAGAACCTTATCAATTACAAATGCTTTTCAACTTTGGTATCTTACCGTAAATGTCAGTTTTATCATAAGTAAATTTTAATACTTCTTTAGCGTTTGTGGGTTACTGTAGTCACGTCCTAGTTCGTGAACCATTGGCAACGGCTGAGTGGCCTGGAAAGTGGTCCTGAGAGTCGGGATACGAGTTGGTGTGGAATGGGAGTGGGCATCTCGGACATATTCTGAGTCATGGCCCTCCTTGTGCTCAGCGGGCTAGGACTATACAATTCACCAGTGGTCCATAACCCGTTAGAGGAGAGATCCTCACTTGGACTATGTGCAAGTAGGGTAGCATCCTGCTTCATGAATTTACTGAGCTAAGAACATTTTAAGCAAGCCTCGGACCTATGGGAGTAATGGAGTCCCACTCCCATTTGACAGGCGAGGGACTCCTTGGAAACAACTTGCGAACAAAATTAAATTCGATGGGGAGCTATCAATATTAATGGGGCTTATGGAAGAAAGAAAGTAGAACTGGCTGAGTCAGCAAAGAAGATGCATCTAGATGTGCTAGGAGTAAGTGATATTTGGGTAAGGGGAGATAATGAGGAAGAGATAGGAGATTATAAAGTGTACTTGACGGATGTTAGAAAGGGAAGGGCAGAGTCTGGGGTAGGGCTCTTTATCAGGAATACCATTGCACGCAACATAGTTCCTGTTGGGCATGTAAATGAGCGAATGATGTGGGTAGATTTGTCAGTTGGAGGAATTAGGACAAGAATTGTGTCCATGTATTCACCATGTGAGGGTGCAGATGAGGATGAAGTTGACTAGTTTTATGAAGCATTGAGTGACATCGTGGTCAGGGTCAACAGCAAGGATAGAATAGTGCTAATGGGCAATTTCAGTGCGAGAGTTGGGAATAGAACTGAAGAATACGAAAGGGTGATTGGTAAATGTGGGGAAGATATGGAAGCTAATGGGAATGGGAAGCGTAAGCTGGACTTCTGTGCTAGTATGGGTTTAGCTGTTACGAATACATTCTTCAAGCATAAGGCTATTCACTGCTACACATGGGAGGCTAGGGGTACCAGATCCATAATAGACTATATCGTAACAGACTTTGAATTCAGGAAATCTGTTAGGAATGTAAGAGTTTTTCGCGGGTTTTTCGATGATACAGACCACTATCTGATCTGTAGTGAACTAAGTATCTCTAGGCCTAGGGTAGAGAAAGTGTAATCTGTCTGCAAATGAATAAGGGTAGAAAATCTCCAGGACGAGGAAATTAGACAGAAGTACATGGATATGATTAAGGAGAAGTTTCGAAGAGTAGACAGTAAGCAGGTTCAGGATATAGAAAGTGAATGCGTGGCATACAGGGATGCTGTAGTAGAAACAGCAAGGGAATGCCTAGGAACAACTGTGTGTAAAGATGGGAAAAGGCAAACATCTTGGCAGAATGATGAAGTGAGAGCAACCTGTAAATGTAAAAAGAAGGCTTATCAGAAATGGCTCCAAACTATGGCCGAGGCAGACAGGTATTTGTACGTAGATGAAAGAAACAGAGCGAAACAAATAGTTGTTGAATCCAAAAAGAAGTTGTGGGAAGATTTTGGTAATAACCTGGACAAGCTGTAGAGAAACCTTTCTGGACAGTAATAAAGAATCTTAGGCAGGGGAAAAAGGAAATGAACAGTGTTTTGAGTAATTCAGGTGAACTCATAATAGATCCCAGGGAATCACTGGAGAGGTGGAGGGAATATTTTGAACATCTTCTCAATGTAAAAGGAAATCATCATAGTGGTGTTGCAAACAGCCATGCTCATGGGGAGGAGGAAAATGATGTTGGTGAAATTATGCTTGAGGAAGTGGAAAGGATGGTAAAAAATTCCATTGTCATAAGGCAACAGGAATAGATGAAATTAGACCTGAAATGGTGAAGTATAGTGGGAAGGCAGGGATTAAATGGCTTCATAGAGTAGTAAAATTAGCGTGGCATGTTGGTAAGGTACCTTCAGATTGGACAAAAGCAGTAATCGCACCTATCTATAAGCAAGGGAACAGGAAGGATTGCAACGACTACCGAGGTATCTCATTGATTAGTATATCAGGCAAGGTATTCACAGGCATCTTGGAAGGGAGGGTGCGATCAGTCGTTGAGAGGAAGTTGGATGAAAACCAGTGTGGTTTCAGACCACAGAGAGGCTGTCTGGATGAGATTTTCAGTATGCGCCAGGTAATTGAAAAATGCTACGAGAGGAATAGGCAGTTGTGTTTATGTTTCGTAGATCTAGAGAAAGCATATGACAGGGTACCGTGGGAAAAGATGTTCAGTATACTGGGGGACTATGGAATTAAAGGTAAATTATTCAAATCAATCAAAGGCATTTATGTTGACAATTGGGCTTCAGTGAGAATTGATGGTAGGATGAGTTCTTGGTTCAGGGTACTTACAGGGGTTAGACAAGGCTGTAATCTTTCACCTATGCTGTTTGTAGTTTACATGGATCATCTGCTGGAAGGTATAAAATGGCAGGGAGGGATTCATTTAGGTGGGAATGTAGTAAGCAGTTTGGCCTATACTGACGACTTGGTCTTAATGGCAGACTGTGCCGAAAGCCTGCAGTCTAATATCTTGGAACCTGAAAATAGGTGCAATGAGTATGGTATGAAAATTAGCCTCTCAACGACTAAATTGATGTCCGTAGGTAAGAAATTCAACAGAATTGAATGTCAGATTGGTGATACAAAGCTAGAACAGGTCGATAATTTCAAGTATTTAGGTTGTGTGTTCTCCCAGGATGGTAATATAGTATGTGAGATTGAATCAAGGTGTAGTAAAGCTAATGCAGTGAGCTCGCAGTTGC
The DNA here is from genome assembly GCF_040414725.1 of Anabrus simplex. Taxonomy (NCBI): domain Eukaryota; kingdom Metazoa; phylum Arthropoda; class Insecta; order Orthoptera; family Tettigoniidae; genus Anabrus; species Anabrus simplex. The sequence continues at coordinate 46,917,435 of NC_090266.1, read as the reverse complement.
GATCAACAGTATTCTGTAAAAAGGAAGTTAGCTCCCAGACGAAACTATCTTTACATCGGTCGGTTTTCAGACCAACTTTGCTTTACGGTAGCGAAAGCTGGGTGGACTCAGGATATCTTATTCATAAGTTAGAAGTAACAGATATGAAAGTAGCAAGAATGATTGCTGGTACAAACAGGTGGGAACAATGGCAGGAGAGTACTTGGAATGAGTAGATAAAGGCTAATTTAGGAATTAACTCGATGGATGAAGCTGTACGCATAAACTGGCTTTGGTGGTGGGGTCATGTGAGGCGAATGGAGGAAGATAGGTTACCTAGGAGAATAATGGACTCTGCTATGGAGGGTAAGAGAAGTAGAGGGAGACCAAGACGGCAATGGTTAGACTTGATTTCTAACGATTTAAAGATAAGAGCTATAGAACTAAATGAGGCCACAACACTAGTTGCAAATCGAGGATTGTGGAGACGTTTAGTAAATTCTCAGAGGCTTGCAGACTGAACGCTCAAAGGCATAACAGTCTATAATGATAATGTATGTAATGTATGCATGTAGTGTTAGTTACCTCCTCTATCTGGACTTTATCCTTGTAACCAACAATCTTTTCATACTGCTGACTGAACACTTCTGCCTTTTGAAAATCCTCACCTACACATTCTTCTTGTTCATTAATAATTCCTGGATGTCCTTCTTGGAACCAGTTTCTGCCCTAAAGTACCTATATGTACTCTTCCATTTTTCACTAAAATTTTTATGACCATCAATTATGCTTGCCATCATGTTATCCCTGGCTGCCTTCTTTGCTATATTAAATTTTCTGGTAACTTCATTCAATTTCTCCTTACATCCATAGCCATTACTAACTCTGTTTCTTTCCAACCTGCAGCTCTTTCTTATTCTTCTTGCTTCTCTCTTATAATATAGTGGGTCTTTTCCATTCCTCACCACCTTACCCATTTTCACACCAGGCAAATGCTGGGGCTGTACATTCATTAAGGAAAGGCTGCTTCCTTCCCACTCCTAGCCCTTTCCTATCCGATCATCCCCATAAGACCTATCTGTGTCCATGCGACTTTAAATAAATTGTGCAGAAAAAGAAGATTGAGATTGTAGTAGGGATGAAAATGAGAAGTTGTATAAGTCTCTTGTAAGACTCCAATTAGAGTATGATTCTGGTGCGTGGGAGCACACAAGGATTACTTGATGTGAGAACTGGAACAGATCCAGTAGAAAGTAGCATGATTTTTTCTGGGTGTTTCTGATGAGGGAATGGTGTTGCAAAATTGTTGCAAAGATTGGACTGGTAAGACTTGGGAGTAAGGAGATGAGCTACTTGACTAGGTTGTATGTTCTGAGCTGTAAGTGTAGAGATTGCATGGAATGACATTTGTAGATGATTAAGCTTGGTGGAGCTTTTAAAGGCAGGAATGATCATAATATGAAGATACAGTTGGAACTGAGTAGTACAAATTGGGGCAAATATTCATTTTGAATTAGGGAAGGGGTTGAGACATCTACATGAAGATTACTGGTGCTTACAAGGTGAAAAGGATGCTAGAAAGAATCAGAATGGAAGATTACTGGGATCAAGAGATTCAAAACGAAGGAAAGAAGTTGAGTAAGAAAGTAACGATACGAGTGAAAGGTGCTGAGAAGCAGATGATCATGTCAGAAGGTAGGACCTAAAACAACATCACTGGAATTGTGTGAAAATAGCAAAAGTTTATATAGAGAGAAAGTCTTATGAAAGAGAAGTAAGAAGTATGATGTGGTGGTTAATAGATGTCTATAAGAACAAGGGTCAGAGAGAGAAACTTGAAGAGTGTTGTTGTTTGATGTGTGGAAAAATAACGGAAGAGGCACATCACGATACATTCCGATTGACCTCCTTAATCCAGAATATTTGCTATACCTTGCTGGAATCCTACAAGTTGGGGTACAGTGGAATAACCTTTCCTAAACCTGAATACCTGGGTAGAGATTCCAAAGCAAAGGTAGATAGAGAGGAAGAATTTTTACACAATAGTAAAATTATTAAACAAAATGTAGATCACATTCACTGGGTAGGATGGCAAAAATGTTTGTATATTAAAAAACATTTGTTGCAAAAGAAAATAAGGGAAAATAAAGTAAGCACTAAAATTCAACTAGAATGCCAATGACCTTCAATGTTAGGTTCCTTTAAACAACAAGCATCATCATCATCATGAAATTCAACTAGGCCTAATGAATGGTAGGATACATGTTGCCCCAGATTGTATAACACTGTTTAACATCTAGAACAAAAAGTGATAATTTGGAAATTGGTGTAAACATTCATTAAGCTTAATTATAATGTTTAATGAAGTAAAAAACATACTAACTATGGTACGGAAAATCAAATGCATGTATAAAAAAGGTTTTTAAAAAACATGCAGATTGCATTAAATGAATGCTCCTTCCCTAGTTTCAGGTGATCCAGAACTAGGGGATGTTAGTATTTAGGGCTGACACACAGGTGGAAGGATTCTGCTAGTCAAGCAGCTCAGCTCCTTACTCCCAAATCTTACCAGACCAATCTTTGCAACACTACTCCTTTCTCAACAATCACCCAGAACAAATCAGACCACTTTCCTTTGCATCTGTTCCAATTCTCATATCAAGTAATTCTTGCGTGGCTCCCATGCACCGGATTCATACTGTAATTGGGGTCTTACCAGAGACTTATACACCCTCCCTTTTACATCCCCTAAATACCCACATAACCATATGAAGTGATCTGTAACTTTTATTTACAACCTCATTGATATTTTATACCCTTATTATCTTTCCTTATGTTAACACCTAAGTATTTACAGTGATCCCTGTTAGGTAATTAATACTGGGAATTTTCTGGAATCATCTGAAAGGACTAGGTAAACAAATGAAATGGAATCCTTCCACCTGGGTGTCAGCCGTAAATGAAGATGATTGATTGATTGACTGATTGTTTGATTGACTGATTGATCGATTGAATCAAGCATTAGAAACCTCACAATTTTAGAAGAGGAGCACTTTCTAGAAGATAGGGTGTAAATGCAGCAAATAAGCAGTACCATGACCTGAATTAAAAAAAAGAACTGTTTCAATAGTTAGGATTGTAAGTTTTTGCAGATAAGTTAGTAGACCCTTGAACAGGAAACTACTTTGACAATGAAAACACTAATGCTGGTTTTTTTGTTGAATTTTGCACTAACACCTTATAGGTCGTCTCCAATACAAGGATGAGAAAGGGCTAGGATAGCAAAGGAAGCGCCCGTGGCCTTAATTAAATTACAGCTCCAGCATTTGCCTGGTGTGAAAATGGGCAACCACTGAAAACCATCTTCTGGGGTGCCGACAGTGCGGTTCGAGCCCAGTATCTCCCGAATACTGGATACTGGCCGCACATAAGCAATTGCAGCTATCGAGCAACCAGGTGACCACGAGGGCTATTACACCAGAATTTGTTTTTGGATAAAAGCGCATGGCAACTCAAAACTGATACCGGTAAATGGAATATGGGTAGGTACCCTCTTATGAAGTATCTTTCTGCTTTTATCATAGGTCTACTATTAAGAATGTTGGAATTTTGTATCTGCAAATAATATACAGTACGTACATGTATTCCAATCCTATTCTCTTACATTGTAGAGAGAGTAACTTCTACATAAATGCACTCTTTCAGCTACTTAACTCACTTCAAACAAACTTTCGAAATTGAAATTCTATTCCTTACGTAAGACGTTGCCTCATATGGATGTTTATGATACAAAATGGAGATAATAAGACGAATATATTAACATCTTCAACTTAATAGGCCTACTATTCCACATACTAGGAATGGATTTAAATAGTATTTCTATTTACTTTAAGTGAAGAGGTCAGTAGATTTTAATTACCTACCGGTACTCACTTATGGGTCTTCTCCAATACAAGGATGAGAACACTGGCTGAATAAGTCAGAACTTACAGTATTAGAACGACACATCATCTCTGGTAACGAAAGCAAAAACTCAAAGTATAACTGGATTAGAATTCCCTAGTAGGTTTTTTCCCGTAACTAATGCTACCGCTTTGCACAAAACATGTACCTACGTAAATTGTGGGTATTCATTTGTAACATTGGTTTCAAAGATTACCGTATCATAGGCATCTAAAAGTACCGCACACAGGAAATCTTTCATTTTTCCAGTCAGTCAAAACTTATGCAAGATTAAGAAATACCAAAAAATATGGAAAATAAGAGCATTAAAGACGGGAAAACTTAAACGTTAGCCTATATGTTAACTAAGTCGAAAGTGAGAAGAAAATGGCTTCCCCTTTAACAAATACCGGTATTAAAGAACAGTTTATTACACAAGGATTGGAAATATGAGGTTCCATACCCGTTCTCTGTGAAAACATAAAAAGCTGGGATATCGTTCACGTTGTCTACGATTTTCCTCCATCTCCTTCGTCTGCCGACGCAACACCTTCTGTATGTCAGAACTCAATGGCTTGTGAGTAGGCCCTACCACGGTTCTTAAACACTACTTTTTGATGTTCTTTTGTTCAGTACGTATCGTACCAATAAATATGCTATCCACTATTACCAACTTACCAAGTATAAGAAACGTTATGAAAAAACGAAAAAACAGCGGATTTCAGTATAATTTTCAGCTTACTGGAAATAATATTTGCAGTAGATATGCAGGAACAACCGTTTATTTGAGGTAGATTCATGTCGATTTAATTCTGGAAAACACTATGGAGATGCCTAGTTCTAAGCAGCTATTCCCGTAGAATTTCACTGTTTTCGTAATCGTGCAGGAAGTGAGGAAGGTTACCGGTATCTCAATTAGCTTTGGCAATGACGGCCTGGAACACATTAAAAATACGAGTATCAGTATAACGACGAATTGTAATGACTTCATTCCTCATTTTAATGATAAACAATTTCCGGGACAGGAAAATTTGATGTCTTGTAGGCTAACTGTTACCAAAATTACGCATGGAAAGTCATTTTGTATAACATGGTTGCACAATGCTCATGATATGAATTGTGAATTTCTTTTCGCTTTTCAGATACAGTGTAGCCTACGGCTGTATAATTCCTATCGTCGGGTTTTATAATCACGTCGTTTTGTTTCTCAATAAAACAATCACACCAGCAGGGTTGCCATACATCCCAAGAAGTCTGAATTGTCCCGATTTTATGCAAATTTCAACGATGTGATTAACAAATCACCACTACTGATCTGCATTTTGAACAGTCACACAGGTGGCAGATTACCTATCTGTTGTATTCCTAGCCTTTTCTGAAATGATTGCAAAGAAAGTGGAAATATACTGAACATCTCCCTTGGTAAGTTATTCCAATACCTACTTCTAATAAATGAAAATTTGTCCCCTTGAATTCCAACTTTATCTTCATATTCTGATCTTTCCTAATTTTATAGGCAACACACAAACTTATTCGTCTACTGATGTCCTCCTACGCCATCTCTCCACTGACAGTTCAGAACATACACTTATGATACAGATGTTGATTCCCATAGGGTACTTGAAATATTTGTCCCGAATGAGTAAATTTATAATACCAATAATAATGGTCCGTTATTGGACATTATAAGTTTTCCAGCTAACTCATTCCTGGTTGCCAGCGTTTCTGCCCCGTTTGCTAAGTTGGGCTCATCAGTTGGTAGTTAGTACACCCACCAAGGCGCATGGCTAGTGCATACCGTGGAGACCACTGCACAGGCTACTTGAAGCCACCGGCAGTGCCAATGCTCTATGAGAGACTTTGTCTCCTTACCAAAAATTGATGCCTGCTTGGCCATCAGATGATACAGATGTTGATTCCCATAGGGAACCTGAGATATTTGTCCCAAATGAGTAAATTTATAATACTAATATAAATGGTCCGTTATTGAACATTATAAATTTTCCAGCTAACTCGCTCCTGGTTGCCAGAGATTTGCCCCCATGTGCTAAGTTGGCCTCATCAGTTGGTACTTAGCACACCCACCAAGACTCATGGCTAGTACATACTGTGGAGGCCACTGCATAGGCTACTTGAAGTCACTGGCAGTGCCAATGCACTGTATCACATGATGGCCAAGCAGGTATCGATTTTTGGTAAGGAGACAAAGTCTCTCATAGTGCATTGGCACTGCCAGTGGCTTCAAGTAGGCTATGCAGTGGCCTCCACTGTATGCACAAGCCATGCGTCTTAGTGGGTATCTAAGTACCAACTGATGAGCACAACTTAGGACACGGGGGTAAAACGCTGGCAACCAGGAATGACATAGCTGGAAAATTTATAATGTCCAATAACAGACCATTTACATTGGTATTACATACCACTTAGTCAAGCAGCTCGTCTCCTTTCTCCCAAGTCTTCCCAGCCCAAATTTTGCAATATTTTTGTAACGCTACTCTTTGGTCGGAAATCACACAGAACATATCAAGCTGCTTTTCTTTGCATTTTTTCAGTTCTTGAATCGCGTAATCCTGGTGAGGGTCCGATAAACTGGAACCATACTCTAGTTAGGGTCTTTCCAGAGACTTATGAGCTCTCCCCTTTACATCCTGACTACAACCCCTAAATAACCTCCTACCATGTGCAGAGATCTGCACATCTGTACTCTTTATTTACAATCATATTTATGTGATTACTGCATTGAAGTTCTTTATTTATGTCGACACCTAGGTACTTACAATGATCCCGAAAGGGATTTTTCACCCCATCAATGCAGTAATTAAAACAGAGAGGACTTTTCCTATTTGTGAAACTCGCAACCTGACTTTTAACACTGTTTATCTTCATACCATTACCATCTCAAAACATTATCGAGATCATTTTGTAGTTGCTCACAGTCTTGTAACATATGTATAACTGTGTACAGAATAACATCATCTGCAAAAAGCCTTATCTCTGATTCCATTTCTTTTCACATAAACATAAAAGTCCAATAGTACTGCCTTGAGGAATTTCCCTCTAAATTATTATAGGGTCAGATAAAGCTTTGCCTACTCTAGTTCTCTGAGTTCTATTTTCTAGAAACACAGCCACCCATTCAGTTACTCTTTTGTCAAGTCCAATTGCACACATTTTTGCCAGTAATCTCCCATTATCTACCCTATCAAATGCCTTAGATAGGTCAACCTTACATACTTTCATCAAATGTGCCTCTTCCATTATTTTTCCACACATCAAACAACATCACTCTTCATGTTTGTCTCTCTGACCCTTATTCTTATAGATATTCATTGACCACCACGTCATACTTCTTACCTCTCTTTCTTAAGTCATTCCCTCTACATTGACTTTTGCCATCCATCTACTATCAATCGATCAATACTGATCTGCATTACGGCAGTAGCCCTGGTGGCATATTCCCTATCTGTTGTTTTTGTAGAGTTTTCTTAAATGATTACAAAGAAATTGGAAATTTATTGAACATTTTCCTCAGTAAGTTATACCAATCCCTAACTCCCCTTCCTATAAATGAATATTTGCCCCAATTTAACGTCTTGAATTCCAACTTCAAATCAAAAATCAAAATCACTTTATTTGCAAATGAGGTGTCTACCTCGGTGGCAATTGGTACACTAAAATACATTGTCAAGCACTAAATATTAAATTCAATCAATCACTACTGATCTGCATTTAGGGCAGTCGCCCAGGTGGCAGATTCCCTATCTGTTGTTTTCCTAGCCTTTTCTTAAATGATTGCACAGAAATTGGAAATTTATTGAACATCTCCCTTGGTAAGTTATTCCAATCCCTAACTCCCCTTCCTATAAACTAATATTTGCCCCAGTTTGTCCTCTTGAATTCCAACTTTATCTTCATATTGTGATCTTTCCTACTTTTAAAGACACCATCCAAACTTATTCGTCTATTTACGTCCTCCCATGCCATCTCTCCACTGACAGCTCGGAACATACCACTTACAAGTGATAAAAATCATTGTTGTCCGTATTGAAGATACTGATTATAGGATGCTAAATGGTTTATTTTGTCACCTATTCAATACATATAAATTTTACATTTAGGAATTTATTTTAATTCCGCTTGAGACATGTTTCGCCCTTCATTGAGGGCATCATCAGTCAAATTACCTCCTCAAGGCAAAAATCAGGTACCTGATTAGTATTTAACATGCACAAATTAATACACATTACAATGGGAAAATTAAGTACGAGAAACTCTTGTACAATGGTGATGATTAAACAATACAATTTTAAAGAATAAGAAGTTGGCACCAATGCATAAAATTACTGGGTAATTATAGCAGAGTTCAGCAGTGGTGCTCTGAAGAATAATTGATGCACTCATATGAAATTATAAGTTTTATAAAATTATTTACAGTATAATAGTCGGGGGGAAGGGTATAGTGCTCGGCGTCAATGTTTTTAACAAAAATTACTGCCAATGGTTGGTAACTATACAGTAAATTTACATTATCCAATTGAACAGTTGAGATTTACAGTTTATATACATATTTACAAGAGAGCAGCTTGGTGAGCAAGGATATAAAAAAGTATATTACCAAGTGCGTCCCTTTGCTTTAATTGTTGGAAGATGATTGTAGCATTGACATATCAGAAATATTTCCCGTTCCCCCCAACTGTTATACTGTAAATAATTTTATAAACTTTATAATTTCCTATGAGTGCATCAGTTATTCTTCAGAAATATTTCTGATATGTCAATGCTACAATCATCTTCCAAGGATTAAATCAACGGGACGCACTTGGTAATATACTTTTTTATATCCTTGCTCACCAAGCTGCTCTCTTGTAAATATGTATATAAACTGTAAATCCCAACTTTTCAATTGGATAATGTAAATTTACTGTATACTTACCAACCATTGGCAGTAATTTTTGTTAAAAACATTGAAGCCGAGCACTATACCCTTTCCCCCTGACTGTTATACTGTAAATCATTTTATAAACTTTATAATTTCCTATGAGTGCATCAATTATTCTTCAGAGCACCACTGCTGAACTCTGCTATAATTACCCAGTAATTTTAAGCATTGGTGCCGACTTCTTATTCTTCAAACTTATATTGTTTAACCATCACAATTGTACAAGAGTTTCTCGTATTTAATTTTCCCATTGTAATGTGTATTAATTTGTGCATGTTAAATACTAATCAGGTACCTGATTTTTGCCTTGAGGAGGTAATTTGAGTGATGATGCCCTCAATGAAGGGCGAAACATGTCTCAAGCGGGATTAAAATAAATTCCTACATGTAAAATTTATATGTATTGAATAGGTGACAAAATAAACCATTTAGCATCCTACATACCACTTAGTCAAGCAGCTCGTCTCCTTTCTCCCAAATCTTCCCAAGAGAAGAAAATTTTCCTATAATACAATATTATACAATTTACGCTAACAATTTTTTTCTATTAAACACACAGCTCATCCTTAATAAATTTATATTATTTACATAATTCTACATATAATATCTCCTGTACTTACAAACATAGTCAACTCACATACAGTTTGTGGAATTACTTCAAATGATACAATACAACTGGTATAAGATTAAAATTTACATTGCATTTATTTACTTTCATCTTTTTAACCTAAGTAGCATAACGACCTGCTATGTCTTAACCAGAGCCCCTTTTGCCACCACTTTTCAGAGTTCCTGAAGGGCCTTCACAGCTACCGTAGCAGTTCCAGGGCCCTCGAAATCCCCACTGTACTTCACCGCTACAGACAGTCCCCTACTTTGGCTGTCCAAACTCCTTAGACCTGGGGATGGAATTAATTTCCATACACACATTTTTATTTATATTAACCTGCACTGGTCGAATGCCCTCTAACACTTCATTTACTTTATCTGTTGCTGTTTATTCTCTTCCTGAATATCTGTAGAGATTTTGGAAAAGGATCAAACACTACCCCTGGTAAACTGTTCCACTCCTTCACACCCTTCCCAATGAATGAAAATTTACCCCAATCGCTTCTGCTAAAATTCCTTCTAATTTTATATTTGTGGTCAGTCCTGCCGATATAATTGTTTTCCAACTGGAGCCTCTCATAGATATCTCCCCATGCTTCTTCTCCTGTAAAGGCTCTATATAATCCCATAGGTCTAGTTTTCTCCCTTATCATACTTAAAGTTTCTCACCCAAGTTCCTTTAACATTCCTGATACACTACTCTTCCTCCTGAAATCCCCTGTTACAAATCTTGCTGCTTTCCTCTGCACACCATCTATTTATTTTATTAGGTATTCTTGATGAGGATCCCAAACACTGTTCGCATATTCCAATAATGGACGAACCATACTTAAACAACTTTTCTCTTTTAGTTCTTTGTTGCATCCTTTAAGTAGCCTCATTATGACATGTAACGATCTGTGTGCTTTCCCAACAATGTCATCCATATGACACTTCCAGTGCAAATTACTTTCAAATCTTATACCTAAGTATTTGCACTTGCCATCTTTTGGGATAACTACCCCATCCAAAGTGTATTCAAATTAAGTTTTAAAACTCCTGTTTGTAAATTTTTTAACAGTTGATTTGCCTCCATTAACCTTCATATTATTCTCTTCAACCCATTGGTGGGTACTCTCAAGGTCCCTTTGTAATTCTAAACAATCCTCAATGTTATTTATTTCCCTATAAACAATTATGTTCTGCATACAATCTTATTTTTTGATGTTATGTTATTCCCTAAATCATTTACATATATTAAGAAAAGTAACGGACCGATTATACTACCCTGTGCAATTCCCTTCCAAACTTTCTCTTCCTGTGATACATTATTTCCTACTTTGACTTTCTGAACCCTTGAATTTAGAGATGCTTTTATCCAACGTGTAACCCTTACGTCCAATCATATTCCCTCCAATTTCTTTAATAATATTCCATGTTCCACTCTATCAAAGGCTTTGGAAAGATCTATGGCTATGCAATCTAACTCGCCTCCTGAATCCAATTGATCTGATATGTCCTGCTGAAATCCCACCAGTTGCGCCTCACAAGAAAATTTCTTTCTAAATCCATGCTGGCGCCTCATGAACCAATTTTTTATCATCACATATCTCTCTGATGTATTTTGATATTAAACTCTCCAGTATTTTACAAACTATACTGGTCAGGCTGATTGGTCTGTAGTTCTCTGGTTTCCTTTTATCACCCTTTCCTTTATAATTTGGTATTATTATAGATTCTTTCCATTCCTTTGGTATTACACTGTTATTTATGACATAGTCAAAGAGAAATTTTAAATAAGGCACTATGTTACCATCTCATTGTTTTTAACACCTCCCCAGTAATTTGATCACTTCCTGCTGCTTTTCCTTGCTGAAGCAGTTGGATTTCTCTGAAAATATCTTCATTTGTGAATGAGAAGCTTCTTGTTTCCCTCTGTGTCTCTCCCTCTCTATCTTCTGTTTCGGTTTCCAACTCCTAACAATCATCTACTGAATCTCTGAATTCCCTACTAAATAGGTTTGCTTTCTCAGTATCTGTTAAATAGAGTTCGCCCTCTTCCACCATTGTATTAATTTGGATTCCTTTACCTTTTTGATTCCTGATGTACGAATACAGGTTTTTCCATTTCTCTTTGTGGTCATTACCCTCTTGAAGTATGCCATTCATATAATTCTCTTTTGCTCCCTTTTTCACTCTATTCAGTTCCCTCATTAGCTGTTTTCTAGTTTCTCTACTCTCCCTACCATCTTTGATTTTCCTGTTTACTATTCTACATTTTCTTTTTAATTTTCTTATTTCCCTTATATAATAAACAGGGTCTGACGTCATTTTACCCTTCTTAACAGGTACAAATCTCTTCTTTCCTTCCCAAATGATTCCTTTAAATTTAGCCCAAAAAGTATCCACATTACTCCTTTTCACTTATCCAACAACTGAATTGTGATTTTAGATAAGTCCCAAATTCATCAACTTTAGTTTTTCTGTACAATTTCTTGTCTTGTGTGACCTTCTTATTAAGCCTTTTTGGTACATCCATTATTACAGCCTTATGGCCACCTATTCCTTCAATTACCTCAGTTTTATCAACAATTTCCCATGGTTTAACCAAGAATTCAACTAGTAAGTTATTGAGACGAGTTGGTTCTAGTACCACTTGTGTAAATCCTCCTTCCCAAATTAACTTATTTGCCAGTTTCTGTTCATGGGCTTCACTTGCAGCTCCATTCCATTCAACTTCAGGCAAGTTTAGATCTCCCCCAATTATTATTATATCATCATTATTGTTTTTATGAGTATAATCTATTATTTTCTCAAATATTTCCATGTCTCTTTCCTATCTTCCAGGCCTGTATGTTCCTATAATTCCCACCTCCTTCATATTATCACAAACTAATTTTATCCCTAATATTTCATCCCTTTCATCGGTAAACCATTCATGTGAACAATAAGATCCCTTCACCAGAATAAACACCCCCTGTCCCTTTTTATCTCCTCGGTCTCTACTATAGACTGTGTACCCTTCCGGAAATACTTCTCTATTACCCACCCCTTCTCTCAACCACGATTCGACTCTTATCACCACATCAGTCTCGTAAGATTCTATCAATGTACCAAATTTTAATTGTTTATTTACTACTCTCTGACAGTTTACCAAGAGCAATCTCAGACCCCCTTCCTCCCTAAAACTTGACTGTTGCAATTGGGTAACTTGAAATTCCTTACTTTCCTGAGTTTCATTTTCTAGTTGACTGAGTTAGCTTGAAGTACAGCTGGCTCTTTTTACTAGTTTTCCTTTATCTTCACTTTATATTCACATTGCGATCTTTCCTACTTTTAAAGACGCCACTCAAACTTATTTTTCTACTGATGTCAACCCATGCCATCTGTGCGCTGACAGCTCGGAACATACCACTTATATGTAACTATTCTCATGTATAAACTCATATAGAAATTTGCTATAATTTGCATACATTTTTTTATTTTTCTATTCCACCTATTCAATACAACTGATTTTGTGTTGTTTGAAATTCATATTACTACAACACTACTTTAAAAGGGACATGTTTCGCTCGTTCACATTTAGTTTTTAGGATCATAATTAAGTACAAATTAGTTATAAGCAAATTTACAATGACAGGTCTTAACCTTGAGATAAGTTACAAAAGCTGAGGAAGCTCAAAAACAAGCAAAACATGTCCCTTTTAGTGTAGTGTTGTAGTAATATGAATTTCTAACAACACAAAATCAATTGTATTGAATAGGTGGAATAGAAAAAAGAAAAAAAAATTGTATGCAAATTACATACTACTTAGTCGAGCAGCTTGTCTTCTTTCACTCAGTTATTCCCAGCCCAAACTTTGCAACATTTTTGTAACACTACTCTTTTGTCGGAAATCACCCAGAACACATCGAGCTGTTTTCCTTTGCACTTTTTCAGTTCTTGAATCAAGTAATTCTGGTGAGGGTCCCATACACTGGAACTCTAGTTGGGGTCTCCCTTTTACATCCTTACTACAACCACTAAACATCCCCATAACCATGTACAGAGATGTGTACCCTTTATTTACAATCCCATTTATGTGATTACCCCAATGAAGATCTCTACTTAAATTAACACGTAAGTACTTACAATGATCCCCAAAAGGAACTTTCACCCCATCAACGCAGTAATTAAAACTGAGAGAACTTTTCCTATTTGTGAAACTCACAACCTGACTTTTAACCCCGTTTATCAACATATGATTGCCTGCTGTCCATCTCACAACATTATTGAGAGATCGTTGCAGTTGCTCACAATCTTGCAACTTATTTATTACTCTATACAGAATAACATCATCTGCAAAAAGCCTACCTCTGATTCCACTTCTTTACTCATATAAACTTATATATAAGTAAGAAAACATAAAAGTCCAATAATACTGCCTTGAGGAATTCCCCTCTTAATTATTACAGGGTCAGATAAAGCTTTACCTACTCTAATACTATGAGATCTATTTTCTAGAAATATAGCAACCCATTCAGTCACTCTTTTGTCTAGTCCAATTGCACCTATTTTTGCCAGTAGTCTCCCATGATCCACCCTATCAAATGCTTTAGACAGGTCAATCACGATACAGTCCATTTGACCTCCTGAATTGAAGATATATGCTATATCTTCCTGGAATCCTACAAGTTGAACTTCAGTAGAATAACCTTTCCTAAAACAGAACTGCCTTCTATTGAACCAGTTATTTATTTTGCAAACATGTCTAATATAATCAGAAAGAATGCCTTCCCAAAGCTTACATGCAATGCATGTCAAACTTACTGGCCTGTAATTTTTAGCTCTATGTCTATCAAACCTTCCTTTAATCACAGGGGCTCCTATAGCAACTCCCCATTCATTTGGTATTGCTCCTTGAACCAAAAATAATAAATAAGTACTTCAGGTATGGTACTATATCCCAAGCCATTGTTTTAGTATATCCCCAGAAATTTTATCAATTTCAGCTGCTTTTCTAGTTTTTGTCTTTTGTATCTTACTGTAAATGTCATTTTTATCATATGTAAATTTTAATCCTTAGCATTAGTCTCCTCCTCTATATGGACATTATCCTTGTAACCAACAATCTTTACATACTGCTGAATGAATACTTCTGCCTATTGATGATCCTCACATACACACTTTCCTTGTTCATTAATTATTCCTGGAATGTCCTTCTTGGAACCTGTTTCTGCCTTAAAGTACCTATAGAACCTATATACCCTTTAATTTTTTCAATAATATTTGTGTAACTGCCAATTATACTTGCCATCATGTTATCCTTAGCTGCCTTCTTTGCTAGATTCTATTTCCTAGTGAGTTCCTTCAATTTCTCCTTATATCCACAGGCATTTCTAACTGTATATCTTTCCAATCTGCACCTCCTTTTTAGTCTCCTTATATCTATATTATAAATGGGTGGGTCTTTACTATTCCTTACCAACTTTAAAGGTAAAAGGCTGTTTTCACATTCCTCAGCAATTGCTTTAAACCAATCTCAGAGTCTGATTACATTTTTATTTACCATTTTCTACCAATCACAATAACTATTTAGAAACCATCTCATGCCTGCTTTTTCAGAAATATGGTACTGCCTAATAGTCCTACTTTTAAGATCTTCCTTTCTATCACATTTATTTTTAACTACAACAAAAACAGCTTCATGATCACTAATGCCATCTACTACTTCGGTTTCTCTGTAGAGCTCATCTGGTTTTACCAGTACCACATCCAGGATATTGTTCCCTCTAGTTAGTACCAGCACTTTCTGAATCAGCTCTCCTTCCCAGTTTAGCTTATTTGCCATTTGTTGGTCATGCTTCCTCTCGTTCGCATTTCCTTACCAATTGACATTTGGTAAATTAAGATCTCCCGCTACAATCACATTCCTTTCCATGTCGTTTCCCACATAGCTGATTATCTTATCAAATAATTCTGAATCCATGTCAGTGCTACCCTTTCCCGGTCTGTACACTCCAAAGACATCAAGTTGCCTCTTATCTTTAGAATTTCATGTTTCTCATCTTTACATTTTTGTAGCTTACAAATTCTTCTTTGACCGGAATGAATCTCCCCTCCCGCAATTCCTATCATATCTCTTCTGTACAATCACCAGTTCTGTGAGAAAATTTCTGCATCCATTATATCATCTCTCAGGCATGATTGAACTCCTATTACAATATCCGGTAAATACATATCTATTAAATTACAGTACTTAATTCTATTCCTTTTTTTACAATACTTCTATAGTTCAACACTAAATTTTTACATCATACCTACTTGACTTTCAGATCTCTGTACCCTTATCACAGCTCGTTAGACAATCCTGTTTCCCTGAATGTACCACCCTATTACACTTCGAAACAAATTTCCTATCTTATATGTACCACTGTGGTTTAAGTGAAGGCCTTCTGAGTGCAGATCCCTATCTCCCACCCACCCATTAGGATCTAGAAATTTCACTCCCAGTTTTCCACGTACCCACTCCATAGTCTCATTTAAATCCCCAATTACCCTTCAGTCACTATCCCTTCTACATAATGTTCCACTGATAACAAACCCCGCTTCCTTAAAGTTTACCCATGCTGCATTTATCAGATCCCACACATCCCCAACTATGTTGGCACTTATATCAGCTTGCCTTACGTTGGAACCAACGTGGAATTCTACCCCCTTCTCTTTCCTCTCCTTCCTCCTTTCTACTTTCCTCAACATCTGCCTCAACGAAATTCCTGGATAACACTCTACCGTGGTTCCCTTTCCTCCACACACACTTTCCCCATATGTCTAACGATGGAATCCTCCATGACCAGAGCCTCAACCCTACCCACCTCCTATGATCCCCTCCCCTCCTGGTCAGCCCTATCTTTCCCGATAGCTGCAGAAGCTATTTCCTCCTCCCTTTTCTCCTTCCCATGTCCCTGTTCCACGTGTCTTTTCCTACCCTCTACTCTACAGTTCCCTTTCCTACCGTTTTCATTCCCCCTACTTCCACACATCTCAGCAACAATTCCCTGTTCCTCATCTTCCCTCTGTTGTTCTACCTGGAGTGGCTCGTACCAATTTATCACAGACATCTGTCCTGAATTCTGATCCTGAATAGAGCCCTTAGCCTGCAATCTCCTTCCCGTTAGAAAATTAGATCACCTGTCCTCTACAACTCATCTCTTTCCTTCTTCTCCCTCTTGTACATGTACTGTAACCTGTATATTGTTTGAGGGAGGCCTATCTTCCTTCCAGTCTTCTGTGAGAATCTTAATTATCTCCCTCAAACTCTCCAACTCCTCCCTCATTCCCCTTAATATCTCACCACATCCACAGTTCCTACACTTGCACCCCTTATCCATTCTTTACAGAAAAAGGAGAAAAAAGTAAAAAATAAAATAAGTTATGTGCAAAAAAATGAACAGAGTGATATATTGTCTAGGATAATGACAATAAGGTAAATAATATACGACTACATTACAATACGACTTAGTCAAAATTTACTTTTGTCCTACAACACCCTGTCAGGATAAAAACTGCTATTAATTACTGTATATCGAAAGGAATACACAAGAATTACACAATTCTAAACTGCAATAAAGCCTATCCTAATTACAACAACAGAATATTAATAAGAGAGTTTCTACGGATACCTCTACTATATAAGTACTACGCAAATACTGATGTCATTGCATGCCATCTCTCCACTTACAGCTCAGAACATACTACCTAGTCAAGCAGCTCATCCCCTTACTCCCAAGTCTTATTCATCAACTAATGTCATTCCATGCGATCTCTCCACTTACAGTTCAGAACATACAACCTAGTCAAGCAGCTCATCTTCTTACTCGCAAGTCTTACCAGTCGAACCCTTGGAACAATTTTGCAACACTATTCCCTCGTCAGAAATCACCCAGAAAAAATCACACTACTTCCTACTGGATCTGTTTCAGTTCTCATATCAAGTAATTCTTGTGTGCTCCCATGCTCTAGAATCATACTCTAATTGAAGTCTTACCAGAGACTTACACAACTTCTCATTTTCATCCCTAATACAATCTCAATATCTTTATTTCCACAATTTATTTACGTTCTAACGACACAGATAGGTTTTTGGCGATGGTGGGATAGGGAAAGGCTAGGAGGGGGAAGGAAGCAGCCATGTCCTTAATTAATGTGCAGCCCCAGCATTTGCCTGGTGTGAAAATGGGTAAGGTGGTAACTAGTGGTAAAGACCCACTATATTATAACAGAAAAGTAAAGAAGAAGGAGCTGCAGATTGGAAAGAAATAGAGTTAGAAATGGCTGTGGATGCAAGGAGAAATTGAAGGAACTTACTAAGGAAATTGAATCTAGCAAAGAAGCCAGCTAAGTATAACATGATGGCAAGCATAATTGGCGGTCGTACAAATTTTAGTGAAAAATGGAAGAGTATATATAGGTACTTTTAAGGCAGAAACAGGTTCCAAGAAGGACATTCCAGGAATCATTAATGAGCAAGGGGTGTGTGTGTGTGTGTGTGTGTGTGTGTGTGTGTGTGTGTGTGTGTGTGTGTGTGTGTGTGTGTGTGTGTGTGTGTGTGTATCTTCAAAAGGCAGAAGTATTCAGTCAGCAGTATGTAAAGATTGTTGGTTACAAGGATAATGTCCAGATAGAGAAGGCGACTAACAATAAAGAAGTATTAAAATTTACCTATGATTTACCTATGATAAAACCTATGATAAAACTGACATGTACAGTAAGATACAAAATTTGAAAACTTGAAAAGCAGTTGGAATTGATAAGGTTTTGAGGGATACACTAAGAACTGTGGGTTCGGATATAGTACCATATCTGAAATACTTACTTGTTTATTGTTTGCATGAAGGAGCTATACCAAATGAATGGACAGTTGCTATAGTAGCCTTGTGTATAAAGGAACGGGGTGAACACTGTTTAACAGGTACTGAGAAAGCAAACCCATTTAGTAGGGAATTCAGAGATTCAGTAGATGATTGTCAGGAGTTGGAAACCGAAACAGAAGATAGAGAGGGAGAGACACAGAGGGAAACAAGAAGCTTCTCATTCACAAATGAAGATATTTTCAGAGACATCCAACTGTTTCAGCAAGGAAAAGCAGCAGGAAGTGATCAAATTACTGGGGAGGTTATAAAGACAATGGGGTGGTTCATAGTGCCTTATTTAAAATTTCTCTTTGACTATGTCATAAATAATAGTGTAATACCAAAGGAATGGAAGGAATCTATAATAATACCAATTTATAAAGGAAAGGGTGATAAAAGGAAACCAGTGAACTACAGACCTATCAGCCTGACCAGTATAGTTTGTAAAATACTGGAGAGTTTAATATCAAAGTACATCAGAGGGATATGTGATGATAAAAATTGGTTCATGAGGAGCCAGTATGGATTTAGAAAGAAATTTTCTTGTGAGGCACAACTGGTGGGATTTCAGCAGGACATATCAGATCAATTGGATTCAGGAGGCGAGTTAGATTGCATAGCCATAGATCTTTCCAAAGCCTTTGATATAGTGGAACATGGAATATTATTAAAGAAATTGGAGGGAATAGGATTGGACGTAAGGGTTACACGTTGGGTAAAAACATTTCTAAATTCAAGGGTTCAGAAAGTCAAAGTAGGAAATAATGTATGGCAGGAAGAGAAAGTTTGGAAGGGAATTGCACAGGGTAGTATAATCAGTCCATTACTTTTCTTAATATACGTAAATGATTTAGGGAACAATATAACATCAACAACAAGATTGTATGCAGATGACATAATTGTTTATAGGGAAATAAATAACATTGAGGATTTTTCAGAATTACAAAGAGACCTTGAGAGTATCCAACAATGGGTTGAAGAGAATAACATGAAGGTTAATGGAGGCAAATCAACTGTTACAACATTTACAAACAGGGGTTTTAAGACTGAATTTGAATATACTTTGGATGGGGTAGTTATCCCAAAAGATGGCAAGTGCAAATACTTAGGTATAAGATTTGAAAGTAATTTGCACTGGAAGGGTCATGTGGATGACATTGTTGGGAAAGCATACAGATCATTACATGTCATAATGAGGCTACTTAAAGGATGCAACAAAGAATTAAAAGAGAAAAGGTACTTAAGTATGGTTCATCCATTATTGGAATATTATGCAAACAGTGTTTGGGATCCTCACCAAGAATACCTAATAAAAGAAATAGGTAGTGTGCAGAGGAAAGCAGCAAGATTTGTAACAGGGGATTTCAGGAGAAAGAGTAGTGTATCAGAAATATTAAAGGAACTAGGGTGGGAAACTTTAAGTAAGAGAAGGGAGAAAACTAGACTGATGGGATTATATAGAGCCTATACAGGTGAAGAAGCATGGGGAGATATCCGTGAGGGGCTTCAGTTGGAAAATAATTATATCGGCAGGACTGACCACAAATATAAAATTAGAAGGAATTTTAGCCGAAGCGATTGGGGTAAATTTTCATTCATTGGGAAGGGTGTGAAGGAGTGGAACAGTTTACCAGGGGTAGTGTTTGATCCTTTTCCAAAATCTGTACAGGTATTCAAGAAGAGAGTAAACAGCAATAGAGAAAATAAATGAAATATTAGAGGGCATTCGACCAGTGCAGGTTAATGTAAATAAGAAATGTGTGTGAATAAATTAATTCCATCCCCTTGTCTAAGGAGTTTGGACAGCCAAAGTAGGGGACTTCCTGTAGGGGTGAAGTACAGTTGGGACTTCGAGGGCCCTGGGACCGCTACGGTAGCTGTGAAGGCCCTTCAGGAACTCTGAAAGGGGGTGCTAAAAGGGTCTCTGGTTAAGACGCAGCAGGTCGTTATGCTACTTAGATTCCAGAATGGGTAAAGAAAAGAAAAAGTAAATAAATGCAATGTAAATTTTAATCTTATACCAGTTGTACAGTATCATTTGAAGTAATTCCACACACTGTATATCAGTTGACTATATTTGTAAGTCGTACAGGAGATATTATAAGTAGAATTTTGTAAACAATGTATTTTTATTAAGGATGAGCTGTGTGTTTATTAGAAAAAATTGTTAGCGTAAATTATGTAATATTGTATTATAGGAAAATTTTATTGTTGTTAATTTAATATTTAGTGCTTGACAATAATGTATTTTACTGTACCATTTGCCACCGAGGTAGACACCTCATTTGCAAATAAAGAGATTTTGATTTGATTTGGATGATAGAAGTAAATAACATAAATTACTTAGCAAGGGAGATGTTCAATAAATTTCCAATTTCTTTGCAATCATTTAAGGAAAGACTAGGAAAACAACAGATAGGGAATCTGCCACCTGGGCAATGGCCCTGAATGAAGATCAGTAGTGATTGGTTGATTGATTGATTGATTGATTGATTGATTGATTGATTGATTGATTGATTGATTGATTGATTGATTGATTGATTGATTGATTGATTGATTGAAATATGTTATAAGATTGTGAGCAACTGAAAAATAACCTTGATAATTTTGTGAGAAGGACAGTAGGCAATGGTATGATGATAAATGGGTTAAAAGTCAGGTTGTGAGTTTCACAAATAGGAAAATTCCTCTCAGTTTTAATTACTGCTTTCATGGGGTGAAGGCTCCCTTTGGGGATCATTGTAAGTACATAGGTCTTAATATAAGGGAAGATCTTCATTGGGGTAATCACATAAATATGATTGTGAATAAAAGGTATAGATCTCTGCACATGGTTATGACGGTATATAGGAGTTGTAGTAAAGATGTAAAGGAGAGGGCATATAAGTCTCTGGTAAGACTCCAACTAGAGTATGGTTCCATTGTGTGGGACCCTCACCAGGATTACTTGATTCAAGAACTGGAGAAAATCTAAAGAAAAGCGGTTCAATTTGTTCTGGGCGATTTCCGACAAAAGAGTAGTGTTACAAAAGTGTTGCAAAGTTTGGGCTGTGAAGACTTGGGAGAAAGGAGACGAGCTGCTCGACTAAGTGGTATGTTCCGAGCTGTCAGTGGACAGATGGCGGGGGAGGACATCAGTAGACGAATATGTTTGTGTGGTGTATATGCGGTTATTTTATCACTAATTTTAGATAATTAACAAAAAAGAGAATGCGTTTCTCGTAGTTATTAATGTCATCTTCAGTTTTCATTCTCGGAGTTGTCAATTGCTAATATTTTGAATGTCATGGTATTAGTAAGTATTCTACTAATGCTGAATATTGCTAAGAAAATAAAAATAATTTTCTTTGAACCACTGCTTCGAATGTGTCGTATTCTGCTTCATAATTGTCGTACTTTCTTCGGTTAGCTAACACTTCTTTTTCTTCTTTTTCGTAACATTTTTTTAGCACTGCTAATTTTTAGTAAGATAATATCAAGTACTGAGAACGAAAATATACCTTAACACAATGTTAGGTACAGAACGATAAACGACAACTGGTTGCCAGTCGTATAATTCCAATGAAGGCCTACTGCCCGCACGTCATGGCCTGTGAATTAAGCCCGATCAGGGGATGATTACCAAAATAGACATCGATTTCAGTGTAGGTAATTGCATTACCACAGCCAACCATGTCCTTATATAGCTTGTTAACTGACGCCCTTGTTTACAGTTCTCTTCACGCATGTGTGCCGAATTAACGTGATACCAAAACAAGCATTGTTTAAATTTCCTTGTTTCCCCTCTGAAGGACGCATGTGTAAGATCCTATGCACCCACTTCGTTTTCTTGGTCGCTGAACGTTATATGTTTAGAATTATTTTTCTTCAGGTTAATACACCATCAGTCTATTCGGATTGTGATACTTCAAAATTCATCCAGTCCCACAGAAAAGCAATGTAGGCGACAGTTCATATCGTGACTATAGCCGCAAAACCCTCAGTATTAGGCGGAATCCGAAAAAAAAAAAAAAAAAAAAAAAATACTGACTCTTCACTACAAACATCCCACATGCATTGCCCGTTATTGCGATCGCGGCCGACCTGGTGGGAAGCTACAACACCTCAATCTGCAAGCCTCTGTGACGTAATTAAGGGTTTTGCAACTAGCTCTGTGGATTCGTTTAGTTCCATACATCATTGAAATCTGCGTCTTCCCACTGCCACCTTGGTTTCCCTCTACTTCTCTAACTCTCGGTGGGCGACTCCGTCATTCTCCTAGGTGATGTATCCTCCTTGCCTCACATGATTCCACCAATGAAGCCCGTTTTTGCGAACTGCTCCACTTATAGAGTTTATTCCTAATTTATTCTCTGTAGCCTCATTTCGAGTACCCTCTGACAATTATTCCAACCATTTTGCACCATCAATCTCACTGTCTTTGTGCCTGTTATTTCCAATGTATGAATATGATGTGCTAAGTACACTCAGTTTTAACTCCCGTATCGCAAAGTCGGTTTAATGCAGACTGATGCAGACATGATCATCCGGAATTCACTTTCTTTTTTACAGACTACGTTGACTGAAACTGTGAGCTTACTGGATTGCCTTAGCTGTACCTCAACTCAATATCTCTTAAACGGTTGAAGAACATCAGTTTTCTCTAGAGTCAATATGTCACCAGTTGTGTCCTCGCTGGCTTCATAGTTAAAATCATGGATTGCGGTTGACGAGTCCTTCACACCTGATGGCAAGGTAGTGATTTTTCCGAGCATCCCCTATTCTTAATAAATACCCCCTCCTCGGTAACCCGTTCCAACGCTAATAGAAAAAAATGACTTAGGAGTGTTGTTTGATAGTAAGTTGTTATTTGTATTTTTCCCCCCCATATACAAAAGATAACCTCACGAGCAATGTCACTTCTCGGTTTGTTGTATAGATTTTCGGACATCACCGATATCCACTATGCATCTTGCATCCTACCGATTAATGAATTAGCATCTCCCATTTAGTCTACCTCTTCACCTAGTAATCTGAACCACATTGACAGGGCGCAGTCGTTCTTCCGTGTCATTGTTAGAGCCAGAATATATGATTGTCGAAACTTGAGCAGCAATCGGATACTGGATAAGTTAAAATTTCGCCCGTTATCTACTCGCAGGAAAGTAGCCGAACTTAGATTCCTATAACACTGATAACAGTTTATTTCTTTTTCCTGAACCCGTATCGTTCTTTTCCCTACATGCCTCTACTCGCAAAACTAGGAAAAACATATCCCTTCATAATCCGTGTTCCCGACTCCCTCTTGTTCAAATAATTTTATTTATTCGCATTCCAACCCTCCCTAACTCTTCATTTTCTGACTGTAACTTGGACATTTTTTCTTCGTATTCCTCCTTTATCGATTCTTCTTTAACCTTGCTCATTTCCTTCATATTCCTTTTTTTTTCTCATTGCCGCACCCCTATTTTACGTAATGTAATACTTATTTATGTTGCCATTGATGCTTTCACTGCCCGTACGTATAGACATGATACTGTGTAGGCTTTTGGGCTTATGCTGTCAAGAAAATAAGGTGAAATGTTTTACGTTTCGCAGAGAACTGTGCTCTGCGTCATCAGAAGAAATCTCGACTGTCCACGAAAAAGGCTTCTTAAACAATGACTCCATAAGTTTAGACGTTATAATAGAAGTGGAAATGGTACGTTCATTTGCCACCAGATGGCTCCCAGGACGTGGCACAACGCTAGCGTTAGAAGTGGAAGCTGACCGAATAATCAGCATCCGTCTAAGAGGTTAACATAACATTTGTACGTAACATATGGCATTGACAGGTGTGTGACATTGACACAAGCCTGGAATGAAACATCTGGCGACGAGGAACGTACGAATTTGGAAAACACCGATACGAATAACAATAGTGAAGGGACAGGAAAGGGATCTACCTACGTAAACTCTTAATGGCTGGCAACCAGGTATTACTTAATTGATAGCCGGTGTCCCTGTTGAAATTGTTAGGATTTCTACGTATTTCCACAGCTTCCCGTATAATCCTGGACCCGTAGTGTCTAGTGTGGGTAAGAGCCCGAGCATATTGGAACATGACATCATGACCCGACGATAGAGCGTGCTCAGCTACTGTCGATTTCTCTGGTGGGTTGAGACGAACATTACGTTCATGTTCCTTGATACGGGTACCAATGGACCACCATGTTTGGCCGATGTATACCTTACCGCAAGTACAGGGAATTTCGTACACCACAGGATGTAAAATTGGGGAGAATTTATTCTTGGTTTTACTCAGACTGTGAGCAATTTTAGTGGCGGTGCCAAACAAGGTTTTTATATTGTATTTGCGGAGGACTTCAACAATTCGCTCTGCGGTGTTATGAATGTAAGACAAGTGGGCAATTCCCTTCACTTCTTCCTTCTGTGAGCTTTGCTTGGCCGTTTCTCTGGGATGCAGGGCTCTATGAATCTGCAAATCGCTGTAACCATAACCATTGAACGCGACTTTGAGCGTGTCCATCTCCACCTGGATATTTCATGGCTCACAAATTGGTCTCGCCCTCTTGGCGAGTGTCGTGAGAATACCTTGTTTTTGTGCTGGATGGTGAAGAGAATCTGCATGAAGGTAGCGATTTGTGTGGGAAGGCTTACGATAGACGGTATGTCCTAAAGAGCCGTCCGGTTTCTTTCTTACTAGAACATCCAAGAAAGGAAGGCATCCGTCCGACTCCATCTCCATAGTGAATTTTATTGAAAGATGTTGATGATTTAGGTGGTTTAGAAATAGATGAATTTTTTCAGGACCTTCTGTCCAGACCACAAATGCATCATCAACATACCTCCACCAGATCATAAGTTTGACGGGCGCCGAAGCAAGTGCGTTCTTCTCAAAATGCTCCATAAAGAAATTAGCCACGACGGGCGAAAGTAGACTTCCCATAGCCACTCCGTCCGTCTGTTCGTAAAAATTCCCACAACACAAGAAGTAGCTGGAAGTAATAGAGTGGTAAAATAGCGTATTAATGTCCTCAGGAAACAGGTGTTCAATGAGAGACATGACCGAATCAATCGGCACTTTAGTAAACAAAGACTCCACATCGAAACTCACCAAAAGTGCATTAGGTTGAAGGGTTATGGTTGACAGCTTGTTGACGAAATACCGAGAGCCCTGACGTATGATTTAATACGTCCTATGTGTGGCTAAAGCAATTTGCTTATATATTTAGCCAGAGCATACCTAGGAGAACCTATCACACTAACAATAGGTCTGAGGAGAACATTCTTTTTATCGATCTTAGTCAGTCCATATAATCTAGGTGACACTACGACCCCCGGGGACAGATGTTTAGCCTCCTCTTTTGGAATTGAAGATGCCTTAAGAGCTTCACGGCGGCGATGGACACACGACTGGCGGGGTCACGTGAGCTCAGTTTGTAAACAGGCTCTGACAATATAGCCGAGATCTTATTCTTATACTCGTCAGTGTCCATAACCACTGTCGCATTAACCTTATCAGCTGAGAGAATTGTCAGTTCAGAATCATCTCTAAGTTCAGTGAGAGCTCTCCTTTCGCCTCTTGTTAAATTGGGCGCGGGTACAACAGCGGACCTTATGAGTCTCACACATTTCTGTCTTAACTCCTCAGCCTCATCCGTAGGTAGTTTGTGGATGGCTGCCTCAACGGAAGTAATTAACTCCTCAGTGGGAATTTTAGAGGGAGCGACAGCGAAATTAATACCCCTAGCTAAAACTGCCGTTTGGTTCTCGTCAAATGATTTCTTGGAAAGATTGACGACAGTTTTACTAGCATCCGGGTTCATGCGAGAGACCGCTTGTTTCTGAGCTAGACGGAGGAACTTTGATTTCTGTCTGAATGACAACTGGTTGAATTTTCGTTCAGTCCTATAGCAGTAATGTGACCGAAAGTCAACCAAATTCCCGCGAGAGAGTGTTGCTTAACAGCAGGTGTAAACCAAACAACTCTCGAGAGACTGAAACCAGTTCCCTACGAGTGTAATGCACTCTCTCGATCATAAGAGCCTTGCTAGCGCGTTGATATATTCTCCTAGCCTTCGGTGTATTTAACGTGTGCTTCAGCTTCACACAGTTGGGAATGATGTTACGTCCCTGTATCTCAGTAGAAAGCACAAAGAAGAAAGAAGAATATACACCTGTCTCCTAAATTTGCTGAATTTTGAAGCCTTCTTAAAAGTATCCTCCCCACAGAGGATTTTAATGTTGCCATTGATGCTTTCGTGGTCCGTACTTATGGACATGATACTGTATAGGCTTTTGGGCTTATGCCGTGTCAAGAAAATAAGGTGAAATTCTTCACGTTTCGCAGCGAACAGTGCTCTGCGTCCTCAGAAGAATTCTCGACTGACCACGAGAAAGGCTTCTTAAACAATGACGTTTTAAATTTAGACGTTATAATAGAAATGGTATGGTCATTCGCCACCAGATGGCTCCCAGGACGTGGCACGGCGCTAGCGTTCGAAGCGAAAGCTGACCGAACTATCAGAATCAGTCTAAGAGGTTCACATAACATGTTTACGTAACATATGACATTGACAGGTGTGTGACATTGACACAAGCCTGGAATGAAACATCTGGCGATGAGGAACGTACGATGTTGGAAAACACCGAGACGAAAGAACAATAGTGAAGGGACATGGAAGGGAACTACTTACGTAAATTCTTAATGTCTGGCAACCAGGTATTACTTAATTGATAGCCGGTGTCCCTGTTGAAATTGTTAGGATTTCTACGTATTTCCACAGCTTCCCGTATAATCCTGGACCCGTAGTGTCTAGTGTGGGTAAGAGCTCGAATATCTTGGAACATGACATCATGACCCGACGATCGAGCGTGCTCAGTTATTGCCGGTTTGCCAGCCATTAAGAGTTTACGTAGGTAGTTCCCTTCCCTGTCCCTTCACTATTGTTATTTCTTCTCGGTGGTTTCCAATATCGTACGTTCCTCATCGCCAGATGTTTCATTCCAGGCTTGTGTCAATGTTACACACCTTTCAATGTCATATGTTACGTAAACCTGTTATGTGAACCTCTTAGACTGATTCTGATTGTTCGGTCACCTTCCGCTTCGAACGCTAGCGCTGTGCCACGTCCTGGGAGCCATCTACTGGCGAATGAACGTACCATTTCCACTTCTATTATAATGTCTTAATTTAAAGAGTCATTGTTTGAGAGGCCTTTCTCGTGGAGAGTCGAGATTTCTTCTGATGACGCAGAGCACAGTTCTCTGCGAAACGTAAAGAATTTCACCTTATTTTCTTGACACGGCATAAGCCCAAAAGCCTGTACACTATCATGTCAACATTTATGTTTTACTGTACTATACCTTTACTTATATGCAATATCTGTAGTTCTCTTACTATGCCTAGCTGTAAGTTCTTGTCTTCGATTTACTTTCAATCTTTAATTTTCCTCGTTCTTCTCTTCTGCTTTTATATTTTATTGTTAATTTTTGTGTCTCTAGGGTTATTCTGTTAGTTTTTAGTTTTCTTCCGCAACTTTTGTCGTTAATTACAAGATTGTGAGCAACGGGGTTAAAAGTCAGGTTGTGAGTTTCACAAATAAGAAAAGTCCTTTCAGTTTTAATTACTGCGTTGATGGGGTGAAAGTTCCTTTTAGGGATCTTTGTAAGATCTTCGTTGGGGTAATCACATAAATGGGATTGTAAATGAAGGATGCAGATCACTGCACATGGTTATGAGGGTGTTTAGGGGTTGTAGCAAGGATGTAAAGGAGAAGGCTTATAAGTCTCTGGTAAGTCCCCACCTAGAGTACCGTATGGTTCCATGACAAATATAAAAATTGCTTCAGAATTTTCTAGTAACAAAAATTCGTCGAATAAAGAAGGTAAACAAATACAAATATTTGGATGAAACTATTCAAGAAAATGGTTTGGAAAAATCCGCTGTAGAAGAAAGAATACACAAGATGGAAGGAGTATACGGTATAACTAGGAATATCTGCAACAAAAAGTGTTTATCTGAAGACCTCAAAATACAACACTACAACATATTAGTCAAACTGAAATGCCTATATGCGAGCGAATGTGTAGTAGTTAATTACAAGCTGATTTGTTCTCGGTAATTTCCTACAAAAGAGTAGCGTTACAAAAATGTTGCAAAGTTTAAGCTGGGAAGAACTGGGAGAAAGGAGACGAGCTGCTCGACTGAGTGGTATGTTCCGAGCTGTCAGCGGGGAAATGGCGTAGAATGACATTAGTAGACGAGTAAGTTTGAGTGGCGTCTTTAAAAGTAGGAAAGATCACAATATGAAGATGAAGTTGGAATACAAGAGGACAAATTGGGGCAAATGTTTATTTATAGGAAGGGGAGTTTGGGATTGGAATAACTTACCAAGGAAGATGTTCAACAAATTTCCAATGTCATTGAAATCATTTAAGAAAATTCTAGAAAATCAACTGATAGGGAATCTGCCACCTGGGCGACTGCCTTAAATGCATATCAGTACTGATTGATTGATAGTTGATTTTCTTTGTTAGCCTTTCATTTCTCTTTTAAGTTTGCTTTGTGCTACTCCGTTGTAAATGTATTTTTCATTACGGAACTCCGCAATTCGGTTTTTCGGAATTTTCTTCCCAAATAAATAAATAAATAAATAAATAAATAAATAAATAAATAAATAAATAAATAAATAAATAAATAAATAAATAAATAAATAAATAAATAAATAAATAAATAAATAAATAAATAAATAAACATATCTCATGTTCCATGAAATCGAAGATTGAACAAGGTGCAGAAAGTGCTCTGCATAGAAAAATCCGACAAGGAACAAATTCTTTTAATACAGATGCAGACGCCACCTTCTAGTAACCCTTTATTACAAATACTTATGAAGTGCGATGATTGCAGCTACCATCCCACGGTATAAACTTGAAGTGCCTGAATTCACATCTTTTCTCTGAAAGAAATACCGAGAGCATCACGTTCCTCACCAATCAACACTACGGAAGAAAAATCTTCAACTTGCTATGGTGAAGACAGTATATGTCGTATGGATTGCTGTTGATGAAGCACGGATGCCAAGGGTAGATTTACTGCAAATCTGTGATTGGGAAGCTAGAACCCCTACGCTTGATGAAACTTCGGGTCACTCCTCGGTCTTTGTCTAATAATCCAAATTGCCACAGGTCTTTTTTTAGCTATACATTACATTACCGTAAAGAGCTGGCCTATGCATAACAATGAAGTATTACGACGTATGTTGAATGATGGATTAAAAATTCTGTAGGAGATTGAGATGCAAGAGGAAGATTAGTGATGTATCCTGGTACTGCAGAATATATGCTTAAAGCTGCAACTGCTCTGAAAGTGTTTTATCCCAATATGAACCATTTTACATGCTTAGCTCATGGATTACAACGTGCTGCGGAAGATATTAGGACTAGGCTTGCTCAATTGAACAGATTAGTTTCAGTGTCAAAAATTAATTTTCGAGAAGCCCCACAAAGAGTGCTGTTTTACAAACAGCAATAGCCAGAGATACCACTGCCTCCGGAACCAGTGATAACGAGGTGGGGAATAGGTCTGTTTTGAGTTCTTGTGCCACCTGCACCTAATTTGGACTCGGTGGGGGGAATTTTGGAACTTTTCGATTTTAGATTGTGGGCAACATAATTTTGGGGGGACATTTTTATATTTTATTATTCGGATATTTGAACTGTCTGATTTAAAACAGGGAACGAATCTGTGACCCATGAAAAGGCACCTAAATAGCTGTTAAGTAACTAGTTTGCAATAAACTCGAAAACAGTACATAAAATGACACTGTAGCCCAGAAAAAGTGTGTAAAACGCTGATCATAAAGTAGCCTCGCATAAACCTCAAATATTCAGGCATAAAACGATACTGTAGTCCATGAAAACGTATCTAAATCGCCGTTCAATTAGTAGATTTGCGATAAAACTATAAAGTGTTAAAATCGAGCTATGACCCACAAAGAAGAATCTAAATCGCTGTTCAGAAGTAAGCTTCATGATAAAACTCGAAAAAGTGTCTAATACGGCACTGAAGACCAGAAGAAAGTAGCTGAAACGCTGATCGGTGGGTAGCTTTGCGATAAAATCTAAAAAATGCTTAAAACAGACCTGCCCATAAAAAAGCGCCTAAATCGCTGCTCAGTAATTAGCTTCATGATAAACTCGAAAACAATTCAACTTACAAACGTACATTATCAATCAGTCAATACTGATCTGCATTTAGGACAGTCATCCAGGTGGCAGATTCACTATTTGTTGATTTTGTAGCCTTTCCTTAAATGATTTCAATGGCATTGGACATTTACTGAACATCTCCCTTGGTAAGTTATTCCAATCCCTAACTCCTCTTCCTATAAATGAATATTTGCCCCAATTTGTCCTCTTGTATTCCAGCTTTATCGTCATATTGTGATCTTTCCTACTTTTAAAGACGCCGCTAAAACTTATTCGACTACTAACGTCATTCCACGCCATTCCTCCGCTGACAGCTCGGAACATACCACTCAGTCGAGCAGCTCGTCTCCTTTCTTCCATTTCTTCCCAGCCCAAACATTGCAATATTTTTGTAACGCTACTCTTTTTTCGGAAATCACACAGAACAAATCGAGCTGCTTTTCTTTGGATTTTTTCCAGTTCTTGAATCAGGTAATCCTGGTGAGGGTCCCATACACTGGAACCATACTCTAGTTGGGGTCTCACCAGAGACTTACATCCTTCCTACAACCCCTAAACACCCTCATAACCATGTGAAGGGATCTGTATCCTTTATTTAGAATCCCATTTATGTGACTACCCAAATGAAGATCTTTCCTTATATTAACACACAGATACTTACAATGATCCCCAAAAGGAACTCTCAACCCATCAACGCAGTCATTAAAACTCAGAGGAGTTTTGCTATTTGTGAAACTCACAACCTGACTTTTAACCCCGTTTATCAACATACAATTGCCTACTGTCCATCTCGCAATATTATCGAGGTCATTTTTCAGTTGCTCACCATCTTGTAACTTATTTATTACTCTATAGAGAATAACATCATCCGCAAAAAGCGTTACCTCCGATTCCACTCCTTTACTAATATCATTTATATATATAAGAAAATATAAAGGTCCAATAATACTGCCTTGAGGAATTCCCCTCTTATTTATTACAGGGTCAGATAAAGCTTTGCCTACTCTAATTCCGTGATATCTATTTTCTAGAAATATAGCAACCCATGCAGTCACTGTTTTGTCTAGTCCAATTGCACTCATTGTGCCAGTAGTCTCCCATGATCCACCCTATAAAATGCTTTAGACAAGTCAATCGCGATACAGTCCATTTGACCTCCAGAATCCAAAATATCTGCTATATCTTCCTGGAATCCTACAAGTTAAGCTTCAGTGGAATAACCTTTCCTAAAACCGAATTGCCTTCTATCGAACCGGGTATTAATTTCGCAAACATGTCCTATGTAATAAAAAAATGCCTTCCAAAAGCTTACATGCAACGCATGTCAAACTTACTGGCCTGTAATTTTTTGCTTTGTGTCTATCACCCATTTCTTTATACACAGGGGCTGCTACTGCATCTCTCCACTCATTTGGTATAGCTCTTCCAACCAAACAATAATCAAATAAGCACTTCAGATATTGTACCATATCCCAATCCATTGTCTTTAGTATATCCTAAGAAATCTTATCAATTCCAGCTGCTTTTCTAGTTTTCAACTTTTGTATCTTATTGTAAATATCATTGTTATCATATGTAAATTTTAATACTTCTTTGGCTTTAGTAACCTCCTCTATCAGGATATTTTCCTTGTAACCAACAATCTTTACATACTGCTGACTGAATACTTCTGCCTTTTAAAGACCCTCACATACACACCCTCCTTGTTCATTAATGATTCCTGGAATGTCCTTCTTGGAACCTGTCTCTGCCTTAAAGTACCTATACATACCTTTCCATTTTTCACTAAAATTTGTTTGACTGCCAATTATGCTTGCCATCATGCTATCCTTAGCTGCCTTCTTTGCTAGATTCAATTTCCTAGTAAATTCCTTCAATTTCTCCTTACTTCCACATCCATTTCTAACTCTATTTCTTTCCAATCTGCACGTCCTTCTTAGTCTCTTTCTTTCTCCATTATAATAAGATGGGTCTTTATCGTTCCTTACCACCTTTAAGGGTACAAACCTGTTTTCACATTCCTCAAAAATTTCTTAAAACCCATTCCAGAGTCTGTTGACAGTCTTATTTACTGTTTTCCTCTGATCATAATTGCTTTTTAAAAACTGCCTCATGCCTGCTGTATCAGCCAATTGGTACTGCCAAATAGTCGTACTTTTAAATCCTTCCTTTCGATCACATTTATTTTTAACTACGACGAAAACAGCTTCGTGATCACTAATACCATCTATTATTTCGGTTTCTCTGTAGAGCTCATTTGGTTTTATCAGCGCCATGTCCAGTATATTTTTTCCCTCTAGTTGGTTCCGTCTCTTTCTGAATCAGCTGTCCTTCGAATATTAGCTTATTTGCCATTTGTTGGCCATCCTTCCTGTCATTCGCTTTTTCTTCCCAATTGACATTTGGTAATTGAAGGTCTCCCACTACAATCACATTCCTTTCCAAGTCGTTTCCCACATAGCTGATTTATCTTATCAGATAACTCTGAATCCGTGTCAACACTACCCTTTCCCGGTCTGTACACTCCAAAGACATCAAGTTTCCTATTATCTTTAGAAATGGGCCTTACACCTAGAGTTTCATGTTTCTCATCTCTAAATTTTTGTAGCTTACAAATTCTTCTTTCACCGGAATGAATACTCCCCTCCCACCATTCCTATCGTATCTGTTCGATACACCCTCCAGTTCCGTGAGAAAATTTCTGCATTTCATTTCTCAGCCATGATTCAACTCCTATTACAATATCTGATAAATATATATCTATGAATTCACTTAATTCTATTCATTTCTTTACAATACCTCTACAGTTCAACACTAACATTTTTATGTAATCGCTACTTGACTTCCAGATCTTTGTACCCTCATCACCGCTCCCTAGACAACACCGTTTCCCTGAACGCACCTCCCTATTACCCTTCTAAACAAATTTCCTAATTTATACGTACCACTGTGGTTTATGTGAAGGCCATCTGAGTGCAGATCGCTCCTACACACCCATTAGGGTCCAGAAAGTTCACTTCCAGTTTCCCACATACCCACTCATGTGTGTTTGAGTCATCAGTCCAAGGACTACTTTGATGCAGCCCTCCATGCCACCCTATCCTGTGCTAACCTTTTCATTTCTACATAACTATTACATCCTACATCTGCTCTAATCTGCTTCCATAGTCTCATTTAAATCCTCAATCACCTTCCAGTCAGTATTCGTCCTACACAGCATTCCACTGATAACAATCTCCGCTTTCTTAAACTTCACCCGTGCTGCATTTACCAGATCCCACACATCCGCAACTACGTTGGTACTTATATCAACTTGCCTTACGTTGTTGATACCAACGTGAAAAACTACCACCTTCTCCTTCCCCCCTCCTTCTCTTCTACTTTTCTCAGCATCTGCCTCAACCTAATCCATAGATGACACTATACCCTGGTTCCCTTTCCTGCACACACATTCTTCACGTGTCTAACGATGGAATCCCCCATGACCAGAGCCTCAACCCTGCTCACCTTCTTTGATCCCCTCCCTACCTGGTCAGCCCTATCTTTCCTGATAGCTGCAGAAGCTACTTCCTCCTCGCTTTTCTCCCTCCGGTGATCCTGTTCCACCTGTCTTTTCCTATCCTATACTCTACAATTTCCTTTCTTGCCTTTTCCCTTCCTCCTACTTCCACACACGTCAGCAACAGTTCCCTGTTGCTCACCTTCCCTCTGTTGCTCTACCTGGAGTGGCTCGTACAGATTTCTCACAGACACCTGCCCTGAATTCTGATCCTGAATAGAGCCCTTAGCCTGCAATCTCCTTCCCCTTAGAACATTAGACCTCCTTTCTTCTACCGTTCCCCCCTTTCCTGCCCATCCCTCTTTTACACCTGCTGTAACATGTACATTATTTGAGGGAGGCCTATCTTCCTTCATGTCTTCTGCGAGAATCCTAATTATCTCCCTCAAACTCCCCAACTCCTCCCTCATACCCCTCAATGCCTCGCCACACCCACAGTTGCACTCTTTATCCATTTTTATTGAGAAAATGAAAATAAAATAAAAAATAAAATAACTTGTTTTGTGTAAAAAAATGAACGAAAAGAAATTCCTTCTAGGATAGTACTCAAAGATCGCACGACAATTAGGTAATTAATATACTACTACACTATAATACTACTGAGATGTATTCTATTTTTATCCTACAACACCCTAACAGATAAAAACTAGTGTTAATTACTGAATACCGAAAGGAATACACAAGAATTACACAATTCTATACTGCAGTTAAGCCTCTCCTAATTACAAGAACATAATTTTAGTAAGAGCGTTTCTACAGATACCTCTATTATACTACACAAAAATTTTACAATAATAAAATAAGCACGCCTATTTCTAATAAGATATTACTCGTATACTACTGTACAGTACACTACAATAATTTTAAACTACGTTCAGACGTATCCTAATTACAATACCGGTAACGTATGTCACTACTATTGTAAACATGTTCCTGACATTCCGACTAAATTTTACAAATATTATATATAAATCTGGATTTAACTTGAAAAATCTGAATATCTGCATTTATGATGGAAATTATGAAAATTAACATTCATTAAATAAAATACACACTCGTCGGACCTTGTACTCACACTCACTTGTCACCTGCTTACTTACACATACGTTATTTGAAGGGCGCCAGCTGCCACTCAGTATAGCAATAATAGAATGAGACTCTTGACTATCTCTAGGGTGTGGGGTAATAAGCTTACTTTTGACGACATACCATATAAGTTCTGGGAAAAGGAGATTGGCGTTCGGTTTCCCCATTAATTTTGAGGTTAAGATATTTTACTGTCAATGAAATGAAACTATGAATTCGTTTGATAGAACAATATATATTCTTTAAATAATATATCAAAAAATAGTGAGTCTTGTTGCGATAAAACAGATGAGAATGTGAAATTATGACATTGCAACTGAAAGAAACTAGGCATGAATTTGAATTCTTCTTGACCGGACATTTAACACTTTATACGAAATATTTCCCTCACTGATTCACTTGACTGTACCTTCAACACTTTTAGTGTAATTACGACGTATTCCTTTGATCTGGTGTTTACTGTAGATGTGTCACGCCTAACTTGGTGATACATCCTTGTGACTGCTTCTTCTCCATCTCATCTGACTTCTTTGTAAGTCAATATGGTATTACCTCTTGGTAGGTCCTGGGTTGCCCTCTCTGACTTCATGGTAAGCCCTTGCGTCCGTGTCTTCCACTAAGTGACGGACCAACCATTTGGTCTCACTCTCTCAATGACCAATAACGGCTCACTGAGTCTTCACCATCTCTCGTTCACACTGGTTGACTGACCAACTAAGGCCTCTTGATCTAGTAGACTACTTCACTGTACTGCATCCGTATAACTAATGACTGACGCTACAATATGAATCCACCTTATATAGACGTTGGTTGACACAGCTACGTAATCTCCAGAAATAACCATGACATACTCCCACAACGCGGCAAATATTACATACAGTGGTGAAACAGCCCGGAGGCGGCTAACTCCGTGAGCGCATATCTAAATAAATACAATGCCGTAGCCATGGCGCGGCGATGACTTGGCAGAATCGCCACTAATCTGCACAATGTCCCAACGTCACACCCAATCTCTGATATATACAACAATTCTCACTGTACAGGTATTGAGTGTTATTCTACAAATACGTATATAAGTACAATCTTGCAAGCAACAGGCAATTGCAAAATCGAATTGAATAAAACGGATAATTACAATAATAGTTGTACCGGGCGGTACACCTCTACACCGTTTATTTAAAAGTTGCGCCAGTTGAAACTCCTCTTCTGGAGGAAGGTTGAACTTTATCTACTCTATTAATTCTCTACTTTCTCAGAAGATGTCACCACGTGGAAAATTTTGAGTTTTTGAACTGTGTCACTTTTGATGTGTTTTTATTTCGCTTGAAGTAAGAAGTGTGAACTTTCTCTTCTAGAGGACACTACTGAAGATCAACAATAGTGCACCCTAGTGCGGAGTCAAAGAACTATTTTGTTGGAGAAATTTTTATTTCAAAAGTTTGTTTCTTGTTAAATTTCTTTCTGTTATGGTTTAAGTTGGCTGTTTACCCCCCTTTTTCCCCTTGTTTTAGATTTATCCAATCCCGAATTTCTTTTAGTAATTTCTGACCAATCTGGTGTATTTTCCCCCAACTTGTATCTGTTGCGGGGTCCTATCCAATAAAAACATTGTGGGCGGGTGTTTTCTTTCCCCTAACGCCTAGAAACTTCCGCGAGAGTATTTAAACTGCTGATTTTTGGGTCTCTGGGCCACTTCTGTTCCATCTTTCAGTGTGTTAAGTACCTAGCAGGAGGCGGGAGGCGCCTCTTTCTTCGGCAGCGGTCAACAATAAGGTAATGGCCGATTAATAAATTCTTTCTTTTCTTGCTCAGCAGTTTAACTCTCGGGGCGGGTGCGAAGCGTTCCACCATGTAACCTTTTCCTAAAATGTAACTAGTCTTTTCTTCTATTCTCTTGAAAAGCTACATACTGGGATAGAGAGTGCTAACCCTCTCGAGCTCCCACTCATAATGTTTTGAGGTGAACTTATTGTTTCTCAACCTATCCTTCCGTAATGTAATGTAAATTGCTATTAAGTCACCTCTGTAGTATGGGATTAGCCCTTGTAATAACGGCCTAGTGCCAAGGTAGGTTTTAAAATCAAAGTGTATTAGGAGTGCAAGTTCGCCTCCTCTCAAATTGTTTTAGAGGTCATTTAATTAACCTGCTTTTCATTTAATAGACCTCAGTAGATTGGGTATTTTACCCCTGGGTTTGTGTCCGTTGTGGACAACTTAAAGGTGGAGTTTGGTGTGGCCTGGGAGAGGCTTAAATTAAAGAGCGGGTGGCTCTTTTGGAAACGGAGTGTTGTGTGCCTCGAGGAGGCTTAACTGTGTAATTTGGAGCAAGTGCTCCAGGGTTTGATTGGGGTCTTCTGCCCCTTTGTTAAAATTTGTATATCGGAAAGTTGGGCTAGTTGCTCAAGAATTGTGAACTCTGGGCTCGAAGCCCAAACTCTGTAACCCCTGTAATTGTACATTTCAAATTGTGTTTTGGCTACTAAGTACCTGTCTTTGTTATTACTTAATATTGAAAAGAAAATATAACCTCGTTAAATTTTACATTAACTTTGATTCCGTAGTTTGAAAACCCATTCACGCCCGCACCTTCTTACACCTCTACCTACCGCTAAAACACGGTAACAATAGTAATAATATCACAGATAAAATAATAATAATACTGACATAATAATAATAATAATAATAATAATAATAAAATAATAAAAATACAGATATCATCTTGTAACGGGATTTGAACCGTTACAATTCGCCTCCCTCATAAATAAATCGAAGAACAAAGAATCGATTGATTTATGAACAAAATTATATATATATATATATATATATATATATATATATATATATATATAACACTGGCACATATAAACACTTCAAATGAGTATACAACAATAATTTTCTTTTTCAGCATCCATACATTTTATAATACATCACATATATGAGAATTTTTCTCGCACATTGCCATCATAGATAACTGTTCAGTGTCCCATTCTCTTTTTCTCTCATACAAATCACAAGAGTACAGCACTCCATTTAACACATACAAATAATTTTAAATGATTACACTACATTCTTCTCCCACATTGTTAGTTTCCTAACTGATTGACTGGCTTTAAAACACACATATATAAAACTGCATTTTACTTGAAAAATCTGAATATCTGCATTTAAAATGGAAATTATGAAAATTAACATTCATTAAATAAAATACACACTCGTCGAACCTTGTACTCACACTTACTTGTTACCTGCTTACTTACACATACGTTATTTGAAGGGCGCCAGCTGCCACTCAGTACAGCAATAATAGAATGAGACTCTTGACTATCTCTAGGGTGTGGGGTAATAAGCTTACTTTTGACAACATACCATATAAGTTCGGGGAAAAGGAGATTGGCGTTCGGTTTCCCCATTAATTTTGAGGTTAAAATATTTTACTTTCATTGAAATAAAACTATGAATTCGTTTGATAGAACAATATATATTCTTTAAATAATATATCAAAAAATAGTGAGTCTTGTTGCGATAAAACAGATGAGAATGTGAAATTATGACATTGCAACTGAAAGAAACTAGGCATGAATTTGAATTCTTCTTGACCGGACATTTAACCATTTATACGAAATATTTCCCTCACTTATTCACTTGACTGTACCTTCAACACTTTTAGTGTAATTACGACGTGTTCCTTTGATCTGGTGTTTACTGTAGATGTGTCACGCCTAACTTGGTGATACATCCTTGTGACTGCTTCTTCTCCATCTCATCTGACTTCTTTGTAAGTCAATATGGTATTACCTCTTGGTAGGTCCTGGGTTGCCCTCTCTGACTTCATGGTAAGCCCTTGCGTCCGTGTCTTCCACTAAGTGACGGACCAACCATTTGGTCTCACTCTCTCAATGACCAATAATGGCTCACTGAGTCTTCACCATCTCTCGTTCACACTGGTTGACTGACCAACTGAGGCCTCTTGATCTAGTAGACTACTTCACTGTACTGCATCCGTATAACTAATGACTGACGCTACAATATGCACCCACCTTATATAGACGTTGGTTGACACAACTACGTAATCTCCAGAAATAACAATGACATACTCCCACAACGCGGCAAATATTACATACAGTGGTGAAATCGTCCGGAGGCGGCTAACTCCGTGAGCGCATATCTAAATCAATACAATGCCGTAGCCATGGCGCGGCGATGACTTGACAGAATCGCCACTAATCTTGCACAATGTCCCAACGTCACATCCAATCTCTGATATATACAACAATTCTCACTGTACAGGTATTGAGTGTTATCCTACACATACGTATATATGCATACATCTAAGTACAATCTTGCAAGCAACAGGCAATTGCAAAATCGAATTGAATAAAACGGATAATTACAATAATAGTAATAATATCACAGATAAAATGATAATAATAATAATAATAATAATAATAATAATAATAATAATAATAATAAAATACAGATAAAATCATACAATAATAAAAATACAGATATCATCTTGTAACGGGATTTGAACCGTTACAATTCGCCTCCCTCATAAATAAATCGAAGAACAAAGAATCGATAGATTTATGAACAACATAATATAAATATAACACTGACACATATAAACACTTTAAATGAGTATACAACAATAATTTTCTTTTTCAACATCCATACATTTTATAAAATATCAAAGGTATGAGAATTTTTCTCGCACATTGCCATCGTAGATAACTGTTCAGTGTCCCATTCTCTTTTTTTCTCATACAAATCACAAGAGTACAGCACTCAATTTAACACATACAAATAATTTTAAATTATTACACTACATTCTTCTTTTTTAACATATCATAACTTTTTGTGAAATATCACTTATATGAGAACTGTTCTCGCATATTGTTATCGTAGATAACTGTCCAATGTCCTGTTCTCCGTTTTTTGTCACACAGTACATGACAATGTAGCACTTATTCTTCCAATACACCAATACGACACTTGGTTCACACGCATATCGCAGATGTAAGTTTTATTTTGCCAGTTTCTCACAAAATTTAATCATCTTATTATTATCTCAACAAATCTCACGTGAAGTACTTCCTTACATTCATAATACTATAAATACCGACAATATCCCCTTCCTGAATTTATAAGAATATGCACACTTCCCGATACGGTTCACAATAGTGAAATACCCCTGATACAAAAAATAACTTCAACATATTTCCCGCCTCTGCAGATGATGAAATGGAACTCTGAGTAGCACTCTGTCACTCAAACTGAATTCGTCCAATTTTGCCCTTGTAAACTTACATATCTCAATAAATCACATCCTTCTTGGCAACAATAATTAAAGGATCAATACTATGGCTACAAGATGGTTCAATTATTCCGTAATCCAGCATAATGTTTATTTGTTCTTAGACTTCACTAGCATTTTTAAGTTGAATGGGGTACTTACCTCCCACAAACGATGAATGGTCATGTACTACAAATTTATGTTCAAATACGTGTTCTTCCTCACTTACCACTAAATACCTCTCGATGCTTATCTAACATCGAACACAATTACTCCTCCTGTAATTCACTCAAATTACCTCACGTCACTGCCTCATACCGACTATCCCTCGGATACTGGTCGTACAGGCACGTAAAACACCCAACAAAACATTTCCTCTTACTAGGAACAACTTCACTTACCTCTCATATATTTCAAGGAACACACGTCACCAACACACTTACCTCAGGCCATCATAATTAACACGTACTTCTTTGCTAGTTATATCCCAGAACAAACACACACTACCTAAATTAAAGACTACTCTACTTCCATGATTTGCAACCAAGTCAGCTCCTAAAACAACTAAATACAAAAGTTTTGGTACAACGCATAGATGAAACTTACAATTATCGTCAATCGTGATTAGTACCGCTATCATCTTATTTACTCACACTTCCAATGCACCAATACGACACTTGGTTCACACGCATATCGCAGATGTTAGTTTTATTTTGCCAGTTTCTCACAAAATTTAATCATCTTATTATTATCTCAACAAATCTCACGTGAAGTACTTCCTTACATTCATAATACTATAAATACCGACAATATCCCCTTCCTGAATTTATAAGAATATGCACACTTCCCGATACGGTTCACAATAGTGAAATACCCCTGATACAAAAAATAACTTCAACATATTTCCCGCCTCTGCAGATGATGAAAAGGAACTCTGAGTAGCACTCTGTCACTCAAACTGAATTCGTCCAATTTTGCCCTTGTAAACTTACATATCTCAATAAATCACATCCTTCTTGGCAACAATAATTAAAGAATCAATACTATGGCTACAAGATGGTTCAATTATTCCGTAATCCAGCATAATATTTATTTGTTCTTAGACGTCACTAGCATTTTTAAGTTGACTGGGATACTTACCTCCCACAATGATAAATGGTCATGTACTACAAATTTATGTTCATATACGTGTTCTTCCTCACTTACCACTAAATACATCTCGAGGCTTACCTAACATCGAACACAATTACTCCTCCTGTAATTCACTCAGATTACCTCACGTCACTGCCTCGTACCGACGATCCCTCAGATCCTGGTCATTATAGACACCTGACACACTTCAACACATTTCCTCTCACTAGGAACAACTTCACTTACCTCTCATATATTTCAAAGAACACACGTCATCAACACTTACCTCAGACCCTTCATAATTCACACATACTTGTTTGCTAGTTTTCCCCCAAGACAAACACACACTACCCGAATCAAAGTCTAATCCAGCTCCATGATTTGTAAGCCAGTCAGTTCCTAAAATAACTGAATACGCCAGATTTGGTACAACAAGGCATGGTTGAAACTTACAATTATCTTCAATTGACTGGTACCGCTATCATCTTCTTTACTCACTGTGACTTACCCAACGACTGTTATAATATCTCATAGTACCTTCATTTACCTTCACAATTTCCATCATCGGAGTTACTACTTCACTACTTACATAATATTCTCGGTATTATAAGTACTTGCATCACTTTAACAGATCACTTCTTACGTCTAACTTACTACTACCATTAATTAGAAATTATAAAAATTAACATTCATTAAATAAAATACACACTCGTCGAACCTTGTACTCACACTTACTTGTTACCTGCTTACTTACACAGACGTTATTTGAAGGGCGCCAGCTGCCACTCAGTACAGCAATAATAGAATGAGACTCTTGACTATCTCTAGGGTGTGGGGTAATAAGCTTACTTTTGACGACATACCATATAAGTTCTGGGAAAAGGAGATTGGCGTTCGGTTTCCCCATTAATTTTGAGGTTAAGATATTTTACTGTCAATGAAATGAAACTATGAATTCGTTTGATAGAACAATATATATTCTTTAAATAATATATCAAAAAATAGTGAGTCTTGTTGCGATAAAACAGATGAGAATGTGAAATTATGACATTGCAACTGAAAGAAACTAGGCATGAATTTGAATTCTTCTTGACCGGACATTTAACACTTTATACGAAATATTTCCCTCACTGATTCACTTGACTGTACCTTCAACACTTTTAGTGTAATTACGACGTATTCCTTTGATCTGGTGTTTACTGTAGATGTGTCACGCCTAACTTGGTGATACATCCTTGTGACTGCTTCTTCTCCATCTCATCTGACTTCTTTGTAAGTCAATATGGTATTACCTCTTGGTAGGTCCTGGGTTGCCCTCTCTGACTTCATGGTAAGCCCTTGCGTCCGTGTCTTCCACTAAGTGACGGACCAACCATTTGGTCTCACTCTCTCAATGACCAATAACGGCTCACTGAGTCTTCACCATCTCTCGTTCACACTGGTTGACTGACCAACTAAGGCCTCTTGATCTAGTAGACTACTTCACTGTACTGCATCCGTATAACTAATGACTGACGCTACAATATGCATCCACCTTATATAGTTGTTGGTTGACACAGCTACGTAATCTCCAGAAATAACCATGACATACTCCCACAACGCGGCAAATATTACATACAGTGGTGAAATAGCCCGGAGGCGGCTAACTCCGTGAGCGCATATCTAAATAAATACAATGCCGTAGCCATGGCGCGGCGATGACTTGGCAGAATCGCCACTAATCTTGCACAATGTCCCAACGTCACACCCAATCTCTGATATATACAACTATTCTCACTGTACAGGTATTGAGTGTTATTCTACAAATACGTATATAAGTACAATCTTGCAAGCAACAGGCAATTGCAAAATCGAATTGAATAAAACGGATAATTACAATAATAGTAATAATATCACAGATAAAATAATAATAATACTGATATAATAATAATAATAATAATAATAATAAGAATAATAATAAAATAATAAAAATACAGATATCATCTTGTAACGGGATTTGAACCGT
The DNA here is from genome assembly GCF_040414725.1 of Anabrus simplex. NCBI lineage: Eukaryota > Metazoa > Arthropoda > Insecta > Orthoptera > Tettigoniidae > Anabrus > Anabrus simplex. The sequence goes on along the minus strand of NC_090266.1, from coordinate 46,873,826 downwards.
TACAATTCGCCTCCCTCATAAATAAATCGAAGAACAAAGAATCGATTGATTTATGAACAAAATTATATATATATATAACACTGGCACATATAAACACTTCAAATGAGTATACAACAATAATTTTCTTTTTCAGCATCCATACATTTTATAATACATCACATATATGAGAATTTTTCTCGCACATTGCCATCGTAGATAACTGTTCAGTGTCCCATTCTCTTTTTCTCTCATACAAATCACAAGAGTACAGCACTCAATTTAACACATACAAATAATTTTAAACGATTACACTACATTCTTCTCCTTTTTTTTACATATCAAAACTTTTTGTGAAATATCACTTATATGAGAACTTTTCTCGCATATTGTTATCGTAGATAACTGTCCAATGTCCTGTTCTCCGTTTTTTTGTCACACAGTACATGACAATGTAGCACTTATTCTTCCAATACACCAATACGACACTTGGTTCACACGCAAATTCACAGATGTTAGTTTTATTTTGCCAGTTTCTTACAAAAATTAATCATCTTATTATTATCTCAACAAATCTCACGTGACGTACTTCTTTACATATATAATACTATAAACACCGACAATATCCCCTTCCCGATCTATTAAAAATATGCACACTTCGCGATACGGTTCACAATAGTGAAATACCCCTGATACAAAAACTAACTTCAACAGATTTCCCGCCTCTGCAGATGATGAAATGGAACTCTGAGTAGCACTCTGTCACTCAAACTGAATCAATTTTGCCCTTGTAAACTTACATATCTCCATAAATCACATCCTTCTTGGCAACAATAATTAAAGGATCAATACTATGGCTACAAGATGGTTCAATTATTCCGTAATCCAGCATAATGTTTATTTGTTCTTAGACTTCACTAGCATTTTAAAGTTGAATGGGGTACTTACCTCCCACAAACGATGAATGGTCATGTACTACAAATTTATGTTCAAATACGTGTTCTTCCTCACTTACCACTAAATACCTCTCGATGCTTACCTAACATCGAACACAATTACTCCTCCTGTAATTCACTCAAATTACCTCACGTCACTGCCTCATACCGACTATCCCTCGGATACTGGTCGTACAGGCACGTAACACACCCAACAAAACATTTCCTCTCACTAGGAACAACTTCACTTACCTCTCATATATTTCAAAGAACACACGTCACCAACACACTTACCTCAGACCATCATAATTAACACTTAGTGACTTGCCTTGAATGTAGCAACTTATTTCTGCACTCTTGTAAAGTTGGTGAAATGTGACTGCCTGAATGTTACACAGAAATGCAGTTCTCTGTATCTTTACTTGTCTCTACTGGTGGTTCCTAATGCCACCTAGTGTACCAAAGTATAATTAACTGGATTGAGAATGTTCGTGTTTTGAGGTTTGGTAACTTGATCCCTCTTCAGTTGCTTTTTGACTTATTTTGAAGTTGTCCCCACTGTCTGTAACTTTGATCTACCAATCAAACTTCTGTCTGACGACGTAATGATTCACCAGTCAGACAGGTGTATTACGTCAGCCAGACTCCCTATCAATAGCTGTGAGTTCTGGGCCTAACGTGTCAATATTCAGCGGAACCATAAGAGTGCTACATTAAGGGAGAAGGTCTCCTTCGCGAGCCGGAGGCTGGTATAAGGTAATACAGAACTTTATCTAACTATGTAAAGTTTAACTAATGTGGAAAAGGAAAGACTCAAGCCTTCCCCTTTGAGATGTAACGGTTAGGTCGATCTGCGTTTTCTAAAGTTAATGCAGGGTTTTCTCTCTTCTGCGCCAGGACTTAGAATGTAGGTTTTGTACGAAGTGTACGGACATAATGTAATTACCCTCATGGGAACTTTGTAAAATATAAGGGCACACGAGTGTGTACCTTCGTTTCCCTTATTCAATTTTGTTTTCCGGTGACTAAGTTTTCTATTTTCTAAATTTTCTATCCTGGTTTCGAACTTAAAGTTTCTTTTCTTCGTCACCAAGTTGCATGGCTTATCCTTTGTCTCATCGGGTCTTAAGCCCTATTAGATTTTATCTAATGTCTTCATCTGGGAGTGCTTGAGTAGATTCGGCCTCCATTTTTCATGTTGGTTCTCGGCCTTTTACATTAACCTTTGTTTTCTTTTTTATTGGCCATGTAGTATGAACTTCGGCTTTTGTATTTTCTGGATTTTTCGATCCGCTTTGCTGGTGTAGCTCATCTTCGAAATAAGGGTAATGAATGTGAAAGCTATGCAAGCTTTAGAAAGTGTAATGTTCTGAAGTAAATGGAGGTGTTTGACTTAGTTACTAATGTAAACTAATTAAACTACATGACTTCCAAGTCATGAGGACCTAATAAATTGTAGAATTTTGCTTAGGGTTTCAGACCCTTCTCATATAATAACACTTTAAATTGAGAGTTCAGTTTCCCTCTTTCTAGAAGCTTCTTCTCTAGAACAGTGTAAAATTCTATATTTCCTCTACTATGCAGCTAAATCTGTAAAGGATAGTGCCTCATTAATTCACCCAGAGATTGTATATTATTAAACCTTTTGTTGTAATCTCGACTCGAAGTCTGCTTCGAATTGTGAGTCCTTTCTCCCCTGTTCGTTAATAAAACAAGCTTCTAAGCTTCCTTGTCATTTCTTATTATTTCTGGTAAATTCTGTTGTTTTGGAAAATATCATAATGTAAGAAAAGGAAGGAAATAAATTTCGGTTGATTTTATTGTAAAAATTCAATCTTTGGTTCTAGCTTTGTCCTCACGCTTCGTTCTCTCTCTATTCCACTGAAATCTTCGTGACAATAATAATAATAATAATAATAATAATAATAATAATAATGGCATGTTGAATCTCTTAGAGGTCTGGTGAAGGTCTTTCGAAGTTACGCCCATGGGTGACCTTCAAAGACGTATCCAGGAAGTTTTCCGAGGGTTAAGATTTTTCGCGGGAGGTACTACCAAAATCAGAAAGAATACGTGCAAATAATGCTATATTTTTACTTCCAAATAAATGTTAGACAAAAATGTTTGAAACGTTTTAGAGCGGTATCTTTTGCTACTCAAGGGAGTAAGTGGAAAGGTAAATTCATAACGATCTAGTTGGGCAGCGCTTAACACATGCGTGCAGCGCGAGGCAAAGTTTGTCATTTTTCAAACATGGAGGTAACAATTTAAAACAATTTAAAAGCTTGATACATTTATAGAAGTCCTTTAGTGGCTCGATAACATGAAAATATTTCTGTATCGTTATTAAAATGGATTATTTAATTTTTTTTAATATGTCACTGAGTGTCATATTTAATAGTTTGTTCTTGTGTATACACTGCCTGAAGAACCCAGAAGAAATGAATGTCAATGTATCTTCGTACACGTGCAATTCTCTGTGACTTGTTGAACGACCACCAGAGTGTTGTTTTCGTGTTTAGTGTTGTTACCAGGCCTCGTATTGTATATAAGGGCATGAGCTGCAACAAATGGTGTGGAAAACCATCGCATATGAGTTCATGTCACGGTTGGTAGTGATTGAGGGAACTCTGAAGGCACAATGGGACTTCTTGGACATCCCACATCCTCATGTGTTTCCTCTCAGTATAGTTGTACCATTTTGCGATAGGGAAATGCCCGTCCACACATGGCACGTGTCTCTACGAACTGTCTGCGTGATACTAAAGTACTCCAGTAGCCAGCAAGATCCCCAGATCTGTCCCCTATAGAACATGTGTGGGACCAGCTAAGACGTCAACTCTTTCTCAGTGCCAGTATCCAGGAACAGTCGTGGGCCAGCTTGACACCCATCCCAACAGAATCAGTGCATGCATCCAGGCCAGAGGAGGATAAGTGGGCTCGTACTGCCAAGTTGTTCGTAAATTTGACTACATTTTGTAATCACTGAAATAACATCGCATACACTCTCAACAAGTGAAGTTTCATTACGCTTTCTCCTCCCCCTTCTGGATGCTACAAGTCTTTTTATCATGCAGTGTGTATTATACGTGAGTTTCATGAATTTACAACTTACATTCATATGGTAATTACATCTTTTTAAACACTGCATAGGCTATAAGTTCACTTGATTCTCCTTCTTTTCAATAGACGTGCTTGGGACCACACTTCTTCAGTTGTTGGGCTTTGATCTTTGCCTAGAATTTTCGCATATTTTCCTGCTGTAGCTCCATTCTTTCCTCTATCATCCGGGATGCAGACCGTTTTCCTGAACACCACGGACTTTTTCCTGAATCTGTCTCACAGTTGTTTTATGTACTTAACATACTCCCTCAGCCCTCTGCTAAGGACTTTCATTTTTGGCCAGGAGGTGAACAGGTGGTTGGTCAGTCTTTTACGAGATGAGCTTACCAAACGATCATTAAAAGCTACCCTCCTTTCTCTGTCAGAGCTATGAATTTTGATGTATATGGTATTAGCCATCTTCCAGTACCGGACGTAGGATCTATATAAGAACTCTTCTGTCTCTCTCTGACTTCCATTCTTCCATTGCATGCACGGCTTCCGGATGGATGGCTGTTGTGTAGTGTTTCAGCTTTAGATTCCTTGACATACATAGCTTTTTGTAGGTATACTGAGCCAGTCGCTGGGCCAGTTTTAGCTTATTAACTCCCGCGGAGAGTTGTTTATGCTCCTTATAGCACTTTACAATTTGAAAATTATTTATAGCCAAAAATATTTCACTTATTACTGTTAAAGTATAATATAATTTTCATAAAACGTGCTGGCGTGTTGTTAGAATAAGTAACTGGCGAGGTCAATGCCATCCTTTGTTCAGAGTGTAGTTGGCACAAAAAAAGAGGCCACACTCTTTCAACCGTTGATCTTTGTAGGTATACTTGCCCCCTCGTGTGTGCTTCTACAATTGTAGAGGGCTAACCCTGGTTACCCTCTTCAATTGAAGATCCTCTTCGTGGTGAGGGGGGCTAGTAGCTCCTTTCTTGCGATGCCGAATGGAGCCCCATTGGGTAACCGTTCGGTATACAAGGAGGAGGAAGCTAAAGCACCGCCCAACACTAAGGTGTAATGCGACCCGTGCCGATGGGGCGCATGGCACATGGGAGATGTGTCTTCAATGGAGCCTTCGGGATACTTGGCGCCCTCTCGAAGTAAGTAGCCTTACCCAGGTATGCGGGGCTCTGCCTGGACGCACATATATTTCCCTAGCTACTCGTGGGACTTGAATGAATACGGTAGCCATCCATAAACCGGAGAGCTCTTCTGGGGCCTCCGAGAGAAACACTACAACAACAACCGAAGGGGACTCCTCGGAGATACCCTCGGATAGTTCATCTTCGACAGTTAGAGGGCTCACTCAAGAGGTGGGCAATCTACAGGTCCAGAAGGAAAAGAAGAAACAGCGCTCTGGCGCTGAGAAGAGGAGATATAAGAAGGCCTTAAAGGCCCGGGAGCAGGCCAAAGAGGGCTTAACTCCGGGAGCTGAGGGGCCTTCTAATACCACGACAGTAACAACTGTGGGGAGATCCAATGGGCACAAGAGGCGGGGCCCTGCAAAGGGCTCTGCTTCTAGGGCACAGAGGACCCCACCCACCAAGATGCCAGCGGGGAAACGACTTCTGTCGGGAGCAACCCCAGAAGAAGACCTGCAGACCCGCAAAAAAACCCAAGGTGGAATATGCCAGGATAGCTAAAGCTGGGATCAGGATGACCATAGTACCTGTAGGATATCCTGACCAGCAGCTAACCGAGAAACAGGTGGAAGCTGTGGAAGAGGCTATCACCAATCTGATAGACGAACTTCCGGAGCAGGGGCCCATTAAGCCTCAGTTCCTGGATTGCTATCTGTCGAGAGGTGCGGCCGTCATTATAGCCGAGAACGATGAGACCGTAGCATGGCTTTCCAGTCTTGTAATAGGTATACAACCGTGGGAAGGAGCCAGGCTCACAATTGTGGGCATGGATAAACTTCTTTCCTACAAGAGAGTCATGGTCTGGATACCAGGACAACCAAAGGACAATAACGTCCTTTTGGGAAGAATGGCACGCCAGAACCATGGCTTAAATCCCACCAGCTGGAGGGTCTACGACCGCAAGGAGGAGAAGAGAGGTGTCCGACTTGTGGTCAGCATGGATTCCAGAGACGTGGAGAAAGTGGTGGGGAAGAAGATCTTCTGCGGGGTGCATGTGGCTACCTTCACCTTGGTGGAGGGCAAGCGTGGCAAGCAGAGGACCAACCCCACCACAGAAAATACCGAGACTAACAGGGGCGAAGAGAAGGAGCCAGGACAGGTACATGGGCCAGCCAAGCCTCAAGACTCATCGCGGAAGACGGAGCAGCACGTTCCGGAGACCGCATAAGGTAAAGTATTGCATGAAGGTAAAAATGATTACTTTCATACAAGCAAATATACAACATTGCATAGCGGCCTCTAGGGTACTTATTAGAAGTATCCAGAAGGGCAGGTTTTCGGTCGCCCTGATACAAGAACCCTGGCTTAGACAGGGGCATATCATGGGACTAAAATGTGCAGGTTTCACTTTATTCAGTGGAATAGCAGAGGAGAAGCCTAGAGCATGTATACTAGTTAAAGATCACAACGCCTGGGCTATACCAGGCTTCATTACTAGAGACCTGGTAGCAGTCCTAGTGAGATATAAAGAGGGCGGACAGCCAAAAGACTTGGTTGTCTGCTCTGCATATTTCGCAGGAGACTCTGAATCTCCACCTCCGCCGGAGGAGTTCAAGAGACTGGTGATATACTGCAGGAAACAAGGATTAAACCTCATAGTAGGATGTGACGCCAATGCTCATCACAGCATTTGGGGAAGTAAATATACAAACCGAAGGGGAGAGCACCTCATATAATTTCTATGTACAACTGATCTTGAGATCATGAACATTGATTATACCCCTACCTTCATTAATAATAGGAGTGAGGGGATCATAGATCTTACCCTGGGTTCCATCGGAATCATACAGGAATTTAAAGACTGGAAGGTTTCTTTGGAGCCTTCCTTGTCAGATCATAGACACATTGTGTTTTATATAGAGGGCTCCCTCGAGATCCCGTCTTACAGAAACCCTAGACGAACCCATTGGACGTCTTTTAGGGAGGACGTGAGGAGGGGACTGGAGGGAGGACCCTCAAATATAATTAAAAACAAAGAGGAGCTGGAGCTCCGTGTGAGTTTTCTCACGCGGACACTGGTTATCTCTTATGAATTAAACTGCCCTATTGTTAAGGCAAAAAGAGTAACAGGAAGCTTCAAGTGGAATAGTTATCTTGAACACCTGAGGAGAAATACACGAAGGCTCTGGAATAAATACAGGGAACTTCAGGATCAAGAAAGCCTAGATTCTTACAAAGAATCACAAAGAAGGTACAAGTCAGAAGTCAAAAAGGCTTCTAGGAAATCTAGGAGACAGTTTTGTGAATCCATTGAAAGTCAACATGAAGCGGCAAGGCTTCATAAAATTTTAACCTTGGATAGAAGGGCAAGGCTGGGTTCACTGGAGTCGCCTTCGGGTGGATACACATCCACAGAGAGGGAGACCCTGAACTTACTGCTTGATGCCCACTTTCCAGGTTCGGTAGTCACGAATAGTGAGGTAGAATCGAGCGGATCCTTCAGACCCGATAAAAGTGGCTGGAAGAAAGCCGCAGAGATTGTTACCCCAAGAAGGTTTAAGTGGGCAATAGAATCCTTTGCCCCTTACAAAAGCCCAGGGGTGGATGGGATCTTCCCGGCACTTCTTCAGGAAGTGGGGGGGGGGGTCCTTATACCATACCTGGTCAGAATCTTTAGAGCCTGTCTCACTATGGGGTACGTGTACTCCTTGTGGCGTCAGGCGAAGGTGGTGTATATACCTAAACCCGGAAGGTCTTCATATACTAGACCTAAGGATTATAGACCCATTAGTCTAACGTCTTTTCTACTTAAGACCTTGGAAAGACTGGTGGATAGACATATCAGGGAGAAAGTATTAAGGAACTCTCCCCTGCATTCTCATCAACATGCATATCAACCAGGGAAGTCGGTTGAGACGGCACCACACCAGCTAGTTTCTAGGCTGGAGAGTGCCTTGGATCAGCAACAACTTGCTATGGTTGTATTCCTAGATATAGAGGGGGCCTATAACTATACATCTTTGGGCTCCATAGAACGTAGTCTAGAGAGAAGAGGAGTGAGCAGCATGCTCATAAAATGGATTATGGCCTCACTGCAGGGCCGTCAAGTTCTGTTTACCCTCAACGCTGTAATGTTGAGAGCTAATATAGACAGGGGGTGTCCACAGGGAGGAGTATTATCACCAACATTATGGTGTCTGGTAGTGGATGAACTACTTACCAGGTTAAATGTTGGAGGAATATGCGCCCAAGGCTATGCAGATGACATAAGCCTGATGGCGGTAGGAAATTTCCCCAGCACGGTTTCCGAGCTCGTACAGAGATCTTTACGTAGGGTGGAAAGATGGTGCCACGAGACAGACTTGTTGGTTAATCCCGATAAGACGGAGCTTGTGGTATTTACCAGGAGGAGGAGGCTAGACGGACTGTCAGAGCCTTTCCTATTTGGGAAAAAATTAGTTAAGACAACCTCAGTTAAGTACCTAGGGGTAATCCTTGAGGCAAGACTGAGTTGGAAGAAACATATAGATTATAAGGTGGATAAGGCTCGCAAGAATATGTGGGCCTGTCGCAGGGACGTCGGGAAGACTTGGGGCCTAAGACCTAAGGTGGTCCAGTGGCTCTATATCTCTATTGTACGGCCCACGATCACCTATGCACCTTTAGTCTGGTGGCCAGGTTCGGAGAGTAAAACTGTGACCACCAAGTTAAACAGTGTCCAAAGACTTGCGTGTCTAGGAATAAGAGGGGCACTGGATACTACACCATTATGTGCAATGGAGGCCATCCTAGGTTTTCCCCCTTACATTTATATGTTAAGGTAATAGCGGGAATGAGTGCCTATCGCCTCTGGTCACTCGGAGGATGGTCCTTCAAAAACCCGAATAGAGGCTATGCCTCTATTCTTACAAGGCTTCACCAGACTTGCCCTATGACAATGATGATTGGGGATCTGATGAAGCCTAGCTTTAATTTGAATTATAAATTTACAGTGGTGATACCCACAAGGGAGGAGTGGGCCGCGGATGCTGGGGCCCATCTTAAGTCTGGGGGCTGTACATGGTACACAGATAGCTCGTGGACGGAGATGGGCACAGGCGCCGGGGTCTGGGGGCCTAAGACAAGGCTCTCCATTCCTATGGGTAAATATGCTACTGTTTTCCAGGCCGAAGTATACGCAATACTAGCCTGTGCTGTATACATATATGTAATATGCCTGGACACAGAAGACGCATCACTATTTGCAGTGATAGCCAGGCAGCGCTAAAAGCACTATGTGCAGTTAAAACAACATCAAAACTGGTATGGGAATGCCAAAGGATGTTAGATCAGCTGTGTGAATTTAGCTCAGTTACCCTATTATGGCTCCCTGGGCACACAGGTATCAGTGGAAATGAAGAAGCTGACAAACTAGCGAAACAAGGCTCAAAAGGTTCTTTCACAGGACCAGAGCCCTTCCTGGGAGTGTCACTCCGAAGCGTGAGACTGGTAATATCCCAGAGGACAAACCAGTCTCACTTAGATATTTGGAAGAGGTTAACTATAGCAAGGCAGGCACGTGAACTTATCAAAGGGCCTAACCAAAGTTATAAAAATGTCCTAATGAATTTGAATGGGACCAGAATGAGAATGGTAGTTGGACTGTTAACAGGCCACAATACCTTACAGAGACACCTACACATCATGAAAATCACCCAGGATCCGATGTGTAGAAGATGCGGTAAGGAGGAGGAGACCTCCGCGCATGTGTTATGTCAGTGCGAGTCTCTTGCAAGCACTAGACATCGATACCTTGGCTCACATATTGTGAGCCTGGAAGACATCAGGAATGCCAATATCCGGACACTGGTATCCTTTATAGGAGCACTAGGGCTGGACTAGGAAAACCTGTTTAAGGGACACAAAGGGTCTTCATAGACCTACGTGTGGAGCTCTACGAAGACAGGGCTCACCCATTTCTTATCTGTCTATCTAGGTATACTTGATCTTTACCTAGTATTGTCACATCTTCTCCTGGTGTAACTAATTTCTTTCCTCTGAAATCTGAGATACCGTTACACATTTTCTTGAAAGCCTTTCCCTGAAATTTACATTTTCCGAAATGTTGCTTATTCCCTCGTCCAAAGGCTGAAAATATCCAGTGCATTAAAGAGCGTTAAATCAAGGTCAATTTCTAATATAGCCTATTAATTTGAATTACTGCATAGTGACATGCTGTATTGTGGAGAAATTTTCTGCAATAATATTAATTATTTAAATTATATAATTATTTTATATTCGTACAATACCGTGACAGATGTTACACACGAATTTTATACAGTTATTCCGAGCACATTTATTCAGGTCTGAAATATGATTTCAGTTGTGTTTACAGTAGATATATGATATACATACAGCACTGTACCTGTACATTAAATCCTTTTGAAAAATTAATCGATATTAGATTGAATTTTACGGATTTAATTGTGAACTGAAATAGCTGAATGAATGTCAATGAGCTGATCGTACGTTTCCATAGAGAAAAGAATTATGTTCAAAATAACCACGCGAAAGGTGTACACACTCTTCAGCTATTCTACCAATGATCTTCTGATGCACCAGCTCAGGTATTTTACTTCCATTTTCACTGTCACTTGAATTTTGTGGTGGGTTAAGTAAGTCAATTAAGTTAGTTGAAAATTTCTGATACACTGGCTTTCCTTGCTTCATTGCTATGAGATTTTTTGCTGTGAGAATTGCTCTATTGGAAAGACGTTCAAGAGTTTCTTCTAATGCTTTAACTGATTGGATTTCCTCAGATGAATCAGCTCCAGTAGTGGTTATAGTGTAAGACCAGCAGTTTATTATTGTTGTAGCTGGAACTTCCCCCCCACCCCCATGCGATCTTGATGTAAAACAGAGCATCCCTTAACGGAAAAATGACAACAGGATCACCATCATTGATCTGTTGAATTTTTAGTTGAGACAGCCTACAATACGATTTAAAATTTTAATTATTCCTTCGTCCAAGAGCTGAAGATATCCAGTGCATTGAGGAGGAAGGAATTCCACTCTTATATTGCTTATATTACCTGGAATTTTGTGACCCGGCGCATTGCCAAGAATGAGTAACACACTGCGATTCTTTATTCTCTTGCCGTCGTTGAAATCTTTGATCCATTTGTTAAATTCGACAGCAGTCATCCATGGCTTTCTATGGTTCCTCTACTCAGCGTAAGCCACGTTTAGCAGACCTACTGATCATTAGCAACTTCCTTTGATCACTGCCATTGGCAATGGTACAAAATTCAACATTTATTCTGTCCTTGAATGTTCACAACTCCCTACTGTATCATTTCATATTGTTTTATCAGTTTGCATACTATTAAATTGGGAACATAACTTGCATCAAGTATATAAAATAACTTATATTTCCTTTATGCATAGCACCATGCAGATGCACATTTATTAAGCCAGCAACGTGACGTGCAGCCATCTTGATTCCTACAGCCGAGATCCTGATAAGAGTTTCAAATACCGCTCCTTGTTCAGGATAGCTGAACCAGGGATAATTCCTCCATACTGTATACAAATGGAAGAGGTAGAACCCAACTTCCGGATAAATGTACAATCTGTCGCATAAATTTAAACCGGTGGGTTTCGAACTGTCAGTGGAGAGATGATTTTAAAAGTAGGAGAGATCATAATACGAAGATAAAGTCAGAATTCAAGAGGACAAGCCGGAGCAAATATTCGCTCATAGGAAGAGTAATTAGGGACTAGAATAATTTAGTAAGGGAGATGTTCGATAAATTTCCAACTTCTTTGAAGTCAATTAAGAAAAGACTAGGCAAACACCTCATAGGGAATCTGCTACCTGAGTGACTGCCCTAAATGCGGATCCGTGGTAATTGAATGATTGATTGATCGATTGTTTGATTGATTGATTGACCCGGACTGGAATTGAAGCCTGGGCCCCAGAATGCTAACCAATTAGTCACGGAAGTAGACATTTCTGCGGATGAAGTTATGATTACGAGCCAACTTTAGTGGTGGGATCATCTGAGGTGAATGCAGGAGGAGAATAATGGAGTCGGCCATGTGATGTAAGAGACGTAGAGGGAGACCTAACAGCGGTGATCATAACATGTTTTTAATGATTTCAGGGTACTAGATGGAGAATTATAAAAGGCCAAGTTGTAAATAAAAAGTGTGGAGGCGTTTAGTTTATTCACGGTGGCTTCCTGATTTCAAGCTGAAATTAGCAATCAATCAATCAATCAATCAATCAATCAATCAATCAATCAATCAATCAATCAATCAATCAATCAATCAATCAATCAATCAATCAATCAATCAATCAATCAATCAATCAATCAATCAATCAATCAATCAATCAATCAATCAATCAATCAATCAATCAATCAATCAATCAATCAATCAATCAATCAATCAATCAATCAATCAATCAATCAATCAATCAATCAATCAATCAATCAATGATCTACATTTAAGGCGGTCATCCAGTTGGCAGATTCCCTATCATTTGTTTACCTCCTATTTACATTTATTTATAATTGTTTACCTAGCTATTTCTTAAATATTTTCAAGGAACTTGGAAATTTATGGGACATTTCCCTTGATAATTAATTCCAAGACTGAACGCCGAAAGGTATAACGGTCTATAATGATGATGTATGTATGATTGCCGTCCAATAAAGGAATATTTGCCCCAGTCTGTCCTCTTGATTTCCAAATTTATTTTCATACTAGCTGATGTACCCGTGCTTCGCTACGGAATTCTACATTGTATACAGAATTCTAGGCTAGGTAGTGTACACGTTGTGAGCAAGATTATCTTAAATTGTCTTAGCTCTTAACGTTACCCTAGAAACGCGACGGAGGACACCAAACATCTTTTCTCATATGAAGACTGAGGTAATTTTCACTGTAATGGTAGACCCAATTTCATACCATCAGTCACAAACAGGTTGGGATGTTTTCATTATAATGCCTTTTTACATCCTCAGAAAGACTGTCTTAGTGGTTTTCGCAACTGAAATGAACATACAATGACGTCAATAGGAATGGCGCGATTAAAAGCAATGCTTTCACATTACGAAATACTTGTTCGAATGAAACACCACACATTTTCTCACTTTTAACGAACAGGACTATCCTGCCTATCTAACAGTCCAATGTTCCAGACCTGGAATGACCAAACCGCAGACAGCCGTGATCCGTGAACACTCTTCGGCTTTCTTCGGTGGGGAGAGGGTAAAATAGTGAAGACTCCCAGGGCAAAAACATTGCCCAATTACTATTCTGTTTCATAGGAGTACCCGATGAGTCGGAAAATATCAATTCACTACACTGGCGGCGGAAAAATCTGTCTGACTTCAAGGCAAATTTTTCCTTCAAGCCAGGAGAGAAACCCCATCTTCACTGCTAGTTTGGAATAAACTGAATGTAGAATTTAATAAAAGTGAAGAGAAAGAAGCTTTTCTTAAGAAACGACTCTTTTCAGAGTTGAATTTTGAGTTATTTAGTGAATAATGTGGTGCTATAATTTGGAAAAGGCCTAAATTGTTATTCCAGACCAGGGTATACTACTACTACTACTACTACTACTACTACTACTACTACTAAGTGAGGCTCTGCCTTAAGTATGCACATTGCTCATTCAAAACAGCGCGTCAGAGTAGGGATTGAATAGCTGAAATACTATGATGATCCAGTGTGTTACGTACCAGCTGTATCAGAAAATGTATGAAACAGAGGAATGGCATTCTAAAGAAGAAAGTTTTCTAACTCCCCAGGTATTTCCCGCCAGTATTCAGTCAGGCTGTTATACTCGTAACGCAGCAGTAATCCCATCTATCGGAGTTGAGAGGCAGCATAAGAGACAAAGAACATCACAATAAACAATGGTCAATGTAATGTTATTGTTGATCAATGTTATGCACTTTCGATATTACAGGCCTTCACATTTCGTTTCCTTCCGACTCTGAAATACCACTCTTATCATAGTCTGTACGGTAAAACTGAATAAAAGATAAATGATCGGAAATTGTATTCTTTATAACTTTTTTATATAGTACTTTTCGATAGGACCAATAATATTGATATTTAAAAATTACATTTTAAGCACCTTCCCCTAAACTACAATTTCATCCAGGACGAATAAAATTGTTTACAGCTTAGACTGTAGTTTATTATTCCCCGACTCTATATACCGATTTTCATTATATTCTGTTAACCCATTTTCTCGTGGCTCGGCGTTGATTTGGACTTAGCAACAAAAATACAAATTCATGAATATCTGTGTTATCATACCCGGTACGGTAAAAATGTATAAGACATAAATGGCCGGAAATTTAATTCTCTATAACCTTGGCTATGCAGTATTTATCGATAAGACAACTATTAATATAAATATTTGAGAATTACATTTAGGCCTTCCCCTAAACTACCATTTCACTCAGCGTAAATAAAATTACTTATAGCTTAAATTGTAGTGGCTCATTCTCCGACTTTGCACACCAATCTTTAGTGAAATAGGACCACTAATAACGTAAATATTTAAAAATTAAATTTTAGGCCTTCCCTAAACTAGTATTTCACTCAGGGTGAATAAAATTATTCACAGGCTAGATTGTAGCGATGTATTCTTAGACTTTGCATACCAATTCTTATGAAGATAGGACTACTAAAAACATAAATATTTTAAAATTAAATTTTAGGCCTTCCTCTAAACTTCCATTTCCATCAGCGTGAATAAAATTATTTATGGCTTAGATTGTAGCGACTTATTCCCCGACTTTGCATACCGGTTTTCATTAAATTCTCTTTGGCCGTTTTCTAGTGATGCGTGTACAGACAGACAGACAGACAGACAGACAGACAGACAGACAGACAGACAGACAGACAGACAGACAGACAGACAGACAGACAGACAGACAGACAGACAGACAGACAGAAATTACGGAAAAGTAAAAAGTGCATTTCCTGCTTACTGTGGACATGACCGATACAGAAATACCATTCTTTTCAAATTCTGAGCAATGTACAGACAAAACTCTTATTTTATATATATAGATTATGATCTTTCCTGCTTTTAGAAGCTCCACTCAAGCTTATACTTCTACTTACTGTATATCATTCCACACCAACTCAACACTGACAGCTCGAAATATATCTCATAGTCGAGCGTCTCGTCTCCTTACTCCCAAGTCTTCCCAGCCCAAAGTTTGCAATATTTTAGTAACACTGTTCTTTTGTCGGAAATCACCCACAACAAATCGTGTTGCTTTCCTTTGAATTTCTTCCAGTTCTCCTATCAAGTAGTCCTGGTGAGTGTCCCATACCATACCATAATAGTCTATAATGTATGGAATCTTATAGTTAATAATAATAATAATAATAATAATAATAATAATAATAATAATAATAATAATAATAATAATAATAATAATAATAAATCTATAGACGCAACAACAGAAACACGAGGGGAAGACAACCAGGCAAAGGCGCCAACAACTGGAGAGAGCAGCAATCCGGATAGTAAAGATATAGAGGGCATAGATCGTTCCCAGAAAACATTCGGGGAAACAAATAACATGAGGACATCTCTCGGCCGCATAAATAAAAGTGCAACTGGGAGTCAGAATAGCACACCATCTGCCGATGACGAGGAAAACCACCAAGGAAGAATACAACACGCAGCAAATCCTACATTTCCAATAACACAAGGCGAGAAACGCAATAACGCTATAGTAAAGCAGACGACAATAAATGTCGAGACAGTAAATGAGAAATTAGAAAGCATAATGGAATTCCTGGAAAACAAGCTAGATCAAATAATTGAGCAAAAAGTTAACCAAAGTCTAAAAAGCAAAATTACAACAGAAATAAACCACACGGTCAGGACAGCACAAAATGCATTCGATGAAACAAGCACTAGTACACGCGAAGAGAAGAATCAAATTCGCCAGAGATAGACAATAAGGGAAACGAGAAACAAATGGAATAACATATCGCCCTTAACCAATCAAAGACAAAATGATGACGGTGAACTAGAAGCGGCAGAAAAAATGGCGTGGCTGCACGTAGGTCGGCTTAAACAGAGCACCACTGCAACAAATATTAGAAAATTCTTGGAAAGGAATGGCATTATAGGACACATAGAATGTGAAGAACTTCATACACTGGGAGACAGAAAAGCTTTTAAGGTCGGTTTCCCATATATCTATCTGGAAGATGCACAGAGCGCGGATTTCTGGCCACCGGGAATAAAAGTCAGAAGATTTCGCTTTCGGAGATATGATAGGAGACCAGAGGAAGAACGAGGGGTGGAACTCCAGTAAACATCTCACCCAATTGCCAAAGAAGAAGGGACCTTGGTCGAGCACGGAAATAAGTGTATTATTATGGAATGTAGAGGGAATAAGAAACGCAATACCCCACATATCACAGAAGACAATAGACGACACAGATGTTATGATAATGACAGAGACATTCCTCACGGAACCTATGGACTTGCAAGGTTACTATGGTATACACACGCTAGCGACCCCGACGGAAGGAAGACCAGCAGGGGGAGTCACAATCTTCATAAAAGGGAAACTGGGAGATATCAAGCGAATCATCAAGGAGGAAAACATGGTCACAATAATCACATCAGAAATTACGATAATAGGAATTTATATTCAACCAAATACACCTATCGAAAACATAATGGATAAAATATCTATAGCCATAGAACAAACGAAAGCAGAAAGGAACGTTATAATTGCCGGAGATTTTAACTGCAGGATAGACAAAGAAAATACCAAAACTCGCATCCTTCTTGAGACACTGGAAGAAGAAGGCTTCAAAATAGCGAACAAAAAAGAAACACCAACCTACTTTGCACATAACGGTCATAGTGCCATCGACCTACTATTTTTTAGAGGAGTACAAGTACAATTGTGTAAACAAGAAGGCCTATGAAACTCATCGGCAGCACCAATAAGGAAACACATACCTATAATGACACGCCTACGCATGGAAATCCAACAAAAGAGGAAGGAAGCAAAAAGACCAAGTATATATACTAGAAAAATCCAGCGGGAAACAGTAGAAGAAAGCGAGGAAAACATCGGGAAAGCTAGAAACCTAATAGAAGAAGAAAGACTAGAAGAAGCCCTAGAAACAGCCACCAAAGTAATAACGAAAGCTATTATAGTAAAGGAAAGAAGACACGCACAAGCTTGGTTTGACCAAGAGTGTTACAAGGAAAGAAAAGCAACTCTAAAGGCCCTGAATGCAGCAAAATTATACAGACGCCCAGAAGACTTAACAGCATATGCAGAGGAAAGGAAAAAATATAAAGAACTATTAAAAAAGAAAAAAGAAGAATATACAGAGAAACAAGGAAGGAAACAAGCCGAGGAAGCAAAATCAGAGCCATACATAGCGCTGAAAAAGAAGACGTCAATTGCAACAGGAGAAATTCATATGGAGAAGTGGGAACATCATTTCTCGAACATACTGAATAAGGAAGGGCTGAAGCAAGCATATGACATAGAAACAGCAAAACCCGCGCATGCTGTGGAGCCAATAACAACGTATGAAATTAGGAAAGCAATACAAGGAGGGAGAAACAAGAAATCCGCAGGACCAGACAAAATTTACATGGAACACTTAAAAGATTCACTTGGCGAGATGGAAGAACTGTGGAAAGACCTAATGAACAAATGTATACAGACTGGGAAGATACCAGAGGGATGGAACACAGCGACTCTAAAGATATTGTTCAAAGGAAAAGGGAGCAGAACATCACTAGACTCATTTAGAGGAGTAGCACTAGAAAATGCATCCTTTAAAGTTTTCACGAAGATACTAAATGAAAGATTACTGGAAGCCTTCAGTGGGTACATTCCAGAAAATCAATTCTGTTTTATGAAAGGCAGGAACACGGTCCAGGCAGTGAAATACCTAATAAATCAGGTAGAAGAAGCCTTAAGACACAAAGGAGGGAAATATCACGCAGTCTTTGTTGATTTCAAGAAGGCATTCGACTCAATCAACAGGCGAAAGCTAATCGAAAAAATGAAATTGACAATCGGCGAGAGAGACCCACTAGTGAGAATAGTTGAAGCATGTCTACGGAGGAACATAATCCGAATAAACAACAACGTAGATATTTCTGAAGACATAATACAGACGAACGGAGTTATGCAAGGGGATCCCATGAGTCCCACACTTTTCAACATTTATACAGCAGATGTGAACCGCATAGTAGAGGAAGGATCAAAAGCAGAGCTGATCCTATACGCAGATGACATGCTGATCGGAGCGAAAGAAAAGGAGGATGTGCAAAGGGCAGTCCGCAGACTAGAGACCTGGGTGGAGGAAAACAGCCTACAGATAAATGAAGAAAAGACAGTACAAATGACCTTCAGAAAAGGTGGGAAATCAACGCCCAAAGACAATATAACATTACACCAAAAGCCATTACAAAAGGTACGAAATTACAAATATTTGGGAATGACACTACAGACAACGGCGGCGTCCTTTGGTATACATATTCAAGAAAGAACGGCAGCAGCAATCAGAGCCTCATACAGCATCCAAAACATTTCAAACCTTTCAATCAGCACGGCGATGAGACTTTTCAAGACGACAGTAGTGCCAGTGATAACATATGGAATTGAGATCGTGTGGGAAAAGCTGAAGATCGGAGATCTGATGAGAATAGAAAGAATAAAAGCAATGTTCATGAAGAGGATTACCCGAGTCGGAAAGACAGCGCCATCCCGGATGGTATACGAAATGCTGCGGGAGACGTATTTCATAGAAGACATACGATCACAGTTCTACCTACAATCAACGGAAGCAAGCAGGGCACTAGTAAACATCAGGGAAAGGAAGAAAAGTGAAATCGACCTCGACTTCTACGCCTCACCAGCGATGACGGACGATAGATGGACTAGAGAGTGCAACACACAGCGCCACGTGATAACACGACTCTCCATACATGGGTTTCACCACAAGGTATGCGTAAACCAGAAGTTCCATGAGCCAGACGAAGATTGTAAGTGCATTTTGTGTGGACAGAAGTGTAGAAGATATCACATCATAACATGCACGAAAAGAACCAGGACAATTACAGACTATAGCAAAGACTAAAATGTGAAATTTATTTAATGCTCAAACTTGAGTGTACATTTCTCTATTAATTAAATAATAATAATAATAATAATAATAATAATATCCCTTTTTGCAGGCGGATTATGAGATGTTTTCAGCAATAGTACTGAACAGGATAGAAGCAACTCTTGACAGTCATTTGGGTAAATATCAGAGTGAACTCAATAATCCATCATAGACTAATCAACTTCAAAGACATTGTAGTAACATTCATAGATTTTAAGATGGCTTTCGGCTCTGTTGATAGGGAAACTCTAGATAAAATAATCCGAGAGTTCGGAGTTAAAAGCTAATTGGCAAACCTAATCCACGAAACCCTCACAGACACCGCATCAAAAGTAAAATTTATGGGTGAAATATCTAAACCATTCGGACTAAATAGAGGTGTAAGGCAAGGTGATAGTTGATCTCCACTTCTATTCGATTGCGTCCTGGAGAAAATAGTAAGAATTTGGAATGAATAACTAAAAGAACACAAGCTATCACCAATAACACTGAGAAGAAAGGAGAGAGGTGATGAAATAAACTGTCTAGCATTTGCAGATGATTTTGCCATACTTCCAGAAAACCTGAAAATGCACCAATACAAGTCAATCTCTTGGAAGAAATAGCCAACAGAACAGGTTTAAGAATTTCTGTAGAAAAAATAAATTTATGACAAATATAAAAATAGTTTCAGAATTTTCTAGTAACAAAAATTCGTCGAATAAAGAAGGTAAAGAAATTCAAATATTTGGATGAAATTATTCAAGAAAATGGTTTGGAAAAATCCGCTGTAGAAGAAAGAATACACAAGATGGAAAGAGTATACGTTATAACTAGGAATATCTGAAACAAAAAGTGTTTGTCTAAAGACCTCAAAATACAACACTACAACATATTAGTCAAACTGAAATGCCTATATGCGGGCGAATGTCTAGTACTTAATTACAAGCTGATTTGTTCTCGGTGATTTCCGACAAAAGAGTAGCGTTACAAAAATGTTGCAAAGTTTGAGCTGGGAAGAACTGGGAGAAAGGAGACGAGCTGCTCGACTGAGTGGTATGTTCCGAGCTGTCAGCGGAGAAATGGCGTGAAATGGCATTAGTAGACGAATAAGTTTGTTTTTTGCTAGGGGCTTTACGTCGCACCGACACAGATAGGTCTTATGGCGACGATGGGATGGGAAAGGCCTAGGAGTTGGAAGGAAGCGGCCGTGGCCTTAATTGAGGTACAGCCCCAGCATTTGCCTGGTGTGAAAATGGGAAACCACGGAAAACCATTTTCAGGGCTGCCGATAGTGGGATTCGAACCTACTATCTCCCGGATGCAAGCTCACAGCCGCGCGCCTCTACGCGCACGGCCAACTCGCCCGGTACGAATAAGTTTGAGTGGCGTCTTTAAAAGTAGGAAAGATCACAATATGAAGATAAAGTTGGAATACAAGAGGACAAATTGGGTCAAATATTCATTTATAGGAAGGGGAGTTTGGGATTGGAATAACTTACCAAGGGAGATGTTCAATAAATTTCCAATGTCATTGAAATCATTTAAGAAAATTCTAGGAAAATAACAGATAGGGAATCTGCCACCTGGGCGACTGCCCTAAATGCATATCAGTATTGATTGATTGATTGATTGATTGATTGATTGATTGATTGATTGATTGAAGTGCTGGAAAGAAAAAAATACACGGAAAATACTTGGCCCGCCAAGAACTACAGAACTCTGGAAATCACGAAGTAATGATGAAATATACCGGATCATAGAAAACATAACAGATACAATGCGGAAGAGGCGATTGATAGTTTTTGGACAATTATACAGAATGGATGACAACAGGTTAACCAAACAGATCTTCAGATATCCTTGGAACAAGAAGTCAAGAAAGATTTGGGAAGAAACAAAATAAGGGAAGAAGATGTACCAGAGAGAGAGAGAGAGAGATTGTTGGGAAGAAATTGTTTAAAATGGAAGGATTCCAAGGTCGCGAGGGGAAGAAAACAGGCTCAAAATGGTCTGAGGAGAGGAAAACGAGGCATAGTGAGCAGATGGATTAGTACTGGAGGAGGAAGAAGGAACGACAAGTGAAGAAGCATTGAAATTGTCTCGTGGTCCCTAGAAGACTCTAACGGAAAAAGAAGAATGAGAAGAATAGACTAGGATAGACTCCCATCCCCTAGTTCCGGATCGCCCGAAACTGTGGAGAGAGTAATCATTTACTGCTATCCAAGTTATTTTTAATTCATGCATGGTTACAATTAATTTATCTACTAGTACATTAAACATTACAATTACGCATAATCACTATTTACACCAATGTACATAGTTTTTAAGATTTTATTAATTTATTTCTGCCCTAGACATTAACAGTGTTACACAGTCTAGGACAACTCGTATGTTACCTTTATTTTAAATTAGTTCAAGTATTTGCTTTTGTTACGAGTCCGAAAGGATTTCTCCTTAGCTTACAGTAGACATTACGAATTAACTTAATGACTGTAGAAATGAATGAATGGATGACTGCATATATTGATGAGTTGCATGAATAAATAAACACTCCTCCCTCCCAGTCATGAATAACCACCAACTGGGGAGAGAGCCTTTAATAATAATAATAATAATAATAATAATAATAATAATAATAATAATAATAATAATAATAATAATAGCAATTGTTACCTTTTTCCGTGCCTCACAGAGGAATAGGAAGCGCCTGGGTTGAATGGGCAGACAAGTAATATTCAAAGTATAAGTTCAACTAGGAAATTTCAAGAAATGTCATTTATTTCTTCTCTAATAGACTTTGGTTTAACCACAACAAGTTAACAATATTTAGGCGATCCAGGTTGCTCGATAAACCTTTACAACTTTGAAATAATACTGGAGCTCGTCAGCCAGAGAAAACAAAGTAAGAGCTAAGAAGCTCTGACACCGGTACAACATGAGCGTATTAGCTCTTAACAGGTACAGTTACCAAGAGATTGAGCTCACATTTACATTGATATGACAATGATCGTGATCACTCGTAATAAGATCGATTTGGCACATTCTCAAATCCAATAGAAACTATTCTTAACATTTGAGAAAGAGACCGCGTCTCTATCATTATACTTCCGAACATGGGTCACAACCCATTTCACAATTATTTTACAGATTCAGCCTTTCATGTTACATTAGTGACAGCAAAATTTACCTATTAATTTGAAGCACACAGATCTATCTTACTAAGGTTACCCTCCAAGAAACGTATATATAGAGACCAAAGGGCTACACAACTTGGAAAACGACAAAATAAATTTAGAAAAGGAGATCTTAACGGTTGGCCGATAAGTAAATTTGACAGGAGGTGGAAATCAATCACTCCAAAACGAAAAATATTCGAAACGTAAGTGGGCTGATGGCTAAATGAAGCAGAGGCTAATCCCATGCTACGGGTTGACTAAGTGGGAGAAAAATTTAAAGGCGAAAAGCGTAAGTTCCAATATAAGTGTTACAAGAACTTAGTCACCCAATTAATTATGAATGGGAGAATTACGAGGGTAACCACTCGTACTCCCTTACATTCAACCACCTTCTCATAAGGGAATTAATTGTTTAAGTCCGCAGACCACCTTACATTGCGATAAGTAAAGATAGTCCTAACAGTTGCATTCACATGAAAGCTGCAACAATCTTCTCTACAATTCATACGCAGTTAAGTACACTTAGATAAGTTTATTCCACCATACCTAATTAGTTGTGACTTCCTTCAGGCAGAAACCCCCGCCTCCAGATATCTCCAAGGAAAACCCTCTCTCTCCTCGGACACTACGTGCACACAATCTCAACAGCAATGCAAGACGATGAAGGAGAATATGCCTCAGCTTAGAGAGAGAGCCCGAAAGATGTGGTTGTTCACAATGCAAGGATCAGATTGGACGCCTTCAGTTAACCAAGAGAGACCCATATTTATCAGAAATATTATATTCTAGCTTATGCTAGACTGATAGAATTAGACGAGGTGGTAGAGGAAGTATGTGCAACTTCGGAAATAGAAATAATACAAGAGCATGCCAACAAGTTTACCATCATAGAGATACAGACTCTGTTTCAGGATTAATTAGGGTTTGCCTTCAAGAGGTCTCTTATACAGTATATCTATGGCAGAGACACCTAAACATTGAAGAAAAACTGTTACACTATCTCAAAGTTCAGGATCTTCAGTAGAGATGGATATATTAGAGGACAGTTCACGGAGTACTCAAAGAGAGACACTACCTCCGGTACAACAACAACATTAATAATAACAATAACAATAATAATAATAATAATAATAATAATAATAATAATAATAATAATAATAATAATAATAATAATAATAATAATAATAATGTAAGCAAAGCAAGTTTACAGTTTTAAGAGCCTGTTGATATTGTGATCATGCCACGGGATTTCCAGTTTTATGTTAAATTCGATTCACTAGAATGAGATTATTCATTTTAAAACTCCAAATCGCATTCAGTCAGTTGTTTAGCAGTCGGCTCTCATGTCTCTAGGTACTGAATGTGTGTACCTACTTTTAGCCTATTGTAAGGAAGTAAAGAAAGAGGCTACTTTCTCCGAGGGATCATATGGCGAAATGCCCTGAGATATTCCCCCGTCTGAAACATCACCACCTGGAGAATTCTTTGTTCTCGCCAAAGTGAATGTTGCGATATCTATTAAAATCATCTTGTAACCTTTCCTGCCAAGTTTTGGAGGCGGGCCCAACTCTGAGAATATGACAGCTGGAACAGAGCTGAGAATTGGCTCAATTACTTGGCGCCACGTCCCAGAAATGGAAGCAATTTGCAATGATGTCTAGGAGAATCTCGAATATACTCCACAGCTGCCTGTAGTGTTGGGCTGTAACTTAACAAACGCAGGCAAGGAGGGTAATGTTTAGAGAAACAAATCCTTTGTAACTTGAGAGGTTTGTCAATATCCATGGCTCACTGACTGCCTTTGTCAGCAATTGTGTTGGTGGGTAGTGGAGTAACAATCATTGGATATGATTGATGAACAGACTTCCAAAATAATTGTACGCAGTACGAAGTGATGGCAGTGTGAAGAGTATTGAAAATATACAGTACTAATCTAAAGCGTAATGTACTTATAATTGGTAATAATAATAATAATAATAATAATAATAATAATAATAATAATAATAATAATAATAATAATAATAATAAACCACTTCCTCTTCTGCCGTTTTTCTTACATCCTCATGGAGTCGTGGGTGCAAAATGCGTCACACACACACACACACACACACACACACACACACACACACACACACACACACACA
The DNA here is from genome assembly GCF_040414725.1 of Anabrus simplex. Taxonomy (NCBI): domain Eukaryota; kingdom Metazoa; phylum Arthropoda; class Insecta; order Orthoptera; family Tettigoniidae; genus Anabrus; species Anabrus simplex. Next base: position 46,849,245 of record NC_090266.1, on the reverse strand, counting down.
CACACACACACACACACACACACACACACACACACACACACACACACACACACACACACACACACACACACACACACTCTCTCTCTCTCTCTCTCTCTCTCTCTCTTTGTGGGATTTGTCCCTGTTTTGCGGCCGAATGCCCTTCCTGACGTCAACCTATATATGTGTGTGTGTGTCAGGGAAGGGGGCGGTTGAATTCACTATTGCGTGTTCCTGTGCTGTAGCTAGAGTTAAGAGATGTATAGTGTGACAAACACTCAGTTCCCGAAACATAGACTAGAGATTAAGAAAGTCGGGCTGAGTGGCTCAGACGGTTGAGGCGCTGGTCTCCTGACCCCAACTTGGCAGGTTCGATCCTGGCTCAGTCCGGTGGTATTTGAAGGTGCTCAAATACGTCATCCTCATGTCGGTAGATTTACTGGTACGTAAAAGAACTCCTGCGGGACTAAATTCCGGCACCTCGGCGTCTCCGAAAACCGTAAAAGAGTAGTTAATGGGACGTAAAACAAATAACAGAGATTAAGAAGACGTATCTGGATTTTCCGACCCGGTTGGGAATCGAACCTTGGGCCCTTAGAACCAAAGGCTGCGATACCCATCATTCAGTCATGGAGCCATAATAATAATAATAATAATAATAATAATAATAATAATAATAATAATAATAATAATAATAATAATAATAATAATAAATATTGTATGTCGAGTATTCAGCCAGAAGGCTTGTTTGATCCTCAACAGCTCCACGATCAGCTGTTATAGATGGCCAAGGCGTCAGTGAAGAGGCATACTAGGGAAATGAGGAGTGAGGTAGTTTCCCGTTGCTTTTCTCACTGAGCCAGACGTTGCTGTTATATATCAGTCTAACAAGCCCACTGAAATTCATGAAACAACCGACCCCATGAGTAAAATTTTCACTCCATTTATAACTGGGACTGGCTGCATAAGGAATGGCATTAGTAGCATCACTCATACCTCAGACAATTTCGAATCGTCGAAACCAAGGATGAGAACATATAGACATAGTGCACTGGAAAAAAAACGGTCTCGTCAGCAAGGGTAAATAATAATAATAATAATAATAATAATAATAATAATAATAATAATAATAATAATAATAATAATACCAGGCGAGTTGGCCGTGCGCGTAGAGGCGCGCGGCTGTGAGCTTGCATCCGGGAGATAGTAGGTTCGAATCCCACTATCGGCAGCCCTGAAGATGGTTTTCCGTGGTTTCCCATTTTCACACCAGGCAAATGCTGGGGCTGTACCTTAATTAAGGCCACGGCCACTTCCTTCCAACTCCTAGGCCTTTCCTATCCCATCGTCGCCATAAGACCTATCTGTGTCGGTGCGACGTTAAGCCCCTAGCAAAAATAATAATAATAATAATAATAATAATAATAATAATAATAATAATAATAATAATAATAATAATAATAATAATAATAATTGCATACACACATACGTACATATTCATTATAGACCGGTATGCGCTTCAGCGTTCTGTCTGCAAGCCCCTGTGAATTTACTAAACGCCGCCAAATTCCTCTATTTGTGACTAGTTCTGCGGCCCCATTTAGTTCTACCGGTATGTACCTTCAAATCTTAAATCCTTAGACACTGAGTCAAACCGTCGTCGCGTTCATCTCCCCATACTTCTCTTACCCTCAACAACAGAGTTCATTATTCTCCTAGGTAACCTGTTCTCCTCTATTCGCTTCACATGATCCCAGCACCGAAGACGGTTTATACGTACAGCTCTATAAGTCGAGTTAAATTCTAACTTGGAGTTTATCTCCTTATTCCGAGTACCTTCTGCCATTGTTCCTACCTGCTTTTACCAGCATTCATTCTCGCTACTTTCATGGCTGTTACTTCCAATTTATAAATAAGCTTTCGATTCCGTAAAGGAAAATTGGTCTGAGAACAGACCGATGTAATGGTAGTTTCGTTCGGGGGCTGACTTCCTTCGTACAGAATCCTGTTGATCGCAACTGCGAGCTAATTGTAATAGCTCTACGGTACTTTGATTCAATCTCACTTACTATACTACCATCCTGGGAGAACACACACCCTAAATACTCGACATTTTCTTCCCGTTCCAGCTAGCATCACCAAAACAAACAATCAGTTTTCTTAAATTTCATAAATTCTGAAATCAGTTTATTTTTGGAAAGCCTGACTTTCATACCATCGTCATTGTGCCTATTTTCAATTTCCAGCGAATTAGACGGCAGGCTTCAGGCACAATCTGCCATAAACCTCTCAGCATAGGCAAGGCTGCTTACTACATTTTCACCTACCTCAATCCCTTCCTGCCACTTCATACATTTCAGCAGATGATCCATGTAAATTATGAACAATAAAGGTGCAAGATTACAGCATTATATAACTCCTCTCCTCTCCTGCGAACCATGTGACCTTGCCGCGGTGGGGAGGCTTGCGTGTACAATGAAGCAGATAGCCGAGCAGGGCATGCAACCATATCGGATGGGTATAAGCTGAGGGACCATACTAACGAATGGTTCATCGAAAGGGGGCAAGCAGCCATTCGTAAGTTGCAAGGGCGGCAGTCTGGATGATTGACTGATATGGCCTTGCAATAATACTCAACATGGCTTAGTTGTGTTGATACTGCTACACGGCTGAAAGCAACGGGAAACTAAAGCCGTAACTAACTCCTGAGGACATGCAGCTCTATCTGTATGAATGATGTATTGATGATGGCTTCCTTCCGGATAAAATATTCCGGAGGTAAACTAGTCCCCCATTCGGATCTCCGGGTGGGGACTACACGAGAGGGGGCGATCATCAGGAAGATGGATACTGACATTCTGCGAGTCGGAGCGTGGAATGTTAGAAGTTTGAAACGTTGTGGTAGGTTAGAGAATCTGAAAAGGGAGATGGATAGACTAAAGTTAGATGTAGTTGGTATAAGTGAAGTACGTTGGCAAGAAGAACAGGATCTTTGGTCAGGCGACTACCGAAATATCAACACAAAATAAAACAGAGGAAATGCAAGCGTTGATTTAATAATGAATAAGAAAATAGGACAGCGGGTAAGCTACTATGACCAGCATAGTGAAAGAATTATTGTCGTCAAGATAGACACCAAACCAATGTCCACCACAAGAGTGCAGGCCTACATGCCTACTAGCTTAGCGGATGAAGAAGAAATCGAAAGAACATATGAAGAGATAGAAGATTTAATACAATATGTAAAAGATGAAAAGAATGTAAATGTGATGGGAGACTGGAATGCAGTGGTAGGCCAAGGAAGAGGTGGTAATACAGTAGAAGAATTCGGATTGGGACAAAGGAACGAAAGAGGAAGTCGGCTGGTTGAATTGTGCACTGATCATAATTTAGTCCTTGCGAATACTTGGTTCAAACACCACAAACGACGGCTTTATACGTGGACGAGACCTGGTGACATTGGAAGGTATCAAATAGAGTTCATTATGATTAGGCAGAGATTCAGAAACCAGGTGTTGGATTGGAAAACTTTCCCAGGAGCAGACGTGGACTCTGACCACAACTTGTTGGTCATGAATTGCCATCTGATGCTGAAGAAATTGAAGAAAGGAAAGAATGAAAAAAATGGGATATAAACAATTTGAAACGAAAGAGCGTGAGGGATTGTTTCAAGGAGCATGTTGCAAAAGGACTAAATGAAAAGCCAGAAGGAAACACAATAGTGGAAGAGTGGATAGTCATGAAAAATGAAGTCAGCAGGGCTGCTGAAGAATTGTTAGGAAGAAAGAAACGATCAACTAAGAATCAGTCTATAACTCAGGAGATACTAGACCTGGGTGATGAAGGACGAAAATACAAGAATGCTACAAATGAAGAGGCCAGAGTTTGACAGAGCTGTGAGTGACCTAAATACGAACAAGGCACCTGGAACTGATGACATTCCCTCGGAGGTACTGATTGCCTTAAGAGAAACCAGCATGGCAAGGCTATTCCATTTAGTGTCAAAAATATATGAGACAGGAGATGTCCCATCCGATTTTCGGCAGAATGTTGTTGTACCTATTCCCAAGTAAGCCGGTGCTGACAGGTGTGAAAACTATCGCACCATTAGTTTAGTATCTCATTCCTGCAAAATTTTTAAACGTATTTTTACAGAAGAATGGAAAAACTAATTTGAAGCTGAGTTGGGAGAAGATCAATTTGGCTTCAGGAGAAATGTAGGAACACGTGCAGCAATCCTGACTTTACGTCTGATCTTAGAGGATCGAATAAAGAAGGACAAGCTCACGTACATGGCATTCGTAGATCTAGGAAAGGCATTCGATAATGTTGATTGGACCAAGCTATTTAAGATTCTGAGGGTGATTGGGATCAGATACCGAGAACGAAGAATTATCTACAATCTGTATAAAAATCAGTCTGCAGTGATAAGAATCGAGGGCTTTGAAAAGGAAGCAGCAATCCAGAAAGGACTGAGGCAATGCTGCAGTTTGTTACCCCCTCCTTTTCAATGTTTACATAGAACAGGCAGTAAAGGAAATCAAAGAGGAATTTGGAAAGGAATCACAATCCAAGGGGAGGAAATCAAAAACCATGAGATTTGCCGATGATATTGTTATTTTATCTGAGACTGCAGAAGATCTCGAGAAGCTGCTGAATGGCATGGACGAAGTCTTGCGTAAGGAGTACAAGATGAAAATAAATAAGTCCAAAACAAAAGTAATGGAGTGCGGTCGAACGAAGGCAGGTGATGCAGGAAATATTAAATTAGGAAATGAAGTCTTAAAGTAAGTAGATGGATAATATTGTTACTTGGGTAGTGAAATAACTAACGATGTAGAAGTAAGGAGGACATAAAATGCAGATTAGCACAAGCAAGGAAGAGCTTTCTTAACTAAAGAAATTTGCTCACTTCAAACATTGATAAAGGAATTAGAAAGATGTTTTTGAAGACTTTCGTGTGGAGCGTTGCATTGTATGGAATTGAAACATGGACGATAACTAGCTCAGAAAGAAAGAAAGAAAGAAAGAGAATATAAGCTTTTGAAATGTGGTGTTACAGAAGAATGCTGAATGTGAGAAGGGTAGATCGAATCACAAATGAAGAGATAGTGAATCGAATTGACGAGAGGAGATCGATTTGGCTAAATTTGACGAGAAGAAGAGATAGAATGACAGGACACATCTTAAGACATCCAGGTCTTGTTCAGTTGGTTTTTGAAGGAAGTGTAGGTGGAAAGAACGGTAGAGGTAGACCAAGGTATGAATATGACAAGCAGATGAGAGTAAATGTAGGATGCAGTGGTTACGCAGAAATGAAAATTTAGCACAGGATAGGGTGGCATGGAGGTTTGCATCAAACCAGTCTATGGACTGATGTGTCAAACAACAACATAAATAATCTAAGTACCTTGAACCAAGAACTCCTTCTACCATCAATTCTCGTTGCTGCCCAATTGTCAAAATAAATGCCTTTGATTGATTTTAATACTCTACCCTTACTCCCATTGCCCCAATATGACGAACATTTATTCTTTCGGTACTCTGTCACATTCTTCCTCTAGATCTACGAAACGTAGCAATTTTCCATAACTTGCGCATACTTAAAATCTGATCCTGACCGCCTCTCTGTGATCTGAATCCACACTAGTTTTCAACCAGCTTCCTCTCAACCACTGATCGCACCCTCCCTTCCAATATGCCAGTGAACACTTTGCCTGATAAATTGATCAATGGGCCGATGACCTTCGATGTTAGGCCCCTTTAAACAACAAGCATCATCATCATCAAATTGATCAATGAGATGCCTCTATAGTTGTTGCAATCCTCCTTGTTGCCTTGCTTACAGATAGGTGCAATTGCTGGTTTTGTGCAATCTGAAGGTATCTTAAAAACACTCCAGGCTAATATTATTATCCTATGAAACCATTTTATTCCGGTCTACCCAAGATATTTCACAATTTAAGGGCTAATTTTAAATGTTCCTGCTGCTATACGACACTAGAGTTTATTTACCATTCTTTCCAGTTCATCAATCGTTATTTCATCAACATCACTGTCCTCCTCCCCTCGAGCTCCTTTGTTCGTGACATCACAGGAAGATTTCCCTTTTCGTTGATAAAAGTTTCAAAATACTCCCTCCACCTGTCCAGTGATTCCCTGGGATCTATTATGAATTCATTTGAATTATTCAAAATACTATTCTTATTCTTCTTCCCTCCCTACCAAAGATTCTTTGTTAATGTCTAGAAATGTTTCCCTGCTGCTAGATCTAGCCTTTCTAGGTTATTACTAAAATCTTATGACGACTCCTTTTTTGGAATCAACAATTACTTGTTTCGCTGTTTCTTCCATCTACGTAAAATTACCTATCTGCATAAGTCCTTGGTTGGAGAAATTAATTATACGCCTTACTTTTACTTTTAAAAGCTGTCCGCACTTGGTCATTCAACCAAGATGTCAGCTTTTTTCCATCTTTATACACAGTTGATCCTAGGCATCCCCTTGCTATTTCTAATACAGCATCCCTGTATGCCACCGGTTCTGTTTCTGTATCCTGAACTTGCTTACTGTTCAGTGTTTGAAATTTGTCCCTAATAATATACATGTACTTCTGTCTAACTTCCTCCTCCTGGCGATATTCTACCCTTATCCGTCTGCAGAGAGATTTCACTTTCTCTATCGTAGGCCTAGTGATACTTAGTTCACTACGGAACAGACAGTGGACCGTGTCATCGAAACATTCCTGGAAAACCTGCATATTCCTAACAGATTTCCTGAGTTCAAAGTCCGTTAAAATGTAGTCTATTATGGATCTGGTGCCCCTGACCTCCCATGTGTAGTGGTGAATAGCCATAAACTTGAAGAATGTATTCGTGACTGCTACACCCATACTAGCACAAAAGTCAAGTAAATGCTTCCCTTTCCTATTGGCATTCATATCTTCCCCACATTTACCCATCACCTTATCGTTTCCTTTAGTTGCATTTTCACCTCTCGCGTTGCCCATTAGCAGTATTCTATCCTTGCCATTGACCTTGCCAAACTTAGGGACGGTTACCTGAAGAACCAGAAGGAATATACAGGGGCCCAAATACCCATACTACAAGGCCTTAAGAAAAAGGAAAAGGTTACACAAAAGGTAAGGAGGCGAAACACCAGCACTCCTTAAAGAACTGGTAAACGCAGCACGGGTGAAATTTAAGAAAGCGGAGATTGTTATTAGTTGAATACTGTGTAGGAGGGATACTGACTGGAGTGTGATTGGGGATTTAAATGAGACTATGGAGTGGGTATGTGGGAAACTGAGAGTGAAATTTCTAGATCCTAACGGGTGGGTAGGAGATAGGGATCTGCGCTTAGATGGCATTCCCTTAAACCGCAGTGGTACGTATAAGTTAGGAAATTTGTTTGGAAGATTGATAGGGACGTACATTCAGGGAAACGGTGTGGCCTAGGGAGCGGTGATAAGGGAACAGGGAACTGGAAATCAAGTAGGGATGACATAAAATTTTTAGTGTTGAACTGTAGAAGTATTATGAAGAAAGGAATAGAATTAAGTAATTTAATAGATATGTATTTACCAGATATTGTATAGTTGAGGACAAAACATGACGACCTCAGTTCCTAGAAGCGAGCTGGAAGTCAGCTGTAAATCCCACCCTGCACCCAGCTGAGTTAATGAGCTCTAAGTGACCCTTGTTTGTTTTGGAGAGGCTGCCAAACCACTTTCCTGCTCACTCTCTGTAGCATTTACCCTTTCTTCGTGTAGAGTGCAGTAGCCGATTTGGCATCTATGGCTGCAGCAGAGATAGTAAATCCTATTAGTCACTAATAGACACCGACCTGCCGCTGGAAAGTAGTGGTGTGAGGCGAGGTCGTTATGATTTGTCCCCAACTATAATAGGAGTTGAATGATGGCTGAGAAATGATATAATGGATGCAGAAATTTTCTCACGGAACTGGAGTGTGTATAGTAGAGATAGGATAGGAATGGTGGGAGGGGGAGTATTCATTCTGGTGAAAGAAGAATTTGTAAGCGACGGAAATGTTAAAGATGAGACACATGATATTCTAGGTGTAAGGCTCATTTCTAAAGATAATAGGCAACTTGATATATTTGGAGTTTACAGACCGGTAAAGGGTAGCACTGACACGGATTCAGAATTATTTGATAAGATAATGAGCTATGTAGGAAACGACATGGAAAGAAATGTGATTGTAGCGGGAGATCTGAATTTACCAGATGTCAATTGGGAAGGAAATGCGAACGACAGGAAGCATCACCAACAAATGGCAAATAAGTTAATATGGGAAGGGCAGCTGATTAAGAAAGTGATGGAACCAACCAGAGGTAAAAATATCCTGGATGTGTAGCTGATAAAACCAGATGAGCTCTATAGAGAAACTGAAGTAATAGATGGTATTAGTGATCATGAAGCTGTTTTTGTCGCAGGTAAAAATAAATGTGATATAAAGGAAGGTCTTAAAAGTAGGACTATTAGGCAGTACCATATGGCTGATAAAGCAGGCATGAGGCAGTTTCTGAAAAGTAACTATGATCGGTTGAAAACGGTAAATAAAAAATGTAAACAGACTCTGGGATGGGTTTAAAGCCATTGTTGAGGAATGCGAAAACATGTTTTTACCTTTATGGGTGGTAAGGAATGGTAAAGACCCACCTTATTATAATAGAGAAATAAAGAGACTAAGAAGGAGGTGCAGAATAGAAAGAAATAGAGATAGGAATGGCTGTGGAAGTAAGGAGAAATTGAAGGAACTTACTAGAAAATTGAATCTAGCAAAGAAGGCAGCTGAGGATAACATGATGGCAAGCATAATTGGCAGTCATACAAATTTTAGTGAAAAATGGAAGGGTATGTATAGGTATTTTAAGGCAGAAACAGGTTCCAAGAAGGACATTCCACGAATAATTAATGAACAAGGGGAGTGTGCATGTGAGGATCTTCAAAAGGCAGAAGTATTCAGTCAGCAGCATGTAAAGATTGTCGGTTATAAGGTTAATGTCCAGATAGAGGAGGAGACTAAGGCTAAAGAAGTATAAATATTTACATATGATAACAATGACATTTACAAAACGACACAAAAGTTTAAAACTAGAAAAGCGGCTGGAATTGATAAGATTTCTGGGGATATACTAAAGATAATGGGTTGGGATATAGTAGCATATCTGAAGCACTTATTTGATTATTGTTTGGTCGGAGGAGCTATACCAGATGAATGGAGAGTTGCTATAGTAACCCCTGTGTATAAAGGAATGTGTGATAGACATAAAGCTGAAATTTACAGGCCAGTGAGTTTGACGTGCATTGTATGTAAGCTTTGGGAAGGCATTCTTTCTGATTATATTGGACATGATTGTGAAATTAATAACTGGTTGGATAGAAGGCAGTTCGGTTTGAGGAAAGGTTATTCCACTGAAGCTAATCTTTTTGGATTCCAGCAAGATATAGCAGATATCTTGGATTCAGGAGGTCAAATGGACTGCATGGCGATTGACTTGTCTAAAGCATTTGATACGGTGGAACATGGGAGACTACTGGCAAAAATGAGTGCAATTGGACTAGACAAAGGGTGACTGAATGGGTTGCTATATTTCTAGAAAATAGATCTCAGAGAATTAGAGTAGGTGAAGCTTTATCTGTCCCTGTAATAATTAAGAGGGGAGTTCCTCAAGGCAGTATTATCGAATCTTTATGTTTTCTTATATATATAAATGATATGAGTAAAGGAGTGGAATCAGAGGTAAGGCTTTTTGAGGATGATGTTATTCTCTATAGCGTAATAAATAAGTTACAACATTGTGAGCAACTGGAACGTGACCTTGAAAATGTTGTGAGATGGACAGCAGGCAATGATATGTTGATAAACGGGGTTAAAGGTCAGGTTGTGGAAAAGTCCTCTCACTTTTAATTACTGCGTTGATGAGGTGAAAGTTCCTTTTGGGGATCATTGTAGGTATCTAGGTGTTAATATAAGAACAGATCTTCATTGGGGTAATCACATAAATGGGATTGTAAATAAAGGGCACAGATCTCTGCACATGGTTATGAGGGTGTTTAGGGGTTGTAGTAAGGATGTAAAGGAGAGGGCATATAAGTCTCTGATAAGACCCCAACTAGAATATGGTTCCAGTGTATGGGACCCTCACCAGGATTACCTGAATCAAGAACTGGAAAATATCCAAAGAAAAACAGTTCGATTCGTTCTGGGTGATTTCCGACAAAAGAGTAGCGTTACAAAAATTTTGCAAAGTTTGGGCTGGTAAGGACTGGGAGAAAGAAGAAGAGCTGCTCGACTTAGTGGTATGTTCCAAGCGGTCAGCGGATAGGTGGCGTGGAATGACATTAGTAGACGAATAAGTTTGAGTGGCGTTTATAAAAGCAGGAAAGATCACAATATGAAGATGAAGTTGGAATTCAAGAGGAAAAACTTGGTCAAATATTCATTTATAATAAGGGGAGTTAGGGATTGGAATAACTTACCAAGGGAGATGTTCAATAAATTTCCAATTTCTTTGAAATCATTTAGTAAACGCTAGGAAAACTACAGGTAGGGAATCTGCCACCTAGGCGACTGCCCTGAATGCAGATCAGTATTGATTGATTGAACTTTGAGAAAAGTGCCTTGGTGGTATTAAGGCCCAATCACATAGAGGCTAATCCTATAGTAAAACGGGTGACCAATGGGGGAAAATTTAAAGGTCGAGACAAGATTTCGACAATTTATAGGTTGATAACTTTAGTCACCCAGCTCAAAAGTATAAGGTGAGAGTACCGATGGTCACCACTCGTGCTTCCTTACACAAACGTTTTCCTTTAGGGAGTATGAATAGAACCGAAAAACTGCAGAAATCTTCTCCTCGAACACACACAACGGCACAATCACATGTTTAGGTAAAGTATGCCATTACCTTTTAAGCTTGATCTTCTTCAAGGCGGCTGCGCCCATCCTCCTGGCGCTTTCTATCCCCGTCATATTTTGCTCTCAATAGCCAGAGGATATCATACACGATGGCCCTAAAATTCTCTCCATAAATAGCCCCGTAGGGGAAAGTTCCAGATTAAATTAAATCCCGGAGTGCTGATAAGCTAAATTTCCAAAAAACCCCTGCGCGCTTGATTGGCTAGAGAAGTTAGTTACAGGCTTGTGATAGGGAGATTACCTTAGAGGAGGAACCACGTGAAGTTCTGACAATTCGTTACATTACAAAAACCATCAGAAGAAAGGTGTACCATCTATAACAAGTTACACTATCTCCGGCGATTAACTGGGACTTATCTCACCAGAGATCACTAGAAATTAGGTGCTAGAGCTGTCTAACCAACGGGGAAGAAAGCTTTATGAACTTTTAAAAGTTTGTGTTCGCTGACAAAGATGGCCCTAGATAAGCCGCGCTGTTTAAATAAGTGAGTAAGACGTACCCCTGGTACAATAATAATAATAATAATAATAATAATAATAATAATAATAATAATAATAATAATAATAATAATAATAATAATAATAATACTGCTTCTTGAATATGATATCCCAATGATATGTTACTTCCGGGGTCAGTGGAACCACTGAATCTCATTTTAGTTTTGGCCGGGGTTTTAGGACCGAATGCTCTTCCTCGCCCCACGTAAGTTTTTAGATGAACGCATACACGCAGAATCCAAACATCAATCTTTCGAGTAAGACGCCAGCAACTAAGTCACAGAGCTGAAATCACTTTTCCGACTTGAATGGTTCAGACAGTTGAGGCGCTGGCTGGCTTTCTGATTCCAACTTGTCAGGTTTGAACCTGGCTCCGTCCGGTGGTTTTTGAAGGTGCTCAAATACGTCAGCCTCGTATCAGCAGATTTACTGACACGTAAAAGAACTCCTAAGAGACTAAATTCCGGCAACTCGGCTTCTGTGAAAACCTTAAGAAGGTGGTTAGTGGGACCTAAAGCAAATAGCATTATTTATTTTTTTGAAGTGACTTTTCCTGCATGGCTTGATTTCGTTCGACTGCACTCCATTAATTTTGTTTTGGATTTATTACTTTCACCTTGTACTTCTTCCCCAGGACTATGTCCATACCATCCAGCTATTTCTCCTGCCCTTATACGGAATCATATAAAATAACAGTATTAATGGCAAATCTCAAAATTTTTATTTCCTCTCCTTCGATTTTGATTTATTTTCCAAATTCCTCTTTAATTTCCTTTACCGTCTGTTCTATATCAACTTTGAAAAGGTGGGGGGACAAACTGTACCCCTGCATCACTTCTTTCAGGATTGCTGGATATTTTAAATCTATTCTTATCATTGGAGTCCGATTTTTTTAGAGATTATGCAAATCCTTTCTCGGTATTTGATCCCGACAAGTTTCAGAATCTCAAGCAGCTTGGTCGAATCAATTTCATCGAACGCCTTTTCCAGATGTACGAATGCCACGCACGGGAGCTTGTGCTTATTACTTCCATCCTTAATGATCAGATGTAAGGCAGGATTTCTAGAAAAATCACTCCTCATCGTATAGGAAACGCTGCATTGACTCCGTAAATTTAATTTCACTTTCAAAATCGAGATTTCATTTTGTTTTACAACTTGCTTTACGGCACACCGACACAGATAGGTCTTATGGTGACGATGGAGCAGGACAATGCTAGGGGTGGGAAGGAATCGATCGTGGCATTAATTAAGTTACAGCTCCTGCATTTGCCTGTTGTGAAAAGTGGAAACCAGGGAAACCATCTTCAGTGCTACCGACGATGGGGTTCGAACCCTCTATCTCCGAAATGTATCTAACAGGTATGTGGCGCAAAGCACGCAGCCACTCGCTATCTACTGTATCTATGTCGGCGTGACGGAAGGCAAATTATCTATTAAAACAAGTAAGAAGAAGAGAAAGAAAATGATCTACTAAACGAAGAGGCCTGCCTTGCTAGAAACCAGCTTGGGGAGGTTATTCCATTTAGTGTGTAACATGTTTGACACAGATGAAGTTCCATCCGACTTTAGACAACATTGTTATGGCTATTCCCAAGAAATCAGTTGCTGACATGTGTGAAAAGTATCGCACCATTAGTTTGGTATCTCACGCCTGCAAAACTTTAACAGGTATTATTTACAGAAGAATATTAAAACAAGTTGAAGCTGAGTTGGGGGAATATCAGTTTGGATTTAGAAGAAATATAGAAACACGTGGAACAATCCTGACTTTATGTCTGATCTTAGAGGATCGAATTACGAAAGGCAAGCCTACGTACATAGCATTCGTACATCTAGAAAAGCTATTTGAGATTCTAAAGATGATCGGGATCAGATACCCGTTCATGTTCAATCCCACGAGCACTTCCTTGGAAATTCTAGTTTCTAGTTTCCAAGATATATAAACTGCAGACTTTCAGCACAATCTGTCTTTAAGACCAAGTCGTTGACATAGGGCAAACTGCTTACTATATTTACAACTAACTGGATCCCTCCATGCCACTTCAGTATGAACTATGTAAACTACGAACAACAAAGGTGAAAGATTACAGCTTACTCCAACCCTTGTAAATATCTTGAACCAGTAACTCATGTGACTTGCTCCTTTTTAGAGAACAATAATTGAACGAGAAATGCAACTATGCAAGCTAAGGGCGCCAATCTTTAAGTTGATGACTTAAAAACAAAAATTTATAATAAAGCTTGGACGGACTCTCATCACAGGGATGGGGTGATAGTGCACTAATCATTAAGCAGGAGAATTAGAAATCAAAAGGCTAATTAAGGCAGATTGATTAAAGTGAACTAGGAAAATACTATTTATTATATTGAATATAAATGACGACGGTTTGACGAGAACTGAATTTAAAATAGGAAATGAATTTAACAAAAAATTGAATGACTCTACTACGCGAAAACTTGCAATATTTTTAACTCGCTTGCTCACCATGTAGTCTTGTTCTGCTGGTCCTTGGAAAGCTTCCATCCTTGTAGCTGGAACATCACCGGTCGTCTTTGAGATATCTTCATCTGCAGCTAAGTACCATTCCTGCCTTGCAAATTGCATCAACCACTAATTGGATGATGGCTTTGAAACTATCACTCCCTGTTATGCTCTATCCCATATATTGGAGATGAGCCCTAAATCATAGTTAGAAAAACTTCCTTGGGTTATGTGGAGAGGATACTCAATTAACAATCCTTCCAACTTTACTGAAAATGTGCACTGAAGTTTCATTTCTATCTAGTTTAATGCTACCTATTGTCTTAGACTGGTATAAACTGGTCTAATACAGAGCTGTTCGTACTTCCTGATGAGAGTGGCTATACACCCATCATTCAGAAATTCCTAAGTACCACGTCGTGGTAACGAAGTAATGAATGTAGAAGTGATAAACTATCACACTAGTCCACTATGGTACAACAACCATAAGACAAGTTATCAGACCTAAAGCGAAATACAAGATAGAAGAATGATGCCAAGAGCTCCAACACGCCCTTTTATAACCTTTTCTGGCTCTAATTACAGGTCGCTACACGTGGTCCAATCAGTTGACACGTCTCTCCCCACTCCAGATATGAAAGTTGATGGGTCCCGACCATGATATCAACTGTTCTTCTATTAGCCCTTTCACTCAGTATCCATGGCAACATGACGCTCCTTTGAAAATATAGGCGGTGATCAGTTTGAATTATTCTGGTCGAAATACAGTAGCTGTGGTTACAACGCTTGAACACGTGCTCGCTTTTCCCAGAATTTGATGTCTAAATTTGTCCTTTCTTCTTCCTCGGTGATGTGGCAAGCTAGAGGAAAATCTACTGCAAGTTCAATTTAAACGAATGTCGCAAGAATCTAAGTTAATATTAGGATATTCAGCCCTCGTTTACAAGTCTTAGTTACAAAGTAATGAAATGATAGTGAGCAAATGATCAAACATGAATTATAATAAAATTACATACGAAGATAAATATCATGACGTTAAATTCCTGAATTAATTACACATAATAAACTTAACATAATTACACTGTGACGTCTGGAACGTTACACTCATTCTTCCGTTAATTCTCACTGTAGTCCAACTGTCAACATTAATGCCTCTGGTCGCTAAAGTGATGTCGTTATGGAAGAAGCCTAAGGGCATTTAATGTCAGGATGGGATTGCAATACGGGAGCATATAGATCATTTTAAGTATTTAAGATGAGTATTCTACTAGAATGGTAAATGACATTGAATCGAGGTGTGGGAAAGTTAATGCAGTGAGCTCGCAGTTGCGATCAACAGTGTTCTGTAAGAAGGAAGTCTGATCTAGGCAAAACCATCTTTATACCGGTCTGTTTTCAAACCTAACTTGCTGTATGAGAATGAAAGCTAAGTGGACTTATGGTACCTTATTCATAAGTCAGAAGAACCGAATATGAAAGAAGAGAGAGTGATCGCTGGTGCACACAGGTGGGAGCAATGGCAGGAGGTTACTGTGAATAAGGAGACGAAGGCTAGGTTAGGAATGAACTCGATGGGCGAAATTGCTCGCGTAAATCGCGTACGGTGTTGGGGTCATGTGTGTGTAATGGAGAAGGATAAGCTACTTATTAGAATAACAATGGACTCAGTCACGGAGCTTAAGAGAAGTAGAGGAAGACTGCGCCATATCCTGCAGTCAATGCACCTACCTAGCTTCTCAGGGGTGGTACATGCGGAAATGGACTCTAACTGATTCCATATCAGTTCAACGGAAAGGGTAAGAAGGTACATACATTTACGAAAGGAGAACATATAATGTATGAGGGCCATTTCGAAAAGAAACGAGCCGGAGGGTATAAAATGAATTCTGCTGAAAGGATCGTAATACAATTCCCTGCGGAAGAAGGTGCGGTCCCTATTAGAGTGCTGAGGTCCTAAACTCGCCGCTGGAGGGACATGGGTGCACACCACGTGACAACACAGCGAGCACGCCCACCCGTTAAGCGTCTACTGCAGCCAGTCGTGCTGACAACAGTGAAATGGGGGCTTCAAAAGAAGAGCAAAGGAGTGTAGAGCGTTTCCTGACAGCAGTAGGAGTGAGGGGAACGAAAATTGATCGAAGAATGGCACATGTGTATGGAGAACACTGCATGTCTGTTGCAAGTGTCAAGGTGTGGCACAAGCGATTCAGGGAAGGGCGGATGTCGTTGGCCGATGATGCACGGTCTGGAACGCCACACCGCATTACCGATGCCATTGTCCAGCTGCTGGATACCCTCATTAGGTTAGACCGGCGAGTTAAGGTAGCAGCCACTGCAACAGAGGTCGGAATAGCGTCGGCAGTGTTCATCGATGAATCAATCACTACAGATCTTCATTTAGGGCAGTCGCCCAGGTGGCAGATTCCCTATCTGTTGTTTTTCTAGACTTAAATAATTTCAAATAAACTGGAAATTTATTGAACATCTGCATTGGTAAGTTATTCCATTCCCCAACTCCCATTCCTATAAACGAAAATTTCCCCCAATTTGTCCTCTTGAATTCCAACTTTATCTTCATATTGCCCACTTTGTTCCCGGTCGGCTCAGCCGAACAGTGAAAGTCCCGGACGTGGACTGTTCGCTGTCAGACTTTGCTTACTTTAAAAAGGCAGGAAAGATACAAGGACTGACGACAATCACAAAAAGAACACATTTAAAACAACAGTTTTTACATTTATTTAAAACTAGCACTCAAAACATAAATTTAACAAATTTTAATAAACAAATCTTGATGGATTTTTACTCAAATTCTTCTCTGCAAGTTGCCTGAGATATAACACCATCATACTCCACTCATATCGAAGCTTGAATTACCTGAAATGCATAATAAATATTTATTAGCCTACATCATGCTTGAATAAAGAAATGAAATTATGTTGGGAGAATCTCCTCTCAATAATGGTGGGATTATTGACAATTTGTGAGAAAATTAAATATCAATGAGCTTTCTATGGCTTGAAATTTTCACCTATGCCATTCTAGGCTATCCTAGACTATCTTATGCTTTCGTGTGTTATCGTAATAACATCTACATTCACACAAAGAAACTTCACGTATTCTTAAGAAATTAATTAATTGTGGCATCATTAACTACACATAAATCTATCAGAAATATTATAACAAAGTCGTCCTTCTCGTGGATAAATTTCATTAACATTATTATATTTATCTAGCGTAAGTTCCCCTGAAGTATGCTTCAAATATTTGCTATAAAATTTGACTAAAGCGTGTCTATCTAAGACTTATTACCATTAAATTACATTCTCATAACTGTTATTTCCACGAAACCCGTTCTAAATTTCACTTAATAATACGTGATATTAACCAATTCACATTATCTGACGCCTCAAAAATGAAATTATCAACCTTTACAAATTCGGGTAGCTTTGCCCTCACTTATGAAACATTACACACTTATTCATTCGTGACTGGTACCTTAATGTTACTTTTATGTAAATTTTAAATAAAATTCGCTAAAAGTTTAAATAAACACAAAATAAATCATCCTAAACAACGCTGACAATAACCTGGGCCCAACATGGTGAACACGTGGCCAGGTCAGAACCACATTTCAATAAATCACAGAAACAAATTATAATTAACTACAGCACTCACCCCACACTCACACAAATGATACACGAGTATTATTTACATATATTACAGGCTGATTCTATAATTTGACTATTAAATTCTGGTTATTATTCCCTCCTTATGGAATTTTAATGATGAAGGTGTCGGTCAAATATCAACTCACGACCCTCACAGAAATGTGATAAAATCTGGGCGATCACTTATTCAGAAATAACAAAGTTATCACAACGTTGATCATTAAGAATATCATCGGTTCAATATGCATATATTCATGCCTTTACAGCGTTATCATGTAATTTACATTCGTTTCAAACACCGGAACGAGTGCTTTCATATTGCTCGCACTGGCAAGCAGAATGCTCTTCTGTCCTTCTTGGAAACACGTTCACTTTGTCTCACAATCAAAGAGTGGTCTCCCAGCACATTCTTTGCTGCTGTGCTCTGAGCTACTGCTTCGCACACTCGTGGGGTCAAACATGAATGGGTTCAGGGACAAAGATGACGATGTTTAGACTCACTTTCCAATGATTTAAATATAAGAGGTACAGAACTAAACGAGGCCACGGAACTTCTTACAAATAATGGATTGTGGAGGGGGTTAGTAAATTCATAGTAGCTTGCAAACAAAGGAAAATGTTAGGAAAGATTGTAGAACCAAAATTTCAGAAGAATAAGATAACATACAACAAGAATGAAACACACTGCAAGAAACGTAAAATCTCTCAGATAATATGAAAAAAAGAAGGATAAATTTCTACGGTCAAATTCTCAGAATAAACTCTAATAGATTAACCAAACAAACCTTTGACTTCTTCCGTAACCGCAGAACGAAACCCAACTTGTTTAAAGGAGCTGAAAAAGTCCTAGTAGGATTAAACATTGTGGAAAATTCACTATTCGATCGAATACCTTAAGTAATAACTAAAGACGGAAATATAAGGTTCCAAGACAAATCTATATTAAAACGAAACCTATTATCTTGGAAGACAAGCGGAAGCGAAGATTAGAAAGAACGAAGAAATACTGAGCACTAAGAAAAGAATAACATTCAGAGAAATGATTGATTCAACGTACCTGAAGAGGGTGAAACAAAAGAAGAAGACCTATGATACTGTATATGTATCATCTTCGACTCTTTCTTCAAAGCTGTGTCCGCATCACACAGCAACTTCCCTAGATTCACTTTAGATCCAGGAAAAGCGACAGTATTATCCGCAAAGCTTTGCCTTTACCTGCTTGAATTATGGTTTTCTTTCTGAATTTCTCTTTGCTTTTGCCTTTTATAGAGATCTTTTGCCCCTTTGGTTTTGCCTTACCGCCTGTTTAGTATACATATTAAATGGGGAGGAAAGAACTTGATTACTTTTTCTAGATAGCTGTTTCTCGTATTTCTAAGTGTGTATCTTGCCTCTACGCATTGAAGTCTCGCAGGTTAATTGCCTTCACCGGATGTATGATTCTGTGCTCGAGCGAGCGGAGACAAGTCTCTCAGCTGCTCGTTAATAAGTCCAAAGCAGTGAAGGGAAAACACGTAAAAGTTTCGACTCACTGAACTTCTTTCGTCAGCAAGTAGACACCGTAGCGAGAAGACAGTTTGAGGAGTAATTCTTCTTGTTTCTCTATGTGTTTAACTTAGCATTATCACAGACAGAGGATGTTTGAGACACTATCAGTGGAGTGTGTCTGCATCAAGGAGCTACTCCTCCTTGCTGGGAAATGATAGAATATCCCAAACTTCACAAAATGCAAAAAATCAGCTTATTTCGTTCAGCGTGATAGTGACATAAAACTTGAGGATTTAATTGAATCTATATATAAGTTATAAAATAAGAGTTTTGTCTGTACATTGCTCAGAATTTGAAAAGAATAGTATTTCTGTATTGGCCATGTCCACAGTAACCAGGAAATGCACTTTTTACTTTTCCGTAAATTCCGTCTGTCTGTCTGTTTGTCTGTCTGTCTGTTTGTCTGTCTGTCCATGTGTCTGTATGTATGTGCACGCATCACTAGAAAACGGCTAGAGAGAATTTCATGAAAATCTGTATACAAAGTCGGGGAATACGTCGCTATAATCTAGGCTATAAATAATTTTATTCACGCTGATTGAAAAGGTAGTTTAGGGAAAGGCCAAAAATTTAACTTTCAAATATTTTTGTTATTAATGGTCCTATCGTAATAAAAATTGGTATACAAAGTCGGGGAATATGTCTCTACCATCTAGGCTATAAGTAATTTTATTCACGCTGAGTGAAATGGTAGTTCAGGGGAAGGCCTAAAACTTTATTTTTAAATATTTACATTATTAGTGGTCCTATCGCATTGAAAATTGGTATGCAAAGTCGGAGAATTAGCCGCTAAAATCTAGGCTATAAATTATTTAATTCACGCTGAGTAAAATGGTATTTTAGTGGAAGGCCTTAAATTTAATTCTCAAATACTTATATTATTAATGGTCGTGTCCATAAATACTGCATAACCAAAGTTATATAGAATTAAATTTTCTACCATTTATGTCTTATATATTTTACCGTACCGGCAATGATAACACAGATATTCATGAATTTGTATTTTTGTTGCTAGGTCCATACCAACGCCGAGCCACGAGAAAATGGGTTAACAGAATTTAATGAAAATCAGTATATAGAGTTGGGGAATAACAAACTACAGTCTAAGATATAATCAATTCTATTCACCCTGGATAAAATTGTAGTTTAGGGGAAGGCGCCTAAAATGTAATTTTTAAATACCTATGGTATTGGTTCTATCGAAATATACTACATAACAAAAGTTATAGAGAATACAATTCCCGGTCATTTGTGTTTTATTTAGTTTTACCGTACCGACTGTGGAATGAGATGTATTTCAGAGTCTGAAGGAAACTAAATGTGAAGGCCTACAATATCGAAAGCCCATAACATTGATCAACAATAACATTACACTGACCATTGTTTGTTGTAATGTTCTTTGTCTCTTAAGCTGCCTCTCAACTCCGATAGATGGGATTACTGCTGCGTACCGAGTATAACAGCCTGACTGAATATTGACGGGAACTAGCTGGGGAGTTAGAAAACTTCTTCTTTAGCATGCCATTCCTCTGGATCATACATTTTCAAATATTGCTGGTACGTAACGCACTGGTTCATCATAGTATTCCAGCTATTCGATCCTTGCTCTGACGCGCTGTTTTAAATGAGCAGTGGGCATACATAAGGCAGAGGCTCACTTAGTAAAGTAGTAGTAGTATGGCGTGGTCTAGAATAACAATTAGGGCTATTCCAAAAGTATAGCACTACAATTCCTAAATATCTCAAAATTCAACCCTGAAAAGAGCCGTTTCTTAAGAAAAGCTTCTTCCTCTTCATTTTTGCTAAATTCCACATTCATTTTATTCCAAATTAGCAGTGAAGAGGGGGTTTCACATCTGGCTTGGAGGAAAAATTTGCCTCCAAGTCAGATAGCTTTTTCCGCCGCCAGTGTAGTGAAGTGATACTTTTCGACTCATCGGGGTACTCCTAGGAAACAGATTAGTAAAAGGGCATAGTTTTTGCCCTGAGAGTCGTCACTATTCGACCCCCTCCCCGCCAAAAATGGACGAAGAGTTTTCACGGCTCACGGCTTGGCCATTCCAGCTCTGGTACTTTGGACTGTTAGACAGGCGGCGTAGTACTGTTCTTTAAAAGTGAAAGAATGTGTGGTTTTTCATTTGATCGAGTATTTCATATGAAGGCATTGCTTTTAATCCCGCCATTCCTACTGACGTCATTGTAATGCATGACCATTTTAGTTGGGAAAACCATTAAGACAGTCTTTCTCTGGATGTAAAAAGGCAGGTGGAGAGAGTCTACCATTATAATGAAAGCTCCCCAACCTGACTGTTAATGATGGTATGCAAGCGGGTCTACCATTACAGTGAAAATTCTTTAACTCCGTCTTCATATGAGAAAAGATGTTTGGTGACTTTCTCGTCGCGTTTCTAGGGTAACGTTAAGAGCTATGCAATTTCATACAATCTTCCTCACAACGTGTACACTACCTAACCTAGAATTCTGCACGGGTACATCAGCTAGTTTTAAAATAAATTGTTTGCTTTTTAATTCCAAATTTTTATTGTTCAGATTCAGGATAGTTTCCTTGGGGCATTATTTGCCTCTTGTCCTTACTCTTATTTGTCTTATAGCTCCAACGATCGCAAGAGAATCCGCAGTGGTGGACCCTCCATGTGTCTGATGGATCTATCCGAATAAGGAGAGGAGGCAAAGGAAATCAAAAGTAAACTGTTCTAAAACTGAGCAAAGGAAATGGAGTAATTAACAGAAACCTTTTATTTCAAAATAAAATTAAATCCTCAAATGAAAATTTGAATAAATTATTTAAAAATTATTTACCAGATCTAGTAATTCTTCCTTTTAAAAATCAATGACTTAACATTTAGTTGATTACTTTAGTTGGAATATTCATTTGCCTGGATGCATTAAAATAGTATCTTAGAGTCAATTTTCATTTAATACTCAAATGCCGTCAGATATTACCTCGAAATTAATATTTTTTACGGAATGCAACCTGAAATTCTTAATGGAAATAATTATCCCGTCAACAAGCGTTGTTTGGTCTCATTACGTTGGCGTAATTACAAATTAAACATATTAGTACTGAACCGTATCATATCACGGTCCAATTGTGATAAATGAACACTGCGGATATATTTGAAGTAATGGCCGAGGATCGAATAAAGTAGTGCTGGGTGACCATGAGTCTAAACGTGTCGACCACGTAGCGAGTAGTGTGTCATGTTTTCATTTATTAGAACCCCGGCAAAGACCCGAGAATTACTTGTGTAGATCCCGTTGAAGGCTTGGGTACGCAAGGAGGTGAGCGAGAAAGGAAACAGCCAAGGAGAGACAGAGGGAGAGATCTGAAAGCGGGGAAGTACCGACCGACGACAGGTTGGTCACGAACATAAGAAACCCAGGCCTGGAATCACCTGAATATGGTCCCTTATTTAAGCCGTGGAGTCATTTCCTGAAATTATACATCCATAACCGGTCACCAGACCGGGAGAACGGCCACCAGGACGAGGCCTCTTCCCCTGCCGAGAATAGACCCCCATCGCTAGGAAGCAGACGCCGCTCCCTAACCAGGAGGAAGAGAACGCCTGGGTAAGAGGACGCCAAGGTGCTCGAGCAGTGCGACAGGCCCTAGTGGTTATTGCCTCATGGATCGGCAACCGCCAAGGCCCGCGCTAGTCACCGCAGTGGCCAGAAGGACTGATCTCCCGAATAGCTGGACTGGCGAGGAATAGGCTAATGACTTGTGCATGACATCTGTTCCCAACTAAGGCAGTTGCGTGGACCTTTCCCGAACCACATCCTTGCATGTGCTATTTACAAAATGTCAGGTTTTACATGTACGCATCATTCTATTTCAGCCTATGAGGTTTTGTCCTGACCCTTATTACCCGATTACACCGCACTTGATACGCATCACTACGTCTAGCCTCGTAGCATGCTGATCATGGGGACAGGCAGGTACTCCTGTGGTATTACACTGCGAATCCTCCCTGCTATCTTTTTTCTTAGAACTAATAGCATGTCGGAGGCGATGTAGAGTAGTGTCGACCGCCATGCGGGGAGAGCGAGCTCCCCCCCCCCAAGAAAAGAAAAGTAACCACTCTCCATTATCTAAGTGACACTTAGCGAGGAAGTGATGGACACAGACATATTATACCGGTGATAGATGAGAGTTGGTAACAATTTGTTTAGACTCATTTGAGCAACATTTACTCCTCAGTTAATAAGTGTCTTCAATACAAGTTCTCGGTGTATAGTAATTGCGAGTAGGCTAAGATGACTAACCACTGTGAAGGACCAGATCGGAGCCGAAAAAATACCTTAATCGGGTAACTATCGTTTGAACGGACTAATGTCTCGTTAGTGGGTATTGCCAATTGTATCCTTACCTTGGTTACGACAATGTATTCGTCCACAAACGAAGCGGTGAAGAGAATTGGGAATGACCACAGTTACGTGTTTACAGGCACGCAACAACAGTACAAAGCCGAAGGCAGCTAACCATGAACCCAAGAGGACCGAGCCAGAAGACTTCTAGACCTATAGACAGTACCGCTCTCAGGTATTAAATTCTACACATGGAGCGGTTCCAAGGGGATCGCGTATAGCAGATGGAGGTAAAGATAATAATAAATAGTAGTTTTTCTTGAAATCTCGGCTGATGCCTTAAGTCGGAACCCAACAGAAATAATTTCGGCCCATCCGATTGAGATACTCGGCGATGCTGATGAGAAATCCTTACGGAAGATGCGCTATCTGCCGCAAATGCAGCGAAGAGACGAGAACAGTAGTGAGCTTATTCGGTATTTCGAGGGACCCATTCCCATAACTGATGCAGATTTTCTATGCACCGCTCGATGAAGGCAGAGCATTATCTTGAATACCTTCTCTCCTCTCTGTACCAGGAAAAGTTGATTTCAAGAGCATGAGGTCTTTCTGTGGGGTGCCTAGTCCTTAGGAGATAGTGCAGAGAGGGAGGATCGCAAGGCGAAATAATAGATATTATATCTTTCTTTCCTTTATTCAATCTCTGGAAGGCCACCCTATTATATCGCCGAGTCATAGATATTTACTAGAAAATAAATCCCAATTTCAACAACAGAATATCAAAAAAATCAAGTTGACAAAGTAAAAATCAACTGAATAATGTCTTTCTCAATCAGTTATGTCCATCATAACTTTCATGGCATAAATTATGAATATAGCATATTGTAAGAAAATAAGAAATCCTAAAGTCTTTTCTATTGGCACTTGCGATTTCTGATTACGCTTTCTACATAAATTAAATATGCTTATATGAATGAAATGTAGTGATCATATTCATATGTGAATAGTAATTGTGATGCAAGCCAGAGTGGCATTTGGTTTGCTTTCATTTTCTTTGTGAATATGTTTCGGACTGGAGACATGCTACACCCCACTTTTATTTCAGTATTATTTAGACTTGGGATAGGAAGGCTATGGCAGGATTTAGTGTAGTGTGTGGTTCCTTTAGGACAGTTTCACCCGTGTCCATGCAGACATTAATGATTAAGCGATTACAAATTCATCTATGAGCTGGAGGACAGTACACCTCACAAGTATCGAGCGGGGTACCCAGTAGTGTGATTAGAGTTAGCATTCAGTCAGGATATGCACGACGGATTTGGGGATTTATTTCAGATGCCGTAGAGTGCCGAAATGAATTTTTAACGTTGGCTATATCAAGGGTCATCAATATGTGGTGGCAGGCTAAACTTTTACAGTGTATGGAATTCGAACATGGGAATGTTGATTATGAGGCTGTGATAAGCCAGTGTTATTGTGTACGAACCGTAATTAATTCGCGTTATTTAGATTAGGTCCAATGAGCCATAGATTTTGTGTGTGGGCTGAGACTTATATTTGTAGGGCGCTGGCATAGTTTAGGGGCGATATTGTCAGGGCAATGAGCTCCTAGCCAGGCCCAAAACAGTACCGTATGAAGGATTTATTTGAATGCCTGTATGACGAGAGAATTATCGGCGAGAGGGAGCCTTTTGCAGGTATGAAGTGACCTAGCGGTTAAGCCAATGGACCAAGGTAACTACACTACTAGGTAGACTACTCTGGCGGTTGAAGCTCCCATTGGCTGGAGCGCTACGATGTCACGCGATATGAACGAAAGCGAGTAAGGTACACAGTCGCAGTACAGCAAGCCTGTCAATTCTCGTGTCTGTGAAACATCTCCCCAACCTTTCATCAAATAATAATCTGGTATAGTCCGATTCAATAAGTAACGGTGCTTCCAATAGATTTAAAAAGCTATATGAGTGAAAATGCGTTAAATTTCGTCACATGCTGAGCAGGTAGAACATCAAATATCAAATATATGACATATAATATGATAAGGAATAAAATATTGCCATGAAACTCAAAGTGATTAATTTCTTTTCTGATGAAGTAAATATGTAGATCAAATGGCATAGGAAAATATGCATCATATCGACATCTTTACGGAATTATATTAAAGCATTAAAACTTACGTGCCGGGAGACTTAATTAGTTGATGAACCAGTCCAAAGCCTTCTTATTGGCATATTTTCTCAGTGCTAGCTCCTTACTCTTCGCATTTAAACGCCATATCCTAGTAAATGTTCTGGTCCTTACGTAGAGACAAATTATTCTTTTGTTACCTCTACTACAGGGGTAACACCAAACAAGGCACAAACAGAGTTAAAAGGGGAAGGTAAGAGCAAACTACACAATATAAGAAGACAGTACACACTCGGAAAAACAGTAGCTGGCATTGCCCGGATCTCCAACAAAACATGTACGAAATATCAGTAGGGCCAACTAGTGAACAACAAACCGGGAAGATGAAAGGGCTGGGAACCTACCAAAAGGCATGGACATGGCTTAGATAGCGGATTCCGAAATGAATCACCGTGATCCTTAGTTTTTAAAAATATTATTTACAAGATAATTTTACAAATACATTCCAAGTTATGAGCTATAAGTTCAGTGATATATACAGGTTATTCGTAGCAGTGTAAGTTCAAATTTCAAAGCAACTGTACTTCCGGTTACCAATGCAGTAGTACAATGCAATTTACAGGTTATCCAAAATCTAGCGTACCTCAAGTGATACAGAACTACCAGAGGCAACCCCCAAGGGAAATAATGTTAAACTACAATATACATATTTTAGTGAAACAAGAAATGGGAATGCCTCGGAAACGAACAGGTAAGTCCAGCTGAAAAACTAAGGCGTCATAAGTAACTAATTTGGTGAATCTAGGCGAGGTTAGGGCAGACTCCTGTATGAAAAGCAAATCGGAACATTACGGAAATTTTAGCAGGAACGGAATTCAAGAGTGCTTACCCGAGGAGTGTGCCATCCCGCAAGCCGGGGGTCGTCAACCAGATAGGCTGCTCGCAGTCAGATAAACCGAGACCGACAGAATTCAGGATACAGAATTCATTCGAACACTGCCTCGCTCACTATATATAGGAATTACTGGCCTTGGAGGCAGCCAATCAGTGTGCACGAGTTCCCTATCGCCACCTAGACTCACCAATCACAACCTTACTTTCGATCGCAAACTTTGACTAACATTCTAGAATACGCATGATCGCGAAAGTCGTATTTTTCCAGAATAGACAGAACACGCTTTCTAGAACACATACCAACAAAGTAACACACCCTGTACAAAAGTTATGTAACTTTCTGGGTCTTTCCAGGAACTATAGACATAATTCTACTATTTACAAATGCCTATGTTACAACATTATACAGTACAGGTTAGGTCAATAAAAATAAAACATCATATTGTATTTTACAAACAAAGACTTCAAAAAAATACATTCCACTCGCATTACATGTTTCACTTGTAATTTCTTCCTCCCCCCGAAAGTCGAGCCCTGTTCGACCAATAATATAACCTCACTGGGGAGCAAGCGATAGAACGTTTTCACACAGTAGCGATAGTAAAGGTACATTACTTTAACACACCTGATTTCTTGAAGTTAACTTTGTCATAACCAACAACACAAACTGTCACATAATTTTCAAAAATAATATAGATCCACCTCTTGAATAAATATCACAAAATCCACATGGATTTTCACATTGCACTTCAAAATGCCTTCTTTCACAGATGATTAGACAATTTGTAGTCTGTCCACCAAATCAAGTACACCATACTTTCTGCCAAGTGTTAGAAATACCAAAACTTCCCACTTGTTGCTAACACTTTTGCACTACTTTCCCAGAACAGTCACAGCACAGCTAGGCCACAGGTTCTTGCTGATGATGCGGCTGCCGACACGGCCGTTTGCCGGCAGCCTCCATTCAATATCAGTCCAAACCCGACACCTAAGTGAGATGCAGTTCAGTGGTCTCTTGCACCAAATAAGCCGGGGTGAGACACCGTCCAGTCCGCCTGCCACCAATAGGACGATCCCCGCAGGATAGTGCTGCTGGATTGTGACGCCCAAGGCACACAGTGTGCCTCCCAATTTGGGACTTCAGTTTGCTGCCCGAAGGAGCTGGTCACTGCAGCCGCTGTAACACACACAAACCGCAGCAGACAGGGAAATACTTTGAGGTAAAAGTATGCTGCCGGGCTCAAGATCTCGCGTAGTCACCCGATGGGTGGCTTAATAAGTTTGCAGTAGGGACTCTCCCTCACACACCAGGGATATTAGGACACTAGCCCCGGGGTAAGCACTGCTATCTACAATTCACGTGACAAGATTATGGTGGAGGTGGAAAGAAACTACAGGAGGGTGCCCTAAACCTGACCGTAAAAGGAAGAAAATTCCAAGTAGTGACCCTAAACTAAAACTTATCTAACTTATAATACTAAATCAACACACTAGAGGATACCTGAAGTATTCACTTACACAATTACTTACAACTAACTTACAATAAAACTTATTATTATCTTATAACCAAAACCTTATAAATAACCTTAAAATAAAATTATTTTATAACTAAATTCTTACAAATAACTTACAACTAAATCTACAAGGTCACCCACAATGGTATTTACCCTTCCCTACCAGACTTAAGGTACCTTGATCTGGGAGAGATGTACTCTGCTGATCCTTTTCCTTTCGGGATCGCTCACCAATAATGTCACCGGGGTGAGGAACTTTAAGATGGTGCAGGGACCTCGAAATCTGGGGGCCAATTTACTGGTAACATGGTCCGCAGCACTACTGACGGGATGTGTTCTAATAAACACCTCGTCACCCACAGAGAGATCGTGCGGTCTTCGCCCGTGGTTGTAATTACGCTGGACCTTAGCGTAATAAACCTTCAAGTTCTTTTGTGCACGGTGCCAATTAGCTCGGATCTTTTCTGGGCTGGCATCGTCGGGCAGAAGATCATTAACTGACCATAGGTTAGATAGAGGAGAATTTGGAGTAAAAGCCAACATCAACGAAGCAGGGGTTTGCTTGTGGCTTTCATGGACAGCAGTGTTAAATGCAAATGACAACCAGTTCAATGAAGAATCCCACTTGGAGTGGTCTGAGGAGTGATAAGCGATTAGGGCAGATCGCAGGTTACGATTCACTCTCTCAGCATAATTGGGCTTCGGGTAATACGGAGTAGTGGTTACATGAGCAATGGATAGATTAAAACAGAAATTCCGGAACTGGGCAGAAGTAAAGGCTCTTGCGTTATCACTTACCAAGAATTGACAGGGTCCAAACGAGGCGAATATCTGTTTCAAGCACGAGATGGTGGTGTTGGCGTCAGCCATCCGAGTGGGGAACAGCCACGTAAAACGCGAAAAGGCGTCAAAACACACGAGTATGAAACGATGACCATTCCGAGATCTCGGGAAAGGACCAATATAGTCTATGAACAGTCTTTCCATGGGGCGATAAGCTTGCTCAGAAGACAAGAGACCTAGACGATTATTCGGGGCAGGTTTACTGATGTTACAAGTCTTACAGGACTTGACAAGGGTACGGATCTCACTATCCATGGATTTCCAAATAAAGTGGTTACGGATTTTTTCTCTTGTTTTGAAAACGCCCACATGACCGCCCACTGGGGATTCATGAAAGTATTTGAAGAGAGCCGGGACCAGGTTAGTTGGGACTACAATTTTGGGGTCTCTGCGACCACGAGCAGGACAACACAAGACACCATTCTTAAGAATATAGGGCTTAACATGCTCACCGGATTTAATCCTGTCGACAATGGCCTTTAACTCAGGATCATCCTCTTGATGTTTGGCAATATCCTTGAAAAGGAAGGGAGAGTCAGTGAGAACAACATTGACAAAAGCTGATACTTGTTCGGGAGATGGGTCAACTGGCTCGGATTGAGGGTCAGAGCTGTCTGGATGAAACATCCTACTGAGGCCATCAGCCACAACGTTTTCCGTGCCACGAATGTGGCGGGCCTCAAATTGGAAGGCTGAGATTCGCACTGCCCATCGTGCTAGACGACCGGTCTTTCGGGGCTTGGCCAGTACCCAACTCAATGCCTGAATTTCAGTTTCAGATCGAAAGGGAGATGTTCCAGGTACAATCTGAAGCATTCTAAGGAGAAGACAACAGCCAGGGCTTCCAACTCATAAATGGAATAATTACGCTCAGCAGGATTCAGGGCACGGGAAGCATAAGAAATAGGACGACGCCCGTTTTGAAATTCCTGTAGAAGAACTCCGGATATGCCTGAGGAAGAGGCGTCAGTCTGAAGGATGAAGCGTTTAGAAAAGTCTGGCATAGCCAGTACAGGGGCGTTACATAAGGCAGATTTCAAGTCCATGAAGGCTTCACGTTGGGCATCACCCCACACAAATTTGGCATCCTTTCTTCTCAAATCGTTCAATGGAGCTGCACGTTCAGCAAAATTAGGAATGAACTTGCGAAAGAAATTCACCATGCCAATGAATCTGGCTACAGCCTTGACGTCCTTTGGAGGGGGAAATTCTGGATGGCGGCAGTACGAGACTGATCGATTGGGACACCACTCCCCGACACGATATGTCCTAAGAAGGACATCTGGGGTTGTGCGAAGGAAACCTTGGATGCCTTGAGGGTTAGACCTGCCTTACGCAGTCTTTCAAGCACTTCCTTGAGATGGAGTAGGTGTTCCTCGAAGGTTTCGCTAAAAATTACGAGACCGTCAAGGTAATTATAAACAAACTTGGACTTAATGTCCGATAAGACATAATCTAGTAACCGTGTAAGGACAGCCGCTCCAGTTGCTAGGCCAAAAGGGACGCGTTCGAATTCATATAGTTCCAAACGGTTGCAAATGCAGTGAGATGCTTGGATTCTTCGGCAAGGGGTATCTGGTAATAAGCCTGATTTAAATCGAAAGTGGTGAAAATTTTTGCATTAGCGAACCAAGAAAAACAAGAGTGCAAATCAGGAAGTGTGACAGATTGGAGGACTACCTTACGGTTCAACATCCGATAGTCCACTACAGGCCGATAACCACCTTGTGGTTTGGGAACCAGAAACATTGGAGAAGAATAGGCTGACTTGGAAGGCCGTATCTCTCCATCAGCTAGCATTTGATCAATGATAGCCTTCAGGGCTTTCATTTTGGGAGGTGACAACCGGTACGGAGGAGAGCGAACAGGTATGTTATCTGTAACCTCAATTTTGTATTCTAATACATTGGTGACGCCTAACCGGTCGGTGAAGACATCAGGGAACTTATCGCAGAGTTTCTTAAGTTGATTGGCCTGCTCTTCGGGTAAGTGATTAAAATCAAAAGCCTTGGGTTCATCAGAATCTTCGGGAACAGTGTTAACATGGCAAGGCAGCATAGGGGAGCGATCACACAGCTCAAAGGTTCTTGCACAAAATTTAAAATGGAATCTGTTGAACTGGAGGTCCAAAATCATGCCTGTTTTTGCAATAAAATTTGCACCAAATATGAGTTGGCTGGACAAATCTTTTGCCACTAGCACTGGCATTTTCCAGGTGAAATCACGGACTCTAATCTTGACCTCTAGGGACCCTACAATATTCAATGAATTGGAATTAGCAGTATGGCAGGTTAAGGACACGGGTTGTAATGTAGGTAGCTTGCAAACAGTTTTCATAGAATCATACCATGTCTCATTCATCAAGGTGACACTACTCCCAGAGTCCAGCAACGCACAGACAGGTTCATTATTGACCTCTATGCATAAATATGGTAGTTTACAAGAAGGTATGGCAGAAATCCTACAAGATTGTAAGAAATGAAGACCCGAGTCAGACTGGGAGCAATCATTAACCTCAGAATTAAGAAAATTAACCAAGGTACAGTCATGATCGACAAGACAAGAAGCCATGCTTTGGGATTTCTCAGCAGAACCGGCGGTTAGACATCTAGCACTACTATGGCCTGGGGTTCCAGAGCCAGAAGTGTTACGTGGGCACTACCTAGAGAAATGCCTAGTTGATCCACAGTTACGACAAGAAGTATTGGTGGAAGAGCCTCCACCCATCGCAGGTTTCCTATTGCCTAATGTCCCGGCCTTGGGACAATCCCGCCTGAGATGAGCCGTGGAGCCACAATTGAAACATGAACGGGGATTACGCGAGTTGGAAGCAGGTGACGGGGCGGTTTTAGAATCCTGAGTAGGGGGTATGGTTATAGGAGGTGGGGCTAATGCCAGGCGTAGCTGGTCAGCATATCGAATGCCTTCAGCGGACACTGTAATTGCTTACAACTGGGCGAATGTTGCAGGTCGGGGTGAAAGAGCCAGATATGATCTAAAGTTCGGGGCGAGACCTTCAACTATGTTGGCAACCATCTGAGCCTCTGAATAGTGGAGCCGGAAAATCTTAGCTTGGAGCTTAATGTCTTGAACATACTCAGATAGTGACTCATTAAAATGTTGTACTCTAAAATAGTGCTTCTGCACTAATGCAGACAAGACACGAGCAGGAATGAAATATTCAAGAACATGGGCATGAAATTGATCTACTGACCATCTTTCAGTAATGGACCTGACAATGTGCTCAGAAAGAGCTCCAGAGACATGTGGGTATAGAATTTGAAATACATTGTCGTTATTGAGACCATACACAATTGACTGATCCTTGAATTCAGTTAGGAACCGAAGGAAGGAAATAACTTCATCAACGGAGTTAGCTGAAAATTTCGAGATACCTTTAAACACAGTGGTCAACGGGTGAGGCAGACTGGAGAAAATCTGGGGAAAGACAGGTGTAGGTGGTGCTTGGGAAGGCTTAGAATAGTCTAGAGGGTTTACTGAGGCATCGTACCTTTGGTTTGGGTGCCCTTGTGAAAAGGACGGAGTACAGGATAGGTTAGGGCTAACGTTATCCTGCAATGTTACGGGCGCAGACAACCTAATTTGAGAAACGTTCTCACTAATCTGAGAGACCATTTGGGCATTAACCGGTTGTGTAGAGGTTATGCAACTCGATACGGGTGGCGCTAGGACAGGTGGGTGGTTTTGCACCATTGAATCAGAACCGGGTTGATTAGGAATAGAAGGTAAACACTAAGCTTCAACGGAATTAGCAGGAATCATAGGAAAACTTGTACGGTTACCAACATGCAAAAGAGATGTATCATTAAGATGACTTACAGGTGTCCTAGTTTCAGATAATGAAACAGAAGATCCCAGGGCAGCATTAGTCACCCCAGACTCCTGAATTGGCCTAACACCAGCACTAGGTGCCAGATCGCCCACTTGAGCAGCAATTGATGCCTCACCACAGTCAACACTGTCACTCATTCCAGATGGAATAGACACTTGAATGTGAGAAACGGTGTTATTTAACTTATTGCCTTCAAGCAAACCACTGCTTCTGTCGAAAACTTTGGAAAACTGTTCTAATAAGGTCTGACATTTCTGCCGCTCAACTTCCGGGAATTCAATAGACAACAAATCCTTAATCCTGTCCAAATAATGAAATAACTGCCTCTTAACCCGCGCTAATTGGCCATGCGAGGGCTTAGAAGCACTAAAGGACACAAGAATGGCGTTAAATTCAGGTAACCTATCTTCAATCACGGCCAAAGATTCACGCAACTCGTCTGTAGTTAACTCAGGTATGGTTATAGGTAGGTCAAGGGACTGCTTCAACAGGGTAGTGTCATCTCTGACATTCCCTGTCGAATTAATTTTGCGAATTTTTAACTCGTAAATCAGTTCAGCCTTTCTTAAATGGAAAGGATTAGGAACAGCGCGAGCCATCCTGACAGGTAGAAACAAGATTTCAAGCGATACACGAACCACAACTTTACGGAGTTTTAGGTTAGGTATGATCACGGTTCACTTTTCTTCTTCCGCAAACTAGCGCTTGCCTCTGCTACCAAATGTTACCTCTACTACAGGGGTAACACCAAACAAGGCACAGAGTTAAAAGGGGAAGGTAAGAGCAAACTACACAATATAAGAAAACACTACACAATCGGAAAAACAGTAGCTGGCATTACCCGGATCTCCAACAAAACATGTACGAAATATCAGTAGGGCCAACTAGTGAACAACAAACCGGGAAGATGAAAGGGCTGGGAACCTACCAAAAGGCATGGACATAGCTTAGATAGCGGATTCCGAAATGAATCACCGTGATCCTTAGTTTTAAAAAATAGTATTTACAAGATAATTTTACAAATACATTCCAAGTTATGAGCTATAAGTTCAGTGATATATACAGGTTATTCGTAGCAGTGTAAGTTCAAATTTCAAAGCAACTGTACTTCCGGTTACCAATGCAGTAGTACAATGCAATTTACAGGTTATCCAAAATCTAGCGTACCTCAAGTGATACAGAACTACCAGAGGCAACCCCCAAGGGAAATAATGTTAAACTACAATATACATATTTTAGTGAAACAAGAAATGGGAATGCCTCGGAAACGAACAGGTAAGTCCAGCTGAAAAACTAAGGCGTCATAAGTAACTAATTTGGTGAATCTAGGCGAGGTTAGGGCAGACTCCTGTATGAAAAGCAAATCGGAACATTACGGAAATTTTAGCAGGAACGGAATTCAAGAGTGCTTACCCGAGGAGAGTGCCATCCCGCAAGCCGGGGGTCGTCAACCAGATAGGCTGCTCGCAGTCAGATAAACCGAGACCGACAGAATTCAGGATACAGAATTCATTCGAACACTGCCTCGCTCACTATATATAGGAATTACTGGCCTTGGAGGCAGCCAATCAGCGTGCACGAGTTCCCTATCACCACCTAGACTCACCAATCACAACCTTACTTTCGATCGCAAACTTTGACTAACATTCTAGAATACGCATGATCGCGAAAGTCGTATTTTTCCAGAATAGACAGAACACACTTTCTAGAACACATACCAACAAAGTAACACACCCTGTACAAAAGTTATGTAACTTTCTGGGTCTTTCCAGGAACTATAGACATAATTCTACTATTTACAAATGCCTATGTTACAACATTATACAGTACAGGTTAGGTCAATAAAAATAAAACATCATATTGTATTTTACAAACAAAGACTTCAAAAACATACATTCCACTCGCATTACATATTTCACTTGTGACATCTTTCATGGAATACTGGAAATTTTGACTTAAAAATACAAATACGAGTTTCATTACGCTTTTGCGTCTGGATACAGTCTGACAGTGAAACACACCAAATGCAATTTCGAATTGGGCTGTTTTTAACCACTCATGGCTGAGATGTGTGAGGTCCCCTTTTGAAATAACCGAGATCCAGTTACAGGTCTCTTCTCGCGGCAGTGAGCAATTTTCCTTCGAGGAACTAAGAGTTTCATCAATCGAACGATACTTGAAAGCCACATAACCCGCGAGGTATTTTAGGGAATCTTGGGTTACGTCCTCCCCTCATACCGACTAACACGAACTCTCCTCCCTTACCAACTCGGTTTCGACGTCCTCGACAAACATTTCAGTCTCTGAAGTCTCGTCAACAATGTCAATACACAGCTCATTTGTGACAAAGAGCATTACATTTTCTTCGGACTCGGGTTCCACAATAATTGTTGATGGGCAGTGAAGTCTTCTCCGAAGGACCTGCTTCCAAATAAAGGAATCGAATTTGCATTTCCGGATAATAACAGCAGCCTAATTCTATTTCTCACTTCAAACGGAGTTGGGTTGTTATAAAAAGCTCCCAACCCACGAACACGAGAGAAAAAGTTCTCCAAACAATCCCATTTTAGGCGCGATGTTAGTATGTAAGAAATACCCTGCCCTTTCAGGTTCTCAAAAAGTCCTAGTAGACTTAATTGAAATTAAGTATCCATTCTCAAAAGGACTGTTTCTTTTGCCAACCCTTATTTGCGAGATAATGTCCAGAAATCCTTTCAGCGTACTTTCTTGGCTGTGAAGATTAAGTCCGTAGCCACTTCTGAGTGAAGTTTTATGGTCCTTGGAATTCTAGAATTTAATGCATCGAATACGTTATTAACCAACTCGAAGAACTCACTTTCATGATCTTTATGCAGGAAGTATTTAACTGCCTTAGCAGTACGCCGAGAAAACAGCTGTGCTGCTAATTGTACATTTTGACTAGATCGTCCAGTTACACTCAGGTGAACACCATTGATATGATATATGTTGGTGTTAAGTCGCCACTTTGTTGTGCTAACAATTCTTGTATCATACCACTACGTAATTCCGTTCCGTTGGGAAGCACAAGACCTTCATCTAAGAAATAGTTCCTCAAAAGCTTTAAAAGATTAGGCACATTACAGAAAAACGACACTTTTCTTAATTTGTCCACGGGATTATAGAAAATGTGTTGGTCATATTTACATGCAGCTCTTTCCACAATTTAGCGTTTTTCCCTCCCATATCACATGTTACGGCAAGCACATTAATGTGGAAAGCTTCAATGTTTGTTATAATGTCCTGGGACTTCTGTCTCCATATTCTCCTCTTGGGCCTGCCGCTGGACCTACTCTGCTGGAGCTTCCAAAGCTTCCATTTGTATTTCTTTAAGTGGTTCAAACGCCTGAAAAGCCATAGGCCTATATCTAATTTTTGGTCAGATTTTTGATATGCTCTATTGGTGGAAAAATATATAATTCCCCTCCATGGGAACTTAGAATTTCCATTCGGAATTGCTAGGTGGACATTAATTCCATTGTGAAGTTTTATCTCCCATATGCAGTTATCAGACTGTGCCTGTTAAATAGGCTTCTGATAAGTTCACCTGAATACGCCCCAGCGTCAGTGGGCACGGTCTGATACATCCCACTCTAAAGAGTCTAGTGTCAGACCTAAGAAGAAACGCTGGGTAATAGAGCAAACGCCTGAAAAGCCATATACCTAATTTTTGATCTGATTTTTGATATGCTCTATTGGTGGAAAAATATCTAATTCCCCTCCATGGGAACTCAGAATTTCCAAACGGGTTGTTCCCAAATGTTTCGAAGGATGGATTATTTAGACCCATCCGCGAAGCCTCCAGTTTATATTTTCCTTCAGATTATCGTCCAGTATCAATCCTACCACCAGTGGCGAAGCGTGCGCTGAGTAAGGGGGTAGTCCGAGATTTATTTCTTAACTTATTTTAATCATATTGCACATGGAAATTTGTTTCGACGCGTGCAGATCTGTATTTAGTACTATATTAATGACTCTGAAACTAAGACAAACCCTATAACAACCTATAATTTGAGGCTGTAGTTCGGATGTAAAGGAGAGAGCATATAAGTCTATGGTAAGACCCCAACTAGTGTATCATTCCAATGTACGGGACCCTCACCAGGATTACTTGATTCGAGAACTGGTAAAATCCTAAGAAAACAGCTCGATTTGTTCTGGGTGATTTCCGACAAAAGAGTAGCGTTACAAAAATGTTGCAAAGTTTGGGCTTGGAAGACTTAGGAGAAAGGAGACAAGCTGCTCGACTAAGTGGTATGTTCCGAGCTGTCAGTGGAGAGATTGTGTGGAATGGTATTAGAAGACGAATAAGTTTGAATGGTGTGTTTAAAAGTAGGAAAGATCACAATATGAAGATAAAGTTGGAACTCAAAAGGACAAACTGGGGCAAATATACGCGTTTATGCGAAGGGGAGTTAGGGATTGGAATAACTTAACAAGAGAGATATTCAATAAATTTCCAATTTCTTTGCAATCATTTTAGAAATGTCTAGGTAAACAACAAATAGGGAATCTGCCACTTGGGCGACTGCCGTAAATGCAGATCAGTAGTGATTGATTGATTGATTGATTGATTGATTGATTGATTGATTGATTGATTGATATAACCCTACGTGCACTCGATTTTTTAAATGTAGACTAAATAGTCAGCGTGGAGTTGTCAACGTATTTTTAGAATAAAATATAGCAATATAATTCATTGTGTTGTAGATTTAATATTTTTTTTTGCTAGGGGCTTTACATCCCACCGACACAGATAGGTCTTATGGCGACGATGGGGTGGGAAAGGTCTAGGAGTTGGAAGGAAGCGGCCGTGGCCTTAATTAAGGTACAGCCCCAGCATTTGCCTGGTGTGAAAATGGGAAACCACGGAAAACCATCTTCAGGGCTGCCGATAGTGGGATTCGAACCTACTATCTCCCTGGTGGAAGCTCACAGCCGCGCACCTCTACGCGCACGGCCAACTCGCCCGGTGTAGATTTAATAAGAGTAATAGGGAATATACAGATTTTCCTAAAACTCACCTTAAACAATATTCTTGTAAATAAGTGACTTCAATCCGCCTGTCCTTCATTTTAGCGAATATGGCTATTACTCTCGTCTTGAAGTCAGGCGTCTACTTCAAACAGAAGTTCTCGCTGAATTTCAATTCATGATCATTGAAACGATATGTTTGCCACACCGAACAAATTCACACTTTCACGCTACGTAGGAGATATAAACTGCGAGACTGGAATAACACTCTTAGTAAAGGAGCGTCTCTTAGCAGACAGGCAGTGCCTAAATGAAGAAGAGAGATTGTGATTGTAGGTAGTCCATCGAACGGCAGATGTTATATGACCAGAAACTCGACATCTTCTTTCAACAGAAAGACGCTTCATTCCAAGTTCAGCGAATAAAAACTACTCAAGATGACTATCATGCAAGTGAAAGTAGAAATCGAATTACCCTAGTCTATAACCTTTTCTGTTTTATAATTTCCGCTGTGACTACAAAATAAAGGTTACAGCAGCATTTTTCTTCTTTAAGAGGCTTTTAGGTACAGAGCTACATACAGAACACTCAAAACAATAAAGGAAGTCGAAGCTTGCGGTTTTTTTCGTGTTGCGCATTGTGAGTGACAACCATAAGACTAATGTTAGCAGGATAAGAAGAATGTCTTCTTCAAAACACATTAAACCGAAGATCTGTCATCCTGTTGATAGTGAAATGCCTCGTCTTGCTTTCGACAAATGGCACATTCTGAAAAGTAAGAGATTCTTTACTAAAAAATCTATGTTCGATGGTTCCAAGGATATAAACGGCATTTTTATCAAGAAACTGTATCAGATGCAATCAAATGAAACCGTGAAACAGGTTCATTTTTCTTACATGCAAAAAATCGAGGCGTCTAAGTTTAAGAAAGTGAATGTGCTGCGCACGAAAGATATTTTCGCGACTGAAGTAATGACAGCCCTATAATATTTAAAAGACCATTCGTATACAGATATGCACGATTTTTTACTGCAGGTACGACTGTCAAATACAAGTTATCGATAAAAAATTGATACGACATACGTGTCAGTAGCACACATGTAGCAACACTGCAGCCGGACAAGATGCTTGATTATTTTGACGAGACCAAGGTGTTAAAACGTTTTACAATTAATTTATTTGAAACCATATATATAATAAATAAATTAACTAATTGTAAAATGTTTTAATATTTTGAACTTCAATAGGTCTAATAATGAGATTAATCTCTTGTAAGACAAAGGTGTTCAAAATTGCTAATGGACTTGATTTATAAAAGAGGTTAAACAGCAGGCTGCAGTACACATCTGATTTGCCACTGTGGGTTTTGAAAGTTATTCATGATTTTGTATCGAAAGCACAACCATTTGTGCATTAAAATCCTGTTGAATCTATTTATTGCCTGTGTAGCTTGATTTTCATCACTTCAGTTATCCTGAAATCGGACATCATAGTTATTGAGTGAAGTTACCTGCGAGTGTGCTATTGCTGTATTCTTAATTTTTTTTTTTTTGCTAGGGGCTTTACGTCGCACCGACACAGATAGGTCTTATGGCGACGATGGAATGGGAAAGGCCTAGGAGTTGGAAGGAAGCGGCCGTGGCCTTAATTAAGGTACAGCCCTAGCATTTGCCTGGTGTGAAAATGGGAAACCACGGAAAACCATTTTCAGGGCTGCCGATAGTGGGATTCGAACCTACTATCTCCCGGATGCAAGCTCACAGCCGCGCGCCTCTACGCGCACGGCCAACTCGCCCGGTGTATTCTTAAATAACATACATACACACATACATACATACATTATCATTATAGACTGTTATGCCTTTCAGCGTTCAGTCTGCAAGCCTCTGTGAATTTACTGAACGTCGCCACAATCCTCGATTTGCAACTAGTGTTGTGGCCTCATTTAGTTCTATACCTCTTATCTTTAAATCGTTAGAAACCGAGTCTAACCATCGTCGTCTTGGTCTACCTCTACTTCTCTTACCCTCCATAGCAGAGTCCATTATTCTCCTAGGTAACCTATCCTCCTCCATTCGCCTCACATGACCCCACCACCGAAGCCGGTTTATGTGCACGGCTTCATCCATCGAGTTCATTCGTAAATTAGCCTTTATCTCCTCATTCCGAGTACCCTCCTGCCATTGTTCCCACCTGTTTGTACCACCAATCATTCTTGCTACTTTCATGTCTGTTACTTCTAACTTATGAATAAGATATCCTGAGTCCACCCAGCTTTCGCTCCCGTAAAGCAAAGTTGGTCTGAAAACAGACCGATGTAAAGATAGTTTCGTCTGGGAGCTGACTTCCTTCTTACAGAATACAGTCGATCGCAGCTGCGAGCTCACTGCATTAGCTTTACGGCACCTTGATTCAATCTCACTTACTATATTACCATCCTGGGAGAACACACAACCTAAATACTTGAAATTATCGACCTGTTCTAGCTTTGTATCACCAATCTGACATTCAGTTCTGTTGAATTTCTTACCTACTGTCATCAATTTAGTCTTCGAGAGGCTAATTTTCATACCATACTCATTGCACCTATTTTCAAGTTCCACGATATTAGACTGTAGGCTTTCGGCACAATCTGCCATTAAGACCAAGTCGTCAGTATAGGACAGACTGCTTACTACATTTCCACCTAATTGAATCCCTCCCTGCCATTTTATACCTTTCAGCAGATGATCCATGTAAACTACAAACCGTAAAGGTGAAAGATTACAGCCTTGTCTAACCCGTGTAAGTACCCTGAACCAAGAACTCATTCTGCCATCAATTCTCACTGAAGCCCAATTGTCAACATAAATGCCGTTAATTGCTTTTAATAATCTGCCTTTAATTCCATAGTCTCCCAGTATGGCGAACATCTTTTCCCTCGGTACCCTGTCGTATGCTTTCTCTAGATCTACGAAACATAAACACAACTGCCTATTCCTCTCGTAGCATTTTTCAATTACCTGGCGCATACTGAAAATCTGATCCTGACAGCCTCTCTGTGGTCTGAAACCACACTGGTTTTCATTCAACTTCCTTTCAACGACTGATCGCACCCTCCCTTCCAAGATGCCAGTGAATACTTTGCCTGGTATACTAATAAGTGAGATACCTCGATAGTTGTTACAATCCTTCCTGTTCCTTTGTTTACAGATAGGGGCAATTACTGCTTTTGTCCAATCTGAAGGTACCTTACCAACACTCCACGCTAATTTTACCACTCTATGAAGCCATTTCAGGTCTAATTTCATCTATTCCTGCTGCCTTATGACAATGGAGTTTATTTACCATCCTTTCCACTTCCTCAAGCATAATTTCACCAACATCATTTTCCTCCTCCCCTTGAGCTTCGCTGTTCACAACACCACGAGGATGATTTCCTTTTACATTGAGAAGATGTTCAAAATATTCCCTCCACCTCTCCAGTGATTCCCTGGGATCTATTATGAGTTCACCTGAATTACTCAAAACACTGTTCATTTCCTTTTTTCCTCCCTTCCTAAGATTCTTTATTACTGTCCAGAAAGGTTTCCCGGCTGCTTGACCTAGCCTTTCCAGGTTGTTACCAAAATCTTCCCATGACTTCTTTTTGGATTCAACAATTATTAGTTTCTCTCTGTTTCTTTCATCTCTGTTTCTTTCATATACATACAAGTCCCTATCTGCCTCGGCCCTTGTTTGGAGCCATTTCTTATAAGCCTTCTTTTTACGTTTACAAGCTGCTCTCACTTCATCATTCCACCAAGATGTTCGCCTTTTCCCATCTTTACACACAGTTGTTCCAAGGCATTCCCTGGCTGTTTCTACTACAGCATCCCTGTATGCCACCCATTCACTTTCTATATCCTGAACCTGCTTACTGTCTACTGTTCGGAACTTCTCACTAATCATATCCATGTACTTCCGTCTAATTTCCTCGTCCTGGAGATTTTCTACCCTTATTCGTTTGCAGACAGATTTCACTTTCTCTACCTTAGGCTTAGAGATACTTAGTTCACTACAGATCAGATAGTGGCCTGTATCATCGAAAAATTCCCGAAAAACTCGTACATTCCTAACAGATTTCCTGAATTCGAAGTCTGTTAAGGTATAGTCTATTATGGATCTGGTACTTCTAGCCTCCCATGTGTAGCGGTGAATAGCCTTATGCTTGAAGAATGTATTCGTAACAGCTAAACCCATACTAGCACAGAAGTCCAGCAAACGCTTCCCATTCCCATTAGCTTCCATATCTTCCCCACATTTACCAATCACCCTTTCTTATCCTTCAGTTCTATTCCCAACTCTCTCATTGAAATCGCCCATTAGCACTATTCTATCCTTGCTGTTTACCCTGACTACGATGTCACTCAATGCTTCATAAAACTTGTCAACTTCATCCTCATCTGCACCCTCACATGGTGAATACACGGACACAATTCTAGTCCTAATTCCTCCAACTGACAAATCTACCCACATCATTCGCTCATTTACGTGCCTAACAGAAATTATGTTCCGTGCAGTGGTATTCCTGATAAAGAGCCCTACCCCAGACTCTGCCCTTCCCTTTCTAACACCCGTCAAGTGCACTTTATAATCTCCTATCTCTTCCTCGTTATCTCCCCTTACCCGAATATCACTTACCCCTAGCACATCCAGATGCATCCTCTTTGCTGACTCAGCCAGTTCTACTTTCTTTCTTGCATAAGCCCCATTAATATTGATAGCTCCCCATCGAATTCCATTTCGTTCGCCAAGTTGTTTCCAAGGAGTCCCTCGCCTGTCAAATGGGAGTGGGACTCCGGTACTCCCATAGGTCCGAGGCTTGCTTAAAATGTTGTGAGCTTGGTCGATTCATGAAGCAGGATGCTGCCCTACTTGCACATAGTCCAAGTGAGGATCTCTCTTCTAACGGGTTATGGACCACCGGTGGATTGTATAGTCCTAGCCGTCTGAGCACAAAGAGGGCCAGGACTCAGAATATGTCCGAGATGCCCACTCCCATTCCATAGCAACTGGTATCCCGACTCTCAGGATCACTTACTAGGCCACTCAGCCGTTGCCCATGGTTCACGAACTAGGACGTGACTACAGTAACCCACAAACATGAACCATTCTTAAATAACATAGCCACATAAATAACAGGGATCCATGAAAGATTTAAACGTGTGAACGCGAAACACTTAAACAGAAAAGTGTGGGATTATATTTATTTTCTACAGTACTTACTACCTACCGGTAACATTATTTTGTACAGTTTTTCCGCTGCGGATTGGTACGTTGTTCACTGAATTTCTTTATTAAGGTGTAGGGTGTGATTCAAATATGTTTTTGAGTGATTGGCTATATATTTGAACAGAAATATTCTGAACACTTAACGTATGTTGTAATGAACAATCGTCTTTCAATGCCAGCGAAGCAGTGCTCGGTGGTAGAAATGGGAACTAGGTCC
The DNA here is from genome assembly GCF_040414725.1 of Anabrus simplex. NCBI lineage: Eukaryota > Metazoa > Arthropoda > Insecta > Orthoptera > Tettigoniidae > Anabrus > Anabrus simplex. Next base: position 46,806,101 of record NC_090266.1, on the reverse strand, counting down.
ATATCGCTCATATTGGTGTATTGGGAAGGCGTATTAGCGCAGTCATAGTAGAGGGCGTACGCTGCGTACTGTTCGCTGGCGCCATCTGTCAGTGGAACCGGAAAAGACTTATGCATACGCTTGGTACATACACTGCTGACTCTCAATTATTGTTAAGTCAGAGGCTAACATTATGTGAGTTAACACAATCATTGAGAATCGACAGTGTACCGATATATTTGAACTGGGTCAAGGGGAAGCGAGGAAGTTACAACAAAAAGACCTCGACCATCACCTCACATTTTCATTTCATGTTTTTAAGGAAAAATATTTTTAGCAAGCACTGTGTACAATCATGTGTCTAATGTTTTTAGGTTATAATTACTACTGAGGATGACCTTATGTTTGGGTTGAAACATGTCTAATTTAAAGCTCATCTTAACTTGATGTATATTATGTATTGATTAGGAGGATAATTAAACACAATTTGAGAATTTGTAAAACGTTCCACCGTCAATACGGATCAAACAGGAAATTTTTAGTCTGTAATTTGTAAATTGTGTTAAAATGCGCGAAAATTTTCTAATAATGTTAACTGTTTTTAACTATGTCCACGTATGATAGACTGAGTCATTATTTTTCTGAAAAATTTATCGACAAGTCATTGTTTTCAGTGTTACCAAGAAATCATGCACTTTTTATTATAATTATATTTAGACTGAAGATTTCACACATGAAAGAGACGGAAGATGCCCCTTTTTAAAATAAAAAGGAATAATATTGTACAGTATTGTAAACGTGGAGTTACCCAATAATTAAGACCTTCTAACTTGTCCAAATTTATGTGACATATAAGAAAATAATTCTTGGAAATCCCCTTCAGGAAGGCATGAATAAAGTTTATTTGTAAAAATCCATACAGTTTTAGGAAAAAAGGAAAATGGATCAGTAATTCCAAATGGGATCATTGGGGATAATGTAAGGAGTTACTTAGCAAACTCACATAAAATATAAAAGTTCGCGATTCCAATTGGAATTATTGAGCTGGAGATGGTCAGGAATACACCAAGAGGGTGTGGACCTGGCGCAAGCACCCAAGTTACAGCGCAGAGCGCCAATGCTGAAGGATAACAAGATTTCTTACCTAGAGATTGTGCAGACATTAGGGGGCTGACGTGAGCAGGAGTAATTCATCTAGCTGCAGTACCCTCACTGCCGGGTTATTGATTTCTCCACGTCTGCGATGCTCGCGGTTGACTTCCTTAATATCCCCGCTATCATAACTCAGACAGTAAAATTGAATGGAACACAAAATATTGAAAATTACATTTTCTACACTGTTTCTTATTTACCGGTACTTCTCGTAAGTACCAATGCTTGGAATATGTTGTTGTTGTTGTTGTTCCGATCATTAGTTCACAGATTGACTTGATGCAGCTCTCCATGCCACCCTTTCGACCGATCAATCAATCAATCAATCAATCAATCAATCAATCAATCAATCAATCAATCAATCAATCAATCAATCAATCAATCAATCAATCAATCAATCAATCAATCAATCAATCAATCAATCAATCAATCAATCAATCAATCAATCAATCAATCAATCAATCAATCAATCAATCAATCAATCAATCAATCAATCAATCAATCAATCAATCAATCAATCAATCAATCAATCAATCAATCAATCAATCAATCAATCATCTTCATGTAGGGCAGTCTCCCAGGTGGCAGATTCCCTATCAATTGATTACCTAGCTTTTTTAAACATATTTTCAACGAACTTGGGAATTTATCGAACATTTGCCTTGAAAATGTATTCCAATCCCTTACTCCTTAATAGTTGCCCCAATCCGTCCTCTTGAATTTCAACTTTTTCTTCATATTATGATCTTTCCTGCTTGTGTCATTCCACGTCAACACTCCACTGACAACTAGAAACATACTACATACTCGAGCAACTCGTCCCAAAGTTTGCAATATTCTCGTAACGCTACTCTTGTCGGAAAAAACTCACGACAAATCGTGCTGCTTTCCTTCGATTTGTTTCCAGTTCTAACCTTTTATCTTCTGCATAACTACCAACTGATCAATCAATCAATACTGATCTGCATTTAGGGCAGTCGCCCAGGTGGCAGATTCCCTATCTGTTGCTTTCCTAGCTTTTTCCGAAATGATTTCTAAGAAATTGGAAATTTATTGAACATCTCCCTTGGTAAGTTATTCCAATCCCTAACTCCCCTTCCTATAAATGAATATTTGCCCCAGTTTGTCCTCTTGAATTCCAACTTTATCTTCATATTGTGATCTTTCCTACTTTTATAAACGCCATTTAAACCTATTCGTCTACTAATGTCATTCCACGCCATCTCTCCGCTGACAGCTCGGAACATACCACTTAGTCGAGCAGCTCTTCTTCTTTCTCTCTGTTCTTCCCAACCCAAACATTGCAACTTTTGTAACGCTACTCTTTTGTCGGAAATCACCCAGAACAAATCGAGCTGCTTTTCTTTGGATTTTTTCCAGTTCTTGAATCAGGTAATCCTGGTGAGGGTCCCATACACTGGAATCATACTCTAGTTGGGGTCTTACCAGAGACTTATATGCACTCTCCTTTACATCCTTACTACAACCCCTAAACACCCTCATAACCATGTGTAGAGATCGGTACCCTTTATTTACAATCCCATTTATGTGATTACCCCAGTGAAGATCTTTCCTTATATTAACACCTAGATACTTACAATGATCCCCAAAAGGAACTTTCACCCCATCAACGCAGTAATTAAAACTGAGAGGACTTTTCCTATTTGTAAAACTCACAACCTGACTTTTAGCCCCGTTTATCAACATACCATTGCCTGCTGTCCATCTCACAACATTTTCGAGGTCACGTTGCAGTTGCTCACAATCTTGTAACTTATTTATCACTCTATAGAGAATAACATCATCCGCAAAAAGCCTTACCTCCGATTCTACTCCTTTACTCATATCATTTATATATATAAGAAAACATAAAGGTCCGATAACACTGCCCTGAGGAACTCCCCTCTCAACTATTACAGGGTCAGACAAAACTTCACCTACTCTAACTCTCTGAGATCTATTTTCTAGAAATATAGCAACCCATTCAGTCACTCTTTTGTCTAGTCCAATTGCACTCATTTTTGCCAGTAGTCTCCTACTAGAGCCTCAGCCTACATATAGCCCACTGATATGTTTGTCATCTTCATGCCTTGGTCTACCCTTACCATTCTTACCGCCTACACTTCCACCAAAAGCCAAATGAACACGATCTGGGCGTCTAAAGCTGTCTCGTATCATTCTGTCTCTTGTCAAACGGTAACCATGTCATTCTTCCTTCGCCAATTCATTTCAGTATCCCTTCATTCGTGATTCGATCTACCCATACCACCTTCAGCATTCTTTTGTAACACCAAATTTCAAAAGCTTCTATTCTCTTTCTCTTTGAGGTAGTTATTTTCTGTGTTCCTTGTCCATGCAATGCCATGCTCCAGACAAAAGTCTTCAAAACATATTTCTAATGCTTATATCAATGTTTGAGTGAGCAAATTTCTCTTCTTAAGAAAGGCCTGTCTTGATTGTGCTAGTCTGCATGTTATGTCCTCCTTACTTCTGTCATCGTCAGGTAGTCTAGTTCCAAGTAGAAATATTCATCTACTTCTTTAAGACTTCATTTTCTAATCTAATATTTCCCGCATCACTTGACTTTGTTTGACTGCACTCCATTACATTTGTTTTGAATTTATTTATTTTCACCTTGTGTTCCTTCTGCAAGAATGGGTCTATTCAGCAGTTCCCCAGATTATTATTCTTAACAATTACATTGCAATTCGAAAATACCCGGTGGCATTGATCACTTGCAGTACTGTGATAATAAAGTGGTGTTGAAACAACAACAACAACAACAACAACAAGAATACAACAAGAAATTCTATGGAATGAATATATTACAAGAAATAGATTCTAAATCCATCCTCAGGCATGAAGGAGTTTTCAAAAGGTAACTATCATCGGTTAGAAACAGTAAGTAAACATGTAAGCAGACTCTGGGATGGGTTTAAAACAATTATTGAGGAATGTGAAAACAGGTTTGTACCTTTAAAGGTGGTAAGGAATTGTAAAGACACACTATATTATAACAGAAAAGGAACAAAGTTAGTAATGGCTGTGGAAGTAAGGAGAAATTGCAGGAACTTACTAGGAAATTTAACCTAGCAAAGAAGTCAGCAAGCAAAATTGGCACTCATACAAATTTTAGTGAAAAAACGGATGGGTATGTACAGTACTTTAAGGTAGAAACAGGTTCCAAGAAGGACATTCCAGGAATCATTAATGAACAAGGGGACTGTGTATGCCAGGATCTTCAAAAGGCAGAAGTATTCAGTCAGCAGTATATAAATATTGTTGGTTACAACGATAATGTCCAGATAGAGGAGGTGACAAAACTAAAGAAGTATTAAAATTTACCTATGACAGCAATGACGTTTACAATAAGATACAAAGTTGAAAACCGAAAAAGCGGTTGGAGTTGATAGGATTTCTGGGGATATACTAAAGAAAATGGGTTGGGATATAGTACCATATCTGAAGTACTTGTTTGATTATTGTTTGCATGAATGAACTATACCAAACGAATGGAGAGTTGATATGGTTGCCCCTGTGTATGGTGAAAGAAGAGAGCCTTAAAGCTGAAAATTACAGGCCAGTAAGTTTGACATGCATTGCATGAAAGCTCTCGTCAAGCATTCTTTCTGATTATATTGGACATGCTTGCAAAATTAATAACTAGTTTGATAGAAGGCAGCTTTGATTTACGAAAAGTTACTCCACCGAAGCTCACTTTGTAGGATTCCAGCAAGATATAACAGATATCCCGGATTCAGGAGGTGAAATGGATTGTATGGCGACTGACTACTGGCAATGACTGAATGGGTGGCTATAATTCTAGAAAATAGATCTCAGAGATTTGGGAATTGCTCAAGTCAGTATTATTGGACCTTTATGTTTTCTTATATATACAAATGATATGAGCAAAGGAGTGGGATCAGAGATAGTGCTTTTTGCGAAAGATGTTTTCTGTGTAGAGTAATGAATATGTTACAAGATTGTGACAAACTGCAAAATGACCTTGATAATGTTGTGAGATGGATAGTACGATGATAAACGTGGTTAAAAATCAGGCTGTGAGTTTCACAAATAGGAAAAGCCTCTCAGTTTTAATTACTACGCTGATGGGTGGAAGTTTTCTTTGGGAATCATTGTAAGTACCTACTGTAGGTGTTAATATAAGGAAAGATCTTCACTGGGGTAATGACATAAATGGGATTGTAAATAAAGTGTACAGATCTCTCCACAGGGTGTTTAGGGATTGTAGTAAGGATGTAAAAGAGAGGGCATGTAAGTCTCTGGTAAGACCCCAACTAGGGTATGGTTTCAATGTATGGGACCCTCACCAGGATTACTTGATTCATAAACTGGAAAAAAATCAAGTGAAAAGTAGCTCGATTTGTTCTGGGTGATTTCCGACAAAAGAGTAGCGTTACAAAAATATTGCAAAGTTTGGGCTCGGAAGACTTGAGAGAAAGAAGGCGAGCTGCTCGACTAAGTGGTATGTTCCGAGCTGTCAGAGGAGAAATGGCGTGGAATGATATTAGTAGACGAATAAGTTTGAGTGGTGTCTTTGAAAGTAGGAATTATCACAATATGAAGATACAGTTGGAATTCAAGAGGACAAATTGGAGCAAATATTATTTTATAAGAAGGGGAGTTAAGGACTGGAATAAATTACCAATTGAGAGTTCAATAATGCCGGCCCCGCTGCGTAGGGGTAGCGTGCCTGCCTCTTACCCGGAGGCCCCGGGTTCGATTCCCGTCCAGGTCAGGGATTTTTGCCTGTACCTGAGGGCTGGTTCGAGGTCCACTCAGCCTACGTGATTAGAATTGAGGAGCTATCTGACGGTGAGATAGCGGCCCCGGTCTAGAAAGCCAAGAATAAGGGCCGAGAGGATTCGTCGTGCTGACCACACGGCACATTCGTCATCTGCAGGCCTTCGGGATGAGCAGCGGTCGCTTGGTAGGCCAAAGCCCTTCAAGGGCTGTAGTGCCATGGGGGGGATGTTCAATAAATTTCCAATTTCTTTGAAATCATTTAAGAAAATTCTGGGAATACAACAGATAGGGAATCTGCCTCCTGGGCGACTGCCCTAAATGCAGATCAGTAGTGATTGATTGATTGATTGATTGATTGATTGATTGATTGATTGATATAATAATTCACTCATTACTTAAGTATTTCCAGTGCTTGACACTACATCGTACAATACCATAGGCTGAGCTTACTACTAGCTTAACAGACTGCAGACCAGACAAAATAACAATTATATGCTGCAAATCTCAGAGATTTTATTTTTTCTTCTTGGACTGTGGTTCCCTTTCCTAATTTCTCTATGGAAAATTACATTTTGCACAGCTTGTTCTGTATAACGCATCTTTTTTTTACAACTTGCTTTACGTCGCATCGACACAGATAGGCCTTATGGCGAAGATAGGATAGGAAAGGCCTAGGGGTGGAAAGGAATCGGCCGTGGCCTTAATTAAGTATTCAAATAATATATAGCCTAATGGCCAACCTGGCTATCTTTTAACTTAAATGGTGTGCTTTGAGAAATCATGTTCACTTCTCTTCCGGTGATGTTGTAGTGAACAGACAGATGGACAGTAAAACATAGATTAAACTAAAGCTGCTTTCTGCTTATTTGATCCCAATCCGTGTTAAGAATGAAGTATCAGGGTCAAATTTCAAGTGTTCAGACAAGATTATAATTTTATTTACATAGATAAGATCAGACGAGGTCGGAGGTGTTTCGTCTCTAAGAACGTGGAGCGAATTTTTCCTGCAGAGTTCAGTTGGAAATCATAATTCAATTTCACCGACTGAGAATAAAAAAATTCATAAAAGTGAAAGTAGTCAAGCTCTTAAACTGTAAAATTATGAACGTTTCACCAGATTACGGCAGCGGGCATCTCAGTTGTAATGCCACCCTCTACAAGACGCTGGCTGGCACACTGTTCAGGAAATCTGTTGTTTATTTCATTTTGTGCGAAGTTAGCGGAGAAGATTATTACAGTTGTTTTTATTAAATGTATAATCAGGTTACTCTTTCCTCATGCAAACGTTTACAGATTTAGATGAGTCAAACTAGTTAAACTAGTAGCACTTCTTGCAATATATTCTTTCCATGGAATTGCTTGTTGTACTCTTGTTGTTGTACTTGTAGTTGTTGTTGTTGGGTAATTATGTTTTAGCTTTAGTTTATTATCATTTGTAATGTTAAGGTAGTAGTAAGTTCAACCTATGGTATTGTAAGCCGTAGTGTTAAGCAATAAAAATACTTAAGTTGTGTGTGAATTTATATATGATGATGCTGGATTTGAAATGTTAAACTCTTATTATTTCTTGTAATATTTTCTTTCCATGGAATTGCTTGTTGTATTTTTGTTGTTGTGGTTGTTGTTGTTGTTGTTGTTGTTGGGTAATTACATTTTAACTTTACTTTATTAATACTCTACTGTAAGCGACCATTGCCACCAGGATATTTCCCAATTACGATTAATTTTTAAATAATAATAATAATAATAATAATAATAATAATAATAATAATAATAATAATAATAATAATAATAATAATAATAATAATTTAAAAAATTGGCGTAGCGATGTGGCGAACCCATCGCCCAGCGGGAAACCACTGCAATCAGCCACCCGAGTATTGGCGGGAAAACCATAACTATTCGGGTGAGAAGGAAATGCCTGCTCGCAGCCGGAAAACATCTTGAGGCCCTCCAGGGCTAACAACCTTGATTGTATTCAGAATGAGCAATTAACTCCAGGCTAAGCTAAAGCTTCTCAAGCATGCTAGTAAAACAAAGACATGAAGTTAATACCCCAGGTGGCAAATTTTCAAAGAAATACACCGTCGCCGACAAGTGACGCATGCATCCAGTTCGGATTCTGGGGGAACAGTCACGAAAGCTGAAACACATTACCAACAACGTAAGGCAAGCTGATATAAGTACCAACATAGTTGGAGATGTGTGGGATCTGGTAAATGCAGCACGGGTGAAGTTTAAGAAAGCGGAGATTGTTATTAGTGGAATACTGTGTAGGAGGGATACTGACTGGAGGGTGATTGGGGATTTAAATGAGACTATGGAGTGGGTATGTGGGAAACTGGGAGTGAAATTTCTAGATCCTAATGGGTGGGTAGGAGAAAGGGATCTGCGCTCGGATGGCCTTCATTTAAACCGCAGTGGTACGTATAAGTTAGGAAATTTGTTTGGAAGGGTAATAGGGAGGTACATTCAGGGAAACGGGATGGCCTAGGGAGCGGTGATAAGGGAACAGGGAACTGGAAATCAAGTAGGGATGACATAAAATTGTTAGTGTTGAACTGTAGAAGTATTGTAAAGAAAGGAATAGAATTAAGTAATTTAATAGATATATATTTACCAGATATTGTAATAGGAGTTGAATCATGACTGAGAAATGATATAATGGATGCAGAAATTTTCTCACGGCACTGGAGTGTGTATCGTAGAGATAGGATAGGAAAGGTGGGAGGGGGAGTTTTCATTCTGGTGAAAGAAGAATTTGTAAGCTACGAAAAAGTTAAAGATGAGACACATGAAATTCTAGGTGTAAGGCTCATTTCTAAAGATAATAGGCAACTTGATATATTTGGAGTGTACAGATCGGGAAAGGGTAGCACTGATGCGGATTCGGAATTATTTGATAGGATAGTCAGCTATGTGGGAAACGACATGGAAAGAAATGTGATTGTAGCGGGAGATCTGAATTTGCCAGATGTCAATTGGGAAGGAAATGCGAACGACAGGAAGCATGACCAACAAATGGCAAATAAGTTAATATGGGAAGGACAGCTGATTCAGAAAGTGATGGAACCAACCAGAGGTAAAAATATTTTGGATGTGGTGCTGATAAAACCAGATGAGCTCTATAGGGAAACTGAAGTAATAGATGGTATTAGTGATCATGAAGCTGTTTTTGTGGTAGTTAAAGATAAATGTGATAGAAAGGAAGGTCTTAAAAGTAGGACTGTTAGGCAGTACCATATGGCTGATAAAGCAGGTATGAGGCAGTTTCTAAAAAGTAACTATGATCGGTGGAAAACGGTAAATAAAAATGTAAACAGACTCTGGGATGGGTTTAAAGAAATTGTTGAGGAATGCGAAAACAGGTTTGTACCATTAAGGGTGGTAAGGAATGGTAAAGACCCACCTTATTATAATAGAGAAATAAAGAGACTAAGAAGGAGGTGCAGACTGGAAAGAAATAGAGTTAGAAATGGCTGTGGAAGTAAGGAGAAATTGAAGGAACTTACTAGAAAATTGAATCTAGCAAAGAAGGCAGCTAAGGATAACATGATGGCAAGCATAATTGGCAGTCATACAAATTTTAGTGAAAAATGGAAGGGTATGTACAGGTATTTTAAGGCAGAAACAGGTTCCAAGAAGGACATTCCAGGAATAATTAATGAACAAGGGGAGTGTGTATGTGAGGATCTTCAAAAGGCAGAAGTATTCAGTCAGCAGTATGTAAAGATTGTTGGTTACAAGGATAATGTCGAGATAGAGGAAGAGACTAAGGCCAAAGAAGTAATAAAATTTACGTATGATAACAATGACATTTACAATAAGATACAAAAGTTGAAAACTAGAAAAGCGGCTGGAATTGATCAGATTTCTGGGGATATACTAAAGACAATGGGTTGGGATATAGTACCATATCTGAAGTACTTATTTGATTATTGTTTGGCCGAAGGAGCTATACCAGATGAATGGAGAGTTGCTATAGTAGCCCCTGTGTATAAAGGAAAGGGTGATAGACATAAAGCTGAAAATTACAGGCCAGTAAGTTTGACATGCATTGTATGTAAGCTTTGGGAAGGCATTCTTTCTGATTATATTAGACATGTTTGTGAAATTAATAACTGGTTCGATAGAAGGCAATTCGCTTTTAGGAAAGGTTATTCCACTGAAGCTCAACTTGTAGGATTCCAGCAAGATATAGCAGATATCTTGGATTCTGGAGGTCAAATGGACTGCATCGCAATTGACATGTCTAAAGCATTTGATAGGGTGGATCATGGGAGACTACTGGCAAAAATGAGTGCAATTGGACTAGACAAAAGAGTGACTGAATGGGTTGCTATATTTCTAGAAAATAGATCTCAGAGAGTTAGAGTAGGTGAAGCTTTGTCTGACCCTGTAATAGTTGAGAGGGGAGTTCCTCAGGGCAGTTTTATCGGACCTTTATGTTTTCTTATATATATAAATGATATGAGTAAAGGAGTGGAATCGGAGGTAAGGCTTTTTGCGGATGATGTTATTCTCTATAGAGTGATAAATAAGTTACAAGATTGTGAGCAAGTGCAACGTGACCTCGAAAATATTGTGAGATGGACAGCAGGCAATGGTATGTTGATAAACGGGGTTAAAAGTCAGGTTGTGAGTTTTACAAATAGGAAAAGTCCTCTCAGTTTTAATTACTGCGTTGATGGGGTGAAAGTTCCTTTTGGGGATCATTGTAAGTATCTAGGTGTTAATATAAGGAAAGATCTTCACTGGGGTAATCACATAAATGGGATTGTAAATAAAGGGTCCCGAAATCCGCACATGGTTATGAGGGTGTTTAGGGGTTGTAGTAAGGATGTAAAGGAGAGTGCATATAAGTCTCTGGTAAGACCCCAACTAGAGTATTGTTCCAGTGTATGGGACCCTCACCAGGATTACCTGATTCAAGAACTGGAAAAAATCCAAAGAAAAGCAGCTCGATTTGTTCTGGGTGATTTCCGACAAAAGAGTAGCGTTACAAAAATGTTGCAATGTTTGGGTTGGGAAGAATTGAGAGAAAGAAGAAGAGCTGCTCGACTAAGTGGTATGTTCCGAGCTGTCAGCGGAGAGATGGCGTGGAATGACATTAGTAGACGAATAGGTTTGAATGGCGTTTATAAAAGTAGGAAAGATCACAATATGAAGATAAAGTTGGAATTCAAGAGGACAAACTGGGGCAAATATTCATTTATAGGAAGGGGAGTTAGGGATTGGAATAACTTACCAAGGGAGATGTTCAAAAAATTTCCAATTTCTTTGAAATCATTTCGGAAAAGGCTAGGAAAGCAACAGATAGGGAATCTGCCACCTGGGCGACTGCCCTAAATGCAGATCAGTATTGATTGATTGATTGAAGGCTTTTTTGGCAACGTTCAACATAAACATTCTAATACAAACTGGTTATGAAACAGCTGACAAATGCCCTCCACGAAAATAAAATCGCAGTAATGGCTCTGCAAGAAACTCGCTTCACTGACGAAGGTACGTTTGAGTCTGAAGGGTATCGGTTCTTCAAGAGCAGATCCCATAAGAGAGTAATGAAAAACACCCCTATCTTCGGTACAGCTTTTGCTGTCAATACCAGAATCCTTAGGTCAGTCTCAAATTTTGAAGCTGTTAATGATAGGTTATGCCTGCTATCCCTGCGTTGTGCAAATAAAACATATACGCTAGTCAATGCACATGCTCCAACTAAAGAACAAAACAAAAAAGGCCTGGAAGGCACAGATAGATTCTGGAACATCCTGGATGCCAGATTAGCGAAAATCCCGAAACACCACGTCAAGATCCTAATGAATGATATTAATGCACAGGTAGGACGTGAACGGAAACACAGGAAAGTTGTTGGGCTCTACCCAGCACACAAAAGAACCAACAAGAATGGAGAACGCCTCGTTGAACTATGTGATAACCACAAACTCCAACTGATGTCACCACACTATCGTCACTTACCAAGGAAACAGATGACATGGAGATGCCCAAACAAAACAATAGGAAATTTCCAAATAGACCATGTTGCTATATCTCGAAGATACAGTCCGGAAATCATGAACGTTACCGTTAAAAAGGGAATAAACATAGACTCAGATCACTACGTATCAGTAATCAAGTTTCGGCCAAACCCTCTCAACAAAACTAAGAAAGAACCTACCATAATTCGCTTTGACACAAAAAAGCTCAGAGCAAGAGAGAATGGATTCAAAGAACTTGCCCAACCTGTGGAAAAAGACTTCAACAGCACGAGAAAGCAGATGATACAAGCTGCAAAAGGAGTGGCCGAAATCAAGAAGAGGAAGAAGCACACGTGGTGGAACAATAACTGCGAGAAGACCTTAGGGGATCGTCTGAATGCCTGGAAAAAGTATTACACCTCGAAAAAAGACGAAGATTGGAAGATGTACAAAACGCAACGAGCACAAACAGCAAAAATAGTACGCAGTGATAAACACAAGTATGAAAAGGAACTACTGGACAAGATTGAGCAAGACTTTCATAGAGGTGAATACTTCAGAAATTTCAAAAAGAAAGTACAAGGATACAAGGCACCTTCCATTTGCTTTCTAAGGAAAGATGGAGCTCTTGCAACATCAAATGAAGGAAACTGCGAAATATTAGCTAAGTATTTTAAGGACCTTCTAAACTGTGAAAAACCAGCCAACCCCATCGAAACAAACAAACCAGTGAGCCAAAATTTGCCATCCTCTCCACCAAATCGCGATGAAATCAAACTCCACATAAAGAGACTGAAGAATAACAAGGCACCTGGTAAAGACTCCATGATTGCGGGACTGTGGAAACATGCCCCGGATAAAGCAATTGACATCCTACACCAAACCATTGTAGATATATGGGAAAAAGAACAACTACCAGAGGACTGGAAGCTAGCCTTGATCCATCCTTTAAACAAGAAAGGAAATATAAGAGATGTGAACAATTACCGTGGAATTTCTCTTCTGTCAGTAGCCTGCAAGATCCTGTCACTATCCATCCTTGAAAGACTAAAACAGCAAGTTGAACACAAACTCGGCGAATACCAAGTAGGTTTTCGGAAAGGCCGATCAAGTGCAGAATAAATACTTAACCTAGAAACCATAATACGATACCATATGCTGAGAGGTCGATCCTATGTATCTACATTTGTGGACTTCAGGAAAGCATATGACTCCATCGACCGTGATGTGTTGCTTAACATCCTTGCAGAAATGGGAGTCGATGAGAAACTGCTGGCGATAATAAGGGTTAACACTAACTAATACCAAATCCAAAGTAAAATTCCAAGGATGTCTCTCTGAACCCTTTGAGATGAAGACAGGCGTTCGACAGGGAGATGGGCTGCCACCTCTATTGTTCAACTGCGTACTTGAGAAGGTAATACAGGAGTGGCGAAAGACGTTAAAAGAAAGAAACCTTTACAAACCCGTCAGGATTGGGACAAAGAAAAATGGAGTGGAAGTAGATTGCTTAGCGTTCGCTGATGATATAGCCCTTATGACAGAAAATTTCGAAAGTGCAACAGAACAGATCAATGTGTTGAAGGAAGTAGCAGAAGAAACAGGTTTATAAATTTCCTTTCAAAAGATAGAAGTAATGTCAAATATTAAAGATGATACGGCACAACTGAACACCAAATATGGAACGATAAACCGTGTTAGTAAGTTTAAATACCTTGGGGAATGGATTCAGCAAAATGGACAAAGAGGCCATAGCAGCAAGAAACAAGAAAATGGAAGTCGCTTTTCAAACCACTCGCAACATATACAACAAATAGTGCTTTACCCTGAACACAAAAATTCGTCACTACAACACTGTCATCAAACCAGTATCGCTGTATTGTAACGGTTCAAATCCCGTTACAAGATGATATCTGTATTTTTATTATTGTATGATTTTATCTGTATTTTATTATTATTATTATTACTATTATTATTATTATTATTATTATTATTATTATTATTATTATTATTATTATTATTATGTCAGTATTATTATTATGTTATCTGTGATATTGTTACTATTATTGTAATTATCAGTCTTATTTAATTCGATTTTGCAATTGCCTGTTGCTTGCAAGATTGTACTTAGGTGTATGCATATATACGTATGTGCAGAATAACATTCAATACCTGTACAGTGAGAATTGTTGTATATATCAGAGATTGGGTGTGACGTTGGGACATTGTGCAAGATTAGTGGCGATTCTGCCAAGTCATCGCCGCGCCATGGCTACGGCATTGTATTTATTTAGATATGCGCTCACGGAGTTAGCCGCCTCCGGGCTATTTCACCACTGTATGTAATATTTGTCGCGTAGGTGGGAGTATGTCATTGTTATTTCTGGAGATTACGTAGCGGTGTCAACCAACGTCTATATAAGGTGGATGCATATTGTAGCGTCAGTCACTATTTAAACGGAAGCAGTACAGTGAACAAGTCTACTAGATCAAGAGGCCTTAGTTGGTCAGTCAACCAGTGTGAACGAGAGATGGTGAAGACTCAGTGAGCCATTAATTATTGGTCATTGAGAGAGTGAGACCAAATGGTTGGTCCGTCACTTAGTGGAAGACACGGATGCAAGGGCTTACCATGAAGTCAGAGAGGGCAACCCAGGACCTACCAAGAGGTAATACCATATTGACTTACAAAGAAGTCAGATGAGACGGAGAAGAAGTAGTCACAAGGATGTATCACCAAGTTAGGCGTGACACATCTACAGTAAACACCAGATCAAAGGAATACGTCGTAATTACACTAAAAGTGTTGAAGGTACAGTCAAGTGAATCAGTGAGGGAAATGTTTCGTATAAATTGTTAAATGTCCGGTCAAGAAGAATTCAAATTCATGCCTAGTTTCTTTCAGTTGCAATGTCATAATTTCATATTCTCATCTGTTTTATCGCAACAAGACTCACTAGTTTTTGATATATTATTTAAAGAATATATATTGTTCTATCAAACGAATTCATAGTTTCATTTCATTGACAGTAAAATATATTAACCTCAAAATTAATGGGGAAACCGAACGCCAATCTCCTTTTCCCAGAACTTATATGGTATGTTGTCAAAAGTAAGCTTATTACCCCACACCCTAGAGATAGTCAAGAGTCTCATTCTATTATTGCTGTACTGAGTGACAGCTGGCGCCCTTCAAATAACGTATGTGTAAGTAAGCAGGTAACAAGTAAGTGTGAGTACAAGGTTCGACGAGTGTGTATTTTATTTAATGAATGTTAATTTTCATAATTTCCATTTTAAATGTAGATATTCAGATTTTTCAAGTTAAATGCAGATTTATATAAATATATGTTTGTAAATTTAGGCAGCGAGTCAGGAACATGTTCACAAAGTGGCTCCGCAACGTGGTGCTCGAATAAATTCAGAATTTGGTCTGAATGACAGAATATCATAGGTTCATTTGGGAAGAGTATGCACATTTAAGCCAACGGAATTATTACCGGTAAATTTCAGGAGTGTAATTTTGTGATATATATTTGTATTTTGGGGATATGTCAAGGGATTTGAAGAGGGAAATTAATTTGAGATCGCGGACTATTACTAGTGAACCAAGGATGGACACGGAAGACAGTAACAAGTCATGTGACGACGAGGTCATTGCTTCTGCGGACATCCAAGGTGAAATTCAGAGTAGGGAGCAGGTGAATACGATGGAACCTTCTGAGGAAATTCAGGAAAGTGCAGAAATTGAGAAGCATACTGAAACTCAAAAAGAAATCGCGGGGGGACTGAACCAAGATATTTTAAATTTGCTGATGGCCAGATTTACCGAGTTCAGTAATGAAAATAAGAAGCTCAGTGAAAATAGTCAGAAACGTATGGAGGAAAAGATTGATACGAGTAGCGAAAATAGTAATAAACGAATGCAACAAATAATTAGTAGTAACGAAAATAGTAAGGAAGAGATGAAAGAATTAATTAATACTAATAATAAAAATTGTAAGAAACTGATTGAAAATAGTAAGGAAGAGATGAAAGAGATGAAAGAATTCTTTAGTAGTAGTAGTGAAAATAATAAGGAAGAGATGAAAGAAATAATTAATACTAATAATGAAAATTGTAAGAAACTGATTGAAAATAGTAAGGAAGAGATGAAAGAGATGAAAGAATTCTTTAGTAGTAGTAGTGAAAATAATAAGAAAGAGATGAAAGAATTAATTAGTATTAATAATGAAAATTGTAATAAACAGATTAACTCTCTAAGTAGTAAAATGGAAGAATTAATTGGTAGTAATAAAGAGAATTTTGATGGGATTAATGATAAAATAGATGGGCTAAGTGAATCACTAAATTTTAAAATAGATACTAAGATAGTAGAGGTAACTAGTCAAATATCTAAGTTAGAAGATAAGGTAAATAAAGAGTGTGTTGACCTTAGAGAAGAAATGGAGTCGAGTCGGAGCGATCTTCATACGCAAATTGAGCATGTCAAAGGAACTTGTACAGAGAATATCAAAGAGTTAAGTAATAAGATTTCTAGTAATCGGGAAGAAATTCACGAGATTGTAGACAAAAGAATAGACAAGATCCATAATGCAGTGGGGCAAGATATGAGGGAATGTGTCAGTAAGGTAGAAACGTTTGAAAAAGAGCTTGGGCAGGTCAGAGAACTAAAGAATAAACAAGAAACATTGTCGCAGAAGGTTACAGAGAAATAGGAAAAATTACAGGAAGAATTGAGAATAATGAAAGAGAATGCGGAGAGAGTGGCGGAAGAAAAAGTTTTGAATTGCCAGAGGGTACTACGGCAAGAAATGAGAGAAGGTCAGATTACCAGAGAAATAGTAGTAACGAGTGGTTTATACAATAGGGATCAAGATTTGCCTAAGTTTACTGGAAAACAATTTAATCCTATTGAGTTTGTAACATTAGTTGAGAAAAGATTTGCAAATAAGTTGAGGGATAATATTATCGAATGGGAATACGTGTTAGAGACCTTGTCTAATTCCTTTGTCGGTGAAAGTAAAACCTGGTTTCAAGTGTACCGTAATAATATGTCAAATTTGGAAGAATTTAAAGAGAAGTTTATTAATAAGTTTTGGGATGAGAATGTTCAGGGTCGTGAGAGAGAACGGATCATGTTTGGTAAATATAGACACCAGGAGGGAGTGTCTATGACAGAATACTTTCTGGCACACGTGCTTATCTGGAAAAATCTTAATAGTATTGGTCCAGAAGTTGATATCGTAAGGATTATGTTAAAACATTATTCTGATAGGATTAGGGAAGCTGCTTGTATGCAGAAAGTCAGTACTATCAAAGAAATGGAGGTATTGCTAGATAGTTTTGAGGCTCTGAATAGTAGCATAGGTGGCAATCGACCACAAAGTAGAAATGTAGAGGGAGCGGGAAACAGGTCAGATAATTATCAGAGGAGAGTAAACAATTATGATCAGACGAGGGCTAATAGGAATTTCAATAGTGATAGAGGTCAGCAGAGTTACCCGAGACAATCCGACAATGGGAGGCGTGGGGATTTGAGTCATAGAGATGAAAATAGGCCTAACACGAGTGTTATTCAGGATCCATCATTGAGCCAGCGCACTTTAAACTCTCAGCGGACTGCATAAACAGGTCACGTGAACAGTCCGAAGGTAAAAGTTGTCAAAAACAGGTAGGTAGTGTAGATAATTGTGTAGTAAAAGTAGATTTAAGAGAACAACGTGATTGTGACCTAAGTAGTGATAAGTCAAATGTTTTAAGTGATGACGTAGTCATAGATAATAAAGTAAGAAATAGTAGTATTAGTTTAGATATAAGGAGTGATTTGTTAAGTGATGTAAGTAGTTATAATACTGAGGATATAAGTAGTGAGGTAGTGACTCCGACGATAGAAATTATTATATGGAGAAGAAAAGTGAAGGTATTATTAGACTCTGGTAGTGAAAGGTCATGTATTAGCTCCAAGCTTTACGAGGAAATTCTGAAAGAAAGTCAGAATATAACAGAGATTCCTGTGAGGCAAACCTTCATTATAACAGCGGTGGGTAGCAAGTCACAGAGAGTAAATAAAATGATAGCGGTACCAATTACGATTGAGAATGAATGTAACTTTCAACCATTCCTTGTTGTTCCAAATCTGGTGTATTCAGTTATTTTAGGAGCTGACTGGCTTACAAATCATGGAGCTAGATTAGACTTTGATTCGGGTAGTGTGTGTTTGTCCTGGGGGAAAACTAGCAAACAAGTATGTGTGAATTATGAAGGGTCTGAGGTAAGTGTTGATAACGTGTGTTCTGGTAAAGGTATTAGGGAGGTGAGTGAAGGTGTTCCTAGTGAGAGGAGATGTTTTGACGTTTGTCACTTGTCTATACGACAGGATCCAAGGGATAGTCTGTATGAGACAGTGGCGAGAAGTAATTTGAGTGAATTACAGGAGGAGCAGTTGTGTTCGATGTTAGGTGAGCATCGAGATGTATTTAGTGATAAGCCAGGAAGAACACATGTATATGAACACAAGTTTGTTGTACATGATCATTCATCATTCGTAGGACCCAAGTACCCCATTCCACTTAAATATGCTAGTGCTGTCGAAGAACAGATAAACATTATTCTGGATTACGGAATAATTGAACCATCTTGTAGCCATAGTATTAATCCTTTAATTATCGTTGCCAAGAAGGATGGGTCAGTCAGGCTGTGTATTGACGCCAGGCTTATGAATCAGAGGATTGAGGCAGACCAACAGAGGCCTGAAACAGTGGAAGAGCTCATTCAGCGTTTTGAAGGGAAAACATGGTTTTCTATCATGGATTTGTCTTCTTCATTTTGGCAAATTCCCCTCAGAAGAGAGGATAGACCTCTCACTGCTTTCGCATATAAGAACTGTTTGTATCAATTTGCAAGAGTCCCGTTTGGTACAAAAACGTCTTCGGCAGCGTTGATTCGTGCTATGTCTAGAGTTTTAGGTCGGGATACAGGGGATTTTGTTACCATGTACATTGATGACGTAGTAATAGCATCTCACACTTTTGAAGAACACATGGAACATTTGAACATAGTCCTACAGAAAGTTAGAGAGGGAGGCTTCACATTAAAACTGGATAAGTCAACTTTTGCACACAACAGATTACATTTTTGGGGCATACTGTATCTGCACAGGGGGTAAAACCAGAACAAACGAGATTAGAGAAGATTAACAACACGAGCACTCCACGTAATAGTAAAAAGTTAAAATCATTTTTAGGGGTTTGTAATTATTTTAGACGTTTTGTCATCCAATATGCAGCGTTGTTAGAGCCATTCAGAGGCTTATTGAAAGGTGGAGCTAAATGGAAGGGGACAGTTGAACATGATGAGGCATTTCTTAGGCTGAAGGAAGGTTTTAATGATGCCGTTATGTTAAAATACCCTATGCCTAATCGCGAGTTTGTACTCATGACCGATGCGTCAGAAAAGGGCATTTCCGGATGTTTGTGTCAGAGGGATGACGAAGGAAATTTGGGTATTGTTTCTTTGGCGAGTCGGGGACTCAGCTTGACCGAAGAAAGGTATACCATCACGGAAATTGAGTTCTTGGCTATTATCTATTCATTAAGCAAATTTAGGATGTATGTATTAGGGAATAAGTTTGAGATATGGACAGATCATCAGGCATTAGTATTCATTAAAACATGTAAGTTAACAAGTAATAGAATGACAAGGTGGATTTTAGCTATCAGTGAATATGACTTCACTATTAGACATATTAAAGGTAAAGATAATGTCTTAGCCGATTTCCTCAGTAGGAATTTATCAGGCAATACTGAGTCAAGGTATGTAGATATACGAGAAGGAATACTGGTATGTGTGGGTAATGTGACGGACAACATGACAGAACGAGATCGATTACGTCATCTCATGGTGGAACAGGAGAGGGACGATGAGATGAATGTTATCCTGACCTGGTTAAGAGATAAGGAGGCAGATGTTCTTGTGAAGAAAGGTAAACATGAATATAAACTAAGTAGTGGTTTTCTGTCAAGGAAGTGTCATTCTGGGGAATTTAAAGTTTGTGTACCAAAGGCATTACAGGAAGACATGATTTGGTATTATCACAAAGAACTCGGTCATTTTGGGGCAAACAAGGTTCTTTATGCTATTCAAGGGAATTTTGTGTGGAAGAATATGGGAAGGAGTATTAGGAAATTACTTGCGACCTGTGATCTATGTCAACGTAGTAAGCATCCTAACAGGACGGTAGAGGGTCCACGGCAAGCAGTCATTGTAGACAAGCCAGGCCAACTTATATGCGTAGATCTGTTCGGGCAACTAGTAAAATCTCGGTATGGATACCGGTATGTGTTCGTTTTGATTGATGCCTTCAGCAAATATGTCAAAATGTATCCCCTGAGAAAAGCTACGGGAAGGGGTTGCCTAAAGCAGGTTATTGACAGATATATTCCTGAGTTTGAATGTCCACTCAGAATATTATCAGATCACGGAAGTCAGTTCAATTCAAAGATATGGACTACCAAGTTGAAAGAACTGGGTGTTAAGGCCATATATTCGTCTATTCGATACCCACAAGGTAATATGGTCGAGCGGGTCATGAGGGAGATCGGGAGAATATTCAGAGCATACGTACATGATAAGCACAGTTCGTGGTTTTCACGACTGGGTGATGTAGAACGATGGTGTAACACTACGTTACACGAGTCTACGGGATGCATGCCGTATGAAATTCATTTTGGTAGGAAGCCAACCGATCATATTGCAAGTATGCTAGGCTTAGATTTGGGAGAGGGAAAATCTAAGGATTATTATATCCAGCTGGCTAGGGAAAATTTAATCAAAGCAGGCAATAAACGCATTCGCCAGCAGAAAAGGGCAAAATTGGACGAATTCAGTTTGGGTGACAAGGTGCTACTCAGAGTCCCATTCCCATCATCTGCAGAGGCGGGAAATATGTCTAAATTCTTTCTTTTGTATCAGGGGTATTTCACTATTGTGAGCCGTATCGGGAAGTGTGCATATTCCTTAAAAGATCAGGAAGGGAAGATTGTCGGTACTTACAACATTAAGAACTTAAAGAAGTATTTCACGTGAGATTTGCTGAAATAAGAGTAAGATGATTAAATTTTTGTAAGAAACTGGCAAAATAAAACTAACATCTGCGATTGGCGTGTGAACCAAGTGTCGTATTGGTGTATTGGAAGAATAAGTGCTACATTGTCATGTACTGTGTGACAAAAAAACGGAGAACAGGACACTGGACAGTTAACTGCGATGACAATGTGCGAGAAAAATTCTCATATATATGTGATGTTTTATAAAATGTATGGATGTTGAAAAAGAAAATTATTGTTGTATACTCATTTAAAGTGTTTATCTGTGTCAGTGTTATATTTATATTATTTTGTTCATAAATCAATCGATTCTTTGTTCTTCGATTTATTTATGATGGAGGCGAATTGTAACGGTTCAAATACCGTTACAAGATGATATCTGTATTTTTATTATTGTATGATTTTATCTGTATTTTATTATTATTATTATTATTATTATTAATATTATTATTATGTCAGTATTATTATTATGTTATCTGTGATATTGTTACTATTATTGTAATTATCAGTCTTATTTAATTCGATTTTGCAATAGGGAACATGCATGATCCGGGGTTTTAATTAAAAATATGCTAATCTGATTCAAAATTGCATGCAGAATTCAAAAATGTGATCAGAATGTACAAATAATAACTCCAAACATGATAAAAAATCTACGAAAATGTCACGTCACGCAAGTACGCGATCTCATTGGCCTGACGTCATCGTACAGGTTGACTGAATTAGCACACGAAATAACACATAGTGTGCTGTGAGAAGCACGATACACTTCGCGTATTTCTACTTTACGTTAGTAACTAGTATGGTTAAATTCGAGGTCTATACATTGGATAATAATCTGAGTGGTATATTTTAGACTTAAAATGAATCCTGCGCAGACAGTGAGGCAGAAAACTTATAAATGGTGTAGAGTTCCGATGTGCAATAGCACATCGCATACCATACCAAACAAATTGCTTATAAACGTTCGAAAGACGCTAAAACTAGGGAGAAATGGATTTTGGCGAGCTGGAGAAATGCTGGTAATATATCGGAAAAGTCTACAGTTTATTTTTTTGAAGATTTTAACGTAAGATGAATTTGTTTGAATTTTCAAATCACTTTTCCATGTCAGCTGTTCTAGTGGTAAAACTTTAAATTTTAATGTATGATGCTTTATTTAAATGCTTCAATTACATCTTGGAATATGAAAGTAATAAACACCGGGCGAGTTGGCCGTGCGTGTAGAGGCGCGCGGCTGTGAGCTTGCATCCGGGAGATAGTAGGTTCGAATCCCACTATCGGCAGCCCTGAAGATGGTTTTCCGTGGTTTCCCATTTTCACGCCAGGCAAATGCTGGGGCTGTACCTTAATTAAGGCCACGGCCGCTCCCTTCCAACTCCTAGGCCTTTCCTATCCCATCGTCGCCATAAGACCTATCTGTGTCGATGCGACGTAAAGCCCGTAGCAGAAAAAAAAGTAATAAACAGTGCATTAAATAATGCTGATTATTAAAGTATTCTCCAAACCTAACCTATGTTTTGTGTGATCCATGTCAAGATAATAAATCAAAGGGGTTATGAACCATTTTGACAGCTCTAATTTTACCAATATATCTTGGTTTCCTTCTTTCTTTCTTTTTAATCAGTTTATCCTTCAGGGTTGGTTTTCTCTCCGACTCAGCGAGGGATTTCACCTCTACCACTTCAAGGGCAGTGTCCTGGAACGTGAGACTTTGAGTATGGTGATGAAACTGGTGAGGAGGGCCATTACCTCGTCCAGGCGGCCTCACCTGTTATGCTCAACAGGGGCCTTGTTGGAGGATGGGAGGATCGGAAGGGATAGACAAGGAAGAGGGAAGGAAACGGCCGTGGCCTTAGGTGCCTGGAGGAGAGGTAGGAAAATACGAAAAACCACTTCGAGGATGGCTGAGGTGGGATTCGAAACCCTTCTACTCAGTTGACCTCCCGAGGCTGAGTAGACCCCGTTCCAGCCCTCGTACTATTTGTTTTCAACTTTCATGGCAGAGCCGGGAATCGAAACCGGGCCTCCGGGAGTGGCACACATTAACCACTACACCACAGAAGCGGACTAGTACTATAATGCTACCTATATGTTTATGTTAGTGCTGAAATCCGATTTCTTACTTTACTAATGCTGAAAGCCTGAAAATGTAGTGTTATTCTTTAATAGGGGAATCAGTCTAGAAGGAAATGTTGAAAGTGATGTGATATCTATCCAGGTTCGTTGTTATCCTAATACTATGGGTTACAGTACATTGCACGTATATAAAAGACGCCACTTACAAACTTGCTTGTTATCCGCGAATTTCTGCGGCCACAAAAGTCACTATTTTTCAAGAATGATGACATTTACACATGATAGATTGTCTGATTGTGCTGTTTTGAACCTTTCTTCTGTCATTTTGAAGTTATTCGCGATCATGAATAATAAACAATCGGCTTTTAGCAACGGCTGATGCACAACGGCTGGTAGAGCGCCATGCGGTACTGGATCGTGACGTCACAGCGCGCCGCTTACGTCAGAGGCCGTTTCACTCGCCTTGCGGAAAGGCACTATTAAATATTTTTTTAATGGTAGAAAACAAGGCAACATACCACAATGTAATACGTTTACGTACTATTTCATTGGTGTACTTTTCAAAAAAAATATTTTTGAAAATGATGCATGTTCCCAATTGCCTGTTGCTTGCAAGATTGTACTTAGATGTATGCATATATACGTATGTGTAGAATAACATTCAATACCTGTACAGTGAGAATTGTTGTATATATCAGAGATTGGGTGTGACGTTGGGACATTGTGCAAGATTAGTGGCGATTCTGCCAAGTCATCGCCGCGCCATGGCTACGGCATTGTATTTATTTAGATATGCGCTCACGGAGTTAGCCGCCTCCGGGCTATTTCACCACTGTATGTAATATTTGCCGCGTTGTGGGAGTATGTCATTGTTATTTCTGGAGATTACGTAGCGGTGTCAACCAACGTCTATATAAGGTGGATGCATATTGTAGCGTCAGTCATTATTTAAACGGAAGCAGTACAGTGAACAAGTCTACTAGATCAAGAGGCCTTAGTTGGTCAGTCAACCAGTGTGAACGAGAGATGGTGAAGACTCAGTGAGCCATTAATTATTGGTCATTGAGAGAGTGAGACCAAATGGTTGGTCCATCACTTAGTGGAAGACACGGATGCAAGGGCTTACCATGAAGTCAGAGAGGGCAACCCAGGACCTACCAAGAGGTAATACCATATTGACTTACAAAGAAGTCAGATGAGACGGAGAAGAAGCAGTCACAAGGATGTATCACCAAGTTAGGCGTGACACATCTACAGTAAACACCAGATCAAAGGAATACGTCGTAATTACACTAAAAGTGTTGAAGGTACAGTCAAGTGAATCAGTGAGGGAAATATTTCGTATAAATTGTTAAATGTCCGGTCAAGAAGAATTCAAATTCATGCCTAGTTTCTTTCAGTTGCAATGTCATAATTTCATATTCTCATCTGTTTTATCGCAACAAGACTCACTATTTTTTGATATATTATTTAAAGAATATATATTGTTCTATCAAACGAATTCATAGTTTCATTTCATTGACAGTAAAATATATTAACCTCAAAATTAATGGGGAAACCGAACGCCAATCTCCTTTTCCCAGAACTTATATGGTATGTTGTCAAAAGTAAGCTTATTACCCCACACCCTAGAGATAGTCAAGAGTCTCATTCTATTATTGCTGTACTGAGTGACAGCTGGCGCCCTTCAAATAACGTATGTGTAAGTAAGCAGGTAACAAGTAAGTGTGAGTACAAGGTTCGACGAGTGTGTATTTTATTTAATGAATGTTAATTTTCATAATTTCCATTTTAAATGTAGATATTCAGATTTTTCAAGTTAAATGCAGATTTATATAAATATATGTTTGTAAATTTAGGCAGCGAGTCAGGAACATGTTCACAGTATGCATTTGAATGCCTTATCCTGTCCGAGAAATGTTTGCTTGCGGGTTTAGAGAGGAAAGCAAGAAAGATCCTACACACCATACTTGGTCCAAACTACAAAAATGCCATCTAGATTAGAAAATCTAAGATGGAGAAGATCACGGACACAATGCGTAAAGGCAGAGTTCGCTTCTACGGTCATATACGACGGATGATCGACTCTCGATGGACGAAACGTATCTTCAGTATGTTTGACTCAAAACCAGAAGCGGCAATGCCATGGTACGTTAATGTCAAGAAAGACCTTAAAGAACTGGGCCTACAAGCAGAAGATGCTTTCAGAGCAGCCATCAAGACTTTTGGGACTTTCCGGGACGAAAAACGGGCAACTGGTGCTAAATGGACAGAAGAACGTCGTGCTAAACACAGTGAGCTAATGAAGACGAGGTAGATCAAGCGAAAAATGAACAAATGCCAGAATGTAAATTGAGGCTTATAGTGGTCCCTAGTTGGCCGATTAGCGAAGTTGAATGATAATAATAATAATAATAATAATAATAATAATAATAATAATAATAATAATAATAATAATAATAATAATAATAATAATTGCCTACGCAAGTCATCAGTTATGAATGAAATCATTTATCTTACTTCTGACGTCAGCATCTAGTACTCATAATTTATTTCAATTTTTGTACAGGCTTAATGTTTATTTTTGGGAAAATAAACTAAATGGGTTGAAAAATTAAGACCTCCTCGTAAATTTTAATGATTGTTACATTCGGTAAGAAATAAACTTGTGGGAGTGAATTCTAGAAGGAGAATGCATATTAATACAATTTTTATGTGAGATTTTTTCGTGTGGCTATTTTTAGCCGAGTGCAGCCCTTGTAAGGCAGACCCTCCGATGAGGGTGGTCGGCATCTGCGCGTTAATTTTGTGGAGGATAGTGTTATGTGTGGTGTGTGAGTTGCAGGGATGTTCGGGACAACACAAACACCTACACCCCGGGCCATTGGAATTAACCAATGAAGGTTAAAATCCCTGACCCGGCCGGGAATAGAACCCGGGACCCTCTGAACTGAAGGCCAGTACGCTGACCATTCAGCCAACGAGTCGGACTTTATGTGAGATGAAGTAGCTGCAACTCAAATGTCACATGTTCAGCTCTTTCACCTAGAGAACGCCATCTTTAAGCGAAAATGTTCTCGGAATCCATTTCATAAATATGATTCTTGTTTATTAAAATGATCACGAAACAGTTCTATGACAAAGATCGTGAAAGAAGGTTGTCCATTATGTCCCGAAATGAGCGCCTGTGTTTTTATTTGAAGATCTATTTTTGTTTGTTTTCATTTACATTGCTAAGTTACACTGTGGTTTTGTATGTTTTATTAATGATGTGCTGATGGTTTTTTCAATTCAAACAAGGTTTAACAATCCCAAATTGCATGTCAGCTAAACGCTGGCAGCCTCTCCATTTTGATGTGTGTTTTTCACTTCACTGTTCACCAATTTACTTTTTAGATATTGCTCAAAGTCAATCAGGAACGCTCAGATGGTTCAGCCACTGGCAGGAGCGCTACTCGCCATATAGGAGATAGCTGGGGTCAAATTTCGGTGTCGGTTGGAACGTCTGTCGACTAACATATCGTCGGTCCACCGGTAAAACGCTGTATTCCACAAAGCTCTTCCTATCCATTATTCTCCTCAAGACTGGTCACGCCTCCCAGCCACGCATGGATACGCAGTCCATCAGAATGTCCGTTGTGTTCGTTTTCCTATGCCGGCGAGTAAACGAAGATGAACCTTAAATGCATTATACACTAGGAGTGCGTAAATACGTGATGCAAACATGCATTCCAACAATACGGTACAATAAGGTTAATTTTCCTTTACACGTGGGCATAGGAAAATGAACACAACAAAATTTGTTCTGATGGACTGCATATCCATACGTGGCTGGGAGGCGTGACCAGTCTTAAGGAGAACAATCGATAGGAAGAGCTTTGTGGAATACAACGTTTTACCAGTGAAGCGATGATATGATGAACAGGCCACGATGCCATTAGGCTGTATTATTCCACACTTTTAGTGATTGAATTTTGTACAGGGGTGAGGAGTAAGGAGGGAGCTCTCCCGGTTCCGGTAATACTGCCAACTGAATGGAAATGAAATCTGGATTGAATACATAATATGATCGATCGATATACATTTTCTAAACCTTTATTATCTTAAGCCAACAACTGTGTTACACACACATTATATAACATTACATAACATTTCTCGATGCGAATCTTGTTCCTAGCATGAATTCTATAGTTTGGCTTTGCTGTGTAAACAACAAGAGTACTAGTACGTAAAGTGTACGCCAAATGTCGCACAGCGATACATAAGCGATTCATAGTTTATGTTTCGAAGGTTGCCAATACAAATCTCGAATATAACCGAGGTCGACCGATTCATCACTAGGGTGTCCATGTATCACTAAAAGGTGCGCGTACTATTCAACTTGGGGGAAATAAACGCAGAGAAGATGGGGAAGATATACCAATAAAGCAGAAAATCTTTAAATACAAACTTTGTATGAATGACAAACTGTGTGTGGAAAACAGTACTTGATGTTATATATGTATTTTTCAGTAAATTGTACTATTTATATATAATTATAGGTTAGATAATTTTCCCACTGTTTATAGATGGTTCTGTTTTACACTAAATTCTGCATTTATGTATTAAAATATATTATTTTCCCTCAAATGTGACCTACAAATGTCGTATATTGTATATCATATTGTACCCGTAAAAAGTGTTCATATCTTTAAGGCGCTTGATACTAATTAACGAGCATGGATCTTATCCTAGGGAGTGGCTTTATCATTGGAGTTGGTACAGAGAGGGGTATAGTTATCAATTTTAGAGATTATTTTGATAAATTGAGTTTATTGATCATCAAAAGCAAGTTCATATCACCTTCGTACAGCAGCATGGAAGTGTCATGGCTGGTTGGTACCTCCGAGTCCTGGGATGGCGCTGGACATCGCCTGCGTAGGGACCACACCTGCTCGGATGAGGAGTTTTGAAATGTCTCGAGGTTCTGGAATGTCTCGAAGATTGGCACACGTTCCTGGGTTCGATTTGAGACGTAATTCACACTTGAGTTTTCTGCACGGCACTCCACACATTCATGGCACTGTCTGAACAGATATGACCTTTTAATTATGGTTACTGCACTCTAGATATTAAATCAAAACGTTCTGGAATAATCACTCGAAGAACAAGATGATTTTGACTTTGTACCGGTAGAAATACAAGTTCATAACGCAAGCTTACTGTAAATTGGAATGTTCTAGAGGATTATAGTCACCACAGTTCTTAATGCATAGTTTCTGAAGATTTAAAACACATTGGCAATGAACTGAATAAATAGCACTCGGAAACTGTCTTGTTCCGTCAATAGGCGGTGAATAGCCATTAAAGAAAATGATATTTGAAAGAAAAAGTCTGATTTCATAAATTATGGATTCACTCAAAATACTGGAAAGTTCTAGGCTTTCTGGGAATGCGACCTGCGTATTCTGAATTGTCACAGTCTTTAATGAGGATAAGAATCAAAACACAAGTCCCCGTGCAGCACTTGGGAAATATTGCATATTTCACAATTAAACGTAATATTGAACGTCCCCTAAGTTCCACAGTTTTTACAAGACGTAAGTTCAATGAGGCACTTGGGAAAACAAGTCATATCGTTCACACGAACGTTTATGTCGGTAGGGCACAAGTTTATCCTACACGCTCGGAAAATTTCAATGTTCCAGAAATTGATTCACAAAATACAAGTTCGAATAAGTTCCAAACGTAAGTTCAATGTGGTACACAACACTCGTGAAAATTCAAAGTTCTTTCAATCGTCGTCGAATAACTAAGTCCCTACGTGGCACTCCAAAAAATAACAAAGTTCCAATGTGTATAAATAACAAAGTTCCGATGTGTCAAAATATTAAAGTCCCAACACGACACTCGAAGAAAAGAAAGTTCCGATGTGTCAAAATATTAAAGTCCCAACACGACACTTGAAGAAAATAAAGTTCCGATGACGTTGTTCCAGTATGTCACCTTAAGAAAATAGTAAAGTCTTACCGCGACACTTGGCGAAAATAACTAAGTTCCAATGAGACGCTTCAGAAAAATAACGAAGTTCCTATATGGCACTTTAAGAAAATATCAAAGTCCAATCACGACACACGAAAAATAACAAAGTTCCAATGTGTCAATATGACGAAGTTCCAACACGATGCTCGCAGAAAATAACAAAGTCCCAATCAGGCACTTCACGAATATGATAAAGTCCCGACACAACACTTAGAGAAAATACCGAAGTTTCAATACTTGGATTTCGAAGACTGTCAACTAGAAGTTCGACACACACAATACTCCTCCTGTCACCCGTGTCACAGAGACGGCGGAGTGACAGATACTCAATTCGTAGGTCGGGTGGTCCTCTTTTTATACCCGTTCGCGAGGAAGTGTCTAGAACCCGGGTATTATCTACCCTTATAACTCCTATAATACTCGGTGGATTTTCTTGAAATCTTGACAGATTACGTCCATTGTAAAAGTTTTTAAGATGGCAGTGTCGAAATAGCGATAAAGTAGCGCAAAATGTACTTTTGAGGGTAAGCTGGAACATTACCATATATGGTCGCGTATAGCTGGCTTACGGCGGCCACGTCACTCGTTGGGTACGTCACTGCGTTCGGCGGGCTGCCTACCTTCCACCTCGCGCGAAGTTCAACAAACGTATTTCGGACTTCTCTCGTAGCGGCGTTCCCGGTACAATATATATATATATATATACACGAATGATTTACTTAAGAGATTTATCCTCCCCTTTTCGTTAAGTGATTTACCGCCCAGCGAGGGATCCCACCTCTTTTACCACAAGGACAGTGCCTTGGAGCGTGAGACTTTGGATCGGAGGGATATAACTGGAGAGAAGGTCCGCTACCTAACTCAGATGGCCTGACCTGCTATCCTGAACGGGGACCTCGTGGTGGGGGTGATAGGAAGATTGGAAGGGATAGACAGGGAAGATGGAAGGAAGCGGTCGTGGCCTTAAGTTAGGTACCATCCTGGCATTTGCTTGGGGGAGAAGTGGAAAACTACAGAAATCCACTTCGAGGATGGTCGAGGTGGTAATCGAACCCCCTCTACTCAGCTGACTTTCTGAGACGGAGCGGATCCGCTACAATTTCAATTATATTCTGATTATTTAATAATGCTATACAAATAGGTTTATCTTATGACAATAATATTATTTTGCTGTTGTAATAACAGTTGCAGCCGCAGTAGCAATGAAGGTTGTAGCGGATGTCCTCAATTTACCAAATGTTAGCTGAGAAGGTAATGCGAATGACAGAAATCATGATGAACAAATGGGTAAATAAGTCAATCTAGCAAGGACAATTGGATCAGAAAGTGACGAAACCAACTAGAGGGAAACATAGTTTAGACGTGGAGCTGATAGAACCAGATGAACTCTATTGAAAGTAGTATAAGTGAACACGAAGCTCTTTACTACTAAGAGAACTAGATGAAGCGATTTTCCTGCTGTATCCTGTTCCTAGACCAGGCTTGATTCATTAGGAAGTGTGTGTATTTACCTACCCCGTAGTATCGTTTCCTGATACGTATTTGAGATGAATTTATACAGCATTATTTACGGCCGGATGATCTTCCTGATGCCACCGTGAGTCGAGAAGCTAATGAACTTGAAATGGGTGACAGTGAATGAAATTAGGTACGGAGATGGAAGGAATCGGCTGTGTCCTATGAATAGGAACTGACCCTGCATTTTCCAGGAAGTGAAAATGGGAAACAACAGAAGATCATTCTCAGGACAGCCGAGTATGGGGATTGAACCCACGCGTCTTCCGAATTCAGAACTATGCTCCTTCGTAGTTCCCCTTCAGGTATTGAGTATGGCACAACCTACAACAAAATGGCGGTCGGCCATAGAGTTAAGCAATTTATCCTAATTCTATTCAGCATTTATCTCTCAGTTCTTGAGGTTCTGCATCGTCTGCAGCGGAGCTGGATTTCCTTATCTACACGGAATAAGTTACAGACGTGATTAATCCGCGCCGAAACTTAATAATAACAATAACAATAACAATAATAATAATAATAATAATAATAATAATAATAATAACAATAATAATAATAATAATAATAATAATAATAATAATAATAATAATAATAATAATAATAATAATAATAATAATAATAATAATAATAATGTTATTTGTTTTACGTCACACTAACTACTCTTTTACGGTTTTCGGAGACGCCGAGGTGCCGGAATTTTGTCCCGCAGGAGTTCTTTTACGTGCCAGTAAATCTACCGACACGAGGCTGACGTTTTTGAGCACCTTCAAATACTACCGGACTGAGCCAGGATCGAACCTGCCAATTTGGGGTCAGAAGGCCAGCGCCTCAACCGTCTGAGCCACTCAGCCCGGCACTCCGAAACTTCAATCAATCAATCAATCAATCAATCAATCAATCAATCAATCAATCAATCAATCAATCAATCAATCAATCAATCAATCAATCAATCAATCAATCAATCAATCAATCAATCAATCAATCAATCAATCAATCAATCAATCAATCAATCAATCAATCAATCCTGATCAACTTTAATTATTAGAAGAATTTTATGTATGCTTGGAGACAGATAATTCAATTACAGTTTTTGCCTTGAATTATAATAAGAATAAGAATAAGAATAAGAATAATAATCATAAGCAGAGGAACCTCCTCTGCGAACCATGTGACCTTGCCGCGGTGGGGAGGCTTGCGTGTCCCAATGATGCAGATAGCCGAGCCTCAGGTGCAACCATATCGGATGGGTATCTGTTGAGAGACCAGATTAACGAATGGTTCATCGAAAGGGGGGTAGCAGCCTTTCGGTAGTTGCAAGGGTGGCAGCCTAGATGATTGACTGATACGGCCTTGCAATAATACTCAACATGGCTTAGCTGTGTTGATACTGCAACACGGCTGAAAGCAACGGGAAACTACAGCCGTAACTACCTCCCGAGGACATGCAGCTCTCTCTGTATGAATGATATACTGATGTTGGCTTCCTCCCGGGTAAAATATTCCGGAGGTAAACTAGTCCCCCATTCGGATCTCCGTGTGGGGACTACACGAGAGGGGGCGATCATCAGGAAGATGGATACTGACATTCTGCGAGTCGGAGCGTGGAATGTTAGAAGTTTGAATCGTTGTGGTAGGTTAGAGAATCTGAAAAGGGAGATGGATAGGCTAAAGTTAGATGTAGTTGGTATAAGTGAACTACGTTGGCAGGAAGAACAGGATTTTTGGTCAGGCGACTACCGAATTATCAACACGAAATCAAACATGGGAAATGCAGGAGTTGGTTTAATAATGAATAAGAAAATAGGGCAGCGGGTAAGCTACTATGACCAGCATAGTGAAAGAATTATTGTCGTCAAGATAGACACCAAACCAATGCCCACCACAATAGTGCAGGTCTCTACGCCTACTAGTTCAGCGGATGATGAAGAAATTGAAAGAATATATGAGGAGATAGAAGATTTAATACAATATGTAAAAGGTGATGAGAATCTAATTGTGATGGGAGACTGGAATGCAGTGGTAGGCCAAGGAAGAGAAGGTAGTACAGTAGGAGAATTTGGATTGAGACAAAGGAACGAAAGAGGAAGTCGGCTGGTCGAATTCTTCACTGATCATAGTTTAGTCCTTGCCAATACTTGGTTCAAACACCACAAACGACGGCTGTAAACGTGGACGAGACCTGGAGACACTGGAAGGTATCAAATAGACTTCATTATGATTAGGCGGAAATTCAGAAACCAGGTGTTGGATTGCAAAACTTTCCCAGGAGCAGACGTGGACTCTGACCACAACTTGTTGGTCATGAAATGCCATCTGAAGCTGAAGAAATTGAAGAAAGGAAAGAATGCAAAAAGATGGGATCTAGACAAGTTGAAAGAAAAGAGTGTGAGGGGTTGTTTCAAGGAACATGTTGCACAAGGACTAAATGAAAAGGCTGAAGGAAACACTATAGAGGAAGAGTGGAGAGTCATGAAAAATGAAGTCAGTAGGGCTGCTGAAAAAATGTTAGGAAGGAAGAAAAGATCAACTAAGGATCAGTGGATAACTCAGGAGATACTAGACCTGATTGATGAACGACGAAAATACAAGAACGCTAGAAATATAGAGGGCAGAAAAGAATACAGGCGTTTAAAGAATGAAGTGGATAGAAAGTGCAAGGTAGCTAAGGAAGAATGGCTGAAGGAGAAGTGCAAGGATGTCGAAGGCTGTATGGTCCTTGGAAAGGTAGATCCTGCATACAGGAAAATCAAGGGAACCTTTGGAGAAAGGAAATCTAGGTGCATGAATATTAAGAGCTCAGATGGAAAGCCACTTCTGCGGAAAGAAGACAAAGCAGAAAGATGGCAGGAGCATATCCAACAGTTGTATCAAGGTAAAGATGTAGATAATTTGGTTCTGGAACATGAGGAGGCTGTTGATGCTGATGAAATGGGAGACCCAATTTTGAGGTCAGAGTTTGACAGAGCTGTGAGTGACCTAAATAGGAACAAGGCACCTGGAATTGATGATATTCCCTCTGAATTACTGACTGCCTTAGGAGAAACTAGCATGGCAAGGTTATTTCATTTAGTGTGCAAGATGTATGAGACAGGAGAAGTCCCATCCGATTTTCGGCAGAATGGTGTTATACCCATTCACAAGAAAGCCGGTGCTGACAGGTGTGAAAACTACCGCACCATTAGTTTAGTATCTCATGCCTGCAAAATTTTAACACGTATT
The DNA here is from genome assembly GCF_040414725.1 of Anabrus simplex. NCBI lineage: Eukaryota > Metazoa > Arthropoda > Insecta > Orthoptera > Tettigoniidae > Anabrus > Anabrus simplex. The sequence goes on along the minus strand of NC_090266.1, from coordinate 46,772,287 downwards.
ATTTACAGAAGAATGGAAAAACAAGTTGAAGCTGAGTTGGGAGAAGATCAATTTGGCTTCAGAAGAAATGCAGGAACACGTGAAGCAATCCTGACTTTACGTCTGATCTTAGAGGATCGAATCAAGAAGGACAAGCCCACGTACATGGCATTCGTAGATCTAGAAAAGGCATTCGATAATGTTGATTGGACCAAGCTATTTATGATTCTGAAGATGATAGGGATCAGATACCAAGAACGAAGAATTATCTACAATCTGTATAAAAATCAGTCTGCAGTGATAAGAATCGAGGGCTTTGAAAATGAAGCAGCAATCCAGAAAAGAGTGAGGCAAGGCTGCAGTTTGTCCCCTCTGCTTTTCAATGTTTACATAGAACAGGCAGTTAAAGGAAATCAAAGAGAAATTTGGAAAGGGAATCACAGTCCAAGGAGAGGAAATCAAAACCTTGGGATTTGCCGATGATATTGTTATTTTATCTGAGACTGCAGAAGATCTCGAGAAGTTGCTGAATGGTATGGATGAAGTCTTGGGTGAGGAGTACAAGATGAAAATAAATAAGTCCAAAACAAAAGTAATGGAGTGCAGTCGAACGAAGGCAGGTGATGTAGGAAATATTAGATTAGGAAATGAAGTCTTAAAGGAAGTAGATGAATATTGTTACTTGGGTAGTAAAATAACCGCAAGGGTAACTCTCTCGGTCACAAAGAAAGAGGGAATTCTGCGCTCAAAATAAAGCGAAGAAAACTCCCAAATGTGACAAGACTTAACGTGGTCCTAGATGGCCCCAACGAAATATATTATTATTATTATTATTATTATTATTATTATTATTATTATTATTATTATTATTTTTCTACCACTTTTTCCACATATGTGGGGTCACGGGTACGAACTCTGTTGCACACGTAGATTTGGTCCTGTTTTACGGCCGGAAGTCCTTCGTGACGCCAACCCTATATGGAGGGATGTAATCAATATTGCGTGTTTCTGTGGTGGATGGTAGTGTAGTGTGTTGTAATAATAACAATAATAATAATTTGAGGCATCTGGACACTGTTGTTAAACTTGAGTGTCTTCATGCAGCAGAAATATTAGATATGATTGTAGAAGTTGGGATTGAAGGTATGCGGATAAGATAAAGAAAAAATGCTAAGAAAATATTTAATGGGGAGACTCAAATCAAACAAAGAATGTTATCAAAGAACAGAAGGAGTTGTGGAACTGATGAGGTAGAGATGATAGCAGTTCTGTGTACACTTGTTGCGGATGGACTATAACAGACTAACGAAGAGAATCTTTGAATTCTTCAGGAAGGGGAAGACAGAGCTGACTTGTTTTCGAGAAGTGAGGTTGGACTTGACGAAGATGGGGGATTCCAGAAGATTACATCATGGACAAAAATCGATTTAGTCAACTTGTCCAAAAGTTCCGTGGTTTCCTGGAGACTGGGGAAAACTAATGAGAAAGGTGAGATCCTCTAGAGAAGAACGGAGGAAGGAAGTAGGGAAAAAAATGGAAAGCTACTGGTAGAGAGAGAAGGCTAAAAATACCGCAAAGATTGTCAAGCGTGATCCACAGACGACCGAGATGGAGGAAATAATAATAATAATAATAATAATAATAATAATAATAATAATAATAATAATAATAATAATAATAATAGCAGAAGATGGTACATTACGACAGTAAGTTTCTTAAGGATCGTTGCAAATAAAGTCTATTATAGGCCTTGGCTTGCTCATCCAAATGGCCTGCACATATCAGAATCACGTGGCCAGCGTGTTGTTGGACAGGAGAAATTCAAGTACGTGCGGGTACAACTACAAACTTAAAGTGTTTGTACAGAATCACATTGTAACATCATCGACATGGGTGGGAATCTAGACACGATCTTAGGTCTGGAGAGCCACGGCTAAGGCCCTCCTGCACTACCCAATACGTTAACTCGTGCCTTTCTTCATCACAGTAAGTATTAATCTTCCTCCAAAACGTCTACAGTTTTTAATATAGGATCAAGTAGTTGGCTTTAACGAGAAAAATCTCTGGCTTGAGTGGATAAAGGCAACATTCCGTGGTTTTTCTCTGCTTTGAGGTGGTACTCATGGGCACTGCAACAAGAGATCAAAAGTGTTGGCCATGCCAATGAAGCAACGCGATGGTGACGTCACATCATGTGAAGCTGTATTACATTTTAAAGGGGAGCTCACTTGCTGAGTTGGGGAATGTCCGCCAGAATGAAACCGTGAAGTATAAATGAGCGGAAGAGTTTAGAATTAATATAGACACGAGTTCAACGAGAAGGAATACGTTTCTTTGCGAAAATGAGCACCATCTCACACGGCATGAAGCCATGATGTTTGCCTCGCACGTATGTTTACCAACATTTTGTAATGACTTAGTTATAAATTTAAGAGCATTAGTAATCACTTTATTCAGTACAGACATAACATGAAACATGAGCGAAAGGAAGTCACACTTTTGTGTTTGCTCTAGAACGGCGTTTCCGCACACTTCCCGCTAGCTCATCTCTTGTAGCCTGAGAAGTCACTTTAAGAAGTACGGTAATTGCTCGGAATCTTACCGATATGGAAGCTGTTGGTAACGGAATGTCAGAAAACCCCTGTCACACCCAGGAAGAACCCCTTATTTGGTTCTGACAATTCCCTCGCGTTGATTGGCAGCCTTCACTTGTCCTTGGTTCGTAAAGTATAACGAGTTAAAAGTCAGCTTGTGAGTTTTACAAATAGGGAAAGTTCTCCCAGTTTCAATTACTGCGTTGAAGGGGTGAAAGTTCCTTTTGAGGATCATTGTAAGTATCTAGGTGTTAATATAAGGAAAGATCCTCATTGGGGTAATCACATAAATGGGATTGTGAATAAGGGGTACAGATCTCTGCACATGGTTAGGAAGGTATTTAGGGGTTGTAGTAATGATGTAGAGGAGAAGGCATATACGTCTCTAGTAAGACCCCAACATTTTTTTACGTCGCACTGACACAGATAGGTCTTATGGCGACGATAGGATAGGAAAGGGCTAGGAGTGGGAAGTGACCTTATTAAGGTACAGCCACAGGATTTGCCTGCTGTGAAAATGGGAAACCACAGAAAATCATCCTTTGGGCTGCCGACAGTGGGGCTCGAACCCACTATCTCCCGGATGCAAGCTCACAGCTGTGCGCTATAACCGCATGGCCAACTCGCCCGTTAAGACCCCAAATAGAGTATGGTTCCAGTGTATGCGACCCTCACGAGGATTACTTGATTTGAGAACTAGAAAGAGATCGGCAACCCTGAAGGTAGTTTTCTTGCTCTCCCACTATCACAGCCGACAAATGTTGGGGTTTTATCATAATTGAAGCCACAGCCGGTACAATCCTAATCCTAGCACTTTGCCATCCTTGCGTTACCACAAGAAAAACTAACCCCGTGGCCTGCAGATTACGAGATGTCAGCACGACAAGTCCTCTCGGCCGTTATTCTTGGCTTTCTAGACCGGGGCCGCTATCACATCGCCAGATAATTCCTCAATTCTAATCACGTAGGCTGAGTGGACCTCGAACCAGCCCTCAGATTCAGGTAAAAGTCCCTGACCTTGACGGGGATGGAACCCGGGGCCTCCGGGTAAGGAGCAGGCACGCTACTCCTACACCATGCGTCACCGGTAACCAGGTAAAATGCGGTTAGTTCTTCACTCTCCGGTATTTACTGATATATACACCAGGTGGCCCGCCAGTGCCCTACATTCTACTTATAGGTGTCTCGCTTGCACCAATGATGAATGGGATGTCTAGTAACTGATTTGCAGAGAGGTACTACTGCTTGCAGTTTAGTTACGTCAGAATACGATGAGATAACAACCGGACGGCAACTTGCTGCATGTTCCTCCGACCGACCTGTCAGATGCGCGCCCTCGTTTACGAACGCTCAGCAGTACGCTGGTATCTGGTACAGTAGCACTACAGATATCGACAATGGCTGGTGCGTTCAGCAACGACGAATGGACAGACATAATTTTAATTTATGGAAAATCTGGTCGCAATGCAGCCGAAGCGCTCTCACGCTTTGCGCAGGAGTGTTCAAATAGCCCTGTCTTCTATACCCGTATTTCGCCGAACAGAGTTGCAGTTAAGAGCCAATCGATCGTTTAATGCACATACAAGCAACGTTCTGGTTGAGTGGAATGTCTTTCTTGTACAAATTAATGAATTACTAAACTTTGTTGTCTGCAACTTTTGCGTCTTCTGAAATGCAGCCTGTTACAGAACGTGTGTAGTAAAATGACTGCTATTTGTTTCACACCCGAAATACAGCACGTTCAAGCGCTCCTTTGTAAACCAGCTATTAGGCATCCCATTCAACATTATTGCATGCAGGACACTTATAGGTAGAAAGTACGGGGCTGGAGGCCTGACCGGTATTGTACTATTTTACATTTGTCCTACTGTTATTTTATGTACCGGGCAAGCGTCTGCGTGGTTTCCGTCACGTAGCTGTCACTGTCGGCAGCCTTGAAGATGTTTTCACCGGGTGAGTGGGCCATGCGGTTAGGACCGCGCAGCTGTGAGCTTGCATCCGGGAGTTAGTTGGTTCGAGCCCAACTCTCGGCAGGCTTGAAGATGGTTTGCATGTTTTCCTATTTACATTGGAGGCAAATGCTGGGGCTGTACCTTAATCATTCATTCCCTCTCCTTAGGCCTTTTCTACCGCATCATCGCCATAAGAACTATCTGTGTCGGTGCGACGTAAAGCAAGTTGTAAAAATTATTAATTTTTGCCTTCATTGAGTGCCATTTCTTTATTCACCTTGTCTTTGACTGGCGTGGGATTACTGAATTAAACACCCGTTAATCTGTATAAGAATATCTACGCGGTCATCCTCATTACATCATGTGTAAACTTTCACCTGAAGAAAGAAGACTTGTAAAATGTGCGTGTTACTATTAAAACTGTTAGTAGTATAATTGGATGGTTCTGCGGCACCTCCGCCGCCGCACGCCTCCTCCTCCGCCGCCGCCTCCTCCGCCGCCGCCCGCGGGAAATTTGAATTTTGGCGGGAAATTTGAATTTTGGCGCGAGATTTGAATTTGTAAACAAAGCCACGTGCTTTTTGACAGCTGTCATCGACAACAACGCAACGCTAACCTCACTGCTGCCATCTTGACGGACCTAAACCTCACTAGTACCAACCTAACCTAACTAGCGTGAGGTAAACAAACCCACGTGTTTTTTGACAGCCACGTGCTTTTTGACAGACAACAACGCATCGCTAACCTCAGTACTGCCATCTTGACGGGTCTAACCTTAGTGGTACCAACTTAACCTAACTAGCATGAGGTAAACAAAGCCATGTGCTTTTTGACAGCCACGTGCTTTTTGACAGATTTGTAAACAAAGCCACGTGCTTTTTGACAGACAACAACGCATCGCTAACCTCAGTACTGCCATCTTGACGGGTCTAACCTTAGTGGTACCAACTTAACCTAACTAGCATGAGGTAAACAAAGCCATGTGCTTTTTGACAGCCACGTGCTTTTTGACAGCTGTCATCCGCCATCTTTAAACTACAGAGCACCGTGCTGCCCTCTTTCATCACCTATCATCGGCAGTGCTGCCATCTTGACAGACCTAAACCTTAGTGCTACCAACTTAACCTCACTAGCTCGAGATAAACAAATCCACGTGCTTTTTGACAGCCACGTGCTTTTTTGATAGCTGTCATCCGCCATCTTTGAGCACAGTGCTGCCCTCTTTAGCTACTTACCTTTGAAATGTGGTGGCAGATAATTTGAAAAATGCTTTTCGACAAGCAGCCATCTTTAATCCAGAGAGAACAGTGCTACCCTCTATGTGGTGGCGGCAAATTGAAAAATTCCACGTGCTCTTGTTTGGAAACAAACTCACGTGCTTTTTCGACAGCTACCATCTGCCATCTTTAATCTATAGAGCACAGTGCTGCCCTCTTTAGCTACTTACCTTTGAAATGTGGTGGCGACAAATTCCACGTGCTCTTGTTTAGTAAACAAACTCACGTGCTTTTTTGTCAGCTGTCATCCGCCATCTTTAATCTATAGAGCACAGTGCTGCCCTCTTTATCGTAGTAGATGTAAATTCGTCACAGCTGTCATCCGCAGTGCTGCCATCTTAACGGGCTTAAACCTTAGTGCTACCAACTTAACCTTACTAGCGCGAGATAAACAAATCTACGTGCTTTTTGACAGCTGTCATCCACCATCTTTAATCTATAGAGCACAGTGATGCCCTCTTTAGCTACTTACCTTTGAAATGTGGTGGCGGATAATTTGAAAAATGCTTTTTGATAGCAGCCATCTTTGAGCACCGTGCTACCCTCTTTTGTGGTGGCAGGCAATTCCACGTGACAGCAGCCATCTTTAATCATGAGAGCACCGTGCTGCCCTCTATGTGGTGGCGGCAAATTCTACATGCTCTTGTTTGGAAACAAACTCACGTGCTTTTTTCTGACAGCTGTCATCCGCCATCTTGCATCACAAACCTCAGTGCTGCGCTCTTTAGCTAGATACCTTTGAAATGTGGTGGCGGCAATTTGAAAAAAATCTATGTGCTCTTGTTTAGTAAACAAAGCCACGTGCTTTTTATGACAGCTATCATCCACCATCTTTAATCAATAGAGCACGGTGCTGCTATCATGCAGGCAATTTCATCACCTGTCATCCGCCATCTTTTAATGAACAGAGCACCGTGCTGCTCTCTGTAGTAGCGGGCAATTTGAAAAGTTCTGTTAGCTGTCATCCGCCATCTTTAATCAAGAGAGCACCGTGCTGCCATCTATGTGGTGGCGGCAAATTCTACGTGCTACGCGCAGCTGTCATCCACCATCTTACATCGCAAACCTCAGTGCTACACTCTATGTGGTGGCAGATAATTTAAAAAGAAAAATTCTACATCAGTCCTCTCTCGACGCTAATTGCACAAGATGGTGACTATACATGACTCCTTAAAGGTGCTTATGCAAGATGATCGCTATACATAGACGCCCTTGGGATGCTTGCGCAAGATGGCGGTTATACAAGGCTCCTTATGAGGGATGCTTGCGCGAGATGGTGGTTGCTCTTATGAGGCGGCTTAAGGATCCATGACTAGAGACGCCCTAAGGATGCTTGCGCAAGATGGCGGATGCAAGATGGCGGCTATACATAGCTCCTTATGAGACAGCCAGTACTCGATACAACATGTGATCAGAACATTGATCGATGTGTTCAGAACACTGTACTCGATACAACATGTGATTAAAACATTGTGTGGTGTGTTCAGAACACTACATAAGTAGAATCGAACGCTGTATTAGGGGATACCTTTGTTTAGATTGAAACATAACAAGACTAGAATTGAACACTGCACATTGATTGATTGATGTGTTCAGAACACAAAATAAGTAGAATCGAACACTGTACTCGATGTCGTTAACTTCAACATGTGATTAAAACATTGTCTGGTGTGTTCAGAACACTACATAAGTAGAATCGAACGCTGTACAACATGTTAGGGGATACCTTTGTTTAGATTGAAACATAACAAGACTAGAATTGAACACTGCACTCGATGTCGTTACATGCGATCAGAACAATGATTGATGTGTTCAGATCACGAAACAAGTAGAACCGAACACTGTACAACATGTTAGGGGATACCTTTGTTCTAAGAAGATCAGCTTGAAACATAACAAGACTAGAATTGAACACTGCACTCGATACAACATGTAATCAGAACATTGATTGATGCGTTCAGATCACGAAACAAGTAGAACCGAACACTGTACAACATGTTAAGGGATACCTTTGTTTAGATTGAAACTAACAAGACTAACACTTCAAATGATTTGCTTAGTACGAAAATTAAAAAAATATATACCGCGTAGCTAACTCGTTCATCACACTGCTAAGACGCTTAGTAATTGTGAATACACTCATACGAAAATCAAGAAAGCACACTGCGTAGCCAACTCGCTCGGCTCACTCGCTTAGTATTTGCAACACACACGGATAAGAATGTTCCGAGATACTTACATGTTTTTTAAGGGAGGGTGAAAGATCATAAATTATATGTTGTCTCCTCCAAGTTGTAAGATGAAATAGACGCAGTACTGCGAGTTTCCGCTCTAGCTGGCGAACGGAAGTAGCATGATATCTCAGCAAAAAATAATACGCGTGAGCTTGCAAGTCAGACACAATGATGGATACCGCGATTCAAATCCTGGTAACTTATGCCGTCGGGAAGGGAATCCGGCGAGCATCTAGCTGTAAATCCTCGATTCTCGACAGATTCTTAATCCGAGTTCTTTGACGTCAGGAAGGGCAACTAGTTGAAAACAATTATCGAACACGCATCGCGAAGGCAAGAGTGTGCAGCGATATGCTTGTTTAGACTTGCAGATTACGAAAAGAAACATAACAAGACTTGAGTCTTAAAGCAAATTCTTGCGATTTAAAATCTTAGTCAGGAAGGGCATCCAGCAGTAAAACAATAGTTCGTGATTTAAAATCTAGCAGTAAAACCCCCGATTCTCGACAGATTCTTAATCCGAGTTCTTTGACGTCAGGAAGGGCAACTAGTTGAAAACAATTATCGAACACGCATCGCGAAGGCAAGAGTGTGCAGCGATATGCTTGTTTAGACTTGCAGATTACGAAAAGAAACATAACAAGACTTGAGTCTTAAAACAAATTCTTGCGATTTAAAATCTTAGTCAGGAAGGGCATCCAGCAGTAAAACAATAGTTCGTGATTTAAAATCTAGCAGTAAAACCCCCGATTCTCGACAGATTCTTAATCCGAGTTCTTTGACGTCAGGAAGGGCAACTAGTTGAAAACAATTATCGAACACGCATCGCAAAGGCAAGAGTGTGCAGCGATATGCTTGTTTAGACTTGCAGATTACGAAAAGAAACATAACAAGACTTGAGTCTTAAAACAAATTCTTGCGATTTAAAATCTTAGTCAGGAAGGGCATCCAGCAGTAAAACAATAGTTCGTGATTTAAAATCTAGCAGTAAAACCCCCGATTCTCGACAGATTCTTAATCCGAGTTCTTTGACGTCAGGAAGGGCAACCGGTTGAAAACAATTATCGAACACGCATCGCGAAGGCAAGAGTGTGCAGCGATATGCTTGTTTAGACTTGCAGATTACGAAAAGAAACATAACAAGACTTGAGTCTTAAAACAAATTCTTGCGATTTAAAATCTTAGTCAGGAAGGGCATCCAGCAGTAAAACAATAGTTCGTGATTTAAAATCTAGCAGTAAAACCCCCGATTCTCGACAGATTCTTAATCCGAGTTCTTTGACGTCAGGAAGGGCAACTAGTTGAAAACAATTATCGAACACGCATCGCGAAGGCAAGAGTGTGCAGCGATATGCTTGTTTAGACTTGCAGATTACGAAAAGAAACATAACAAGACTTGAGTCTTAAAACAAATTCTTGCGATTTAAAATCTTAGTCAGGAAGGGCATCCAGCAGTAAAACAATAGTTCGTGATTTAAAATCTAGCAGTAAAACCCCCGATTCTCGACAGATTCTTAATCCGAGTTCTTTGACGTCAGGAAGGGCAACCGGTTGAAAACAATTATGGAACACGCATCGCGAAGGCAAGAGTGTGCAGCGATATGCTTGTTTAGACTTGCAGATTACGAAAAGAAACATAACAAGACTTGAGTCTTAAAACAAATTCTTGCGATTTAAAATCTTAGTCAGGAAGGGCATCCGGTACAAGACTTGAGTCTTAAAACAAATTCTTGCGATTTAAAATCTTAGTCAGGAAGGGCATCCAGCAGTAAAACAATAGTTCGTGATTTAAAATCTAGCAGTAAAACCCCCGATTCTCGACAGATTCTTAATCCGAGTTCTTTGACGTCAGGAAGGGCAACTAGTTGAAAACAATTATCGAACACGCATCGCGAAGGCAAGAGTGTGCAGCGATATGCTTGTTTAGACTTGCAGATTACGAAAAGAAACATAACAAGACTTGAGTCTTAAAACAAATTCTTGCGATTTAAAATCTTAGTCAGGAAGGGCATCCAGCAGTAAAACAATAGTTCGTGATTTAAAATCTAAGAAGTGCATCTAGCTGTAAAACCCCCGATTCTCGACAGATTCTTAATCCGAGTTCTTTGACGTCAGGAAGGGCAACCGGTTGAAAACAATTATCGAACACGCATCGCGAAGGCAAGAGTGTGCAAAGGACAACTCAACAAATTCTTGCGATTTAAACACATTTTTATTCCCTAGAGAATCGAACCCGAGACTACCGGGTGAGAGGCATGCATACTGTAGGCTATGGGTTTGTTCTACTGTCCATGAAGTCGTATCAGCGCAGAGCGAGCAGCGGAATGCGTGTGTTAGCTGAAATTGTACACGTATCTTCCGGCTCGGCCTTGAACGAGGACACTGATAAGCGGCTTGTAACTCGCGAACGTCTTCTTAGCTGAGTACCATTCAAGCTCTTAAAACACAGTACTAATTAAGGTTGTAAAATATTCTGAAATAGTCCTCCTCTGTAGTGTAGTAGTTAGCTGCTACCCTCGGAGGTCCGAGTTCGATTCCCGGCTCTGCCACGGAATGTGTAGCATTTAGCCTATGTAAGTTCCTAACGTAAAATATCATGATTGTACGGAGAGGTTAAAACACAGTGCCTACTCCTATCGAAAGAACCTGCACGGTACCGGCATGTATGCTTCTCCTGGTGAAGGAGCATGCACATGGTTTAACGCCTCCTATCAACAGCTCTTACTTAATGCTGGCTTTTTTGCACACCCCGCCTCACACCATAGTTTTACGACCGGCTGTCCTTCCTGACTAGGATTTTAAATCGCAAGAATTTGTTGAGTTACCCTTCCTGACGCAAAACTGGCAGTATCTAACCTCTTACACGGAATGTGTAGCATTTAGCCTATGTAAGTTCCTAACGTAAAATATCATGATTGTACGGAGAGGTTAAAACACACACAGTGCCTACTCCTATCGAAAGAACCTGCACGGTACCGGCATGTAGGCTTCTCCTGGTGAAGGAGCATGCACATGGTTTAACGCCTCCTATCAACAGCCCTTACTTAATGCCGGCTTTTTTGCACACCCCGCCTCACACCATAGTTTTACGACCGGCTGCCCTTCCTGATTAGGATTTTAAATCGCAAGAATTTGTTGAGTTGCCCTTCCTGACGCAAAACTGGCAGTATCTAACCTCTTACACGGAATGTGTAGCATTTAGCCTATGTAAGTTCCTAACGTAAAATATCATGATTGTACGGAGAGGTTAAAACACACACAGTGCCTACTCCTATCGAAAGAACCTGCACGGTACCGGCATGTAGGCTTCTCCTGGTGAAGGAGCATGCACATGGTTTAACGCCTCCTATCAACAGCCCTTACTTAATGCTGGCTTTTTTGCACACCCCGCCTCACACCATAGTTTTACGACCGGCTGCCCTTCCTGACTAGGATTTTAAATCGCAAGAATTTGTTGAGTTGCCCTTCCTGACGCAAAAGTGGCAGTATCTAACCTCTTACACGGAATGTGTAGCATTTAGCCTATGTAAGTTCCTAACGTAAAATATCATGATTGTACGGAGAGGTTAAAACACACACAGTGCCTACTCCTATCGAAAGAACCTGCACGGTACCGGCATGTAGGCTTCTCCTGGTGAAGGAGCATGCACATGGTTTAACGCCTCCTATCAACAGCCCTTACTTAATGCTGGCTTTTTTGCACACCCCGCCTCACACCATAGTTTTACGACCGGCTACCCTTCCTGACTAGGATTTTAAATCGCAAGAATTTGTTGAGTTGCCCTTCCTGACGCAAAACTGGCAGTATCTAACCTCTTACATCATACACTATAGTTTTCGACCGGTTGCCCTTCCTGACGTCAAAGAACTCGGATTAAGAATCTGTTTTGTTTTAAGACTAGTTGCCCTTCCTGACGCAAAACTGGTAGTATCTAACCTCTTACATCATACCCTATTGTTTTCGACCGGTTGCCCTTCCTGACGTCAAAGAACTCGGATTAAGAATCTGTCGAGAATCGGGGGTTTTACTGCTAGATTTTAAATCGCAGTATCACGAACTATTGTTTTACTGCTGGATGCCCTTCCTGACTAAGATTTTAAATCGCAAGAATTTGTTTTAAGACTCAAGTCTTGTTATGTTTCTTTTCGTAATCTGCAAGTTTAAACAAGCATATCGCTGCACACTCTTGCCTTCGCGATGCGTGTTCGATAATTGTTTTCAACTAGTTGCCCTTCCTGACGTCAAAGAACTCGGATTAAGAATCTGTCGAGAATCGGGGGTTTTACTGCTAGATTTTAAATCACGAACTATTGTTTTACTGCTGGATGCCCTTCCTGACTAAGATTTTAAATCGCAAGAATTTGTTTTAAGACTCAAGTCTTGTTATGTTTCTTTTCGTAATCTGCAAGTCTAAACAAGCATATCGCTGCACACTCTTGCCTTCGCGATGCGTGTTCGATAATTGTTTTCAACCGGTTGCCCTTCCTGACGTCAAAGAACTCGGATTAAGAATCTGTCGAGAATCGGGGGTTTTACTGCTAGATTTTAAATCACGAACTATTGTTTTACTGCTGGATGCCCTTCCTGACTAAGATTTTAAATCGCAAGAATTTGTTTTAAGACTCAAGTCTTGTTATGTTTCTTTTCGTAATCTGCAAGTCTAAACAAGCATATCGCTGCACACTCTTGCCTTCGCGATGCGTGTTCGATAATTGTTTTCAACTAGTTGCCCTTCCTGACGTCAAAGAACTCGGATTAAGAATCTGTCGAGAATCGGGGGTTTTACTGCTAGATTTTAAATCACGAACTATTGTTTTACTGCTGGATGCCCTTCCTGACTAAGATTTTAAATCGCAAGAATTTGTTTTAAGACTCAAGTCTTGTTATGTTTCTTTTCGTAATCTGCAAGTCTAAACAAGCATATCGCTGCACACTCTTGCCTTCGCGATGCGTGTTCGATAATTGTTTTCAACCGGTTGCCCTTCCTGACGTCAAAGAACTCGGATTAAGAATCTGTCGAGAATCGGGGGTTTTACTGCTAGATTTTAAATCACGAAATATTGTTTTACTGCTGGATGCCCTTCCTGACTAAGATTTTAAATCGCAAGAATTTGTTTTAAGACTCAAGTCTTGTTGTGTTTCTTTTCGTAATCTGCAAGTCTAAACAAGCATATCGCTGCACACTCTTGCCTTCGCGATGCGTGTTCGATAATTGTTTTCAACCGGTTGCCCTTCCTGACGTCAAAGAACTCGGATTAAGAATCTGTCGAGAATCGAGGATTTACAGCTAGATGCTCGCCGGATTCCCTTCCCGACGGCATAAGTTACCAGGATTTGAATCGCGGTATCCATCATTGTGTCTGACTTGCAAGCTCACGCGTATTATTTTTTGCTGAGATATCATGCTACTTCCGTTCGCCAGCTAGAGCGGAAACTCGCAGTACTGCGTCTATTTCATCTTACAACTTGGAGGAGACAACATATAATTTATGATCTTTCACCCTCCCTTAAAAAACATGTAAGTATCTCGGAACATTCTTATCCGTGTGTGTTGCAAATACTAAGCGAGTGAGCCGAGCGAGTTGGCTACGCAGTGTGCTTTCTTGATTTTCGTATGAGTGTATTCACAATTACTAAGCGTCTTAGCAGTGTGATGAACGAGTTAGCTACGCGGTATATATTTTTTTTATTTTCGTACTAAGCAAATCATTTGAAGTGTTAGTCTTGTTAGTTTCAATCTAAACAAAGGTATCCCTTAACATGTTGTACAGTGTTCGGTTCTACTTGTTTCGTGATCTGAACGCATCAATCAATGTTCTGATTACATGTTGTATCGAGTGCAGTGTTCAATTCTAGTCTTGTTATGTTTCAAGCTGATCTTCTTAGAACAAAGGTATCCCCTAACATGTTGTACAGTGTTCGGTTCTACTTGTTTCGTGATCTGAACACATCAATCATTGTTCTGATCGCATGTAACGACATCGAGTGCAGTGTTCAATTCTAGTCTTGTTATGTTTCAATCTAAACAAAGGTATCCCCTAACATGTTGTACAGCGTTCGATTCTACTTATGTAGTGTTCTGAACACACCAGACAATGTTTTAATCACATGTTGAAGTTAACGACATCGAGTACAGTGTTCGATTCTACTTATTTTGTGTTCTGAACACATCAATCAATCAATGTGCAGTGTTCAATTCTAGTCTTGTTATGTTTCAATCTAAACAAAGGTATCCCCTAATACAGCGTTCGATTCTACTTATGTAGTGTTCTGAACACACCACACAATGTTTTAATCACATGTTGTATCGAGTACAGTGTTCTGAACACATCAATCAATGTTCTGATCACATGTTGTATCGAGTACTGGCTGTCTCATAAGGAGCTATGTATAGCCGCCATCTTGCATCCGCCATCTTGCGCAAGCATCCTTAGGGCGTCTCTAGTCATGGATCCTTAAGCCGCCTCATAAGAGCAACCACCATCTCGCGCAAGCATCCCTCATAAGGAGCCTTGTATAACCGCCATCTTGCGCAAGCATCCCAAGGGCGTCTATGTATAGCGATCATCTTGCATAAGCACCTTTAAGGAGTCATGTATAGTCACCATCTTGTGCAATTAGCGTCGAGAGAGGACTGATGTAGAATTTTTCTTTTTAAATTATCCGCCACCACATAGAGTGTAGCACTGAGGTTTGCGATGTAAGATGGTGGATGACAGCTGCGCGTAGCACGTAGAATTTGCCGCCACCACATAGATGGCAGCACGGTGCTCTCTTGATTAAAGATGCCGGATGACAGCTAACAGAACTTTTCAAATTGCCCGCTACTACAGAGAGCAGCACGGTGCTCTGTTCATTAAAAGATGGCGGATGACAGGTGATGAAATTGCCTGCATGATAGCAGCACCGTGCTCTATTGATTAAAGATGGTGGATGATAGCTGTCATAAAAAGCACGTGGCTTTGTTTACTAAACAAGAGCACATAGATTTTTTCAAATTGCCGCCACCACATTTCAAAGGTATCTAGCTAAAGAGCGCAGCACTGAGGTTTGTGATGCAAGATGGCGGATGACAGCTGTCAGAAAAAAGCACGTGAGTTTGTTTCCAAACAAGAGCATGTAGAATTTGCCGCCACCACATAGAGGGCAGCACGGTGCTCTCATGATTAAAGATGGCTGCTGTCACGTGGAATTGCCTGCCACCACAAAAGAGGGTAGCACGGTGCTCAAAGATGGCTGCTATCAAAAAGCATTTTTCAAATTATCCGCCACCACATTTCAAAGGTAAGTAGCTAAAGAGGGCACCACTGTGCTCTATAGATTAAAGATGGTGTATGACAGCTGTCAAAAAGCACGTAGATTTGTTTATCTCGCGCTAGTAAGGTTAAGTTGGTAGCACTAAGGTTTAAGCCCGTTAAGATGGCAGCACTGCGGATGACAGCTGTGACGAATTTACATCTACTACGATAAAGAGGGCAGCACTGTGCTCTATAGATTAAAGATGGCGGATGACAGCTGACAAAAAAGCACGTGAGTTTGTTTACTAAACAAGAGCACGTGGAATTTGTCGCCACCACATTTCAAAGGTAAGTAGCTAAAGAGGGCAGCACTGTGCTCTATAGATTAAAGATGGCAGATGGTAGCTGTCGAAAAAGCACGTGAGTTTGTTTCCAAACAAGAGCACGTGGAATTTTTCAATTTGCCGCCACCACATAGAGGGTAGCACTGTTCTCTCTGGATTAAAGATGGCTGCTTGTCGAAAAGCATTTTTCAAATTATCCGCCACCACATTTCAAAGGTAAGTAGCTAAAGAGGGCAGCACTGTGCTCAAAGATGGCGGATGACAGCTATCAAAAAAGCACGTGGCTGTCAAAAAGCACGTGGATTTGTTTATCTCGAGCTAGTGAGGTTAAGTTGGTAGCACTAAGGTTTAGGTCTGTCAAGATGGCAGCACTGCCGATGATAGGTGATGAAAGAGGGCAGCACGGTGCTCTGTAGTTTAAAGATGGCGGATGACAGCTGTCAAAAAAGCACGTGGCTGTCAAAAGCACGTGGCTTTGTTTACCACACGCTAGTTAGGTTAAGTTGGTACTACTGAGGTTTAGGCCCGTCAAGATGGCAGTACTGAGGTTAGCGATGCGTTGTTGTCTGTCAAAAAGCACGTGGCTTTGTTTACAAATCTGTTGAAAAGCATGTGGCTGTCAAAAAGCACGTGGCTTTGTTTACCTCATGCTAGTTAGGTTAAGTTGGTACTATTAAGGTTTAGGCCCGTCAAGATAGCAGTACTGAGGTTAGCGATGCGTTGTTGTCTGTCAAAAAGCACGTGGCTGTCAAAAAACACGTGGGTTTGTTTACCTCACGCTAGTTAGGTTAGGTTGGTACTAGTGAGGTTTAGGTCCGTCAAGATGGCAGCAGTGAGGTTAGCGTTGCGTTGTTGTCGATGACAGCTGTCAAAAAGCACGTGGCTTTGTTTACAAATTCAAATCTCGCGCCAAAATTCAAATTTCCCGCGGGCGGCGGAGGCGGAGGCGGCGGCGGAGGTGCCGCAGAACCATCCAATTATACTACTACTGTTATTACAAGTTTGATTAAGATTTAATCAATTTACACTGTTCCTTCATTGTGTGGAATTACATCAATAGGCTGTGCTGTGAGGACCAGTTAACGTTTTATCCTACAATGGTTTCATAACATAATTTATATCTATTACTGGAAATATTGTTGTGCTACAGCTGAGATCCTTTACAGGTGTGTTGATACATTCATGTGGAAACATTTTCCCTGAGCGAGAGACGATAATTATGGTGACTGTCATTCAAGGCAGCGTTCGCTGCTGCTCACTGTCATCACTTACTCATTACTCTCACACTTTTCGTCAGAGTATCATCGAATACAAATTGTTAAACGAAGTTCACGTGCTAAATTAATGTGTTTAGTTGCACACAAGGACATTTACTTACGGTGGCGATTCGTGCTATAATTTATATGTGGTTGCAGTTTATTTTAAATGTATAAGTATATATTTTGTATTCTGGAAACATCGTTTATCTTTACAATGAAATCTCGAATAAATCAGTTGTTGTAGATGTCATACAAACAACTAAAATACGAAATAAATAATACCCTACTACCGTACTGTTATTCCTATTTTGGTTCATGTATTCTCTCCGCAAAGAACAAACATGGAAAACAGCAAATCAATCGTTTTTCACCCCCAAATGGTGTTTATCATAAACAGACGAATTGAACTTACTCGTACTATGTACACTCTTTTCTATGTTTAGAAATGGTGTTGGACATCCTAGATATTTAATTTCCAGCTTCCCTTCTACTGAAAGCAATTCGAAGGATTTTATCAGCAAACCTAACACTTTCTTGCTAGTGGCTTTACGTCGCACCGATACAGATAGGTCTTATGGCGGCGATGGGATAGGAAAGGCCTAGGAATTGGAAGGAAGCGGCCGTGGCCTTAATTAAGTCTCAGCATTTGCCTGGTGTGAAATTGGGAAGCCACGAAAAACCATCTTCAGGGCTTCCAACAGTGGGATTCGAACCCACTATCTCCCGGATGCAAGCTCACAGCCGTGCGCCCCTGACCGCACGGCCAACTCGCCCGGTAAACCTGACACTCAATTCACTGTGAAAATACACTACTGTATTCACAGTTGAATTAAAACAGCAGCAACACTGCGCACTTCTGACTGCTACCCACAAGAATTGCTAGTCACCTGCGAACAAGTTTTCTGGACACGGAAGGTGCAGAAGCTAGCGTCATGAATGCGCTAGGGAGATGAGTGGAGAATACGGTATGTTGTGTGGTTGCAAAGCAAATGTGCACCGCCCACACTCCGCTATACTGAACTGAACCCAAGATGTAAGCATGTGCTGTAAATGAACAAATCACTTCTCAGAAAGAAGAACTTGAAATCTCAAACTTAAAGAATATAAGAAGTCGTTGTTGCGAAAATCTGCAACATGGCCAGGAACCGCCTCTATTTGCTCATCTTATTTATAAGTATTTTGCTTTTGCAAGTTTCCTTACGTCACACACACACAGACAGGTCTTATGGCGACGAAAGGTCTAGCAGTGGGAAGGAATTGGCCGTTGCCATAATTAAGGTAAAGCCCCAGCAATTTCCTGGTTTGAAAATGGGAAATCACGGAAAACCATCTTCAAGCAGTGGAGTTCGAACCCACTATCTCCCGAATGCAAGTTTACAGTTACGCGCCCCTAACCGCACGGCCGACTCGCTCGCTATTTATGTATTTTAAGTTATTATTCCTCGCTATGAGATCGACTGCATTCGAGAGAGTAAAATACTACGTTGATCAAGGCACCAACCGTTTGTGCAACAACAGCAGGATGCTGGAGATACAAGCAGAAATCCTGGAAGATTTTGACAGCATGAGGGGCTAAATGGCGAACACTTCGGTAGGGTGTTGGTGTATCGTCACAACATGAGGACTTCATGACTAACTTCCACCATCTTTCAATAAGGAGGGATTATTTTGAGGAAACGAAATGCCTATCGTTCACGAGCACTTCCCGCTCTTGTTCTTTTGAATGTAGTATTCTAGAGTATATACTTTATGTGGTTTGGTATTTCTTCTTTCATATACTGTATTTGTCACAAGGCTTTGATATCACGGTCGTAGCCTTGTGTTATATGAAGTGTTGTATTGACTAGTTTAAGAATATGCCACCGGGCGAGTTGGCCGTGCGCGTAGAGGCGCGGCTGTGAGCTTGCATCCGGGAGATAGTAGGTTCGAATTCCACTATCGGCAGCCCTGAAGATGGTTTTCCGTGGTTTCCCATTTTCACACCAGGCAAATGCCGGGGCTGTACCTTAATTAAGGCCACGGCCGCTTCCTTCCAACTCCTAGGCCTTCCCTATCCCATCGTCGCCATAAGACCTATCTGTGTCGGTGCGACGTAAAGCCCCTAGCAAAAAGAATATGCCGTTCGGTATGATAAGGTGGGATCATCTGCTACTTTCATTGACATGTTTTTTATGATATTTAATTATATTTATACACATAGAAGATCCCCACCGAATAATGTAGAAAATATATTTGATGCGTGAGAACTTTAATATATATTTTACTGAGGCCTGTGACAAAGTCGAATATGATCCTTTGGAGGCCACGCTACCATGTTGCACGAATCGATGGAAAAGTTCATCTTTAATATTGCCCCTTTAAATTTGTAATGATGGGAACGTAGATGCATAATAATAATAATAATAATAATAATAATAATAATAATAATAATAATTGTACCGAGAGGTACACCTCAACCGTACATTCAAATGAAAAGCCTTCAAGAACGTTATCTATCACATAAAAATTGAAACAACTAGTGCAAGAAGTTGGGGCGTTGATCAACAGATGTCACTATTAAAGTGATATAGTAATGTGTTATTTTAAGGTTTCCTAAACTGACTGGAGGTCTTTTTCTTCTTTTTTGTGTATCACAGTTTACAACGACTATTTAAAGACGTTTGGACTTTTCTCCATAGATGTCTCTATTAAAGAACTGCTGTCAGGCACTCTGGTGCAAAGTGGAACAACTAGATATTTAAAGAAATTTAGTGGTTATAGGTTTGTAGTTATTGATGATGATTATGTACTTGAATAATCGAACAGAGATGGTGTATTAATGTGTTTAATTAACACTCCAACTATCGTGGGGACGAAAGTAAAAACATGAATAATAATCAGAGAGAATAAAGATAATATTAGAAGCACAGAACATCAATATATAAAAGTCTTCGAAACCCTAACAAAGTTCAAGGAGTTTATAAAACATATATGAGTTTATACACATATATTAATACTAGAGGCCGCCACACACTCCCTCCGCAGTGACAGCGTCCATGTATTTTCGAGGGAAGGTGACCCTTCGACCTGATCTGGTGATCCGTGGTGCGGGTGTATTGGATTGAGTGCTGCCTGTCTTCTTCTGAAGGTTGACAGTCTTTGGAATGGAACTCGACGGAATGTCCACAGTGGTTTCTCCAGATGTGTCTTCCTTGTTTTCCGATGATTGGTCTGCCAAAAGGAAGGCAGGTTTCAATCTGTCAATGCTAATAGTTTGTTTCCCTGTTGGCATCTCCACCTCGAAGTGTTTGTCACTGCGAGACAGGACTGGATATGGCCCGTCATATGGTGATTGAAGAGGTGTTCTGACCGCATCGTGTCGAACGGAAACGAACTTGCTCGTCATCAGCCGTGGGTGAATGAAGATCTTTTTGCGGTCGTGATGTTCTGTTGGGACTGGTCTTAGGTTCCTCAACTGTTCCTTCAATTTGAAAACGAAGGTTGGGATGTCAGTTACTAGTTTCTGTTCGTTGAGAAATACTCCCGGTAGCCTAATTGTTGAGCCGTAAGTCATTACCACTGGCGAGGTGTTGACTTGCGGAATTATGTAGGAACGAAGTCCTAACAAGACCAAGGGAAGCTTAGAAACCCAATCATCAGACATCTATGCCTTCAAAGCTGATTTTAATTGACGGTGCCAGCGTTCAATTTTTCCATTTGCTGCCGGATGATATGCTGCCGTTTTAATGTGGACGATGCCCAGTGTGCTTGTAAGGCATTTGAAAAGTTGACAATCAAACTGCCTTCCGCGGTCAGTAGTTATGATATGAGGCAGGCCAAAACGAGATATCCATGTTGAGACTATGGCGAATGAAACTGCTTCTGCTGTGATGTCAGCTAATGGAACTGCTTCCGGCCATCGGGAGAAACGATCAATAATTGTTAGTAAATAGCGATATCCTTGTGATGGAGGTAAGGGTCCAACTATGTCCACGTTAATGTGACTGAATCTTGCTGCCGTTGGAGGATACTGTCCCACTGCACTGTTGGTGTGTCTCCAGACTTTACTTCGTTGGCAAGGAATACATGCTGATGTCCAGGTCTTTACGTCCTTTCTTAGTGATGGCCAAATGAAGTGCTTTTTTACTAAATTAATGGTTGCTTGAATACCAGGGTGAGTTAGATTGTGTAGCGAGTTGAAAATTGCCTGTAGTAGTTGTTGAGGTACATATGGGCGAATCATATCTTTAGTCATGTCGCAAATGAGTTCTTTACCATTGGACAACATTATTGTTCGAAGTGCAAGTGACGTATTCTTAATGTGTGGAAGTTCTTCGTCACATTGTTGGCTTTCTGCTATTTCTTCCATGGTAACAGTTGGAGGTATAGTGATTGAAGCAATTCGTGAACAAACATCAGCTGCGATGTTCTCCTTTCCAGTAGTGTAACGTATGTCTGTGGTGAACTGTCCGATGAAACTAATGTGTCGGATCTGACGTGGAGAAGCTTTGTCTGAACGTTGCTTGAACATTAAGGTGAGTGGCTTGTCGTCGGTGTAAATCGGAAAATCACGTCCTTCAAGCATGTACTGAATGTGCTTCACAGCTGAGTAGGCAGCGAGGAGTTCTCTGTCGTAGGTTGAGTAATTCCTCTCTGCATTTGTCAGTTACTGTGATCATAAATCTGTATTGTATTATAAGAAGACGCTACATAAAGGGGCTTTTCAGCCTCAGTGGCATGTAAATCATGATCAATAAATTCAATTCAATTCAATTCAATTTCTTGGAGAAGAATGCTAATGGTTGCAGATTATTGTCTTTTATTTGTTGCAATGATGCGCCAATATCATAATCTGAGGCATCTACCATTAAAATTAGTGGTAAATTTGAAGATGGATGAGCTAGAAGTGCTGAATCGGCCAAGCTATTTTAAGGTCATTAAAGGCTTGTCGAAGGTTTTCTGTCCAATTAATTTTTCTGTTGTCATTTTTCTTAGTCCCGTGGAGAAGGTTCAAAAGCTCTGCTTGTTTACTGGCTGAATTTGGCAGTGCTCTTCGGTAAAAGTTAATGAGGCCAAGAAACCGGCGCAGTTCTTGTACTGTTGTGGGTAGCGGATAGTCAACAATGGTTTGTACTCGCTCTGGTAGTGGTCTGATTCCTTCTGCAGGTATCACATATCTCAGGAAAGGTACTTCTGTTGAACTGAAAATGCACTTGTTCAGATTGATTCTGATGTTGAACTTACTGAGTCGTTCGAAAAGCATTTGAAGATGCTTCTTGTGCTCTTCTTCATCTTGTGATGCCACTAGGATGTCATATATATAACAGTACACGAAATCGAGGTCTCTGAGTATACTGTTGATATATCTTTGAAAAGTTTGAGCCGCATTACGGAGTCCAAACGGGGTGCACAAAAATTCGAACAAACCAAATGGAGTTATCACTGCTGTCTTAGGTACATCGTCCGGATGTACAGGGATGTGATGATAAGCTCTGATCAGATCTATTTTTGAAAATATTCGTTTTCCATGTAGTTGGCTGTTAAAATCTTGAAGGTTAGGAATAGGACACCTGTCAGGCTTGGTGATGTAGTTGAGAGCACGGTAGTCTCCGCAAGGTCTCCAGGATCCGTCTTTCTTGGGAACTAAATGGAGGGGACTTGCCCAGGCGCTCTTTGATGGCTGGCAGATTTTCATATCGATCATTTGTTGGAACTCTGCTTTAGCTGCTTTGAGTTTATCTGGTGGTAGTCGTCGTACCTTTGCTGCTACAGGATGTCCTTCTGTGACAATGGTATGATAAACAGAGGTATCTGGGATGTCGAAATGGACGTTTTCATGGAGCAAGTTGGGAAATTTCTTTAGAATGTCAGCATGTTTTTGATCTGGTGGCATTAGATAAACTGTTTCTATGCCCGAGACTTTAATCAATGTGCCAGGTGTCTCGGCTGATGTTAATGGGTCAATGAGTCGCCTGTTCTTTAGATCTACGATAAGGTTGTAATGGTGAATGAAGTCGGCTCCAATAATCGGTGATTGCACATCTGCAATTACGAATTTACATGTGAAATTGCGCCGTAAACCCAAACTGAGTACTAGTAGACGCTCTCCGTAAATGTTAATACCAGTGCCGTTTGCTGCATAAAGTTTACGATCTGTCTTTTTTGGGCGATCACTATCCGAAGGTGGAATAACAGAAATATCAGCTCCGGTATCGACCAGGAAACGACTTCCGCTACTTCTGTCTGTGAGAAATAGGCGGCGTGAAATATGACTCCGATCACCTGCCGCCGCTAGTGTGGAGCGTTTTAGTTTGACTGCATGTTAGAATTCTGAGCGAAAGGTGGTTGATATGAGCATGGGCTTTGACATTTCTTTGCCCTGCTGCGATATTTAAAGTGATACCAACATAGTGCCCCATTAGGATTAAAAGAGTGGGCTGATCGGGACCTGTCTCGTGACCTTCTTGGTGAGGAACGAGATGATCGTGAGCTACTTCTTGAAGAACGTGACAACGTTTTCAATTCATTGATTTTCAGTGTTAATTCAGTGATCTGCATTTCTAGTCTTGAGATACGATCGTTACTGACATCATTTACTTTATCGACTGCAATGATGGATGGTGCCTGCGCGGTTTGAGCACAAACATTTAACCTCAGTTGCGAAATTTGTACGATTTTGTCAGCCATAGTGGCTATGGTGTCCAGATCATCTTTACTCGTAGCTAATATAGAACGTGCGGTAACAGGAAGCCTCTGCATAAATATGGTTTTCAAGAAATCGTCCTTGACTTGCGTACCGGCTAAAGTTCGCATCTCACGCAAGAGTTGAGTTGGCTTCTTATCACCTAATTCTAATTCTGTTAATAATTTCGTCACTTTCCTTTTCTCTGACTCTTCAAATTCCTGAATTAGTCGTGCTTTAAGCTATGTGAACGGAGTGGTAGATAGTGGTCGAGATAAAAATTCGGAAATTAATTCTACAATATCCGCTTCTAAAGACGCAACAACATGATTAAATTTCGCGGTTTCGTTAGTGATACCCAACATAGTAAACTGTGTTTCAACTTGAAGAAACCATACCTTTATGTTTTTCTTCCAGATGGGTGGAATCTTCACTGAAATGCGAGCAATACCCGCTTCGTTCCATACTGTTGTTCACGGTGGATTTGTTTCGTTGCTGGCATCGGTCATTTTCACACTTGACTAACCACAAAATGTGTTCCGCGCCGTATTTTAATATCACGTCGGGAGTCACCAATGTAGTTATTGATGATGATTATGTACTTGAATAATAGAACAGAGATGGTGTATTAATGTGTTTAATTAACACTCCAACTATCGTGGGGACGAAAGTAAAAACATGAATAATAATCAGAGAGAATAAAGATAATATTAGAAGCACAGAACATCAATATATAAAAGTCTTCGAAACCCTAACAAAGTTCAAGGAGTTTATAACACATATATGAGTTTATACACATATATTAATACTAGAGGCCGCCACAGGTTTTTTGAACTGAATTGACTTTCCTTATTAATGATACTTCAAGGTTTGCAACACTTCTTACTCATCCCGCCAGGTTTGGAGTCTGGCCAATCATACATTTTGTGTATTTATTTTTCAGCCAATCAAACGCTTCTTGTACCTATTTTGTCTGCAAATAAAGTGAGAGAGTGTGTCTGGTTTTAGTCCAGAGCCTTCTCGAACCTTCCTCTCGGGTATAAATGCTGACGCCTTTTCGAGCTAACTTGTCTTATTAATCGTCGCGTTACTGAGTGAGTGTGTTAAGAGAGGAGGCGGAGGCCTCACCCATCGGCAGGCAGAACATCAGCTAAGGTAATGGCCACCATTTTTCTATATCTGTGGTTATCTTCGTAAGCTGATTCGATTGGAAGTTTCCTATCTTTAAGTTTGTAACAGTCAATTTACTAATATGTAAACTTTCTTCCTTCTCATGTAAAAGTTCAAGTATCGAAAGTTAAAAGTACTTCACTAAAAACCTGGGATAGAGAGTGCGTTACCCTATCGAAATCCCCTTCAATTAATCTTGAGGTGACTACGATCTTGTAACTGTTTTTCACTCATAAATTGTACACTGACTGACAGAGCAAATGCAACACCAAGGAGGAGTGGTTCGAAAGGGATGAAAGTTGGGGAAAAACAGAGTCGGCACGGAAGAATAATTGATGTTTATTTCAAACCGATATGCAGGTTACACAATGCGCACGGCATCGACTCAGTAGGATGTAGGACCACCAAGAGCGGCGATGCACGCAGAAACACGTCGAGGTACAGAGTCAATAAGAGTGCGGATGGTGTCCTGAGGGATGGTTCTCCATTCTCTGTCAACCATTTGCCACAGTTGGTCGTCCGTACGAGGCTGGGGCAGAGTTTGCAAACGGCGTCCAATGAGATCCCACACGTGTTCGATTGGTGAGAGATCCGGAGAGTACGCTGGCCACGGAAGCATCTGTACACCTCGTAGAGCCTGTTGGGAGATGCGAGCAGTGTGTGGGCGGGCATTATCCTGCTGAAACAGAGCATTGGGCAGCCCCTGAAGGTACGGGAGTGCCACCGGCCGCAGCACATGCTGCACGTAGCGGTGGGCATTTAACGTGCCTTGAATACGCACTAGAGGTGACGTGGAATCATACGCAATAGCGCCCCAAACCATGATGCCGCGTTGTCTAGCGGTAGGGCGCTCCACAGTTACTGCCGGATTTGACCTTTCTCCACGCCGACGCCACACTCGTCTGCGGTGACTATCACTGACAGAACAGAAGCGTGACTCATCGGAGAACACGACGTTCCGCCATTCCCTCATCCAAGTCGCTCTAGCCCGGCACCATGCCAGGCGTGCACGTCTATGCTGTGGAGTCAATGAAGGTCTTCTGAGCGGACGCCGGGAGTGCAGGCCTCCTTCAACCAATCGACGGGAAATTGTTCTGGTCGATATTGGAACAGCCAGGGTGTCTTGCACATGCTGAAGAATGGCGGTTGACGTGGCGTGCGGGGCTGCCACGGCTTGGCGGCGGATGCGCCGATCCTCGCGTGCTGACGTCACTCGGGCTGCGCCTGGACCCCTCGCACGTGCCACATGTCCCTGCGCCAACCATCTTCGCCACAGGCGCTGCACCGTGGACACATCCCTATGGGTATCGGCTGCGATTTGACGAAGCGACCAACCTGCCCTTCTCAGCCCGATCACCATACCCCTCGTAAAGTCGTCTGTCTGCTGGAAATGCCTCCGTTGACGGCGGCCTGGCATTCTTAGCTATACACGTGTCCTGTGGCACACGACAACACTTTCTACAATGACTGTCGGCTGAGAAATCACGGTACGAAGTGGGCCATTCGCCAACGCCGTGTCCCATTTATCGTTCGCTACGTGCGCAGCACACCGGCGCATTTCACATCATAAGCATACCTCAGTGACGTCAGTCTACCCTGCAATTGGCATAAAGTTCTGACCACTCCTTCTTGGTGTTGCATTTGCTCTGTCAGTCAGTGTAAATTAACTTGTCCATCTAGTCACCTCAGTAGTTTGGGATTAGCCCCTGCGTCATCGGACCACAAACCCAAGTAGGGTTTTAACCTTTGATTCCAAGGAGCGCAAGTTTCCGCCTCCACACATTTTGATTTTTGGAGCCAGTAATTGAACCTGTTATTTCCCACGAAGGCCCGGTAGAATGGGTACCCAGTACGCCTGTAATATTTCTTTCATGTAAACTTAAAAGACTACCAATACGGTCTTGTTCATTTAGGTCATGCCTACACAGTCCAGAAATTGTAAAGCTTATTGAGCCAATGTAAAAGTTAAAGGGTGCCTTGAGTAGGCTGTAAGAGTTTGGGAGCGCAGTCCCCTTGGTAGAACTGGTAGAGCACATAGGCTCTTTCTTGTAAAGTAAACTGGGTGCCTTTGGAAGGCCGGAACGTGTAATATCTTGGAGCAAAAGTGCTCTTGATAATTAATTCGAAATATCCTGTAAAATAATATTGGGAGATCTTTCTCCTTGAATGTGTCAGGAAGGAACCTCAGTGCTCTTGTTAAATTGTCAATTTAAAGAGCGACAGGCTCAGGTCCCCAATGTTACCTACTTTGTACTCGATCTAACTAACTAGTTCTGTAACTGGAATCCTGTTTTCGCAAAGCGAATTGATTGTTAACATTTTTATTTCAAAGTTTTAAACGAGTCTTCTGACTGTCAAAGATAGATCCATTCAAACCCGCAGCTTCTTTCACCTCTGCGTTTAGCAGAATACCCCGGTACAATATTATTATTATTATTATTATTATTATTATTATTATTATTATTATTATTATTATTATTATTATTATTTATTATATTATTATTAATTATTATTATTAATAATAATAATATAATATATAATATAATGTATAATATAATATTAATATTAATAATATTAATAATATTAATATTAATATTAATAATAATAATAATAATATAATATATAATATAATGTATAATATAATATTATTATATTATTATTAATAATAATAATGAATAATAATAATAATAATAATAATAATAATAATAATAATAATAATAATAATAATAATAATAATAATAATAATCTTTAGCGGGCGAGTTAGCCGTGCGGTTAGGGGCGTGCGGCTGTGAGATAGCATCCGGGAGATATTGGGTTCGAATCCCACTGAAGATCGTTTCCCATAGTTTCCCATTTTCACACCAAGCAAATGGTGGGGCTGTACCTTAAGTAAGGCCACGGCCGCTTCCTTCCAACTCCTAGGCCTTTCCTATCCGATCGTGGCCATAAGACCTATCTGCGTCGGTGCGACGTAAAGCCACTAGCAAGCAAAAGAGAAGAATAAAGCTTTAGGAAAGTATTTAGTGATAAACGTAACCCTTGCTGTTTATTCTTGCTTATAATGTTTGATATTTATGGACTTGTGTTGTCCGACTCATTGGCTGAATGGTCACCGTTGAGACCTTCGGTTCAGAGGGTCCCGGGTTCGATTCCCGGGCGGGTCGGGGATTTTAATCTAGTGTGATTAATTTTTCTGGCCCAGGGACTGGGTGTTTGTGTTTGTGTTTGTCCCAACACTTTCCTCTTCATATTCAGACAACACACTACACTACCAACCACCACAGAAACACGCAATAGTAATTAAATCCCTCCATATAGGGTTGGTGTCAGGAATTGCATTCGGCCGTAAAACGGGTACAAATCCACATGCGCGACCCCACAGATGTGGGAAAAGCGGTGGAAGAAGAAGAAGAAGAAGAAGAAGAAGAAGAAGAAGAAGAAGAAGAAGAATTCATGCACTTGTGTACTATCTTGCGTATTTCCGCCAGTGTTTACTAACTCGTGATATTTCGTGGATAATCGTGGATTGATTTTCGGTTCTCTTTTAATCTTTGTTAATTATTCTGTGTGGTCATGCAAAGTTATTTGATTGTAATTCTTTTACCAGCATCTTTGACTTTGTGCTTTGTTAGACCTGGATTTCTATCGTTAGACACTTTTTCATTTGGTTTTTGAGTATAATTCAGGTTGAGAGTTGTTTTATTATTTTATTTGTTCAGTAAGGTCCACACATGAGATTAATCAAGTTGTTCCTGCCCATTATAAGTTTCTTAAGGTTAAGGTCAATAAAAACTTAATATTTGTGTTGCTTTTGAATTTTTTTCCAGTTGACTAAATTTATCATTTTTCTTATTTTGAAGGAAATTTTAAGAAGGAACGCAATGATGAAACTTCCTTTTTAATATATTTTGTTCGCCGTTGGAGTTTATATCTAGAATTTAAACTAATTTTTAGCAGAAATTACGAACTTAGAGTGTACCCACGACTTTGGCTTCAGAAAACTGTTTTGTTAACTCATTAGATTTTTTGAATCATTGTAGAAAGTAACCAAATGATCATTTCCCATAATCATCAGTTTTCTAGGCTTCATTTCCATTGTGAATACATTATAATTGTGCCTCACATTTCTTCTCCACGTCTTACTTATATAATTATATTCCTCTCTTATCAAGATTCTGTCAGGAAACACGCACACAACACACAGAAAGACGTGTGCTAAAACCGAGCAAACATGAAACAGATCACTTGCTGCCCGAGCAGGTGAGTAGGGTGATGAGAATAATTCATGAATCATCAACGATGTGCACTTCCATTTTTCACTAAAATTTGTATGACTTCCAATTACGCTTGCCATCATGTTATATTAAGCTGACTTATTTGCTAGATTCAATTTCCTAGTA
Source organism: Anabrus simplex (assembly GCF_040414725.1). Lineage (NCBI taxonomy): Eukaryota > Metazoa > Arthropoda > Insecta > Orthoptera > Tettigoniidae > Anabrus > Anabrus simplex. The sequence goes on along the minus strand of NC_090266.1, from coordinate 46,743,178 downwards.
AGGTCCTTACTTCCACAGCCATTTTAATGTATTTTTTTCCAATCTGCACCTCCTTTGTCTCTTTATTTCTCTCTGATAATAAAGTGGGCGTTTACCATTTCTTACCACATTTAAAGGTACAAACCTGTTTTGACATTCCTCAACAGTTGATTTAAACCCATCCCAGAATATGTTTACATTTTTATGAATAAGTGAAAACTATGTTCTTAAAAATGTCCCCACGAGGAGAAGTCTAACGGCGTTAAATCCGGTGATTTGGCGGGCACAGAAACAGGGCCTCCTCGTCCTATCCATTTCCCTGGCAGTTCTTCGTTCAGATGGTTACGAACGGGGAGAGTCGAATGTGGTGGAGCTCCATCCTGTTGGAACCACATCGTCAAACGATCGTGCAAGGGCACATCGTCCAGAAGCAGTGGGAGTTCCTGACGCAGAAAGTGCAGGTAGCGTGGGCCCGTCCAATGGCCATCAAAGAAATAGGGTCCAATCAATCGATCCCCCAAGATTTTTCAACAAACATTTTACCCCATCGTACTTGATGTGCCGCCTGTCGCACCCAGTGAGGATTGTCCGGATTCGAATAATGCATGTTGTGGCGATTGACGTTCCCATTATTGTGGAAGCGCGATTCTTCCCAGAACAAGATATGCGATACGAATGCTGCATCATTGTCCAGCCTGACTAATAGCAACCGACAGAACTCCATTCGAGCTTCGAAATCCCGCCCATGGAGCTCTTGGTGTAGCTCAAGATAGTATGGGTGATACGTTGTCTTGCTTCCCCATAAATGAGGAGCATGGCAACGTATTCCTCTGTGAAAAACATGCCGAATGACAGGAGAGATTACAGTACATTACGGCCCTAAGCAGCGGAGTATGCGCAGGGCACAAGATGAATAACAGCGACATTCTACTGTTTGAATGTGGTAAACGTGGGCCTGTGTTTACGTATTCAAATATTATACCGATTCAAAAGTGTTTGAACGATGCAGGATTCAATCCGCCGCTGGCACATTCCGTCGATTGCTACGCGAACGCCTTACCGCATCAGGTACGCTGCACTGCTTTGAAAATGCTGCAAATACGACAAGAGTACATACGTCATCCGGTTCGTGGTTTAAAACATTAATTACTGCACTGCTGCCTAGTTTTATGCATTGACTCCCCTCTTCGTTACACCCAGTCACGAGGCACGGCACATTAACACAGTTACATGGTAAAAGGAGCTTGCTATGATTTCAAGGCGTCATGTTTGGCGAACGTATGATATGACATTTCGCTAGGGTTCAGAATCGCGTGCAAAAATATGCAAACTGAACATTAGTACCATACAGTACGCGTGCAGGGGAACAGCACCCCTATAACCATGTTCACGTAGGTTGAGCTGCAGCAAACGATATTGGAAGGAGCTGCTGAATTACACTTAAATGATATGATTAAAGAAGTGGAATAAAAGAGAAAGCATTCTGTATAGAGTAATAAATAAGTTATAAGTTTGCGAGCAACTGCAAAAAGTCCTCGATAATGTTGTGAGATGGACAGCAGGCAATGGTACGGTGATAAACACGAGTTAAAAGTCAGGTTGTGAGTTTCACAAATAGGAAAAGTCATCTCAGTTTTAATTACTGCTTCTATGGGGTGAAAGTTCCTTATGGGGATCATTAAGTACTTAGGTGTTAATGTAAAGGGAGATATTCATTGGGGTAATCACATAAATGGGATTGCAAATAAAGGGTACAGATCTCTGCACATGGTTATGAGGGTGTTTTGAGGGTTGTAGTAAGGATGTAAAGGGGAGGGCATACAACTCTCTGGTAAGCCCCAAATAGAGTATGGTTCCAGAGTATGGGACCCCCACCAGGATTATGTGATTCCAGAAATGGAAACAATCCAAAGAAAGGCAGCTCGATTTGTTCCGGGTGGTTTCTGACAAAAGAGTAGCGTTACAAAATGTTGCAAAGTTTGGGTTGCTAAGACTTGGGAGAAAGAAGACGAGCTGCTCGTCTGGGTGGTATGTTCCGAGCTGTTAGTGGAGAGATGGCGTGGAATGACATTTGTAGACGAATAAGTTTTAGTGGTGTCTTTGTAAGTAGGAAAGTCTCAATCTGGAGATACATTTGGAATTCAAGAGGACAAATTGGGACAAGTATTCGTTTATAGGAAGGGAAATTAGGGATTGAAATAACTTACCAAGGGAGATGTTCAATAAATTTCCAGTTTCCTTGAAATCATTCAAGAAAATGTTAGGATAACAACAGATAGGGAATCTGCTACCTGAGCGACTGCCCTAAATGCAGATCAGTAGTGATTGATGTACCCGCGTGTTATACGGTACCGAGGTGTGTGTAGGATTTTATTTAATTCCCTCAGTGTTTAAAAGGAGTGAGTTAATCTTTCACCACCGGCCTTCCTAGACATGGATTACTACCACAACTCCATGCGAATTCCGTGATGGTACCATGCATACGGGCTACGCCCGAAAACTACGAGGCACAGCATAGCCATACACGACACGTCAGATCGGACTGAATTATTTACCATACCGAATGAAGTGATCGTTTGTGACGCTCTTCAATCACTGCCCTTTGTGCAAGAATCTGCTTGAAACATTCTATGAACTCACGAATGACAAATTTGTGGAATGCAATTACAGCAGGATCTCATTAGGTAAGGGTTGTTCTGCCCGAAGGCAGGTTCGAACCTCCGCAGAGGTGTTCCTGAGCCGGAGTTTACGTGCGGTAGGGTGGCCAGTTCCTTTCCACTCCTCCATTCCCTTACCCCCCACCAACAGCGCGTGGCAACCCATCCAACTCCTGACCACGCCCAATGTTGCTTAACTTCGGAGATCTCACGTGATCCGGTGTTTCAACACGGCTACGGCCGTTGGCAGGATCTCATTAATCCGGATTAATTTGGGCTCTAGGTTGTCCGAAGTAAGGGAAGTCCTTATAAAACAAAATTACTTATGAAATAAGCCCAGGTATATATTTATCATCATCATCATCATCATCTGTTTACCCTCCAGGTTCGGCTTTTCCCTCGGACTGAGCGAGGGATCCCACCTCTACCGCCTCAAGGGCAGTGTCCTGGAGCTTCAGACTCTTGGTCGGGGGATACAACTGGGGAGTATGACCAGTACCTCGCCCAGGAGGCCTCACCTGCTATAGTGAACAGGGGCCTAGTAGGGGGATGGGAAGATTGGAAGGGATAGGCAAGGATGAGGGAAGGAAGCGGCCGTGGCCTTAAGATAGGTACCATCCCGGCATTTGCCTGGAGGTGAAGTGGGAAACCACGGAAAACCACTTCGAGGATGGCTGAGGTGGGAATCGAACCCGCCTCTACTCAGTTGACCTCCCGAGGCTGAGTGGACCCCGTTCCAGCCCTCGTACCACTTTTCAAATTTCGTGGCAGAGCCGGGAATCGAACCCGGACCTCCGGGGGTGGCAGCTAATCACGCTAACCACTACACCACAGAGGCGGCCATATATTTATCATCGTTTTATTATTATTATTATTATTATTATTATTATTATTATTATTATTATTATTATTATTATTATTATTATTAACCAATACATCACAACTGGGAAATATCCTAGTGGCAATGGTCACTTACTGTAGTGTGATAATAAGGTCAAGTTAAAACATAATTAACTAACAACAACAACATCAAAAGTGCAACAACAAAAGAACAACAAGCAATTCCATGGAAAGAAATACTACTAGTTAAACATTGTTAAGTATATACAGTGCTTAACATTACAAGTGATAATAAAGTAAACTTGCCGGGCAGAGTGGCTCAGACGGTTGAGCGCTGGCCTTCTGACACCAACTTGGCAGGTTCGATCCTGGTTCAGTCCGGTGGCATTTGAAGGTGCTCAATTACGTCAGCCTCGTGTCTGTAGATTTACTGGCACGTAAAAACTCCTGCTGGACTAAATTCCGGCACCTTGGCGTCTGCGAAAACCGTAAAAGTAGTTACTGGGACGTAAAGCAAATAACATTATTAAAGTAAAGTTAAAACCTAACTACGCTACAACACCACTACAACAACTAGAGTACAACAAGCAATTCAATGGAAAGAACACTCTATTAGTAAAAAAGAATGTGTACATTACAGTATATTAAATTTAAGAAATACAAAGTTTATTTACTATACAAGATATAATGCAATACAGTATTAGCCCTTACACAATGCACAATACACAATACACAATACAGAATGGACATGGCAATCAAGGCACACCTTCACTGACCACATTTAACAAACTTACTGGTTTGAATAAAGTGCGCACCTTTTGTTGTCTTCCTTTGACATTATTTTTTTAATAATTAACTCACGCAGAGTCCTCAGATGTTCGTAATATGCAGATATGTTTTCATCGTTGTTATCTTCAATGTATTTATAGACAATGTTTAGATGGTCTTTAATTTTACTCAGTTTCGGCGTTCATAACTCAGCTTTATGCTGTAATTTGTTTTATGTATTATTATTAAACGGCTGTCCGCATTAAGCGAAGTCGGTCTAATGCGATCCGGATTAACGAGGTTCTACTGCACTACCTTCTAGGCAGCTGTTTTTCTCCCATCAGGCATTTTGATGTAGAGAGAACGGTACCTAATCAGCTGGACACGCTGTACGAATCCTGTAGCTCTAAGCTTGCCATTGGGAGATGATAGGTTCGAACCCCACCGACGGCAGCCTTGACGTTGTATTTGTACACCCAGCTAGTGACTATAAGCTGTACCTTAATAACGGCCAGTCTCCGTCTTCCCAGTCGTAATACTTTCTCCCCTCGGGTCCCCGAAAACCTGCCCTATGTTAGTGTGGTCTAAATGATGTGAAATATGCTTTTTCTGATGGTTTATTCCCGCACCTTCTCCGATTAGCTTTCAGCGACGACGGAATAGGAAAGGAAGTGGCCGAGGCGTTCATTGAGGTACAAACCCAGCAATTGCCTGCTGTGAAAAGGGATACCACGGAAATCATTACCAGGGCTGCCGATCCTGGAGTTCGAACCCATCTGTAGTGTTAAGCACCGGAAATATTTTACTTGTGTGTGATTTTTTTACAAGTTTCTTTACGTCGCACAGACACAGATAGGTCTTATGGTGACAATGAGGCAGGAAAGGGCTAGAAGTGGGAAGGAAGCGGCCGTGGCCATAATTAAGGTACAGCCCCAGCATTTACCTGGTGTGAAAATTGGAAACCACGGAAAACCATCTGCAAGGCTGCCGACACTGGGGTTCGAACGCACTATCTCCCGAATACTGGATACTGGCCGCACTTAGGCGACTGCAGCTATCGAGCTCGGTTGTTGTACTCTTGTTGTTGTTGTTTTGGGTAATTATGTTTTAACTTTACAGAATTATCACTATCACACTACTGCAAGTGACCATTGCCACCGGAATATTTCCCAATTGCGATGTGTTAATAATAATAATAATAATAATAATAATAATAATAAAAATAATAATAATAATAATAATAATAATAATATGAATCTCGCGAATACAAGCTCACAGTTACGCAGGTCATATCACGCAGCCAATCCTCTTAGTATCTTAAATACACACATCAAACGATTGACGTAATAAATAACACTGTCCAGTAAATTTTCGACTATGAGCCGGGATGAGACACACATATTAATATCCGGGCAGTGGTGGCTATTAGGGGTGGGGAGGGGGAGAAGAAATATTTTATTCCATTTTTATTACATGTATTATGTTTTATTTCATTTTGGCCACCTAAAACTAGGAATTCTACAAAAAAGCTGTTTATACAAAACCTGTTGTCTATTGATCAATCCTTTCCATAATTTTTTAAATACGCTGTTCTACAATGGTTCTATTCCTGGGATGAAAATATATGGTTCTAAAGGAATTTACATTTCTAAATTCAAATTTGAAATCAGAATTTCGCTATAAGGGATAGTTTTCCATTAATCTGTTTTCACAGTTTTCGGCAAATATGGTACTTTAAGAAAATGAAATAGTTGGCATCATTAACTTTACTATATCTGATTCTTTTTCAGACAGTGTGGTATGTTAGCCTCAAAATTACAGTGAGAATGCAAGGAATTCTACCAATTTAAAATGTATTTATTTGGCTTCTTCAGATTCCTGTGAATATTCTCTTATTTTGTGTTTCTGTTCGATATGTCTGTATGTGTGAGAAAGAAGAGCGAGCCTGGGAAGTAGAAGAGACCCTAAATATAGAGTTTGTGAAAGAAATGATCAAGCTTTAGGATGCAACATGTCTTTGCAAGACTTCTTTCCAGAGAGTTGTAGTGATGTATCAGATGAGCACGGAGAATGATTTCATAGAGACGTAATTACCACGGAAAAAATGTATGAAAGGAAATGGAAGCCCACAATGTTAGCCGATTATTGGTAGAATATAATTCGGGGCAAGAAGGATGCCCAGTGCAAAAGGAAGAAATAAGACATGAAACATTGAGATGGCAAATTTCTGTCCATATTTTCGATTTTTTAAGCATTCCTGTGAATGACTGTTAAAAAGTGAGAACATTATGTGATCACTTCAATCATCACATTCTGTTACTCACCTAATTTTTATAGGGCCCCTTCATTGAACTTCTGTCAGTACGTCTATGGTTCTAAATTAAAGCTATATACATGATATAAAATATTAAAAATAAATTAAAAATCGGATTACTCTTACATTATCCCTGATGGATGAAAACTAAAACGGGATTTGAATTCAACGTTAAAATGTCTCTAAGAACAGAACCACAGAGTTTACCTCCTGAAATAGGACTTGTTTTTGTAGAAAGTGATATTAACAAATACTTGGCGGAAATGGGTACAAAATGACATTCGACGCAGATAACGGAATCGTACAGCGCCACAGCAAGTAGTGGAGATTCGGGCAGCAGCTTGTAGAAGTAAGGCTAGCATCTGAAAGCACAAAACCTTACTTGGGAACATGTGTGTTTTTCTTTTCGTTAAACTTTTATTGGATAGTAATGAATCAAAATCTTAAAAAAACCTATTATTATTGCAGTTAAGTTGGTGAATTGTCAAACCATTACTTCTCTGTTGAAGTTCCCTGAGAAAGCATCAGAAACCTACCTTTATGTAGCTTTGTTGTCCACCCCCCACTATATTCCACAGTCGCACAGTATTTTCTGTTGTGTGTACATCCCCTCCCTTCCATACTTCTAATTCCCAGTCGGCGCTAATGTGTCCGGGGTTCTCCGATCTGCATTATGGGTTTAGTAGTAGCGGTGATGGGGAATTACAAGTCGGGGGGGGGGGGAGGAGAGGAATGAAATTAAATGGCATATGGCTTTTAGTGCCGGGATGCGTCCGAGGACTTCGGTTCGCCAGGTGCAGGTCTTTTGATTTGACTCCCATAGGCGACTTGCGCGTTGTGATGAGGGTGAAATGATGATGAAGACGACACATACACCCAGCCCCTGTGACAGCGAAAGTAACCAATGAAGGAATCTGCCGTGGCCTGGTATGAAAATGGAAAACCACGAAAAACCATCTTCAGGGCTGCCGACAATGGTGTTCGAACTCACTATCTCCCGGATGCAAGCTCACAGTTGCGCGCCCCAACAGCACGGCCAACTCGCTCGGTAAAATGTGATGTTTTCTCCACAAAGTGGGTGGGTGGGGGGAACTTTCGCACCTCGCCACTACTGGTTTTCCGGCCATTGTTGCTTCCCCTTTAGTAGACTGTATCGTAACGTTCAGCTCCTGAAAGTTTTGCGCGCGTGCTATGGTTCTTTCACAACGAGGAGATTCTGTTAATTGCGTAAATATTGGCTTCATTTAGCGAAGAAATGACGTTCTTGAGTGATTCTAATCGATCTGAAAGGCAGTTTCTTATCGGCAGATACAATAAGCATCCTCTTCCCTCCCCCTCCCATGAGGTACTGACTAAAGCAGATGCCAATTTGCTGCGCGTTATTGGAAGATGAAGCTGTGGATCCCGCTGACACATTCCTCCCCTTCATGTTTCCTTTTATTGAGTAACACGTTGGAGCGTGTAAACAGCCACCAGAGCTGTAATGATCGGCGCAAGCGCGGTGGCGCCGCGGAAAGCGCGCCAGAAGAGCCCCGCGGCCTGCCGTCAGTCGGCATGTGGCGACCACTCGGCACCCTGGCGCTCCTCGCCGCCTGCCTCTACCGCTCGGGTGAGTATGAGATTCTCAATACCTCAGCGCGAACAATTCTAGTTTCCAGCAGCAGAGGAATACCTCACTACTTACAGAATGAAAAAAAAATACTGTACAGCCTAACTCCTCGATGGACCACTATTTGAAAGTTTGAAGTTGAATGAAACGCCTGATTTAAAATTATTACTGTGATAGATAAACCATGTCATTATTTCCCCTCAATATCTCATAGAGCTACTCTTCCTTGCCCATGAACCAATATGCTTACAATTTGTTGGAAAAGTCATTGTTGCTGTAGAATGGCTGAGATATTAGGTGATTTATTTAGGAGAGCGTTTGGCGAGCGTGTGCGCTCTTGAAGCATCAGCGGCAGGGTTCTCGGTGCACCTTGGGTACACAAATATAAAGATGATATAGGTGATGTGGCAAATTTTGATAGATATTTAACACAACAACATATCCATTTTGAATGTATATTAAATTAATATGCCCCATTTCGCGTAAAAATTTGTACATTCAGCTAATGCGGTCTAGTTACTCTATGTCTATACAGTCGTTTAGTAAGAAGTGTCGTATTACTAACTTCAGTCCCCCAGTGAGGAGAACGAGACATGGGAGTATAATGCAGGAGATAATGTCCAGACCTGCGCTATACAAACATGGTCCCTGTATGTTAAAATATGTTTACAGTTATCGTAATATTCTTGCTGGACGAAGTATTCAAAAGATGACTGACCACTAAAAGAAAGAAGCAGGAGTATCATGTTTATATTGGTATCTTTAAATTCATTCTGATGAAAGCTCTTCCATTAGTCACTGAAATTTCATGAGTTAATAAGTCATTGATGAAATATGCTAGTATGTCAGTGTTGACTGACAATAGAGTAAAGCCACTTTTTTCTTCGAGTTAGGGAATACTACACAATATGGATGATTCACTACAATGAGAATTGTGTCAATACAAATTATAAACGCCAGAATGTACAACGAAACATTGTGGTTCCTAATTGGATAATTAGCGAATAAATAATAATAATAATAATAATAATAATAATAATAATAATAATAAGAATAAGAATAATAATAATAACAAAAAGTGGGCCTCCGTGGCTCAGGCGGCAGCGCACTTACCCCTGACCGCTGGGTTCCGTGGTTCAAATCCCGGCCAGTCCATGTGAGATTTATGCTGGACAAAGCGGTGGCGGGACAGGTTTTTCTCCGGGTACTCCGGTTTTCCCTGTCATATTTCATTCCAGCAACACTCTCCAATATCATTTCATTTCACGTGTCATTCATTAATCATTGCCCTAGAGGAGCGCGACAGGCTTCGGCAGCCAGCACAATTCCTATGCTCACTGCTAGATGGGGGCTTCATTCATTCCATTCCTGACCCGGTAGAATGACTGGAAACAGAATGTGGATTTCCGTTTTCATTTTTCATAATAATAAGAACATTTAATATCAACTAGAAAGCAAATACAGATTGAAACGAGCCAGATATAAAAACCAGAAGCGAACAGTATGTATGTACATGTATGGTGTCGGGCACTTCTTGATAAACAGAGTTAGTAAATGAGGGATACAGGAGGAGATTGTCTTATAATAGCGATGTAAATCTCTCATCCAAGAAGCGGAAGTCTCTTGTTTCTATTTTTACGTAAAGGTTTGAAGTTTCACTAATAACCAATGCGAATAAAAGACAGAACAACAAATTAATTTCCCCTCTTGGCCGTAATGTACTTTGTGTTTCGCTGTTCTGTGGAATCGTCGCTACATTTTACAACTGAAGAAGTGTGAAGTGGCATGGTACTTCTTGGCTGTGATGAGTTCCATCGAACACTTGTGGGCCTGGACAAAGCTGTAGCGACTATGTTGTAAGCTGGTGAAGAGAAAGATTGAACAGAAATAATAATTAATAATTCACCTCTTGAACGTAGACTAGGACCGATAACCTCGATGTTTGGCCTCTTAAAATAATAATAATAATAATAATAATAATAATAATAATAATAATAATAATAATAATAATAATCCTCACCAATATCCCACCTTGTTTGCAGTAGTGGTGATGAAACGTCTATGGTTCCTACGAATACTGACCCGCAATGCATCCTTCAGGTTGAAATATCGCTAGAACGGTCTCGCTAAAGGGCACGCGAGTTATAGGTCAGGCTTCTGATGAACAACTTTCCAGGTATCCTACTTTTATAAATAGTTTGAACCTCACATCTATTTTACTGGCCAAAAGTAACATGAGATGGGAGGTGGGGCTGATAGGGAAATGACATCGCACAGTTCGCAACCCAGGTAATGCATGTAGGATTCTTGAAACTAACAATTCACCTGCGGTTCGGGATCAGCAGGTGACTAGACGTCCCGTGGCTATTATCACATCAAGAGTTCCGTAAAATTAAAAGCTTGCTTGTAGGAAATATCATGGATTTGACTGGGAAGCGTTCTTTTGAATAGATTATCGACATACTGTCCTGCAATTATATCAATGAGTGGTGAAGTTGTATATAGATAGATAATTTATTTAACTGGTAAATGAAAATATCAATAATAATAATAATAATAATAATAATAATAATAATAATAATAATAATAATAATAATAATAATAATAACAATAATAATTCTCGAAAACTCTTCATATAAACTACTATGGGACCGAGAAGTCATAACCGATGTCACGCTCAGCAACAATAGGCCAGATATTATTCTAATCGATAAATCAAAAAGATCCGCATCCCTTATAGAAATTGCTTGTCCAAATACCTCCAATCTGCAAACAACAATAGTCACAAAGATATCAAAATACACAGAACTGGCAATAGAAATACAACGCCTGTGGAAACTAGAATCAGTCACCACAGTTCCAATAGTAATATCATGTACCGGTGTTATTCCAAAATGCTTGCACAGCTCTCTGGCCGCATTAAACCTGCATCATCACACATACGTAGAACTACAGAAAGCCACCCTCCTGAGCACTTGCCACGTTGTGAGAAAGTTCCTACGAACGACTTTTCCCCTGACTCACGCCAAACAGCATGAAGTTCCAGGTCGCAGTTCCAGTAATACTGAAGAACAGATTCCCAAAACGGGGACATAAGAAGTCTGAAGTTGTTTGTATTTATTGTATAAATGTATATGTTGTAATTATTTCTGTTGTAAATATTTGTACATATATGTACCTGTAGTTTCATAATCAAGAGGGTGACTCCTTGCTTAGGCCGAGTCAGCCCATTATGTTACCGGCACAAGCCGAGCCTTCCTAAATTGATACAAATAATAATAATAATAATAATAATAATAATAATAATAATAATAATAATAATAATAATAATACTACAATGAAACCACGTTAACACGAATTCCAGAAAACGGAAAATTAGGAGTTCGTGGTAAGGAAATACGTGTTAAACGAGTACCCACATTTATAGTTAGAATACGCATCACTTTACAGTACGGTATTATAGGGTATTGGTGCATATTAGCCTACCGTATATTTTCGTGTGTTTCATGAGAAACCTGCGAGTAATATAAACACTGGCCTTCTTGGGCTGTACACAGAAGACTTTGCTTTGACTTTTGGCGTAGTCTAGTACTTTTCTGAGTGCTGACTTATCGACCATGGTACAATGGTCATTTCCTTTACAACCTTGTTTACTGATGACACCTGTAACTGCGTGTTCAGAGCTGTGGCCGGTCTGATGATGGGAGGCACTCGTACGATAATCACTTCCTTATGATCTGGCACACTGAAAAACTCGTCCGTCTCCATGGCTAAATTCGCATGCGGGTCGATAAGTTTAACCATTTTTCAACAGTTTGACACAGATAGGTCTTGAGGCGACAATGGGATAGTAAAGGGCTAGGAGTGGGAAGGAAGCGACCGAAAACCTAATTAAGATATATCCCCGGCATTTTCCGGGTGTGAAAATGCGAAACCACAGAAAACCACATTTCAGGGCTGCCAACCCAGAATGCAAGCTGATAGCTACCTGACTCAAACCGAAGAGACACTTGCTCGGTGATTTTAACCTTAATTGCTTGATGCCACTGTCTCGGTGGTTCGGTGGGTGTTATCCTTAAGATCCTTAAGATACATTTAATCACATCGTTTCGTATGTATGTAGTAAAATTAAAAACAATAATAGTAATGACTGATTAAAAATAGAGGATGGCTAAATGTTATAAACCGAAAAGCAACTTCTTTAAAGAGTTAACAACTCGACTAACTCCATGTTCGTTGTTTAGACTTACTTGATTACAATATCGGAATACAATTCACACTCTCATTTGACACAAGCTGTATTTTCTTAGAGGTTGATGACTGTACATGTCTCTGATCGGTACAAAAACGGGCAGTCTCGTGAAACACGACAGAATTCTGGAAATGTGACCTATCAGATTTGTCTTTTCCCTTTAGCTGGTGGTTTAACGTGGCACTAACTAGGATTCGGAAGGTAGCGGCCGTTGCCTTAATTAAGGATCAGCCCTACAATTTGCCCTGTGTGAAAATGGGAAACCACGGAAAGCATCCTCAGGGCTGCCGGCGGTGGGATTATAACCCACCATTTCGCGAATGCTAGCTCACAGTGTGTCCCGTTTTGATGTTGACTGTATTATCACAAGGATCGTCCACATTTAGGGTCCCTCTGCTTCTCTCTGGTCTTTTCTCCCCACTCTGCTGGTGACAGCACGTTACGTGTACATGGCCCCGTTTTACGGAAAGGATCCGTTCCTGACACCAACCGTACGTGGAGGATAGGTTAAGGTGGCCGGACGTACAGATCATCACTCCACCAAGTGCCGAAGTTACAGCTGATAATTAGAGTCATGATACTTTTGCATTAATTTATGACCAGTGACGTGAAAAGGAACCAAATTTTAGCGTTATTTCGTGAAATAGGCATCCACCATCGCTTGAACTTCGTTTTTATCAATTTACAAAACTATTCACAAAACGTTTAATTCGTGTGATTTTTGAATTATTTATGTGGAAGGTAAATACCTAAATAGTAACACAATTGATAATTATTCCCTACGTAATATAGTCCTAATCAAAATTACATAACAAATTACCCTTTCATCATATCTGGCCATACGATTACGCAATGTTGTTGTTGTTGTTTGAGTCATCAGTCCATAGACTGGTTTGACGCAGCTCTCCATGCCACCCTATCCTGTGCTAACCTTTTCATTTCTACGTAACTATTGCATCCTACATCTGCTCTAATCTGCCATATCCATACCTTGGTCTACCCCTACCATTCTTACCACCTACACTTCCTTCAAAAACCAACTGAACAAGTCCTGGGTGTCTTAAGATGTGGCCTATCATTCTATCTCTTCTTCTCGTCAAATTTAGCCAAATCGATCTTCTCTCGTCAATTCTATTCAGTATCTCTTCATTTGTGGTTCGATCTATCCATCTCACCTTCAGCATTCTTCTGTAACACCACATTTCAAAATCTTCTATTCTCTTTCTTTATGAGCTTGTTATCGTCCACGTTTCACTTCCAAACAATGCCACGCTCCACACGAAAGTCTTCAAAAACATCTTTCTAATTCCTGTATCAATGTTTGAAGTGAGCAAATTTCTTTTCTTAAGAAAGCTCTTCCTTGCTTGTGCTAGTCTGCATCTTATGTCCTCCTTACTTCTGCCATCGTTAGTTATTTTACTACCCAAGTAAAAATATTCATCTACTGCCTTTAAGACTTCATTTCCTAATCTAATATTTCCTGCATCACCTGCTTTCGTTCGACTGCACTCCATTACTTTTGTTTTGGACTTATTTATTTTCATCTTGTACTCCTTACCCAAGACTTCGTCCGTACCATTCAGCAGCTTCTCGAGATCTTCTGCAGTCTCAGATAAAATAACAATATCATCGGCAAATATCAAGGTTTTGATTTCCTCTCCTTGGATTGTGATTGCCTTTCCAAATTCCTCTTTGATTTCCTCTACTGCCTGTTCTATGTAAACATTGAAAAGGAGTGGGGGGGGGGCTTGCCTCACTTTTTTCTGGATTGTTGCTTCTTTTTCAAAGCCCTCGATTCTTATCACTGCAGTCTGATTTTTATACAGATTGTAGATAATTCGTCGTTCTCGGTATCTGATCCCAATCACCTTCAGAATCTTAAATAGCTTGGTCCAATCAACATTATCGAATGCTTTTTCTAGATCTACGAATGCCATGAACGTGGGCTTGTCCTTCTTGATTCGATCCTCTAAGATCAGACGTAAAGTCAGGATTGCTTCACGTGTTCCTACATTTCTTCTGAAGCCAAATTGATCTTCTCCCAACTCAGCTTCAACTTGTTTTTCCATCCTTCTGTAAATAATACGTGTCAAGATTTTGCAGGCATGAGCTACTAAACTAATGGTGTGGTAGTTTTCACACCTGTCAGCACCGGCTTTCTTGGGAATAGGTATAACAACATTCTGCCGAAAATCGGATGGAACTTCTCCTCTCTCATAAATCTTACACACTAAGTGGAATAACCTTGCCATGCAGGTTTCTCTTCTTCTGACAAGTTGAGGTGAAATAACAGTAATGGGGCACGTGGAATATGTGTCCTGTACTTCAATAAGCACCAAGGTTGTTGTTTAGTTGGTTGTAGACTGCCACATTATTTCCACTGTCAGACATGAAGAACTGACGAAGAGGAGTGTTCAAGTGTGAACGTTTCCAAGTTGGCGCCATCGGGTGCTGGAAGTTAATAAAGTGTACAGATCTCCGCACATGGTTATAAGGGTATCTAGGGTTTGTAGTAAGGATGTAAAGGAGAGGGCATAAGAGTATCTGGTAAGACCTCAACTACGGTATGGTTCCAGTGTATGGGACCATCACCAGGATTATTTGATACAAGAACCGGGAAAAAAAATCCAAGGAAACGAAGCTCGATTTCTTCTGAGTGATTTCCGAAAAGAGAGTAAAATTAGGAAAATGTTGCAAAGTTTGGGCTGGGAAGACCTGGAGAAAGGAGATGAGCAGCTCGACTACGTGGTATGTTCAGAGATGTCAGGGGAGAGAAGGCGTGGAACGACGTTAGTAGGCGAATAAGTTTGAGTGGTGTTTTAAAAAGTAGGAAAGATCACAATATGAAGATAAAGTTGTAATTAGAGGTAGGGGAGTTAGGAACTGGAATAATTTATCAAAGGCGATGTTCAATATATTTCTAAATTATTTGCAATTCTTTAAGAAAATATCAGGTAAAGAAGAGGTAGGAAATCTGCAGATCAGTGGTGATTGACTGATTGAAGTTGAGGATATTTATTTATTTATTTATTTATTTATTTATTTATTTATTTATTTATTTATTTATTTATTTATTTATTTATTTATCTTATACTGTACTAATTTCTGCTAAATGACGAGTTAACCCCAGTTCTAAGTTTATCCCCTGAAAAGTAGCCGCGTTAGTAATTTCAATATTTTCGCGTAAAGTTTACACGGGAAATAAAAGGACATACAGTATATCTACAGATATACACACCAAACATATTCTGGGAAAGAAGTCCATCTTCTGTGTAAATGAGACACTTGAGCAGCATTACTTAAAGCAATTTTAGGGCCTTTCCCCCCAAAACACGAGGTTTCATGACACGACTCCAATATCCTGTAAATTGTATGTAAACATTTATGTGACTGTGTTGTATTTACACTGTTAAGTTAGTCCGCCTCTGTGGTGTAGTGGTTAGTGTGATTAGCTGCCACCCCCAGAGGCTCGGGTTCGATTTCCGGCTCTGCCACTAAATTTGAAAAGAGGTACGAGGGCTGGAACGGGGTCCACTCAGCCTCGGGAGGTCAATTGAGTAGAGGGGGGGGGGGTTCGATTCCCACCTCAGCCATCCTGGAAATGATTTTTTGTGGTTTCCCACTTCTCCTCCATGCAAATGCCGGGATGGTACCTAACTTAAGGCCACGGCTGCTTCCTTCCCTGTTCCTTGTCTATCCCTCCCAATCTTCCCATCCCCGCAAGGCCTCTGTTCAGCATAGCAGGTGAGGCCGCCTGGGCGAGGTACTGGTCATCCTACCCAGTTGTATCCCCAGACCCAGAGTCTGAAACGCACTTGAGGCGGTAGAGGTGGGATCCCTCGCTGAGTCCGAGGAAGAAACCGACGCTGGAGGGTAAACAGATTAAGAAGAAGAAGTTGGAAGTAAGTCACTGTAAGTCATAGTGTTGAGACATAGGATTGATTTAGTTTATCTGTGTATTTGTAAGTGATTTCCTTGCGGTTATTATGCTATTCTACACGTAATGGAATTTTACAAGTAGTAATTAGAAAATGTTTAGTGCATTAACTTACTGAGTTGATGAGTTGTAATTTCTTATGCAATAATTCCTTGTAAGTCGTTGTAAGTAGCGCTGGCTCCTGACCCCAACGTGGCAGGTTCGATCCCGGCTCAGTCCAGTGGTATCTGAAGATACTGAAATACGCCAGCCACGAAATTCTGACACGTCGGTGTGTCCGCAGACCATAAGAAATAGTTAGTTGGACGTAAATTATTAATTCCTTGTAACATACATTTGTTGTGTAATTGCTTGCTGTATTTTTTGAAGTAATCATGTATTTCGTTAATAATAATAGGCTAATCATTTCATGGAATTTTGAACGCTCACATTACTACACAGATGTGGAAAACCCTTCGCAAAATGGGTTTAAGCAAAAACTAGAGAAATCACAAGAACTCTAATGCACCATTAGCTGACCCGAAATCACGAAATACTATGATAGTGAAACAAACCAAGGCAACATTTATTGACAGATTATCCTATATAGGCCTATTAAATGATAATAGAGAGTTCTCAGTCTCATCATCACAGCAATTAAAACTGAGAGATATTTTTGTCTTGGTGAAAGTTATCTGCTGTCCATCTTATAAAATTGTTGAGGTCTTTTTGCAGCCCCTTTCAAACCTGTATCTTATTTACTACTCTACTCCGTACAACATCATTCCGTAGTTTCCCATTTTCACACGAGACAAATGCTGGGGCTGTACCTAAATTAAGGCCACGACCCCTTCATTACCACTCCTAGCCATTCCCTATCCCATCGTCGCCGTAGACCTATCTGTTTCCATGCAACGTAAAGCCAATTAAAAACACAGACATAAAGTTACAATAATACTGCCCTATCAGAATCTTTGTTAATCGTTACCGGATCAGATAACGCTTCACCTACTCTTCTCTGAGTTTTATATCCTAGAAATGTATCCACCTATTCAAGCACACTTTTGTCTAGTCCAGTAGACCTCACTTTCGTCAGCAATCTGGCACGATCTATCCTACCAAAAGCCTTCTGTAGGTTAATAGAATTAAAGTCCATCTGATCTCGTGAATCTAACATATATGCTATAACTTTCTGGAATCCTACAAGTCGAGCCTCACTGGGATAACATTTCCGAAGCCTGAGCTGTCTTCTATCAAACCAGTTAGTAATTTCGTAAACATGCCTAATATAATCAGAAAGAAAACTTCTCCAGCGTTTACCTGCAACACATGTCAAACTGACTGGTCTGTAATTTATGTTTATCGCCTATTCCTTCATACACTGGGACTATTGTACCAACTCTCCATTCGTTTGGTATGGCTTCGTCAACAAATCTCATGGCAGTTCAGCAATGATGGGCTTTGGCCTAAAAAACCGGCCGCTGCTCAGCCCGAAGGCCTTCACATCATGAGGTGACGCTTGGTCAGTGCGACATATCCTCTCGGCCATTATTCTTGTCTCTAGACTAGAGTCGGCATCTCATTGTTAGATAGCTCCTCAATTGTAATCACGTAGGCTGACTGGGCCTCAAACCAACCCTCAGGCAAAAATCCCTGACCCGGACGAGAATCGAACCCGCGGCCTCCAGGTGAGAGGCAGGCATGCTACCCTCGGGGGGCCGGTACTAGCTCCTACATGTAAACAGTAATCAAATAGATATTTCAGATATGGCACTACATTCCAACTCATTTCCTTTAATAAATCCGCAGAAACGTTACCAACCCCAGCTGCTTTTCTACAGTAGGTTTAAACTTTAGTATCTTTTTGTAAATGTCTTTATTATGATAGGAAAATTTCAGTACTTCGCCAATATTGATCACCTCCTCTTCCTAGATATTATCCTTACAAACAACTCTTTTGCCAACAGAGGCAGATATAATAATAATAATAATAATAATAATAATAATAATAATAATAATAATAATAATAATAATAATAATAATAATAATAATAATAATAATAGTAATAGTAATAATAATAATAACAACAATAATAACCGCCTCTGTGGTATAGTGGTTTTTGTGATTGATGACACTCCCGGAGGTCTGGGTTCGATTCCCCGCTCTGCCACGAAATTTGAAAAGTGGTACGAAGCCTGTCACGGTGTCCACTCAGCCTCTGGAGGTCAACTGAGTAGAGGCTGTTTGATTCCCACCTCAGCCATCCTTGAAGTGGTTTCCCGTGGTTTTCCACTTCTCCAGGCAACTCCCGTGATGGTACCTGACTAAAGGCTACGCCCGCTTCCTTCTCTTTTCCTTGTCCATCCCTTCCGATCTTCCCACCCCCACAATGACCCTGTTCAGCATAGCAGCTGAGGCCGCCTGGTCGAGGTTCTGTTCCTCCTCCCCAGTCGTATTCCCTCAACCCAAAGTCTTACGCTCTAGGACACTGCCCTTGAGGTTGTATAGGTGGGATCCCTCGCTAAGTCCGGAGGAAAACTCAACTGTGTAGGGTAAACCGGTTAAGAAGGAAAGAAAGATACCATGATAATAATAATAATAATAATAATAATAATAATAATAATAATAATAATAATAATAATAATAATAATAATAATCATAATAATACGATCAATAGAACTTACTTCTTGTACTAGTCATTTTTTCCTGTAAGCAATTATGTCATCATTAAGGAATTGATATTGCGTAATGCTTGTTTCGCTGTTAGCAATACGGAGCTTTGCTTGCTAATTGCACGGACTAAAAATCACATGTTCACGTCTATAACATCAATAGCCTAAGTGCGAGAGAGGCAAGTACACAGATTGGGCATTAAATCGATATCTCATTAGCTTGATGTCATGTAAAATCTTCCAACACACAATTATTCCCGTTTGCAAACGTTCATTGAGATTTCTTATTTTTAATTTGTGTTACAGAATATATTCAGCGCTTTGAAATGTTTTTCTGAGCTCTTAAAACCCGCATTAAAACATGTACTGACATGTGTACTTTTGAGGCTGCTTGAATTTAGAGGTTGAAGCCCTCATCACTTCTATGGTACGGTATTGAAAAGGGACACTGCGCTACCGATACTACAGAGCGCTGAAAATGGTCCGACTCCTTGGATGAATGGTGAGGCAATAGGTCTTTGGTTTAGTTCCTTTACAATTGAGGACCGAAGATGGAAAAGTGTGCCAGTGCCGGAAACACGTTTTCGAGTAAACTCCAATAATAGAGTTCCCTAGCACAGCCTTCTCTACCAAAGGAGACCAGGAATTAATGATTACCTACGGCCTTTGAAATGCGGGTTATACTACATCCAGTTTGAAAATGAAAATACAAAAACTGTTTCCAGTCATTTACCGAGTAAGGAAGGGAATGAATGAAGCCCCCATCTAGCGGCGAGGATAGGAATTGTTCCGGCTGCCGAAGCCAGTCGCACTCCTCTAGGGAAATTATTAATAGATGACAGATGGAATGAAATGATATTGGAAAGTGTTGCTGGAATGAAAGATGACAGAGAAAACTGGAGTACCCGGAGAAATCCTCCCCCACCCCCGCTTTGTCCAGCACTAACCTCACATGGAGTGACCGGGGATTTGAACCACGGAACCCAGCGGTGAGGGCCTGGCGCACTTCCGCCTGAGCCATGGAGGCTCTCTGATTTTAAAAATAACATTTGTGTTTAACATTCTCCATGAAGCGTTACATATGAACATATGAACATACGTGTATACAATAATTAAATGTATACAAAAATTGTTACAAGTACAAGCTGAAAATAAGAAACCATTGAAAATCCTCATCCTGTTTCCAGTCCTTCGACAGGGTCAGGAATAGAATGAATAAAGCCCCCATCTAGGATATCAATTGTGCCGGCTACCGAAGCCTGTTGCACTCCTATGGGACAATGGTTAATAACTGACAGATGAAATGAAATGATATTGGGGAGTGTTGTTGGAATGAAAGATGACAGGAAAATCCGGAGAACCCGGAGAAAATCCCGTCCCGCATTCACTTTGTCCAGCATGAATCTCACATGGATTGACCGGGATTTGTACCACGGAACCCAGGGGTGAGAGGGCGACGCGCTGCTGCCTGAGCCACGGAGGCTCCAAAATAAGACAGCAGTACCAAGCCAAAATCTGCTGTTTGAAATAGAAAGACTTGTGGTTCATTACCGTACAAAACAAATGTGTGACTAATTACTCCGTTATTCTCCTTAGACCAGATGTTCTTGTCTTTCTTAGTCTGCTTTTCCTGGAACCCCTTGAATTTATCAATCGTAGCGCGAAACTTATCTCTATTCCAGATCTCTTTAAGATTGATCCCAACTTCCTCTCTGTCCTTTCTAATTTCTTCTACCCATTTTGTAGTTGCTTTTATCTTGGTAATGCATCTGGTGGGGACGTGAGTCCGTTCGGATTGTAATCTATACAGGGGGAATTTTCAGCCTGAAGAGGCCACAAACCGCTCTACAGCAGCGATAAAACTGGAATGGCCAGGAGTTAAGCCGGCCCGGCAACTTGTCCGTCCGCGCCGTTAAGTGGATGTGCATACCTTCCAGGAGTCCTAAATGACGATACGAACGGACTTTAGTTAAAGATTTTCTTCGTTATTCGACTCTCGTTCATTCTCATAAGTCTCTTCCGTAATATTTTCTGACTGTGTGTAGAGATCTTCCTTTCTCATCTTTGTGCATGTACCATCGTTTCATTTTTTTCGGGTCCTAATACCTTTCTCAAGACTTTCCTTTCTTTTTCCTCAAGCTCCTCAATTTCCCCTCTCTTATTCAGTACCAGACATTTGGAAATGTAGAGTCCCTCTGGTTTCAGTGCTAATATTCGTCCTGTAAGATATCGTTCTCTCCTGTCTCTTCTGCACTAATTTAGAGGCTAGCTCCAACTTTTTGGCCCTTACTTTATTCTTAGTTATTTATTTACTTAATTACTGCGCACTAAAGGATTTCTAATCACAATTACAGTGGCCATTGTTCATATGTATTTATTTTTCAATGTTTCAAATCAGTCTAATGAACTAATAACACAAAACTATTCTAATGTTATATTTTAAATGAGTAATATACAATACTTCATATCTAATCCTTGCAAGAAACAAATAGATATAAAACATAATTACGTACTTAAACTAGTCTAATAACCTAATATCTGAAGTGTTCAAAGAACATATTTACAATGAGAAGGAAGCAACATTTCGTATCTAATCTAATTTAATCTCTACAAGAAAAAATATAATAAAGAATAAAAAACGTAATTTCGTCATATGGTATTATCTAAACTATTATTTTCTTCTAGTTCTAACACATCTAATGTATTACATTTATGGGATAGGGCTTAATGTAGAATGTTTGAAGTACATTTTGTGGTTCAAATCAGCATTACAAGTTATTTAGAGAGTTTTCACGGAGATGGAGAATTGTTGTGGAAACAGGTCGTATGGTACACCGAGGTCTAAAGAAATATTTTTCTGAACTGCACTGCCTGTAGAGTAGAGGCAATTCTTGCGAGCGGTTGTTCTGACTTTTTTAATTTGCTTCTTTATCAAACCCATTCGGCTGGATCCATTCACCAAGATATTTAAATTTATCCGACTTCTTGATATTTCCTATACTTTGTTTCCAGATACTTTTCTATACTACCCTCGTATTCCATGTTCTCTGTTATCTCGTATGAGACTCTGAGTTCTGTTTTCTCTGCGATTTCGTATAATTTTTCAGTTATTATTATTAACAACGTCTGGATTCCTGGGTTAATGGTAAGCGTAAGAGCCTCCAATTTAGACGCTACCTAGTTTGATTCCTGGCCATTTGGAAGTTTAGTCGCATATGGAAATTTTCTCCGGAGAGCGGACTGGTAATAATCATTAATTTTACTTCCCTACAACTACTTCCATGATTTTCTTGAATGCCGAGGTGCCGGAATATGATCCTGCAGGAGTAGCTCTCTGTGCCAGTAAGTCTGGCTACAGGACACTGGCGTATTTGATCACTGGACTGAGACGGATCGAACCCGCGAACGTGAGCTCATAATACCAGTGGTCTACCATCTGAGCCACTCATCCCTATGCAAAGGTTAGTGTTGTTTTAATATACAGCCTGCATTACCCTCCCAACCACCACAGAAACACACGATAGTTCAATACGTCCCTGCACATAGCGCTGACGTCAGAAAGGGCATCCGACCGGAAAATTGGGCCAAGTTCACATGTGCGTTACACTACGAACTCGAGACCCCGCCATGGTGGTGTGGAGGAAGTGGAGGGAAAAGAAGAAGGAGGACATTATTAATATACCGGTGAGTGGCTGCGTGGTTTGGGTGACGTAGGTATCTTTTTTTGCTAGGGACTTTACGTCGCACCGACACAGATAGGTCTTATGGGGACGATGGGATAGGAAAGGCCTAGGAGTTGGAAGGAAACGGCCGTGGCCTTAATGAAGGTACAGCCCCAGCATTTGCCTGGTGTGAAAATGGGAAACCACGGAAAACCATTTTCAGGGCTGCCGATAGTGAGATTCGAACCTACTATCTCCCGGATGCAAGCTCACACCAACTCGCCCGGTGACGTAGGTATCAGCTTGCATTCGGGATAGAATAACTTCTCAATGAACTGTATTTTACAGTGAGTTTCTCTCATCGGTTGGCCGGCAGGCAAGCGCGCTCAGATTATCTGCCTCCCGTTGACTCAACACTTCCCGTTACACAGAGCAGCGACAGCACAGGAGGGCCCGCACTTCGCAGTTCAGGTCCGTGCTAAGAACGTGTATTATGTGTTGATCTGTCGCTCAAACTCTTCTCGAGTTGTGAAGTGTTACTTCGGCGTATAATTCTCATTATGCCTCACATGTGTACAGGGTAGAGGAAAGGGTATTTATGTACCATAATTATGTGTAAACAGAGTGTTACTGGGAAGTCATTAGGTGGTTTGTAACCCAGTTTCCAGGCGTGCGCCCTCCACATAGAGGGACCGTGTGGAAACTCGTAAACAAATTGAGAGGAACTGGTTCTTTACTCTATAATAGTTAAAGTGTTAAAAACGTGTGCTTAACGAGAAAAAAGACGATTTGGACAACAGCCAGGGTTTCTAAGAGCTACGGAAATGTTAAAGTTAAAACCATAGAAGGAGCTGAAAAAACAAAGTGTATGCAAGAAACCCTCACACATTGGACGAACTGACAGAACATAACCGAAGAGAAGTAGCCTCAATTACGGAAGAATCGAAGTTTCCTAAGACGATGCTAGAAATGTGTAGATGCAGGAGGAGAACATATCCAACGTCTCCTGTCGTAAGGTTCGAGCTTATTTTCTTAATTATTTATTGCTAATTTTCTTAAATCTTATTTTCTAAATTTTAATTGTTATCTCATGTGATGCACGGATAAAGGGAGAGAAGTGCTGTCCTTGTGCCTGTGCCACGGAGCGGGCAGTGATGAGCGAACGGGAGGCAGATAACTGCGCGCGCCGGCCGGCCAAACGATGAGAGAAACTCACTGCATATACGATTGAAGTATGTATTGCCAATGTTCGTGTTGTTTTAACACTGAGTTATTTACGTTGTTGATTAAAACAATTAAGCACTGAAAAGCCTTTCAACAATGCGAAATCTGTGTGCTTAAGTGTTAAGTAATGAATAGTGTTCATTTACTGTATGAATATCAACTTTTATTTAAGATTACAGAAAGACATACTAACCGAGCGAGTGGCTCCGTGGTTTCGGTCACGTAGCTGTCAGCTTACATTAAGGAAATAGTGGGTTCGAACCCCACTGTCGGCAGCCTTGAGGATGGTTTTCGGAGGTTTCCCATTTTCACACTGGGCAAATACTGAGGCTCTACCTTAATTAATCAAGCCCACGGTCGATTCCTTCACACTCCCAGCCCTTTCCTCTCCCATCGTTGCCATAAGACCTATCTGTGTCTGTGCAATGTAAAAAGAAAAACTTAAATTAGTATTTTATTTGTAGGCTTAGCAACATATTGTTATTTTCATTTGCCACTCAGGGGTGCAAGCACACAGCGTTTCTTAATTTCACAGGCACTTCCTGATATCGCCTCCCTCTTGTAGCCCTATTACCATTGAGAAAATAACCATCATAATCGCTTTCTACGTTCATTTTCATGGAATTACAAATCACAGCATTGACTGAATTGTAAATTAACCAAACATAACAGACCGCTATGCTAAGCAATGCTGCCAACACTATTTTTTCAGGGTATCATTCATCCTGGTGTCGAATTTCCTAACCCATATGGTCGCACGGCGACGGATTGTCATCTACTGTATTATCGAAACCATAGAATATTTTCGAAATAAATAAACAAATTAAATTAATTAAAAGAACATTCGCGGGACAAATGGCGATGGCATGGACAACTAGAATTAAAACACTTTAAAATGGTGGAAATCCCAGGTGCGTAGCGGGTCACGTAAGTTAAGCAGAGTTGAGGGAAGTCACCTCCGGGATAGGTATTGCACGCTCTGTTCGATAGAGAACGAGCAGAAATGAAATGGCTACCTTATCACTGGTAAACTCCGGCTGAGGATGACTCATCGGTGGTCTCTGGTCTAGATGGATACAGTGACTAGCTTTCTACCGTTCTGATTTGGATAATGCTATTTATTATTTTTATCGTTATTGTTGTTTGTGATTTTGGTAATTTAGAAAGCATCGAAATATACTACAGGCCGCCCTATTTCTATGTGATCTCGCATGTGAAGTGGTGCTCCACTTGAAGCAAATGGTTGCGGTTTGCATACCGAATGGGCCCATGAGTCTCCCCGGTAATCTCACCTCATTCACTTTGCATGACTTAGTCCAGTCGTCCTATGCTAGTCATGCAATACCAAAGACAATGCTATTGGTTTAACATCTATTAATTGTTTGAATAGTTTTTGGAGTCTCTAAAACTGCCCGAAATTTTTACCTGTAAGATTTTTTTTATCTACCAAGAAATCTATCGACAAGGAACTGGATTTATTTGAGCATGTTCATATACTACCAGTCTGAACCGCAATCGATGGTGGTGGTGATTATTGTCTCCAGGTGGCTCCAGTCACTTCACGCACCGGATCCATGCAGACAGGTTCAAACACACGACTGCTGTACACTTGGCTCGACTCCAGATAAGGCCGATATCTCACACAATGAACTCATGTGACTGCTCCACATACTGAACTACTCAAGATATATCACTGGACAAGACGACACCACTCAACACAAACCACAAATTTTAAGCAACGACAACTCTCAACCAACACCACTACTGCTTAATACTTCAACAGTACTCTCGTTCGCGGCGAACCTGCTTTTATATACCTGGTGATAAAGTTCTAGTATCTTCAGGATATGGCCAGAATATGAACGTTCTAGTTTCGTCTTCCAGAAAATCCACGGAGACACAGGAAGAAAAGCACAATGCAAGGATGGGCCGCCACAAAAATTAAGGCCGGCCGGGAAATCCCCAGCCTGACTCACTCATTCATTTCCAGAAAATACCAGAGGGGCTTCCAGAGGGCTGGCAGTCGTTTGAGCGTGTACCAATATACAAATCCAATCACCTTGTTTTTAGTTTGCTGGTCTGAGTGGTTCGGGTAACAGAACGCTGGATTTCGGAGCCAAAGTTGTTGGGTTCCTTCCTTTCTTAGGACAGCGGTATTTGAAATTGCCCAAAATACGCCCGCCTCATTTCCGTAGATTTAACCGACACGTAAAAGAATTCCTGGGGGACAAAACTACGACACCTGGGCCACTCCTGAAACCGCAAAAATGGTTAGTGGAACATAAGATCAATGTTATTATAATTTGTTTGCGCTTAGCTTCTCTTTGTCCCACCCGATCTCTTGTCTCGTCTGATCTCTTCTTTGCCTAACCATTGTGAACGTCTATGATTGGAGATGACAGTCATCTAGTATCTCACGTTGATTGAATGTTGATGTGTATTCTTCAGTTTATTCCTCTACCCAGCGTCCGCAGTACAGTCTTGAACTATCCAACATTTCTCTTTTGTAGCTCCAGCCTACCTCACCGGCAGTCCACTGTACACATTACCTGCCATCTTTCTTGCTTCTCGTACTATTGTATTTCTGTCATTACCGGGTTGTGTGGTTCAGACGGTAGAAGTGCTCGCCTTAAGAGTCCAAGTTGGCAGGTTCGATTCCAGCTCAGTCCGGTGGTATTTGAGGGTACACAAGTACGCCAGCCTCGTATCGATAGATTTCCTCCCACGTAAAAATACTCCTGCGGGACAAAATTTCAGCAGTTTTTCTTCTTGTTACCGTTACCAGAGCGGTTACACTAAACAAAAACTAAACACAGTAAACGGAGGAAAGTAAGTGCAATTACACAGTACCAAAAACCACTACACACTCAGTGAAACATCAGTTGAAACTACGCGGATCTCCGCAGATAACAACTTTAGTAAATATCAATAGGGCCAACTAGATGGCAATAAAACTTAAAGTGGGAAGGGGCTGGAACCTACCGAGGGCATGGAGATGGCTTAGGTTGCAGTTTCAGAAATAATCAACCGTGATCCTTAATTTTGAGAAATATGATTTACAAATGGACTTTACAAAAGAATTCCGAACAATTTCAGTCATGCGGAAGGTACCGACACACAACTTGTGAATTACGAGCTACATGTTCTGTGATACACACAACTATTCGACGTTCTTTGATAATGGCTTCCTATAAGTTCAAAGGTTCAACCAAACTATACATCTAGTTACAAATCCAGTTGTACAATGCAATTTAGTAGGTAAGAAGAAACGTAATACGCTATTACAATTTACAGTGAAGTTAAACGTACTTTTCAAACTCTAGCGTACATCAAGTGACACGGGCTTACCAGAGGCAAAACTCCAAGGAAAATATATTCAACTACAATTTACATATTTAGCGAAACAAGGAACGGGGAATGCCTCGAAAACAAACAGGCAAGCCCAGATGAAAAGCTAAGGCATCATAAATAACTAAGTGGCGAATCTAAGTGATGTTAGGGCAGACTCCTATATGAAAAAGCAAGCGAACATTGGAGGAAATTTAAGCTGGAACGGGAATCAAGAGTGCTTATCCACAAGGTGGCCCATCCCGGTAGGGAGACGATGTCAAAACTTCGGACAACCAGATGGACTGCTGACAGACCACAGACAGACAAAGACCCGACCACGAATGCTGCATCCCTCTCCTTATAAGGGAAACCCTGGCCTTGGAGTAGCCAATCAGAATGCATGAGTCCGCCTATCGCCACCCAGATTCACCAATCACAACTCTTACTTCAGTCGCGAACTTTAAATACTTTCTCGAATACACACGATCGCGAATCATCCAGAACAGTCAGAAAATACTTTCTAGAATACATAACCAACAAAAGGCAACACACCCTGTTCAAAAATGCATGTATCAACTTTCTGGACACTTCCAGTAAGTACAGAACTGAAATCTACTATTTACAAATACCATATGTTATCAAATATTACACTGTACA
Source organism: Anabrus simplex (assembly GCF_040414725.1). Classification (NCBI taxonomy): domain Eukaryota; kingdom Metazoa; phylum Arthropoda; class Insecta; order Orthoptera; family Tettigoniidae; genus Anabrus; species Anabrus simplex. Next base: position 46,715,298 of record NC_090266.1, on the reverse strand, counting down.
GGTTAGGTCGTTACAAATAAAACACATCACCACACTTCCGATCATACAGTAAATACTACGGAAGTTTACAGTAAAGTCTTCAATAAACACTTCCCACTTTCCAACACATTCTACACCTGTGGCATCTTCCTCCCCCCGAAAGTCGAGCCACGCTCGATCATTAACATAATTTTACTGGGGAGAAAGCGATCCATTTATAAAACGTTCTCACACAGTGTAGATAGTAAAGATACATTACCCTAACAACCATGATTCCTTGAAGTTGACTTTCTAACAATCAACAAAACAAACTGTCGCTACACCAAAGGTCCTTTTAGTAGCCTGGAGTTTATGGTTACCGATAATTTTCAAAAATAATAAAGGTGTTCATAGATCCACCTATTCAATAAATATCACATAAAAGTCCACATTGATAGTCACACTGCACTTCAAAATGCCTTCTGGACCTTTTACATTTGCTTTGACAATTTCTACTCTGTCCATCAAAGGATGTACACTCATTCCTTCTGCCCATTGTTAATAATCCAGAACCTTCTCGCTTTCTAGTCAGACAGTGTTCAAGGTCTCCAGAGTCAAGTTATGGACTAAGAATTTTGCACCACTTTTCCACACCAGTCACAGCACAGCTAGGCCACAGGTTCTTGCTGATGATGCGGCTGCTGACAAGGCCTTTGTCGCCAGCCTCCATTCAATTTCAGTCCAACCCAGGTAGCTATGTAAATTGCAGTCCAGGGGTATCTTGCACCAGATAAGCAGATGGGTGAGACATGGTCCAGTCAGACTGCCTCCATTAGGATATTCGTCACAGGATCGTGGTGCCGGATGGTAGCGCCCAAGGCACAGAGTGCGCCTCCCAACTTGGCACTTCAGGTTGCCGTCAGAAGAAGCTGGTCACTGTAGCCACTGTAACGTAAACAAACCGCAGCAGACAGGGGAATACTTGAGGTAAAAGTATGCTGCTGGGCTCAAGGATCTTGCATAGAGTCACCCAATGGGTGGCTTAATAAGTATACAGAAGGGACTCTGCCCCGCACGCCAGGGATATAAGGGCACCTAGCCCCGGGGTAAGCACTACTACCTATAATTAATTTGACAAGATTACGCTGGGGGTGAAAGGAAACTACAGGAGTTTACACTAAACCTGAAAGTAAGGGGAATAAATTCCAAGTAGTGACCCTAAACTAAAACCTACCTAACTTATAATACTAAATCCATTACACTAGAGGATACCTAAAGTATTTACCTACACAGTCACTTACAACTAACTTACAACAAAACTTATTATTATCTTATAACTAAACTCTTACAAATAGCTTACAACTAAATCTACATGGTATTTACCCCTCCCTACCTGACTTAAGGTACCTCCACATGGGAGAGATGGACTCTGCTGATCCTTTTCCTTTCGGGTGCCCTTGTGAAAAGGACGGAGTACAGGTTAGGTTAGGACTAACTTATGGTTCAACATCCGATATTCAACTCCAGGCCGATAACCACCTTGCGGTATAGGGACCAGAAACATGGGAGAAGAATAGGCTAACTTGGACGGACGTATCACTCCGTCAGCGAGCATTTGATCACTGATAGCCTTCAGGGCTTTCATTTTGGGAGGTGACAACCGATACGGAGTAGAGCCAACAGGTATGTTATCCGTAACCTCAATTTTGTATTCTAAGACATTGGTGACACCTAACCTGTCGGTGAAGACATCAGGGAATTACGCGGATCTCCGCAGATAACAACTTTAGTAAATATCAGTAGGGCCAACTAGATGGCAATAAAACTTATACTTATCAGGAAATAGATTGAAAATCATCCCACCGAGCGAGTTGGTTGTGCGGTTAGGGGCGCGTAGCTAATGGGTTCAAATCCCACTGTCGGCAGCCCTAAAGAAGGTTTTCCGTGGTTTATAATTTTCACACCAGACAAATGCTGGGGCTGTACCTTAATTAATGCCACGGCCGATTCCTTCCCACTCCTAGCCCTTTCCTATCCCGTCGTCGCCATAAAATCTGTGTCGGTGAGACGTAAAGCCAATTTACAAAATTAAGGAAATCATCCACTTCCTCTGTACACACTGCCTCAGATGCCAGAAGTATAAACTCTTTTACAAACGCACCCTCCCCGAAGGGTCTCAAAGTGCGCTTTATCTCAAAAGCTGGCCCGAATAGCAGGTTCGCTGGAATGTATATTCTCCTGTTAACAATAATTAAATACATACTGGTGCATAAACAAATCATCTCTGACGAATTATCAAACTTGATAGTAGAAGAATAGTTGAGAAAGGTAATATGATGTAGCAAAGCTATCTTATCGTACTTGTTGGCATGCCACGAGGAGTAATGGGTCAGCAAATTATTCTTTAAAATATGATTCTATATTTTGTTACCGCTGGGTTACGTGGTTCAAATCCCGGTCACTCCATGTGAGATTTGCGCTGGACAAAACGGAGGTGAGAGAGGCTTTTCTCTGGGTACTCATACTTTCCCTGTCATCTTTCATTGCGTTTCATCTGTCAGTCATTAATGATTGCCCCAGAGGATTGCGACAGACTGCGGGAGCTGGGACAGTTCCTAACCCTCGCCGCTTTGGTTTTCTTGTCCTGAAAGTAGTTAATGAGCCGACTGACCAATCTTGGTAGGTTAATTCACGTCACGTGACGTGTCGGTTTTCTTCTCCACAGAGGTGACATTATTATTATATATTATTCGTTGGGGCCATCTAGGACCACGTTAAGTCTCGTTACACTTGTCAGTTTGCTTCGCATTTCTTTGAGCCCAGAATTCCCTCATTCTCTGTGAGTGGGCCAACTTGCGTTCTTCTGACCAGGTGGTACCTTGTCTTCTTTTCGGTTTTTGTCTCGGTTTAGCCCATTCGTCAGTATCCTTTTGCGGACGAGATCTCTATTGAAGGCGTCTTCGGGTTTTATTCAGCATTTAGAGGTCTTCTTTGTGTTCATAAACCAGGACATTGTGGTTTTGGGTTTGGAGTCAAAAAAGTGAAAGATCTATTTATTCAGCCTGATTCCGTCCATTCGTTTGAGACGACCGTAATATCGTGCCCGTCTCTTAAGGATTGTTTCTGTAATTTTCTCTATTTTACTGTACACTTCTTTGTTGGATTTTTTTTTATAATGGGTGCCATTCTTGTAATTGGATCCCATGATACTTCTGATGATTTTGCGCTCTTTTTTCTCCAATTCTTCGAGGGGTCCTTTATTAACATTTAGGGGTAGGGTTTCGACTACGTACATAACTACTGGCGTATTTTGGGACAGGCATTTTTTTTGTGGGTTGAGCGCCATTTCAAGTTGTTGTCTCGTTCCTGAAGTGCTTCTTTGTCCAGTCCATTTTTCATTATGATTTCATCCAGATACTTAAATTTTTCTACTCGGTTGATCTTCCCATATTTTGTTTGGAGTTTTGCTGGGGCATCTTTGATATTAGTCTGTACTTTGCTTTTATCAAAAAAATATCTGCAAGCCAGTAGATCCCACTATCTCCCGAATACTGGGGTTCAGTGATTTCTTTTAGAAGGTCGATTTTCATCCTAGCAGTTTCCACATAGTTTGGCAGAATGGTGATGTCATCAGCAAACGCTAGACAGTCGATCGTCATCCCCTTAGATTTCGATCCCATTCTCAGAGGACTATAATTAGTTTCTAATAACTTTGTTCGCCAGGTCCTAATGTTCTTTTCGAGCACGCAATTGAAAAGCATCGGAGAGAACCCATCACCTTGTCTGACACCTGTTTTGACCTCGAAGGAATCTGATAGACATCCTGGGAACTTTACTTCTTTTTTTTTGCAAGTCGCTCCGACACAGATAGGTCTTACGGCGACAATGGGAAGGGAAAGAGCTAGGAGTGGGTGGGAAGCGTCTGTGGCCTTAATTAAGGTACAGCCCAGCATTTGCTTGGTGTGCAAATGGGAGACCACGGAAAACCATGTTCAGGGTTGCCGACAGTGGGGCTCGATCCCACTATCTGCCGAATACTGGGGAACTTTACTATTGGAATTTTCGTCAGCCTGGGTGGCTCTAATACATGCCAGCAGTTTCAGGTCAACCCCAGAATCGTTGAGGATGTTTAGCAGAACCTCGCGGTCTATCGAATCGTAGGCCTTCTTAAAGTCCACGTACTGTTTGGACCTGAGATTACAATGCCTGATGATCGTCTTGAAGTTGTGGAACTGTTCAGCAGTTGAAAGACCCTTCCTGAACCCCCCTTGGTATTCGCCTATTTGAAGTTCGACTTGGGCTTTTAAACGCTCTAGGATAGCAAGTGAGAGGATTTTCTACGTTACCGGTAGCAGGGATATTCCTCTGTAGTTCTTGACGTTTTTCATGCTGCCTTTTTTGTGTGACGGATGGATCAACGCCGTTTTCCAGTCTTCGGGTAGGATTTCTTCTTTCCAAATTTGTTCTATTTGTTTCTGCAAGATTTCAACTGCTTCTTCAGGGGCATATTTCCAAAGTTCTGCAACGACAGAGTCTTCTCCAGGCGCTTTGTTTTTTAGTCGGGCACTGTAACGCTTGATTTCTTCTTTGTCGTGTGGTCTCGATTCTGGGCGTCTGCGTATGGGTTCTTCGGTCTTGATGGGATTTTTTGGTTGATCGCAACTTAGTAAGTTCTTAAAGTAGTCGGCACAGTTTTCTTCGTACCATGTTGAAAGCATAGCGACGGAAGTTTACAGCCCGTAAGTTCCCTTTTGAACGTTTTGTAGAACTCTCTGGTTTCATTTCTCTTAAAGTCTTGGTCTATCTTCTCAATAAGTGACTTTTCATATTTACTTTTCTCAGCTCGGATCACTTTAGCTGTCAGGGCCCGTTGGGCTTTGTAGATTTCCCAGTCATTTTGCTATTTTGTTGAATAATAATGTTTCCAAGCGTCGAACCTTTCCTTGAGAACTGAAACACAGGTATCATTCCACTAGCATGTTTCTTTCTTCTATTGATTTCATCAACTTCGTCTGAAGCCTCAATCAGGCTGTTTTTAGTGTTGTTAAAGTCACAGTCGATCGGTCGAGCCTTTATCTGGAACTCCCTAACTTTTTGTCGGAGTTTATCATTGTCAAAGCGAATAATAGTTTGGGGGGGTCTTGTTGGAGTTTGCAGGGACCGGTTTAAATTTAATTATAGACATGCATTGGTCGGAAGATACGTGTATGCCTTTTTTAACCTTAATATTCATAATCTCAGGACTGTTTTTCCGAGAGATTGCGACGTGATCTATTTGGAACTCTCCGATTGTTGGTGCAGGACATCGCCATGTTGTCTGCTTTCTGGGAAGATAGCGAAAGTGGGTTGACATGATCTGCAAGTTATGGTTTTTGCAAATGGAGACCAATCTCTTGCCGTTTTGATTGGTTCTTTTGTGGGCAGGATAGTTTCCAATGATTTTTCTGTACTTTTGTTCTCGGCCAAGTTGCGCATTGAAACCTCCCATAAGAAGTTTCACATGGTATTTGGGAATTTCGGCGAGCTTTTCATTCAGTACATCCCAGAAGTTATCTGCTTCGTCCGTATCACATCTATTCTTGTCATTTGTAGGGGCATGTGCGTTAACTAGGCTCTATGTCTTGTTGGCGCACTTGATTGTTAATATGGATAATCTATCATTTACTGATTCGAAATTTGCAACCGATTTAAGGATTCTGGTTCCCACAGCAAACGCAGTTCCAAGCATCACAGATCCATTGAGGACTCTTTTTTGAGCTCTGCGCTTGAAGAAACGGTAACCTTCAGATTCGAAAGTCTATTCGTCTCTGTAACGTGTTTCTTGTAGGGCTAATATGGATATCTGATTTTCATTCATGGCTTTGGTGAGAGTTTTCCGTTTATCAATTTGTGTAAGGGAGTTTAAGTTGAATGTTGCTAGAAAGGTTTCCGATGTAGTTCTGAGTTTCTGACTGTTTGTGATACACCGAGACGCTCCGACTCGTCCCTTTCATGATGTCAAATCTCCCCCAAACTCCGAATGAGACCTGTGCGCCGCTGGTTTCATGATGAGGGATTTATCCGAAGACTTACCCCTGGGGTAGCTTTCTTGAAATGTTTTGCCATCATGCTTAATTGACTTGAATTTGTTTTAGACGCATACGCATCCATATTGTAACTAAAGTTGTTAGCCCTAGAGGTTGCCAGGTGTTTTCTGGCTTCTTTTTACTAACAAGGTTAGGAGCCTTGGAGCCCCCAGCACTGATCGGCTCGTCGACCCAGTTTCCCGCTGGGGTTGGTTACCCAACATTCCACTAGGTTGCTCGTCTTAACACGGGTACCTCTTGTAGGTTATATACTGTAGTTGGAGTGAAAGAGGCTAGTTGGTTTCTCTTGCTGAACACAATATGTTAATGTTGCAGATATTGGCAACGACGCATTTCAGAGTCACAATGACTCCTCCCAGGTTAATTCCTGGGACCCTATTATTATTATTATTATTATTATTATTATTATTATTATTATTATTATTATTATTATTATTATTTAATTCGTTATGCCCAACCAAGGAGAGTTTTTGAATTATTTAGCGATCTGTCTCTTTTTTCTGCCCATTATCTCTTCATCCATTAACTGCAATTTTTAGTTTCAGATGCGTGAAGTGCTTCTGGTTTGACGACTGTGTTGTAGTGTCGTAATTTCAGGTTTTCTGATATAGATTGTGTCCGTTTCAGGTGGTTTTGTACGCCTTTTTAAATTTTTCGAATCCATCTTCGGTTGCTTGCTAATTTATTCCCACTCGTTGATCATTTAGCTTAGGTACTTGCATTTATCTAGAGTACGTTTGGTGATTCAAGATTGCTTGTCGAAATTCTGATTTAGTTCATTCCTTATAAGTCGTCTTTTTATATACAATTTTGAGTCCGATTTTTATCGCCATCTCATTTTTCCTACGGACTGGATTGGTTCTTGTCCATTGTAGGAGAGGTTTGGAATGAGGATCTACAAAGGCTAGGCAATGAAGGTAAGTTTAGTTTCTTAGAATTCTGCGAATATTTATATATTTAGTCTCAAATTTCTAGAACAAACTTGATTAGTATTGGGAATAATCCGCTTCATTTTATGACTCCTGTTTTGATTTCGAACGATTCCGAAATTCTCCTAAGAATTTAACTGCTGGTATTGCGTGGGATAGAATTTGATCAATTCCCTTTTTTTTCTGTTGACGTGGAATTAATATAGGCTGTCAGTTTGAAGTCAACAAACGTAATTACAGTTTATTTGATTTTGGAAATTCGCTTTTAGGTATAAGACATGTTCTGAAGAGGATTATTATTTCCGAAATCTTGCCTGATATTCTCCAGTTGCGGGATCAGTTTTGTTTTGTAATCTATTAAGCAGGGCTCTGGACAGAATTTTAAAGGTGCTCTCTCTAATTATTTATGTACTACTTGTCCCCTTTCTTCTAAAGTGGATGAATTAATGCACGACTGTCACCACCTATTTCCAACATTTCGGCAATTATACCGTTTTTTGGCGGTGTTTTGCTATATCTTGAGTCTCGGAGGAATGGGTTTGATGTGGGTTTTTTCAAAAGTGAACCGGTCTCACGGGACTTTTGCCATTTATTAGGCTTTGAACGTTGTCTAAAAGGGAGTTTGTAGTTTTCTTTAGTATTTGCTTCTAATTTTAAGTCTGGGCGTGTAAAGCGCGGGGTAGGAACTTGATAATTTTGGAGTGCTTTAAATTATTTGTAGTGTAATAGTTCTTCTTCAACAAGTCTTGTTTAATTTCCGCCAGTCTGATTTGGTCATATTTGCGTTTCCATACGTTGATGATCTTTGATGTTAGTTTTTGGTCGAAGAGCTTGGGAAGCTCCGATATATTCTCGGTCCCCAGAATCCGATGACCGAGATAACCTATCTACTAGGGCCTGAGATAGATGGTTTGTGGCTGATCAATGTTACGACAAAGGTGTATAGCAATGGGTGGTTGTTTCGGGCGGTGTGACGAGTGGGCCTGTCAAGCGAGAGCTGAGTAATGCTATGCTGTCTAGACAAACGGCGGTGAGTACGGAACTGTAGCGCTCTCGATGACGAAACGTGCCAATTCTACAAAAGCTTCGTCACCATACTGAGTCCAAGTTTCAAGGTTTAGAAACATTCGATACTACGTTTCCGATTTCGCAACCCCGTATTTAATCTATGGCAACAATGATTCTAACAGGTAACACATGGAACTGTAAAATTTACAATGTGATAGTTCGTTGAAGGTCAAATATAAATACAAAGAAGACTCGGCTAATATATACAAGAATGTTCGAGATTGTATGCACTAGCTGCACGGGTATTATGTATGTTCGGTTCGACACATGTGTTCGAATAATTCTGTTCTGTTATGAAACTTTGTAAAGTCTAAATTACGAAGTACCTTGTCAGATCACAACCTAACATTCAGTCTTCGATTACAAATTGCCCAGACATGACGTCCTAACTTTGATAAACTAAAAGAAAAAAACGAAGTAGAAAATGCAGGAAAATGTCCACGCAATTGTTTTGTATGGATCACTTCTAAATTGCAGAACAAAATGCATTACGTTCTGTTCTTTTTACGTTATAACGTGGCTGTCCTTCACAACTACAATTGCTGTATAATTTCTGAAATTTAAGTGTTTATAATTTGTGACCGATTGTGGATTTCAAGCAGTCAGCAGTAGCAGTACGTCAGTTGTAATGACAGCAGATTTGTTTCCTTTGTCTCCTATTTCACTGCATCTCTTAAGCCTCAAGTCATTTCCACCTCCCCTGAGGTTGCGAGAAAGCGGTGCAGTGCGCGGTGATGTCACACGGGAGCATAAAAAGGGGAGTGAGGTGGCGTCACATAAGCGCTTCCTGTCCTCCGCTGGTGTACAGCTTTAGAGAGTGTCTCACGATATCCTCTGACTGATGGTTTACGGCTTTAAATCAACCCGCATCCTTTTCCGGACTTGGGACTGTCAACAGCAACTACTGAACTACTCAATCTCCCCAGTAGATACTGCAGGCAATGTCTAGCCTCGTGATGCAGGTCTAGCATGTTTCCCTTAACCCGAAGATTTGGATTCTATTCCCGCATCGTTCAGGGATTTTAATTCTGGACTGAACGCTGGAGCTGGATTCGTTTGCGTCAGTCGCTTACGCTCGACTAAGAACGTACCGGGTCAATGGCAGGATGTCGTACGCTGACCGCTTGGCACTCTGTCAGCCATATGTTGAGGCTGAGTTTTGGCTCTCAGTTGCCATAGATATTAAGGAATGTCGGTGTACCGGAAGGTTGGGTCGAAGTGAGGTTCGTTAACAGACTAGTAAGTTCATTCATACTGTCCCTCACATTTCAGAGAAGTACTCCCATATCCTCTCCAGGCCCAGGGTCCAGGTTTTTGGACAAATAAAACGAAACAATTTCATTATGACCATCTCTGGTACTAGTTTGCTTCTCTACAAACAAATTTCACAACAGCACTGGGATCTCTGCACATGGTTATGAGGGTATTTAGGGACTGTAGTAAGGATGTAAAGGAAAGGCGTACAAGTTTATGGTAATACCCCATTTAGAGTATGGTTCCAATGTATGGGGCCAACAGCAGGATTACTTGATACGAGAAGTGGAAAAGATTCAAAGGAAAGCAGCACAATTTGTTATCAGTTATTTCTGACAAGAGAGTAGTGTTACGAAAATGTTGAGAGATTTGGGCTGGGAAGACTTGGGGGCAAGGAGAAGAGCTGCTCTACCAAGTGGTATGTTCCGAGCTGTGAGTGGGGAGATGGCATGGACTGAGATTAGTAGACGAATAAACTTGAGATTGGAGCTATTGAAAGTAGGAGAGATCATAACATGAAGGTAAAGTTGGACTTCAAGAGGACAAACTGGGAAAAAAAAATTATTCATAGAACGAAGAATGAGGGATTGCGATAATTTATCATGGATATACTCGATACATTCCAACGTCATTTAAGCACAAGGAATCTGTCACCTGAGCGACAGCCTAAATGCACACCGGTGATGATTGATTGATTGATTGATTCATTCATTCATTCATGAGCGGAAAATATGAACAACTTTGTCTTCAGATGGCCCATTAGAAAAATAATAATAATAATAATAATAATAATAATAATAATAATAATAATAATAATAATAATAATAATAATAATAATAATAATAATAATAGTGTGGGGATTTACCGGTTACCTCCATCGGGCGCGTCCCATTGGAATATGGGAAGCACGCTGGCTCTGCCGCCAGCAGAGTCAGAGGGTAGTAGGGAAATAAAATACCACCGTGAAAAAAAACTGGTCCCTTGCCAGGGTTACGGCGAAGACTGGTAAATGACCAGAAGCCAGAAAACATCTTGAGGCAACCTCTAGGGCTAACAACCCTAGTTGTAAAAGGATGGGTACCCGTCCAAAGCAAAGTCAAGTCAAAAAGCACGATGACACAACATTTCAAGAAACATACCCCAGGGGGTAAATCTTCGGATAAATCCCTCGTCGTGAACGCGACGGCGCACGAGTCTCGTTCGGATTCTGGGGGAGACTCGACATCATGCAAGACACGAGTTGGAGCGTCTCGGTGTACCCCGAAGAGTCAAAAACTCAGGCCAAAATCTAAAAACTTTCTAGCAACTTTCAACATAAATTCACTTACACAAACTGGCAAGCTGAAAACCCTCACCAAGGCTCTTCACGAAAATCAGATATCCATAATGGCCCTACAGGAAACAAGGTACCCAGATGAAGAGATTTTTGAATCCGAAGGCTACCGATTTTTCAAGAGCAAAGCGCAAGGAGGAATACTCAATGGAGTTGTGATGCTTGGAACCGCGTTTGCTGTTAGAACCAAGATCCTTAAATCGGTTGCAAATTTCGAACCTGTGAATGACAGATTGTCTATACTCACAATTAAATGCGCGAACAAAACCTATGCCCTGTTAACGCACATGCTCCTACGAACGATAAGAACAAGTCTGATCCAGACGAAGTTGATAATTTCTGGGACCTACTGGATGAAAAATTAAACAAAATCCCCAAACACCATGTCAAGCTTCTTTTGGGTGACTTCAATGCCCAACTAGGTCGTGAACAGAAGTACAAGAAAGTTATAGGAAATTACCCTGCTCACAAAAGAACCAATACCAACGGCAAAAGACTGGTGTCCATTTGCGAAAATCACAACCTGCAGGTCATGTCGACCCACTTTCGCCATCTACCCAGAAAGCAAATGACTTGGCGTTCTCCCGTCCAAGCTCTCGGAGAGTTCCAAATTGATCATGTTGCAATCTCCAGGAGAAACAGCCCTGAGATTATGAATGTCAAGGTAAAGAAAGGCATCATTGTGGCCTCAGATCATTATATGTCTCTTATTAAATTCAAACCAATTCCCGCAAACACAAGGAAGACAACTAAACAGATCACACGCTTCGACAATGATAAACTTCGGCAAAGGGTCGAGGAGTTCCAGGAGAAGGCTAGACCAAATGAATGTGACTTTAACAACGCCAAAAGTCTCCTTGTTGAGGCCGTCAAAGACGTTGCAGAAATCAAGAGAAGCAAAAAGCATGCCTGGTGGAATGGTACCTGCGAATCAGTCCTCCAAGAAAGACTCAATGCGTGGAAACAGTACTACTCTACGAAATCAGAAAATGATTGGGAAACCTACAAAACCCAACGTGCCCAAGCAGCTAGGGTGTTCAGAACTGAGAAACGTAAATACGGAAAATCTCTCATTGAAAAGATAGAACAAAACTTTAGGAAGAATGAAAGCAGGGAGTACTACAGAGCCTTCAAACGCAAACTCACTGGCTATAAACCACCATCTCTATGCTTTGAGCGAAAGGACGGCACACTGGCGACGTCAAATGAAGAAAATTGCAGCATTCTGGCAGATTACTTCAAGAATTTACTTAATTGCTCTAAACCGCAAAGTGCCATTGAGACCAAGGAACCCTTACTCAGGTACCCAGATTCCAGACCACCCGACAGAGATGAAATCAAGCGCCACATTGCCCGTCTCAAAAATAACAAAGCGCCGGGGGAAGACTCAGTAGTAGCCAAACTATGGAAATATGCCCCAGAAGAATCACTTGATATCTTGATAAAGCAAATAGAAGAAATTTGGAACAAGGAGACCCTACCCGAAGGTTGGAAAATAGCTTTGATCCATCCATTACACAAAAAAGGCAGCATGAAGAACATCAACAACTACAGAGGAATATCTTCACTACCCGTGACTTACAAAATTCTATCACTTGCCATCCTGGAGCGTTTGGAAGCACAAGTCGAACATCAAATAGGCGAATATCAAGGAGGGTTCAGAAAAGGTCGCTCAACAGCTGAACAGATCCAAAATCTCAAAACGACCATCAGATATTGTACACTAAGGTCCAAGCAGTATGTGTCTGTCTTTCTGGACTTTAAGAAAGCGTACGACTCCATTGACCGGGAAGTCCTGCTAAACATCTTAAATGAATTTGGAGTTGATTTGAAACTGCTGGCATTAATTAGAGCCACCCTGACCGATACAAAATCCAAGGTGAAGTTCCACGGATGTCTCTCGCATTCCTTTGACATCAAAACAGGAGACCGACAAGGTGATGGGTTATCCCCGATACTCTTCAACTGTGTTCTTGAAAAGATCATCAGAACCTGGCGCGTGAGATTGCAGGAAACCAACTACAGTCCATTGAGAATAGGAACGAAATCCAAGGGGATCGCAACAGACTGCTTAGCATTTGCCGATGATATTGCTGTTCTCTCAAACGACATAGAAACCGCTAGAGCTCAAGTTCAAATTTTAAAGGAAATTGCCGAACAAACTGGTTTGCAGATATCGTTTGAGAAAACAGAAGTAATGACTAACATCAAAGAGGCTCCACCAAAACTCCATACAAAATACGGGGACATTACCCGAGTAGACAAGTTCAAATACCTGGGTGAGATCATCATGAAAAATGGACTGGACAAAGAAGCACTTCAGGAGCGAGTACGCAAACTGGAAATAGCCTACCAAACATCCCGCACAATCTACAACAAAAAATGCCTTTCCCAAAACATCAAGATACGTCACTATGAAACAGTTCTGAAGCCAGTAGTTCTATATGCAGCCGAAACCCTGTCTCTAAATGCCACCAAAGGACTCCTTGAAGAACTGGAGAAAAGAGAACACAAAATTGTGAGAGGAATCTTGGGATCAAAGTACAGAAATGGAATCCATCAAAAAAGATCCAACAAGGAAGTCTACAGCAAAATAGAGAAAATTACCGACACAATCAGAAAAAGACGGGCACGATTTTACGGTCATCTGAAAAGAATGGACGGAAGAAAGTTAACTAAAGAAATCTTTCACTTTTTTGATTCAAACCCCAAAACCACAATTCCCTGGTTTAGAAATACCAAAGAAGACCTGCAAATGCTACATATCTCAGCTGAAGACGCCCTTAACAGAGATCTCTTCCGCAAGAAAATATTGACGAACGGGCTAAACCGAGACGAGCAACCGAAGAGAAGACACGGTGCTCCTTGGACAGAGGAGCGTAAGCAGGCCCACTCTCAAAGAATGAGGGAAATTTGGGCTCTAAAGAAGGCCAAGTTCAGTGTCAAATGCAACAAGACTTAACGTGGTCCTTGATGGCCCCAGCGAATTATATATAATAATATTAGTAATAATAATAATAATAATAATAATAATAAGAAGAAGAAGAACCATCGAGAGTATGAGTCCAACCCTCAGGCTGTCATTGTGCAAAGAAAAGCAATAGCGAGCATCACCCGCAAAACCAAGAAGAACTACAACTTGTCTCAAATACAATAGGCACAAGAAGACTTTAAACGAAACAATTAAAGACATCTCCACAAAGGACTCATGGAACAGACAACCTAATTCACGGCTCCCAGCCTACATATCCGAGGCCAGATGTATAACTCGAAATGAACAACAGGGACTGCCCCAACACCTTTTCAGAGTATTTCCAGAAGCCCCTCAGCGCAGAAGACCCTGAAGAGGGCTGACCTTCACCGAGCCTACTGTCAGGATCCAGGACGCTGTACCATCCAACAGGGAAGACGTAGAGGAGATAATTAAGTGTCTCAAGAACAACAAGACCCAGGTGAAGATGGTATAGTTGCAGATATGTGGAAGCACGTAGATGAACAGTCCCTGCAGAACATCACCCAGATCATTAAGGACGTATTAGGACAGAGGTCTGGCCGTGATCCATCTACTACATAAAAAGGGAAATAAAACCGACCTAAACAATTACAGTGGCATTTCCCTGTTGCTTGTAACCTACAAGAACTGCTCTAGAACCCTGCTAACTAGAATTATCGAACAGCCGGACTCCCAACTAGGTGAATGGCAGGCTGGTTTCCGCGTCAGTAGGTCCTGTTCGGAGAAGATTCAAAACTTCAAGACCATCCTTACATATAGGAGCCGATAAGGACATTCCTGGATAGCCAATGGTGGATTTCCAAACGGCATAGGATTCAATAGACAGACAGACACTCTTCCCTTGGCTGCGAGAACAAGGCCTAGATGAGAAGATCACCAGACTGGTCCAAGCTACCTTGGATAACACCACCTCCAAAGTCATGTTCAGGGGTCCTCTTCAACTGTGTACTCGAGAAGATGATCTGTGAATGGAGTGGAACTTTGTCATCAGAAGCAGTACTGAAGCTTGGGTAGAAAGAACAAAACCTCAGTGTGCCCTGTCTAGACTTTGCTGATGATCTCATGCTACTGGCCAACAGCATGGAGGAGGATACTGACCAACTACAGAGCCTCTACAGTATTGCAGCAAAAACCGGCTTGAGGGTTAACCTACAGAAGACGGGGTTTATCTCTAATGTAGAGCAGGTTCCTTGTACGAAAATGTACGAGAGTGAATTACTTGTAGAGGTAAAGACTGAGTTGCTGGAGGTGCAGACCCTCCAACGGGGGTGGTGGCATCGCCTGTGTTTGGGGAACTGGCACGTTATTGATTTGGTGGAGGATGATGATGAAGGAATGTTGAGAACAGCAAAACCACCCAGTCCCCGACCCAACCTCGAATCGAACCCAGTTCTCTGAAGGCCACTATACTCACCTTGAGCCAAGGAGCAGGACTACAGGAGTGTTTGATGGAAGAGTAACATGGGGATACCCCTAATGACGAGGTACTCTAAAGCTTAAATTACAGATGCCTGGCTGAATAGCTCAGGCGGTACTGACCTCAAGTTGGGGGTTCGATCCCGGCTCAGTCCTATGGTGTTTGAAGGCGCTAAAATATGCCAGCCTGGAGTCTGTACATTTCCCGGCACGAAGAAGAACTCCTGCCGGACAACATTCTGGCACCTCGGAGTCTCCAAAGACCAAAAAGTAGTTAGTGGGACGTAAAACAACTATTATTAAATTATACATGAAGTTATTGCCTGAAACAATTTGACTGTTTGAGTAATCTGATGGCCTATTTTCACCGCGATAATTAACCTAAAAGATGGCAGCATTACGAGAGGCGTAGGGCCTATTTGCAGAGTCCGAGTCAACTGAAATAACATGTCATTAAGAAAGTTTAATCAGAAATTGTATGGGAACAGTTCAAGTACAATCAGACTAATTTAGTGGTTCAGACAGATGCGGAGCCAGAGGGAGGGGGGGGGGGGGTCAAAGTGAAGCAAGAAGCTAATTGGTTGCTTTTAAGGACAGCTCAGGTTGCCTAGATATACTTTCGCTTTCAGGATCACAAAGTCAATTTAATAGCACTTAATGATCTTTCACACTTTTGCTCTTTTCAAACACTTACCTGTGCGAGGTACACTTTGCAGAATTAACGAACATAAGAAATACGAAACGGGAAATTGCTTCTCTCAGCTGAATTCTGTCACAAGTTCTACACATGTGTAATGAATTCCAAGCTCAAGTTTCTCAGAAAATCTCAAAATCCTTTGCTGTAACACAGAGATGCTTTACTTTACTTTACTTTAAATTACTTTATGTTTGAAGGGGCCCTGCAGCCTAGTATTTGCCCTGTCATCCTGCCTCCAGTCCCGACAATCCTCGTGCACTGCATCTTCTCATCGCTTGGATTATGACTGCATGAACCCAGGTCGAGGACGTCTTTTCATCCCGCACTCAGATAGAGCCAATTAGATCAGCTTATTGTACCTTCTTACGCGAGGCACCTTCTTTACTTGCCCATAACACCGAAAAGATTCCCTCTTCACTCCATCTATCAGAATCTGTCGATATTCAGTTCTGCAGGGAAGTATCCTTGCCAACCGTTTCAATACGGGAGATTCCCTGACTTCTTTGTTACCAAGTCATCTCTAAAACATTTCTCTCCTGTAAAGTAAACGTGTTTCTAGTTTCTTTTTCGAAATTAACAATGAGTGCAATTACTTTTTGGGGTTAAGGTGGCAGTACGTGGGCCAGTTGATTATCTTCCTGGCGACAGAAGTGTACTAGTGTAGAACACATAAAGTATAATTCTTGTCTAGTCCGATGCCTGCATGGATAATTCTTGCAAGGGCGAGAATAGGCTCCCTGTCCCTTTAAAGTGAGGATCAATCAACTAAGCAAGACAGCCACAACAGAAAACACGGAATAAGCTGTGAAAACATCCGACCTCTAGAAATGATGGTGATTCTCGTAGAGCTCACAACCCAACTAGGCACGAATTCCAAGGAAGACTTAGCCGATCTGGAAAACTATCAAGGAGAGCCAAGGCTAATAAAGGGCTGTCATACCAACGATGATAATGATGAAGCAATATCAGTAAGTCTATTTCAAATCAAATCAAATCAAATCAAATCAAATCAAATCAAATCAAATCAAATCAAATCAAATCAAATCAAATCAAATCAAATCAAATCAAATCAAATCAAATCAAATCAAATCAAATCAAATCAAATCAAATCAAATCAAATCAAATCAAATCAAATCAAATCAAATCAAATCAAATCAAATCAAATCAAATCAAATCAAATCAAATCAAATCAAATCAAATCAAATCAAATCAAATCAAATCAAATCAAATCAAATCAAATCAAATCAAATCAAATCAAATCAAATCAAATCAAATCAAATCAAATCAAATCAAATCAAATCAAATCAAATCAAATCAAATCAAATCAAATCAAATCAAATCAAATCAAATCAAATCAAATCAAATCAAATCAAATCAAATCAAATCAAATCAAATCAAATCAAATCAAATCAAATCAAATCAAATCAAATCAAATCAAATCAAATCAAATAAAATAAAATAAAATAAAATCAAATCAAATCAAAATCACTTTATTTGCAAATGAGGTGTCTAACCTCGGTGGCAAATGATACACGAAAATACATTATTGTCAAGCACTAAATTTTAAATTTAAAAAGGGAAGAAAAATTCATAAAATGCAATACTATACAATATACACTATCAATTTTTCTATTAAACAGACAGCTTTTAATTAATAAATGTATATTATTTACAAAATCCTACTCATAATATTTTCTGTACTTACTCACATAATCAACTCATATGCAGTAAGTAGAATCGCTTCAAGTAATACTATACAACTGCTGTAAGATTTAAATTTACATTACGATTTTACCCCTCTTTTTATCTAACATGCATAACGACCTGCTGCGTCTTAAACAGAGCCCCTTTTGCCACCGCTTTTCAGAGTTACTGAAGGGCCTTCACAGCTACCGTAGCGGTCCCAGGACCCTCGAAGTCCCCGCTGTACTTCACCCCCTACATGCAGTCCCCTTCTTCGGCTGTTCAATTTCCATAGACAACGGGTTGGAATTAATTTATTCACGAACATTGAAGGCCGCTCATCCAGAAAATCAATAGAATCAGACATAAAAGATACAAGAAGTAGAGGGAGGACTAAAAGGTTACTCGGTATGACTGAAAGTGTAAGAAAGATAGCTGCTAAAAGAGAACCGTACAAATGCATGACATCTCTTGTTTCTCCTTTTTGAGCAAGGGGCCGAAATGAAGTTCATCCTCCCTTTCTCTGCATTTCCTCTTCCTCTTTATCTTCCTTGGTTTACCACGTCTTCGTAATCTCCCTTGATGCCTTCTCAATGGCTCTTTGTGGTTTCCTTAGGGTGTGTCAAATCCAGTGCCATTTACCTTTCCTAATTTCAGCTGCAACTGACCTCTGCATCGCACAAGTCTTCATTTACCAAAATATCTACTCATCGTGTTTCCCGGATGTACTGAAGCCAGCGGTACCAATTCAATGAGCAACCCTGAATTCTTTTGGCCAGCCAGAAATCTAGGTAAAAATCCCTGACGTGCTCACGAATCGAACTCGGGGCCTCTCGGTAGGAAGCAGGCTTGCTACCCCTAGATCATGGGCCGTCAATACAGAAGCATCTACCCAAATAGCTACCTGAATTTAGCCCCTTCTGAGAAGAGTACACATCAATGTCACCACCAGTTATACAAATCTGCCTGTACACTTGATGTAATATGATCTGTCGAGCACAGAGAAGTTCTTACTCGGCACCCTATCGATGTGTTAACACTCGGCGCCTTTTGGTGATAACGGTGTTCGCCACGAACCAAACCTTTGATTCGCAAGTAACGTAGTTTCGTTTTAGATGAGGTCTGCGGCCCAAATTCCTTGACGTTTTAATCGCAGTTATGTTACGAACTCTACCTTTTCGATGTCTAGTAGCTAGTCGTGGAACCTCAAGATATGTGAAACACCGGATGACCGAGCGATTTGGACGACTGTCGGCAGCCCCGAAGATGGTTTTGCGTGGTTTCCCATTTTTACACCAGGAAAATTAGCTTGCCCTAATTAATGACACGGCCGTTTCCTTCACACTTCTAGCTCTTTCCTATCCCATTCTCGCTATAAGATCTATCTGTGTCAGTGTCACGTAAAGTAACTTGTAAAAAAACGGATGTCGAATTTTCCCTCATTCGAATGCAAACATTGAACCGAGAAAGACGGCCGACAATTCATGGGATGCAGAACTACATCACCTTATTTCCCCTCGTTGACTAGATGTTAGGGAGTTGTTATAACTGCACCTTGTGTATTCCTATTGTTTGAAAACGTTTGCTATTCCCTTCCTTGTTGATTTGCCCACATAACATTTAAGGTCCTGATGTTCCCATCCCAATTTAAGCAACTGCCTATGCTGTGACGCACACAAATATATTGGCACGGAATTGTCTGACATTTGCTCACTTCAAACATTAATATGCAAATCAGAAAAAAAGTTTCTGACAACTTTTGTCCAGTGCGTGACACTGCATGGAAGTAAAAGACGGATAAGGACTACCGTAGCTCAGAAAAAAAGAGAATAGAAGGTTTTAAAATGTGGTATTACAGAGGAATGGTGAATATGAGATTGGTAGATCGAATCACGAATGAAGTAATACTGACTCGAATTGGTGAGAGGAGATCGATTTGGCGAATTTTTACCAGAAGAAGAGATATAATGATAGTTCACATCTTAAGACACTCAGGATTTGTTCAGTTAGATTTTGAGGCAGGTGTGGTCTGTAAAAACATGACTATAATAAACAGAATAGGATGGATGTAGTATGCTGTAGTTACGTAGCTTAGCGCAGGGCAGGGTAGCATGGAGAACTGCATCCAAGCAATCTTTGGACTAATGACCCAAACAACAAAATTGTGTGATAACGAGTAAGATACAATTTCATCGTAGATTTATTGGGCTTGAAGTGACAGTTTACACACGAACATGGAAAAGCACTTCCGATAGTCAGCGAGAGCAATCCTCAAGCAGTTTTGATTACTCTATGCGAGTATGAATATGGCGTGTAATACATAGCATCAACTGGGTGCAGATACTTTTCTAAAGCCAGAGTCACATCCTGTCACTTTTCCATCTCAGCTTCGAGAAAACCTGTTATTTTCAGTGTGAAGTTTAAACACTAGTAAAAGGATATCTCGACACGGAAGAAGTCAGATTCGAACAAGGAGCTCGCTGAACTTCACCGTCGGTTCCTAACTTCCTTCCAGCTAGATGTTCCTTCAATATTTCAGTATAATGAATATCAGTTGGAATGAAGTCTGGAGACGATGGTCCAGTGCAACCCAATGGCAGTTCCATATGTATATATCTTAACCTTAAGTACTTTTTAGTATAGTGGCATTCAGTAACATGTTTTTCAGCATTGATATAGACTGAGAATAAGCTATGTATCTGTAAACAGGTTACTGAACCTCTTATTCTAATGAATACGACGTCCCCGCATATTTGCTGCCCAATAATGCACTTTGAAACATCTCATAAAACCGTTGGACGTAGTGTTCGCATTTAACATAGATTTTCGAACCTGACACCAGAATGTCAGTGATTCTTGATATACTCTTAGAATTGTATCCAATTTCAACCTCAGGAAATATAATTTTTGAAATATGTTGAAATCATGGGACCAAGGAAAAAACCCTCTAACCCCCAAAACTGTACCATATGAATATATCTTCACCTTAAGTATTTTTTTAGAATAGTGGCATTCATGTTTATTTTAATGGCATTCTTGTTTAATTTTAATTTTAGGAGTATTTATTCTGTACAGTCGCTGTTAAGCGGGTTCTTCAACAGCTGAAGATGACCTATTTACAGGTCGAAACCGGTACTGTCCTTTTAGGTAAATAATATTGACACTATGTAAGATGAAGTATTGATTATGTGGAGAACTCATCCTTCATACTTGTGTGCTTGAACTATCAATACGGACTATGAAGCTAATCGATTATAGTACGTGTGATATGTTAAGAAGGATGCCGTATATTCCAGTGTCGACTTTGTTAATGTAACTTAAAAGCTTTTCAGACTGTCGAACACACAATGTCAACATATAACACTAGAACATACCTGTGAAATAACACGGTATTGAAGAAAGAGTGACATGTTTCATTTTACAAGAAAATCCTCAGATTCTAACAAATCACTTTAAATCATGCGCATGTATGTATTACGCCCTCCCTGCGTCCAGGTCGGTCAACGTAAAAGAATTTCCCAACCAGCTTCTCAGGGGTTCTTGAATTTTCAGTTTATTTTTAACATGGATTCAAAGAAGACTTTGATGCATCGATACGTGGTTATTCATTTTCAACCTGGTGCGTCATTAATTTCTTTTAGCTCCATGATGGGCGTCTCCATCCGACTCATCAGCAGTGACATTTCAATTAACGAAAAGCTTAACTAATATACCTTATTCTAACATGATATTCTTAAATAAGTTCTCAAGTAAGTTTCGTTAAACTAGCATCATTTATTGACAAGTAAAATGTAGTAAGAAATGAATAGAAAATCTGAAGATAAAACTAATGTTAAGGTTTCCATAACGATTACTAAATTGAATATGTGCTGCTGAACAGATGATCTTTTACAATACAATAACATAATTTTGCTTG
The DNA here is from genome assembly GCF_040414725.1 of Anabrus simplex. Taxonomy (NCBI): domain Eukaryota; kingdom Metazoa; phylum Arthropoda; class Insecta; order Orthoptera; family Tettigoniidae; genus Anabrus; species Anabrus simplex. Next base: position 46,693,945 of record NC_090266.1, on the reverse strand, counting down.
TTGTCATCTTTCTTTCGTGGCTAATTGAATTAGGCTCTTTACTCTTTATACATTTCACAAATGAGTATTTTTAAATACAACCTACTCTTTAAAATACATCTTCTAGCTGAAAATAGAAGTATTTCCTACCATAGTTACACTGAATTATATTCTTTTTAATCTTCTAATATCGATTACATAATTAAATTAGTCCTTTACAAATGACCTAAATTTTAAGTATCTTCTCTTTTTAATCTGAATTTCATCCATCCTCTTTTTTCAAGATCTTAATTTCATCATTGGCTTGTTGACTATTCAAGCATCGGAATATTCAATAAGTTTCTTGTAACATGCAGCTAAAATTCGCTGTTATTAATCTACTACCTAGGTATACCTAATTTCAATATCGTGTCTAAGATTCACATATTCAATACATATATTATATTAGCAAGATCAAATGTGTCACTTCTAGCTCATTTAATACCCGTGTGCCATTAAAATGTATTAAAGCTCTCAATATCCGAAGGCATATTACTTGATAAGATCACTTACTCTCTTGTGTGCCACTAACATGAATTATTTCATAGCTTTCAACCCTGACGTGGTTCATTCTGAAGACTGTAGCTCAAAATATGGTGACTGACCATTATCATAACCTAATATTATATCCTTTCTTCATACTAGTGAGGTTATCAGGTGAGTATACTCCTACATCTTAATTCTTATCTCGGCTTGATTGCGTTCAAACTATGGTGGTATACCTATTCTCAAAGACAATAACATTTTTATACACTCATTTGCAAATATGATCCTATTTTGTATTAATTACTACCTAACATATTCCATTTTTTCGTTCATTCGACGACGTACATATTTCCATGTGCTTCATACTCTTTATTTCTCGTCAATCAACTCTTCCCCCTTATTATTGCTGCATTTCATATCACATCTCTTCTCAATATCCACACTTCATTACAGGAATACATTCCCTCGACGAATTACTTGCTTCTATTTTCCCTCATAATGAATATAGTATCCATTTCTTCTTATATTCTTATAGCTTTTACCTTGTCTAACAACGTTAATGTTCCATTAACAGTCTCACTAAATATACAGCGTATAACCTCTACGATATTCTTTCACTGACATCTATATTAACCTTGACTATGATTATTGGTAAGACTCAAATTCATTTCTACTACGGTCACTTATCACTTTAATATACATGGATTGGCACTAAGTTAATTGCTGCCAGTATCCAGTATTCGGGAGATAGTGGGTTCGAATCCCACTTTCGGCAGCCCTGAAGATGGTTTTCCGTGGTTTCCCATTTTCACTCCAGGCAAATGCTGGAGCTGTAACTTAATTAAGGCCACGGCCGCTTCCTTCCCACTCCCAACCCTTTCCTTTCCCATCGTCGACATAAGACCTATCTGTGTCGATGCGACGTAAAGCCAATAGCAAAAAAAAAGTTAATGCGAGAGCTTGTTATATGAAAGAAGTTGATTTCGACGATTACATTAGGCAAAATTATTATTTTTTACTTGCAAACAACATATTATTATATTATATCAAACTACATAAATATTTTAAAATAAGAAACTTATCTCAATTCCTTCGCCTTTTCTGGATGGTCTGGTCTGCTTGACTACTGCCAGCGAGTCTTGCAGCTAGCAGCTGCACGGCTGATCATCTTAGGTTGGATCGGGCAGCTCTGAGTAGTCCGTTTCCCTCATCTCCATGACGTCAAGCTCATTCATGTAATGATAACAGATGAATTGTGTCAGATGGTGATGAAGTTTTTTCTAGCAATCTTTCAATTGATTAAATGTTAGCCCTGTACAGTTTGCTTTGGTCTCTAATTTCCTTTAAATAATTATTTCCTCAACTAATTCCGTGATTTAATGAAATCTATGTAGATTTACTCTCCTTATATGGGATACTTTATGGCTAATATGTAATTCTGCTCTTTTTCTCCGTGCGGAACGATTGTAAAGGCATATAATGCTCTACTCTTCTCCCAATTTTAAGTTGCACCTTTCGTGAAATTGCGTATTCTCTTTTCTTGTTTATGAGCGGATATCGCTAATTTGGTAGGTTACAATCCTTTATAAGCTTCTACGTCAGTATTTCATTTTCTTTTCCGCAGTTTTGTAGTATAATTTTATCTTCTTGGCTCAATTGCGTCTGAATACTTGGATTGCCGATAAAAGAATAATTCATTTTTTCTACTGTTGTCTTGTTTCAATAATCCAGATCCCATTTATTTGTCTTTTACACGGCCAACACGATTCTATGCATTGTGCTATTATGCTAATCTGCATTTCTGTGACATTGTATGCCTATTTATTCTGTTTGATGTATTTATTCCGATCTCCTTAATATTTCCACTTTAGGGATAGCGTAATGGTACATTATGTTAAGTCTTTATTTGAAGAGGTGTACTAGGTAGGTGAGGAGAAACGTAATTTCTCGTTGCTTTCCTCACTGAGCCAGAAGTTGCTGTTTCATACCAGTCTGCCAAGCCCACTGAAATTCATGTACCAACCAATTCTATGAGCGATATTTCACACCATTCATTGCGCGGAATGGCTGCATAAGGGATGACATTACTAGCATCGCTCATACCTCAGTCACTTTCCTATTGCCAAAGCCGAGGATAAGACTGAGACAGATCAATGAAAGTATAAACATTGCCGTAGCCCACACCAGAAGACATTGTGCTCAGTAAACACTAGGTATCGCCAGCAAAGGTATAGATGAAATGTCGTATGGCTTTTAGTGCCGGGATATCCCAGGACGGGTTCGGCTCGCCAGGTGCAGGTCTTTCTATGTGACTCCCGTAGGCGACCTGCGCGTCGTGATGAGGATGAAATGATGATGAAGACAACACATACACCCAGCCCCCGTGCCATTGGAAGTAACCAATTAAGGTTAAAATCCCCGACCCGGTCGTTAATCGAATCCGGGACCCTCTGAACCGAAGGCCAGTACGCTGACCGTTCAGCAACGAGTCGGACAAAGGTATAGATGAGACTACGATAAACATAAATAAGAATGCCAAATTGGGAAGGGAGAAGAGATATAGAGACGTAATAGAGAAGTGGTAAGCACAATTAGAATAAATAGGTATGGTAAAAGGCTGGTGGAATTTTGCAGAAACCATGATATGATCTCAAAGTCAAGAGAAGACCAAATACGCTCAAAACATGGAAACACGCAGTCTGGAAAAGAGGAAAATGGCAATGGATCATGTTTGAATGGATAAGAATTACCACAGGGAAATCTAAAATGTGAAAGTTCTGAGAGGGAAAGATCATTACTTGATGGAAATAAAAATAAAATTTACCCCATTGGCAAAGAAAAAATCCCACCCTAAGAAGAACAGAACCTATGACCCTCGTAAACTGCTAAATAACAAGGAAAACGAAGAAAAAACTAGAAATATAAAAATAGCAGGTGATCTAGAGGAAATAATTACCCAATTGAAACAAATAGCTTAACAAGTATCGAAAATAAATCCAAGGAAAGAACACCTATGGTGGAACGATGAGTGTAATAAAACAGTGGAAGATAGACGCCAAGCCTGGTTAAGGTATCACAGTCAAAAATTGGAAAAATAACACTTAGAACTCACAAAATAAAGAATGATAACCCAAAAATTATCAGGAGGGTTAAACGCCAACACAAAAAACATATACATCTAATGATAGAAACTAATAGCGAGAAAACAAACACCAGGGATTACTTTAGCAGACAACTACTAAGATATGATCCGCCAACATTAAAGTTAAAATACAAACCTAATGTGGCCCATAGCAATAGGAAAAAGTACAGAAATTTTAGCAGGAACATTTAACAAATTACTGAATTGCGAATATACCCGACAACCTCTTCAAATAAACACAGAAACCTAAATAATTGATACACCAGCAGAAAATATAAACCCACCCATAATTCATGATGTCTACAAAGCTTTGAAAGAGCTCAAGAGCTACAAAGTAGTGGAGAAGATCAAACTTTTCAGAACTTTTGAAATATGCAGCAGAACCTGTGAAAATATAATTACACCAATGCATAGTGAAAATCTGGAACAAAGAAGAACTACCAGAGTATTGGACGGCAGCTATAATACATCCATTACATAAAAAGGAGAAAAATCAAATCCAGACAACTATAGAGGATTTTCCCTTTTGGATTGCAAGTATAAAGTCATGTCAAGAATTCTGTACAATAGTTGTAAAACCAGAGGTGACATAGGAAAGCAAAAAAACTCTCTTTAAAGTCACTCAGAGAAACAGAATCGACAAAATCGCAAATGTAGATAGAAAAGTAGCAAGGATATGCGTAAATAAAAATATCAAAAAGATAAAGAATGATGGATAGCGCCAAATGAAGAGGTGTACACAGAACTGGAGTACTGTACGGAAGAAGAGGAACAATTTTTTGCTCACATTATGAGGACACCAGCAACCAGATTACCAAGAAACAGTATAATGGAACTCTGAAATCTGAAGCAACAAGTAGAATGGCTAAATGAAATTAGAGGATATGGGAAGAAATATAAGTAACTCTGGACGATTTGGAAAACAAAACAGAAAATAAGAAACTGAAAAACGTAAAAGTACAATTTAAACCAAAAATAGTCAAATGACGTACAAATGAAAGTACAATTTACAGATTAGGAACTGCAGAAAAGATCAGAACGAATGATAAGTTACTGGGCAATTCGGAAAGGAAAGCTATTGAAGAAAATGATTGACTGTAGTGGTCCAGTGCGGCAGAATAATGATAGGCTCTACTCTTCCAGCCTAGCATACGAATTGGCTGGTGAATCATTCTTCATACACCACTTACGAATAGAGGAGCGTGTACCATCGACAGAACTGTAGTCACAACTACTTCTTGAGCTCCGGACAAAGAAGAATGAAATTCCGATCGATTTCTACAACACTGACGCCATGATATCATCAGAATGGAAAGGCACATGTTATAAGCTGCGCCACACGGTCACGAGATTTGCAATACGTGGTTTCCACCATAAGATCTGTATGTCAAGAATATTTCACTCTTCAGGTCCTGAATGCATTTGTGAACTACGCCATAGACAATGTGATGGATACCGCACTTTTACATATCCCAAGAGAACGTTATCCCCACTCTTCAGTTAATGATTTTTATTGCCTTGCTAATTCACTAATCATTATTATTTAATGGCCATTGGCTATAATAAATCCATTATTAATGCAAATATCGATACAACACAAAACGGTTGCCACCTTGAGCCATGTATACCCAGCGTATGGGGCCATGTTTACATTCCCTTTGATATATGTAGCACACATATCTGTTTAGTTGGAGTTGTCTTTCTGCTGGAATTTTCAATTTCACTATCGTTTAGTTATTTTGTATCTGTTCAATAGTGTTATCGTTTCTTTTATTAGCGATTCGGAAGTTTTTGATGGGCTAATGATGTCTGATATCATGATACTTACAATTTACAATCCGGTATTTTGAGTGTGTCGTGGTGCTTCAGTTGCTTTCTTTGGTGTATGCTGCAAAGATGATTTAAATGTGAAAATGTGATAGATACATAAAATGTGCCAAAACCATAACTTTTAGATTTCCTAAGGTAAATATTGCTCATATATCTACAATATACGCTGCGTAAACTTGTCAACGATTGAGGGCTTGTGACAATATGAACAGGTAATGATTGTGGTACACCTCAACTTTCACCTTATTGGTAATTCTTCTTCTTCTTCTTCTTCTTCTTCTTCTTCTTCTTCTGGCGTCCTAGATCCACGAACACTGAATGGAATAGACTAGCCTTTGAGCTCTATATTAAATAAAGGTTACAGATCTCATCATATTGTTACGCGCCAGTCCTGTACTTCGTAGAAGGAACTAGTGAGTCAGTCGACCGGGGAGCTCCTAGCCGGCCTGGAGGGCATGGCGGGCATTTCCGTGTGTTGCTCTCGTCGGCTGGCTTACCCCTGAATTTTTTGGAGGTTCAGCGAGAATGTTCCGCCTCTAGTCACCTCGCGAATATTCTGGTTCACATCGCCTGAGGTATAAAAAAGAGGCTACCCGCGGATACTCAGTCAGTGTTGCTGTTCGCCTCGGGGTTAGTGTTGAGCTCCGTGGTGGAGTCAGTGTGAGACACAGTGTGTTCTTTTTTTTGCTAGTGGCTTTACGTTGCAGATAGGTCTTTTGGTTACTATGGGACAGGAAAAGCTAGGAGTTGGAAGGAAGCGGCCGTGGCCTTAATTAAGGTACATTTGCCTGGTGTGAAAATGGGAAACCATGGAAAACCATCTTCAGGGCTGCCGACAGTGGGATTTGAACCCACTATCTTCCGGATGCAAGCTCACAGCCGCGCGCCCCTAAACCGCACGGCCAATTCGCCCGGTGTGTTGGGGTTTGGGGGCTGGGCTGAGGGTGACAGAGATGTTGGCTGTCCCTAGTGTCGCCCGGAAGTCTGAACGAGAAGCTGTGGCTGTTGGCATCAGAGCGTCCAGAGAGTAGCTGCATTGACGACGGTGTGCGGAACGGAGGACTGTGTACTACCTGAGATTACTGTGCCTGTGTATTTCTGTGGACTGAGGATCGCGGTGAGTCAGCGAGAGAAGGAGCTATCGTGACTGTGAGGGTAATTGAACCTGTGTTAATGTTATCTGTCCTACTGTTGGATACTGTTGAGCTCTTCCTGTTTAGTTGTTCACAGTATGTGATTGTGTGAATTACTTGACTGTCTCTGGAGTCAAACCAAGGATAGTGATGGTGTGTATTTTAGCCCGTAGTCCTGTGTTCGAATCCAGCTGTGTACACGCAGCTGCTGTATGGGCTAACTGGACTTGGGGAAGCGAAAGTAAGGATTAGCCGTCCCCAGGGTCGGACTGCTTGCTGTGCCATAAGGAAGAGAGACTTGAAACAGACAGCAATTAGTAAGTGTGGCCATTCATGGTTGATTAGAATTGTGACTGTATGTGTGTGTGTGTGTACATTTTTGGGTCATACCGACATAAATTAAAGTAATAACAAACGCTGTGTTTTTCGTAAAAATGCTGTTATGACGGTATTTAGGGGTTGTAGTAAGGAGGGGTCGTATCTCTGGTAAGACCCTAACTAGAGTATGTTTCCAGTGTATGGGACCCACACCAGCATTATTTGATACGAGATCTGGAAAAGATACAAAGAAAAACAGTTCGATTTTTTCTGGGTGTTACGAAAATTTTGCAATATGTGGGCATGGAATACATGGGAGAAAGGAGACGAGCTGATCGACTAAGCGGTATCTTCTGAATTGTCAACGGAGAGATGGCGTGGAATGACATTAGTAGACGAGCAAATTTGAGTGGTGCTTTTTATAGGTAGGAGAGATCACAATATAAATATTCAATTGGAATTCAAAGGAAGGAATTGAGGCAAATATTCGTTTATATCAAGGGAAATTAGAGATTGAAGTAATATACCAAAGGAGATGTTCGATACATTTTCAACCACTTGGAAATTATTGATAAACAGCAGATAGGGAATCTGCTACCTAGGAGGTTGTCCAAACGTGGATCACTGGTAAGTAATTCAGGGGGAGGAGTGGCTAGTCTCCACTGTCGCCTGTTCTGGGAATGTTCTTCCGTGGTTTCCCATTCCTCTGCACTTAGGCAAATGCCGGGACCACTCACCTTCTCCGCATCTCGGATAACCTCCACAAATCTCCTTGCTGTGAAAGAGGCGTAGGAGGCACTCCACACCCCTTCATGATACGGAATGGAACGCCGTCGGGATGAGGTGAGGTGATGCCAGCCTCAGCTAATGAAGATGACATGAATGATGGTGAATGAAATTAAGTAAGGAGAACGAAATAATCGGGTGTAAAACCATCTTGCTGCTATTCGTAGCCTGGTGCAGCCCTTGTAAGGCTGACCCTCCGACGAGGGTGGGTGGCACCTGCTGTGTATGGGAATTTCGTGTTTTTGTTGTGGAGGGTTGTTTTGTATGTGGTGTGTGAGTTACTGGGATGTTGGGGACAGTACAAACACCCATTCCCCGAGCCAGGGGAAATAAGCATTTAAGGTTTAAATCTCCGACCCGGCCGGGAATCTAACTCTGGGCCTTCTGAACAGAAGGCGACTCGCTGACCATTCAGCCAAGGAGCCGGACGAGAATCGGATGTAGCCTATGACTAGGAATTGTCCCGGCATTTGCCTGAAAGTGAAATTGAGAGACCACAGAAAACCATTCTTAGGACAGCTGACAGTGAGGTTCGAACACACGCGTCTGCCGAATGCCGAGACACTTCAACTCCTCGTCCAGAAGTAAGAAATTTAGAGACAAGAGGTCATCTCTTCAGCGGCTCTAGGGGTTTATTTTTCAGTCTATAGCAAGAGTCAATTCATGGTCATTTAATAGAGGGACGAAAGCTACCACGAACAGATCGCACTGTCCAATACTCCATGGGCCTTCATGGCTGACCTTTTCTTGTTGCGTCGGAACGTGGCCTTGCAGACATGTGCGAATCTAAAGTAGGGCCAGAAGCGGTGAACTACACTCACTTTCGCAACCTCGATATTTCTACTCACACTTGTCTTCGTATCCTGAATGAATATTATTTAATATTCTCCTTGTTTATAACGTGGACCGAGCAAGTGGCTGTGCGGTTTGTATACGTAAGACAGTGGGTTCGAACCACAGCCCTGAAGACAATTTTCTGTGGTTTACCATTTTCAACCCGAGCAAATGGCAAATTAAATTAAGGCCACGGTAGCTTCCTTTCCACGTCTAGCCCATCGTCGCCATAAAACATGTCTGTGCCGGCGTGACGCAAAGCAAAATAATGTGTATATATGTATAATTAGGCATGTCGTTGGGTTCTTAATTCGGCGAGGTTAATGCCAATATGACAGAGTTTTTGGATCACTTGTGCATGTCACCGAAGTCCTTGTTATATGGGAGATTGCCACGAATTGCGAGCCGTCTCTAACTAGGGAAGATTTTGGATATTCCGACGACAATCACTGTAATCTTGAGCAGTTAACAAATATTTCTAAAATTGCAGCTAATCAATAGATATTTTACATTTTTCTTCCTAACGTCCATATGGTGAAAACAGACACAACAGGCGTAGATATGTTTCATAGACGTTCAGACACTGAGAACATCACAGCCATTTCCATATTACAGAACAGACATAGAACAGGAACTTTGAGGAGATTATTTCAGAAATAGTTGTATAAGGAAGAAGCCTTAAGAACACACTCACTTCCAGATTCTCTCTGGGTTGCAACTGAGCGCGCTTATTGTCTTCTTTAGCAAGTGCTACTTCTAGCTTCAAAGTTCTCATTTCAGGAATGACTCCTTTCATTTTATCTGTGAACAGAAGTTTCCAAATCTTGTAAGTTTCATAACTGTGAGCAAGGTTCCTCGTTCCTCTCAGTAATGTAGATAATTTCCCCAATAAATTACGTCCCTTACGTGCACACATTTAAGCGGAGGTAAGGTGATCTGGATTATGGCCACTGTCTTGTACGTTGCTCCGTACTGCAATACTGAGATAATTATCACTTTCGCAATCATTTCACATTGCAGACCGTTCTGCCATTTCATATAAGTGAATATGTGTAACTACTAAATTCCACGTATACCAATACCACATACATACATACATACATACATACATACATACATACACACATACGTACGTACATACATACATACACACACATACATACATACATACATACATACATACATACATACATACATACATACATACATACATACATACATACATACATACATACATACATACATACATACATACATACATACATACATACATACATACATACATACACAAATTACATTTTCACTTTAGTATGTTATCCATTTAAGTGTTCAATCCGCAAGCCTGTGTGAATTTACTAAACGCCTCCACAATCCTCTATTTGGTGTGTGTTCGTTTAATTCTAGAAATCATCTTTAAATCATTAGATACTGAGTCTAACCATCGTCGCTTTGGTCTTCCTGTACTTCTCTTACCCTCCATGACCCAGTCCATTATTCTCGTAGGTAATCCATCCTACTCCATTCGTCCCACATGACCTCACCCCCGAAACCGGTTTATGCAGGTAGCTTCATACACCCTCAGCCCCAGGCGCAAAAGCGACGAAGCACCATTGCCTACCAAGCGACCGCTGCTCAGATCAAAGACCTGCAGATTACGAGGTGTCGTGTGGTCAGCACGGCGGATTCTCTCGGTCGTTATTCTTGGATTTCTAGAACGGGGCCGCTATCTCACCGTCAGATAGCTCCTCAATTTTAATCACGTAGGCTGAATGGACCTCGAACCAGCCCTCAGATGCAGGTAAAAACCCCTGACTTGGCCAGGAATCGAACCCGGGCCTCAGGGTAAGAGGCAGGCACGCTACACCTATACCAAGGGGCTGGCAGATAGCTTCATATATCGAGTTAATTACTAACCTAGCTTTCATCTCCTCATTCCTAGTACCCTTCTGCCATTATTCCCACCTCTTTTACGAGCGATCATTCTCGCTACTTTCGACTATGTTACTTTTAACATATGAATAAGATATCCCGAGTAAACCCAACTCCAACTCCCGTGCAGGAAAAAAAATGCCTGAAAATAGACCCGTGTAGAGATAGTTTCGACCGGGAGCTGACTTCTTTCCTACAGAATACTGTTGGTGGAAACTGCGAGGTCGTCTCATTACTTCTGCTGTGCCTTGATTCAATCTCACTTCTTTCACTAACATCCTGGGGGAATACAAATCGTAGTTACATGAAATGATCTACCCGTTCCAGTTCCATATTCCTAACCTAACTTTCACTTCTCTTATGTTTCTTCCCTACTGACATCACTTTAGTCTTGGAAATGCCAATTTTCATGTAATTCTCAATGCATATTTCTTCATGTTCCAAGATGTTGGTTTGCAGGCTTTCAGCACACATTGCCATTAAAACCAAGTCCTCGGCATAGCCCAGACTGCTTACTGCATCTCTGCCTAACTGAATCCCTGCCTTTCGCTTTGTACCATTCAGTATTTATTTATTTATTTATTTATTTATTTATTTATTTATTTATTTATTTATTTATTTATTTATTTATTCCTGACCTACATTTGTGGCAAAGTTAGGGCTCACTACCCTCTCTTACACTTAATCACTATAAACAATAAAATTTAAAAATGTAAACGTAAAAGCAAGACATAGAAATTCTGAAAAGACATAATACTACGGACAGATAATCCTAAGACTATGTTAGGCCTACATATCAGTACGGCAACTAATGTGACAATACTAATAATAATAATAATAATAATAATAATAATAATAATAATAATAATAATAATAAGGAAGAAGAAGAAAATCCATTCACACAACTCAGTTTTATGTTCCCAGGAAAAACTTTCGGCAGGCACATTTGAATTTATGAGAGGAAGTAAGGTGCCGAATGTCCATTGGGAGTGTATTCCAGAGTCTCGATGCAGTAACTAAAAAGGAATGATTGTAGGAATTCGTTCTACTTAGTGGAATTTCTTGTAGGGAACCAGAACGGGTACTATTTCGTGGAATGAGGAAAGGAAACGAAAATTAGAAGAGAGGTAAGTAGGAGTGTTCGTCGAGAGCACTTGGTAAACAAGTGTCATTAGGTGAAAATTCCTTCGTTCATTTATGCGTAGCCATCCCAATGTTTTGAAATATGGTGTAACATGAGCGTCATGTCGCAGTTGGAAGGCATATCGTATGCATGAGTTTTGTGCTCGCTGAAGTCTCAAAGCTTGTTCAGCATTTAGATTGACTAGTACCGTATCACAGTAGTCTAGAATTGGGAATAGTAGTGCTTGGATTAATTTTAATTTAGGTTTTTGAGGAAAAGAATTCTGGTGACGTTTCAGGGAATATAGAGCTGCATGAACCTTTCTACATACATTTGTTACGTGTTCATTCCAGGTCAGATTCTGATTGATGGAGATTCCAAGATTAGTTACATTTTTCAGGTACGGTACAGCAATGTCATTGATTATGATTGGAGGATTGATATTGCTTATTAGACGTAATAATTTAGAGTTTCCTATGCTAATACTTTGTGTTTTACGAGGATTCGGATTAAGTGATTGCTTTTAGCATAGGCGGTAAGCCTTTCAATATCCGAATTAATATGCTGAACTGTTTCATGTAAATTGTTTGTAGTGGTGTGTTTGTATATCTGCATATCATCAGCATATAAGTGGTAGTTGGAATACTGAAGTGTGGAAGATATGGCATTAATGTATAAGACGAACTGTAAGGGTCCTAGAACAGACCCTTAAGGGACATCGGATGATTTTACAGCGCATTGGGATGTTTGATTGTTTACCACAGCGCACTGGCGACGATTTGTAAGGTACAACTTAAAAACATTTAGGGCTATCGGGCCGATATGCAGAGAGCGTAGCTTGGATAGTAGTACGTCTATATTTACCGTGTCGAACGCACTACTAAAGTCAAGGAGTGTCAGTATCGTAATCTGCCGTTTGTCCATTGCTAGTCTTATGTCATCTGTTACCCGAAGAAGTGTAGTCGTAGTACTGTGTCCCTTTCTGAAGCCAGATTTGAATGGGTCAAAAAGGGAATGTCTGGTTAAGAATTCTACTAGCTGTTCGTGTACAACTCGTTCAAGAACTTTCGCTAGAGGGGGAAGAATCTAAATTGGCCGGTAATCAGATGGCGCATTTGCAGTGGTACCGGTATGCTTTAATATTGGGGTAACTAGAGCATCCTTCCATGCTGTTGGAACGTCCCTGTGGTGAGACAGTGGTTTACAATGTGGGTAATAATTGGTAGGACCGCGGCAATAATGTATTTTTTAAAGCCTATTGGGATGTTATCTGCTCCTTTAGCTTGTGACTTAACTGAATTCAAAATACGCTTTACATCATTTACACTGACAGGGTGAAAAGAGGAATTACGTTCGTTTTCTGTAGGGTCACTGCTTCTTTTATTTAGATTGATGCGATTTTGAGGTTGAGATTCCTCTATTGGGTTAGTTACGAAGTGAGAGTTAAGTGTATCGAGAGATATACTTGGCACATGTGGCTCTTTGCATTTTCCAACACCCATAGCTCGAAGTTCGTTCCAGGTTTCACGTGCATTTAATTCCTTGTTGCATTTTTAATGTGATTACATTTGCTATTGCTAATTAACTTTGTTCTGTTACGTGAAAGACGATACTGTTCAAAATCTAGTTCATTATTTGTTTCCTTGTATCGGCGAAACATTGTGTCACCGTGAGCCATTTTTACTTTTATATCGCTTGTTAACCAAGTTGCAGGGGAGCGAGTGACTCTAGCTTGCCTAACTGGAGCATGCTTGTCATATAGTCCTATGAGTAAGGAGTTAAATCTTGTTACTTTCAAGTCTGTGTCATGCAACTGCTTTATATCTTCCGAAGGTAAAGTGTACGCATCGTTTTGGAGTTGTTGTAGATCGATATTTTTCAGATTCCTGTAACTAATGTACTTGGCTTTGTATTTTGGTACACGTAGAGAGTAGTACAGGTAAATTAAGTCATGAGTTGAGATGCCAGGTACAGGAAATTGACCATACTTAAGAACTTTATGCTGGTTATTTGTAATCAGGAGGTCAATTTCAGTATGGCTTGTATATCTAAGTGTATGAACATGATTAGTTGCGTCTAGTGGTAAGATCGTCATGTCGATGGAGGTAAATAGGTTGCTGATTCGGTCTGATTTGCCAGTCGGGTCTAAGATATTTGAGTTAAAGTCATCAAAAAGTAGTATATGCTTGTAGGTTGGTACTAGTTTGAGAAGGACAGGTTCAAGGTCAGAGATGTTAGTATCATTCGGTGGTTTATAGACAACTCCTATCAATACTTTTTGACGGTTAATTATGGTCTCAGCAAACATATATTCCGTATGTGGAGTGATGCCACATGATGATTTGGTAATAATTCTACATTTAATATCATCTCCACAATATACTGCTACACCACCACCGCGCCTGGCAGTGCGATCATTCCGATCCTGAAATAAATCAATCAATCAATACTGATCTGCATTTAGGGAAGTCGCCCAGGTGGCAGATTCCTTATCTGTTGCTTTCCTAGCCTTTTCCTAAATGATTTCAAAGAAATTGGAAATTTATTGAACGTCTCCCTTGGTAAGTTATTCCAATCCTTAACTCCCCTTCCTATAAATGAATATTTGCCCCAGAGAGTATATCCTTCTAGTTTTACAAGGGTAGAGCTAATTTTATCAGACAACCAGGTTTCAGTAATACACATAATATGCATGTTACAGGTTGATATTATCGAACGAATTTCATCTATGTGACTGAGGAGTGAGAGAGAATTGATATGGCAACACTGTAGACTTCGCGAGAACTGAGACAGAGATTGTTTCAATAGCAGTTCAGTGGGCTGAGGGTTGGGGACAGTTGGTGAAGGTACACGAGGGATCTTTTTGTCTCGGAATACACTCGGATCAATGACACTCAGGAATGCCTCGTCTACCGTAACAGTAGTTTCAAGGACACCAGCTGCTGACATGTTTAAAGGGTAGGTGACAAATTCCTGGAACAAACAGTGATAACACACGCACTGACAGACACACGCAGATTAATTACGCACACATAGCATATGTTTGAACATTTCAATAGACAAATAATAATAATAATAATAATAATAATAATAATAATAATAATAATAATAATAATAATAATAATAATAATAATAATAATAATGAAATTACACTAATATACAGTTGAAGAGTTAGTCTAGAGTAGGGTTTTGCTAAGGTGCTGTACTCCTAGGCTTTATTTAAGTGCACCTGCCGCCGAGCATTTCAGAAATAAGTAGAAGAGAAAGAGTGTGTAGGTTTGGGTTGAACTTGTGCATGCTATATGACTATTTTACGAATTTGTTACAAATGAAGAAATCACATTGGAAGAAACAGTTGAGGAACTAGAAAGCTATTTCACAGCAGAATCTTCAGACACAGGGTATTGTTCATTTATTTGAGAGAGTTCAGTTCATCCATTGTTGTTATGTTGTGTCTGGTTTTCCCTCGTTTTACAACAATGCGTCCCTGTGTGGTCCAGACATTTCTCACTCCAAATTTATCTACAGACGTCTTTAATATTAGAGTGCGAGCCGCAGTCAGGTCCTCCCTGATAGTGATTCCAGTGCCTGCTAACTTGCGCTTGTTACGAAAGACTTCTTCCTTTTTCCTATAGGTTACAAATTTCACTATTATAGGCCGTTTCTCTCCCATCCCCAGCCTGTCAACACGGTGAAACCTATCAATATCCTGCACGGCGATGTCAAGGCTTTGTCTTTAAACAACCTGACTGAAAGTTCGTCCGTATTCTCATTCGGTGATTCGGAAATTCCGAACACACGCACACTTCCTCTACGTTGATATTGCTCAAGAGCATCTGCACTCCTTTTGAGTTCATCCTGCACTGCTTTCAGTTCAATTTCCCTATTTTTAATATCAATTTTAAGTTCAATGATAATCTCAGTGTTGAAGTCCAGATTGGCCTTGAGTTGTTCAGCCACGGCCTTTGTGACACTTTCAGTTATTGCCTCAAATAAACTATGAACAACAAAGGTTAAAACTTACAGCCTTGTTAAACGCTGTAAATACCGTGAATCAAGAACTCATTCTACCATCAATTCTCACTGCAGCCAAATTGTCAATATACATGCCTTTCATTGCACAATTATGCAGTCTTCAAAGATCTTTTCCCTCGGTACTCTGTCATATGGTTTCTCTAGATCTTCGAAACATAACTGTATATTCCTCTCGTAGCATTTTTCAATGATATGCCGCATACTGACTATCTGATCCTACCGAGCGACTTGGCCGTGCGGTTAGCGTCGCGTAGCTGTGAGCTTGCATTCGGGAGATGGTGGGTTCAAATTCCACAGTGGGTAGCCCTGAAGATGGTTTTCCGCGGTTTTCCGTTTTCACACCAGGAAAATTCTGTGTACCTTAATTACGAAGGACAAACAACAAATATTTTCCCTATTTTTTCTCTGGACCACATGTTTTAAAATTATGTTGGTACCGTAGAAACTTTTATTGGGGAATGTTGGCTGCGCTGTGCTTGCTCCTCGTTCGCCAGTACAGCCACAGCTGCCATGGAGCGTGTCCGCTTGTGAACTCCGTTCTGTTGTTTGCTTTGTCACGGCCGAAAATGAAACGGCTATGAATATTTATCGCCATTTATTGTATGTTTATGATGAATGATGCTTGAGCAGGCAAATAGTTCAGCGCTGGATGGACGGCAAAGTAAGCATGATGACGATCGCAGCAGCAAGCCCGTTACCGCGACAGGCAATGCAGCCATTGTTACAGTTCGAAATGTGGTGGATGTAGATCAACGCGTCAGCATTGAGTCGTCTGTCTCCTGGTTTGGAAATTGGACGATTCTGTCAGATTTCTTGCAATGTCGGAAAGTCTGTGCAAGAGGGGTTCCTCGTTTGCTTACTGATGCTTACAAACAACAGCGGATCGAGGCGGCCCGAGCTTTCCTGCAAATGTTTCAAAGGGAGGGAGATCAACTGTTTCCCCGCTGGAAATGAAAGCTGGGTGCATCATTTAACTCCAGAAACAAAATGACAAAGCATGCTATGGAAGAAACCTGGCGAACATGCACCAAAAATGACCAAGACCTCAGCCTCTGCGATCAAAGTTACGGCTACTGTTTTTTGGGACTATAATGGTGTTCTACTGGTTGACCACCTGCCCGACGCACTACGGTCAAAACTGAGAGGTACTGAACGGTCCCTACGAAGCTCAGAGCTTCAATGAAACTAAAGCGTCCTGGTCCTCTGTCTCACAAAGTTTCGCTCTATCAGGAAAACGCGCACCCCCATTCAGTTCAAAGGACCCAGGATTTGCTGCAGAACTTCAAATGGGACCTTATCCCCATCCACCTTATTATCCAGATCTTGCCCCGAGTGATTTCCATCTCGTTCCACATCTCAAGTTGCACCTTGGAGGCAAGCGGTTTGCAACTGACGAAGAGGTGGAAGCGGAGGTGAACCGCTGGATACGGAAACTGGACCTGACCTGGTATGACGAAGGTATCGAGAACTGCTGCCGGGATACCAAATTGTTTGGACAAAAATGGTGACTATGTGGAGAAGTAGTGTATGAGTTGCAGAATGAAAATAAAATATTTCACAAGTGTATATAACTCGCTTGAATTTTCTGCAAAATAGGGAAACTTATTTATCGGATGGCCCTCGTAATACCACTTCCTTCCCAATCCTAGCCCTTTTCCAACCTGGCGTCGCAGATAGCATTCGATGTGTTAATACGACGTTAAAAGCACTAGGTAGAAAGCCAGATCCTGACAGCCGCTCTGTGGTCTGAAACCACACTGGTTTTCAACCAACTTACTCTCAACCACTGATCGCACACTGCCGTCCAAAATACAAGTGGGCACTGTGCCTGGCATTCTGACCAACGATATGCCTCGATAGTTATGGCAATCCTTACTCTTCCTTTGCTTGTAAATAGGTGCACTTAACGATTTCGTCCGATCAAAAGGTACTTTACTAACATTCCATGCTAATCTTATTACTCTGTGAAGTCATTTAATCCCTGTATTCATGCTATGTTTCTAATTCCATATATTCCTGCTGCCTTATGGCGTGGAGTAATTACACTAGCATAATTGTGGAAGGCAGTATGAGACACAACTCGATGCAGATAATAATGTAAATAATCCACTGGCACGTTTGTGAGTTGAAATGCAGTTAGACAAACATTTAGTGGGATGGTTTAGGGAGCGTGTCATTGTCACAAAAACACGTGTCAACTTGCAGATATGGTCTATCACACCAGTTAACTGTTAACACTGTATGATGTATCTGTACTTTACAACCCAGCTCCGGGGGACACATTTCCTCATATCGTGACAGAAATATTTGTTACTTTAAGATCAACCTCCTACCGTACCTACCGACAGATCTACTATGCATGACTTTTCCTCCAGTGTTTCCACATTCAATAAATGCAATATACTTCATTATAATGGACCAAGCGAGTTGGCCGTGCGGTTAGAGGCGCGTGACTGTGAGCTTGCATTCGGGAGACAGTGGACTCGAACCCCACTGTCGGCAGCCCTGAATATGGTTTTCCGTAGTTTCCCATGTTTTCACCATGCAAATGCTGGGTCTGTACCTTATATAAGGCCACGGACGCTTCCTTTCCACTCCTAGCCCCTCCCTATCCCATCGTTACCATAAGATCTGCCTGTGTTGGTGCTTCGTAAAGCAAATTATTTAAAAAATCCAATGGCAGGAACACAAACACATTTAAAGCACCTGTATGGTTAAACTTGCGAACTTAGAAATTGCTTATAGACTTTAACGCAGTTAATTTATTAACAGTCACTCACTGATTCATATTATATTCACACACACAAATTCATATTATACGTATCAAATTATACAGTATGGAGTATATATATCTTCATTATTTCACTGCTATTTCATAATTATCCTTAATTGTATAGATGTAATGTATTAACTGAGCTGAGTGGCCATAGGGCCAAGCTCTGCATTCTGGAGGCCAGTGGATTCGAACCCCACAGTCGGTTCTCCTGAGAATGGTTATCTGTGGTTCTCCGTTGTCGCTTCAATGCAAATTCACGGGACAGCTCTTCATAGTCCACTGCCAATTCCTTCCACCTCATCACCCAGTGTCATTCACAATCATTTATTAGCTTCTCAGTTGAGTCTGGCGCCAGGAAGGGCATCCCGCACCCTGGAACTAGGAGGTAGATATACAAACATATATTAGGCTTCTAGTTACTATACTTACAATTAGTAGGCCAACACGTTTAAACGCACTGACTTTAATATCAGTGTATATATTTTCATCCTATGTGTAAATTATCTTTCTTTGCTTGTGGCTTTACGTCGCACCGACACAGATAAGTCTTATGGCGACGATGGGATAGGAAAGGCCTAGCAGTTGGAAAAAAGCAGTCGTGGCCTTAATTAAGGTTGAGCCCAGCACTTGCCTGGCGTGAAAATGGGAAAATACGGTAAACCATCTTCAGGGCTGCTGACAGTGGGATTCGAACCCACTATCTCCCAGGTGCAAGCTCACAGTCGCGCACTCCTAACCGCACGGCCAACTCGCCCGGTTATGTGTAAATTAGTTTCAAATTATTAATTATAAGCAATTTACCTGCCATCTCAGTTATCGTATACTTAACGAGGAATATTTTAGGTATAGTGGTTATATACAGTATACGGAGTGGTTGGGAGGTAAGTAGGGTATATTTTGTCTGCTTGTTATCAGTAGGACGTTGAATACTTCAAAATTCATCAAAATAATGTCTTATTTAAAAAATTTCAAACGTGAATTTGAATATTAGATGTCTGGAGCTTAATGATGAACTACTTGTACGTTACAATATTCTTCATTATGAAAACATTCGCTTGTCGTGCGTAGAACTTACGCATGTGGACTACCTGAAGCTGCAGTGCCATTAGCATTGTTTCTTACACATTACTAGAGCCCGAATTTCCATGCAAATGCATGTTCCTAAATAAGCTGGTTACACTTCTGAAACTTTACAAATATTCGTTCGATGACTAATCAGTCCCAAACAACCGTACTTTTTCCGGGCATGTTCGCATGTTTTTGGCATTTAGGGACAATATTCATGCATAATGCATATTTTGAAAATTTTGGATTTAGTGGCGAATGACTGGACATTTATATTGGATTATGTGACTTTTCTTCTGACTTTGACGCATATATTATGTTAACTTGCATGATAGTGCCGTTTTTGAACGTGGGTTTGAAGAATTTGGGACCGTACGTGTACGTTATTTGTCTATTATTGACAGAGAAAGAAAATGTTTTCCCGGTATACTACCTGACATGCATAGAGGTCCAGTTAGCCAAGCACTTCCTTATCTGTTGCTTGAGTAAACATTGGCATAAGCGGGAAGACTCCTCGTCGATCGCTCTAATTCTTAGAAATAAGGTATCCCAGTCAAAATTGAACCCGAACTCTCAATGTTCACACGTCTGAGGCAAAAATAATTGAGAAAAGAAGGTAGTTGGAAATCAGCACGCTTACACGCTTCAAATTGTAATTTAGTGTTGGACTGTGCTGTGAAGTGTTGGTGTCATGCCGCCTGTTAAAGTCTACGAAGAAACCTCGTGTCTAAATGGATTGAGGTAAGGAATATCTAAGTTAATTTTCGAAAAGAGATAACTTCAAATACAGTTCGTCCTACTTAATGTCTTCCTTTAATTATGAATCTATCACTTCTTGTGACGTAGAAAGATCATTTTCTGCGGTGAGGAATGTTCTGCCAAAACAACGAATTAACTTAAATGAAGAAAATGTGGAGAAACTAGGTAGTTGCTGTACAATATTTCAAAATGAAGTCAAAATATAACAATTGATAGTGCATATTTTCCAGTTTATTGTGCATGTACCGTCATTCGATAATGCATGAATGCATGCATATTTTGAGATTTTATAGCGCGTGGAAATCCGCGCTCTACACATTACACATGCATACGTCCTGAAACATGGTACGGCGGGTGGTACAAGGCTAACGGCAAACGAAGCTGCCACCTACCTCACAAACATCGCACTCCACTTCAGGCTCCTCCTTCGGACAAACCATTCACTATATTAAGAAGAAAATATTACGAAACGCGTACGTTCATCCCTACCTTGCGTAACGTTATTTGCAAGTATCTACCCAACACGCGATATGATATGTAGCCTTGGTTAGATGTTAGAGAAGATCATCTAGCCTTGATCTTGTCGGCATAAATGAGGCATAGTTAATTAATACATGCCCTATTTTCCCATTACCTACAGAACTTTTTCTCTTATGGCCATGAATTCAGGCATGTTTGACTGTTTTATAAAGGGCCACACGACTATGTGGATATGTCACATCTTAGTTCAAATGCTAAGTCACATCTTCCTTTGATGATAGTGGTTCTGAGCGAGTTCAAAGGTTATGCTTGCGTTGGCTGTAGTGGCCTAATGACATGAGCAGTTGGCTCTGAAGTCTACTTGTCATGGTTTCCATGAAATCCGATTTCCTAGCGAGGTAGGCATCCAAGCGAGCATCTTACTGCTTCCCTGTATGTTTCATTCATCTCAACAAGACGTTCTACGGTTGGCTTGACAAGAGCTGCTGTATTGATACAATGGAACATCTGAGACCTACCCTTCCGTGCTCGGCTTATTTCCTTCGCAAGCAATGGAATGGAAAGTAACATGACAAATTCTAGTAAATTTATATCAGTGGATAATTGTCGTTGTCATTGGGACATCTTACATGGGTTTAAAATACTTCTTTGTGGTTCATTCAGATACAAGTCTGTGGTGCTGGTAGATTTAATATAATACTTTGGGATTCTAAGCCGGCCAACGGGGACAATGTTCCTAATTAATTGAGTAAGAGATCAAATTAAGCGATGAGGATCACTCGATTGATTGATTGATTGATTGATTGATTGATTGATTGATTGATTGATTGATTGATTGATTGATTGATTGATTGATTGATTGATTGGCTTATACTAATCTGGTAAGATCCGAACTAGGGTATGGTTCGAGTGCATGGGATCTCACCAGGATTACTTAATTAGAGAAATGGAAACAATCCAAAGAAAACAACTCGATTTGTTCTGGGTAATTTCAGACAAAATAGTAGCGTTACAAAGATACTGAAAAATTTGGGCCGGAAAAACGCGCAAGAGAGGAGACGAGCTGCTCGACTAATTAGTGTGTTCTGAGATGTCAGTGGAGATATGGCGTGGAATGACATCAGTAGACGAATAAGTTTGAGTGGTGTTTTAAAAGTAGGGAAGATCACAATATGAAGATAAAACTGGAATTAAAGAGAACAAATTGGGGCAAATATTCTTTTATAGGTATTGAATTTAGAGTTTGGAATAATTTACCAAGGGAGCTGTTCAATACATTTCCAAATTCCTTGCCATCATTTAAGGAAAGGTAGGGAAAATAACAGATAGGGAATCTGCCACCTGGGCAACTGCCCTAAATGCAGATGAATGCTGATTGATTGAGTGAATGATTGACTGATACGCGGAAATGCCTATTTTTAAAGTCATCATTCCGGAGGTAGGCTAGATCCTCAGAGACAGAAAAATCGATTGCGGAGCTATAATGAGCGGTAGGCGCTATGCAAGATGAGGAATGAGGTAGATCCTCACTAGGCCAGAAATTGCTATTGTAGCACCACTGACCCAGACACCTCAGCAACTGCCAGAATATCGCAGCCAAAATCGAGACTGAGATTTCAGTGGAAGGTACATTTCAGTATGCCATATATCAATTGATTTGAATTTATTGTTCACAATCTGCTACTGAAGTTAATGAGCCCCTTTTCGTAGCAGCTAAATTGACAGCAATACACAGAACAATTCTTACAGAGAAATGGAGGGAGAAAATTGAACTAAAGTCTGAAGTTTGGAAGTTGAAGAATATACATTTAAACATTATAAACGTTAACTAAATTTAAATAATATACGGTGGTTAACCTTAAGTATTACAGAGAATTGACTTTGTTACGTTCATTGCAATAAGCAGATACGCTGATAATTAACAATGAGTTAGTGTAATAATCTGAAATGCCGCCAAAAAGAAGGAATCAATTTACAGAGGAAAGAAATTTCTAAGATTAAAACAAAATAATATTAGCAACAACATGTCAAGAGACAGATTCAAAAATACCGCACCTGTAAGGATTCAGCAACAGGCAGAGAATAAATTGTATTACAATATAGATAACTGGCAGGGACACGAAGTAAATGCCATAAAATGGGGTAAGGGATTTAAAATATTACCACAAAGACGACAAGCAATTCGAAGAGGAAGACACATGTACACGTTACATCTCTCGTTAGCATGAGATTACAACATGCACACCTAATTATTTTGTGTCTTTTTTTCTCGAGGTGCTTATCGATTCAAATAGCACGAGCAATGTATGTTCTAAAACAATGGGTGTTGAGTCAGCATTTTCCCATGAGATCATTCACCCCTGGTCGAGTAGTAAGGCTATGTCGATTCTGAATAATGTTATTTGCTTTACGTCCCACTAACTACTTTTTTAAGGTCTTCGAAGACGCCGAGGTGCCGGAATTTAGTCCCGCAGGAGTTCTTTTACGTGCCAGTAAATCTACCGACACGGGGCTGCCGTATTTGAGCACCTTCAAATACCACCGGACTGAGCCAGGATCGAACCTGCCAAGTTGGGGTTACAAGGCCAGCGCCTTAACCGTCTGGGCCACTCAACCCGGCATGTCGATTCTGACGCGAGACCATTGACCCCTAGTTGAGTAGTCAGGCTATGCAGATTCTAGACTATTGAACGTGGAATGACATCATAACCTTGCGAACGAGAGCACGCCTAACCTCACATACTCAATTGGAGGGGCCTAATTGGTCATGGAAAGATCTGGGGTACTTATGACTCCCTAGGTGAGGTTATGACGTGATACGCATACGTACGAGGGCAATGCTAACCTCACCGGCCAACCTGGAGTATTTTGACCGCTAGATGAGGTTATGACGTCATACCCCTACGTACGAGTGCAATACTAACCTCACGGGCCACTTTGGAGGAGTCGAATCAGACGGCTCCCCCTTGGAGGAGCCGAGTCGGAAAGGTTATGGACCACTTTGGAGGTGCAGAATCGATCGGGCGCCCATGGAAGAGCCACAAATCGGTTAGGTGACCTGCAGATTAAGTTAAGACGTCATTATGACCTGTTAAGCTAACCTTGCGCTAACCTAACCTAACACACAGGCTCTCCTTGGCGGCGTCCAATCGGTTAGGTGACTGATAGTTGAGGTTATGATGTGTTAACATAACCTCGCTACAAGGAACGCAAGCCTAATCTCAGACGGGTTCCCTTGGAGGAGCCGAACTAGTGAGGTGACTTGTAGGTGTGGTTAACACGTATGTTAACCTAATCTTGGCCACGAACGGTTACCTATCCTCACACACAGGCCCTTTGCCATCTCTCCTTGGAGTAGTGACGGAGCTGTGACGTAATAAGCGAGGGCGATTTAAAAATGCATGCTTATCTTTAAATAATCGAACGCGCAGGCCTTCTCCTGACAGAGCTGTGACGTCACAGCGTGACAAATGACTATCAGATCCCGCTCAGATATATCAGTGCGCCCTCGCGGCGACTTTGTGAGTTACCGGGCGATTTAAAAATGTATGCTTATCTTTATACAACCAGATGCGCAGGCCTTTCCCTGACAGAGCTGTGACGTCACAGCGTGGGTGATTTGAAATTCGGACTGCTGGCTACGAGTGTATGACGTTATAACCTAACGTGCGTCCATTCCTTGTCCCGTTTCTATACGATGTTGTTTCTGTAGTGAGATGAATCTGTTAAGATGTTTTTTTATAACGGGATTCCCTTCATGATGTCAACCTCATCAGGGAAGGTAATAAGACGAAATGAATGACATGATATATGATGGCAGGAAGGGAGAGGGTAAAACCCGATAGTGGCACATTGCCTTCTCCTGCCGAATAGCATCGAAGTCTGCTCAAGGCTTCACGTTTCCATCCGACGGACAAATCAGCATCATCAGCATTATATGCCCTCACTCCATATGAGCACTGATGATAGGATTAAAATTTTATCAAGGTTTTTGGGGGCACACAATCTAGTAATTAGAAATTGCATAACACCATCTACCTTACCCTGCCAGGCTGAATGGCTCAGACGGTTGAGACGCTGGCCTTCCGTTGCAAACTTTGCAGGTTCGATCATACTTACATAATGCTGACTGAATACTTCAGCCGTCTGTAAATTCTCAGAACTAGGAGTTCTTCAGCCTACATTGTCATAAAAATAAAATAATGACGACTAGGAAAACATTTGATAGGTGTGAGAAGGGAAAGGGAATGCAATAAGTAGAACATTTTAAATTTAATGTAATATTTATTGTGTAATTATTTACAAAATTAAACAAACTACTACCGTTTATACTACAGTCTTGGTTATACTGCCGACAAATTTGCTGTACTTCTTAACATCTTACTGTAAAGAGGTAGAGCATGCTTCCAATATTGCAATGCCACCAGCAACATTCAATTTAAACAAAATATTTATTGCTTATGAAATTAAGTTTTCAAAATATATTATACTATGCATGTTATGCTTCACAAAGACGTTGATGCAGTTCATACCTTAATGTCATCCATGTGTTTAGTTCCTGTCTGAATCATTATCAGGTACAGTAAAGAAAGGGAAAGTTCATCCATACACTGTCTACAGTTTACAATCTTCGGATTAGGTCCATCGAAATGGCATTCGATGTGATTTTCACTTCGATACTTGTAATTTCGTCGACAGCGTCCGCATGAAGCTGCATCGATTGACATCTTACAGTGGAGATGTAGGAGTCCCAAAAAGCCTCTACAAAAGGAGCAGCGCATGTATAAAAATCCTGGAGGTAAACAATGAGTCAGATGTTTTGGCATCTGATATAACGTTCTCTGTTTATAGAACATCTTAACAGCCTCACTTACCTGAGTGAGGTAAATTGGATGTAGCGTATTAGTTTCGGTGGTAGGCGAACAGAACGCACATTCACAGTTTTGTTTGTTACCAAGACGATTGTCTGTAACCGTGTAGCATTTTTCTTCTTTCCGTTCTATGGTGTGCTGTGTAGAAGCACACACAAACGATCATGATAAAGGGCTATCCTTATGTATAGTCTTGTAACAATATTCGTTAGTGGATGTTCAGTGACATCACTCATATGAATAGTACGACATTAGGCTGTTGGGTTAGCAGGAATATCTTCAGATGTTTCAAATTCTAAACGAATTTCGACAAGAGATTCTTTTATAGATTCTTCATGGTAAGAGCAGTCTATAACTACAATCGGTGCTTTATTTTTAAATTCTTCAGGCGAAAATAGAGGACGATCTACTTTCTGATAACACGAAGATTGGAATTTTCATACCATGTCATAGAGCAACCCAAATTTATTTTTCTGAAAATTAATGTCCATCTTTTAATAAGGACACGTAATTCTGTTGAGATATTGAACCCTTGAACTTACCATTCCATCGTTGGTCGGCCACGGCTGCTACAGTAGAACAATTTAGAACTCTTAAATCATGGGTCGTTGCGGGAATAAATTCGGTCACGATCTTAACCAAACGATGGGGTTCAGAAGAGAGCCTAACTACTTGAAATGAGGAGCAAAATGTGCTTACTAACTTTTATTAAATTGAAATAGCACGATAACATTATTAATTTAATATGCATTCTTGAAATAAAAAAAATTATAAATTATTTGTTTTTGAATGTTTCAAACACAGTCACATTACATAGCGTTGATTTGTTTCTTACAATATCGAAGAGTTGCTTCGGAGAAGTTAATATATTAGTGGACAGCGAAACTGAAAAACTGAAAAAGGGAAGACCTGAAAACCGGGCACCTATTATTCCAAACGAGAACTGAGAGTTAATCCACACGATCCGTGGAAAATCTGACTTTCAACAAGTAGAACGCCTGATTTTCTCTCAATTAAGGTTATCCACCAGTCGAATACCCTTTACGAATACGGAACACCCGCCGAATGGACCCTTAATCGAACCAAACTGACTATCAGTTGCTTTGGATAGGTTGCGAAATATTATGGGAAAGCATGGTGTTCACTACGAGTTAACAGCATAATTCACAATTGAAATAAAATTCCACCATGTATCTGTCATTCATGACACCCTTAAGTGATAAGGTAATCCCGATGCTAAATGTGCATCACCCAAAACAACTGTTCGGAAGGAACCAACAATAAAATGATCCGTGAGGATCTTACGTTATGTCGTTCTAAAGGAACAAAACTGCGAAATGCAGGAAACACTTATTCATCATGCATTTAGAAGAAATGCCAAACACTGAAGTTAATTAAAAAGTGGAAAGTCACTTGAAAAGTATTATTATCGAACCGATTTTGAGGTTAGAAATGGTTTTGTTACGCTAAATAAAATTACCAGTCCACGTTAAAAATCATTACAACTTTGAGGAATTCTTTCCCTTGATAACAATGTCTACCAGTACAGATCTATCTATTTATTGTCTGTCCCAACACACTACTTATACAGTAATTACTTAATTACTTCAACTATGAATAAAATGAAAGTACGACAAGATTGAAAATAAAATATTGTTACTGGCTGACGAATCGAAACCGCATTCGCAACTCAAGTCTCACACTAATACACTGAGTGTCAATATGCACACTATCAAATGAAACGGACGTCAAAACGATAAAACAATTAAGTCCGTAAAATAGATTAACATATCGAAGTAAAGATACAGTAAAGATATTTAATCTAGATCGGGTTGATATCCAACATTTGGGCAACCCTCATTCGCCGATAGCGGTCCCGTTATCTCAAGGAGAGCTACGCACTGACCCTCTTCATAATTCATATTTACTGTAGATGCTACCTTCGTCCAGGCCACTTCAACAAAAAAACAAAAGAAACATCTAATCTGAGACTTGAGTGTGTACAGCTGACATCCCAGACCTATCGTCGGGCTCACTTGAAATCTGTACATCCTAACACTAATCTCTATGTACATGATACCTTCCGAATTCTATCGTCGGGCGTGAACTAGGACGTCTCATCCTCAGTGACTCCAAGGATAACATATGACGTCCTAAATCTATCGTCGGGCGTCAAAGTGGGTCGTACTACGCATCCCTTAACATATCAGGCGAACTAGCAATTTCAAACAAGCTCTGACTTTCAATACTAAACCTGGTCCGACTAATAACACGACGGAACAACGTCTCTTACTATCAAACGAATGCAAGTCGAAAAATACAGTAAGTCTCTACCTCGTTACAATACGTGAACTCGAAAATAAATATACGTGACGAACAATTCTCCACCTCAAACACAATCTCAGCCTGTGCACTGAAGTTTAGGGAAGCAATGATAATTCCCAACACACGTTTACCATAGTGGATGCCTTCAAAATAATAATCATCACTACCGCATTCGAAACTCTCAAATCGCCTATCGTCAATTCCAACTATTTATATCAATGACCTATCCAGTGAACAAAATCAATACACCCCAACCATGGGTCCAAAATGCTCTTTTATCCTTGAGGTCGCATTATCTTAATATTCATACGGGCTTTAAGTAACGAATCGCTGGACGTTTACTACCAAGATTTAACCTTTTACTAGAGTCGCTTTCACTTGGGATCTTACTAGAAATCTACGGTGCTTCACACAGTAGTCGTCTCAAATTTCGGATTGGTAGCGGAAAACACTACAGCCTGTCTCAATACAGCCTGTTTCCTAAATACTTCCTCTGCAAAAATATAGCCTGTCTCAAACTCATTTTCCTCGCTTTATTCCAGCGGTATCACTTAAAATCCAGGCTTCATTTCATCCATCTCTCTCATCTCCACATACATATAAATTCGCCGCTCTCAATCCCCTTTTCTTATATTTCCAAGACCCCTTTTCATAATTCAATCCTCTGGTGAAAACAACAACCACTGTAAAACACATCTCTTACTTTACTGTTATTACGACTTTCGGACCTCGAGAATCCAAGAACACACCGCGACTTTTCGTATCATTGATATACACGATGTCTCAAAATTTTACTTCCATGAATAACTGTAACTCTATCAAATTTCACTGAAATTATCTAAATATGCCTGCGATCCTTGTAAAAATATACTGGTTAAATGCACTTTTAACATAGAAAAATTTCTTTATCCCGCGGTAGACATTATTATTATTATTATTATTATTATTATTATTATTATTATTATTATTATTATTATTACTATTATTATAGACAAACATTTCCGAATTCAACTGATATTTGAAATTTAGATATTCGCCACGACTAATTTACACTTATAACTTTCCAAAAATCCACGCTTTGGACAATATCTCATCGAACATTAACACCAAATTGAAACGTTGCATTTTACCGTTTCTTGACATGAAATTTACACACTGAAATTTTCACACGCTGACCAAAAATGACAACACTTTTCGCCTGATAATTACAAATATCAACCCGACAATCATCTTGAAAAATTTGTTGGGACAGAACAATAACTAACTACAACATAATACAAATATAGACAGACCTGCACACTGGCGCCATTCCCAGTATTCTGGTTACATCGTCGCCAGCTGACCTCGCTCCTTAGCCGTACATTTTCACAAATAACATTATCATTTCCAACATCTCACTCTTACAAACACTACCCTTCTCACACACGATATTAAAATTACCACACAAATCACGCACTTTTCTCTATAATTTGCACCACGAACTTCCCTCGTTCTGCAGTCCGCTGCGACTGTCTGACTCGTTCCCAACGTTGTCTCTCTCTGTTACTCCAATAAAACAGGTGTTCAACAGATAAAGGGAGCAGAACTACTCTGAATAGCTTCCCCAACCCTCTTCACTTTCAAACGTACATGAGATGATATAAATAAAATCTGCTGTGTATATTTTAACCAACGCCTACACTTTCCTAGTTCGTCGGCAAACGTTCAGAACTTTTCCAGTCACCTTCTCTTCTTAACCGAGTATGTGGACCTTAGCCACGGACATGTATTTAGTTATTTGTCGATCAATCTGGCGCGATTTTCCAATGACGACTGGCGCGAGCTCCCGCGGCTTCAAGTTCCAGATCGACACTGAAAAATATACGGTGGGGGGGTTTCTTTTATAATCTCAGAAGGGACGCTATCCCCACTATTAAGCTTGATTGTGTAATCTGCCAATTTTGCGTCCAATAGACCGATTTTGATGAGACTTGTCCCAGACTTCCGGACAGGCTTGCACTTATTTTAGATGTTAATCTTATAATTTTACCACACTCACAACAGGGGAAATAAATTATTTCTGCCCGTGCGTTTCGCGCGTTTTCTTCATCCACTGACCTTGGCACGTGTAGCTGGTTCACTGATCTGACGCTAACATGTACTTAGGCTTAACTGCATTTATGTTTTTCCCTGGGGGCTCTGTCTTCACGTAGGGTTTACGAATAATTTAACTTATTTATTTCTTTATTTACTGTATTGCCAAAATCCCTCGTTGTATAGAATTCCATGAATTTAAAGAATTGTCGGGCACTCGTGTTCCGCCGAGGTGTCCCGGTATTTCACGAGCTTGCCGTGAGTGAGATCCTTCCCACGCGACATCGGGGCTCTTAGGAGCGCAACATGGCTGCCCTCACAAATAAAAGTAGCTTGTTGATACCAAATAAATATTGAGAAAAAAATATTTTTCTCACCGTAGATTTATGGGTTCAATATAGTCTAATATTTCTTAATTTACAGTGATCAAACTGTGAGCTACTTTTTCATTGTTGTATTTACGATCGGTTTGAAATCCACAAATAATATACAAAGGCTTTTCAGTAAAACGTGACGTTTTAACAGCCCAGCTATACTTGTTTGTAGGTGGTTACACAGGATACTCATGCAGCTCCAAACTTCGAAAACATCCAGGTAATTGTTTTCATTATCTACAATCCTGAGCAATCGAATTTTTCTAGATCAAATAATGTTACACGTGGAATCCTCCACAATATGCGATGAAGAGTAATTTTCGAGTCTACTGGTGATTCTGCTGCTTTAAGTGTATTGTAATCACTTCGATCACGCACAAGATTTAGCTCTTGTTTTCCGTCGATTATAATACGTCTAAAATCACCAGCAAAGCTGAGAATATGTTTTAATGGTAACATATCAGAAAAAGTACCGTCCTGAATAATCATCCAGTTGTTATTGGCTTTCGGACATCATCCTGATATCTCTAAAATATTACTCTCTTTATCACTATGAACAATGTAGAACTTCTATGCACTTGTAGTACCAACATTCGTCGATCTATCTATATCCACATTATTTACTTCATAACGCGCTTCAGAAAATATAAAAGCTAGACCATGGTGTTTAGTTGAGATGTGCTCGGCCCACTTCCACCTGCCCGATCTAAGCGTCCTTCAACATGGAGGTAACTTTCGTGGCTTATGGTCATCTGTTAACTCGTTGAGCCTTCGCAAACATGTAGTATGTCTCCTGAATATATACATTGTTTTATAGACTTTTTCATACTGGTTTAAGATGAAGTTTGTAAGCTACGTACGTGTGCCGATCTAAATTAATGAGCCGATTACGTTTATTCACAAGTGATGTTACTAATGTGTTTTACAGACACAGGACGATAAAGAACTATTGACGGTTTTACACCAATATTGTATAACCACTTTCCTCTGTAATAATAAAGATATGCAGGGCGTGTGAAAGTTGTTGATTACTATACAAGTCTGTAATAATATCACAAGTGATGTTTACTGATGATCATCGAACAGTGTTACAGGTTGATCAGATTCATAACGTACGTTCCGTATGAGCACTCCTTGTGAAAATGCAAGCAATATTCCTAAGGTTGTAAGTTGAAGTCAATCTTGAATGAAGACTCAACAACACATTTATGTGGGATGTTGCTCACAGTAATTGAGAACTATTATTATTATTATTACAAGATTCTCATCACTAAACTGTTCAATTAACGTACTTCCAATGTAGTCATGAATATCGTCTACTGAATAAGTGACTGACAGTAGCGTTAGCACATACTAATCGTAATAGAACTTGTTTACGCCATCACGCACATTACAGATTTTATTGTGGTTTTCAAAGGAAACAAGTCCAAGACTATGTGGCTGGTGACGGAGTTCTATCGGTGGAATAAAGTAGACGGTTGTTTCAGGCCCTTCTCTGCGTACAGCGAACGTTATTATAATCTGCAATCTGATGCTCTTTGTCTACTGTCTGGGTTTAATATAAGAACATAACACATGATCGTCCGCACATGCGTGTGTTGAATTTTTCACACGGTTTTTATTGTAAACAGTGTGTGCACTGCGTCCGAAATAATGTATGAGCTCAAATGGAGGATCCATAACTATCGAAGTAACATACTTTAGATTTATATTTTACGTAGATAACGTAATGAGTTTCAGGTCCGCGACTATTATCTAAGTTAATTACAGCAACCTCACATTCACGTGGGCATGCTGGTAGGTGATTGTTCACATACACACCTCGAAAATAATGAATTCCTAGTTGTTTAGCAAACGTAAAATAGTTTTCGTGGGTTAGAGCTCGATATGGCAGTGCATTCAATAGATGTTCTTTGGTGATAGGTAGATGCCAAGCCCTTTTTTGTATGGCGGTAGCTTCATGTGTACGCCTTTGCCTCGTAATGCAATTGCCTCCGTTGTCTTGTTATGACGTTCAATCTCTTGCAACTGTCACTTCGCTTCTTCTACAGCCTTAACATTTCTTGCTTCAGCACTAGCACTACCCAGAAAAAACCCTAAAGCTCCTAGTCCAGCAAAAAGCGTACGAAGAAATCCTACTCATTTTGGTACAGGAATAATTCGTGCACGTTTACGAAGCGTTGCTATGCACTTTGGGGAAATTCTCGCTCTTGCTCAGCGTAGTGCCTCAGTAATTACTACTCGCGAATTGAATTCCCCCCGAGTAGATTTTTGTGCAGCCTTTACAACTATTTTCCATTAAACAGTTTTAGTTTTCTTCTTCATAACTTTTCGATATCGTTGTTTCGCCGTTCTGTACACGACTTTACTCGTCATAAGCGATTTATGAACTGACAGTTACTTGTTGTTTCCTTATATATATATATATATTACAATGGGCTACTTTATTATTCTGTTATAATGGAGATTATAAAGCAGCAAGGCACACTCCTGTCAGTGACATAGCGCCACATCTCTTATCTAGTTCTGGTACAAAAACACAAAGACGTCATGGAATGTTGTTTCCTTTTACTATTCGATGTATTATAACTGGCCCATCGGGATTACCTCTTTAAACGGCATACGCTTCGAGAATATTTACGTTTTCTCAGTCACCCTATCAACCACTATATACTTTTCTAACAAATTATAATGCACGATCTGGTTAAGGATGGTTTTGAAAATTTTCAATTTAATGCACATAAGCAAGTATCATTACCGGATGATGTGCTTCCTATTACTCTTATGATCTTTGACGATGTCGCTTCAGAACAGCAAAACGTTATTCGTGCATACCTTACTGTGGGACGACATAAATATATAGATTGCATCCATTTATGTCAAACCTATTCTCGTGTGCTTAAGCAGTTGATACGCCACAACGCAAATATTATTGTGCTTTTTCGGCAAGATGAGCGCAACGTGCGATATGTGTATGATGATCATGTTAACACTGATATGACATTCAATGACTTTAAACGTGTGCACATGCTGGTCATCACATCGTTACGGCCTTTGTTATTGATAAAGAAAATGATTTTCATTATGGACGGTATCACATGGGGTTTGATCATTTTATATGCATCAACACAGAGTTACAGACTCCACTTGATCAAAAAATCACCATCATGACAATATCTAACAAAGAGGTTACAAAATACATAATCCGTGCTCGAAACAATATTCGACGAAAATTTAAAGAGCAAAAACATATTCAGGCAGATCCAAATTTACTTTTGAAAACGAAACTAGGTACACCACTGAAAGAAATTTTTAATTCTACCTCATTGCCCAAGTCAACTACAAATGTTGTTTTTATGCAAACATCATATGATGAAGACAAGCAGGCACAAGAAAATCCTGAAGAAGAAGAAGAAGAAGAAGAGAAACAGGATGAGGAAGAGGAGAATCCGGATAGGGATGAAGAAGAGGATGAATAAGAAGAACGCAACGACACTTCACCATTAAAGTGAGTTAAGTTTGTAACTAGATATGGTATTGCTGAAACATCTATTACATCAACAGAATATCTACCATCTTTGTCTTAGGTTATGATCACACCAGAGTATCGTAATTATTTTAAGACTTTTATTCAAAATACCAATGGATTTCTCCTTGCTCCGTATATAGAAAAACTCTTCATAGGACAAACTGACACAACCTACGGTGTTCGCTATGAAGACGACTGTTTCTGGATGGGTAATGCGAATGTTAAGATTAATGGCAACAGTCTCATTGTAAAAGGTGTTACCTATAAACCTACCAAAGGTCTCTTCGAAGTCATTTTCTCACGAATACCTGACAAGGATGTAATATCACAAGATGATATTAAAAATATAAGCAATACCTTTGCTCCTGACGCAACGCTACCTAATTACAAGAGGATAGAAGCTGTAAATGAAAATAAGAGTCGCAAGTATCGAGAGTTTATCTATAAGCTGTTTCCGTCACATCAACCGACCGCACGTGTTCTTAATGTAATCTACAAGCCTTTGTTGCCCTATGTAGACGAAAGGTACTGGAATGGGCCTAACTTACTCGTAGAACGATTACAACATCTAAGAGCTTCGCGAGATGCTGGTTACGCAGGTCACGAATCAGAAATTCTAGAAATAGAGAGAGAAATACGTCACGAGAGTATTATTCAGTAATGACTCGTCATAAATCAGGTCGTCACATCTACTATCGCAGACGCGTTAATTCACACCGAAAAGATGATTTCTGGCAAGCAGACTTAGTAGAAATCATTCCATATGCCTCTAGCAATAAGGGGTATAAGTGTCTACGTACTGTCATCGATGTGTACTCTAAGGTTTCTTTTGCACAGCCTGTGCGCTTTAAGACAGTCGCTCAAGTCAGGGATGCATTCAAACATATTGTTGAACAATCAAAACGCTGCCCAAGGCTTCTTCGAACCGATTAAGGTAAAGAGTTTTACAACAAGGATTTTTTTCTTACCTCAAGTTACTTGGTATACATCACTACTCTACGTACGGCAATATCAAGGAAAGTGTTGTAGAACGCTTTAATTGTGCTCTCAAAAAATGATGTGGCGAGAATTTACAGAAAAAGGGTCTTGTCGTTGGATTGACCTGCTACCTAGACTCGTGTCTACCTCATCGCACTATCAGCACAAAGTCACGTCTTGTTACTAAGAATACACCACGCATTGATGATAATCATCTTGTAACAAAAATGGCCATCGCTTTAAAAAAGTGATTTCGTTCGCATCAGCAAATACAAGTCTACCTTTGAAAAAATTGATACACACCTAACTGGAGAATAGAAATTGTTCAAATCAGGAGTGTTATACTTACAAATCCAGTTACGTATTTACATCGCGATCTTTCAGGACAGCCTATTGAAGGAGGATTCTACATCGAAAAACTGCATAAAACAAAATATTATGATCACTATTTAATCGGACGTGTTACTCGTCGTTGGGAAATTGAACTGTATGTCAAATGGTTTGGTATTAATAAAAACTTCAAGTCATGGATTATTAAAGAGCATGTACTTTGAAGTTTGAGAGTTTTCTTCTACTGCATAAGACAAGTTTATTACTACTAGTTAATTTAGGACATGGTGTAGGGTAGGATTAATATTAAAATAATCAAATAACACCTGAATTATGTTTCACAAATCGTATTTAACTTAGTATATATATTTATTTCTTTGTTCAAGTAAATCTCTTCTGTCCTTTCTTACATAGATCATTTTCACTGTCTTCGCTGTTTAATGCTACCACCCAGTAACAGTTTTTCTTTCATTGCACCGGCTACGACAATTGCTGCCATCATCTCAGCAACTGTAGCATTAGGTGACGTCACACGCTACATAGCTTTATGAAGAAGATATTCATCAGCACACGTCTTAGTTCAGGTTTGTTTTCATGATAACAACTGAACTCATATGGAGAAGTAAAATGATTTTGGTGAAATTACGCTGGAAGAAGTGGAAAGGGTGGTAAATAAACACCATTTTCATGAAGCAGCAGGAATATATTAAATTAGACATGAAATGGCGAAGTACCTAGGTATATTGGGAAGGCAGGGATAAATGGCTTCATAGACTGATAAGATAAGCATAGAGTGGTGGTAAGGTACCTTCAGTTTGGACAAAGGCAGTAATTGCACCTATCTGTTAGCAAGGGAACAGGAAGGATTGCAACAACTATCTAGGTGTCTCATTTATTAGTTTAGCAGGCGGCCGATGACTTAGATGTTAGGCCCCTCTAAACAACAAGCATCAACAAGCAAGTACACCAGGCAAGGTAGTCACTGGCATCTTGGAAGGGAGGGTGCGATCAGTGGTTGAGAGGAAGTTAGATGAAAACCAGTGTGGTTTCAGACCACAGAGGGGCTGTCGGCATCAGATTTTCATTATGTGTCAGGTATTATTTGAAAAATGCTACGAGAGGAATAGGCAGTAATGTTTGTGGTTCACAGATCTAGAGAAAGAGTACGACAGGGTACCGAGGGAAATTGTGTTCACCATACTGGGTGACTATGGGATTAAGAGTAGATTATTAAAATCAATCAAAGGCATTTATGTTGACAATTGGGCTTCAGTGAGAATTGATGGTAAAATGAGTTCTTGGTTCAGGATACTTACAGGAGTTAGACAAGGGTGTAATCTTTCACCTTTGTTGTTCGTTGTTCATATGGATCATCTGCTGAAAGGTATAAAATGGCAGGGAGGGATTCAGTGAGGTTGAAATGCAGTAAACAGTCTGGCCTATGCTGATGACTTGGTCTTAGTGGCAGATTGTGCCGAAATCCTGCAGTCTAATATCTTGTAACTTGAAAATAGGTGCTATGAGTATGGCATGAAAATTAGCCTTTCTAAAACTAAATTGATGTCAGTAGGTGAGAAATTCAACATAATTGAATGTCAGATTGGTGGTACAATGCTCGAACAGGTGAATAATTACAAGTATTTAGGATGCGTGTCCTCCTGGATGGTAATATAATAAGTGATATTGAATCAAGGTGCAGTAAAGCTAATGAAGTGAGCTCGCAGTTGCGATCAGCAGTATTCTGTATGAAGGAAGTCAGCTCCCGGATGAAACTATCTTTACATCGGTCTATTTTCAGACCAACTTTGCTTTACGGGAGTGGAAGGTGGGTTGACTCGGAATATATTATTCACAAGTTAGAAGTAACAGACAAGAAAGTAGCGAGAATGATTGCTGGTACAACCAGGTGGGAACAATGGCAGGATCGTACTCGGAATGAGGAGATAAAGGCTAAGATAGGAATGGACTTGTTGGATGAAGCTGTACGCATAAATTGGCTTCGGTGCTGGGGTCCTGTGAAGTGAATGGAGGAGGATAGTTTACCTAGGAGAATATTGGACTCTGTTATGGAGGGTAAGAGAAGTAGAGGGAGACGAAAACGATGATGGTTAGACTCAGTTTCTAACGATTTAAGGATGAGAGATATAGAACTAATTTAGGCCACAAGACTAGTTACAAATAGAGGATTGTGGCAGCGTTTAATAAATTCGCAGAGGCTTGCAGACTGAACGCTGAAAGACATAACGTTCTATAAGGAAGATGTTTGCATGTATTGTAAACTGGTGGTGTCAATGTAGGTGTAGTGTGAGAAGTCTATTTCCTACTTGGAAGTATGTAATGTAGGGAACAAAGAGTGATGGCCCTCAGACGTTTCCCATTCAACACTGCATTTTGTGACTGAAGTTTTCAACCTCAAAATTTGCTAAATCTTCTTTCCTCTGTACCATTGGGCTATAAGTCCACATAGTGCAGGTGTTTCGCCTCTTTGCCTTTTGTTTATGGCTGGTTATGTGCAGCACATTTCTATTAAGACCATGTAGTATGGGCAATGATGCTCCTGTTTATACCGTAACTGTTTCTGCGTTTTGGTTCTGTTTAGAACAGTGCTTAATGTTATTGTTATTGTGGAGTAGTCGATGAACACTTTAATGTGGGGTCACATGATGTGTTGCTTAGTGTGGTTACGTGTATCATAAAAATTCATTTGGCTCTAAGAAGCTTGACTATGGTATTTTGGAGGTCAGGCTCCTGAGTTAATGTACATGCTAAGAGAAAACCTTGCTCTTGTAAGATATTGTACCTGTCCGGAGCAATTATGTTCTTCTTTATGTAAATTTAACCAACTTGTAATTATCGCAAGCTTTTGTACCTGATGTTATTGTTAGAGCTGATGAGCTCGTTAATAACCTGTTCTATTGCTCGTTATTCATTCACATTTTCTATCTCTCAGCTTTAAAAAAATAGGAAACATGTAAAATTTCCAAATTTGTTGTCTTAAATTCTGCTCTAGTTAATTCCTTGTCTAGTCATTCAACCGAGGTACTTCTTATTCCTCTGTGAGCCATGGAAACCGGAGAATAATAATAATAATAATAATAATAATAATAATAATAATAATAATAATAATGACGTCTGTCCTCCAATGAGGCCTGATGCAGGTATACGCGACCTGCGCATCTATGAGAATGTGGCCCTGCCTACGATGAATTCTTACAATGAAGGCTGCACACACATCCAGTCCGCGTGCCATCGGAATTAAGCAATGAAAGTTAAAAAACCCAACCCAGCCTGGAGTCAAACCCGGGATCCTGAGGAGCAAAGACCAGCACGCTATCGATTTAGCCATGGAAGCTGAACAATGAGTTTTATTATTATTATTATTATTATTATTATTATTATTATTATTATTATTATTATTACTGCATTATGGGGCACAGGCTCTGATTTCTCCTGAATTCATTTCGTGGTGGTGTAACAAGTCTGAATGTCAAAGGAAAGGTATGTCTGAACGCGGAACAGGAATTAATTAACCTGCGGAGCTTCACATTCAAGTCACGTCACGGTTAGCAGATGCACGTGTAACTAAACGACAGAGATTCTCAGATCTTCAGTGCTGTGATGAGGAACGCGTGTGTGGACTGATTATCATCTAGTACTGACTGGACTCTCAGTCATAGATAAAGGCAAGACTGAACGTCAACTGAGATCTTATCCAACATGCCGCTGACCTCGGGATATCCTATGAAATCCTGTTCAATCAATAAATCGATCAATCCATAAATCAGTCAATTAATAAACCAGTCATCTGCATTTAGAGGTGTCACTCAGGTGGCAAATTTCCTATCAATTATTTACCTAGTCATTCCTTAAAAGACTTGTATTTTATCGACCATAATACCCAACATACAACATACGTACATCCCTTGGTAATTCTTCCAGTCCCTAATTCCTCTTCATATAAACTAATATTTGCCCCAATATGTGCTGTTGAATTCAAACTGTGTTTTCATAGTATGATCTTTCCTATATTTCAAAGCTCCACTCATGCTTATTAATCTACTAATGTTATCTCTCCACTGACAGTTTGGAACATACCACTTAGTTGAGCAGCTCGTCTCCTTACTCTCAAGACTTCCCAGCCAAAACTGTGGAATATTTTCGTAGCGCTATTCCTTTGCCAGAAATCACCGAGAACAAATCATTCTGCTTTCCTTTGGATCTTCTCCAGTTCTCATACGAATTAGTCCTGCTGAGGGTCCCATCCACTGAAACAGTAGTTTGATTGGGGTCTTACCAGAGACTTATACGCCCTGTCCTTTGCCTCCTTACTACCTCTAAATACCCTCATAACCATTTGAAGAGATCTGTAACCTTTCTTAACAACATCGTTAATGTGATTAGCCCAACGAAGATATTTCCTTATATCAACAACTAGGTAATTACAGTGATCCCCGTGGTATGCATAGCACTGGAAGACAGACGAGTACTCTGTACATCTAATGAGCCGACTGGAGTTTCGGAAGACCCCGTAATTCCCCTTACCGCAGAATATTAAACGGAGGCTGCACTTAGTTTTCTGTCCGCATGCTATAGGCAGTGGCCGCAAAGTGGGGGGTGCGAGTATGATCCGAGTTTATTATAGCAAACCCCATAGTGTAATAGCCCTGAAGGGCTATGGCCTACGAAGCGACCACAGCTCAACCCTAACGCCTGTAGATTACGAGGTGTCGTGTGATCAGCACAGCCGTTATTCTCGGCTTTCTATACCGAGGACGCTATCTCACAGTCAGATAGCTCCTCAACTGTAATCACGTAGACTGAGTGGACATCTCGAACAAGCCCTCAGATCCAAGTAAAAATCCATTACATGGCCAGGAATCGAACCCGGGGCCTCCGGGTAAAGGCAGGAACGCTTTCCCTACACCGCGGGGCCGGCCCGAAGTTCTTATAATGGTACACATTTCTTCTCTTTGTGAAGAGTTGTTTCTATTCCCCGATTCTCAGCACAACGAATCCGGGTAGGAAGTTCCTTCTCAGCCTGTCGATCAGTGCAAAGTAGCAAACAGAACACAAGACGCGCCGTGGATAATGGGTTGGTTCACAGTTACACAAAGCGACCCACGGAATGGATTCGTTGAGGGCTTTTTCTTCCTTTAAAATATCGAATAAATAAAGAACAAGATGGGAATTTAACTTAAGTTCAATCATGTTCTACATCTTCTGCTCTCGCCTGTAATGTTCAGCTTAAAAACAAAAAACAAAGTGTTTAAATATTAAAGTGATTATTTGAAAATCGGCTTCACTAACATTCTTGTGAATAAGCCGGGATGACCACAGTGCTTGGATAGTTTTGTCCAGTATGTTTGAAGTCGTGTAGTGTACATGCAACTGTTAACATTTACGAATAAGTTGTAAAATTAAATCTTTGGGAGGATGGTTGCCTAATTGTACTTCCGCTTAAAACAATAATCAGCACCACCCCCGCAATTACTAAATCTTAGGTGCGTTTGAGTAATACAAATACAGGATTATTTTTGCTTAAAACTGTTGAAATTTTGTATACTTTAAGGATATTCTTTAGTTTGAATATCCGTGATTTTTTGGTCGAGTATCACTTTGTTTGTTATTATTGTTATTAACATTTTTATTATTAATAATAAGCAGAAATCCTGTATCCATATTCTCTGACATTTCTCAGACCATGGCAGCCACCCTTCCTCAGTTGGATTTGGCCGGGAATTTAAGGCCCGCTGCTCTTCATAAGTCGACGTGGTTTTTCACGTGAAAATCCTAATCTTGATTTACAGGCACTCGAAGCCCAGCCATCCAGGTTCGAAGGTAGCAAGAAAGCATTCCCTTTACATATTTATTTATTTATTTATTTATTTATTTATTTATTTATTTATTTATTTATTTATTTGTACTTGTTTAACGTCGCACTAACACATTGAAAGTTTTCAGTGGTGGAAGGATAGGGACTGTAGCGGCCGTGGCAGTTGCCTCGTGTGATAATGGGGACACTGAAATCCATCTTCAGGGCTGCCGGTGAGCTGGTGGGATTTGAACCCACTATCTCACTAATGCAAGCTCACAGATGCGCGACACTAACGGCAAGGCCAATTCATTCGGTTTTTTTATTAGAGCCTCCGCGGCTCAGATGGAAGCGCGCCGGCCTATCACCGTTGGGTTCCGTGGTTCGAATCCCGGTCACTCCATGTGAGATTTGTGCTGGGCAAAGCGGAGGCGGGACAGGTTTTTCTCCGGATACTCCGGTTTTCGCCGTCATATTTCATACCATGTGTCATTCATTAATCATTGCCCCAGAGGAGTGCGACAGGCTTCGTCAGCCGGCACAATTCCCATCCCCGCCGCTAGATGGGGGCTTCATTCATTCCATTCCTGACCCGGTCGAATAACTGGAAATAGGCTGTAGATTTTCATTTTCATTATTATCTTTAACATGACAAGATTGAAATAGAGTTTAACAGGGGTAACAAGTACCCATTCTACTAGGCCTTTGGTAAAAACAAAAAGTTATATTTACTGGCCCAAAAACCAAACTGGTGAGGAGGCGAACTATTCCCTAATTTCGGTTAAGTCCTCTCAGCTTGATTGAAATTTACATTTCAAGTTTGAAGTTTACATTTTAGAAAAGAAAGTTACATTAATAAAGATTTGAACCCTTCACCTCGAGCTACATTTGAAAGTCTATCACAGATCTGCCATTACCTTGAGCTGGTGGACCTCCCGGTGGACCCACCTCCGTTACGAACACACTCTAGACTGGAGCGATCACTAAGACAACCTGTTCCAAAAATGTGGCAGCTGTTATAGCAGAGGGGAAGGTTCCAGAAAACTCTGGGAAAAGGCCCTGACACACCCCCAATTCTCATTGGTTAATCAAATAAACATCACAATTTTGTTACTGGTGAATAAATAAATGATCAAAATTTCTGACTGGCCAACGCCTTAAGTTGGCGGGAAAGATAGAAGTGTTGATGAAATTTGAACATCAAAAACAAACACCAACGTTTACATACAAAATTACACTTGAATTTTAATTGTTCATCTTCACCCCAGAGAGCTCGACATAAGTTTATAGTAGCGGCATCTGTTGAGAAATGTGCAAACTGCTTGTACTAGTTGTTTCAAAATTTATGATTCAGAGGGGCGCTAGTTTTAAACGTACGGAGCGGGTGTACCCCCGGTAAAAAAACAAAAGGTTGAAAATGATGAAAATGCTGAATTTCGGCGGAATGCTGTGACTGGCTGAACGTATCAGTAAAATGTGAACTTTAAGTAAAGCACATTACATCACATGCTCTGTTCATATGAAATAAACTTCAAATACATATTGTTCATGGATCTGACTATTACATGGACAAAGTATGTACCAAGACACTACGCATATCTATAACCAGAAAGTCATGAATGAACATCTAATGAGTTTGAATTATGTGACAAACGTGTACAATAACATGCATTTGTGTAATAGTCTTGTTTTTACTGTTGAGTGATTGCAAACATGTAGTTACGTACTGTATATGAAGAAAAGTGGAATGTTCTATGAGTTGGAATATTCTCGTCTCCAGGACTTTGAAACTCGCATCAGTTCGATGTTCATACAATTGCTGTTAGCCGTGGAAATTTTGAAACAACTGCAACAATGCTGTGCAGGGGAAAGTAAAAAACAAAATATCGCAATTAGAAATTGAGCTAGAAGAGGTATGACATTTTAGGAAGCCTCTTTGGAGGAGAGGCCTGTGATATGAGGCTATTCCTATAAGTGGATATAATAATATCCGTAGCTTTTCCTGCAGTGTCTGCTTTGTTTCTGCGCTCATTTTTTCGTAGTTGTGGATTATATTAAAACAACAGCTACATTGTGTTCGTGAGGTTCGGAAGTTAGTGACGTAGTCACCTAAAAACATATTGCCATATCCCTTGTTTCCTGCTCGAAACACAATTTACCGGGCGAGTTAACCGTGCAATTAGGGGAGCACAGCTGTGAGATAGTGGGTTCGAGCCACACTATCGGCAGCTCTGAAGATGATTTTCCGCCGTTTCCCATTTTCGCACTACGAGAATGCTGGGACTGTACCTTAATTAAGGGCACGGCCCCTTCTTTCCCACTCCCCCAAAATTAACAAAGCAATATATTTTAGTTCCCCACTTTTCACCAATGAGAGTGTGTTTAGCTGTTGCCACTCTCATTGGAGTAATCACATAAATGGGATTGCAAATAAAGGGTACAGATCTCTGCACACGGTTATGAGGGTGTTTAGGGGTTGTAGTAAGGCTGTAGAGGAGAGGGCATATACGTATCTGGTAAGACCTCAACTAGAGTATGATTCCAGTGTATGGGACCCTCACCAGAATTACTTGACTGAAGAACTGGAAAAAGTCCAAAGAAGAGCGGCTCAATTTTTCTAGGTGATTACCGACAAAAGAGTAGCGTAACAAAAATGTTACAAAGTTTGGGCTGGGAAGACTTGGGAGAAGGGAGACGAGCTGCTGGATTAAGTGGTATGTTCCGGGCAGTCAGTGGAGAGAGGCGTGGAAGGACATTAGTAGAAGAATACATTTCTATGGTGTCTTTAAAAGTAGAAAAGATCACAATATGAAGATAAAGTTCGAATTCAAGAGGACAAATTGGGGAAAATATTCCTTTATAGGAAGGGGAGTTGGGGATTGGAATAACTTACAAAGGGAGATGTTCAATAAATATCCAATTTCTTTGAAAATATTGAAGAAAAGTTTAGGAAAACAACAGATAGGGAATCTGCCACCTGGGTGACTGTCCTAAATGCAGATCAGTAGTGGTTGATTGATTGATTGATTGATTGATTGATTGATTGATTGATTGATTGATTCTGCTGTTTATGCCTTATGTCGTCATATGACCTATCTGTGTCGGTGCGACGTAAAGCCAATTGTAAAAATAAGAATAGGAACACTGTTTATTCCTTTGTGAAAGTAACACCTGCCACTACTTGTTTTAAACCGGATAACACTTATCGCTAATACTTATATGTGTATCTCGGACTGTACTCCTAAGATGTTCCACTCTTCGCTCTCTAGTTAGATGTAATCTACTCTGTCATACTCCACTTCGCCCCCCAGCTAAGCTCTTGCGGGGGTGTGCGAACAGAACTCTGGCAGTACAAGTTCGCTGCACTCGCCTGCCGGACG
The DNA here is from genome assembly GCF_040414725.1 of Anabrus simplex. Lineage (NCBI taxonomy): Eukaryota > Metazoa > Arthropoda > Insecta > Orthoptera > Tettigoniidae > Anabrus > Anabrus simplex. The sequence continues at coordinate 46,649,559 of NC_090266.1, read as the reverse complement.
GATCGAACAGGAGCACAAGGGTTTTTTGTTCATTTCTAGAGGAGTGTAGTAGCACTACTTTATTTTATATCAATAGAGGGCAATAAAGTACTGAGTAGGTCATCGGGCACACTTCTCTTGAATGTCATGCCGTTTAAATGTCTATCAACATGGTCGTTGAGAATCTGGTTTTTCTTTTCACTTCTCTGAACGGGTGGAATGCTGGTGAAACTACATCTTTTTGAATTCGTTTTCGTTATCTTTATTACTTCAGCAACGAATACTAGTGTAAGCAGTGCGTTTCCTTGTCGAATTCTAACAGTCCGATGACGACACACGTAATTTGTCAGAAATCATGGCAATACACTCCTCGAAATGCATATTCGAAACCTAACTCCAGTCTGTACCACAAACATTGTTGTTTTGAAAAAATTTCCTCTAGGCTTTCAAGCTGAATTCCTACATTACATGATAGCAGCACCATCGTAACGTTCGTCATCCAAATTATGGCTATAATGAATTAAGGGTAACCTTCGCTTTAAGGAGAACGAGACATTTCAGTACATCCCACCAAGGTAGCTGTGGTTTGTGACCCAGTACCAGCTGTGAAACCCACTAGTTAGATGTAATCTAATATCTCAAACTCCACTTCGAGAGATAAGTGCGTTCGAACCCCACTGTCGGCAGCTCTGAACAAGGTTTTCCTTGGTTTCCCTTTTTCACACCAGGCAAATTCCGGGACTTTCCAATTAAAAATATTTTTACTATCCTCCTTTTCTGTAAAAAAAAAAGTGTCCGTCTATGCTAGATGGGACAATGTGTAACTAGGCATTTTTCGGCTTATCTAAAAGCCATCTTCAGCAGAAGGCTCAAAATGTTACATATATACACTAACAAATAAATCACTGAGAAAATAGTGTAGAATTTTTTTTTTTGCTAGGGGCTTTACGTCGCACCGACACAGATAGGTCTTATGGCGACGATGGGATAGGAAAAGCCTAGGAGTTGGAAGGAAGCGGCCGTGGCCTTAATTAAGGTACAGCCCCAGCATTTGCCTGGTGTGAAAATGGGAAACCACGGAAAACCATTTTCAGGGCTGCCGATAGTGGGATTCGAACCTACTATCTCCCGGATGCAAGCTCACAGCCGCGCGCCTCTACACGCACGGCCAACTCGCCCGGTTAGTGTGGAATTAAAAGAACAATGATCGTGATTGACATATGTTGATGTTGAGGTGAAAAGGCCTCTCGTCTAAAATCCTCTGGTTAGGGTAAAAAATTTTAGTCATTTTAAAATAGATGGTCCATCTTCCAGGGTGCCGATATTCTGCTAATGGAGCAGCTGGAATCAAATGGCGGTGCGATGTCTAAGGGTTTCAAAATTGCGTTATTTCACGCGATGTTTTATTTGTATCACCCGTTCATTTCCCTCTTTTCTCCATTGCAGATTACTTGTACTCAAAATTGCCTTATTGACGGTTTCACTAATTTGAACAACACAATTGTGAAACCCTCAGATGTCGCACGAACAATTGTTTCCAGCTGCTCCATTAACAGAATATCGGCACCTTGGAAGATAGATAATCTATTTTAAACAGGGATAAAAACCTTTTTTACTTTAACCAGAGGATTGAAGGCATGGCCGCTTCCTTCCCACTCCTAGCATTTTTCTATACTATCGTAGCCATAAGACCTATCTGTGTCCGTGCGATGTAATTTTTTTTTTTTGCTAGTGGCTTTACGTCGCACCGACACAGATAGGTCTTATGGCGACAATAGGATAGGAAAGGCCTAGGAGTGGGAAGGAAGCGGCCGTGGCCTTAATTAAAGTACAGCCTGGTATGAAAATGGGAAACCACGGAAAACCATCTTCAGGGCTGCCGACAGTGGGGTTCGCATGCACTATCTCCCGGATGCAAGCTCACCGCTGCGCTCCCCTAACCGCACGGCCAACTCGCCCGGTAGTGCGATGGAAGGCAACTTGTAAAAAAAAAGACAAAAACCTTCATTTACAGTTTTACGTTAAAAGAAAGATTACCACTGTATTTGGCTAACTGAACACTGCCGAGCTGGCGGTCTGTAGGTACTTGAGAAGGTACGAAGTAAGTATCTCCTTCTTTTCCTTGTTACGCATTACTTAGCAGCCTAGTTGGATCGCGTGGTCTTTACACTGCTTTATAACCTGATGTCCTACCTGACCCCAACGCCATGGAAAGAGATGTATTCAGTATTGCTTGTTTCTGTGCTGGTTGCTAGTGTGATGTGTGTGTACGAATGTATTGAGACACACAAAGAACCCAGTCTCCCAGGCAGAGGAATTAAAATTTCCGACACGGCCGGAATCGAACTCGAGACCCCTCAGCTGAAGGCCGCTATGCTGACCATTCAAACAAAGAGTTGGACGAGTAGCATTCGATATCACTATTTACGGTAACTCCATGAAGAAGGGGAGTATATTGTTCTACGAGCCCCGTAACAGTTCTCAAGAGCACGAATACAACAACCATAATAATAATAATGATAATAATAATAATAATAATAATAATAATAATAATAATAATAATAATAATAATAATAATAATAATAATAATAATAATGCTATTTGCTTTACGTCGTCCCACTAACTACTTTTACAGTTTTCGGAGACGCCAAGGTACCTGAATTTAGTTGGGTAGGCGTTCATTTACGTGGCAGTAAATCCACCGACACGACTCTGACGTATTTGAGCACCTCCATATACCACCTGAGCCAGAATCGAACCTGCCAGGTTTGGGTCAGAAGTGCAGCGCCTCAACCGTCTGAGCCACTCAGCCCGGCAGCATGAACATAGAAAGTCGATAACTTAATATTATGTAAACTAATAATAATAATAATAATAATAATAATAATAATAATAATAATAATAATAATAATAATAGATAATCTATTTTAAAAAAGGGATAAAAACCTTTTTACTTTAACCAGAGGATTGAAGGCATGGCCGCTTCCTTCCCACTCCTAGCATTTTTCTATACTATCGTAGCATCGTACTATCGTACTATCGTACATATAATATAATATAATGAATATATAATAATAATAATTATTATTATTATTATTAATGTGGCTATTTCTAGCCGAGTTCAGCCCTTGTAAGGCAGACCCTCCGATGAGAGTGGGCGGCATCTGCCATTTGTAGGACACTGCGTGTTATTGTGGTGGAGGATAGTGTTATGTGTGGTGTGAGTTGCAGGGATGTTGGGGACAGGACAAACACCCAGCCCCCGGGGAATGAATGAACCAATGAAGGCTAAAATCTCCGACCCGGCCGGGAATCGAACCCGGGACCCCTCTGAACCGAAGGCCAGTACGCTGACCATTCAGCCAACGTGTCGGACCTTATGTAAACTGATCTGTATATATTCTTATGGACTCATACTGAAAAGTACGTCTAATACGACTACTAATAAAAATAATGTTACTGGCTTTACCCCCACTAACTACTTTTACGGTTTTCGGAGACGCCAATGTACCGGAGTTTAGTTGCGTACGAGTTCTTTTACATGGCAGTAAATCTACTGACACGAAGCTGACGTATTTGAGCACCTTCATAAGTATACCACCGGACTAAGCCAGGATCGAACCTGCCAATTCGGGGTCAGAAGGCCAGCGCCTCAACTGTCTGAGCCACTCAGCCCGACACGTGTAATACTACACACTCGGTATGTACTAAAGGAAACTAAGAACAGAACTTAGAAATAGGCTGCTACTGTAATTGCAGCGGAAATTACAGGGAATATAAGGCGTAATATTAAATAAAATACATATAATATAATGAATATATAATATAAATTATATAATAATAAAAATATATAATAAAGAAATACTCGCCTCACGCTTGGTGTTTTATTGAATTCTTAATGCTGTATGTATGTTGGGTATTCAGCCAGGAGGCTGGTTTGATCCTCTACAGCTCCACCAACACCTGTCATAGATAGCCTAGGTGTCACTGAAGAGGCATGCTGAGGAAATGAAGAGTGAGGTAGTTTCCCGTTGCTTTCCTTTCTGAGCCAGAAGTTGCTATTACATACTGTACCAGAAAAAGTTGATGGGTTCTTGAGCATGGGAAAGATCTCAGGTATTGTGCGGTACTTAGGAGCCGGAACAGAGAAGGAAATTTCGCAGGGCGAATAATATATGGTATAATTTTTTCTGATAAATGTATTCAAGATTTGAATGAAAATCACTCTGCTTCTATCTCGCATTTAAACACTAGAGACTGTTTTGGAAATATATTCTTCCATTGATATATTCAATTTAAAATTAAATTTCAGAACTCTTTAATGCATGTAAAGTTAAACAGAAATATAACCTTTCGTCGAATACGTTTTCTTGACGTTCGAAAATGTCCAAAATCAACTCTTATTACACACAAATGAACCCTACAGTTCAATTCGTAAATATTACTCAAAATAAACACTTATTTCATGAATTGTTCTTATGAAAACCTGAAGTTTAAATTTATTCATCAATTGAATATGGTTTCTCAAAAGTTCAAAATTAAACATTGATTCTCCTAAATCACCCATGTGAAATCCTAGAGTCTTTTTAAATTGAAATTTACAGACTGAATATGGTTTCAGAGAATACACACTGGGTTCAGAAAATCCTAAAGTCCATCTAAATTCACTTATTTTCTTAAATAGACCTACAGTTCATCTAAATGAATTCCTACAGTTTATCTAGGTTGTAAAATTGAAATTCACACGAATATAAAATGTTCATGAATTAGGCACTTGTATCTGACTAACGTAACACTCAAGAATTATTATTGAAAATGTGTCTTTGCATTGAGTCAGAAATTATCTAGTGCAATATTTTGAAGTTATTCACCCGAGAAAATTGTAGAGTGCACTCATATCACCTGAGTTCTGCAAACTGGAATTGATGAAATGCGGCTACTTAGTTCGGCGACTGGAACTCCCACGATGTTCAGTATGAGGTCGAACCAAGCACCAACAGCTGCGTACCACGTTCCAAATTCCTCGACATACCACGTATTATCCCTCGTATCTCCTCCAACGTTGTAATCTGTCCCACGTTGAATTGGATGTTCGAATAAATACGAACTTTTAACACTTTGTCTCCGGTGTTGTCTGATATAATTGACACACGGGAATGTTCAATTGACACGGTAACATGAAAACGTAGCACTGTCTGTTAGCAAGTTAAGGGTGACTAATATTGCACTTTGAAATTACGTGAGCCTGAAAGCACAGTTCACAATTGCACTTCGCAATGCAGCAGTTAACGTGATACTGAAAATAATGCTGCCTATTAGCACAGTCTGAAACACAGGTCTCTGTGTGAACAATTTGCAGTAAAATGTTCTCATTGTTTAAATCACGAGAGTTTTAAATGCACGGTTCACTTAATGCGAGATTATTACACTGGGCACAGTTCATGACATTTAAAACACGTAGTAATAAATTCAGAATTAAATGTGAAGGTCACAGTTCATGGAGAAATCAAGCACAGATTCAGTTCATACACGACGTATTCAACAGTCTCTAAAAATCTCGAACACACGTCTTAATTTGATTTTCAGTGTAAGTTAACCTTAATGAAGTCCATATTTCCTAGAACCGACATAAAATGTCCTTAAGGTTCAGTCACGTTCATAATACCACTGTTCAAACATTCGTTAAAAAGGTGAAAATTGTCCACATTTGATCCTAATAATCACTGAGTGTTTGACTATCATAACACGTTAAACAGTTCACAGTCGTATTCAAATTTGAAAACACACGTAGAAACCTCCTTAAAATCAAAAATGCGTCGACAATAATACGTTCAAATTATCACACACAGTCCCTTCAATGTCCGTAACGCTGTACATAAGAGTGACAGAGTTCGAATACACACCGAAAAATCAACAAGTCCACAATACGGTAGAAATCTATAAGTCCTGCATTGTATTATTTGAACATAAATTCACCTTGAAAATTTACATGTCCACAACTCGGTAACAATTCCTAAGTTTCGTATAACATGGAATTTAGCTTAGAGGCACTTTGAAATATTTCACAAATCCACGAAGCGCCTGAAATTTCTAAGTATCGCGTTCTCGTACGGCGAGTTTTTCTAAGTATTTCCGCACGGCATTCATTACGACTTCGCGTAGGAAGAAAGATATAGCAGGGAAGAGTGGGAGGTGATACAAGGAGTATCTGCCGGTTTCCGAGTTAGACTCGCTAGCACGGCAAGAGTTTGTGTTTGAATAAGGTGGTGTTGAAGTATGGTATTGAAGGGCCAGGGAAAAACCACATAGGCAGAAAGAGCCTACGTGTAAAACCTGAGTATTCATGGCGAGTAGTTGACCTTTATAACCGTGGTGGGGTGGCTCGCTGCTCCAAGCGACGAAACAGTGATTTCATTCCACCTTAATATCTCCGAAATTACTGAATGGATTGACTTCAAATTTTGGCTACTTCCCTTTATAAATACGGGCTTCACGCTGGTGTAGATCATATTTCTGCAACTCAAATCGTTTATTAGTTATTAAAATGTTTCTAGACCATTCCATAGGGGTGGGTCTACAACACGTGGCGATTACGTCACTCAGCCGGTTCTTCGCTTCGTAAAATCGTGCTGTCTCTCTCACTCCTGCAACAAACAGCGGAGTCGAGGACATTCGTTCGCAAGGCTGTTTCAGATGTTAAAGCATAGCAGTTCTTTAACAAATAATGAATTATAAATGTGATGTGCCAGGCCATAGGCATTCCTGGTACAATATCATTCTGTCAAGCCCACTGAAGTGCATGCTCCGACCGACCGAGTGATGTTTTCACACCGTTCATAACAGGGACTGGCTGCATAAGGAGCGGTTTTACTAGAATCGTTCATACCTCGGTCACTTTCATATTGTCAAAGCCAAGGATGAGACTGAAATGGGACAATGAGAATAACAAATTTATTCTAGCCCATACCAGAAGACATAGTGCATTATAAACACTACATCTCGCCAGCAAAGGCACGAATTCTTAATATAATTACATAAAATAAACATTAAATAAATGATATTAGCTTTAATGTCCGGAATTTTGGCGCTAGATTTCACCAAAATGGATCCCTCGAATTATGATAGAGCATGATAATTCTCTCTCCCAGGAAGCGTACATCAAGCTGCCTACTGGTACATCTGCTATTGGTCTTACCTAACACTCTGAAAACGATTAAACAGGTAGCTTCACCTAGGTTCTCCAACAACAACGTCTCCACTGATTCTAAAATAAATACCTATATTTTTAGTTGTACCAGTGCACGAGCACTTCATCTGTACACGAAATATACACTTCACACTCACAACGTTAGTATTTACGATTACGATTTGTTTTACGTCACACCGACACAGACAGGTCTTATGGCGACGATGGGATAGGAAAGGCCTAGGAGTGGGAAAGAAGCGGCCGTGGCCTTAATGAAGGTGTGACTGGTGTGAAAACAGGGAACCACGGATCTCCATTTTCAGGACTGCCGACAGATCACATCTGCGCGCCCCTAACCGCACGGCCAACTCACCCGGTCAAAACATTAACTAGTGGAAGACTCCATATGTATATTGAGTAATCCTAGAGCCAAAACAGTGGGAAACGACAGTGAGCCCGATGACCAATAGTTATAATGCATATACATTGTCATTCATTGTTTTTCTGTATGAACACCAATTGCCGGCTCTCACCATCAACACATGTTATAACAATTTGATACTGTTCCTCTTAATGTACTGACACTAACAATTGATTTTGGAGACACTTTCGCTTGCACAAATACACGCTGTTCATCTATGTCTGAAAAACAGGCCATAGATTAACGAAAGTTGCCGTGAGACATAGAAGACCAAGTAACTTATATGTACTAGACCGGTACACTAGTACAACAGTTGTATAGGAAAAGAATCAGTAAGTAAATTGTCCCTACCTAAAATGTTCATTAGACCGCGTCCTCCTCTTCTCCCCACTCCGTCTCGATATGTCCAAGCTCGTTCAAGCGTGTCTGTCCAATCATGACCGAGAGATTTCCCGCGCCATGATAACCGCGTGGCTGTTTGCCGAGCACAGCCGAAGCTATCACTTTTGGGTCCATGATGCGGCTGACTTCAGAATATCAATGTCCCAGACATGGACTCTCCGTATGATTCACTAAAACTTACCCTAGATGTATAGTGAATTTCTCCCATCGGTCGGCCGGCAGGCGTGCCCAGCTTATCTGCCCCGTGTTGACTCATCACTGGCTGTTACGCAGCGCAGCGACAACACGGGAATGCCCATTACTTCGCAGGTCAGGTCCGTGCTTAGAACGTGTATTAAGTGATGATCTGTCGCACTAACATTTCTCGAGTTGTGAAGTTTTACTTCGGGGTATAAATCTCATAATGCCTCCACATGTGTACATGGTAGAAGAAAAGGTATTGATGTACAATAATTATGTGGAGATACAATCAAACAGGGGAGTCGTTAGGCGATTTATAACACCATTTCCAGGTGTGCGTCCTCCACATAGAGAGACCGTGTGGAAACTCGTAAACAAATTGAGAGGGACTGGTTCTTTACTCGGTAAGAAGTGATGTGTTAAAAACCGTTTACTTAACGAGGAAAAAGTAAATTAAATAGCGGGAAGATTAGAGCATACTCCTACAAAATCCCTAAGAAGACTTGGGCAAGAAACCCGGGTTTCTAAGATTTCAGCATGGCGGACTACGGAAACGTTAAAATTAAAATTTAAACTTTGGATGAAATGAAATAGCATATCCGGAGAGAAATAGCCCCAATTACCGAAAACGAATCAGTCTTTCCTAAGATAATGCCAGAAATGTGGGATGCAGGAGGAAAACCTGTCATAAGGTACGAGCTTATTTCCTTAATTCCTAATTGCTTATTTTCTTAATTTTAATTGTTATCTAATGTCATGTAAAAATAAAGGGAGCAAAGTGCTGTACTTGTTGCTATGCGGGAAGTGATGAGTCAACGGGAGGCAGATAACCTGGGCGCGCCTGCCGGCCAACCGGTGAGAGAAACTCACTGTATTTCCAAGTCTGGAAATAGCTATTTGTTTCACAACTGCTTGTACAAAATAAACTCCTAGTATCTAATATGGATACATTCCATCTTCAAATATTACTTTACCAAAATAATAATAATAATAATAATAATAATAATAATAATAATAATAATAATAATAATAATAATAATAATAATAATAATCCCAACAACTATGCAGGTATATCACATTTGGATATTACATACAAGATATTCTCAAAGGCCTTACTCGAAAAACAGAACCACAGTTAGATCCTAAATTGGAGGATTATCAATCAGGATTCAGAAAAGAGAGGTCCTGTCCGAAACAAATCTTGAACCTTAAAACTCTTATAACATACCAGAAATCTAGGGCAAAAGCATTGACTTTCAGAAGGCGTATGATTCACTAGACCGGGAATTTCTCCTTTCTGCACTCAAAGAATTCGGCCTGAGCAACAAAACAAACCTCATTAGAGAACTTTCACTAATACATTTTCCGAAGTCAAATTAATAGGAGTATTGTTAGCTCCTTTTGAAATCAAAACTGGTGTCCGACAGGGTGAAGGATGTCCTCCATACTGTTCAATTGTGTCTTGGTGAAGGTAGTCAGAGAATGGGATAAGACAACTAGTGGTGGAATTCTATTGGGATCGGTAAACAAGGGTATCAAGATCGAATGTTTAGCTTTCACAGACGGCATGGCCTTACTAGCTGAGACGTGGGGGAAGCCAAGGAGCAGTCCATCAAACTGCTGAAACAAACAGAGAAGATAGGTATCAAAATCGCTTTGAAAAGACCACAACAATAACCAACATAAACAATCTTCCAAAATATTTGAAAGTGGAGGACCAAAAAATATAGGTCGTCAGGGATCTCATATACCTTTTGAATGGATCAGTTGGAATAGTCTTGAGAAGAAAGCAATGGAACCTCGACGAATCAAAATAGAAACAGCCTCACAGCTTACGAAAGACACCTGTCACCAAAAAATCCTTCTCCTGGAATTCCAACATTAAACTTAATACAGTAGTCAAACCTAAAGACCTTTATGCTGCAGAAACACCGTCTATAACTACATATGGTCCAATGGAAAAGTTTGAGATCAGGGAAAGGAACATATTAGTAAACGTTCTAGGCCTCAGATTCCATAATAACGAACTTTCACACATCAGCAATGAAACCCTGTAGAGGAAAACAGAGACAACTGCGGACACAATAAGGAAAAGGAGAATTGATTTCTTTGGCCACATCCTAAGAATGGGCCCTGTAAAGGATAACTAAAATAATCTTCGACTACAGTATTTCCGCAATAAGGAAACCAAGCCGAAATGGTTTAAGAGAACGAAGAAGGACCTACGATAGTTCCAAATTACAGAAGAGATGCTTGTAGATGGATCCGCGAAGAAAATAACCAAAGATAAAATAAAGAGGTTTCAGGACAGGGTGAAGCCCAAACAATTACACAGAATTTCTGAAGAAGAGAGGAAGGCAAGATCTAAAAGAATGAAAAAGTACTGGGAGGCCGGGAAAACACGACCCACTAACCATTGATTGATCTATTGTACCCCAAGGTGGGTGAAAAGGGTAATAATAATAATAATAATAATAATAATAATAATAATAATAATAATAATAATAATAATAATAATAATACGTATGATAAATACAGTGCAGGTGTGTGACATATGAACCATCACAAAGGAAAGAAGAGTGTAAAATATTCAGATTTCACTATTCTTTGTATGAAACTTGATAGAGCTGGAATTATCAGAACATATCTGACATTTAATGAACATGTGGTGTACCAATTAACTTATCTAAAATTAATTACGAAGTGGTAATTAAAAAACCGATAATTAGCTCGTGTTGCTAGTTTCAAGTACCGTGATGCTGCGCCACAAACCTCAAATAAATACAGACGAGGAGACAAGGACGTCATTAGGATAGGTTTGATGATGAGGCTAGCCCGAGGAGAGCGTAATTCCGAATGCACGAGAAAGTAAATTAAACGACATTTCTGAACACAGATGACTTGATGCTAGATATGAATTTGTTGATAAGAAAATGACGGTTGTTGAATTTCTTTAATTTTAGGAGAATAATGACATAATAGTCATTAGCAGTCAGGTTTGCTGTCAGATTCAAATCTCTGAATAAATTTACAAATAAATAACACTGTCACTGACAGACCGTGGTTCGAATCTCGGTCTGTGGCAGTGAGAATATTGAAATGGAAAGTCATGTTTAGTCATAGTATTTATATCCTGTATAAATCACCAATATAATCATGCAACTATGCTGGAAAAAGTGGTGAAATATGCATTTACGTATACACTTACTTTCATTCTATTAAACTCTGGAATGAAATGCAAACGTAAAACACATCTACCAGGCTCACACCAATACATAAAATCATGATCATGAATAAACAGCTGACTGAAAAACAAAAGATCACACTACTTACAGTTGCGGCTGTTCCCACTAGTGCATATCTATCTGTGTTCACACATATGCACACGTCTCCTAGATAAGACACAGTGTGTTAATTAATACACATTATATATCAATTAGTAAGGTTGTAACAAAACCGCGTAAAAATCCCACAAAGGTGAAGAAACAAACTTATATATGATATTTTGTTTGCAGACATAGTCCGAGGTATCCTGGGATACCTTCCAGTTCACACTTCACATTCTCCCTAATGTCCAGCGAATCACCAAGACGCAATCCACGTGTTTCTAGCTTCTTGATTGATTCTGGCTAGTATGAAGTGGCCGCCTCTGTGGTGTAGTGGTTAGTGTGATTAGCTGGTACCCCCGGAGGCCCGGGTTCGATTCCCGGCTCTGCCACGAAATTTGAAAAGTGGTACGAGGACTGGAACGGGATCCACTCAGCCTCTGGAGGTCAACTGAATAGAGGTGGGTTCGATTCCCACCTCAGCCATCCTGGAAGTGGTTTTCCGAGGTTTCCCACTTCTCCTCCAGGCGAATGCCGGGATGGTACCTAACTTACGGCCACGGCCGGTTTCTTCCCTCTTCCTTGTCTATCCCTTCCAATCATCCCATCCCCCGCAAGCCTCCTGTTCAGCATAGCAGGTGAGGCCGCCTGGGCGAGGTACCGGTCATTATCCCCAGTTGTATCCCACGACCCAATGTCTCACGCTCCAGGACACTGCCCTTGAGGCGGTAGATGTGGGATCCCTCGCTGAGTTCGAGGGAAAAACCAACCCTGGAGGGTAAGTACATCAAGAAATAAATAAATAAAGAAAGAAAGAATGATTTCGAAGTGCGTCTCGATGAGTGCCAGTTCCCTTTGACCGTTTCATTGATGAAATAATAGTCCGTCTGTGTGGTGTAGTGGTTAGTGTGATTAGATGCCAGCCCCGGAGGCTCGGATTCGATTCTCGGCTCTGCCAGGAAATTTGAAGACTGGTACGAGGGCTGCAACGGGGTCCACTCAGCCTCTGGAGGTTAACTGAGTAGAGAGGGTTCGATTCCCTCCTCAGCCATCCTCAAAGTGGTTTTTCGTAGTTTCCCACTTCTCCTCCAGGCAAATGCCGCGATGGTACCTAACTTAAGGCCACGGCCGCTTCCTTCCCTCTTCCCTGTCTATGCATTAAATACTTTACATTTTCTTGAAGACTGCTTATTTATTTATTATTTATTAATACATCCATAACAGGGTATATCTCCAATTACAATGGATGGTACGAAGTACATTCAATATATAAATGGTACTTATATGTACAAAATAATATATAACACTTGAAAAACCAAGATTGCCTTGACTAAATTAAGAATAATTTAAACACATTTTCAATAAAACAAACATATAAAATATTAAAGTTAAGAAAGATAAAACAAATAAGCAGAGAAAAAAGAAAAATATTCATAAGAACAGTAAATACACGAACACGTATACATTTGATAAATAATAGTGGTATTACATACATCATATTTCAGTGCTGAATTAATTTTCTCCAATAAATTATTCATTATAATGTAAATATTGTTTTAACATTTTTGAAAATAAAGGAAGTGATAAAGCAAAATCTATTTGTCTGCTGTCTGAAGATATTCTGTTATGTACTTCACACATTTTTACAACAGGTGAATTTTTATGATGTGAGGTGCTTGAGAAGGGGCAGTAAAATATATGTCTCAAACGAAGAGTTACCCTCTTGATATTGAAGTTGATTCTTTTAAGAAACTCTTGGTTATCTAATATTCCATTAACTGTCTTGTAAAGAAATATCTGTTGAGCTAATATTCTACGTGTACTGAGCTGCATTAAACCAAATTCATTTAATAGAGTTCTATAAGAAACTCTTTGATGATATGATGATCGGTTATATGTTTTAAAATATAAATATCGTAAAATTTGTTTTGTTTTTTTCCATTTCCTTAATTGTACACATGTACTGAGGAGCCCACACTACACATGCATATTCAAGTTTACTTCTAACAAGATGACTGAATAAGATTTTTAAAGTACATCCATCCCTAAGTTCCCGATTATTTCTAATAATATACCCTAATTGTCTAAATCCATCATTTGTAATTTTGTAAATATGACTGTTCAATGAATATTTTGAATCAAGCATAACACCCAGATCATTTACTAAATTACACCTCTGCAAGATTTCACCATTTATACTGTAGTTATTCACAGTCGCATTCTTATTACGAGAAAATGTGATCACAAATCACTTTTTAATATTGAAAATAAGCCTGTTTGCAACACACCATTTGTAACAGTCGTCCAGATCGGCTTGCAATTCCATAGCATCATCATACCCGGTAATTTGCTTATAAATCTTTAGGTCGTCAGCGAAGAGTAAGCATTTTGAATATTTTATTACTTTCGGTAAGTCATTTATAAATAATAAAAATAACAGTGGACCAAGGTTTGAGCCCTGAAGGACTCCAGAATTAACTTTGAACTTGAATGAAGTATTTTGTGCGTAAGATACAAACTGTTTTCTGTCTAATAGATATGAAGAAATTAATTTCAGACACTCAGAAGATGAATCAAATAATGATAATTTACTCAAAAGTATACCATGATCAATTTTATCAAAAGCTTTTGCAAAATCAGTATAAACTGCATCGATAGGAAGCCCTTCATTCATTGAATCAGAAATATCCTGAATAAAGTTCATAAGATTAGTCGTAGTACAACGCTTGGGATAAAACCCATGCTGAAATTCTGATGCGTATGGTTTGATATGATTAAATATTCTAACATAGAGTAATGTTCAGAGAGCTTCGCTGGAGCACATATTATTGAGATAGCTTTGTAATTCTCAATTTTCGAACTATCACCAGATTTAAGGATCGGAGTTATTTTACTTATTTTCCAAATCGCAGGAAATATTTGCGTCTTTAAAATTAAATTATATATGGTACATATTGGAACCATTAGCTCCTCTGCACATCCTTTAATAATGTAAGGAAGTATGTGATAAATTCCCGCCGATTTAGATGCCTTAAGTTTTGTTACTGCATCTTTGTACTCATGTTCGCGTATAGGACCCATCTGCAAACTATGAGCAGTAATCATTGACACTGACTCGGTGGCTATATATAAAGAAGGCTGGGGTGCATAAACAGTTTGAAAATAACATGCAAACGCGTTGGCTATTCCTTGCGCAGTTAAAAAATGGTTTCCACTATATGTCATACACTGTTTGAACAAACTATTATTTCGTTTACTTTTTATGAAACCCCAAAACGTTTTCGGATCATATTTTATATTATCCTGTGACTGTAATATATACAATTTATATGCCCTTGCAATAAGTGTCTTAGACTGTTTTCTTAATTGTTTGTACATGTGAGCGCTGTATTCAAAAAGCTTCATGTGCTTCCTGTGAATCTCCTTTAATTTCAACATTTTAATTATATCTAATGTAAACCAACAGGGGTACATTCTTTTCTTATTCACTGTTTTTTAGGAACATATTTTGTGAAAAAGTTATTAAGGACTTCATAAAAATAACTTACTGCATTGTTAGGGTCTTTACTCAATAGTAACTGATTCCAGTCATTTATTTAACGATGCATACAACTCATAAAAATCGGCCTTCTTGAAATTGTAGATGCTGACAGGATTATTTTGACTCGCTTAATGTTAACAACCAGTTCGAAATATAAAGCAGGATGATTAGAATCCTCAGGCACAAGGGGGTAATCTCTTCTGAATACATTAATATTTCCTACATAGTTGGACAGAACTAAATCAAGTGTTTTACCATTGTCATTTTTTACGTTATTTAAAGAATTCAGATTGAATAAAGCAATTTTGGTCCACAGTTAAGTAAATTAAAGTTACTATCATTGATCAAGGGTAAGTTAAAATCACCCGTTGTAATAACATTATAATGTTGTATGAATTCGGTGTTTTCAAGTACAGCAAAAAAATTATTATAAGTTTCTAAATCAGAGTTTGGTGGAAAGTAAACAGTTACCACGGGATATACCTTTTCACCTAAAATAAATTTAACACAGACACATTCGATGTTCTCTACATCAATTTCTACAAGAACAGATTTAAAAGTATTGGCAACAGCTATCAAAACACTTCTTATGTACACGATCCCGCCGAAAAACATTATATCTTGTATCAAATATTTCTCCATTATATACACTCTTCGTCAACCATGACTCTGTAACCATGATCACGTCATAATTACTAGCAAGGACACTTGTGTATATGTCACTTATTTTGGTGTTCAACCCTCTAACATTCTGATAGTAAAATGATAACAATTTACCCCTTACAGCCATATATATCATTCCATATTCTTAACATCATCAATCGTTCTAAGAGTATATACATAAGTGTCACTTGATTTCTTCCTAAGTTTAATATTTCCTGCATTATCCACCCACAAATATGCAAAATTTCTCTCCCTTTTCACCTTCCTCGCTTCACTGATTATAATCCTTCTGTCTAAAGTGAGATTTTTGTTGACATAGATAGGCCCCCCCAGAGGCAAGTCCAATGTCAGCACAGCTCAAGTTACTTTTAATCTTACGCCTCTGGAGAAACATATCCCTATAAAATCTTCTAACAAATTTCACGATAACTCCTACGTGAGGTTGACTTGCTGACTTTTTTTAACCTATGGCATGTGTCAATCACATTATCAATCACAGTAACATCTAATGCCCGACCTACATTTTTCACTAAGGAGAACACATCCTCATTTGGCGTTTCAGGAATCCCATGTATTTCCAATGTATTCCGCCTTCCATATTGGTCTAGGTCATCTATTTGTTGCTGTAAGTTGCTGATCTTGTTCTTTAATGCACAGTTCTCTGATATAAGGCTCTCAATAACTTCCTTACATGATTTCAGTTCTTCTCCATGACTCTTGAGTAAAATAAAGTTTTCCTTCAGTTTCTCATGAACGAGTTCAGTGATTTACCGAGCTCTACCTCAAGATTCTTACACGATTCCTTAACTTATTTACGAATTGTAAGCAGAAGTCGATATATCTCGCTTAGAGTCGGTATATTTTCTACAACATTACTACCCTCCTGATCACTCACATTACTACAGGGAGTTTTCTCACAATTACTGCATAACCACATCTCATCACTGGATCGCAAGTTTTTCACGTACTCTTCCGTAAGGTTTACACATGCACTATGAAATAGATTACTGCATAACTTGCACTGAATTTTTCCATTTACATCCTGACGCGCCACAGCTTTTGAACAAATTCCACACACACCCATTTTACAACAGGAAATACTAGTGCTCTGTACAGATAAACTTTCGTAATGTTAGCTGTAATCGTTGCAATAGATTCAATACAATACACTTCTACTCCTTGGAAACAGTGAACACTGAATTTGGTAGCAGTTTGTAACAATCGATAGTTCACTTGACGCCACAGAAATTCCAACACTCTATGTTGGTAGCAACTTTGTAAACACTGTTATAGATTGCACTGAATCTCACTACAGTTTAAAAACTGATTAACAGCACTTAGTTGAGCTACAATTGAAATGTTTTTTACGTCAGTTTAAACATGAGTACTTACAGTTTGAAAGAATTGCATCCTTTTCAGCCAAACATCACTATATCCACTATAAAATCTTGAAAGCCTAGAGCACAAGTCACTGCCTGCCTACCTCGCCATTACCAACATTGCTTGTGAAACATGTTAAAATATGCACAATAAAAATCGAAAACATGCACAATAAATTTGAAATCTATGCACTAATCTGAAATACCGGTATATGCAAATATACCGGGTGGTTCAGCATCCCCTTATTTTTTAGGAGACAGGCAATCCAAGTAACGCGTATAACCTAAAGATCCTTATAATTTAGTTTTAAGAACAACAAACAACTTGAAATTTCTCCTTATGTTCAATAAGGGTCTCCCCTACCTGTGTGTCATCACTATAAATATTGATCCATGGACCTAGCAAGGGAAGAACTACTATGCACAATTCCGCGCCAAACAGTAAGGACCATTCTGCAAACATGTGACTTATTGCTTCTTGAAATAACACAGGTACACTTAATACGATGGAATTAATAGATTATAGCACGTGCTCTGTAACATAAGGAAGTTAAATGAATACTGTAAACCTTCATTGAAGACTTTGACAGATATGTTAAGTTTCCGAGTTGAAACGGCCGTACTTAACTACTAAGCGTCTAGCAAACATCGAGCTATTTGCTATTTTTTTCTACGGGCTCTACGTCGCACCGACACAGATAGGTTTTATGGCGACGATGGGATAAGAAAGGCCTAGGAGTGGAAAGGAAGCGGCCGCGGCCTTAATTAATGTACAGCCCTAGTATTTGCCTGGTGTGAAAATGGGATCCATAGAAAACCATATTCATGGCTGCCGACAGTGGGGTTTCAACCCACTATCTCCCGAATGCAAGCTCACAGCCGAGCGGGTGTTCCATTTTAACGGGGATACATAAATAATCAACATTTTTGCTGTTTTTTTAAGGAGTGCGATCTGATTTGGTGTATATCCACTGAGGATGGGTGAAAGAAGGATTGGGAAGGAAATCGGTCTTGGTTTCTTTATTAAGGTACCGTCCCGGCATTAGCCTGGTGGTGAAAATGGGAGACGGGGAACACCGTTTTCAGGACAGCCAGCTTGGGATTCGAATCCAGAACCTACCGAATCCAACGCACACAAGTAACAATCCACACCTGCCAGGTCACATCAGGGCACTTATTCATTTCCTCACGATGTATTCCTGTGAAGAGTACATTGAACTGTTGCTAATTTAAGGAGACAGTACGGTCGAATTAAAATGTATACCACGTGCTCCGTAATGGTAAGATGTTAAACGAACACTGTAATGTGATCAAAATTTCGAGCACTTGTTACTCTGAATATGCAGGGTAACATACTTTCTACCTACAGACCATCACGTGGTAGTCCAACCTGGTTAAGTAAAATCGGAGAAAACGGTCTTTTTCTGTACCGAACAGAAATTCACTCATCGGAACAGGATGCTGCGCGACCATATTTAATTCGCTGTAAACGGAGTTAATCGAAAAATAAGGTGTACCAGCCTGTGATTCGAACTTACTGCCTGACAGTTTCGCTAACTCAACAGCAGTGACGCACGGTTTAACTATCCCAGCTACCGCAAGCCGTGGTGCACACCTCATACACACTTCCTGTCCAAACGTGAGATAGCGTTACTCGCAGCTGTGATCGTTTTCCACATTCATTATAGTTTAAGTGATAGAAATAACACAGCCGCTAATGATTTCTACCATATTTGCATACAATTATGTAAGCGGCATGATTGTACTAAGGCCAAAGGGAAGCAGAAGCTACGACTTTGTTAAAGATGACAAACATGAAATTCTACGTGTAAGGATCACCTCTAAAGATAATAAATAACTTGATGTCTTAGGAGTGTACAGACCAGGAAATGGTAGCGCAGGCGCTTATTCAGAATTATTTAATAAGATACTCAGCTATGTGGAAACGATAAGGAAAGGAACGTGATTGTAGCGGGTGATCTCAATTTACCAAATGTCAATGGGGAAGGAAATGCGAACGACAGGAAGCATGACCAACAAATGGCAAATAAGTTAATATGGGAAGGGCATATGATTCAGAACGTGATGGAACCAACTAGAGGGAGGAATATTCTAGATGTGGTGCTGGTAAAACCAGATGAGCTCTATAGAGAAACCGAAGTGATAGATTGCATTAGTGGTCACGAAGCTGTTTTTGTCGTAGTTAAAAATAAATGTGAAAGAGAGGAAGATATTAAAATTAGCACCAATAGGCAGTACCATATGACTGATAAAACAAGCATGAGGCCGTTTTTGAAAAGTATGTATGATCGATGGAAAACGGTAAATAAAAATGTAAACAGACTCTGGGATGGGTTTAAAGCAGTTGTCGAGGAATGTGAAAATAGGTTTGTACCTACAACTGTGGTAAGGAATGGTGAAGATCCACTTTATTATAACACAGAAATAAAGAGACTAAGAAGGAGGTGCATGTTGGACAGAAATAGATTTTAAATGACTGTGGAAATACAGAGAAATTGAAGGAAATTACTAGGAAATTCAATCTAGCAAAGAAATCTGCTAAGGATAACATGATGGCGAGCATAACTGGCGGTCATGCAAATTTTAGAGAAAAGTGGAAGAGTATCTATAGGTACTTTAAGGCAGAAACAGGTTCCAAGAAGGCTATTCCAGGAGTCATTAATGTACAAGGAATAATGTATACGAGGATCTTCAAAAGGCAGAAGTATTCAGTCTGCAGTATGTAAAGATTGTTGGTTACAAGGATAATGTCCAGATAGAGGAGGTGAAGTATTAAAATTTACCCATGACAACAAAGACATTTACAGTAAGATACAATATTTAAAAACTAGAAAAGCAGCAGGAGTTGATAAGGTTTCGGGGGATACACTAAAGACAGTGTGTTAGGATATAGTACCAAATCTGATGTACTTACTTGATTATTGTTTGGTTGAAGGAGCTATACCAAATGAATGGAGAATTGCTATAGTAGCCCCTGTGTATAAAGGAAAGTGTGATAGACATAAAGCTAAAAATTATAGGCCAGTCAGTTTAACATGCATTTTATGTAAGGTTTGGGAAAGCATTCTTTCTGATTATATTAGGCATGTTTGCGAAATTAATAACTGGCTCGATAGAAGGCAATTTGGGTTTAGAAAATGTTATTCCACTGAAGCTCAGCTTGTAGGATTCCCGCAAGGTATAGCAGATATATTGGATTCAGGAGGTCTGTTGGACTGTATCGCGACTGATTTATGTAAGGCATTTGATAGGGTAGATCACGGGAGGTCTGCCTCTTTGGTGTAGTGGTTAGTGTGATTAGCTGCCACCCCCGGAGGCCCGGGTTGATTCCCGGCTCTGCCACGAAATTTGAAAAGTGGTACGAGGGCTGGAACGGGGTCCACTCAGCCTCGGGAGGTCAACTGAGTAGAGGTGGGTGCGATTCCCACCTCAGCCATCCTGGAAGTGGTTTTCCGTGGTTTCCCACTTCTCCTCCAGGCAAATGCCACGATGGTACCTAAAGGCCAAGGCTGCTTCCTTCCCTCTTCCTTGTCTATCCTTTCCAACCTTCCCATCCGCCACCAAGGCTCCTGTTCAGCATAGCAGGTGAGGCCGCCTGGGCGAGGTATTGGTCATTCTCCCCAGTTGTATCCAACGACCCAATGTCTCAAGCTCCAGGACACTGCCCAGGCGACGTCACCTGCTATGCTGAACAGGGGCTTTGTGGGAGATGGGAAGATTGGAAGGGATAGACAAGGAAGAAGGAAAGAAGCGGCCGTGGCCTTAAGTTGGGTACCATCGCGGGATTTGCTTGGAGGAGAAGTGGGAAACCACGGAAAACCACTTTCAGGATGGCTGAGATGGGAATCGCACCCACCTCTACTCAGTTGACCTCCCGAGTCTGAGTTTACCCCATTCCAGCCCTCGCCTTTCAAACTTAGTGGCAGAGCCGGGAATCGAACTCGGGCCTCCGGGGGTGGCAGCTAATCACACTAATCACTACACCACAGAAGCGGAACTAGGTTATAACTACATATTTCAGAACTACTGTGTTATGATGATCAAATATTATTGTAGGCCTTCTTATGTATTAGGTTGAGTTTCAGAGTTACGTGAAGGGTCAGATATTGTTCTACTTATAGTTGTACACAGCGAGTGGCTGCGCGGTGAGAGTAACGTAGCTTTCATCTCGTATTCGGAGGATGGTGTGTTCGAACCCTACTATCGGCAGCCCTGAAGATGGTGTCCCGTCGTTTCCCATTTTCTCAAAAGGTAAATGCTGGGGCTGCACAACGCTCTATTACTTCCCACTCCTAGTCCGTTCCTATCCCACAAGACCTATCTGTGTGGGTGCGACGTAAAGCAAATTGTAAAAAAATATGACTGTGTATTACAGTTAATATACTTCTTCAATTCTTCCTTTATTATTATTATTATTATTATTATTATTATTGATAACACATTACTATTATTGTTGTTCTGATGTTAATTTAGTAGCAATTTGTTCAAATTCTGAAACAGTGATTAAGTGGAAAGGGCTAGAGCCCTAACTTCGCCACCAATAATAATAATAATAATAATAATAATAATAATAATAATAATAATAATAATAATAATAATAATAATAATAATAATAATAATAACAATAATAATAATAGTAAGAGGAAGAAGAAGAATATGCCTATTAATAAAATGCCGAGCTGAGCAGCTCAGATAGAAGAGTACTGTTCTTCCGAGATGAAACTTGCGAGTTCGAATAGCGGTCGCTTGATATCGAAGAAACGTAAAACTTATTAGTAGGACGTAAAGTTATTATTATTATTATTATTATTATTATTATTATTATTATTATTATTATTATTAATCTGTTTACTCTCAGGGTGGCTTTTCCCTTGGATTCAGCGAGGGATCCCACCTCTACCGCCTCCAGGGCAGTGTTCTGGAGCTTCAGACTCTGGGTCGGGGATACAAATGGGGAGGATGACCAGTACCTCGCCCAGGCGGCCTCACCTGCTATACTGAACTGGGGCCTTGAGGGAGGATGGGAAGTTTGGAAGGGATAGACAAGGAAGAGGGAAGGAAGCGGCCGTGGCCTTAAGTTAGGTACCATCCCGGCATTGGCCTGGAGGAGAAGTGGGAAACCACGGAAAACCACTTGCAGGATGGCTGAGGTGGGAATCGAACCCACCTCTACTCAGTTGACCTCCCGAGGCTGAGTGGACCCCGTTCCAGCCCTCGTACCACATTTTCAAATTTCGTGGCAGAGCCGGGAATCGAACACAGGCCTCCGGGGGGTGACAGCTAATCACACTAACCACTACACCACAGAGGCGGACATTATTATTATTATTGAAATAAAAATGAAAATCCACAATCTGTTTCCAGTGATCCGACTGGGTCAGGAATGGAATGAATGATGCTCCGATCTAGCGGCGAGGATGGGAACTGTACCAGCTGCCGAAGCCTGTCGCACTCCTCCGGGGCAATGATGAATGAATGATTAATGAAATGAAACGATATTGGAAAGTGTTGCTGGAATGAAAGATGACAGGGAAATCCGGAGTACCCGGAGAAAAATCTGTCCCGCCTTGCTTTGTCAAGCACAAATTTCACATGGGTTGACCGGGATTTGAATCACGGAACACAGCGGTGAGAGGCCGGTGAGCTTCCGCCTGATGCACGGAGGCTCTGTTATTATTATTATTATTATTATTATTATTATTATTATTATTATTATTATTATTATTATTATCTCCGTCACTGGAATAAAAATTTAGCCTAGGCTAGTCGCCTCGATACAGATGGTCCACAGGTCAAATTTGGGATGGATTTTGACTTTAGCTGCGTCTGGTCAATTCTTTTTACTTCGGGCTGAGCAGTGGTCGCTTGGTAGGCCAAGGCCCTTTAAGGGCTGTAGTGCCATGGGGTTTGGTTTGGTAATAGGTGTTGAATCCTAGCCGAGTAAAATATATATTATTTTGCTATTTGTTTTACGTCGCACCGGCACAGATAGGTCTTATGGCGACGATGGGATAAGGAAATTCCTAGGAGTTGGAAGGAAGCGGCCGTGGCATTTATTAAGGTACAGCCCCAGCATTTGCGTGGTGTGAAAATGGGAAACAACGGAAAACCATCTTCAGGGGACAGTGGGATTCGAACCCACTATCTCCCGGATGCAAGCTCACAACCGCGCGCCCCTAACCGCACGGCAACTCGCCCGGTAGAAGTAATATTATGGGTAGGGAAATTTTCTCATGAAACTGGAGTGTTTCTCGTAGAGAGAGGTTACGAGCGGTGGGAGAGAAATATGAAGTTACAGGTTTGAAGCTCACCTCTAAAGATAATAGGAAGTTTGATACTGTTTTGGGATGTACAGTCCTAAAAGGAAATCATATTGTTCTAGGAGGTCTTTAATACCATTTATGAATACGAAAACGGAATGTCGATCGATGTCATTAACACATCTGAAGATAGTTCCGGTTGACTCAAGTGTATTATAAATTGTGTTCGATCGATTGCAATGTTTTATTTTTCACTGTAGTTCTGTTCTCTTTTAGGCATCTGGAAAAAGTCAGTTAAGTCTTCGTTCTACGGAAAGTATGTTAATGATGTCATTTTGTCAAAAAAAATGTAATAAACGTAGCTACAAAATAATTTATCTGACAAAATGGGGCCTGATATCCAGGGGTCGTAAATAAGAAGTAACATGTTGACTATCACTAGGAGTCGAAGGAATTATATGAGTTTATTTATAGCTAGGGGCTGCCTGGCCGAGGCGGTAAAGGCGTGCTCGCTTCGCTCGAAAGGACGAGGGTTCGAATCCCCGTCAGGAAGTCGCAAACTTTAAGAAACGAGATTTCCACTGCCGGAGGTGCACATGGCTCTGAGGTTCACTCAGCCTACACCCAAAATGAGTACCGGGTAAATTTCTGGGAGCAAAGGCGGCCGGGCGTGGAGCTAGCCACTCTACCCCATCACGTGCTAAGGTTAACAAGGGTGGAAGCCTTTATCTTCCACTCCTCCAAGGGCCTTCATTGCCATTACGGAGGTGACTTTGCTTCTTGCTTTATTTATAGCTTCCATAAGTATCATCGATAACGTGAATTACAATGTAAAAAAGCAAGCTTATGGTTTTACATGAATGTTGATATCGTAATCATAGTCACGGGACCACCAGTTTCACGTAACTGCTGATATCGTGATCGTAGTCACGGGACCTCCAGTTTCACGTGACTGTTGATATTGTGATCATAGTCACGGGACCTCCAGTTTCATGTGTCCACTGACATCGTGATCGTAGTCACAGGACCTCCAGTTTCACATGGCTCCTGATATCGTGATCATAGTCACGAGACCTCCAGTTTCACGTGACAGTTGATATAGTGATCATAGTCACGGGACCTCCAGTTTCACGTGACAGTTGATATCGTGATCATAGTCACGGGACCTCCAGTTTCACGTGACTGCTGATATCTTGATCATAATCACACAATCTCTAGTTTTACGTGACTTTTGATATCGTGATCGTAGTCCCGGGACCTCTAGTTTCACGTAACTGCTGAATCGTGATCATAGTCACGGGACCTCCAGTTTCACGTGACTCTTGATATCGTGATCATTGTCACGGGACCTCCAGTTTCACGTGACTCTTGATATCGTGATCATTGTCACGGAATCTCTAGTTTTACACGACAGTTGATATGGTGATCATAGTCACGGGACGTCCAGTTTCACGTAACTGCTGAATCGTGATCATAGTCACGGGACTTCCAGTTTCACGTGACTGCTGATATCATGATCGTAGTCACCGGACCACCAGATTTACGTGACAGTTAATATCGTGATCATAGTCACGGGATCTCTAGTTTTATACGACAGTTGATATCGTGATCGTAGTCACGGGACCTCCAGTTTTACACGACAGTTGATATCGTGATCGTAGTCACGGGACCTCCAGTTTTACACAACACTTGATATCGTGATCGTAGTCACGGGACCTCCAGTTTTACACGACAGTTGATATCGTGATCATTGTTACGGAATCTCTAATTTACACGACAGTTGATATCGTGATCATTGTCACGGAATCTCTAGTTTTACACGACCGCTGATATCATGATCATAGTCACGGGACGTCCAGTTTCACTGACTGCTGATATCGTAATCGTAGTCACGGGACCTCCAGTTCTACGTGACTGTTGATATCGGGATCATAGTCACGGGACCTCCAGTTTTACGTGACTCTTGATATCGTGATCATTGTCACGGGACCTCCAGTTTCACGTGACTCTTGATATCGTGTTCATAGTGACGGGACCTCCAGTTTTACGTGACTCTTGAGATCGTGATCATAGTCACGGGACCTCCAGTTTTACGTGACTTTTAATGTCATGATCATTGTCACGGAATCTGTAGTTTTACGTGACTGTTGATATCGTGACAATTGTCACGGAATCTGTAGTTTTACGTGATTCTTGATATCGTGATCATTGTCACGGAATCTGTAGTTTCACGTGACTCTTGATATCGTGATCATAGTCACGGAACATCTAGTTTTACATGACAGTCGATATCGTGATCATTGTCACGGAATATCTAGTTTTACATGACAGTTGATATTGTGATCATTGTCACGGAATCTCTAGTTTTACACGACAGTTGATATGGTGATCATAGTCACGGGACCTCCAGTTTCACGTGGCTCCTAATATCGTGATCATTGTCACGAGACCTCCAGTTTCACGTGACTCTTGATATCGTGATCATTGTCACGGGACCTCCAGTTTCACGTGACTCTTGATATCGTGATCATTGTCACGGGACCTCCAGTTTCACGTGACTCTTGATATCGTGATCATTGTCACGGGACCTCCAGTTTCACGTGACTCTTGATATCGTGATCATTGTCACGGGACCTCCAGTTTCACGTGACTCTTGATATCGTGATCATTGTCACGGAATCTCTAGTTTTACACGACAGTTGATATGGTGATCATAGTCACGGGACCTCCAGTTTCACGTGACTCTTGATATCGTGATCATTGTCACGGGACCTCCAGTTTCACGTGACTCTTGATATCGTGATCATTGTCACGGAATCTCTAGTTTTACACGACAGTTGATATGGTGATCATAGTCACGGGACCTCCAGTTTCACGTGACTCTTGATATCGTGATCATTGTCACGGGACCTCCAGTTTCACGTGACTCTTGATATCGTGATCATTGTCACGGAATCTCTAGTTTTACACGACAGTTGATATGGTGATCATAGTCACGGGACCTCCAGTTTCACGTGACTCTTGATATCGTGTTCATAGTCACGGGACCTCCAGTTTTACGTGACTCTTGATATCGTGATGATAGTCACGGGACCTCCAGTTTTATGTGACTGTTGATGTGATCATTGTCACGGAATCTGTAGTTTCACGTAACTCTTGATATCGCGATCATAGTCACGGGACCTCCAGTTTTACGTGACTATTGATATCATTATCATTGTCACGGAATCTGTAGTTTTACGTGATTCTTGATATCGTGATCATAGTCACGGGACCTCCAGTTTTACGTGACTGTTGATGTGATCATTGTCACGGAATCGGTAGTTTCACGTAACTCTTGATATCGCGATCATAGTCACGGGACCTCCAGTTTTACGTGAATGTTGATGTCGTGATCATTGTCACTTAATATCTAGTTTTACATGACAGTTGATATCGTGATCATTGTCACGGAATCTGTAGTTTTACGTGACTCTTGATATCGTGATCATAGTCACGGGACCTCCAGTTTTACGTGACTGTTGATGTGATCATTGTCACGGAATCTGTAGTTTTACATGACTCTTGATATCGTGGTCATAGTCACGGAATCTCTAGTTTTACACGACAGTTGATATCGTGATCATTGTCACGGAATCTCAAGATTTACATGAGAGTTGATACCGTGATCATTGTCACGGAAACTCTAGTTTTACATGAGAGTTGATGTCGTGATCATTGTCACGGAATCTCTAGTTTTACATGAGAGTTGATATCGTGATCATTGTCACGGAATCTCTAGTTTTACACGAAAGTTGATATGGTGATCATAGTCACGGGACCTCCAGTTTCACGTGGCTCCTAATATCGTGATCATTGTCACGGGACCTCCAGTTTCACGTGACTCTTGATATCGTGATCATTGTCACGGGACCTCCAGTTTCACGTGACTCTTGATATCGTGATCATTGTCACGGGACCTCCAGTTTTACGTGACTCTTGATATCGTGTTCATAGTCACGGGACCTCCAGTTTTACGTGACTCTTGATATCGTGATCATAGTCACGGGACCTCCAGTCTTACGTGACTGTTGATGTGATCATTGTCACGGAATCTGTAGTTTCACGTAACTCTTGATATCGTGATCATAGTCACGGGACCTCCAGTTTTACGTGACTATTGATATCGTTATCATTGTCACGGAATCTGTAGTTTTACGTGACTCTTGATATCGTGATCATAGTCACGGGACCTCCAGTTTTACGTGAATGTTGATGTCGTGATCATTGTCACGGAATATCTAGTTTTACATGACAGTCGATTTCGTGATCATTGCCACGGAATATCTAGTTTTACATGACAGTTGATATCGGGATCATAGTCACGGGACCTCCAGTTTTACGTGACTGTTGATGTGGTGATCATTGTCACGGAATATCTAGTTTTACATGACAGTCGATTTCGTGATCATTGTCACGGAATATCTAGTTTTACATGACAGTCGATGTCGTGATCATTGCCACGGAATCTCTAGTTTTACATGAGAGTTGATATTGTGATCATTGTCACGGAATATCTAGTTTTACATGACAGTCGATGTCGTGATCATTGCCACGGTATATCTAGTTTTACATGAGAGTTGATATTGTGATCATTGTCACGGAATATCTAGTTTTACATGACAGTCGATGTCGTGGTCATTGCCACGGAATATCTAGTTTTACATGAGAGTTGATATCGTGATTATAGTCACGGGACCTCCAGTTTTACATGACGGTTGACGTCGTGATCATTGTCACGGAATATCTAGTTTTACATGACAGTCGATGTCGTGATCATTGCCACGGTATATCTAGTTTTACATGAGAGTTGATATCGTGGTCATTGTCACGGAATCTGTAGTTTTACGTGACTCTTGATATCGTGATCATAGTGACGGGACCTCCGGTTTTACGTGACAGTTGATGTGATCATTGTCACGGAATCTGTAGTTTTACGTGACTCTTGATATCGCGATCATAGTCACGTAATCTCTAGTTTTACACGACAGTTGATATCGTCACCACCACGAACGTGATTTTTTAATTTCAGAATCCCGCAAGCATTGTCTGGTATTGTAGTTACGGCCGTCTTTGAGAGTTGCCAGCGAGTATGCCACTCAGCTATCACGTTCCCTTGTAAAATGTGAGGATCTTCCCACCCATTACCAGGAGGGTACCCTACACGGAGCACAAGGAGAGATTATCGACATTTAAAAGGATTGTAGAGCGATTGAGAGTATGTGTGGGAGTTGTGAAGGAAGGAACTGCAGTGAAAGTTTCTCATAGAAGGGATGAACACAGCTGCTGACGCAACTGGTGTCGAAGTATCCTTAGCACACGAAGTTGTAACTAAAGTAGTTTAACATGGACACAGCAAAACTATGGCGTACGGCTTTATAGAATTTGACAAACGTGTCCCCAGTTGCAGCAGTTCCACAATATACACGTAAGTCTGTCTCTCTGAAGTTGGAAAAGGCTCACTGATAATGAAACATTACATACTGAAAATAATTACTCTTGGAGATCACACGATTTTTTTTTGCTAGTTGCTTTACGTCGCACCGACACAGATAGGTCTTATGGCGACGATGGGATAGGAAAGGCCTTGGAGTTGGAAGGAAGCGGCCGTGGCCTTAATTTTTTTTTTGCTAGGGAGTAGTATAATAGGCGGGTTCGGCGGCCACCTCCACCTCAGGCTCCCAGAGGCCACCTCCACCTCCACCTCAGCCAGAGGCCTCCCAGATGCCACCTCCACCTCCACCTCAGCCAGAGGCCTCCCAGATGCCTCCTCCACCTCCCGCGGGAAATTTGAATTTGTAAACAAAGCCACGTGCTTTTTGACAGCTGTCATCGACAACAACGCATCGCTAACCTCAGTACTGCCATCTTGACGGGCCTAAACCTCAGTAGTGCCAACTTAACCTAACTAGCTCGAGATAAACAAAGCCACGTGTTTTTTGACAGCCACGTGCTTTTTGACAGATTTGTAAACAAAGCCACGTGCTTTTTGACAGACAACAACGCATCGCTAACCTCAGTACTGCCATCTTGACGGGCCTAAACCTTAGTGGTACCAACTTAACCTAACTAGCATGAGGTAAACAAAGCCACGTGTTTTTTAACAGCCACGTGCTTTTTTGACAGCTGTCATCCGCCATCTTTGAGCACTGTGCTGCCCTCTATATCGCAGTAGCTGCAAAATTCGTCACCTGTCATCGGCAGTGCTGCCATCTTGACGGGTCTAAACCTTAGTGCTACCAACTTAACCTAACTAGCGCGAGGTAAACAAAGCCACGTGCTTTTTGACAGCTGCCATCCGCCATCTTTAATCTATTGAGCACAGTGCTGCCCTCTTTAGCTACTTACCTTTGAAATGTGGTGGTGGATAATTTGAAAAATGCTTTTTGACAGCAGCCATCTTGCATCGCAAAACCTCAGTGCTGCCCTCTTTAGCTAGATACCTGTGGTGGCAGACAATTCCACGTGACAGCAGCCATCTTTAATCAAGAGAGCACCGTGCTGCCCTCTATGTGGTGGCGGCAAATTGAAAAATTCCACGTGCTCTTGTTTGGAAACAAACTCACGTGCTTTTTTGACAGCTGTCATCTGCCATCTTTAATCAACAGAGCACAGTGCTGCACTCTATGTGGTGGCGGCAATTCGAAAAATTCTATGTGCTCTTGTTGGGAAACAAAGCCACGTGCTTTTTTGACAGCTGTCATCCGCCATCTTTAACCAACAGAGCACTATGCTGCGGGCAATTTCGTCAGCTGTCATCCACCATCTTTAATCCAGAGAGAACAGTGCTGCACTCTATGTGGTGGCGGTAAATTCCACGTGCTTTACAAACCTATGCGCTTTTCTGTCATCCACCATCTTTAATCCAGAGAGAACAGTGCTGCACTCTATGTGGTGGCGGTAAATTCCACGTGCTTTACAAACCTATGCGCTTTTCTGTCATCCACCATCTTTAATCCAGAGAGAACAGTGCTGCACTCTATGTGGTGGCGGTAAATTCCACGTGCTTTAGAAACCTATGCGCTTTTCTGTCATCCACCATCTTTAATCCAGAGAGAACAGTGCCGCGCTCTATGTGGTGGTGGCAAATTCTACGTAGAAACAAATTCTACTCGCTTCAGCTGTCATCCACCATCTTTAATCAAAAGAGCACCGTGCTGCCCTCTTTGTAGTGGCGGATAATTTGAAAAAAAATCAGCAGCCATCTTTAATCCGGAGAGAACAGTGCTGCCCTCTTTAGCTACTTACCTTTGAGGCGGTTAATTTGAAAAATTCTTTTCGACAAGCAGCCATCTTTAATCCAGAGAGAACAGTGCTGCCCTCTTTAGCTACTTGCCTTTGAGGCGGTTAATTTGAAAAATTCAGCAGTCATCTTTAATCCAGAGAGAACAGTGCTGCCCTCTTTAGCTACTTACCTTCGAGGCGGTTAATTTGAAAAATTCTAGCTGCCATCTTTAATGAAAAGAGCATCGTGGTGCTATCTTGCGAGTAATATTTTACGTCACAGCTGTCATCCACCATCTTGCATTACTAACCTTAGTGCTGCCCTCTTTAGCTACTTACCTTTGACAAGCTGTCACCCGCCATCTTGCATCGCAAACCTCAGTCCTGCACTCTATGTGGTGGCGGATAATTTAAAAAAATCTTTTTGACAAGCAGCCATCTTTAATCAACAGAGCACCGTGCTGCCATCTTTAGCTACTGCCATCTTACATCGCTTACCTCGCTGCTGCACTCTATGTGGTGGTGGCTAATTCGAACAAGTTTAATCACGCATCGGGCAAGCTAGAGTAAGCACGTGCTGTTGTGATGACGTCATTGTGCATGTTTAAACCCGTTCGTTGACTAAAAGCTTTAGTCTTCGAGAAACAGTGATAGAGTGTAGAGTGCAAATATGACGAAAACATTAATAGTTGATGTGCAAGGCTTTAAAGTAAACGGAAACAAATTTGTGTTTAAAGAGGTGGCTGTGTTAGATTGCAGTGTGTTGTGGGCTCCAAAACTTGTTAGTTTAGTATTTAGTCCACCGTTCCCTTACTGTTTGCAAACGGATGAAGATAAAAAGCAGACTCAGTGGATTGAAAACAATTTAGGTTTGAAGTGGGAAGAAAAAGGAATACCTTATCGTTTTCTACCTTTAATGATGAATACACATTTGTCAAGAGCAGATCTTGTTCTTTTAAAGGGTTGTGAAAAGAAAGAATGGTTGCGTGATTTTCTACCATCATCATGTGAAGTTATCGACATGCATGAATTGGGGTGCCCATCATTTAAATCTCTTCCGAAAGAGCATAGCAGAGAAACAAGTAAACAGTCTTTACAACATGTAGGTATGCTCTTTGATTGGTTGTGTCGCAGTGCATGCCGGGAAGTGAACAACATATGTAAAGTGCAGTGTCGAAATAACCTTAGTGTAAAAGAAACATTTGTAGAGTAAAGACATCATGTCATTTCTAACAGATACTAAGTGTAACGCAGTTGAAAAGGCGATCGTAAAGTTTTATGCATGCAAAAAGAAACTAAACACTTTTACTGAAGAAGAGTTAAATGCATTACCAAAGGCATTTTTGGTTAATGTAGCTGCGAATGCTGTAAAGAAGATTTGGGAAAAGGTGCCCCGTGAGTGGACTCAAGATCCTGTTTTGTCAGAGCTTCAAACGTGTAGTTTACATCATGAACACGTGAGTTTAGCTAGAAGACCTTCTGTGAGACAGTGCCGTACATGTCAACTAATTAAACTGTATCACGGACCTAAAACTAACGAGTTGTCTTCGCTTATAAACACTTATCATGGCTGTGGAGAGAGTAAACAAGGAAAAGGTGAAGAAACGTGCTGGGAGAAAGATGAGGAAGCATGTTGGGCGTGGACTCATCAATAGAGTGATTGATCTTCTTTTCTTCGTGCTTCATCTCCCCTGCGGCCCTAGAACACATTCGCCTGATACGTAGTTACATGCTGCCTGTATGTCGTGTAGCTGTTAAAATCTGCTTCGTAAAGTTATGCTGTGTGTGTGTGTGTGTTATTACCTAGTGCTTTAGCTGCTCAGAAGAATATAGCAGCACTTGTCGTTGTTGGTGCAATAAAACGAAAACTGAGTGTCAAAGACCGTAACATAAACAAAGGATACAAATGTATGTATATATATATTCTAAAATAAATATGAATTGTCAAAACATATTACAGGTGTTGTTTAATCCTACAGCATGTCCTAGTGACTTAGAAGAAAGGAAACGTAGAGGATTAAAAGAAAACACACATAAGATTTAAAGTACATCCTCTTTATTAATCCATGAATTAAAGCTGTTATTAAAACCAAGCCATTTAACATACAGTTTATTACCACGACGTCGAATAACACGTTCAACTAAATAGTGATCAGGATATTTTGTTTTCTGCAGTTCTTCGATGTAGAATCCTCCTTCAATAGGCTGTCCTCTGAGATCGCGAAGTAAATACGTAACTGGATTAGTAAGCTTAACACTTCTGATTTGAAAAATTTCAGTGCTCCAGTTAGGTGTGTATCCTTTTGCAAAGATAGACTTGTGTTTGCTGATGCGAATGAAATCACCTTCTTTAAAGCGATAGCGACGTGGATCAGCTGTTTTGATTACAAGATGAATAGCATCTAGACGAGGTGTATTCTTTGTAACAAGACGTGGCTTTGTTCCGATAGTGCGATGAGGTGTATCGTTGTAGGTAGATAAAAGTCTAGGTAGCAGATCAATCCAACGATATGAACCTTGGGCTGTAAATTCTCGCCACATCATTGTTTTGAGTGTACGATTAAAGCGTTCTACAACACTTGCCTTGAGATTGCTGAACGTAGAGTAGTGTTGAATGCCAAGTAACTTGAGGTAAGAAGAAAAATCCTTGTTGTAAAACTCTTTACCTTGATCAGTTTGAAGAAGCCTTGGGCAGCGTTTCGATTCTTCAACAATATGTTTAAATGCTTCTTTAACTTGAGCTGCTGTTTTAGAACGCACGGGTTGTGCAAAAGCAAACTTTGAGTACACATCGATAACAGTAAGTAGATACTTATAGCCCTTATTACTAGAAGCATATGGAATCATTTCTACTAAGTCTGCTTGCCAGAGATGATCTTTTCCTCGTGTAATAACGCGTCTGCGACAGTAGGTGCGACGTGCTGGTTTATGTAACTCATGTGCGATGTTTACCTTTACAGGTGAGATCTTCTCTTGAGGAGCCATTACAAAATAATACCGGCATAACGTAGTTCTCTTTCTATTTCTAGAATTTCTGATCCGTGACCAGTGTGACCAGCCTCTTGCGATGCTCTTAAAAGTTGTAATCGTTCAACGAGTAAGTTTGGGTCATTCCAGTATCTTACATCCACATACGGCAACAAAGGCTTGTAGATAACGTCTAGACTACGTGCAGTCGGAAACAGCTTAGAAATAAACTCACGATACTTGTAACTCTTATTCGCATTTACAGCTTCTGTTCTCTTGTAATTACGTCGTGTTGGATCGGTAGCAAAAAGTATTGCTTTATACTTTTTAAGATCATCTTGTAAAATTATATCCTTGTCAGGTATTCGTGAGAAAAGAAGTTCTAAGAGTCCTTTCGTAGGTTTATAGGTAACACCTTTTACAATGAGTTTGTTGCTATTAATCTTAACATTTGAATTTCCTATCCGGAAACAGTCATCTTCGTAGCGAATACCATAGGTAGTGTCAGTTTGTCCTGTAAAAAGTTTTTCTATATAAGGTGCAAAGAGAGATCCATAGGTATCTTGAATAAAAGTTCTAAACTGATTGCGATACTCTGGTGTAATCATAACCTCAGACAAAGATGGTAGATTTTGCGTCGATGTAGTAGGTGTTTCTGCAATAACATCTGTAGTTAAAAACTCAACACGCTTAGATGGTGATGCATCATTAAGTTCTTCTTCTTCTTCTTCCTTATCTTCCTCTTCTTGATCTACATCCTGCTTCTTCTCTTCCGTATCTTCTTCATGCTTTTCTTCTTCATGCTTCTCTTTATGATATGATGTTTGCATAGAAGCAAAACTTGAAGTAGGCTGCGGTAATGAAGTAGAATTAAAAATTTCTTTGAGTGGTGTACTTAGCTGTGGTTTTAAAAATAAATCCGTGTCTGCTTGAATACGTTTAAGCTCTTTAAATTTCCGTCGAATATTGTTTCGAGCTTGGATGATATGTTTTGTGATCTCCTTGCTAGATGTTAACATGATGGTGGTTTTTAATCAAGTAGTTACTGTAATTCTGTGTTAATGCATATAAAATGATCGAAACCAATGCGATATCGTCCATGCTGTACATCACTTTCTTTATCAATAACTAAAAAGCTGTAACGGTGTAATGACCAACATTTAGCACACATACGTTTAAAGTCATCGAATGTCATATCAGTGTTAACATGATCGTTATACACATGTCGCATGTTGCGCTCATCTTGCCGAAAAAGCACAATAACATTTGCGTTGTCGCGTATCAACTGCTTGGGCACACGAGAATAGGTTTGGCACAAATAGATGCAATCAACATATTTATGTCGACCCATACTAAAGAATGCACGAATAACGTTTTGCTGTTCTGTTGCGACATCATCAAAGATCATTAGAGAATTAGGAAGCACATCGTCTGGTGATGGTACTTGCTCATGTGAATTAAATTTAAAATATCTTATTCCATCTTTAACTAGATCGTGCATTACAGTTTGTAGAATAGTATATAGCGGCTGATAGAGTGACTTTGCGAAAACGTAAATATTCTCGAAGCGTACACCATTTACAGAAGTAATAAGTGTGAGTAAAAGATTTGTTTTACCGCATCCCGACGGACCTGATATAATACATCGGACAGTAAAAGGAAACAACGTTCCATGACGTTTTCTTGTAGTTGTACTAGAACTAGGTAAGAGATGTGGTACAATGTCGGTAACAGGTAGCGTGTCTTGCTGCTTTATAATCTTCATGATAACTGAATCATAAAGTACGTAATAGTAATATATATATTAAACGAAACAAGAGGCAACGGTTAGTTTATGATTTGCTCTTGACTAGTAAAGTCGTGTCCAGCATGGTGAAACAACGATATCCAAACGACATGAAGAAGAAGAAGAAAGTAAAAACTGTTGGATGGAAAGATGTTATAAAGGCTGCGCAAAAAGCTATTCGAGGGGAATACAATCCTCGTGTAGCTATTACTAAGGCGTTACGCGCAGCAAGAGCGAGAATTTCTCCAAAGTGCAGAGCAATATTTAGTAAACGTGCGCGAATTATTCCTGTACCAAAACGAGGAGGATTTCTTCCTGCGCTGTTTGCTGGCTTAGCAGCTTTAGGGTCATTGCTAGGTGGTGCTAGTGCTGTAGCGAGAACTGTCAAAGCTGTAGAAGAAGCGAAACAACAGTTGAAAGAGAGTGAACGTCATAACAAGACGATGGAGGCAATTGCGTTACGAGGCAAAGGTGTGAACATGAAGCTAGCGCCATACAAGAAAGGGCTTGGTATCTACATTTCTCCAAAAAACGTCTACTGAATGCACTGCCATATCGAGCTCTAACGCATGATGAAGTTTTTACGTTTGCTAAACAACTAGGAATTCATTATTTTCGAGGAGTGTATATGCGCGATCAACTACCAGCACGTCCACGTGAACGTGAAAGTGCCGTAATTAACTTGGACGACAGTCGTGGACCTGGAACTCATTACGTTGCTTATGTAAAACGTAAATCTAAAGTATGGTATTTTGATAGCTATGGAGATTTACCTCCTCCTTTTGAGCTCATACGTTATTTCGGAAGCAGTGCAGACATTGTTTACAATAAAAACCGTGTGCAAAACTTTAATACACGCATGTGCGGACGATTATGTCTTATGTTCTTATATCAAACCCAGACAGTAGAGAAAGTGTATTAGTATCTACGTGATGACGAACAGTGAAAGAACGTTTGCTGTACGTGGAGAAGGACCTGAAACAACCATCTATTTTAATCCGCCAATCGAACTTGGTTATCAGCCGCATAGTCTTGGACTAGTATCGTTTGAAAGCTACAATAAAATCTATAATGTGCGTGATGGTTTAAACAAGTTCTATTACGATGAGTATGTGCTAACACTACCCTCAGGTAGTTATACAGTAGATGATATTCACGACTATATTGAAAGTACGTTAATTGATCAGTTTGGGGAAGATAGTTTTAGTAATCATAATTACAAGTTCTCAATCACTATAAGCAACATTACGCATAAATGTGTTATTGAATCATCATTTAAGATTGACTTCAAATCACAACCTGATTCGATTGGATCACTGCTTGGATTTTCATCGAGGGAGCTCCTACCGAACGTACGTTACGAGTCTGATCAACCTATAAAACTCTTCGATGATTATAATGTGAACATTACTTGTAATATTATTACAGACTTGAATAGTAATCTACAACCTTCGCACGTCCTGCACGACTTTATTGTTACAGAGGAACGTGGATATACTATTTGTGAGAAACCAGCAGTAGTTCTTTATCATCCTGTGTCTGTAAAACACATTAGCAACATTACTCTTAGACTTGTAAATAAACATAATCAGCTTATTCATTTAGATCAGCACGCGAACGTAGCTTACAAACTACATCTTAAACCAGTATGAAAACCATCTATAAAACACGGTGTACATTCCGAAGACATACTACATGTGTGCAGAGACTCATCGAGTTAACAGATACCCATAAGCAGATACTCCAAGATTTAGGATATACACTACTACAACAGAATGGAAGAAATGCTAGACATTACGAATACAGTAGAAAGTCGTGAAGGTGTAGTACGAAGTGAGCTTCATTCCTATCAACCTTTTACGTTTGGATTAAATAACAATGATGAAATTCATTTTATTATTAATCAACAAGATGTTTACACCTTACCGCACGAAAGCTACCTCTATATTGAAGGACGATTAGAAAAGTCTGATGGAAGTGGACCAAGCACTTCACAACTAAACAACCATGCTCTAGCTTTTCTCTTTTCTGAAGCGCGATATGAAGTAAATAATGTTGAAATAGATCGA
Source organism: Anabrus simplex (assembly GCF_040414725.1). NCBI lineage: Eukaryota > Metazoa > Arthropoda > Insecta > Orthoptera > Tettigoniidae > Anabrus > Anabrus simplex. Next base: position 46,612,116 of record NC_090266.1, on the reverse strand, counting down.
ACGAAGAATGTTGGTATTACAAGCGCAATGAAACTCTACCCTTCTTTCTGTGATGAAGAAAGTAATCTTTTGCGGATGGCTGGATGGTGTCCAAAAGCTACTAACAACTGGATGATTAATGAGGATGGAACTTTTACGGGTATGTTATCACTGAAACATATTTTTGGATTCGCAGAAGACTTTACACGTATTATAATCAACGTAAAACAAGAGCTTATTCTAATCCGTGATCGAAGTGATTACAATTCTCTTAAAGCAGTAGAAACACCTGTAGAATCGAAAATAACACTGCATCGTATACTGTGGCGGATCCCACATGTAACCTTATCTGATCGTGAAAAACTTCGATTGCTCAAGATTGTAGAAAATGATACACCATTACCTATACGTTTTAGAAGTTGGGAGCTGCATGAATATCCTGTGTTACCACCTACAAACAAGCATAGCTGGGCTGTTAAAACATCACGTTTTACTGAGAAGCCCTTGTACATTATTTTTGGATTTCAAACTAATCGTAAATTCAATCACGAAAAAGATAGCTCACTGTTTGATCACTGCAAATTAAGACACGTTAGACTATATCTCAATGGAATTACGTATCCCTACGAAAACATCGACATTAACTTTGAGAAAAATAAGTTTGGGATGCTCTATGACATGTTTTGTAAATTTCAATCATCGTATTATCAGAAAGAAGATCGTCCGCTATTTACACCTCAAGAATTTAAAAATAAAGCACCGATTGTAGTTGTAGACTGCTCTTATCATGAAGAATCTATAAAAGAATCTCCAGTTGATATTCGTTTAGAATTTGAAACATCTGAAAACATTCCTGCTAACACAGCAGCCTATTGTCTTATTATTCATATGAGCGATGTTACTTACCATCCGCTAACGAATATTGTTACGAGACTATAAATAAGAATAGATCTTTATCATTTTCATTAGTGTGTGCTTCGACATCGTACGCTATGGAACAAAACTGTAAATGCGCATGCTGTTTGCATGCTCATACGCAACATCTTATTTATGTTTCACGAGTGAGTGAGGCTATTAAGATGTTCTATAAACGTAGATCGTCGATGCCGAAACATCTTATTCAATACTTACCACCAGGATTTTTATATACGTACGCTGCCTCTTACGTACATAATTTTTGGGACATCCTTCCTCTACACAGTAAGATGTCAATCGAAGTAGCTTTATGCAGAACTTGTGAACGACATTACAAGCATCGAGGAGAAAATGGTGATGATGATTGGGATGGACCAAATCCGAGGATTGAACACTGTACACAGTGTATGAATGAACTTTCTCTAGTACTTCATGATGATGATGATGATTCCGAAAAGGAATAACAGCAAGGTAAGAAGTACATGATCTTCTCTGTTAAGCATAGCATACTTAGTATAATATATTTCTAAATGCTTTGTTTAATTTGAATGTTGCAGGAGGCATTTCAGAAGCATACGTTGTTAAGAAGCACACCAACCTTGTCAGCAGCAAAAAACGAACACTGTTGTAGTACATTTGTAAATAAATATTTGATCGCATTCAAAAATGTTGTACTTATTGCATTGCTTTACTCCGACTTACTCTTAAGAAAAACGATCAGGTCTAAACATGCACAATGACGTCATCACAACAGCACATGCTTACTCTAGCTTTCCCGATGCATGTTTAAACTTGTTCGAATTTACCGCTACTACATTCCTTTACATCGACTTACTCTTAAGAAAACGGACAAGTCTAAACATGCATGATGACGTCATCACAACAGCACGTGCTTACTCTAGCTTGCCCGATGCGTGATTAAACTTGTTCGAATTAGCCGCCACCACATAGAGTGCAGCAGCGAGGTAAGCGATGTAAGATGGCAGTAGCTAAAGATGGCAGCACGGTGCTCTGTTGATTAAAGATGGCTGCTTGTCAAAAAGATTTTTTTAAATTATCCGCCACCACATAGAGTGCAAGACTGAGGTTTGCGATGCAAGATGGCGGGTGACAGCTTGTCAAAGGTAAGTAGCTAAAGAGGGCAGCACTAAGGTTAGCAATGCAAGATGGTGGATGACAGCTGTGACGTAAAATATTACTCGCAAGATAGCACCACGATGCTCTTTTCATTAAAGATGGCAGCTAGAATTTTTCAAATTAACCGCCTCGAAGGTAAGTAGCTAAAGAGTGCAGCACTGTTCTCTCTGGATTAAAGATGACTGCTGAATTTTTCAAATTAACCGCCTCAAAGGCAAGTAGCTAAAGAGGGCAGCACTGTTCTCTCTGGATTAAAGATGGCTGCTTGTCGAAAAGAATTTTTCAAATTAACCGCCTCAAAGGTAAGTAGCTAAAGAGGGCAGCACTGTTCTCTCCGGATTAAAGATGGCTGCTGAATTTTTTTCAAATTATCCGCCACTACAAAGAGGGCAGCACGGTGCTCTTTTGATTAAAGATGGTGGATGACAGCTGAAGAGCGAGTAGAATTTGTTTCTACGTAGAATTTGCCACCACCACATAGAGTGCGGCACTGTTCTCTCTGGATTAAAGGTGGTGGATGACAGAAAAGCGCATAGGTTTGTAAAGCACGTGGAATTTACCGCCACCACATAGAGTGCAGCACTGTTCTCTCTGGATTAAAGATGGTGGATGACAGAAAAGCGCATAGGTTTGTAAAGCACGTGGAATTTACCGCCACCACATAGAGTGCAGCACTGTTCTCTCTGGATTAAAGATGGTGGATGACAGAAAAGCGCATAGGTTTGTAAAGCACGTGGAATTTACCGCCACCACATAGAGTGCAGCACTGTTCTCTCTGGATTAAAGATGGTGGATGACAGCTGACGAAATTGCCCGCAGCATAGTGCTCTGTTGGTTAAAGATGGCGGATGACAGCTGTCAAAAAAGCACGTGGCTTTGTTTCCCAACAAGAGCACATAGAATTTTTCGAATTGCCGCCACCACATAGAGTGCAGCACTGTGCTCTGTTGATTAAAGATGGCAGATGACAGCTGTCAAAAAAGCACGTGAGTTTGTTTCCAAACAAGAGCACGTGGAATTTTTCAATTTGCCGCCACCACATAGAGGGCAGCACGGTGCTCTCTTGATTAAAGATGGCTGCTGTCACGTGGAATTGTCTGCCACCACAGGTATCTAGCTAAAGAGGGCAGCACTGAGGTTTTGCGATGCAAGATGGCTGCTGTCAAAAAGCATTTTTCAAATTATACACCACCACATTTCAAAGGTAAGTAGCTAAAGAGGGCAGCACTGTGCTCAATAGATTAAAGATGGCGGATGGCAGCTGTCAAAAAGCACGTGGCTTTGTTTACCTCGCGCTAGTTAGGTTAAGTTGGTAGCACTAAGGTTTAGACCCGTCAAGATGGCAGCACTGCCGATGACAGGTGACGAATTTTGCAGCTACTGCGATATAGAGGGCAGCACAGTGCTCAAAGATGGCGGATGACAGCTGTCAAAAAAGCACGTGGCTGTTAAAAAACACGTGGCTTTGTTTACCTCATGCTAGTTAGGTTAAGTTGGTACCACTAAGGTTTAGGCCCGTCAAGATGGCAGTACTGAGGTTAGCGATGCGTTGTTGTCTGTCAAAAAGCACGTGGCTTTGTTTACAAATCTGTCAAAAAGCACGTGGCTGTCAAAAAACACGTGGCTTTGTTTATCTCGAGCTAGTTAGGTTAAGTTGGCACTACTGAGGTTTAGGCCCGTCAAGATGGCAGTACTGAGGTTAGCGATGCGTTGTTGTCGATGACAGCTGTCAAAAAGCACGTGGCTTTGTTTACAAATTCAAATTTCCCGCGGGAGGTGGAGGAGGCATCTGGGAGGCCTCTGGCTGAGGTGGAGGTGGAGGTGGCATCTGGGAGGCCTCTGGCTGAGGTGGAGGTGGAGGTGGCCTCTGGGAGCCTGAGGTGGAGGTGGCCGCCGAACCCGCCTATTATACTACTCTAGGGGCTTTACGTCGCACCGACACAGATAGGTCTTATGGCGACGATGGGATAGGAAAGGCCTTGGAGTTGGATGGAAGCGGCCGTGGCCTTAATTAAGGTACAGCCCCAGCATTTGCCTGGTGTGAAAATGGGAAACCACGGAAAACCATCTTCAGGGCTGCCGATAGTGGGATTCGAACCTACTATCTCCCGGATGCAAGCTCACAGCCGCGTGACTCTACGCGCACGGCCAACTCGCCCGGTGTGGCCTTAATTAAGGCACAGCCCCAGCATTTGCCTGGTGTGAAGATGGGAAACCACGGAAAACCATCTCCGGTGCTGCCGACAGTGGGGTTCAAACCCACTATCTCCCAAATACTGGATACTGGCCGCACTTAAGCGACTGCAGCTATCGAGCTCGGTCACACGATATTGAGCACAAATATCGCTACATTCATGTCTGTAACTTATGAGTACGATATCCTTAGTCCAGCCCGCTTTCACTCCCGTACAGCAAAGTTGATATGAAAACAGTTAGATGTAAAGAGAGTTTCGTTCGGGAGATGATTTCCTTCTTACAGAATACTGTTGACCGCATCTGTGAACTCGCTGCACGTTGATTCACGTCCGGAGAGAACGCACATCGTAATTACTTGAAATGATCTACCCGTTCCAATTGGGTATTTCTGGCATTCATTTCTCTTATATATCTTCCCTACCGATATCATTTCAGTCTTTGAAATGCTAATATTCCTGGCATAGTGATGCACCTATTTCCATGTTCGTAGATAAGAAATTGCAAGTTTTCAGCACAATCTGACATCGGCATTTGATTTCTCTTTAATCTACTCTGAATCTCAAATTCCCCTAGTACGGCCAGCATCTTTTCCTTCGGTACTCTGTCATATGCTTTCTCTAGTTCTACGAAACATATAGGCCTAATCTGATCCCGACACAGTCCCTTTGTGGTCTGAACCCACGCTGAATTTTATCCAACTTACTCTCAAACTCTAATCGTAGGTTCTCTTCAAAAATGCCAATGAATACCTTGCCTGGTTGGTCGGTAGGTGCAGTGTGGGTCTCGGCCCATAAATGGCCACGGCTGGTCCGTGGTCTAACAGCTCTGCACTCTGACCGGCCAACCAGCAGAGGAGGGGCGGCCACGGCTCTACCGTGGCTCTACGCCTCTGCATTCGGGAGACGGGACAGGGCTGGAACTCATGGCTGGCCCCAACCGTCGAGTGTCCTGAGGATTGTTTTCCATTCTCCCGCACTACGGCGAATTCCGGGACAGTTTCTAGTACAGGATACGACCGCCAACCCCCTCACCTTCTCCGAGCATCTCCTTCACCGTAACAAATCTCCCGGCCTGAGAGGCGGCGTCACCATCTAAGAGGCCCGCCTCCCCCTTCAGGGGAGGAATGAAAACATTTTATTAGTAACTTAGTAGTAGTTGCCTGGTATACTGATCAATGAGATACCTCGACAGTTGTTGCAATCTTGCTTATACATAGGTCCAATCACTACTTTAGTCAAGTCAGGAGGTACCTTGCTGTATCCAGGTTTATAATAATAATAATAATAATAATAATAATAATAATAATAATAATAATAATAATAATAATAATAATAATAATAATAATAATAATAATAATAATTGTACCGGGCGGTACACCTCCACGCCGCTAATTCAAACATTGCGCCAGTTGAAACTCCTCTACTGGAGGAAGCCTGAACTTTAACAACCTCATTAATTCTAAGATTTCTCAGAAGATGTCCCTACTGTAAATTTTGAAGTGTTCTGAACTATGTCAGTTTCGATTCGTTTTTGTTTTCTCTGTAGCAAGAAGTGTGAACATTCTCTTCTAGATGGCACCACTTAAGAACAACAATTGTGCACCCTAGTGCGAAGTGAAGGAACTTTTTTGAAGAAATTTTGTAGTCATAAGTTTCTTCTTTGTTAAATTTCTTTCTGTCATTGTTTGTGTTGGCAATGTTAATCCGTTCGTTCCGCCAGTTTTGAAATTAGCCAATCCCGAATTTCTTAAATTAATTTTCGACCAATCGGGGCTTTCTTCCCCAACCTGCTCTGTAACTGTGTTCGGTAACCAATAAAATTTTGTGGGCGGGTTGTAATCATTCATGAAATGTCTCGAATCTTCCACGAGGATATATAAACTGCTGATTTTCTGGTCTCGGCGCCACTTCAGTAACATCTATCCTAGTGTGATTATGTAGCAGGGGGCGGGAAGCGCCTCTCCCTTCGGGCAGCAGTTCATCCATAAGGTAATGGCCTTTTAATAACTTCTTTTCTTGCTAGCTCAGCAGTTTAACCCTCGGAGCAGGTTCGAAACTTTTATTATGTAACCTTCCTTTAAAATGTAAAAGACACTTGGTATAAAGTTCTATCTCTTTAACTACAAATTGGGATAGAGAGTGCCTAACCCTCTCGAGCTCCCACTCATATTGTTTTGAGGTGACTACATTTTTATAACAGTTTCCCATCTCTTCGTAATGTAATAAAGTTTTATTTCGTGTCACCTCCGTAGTATGGGATTAGCCCTTGCATAAGCGGCCTAGGGCCAAATTAGGTTTTAATAAAGTGTATTAGGAGTGCTGAGTACGCCTCCACTCAAGTTGGTATTTTGGGGCTATGTCATTGTCCTGTTTCTTTACTGAATAGGCCTCAGTAGGTTGGGTATTTTTACCCCTGTTTTTATGTGTCCGGAGGACAGCTTGAAGGTGGAGTTTGGTGTGGCCGTTGATGGGCTTGAACTTTGAGAGCGGGTTGCTCTTTCTTAAATTTGGTTTCTGTGTGCCTCGAGCAGGCTTTACTGGGTAATTGGGAGCAAGTGCTCCTGGGCGTGATTGGGGTTTTCCGCCCTTCTGTCAAACCTTGTATTTGGGTAAAGTTAGGCTAATTGCTCAAGAATTGTGAGTCTGGGGCTCGAAGCCCAAATTCTGTAGCAAACTGTAATTGTACATTCTTAATTGGTTGATATGCTACTGAATACCTGTTATACTTGTTATTTCTTGATCTTGAAAAGAAAATATAACCTTGTTAAATTTTAAATTAACTTTAATTTTGTAAGTTGAGACCTATTCATCCCACCACCTTCTTTCACCTCTAACTACCACGGAAATCTCCGTAATAATAATAATAATAATAATAATAATAATAATAATAATAATAATAATGATAAAAATTTTAATAATTTTTAACCTCGAAACCATGCTCAAATGCGAGTTCTTAGACAAAAATCCCTCGTATGCACATTTGTAGATTTCAGAAAGCCTTACGAATCCTGCCACAGGCTCTCAATATTCAAAATTCTAGAAGAAAGGGGACTAGATCCCAAAACTCGAGAACTCATAATACAAACACTGATTGGCACGAATTCTAAAGTGAAATTTATGGAGGAAATCTCAGAAACCTTCAACACTCACACAGGCGTGACACAACATCGTCCTAGACAAGGTTACGGAAGAATGGGAGAAATGTGAGTTTTGGAAGTCAATCTGACTGGTCTTTTCCAAAGATAACATATACATACCATATGATGATCTGGCGATACTAAGAGAGGATGAGGAGACCGCCGGTAATCAGCTCGAGATACTTAAAGAATGTGCAGAAAATGTGGGACTACTGATATTGTTCGAGAGAACTAAATTCTTGTGTTCAAGCACAAATATCACGAGCCTGAGAATATAATATGGTACAATTGTCAGGGTTCCGTACTTTAAATACCTCGAAGAATTTATCCAATCGACATGCCTTGACAAGATCTCACAACAAGGTCGTCTCTAAACATTAGTCCAAAATATCTCCAAAAAAAAATCCATGTCAAGACACACAAAAATGCAGCATTTCAACAAGTCATAAAAATCAACACTCCGTGTCGCAAGTGAAACAATGGCACTCAACAGAAAACAGGAACTTGAAGAAATCAAAAAAGAGAAAAGGAAGATCATAAGGAAAATCTTAGGAGCAAGATACACCAAAGACGGTTACAGGTTACAACAGAAACGTTCACAAACATAGAAAGTGACATTAGGAAAAGACGAATGAAATTCTTCGGTCATCTCACTAGATTACCAGAAAATCGATTGACAAAAATGAAATGGTTATGTAACCTCTCTTAAGGACTCACTGAACTTCGAAAGGACCTCAAAAACGCAAACATAAGTTCAACACACATTCTAGACAGAAACATCATTAGACACAATTTAAGCAATTGGTATGGTACATCAGAGGAATCACAACAAAAACAGTACAGTAGTCGGGAGAACGTAAGCAAGCCTTCTCGGAAAGAATGAGAGCCTGTTGGAACAACAAGAAGAACTAATTGAGTTCTACAACAACTACTACTACACTTTCTTGCATTATTAATTAAACTTTACCCACATGTCCGTTCAACGCTTAAAAGCTATCATATTCACTTTCGTAACAATTCTATTATAAGCCGGTAAAATTGCACGACTCCATTCCATATTCCTTGGTCAACAGCCTGTGTATTTTTTGCGTATGAAGTTTGTCGAACACAGGGTGTTGCTGTAGTGTCAGCACCAGTAAATGTAGGGAGAGGTATAAATTGAAAAATAGAGATGAAGTACCCATCTCTCACCAAATGGAAAAAATACTTGCAGCAATATAATTTACGAAGAAGGTTTTATGAACATTCTGCTACTGAGAGATGAGACTTGAGATAGCAGATGTCTTATGCGGGTGTCGGTCCATCTTGATGATTTTTTACATTGACTTTGGAAGCGGATATCTTGCAGGTAATTTTCGAATTTGTACTGCTCTTGATAACTTCAACACACACGTACCGTGGGAAGGGTCACTGTTTCAAACGACCTGGTTACTGTGCAGTAATGATTAAAGGAACTGCATTACTGTCTAATTGTATAATAGGTTTAGACCTGTATGTATGTTCAGTCTTCAGCTTTAAGGCTTGTTGGATCTTCAACAGCTCAGCCATCAGCTGTCATAGATGGCCTAGGCATCACTGAAGAGGCGTACTAGGTAAATGAGGAGTGGTGTAGTTTCTCGTTGCTTTCCTCACCGAGCCAGACGTTGTTATTACATATTAGTCTGCCAAGCCCACTGAAATGTATCTACGAACTGACCCTATGAGCAACATTTTCACACCATTCATAGCAGAGGAGTGGTATTACTAGTATATCTCAGTCACTTTCATATAGTCAAAGCCAAGGAAAAGACTGAGACAGATCAATAAAAGTAACAAAATTGCTCTAGCCCATACCAGAAGACATAGCGCGCTGTAGACATAAGGTCCTGCCAGTAAAGGCGACTATATCTGTCGCGGACTAGGGTCAGATTTCTCGTGCTTATTTTACATTGCCCTGATCAAAGAGTTAAGGATACCACATCAACATGCAGGACAGCCATTGAAGAAACTGAATGAGTTCTAAAGAGGCCACATTGTTAGTACGAGAGAGTGTGATGCGTCCTTCGGATGTATTGTACGACTAGTCGTGCAGAGAATTGGCAGGGAATGGTTTGAAAAGGGGCATACCTAACAGAGAGAACGTCTGGATGTCCAACACTCACAAATGATGACGATCTGAGTGATTGATATTGTGCAGCGCTGGCCTTCTCAGCCTAAGTTGACGGGTTCAATCCTTTCCCAGTTCGGCGGTATTTTAAGATGCTCAAATATGCCAGCTTCATGTCGGTAGATTTGTCGGCAAGTAAGAGAACTCCACCGAGGCAAAATACTGACACATATTGTCCCCGAAATCCATTCAAGTAGTTCGTGGTACGTACAACTAAAAAGCCGGGCTGAGTGACTCAGACGGTTGAAGCACTGGCTTTCTGACCCCAACTTGGCAGGTTCCAGTCCCGTGGTATTTCAAGATGATCAGATACGTCAGCCTAGTGTCGGTTGACTTACTTTTATCTTTGTTTATTGGTCCCTCTTGAAAATACACTCAAAGTCGGAGAAAAAATACATGATTGGTCAAAAATTAATTACATAAATTCTGGATTGGCTCAATTCAAAACAGGCGGAAATAAAAGATTAATATTGCCAACCCACACATGAAAGAACGAAATTTAGTAAAAACGAAAACTTATGAATACAAAATTTCTTCAGGAAAGTTCCTTCACATCGCACCAGGGTGCATGATCACAGTTTCTAGGCGGTGACATCTATGAGAGAATGTCCACACTTCTTGATTAATGGAAAACCAAACAAGTTGAAATCCACACAGTATTGACAACTTCGTAATCATAAAATTTACGGTAGTGACATCTTCTGAGAAAACTTATGAGTTGATACAGTTGTTAAAGTTCAGAGTTCCTCCTGTAGAGGAGTACTTCAAGGTGGAAATTCAAATGTGCGGCGTAGAGGTGTACCACCCGGTACAATTACAACTAATAACATAATTATAAGAGTGGTTTGCCAATGTAGGCCCGGGGTGGGGGGAAATTCTACTTTATCTGTTGCATTAGTACAGCGCTGGTGAGCAGTGACGCTTTACCGAACATCCTCTGCTACAGTTCACAGCTGTTTATTAGCTTCCTTTCTCCCTGAAAACCCTCACACGAACGTCAGTACATTCAAGGGCATGTCTGGCATGAGAAATAAGAGAATATCGTATCTTCTGAGCAATTCCGCCGCCTTTTCAGATAAATATAATAGTTATATTTTTATCTGATACCGTCAGACACTGGCACGGTGTTAACAAAATTCATACCACACAACCTCAAGGCATGTTATTGTGTTTGATATAAATTCTTGTATATTGCGTATCTACGTCGCCATAACGAGTAATCATTATGTTGACGACTTTGTAAATCCAAGAGTTCTTTATTTTCTCCGGCAAGTCACTAGGTCCTGTGTCAGAATAATAATATTCTACATTTGCCGTAACCAGATTTGTCATCCACTGAATATATGTAGGACATACGCACACAGCAGACGCGGCATTACAAATATTTGCCAGCAAACATTGAAGTGAACTCTGAACATGTGATCTTAATGAGTCTATTTTCGCCACTGCCCCTTGGTGTTGGAATATTTATGAACAGCGCTGAAGCACCAACTGCTTGTCTTCCCGTTTCACATCCTACACCTCGACTGTTCTATGTAGGCTTAGAAGGCTCGTGAGAATGACTTTTAGCTTCTGAAACGATCTTTGGAACATGGATGATATTTCCTCAGAAGTACTGACTGCCGTAGGTGAAACCAGCATGGCGAGGTTATTCCATTTAGTATGTAAGATGTATGATGCAGGAAAAGTGCCATCCGATTTTCGGCAGAATGCTGTTATACCTATTCCCAAGAAAGCCGGTTGTGACAACTGTGAAAACTACCGCACCATTCGTTTAGTATCTCACGCCTACAACATTTAACACATATTATTTACAGAAGAAACAAGTTGAAACTGAGCTGGGAGAAGACCAATTCGGCTTCAGAAGAAATGTGGGAACACGTGAAGATATTCTGACTTCACGCCTGATCTTCGAGGATCGAATCAAGAAGGACAAGCCCACGTACATGGCTTTCGTAGATTTAAGGCATTCGATAATGTTGAATGGAGAAGCTATTTGGGATTCTGAAGGTGATCGGGATCAGATGCCGAGAACGAAAAATTATCTACAATCTGTATAAAAATCAGTCCGAAGGGATAAGAAACGAGGTCTTTTAAAAAATGCAGCAATCCGGAAAGGAGTGAGGCAAGTCTGCAGTTTGTCCAGCCTCCTTTTCACTGAAATGAAATGGCGTATGGCGTTTAGTACCAGTAGTGTCCGAGGACAAGTTCGGCTTTCCTTACATAGAACAGCCAGTAACGGAAATCAAAGAGGAATTTTGAAAGGGAATCCAAATCCAAGGAGAGGAAATCAAAACCCTGAGACTTTCCGATGATATCGTTATTTTATCTGACACTGCAGAAGATCTGGAAAAATTTCTGAATGGCATGGATGGTCTTGGATAAGAAGTACAAGATGACAACAAATAAGTCCAAAACAAAAGTAATGGAGTGCAGTAGAAAGACGTCAGGTTATGGAGGTAATATTAGATCAGAAAATGAAGTCTTAAATGAAGTAGATGAATATTGTTACTTGGGTAGTAAAATAACTAACGATGGCAGAAGTAAGGAGGATATAAGATGCAGGCTAGCACAAGCAAAGAAAATAAATTTGCTCACCTCGAACAATGATACAGGAATTAGAAAGGTGATTATGTAGACATTTGTGTGAAGCGTGGCATTGTATGGAAGTGAAACATGAACGATAACCAGCTCAGACAGAAGGAGAATATAAGCTTTTGAAAAGTAGTGTTACAGAACAATGCTGAAGGTGAGGTGGATAGATCGAATCACAAATGAAGAGGTACTGAATTGAATTGGTGAGACAAGATCAATTTGGCTAAATTTGATGAGAAGAAGAGATAGAATGATAGGACACATCTTAAGACATCCAGGTCTTGTTCAGTTTGTTTTTGAGGGAAGTGTAGGTGGTAAAAGAGGTAGGGGAAGACCAAGGTACGAATATTAGAGCAAATGTAGGATGTAATAATTACGTAGAAATGAAATGGTTGGCACAGGATAGGTTGCCATGGTGAGCTGCAGCAAACCAGTTTATGAACTGATGACCCAACAACAACATGTTATAAGGAATGCATATCAGTGTTATCAAATAGTTAGTACGTAAGTAGTAAGTGTACTGTCACAAATAAGTAGAACACCATAAGAACTCACTAGTCAGACTTGTTTTTATCAACTTTATGCTGGTAATCCCTTGTTCGGAAATCAGAATTTTATGTGTTGTCTGATCTGAGTTATTGTAATACCTTTTTTTTGTATTAATTGGACAGGTGATCAAATTTACAAGAGTAAATAGAGACGTTGCGAGAAAGATCACGTATAATAAATCAAGTTAGATGTATAGAATATAGGGCGGGATAGCCGAGTGGCATAGTAACTCCGTGCTCACCAAGGTGGCCATGGTTCGAATCCCATTCAGTGCACTTGGAATTTTTGAAAGTAATGCCATATCCCTGTGGTTCAAATTCCACATGAAACTGGAGATCCCGTGGCTATGAGTCATACAAAACTGTAAGCTAATTCGCTTGTTATATGGAATAAAATGCAAGTCATGGAATAATAAATAACTCACAAATGATGATCACCTGAAAGACAAATACTTGACCGAGTACGAGAATGCGCGGTTTCGGTCACGTAGTTATCAGCCTGTATCCAGGAGTTAGTGGTTTCGAACCCACTGTCCGCAGCACTGAAAATGCTTTGCTGTGGTTTCTCATTTTCACACCAGGCAAATGCTGGGGCTGCACCTTAATTAAGAGCACTGTCTCCCCCTTCCCACTCCTAGGTCTTCCCTATCCCTTCGTCGCCATAAGACCTATCTGTCGGTGCGAAGTAAACCAGCTTGTAATTATTAAAAAAAATGAAAAGTACATGCTGTACATCTTCATTATAGACTGTTATGGATTTCAGCGTTCAGTCTTCAAGCTCGGTGAATTTACTAAACGCCACCACAATCCTCCATTTTTAACCATCTCTGTTACCTCGTTTAGTTCCATACTTCATCTTTGAAGTATAACTCTAGAAACTGAGTCTAACCATCGTCACCTTGATCTCCCTCTACTTCTCTTACCCTCCAAGTCCGAGTCAATTACACTCTTAGGTAACTTATCCTCCCCCTTTCACCTCACATGATCCCTCCACGGAAGCTGGTTTATGCGTACCGCTTCATCAATCGAGTTCATTCCTAACTTGGACGTTATGCCCTCACGTCCGCTTTATAAAACACATGTACCTTCTAACATATAATTTTACAACGGAGGCTGTTGAGAAAGTAACATTTACACACCTACAATCGAATTCTGCAGGAGGAAGTACCATTTAGATGAGATGGAAGTATTGGTTTTAACGGTAGGGACAAATAAGTAGGCTTTTTATTAATTTCTGGAACAAATAGGGCTTACAGAAGTCCAGAATCAATATTGTGATAGTCACTACAATATATGTGTCATTATTATTTGCCTTCATTAGAGTAATTTATCAGTAGATGTTTATTTTTGAATATTAATTTCCTGTCACTCTCTCTAACACCCTATGACCTTATGTATGACGTCAGCACCCTTTAGTCACCCAATAAACATGGTCGTCATATGCTCCCCTGCTCATATATAGTGCACTGTTCAATGTTGTACAAAACCACAGTATTTTCGTACCTCTATTCGTTCCTTGTGCCCTAGTTAATATATATAATAGATTTAACAGCGCCTACAAGCTATGGTCACCGAGCTCGATAGCTGCAGTCGCTTAATTGCGGCCAGTATCCAGTATTCGGGAGATAGTAGGTTCGAACCCCACTATCGGCAGCCCTGAAAATGGTTTTCCGTGGTTTCCCATTTTCACACCAGGCAAATGCTGGGGCTGTACCTTAATTAAGGCCACGGCCGCTTCCTTCCCACTCCTAGCCCTTCCCTGTCCCATCGTCGCCATAAGACCTATCTGTGTCGGTGCGACGTAAAACAACTAGCAAAAAAAAAAAAAGCTATGGTCGGCTACTTTACCATAACCGTTTAATATTATATGTTCAGAATTAATTTTGCCACCTTTTTGGATGTAATGAAACTTTGTTTCCGTGGCAGTACAGACGGACGAGGGTCCGCGAGCACGATGCATCCTTAACACGCTTGGCTCGAGAACACCGTGACGCCAGGGCTGAAAGCCGGTGACGCACGCGCTCCGCCCAGCCGAGTAAGTAAAGAAACGGTGAAAGTAGTGGTATTTCACCGGCGATGTTGCCATCTCCCACTTATGGTACACCTCTCATGTCTCCTTACAATGCTAGACTAGAGTCAAGCTCAACAGGGTCTTCCTTCCCTACTAATTCTCCCAAGCCCGTTCCCTTGGCAGTGGTTTCGCTAGATAGTAGATAGGTACAGTGGGAATCTCGTTAATCCATTCATGCGCGTCACTAATTAGATGACGAGGCATTTGGCTATGCTCTACCCCCAAGGTGGTACTTCCCCCTTTCGCCTGACGGCAGGTCGAGGTACCCTGTAAGGGGTGTGCAACAGACTTGTGGCTGACTCCAGTTTCGCCAACAAGTCTTAAGGATAAGTGCATGATTAACGGACCCTCGACCTTTGAGCGGCCGGCCTTCACATGCCAAGGAGGGATGGGTACCGAAATCTTGGGAGAATTAGGAAGCGGGATCCATACGGATAGTGGGCTTTAGCGTTACCCAGGGAAAACCTCGCGGAGGTACCCACCTGACCGCTCCCAACGGTCACCCGCCGCCTGCAAGGTGTATAAAGCCCTGCAGACTCGCACGCCACTCCCTAACCACGTGTTACTGAGCGGGCGGAAAGTCACTTGTCAAGGGAGTGACGGCTGAGCCGACTTGCGGAAAGAAGTAAGAAGCTTGGGATTCATCGGCAATAGCTTTTCAATAGGGCGACCAATGATCCCATAATATGTAATGCGGAAGTAGGTGACTCCTTCAATTTGGCCGTATGCACCTAGGTAAGAATGGCGCCCCTCACAGTACCACCAGAACCATCAGGGCGGCACTACCCAGGGGTGGACTTCCCCCCGCGGTGAACGCCTCGCATAGCTTCTACTAGTATCCCCCCGAAGGGGGAGCTTCCCGCTCAGCAGTAGTCCATATATTTTACGTCTGAACTCAACCCAAAAGAGAAGGAACGACCAACCACCCCCGCGGCGGAGGAGGAGACCCATAACGCTATGGCCTCGACCGCGGGGACCCCTTCCCAGGTTTCCGGACCGGATCGAGTTGCCGGCTGCCCAACCCCCGGGCAAGTCCCGGACTAGTCACCTGCCTGCATCAAACCCTCCTGTTTGGTTCATCCCGAGCAAAGATTGGGATTTTTCCGCGTCCGGGTGGCCTTGCTCAAGAGTCGGATCCACAGGTTGGGACATGGGGCAGATACGCGCAGGACGTGAGCGAATGACAGGGTGCATTCTGTCGGCACAATATCCACCTCCTTTGGCCACAGGTGGGGACGTAACCACCTGGGGGGCAAACGGGGGAGATACTCGAGTTGCCCCAGAGGCTTCATCTCGGATACTAGGACTTACATGCCCGACACCTCAAACGAGGAGCAAATATCGTGCGCTTCATCTCGGATACTACGACTTACATGTCCGACACCTCAAACGACCAGCCTCCCCGAGATCTATGACCTATAGAAGAGAGTCATAGTTACTCCCACCGTTTACCCGCGCTTACTTGAATTTCTTCACGTTGACATTCAGAGAACTGGGCAGAAATCACATCGCGTCAACACCCGCTTGGCCATCGCAATGCTTTGTTTTAATTAGACATTCAGATTCCTCTGGTCCGTGCAAGTTCTGAGCCGACCGTTGAATGGCAGCCGAAGAGAATCCGCGCGCCCGCGGCTGCAACCTCCGAGAGGAGACTGCGACGCCACAAGGCAGACCGCGGCCTCGCAGCAAGGAAGATCCGTGGGAGGCCAAGGCACGGGACCGAGCTCGGATCCAGGGTTGAAGTGACGACGGATGTCGACACTCATGCTCTCGCCTCACCCAGGCCCGGCACGTTAGCGCAGACCCACTTCCCTACCAAGCACGACACGCCCCGGTCCTCAGAGCCAATCCTTATCCCGAAGTTGCGGATCCAATTTGCCGACTTCCCTTACCTACATTAATCTATCGACCAGAGTCTCTTCACTTTGGAGACCTGCTGCGGATATGGATACGAGCCGGCGCGATACCTCCACGTGGCCCTCTCCCGGATTTTCAAGGTCCGAGGGGAAGATCGGGACACCGCCGCAACTGCGGTGCTCTTCGCTTTCCAAACCCTATCTCCCTGCTAGAGGATTCCGGGGAACTCGAACGCTCATGCAGAAAAGAAAACGCTTCCTCGATCTCCCGACGGCGTCTCCGGGTCCTTTTGGGTTACCCCGACGAGGTACTCATTCGAGGGGCCCGACTTGTTACGGTTCTGCTTCCGATTTCCGGAATAGGAACCGGATCCGCCCCATGGGGTCTTAACACTGAAGTCTCGGACCCCATCGACATCGGATTTCTCCTAGGGCTTAGGACTGACTGACTCGTGTGCAACGGCTGTTCACACGAAACCCTTCTCCACGTTAGTCATCCAGGGCCTCGCTGGAGTATTTGCTACTACCACCAAGATCTGCACCGACGGCGATTCCAGGCACGCTCACGCCTAGACCCTTCTGCGCTCACCGCTGCGACCCTCCTACTCGTCAGGGCTTCACGGTGCGGGCCACCGAAGAGAAACCGCGCACCCCTCATTGCCGAGCGGACGGCAGAGTATAGGCAAGACGCTTCAGCGCCATCCAATTTCAGGGCTAGTTGCTTCGGTAGGTGAGTTGTTACACACTCCTTAGCGGATTCCGTCTTCCATGGCCACCGTCCTGCTGTCTTAAGGAACCAACGCCTTTCATGGTTTCCCATGAGCGTCAATTCGGGCGCCTTAACTCTGTGTTTGGTTCATCCCACAGCGCCAGTTCTGCTTACCAAAAGTGGCCCACTTGGCACTCCGATCCAAGAAATAAATCTCTCGCGGTTTCAAAAATGTTTTAAGCAAGCCGGAGATCTCACCCATTTAAAGTTTGAGAATAGGTTGAGGTCGTTTCGGCCCCAAGGCTTCTAATCATTCGCTTGACCGGATGAGACTCGTTCGAGCACCAGCTATCCTGAGGGAAACTTCGGAGGGAATCAGCTACTAGATGGTTCGATTAGTCTTTCGCCCCTATACCCAGCTCCGACGATCGATTTCCACGTCAGAATCGCTACGGACCTCCATGAGGGTTTTCCCTGACTTCGTCCTGGCCAGGCATAGTTCACCATCTTTCGGGTCCCAACGTGTACGCTCTGGGTGCGCCTCAACACGCAATGCGAACGAGATGCCCCGGGAATACGGAGCCGCACAGCAGCGCGGCCCATCTTCCCTCGGTCCGCACGAGGCGGGACCTTCACTTTCATTGAGCCTTTACGTTTAGTGTCAACCCAATGACTCGCGCACATGTTAGACTCCTTGGTCCTTGTTACAAGAGGGGTCGTGAAATTACCCGAAGCTTTTGCGCCGCTGACGGGAGTCTACAATATTCTTCTGTCCGAGGCATCCCCAAACCAACAGCTGAGCGGGGCCGGAACCGGGCCGGAGGTCCGTCGCCCATGCCACGCGCCCTCGCTTGTCAGGGGCCGGACGCCTGCCACGTAGGGCGGCGAATCAACTCCGCGCACACATACCGTCCAGCCGTCGGCCGGAACACCGGGGGTCTGTCCGACGAACACGCCTTGCGACGCGGACGAACAGGCCGCACACCCAGGCCTTAGACCGACACCCAACCGGACGCGACGTCCAACGAGGGGAGAAGTGCCGCCCACCGACCTCTCCACCACTACCCGGCCGAGTAGAAATCCGTTACCACCCTGACGCCGGATTGCTCCGTGCAGGGGGACGGACCCATCTTGCCAAAGCAGGGGAAGAGTCGCGGATAAGGCTTGAATCTCCCCGGTTGAGGTACTTTCGGGTTTCTCACGTTTACTCCCGAACGGTTTCACGTACTCTTGAACTCTCTCTTCAAAGTTCTTTTCAACTTTCCCTCACGGTACTTGTTCGCTATCGGTCTCGTGGTCATATTTAGCCTTAGATGGAGTTTACCACCCACTTAGGGCTGCACTCTCAAGCAACCCGACTCTAAGGAGAGATCCTCCCGGAAGCCGCAGCGGTCTCTACGGGCCTGGCACCCTCTGCGGAGCGTGGCCCCATTCAAGAAGGACTTGAACTCGCCGTAGGTTCCCGGGATAAGTGGACCCTCCCAAACACCACATTTCTCGGCAGGGTGAACCTACGAGATTCGGTGCTGGGCTCTTCCCTGTTCGCTCGCCGCTACTAAGGGAATCCTTGTTAGTTTCTTTTCCTCCGCTTAATAATATGCTTAAATTTTTTTGCTATTGGCTTTACGTCGCACCGATACAGATAGGTCTTACGGAGACGATGGGACAGGAAAGGGCTAGGACTGGGAAGGAAGCGGCCGTGGCCTTAATTAAGGTACAGCCCCAGCATTAGCCTGGTGTGAAAATGGGAAACCACGGAAAACCATCTTCAGGGCTGCCGATAGTGGGGTTCGAACCCACTATCTCTCGGATGCAAGCTCACAGCTGCGCGCCCCTAAACGCACGGCAAACTCGCCCGGTACACTGACAATAAATCTTCTTCATTATTTCTAAATCACACCGAGTTAACTTGCATTCGGGAGATGGTGGATTCAAACACCAACATCGGAAGCCCTGAAGCTTGTTTTGGGTGGTTTCCCATTTTCACACCCGAAAAATCATAGGGCTGTAGTTTAATTTAAGGCCAAGAACGCTCCCTTACCGGTCCTAGCACCTTCCTCTCCCATAGTCGCCAAAAACAAATAAATGAATTAAAGTTCGCTTTTACCTTTAATAATAATAATAATAATAATAATAATAATAATAATAATAATAATAATAATAATAATAATAATAATAATAATAATAATAAATTCTACGTTATGTGTTACATTTATGTATGAGATGGAAAACGGTAACTTAAGCAGATAGAGCAAGCTACTTAACATTAGAAAGGTTGTTGTTTGAGTTATTTATCAGTCCATAGGCTGGGTTCTTGCAGCTCTCTGTGTCACCCTACTCTGTGCTAATCTTTTCATTTCTGCGTAACTAATTTTCCATCTGCTCTAATCTACTTGTCATATCCATACCCTGGTCTACCCCTACCGTTCTTACTGTCTACACCTCCCTCAAAAACCAACTGATTGTGGATGTCTTAAGACGAGTCCTATAATTCTCTGTCTTCTCGTCAAATTTAGCCAAATCGATCTCCTCTCACCAAGTGGATTCAGTACCCCTTCTTTCGTGATTCGATCAATCCAACTCACCTTCGGCGTTCTTCTGTAACATGACACTTCAAAAGTTTCTATTAGAGATTCAATTCTACAATTATCATCTCTATCATTAAGCAAGACTACCAAACGATCTGACACTGGCGCTGAGTATAATTTCATAACATCGGCTAAGCCAGCTGCTGGTAAGGCGTTGTTACTTGGATGACAGGATGCAGACCAGAAGTTTGTAGTTCGGTCTGGATTTGGGAACGCTAAATTCTCCTCATTGAGGACACCCACGTGCGCAGTCTTCAAGCTTGATTTCAGCTCTATTGTCTAACAGAGTCTTCTCTGCTGTGTTTCAGGCTGAAGAAAGTAACAACAAAGACGGAACCCAGTAAAAACTTTGCAGTTCCTTGAATGAAAGGAAAAGTAATCGGCAAGCGTGGTGGGATACAGTGATTACGGTACTGGGAATGGCGCGATTTCTGTTTTACAGTGTCACTGACGTGTGACCAACGTTGTTCCGGTTCGAATCCTGGTCACTGAATGTGTGATTTGTGAGATGAAATATCTCGTCCCTGGTGTAACAACAGGCGATCAGATGATTTATTTATTAATGACTTTCTCTACATGGTGGGGCTCAGGCTATGAAGCATGTTGTTCTGCCAAACCATATAATTATATACCTGCGTAGCTGAATTTAAGTTATCATAACAACAATTTTATCATTATTAAATGAATTTACAGTATTTACTATTATTAAAACTAGATCTAGGAAAATGTAAACTATAATGTTCCTAACCTTACATTTACATATATTTATTTAATAATCTAACATTTGAGGGTGCATTTTAGAGTAATTGGTCTCAGTGTAGGTAAAATTTCCAGCACATTCTTCTGAATGCCTTTAGGTTACTTACGTCTCTAATTTCAGCTGGAATAGAATTCCAGGAACGTACTTTCCCCGGTACATATGAGTTGTTATACGTACTACTCTGGTCAGTATGGATGGACATCAGGGATTGTATTGATGGCCTTGAGGGTGATCTACCTGAAGGAGAGAGGTAGTTGAAATCTGTTCTGAGGTAATCTGTTTTACCTGTTAGCAGTATTTTGGGCAGAAGAGAAACAGCATGATACTTCTATCACATAATCTTAATCAGAACAGCTGATGGAGGAATGGGCTGTTTTGGGACTGGAGTGGAACATTTAGAATGAACCAATGCAGGCATTGTGTCTCCTTTGAAGTTTAGAACCAAGTGAACAGCTTGTGTTATTGTAGACCACATCACCATAGTTGAATAGTGGTAGTAGTAGTCCTTGAACGAACAGCTTCCTGGTTTTGACAGGTAAAAGCCCCTCATTTTGTACAGTGAGTGTAATGAACCAAATACACCTTGACAAGTTTTTGTTACGTGCTCTGACCAACTTAAATACTGATCAGAAATGATTCCAAGATTCTTAACGGAGTCTTTCAGGATTATATGTAGGTGTTTAATTGATCTTGATAACCGGCATATTGATGCTTCCTAATTTGGCATGTTAGATCCTGTTATGATGGCTCGAGATTTTAATGGGTTTACCTTCAGGCAGTGGCTACTAGTCAATTCGTTAATGTTACCTACAGTAGGTCTTCGTTTAATTTCATGGTTTCTTTTTGTACTCTTTCAGCTTTGTATGAATATACTGTACAATTGGCTGTCGTTTGGGTATAAGTGATATTTACAGTTCGTCAATTGTTCTGATAGGTCAATGATAAACAGGGAGAACAGAAGGGGTGATAAAACCTCAGCCACATATAAACTAAAACCTTGGGTAAACAGGTGGAAAGTAGCGACTTATTTACAGCGGTGAATGAGACGTGAGTACCTAGTTTTATGATGAGCCTGATCAGCCTACAGTGGGGGTTCGATTCAGACTGAGGTCTTTTGTCATTGTCTATCGGCACGTCAAAGAAATCTAGCGAAAAAGTTACTGAAACCTTCGTAATAGGTGTGGGTTATTATTATTACAACTAGCTTTAGGTCACACCGACTCAGATAGGTCTTATGGCGACGATGGGACAGGAAGGGGCTAGGAGTGGGAAGGAAGCGGCCGTGGCCTTAATTAAGGTACATTCCCAGCATTTGCCTGGTGTGAAAATGGCAAACCACGGAAAACCATCTTCAGAACTGCCAACAGTGGGGTTCGAACCCACTATCTCCCGAATACTGGATACTGGCCGCACTTGAGCGACTGCAGTTATCGAGCTCGGTATTTATTATTATTATTATTATTATTATTATTATTATTATTATTATTATTATTATTATTATTATTAGTTGTTCCCGACCAGGAAGTCGAAAAATTTAGAAACGTGGTGCACATGGCCATGAAGTTCAGGTAAAAGGCGGCCGGGCCTATGGCTGACCACTCTCTCCACATAGGGCCGAGATTGCTCTCACAAGAGCCTGTACATAGATGGCTTCTTATTTTTATTCTTCTGCTTACTACTACTATTACACTTTTAAGCCAAGCAAGCTGATAGCGTTAAAGGACTGTTGTTTTCATGATCATAGCCATGAAACCTCTACTTTTACGCGGAATCTTTAATACGTAGACGTGTCTTTTCATTCCAAAGCTCCCACATACAGTGCTCGAGATTAGAATCGTTTCATCCATAGTTTTAGTTTTCCGTGTACAGTCCTACAATCGTTCTCACCTGATTTTAGCAGCAATCATTCTCACTGCTTTCATGTCTGTTAACTCTGATTTACGAATCAAAAGCCCACATCCTGAGTTCACATGGATTTTGTTCGCATCCAGCAAAGTCGATAGTAAGATAGATAGAGCTTTGTTCCCTCTCACTGACTACTATCATGGGAAATAATCATCCTGTTTCCGGTTTTATTCCCGACCTGAAAATAAGCAAAACTAAATAGCAGATTATTTAAGTGCATAATTATCCACTTCAAGAGTTTCCGGGAAAATATCATCGCCAAGATATACTTGTCCGAGGTTCAAAAAGAAAACTCACACGAACATGGAGGGCCGCAGGAAGAAGACAAAACTAGTACACGGTCAGTGAAACGGAAACATCCAGCAAATACTGACTCCGTGTGGTCCCATTTGTGAAGAAAAATGTAAGCTATAGATGCATATTTTCTTTTCTTTCTTCTTTTTGCAACTTCCTTTACGTCGTACCGACACAGATAATGGGATAGGAATGAGCTAGGAGTGGGAAGGAAGCGATCGTGGCCTCAACTAAGATGAAAATGGAAAGCCACGGCAAACCCTCCTCAGGGCTGCCGACAGTGGTGTCTCTTGAATGCAAGCTCACAACCGAGTGACACTAATCGCGCGGCCAATTTGCTCGGTAGGAAAGTTGTTTAACGACCCTTCAATTTCTATGTATATATATATATATATTATATACTTTAAGAGACAGTGTTGTGTCAGAATCTTTGTCCCACATGAGTTCTTTAACGACACGGAGTTGTTCCATTTAAAAAACCTCAAAAGTCAGTTACCTTAATAAAGTTGGAAGTAGAATGACAGCGCCTTTTGGGTGCAGTGAGGAGAGGCCTAAAATCTGTTAACTTCAACTGACATAGTACTCATTTTCAAGAAGAAAGACCGAGATGGTTTTCCCCTGGTTTCCCATGTTCACACCAGGCAAATGCTGGGGCTATACCTTAATTAAGGCCACGGCTGCTTCCTTCCAACACCTACGCCTTTCCTATCCCATAGTCGCCATAAGACCTATCTGTGTCAGTGCGACGTAAAGCCACTATCAACAACAACAAGAAAATAGAAACAATGAAGGACAGGGAAGATAATTATTTACCCGAATATTTAGTAGCAAATAAACCATTGAAAATAACGTTGTTCAGTACGGCTGCTAGTGGCTTCGGCTCTCATTTTGCCACAAGGCTGTGCCCACAGCTCTTCGTTCCCAGAGAGCGAAAGACAGTTCTCTCGTAACACCATTTATAAAGCGGCATTGGCTAGAGTGAATAATAACCTCCGTCACAACCTGTGGATATGACATACTGTACAATAACCTCAAATGGGAATTGATTTTGGTTCCACCTTTATTTAATACCACTCATATTCCTTAACTTATTCTTATTCTTATTCTTATTCTTATTCTTATTCTTATTCTTATTATTATTATTATTATTATTATTATTATTATTAATCCAGAAGAACGCTGAAGGTGAGAAAGATGGATCGGTCTTTTTAGTGGCTTTACGTCGCACCGACACACATAACTCTTATGGCGACGATAGGATAGGAAAGGCTTTGGAATGGGAAGGAAGCGGCAGTGGCCGTAAGACACCCAGGACGTGGACAGTTAGTGTGTGAAAATGGGAAACCATGGAAAACCACCTTCAGGGCTGCCGACAGTAAGATTCGAACCCACTATCTCACGGATGCAAGCTCACAGCCGCGCGCCTCTAACCGCACGGCCATCTCGCGCGGTATGGATGGATCGAACCATAAATGAGGAGACATTGAATCGAACTGGTGAGAGGAGATCGATGTGGCTAAACGTGACCAGAAGAAGGGACAGAATGATAGGGCACATCTTAAGACACCCATGACGTGTACACTTAGTTTTCGAGGGAAGTGAAGGCGGTAAGAACGGTAGGGGTAGACTAAGGCATTGAACCCTTTTGGTCCACTATGAAGGATACCTACCTTCCTTACCTATCAGCAATATTTCATGAGGTCTGTCTCTTGGGTCTTATCGGGTTCTTCGTCACTTGCTGAGGTAAAGGTAGGGTTCAGTAATTCTAATCTATCTACTCAAATGAAAGGGCTGTTTAAAAAGTATTCCTATTTATTCAAGTAATCTCTGAAGAGTTAATCATTTATCATCGGTATCATTGGGTTCCAATCGTGTCCACTGGACACCACAATCATTTACACAGAAGGTCAGAACACTGGTGTGAGCCTTTGACGTAACTGCCTGATGGGCATCCTTATTAGAAACCATTGTCTCAATTATTAATTAAAGAAAAGATTTCATAGTCTTTCTGAACACCATGATAAAAACACCAGAGCGCTGAGCTCGACATTGCTCGCTATTCCTAAGCATAAATCCTCAACCTACAACAATTCCTTCACTGTTGTGGCCAGCCATGAATGGAACTTCCTTCCGCAGGAGGTCAGAGGGATATCAAACCACGGAAGATTTAAAAGGATGTGTTCAAAATATCTCTATGAAACGAGCTCGTAGTGCGACAGTCTTCTTCTTCTTCTTCTTCTTCTTCTTCTTCTTCTTCTTGTTATTGTTATTATTATTATTATTATTATTATTATTATTATTATTATTCTCCCCATGGTCCTTCTTCCCCTTCTTATCATCATTATTAGATTATTATTATTATTATTATTATTATTATTATTATTATTATTATTATTATTATTATTATTATTATTATTATTATTATTATTATTATTATTCATCACTAGTGTTAGAAAGTACTCAGCTGTGGTTTCCTGCATAGTTATCCTTATCCCTATCCCCATTTGGCAATGTTTTTCACCCACAGTAAACACATGAAAACTGAACATTCGTCAATGTGATATACTTCTGGAATTGGACAAATTAATTGTAAATATTAGTAGGTTTATCTATATTATTATTATTACTATTATTATTATTATTATTATTATTATTATTATTATTATTATTATTATTATTATTATTATTATTATTATTATTATTATTATTATTATTATTATTATTATTGAAATTGTAATTCGTTCTTTGTTGTATGTTAATTTCTTCGTACGAAGCAAAATGTTAATTTATATTGTGTATTATAATAGTTATTTTTATGTACAGCAGGATAGCATAGTACCGTAGTAATTTGTTTCAGTCTCTTTTTTCATTTATTCAGTATGTTATATATTTTTATGTTAATTATGTATTTCACTGGTTAAGTGTAAGACAGGGACACGTGTCCCTAACTTTGCCAGTTAAAATAAATCATATCTATCTATCTATCTATCTACATGTACCATCATAGTGATTCTTTATGGTCCAGTTCTCGTAACACGAACTCTGGACTCTGGGTATAATTAAGGCAGTCCAATCTGTGTGTGCCACACAGTGGTTATACGGCATGGACCTTTAATTGAATCGATGTGACCTGCGACTATGTCATGGACCGACATCTAAACTTCTAAGTTACTTTAAAGTCATTGTGGATGATGACCGCAAGGAAATGATGCTACGGTGGCATATGGCCCTACTCTAAGTCACTGGGGTTGATGACCACATGACCATCCAAGTTTCTAAGCTGAAGGCTAAACACAATTAAGTTACATCGGTTGATGACCAAAGTTTCCACTTTTACTAACCCCAGCACATTTACTGCTCCATCAATCAAAGTCAAATAATGCAACAACAACAATGCTCACAATACTTTGTGGCAGTAAAATCCATTACCTTCGGATATGTCCCCTTAATTGTTACATTAACATTTACGTATTCCCCTGAAAAATGAACTAAGATTTCCAGAATGCATCTTCAAGTCATTCGCTTGATTTAAAGTTATTTCAAAATACGTTTCCACTGAATTTTATAATTAAATAAATTTAAATGATTTAATGAAATCTTAATGAACAACAAATTCTATCTCCGCGGACGAATGGTTTCTTTCACAAGTCCCTAGTTAACGTCTTGACGTAATTCACTTTTAATCATGTTGGATGGATATCTTCGGTAGCTGGAAAAATTTACATCACTTATTTCCAGTATTCATCTTGTTTCGTGACATCACACTTTAATTTAATCTAATACTAACCATTATTACTACTTGGATAACCCTGATAATTAAGTGCAAAACCATAAGTCACTCGCCGTACAATGTAAACTGATTACGATGTCATATCTTGTCATAAAATTTCCGTGAAGCTTTGTGCGCCCCTCACAAACAAAACAATCATCATTAACATCGCTCTATATTTTGGACAACCCTGAAATTGGCTAACCTGGCTCATTATACTCTAAGTTCGTGGTCTCAAATGTACATTACAATCTCAATTAAACAAATTTACAGTATCTAATAACACACACGTTATTCCCGGATGAAATTTCAACTAGATCCAACAGTTAACGTTATCCCCTGCCAAGAAATGCTCTCTCGTTTCAATGCGTAACACACTCTGCACGTTCCGTTATTCGAGTTGCGAACTCCCATCAGCTGACGGCATTGAAACGCGACCCCGCTCTGCTGTGATATGAAACATCTGTTCGTCTTGCTTGACTGGCCTCTCAGAATGAAACCTTTAACCTCGCCGACATAATTACACAAATACGATATTTCTGACCAACAAAATGCACACAGATTATACTTCAAAATGCCCTACACTAATTGTACACGTCGCAAATTAATACCGGCATGGATTCTCTAGTTCTAATTTCCATCCTTAATATTACACAAAATCTTCCTCGGGCTTATACATATCCCGGCACATTTACAGGCTTCCAATCACCTGATTCACAAATTCTATCTCAACTTATACGACAACTCTGAACTCTGCCTCAACTCGACGGCTCTCACTAACAAAGAAATGGAATAAAATATTTAGAATCCACGACGCATAACACGCACAAATACATTAATAATGAACACTTCGTATAATGATCTCGTATTTTCCAAAACCGGATTTCACAAAATGACGGTCAAAATTCTACTAATTATCGTCAGTCAGACACAGTTTAAATGGACATAGAATAACGTTTCCCTTCGTGACCAAATTCACCACTCTAAATTTTTCAACCCGACAGCGCTCTTCCACTCGATTGAAAATGGGTAACCATGGACTTCTTACATTAATTCCATCAAAGTTCAAACAGAAAATTTTTACGTCAGATAAAATATCTGAATTTGACATCACAAAGGTATAAGCAATGAATTCACGGAAATAACGATCTACTCTGGACGTGATATCACTTCGAGGCCCTCACTAATAACTTTACATGTCACACGGCACTCGCAATATTTTAAATTTATCCAAGCAGAAAATAAAACAAATGACCTTTCGTCATATTTTGACACACGCCAAAAAACATAGGGGTGACCAACTGCGTCATAAAAACCCATTTCAAATGCACATAAGTTTGACATCACAAAACAAGATATAGTAGGTGGTAAGTCGGATTCCATCCTTCGGCTCACCTGTGACCTTCCGACGCTTATCTAGCCATTTTACATTTCTGGCTGTACCTCATAATATTTATTTATTTTTCCTGAAAATGAAACATTAAAAAAAGAAATACCATTCACTTGTTGATTTTGTTGATCTCTCTCGACTGATAGTATTTATTTCCCGCACACGAATTACTTCCCTTACCACACACAACAATAGGTATATAGTCCGGCTCCATGGCTAAGTGGTTAGCGTGCTGGCCTTTGGTCGCAGGGGTCCCGGGTTCGATTCCCGGCAGGGTCGGGAGTTTTAACCAAAGTTGGTTAATTTCGCTGGCACGGGGGCTGGGTGTATGTATCGTCTTCATCATCATTTCAACCCCATCATGACGCGCAGGTCGCCTACGGGAGTCAAACCAAAAGACCTGCACCTGGCGAGCCGAACATGTCCTCGGACACTCCCGGCACTAAAAGCCATACGCCACTTCACTTCTATAGGTATATAAAAACTTCTTCCTCTATCTTGGCCGTCCTTTTTATACAATTAATTCTGCTCAAAGAAAAACTATCTCCACATGGAGTCAAGACCCCAGCCACTTCGGCTAAAATCTGTTGCTTGGACTTAGTCTACTCTTGCCGATCGATTTACAGAGCAGTTCAACCCTCTGTCTTCAGCCTCACGATACAAATTTCAGGGGTTTCAACAAGGCGTCTCTTCTATATTTGTAGACAGTACCCCCTCTCTCCAGGCATTTTCCCGTTGCCGCCAAGAAAATTTGCGTAACTTTTCTGACTTAAATGATACGTATTTAAAAGAGTTTTGGATGTAACCACATACTTGCTACATGGCTATCGGTAGTGTTCCTGGACATTTAAAATTTATACACCTTAAATTAACTGGTTAGATGACCTCATTTGATAGGCACTACTTTTCTGTCGACTTCGCGTGGGGACGCTAGACACACGCACCCTTCTGAAATAATCGCCAGAAATGGCTTAGCAGTCTCAAATCCGTCTTACTAAAGACCAATTGCCTTAAAGATAAATACAGGACCATCATTATATTGCATTCACCACTAATTCTTTCATTTAATTATATTTATTCGACATAAGCTTCCTTCTGTATCTTTCCACTGCCGACACGTGCGGATGACGTCGCGTATCCCAGCGTGGGACGGAAAGTAGCTACCTCGTTGCCACGTGTCACTCCCGTGATATCAAGAAATTTTCAGAAATGTAGTAACTTTTCACACTTAAAATTCTTAGGGCACAAAGGTCATGGGTTCAGATTAGAGCAGATGTAGGATGCAGCAGTTACGTAGGAATGCTAGTTGCTTTACGTCGCACCGACACAGATACGTCTTATGGCGACGGTGGGAAGGGAAAGGGTTAGGAGTGGGAAGGAAGCGGCCGTGGCCTTAATTAAGGTGTGAAAATGGGAAACCACGGGAAACCATTTTCAGGGCTGCCGACAGTGGGGTTCGAACGTACTATCTCCCGAATACTGGATACTGGCCGCACTTAAGCGACTGCAGCTATCAAGCTCGGTACGTAGGAATGAAAAGGTTAGCACATGATAGGGTGGCATGCAGGGCTGCATCAAACCAGTCAATGGACTGATGGCTAAAACATTATTATTGTTATTATTATTATTATTATTATTATTATTATTATTATTATTATTACATTAATACAATTTATAAATCTATCATTTTATGGCACGTGTTTCGTCAAAATTGTGGGAATTCTTCAGCCAATAAAATTGGTGAAAACAACAGATACATGAATAAAAACCTTTTAAAATATTAGACACTGCACATAAACAATTTTTTCTTATTATTCGTTCATAACATAGTAACAAATATTCACTGGAAAAGCGTCAAACATAAAATAGTCTTCAATGAATACACTGCACAAATAAATTATTGATTTGGTGTCCGGCCGTATGGCTAAATGTTTATCGTGCTGGCCTTTGGTCACATTATTGGTTAATTTCTCTGGAACGGGGCTGGGTGTAAGTGTAGACTTCATCATCATTTCATCCTCATCACGACGCGGAGTCGCCTACGGGAGTCAAATTGAAAGACCTGCACCTGGCGAGCCGAACTTGTCCACGGACACTACCGGCACTAAAAGCCATACGCCATTTCATTTTTATTCATTTGCTGACTGAATGTCATAACAGTGTATATAAATTACAGTGCCCTCTAAAAATGAATAATGAAATTTAACATGATCTTACTGTGCATTCGTGTAGAGGCACACCAGAATGAATTCCAAAGGTCTTTGGTCAGATAAAATACCGCCTACACGGAACAACGTGGATGTTCTCTGAATAAAAGTGTAGTAATCATAAAGGAAATTGCATGTTGTCATGCGGTTTTGTATACTGTCATGTTCACGTGTACGACTGTGAAGCATCTAAAATTCTAGTGAATATTTCTTTTTATGTCATTAACAAACTGTAAAAATAGTTTAAATGCAATGTTCGGCATTTTAAAAGCTTTTGAATCATGTATCTGCTGGTTGTATTAATCATATTGGCTGAAGAAGCCCCACAATAGGTATGAAACACACACCATGAAATGAGCGATTTATACATGTTTGGAATAATAATAATAATAATAATAATAATAATAATAATAATAATAATAATAATAATAATAATAATAATAATTGTTACCGCGGGGTTTCGTGGATGGCAGAGAGGAGAAAGAAGGTGGGGGCTGATAATAATAATAATAATAATAATAATAATAATAATAATAATAATAATAATAATAATAATAATAATGCTATTTGTTTTACGTCCCACTAACTACTCTTTTACGGTTTTCGGAGGCGCCGATGTACCGGAATTTAGTCCCACAGGAGTTCTTTTACGTGCCACTAAATCTACCGACACGAGGCTGACGTATTTGAGCACCTTCAAATCCCACCGGACTGAGCCAGGATCGAACCTGCCAAGTTGGGGTCAGAAGGCCAGCGCCTTAACCGTCTGAGCCACTCAGCCCGGCGGTGTGGGCTGAATGGATCTATTTACTATATCAAAGATTAACTTAAAACTTTAAATAAAGGTTATATTTAATTTCAAATCACAAACTTAACCAACTTTTCACTGGGTGAAGTAACAAAGTGAAGTACAAATAGCAGTTTGGAATTTACAAGTGCTGAGTTTCCAGCTCCAAATTTACAAGTTTAAGAACATTTTCCTCAAACGGTTACAGATACTGTATTCCAAAGGCACCCCTCAATATTACAGTAAAATTAGCAATCACAGAAAAGAGCTTACATGCTCTCCAACTTTAACCAAGGAGACTGCCCACTCAAGGCAACATTACACCAAAAATCTTACAAATTTCTGGCCTTTCTAGGGCCAATTTACAATTTACAATTTGTACACAGGGGTATCTATTACCCGACCTACTGGGCCTTCGTGAAAAGAAGAACAGGTTAAATTATTGGGACGAACACAAAATGTATGGAGGCGTACACTTGCGCTCCTAGAAAATTAAGTAAAAAAACCCTAATTGGGCTCGCGGCCCGATGATGCAGAGGCTAATCCCAAGCTACTGAGTTGACTAGAATGAAGGTTAATTTAATGCTTGACAGAAAAGAGAAACAGTTACAAAATCGTACTCACCTCAAGATTAATTGAAGGGGAACTCTCTATCCACGATTTACAGTTAGAGACTTTATGAAATTTTACATTAGCCGAAAGAAGGTTTACATTTCAGAAAACAGGTGGTTACATAGTTAGAAATTCGAACCTTACCCTCGTGTAAATCTGCAGAGGTAGCTACAGAAATATAAAACTGGTGTCCATTAACTGGGCTGTTGAACTCTCTGGCGAAGAATGAGGCGCCCCGCCCTCTGTCTTAACACACACACTCAGTAAGACGATGATCAATAAGACAAGGTAGCTGAAAAAGCCGCTGCTTATATACCGGAGGGAATGATTCGAGAGGGTTCTGGACTAAATCCGGACACACCCTCTCATTCTTATTGGCAAATTCAAAAGGTTCAAGAAGCCTATTGTTGATTGAAAAAAATTACAGAAAATTTGTGACTGGCCAGATTCCAAAGCTGGCGGAATGAGAAGGAAGTGTTGCAAACCTTGAAATCTAGTAATAAATGAAAGTTAGTTTGGTTGTGAAAACCTATAAACACATAATTTCTTTAAATCACTAATTCTTCTACCTTGCGCCAGAGTGCATTACCTCAGTTTTTTTGTGATGACATCTGTGGAGAAAAGTTCAAACTTCTCTACGTAAACCAAAACTAAACAAATAAATCCAGTCAGTTTAGGCAACTTCAAAATAACACATTACTCAATAATTCAATGGTGACATCTTTTGGTCAATGTCCCAACTTCATGCATTAGTTGTTTCAGGTTTTGTTTGATAAAGTTCCTTAAGGCGCTTCTTTTAAATGTGTGCGGGGTTGAGGCGTACCTCCCGGTACGATAATAATAATAATAATAATAATAATAATAATAATAATAATAATAATAATAATAATAATAATAATAATAATAATAATAATAATAATAATAAGGTTATAAGAACTTGAGTGGTATTGAGTGAGGTGGAACAAAAAGCATTCTCCTTTCGAGGCTGTTGTATGTCATTGGCGTCAATACAGAACAATAAATATCAGATTTATAAACTGCAGTTGTGGATATGAGTCAAACGAAATCACCTATATTTCGTAAAAAATTGTTTATCATAGGGAGAATGTATTCCTGTGCACAGCTCCAGCAAATGGGCAAATATATTTTATTATGAAAAAGTACAATTTTAAAATGAATTATGAAATACAATATTAAACAAATCAGTATTTATATTCGGGAGAGAGTTCGTGTCCGCCTCTGTGGTGTAGTGGTTAGCGTGATTAGCTGCCATTCCCGAACGACCGGGTTCAATTCCCAGCTCTGCCACGAAATTTGAAAAGTTGTATGAGGGCTGGAACGGGGTCCACTCAGCCTCGGGAGGTCAAATGAGTGGAGGTGGGTTGGATTCCCACCTCAGCCATTCTGGATGTGGTTTTCCGTGGTTTCCCACTTCTCCTCCAGGAAAATGCCGGGATGGTACCTAACTTAAGGCAACGGCCGCTTCCTTCACCCTTCCTTGTCTATCCATTCCAATCTAACCATCCCCCCCTGTTCAGCATAGCAGGTGAGGCCTCCTGGACGGGGTACTGGTCATTCTCCCCAGTTGTATCCCCGATCCAATGCCTCACGCTCCAGAATAGTGCCCTTGAGGTGGTAGAGGTGGGATCCCTCGCTGGGTTCGGAGGAAAAACCAACCCTAGAAGGTAAAAAGTTCAAGAAAGGAAGAAAAGAGCTCGTTCGAACCCCAATGTCGGCATCCCTGAAGATGGTTTTCCGTGGTTTCCCATTTTCACATCAGGCAAATGCTGTGGCTGTACCTTAATTAACGCCATGGCCGCTTCCTTCCCTCTCCTAGATCTTTCTTATGTAATTGTCACCATAAGACCTATCTGTGTCGGTGCTACGTAAAGCAAATAATTAAAAAAGAGAACGTGGTTTGCCTTATGTCTTTCTTAATCTGTTTATCCTCCAGGGTTGGTATTTCCCTCAGAATCAGCGAGCGATCCCACCTCTACCGCCTCAAAGGGCAGTGTCCTGGAGCGTGAGACATTGGGTCGGGGGATACAACTGGGAGAATGGCCAGTACCTCGCCCACGCGGCCTGACATGCTATGCTGAACGGGGGCCTTGTGTGGGGATGGAAAGATTGGCAGGGATAGACAAGGAAGAGGGAAGGAAACTGCCGTGTCCTTAAGTGAGATAACATCCCGGCATTTGCCTGGAGGAGAAGTGGGAAACGACGGAAAACCACTTCCAGGATGGCTGAGGAGGGAATCGAGCCCACCTCTACTCACTGGACCTCCCAAGGCTGAGTGGACCCGTTCCAGCCCTGGTACCACTTTTCAAATTTCGTGGCTGAGCCGTGAATCGAACCCGGGCCTCCGGAGCTGGCAGCTAATCACACTAACCACTACAACACAGAGGCAGACGGTTTGCCTTATTATTATTATTATTATTATTATTATTATTATTATTATTATTATTATTATTATTATTATTATTATTATTATTATTATTATTATCACTATTATTATTATTATTATTATTATTATTATTATTATTATTATTATTATTATTATTATTATTATTATTGTTACGGAGTTTTCCGTGGTAGGTAGAGGTGAAAGAAGGTGCGGGTGTGAATAGGTCTCCAGCTACGGAAGCAAAATTAATTTAAAATTTAACAAGGTTATATTTTCTTTTCAAAAACAAAGAAATAACAAGCATGGCAGGTACAAAGTAGCAAATCAAAAGGGTAGTTACAATATTTACAGGAATTGGGCTTCGCGCCCTGATTTTACACTGCTTGGGCAATCAGCTCAGTTTTACCCCAAACACGAGTTTTAACAGAGGGGCAGAAAACCCCATTCATACCTAGGAGCCCTTGCTCCAAATTACACAGAAAAGCCTCCACGAGGCATACAACACTCAATTTTCAAAAGAGCCACTCGCTCTTAAAATTTAAGCCTCTCCCAGGCCACACCAAACTCCACCTTCAAGTTGTCCTCACTGGACATAGACACAGGGGTAAAATACCCAACCTACTGAGGTCTATTAAATAAAAATGGGCGATTACATGACCTCTAAAATAACAATTTGAGAGGAGGCGATCTTGCACTCCTAATACACTTGTTTTTAAAACCCTAATCTGGCTCTAGGCCACTAATGCAAGGGCTAATTCCATACTACCGAGGTGACTTTAGAAAAGAGCAATTTGTTTTACCTTAACGAAGAATAGGTTGAGAAAATAAGTTCACCTCAAGACAATGTGAGTGGGAGCTCGAGAGGGTTAGCACTCTCTATCCCAATATGCAGCTTAAAAGAGAATAGAAGAAAAGATCGTTACATTTTAGGAAAAGGTTACATGGAGGAACGCTTCGCACCCGCCCCGAGAGTTAAACTGCTGAGCTAGCAAAGAAAGAATTTATTAATCGGCCATTACCTTACTGATGACCGCTGCCGAGGAAAGAGGCGCTTCCCGCCTCCTGCTATGTACTTTATACACTGAAAGATGGAACAGAAGTGGCCCGGAGACCCTAAAATCAGCAGTTTAAATACTCTCGCAGAAGGTTCTAGGCGTTAGGGGAATGAAAACACCCTCCCGCGATGATTTTATTGGTAGATCAATAAACCCCCTACACAATACTAAGAAGAAACACAATTAATAAAAAATGAGCAGGTCATGAACAAATCTAACCAAACAAACAACGGTTGAGCTGCATCTTCGATTGTAACAAAGTGGTTTATTACAATAAAATGAAATTTCTGATAATGGACAAATATCCACTGAAATTTACGTAACTGACATCATTGTCATAAACAAATCAAAATAAATTTCTTGACATAATCGGGTATCTTGATTGAAGTCATAGATCATGTGGAGGAGATGTCTTGCAACATGGAAACCTCTAACACTGCAACAGGCCGCATAATGGTTACGTCAAATAAAATGAATTGAATCATAAATCTGCTCGTAGGCAACTCAAATCTACAAAGAACATAATCTATTTTTAACGTGAATCTATGCCTCAGTGCTCATAATTACCCTACAAGTTCTAAACATGCATACAATACACACTCTATTGTCTGGGAATCGTTCGCGAGACTTCCCAAATACAACAACCATATGACATCAAATAAATGAGAAGAACCTATTTACATCATGCAGATACATATGAATAGTTATGTGCCTCTTTGAATGACAGCGACAAATCGTGTATAAAATTTCGTCTACCGGGCCCTAATATAAAAAGGTCCTGCTTCTTCTTGACATACAAACGCACTGTTTCTACCTTCAGACTTTCGTGTCATGACGTCAGAAACGACCCACATTTGCCCTTCAACACCTCGGCTTTTTGTATAAACTGAGCAGCCAGGCCTCTCTGTCGTAAATATCTCCCTCAGCTGACAGCATGTAAACAGAGACAAGGGGCGGCACTCCCCTCTTTCCGGCCCATGAATCTACCATACGTATTGTCCTCATTATGATATAATTACTACAGGCCATTTTTATTCCTTAGAGTTCAAATTCAACACTCTAGCACAGATAAAACTCAAATATAACAGGTCCGTACATTATTTATCGTTGGTCCTCTGAGCGGCACATTCCTATATATACCCTGGCCTTCTTATCGGCACTCATATTCACAAATTACTACGTAACCATTATTACTCATGCTATTTAGGGACTCAACTCATTACTCTGGGCATAATAACATTATTCCTCATTTCTCATGGGCTTCCTACGACATGACTTGCTCAGCTTAATACGCCAATCCGAGTACATTCAAGAGATATAGAAGATCTTAGGCTTTCTTCGTTTGACAAATAACATTACATGCTACCCTGCTCATACACTATGCTAGTCCCTAAACTGCTTGTCTTGGTTACACTCATATAAGACCGCATAGGTGGCGGTGAAATGAAAATACACGAGCTAAAATTCCCTACCTTGAACATTATATCTCTGCAATAATGACACTAAGGAAACAAATGAGAATAAAAACATGCAAAATATTAACTATCTAACTAAGCTTGAGTCCTGGGCATAAATTCTATTTACACGGGCATTCATATCGCAACCTATTTACATATTGGCGGAAGGCCAAATTTATCTACAATTGACCTAACCATTATCATACTGCTGCATGCTTAAACAATAGAATTATCTGACCTGTGTCCGATGATATAACTAACATTCCCCCATGTGGACATTGCGAATTTACGCCATCATGTTGACGTTAGAAGCTGGTGACAGCACTCGTGTTCGATGACTGGTGACATCCTGGTCGGCTGTGATGTTCTCTGCAACTCGTTCACTTGACTTGATTATCGCCTCCTTGATGTCGTGATGATTGGACGTCGCAGATGGTCCACGTTCGCACCTCGATGCCCTAAAGAATGTTCGGCAGCTCCTTCAATCAATCAATCACTACTGATCTGCATTTAGAGCAGTCGCCCAGGTGGCAGATTCCCTAACTGTTGTTTTCCTAGCCTTTTCTTAAATGATTGCAAAGAAATTGGAAATTTATTGAACATCTCCCTTGGTAAGTTATTCCAATCCCTAACTCCCCTTCCTATAAACGAATATTTGCACCAATTTGTCCTCTTGAATTCAACTTTATTTTCATATTGTGATCTTTCCTACTTTTAAAGACACCATCCAAACTTATTCGTCTACTGATGTCCTCCCACACCATCTCTCCACTGACAGCTCGGAACATACCACTTAGTCGAGCAGCTCGTCTCCTTTCTCCCAAGTCTTCCCAGCGCAAACTTTTTGTAGCATTTTTCTAACGTTACTCTTTTGTCGGAAATCGCCCAGAACAAATCGAGCTGCTTTTATTTGGATTTTTTCCAGTTCCTGAATCAAGTAATCCTGGTAAGGGTCCCATACACTGGAACCATACTCTAGTTGGGGTCTCACCAGAGACAAATATGCTCTCTCCTTTACATTCTTACTACAACCCCTAAATACTCCCATAACCATGTGCAGAGATCTGTACCCTTTATTAACAATCATATTTATGTGATTACCCCAATGATCATCTTTCCTTATATTAATACCTAGGTATTTACAATGATCCCCAAAACGAACTTTCACCCCATAAACGCAGTAATTAAAACTGAGAGGACTTTTCCTATTTGTGAAACTCACAACCTGACTGTTATCCCCGTTTATCATCGTCATACCACTGCTTACTGTCCATCTCACAACATTATCGAGGTCATTTTGCAGTTGCTCACAAACTTGTAACTTATTTATTACTCTGTAGAGAATAACGTCATCTGCGGAAAGCATTATCTCTGATTCCACTTCTTTACACATATCATTGATATATATAAGAAAACATAAAGGTCCAATAATACTGCCTTGAGGAATTCCCCTCTTAATTTTTATAGGGACAGATAAAGCTTCACCTACTCTAATTCTCTGAGTTATATTTTCTAGAAATAGAGCAACTCATTCAGTCACTCTTTTGTCAAGTCCAATTGCACTCCTTTTTGCCAATAGTCTTCCATGATCTACCCAATCAAAATCAATCGCGATACAGTCCAATTGACCTCCTGAATCCAGGATATCTGCTATATCGTGCTGGAATCCTACAAGTTGGGCTTCAGTGGAATAACCTTTCCTAAACCCAAACTGCGTTCTATCAAACCAGTTATTAATTTTACAAACTTGTCTTATATAATCAGAAAGAATGCTTTCCCGAAGCTTACATACAATGCATGTCAAACGAACTGGCCTGTAATTTTCAGCCTTATGTCTTCGGTCCCAATTACCGCTTCACCGTGATGGATGAGCAGTGTCCAGTCCACACGTGATATCGGAGAAACTGTAAGGAAAATCAGATTACAATGTGTCCTCAGTTCGATGCCTATATCTCCCCTCTCACCTTTTATTTATAATCCCGTAATATCAGGTCACATTACGAGCGTTATCCTTGTAAGGCAGTTACTCAATTCCCAACTGCAATTTACTGTATTCTTGACCGTTCTTTCTACTGACCGAATTGAATTAATATCAATCTTCTGAGCCTACACTAGTATGTGCCATTCGTTTAGGACAATATTAGCCTCAGATTATGCGATGTGACTATGCGTGAACACCATTACTAGCAGCGGAATATTCTCACAGGAAAACAGGTCAACACTTGCTGTACAGAGTTCTGATCTCTATTACAAATAGTTGTTACTTACACGTCCCAAGTATAAGGTGAACTCTGACTGCGTTGCTTGTAGATAAAGGTGGTCTTCTCTTCGCTGAGTAGCGGCGTGACAGACACCTACGTGACAGCTATACACACAGTGAAATGACTCTCGCACCCTCGGCAGTCGTATATATTAGCGATCTCGCATTCACGCTACCAAGCTCTACGTGTGTGGGCTTCATGCGCACGCCCGCGGAGTGGAAAATTTCTCCCGAGGTATGCCTATTAATTACTCATACCTTAATTGTGATTACAACTAGTGCCATGCAGCATATCAAAATTTTCAGAAAAATATCCTGATTCCAATTCTTGCATCCAATCCTCTGCATTCCTCTTGTAGTCGAAGATATTGAATAAATTATTTTCCCTCCAACATAAACTTCCCCGCGATTTCTCACGCAGCTGCGTGCGTCCCAAGCTGCAAGTGAAGTGGTTCGCTGGGGTAATAAATTTTAATGAGCATCTAGAAATGTCAGCTCGCTTCTGACGCTAAGTTCTCTTTAAAAGCGCGCAATCTCCGATACTATTATACAATAAGATGCCACCCGATGCGCTCTCTTTGTGGTCTCATACAATTCCCGTAATTATTATTATTATATCAACATTCTTTGACCATGAACAGAATGGTTCAATACATTATTCTACCCCTGCCGTTCTTACCACCTGCACTTCCCTCTAAAACCAACTGAACAAGTCTTGGGTGTCTTAAGATGTGTCCTATCCCTTCACCCTCTTCCTGGTCCAATTTCGCCAAGCCGTTACCCTCTCACCAATTAAATTCAGTATCTCTTCCTTTGTGATTTGATCTATCATCTCACCTTCAGGATCCTTCTGTAACATTACATGCCATAAGCTAATATTCTCTTTCTTTCTGAGCTAGTTATCGTCCATAGTCCTGCCTATGATGATTTCATTCGTTGCATAAGGCAAATATATCCAGCCCTTGAGTCATTGGAATTAACCAATGATTCTTAAAATCACCGACCCTGCTCGGTATCAATACCCTTGGGACAAAGATCAATGAGTCTAACGACGAAGATTATTGTCGAAATTAGGAGGAAAAGGTGGAGGAACGATTACCTAATTAATTAAGGAAAAAGGAATCTCGATGTTGATTGTAATTAGAAGCCCTAAATTTGCCGAGCAGGAAGACAAACATCCATATAGCCATGTACAAATTTACAAGTTTGCGACGTAAGTCCGCTGATATTGGCACGACAGTCTGAAATATTCTATTAGGTTGCTAACTTGTATTATCACTGTTCCTAACTGAATAGCTTCGTCATTATTATTACTGGAAGACGTTTCATAACGTAATATTTACAGCTCGTGCAAGTTCAGGACATATTAACATGTTTGTTATAAATTGAACAAGTTTAATGTCACTCGGAGAATGTTCTACACTGTATGTACGTGCACTCAAAGACTGTTCAACACTGTCTATCGTGATTATTGAAGTTTAAGTGCATTCGAGGACTGTTCAGCACTGTCATTAAATAATTATTTAAGTTTAACTGCACTTGAAGAATGTTTAGCACTGTCCGTGAATAATTATTACGAAGTAGAAACTATAAGCTTAAATGCGGCACTGAAAAATGCTATGTTCTCTAGGAACTTCACGAGAAGAAAACACAAGTTCAAATATCGCATTAATATTCTATGTTCTTACAGTTTGTTACGAAAACACAAGTTCAAATGTGGCACTTGGATATATTCTATATTCCCAGAAACTGTTATGACAACACAAGTTCAATATGACACTTAGAAAAATGACAACACTTGGAGAAATTCTATGTTCGTTTGGAACGCCACTGTTTGTAAAGAAAACACAAGTCCTAATACGGCACTTGAAGAAAACTACTCCGTTCCACTGGAACCGAGCACTAGAGTGGCATGGTGTCGTCTCACCGAAATACCGAGCCCGGCTGGACATAGCTTCGGTCCGCCGCATTTGTAGAGCTCCACCCGTCACCCATATTGCAGAGACGGTGGAGTAAAACGGAAATGTCCAAATAGGGCGAAAACAAAGCAAAAACAGTCCTCCAAGGTGGATTTTTATCACAGGTGGAGAGCTTCAGTATGGTGTATGCTCTCCACAAGCATTTATCAGAGCTTGTCACCTACGTGGCATGCTCCGTACAAGTCTTCGGAGGTCACGTTGCGGTACCAGGTCCCATTCTTCAATGAG
Organism: Anabrus simplex; assembly: GCF_040414725.1. Taxonomy (NCBI): domain Eukaryota; kingdom Metazoa; phylum Arthropoda; class Insecta; order Orthoptera; family Tettigoniidae; genus Anabrus; species Anabrus simplex. Next base: position 46,571,133 of record NC_090266.1, on the reverse strand, counting down.
AGTCTGTTCGAGGTCTTGGAGAGTCTATGGTGGAACACGACGCCCACGAACACTCCTGTCAAGCCTATCTCACACATTCTCGATGGGATTAATGTCGGGACTCACTGCTGGTCATTCCATCTCCTGAATGTCCAGTTCTCGCAAGACAGTTCTGGTGATGCGCGGCTACATGATCCTTGGCACTGTCGTGCGTGAGTACGAATTCAAGGCCAACACCGTATGCAGCAACCTCATGCAGGGAATGCTGCGGAAGTATCTTCTCGATGTACCCCGCAGAGGTAAGATTACCATGGACGACGACAAGGTCCGTACGACCATCAATACTGATGCCACCACACACCATCAGAGAACCATGGTCCGAATCGGTCGCCTTCCTGGACAACGTTTGGTATGTACTACTCGCTACGGCGTCTCCATACACGTTGACGTCCATCACGCTGTGTCAGGGGAAATCTGGACTCGTCTGCGAACAACACGGGTCTCCATTGGCGAAGTCGCCAGTTGACGTGGGTACGGGCAAACAGAAGGCGAGCTGCACGTTGTTGCTGTGTTAAACAGGGCACTCGAACAGGACGTCTGGGTCATAAGGACATTTCTCTTAACCTGTTCCTAACTGTCTGGTCAGACACCGAGACTCCAGTGACCCTCCTGAGGTCTTGTTGCTGTTCTCTGTCAGTTGCTGAACGACGCCGCAACGCACAGATGGTCAGATATCGGTCATCCTGTGGTGCTGTCATGCGTCTACGACCTTGTACAACCCTCCTTGTGAACTGCCCTGTCTCACTGTAGCGATTCCACAAGCGATGAATAACTGACGGACAGACATTGAGATCCACAGCAACACGACAAAAAATCCATCCTTACTGGATCAAAGTGACGGCCCTTGCAACTTGAACCTCGTTAATATATCCCATGGGATGTGCTGGTTTACGTACAACGTGCTCAAATGACCGCAGTAGTCCGTGTTCCTCACAATGACACACGGACGCACCGCTATTCACTTTGTTTTGAAGGGTCACCTGATAGTTTAATGCATGGCTACGCCTACAGATGGAGTATAAAGTCGATTTGACATACCCTGAGTAGCTATGGTGTCACGGTATGCTGTACAACCATTGGAACTCCATCTACCAAGTTAACGTTCACATACCAGGCGTTTCAAAACATGTTCCCCTAATTTTTTGAACTGTGTATTTACATGTTTCTATAAATTGTATAACGGTGTTGCATAATATCCTTTGGCATAATATCAGGCCTCATAGCCTGAGCCCCGTCGTATAAGAAAGCCAGTAACCTAAAAACTGAACTAATTTAAACATATTATTTACGTGACCTCAGAGAAAAGAAAACTCTACACTGTTTCTGGTACAAAATATACATTCTGCCAGTTACCTTACTTTTGTACGATATTGCATGTGCGATTTGTTCTGGAGGCAAACTGTACGCGTCTCTCACGTATCAAAAATTCAACTCCCGTTGACCAGTAAAAGTATGCTATTTACGGAGAAACACATGCAGCACTGATCAAGGTAGAGAGTACGATGTTTCCAGTAATCCCGCCCCCACCCTGCCTTGATTCACATCACAGGCGTCAAAACTTGCCCGCCATAAGCGAAGTGCCCTTGCAGTGGACGCAAGTACTTGTACTTATCCATGTTGTTAACTCAGGGCTGTGACAGGCTCCAGTCACGGGTGGCCCAGATTGGTTGCGCAGTAGATCTTATTTTTCCCCTCGTCCTGCTCGTGACGTCATCACAGGAGCACCGTGACTCTGTAGCATACAACCGCACGTGTATCTCATTTCGTTGTTTATAGCTGTCTGTCTTATAAAGAAAGGATTTCCACGTAATAACCATACGTAATTTCTTTCCTTATATTGCTCTTGGCTTATATAGTGGCCTACTGTATTTTGCGTAGTGTGTGTGTCGTAGTGTGCAGTGAGCTGCACTTATTTTCGTTAGTAACGTCGATGGTTGCGTGAACAGTGTAATAGTAGTTGGAGTTAAATTTTTGTGTTCATGGTACTGTATCATTGCGATAGGAAACCGTGGACATTAATGATTCACCGCAATCTACAGCGACACCTGATTGTTCAGCAGAGGGATTTCGGTACCTCGCCGGCTGCATCGCCTACCGTGAAAGAAAATATGGCATGTCAATGGGAGGTCCCATTGCGGAAATGCTTTCCATTTATTCTGGTACAGCCCCTGTGGGATGGATAGAAGTTCCATCGGAAGAATGGTAAACCAAATAAAGGAATTTGAGTTAATTTTCATGGACACTCACGGATGTGCTGAACTGTGACGCATACCTTATATTATACGCAAAGTGTGTCAAATAATTAGCAGTAAATTCCCCGCTGTACCACCAGAAATAGTAAAAATGTATGTTAGAACGAGAACATCTATACGTATACGACAAATGAACATTCGAGCAAGAACTGAAAAATCCATAGCAGCTCATCGGCGAAAGGCACGGCAGTGGATTTCATCTTCAAAACCAACCACTTCATGACATCTGATCTCACAGGTAGGACTGTGTTCTAATTAAATGTTTTTCCTGTTCTTTCTTATTATTTAATTTTTAAAAAGTAGGACTATCTATGCGGACGGCAGCGCGTCGGCTTCTCACCACTGGATACCGAGGTTCAAATCCCGGTCACTCCATGTGAGATTTGTGCTGGTCAAAGCAGAGGCGGGACAGGTTTTTCTCCGGGTACTGCAGTTTTCCCTGTCATATTTCATTCCAGCAACACTCTCCATTATCATTTCATAGCATTTATCAGTCATTAATAAATCACTTTGGGAGTGGCGACCCCATTGTTATAATAGCCTATGTACGATTCATTCATTGCATCCCTGACCCGGTCAAAGACTGGAAAACAGGTTGTAGGTTTTCCAGGACTATCGAATATGATATGATATGGTTTAGAATATAAACTTACTTCTGCTGCTGTTATAATATGTGTTAAGCTTTAAACTCGATACCTGCGGAAGTGAGTCAGTATATCGTTTGTTAACATATGGTAGTTCCATCACGGAAGTTCTGCTGTAAAAATTTAATATTAAAAAAAATTTATGTCTCTAAATATTTATGTTTACAGATTTGTGAGTGCATAACCTTCCTCAAACTAAATAGAGGAACTTGAAAATGTTAATAAATTTCAAGCGTTGATCAATGTGCCGTCACGTTACATGTAATAGAAATAATGAAGACTTACTATGCTGTACTCTTTTTTAATCTTATAACAGCAATTAGTTCAGAGAAACTGTAATGTTTGCTGGTATTTTGAAATTCTTACTGATTTGCGCCCTCTGGGCTCGGCTGCTGTACTCCTACTGTGAGCTCATTTCGTTAACCAATAGCAGCTCGTCTCGCGTTGGGCCAGACCTTTAGTAGAGTTTATGAAGCTTGGCTCCAGTCACCAGTTTTGATCTACAAGTAATGGTTGAAACATACAGCTACATACGTTGTGATATAAGGACTGATACAGTAATTTGTTGGTGTGTGTTGGTATTTTTGTACTCTTGTATCAACACGGTTGCTTAACCCTGCTGTTCTGTTCGGGTCTATATGACCCGAAATGAATATGCACGTTCTTTTTCATTATTTAAATACCAATATATGTTTATGAAACTTGGTGACTTTATCTGAAAATGGACGAGCAGCACGTGTTTTAAAAAGTTTTAAAATAGTTTAAGAAATCTGGGCATAAACTGTAAAATTACATATGTAATATTCGGGTCATTATGACCCGACACAGATATGATTACTGTAATTCGGATTCATTTCTAAAAGATGGAAATGGTGAACTTTATTTTTGTTGTATTGTATGGGAATAGTGATTTTTATCATTCCTATTTACTCACAACAATCCACTAAGCCTTCATGCGTTTACAACAATGGGATTCTTTCTTGCTTTTCCCATGAAATAATAATTGGCAGTTCTCAACAATTTGAATGCTTTGTTTCTGCTCAGTTCGAATTGTAACACCGTGGCGATTAGACCATTGACTGATGATGAGTTGAAAGAATTAGTAAATACCTCAGGAGATGAAGGATCATTTTCTGAGTTTGATGATCTTGTCAGTAATGCATCTGAAGGCGAGTGTTCCGATGACAGTCACGACAGTCCACAGCCTGTACAAAATAGTGTATAGACTTTTCTTTCTAAAAATGGGAATATAGAATGGCAGTTTCATCCACCAGAATAACATGGTCCCCTACCAGCTTTGAACATCATCAAGAGTACCCCAGGAGTTACCAGGTATGCAATCAGCATGATATCTGATGTAAAATGTTCATTTGAAGCAGTGTTTCATACAGCGCTTCAAAAGAAAATAATGGAGATGACAAATATTGAAGGGCAGCGAGTTTTTGATGAACAATGGACAGATATTGATGGTTCTGTTTTCCATGCATACTTAGGACTCTTATTCCTTGCGGGTGTATATCGATCTCATGGGGAGTCAACAAAAAGTTTGTGGGACAAGGATACTGAGCGAAACATATTTCGAGCAACCATGTCCCTTGAAAAGTTCTATTAGATATCGCGTGTCCTGCGATTTGACAAGAAATCTACTAGAGAGGAAAGACGACGTAATGACAAACTTGCCGCAATTCGTAGTATTTAGGAGAAGTGGATAGAAGTCCTTCCTAAACTTTATAATCCAGGGGAAAATGTTACTTTTGAGGAGCAATTAGTAGCATTTAGAGGTCGCTGTCCATTCAAGCAGTATATCCCAAGTAAACCGGCAAAATATGGGATTAAAATATGGACCCTGTGTGACAGCAAATCTTCAAACGTACTGAAATTCCAAATTTATACAGGAAAGGTGAGAGGGAATGAGGGTAGTATCAGATCTCACTTCTGAGTTACGTGGTCAGAATATCACGCGTGACAACTTTTTTACGTCGTACAATTTGGGGCAGCTGCTTCTGAAAATGGAATTGACTATGGTGGAAATTATACGGAAAAATAAGCAGGAGCTTTCACATAAAATGGCCAACAAGGAGGTAAACAGCTCTTCATTTTACTTCACAAATGACACCACTGTGGTTAATTATATTCCTAAGAGAAACAAGAATGTTGTAATTATGAGCACTCTCCGCCATGATGAGGAAAACAGTAACAGGGCTGATAAGAAGCCAAAAATGATTTTGGATTATAATTCAACCAAAGGGGCTGTAGACACGCTTGATCATCTATCAGGTACATATACATGCAAACGAAAAACCAATAGGTGGCCAATGATAGTTTACTACAATATTCTTGATGTTTCTGCTTATAATGCATACGTTTTGTGGATTTCGATTGACCCTAATTGGAATGAAAGCAAATTGTCTAGAAGGAGAATATTCTTGGAGGAACTTGGAAATTCACTGATAAGAGAACACTTTGCATCAAGAACGCATTTCCCAAGAACAGAAGATTCTTTGAGAATGGTCAGAAGCATCCAAGACCCTAAAGATGTGGCTGCTGTATCAGAATCGGTAACAACAAGAAAATCTACGAAGCGTGCACGCTGTAAGTTCTGCCCGTCAAGCAATGACAATAAAACAAACATGTTGTGTGAAAAATGTAGTAAACATATTTGCAAGATACATGTCACCTACTTGTGTCCAAACTGTAAGAACTAAGAAGAAAAGTAAGAAAAGAACTGTAGTGTGTTCTAAGACGATTGTATTGAAAACTCTGTTGTTTCAAATTTATGTGAATACGTGTGTCTAAACTGCAACCAGTAAGAAGAGAAGTACGAAGAAAGTTGTAGTTCTTTCTAAGTTGGAATGTAATACAAGAACTGTAGTGTGTTCTAAGATGAATATTTGTATTGAAAACTGTCTGTTGTTACAAATGTATGTGAATACTTACGCCTAAACTGCCAACAGTAAGAATAGAAGTATGGAAAAACTGTAGTGCTTTCTAAGTTGAATGGCTGTGATGGAAACTGTCTGTTGTTTCAAATGTATGTGAATATTTAAATAAGAAATATCCCTTAATAAAGTTGTTTGTATTATTATTATTGTTGTTGTTATTATTATTATTATTACCAACAATGTACTGGAATAGTACAATAATCTCGATAGCTAACAACTGTACAAAAATTTATGTTTGTATAACATTTCTACAGCATTTTGATATGTCGGGTCCTATTGACCCGAACAGTATATCCGACAAGTAAAATTGAACAGAACAGCAGGGTTAAGCTTTTAAAAACATGATGTATTCGAGATGCGCTATAGTGTCTGGCATTATTCTGTTTCAAAATTGTTCATAGGAGAACTGAGCACGTTAAGTCCCTACAATAATTATTTAATTTCCTGGTACACAGTGCAGTTTCGCGAGCTCGTTGAACAAATTTAATTTGATATGAGCCGGGCTGAGTGGCGCTGGCAGTTTCGATCCTGGCTCAGCCCGGTGATATTTGAAGGTGCTCACATACATCAACCTCGTGTCGCTACATTTACTGGCACATAAAATGACTCCTGTGGGACTAAATTCCATCACCTAGGCGTCTCCGAAAAACGTAAAAATGTAGTTAGTTTGACGTAATGCATATAACGTTATTATCCATTTTGTATGACCTTACATGAAAGAATGCATACTGTACATGTATTGTACACCGCTAACGTCCTGGGCTAGCGCTCGTAACAGCTGTTCAGCTCGTGACCTTGGCATCGCTGGTTTACATCGACCTAACATCGCTGGCGATGCATATACCAGAAGACTTGTGAGCACTGTAACCACCATCTCTCATCAGAGGTTGGTCTTAGCCCTCGTTAAAATACTGAGCTCTTGAAGCTGGCGAGGAAAGACTGTGTATCGCTCATCTTGCAGCATATAGGGAGAGATGGAAACATGGGAAGCCAAAACTTTCAATAACTGTGGGTTTAAGGAGTTGTTTCATAGGTCACGACAGTTATGTGTACCAAAGAGGTGACAATGGGGCAACCATCTATCTGCAATACGGTGTTAACCCTAGCTAATAATTAATGATGGGTTAAGAATAAAAATAGGAAGGAAATAGGGTCAGGAAGGAAGTTTTCGAGGTTTAAAAAAGGTGTGTATTTTCGGATTTTGGCTACAATTTCATTATATAATGATTATGTTTGTGAAGAGAGTAGCTGATGATGATCATCATCGTCGAGCATCCTACGCAAACAGAATGAGGTGAAGTATCCTTGCATCAGCTTTCCCACCACGAACACCTTAGTGTAGATCTAGTGTACTCCTATGACGCAACCTCCAGCATCATAGTGGGATAACTTTCCTTCCGTTCATCTTGCCCATGTTTCACAAGCCCTGAAGTACTCAATACAACACCACGTTTCTTAAGAATGTTTGAGGCACTGCCGAAGTTGTGGGAAGAAGTCAGTCAGAAGTCTGGTTTGCCAGTTCATCGAGACACAGCAACAACTCAAGAACCGTCATGGTTCACTGCAGTTATGCTACAGAGATCACACTTCTCCTTCTTCGTCTCTTGGTTGAATAGGCGACAACTCTCATCCCCATCTAATAAACATCTTATCGCAATACCTCCAGTGAGCCCAGTTGGACTCCACATACCCAGACGTCAGTGGAAATCTTCAACCTTATATGAACTAACCAAGAAACATGTGCTGACTTCATTAAGCTGTAACTGCGAGCCCATTGACTGTCCTAAACGAGCTTTCCGTGTTCCTTAATGAAGAATTACGGACAGGGCTGTGCAGTGGACTGCTGGACTCGATCGGGAGACGTGAACTTCAGTATTTGTACATGGCAGATTTTAGATCTGTTCTTGTTATCAGACTGTCCTTTTGAGCATAATGCACTAAATAAAACAAATAATAAATAATATGGTACTTTCGGAACACTTCAAGACCTTTCCTTTATTGGATGATGTTCCATTTTTGTACCTTTACCAACCTGTCCAATTAACATTGCGTTGCATTTATGCTGCGTTTGTTTCCATGTTTGTAATCACATTTGGCTAGGATTAGGGGGAATGTAGCCCTGATCATTAAGAAATGTACCATCATAGAAATTGTTTGGAGCTGGCACTGTTCAAAATGTTGGTAACATTGGAAATAGAACGCATTATTTTTTGAAGCAATGTATGTAGTCATACTGACCAGCGTGGATATCTTCAGTAATTTATCTGTAACATAAGATTCTGCTTCAGGATGAAATAAAGGACATACAAGTGCTAAGTAAAAATCTGTGCATGATTAGCTTGTAATGTAACATACGGACTCGCGAAGGACAAGTACGTACTGCAAGTGTATTTGTATCAAATCCATTTTCAGTCAATGTAATATTTGAGGTAATATTTCTGTTATTCCGGGTATAACCTTTAAAGACACTTCATTCTCTCGTCTACCTTTCAATTAATGGACATTATTCAGTGGTCGCTTTTTCCTACATGATACTTGCCCCCTCGTCCGTCAATGAGTTACGAAATAAAGAGAGGACTCGTACTGTACCAGAATATACATATCGCTGGCACATTTCTTCGCTCAGACGGTCTACATTCACTCTCAGAAGAGCTTTTGTAGTATCCTCAGCACACTTCATAAAAATCATCTCTTTGCTCTTCCCTTTGAAATGGCGTGGACGTAGGTCTTTACTGCTTTGTTACGCCCGAGGTTTTTGAAGACACAAACGTTTCGTGGTTGGCAGTGTTGAGTGCTTTGCACGCAAGCCTTTCCTTTTTCGTAGCAGAATAGCATTTCATCGTATATGTGCCATGATTAAGGGACTCTTTGCTCCCCATCTGACAGTTTACTTTAGTAATTTTTATTAATTATGAAACGGTGTAATAATAATAATAATAATAATAATAATAATAATAATAATAATAATAATAATATGCATAACAATTGAGACACTACAATACAGTCATTAAACTAGAATGTCTTTATGGATCAGAGAAGCTCAATCAATAAGTCAACCAATCAATCAGTCAATACGGATCTTCATTTAGCGCAGTCGCCCAGGTGGCAGATTCCCTACCTGTTGTTTTCCTAGCCTTTTCTTAAATGATTTCAATGAGACTGGAAATTTATTGAACATCTCCCTTGGTACGTTATTCCAATCCCTAACTCCCCTTCCTATAAATGAATATTTGTCCCAATTTGTCCTCTTGAATGGAAATTTAACTTCAGATTGTGATCTTTCCTACTTTTAAAGACATCACTCAAACTTATTCGTCTACTAATGTCATTCCACGCCATCTCTCCGCAGACAGCTCGGAACATACCACTTAGTCGAGCAGCTCGTCTACTTTTTCCCAGCTCTTCCCAACCCAAACTTTGCAACATTTTTGGAACGCTACTCTTTTGTCGGAAATCACCCAGAATAAATCGAGCTGCTTTTCTTTGGATTTTTTCCAGTTCTTGAATCAAGTAATCCTGGTGAGGGTCCCATACACTGGAACCATACTCTAGTTGGGGTCTTACCAGAGACTTGTATGCCTTCTCCTTTACATCCTTATTACAACCCCTAAACACCCTCATAAACATTTGCAGCTAATTTTGGACAGGAAAGTAGACATTGAAAACATTGATAAAAAGTAACGCAAACTCATAAGAAAAATTCTTTGCCCGAAACTCACCAACGGACAATACCAAACAGGAAATCAAACAATGCACAAATATTCACAGAAAACACAGGCTATGATTCTATGGACATATTAAAAGAACGCATCCAGACAGACTTACCAAACAAATATAGAATTCTATGAAAATAGGAGTAAGGCTAAAACAGACACAATGAAATGGACTGGCGAAATTAAAACCGATTTGAAACAGACAGTAGTTACACCAACAAATGTCCAAAATCTTTGGATCTAAAATTCATAAGTGGTAAGTTGACTAAGAGGAAAGACGGAAGAAGAAGACTGGAACAACCTGGTAAATGCACGTCTCTAAGTACCTTGCGTAATTTTAATTGGCATATTCGCATAGATAATAATAATAATAATAATAATAATAATAATAATAATAATAATAATAATAATAATAATAATAATAATAATAATAATAATAATAATAATAATAATAATAATAATAATAATAACGTCTGTTTGCGTGGTCTTTGGTATAAGAGGAAATAAGTTACATATAGGGTATGTATTAGAACATTGAGTTTCCGTATGCATATAAATGATATGAGTAAAGAACTCGAATCACAGATAAGGCTTTTTGCAGCTGTTGTATTACTGTATAGAATAGTAAATAAGTTACAGGACTGTGAACGACTGATAAAAGACCTCGATAATGTTGTGGGATGGACAGCAGGAAATGGTATGAAGGTAAACGGGATAAAATGTTAGGTTGTAAGTTTCACCAAGGGGAAAAGTCTATTCTGTTTTAATTACCGTGTTGATGGGATGAATGTACCTCATATGGATCACTGTAAGTACTTAGGGGTTAATATAAGGAAAGAACTTCATTGCGGAAATCATATAAACGAGTTTAGAGATCACTTCATATGATTATGAGAGTATTCAGGATCTAAAGGATATAATATATAAGACCTTTAAGTCCCTGGTAAGACCGCAGTTAGAGTATGGTTCTGGTGTATGAGGCCCAGACTTGGATTTATTGGTACGAGAACTGAAAAATATCTAAAGGACCGCAGCACGGGTTGTTCTGGGTGATTTCCGACAAAAGGATAGTGGTAGGAAAATGTTGCAAACTTCGGGCTCGAAAGTCTTGGGAATAAGGAGACAAGCTGCTCGACTGTGCACGATGTTCCAGACTGTCAGTGGGAAGATGGCGTGGAGTGACTTTTGTAGACGAATAACTTGAGGGGAGCTTTTAAATGTAGGAAAGATCATGGTATGAAGAAGAAGTTAAAATTCAAGAAAATAGGATACAAATTAGGGATTGGAATAATTTTCCAAGGGAAATGTTCGATAAATTTCCAAGATCTTTGAAATCATTTAAGGAAGAACTAGGTAAACAATTGATAGGGATTCTGTCCTAAATGCAGATCAATCATGATTGATCGATTGAAGAAATATTGAAGGTCGGGTACTGGGTTTCTTTACTTGAGATCGATTATAGAGCAGGACTGAGATGTTGCTATGTGAGAGTCTTGCAGAATCCAAGCAAGATGGAGAAAGTGAAGAGAGATTTTGGAAGTCCTCTGCGATAAGAAGGTGCCGATAAAACTCTATTACAGGACATCCGTGAGGCCAGCTATGCTACAATCCATTGAAATGGTGCCTGTAAGGAAGAACGATATCAGTCGGTTAGAGGTAGCAGAGGCGAGGATGTGTGACGTCACAAGAGAGGCTGAAAACTACTGACATCGGGGCAAAGATTCAGTCTGCAATATTAATGCGGAGTGACAACACGAATATTGACAAAAAGATAATACGCATTCAAATTGTGGGTACCAGCGGGCGCCCAGAGATGAGTGGGGGGGGGGGGGGTGCTAAAGAGAAAATACCAGATATAAGAGAACCTAGATATTGAAGTAGCCCAGGGGAGAGTGCGATGAAGGAACTCATTAGAAACAGTGATTTTGCGTAGTGAGGAATAGTATAGCTACAGCGGTATGAACACAATGGGAAGAACAATAGGAAGATGATATGACAAGGAAACGGCTTCCGGTTTGCGGTTGGAGATAGCGACTTCCGGTTTGGGATTGGAGATAATGACTTCCGGTTTGCGGTTGCCGCCATTTTGGTTGTGGCTTCCGGTTCCGGTTCCCTCCAATCCGCCATCTTCGGCGATGGCCGCGGGTTCCCACCAAGGTGACGTTCCGAGGGCGTTGGCCGTTGGTTGGCGCCAAGCAACCGTTGCTAGGGCCTTGACCGTGGTAGTGATAAAAGGGGGACGCTGGGACAGGGGCCTACTGTGCAAGATGGTGGCTATACGTAGGCTTTTATGAGACGGCCCAGGGGCGCTTGCGTAAGATGGCGGCTATGAGATGGCCTAACGGCGCTTGCGCAAGATGGCGGCTATGCATAGACTCTTATGAGACGGCCCAGGGGCGCTTGCGTAAGATGGCGGCTATGAGACGGTTTAAGTGCGCTTGCACAAGATAGCAGCTGCTCTTATGGGACGGACTAGGGGCGCTTGCGCAAGATAGCGGTTATGAGATGGCCGAAGGTCGCTTGCGCAAGATGACGGCTATACATGGGCTCTTATGAGGCGGCCCAGGGACCTACTCCGCAAGATGGCGGCTATACATAAGCTATTATGGGACGGCCTTAGGGCATATGCACAAGATGGCGGCTATACACAGGCTCTTATGGAGAAAGCTGTCCTAGGGGCAAATGCGAAAACTGGCCGCTATACATGGGCTCTTATGGAGGCAAACTATGAGACCTGGGACAGGGGCCTGAGAGCTGGGGCAGGGGCAAGTGCGCAAGATGGCCACTATATATGGGCCCTTAAATATCTCGAAAATGGTAAGTCCTAGAGCAAAACGGACAAAATTTCAGTCCCCTAGAACCGCAGCGTGGCTTGCATAGAATAAGTTGACATAAGAAAAGTGACCTAATGATGGGATCACCGGTTCGGTTGCTACTTAGACCCTTTGGCATTTGGTCTGTTTTAGCCTGTTATGTTGTGTCTTGATGCAATTTTTCGTAACTTGATCTGTTCCCCTAACACAAAATGACAGGGAAAATGAGAGCAAACTCAGATATCGCAAGGGAGGATTAAGATCATAATGAAGGCATATGTAGTATGTTTAGACTTTAGAGAATACTGATTATTGGTGTTGCTGTTAACTTGTTTCAATTCCAATCATGTGTGCCCAATTTCTAAGTTTCATTTCTTTGCGAAAAAGTAAATGAAGGCAAGGGTAGCTATTGTAGAATATCAAATTGAAAAGAGGCATGTTTTATCAGATCATTCAAGATATGATTTTGAAATATACAGTGGCATTGGGATTGCACTTACAAACCCTTTAAGACGGAAAATTTATCCCACGAGTCTTCCTCAAAGGATAAAATATTAGCATTTCCTTTTAAAAGAAAATGTTGCTACATTTTCTGGCTTATGTGGCATGTTTACGTAATGCAGAAATTTACAACTGTTAGGTTCTTGAGTCTGTCGAAACTAATTTGGAATAAATAAATACATGTGTAAACTATCTGCAAAAAGAAAATATATTGCAAGAGAATTATAACTGAAAATGAAATAACTTAGTTAAAATAGAATAGCAGGTTTCGTTCTTGGAAAAACATCGTCATATTCTATCAAATCACACACAAAATATTTAGAAATGTATAAATATTTACGTTCATTTCTGCTTAAATCCTTAAAACCTTGAAATCTGGAGCTTATCTTAATAAAGTACTCCCTTCTGCCCACTCAACAGAAATAAACATAAATGTTTATACGTTTCTAAATACACTTAAGAAAATGGAAATTGCAACACCATGAAGGCATTAGTCGTTTGTGTTTATTTTCAAGATATGGAACGATGCCATGTAGATATGTGAACGATCAAAGTTTCAGACCCATTGGATTGTTGCTACAGGTCTCCCCACGTGATTGGTCGCGGAGGAATCAACTCCAGTACACGGACTCTGGTGTAGCGTAGTTGACTTGCAGTCTGTGCAGTGAAGTGTTCCCCGTCAAACATGCCTCGACGACGGAGAAGAGCACGCTATCAACAACTGTCGCCGTTTGAGAGGGCTCGGATAATTGGGGTGTGTGAGGCTGGATTATCGCTAAGGACTGTCGCTGCAGGTGTTGGCCGACAGGCATCTACGGTACAACGTGTATGGCAGCAGTGGTCAAATTAAGGTACCCACACTCGTAGACCTGGCACAGGCCCAGCGCGACGGTCAACTGTGAGAAAGGATCGCCGGATCATTCGGATGGCCCGGATGGAACCCCATGCAACAGCAGCGCAAATTCGAGCAGCTGTGACACCCACGTTACACAACAAACAGTTGGTAATCGCCTGCGTGCAGCTGGCTTACGAGCCCGTGTCCCTGCAGAAGGTGTTCCATTGACCCCACAACAGTGACGTGTAAGGCTGGCCTGGTGTCGAGAAAGATCGACGTGGTTCGACGAATGGCATAGGGTCGTCTTTGGTGATGAATCGCGCTTCTGTCTTGCCTGCAGTGATCGCCGGAATCGTGTGCGCCGACGTACCGGGGAAAGGGGCCGCCCAGATCTTATTGTCGAGAGGCACACAGGGCCAACACCAAGCATTATGGTCTGGGGAGCTATTGGCTTTAATGTGAAATCACAGTTAGTGCTTCTTGAGGGCATTATGACTGCTCGACAGTACGTTGATAGGGTACTCAATCCAATGGTTGTCCCTATGATCGCGAACATTGCTAATGGGATGTTTCAGCGGGACAATGCCCGGGTTCACACTGCACGCATATCCAGAGAAGCTCTCCACGACATCACAACCTTAGAATGGCCCGCCAGTTTCCCGGACCTCAGTCCTATTGAGCATGTGTGGGACATGATGGGTAGATAACTGGTCAACCGTCCCCAGCCACCCACAACTCTGGAACAACAGAACCGTGCAGTGCAGTAAGCTTGGGCCACAATTCCTCAGGAAGCGATCCAGGGCCTTATTGACTCCATGCCTCGACGAATTCATCAATGTATTGCAGCTCGTGGTGGGCACATCCTGTATTGATTGTTGTTCAAACTTGCGGTCAGAGGGACCTGAAAGTGTAATCATCGAATCACAACCGAACACTCGTCCTGCACGTTCAATTGCAGCAATGTAGCACCACTAGAGGATTCGATCCCGGGATCCCGGTTTTCGGGATCCCGGGATTCCGACCGATTTTCAGTCCCGTAGTTTTGGGGATTGAGTTTTCGGGATCCCGGGATTTTCGGGATTGACATAATTTTTAAAAATTAACAAAATAGACTTCATGAAGCGAAACTCTCAGTGCGTTATTTATGCGTTTTTTCGGTGTGTAAATGCCTGTTCTCGTTTAGCGCATGACTGTATTGTTCATCCCCTATGTGCGTGAAAGTCTGACCACAATGCGTACATTAGTATATTTCCTCTCCCGTGTGAGTGAGATGACTGAATGCCTTCTTGAAATTTAGCGTCAAAAAGGCGCTTATAAATTTGAATAATCCAGTGTAGTTGGAAGAGTCCGATTTCGAGCTCATCCATGAAGTCATTAAAGTCTTGGCTCCAGTCAAATTAACTGTAGAAGCACTCTGTCGCACTGATGCGAATTTATGCACAGCTGATGCTGTCCTTAACTTTCTTTTTAAGCAGTTAAATGACAATGGTTCCGAGTTGGCTTCTAATCAAGATACATTTACAAAAGCGCATGAAAGATCGCCGAAGAAATGAGTTGAGTGGCATATTACGCTACCTACAAAATCCTCATAGTGACAATGTGGCGTTGGATGATGAAATAAAGCGTACATTTTCAAGTCCGAACAAAGCCCTGATGAAGAACCAGATTGTTTCTTTAATTGAGAGCTTAAATGATTAAAAAATGACGAAGAGGAAGAACAAAATATGCAAGTCGAGGCTACAAATACAGAAAAAGGTGATTTGACGCTCAAAGGAAAGCTTCAGCTGGAAATAGAAAACAGCATAAAAATTATGTCTCCTGAGGCATAAAATGAAGATTAATTTTGTAGAATTGTTAAGAAGGAAATGAACCTATACGAGTCTTCAAATTCTACTCGGAGCTATAACCTAGAGCAGGCTTATAAGTATTTACTAACGATTCCTCCAACTTCCATGGAACCTGAACGCGCTTTCTCAGCAGCTGCAAATGTGTGCAACAAATTGAGAAGCAGGCTTGGTTATGAGACACTGGACGCGTTGTTATTTTTCAGATCATCTTTTCGCAATTCAAATTAGAATTTTCCTATTAAATTGGTTTCCTTTATATTTAGGAGGAATGTGAAATGTGACTGATTAATGTTATTTTTAAATACGTTTTGCTAAGAAACTTTCTACCTACTTATTATGTTGTTACATGAAAGTCGTCTATTTAGTCTATGTTCAGAGAGACTGTTGTTAATTTCCAAAGTTTATTTGCATAGTTTGTTACACAAGGGTATTCTTAAAATTTATGTAAGTTTAAAGAAATCTCACTGATTCTTGGAAAAGAATAATTTTAACATAGAGACTGAGTGGTTTGAAATCTGGTTAGTCTGACTCTAAGTCTGATTAGTTAGACTGACTACATTAGCTACGTGTATACTGTACAATATGTTGATTTTGTCTAATTTTCGATTTGCTGATTAAACAGCTGATTTCTGCAAGATTTTCATATTTTTTATTTGTTACCTTTAATCCCGGGATGATATCGGGACTGATCAAGTGTAATCCCGAAATCCCGGGATTACAAATAAGGGCCGGGATCGAATTCCCTAAGCACCACTCCTTCTGGGTGTTACAGTTTCCATTTTCTTCAGTGTATTTTAGCGTGATTTGATAGAATGTGATGATTTTCCTTCAAGAACAACACATGGCATTCTATTTCAATTAAGTTTTTCTTTTTCCAGGTATTGTTCTGATAAATGTATTTTCTTTTTCAGAATTTATGAGTGTATTTATTCAAAATTAGTTTCGGCAGACTGAAGAAGCTAAAATGTGTAGATTAACTGAGTCGAAACTGAGAAGAAATGGCTTCAGATATCACCATAAAATCATGATTGAAATTGGACTGAAATGTCTCATTGCTTGTTTTAGCCACGCAGAGAGGGTAAATTATATCTGAGATATGTGTCTGTTCTGTAGTATAAAATAACATTTATTGAGTAATAAAATTTAAAAACTAGGATTTCTTCACTATGCATATCTAGTCCAGGTTTCTAGCCGCTGCTCATTTATTCTTCCACTTCCACTAAGCTCTAACAGATGGCACTATGTTATAAAAAGCAGTTATGAGAACACTATTAAGGAGCCCAAGTCTTTTCAAATTTGATCAACTGGCAAGAGACATTAGAAAAATTAAAAATTGCTGTGTACATGACAATGGACTATTCGTGTGAATGGGATACATTTTTCGGATATAGAAATTTTCCATCAAAGATGCTACAAACGTATCAGTCAAAACATAACCTTGTATCTTGAAAAACAAATTAATAAAGACGAGAGTTCTCATGTGACCTGGCATGGTGCTAAACTCACTTTTGTCTTTTTTTGAAGACTTGAAATGAAACAGATCCTCATATTTATTAACTGACAAAACATTTATGTACTGAATTCTTTCTAGTTCTACCGTGATACATTTGCTGTTCTTTTACAATAACAATTACTGCTCGCAGATGGATTATGAGACTGTTTTTCCTATTCTCTCCGAGGAAGCCTGCCAATTGGTCCTGCAATAACCATATACATTTCCTCGTCGTTTTGAACAAACTGGCTCGTATATCCGTGCAACACTACACAGTAAGAACCACTTCCGCATGAATGTGCCATATTATATTGGTACAATTGTAAGTCCAGAATGTCTCCGGCCATAAATATGTTTCGATCGGCACTGAGAATGTGATGTGGAGGTGGACATTCCTCTGTTCACCATTTAATATACATTTCAGTATCAGTAGCCTAAATTATTATGGTGGCACGACTCACACATCAAGGCAACGATTTTCGGCTATACATTTCAAGGTTAATCTGCAATACCTTGTAAAACTAAGTTGTAATTGAATCCTCAAGTAATGAACAGATTTATTCCCCTCAAATGTCCCCGAATCTGTTAGCAACAACAATGATCCCTTTACCCTTCAAAGAACAACAATAAGGGGCTTATAAAATTTTGTAAGAAATCTATCAGTGTCATGATAAAATACTGTGATAAGGTGCCAAACTTGTCTTTAAATTCCTTCCGTAGTAAGAAACAATAATCAGTGGTGAAATTCCATTTAAATCCAGACTAGAAATTTTGAAGAAAGTAGTCTAGTCAATTTTGGATCAAACAATTATTTGTTACCTGATGCCGTCTTAAAAGTCCATCTGCTGGTAGGGGAGCGGGCAGGAAATGTAGGCCTCGAGAAATTTGGCAGGTGTTTAAAACGTCCTTACTAAAGAAAGTCACTGATGTATTTCGTTCGTTTAGCTGTTAATGTATGGGGAAATCGCCTACTATGTTACTAGGTGTGCCAGGTGGTGAGGTAGTGAGGTAGTGAGGTGGTGAGCTGGTGTGTTGGTGAGGTGGTGAGATACACACAAAGCTGAGGAACATCCTCTACTACGTTACTGCGTGTGCGAGGTGGTGAGGCACATCCCCTACTACGTTACTAGGTGTTCCAGGTGGTGAGGTACACACACAACGCTGAAGCACATCTCCTACTACGTTACTGGGTGTGCGAGGTGGTGAGGTACACACATGAAGTTGAGGCACATCCCCTTACTACGTTACGTTACTAGGAGTGCCAGGTGGTGAGGTACACACCCGAGGTTGAGTCACATCTCCTACTATGTTACCAGGTGTGTGAGGTGGTGAGGTACACACACGAGGTCGAGGCATATCTCCTACTACATTACTAGGTGTGTGAAGTGGTGAGGTACACACCCGAGGTTGAGTCACATCTCCTATTGTGTTACTAGGTGTGTGAGGTGGTGAGGTACACACACGAGGTCGAGGCACGTCTACTACTATCTTACTAAGTGTGTGAGGTGGTGAGGTACACACCCGAGGTTGAGTCACATCTCCTACTATGTTACTAGGTGTGTGAGGCCGAGGCACGTCTCCTACTACGTTACGTTACTAGGTGTGCCAGGTGGTGAGATATTGAGGTAAACACATGAGGTTGAGTCACATCTCTTACTATGTTACTAGGCGTGCCAGGTGGTGAGGTACACAATGAGGTTGGGGCACATCCCCTACTACGTTACGTTACTAGATGTGCCAGGTGGTGGGATGTTGAGGTACACACATGAGGTTGAGTCACATCTCTTACTATGTTACTGGGTGTGCCAGGTGGTGATGTACACACATGCGGTTGGGGCACATCCCCTACTACGTTACGTTACTAGGTGTGCCAGGTGGTGTGGTACACACACGGGGTTGAGGCAATCACTCACTACGTTACAAGGTGTACCAGGGAAAAATATTCTGGATGTGGTGCTGATACAACCAGATGAGCTCTATAGGGAAACTGAAGTAATAGATGGTATTAGTGATCATGAAGCTGTTTTTGTGGTAGTTATAAATAAATGCGATAGAAAGGAAGGTCTTAAAAGTAGGACTGTTAGGCAGTACCATATGGCTGATAAAGCAGGTATGAGGCAGTTTCTAAAAAGTAATTATGATCGGTGAAAAACGGTAAATAAAAATGTAAACAGACTCTGGGATGGGTTTAAAGAAATTGTTGAGGCATGCGAAAACAGGTTTGTACCTTTAAGGGTGGTAAGGAATGATAAAGACCCACCTTATTATAATAGAGAAATAAAGAGACTAAGAAGGAGGTGCAGACTGGAAAGAAATAGAGTTAGAAATGGCTGTGGAAGTAAGGAGAAATTGAAGGAACTTACTAGAAAATTGAATCTAGCAAAGAAGGCAGCTAAGGATAACATGATGGCAAGCATAATTGGCAGTCGTACAAATTTTAGTGAAAAATGGAAGGGTATGTATAGGTATTTTAAGGCAGAAACAGGTTCCAAGAAGGACATTCCAGGAATAATTAATGAACAAGGGGAGTGTGTATGTGAGGATCTTCAAAAGGCAGAAGTATTCAGTCAGCAGTATGTAAAGATTGTTGGTTACAAGGATAATGTCGAGATAGAGGAAGAGACTAAGGCCAAAGAAGTAATAAAATTTACATATGATAACAATGACATTTACAATAAGATACAAAAGTTGAAAACTAGAAAAGCGGCTGGAATTGATCAGATTTCTGGGGATATACTAAAGACAATGGGTTGGAATGTAGTACCATATCTGAAGTACTTATTTGATTATTGTTTGGTCGAAGGAGCTATACCAGATGAATGAGAGTTGCTATAGTAGCCCCTGTGTATAAAGGAAAGGGTGATAGACATAAAGCTGAAAATTACAGGCCAGTAAGTTTGACATGCATTGTATGTAAGCTTTGGGAAGGCATTCTTTCTGATTATATTAGACATGTTTGTGAAATTAATAACTGGTTCGATAGAAGGCAATTCGGTTTTAGGAAAGGTTATTCCACTGAAGCTCAACTTGTAGGATTCCAGCAAGATATAGCAGATATCTTGGATTCTGGAGGTCTAATGGACTGTATCGCGATTGACATGTCTAAAGCATTTGATAGGGTGGATCATGGGAGACTACTGGCAAAAATGAGTGCAATTGGACTAGACAAAAGAGTGACTGAATGGGTTGCTATATTTCTAGAAAATAGATCTCAGAGAGTTAGAATAGGTGAAGCTTTGTCTGACCCTGTAATAGTTGAGAGGGGAGTTCCTCAGGGCAGTGTTATCGGACCTTTATGTTTTCTTATATATATAAATGATGTGAGTAAAGGAGTGGAATCGGAGGTAAGGCTTTTTGCGGATGATGTTATTCTCTATAGAGTGATAAATAAGTTACAAGATTGTGAGCAACTGCAACGTGACCTCGAAAATGTTGTGAGATGGACAGCAGGCAATGGTATGTTGATAAACGGGGCTAAAAGTCAGGTTGTGAGTTTTACAAATAGGAAAAGTCCTCTCAGTTTTAATTACTGCGTTGATGGGGTGAAAGTTCCTTTTGGGGATCATTGTAAGTATCTAGGTGTTAATATAAGGAAAGTTCTTCACTGGGGTAATCACATAAATGGGATTGTAAATAAAGGGTACCGATCTCTACACATGGTTATGAGGGTGTTTAGGGGTTGTAGTAAGGATGTAAAGGAGAGTGCATATAAGTCTCTGGTAAGACCCCAACTAGAGTATGGTTCCAGTGTATGGGACCCTCGCCAGGATTACCTGATTCAAGAACTGGAAAAAATCCAAAGAATAGCAGCTCGATTTGTTCTGGGTGATTTCCGACAAAAGAGTAGCGTTACAAAAATGTTGCAATGTTTGGGTTGGGAAGAATTGAGAGAAAGAAGAAGAGCTGCTCGACTAAGTGGTATGTTCCGAGCTGTCAGCGGAGAGATGGCGTGGAATGACATTAGTAGACGAATAGGTTTGAATGGCGTTTATAAAAGTAGGAAAGATCACAATATGAAGATAAAGTTGGAATTCAAGAGGACAAACTGGGGCAAATATTCATTTATAGGAAGGGGAGTTAGGGATTGGAATAACTTACCAAGGGAGATGTTCAATAAATTTCCAATTTCTTTGAAATCATTTCGGAAAAGGCTAGGAAAGCAACAGATAGGGAATCTGCTACCTGGGCGACTGCCCTAAATGCAGATCAGTATTGATTGATTGATTGATTGATTGATTGATTGATTGATTGATTGATTGATTGATTGATTGATTGATTGATTGATTGATTGATTGATTGATTGATTGATTGATTGATTGAGGTGGTGAGATACACACATGAAGTTGAGTCACAGCTCATACTATGGTACTAGGTGTGCCAGATGGTGAGGTACACGCATGAGGTTGAGGCACATCCCCTACTACGTTACGTTACTGGGTGTGCCAGGTGGTGAGGTGGTGAGGTTCACACCCGACGTTGAGTCACATCTCCTACTACGTTACTCGGTGTGCGAGGTGGTGAGGTACACACATGAGGTTAAGGCACATCCCCTACTACGTTACTCGGTGTGTGAGGTAGTGAAGTACACACACAAGGTTGAGGCACATCTCCTACTACGTTACTCGGTGTGTGAGGTGTTGCAGTACACACACAAGGTTGAGGAACATCTCCTACTGCGTTACGAGGTGCGACAGGTGGTTAGGTGGTCAGGTATACACACGAGATCGAGGTACATTCCCTACTACGTTACTCGGTGTGCTAGGTGGTGAGGTGGTCATGTACACACACATTAGGTTGAGGCACATCCCCTACTACGTTACTAGGTGTGTAAGGTAGTGAAGTACACACACGAGGTTGAGGCACATACCCTACTACGTAACTAGGTGTTCCAGGTGGTGAGATGATGAGGTACACACATGAGGTTGAGGCACATCTCCTACTACGTTACTCGGTGTGTGAGGTAGTGAAGTACATACACAAGGTTGAGGCACATCTCCTACTACGTTACTCGGTGTGTGAGGTAGTGAAGTATACACACAAGGTTGAGGCACATCTCTTACTGCGTTACTAGGTGCGCCAGGTTGTTAGGTGGTCAGGTATACACACGAGATCGAGGCACATTCCCTACTACGTTACTCGGTGTGCTAGGTGGTGAGGTGGTCATGTACGCACACACAAGGTTGAGGCACTTCCCCTACTACGTTACTAGGTGTGCCTGATGGTGAGGTACACATACGAGGTTGAGGCACATCCCCTACTACGTAACTACGTTTTCAAGGTGGTGAGATGTTGAGGTACGCACAGGAGGTTGAGGCACATCCTCTACTACGTAACAAGGTGTGTCAGGTGGTGAGATGTTGAGGTACACACGCGGGGTTGAGGCACATAACCTACTACATTACTCGGTGTGCGATGTGGTGAGGTACACACATGAGGTTGAGGCACACCCCCTACTACGGTACTCGGTGTTCCCTACTCCATTGAGCAGAGGTAGTGCCTACAGCATTCTCCTCACCCATACTTCAAGCAAGCACGACCAGAGCAAGGAAACAGGCTTCAGTCCAGACGTTTTCTGCAGAGGTAACGGACGATCGGCAGCTTAGGTTAAGTACAGGAACTTTCTTAGAGTTACTAAGGTGACAGTGGAGGACTAGTACAGTCGTAATTTGTCTCACTTGATCATAACGTCACCAATTCACAATTCATTGCCAAGTTTACCCAACATAAACTATATTGTACATATTATAGCATGATTTAAAGTAATTTGATAGAATCTGAAAATGTTGTTGTAGCATGAAGTAGTTTATAAGTTTGAGTTTGTGCATGTCGTTTTACAGTTATATTGAACTGGCCCATGTGTTACAATTAATGTTTCCGACAGACTGAAAAAATTTAAAATTATGTTAACTGAATCGACATTTATGTAAGTCCTCTTTCTTAACAAACTACATGGGTGAGGCGATGCCTAGGGGAGGGCTGGGGCGGATTGCTTGAGGCCATTTTGGTGCACAGGCAGCCTCGGGAAGGTGCTGTGCTTTGTCTAATTCGTACGAAATGAACGGTTTTTTGACTGGTAATGAAACCTGATTTTTCTGACAAATAGTGATGTTGAATCAGAAGTTCCGTTGGAGATGTCGTGAGCGATCAAACAGTCTTAACATCACGTTACACTTGCCGTGTCACCTACGTTGAAGTTGATGAAATGTGCTCAGACCGATGGAGGGGACCATGAAACCCAGGGAGTCAGAGAGCCGAGCACCTCTGCTGTGAACAACAGAGCGGACTCTGAAAGGTGATACTCAATTATGCAGTGACGCAAATAAGGCTCAGGGAAAGGGGCTACCGTGCGATCGACTAGCTCTGTTACAGCTGATCGACTTAAATATAGGGATGGCTGCAAAATAACATAGCAGTTATTTTGTCACGGTTACGTAACTGTAACGGTTACATATTGAAACAGATGTACAAATAACGTGTTACTTTTCGTAGCGAATAAATAAATTCCTAAAAATACAGAGTGGTCGGGTACTACGTTAACCGGATATTTATTAATGTTAGAGGGTTGGTCATACTGATAAATAATTCCAGAAAGTAATTCGATATCTCGCGCCATTGTCATCTGATCAGCTAATACAATTAATTAGCCAATCAGATCGTTGCTTGGGCAAATTCAAATGCACGTAATGAATATAAAGACCGCTTTGACAGCCATGCCGAGAAACCAGGATCGAACCAAACCGTACCGTGGGATTCAGCCGGTGATTCTGTCAACTCGGAAGTCCGTGTTCAAATCACTCCCCTGACGATATTCTTGGATTGGATTGGTGCACTCAAACTGGTCTTAAGCCATGTGCTGATTAAGCAACACCGCCTCGCAGGTCCCATATGAATTCGCCCACGAAGCTGTCTGATTGGCCAACTTCAGCTGCTGATAACATGGAAAAAGCGGTTCACGTTGTTTCCGACCATCCTGTATAAGTCCCTTTCCACGTCCTAACTTCTAACAGTGAAATTACCGAGCTCGATAGCTGCAGTCGCTTAAGTGCGGCCAGTATCCAGTATTCGGGAGATAGTGGGTTCGAACCCCACTGTCGGCAGCCCTGAAAATGGTTTTCCGTGGTTTCCCATTTTCACACCAGGCAAATTCTGGGGCTGTACCTTAATTAAGGCCACGGCCGCTTTCTTCCCACTCCTAGCCATTTCCTGTTCCATCGTCGCCATAAGACCTATCTGTGTCGGTGCGACGCAAAGCAACTAAGCAAAAAAAAAAAGAACAGTGAAATTACGTATAGTTCTATTCCCCACCTTACTGTCCATATCCAACTACCTTCTACGGGCAAAAACGTAACCCCATACTCAAGCATCACCGATCACATGTTTTAAATATTTAAATAGAAACTCGCATACTATAGTCAATGTGTTTGTTAACTGGAACTAACAGTTCAAGGATCACATAGTTCTTGACCTGTCTTTTGGCGTCTTTTCCCCGTCTTGGTGATCCGGACGATTTCGACTTCTTTATCTTAAACGTGCCGCTAGAGGTTTTGCCTAATTTTTGGGAGAAATTGAAATTTGCCCGTTGCTCAAACTACGACAGTCTCAAATTCCACCGCTGACATTCAACTACCATTCACGACAGAGACCGTATGGACGCAACTGCCTCTTGCTGGGACTAGCGAGGAACTGTCACGACTCTCCGCTGCTGTTTACCACAGCGACACTAGGTGGCCAGTCAGTGCATATACTGCCTCTTGCTGGGACTAGCCAAGGCCGCACTAGATAGGCAGGCCACAAGGCTCGGACCGTGACGTCACGCCAGTGGCTGGCGTTCAGTATGGTAGTATACGGCCCGCTCTCACTTTCTCCATGATATTATTAATTTATTGAACCATAACGATATAATTGAACACGCCTTTAATTGTGGTTTTATTTAGGCTTGTGCACTACATCAGTTTTATGCGGGGGAAAACTAGCGGAACAGTTTATGTACATTTATTTACGTAAAATTAAGCTAACATGTCATTTGTAACGGAACACGGTTTCATGCAAAAGATTAAAACCCATAATACGTATAAAAATAGTTTTAATGTTACTATGCAAATACGTGATAGCAATTCACAACAATAGTCTGGAACCTTTCTTAGAAATTAGGCTTCAACTTAAAACTTAAGGTTTAGTTTATCAATTTTCCTTTTCTTTGCGAATTTATGGCTATCCTTACTTGAGGATTTCTTCTTCTTAGCAACGAGTTTGTCTGCGATAACTTTTCTGTAGTTATTCAATAATATATTACAAAAGACATATATACATTTGTCAACGTAATCTTTAAAACTACTTCTACAATCACTGCATGTTTCAAACATGACGTTTTCATTTTCCAGAACTTTGTTGACAAGCAAAATCAGAATGTTTCTTTGAGAATCACCATGTAAAAACCTCGATTCAAATTTCTCTCTTATAAGTACACTAAATAATTTAAACCGTGTGATCAAAATGTTAACAATAAAATCTGATGGATATTTCAAAGCTCCCCTGTCAAGTATATTGAAATAAAAATTGTCCTCCGGCTTTAATACATCTGACGTTACATTATCATTATTTAACAATAAAACATCTTGACAATTTATACATGTACAATTTTTCATAATTATTTTACAAATATATCCACCAATATAAACTAGACCTAACAAAATGTTTTCAGATACAATAACATCATTTAACTCAACTACCACATTTTCAAAATGTGAAATGTCTGTTGGTTTGAAGCTTTTACAATCTGAGCTCTTGCAATCCACATACTTACTTAATGAAATATCACTAATAGGGATGGCTGCATGTTTAGCAGAGTATGCATTTATTACCGTCAGAGCTTTTAATTTTCGTTCTGACTCAAGGGTTTGCTTCACTGAAATATTAACTCTAAAATAGTTTTTGTAGTGTGAACTAAGGCTGTTTGAGTTTCATTAGTAAGTTTTCCATGACGACACTTTGTTTTTTGTGTAATCTCCCCTTGAACAGACAGATTATCCCATCTAATTAACCATGTTAAAAACTTGCGCAGAAATAAAACATTGTCGTCATGAATTGAAAATACTGCGTTACAATGAGGGTCGTTAAATCTGTCGCCTTTGAAAGCATGCTTAACACTAACAATCTTCCACCACTGAAGAATTATTTCTAAGAATACAGCTGTGCTTTTAAAACCATCTCCATTTTTTATTTTATCAAAGTGTTTTAAAGCGGCGATATTTTTCTCATCGAAGAGCTTAGAACAAAGGTTTACATTTTGTCGCTCTAAAGAAGTTGGGTACAACACTTTTTGGTTCAGGGCAGGAGCAAGCTTAACTACATCATTCTCTTCTCCTCTGTGGGGCTGTTTAAGGTGACCAACACTAGCAAAACATTTTTTGACTGACTCAGGGTTGTTAAAGTCAGGAAACACGAAAATTTGTAAGTTATCGGCCTGATTAAGCCAGTTATTTCTTAAGCTTTTAAATAAATGAACAGTATCGAACATTACAAAAATCTTTTGTGTTTCGTCAAATGGATTTTGAAAAGTGGTTTGTAAATTGCTTTTGCACAGCTTTTCAAACATTTTTCTATTAACACTGTTATTATCAGAAATTATGCATACTACCTTATAACCTATATCTGTTAATACTTTAAGGACTTGCAAAGTTAGTTCTTCTAAGAAATATGACGTTAGGTTCTTACATGGAAACAAACCAACAACGTCTATATTTTTTAAGAATGGATGACAACATAAAGGTTTGTACAGTTGTAGCTAATGTTGCGTTATTTTCTCCACTTTTACTACTAAAAGCAACTTTCCTCCTTTATCGTTAAGCTCAGGTTTTACATAGACTTCATCCAACAACAAGTTACAAAATCGTTCATGTTCATTTAATAATTTTACTTTCTTTTCCAAGTAATTCCAATGTGAATCATCTATACCCAAATTTCCCGTGCCTAGTTTTGAGGTAAAATACTGCAAATACACAGGGTGAGGCATTGTAAGGAACGTTGACTGTCTTATCTTCTTATACGCCCCAGGAAATGCGAAAAATATTGAAGCGAACCATGTTATTAATATACAGGAGTAAGACACTTTCTTTGCAAAGGCCAAATTTAACTGTTCCTTGCAAAATTCTAATTTATCAGCAATGATACAGTCATCAACTTCACTTTCAATTTCACTCAAACGTAATCGTCTGCTAATATCAATCCACGCCATCACACTACTGACAGCTCGGAACATACCATTTGGTCGAGCATTTAGTCTCCTTTCTCCCAAGTCTTCCCAGCCCAAATTTTGGAACATATTCGTAACGCTACTCTTTTGTCGGAAATCACTCAGAACAAATCGACCTTTTCTTCATAGGATTCTTTCCCGTTTTCGAATCAGTTAATCCTGGTTATTGTCCCATACACTGTAACCATACTCTAATATGGGTCTTACCAGAGATTTATGAGTCCTTTCCTTTACATCGTTACTACAACCTCTAAATACCTTCATAACTTAGTGCAGAAATTGATAATATTGTGGATTAACGGTTGTGTTCTGGCCTTCGCATTATTCACCCGGAAAATAATTGAATATCAATGTCTGTAACGTTACGAAGGATATCTGACAAGCAGAACTGAGACGAGTAGCTCTCCAATATACAATAGAATTACTTAGTCTCACAGCACTTATTATTGGTAAAAGAAGGTATCTCGTTGAGAGCTCCCTTCTAGCAAAATGGCTGTCATCACAACTAATCCTCAATAACGTAACAGTTTTAACAGTAATTTACTAAATACTTGTACTGTTTAGTAGCAATTTATTAAACGATTGTGCTTTATAAGCATTTTGTGTTTAATCGCTTTTGGTAGTTGTTGTTAGCCGTGTGTTACTCGGTTCCGAGAAATAAATTATTTCGGTGACTAATTCTCACTGAAGTATTTTTTCCTTTTCTCCTCGGTTACTTTTTGAGAATGAATTCTGTTATCTCTCGAGTGTTCTGCTTACTGCACAATTGCAAGACGAATATTACTGAAATGTTCTGGAGATTCCTATGAAAGAGCTCTTTCTTCTTTTCGTTGTAATAAGCTCATATAATCCAGTTCACATTCCCACAAAGGTAAATGTTCTGTGCCGATGACCGAGATGTTAGGCCCTTTTAAACAACAAGCTTTAAACAACAAGCAACATCTTCTCTTTCACAACTTCACTTACTTTCAACAGAACACCTCACGACTGGTAGGGTTGCTTAGCCGAGGCGCTAAGGATTTTCTCGGTTTACCCAGAAGGATATTGATCCGATTCTCCCTCTACTCCTCTTATCCTCCATAACAGAGTCCATTATTCTCCTAGGTAACCTATCCTCCTCCATTCGTTTCACATGACCCCACCACCAAAGCCGGTTCATGCGTAGAGCTTCATCCATCGAGTTCATTCTAACTTAGCCTTTATCTCTTCGTTCCGAGTACCATCCTGCCATTGTTCCCATTTAGAAAAGACATTTCCACTTCTGGAGAAGCAATAAATGGCCGTGAGATTCACTCGCCGGTCTGAGTGGCTCAGATTGCTGAGGCACTGGCCTTCTGACCCCTACTTGGTAAGTTCGATCCTGGCTCAGTCCGGTGGTATTTGAAGGTGTTCAAATACGCTAGCCTCGTGTCGTTAGATTTACTGCCACGTAAGAGAACTGCTGTGGGACTAAATTCCGGCACCTCGGTTTCTCCGAAAACATTAAAAGTAGTTAGTGGGACGTAAAGCAAATATTATTAATGAGATTTGCCCAGTCTATTAAACAAAATAAAATCACAGGAAATTACACATCCTTCATAAATTAATCAAGTACACTGAAGGAACATGATGTGAATAGCGTGCGCCACAGAAGAATTTGCATTGACTTGACTTTCATGTGTAAAATAATTAAATAATCAAATTGGTGAGTCAAATATATTGCAATCAATTACTTTCTATGCACCGCAGAAACTTAGTCGTCCTAAAAATATCCTCTTCCTATCAAAGACTAAGATTGAAATTCATAAGAACTCCCCAATTAACATAACAAAGAGACTTTATATTTATATTCATCCCCACATTGATATTTTAGTAGGCTATGACCGAAGCTACATTCACTTCGTCATGTAACATTCTACTTATGAATATAATTTAACAGGTTATGAACAAATTTAAACACGAAAAACTACCATAAATGTTGTAACAACATTACGTTTATCAGATTACAAGTAAAAATATTGTTATAATAATTATTTTAAGTATTGTATTAAATCTTAATTAGTATTAATTAGTACTGTAAGGAAATATTAGTTGTATTATCCTTCTTCTTTTTAATGTGACTTGGGTGTCACTGGAAGTAATTTTAAGATTATTCTGGCCATCCATTGTTATTTATTTGTATTTTTAATGTCTAAGTAGCAGTTGTCATTAACATTTTAATTGGGACTAACGGCTTCTTATGTTCACAATAAATAAATAAATAAATAAATAAATAAATAAATAAATAAATAAATAAATAAATAAATGAATAAATAAATAAATAAATAAATAAATAAATAAATAAATAAATAAATACATAAATAAATAAATAAATAAAAATACATTCATAGATATATTATTGTTATAGATCGTTATGCCTATCAGCGTTCAGTTTGCACGCCTCTGTGAATTTACTAAACGTGCCACAATCCTCCATTTGCAACTAACGCTGTGGCCACATTTAGTTCTATACTTTTTATCTTTAAATCGTCAGAAACTGAGTCTAACCATGGTCGCCTTGGTCTCCCTCTACTCCTCTTATCCTCCATAACAGAGTCCATTATTCTCCTCGGTAACCTATCCTCCTCCATTCGTTTCACATGACCCCACCACCGAAGCCGGTTCATGGGTAGAGCTTCATCCATCGAGTTCATTCTAACTTAGCCTTTAGTTCCCCGTTCCTTGTACCCTCCTGCCATTGCTCCCACCTGTTTGTACCAGCAATCATTCTCGCTACCTTCATGTCTGTTAATTCTAACTTATGAATAAGATATTCTGAGCCAACCCAGCTTTCGCTCCCGTAAAGCAAAGTTGATCTGAAAACAGACCGATGTAAAGATAGCTTAGTCCGGGAACTGACTTGCTTCTTCCAGAACACTGTTGATGGCAACTGCGAGCTCACTGCATTAGCTTTACTGCAACTTGATTCAATCTCACTTACTATATTACAATTCTGGGAGAACACAAAACCCAAATACTTAAAATTATCGACCTGTTCCAGCTTTGTACCACCAAACTGACTTTCAATTCTGTTGAATTCCTTACCTATTGATAGGCCTATCAATTTAGTCTTCGAGAGGCTAATACTCATACCATAATCATTGCACCTACTTTCATGTTCCAAGATATTACACGGCACAATCTGCCATTAAGACCAAGTCGTCAGGATAGGCCACACTGCTTACTACAACTCTACCTAACTGAATCCCTTCCTGCCATTTTATACCTTTCAGCAGAAGATCCATGTAAACTACGAACAGCAAAGGTGAAAGATTACAGCCTTGTCTACCCCCTCTAAGTACCGTGAACAAAGAACTCATTCTAATAGCAATCCTCACGGAAGCCCAATTGTCCACATAAATGCCTTTGATTGATTTCAATAATCTACCCCTAATTCCATAGTCTCCCAGTACGCGAACAACTTTTCCCTCGGTACCCTGTCGTATGCTTTCTCTAGATCTACGAAACATAAAAAAAACTGCCTATTCCTCTCGTAGCATTTTTCATTTACATGGCGCATACTGAAAACATTATCCTGACAGCCCCTCTGTGGTCTGAAACCACACTGGTTTTCATTAAAATTCCTCTCAACCACTGATCGAACCTCCCTTCCAAGATGCCAGTGAATACTTTGCCTGGTACACTAATAAATGAGATACCTCGATAGTTGTTGCAATCTTTCCTGTTCCCTTGCTTATAGATTGGTGCAATTACTGCTTCTGTCCAATATGAATGTACCTTACTAACACTCCATGCTAATATTGCTACTCTATGACGCCATTTCATCCCTGACTTCCCACTATTCTTCACAATTTCATATCTAATTTCAACTATTCCTGCTGCTTTATGGCATTGGATTTTATTTACCATCCTTTCCACTTCCTCAAGCGTAACTTCACTATCATCATTTTCTTCATCCCCATGGGCTTGGTTATTCGCAACACCACCTGGAAGATTTCCTATTACGTTGAGAAGATTTTCAAAATATTCCCTCCACCTCTCCAGTGATTCCCTGGGATCTATTATGAGTTCACCTGAATTACTCAAAACACTGTCCATTTCCCTTTTCCCTCCCTTCCTAAGATTCTTTATTACTGTCCAGAAAAGTTTCCCTGCTGCTTGACCTAGCCTTTCCAGCTTATTACCAAAATCTTCTCACGACTTCTTTTTGGATTCAACAACTATTTGTTTAGCTCTGTTTCTCTCATCTACGTACAAATCCATGCCTGCCTCGGCCCTTGTTTGGAGCCATTTCTGATAAGCCTTCTCTTTACGTTTACAAGCTGCTCTCACTTCATCATTCCAGCAAGATGTTCGCCTATTCCCATCTTTACATTCTGTTGTTTCTAGGCATTCCCTTTTTGTTTCTACTACAGTATCCCTGTATGGCACCCATTCTCTTTCTATATCCTGAACCTGCTTACTGTCTACTGTTCGAAATTTCTCCCTAATCATTTCCATGTACTTCTGTCTAATTTCTTCGTCCTGGAGATTTTCTACCCTTTTTCGTTTGCAGATTTCACTTTCTCTACTCTAGATCTAGAGATACTTAGTTCACCACAGATCAGATAGTGGTCTGTATCATCGAAACATATCCGGAAAATTCGTACATTCCTAACAGATTTCCTGAATTCGAAGTCGGTTACGATATAGTCTATTATGGATCTGGTACCCCTGGCTTCCCATGTGTAGCGGTGAATAGCCTTATGCTTGAAGAATGTATTCGTAACAGCTAAACCCATACCAGCACAGAAGTCCAGCAAACGCTTCCCATTCCCATTAGCTTCCATATCTTCGCCACATTTACCAATCACCCTTTCGTATCCTTCAGTTCCATTTCTAACTCTTGCATTGAAATCGCCCATTAGCACTATTTTACCCTCGCTGTTGACCCTGACCACGATATCACTCAATGTTTCATAAAACATTTTAACTTCATCCCGGTTGCAGCCTCACATGGTGAAAGACTGAGTCAATTCTCGACCTAATTCCCCCAATTGCCAAATCTACCCACATCATTAGCTCATTCACGTGCCTAACAGAAACTATGTTGCGTGCAATGGTATTCCTGATGAACAGTCCTACCCCGCACTCTGCCCTTCCCTTTCTAACACCCGTCAAGTGCACTTTATAATATCCTATCTCTTCCTTGTTATCTCCCCTTACCCGAATATCACTTACTCCTAGTGCATCCAGATGTATCTTCTTTGCCGACTTAGGCAGTTCTACTTCCTTTCTTCCATAAGCCCCATTAATATTGATAGCTCCCCGTCGAATTCCATGTCATTCGCCAAGTTGTTTCCAAGGAGTCCCTCGCCTGTCACATGTGAGTGGGACTCCGTTACTCCCATAGGTCCAAGGCCTGCTTAAAATAAATAAATAAATAAATAAATAAATAAATAAATAAATAAATAAATAAATAAATAAATAAATAAATAAATAAATAAATAAATAAATAAATAAATAAATTAAATAAATAAATAAATAAATAAATAAATAAATAAATATGCTTGATGCTTGTTGTTTTAAGGGGCCTAACATCGAAGGTCATCGGCCCCAAATAAATAAATAAATAAATAAATAAATAAATAAATAAATAAATAAATAAATAAATAAATAAATAAATAAATAAATAAATAAATAAATAAATAAATAAATAAATACCATATATAAGTACCAGGCTAATTCCTCGGAGTAAAGGTGTCTGGCCTAGATTTAGCCATTCTGTCACAGTGCCGAGGTTATGGATAGTGAAATCTTTTGCCTCCCATTTCCTCCAGGGACCTTCAATGCCTATGTTGATCTAACTTTGACCTTTCTCGTTTTACACTTATTTTGTCTCGACAATCTGTTTTACGTCGCCCCGACACAGATATGTCGACGATAGGACAGGAAAGGCTTAGGTGTGGGAGGGAAGTGGCCGTGGCTTTAATTAACCCTCGAGCGCTCGCGTTCTGTTTCATCACTCGAGCACTCGCGTGGCGCACTGAGTGCTCCATTAAGTATGTTAATGTTTTCATCGAAGTTAAGTAAATTCAGAGCATATATTCTATGTGTTATCGTTCATCAATTAATTCTTGAAATATTTTTCATAATATTAGTCTTTATTTTACCTCCCTAATTACATTACAAAATAATATTGTTATCCCAACCTGGTAGCTATGTACAAATTCGTGAAGTTTACAATATTGTCAATCATATTTACGTCAATAATTTTGTGAAAAGGAGACAGTTCACTTATTACACCCCGAGCTTCACCCTTTTGTCCTGGAAATATTTTGAAAATATTTTTTTCTTTAGTGTTAGAGGATCCACGATAACATTGTTTCTTCCATACACAAACTTTGTCTCTTCCTATGAATCAATCACTTTTGGCTAACACAACTGCACCAGAACTTTCATCACTTGTCCCCGAGTCATAATCCTGTTCACTTACTGAGTTATGCTCACTGAAAATTATTTCCTCATTTTCAATTTCAGAATTGTCTTCCTCATTTTCACAGTCATGTGCTTTGTCGAAATCAGGATCATCATTCAATAACCAGTTCAGCTGTGGACTTGACAGATATCTTGCAGCCCTAAATAAACGGGACGATTATTGGAGACTCACGTAGAAATCAACAAACAGTCCACAGAAAACTAATGCAAGACAATTCTAGTGAATACAGAAGTAATTTGTAAGTAAAAATATACTTACATGTTGACGCGCGTGGCGCACTGATTGGGCCAGTTGTGACACGGTGAACTTAAAACGCAGTTTAATTCGCTTCTGTTGGAGAAATATTTATTTGACTTTTCACACAGACAGCTAAAACTGTACTGTAGGAATACCAAACAACACAGGTCAGCAGATTGTTCAAGGGTTAAGGTGTGAAAATATAAACCACGGAAAACCATCTTCAGGGTTGTCGACCGTGGGTTTCGAACCCACTATCTCCCGGATGCAAGCTCACAGCTGCGCGCTCCTAACTGCACGGCCAACTCGCCCGGTACACTTCATTTGTAAATATTCATCCGACGTTCATAAGTTCTACTAACAACCTGACTAAGCTTTACCGATTCATGCAGGCATGCCGAAGGTCACTCCACGGTATGTTTCAACACATACCGTACGTTGTGAAGTTACTGGTTGATAAGCCGTGACCCACGTATCTCACAAAGTATGTGTAGGAGTCCCAGGATTGAAACAAGTGAAAGCAAAACCTGTTAGTTGAGCAGGTTGTCATTTCAGCTGAACATTATGTAATTGTTTATTATGTTTCACTTCCGCTACATCTGCCCAGTTTTTAATATTACTGAACAATTATTCGACTAACGACTTCATTATGCATTTAGAATTAATTTAACCACATTCAGAGTCATTCTACTAACGTGTTAATGCATACAGTGAGTCACAATGAAACTCAGGATGGTAATTTATTTTCTTCGTTATGAACAGAAAGTTGGGTGATTATATTTGTCATATTTTTATGTGCATGGTGACGTGTGTACGTTGTATTATTATGCCATTACTTGTTATTTATCTTGTCCATAATTTAACACAAGTATCTCTGATTGTTTGGCATTATGCTGCTGGATGTCACAAGGAAACTCATACAGACCTCGATGGACAGGCATAGGCACCGTGCGTTTCAATGCCAAGTGCAATACGAAACGCAAGAGACAAGTTCATTTCATCAAGCGTTACGAAGCAAAAATAGCTTATAGTGTTATAATGAGCCACTAGAGAGGCCAGTCTTCGAAAGGAGGGAGAGAGTTGAAGGTTTATCATTATAGACTACGAAAATCAAGAAGAGAAATTGACAAAATTGTGAACAGAAGCATTCAACTGTGCAATGTGTTATAGACAGGTATAATAGTAGCAACCGGATTGAAAATAAGGACAAAGTAAGTCGGAAAGAATCTTTAATTCCACAGATGAACGTTGGATACTACGAGGGGTTAAGAACAATCCAATGATTAATGCTTCAAAACTTAGTGCGATGGTTGAGAAACGTACAGGTAAGAAAGGCCATGCAGAAACAATTAAACGAATTATCAGGAAAAGTAATATGCACCGAAGAGTAAGTAGGAAAGTACCATTGGTCAACAAACTAAACAGGAAGAAGAGGATGCATTTTGTTCGAGAGCACATAGGAAAGGATTTTGACGTCTGGAAAACGGTAATATTTGCAGATGAAAGCAAATTTTCAACCACCAATATGCGTTTAAGTGTTAAATACCCTGGATCAGTTGTTAATGTCTACGGTATATGGCAGCTAGCGGGGTAGGGAAGTTGACTTTCAGGGAGGGGATAATGGATAAAAATCTGTATTTGAACACACTGAAAAACAATTTTCCTGCTAGTGCTCAAAAACTTGGAATACAAGTGTTATCAGGATAACGACCCCAAGCACAAACTCACAATGTGTGAATGTGGCTCCTGTGTAACTGTCCGAAGGTGATGGAAATACCCCCTCACTCACCAGATTTATATCTTATAGAGAACTTGTGGCATCACTTAGAAGTGTCAATAAGGAAACGTAAGATTTCCAGCAAAGATGACCTGAAAGCTTCTTTACTCGAAGAATGGGAGAAAAGTCCATCATATTGAGAAAAATTGGTACGAGTCAAGGGATATGCACCAAAATACTGTTTTTGTAGATAACTGTGTCTCATTCCGTGCTTCAAGGATCTGCCACAGAGTGTATGAGTTTCACTATGATCTTTTTAGTGTACGTTTGAGAAAAGCGTTTGAATTTCCTTTGTAGATGAAATATGTTTATGCTAATTTTAAATACTGTCGTAGAAAATTATGTATTGGTTACAACATAGTTAAAACCAGCTTGAATTAAAAATATACATTTATTAGTAAATTATCAAAGGAATATTTTGCTGATGTATGAGTTTGCTTGTGACTCACTGTATTTGGCAGCACTCATTTTTCTTATTAGTACACGACCAGGTATCATTGAAAGTTACCCTGAACTACACCTACAGTAGTGATGACATTTGATTCGATTCAGAAAGCCCAGATAGCTGAATAGGACGCATGATTAGCTTTCACCTGTTGGAAAACATACATACATACATTATCATTATAGACTGTTATGCCTTTGAGCGCTCAGTCTGCAAGCCTCTGTGAATTTACTAAACGTCGCCACAATCCTCGATTTGCAACTAGTGTCGTGGCCTCATTTAGTTCTATACCTCTTATCTTTAAATCGTTAGAAACCGAATCTAACCATCGTTGTCTTGGTCTCCCTCTACTTCTCTTACCCTAAATAACAGAGGCCATTATTCTCCTAGGTAACCTATCCTCCTCCACTCGCCTCACATGACCCCACCACCGAAGCCGGTTTATGCGTACAGCTTCATCCATCGAGTTCATTCCTAAATTAGCCTATATCTCGTCATTCCGAGTACCGTCCTGCCATTGTTCCCACCTGTTTGTACCAGCAATCAGCCTTGCTACTTTCATGTCTGTTACTTCTAACTTATGAATAAGATATCCTGAGTCCACCCAGCTTTCGCTCCCGTAAAGCAAAGTTGGTCTCAAAACAGACCGATGTAAAGATAGTTTCGTCTGGGAGCTGACTTCCTTCTTACAGAATACTGCTGATCGCAACTGCGAGCTCACTGCATTAGCTTTACTACACCTTGATTCAATCTCACTTACTATATTACCATCCTGGGAGAACACACAACCTAAA
This sequence comes from Anabrus simplex, assembly GCF_040414725.1. Taxonomy (NCBI): domain Eukaryota; kingdom Metazoa; phylum Arthropoda; class Insecta; order Orthoptera; family Tettigoniidae; genus Anabrus; species Anabrus simplex. The sequence continues at coordinate 46,534,093 of NC_090266.1, read as the reverse complement.
TACTTGAAATTATCAACCTGTCCTAGCTTTGTATCACCAATCTGGCATTGAATTCTGTTGAATTTCTTACCTACTGACATCAATTTAGTCTTCGAGAGGCTAATTTTCATACCAAACTCATTGCACCTATTTTCAAGTTCCAAGATATTAGACTGCAGGCTTTCGGCACACTCTGCCATTAAGACGAAGTCGCCAGCATAGGCCAAACTGCGTACTACATTTCCACCTAACTGAATCCCTCCCTACCATTTTATACCTTTCAGCAGATGATCCATGTAAATTACGAACAGCAAAGGTGAAAGATTACAACCTTGTCTAACCCCTGTAAGTACCCTGAATCTATTCAGATTTATATAAATGTCTTCAGATGAGGACTAGTATGCCTGCTCGACTCACATAGTAAGACAAGAAATAGATTCTTTCACTCGTCAGAAACTAGAAAGCCCGAGTTAAATCTCTTCTAAATAAGTCAACATTCTTAAATTTAGTGCACGTGCAATATAGAGAATGTGAGAGAAACCCAGTATACAGAGTGTAACGAAAAAGTATTGCCAAACTTCCAGGACACTTTCTTCACACGGAGAAGAAAAAAATATATTATATGGACATGGGTCCGAATACGCGTTATTGCCATGTTAGAATTCATTTCCTATAACTCTTTATAGCTCATTAATCATGGGGAAACACACAGGAACAGAAAACCTGAAAATCAACTCACCGTCACGTTAATACACAGTGCACCGCCGAATTCTCTCTCCTTGCTCAAATTTCAAAGCATGACAACGCATTTAACAATTTCACCATTCTGCAAATAGTGCCGACACGTTATGGTTATACTTTGAATCTTTATTTTAGCCTCTTTATAAAACTGAATTGTTTAGATAGTCAGTATAATGGAATTCATTGTTTTTTAAAATGTTTTGGAATTAATATCGAACAACAAAAGGCGCTCCTGTATGGTGGAAAATGATGAAATTTACCATTTTCGTTTTTTGCTGATTATTGATCTTTGGAATGTCCTCTTTAATTTGGTGTATAATACGTACGTTTTTGTAACCCAGAAATGCTTTAAATAAACGATTTAAGAGGGCGCAGTGTGGGCGTGGCAGTCTTCTCAGCGTTGCATCAGCTGATTCTGCACCGAACCACGGACTCTGCCCCAAAGGAACTGATACATGATGCAATCACAACCAAACACAATCAGCAGCGAAAATATTTGTACACAAGGATGGTTTACAATACGCTGTCATAGAGGAACTTTATTCTATTTTCAGATGTACAGTTGCTGAAAAAGTGTTTACATGGTCGTACCCAAAATCAGAATGAGTGCATCAACCGTGTTATTTGTTCAAGAATTCCAAAAACAGTTTTTGTAGCAATTAATGCTATTCATTTTTGTGTTTACGATGCTGTAATGACTGTTAATATTAGCAACTTTTCAAACTGTGAGGCATTGAATAAACTTAGTACCGCATTAGTGTTTGGTATCACACCGTACGAGCCATGTACAAGCTTGACAACGAAAAATAGAAAGCATTGAGAGAAGGGGAAAATGAGGCACGAGAGAAGGGAAGAAAACAGATGAGAAGGCTGCAAGGAACCTACCAGGACGATCCAGCTGACCCAAGCTGTGGTTCTGGAATGCACTGAAACTTTGACAGCAGTTTCCCGTAAATTTACCTTCTGAAAGATTTGGTGTACCTTTTCTCTGAAACTACCTGCATGAACTTCCTGAAACTTTACAGCCATGAAAATATGTTTCTATGAGTATTTTAACACAGGGATATTGCATTTTACCTCATAGTGTGCGAATTATTGACCGTAGAGCACCTCCAAAAGTGCAAAAAAATTGGTGTACTTAAAGAAAATTCTGCCAAACGGAACAGTACTTTTGGAAATTCCTGTGTTAAGGTATTAGAAAACCATCGTAGGTTCGCCTTATTTTTTTCAGACATGTACCTTAAGTAGTTGTTGAGAAATGGTGCAATGAATTTTGTAAAATATGCATGGGAAAGATACATCCTACCAAAAACCACAAACCAAATGGCACTACAGCCCTTGAAGGGCCTTGGCCTACCAAGCGACCGCTGCTCAGCCCGACGGCCTGCAGATTACGTGGTGTCGTGTGGTCAGTACGACGAATCCTTTCGGTCGATATTCTTGGCTTTCTAGGCTGGGGCTGCTGACTCACCATCAGATAGCTCCTCAATTCTAATCACGTAGGCTGAGTGGACCTCGAACCAGCCCGCAGGTCCAGGTAAAAATCCCTGACCTGGACGGGAATCGAGTCCGGGCCCTCCTGGTAAGAGGCAAGCACGCTACCCCTACACCACGGGGCCACATCCTACCGGAGCGTCTTAATATAAGACGTGGGGGAAAAAGCCTAGGTACATTGTGAAGTGGTTGGCAATGTTGCTGACGGCTCCGCCGTTCAGCGTTTGAACTCGCCTGCACTTTTCTTACCCCTGACAAGCACATAATCATCCTTCCAGGCTCCTCCCGCACCCCGCACACTTTCGAAGTCTGCGGACCTTCTGAGATCCCTCCTGCCATAGTCCGAGCGCCTCACGACTATAAATCGTGCTTGTTGGACAACAGCCACAGTCCGAAAGTCTTTGCCATTTTTCTTGAAAATTGAAAAGCAAAAAGTTTGGAGTCGAAATAATGAAGATAACATTGTATAACTGAATATCACACCACAAAAATTCGACATCGCTACATTTGTCCATCTCTTTATGTAATCAATGTCAGAGTGAAATAACGTTAAATATTTTTGAATAGGCGGTGGGGTGGCGCCCAAAAGCCCTTCATACACGAACCGCCACTGGAAAGAATTTCATGTGGTATATTCTGTTCCTGTAAGTTTCCTATGATTAATGTACTAAATGGAGCCGGCCCCGTGATGTAGGGTTAGCGTGCCTACATCTTACCTGGAGGACCCGGGTTCGATTCCCGACCAGGTCAGGGAATCCGAGGGCTGATTCGAGCACCGCTCAGCGTACGTTATTATAAATTGAGGAGCTATCTGACGGTGAGATAACGATCGCGATCTAAAAGCCAAGAATAACGGCCGATAGGATCCGTCGTGCTGACCACACGATACCTCGTATTCTACAGGCCTTTGTGCTGAGCAGCGGTCGCTTGGCAGGTCATGTCCGTATTACATATTTTCTTCGTGTGAGGAGTGTGTCCTGGAAGTTTGGCCTGCATTATTGTTAAGCCCTGAATTTTCACTCCAACAATTTGAAGCGAAGAATCTGCACAACAAAGAAGGGGCAACCACGCCAAACTATCTTCAGGGCTTCAGGGGTTCAAACCCGCCATATTTGAAGTACAAGCTCACAGTTACGTGATCCGGACCACGTTGCCAAATCGCTCGGTACATGAACTCCAGTTAGTCTTGGTGTACAGTCTGTAAAAAAAATGGTGTGATTTACCTGGAGTGAATATGGAAGCCGGGAAGTCGTCTCCCAGGATAGCGACAGTGAGCACCGCCATTAAAACACGGAAGTTCGCAACATTGTAGCTTACAATAGTTACCGTAGTGCGCCACTTTCATTCGATTCCTTGTCGGAATGTAGTGTTGGCTCCGGAATGTATACAAGGTTCAGGAACAACAGGCCTTAGTAAAAGACAGGAAGCAAACTTCTAACACCCGGAGTGGATAAGGTGTTATTATTATTATTATTATTATTATTATTATTATTATTATTATTATTATTATTATTATTATTATTATTATTATTACCTTTACGTCCAACTAACTACTTTTACGATTTTCGTAGACGCCGAGGTGCCGGAATTTTGTCCTTCAGAAGTTCTTTAACGTGCCAGTAATTTACCAACACGTGGATGATCTATTTAAGCACCTTCAAATACCATCGGACTGTGCCAGGATCGAACCTGCCAAGTTGGGCTCAGAAGGCCACCGCTCTACCGTCTAAGCTACGTTTTTTTGTTTTTTAACAATACATTTACATACACCACGAGGCGTTTGAAAATTAACATATGAACATATAAATAAACAAAAGTGGATATGTACAAAAATCATTACAAGTACAAACTGAAAATTATACAGCAATACCTGCTGTTTGAAAGAGAAAGACTCGTACTTGTTAAACATATCTACACAAATCAAATGTGTGATGTTTAAACAATTTAAAACCAGTTTATAATTATCCACTATCATAACATTTACAGATTTACATATTTTAAGAAATCTTTCTTACAGAAGATCATCAAATTGTTGACATAACATTTGAACTGATATTACTCACTTTTCCCCTTTCCGCAGTCCTACAACCAGAATGGCCCCGCGCTCCTTTTGCTTGCTTTCACGTCGATTGTTTACTTTCGAACGACGATGGAAGTGAGCGAAGTTTCGTATACTACCTCATGTTTCGGATGGATCCTGACTTTTGTTGACCCCTAGACACCGCAAACTTGGCTTTCACAACAGAACTGTGATTTAAAAAGTCGTGGGAGATCCTAGCCATTTCTTAAATGATAGCACAGAATTTGCATGAAGATCTCCCTGGGTAAATTATTCCAATCCCTAACTTCTCTACCTCTAAACGAATGCTTGCCCAAATTTGTTCTCTTGAATTACAATTTTTTCTTCATATTGTGATCTTTTCTACTTTTATAAACACCACTGAAACTTATTCGTCTACTGATGTCATTCCACGCCATCTCTCCACTGACAGCTGGAAACATACCTCTTAGTCGTCCAGCTCGTCCCCTTTCTCCCAAGTCTTCCCAGCCCAAACTTGCAACATTTTTATAATGCTACTCTTTTGTCGGAAATCACCCAGAAAAAATCGAGCTGCTTTCCTTTGGATTTTTTCCACTTTTCGAATCAAGTAATTCTGGTGAGGTTCCCATACACTGCAACCGTACTCTAGTTGGGGTCTTACCGGAGACTTATATGCCCTCTTCTTTACATCCTTACTACAACACCTAAATACCCTCATAACCATGTGCAGAAATCTGTACCCTTTATTTAAAATCCCATTCATGTGATGACCCTATTGAAGATCTTTCTGTCCGGCTGAGTGACACAGACGGTTGAGGTGCTGGCCTTCTAACCCCAACTTGGCAGGTTCGATCCTGGCTCAGTCCGGTGGTATTTGAAGGTGCTTAAATACGTCAGCCTCGTGTTGGTAGATTTACTGGCACGTAAAAACTCCTCCGGGACGAAATTCCGGCACCTCGGCGTCTCCGAAAACCGAAAAATTAGTTAGTGGGACGTAAAGCCAATAACATTAATATAAAGGTCTTTCGGCTCCAGACCTCTTCTAGAGCGACTTTGTGTTACTTTATCCAGTTGAATCTCGACGATAATTGTGTCTTAGAGGGCTGCTTTCTCCCCTGACCTCCTTTATCACCATATGTGATTTCTAAACGAAGCATCCTCTATATTTATTAAAGCTGTCAGAGCCACGAGACCATATGGTAAGAACCTCTGCCACCCGGACGATTTTAAGCTCCTGGAGACTTGTTCAAATCTTTCCGTGAACAGCAAGCGAGGGAGGCTATCTCATCGTAACTCCGTCTAATTGCTCGTAAACGTCTCCATTCCGTAGAAAATAGCTTGATGTTAACGCAGCAGTATCATGCGGAAACTTGCTGCCAATTAGCTGCTGGAAGGTCTCACGTAACGAAACTCCTTTGATGAAAGTATCTTCATCAATCCTGACCTAATTTCTTCCATTCTACTGGACTGGTATTGGGAGAAAATACTTCGATAAATCGTCCCCAACATTCATTATTTCCTCATTGAGGCAACAGACAGTGATACTTCCTACGAAATCGTTTGATATTGCCACCATCCTACCACACACCATGGTTCGTTTGGAAGCTTTTGACAGTCGGTTTGCACTTTATAAAATTAGAAACGAGCTGAGTATGTGATCAACTTGAGCGGTGTAAATTTACTCGCTGAACAGGAATAAAACAAATAAATAACAATAATAATAATAATAATAATAATAATAATAATAATAATAATAATAATAATAATAATAATAATAATAATAATAAGTAATAGTAACTCAGTGGGGTTGCATCCAGAACAGGACTCCAGATCCCATTTTAGAAAACCCGCTGCATGGAAGGTTTTCTTCGGTACCTAGATTGACAACCAATAAAAACCCAATTTGGCGAATTATCTCAAGTGGTTAAATACAAACACCTGGGAAAAGTCATCCAATCTTCGGGACCGAATCGTAAGCCAAACAAAGAAAGAATATCTAAACCACGAAGAGCAGACAGACTCACTTGGAACAGATATAATGAATAATCTATATCCCGAAATGCAAAGTTAAGACATCAAAATACTGTAATCAAGCCTGAAGCACTATATGCATGTGAAACACTGATCACTGGGGCCATATCATTGATTAAAGGTGTAGAAAAACAAGACAGAAAAATCTTACGAAAAATGTTTCGACCCGTCCCTGTAGGGGGAATCTAGATGTGAATGTCTTATACCAACACAAACCTCAGACACATTTAGGAACAGTCATTTGAAGTTTTACGGGCATATAAGCAGAATGAGTAGCCCGAGATTGAACGAAAGAATTCTGAATTTTGCTCTATCAATGAAACTGGAAAATCATTTTCTGATCGGAGTTGGAAATGATCTTCAAAACATAGGCATAAGAGATGACATTGAATTAGAAGATCCAAGTTCAGAAAATTGCGCGAGAACCACCGCTTTGCGGACCATGCAAGCACTACCACCAACAAAACCAGGTCAGAAGGTTGCAAGGAAAGCCACAGCGAGAAGATGAAGAGATTTAGGGAGAAGAAAAACGCGACGATATCAAAGCTCCTTAGTCGGGCATAACGAAGAAGGAGAAGTATGTCAATACCGTAACAAAAGACACAAATGGAAGATCAAGGTAACTCGAGAAAAAATAACACTAAAACATAATCTGAAACAGTACGACATATATTATAAGTCATAAATACTGGACTTTCGTTAAACTAAACCAAACACTACGGCGCAACAGCAACGGCGACCGCTGCTCAGCCCGAATGCGTACAGGTTCCGAGGTGTCGTGTGGTCAGCATGACGGATCCTCTCGGCCGTTATTCTTGGCTTTCTAGACCGGAGCCGCTATCTCACTGTCAGATAACTCCTCAATTGTAGTCACGTAGGCTGAGTGGACCTCGAACCAGCCCTCAGATGCAGATAAAAATCCCTGACCTGGCCGGGAATCGAACACGGGGCATCCAAGTAAGAGGCAGGCACGCGAGGCCAGCTTGAACTTTCCTTAAGCCAGAGGGCTTCGAGTGTCGGGTAAACTTCTCTAAAGGCAAAGACATTTGTTATAAAATAAATGATGCAATTATTATTTACATGTACTCGAGAAACGTCCAAGAATGGATGTCATGTTATATATAATTCACCGAGCGAGCTGGCCGTGCCGTTAAGGTCACGCAGCTGGGAGCTTGCAGTTGGGAGATAGTGTCGCACAACGAAGCTGAATGAGCCACGTTCCACAACGGAAATATTGGAGTAGCTTCCCATTTGATAGCCTTTTTACCTCTTCCTAGTCTTCCCGACCAAGCTGAGGTTGGTCACCTGTGGGTAGTTACGTTATATCACGTTTTGGAACTACAACCTAAATACTTTGGTCAGCGATGTGTTGCATGGAATGTAAAGAAATGAATAACATTATTAAGAATTATTTTCTGTAAGCAAAAATGCTTCACATCGATCCCTTTTATCTAAATCAATGGTGGTAACTGAGATTGTTTGATTCGAATCACTGAACAAAGTTCTTTATCCTTTAGACATGATAATAAGCTTTTGGGTTTATGCCGTGTCAAGAAATCAGGGTGAAATTCTTTACGTTTCACAGTTCTCTGCGTCTTGAGAAGGAAATCTCGTCTGTACACGAGCAAGACCACTTCCCTAATAATGAAGGTTTCATTTAAGAATGCCACGTTGGTCTATAGTATGTGGTACTTCCGTTCGTCATTAGATGGCCTTCCGAGTGGGAGGTGACGACACGATCTTACCTCCGATTGAGGTATTTCCTGTTCCATCGTATGTGCGTGCGATGTACACAGCAAGGTTATCAGATGTATCAGGGACGAATGTGGCGAAAGTAATAAATAAAAATAAAGTAAAATAAAATGCAGTGAAAGGCTGACAGGATAGAATAATAGAATAGAGCTGAAGACAGACAGAAAAGTGTGCAGCAGAGAAAACGATAAAAATTAGTGTGAGTCAGGTAACAGAGTAACGGGTTAGGAAGGGAGGGGAGGGGGTGCTGAAAAAGTACGTGCTGCAGCGAGAAAGTATGTACATTTAATTTCTGTGAGACTGGTTGCTTAAAATAGCTCGACATGTCGTCAGTGACAATTTCTGTGAGACTGGGTGCTGGCTTTAGCTCCACATGGTCTCAGTGACAATTTCTGTGAGACTGGGTGCTGGCCATAGCTCGACATGTTATCAGTGACAATTTCTGTCAGACTGGGTGCTGGCCATAGCTCGACATGTTGTCACTGACAATTTCTGTGAGACTGGGTGCTGGCTTTAGCTCCACATGGTCTCAGTGACAATTTCTGTAAGACTGGGTGCTGGCCATAGCTCGACAGATTCTCGGTGACAATTTCTGTAAGACTTTAGCTCGACATGTTGTCATTGACAATTTCTGTGAGGCTGGGTGCTGGCCATAGCTCGACATGTTGTCAGTGACAATTTCTGTGAGGCTGGGTGCTGACTTTAGCTCGACATATACTCAGTAACAATTTCACTGAGACTGGGTGCTGGCTTTAGCTCGACATATTCTCAGTAACAATTTCTGTGAGACTGGGTGCTGGCTTTAGCTCGACATATTCTCAGTAACAATTTCTGTGAGGCTGGGTGCTGACTTTAGCACGATATGGTCCCAGTGACAATTTCTGTGAGACTGGGTGCTGGCTTTAGCTCGACATATTCTCAGTAACAATTTCTGTGAGACTGGGTGCTGGCCATAACTCGACATGTTGTCAGTGACAATGTCTGTGAGACTGGGTGCTGGATTTAGCTCAACATATTGTCAGTGACAATTTAAGTGAGACTGGGTGCTGACTTTAGCTCGATATGGTCCCAGTGACAATTTATGTGAGACTGGGTGCTGGCCATAGCTCGACATGTTGTCAGTAACAATTTCTGTGAGACTGGGTGCTGGCTTTAGTTCAACATGTTGTCAGTGACAATTTCTGTGAGACTGGGTGCTGGCCATAGCTCGACATGTTGTTAGTAACAATTTCTGTGAGACTGGGTGCTGACTTTAGCTCGACATGTTGTCAGTGACAATTTCTGTGAGACTGGGTACTGGCCATAGCTCGACATGTTGTCAGTAACAATTTCTGTGAGACTGGGAGCTGGCCATAGCTCGACATGTTGTCAGTAACAATTTCTGTGAGACTGGGTGCTGGCCATAGCTCGACATGTTGTCAGTAACAATTTCTGTGAGACTGGGTGCTGGCTTTAGTTCGACATGTTGTCAGTGACAATTTCTGTGAGACTGGGTACTGGCCATAGCTCGACATGTTGTCAGTAACAATTTCTGTGAGACTGGGTGCTGGCCATAGCTCGACATGTTGTCAGTAACAATTTCTGTGAGACTGGGTGCTGGCCATAGCTTGACATGTTGTCAGTAACAATTTCTGTGAGACTGGGTGCTGGCCATAGCTCGACATGTTGTCAGTAACAATTTCTGTGAGACTGGGTGCTGGCTTTAGTTCGACATGTTGTCAGTGACAATTTCTGTGAGACTGGGTGCTGGCCATAGCTCGATATGTTGTCAGTAACAATTTCTGTGAGACTGGGTGCTGGCCATAGCTCGACATGTTGTCAGTAACAATTTCTGTGAGACTGGGTGCTGGCTTTAGTTCGACATGTTGTCAGTGACAATTTCTGTGAGACTGGGTGCTGGCCATAGCTCGACATGTTGTCAGTAACAATTTCTGTGAGACTGGGTGCTGGCCATAGCTCGATATGTTGTCAGTAACAATTTCTGTGAGACTGGGTGCTGGCCATAGCTCGACATGTTGTCAGTAACAATTTCTGTGAGACTGGGTGCTGGCTTTAGTTCGACATGTTGTCAGTGACAATTTCTGTGAGACTGGGTGCTGGCCATAGCTCGACATGTTATCAGTAACAATTTCTGTGAGACTGGGTGCTGGCCATAGCTCGATATGTTGTCAGTAACAATTTCTGTGAGACTGGGTGCTGGCCATAGCTCGACATGTTGTCAGTGACATTTTCTGTGAGACTGGGTGCTGGCCATAGCTCGATATGTTGTCAGTGACATTTTCTGTGAGACTGGGTGCTGGCCATAGCTCGATATGTTGTCAGTGATAATTTCTGTGAGACTGGGTGCTGGCCATAGCTCGACATGTTGTCAGTAACAATTTCTGTGAGACTGGGTGCTGGCCATAGCTCGACATGTTGTCAGTAACAATTTCTGTGAGACTGGGTGCTGGCCATAGCTCGACATGTTGTCAGTAACAATTTCTGTGAGACTGGGTGCTGGCTTTAGTTCGACATGTTGTCAGTGACAATTTCTGTGAGACTGGGTGCTGGCCATAGCTCGACATGTTGTTAGTAACAATTTCTGTGAGACTAGGTGCTGACTTTAGCTCGACATGTTGTCAGTGACAATTTCTGTGAGACTGGGTACTGGCCATAGCTCGACATGTTGTCAGTAACAATTTCTGTGAGACTGGGAGCTGGCCATAGCTCGACATGTTGTCAGTAACAATTTCTGTGAGACTGGGTGCTGGCCATAGCTCGACATGTTGTCAGTGACAATTTCTGTGAGACTGGGTACTGGCCATAGCTCGATATGTTGTCAGTGACATTTTCTGTGAGACTGGGTGCTGGCCATAGCTCGACATGTTGTCAGTAACAATTTCTGTGAGACTGGGTGCTGGCCATAGCTCGACATGTTGTCAGTGACAATTTCTGTGAGACTGGGTGCTGGCCATAGCTCGACATGTTGTCAGTGACAATTTCTGTGAGACTGGGTGCTTGCCATAACTCGACATGTTGTCAGTGACAATGTCTGTGAGACTGGGTGCTGGCCATAGCTCGATATGTTGTCAGTGACATTTTCTGTGAGACTGGGTGCTGGCCACAGCTCGACATGTTGTCAGTGACAATTTCTGTGAGACTGGGTGCTGGCCATAGCTCGACATGTTGTCAGTAACAATTTCTGTGAGACTGGGTGCTGGCTTTAGTTCGACATGTTGTCAGTGACAATTTCTGTGAGACTGGGTGCTGGCCATAGCTCGACATGTTGTCAGTAACAATTTCTGTGAGACTGGGTGCTGGCCATAGCTCGATATGTTGTCAGTAACAATTTCTGTGAGACTGGGTGCTGGCCATAGCTCGACATGTTGTCAGTAACAATTTCTGTGAGACTGGGTGCTGGCTTTAGTTCGACATGTTGTCAGTGACAATTTCGGTGAGACTGGGTGCTGGAAATAGCTCGATATGTTGTCAGTGACAATTTCTGTGAGACTGGGTGCTGGCCATAGCTCGACATGTTGTCAGTAATAATTTCTGTGAGACTGGGTGCTGGCCATAGCTCGATATGTTGTCAGTAACAATTTCTGTGAGACTGGGTGCTGGCCATAGCTCGACATGTTGTCAGTGACAATTTCTGTGAGACTGGGTGCTGGCCATAGCTCGACATGTCTTCAGTAACAATTTCGGTGAGACTGGGTGCTGGAAATAGCTCCACATGGTCTCAGTCACAATTTTTATCTCTTACTGTTCACGAAAACTGGTGAAGTCGGTAGTCCTAGCCGCCTGGGCACAACCTGTCTGAAATGCCCACTCGTAACCCATGAAATCTGCTATCCCGACTCTGGGGACGACTCACTGGCTACTCAGCTATTACAAACGAGTCGACGAACTGCAGGAACCCCTGCTACGAACCATCCTTTTTATTAGAGCCCGGCGCGTATATACAGAATATTATCTGCATCCGCTCCGCATCCACACTTCCTTCATCTGCAACCGCATATCCACGAGTGGTTATCCACGGATATTGTTAAATATTTAACTATTAGGCTATTGAAACAGACAGATCTGTTAACATAATACAAAAGATCTGATACCTGGCACTAGAACTCTTAGAGTCACAGGTTTATGAGGGATTTTCTCTTGCGACAACTACCGACGTATTAACATTTGTTCCCTATTTCCATTAAATGCGGGCAGGAGCCAGTTAGACTTAGGTCAGATTTACGGTTTTATGGTGTCAAGCTCTTAATATATAACAATTCTCCCATACCAATATCGAGGATCGCCCAACCACAAGCAAAATAATAACAGCACATCTGAGTGAGAATCAAAAACTTCATTATTTAGAAATTATCCGCAAAATTGCATCCGCCAAGACACTAACTAAGCGGATATCCGTATCCGTGTAGGGCTGTCAGTCATCTCCGTACAGGCAAAGGTAAAGGCTTCCACCATCCGCAACCTCGGCACTTGTTGGGGTAGACCCTATAATTTTGTTGAAGGCTAGGTTATAAACTACGTTCACAATTCATTATTACACGATATTTGCAGTACAGAAGAAATGGAATAGGCACAGGAAATTTGTGGTTTAATTAGTATTTCTAACCTTTTAATTTCATTCGAATATCTTCTGTAATTTAAATCAAATGTAATGTGTTAGTAAATAATAATAATAATAAGAATAATAATAATAATAATAATAATAATAATAATAATAATAATAATAATAATAATAATAATAATAATAATAAATGTACATTTTCTCCCCAGTAGTCCGTGATAGCGAAAGAAGTGTATTCTACTCAATTCTAGTGTATATGGAAGGCCAAAAGTTTGATTTCACAGTGTACAAATATTTATAAACCAGAAATTTTCTTGGATGGAACATATCTTCAGATTTATTCATGCCACAACCGATATTATTTGTAGGTTAATCGAATTCCTGGAAACATCAATTTTACTGCGTTTTCTCACCCAGAGCTGGGAATATGAGTAATGGAAGCCATTCTTCTCCTCTCCTTCAAGCATCTCCGCGGTCATGTATGGGTTGTTCTGAGATGGATTTGTGTCTACTGTATTTATCCTTCTTTTAGAACAGTGTTGACCGAAATGCCAATGCATAAAACTGTAGTTAGTATTTTGTTTCTCATGACTATTTTAATATTATCTTTACTTCCTGGCGCCTTGGCTGAATGGTCAGCGTACTGGTGACCTTCAGTTCACAGGATCCTGTGCTCGATTGTCGGCTAGGCCGGATATTGCTTTAGCTCTGGGACTGGGTATTTGTGACTGTCTACACACAACATATTACTTCATAAATTATCACAACAGTGAATACATCCCTCCTCATAGGGTTGTGTCAGGAATGGCATCCAGCCGTAAAACTAGGCCTACTCCGTGCGGACTCCAGATAACCGAGAGGAAGGCGAGCTAGGAAAGAGAGACAATAAATTAGAATAGTATTTTAATTGTTTTGTCACTTTTTCTGCAAATGTTACTCACGAATTGAGGACCTAGATGCAATTTTTTTTGCTATTGGCTTTACGTCGCACCGACACAAATATGTCTTATGGTGATGATGGGACAGAAAAGGGCTAGGACTGGGAAGCAAGCGGCCGTGGCCTTACTTAAGTTACAGCCCCAGCATTTGCCTGCTGCGAAAATGGGAAACCACGGAAAACCATCTTCAGGGCTGCCGACAGTGGGGTTCGAACCCACTATATCCCGAATACTGGAGCTCGATCTAGATGCAATAACAGCGTTGGTAGATTTAAGTTGTTTTGAGAAACAGGATGTCAAAGTTTTAAATTTGAATAAGTAAAATGTAAATACAAATATAAGGTAATAAGTTACATAAGCATAATATTTAACAATCAGATAAGACATTCTAACGTTTGTAAACAAATATCTTGAATGGATACAAGGAGAAAATGAGTTAAATTTTCTTAATATGCGCTGTTATTGCATGGAACTCCGAAATACTATATAAACGCAGATTCTTAGTAATTACATTAGCTGAATTTGGACCAACTATGATTGGAAAATAGGTTTGTATGATATATTGAATTAATTAACATGATTTTCATTCAGTTTAATTATTCATTTCCCTCATGCATTGTTACATTCGGAATCACTTTCTGATTCACGGCTCGCACACAAGACCTTTTCATACAACTCTGCATTGTCAGGTTTTAAGTACTTAGCTAAGGATAGTGTATCACCCCTCTTTTGTGCTTTCACACCTGGCTTATGAATATTACGTAACTGTAAATGATTGTAACACAGAACGTTAACCTTTTTATTTATGAACACAAATGGCTGAAAGTTGGAAAAGTATGTCTGAGACCCAGACAGAATGCCATTCTTGTAATGAAGCCTCACGTATTTCTGGATTAAAAATGTATACCCTTTTGCAGTAGGTACTGTACTCTTAGAAACAGGATTTATAATATTTCTCTTCCATTTACCGGTATTTTATCTTCCTTTTCTACCCTCTACACCTATTTGTAAAGCTTTCATCCACATCCTGTTCGTCAATAGATACATCCGATTCATTACAATGTGAAAAACTAGATTGAATGTGTCCCGTGCATCATCTCACTAGCACGCGACATTTTCTCTTGCGCTGTTGTTCCTTGCTACAACAGCGTAACGCATGCCATACATGTCTGTCATCTCCTTACGTCTAGAAGCTGTGTACAGATCTAAGACATAGCTTGTTGGATAACAGAGGGTTCAAGGATTTTGAATTTGATGTTTACGCAATAAGAGCATAAGTAGACTAACGCTGTTAATGTATCCAGGTCCTCAATTTATACGACTAGGAATTGTAAGCAAGGAACATGATGAATGTTTGAAGTTCCGGGGTATGTGTTCCGCTTCAGCAATGGCTGTCATAGTGGTGTTGATTATTGTTTGAAGGGGAAGTACACCTATGCAATGACTGTCCCTATCAGCTAAGTGATATGTAGAAAGTCATCATTTGAGTATAACGGCAGATGACTGCAGTGTCTATCAAGTCATTTACGAGAATTTCCATTGATTTTTGTAGCATTGTGTCCGCTGTAAGGCTGCAGAAAAGGGAAAAGCAGAGCGCATTCTTACACTTGGAAGGAGATTGCAATCTTCGCAAGCGTGATATAGATTTTACGTGTCGTTAAAATAAGCCGTCTTTGTCTCGGGACGTAACGCTTCGTCTTTGTGTTTCTCATTAAAACAGCTATGTACTTCATGTTTTAAAGAACACGCCTCCTCTTCCTTTGAAATGACGTACACTCAGTCTCATATTTACTAACGAACAGAAAATAGTGTTTCGTTTAATATAGTCTATACTCTTTTTTGAAATATGAGCTTGCCTGTTTAGGAATTCAAAGAAGTTCCAAGAATTCTGGATGAAATCTCAAGTACATCATTACAGAAAGGAGATATATCGTTTCCAATGTTAATACCTGTCTTTACTCTCCACTTCCGATAACAGTCGCTAAGGAGTTGGAACTGATATTATGTCGCTCCACTCACTGGCAGTGCTAACTTCAACAACAGACGTACTGTACTGTACTAGAGCTAGACTAAGCTATTCCTGCCCAGAGCGAGGGGATGTGCATTATCATTAGAGAAAGATTCGTTTGTCCTGAACCCTGAAAGATTAATATGGTAATGGCTTGCATTTAGAGATTGCAAGACAAGAAATGCTGTTTGAATATAATTTGTTAAAATTGGAAGTGAAATATTTATCATATCTAGGTACAAATTTCACAATCTTTTTAATATATAACTGCTAGGTTCTTCAGTCTGCCAAAACTTTTATTAAATGTATTTATAAACTATATGAAAAAGAAAAAAATAATTTTTTAGGTATAATTCTGTTACCATATACTTCCTTTTTTCAGCTGGATTATAAATTTTTTATTCAAAAATAATTTCCGCAGACCGAACAACCGAAAAGTTTTAAATTTACTGAGTCGAAACTGAGGAGATTTGGCTTCAGATATCACCAATCTTATTAAACCATAGCTTATATTTACTTAAGTTTCTATATCCACATTGGGTATAATACCATTAAATGTTCGTAAAAAGCGACAGAAATCTTTCAATAAGAGTGATAACTCACACACTAATCATGAATTTAGCGTTTTGATCTGTTAATTTACAATTACTTTAATGATTACGTTAACCCTTTGCATTCCTTGCGGTATCACAATATATTGTTGAACTCATACATTGAAACATTTCCGATATGCATATTCTAAGAATAACGGGCGTTAAGCAGTTTTAACAACTCTAGGGTAATTTCACGTCTATACTAGATCATTCCTTCCACACATCATCTAGTGGCACACCCTGAGTTGAGGAGCGGACAGAACCATCGAAGACGAATAAAAACCCACTTCTTCCCAAAATTAATTTCAATGGAACATGGACTGTGTCGAAGGGCAGTATCATTAGAGGAGAATTATTTGATCCTAAACCGTGACATGTTAATAATGGCTTGCATTTACAGATTACAAGGCAAGGAAAGCTGTTTAAATATAATTTGATGCATAAATTAATAGATAAGTACGAGAAGATTTACGTAAATTATTCGACTGCTAGGGGTTAATAAAAAATGCCAGTGCTTGTCTCAAAGCAATGTAAAACGAAGTCCAAACAACATTGACAAATATCTGAGACCTGCAGATATGCAGACAAATTCTTCATTTCATGGAAAGTACTTTTTGTCCGTTTGAAAAGTCTTTGACCCTTCAGAAAAGACAGCGATACTTTCGGTTCTTTTTTTACAGAATGATAAATAGGAAAAGATTTGATTAACTTATTCGACTGCTAGGTGTTAATAAAGATTGCCAGTATTTATCTCAAAGCAATGTAAAATGAAATTCAAACACTATTGACAAATTACTGAGGAAAACGAGCAAAACTTATTTTTGAAGGAAACTTTTACTCCCTTCGAGAGATATTGGAAAAAAATTCTGGTGTGAAGTGCGGCATTTGAAAATCATTCGCAACCCATAAAACCAGGCTTATAGAAGGAGGGCGAGCTGTAATGTCTGTAGTTATAACTCACCGGAGGTCCTGCCTTGTCAACCTGCTTCAGCAGTCTGATTCGGGCCATGACCTGTTATATGCTAACGAATACTGCACGTGATACGTGTATAGTAGGTGTAGAATATTTTGTGTTTAGCAAAATGACTTCTAACCATCATGTTGTGGTACAAATACTGGTGAATGAGGTGATGCAGAATTTCCAAGTGGACAACACACCTTAAATACGGGACAGGGGTTGTATACGCCATTGGAGCTACAAGTCCATGGTGGGAAGGAGAGACATGGTGATCTGGCACTAATGGTACGCCGGTCAAATTATCTTGCAATAGTGATTCGCCGGGGACTCCAGCATACACAACATAGCAAACAGTTCCTGTTCCCAAGAACCATCACCTCTCAGAATGAAATGGAGAAATATCCACGAATACATTTCTCAAATAAATGAACGCAAAGTATTTATGACAGTGTCACGTTTACAATGAAATTGAAATAATGAATAAGGTAGTTCAACCTATTCAATACAAATAAATATGAAATGTAGTATTACATTCCTATTTAATTAAAAGCGGAAGCGGTACCGGTTTGGACCCTAATCTGGGTCATCAGCCGAATAAAATGAAAAAAGCAATGCATAGGTAAATAAGAAATTAAAGAGTGAGATCTTGTTTACGTACTTAAATTATATTAAATTTATTATATATATATATATATATACACATTTCAATTTCATTGTGATACATTTCAATACGGAACATTATGAAATTTTTATCTTTAAGTGTCACGTTTGTAAACGAATTAGGCCTATTTCAAAAACTACCCGAAAATTCAAGACATCACCAGAAAAAATGAGCTAAAGAGTAAAGCCAGTGTATGTGAACGTAATTCTGGATTGTGCATGGCGCAGGACACTCGATTCCAGAGTAGGCGAAGCTTTATCTGACCCCGTAATAATTAAGAGGGGAATTCCTCAGGGCAGTATTATTGGAACTTTATGTTTTCTTATATATATGAATGATATGAGTAAAGAAGTGGAATCAGAGGTAAGGCTTTTTGCGGATGATGTTATTCTGTACAGAGTAATAAATAAGTTACGAGATTGTGAGCAACTGCAACGTGACCTCGATAATGTTGTGAGATGGACAGCAGGCAATGGTATGTTGATAAACGGAGTTAAATGTCAGGTTGTGAGTTTCACAAATAGGAAAGGTCCTCTGAGTTTTAATTACTGCATTGATGGGGTGAAGGTTCCTTGTGGGGATCATTGTAAGTATCTAGGTGTTAATATAAGAAAGATTTCCATTGGGGGAATCACATAAATGGGATTGGAACTGAAGGGTACAGATCTCTGCGCATGGTTATGAGGGTGTTTAGGGGTTGCAGTAAGGATGTAAAGGAGAGAGCGTATAAGTCTCTGGTAAGACCCCAACTAGAGTATGGTTCCAGTGTATGGGATCGTCACCAGGATTACCTGATTCAAGAACTGGAAAAATCCAAAGAAATGCAGCTCGATTTGTTCTGGGTGATTTCCGACAAAAGAGTAGCGTTACAAAAATGTTGCAAACTTTGGGCTGGGAAGAACTGGGAGAAAGAAGACGAGCTGCTCGACTAAGTGGTATGTTCCGAGCTGTCAGCGGAGAGATGGCGTGGAATGACATTTGTAGGAGAATAAGATTGAGTGGCGTCTTTAAAAGTAGGAAGGATCAAAATATTAAGATAAAGTTGGAATTCAAGAGGACAAAGTGGGGCAAATATTCATTTATAGGAAGAGGAGTTAGGGATTGGAATAACTTACCAAGGGAGATGTTTAATAAATTTCCAATTACCGAGCTCGATAGCTGCAGTCGCTTAAGTGAGGCCAGTATCCAGTATTCGGGAGATAGTAGGTTCGAACCCCACTGTCGGCAGCCCTCAAAATGGTTTTCCGTGGTTTCCCATTTTCACACCAGGCAAATGCTGGGGCTGTACCTTAATTAAGGTCACGGCCGCTTCCTTCCCACTCCTAGCCCTTTCCTGTCCCATCGTCTCCGTAAGACCTATCTGTGTCGGTGCAACGTAAAACAACTAGCAAAAAAAATAAAAAAAATCCAATTTCTTTGAAATTATTTGAGAAAAGGCTAGGACAAGAGATAGGGAATCTGCCACCTGGGTGACTGCCCTAAATGCAGATCCGTATTGATTGATTGATACTGGAATTTAAGATATGGGCGAAAGAACCAGCTATCTCTCTGCGCATTCCTTTTTTTAAGCCAGCGAGTATTTCTTGCAAGAATTCAAAAATTCTTATAAAATGACATCAGGTAAGATGGCAAAGTTCTTTGCTGGGCGTGATTTTATCCTTGATACCACCATGAGGACCAGTGCATTGGAGTTTGTACTCGAAGTTATGGCCTTCATACCATCATGTTGTTCAGTAGGCTACGGGCCAAAATGGATTTGAGTGTATTTTCACGTCAAACGGGATACTATCGATGAATGGGGAGGGACAACTGGAGCTGCTGCATCTGCTACCCTCTCCTACATCATTACGCCTCGCTAAGAATCTGTACGTCTACTTTCGGGAAGTGGGAGGTAAATTTGGCAAACGTAACCAGCCTCCAGATACAGAACATGACTGCAGAACCAGTGGTAGGTCCTACTCGGTGGATAACTGGTTAACGTACTGGCCTTTGATCCAAGAGGTTCTGGATTCAATATACGGCCGAGTTGGGGAATATAACCATGATTGGTTAATTCATGTGACTTGAGAACTGGGTGCGTGTGCCATCTTCAACATTAGATTACATCCTAGGTCGGGCTCATGCTCATAGAGGCGCAGGAAACCCTTGGTGGTCAGTTCAAAAAACCTGCGCCAGGTCCCTCCGGAGGCCATACGCCATTAAATTAACATACAAGTGGCAAGATGTCAACAGCTCTCGACTGTCTTGGATACGTAAAACACTGGAACAACTTATCGAGCGAAGTATTCAGACATAGGGATGTAAATTTTCATACAAATATAACACCACCTAAAGCCACAAAGCCTCTATTCCTCTCACCAGTAAGAACTATTTGCACGACTCGTAGAAGAGTGCATACGTCATGATTCCGTAAACGTGATGATATGATCTTCATTTTCAAGTTACATTCTCCAGCCAAATCAGTGATTTGTACCTGGATCTGTGGGCTGGTTCGACGTCCACTAAGCTAAAGTGCTTACAATTGAGGAGCTGTCTGACAGGGAGATAGAGGTCCCGGTCTATAAAGTCAAGAATAACGGCCGAGAGGATTCGTCATACTGACCACATGACACCTCGTAATATGCAGGCCTTCGGGCAGAGCAGCGGTCACGCCTTAGGGGCTGTTGGGCCACGTGGTTTGGTAACGTGGTTATCAGCCTCGTTGTTTGACTGGATACATGTGATCTCTAATTGGATACGTGCAGTCGATACACGATGAGGTACGCGCTATTTAAACCTCGCTACCCACTTAGCATGCATACAACTCATTGGCTCAGAACCAAATGGAACGCTCGGTACAACGGTAAATGATTTGAACTCTGACCTGGTAGCATTACAGTGTCAAGAGATTGACAGCCCCAGTACTCTGATTTCATAGAAGCTGTGAACGTGTATATGTCAGGCATGCTACCAGAAAACAAGAATAAATCACATTTTCTCAGTTTGAAAAACTTTAAGAGTACGAGTATGCCCGCAGAGGCCAAATGAAGCCAGATTCACCTGTAATCCTGACAAAGGGTCACTCACTACCACATACCTTGTTCGGAAATGAAATACAGACCTTCAGCAATATCTGCTGCAGTGAAAATGAAAACCTACAACCTGTTTTCCAGTCATTGAAATGAGAATGTAGAGTGTTGCTGGAATGAAAGATGACAGGGAAAACCGGAGTACTCGGAGAAAAACCTGCCCCGCCTCCGCTTTGTGCAGCACAAATCTCATATGGAGTGACCGGGATTCGAACCACGGTATCCAACGGTGAGAGGCCGACGCGCTGCCGTCTGAGCCACGGAGGCTCCTATCTGCTGTAGTATCTTACTAAAAACATACAATATTTGATTGCATAGAATCCTTGGTATTCATTGACAACTTGTTAACCGTAAAAATGAAGGGGAATATTCAGGCAGTCGAAGACAAAAAATAAAGAGGAATGTGCTGTAAGATACAGAAATATAATGTGTCTTTACAATCAAGTAGATGCCTTCATATTCCTCGTATTATATTAAATAAAAAGAATTCATCTTGGAAATACATACTGAGTTATACCGGAAGCATGAGGGGTATGTAGGTAATGAGTTTGATACGAAATATATATCTGTCAACATCCAGAGAAAAGAAAAGACAGTGTTTTCCGTTTTGCTATCTGTCGCACGCGTGGCGAGTTTTATAAACGCATTTGCACTCACTACATACGAGTGATCGTGAAACAGCAATGGCACTGGGATCAGTCTATGTATTTTTGAACATCAAGTTACCTTCAGTGGACGACCTTTGCACAGTCAACATGATACGCGATGGTGCAAATGGTGTAGAAACTTCCGAATGGACATGGAGAACGCCATATCTATTAGGGTAGGTGCTCATTACGTCCACCATTTGCTCACAGACATACTTTACAATGACGAATCCAACGATGGTCGAACACGTGCAAAGACTTGTGGGTTCCACCCATATGTTCAGCACTGCAGCGAAAATATGTTGACAGAGCTCATCTTCCATTTCACTTACAAATACCAGACTCTTGACTTGCCCCCATAGGTTAAAAATACTGGGACTGAACTAGCCACCAGACTGTTCCATTGCACCCTATTCAACGGCGTGGAAGTGTACTGTCGAAATATTCATGAACACCGCGGTTCGCATGAATTGATGCACCATCATGAAGAAAGGATTTGGTCATGCGCATTTGCAACGGCACATTCTCAAAACACGCCAGTAGTTCATCTCTGAATGTTAGGTAATTTGCACCTGGCAGATGCGATTCCGGTCCACACATTCACTGCAAATCGAACAGGCAATGTAGGGATATCATGAAAATTGAGCAACCTATCCCCCATGAAACGGGCTTCATCTGTGGCTGGCACTTGGATGGGGAACAGCGGCGTTTGAGACTTTTGTTCAGAAACTATGCACAGAACTCCCGGAGTTATTAAAAATCCTCGACATTCAGGCACTCTACAGGTTGCTCTTGATACGATCGCTGACGCTCTTCACGTTGGACCCGTTGCACAGTTCACTGGCACACATCAACATCGCGAGGTATATTTCGCGTGCTTCTCTCCGGGTGCCCTTCAGTTATAGATAGAATGTCGACTTCCACTGGTAACACTTCCCGCTATAATCTGTCGAACACTGTCTTGAGAGGTCGAGAACGGTTAAACACTACCATGTACCGCTTACTCGCTGGTACGCAACAACGAGCACTCGCCTACTAGATGTGTGGCGATGAGAAAATGGTTGTCTCCACAATCGGACAGCAGCTTCTGAATTACGATTTCCTCCACCGTAAACATGGAACATATCCGCCAACTCGTTTGTAGAAAACTTAATTTTTCCTGCAAGAAAATACTGTAGCGTTACTGTGCTTTAGTCTACAGATAGACCACGTCCGTCTCAGTCTAGCTGCAACCAGCTCGTGTGCCACTCGTGATCACTCTACTACTCTAACCTTCATCCAGCTGTGTTGTGTTTGTCACAACAGGCCGCTTGACCTTGTGACTGGAGTGACTAACAGCATACAGATGCAAGCCTCTGGACTGCTGCGCGTTTTCTTACCTATTGTATAACCAAACCAAACCAAACCCCATGGCACTACAGCCCATGAAGGGCCTTGGCCTACCAAGCGACCGCTGCTCAGCCCGAAGGCCTGCAGATTATGAGGGGTCGTGTGGTCAGCACGACGAATCCTCTCGGCCGTTATTCTTGGATTCCTATACCGGGGCCGCCATCTCACCGTCAGATAGCTCCTCAATTCTAATCACGTAGGCTGAGTGGACCTCGAACCAGCCCTCAGGTCCAGGTAAAAATCCCTGACCTGGCCGGGAATCGAACCCGGAGCCTCCGGGTAAGAGGCAGTCACGCTACCCCTACACCACGGGGCCGGCTACCTATTGTATAACCTTGCATAAAAGTATTATATTTCACAACGTCATGCCTGTATCATCACAGTACCTAGAATATGTCCAATATATACAAAGGGATTTTCAGGCGTGGCTTGCAAATAACATTCTCTGCTATTTGTACGATCACGCTTCAATATTCCGTTTCTCCACATATATGCAGATGTATTTACGAAATTGTTCAATCACCGGACTGCTGGAAAGACAGTAAAATTTCGTGTTACATATCGTCGCTTCACCGGTAAAACGTTGTATTCCACAAAGCTCTTCCTATCCATTATTCTCCTTAAGACTGGTCACGCCTCCCAGTCACGTATGGATACGCAGTCCATCAGAACAAATTTTGTTGTGTTCATTTTCCTATGCGCCTGTTTAAAGGAAAATTTACCTTATTGTACCGTACTGTAGGAATGTATGTTTGCATTAAGTATTTACCCACTCCTAGTGTATAATGCATGTAAGGTTCATCTTCGTTTGCTCTTCGGCATAGGAAAACGAACACAACGGATATTGTTCTGATGGACTGCGTATCCATATGTGACTGGGAGGCGTGACCAGTCTTAAGGAGAATAATGGATAGGAAGAGCTTTGTGGAATAGAACGTTTTACCGGTGGACCGACGATATCTAAGCAAGTAATGTTCACGTTATTGGCAGCCACGTGCAAAGATAAGTTAAAATATGAAATGGGGACCATCATTCTGACGAATTTCATCATAGGCCAGTTGCAGAGATAACGTTACACAAGGAATACTCTTAATTGTAAGGAACTTTTTTTTTGTTGTGGTCTGTGAGGGGCAGCGAGAAGGCACATAGCTGGAATTGCTGGAGATATCAAATATTCCTACAATCTGCTCTCCACGCTGCTATACTTCATAGGCATTTAGTCTAATAACATATAGACCGTGAACCAACATTTACCTTGGAAGTATTTTATTCAATTTTCTGTTCCTGCCCTGTGATTGGTCTAGAATTCATAACTTCATCTATATAGACACGATTATTTGTATACATTTCTAAGCAAATATTATTTACATTTGACGTGATTTTTTTTAGCAAGCCAAGATATCCATTTAATGGAATGAAACTTTTAACTATTAATTTAGTAACGTTTTGGGTTAAGCATTGGTACTGTACATGGTGTTCGGCTGACTGAAAATGGTTTTCATAGTCACATCAATCCAGATTTGGTAGGTAATCGTTCGCTCCAAGGTGCGTTACTACCTGGTAGACATGGCGCTGGTAATGAGCATTCTCGTCATTACGAGCAAATTACTTTCCATCCTCTGACATTGGGAAATTGTTCACTTACAATTACTGGTATACAGTATACATTTCGTAATTCATAACTGAACATTATTCTCTTGTTTCCTGTCAATCCACCAAACACACGTAAAGAAGCGAGCAAGATTGTATTTTTATGTGATTTTGTTATCGTGATCATAGCGATGGGAGCTCCGCGTTTAGGTCGAACATGAAACACAGGGACATAGCTTTTCTTTAAAAAAATCCCAAGTGCATTGGCAGATATGCGAATCATGGCCTCGTTGGTGAGAACCCAGTAACGATTATCACTCACAACCCCGCTTCCATTTCAGTCCTTAACGGAAAATAATGTCTGCAGGAGCGTTTTGTAAGTCACACACATATACTTGATGACCACTTTAATTTAACCATTGGGCCGATGACCTAGATGTTAGTCCCCTTCGAACAGCTAGCATCATCACCACCATCATCATCATCATCATCAATTTAACCACTTCAATCTGTGCAAGAACAGCTACTTTAGCTAGTACTAGGATAAAATTATACTCCGTGGCCGATTATCGAACTGAGAAAATCCATACAAAAGTCCACTACGCTAGCGAGTCGGCTACAATTATTACTGTTTCCCTGTAGAGGCACAGGCGTAATATTTTATAGGCTACCCCTGTACCCAGAGTAAAGTAAGCCCGCTGACATTTTAACAAATACAGGATTTTCCTGAACTGTTCCGGCGCTACGAATCCCATAGCGCAGTAGTGCTAAGCCAGGCTAGACCACACTGATATAGTGAGCGGATGTCGTCGTCTCAAAGAAGCGGCATGATTACGGCTAAGAAACTAAACTAAACTGAGCTCATCAGTTACTGTATGTACATGCTCAGGACAAATAAATAAATGAAAGAATAAATGAATGAATAAGTAAATAAATAAAACAAACAAATAAACTAGTCATTGAAATTGAACTCACCACTGAATGAGACCGATAAGATCGTAAATATAACCATTTAGTAGAATTATGTGCTGATGATTGTGACATACCCATTTCCTCAGCTACTCTCCGAAGCGACTTATATGGAGTGACTTGCAGTCTTGCCTGTATATCTTCTGGTGTGAGAGCTATTCTCCTTCGCTGTTTTCCTCTTATCAATTACCGAACCAGAACTACGCCAGTTGTGAACAAGTTGTTGCATGTAACTGTAGAACCAGGAAACTGATTACGGATTTTTAACTGGTTTCTTCTTTTTGTGCAAATAACACTCCACCAAAATATTCTCTGTGCTGTAGCTATAACCTCACAACACACCACAAGAGTCCAGTAATTAAGGAAATTTAAGCTCTTTAGGCCTTTGAAATCGTGATATTACTATCGCTTCGCCCCAGTATAGCAGTGGGCTCATCAGCTGTCAGCACTTCTTATCACTCACGTTTGAAACAAGCCATGTGGCGCTCGCATGGGGATTGCCGCAGCCTGTGGCCAGAAGTGCGAAGTCATAAATTATACTCCCTGTAATATCTCATTATACTACTACTAATAATATTGTTACCGGTTTCACGTCCCACTACCTACCTTTTCTGTTTTCGAAGACGCGGAGGTTGCGGAATTTTTTCCCGTAGGAGTCCTTTAACGTGGCCGTATATCTACCGACACCAGGCTGACGTATTTGAAACCTCGAAATACAACGGGACTGAGACGGGCTAGAACCCGCCAACTTGAACTCCGAACGTCAGCGCTCTAGTGCCTGACCTACTCAGTCCGGTGCTCTCTCTCTCTCCCTTTCACTCACTCTCTCTCTCTCTGTCCACCTTTCCCTCTCTCTCTCTCCCTCTTTCTATTTCTCTCTCATTTTACTAACGAAAACTCGATGTTATATATTTGTAAGTATTCCATTTCTTTTGTACATTGTGCGTAAGTTCAATCAACAATGGTAAATCTGGCTGATGTTAGCCTTGAATGGAATACTGCGCACAGCGATTTATTTGGTATTACCGTAGCGATATTACCATGACAACGATTATCCATGCGCACGGGGTTCATTTATACAGAAAATAAAATAATTACACTGACCTTTTAAGAAATGAAGGATTTTTCCCCTGCATACTCAGACGTTTTAGAAGATTTTAGCTTAAACTGCACCTCCTAACTCCTTGTAGTTCAGGAATTGACAGTTTTATAATACATCAAGCAAAGTCACCCCAGTACAGGCCATGAAGGCCCTTGGAGGAGTGGAAGTTAAAGGCTTCCACCATTGTTAACCTCGGCACGTGATGGGGTAGAGTGGTTAGCTCTACGCCCGGCCGCCTTTGCCCCCAGGAATTAACCTGGTACTCATTTTTGGTGTAGGCTGAGTGAACCTCAGGGCCGTATGCACCTCCGGATGTGGAAGTCTCGTTTCTTAAATTGTACGACTTCCTGACGGGGATTAGAACCAACGTCCTTCCGGGCGAACCGAGCACGCCTTTACCGCCTCCGCCAGGCAGCCCCTCGTTATATACATAGATCATGATATTAATATAAAAGTTTGTATAACAATATTAGTGTCAATAATATTTGGTATTATTTTTCTTTATCTGAGTCTTTTATTTGCCAGTGGTTCAACGCCACACTGACCTAAGCACGTCTTATTGTGACGACGAGATAGCAAATGGGTAGAAATGGGAAGGAAGCGATCGTGGCCCCAATTAAGGTACAGCCCTTGTATTTGCCTGTTGTGAAAATCAGAAACCACGGAAATTCCTTTCCATCGCTTCCGATAATGTGCTTCCCCATCTCAAGCTAAAAGCTACGTCGTTACCTTGGTCAGAAACAGGAGAGTCTTTATTTCTAAGAAGTGTAGATTGTAATTGTCCTGTAAATGTTAGAGTTACCCAGCAAGAGTTTTAAATAGAGTTCTCTTCTCAGTCGGTATTTAAAGAGCCCAGTCACTACGACTAAATTATGTAATTGTATTATAACCCCTACTGCCCTCTTCCTTGAAATGATAGTTTCTAGTTCAGGACGCGTAATTCAGCGTTAGCTGGACTCTTGCTCACGAGTCTTCTTCCGACATTTCATACATTTCCTTACACGAGCAGTCCCCAGCTCTAAGAGCTCGGCTTCCTTTTCGTCTTCGATATGAACTCGGAGCGCGGTGTGATCCCCACAAAGGCGTGGAGCGGGTATTACCCCGTTATTGAACTCGTAAAGCATCTGGGAATAATGGGCTTCCTCGTTATCTCCACTGGACCTCGTAAACGCAGGGAAACGTGCCTGTTTCATAACCTCAAAGAGAAATGTTCCAAATGTAGTTGTCCATTCTTCTGTCGAATTAAACGGTAATCTCGGTAAGTTCTCACTCCAACAGTGGCAGTTCATGTCTCGGAATCAATGGGAGAAGATTATTACAACGTCATCAAATGAAGGCTAATAATTTATTATATAAAGTGAATCGTGTTTAGAAATACAGTTGCCAGAGTGAGGACGAAAGAATGAAAAGAGGAATAAGGGCCTGCACTACGACAGCCAGATAAATGCGCGATTTAAATTTATACAGCAGATTGAAAATTTATCCCGAAGTTGTGTTAAAAACTCGCATTGCGAGTTTCGTTTATATACAGTCTGGAATAACATTCTCAAGTTTAGCTATGCCGAAGATGCAGTGGCAGTAGGAGGTCTCATCTGCGACTCTGCTGTAAGAAACAAGATCACTGCACATGATGATGATGACGGTTTGATAATTTTATGGATCTGCATGATGTTATACGAAAAATACGTTATTATGTACATATACCGGGTGGTAAAGCTGCTCCTATTTTTCCCAAACATATACAACCAGCTTAGATTTAAGTGTCTCTAGTCCTATCTTGCGCAAAATTTTACAGCAATTTTATTTTCAGTTAGACAGATATAGACTTCCTCGCACAATGCAAAACGGCGCAAGAGGCAGTAAGTGAGGCCCATCTCAAAACCACTGTACCATTTTATGTAGAGCGGAGTCAGTCATTTTTACGAAGTGTTACTGTACTATAAAAACCATAGCCACTCCTTTAGCTGTCGGTGGAGAATTGCGCACATGATTGGTTCAAGAGGCCATTTTCTTTTGACAGAAAAGTGTGGTCACGGTATCATAGAAAACGTGATAGGTTAGGACCACTTACAGACATGTCAGTTCACCGACATTTTGTATACTCTCATCCAGTCGAAATTGATAGAAACGCGTTTTTCACAGTATTTTATTATCTATGGCACGCAAATGCTGTACAGCAGTTGTGATAGCTTACACATTGTAATCACACCGTTACAGCGTTAAGTCATAAAACTGGACCGTAAGGCTGTAACACATCAGTAACTGTACGAAGCGTGAACTTTCGCTCTCCTCGTGAATACAGAGTTGTAAGGGCTAGACGCTCAAGCAGGAAGTAGCTGCGCGGAATTAGGTGTGTTAGATCTACTTGGATAATCTAAAGGGAGCAGTAAGTGTTCTGAACCGTATTGAGCCATACCTTTTTCAATTTTCATTTCGTACTCTTCTAAGCATCCTTTACGAAGACTTTTCTGAAGTCTCAGATATTCTTTAAGGAAGTTATAATAAACAGCATAAAAATTACAGCCACGTAAGAACCGACTACGAACAAATTCATTGTGAATACCACGTAATACTTGACTCATTTAACCAAGTAATATTTGCATACTCTAGTCGTAGAGAATGGTTGCAACTACCTGGGCTTAAGAGAGACATGATTCCTTAGCACGCTGTGGTGTTTGCGGCAAGGTAAATCTGTCTGCACGTACGAGTTCAGAACTTGAAACATACAAGATCAGTTTCGAAGTGATAGCGTAGATTATTCCATGTGAACAGAGTTACGAGGCCTATTTTTCGTCGCCTGGATTGGCTACATGGTACTAATCGCGGCCAGCATGAGAGTTTTCCGATGGATTCAGAATTCTAATCCAGCAACGAGCTATTCATTTATATTTTTATACCCTTAACCGACTTCGAATTCAGGAAATCTGTTCGGAATGTACGAGTTTTCCGGGGATTTTTCGATGATACAGACAACCATCTGATCTGTAGTGAACTAAGTATCTCTAGGCCTAGGACAGAGAAAGTGAAATCTGTCTGCAAACGAATAAGGGTAGAAAATCTCCAGGACGAGGAAATTAGACAGAAGTGCATGGATATGATTAGTGAGACGTTCCGAACAGTAGACAGTAAGCAGGTTCAGGATATAGAAAGTGAATGGGTGGCATACAGGAAGCTGATGAGAAACAGCAAGGGACTGCCTAGGAACAACTGTGTGTAAGGATAGAAAAAGGCGAACATCATGGTGGAATGATGAAGTGAGAGCAGCCTGTAAACGTAAAAGAAAGCTTATCAGAAATGGCTCCAAACAAGGGCCGAGGCAGACAGGGAATTGTATGTAGATTAAAGAAACAGAGAGAAAGAAATAGTTGTTGAATTAAAAATGAAGTCGTGGGAAGATTTTGGTAATAACCTGGAAAGGATAGGTCAAGCAGCAGGGAAACCTTTCTGGACGGTAATAAAGAATCTTAGGAAGGGAGGGAAAAAGGAAATGAACAGTGTTTTGAGTAATTCTGGTGAACTCATAAAAGATCCCAGGGAATAACTGGAGGGGTGGAGGGAATATTTTTAACATCTTCTCAACGTAAAAGGAAATCTTCCTGTTGGTGTTGCGAACAGCCATGCTCATGTGGAGTAAGAAAATCTTGTTGGTGAAATTATGCTTGAGGAAGTGGAAAGGGTGGTAAATAAACTTCATTGTCATAAAGCAGCAGAAATAGACGAAATTAGACCGGAAATGGTGAAGTATAGTGGGGAGGCAGGGATGAAATGGCCTCATAGAGTAGTAAAATTAGCATGGAGTGTTGGTAAGGGACCTTTACTTTGGACAAGAGCAGTACTTGCACCTATCTATAAATAGAAGGGAACAGGAAGGATTGCAACAACTTTCGAGGTACCTCATTGAATAGTATACCAGGCAAAGTATTCACTGGCATCTTGGAAGGGAGGGTGCAACCTGTAGTTGAGAGGAAGTTGGATGAGAAACGGTGTGGATAAGATTTTCAGTATGCGCCAGGTAATTGAAATATGCCACGAGATTAATAGGAAGTTGTGTTTATGTTTCGTAGATCTAGAGAAAGCATATGACAGGGTACCGAGGGAAAAGATGTTCACCATACTGGCTGACTATGAAATTAAAAGTATATTCTTAAAATCAATCAATGGCATTTAAGTTGACAATTGGGCTTCAGTGAGAATTGACGGTGGAATGAGTTCGTGATTCAGGGTATTGACAGGGTTTAGACAATGCTGTAATATTTCACCTTTGCTGTTCGTAGTTTACATGGATCATCTGCAGAAAGGTATAAAATGGCAGGGAGGAATTCAATTAGGTGGAAATGTAGTAACCAGTCTGGGCTACGCTGACGACTTGGTCTCAATAACAGATTGTGCCGAATCCTGCAGTCTAATACCTTAGAACTTGAAAATATGTATGGTATGAAAAATGGCCTTTCTAAGACTAAATTGATGTCAATAGGTAAGAAAATCAACATAACTGAATGTCATATTGGTGATACAAAGCTGGAACAGGTAAATAATTTTAAGTATTTAGGTTGTGTGTTCTCCTAGGTTGGTAATATATCTAGTGAGATTGAATGAAGGTGTAGTAAAGCTAATGCAGTGGGCTCCAAGTTTCATTCAGCAGTATTCTGTAAGAAAGGAGTCAGCTCCCAGACGAAATTATCATTACATCGGTCTCTTTTCAGACCAACTTTTCTTTACGGGAACGAAAGCTGGGTGGGCTCAGGTTATCTTATTCATAAGTTAGAAGTAACAGCCATGAAATTATTGAGCATGATTGCTGGTACAAACAATTGGGAACAATGGCAGGAGTGTACTTGGAATGAGGAGATAAATGCTAATTTGGGAATGAACTTGATGGATGAAGCTGTACGCATAAACCGGTTTCGGTGGTGGGGTCATGTGAGGCGAATCGAGGAGGATAGTTTACCTAGGAGAATAATGGACTCTGTTATGGAGGGTAAGAGAAGTAGAGGTAGACGAAGACGACGAAGGTTAGACTCAGCTTCTAACGATTTAATGATAAGAGGTATAGAAGTAAATGAGGCCACAACACTAGTTGCAAATAGAGGATTATGGCGACGTTTAGTAAATTAACAGAGGCTTACAAACTGAACGCTGGAAGGCATAAGAGTATGTAAGGATAATGTATGTATGTTAAGGCATTCGTAGTTAAGGTTTAACTTATTATGGTTTAACTTCATTAAGCCTCAAATAAACTTTTCACCTTTAGAAAAAAGCAAACATCAGAAAGGAGTAATAACATGCGACCTTTATATGGCAAACGGCTACAACGAATTACGCGCACAGCACTTTTGTCAGCATTATGACACGTAGGGCACGTGAAGCACCACATACCTACTGTAGAAATCTTATCAGCAAGGTGCAGGCAGGTTTCACCACATTCGCTGCAGCAAGCAAGAATGACTCACTTCTACCGCACTCAGATATGCATGAACGAAGGACGTGGTCATTTTGAACATTTCCTTCATTAATCGAATGGCCATGCACACGCCCATTGCACCTCAGTCGGTAATAGCTTACAGTATTTTACTGTAAAAAGCTCTTTTAATAGCTACTTAGAAATGAACATAACAGTGTACCTACAACATGAGATCTGATCATGGTTTAGATTTGTTTTCAACAAAGCGAATATTTGACAACGAAATAAAAAAGTTGTCCTATATAAGACTAGGACCTCCGACTAACCAGCACCGCTTTGCTCCTCTAACTTCAAGCACGCTCGGCTATCACGAATTGTCGTTTACCAACACTACTTCTAGTCACTCAGCCAACATATACTCCGTACATTAAGTTTCTGTGATAGAGGGATGTTCAGGACTCTTTACAATCATTCGGTATTTTATCGTTAATGCTGATTTCGTTGACAAGAATAAACGAATTATAGAAAGCGTAGTAAGACCAGACATAGCTGTGAGTAGCCAAGGTCAATATTTTTAGGTTAGGCTATAATCTGCGGGTTACATAAAACTGAGTAAATAGGGGCAGCTGTACCTTCTATCCATCTTAATCTGTTTACCCTCTAGGATTGGCTTTTCCCTCGGACTCAACGAGGGATTCCACCTCTACCGCCTCAAGGGCAGTGTCCTGGAGCTTCAGACTTTGTGTTGGGGGATACAACTGGGGAGAATGACCAGTACCTCGCCCAGGCGGCCTCACCTGCGATGCTGAACAGGGACCTTGTGGAGGGATGGGAAGATTGGAAGGGATAGACAAGGAAGAGGGAAAGAAGCGGGCGTGGCCTTAAGTGAGGTACCATCCCGGCATTTGCCTGGAGGAGAAGTGGGAAACCACGGAAAACCACTTCCAGGACGGCCGAGGTGGGAATCGAACCCACCTCTACTCAGTTGACCTTCCGAGGCTGAGTGGACCCCGTTCCAGCCCTCGTACCACTTTTCAAATTTCGTGGCAGAGCCGAGAATCGAACCCGGACCTCCGGGGGTGGCAGCTAATCACGCTAACCACTACACCACAGATACGGACGGCAGCTGTACCACTCGATATAAATATAAAATCCATCATATTTCTGTCCAGCTTCTTAAAGACTTTCCGTGCTAGCAAGTTGTTCCTGCTAACTCTGTGACTTGTCAAGTTCGCTTGGCAGCCGTCATCTATAAACGGTACTGCCTAGTAATCTACCGGTCCAAGTCCCGTTGGTCTATTCCTATTTTACCATCCAAATGTTAGTCGGCAGGGTACTAGCGGTGGTGAAATGCAATTCATAATCACTAGAGCGCGTTCCAGAAGCCTCGGTTTAATTGAAAACTTCTCCGCAGCGCTCATATGGAGTGATTTGTGCATCGAATGGGGATGCTAGGAGGGTTGTAGTTCTTTGACTTCTTAAGGAATTAGTGGTAAATGTATTACTATCCCTTAGTCCCGTTTCTATATACGGGCTCGTGGATGAGGTGAGATGAATTTATATTGCACGAGCTGATGTACCCCTGCTTCGCTACGGAATTCTACATTGTATACAGAATTCTAGGTTAGGTAGTGTACACGTTGTGAACAAGATTTTATTAAATTGCATAGCACTTAACGTTACCCTACAAACATGACGGCGAAGTCACCAAACGTCTTTTCTCATATGAAGACTGGTTTAGAGAATTTTCATTGTAATGATAGGCCCCCCTTGCCTACCATCAGTCACAATCAGGTTGGGGAGTTTTCAATATAATGGCAGACACTCACCCTCCAACTGCCTTTTTACATCCTCAGAAAGACCGTCTTAGTAGTTTTCCCAACTGAAATGAACATAGGTCATTACATTGACGTCAGTAGGAATGGCACAATTAAAAGCAATGCTTTCATATGAAATACTCGATCAAATGAAACACCACACATTTTCTCACTTTTAACGAACAGTACTACGCTGCCGATCTAACAGTCCAAAGTTCCAGAGCTAGAATGACAAAGCCACATAGAGCCGTGATCCGTGAACACACTTCGTCTTATTTCGCCGAGTGGGAATGTTGAATAGTGGAGACTCCAAGGGCAAAAACTATGCCCTTTTACTAATCTATTTCCTAGCAGTACCTGATGAATCGGAAAATCTCAATTCACTACACAGGCGGCGGAAAAATCTATCTGACTTGGAGGTAAATTTTTCCTCCAAGCCAGAGGAGCAACCACCTCTTCACTGCTAACTTGGAATAAAATGAATGCATAATTTAATGAAAGTGAGGAGGAAGAAGCTTTTCTTAAGAAACGGCACTTTGCACTGTTGAATTTTGAGTTATTTAGTGAACTGTGGTGCTATAATTTGGAATAGGCCTAAACTGTAATTCTAGACCAGGTACTACTACTACTACTACTACTACTACTACTACTACTACTACTACAGGGTGGCGCAAGAATAGTTGACATATTTTAATTTTAGAATAACAACTTTATTTTTCACAGAACACTAATGAAATTTTAGACAATGGAAATACATTTCAGTATATCACATGTTCAATGTGGCCTCCACTGTGGCGGACAATCTCTTTGAGACGAGTACGCATGTTTTTGACGACATTGCGGCATAGGTCTTCATCAATTTGACTGCAGAGCTGCACATTTCCATGCGGCTTTGAGGTCTTGAAGCAAAGAGTTTTTCTTTTAAACAGCCCCATAAAAAGAAATCACAAGGATTTAAATCTGGGCTTAAAGTAGGCTAGAAGACTCTGCCATTATTGTTTGTACTATGGATAACGATGAGACATTACACGGTCACCAAATACTCCCCTCAAAAACTCAAGAACATCGTTAGCTGTGTGGAGTGTTGCACCATATTGCATAAACCACTGTATATGAATAGGGAGTTCTGTAGCGAGTTGAGGCATGAATTCATTCTCCAGCATGTCCTTGTATCGCTGTGCATTAACTGTCTGACGAAAGATGGTCCAATTAACCCATGACTTGACAGAGCTATCCACACACTCACTTTTCCCCATACGTGGTTTTTCTGTAGCCCAAAACCACATATTTCGGTTATTAACTGCTCTATTGAGATGAAAATAGTTTCATCAGAGAACCAAGTGTCAAACGGTACTTCATCTTTATCTTGAGTTCATAAGGCGTAATGCAAACTCGTCTGCCTGTGAAAATCTGTTAGCTTGTGTAGTACAGTCACAATTGAAGGTTACCGTGTAACATTCTTTGAACTGAATGGCGCGATACTCCACTTTCCCTTAAAGCTCGCCGTGTTGACTTGCGTGGGCTGCGCTGCATGGCGACGCTCAGCGAAGCGATATTTTCAGGAGATTGAACTGCTGGTGCCCACCTAGTCTGAAATACAGCTCGAAATTTCCTTTACGTCGCCGTAACACTTTTTGATTCGCAATAAAATATAACAGTTTCGGCGCGCTGCTGAACGGAGAGTCGGCCGTGGTCGGCCATAGCAGAAAGCTCACTGGAATGCATGCATTCATATACAAAGAAGCAGTGTCACCTCTACAATTATTTCCATGAAACAGGGAATGTGTGCGCGAAATTTGAGCAACATAGTACATAAGTTGCATTTAATATTTGCTTTTCAGATGTGTCAACTATTCGTGCGCCATCCTGTACTTGAGCCTCTGCCGTAAGTATGCACACTGCTCATTCAAACCAGCGTATCAGAGTAGGAATCGAATAGCTAGAATACTCTGGTGAACCAATCTGTTACGTACCGGCAGTATCAGAAAATGTATGAACCAGAGGAATGGCATGCTAAGAAGAAAGTTTTGCAAGTAGCCAGCTATTTCCCGCCAATATTCAGCCAGGCTGTTATACTCAGTAGGCCTACTCAGCAGTAATCTCATCTATCTGAGTTGAGCGGCTGCATAAGAGAAAAATAACATCACTACAAACAATGGTCAACATTGACCAATGTTATGTTCTTTCAATATTGTAGACCTTCTCATCACCTAGTTTTCTTCCGACTCTGAAATACCACTTTTATCATAGTCGGTACAGTAAAACTGAATAAAACATAAATGGTCGAAAATTGTATTCTCTATAACTTTTGTTATGTAGTACTTTTCGATAGGACCAATAACATACAGTAGGCCTACGTATTTAAACATTAAATTTTAGGCACCTTCCCCTAAACTACAATTTTATCCAGGGTGAATAAAATTGTTTATAACTTAGACTGTAGTTTCTTATTCCCCGACTCTATATACCGACTTTCATTAAATTCTGTTTACCCATTTTCTCGTGGCTCGGCGTTGATATGGACTTGGCAACAAAAATACAAATTCATGAATATCTGTGTTATCAAAGGCGGTATGGTAACAATGTTTGACATAAATGATTGTAAATGTAATTCTATATAACTTTTGTTATGTAGTATTTATCTTTTTTTTTGCTAGTTGTTTTGCGTCGCACCGACACAGATAGGTCTTACGGCGACGATGGGAGAGGAAAGGGCTAGGGGTGGGAAGGAAGCGGCCGTGGCCTTAATTAAGGTACAGCCCCAGCATTTGCCTGGTGTGAAAATGGGAAACGACGGAAAACCATTTTCAGGGCTGCTGACAGTGGGGTTCGAACCTACTATCTCCCGAATACTGGATACTGGCCGCACTTAGGCGACTACAGCTATCGATCTCTGTGTAGTATTTATCGACAAGACCACTAATAATATAAATATTTGAGAATTAAATTTTAGGCCTTTCCCTAAACTACCATTTCACTCAGCGTGAGTAAAATTATGCATAGCCTAGATTGTATTGGTTACTCCCCAGAATTTACATACCGATTTTCATTAAATTCTCTTCAGCCGTTTTCTCGTGAGCGTGTACTTACAGACAGACAGACAGACAGACAGACAGACAGACAGACAGACAGACAGACAGACAGACAGACAGACAGACAGACAGACAGACAGACAGACAGACAGACAGACAGACAGACATTACGGAAAAGTAAAAATTGCATTTTCTTTTAACTATGGACATGACAGATACAGAAATATCATTCTTTTCAAATTCTGAGCAATGTACAGACAAAACTCTTATTTTATATATAGATGGTTTACGGCCGATGCTCTTCATGACATCAAAGTCATTTGAGGAGTTAATGAAGACCAAATGAATGATGGCGAATGCAATTGATAAGGAGGTGGAAAGAATCGGCTGTGACCTATAAATAGGAACTATCCCAGCATTTGTCTGGAAGTGAGAATGGGAAACCACAATAAACCGTTCTCAGGACAGCCGGCAGTGGGGCTCGAACCCACTCATCTCCCCAAGGCAGAGCTTGGCTTCATAACCGTAGTGCGTTAACAGGTGCAGACATTCCGCTCGATAACAAATCTGAGGTAAGCTATTTATTATTATTATTTTACTAACGACAAACCGTACAATGACACCTGCATAAACATAAGAGAGGTACTCCACCTGGTAACCGCCCTATTAGGGAAACGAAAGATCGACCTCCTAATCAGTTCATATGCACAATATTTATTTCATGATGTTTGGATTCAACAGAGCTTCAGTCATAACTCAAGACTGAAACTGCCAACCACCAGGCGTACTGTCTCTTTCAGATTTTATTTCAAAACTAAAATCCAATACATGGCACTTCAAGTCGGGGAGTACAACTGGTGTATAACTATCAGGTCTGGATAACAGTGTCCGCAGTTTTATTCAGCGTCTCCTTTGGAATTGTCACTCCAGTGCCAATCATAATTCAATCACTTCTCAATTTTTAATTTTATTTCTCTTCACGAGATCCTGAATGTATGTTCATCTAACTACTTAATACATTTTAAGTCCACCTATGTGGCGTAGTGGTTAGTGTGATTAGCTACCACTCCCGGAGGGCCGGGCTCGATTCCCGGCTCTGCCACGAAATTCGAAAAGTGGTACGAGGGCTGGAACGAGGTCCACTCAGCCTTGGGAGGTCAACTGAGTAGAGGTGGGCTCGATTCCCACCTCAGCCATCCTGGAAGTGGTTTTTCGTGTTTTCAAACTTCTCCTCCAGGCAAATGCCGGGATGGTACGTAACGTAAGGCCACGGTCGCTTCCCTCCCTCTTCCTTGTCTATCCCTTCCAATCTTTCCATCCCCCACAAGACCCCTGTTCAGCATAGCAGGTGAGGCCACCTGGGCGAGGTGCTGGTCATTCTCCACAGTTGTATCCCCCGACCCATTGTCTCACGCTCCAGGACACTGCCCTTGAGGCGGTAGAGGCGGGATCCCTCGCTGAATCAGAGGGAAAAACCAACCCTGGAGGGTAAGCAGATTAAGAAAGAAAGAAAGAAAGAAAGAAAGAAAGAAACTGAAATGAATATTATTTAATGAATGTAGAGTATTTACTATGATTAAAAACTAAATCTTGAAAAATTTGAACTATAATGTATATATATACTAAACTATATATGAATTATATATACTGTACCGGGAAATTATTTAATTATAAGCCATTACTAGTTATTTCGGAGAGTTTAAGATATCTTTACCACATGGCACACTGGGTGTAGTGCTGGAGCTGGGTACATAGAGAGAGGTCCTAACTGCAACGATTTCAGTTGAATGTATTCACATAAGTTTCACCTTGTTGTGCTGGTTACAGTGATCCTCCTTGTTGAACAGCGACCCGGCCATGGAAACACGATCCGTTGTAAGCTGGTCGTCGTTGATTCTAGAAGGTCTCGACGTGGGTAACCACTCACTGATTATGTTGCGCCAGAGTCCACATTTACCTGACTCCCGAGTATTGGAATAATTTCACGTAAACCACAACACTTCGTAATCGTACCGTAATATTTAATTATTGACTCAGCTCTGACTTAGAACCAGAATGTTAGTTTGATAAAATAAGTTGCGCCTGCGTAAAAAAATGTGGTTGTTCCTCCTCCTCCAACACACACACACACACACAAAAATGTTTGAATCCCTTCACCTGCATGGTGTCTTACCACTAAACTGGAAAGTATCATCGTTCCTTTGCACCAATTAACTGCACAGTTTATTTCCTTTCGCATCAGAAAATATAGTGTCTGATGGAATAACTTCAACTTGGAATAATTTCTAAATATTCTATAATTTGCAATGAAATTGAACGTCTGCAGCGACCGACCAAAGCACTTGTGAGATAAAGTGTCAATTAGCACATTGCAGTTCAAATGGAAATATCACCAGTAATTAATGCATTCTACACGAATGTCTGAAGCGATCTACGACTGCAGTTAAGACATCAAATGCCTATTCGGAAAGTACGAATCACATGGAAATTTCATTTATAAGTAGTGCATTTTACACGAAGTAATTATTATTATTATTATTATTATTATTATTATTATTATTATTATTATTATTATTATTATTATTATTATTATTATTATTATTATTATTATTATTATCATTATTATCATTATCATCATCATTTCCCGTTAGCAAAGTTCAATTCACTTGAACATATCATTTATAACTACTGCATTCTGCACAATGTCTGAAGTGAACTACTAGAACATATGTAATACGAAAAGTCCATTGGCCAAATATCTGAATATTCTATCACTCAAGTCGTAATGTTAAAGTTTTCAATGAAGTTCACTTTGAAACTGTTCTGACATATGTCACACACGTAAGTATTGGTTATACTGTGATCCATGAATCCTGGAGTCGAACATTCCTCAATGAGGTTCTACTCCCTTGAAAATGTATAATTTCCGTAACACTGGAATTATTCTATGTCCAAAAGTTCGCACTTCATTCGGACATAGTATCGTCTTGTAAGTACGACTTCGTAGCCCGTGGCAAACCAACATCGAAGAAGTGTAAACTGCTGTTGAACTGTTGGTGAACTGATCTGAACTGAACTGATGACCGTACACAGAGTGGTGGCCTTTTTATATAGAACTGGCTCTCACGTAATGTTGTACAAAATCTGGAATATCTCCGTAATCCCTGGATCGAATTTTGATAAATTAACACGAGCAGAGTCTGAAATGTGCACTATAAGATCCCGTTGTTTCTGAGTTGATATCTCAATTGGTTTAGGATTTAGAAAATTTTCTTGAATGGATGTTTCGAGAAAGTATGATGCAACCTGTCCTTGACAGGCGCCGGCAAGGTGACGACGCAAGCAGCGTAGTGTGGGTCGACTACTTGCTCCTATGAGACTTAGTTTCTGTGAGCGTTCGAAAAATACTTTATCAGTTCTTAATGATGTAGTACTTTTTTTGCTAGTTGCTTTACGTCGCACCGACACAGATAGGTTTTATGGCGACGATGGGACAGGAAAGGCCTAGGAGTTGGAAGGAAGCGGCCCTGGCCTTAATTAAGATACAGCCCCAGCATTTGCCTTGGGTGAAAATGGGAAACCACGGTAAACCATCTTCAGGGCTGCCGACGGTGGGATTCGAACCCACTATCTCCCGGATGCAAGCTCACAGTGTATAATATTTAAGAAGTACTTTATATATGGTCAATCCCGGTACAATATATATAAATTATAATATAAACCTTACATTTGCATAACATTTATTTAATTATATAACTTTTGAGGATGATTCTTAGAGTAATTATCTCAATGTAGGTACAATTTCCAGCACTTTCTTCTCAATAGCTTTAGGTTGCTGATGACTCAAATATAGCCGGGACAGTATTCCAGGAACGCATGGTCCCCGGTACAAATGAGTTGTTATACGTACTTCTGTGATGAGTGGGGATGGACAGCAAGGATCGTGTTCATGCCATTGTGGGTGCCCTACCTGAGTTGCAGACGTACTTGACATCTATTCTGAGGTAATCTGGTTTGCCTGTTTCGAGTATTTTATCCAGCATGGTACTTACATCTATCACATATTCTTAACCAGGATAGCTTGTACCGTATCCTGTCCTAATTTTGGCTTTGTTAAGTCCCTAGTTCTTTGCCCGAGTGCTCGATTTCTAAACCGTTCATGATATGCGATAGTAATACCCGATCCACTAGTAATGGCCTAAATTAACATGTATATTCCGATCACTGGGACACAAATATATAAAATACTTTTTCAGGATGTATCCGAATCACCCTTCCAAAATGGACACAGACTCTACCACTTGGCTCCGAACCCATGATCACAGATAAGGTCAGAACTTCTCTTCCCAAAAATAGCCATCGGGATATGTTTCCCCATTAACGGACAAATGACAACATCACAACAAAGAAATTAACACACTGGACACAAAATATAATGAAATTGAAATGAAAATACAATGAAATACACAAAACCTGGAAATGGAGCACACAATATATATAGAATACACTACATTTGATAGAGCTGTTGGGTCGAGAACCCAACATATCCGGGCAGTGGACGTCACATATCTCATGTAGATGCAGCATAGCAGTAGCATTTGACACGACAGAGAAATCAGCTGGTTGGCAACGGAAATAACAACTAACTAGGTCTTTGTGGACAGGCAATTCACAATATAACGGGATTTTTATAAAAATTTTACTACCATTCTCTGACCAGCGTACAGCTGAGTTGAAGGTCGGCGACTACCTGGGGCAAGAACAAATTGCGCACCCGGCCTTAACAACGTTCCCAGCGCTACAGATAAGCACACAATTCTGACCAGCAAAATACTGCTCACAGCCTTACATAATCTCACATTTAACATGCCGGCTCATTACCTCATTATCATCACAGCTCCAAATATAACATCATGGCCTTCATAGCCTCACTTTGTACAGTGAGTGAAATGAACCAAAAACACGTTGACAAATATTTGTTACGTGCTCTGATCAACTATCGCTAGTGACATTTCATTAATTTCGCAGATCAGAAAGCAACTGCCTAGGCGCATACTTTGTTATCTTTTAGGCAGGTCCAATCTACAGTTCTGACTATAGTAAAATATCGTAAGGAGTGCATCTCAGCCCCGTAAATATCTACAGGAAATTATTTAGCCTCACATATAAATAAAACTCGGTTCGACGACCGGTACATATCCATGAATTCGCCTGCCACCACATTTCAAGACCCTACTATACTTTTGACGTTTAAAAGTCTTCCCTTGCGTCTTCCCACAGCTAAAATTCATGCATCATGCAATAAAACATCCTAGCATATACTGTCTCTAGTATAATCCTCTCTGCTGGTTCAACACTGGTGGCGCACAGTCCACTAGATATTTCATAATGAATCTTCCCATACAACTTTATCTTACCTCAACATAAATTGGAATAAAATACAAATAACAGTAACACACACCTATATCTAACCTATTCCTTCCCTTATTTACCATCTAAATATTTACAGCACGTAGATCGATGATTTAGCATGCAAGCAGCACTACACGTATTTAAATTTACTGAAATGAGCAATACAAGTGCCACTCTGGCTTATATTTCAGGGTTAATTCACTTATTTAAAATGACCTTTACAAGTGAATCTAGCTTCCACTGCTCGTGCTTAAAGAACGAAAGGACTTAACTTGGCGGGAACCTCTCCATCAGCGGCGAATCACATCCGGCTATGTCATGCGGGCTCAGCCCATGACTACGACACACAGCACAGGGATGAAGGTCCTCTTGTCGACTCCTGGGTGGTTCATGGCTACTGTCTCCTGGATGTTGGGCTGTATCTGGAACGGTTGAATTAAATTAGAACCTTCTACTTTCCCACTTAGTGTGCTCGAATGCACGATCACAACCTTAGTGTTGGCTAATAAATTACTATAGCCACCGCTTAGATGTGAGTCCGATCTATGCGGCACTAAATTGAGGGAACTGGGCCCGGTTGCTATCTGTCCTTGTCAGCGGTTATATATTAACTAATATTAACTAATACCTACACATTAATTTTACACTTCGCGCACGTGCCGGATATCACCATTAAACGCAGACCGTCACTAGCTCTTGTGAGCTCAATCACAACGATTTTAGCTCAAGTCTAACATAAACTTCACAAAGTTGTTGTCTTATCTGCTCGTGGTCAAGACACATTACACTCGGCGTTTAGAATGCAATAGGAAAGCTCTCCCCTTGTCCACCCAGCCTTTATAGTCTCACCAGGTCTCGGGCTCGGACATAAAACCCTCTTCCTTTGTGAGAGCTCGCCAGATGCTAACGGCTGCTCACGTTGATACGCATATATCTCTGCATAGCACAAGTAAATAGTTCTATTAGCTGCTGTTACTCTATAATGATCATCTTAAGTATGTGTGGTGACAGATCTGTAGAATTCAGCTTAGTGGCGGATTAATTGATTAAAATTCAAGTGATTCTACCCCTGGAAAAGAGAAGTTTTGTCAACCTGTGACAAATGTTCGGTGCATCCCCTCGTTCAAATCTCACCCCATCCAAAGTTCGCTGTTCGCGTCGGTTCGCGGCTGTGAGGTCTTCACGACTGAAATCACGGCTTGCGGCTCAGGTCCAACTGGTGGAATTCGTTCCTACCGGAGCGCTACGGGTTTTCCCACAGCTTACGGCACGGCCATCCCGGATTCCTTCTTTCATTCCCTGCGACTATATTGAGCGCTTGAATAAAATTATGCCACAGTGTTGCAATAAATACATTGAAGCACATATGATATGATTCAAGCTTATGTTGGAATGTAGTGGAACATTTAGAATGAATCGAATGTAGGTATTATTCGCCCGTTGAAGTTTACATCCAAGTGAACATCTTATATTATTTTGACAATATCACCATAATCAAATGTTTGTACTATTAGTCCTTGAACGTGCAGTTTCCTGGTCTTGACATATTTGAAGTCCTTTAATTAGTAGCTACTGACGTAAAGGTATCAACATAGCTTTTTTAAATTGATATATTATATTATTTGCAAGCAGAACGATAAAAATTATAGAGTAATTCACGGGTGAACACTTGTTGAAATCTCATTAATATTTTTGAGTGAATGATAAGTGTTTCTGTGTTTTGGTGGATCGCAAAAAGAGGTGAAAGGAGGTGCGGGTGTTGGATGGGTCTAACTACGATCTCAGAAATTTGAATTAAAACTTTAAATAAAGGTTATATTTCTTGCAAAAAACAAACTTAACAAATTTTCACTAGGTGAAATAACAATGAAATCTCAGGTACAAAATAGCAATCTTGAAACAAGACTTGGACAATCCAAGATTAGTGAATATTTACAGATTTGGGGCTTCAAGCCCTTAGTTTACAAATTCCGAGATACCGGATCCAGTTTACAAAGTTGCGAAATCTCAATGTTCAGACAAGGACGGAAATATCCCAATATAAGGGCACTTTCTCCAAAAATTAACAATATTTACCCTTCCAAAGGCACCCTTCACTATATAAAAAATTAGGAAGAACTTACCTGCTCTCAATTTCTTACAGCCTACTCAAGGCAACATTACATCAATATTTTACAATCTCTGGCCTCTCAAGGCACGATTTACAATGGAAAGTTTTACACAGGGGTATCAAGTACCCAACCTACTGGGCCTTCATGGAAAAGGAAGAACAGATTGAAGTAATGGCCCGAACACAAAATGGATGGAGGCGTATCTTTGCACTCCTCAATGAAAAATAAAATCCTAACAGGGCTCTCGGTCCAGTGATACAGGGGCTAATCCCAAGCTACTGAGTAGACTAGAATAAAATTTACTTTAAGACATTACAGAAAAGAAGAAAAACAGTTACAAAATCGTAGTCACCTCGAACCAAGTTGAAGGGGAAATCAAGATTGTAACGCACTCTGTATCCCCGAATTACAGTTAGAGATTATATGAAATTTTTACATTAGCAG
Source organism: Anabrus simplex (assembly GCF_040414725.1). Lineage (NCBI taxonomy): Eukaryota > Metazoa > Arthropoda > Insecta > Orthoptera > Tettigoniidae > Anabrus > Anabrus simplex. The sequence goes on along the minus strand of NC_090266.1, from coordinate 46,489,357 downwards.
AACGAAAATTTACATTTTAGAAAAGGTTAGTTACATAGTTAGAAATTCGGACCTTCTCCTTGGATAAGTTGTGGAGACAGCTACAGAAAACTAAGTCTGGTGGTCATTACCTGGCTGATGTTCTGCCTGCCTTAACACACACGCACTCAGAAAGACGACGATCATTGAGACAAGGTAGCCAGAGCAGCCGCAGTTTATACACCCTCAGGGAAGGTTCGAGAGGATTCTGGACTATTCCGGACACACCTTCTCAATTTCATTGGCAGACACAAAAGTTACACCCAAAGAACCAAAAGAAACCTGTGATAGGCTGAAAAATAATTACAGAAAATTCCAATTGGCTAACTTCAAAACTGGCGGTCGGAGAAAAAAGTGTTACAAACCTTGAAATATATCAGAAAAACAAATGAAAGTTAATTTACTAAAGAAAACGCATGAACACAAAATTTATTTCAATAACAACTTCTTTTACCTTGCACCAGAGTGCATGACCATAGTTTTTTGGCAGTGACATCTGTGGAAAAGTGTCCAAACTTCATGATGTACACCAAAACCAAACCAAAAGGATTCCAATCAGTTTAGAAAACTTCACAATAACACAGTTACTTAAAACTTTAGTAGTGACATCTTCTGATTAAAGTTCCAACTTCCTGTAGTAGCAGTTTCACGTTTTGGTCGATAGAGGAGTTCATAAGGCGCTTCATTTGAATGTGCAGTTTTGAGGTGTACCTCCCGGTACAATAAGTATTTAAACATACTTCATTTACCAGTTTTGGGAGGTTTCATTGAAGTACATCTACAGGTAAGTGTATTTCTCACTTCTCTCGTCAAGAGAAAGTTATTTGCTAGAAGCCTTCACATAACCTACTGTACTTCCTTTACCAGTTACCTAAGAGGACATTGAAGGTTTCGTAGAGGATACAACACTTCATTTACGATCGCAGTAGGACAATCACCAGCTGTATCACGGGTGAGGAAGAACTGATGTCGATAGATCGCGCACAGGGTGGTTTACGTCTGGCAATCTGAGTGCATTCGAATACATTCCATTCCCTCGAACAACATTTGTCGGGTTTTGAAACCAACCAAATCCATGAGTTTACAGTACAAATAGTAATACTGAAATTAATTTTTTCATTTTCTACATCATTGTCATTGTAGCTAAAATGATCTCAACATTTCTGTACGCGAGACCTAAACCAACGTACGTAGGTCACATTTTAGTAATTTACAGGAGAGAGGAAAAACGTCAGTTGTAGAGCATTTTTGCTGTATCCTGACTTAAGCAATGAAATTTAATCGATGTTCATGATCTACTTTACGTAATTTTGATCACTGAACACACTTTATAATATAATTTACACTTAAAATGGTTCATTACTATTTTATTGTCATAAAATAAAATGATAGCGGACATATATTTATATGGTTCTTTAAGTTTTTTACGACATTGCGGACTTACAGTGTAATATATTATGAAGATATTAAATAAATACAAACTGAAAGAGCCACATCCAAGCATTAATACTTAACACTGTATTAGTCGCGTGTTTTCTGAGAGATATGCAGTGTTAGTAATACAATAATATTGTAATGAACAGGACTCCTCAAATATCATCATTAAATTATCGACTGTCCCTGTGCATAAACTATCCTCATGAAGTTTTGAAACAGGAGGAATAATTCTCCGGAATCCACTGCAGAAGTGTCATTGAGATTTTATATTTCATCCAGCTGATTTTATTTCATGCTTTGTCTCAGTTCGATATTCAACGGCAAATATACCGTCTACCGAATATTCAGCCGCAGATCAACAGACTAAATTTCTTCCATGAAGTTTGTTTTGTAAAATAGGATCGCAAACGCATCATTTCATTCCTGCCACCACATCATTGAAGATATTATGAAAGGTATCCCATTCAATTTTCTTCATTTTTGTGATACGAATGGGGAGGCATAGCTAGCTGTCCATCAAAGAGCTGATATTTCGGAAGTCTTCCAAGTTCACGTGCTTTCACCCTGAAAGGTATCTTCTTGTTACATTTTGAAATCTCCTTGGCTCTCTTTATACTGCTGTGCTCCATATGAGTGTGACTTCTGAGACGAAACTTACGGTTTACGTCTTTGAGACTGGGACTGCAGTTAAGAAGCCACAAGTAAATTAAGGACTGCATAAGATTTTGGTTTTGTACTGCACAGTTATCTGTCCATATGGTACGAACCTCTATTCTACAATTCATAATATTCCCTTTCGCTCTACTTAAAGGAAAGAAGGCCATTTTACCATTTTATTACGTCTCTGCCCTGTTGTCATCTCATCCCAGAGCATGCACCAGGACTCTTGTGAACTAGAATCAGGTATTGTATCGTTCAGCGTCCTGAACTTCCTTAAGTAGGAACTCTGCGAATTAGTGAAGTACGGTTGTGGCAAACATTTTTGGAGGTCGGCCATTACGGTCTTTTACTTGTTTCTTTCTTACCCTCACTGTTTAGACGGCATCTCAAAGTTTCTTCCTCTGTATCTCAAAGTTCCTTCTTCTGTTGGTTCGTCTTGCTTTTTCTTAATGGTCTTTGCTTTCTTTTCCATCGACGAATTCTGTAGCTGGCATTTATGCAAGATCACAAATATGGATTTCTGGAAGGTAGAAAGATGAATTTTACTAATAAGCCAGTCTTTTGGTTTCTTAGTGCCTACTGCATTGCCCTCTTCAACATACAACGAATACATTTTTTAAATTTTGAGATGACTTCCCAATTTTTTCTCTATCCTTTCACAAGAGCAGTGCCCATCATATGATCGATACTTCATGCTGTGTTTCCTTATTTATTCTAAAACAGTATCTGAAGTTTTACAGTATATTTAGAGTTAAAGTGACTGATCACTTGATTAATGCACTGATCGTTTATAAAGTTTAAATATGTACCTTCAGTTCTGTCAGAGAAGAGCACAGCATGGCTGGATTTCCAGCTGCCAGTTCCTTCGTCCTTTCAAGTAAGCTCATCTCCCTTAACAGACAAGGCCCCTGGCCTTTTTCGCTCTACTTAAATTCATGGTATATAAGTAGTGCAAAGCCCCAGACTTTATAAGAATTACTAAGAATGCCTTTGTCAAGAGGAAGATGTGCATATTTTGTTCCACAACAAGGACTTGAATATATTATTTGATTGTTTGCTTAGAGCTAAAACAACGCATTTAGACTTAACACTTATAGATCCCTAAAATATTTAGAACAATTTGTGTAGTAACGTGACTTACCTTTGTTTAGCTCCAAGATGCATTAGGACTTGCTTCAATTTAAACTTGCCTACTTCCTTTGAAAATTAACTTTTGGACTTAATTTACTTAAGTTCTAATGCAAGGGGACATGACAAACTTGTTTTCAGAGTTTTCTCAGTTTCGGCAAAGAAAGAACTTATTTTAGTCTACCTCCTAGGTACAGAGCTACTGACAGCCGGAAAAACTAATACGCCTGATATAACAATTCATAAAAGTGCTAAGATTTTCGGAACCGTAACGGTTGAGAATTTTTATAGGTAAAAATCTTATCTGACTTACTCTGATAAGGGCTGATTTGCATTGTTGCTCGATAGCATAATGTAAATACAGGAATTAGGATTTAGCATTCTTCATGATTGGTTGGAGGCGCTTTTAATAATAAAGGTTTTCTACACCTTCCTACGACATCCTAACTGGAACATGCCAATGATTTTATGGCAATTTGAATGTCTTTTGTAGAGAAATGCTTTAGTGTTTGAATGATCTCTTTAGTTCTACAACTCTATGAGGCATGAAGATGTGAAACGCATTTGCACTCCAGTCACGTCCTTCCTTTCGTTGAGTCGATTTACGTTTCGCTGTCTCCGTATATTTAAATCTCGTGGATTTCTAGAACGGATCGTACTCCTGCAGAGGACAACTCACATCATAGGACCTGCTCCATTGAAAATCACCATCTTCGTCTAGTAATATATTCACCAACACACATCATGTACGAATAAAGCAGAGTCATCTCCGTACACGCCATGAAGGCCCTAGGAGGGTTGAAAGGTAAAGGCTTCCACTATCGCTAACCTCGGTAGTTGGTGGTGAGCAATACGCCCGGGGGCCTTTGCCCCGAGGAATTAACCAGGGACTTATCTTTGGCGTACCTTAGGGTCATGTGTACCTCTGAAAGTAGAAATCTCTTTTCTTAAATTTTTCGACTCCCGGAAGGGGAATCGAATCCACGACCTTCCGGGTAAACCGAACACACCTTTACCGTCTCAGCCAGGCAGTCAATCATGTACGAGAAAACTTAGATCACAATGACTGCATAACCGAACAATTGTTGTAATGTTCTTTGGCCGTCGCAAGTTGATGAGAAGTGTGTCTAAGGAGACAAGTTCTTTGCCACCTGAAAAGGTGGATACATCCAAGGCATTCGCAGCGTATTTTACAGTTCTTTTTATGAATCCACTACATCGGTAGCAATTTTAATTTATATACGACTGCTCTTTCCAGAATGTTGAGAAAATTGTCCTTTCTATTCTTACAGGAAATGATAATGATATTTTTAATGCATTAACTATCTAAAATGCTTCATTTTTAATGTATTGACGAAATACCGCTTGGTAGCCTCTCTAGGCGGCGTGCTCAGTCGGCCTTCATGCTCATGTGAGTATTAAAATTTGTAACGCTGTGACAGCCAATAGCCCCAGCGCATTCATTTGAACTCAGTGAGTATGTGCTGAATGTTTGGAAATTGAAGGTCTCGAAAGTGTAGTGAAATATGCGAAATACTATTAAATGTGAATTTTTCGTTGAATAATGATGAAGGGAAATACAATAACGTAAAAAGGTTCTGTACAAAATAATTATTTTAATATGGTAAAATTAGAAGTTAAGAATATTGAATAATATGAATATTTCCCTGAAAATTCATTATTATTATTATTATTATTATTATTATTATTATTATTATTATTATTATTATTATTATTATTATTATTATTTGATCAGTTTACCATCCAGGGTCGGTTTATCCCCCGGATTAAGCCAGTGATCCCACCTCGACCGCCTCAAGGGCAATATCCCGGACCGTGAGACATTTGGTCGGGAATAAAACTGGGGAGGACAACCAGTACCTTGCCCAGGCGTCATCACGTGCTAGGATGAACTGGGGCCTCGTGGGGGATAGACAGGAAAGAGCGAAGGAAGCTGCCGTGGTCGTAAGTTAGGTACCATCCCGACAATTGCCTGGAGAAGAAGTACGAAACCACGGAAAATTACTTCGAGGATGGGTGAGGCAGGAATCGAAAACCCTCTACTCAGTTGACCCGCCGAGGCTGAGTGGATCCCGTTCCAATCTTCCCACCACTTTTCAAATTTCGTGGTAGGGCCGGGAATCGAACCCGGGCCTACGGGGGGTGGCAACTTAGCACATTAAACACTACACCACAGAGGCGGATAAAATTAACACTAATTTTTAGAATCAATTTCTACAAGGAAGTAAGAACTCAACACCAACAAAACACTGCAGTTGTAACGCCATGGAGGAAGTCAACACAATATTCCACTATTCTGTGGAATGAAGTTAATAGAAATAGATCTCTGGTTATATAATATGGAATATAAGGGACTTCACTACATTGACAACTGGGTTTTTCCTTTTATGCTAGCGTTTTAACGTCTCACAAACTCAGATGGGATTTCTTGGTGACGGTGGAATAACTAAAAAGGGCTAGGACAAGAAGGAAGAAACCGTAGCTTTAATTAAGATTCACTGATCAATTTGTCTACGTGGTTGGGCTTATGTTGCTGTTAGTTTGCATTCGGGAGATGATTTGTTCAAACCCCACTGTCGGAAGTCGTGAAGTTAGCTTTCCATTGTTTTCCATTTTCACACCAGGTATATTTTGTTGGCACGATTGCTTCATCCCTGATCCTATCCCTTTCCTATCCCATCGTCTCCAAAAGTCCTGTGTGTATCAGAGCTGCCAGTGATGAGGTTCGAACCCACTATTTCCAGAATGCAAGCTAAGAGCTACATAGCAGCCAACTCCTCCTCTAAATCTATCCGTCGAGCTGCCACGCAGACTATCATGAATCTGTAAGTCGCTTTCTGAAGAGGATCTCTTCAATTCCTCATTTGACAGTGCCGCCGTTATGCAGTGTGTTTCTGGAGTGTGGTGTCTATTAATTGTGAATATTCGTGGTGTGAGATGTAATGTTTACAGCTAGGAATTTTAGGTGCTGCCCCCTAATCCTCTTTCCTGCTACAGAAAAGCCCAAATTAGCGTGTCTTGCAAAGAAAACATAAAATGAACACCCCTAACCTTGTTTTATTTGCACTTTCTTGCACCTTCTCTCAATGCTAGCAGTTTTTTCACCTTTTCTTAATGTCAGCACCTTTTTCCAGTTTTTAATAACACTTTGGTTGGCTCTTTGCCGCATTTAATTCCTGAAAAAGTCGTAGGCTCCCTGTACTGCACTAATCGGGAACTTACAGTATCTGCTGATTGTTGAAGTATTAGCTTGCCGCTCTTCGTCAGCTGCCGGCCATTTTATTACTACGTAGGTCACGGTTCAGAATACGCTTTGAATCAGAGTGGTGTCTGCCATCCCTATTCCCTATGTGCTATTATTGTAGTAAATAACGGTATCAAGTGTGCTGAAACAAAAAATTGAGCAGTGAGAAAATACGTGAGAGTATTAAACAGTTTAGTGCTGGTGGGATTCAGTTCTGAGCTGAAATGTTTATGATATACCAATAACAATTGATACAAAAAAGAAAAAAAACGAACTCCAACGTGGTCATGTTATGTAGTACATAGTAAGGGTGACACGTATGAGGAACAAGGAGTCTTAAATGGGCTGTTGTGTTGGATGTGAAGGAAACACTGTGTGGTATTGCAAAGCGGAGCTTAGCCAAAACCCCCTGATGTTAAAGATGTTGCAACAAACATGCATTCAGTATTGACTGCAAACAAAATATGCACCACTTGTGTCTGTTGACGCTGAACATTCCTTTTCTACGTATAAGTATGTATTTAGTACCGGAGATGCAGCCTCACTGAAAATAACATTGAAAAGTTAAATGATATCTGTTTTGACAGTTTTTTCCCCATGTGATTTTCATAACATTGTGTTCTGGGACTTCTATTAGGCATATTTTTAAGACATGATAATACGAGTGAATTTTGTGTCCTTATGTATGATGTGAAATTGGTTTTGGCGATGTCTGTATGATTATTTATAATTGAAATTTTCACCTTTCTTGCTCCTTTTTCGACTACATTAAAGCATCTTTTTAACCAAAATCGTGCACCCAAAATTTCTAGCTCTAGTAATATTTGGTAACCTCATAGAGGAGAAAGCTGCTTAACTTCCAAAAAACAAGGAGTAAGACAAGAAATATTATATTGCGAAAGACAAAGCCACGGGACGTGGTTCACAATGTTAGACGGTGACTGTTCCACTAAGTTCTTGTGTCGGTATCAGACAGCACTACAACAACTATATTCTTCTTTTTCCCCTTTTCCAACAACTTGTGGGCTCCCGGGTGTGACTGTGACTCACATGTCGATTTGTTTCTGTTGTACGGCCGGATGCCCTTCCTGACGCCAACCCTATGTAGAGGGATGTAATCACTGTTGAGTGTTTCTCTGGTTGAAGTACCACATCTATATAATACAGGCCTAAAATGACATTTTTGTTCGTACATTGCTAAGAATTTTTAAAAAAAGTATGGTATTTCTGTATCGGTCCTGTCCACAGTAACAGGGAAACGCTGTCGGTCAGTCAGTATTTACGAGCAACACAAGAAAACGGCTGAGGAGAATTTCATAAAATTCGATTTATAAATTCGGAGAATAAGGCACTAGAACCTAGGATATAAATAATTGTATTAACGCTGAGTGAAATGGTAGTTTAGGAGGGAAATGAGTGCGCAAAGCTTTATCTGTCCCCGTAATAATTAAGAGGGAAATTCCTCAAGACAGTATTATTAGACCTTTATGTTTTCTTATATATATATATATATGATATGTGCAAACAAGTGGAATCAGAGATAAGGCTTTTTGCAGATGATGTTATTCTCTATAGAGTAATAAGTAAATTACAAGATTGTGAACAACTGCAACATGACCTCGATAATGTTGTGAGATGGACAGTAGGCAATGGTATGTTGATAAACGGGGTTAAAAGTCAGGTTGTGAGTTTCACAAATAGGAAAAGTCCTCTCAGTTTTAATTACTGCATTGATATGGTGAAAGTTCCCTTTTGGGATCATTGTAAATAACCAGGTCTTTATATAACGAAAAATCTTCATTGGGGTCATCACATAAATATGATTGTAAATGAAGGTTACAGATCTCTGGACATGGTTATGAGGGTATTTAGGGGTTGTAGTAGGGATGTAATGGATAGGGCATATAAGTCTCTGGTAAGACCCCAACTACGGTATGGTTCCAGTGTATGGGACCCTCACCAGGATTACCTGATTCAAGAACTGGAAAAAATCCAAAGAAAAGCAGCTCGATTTGTTCTGGGTGATTTCCGACAAAAGAGTAGCGTTATCAAAATTTTGCAAAGTTTGGACTGAGAAGACTTGGCAGCAAGGAGACGAGATGCTCAACTAAGTGGTATGTTCCTAGCTGTCAGCGGAGAGATGGCATGGAATGTCATCAGTAGACGAATAAGTTTGAGTGGTGTCTTTAAAAGTAGGAAAGATCAAAATATGAAGATAAGTTTGGAATTCAAGAGGACAAATTAGGCCAAATATTCTTTCATAGGAAGGGGAGTTAATCATTGGAGTAACTTACCATGGGAGATGTTCAATAAATGTTCATTTTCTTTGCAGTAATTTAAGAAAGTGTTAGGAAAACAACAGATTGGGAAGTTGCCACCTGGGCGATTGCCCTAAATGCAAATCAGTAGTGACTGATTTAATTCTCCAAAAATATGTGTTATTAGTGTTCCTATCTACAAATAGTACATATCTAAAGATATACAGAATTAAATTTCCGATCGTTTATGGCCCATACATTTTTACCGCCCCGGCTGTGATAACAGAGGTATTCACGAATTTCGATTTTTGTTTTTAAGTCCATATCTACGCCGAACGACGAGAAAATGGGTGAACAGAATATAATGAAAACTGGTATGTGAAATTAGGGAATACGGCACTACAGGCTAGGCTGTAAGTAATTTTATTCAAACTAGATAAAATGGTAGTTTAGGGGAAGGTGTCTAAAATTTAATTTTTAAGTATCTATGTTAGTGGTCCTATCGAAATGTACTACATAACAAAAGTTATAGCGAATGTAATTTCAGATCATTTATGTCTTCAGTTATATCTTAATGACTGTCATAATGGAATTGATGACTTTAGACTTTTTCTGTTTAGTCCATGTCGACGTCGAGCATCGCTAACAAAGAAATATTGTGTTTACTGGCAATGGGTTTTGTCGTGGTTATCTTAAGGTGTAAAACCGCGTGGTCATCGGCGCATATCGACAAGGAAAATTGTAAAGATGATCATAAAGATGAGAAAAAATTCGTACTGGACATTACATTACATTACATTGACCACAGTTGTGATGTGATTAGTCTCTTCTCCGATAGATGGCATTACTGCTGCGTCTCGAGTAAAACTGCCCGTCTGAATATTGGGAGGAAGTAGCTGCGGAGTTAGATAGCTTTGCACATGTTATATGATTGTCCCGTCAGCGACGGGCACTACAGATAATACCATATGTGTGTTCAGTCATTTGCCTAAGAATTGTTTACGTTTCCAAGCTGCACCTGGTGCGTCATTATTGAATTATCAAATACACATTCTAATATACTGTAAAAAGGGCAAACTAAGACAGAAAGAAATGAGTCGAGGCGTCAGCTCATTTACTACTTCACCCCGTGCTTCTCTGCGTTCATTGAGAAAGTCCATAATCCTGTCCTGAGGCAGCTTAGTACCGAAGACTTTCTGCTCAACGTAAACATCTTGAACCTGTGTAATCGCCTGCATTACACACATTTCTTATTTAGTCGTTGAATTATTAACGGATAAAGGTATTCTTAAACGTTCCCTTTCATACTCTCATTTCACATTGTATAAGGCGTGATCAAATTGTTTCCGTTTTAAGGCGTTGTTGCAGCGGACCTGCAACGTAGCGTGACATGGCAGTCGTGTTGTATCGAGGTGCGGTCACGTGAACTATGGCGACGTTATTATCAAATGTGTACAAACAGGACCAACGTGCTGCCATTCTGTTCTTGGCTGCTGAAGGACGAACACAGGTGGACATCCATCGGAGAATGAAGACTGTGTATGGGAGAGCATATCTGTCGAAAATCACCTTTGTGGAATGGTGCACCAAGTTCCGTGCGGGAACTGGGTCCAGCCTCATCCATTACGGACAACAACAAGTGGGTTGTGCATGAGGCCTATTGTTTTGATCTCTCCCAATGCCTCCGGTCCCCTCAAAAAGGCCTTGAAGTGTCGACAGAGCTGGGAGATCTTCAACCTGGTGCGTCGGTGGGAGGAGTTCCTTAATGCTCACAGAGATTTTGCCTGATTGGCATCTCGATTCAGGACTGTACAGCCGTCGAACGGAAACGTTTCGATCGCCCGTTATATATTCATCCCCATGGCATCCGCAATAGACCACTAAACAATGCACCACGCGTGCACCAAACACTGCATCAAGGTTCAATATTCTTCCAACAAGAGCAAATGCTCTGCATGAAATTGATAACTATATTTCCCATCATATCTTCAGTTACCAAACTGAAACGTGTACATTTAAGGAGTGGACTCTCGATTCTTTACTGAAAACCCAGCAAGAACGCTGCTAATGATATGGAGATGATTATACTTCTTTTTCCTCGTTTATTTCTTGTAGTTTAATCCATTACTTCCCATGAATTCTCTTGAATTTGTTTGCAGTTTTTAAGTATATTTTTCCTACATCATATTAAACACTAAAATATGAATTGTATGAATCCAGTTCTGTTCAGTTTCTAAATATTGTACCCAACACATGTGGACAAGACTAGTTCGTGGCATTAGAAAAATAGAAAGTAGTAAGAATACAAGGCGCATTCATATGATACGTAACACTGAAAGAAACAAACGTAGCATTAATGCCACACTGCTACTGTCGCAGCTATCTTCCTTTACTCACTTGTTACTTCCTGTAATGGAAGGATTCAGTTCTAAAAAACACGCTTATTACATCGCTTCCAAGTATTTTTGGAGCACAACACACACCAGATCCATCAATGGTAACAAGGACATTGTGTTTACCATCCAATCTCATCTTACCAGGCGCATGTCGTTTTCCTTTCGCCTTCTTCAAAGTTTGCTAGGGTGATTCAGGACATTTGCTCCTAAGTGCACTAGAACACAAGTGCGAGTGAATCCTAACAAATCAAGAGCATCTGCCTTATCTCAGTCTGTAAATAAGCCATGCTTTATTTACAACACAGTTCAACAAAAAGGCTAGCAATGGCCATAACCACTTCCGATTCGTAATATTATGTTATAGGGAGCAATATCTTCCATGTAGGTGTCATAACAACCACAACAAAGAAAGAAATCCTGCTCTGTTAGGAGCCACAATAACAATATGATTATCATTGTATTGCACTAGATTAATACCCGACGTTGAGTCAACCATTTGCTGGATCCCCTCGGCCTTTTCTTCATGACATTAACTGGAAGTAGAGGAGCATCTTTTCTCTGTTTGCTCTGAAAGTCCCTGTACCATCGGGACTTTCAGTGCATCCAGAAATTTCAGTGAGTTGGAGGAATTATCAGACTAAATGCTGCAAGGCCCGGTTACTTCAACGAATAATAACACTGCTGTTAAGTAGACTTAACACACAATTGAACAAAATGACCGTCTCGTCAAGAAATGTTTGCACTAAGAAATTGTTAATGCTTGTGTTAAATTAACATGACACCAGCCCTGTGTTAAATCTCTTAACAGCTGTTAAAATTTCAAAATGGCAGTATTCAGAAGACGTAACCTTGAAGCTCTACCGCTATATGAAAACTATCTATAAATGAAGAAGGCAAAGGATGACCCATACTATGAAGGAATGACTTTTAAGTGTTATCAGAAGGAAGTCTCTACAAAGTTAGGCACATAATTACCAACGCCATAATGAACAACATACTAGAAGAAATTGAAATAAGTTAGTTTCCCACAGAATGCAGCTTATTTGTGCCACCAGTGCAGGAGTAACATATAGTTCTTAGATTTTATGTTGCAGACTCTTTCATGAAATTGAAGAGCCCAGCGCAAGAACCAGACAGCTCCAAAATATAAACATTTTCAGGAGACACAAAAAACTTCATAACATAATTATATCTTATATTTACCTGAGTTATCAATGTACGATACTTTAGTATACAGCAGGCTTACCGTGAGAATAAATATCGTTACAATGCAACAAGATTTATATACATCTAGGAAGTGAGGTTCACAGGAAGTTTTGAAAAAGGTTTCCAAGTGAGTTGTGTTGTACAGAAACTTTATTAGTGTTATATCATGAACAATGTATTTGCGACTCGCATTCTGTACCAGGGCATGGTAATCTTGTGGCAAATATATTTATCCTCTATCGCTTTTGTTTTTTCGTCTCGATTACACCAAAGGTCCGGTCGCACGGGAGAAAGCTGAGTCCGGGCTGTGAATACCGGTGTATTATTTTGTCAAATCTCCCAAGTCTTTTGAAAAGTGTATACAGAAAATGAAAAATATCTGAAAAATACCGAGGTTCTTATACTGTGCCGAGAACAAATATAATACTTTGATGCCATCACTTATCTCGCTTACAAATAGTTTCATCGTACATATAACAGAATGGTTTGCCTGTCTTTCCAGAGTGTACGCAAAAGTTATACAATCACAACTGCCAGGAGCTGTCTAGGTTCATGCGCCGGCAGAAACTGTTGAAACAATCGCGACAGCTCCTTTACTGCGCACCGAATCATTGGAGCAGTACAGTTCTTGCACTGACAGATAAAGCTTTCTTTATGATATCTTACAGCATAAAAACGAAATTGACCAAAACGTGGAGCTGTCTGGTTCTTGCGCCGGGTGACAACGCTCATGACTGCAAGACAGGAGTGTTTACAATAGTGCAAAGAGTTTCCGGTGCTTTGACAAGGCATTACATTACTTTACCCGCAGTCAAATAATACCCGAAAATCATTCAAAATATATATCAATCATCACATTTTGCCGGTGTTGTAGAGACTTACATTACACTCAGATGAGAATATATTGAATGTTGTGATATAACAGCCCATTCTTTCTTTTTTCAACCACACCCGCATATTTTAAATTACATATAGTTATATTAATATTTGTCTTGTATTCATTATAATAACGCTTCTGTTGCCTCTTAATGTACATGTTTACTTCTTCGAAGGTTCCGCTAACCATAACCTACAATAATGTTAACAATGAGTGACAAAATATAATTATGTTAATTATGTAAATAAACAAAAGACGCTCACCGCCAAATGCGTTCAGAAATCTCACGGAAACGTATCAAAATTGTCTTTAACAATTGGTTTGTAGCAAATGTTGGAAATGTGTTCGCGAAATAGTGGACTTTTAACCGAAGTGTTAAATTAATAACAATTGTTAGTACACATTCGTTAAGTAAAATATAACACAGAGTTGAAGAAACGGAGCATAAGTGTTATCAGTCAGCAGTTCCTTTATGAGATCACAGACACCCCCTTATCATAGCTCATGTATTGTTTTACCTGCAAAAGCTCCTTGATATGCATCACACTGATCCACATAGCTCAGTCGAGTGCAAAGGCATCATACCTTGTAGCAAAAACGCACATTTTTACCGTGGGTACTGTTTCGTGCCACGACGAACGAAGCATGGCACCATACATTTATCCACACTCAAATTAGTATCCATGGGAAAAGCATTTAAAAGTCTCTTATTTATCATCGACCACAGCGAATGTATCAGTAGCGACAAGTTTGGCGTTATCACACACAGTAATCCCTCGTTGTACGCGTTCTCACCTTACGCGATTCCGCTATAACAAGGTTTTAAAAGTGCACAATTATATGAAGTATTTAAAAATATACAACTTAGGTTGCTGATTCACCATCAAGTTAGTCTCAAAGACATTGCTGAGTAGCTGTGTTGCGTTGTCTCAGTGTCGTCTGGCGCATATGGTCAGTATTAAATAGAGCATTGAGTTAGCAAGCTGTGCTTTATTGTTTCAAAAACGTTATGGAGGAAAGGAAATCTGATCAAAACGTTTCCATAAACAAAACGCGAAAGAAATTAGTAACACTTGAAGAAAATCTGGACGTTATAAAGCTATACGAATGCAACGGGTGCTCTTCAGACATTATCAGAGCTATAGGAATGTCAGAATCAACGCTGAGAACCATAAGACGTCAAGCAGAAACAATTTAATAAAGCTATAAAAGTGCGACCAGAATGACGTCACCCAAGATAACACAATGAAGGCGCCAGCTTTGGAGGAAATGGAAGGAATGTTGGCCCAATGGATTGAACATCAAACTAAATGTTCTATCCAGATTTCCACCACGGTTACTCAGGCTAAAGCAAAAGCTCTGTTTAAAGAAGTTAAAGAATCCTATACAGACCCTGAAGTGCAATTTTTTGGTGCAAGTTATGTTGGTTTGAACGCTTCAAGGGACGACATGACTTCCATAATCTTAAGCTAACAGTGCAGGCTGCAGGAGCGGATGTTGTTGCTGCTGAAAATTTTCCTACATAATTACAAGCAGTGATAGGGGAGCATGGATCTTTGCCATAAGTGCTCAATGTGGATGAAACAGGGTTGTTCTAGAAACGTATGCCAAGCAGAAAATTTCTGTCAATATGAGAAAAAAGCCCCCCCCCACCGGTTTTAAAGTCTCCAAAGATCGCCTAACATTTTTGTTAGGAGAAAATGCGTCTGAAGACCATGAAATCAAACCCCTGTTGGTTTATCACTCCGAGAACCCACAAGCATTCAAGGGGTACTATAAGAAAGAATTGCCAGTTGTTTGTAGCTCAAACAAGAAACCTTGGATAACAGAAGCTGTATTTGAGTCCTACTTATCCAATGAACTCCGTCATGAACTACAAAATGATTATAAGAAAATAAATGTGCTCTTCAAAATCTTCCTAACCTTGGACGATGAGAAAATCACTGTCTTGTTTCTGCCACCGAACACAACATTCCTGATTCATCTCATGGATCAGGTTGTTACTGCAACCTTCTAGAACTACTATCTCCACAGAATATCCACGCAACTATTTAAAGAAACAGATTGAAATGAAACTATTGTCACACAATTTGGGAAAATCTTCACCATAAAGAATGCAATTGAAAACATTGGATATGCATGGGCAGATGTTAAAGATTCTTGTATGAAGGGGGTTTGGAAGGAGATGTGGTCTCATAGTGCTAATTCTTTTGATTTTGACCTTGAACTGGAACTTACCAGTTCAGAACCATGCAGTCATAGACATGGCTAAATCTATTGGATTTGAGGAAGTAGGCGAGGCAAATGTGGACGAATTCCTCCAGTTTCACTCAACAGAACTCACCACTGAAGACATTCTTGAACTGGAGAAAGAAATTAGTGGTGAAGAAGAAAAGGCTCAGATTTTTGAACCTATTCAACAGCTTACATTTTGACAAATGGCTGACTTTTAAACATCGCATTCAAAATGCAATCAAAATTATTGACGAGATTGACTCTAAGGAGGACAGAAGTGCTCAAGTTTCCAGAGTGATTCAGAAGTCTGTAGCTTGCCAGGGAGAAGAAGAATGCTAGCCGCAGGATGAGTCTCGATCACTTCATCAAAAAAGTAACAATACTTAATTTGCTGTCCCAGGACCTTCAGGAAAACCAGAGTTGGATAATCCAGACTCACCTGACTCAGCCATTTTATTATCAGACTGAAGACAGAAATGTACTGTAATGTACAGTAATGTAATGAAGAAAGTAATGTACGTACATAGAATTTCACACAGTACTAATGGCATGAATTAAAAAAGCGCACTTGTTTAAAACTCGTAGCTTTTATATTTTTTCCTTGGAAGTCCCTATCACCTATCTAATCCATATTATAATACATTCACTTTACGCGTTTTCGTATTACGCGATGATTACTCGCAACGAATTAATAGCGTAAAGCGATTGATACCTGTATCTGCGAACTTGCATCCTAGACGACGAGTATCTGGGAAAACTCCGAATCCGTCCTATAACATGACGTAGTCTTATACCCACTAAAGAGTAGAATAGAAAGAAATACATTTGAATTCAGTAGTTTTCCCGTCTTCACATGATAGCGATGATTAGTCTTCTCGCTCACAAGTTCATAAAATTCTAGTGGAAGATATTTCATATATTTAATTTCCCTTTTCTTTAACACATTGTTTAGTACAAGAGGTAAGGAAGTCAGTAACTGCTTTCACAAAAAAAAATCGAATAAACCCCACTGGAGATATTTCCTTCATTAGCCACTCCGGCTGCTTCCAGGTACGTTCTTTTTTCGACGGAATGTCCTTTTCCTTCCATGTTCGCTTGGGTGGTAATTGCTTTTTTAAATTCTGTTTGTGTTAGACGTGGGAGTAGGTTGTTTAACAGGGAGGAAATAAGTAATTGGTGAGAGAGAGAGAAATGACCCTGGTGCGTCCTGGTTCATCAACCCCTCCTATGGTTACATTTACAACACAGTCGCTAGTAATTTTACGCATTTGCAGTTTGGACGTCCTTCGGAGCTGAATTCCTCTGGGCCTGAATCTTCATCAATCAAAGCTGCATTACTAGGAGGCGCCAGACAAACATCAGCATCTAAAAGATTGTTTAGTTCTTCTAAAATTGTCAGTTCTTCTTCAACAGTGAACCTGTAAATTGGTAACAACTGTAAATGAAGCAATCATCCCTGTCATCCTTGTGGGCTTTCCAAATTTTAACTACAATTCCAGAAAATATCATTTCCTAATTTTAATCTAACTGTAACTAGATGTTATATATTAACATGAAAAACAAGTTAAAATAATCTTAAATTTCCAAAATACGTACCCTTTGTTAGAACACATGGCAGATGAAACAAGCTGTTGGTTTCATTCGCTGCGGATAATCGACTAGTCAGTTATTTAAGCATTACAATAATGTATTGTTGTCTCTTATCATTACTGTTGCCTGTTTTTACCAACTGTCACTCAATAACTGAAATATTTGATTATTTTCTTATCCGTGGTCAATCGGAATTAAATTGCGCGGTGCAAACAAATGTGAACAGAAATGGATTACTATTAAAGTTTCTTCCTTGTTGCCTCTTATCGTTTGAATTTATTATTATTATTATTATTATTATTATTATTATTATTATTATTATTATTATTATTATTATTATTATTATTCAATCTTCCCGCATTAGCTTCAGGTTGCTCAAGCACAAAGAGAGCAACAATAATCCAACATTTATCTGAACTCCGCAAGCAAGGTTCTTAAAATTCATGATCGACTTCTTGAGAGTAGTAATGGGTAATTGGGGCAAATATTCGTTTATAGGAAGGTGAGTTAGGGATTGGAATAACTTACTGAGGGAGATGTTCAATAAATCTACAATCGCTCTGCAATACTTTAGGAAAACAACAGATAGGGAATCTGCCACCCGGACGACTGCCCTAAATGCAGATCAGTAGTGATTTGATTGACAAATCTCTATTCAGTCCAAAGGAATTGCAGAAGTTGACACACGATTTAGGAATGGTTCTTCGAGCACCTAATATCAAGCCGATTCTAGAGATGGATGAGAGCTTGTACTTCCTTTCTTCTTTCTTCGGCATCGACCTACGAAGGTGGGTTTCGTTGGTCACAGTTCTAATTGTGTGATCAATGAAGAAACCTTCAGAACAGGATGGCATAAAAGCAATAATGTCAATGCGTCCGTTGCTTCCTCTATTGGAGAGATCGTGTACGTCTTCATAGACGTTATAAGCTTGTCCTCTCAAAGCATTGCCTATCATTTATCTGGCTACATTATGGCGCGAGGTGCGTAGTAATTCACCATGTGGACAGGCTCCCAGGACATGCGAAAGAGTTTCGATCTCTCTGTGCAACGGTGACAGATGCTGTTGCCCCGGGATCTGCCAGGTACAGTACGCACAGCAGAGACATTGGCATTCACTTTTATTACAAAATACATTTTAAAATGCTCCAACACCATTTTTCTAGTGTCTTAACCGCGCATGACCACATCAAAAGTTTCCAGCGACGAATGGATGAGGAGGTGCTAGGATTGGGAATGTAGCAGTCGTGTCCTTAATCCTTTCTGTACCAAGTTTTATTCACCCTAATGCATGCCCATCCCAAGATTTTTGGCTGTTTTAGCAATGACACAAATAGGTTGAATAGCTGAAGAAATATGACAAATTTGTTTAAAGTTACTGGACAATGATAGAAGGAAAACATTGGCAATTGTTGTCTCTTGCCTCATTCGTCGGAACTCAACAACTCTGTGATCAGTTTCCACAGATTAATTTACTGCAAGCTCGTTACCAATATTGTGGTAAGAGTTACACTCAGGACAATATCTAAAATAGTGTCCTCCATGATGCTTTCCTTAGGCCTGGGCAGAGACCTGGAGGAAGACTGAACACAGCTGTCAGCATTAACGCAAGACCTAGAATATATAGAATAGTGCTGAATCGAGTCGACTGTCGTCTTCACAGGATTCTACCCAGTTCTTTGGGTACATGGTTGTCATGCTAGCGTATGGACAAGGTTCGATTCCAGGCTGGGACGGGGATTTTAACCTATATTACCTAACTCCTCTTGACACAAGGACTGGGTGATTGTGCCATCTTCAATATTAGATTTCACACTAGGCAGGGCTCCATTCTTACAGATGCACGGGTCACCCATGGGCGTCTACTTGAAGGATCTGCGCCAGTCCTCTTCGGATGCCATACGTCATTATCAGTGTTTCTTTCTGCTTCGTCTGTGGATCACGCTTGACAGTCTTTGCGGTATATTTAGCCTTCTCTCTCTGCCAGTAGCTTTTCATTTTTTCCCTACTTCCTTCTTGTGTTCTTCTGTAGAGGATCTCACTTTTCTCACTAGTGTTTTCCCAGTCTCCAGGAAACCACGGAACATTTGGACAAGTTGACTAAATCGATTTCTGTCCATGA
Organism: Anabrus simplex; assembly: GCF_040414725.1. NCBI lineage: Eukaryota > Metazoa > Arthropoda > Insecta > Orthoptera > Tettigoniidae > Anabrus > Anabrus simplex. Next base: position 46,470,167 of record NC_090266.1, on the reverse strand, counting down.
TGTAATCTTCTGGAATCCCCCATCTTCGTCACGTCCAACCTCACTTCTCGAAATCATTTTAGCTCTGTCTTCTACTTCCTAACGAAAGATTCTCTTCATCAGTCTGTTACTGTCCATCCTCAGCATGTGTCCATAGAACTCTAACCTTCTCTTCCTCATCAATTCAACCACTTCTTCTTTTCTTTGGCACAATTTGTTACATTTGAGTCACCTCGTTCCATTTTTTTTTACATTAGGACCGAGAATGCTTCTTAGCGTTTTTCTTTCTTTTTCCCGGGTATCTTCAATCCCACCTTTTTGCAATTATATCCAATGTTTCTGCTACATTCAGGCAAATCAGGTTTAGCGACAGTGTGTAGATGCCTTAATTTAGCCCCGTAAGATCGAACATTATTATTATTATTATCCACGGGAAATTATAAGATGATACCACCTGGTGTTGAACAACGGAACTAAACTCAGGATTGGTAGAGAGTGTGACACTTGAAATCCGAGTTAAGTCGTGAATGCGACAGTGGAAAATGTTTTAAGTTCCGTGATAACTCGAGCATGTCATGGAAAATATAAATTAAGGTAGAGCCCGAGCATTTACTTGGTGTGAAAGTATAAAACCGCGGAAAACCATGTTAATCGCTGCGCGCGGTGGGATTCGAATCCACTGTCTCCTGAATAATGCACGGTCGCAGTTTTGTGACCCTAATCGCCCTGCTAACTCGCTCCGTGCTCTACTCTTCTGACAGTGTGCACTTGTCCGAGTAGTATTACAATGAAGTGCATGACAACTGCGATGCTGCCCTCAACGGGAATCATCCCGCATCAGTGAACCGTGCATCTCCTGCTTCCAAACAAACTCGCCAACATTTGACTGTGTTTATACCGCAATAACAATCTTATCGCTGGTAATCACTGAAAGAGAGAATTATCTGTTTGTAGCAGAACGTTGGGACATGCATGGTTCAGTGGAATGAGCCTCGAGCGTGCATTAGCCGGTGTTCAACGGTGTGTGCGTGTGTGCTGTATTTCGCCCCCACAAATCAGCTGACTGAGTGGTGTATTTGGTGAAGCGCTCGTCTTCTAATCTCAGGTTCACCGGATCAAATCCCTGTACAGTTAGTAGACATATAAAAATGCGGACAAGGAGTGCACAATGAAAATAAATAAGTCCAAAATAAAAATAATGGAGCGCATTCGAACGAAGTTAGGTGATACAGGAAATATTACGTAAGGGAATGAAGTTTGGAAGGAAGTAGATGAATATTGTTACTTGGGTACCTAGTAAAATAACTTACGATGGCACAAGTAACGAGGATATAAAATGCAGGCTAGGACAAGCAAGGAAGAAATGTGTCCATTTCGATCTTTGGTATAGTCATTAGGAAGATGTTTTTGAAGACTTTCGTCTGGAGCGTGGCCTTGTATGGAAGTGAAACATGAACGATAACTAGATCAGAAAGAAAAGTAGGAGATTTTGAAAGGTGGTGCTACAGTGGAATTCCGACGGTGACACGAATATATCGAATCGCGAATGAAGAGATACTGAATCGAACTAGTGAGAGTTTCTGACCCAAACTTGGCAGTTTCGATCCTGGTTCAGCCGGCGGTATTTGAATGTGCTCAAATACGTCAGCCTCGTATTTTTTTTGCTAGGGGCTTTACGTCGCACCGACACAGATAGGTCTTATGGCGACGATGGGATAGGAAAGGCCTAGGAGTTGGAAGGAAGCTGCCGTGGCCTTAATTAAGGTACAGTCCCAGCATTTGCCTGGTGTGAAAATGGGAAACCACGGAAAACCATTTTCAGGGCTGCCGATAGTGGGATTAGAACCTACTATCTCCCGGATGCAAGCTCACAGCCGCGCGCCTCTACGCGCACGGCCAACTCGCCCGGTAACCTCGTATCGGTAGATTTGTTGGCATGTAAAACAACTCCTGTGTAACTAAATTCCGGCACTTCGGCGTCTCCGAAAACCTTTACACATTGATGACGGGCGCCGAACGGAGGCTGCTATCCCATGAAGACCGGATAGTTGAACCCTCCAAGAAACTACACTGCTGCACTCAAACCACTGTAACTCAAAACGTATTCAAGATATCGACCTCAGACTTGAACATGTGCTCACTAAGTTACTTTTCAAAGCAATACCGTTTGTGCCTCCATCTAATAGTACCGAGCTCGATAGCTGCAGTCGCTTAAGTGCGGCCAGTATCCAGTATCCGTGAGATAGTAGGTTCGAACCCCACTGTCGGCAGCCCTGAAGATGGTTTTCCGTGGTTTTCCATTTTCACACTTGGCAAATGCTGGAGCTGTACCTTAATTAAGGCCACGGCCGCTTCCTTCCCAGTCCTAGCCCTTTCCTGTCCCATCGTCGCCATAAGACATATCTGTGTCGGTGCGACGTAAAGCCAATAGCAAAAAAAGCATTTAATAGTCTTTCTAAATACAGTGTAGTATGAATGCTGTATTTGTGCCATTCGTATACTCATTGTTTACAGGTATGCAAGGATTTCTCTTTACGGCTACTCTCCGCTTAGTGTTAGCCGTTAATCATTAAAAATACCTCATTCACTGTCACTCTGCACCTATTATAACCAGTCTGCACACAATTAATCACAATTATCGGTAGCCGTCATCAACTGACTACGCCGCGCCATGTTGACATCAGCACGGGTGCTCCAGGGAATAGCTCTACATATCCGATATTATATTGTTAAATACATGGGGGTTTAAAGAAAGAAAGAAAGAAAGATGCAGCAATACTTTATATTGCAAGACTACACCATTTGGAACTCATAACCTCACCCACAATTTCATTAATAGTCAAGAAAATACAAGGTGCAGAATTCTCGTAGCCCATCACCTATCTATTTCTTGTTTTCATTCCCCGCCCGAAGGGCGGGGCGGGCCTCTCAGAGGGTGACGCCCTCGCTCAGGCCGGGAGAAGTGAAGAGGACTGGGAGGTGTGAGAAATGAGGAAGGCGGTATGAAGAAGTTAAGGAGATGAGAATAACGGATGTGTAGGTTATTTAGTGCTTTGTGGACAGATTTACAAATACTTGTATAGGAGAAAAGCCAAGAAGGGAAGGTTTAACCAAGGTTGCAAGGGATAAGATGAGGTGCAGGGATGTGATAGAAGGAAGAGAAATTAACAAGAGAAGTGAGTAGAAGGCTAAGGAGGCGAGAGGTTGGCGATGGTGGCGAAAAGTAACGGGGTAGGTGTGGATAAGATCGGAGATGTGGACTAGGTGGTTGAGGAGAAGGGGCAGGCCGGGGACGGCGACGAGGCGAGATTTGGGGAGGCGAGCGAGATGGTTCAACTCGATGGTGGCGGCCATAGAGGTTTATCCCGTTGTCGATGAGGCGTTCAGCGTCTTCGGAAGTTGGAAGATGGAGTCTGACTAAGAAGGTCGGGCCGTCGACGTTGTGGATGCGAAACGCTTTTCGCACGGGCAGTCCTGACTGGCGGAGTTCCTGGGCGATGACGTCAGCTGGTATACTTGGTTCCACACCCCGAATGACGCAGCTATACAGGATATTACGGTCCGAAGGCGGTGGGGTCGATGGTGGACGTAACATAGTTCCAGGAGTATCAGGAGTAATAGTTCCCACGGCAGAAGGCTGAAGAGATGTGCTCTGGGGACGTGATAGATCAGGGTTGGGAGGGATGGGGAGAGAAGACATCATAAGGGGGAAAAGATGGGACATCGTTGTGGTGGTAATGGGAGTGTTGAGTGAGGTGTGCCCAGAGGTGGTAGTGGTGGTGGTAGTAGTAACGGTAGTAACGGTGGTGGTGGTGCTAGAGGACGTGTATGCTGGTGGCGACGGGGATGGAGGGGTTGTGATGGGCGAAGCGCCTGTAGCAGGAGCGTTGTCCATGAGTTGCGCGAAGACGTTGGAAGGAGTAGATTCCACACGGTGAAGGCGATGTTGGATGAACACACCATTATCGTGAAGGTTGAAGTAGGCATCTGCAGAGTCGACATACAGAAGTACATCCGGTGATGGTGCGGGGCCGTCGTAGAGTCGTGCCTCACTATGAACGCCGAGGATGCGCAGATCGGTCTGGATGGTTTCGTCGGAGATTGCAAGGTCAACATCACGGTCTATACAGGTATAATACATGGCGGGAAGGCCGACTTCCAACTTGGTGTCTGGCCGATATGCTTTGTTGGGTCGGCTGGGTGCGATGTTAGAGTTGCTGCGTCATCCGGCCGAATCAAAAATAGTTTGGGATGAGGTAATGGAGAAGACAGTCCACTGTAGAGACAGACGACGAAGGCGTGTTGTCGAGAAGTGAGCTGTGATGCCATCACCTACTGTCGGCTGGAAACTAGGAGCATTCTCAGTGCTCATCACCCATATGGCACAACAGTTAATGAATTTCCATGTAAATGCTGAAATAGTTTGTCGTCATATAGGGCACATTGCCATGGTCGCGCCATCTTATACAGTGATTCTCGGCGCGTAAATGTATCCGTTTACATACGATGTTTCCATAGCTACAACGATCGTACAGTAAAAAAAATACATCGACACTAACATCTACGATCCCTCTACTCCATGACATGATTGAAAGTAGTTAAAATTATAGCCAACAGATAGCACAACGAAAGCCTCCGTGGCTCAGAGGGCAGCGCATCGGCCTCTCACTGCTCGATACCGTGGTTCAAATCCTGGTCACTCCATGTGAGATTTGTGCTGGCCAAAGCGGAGGCGGGACAGGTTTTTCTCCGGGTACTCCGGTTTTCCCTGTCGTCATTCATTCCAGCAACACTCTCCCTTCTCATTTCATAGCATCTATCATTCATTACATCCCTGAGCCGGTCAATGACTGCAAAACAGGTTGTCGGTTTTCAGATAGCACAACAAGCTACAAACGATACCCGTGCGTGAAAATGGAGATCTCGGGGGCCCCATTTCTAGGGAGATCTCCGGGGGCGGTCGTCAATGTGGTAAAAGTAGTTATATGGACGTAAAGCCAACAAAATTATTATTTACTATGAATTAGTGAGAGGAGGTCACAACTGAAGACACCCTGGACTTGTTCAGTTAGTTATTAAGGGAAGTGTAGGTGGTACGAACGGTAGAGGTGGGCCAAGGTATGAATATGACAAACAGATTGGAGAAGTTGTAGGATGTTGATGTAGAAATGAAAATAATCATATACCTAATCGCAGTTTCTCACTCGTTAAGCAGTTAAGATCCTTCAGAACTGACATCAGTGACCCCGGTATCTCTAGAAATGCATAACATTATATTAAAACAGAAACCCCCGGGGGGGGGGGTAATTTCGTGCTCAGATGTGTAGCTAAGCAGGCAAATCTGCTCGCTGATTGTTTTGGTAGTGATGTTATGAATATCTGTAATTGTATTCCGCCGTGCTAACGAACGGCCAATGTGCTCATGTACACCACGACTCCCATGAGGTGGTGTACCATCATGAAAAACGTACATGTTCATGAGCATTTGCAATGGTACATTCTCAAGGTAGTTCATTTCTGAGGCTTGTTAGGTGATTTTCACCTGTCAAGGCGCATGGATTATACATTGGTTGAAATTAGGCAGTCGCCAACGATACCGGCCCACAATTCACTGTATCACCGTCGAAAAAGTCCCTGGTTAATCGCATGTGGGTTAAGCATGATGGAAATTTAACACCCCAGTCCCCGTGAAACAGGCTTCGTCTTCGGCTAGTACTTGGAAGGAGAACAGTGGCTCGTTTATAAACCACGTAAGGAATTATCGCCTGTGTGGAAAATCCTCGTCAGGCAGGCACTGTACACGGTGCACATGATAGAGTAGCAGACGCTCTTCCCGCAGGACTCAATGCACAATCCACCGGGACACTTCAACAGCTGCGCCAAACATCTCCTACTTCTCTCCGAGTGCCGTTCATTTATGTTCAGAATGTCGGCTTCTACTTCCAACACTAACCGCGATCTTTGCCGAATGCAGTCTCGATTGCACGCGGTAGGTAAAACACCCCCAGTTTTTTTTTTTCAAAAGGTTATTTCAACTCCTAACCCAAGAGGGTTAGGCGGGCCATCAGCCGAACGGGCGGCTCTTAGGCCATAGAAGTACAAAGAAAAATTAGCAATACATATAAATATAGGAGTGTGCATTGTGCATACCTATGTGTATATACCAGGTGGCTCAAGAACGCCGTACTTTCTACTCACAAATGTCCCGCATGCACAAATGATGAATGGGATGTCTACCAACTGATTTTCACAGGCGCACTACTGCCAGCGGGTAGGTCACGTCAGAATATGAAGAGATAAGGACCAGCCTGTCGCTCGCACCATGTTACTCAGCGCTACAGGTCTAATGCAATAGTAAACATCGTTTTCCACCGCATATTTCTAGGCTGATGTATGGTACAGCCGCACTATATTTGCCGTCAGCATATCGGCAATAGATAGTGTGTTCAGCAGCGACAAATACACAGACATTATTTTAATCTGGACAACCTGGTCGGAATGCAGCCGAAGCTCCAAACAGACGTAGGACAATGCCCCCTACACACGTATTTCACTGAACAGTATTAGTTTTTGTTTCATACAATCAACTCTATTATCGAGTGGAATTTCTACACGTTTATAAATCGTTAAGTTATTAAATTTCCTTTTCTGCATATTTCGCGTGTTTACAAAGAGTTGCGGTGATTAGGGGGTGGGGCGAGGAGGGACATTGGCACCTTCCCCCAACTGTAAACATTACATTTTTTCCACTTTGGGCAGCTGGAACTAGGAATTATAAAAAAAAGCTATTTGTACAAGCCTTGTTGTCTTATCTGCTAATTCTTTCCTTTATTTTTTCATTATTAACATAATTATTGGCGGGAATACGCACAAAATGCCGTTCGTCGCGGCTAAACGATTTGTATAGCGCTACGGCAGGTAGTGGAGACTTTGCATGTGCTGTGAGGAAGGGTAGTAAAAGTACATATTTTTTTTAACAAGGTCGCGGACTCTGAGTTATAATTAACCCGCTTGCCGCGCGCTTCCATCAGTCTGGCACTCTCTTTTAGTGCCAATTAGATTCTTAGTGTGTATTCAAATACTAAATGATTTTCAATTGCATAATCATGCCGTACTTCTATTTAATTGTACCGGGCGAGCTAGCCGTGTGGTTAGGGGCGCGCAAATGTGAGCATGCAGCCGGGAGATAGTGGTTTCGAATCCCACTGTCCGTAGCCCTGAAGATGGATTTCCGTTGTCTCCCATTTTCACACCAGGCAAGTGCTATTGCTATACCTTGATTAAGGCCACGGCCGCTTCCTTCCCACTCCTAGCCCTTCCCTGTCCCATCGTCGCCATAAGTGTATCTGTGTCGGTGCGACGTAAAGCCAATTCTTCTTCTTCTTAATCTGCTTACCCTTCAGGGTTGATTTTTCCTCGGACTCAGTGTGGGATCCCACCTCTACTGCCTCAAGGTCAGTGTCCTGGAGGGTGAGACACTGTGTCGGTATACAACTGAGGAGGATGACCAGTACCTCGCCCAGGCGGCCTCACCTGCTATGCTGAACAGGGACCTTGGAGGGGGAATGGGAAGTTTGGAAGGGTTAGACAACTGAGAGGGAAGGAAGCGGCCGTGGCCTTAAGTTAGGGACCATCCCGGCGTTTGCCTGGAGGAGAAGTAGGAAACCACGGAAAAACACTTCGAGGAGGGCTGAGGTGGCAATCAAACCTACCTCTACCCAGTCGACCTCCCGAGGCAGAGTAGACCCCGTTCCAGTCCTCGTACCATTTTTCAAAACATCGTGGCAGAGCCGGGAATCGAACCCGGGCCTCAGGGGGTGTCAGCTAATCACACTAACCACTACACCACAGAGGCGGACGTAAAGCCAATTGTAAAATAAATTCAAATGTAATTGTAATTTCAACGGGAGATAATACCAACGTTCCTTTCACTGGACTAGATTATTTTTGCTAGTTCCTTTACATCGCACCGACACATATAGGTCTTATGGCGACGATGGGACAGGGAAGGGCTAGAAGTGGGAAGGAAGCGGCCGTGGCCTTAATCAAGGTACAGCCCCAGCACTTGCCTGGTGTGAAAATCGGAGACAACGGAAATCCATCTTCAGGGCTACGGACAGTGGGATTCGAAACCACTATCTCCCGGGTGCATGCTCACAATTGCGCGCCCCTAACCACACGGCTAGCTCGCCCGGTACAATTAAATAGAAGATTATGCAATTGAAAATCATTTAGTATTTGAATACACACTAAGAATCTAATTGGCACTAAAAGAGAGTGCCAGACTGATGGATGCGCGCGACAAGCGAGTGAATTATAACTCAGTGTCCACGACCTTGTCAAGAAAATATGTACCCCTACTACCCTTCCTCGCAGCACATGCAAAGTCTCCACTACCTGCCGTAGCGCTATACAAATCGTTTAGCCGCGACGAACGGCATTTTGTGCGTATTTCCGCCAATACTTATGTTAATAATGAAAAAATAAAGGAAAGAATTAGCAGATAAGGCAACAAGGCTTGTACAAATAGCTTTTTTTATAATTCCTAGTTCCAGCTGCCCAAAGTGGAAAAAATGTAATGTTTTCTCCAGAAAGTTGGGGGAAGGTGCCACTGTCCCTCATCGCCCCACCCCACCCCACTCTTTGTAAACACGCGAAATATGCAGAAAAGGAAATTTAATAACTTAACGATTTATAAACGTGTAGAAATTCCACTCGATAATAGAGTTGATTGTATGAAGCAAAAACTAATACTGTTCGGTGATATACGTGCGTAGAAGGCATTGGCCTACGCCTGTTTGGAGCTTCGGCTGTCCAGATTAAAATAATGTCTGTGTATTTGTCACTGCTGAACGCACTATCCATTGCCGATATGCCGACAGCAAATATAATGCGGCTGTACCATACATCAGCCTAGAAATATGCGGTGGAAAACGATGTTTACTATTGCAAGGGGTGCATTAGACCTGTAACGCTGAGTAACATGCTGCGAGCGACAGGCTGGTCCTTATCTCTTCATATTCTGACGTGACCTACCCGCTGGCAGTAGTGCACCTGTGAAAATCAGTTGGTAGACATCCCATTCATCATTTTTGCATGCGGGACATTTGTGAGTAGAAAGTACGGCGTTCTTGAGCCACCTGGTATATAGTAAAAAAAGTTAAACATTTACAGCTACAGAAAGAACATATATAAAAGTTAAGATAATACAACGAATATGGGTAATAAGTCAGTACACAGTAAACGTGTTGAAAGGTTTGAAGTGAAAACACGTGTTAGAAAAACTCAATCAACACCATTAAGGGCACTTAACGAAAAACAGAATTTAACAGGGGGAGAACGAAGTAAGGAACAACACTGCGAAAAAAGAAGCTTGAGCACTAACACTGCACTGGAAACACACAGTTCACATATGGCACTTGCGGTGCCGTAGATATATGTCGGTGGGAGGTGATGTACCACCGCAGCCAGGAGCATACAGAAATGACAACATGAGAAAAATAAATGTATGAAACCATATAGAGCGATGGAGAACGGGGTGGTTGGAAATTAATAAGGGGTGGGAAAAAGATGAGCATAAGGAGGGGTTCGAGTGTCATGGAGAATAACATTAGCTAGGGGGGATAGGGGAAATGCTTCTGTAATAAGTGGATTATTGTAACGAATACCGTTTGTAAGATAAGTGAAACGGAGAGAATGGAGATGTGTAAGGATAGTAGGAAAAGTATACAATGGTTGAAAATTGACAGAGGGAGTATCATAAGTCAGTCGATGAGCTATGCGAAGTGCGTGTAGGTCATATTTTAATAAATGATAGTAGTCTAAGGGGTAACACCACCAGTATCGTGTACTCGGTGATACGCAGCAACAAACGCTCTCCTATTGGATGTGCGGCGATCAGGAAATTGTTCTTTGTACAATCAGATGGCAGCTTCTGATTTATGATGTGCTTCACCATAAGTAAAAAAGTATATCCGCCAACTCGTTTGTTGAACTTTTTTCCAGAATGTAAGGACTACACGGAGTTCGCAGACAGACCCCGTCCGTTGACAGCCTGGCAATGATTAGTTCCTGTGCTTGTTGTATTTTACTCTACTACTCTGTCCTTCGTCCAGGTGCGTTGTGTTCGTCACAGCAGTCCGTTTGACCTTGCGACTGGAGTTGTATGTATGTTAGGTATTCAGCCCGAAGGCTGGTTTAATTCTCCACAGCTCCGCTAGCAACTGTTATATATAGCCTAGGCATACTAGGGAAATGCGGAGTGAGGTAGTTTCCCCTTGCTTTCCTCACCTAGCCTGAAGTTGCTATTAAATACCAGACTGGCAAGCCCATTGAAATGCATGCACCATTCATGCATATGAGCGATATTTTCACGCCATTCATAACAGGGACTGGCTGCATGCGACTGGAGTTACTCACAGCACACAGAAGCAAGCTTCTTTATAACTGCGCGTGTTCTTACCTAGTGTTTTACCGTATCTAAAACAATTATTTCTTAAAACGCTATGCTTGCACCATCACAATATCTACAGTATGTTCTAAAAATAAATACGTATTTCACGTGCGCATTGCAAATATACCTCTTATGATCACAATACAAGTTTCCTATACCCCTTCTATTTCCGTATGTGGATCTTGGCATACTTCGAATGACTGCTATATATTACAATCAAGCCTGAAGCATTATATGCATTTGAAACACTCATCGAATATAATAAAATCAACTAGGCCTATAATGATCTGCATTTAGGGCAGTCGCCCAAGTGGCAGATTCCTTATCTGTTGCTTTCCTAACCTCTTCTCAAATGATTTCAAAGGAAATGGAAAATTCATTGAACATTTCCCTTAATAAGTTATTCCAATCCCTAACTCCCCTTTCTATAAACGAATATTTGCCCCATTTTGTCCTCTTGAATTCCAACTTTATCTTCATATTGTGATCTTTCCTGCTTTCAAAGACACTACTCAAATGTCTTCGTCTACTTATATCATCCCACTCCATTTCTCCACTGAGAGCACGGAACATACGACTTAGTCGAGCATCTCGTCCTCTTTCTCCCAAATTTCCCCGCCCAAACTTCGCAACATTTTTGTAACGCTCCTCTTTTGTCGGAAATCACCCAGAACAAATCCAGCTTGGAGTCTTACCAGACACTTACATGCCCTCTCCTTTACATTCTTACTACAACCTCAGAACACCCTCATAACCATGTGCACAGATCTGTACTCTTGATTTACAATCAAATTTATGTTATTACCCCGGTGAAGATCTTACCTTATATTAACACTTAGGTACTTACAGTGATTCCTCTAAGTACATTTCACCTCATCAACGCAGTATTTAAAACTAAGAGTAGTTTCCCTATGTGTAAAACTCACAACCTGACGTTAACCCCGTTTATCATCATACCATTGCCTACTCTCCATATCACAACATTATCGATATCATTTTGCAGTTGCTCACAATCTTGTAACTTATTTATTACTCTATGTAGAATAATATCATCTATAAAAAGCCATATCTATGATTCCACTTCTTTACTCACATCATTTATATATAACAACATAAAGAGGTCCAATAATACTACCTTGGGGAATTCCCCTCTAATTATTACATGGTCAGATACAAACATAACCATCTGAGAATAGGACAAGAAAGCCTTTGGAGGAGCGGAAGGTAACCTCTCTCTATGACCCCAGTTATGAGTTGGTATTGGTAGATTGCCTCCCTAGAAGTGTGAGCCAATTTCCAAATATTTCGACTTCATGCCGGGGAATCGAAGCAACGATCTTCTGAGTGAACCGGGCAGGCATTTTCCGCCTCGGCTTGGCAACTCCTAATACTAAAATACACGTATCAGTACATCGTATAACACACACAACTGACAAAAATGCACACGTTTATGCCCTAGCTCGGTCTTAAAACAGCACTTTTGCATACTCACTTAAAAAATCAGTCCCTGATCACCTGAGATACGCCAGCTGCCACATACATACTTGCACCTTGATCCATTGGATCACTTGAAGATTTAGTTAATAACATTCACATGATAATGCTAAAACTCTATTTCTCCAGTTCTCCCTTTCCTTCAATCAATCAATCAATCAATCAATCAATCAATCAATCAATCAATCAATCAATCAATCAATCAATCAATCAATCAATCAATCAATCAATCAATCAATCAATCAATCAATCAATCAATCAATCAATCAATCTATTGCACCAGTAAAAGAGCCCGACTCTCAGATTAAATTTTAAAGTAGCATGAAATAGAGTTCTCAGGGCGAAAATCTGGATTAATTGTAGCTAGGGCTCGGTACAGGAGGTAGGGTCCTATCTACAGAAAAACTTTGACTCTGATTGTATAAGAGTTTATTCAAATAAGTCATGAGTTTGCACATCACCTCTAAGTAGAAATGGACTGTCTTCCTCGTATTCCAATAGTATGGCTTGGGTGCTCCAGCTCACCAAGCCAAGCTGGTTGAAGCACGTTCCAGAAGACTCCAGGGATTCCAGGGACTCCAGATACTCCAGACAGAGGCAGCTGGACTGTCTGGATTGACGGCAAGTAGAGATGTCTCGAACTCTGAGGCCCGGGTTGAACCCCGATGATCCAGGCGATGTTGTAGATAGTCATGTACTACCTCAGCCCAATGAGACTGAGAGGATTGATGTTCCCAAGGTCACTAGTAGCACTGAGTCCACGAAAACCTTGGATGATCAACTTATAAGCAGAGATCTTGATAATTGTACATCAAGACTTCCAACACTCCTAAAATGATATGAGTGGTATTAATAATTTTAGAGTTCATCACTAGGAAAATCTTCGTCTCTGAATAACGTTTGGCAACGAAAAGTACAAGTCCCTTCTTGTGAAATTATAGTTAAACTCAAAGTTCGTTACTGGCGAAGGTGCAAGTCTTTGCCTAAACTCGAATGAAAACACAAGTCCATTCACTTGGAAGTTTGAATATATTTAAAGTTAATCACTGGTGAAATTCATAAAGTCTTTGAGTGACCACTGACGAAAACACATGTCCTTCCACATAAATAAATTCACTGACGAAATTTATAAGTCCTTTAAACCAACACTGGCAAATGTACAAGTTTTTGAGTAAATGCAAGTGAAATCCTGACTTTGTTTAGAGCCGTTGGAAAGTTAAAGTTCATCACTAGCAATGTTAATCAATCACTGTCTATTAGAAGGATGGGATCCTCAACAGTCGCAAATATTCCACGTAAATAACACAAGTCCATTTTACGAACACTTAGAAAATTTCCAATCTCGAAGACACGTAAATAATACAAGTCCAAACACTTTGAAAAGTTTCAGTCTCGACGGCACGTAAATAATACAAGTCCATTCAATTAACACTTAGAAAAATTCCGACTTCGAAGACACGTAAATAATACAAGTCCATTCAGTGAACACTTAGAAAAGTTTCAACTTCGAAGACACGTAAATAATACAAGTCCATTTAATGAACACTTGTAAATATTCTAAGTTCAATTACGAAGACTTAGAAAATTTTTTTACAACGCTCGAAGTCTTATGAGTCCACTTTATAAAACTTGGAAGAATCGTCTTCCTACACTTGTATAATGACAGAGTTCCACGATGATAGTAGCAGCAAGAGTGTCCCCGCTGACTACTCAGCTGAGACTGTGTGTATAGGCTACAGTAGGTCCCCTTTTTGTTCAATCCGGGATGTCTACGTCATAATACGGTTTGATTGAATATCTCACGAATCCCTCGATGGATTTGCTTGAAACTCGAGCATTGGGACGTTTAGGTGATCCCAAAAAAGATGACATATCGCTCGACTCGCTAGCACAATTATTATAGAAATTTCAAAATTTTCTCAATCGAACTCTCTAGAACAAGTGACGTAGAATCCAGAAAATACCAGTCAAGGCTGGTAACACGTGTTGAGACGAGCGGGCGGTCTAGCTAGCCCCTGTGGCTACGTCACAGCTCACAGTCGTCACACACTCGCTAGCTGGTCCCCGCTGCTGGTAAACTAACCAGACGCGCTCGGAACATTACGCGTGGTAAATAAACGTAACTTATGCTCAAAAAATACTTATGTACAGGTCGTAACCGGTACACTATCAATCAATCAATCAATACTGATCTGCATTTAGGGCAGTCGCCCAGGTGGCAGATCCAATACCTGTTGTTTTCCTAGCCTTTTCTAAAATGATTGCAAAGAAATTGGAAATTTATTGAACATCTCCCTTGGTAAGTCATTTCAATCCCTACCTTCCCTTCCGAAAGCGAATATTTTCCCTAACTTGGCGTCTTAAATTGCAGCTTCATCTTCATATTGTGATATTTCCTACTTTAAAAGACACCGCTCAAACGTATTCGTATACTGATGTCCTTCCACGCCATCTATCCACTGATAGCTCGGAACATACCACTTAGTCGAGCAGCTCATCCCCTTTCTCCCAAGACTTCCCAGCCCACTCTCTGCAACATTTTTGTAGCGCTACTGTTTTGTCGGAAATTACCCAGAAAAATTCGAGCTGCTTTTCTTTGGATTTTTTCCAGTTCTTTAATCACGTAATCCTGGTGAGAATCCCATACACTGGAACCATACTCTAGTTGGGGTCTAACCAGAGAGTTATATGCCCTCTCCTTATATCCTTACAACAACCCCAAAATAGCCACATAACTCATAACCATGTGCAGAGAACTGTACCCTGTATTTGCAATCATATTTATGTTATTACCCCAATGGAGATCTTTCCTAATATTAACACCTAGGTACTTACAATGATCCCCAAAAGGAACTTTCGTCCCATCAATGAAGTAATTAAATCTGAGAGGATTTTTCCTATTTGTGAAACTCACAACCCGACTTTTAACCCCGTTTATCATCATACCATTGCGTAATGTCCATCTCTCAACAGCATCGAGGTCGTTTTGTAGTTGCTCACAATCTTCTTATTTATTAGTCTGTAGAGAATAACATCATCTGCAAACAGCCTTATCTCTGATTCCACTTCTATACTCGTATCATTGTTATATTAGAAAACATGAAGGTCCAATAACACTGCCTTTAGGAATTTCCCTCTAATTTATTACAGGGTCATCTCCTGTCTAGTTTTTCATACCAACTTCATCCGTCGTTCTGGCAATTTCGGACTGATAGGGAACCAAACCCTATATGGAGCACACATGCCCCACTCCCTACATACCAAGCGAGTTGGCCGTACGTTTTGCGCCCCGCAGTTGTGAGCTTTCATTCGTGAGGTAGTGGGCTTCAAACCCTCTTTCGGCAACCCTGAAGATTGTTTCCCGTGGTTTCTCCTTTTCACACCAAGCAAGTGCTGGGGCTGTACCTTAATTAAGGCCACGACCACTTCCTTCCCACACTTATCCCATCGTCGCCATAATACTTTTTTGTGTAGGTGCGATGTAAAGCAATTTGTTGAAGTGTGTAGTCTGTACATTTTGTTCTGTCCCTACCATAGTCACTTTCACTCCGTTACGTCGACAGTGCTTCATACTATAATAATAATAATAATAATAATAATAATAATAATAATAATAATAATAATAATAATAATAATAATAATAATAATAATAATAATAATAATAATAACAATAATAATAAGAAGAATAACAATGGCGTGTGGCCTCTGAAATATCCTGGTGCAGGTCGTTTGAGTTAGCGCCTGATAGCCGACCTGCACGTCTATGAGAATGTGGCCCCAAAATATGATGAATTTTATTGCTGAAGATGATTGGCCTACACACACCCAGACCCCGCAGCATACGAATTAACCAATTCCCGGTCGGGAATCGAACCTAGGACTTCTTGAGCCAAAGGCCAGCATCCAAACCATGGAGTCGGATATACTAGTAGAGAACCAGGCAACCGGGCTAGTTGGCCGTGTGGTTAGGGGTGCGCAGCTGTGAGCTTGCATCCGGGAGTAGTGGGTTCGAACCAAACTCATACCCTAGGGCTGTACCTTAATTAAGGCCACGGCCGCTTCCTTCCCATTCCTAGGCCTTTCCTGTTCCATCGTCGCCATAAGACCTATCTGTGTCGGTGCGACGTAAAACAAATAGCTAAAAAAGAAAAAAAACAGGTAGAGAAGACAAACTCACGATGAAAGTGGAACTCGCCGGGCTGAGTGTCTCAGACAGTTGAGGCGCTGGCCTTCTGACCTCAACTTGGCAGATTCGAGCCTAGCTCAGTCCTGTGGTATCAGAGGGTGCTCATGTACGTCAGCCTCGTGACGGTAGATTGACTGACACGTAAAAGAATTCGTGCGGGATAAAATTCCGCCACCTCGGCGTCTCCGAAAACCGTCAGAGCAGTTAGCGGGACGTAAAAATCAATAACATTTTTAGAGAGAAGCTAAGGCTCAAAATGATATGCCAGGCTGATTTTAGGGCACTGGTCTCCCAATCTCGAGCTTGTGGACTCGATCCCGGTTCACTCCGGTGGTATTTGAATGTGCTCAAATACCCCAAACTCGTATCGGCAGATGTATTGGCATGTAAAACAAGTAAGGGACAAAATTCCGACATCTCCTTTTCCTCGAAAACCGTAAAATTGTTAGAGGCCCATAATTTTTTTTTTTTTTTGCTAGGGGCTTTACGTCGCACTGACTCAGATAGGTCTTATGGCGACGATGGGATAGGAAAGGCCTAGGAGTTGGAAGGAAGCGGCCGTGGCCTTAATTAAGGTACAGCCCCAGCATTTGCCTGGTGTGAAAATGGGAAACCACGGAAAACCATTTTCAGGACTGCCGATAGTGGGATTCGAACCTACTATCTCCCGGATGCAAGCTCACAGCCGCGCGCCTCTACACGCACGGCCAACTCGCCCGGTCCCCTAAATTTTAACATTATTATTATTATTATTATTATTATTATTATTACTATTATTATTAATAATAGTATTATTACTATATTTCTTCCTTCCTTTCTTTCTTTCTTTCTTTATTTCTTTCTTTCTTTCTTTCTTTCTTTCTTAATCTGTTTACCCTCCAGGGTTGGTTTTTCTCCCGGACTCGGCGAGGGATCCCACTTCTACCATCTCAAGTGCAGTGTTCTAGAGCGTGACACTTTGGGTCGGGGAATACAACTAGAAAGGATGACCAGTACCTCGCTCGGGAGGCCTCACCTGCTCTGCTGAACAGGGGCGTTGTGGGGTTAGGAAGATCGGAATGGATAGATAAGGAAGGGGAAAGGAAGCGGCCGTGGCCTTAAGTTAGGTACCATCCCGGCATTCGCCTGGAGGAGAAGTAGGAAACCACGGAAAACCACTTGGAGGATGGCTGAGATGGGAATCGAACCTACCTGTACTCAGTTGACCTCGCGAAGCTTTGCAGAGCCGGGATACGAACCTGGGCCTCCGAACGTGCAGCTAATGTCTACGCCACAGAGGTGGCCATTATTATTATTATCATCAATATGATGTATTCCTGGGACCGCTTGCTTAGACTGGCCGGAACGTATCAGAGACTTGTACTTTGTCGTGTGTGTTGAACCATTGCTTGTTTTTGAGAAATACTGGAAGTGGTCGCCATTGTGTTCACGGCACAATACAATGTTTCTGCACCGTGAAGCTGAGGGGTATTAACAGCAAACACTGTATTACAGTCCATAGATGTTGTCACATGTGGGACCGTTAAGATCACGTATGGTCTCACGCTTGCTGTGCAGTGGATGTAGTACCTCACTGCACTAGTGGAAGCAGCCGTATGCTTTATCATATTACCAAAGGTATGTGTTCCATTAGTTCTTCATATAAAAAGCAATCAAATAAGTACTGTCATATATACATACGTGTTACGTCACTGCAACCCATAGTCGTTAGTATATTCCCAGAAATCATACACATTCCAGCTGCTTTCCTAATTCTCAACTTTTGTATCTTATTGTAAATGCTGTTGTCATCGTAGGAAAATTCCAATCGTTAGTATTTATCTCCTACTCTACCTGGATATTATTTTTATATCCAAACTCCAAACTTGCTTAAATATTAGCCTTTTTGGAGCCAGATAGACCTTTAATCATTGCACAAGTGTCTGTGAGACAATCTGACACACACAATTAATGAAGTAATGACAAATTCTGCCTCAGACGCGAACCTGACCTCTCATATTACTGGATCACTTTAAAGTCATGCCAGCTCGTTCCAGATGAGTTATCCAAGAACGTAGATAATTGGTTGTATTTTTAATATGCCCATAAGAAATATTTCCTGTTTGTAAACAGGTTTCCCTCACATATGCGACGCTTTAATGAGTGCATTCTGGTTTTATCTTATTGAATATTACGTATCCTCTTGAGTGGATACACAAAAAGTTCATATTTATTATTATTTGCTTAACTGTAGAGATCAGTGTTTTCAGTTAATTTATAAAGAGCGGGTGGCATGAAACTGCATTATAAGGGGTAACTGGTTCACCTTCTATGTTGGTTATGGGGAATTATTGCCCCACTTATGGTAAATGTATCTTCATTTATTGCCAGAACTCGTCTGAGGGATTATATATCGGTGGCGTATTGGTCCACCAGTCACTCACAGAAACCCAACTGCATTCAAAATCGATAGTTAGGTTCGACTTGCACACAGATTACGAATAGTAGCGTACAGTAATTAGCCGTGTATTGTTCTCACACGAACGTGTGTCAGGTGATGGCGAGCGGCTAACACTGAATTGTACATCAAATGAGTAACCTTTATCTACTAATACTTCTCGTAATTTCGAGCTTGTTGAAAATCCTCATAATCGGGAGCCCCGACTGGCAAGTTCTTATATTTACCCGTTAGAGACATTCCTTTTCCTTCTGCACGTTGCTTGCTGATAGGGTATCACACATGTCTGAAAGCACGAACACTTTTGTTTATAATAGTACAGTCATCCTGCTGTCATAAAAAACAATTCTCGTTGCATAGAGCACACCGGGAGTTTTTTTGCTTTGTATTCTAAATTAATGTTTCCTTCAAGCCTCATATGATGATTCCTTCATTCTAAATTAATTTAGCTTTTTTACCCCGAAGTTAGTCGGTCAATATTTCGTTCGCTTGAGGCCTGTGGTAAAGGACTTTATAGGTTGTATGATGTATTTTAGTATAAATTATAAATGTCTGTTCAAAAGGTTCTCTTACCTGCCAGCCCCGTGGTAGCCCCTTTCCGTATTTCCAGGAAGGTGCTGGTGACTGGAATCTCCCAGCTGGCTTGTGGGGTTGGGCCGACCTGCCCGTGTTTTGTTCTCGTTCCTTGGAGATTCAACGGGAATGTTCTGCTTCTAGTGACATCGTGAAGTTTCTGGATCAAATCACGCGAGCTATAAAAAGAGAGGCTAGCCGCTGACAGTCAGTCAAGTGTTGGAGTCAGTGTGACACTCAGTGAGTTGGAGTTCGGTGGCTGGGCTGAGGGCGACAGAGAGTTGGCTGTCGCCAGTGTCCCACCGAGGTCTGAACCAGGAGCTGTTGTTATGGTGTCGTGCGTGGACTGGATCGACGGAACTATGTAGGGAGGGTGCGATCAGTCGTTGAGAGGAAGGTGGATGAAAACCAGTGTGGTTTCAGACCACAGAGAGGCTGTCAGGATCAGATTTTCAGTATGCGCCAGGTCATTGAAAAATGCTACGAGAGGAATAGGCAGTTGTGTTTATGTTTCGTAGATGTAGAGAAAGCATATGGCAGGGTACCGAGGGAACAGATGTTCGCCATACTGGGGGACTATGGAATTAAAGATAGATTATTAAAATCAATCAAAGGCATTTATGTTGACAATTGGGCTTCAGTGAGAATTGATGGTAGGATGAGTTCTTGGTTCAGGGTACTTACAGGAGTTAGACAAGGCTGTAATCTTTCACCTTTGCTGTTCGTAGTTCACATGGATCATCTGCTGAAAGGTATAAAATGGCAGGGAGGGATTCAGTTAGGTGGAAATATAGTGAGCAGTTTGGCCTATGCTGACGACTTTGTCTTAATGGCAGACTGTGCTGAAAACCTGCAGTCTAATATCTTGGAACTTGAAATTAGGTGCAATGAGTATGGTATGAAAATTAGCCTCTCGAAGACTAAATTGATGTCAGTAGGTAAGAAATTCAACAGAATTGAATGTCAGATTGGTGATACAAAGCTAGAACAGGTCGATAATTTCAAGTATTTGGGTTGTGTGTTCTCCCAGGATGGTAATATAGTAAGTGAGATTGAATCAAGGTGTAGTAAAGCTAATGCAGTGAGCTCGCAGTTGCGATCAACAGTATTCTGTAAGAAGCAAGTCAGCTCCCGGACGAAACTATCTTTACATCGGTCTGTTTTCAGACCAACTTTGCTTTACGGGAGCGAAAGCTGAGTGGACTCAGGATATCTTATTCATAAGTTAGAAGTAACAGACATGAAAGTAGCAAGAATGATTGTTGGTACAAACAGGTGGGAAAAATGGCCGGAGGGTACTCGGAATGAGGAGTTAAAGGCTAATTTAGGAATGAACTCGATGGATGAAGCTGTAGGCATAAACCGGCTTCGGTGGTGGGGTCATGTGAGGCGAATGGAGGAGGATAGGTTACCTAAGAGAATAATGGACTCTGGTATGGAGGGTAAGAGAAGTAGAGGGAGACCAAGACGACGATGGTTAGACTAGGTTTTTAACGATTTAATGATAATAGGCATAGAACTAAATGAGGCCACAACACTAGTTTCAAATCGAGGATTGTGGCGACGTTTAGTAAATTCTCAGAGGCTTCCAGACTGAACGCTGAAAGGCATAACAGTCTATAATGATAATGTGGGTATGTATGTATGTATTCGTGTCTTTCTGAGTGAGTCAGGGAGAGAAGCCGCTGTCGCGGGCTGGACCCTTGCTGCGCCATAAGGTGGAGAGATTTGCAAATAGACTGGTAATTAGTAAGTGTAGCCATTCATAACTGGTTAGAATTGTTTGTGTTCAAATATGTGCGTACATTTACTAGGGTTAATGCTCACTGTTGTGAGTATCGTCCTGCTGTTGAATATTGTTGAGCTGTTCAGTTGCTCACTGCATGGGACTGTGCGAAGTACTGGACTATCATTGGAGTCGAACCGACGAACAGTCGTCATGTGTTGTATAGCCAGAGGCACTGTATTCAATTCCAGCTGTCTACGCACAGTGGCGGTAGGAGGTGACTGTACTTGGGGGAAAGTGAAAGTAAATATTAGTGTCCCAGGTAAAGGAACGGGCTGGACCCTTGCTGCGCAATAAGGTGGAGAGATTTGCAAATAGACTGGTAATTAGTAAGTGTAGCCATTCATAACTGGTTAGAATTGTTTGTGTTCAAATATGTGCGTACATTTACTAGGCCATCCTGAAGTTAATTAGAGTAATCAAACAGATGGAGTTTTCTTCTTAACAGTTCTATTTCGACTTAACAATTTGTTTAGTATTTCGTCCACATGCATTGCAGTAGTTGAATACTATCAAATTCCATGAGCAATCCAGACCAGAAAGATGTAATTCCTTTAAAGTAGTACCATACCCGATCGTGGGTACGTTCCATTTGCCTTTTATATTTGTTTCCTTGTGGTTTTACACATTTTTCTTGAGATGTAAATAGCGCCTTTTGAATAGACACTCCTCAAATAATATTCTCCTAGCCTTGGTTAAAATAGTTTTTTTTTTACAACAAATAATCAAGAGAAATGAGTCTCCACTATTGAGTCACAACTGTTAGCAATTCATGTCGCTAAAGAAACTTATAGAAGCAAATCTACAGACATGACGAACTGGGTCAAAATTCGGAGATATGTGATAGGTTCCGGAGTCTCTGTTGTTCTTCAGAACTGCTTTAGTTACTCATTTGTATGCTTGGTAGTTGCATGAATAACCTATCACATTCTTGTATAGAACAACCTACTGGTGCTTCCAAAGATGGTTTCACTGAAAAGGTTGCCCAAATGAAAGTGATACTTTAGTACGAGCGTCCCTATTCGAACATCGCACGCGTTGGTGGATGGCTACGCACGTCAGGAGGAAATATGCTATCGTAGGAATGTGTTAGTGTGCTGGTTCTACGTCACTAGACAACGTTGCCTTGAATTTTTTCCAGAATTGCCCAGCTTCGGTTATTCAGTTCATGGCGGCAGCTGGTTTTAGCGGAGCAGCCATTTAATGTCGTATGTATCACTCTGAACAGGCTCCACCGCTGCTGAGCACGAAGACCTGCAGATTACGAGGTTACGTGAGGTCGGCACGACAAATCCTCTCCTCCGTTATTCTCGGTTTTCTAGAAGGGGCCGCTATTTCACCGTCAGATAGCTCCTCAGTTGTAGTCACTTAGTCTGAGTGGACCTCGAACCCGCAGTTAGATCCAAGTAAATATCCCAAGAATGGCTGAGAATCTAACCCGGGGTGTCCGAGTAAGTGGCAGGCACGCTACTCCTGCACCGCGGGGCCTGCATTTCGTTATCACTGTAAACTCCTTTGTCAAACATCATGCACTGATGGTTTACTTCACTGCTTATTGACTGTACATGCCTAGGCATTAGAAATTAATTATAATTCCTACATTTCTCCCTCAATGACTGAGAATGAAGAGAATTTTGTAATTCTGTTTGTAACAATGATATTTCTTTAAAAAGACCTTTAAGGTGCTAAATACTTTAAGAGACGCCAGAATGTCAAAATGTACCATATGAGTTTTTGAACGTGCTGCAAGCTGTCGGCAAGGAGCTATCGCATTTAAGCACTCTCAAATGCCATCAAACTCAGTCAGCAACGATCAACGATCCCGCTATTGATAGTACAGAAGGATAATAACTAACAGAACGCTTCGCTCTAGTAGGCAGTTTTGACGTTTCGTTTGTCTTTTCATGTTCATCTCCATCATTTGGTGCCATAGTTGTTCATTTAGAGTGAATTAGACCAGTTGCCTTCTTTCAGCTAGACATTTCACCGAACAACTAGTCAGTGTTACCAGAACGGACTGAGAACGAACAAATTATATGTACGCAATATACACTACCAGATCAAAAGTATCCGTACACCTGTCTGAACTTACACTTGGACTTTACCAATGTCACGTCCCCTGTTATTGGACATTAATACGTTGTGGTGAATGCTGAAGGTGAGATGGATAGATCGAATCACGATTGAAGAGATACTGAATCGAATTGGTGAGAGGAGATCGATTTGGCTAAATTTGACGATAAGAAGAGATAGAATGACAGGACACATCTTAAGGCACCCAGGACTTGTTCAGTTGGTTTTTGAAGGAAGTGTAGGTGGTAAGAACGGTAGGGGTAGACCAAGGTATGAATACGACAAACAGATTAGAGCAGATGTAGGATGCAATAGTTAGGTAGAAATGAAAAGGTTAGCACAGGATAGGGTGGCATGGAAGGCTGCATCAAACCAGTCTATGGACTGATGACTCAAACACAAACACACATGTTGTGGTCCACCGTTCGCCTTCATGACGGCTTAAACACTTTCAGTGAGCTGTCTGAATGCCTGGCGGGGGAAATGGTATCCCTTTCTTCCTCAAGAGTCGAAACCAGAATGTAGTAATGTTGGAGTGGTCCTCTACTGTACGCAGTATACAATGGTTTAAAATGTGTTCATATCCTTCCGCATATATATTTTTCTTAAGTGCAATAAGGGGACCACACCACAACCATGAAAAATATCCCCATACCTTAACACCACCTCCTCCGTGCTTCACTGTTGGCACTGCAAATGATCGCAGGTAACGTTCTCCAGGCATTCGCCAAACCCAAACCCTTCTAACGGATTGCCACAGGGCATACGGTGATTCATCACTCCAAATCCCTCTCCACTCTTCACTCTTGACACAACCTCAAGCGCCGCTTAGCAGTGACTCATGAACAGCAGTTCTACCACTATACCCCAATTTTTGCTCCCAATGCACAGCCACTGTGCTGGGTGGACTGCTGGTAGCATTTTGGAGCTCACGAGTGATTCCCTTCGCTCATTTCTCGCGATTTTTTTTACAACCACCCTCCACAATGTTCGACGGTACCTGTCCGTCATTAAATGATATCTGCCTGGTCTTGGTTCACATGCGGTTGTTCCTTCGCGTCTCCACTTCACAATAAACTTGTAAACCTGGGCAGGTTCACAAGGGTTCAAATGTCTCCAATGGATTTGTTACTCAGATGACATCCAATGACTAGTCCACGCTCGAAGTCACTGAGCTCTTCTGACCAACCCATTCTGCTGTTACTGCTTTTCTACTGACAACACAATACCTCCGCCTCCTATTATACTGGCGGGTCCGACTTTCATGATATCTACGGTTTAATTGGGCATTACGGGCTGCCCGGTTACTTTTGATCAGGTACTGTACACATACGGTAACCTAACATGACTCTTACCACAATTACAAGTGCATGCACTAATACTCAAGAAAAATAAAGAACGGTAAGAGGAATTACACGATCACCCCTCTGTAACAATAAAAATTGGAATAATTTAAACGTTATCACTCACTTTTAACCGACCCACACAGATGACTTCCATAGGAAAGTCAGCTGCTACAATTCGACTAGACAAAAGAGTGACTGTATGGGTGGCTATATTTCTAGAAAGTAGAACTCAGAGAATTAGAGGAGGCGAAGATTTATCTGCCCTTGTAATAATTAAGAGAGGAATCCTTCAAGGCAGTATTACTGGAACTTTATGTTTTCTTATATATATATAAATGATATTAAAGAAGTGGAATCATAGATAAGGCTTTTTGCGGATGATATTATTCTGTATAGAGTGATAAGTAACAAGATTGTGAGCAACCGCAAAATGACCTCGATAATGTTATGAGATGGGCAGCAAGCAATGGTATGATGATAAACGGGGTTAAAAGTCAGGTTGTGGGTTTCACAAATAGGAAAAGAACTTTCAGTTTTAATTACTGCGTTGATGGGGTGATAGTTCCTTTTGGGGATCATTGTAAGTACCTAGCTGTTAATATAAGGAGATATCTTCATTGAGGAAATTACATAAATATGATTGTAAATAAAGGGTACAGGCACATGGTTATGAGGGTATTTAGGGGTTGTAGTAAGGATGTCAACAAGAGGGCATATACGTCTCTGGTAAGAGTTTGGTTTCAGTCTATGGGACCCTCACCAGGATTACTTGATTAAAGAACTGGGTGATTTCCGACAAAACAGAATCGTATCAAGAATGTTGCAAAGTTTGAGCTGGGAAGACCTGGGAGAAAGAAGACGAGCTGCTCGACTAAGTGGTATGTTCCAAGCTGTCAGTGGTGAGATGGCGTGAAATGACATTAGTAGAGAATAAGTTTTAGTGGTGTCCTTAAAAGTAGGAAAGATCACAATATGAAGATAAAGCTGCAATTTAGGAGGACAGGTTGGGGCAAATATTTGTTTTTAGGATTGGAAGTTAGGGATCGGAATAACTTACCATGAGAGATGTTCAATAAATGTCCAATTTCCTTGCAATCATTTACGAAAAGGCTAGGTAAACAACAGGTATTGAATCTACCACCCGGGCGACTGACTTAAGTGCAAATCGGTAGTGATTGATTGATTGATTGATTGATTGATTGATTGATTGATTGATTGATTGATTGATTGATTGATTGATTGATTGATTGATTGTTGAATGGAAACACACCGCTCATTTCTGAATCACTTGAACACGGCACCGCATTGTTACTTGAAATTGAACCTAAGGAAATCACGAAGTTTTTAGTCTATTCGTTCAAAGTAATGTATTTTTGTACTGTTTCAGTACCTGCAATTAAGGAAGGATTTCGTGTGTTCAACAGCTTTCTTCCAGTTCTCTGCACTTCCTTTTTCAACAGCTTCTTTCGGCTTCAAGAACTGTGAGACGTTTATTGTTATTTGCGACGTACCTTTTAACGTGGGCCTAAATAAATCCGTAGTATTGAACTGGCAGTGGTTGGGTGGAAGGCCCATATATCTTCGCAATTATGTCTATCAAGTATACAGGCACCTGCGGCTTGTTCTTTTTATCTAGCTAAACGGGTTCACCCTTCCTCATATAATCTGGTACTGGAATGTGTGGCTCGTTGATCATTCAATTACCTCAAACTTTCTAACTGTCATTCTAGGAGCTTTGTACATTATTATTCGCCATTTACTGGGAAAGTTCCTTAAAAGAGTGTGCTCAAACCATTTCTGAAAAGTAATAAATAATTATCGTATTATTGATTTTACGTCCAACTAACTACCTTTACGTTTATCAGAGACGCCGAGGTGATGGAATTTAATCCCGTAGAAATTCATTTACGTGCCAATAAATGTACAAACTAAACAAGGATACAACCTGCCAATTTGGGATCAGTCACTCAACCCGTCTTTCTGCAAAGTGACACTTCATCCATTCAGGGCAGTCACCCGTACTATTAGGTAAAACCTGGCGCTGTTCCAGCATGAATCATTACTACACTGGAGAACAAAAGTTACGTTGCATTTATGGAAACACTTGTTATTACTTAATTTCAGTTTGCTGATGTCAAATCTGAAGTTAGAATTTCGCTGTAAACTATAGTCGGGTGTTCTTTGGCAATTTAACATTTTTCAACATTTATACCATTCATTTCAACATACTGAATTTGGACATCATCTTGGCGAGAAAATACATAAAACATATAATTATATCACATATGCCAACAGTTTTGAAATACAACAAATTAAAAGGACTTATTTTGTGCATAAAACTTGTATAAAATACAATTAAATATAACCATATACTTTCCTTAAAACAACATTCATATATACATATTGCACTCTTCAACGATGTAGATTTTGTGGTATCAGGCAGTGGTTTTTGCCTCGATTTCAATAAAATACTTACCATGAAGGGACTCTCTCCTCAGGTGCTACCAGTCCGTCATCGTCTTGAGTGCAGTGTATAGTGTAGCTTACTGGGTCATTAATAAATAGAAAAAGTGGGTCACAGAGTGAGAAGGCACATCTTACCAAATTATTCCTGTCCTCTTCTTACCTGGCTAGTCAGCGGCGAGCCCGCGGACGTTCGATGACTGCTCAAAAACTAAAATAAAACTTAAAGATTTAATGGGACAGGAATCGCGATTATGTGAGTGATTGAGGATAAGATTTTCACAGCTAATCTTTAAAGATCGAAAACATAAGAATCGGTATATAATAATATTAATAACCTCATGAATTTATACACATAAAATACAAGTTCACATCAGTGACCAAGAAGTGGCAACCTACTCGAATAATCTCGTCGGAAACCGTATGAATATTACGTGAAAACTTATTTACATCGTGGTAAGTTCGAACAGATTCACTCCTGAAATCGTCGTATCAAACGTCCTGAATCACGAGATAAGGAACAGAAATTCTTCGTACATTAAGAAACTAAATTTATCACTATTACTTTAAATTCGGGATGCAAATACACATGAATACAAATACAGGACTATATGTCCCCCCCAGAAAACAATGAAGTTAAGATGAGCCCGCGCTCATTTGCACAGACGAGTCCTGAACTCGCGACTCGTAGCTAGCAAGACACAATCAAGTGAATAAAACAGAAAACCAAATGAGACACAACGACAATAACACAGCACAAATTAAATATCGCTGAACCTGAAACAAAATTTAAAAGGAAATACACTCATCTTGCAGGCTTGGTCAAAGCAGGTCTCCCTCCGTCGTCTTATCTGAGTGAGAGCGTTGAGCTTCCTTGGTGAGAGAGGGGTGGCAAGGTCACCTGTCCCTGACGTCATCTGACGTCCCGCTACACGGTCGAGTCTTACGTATGGGATCTGTCACGTGGCTGGCGTGCCTCTCACCCTATTCCACTGAGCTGTCAGGTGGACAAACATTCATCCCTTCAAACCGTACTACACGCGCTCTCAGCCTTCCGATAATGTAACAAATCATTACTTCTCATATGAGAGTCACTTTCGTCAGACTCTTAATTAGGCTTATATGCCGGAGCTCAATTCAGGTCATTCAGTTCGAACGGAATATCATCCGTGCATTACATCTCATATACAACAGTTCCCAGTTCAAGTCACGTGCACAGTCATGAGAAAACACATGGATGACACTCTTTAATACAATGTTGAGGATACATGACCCTCAGCCTCTTCTGCACTTGTGAAATTCATGCACAAACTTACAGCATGCAAACCCTATCCTTAGATTGTCTAGTCTCTCATTAAAGGTCTCCCACTCGACGTTATAAGGCATCCATGTCCTTCATATTTTAAAGATCCTAGCTCCGCAAACTTTCTTCACAATATAACCCAAAGAATTAATATAAAATTACTGACACTAAAATAAACCTAAATCCAACCTAACTCCCACATATCCAAATAAACCAAAAATCAAGCTACTACACTAACTACACATACAAAAGTCCTGTGTTAAAGTAGATGAATACCATAGGGGCTCTTTAAATTGATTGTTTACAAATAAAATATATGCGAAGCTAAATGTCCCTATCTCATTCCAATACAATCTGTTCAAACTTATCTTGTCATGATGACCTCACGACTCCCCTATGCCGGACTCAGCTATTGTACTTAGCCCAACATCACTCTATCGACGTCCTGGGTGGTTGGTCCTCAGTTCAGCTCCTGGAGTTGATTCACCATGATGCCGTATACTTGACGCGACACCTTCTACTTGATGTGATTGTTGAAAGGTCTCGTGCAATTGGCAGCTCTTCTTGTAGCTTCCACATCGAACTGACTGCAATTAGACATTCAGTTATACGTCTGCTGGTGCAGTCCAACCACTCTTATATCTCTATTAACTCGTTAGGTCTGAAAATACTGCCTAACTTGTTCGAAAAAATGATTCGACAAATTTTAGTACTCAACTGCACACGAACTATGAGCGGAAGTCTATTAACTCGCTAGGGTTGAAAGGATTGCCAAACTCACTAACAATTGTATTTTTCTAGCTATTTAATTAAATGCCAAGACATGAATTTGCATACTCTGTTTCTGCACCAACATGACAATTACTGACCATTTGACGTGTGTCACGTGATATGAATTGATAACCAGCAATGTTTCAAAATGGATATAAAAATGTTAATAACAATTGCAGTAATTCGCCAATTATTTGCAAATAACCTGGTCTGATGTGGGTGTATAACTATAATACCTCAGAACATTCAAGGTGATGGAATCATTGCTCCCATTATGATTTTATTACATTAAACATTATTTAAACATCATTACCACTTAAACACTGTCATCAATGTATAAACCAAATTAGTGTAGATTCAACTCGCCTCATATTTTAATTTTATCCGTCGGTTAACCGAACAGCTATGATTGACATTGTTAAGTGACATGAATTCTACCTGATAAATTTAATTACAAATTTCCTGTTCAGGAACACTTTTACTGTTGTAGATGTTGCTTGAGTATCATCAATAAATCAAGATGTTGTTTACCTAATTTTAGGCGAGCTGTCTTCTTTCCTAACACTAAATAAAATATTATGGGCAACTCACCAACTCAAAAACTATATTACACTGAGAGTCACAGTCAAACATCTTCTACACTACCTACTCAAAATACAAACGAAACACAGCTGAAATAAAGGACATCCTATTTCTTATGCTACACTGTTTTATATGCATACAGGTTATTTACGCACTTGTTTCTACATAACACCCTAGTCCCGAATTGTTTAAATATCTGTGATTTACAACGCTTGTTATTTTCTGTGTACATGGAGTTCTTATCAATGACCTTAACGCCTGCCATAACTAGAAATGTTGTTTCATGGCTGTTCTCTGAGTTAGCATAATTGAGATAAAATGTTGCCTTATTACACTAAAATGAAATAAATTTTACGACGTATAATGTCAACATAATTTCATATGGTAACATGAAATCAAAGGCTTAGTCATGATTGTTATGAAACATCCCTTTTCAAATTAACCTAGTAAACTCAATTTGGTATTCGGAATAACTCAACAATGTTACCGTAATTGCTAATATCTATCGTCGGACTAGGTCTTTAATCACCCAAACCTGCGATGTTGCGTTGCATCGGTTTTGTCCTTGATCAAATGCTTCTTATACTTGTCGGTGAGAACTTACTTTATTTTCTTACTTCCTCATCTTTCTTCTCTCATTTAATGCATTATATCCATCAACTTATCCGCTGGCATAGAAATTCATCCTTCTTTTCTCATATAATACATTATTTCCATCAAGAAGACTTCATTAGAATGCTCTGTAAATCAACTTGTCTGGACCTCTTCCACATTCACCAAACCTTGCCACTCAACCCCGCACCTATAAGCAGATTAAATGACGCCTCCTTTTCATAACATTTACTAACTCCCAATTAGTTTTCCCGGACATTTCTCAAAACATAATTCCCATGAAATATTTACTAGATACTCTATTGTTATAAGGTCCTTCTGGTGGGATCACGAAAAAATGCTAAGATGGCGGACGGTTGCAGGCGTGTTGTGAATGTGATCCTGATAATAATCGTCTTTCTTGTGGTCCAAGTACATTTATCGCGGTTACGCGTGAATGAAATTGAACCGACTAACGTATACTTTGATGTTAAGTGCGGTGTAACTTGTTGGGAAGATATACTCTCCAATAAGAAGCTGCAAATAAGTGATCACGTGTTGTGTATTAACGGCAAGAAGCAGCGAATGGCGTCCAGTCAGCGTGTAGAGCACAAGCCTTCGGCCAGTGACACATTCATCCTGACGCTGAGTGTTCTACTACTAGCAGTTGCCGGCGATGTCCAGCTGAACCCAGGACCTGAGGTAAATACCAGCCTTAGCATCTACTACCAGAATGTCTGTAGTCTTAAGAAATCACTCGTTGACTTTAACGTCGCTCTGAGTGACATGCATTACGACTGCGTGTGTTTAGTGGAGTCCTGGCTCGACTCTTCAATAGACAATAGTGAAATACTGCACGACAATTATGTTATTTTACGCCAAGATAGGCAAAATATCATTACTAGTAAGAACAAGGGAGGTGGGGTTTTAATAGCAGTGAACTCTGCGTACGGTCCAGTGCAACGACCTGACTTAACGGGAAACTGGGAATGTGTTGTTGTGAAAGCCACCCCTTCCCCTCGCCGAGCGCTGTACAAACAGTAGTCTGCTTTTACCTGCCCACGGACGAGATCAAAGTACAGCTCACAGACTTCCGAGAAACCCTGGCTCGAATCAATCGCGTAGCAAAAAATATGACACTATTATCGTGTGCGGTGATTTCAATATAAGCCAATTAGCCTGGGCCTCAGACGATTCGCGATCTATTAATCCTATTCTCGCCCATGTCAACCAGGAAGCCTGCTTTCTTTTAGAGATCACCAACGAATTTAACGTTCGCCAAGTTTACGGTTTTCCAACACGAGGAAATAACTTCCTGGACCTTGCTTTCGTGTCTGAAAAAGTCGCTAATAATACCGTGTGTGAAGCAACAGAACAGTAAATACAATCAGACCATTCTGCGCTTGAGCTCAGACTTCACATTTCCCGTGTTCCTCGTTTACCACAGACTGCAAAATCATTATTCGTTTGGACAAAAGCAGACTTCCCCATATACGAAATATCTTAGCCCGTTGTCCGTGGAACTTGCTCGAATCCTGTCCATCTATTGATGCTGCAGTTGACTTGTTTTATGACTTACTGCATAGCGCTCTTAAGAACGCCGTACCTTCCCACATAATGAAGACTAGGCGTCTTCCCTCTTCGTATGATTCCGAACTTACGGACAAAATGCGGACAAAGGAAAGTGCAAGGAAACGAGCTGCAAGGTCTTCACTTCCTTCAGATTACATCGAATTCGCGGCGCTAAGAAAGGAATACAAACAAATGCAGCGGAGAAAGTACAGGGACTATGTCGGGTCGGTTGAGGAAGATATTATGAGACATCCACAAAGATTTTGGAAATTTATTAATTGCAAATCAAAATCTAGGTGGCTACCATATACGATGATTAATGAAGACAAGGATATTAGCTCATTGAAAGAAATTCTGGATAATTTTGCTGACACTTTCAAAACATTCCATCCACCCAGTGTTCCCTGTAATTCTCACACCGAACAATTCGGGGAAATTAAGTTTTCATCAGTGGTAACATCGGCATCGCATGTCTGCAACATCTTGAAGTCGATGGATACGAAGAAGTCTGGTGGTCCAGATCAATTTCCATGAATTGTCTTACGTGAGTGTACTGAGGAGCTGTCAACCCCACTAGCCACGATAATCAACTGGTCTTTCCGTACAGGCAATTTCCCGTCCGACTGGAAGAAAATATATGTTATTCCAGTTTTTAAGAAAGGTGACAGATCTTTATTTGTCTCAACGTGTACCAAAATACGGAGCTAAATATATTACTTATAGGGATCTCAAAAATATCGATCTACAACAACTCCAAAATGATGCGTACAGTTTACCTTGGGTAGATATAAAGCAGTTGCAGGACACAGACATGAAAGTGAGAAGATTTAACTCTCTACTCATAGGACTATATGACAAACATGCCCCAGTTAGGCAAGCTAGAGTCACTCGCTCACCTGCACCTTGGTTAACAAGCGATATAAATGCAACAATGGCTCGCCGTGACGCAATGTTCCGCCGATACAAGGAAACAAATAATGAACTACATTTCGAACAGTATCGTCTTTTACGTTACAGAACAACGCAATTAATTTGCTATAGCAAATTTAATCACATTAAAAATGTAACAAGGAACTTAAATGCACGTGAAACCTGGAACGAACTTCGAGCTATGGGTGTTGGAAAATGCAACGAGCCACCTATGCCAACTATATCTCTCGATACACGTAACTTTCACTTCGTAACTAACCCAATAAAGGAATCTCAACCTCAAAATCATGTCAATCTAAATAAAATAATCAGTGACCCTACAGAAAACGAAAATAATTTCTCTTTTCACTCTGTCAGTGTAAATGATGTAAAGCGTACTTTGAATTCAGTTAAGTCACAAGCTAAAGGAGCAGATAACATCCCAATAGGCTTTATAAAAAACATTATTGGCGCGGTCCTACCAATTATTACCCACATTGTAAACCACTGTCTCACCACAGGGACGTTTCCAACTGCATGGATGGATGCTCTAGTAACCCCAATATTAAAGCATACCGGTACCACTGCAAATGCGCCATCAGATTACCGGCCTATTTCGATTCTTCCCCTCTCTCGACAATTCTTGAACGAGTTGTACACGAGCAGCTAGTAGAATTCTTAACCAGACATTCTCTTTTTGACCCTTTGCAATCTGGCTTCAGAAAGGGACACAGTACTACGACTGCACTTCTTCGGGTAACAGATGACATAAGATTAACAATGGACAAACGGCAGGTGACGATACTGACACTCCTTGACTTTAGTAGTGCGTTCGACACGGTAAATACAGACATACTATTATCCAAGCTACGCTGTCTGCATATCGGGCCGATAGCCCTTAATTTTTTAAGTCGTACCTTACAAATCGTCGCCAGTGCGTTGTGGTAAACAATCAAAGATCCCAATGGGCTGTAAAATCATCCGGTGTCCCTCAAGGGTCTGTTCTAGGGCCCTTACTGTTCGTCTTGCATATTAATGACATATCTTCCACACTTCAGTATTGCAACTACCACTTATATGCTGATGATATGCAGATATACAGACACACCACCACAAACAATTTACATGAAACAGTAAAACACAATGTATTATCATAGGAAACTCTAAATTATTACATGTAATAAGCAATATCAATCCTCCTTCAATCATAATCAATGACATTGCTGTACCGTACCTTAAAAATGTAACTAATCGTGGAATCTCCATCAATGAGAATCTGACCTGGAATGAACACGTAACAAATGTATGTAGAAAGGTTCATGCAGCTCTATATCCCCTGAAACGTTACAAGTATTCTTTTTCTCAAAAACCTAAATTAAAATTAATCCAAGAACTACTATTCCCAATTTTAGACTACTGTGATACGGTACTAGTCAATCTAAATGCTGAACAAGCTTTGAGACTTCAGCGAGCACAAAACTCATGCATACGATATGCCTTCCAACTGCGACATGACGCTCATGTTACACCATATTTCAAAACATTGGAATGGCTACGCATAAATGAAGGAAGGAATTTTCACCTAATGACATTTGTTTACCAAGTGCTCTCGACGAACACTCCTACTTACCTCTCTTCTAATTTTCGTTTCCTTTCCTCATTCCATGAAATTATGTAGTACCCGTTCTGGTTCCTTACTTGAAATTCCACTAAGTCGAACGAATTCCTGCAATCATTCCTTTTTAGTTTCCGCATCGAGACTCTGGAGTACACTCCCAATGGACATTCGGCACCTTACTTCCTCTCATAAATTCAAATCTACCTGCAGAAAGTTTTTCCTGGTAACATAAAACTGAGTTGTGTGTGTCATTGTGTGTATGTTGTGTGAATGGGTCTTCTGCATGTATTATTATTATTATTATTATTATTATTATTATTATTATTATTATTATTATTATTATTATTATTGTCACCTTAATTGCTGTACTGATATGTAGGCCTAACTTACCGGTAGTCTTAGAATTATCTGTCTGTAGTATTATTTCTTTTTAGAATTTCTATGTCTTCCTTTTATGTTTACATTATTAAATTCTGTTTATAGTGGTTAAGTGTAAGAGAGGGCCGTGAACCCTAAGTTCGCCGCAAATGTAAATCAGGAAAAAATAAATAAATAAATAAATAAATAAATAAATAAATAAATAAATAAATAAATAAATAAATAAATAAATAAATAAATAAATAAATAAATAAATAAATAATATTTATGTTGAGTGTCCGGTCGTTACCCTTGCTTCTAGGAATTCCTCGCCTGCAGTTCTACTTCGGATCCATTGACAAATATTAGAAACAGCTTGTACGATTGTTTGTGTTTGCGTGACATTCCTAGCCTCGTTCCTTTCTCAAAAAAATGAATGAAATGGAAAGTCTTTACCTACCGCCGGCTACTTAGTATTGAACATATGTCCCGACTGCTGAGGAAAGTTTATGATGTGAGACTATAACATAGCTGAATACTGAAGTTAAAATTACTCGCAAAAAATGTCCGATACAGCATAACTCCGTTACTCGAAATCTTCCCTTTTATGCTCAAGATAATTGGTTGAATATCGGCAGTGCAGTACCAAAGTCAAAGATACTGGATATTGTCCTGTGTCTAAACCCACGATATTTTCTAAGTATAAAAAACTGATTCACTAGTGGAGACCGATCATAATTGACGTCTTAACAGAGTCACAACTCGGAGTACAACTGACTGTCAGGACTCGGTCCTCTCTCGACTTCACCCTCGACTTATGGCGGAAGAATTCTACTGCACGTTATGGATTGAGATACTCAGAGCATTCATTTTCCATACCAAAAGTCGTATCACTTCACATTTTTGTCTTACCTAACTCACAAAATCACTGCCCTTCGATTGATAAGTCTTGATTTAGAAATCGATCGTCCATTTTTAAATTTTGATGGCTGGGGTGGCGATATGATTCTTCGGGCACTTGTTGATGTCGGGTATCCTTCGCCAAGGTGCGGCGTTAGCTTCTATACTGAAATTCAAGTCAAGAGCTTAGGAAAAGTATCCTTCCGCATGTGAGCATGTCCCCTGTTCCCCCTTCCCGTCACCGTTCTCCATCTCCGCCACAACCAGCTTATCATTAACGCCGTGCGTCCATCTGACAAGTACAGTACTTCATTCTGAAATAGTGAAGCATCAAACGAAATCACTTCCTTTCACATAGCTGTACTTTGATTACGTACCATACCTATTTATTCCTTTATTGACCATGTAAAACCTACAGATTACTGACGAATACCGAGGCAAGAGAAGCAAGGTTCATTTTTATTTCATAATGCAATTTGTGTGAGGCACATGGAGACTTACAATATAAGTATACGATTCTCCTCTCGTGCAACGACTGTCAGTGGCAGTTTCCCACAGTTAAAAAGCTGAAAAACCCACCCGTGAGTGGGATTGCAAAATACAATGCTTCCAGGAATGTTATAAATATTGTAGTCTCGTCATTCGGAAGGTAAAAACGAACTCATGATCTTCTCATGACAACTGTCAGTTGGTGGTGCTGTGGCTTAGTTCCATTATGCGGCCAGAAGGCGGCATTGAATAAGGAATTATATTTATTTTTTTGCTAGTGGCTTTACGTCGCACCGACACAGATAGGTCTTATGGCATCGAAGGGGATGGGAAAGGCCTGGGAGTTTGAAGGAAGCGGCCGTGGCCTTAATTAAGGTACATTGCCTGGTGTGAAAATTGGAAACCACGGAAAACCATCTTCAGGGCTGCCGACAGTGGAGTTCGAACCCACTATCTCCCGGATACAAGCTCACAGCCGCGCCCCTAACCGTACGGCCAACTCATCCGGTGAATTTTATTTTGAGACTAGCAAGATACCCGTGCTTCGCTACGGTATTATACTGAAATTTATGATTGAATGCTTATCGTTTTATATATAACCCGCCGATATTCGCGATCTGACTCGTTTCCTGAGACATTCCGCCAAACTTCACGATCTGACTGGTTTTCTGAGAGATTACGGCAAAGTTCCTCCCATTTTTCAATCTTTTTTCCAGCAATCGATTTCGTACTTCCAGGGCTAGGTCCAGGTATTCCGCGCGGTCAGTTGGGTCCCTAAATCTTTGCCACCTTTTCCTATAAGCATTTTTAATGTGGATCAAATCCTTGAGGAGATACGGCGTGGTGTCGTCTTGGGTGCCTTGGCGGTACTGAACCCGTGGCCGGACTGCAATCGTAGTCATTACCCGTCCGGGACCCATTTCCAGCATGGTCCGCACATTTTGATGACGGTCCAGAACATTATTATTATTATTATTATTATTATTATTATTATTATTATTATTATTATTATTATTATTATTATTATGACAGTATGACCAGCACCATTGTCGCCCGTAGGCAAGTGCGCAGGACTTCTGGCGATACGAATGACATACTTCCGTGCATTATAGAGGTGAACAATTGCACGGTCAATCTTATACCTATCGTTTATTTCAAATGTGTTCAAATTTTTATTTATATGCCAGAAGAATCTACTGTAATCTAAGAAGGTTCTCCAAAGGGAAAGATGGCTCTTGAAAACGAACCCAGGAAAGATTCAAAATGATCGGTTTATGATCCCAATAAGTACATTGAAAAACCACAGCCTGTTTCCAGTCATTCATCCGGGTCAGGAATGGAATGAATAAGCCCACAGCTAGCGGTGAGGATAGGAATTGTGCCGCCTGCCGAAGCCTGTCGCACTCCTCTGGGGCAATGATTAATGAATGACAAATTAAATGATATTGGAGAGTGTTTCTGGAATGAATGATGATGGGGAAAACCGGAGTACCCGGAGAAAAACCTGTCCCGCCTCCGCTTTGTCCAGCACAAATCTCACATGGAGTGACCGGGATTTGAACCACGAAACCCAGCGGTGAGAGGCCAGCGCGCTGCCGCCTGAGCCACGGAGGCTCCTTATAAGTACATTAGGAACAGTAAAATCAATTGGTCTCACCTCCGTTTTCACCCCACCGCGGTTAAGTTGATTTACCCCTCCCCCCCAGAAAAAGAAGGCGTGTTTCTTTATGTTTAAAGGAGATTCCAAATACCAATGTTCACGTGTGCTCCCTTCAGTTTTGAGATATAAGTATTCCCATAAAAATAATTCACTTTTTTCACTTACTTTCACACTCACCCTCCCCCCCTTTAAGTGAATTTTCCGGCAAAAATATTATTCTTTAATAGTAAAGGATCTTCTAAATACCGATTATCTTCATTTTTTGAGATATGTGTCCTCATGAAACGAATTCAATTCCTTTTCACAGCCGCCCCCAAAGACGATTCCCCGCCCCCCCCAAAAAAACCCGTCGTTTTATTTTTAAAGAAGATCTAAATACAAATTTTCACGTCTGTAACAACTTTAGTTTTTATTAGATGTAAGTATCCTCATACAATTAATTCAATTAATTTTTCAATTTTTCACCCCCCTCCCCTTATTGGATTTTCCGAGAATACCTGTTTCTTTACTTTAACAGGAGATTCCAAATACCAGTCTTTACGTCTGTAACATTTTACGTTTCTGAGATATACTGTAGATATAGTCTTTCTAAAAATTCACCCCAATTTGTCACTCCTGTTTAACCCCCATTAATTAGATTTTCCAAAAACAAAAAAATGATGTTTCTGTATTTTTAAAGGAGATTCCATATACTAACTGTCTGGTCTGTAATATCTTCAGTTTCTGTGATATAAGTATCCTTATTAAAGACATTCAACCACTTATTCACACTTTTCACCCCTCCTATTGGTATTTACAGAAAACAAAAAAATACATGTTCTCTTATTTTTAAAGGAGATTCTAAATATCAATTTTTACATCTGAAAACTTTTGAAGTTTTGAGATATAGATACACTCATTTTCTAATACCCCCCCCCCTTTCACCACCACTATTTGGATTTTCTAAAAACAAAAAGTACGTGTTTCTTTATTTAAAAGAGATCCCAAATACCGATTTTCAGGTCTGTAACATCTTCATTTTCTGTGATATAAGGATTCTTATTAAAGGCATTCAACCATTTTTCACCCATTTTCACCCCTCCTATTGGGATTTTCCGAAAACAAAAGAATAGGTGTTTCTTTATTTTGAAAGTAGATTCTAAGTACCAATTTTAACATCTGTAAACTTTGAAAGTTTTGAGATATAGATACTCATTTTAAAAATTCACCCCCCTTCCAACCCTCCACTATTTGGATTTTCCTAAAACAAAAAGTACATGTTTCTTTATTTTTAAAGGAGATCCCAAATACCTTTTTTCAGGTCTGTAATATCATCCGTTTCTGAGATATAAGTATCCTCATTAAAGGCATTCAACCCATTTTTCACTCCTTTTCATCTCTCCTGTTGGGATTTTCCGAAAACAAAAAATACGTGTTTCTTTATTTTGAAAAGAGATTATAAATACCAATTTCTACGTCTGTAAACTTTTACAGTTTCGAGATATAGATACACTCATTTTAAAAATTCAACCCCCCTTTTCACCCCCCATTATTTGGATTTTCCAAAAACAAAGAAATACGTGTTTCTTTATTTTTAAAGGAGGTTCCAAATTTAAATTTTAATGACTGTAACCTCTTCAGTTTTTGAGATATAAGTCTCCTTATAAAAGGTGTTCAACCCATTTTGCCCCCCCCCCTTTTCACCCCTCTTCATGGGATTTTCGGAAAACAAAAAAATACGTGTTTCTTTATTTTTAATGTAGATACCAAATACCAATTTTTATTACTCTAAACCTTAAAGTTTTTGAGATATAGATATTCTCATTTTAAAAATTAACCCCCCTTTTTACCCCCTTAATGATGGAATATCAAAAAATACTCCCTTAGCGAGCACCTACATGTTAATATGAATGTATCCCCAAAATTTCATTTCTCTATGTCCAGTAGTTTCGGCTCGGCGATGATGAATCAGTCAGTCAGTCAGTCAGTCAGTCAGTCAGGACAAGTTGTTTTATATATATATATATATATATATAGATTAAAGATCAAGTCACTTAATCCACTCATTTACTTTCAACACTTGGAGATTCCTTAAAAACAAGGTGTATTTCTATTTTTCGTAAGAGTTCATCTATTCGCTTATTTCAATAGATTGTCTACCCGACACACTTACACCGAAAAAAATATTCATGACGCTTCCTATTATTCTGTGCGATATAACAGAATGATATTGGAAACTCATTCGATTATTTAAATTGATTATTCATTCGATTATTTAAATAATCGGATAGAAGTTATTCTATTATTAAAAGTGTTCCATTATGCCATCACTATAAGGGTGGACAATTATCCATTCAAAGAAGAAACTGGCCCTGGTCGTGAGTTTTGACACTGGCCGAGGTCGAGAAACCTGTTCGCACTAATCCTCTTCCTGGAATTCGTGAGTTTTGAGACTCGTGAGTTTTGAAACTCGTGAGTTTTGAGACGACACGAACGATCTTTCGCTGGAGACTTGGATTTTCCGTGGAGTTTAAATTCCAAGCGAGCTGCGTAAACACTGTGCACAGAAACGCCGACCAGCTGCGCGGACTTTATCACGTCTTCCACAGTCCACAGTGGATTCTAATCTCGTAGGCTACTGTAAACGTTTAAAACAATTTGGTTTCGATTTTCTATTTTATTTTTCTCCACTTTTGTTAGCTTTAAAGTATTTCACAGGGGACTCAAGCGTCACAGCATCACACACGTCTTGCTCACAGCTGGCAGCCATTATGAATACTGAACACAACACGCTTGTTGCAGCCAGTATTGCCAACAGTTTTCTTGGATCCATCTTCAACGTCGCACATATTATGCGAACTTATCAGCAGTGGAATGAACTCGAACAAACTTACTAAGTACACAGTGCAATAAGATATCAATATCATATTAAATAATTATTATTTTGCTACATACACCACTGAAAACAATAACTATTCATAGCCATCTATGTATGAATTATAAGAGTTGGTAACGAACCCGAATAACATACAACTTGTGAAATATTTCCCATATTTATACAGGGCAAAATTTTTAATTCATCAAGTCAGTTCACCAGAATATCTAACCAAACTGAAGAAAGCTCCTGACTTCAGGAACAA
Organism: Anabrus simplex; assembly: GCF_040414725.1. Classification (NCBI taxonomy): domain Eukaryota; kingdom Metazoa; phylum Arthropoda; class Insecta; order Orthoptera; family Tettigoniidae; genus Anabrus; species Anabrus simplex. The sequence continues at coordinate 46,429,506 of NC_090266.1, read as the reverse complement.
GTAACAAACCTAGGGAACTATTTGGCGCTGCGGAAGCCTTTTCACCGACCAGAAGTCTGACTAACATCAAAGGGACCGCTAAGGTCTTGAGTTGACTCTCAGTATAACTCGTGCATCGCTACTACGTACAATCTAATTATTAACTTCCCGTTACAGAATTCACGTTGCCAATTGCTCCTAAATGATCGTATTTTACCCTGATGTTAGGATCACACGAATACCTCTTAAATTTCAGTCACATTTCACAGATCAACTGAATATTCCTGCCCTTTAGTTTTAAAATTGGGAAAAGGGCGAGCATTCGTTGGCTGAGAGGTATTCGACGTTGCTCTGTCTAGACGATTCCAAGATAAATAAGTGGCGTTGGGTAGGCTGTTTGATCGTCTTTCTCTGTCTAATTCCTGCTTCCTTGTCAACCGCCCATAGGGATGTTCCCGCGTTTGCTTAATTGTCCTAAATTTCACTCGCAGCTTCACCGTATATCGAATGCTTTCTTCTCAAAGGTAATACCTGTATGATCATAATAAACGTGACATTTGGAGACTTGACTAGCTTAAAAGCTCTACTCCGGAGGTCTTTGAAGTTTTACCGCTGAGTTCGAACTGAAATCTGCTGTACTGGCTGCAATCGCATTTAATATTTATTGAAACCAAAATTTTATTTCAATTAGACTCGATCAGATGGTGCAATATAGGTAGAAGGAAATGATAAAATTTGACATAGATGGTATTCAAAACTCAATTAGGTCTTAATCAGGCAAGAATTTGTACTTGTAGATCTTGTATTTGTGAAACTGCTCAGGACAATTTCGTTTGATGCTCCAGCTGAGGAGTTAATGACTGCTTAGTATCAGATACTACAGCCGTTCCCTCATACAGCTCAAAAGCCCCTTGATCACAAAGTCCACTTCATCCTCAGCTAAAACGATGTTTTTGAAAACTAGAACGAGGAGTGTCTCGGATAATGGGATGAGTCGTATTGCTGAGAGAATGAGATCGTATGCCTGTTTTTGCAGCCGATACCCTTCGCACTGATCAGACAGAAATAAGTCAGAGCTGTGGCTCTTGAGTTCATGAACATTATGTGAATTCAGAAAAACCTTTTTGTTTTCCTTTTATATAATCATGAAGCATTTCCCCACAGATATGACACACAATATGCAGAGCCCATTTCTTGGCCGGATTGCCTACGGAAATTTAGAAATTTCAAAAGAGAATTCAAATGAACGTCTCACAAGTTACGAAATATTGCACCTTTTACAATGAAGTGTGTCGATATATATAAACAGAAGCCTTCATGATTATTTTCACAGTTATGCCAACTTAAAGAAGCCATGATCCCGTCTGAAAACCGAAAATACGGTGTTTAAATCAGATAAAATTTCACATTTAAGAATAATTAGAATAAAATAACAATGGTGTGCGTAGACTGTTAATTACCATATAATTATCTTTAATCTAAGCTCCGTTGCCCTCCAGCTCACGGCTCCAGTGTGAGAACCAACTGGTGTCTTTATCAGCAAAATTAAAATTGCGAGGAAAGGACAGCATACACAAGAGAATGGATTTCAGATTTATAATCAGTGAAGCAGGAATACAGAGCAACTGCTAGAAAAGCCAATGCAACAGAGAGTAAGAAGAAAGATGTCCTACAGAGCTATCCTTCGCCACTCTCCTAAAAGTATTGGTTCTGTGCCTTCAACAGAATCATCCTTTCTGTCCTTTCCTCGAAAATGACATGCATTAACCCATGTTTCATCTATCCATAATCCGGAAGAACTGAAGTCTTCCGACATGACTTGTCTCAAGTATCCGTCCCGCCAGAATCGCAATCTTAACCCGTTCCACAAACGCTCTTTACCCATTCACTGTCTTGCACCGGAATCCCAGATGTGTAACCAGAATGTTCAAGGAATATTGTCTTTCTTGCAAGAGCCACTTTCTTTAAGAGAACGGAATAATTTTGCTGTATTAAAATGTCTCTTGTCCGCCTCTGTGGCGTAATGGTTAGTGTGATTGTCTGCCACCCCCGGAGTTCCGCAGTCCCGGGGCTGATTTCCTACTCTTCCACGAAATTTTAAATGTGCTACGAGGACTGGAACGGGGTGCAATGAGTGTTTGATTTTCACCTCAGCCATTCTCGAAGTGGTTTTCCGTTGTTTCCCACTTCTCCACCAGGCAAATGTCGGTTCGGTACCTAACTTAAGGCCATGGCCGCGTCCATACCTCTTTCTCGTCTGTCCCTTCTCACATTCCCTAAACCCCACAAGGTCCCTGTTCAGCGTAGCAGATGAGACCGCCTTGGCGAGGTACTGGTCTTCCTTCCCTAATACTCTCCCAGGCCCAAAGGACAGTGCCCTTGAGGCGATAGAGGTGGGATCTCACGCATATCCGCGGAAAAACCAACCCTGGACGGTAAACGGATTAAGAAAGAATGTTCCTCCCTGTGGTAATCGGAACAGATATGGCGACGAACATCATCAAGCTGAAAATCGCCTTTGTGACTGCACGGTGTATCGAGTTAAGAAGGTCCAGTTGATTGAGCCGCTGCATGGTAATTTTCTTTCCCAACTGCTATCACCGTGCTTCGATGTATTTTAATCACGTTGGCCGTTCTCTGCACTTCAGAACACTCCAGCACTGACTTCACACTGAGTCTTCCTGCCTTGTACATCTTTTGTTGGCGACGTGCTTACTCGAACTGGACCATTCTCTTCATTTCATGGTAATGCCAAGCACACACTCAAAAGAAAAAGGACGAACTTGAGTGCTAACTCACAACAGCTAATTAACTCTGTTATAATATACGATTCTACAACTGTATAAACGGTCTTTAACACTGAACAATGCCCGCCTCTGTGGTGTAGTGGTTTGCGTGATTACCTGCAACCCTCGAAAGCCCGGGTCGATTCCCGGCTCTGCCACACAAAATTTGAAAAGTGGCACGTGGAATGGAACGGACTTCACTCAGCCTTGGGAGGTCAACTGAATAGAGTGGGGTTTGATTCCCGCCTCAGCCATCCTCGAAGTTGGTTTCCGTGGTTTCCCACTTCTCCATGCAAATGCCGGCATGGTACCTAACATAAGACCGTGGCAGCTTCCTTCCCTCTTCCTTCTCTCTTCCCATCCACCACAAGGCCCCTGTTCAGCATAGCAGGTGAGGCCAAATGGACGGGGTACTGGCCCTCCTCCCCAGTTTTATCCCGACCAAAAGTCTCACGCTTCGGGACACTGCCCTTGAGGCAGTACAGGTGGCATTCTTCGCTGAGGCCGAGTAAAAAACCAACTTTGGACCATAAACTGATTAAATAGTAAATCATGTCAGCGAACCAAACAACGCCATATCAACTGGACATAATATACGTCACACACCTACAAATTCACGTGGTACACTGAAGAAAAACTGACAACAGCGCGAACAGTATTCAATTTAAATTATATATATAGTGCAACCCACCCATGGAAATAGATCTACATGATTTACAGATCCATGTAAATCCCTCGATTATCAAACATCAAGTCGGAAATATGGAATATTTCGTATGAATCATCAAATTAATTTGTCTTACACAGCAATAAGTTGGTCAGATAGGATTATGGATATCAAGTCTAATGGCATTCATCAGATTTGAGTTGTATGCTATCGTACCCCAATTATGTCTATTACCAATTTAGCTTATTCATAACCATGCTCACGTATTCTAACCGAAATTTGCCATTCAAATTACTCTCAGATTACACTCCAGAATGACGATTCCTCCTTTCCTTCCATGGTTTGTGATGGTGAACACTACGAAGATTATACTGTGAAGTAAATTGATTCCAGGAACACTTAATAGTGAAAGCAACAGAAATAAAAATCGCGATCCAATCAAAGAAATGCATGTAATTATCCCGCCAGAAAATATGTATTTACTTCTCTCTCTGACTACCTACCTACCTACCTATCTTCCGGTAAATATTCAGGTAAACAGAACAAACCAATTTCTATAAATAATTTAACAATATGATATAAGAAGAATTACACAAAATACGACAAAATCTGATTGTTTAGTAAGCCATACCTTCCAGCTTCGACTTGTCTCCCAGTCCGTAGAACACAATTACTTATAATTATAGAGAAAGTTTCATATTCTCAAATCTGAAAAATAGGATCAAACATCTCATTTTGATTTCAACATAGCTCTTTTAGTTTAACTATTTATCGTTATCACTACCGGTGTGATAGTTACTGTGCTGAACGGGGTCACACCTTTTTGTAGAGGGCCGATGACCTATATATTAGGCCTCTTTAAACAACAAGCATCAATATTTTTGTAGGGATCATACATATATGTATCGTTCAATAGCTCCTATAAAAGGCCCGTGAGGGTTAAATCGTGTGATCTTAAAAAAAACCGAGACACTACTTACATAAGTAAATGAATGCCTTTTAATTAACAATTAATTTTGCTTGTGTTTTAACGTCGCATTAACACATCGAAGGTTTCCAATGAAGCAAGGGTGGGAAAGAGCTAGGACTGTGAAATTAGCGGTCGTAGCATTAATTAAGCTACAGCCCCAGTATTTTCTTGGTTTGAAAATAGGAAACCACGTAAACCATCTTCTTGGCTGCTGACGGTAGGATTCGAACCCACCATCTCCCGAATGCGAGCATACAGCTACGCGACTCTAGCCGTACGGCCAACTCGCTCGGTAAAACATAATTTACTCTCAGCTGCTCGTCGTTATTTGCAATGACACTATCCACAATAATAGAGTATCTACAAGTTCGTTCTTCGTTTTAATGATGTCATTCCATTGCTATGCAGTTGACTATACTGAATGTTTACGTCAGAGCTGTTTGCACGGGAAACTCCTTCAGGAAATTGTGTTTCCAGTTAGTTTGCAGCCTTTGCAACATTCGGCAACTTCTCTCCGGTTGTACGCTGCTTCGTGTAGCCATTTCTTGCATCACAATGAAAGCCCCTACAGAGGATCACACATTCTACTGCGGAGTATGAATCTGAAGCACCGGGCACATATTTGTTCTAAAGCAGTTGTAAGCTCTGCGAAAGGAAACTCTCGTTATATCCTCCAGTTAATTCCCACATCTAATTTAAAATCTCCTTTAGGTCACTCTTGTAATTACTTAAGGCTCTCTAGAGTTTCAGTATCTCTATCTCCAGATTCTATTGCGCGTACCCTCTTTCCCTCCCCTCTCGCCATCACATTTATTTTGCTGCTCTCCACACTGATTCTCTGTTTCCATCCCGCCGCTCTTGTACTTCCCTCTCACTGTTTCCTGAAATCACAATTTCATCAGAAATGTTTACTATGTTCATCATAGAATGACTTCCAAAAGGCTAGGAAAACAACAGATTTGGAATCTGCCACCTGGGCGACTGCAGATCAGTAGTGTTTGGCTTGTGCTACCCTTCATGTTATCATTCAGTGCAATTAAACAATTGTAAAGATGACTAAGCATTTTGTAACTTTAAGATAATTTGTGGATTGGAATAGAGTTAATGGATGAGTATATAAAAAATATTTTACTATGAAGTCTTGCTGGAATTGCAACTTTACTTCGTTTACAGCAGTAAAATTATTCCATTATATTCAATTCTGTTTTAGTCCTTTCTGTTCTAAATATCGTTTATAAAGGAATAAAAAAGACTCTGAAAAATATCCTCTCTCCCCCCAGAGAGCAGACACTAAATTCACTAGGTTAATCCTAAATAAGACTCCAGAAAAATATGGAGCCAATCATATCTCTCAGAGGACATACACTAAATTCACTGTCTCAATCCTAACACTCCACAACAATATGGAACATACCATCCCTCTCTCTCAGAGAACATACACTAAATTCACTACATCAATCCTAACACTCCAGAACAATATGGAACACACCATCCCTCTCTCTCAGAGAACAGCCACTAAATTCACTACATCAGTCTTAACATTCCAGAGCGATATGGATCATATCATCATATCTCTCAATGTTTTACTCTCACCTCATGCACAACTGTATTTATAATCGAAATATTTTCAATGGATGCAATGTTTGAAATGTTCTTGTCAACAGAATCATTTGGTGAAAATGATCTTTCCTGCTATTTTGCAAGGGTTGTAAAATTATGTGTCATCAATACAATATTCTAGAATATCGTGCTTACTTCCAGCCGTAGCGGACGAGCAGGAGTATCGACTGACCCGCTACCTGATGGCCAACTACGACCCTTCAGTTCGTCCTGCCGAAAACTCATCCGAGCCACTGAAGGTGGTGTTTGGTGTTTCACTACATCACATCATCGATGTGGTAAGTCTTAAATTTCTCTGTTCTGTATTTTTATATGTTTCTTGAAGTGCGGATATTGAAAAACAAATACGGAGTGGAATGGATAACTTTACGATCGAATGATGATTATGATCGCTGTCATTGTTCTCTCACATGCAGAGGACCGTGTCATGGTCATAAAGGGTATATGTGAAATATGACACTCGCTTTAAATTGGTGCCCTTGTAAGTAGATTATGTAAAAGTATTTTCTGCTTCGCTGTATACCACCATTGAAGGCCCTGGTCTCACGTTATCGTGTGAGTGATACTGTTATTGGTGGCTGGAAGTTTCTCTAGGCATATGAGCACAATTTACGTATGTACCTCTTCGTACTCTGCCATTGATTTTGGTGAAGTTTAATGTATATACAGGATAGTCCGCTTAAAACTACCTCCACAAGTATCTCGTAAAACAGTTAATGATAACTGAAATACCTCAACGAGAGAATAATGCATTAATGAATAATATGTTATTTGACTGTTGCCTCTTTCAACCAATGAAGCAGTCACTTCTGATTTTCATTCAGAGATGTCAACCACGTGACGGAGTCCTAATCATTTGTTTACCTAGTCTTTGAATTCTTCTTCATATAAACAAATATTTTCCCGCATTACACCTCTTGAATTCCAAATTTATCTTAATATTATGACCTTTTCTACTTTCAAAATCTCTACTGGAGCACATTCGTCTACTAATGTCATTCCTCGCCATATCTCCACTAATGGACCTGAACATTCCGCTTAGTCGAGCCACTCATCTCCTTACTCCTAACTCTTCGCAGCCCAAACTCTTCAACATAATCATTACACCACTTTCATTTTTTGGTCAGAAATCTGTCAGAACAAATCGTGCTGATTTCTTTTAGATGTATTCCAGTTCCAGTTTACACGTAATCCTGGTGAGGGTCTCATACACTGGGACCATATCGTACTCTAACTGGAGTCGCATTAGTAACTTACACGCTCTCTCCTTTACATCCTTACTACCATATGAAGAGTTCTGTAACCTTTATATACAACCTGGTTAAAGATCATTCCTATGCACTTACAGTGTTCCCCATGAAGTACATTCCCTCCATCAACACATTAATTACCACTGAGAAGCCTTTTCCTATTGGTGAAACTTATGAACTGACTTCTCAGCCCGTTTACCATCGTACCATTGTCTGCTGTCCAACTCACAAATTTATCGAGATCCTTTTCCAGTCTCTCACAAACGTTGAATTCATTTAATACTCTATACAGTATAACACAAAGTCTTATCTGTGATTCCAGTTCTTTTCTCATATCGTTCAATATATAAGGAAACATAAAGTTCAAATAATACTGTCTAACGGGACAGCCCTCTTAATCTTTACAGGATCAGAATACTTCACCTATTCTAATTATCTGAGTTCTGCTTTCTAGAAATTCTACCACACATTCAATCAGTTTTTTTTCTAGTCGACTATCCCTCACTTTACGATGTAGTGTCCCATGATTTATCCAATCAAATCTTTGGATGTAGGTGAATAGAAATGTGACAGAAGTCTTCCAAACTTTCCGACATAGAAATTCTTGGGAATAAGCTGAGGAGAGAACTTATATTATTGACGACAAGAAGGTAAAGTGTACACATTTTCTCAACGTGCATCGGCAATAACTTCAGTGATTTTTTAATTTAGTGTGGCTATTTCTAGCCGAGTGCAGCCCTTGTAAGGCAGACCCTCCGATGAGGGTGGGCGGCATCTGCCATGTGTAAGTAACTGTGTGTTATTGTGGTGGAGGGTAGTGTTATGTGTGGTGTGTGAGTTGCAGGGATGTTGGGGACAGCACAAACACCCAGCCCCCGGACCATTGGAATTAACCAATGAAGGTTAAAATCCGTGGCCCTGTCGGGAATCGAACCCGGGACCCTCTGAACCAAAGGCCAGTACGCTGATCATTCAGCCAACTAGTCGGACACTTCAGTAATCATGTTGGATTTTAGTTTGCAAACGTTAATATTCTATCATTAAAAAAATAAGTTGCCGGACTTGGAGATAATTATAATTATGGTGATACTTTAAAGGGAGGTTAAGTAAATAGACACACAACCGGTAGCGTTTACTCTAAGCCAAACCAAAATGCCATGGCACAAAAATCCAGAAGTGCCATGGCCTACCAAGCGACTGTTGCTCAGCACGAAGGCCTGCAGATTACAAGGTATCGTGTGGACAGCACAACGAATCTTCCCGGCCATTGTTCTAGGCTTTCTAGACCGAAGCCACCTTTATTTTTCTAATTTTAGACTTTGATTGATATGTGAGAGCAATTATGAACTACGAGTGGCTTAACGACTTAAAGTGCGAAGAAATCTGTCGGAGGAAAATTAACACAATTTATTCACACACTCCTTTAACAGGCACCGATAACGCTCGAACGACTAGCAGTGCAAATCTCTCTGATAACGAAATAAGAATAATACAGTAATGGTGTTAGGTTTGCAATGCCTAGTGAATCTTGAATTTCGATGCTCTTCGTGGCCCATTCTTGTCTTTCGCTGATATTTCTTTCCTGGAAGTGTCAGACCTCATCTTCTTCTCTTCTGGTCCAAGTTAAGAAGAGGATAGTTACACAGTAGTACCCTCCCTTGAAATAATAAAGATCACCACCAGCGCATATGTAACGGGCTTTGTAGCAAATGTTTCGAAATTACTTCTGTGAGGTATCGAATGTGTCGAAATGCTTCAATTTTATCACAAAACGACGTTTCTTTAAAACTCCTTGAAAGTATTATGGAATCAACTTTGCAGCTAAAAAGTGAGTAGAAGTCCAAGTTTTGTTGTTTCTTCTTTTACTCTGCAGAAACTATGTAAAGTCTGAAAACATTCGATGGTGAATAGTTAAGAAATAACTGATATTCCTTCCGGATGCAGTAAAAAGAATAAAATGTTGGATTTACGGTAATCACTCTCATGAACAGATCGAAGATGCATGCCCTACCTTCTGCGTTATATTCTCATCCATTTTCCAGCATCATTGCCAACGTCTAAATGATATTTTGACTGCTTCACTTGCAAGTTAATCAAAACTGATGTAGGATTACTGTTTGAAACAAACTAATATTCTGTGGTGATGTAACATCTCTGACTTAATGACCGAAAAAGAAGTGAAAACCTTTTAAACTTTGTTATATAAATAATCCGTGATAAATATTAGATTGTAATAGTTTTTTTGATTTCATTCTTAATCAGTATTAGTCTTGTTTCTGACGGATTGGTTTAATTAAAACATTCAGACATGATTATATCTTAATAAATGTAAATATCCATCTATTTATTGGCCTTATTACTCACCATCACGACACTGATAGCAGTGACAGTGGTAACTCTGGTTCTGATACTTGTGAAGTGATCGTTTATTTATATTATTTTCGTGTGTGGCATGTTTCAATGTCTACACCATGGCAATGCCTAAGGAGGACAACAAAAGTGGATCATCATCAGGCACACCTATGGACAGTAATGACTCCATAATTACGCGAGTGGCAGTAAAGACTCCACCGATATGGCGGAAGAATGTAAAAATGTGATTAGTGCAAATTGAGGAGCAATCCGCTACCGCCGATATTACAGCAGAGCTAATGGAATTTAATTATCTTATCGGCTCTCTTGCAGCCGATATCTCTCCGTTGCCGCTGGGGAGAGAGTGTATGGTAACGTCACATTTCTCACTTAATGATCAAAGGAGAAGGGAAAATCTTTTATTCCTTGTAACATGCATAATCCACGGTACAGATTGCAATAGTTATCTTGATTTCATTTTTGTTTAGTATTCTTTCAAGCGGATTTGCCTGTTTAAAACATTCAAACATTCACAATTTTTCTTAATAAACATGAATATTCATCTGTTTAATGGAGTTACATCAGCACGAGACGTTCCCGATTTCGAATGGTGCCACCTCATAAAGCCAAACCTGGTTGTGTTGTTGCTTCATATCGCTCGGTTTTCAGAGCGAGTTTATGGAATTCATTCCTTTCACGTGGACTGATCTCGACAGTGTCCATTTTTCCTGCACCCCCCCCCCCCGTAATGTTTGTCCCGTTATTCGTCTCCACTTTTGTTGTTGGTATGTTGTGTGGTTGTGTGTGAAGTGCAGCTGATGAGGCATAGGGCTACGATAGGAATGGTGGATGTAAATATTTATCTAGAATGGGTGTGTAGAGCACGGTGAAGAGGAAGATTGAAGATATTCCTTTCTATGCCAAAGAATTAAATAGCTGATCTCCAGACAGTGCAGCTTCTCAGTTTCAGCGCATTTCACCATTGCTCCAAAATGCAGAAAACTCATTCTGGTCCTTCTTCATTCCAGAAATATGAATACAAGTCTCGTATTTTCTGAAGACATATTGCTAGTAAAGTATTTTTGAAAAACAGGATCCAAGTGTTTCTAAGATTCTCGTGTAACAGAAAGTTTTCAAATAAATTCATATGACTTCAAATGCCCGGCAGTTTTAGTCAGATTTACGCAATATCCTATGGCATTCTCTAAATCTCTCCAAGATTATAGACATTAGTTTCTCTAACTGAACCATAGACTAACTGCTAGTGAACGTATCAGTTCTGTAAATAGATCAATGACAAGAGTTTAAAATAGTCTAACTTCAATTACACATATTTTATATCTTACTCTCTACAATTTAAAAAAAATCCTTGCAACGCCAGGTTATTTCTTTCCATTTCTTACTGATTCCCTTGTATTCGATTTATAACCGTCTACAATCTTTATTATGAACGTTTTAGTCTTTGCTCTGTAATAAATAAAATGTTTAGTCTACTAATGGTCCTCTTTCGCTTCAAAATAGTCCCTCTGTAATCAGTTACACTGCTGTCAGCATTTCGAAACCTTTTGTAAGTAGCCTGAGGAAATTACTTGTGGAATGTTCTTCAGCTCATCAATCTCAGCATTTCGAAGATGTCTTTATATCACACCCCTTTCAACGTTCTTTTCTTTTCAGGGAGGGAGGAAGAGTACATGAATTTACATGGCAGATGAATATAAGGGATGCAGAAGAACTGTCAATTACAGTTCAGCAGCAGATTCCTGGACCGATAGGGCAATGCGTGATTGTACATTGCAAGACAATAAGAACCATTATCCCGATTCCCTGATGTCATGTAGGGAGTTATGCCAGGATTGAATACCTTTTACCGGAAGAAATGTGACGTAAATGTATCTTATATAATCAGCCATGTCATGATTATGGCGAAGTTTAAATTCCGAGCTTATTTTGAAATGATGCTGTTCTTACAATAATGATGATGCTGATGATGCTTGTTGTTTAAAGGGGCCTAATATCGAAGGTCATCGGCCCCTTCTTACAATGAAAAGAGGAGACATTCTGCGGTCGTATAAGTGTACATTTGACTGTTTGTAATGAAACAAGTATGGTGTAGAATCCAGGAACTCAGGCTCAGAGATTTCAGCTTAGAAGAGGATTGCTCGGTGAAGATCTCATGTCCTCTGGGCTTAAAATCATACGAATTTATACTTTGAGGTTAACCCAGAAATAACTGCTCTGGTGATCATGTACGTACACTTCTCGTTCGTAACTTCTGCGGGAATGTCATAGACCTGTATTCCATCCGTATTGTACTCCTAAAATTCACATAAAGTTAATCATTTGAAGAAGTGCATGACGTTTGAAGGTAGAAGTGACTTTCGTACAACAATTCAGTGCAGAGATGAACCTAAAGTGAAGATGGCAAATCACCGAACATTTGAACTGATATATTCTTACAAGGAAGATTAGGTCCTGTTTTTAATTGGAATTAAAAGTTATCCCTATGATGTACTCCTACACTATCTGACGATCAGATCAGATGCCAGCTGGAGCCAGCTAAGGAAATTACGACACAAAAATTCAGAAATAGCGATCAGGAAATGGGTTGTGCTCCACCAAGGGAGTGCGAAGCCTCATGCGATTTTTTTCAACCGTAATTGCACCAGATTTCTTGTTATGAGCGAATTGGCCAGGTATCCGGCAGTTATTGCAAAGTGCTGTCAAACTGTACAAGAACAATTATTACTTCATCTACAAGTCGGTGCATTTCTGTGCGGATGTAATTTTTGAACTGCAGGGAGAGAGAAAGAGAGAGAGAGAGAGAGAGAGAGCTTTCTTGTATCCAGATTTGTTACGCCAAAATACTCCCAGATTTATCTCTAAAATAACTCTCAGAACTTAAAATTCAATCCTGTATCTAGCCTATATGTTAACCATATATTAGCAAGGATATGATGCTGCGGCCTGGAGAAAGAGTGAGTTGTTAAAAAAGTACCACTTCCATATTTTATTAATCAAGAGCGAGGAATTTCTGGGGAAGTCCATCTCATAAGAAGGTCGTCAAAAGATCCATGAACGCATCTAAAAGTAGGACATTAATTATATAGTATGGAAGCTACACCGGCCCCACACTCTACGGGTAGAGAGCATGCCTCTTACCTGCAGGTATCGGATTCAATTCCCAACGAGGTAAGGGAGGGCTGGTTCGGCGTCCATTCAGCCAACATGAGATAGCGGCCCTGGTATAGAAAGCCAAGAATAAGGGCAAGGAGGATTCGTTACGCTGTCTATGCGTCACCTCGTAATCTTCAGGACTGAGCAGCAGCCCATAAGGGCTCTAGTGTCATGAGATTTGTTCGTTTCTTATTGGAATCCCAATACAAGGATTGCGAACGACACGAACTCGAATTTGAAATACCTATTGTTAGGCCTAAAGTACTCATTTGCACCGTCAACAGAACACTGTGCCCTTAAATGATACATTCTTCACTGAAATGAAATTTTATGACTAAAGCAGTGACATCTACTTCTGAACACTCCTACTACTAGACCATATTTATGTACATGTCCCTGAAAACCAGGCAATTTCTACGATATTTAGATGAATTTTGTATTGTGATTTTACCTTACACTTTAATGAAAGTTATACCGATTTGAAGGCCTACTCCTCTGCAGTAATACATAAGTAAATAAACACAATTATTTCCAACATATCTCAAATCTTACGGTTTTTTAACAGCGTAAATGTCACACCAAACATGTCAAACACATGATTTCAGTTGAAAATAATGCTATCCAATTTCTACACGCACTAGAAATTAATAATGTAGGAGTATGTACCCATTTTTTACAATTAAAGTTTGATTAAAATATAGTGAACATTTTCCAAAAAATATCTTTCTCGTAATTATTTGAAAGTATTTATATTTTTTTGGCCTTTAACTGGCTCTTCGAAATGATGACAGGTTCATATGCATGATATCTACCATATATGTTGATGCAGATTATATATTTGTTTTGGTGGATTTTGAATTATTGACACCTAAACTTCCAAAAAGTATAATTACGGGAAACATCCCACAGTGTCTTTTGTTTAGTTAGACGCCATAACTTTATAATATCCCAGCAGCAATAATTTGCATCTTTTTGTGATTCTTCCTCTTACCGTCTCGCCTTCAGATCCGTATTTCTGCTTCAGTGAACGTTTCTGCTTTGTGAGCACGAATTTTATCAGTTAAAATATGGTGCAGCTCCGTTAAAAGAAAACAAAGTCAATACCTTGATTTCAGCAGATATAGGTACGCTAGAAAAATACTGCAAGTTCAATTGTGGACCCTTCAGTAACATTACTGAAAACAGTTTTCGGGGAGTTGATCAATGGAATGCATTGCCTGCAGCAGTCTGAAAACCTTTTCAAAAGAAATGTAAGTTACTTCAGGAATATAACCAAGTTTTCTATAAATTTTATGTACATTTCAATGTGATGTTGTTTTTTTAAGTTACGCCCAATTTACTGTAAATCATAGAGTCAAGGCAATGAAAATATGTAAGTTGTGAATAACTACAAGTGAGGGAATATTTTCAGTTTTTTCCTCAAATTTCGCATTAATTTACATGAGATTGCTTGTAACATTTATCTTACACTACACGCATGTCATTAAAACGTCGGCTCCAAACGGAGGTAGACGATCAGCTCCGATCTTGACGTTGTAGCCATGCCATGTGGATTTATTGGAATATCTCTCAGGATCTTTAATGCAGTGGTTTCCCGTTGCCTTCTGCATCCTAATGTCGTTGACCAAACTGGTTTCTCCGCCTTTGGGAACAATTTCCTGTCCCCAGGACAATAGAGTGCCCTTACCCATACCCGCTCACCCACTCTCAAAGAGACTGTTGGCACTTGGTGTAGGGGATCTCCTTATACCGGAAGATAATCGGTCCCTTCATTCCTTAGGATTTCACCGTCATTGAAACAAGAACCAAATGGCATTCCCTTGTTTCTATGGTTCATCGGATGTAGTTTATAGGTTAGAATAAATTTGTTACTTTCATTGACCTGTCTCAGTCTCATCCTTGGCTTTGACAATATGAAAGTGACTGGGGTATGAGCGATGCTAGTAATACCATTCCTTATGCAGCCAGTCCCTGTTATGAATGGTATGAAAATATCACTCATAGGGTCGGTTGGTGCGTGCATTTCAGTGGGCTTGGCAGACTGATATGTAATAGCAACTTCTGGCTCGGTGAGGAAAGCAACAGGAAAATACCTCACTCCTCATTTCCCCAGCATACCTCTTCAGTGATGCCTAGGCCATCTATGACAGCTGTTGGCGTACCTGTGGAGGATCAAACCAGCCTTCGGGCTGAATACCCAACATACATTTTTATTTACCAGTTTTTAATTTATTGTATTAATGTGCTCTCTTTCTATTCTTCTTTTATTATCGTGAAATTTATTGTTTCGGTATTATTTCGTGTAATTTTTATTTTTATGGAATTGTTTGTTGTATTTGTGTTGTTGTTTCTGTAATTTAATTTATCTTTTAATTACTTCATTCTCATACAACTGTGAGTAAGCATTGCCATCGGTATATCTCACAACAGCAATGAACTGGTGAATAATAATATTATTAATAATAATAATAATAATAATAATAATAATAATAATAATAATAATAATAATAATAAAAGTAAAGCCAATGAAATTAGATGCTAAAAGATGGAAAATGCATATCGACTAACTCAAAATATCCTTAACAAAAAATGTATCTCAAAGCACACAAAACTAAGACATTACAATACAGTCATTAAACCAGAATGTCTTTTTGGAACAGAGACGCTAATTTTGAACAGGGAAGCAGACATTGAAAACATTGAGAAGAAAGGAACTCAAAATCATGAGAAATATTCTAGGCCTAAAACCCACCGACGGACAATACCAACTTAGAGGCAGACAGGAAATTAAACAATATTCACAGTAAACGCAGGCTAAAATTCTATGAACATATTAAAAGAATGCATCCAGACAGACTTACCAAACAAATAGTCAAATTCTCTTAAAACAGGAGTAAAGACAAAACAGGCACAATGAAATGGCTTGACGAAATCAAAACCGATTTGAAACAGGCAGGAATTATACCAGCGGATGTCCGAAACAGGGCAATCTTCAGATCCAAAATTAATAAATGGCAAGTTGACTAAGCGGAAAGACTAACGACGAAGACTGTAACAACCTGGTATGAATAATAATTAAGTGAAAGGTTTCACCTGATCGATACTTTTTATTATTTAGCCTTCGGCTAAATTTTATGTAATTAAAAACTTACAGTACATGTTTCGATTGCTTAGCAATCATCATCAGCTGTTTTGCTTAAAGCTTAGGTGAAAAAGCATGAAACATTTCATAATTAAAATTAAAATGTGTTAGTGAGGGACACTTAATTGGTGAGGGAGGGCGGGGGTGTGGGAGGTGTGTTTGTTAGTTAAGATTAAATTGTACAAATTGAAAACTATTTCTAAACTAAAAACGTCATTGATTTCATTCTTTGTCACTTCACTGGTTCTTTATTAAGTTCAACAGTTTTCCGCTAAGCTTTTGTACACTTGTCCTTCTTTTTCTAGACCTTTCTTAGTGTTCGGTGGAGAAGATTATGTAGTTGGCCTGAAGACAGAAAGGAAGCCCACAGTAAAAGAATGAAAGAAATAAGGACACAAAAGAAGAAAGGAAGGCAAATGCACGCCTCTAACTTCTTTGCGTAGTCTTAATGGGCTTATTCGCATATATGAATAATAATAATAATAATAATAATAATAATAATAATAATAATAATAATAATAATAATAATAATTTTTTTGCTACTTGCTTTACGTCGCACCGACACAGATAGGTCTTATGGCGACGATGGGACGAGGAAGGGCTAGGAGTGGGAAGGAAGCGGCCGTGGCCTTAATTAAGGTACAGCCCCAGCATTTGCCTGGTGTGAAAATGGGAAACCACGGAAAACCATCTTCAGGGCTGCCGACAGTGGGGTTCGAACCTACTATCTCCCGAATACTGGATACTGGCCGCACTTAAGCGACTGCAGCTATCGAGCTCGGTGTTTAATAATAATAATAATAATAATAATAATAATAATAATAATAATAATAATAATAACAATATCGGGCGAGTTGGCGGTACGGTTAGGGCCGCGCAGCTCTGAGCTTGCATACGGGAGATAGCGGGTTCTAACCGCACTGTCGGTTGCACTGAAGGTGTTTTTCTGCGGTTTCCCATTTTTACACCAGCAAATGCTGGGCTGTACCTTAATTAAGGGCACGGCCGCTTCCTTCCCACTCCTAGGCCTTTTCTGTTCCATCGTCGCTATAGGACCTATCTGTGTCAGTGAGACGTAAAGCCAATTGAAAGTAATAATAATAATAATAATAATAATAATAATAATAATAATAATAATAATAATAATAATAATAATAATAATAATAATAAGTACCTGGAACGGATTTTGAGTTATCTGAAGCGAACATCTAGATGACGCTCTGTGTGTAATAATGTGAACACGTATTAATATTACAGTGTAAATTATGACACAGGCATTTATTGCATTCCTCACCTCTTCGGTTTTTTCTCAATAATGTCTCTTCTTGTCTGTGCCGTGCCTCTGCCATTCGGAAATACTTTGTTTGTGCTTTCTCGTGAACGTTTTTCCAATAAAAGCAAAACCTGTGGAACATGCACGTTGTAGTTAAAATAAAGAGGTTGACTTGTGGAATGGATTGATCTGAAGATGCTTTTTCCTGAGGAGAGGTGAGGTTGTGCCCATGAATGGGGGGGCATATTAACTGGTCACAGCTGGTCGTTAGATAACATCAGTGAAACTTCCAGCATTTGTACGGAATACATAAAGGAACTCGATATGACAGCCATTCACAGCGAACTTCAAGTCTGATGAGGTTCTTGATATTGAATAGCTACGGGCTCTTTCCACACAAGAGCAAAATCCCTCCCAAGATATTTAAATTCTAATACACTCTTAAGCCACCGACAAGCACAAAGCTCTCGTGGGAGATAAGATACCAGATGGTGGTCAAATTCAAATTTAAGATAAAAATCGCAACTTTCTTTTAAGTATACTCTTATATGTTATATTAAAAGTGAAACTTAAGAAGAAACTCATAACTTTCCAGACGGAAGATACGGCCAACTTACACTAGGCCATATTATGTACACGCATGATCATAAAAAAAGGAACACCTTGAAAGACTAGAGATAGGAATTTCATATTCACAGAACATGGTCGTTAGAATTTTCTGCACAAACGGTTAGCACGTGTACTGGTGCCTAGTAGGCACTGGGTCCTCAATGGGCACTGACAACTTGTTCCTTGCGTGATCGCATCGGTGCGTATAAGGCGCGAATGGCATCCTGGGGTATAGCCAACCATGCTGCATTCACCTGGTCCCACAGTTCATCTTTGGTGGTTGGCATTGGGTCACAGCATAGCACCCATCGTTTCGCCATATCCCACACATTTTCGATTGGTGATAAGCCGGGTGATCGGACGGGCCAAGGCAGCAGTCTGACGTCCTGTGACAACAAGAAGGCACGTGTTCGTGCAGAAACATATGGTCGCTGAAATATGGCGTCTGGGGTGTCGTGTAGAAAGGATATGGCTACGGGTCGCACGATGACATCCACGTAGGTCAAGCTGGTCACAGTGCCTTTGACACGCCCCAACTGTGATTTGTGGTTGTACCCACTAGCACCCCACATCATAAGGCCTTGAGATGTCATGTGCGAATGCAGTCAGTGCGATGCCTCTCCCCCTGTCTGCTGGAACCAAAATGCGGCCATCATCTTCAAACAAACAGAACCTGCATTCGTCCGAAAACACTATCTGCTGCCATTGCTGTCCCCATTGACGTCTTTCCATACACATTGCAGTCTAGCATGTTTATGCACATTAGTCAAAGGCAGGCGGAGAAATGGACGACGCGCCGGTAATACATACAGTAATAAACGGCGACGCACTGTCATTCCTGTTAGCGTCCGAGGAGAACGCAGATCTCTCCTGCAATGCCATTCGGTTGAGGTGTCGATCTTCTCGGGAGTGGTGTGTGTGGTGCGACCAGGCCCATCTCTCCGTGTTCTATGGCCTTCTGTGAACCATTCTGTACACACATGTTGCACTGCCGACACACTTTGTCCCACACGAGCAGGAATTTCCGGGATGGGTGAATCATGTTCTCTCAAGCCAATAATGCAATCCTCTTTCAAACTCATTCATTTGACGGCACTTTTATCCCATACGACTGCGAGGCTTCCTGCACGCCTATTAAAGTCACACTGATCCATTCGTAATCGGTGCAATGAACTTCCTATTGAAGAAAATGTTTGCGTTGATGAAGGCATGATTCCTTTCACGGGGAAGTTTTCTGCAAAAACTATGTCAAGGGAAAACCCAACCTTTGGGGATTAAAGATGTTCATGTTGTGTGGAAAAAGTGGACTTGTTCATGATTTTACTTTGTATCAAGAAGCCACAACGGAACTAAATTCCCCTTCCTGTAAAAAGTTTGGATTAGGCCCTGCTGTTGTTTTGGAACTATCGAAACAATTGCCAAATGGAAAAGGTCACAAATTATACTTTGAAAACTTTTTTCATCGTACCACCTTTTTCAAGCTTTGAAATCAATGGGTATCTATGCGGCAGGAACTGTCCGGCAAAACAGGTTTGGTAGAAGCATCCCATTTTCAGATGATAAAACTATAATGAAACAGACCAGAGGTTTTTGTGAAGAAATTGCTAGTGCTGATGATCTTACAATGTGTAAATGGGTAGACAATAGACCAGTCGTATTGTGTTCAAATTTTATTGGTAAAGGTACTGTAGATGGAGTTCTACGATGGGACATAAATAACAATAAATATGTGACAGTGGAAAGGCCTGAAATAGTGAGATATAATCATGGCATGGGAGGAGTTTGATCTATTTGATCAGCTAATAAGCTTGATTTTGCGATCGTTCAAAGTTGGCTTGAATATAGACGAGATGCAGAAAACTTGGGAATTCCGAAGAGACAGCAACTGGACCTTCTTTTCTTCCGTATCAGGGTAGAAGGTGGACTGATACTTTGCCACCAAAATGTTTCTGGAAGAAAGAGGGGACGTCATTCCGAAGATGGAGCTGCTTCAGAGTTGCAAGTTGTACCAAGAAGAAGAGAAGAATTACGCCCTGCTCGGGAAATACAGTATGATTCAAGTAATCATTTACTTCTGCATGATGATGGAGCTCCAAGCCGCTGCAAATGTCCAAAATGCACGGGCCGTTCAAGGATTCAGTATAGGAAGTATAAAGTGCATCTCTGTCTCCAAAAGGACAGAAACTGTTTCCTGCAGTTCCATACAAAACTGTAAATGTGTGTTCAAACATTGTTTCCTGGTTTCTGTCTATTGTTCATTGTAGTTATGCTCAAGAGCTAGCTAATATTTAACTCATTTGACTTATGCTGTGTAAGTTTCATATGATGTTTTATGATGCTTGAGTCCCGATGTACACAATTGTGCACATTAATTATCTCTGAAACTGTAGGTCACATGAAAAATTTTTTTGAACAAAATATGATCAGAACGCTCTCCTGAATTCAAAAATCAAGTCAAATATTTTTATTTTATTTAAAAGAAAATTCGGGACTGAAAGGGTTATAAAGATTTAAAGATAAGAGGTATAGAAATGAATGAGGCCACAGCACTAGTTGCAAATAGAGGATTATGGCGACGTTTAATAAATTCACAGAGGCTTGCAGACTGAACGCTGAAAGGCTTAAGGGTCTATAATGATGATGTATGTATGTATGTATGTATGTATGTATGTATGTATGTATGTATGTATGTATGAATGTATGTATGTATGTATGTATGTATGTATGTATGTATGTATGTATGTATGTATGTATGTATGTATGTATGTATGTATGTATGTATGTATGTATGTATTGCACCCTTCCACGATGTTATCTGCGGCGACTTCTTCAACCTGGGTTCTGCCGTGGCTGCTCTGAAATAAAATAATAATAATAATAATATTAATGACTCAGGTTGAAATAAATAAAAATACTAGATGATTAATCCAATCGTGTGCGTAACAAGCATAACAAATCAGAAATTATTACGATGAACAATCAAACTATTGCCATCATAATTTAAAGGTGTAATTTATTATGTAAAATCATCATCAACAAGGTTTCGTCATTTCTAAATTATTGTCACATACCATAGTCTTCATTACTGGAGTTAAATGACCATTTAATTACATATATTCAGAATTTCAGTTATAATTGAGATATATTAATTCAGATTTTACACAGCTCCTAGACGAATGAGACTAATAAAAAAGAAATAACTCAGAATATTCACTGTTTTGTTGGAATAATACTCCCCTCTATCAAAAGCTCTACTAAATTGAGTATCCTTAACCTTTACAAGTCATTAATAAATCGCGGATTATTGAATGCTTCTATCTGATATTATTAAATCAAGCTCCAAGTGTTCAAGTGTCAGTGTGTATACTAAATAAACTCAGAAAATGTACCAATTAAATAAAAAAAATTACTGCATCGAACCATAAAACTTGAGGCCAATTACCTCCAGACAAATTGGACAATCAATCAGCTGAACAGCCGTGTTACACACACCATTACGATCATTGATCATTACCGGTCTCACTTGAACCTAGATTATCGTATCAAGACTTGCTTAATTACCAACGCAATTCACCATTTCAACTTTAAATTGGTCTAATTTCACTTACAACTAATTTTCATAAATATAGGATATGCTGTTCATTTGTATGATTTTTTATTATTATCATTAGTATTATGTTTAGTTTCATGTTTGCTGTTTTTGGAACCCATAAGAAGCTCTTTATTTTGGTTTGACGAGAGCTCTCATTTCACTAATTAATAATCCAACACCATGGAAAAATCCTCCGTCATATAAACGGAAAAATTATTTTCAGTCACCGCCTACTCTACGATAAAATCAAAAGTCAGTGAGAAATAAACCTGAACTGAAAGACATTCGAAAATCCTATACTAGTTTGTATACACTTCATTGCACGCATCTACTCGCCTACGTCACCAAATTATAAAATGAATATAAATTTGTACAATTCTACACCGATTGATTTCAACGTCCATGGATTATTATCCTTGAGATCAAGGTTGACCATGACCTGGATTGGTATCATTCATGGTCATCGATTGCCGTACAATAACTCAAAAAATCTCTCATGACAGAATGAAGCATACTATACACGTACCTAGCGCACGGATGACTTACCCAGTGACGTTAACCTAAACTCAACAATAAACAATGCATTAAACATTTCCACCTCCCACTCTTATCTCCAAAGGATTATGAAAGAAAAATTACCATTTGACATAATTATCAGAAATTCAACAATTAATAAGTATTTGATACTTAGTTGTGCGGATTATTTGTTCTCTATTGTGTCCTTCTCATGTGCGTGGTGAGCATTACTTCAACTCCATCTTTCTCCATTTATCAATACTTATCCGTATTTATGTCGTCGTAGAACTCATATCATACCCATAGTTGTGAGTACACAATTTATTGCGCTGTATTCTCGTGTACAGAGCTATGCGCATTTCTCACATTATCCTTCTCAACGTAATTACTATCTCAGCTTTCTCACTGGTACATAATTGCATCATTATATGTCTTGTTTGTCAGCTCATCCGCAGATCTAGAAAAATCTGTTCAATTACTCTGTATAAACTCACACTCACATGCTAAAATCAACTACCTACAAGGTGACTGCTGGGCGGTAAAATCATATGGCTTATTTACAATGAAAACTTAACTGCTGTTATTTGATCTCGACAGCTCTCCTCCAACTAATATTTACATTATGTACAATAGACAACACCTTAGATCAAAGTTCACTTACATATCGGTGGGTTGTCGGCCGTCTTGTCCATGGTCCTGTTGGCTGACTAGCTTAAGCCATCATGATTGCGAAATATGACGAGGTTATTTTGCGGTATCCCGACATGGTTATTTCTTGATTTTCCACTCGGTTATACACACGCATAAAATTACCCGTTTATGGCGTTCCTCTGGCGGCGAAAAATTTTTCCCCTACAAATCCTAAACAGCTGCGTTTGAACATTCCTTGTCTGTAACGGGACCTTGAGATTACCTCCCCTTTCTCGAGCTATCGTGCTGTGCTTACATGTCAAGCACCTCACAGTTCTGAGAATTCTGGTGACCTCAATGAGCTATCCTGTGACTAGACATTCATTTAACAACAGCTACCTGTCTCGAGTCTCATTAAGTGAAGTCTGTCCTATTTAGCAGCTGTTTGTCTGCTTCCTTTCCTAAGTTGAATGTCTTTTACCATTACAGCGAGAATATCGTGAATATAAAATGCTATCGCGTGTTCTAATATCATTGTTCTGTACAGCAAAAACTTGAAATTGTTTACATGTTCAGAATTATGGTTAAACAGTTTATTGTCCCACAGATGTTCTTGCTACGTACTTCGAAAGAATATATCCTCTTTTTGCGCAGTGCTCTCAAATAGTTTATGACCATTGGTCAGGCTAATTGAATACCAGTAAGAGTTTATCATCATTGTCCATGAATTAATACAGCAAAGTTCAATGTTTATGAGTAACTTACTCTTCCCATGATTGCTACTATCGTATGAAATACATTAGGGCTGTCTCTCCCCATGATGAGAGCTCGCTAAACACAAATATTAATAAGTCGCGAAACGCGTTAACTGAGTAACAACTGAGTAGCGATCGACAACTAAATAGCACTGAGAACTGTCAAAGACAGAAAATTGTCAAACACTGAGAAAGAACTCGGCGGTCTCGTTTCTTATATAGGCACGTGAACACACCTGGGCTCGTCGCTGTGCCCAGAGGGGTTTTACATCATTGATATTCGTGAGCTCTAGGGCTGAATTTCCCTTGCAAATATAAGTTTGTCACACATGCCCAACCCTCACTTTCAAAGGTTATGTCGAAATCACAATATTCTAGACATTATTCTGACTGACGTTCAATCAAAAATCGATTGTAGGTTTATTATTTAATTTGAACGCGTGGGTGGCACTATGTTTTGTAGACGGTACACTGTACGTTGATGTAAAATGTCGGCATGTGACGGACAGAGCGGGATATGTGTCCCAACAACGCACTTTCACATTTAAAGTCACACCACATACGAATAATTAAATAAATTTCACAGAAAATATACTATTTTCTTATGCTGTCAGAACCACCTTGAATCTGCATTAATGCTCGTCCGATGTCCAGAATCGGCTAAATTATCATAGGCGCTTGTTTTCAAAGAATAGTTTGGAGCTCAATGATTGGCTGAATTTTGCCTAGGGGTACACGACTTTCTTCTGTTTGGAACTAACCACTTCTCACCGAGGGGTGTTCGCCATCATTTCATCCTTGTTAGCAAACATGCCTTCTCTCTCTTTCCCTGACCGTTTGTTCGCCACAGGGTGCGGCTCTGCGACTATCGGCGTCTTGGTTCCCGTGAGAAAGTGACAACAGAAGTACACTATTTTTCGGTGTCGTGAGGTTTACTGGAGGGCCGTTGGAAAGTGCAATTAGTTAGCCATATCCTGGAACGTGCTTTAAGACTAGTGACAGTGCTCAAGATTCTGTCCCCAGAAATTTTATTGGACCTCACATGCCGCCTGAGTAAAACCTACGCAGCACTGGCTGTCTTTTCGATCTAATGTTGAATAAAATAATTCTCGATGCAGTATGTATGTACATATGCATGTATGTATGTATATATGTATGTATGTATGTATGTATGTATGTATCGTACCGGTTACGACCAGTACATGCCGTATTTTTTTACTATTAATTGTACTTCATCATCACGCAAGACGCTCAGAGCGAACTTGGTTTGTTTACGTTCGGAGGAGCGAGCAGGCGACCCAGCGACAGCTGTGTGTGTGACATAGCTGCAGGGATAGGATAGACTACCCGCCTGACGCCACGTGTAGCCTGCATGGCCTGGTATGTTCTGGATATGAACGTCGCGCCTTCGCGAACATTCGATACGGAAAAATTTTAAAACTTCTCTAATAGTAATCGCAGCGACTTGAGCGATAAGTCATTTTGAAGAGGATAACATAAACGTCACAAATTACGAATCTCAAGGAAATCCGTCAAGGGATTCTCGAGCTAATCAGCCTCAAAGAGATTACGTTATGTGATGACGTAGGAGCCCCAAACTGAATATAAGGAGAGCTCGCTTTACCCAGATCAGACAGTCGTAGCGGGGAGGCCAGCCTGACTCTCTACACTACAGTGTTGTTGTTCGTCGGAGTGCTGACCGAGGCTATCTCGAATATTCAAACTCTTCATGTGGGACTTAAACTCTGACTGTCAAGTCGAACTTATAAATTGTGCGCGTGTGAACTCTAATGTATAACACAGTCTTTATAATGGGCATTGAGACCATCAGTTAAGTTGAACTTATAATGTTTGCGTGTGTTGGAACTCTGTTTATGACAAGTCGTGTATTGGACTTAGGTGACAACAGTAAAGTATAACTTATATTCTGTGCGGATGTAGAAACTTCTCCATATAACTTATTTTCGTTCTTGTGGAACTGAGTTCATTACATGTTGCCTGTGTGAAACTCAATCTCCGAACCGATATTAAATTAAATGTGACACTACTGCAATATTCTAGGAACTGGGACATTTCTCTTTAAATCCCGGTAAGCAGAGCTTAATCTCTGAACACATATCATTAATTTCAGTGTGAGCGAGCTCGATAGCTGCAGTCGCTTAAGTGCGGCCCGTATCCAGTAATCGGGAGAGAGTGGGTTCGAGCCCCACTGGCGGCAGCCCTGAAGATGGTTTTCCGTGGTTTCCCATTTTCACACCAGGCCACGGCCGCTTCCTTCAATTTCCTAGGCCTTTCCTATCCCATCGTCACCATAAGACCTATCTGTGTCGGTGCAAATAGCAAAAGATTTCAGTGTGACACTATTACGTTATACTATTAACTGTGACATTTTTTCTTTAAATCTTAATCAGCATAATTTCCTTAATAGACACGAGTATTTATGAAAGTGTTCAAACTTTCCCATGAATGTTAATGCAAATGAATACCATGATAAAAGTATAATCGTGTGCTAGGACACAAGTGATTCACTCCAAACTCAAACTGTTTTCTTTACCGAATTCAAGCAAAACTGTGTATTATTTCTTCTGAACTGTGTGTAACTGACAGCAGTGTCTTTGATAAACTCTCGAAGTTACCTATTTTTTGTCAAGTGCGCCTAACAACGAACTGTACTTTTCATTTCAACCTTAGTTCTTCGTCAAAGTGTTTAGTATTATTTCATGACTGACAGCAGTGCCTTTGATAAACTCTAGAGCAGTCATATATTTCTTTCAACGTCAAGGACCACTTTATTTAGTGGAAAATCACCACGAAATTTGCAAAGTGCGTGAACAATTTTCAATTTCATTATTTCTATTCATGAACTGTGCATTACTTTTTCCCATCTCGATGCTACCCGCAACTTCATCTTTAGTGAACTTATAAATTCTATCTACAAGATTAAGAGTGAATTCGACTGCATATCACAACCACATTAAATGAAACAGTGCTGTTAAACCAAAGTGTCGGGGGACTGTGTAAATGTGGACACTCATGTAAGTTATGTGACAAGTGATTACCCCGCAATATCGTCGGAGAACATCGGAAATCGTCCAGAACGTCGAAAGTTTGAGACTCAAACCCGTATCAAACCAACCTGAGTTTTCCGTCCTTATCTCAACGTAATGTTGGTAACTTCCAGAACGTGTTCTAGCCTTGTTCAGCCTGGTGAACTGGGAGCACGGGTCATTAAAAGGTGATGTTGAAGACAGCGACTATCAACAGTAAGATGATGTGCACGTTGAAGTGCATTTTCTGAATTAAAACTATTATTCAATCTATTTAAAAATGTTCTTGTAGATAGGACCCTGCCTCCTGTAAAATGCCCTAGCAAGAAACCACCCAGTGTTGCCCTGAGACGTACTTCGTGCTAACTTTAAAATTAATCCATACAGTCGGGCTATTTTACTGATACAGTATGCATGTATGTATGTGTGTAGCCTATATATGTAAGTATGTATGTATGTATGTATGTATGTATGTATGTATGTATGTATGTATTTATGTATGTATGTATGTATGTATGTATGTACAGTATATTATTTGTTATCATCTGTGTTCCAAGCGCATATACAGGATTTCTCTTCTCTCATACACTAACCTGAGACATACTTGCAGATTATTTTCCATTGCATCACTTCCAAATCACACATTACTTTTAAAACCTTAAGTTATAACAATAAAGTATTGTTTATAATAGATGAAGTCATTTGTACACTTGCACGTGTAATTGGTTCAAGTAGTGTATACCACGACATAATTTACCTCTCTCCTAACAAATTACTGCTTTCTTGATTACATCCTTATTCCGAGGAGGTCTTCAAATTGTAAAGCCAAAAAAGTAATTCATGTGTAAAAACAGTTCGACATTTTTAAACTTTAGCTGCCAACACAAATTTTATTTAATATGACATTTTAAATTTGGTGCTTTCTTTTGTCTCCTTAACCATGATATGGCTCGTTATGACAACCAGTTCCACTTAAATGTGAACATTTTAATTTACAAGGGTTTTTAAATAACTGCCCTTCTTCCGTAAGAAATGCATTAACGTTTTAATTTGGTGCCAGGTTGCCACGTTCTGTCAACAGGAGAGCCTAGTGTATTTCGTGGCAGGAGGCACTTTTCCAACTACCTTGTGTTTCTAGAACTTCATGTCTCTCTACAGAGTTCAGTCTAGAGTACTGTTGAATGTTCTCCAGTCGCCCTTTCAAATCAATCACGTCCTCTTTAAGTTCATTCTTTTCTGCTGTAAGTGCTTCTATAGGTTCGACAGAGATGATATTTCATGATTCACGGCATTCTCTGGGACACACCTTCAGGGAGTGCCCTAAGTACATTTGCTCACCCCGTAGTTCATTCAATCCAAAGTAACCGCAGAGGGTTGTTCACACCGTCCTTTGTTGCTGTCCTCGTAAGTCCACGTTATGGTCTTATTTTTCACTTTTGTATCAGTCTCATTTTGTTCAAGTTTCGAATATTTACCAGGACATATATTAGTACACTTGCCACGCGTCACTCTTTGATCGAACCTCGGCAAATCTTGCAGGGAACTATGTTACATGTTACAGGTTAGGTTTCCGCATGATTCTATTTTATATCTGCTCCTCTATTACCCACATCAGTTTCTAAAAATGCCTGCATATATTGGCTAAATTTTCCTTAATAATCGTAATTTTACCATATTGATAGCATTATCTTCCTTATTGCTACATTACTGCTGACTATTTTACTGTGAGCTGCGTGAATCGAACGGTTCGGGAACTGGCCTCCTGACCCCAAATTGCCAGGTTTTATCCTGGCTCAGCCCGGTGATATTTAAAGGTTATCAAATCCGTGTCCGTAGATTTACAGGCGCGTAAAAGAACTCCTGCGGGACAAACGACTGGTACCTCAGCGTCTCCAGAAAGCGTCGAAAGTAGTTATAGGGACGTAAAAACAATAACATTGGTATTTGCCCAATTCAGAGAGCCTCATTCGAAAAAATGTACACACAGCCGCCATTTTTATTTTAAAAAAGACATTTCGCTGTGCAAGCAGTACCGCGTATCCCACAATGCTCTTCCTATCCATTACTTCCCTTAAGAGTGGTCACGCCTTCTAGCCACACATGGATATAAAGTTCATTTAAACAATATTCGTTGAGTTTATTTCATTTTATTTTATACAAGTTGCTTTACGTCGCACCAAAACAGATAAGTCTTATGGCGACGATGGGACAAGAAAGGACTAAGAGTGGGAAGGAAGCAGCCGTGGCCTTAAGTAAGGTACAGCCCCAGCATTTGCCTGGTGTGAAAATGGGAAACCACGGAGAACCATCTTCACGGCTGCTGACAGTGGGGGCCGAACCCACTATCTCCCGAATACTGGATACAGGTAGTACTCAAGCGACTGCAGCTATCGAGCTCGGATTGAGTTCATTTTCCTATCCTGATGTGTAGAGGAAAATGATCCTTAAATGCATTACATTGTAGGAGTTCATAACTATGCGATGCAAGCATACATTGCTACAGTACGGTACGGTATAGTTCAGACACTCACATCCTCAAGGTATTGGGAGTACAATACCTCAGTTTAATCCAAGCTGGTCAGTTAACTTAGAAGCCAGTCATTTCAAAAATCCCCGATTATTATTATTATTATTATTATTATTATTATTATTATTATGATTATGATTATTATGATTATTATGATTATTATTATTTGCTTAGTTGCTTTACGTCGCACAGATTGGCCTTATGGCGACGATGGGACAGGAAAGGCCTAGGAATGGGAAGGAAGCGGCCGTGGCCTTAGTCAAGGTACAGCCCCAGCATTTTCCTGGTGTGAAAATGGGAAAGCACGGAAAACCATCTTCAGGGCTGCCGACAGCGGGATTCGAACCCACTATCTCCCGCATGCGCCACACAAGACTGAGGGTCCAACTAGTTGGCTGAATGGTCAGTGTACTGTCCTTCGGTTCAGAGGGTCACGGGTTCGATTCCCGGCCGGATCGAGGATTTTAACCTTCATTGGTTGATTCCAGTGGCCCGGGAGCTGGATGTTTGTGCTGTCCCCAACATCCCTGCAACTCACACACCACACATAACACTAACCTCCACCACTATAACACGCAGTTACCTACACATGGCAGATGCCGCCCACCCTCATCGGAGGGTCTGCCTTACAAGGGCTGTACTCGGTTAGAAATAGCCACACACACAAAACAAGACTGAGGAAAAAACTGTATTGTGTATGTATGTATGTATGTATGTATGTATGTATGTATGTATGTATGTATTTATGTATATGTAGGCCTATGTAAGTATGCATATGTAGGTGAAGTTAGCTGTGTTGGAGTAGCAGATGCAGGAATCAGGCTAAACAGAATTAACTGAGATGAAGTCAGCTACAGGGCGGGGTGATACTCCACGAGTTAGTAGTCGACATCTGTCAGAAATTACGAATCAATAATAAGGCCTTGTTACAGGATGGACTCTCTAGATCTTGATGATTGCTTGTCAGACAGCCCAATTAGAATGCCGTGACAAGTGTCGACCAATTTTAAGAATGAAATGTCAGCGCCACGTCTGTTAAATTCTAGGCTCCATGAGAACAGGTTTATTTTTACCCGTTTCACCAATTTTCTATATCTTTTCGCCTATATGAAACTTAATTTCGGTATTCCTTGAGGAATTTATCACTGATGCACAAGGACGTGTCCCAGTTTTTTCTTTCTTTCTTTATCTGTTTACCTTCCACGGTTGGGTTTCCTCTCGGACTCAGCGAGGGATTCCACCTCTACCAGCTTAAGAGCAGTGTTCTGGAGCGTGAGACATCTGGTCGAAGGTACAACTGGTAAGGAGGACCAGTACCTGGCCCAGGCGGCCTCACCTGACATGTTGAACAGGGGCCTTGTGAGGAATGGCAAGATTGGAAGGGATAGGCAAACAAGAGGGAAGCAAGATGCCGTTGCCTTAAGTTATGTCTGGAGGAGAAGTGAAAAATCACGAAAAACCACATCGAGGATGGCTGAGGTGGGAATCGAACCCCCCTCTACTCATTTGACCTCCCGTTCCAATCCTCGTACCACATTTTTTCAAACTTCGTGGCAGAGCCGGGAATCAAACACGGGCCTCCGGAAGTGGCAGCTAATCTAACTAACCACTACACCACAGAGGCGAGCAAAATTTCGTCGGGATCAGTATTTTTCGTATCAATGTACGAGCAGGTGCACTGTTTCTCCGTGCCACCAACTCTAGGTATTCTGTTCTGTTCTGTGAGCAGAAGTAACAAACAGACACCGAGACTCACTGAAATACTTGCTCTTTGCCTGTGGGAATTTCTGTTTATTTCAGACAGTTCAATGTTATATCGAAACATTTAAAAGGAAGGGCTTCCGCTCTCTCAAAAGAATTACGTCATTTCCTAGAAAATATTTCTTGTGTGCCTTCTCCTTACATGTGAAAGCTGATATGTTCCAGTTTGAAACGTTTCTTGAATATATCGTCGTTAGTATGCAAACTACTTTTGTGAACATACGTTCAATAAAACTAAGATCGAAATGCAAACATGACCGAGTGGAGTGGTAACGCGCTACGGCTATGGAGCCAAGCTCTGCATTCGGGAGACGAGTGGTTTCGAACCCCACCGTCAGCGGTCCTGAGAATAGTTTTCTGTGGGTTCCCATTTTCGCCTCCAGGCAAATGCTGGGACAGTTCCGATTCATAAACCACAGCCGATTTCTTCCATCTCCTTGCACAATTTCATTCACCACCATTCTTTTATTCTTCATTACTTCCCCAACTGAGTTTGGCGTCAGGAAGTTCATCCGGCTGTAAAACCACGCCATATACATTTCTCTCGCCTCATCCCCGACACCGTTTCAAGAAATGGGACAGAGGGGTCGACGTACATACACAGTTAAATGTAAACATGATATTAAATGGCCCATCTTACAGTAATTGAGTAAATACGACTGTGATCATGAACATTACGTGTCACAGATATGACACATACTCTTCCATGTGACTCCATTTCAATATATCTGGAAGAGATTCGTTGAAAGAAGTATGAAATGTCCTCCTACATTTTTAATCATCCATTTCGGCCAAGAATTAATTTCCACCTTTTAAAAATCTTAAAGGATTAATGAAAAGGGTCATAGGAGAGTGTATCATAATGTTTGAAGAAATCCGCACCACATCTCTGAGATACAGAGGGTAACATTGCAACTTTCATTCTCACCCTAAAGGGGTGGGGTGGGTATTCTAGAAGGTTAAGCCTTCTCTCTGGCCAGAAAATTTAAAGGAGTGAGTCAGAAATATTAAGGTAGTAGAAATAAGTGGGAAATATTCATTTTGTTTCTCTTCCATCTCATAAAATACTCAGAATTTTCACGGCAGTCCAATAGTTTCGGTAGTACTAGAGACTTCATTGACCTGAATTAAATGTTCATTAGGAGACTCATATTACTGCATCCAGTTTAATCTGATATTACGGTAGTTAATATCTAAACGCATGACTTTTCTCATAAACTATAAACGCAAAAATTTTTTTTGGAGATATCGAAACGGATCATATGATTCTGGTTAAGAACATAGTCGTTTTATTTTTGGCAATTAAAGCGAATTAAAGCTATAAGACCAGATTAAAGCGAAATTTAAGCATTTTGGCATAAGTGCGTAACTGCAGCGAAATGTGTGGAAAATAACGAGGTTGAAATAATACATCAGTGTCACGCGTGTGAAGGGAAACGGAAGACGGATTAAGAAACTCTCAGTTCGGCAGAAATACCGATTTCATTCTTTTTTCTTTTCTACAGTTTGCTTTACGTCGCACAGACGCAGTTAATCAATCAAAAAATCACTACTGATCTGCATTTAAGGCAGTCGCCCAGGTGGCAGATTCCCTATCTGTTGTTTTCCTAGCCTTTCATTAAATGATGTCAAAGAAATTCTGAATTAATTGAAGATCTCCCGTGGTAAGTTATAAGAATCCCTAACCCCTTCCTATAAACGAATATTTGCCCCAATTTGTCCTCTTGAATTCAAACTTTATATTAATAATTCATCTTTCCTACTTTTAAAGACACCACTCAAACTTATTCGTATACTAATGGCATTCCACGCCTTCTCTCCACTGACATCCCGAACATACCGCTTAGTCGAAAAGCTCGTCTCCTTTCTCCCACGTCTTCCCAGCCCAAAATTTGCAATATTTGTGTAACGCTACTCTTTTGTCAGAACTAATCGAGGTGCTTTTCTTTGGATTTTTTCCAGTTCTTCAATCAAGTAATCCTGGTGTGGGTCTCATACGCTGGAACAATAAACTCTGTACAGAATAACATCATCCGCAAATAGCTTTATCACCGTTTTTATTTATTTACTCAAAATTTGTATATATATTGTGACCGTTCATGGACGCGCGTGGTTCGAAATAATAAACTTCTTTAATATGCCTCGACTAGAATTCAGTGGTTTCCAAAAAACTCCACTGAAGGGCATGGCCCTTCGACGAGAAAGCGGTCACATCCTCTCAAAAATTAATCAAATGATGATCCAACATCTTATCCCAATATACTAGGTTCTTATATAAACTAGGCATAAACTAGGCAAGAAATGATAACCGCAATAAAAATTTGGAAAGACATCAACTTTAATAAACAATACTAATTGGTTATAATTAATAAACTGAATAAGCAAACATATTTTTTAAAAAAGAAAACATTCTTATGAACACCTTGTCATGCTCTATTAAAATTAAGTCTTTCTTGAAAGTTATCCACAATTAAATTCAAACATTATCATCGCTCATTACTTTCTTTGATACTTCATTTAAGTAGTTATTAAACACATTGGAAAATCAGTAAATCGAATCCTTTATCTCCTCTAAACTTGTTTGTTCATTAATTGTATTTTACTTATTATCCGTACCTTGTCTTCCCTGCTCTACCTGTCTCTGTTTCATCTTATAAACACCTACCTAGCTAACAATAACTTGAATTCCCTAGCGGTCTTTAACCAAACATAGAGTCGTTTCAAATAAATAATTACAATGTTATCGTCATAATTGAATGACCACGTGCCATCATCCATCTGGATGCTCCGCATAGCCGCATCTGAAAATTAAGCACTAACTACTGACATATAAAATGGTCCAATGCCCGAAGATCTGAGCTGCGTCTGCATGTCTCCATCATGCTGAAAATAATGCTACTGCACAAAATTAATGCCTCAAGCAATGCTACAAATATCAACGCACCCTTACAGGTGACATCGACCTCAAAATTCGGTCTACCATTCCAGTATACATTGTCGATGATCCTACTTACATGTCCGCTAGACTATTCCGTTACTCATGTTATAACAGAACTTAAACCATAACAATTCATATGCTCAACAGAAATCTCTTCGAAATGCTTTCAATCCCAAGATTAAATACATCGCTCGTTATCTAGCACTCGAATGCGCGGCGAACATACCGTTCAATAACACCATCCTATCATAATGACCATCTCTAAGAATCAACTTACCAATGTAATGAACAATTCAATAAATCTCATTCACTGATCATGTCACACCAAATTATAACTTCAGATGATTCTACATTCACCTTATACCATCACAATATGCACCGCATAAGAAAGGAAAATAATTTCTAAATAAACAAACAAAGGCAATCGAAGAGCCTCAATATTATACGTATGAACATTACATAGTTCCTACTGAATGAGCATATCACAACAATCCGCGGAACTCCTTACACTAAGGATCACCACATTAATTATATCACACATACGGACATCTGAAGAACTTACCTGTAACGCACAAGATATATTACATTCACCTTCACAATGAAAAATGAAATGTCGTATGGCTTTTAGTGCCGGGATATCCCAGGGCGGGTTCGGCTCGCCAGGTGCAGGTCTTTCTATTTGACACCCGTAGGTGACCTGTGCGTCGTGATGAGGATGCAATGATGATGAAGACAACACATAAACCCAGCCCCCGTGCCATTGGACTTAACCAATTAAGGTTAAAATCCCCGACTCGGCCGGGAATCGAACCCGGGACCCTCTGAACCGAAGGCGAGTACGCTAACCGTTCAGCCAACGAGTCGGACACCTTCACAATTATTCACTAATACAGGAACAACGCAGAAAAGATCGCGTCTAACCCCAATATTTACAGACGACGAGCATAGTTATAAATTATGCGCGGTCGGACAACACATCATTAAATTAACACCATTAACACGCTAGGTTATTCAAGTTATTTCCTTTAAAATCACCTGTGTGATATTAACATCTACATCTACCATAATCAACTACAGATAAGCAAGGAAGGGCAAATGTACGTCTACTCATCATTAGAAGATCCAGTCTTCATT
Source organism: Anabrus simplex (assembly GCF_040414725.1). Lineage (NCBI taxonomy): Eukaryota > Metazoa > Arthropoda > Insecta > Orthoptera > Tettigoniidae > Anabrus > Anabrus simplex. The sequence goes on along the minus strand of NC_090266.1, from coordinate 46,394,784 downwards.
CCATCATGAAAGTAGTGGTGGTCAGGTCATCTGTTCATGTCATCCCGTACAATCCAGTAGAGCTCGGATCCATCAGGGACCCTGCCAATTTAAGCATACATTTCCTCCTTATTTATTTCTTGATTCATAACCTTGGATAGTATCACTGGCTCCAACTCTGGAACTTGAACGAGAATTATTAAAAAGAGTTCACACAGATTTTATAATTCCACTTTCATGGGCTAACACTCGCCTGCATAGGTCAATGCTTATTTAATGCTATTTAGCCCTTCAATTTAGCAAATTCTCTCAGCTTTTATGCGTGTACCAGAGCTATGCACATTATTTGCTTCCTAACTGGTTTTTTCATGCAAGTATTGTCAGAAAAACAAAATTCTATCTTCATTATTTTGCAATAATAAATGATTCGCTTTTCACGATCCAGAGAGCTACCATATTACACATGATTTTGACATTTGAGGAACTTGTCACAGCAATCACTCCTTCTTATCTATCGAAATTCAAAAAGGAACACATCCTACAATCGTTTATTCTTCTGAACATGTAATACGTCACACCGTATGCCTTCTAGATGATCAACCGTATATGATTCCAAGCTATTCGATGGCCTCCTTTGACGTCTTCCGGACTATATACAATGTCTGACCCTTCCTCTTCTCAGCTGTTGATGTAATTATTCTTTATCCATATATGCCTGTGACTAAACTGTTCTTCATTCGAACTACCGTATACCACGGGGTTCTGAGCTTGCTCTTCCGATTTCCAACCACAAGATCTACCATAGATTTGCGAGTTGTATCGGCTTTCGTATATTATGAACACACAAATTAGCCGTACATCAACTATTTACATTACTTCCATGCCGTTCACATGAATCTGTTTAACTTATGACTTTCAATGACCCCTTGACATACGATTACATGCCATTGAAAGGTCATAATATACTGTATATATAAGGAAACAGAAAGGTTCAATAATACCACCTTGAGGAATTCTCCTCTTAATTATTACACGGTCAAATAAAGCTTCGCCTACTCTAATTCTCTGAGGCTAGAAATATAGCCACCCAATTAGTCACGGCTTTGTCTAGTACAATTTCACTCATTTTTGCCAGTAGTCTCCCATGTTCCACCATATCAAATGCCTTAGACAGGCCAGTCGCGATACAATACATTTGACCTCCTGAATACAGGATATCAGCTATATCGTGTCGGAATCCTACAAGTTGAGCTTCAGTGGAATAACCTTCCCTAAACCCGAATTGCCTTCTATTGAACCAGTAATTAATTTCAGAAACATGTCTGATGTAATACGAAGGCTTTCCCAAATCTTTCATGCAGTGCATATCAAACTGACTGGCCTGAAAGTTTCAGCTTTATGTCTATAACATTTTCCTTTATACACGGGAGGCAACTATAGAAACTCTCCCTTCGTTTGGTATATCTCCTTCGTGCAATCAATAATCCAATAAGTGCCTCAGATATGGTACTCTATCCAAACCAATTGTCCTTAGTATATTCACAGAAATCTTATCAATTACAGCCACTACTCTAGTTTTGAACTTTTGTACCTTATTGTAAATGTCGTTGTTATCATAGGTAAATTTTAATACTTCATTACTAATAGTCACCTCCTCTACCTAGACATTAAAATTGTAACCAACAATCTTTGCACACTGCTGACTGAATACTTCTGCTTTTTTAAGATCCTCACATACACACTCCTCTTGTTCATTAATGTTTCCTTGAATGTCCTTCTTGGAACCTGTTTCTGCCTTAAAGCACTTACGCATACAGTTCCATTTTTCACTAAAATTTGTATGACTGAAAATTATGCTTGCCATCGTGTAATCCTTAGCTGACTTCTTTGCTAGATTCAATTTCCTAGTATGTTCCTTCAATTTCTCTTTACTACCACAGCCATTTCTAAATCTATTTCTTTCCAGTCTGCATCTCCTTCTTAGTCCCTTTATTTCTCTGTTATAATATAGTACGTCTTTACCATTTCTTGCCACCTTTAAAGGTACAAACCTCTCTTCACATTCCTCAACATTTGCTTTAAACCCATCCCAGAATATATTTACATTTTTATTTACCGTTTTCCACCGACCATATTTACTTATTAGAAACTCCGTCATGCTTGTCTCATATGGTACTGCCCAATAGGGCTACTTTTAAGACCTTCCTTTCTATCACATTTATTTTTAACTACGACAAAAACAGCTTCGTGATCACCGCCACCATCTACTACTTCGGTTTCCATATAGAGCTCATATATTTATACCAGCACTACGTCCAGAATATTCTTCCCTCTAGTTGGTTCTATCACTTTCTGAATCAGCCGTCCTTCCCATATTGACTTATTTGCAATTTGTTGTTCATACCTCCTGTCGTTCGCATTACCATCCCAACTGACATTTGGTAAATTGAGATCTCCCGCTACAATCACATTCCTTTCCATATCGTTTCCCACATAGCTGATTATCATATCAAATAATTCTGAATCAGCGTCAGGGCTACCCTTTCCCGGTCTGTACACTCCAATGACATCAGGTTGCCTACTATCTTCAGAAATGAGCCTTACCCTAGAATTTCACATATGTCATCTTTAACTTGTTCGTAGCTTACAAATTCTCCTTTCACAAGAATTAATACTCCCCCTCTTACCATTCCTATCCTATCTCTACGATATCTACTTCAGTCCCGTGAGAAAATTTCTGCATCCAATATATCTTTTCTCAGCCATAATCAACTCCTATTACAATATATGGTAAGTATATAGCTATTCCTTCATTTTCAATACTTCTACAGTTCAACACTAACGTTTGTATGTCATCTCTACTTGACTTCCAGATCCTTATACACTTATTCTCGCTCGCTACACCATCTTACCAGCACCAAGGCCAGAATAGACTTCCCTCTAGTTGGTTCCATCACTTTCTGTATCAGCTGTCCTTCCCATATTAACGTATAGGCCATTTGTTGTGCATGCTTCCTGTCGTTCGCACTACCTTCCACACTGACATTTTGTAAATTGAGATCTACCTCTATAATCACATTCCTTTTCATATCGTTTCCCACCCAGCTGATTATCTTATCTAATAATTCTGAATCAGCGTCAGTGCCACCCTTTCTCGGGCTGTACACTCCAAATGTATCAAGTTGCCTATTATCTCCAGAAATGAGCCTTACACATTTCCATTTCCCTGAATATACCGCCCTATAACACTTCGAAGTAAATTTCCTAACGTATATGTGCCACTGCGGTTTAAGGGAAGGCCATCTGAGTGCAGATCCCTGTCTCCTACGCACCCATTAGGATCTAGAAATCTCACTCCTAGTATCCCACATACCCACTCCATAGTCTCATTTGAATCCCCAATATCCTTCCAGTCAACATTCCCCCTACACAGTATTCCACTGATAAAAATCTCCGCTTCCTCAAATCTACCCCGTGCTATATGTGCCAGATCTCACACATCCCCAACTACGTTGGTCTTTATACCTGGTTGCCTTACGTTGTTGGTGCCAACGTGAAACACTACCACCTTCTCCTTTACCTCCTCCTTCTCTTCTCCTTTCCTCGACACCTGCCTCGACCTAATTCCTGGATAACACTCTACCCTGGTTCCCTTTTTCCACACACTTTCCCTACATGTCTAACAAAGGAACCCCCATAAATAGAGCCTCAACCCTACCCACCTCATTTCATCGCCCCCCCCCCTACCTGGCCTGCCCTATCATTCCTGACAGCTGCAGAAACTACTTTCTCCTTCATTTTCTCCCTCCCATGACCCTGCTCCACCTATCTTTTCCTATCCTCTGCTCCATATTTCCATTTCCTACACTTTCCCTTCCTCCTACTTCCACACTTCTCAGCAATATTTCCCTATTCCTCATCCCTCTGTTTTTCTAAATGTAGTGACTCGTACCGATTTCTCACAGGCACATATCCTGAATTATGTTCCTGTATGGAGCCGTTAGTCTGCAATATCCTAACCCTTAAAACATTAAACTTTCTGTCTCCTACAATTCCCCACTTCCTTCGCATCCCTATTTTACACCTACTGTACCCTGTACTTGGTTTGATGGATGCCTACCTTTCTTCTTGCCCTCTGAGAGATTCCTAATTATCTCTCTCAAACTATCCAACTCCTCCTTCATACTCCTTAAGGCATGCCCACATCCACAGTTGCTACAATTGCACTCCTTAACCATTCTTTACGGAAAAATTAAAAAAAAGGAACAATAAATTAACTTATTCTGTGCAAAGAAGAATGAAAGGAAATAAATTTTGTTTAGGTTAGTACACAAAGATTATACAACAGTAAGGTAATTAATATACTGCTACCAAGTTCGATAGCTGCAGTCGCTTAAGAGCAGCCAGAATCCAGTATTGGAGAGATATCGGGTTCGAACCCCACTGTCGGCAGCCCTGAAGATGGTTTTCGGTGTTTTCACATTTTCACACCAGGCAAATACTGGGGCTGTTCCTTAATTAATGCCACGGTCGCTCCTCCCCACTCCTAGCCCTTTCCTGTCCCATAGTCGCCATAAGACCTATCTGTGTCGTGCGATGTAAAACTACTTGTAAAAATATATATGTATACTGATACCCTAAAGTACTATTTAGTTGTACTACATATTTATCCTGCAACACCCTAAACATGATAAAACAGACGTCAATTACTGAATACCGAAAGGAATGCACAAGAATTACATAATTCTAAACTGCAGTTAAGCCTACCCTAATTACTACAACAGAATTCTCAATCAATCTATCAATACTGATCTGCATTTAGGGCAGTGGCCCAGATGGCAGATTCCCTATCTGTTGTTTTCCTAGCCTTTTCTTAAGTGATTTCAAAAAAATTGGAAATTCATTGGTCAGTTATTCCAATCCCTAACTCCCCTTCCTATAAATGAATATTTGCCCCAATTTGTCCTCTTGAATTCCAACTTTATCTTCATATTGTGATCTTTCCTACTCTTAAAGACGCCATTCAAACCTATTCGTCTACTAATGTCATTCCACGCCATCTCTCCGCTGACAGCTCGGAACATACTACTTAGTCGAGCAGCTCGTCTTCTTTCTCCCAATTCTTCCCAGCCCAAACTTTGCAACATTTTTATAACGCTATTCTTTTGCGGAAATCACCCAGAACAAATCAGGCTGCTTTTCTTTGGATTTTTTCCAGTTCTTGAATCAAGTAATCCTGGTGAGGGTCCCATACACTGGAACCATACTCTAGTTGGGGTCTTACCAGAGACTTATATGCCCCCTCGTTTACATCCTTACTACAACCCCTAAATACCCTCATAACCATGTGCAGAGATCTGTACTCTTTATTTACAATCCCATTTATGTGATTACCCCAATGAAGATCTTTCCTTATGTTAACACCTAGACACTTACAATGATCCCCAAAAGGAACTTTCACCCCACCAACACAGTAATTAAAACTATTGCTATTGCTATTTGTGAAACTCACAACCTGACTTTTAACCCCGTTTATCATCATACCAGTGCCTGCTGTCCATCTCACATTATCGAGGTCACGTTGCAGTTGCTCACAATTTTGTAATTTACTTATTACTCTATACAGAATAACATCATCCACAAAATGTCTTACCTCTGATTCCACTTGTTTATTCATATCATAAGAAAACGTAAAGGTCCAATAATACTCCTTTGAGTAATTCCCCTCTTAATTATTACAGGGTCAGATAAGGCTTCGCCTACTCTAATCTTCTGAGATCCATTTTCTAGAAATATAGAAACCCATTCAGTCACTCTTTTGTCTACTCCAGTTGCACTCAGTTTTGCCAGTAGTCTCTCATGATCCACCCTATCAAATGCTTTAGACAGATCAATCGCGATACAGTCCATTTGACCACCTGAATCCAAGATATCTGCTATATCTTGCTGGAATCCTACAAGTTGAGCTTCAGTGGAATAACCTTTCCTTAAACCGAACTGCCTTCCATCGAACCAGTTATTAATTTCGCAGACATGTCTAATATAATCAGAAAGAATGCCTTCCCAAAGCTTACATGCAACGCATGTCAAACTTACTGGCCTGTAATTTTCAGCTTTATGTCTATCACCCTTTCCTCTATACACAGGAACTACTATAGCAACTCTCCATTCATTTGGTACAGCTCCTTCAACCAAACAATAATCAAATAAGTACTTCAGATATTGTACTATATCTCAACCCATTGTCTTTAGTATATCTCCAGAAATCTTATCAATTCCGGCCGCTTTTCTAGTTTTCAACTTTTGTATCTTATTGTAAATGTCATTGTTATCATATGTAAATTTTAATACTTGTTTAGTATTAGTCACTTCCTCTATCTGGACATTATCCTTGTAACCAACAATCTTTACATAGTGCTGACTGAATACTTCTGCTTTTTGAAGATCCTCACATACACATTCCCGTTGTTCATTAATTAATCCTGGAATGTCCTTCTTGGAACCTGTTTCTGCAGAAGCTAAGTATGGTAGGCTTAACTGCAGTTCAGTTTATTCTTAGTACTATTTTATTCTAGTAGGCTCTAATAGATACACATGAGAAATACTCACACAAAGATACACACGAAAATAGCAGGCAAGATACTATCTAATATAACGCATCTACACTACAATTGTCAACTGAAATGTTGTTATATGATTTTTATAGCAGGTGGACTACTATTATTTTCTATACTACGCGGACGGAGAATAAAAGTGTCCTTAAATGGTCAAAAATAAGAGGTTATCTACAATAATTTCTTATGGGTTATGGCTACTATGAGGTAGAAAAGGGCTAAGAGTGGGAAGGAATGGGCCGTGGTCTTATTTAAGGTACAGCCTCAGTATCTGCCATGTGTGAAAATGAGAAACCACGGAAAACCATCTTCAGGGGTGCCGACAGTGCGGATAGCTACGTGATCCAAACCGCAGCCACTTGTTTCCTCGTGTTAATGTTCTAGGAAAACCTTTAATGGCACGGCCGTGTGGAATGAACGGGTCATTTATAGTACTAAGTTATAGTCCTCGTCAGGATTACGCAAGGAATAATGAATGGTTAGAGCCTCCGTGGCTCAGACGGCAGCGCGTCGGCCTCTCAACGCTGGATACCGTGGTTCAAATCCCGGTCACTCCATGTGAGATTTGTGCTGGACAAAGCGGAGGCGGGACAGGTTTTTCTCCGGGTACTCCGGTTTTCCCTGCCATCTTTCATTCCAGCAACACTCTACATTCTCATTTCATAGCATCTACCAGTCATTAATATCACCTTGGGAGTGGCGACCCCATTGTAATAATAGCCTATATCTGGTTCATTCATCACATCCCTGACCCGGTCAAAGACTGGAAAACAGGTTGTAGGTTTTCATTTTCAATGAATGGTTACTCTATCAATATTGTTTCTATTTATTATATCATTCACATAAATAATTCACAAATCGTAAGCATGAAACTTTTTATGAATAATTTTGAAAAATGATTAAGGCGAAATTCAAGCTATGCGGAAAGTCCTAATTCGGGAAATAAAGCGAAAAATTGTTTCCTTTTCGCAAAATCGCACATAAATTAATGCGAAGAAATAATGTTTCTATGAATATCCCATTGTATCTGCTGGACAGTGGTTGAGGCTGTGTAATGGACGTCATGTATGAAGTTGACATTTATCACGTATGCAAATGTTTCTGAGTGGACACAACGCATTGCACTCTCTGATATTTGAATAGTTATTTTTATATGCACATTCGTATTCACATTTTCACTGTACACTAAGGCACGATAGCCCAGTGGAGTTGTCTTTGTCTAGTGGTTCGAGTCCCGACCAATTCATGTGGTGTTCTGGAAGTGAAAAGTCATGTCTCCGTGGTTATGATTTTACGCACAACTGGAGATCCCATGGCTGTGAACACGATAAACTACAAGCTTCTCCTTGTAAATTGATGTGTAAACACTAGGGAAAATAATGGAATGCAGTATTATCGCGTAATACACTGCTTGTTCCAAAGACGCTTCACCAGTGGTATTCCCCTCGGTGACAAGAGGATAGGGGAGGGCTTCAAATGAGAGGATAGCAGCCACCATCGAGAGGCCTGGTGCAGACCTGCGCGTCTGTGGGAATGAGCCCCTACCTATGAAGAATGGGGCATGCAACCAGTCCCCCGTACCATCCAAAATATCCAATGAAGGTTAAAATCACCTATTCGGCCATGAATCGAACCCGAGATTCCTTAGATCAAAGAATAGCACGCTAGCCATTTAGCCATGGAGCTGGACACGATTGCCGATGGCGGGGTGTGAACCCACCATCTCCTGAAGGTAAGTCTAGTTAATTGATCCACATCAGGTAGCCAGCTTACGCGATACCTGCTAATTTTATTACGCTCTTCAGGCATTATGATTAGGTTCATGCCGGAAACTACGGCCCTTCTCAAACTGAAAGGTAATTTTGGAATTATAGTAGTAGCAGTAGTATTTATTCACTCATTACGTTGTTTACATATTTACAGGACTCTTTCTTTTATACACAACTCTTCTAATAACATAAATATTTGAAAAATTAATCCTGTTTCTAACTCTCACATAACCATGTGACCTTGTCGCGGTAGGGAGGCTTGCGCGTCCCAATGAAGCAGATAGCCGAGCCGCAGGTGCAACCAATATCGGATGGGTATCTGTTGAGAGACCAGCCGCAGGAATGGTTCATCGAAAGGGGGGTAGCAGCATTTCGGTAGTTGCAAGGGCGGCAGTCTAGATGATTGACTGATACGGCCTTGTAATAATACTCATCATGGCTTATCTGTGTTGAAACTGCTACACGGCTCAAAGCAACGGGAAACTGCAGCCGTAACTACCTCCTGAGGACATGCAGCTCTCTCTGTATGAATGATGTACTGATGATGGCTTCCTCCCGGGTAAAATATTCCGGAGGTAAACTAGTCCCCCATTCGGATCTCCGGGTGGGGATTACACGAGGGGGGGCGATCATCAGGAAGATGGATACTGACATTCTGCGAGTCGGAGCGTGGATTATTAGAAGTTTGAATCGTTGTGGCAGGTTAGAGAATCTGAAAAGGGGGATGGATAGACTAAAGTTAGATGTAGTTGGTATAAGTGAAGTACGTTGGCAGGAAGAACAGGATATTTGGTCAGGCGACTACCGAATAATCAACACAAAATCAAACAGGGGAAATGCAGGAGTTGGTTTAATAATGAATAAGAAAATGGGGCAGCGGGTAAGCTATAAGACCAGCATAGTGAAATAATTATTGTCGTCAAGATAGGCACCAAACCAATGCCCACCGCAATAGTTCAGGTCTGTATGCCTACTACTTCAGCGGATGATGAGGAAATCGAAAGAATATATGAAGAGATAGAAGATTTAGTGCAATATGTAAAAGGCGACGAGAATCTAATTGTGATGGGAGACTGGAATGCAGTGGTAGGCCAAGGAAGAGAAGGTAATACGGTACGAGAATTTGGATTGGGACGAAGGAACGAAAGAGGAAGTCGGCTGGTTGAATTCTGCACTGATCATAATTTAGTCCTTGCCAATACTTCGTTCAAACACCACAAACGACGGCTTTATACGTGGAGGAGACCTGGAGACACTGAAAGATATCGGATAGACTTCATTATGATTAGGCAGAGATTCAGAAACCAGGTGTTGGATTGCAAAACATTCCCAGGGGCATACGTGGACTCTGACCACAACTTGTTGGTCATGAAATGTCATCTGAAGTTGAAGAAATTGAAAAAAGGAAAGAATGCAAAAAGATGGGATCTAGACAAGTTGAAAGAAAAGAGTGTGAGGGATTGTTTCAAGGAACATGTTGCACAAGGGTAAAATGAAAAGGCTGAAGTAAACACAATAGTGGAAGAGTGGATACTCATGAAAAATGAAGTCAGTAGGGCTGCTGAAGAAATGTTAGGAAGGAAGAAAATATCAAGTAAGAATCAGTGGATAACTCAGGAGATACTAGACCTGATTGATGAACGACGAAAATACAAGAATGTTAGAAATGAAGAGGGCAGAAAAGAATACAGGCGATTAAAGAATCAAGTGGATAGAAAGTGCAGATAGAAAGTGCAAGGTAGCTAAGGAAGAACGGCTGAAGGAGAAGTGCAAGGATGTCGAAGATTGTATAGTCCTGGGAAAGGTAGATGCTGCATACAGGAAAATCAAGGAAATCTGTGGAGAAAGGAAATCTAGGTGTATGAATATTAAATTCTCGGATGGAAAGTCACTTCTAGGGAAAGAAGACAAAGCAGAAAGATGGCAGGAGCATATCCAACAGGTGTATCAAGGTAAAGATATAGATAATTTGGTTCTGGAATATGAAGAGGCTGTTGATGCTGATGAAATGGGAGACCCAATTTTGAGGTCAGAGTTTGACAGAGCTGTGAGTGACCTAAACAGGAACAAGGCACCTGGAATTGATGACATTCCCTCTGAATTACTGACTGCCTTAGGAGAAACCAGCAAGGCAAGGTTATTCCCTTTAGTGTGTAAGATGTATGAGACTGGAGAAGTCCCATCCGATTTTCGGCAGAATGTTGTTATACCTATTTCCAAGAAAGCCTGTGCTGACAGCTGTGAAAACTACCGCACCATTAGTTTAGTATCTCATGCCTGCAAAATTTTTACACGTATTATTTACAGAAGAATGGAAAAACAAGTTGAAGCTGAGTTGGGAGAAGATCAAATTGGCTTCAGAAGAAATGTAGGAACACGTGAAGCAATCCTGACTTTACGTCTGATCTTAGAGGATCGAATCAAGAAGGACAAGCCCACGTACATGGCGTTTGTAGATCTAGAAAAGGCATTCGATAATGTTGATTGGACCAAGGGCTTTGAAAAAGAAGCAGCAATCCTGAAGGGAGTGAGGCAAGGTTGCAAATTGTACCCCCTCATTTTCAATGTGTACATAGAACAGGCAGTAAAGGAAATCAAGGAGAAATTTGGGAAAGGGAATCACAGTCCAAGGAGAGGAAATCAAAACCTTGAGATTTGCTGATGATATTGTTATTTCATCTGAGACTGCTGAAGATATCGAGAAGTTGCTGAATGGTATGGATGAAGTCTTGGGTAAGGAGTACAGGATGAAAATAAATAAGTCCAAGACAAAAGTAATGGAGTGCAGTCGAACGAAGGCAGGTGATGCAGGAAATATTAGATTAGGAAATGAAGTCTTAAAGGAAGTAGATGAATATTGTTACTCGGGTAGTAAAATAACTAACGATGACAGAAGTAAGGAGGTCATAAAATGCAGACTAGCACACGTAAAAACGACCTTTCTTAAGAAAATAAATTTGCTCACTTCAAACATTGATATAGGAATCAGAAAGATGTTTTTGAAGGCTTTCGTCTGGAGCGTGGCATTGTATAGAAGTGAAACGTTTACAATAACTAGCCCAGAAAGAAAGAGAATAGAAGCTTTTGAAATGTTGTGTTACAGAAGAATGCTGAAGGTGAGATGGATAGATCGAATCACGAATGGAGAGATAATCGAATTGGTGAGAGGAGATCGATTTGGCTAAATTTGACGAGAAGGAGAGATAGAATGATAGGACACATCTTAAGAAACCCATGACTTGTTCAGTTAGTTTCTGAAGGAAGTGTAGGTGGTAAGAACGGTAGGGGTAGACCAAGGTATGAATATGACAAGCAGATTAGAGCAGGTGTAGGATGCAATAGTTACGTAGAAATGAAAAGTTTAGCACAGGATAGGGTGGCATGGAGGGCTGCATCAAACCAGTCTATGGACTGATGACTCAAACAACAACAGTATTATTATTACCATATAAATTCTTAAAATAAATTAAACTTGTAACTGTCTCTATCGCACATTAAACTTATTATTATTATTATTATTATTATTATTATTATTATTATTATTATTATTATTATTATTATTATTATTATTATTATTATTATTATTATTATTATACATCACACCAAACAGTCAGTAAAATACCGCGTAAGGTGTAACCTTGTGTGTAGTTATTTAGAATGTTAATTGTATAAAAAGAAATATACTTAACAATGATGCCCCAAGAACGAGTGAATGACAGGTATGATCAACAGCACATGGTGCAGCATCGAACAGGAATTGAATATGATGGCGTGATATTTTAATTTAGCTGTTTCTTCAGTGACAGTGACAAAGGTTTTAAGACGCTTCAGACTCATTTTCTGGCTTAATAAAGTAGTTTATGTAAAACCTGAAACGAACATTAAAGAATTTTGGAATGAATTACAAGATATTGCGTTTTGTTGTGTTAAGTTTGGCTTTTTATAACGTACAACCTCTTACCGCGTGTTGAATATTCATGTTTAATGTTCTCAATTATGTTTTTGTTTTTGTTAATCTATTTGTATATTTCAAGGGCATAGAGTTGCTATACTTCTGACTTCATTTCTTAAATCGATAATGTGACTTTTCCATTTCATTTTCACTTCAATTAATAATCCCAAATACTTAACATTATTTACTTTATAAATTTTGTAGCACTTACAATTAAATTTACAGTTGTTGTGTACAGTCAATTCATTAAAGGAGTTTCTTGTATCTGTTATTGAAAAATAATAAAATTTATCTTCTTAGTGTTTAATAACAATTCATTGTTATCTAACGATGCTTTAACTTTAAGCGGTGCTCGAGTTGCTCTCTGTGTGACGAGATTCCAGCTATCACTCTCAACGTAAATGACTGTATCATCTGCATTTAGTCATTTGCTATTGCTTTCTCTAGATCATTAATAAATAGAATAAACAATGATGACCTAATAGTGTTCCTTGTGGTACACCCTTTATTATCTTCATCGGTGTGGCTAAAGATTGATTAATTTTAACATACTGTACTCGATCTCTAAAGTAACACTCAGCACCTCACTTCTAAAGCCGTATTATTCCAATTTCTGGAGGAGCAAGCAGTGTGACACACTATTGAACGCCTTTTCGAGGTCGATAAATATCCCTGTGGAGAGCAGAGAAAAATTAAAATTTCCATATATTATCTTGATTAAGGTGGATATAGCATCAGTCGTTCCGAGGTTTTTAATGAATCCAAACTGTCTGGGCGAATGTACTGGCAAATATTTCTCTTTAAGCATTTCTCGAATATCTTTGATATTGATATAGTTATCGTAATGGGTCTATAATATTTTTAATGTCATAAATATTTCCAGACTTGTGAAGGGGTTTTAACTATTGTTGTTTTAAGCTGCTTTGGAAAGCAACGTAAGGTGAATGAATCGTTGATAATAATCAGCAACGGTTCCTTTAATGACTCTATATTTTCTTTAAAAATTCGAGCCAAAATATTGTCTATTCCTACAGCTTGATTTTCATCTACTTCACTCAAACATCCCTTCAGATCGTATTCTGTTACCGGTGCGAGGAAGCAAGTGTGAGGGTTGCGAGCGATATTTAATGTGTAGTCGAAATCTGTCTGTGATGCTTTGCATTCTCAGTGGTTTAGTTGTTGAAATAATTGTTAAATTTATTAGAAATATCGAAGTCATCTTTAAAGACTTCACCTTTATATCTGTTTTCCTTGATCACTTCTTTTCTAACTGACCTTTGTGTTATTTCACTGACAATACCCCAGACCTTACCCCAGTGATTTGAATTGCGATTAATCAGATCGTTTTAACAAATAGATCATTTAGTTTCTTCCTATATTTCCTGCACTGTTTTTTAATTTCCAAGTCATTCTTATATTCAAATATTGTCGATAATGTCGGCCTCTTGTGTGAATATAATTCAGCAAACCGTAAGTAATCCATTTTGTTCTTTTAATTTCCTTTGATTTCAAATCAACAGTGCACATGCTCATGCAACTTTTAATCGTATTCACGAATTTATCATTTTGACGCCTAAATCATTGCGATTTAAGATGTCTCTCCAATTTATTTTACTTAAATGTTTTTTCAGCTCATAACGATCTATTTTCAGTCAGTTACGTCGAAAATTTTATGTATTTCTAGAGACGGAGTTATTTTGAATGTTGAGGCTTACTATTCTAACATAACGATCTGAAATTGTACTTTGAGAGATGATAGATATAATGTCGTCATTTCTCAATCTACTTTTAATCAAAACAGGATCAATACAGGATTTACTGGTGCCGGATACTCTAGTAGGCTTGTTTATTAAGGACTGGAAATTACTTTCTTGTTACATGTTGAGAGATATTGGTCACAGTCTTGCTCATTAAAAAGGTATATACTTGTGTCCTCTATTATCAGTCCGTTTTCAACATGGCATTTCTCCTGGATATAATAATCTAATGCACTGAGAAACCGCTGTTTGTGATATTCATGTGATCGATATACTCCTGTAATGGCTACTTTATTATTACATACATAATTATAGACAGTTATGCCTTTCAGCGCTCAGTCTGCAATCTTCTGTGAACTTACTAAACGTCACCACAATCGTCTATTTGCAACTAGTGTTGTGGCCTCATTTAGTTATATAACTCTTATCCTTAAATCATTAGAAACTGAGTCTAACCATCCTCGTCTTGGTCTCCCTCTACCTCTCTTACCCTCCATAACAGAGTCCATTACACTCCTAGGTAACCTATCCTTCCCCATTCGCCTCACATGATTCCTCCACCGAAGCCGGTTTATGTGTACAGCTTCATCCATCGAGTTCATTCCTAACTTAGCTTTTATCTCCTCATTCCGTGTACCCTCCTGCCATTGTTCCCACCTGTTTGTACCAGAAATAATTATCGCTACTTTCATGTATGCCACTTCTAACTTGAACCTCCTTGACCTTCGCTAGCTCATTAATTACCCTACTGGACACTGACCTTGTTCCCAACCATTTGTACGAACTCCGTGCTTACATCGACTTCTTTCTTAGCAATAACTTACAGCTGATTATCAGATTTTGCTGTAAATAGTCAGAATAGGTTTAGAAGATTATTATATAGCTTACCAAATACCAAAGAAGAACACTTAAGTCGTTGTCTTGAAAGCATATGATCATAGGTTCGATGTCATAATTTTAACGGAAATTGGTCACTGAGTAATGTAAATATAAGTAACCATTCCTTGTGCAAATCTTATTACAATGAGGGTTCGTTTAGAAAAAGATATAGGAGATTATAAAGTGTACTTGACAGGTGTTAGACGAGTAGGGGCATCAAGTATTGCATGAGTAGATCGCAGAAGTATGCGGAATGGAGAAGTATATTAGACATTTTTCTTACTTATATTAGAAGCATACGGAAAAATAAGAACAATTAAGTCGTTGTTTTGAAAGCATATGATCATAGGTTCGATGTAAAAATTGTTACAGTAATTGGTCACAGCGTAATGTAAATATAAGTAACCATGCCTTGTACAAATCTTATTACAATGAGGGTTCAGGTAGGAAACGTGATGGTGTTGTGTTAATGGTAAAATATGGTTCGGAAGACGAAATGGAAATTTTTCAATCAATCAATACTGATCTGCATTTAGGGCAGTCGCCCAGGTGGCAGATTCCCTATCTGTTGCTTTCCTAGCCTTTTCCGAAATGATTTCAAAGAAATTGGAAATTTATTGAACATCTCCCTTGGTAAGTTATTCCAATCCCTAACTCCCCTTCCTATAAATGAATATTTGCCCCAGTTTGTCCTCTTGAATTCCAACTTTATCTTCATATTGTGATCTTTCCTACTTTTATAAACGCCGTTCAAACTTATTCGTCTACTAATGTCATCACATGCCATCTCTCCGCTGACAGCTCGGAACATACCACTTAGTCGAGCAGCTCTTCTTCTTTCTCTCAATTCTTCCCAACCCAAACATTGCAACATTTTTGTAACGCTACTCTTTTGTCGGAAATCACTCAGAACAAATCGAGCTGCTTTTCTTTGGATTTTATCCAGTTCTTGAATCAGGTAATCCTGGTGAGGGTCCCATACACTGGAACCATACTCTAGTTGGGGTCTTACCAGAGACTTATATGCACTCTCCATTACATCCTTACTACAACCCCTAAACACCCTCATAACCATGTGCAGAGATCGGTACCCTTTATTTACAATCCCATTTATGTGATTACCCCAATGAAGATCTTTCCTTATATTAACACCTAGATACTTACAATGATCCCCAAAAGGAACTTTCACCCCATCAACGCAGTAATTAAAACTGAGAGGACTTTTCCTATTTGTGAAACTCACAACCTGACTTTTAACCCCGTTTATCAACATACCATTGCCTGCTGTCCATCTCACAACATTTTCGAGGTCATGTTGCAATTGCTCACAATCTTGTAACTTATTTATCACTCTATAGAGAATAACATCATCCGCAAAAAGCCTTACCTCAGATTCCACTCCTTTATTCATATCATTTATATATATAAGAAAACACAAAGGTCCGATAACACTGCCCTGAGGAACTCCCCTCTCAACTATTACAGGGTCAGACAAAACTTCACCTACTCTAACTCTCTGAGATCTATTCTCTAGAAATATAGCAACCCATTCAGTCACTCTTTTGTCTAGTCCAATTGCACTCATTTTTGCCAGTAGTCTCCCATGATCCACCCTATCACATGCTTTAGACAGGTCAATTGCGATACAGTCCATTTGACCTCAAGAATCCAAGATATCTGCTATATCTTGCTGGAATCCTACAAGTTGAGCTTCAGTGGAATAATCTTTCCTAAAATCGAATTGCCTTCTATCGAACCAGTTATTAATTTCACAAACATGTCGAATATAATCAGAAAGAGTGCCTTCCCAAAGCTTACATACAATGCATGTCAAACTTACTGGCCTGTAATTTTCAGCTTTATGTCTATCACCCTTTCCTTTATACACAGGGGCTACTATAGCAACCCTCCATTCATCTGGTATAGCTCCTCCGACCAAACAATAATCAAATAAGTACTTCAGATATGGTACTATATCCCAACCCACTGTCTTTAGTATATCCCCAGAAATCTGATCAATTCCAGCCGCTTTTCTAGTTTTCAACTTTTGTATCTTATTGTAAATGTCATTAATATCATATGTAAATTTTATTACATCTTTGGCCTTATTCTCCTCCTCTATCTCGATATTATCCTTGAAACCAACAATCTTTACATACTGCTGACTGAATACTTCTGCGTTTTGAAGACCTTCACATACACACTCCCACTGTTCATTAATTATTCCTGGAATGTCCTTCTTGGAACCTGTTTCTGCCTTAAAATACCTATACATACCCTTCCATTTTTCACTAAAATTTGTATGACTGCCAATTATGCTTGCCGTCATGTTATCCTTAGCTGCCTTCTTTGCTAGATTCAATTTTCTAGTAAGTTCCTTCAATTTCTCCTTACTTCCACAGCCATTTCTAACTCTATTTCTTTCCAGTCTGCACCTCCTTCTTAGTCTCTTTATTTCTCTATTATAATAAGGTGGGTCTTTACCATTCCTTACCACCCTTAAAGGTACAAACCTGTTTTCGCATTCCTCAACAATTTCTTTAAACCCATCCCAGAGTCTGTTTACATTTTTATTTACCGTTTTCCACCGATCATAGTTACTTTTTGAAACGGCCTCATGCCTGCTTTATCAGCCATATGGTACTGCCTAACAGTCCTACTTTTAAGACCTTCCTTTCTATCACATTTATTTTTAACTACCACAAAAACAGCTTCATGATCATTAATTCCATCTATTACTTCAGTTTCCCTATAGAGCTCATCTGGTTTTATCAGCACCACATCCAGGATATTTTTCCCTCTGGTCGGTTTCATCACTTTCTGAATCAGCTGTCCTTCCCATATTAACTTATTTGCCATTTGTTGGTCATGCTTCCTGTCGTTCGCATTTCCTTCTCAATTTACATCTGGCAAATTCAGATCTCCCGCTACAATCACATTTCTTTCCATGTCGTTTCCCACATAGCTGACTATCCTATCAAATAATTCCGAATCTGCGTCAGTGCTACCCTTTCCCGATCTGTACACTCCAAATATATCAAGTTGCCTATTATCTTTAGATATGAGCCTTACACCTAGAATTTCATGTGTCTCATCATTAATTTTTTCGTAGCTTAAAAATTCTTCTTTCACTAGAATGAACACTCCCCCTCCCACCATTCCTATCCTATTTCTACGATACACACTCCAGTGCCGTGAGAAAATTTCTGCATCCATTATATCATTTCTCAGCCATGATTCAACTCCTATTACAATATCTGGTAAATATATATCTATTAAATTACTTAATTCTATTCCTTTCTTTACAATACTTCTACAGTTCAACACTAACAATTTTATGTCATCCCTACTTGATTTCCAGTTCCCTGTTCCCTTATCACCGCTCCCTAGGCCATCCCGTTTCCCTGAATGTACCTCCCTATTACCCTTCCAAGCAAATTTCCTAACTTATATGTACCACTGCGGTTTAAATGAAGGTCATCTGAGCGCAGATCCCTATCTCCTACCCACCCATTAGGATCTAGAAATTTCACTCCCAGTTTCCCACATACCCACTCCATAGTCTCATTTAAATCCCCAATCACCCTCCAGTCAGTATCCCTCCTACACAGTATTCCACTAATAACAATCTCCGCTTTCTTAAACTTCACCCGTGCTGCATTTACCAGATCCCACACATCTCCAACTATGTTGGTACTTATATCAGCTTTCCTTACGTTGTTGGTACCAACGTGAAACACTACCACCTTCTCCTTCCCCTCCTCCCTCTCTTCTACTTTCCTCAACATCTGCCTCAACCTAATTCCTGGATAACATTCTACCCTGGTTCCTTTTCCTCCACACACTTTCCCCACGTGTCTAACGATGGAATCCCCCATGACCAGAGCCTCAACCCTCCCCACCTCATCTGATCCCCTCCCCTCCTGGTCAGCCCTATCTTCTCTCACTGCTGCAGAAGCTACTTACTCCTCCCTTTTCTCCTTCCCATGACCCTGTTCCACCTGTCTTTTCCTATCCTCTACTCTACATTTCCCTTTCCTACCTTTTCCCTTCCTCCTACTTCCATTACTTTAGGTTTCTCAGAGAAGTAAGTAACTATGGCAATAAGAAAGTTGGTTCATAATGTGGGTTTGTGTACTGTAGTCACGTCCTAGTTCGTGAAGCGTGGGCAGCGGCTGAGTGGCCGAGTAAGTGGTCCTGAGAGTCGGGATACCAGTTGCTACGGAATGGGAGTGGGCATTTAGGACATATTCCGAGTCATTGCTCTCCTTGTGCTCAGGGAATATACAATCCACCGTTAGATGAGAGATCCTCACTTAGACGATGTGTAAGCAGGGTAGCATCAAGCTTCACAGGATTTACCGAGCTCAGAGCATTTTAAGCAAGCCTCGGTCCTATGGGAGTAAAAGAGTCGCACTCCCATTTGACAGGCGAGGCACAAATCGGAAACAACTTGGCGAATGAGATGAAATTCGATTGGGAGCTCTCATTATTAATGTTCCTTAATGGTTCAGCAAAATGTGTTCATCTCGATGTGCTAGGAGTTAATGATATTCGGGTAAGTTAGAAAACGATAAACAGATAGAAGATTATAAAGTGTACTTGACAGGTGTTAAAAAGGGAAAGGCAGAGTATGGGGTACAGCTGTTCATCACGAATACAATTGCACCCAACATAGTTTCTGTTAAGCACGTAAATGAGCGAATGGTGAGGGTAGATTCAGCAGTTGGAAGAATTAGGACGAGAATTGTTGCGGTGTATTCACTATGTGAGGGTGCAGATGAGGATGAAGTTAACAAGTTTTATGAAGCATTGAGTGATATAGTAGTCAGGGTCAAAAACAAGGATAGGATAGTGCTAATGGGCGATTTCAATGATGCGAGAGTTGGAAATAGAACTGAAGGATACAAAAGGGTGTCGGTAAATGTAGGGGAAATATGGAAGCTAATAGGAATGGGAAGCATTTGCTGGACTTATGTGCTAGTATGGGTTTAGCAGTTACGAATACACTCTTCGAGCATAAGACTATTCACCGCTACACGTAGGAGGCTTGGGGTACCGGATCCATAAGCGACTATATATTAACCGACTTAGAATTCAGGAAATCTGTTAAGAATATACAGGTTTCCCGCCAATCTTTAGATAGTAGAGACCACTATCTGATATGTAGTGAACTAGGACAAAGAAAGTGAAATTTGTCTGCAAACGAATAAGGGTGGAAAATATCTAGGACGAGGAAATTAGACAGAAGTACGTGTATATGATTAGTGAGAAGTTCCGAACAGTGGACGGTAAGCCGCTTCAGGATATAGAACGAGAATGGAAGGCATGCAGGGATCCTGTAGTAGAAACAGCAAGGGAATGCCTGGGAACAACTGTGTGTAAAGATAGGGAAAAGCAAACATATTGATGGAATGATGAAGTCAAAGAAGCTTAAACGTAAAAATAAGGCGTTTCAGGTGTACCAGAAATGGCTGCAAAACAAGGGCTGATGCAGACGTAGATGAAAGAAACAGAGCGAAAGAAATAGTTGTTGAATTAAGAAATAAGGCGTGGGAAGATTTTGGTAATAAGCTGGAAAGGCTAGGTCAAGCAGCACGGAAACCTTTCTGGACAGTAATAACGAATCTTAGGAGGGAGGGAAAAAGGAAATGAACAGTGTTTTGTGTAATTCAGGTGAACTCGTAGTAGATCCCAGAGAATCACTGGGCAGATGGAAGGAGTACTTTGAAAATCTTCTGAGCATAAAAGGGAATCTTCCTGGTGGTGTCGCGAACAACAGAGCTGATGGACAGGAGGAAAATGATGTTGGTGAAATTACGCTTGAGGAAGTGGAAAGGATGGTAAATAAACTCAATTTCATAAAGCAGCAGAAATAGATGAAATTAGACCTGAAATGGTGAAGTATAGTGGGAAGGCAGGGATGAAATGGCTTCATAGAGTAACATGTTTAGCATGGAGTATTTTATAAAGGTACCTTCAGATTGGACAGAAGCAGTAATTGCACCTATCTATAAGCAAGGAAACAGGAAGGACTGCAACAACTATCGAGGTACCTCATTGAATACTATACCAGGCAAAGTACTCACTGGCATCTTGGAAGGAAGGGTGAGATCACTTGTTGAGAGGAAGTTGGATGAATCCAGTGTGGTTTCCGTCCACATAGGGGCTGTCAGGATCAGATTTTCTGTATGCGGCAGGTAATTGTAAAATGCTACGAGAGGAGTAGACAGTTATGTTTATGATTCGTAGATTTAGAAAAGGTCCGCCTCTGTGGTGTAATGGTTAGTGTGATTAGCTGCCACCCCCGGAGGCCCGGGTTATATTCTAGGCTCTGCCACGACATTTGAAACCGAGCTCGATAGCTGCAGTCGCTTAATTGCGGCCAGTATCCAGTAATCGGGAGATCGTGGGTTCGAGCCCCACTGTCGGCAGCCCTGAAGATGGTTTTCCGTGGTTTCCCATTTTCACACCAGGCAAATGCTGGGGCTGTACCTTAATTAAGGCCACGGCCGCTTCCTTCCACTTCCTAGGCCTTTCCCATCCCATCGTCGCCATAAGACATATCTGTGTCGGTGCGACGTAAAGAAAATAGCAAAAAAAAAAAAACGACATTTGAAAAGTGGTACGAGGGGTGGAACAGGGTCCACTCAGCCCCGGGAGGTTAAATGAGTAGAGGTGGGATCGATTCTCACCTCAGCCATCCTGGAAGTGGTTTTCTGTGGTTTCCGCACTTCTGCTCCAGGCAAATGCTGGGATGGTACCTGACGTAAGGCCACGGACGCTTCCTTCCCTCTTCCTTGTCTATCCCTTCCAAGCTTTCCATCCTCCCTTCAGGCCCCTGTACAATAAAGCAGGTGAGGCCGCCTGGGCGACGTACTAGTCATTCTCCCCAGTAGTATCCCCGACCGAATGTCTCACGCTCCAGGACACTGCCCTTGAGGCGGTAGAGGTGGGATCCCTCACTGAGTCCGAGGGAAAAACCAACCCTGGAGGGTAAATAGATTAAGGAGGAGAAGAAGACCTAGAAAAAGCATATTGCAGACTACGGCGGGAAGAGGTGTTCGCCGTACTGGGGGACAATGGGATTAAGGGTGGATTATTAAAATCAATCAAAGGCATATGTTGACAATTGGGCTGTAGTGAGAATTGACAGTAGAATGAGTTCTTGATTCGACCTATTTTTCAGGGGTTAGACAAGGCTGTAATCTTTCACCTTTATTGATTATTGTTTACATGGATCTCCTGCTGCAAGGTATAAAATTGCAGGGAGGGATTCAGTTAAGTGGAAATGTAGTAAGTAGTCTGGCCTATGCTGACGAGTTGGTCTCAATGGCAGATTGTGCCGAAAACCTGCAGTCTACTATCTTGGAACTTGAAAATAGATGCAATGTGTATGGTACGAAAATTAGCCGTTCTAAGACTAAATTTATGTCAGTAGGTAAGAAATGCTAGAGAATTGAATGTTATATTGAGAATAATAAGCTGGAACAAGTGGATAATTTCAAGTATTTAGGATATGTATTCTCCCAGGATGGTAGTAGCCTATAGTAAGTAAGATTGAATCAAGGTGCAGGAAAGCTAATGGAGTGAGCTCGAAGTTGCGATCACCAGTATTCTGTATAAAGGAAGTCAGCTCCCGGACTAAACTATCTTTACATCAGTCATAAACTAGAAGTAACAGATATGAAAGTAGCGAGAATGATAGCTGGTACAAGCAGGTGGGAACAATGACAGGTGGGTGCTCGGAACGAGGAAATAAAAGCAAAGTTAGGAATGAACTCGATGGATGGAACTGTACGCATAAAATGGCATCCGTAGTGGGGCCATGTGAGACAGGTTGCCCAGCATAATAGTGGAATATGTTATGGAGGGTAAGACGCGTAGAGGGAGACCAAGACGACGATGGTTAGACTCGTTTCCAATGATTTAAATATAAGAGATATAGAATAAACGATGCCACATGACTAGTTAAAAATAGAGTATTGTGGCGGCGATTAGTAAATTCACAGAGGCTTGCAGACTGAACGCTGAAAGGCATAAATGTCTATAATGAAGGTAGATGTATGTATAATGACTGAAGTGCATAACAGATGAAAGAAAACCCATTCACACCGCATTCATACGCTGACTCTCACAACTCAGTTATATGTGCCAATGAAAATAATAATAATAATAATAATAATAATAATAATAATAATAATAATAATAAGAAGAAGAAGAAGAAGAAGAAGAAGAAGAAGAAGAATGTTGTCTACAAGCTGGGTGAGATAAGACTGATCGTAACGTCTCTGTGCTGGATCATTTGCATGAGAGTATTATTGCTTACTAGTGTAGGTAATTGCAATTAGGGTTTTCAGATCCAGGCATGAGGAAATTCACCTGGGCTCCAATTAAGCTTCCTCAAGGTTGAGTAGAAAGCCTCGTGGTGTAAATTCCAAACACTCACATTAGTTTCGTGTCTCTGCACGCTCCGCTAAAGGAGCTGCTCTGTTACAAGTGTGGTTCTCGTGAATACACCACGCCAGTCCTAGTTGGAATCTAGCCACGAGAATAAGATCACTTCTAGGAAAATATCGATCATTTGCACCTCATCATGGTTGACTTGAATCCATGAAAATACCTCATAGTTCAATAAAAGTTATATAGAAATAATGTATATAAAATGGGATAAATTTTCCGAGAATATCTGGGCTACAGTATAAAAAGCATTTTCAAAGCACCCGTGCGGGCGTTCTTGTGTAACGTAATTTGGTGTGCATCCTTTCCATCTTTTCAGTGAAAGTGTGATCACTTTTACATTCTTCTGATGTAACAGTAGAAGAACGGGACAATGAGGAACTGTTCAAACTATCGCACCATTGCTTTAACCTCATACGCCATAGAGATTTTGCTGTGTATCGTGAGTCTGCGCCTTAAGCCTTACACTATACCTCATATAACCATAGATTTCTGCATTATTGTTTTCATTTGCTTTCTGGTCAATAAAAAAACATTTAACTGTCTTTTCTGGGCCCAACTGTGGCAATAACTTTGAATTTTGGGTCCAGTACACGTAATTTCTTTGTTGAAAAATCTGTATGATACAGATGATGATGTATGATCTGTATGATTACATTGCCGCTGCAGGAATCAGAGGTCACACTTCGGAATTCTTTGGAGTGTCCAAGAGTGTCGGACAAGGCTGTACGCTCGCAATATTACTGTACATCACCTATGCCGATTACGTCGCAAGGAAAGCCCTTCATGGTTGAACGTAAGGCATCTTCCTAACTTTCCTTATAATTTTCCTTCAAAGGCGTTTACTAGGAAGTCATTATGTTTCAGGATATATCCTACAAGTTTTCACTTCCCTCTTTCTGTACAGTCTCCGTTGCTCACTGATTTCCTGAGAGGCTCAGGCGATTGAGGCGATGGCCTTCTGATCCCTACTTGGCAGGTTCGATCCTGACTCAGTCCGGTGGTATTTAAAGGTGCTCAAATACGTCAGCCTCGTGTCGGTCGATTTACTGGTACGTAAAGGAACTCCTGCGGAACTAAATTTCAGCACATTGGTGTCTCCAAAAATCGTTAAGTAGTTAGTGGGACGTAAAGCAAATAACATTATTATTATTATTATTATTATTATTATTATTATTATTATTATTATTATTATTATTATTATTATTTACTTACTGGGCAAGCAGCCCATAATAACACTATTCAGGGGGAATGTGGATGATGCCTGACCACCGAATAATGAAAGCACGGGCTAAGAAAGAGGAGGGCCACGAAGGGTGAAACTTCAAGACTCTCTGAGCCTTGTAATCTAATAATGTCGGGTTTGGAAGGGAACAAGAGTTGGACAAGGGTGGTCGAATACTAAAGGTAAAATTGAGGAGACTGAAATTAGTAAGTGGAAACTATGCCAGACTCAGCTAGGGAACGCTGGTTGAGAGTAGGTTTGCCACCTGTCCCTATTATGAACTGTTTTCGCTTAAAAACGAGCGTTTGTCCTTTTTTGTCTCTAAATATTTTTAAATCCGTATTCGATTAAAGCGCCATTGAAGTTCAAAATAGTTCCATTATTTTTTTCTCTTTGGAGCCTCAGAAGAAGGAAATCTCGTGATGTTTCGTCATTTTGTGGTAAAGCTGATCATGTTGAATTATTTACCTCGTCCTCTGCCGCGTACTTCCGTAGGTCTTCCCTTTCAATTTCTAACGTGATTGTTCAAGCTGTTTGAGACTAAATATACGTAAATTGTGGAGTTATCGAAGCTCATCGAAGGCATCAATGTTGAGATGTCAGATGAATTGTACTGTATGTATAGCTAAAATTTTGGAAGTTAGTTCATTTTATGAATTTCAATAATTACCTTATTCTATTGAATTTGTTGTATTTATGAACTGTCCCTTATTTTCGTGAAACATCTCGTATTTTTAGGTAAAGGTCCCTTATTTCTTACATCAAAAATGGACAACCCTAGTTGAGAGGCCCAGGTCCCCCTTTCAGTAGTGCCCCTTACGACACGTAGAGAATATCTTGGGAGTATTCTACCGCACCCATGCACAGCCTCTTTATTTCCTTCTATAGCTTCGCATCCGGGAGATAGTGGGTTCGAACCCCACTGTCGGCAGAACTGAAGACGGTTTTCAGTGGTTTCCCATTTTCACACCAGGCAAATGCTGGGGTTGTACCCTAATTAAGGCCACAGCCGCTTCCTTCCCATTTCAAGGCCTTTCCTGTCCCATCGCCGCCATAAGACCTATCTGTGTCGGTGCGACGTAAAGCGAATAGCAAAAAAAAAAGAAATAGCTTCTGTAGCTTCTATTTGTGGAAGCTGCCCCAAAAATCTTCCCCCCCCACTACGTAAACAATTCCTCGGTACGGCCTTACTGATGACATTACTCTCTTTTGACAGCAGTGAAGATGAACCTGCTTGCAAGGGTAAAGGAAACAACTTTGAATATCAAAGCACAATCAATATAATGAATATGAAAAAGTCCATACTAAGTGCATAGTTATGATAATCGATCAAACACATTACCCCGCATAGCAGCTCATAGGCTATTTAAGAGACACGAGTTAGTGACAGAAGATCTCTCATGCAGAAATCTCCCGAGTAGACGGAGCTGCGGGAGTCTGGCAGAATAGGTCTGTATTTTCTGTCTTCCCCTATGCTTACGAGAGGCTAGAGACAAATTTCGCATCGATGCCTTTGAGATATGCTGTTGGCGCAGAATACTGCCTGTGCACTGGACAGAAAGAAAAGGTAATTCGGCCATTACCGCGGAGCATAATGCCACCAAACGCCCTTCTACCCGCTCCAACCAAGGAACCCTTCAGTTTCTCGGTTATATTATACAAGTAGTTGGTGGTAACCAGAAAAGAATTGTTGATGGAAGGAAAATTTGATGATGGAAGACCAAGTAGGACATCCACTAGATAGATAGACGTGATGAAGAATAACAATAGCTTAAGTCTTCGAGGACTCATCAGAGAGACAGGAAACCGTCCAGGATGGATGCAGTCAACAAAACATGCAACCTAATGGGACCATAACACTCAGCAATGACAGTAACCTCAGATGATGATGATGATGATGATGTGACTCCTGACTCATGTTAAATTTGCATACTATCATAATTTGAATAGTTTTATTTAGTGTTTGTCATTAACTACTCATTCTGTGTTTAATACTTTACACAAATTACCACGAATAGCAGTTAAAGCTGCTGACGTCTGAGGCGTGTCCAGCCTGAAGCTCATTGCTGCGCTGTCCCTACGCTTGTAAAATTAAAATTCAATTACCAGGAGCGCTCGAGTGAGTGTTTCGCTTTTGGGGCTTTGAATGAAACTGGCAGGAAGGAAAACATTTCTCTGACTATATAGAAACAAAGATCACATTTCTACGCTAAGTGGATCACATTTTATGATTTGTTAATGAAGACAGCTATGATCAGTCTCATTATGCACAGGTTATTGCCATTTTGAAAGTGATCCAGCTAGAAAGTTGGAAACAGAGGTAATAATAATAATAATAATAATAATAATAATAATAATAATAATAATAATAATAATAATAATGTCTTGTACTTACGAAATCATAAGGTGGTAAAGGCTTCTTATCGAATATAAGTTTACACAGCAATCAGATATCAAAAATCTACGAGAATATTTCTACTCCAGAGCTGAAACATCGTGTCTTCATCAAGCTGTTTGCAAAACTGATATAAACTACTGACGTCCCAATTTATTGTCGCCGGAAATGCCTGTATATAGCCCACCTATAAAGGAGATTAATATGGCATCATGGAAGCTAAAACCTCTTCACACGAACTGCCACGAACTGAATCAGCCTCATATCAAAAATCCTGCATCGCACGCTTGGCTGGCCTAGTCTGGTCTTTCCCCAGGAAAGGAGGGATTTGTTTTGGCCAGCCATCCAAGATCAAGTAATTGCTACACGGAACTACCGTAGATTCATCTTGAATTATCCAACTGCCGCCTCTGTTCTAGAAATACAGATCGTACAGCACGTCATCTTGGCCAACAGTGATTGTAAGCTCCAATCATCCACAGAAACATTCTGTAAAACGTGAATTCCTTCAGTCGTTAACAGCGTATTGGAAATACACACTTGCACCCGTTCATACAAGCTTCTGTGGGACCGAGATGTCATAAGCGATGTCACTCTGAGCAACTATAGGCCAGATGTTATTATAATCGATAAATGAAAAAGATCCGCATGCATTATACAAACTGCTTGTCCAAACACCTCCAATTTGTAAACAACAATAGCCACAAAGGTATAAAAATACACAGAACTGGCAATAGAAATGCAACGCCTGTGGAAACTAGAATCAGTCATCACAGTTACAATACCTAGTGATATCATGTACGGGTGTTGTTCCGAAAAGCTTGCACATCTCTCGGGCCACATTAAACCTGCATCGTCACACATATGTTGAACTACAGAAAGCCACCCTCCTGAGCACCTGTCACGTTGTAAGTTTATAGGAACGACTTTTCCTCTGAATTACACTAAAGAGCATGAAGATCCAAGCCGCATTTCCGGTAATACTGAAGGATATATTCGCAAAAAGGGTAGATGAGAAAAGATTTAGGGACATCATTTGTACACATTTCTTGTAATATGTACGTTGTAATTAGTTCTGTTGTAAATATCTGTATAGTTTCATAATCAAGAGGGGACTCCTTGCTTAGGCCTAGTCAGCACAAGCCGAGCTTATATTTCTTATTAATAATAATATTAATAAAAGTAAAGTAATAAACTAAATAATAATAATAATAACGGTACTGTTTTACGTCCCCCTAACTACTTTTACGGTTTTCGGACGTGTGCCGGAATTTTGTCCCGCAGGAGTTCCTTTTCAAGTCTACCGACACCAGACTGAGCCGGGATCGTAGCTGCCACTTGGGCTCAGAGAGCCAGCACCGTAGCGCCTAAGCCACTCAGCCCGGCGAATGGAAATAACTCGGAAGAATTTCCCCGTGATTTTCCATTCCGCCTTCAGACAAATGTTGTGACAAATATCTTCGCCACTCCACGACTTCTCCGTTTCAAATGGTAGCACTAATTAATAGAAAATACCCAACACAGCAATAGATTTCCCATCACATAAACAAGCGAACACCGGCACAAATGAAGCAACTACCTCCTACATGTTTGTTTGTAACAATTTGCTTTCGTCACACCGACACAGGTAGGTCTTATGGTGGTGATGGGACAGGAAAGGGCTAGGAGTGGAAAGAAAGTGGCCGTGGCCTTAATTAAGGTGACTACTACTACTACCACTAATACAACTGTTGCCTCTCCTTGAGGTCTCCAACGCTCGGCAAGAGATACTGCAGCGGTATTATAAAGTGTTGGGGTGAAAAGTATTGTGATATTCTGGACTTGATGCTCTTAATCGTAATATTAACGTTATTTACATTATTTCCAGCGTCTTAAAAGCATGAAGTAAACTAATCCAACATTCGAAAAATGAAGTGTAGTGTTTATTCTTTCTTTCCTTTTTCATAAAATATGCGCTTGAAGGATACCGTAGACAGTATAAATGTTCTAAGTGCCAAGACTTATCTACTGAGGAGCATTCAGTAAGTATGTGTGTCAACTCGGTCACGTGTATGCAGAGAAGCTGTCGGAAATTATTTTTTTATCATAAAATTCGAAAATTGTGCGTCAAACATCTTGTTCTGGTATGATGACTATCGTTCATTTCCCAGTAAATAGTTTTTCACCCTACCAATAAATAAATCAATCAATCAATCAATCAATCAATCAATCAATCAATCAATCAATCAATCAATCAATCAATCAATCAATCAATCAATCAATCAATCAATCAATCAATCAATCAATCAATCAATCAATCAATCAATCAACACTCACCTATCTGTTGTTCACCTAGTCTTTTTCTTAAATAATTGTAAAGAATTTAATAATTAATTGAACATCTTCCATGGTATATTACGCCAACCCCTAACTCTCCTTCCTATAAATGAATATTTACTCTCTTGAATTCCAACTATAGAACTAAGTACATGAAAAGGCAAAATACGCAGCGTGCCAAGAAATATTTCGAAATTATCTAAATTTGTCACCTTTGACTTTAGGAAACGACACCATGGAACGTAGTTTATTTCAAGTATGCAAATGAACGAACGATGTGGATTGGTTTAGCACCTACAGGAATTGGGACAATTTCCATTTGACTCCTTGGAAACAACTTGGCGAACAAAATAAAATTTTATGGGGAAGCTGTCAATATTAATGGGGCTTATGGCAGGAAGGAAATAGAACTGCCCGGTTCAGCAAAGAGGATGCCTCTGGATATGTTAGGAGTTAATGATGTGGTAACGGAAGATAACGAGGAAGATATAACAGTTATCAAAGGAGGAGCAGACTGTAACATGGGATTCTTCATAGGGAACGGCACCATGGAACGTAGTTTATTTTAGATATGCGAATGAACTAACGATGTGGATTGATTTGGCACTTACAGGAATTGGGACAAGAATCGTCTTAGCGTATTTACCATGTGAGGATAAAGATGATAAAGAAGTAGGTAAATTTAATGAAGCACTGAGTGACATCGCATTCAGGACCAACAGCAAGGAGAGGATAGTGGTAATGGCTGAATTCAATCCGAGAAATGGAAATAGAACTTAAATAAATAAGAAGGTAATGGGTAAATGTGATGAAGATATGGAGTATCAATTACGAGTTCATTCTAGAAGCATGAGGCTACTCACCGCTAAACATGGGAGAATGGTATGAAACTTACTATTTCCAAGACTAAAGTGATGTCAGAAGGGAAGAAACCCAAAAACATCCATTGGCAGGTAGAAAAGATGTAACTGGAACAGGTAAATCATTTCAAGTATATGGGATGTGTATTCTCTCAAGATGGTAGTACACTAAGTGAAACTGAATCGAGGGGGAGCAAAACTGATTTAGTGATATTCTCTCAGAAAGAATCTGTCTCTACACCGATCTGTTTTCTACTGTTCGGAATATCGTATTCACAATTTGGAAGTAACGAACATGACGTTAGCATTAATGACAGCTGGTACAAACAGGAGGGAAAATGGCAAGAGGGTTATAGAAATGAGGAGATCAAGGTTAAGTTAGGGATGAACTCGATCGATGAAGCTATGTGTGGACTGATGTTTTTATGATTTACGGTCAGTGATGCATAGGAGCACCAAACTCACAGTTTTTAAGGTACAGTAATGATATTCTGTATAGTTGCTTATAGGTGAGTACATTCACTGCGAAGGTTTCAGTATTTTAGGGCATGTTTTAACAACACAATTGATTTCATTCTTTTAAAACCTTTCTTTTGCATAAATGCTCATTTTTCTCATGAAATGTTCAACACATTTTATAAAATTTTCCCAGTGCATACTTTGTATATAAACATTCTCACAAGAAGTTTTACAAATATGTACCTCCCAGATGAATTTAAAAACTTTTAAATATATATTTCTGATAAAAATACCAGTAAAATTCCCATGGTCTTCTCCCCTTATCTCAAGTTACAGTATATACATAGTTTTCTTTAGGTAATATTTATGCGTGATACTGCAATGAGGGTTTTTGTGTGTGTAGGTTCTGAGAAAAATGTACACGCATAAAAATTAGAAATATAATTAGCAGAAAGCGCCATTTAAAGTCGGACGTACCATTCCCATGCCCTTGCAATATACATCTTCAGAAGGCTCCAGAGCTGTATCCGTTATACTTCTCTTCTGGCTTCTTTTCTTCTGCCCTGCTTCCATGACCTGATCGCCGACTGCGGAGGTGCGTTGCAATTCCATAATCTTAAAAATGTATTTTGTGAAAGTAGCTACCTTGAAGCCAATTTTCTGCAAGATCTCCATCCTTTATATGTTTCCATTATTTAAATATCACAACAGCATCAAAAGTTGCATTCTAACAACGCTGGGAGGTATAAAAGTTGTTTGAGGGCACCTTTTCAGCATCAGTGCATTATAGAACTCAGTGGGATTTTCAGATTTTGCCATGGACACATTTCCGTAGTAAGTCAGGTGTGGCCAGGGACCTTGGTTACATTCATTATACTGTCAGGGTGGGGCTGTTTGTGAGTGCATGAAATATCCCTCTGTGACTGGTTATTTTGACAACAACTAATGGGGCACAGGTTATGTACAGGATAATCATATGTTTATGACATCTGAAAAATATGTAGCCCATACTGCTCGCTTCATATCTTAAACACGGGTAGGATTCTCTCTGATATTTCCATAAAACACGTGAAGGCTATGCATCCTACTTCTTAATCTGCTCTGCTCACATAATCACTTACCATCTTCAAACTTTATCCCTCCCATGTCAATGACAAGTTTCGTCAGTTTTGAGCCCATTCGTTTCTTAACGTGCCCTATACATTCACATGTTTCAAAAACACATTCTTCTCCGGGGACTTTGCCCTCACTCACTACCTCAAACCACGAGAACCACCGCCCATAAGATATTTTTATATATGATGTAATGTTTATCAACAGATCGACTGAACATCATCTTCATTCCGGTACCCTACATTCCCCCACTACAACCAGAATAATTCATGCTGAAATTGTGTTCTTTTACTCATTTTTTCCTTCCAGCCCTCAACAGCTCTAACACCTCACTCATTACTTGTACATCGAGCACTTCAGTAGCATCAAAACTTATCGCATTCGATACATCATGAATGCGCCATCATACGAAACAATTAAGTCTGTTCTGACGTGACTACCAGCATCATCTAAGGGGTAATTGTGACTTATGTCCTCTGCTGATGCTGCTATAAGGTTCTCTTCAAAACTTCATGCAGACTTTTTTCAAATTCATTACTTATCTGGATGATCATGACAAACGGTGAGGGCACATTTATCATTCCTCTCAACAAATTTCTCCCTTCCATTTCCTTCTTACACCAGTACAACTTAACCGATAATAAAACCTTATCTTGGCTTCATAACATCAGTTATCACACTTGGATGTTTTGAATGGTTTATTGCAGCATCAGATTTGATGCATACAATATGTAAATTGCAAACCACACCCGGTCCTTACAGACTGTGAACTGTCGCTGCCATGTTTATTACAAACGCAAGCCAATTTCACCTCATTAGACAAGATTTTGATATCCATTAACCTAAATCCACTTTTTGTTGATGGTGTGTTCATCACACCTAACTTCACTGCCGTTTTGTTTTGCACGTCTTGCATTTACTAATTTCTGCACACGCTGTTAACACAATTTTGTGTACACTAATTTTAGTCGCAGCATTATGAAACATCACTACAATCCATCGGCACGCAATTATTTAACCAACATAAGCCAATGTGTTAATTTACACTTTGTAAACAAAGCAACCTCCAAGGTTACGAAACAAGCGTCTCCTACAAATTATAAATCCAAGGAGTAGTTCTTGCTGTATAGAGTATAGAACTGCTTGTCAGAGACGGCCTGAAACTCAGATTACTAAGGCAATGCTTACGAGTTACTGGAAGAAGGGGGCGTGATGATGTATAAACGCTGGATATTTAACTTCTTTTTTGAAACTTAGAATCCGAACTCGAAACTGAAACTTTGGGAAATGGTTGCCAATGACATGCGTTGCTCAATAAAATTGAAAAATGATATATTTTGACAATTGCATGCACATCCCCCCTTAAGGATAACGGGGTGTAGAACTAAACGAGGTCACAGAGCTAGTTGCATATAGAGGATTGTGGAGGTTCTTAGCTCATTCACAGAGGTTCGCGGACTGAACGCTGAAAGGAATGCCTGTCTACAATGAAGTTATGTGGGTAAATACAAGAGAGTCTCACAAACTCGACCTAATGTGGACTGAGAGGGTGTCTTTATGGAATAAGGGATGAGTTATTAACAACTCATAATATCTTACCGCATATCACTCGAATTAAATTTCTAGCACAATACAGGAGATAGAAAAGTGCAATATGCCCTAAAATTGTTGTTCAAAATTGGAAAAGAAACAAAATTGCAGAAAGGACTGGTTCTTTGTATGAAGCAAATACGGTGCTTGACTGCCGCTCGCACTCATTTCGTTTTCGTGCAGCTTCGTCAGGTAGGCGACGGTGAAACAAAATGTCCAACAAAGTGTTCCTCCATGCGAAGGAGTATTCCTTCAGTGGTATGTAGTCCTTCGCTCTGGGTCATCCTTTCCCTTGTCTTCCTTCTCTTCATCTTGATTTTTATCTTAGTTATCGCTCACTAGTGCAACTGAAGCGCTGAGATAAAAAATGGGATATGTCACTGATTAGTAGTTTACAGATACTGTATATCATTTTTTTAAAATTCTGAATAATTATATTTCTACTGTTAATGTTCCTAACTCGCTGACTATCTTTTGAAACATATAAAACTGCATTTAAATTGAAAAAAAATGAAAATTAATTTTCATTAAATAAAATACACAATCGTCGGACCTTGTACTCACACATGGTTCTTACCTGCTTACTTACACATACGTTCTTTGATGGACGCCAGATACCACCCAGTGCAGCAATAATAGAATGAGAATCTTGACTATCTCTAGGGTGTGGGGTAATGAGCATACTTTTGACAACATACCATATAAGTTCTGGGAAAAGGAGATTGGCGTTCGGTTTCCAATTAAATTTGAGGTTATGTTATTCTATTCTGGAAATGAAACGATAAATTAATTTGATAGAACAAAATATTTTCTTGAAATAATTTCAATAAAATAGTGAGAACTGCTGCGATTAAAACAGATGAGAATATGAAATTATGACATTGCAACAGAAAGAAACTAGGCATGAATTTGAATTCTTCTTGACCGGACATTTAACAATTTATACGAAATATATCCCTCACTGGTTCACTTGACTGTACCTTCAACACTTTGAGTGTAATTACGACGTATTCCTTAGATCTGGTGTTTACTGTAGATGTGTCACGCCTAATTTGGTGATCTATCCATGTGACTGCTTCTTCTCCATATCATATGACTTCTTTGTAAATCTGTATGGTAAGACTTCATTGCAAGTGTATCCTTCTATGACTCCATGGTAAGCCTTTGCGTCCGTATCTTCAACTAAGTGACCGACCAACTGTAGCCTCATTCTCTCAATGACCAATGAGTAATGAATCACTGAGTCCTCTCCTTCCCGTAGACTCCCGTTGACTTAATGACTGACTGAGGCCTCTCCGTCTCGTTCACACTCCGACCAACTGTCGCCTCTCCTTCCAATTGAATAATGACTGACGCTACAATATGCAGCCACCTTTCATAGAAGTTAGTTGACGCACCTACGTAATCTCCAGAAATAACTATGATCTACTCCCACCTCGTGACAAATATTACACACTATGGCGAAATCGCCGGCGGCACCCTAGGTAACTCCCACCTCGTGAGCTCATCGCTAAATACGCACGATGACGTAGCAATGACTTAGCAGTAACGCCAGCAGTATTTCGCAATGTAGTAATGTCATATTCACATCTGATATACATCAACTCTCACTGTACATGCTTTTAATGTTAATCTACACACACGTATATATCATATATTTAACTACAATCACGCAACCGACAAGCATTGAAGAATTGAACTGAATAAGAATGATAATACAATAATAGTAATCTCACAGATAAAATAGTAATAGTATAGACATAATAATAATAATAACAATAATATCACAGATATAATAATAATAATAATAATAATAATAATAATAATAATAATAATAATAATAATAATAATATTAAAATATACAGGTATCACCTTGTAACGGGATTTCAACCATTACACTACATCGTATAGTTAACCCGACATACTCACTATAAAGACTACATTCATATACCAAAATA
Organism: Anabrus simplex; assembly: GCF_040414725.1. NCBI lineage: Eukaryota > Metazoa > Arthropoda > Insecta > Orthoptera > Tettigoniidae > Anabrus > Anabrus simplex. The sequence continues at coordinate 46,359,458 of NC_090266.1, read as the reverse complement.
CGTAATCATATAATATATGGCAAATACTGGGGAATTGGTACTGAAATTGACTGAATTATCCCGTTCTTTATTTAAACAGCAATCGTTTTTACAAAAATAAAGTATAACTAAAAAAATTGTGTAATGATATAGCAAAATTTTGTTTTTAATATATTAAATATATGAACACACGTTCCAAAGAAGTGTGAATCAAATAGCAACGCATATCAAAATTGACGCTTCCATTGAAAAGCAAGTCAGCTTATTAGTATCTTAGCTTGTTACATGAAAGTGATAATAAAAAAGGATTTTCTTACTAAACAATTCCGGTTATTTATCAGAAAACTATGTTCTAGAAGACTAGTTTTACCGTTATGCTATGCAAAGAGGAAACAAACATTTAACATTGCATGACTAGTTAGTTACCTGCAAACTGCACCTGTTTGCCGTTTGGGAGCAGCATTCCCTTTCCAGTTCGCTATTCCAGGCCGACAAACATCTCTACTTTAATTACATTCCTCTTCCACAAATCAGGACAATGTTTCTTCCGTGTAAATTCATTTAAAGTCCTATTTTCTTACGACACGAAAATTACATTTGATTTAAACAGAGAAAGAGTTACTGAACAAGTCCCATTTTAGAATCAACAAATGCGGAATCATATAAAGACAAGAATTACGGTAATAACTCGTATACCATCTAAATGACTAGTCCCGTTTTCTCTTCAACGCCTAAATTATTTCACTATACAAAAGTTCACAGTTCTCATCCTGCCCCATCCATTCCCCAACACCAAACGAGTAACATATTCGCAGCCTGGAATTTTCTTCAATAAGTCCACTATTTTACATTTTCTGTCTCTAACCTTCTTTCCTGAATCTCGTTTACTGAGTGGACCAGCGACTTTCTCGGGGATAATCCATTTCATTCCGAGATACAGGTATCCACCCCAGAACGTCCAAGATCCTTCCTCCTATGGCTAAGATAAAAGAAGAAAGAAGTTTACGTCTGTTGAAGTTACGTTGGAAGGGAAAATCATGGCTTTTATATCTTGACGAACGAAAATAATTTAGTGATTAAAAACGGAATAAAAATATTGCTCGTCAAATTGTCGAGCTATACGGAATGCCGATTTATCAGAAGTCGAGTTAGAGAGATTCATTAATTTCGAGTATTAAAGAAATTACAAATGTGTTCAGATTCAGTTATATACATTGAATGTGCTGGTATTTTCAGTGAGATGAAGTTTCTTAGGAGCCCGTGTGGCTCAATTTCAAGCTTATTCATATAGAGACAATATAACTGGAATGGCGATATGAAGACACTGTCCAACCTCCGTGTCCCCAGGACGACAGCATGAGGTTTCATGCTACTCATTTAACAGCCATTTGCCTACTTTGACGTAGTGAAGTTGCGGCACCCCACTCAGTCAGGGGCACGGACGTTCAGAGGCGAATTATAAATTTACCAACTTCGTTGTATGGGAGTGAGAACTGGTTGGCCCCAGAATGCTTGATTCAGAGAATGGAAGTAAAAGGCAAGAAGGTAGTGAGAGCTGGTACAAACAGGTGAGAATAAAGGTAAGAGGGTACTCGTAATGAGAAGATGAGGGATGAATTGTGCATGTAAACCAGCCTCGAAAATAGAGAAAGATAGGTTATGGACCCGGCCAAAGTGATTAAGGGATCAGAGGAGGAGGAAGACAGCGATGGTTCGACTCAGTTAGGGCGAGGCTATCGAGCTAGTTAGAAGTGCAGAATTGTGGAGGTGCTTACTTAATTCACTGAGGCTTAAAGACTGAACGCTCAAAGGCACAAGAGTCGATGATAAAGATGTACGTATACATACACGTATAGAGGATACTACGGAAATTCATCCGGTTTATTTCAGTGATTATTTGATAGCCGGTGTTCTTAAAGGAGCGTACACGTAATTGGATAAATAATATGGAAATGTAGCGTGAAAATGTATTTCCCCTAATTAATTCTGAATATATGGAAAAAAACTAAATTTTTTACGTTAAAACGCTATTAATTCGGGGCGTCGACCTGAGAAAATCTTTTGCCCCAAACAAGAACTAAGTCGTCCCCGCAGAGGCTATGATGGCCCTGGGAAGGGTGGAAGGTAAAGGCACTTGGCAGGTCCGACTTTGCCCCCAGGAATTAATCTGCTATAGCTGGGGACAAACATGACGGCCTCAGTTCCTGGAAGCGAGCTGGAAGCCAGCTGTCAATCACAAACGGCACCCTGCTGAGTTAACGAGTTCTAAGTGATCCTTGTTTGGTGTGGAGAGATTGTCAAACCACTTTCTTCCACACTCTCCTTAGTCTTAACGCTGTCTTCGTGTCGATTGCAGTAGACGATTTGGAATCTCCGGCTACAGTAGACGTAGTACACCCTAAAAGCCGCTGCGGTTGGAGAGTAGAGGGGTGAGGTGAGATCGTCTTTTTCCCCCCAAGAATAATCTTTTCTGGTGTAGGCTCAGTGTACCGCAGGGCCATGTTCACCTCCGAAAGAGAAAATTACATTTCTTTAATTTTTCGACTTCCTGACGGGGAATCGAAGCCTCGTCATTCCGGGTGAACCGAACATGCCTTTACCACTTCGGCCAGGCAGCCCCTAATCCTAAATATACCAGGGTAAACACGTTTCGACTAAAAACTGATCATGTTTCTTACAAGTTTACTACACTGGTAGACCTGGGAGATAAAAAAATCCTAACAGTGATCACAATAGAGGACCAGAGGTGGAAAAGGGGGAAAGTGCCGAAATATGAGAAACTAGCAAGATGCCCGTGCTTCGCTACGGTATTATACAGAAATTTATAATTAAATGCTTAACATTTTATATGTAATCTGCCAAAATTCGCGACCTGACTGCAAAGTTCCCCCCCATTTTCAAACTTTCTTTCCAGCAATCGATTTCGTTCTTCCCCGGCTAGCTCCAGCTATTCCGCCCGGTCAGTTGGGTCCCTAAATCTTTGCCAATTTTTCCTATAAGCATTTTTAATATGGATCAAATCCTTGAGGAGATCCAGCGTCGTGTCGTCTTGGGTGCCTTGGCGGTACTGAACCCGCGGCCAGACTGCATTCGTAGTCATTATCCGGCCAGTACCCGTTTCCAGCGCAGTCCGCACATTGTGTCGACGGTCCAGAACATTATTATTATTATTATTATTATTATTATTAATATTATTATTATTATTATTATTATTATTATTATTATTATTATTATTATTATTATTATTATTATTATTATTATTATTATTATTATTATTATTTCTTGACCCGCAGCAAGATGCAAGACCGTTACTTGGAGGTACATTATATATTCAGCCATTGCCATTGCTGACAATGTGATCAGCACCATTGTCGCGCGTAGGCAAGTGCGCGGGATTTCTGGCGATACGAATGATACACTTCCGTGCATTATTGACCTTATTATAGGGGTGAACAATTGCACGGTCAATATCATTCCCATCGTTTATTTCAAATGTGTTTAAATTTTTATTTATATGCCAGGAGAATCTGCTGTAATCTAACTTGAAGTTCTCCAAACGAAAAGATGGTTCTTGAAAACGAACCCAGGAAAGATTGAAAATGATCAGTTTATAATCAGAATCGAGTACATTATGAACAGAAAATCAATTGGTCTCAAATCTTTTTTCACCTGACCACCGTTGATTCCCCCCCCCCCCCACAAAAAAGAAGGCGTGTTTCTTTATGTTTAAAGGCTATTACAAATACCAACGTTCACGTCTGTTACCTTCAGTTTTGAGATATAAGTTCATGTTTGTGGGTTACTGTAGTCACGTCCTAGTTCGTGAACCATGGGCAACGGCTGAGTGGCCTAGTAAGTGGTCTTGAGAGTCGGGATACCAGTTGGTGTGGAATGGGAGTGGGCATCTCGGACATATTCTGAGTCGTGGCCCTCCTTGTGCTCAGGCGGCTAGGACTATACAATTCACCGGTGGTCCATAACCCGTTAGAGGAGAGATCCTCACTTGGACTATGTGCAAGTAGGGCAGCATCCTGCTTCATGAATTTACCGAGCTCAGAACACTTTAAGCAAGCCTCGGACCTATGGGAGTAATGGAGTCCCACTCCCATTTGACAGGCGAGGGACTCCTTGGAAACAACTTGGCGAACGAAATGGAATTCGATGGGGAGCTATCAATATTAATGGGGCTTATGGAAGAAAGAAGGTAGAACTGGCTGAGTCAGCAAAGAGGATGCATCTGGATGTGCTAGGAGTAAGTGATATTCGGGTAAGGGGAGATAATGAGGAAGAGATAGGAGATTATAAAGTGCACTTGACGGGTGTTAGAAAGGGAAGGGCAGAGTCTGGGGTAGGGCTCTTTATCAGGAATACCATTGCACGCAACATAGTTTCTGTTAGGCACGTAAATGAGCGAATGATGTGGGTAGATTTGTCAGTGGGAGGAATTAGGACAAGAAGTGTGTCCGTGTATTCACCATGTGAGGGTGCAGATGAGGATGAAGTTGACAAGTTTTATGAAGCATTGAGTGACATTGTGGTCAGGGTCAACAGCAAGGATAGAATAGTGCTAATGGGCGATTTCAATGCGAGAGTTGGGAATAGAACTGAAGGATACGAAAGGATGATTGGTAAATGTGGGGAAGATATGGAAGCTAATGGGAATGGGAAGCGTTTGCTGGACTTCTGTGCTAGTATGGGTTTAGCTGTTACGAATACATTCTTCAAGCATAAGGCTATTCACCGCTACACATGGGAGGCTAGGGGCACCAGATCCATAATAGACTATATCTTAACGGACTTTGAATTCAGGAAATCTGTTCGGAATGTACGAGTTTTTCGCGGATTTTTCGATGATACAGACCACTACCTGATCTGTAGTGAACTAAGTATCTCTAGGCCTAGGGTAGAGAAAGTGAAATCTGTCTGCAAACGAATAAGGGTAGAAAATCTCCAGGACGAGGAAATTAGACAGAAGTACATGGATATGATTAGTGAGAAGTTTCGAACAGTAGACAGTAAGCAGGTTCAGGATATAGAAAGTGAATGGGTAGCATACAGGGATGCTGTAGTAGAAACAGCAAGGGAATGCCTAAGATCAACTGTGTGTAAAGATGGGAAAAGGCGAACATCTTGCTGGAATGACGAAGTGAGAGCAGCCTGTAAACGTAAAAAGAAGGCTTATCAGAAATGGCTCCAAACAAGGGCCGAGGCAGACAGGGATTTGTACGTAGATGAAAGAAACAGAGCGAAACAAATAGTTGTTGAATCCAAAAAGAAGTCATGGCAAGATTTTGGTAATAACCTGGAAAGGCTAGGTCAAGCAGCAGGGAAACCTTTCTGGACAGTAATAAAGAATCTTAGGAAGGGAGGGAAAAGGGAAATGAACAGTGTTTTGAGTAATTCAGGTGAACTCATAATAGATCCCAGGGAATCACTGGAGAGGTGGAGAGAATAATTTAACATCTTCTCAGTGTAAAAGGAAATCATCCTGGTGGTGTTGCAAACAGCCAAGCTCATGGGGAGGAGGAGAATGATGTTGGTGTAATTATGCTTGAGGAAGTGGAAAGGATTGTAAATAAACTCCATTGTCATAAGGCAGCGGGAATAGATGAAATTAGACCTGAAATGGTTAAGTATAGTGGGAAGGCAGGGATGAAATGGCTTCATAGAGTAGTAAAATTAGCGTGGAGTGTTGGTAAGGTACCTTCAGATTGCACAAAAGATGTAATTGCACCTATCTATAAGCAAGGGAACAGGAAGGATTGCAACAACTATCGAGGTATCTCATTGATTAGTATACCAGGCAAAGTATTCACTGGCATCTTGGAAGGGAGGGTGCGATCAGTCGTTGAGAGGAAGTTGGATGAAAACCAGTGTGGTTTCAGACCACAGAGAGGCTGTCAGGATCAGATTTTCAGTATGCGCCAGGTAATTGAAAAATGCTACGAGAGGAATAGGAAGTTGTGTTTATGTTTCGTAGATCTAGAGAAAGCATATGACAGGGTACCGAGGGAAAAGATGTTCGCCATACTGGGGGACTATGGAATTAAAGGTAGATTATTAAAATCAATCAAAGGCATTTGTGTTGACAATTGGGCTTCAGTGAGAATTGATGGTAGAATGAGTTCTTGGTTCAGGGTACTTACAGGAGTTAGACAAGGTTGTAATCTTTCACCTTTGCTGTTCGTAGTTTACATGGATCATCTGCTGAAAGGTATAACATGGCAGGGAGGGATTCAGTTAGGTGGAAATGTAGTAAGCAGTTTGGCCTATGCTGACGACTTAATCTTAATGGCAGACTGTGCCGAAAGCCTGCAATCTAATATCTTGGAACTTGAAAATAGGTGCAATGAGTATGGTATGAAAGTTAGCCTCTCGAAGACTAAATTGATGTCAGTAGGTAAGAAATTGAACAGAATTGAATGTCAGATTGGTGATACAAAGCTAGAACAGGTCGATCATTTCAAGTATTTAGGTTGTGTGTTCTCCCAGGATTAGTGTAGTAAGTGAGATTGAATCAAGGTGTAGTAAAGCTAATGCAGTGAGCACGCAGTTGCGATCAGCAGTATTCTGTAAGAAGGAAGTCAGCTCCCAGACGAAACTATCTTTACGTCGGTCTGTTTTCAGACCAACTTTGCTTTACGGGAGCGAAAGCTGGGTGGACTCAGGATATCTTATTCATAAGTTAGAAGTAACAGACATGAAAGTAGCAAGAATGACTGTTGGTACAAACAGGTGGGAACAATGGCAGGAGGGTACTCGGAATGAGGAGATAAAGGCTAATTTAGGAATGAACTCGATGGATGAAGCTGTACGCATAAACCGGCTTCGGTGGTGGGGTCATGTGAGGCGAATGGAGGAGGATATGTTACCTAGGAGAATAATGGACTCTGTTATGGAGGGTAAGAGAAGTAGAGGGAGACCAAGACGACGATGGTTAGACTCGGTTTCTAACGATTTAAAGATAAGAGGTATAGAACTAAATGAAGCCACAACACTAGTTGCAAATCGAGGATTGTGGCGACGTTTAGTGAATTCTCAGGGGCTTGCAACTGAACGCTGAAAGGCATAACAGTCTATAATGATAATGTATGTATGTATTGCAACCTTTCCAAGGCATCAGTACATGAACCAGTTACCATTGTTCATAAATATGACGTTAGAATGGAGCACCATCGGTGAGCTTCGAACTCAGCCCGGTTTGTCGAAGCCTCACCCTCCCCTACTAGAATAGTTCGCTAGCCGAATCGGTATCGCATTTTCGGGTCTGTGGACTGTCCGATGGGGCGGTAAGTCCTTTAGTTATAGTTTCTATAGTAGGGGGAAAAGTTAATTATGAGAGGAATACCATTTCATTACTAATGAGAAGAGAGACACTATCTTGTATAATAAAAATTTTAATTATACTAGTGAAACACATTATTTACATGGGTATGCCATACAAACATCTTACATATAGTAACTTGGGTAATCTTGACGTTTAAATGTTCGGTAGTCCTTTCTACACTTCATTATACGTTTAAATATTTCAACTTAAGAAGGCGCTCCCTCTTGGGTTATTTACACTATCTCAGATTTAGAGAGGCGTTTTCTCTCTAATTATTTCACTTTACCTTTACACTAATCACTTTACACACAAATCTATTCAACATAGGCATACCCAGCTGTAATTCTGTTTGTTTGTCGAGAATTAATATATTCAATTTGCATCAAATTATGATATAAGTTTGCTAGTATCGTATGAACTGAGATAAGCAATTTACACTCCCAATCCTTTGAAAGTCGCGTTACAACACTACTTTAAGTTAAACGTTGCCAAATATGCATTATGATAAACACGCTCATTTCATTAGGATTTTTATCACCACATATATCTGGACATTATTTACACAACGATGTTACCTATGGACAAGCATTTAGCGACTTCAATACCAGACATCATAAACAAAGTATTATAGCACTACCTGCAACAAATAGACAAGAATATATACACTTCACATACACATAATGGGCCGCAGGTGGTCTTATTCACCTGCCGCTTGTGACAGGAGGCTTTACTGTCTCCTGCAATGAACTCAGGACCTTCTGAGACGGGGTATATCTGACCTGGAATTCCCTATACGCTGTGGATAATTAAAGAAATAAATTGGAGGGATCCTTCATTTAATGCTCATTTGGAATCTCTGCGACGTTGGCTCTATTTAAATTAACACACATAATCTTTGTATCGAAAGGAAAAGAAACTCGCCACTTGTATCTGTTCTATTTCACTGAAGAAACGCCTTCACTCCCCCTTTTAAAGGGGCTCATAAAACTCCCGCTGTGAGCTACCCGTGCCACACTTTCAAAGAGCGGTCCACTAGCCTTCTCGGGTAATGACTTCACGGCAAATAATCTATTCACTTCTTTCAATACTGGCCATAAATGGCATCACACAAATCACGGCCCTATATCCGGCCTAATCAACATATTCACATCGCGATATGCGCCTCGCGTGTCTTAATGACAGATTCCATCGGAACTTCACATTTCATTTCACAATATATATTATGGCTACAGCCTGTTCAGCCATTTCATTTCCTCTCGGTACATCGACCACGATGCAGATCTAATGATGATCTCCTGCCACCAGGGTCCAAATTAACTTGCACATTCGCGAACTAATTAGCGATGTAAGATATATACCCCAATCTCATGCTCCATTCGTTGTTCCAGCAGTTTTAATTTCTAGTAAGGAGGATTTCCTAAGAGCTTGTGAAGTACAAAATAATCAGTTACTGAGATATCTCTGAGGACTCCTATTGGCTGTAGAAAGATGATAACTGGAGTCGCTTACGTAGAATATTTAGGCCCTTTTACTTGACGGTACTTCACACTTAATTAATCTGAGGTCCTTAAACTTACGTCATGCATTATCAAACCCTTGTAAAAAAATGGAAGTAAAATATGGTCGTTCCCAAACCATGAAGAAGTATTCTATAAAAGACCCAAATAAAATGAAATTATAATTATTATCCCTCTGAAATGGCGTGCTTGCAGTCTACGTTATATCTAAGTGAAAAATCTACATATTTACAATGGGACACGACCTTCAAAGATATAAATACTTGGAAATGTACTCAGCCTTCTGGATACCACGTTCACAGCTTTACAGGAGGGCACTCCATGGATTTAGAGTGCTTGCATCACGTCATCGGCGATGTGAAGACCCATGATGACCTCCTGGCAGGTCATACACATGACAGCGACGTTCCAGACGTTCTCGGCTACCAGGCGAAATTCCGGCAAACAGCTAGATGACTCGTTCACTCCGGTACACAGGCAAAATTCTGGCATTCAACTGGACGTCGGCGTTCACTTCGGCGTTCTCGTAGACATGTAAATGAGGGGAAATTATCTCAAATGAATGCGTTAGTCTATTACACACCACAATTTGAATATATGGTTGGATATGCTCAATAGCACGAGCATTCCAACCCAATGCCGGTATTGTCTCTGTATCCCGACACTGCTCCCTCCTCATGTACCTATTCTTTTATAAACAGCATACAGCTATTCTAGGTCCTGAATAAAGAATGTCACTGGTTAGGCCACTACTGGATTAAATTTTCTCGTCTCACACGACCACACTTCAAGCATATTCTATCTCGCCTAGTCATGCGTAAGTCAGGCTCTCAACTGCATTATCGATTTATAGACGTGACACTACCCTTAATTATGCCGACACTGAGCCGTTCACGCACTTTCTTTGTATCTCTCAATTATGTCGAGACATACACACACAACTCCACGCACTGAGTTACCTGGCTATTGTGGTTAATTGAGCCGTATTAGTATCGGCACATATGAGGCTCGACCCACGACCTCTTCGACACACGGACAGCAGTCATTTCGGTTTCGTGCTGCTCCCACTATATTAATTAGCGACACACTGTACTCGCAAAAAAAACTTACTTAAATTGTGGGTATTTTCGCAGATGTTCACAGGGTTTAATGAATCTGCATAACACTGCTCAAATTACAAGATTATTTCTTCACAAACGACTCATACACAAACCACGACGAAATACTACCGTACTGGCGTCACATTGAGAATGCACTGGATAGTGTCTCCTTCTCAGCTCATGAATATATAGGCGCGCTACGCTAGAGACCCGAATGCTGAGGGTGGGGGAAAAAATGCAATACTTTCTCACACATTGATCCGTTAATACGCAACGTACAGTGACGAACGGGGTATCGAAATGTAGCTCCTGTATTCCCATCTCCACTGAGTGACTGTTATTAAAATAACTTCGTAGGTTTTGAGGCAATCTTAAAAGCGTCCTTTAGTCTCTGGCGGTGAATGATGACGAGCACAGGGGATTCCTTGTGTTCCTTGGCACGGTTAGGGTCCAACATCTGTTAGTCATTAAGACGCGCCCTTGTTTACAGCGCAGTTACTGCCCTGTCAGTTAAGTAGAGCACTTCTCGGTCTCATAATCATGCGTAAAATTCCCTGATTCAAATGAATGTTTGCGCTTAATTATCCATTGGGTATTTTGCGATTCATGAAAATTAACAGAAATAAAACAGTTGAATGCGTTAAGTTGGCAGTGGTGAATAAGCGAGGAAAACATGGTATAATGTTAGTTTTCACGTTGGACCTACTCTCTGGGCTCAGCTAGTGACCTAGATTCTTTGTCACGTGATAACGCGTATCGTTTCGTCTCGCTCGCGGTGGGAGTGAGAGAGCTTCGAGTACAAGCGCTCTTGCACCGCCTTGCTGCTAATTACCAGCAACTAGAGCTGGGTCGCGCGACTCTGGATATTGCAACTCGAGTCCTGGAGCGGGCAGAAAAATTCTAACTTGGGCAGTTTTTATCGTAGAATGACGCGGAAAACGGCATATTTCATCTCCTGGATATCATGACATACCATAAGTGACGTTGTGAACGGTCACAGTATGTATGTATGTAGTATTCCGATTAAAAAAATTAACTTTAATCACCTCCTTTCACACCTCCCTTAGTGAATTTTCCGAAAAAAACTTGTTTCTTTATTAGTGAATGATCTTCTAAATGCCAATTATCACCACTGTAACATCTTCAGTTTTTGTGATATATGTCCTCATAAAAGGAATTAAACTACTTTTCACCCCCCCCCCACAAGATTACTCACCCCGCCAAAATGCGTTTTTCTTTGTTTTTAAAGGAGATACAAATACCAATTTTCACGTCAGCCCACCCAAGTGGCTTTTCCGAAAACAAAAAATACATGTTTCTTTATTTTAATACAGATAAAAATACCGTCTTTCCCTTCTGTAACATGTTAATTTTTTGAGATATACTGCAGATATGCCCATTTTAAAATTTAACCCCCTTTTTAGTTCTCCTTAAGTGGAGTTTCTTAAAACAATTACCGTATATTTCCCTACCTTTACAGGAGATTCCAAATACCATTTTTAACGTCTGTAACATCTTACGTTTCTCAGTAATGTAGATAATATAGTCTTTCTAAAAATTCACTCCATTTGTCACTCCTGTTTAACGCCCATTAATTGGATTTTCCAAAAACAAAAAATACGTGTTCCTTTATTTTTAAAGGAGTTTCCAAATACCAATTTTCAGGTCTGTAATATCTTCAGTTTCCGAGATATGAGTATCAACATTAAATGAATTCAACCCGTTTTTCACTCCTCCTAGTGGGATTTTCCAAAAACAAAAGAATACGTGTTTCTTTATTTTTAAGGGAAATTCTAAATACCAATTATTACATCTGTAAACTTTCGAAGTTATGAGATATGGATATACTCCTTTCAAAAATTCACCCCCTTTTCACCCCCTTAGCGACGGAATGTCCAAAAATCCTGCCTTAGCGAGCACCAACAATGTAATATCAATGTATCCTCAAAATTTAATTTCTGTATGTCCAGTAGTTTTGTCTCGGCGATAATGAATCCGTCAGTCAGTCAGTCAGTCAGTAGATGTTCGTTTATATGTGCATATATAGATGTGTTAATTTCTTTTTGTAACAGGGGGATGTATTAGCCATGCTGCATATGGTGGTAACTTGTGAATTTGCCTGAGGTCATTAGTTTTGTTGGTAGGAAGTTCAACAGGTAAAACCACAGTCCAATGTGCCCAGCTGAGGTTGGTGGAGAAGGGTGAATGTGCCAGCGTCTCGCACTCCAATTCTGTGCTGTCCATTGTGTCAGTGTGCTATCACTGATGTATTTTCTAATTTCTGAACCAGGTAATTAATTAAGGAAATTAAATTTAGAGGAGCTGAATATTGTTATGTAATTATATGAAATATATTGGATGCAGTATACTTGAACTTCAAAGGCCGTAGGTAATCATCAATTCCCGGCCTCCTTCGGTAGAGAAGGGTGAATGTGCCACTGTGCTCAGGAACTCATTGGTGTTCTCTCGAAATCATGTTTCTGGTACTTTCACGCTTTTCCATGTTTGGTCCTCAATTAGACTTTTACAGCGTCATACCTACCATTATAAGACATGAAACTTACACCTCATTAGTTATCAAATTTCACTGAGAGATCTTCCTGAGCATATCCAACCCTCGCTCGACATAAATGCTACTTCATGACCTAACACTCCTCCACTAATACTGCCGTCATGGCAACCTATGAATAAAACAGAACCTAGGTTTCAATCACACGTGAACATGACCTAGCCTATCAACAGAAATGGACGACTGGAGCACAAAGTAACTCCCACTGGCAGGTAATTTGTAGAGAGCAAGTACAACACAGACGACATTGAACACCCACTGAACACAAAAGATACATCATTCATTATAGACATTGACAGCAGACTAAACAGTGGGCTGCTCTCTGAAGTTCACAATTTTGAAACAATATTGTTTAAATTTGACTGAATACAGTGTGATTGTAATTTTTTTGTAGTGGTTTGTTGAACCATGCCGTTACACGGCGCTGATGACCTAAATGTTAACATTATCACCTCTATGAAACCTGCGCATTTTACTAGCTCGTGTATTCTAAATGCATAATGAAATGTGTTCTGTGCAGTCATATTGTGATCTTTCGTAATTGAGCTTTCCAGTAACAATTCAGTAGTATAATAGGGGGATTCGGTAGCCTCCTCCTCCCGCGGCGCGGGAAATTTGAATTCTGGCGGGAAATTTGAATTTTGGCGGGAGATTTGAATTTTGGCGGGAGATTTGAATTTGTAAACAAAGCCACGTGCTTTTTGACAGCTGTCATCGACAACAACGCATCGCTAACCTCACTGCTGCCATCTTGACGGGCCTAAACCTCAGTAGTGCCAACTTAACCTAACTAGCGTGAGGTAAACAAAGCCACGTGTTTTTTGACAGCCACGTGCTTTTTGCCAGAAAACAACGTATCGCTAACCTCAGTACTGCCATCTTGACGGGCCTAAACCTCAGTAGTGCCAACTTAACCTAACTAGCGCGAGGTAAACAAAGCCACGTGCTTTTTGACAGCCACGTGCTTTTTTGACAGCTGTCACTTAACCTATCTAGTGCGAGGTAAACAAAGCCACGTGTTTTTCGACAGCCACGTGCTTTTTGACAGACAACAACGCATCGCTAACCTCAGTACTGCCATCTTGACGGGCCTAAACCTTAGTGGTACCAACTTAACCTAACTAGCGCGTGGTAAACAAAGCCACGTGCTTTTTGACAGCCACGTGCTTTTTTGACAGCTGTCATCCGCCATCTTTAAACTACAGAGCACTGTGCTGCCCTCTTTAGATGTAAAATTCGTCACCTGTCATCGGCAGTGCTGCCATCTTGACGGGCCTAAACCTTAGTGCTACCAACTTAACCTCACTAGCGTGAGATAAACAAAGCCACGTGCAGCTGTCATCCGCCATCTTTAATCACAGTGCTGCTCTCTTTAGCTACTTACCTTTGAAATGTGGTGGCGGATAATTTGAAAAATGCTTTTTGACAGCAGCCATCTTTGAGCACCGTGCTGCCCTCTTTAGCTACTTACCTTTGAAATGTGGTGGATGTAAATTCCACGTGCTTTACAAACCTATATGCTTTTCTGACAGCTGTCATCCGCCATCTTTAATCCAGAGAGAAAGTGCTGCAATCTTTGTGGTGGCGGCAAATTCCACGTGCTTTACAAATCAACATGCTTTTTTGACAGCAGCCATCTTTAATCACCGTGCTGCCCTCTTTAGCTACATACCTTTGAAATGTGGTGGCGGTAAATTCCACGTGCTTTACAAACCTATATGCTTTTCTGACAGCTGTCATCCGCCATCTTTAATCCAGAGTGAACAGTGCTGCCCTCTATGTGGTGGCGGCAAATTCCACGTGCTCTTGTTTGGAAACAAAGCCATGTGCAGCTGTCATCCGCCATCTTTAATCAACAGGGCAACGTGCTGCGGGCAATTTCGTCAGTTGTCATCCGCCATCTTTAATCCACAGAACATCGTGCTGCCCTCTTTATGGCTACTACCTTAAGCACGTAGTAGCGGGAAATTTGAAAAGTTCTGTTAGCTATCATCCGCCATCTTTAATCAAGAGAGCACCGTGTTGCCATCTTTACATGAAATGTGGCGGCGGATAATTTGAAAAAATTCTTTCTGACAGCAGCTATCTTTGAGCACCGTGCTACCCTCTATGTGGTGGCGGCAAATTCTACATGCTTTACAAACCCACGCGCTTTTTTTGACAGCCATCATCCGCCATCTTTAAGCAACAGAGTACAGTGCTGCCCTCTTTGTTGTGGCGGCAAATTCCACGTGCTCTTGTTTGGAAACAAAGCCACATGCTCTTTTGACAGCTGTCACCCGCCATCTTTAACCAACAGAGCACTATGCTGCTATCATGCGGGCAATTTCGTTAGCTGTCATCCGACATCTTTAATGAACAGAGCACCGTGCTGCCCTCATGCGGGGCAATTTCGTTTGCTGTCATCCGCCATCTTTTAATGAACAGAGCACCGTGCTGCTCTCTGTAGTAGCGGGTAATTTGAAAAGTTCTGTTAGCTGTCATCCGCCATCTTTGAGCACCGTGCTGCCATCTATGTGGTGGCGGCAAATTCCACGTGCTTTACAAACTCACGCGCAGCTGTCATCCGCCATCTTACATCTCAAACCTCAGTGCTACACTCTTTAGTTGAAAAATGGTGGTGGATAATTTAAAAAGAAAAATTCTACAGCAGCCATCTCTCGACGCTAATTGCACGAGATGGTGGCTATACAAGACTCCTTAAAGGTTCTTATGCAAGATGATCACTATACATAGACGCCCTTGGGATGCTTACGCAAGATGGCGGTTATACAAGGCTCCTTATGAGAAAACCTAGGGATGCCTGCGCGAGATGGTGGTTGCTCTTATGAGGCGGCTTAAGGATCCTTGGCTAGAGACGCCCTAAGGATGCTTGCGCAAGATGGCGCATGTAAGATGGCGGCTATACATAGCTCCTTATGAGACAGCCAGTACTCAATACAACATGTGATCAGAACATTGATTGATGTGTTCAGAACACAAAATAAGTAGAATCGAACACTGTACTCGATACAACATGTGATTAAAACATTGTCTGGTGTGTTCAGAACACTACATAAGTAGAATCGAACGCTGTACAACATGTTAGGGGATACCTTTGTTCTAAGAAGATCAGATTGAAACATAACAAGACTAGAATTGAACACTGCACTCGATGTCGTTACATGTGATCAGAACAATGATTGATGTGTTCAGATCACTAAACAAGTAGAACCGAACACTGTACAACATGTTAGGGGATACCTTTGTTCTAAGAAGATCAGATTGAAACATAAAAAGACTAGAATTGAACACTGCACTCGATGTCGTTACATGTGATCAGAACATTGATTGATGTGTTCAGATCACTAAACAAGTAGAACCGAACACTGTACAACATGTTAGGGGATACCTTTGTTCTAAGAAGATCAGATTGAAACATAACAAGACTAGAATTGAACACAGCACTCGATACAACATGTAATCAGAACATAGATTGATGTGTTCAGATCACTAAACAAGTAGAACCGAACACTGTACAACATGTTAGGGGATACCTTTGTTCTAAGAAGATCAGATTGAAACATAACAAGACTAGAATTGAACACTGCACTCGATACAACATGTAATCAGAACATTGATTGATGTGTTCAGATCACTAAACAAGTAGAACCGAACACTGTACAACATGTTAGGGGATACCTTTGTTCTAAGAAAATTAGATTGAAACTAACAAGACTAGAATCGAACACTGCACTCGATGTCGTTAACCTTAACATGTGATCCGATACAACATGTTAGGGGATACCTTTGTCCTAAGAACCGAACACTGTACAACATGTTAGGGGATACCTTTGTTTAGATTGAAACTAACAAGACTAGAATCGAACACTGCACTCGATGTCGTTAACTTTAACATGTGATCCGATACAACATGTTAGGGGATACCTTTGTTCTAAGAAAATTAGATTGAAACATAGCAAGCCTAGAATCGAACACTGTAAGAACATTGTTTGATGTGTTCAGTACAACTTCAATGATTTACCTAGTGTAAAACACACACTGTGCACATATCGCATAGCTATCTCAAATAAAAAAAAACACACTGTGTACATATCGCATAGCTAACACTTCAAATGATTTGCTTAGCACGAAAATAAAAAAATCTATACCGCGTAGCTAACTCGTTCATCGCACTGCTCAGACGCTTAGTAATTGCGAATACACTCGTACGAAAATCAAGAAAGCACACTGCGTAGCCAACTCGCTCGGCTCACTCGCTTAGTAATTGCAACACTGATACACACACGGATAAGAATGTTCCGAGATACTACATACTTACATGTTTTTTAAGGGGGGTGAAAGATCATAAATTATATGTACACATGTTGTCTCCTCCAAGTTGTAAGATGAAATAGACGCAGTACTGCGAGTTTCCGCTCTAGCTGGCGAACGGAAGTAGCATGATATCTCAGCAAAAAAAAAAAAACATACGCGTGAGTTTGCAAGTCAGACACAATGATGGATACCGCGATTCAAATCCTGGCAACTTATGCCGTCGGGAAGGGCATCCGGCGAGCATCTAGCTGTAAATCCCCGATTCTCATGTTAGAAGTTGTAAAACATTCTTAATCCCAGTTCTTTGACGTCAGGAAGGGCAACCGGTCGAAAACAATAGTGTATGATGTAAGAGGCTAGATACTGCCAGTTTTGCGTCAGGAAGGGCAACTAGTCTTAAAACAAATTCTTGCGATTTAAAATCTTAGTTTTGCGTCAGGAAGGGCATCCGGCTGTAAAACAATAGTTCGTGATACAGCGATTTACAATCTAAGAAGAGCATCTAGCTGTAAATCCCCGATTCTCGTGTTAGAAGTTGAAAAACAGATTCTTAATCCGAGTTCTTTGACGTCAGGAAGGGCAACCGGTCGAAAACAATAGTGTATGATGTAAGAGGCTAGATACTGCTAGTTTTGCATCAGGAAGGGCAACTCAACAAATTCTTGCGATTTAAAATCTTAGTTTTGCGTCAGGAAGGGCATCCGGCAGTAAAACAATAGTTCGTGATACAGCGATTTAAAATCTAAGAAGAGCATCTAGCTGTAAAACCCGGATTCTCATGTTAGAAGTTGTAAAACAGATTCTTAATCCGAGTTCTTTGACGTCAGGAAGGGCAACCGGTCGAAAACAATTATCGAACACGCATCGCGAAGGCAAGAGAGTGCAGCGATATGCATGTTTAGACTTGCGGATTACGAAAGAAACATAACAAGACTTGAGTCTTAAAACAAATTCTTGCGATTTAAAATCTTAGTCAGGAAGGGCATCCGGCTGTAAAACAATAGTTCATGATACAGCGATTTAAAATCTAAGAAGAGCATCTAGCTGTAAATCCCCGATTCTCAAGTTGTAAAACAGATTCTTAATCCGAGTTCTTTGACGTCAGGAAGGGTAACCGGTCGAAAACAATTATCGAACACGCATCGCGAAGGCATGAGTGTGCAGCGATATGCATGTTTAGACTTGCGGATTACGAAAGAAACATAACAAGTCTTGAGTCTTAAAACAAATTCTTGCGATTTAAAATCTTAGTTTTGTGTCAGGAAGGGCATCCGGCTGTAAAACTATAGTTCGTGATACAGCGATTGAAAATCTAAGAAGAGCATCTAGCTGTAAATCCCCGATTCTCAAGTTGTAAAACAGATTCTTAATCCGAGTTCTTTGACGTCAGGAAGGGTAACCGGTCGAAAACAATTATCGAACACGCATCGCGAAGGCATGAGTGTGCAGCGATATGCATGTTTAGACTTGCGGATTACGAAAGAAACATAACAAGTCTTGAGTCTTAAAACAAATTCTTGCGATTTAAAATCTTAGTTTTGTGTCAGGAAGGGCATCCGGCTGTAAAACTATAGTTCGTGATACAGCGATTGAAAATCTAAGAAGAGCATCTAGCTGTAAATCCCCGATTCTCAAGTTGTAAAACAGATTCTTAATCCGAGTTCTTTGACGTCAGGAAGGGTAACCGGTCGAAAACAATTATCGAACACGCATCGCGAAGGCATGAGTGTGCAGCGATATGCATGTTTAGACTTGCGGATTACGAAAGAAACATAACAAGACTTGAGTCTTAAAACTAATTCTTGCGATTTAAAATCTTAGTTTTGTGTCAGGATGGGCATCCGGCTGTAAAACAATAGTTCGTGATACAGCGATTGAAAATCTAAGAAGAGCATCTAGCTGTAAATCCCCTATTCTGAAGTTGTAAAACAGATTCTTAATCCGAGTTCTTTGACGTCGGGAAGGGCAACCGGTTGAAAACAATAGTGTATGATGTAAGAGGCAAGATACTGCTAGTTTTGCGTCAGGAAGGGTAACTCAATAAATTCTTGCGATTTAAAATCTTAGTTTTGCGTCAGGAAGGGCATCCGGCTGTAAAACAATAGTTCACGATACAGCGATTTAAAATCTAAGAAGAGCATCTAGCTGTAAAACCCCGATTCTCGTGTTAGAAGTTGTAAAACAGATTCTTAATCCGAGTTCTTTGACGTCAGGAAGGGCAACCGGTCGAAAACAATAGTGTATGATGTAAGAGGCTAGATACTACTAATTTTGCGTCAGGAAGGGCGACTCAATAAAATCTTCTGATTTAAAATCTTAGTTTTGCGTCAGGAAGGGCATCCGGTTGTAAAACAATAGTTCGTGATACAGCGATTTACAATCTAAGAAGAGCATCTAGCTGTAAATCCCCTATTCTCGTGTTAGAAGTTGAAAAACAGATTCTTAATCCGAGTTCTTTGACGTCAGGAAGGGCAACCGGTCGAAAACAATAGTGTATGATGTAAGAGGCTAGATACTGCCAATTTTGCGTTAGGAAGGGCAACTCAACAAATTCTTGCGATTTAAAATCTTAGTTTTGCGTCAGGAAGCGCATCCGGCTGAAAAACAATAGTTCGTGATACAGTGATTTAAAATCTAAGAAGAGCATCTAGCTGTAAATCCCCGATTCTCAAGTTGTAAAACAGATTCTTAATCCGAGTTCTTTGACGTCAGGAAGGGCAACCGGTCGAAAACAATTATCGAACACGCATCGCGAAGGCAAGAGTGTGCAGCGATATGCATGTTTAGACTTGCGGATTACGAAAGAAACATAACAAGACTTGAGTCTTAAATCAAATTCTTGCGATTTAAAATCTTAGTTTTGTGTCAGGAAGGGTATCCGGCTGTAAAACAATAGTTCGTGATACAGCGATTTAAAATCTAAGAAGAGCATCTAGCTGTAAATCCCCGATTCTCGTGTTAGAAGTTGTAAAATAGATTCTTAATCCGAGTTCTTTGACGTCAGGAAGGGCAACCGGTTGAAAACTAAAGTGTATGATGTAAGAGGTTAGATACTGCCAGTTTTGCGTCAGGAAGGGTAACTCAACAAATTCTTGCGATTTAAACTCTGTAAAACATATTTTAACCCCAAGAGAATCGAACCCGAGACTACCGGGTGACAGGCATGCACACTAAACCGAACTGTAACCTATAGGTTTGTTCTACAGTCTTTGAAGTTGTATCGACGCAGTCATTCTGAGCGTGCCGCGGAATGCATGTGTTAGCTGAAATTGTACACGTATCTTCCGGCTGTAGTAGTAACCTTGAACGAAGACACGGTGTGCTGATAAGCGACTTGTAACTCACGAACGTCTTCTTAGGTGAGTAGCATTCAGCCCATGTAAGCTCTTAACATATTATGATTGTACGGAGAGGTTAAAACACAGTACCAATTAAGGTTGTAAAATATTCTGTTCTGTAAAACTGAAATAGTCCTCCTCTGTGGTGTAGTAGTTAGTGTGATTAGCTGCTACCCCTGGAGGTCCGAGTTCGATTCTAGCCTACTCCTACCGAAGAAGCCTGCACAAGGCTTATTACCTCCATCCGACAGATGAATCACCATCAACGCCTTGTACTCAAAAATCATTTTCGAAGGAGTCTGCACAAGGTTTAACGCCCCCCCTATCAACAGCCCTTACTTAATGCTGGCTTTTTTTGCACACCCCGCCTCTTAGATCATACACCATAGTTTTACGACCGGTTGCCCTTCCTGACTAGGATTTTAAATCTATAATTAGATATCCCGGTACCGGCACATAGCCTACTCCTACCGAAGAAGCCTACACAAGGCTTAATGCCTCCATCCGACAGATGAATCACCCTCAACACTCTTGTACTCACAATCATTTTCGAAGGAGCCTGCACAAGGTTTAACGCCCCCCATCAACAACCCTTACTTAATGCTAGCTTTTTTGCACACCCCGCCTCTTAGATCATACACCATAGTTTTATACGACCGGTTACCCTTCCTGACTAGGATTTTAAATCGATAACTAGATATCCCGGTACCGGTACATAGCCTACTCCTACCGAAGAAGCCTGCACACAGCTTAACGCCTCCATTCAACAAATGAATCACCCTCAAACACTCTTCAATCATTCTCACTACTTCGGAAGATAGCGGGTTCGAACTCCTACTGTTGGAAGCCGTAAAAAAATAGCAAATGCTAGGCGAGGGACCTGCGCGATCGTCATTACATGATCTAGCCGGATGCCCTTCCCGACGGCATAAGTTGCCAGGATTTGAATCGCGGTATCCATCATTGTGTCTGACTTGCAAGCTCACGCGTATTTTTTTTTTTTTTTTTTTTGCTGAGATATCATGCTACTTCCGTTCGCCAGTCTAGTCTTGTTAGTTTCAATCTAATTTTCTTAGAACAAAGGTATCCCCTAACATGTTGTACAGTGTTCGGTTCTACTTGTTTAGTGATCTGAACACATCAATCAATGTTCTGATTACATGTTGTATCGAGTGCAGTGTTCAATTCTAGTCTTGTTATGTTTCAATCTGATCTTCTTAGAACAAAGATATCCCCTAACATGTTGTACAGTGTTCGGTTCTTAGGACAAAGGTATCCCCTAACATGTTGTATCGGATCACATGCTAAGGTTAACGACATCGAGTGCAGTGTTCGATTCTAGTCTCGTTAGTTTCCATCTAATTTTCTTAGAACAAAGGTATCCCCTAACATGTTGTACAGTGTTCGGTTCTACTTGTTTAGTGATCTGAACACATCAATCAATGTTCTGATTACATGTTGTATCGAGTGCAGTGTTCAATTCTAGTCTTGTTATGTTTCAATCTGATCTTCTTAGAACAAAGGTATCCCCTAACATGTTGTATAGGGTTCGGTTCTACTTGTTTAGTGATCTGAACACATCAATCTATGTTCTGATTACATGTTGTATCGAGTGCTGTGTTCAATTCTAGTCTTGTTATGTTTCAATCTGATCTTCTTAGAACAAAGGTATCCCCTAACATGTTGTACAGTGTTCGGTTCCACTTGTTTAGTGATCTGAACACATCAATCAATGTTCTGATCACATGTAACGACATCGAGTGCAGTGTTCAATTCTAGTCTTGTTATGTTTCAATCTGATCTTCTTAGAACAAAGGTATCCCCTAACATGTTGTACAGTGTTCGGTTCTATTTGTTTAGTGATCTGAACACATCAATCATTGTTCTGATCACATGTAACGACATCGAGTGCAGTGTTCAATTCTAGTCTTGTTATGTTTCAATCTGATCTTCTTAGAACAAAGGTAACCCTAACATGTTGTACAGCGTTCGATTCTACTTATGTAGTGTTCTGAACACACCAGACAATGTTTTAATCACATGTTGTATCGAGTACAGTGTTCGATTCTACTTATTTTGTGTTCTGAACACATCAATCAATGTTCTGATCACATGTTGTATTGAGTACTGGCTGTCTCATAAGGAGCTATGTATAGCCGCCATCTTACATGCGCCATCTTGCGCAAGCATCCTTAGGGCGTCTCTAGCCAAGGATCCTTAAGCCGCCTCATAAGAGCAACCACCATCTCGCGCAAGCATCCCTAGGGTGTCTCATAAGGAGCCTTGTATAACCGCCATCTTGCGTAAGCATCCCAAGGGCGTCTATGTATAGCGATCATCTTGCATAAGAACCTTTAAGGAGTCATGTATAGCCACCATCTCGTGCAATTAGCGTCGAGAGATGGCTGCTGTAGAATTTTTCTTTTTAAATTATCCACCACCATTTTTCAACTAAAGAGTGTAGCACTGAGGTTTGCGATGTAAGATGGCGGATGACAGCTGCGCGTGAGTTTGTAAAGCACGTGGAATTTGCCGCCACCACATAGATGGCAGCACGGTGCTCAAAGATGGCGGATGACAGCTAACAGAACTTTTCAAATTACCCGCTACTACAGAGAGCAGCACGGTGCTCTGTTCATTAAAAGATGGCGGATGACAGCTAACGAAATTGCCCCGCATGAGGGCAGCACGGTGCTCTGTTCATTAAAGATGTCGGATGACAGCTAACGAAATTGCCCGCATGATAGTAGCATAGTGCTCTGTTGGTTAAAGATGGCGGGTGACAGCTGTCAAAAGAACATGTGGCTTTGTTTCCAAACAAGAGCACGTGGAATTTGCCGCCACAACAAAGAGGGCAGCACTGTACTCTGTTGCTTAAAGATGGCGGATGATGGCTGTCAAAAAAAGCGCGTGGGTTTGTAAAGCATGTAGAATTTGCCGCCACCACATAGAGGGTAGCACGGTGCTCAAAGATAGCTGCTGTCAGAAAGAATTTTTTCAAATTATCCGCCGCCACATTTCATGTAAAGATGGCAGCACGGTGCTCTCTTGATTAAAGATGGCGGATGATAGCTAACAGAACTTTTCAAATTGCCCGCTACTACGTGCTTAAGGTAGTAGCCGTAAAGAGGGCAGCACGGTGTTCTGTGGATTAAAGATGCGGATGACAACTGACGAAATTGCCCGCAG
Source organism: Anabrus simplex (assembly GCF_040414725.1). Lineage (NCBI taxonomy): Eukaryota > Metazoa > Arthropoda > Insecta > Orthoptera > Tettigoniidae > Anabrus > Anabrus simplex. The sequence continues at coordinate 46,336,122 of NC_090266.1, read as the reverse complement.
CACGGTGCTCTGTTGATTAAAGATGGCGGATGACAGCTGCACATGGCTTTGTTTCCAAACAAGAGCACGTGGAATTTGCCGCCACCACATAGAGGGCAGCACTGTTCTCTCTGGATTAAAGATGGCGGATGACAGCTGTCAGAAAAGCATATAGGTTTGTAAAGCACGTGGAATTTACCGCCACCACATTTCAAAGGTAAGTAGCTAAAGAGGGCAGCACGGTGATTAAAGATGGCTGCTGTCAAAAAAGCATGCTGATTTGTAAAGCACGTGGAATTTGCCGCCACCACAAAGATTGCAGCACTGTTCTCTCTGGATTAAAGATGGCGGATGACAGCTGTCAGAAAAGCATATAGGTTTGTAAAGCACGTGGAATTTACCGCCACCACATTTCAAAGGTAAGTAGTTAAAGAGGGCAGCACGGTGCTCAAAGATGGCTGCTGTCAAAAAGCATTTTTCAAATTATCCGCCACCACATTTCAAAGGTAAGTAGCTAAAGAGAGCAGCATTGTGATTAAAGATGGCGGATGACAGCTGCACGTAGCTTTGTTTATCTCACGCTAGTGAGGTTAAGTTGGTAGCACTAAGGTTTAGGCCCGTCAAGATGGCAGCACTGCCGATGACAGGTGACGAATTTTACATCTAAAGAGGGCAGCACAGTGCTCTGTAGTTTAAAGATGGCGGATGACAGCTGTCAAAAAAGCACGTGGCTGTCTAAAAGCACGTGGCTTTGTTTACCACGCGCTAGTTAGGTTAAGTTGGTACCACTAAGGTTTAGGCCCGTCAAGATGGCAGTACTGAGGTTAGCGATGCGTTGTTGTCTGTCAAAAAGCACGTGGCTGTCGAAAAACACGTGGCTTTGTTTACCTCGCACTAGTTAGGTTAAGTGACAGCTGTCAAAAAAGCACGTGGCTGTCAAAAAGCACGTGGCTTTGTTTACCTCGCGCTAGTTAGGTTAAGTTGGCACTACTGAGGTTTAGGCCCGTCAAGATGGCAGTACTGAGGTTAGCGATACGTTGTTGTCTGTCAAAAAGCACGTGGCTGTCAAAAAACACGTGGCTTTGTTTACCTCACGCTAGTTAGGTTAAGTTGGCACTACTGAGGTTTAGGCCCGTCAAGATGGCAGCAGTGAGGTTAGCGATGCGTTGTTGTCGATGACAGCTGTCAAAAAGCACGTGGCTTTGTTTACTAATTCAAATCTCCCGCCAAAATTCAAATCTCCCGCCAAAATTCAAATTTCCCGCCAGAATTCAAATTTCCCGCGCCGCGGGAGGAGGAGGAGGCCGCCGAATCCCCCTATTATACTACTCAATTCAAATGTATTACAAGACTGTAGGTAGCTTATTATTGCCGTACCGGGCGAGTTGGCCGCGCGGCTAGGAGCGCGCAGCTGTGAGCTTGCATGCGGGAGATAGTAGGTTCGAACCCCACTGTCGGCATCCCTGAAGATAGTTTTCTGTGGTTTCCCATTTTCACACCAGGCAAATGCTGGGGTTGTACCTCAATTAAGGCCACGGCCGCTTCCTTCCCATTCCTAGGTCTTTCCTATCCCATCGTCGCTATAAGACCTACCTGTGTCGGTGCGACGTAAAACAAATAGCAAAAAATAGATTTTTTCCGTAGATGAAGAGAGGTGATAAAAGACAAGTATCTAGCAGGCTTGGACAGCAGTTTGTTTTGATCCAAGGGCCTTTCCCTCAGTTGAGAGTGATAAGTAAATTTGTAAACGTTTATTCTTCAAGAAAGACTTTAATATTTAAAACTTTGATCTAGAGAGGTCCAAGGATATCCTATCCACAACTTGTAAATTTGACGATGATAAATTTGAATCCCTTTTGATGTGATGATATTTAAAAAGGCATAAAACATGGTCAAAGTGCCGGCCGTGACAAATTGTCACCAGGAAAACGATTGCGAATTTGAGAAGGTAAAATTATATCCAGATGGAAAAGTCCAATATTAGATGGAATTAGTTAAAGTTAAACACTTGCTGTATATGCTCCTTGGGCGACAGTTCTAAATGCGGATCAGTTTCCACTGATGAGATATTCCAATACTTTTCAACAGAACCATCGAAGTAAGTAACTAGTTGGGTCTTAAAAACCTCTTCCAGAAAACAAATTTCAGAGTAGTCAGTAACCGCTGTTATAATCCTGGACAGAAACAGCATTTAATGTACGTAGGAAGGGCACCACCGGGCGGGGTTAGGGGCGTGCAGCTATGAACTTGCATCCGGGAGACAGTGGGTTCGAACCTCACTGTCGGCAGCACTGAAGACACTCTTGCGTGGTTTACCATTTTCACATCAGGCCACGGACGCTGCCTTCCAACTTCTAGGACTTTCCTATCCCATCGTCGCCGTAAGACCTATCTGTGTGGGTGAGACGTCAAGCAAATTGTAAAAAAGGAAAGGAATGGATCCTGATCTAGAACTGAAAACCACAGTCGGCATTGCGAGAAGTATGATTCTTAATTTGAGATACGTTGCGTGCAACCAGAGCTCGCTGGCGTGTTGTGAGCTGTTTTGTGTTACAGTTCTGCTTTGCGTGTCGAAGATTTGTGAATGGCCTTTGAAATGTGGATACCATGAGTAGACTACTTGACCAAGTCCATCTTGCTGGAAAGTAATGTCATACTAGACCGCATATTTCATACACAATTACACAAAGATGTGCTGAAATTGCACTGATATTTCAAAGTCATTAACACTTCCTTACCTTAGAAAGGGAATGGCTAATTTTAATACATCTGCGAAATAGTTTATTTTATGTTAGGCTCTTCAGACTGCCGAAACTAACTTTCAGTAAATAAAGGAATAAACTACAACATATGGTAACAGTATTACACCTGAAAGAGAAACAACTTAATTAAAATAGAATAGATTGCCATGTGTTTTCTCTTTCACGTAGTTTATAAATTTATTTACTCAAAGTTAGTTTCAGCAGAACTGCTTTTATGAATGGATAGTGTTGAATCCTTCGGTTCAGAGGGTCTTGGGTTCGATTCCCCGCCGATTCAGCGATTTTAATCTCGTGTGAATAATTCTTCTGGGCCGGGGAGTGTGTGTCTGTGTTTGTCCCAACACTCTTCTCTTCATATTCAAGCAACACAGCACACTACCAACCTACAGAGAAACATGCAATAGTAATTACATCCCTCAACGTAGGGTTGAAGTCAGGAAGGGAATCCGGCCGTAAAACAGAGCCAAATCTACATGTACCACACGGTTCGCACCCGTGACGCACAGTTTCGGCAGACTGGATAACCTAAGAGTTATAGGTAAATTAATGTTACCATTGACGGTTTCACGGCCCGTACTTATAGACATGATATAGGCTCTTTGGGCTTATGGCGTGTCAAGAAAATAAGGCCCCTTCACTATTGTTATTTCGTTTCGGTGTTTTCCAAATTCGTACGTTCCTCATCAACAGGTGGTTCATGTCAGGCTTGTGTACACCTGTTATGTGACCCCCTCCCAGACTGATTTTGATGGTGCTGTCAGCTTCTGCTTCGAATGCTAGCGTTGTACCGCGAACGGCGAGCCATCTGGTGACGAATGACCGTACCACTTCCACTTCTACTACTGACGTCTAAATTCAAACCTTCATTATTGTAGAAGTCTTCCTCGGGAACAGTCGAGCTTTTCTTCTGATGACGCAGAGCAAAGTTCTCTGCGAATCGTAAAGAATTTCCCCTTATTTTTCTTGACATGACATAAGTCAAAAAAGCCTATATCAAGTCTATAGTTATAAATTAACTGGGTCTAAACTGAGAAGAGATGGCTTCAGATATTATAAAACTATGGAATGCAACAAGGAGAATATAAGAAAGCTCCGTGGTACAGAATTCTTCCAATGACTATTAGTAATATCTCAGTGCAATTGAACAGGGCCCAGATATCCGCGGGATCTGTCCGCTGTCAGGAGCAATGAAATAAACGTGTACCACGTATCAAATCAGTAGAACAATCTGGTTCATGCACGGACACTTACAGTAGTTTCAAATTGTAGCTACCGTGGAGCTCTCCAATTACTATATAAACATTACACAGTAGTTAAAAATTGGGCTCATATATGTGAACGTTCATTTTGTCACTTGATACTCTGTTTATTGATTGCAATTATTGTTCAGAGTACGAGCTTGTTGTTACCGTTAACGAAGTGGCTAAACCTGTTCCATGACCACTCTCATCAACTTAGCCACACGTTACTAAAAATTTATATTTGACGTTCCTTTTTTCACAGTAAGCTACTGATCGAAAGTACGGCCTGCATTCAAGATTTCTTAAGCTTGAAAAACAACTGTCAACTAGCCTTTGTAGTGCACTTCGTCGTTTAACCTTCCCCTTCGAGATAACAAGTTAGATCCTTATGCAGTTGGTGGCATTTAAGGGCGTTCGTGTATCTGACTTACAGCACGTCAATAAATTTGAATACGAAACATGACATGACGTCCATACAGCCACCGCCGGGAGACAAGTGCTGTGTAATGAAACAATTTAAATACGCGTAGATTATAATGGAAAGCGTTTCCTTCCGATCAAAAGTCATATTTGCTGGGGACGTTCCAGCAGAGGGGTTTCTCTCCAAGGCAGCCATGGAATCAATCACGGGCAATTAATGTGCGAATTTTGAAACTAAATTTCAACCCCCGCCCCTGCTTCGGGTTCCATGTAAAACTGGAACTCCTGCGGCTATGGTACGGTGTCATCATGCTATCAACAGATACGTAAAACTACAAGCTTCCTTTTCTATTCCCTTCTTTCTTGGTCAGAAGAAGTGTCTTTTGCCGAAGAAATTATTGAAGAAGTTGATACTTTTTAAGGTAGCTAGCATTCACTGAAGTGGTCTCGGATAAGAGATAATGCCCAAACGCTTATTTCAGACCCTTCACGACCAAATATCAGGTGCAAATAGACGTTCAGAACAGGCCAACCGGACCCCTATGAGACTGAAACATATAACCTTCGGATTTTTCGTTCGATGCTGTGTCCGTTTCGGCCATGTTGGCAAGAATCTTAGCTACAGACCTAGCTCAATGGCCAGCGTGCATTAGTCGCCCGCTGTAGGCTATCCTAACTTAACATTTAGCTTTAAAAGTCTCATTATTCTAGGAAACGTATCATTTGCGCCACTTCCTTATTGCAGCTCCTCCATTGAATTTCACTAAATCCTAACTCTCCCACACATCCTGCCAGTTCTACGTTCTTTCATTATATTGACAGTGCCCCATAGAATTTGAGTCGTTTACAGCGTCTCTGACTAGAGAAATGGAAGAGAGGGTCCGTTATTCTGAGGAGTCCGAGGCTTGGTACGTACATGGTGCGTGTGCTCGGTGTGTGCTTACATACAGCAGCAATGATATTCTCGCTGTAACGTTCAGGGACCACCGGTGGGCCTCCCTAGCATATGGAAGGCCACGAGGTGCCCGATCCTGTTACGTAGTAACAGCTTTCCCACGTCCTTGCGGGCGAACCGAGCACGCCTTTACCGCCTCGGCCAGGCAGCCACTTTCTTAATAGAAGATCAGTTTTATTTTTTATTATGGCACAAATATTACTAATTGAGTATGGTTCCAGTGTATGGGACCCTCACCAGGATTACCTGATTCAAGAACTGGAAAAAATCCAAAGAAAAGCAGCTCGATTTGTACTGGGTGATTTCCGACAAAAGAGTAGCGTTACAAAAATGTTGCAATGTTTGGGTTGGGAAGAATTGAGAGAAAGAAGAAGAGCTGCTCGACTAAGTGGTATGTTCCGAGCTGTCAGCGGAGAGATGGCGTGGAATGACATTAGTACACGAATAAGTTTGAATGGCGTTTATAAAAGTAGGAAAGATCACAATATGAAGATAAAGTTGAAATTCAAGAGGACAAACTGGGGCAAACATTCATTTATAGGAAGGGGAGTTAGGGATTGGAATAACTTACCAAGAGAGATGTTCAATAAGTTTCCAATTTCTTTGAAATCATTTAGGAAAAGGCTAGGAAAGCAACAGATAGGGAATCTGCCACCTGGGCGACTGCCCTAAATGCAGATCAGTATTGATTGATGATTGATTGAACCTGGACCTTTCATATTACACTCATACTGGATCGTGACTGTTAACTATTTTGTAGACTGAAATTTTAAAAAAAGTTTGTGCTGAATATAATGCCCTATGAATATTATTAATATTATACATTAATTACAGTGAGGCAAGGCTGCAGTTTGTCCCCTCTCCTTTTCAATGTTTATATAGAACAGGCAGTAAAGGAAATCAAAGAGAAATTTGGAAAGGGAATCACAGTCCAAGGAGAGGAAATCAAAACCTTGAGATTTGCCGATGGTATTGTTATTTTATCTGAGACTGCAGAAGATCTCGAGAAGTTGCTGAATGGTATGGATGAAGTCTTGGGTAAGGAGTACAAGATGAAAATAAATAAGTCCAAAACAAAAGTAATGGAGTGCAGTCGAACGAAGGCAGGTGATGTAGGAAATATTAGGAATTGAAGTCTTAAAGGAAGTAGATGAATATTGTTACTTGGGTAGTAAAATAACTAACGATGGCAGAAGTAAGGAGGACATAAAATGCAGACTAGCACAAGCAAGGAAGAGCTTTCTTAAGAAAAGAAATTTGCTCTCTTCAAACATTGATATCGAAATTAGAAAGATGTTTTTGAAGACTTTCGTGTGGAGCGTGGCATTGTATGGAAGTAAAACATGGACGATAACTAGCTCAGAAAGAAAGAGAATAGAAGCTTTTGAAATGTGGTGTTACAGAAGAATGCTGAAGGTGAGATGGATAGATCGAATCACGAATGAAGAGATAATCGAATTGGTGAGAGGAGATCGATTTGGCTAAATTTGACGAGAAGGAGAGATAGAATGATAGGACACATCTTAAGATACCCAGGACTTGTTCAGTCTGTTTTTGAAGGAAGTGTAGGTGGTAAGAACGGTAGGGGTAGACCAAGGTATGTATATCACAAGCAGATTAGAGCAGATGTAGGATGCAATAGTTTCGTAGAAATGAAAAGGTTAGCACAGGATAGGGTGGCATGGAGGGCTGCATAAAACTAGTCTAAGGATTGATGACTCAAACAACACATTAATTACGCTACAATGTTACATAAAGACTGTTGATTGAGAGAAATATAAATGAATTAATTACGCTCTCATAAAATGATTTGATGTACATTTCAACAGTACAGTTATAAGGGTACGCACATTTAAAATCGTTTGAATTTGTCATGGAAGAGTATGGTAAATTTTGTCAGGTATAACATTAAAAGTTATACCAACAGTATTTTGTCAGGTACAAAGTTGTGTTTAACGTTTTAAATATACAGTATGTGACATAATTCATAACGGGAACGCGTACTGTATTATGATCTGTTACTCCAGACACTCACAGATACTCTCGGCTGTCATCAGTGCTCTACTATCTCTATTGCTTTTCATTCATTACTCTGTGAATGTTACGCTCAGAATACAGATAAGTACTTTCTTAATAGAAAGCAAAGCAAAGCAAAGTCACCTGCGTACAAGCCATGAAGGCCTTTGGAGGAGTGGACGGTAAAGGCTTGCACCATTGTTAACCTCGGCACGCGATGGGGTAAAGTGGTTAACTCTACGCCCGGCCGCCTTTGCCCCCAGGAATTAACCTGGTACTCATTTTTGGTGTAGGCTGAGTGAACCTCAGGGCTATATGCACCTCCGGAAGTGGAAATCTCGTTTCTTAAATTTTACGACTTCCTGACGGGGATTTGAACCCACGTCCTTCCGGGCGAACCGAGCACGCCTTTACCGCCTCGGCCAGGCAGCCCCTTTCTTAATAGACGATATGTCTTATTTTTCATTATGGCACAAATATTACTAATTGAATTTTTAGCTATTTAATTCATATTACACTCTATACCCAGAGAAGTTACGTCTATTATTCACTACATTTTAGGTGAATAATGCCATAGGGAATAATATATAATGAATAATGTCACCTATCTATAAGCAAGGGAACAAGAAGGATTGCAACAACTATCGAGGTATCTCATTGATTAGTACACCAGGCAAAGATGCCATCTTGGAAGGGAGGGTGCGGCCAGTGGTTGAGAGGAAGTTGGATGAAAACCTGTGGTTTTTTCTTAGTTGTTTTACGTCGCACCTACACAGATAGGTCTTACGGCGACGATGGGACAGAGAAGGCCTAGGAATGAAAAGGAAGCGGCCGTGACCTTAAGTAATGTATAGCCCCAGCATTTGCTTGGTGTGAAAATGGGAAACCACGGAAAACCACCTTCAGGGCTGCCGACAGTGAGATTCGAACCCACTATCTCCCGGATGCGAGCTCACAGCGGCGCGCTCCTAACCGCACGGCGAACTCGTCCGGTTAGTGTGGTTTCAGACCACAGAAGAAGGGTGCTCTCAGGATCAGATTTACAGTATGCGCCAGGTAACTGAAAAATGCTACGAGAGAAAAAGGCAGTTGTGTTTATGTTTCGTAGATGTAGAGAAAGCACATGACAGGGTACCGAGGAAAAAGATGTTCACCACTGGGGGACTATGGGATCAATGGCAGATTATTAAAATCAATCAAAGGCATTTATGTTGACAATTGGGCTGCAGTGGGAATTGATGGTAGAATGACTTTTTGTTTCAGGGTACAAGGCTGTAACGTTTCACCTTTGTTTTTCGTACTTACATGGATCATCTGCTGGAAGGTATAAAGTGGCAGGGTGGTAAGCAGTCTGGCCTATGCTGACGACTTCGTCTTAATGGCAGATTGTGCCTAAAGCCTGCAGTCTAATATCTTGGAACTTGAACATACAGTAGGTGCAATGAGTATGGAATGAAAATTAGCCTTCGAAGACTAAACTGATGTCAGTAGGTAAGAAATTCAACAGAATTGAATGTCAGATTGGTGATACAAAGCTGGAACACATCGATAATTTCAAGTATTTAGTATGTGTGTTCTCCCAGGATCGTAATATAGTAAGTGAGATTGAGGTGCAGTAAAGCTAATGCAGTGAGCTCGCACTTCCGATCAACAGTGTTCTGTAAGAAGGAAGTGAGCTCCAGGACGAAACTATCCCTACATCGGTCTGTTTTTAGACCAACTTTGCTTTACGGGAGTGAAAGCTGGGTGGACGCAGGCTATATTATTCATAAGTTAAAAGTAACAGGCATGAAAGTAGCGAGAATGATTGCTGGTACAAACAGGTGGGAACAATGGCAGAAGGTATTCGGAATGAGGAGATAAAGGCTCATTTACGATTAAACTCGATGGATGAAGCTATACGCATAAACCGGCTTGGGTTGTGGGGCCATGTGAGACGAATGGAGTAGGGTAGGTTACCTAAGAGAATAATGGACTCTGTTATGGAGGGTAAGAGAAGTAGAGGGAGACCAAAACGACGATGGTTAGACTCAGGTTCTAAAGATTTAATGATAAGAGGTATAGAACTAAGTGAGGCCACAGTAGTAGTTGAAAATAGAGGATTGTGGCGACGTTTTGTAAATTCACAGAGGCTTGCAGACTGAACGCTGAAAGGCATAACGGTCTATAAGGATGATGTATATATAATAATACATAATGATTAATACATAGTCATGGCCTTCCCAGATGATATGGCATTGCTACAAGAAAAGGAAGAAGATGCGAAGATGACGCTAGCAAAACCTGGAAGGTTGGAAATCAAGTAGTAGAGAGAGTGAGCAGCTTCCGGTAACTAGGTGAGAATATAACAGGCGAACTACAGAATAACAAGTGACAAAGCACAACTACTGCAGAAACCACGATTCACGGCCATGATGACTTATGGGAAGAAGTACCTATTTCGGAACGCCAAATTGCGATACTATACGATGAACATCGGGAACGCTGCGTTGTATGCTAATGAGACCAAGACATTGGGCAAAAGAGTTTGTATTCTGTTGAAAATGGACGAAAGAAAGACCCTGAGAGGTATATGGGTACCAAAAATAGGGTGAAATATGGGTGCATAGATCAAGGCACTAGCTATAAGAGAAAGTAGAACTAACTTCAAGCGTATTATCGAACAGATGGTGGTGTTTCGTGGGACATTTGATGAGGATGGATAACAAAGAAGATATGAATGCGACATGCTTAACGGAAAATAACTGAATGAAGTAAGTTAGGGAGGATTGGAAGGCTATTGGCATAATGGATGAATACACACTAACGACTGTGCAAGATAGACCTGTTTACAAAAAGCTCGTCGAAAGTCACAAATGGACCGATATTGTATCAAGATCACAGAAGTGGAGGGAAACAGGAAAACTGAAAAGTGGGAAGAACGAAGACGTGCTAAACACGTCACTCGCGATCTTAAGGGCTGAAACGAGTAAAAAAGTAATGTAATGTAAATGTAAAGTAATGTAAAGTTTGATTTAAGTGTTGGCAGTAAATGTGCAACTCTCTAGACAAATACTGTGACAAAAGCTTTTATTTCTTGAACAAACTATGTTTTGCTAAGACTCAGTGGGTGGAATTAAGAAAATAACCTGACATTTTGTAAACGAAAACGCTTCTCATCATACGATCTGATTTAACAGGTAGCTCTAGTGTTGTGTAACCGACCTTTGAGGCACGCGTAAGAAGTAATATTTTGCTGTATTTGAAACTCTTTCCAGAGTGGGGATATTAAATCCTTAATGGCATGTGTCTAAGTGATGGTCCATCCCCTGCCGCGTGTCAGTTGAATCGAACTAAGATGGCTACGCGGGTCCGACCATGCAGCTAGCAGCTTGTATTCGTCATGATTTCACATTTTATTTCCAAGCAAACGCTGGGGCTGTACCTTAAATAAGGATGTGGTCGCTTCTTTCCCGATCCTAGTCCTGCCCTCTCCCATCGCCGCGATAAAACCTGTCTAAATCCGTGCGGCGTAATACGGTAGCAAAGGAAGTATTGTTAACTGTTGTGCTTCAATAACGTGGGTTTACTCCGATGGTTATCTTATCGACGGCTTTAAAACAGTCCAGGTTGCTATCGTTAGCTGATGATGATGATAATGGTGATTAATAACAACAATCGTAATAAGGAAGTTGTTGATATTGTGATCTGGCACGGGCCCAGACCCTTAGCCTAAGCAATCACTTAAGGGGACAGTCTGGAGATAAACAGTTACTTTTACCTAATACATAGATTTTCACGAAGTCATGCGTGAATGTCACCTAAATAAATGTAGGGATATCGCGAAAATGTATTTCATATAAAATTAATAGTTTTTCCAAATATATTTATTTAATGTTTTAAAAGTTTAATTCAATTTTTTCATGAAATTTGATTGATATGTCAATAAAATTTGGATTAGGTAGATAATACCTCTTTAAAAAGCACTGTGTAATGATTTTTCTGAACATAAGTCATATACGGAGATATGTTGTACTAAAGTTTATGTAATTTTTATGTTCTAAAATTATGGATTTAAAGATCCCTACTACTTGTAAAATTCAGCTAACAATTCCATATACCGGTTTGCTAATACACTGTGATACATATTCCATACACGTTTTCTTACGTTTGACAGAATATTATGGGAGACAAATCGGAATAATTTGTAAAATTATAACTTGTTGGTAAATTTCTGCTGTGTGCAAACTGGCAAACAAAGCATTATTAAATTGATAAATTTTTCGAATTACTGTAAACTCCGTGACAAGAGAGAACAAACGCAATCCTTTCAATGTCACCCATCATGTTTTTCGAAAAAAAATTAAAATATCGATTTGCGTCTCCAGACTGTCACCTTAACACATAGCAGAGTAAAAGCGCATAGGTAACATGATAATATACCTAGCGGAGATACGAACGCAGTGGTGCTGTACAACCCCCGACCATGGAGGACGTAATAGTCATTCTCCTCCACCAGAGATACCAAAAGAATAACAGACCTTACTAACTAAACAAAACAAGGAAAACGGGATAACAAATAGGTTTATGAAGTTAAAAATTCAGGAGGAATATACCGGATAATATTAGGGGCATAGTTCTGCTATCCAACCAAGACACATAGTGCACAGGAACATACTTAAAAGTTGTTTTAACAATTCCTTTTAACACGTTGTTTGATCATTTACCTTCGTAGCGTGATACCTTTTGGTCACATCTCCGGTAACTGATCTTTTGTTTTGGTTTCTCAAAATAAGGACACCTGATTCAGAAAGTGATGGAACCAAGAAGAGGGAAGAATATTTTTGACGTGGTGCTGGTAAAACCAGATGAGCTCTATAGAGAAACCGAAGTAATAGATGGTATTTGAGAATTCTAAGTTGTTTTTGTGGTAGTTAAAAATAAATGTGAAAGAAAGGAAGGTATAAAAATTAAGACTAGTAGGCAGTACCGTATGGCTGATAAAATAGGCATGAAAGTGTTTTAAAAATGTAACTAGGCCGGTTGGAAACAGACTCTGCGATGGGTTTAAATAAATTGTTGAGGAATGTGAAAATAGGTTTGTACCTTTAAAGGTGGTAAGGAATGGTAAATATCCACTATATTATAACAGAGCAATAAAGAGACTAACGGGGAAGTGTAGGTTGGAAAGAAATAGGGTTAGAAATGGCTGTGGAAGTAAGGAGAAATTGAATGAACTTACTAAGAAATTGAATCAAGCAAAGAAGTCAGTTAAGGATAAAAGCATTATTGGTGGTCATACATATTTTAGTGAAAAATGGAAGACTATGTATAGGTATTTTAAGGCAGAAACCTATTCTAAGAAGGATAGTCCAGGAATCATTAATGAAGAAGGGGACTGCGTATGCGAGGATCTTCAAAAGGGAGAAGTATTCAGTCAGCAGTATGTAAAGATTCTTGGTTACAAGGATAATGTCCAGATAGAGGTGGTGACTAATGCTAAAGAAGGATTAAAATGTACTTATGACAACAATGACATTTACAGTAAGATACAAAAGCTGAAAACTAGAAAAGCAACCCGAAGTGATAAGGTTTCGGCAGAAATACTACGGACAATGTGTTGAGATATAGTACCATATCTGAAGTACTTATTTGATGATTGTTTGCATTAAGGAGCTATACCAAATGAATGGAGAGTTGCTAGAGTAGCCCCTGTGTATAAAGGAAAGGGTGATAGACACAAAGCTGAAAATTACAGGCCAGTAAGTTGGACATGCATTGCATGTAAGCATGTATATTAGACTTGTTTGCGAAATTAATAACTGGTTTGATAGAAGGGAGTTTGGGGTTAGAAAAGGTTATTCCACTCAAGCTCAACTTTTAGGATTCCAGCAAGATATAGCAGATATCCTGGATTCGGGAGGTGAAACGGACTGTATCGCGATTGACCTATCTAAGGCATTTGGTAGGTCAGATCATGGGAGACTACTGGCAAAAATGAGTGCAATTGGACTTGACGAAAGAGTGACTAAATGGGTGGCTAGGTTTCTTTAAAACAGAACTCAGAGAATTAGAGTAGGCGAAGCTCTATCTGTCCCTGTAATTATTAAGAGGGGGTATCCTTCAAGGCAGTAGTATCGGACCTTTATGTTTTCTTATATATATATCAACGATATGTATAAAGAAGTGGAATCAGAGATAAGGCTTTTTGCAGACGATGTTATTCTGTACAGAGTAAAAATACTTTACAAGATTGTGATCAACTGTAAAATGACCTCGATAATGTTGTGAGATGGGCAGTAGGCAATGGTATGTTGATAAACGGGGTTAAAAGTCAGGTTGCGAGTTTCACAAATAGGAAAAGTCCTCTCAGTTTTGATTACTCCGTTGATGGGGAGAAAGTTCCCTTTGGGGATCATTGTAAGTACCTTGTGTTTAATATAAGGAAAGATCCACATTGGGGTAGTCACATAAATATGATTGTAAATAATGGGTACAGATCTCTGCACATGGTTATGAGGGCAGTGAGGAGTTGTAGTAGGGATCTAAAGGATAGGGCGTATAAGTCTCTGGTAAGACCCCAACTAGAGTATAGTTCCAGTGTATGGGACTCTCACCAGAATTACTTGATTCTAGAACTAGGAAAAAACCAAAGAAAAGCAGCTGGATTTGTTCTGGGTATCTTCCGACAAAAGAGTAGCGTTACAAAAATGGTGCGAAGTGTGAGCTGGGAAGACTTGGGAGAAATAAAACGAGCTGCTCGACTAAGTGGTACGTTCCGAGCTGTCAGTGTAGAGATGGCGTGGAATGACAACAGTAGACGTATACGTTTGAGTGGTGTCGTTAAAAGTAGGAAATACCACAATATGAAGATAAAATTGAAATTCAAGAGGAGAAATTGGGGCAAATATTCGTTTATAGGAAGGTGAGTTAGGGATTGGAATAAGTTTTCAAGGGATATGTTCAATACTGTAGATTTCCAATTTCTTTTCAATCATTTAAGAAAAGCCAAGGAAACAGCAGATATGGAATCTGCCACCTGGGCGGATGCCCTAAATGCAGATCATTATTGCTTGATTGCTTGCTTGATTGATTGATTGATTGATTGATTGATTGATTGATTGATTGATTGGTTGATTGATTGATTGATTGATTGATTGATTGATTGATTGATTGATTGATTGATTGATTGATTGATTGATTGATTGATTGATTGATTTCGATTCCATCTGATTCATTAAGGCACTAAAATTCGAGGTGAAAAGGCTTGGTTTACTTAAGAATGAACTGGTTGTACGAGATTCAGAATAAAATATCGATACTGATCGGATGAGAAAACACTCCCACGCCCAAAAATACAAATCCAATCCAACAATCCCCGCCCAGAATAAACGTTTAAGGTAAAATAAAGGAAAATAGGACGTCACCAATAGGCATGATCTCAAAGGGAAGAAAGGAAATGATTCGTGCAAGTATCCGGACTAATATGGCAGCCGCCATGAGCTACAAGTGAAATAAATAAACAACCGGTTGGTATGGAGCCACACAAAATATAAACATAACGGGATTCTAAAGGAGAGAACTCAGATGGAGAAAGCAAACACACAAGCAGAAGAGGAATAAGCCCCCGGGAGGGAAATTAAAAAACCCCTCCTTCATTTAGCAAGGGATTCGGTCTATTCTAAACACTCTCTCATCACAACATGAGCCCATGCAGAAGAGGTTGATGTTGCCTTAAACGAGAGTTTCAGGTAGTTTGAGGCCAACTGCCATCAATAAAGTGAACTACGGTTGCTCCATCTGATATCAGAAGAGAAGTAGCTGCCAACAATGAAAGTAGAAAATCGTCTACTATGACCTCACACCAGGCGCGACTTCTTAATACGACCTGCGGATCCACCAGAATGAAAGATAAAATATACAGCGATGAGCGATCCCATCCTTCATATTGAGTGTTGTTATCGAGCCAAAGATCGATACCCATTCAGATACTGATGATCTGGCAACCCTGTTTAGATCTGTGAACGACAGAACATTTAAAGAGCACACTTAACTACGGCTTTTTTTCCGATAGGTGGCTAAGAGTCTCCTATAAGGTTCTGTATGAACTGCACGCGATGCAACACGACTGGCCTATTCGCGTGTATTCGAGGAGCGTGTTGCCTAGACCACAGAGTTAGTAACACTAGAGGTAGCACCAGCGCCACCGTCTGTGAGAGAATCACAGCAGCGAGCAGAGCATGTTGAAACCTCAGCTGTTTGGCAAAAAGCTACAGTAGCTCCGCTGTATTCATGAATGTAAATAGAGAACTGTGTGGATATTGATATGGTTTAAAATTTATACGTGTCAACATTCTCAGATACTACAATATACTTGTGATGCTACCGTCCAGTAGAATGATAGCCTAAATATCTTAAATACAGGAGAAATCCCTGGTAAAAAGGACAGTGTTCAGCTGCGATTAAATCACACAAAATATATTTACGGTTCATGTCCAGCCTTCAAACAATGTACTTTAAGGTGAAGGGCACGTATATTTCTCTACCTTTCGTGTAAATGACCAGGACTTGAGGCCGAATACATTCTCTCTCGTACGAAGCGAATGAGCGAGTTTATGGGGTTAAGTACACATCGCTGTTTTTGAAACATACATTTTTAAACATATATTTTACTAACTCTATGGCTAAGACGTACCAGTTCTTGGAATCCGTGAAATTTCCTCCCTAGATGCGGTTGTAAATCACACTATCACCTATCTTGGACTATCACTCTCTTTGGGACGACCTTGTCTTGCTAGATGTGAAAGGAAATATCTGGCTTGATGATCTGTATTGAAATGTACCTACCAATCCGGGTTGGCACCTTGTTATTAGATAACACTGTGGCCGAGAATTATTTCAAGGGTTTAAGTTTACCTTCTTTCGACTGGCTGAATGGGTGGAACGGAAGGACCATCTACCTCCTGGCCACACAGAGAACTGGCCAACTTAGAAGTCTTTGAACACATTGCCACCTGAAGTTGCAAGAACAAGGGACAACTTATATAAGTGGCATTTTCCGACCAAGAGAGTTCTATGTAATTTTGGCAAATTTGAAACAGTGCAACATCTCCAATGTTGTCCGTCGTGCTAATCCAGATGTGCACTGACTTAGCAAATGTCATGGGATAGTTACCTAATAGCGTGTGGGGCCTCCTCTGGCCCTCTGCAGTGAGACGCCGTGGAAGTAAGTCGACAAGTCCCTGGTAGTTCTTTGGACGCAGCTGACACCAAATCGTTTGTTGAGCGGCCGCCAATGCTGGTCTCTTCGTGGGTGCTGGATCCATGGCACGGAGCCTGCGTTCCAGGACATCCCAGATATGCTCGATAGGGTTCATATCAGGGCTCCTGGGTGGCCATGGCAGTCGTTGGATCTCCGCTGCATGTTCCTGGAACCATTCCCGGGCGACGTGGGAGCGATGTGGCGGCGCGTTATCATCTTGAAACACCGCAGAACCGTCTGGGCGCTGGAAGGCCAAAAATGGGTTGAGATGGTCTCCTAGCAGCTCAACATGCCGCGTACCATTCAAAGTCACTTCCAGAACAACAAGGCCCATTCCATACCAGGAAATGCACCCCAGCCCATAACAGAGACACCAGCGCCCTGGACCACACCTTCGAGGGAGATAGTGGGTTCGAATCCCACTGTCGGCAGCCCCGAACATGGTTTTCCGTGGTTTCCCATTTTCACGCCTTAATTAAGGCCATGACCGCTTCCCTCCAACTCCTAGGCCTCTCCTTTCCCATCGTCGCCATAAGGCCTACCTGTGTCGGTGAGACGTAAAGCCACTAGCAAAAAAAAACACCTTCGAGGCAGAAGGGATCCATCGCTTCATGTGGTCTGCGACATACACGGTGCCTCCCATCGGCACGGTGCAGTTGAAATCGTGATTTGTCCGACCATATCACGTTACGCCATTGTTCCAGTGTCCATCCCTGGTGACTGGCGACAAATGCGCGTCGTTGTGCCCGATGACGTTGGGTTAACAGTGGCACCCGTGTGCGGCGCCGGCCCCCATACCCCATAGAACCCATGTTCCTACGGATTGTACATTGGGAGATGTGTATAGCACGGCCTGTGTTGAAATGAACGGTCATTTGTTGCACGGTTGCCCGTCTGTCACTATTGACAATCCGTCTGGGATTTCGCCGGTCACGGTCATCGAGGGTGGCTGGACGGCCGGTCGTTCGTCTGTTGCGGACGGGGACACCATTCACGATACACCCTGGACACAGTTGATCGTGTGAAGCCGAATTCCCGCACCACTTCCGAAATCGCACTTCCCATCCGTCGGGCACCGACCACCATACCACGTTCGAACGGTGTCAGCTCACGACGACGTTCCATGTTACACCTGTCACATGCACAGCCAGTGCTCACAAGGTCGCCTATACAACTGCCGCTGGCACAGGGGGCGTGTGGTGCGCAGACAACACACCTGGGCATCAGCGCTCCGCTATCCTATGACATTTGCTGTCAGTGTACACTGAGTGATCTGACTTAAGTGCTCTCGAAGTGGCTAAGTTCTGCGCGGGAACTGTTTAAGTCACCACTTGTGTTAATTTCATGCTTCTCCTTTTTTATGTCTTCATGTTTCATATTAATTAAATCTGACACAAATAAATAAATAAATAAATAAATAAATAAATAAATAAATAAATAAATAAATAAATAAATAAATAAATAAATAAATAAATAATTTTTTTGCTAGTTGCTTTACGTCGCACCGACACAGATAGGTCTTATGGCGACGATGGAACAGGGAAGGGCTAGGAGTGGGAAGGAAGCGGCCGTGGCCTTAATTAAGGTACAGCCCCAGCATTTGCCTGGTGTGAAAATGGGAAACCACGGAAAACCATTTTCAGTGCTGCCGACAGTGGGGTTCGAACCGAATACTGGATACTGGCCGCACTTAAGCGACTGCATAAATAAATAAATAAATAAACCACATGCAATCCTTATCGCAAGGCCCATGTGCCTTAATCCGAATTCACAAGAAATCAGGGGACACCAGTTATATTCCGGGATACATTCATCGGTTTTGCCTTTTTGCCTACTGCCCAAAATAACATGTGATAACCAAGACGCAGTGTCATAACTTACACATCCAGACGTCAGTCTCACAGCGTCAAGCTTCAGTGATAAATACCACACATTGGTATTTACAAAGCGGCGTAGGAGACATATTCCTTACCAGGCTAAAAACCGAGCTTAAATTAATCCCCGACAGCGGTTACCCCACGCGGCATATAGCAGAGTACAACAACCAAACGATTCACACAAGAATAGGCCGAACACCAGTTACTAAATGAAGAAGTAAATCACAAGAGTAAAACATGTAATCTTAAATGACGTAGCATTCGTTTAAACGGAGGATACTAAAAATGGACTGATATGAATTACGAGTAGGCTTCCAAGGATAAAGGTAACCAACTGAAGAAGTAGGATACAGAGAAAAACGGTACCTGAGAAGGATATACATAATTGAACATCCATTTACCAGCGCGATAAGTTGAATAAATCATCTTCAAATCTTGCGAAAATATGGCGATAAAATAGAAAAGCTATCACATCGCACCTGGCCTCCATTTTAGTCTTCGTAAGAGTTCCTGAAAAATCAAGGAACAAAAAAGGCCTCACAAGGGCAATGAGACGAATCAATGAAATGAGATGGAAAATCAGCGGCATATATCGACACAATCGAAAACAAGAGAGCACGTTGGTGCTAATATAAATTTACTGACAAGGGTTCACAAGTACTTAGAGAGCAATTATGGAACATGAATGGAAATACACTTACATAGAGACACAAGGTTGTCTCTAATTACAGCCTAAAAACCATCAGAATTACAGCAGGGATGTGACATTTCATTTTACAAACTCGCATACCGTAGCCGAGATTAGACCCCGGCCACCTTGATGAGATGGCAGTGACCATGTCACTAAGCAACACGTGCCTCATTATTAGTATCATTTTAAATTACACGGACTCCCACCATGAATCATGTGTAAAATCAGGCCAACTGTAGTTTGTTTACCACTGCTCTTTTGAGAAGCCAAAAGACACATCCCATGTGGGTGGGAAATTGAAATTCTATTTGTCACTCTATAATATAAAAGATTGTTTTTATGTAATACGTCCGTCATATTCTTGTCTTCCTCGCTTATTGATATCCATCTGTTTGTAAAGCAGTCACTGCAGTGCTTCGTAACTCAATACGAATTTTCTCGAACTATCGAATGCGATGGCCTCAATCAGCTCTGTTTTCGTATCTCCTTCTCCTAATGCTAAAATCCTCGGTAATGAGAGTAGTCTCATATATTATTTTATTCTTTTAATTAAATGGAATTACAGTTGACTACAAGTTTTCAGAAAATTACAACATATTACAAATTAATAGCCTACAGCAGTTGTAATGTTATTGTTTTTTATGTCCCACTAACTACTTTTGACTGTCTTCGGAGACATATCTTGGAACTTGAAAATAGGTGCAATGAGTATGATATGAAAATTAACCTCTCGAAGACTAAATTGATGTCAGTAGATAAGAAATTCAACAGAATTGAATGTCAGGTTGGTGATATAAAGCTGGAACAGGTCGATAATTTCAAGTATTTAGGTTGTGTGTTTTCCCAGGATGGTAATATAGTAAGTGAGATTGAATCAAGGTGTAGTAAAGCTAATGCAGTGAGCTCGCAGTTGTGATCAAAAGTATTCTGTAAGAAGGAAGTCTGTTTTCAGACCAACTTTGCTTTACGGGAGCGAAAGCTGGGAGGAGTCAGGATATCTTATTCATAAGTTAGAAGTAACAGACATGAAAGTAGCGAGAATGATTGCTGGTAAAAACAGGTGGGAACAATGGCAGGAAGGTACTCGGAATTAGGAGATAAAGGCTAATTTAGGAATGAACTCGATGGATGAAGCTGGACGCATAAACCGACTTCGGTGGTGGGGTCATGTGAGGCGAATGGAGGAGGATAGGTTACCTAGGAGAATATTGGTCTCTGTTATAGCGGGTAAGAGGAGTAGAATTATACCAAGGCGATGACGGTTAGACTCATTTTCTAACGATTTAAAGATAAGAGGTATAGAACTAAACGAGGCTGGAAAACTAGTTAAATAGAGAGGATAATGGCGGCGTTTAGTAAATTCACGCTGAAAGTCGTAACAGTCTATAATGAAGATGTATTTATTTATTTATTTATTTATTTATTTATTTATTTATTTATTTATTTATTTATTTATTTATTTATTTATTTATTTATTTATTTATTTATTTATTTATTTATTTATTTATTTATTTATTACACACAACAAGGTTACATGGCCACCTTAGAAAATGTGTCAGTCTTATATTACAGAAATATTCGTGCTAATATATAACTACTAGCAATTCGACTATCAGTTGTATTTATAACAATGATAACATCAGTAGGTATGTAAATCAAGGAAAAACGCCTTTCAGCTTACATTAAAGGCTAGTGCTAATGCAGCACATTAACTGGAATTATTTAACATTACAAATCTGTACATGTTTAGGGAATATTGCAGTTTTCTTCTTGTACATTGGATTTGTAGAGTTATCCCGTACTGTCTATGAAGACCGTGCAGCTACTCTTTGTAATTGTGGAGTCTGACTAGACTTCCTCTTCTCCGCTACATCGGACGAAGACACGAACGTGAGTTAGGCCCGTATTCACTAATAACATTTTCTCGGTTTAAAATGTTACCGGAGAAAGATTGACCAGTAAAACAGGAAATCTAAGACGGCAGCTCGTAGACGGCTGTAATATTTAAGAGAAAGAGAACTTCACAGCGACGAGGAATATAACCAAGGTTATGCAATAAAACGTCCTAGGTGGATAAAAGGAACGTGCTACCTACTTTGAGGTTATCTAAAGCTTCGACACTGTCGGTCTTATCCTTGATCTGGAATTATTCCCAACACATAGGTAGCTTTTATCTTGTACGGTAGATGACTGGATGATATTTTAATGAATAATTAAGGAATACTGCCTTATTTTTCAGTGAAACATACTATGTGTAGGCTAAAATTGTCCGCCTTTGTGGTGTAGTGTGATTCGCTGCCACCCCCAGAAGCCCGGGTTCGATCCCTGGCTCTGCCACGAAATTTCGAAAGTTGTAGGAGGATTGGAACGAGGTCCATCAGCCTTGGGAGGTCAACTGGGTAGAGGGAGAGGTACGATTCCCTCCTCAGCCATCTTCGAAGTGGTTTTCTAAGATTTCCCACTTCTCCTCCAGGCCACGGCCGCTTCCTTTGCCCTTCCTTGTCTATCCCTTCCAGTCTCCCCATGCCCCCACAATGCCCCACATTCAGCATAGCAGGTGAGGCCCCCTGGGCGAGGTACTGGACTTCATCCCCAGCTGTACCCAACGACCCAAAGTCTCGCACTCAGGACACTGCCCTTGAGGTGGTAGAGGATTAAGGGCCGGTTCAACCATCTCTGGTAAACTAGATCGCAGCTACGCGGGAGGTAAACTACCCGGGGTTGTAATTCAGTTGGTACTTTGGCTTGCGTGCTGCCACCTTCACGTAAGCGCTAGGTAGCTACCCGGAGCTGTACACCCATATACATGGTTGGCCTGACTGATTTTCAGCGACTTCTCGCTTTCTATTGTGGTGCTATCTATCGTTAGATGTATGAAGCTCATTTCGATTGTCTTATTTTCCTGTGCTTGCATCTGCTGATTATCACCAACAAGCCTAATAAGAAGATTCTTTAGAGTTATGGACAACGATTTATTTCAAGTTTTCGTGAGGTTAATCAAAATCAATACCTAATTGGGATTCAATTCTCGAGACTTTAATGTTTACAATTTCTGAGGTCAGTTGTAACCTGTCTTGTAAGGGGGCGTTTTGCAAAGTATTATGGTAGTAGATTGTTCAAGGTGCTCGGTCCGAAATAGAAAGTATGCAGGCTCTCTTTGTCTTTTTTATTTAAATTCAGATTTATTTTCGTTTCCTGCCGTTTTTCTAAACTGTCTTTTACGTGCTTCCAAATACGTATATACACACATATCTTCCTTATGGACTTATTCCCTTTGAGCATTCTATCTGCAGGTTTCTGTGAATTGATTATCTGCACGATCCTCTATTTGGAACTAGCTCTGTGACCTCGTTTGATTCCACACACTTTCATTTACTGATAATGTACTTCATTCTAATGTTTAACTTTATGAAGTTGAAGTTGGAAGATAAAGATAAAGAAAAAGTTGGGGTAAATATACGTTCATAGGAAGAGGAATTCGAGAATGGAATAGGTTCCATTTTTTTGAAATCATTTACGAGAAGACTAGGTAATCATCTGCCACCTGGACGGCAGTGTTAAGTGCAGGTCAATAAGATGGGAATTAATCGTAACATCACTTTCTATAAGTAGCACACATATAACAAGATTTTCCTAGTAGACATAATATTGTGATTAAACATTTCATTGAAATATATTACTAACAAAAGAACTTATGAAAACAAGCATGCAGTTGAATACAATAGCTTCCTTTCTTTCTTTCGTTCTTTCTTTCTTTTCTTTCTTTCTTTCATAATCTGTTTACCCTCCAGAGTTGGTTTTTCCCCCGGACTCTACCGCCTCAAGGTCAGTGTCCTGGAGCTTGAGACTTCGGGTCGGGAATGGAACTGGGGATGAGGACCAGTACCTCTCCCGGGCGTCCTCACCTGCTATGCTGAACAGGGAATTTGTTGGGGGATGGGAAGACTGGAAGGGATAGACAAGGAAGAGGGAAGGAAGCGGCCGTGGCCTTAAGTTAGGTATCATCCCGGCATTTGACGGGAGAAGTTGGAGACTACGGAAAACCAATTCGAGGATGGCTGAGGAGGGTATCGAATCCCCTTCTACTGAGCTGACCTCCTGAGGCTGAGTGGCCCCCGTTCCAGCCCCCATGCCACTTTTCCAATTTCATGGCAGAGCCGGGAATCGAACCAGGGCCTCCGGGGGTGGCAGCCAATCACACTAACCACTACAGAACAGCTAGTTGTATTACCGATATCTTGATTTGTTTAAATCTGTGACTAATATTACATTATGTAGGTGCAATAGCTACGTGATTACATCGGTAGTGACTAGAGAAGCCTCTGTAGAATGCCCACGCTGTTAATTTTAAATTATTCACTCATCGATTGAACGGGTAATACCGTATTATGCTCTCGTATCTGTTACCGTAGGTGCTCTTCTTCTTCTTCTTCTTCTACTTTGTTTACCCTCCAGAGCCGGTTTTTCCCTCGGACTCAGCGAGGGATCCCACCTCTACTACCTCAAGGGCTGTGTCCTAGAGCTTCAGACTCTGGGTCGGAGGATACAACTGGGGAGGATAACCAGTAACTGGCCTAGGCGGCCCCACCTGCCATGCTGAACAGGGGCCTTGGTGGGTGATGGGAAGATTGCTTGGGGTAGATAAGGAAGAGGGAAGGAAGCGGCCGTGGCCTTAAGTTAGGTACCATCCCGGCATTTCCCTGGAGGAGAAGTGGGAAACCACGGAAAACCACTTCCAGGATGGCTGAGGAGGGAATCGAACCCACCCCTACTCAGCTGACCTCCCGAGGCTTAGTGGACCCCGTTCAAGCCCGCGTACCACTTTTCAAATTTCGTGGCAGAGCCGAGAATGGAACTCGGGCCTCCGGGGCTGGCAGCTAATTACACTAACCACTACACTACCGAGGCGGACACAGTAGGTGCTCAAAATATCAAAATATGGATAGTCCTTGCTCAAAGCTGTAGACCAGAAATTGTGCTTAGTAAAAGCTGTTTTTAACGAGGTATAACGTGAGTTCCGATTACTTGGTGCTAATTAGGACGACAGCACGCGCAAAGCGCTCCATGTGTCAGTGTATACAAGCAATCACGTCAGTGAGGGGGCGTCAACAAAGTCCCTCTTTACTTGAGAGAGGAGACAAACTACAGCGTTGCCTCACTCCTTTCAGGACTGTCGCTTTTTTTATAGCCCTCGATTCTGATCACTGCATACTTATTTTTGTACTAATTCTAGATACCGGTAATCCTTCTTTCTCGGAATTTGATTCAGACGTCATATTTTTCCAAAATGATTTCATTTTCATTTCATGTAATGTGAGGCGAAGAAACTTAAGATGAAAATATACATTTACTTTTGTGTTCAATGTTTCAGGCCCTATGATGGCTCACCTTTCCGCTTGCATACCATATTGAATTCGACTGACTGGATCTCCTTTGCATGTCCTCCTCGCCTGTGCAGTCCTGCATGAAGTAGCAGACAGAAACGTCCCTGTACTCAGGTGGTGTCTGTAGTGGACTGGCTGAATGCCGATGGAGCCACATTGCATAATGTCCGTCTTATCTCGTCTGTCCATTGTATTTTTTTCTCCTCCTCACGTCAGTCTGACCGGTAACGACAGTCCCATTCAACTGTGGATAATTATTGAATTGGTTTTCCTATGATAATTCTGGGAACGTGCTTTTCTCCAAGACCACATCTGTTTCTTCCCAGCTTCCTTCCCCACTGTTCCGCCATCCTTTCACAGAAGTGGGTGTGTCCGCTTGAACAATAGATATGTCAGCTTCCCCAGCTGTGTCCCCGATCGAACGTGGGAGTTCGCAGGCACTGTTCAGTCGTGAATAATAATAATAATAATAATAATAATAATAATAATAATAATAATAATAATAATAATAATAATAATAATAATAATACCGAACGAATGGGTGCGCGGTTTGGGTCAAGTAGCTGTGAGTTTTCATCCGGAGATAGTAGGTTCGAACCCCACTGTCGGCAGCCTTGAAGTTGGATTTCCATCGTTTCCCAGTTTCCCACCAGGCAAATGCTGGGGCTGGACCTTAATTAAGTCCTAGCCTGTAACTAACCCATCGTCGCCATGACCTATCTGGGTCGGTGCGACGTATGGCAAATTGTAAGAAAACAATAATAATGAAAATGAAAATCCACAGACCTGTTTCCAGTCATTCGATAAGGTCAGGAATGGAATGTATGAAGCCCCCATCTAGCGACGAGGATAGGAATTCTGCAGGCTGCTGAAGCCTGTCACACTCTTCTGGGGCAACTGTTAATGTCCAGCACAAATCTCACATGGAGTGACCGGGATTTGTACCACGGAACCCAGCGGTGAGAGGCCGGCGCGCTGCCGCCTGAGCCACGGAGGAAAGAAAATAATAATAATAATAATAATAATAATAATAATAATAATAATAATAATAATAATAATAATATCACTGATTTTACGTCCGACTATCTACTTCCATGGTCTTTGGAGTCGCCGAGGTGCCGGAATTTTGTCCCTCAGGAATATGCCGGATTAGGTAAACTCGTGTACTCATCCCGACGTGGCATAGCTACTTTCCGGCACAACCTCAGTGGAGGTGAGCAAAATGTACCATTCTAACCACATACCAGCCATCCTGCCATTCTTACATTTCTGGAAGTATCAGAATCAAACCCGGCCCTTCGAGGATGGCAGCTAATGGTGCTGACCGTTACGCTACCGAGGCGGGCAATTTAAACATTAGCAATAAACAATGTTCAGCTTTGTCACCACCAAACAACACTTCCATTAGCAATAAACATTTTTGTTTGCTTTCCTTAGACGAACCTGCTTATCAGTACCGGGTGCTTCAGATACACGGGTGGTGTCTGGTCCACTGTTTGACGGCGCAAATGGCTGCACGCAACAACGTAATGTTCAACAAGTTGCCGAATACTGTAGGGGCTGT
This sequence comes from Anabrus simplex, assembly GCF_040414725.1. Lineage (NCBI taxonomy): Eukaryota > Metazoa > Arthropoda > Insecta > Orthoptera > Tettigoniidae > Anabrus > Anabrus simplex. The sequence continues at coordinate 46,309,992 of NC_090266.1, read as the reverse complement.
GGACTATGATGGAATTCAATTTGTTGTAATAATGCGTATGTGTTCTGTGCTTTGCTCAGGTTACGAACAGTTCTAGGACATAAACATAGCAATGGAATAGTCACGTTATACAAATTATGGTCTTAAGAATATGTTCCTTATATGTGGGGAGTGTCATTGGAATGAACGACACAGAGTTCTGCATGATAACTCAACATGAGCCGTGCTTGCCACTACGTCAGTTTTAACCCAGCACACGACAGTCATGACGTTACTTCACAAGAACCAAGAACATGATTGCTCTATACTGTTAATGGGATGCCTTGCATGATTGGAACTCAAGGTAGGAGAAGGAATCAAAGTTTTTTTCAGATAATATCGTCTCTGCACCGGCAAAACCTCGTACTCCACAACGCTCTTCCTGTCCATTGTTCTCATTAAGACTGGTCACGCCTCCCAGCCGCATATAGATATGCAGTCCATCCGAACAACTTTGTTGTGTTGTATGCTGACGGGCAAACGAAAATTAACCTGTGAGTAAATACGTCATGCAAACATGCATTCCTGCAGCGTGGTGCAGTAAGATGGCCGGGAGGCGTGACCAGTCTTAAGGAGAAAAATGGATAGGGAGAGCATTTTGGAATACGAAGTTTTGCCAGTGCAGTGACGATATTATTTATACTACAATGTTACAGGAAAGACTGTCGACTGTGGGATATGTAAATAGATTACTTCCGTACGCAAAGATCTTCATTTGATGTTCATTTAAACAGCACAGTTGTTAAGGGTACGCACATTGGAAAACGTTTGCTTTTTCATAGCTGAGTAGATTAAATTTTAACCAACTGTGTTTTGTCAGGTAAAACATTAAAATTAGAACGAACGTCTTTTCACGTATGAGATTGTGTTTAACTTTAGAAATATGCGGTATGTGAGATAATGATCGGACACATGACCATAATGGGAACACACAATGTAATGTGTTACTCCATACGCTCACAGGTACCGCCGAATGCCATCAGTGCTCTAATATCTCTATTGCTTTTTATTCATTACTCCGTGAATGTTACGCTTAGAATTACAGGCAGGTATTTTTCTATCGATCAGCTTTTCTCCTAATGGCATAAATATTATTAATTTAATTTTAGTAAGTTATTTTGCACTCCGTACGAAGAGAAATTACGCCTATTATTTACAATAGTTTTGAAATGACTTCATTTGGTTTTATGCCTGTTCGAGTTCTTTTGATAAGGAAAATCGATTTTCTTTTAGGAAACTTGCACGTTTAGAGGCAAATAATTTGTTTTTACAAAGTTTCTTTCAACTGCCGAACGGATGACTATTATTTTAAAAGTTTTCCTCTGCAAGAACTTTATGCATGTGTTAAAAATGTTCATTGAGAAGGCACTTTTACTTGCGCTATAATGCAGTCACAGCAAATGTTTCTTGGCTGGAAACAGTTGTGACTCTTGAAATAAACTGCTGTCTACGCGCGCAGTTCGTTAAGTGAAGATGTCTCAAATCAACCTTCCCACATAACTACCGTGAAGCGGCTGTCTCGTGGAATGAGTCGGGCCGGGCCGACGTTAAACCTGATCGGACTAGAAACCCGATGATTTGGCTCAGTACAGGATTCTGGAGCTGCGCTCGAGGCACAAGACTTCTCGATCAAAGAATGTAGCGGAATGTAGAGAACAGACTACCCTAGCATGGTACGCTTCATGCGGCTACTCTTTAATTGAAAACAGGGCAAAAGGACACGGAGAAGTTACAGAAGCTGCTTTTTACAAGTACTAGAGCTATGGTACACACGTTGGTAATACATAATGTTCAAATATACGGAGAAATTCAACATTATCTGCACTGGCATCCGTTCAAACTCAGCGCCTGCAACAGGATGACGATGCCGGTCTCGAGTGAATCGCTGAACGAGTGGGTAGCGCTTCTTCTTATTCTTCTTCTTCTTCTTCTTCTTTCTTCTTTCCTGGTCGTATGCGTGACCACAATGGACACTCCCAAGTATCATTCAGGGTTGGCTCTTTTGATCCTTAGAGAATACTCCCTGCGGTTGGAAGTCTCCTTTGCTATATTCTGGAAGGAATGAGTGAATCAGGCCTGGATCTACCAGCCAGCCTTAGGGGCATGTGACGGCCCCTGCTTGTATTGTACTTCTGTCTCCGTAGATTTTCATGTTCGTACTATGGCCACTCCCGTGAGATACGAGGACTCCATCACCAGGGTCGCCGCCAAAAGTAAGTTGTCGAGTGTTGGTTAGTACTGTTGTTGTCTTGTCGAGTAGTTCAGTGTGTGGAGTAGTCACGTGAGTCATCGGTCTTGTCTGGAGTCGAACCAAGTGTCCAACTCTCTGCACGGAGCTGCAATGTGCAGCGATGGTGTAACCCAGACGGAAATCTACTGTGAGGACAATGAATTTTTGTAAATAGCCTGTATGCTGTGTATGTGTGTGTGTGCGCACTGCTTGGGAAATCCAGCAACCAGCATATAAACTGCCGAATATGTATCTGAAGCACTCGATACAATTATTTCGATGCCACGTAATCAATTTCAACTTAAAATGATAATAATAATAATAATAATAATAATAATAATAATAATAATAATAATAATAATAATAATAATAATAATAATAATAAAAATAATAATGATAGTAATAGTAACGTTATTTTTTGGTTTTACGTCCTACTAACTACTATTAAAGCTTTCGCAGACGGTAAGGTGATGGAATTTTGTCCTGCAGGAATTCTTTTAAGTGCCGGCGAATCTATCGACAAGAGGTCGGCGTATCTCAACACATTTCAATACAACTGGACTGAGCCAGGATCGAACCTGCCAACTTAGGCTCAGAAATCCAGCGTTCTAACCATCTGAGCCAATCAGACCGGTTAAAATTTAATATAAATATACTTTTCATATAATTTCTTGTCCTGTTTGTAAGGTTATAAAACTTGAATATCTCCTGGGTGGTAAACATTTACATGGTCACATCACGGCTTCGGGAAATCAAAATGTGGCCTGCGTAGTGTTAGGAAGATATTGGTAAACGCTGTTGTCTGAATCTTTGTCATTATACATTCAAAAAGGTGTGAAACACGCCCTAGGAATATTTGAAATTTATAAATAAGATAAACTTGAAAAAAGAGGATTTTTATCATTGTAAGATGTTTCCTTTGGTGTCTCATACGGTAGATGACAGATGGAGTTAGCATAAATATACATAGGCCCTAATCCTTTATTTAGGAAAGTGCGACCAAAGCAGACACTGGAGGGCCTTTGAGGAATGGAAGGCACAGGCTTCCACTGTAAGTGAGCTCTATGCGCTGCCACGTTTGTCCCCACGAATTAAACGCATACTCAGTTTTGCTGGAGGCTGTGTGATCCTCGTGGTCTCTCCAGATGTTGAAGCCTTCCTTTTTCCTGATGGGATATAGAACCCATGTCATTCCGGGAGAACCGAAATCCCCTATATATTCTAGGTCCATCATCCTGGTAATCCTACCTCAGCCTCGTCGTTTTTACTAAATAGAAAAGGCAAGCAATATTGAAACCAGCCGAAAGAAAATAAATTGAGAAATTACATTTTTACTATAAACAGAAGGTAAAAATGTAGATCTATCGGATGAAACAATGTGTAAATGTGCCATGTAATCGCATTATAAATCACGAGAATTAAGGGTCAAGCGGGGAATTTGTCAAACCATTCATTAAGTGCGAACAAATTCGGCCATGCCATGGTAGACAATTTTTTATCCTTTATTTCTCTACGAAATTTTAGTTTAAATCCCGAGTTGGTTGGTAACTTTATCAGAAGACAAATCGTGTATTCTACGTTCGAATCAAGAACGTGGCTCGAAGCAGGCTGCAGATTGTCATTTTCAACAATAATATATAATGGCGTGTGGTCTCAGGAGAGGCCCGCCGCATGTCTTTCGAGCAGGGTAGAGTGTTATCCACGAATTAGGTTGAGGCAGATGAGGAAAGTAGAAGAGAAGGAGGAGGGAAACGTGAAGGTGGTATAGTGTTTCACGTTGGTATCAACAACATAAGGCAAGCAGGTATAAGTACCAAAGTGGCTGGGGATGTGTGGGATGTGGTCAACGCAGCTCGGGTGGAGTTTAAGGAAGCCGAGATTGTTATCAGTGGAGTACTGTGTAGGAGGGATACTGACTGGAAATTAAATAAGACAATGGAGTGGGTATGTGGGAAACAGGGAGTGAGACTTCCAGATCCTAATGGGTGGGTAGGATATAGCGATCTGCACTCAGATGGCCTTCACTTAAACCGCAGTGGTACGTGTTCTAGGTAGCGGTGATAAGGGTAAAGGGATCTGGAAGTCAAGCAGGGATGACATAAAAATATTAGTGTTGAACTGTAAAAGTATGTGAAGAAAGGATTAGAATTAAGAAATTTAATGGATGTATACTTACCAGATATTGTAATAGGAGTTGAATCCTGGCTGAGAAATGTTATAATGGATCCAGAAATTTTCTCGCGGACCTGGAGCGTGTATCGTAGTGATAGGGTAGGAATGGTGTGAGGGGGAGTATTCATTTTGGTGAAAGAAGAATTTAAAAGCTACGAAAAAGTTAAAGATGACATACATGAAATTCTAGGTGCAGGCTCATTTCCGATGATAATTGGCAATCTTTGGACTGTACAGACCGGGAAAGGGTAGTGCTGACACTGATTCAGAATTGTTTCATAAGATAATCAGCTATACGGGAAGCGATATGGAAAGGAACGTGGATGTAGCCAGAGAAATTAGTTTACCAAATGTCAATTGAGAAAGTAATGCGAAAGACACAAAGCATGAACAACAAATGGCAAATAAGTTAATATGGAAAGGACAGCTGAATCAGAAAGTGATGGAACCAACCAGAGGGAAGATTATCCTGGACGTGCGGCTGGTAAAACGAGATGAGCGCTATAGAGAAACCAAAGTAACAGATGATATTAAGGAGAAGATGAAGGATCTTACTAGGGAATTGAATCTAGCAAAGAAGTCAGCTAAGAAGAACGTGATAGCAAGCATAATTGGGTGTCACACAAATTTTATGGAGAAATGAACGGTATCTATAGGTAATTTAAGGCAAAACAGTTTCCAAGAAGGACATTCCAGGAATCAATAATGAGCTAGGGGATATGCAAAAGCAGAAGTTTTCAGTCAGCAGTAAGTAACGATTGTTGGTTCCAAGGATGATGTTCAGATAGAGGAGGTGACTAATGCTAAAGAAGTATTAAAGTTTACCTATGGTAACAGTGACATTACAGTAAGATACGAATTTGAAAACTAGAAAAGCGGCTGGAAGTGATAAGATTTCTGGGGATATAATAAAGACAATGGGCGGGGATATAGTACCATATCTGAAGTACTTACGTGTTTATTGTTTGCATGAACGAGCTACACACAATGAATGGAGAGTTGCTAGAGTAGCCCCTTTATATAAAGGAAATGATGATAGACATTAAGCTGAAAATCACAGGCGAGTCAGTTTGACATGCACTCAATGTAAGCTTTGGGAAAGCATTCTTTCAGATGATATTAGATATGTTTGCTAAATTCATAACTGGTTCGATAGAAGGCAGTTTGGGTTTGGTAAAGGTTATTCCACTTGTAGGAATCCAGCAAGACATAACATATATCTTGGAATCAGGAAGTAAACTGGAATGTATTTCAATTGTACTGTCTAAGGCATTTGAAAGGGTAGATCATGGGAGACTACTGGAAAAATGAGTGCAATTGGACTAGACAAAAGAGTGACTGAATAGGTGACTATATTTGTAGGAAATAGATCTCAGAGAATTAGAGTAGGCAAATCTTTATCTGACCCTGTAATAATTAAGAGGTTAATTCCTCAAGGCAGTATTATTGGACCTTTATATTTTCTTATATATATGAATTATATGAGTAAGGAAGTGGAATCAAAGATAAGGGTTTATGCGGATGATTTTATTCACTATAGAGTAATAAATAAGTTACAAGTTTGTGAGCAACTGCAAAATGATCTCGGTAATGTTATGAGATGGACAGTACGCAATGGTATGGTGATAAACGGGGTTAAAAGTCAGTTTATGAGGTTCACAAATAGGACAAGTCCTCTCAGTTTTAATCTTTACGTGGATGGAATGAAAGTTCCTTATGGGAATCATTGTAAGTACCTAGGTATTAATATGAGGAAGGATCTTCATTGGAATAATCACATAAATGGGATTATAAATAAAGGGTACAGATCTCTGCACATGGTATGAGTGTGTTTAGGGTTTGTAGTAAGGATGTAAAGGAGACGGCATATAAGTCTCCGGTAAGACCCCAAATAGAGTATGATTCCAGCGCATGGGACCCTCACCAGGATTACTTGATTCAAGAACTGGATATAACACAAAGAAAAGCAGCTCGATTTGTTCTGCTTAATTTCCAACAATAGCGTTACATAAATATTGCAAAATTTGGGCTGGGAAGACTTGGTTGAAAGAAGACGAGCTGCTCGACTAAGTGGTATGTTCCGAGCTGTCAGTGGAGAGATGGCGTGGAATGACATTAGCAAACGGTTAAGTTTGTTTGGTGTCTTTAAAAGTAGAAAAGATAACAAAGTTGGAATTCATGAGGACAAATTGGGGAAAATATTCGTTTATAGGAAGGGGAGTTAGGGATTGGAATAACTTGCCAAGGGAGATATTCAATAAATTTCCTATTTCTTTACAATCATTTAAGAAAAGTGAAGGAAAACAACAGATAAGGAATCTGCCAACTGTGCGACTGCCCTAAATGTAGATCAGTAGTGACTGATTGATTTGATTGATTGACTGATATTGGAGAGTGTGGCTTGAAAGAAATATAAGCAGGGACAATCGGTGTACCCGGAGAAAAACCTGTCCCGCCTCTCCTTTGTCCAGGTCAAGTCTCACATGTAGTGAGCGCGATTTGTTGAACCATGAAACCCATTGGTGAGAGACCGGCGCGCTTCCGCCTGAGCCAAGAAGGCACTGGGATATGTTGTAAATTATGACATAGATTTTGATTTGTTTAAATGTAAACATGGGATGTACGTCCATGAAATAATGAAACGAGTACAATCATAGATGGGACTGTGTTCGTTTTTGCAAAATGCTGAGAAATGATAATTACTCTCCAGCCCAGTACTCTGATTCTGTGAGTCCGTATTGGCTTGTAGAAGAACGTACATTTGTGCATAAATACAGACATTCTTGTTAGCCCTCCCCATTGGCTTTAATAGCCAGCCTGAGGTAGATAAGCTCAACACCGATAATTTATTGTATAGTGGAGACCAGCCCGGATGTGCTTACCCGAGTATTATCGGCAGGAGAAACACAAGCCGAGACGGCGAGCACGTTACTGCTATGAACCTGTGACACCGATACTGTAGATGAAACTTGTAAGCGATTCATTTCTCAAAGATCAATAATTTGCAATCGAAAGCAAAAAAATATTATATTCTTCTTCACTCTCAGCAGATGAAAAACCATTGCTTTTTAACAAATGTATCTGCCAGTAATTATTCGCGCAACTTGAGTGCACTCAGTTTCCACTCCCGTGTAGCTAATTCGATCTGAATATGGACCGATGTAAACATAATCTCAATTTAAGAGCTCGCGTATTGTTTTTAAATGAAGGTTTTTACGTCGCACCGACACAGATAGGTCTTATGGCGGCGATGATACAGGAAAGGCCTAGAAATGGGAAGGAAGCCTGCGTGGCCTCATTTAAGGTACAGCCCCAGCATTTGCCTGGTGTGAAAATGGGAAACCACGGAAAACCATCTTCAGGTATGCCGACAGCGGGGTTAGAACCCACTATCTCACGAATACTGGATACTGGCCGCACTTAAGCGACTGCAGCTATCGAGCTCGGTTTAAAGTTTGAGAGCGGTAATTGAAATTCTCAGTTTCAGTTAATCATTTTCATTTATTTAGTTATTTTTATTTTACGTATCCAAGACATAAGATTATTGAACTATTTAGACATAGGTATACATTGAAATATACTAGAAAATATACGAAACAGAATTACAGGGGTAAACACAGTAACAATGTTTAATGAAATGTGCCACGAAGCCCGGAATTCAGCACTTCGGATAGCCTAGTCAGTTCATGTCAACACGTCATCCAATGTGCAGGCTTAATCTCGCTCTCTGCAAATCAAAAGGTTTTCTGTATCCTGCAGGTTTCCACGAACACAGAGCTCATCTGTTGTTATAAATCCTCAACGATTTTGATTTTACAACGAGACACACCATTCCTAAGTCCATTCAGTGTTTTCCACGTTGTGTATATTATGTGATAACCAGGATCAGGTTCCTCAAGTCATCCTCGTGTACGTATATGCACCACAGTTCTACTCGACGATGGAATTGTCTATCTCGTCCACAGAAAGCTCTGTCTCATCCTCAGTCTCGAGGTTTGAATATCCGAACATCCTTCTCTTGCCTCTTCTTCTCAATTTCTGCTGCCGTTCTTCGTCCGACGGCAGGAGATGCTACGCCCGTCAGTAACGAAGTTTTAGAGAGTGTTCTGTCTCAAGCAACCTGAACAATGCGCCCTGTTTCATTCAGAGCAATACCAACCTGTCTTGCGTGAGCGGAATTTTGCCAGACTGGTGCCGAATATTCAGCAGTAGAGGAACACAAATCAAGAGCAGATGTACGAGGAATGCTTGGTTGTGTCCACCATGTAGTACCACTAATTTTCCGGATGATGTTGTTCCAGGCACACACTTTGTCAACGCAGTGGGGTTTGAATGAAAAGGTCGTGGTTTAGTTTTACCGCCAGGTATTTCGGACTATTGCAGTGGGAAAGGTGTTTGTTTCTCCATGTTCTGCTCAGCTATCTCCATGCTTCTCACGTTCTCAGATGGAACGCACCGACTTGAGATTTTCCAGTGTTAGGCTTCAGATGATTTGTATAATAATAGACAGCTTGAACTTCGAACGCTACTGACAATTTCCTACCTCCCCAAAACCTTTGTCTTGAACAGCAGTGACCGCAGCGTCACCATAAATAAACGCCTTTGTGTCAGGCCGGATCGCATGGTCATTTGTATAGAGGTTATACGACAACAGAGCCAGCACGTTGCCTTGAAGGAGGCCAATTTTCTGAGTTCTCCAACTTCTCCTCCTGTTATCCAAGGTGACAAAGAACCGCTACGGTACATAAATCGGCAATCTCTTGTGATGTTTTATGCATTTCTAAACATCTTCCTATGGTTGACAGTAAGGTCGATGATGATTACATTTTCAGGATGGAGAATAAATGTTGGAGTGTCAGTCTCGATCTATGAGCAGTTTTGTTTGACTCCATAAGTAAAAATAAATGCCATCGGAGATATGAAGTGTTCGCTGCAGACTGACGCATTTCAGAATGCTGGCTTGGCAAATGAGAATTAAACTTATAGGTACCAACTTCATGGAACTTATTTTTCAACACGTGTAACAATGGTCATCAGAAAGTTCCATTTGGACGTTGATATCTGCCCTATGAACATCAAAGGATAATTGACGAATAAACAAATAGAAATCATCTTCAGAAGCTTGGAAATCTTCAAACCTATTTCCAAACTAGTTAATTTTTTCTCCTATATTAGGAGTGAAAACGAATGCAAATGAAAATCCTACAACCTGTTTTCCAGTCATTGACCGGGTCAGGGATGGAATGAATGAATCATATATAGACTATTAGTACGATGGGGTTGCCACTCCCAAAGTGATTTATGAATGACAGAGATGCTATGAAATGAGAATGGAGAGTGTTGCTGGAATGAAAGATGACAGGGAAAACCGGAGTACTCGGAGAAATACCTGTCCCTCCTCCGCTTTGTCCAGCACAAATCTCGCATGGAGTGACCGGTATTTGAACCACGGTATCCAGCGGTGAGAGGCGAACGCGCTGCCGTCTGAGCCACGGAGGTTTATATTAGGAGTATAATTACAAAAGAATTATAGAAAAGTGAATTGAGATGCCACTTTACAGTTGCCCTTCGCAAAGCCTTTGTTTTAATTTAAAAACTTTGATATCGTCATATATTCAATTGACTACGTTGTAGCTTTAAATGTAAATTTTACTCTGTCCTCCAGAAAATTCCTGTTTCTATCAAATGTGTAGTTTGTTAAGGCATATAGTGAAATTATAGTAATGATAATTATTTAACTGTAATGTTTTTATTCCATACTGCGTGATTTTTGTGTGTACCTAATATATTTTATGGTCGGCGATGCCGAAATACAAATATTGTACACCAGAAAACTGATCCTAATGAGGCTAATTAGGGTTCAAGTTTCATTATGATACAGGTTCTTCACCAATCAGAGTTCAGATTTTCACTATGATACAGGTTCTTTACCAGTCACAGTTCATATTTTCATTATGATACAACTATTTGACCAATTAGGTAAGGATAGCATCATTCCTGCGCTCAACGCACTAGCTTAGCACTTTTTTCAAAATCAAACATGTCGGAAAGATATATTAATATCAATGCACCTTCTACTTCCAATATTTCACAACCACGCGGCACATTCCCGGAAATTTACTTCACCTACTGTACAATAAACAATTTGTATTTGAAATAAAGCTTCTATCAAAGCTTTGAAAACATATGACATTGTGAAGGTCTCTGATCCGCTCACGGAAAATCAATAACCCAGCGCATGCGCTCTGCGCTGTGTTCAGTAAACTCAATTGTCAAGCGACATCTCGACAGACATTTATGAATATTTAAAAAATAGAGTTATAATTAACGTCGAGCATTAACAAACGTATCCAACTTGCCTATAATGGTAATTAAGAACTCGTATTTAAATTATAAAACTCGCTTCGCTCGTTTTATAAACATACTCGTTTCTTAATTATTGTCATTATACTCTTGTTGCATAATATTCAATATTAGCGTCCACTAAAGAAGTACGGAAGACCCCAATTTTCTCATTCTGCTGTGCGGTCCTTGGAACTAACTTTATCAGTTTTTTTTTTTTTTTTTTTTTTTTTTTTTTTTTTTTTTGGCCATTTACACATGCTGAGTGTTACGTACCCGTGGTAGTTCACGGGAGACCGCTGACGAAAATTAGGGCTGTTGGACTAGACAAATGAGTGGTTGAATGGGTGGATAAATTTATAGAAATGTGTCTCAGGGAATTAGAGTAGGTGAGGCATTATCTTATGCTGGAACAGCTAGGAGGAGGGGTCCCGCAGGGCAGTATTATTGGATCTTTATATTTCTTCTAGATATAAATGATATGAATAAAGGGCTAAATCACAGATGATTCTATCTGCGGAGGACATTGCAGAGTATAGACTATGTGAGCGATTGCTAAAAGACCTCGACAATGTTGTGCGATGGACAGCAGGCTACGATATCATGGGAAACAGGATTAAATGTCAGGTCGTAAGTTTCACGAAGAGGAAACGTCCTCTGAGCTTTGATTACTGCGCTGATGGGGTGAAAGTATCTCACGGGGATCACGGGAAGTACGTAGGAACTATCTTCATTGCGGCAATCACATAAACGAGGTTGTAAGTAAAACATACAGATTCCTTCGCATGGTTGTGCTAAGGATGCAAAGGAGAGAGCGTTAGAGCATAGTTACCGTATGGGACCCTCACAGGTTTACTTGAATAGAGGATTGCAAAAGATTCGGAGGAAAGCAGCTCGATTTGCTCTGGGTGATTTACCGAAAAAGGAGTAATGTTATGAAACTGTTGCAAGCTCTGGACTAGGAAGACTTGGTAGTAAGTGATCGGCTGAAAATTTCAAAATCACGGAGTAGAAGCACCACCGAACGCAAGGAACACATTGTCATCTGCCAATAACACAGTGGAGTTGTGAGCTTTTTGAATAACATAAACGTAAGATTTTTTTACAACTTGCCTTAGCTGCTGCTTGACACTTTCCTAACATGGGAGTACTGGGCAAGTTGATTGACAAAGTGACTAATAATGTATTAAACCGTAAGACAATAAATATCTGAATACGGAAGATCATGTCATGGAATCAGGGGTACCTGATTTTAAAGCTGACTCTTCCGTACAAGTGCCTATTCAGTTCTTGTGTCCGGAAGTATACATAGTAATGAATGAATACAGCTCTGAGCTGGATAAATAGCATCATACTCATCCTCTGTTTATCATGTACGAGAGAAATGTGCGCTTAAAAATGGTTTATTTCATTTTCTTACAATTCGCTTTACGTCGCACCGACACAGATAGGTCTTATGGCGACGATGGTTAAGGAAGGGCTAGGAATGGGAAGGAGGTGGCCGTGGCCTTACTTAAGGTACAGCCCCAGCATTTGCCTGGTGGGAAAATGGGAAACCACGGGAAACCATTCTCAGAACTGCCAAAAGTGTGGTTCGAACCCACTATCTCGCGAAATTAAGCTCACAGTTGCGCGCCCGTAATCGCACGGCCAACTTGGTCTTTCTTGAAAGACGATGCAGAGTATTCAGACTCAAAGAAAAAGCCAACAGTCACACTTGTCATTCCGTCGATTCATTATTTGAATTTCGTCATTTTTATAACGACGTATCGATTATATAAACGTTGAGTCTCTTTAATCCTAGAATCAATCTGATCCCAAGTCAGAAGAAACAATTTAATTCAATTATGTAATCAGCAGTTTCTGGCTGACTAACTATTGGGTTATCAGAACGTCCTGGGCGTGTTTGACAGTGTATGTTCAAGCGTACCGCACGTTACGATCCATCATATAGTCGGCAGAGGATGTGCTGTTTATATAGAGTTTGGAACATAGCAACATAATATTATAATTTCTGCAGGTATCTGTCGCAAACAATAGCCACTGAACTACATTTAGGGCTGACGCCCATGAGTCAGACTCCTTGTTGGTTGTTTAGCTAGTTTTAAGTAATTTCAGATACCCGTTCACTCGTGATAACTCTGTCTTTTGTGAATATTCCAGGCGTCCATGATTAACACCTGTTACTCTCTCCTATCTTCAGCTACGTGGCACTAATGTGTGCAATGTCGTACCAAGATCTATTTTTTGGTGGGGGGGACGATTTTCTGCGGGGTTTCTTTCAAACACAAAAATTTTAGGAACAAAAAAAGCTTTATGTTTACTTTCAAATATAGTTTAGAGCAGGGCCTCTCAGGGTGCATGCGCTTGGTGCATGCACTGTGCAAGGTGCAAAAGACGACTTCGCTTGGTTGACCAGAGTGCAGACCCCCCACTCCTCGATTTGGACCAATAGCGCTGTCTCTCTCTTTCCCCACGCCTCTCTCGCTCGCTCCCCCTGTCTCCCTCTTCGCCACTTGCTGCGTAGCGCTCCAAATCCGAGCCGAATTGAGCCGAACTTAGCCGAGCTTAGCCGTGTAGCCCAGAGACGAAGCGTTGGTCCGAGCCGTGCCGAGCGGGAGCGATGCACAGTGCACGGAGCTCTTCCGCCTCGATTTGCACGCGTGAGAGTTTGGGCGTTTGAGAGGCCCTGCTTTAGAGATTAAAACAAATTTGAAACATTTTTAATGCAGTACCTTTTTAAAAGCAGGCGATAGTAATGGCGAGCTACCTCACTCTTTATTCCGCCTCATTTTGGTTTTCGTGGTTTGCCTATTTGGGGATCTAACCAGCCTCCGGGATGATGACTTAAAATACGGACCACACGTAAAGTGGAAAGTTACATTCTTAGCAGTCTAGTGGGCAGTACGAGAGAAATATTTGTGTCATTTCTATAAAACTGGAGATAACTATCTTTTCACTATAATTACATCATTAAAGGCTTGATATAATTTTGAAAAAATAGTGGTTCAGTAACATCAAAATATTTCTATATGTTTAATAACATTCTTCTTTTTTATCTTATTATTAATCTTCGGTGTTGAAATTTCACAGACAGCTGAACACTTGCTTGGGTCCAGGCTTCCTTGCAGTCAATCTTTCTAGCAGTGTACGAAAATTGATTACTTATTATTTAAATGTACCATCTGAGTGTCATATTAATATTGTGCTCTTTTTTATGCATTATACGTGAAATTCATTAATTTACAACACATTTTCACCGATGAGCCATTACATTTTAACCACCTACCTAACTCGCAGAACCACGACCACTCAATTAATTCAAAGAGGTGGCAGAACGTATCCTGGAGTATCTGATACCATTGGCGCAAGAGCAGGTCCTCGAGTTGACGTACACTGTTGGGTGGTGGTGGTGGTGTAACACGAACCTGCTTCTCCACAAATGTTCACGCCGCGGCATTAAATAAAATTCACTATCATGTTCCTCGAACCAGTCCTCCACAATCCTGGCAGTGTGGCATGGAGCCTTTTTTCCTAATGGAGGTGGCCGTCGCCATCGGGGGAGACCGTTGACATGAACGTGTGGACTTGGTTCCCAATAATGTCCAGATACCGGATTCGTGTAACACATCGCCGAGATCATCACATCTCCTCCGACAGCCTGTCCCCACAAGACCATGCAACCAAACGCCATAGATTCCGAAGGAAATAGGCGTACAAGCGCTCAGCCGTTGACGTGATGAGCCCGAAATCTGTATTCATCGGACCAGGCGACTTTTCTCATAATCCACAATCCAGTGGCGATGATTTTGAGTCCACCTCATGCACTGCTTTCGGTGGAGAGCAGTCACCATGTGCTGGGAAACATTGACCCGGTCATCACCGTCGTACCCGTTGGAGACTTCTCGAACTTTGGCTCTGCTGTTACTTCGAACAACGCTTGGCAGCCTCCACTGGCCTTTAGCATCAATGACCCGCTGTCGTCACATGGCTAAACAATTCGTCATTGTTCACCCATTACTGCACCACTTTTGATTCTTCGTGCTCACAACAGCGGCACAAGAGCAGCACACAAGACACGCCATTTCAGGTAAAAAAGGCGGCGTGCCATCACAATTTGATTTCTATCAAACGTGAATATATCGGTCGCTTTTCCCATTATGACGCCACAGACACAACAAGCCTGTTGACCTGTCCTACACACTGTATACCATGCTACCAGCATGTCACGTGTTACTCTCCCCGCTTCTGGCGTGCAAACGTTTCCCGGATCTGGTTGGTCATAATGCAATGGCTCATCATTATATAGAGTAATGATTGTTTTAAACAATGAATAAAATCCATTTGTTTCGTCTCTTTTGGAATAGGTGCACTTGGGATCACTCTTATTCAACCGTCAGACTTAGATTTTTTGCCCAGTATTAACGCATCTTTTCCCGGTACAACTCCTTTCATTGCTCTGACCAGGGGACACCTTTCTTCTTCAGAGCACCGAAAACCGTAAAATTAATTAGTTGGTCGTAAAATGAATAACATTGTTGTTATTATTATTTTTCCTTCAGAGGTATTTCCTGAAATCCACGGACTTTCACTAGGATCTATCTCACACACAGTCCGTCTGTTTTTAACTCTCTCAGCCCCAGTTCTTTTATGTGCTTCTGAGTCTCCCTCAGCCCTGTGCTCCGGACTTTCGTGTTTTGCCAGAAGATGAACAGATTGCTGGTCATTCTTTTTGCAGACAATCTTCTCACATAACAATAGAAAACTACGCTCCTTTTCCCGTGATTCAGAGAGTCTCTCTATCAGGCAACAGAGTTCTAATTTTTTGACGTCTCCGGTATCCCCCATCTTTTAGTACTTGGTCTAGGATTTTTCTGAACATTTTTCGCTTTCAGTTATCCACTCAATCGCTTTCTATTTAGTGACAGATACTCCATGGCACAAAGAGTTTTCTGATGATGATGATGATGATGATGCTTGTTGTTTAAAGGGGCCTAACATCGAGGTCATCGGCCCCCCAAAGAGTTTTCGGGCGGATGACTGTTGTGTAGTGTGTCAGCTTCACAATGCGTGCATCTATCATTTTTTGTAGTTATTTTGAGTCTGTCGATAGGCCAGTTCCTGTTTGTGTTAACTCACAAGGAGATTTGTTTATAATTTCTATATGCCGAATTTTAGAGAGTTATTAGTAACCAACATGTCTTTCATTTAGTAGGCCCTACCATTAAAGTAAAATCTAATTTATGCATTTGAGTAACTTCACATAATGTGATTAATTTTGTATTACCATTTTCACTTCATTTTTCAAGTCTGTCTGTCACGAATTAATGTTCCAAAACGTTTGTGGATGAGGACTTTTTTTAGTTTTGCATAGATACAAAATATTGTTTTTAGTATAATTTTGCAAGGAATAATTTGTTCACACTTTTTTTCAAATTGAATTATAAATATACTAGCTGATGTACCCGTGCTTCGCTACGGAATTCTACATTGTATACAGAATTGTAGGTTAGGTAGAGTACACGTTGTGAACAAGACTGTATTAAATTGCATAGCTCTTAATGTCACCATAGAAACGCGACGGAGAAATCATCAAACGTCTTTTATCATATGAAGACTGCGTAAGGGAATTTTCATCGTAATGTTAGGCCCGCTTGCCTACCATCAGTCACAATCACGTTTGGGAATTGCATTGTAATTGCAAACACTCTCTGTCCACCTGCCTTTTTACATCCTCAGAAAGACTGTCTGATGGGTTTTCCAACAGAAATGAACATAGGTCATTACAATGACGTCAGAAGGAATGGCAAGAGTAATAGCAATTGATTTCACGTGAAGTACTTGATCATTTCCTCTCTTTTAACGATCAGTACTACGCAGGCGATCTAACAGTCCAAAGTTCCAGAGCTTGAATGACCAATCCGCAGACACCCGATGAGTCGGAAAATCTCAATTCACTACACTGGTGGCGGAAAAATCTATTTGATTTGGAGGCAATTTTTCCTCCAAGCCAGAGGAGAAACCCCCTCTTCACTGCTAATTTTGAATAAAATGAATGTAGAATTCAATAAAAGTGAAGAGGAAGAAGTTCTCTTTAAGAAGCTGCTCTTTTCAGGGTAGAATGTTGAGTTATTTAGTGAATTGTAGTGCTATAATTTGGAATTTGCCTAAATTGTAATTCTATACCAGGTAAGTGAGCATCTGCCTTAAGAGTGCATACTGCTCATTCAAAACAGCGCGTCAGAGTAGGGACAGAATAGCTGGAATACTATGATGAACCAGTGATCTACGTACCAGCAGTACGGTATCAGAAAATGTATGAACCAGAGGAATATCATGCTATAGAAGAAAGTTTTCTGACTCCCCAGCTATTTCTCGCCAATATTCAGTCAGGTTGTTATACTCAGTACGCATCAGTAATCCCATCTATCGGAGTTGAGCGGCAGCATAGGAGACAAAGAACATCGTAACAAACAATGGTCAATGTAATGTTATTGTTGATCAAAGTTATGCGCTTTCAATATTGTAGGCCTTCATCACATTTTGTTTTCTTCCGACTCTGAAATAAGACTCTTACAATAGTCGGTACGGTGAAATTGAATAAAACATATATGGTCGCAAATTGTAATCTCTATAACTTTTGTTATGTAGTACTCTTCGATAGGAACAATAACATAGGTATTTAAAAATTAAATTTTAGGTGCCTTCCCCTAAACTACAATTTCATAGAGGGAGAATAAAATTGTTTATAACCTAGAGTGTAGTTTCTTATTCCCCGACTCTATATACAGAGTTTCATTAAATTCTGTTAACCCATTTTCTCGTGGCTCGGCGTTGATAATTATGGACTTGGCAACAAAAATACAAATTCATGAATATCTGTGTTATAAAAGCCAGTACGGTAACAATGTGTGACATAAATGATCGGAAATTTAATTCTATATAACTTTAGTTATGCAGTATTTATCGACAGGACCACTAATAATATAAATATTTTAGAATTAAATTTTAGGCTTTCCCCTAAACTACCATTTCTCTCAGCGTGCGCAAAATGATTTATAGCCTAGATCGTAGCGGCTCATCCCCCGACTTCACATACCGATTTTCATTAAATTCTCTTCAGCTGTTTTCTCGTGATGCGTGTAGATACAGACAGACAGACAGAAGGACAGACAGACAGACAGACAGACAGACAGACAGACAGACAGACAGACAGACAGACAGACAGACATTACGGAAAAGTAAAAAGTGCATTTCCTTGTTACTATGGACATGACCGATACATAAATACCATTATTTTCGAATTCTAATCAGTGTAATCAGTGTACAGACAAAACTCTTATTTTATATACATACATATATATATATATATATATATATAGAGAGAGAGAGAGAGAGAGATTTACTAATACGTACTTTTTTAAATGGGAAGTGATTACACTTTTTGCTCGCATACCAGAAATGTTAAAAAGGGTTTTTTCTTTCTTTTTATTCAATATGCTTCACATTGCACGGATACAGATAGGTCTTATCGCAGCGATGGGATAGGAAAATCCTAGGAATGGGAAGGAAGTGACCGTGGCCTTCATTAAGGTACAGCCCCAGCATTTGCCTAGTGTAAAAATGTGAAACCACGGAAAATCATCTTCCGGGCTGCCGAGAGTGGGTTTCGAATTCATTATCTCCCGGATGCAAGCTCACAGCTACGCGCCCCTAACCGCACGGACAGCTCGCCCAGCAACTTCGGTAAGAAAGGGTGTATTCTATGAATAGTGTACACAAGTAAATGTATAAAGATCACTATGCTACTAATTTTACAGTCTGATTACGCCTACTTACATAAGTAGTCTACATTGCTAAGCATAATCTATTTCGAATAATTGAATCCTCGCACTCCAATAAACTATAATACTTAACTCCTGTAAATGAACAAATAAATAAATAATAACCTTTAATATATCATTTTATACAATTTAAAGTACTTCACAAAAATTGAGTGTGTTGTGATGTTAGAATAAATAACTCGCCAGATCATCATCAAGCTATCAGTATTAACAATTAATAAGTTAAACGGTAGTCAAAATGCTATAGTGAGACTTGCAATGACCAAATACACTTTAGACTGACAAAATTTACTACATTTCTCCAATTATTTATTGCGATTTTGATCCTTTTGGTGGAGAATTCAAAAAGAACTATGTGTTGGATTTTTGTTCAAATGTATGTGGCCCTGAATCTGTTCATCTGTTGGAATTTCCTCGGGGTGAAGGTTTTCTTGCTTCTGAGTCTGGCATTTGTCTCTTAATTCGGCAGACTCAAATAAGGGTAATTACTGTAAGGAAAATTCGAAATTATTAAGCAACTTATTAAAGATCATCACAAAGCGTTTAAAATGACTAATTTTCATTTATAAGCATGAGTGCTCGACAATTTCTTGGGAAGAAGGCAATAGGACAAGGAATCGGTTCTTTGAAATCTTTACTATAGCCTATGGAAAATGTCTTAAGAATGTTTATTTACGCCACTATAAATATTTGAAAGCCAACCTCCTCGGTTGAATGGTCAGCTTAGTGACCATCGGTTGATACGGTTGTGGGTTCGATTTTCGCCAGGGCCAGGGATTTAAATTATTTTTGGTTAATTCATGCATCTCAGGGACTGGGTCCTTGTGATCGCCTTAATACACACAACATATCATACTACTAACCACCACACAAACACAAAAATGATCCCTTCACTTATGTTTGGTTTCGGGAGGGGCATCCTAACGAAAAACATGGCGTATCTGAAATATCAATCGACAACAAATTTGCCAAAAACTGAGGACAACATTATCGTATATATTTTTAATCTTAAAGCCATTTAATTTAAAAAGTATTTTAATACTTGATGTAACGTCATGTACCTTCACCAACTGCCTCCAACCCTCAGCCTACTGAACTGCTTTTGAAACAATCTCTGTCTCAGTTCTCGAGAAGTCTGCAGTGTTGCCATATCAATTCGCTCTCAATCCTCAGTCACATAGATAAAGTTCATCTGATAATGTCGAGCTGTAACATGCGTATTCTGTGTAGTACTAATCCTGGATTAGCTCTACCCTTGTAAAACTATCGGCATGATCGCACTGACAAGCGCGCTGGTGGTATAGCAGTTAGTAAATCATCAACTGGCATCACTCCACATACGGAATATATGTTTGTTGAGACTGTAATTAACCATCAAAAAGTATTGACAGGAGTAGTCTATAAACCACCGAATGCTACTGACATCTCTGACCTTGGAATTGACCTCCGCAAACTAATACCAACCTACGAACATATACTACCTCTTGGTGACTTTAACACAAATATCTTAGCCCCGACTCGCACATCGGACCGAATCAGCTACCTATTTACCTCCGTCGACATGACGATCTTACCACTAGATGCAACTAATCATGTTCATACACTTAGATATACAAGCCATACTGGAATTGACTTCTTGATTACAAATAACCTTCATGAAGTACTTAAGTACGGTCAATTTTCTGTAGTTGGCATTTCAACTCATGACTTAATTTATCTGTGCTGCTCTCTACGTGTACCAAAGTACAAAGCTAAATACAATAGTTATAGGTATCTGTAAAATATCGACCTACAACAACTCCAAAATGATGCGTACAGTTTACCTTGGGAAGATATAAAGCAGTTGCACGACACAGACATGAAAGTGACAAGATTTAATTCTCTACTCATACACCTATATGACAAGCATGCTCCAGTTAGGCAAACTAGAGTTACTCGCTTGCCTGCAGCTTGGTTCACTAGCGATATAAAAGTAACAATGGCTCACCGTGACGAAATATTTCGCCGATACAAGGGAACATATAACGAAATAGAGTTTGAACAGTATCGTATTTTACGTAACAGAAGAAAGCAATTAATTTGCAATAGCAAATTTAATCACATTAAAAAATGTAACAGAAAACTTAAATGCACGTGACACCTGGAACCGACTTCGAGTTATGGGAGTTGGAAAATGTAAGGAGCCTCATGTGCCAACTATCGATACCTCTCGATAGACTAAAATCTTAAACTAAACGAACCCAATAAAGGAATCTTAACCTCAAAAAACATATGCATCTAAATAAAAGAATCAATGATCCTAGAGAAAATGAACATAATTTCTCTTTTAACGCTGTCAGTGTAAATGATGTAACGCGTATTTTGAATTCAGTTAAGTCACAAGCTAAAGGAGCAGATAACATCCCAATAGGCTTTATAAAAGTTTTATTGTCGCTGTCCTACCAATTATTACCCACATTGTAAACTACTGTCTAACCACAGGGACGTTGCCAACTGCATGGAAGGATGCTCTAGTAAACCCAATAATAAAGAAAACCACAGCAAATGAGCCATCTGGTTACCGGCCTATTTCGATTCCTCCCCCTCTCTCGAGAGTTCTTGAACGAGTTGTACACGAGCAGCTAGTAGAATTCTTAACCAGTCATTCTTTTCTTAACCCCTTGCAATCTGACTTCAGAAAGGGTCAGAGTACTACGAATACCCTTTTTCAGGTAACATATGACATAAGACTAGCATCGGACAAACGGCAGGTGACAATACTGACACTCCTTGATTTTAGCAGTGCGTTTGACACAGTGAATATAGACATACCATTCTCCAAGCTCCGCTCACTGCATATCGGCCTGCTAGCACTATTGTTTAAGTCGTACCTTACAAATCGTCGACAGTGCGTAGTGATAAACAACCAAAGATCCCAATGGGCTTTAAAATCATTCGGTGTCTGTTAAGGGTCTGTTCTACGGCCCCTATTGTTCGTCCTGCATATTAATGACGTATCCTCCACACTTCAGTATTGTAACTACACATCACTGTAAACAATCTACATGGAACAGTTCAGCACATTAGTTCAGATATTGAAAGAATTATCGCCTATTCTAAAAACAACCACTTAATTCTAAATCCTCGGAGAAATATTGGTCCTCTTCCAATAATCATCAATGACATTGCTCTACCGTACCTTAAAAATGTAACTTCTGGAATCTCCATCAATGAGAATCTGACCTGCAATGAACACGTAACTCATGTATATAGAAAGGTTCATGCAGTTCTATGTCCTCTGAAATGTCACAAGAATGCTTTTCCTCAAAACCTTAAATTTAAATTAATGAAGGCATCACTATTCCCAATTTTAGACTACTGTGATGCGGTACTAGCCAATCTAAATGCTGAACAAGCTTTGAGACTTCAACGAGCACAAAACTCATGCATACGATTCACCTTCCAACTGCGACATGAGGCTTATGTTACACCATATTTCAAAGCATTGAAATGGCTACGCATAAATGAACGAAGGAGTTTTCACCTAATGACACTTCTTTACCAAGTACACTCGACGAACACTCCTACTTACCTATTTTGTAATTTTCGTTTCCTTTCCTAATTACATAAAATTTGTAGGCGTTCTGGTTCCCTACTTACATTTCACTAAATAGTACGAATTCCTACAATGGCTCCTTTTTAATTACTGCATCGAGACTCAGGAATACACTCCCAATGGACATTCGGCATGTTACTTCCTCCCAAAATTCAAATGTGCCTGCACAAAGTTTCTTCTGGGAGCATACAAATATAACTGAGTTGTACGAGTCATTGTGTGTATGTTGTGTGAATGGGTTTTCTTTTATCTATTACGCACCAATCATCATCATCATTATTATTATTATTATTATTATTATTATTATTATTATTATTATGTTTCCTCCGTATATTACTATTGTCACGCTAATTGTCGTACTTATTTTCAAACTAATCTTAGTTTATCTCTCCGCGGTCTTTGTAGAATTACTGTATCTTACTCTTTTTACATTTTAAAATTTTATTTTTTAAAGTGGTTAGATGCAAGAGAGGGTCGTGAGCCTTAACTTCGCCACAAATGTAAGTCAGTAATGAATAAATAAATAAATAAATAAATAAATAAATAAATAAATAAATAAATAAATAAATAAATAAGAAAATATACATATTGTCCGTTTTCTGTATTTGTACGACAATAACAAAATGCCTAAACAAAGTATTTCAGAATTCATTTAGAGCATTACAAACAAACAATCCATGTATAACACCCAAATTAACATTTTCCTTTATGTTTTCAGTAAATTTAACTATATTTAAGGATGGCACAATTTTATTCGTTTCAAATTCGAGTGTTTTCTTTTGCAAATACTTATTTTCCAAAATATTTTGAATTTACGTTTAATGGGTTTAAAAACCTATGTGTGCTGTGTAAATTAATAAATTCATTTTAATTTCGCGGTGGGGGGCTTTAACCCCCCGTAAACCCCCAGCGCCTGATTGCGTGCTAATTACCTCCTTAATGCCTTCAAGATACTACTGAAACTTCCTCTGATCCTCTTGTGTTCTAGGGTATTTGGCTAAATTTCTAACTATGCTGAGATCTTGTGTGACCGCATGTACAGCACACTGCCATATGAGTCTACAAGCTCACTCCAGGATGTCTGTATCCTGCGTCCCTCTGTCTTGTCCAGAGTGTCGTGTGACCAGCTATATCCTGTCAGTGTCAGTTTTCACACCGCAAGTTGTCACAGTATGAAAAAACATGCTTCATACTGAATCCTTAAAGTAACCATTCCATCGTTGGTCGGCCACAGCTGCTGCAATAGAGCAATATCGAACTCTTAAATCTTGGGGCGTAGCGGGTATATTTCGATCACGATCTTGACCAACCGATGGGGTTCAGAAGAGAGCCTAACTAATTGAAATGAGGAGCGAATATTTGCTTACTAACTTTTATTGAATTATCAAAATGCATAAAACTATGTTATAAAATCATTCATCAGAAAAGAATTAAACGCAGTCACATTCCATTGCGTGAATATGATCCCTTTTACATTTGTCGAAGAACTTTCTTCGGAGGAAGGTAGAAAATATCACAAATTAGTGGACAGCGAAAACTAGAAAAACGAAAATAAAACCTGAATATCGGGCACCTTTTGATCCAAACGATAACCGAGAAATAATCCACATGATCCGTGGAAAATCTGACCTTTAACAAGTAGAATTTCATATTTACATTTAATTGAGGTTATCCACCAGTCAAATACCCTGTCGGATATGGGAACACCCGCCGAATGGATCCTTAATCTAACCCAATTGACTATCAGTTGCTTTGGACAGGTTGCGAAATACAACTTGAAAGCATGATGTTCACTACAAATTAACAGCAGCAGTCATAATTAAAAATAAAATTCCACCATGTATTGTCATCTCGTGACACCCTTAAGTTATAGAATAATCCCGATGCTGTAACATGCATCACCCAAACAACTGTTCAGAAGGAACCAACAACAACTCGATCCGAGAGGATCTTACATCACGTCGCTCTGAAAGAACAAAACTGCAAAATGCAGGAAACACTTATCCATCATGAATTTAGAAGAAATGCTAAACAGTGAAGTTAAAGAAACAAGTGATAACTCACTTGAAAAATATTCCTACAAAACCAACTTTCAGGTTATAAACGGTTATGTTGAGTTTAATAAACTTACAAGTCCACATGATAAAATAAAAGACGAAATTACCAAAACAATTCTACTGAATTCTTTCCATTTTACAAATTATGACTACCCTTACAGATCCGCCTACTTATGTTTGTCCCAATAAACTAACTACAAGTTATTGACAGATCAAAGTCATACCTATTATAAAATGAAAGAACGAAAATTGAAAATAAAATATATTCCCAGCTGACGAATCGAAACCGCATTCGTAACACAAGTCTCACAGAAACAAGCTAAGTGTCCACACGCACACTATCAAAGCAATGGGACGTCTGAACGACAAAATAATTTAAGTCCAGATATACATGAAAAATACTAAAGTTCAAACTCAAACACGTGTGGCAAACAGCAGTAATAATCAATCACCGTTAGCTCAGTATCCAATGCTGGACAACCCTCATGTTTATGCCACTAGTGGTTCCATAATCTTATGTAAACACCTTCCAGCTGGTAAGAATTGTGCCGAACCATGGCCTCAATATCACTTTGGTAACACTCCTCGCATTACATACACTACTACAGACACTACCATCGTTCAAGTCACTTCGCAAAATCACCTAACCTAAAACGTGACTATATACAAACGACACCCAATTTCTGTCGTCGAGCATACAGTGTCCACACACCCTAACATGAATATCTATATACACACACAGCCTGCTTAACCTATGGTTGAGCGTAAATGGGGATGTCAACCCATCAGCATACCCTATAATACGCGTAACGTCCTAAATCTATTGTCGAGCAGAAACTGGGATGTCTACTCATCCTCTAAAATGTCAGGCGAAATCGCAACTTCAAACATAACTACTGTTATTTGGATTGAAACCTTGTCGAAACTATAGCACACAATGAAACGAATCTTGCCACAGTATGTACGCAAGTCTGGAAATGCAACTAAGTCCTTATCCCGTCAATTAAACGTAAAAATTAAAATTAAAAACGCGCGGCTACTCAATCCACTACTCAAACACGATCTCGACACACGCAGAGAAGTTTGGAAAAATAATAATAATGAATTTCAGCACACGTCTAACATTACGTGAATATCACCAAAACGGTAATCACCACCATCGCAAAAATCCACACTGTAATCCTAGGGTGAGGCCCAAAATCGCCTATCATCTCACTGTTCCAACCTTCATATCCATAAACTATCCAAGGAAGCGAAAATTCAATGAATCTACACAGCCAAACTATCACTTTAATAACGTCCAATATCTCATCCCACAATGTTTCCGATTTAATGATTATCTCGTCTCGTAATATATATGAAATTTACTGAATGGAAATTTGTTACAACAGTTAAATAACGCCAATCGTACTTTCAGAATGCCCTTCTATTCTTGAGGTCGCGTACTATAACATTCACTGTGCTGACTTTACATAAATCGTCATTTGGACTTAACTGCCAAGAGCTACAATCTTCTACAGAAATTTTTTTCACGAGGAGTTCTTGACTTGAAATCATAATGTGCGTCACAAAGCACTCACTTCGACTTTGACCACCATTCAACCGGTCATCTGTTCCGGATTGCTAACGGAATCTCAATACAGCCTGCCTCAGAAATATCACGTATAATATACAGCCTGTCTCAAAAATTCTTCGCCATCGGCAAATATAGCCTGTCTCAAAATTCTCATCGCCTATCATCACAGCGGCATTACTCATGAAATACAGGCTTCCTATGCCTTCAACATCTACACGACTATTCTCTCAACATATCATTCCGACACAATCCATTTCTTTCTGTTTCAAAACCTTTCAAACCTTGATACTCCCATGACGAACTATTTTATACGAATCTTTTCATTCATTTTATGACAACTTTTCGCGGACCTCAAGGACAAAATAACATACCGTGATTTCCCATATCACAAGATACACGGTGTTACAAAAATTAACTTCCCACGAATAAATATAACTTTATCAGACTTCACTGGATTTCGACACGAACGCAAATCTTACTCAACATTGCGGTTAAATACATGTTTAACATCGAAAATTATTCTGATGTAAATATTATTAATATTATTATTTCCACTATTTTTTCTGAACTCATAGGATATTCGAAATTATCATGTTCGCTGCGACTATATTATCGTATTACTTTCCTAACTTTACTCAGTTTGAACACTATCTCAAATAATTTTAACACATTATTTAAACTTCGCATTTTACAGTTTATCAACGTGATTTTACTGCCCTGAAGAGTTTCACACGACGACCAGGAATATAACACTTTCGCCTGATCATTATTAAATACTAATTCGACACACGCGCTGGAAACTTTTATTGGGACAAATAAATTCTATCTACAACATTAATACAAAATATAGACAGACCTGTATGTAGTCATCTTGGAGATTCAGGCTACATTTAGCCAGCTGACCTCGGATTTAGCCCCTCATGTCGGCAGAAAACTTCATCTTCTTATAGATTACTTAAAAATGCACAGATTTTACACTCGCTGTTGATTAACAACACAAATGACGCACTTTCCTCGCTTTACTCATACGACGAACTTCCCTCTCTGCTGTCGACTGCCGCTGTCTCCCAGGACTCTGTCCTCGTTCACCCTATTAATAACAGGTGTTCCAAAAAATAACGAAATCAGACCTTCTCTGACTAACCACCAAACCCCCTTTGACAATATCAAACACACACAATGTAATAAGATGAAATCAGCGATGTATTTTAAGCTGATATCTATGCCTTCACAGTTTTTCGTCGGCGGCAGCTCAGGAAAATTTCTATCACCTTCATTTAAATACTACTTAAACCATTCCCATAAATAGACAACATAAGTTAATTTTAAGACACAAATCCCGTACTTTCTCGTAGACGAGCGACGTGGGTTCCACCGTCCAGACCTTCAGACAGAATGTGTAAATGTAGGTGGAGGGGATTTCTTTTATACCCTCTGAGATGACGCTACCCCCACGTTGAAGCTTGATGGTGCAATCTGCTAATTCCACATCCACTGGACCAATTTTCTTGAAATTTATTCCACAAATTCGGACTGAATTATAATTCACTATTGTGTTATTTTTATATTTGTCCCACACTTGTAACGGGCATAATACATTTATTTCTGACATGTAACTTCACGGGTTTTCTTCAGAGAAGACCTCGGCACGTGTCGTAAATCCGCGAGTAGGGACGCCAACTTTATTCCAGGCTTAATTGCATTTTTATTCACCCTGTGGATTCTGTCTCCGTGTAATGTTTATTAATAATTTCGATCCTTTATTCCTGCATTAACCATGTCGCCAAAATCTCTCGTCATGAAGGACTTTCCAAATTAGTCAGTACTCGCTATCAACCGAAGTATCCCGGCATTTCACGAGAGCGTGGCTCGCTCATCACGGTGAGGTCTGTTCCCACGGAGGGAGCTAGACTCTTGAAATAGAACATGGCTACTCTCAAAAAAGTTATTTGTAGCTGAAATAAATATCTGCGATTATTTTTCATCGTAGAATTATGGGTTCAATACCGTGACCTTCAAACTAACTGGAACCTGCTCAATCAATCAATCAATCAATCAATCAATCAATCAATCAATCAATCAATCAATCAATCAATCAATCAATCAATCAATCAATCAATCAATCAATCAATCAATCGATCGATCAATCAATCAATCAATCAATCAATCAATCAATCAATAATCTACATTTAGGGCGGTCGCCCAGGTGGCAGATTCCCTGCCGGACTGGGTGTCTCAGACGGTTGAGGCCCTAGCCTTCAGAACCCAACTTGGCAGGTTCAAACCTGACTGGTCTGTGACCTTGCATCTCTTCGGAGGATGTTGTGGGAAAACCAGGCCGAGACGGTTGATGTATGACCATACCGACAGTACTTTTGAAAGTATGAACGTGACATTTGGCAGGAACTTGGAACAGCTGAACAGCCGTGTTAAATCACCAGATTCGAAACATGAACAATACCACGTAAATACCGTATATCATAACTCAGACATGCAATATGTGCAATGTTAATATACGTGCTTCAGTAAATATGTAAGTGCACAAACTTTTATATGAATAATTCAACACATCAAAAGTTAAAACCAGAAAATATTCTTACCATATCTCCTTCGTTATCCCTGTACTATACCACATTGTTTGAGTCATCAGTCCATAAACTTGTTTGATGCAGCCGCCCATGCCCCCTATCCTTTGCTAACTTTTTCATTTCTACGTAATTGCTGGGGTTGTGCGTTAGTTAAGGCCACGGTGACTTCCTTCCCACTCCTAGCCCTTTCCTATCCCATTGTCTCATATCTGTGTCGGTGAAAAGTAAATCAAATTGTGAACAACCTAAGACATAAAGAACAGCTGGTAAGTGACACACAATTTACCACCATAATATGCCACTTACCGGGATTCTAACATTACTTATATGTTTTTCAGTCTGTCTAAACCCGTATTATAATTGTAATACTACCACGTACCTGTAAAATATTAACAATAATACAGGGCTAGGAAGATTGTTATCACTCTTGTGCTCTCTATTATTTTCAGTTTAATTAGTTCTTTAGCTTATGGCATTGTTATTTGACCCGTTTTCTTAGATAGATAATTCTTTAGCATTTGGATTATTATTTTGCTTACATCGTAACAGGGCGCGCCTTTGGACTCACTATTTACTGATAGAACATGAGTCTTTGTTTATTTTGGGGAGGGTTCTTAGTGTTGGGGAATTTGTGATTTCCTGCTGTGTTAGAATAGGGACCGTTTTCTTAAACCCTTATTTTATCTCGTTTTGAAATTTATTTCTTTTGTCACGCTTGATCTCGTGTGTTTCGTTATTGTTAATGAATTCCCTTTCTCCTACGTACTCGTCTGTTTTCATTACGACTGTTGTGTTAGCTTTATCTACTTTTCTGGCGATGAGATTCACGTTTCTTTATCTTTACAGTTCTTAATGCCGGTTATTGAGTTTAAAAATTCGGTTGTTCAACGGAATTTTCATGTCTTACTATTATTAGGCCTTCGTTAGTGGCTATATTTTAAATTACTTGTTTTCGGCGCGGTTGTGTTTTCGCAGTCAATTTGTACGTCAGTGATTGTTTATGATATTCTGCGTACATCGGCCATAGTAGTTGAACTTAAATCCTTTTTCTAACAAATTTATTTCCTTGTTGAAAGAAGTTGTGCGTGAACGGTTTATTATTATTATTATTATTATTATTATTATTATTATTATTATTATTATTATTATTATTATTATTATTATTATTATTATTTACGTCGCTCCGACACTGATAGGCCTTATGGCGACTATATATTAGGAAAGGGTTAGGAGTGGGAAGGAAGCGGCCGTGACTTAATTAAGGTACATCCCCAGCATTTGCCTGGTGTGAAAATGGGAAACCACGGAAAACCATCTTCAGGGCTGCCGACAGTGGGTTTCGAACCTACTGTCTCACGGATGCAACCGTACGGGCAACTCGCCCGGCGTGCTTGATCTGTTGATTATTCTTTCTTGATCCGTTTACCCCCACGGTTGCTTTACCCTCGGACTCGGGGGATACAACTGGAAAGGAGGACTAGTATCTACCCCAGGTGGTCTCACCTGCTATGCTGAACAGGGGCCTTGTGGGGCAATGGGAAGAGTAGAAGGGATATACAAGGAAGAGGGAACGAAGCAGTCGTGGCCTTAAATTAGGTACCATCCCAGCATTTGTCTGGAGGAGAAGTTGGTAACCACTGGAAACCACTTCGAGGATGGCTGAGGTGGGAATCGAACCCCCCTGTACACAGTTGACCTCCTGAGCCTGAGTGGACCCCGTTCCAGCCCTCGTATCACTTTTCAAATTTCGTGACAGAGCCGGGAATCGAACCCGGGCCTCCGCGGGTGGCAGCTATTCACACTAACCACTACACCACAGAGGCGGACCTATTGATTACTCTGAGGTGAAAATCTGAGAGTTTGCCGTGGTTGTTATTTTCTGGTTTTGTTTGTTTATTGCTTATGTTACTGATTTTGTTGACAATGATCTTTTGTTTTCGATTGCTTCTCTTTTAACGTAATCGTAGTCCGTCTCTATTGCTAAATGGTTAGCGTGCTGGCCATTGGTCACAGGGGTCCCGGGTTCGATTCCCGGCAGGGTCGGGAATTTTAACTATCATTGGTTAATTTCGCCGGCACTAGGGCTGGGTGTATGTTTCGTCTTCATCATCATTTCATCCTCATCATGACGCGCAGGTCGCCTACGGGTGTCAAATAGAAAGACCTGCACCTGGCGAGCCGAACATGTCCTCGGACACTCCCGGCACTAAAAGCCATACGCCATTTCATTTCAACGTAATACGAATTTAGTGTAGGATATCCGTTGGGGGGGGGGGAGGGAGTACCAGAAGTTGCTTAGGTTTAAATGAATACGTAACGTTTGTTTGTTAATTCCTTTATACCGGGCGAGTTGGCATGTACCCGCGTTCTTGCATCCGGGAGATAGTGGGTTCGAACCCCACTGTTGGCAGCCCTGAAGATGGTTTTGCATGGATTTCCAATTTCACACCTTTCCCACTTTCCTAACCCATCGTCGCCAACAGACCTAACTGTGTCGGTGCGACATGAAGCAGATTGTGGAAGTTTCTTTAGAGATGTAAAATTTACTTCGTTTCTTATCCATAACAAAGTGATTGCAATGATGACATTTTAGCTGATATTGTGGTGGGTTTTGTTTCATGGGTATGCATTTTGGGATGAGCTTTAGTTCTAAACATTTCTTATTAAATGCAATGTTCATGATTTTGATTTTAAGAGTTTTTATACTTTTGGCTGTGTAATTTACCTGACTGAATACTTTGTTATAAATAATGCCGTTATTTTCCAGTGTTGAATCAGTTCTTCAGACGGTCGAGATATGAAAGAAATCATTTACAACACTATATGTAAACATGAATCATTATAAGCAGATATGTGCCTCCTTGCTTCAACATTTTGTTGGTGTTCCTGTCTTCTGAGTTGTTTATGGAGTGTAAGAATACCTTATCTCAGTATGTGAATACTGCCGAGTTCATGTTCCCATAATGCAAATATCCTCAACTATAATGTTGAAACATTTACAGTAGTTCGGTTTTGGTACCTATTTTGAGCTTCTGAAACAGAACGAAGTGACCATTCTGATTCGAATACGACATTATGATGATTATTATTATTATTTCTTTTCCGTAAATTGTAAATGCAGTTCAGGGATGGCGAATAAAGAAAGGGCATAGCCCCACATACACGAATGTGCCTCTATCCCAACTTAAAATTACAATATTAAAAATTATACTTATTGGCTACAGAATGTGCTGACGTACAGTAACCGTGTTTATATACACATAGTATTTACATAATATTCACAGAACCTGTTTGATTTCATTTCAATAAAATCAATTTTTGAGTGAAACAAATGCTATGTAAAAGTGTTTACATCAAGCAGTGAGAACTTGGTACTTTTTGATGTTTTAAAGCCTTGGTGATATTTCAGTGATATTGAATATACAAGGATCGAATCCTGGCCAACGTATGCTATAGAGTGATTCAATTTGTACGTAAAGCAGTGTATTCTGTGACTCATGATAACGTCATCTGAAGTCGTGTTGGCCTACAAGTCAGCCACAGTTATATCTCTGGTCTTATACTGTCCACTACACGATATCTTCTGGTGTACGATTCGATAAGGTTTTCATACGTAAAAATATTGAAGTAGCAGAGGTAAGAGTAACGCACGCAGTCTCTCTCCGTGATGTGTCAGTCTTAACGTTGAGAAGTGAAGGTTCAGGGGGAACTACTGACCAACTACCTCACTCTATGTTTCTCTATTTTTCTTAAGTGAAGTCTTGGTTTACTCTGTTGGAATTGTTGGGGATCTGGCAGGCTTTGAGGCCGAGGGAACAACCCACACACAAATACATCCGTATATCTTATTACTAAAAAAATGCATCGCATTTGGGAAATATTTTTGCTAGTTGTTTTACGTCGCACCGACACAGATAGGTCTTACGGCGACGATGGGACAGGGAAGGGCTAGGAGTGGGAAGAAAGCGGCCGTAGACTTAATTAAGGTACAACCCCAGCATTTGCCTGGTGTGAACATGGGAAACCACGGAAAACCATTTTCAGGGCTGCCGACAGTGGGATTCGAACCTACTATATCCCGAATACTGGATACTGGCCGCACTTAAGCGACTGCAGCTATCGAGCTCGGTCATTTGGGAAATATCCCGGTTGCAATTGTCACTTACAGGAGTGTGATAATAAAGTTAAAACGCAATTACCCAACAATAACTACAACAACAACAACAAGAGTACATCAAGCAATTCCATGGAAAGAAAATACTACAAGAAATACTACCAGTTTAACATTCTAAATCGAGCATCATAATGTACAAATTCACACTCAACTGAAGTATTTCCAGTGTTTAACACTACGGTTTACAACACTATAGGTTGAGCTTACTAGTAGCTTGACACTACAAGTGATAATAAAATGTTAAAACCTAACTATCCAACAACACCGACTACAACAAGAACAAGAGTTCCAAGTCATAGCACTGTATCTTCATGGTCCATAAGGAATTTCACTCTCCTCTGTGATAACACCTGCAGTTTAAAAGCCATCCATCTTAAGTTTAAACTTTGTTTATTGACCCCTACAATGAGATAAACTGATTTAGGAAATTCAAAATTAAAGATTCTATTTCGTGTAACCTCTAAAATAAAGTTATCTAGAATCTCACAGAAGAGTCTTTTAAATACCTGTCAATTCTGTTTTCTGATATATTGAATATCTGCTCATCAGCTGAACTAAATCATATATAGCTCCTCTCCTAAAATAAATTATTCAAACTCTCTTCGGTCGCTTCTCTAATGCCAATGATCAGTGTTGACAGACGTGCTTTTAAGGCATTAAAGAGAGTACTTATTGACAGAAAATGAATTAGATGACAAATTTCAGAACGACAATATCTAATTTCCTAAGAAAGTATTATATACAGTAAATCGCTGAGTCTAGGTCTGTTCTCTTCTCTTCCAAACTTCCGAGAAACAGGAGATCGTCTCTTTGCTCTTGAACTGTCTTGACAGGTCTCAGGTTGAAGTTAGAGCGAAGAGGTTCTTGGTAATTTCTTTCCTACAAGGAACCGGAGATGCTCAGTTGTCTTGCAGTAATGTGAAAAGAATTCCGATTTTAGATAAATAGTGGATACACAACGTACAATCTGAAATTGAAATGGCTGTCTCTTCGTGTAGAAGGTTAAAAAAATAGGACAAAGAATAATAGGGAAACTGTTTCATCAGTCATCATCATTGACGTTATGAAACATGAATTGCCGTAATGATGGGCTATAAATAAACTGTAATCATCGGCTTGCTGTAATATGTGACGTCCATCAGGCCCATGATTCTCTCTTTTACCTCTCACTCTGTGTATCAACAATCAAATTTATTCTGCTCATTAACCAAAGTTCCAGAAATTTCACGTTATCGTGTTACTTCTTTGCATTATCAATCATTCCACCTCTAATGTCATCTGTGAATAATAATAATAATAATAATAATAATAATAATAATAATAATAATAATAATAATAATAATAATAATAATAATAATAATAACACATTTTAAATATTAAATACTAGCTGATGTACCCGTGCTTCGCTACGGAATTCTACATTGTACACGGAATTCTAATATACCGTTGTATTAAATTGCATAGCACTTAACGTTCCCCTAGAAACGCGACGGGGAAGTCACCAAACGTCTTTTCTCATATGAAGACTGAGTTAGGGAATTTTCACTGTAATGGTAGACCCGCTTGAATACCATCAGTCACAATCAGGTTGGGGAGTTTTCATTATAATGGTAGACACCCACTCTCCACCTGCCATTTTACATCCTCAGAAAGACTGTATTTGTGGTTTTCCCAATTGAAATGAACATAGGTCATTACAATGACGTCAGTAGGAATGGTGCGATTAAACGTAATTCTTTCATATGAAATACTCTATTAAATGAAACACCAGACATTTTCTCACTTTTAACGAACAGGACTAAACTGCCTATCTAACAGTCCAAAGTTGCAAAGCTGGAATGACCAAGCTGCAGACAGCCGTTATTCGTGAACACTCTTCATATTTCTTCGGTGGGGTGAGGGTCGAACAGTCGAGACTCCCAGGGGAAAAGATATGCCCTTTTACTAATCTGTTTCCTAGGAGTACCCGAGTCGGAAAATTCACTACACTGGCGGCGGAAAAATCTATCTGACTTGGAAGCAAATTTTTCCTCCCAGCTAGAGGGGAAAACCCCTATTCACAGATAATTTTGGAATAAAATGAATGTAGAATTTAATAAAAGTGAAGAGGAAGAAGCTTTCCTTAAGAAACGGCTCTTTTCAGGGTTGAATTTTGAGTTATTTAGTGAATTGTAGTGCTATAATTTGGAATAGGCCTAAATTGTTTTTCTAGACCAGGCCATACTACTACTGCTACTACTACTAAGTCAGCCTCTGCCTTAAGTATGCACACTGCTCATTCAAAAAACAGCGCGTAAGAGTAGGGATCGAATAGCTAGAATACTATGAAGAACCAGTGTGTTACGTACCAGCTGTATCAGAAAATGTATGAACCAGAGGAATGGCGTGCTAAAGAAGAAAGTTCTCTAACTCCCAGGCTATTTCCCGCCAATATTCAGTCAGGCTGTTATACTCGGTACGCAGCAGTAATCCCATCTATCGGAGTTGAGAGGCAGCATAAGAGACAAATAACATCACAAAAAACAATGGTCAATGTAATGTTATTGTTGATCAATGTTATGCGCTTTCGATATTGTAGGCCTTCACATTTAGATTTCTTCCGACTCTGAAATACCATTCATCATAGTCGGTACGGTAAAACTGAATAAAACATAAATGATCGGAAATTTTATTCTCTGTAAATTTTGATATGTAGTACTTTTCGATAGGACCAAAAATTTAGGCCTAGGTATTAAAAAATTAAATTCTAGGCGCCTTCCACTACACTACAATTTTATCCAGGGTGAATAAACTAGTTTATAGAGTAGACTGTAGTTTCTTATTCCCCGATTCCATATACCGATTTTCATTAGGGTAATTCCGGGAGAGTTGCCGCACTTTTTATGTCTTTTGTTATATCTCGGTATACTTACTTTAAAAATTGTTGCAAATTCATCGAGCATAATTTGAAAACATGTACATTTGATCAGGGATGAACAAAATATTGGCAATTGAAAGTAAATGGGAGAAAGGAGGGAACAAAGGAATTGATGCATCTGCGGCGTCTCTCCCTGGATCCCGGTATAGATGCCGACTTTGCTCGGGAGAGATGCCGCAAGTAAAATAATTAGTGACAAAATCAAATTTAAGCCAATTTCTTCAACTTTAATATAACCGAACACTAGAACGTACTACAAGACAATTATATCCACATAATATAATCATTCAATGGAAAAAATCTATCTGATATTTTACAACATTAAATTAATCATATTTTAATTTCGATTTACTATAAATGTGCATGTGCAATGGATTCTTCACTGTGTTATATAAAACCCCACGGCACTTAACACTCTTGAAAGGGCTCTGGCCAGCACAGCGACCGCTGCTCAGCCCGAAGGCCTGCAGATTACGAGGAGCCGTGTGGTCAGCACGACGCATCCTCCCGGCCGTTATTCTGGGCTTCCGAGACCGGGGCCGCCATGTCGCCGTCAGATAGATTCTCAATTCCAAT
The DNA here is from genome assembly GCF_040414725.1 of Anabrus simplex. NCBI lineage: Eukaryota > Metazoa > Arthropoda > Insecta > Orthoptera > Tettigoniidae > Anabrus > Anabrus simplex. The sequence continues at coordinate 46,273,903 of NC_090266.1, read as the reverse complement.
CAAGTAGGCTGAGTGGACCTCGAACCAGTCCTCAGGTCGAGAGAAAAACCCTGACCTGGCCGGGAATCGAACCCGGAGCTTCCGGCCGAGAGGCAGGCACGCTATCCCTACACCACGGGACCCTCGTGTTATATAAAGGAAACATTAAAATCATAATGAATATAATTCTGTCCTGACACAGTAATTTGGAAACATGTCTAAGGCAGGATTCTTGAATCAAAAACTGATGTTTATCCTCTTACAAGTTTTTACAGATTGTTTCTTAAAATGTTCTCTAGCAATTTTGCTGCAACAGTCGTTATATGTAGAGCAAGATTCATGCAGTGACTGTTTGTAACTCAAACACTGGATACAGTCATCCTTTTTTGAATATCATTTTGACTTCGGTGATTATTGAAGTAGATATACCTGCTGGACCCAGAGAGCCCTTTTCCAGATTTCGTGACTGCATTCTAAGTTTCAGTGTTCGTTCCGGAATTCTGTAGTATCATTCTACCTCCCTGATCAGTATTTCCTTGGCTTTCAGTCTTTTAACAGCCTCTCTTAAATTTTCCTTTGTCCATTGAGGTCTTTTAACAGTGCCCTTCCTTTTATACTGAGCAGGCATGTCGCACATTTTTATTGCTGAAAATAATATAATTTTATATAATAAAGTAATGTTACCAATGAAATTAATAAAAATAGATTATGTATATCAAGAATCATGAGACGATAAAATATTCGAATAAAATACCGGTACACTCTGAATAGTATTGAAGGTTTCCAGATCGCTTGTAGAATCTGATAGCAATGAGGCATCTCAGCCGGATAGTTGTGCGGCAACTCTCCCACCTATCAGGGAGAGACGCCGCACCCTCCTGTTTTCATACCTCAAGGCTATCATGGCCCAAAATTAGCTTACTCTCAACTACAGTTATGTTTCTGACGCCTACTGTACTAAAAACGTCTGATTTAAGCATTTGAAGCCAACTTAATATACAATAAATTAACACACGCAAAAACTTTGTCAGGAGGAAACATGTACTCGCCTTATGATATCGGCTATAATTGGCGTAATATACAAGCAAATTTCGTCACACTCGCAGACAGTAGTTCTTCCTTAGAAACTGAAAAACCACACATATTGCCATCTAGCTGTAACGATGGGAACCTTTGGCTACAGTGTATGCGGCATCTCTACCGGGGCGGCATCTGTCCCGGATTTACCTTAAATTCTGTTACCCCATTTTCTCGTGGCTCGGCGTCGATATGGACTTAGCAACAAAAATAAAAATTCATGAATATCTGTGTTATTATAGCCGGTACGGTAAAAATTTATAAGACATAAATGGTCGGAAATTTAATTCTATATAACGTTGGTTATATATGACGTTATATATGACATAAATACTTAAGAATGAAATTTTTGGCCTTTCCCTAAACTACCATTTCACTCAGCGTGAATAAAATTATTTATAGCCTATACTGTAGCGACATATTCCTCGACTTTGCATACCAACTTTTATTAAGATAGACCCACTAATAACATGAATATTTGAAAATTAAATTTTATGCCTTCCCCTAAACTACCATTTCTATCAGCGTGAATAAAATTATTTATGGCTTAGATTGTAACGACTTATTCCCCGACTTTGCATACCGATTTTCATTAAATTCTCTTTAGCCGTTTTCTAGTGATGCGTGTACATACATACATACATACATACATACATACATACATACATACATACATACATACATACATACATACATACATACATACATACAGATAGACAGATAGACAGACAGGCAGACAGACAGACAGACATACAGACAGACAGACAGACAGACAGACAGACAGACAGACAGACAGACAGACAGACAGACAGACAGAAATTACGGAAAAGTAAAAAGTGCATTTCCTTGTTACTGTGGACATGACTGATACAGAAATACCATTCTTTTCGAATTCTGAGCAATGTACAGACAAAACTCTTATTTTATATATATATATATAGATTTAATATTACATAACATTATGTTGTTGTTATTATTATTATTATTATTATTATTATTATTATTATTATTATTATTATTATTATTAATCGATACGGCCACCTGTGGGCCACATTTACACAATCTTCCTTCTGTCACGCAGACTGATACCCTTCTCCTTACACTCTCGCCAAAGATTCTTGAGTCTTTGACTTCTTCTTGCTCGTTCTTCCACCAAGATGTTCCGTGGCTTCGCATGTTGCTCTTCAGGCGCATCCCTCAATCCCGCAACTTTCTTCCTAAATTATGTCCTTTCTTTTATATCCTCCTCCTTGATACCTATTTCTGCCAAGTCATTGTGCACGTGTGTAAGCCATCCCGGTTGTTTTTTCCACCTTTCCTGCAGAAGAAGTACCCTGTTGGCCCATCTCTCAGGGTTCATTCTTTTGATATGTCCATAAAAGGTCAGTCTCCTTTTTCTCATCACAGTCGTGATTCTTTGTACTGTCTTGTAGAGCTCCAAATTCGATCTTAACCGGAATGTGTTTGGGTCACTCGTCGACTTTCTAGGGCCTAAGATTTTTCGAAAGAATCTTCTTTCTCTTTTTTCAAAGACTGGATCAGCCATCCTCGTCAAGGTTTCTGCTCCATAAAGGCACTCTGTTCTAACCACTGTGCAGTAATGTTTTAACTTGGCCTGAATTGAGAGAGACTTGGACTTATAGGTGTCATTATTATTATTATTATTATTATTATTATTATTATTATTATTATTATTATACCGGGCGAGTTGCGGTTAAGAGAGCGCAGCTGTCAGTTTGCATCCGGGAGGTAGTGGGTTCGAACCCCACTGTCGGCAGCCCTGAATATGGTTTTCCGTGGTTTCCCATTTTCACACCAGGCAAATCCTGGGTCTGTACCTTAATTAAGGCCATGGCCGCTTCGTCTCCATTCCTATGCCTTTCCCATCCCATAATCGCCATAAGACCTATCAGTGTCGGTGCGACGTAAAGCAAAATAATAATAATAATAATAATAATAATAATAATAATAATAATAATAATAATAATAATAATAATAATAATACCGCGAGCGCGATAGCTGAAGTCGCTTAAGTGCTACCAGTATCCAGTATTCTGGAGATAGTGGGTTCGAACCCCACTGCCGGCAGCTCTGAAGATGGTTTTTCGTGGTTTCCCATTTTCGCACCAAGCAAATACTGGGGCTGCACCTTAATTAAGGCAACGGTTGTTCCTTTCCCACTCATAGCCCATTCCTTTCCTATCGTCGCCATAAGACCTACCTGTGTCAGTGCGACGTAAAGCAACTTGCAAGTAGTAATAATAATAATAATAATAATAATAATAATAATAATAATAATAATAATAATAATAATAATAATAATAATAATAATAATAATAATAATAATAATAATTTCGTATGGCTATTCCTAACCTGGTGCAGTGCTTGTAAGACAGACCCTCCAACGAGGGTGGGTGGCAACTGGTACGTGTGACAACTGTGTGTTTTTCTGGTGGAGGTTAGTGATGTGTGTGCTGTGTGAGATTCAGGGATGTTGGGGACAGCAAAAACACCCAGTGGAAATAGACAGTTTAGGTTAAAATCTCCCACCCGGCCAGGAATCGAACCGGGGACCCTCTGAACCGGTCGCGACTACGCTGACCATTCAGCCAATGAGTCGGACGTAATAATAATAATAATAATAATAATAATAATAATAATAATAATAATAATAATAATAATAATAATAACTGAGAATGCCGCAGTGCTCACTTGGCTGCTGGCATTCCAGTTCGACAGCCGAGATCATGATTGAATATTAACTACAGAAATGATTTGGCGGTAAAAGTATCTCGATTTCAACCCCATAAAAGTTCGGAATAATCTATGGACCATGCATCCGCTTGACAAGCTGTTCAACTCAGCTCTCCTGAGAGCTTCTTTCAAATTGAAAATGCCTGGCTGGAAAGCATTTAAATGCTTCACAAGCCATAGTTTTCTATGTAGTTACTGCATCTCTGTTAAACGACCAATATAACTAGCCATGCCATGGTAGTGCCTGTACCAGTATAAGTAAATTACAAATGACATGAGTTATCTGCCTCCCGTTGACTCATCACTCCCCGCTCCGCGACATAGCAACAAGGAGAACACTTCGCTCACCTTATCCGTGCAGGGCATCAGATAATAATTCAAATTAAGAAAATAAGAGTCATGAAAGTAACCTCATACCTTATGGCAGGAGATGTTCGTAATGTTCTCCTCCTGCATCCACACATTTCTGGCATCGTCTTAGGAAACTCAATTTTATCACATTAACATTTTCTAGCCCGCCATGCCGAGCTCTTGGAAACCGCGCCTTCTTGCCAAAGTCGTCTTAGGGATTCTGCAGGTCAGTATTCTAATCTTTATGCTATTTCATTTACTTTTTCCTTGTTAAGTACACATTTTGTAACACTTTGCTTCGTATCGACTAAAGAACCAGTTCCACTCAATTTGTTTACGAGTTTCCGCACGGTCTCTCTATGTGAACGGCGTACATCTGGATATTTAGTTACAAATCGCCTGAAGACTTCCCTGCAAGACTCTCCTTCCACATAATTATCCTCCATAAATACTCTTTGCTCCACCGTGAACACATGTGGAGGCATTATGAGAATTATATCTCGAAGTAACGCTTCATAACTCGAGAACAGTTGGAGCGACATATCAACAATTAATACACGTTCTAAGCACGGACCTGAACTCCGAAGTGCAGGCATTCCCGTGCTGCCGCTGCGATGTGTAACGGGAAGTGATGAGTCAACGGCAGGCCTGCCTGCCAGCCGATGAGAGAAACTCACTGTACTTGTACAGGAGAAAAGTAAACCTTTTTTAAGTATTTCGAAGTCTCTCTAATGCGATTATTGATGTCGTAAAGCATCTCAGGAAAACACACATATTGATAACATACAAACAAAATGGTTACTTCATATGCTTGTTTCTGAAGATACGAATGTTTCAGACCTTCGCACTTAAGAGATACGTGGTTTTCATTACACTATATTCTATCCTTTAGGCACGTCTAGGTGGTGAGTTCTTGAATATGACGGCATCGCTAAATCACTCACCTAGTTCTCTCTTCGCAGGGGTGCATCGTCCGCCAGATCTTGATAGGGTAAAAAGGGTTCCTACTACTGAATAAAATAGACTGACTCCTATTTCAAATGTAATTTATTGCCATTAAGTTAAAGCGCCAAAGAAAATATACTGCTAAAGTAAGAAAATATTAATCTTCAAAGCACAACATTTAAACTGCATGCGATAACACGCAGAGACATAAACAATATTACATAACTTATGATTCGTAAACCACCACCAATTTCTTAAAAATAATGTCACAAAATACTTTACTTTAATCCAATTCTTCACATAGAGTATTACCATACTCAATTTTCTCTATGGACCTGTTTACGAAAACTTTAATTTGGATTCTACATCGACCGTTACATGAAACCTTACGCTTTGTAACAGTTCTCATGGAGCAGTGCATCTTGGCTTAACAATATAAATAATTTATGCTTCACTGTCAACTCAGACTATCATCATTCACTAATTGTATTTTATTTCACCAAATAAATATTATTCATCATTATTTAAGAACCACACACCTGAAATCTTAAAACTCGACTTACTCAATCTGAGTTGAACCAAATAATAAACAAAACAGCCTACCAATCTGTTCTGCGACATTAACAGTTGTTAAAGCGCTATATTTAATGAAATCGTCGCATTCGGATATCTACACTTGAAGAATCCCATCACATCAATGCTGATAACAAATAATGGAAAATCACCGCGCCTTAAACGTTCACTGAATTAACACACAACTAAATAAAATATTCGTTATTCACATTTATCTGTAAAAGAAACATATAGGGCCTACATTTATACCTAAATCATAAAGCAAAATATTCAAATACGTAGTAGGGTTCCACGTTCCTTTTAAACATCAATTATTCCTACTAAGGCCTACGATGTTGGACCGGAGGTACACTTCTCCGTCCGTTTGAACTGCGCGCCTTCTAGTAGGCCATCTGTGCTGTGATGCCTGAACTTTGTACCTGAAAATACTTGGACTTTAAATCTTTAGATGTCTCTACTCTCGACCTATGTCCTCTAGCGGGAGGATGGACAAATAATTTTTTAAGGGAATGTTCACTTTTCTAGGTTTGTAAACCTTAAGTGTTTGTAGATTGTGTTTTATGTGCTGAGGTTGTCAGCACTACTACGGCTTCCTTCTTCCGTAAGTTACTGATCAATCAGGAACTTTTGTGTATAATTTTCCAGCCAATTAAAATTGGGGGTGTGTACTGGCATTCTGCCTAGGTCAGGAGAGATCTGGAACTTTCCCTCCGAGTTGCTAAAGAAGTCGGGGGCTTTTGGGCCGAATTTCATCTTCATCGCTCTGGTCTGTGTGTACGGCGTGTTGCGGGCAGGGGCAGCCTTGCCGTCATCGGAAGGCCCAACAACTCAGGGTAATGGCAGACATCTTTTAAAATGTAATAGCCCCAGGCAGTTAACTTGAGAGGAAGGTTTCAAACGTCTTTCCTAATGTAAAATATTTATATCACCTTTGAAGTGTAAATTTGCAGGCAAGTCTGAAGAATTTGTTCAAATCCCTGCTGGGAAATATGTAACTTAGGGAATGAAGAGTGTTCCCATTCAACTTGACTATGATTCTCTAAATCTCTAAATTCCTCACTCAATTTTGGAATTTTATATTTCGCATCTAGTCACCCTTCTGCAACTTCGGGCCATAAGCCCACTTAGGATTTTAAGTGTCTTTTAGAAGGAGTGCGAATATTTCGGCTCCTAGCATTTTGTTTATGTCGGATCGTTTTTGAACATTTCATTTTTGTACAGTACGGCCATTTGCAATGGGCACTCATTGTCCCTGCGTAAACGAGGGTGTCGAGCAGAAATGACAATAAACACTGTTTTTGAAGTTTATCTAGTGTAAAATTCGGCAGGAAACTTGTGCCTCTGTGAGGCTGGACTGTAGTAACATCTTGGAACACAGTCTCCTAGAATGTAAGCGAGTGGAGGAAATATGCTCCTGTGAAATAATGTACCTTTGGGGCTGCAATGCCCATTCCCTTGTAAACTATTGTGCCTAAAATCTTCTCTAATGTACCTTGTTACCCGAGCTGACGAGCTCTTTAAATGTTATTGGATCTTTCTCATTCAGATTATACATAAAAATTTAAAAACTCAAAAAAGAAAGAAAAGAATTAAAATTTCTAAATTTAGTATTTTAAATTGTGCATTGATATTTCCTCTGTCCATCCATTAACACCAGTACAATCCTACATCATTCTGGTCCACTAAATCCCTGTACCAGTTATGATTATGTTTATTATTTATTTCTCCGTTAGGGTCTTCTAGGGTCTCGTGACAAATTTCAATGCTTCATCCTTTGCTGTTCCTTTTTCTTCCTCCAATACTCCTTCATCCGCTCACTATGTCTCCTTTACCTGTCCTAGGGCCATTTTGAGCCTGTTTTCTTTCCCTAGCGGCCTTGGAATCCTTCTGTTTCTAACACTTTCTTTCTAAAAATCTCTCTCTCTCTGTTACTTCTTCTTCTCTTATGTTGTTTCTTTCCCAATCTTTCTTGACTTCATGAATCCAGGTTGTTGTTGACTTCTCGTTTCATAGATATTTGAAGGTCTGTTTAGTTAACCTGTTGCCATCCATTCTGTATAAATATCCAAAAATATCAATCGCATCTTCCGTGTTGTCTCTGTTACATTTTCTATGTTCCAATATATTTCACTATTACTTATTGATCTCCAGAGTTCTATAGTTCTTAGCCGACCGAGTATTTACCGTATAATTTTTCTTTCTATTATTCCTAATGGCTCATGTTTGTGGGTTACTGTAGTCACGTCCTAGTTCGTGAACCATGGGCAACGGCTGAGTGGCCTAGTAAGTGGTCCTGAGAGTCGGGATACCAGTTGCTATGGAATGGGAGTGGGCATCTCGGACATATTCTGAGTCGTGGCCCTCCTTGTGCTCAGGCGGCTAGGACTACACAATTCACCGGTGGTCCATAACCCGTTAGAGGAGAGATCCTCACTTGGACTATGTGCAAGTAGGGCAGCATCCTGCTTCATGAATTTACCGAGCTCAGAACACTTTAAGCAAGCCTCGGACCTATGGGAGTAATGGAGTCCCACTCCCATTTGACAGGCGAGGGACTCCTTGGAAACAACTTGGCGAACGAAATGGAATTCGATGGGGAGCTATCAATATTAATGGGGCTTATGGAAGAAAGAAGGTAGAACTTGCTGAGTCAGCAAAGAGGATGCATCTGGATGTGCTAGGAGTAAGTGATATTCGGGTAAGGGGAGATAAGGAGGAAGAGATAGGAGATTATAAAGTGTACTTGACGGGTGTTAGAAAGGGAAGGGCAGAGTCTGGGGTAGGGCTCTTTATCAGGAATACCATTGCACGCAACATAGTTTCTGTTAGGCACGTAAGTGAGCGAATGATGTGGGTAGATTTGTCTGTGGGAGGAATTAGGACAAGAATTGTGTCCGTGTATTCACCATGTGAGGGTGCAGATGGGGATGAAGTTGACAAGTTTTATGAAGCATTGAGTGACATCGTGGTCAGGGTCAACAGCAAGGATAGAATAGTGCTAATGGGCGATTTCAATGCGAGAGTTGGGAATAGAACTCAAGGATACGAAAGGGTGATTGGTAAATGTGGGGAAGATATGGAAGCTAATGGGAATGGGAAGCGTTTGCTGGACTTCTGTGCTAGTATGGGTTTAGCTGTTACGAATACATTCTTCAAGCATAAGGCTATTCACCGCTACACATGGAAGGCTAGGGGTACCAGATCCATAATAGACTATATCTTAACAGACTTTGAATTCAGGAAATCTTTTAGGAATGTACGAGTTTTTCGGGGATTTTTCGATGATACAGACCATTATCTGATCTGTAGTGAACTAAGTATCTCTAGGCCTAGGGTAGAGAAAGTGAAATCTGTCTGCAAACGAATAAGGGTAGAAAATCTCCAGGACGAGGAAATTAGACAGAAGTACATGGATATGATTAGTGAGAAGTTTAGAACAGTAGACAGTAAGCAGGTTCAGGATATAGAAAGTGAATGGGTGGCATACAGGGATGCTGTAGTAGAAACAGCAAGGGAATGCCTAGGAACAACTGTGTGTAAAGATGGGAAAAGGCGAACATCTTGGTGGAATGATGAAGTGAGAGCAGCCTGTAAACGTAAAAAGAAGGCTTATCAGAAATGGCTCCAAACAAGGGCCGAGGCAGACAGGGATTTGTACGTAGATGAAAGAAACAGAGCGAAACAAATAGTTGTTGAATCCAAAAAGAAGTCATGGGAAGATTTTGGTAATAACCTGGAAAGGCTAGGTCAAGCAGCAGGGAAACCTTTCTGGACAGTAATAAAGAATCTTAGGAAGGGAGGGAAAAAGGAAATGAACAGTGTTTTGAGTAATTCAGGTGAACTCATAACAGATCCCAGGGAATCACTGGAGAGGTGGGGGGAATATTTTGAACATCTTCTCAATGTAAAAGGAAATCATCATGGTGGTGTTGCAAACAGTCAAGCTCTTGGGGAGGAGGAAAATGATGTTGGTGAAATTATGCTTGAGGAAGTGGAAAGGATAGTAAATAAACTCCATTGTCATAAGGCAGCAGGAATAGATGAAATTAGACCTGAAATGGTGAAGTATAGTGGGAAGGCAGGGATGAAATGGCTTCATAGAGTAGTCAAATTAGCGTGGAGTGTTGGTAAAGTACCTTCAGATTGGACAAAAGCAGTAATTGCACCTATCTATAAGCAAGGGAACAGGAAGGATTGCAACAACTATCGAGGTATCTCATTGATTAGTATACGAGGCAAAGTATTCACAGGCATCATGGAAGGGAGGGTGCGATCAGTCGTTGAGAGGAAGTTGGATGAAAACCAGTGTGGTTTCAGACCACAGAGAGGCTGTCAGGATCAGATTTTCAGTATGCGCCAGGTAATTGAAAAATGCTACGAGAGGAATAGGCAGTTGTGTTTATGTTTCGTAGATCTAGAGAAAGCATATGACAGGGTACCGAGGGAAAAGATGTTCGCTATACTGGGGGACTATGGAATTAAAGGTAGATTATTAAAATCAATCAAAGGCATTTATGTTGACAATTGGGCTTCAGTGAGAATTGATGGCAGAATGAGTTCTTGGTTCAGGGTACTTACAGGAGTTAGACAAGGCTGTAATCTTTCACCTTTGCTGTTTGTAGTTTACATGGATCATATGCTGAAAGGTATAAAATGACAGGGAGGGATTCAGTTAGGTGGAAATGTAGTAAGCAGCCTGGCCTATGCTGACGACTTGGTCTTAATGGCAGACTGTGCCGAAAGCCTGCAATCTAACATCTTGGAACTTGAAAATAGGTGCAATGAGTATGGTATGAAAATTAGCCTCTCGAAGACTAAATTGATGTCAGTAGGTAAGAAATTCAACAGAATAGAATGTCAGATTGGTGATACAAAGCTAGAACAGGTCGATAATTTCAAGTATTTAGGTTGTGTGTTTTCCCAGGATGGTAATATAGTAAGTGAGATTGAATCAAGGTGTAGTAAAGCTAATGCAGTGAGCTCGCAGTTGCGATCAGCAGTATTCTGTAAGAAGGAAGTCAGCTCCCAGACGAAACTATCTTTACATCGGTCTGTTTTCAGACCAACTTTGCTTTATGGGAGCGAAAGCTGGGTGGACTCAGGATATCTTATTCATAAGTTAGAAGTAACAGACATGAAAGTAGCAAGAATGATTGCTGGTACAAACAGGTGGGAACAATGGCAGGAGGGAACTCGGAATGAGGAGATAAAGGCTAATTTAGGAATGAACTCGATGGATGAAGCTGTACGCATAAACCGGCTTCGGTGGTGGGGTCATGTGAGGCGAATGGAGGAGGATAGGTTACCTAGGAGAATAATGGACTCAGTTATGGAGGGTAAGAGAAGTAGAGGGAGACCAAGACGACGATGGTTAGACTCTGTTTCTAACGATTTAAAGATAAGAGGTATAGAACTAAATGAGGCCACAACACTAGTTGCAAATCGAGGATTCTGGCGACGTTTAGTAAATTCTCAGAGGCTTGCAGACTGAACGCTGAAAGGCATAACAGTCTATAATGATAATGTATGTATGTATGTATGTTATTCCTAATTTATTGACTTTGTAATTCAGTACTAGACATTCACGTGCGTAAAGGCATTCCGGTTTGACCACTGGGTTGTAGTGTTGTATTTTGAGATAAACCCTTTTTGTTGTAGGTATTCCTAGTTATACCGTATGCTCTTTCACCTTGTGTATCCTTTCTTCTAGAGCGGATTTTTCCAAACCATTTTCTTGAATTATTTCTTCCAAATATTCCAATTTCTTTACCTTCCTTATTCGCCCAATTTTTGCTATGAGAAATTCTTGAGAATTATTTTACATTTGTCATAAATTTGTTTTTCCTACAGAAATTCTTAAACCTGTGCTGCTGGCTATTTCTTCCCAGAGATTGACTTGTGTTGCTGCATTTTTCAGGTTTTTTGAAAGTATGACAAAATCATCTGCAAACGCCAGACAGTTAATTTCAACACCTCTGTTGTTTCTTCCCAGTGTTGTTAGTGATAGCTTGTGTTCTTTCAGTTTTATTATTATTATTATTATTATTATTATTATTATTATTATTATTATTATTATTATTATTATGAGACACAATTAGACAAGCAATTCTAGCTTTACGATTTCCTCGCATCCTTCAAACTGTATCTAATTGAAATCACTTAATATTCATTTCACACATCTCTTTGACCCTAGCTGATGTTCAAATGGAAAGTCTGGTGGACTTGGAAGACATTTTTTGCTAGTGGTTTAACGTCGCACTAACACGTCGGAGGACTGGGAATTTTCACAGCCCCAGATATTTGTTTGGTGTGGAAATGATAATCCAAAGAAAAGCATCATCAGGCCTGCCACCACCTCCCGAATTCAAGGGAAAGTATACGCGATGCGAACTTCGCAACCTTGTATCATTAATATTCCTGAATCTATCAAAATAGCTTCGAATATCCTTCGAAGCAATATAACTAATTATTGTTAGCCGGAGATGTAATCTTCTGAGGTTTGACACCGTATTATTTATCTATTGATTTATATATTTATTTATGTATTTATTTATTTTATCAGTTAGATATAAATCCGCTAATAATAACCATAATTTCGTGCAGCAATTTCTAGCCGAGTGCAGCACTTGTAAGGCAGACCCTCTGATGAGAGTGGGTTGCATCCGAAATGTGTAGGTAACTGCGTGTTATTGTGGTGGAGGATAGCGTAATGTGTGGTGTGTGCGTTGCAGGGATGTTGGGGACAACACAAACAGCCAGTCCCCGGGCCATTGGAATGAAGCAATGAAGGTTAAAATCCCAGACCCGCTGGGAATCAAACCCAGCACCCTCTCAGCCGAAGGCCAGTACTCTGACCATTCAGCCAACGAGTCTGACAATTCGCTGATGATGCTTGTTTAGTATGCTTGTTGTTTAAAGGGGCCTAATATCTAGGTCATCGGTCCCCGCTAATGAATGTGTGTCCGAAGTATCTACCGAACTACATTATAAATACATCTTCATTCCGAAGTGTTATGCCATTGATTGATTGATTGATTGATTGATTGATTGATTGATTCAGCGTTGAGTCTTTCTCTGTGAAATAAAACGCGCCTCCACTATTGTCTATTTACAAACTTCCTCGTGAGCAGTTAAGCACTGGGGCTTCCAACACACAAGCGTCAGCACTTTCTTTGCTGAGTCAGCACACGAAGTCATTGACCCCTAGTAGTGTACCTAGGCGTTTTCTGACCCCGAGGTCATTGACCTGTGGTGATTGACCCCTAGAATAGTAGTAGGGCTAGGCCGATTTGTGGATTTTACAAAAAAGAGCGAGCCTAACCTCACAGTCGCCATCTTGAGGGGCTTAAGCTCACTTTAACGGCTATTTGCCCTTCTCGACGCCTAAGAGAGCAAGCCTAACCTCACATCCGCCACCTTGAAGGCTATCATTAGTTTCACGGCAAGATGCCCTTCCCGACGCCAACTGCACAAGAATGCGGCCATACACAGCTCCTTATGAGAGGGTCTAGGGGCGCTTGCGCAAGATGGCGGCTGCTCTTATGAGAAGACCTACGAACGCTTGCACAAGATGGCGGCTATCTAATTCTACAAGATGGCGGCTGCTCTTATGAGACGGCTTAGGGTCGCTTGCGCAAGATGGCTGCCATACATAGACTTTTATGAGACTCCCTAGGGGCGCTTGCGCAAGATGGAGCCTATCTAATTACACAAGATGGCGACTATACACAGCTTCTTATGAGACGGCTTAGGGCGCTTGCGGAAGATGTCGGCTATACACGGCTTCTTATTGAGAAAGATGATGGCTATGGGCGCTTGCGCAAGATGGCGGCTGGTCTTATGAGACGGCCTAGGGACGGTTGCGCAAGATGGCGAATATCTAATTCTACAAGATGGCGACTGCTCTTATGAGATGGCTTAGGGGCGCTTGCGCAAAATTGCTGCTATACATAGACTCTTATGAGACGGCCTAGGAACGCTTGTGCATGATGGCGGCTATCTAATTACATAAGATGGCGACTATACACAGCTTTCCATGAAACAGCTTAGGGGCGCTTGCGCAAGATGGCGGCTGTACACGGCTTCTTATGGAGAAAGATGACCGCTATGGGCGATTGCACAAGATGGCGGCTATACCTGCGCTCTTATAGAGAAGGATACCGACTATGGGTGCTCACGCAAGATGGCGGCTATACATGGGCTCTTATACGGAAAGATGCCGGCCAGCGCGATTGCGCAAAATGGCTGCTATACATGGGCTCTTATAGAGAAAAATATTGGCTATTGGCGATTGCGCAACATGGCGGCTATACATGGGCTCTTATGGAGAAGGATGCATGCCATTGGCGATTGCACAAGATGGCAGCTATACACAGGCTTATATGGAGAAAGCTTGCTTAGAGGGTACTGCACAAGATGGCAGCTATACATAGGCTCTTATGAGATGGTTTAAGGGCGCTTGCGCAAGATGGCGGCTATACACAGGCTTATATGGAGAAAGCTAGCTTACAGGCTACTGCGCAAGTTGGCGGCTATGCACAGGCTCTTATGAGACTAAATCCTAGAATCTGGGTCAGAGGCTACTGTGCAAGATGGAGGCTATACATGAGATCATAGGAGACGGCTTAAGGGCGCTTGCGCGAGATAGCGGCTATATACAAGCTCTTATGGAGAAAGCTAGCCAAGGGGTACTGCATAAGATGGTGGCTATACATAGGCTCTTGTGGCCTTTTCCTCCTCTAAAGAGACACAGCTGCACTCCTCCTCCTCATCTTCCGTATAGAAAATGCGCAAAAGGGAAAAAGGGCACATCTTTCTAGCAAAAGGGCAAATAGGCAAAAAGGACACCTCCTCGTCATCTGTAGGGCAAAAGGGCGAAAGGGCTGCTCTTCCTGGCAAAAGGGCTAATATTTATCCGTTTAGCAAAAGGGCAAAAGGGCCTTTCTTCCGGGCAAAAGGGCAAAAGGGAAAAGGGCTCCTCTTCATCTGTATGGCAAAGAGCTCTTCTTCCTAGCGAAAGGGCAAAAGGGCTCCTCTTCCTCTCAAAAGGGCCCCTCCTCCTCCTAGCAAAAGTGCTCTTCGTGGCAAAAGGGCAAATGAACACCTCCTTTCAGTTACTGAGGTTACCTCAATCCCTCCCCTCACAGACAGATGCTTTCCAGAATCGATCTTTTTTTTGGCAAGTTGCTTTACGTCGCACCGACTCAGATTGGTCTTATGGCGACGATGGGACAGGAAAGGGCTAGGAGTGGGAAGGAAACGGCCGTGGCCTTAATAAAGGTACAGCTCCAGCATTTGCCTGGTGTCAAAATGGGAAACCACAGGAAACCATCTTCAGGGCTGCCGACAGCAGGGTTCGAACTTACTATCTCCCGAGTACTGGATACTGGCTGCAATTGGCGACTGCAGCTATCGGGCTTGGTGAATTGATCGTCACATTACAAACAAATATACTTACGTTATGTAGCGTTGTCCTCGTCGCATAAGTTTTTTGATTGAGGAGGAAGCGGTAGTTGGATGAGGCGGCAAGGAGAAGGTAATACTTTTTCAGCATGCGAAAATATTGTAGGATAAGCAAATGCTGCACCCGACAAGACCAAACATGTTCAATCTTATTACATAATGCAATTGCAAAAATATAGAATTGACATACTGTATGTCTTTATCCGAAAAGACAAAACATGTTGACTATTAAACAGAAAATTTCGTCGCTACTGTGCTATCTTGTAATCAATTCAGTGAAGCATCTGTCTGTAAGAGGAGGGATTGAGCTAACCTCAGTAACTGTAAGGAGTCCTTTTTCCTTTTTGCCACGAAATATCCTTTTGCCGGGAAGAGGAGCCCTTTTGCCCTTTTGCTAGGATGAAGAGGTATTTTGCCATACAGATAAAGAGGAGTCATTTTGCCCGGAAGAGAAGCACTTTTGCCGTTTTGCTAAACGGATAAAGAGAAGCTCTTTTGCCCTTTTGCCAGGAAGAGGAGCCCTTTTGCCCTACACATGAGGAGGTGTCCTTTTTGCCCATTTTCCCTTTTACTAGGAAGAGGTGCCCTTTTGTACTTTTGCTAGGAAGAAGAGCTATTTTGTCATAGAATAACGAGAAGCCCTTTTGCCCTTTCGCCCGGAAGAGAAGTCCTTTTGCTAAACGGGTAAAGATTAGCCCTTTTGCTCCTTTGCCAGGAAGAGGAGCCCTTTCGCCCTTTTACCTTACAGATGAGGAGGAGGTGTCCTTTTTGCCCATTTGCCCTTTTGCTAGGAAGAGGTGCACTTTTGCTCTCTTGTGCTTTTGCTCTACGGAAGATGCGGAGGAGTGCGGCTGTGTCTCTTCAGAGGAGGAAAAGGCCATAAGAGCCTATGCATAGCCACCATCTTGTGCAGTAGCCCCTGGGCTAGCTTTCTCTTTAAGAGCTAACTTTCACAGTAACCTCTGACCCAGGTTCCAGGAGTTAGTTTCAAAAGAGCCTGTGTATAGCCGCCACCTTGCGCAAGCGTCCATGACCATCATCTTTCTCAATAAGAGCCCATGTATAGCCGCCATCCTGTTCAATTGAACGTGGCTGGCGTCTTTCTCCATAAGAGCCTATGTTTAGCCACCATCATGTGCAAGTGCCCTTAAGCCGTCTCATAAGAGCCTATGTATAGCCGCCATCTTGCGCAAGGGCCCCTAGAGCGTCTTATAAGAGCAGCCGCCATCTTGCGCAAGCGCCCGTAAGCCGTCTCATAAGAAGCTATGTATAGTCGCCATCTTGTGTAATTAGACAGCCGCCATCTTGCGCAAGCTTCCCTAGGCCGCCTCATAAGGGCAGCCGGCTCTTGCACAAGCGTCCCTACGCCGTCTCATAAGGAGTTCTGCATAGCCGCCATCTTGTGCAGTCGGCGTCGGGAAGGGCATCTTGCCGTAAAACGAAATATAGCCCCTTTCGAGATGGCGGATGTGAGGTTAGGCTTGCTCTCTTAGGCGTCGAAAAGGGCAACTAGTTTTTAAAGTGAGGTTATGCCCCTCGAGATGGCGACTGTGAGGTTAGGCTCACTCTCTTATGCAAAATCCACAAATCGGCCTAGCCCTACTACTCTACCAGGGTTCAATGACCTTACGTCAATGACTCGGTGTCAGAACCCGCTTAGGTATACTACTAGGGCTCAATTACCTCGGGTGCTGGCGCAGCAAAAATGCTGACGCTTACGTGTTGGGAGCCCTACTGCTCCGCTACTCTTGTGGCTTCATATCGTTTTACGCCTCTCATTTTTAAATCATCATAAAAGTCTAACCGTCATCATTTGGTATTCCTCTCCTTTTCTTACCCTCCATAACCGAGCTCATTGATTTCCTACGTAACTTACACTCCTGTGCTCGCCTCACACGATGTCGTCACCGAAGTCGGTTTATTAAACGCACTTCTTTAGCCATCGAGTTCATTCCTAATTTAGCCTCTTGCCAATGTTCCCGTTCTCACGTGCTTGTATCGAAGTATTTATCACAAAACAATTGGATAGCTGGATTATTGACCTATTAACGGTCTCTGGAATTTAAATACTGCCTTCTTCATTTCTGCCCAAATGTAGTGAAGTGTTCTTGCTTGTATCTGGGACGGGAGAAGGAGACTGTATTACTACAAATGTGAATTAATGATGGAATTTATATACTAAAACTTATGTGTGGAATCTCTTGACATTGTCATCTAAACTACTTCGTAACTGTCGCAGACTGCCTGAAATAGTTACTGCTTCATCAAATGCACAGGCTAGAATATTATTTAAATTGATTTCTCCTTTCCACAGTTCATTAACTGTTGTGGCTGCATCGCGGCTTCGTCGATATTGTACAGATCATCCAAGCGTGAATTTCTTTGATAACCCTATAACCCGCAACGATGGATAAATCTGAAACTTTACTTGTGATGCTTGATTTATGGACATCAGTAAGAAGGATTTAATCTTAAATGTTTCTGAATGAGTGATATTTTGAATGACTGGACGTAGTTCAGTAACCTTAGCTTTGGTAAGATAATCCAAAATACCACTGTAGCTGTGTGATCAATATATCAATATATGTTGTGCTTGGGTCATCAATCCACAGTCTGGTTGATGCAGTTTTCATGCCACCCTATCCTGAACTAACCTTTTCATTTCCATCTAACTTCTGCATCCTACATCTACTCTCAATTGTTCGTCATACTCACGCGTTAGTCTGCCCCTATCCTTCTTACCAACAAGTCCCTCAAGTCGTGGGAGTCTTAATTCGTGCCCTATTTTTCCATCTATCCTTCTCGCCAAATTTCACCAAATAGTGCTCCTCGCGCCAATTCGATAAGTATCTAATCATTCATTAATCGATCTACCCATCTCACCTTCAGCATTCTTTGGTAACACCACATTTCAAAAGCTTCTATTCTCTCTCTTTGTGAGCTAGTTATTGTCCATGTTTCATTTCCATACAGTGCCACGCTCCAGACGAAAGTCTTCGAAAATATCACTCTAATTCCTATATCCATGTTCGATGTGAGCAAATTTATTTTCTTAAGGAAGGCCTTCCTCGCTTGTGCTTTACATGTCCTCCTTATTCGGCCATCATTACTCATTCTACTACCCAAGTAACACTATATAACTTCATTTCCTGATCCAATATTTCCGGCATCACTTGACTTTGTTCGAGTGCACGCCATTACTCTTGTTTTGGACTTGTTTATTTTCATCCTGCACTCCTTCCCCAGGATTGCGTCCATACCTTTCAGAAATTTCTCCAGATCTTCCGCAGATTCAAGTGACATAACAATAAAATCGGCAAATCTCATTGTTTTTATTTCTTCTCCTTGGATTGTGATTCCCTTTCTAGGTCTTCTTTGATTTCATTTACCGCCGGTTCTATATAAACATTGAACAGTAGAAAGGATAAACGGCAGGCTTGCCTCACTCGTTTCAGGATTACTGCTTCTTTTTCATAACCCTCGATTCTTATCACTGCAGGTTGATTTTTGTACAGAATGTAGACAGACTTTCTTTCTCGGTATCTGATCGCGATCACCTTCACAATCTCAAATAGCTTGGTCCAACCAACATTATTGAATGCCTTTTCTAGATGTACAGTTACCACGTACGTGGGCTTGTCCTTCTGTAATCGATCCTCTGAGATCAGGATTGCTTCACGTTCCTACATTTCTTACGAAGCCAAACCGAACTTCTCCTAACTCAGCTTCTACTTGTCGGATATTTTTTGGAAAGCTTCTTACGTCCTCATTATTAAAATACGACACCGAAGAGCATGTGAAAACTCCTCTTCCAAAACTAGTTAATCCTTTCCTTTTGGTGGAAGTGGTCAACTTTTTTCAGTTTTATAGCTAGGTGAACACTTACTTATTATAGTCATAATTATGAAAATCAAGACTCGATATTTGCGAAGTTATTAAATATTTTGTTTCGGTGTATATTGTTCTGGAATTGTACACTGGAATGAGAGGTTATGAAAATTACTTTATCATTTAGATTAAAGTAGTATTATAATTACGTACATCCCTGCAAGCAGAAATCATAAACTTGAAATACCATTATCATTGCCATAAAACTGTAAAATATTACAATAGCTTTCTGAAACTCGAGCTGTGTTTATAATATTAAGAACGCGTTTATTAGTGATATTATTATTACTTTTTCCTTTGTTGTGGGGCATTAAATAAAAATTAACACAACAGTTCAAATCTTCAGTCATCGTCCTCTTCAGGGGGTGATCTAGTTCCTCGTGGTCTTCATTTCAGTCTGAATTACCCTACGTACCATCTTTATAGAATGACAAATCATTCATATTTCTCCACTCGGACCCGGATTTATTTTGGTCTATTTTTGAGTAATTGGCATAAAAGGCTGCATGAAATTTTCGTATATCCTGCATTGTCAAATGACCACAACCATAAAAACAAATTTTCCTTACATCCTACTGTAACCGAAAAGAAATAACTAATCAAGACTGATATTATGTTATATTATTTATGTCAACTATTCAATTTACACGAAATAGTTTTGAAGCTGGTAATTAAATATTATAGGTACCCTTACCTCTGATATTTATCTTGGTTCTTCCTCCATTTTAACGGATCATTCAGTTTCTTTCGTCCTCTACCAGGAGGTGATAGCAATCTAGCTTATACAGTGTTAGAAATATTGTTTAAAACATGAACTTAAATTGACCTTGTAGGAAATATGAGAAGGAAGATGCGGGAGTTTTGAGACCAAATAACAAATAATAGTAATCTTGCTTATGGACAGAAGAAGTTCTGAAAATAATTTATGTGGGGAAAGAGATAGTTTTGGAACATTACACATGGTGGAAGAGAGAGTGTTTTGAAAATTTACATCAAACTTGAAGCTAGGTTACGCAGAGAAATAGCAAGTTTGGCCATGAAATTGGTAAGAGATTTGTTAGAAGAGTTTGTTGAGAGACGGAAACCACCATTACTTTTTTAAGGGGAAAGAAGCAGTTTTTGAAGTGGAGTCTTCATGTTTACTAGAGGATTGTGAAGACCGAGCTGCTCTCACCAACGCGGCCAGGGCATATGGTTTACTTGATAGCGTTCCATACCTGTGGATCGGATTCTATCCAAAACTGAAAGTCCTGTATATATGATCAAGTTATTAATTGTGACGTAAATATAAAAGTTCCCTTGCCTTCTTTTTGTTGGTGCTGTTAGTGATACCACGTCGGAGTGTGAGATCATGAATTCCCGAGGGGTCGCATTATTGGTGCGAAAGAGTGCAATTAACCACCCAGAGGAGAAGTGTTTCTCTTATGGAACATACAGTATGAATATTAAAGGGTTTAGGCCTAAATTATTTCAATGTCCATCTGCGGTCCCTAGTGTTTCTGTCAAAAATATTCAACACTCAGCACAACACATTCACGTTGATCTGTCACATGACCATTATTTATTTATTTATTTATTTATTTATTTATTTATTTATTTATTTATTTATTCATTTATTTATTTATTTATTTATTTATTTTACGTAAGATTTTTAGTACCCGGAGTGTCTCTGGACATGGTCAGCTCACCTAGTGCAGGTCTTTCGATCGGAATCCCATGGGCGTCCTGCGCGTCTGCGTTTGACATGATCATGATGATGGTAATGGTAATGAGCTAGCGAGAAGGTGAAAACTGGTGTTGCCACATAGTCTCCTCCTGTCGAGTAACCCCAAGGGCTCTGGCTCAAGCCATAACATCGCCATCCAACGAACGGATCGCCATCAACAAAGTCAAATGTCTTAATTCCGTATGATTAATTCTCAGAGGTTCAGTATTTTATCCGGGATTTTGGCACGCAGACTAGTAATTAGAAATTGTACCAGGAGTATGCATAAGTTTCTGCCAGTTTTTGTGGTAAAGAAAACACGTAATTTTCAAGGGAAATTCATTTTTGTTTATTCAAAATATCGGCCATCAGCTTCTATACACTTCAAAATCAAAAATCAAATCAAAATCTCTTTATTTGCAAATGAGGTGTCTTCCTCGGTGGCAAATGGTACACTAAAATACATTATTGTCAAGCACTAAATTTTAAATTAACAAGAGACGAAGAAAATTTTCCTAGAATACAATATTATAAAATTTACGCTAATAATTTGTTCTATTAAACACACGCATCATCCTTAATAAATTTATATTGTTTACAAAATTCTACTTATAATATCTTACAAACATAGTCAACTCATATACAGTATGTGAAATTACTTCTAATAATAACATACAACTGATATAAGATTAAAATTAACATTGAATTTATTTACATATTTATATTTTTCCCATTTTGGAACCTAAGTAGCATAACGACCTGCTGCGTCTTAACCAGAGCCCCTTTTGCCACCACTTTTCACAGTTCCTGAAGGGCCTTCACAGCTACCGTAGCGGCCCCAGGGCCCTCGAAGTCCCCACTGTACAGTACTTCACCCCTGCAGGCAGTCACCTACTTCGCCTGTCCCTCCATAGACTATAGGGGATGGAATTAATTTAATCACACACATGTTTTATTTACAATATCCTGCACTGGTCGAATGCCCTCTAATATTTCATTTATTTTCTCTGTTGTTGTTTATTCTCTTCTTGAATATCTGTACAGATTTTGGAAAAGGATCAAACACTACCCCTGGTAAACTGTTCCACTCCTTCACGCCCTCCCCAATGAATGAAAATTTACCCCAATCGCTTCTGCTAAAATTCTTTCTAATTTTGTACTTGTGGTCAGTTCTACCAATATAATTATTTTCCAACTGAAGCCTCTCACGGATATCTCTCCATGCTTCTTCTCCTGTATAGGCTCTGTATAATCCTATAAGTCTAGTTTTCTCCCTTCTCTTACTTAAAGTTTCCCAACCAAGTTCCTTTAACATTTCTGATACATTACTCTTTCTCCTGAAATCCCCTGTTACAAACCTTGCTGCTTTCCTCTGCATACCATCTACTTCTTTTATTAGGTATTCTGGGTGAGGATCCCAATCACTGTTTGCATATTCCAATAATGGACGAACCATACTTAAGTAACTTTTTTCTTTGAATTCTTTGTTGCATCCTTTAAGTAGCCTCATTATGACATGTAATGATCTGTATGCTTTCCCAACAATGTCATCAACATGACCCTTCCAGTGCAAATTACTTTCAAATATCACACCTAAATATTTGCACTTGCCATCTTTAGGGATAACTACCTCATCCAAAGTATATTCAAATTCAGTTTTTAAAACTCCTGTTTGTAATTGTTGTAACAGTTGATTTGCCTCCATTAATCTTCCTATTATTTTCTTCAACCCATTCTTGGATACTCTCAAGGTCCCTTTGTATTTCTGAGCAATCCTTAATGTTATTTATTTTCCTATCAACAATTATGTCATCTGCATACAATCTTATTTTCGATGTTATATTGTTCCCTAAATCATTTGCGTATATTAAGAAAAGTAACGGACCGATTATACTACCCTGTGCAATTCCCTTCCAAACTTTCTCTTCCTGTGATATATTACTTCCTACTTTGACTTTCTGAACCCTTGAATTTAGAAATGTTCTTATCCAACATATAACCCTTACGTCCAATCCTATTCCCTCCAATTTATTTTCCATGTTCCACTCTATCAAAGGCTTTGGAAATATCTATGGCTATGCAATCTAACTGGCCTCCTAAATCCAACTGATCTGATATGTCCTGCTGAAATCCCACCAGTTGTGCCTCGCAAGAAAATTTCTTTCTAAATCCATACTGGCTCCTCATGAACCAATTTTTATCATCACATATCCCTCTGATGTACTTTGCTATTAAACTCTCCAGTATTTTACAAACTATACTGGTCAGGCTGATTGGTCTGTAGTTCTGTGGTTTCCTTTTATCACCCTTTCCTTTATAAATTGGTATTATTATAGATTCCTTCCATTCCTTTGGTATTACACTATTATTTGTGACATAGTCAAAGAGAAATTTTAAATAAGGCACTATATACCACCCCATTGTCTTTAATACCTCCCCAGTAATTTGATCACTTCCTGCTGCTTTTCCTTGCTGAAGCAGTTGGATTTCTCTGAAAATATCTTCATTTGTGAATGAAAAGCTTCTTGTTTCCCTATGTGTCTCTCCCTCTCTATCTTCTGTTATGGTTTCCAAGTCCTGACAATCTTGTACTGAATCTCTGAATTCCCTAGTAAAGAGGTTTGCTTTCTCAGTATCTGTTAAATAGTGTTCATCCCCTTCTCCCACCATTGTAGGAATTTGGATTCCTTTTCCTTTTTGATTCCTAATATATGAATACAGCTTTTTCCATTTCCCTTTGTGGTCATTACCCTCTTGAAGAATGCCATTCATATAATTCTCTTTTGCTTCCTTTTTCACTCTATTCAGTTCCCTCATTAGCTGTTTTCTAGTTTCTCTATTCTCACTACCCTCTTTGATTTTCCTGTTTACTATTCTACATTTTCTTTTAAATTTTCTAATTTCCCTTGTATAATAAACAGGGTCTGAGGTCATTTCACCCTTCTTAACAGGTACAAATCTCTTCTCACCTTCCCAAATGATTCCTTTAAATTTAGCCCAAAGTGTATCCATTTTACTCCCTTCACTTATCCAACAACTGAATTGTGATTTAAGGTAAGTCCCAAATTCATCAACTTCAGTTTTTCTGTACAATTTCTTTTCTTGTGTGACCCTCTTATTAAGCCTTTTTGGTACCAGTCCTACATCCATTATTACAGCCTTATGGTCACCTATTCCTTCAATTACCTCAGCTTTATCAACAATTTCCCATGGTTTAACCAAGAATACATCTAGTAAGTTATTGAGACGAGTCGGTTCTTGTACTACTTGTGTAAATCCTACCTCCCAAATTAACTTATTTGCCAGTTTCTGCTCATGGGCTTCACTTGCAGCTCCATTCCATTCAACTTCAGGCAAGTTTAGATCTCCCCCAATTATTACCATATCATTATTATTTTTATGAGTATAACCTATTATTTTCTCATATATTTCAATGTCTCTTTCCTCTCTTCCAGGCCTGTATGTTCCTATAATTCCCACCTCCTTCATATTATGACAAACTAATTTTATCCCTAATATTTTATCCCTTTCATCGGTAAACCATTCATGTGAACAATAAGTTTCCTTCACCAGAATAAACACCCCCCTCACTTTTTATCTCCTCGGTCTCTACGATAGACTGTGTACCCTTCTGGAAATACTTCTCTATTACCCACCCCTTCTCTCAACCACGATTCCACTCCTATCACCACATCAGTCTCATAAGATTCCATCAATGTACCGAATTTTAATTGTTTATTTACTACACTCTGACAGTTTACCGAGAGCAATCTCAGACCCCCTTCCTCCCTAAAACTTGACTGTTGCAATTGGGTAACGTTTGACTCGTGAGTTGAGAACGTCCCTGGAACCCAGATCCTTGTACATAGATCTTGATTTAAGGGTCTGGGTTTTCTGGCAAGTTTCCCTGTATGTGCCAGTTTAGTGGTATGGGTTTCCTTAAGTACAGATTAGTTTGCAAATCTCTGTTGATAATTGTAGCAATTTGTCTACAGAGATTTGCTTTTCCATTACCATTCAGATGTAACCCATGCCTAGTGAACATTTGCCTGCCAAGACCTAAAGTATCTACTACATAGACATTTCTACAACTCTTACATAATCTCTTGATTTTTATATTTACATCATGTACTGCTTTGTTAAATATGAGTCCTCTAAAAGGTCATACCTGAGTGGCACATTAACTTCAATTACTTTTGAGTCAGGTAGTTTGAAAATCTTACCTCTGAGAGTCGTAATTAGTTCCTCACCTTCATTTGCAGCAATGTCATTTGTACCACTCACAATCACCACGTAGTTGTCCTTCTCTAACACAGGATCACAACTTGAAAGGGCGTCTTCAGTTTTGGCACCTGGTTTTATTAGTCCTAAAACCTCAGTTTCTGGATTCTGCAGCTCATCCTTGATGCCTTCTGCCATACCCCGCCCTTGACTGTCTGCGTAGAGATGAATCTTTGGCGATCTTGACTTTCGGTTGGTTTTCTTCTTCTGTAGGTTACCTCCACTGGATTTAAAATTATTTGGAAAACTTGGTGTGTCTTCTTCTGGAACTTGCTGCAATAACTGAAATCTATTTTGGCACTGCAAATAGTTTTTTCCCGGTTTTATGTTGTACGTAGTTTCTCCCATATGTTTAACATTAGGCCTAAAATGGCTACGCGTCACTTCCGTCCACGGCGATCTTTCTTCTCCAATGTCTTCTTTATCTTCCAGTTTCTTTATTCTGTCCTTTAAGCTTTCATTTTCATACTTCAGAGCTCATAAGTCTTCTTGCAGCACTCCTAAAATCTTAATTATAGTTTTGTATGTCTCTCTTTCTTGTTGTTCTGCCTCACTACCAATTTGTTTACACTCGGGACACAGCCACTCACTTTCTTCAATATCAGTCCTATTTACAATATTTGCACAACGAAAATGGTACCATTCATCACACTTACGACACAGAATCCCATTTTAATTACTCTTCTGCATTTGCCACATTTTTCACTGCATCTTACCCATTATCTACTACGGATATCACAGACTCACACACAGTAGTTGCCATCTTACTTCCTCCTCTTACTTCGCCCATCTTTCAGGTAAGTTATGAATACCATGCCAGAAAAACCGCTTGTGCTTTGCGGCAAACCATTCGTCGAGCCATTTTCCAAATTCCCGAAATTGCTGAAGTGCTGCTCTGAGAGCGCGTGCCCCGTTCATGCGAAGAGATGATGGCGCCAGGTCGGGAGAGTACGGCGGGTGCGGAAAGATGTCCCAGCCAAGCGATTTCAAGGTGTATTCTGCTGTGTGGGACGGCGCATTGTCTTGTAACAAAATCAATTTGGCACGTCTTCTGGCCCATTCCTGTCGTCTTTCGATGAGTGCGTGATTTAAATGAAACATTTGTTGGCGATAGCGTTGTGTATTAACGGTTTCGCCGGGCTTAAAGAGTTCATAATACACAATACCGCTCTTGTCCCACCACGCACAAAGCATGGTCTTCTAGCAGAAGCGATTTGGCCTTTGTGTTGAAGAACCAGCTTCGCCAGGTGACAGCCACGGTTTTCTTCACTTCCGTCACCCGTCACAATTCGGTACAGAAATTACTTTCTTTTGTGGCGTTGAAGCAGCATTTCAGAGGTGACTTTGCGATTTTCCATTTTCCGTTCATTCGAATCGTGTGGGACCCATTTACCGACTTTACAGATCTTCCCATTGCTTGCAAAAGTCTGCTGATTGTTTCTTGTGACACATTCAATGCTTGTGCCAATTGCTGTTGGGACATCATCCAGAGCGCGCACTGTCTTTCACATTGAAATCACCACGTTTAAATTGTCGAATACATATCTCACATGTTCTAGTCGACGGAGCGTGTTCACCACATGTTTCTACCAGCAAACGATGACTTTCCACAGTCTTTTCCTTTTGATTAAATGATAAAAGCTATGCGTGCCGCAAATGTTCTTTTTCACCCACAAACTTTGACATGATCACTGAACGATACAACACACACGTTAGTGTTTGGCGGACTCAACTTGTATGTGTTCGTAGGTTAATGTCAGACGAACAAACCGACGTATGCGTCAAATTCATACGCTACGTAGTGTTCGCTGACACCATCTGTAAGTGAAACCGTAAAAGACTTATACATACACCTGGTAAATCATCTCCTCTCCTACTCTGCCTGGCAAAATTCTGATGGTGAATTTTTTTTCTATCAATGAGACCCGCACTAGCTGAGTACGGGATCGGACTTAAGGCCATAACGATCGTGGCCGTCAGTTCATGATTGATTCCATATTTTGTTGAATGAATAGAGCGAACATGTAGGTACAAACCACTTCTGCGAATACATTTTTTAATGAGTTACCAAATATTTTATAAGCATGCAGGAAAAAAAAAATACGCCTCGATCAATTAAGTGTAAATTTCTTTTGAGGGTATGAGGTAACTGAAAACATAAAGGACTTTTTGCACCCTATTTTTAATACGTGCAGTTTTAAAAAATGTGACGTAAAGTGGTCCCAAATGAGGCTAATGTAAGGTAATTTGCTGTGAAATATAGAACAATATAGTTTCTTGTATAGAACAAGTGGAAGGTTTGGTCGATTTTAGTGAAATATATCAATTAAAGGAACCATATCTTTGATAGTCCTACACTACCCCCTGCAAGGATACCCAGATAATGATGATATCTTAGCAAATTGAATCCACTTGAAAGTCTCTAATATATGACTGTCAAGAAACAGATTTAGAAATTTTGTCGTATCAGTAATACTCGCGTGTGAACCATTCAATTCTATATAATATGCGCGAATTGTATATTATCTTCTCGGTTTACTAAAACATACTATTTTTTGTAAAATGTATCGTTAATTTACTAAAACGAAACCAAAGCGTTAATAACAAACTTCTATGTTCATATAATTTGTCACACTTGTTCATAGTATCACTAATTCACAATGATTGACAAGTTCACGGAATGTTATACATAAAAGTGATTTGATAGAATGTGAAGATAATCTTATAGGACAAAATGTGTCTTTCTGTTACTAATAGGTTCTTCTCCAGGTAAGTATTATATTTTGTGTTTCGACAGACTGGAATAACTTAAAATTATTACATAGATTTGTGTCGAATAAGTATAAACTACTTTATTGGATGGTGGTATCTTCCACGATAAGCCTTCATCTACTTGAGTGAAGTAGGTATTTACGTTTTCAGCAACATCATTAAGTTGTCATACTTTAGAACATTCACCATATTTTCCCATAGGAATTATTCAGAAAGCTATTAACTGTATTCCATGCCAGTCTGGAGTCCGGAATACCTGCATAAAATCTCTCATTATAATTCATTCATTACATTAAACTTCTTCACTTTGCATTTAGTTTCCTTTGCAGAGTACCTGCCATATTGTAACTTCGTTTGTGATCAGCTATAATATTCTCATCTCTAGGATATTTTTTGACGCTCAATCAATCAATCAATCAATCAATCAATCAATCAATCAATCAATCAATCAATCAATCAATCAATCAATCAATCAATCAATCAATCAATCAATCAATCAATCAATCAATCAATCAATCAATCAATCAATCAATCAATCAATCAATCAATCAATCAATCAATCAATCAATCAATCAATCAATCAATCAATACTGATCTGCATTTAGGGCAGTCGCCCAGGTGGCAGATCCCCTATCTGTTGTTTTCCTAGCCTTTTCCGAAATGATTTCAAAGAAATTGGAAAATAATTGAACGTCTCCTTTGGTAAGTTAATCCGCCGGGCCGAGTGGCTCAGACGGCTAAGGCGCTGGCCTTCTAACCCCAACTTGGCAGGTTCGATCCTGGCTCAGTCCGGTGGTATTTGAAGGTGCTCAAATACGACAGCCCCGTGTCGGTAGATTTACTGGCACGTTAAAGAACTCCTGCGGGACTAAATTCCGGCACCTCGGCGTCTCCGAAGACCTTAAAAAGTAGTTAGTGGGACGTAAAGCAAATAACATTATTATTATTATTAAGTTAATCCAATCCCTAACTCCCCTTCCTATAAATGAGTATTTGCCCCAGTT
The DNA here is from genome assembly GCF_040414725.1 of Anabrus simplex. Classification (NCBI taxonomy): domain Eukaryota; kingdom Metazoa; phylum Arthropoda; class Insecta; order Orthoptera; family Tettigoniidae; genus Anabrus; species Anabrus simplex. The sequence goes on along the minus strand of NC_090266.1, from coordinate 46,245,112 downwards.
TGTCCTCTTGAATTCCAACTTTATCTTCATATTGTGATCTTTCCTAATTTTATAAACGCCATTCAAACTTATTCGCCTACTAATGTCATTCCACGCCATCTCTCCGCTGACAGCTAGGAACATACCACTTAGTCGAGCAGCTCTTCTTCTTTCTCTCAATTCTCCCCAACCCAAACATAGCAACATTTTTGTAACCCAACTCTTTTGTCGGAAATCACCCAGAACAAATCGAGCTGCTTTTCTTTGGACTTTTTCCAGTTCTTGAATCAGATAATCCTGGTGAGGGTTCCATACACTGGTACCATACTCTAGTTGGGGTCTTACCAGAGACTTATATGCCCTCTCCTTTACATCCTTACTACAACCCCTAAACACCCTCATAACCATGTGTAGAGATCTGTACCCTTTATTTAAAATCCCATTTATGTGATTACCCCAATGAAGATCTTTCCTTATATTAACACTTAGATACTTACAATGATCCCCAAAAGGTACTTTCACCCCATCAACGCAGTAATTAAAACTGAGAGGACTTCTCCTATTTGTGAAACTCACAACCTGACTTTTAACCCCGTTTATCAACACACCATTGCCTGCTGTCCATCTCACAACATTTCCCAGGTCACGTTGCAGTTGCTCACAATCTTGTAACTTATTTATCACTCTATAGAGAATAACATCATCCGCCAAAAGCCTTACCTCTGATTCCACTCCTTTCCTCATATCATTTATATATATAAGAAAATATAAAGGTCCGATAATACTGCCTTGAGGAATTCCCCTCTTAATTATTACAGGGTCAGATAAAGCTTCACATACTCAAATTCTCTGAGATCTATTTTCTAGAAAGATAGCAACCCATTCAGTCACTCTTTTGTCTAGTCCAATTGCACTCATTTTTGCCAGTAGTCTCCCATGATCCACCCTATCAAATGCTTTAGACAGGTCAATCGCGATACAGTCCATTTGACCTCCAGAATCCAAGATATCTGCTATATCTTGCTGGAATCCTACAAGTTGAGCTTCAGTGGAATAACCTTTCCTAAAACCGAATTGCCTTCTATCGAACCAGTTATTAATTTCACAAACATGTCTAATATAATCAGAAAGAATGCCTTCCCAAAGCTTACATACAATGCATGTCAAACTTACTGGCCTGTAATTTTCAGCTTTATGTCTATCACCCTTTCCTTTATACACAGGGGCTACTACAGCAACTCTCCATTCATCTGGTATAGCTCCTTCGGCCAAACAATAATCAAATAAGTACTTCAGATATGGTACTATATCCCAACCCATTGTCTTTAGTATATCCCCAGAAATCTTATCAATTCCAGCCGCTTTTCTAGTTTTCAACTTGGCATACGGTAAGTGACGTCTGTCACGAAGGTATGTGCTCAGAAACGTTTTAATGTGCAACAACGCTGCGCTAAACTAAACATCAGAAGTGCTTAATAAAATCTTCCGGCCAGAGAATAGGCAGCGCTTGCGTTATGAAAGGGCCTCATATGCAGCTATTGCTCCGTCAGACAACAGATATGCACAAGTCCATCAGTTTCACAATGGAGCCAGAAACTAACAAGAAAATAAACTATTTAGACATCACAATCTACAGGAATAATGACAACCCCTCTTACAAAATATACAGAAAACCCACTCAGACGTCGTACACTATTGACAACGAGTCTACACACCCCCACACAAACAAAATAGCAGGACTGAATACAATGATACACACATACTGTACCAGGAAGGCTTAGGGCCGGGCACATACGAGTTATAAATCTTTATTCATTAGCGAACGGCTAAGTTACGATGCAAGAACAGCTGTGCGAGAAAAGGTTCTCGTTCTCACTTCACTGCGTGAGGGAGACCGCATGAGTGGAGCAAGGTCAAGTGACGTCAGCACTGCCTGTACTTGCCTCCCCTTGGAATTCTCCCGAAACCATTTTTAAGCTTTTCAACGACTAGATCAAAAAATTTGAGACCAACACTAAATTGTAGCCCATATTTTAAAAGTACAACCCTGCAAATCCGTCCAGTGGTTTCCAAGATATAACAAGTTGAAGTTTGGGAAGTATTATCACCCCTTCGTCACATGACTCAGAGTGCTGCTCGCAGCCGGATGTAAATAGGTCAACGAACCGAGGTTATAGCCAATGTGTTCTACGATTATGACAGAACGGTTCTTTGCTCCGTCGCGATCCGCGAAGACATAGAAGTTACACTCGGACATTTCGAAATCGTAGGAAGACGTCGCAAGTAAAATTTCTACCGCGTCGTGACGAATGAAATGTTATAAAATTTCTCCGACTAAATCGTCATTGCATAATATTTAGGAGCGTGTTAACCGAGTGAAGTTACAATATAAATTGTGAGTCGAAGTGTAATTTGAGATTTAAGTATTTCATTTACCTTTTGACATTATTGTGGACTTTGTCATTTTTTGGTAATTGAACTTTATCATGAACTGTGACAGTATTTTAAGACACTGCGTGTGATAAAGTAAACTTCTAATTTATGACCATTTAAATGATTCTGAGACGCATTTCTCCTATACTAGTACAATTGTGAACTCTGTGAGATTCTATTCCACTAAACATTCAACTAATAACAGGGCTAAATGTGACTATTTTTTCGTGAATTTTCTCGAAATTTCGATTACTACTGCGAGAAACTAACTGAATGTTAAGAACTTTCTATGGCAATATTAGGTAGTATGGACTCATGTTATACAAATTCAATCATAAAATCTCCTTGATCTATGAACGTTATTATTCCAAAGACTGTTGTAGAGACTGTTGTTAATGAAATTTTTTCAAGTGTTTCATGGACTGTGATGATTATTCTACGGTCGAACCTAAGACATAATCAATGACTATTATGAACTGTGACAGTTTTCAATCCTTATTCTATAAACTGTGTGTGAGAAAAGCTGTGTTTTCCGTTTGGAAACGACCGTAGGTCATTACTTCATTAACTTGACTTACGAATCATACTGTAGCCCAGACTGTGATATTCTAAGACACGTATTCAACATCGTAAAACAAAAGTGAGAATACGAACTGTGCATTGAGACTTGTGTCAGGGTATAATACCAATCTCGATGATAATTGAGAGCTCTATAGTCCATTATGTTGTGCCAATTGAACTTTCCGTGTTCTGACATTATCGTTAAAAGAACATCGGAAATCTTGGCAAAGTGTTGTGAGATTCAGCTGCGTCGAACGTCGTTTCCAGCGTGGGATTAACGTGGTTTCATCGATTATGGTACCGATCGAGGGACGTCGACGAGGGATAATAACGTGGTATCTTCAGTGAACGGACTTGTCACGCTGCTGGTGTTGAGTTCGAGCCTTGGCTGCACGCTGCAGCAAGTTCCAACCACCAAGCCGCAGGACAATACATCACCAACCATTATAAGCAGATTCCAGGTGATTTCTTATATTTTAAGTGAGTAATTCCACTTAGACACTTTTAACAAAGCACTCAGTTATTCATAGTGCTCCATCCTACAACAGAAAAGTGCTTCGTGTGAATTTCAGCTTGTTATTCATAATAATTCAAGAAGGCTTCGTGTCTTGCTTTTGAACTATAAATTCCTTCAAAAATATTTTATAACTTGAAGTAATTTCACGTAGATGAACTCTGGGGTTTACCAGTGCACTATTTAATTTTTTATAAAATCAACTTAGATGAACTGTAGGAGTATACAGCAAGTGTTTGAAAACTTTAATTTGAGTCTCTGTTAATATTATGTTTAAAAATATTAGAAACACTGTAGGTTTGCATCACAAGATATGGACTTAATTTTTACGCAGATTATAAATTTGATTAAGTGAAATTTTATGTGCAAAGTGTTATTTTGGTATTTAAATCCATTTATGAGATCTTAGATGAACTGTAAGGTGTTCACGATCTCTAAAAAAGTTATATTAATTTTGGACATTTTTAATCAAGTAGATATCTCAGAATACAACAGCATTGATATTTTATTTTTGCATTTTTGAAAATACCATAAAAATAATGACTGAAAATTTAAATTTGACGATTCAACTGCAGGGTGATTTTTATGAATATTTTTAATGAATTTTGTCAAAAAGATTTTACCATCTATTATTCGCCCTGCGAAACTGTCCATCACTGTACCTGCTCCAATAAGTAACCGATTAATACCTGAGATCCTTCCCATGCTCTCGCCCCATTATCATTTCCTGCCACAATACATACATACATACATACATACATACATACATACGTACATACATCCACTGAAATCATTCCTAACGTAGCCTTTATCTCCTAATTCCGAGTACATTCCTGCCATTGTTCCCACCTGTTTGTACCAGCAATCATTCTCGCTACTTCATGTCCGTTACTTCTAACTTATGATATCCTGAGTTCAGCCAGCTTTCGCTCCCGTAAAGCAAAGTTAGTCTGAAAACAGACCGATGTAAAGATAGTTTCGTCTGGGAGCTGACTTCCTTCTTACAGAATACTGTTGATCACAACTGCGAGCTCACTGCATTAGCTTTACTACACCTTGATTCAATCTCACTATGTTACCATCCTGGGAGAACACACAACCTAAATACTTGAAATCATCGACCTGTTCTAGCTTTGTATTACGAATCTGACATTCAGTTCTGTTGAATTTCTTACCTACTGACGTCAATTTAGTTCTTGAAAGGCTAATTTTCATACCATATTCATTGCACCTATTTTCAAGTTCCAAGGTATTAGACTGCAGGCTTTCGGCAAAATCTGCCATTAAGACCAAGTCATCAGCTTAGGCCAGACTGCTTACTACATTTCCACCTAACTAAATCCCTCCCTGCCATTTTATACCTTTCAGCAGTTGATCCATGTAAACTACGAACAGCAAAGGTGAAAGATTACAGCCTTGTCTAACCCCTGTAAGTACCCTGAACCAAGAACTCATTCTACCATCAATTCTCACTGAAGACCAATTGTGAACATAAATGCCTTTGATTGATTTTAATAACCTACCCCTAATTCCACAGTCTCCCAGTATGGCGAACATCTTTTCCCTCGGTACCCTGTTATATGCTTTCTCTAGATCTACGAAACATAAACACAACTGCCTATTCCTCTCGTAGCATTTTTCAATTACCTGGCGCATACTGAAAATCTGATCCTGACAACCTCTCTGTGGTCTGAAACTACACTGGTTTTCATCCAACTTCCTCTCAACGACTGATCGCACCCTCCCTTCCAAGATGCCTGTGAATACCTTGCCTGGTATACTAATCAATGAGATACCTCGATAGTTGTTGCAATCCTTCCTGTTCCCTTGCTTATAGATAGGTGCAATTACTGCCTTTGCCCAATCTGAAGGTACCTTACCAACACTCCACGCTAATCTTACTACTCTATGAAGCCATTTCATCCCTGCCTTCCCACTATACTTCACCATTTCAGGTCTAATTTCATCTATTCCTGCTGCTTTATGACAATGGAGGTTATTTACCATCCTTTCCACTTCCTCAAGCGTAATTTCACCAACATCATTCTTCTCCTCCCCATGAGCCTGGCTGTTCGCAACACCACCAAGTAAATTTCCTTTTACCTTGAGAAGATGTTCAAAATATTCCCTCCACCTCTCGAGTGATTCCCTGGGATCTATTATGAGTTCACCTGAAATACTCAAAACGCTGTTCATTTCCTTTTTTCCTCCTTTCCTAAGATTCGTTATTACTGTCCAGAAAGGTTTCCCTCATGCTTGACCCTAACTTTTCCAGGTTACAATGATACACAGAGCTATTTCGATACGAATGAGCACAACGGATTTCAATGAATTTATACAAATCATTAAACAAATCGCGAAGGAAAAGAACCACCCTCCAGGCACCGTCGATAAACTATTAAAAAAACATAAGAAAAATCTCCGGGAAACCACCACACATGACAAAGTAATATACGTGGTTCTCAACTACGTTAACAACAACAAATACAAAGTAGCTAGTATTTTCAAGAAACAAGTTTTAAAAGTAGCCTTTAGAACGAACAACACACAACAGATACACATCAGCAAGTGCAACCTAAACAAAATAGAACCTTTCTCAAAGTCAGAAGTGTAGGAACTCAAGTGCGAAGAACTAACTGCAATGCCACATATATAGGTCGAACGAAACGTAATTTCTACACAAGATACAAAGAACAGAAGAACGCTATCAGATATAATCGGCATTCAATCTTTGGGGAGCACATATACGACTGTTCACACCATTTCACAGACATCAACACAGATCTAAAAATATTACACATCGAAAATAAAAGGAAATCTTTGAATATAATAGAAGCAATATAAATTTATATCGCAAAAATGCTAATGTGACCATAGAAACTTAAAAAATTCCCCCCCTATTCGCTCTACTCACATAACATCTGGACAACACTTACTCATTAAATTACCTTTTATCATAATAATAACATTTAATAGTTAGTCTCTATTTCAATTCCTTACGTTATTCACCTAAAATCATTAATTTGCATTCATCCATATTACATAAAAGTACATTTTAACATGTAGTTGGTTAAAAAAACTTCTCTCCCCTCTCCACGGTACAGTATACTCGTTTATCATCCAATATGAGAGATGCACAATGCTCCACACGATCCCTCCCATGCTTCCCCACCCCTCTCTGCGAGCAGTGTGCTTTACTCAAAACTATCCATGACCACAGTCCTGAAATAGTGTTTGGTGTCAACGGACGTAGCAACGGCAGTCTAGATAAGTACGTATGTTTTCCTTGTATTAATACTTGTAAATTTATTTTTGTCATTCCTGGTTCATGTTATCACTAAACTCTCTGTCATTGACAAGTTTACGTAACATAAACAATACTGTACATATACACGCATGTTTTAAGTGATTTGATAGAATCTGAGTACGTGCTTGTAGAACGAAATATGTTATTCTTTGTGTAATAGTGTGTATTTTTAGAGGTATGCTTATAGTGTTATAATTTATATTGTAGTTGCAGTGTCTTTGACAGACTGAAACGCTTTTGTTACACTTAGACAACAGATCAGAATTCTGTACGGATCTCTCAGGATGATGGTCACTTCAATTATTCCCTTGAAAAAATTGAACAGTACCAGCTTCAGGCCCTTCTTAGAAAAGTATATCAGTCAACCTACTCCCAATGAATCAACTTTGAGAAAATTTTATATCTCCAGTCTCTATGAAGAATTTGTAAAGAAAATAAAATCTGAAGCCCTCAACCACACGATATGGGTTGCATTGGACGACACAACTGACGTAACGTAATCATTGGTGTTCTTAAAGATGACAAGCACGGTAATGTGTTTCTCCTGATGTGTGCGGTTTTGGAGAGAATAAATTATTCCTCCATTGCAGTGCTGTTTGATGATGCTATGAAGTTACTGTGGCCCGATGGGGTGAAAAATAAACAAAATGCTACTTCTTGTAACTGATGCCGCCCCGTACATGAAGAAGGCAGACCGAAAGTGGTCCACGTAACGTACCTTGTCCATGCTTTGCATAGAGTGGCCGAAGAGGTTTGGATCTACTACCCTGAAGCAGATAACTTAATTGCAAATGAATAGAAAATATTCCTGAATGCTCCCCTTCGAGTTCAAATATTAATATAAACTGCTCCTTCTCTGCCTCTTCCACCTCAGCCTGTCCTTACTCGTTCGAGGGCTTGGCTTGACGCTGTTAAATATTACTGCAGAAGTTACGATTCCTTCAGGGCGGTTGTTCAGGAATTTGATCCTTGCGATTCATCTTCTGCCCGGATTGTGCAAAATTTGTCTACTTCTGCCCGCTTGGTCGGAAATTTGGTGTTCATATTATCGAATTTCGATGTGATACCATGGGCAATCACTCGTCTTGAAACTGTGGGACATCCATGAAGTGACACGTTGGATATTGTGAAGAACATTGAGTGTGATTGGAAGAAATGGAAGGGTGAAGTGGCTGGGAAAACTTCTGAAAAACTGCAAAGAGTGCTGTCCTCAAATGAATGTTATCCTACGCATTGTAAGATACTTGGCATTCTTTGTGGACGCCATAAAACATTTGCTGATTTTCAGCAGCATATTTCTCCAGAGGTCATAACCTTGTTCAAATTTGCCCCCATAATATCTTGTGACGTCGAGCGGAGTTTCTCCAGGTACAGAAACATTCTGTCTGACTACCGAAGAGGATTCGAGTTCGACAATTTGAAAATGCACATGAACACATTATCACACAGTGCAATTTCACTGCCGGAAAGGAATACTAAGACCAGGTATGGATATTTTCATCGTCAATTTTGTAGAAATTTGCCGATTCAGAACTAGTTACATATATTTATCAGATCATCATCCGTTGTTAATTATTTCTAGATTTTTCAGGGTACGTTTACTGTCATACCTGAAGACAAAAAGTACTTTGGTGATTAATAGAAATTGAATGTAACAAACAAAACTGATAAATGTTCGTTTATAGGCCTAAGTTAATCAATTATAATGTGAGGTCATATTTTTTACCTTTCTCTGTAATATATTTAAAATAAATTGGTTATATTCGTTTGCATATTTCGAAGGTTCTTAGGTCCTTAAATTCCGCCCCTGAATAATAATTATTAACAATCTTGTAATTAATATGAAATTTCGCCTCCCACTTAGATCAGACATTGAGCATGGACAGCTGAGAACAGTGGACGTAAAATATCTGTATTGCAATAATTTCAGCAAACATTTCTACTTATGCTAAGACACTGAACAGAATTTTTATATTAAAATTGTTTCTCATTTGGTCATAACACTTGAACATTCTTAATCAGTATCATTTACGCAACGTAAATAATTTTGAAATTTTATACGCAAAATGTAACTTGATTTGATAGAGTTTGGTGATGTTCTTTTTCTGTTAATGATTTGGTTTCTTTTCCAGATATTTTCTAGTCATTTGGCAGAGATGGGTCTGATCGCGACGGTGGGACAAAAAGGGGATAGGTGTGGGCCTTAATTAAGGTACAGCCCCAGTATCTCCCTGGTGTGAAAATGGGAAAACACGGAAAACCATCTTCAGGGCTGCCGATAGTGGGGTTCGAATCCACTATCTCCCGAATGCAAGCTCACAGCTACACGCCCCTAACCTCAAGGCCAACTCAATTGGTCTAGTCTTTTCATAATCCTACCTAAGTTGCTCGGACTGAAAAAAGTTTGTTTAACAACCAGTTCGAAAGCAAAATGAATGTCTTTCACTTTAATAAAAACCGTTTAAATATTAACACCTATAAATAACACATTTGAAACTCCTATCACTTCTTCGTTATCTTCCCTTAACACTACTCCATTCATTCCTAACACACCTACATGCTTAATGTTTACAGAAGTACATACTTTTAATACCTCCATGACTGTCATATTTCAAGATAATTCTGATTTTATAATGTGACACACATTTTTTCTCAATTATCAGGAAATAGTTGAGCGCTGATAGTGAGATTGTGTATTAGGCATAACAGAAACCTCAATGCATCTACACATCCCTTAATTACGCACGGTGGTGTACTATCCGTGCCAGTGGACTTACATGATTTTAACGTAAATACTGCTTTGATTGCGTTCGTCTCCTGTTATGCCATTTACCCATGGAAAACGAGGAGTAATTTCAAACTTTGATTGAAGAATGAAGAAGACTGAGTACCGTGGACACTTCGCAAATAAGAAGTAAGTCCATCTGCTATTTCCTTACACTTAGACAGGCGGTTAACATTCAGGATCACATATTACCAAAGTACATTGCTGTGCTTTCCTTCTTTTATAAAATTCCGAAACGATTTAGGATTTCTTTAACGTTGATTTGCAACTGAAAAAAGTAATATCTATATGTTTTGCTGTTGGATTCTTGGAGTCCTTTTTTATTAACGGTGCTCTGCCTGACTGAATTAAAAATTCTTCATGCGTGTGGTGTGGTACGCACTTGATTTCAGCTTTTCATTGTGTCTGGAGTAAACAGGCCCATTTATCGCAGTTCTTTGAAGAACACATTCCAAAAATACGTTACTAATAACCTCATATGTGTAACTTACATATTGATTTGCGTTTGTGCATGAATCTCACCTACTCACATTCTTGTAAGGATTTTACAGTGGATGAAAGTTGGCTTTGTGGAAGATGAATAAGCTAACTAGTAATATTTTAAATGGCAAAACAATTAAGTTACATTAAATGTACTGTACGGATTGGTGGATATATTCAGGTATGAATGAAAGTTCTCATTTCGAAAGGTCAGTATCTCCTAGCGTTTACCATTGCAGTCTTGAACAGGGTTGATTCATTTAAAAGTTAAGTGCAGACATAACGTTAGCCCGATATATTTCATGTGATCCTCTCTCCGAAAGATTAAAATTATGGTGTTTTATTAAAGAGAGATTGAATTATATATTATCAATGTTTTCTACAGTAGAGATTAAATGTTGATAAATTTCGAGACCAGTATTCTGGTGAATTAAATTTTTAAACATCCAGTACACTAACTAAGGTAACAAATCGGCATTCTAATTATTATGCTTGAATGTGACATTGAATGGATCCAATATCCATAGAATCTGCTGCAGGACTTCGTCACTTTTTGTCCTGTATCATCGTAGAACACTCTCAATCTTCCACCAATAATTTCAATATTGTGGATATTTTCCTTCAACCACGATTTATTCAGCATTAATGCATTGTAGTTATCAGTGATTATAGTTATATAGGTCCATCTGTGAATTTTTATTCAATCGTCACACATTTCGATAACAGCGAGATGAGGTTCTCTCTTCAATTTACATCTACTCAAACAAAAATCCTGACATCCTGGACCGATTTCAAGGTAAAAACGTAATTATATTTTACTTTTTCCCTTGCCTTGATATTACTTGCTACATCTTTCGAAAAATGTGTGAATTCCTTTTATTGCCATAGTGTCACTGAATACAATTCTTCCCTTTAAAGAAATACTAATACTAAGTAAGACACCCGCAGGTACTGTCATTATCATTACAATGAAAATTTCTCTTAATCTTACGGTTATGGAGAAACCAATCTCTCTCATCACATCTCACGGATTTTACAACACACATGGTCCGGCTTGCGATCCATATCATCGCTGCTTTATTCATCCCTATTCATTTTCCAATATGCCACTAACAACATTAACGCGAATCGGCTATAATCCAGCCCTATTCATATTCACAGCGCGGAATTCATCCATTGCTCATATTAATCAAATGACTGGGGGGGAAAGTTCACACTTTCGTAAATCACGTACTTACATCGGTCATCTACTCAAAGCTCCGCCGCTCCCTCCCGGTACAGCAATACATGCAAGTTACAGAAGAAAGTATTCCATCAATTGGGGCAGAATAAACATCGACGCCCGCGCTCTAAATGAAGCATATTTACCGTCACATCTCCACTGTCTATTCGTCCCCTTATTATTTCAGCAACCTTAATTTACATAGGGTATCTGACACTGGTGTGAAGCAAAGAAAAATGTCAGATTTTTTCTGAAGATTCACAATAGATAAAAGTAATGATAAACTGGAATGACTGTGCTTAAAACTTATATCCCTTTTACACATTACCATGTTTCACACTTAATTTAACTAAGGGATCTTAAATATAACATGCAATCTATCCCATAATAAAAATGAAAATAAAATGCGGTTATCCAACCGTGAGGAAAATCAGTATAAAATCCTAACAAGTAACTATTTCATCCCTTTGAAACTGCAAAAATCCTACTCTACAGTCTACATCATTTGCATGCAATTTAATATATTTACATTTTAATGGAAGTTGCAACTCTCCCATACTTTAAAATTGGTACTCATCATATGTCTGGTTCACGCCAACAGCTTTCCCCGGCAGGTAGTACATGGGGTCCTTAGTTGAACATCACGGCAGCGTCAACGGCGTGGAGTCCAGAGTTCGCTTTTAGATGGACTACTCGCATGATGGCTTGGTTCACGTCCGTGTAGAGAAGATGTTGACGTTCAACGATCCGTTGGGTGTATGCAGGCCTCCTGCACGTCGGTCTTCTTCTAAGGATGATGGCGTCGCTGGTACACAACACAAATGAGGAGATTTAACTAACTATAACTGTGTTAATTTGCGACACATTATATGACTTTCCAATCAGAGAAAACTCAAATGCTCGAATTTCCTGACCAAGCAATGGTATTGTTCCTGTAGCCCATTACTTCTCCCACATTCGTCTGTCAAACTCACTGTCAGCAATTAGGCACTAAGTCACAAATAATGGGATTTCACTGTCACTGGCTACTTGATAATGTTACAACAAGTGTAATTTCAGCTCGGCCTAATCTTAATACTAGTCTTTATGGCATACAGACTTAATCGCTGCGCTAGGGTTATTTAGCTGATACCGCCCTTTCTAAATTCACTATCAGTGAGCCGCTTGTTCATCTCACAATTTATCATTCGATAATACACAGTTAATAAAGCTCCTATAGGATTTAATTGATCTTACTGAGTTCATATACTGGATTTTACGAAGCGTAGCATGCTAGCATTTAAGTCACATGTAAATCACTCCCGTATAATTAATCTATAATTGCACACGTTACGTGAATATTCATCGTCACAGATTTTTTCCATCCTCTGAGAGTATGACTAACTCCAAATTGTTTCCTTGTCAATATTATTATTATTATTATTATTAGATTTGTAGACACTGACGAATAATTACTGACTTTCTCACTCACTTCATAACCTCAGAACAAAGACTACTGTTGAAGAGCCACTCACAAAGTATACATCACACTGCAACTGAAAATATCGAAGTACCGTGGCTTGTTCTGCATCGCTCTTCTTAAATAGGGAAACCGTGTTAGACCTGGTGGAGAGGGCTAACTCCTCCCCTTTATGAAAATTCGCTCCGCTAATCTGCGGCTCCCAATATTTGCCAAGGTATCAAATTGAAGCTCGTTCACTCCAGTTTCCACTGATCAAATCTCATTACTATCGCGTCGTAGGTTTTGACGTAATCTCAGAAACGTCCTTTGGTAGCTTCGTGTGGGACGGGTTTAAGCTCGGGGAAATTCTGATTTCGCTCCCGCTGTTCGCCTCCAACATCTGGTCCGCACCTGGCTGGGTGTTTGTTTGCTGCGTACTTGGTTACATTTCAATTATATACAACACTTCTTAGTGTGGTAAATCTGTACAAAATTAGCCGATTCTTATGAGCCTTGAGTCATAAAAATCCATCACGCATTACGCGATTTCGGTAATTATTCCTTTTGAAACAGTTGAAGTCTGTGGAATTGTAATGGTGCTTTTGTGGGAAAAAGAGCGAAGAAATAATGTTTCCAGGGCCGAATGCATTGTCTGTGACCTACTTCGCTCTCTCAGCTTGGCGAGGGTATGTTCTTCTCTGTCGCACCAAAGTGAGAGCGCTTTTACTTCCAGGCGAAAGTATGACTCGCTTACAGTGAGTACGCGTAACTAGAGCCAAGCCCCTTGGACTCGTGGCGCGTGAATCGCATCCCGGGAAGGGTAAACGTGGTCCGACTTGGGAGCTAATTAACCTAGGATAGCGCGAAAGACGGCATATTTGAACTGTAGAAGGTCATAATATACTCCTGATGATGTGATGAACGGTCACAATACATTTCAGTGGGCTTGGCAGACTGATATGTAATGGCAGCTTACGGGCCGGTGAGGAAAGCAACGGGATACTATATCTATAATGTCCCTTCAGTGACACCTAGGTTATCTATGAAAGTTGTTGGTGGAACTGTGGAGGATCAAGCCAGCCTTCGGGCTGAACACCCAACATACACAACATTGGCATCATGTATGTATGTTTACTATGTAAAATAAAAATTATAATATGTGTAGTTTAAAGCCAACTTTGCAATTTGAATACAAGATAATGAAATTTATATTGCAAATTTTCTTACACATTTTGAATCTTTAAACCCATTTCTGAGAAAAATAAAACTTCAGACCTGAGAAATGGAATTCCGTTTGTGCTTCGCATTGATATAATCCTGCCCTCTGTGAATTCTTGGTCTCTGTCGCATACGAACTTCTCAAGTGACTTCAGATGAAAAGGAGAACTTTCAAAATTATATTTTTATTAATTAGAATAAAACAATTGATGTTCCGCGTTCCTGGAACTCTGTTTAGTGTAAAAGTACCTTCAACAATTAAGAGCCAGGCTCCTTCATCGTGTTCTACATGTAAATGAAAACAAACTTGCGTTCACACTACCTTTCATATACTTCTTGCGAGCAGATATATGATATTCCTGGAAATGAGCATAAGAGGCTAATATCTTCATTGTCCCCTGTACAGCGTCACAAAGGCTGTCTTTGCCATGACTTGTCGCGAAAGAAATACCATTCCGCCAAGATACTGGAATATTTCTCGTGATGCGCTGCACCGATGAATATTCCTTACTTTTATGTTATATCACTGAAGTAATATTTTTTTAATTTCTAGGGATTCCTCTTTCAAACATTTCATACGTTTCTTCTGGAAAAGATGTAAACCTGAATTGAGGAGTGTCTCTTCAAACGGCGCCATTTGCACCCTAAGGAAGTTGTGGAAAAAACGCAAGGAAACGTATAATTAAAAACACATGGAACGTACCCATGATCGGGTACGGTACTACTTTTAAGTAATTACCTCATTCTGGTGTGCATTACCTTTATACTTGATTTACCTAGATAATGATAGTTGGACGAATGTTTTGACATTCAAGATTCATCATATAAAATTTAGGAGGTCTCTAGTAATAAAACAATCTGCGATGTTGGCCACAATCGCTTGTACTTTCACTGATGCTCAACGGTAACATCACGCTCCAGGCATCCCATGTTATTTAGTTGATGAGTGTCACTTCGACAGGTGTTATTTCCACTTAAATTCTTTAAAAGTATTTTGCCCACATGCATTGCACTGGTTGAACATTATCGAATACCATGAGCAATGCACACCAGAATGAGGTAATTACTTAAAGGTAGTCCTTTTCAGGACCAAGTGAAAATTCACTCTTTTGAACAAGATGACATTTACCCATATTGCAGTAGTGTCACTGTAAACGGCTTTAATCGAAGAATATAAGGTGTACCAGACTGTGAATCGAACGTACTACCAGGGTGCTTGGCTGGTACAATAGCACTGATAGGTGATTTATCTACCGCGAGCCGCAGTGCACAGCTAGCACTTTGTACACTCTTCCTGTCCAAACGTAAGACAGCGTGATTCGCAACTGTGATCCTTTCACACATTCTTTATGGTTTGCATAATAGAAAAAACACCGCAGCTAATGATATCTACCATATAGTTGTGGTTATAGTTATAGTTGTACTGAGGCCATAAATGAGCAGGTAGTAATGTTTTTGGAATGACTATGATATACGCGTTAGATGGGTTACCTATCTCTGAAAAAAATAAGGGGCTGGTGAACCACCCGGTATAAGACTATCTGGAACTGAGTTGCAACATTTTGACATCAAGTAGTAGGATGCGTCTGCTATCAACTGGAGTATATAGTCCCGTTCTTTGATACGGGGTGGGGGAGGAGTTGAGATGGTTTAAGGCCGGATGCCCTTCATGACGCCAGCCTCAGTTCAGGAGCTAATAAGGATGAAACAAAATATCCTTGTTTGGTCCCAATATTTGTATCTTCCTAACACCCGTGCGATTTTCAAGAGGGGGATGAGGAGGGTAACCTGCTCGTCCATGTGTTTTAGCTCTAGTATCAACACGCTTTCTGAAGGCATGAGGGATGTTCAGAAATGCTTGCTGACATACAGGAACCTTTGTACTTTTACTGTTCTGGTCATAAAATTTTCTTCGAAATCGCTTTCCAAAATATGTTTTTCGTCTGTTGGCCTCCTCCTTTTCCTCTTCTGCGCAGGTTATTATTACCACATCTTAGCAACAACTGATTTCCATTTCCTTAGATCCCGGGTCCATGCGCTCGCTCTTGTGGTTGACACAGGTGTCAAGTGTTGTGGCGTCGTATCCATCACAGAACACTACGAAGAAAGTTGCAGCTTGTTTTGATAATATAATATGTTCGTGCACCTTCATATAGTTTTAAAACACCGAATATACATTCAATGTAACTACAAATCCGACAAATGAGCAGGGAAGTCTCACTTTTTAACTCCTTTGAAACAATATGGCAGCATTCTCATGACCGAAACGGAAAGATCTGATTGGTAGTTATGGATATCGTCCCACTTGATTCCTACAGATGGCGGAGATTGTTCTGTTTGAAAGCAAAGTTGTACTTTCATGCCCTGAAACGATAAAATTTTGTTATTTTTTGCAATAAACAACAACAGAGTTTAGTAGAGGGCTAGTAGTACAATACAATGGTGTCAGTAACTCAAATTTGACGAAAATGGGAGATTGTTCTTTGATACCAATAGCCTGAAACATACATCGTTGCCAGGAAGACTATTACGCTAATCGTGAGGTCCCTGAATTAGTCTTTAGTCTGAGGAGCCATGTACCGGCAAATATGATTGTTGAGGCTTCATCTCGGCCCAATTATCGTCAGTCCCTCGAATTTCCGAGTAGATATCTGCTTTCAAAACTAAACATGAACTTATATGATCTAATAAACTGCCGTGTTGAGGAGGAATAAATTCAACGTAATAGTGTATTCTATTTCAGAGCCCCATGATAATTTGTACGATGTGGAGCTGAGTGCCTCAGGTGGGAGTTACGAACTGTGTTATACATCAGAATATTTGGAACTGAGCTACAATCATTTGTCACAAGTGGAAGAATGTATGAGGCCGCATTAGTTATTGATAGAACTGCCTGATTGTGATTGCGGTTGTTATTGTGATGTGATTATGATTGTAATGTCCTACCTTTAGCTCCGTTTCGTGATATCGGGTCGGGGATGAGATGAGATGAATGCCTATGGCAAATTTTATCGCCGCATGCCCTTCATGACGCCATTCTCACTGGACGCCTAATAAGGATCATATTTAACCGTGCCCGTGATAATGTGCTGCTTAATTTCGGTCGTGATAAGCTGAGAGAAGCATCAGTTTATGTGTCAGGAAGTGTACAGTTGGAAAGGTACAAGTTTTAAATATTGGCTGTGTGCCTTAAAGCGTTGTCTGATCCTGGGGTCCTGAAGGGCAGTATTATCAGGCCTTCATGTTTGCTTATACAGTACAGTACATAGAAATGATATGGGTAAAGAAATGGAATCACAGATAAGGCTACTAGCGGATATGTTGGTGGTCGCGATCTTCGCCCAGTCCAGTGGTATTTGAATATTCTCAATTATGCAAATAACGATAGTAAAGCTCTTTCTCATATATTAAAGCAGCCTTCAGAGTACCACGGCCGGCATCATGCAGTCGGTTGTGGATCATGTTCGAACATCCAAACTTCTCTAGACCCGAACTGGCTTCAGTAACAGACTGGCTACATACTGCAGGTCGTGTGGTTATAAGCTGGAATTCGGGACATGATAGATTGTCGTCCGCTTTTCCATTGTTACACTATCTTCAGAGCAGCCAAATTTTAAGGTCTGCCTTCCCAGGTCTATCCGTTTCCCATCGAATCGCCAGCGAAATCCAATGCGAGCTTTCGCGATGTTGAGTGCACATAGAAAACAACCAGACTTTCCTAAGGTGTTCTGCCGGAGAAGAATCTCGCATTGTCAACAATTTCATTGATACCAACCGCTTTCTCCTAACACGTGACAAAGTTTGACTCAAATTACGACAGCTGATACTTGCATTACAAGCACTGAACTCCTTCCTTATATGAAGTAATAAACTGTGGCGTTGTACCTGGATAACTTCATCGTAATAGACAGTGTATGAGAGCTGCATGTGATCTTGCATACTGAAGTATCTCACTGAACTAATAAAGGGATTATGAGATTTGTGCCTTATTGGAAGATGTGCCTTGCAGGGGATTCATTCATTCACGGCCTACTCTCAGTCTGAAGATATGAAGAGCTATCAAAGAATATCTTTAGGCACGTGTAAAGGTTTACACCGTGCGGTGCACAAATCAGAAGATTTTCACGAGACCAGGGGAGGGAGCACTATCTTCCCTGCCCATACTTGGAAACATGTACGCCTAAGTCAGGTGCGTAGCAATGTCGAATGTACCCGAAATAGGTCTAAATCAGTTTTCAGTCTTCAGTTCTATATACCCTACCGAGTGGTTCACAAGCCCCTGCAATTTAGTTTTATGCATCCCGCCGAGTTTACTACATTTCTGAAATACATCGGTTCCTCTCCCTAAACCGAGGTAATTGAATGAGATACGTGGTTACGGCCTTAAAACCAGAATTATGAACGACAGGATTAATTCATTTTGATTATCCCCAAACGAACGAGCACTGATACGAAAAATACGTACTTTACAATAGGAGGTGCACACACAGACCAGGAACAGGTATTGTATAAGCTGGAAACTGCGCGCTGCATGTCTAGCAAGCAATAGCTCACTTGGCAGGGACGCGCTGGGAGTTGTGATAGTGGACAGTGCTTAAAGGTTCTAATCCCACGAATTTTATTTTTTACAGGCACTTGACTGGGATGTGACAAGATTGCATAGTTAATAGTTTGTACAGAGTGATATGTATATTTAGCCCAGAAAAGCGCCGTTGGTATGGTGGCCTATCGTGACAGTATTTCAGTTTCCTATATCCTTCAACGCAGCACCTGATCGAAATGACGACCCCCGTGGTCGACACTGAGCTGCGCGCGATGTCGTAGGGACCGTCTGGTATGTTGCAACATCTCCGGCGTAACCGATCGGCATAGCCTATCTTGGTGATTAGTTCTCTAAGGTGACCAGGACTGGTCGGCTCCTGTGCATTTTTTCTTTTTGGAATTGGCTTTACGTCGCACCAACGCAGATATTTCTTAATGCGACGGCTCCTGTGCATACACCAGTTGCTTAACATAGTCCCAAATAAAATAATCCAGGGGCGTAAGATCGGGCGATTGAACGGCCCTGGGGACGGGTCCTCCCCTTCCTAACCATTTATCAGGATACGTCGCATGGAGATGGATCCGGACGGCCACCACCTCGTGCGGTGGAGCTCCATGATGTTTAAAACACATCCTGCAGTGGTTAATGAGTGGCACATATTCCAAGAACGGTGGTAGGACATCTTGGAGAACCGCAGATAGAGTTCTCTCGTCCGAGGACCCTGAGATGATGGGAACCAATGAGGTGATCATGCACGATGTCATCCGATACGTTCACTCCCCACTGTACCGGAAAAGCTACCTGTCGTACCCAATGGGGATTATCCACACTCCAGTAATACATAATATTATGTCGATTAATGGCTCCGTAGTTGTGGAAATGCGCTTCCTCCGTAAATAAGACGGTGGATGAAAATGAAAGATCAGTGCCCACGTGTTGAAGGGTCCAGTGACAGAACGCTAATCGTGCTTCGAAATCAAGACCACGGAGATCATGGTGTAAGTGAAGGTGGTACGGGTGAAACCGCGTGGATATGCAATACCGACACAACAGACTCCCGGGTTATGTTCGTCTCCTGTGCAGTGGCCCATGTGGTAGTGTAAGAGTTTTGCCGGACAGCTTCCAACACAACCTCTTCATTGTAAGCAGACGTCTCGGGATGGTCTCGAATAGACCGTGTCCTTCTGAGGAACGCAGAAGCCAGCAGACGTCTTTGCACACTCCGAAAAATCATGCCTGTCGGTTGTCACCTATCCTGATAGCGTTCCTGAGAGAGGTGTTTTGCTTGGTATGCATTCTGTCTAGTTTCTCCATACATAACTGACTTATCCACATACTTGTCACTGGAATAAAATTTGTGCTTCGTAGGAGGGGAGTTCGCGCAGCTACATACCTGCCTGCTATCGAATGTTGTTATCGTTCCAACAGGGCACACATTGCCCTACCTGTGGTCTACGAAGTTTGGACCATGTACCAAGTAACTGATTGGTTGCTGTGTCCTAGCCACAGACCATCACCTCCGCATCTTTGTCCAACCCAGCTCAATGCCGTTTTAATTTTGTTTACAGTTTGCTTTAAGTCGCACCGACAAAGATAGGTCTTATGGCGACGATGGGATAGGAGAGAGTAGGAATGCGATGACAGCGGTCGTAGCCTTAATTAAGGTATAGCTCCGGCATTTGCCTGGTGTGAAAATGGGGAACCACGGAAAATCATCTTCAGGGCTGGTGACAGTGGGGTTCAAACCCATTATCTCCCGGATGCAAGCTCACAGCTGTGCGACCCTATCCGCACGGCTAACTCACCCGATCAGCTCAGTACGATATGTCACTATGCATATGAGTCATTGCAGGGCCAATCAAACAAATCAGTCTGTGGAAACTATCAAGTATGCAACCTTGCCACCTCCCAGGAAATTAGCGGCAAAACAAAAAGGTATACCTGCGTGGGTTACGAACGTTCGAGCACCGTACACTACCACATCTCCCACTACACCCCTGTAAAGTGCGATATTGCAATGCCTGACATGCAGCGCGCAGTTTCCCGCCCATACAATACCTGTTCCTGGTCTGTGTGTGCACCACCTGTTGTAAGGTGCATATTCTTCGTATCTGAGCTCGTTTTACGGGTTCATTCGAAGAACCCATAATGATTTAATAGTGGCGATCACGATTCCTGCTGTCCTCTAGCCCGTAAGCACACATCCCTTTATATTACCTCGGTTTATGGAGAGGGAGTGATGTATTTCAGAACTGTAGTAAAAGCGACGGGATGAATGGAACTAAATCTCAAGGGGCTGGTGAACCACCCGGCATGTGCGAACGCTTATAATTCCCCGACAGCACGTACGTGCCGAATGTTGTTCAAATCCGTACTGCTGCTATTCTTACTTCTGTAAGACGTTGCATTTGTCCAGCAGGATAATGCTCACTCCTAGGCTGACCATGCTACTCATCACACTCTGTGCGATGTTCACCACTTCATGGGAGAATGATCTTCACCAAATTTTTGATCATCTACATCAAAGAAAACAGGCGTGTGTTGATGCCATTGGATGTCTTGTGTTCGAGTACTGCTGTCGAATCCACTGCTACTGGCCCTGAGCATCAGTTGCGAGCGTGTGTGTGTGTGTGTGTGTGTTTGTTTCTTTGTTTTGCTACAGTTTGAAGTGAAATCCCAGCACTTGTAAATTAGCATCGTGGTATAGCCAAATACCGTTAACATAGCTGTTGTAGAACTGGGTTTGAACCTTGGAGGTATGGGACTTGAAGCTCTCGAGAATTGTGTTTTACCATCTGTTCGTGATTAACAATGTGTGTTAGTTCGGTTTTCATTATGTGAACGTGTATTTTGAGTTATTATAGCTCACTCATTGCCTGGTTATACCACACCCACCTTTCGTTCTCAAAACCTCAGATATCAAATGTCAAGTTCACCTCACTGCCTCAGATGGACCATCTTGAACATCGCCCAATTATAATGGATTTAGTCCCTTTCACTTCATAATCCAGACATTATGCACGTTCCTTCAAAGTCACTCCTCACTGATCACAAGCAGTAGCTTTGTATTTCTAAAGCACTCAAGGAATTCTACCTTTTTAATCTCTCAGTGCTCGCTTCTATATTCGCGACTGAAGACGAAGATTTTCTCGCAGCGAGCAGATAAACTTTCTTCTGCAGCTAACAAAGAGCTCACCATGTAGGGATCTCCTATAAGCCTCTATTCATGTAGAGGCAGATGGACATCTCCTAAATGTTTTTGTTGCAGAGATAGAAAATACACTTCAGGGAGTATAGATTCCAGGCAATAGTTCCACCTGTAGAATGGAAAATGAGTGAAGAAATTTAAAAGAACAAGCCACTCAATACAGGTGTATTTTAAATTGATACATATGTGAACTTGAATCCACGCATTTTATCTCAGTGCATTCAAAGATATCTATAGTTGTATAGAAATATATGAGTAATTCGGTCCCACATCAGGTGATCAATTGACAGCTACAATGAGAATAAATTTCGTACTTTTCCTCTCCGCATACGATGGGGAGTTCCTGTATGTTACGCTAAGTCCTAGAAAGTATTTTGTTATTCTCCCCTCGATTAGTTATTGATGCACACCTATCAAGCAGGTGATCACAGAGCCTTCCAGTCTGAACTCTGAAAGCCAACATGTGTGAGAACGAAAATCCAACAAGGTATCCTTGGTTTAGTGAGTTGTCTTTTGAGAGTGGAGAGCTTTGAACTTCTGTTTCCATGGTTTCTGTTGTGTACTTCTCGGCGGTAGTAGCAGTTTGTTTTGAAACTTTCCACGTGCTTTTAATACATTGTGTTGTGAATTGTGATCATAATGCCTAAGAAAGGGAACGTTGCAAGACGGAAAAAGAGGAGATTTGCTGGAAATCGCTTTTCTAATGAAGAGAGAGGTGATAATGGCAATGTTATTATTGACATAACCAGTAGCCCTAGTGCATCAGTCAGGAAACTTGGGCCAGAGCTTAGGTCACCTGTCAGTGATGCTAAGGATCCTGACAGCGTGTCATATAGGATTATAGATTTTTCTTCTTTAGTGGATAACATAAGTGATCATTTGTGTTTCAAATTGTGTCATGGAAATGTGAAATTAACTTAAAGAAACATATTTGGGTTGGCAAAACAGAGTTACTGAGAAGATGTCTAAAAAGGAGAAACCAAAATGGAAATGATTCATTCAACTGTAAAGTTTGGTCCATTTGTCCCAAAACATCATGCAATGGTAATAAAATTGTTCAAATAGCACAAATAGCAACCTACAGTACAGTGGCCAGTTTTAATGATGGAACTAGCAGTAGTCTACAAGTACTGAAGGCACTGGCTATCAAAGTTGGGAAGAATACTGTGGAAGCTTTGAGCAAGTTTGACAAGGTACGTGTAGATTCAGCTGGAAAAAAAATACTCAACTTTGGAGGCTAGAAGGACTAGGCGAAGACTCAGACTGGAAGAACATTCAAAGAACACCCAGCCAGAGGGTCTAACATATGGCAGTGGAGCCTTCTAAGGTGAACGGTGAGTGGAACTGTGTGTGAAAACTTTACATGCGATTTCCTGAAAACTTATTTTTTTTCAAACAAGAAACGTAATATCACAAGAACCATTTGTCTGATCTAAATGAAACTTTGCACAGTTGTTCAAATTGTAATTCTATAGAGGATGAACCAAATTAATGGAACTGAGCCAAATTTTGGCTTAATATAATGATATAAACAGGTCAAAAAATGTAAAAATTTTATGTATATTTTTTGAAAATCTGCCAAATTTATTTGAATCCACTAAGAGATTTCATCTTAGACCATCCTCTATAATATTCTATCAGTTTCAATTCAAAAGAAAGAAAACAACCTTTGAGCTCATATTTTCGGAGTTAACATGTTTTTGTCATATCACATGGTTAATATTTTTTTCAAAATTAATTAATTAATAATGTGGCTACTTTACATTAAACTTTGATTTGTACTATATAAAACAATAGGTTAGGATGTTATATATCATCATATTGATTTTCAATGTCCTGCTTGAAATAATGTAGGAAATGGTCATATTTTTGTCAAGTGGTAACTAAACATGACATGACTAGTGTATGACCCCCGTTAATGCTCCTGAAGAAGACACTGGGCATTACCACATCATTCTCTCGTTTAACATGGAGCACCTACTAAATCGTATGCCTTTGCTGGCGGGATGTAGTGTTTACAGTGCATTATGTCTTCTGGTATGATCTAGAATAAATGTTTTACTTTCATTTACCTGTCTCAGTCTCATCCTTGACTTTGACAATATGTAAATGACTGACGTATGAGTGATTCTAGTAATACCGTTCCTTATGCAGCCAGTCCCTGTTATGAATGGTATGAAAATATCGCTCATAGGGTCGGCTGGTGCAAGCATTTCAGTGAGCTTGCCGCACTGATTTGTACTTGCAACTTCTGGCTCAGTGAGGAAAGCAACGGGAAACTATCTCATTTCTCACTTCCGTAGTAGGCCTCTTCAGTGACACCTAGGTTATCTACAAAAGCTGTTGGTGAAGTTGTAAAGGATCAAACCAGCCTTCGTACTGAATACCCAACGTACACACACTAAATGGTTCTAACCTTAAGATACCTATATTATTATTATTATTATTATTATTATATTGGTTTTACGACGCGCCGACTCAGACAAGTACTGTGGTGACGATGGGATATGAAAGGGCTAGCAGTGGAAAGGAAGCAGCCGTTGCATTAATTAAGGTGCAGCCCCAGCATTTGCCTGATGTGAAAATGCGAAACCATGGAAAACCATCTTGAGGGCTGGCAACAATCTCCCGAACGCAAGCACACAGATACTTGGCATGAAGTGCGCTGGCAATTCGCTCGGTATTACTATTATCACCGGCGCCGACGTCTATGGTCAGCGTGCCTGACGCTAGCCCGGAGGCTCCGGGTTCGATTCCCGGCCAGGTCATGAATTTTTTTCTGGACTTGAGGTTTGGTTCGAGGTTCACTCAGCATACGTGATTACAATTGAGGAGCTATATGAAGGTGAGAAACCAAGAATAACGGCCGAGAGAATTCGTCGCAATGACCATGCGTCATCTTTTAATCTGCAAGCCTTCGGGCAAGTTTAGCTTGGTAGGACAAAGTCCGTCAGATCTGTAGTACCATGGGGATTTGTTTTTGTATTGTTATTATTATTATTATTATTATTATTATTATTATTATTATTAGTAATAATATTAATATTATTAAGATATATACTAATTGGAATATATCCCGGTGGCAATGCTTACTTAGAGTAATGAGATAGCGAAGTAACATTAAAACATAAATTACTTGACAACAACAAGAAGAGTACAACAAACCGTTCCGTCAAAACTACATATTACATGAAATCATATCGAAACAAGGAATGCCACCTTAAAAAAGAAGAAAAACAGGAAGTACTTTAAAACAAATGGCATGCGAGAAGTGAAACATAATGAAAGAAACCGCAAAGAAATTAATACGAAATTTACGGGGAAGAAACGTAAAATATTCCTATCATGCAGCAGTGTCTCGTAATACGATCACAGGAGTACGCGAACACACAGATTATTTCGGTGACATTCCATTTGATAGTTAGTTTGCCAAAAAGCAGCAGTTAAGTGTAGTAGGCTATATTTTGCGAATCCAGTTGTTAGTTTTAAATATCCCTTTGCGCTGTGCAATTTTCTGCCAGCCGGTCACAGGTTTGGCAGTTTGCATAACTGGGAAGTGTAGGGGCGGGCAATGCTGCTCGCACGGGGATTCGTAGCACGGATTATGTATGATCCTGGCCTGCAGAGAGACAAGTTGTCATGAACTTCTCCACAGGGCAGCATTTGTCACGGTCACGGCGACGTGCGTATGTCCAGACCTGTGAGTCAAACTTTCTGTTGTGAAATGTAGCCAAACTCTGAAAATATATTGGTAGTTGCAGCAGATTTAAAGATATTTGAAATCCTTCGTTGTAGGATCTGCGTTTCAGCAACTAGTTTATTGGCTACACTAGGATATAAAGTAAATTTATGAATGTAGAAATAAGAAAAGTAAACAATCTTGACTGAGATCACTTCCTGATCCGCATAAAGGTTACACTTCTTCCATTAAATAAGGAAAAACTGCCTCACATTAAAGTTACGAGTATTGACACTCATAAGCTAAATCAAGAACTGGTACAGAAAGAGAAAAAGTGACTTGGCATAATACCCGAAAAAATATGCCACATACTGTAAAAGCAGGTACACCCTTACGTAAGAGGCGTAAGCGT
This sequence comes from Anabrus simplex, assembly GCF_040414725.1. Lineage (NCBI taxonomy): Eukaryota > Metazoa > Arthropoda > Insecta > Orthoptera > Tettigoniidae > Anabrus > Anabrus simplex. The sequence goes on along the minus strand of NC_090266.1, from coordinate 46,219,330 downwards.
TCATGGTGGACCGAAGACTGTGATAAGGCAGTCGACCAAAGAGCAATGGCCTTTAAAACATGGTACGCAGACAAAACAGGAGATAAGCTCTCAGAGTATAAAGAAGTGAGGAATCAGACTAGAAAAACATTCCGTAAAGTCAAAAGAGCCAACATTACAGTAGAAAACGGGAGCATTGAGTCAGAATTGTAAAGAAACAACAACAACAGAAAATTTTACAGGACCTTCAAGCAGCATGTAAATGGCTATCAACCACCAAGTTTTAACTTCATGGAAGACGATGGGAAACAGGCAGTGAATAATAAAATATACTGTGAGATCCTAGCCAAGTACTTCAAGAAACTGCTTAACTGTGAATAACCCCGAGAAGAATGTCCGATAATTGTTCCATTGCAAAGAAACAACGATTAAGCTCCTCCTACTACTGATGAACTTCAGAGGATAATTGTGGAACTGAAGAACAACAAAGGCGCCGGGGAAGACTCAATCATATTAGAAACGTTGAAAAGTCCAGGCGAAATTACCATTAATGCCCTAAGTCAATAGATGGAAAATCTAGGAAACTGGAATAACACCTAGTGAATGGACAACAGCACTGATTCATCTTGGTGATAGAACAGACGTCAACAATTATCGTGGCATTTCTATCATATCTCTCACTTACAAGGTACTTCAGGCTATACTAATAGAACAATTATATCACAAACTAGATTAATATCAAGGTGGATTCAGGAAAGGGAGGTCCTTCCTTGAGCAGATTTGGTGCTTCAAAATGGTATAGGAAAATTACGTCTTTTGGTTGAATTTTAGAAATCCGGGAAGTATTGTTTGACGTCTTGATACAATTTGGAGTGAGCCGTAAAACAGTGGACATTATCAAGCTAAACTATGCTAAATGTTTTTAGTTAAAACTGGCGTCCGACAAAGTGATGGCCTGTCCCCAGTTCTCTTCAATTGCGTGACAGGAAAGGTCATCCGAGAATTGGAAAGGAATTAGCCGGAAGATGGTTACTGAACAAAATTCATATTGCAGGCTCCAAGAGACGGCGTGAGAGTCAACTGCCTTGCCTTCGCCGATGACCTAGCAATCCTGTCCAGAAGCATAGAGACAGCTGTGGAACAAACAAACATCTTAAATGAGCAGGCAGAGAAAGGTGGTCTCAAAATTCTTTAGAGAAAGCAAAGTACATCACCAATATCCGAACAGCACCTGAACACCTAACATCAGAGTACGGTAAAATAGAAAACGTGTACAGTTTCAAATATCTCGGTGAGATAGTGCAGCTGAAAACCAGTGAAAAAGAAGCTAACAACAGCAGACGAGAGAAGATGACCGCAGCTTTTCGTAGGAGGCATGTCCTATACAAGGAAAAGGCATTCTCAAGAAAAACTAAACTCAGGCAATGATCAAACTCGAGTGTCTTTACGCAAGTGAATGCCCCATAAAGATAGGAAAGGCTGGATTGAGAGAGGCAGAGAAGTATTAGCGCAAGATCCTTCGCAAGATAATGGGTCCTAAGATAACAGATGGGCAGTACAGACCCCGAGGAAGAGGAGGGCTATACAGGGATAATGACGGCTGATGGAGTCAATAAGGAAACAACAACTGAAGTTCTACGGACATCTGTTTAGGATGGGTGCAACCCGACGAACGAAGCAGATTTTTGACGTGTTGGACGACAGAACTAACGTCTCGGAAAAATGGTTCAAGAACGTAAGGAAGTACCTCAAGGACAAGGGACTGGATCAGGAGGACATCTCTAACCAATCAAAATACAGATCAGTGACAAACAACTTTAAGGGCTTCCGTAATGAGTAAAAGCAGAACATCGGCTAGACTGAAGAGGCGGCCTGAGAAAGAATGCAACGTTTCGGGGCTGCAGAGAAAGAAATGCGTTACTTGACGTGGCCCTAAACGAAAATAATAATAATAATAATAATAATAATAATAATAATAATAATAATAATAATAATAATAATAATAATAATAATAATAATAATAATTGTAACCCTGGTTTCGTGGATCACAGAGGGGTGAAAGAAGGTGCGGGCTGAATGGGTCTGTCTACGAAATTCAACAATTATTTTAAAACTTTAAAAATAAACGTTATAATTTTTTCAAATTTCATACTTAACAAACTTCTTCACTAGGTGAAGAAAAAATTTCAGGTACAATAACAATCTTGATACAAGAGCAGAAAACCCTAAAATAGGGAATTTATAAATTTTAAGCTTCAAGCCCCCAATTTACAAATTTACAAGCTCGCCAATGTTGCGTTACTTAGACAAGGACATAAATATCCCAATTCAAGGGTACTTTGCTCCAAGGTTTACAAATACGGCCTTTCAAAGGCCCCACACAATATTATACAAATACCTGAAAAGAGCTTACATGCTCTCCAAATTTATCCAAGGAGAGTGCGCTCCCAATTCCTTATAGCCCACTCAAGGAAAACCTTACAACCTCTGGCCTCTCTAGGCACAACCTACAATTTACCATATAGTTAATACAGGGGCTTATAGTACCCATACTACTGGGCCTTCGTGGAAAAGAAGAACAGGTTAATTTACTGGCCTCAACTGAAAAATGTATGGAGCCGTACACTTGCGCTCCTTGAAAACCAAGTATAAAACCCTAATTGGGCTCGCGGCCCGATGATGCAGAGGCTAAGCCAAAGCTACAGAGGTGACTAGAATGAAAGGTTAATTTAATGCATTACAGGAAAAGAAACAGTAACAAAATCGTGTAGTCACCTCAAGATAAATTGAAGGGGAACTCAGGAGGGTAACGCACTCTCTATCTTCGATTTAAGACTTAACGAAATTTTACATGAAAAGGAAGAAGTTTACATTTTAGAAATCAAACGGTTACTTAGTTTAAGCATAGAACCTTCCCCTCGGGCAAGTTTGCGGAGATAGCTACAGAGATAGAAAACTGGTGGCCATTACCTGGGCTGGTGTTCTGCCTGCCGAAAGATGAGGCACCCCTCCTCCTGTCTTAACACACACACTCAGTACTTCGACGATCAAGAAGACAAGTTAGCTTGAAAAAGCAGCAGCTTATATACCCGAAGGGATGGTTCGAGAAGGCTATGGGACACACCCTCTCATTTTATTGGATAGTTTAAAAGTTACAAGAAGCCTATTATTGGCTGAAAAGTAATTAGAGGAAATTTCGCATTGGGCAGAGTCAAAGCTGGCGGGACGAGAAGGAAGTGCTGCAAACCCTGAAATGTCAAAATTAATGAAAGTTAATTTAGTTGAGAAAACATAAGAACATACAACTTCTTTAAATCACTAGTTCTTCCGCCGTGCACCAGAGTGCATGACCACAGTTTTTGTAAGGACATCTATAGAGAAAAGTTCAAACTTCTTGCTGTACACCAAAACAAAATAAATAAATCCAGTCAGTTTAGGAAACTATAAAATAACACGATGACTGACATCTTCCGATTAATGTCCCAACTTCATGCACTAGCTGTTTCAAGATTTGTATGAGAGATAGCGTTCCTTAAGGCGCTTCTTTTAAATGTGCGGAGCTGAGGTGTACCTCCAGGTACAATAATAATAATAATAATAATAATAATAATAATAATAATAATAATAATAATAATAATAATAATAATGTGTTTGTTCTTCATTAGCTAAGTTTTTAAAAGGTTGGCGTTGTATATAACGCCGGGTACTTTTCCCAACCTTTACAGTTCTAGACCAAATGTCTCATTGCCTTTATTGCTGGTAAATTGTACAACTATGAAGAAAATGTGCTGTCTGATTTGATGAAATAATTTAATAAATGAATATAAACGATTCCAGTTACCCGGAAAATGTTAGGTTAATACTTGTGCAATTCTTTTCAGACTACTTGTTCTTAAGTTGTTAAGCACAGCCACCAAATAGGGAAACGTATTTAACCAAGGCGCAAGTGATTTCTACCCGCACAACGTTCCTGCACTGAGAGTTGCATAACTATTAGCGACCTGAACTATGAGAGCCGCTCAAATGCATGCAGCTCACCTACATAAGTGTAGAGTAGCTAGATGATACTCGCACCTTGTTCTAGCCTATTCGTGTTTTAAGCAATACCACTTGTGTTTGCTAACATGAGCCAGCCTGTGTTTGTGATTTGAAAGTTGCGTATAAATACACTCATGTTCATGAAAACCATAACACCTTGAAAGACTAGAGATAGGAAGTTCGTACTCACAGGACATATGCATTAGTATGTTCGGCAGAAACGATTCAGGTTCAAGGTCCACATCGATATCTCGGACACTACCACCGACTGGTGTGCCTGTGGATCTCGTTGTCGGTATAAACCGAAGGTAATGGATCAGTATGACTTGAGCAGACGTGCAGGATACCTCGCAGACCTATACGAGAACCGTGCCTTCAAATGGGTGAATTTGAAAGAGGGCGCATTATTGGCACGAGAGAACGTGATGAATCCATCCGGGAAATTGTTGCTCCTGTGGGACGAAGTGAGTCAGCAGTGCAACAGGTGTATACAGAATGGTCCGCAGAAGGCCGTAGAACAGGGTGAGATGGACCTGGTCGCCCCACCCAGACCATCCCCCCACGAAGGACAGATCTGCGTCCTACTCAGCTCTGGCACAACAGTGGAACAGTGGAACAGTGGAACAGTGTACCACGTCGTATACTATCAGGAGTGAGAGTTCGTCGCCGATAATTACGTTCTGAGTTACCGGCGCGTGGTCCACTTCTCCGCCTCCCTTTGACTAATGTGCAAAAACATGCTAGACTGCTATAGTGTATGGAAGCTTTTGGGCTTGTACCGTGTCAAGAAAACAAAGTAAAATTCTTCACATTTCGCAGAAAACTTAGTTCCACGTCTTCAGAATAAAATCTCGACTGTTGACGAGGAAGACTTCTCAAATTGTATGTGTCCTAGAATGTGGATATTAGGTGTGAACGAAGTCTTTTTAGTCCCCAGACTGACGAATCGTTGTGAATATTCTCAGTTCTCCGTATTCATCCTGACTTAAAGTTGCGATAATATCCAATACCACGCGCGTAAATGCTTCAAAATCTTCAAACATGTCAGAAAATGGCTGAAAAAGTGTAATATATTCTAGTAAATTCCATAAAATGACCGAATAATGAGGTATAATTCTTGAAAAACCTAGAAGTAAAAAATGGCAAAAAGTTGACGCAAGTGAAATAGACTGATATAACTTGAAAGCAATATCCTTTAACCCACGGGTAAATAATGCAATTATCGAGCTCGAATTATTATTATTATTTATGCTTATTATTGTGACTTGTGATGTACATCCACTTATGAGTATTAGTATCATCATTATCTGCGATCGCATTATTTGTGAGGTTATGTCATGAAACATCTGTTGTGTACATATATTCATATGAGTTTAGTTAATGTAAGAACCTGTAATTAATAGTTTAATTTATTATTTCCTGTATACATTATGAGTAATCCACTACAGTATTAAGCAACATGTTGTAACGCGCAGAATAACACTAGGTAAAACAGAACTATGTAGAATATTCTTTACATTATATCTAGTCTTTAAGCACTCTAGAAATTACTTGAAGAAATGTAATGACATATCCTTCTAGAAGCCTGGCAGGCAACTTGTATAAAGAGATGGTCTCGATGGTGGGGAAGATTTGTTGTTTAACAGGAGTTGTGTTGTGTTTAAGGCCGATGCTAATGTAAGCAGTCAGCAGTCAACTGTTTCAAGAATGCAGCCTCCATGTGCTTAGCGATAGGCAGTTGTTAAAAATGGTGGTTCTTTTATGTTTTCGAAGTGAAGTGTTTTGTTGTGACGGCAGTGATTAAGGATATGTGTGTTTAACTCGTAAATAATTGTAAATAAATCCGTGTACGAAAGTTGACAGCATATTGTGTGCGTCTTTGGGGCTACATCAAAGTGGCAAAACAATGACCTAATAAATTACCATTACAATGTGGGAACTATGGTTAGGATTTCTGCATAAGTTAGCGATGTCTGTTGTGAACCAATTAAAGGATGACATGTCGTCAAACTCCTAGCACTGATTAGAAATATTACTGAAGTATAGTTAATTCCTTTATAATACATTTCTTCTTTACCTTTATGTGTGTTTGTGCGTGTAACCTACATACGTATAAATTAGTTCTTCTTTCATTCACACTCGAGCCATATTGGGCGAGGAGCTTTGATAGCCGTCATTAATGCCTGTTAATATCTGTTTGTAGTTACTCAGAGAAGCATTACTTTGAAGATGGAGAGAAGTTCCTTCATTGTTTACCTTTCTATCTGTCTTCAGCCAGTGTGAACACCCAGCACATTGTCCACGGGACACCGCTGCTTTCGTGTACCGTAATATAATTACAACATATTCACCTAGAAATTAACCCAAAATTTATCAAATATTCCATAAAAAGCAGTTAACAACAATAATAGTTACAATCGTACCACTTATAAATTCGCACAGAAATTTATTTCTTTTGTTTTAACATTAGAATTATTATTATTATTATTATTATTATTATTATTATTATTATTATTATTATTACGAATTCTTTATATTTTAAAATAATGAAACGTCTTACGTTATAAAATTACTTCTAAATGGTCCAACGTAGATTAAGACTTTCCTAATTTATCTCAGCTTCTTATAAATTCGTAATTCGCTTGTACCACGGACTCGCAGTAATTTAACTTGAACTTCAAACATTTGTACACAAACGTTTTAATTGAGTTGTTTTCAAATAAATACAAAGTCTTTCATCTGCTCTTACTGAATTAGGGGTAACAATATTAGAAATAATTACGGTTTAAAAAAACTTAATTCTTGTATTCTCCTCTCTGGAATGAATGCAAAGGAAACTTGGGAAAAGGGATATTCGGAAACTAGCGATTGTCGAAAGGTATCCATTAAGAGTTACAGCTGCTACTTCCGCGGCCAACTGCTTCGTGTTCTTAGTGCAAGCTGAGAAGAGCACTGGCTTTCTGAGCTCAAGGTTGTGGGTTCGTTCCCGCCTCAGTTCAGTGATATTTGAACGTGATCAAATACACCAGCTTCCTATTTAGAGATTTACCAACACGTAAAACACTCCTGCGGGGCAAAATTCCGGGACCTCGCGGTCTACAGAAACTATAAAAGTAGGTAGGGAACTTAAATCCGATAACGTAATTATTTATTAACAAGGGAGGTTGCTCTGTGATTAGCTGGCACTCCCGGACGCCCGGATTCGATTCCCGGCTCTGCCACGTAGTTTGAAAACTAGTACGAGGGCTGCAACGGGGTTCACTCAGCCTCGGGAGGTCAGTTGAGTAGACGGGTGTTCGATCCCCCCCTCAGTCATCGTCTAAGTGGTTTTCCGTGGTTTTCCACTTCTCCTCCAGACAAATGCCGGGATGGTACCTAACTTACGGCCAAGACCACTTCCTTCCCTCTTTCTAGCCTTCCCCTTCCAATCTGTCCGCCGTTCCACAAGCCTCATGTTTAAGCACAGCATGTGAGGCAGCCTGGGCGAGGTACTGATCCTCCTTCCCAGGTGTATCCCCCGAACCAAAGTCTCACGACCCAGGACACTGCCCTTGAGGCGGAATTGGTGGGGTCCCTCCCTGAGCTCGGGGGGAAAAGCGACCCTGGAGTGTAAACAGATTAAAAAGAAAGAGCAAAGAGGAAAGAAAGAACAAAGAAGGTTTCACTTTTGTATTGTGATTTCTGCCAAATTACGTTCCGTTTACGTGGTATGCGAACCACAGGGATAAGCTCCTGTATATCGAAATATCCCAAGCACTAGTCGGGATTCGAACTGCGGCCACTTTGTTTAGAAGCCAATGGCGGCACTCAATGACTGATATGCATTTAGGACTGTCACCCAGGTGGCAGATTCCCGATCAGTTGTTTACCTAGTCTGTTCCTAAATGATTTTAAACAATTTGGGAGTTTATCAAATATCTCCCTGACCGGACTGAGTGCCTCGGACAGTTGAGGCACTGGTCTTCTGCCCCAACTTGGCAGTCCGGTGGTATTTGAAGCTGCTCAAATACGTCAGCCTCATGTCGGTAGATTTTTTGGCACGTAAAAGAACTCCCGCGGGACTAAATTCCGGCACCTCGGCGTCTCCAAAAACCATAAAGATGTAGTTAGTGGGACGTAAAATAAATAGTATTATTATTAAGATTTATCTTGGTAAATCATTCCAATCCGTAAATCCGCTTCGTATAAACGGATAAATATGTGCCCTAAAAATTCCTCTAATCATCATATGATCTTTCCTACTTTTAAAACTCAATTCAAGCTTGTTCATCTGTTAACGTCATTGCACACACATCTCTTCACCGAGCGAGTTGGCCGTGCGGTTAGGGGCACGCAGCAATGAGCTTGCATTCGCAAGCTAGTGGGTTGAAAACCCACTGTTGGCTGCCCTGAAGATGGTTTTCCGTTTTACCCCTATTTCACACTAGGCAAAAAGTCTGTACCTTCATTAAGGCCAAAGCCGTTTCCTTCCCATTCTCAGCCATTTGCTATCCCATCGTGTGACGTATAGAAACTTGTAAAATTGAAACATCCCACTTATTCGAGCGGCTCGTCTCCTTACTCCCAAGTCTTCCCAACCAAAGTTTTTCTAAATTTTCGCAACACTACTCTATTGTCGGAAATCACCCAGAACAGATCACGCAACTTTCCTTTGGGTCCCTTCCAGTTCTCGAATCGATCCTGATCAGTGTCCCGTACAGCGGAACCATACTCTAAGGAGGGTCTTACCTGTGACTTACATGCCCTCTCCTTTTCATTCTTACTTCAACCCATAAATACCCTCGTAACCATTTTAAGGGATCTGTAACCTTTATTTACAGTCCCATTAATGCGATTACCCCGGTGAAGATATTTCCTTTTACTAACACCTAGATACTTATAGTGTTCCCCATGGGGTACTATAACTCCACCAACACACAGTAATTAAAACTGAGAGATATTTTCCTCTTCGTGAGACTTAACCTGATTTTTCACCCCGTTTATCATCATCCCTTTGCCCACGCTCCATCTCAGAACATTGCCGAGGTATTCTTGCTGTCGTTCATGATCTTGTAACTTATTTATTGCTCTACTCAGTGTCCGGCTCCATAGCTAAATGATTAGCGTGCTGGCCTTTGGTCACAGGGGCCCCGGGTTCGATTCCAGGCAGGGTCTGGAATTTTAACCATCATTGGTTAATTTCGTTGGCACGGGGGCTGGGTGTATGTAATGTCATCATCATTTCATCCTCATCACGACGCGCAGGTCGCCTATGGGAGTCAAATCAAAAGAGCTGCACCTGGCGAGCCGAACATGTCCTTGGACTCTCCCGGCACTAAAAGCCATGCGCCATTTCATTTTCATGCTCTACTCAGTATCATGTCATCCTCAAAGTGCCTTGTATGCGATTCCAGTTTTTTATTCGTACCATTTATATACAGTAGATTATATAGGATTATTGCGCCCCCATATGAAGTTCGCCTGATAACCGGTATGACTGTGGTGCCTAATGTACTAGTGTGTCTCTTTGAACTGGAGTTTGGAAGAAACCATCCCGACGTTCATCTCGAGTTGAAGTACGAATCCAAGGAAATTACCTTCGTTCTCCGATGTTTCCCCGATTGTGACTGTGACTTCCTAGATGTGACATGAATTGAACTGCTCGTAAATCAGCAGATTATCTGAATAAACATGGAATCTAGAGGTTGTTAATGCCTTAGGAATATCGATAATAAAATGTGAAAATAGTAACTGGCACAGATCATTACCTTGAGGAACACTACTGCTTACATTGCTCGGGGAAGATGTAATTTTGCCCACAAATACTCTCTGATATCTACTTTTATGGTTAGAAATGATCCACTGTTAGCCATGTTGAGGTTTCTCAGCTTCATATTAAGGATATCATTATTTAAGCTATGGAATGCAGGACTGAAATCGATTCGCGACATTAGAGTTAATTTCATCTTATCCACAGCATTTCTATTGTCTTCAGTGACTTTAAGAAGTTCTGTACAAGTACTACGTAAGGGTCTAAAACCAAACCGGAGAAGGATGTAATAGATTATGCTGGAGAAGGAATTCTAACATTTGAGCATAGATCATCCGCTCAAGACCTTTGGAGGCAACTCATGTGATGTTAATGGGTCGGAAATCAGAGAACGACAACGGATGGACTGTCGCATAGTACAGTGTGATTCACCAATCCAAATTCCACGTGTCCAGTTGTCCGAAGAGCAGAGGTGGCGTTCTTCACACAACGGAACGTGGAGCTGAGCCTTGCTCCGCCAGTCGTCGTATCAACTCACGATTCTCGGGCTGCCTCTTCAACAGCCGATGGTCCCTCTCGGACAACACACGTGGCCTAGGTCACGTCCCCAATAGTCCACTTGGCCAATTTACGAAGTGTGTGGAAATGGCCCTGAATGATTGTTTACTCATGAATCATACAATAACAATTACAGGTTCCAAGTCACTAAGCTACCTTGCTCCACCAATTTTCTCGCAGCCCTGAATAACGTCGATGCCTCAGCCACTGCAGCGGTCGTAGCGACATCTCCGTGTCGCAGAGTTTTATCAGGAGGTGTACACGGGAAAGAAATCAATAACAGTACCTGCTTGGCGAACTGGCTTTAATTTTGGAGATTTCATTTTTCAATTTTCAAACACCAGTTACAGTATAAAGCTGTCTTTTAGGTCATCTTTTGGAGAACTCTTCTCGCGGCATAGAGGTCAAGTCGTTGGCGACGAAATATAAGGCGCATGGGTTCAAGTCTTGCCTCTTTTATTCCTTACATTTTTTCTTTCTTTCGCATTTCCTTAAAATTGTCCTCATATATTATTAACTCCTTTTAACTACATGTTTTCTATACTATGTCTTGTAGTCACATGTGTCGATACATTCTATCTTTAGTCAGTTAACCGTCCAGGGTTAGTTTTCCCTTGGAATCAGCGAGGAATCCCATCTCTACCGCCTCTAAGGCAGTATTCTGGAACGTGAGGCATTTGATCGTGGATACAATTGGAAAAAAGGACCAGCACCTCGCCCAGGCGGCCTCACCTGCTATGCTGAATAGGGGCATCGTGGGGGGTGGGGCACTGGACAGGATAGGCAAGTATGAGGGAAGGAAGCGACCGTGTACAAAAGTTACATACCATCCCAGCATTTGCCTGGGGAAGTGCTAAACCTCGGGAAAAGCACTTCGATATAGGCTGAGCGAACCCGTTCTAGTCCTCATACCACTTTCCAGTTTTCGTGGCAGGGCTGCGAATCGAACTCAGCTAATAACACTGCACCACAGCGCCATCCCGTTGTATTTACTGAATACAATATATTCCAAATGTTAATACAAGACGAGCTGTTTCATCCACTTAGTTCACTATCCAAGCAGGAAGAACATAGTTTAATTTACAAAGAAAATACTGCACATACATACATACATAAACATTATAGATCGTTATGCCTTTCAGCTTTCAGTCTGCAAGCCTCTGTGAATTTACTAAACGTCGCCACAATCCTCTATCTGCAACTAATGCTGTGGCTTCAGTTAGTTCCATACTTCTTATCTTTAAACAGTTGGAAACTGAGTCTAACCATGGTCATCTTGGTCTCCCTCTACTTCTCTTACCCTCCATAACAAAGTCCATTATTCTAACCTATCCTGCTCCATCCGCCTCACATGACCCCACCACAGAAGCCAGTTTATGTGTACAGCTTCGAGTTCATTCCTAACTTAGCCTTTATATCCTCCTTCCGATTACCCTCCTGCCATTGTTCCCACGTGTTTGTACCAGAAATCATTCTCGCTACTTTCATGTCTGTTACCTCTAACTTATGAATAAGATATCCTGAGTCCACCCAGCCTTCACTCCCGTAAAGCAAAGTTGGTCTGAAAACAGACCGATGTACGGAATACTGTTGATCGCAAGTGCGAGCTCACTGCATTAGCTTTAGTGCACGTTGATTCAATTTCCCTTACTATGTTACCATCCTGGGAAAATTATAAATAAAAATGAATTTGTGAGGGATCGTCGAAATGAGATTGCTTTATCTGATATGAACATATTCAAAATGTTAAGCTTTTCAGTGTTTAGTCTGCAAGGCTCTGTGAGGTAACTATACGCCTCAACAATCCTCTATTATTAACTGTGATTTGTTTAGGTCTCCACATAATAGACAAATAGTGAATCTCTTACCCACTACGGCCCAGTCTACTATTTTCCTGGGTAACCTACCCCCCTGAACTCATCTCACTTCGCACTACCAAAGAAGCCCGTGTATAAGCTCAGCTTTATTGATCGAGTTTGTTCATAACTTAGGCTATATCACCATATTCCGATCACCCCCTGCCTTTCTTCCTATCTATTTGTACCAGTAACCATTCTTGTTACATTCTTGAAAGTTACTTTCAGCTGTTGAATGAGATATCCCGAACCCACCCAACTTTCACTCCCATGCAGCAAAGACTGTTTCAATATAAGGAGATATTCATCCTCGAACTCGCCTCTTGCTTACAGAATACCGTTGAATGCAACTCGTTTTCTACAACTTGATTTAGTTTACTCAAATACCAAACCAAAGCCCTTGGCGCAACAGCCCCGATGGGCCATGGCCTACAAAGCGGCCACTGCTCAACCCTAAGGCTTGCAGATTACGAGGTGTCATGTGGTCAACACGACGAATTCTCTTGGCCGTTATTCTTGGCTTTCTAGATCGAGGCAGCTATCTCACCGTCAGATAGATCCTCAATCAGGGGCACAGCCAATAGGGGGGGGGGTTACTGGAGGTTAGAACCCCCTCCTCCATGGAATTTTTATAAAATGAAGTAAACAAACTGATAATAAACAACTGAAGGTCGACTGGCTCTTTTGAACGTTCACAGGGACATAATTATAAAACCAACAAATCTCTTGAGTCTATTTTCTAAGAAGCCTCGAAATTTGTATTTTAGACTATAATTTCAACATGCCATCCGCTGTTAAACAGTTGACCTTGTTCTGTACCTTGATGTAAGACTTTGTAGGGTACCGTTGCTACAATCTGAATATGAACGTAATTAACTTGTATCAGTGTCCTTACAGTGGCACTCGTGCATGAGCGCAACACACACGCATCTTCATTATGGTCCATCATCACTTTGTACCTATAACCCACCCCCAATTGGTCCATCCTGGCTAAGCTACTGTCCTCAATTGTAATCACGCAGGATGAGCAGACCCCGAACCAGATCTCAGATCCAGGTAAAAATCCCTATCTTGTTCGGAAATCGATCCCGGGTTTCTCCGGGTAAGAGGTAAGAACTCTACCCCTTACGCCAGTACTATCCAGGGTGAATGCATCTGCTCGCGTCTTCTAAACGTTTTCATTCCTACCCTGAAGGGGAAGCGGGCCTCGCAGACGGTGACGTCTCTCAGGCCAGGAGATTTGTTACGGTGAAGGAGATGCTCAGAGAAGGTGAGGGGGTTGGCGGCCGTGGCTTATACTAGGAACTGCCCCGGCATTCCCCTTAGTGCAGGAGAATGGAAAAGCACGGGAAACCATTCTATGAAAGCCGACGGTTGAGGCCAGCCGTAAGGTCCCGTCTCCCGAATGCAGAGGCGTAGAGCCACGGCAGAGACGTGGCCACCTCTCATCTGCTTAGTTGGTCGGTCAGAGTTCAGAGCTGTTGGACCACGGACCAGCCGTGGCCACTTGAGGGCCGAGACCCACTCTGCATCTACCTACCTTGCGTTTCCTATCTCTATCTTCCATTCAATCCTCTAAGTCTGCTTCCCAACTAAAGGGGGTAACCTCGCGTCACCGCCAATGCAGGTGAGCTACATGTACCTTTTAAACCACATAGCAGCCCTCCTGCCGTTCTTAAACCTCTGGCTATCACGGGAATAGAACCCAACCGTCCGAGGACAGCAGCTGATATCAGTTCAGTCATAGACATGCTAGTTATCATATCATTCTCGCTCAACGATACTAGATTGCAGGCTGTCAATACAATCTGCCATTAACATGTAATCGGCATATGCTCCCATAATGAAGTTCCTACTCGTAATAAAGTTTGAGTTGTTTAGGGAGATCGAGAAATTAAGTTTGGAAATAAATACCCATAGAACTTACAAAATCAGAAGGCTGATATAGCCTACGCCGGTGTGGATTCGCTATTTCTGGTGGATGGGGAAATGACTGGTAATCTTACATCTAATAACTGACAAGAGGAAGGTAGCTTTAGGCAGAGTAAGAACAGAGTGATTAATATAATTAGCTGTGTACCACATTCAGCTAATTTGCGTACTGTAATTGGCGTCTGGTTGCTTAAGGAGCTTTCGTGAGGTTTAACGCTAGCTCATCCAGCCCAATGCTGGAGACAAAAGAAGTAGCGAGGCTTTTCGGTTTAGGGACTGCATCTATTTAATGGATGATTTGGAACTCCTCTGTAATGAAATTGTAGATCAATATAACCCAAACTTAATCGTGTAATTAAACTACGACCTAAAGAAAAACAATAAAATGCATCAGTTGAGTAGTGGATTAAATGTTATTACGCCGTATGTATATATACGTATGCCTTTGCTGGCAGGACCTAGTGTTTACAGTGCACTATGTCTTCTGGTATGGGCTAGAGCAATTTTGTTACTTTCATTGATCTGTCTCTGTCTTATCCTTGACTTTGACAATGTAAAGGTGACTGAGGTATGAGCGAGGCTAGTAATGCCATTCCTTATGCAGCCAGTCCCTGCTATGAATGGTGTGAAAATGTTGCTCATAGGGTCGGCTGGTGCATGTATTTCAGTGGGCTTGGCAGACTGATTGTAATAGCAACTTCTGGCTCGGTGGGGAAAGCAACGGAAAACTACCTCACTCTTCATTTCCCAAGTACGCCTTTTCAGTGATGCCTAGGCCATCTATGACAGCTGATGGCAGAGCTGTTGAGGATCCAACCAGCCTTAGGGCTGAAGACTGAACATGCATACATATATATATATATACGTTTCCAACAGTCTAACGTACATTCAAATCCACCGTTTCAGAAATTGGAATAATATCAAGACTTCTTCTATTTACTTTTTTTATTTTTTTTATTTTTGCAAGTTGCTTTACGTCGCACCGACTCTGATAGGTCTTAGGCGACGATGGAGTAAAAAGGACTACGAGTGGGAAGGAAGCGTCCTTGACCTTAATTAAGGTACAGTCCCAGGATTTGCCTGGTTTGAAAATGGGAAGTCACATAAAACCATCTTCAGTGCTGCCGACAGTGGGGTTGGAAGTTTGGTCGTAACTTATTGTTACACCCTGTATATGTGATTGCAGGGATAGACAAGAGGAAGTTTGAAGGAAATTATTACAATAGCGGATTAATAACAATAGAGGAAAGTTTCTTTTTAAATATCTGAATACCTGAAATCATTTTCTTGCAGTTTCGACTCAGTTAATTTCTACCTGTCTGCCGAAATTACGACGAGTTGTCACTGAAGACACGTTGATCCCCGCCTGTCGAATCTTTGCCGAAATGACTTTCATTGAAGCCTTTCTGTGCTTCATGTTTATATGTCTTAACTGACGCTCTGCTCGTGGAGTGGTGATTCTTTTGCGGCCACATTTACCCACCCATTTAGGTGATAAATTCGTGCCTTGGTTAAGTTATTTCTTAATTCTGTCCACAGTTGACTACAAAACAGAATCAGTAGACGCTATTATTCTATGAGAAAGGTCAGTGTTCATTAAAATTATTTTTATTTCCGAAATGTTACCGGGATAACTGTCTTTAGCTTTCCACATGTTTGTTTTCTAAACACCAACATTTTTAAGTATGTGCCGAACTATACTTAACTGTATTTGGCCTTTGTCACTTCAACTGTATCACATACAAAGCAAAATTCACACACACAAAAAACCATGAAACAAATTTACAATAAATCACACGTGTCATCTCCAACAGCAAATAATGTAAAAAAATGGCGCATTTAACAATTATTTACCAGAGTTTTCATTATTAGACTTGTTGAATATAACTACAGAAATATCTACTTAATAATATCAAACAATAAAAAGAATGAATGAGTAAATTCTAACACAAGAATAATGACCCAAACATTAATTCTACAATTTTTACCTAATGGCCCTAGTAAGTGTTATTTATATAGTGGTGTTTAGTGCTTGTTGGCAGAAATTGGGAGTAGTGATATTTATTTAAATTTTATAACAAGTAATTCAGTTGGTCTTCAGTAAATTACGTTTTCTAGGTTAAGTAGTAGACTAGCTAGTTGTTTCGAATTTAGGTGTAGGAAATACTTTAGGTAATAATATGAACTTTAAAAGTATTTGTAAATCTCTGTAGGTTCGTTGGTATAATACTTACAAAGGCAGATTATCAAAAGAAATAGTAGCGTAACTTACGCCGAAACTTCTCCGGTATTTCGTATAGATATCCATTCAAACTATCGCGAAGGTAATAATTTACATCATTAAAAAACACGATACGCCTGTAAACTTCCTTTGAAAAAGAAGTTAAAGAGATTGCATGGTAATAGTTAACAGTCGCTGTATTGTTATTGATTATTATCGCTCTTCATATTCAAATATTGCATTGTTGGCTACAGTCGTGAACAAAGGTGTAGTCAAGTAAATATAAATAAAAATCAGCTCACCTTGTATTCCAATCATTTGTATTTCTGAGTAGGTAGTTAAAGTATCCGTAATTTACATTTCGCTCCCTCGATTTTTCTGTATCTATGAGCGGTTAGCTAAGTTCATATATCCCAGTAATTGCAATTCAAGTCCCTGGAGTAGTAGGAGTAGTTTTGACGGAAATATTTTTGAGAAATTATTGTAGATATCCTCGTATTTTTCAGTAGGCCTAATTAAGGACACTTTTATTCTCCGTCCCGTGGAGTAGTGAAAATAATAGTAATCCACCAGCTGTAATAATCAAATAACCACATTCCAGTTGAACATTGTAGTGAAAATAAAGTATATTAGATAGTATCCTGCCTGTTATATCCGTGTTTTTTCTTTGTGTACGGCAATCCTTTCGATACTTAAGCATTTAACCAAACGCAAGGTTTCACTCCTATTAGAGCATAGTAGGATAAAGTAATACTAAAGAAATAATCTTCTGTCTAGGCGTTTAACTTTGTTGGTAATCCCTGAGTACGGTAATTCTTGCGAATTTCAAACTTTGGGCCTAATTGCAATTTTCAATTCTATTGTGCTTAATAATAACCTATTGTAATTAGGATACGTCTGAACGTAGTTTTTAAACTGTTGTAGTGTATTGTAGTGACTTATTAGAAATTAGAGTGCTTATTCTATTATTTTGAGTAGTCTTGCGAATTTGAAACTTTAATTGTAATTTCCATTTCAGTTGTGCTTAGTAATAACCTGTTGTATTATAATTAGGATACGTCTGAACGTAGTTTAAAATCATTGTAGTGTATTATAGTAGGTATCATAATATAAATTAGTGTGTTTATTTTATTACTGTGAAATATTCGTGTTGTGTAGTATAGTATCTGTAGTATCTAGTATCTGTTGTATCTGTATTAACTCTCTTACTAGAATTTTGTTGGTGTAATTAGGGTAGACTTAACTGCAGTTTAGAATTGTGTAGACCTAATTCTTGTGTATTACTTTTGGTTTTCAGTAATTAACAGAAATTTTCATTCTGTTATCGTGTTGTAGAAATACAATTCGTACAACTAAGTAGTATTTTAGTGTACTAGTAGCTTATTTTAATTACCTCGTTGTTGTGTAATCTTTGTGAACTATCCTAGACAATATTTCTTTCCTTTCATGTTTATAGGCAATATTTCCTTCCTTTCATTTTTATTTGCACAGAATTAGTTATTTCATTTTACCTTTTCTCCCATTATTCCGTAAATAATGTCTACGTAGTGCAAGTGTAGGAACTGTGGGTGTGGCTAGGCATTAAGGAGTATGAGGGAGGAGTTGGAGAGTTTGAGGGAGATAATCAGGATTCTCTCAGAAAACATGAGGGAGAATAATGTACAGGATACAGTAGGTGAAACGGAGGGATGGAAAGGAAATGGGGGAATTGTAGAAGACAGGTGTTCTAATGTTTTAAGGGGAAAGAGATTTCAGACTAAGGGCTCTGTTCAGGATCAGAATACAGGACAGGTGTCTGTGAGAAATCGGTACGAGTCACTGCAGGTAGAACAACCGAGGGAATATGAGGAACAGGGAACTGTTGTTGATATGTGAGGAAGTAGGAGGAAGGGAAAAGGTAGGAAAGGGAAATGTAGTGTAGTGGAAAGGAAAATACAGGTGGAACAGGGTCATGGAAGGGAGAAAAGGAAGGAGGAAGTAGCTTCTGCAGCAGTGAGAGCAGATAGGGCTGACCAGGAGGGGAGGGGTTCAAATGAGGTGGGTAGTGTTGAGGCTCTGGTCATGGGGGATTCCATCGTTAGACGTGTGGGGAAAGTGTATGGAGGAGAGGGAAGCAGGGTAGAATGATATCCAGGAATCAGGTTGAGGCAGATATTGAGGAAAGTAGAAGAGAAGGAAGAGGGAAAGGAGAAGGTGGTAGTGTTTCACGTTGGTACTAACAACGTAAGGCAAGCAGGTATAAGTACCAACATAGTTGGGGATGTGTGGGATCTGGTAAATGCAGCACGGATGAAGTTTAAGGAAGCGGAGATTGTTATCAGTGGAATATTGTGTAGGAGGGATACTGACTGGAAGGTAATTGGGGATTTAAATGAGACTATGGAGTGGGTATGTGGGAAACTGGGAGTAAGATTTCTAGATCCTAATGGGTGGGTAGGAGACAGGGATCTGCGCTCAGATGGCCTTCACATAAACCGCAGTGGTACATATAATTTAGTAAACTTGTTTAGAAGGGTTACAGGCAGGTACATTCAGGAAAACGGGGTGGCCTAGGGAGCGGTGTTAAGTGAACAGGGAACTGTGAATCAAGTAGGAATGACATAAAAATGTTATTGCTCAATTGTAGAAGCATTGTAAACAAAGGAATCGAATTAAGTAATTTAATAGATATATATTTGCCCGGTATTGTAATAGGAGTTGAATCATGGCTGAGAAATGATATAATGGATGCAGAAATATTCTCACGGAACTGCACTGTGTATCGTAGAGATAGGATAGGAATGGTAGGAGGGGAGTATTCATTCTGGTGAAAGAAGAAATTGTAAGCTACGAAAAATAAGGATGAAAAACATGAAATTCTGGGTGTAAGGCTCATCTTGAAAGATAATAGGCAACCTGATGTCTTTGGATTGTACAGACCTGGAAAGGGTAGCGCTGACGCTGATTCAGAATTATTTGATAAGATAATCAGCTATGTGGGAAACGATAAGGAAAGGAACGGGTGATCTCAATTTACCAAATGTCAATTGGGAAAGTAATGCGAACGACAGGAAGCATGAACAACAAATGGCAAATAAGTTAATATGGGAAGGGCACCTGATTCAGAAAGTGATGGAACCAACTAGAGGGAAGAATATTTTGGATATGGTGCTGATAAAACCAGATAGCTCTATAGAGAAACCGAAGTAATAGATGGTATTATTGATCACGAAGCTGCTTTGTCGTAGTTAAAAATAAATGTGAAAGAAAGGAAGGTATGGCTGTTAAAACAGGCATGAGGGAGTTTAAAAAAAGTAAATACGATCCTGGAAAATGGTAAAAAAAATGTAAACAGACTCTGGGATGGGTTTAAAGCAATTGTTGAGGAATGTGACAATAGGTTTGTACCTTTAAAGGTGGTAAGGAATGGTAAAGATCCACTATATTATAACAGAGAAGTAAAGAGACTAAGAACGAGGTGCAGGTTGGAACGAAATAGAGTTAGAATTGGTTATGGAAGTAAGGAGAAATTGAAGGAACTTACTAGGAAATTGAATATAGCAAAGAAGTCAGCTAAGGATAACATGATGGCAAGCATAATTGGTGGTCATACAAATTTTACTGAAAATGGAAGGGTATGTATATGTACTTCATGCAGAAACAGGTTCAAAGAAGGACATTCCAGGAATCGTTAATGAACAACGGGAGTGTGAATGCGAGGATCTTCAGAAGTCAGAAGTATTCAGTCAGCAGTATGTAAAGATTGTTGGTTACAAGGATAATGTCCAGACAGAGGAGAATAAGGCTAAAGAAGTATTAAAATTTACATATAATAACAATGACATTTACAGTAAGATACAAAAGTTGAAAACTAGAAAAGATGTTGGAATTGATAAGATTATTGGGTATATACTAAAGGCAATGGGTTTGGATAAAGTACCATATCTGAAGTACTTATTTGATTATTGCTTGGTCGGAGGAGCTATACCAGATGAATGAAGAGTTGCTATAGTAACCCCTGTGTATAATGGAAAGTGTGATAGACATAAAGCTGAAAATTACAGGCCAGTCATTTTAGCATGCATTGCATGTAAGCTTTGGGAAAGCATGCTTTCTGATAATATTAGGCATGTTTGCGAAATTAATAACTGGTTTGACAGAAGGCACTTTGTGTTTAGGAGAGGTTAGTCCACTGAAGCTCAGCTTGTAGGATTTCAGCAAGATATAGTAGATATCGTGGATTCAGGAGGCCAAATGGACTGTATTGCGATTGACCTATCTAAGGCATTTAATAGGGTAGATCATGGAAGACTATTGGCAAAAATGAGTGCTATTGGACTAGAAGAAACAGTGACTGAATGGGTGGCTATATTTCTAGAAAATAGATCTCAGAGAGTTAGAGTGGCGAAGCTTTATCTGACCCTGTAATAATTAAGAGGAGAATTCCTCAAGGCAGTATTATTGGACCTTTATGTTTTCTTATATATATATCAAGGATATGTGTAAAGAAGTGGAATCAGAGATAAGGCCATTTGCAGATGATGTTACTTTGTACAGAGTAATAAATAAGTTACAAGGTTGTGAGTGGCTGCACGGTAACCTCGATAGTGTTATGAGGTGGCCGGTGCGCAATGGTATGATGATTAACGGGGTTAAAAGTCAGATTGTGTTTTTCACAAATAGGAAAATTCCTCTCAGTTTTAAATCCTGTGTTGATGGGGGTGAATGTTCCTTTTGGGGATCATTGTAAGTACCTAGGTGTTAATATAAGAAAAGACCTTCATTGGGGTAATCACATAAATATTATTGTTGATAAATCGTACAGATCTCTACACACGGTTATGAGGGTATATAGGGGTTGTAGTAAGGATGTAAAGGAGAGGGCATATAAGTCTCTGGTAAGACCCCAATTAGAGTATGGTTCTAGTCTGTGGGAACCTCACCAGGATTACTTCATTCAAGAACTGAAAAAAAATCCAAATAAAAGCAGCTCGATTTGTTCAGGGTGATTTCCGACAAAAGAGTAGCGTTTAGAAGAATGTTGCAAAGTTTGGGCTGGGAAGACTTGGGAGAAAGGAGACGAGCTGCTCGATTAAGTGGTATGTTCCGAGCTGTCAGTGGAGAGATAGCGTGGGAGGACATCAGTAGACGAATAAGTTTGGGGAGTGTCTTTAAAAGTAGGAAAGATCACAATATGAAGATAAAATTGGAATTCAAGAGAACAAATTGGGGCAAATATTCGTTTATAGGGAGGGGAGTTAGAGATTGGAATAACTTACCAAGAGAAATGTTCAATAAATTTCCAATGTCATTGAAATCATTTAAGAAAATGCTAGGAAAACAACAGATAGAGAATCTGCCACCTGGGCGACTGCCCTAAATGCAGATCAGTATTGATTGATTGATTGATTGATTGATTGATTGATTGATTGATTGATTGATTGATTGATTGATTGATTGATTGATTGATTGATTGATGATCACCCACTATATTTTTATCAATAAATGTATAAACCACATAAAAAGGAAAACATTTCGTAACAGTAATTTACTTTTACAGTACTCTAGATGTACATTCAAGAACGAAACATGTCATTCCATTTAATTAATTTGTGAGTTACCAAATGTTTGCTTTTTCGTACTTTATAATTTTGTACTCAAAGCTGTTTCGGCAGACTGAACAACCTAACAATATTATAGAATAGCAGAATGAGTGAGGAGGTTAGAATAAATCCAGTTAAATTCAATGGATAATTCAAGTGGTGTTAGATCAAATTTACAAAGGATACACATGACAGAATACACAAACTGAGAAGGATACAGGGGACTGTATAGTACAATGGGGGCATCAGAATGAATCAGGTTTCAAATACAAATTTCTTACGATAGAGAAGCAATGCTTTTGAAAGATGGATGGATGAGGGAAACGTAGTCGCTATTTTCTATGAATACAAAAGTTAGAAGCGAGGAAGGTACGTATACATCACTTCTAGGAAAAGGAGAGAAGGTAGACAGGTGACAGAAATGCGCAGACACTGGTTACCATGTAAAGTGCTGTTTTACGTCGCATCTACACAGACAGATCAACGGCGGGATAGGACTGGGAAGGAAGTGACTGAGAAACCATGGAAAATGATTTCCAGGGCTGACAACAGTGGGGCTTGAGCCCTCCATCTCCCAAATGGAACCTCACAATTTCGTAACTTGAACCGCGAAGTCACCTCACTGCGCTTTTGATGAGTAAGAGGAAACTCCTGGAAATGAGGATATACCGTCCGATTAAGTAGCTGTTTTGTGGAGGCCTGTAAAATAATAATAATAATAATAATAATAATAATAATAATAATAATAATAATAATAATAATAATGGTTTTACGTTGCACTAACTACTTGTACGGTTTTGGGAGATGCCGAGGTGCTGGAATTTAGTTCCACAGGATTTCATTGTATGTGCCAATAAATCTACCGACATGAGGCTGACGTATTTGATCACCTTCAAATACCACCGTACTGAGCCAGGATCGAACCTGCCAAGCTGGGGCCACAAGGCCAGCGCCTCAACCGTCTGAGCCACTCAGCCTAACAAAACAAAGATAAACCTTAACCATAATGATATCTAGTTTGTAAAAATGTTTACCGAAATTAGTTCCATTCTCTCTGGTCCGACTCATTCGCTGAATGATCAGCGGTGAGGCCTTCGGTTCAGAAAGTCCCCGTTTCCATTCCCGGCCGGGTCGGGAATTTTTACCGCATTTGATAAATTCTTCTGGCCCGGGGACTGGGTGTTTGTGTTTATCCCAACAGCTTCGTTTTCATATTCAGACAACACACTACACTACCAACCACCACAGAAATAGGCAATAGGCTTATAGGGTTAGCGTTAGGAAGGGCATCCGGCAGTCAAACAGGGCCAAAGCCACACGTGTGACCCAGGTCGCACCCGCGATCCCACAGGTGTGGGTAAAGCGGTAGAAAAAGGAAGGAAAGAAAGTCCCATTCTCTCTGGCTCCTTGGTTAAGGGGGTCCCGGGTTCAATGCCGGTTGGCCTAACTTAATTCCTGCGGCTGGGAGGCTGGTTGACTGTGTTAGTCTTAATATACACACAGCCAGAAAAGCACAATAGTGAAAAAATTGTCTTGCCAACAGAAAGGGCGTACGGTCGTAAAACTAGGCCACATTTACACTAAGCCCCTCCCTCGATAAACTGGGAAAAGCTCAAGAAGAAGTAGATTATTATTATTATTATTATTATTATTATTATTATTAATAATAATTTGTTTACCCTCCTGGATTGGTTTTTCCCACGGAATCAGCGAGGGATCCCACTTCTTCCCCGTCAAGGGCAGTATCTTGGGGCGTGAGACATTTGGTCGGGGATACGACTGGGAAGGAAGACCTGACTGACGCGGATTCAGAATTATTTGATAGGATAGTCAGCTATGTGGGAAACGACATGGAAAAAATGTGATTGTAGCGGGAGATCTGAATTTGCCAGATGTCAATTGGGAAGGAAATGCGAACGTCAGGAAGCATGACCAACAAATGGCAAATAAGTTAATATGGGAAGGACAGCTGATTCAGAAAGTGATGGAACCAACCAGAGGGAAAAATATCCTGGATGTCGTGCTGATAAAACCAGATGAGCTCTATAGGGAAACTGAAGTAATAGATGGTATTAGTGATCATGAAGCTGTTTTTGTGGTAGTTAAAAATAAATGTGATAGAAAGGAAGGTCTTAAAAGTAGGACTGTTAGGCAGTACCATATGGCTGATAAAGCAGGCATGAGGCAGTTTCTAAAAAGTAAATATGATCGGTGGAAAACGGTAAATAAAAATGTAAACAGACTCTGGGATGGGTTTAAAGAAATTGTTGAGGAATGCGAAAACAGGTTTGTACCTTTAAGGGTGGTAAGGAATGGTAAAGACCCACCTTATTATAATAGAGAAATAAAGAGACTAAGAAGGAGGTGCAGACTGGAAAGAAATAGAGTTAGAAATGGCTGTGGAAGTAAGGAGAAATTGAAGGAACTTACTAGAAAATTGAATCTAGCAAAGAAGGCAGCCAAGGATAACATGATGGCAAGCATAATTGGTAGTCATACAAATTTTAGTGAAAAATGGAAGGGTATGTATAGGTATTTTAAGGCAGAAACAGGTTCCAAGAAGGACATTCCAGGAATAATTAATGAACAAGGGGAGTGTGTATGTGAGGATCTTCAAAAGGAAGAAGTATTCAGTCAGCAGTATGTAAAGATTGTTGGTTACAAGGATAATGTCGAGATAGAGGAGGAGACTAAGGCCAAAGATGTAATAAAATTTACATATGAAAACAATGACATTTACAATAAGATACAAAAGTTGAAAACTAGAAAAGCGGCTGGAATCGATAAGATTTCTGGGGATATACTAAAGACAATGGGTTGGGATATAGTACCACATCTGAAGTACTTATATGATTATTGTTTGGTTGGAGGAGCTATACCAGATGAATGGAGAGTTGCTATAGTAGCCCTTATGTATAAAGGAAAGGGTGATAAACATAAAGCTGAAAAATACAGGCCAGTAAGTTTGACATGCATTGTATGTAAGCTTTGGGAAGGCATTCTTTCTGATTATATTAGACATGTTTGTGAAATTAATAACTGGTTCGATAGAAGGCAATTCGGTTTTAGGAAAGGTTATTCCACTGAAGCTCAACTTGTAGGATTCCAGCAAGATACAGCAGATATCTTGGATTCTGGAGGTCAAATGGACTGTATCGCGATTGACCTGTCTAAAGCATTTGATAGGGTGGATCATGGGAGACTACTGGCAAAAATGAGTGCAATTGGACTAGACAAAAGAGTGACTGAATTGGTTGCTATATTTCTAGAAAATAGATCTCAGAGAGTTAGAGTAGGTGAAGTTTTGTCTGACCCTGTAATAGTTGAGAGGGGAGTGTTATCGGACCTTTATGTTTTCTTATATATATAAATGATATGAGTAAAGGAGTGGAATCGGAGGTAAGGCTTTTTGCGGATGATGTTATTCTCTATAGAGTGATAAATAAGTTACAAGATTGTGAGCAACTGCAACGTGACCTCGAAAATGTTGTGAGATGGACAGCAGGCAATGGTATGTTGATAAACGGGGCTAAAAGTCAGGTTGTGAGTTTCACAAATAGGAAAAGTCCTCTCAGTTTTAATTACTGCGTTGATGGGGTGAAAGTTCCTTTTGGGGATCATTGTAAGTATCTAGGTGTTAATATAAGGAAAGATCTTCATTGGGGTAATCACATAAATGGGATTGTAAATAAAGGGTACCGATCTCTGCACATGGTTATGAGGGTGTTTAGGGGTTGTAGTAAGGATGTAAAGGAGAGTGCATATAAGTCTCTGGTAAGACTACAACTAGAGTATGGTTCCAGTGTATGGGACCCTCACCAGGATTACCTGATTCAAGAACTGGAAAAAATCCAACGAAAAGCAGCTCGATTTGTTCTGAGTGATTTCCGACAAAAGAGTAGCGTTACAAAAATGTTGCAATGTTTGGGTTGGGAAGAATGGAGAGAAAGAAGAAGAGCTGCTCGACTAAGTGGTATGTTCCGAGCTGTCAGCGGAGAGATGGCTTGGAATGACATTAGTAGACGAATAAGTGTGAATGGCGTTTATAAAAGTAGGAAAGATCACAATATGAAGATAAAGCTGGAATTCAAGAGGACAAATTGGGGCAAATATTCATTTATAGGAAGGGGAGTTAGGGATTGGAATAACTTACCAAGGGAGATGTTCAATACATTTCCAATTTCTTTGAAATCATTTCGGAAAAGGCTAGGAAAACAACAGATAGGGAATCTGCCACCTGGGCGACTGCCCTAAATGCAGATCAGTATTGATTGATTGACTGACTGTACATCACCTGGGGGGCCTCACGTGCAATGCTGAACAGGGGCGTTGTGGGGGGGATGGGAAAGTTGGAAGGGACAGGAAGGGAAGAGGAAAGGAAGCGCCCGTGGCCTTAAGTTAGGTACCATACCGGCATTTGCTGGATGAGAAGTGGGAAACTACGGACAACTACTTCGAAGATGGCTGAGGTGGAAATCGAAACCCCTCTACTCAGTTGACCTCCCGAGGCTGTGTGGACCCCGTTCCAGCCCTCGTACTACTTTTCAAATTTTGTGGCAGAATCGAGAATCGAACGCAGGCTTACGTAGGTGGCAGCTAATCACTGTAACCAGTCAAGTTTTAGGGAGGAAGGCGGTTTGAGATTGCTCTTGGTAAACTGTACATTCGGTACATTGATGGAATCATATGAGACTGATGTGGTGATAGGAGTGGTATCGTGGTTGAGAGAAGAGGTGGGTAACAGTGATGTATTTTCAGAAGTTTAGACAGCGCTTCACTTTTGGATCGGCTAATGCCTTCTATATTAAGTTGGCAAATACGGACAGTAGGTCCCAGTCTCATAGTAGTAGTAGTAGTAGTAGTAGTAGTAGTAGTAGTAGTAGTAGTAGTAGTAGTAGTAGTAGTAGTTTGGTCCTGAAAAGGACCTTTCGATAGTGAAGCCATGTTCATTAATGTTGTATCTTGACCAGGAGAAATATGTCTGGTCGCCTGTTCGCTGTTGCTCGCTTAGCACCACCCGGGGATCACGTGTAGGGCACTTTAAGGTTAAACCTACGGACGTGAGCAACAATCATTGTGTGTTGTATCTGTAAAGCCATATGCTAAATAAATAAATAAATAAATAAATAAATAAATAAATAAATAAATAAATAAATAAATAAATAAATAAATAAATAAATAAATATTTTAGAAGTGTATACAGTCTATCATAGAGACCGAGGAGATAAAATAGGAGGGGGGGGTGTTTATTCTTGTGAAGGATGAAAGGGATGAAATATTAGGGATAAAATTAGTTTGTGATAAAATAAAGTAGGTGGGAATTATAGGAACCTATAGACATGGAAGCGAGGAAGGAGACATGGAAATATTTGAGAAAATAATAGATTATACTCATAAAAACAATAATAATGATATGGTAATAATTGGGGGAGATCTAAACTTGCCTGAAGTTGAATGGAATGGAGCTGCAAGTGAAGCCCATGAACAGAAACTGGCAAATAAGTTAATTTGGGAGGGAGGATTTACACAAGTAGTACAAGAACCGACTTGTCTGAATAACTTGCTAGATGTATTCTTGGTTAAACCATGGGAAATTGTTGACAAAACTTAGATAATTGAAGGAATACGTGACCATATGGCTGTAATAATGGATGTAGGACTCGTACCAAAAATACTTAATAAGAGGGTCACACAAGACAGGAAATTATACAAAAAAACTAAAGTTGATGAATTTGGGACTTACCTTAAATCACAATTCAGTTGTTGGATAAGTGAAGGGAGTAATGTGAATACACTTTGGGCTAAATTTACAGGAATCATTTGGGAAGGTGAGAAGAGATTTGTACCTGTTAGGAAGGTTAAAATGGCCTCAGACCCTGTTTATTATACAAGAGAAATAAGAAAATTAAAAAGCAAATTTAGAATAGTAAACATGAAAATCAGAGAGGGTAGGGAGAATAGAGAAACTAGAAAACAGCTAATGAGAGAACTGAATAGAGTGAAAAAGGAAGCAAAAGAGAATTATATGAATGGCATTCTTCAAGAGGGTAATGACCACAAAGGTAATGGAAAAAGCTGTATACATATATTAGGAATCAGAAAGGAAAAGGAATTCAAATTCCTACAATGGTGGGAGAAGGGGGTGAACACTATTCAACAGATACTGAGAAAGCAAATATATTTAGTAGGGAATTCAGAGATTCAGTAGAAGATTGTCAGGAGTTGGAAACCGTAACAGAATATAGAGAGGAAGAGACACACAGGGAAACAAGAAGCTTCTCATTCTCAAATGAAGAGAAATCCAACTGCTTCAGCAGGGAAAAGCAGCAGGAAGTGATCAAATTACTGGGGAGGTATTAAAGACAATGGGTTGGTACATAGTGCCTTATTTAAAATTTCTCTTTCACTATGTCATAAATAATAGTGTAAATACCAAAGGAAAGGAAGGAATCTATAATAATACCAATTTATAAAGGAAAGGGTAATAATAGGAAACCAGAGAACTACAGACCAATCAGCCCGACCAGTATAGTTTGTAAAATACTGGAGAGTTTAATAGCAAAGTACATCAGAGGGATATGTGATGATAAAAATTGGTTTTTGAGGAGCCAGTATGTATTTAGAAAGAAATTTTCTTGTGAGGCACAACTGGTGGGATTTCAACAGGACATATCAAATCAGTATGATTCAGGAGGCCATTTAGATTACATAGCCATAGATCACTCCAAAGCCTTTGATAGAGTAGAACATGAAATATTATTAAAGAAATTGAAGGGAATAGGATTGGACGTAAGGGTTATACGTTGGATAAGAACATTTCTAAATTCAAGGGTTCAGAAAGTCAAAGTAGGAAATAATATATCACAGGAAGAGAAAGTTTGGAAGGGAATTGAACAGGATAGTATAATCGGTCCGTTACTTTTCTTAATATACGCAAATGATTTAGGGAACAATATAACATCAAAAATAAGATTGTATGCGGATGACATAATTGTTTATAGGGAAATAAATAACATTGAGGATTGTTCAGATTTACAAAGGGACCTTGAGAGTATCCAACAATGGGTTCAAGAAAATAATATGAAGGTTATTGAAAGCCAATCAACTGTTACAACATTTACAATTAGGAGCTTTAAAACTGAACTTGAATATACTTTGGATGAGGTAGTTATCCCAAAAGACGGCAAGTGCAAATACTTAGGTGTGAGATTTGGAAGTAATTTGCACTGGAAGGATCATGTTGATGTTGATGACATCGTTGAGAAAGCATACAGATCGTTACATGTCATAATGAGGCTACTTGAAGGATGCAACAAAGAATTCAAAGAAAAAAGTATGGTTCGTCCATTATTGGAATATGCAAACAGTGTTTGGGATCCTCATCAAGAATACCTTATAAAAGAAATAGATAGTGTGCTGAGGAAAGCAGCAAGATTTATAACAGGGGATTTCAGGAGAGAAAGTAGTATATCAAAAATGTTATAGGAACTTGGGTGGGAAACTTTAAGTAAGAGAAGGGAGAAAACTGGACTTATAGGATTATATAGAGCCTATACAGGAGAAGGAGCATAGGGAGAAATCCGTGAGAGGCTTCAGTTGGAAAATAATTATATCGGCAGAACTGACCACAAGTATAAAATTGGAAGGAATTTAAGCAGAAGCGATTGGGGTAAATTTTCATTCAGTGCAGGTTATTGTAAATTAAAGATGTGTGTGAATAAATTAATTCCATCCACGGGTCTATGGAGTTTGGACAGCCGAAGTGGGGGACTGCCTGTAGGGGTGAAGTACAGTAGGGACTTCGAGGGCCCTGGGTTTTCTACGGTAGCTGTGAAGGCCCTTCAGGAACTCTGAAAAGTGGTGGGAAAAGTGGCTCTGGTTACGACGCAGCAGGTCGTTATGATACTTAGGTTCCAAAATGGGTAAAAAAATAAATAAGTAAGTAAATGCAATGTAAATTTAAATCTTATACCAGTTGTATAGTAGTATTTGAAGTAATTCCACATACTGTATATGAGTTGACGATGTTTGTAAGTACAGGAGATATTATAAGTAGAATTTTATTAACAATATAAATTTATTAAGGATGAGCTGTGTGCTTAATAGAAAAATTGTTGGCGTAAATTGTATGATATTGTATTCTAATAAACGTTCCTTCTTCTTTTGTTAATTTAAAATTTAGTGCTTGACAATAATGTACTTTAGTGTACAATTTGCCACCGAGGTAGACACCTCATTTGCAAATAAAAATATTTCGATTTGATTTAAACCACTACACCACAGAAGCGGACAGCCCACACTTATAAAATTTAAATACACGAAAAACAATTTAGTTAACTTCACTTGGCCCAACACTTCCATGTACTGAAATAACTGAATTAAACATCAGAGCAAGAAACGATTCCCACAGTCTGTGTTTGAATGAAAATGCGGTGATAAAGATATGAAATAGAAACAGCCTATATCTCATTCATTTCGATATGTAGACCTGTGTGGAAAAGGTACAAGTTTAATTGAAGGAAATATTTGTAAAATATATTACAATGTATTGATAGGAATGATTCGAAATTAGATTTCAATTAAGCAACATTGAATTGTTCTTCGTTGGTATTTCAGTAACCTGTGGTGGTAAAAGGAAGAAAAACGAAAGACGGTGACGATGAACACAACAAATTCCAGCTTGTAAATTTGATAAGTACCACCTTCCCACACTTTAAAATTCTGCGATTTTTTATAGATTAAAATAACATTAAATTACTTTAAAATTAGTCGGTATATGTTTGGTTTTCGTAGAAAACATATTAAGCCGTTATCTTTATTTATAGTTAAAGACTCACAGAAACACAGGTTACATAAGTAAAATACAACTAACCACTGAAATTAAAAACGACTTGTCCTTGACAACATGAAAGGTGTAAAAGTCTAAAGAGTCTTTGGTTTTTCCTTCACTGTCACTATTTGACATCTCTTGATGTAAAAGATATGTTATTAAGAACGTACCACTTGAAAACTTATCCCAAGTTTTTTCTTGAAGTTTCTTAATGAATAAATGAATATCAGTGTACAACTATGCTATTGTAACATTCAACGCATGATGTGAATGGAAAGCGGGAATTTTCTTGTCAGATGAAATGGACTGATTGTGTTCGGAATAGAAAGCAACTCCCTATGATCTTGTTGCGTCCAAATCTGGAAAGGAGAACAAAATATTGAAACTCAATAACTCAATAACGAAAGAGAAGACCTTGAAGATGAAAACTGTTGTTTAAACAGTCATTAGCATCTAACACAAAATAAAGTAGAAATAAATCAATTTATTTGCTCCCAGCGTAATTAGAAACAAGTTTCTGCGGTGTTGGTGAAGAGTTCTGACAGTGGTTTGGATACCGAGTGCAGTTGACGAAAGGGGAACAATTTGGCGAATTCAGTTTAGAGCAAAGAGCAGGCTGACGCAACGTACCTTGAAGTGTCCGAGACTTATTCTACTAGTATTACAGGAAATATTTAAGATAGAATTAAGCGCAAGGTGAAGTCAATCCATAAATATAACCAATAGATTAATGTAATGTAATCTAAACGCTGAGATTTGCCGATGATATCTTATCTGAGACTGGGGCAGATCTACAGAAGTTGCTGAATGGTATGGACGGAGTCTTGGGTAAGGAGAGTGGTTGTTTTTGTTGTTGCTGCATGAGTCAGCAGTCCATAGGCTGGTTTGATGCAGCTTTCCAATCCACCCTACCCTGTGCTAACCTTTTCATTTCGACGTAACTATTGCATCCTACGCCTGCTTTAATCTGCGTGCCATATTCATACCTTGGCCTACCCCTACCATTCTTAACGCCTACTTCCTTCAAAAACCAACTGAACAAGTCCTGCGTGTCTTAAGACGTGTCCTATCATTCTATCTCTTCTTCTCGTCAAATTTAGCGAAATATATCTCCTCTCACGTATGCGATTCGGTGTCTCTTCATTCGTGATTAGATCTATCCATCTCACCTTCAGCATTCTTCTGTAACACCATATTTAAAAAGCTTCCATTCTCTTTCTTTCTGAGCTAGTTATCATTCGTGTTTCACTTCCATACAATGCCACGGTCCAAATGAAAGTCTTCAGAAACATCTTTCTAATACCTGTATCAATGTTTGAAGTTAGTAAATGTATTTTCTTAAGAAATCTCTTCCTTGCTTGTGCTAGTCTGCATTTTATGTCCTCCTTACTTCTGCTATCGTTAGTTATTTTACTGCCCAAGTAACAATATTCATACACTTCCTTTAAGACTTTATTTCTTAGTCTAATATTTCCTGCATCGCCTGCCTTCGTTCGACTGCACTGCATTACTTTTGTTTTGGACTTAATTGTTTTCAACATATACTCCTTACCCAGGACTTCGTCCATACCATTCAGCAATTTCTCCAAATCTTTTGCGATCTCATATAAAATAACAATATCATGGGCAAATCTCAAGGTTTTGATTCCCTCTCCTTCGATTGTGATTCCCTTTCCAAATTCCTCTTCGATTTCCTTTACTCCCTGTTCCATGTAAACATAGAAAAGGGAGGGTGACAAATGGCGGCCTTGCCTCACTCCTTTCTGGATTGGTGCTCCTTTTCAAAGCCATCGATTCTTATCACTGCAGACCGATTTTTATACATATTGTAGATAATTCTTCGTTCTCGGTATCTGATCCCAATCACCTTCAGAATCTTAAATAGCTCGGTCCAATCAAAATTATCGAATGCGTTTTCTAGATCTACGAACGCCATGTTCATGGGCTTGTTCTTCTTAGTTCGATCATACGTAAAGTCAGGATTGCTTCATGTGTTCCTACTTTTCTTCTGAAGCCAAACTGATCTTCTCCCAACTCAGATTTAACTTGACTTTCCATTTTTCTGTAAAGAATACCTGTTAGAATTTTGCAGGCGTGAGATACTAAACTAATGGTGCGGTAGTTTCCGCACTTGTCAACAAAGGCTTTCTTGGGAATAGGTATAACAACATTCTGCCGAAAATCGGATGGCACTTCTCCTGTCTCATATATCATCCACAATAAATGGAATAACATCGCCATGCTGGTTTCT
The DNA here is from genome assembly GCF_040414725.1 of Anabrus simplex. Taxonomy (NCBI): domain Eukaryota; kingdom Metazoa; phylum Arthropoda; class Insecta; order Orthoptera; family Tettigoniidae; genus Anabrus; species Anabrus simplex. Next base: position 46,186,334 of record NC_090266.1, on the reverse strand, counting down.
CCTAAGGCAGTCAGTAATTCAGAGGGAATGTCATCAATTCCAGGTGCCTTGTTCCTATTTAGGGCTGACACAGCTCTGTCAAACTCTGACCTCAAAATTGGGTCTCCCATTTCATCAGCATCAACAGCCTCTTCTTGTTCCAGAACCAAATCATCCACATCTCTAACTTGATACAACTATTGGATATGTTCCTGCCATCTTCATGCTTTGTCTTCTTTCCCTATAAGTGACTTTCCACCTGAGCCCTTAATATGCATACACCTAGATTTCCTTTCTCCAAAGGTTTTCCTTGATTTTCCTGCATGTAGCATCTAACTTTCCTACGACCTTATAAACTTCGACATCCTTGCACTTCTCCTTCAGCCATTCTTCCATAGCTACCTTGCATTTTTTATCCACTTCATTCTTTAATCGCCTGTATTCTTTTCCGCCATCCTCATTTCTATCATTCTTGTATTTTCGTCGTTCATCAATCAGGTCTAGTATCCCCTGAGTTATCCACTGATTCTCAGTTGATCTTTTCTTCCTTCCTAACATTTCTTCAGCAGCCCTATTGACTTCATTTTTCATGACTATCCACTCGTCCTCTATTGTGTTTCCTTCAGCCTTTTCATTTACTCCTTGTGCAACATGTTCCTTGAAACAATCCCTCACACTCTTTTCTTTCAACTTGTCTAGATATCATCTCTTTGCATTCATTCCTTTCCTCAATTTCTTCAACTTCAGATGGCACTTCATGTCGAACAAGTTGTGGTCAGAGTCTACGCCTGCTCCTGGAAAAGTTTTGCAATCCAACTCCTGGTTTCTGAATCTCTGCCTAATCATAATGAAGTCTATTTGACACCTTCCAGTGTCTTCAGGTCTCGTCTACGTATATAGCCGTCGTTTGTGGTGTTTGAACCAAGTATTGGCAAGGACTAAATTATGATCAATGCAGAATTCAACCAGCCGATTTCCTCTTCCGTTCGTTTGTCCCAATCCGACTTCTCCTACTGTATTGCCTTCTCTTCCTTGGCTTAGCACTGCATTCCAGTCTCCCTTCACAATTAGATTCTCGTCACCTTTTACAAATTTTATTAAATCTTCTATCTCTTCATATATTATTTCGATTTCCTCATCATCCGCTGAACTAGTAGGAATACAGACCTGCACTATTGTGGTGGGTATTGGTTTGGTGTCTACCTTGCACAAGATGAAAATAAATAAATCCAAAACAAATGTAATGGAGTGTAGTCGATGAAGTCAGGTGATGCAGGAAATATTAGATTAGGATATGAAGTCTAAAAGGAAGTATATGTATACTCTTACTTGGATAGTAAAATAACTAACGATCGCAGAATTGTGTGGCTGGAGTGTGGATTGTATGGAAGTCAAACTTGGATGATAACGAGCTCACAAATAGAGAAAATAGAAGCTTTTGAAATGTGATGCTACAAAAGGATACTGAAGGTGAGATGGATAGATTGAATCACTAACGAAGAAATACTGAATCGAATTGGTGAGAGGAGATCGATTTGGCTGAATTTGACAAGAAAGACAGACAGAATGATAGGACACATCTTAAGACATCCAGGTCTTGATCAGTTACTTTTTGAGGGAAGTGTAGGTGGTAACAATACCAGGGGTAGTCCAAGGTACGAATATGACAAACAGATTAGAGCAGATCTAGTATAGGGGCCGATGACCTTCGATGTTAGGCCCCTTAAAACAACAAGCATCATCATCAGCATCAGATCTAGTATGTAATAGTTATGTAGAGATGGAAAGTTTAGCACAGGATAGGGTGGTGCATCAAACCAATGTATAGACTGATGACCTAACAACAGCAGATTAATGTAGATAACAGTACAATTTCTACTCCAGCATAGTCTGCTAAAGTGAAAACAATCCCTTTGAGTTACGAAACAGTCAGCATATAGTTTCCCTATCTGTGAAATGTAACACAAGTTAAAACACTAGAAATTACCTGGAAAGGGAAACATTGATATTAATAACGTAATATATTAGGAAAAGTCTGGGAAAGAGAATATTTTGTTGACAATAGGATGACATGTTTCGTTCCTAAGTGAACATCATTTAATTAAATCAATCACTTATTATCGTGCCTGTATAATTGCAATACTGTTTACGTTGTGCATACGTTACTGATTAAGAATTGATGCTTATTATGAACAAGAGCAAATTCTGTTATAAATGTTATAAATGGGAAAATGTTTACTGAACATCTCTTATTGCACTCCGTCTGCTCTGTGTCCCCTTCTCCCAGCTGTTAAGCGTGGACTGCGTCGTGGCTCACACTGAAGACGTCACCGGTTTCAGATTAGACGTTGTTATGGTCTATTTGCGTTTGTGTATAGTTTGAAGATATTTGCGTTAAAATGATTTTGGAATACGTTATTGCCCATTAATGGAGTGTTTCTTTCTAAGTTCGTATTAAATGATAAAATAGCAGAGTGGGATCTTGAGTGGCAGGCCTCTGCTTAAAATCAGAGAATACAGTACGCGATATTTTAACATAACCTACATCACAGACTTACTTTGAGTCAGAATAACCTTCCGTGGAATTAATTAAATGCGGAAGTTTAAAAGGACTGTGACATGTTGTGCTTTATCGATATGTCAACTTATTTTTTACAACGAACTGGGAGGATTGTTTACGTGTGAGTGATCATTGAGGTTGTTTCGAATGGCTTTCCTCATGTTGTGTATTTCTTTTGCCTCCATTATACAGGGTCCTTTATAGCTCGCTCCGTGTGTCAGGACGTGCACGGAAGGCGATACCGCGGCCGGGTGACTCATTTGCCGAGAGATACTTTGACCGGCTAAGATGATCTAATGCAGCACGATAACCACAGCAATGGTTTAGTTTAACATCTGTGGTATTGGTAGCGTGTTCAATGTGTTCGCTTTAATAAAGTAGTCGTGTGTTTAACGAGTGATGTATACAGTAGAACAGTGTGTACTCATTGTGTTGTGCTTTGCGAAGCATTCTTCTTATACAGAGTGCCGCTTTCGATTCATTTGCAAATTTCCTGGCATCCTCCTCATAGGAGTACGGCACGTAAATTAGTAAAGAAGTTCCGCACCACCGGGTCCATTATTAACAAGAAGTCACGCAGGAGACGAACCGTTTTTACAGAAGAAAAGCTTGCCGAAATAGGAGCTCTCTTGGAAAGAACTTCAACAAAATCCCTGTCGCGTCTTGCCGTAGAAGCTAATATGTCATTATCTTCTGCTCACAAGCAACAACACTGTTAAAAGCAAAACCGTACGAACTCACCTCTCCCCAATATTTAAGAGGTCCGGACAGTTTCAGTAGGGTTCGGTATTTTAACTGGTTGCTTCAGTCAGTTCACGATGGGGATGTTGATCCAGAACTTTTATTTTATAGTGATGAAGCATGGCTACGTTTAAGTGGCTATGTAAATAGTCAAAACACTCGCTACTGGTGTGCAGAAAATCCCCACCAGCTGCATGTCCGTCCACTTCATGATGTAAAGATAGGAGTTTTGTGCGCAATAAGTGCTCGCAGAATTATAGGGCCTATATGTTTCCGCGAAACAACAAATGCTGATCGATATATATAACTCATTCTCAGACCATTCCTTGAAGAGCTGACGGAATAAGAAAGGAGTAATTGTTACCTTATGCAAGATAATGCGACGGCACACACTGCTAATCGGTCTATGGAGGTAATACGGAAAGTTTTCGAAGATCGTGTGGTTAATTATCCCCTACATGTGCTGATTTAAATACTATTATTATTACCTGTGGGAGATGCTGAAGGGAAAAGTGTATATGAACAACCTTCACACAAGAGAAGAACTACAAGATAACACTACACAAGTTATTTCGAACATCGCCGAGTGTCTGCAAACCTATTTACGAGGGACAATATTTTGGACATCAAATATAATGCCAGGTAAGTTTTAGATTAATAGCTTCACTAGAAATGGATTTCTGTAAGTGTGAATTGCCGTGAGTAGTGGGGAGGAAAAGCGTGTTATACCGGCTAGCGATGGAGTGTCATTGCGCCAGCCGTGCCGTGCTCTGTTTGGTGCTGAAGAGCGAGCTACAAAAACGACCCTGTATTTACCGATATGCTTTTCTTTGGATGTGTAATATTGTTAAACATTTGATGTCTGTGAAATAATGGAGTTTTATATGAGTTCACCGAAGGCTGAATGTTGATTATGCGTAACTGCGTTTTAGTATTCCTTATACCCGTTGTGGAAATTATGTTTTCGTTGGTCGACGTATGTGATACTGCAGTTTGGTACTCGGCACCGCAGTTCATGTAGTTCTGATTTCGAAAAACGGTGTGTTTTTGTTTAGGTTACGTTTGCTAATGTACCTGTCGAGATTCCTAATCCTAATCTGACTATTAACCAATTCCATTTCGAAATCGAGAAAGTTCGTTTTCCTTTCTTACTAATGGTTTTTTATTTCGTTTGTACAAGTTGTTTCACGTCACACCGACACAGACATGTTATATGGTGACGGTGGGACAGGGAGAGGCTAGGAGTGGGAAGGAAGCGGCCGTGGCCTTAATTAAGGCCTGGTGTGTAAATGGGAAACCACGGTAAAACCATCTTCAGGGCTGCCGACACTGGGGTTCGAACCCACTATCTCCCGAATACTGGATACTAGCCGCACTTAAGCGACTGCAGCTATCGCGCTTGGTGCTAATGGTTTAACGTCTCATCAACTTAGGGAGGTTTCTGTCGACTATGGGATGGGAACAGGCTAGGAGTAGGAAGGAAGCGACCCTGACCGTTTTAAGATACATCCCTAGCATTTGTCTTATATGAGACTGGGACCGTCGAAAGTCTGGGCCGAGTTATGCACAGTCAAAATGATAGTAGTTCATTAAGTGCTCAAAAAATTAAACCAAAAATAGCTTGCCTCCCAAAAGTTGAAAATACACGTCTCGCGCCAGCTGAAGATATTGAAGTTGTAAAATCAACTGCCCGTTCTGTTTAAACATGACCAATTTGTATATGTATTTTTAGTACTCGGACACTCTGTGGCTTTATCGGCCGTCGTAAATAGCCTAGAACTCACTGAAGAGCCGTACTGGGGAAGTAGTTTGCTCACCGAACCATATCACCCTGCCAAGCCGAAGGAAATACGACCACTAACGTACCCAATGTACGACAATTTCACACCACACGATACAGGGTCTGGCTTCATTGCCCATATCTCAAGCCACTTTCACATTGTCAAAGCCAAGGGGTCAATGTTTGTAACAAATCTGTTCCAGCCCATACCAGAAGACACAGTGCAGTGCTATGGACACAAGTACTGAATAACTGTTCACTAAGTGTTCTCAGAAATTCAAACTAGAATATTTTCGGGATCAGCCATTTGTTGGGAAGAAGGAAGTTTTAAGTGTTTAAACTCATGGTTTTTCACAAGTAACACAAGGCTATCTCAGTTTCTTATTGATATGTTTACAAAAGTATCTATTCTTAATGAAATAAACAATAGGCCTACTGGTTTTATACACAGAGCTCGCTTTCGCTGGTTGGGGACTCCGCTCCCACCCTCTGTTGCTCTGCATTAGAAATGGTCATTTCGAAAAATACTGTGGTGAATAGGTACGTCGCAACGACAAATGGACTGCGCAACCGGACCGCCGTTTTAAAGGCCTACATGTCTGGACCTATGACATTTTCTCATACATAGGCGATTTATAGCATAGATGGAAGTAAACTTTTCAATCTGGTACAAATTTAGTACGTTTTTCACAAGTTGAGAAATTATTTTAGACACATAACAGACAACTACAGTCTTGAAACTTGGAAGGCGTATCGAGGATGAAACGATATAAATGTTTGGTTCTTTCTCCATCGGGCACACTACGTTACATTAGTTTAGAAATTTATGTTAAAATATATTTTAAAATATATATTTGCATTTGATGAAATTAAATTATAGATTCCTTCTATTGCATCCGGGAGATAGTAGGTTCGAATCCCACTATCGGCAGCCCTGAAGATGGTTTTCCGTGGTTTCCCATTTTCACACCAGGCAAATGCTGGGACTGTACCTTAATTAAGGCCACGGCTGCTTCCTTCCAACTCCTAGGCCTTTCCTATCCCATTGTCGCCATAAGACCTATCTGTGTCGGTGCGACGTAAAGCCCCTAGCAAAAAAAAGATTCCTTCTAAGGAACTTATTTTTAATCTAGGCCAAAAGCAGGCATTTATACAAGTGGAGGCACATGCTTCCCCTAGGGCACGGTCACTGCATTGTCCTACATGGGAGGCTTGCAGTGGTGTCTTAACAGCGCACTAGAGCCAGCGTCTTGGAAAGGTATAGCATTCCAGCTGACGAGTCCACTGCTACACTGGGGCGAAACGTTGGTAATTTCACGATTGAAAAAGCATGAAGTCTTAAAGAGTTTAAACTTATGTTAGTCTGAAATTCGAGTACAGTTTTCACATATTCCTATTGTTTTTCCATACTTACACAGCAGTCAGAATCATGCAACATGGCTTGAGGGTGGTCTATGTGTATGTCAATGAGCCTGCGGAATTTCGTGATTCTATCGGTCCTATAAATGTGCCAAACAGTACAATTAATTAAGGAAAATATTCGAAATAGTCGTAAAGTCGGAACATGCACCTGTATCTAAGGCATAAGGGATCGAAATACGGCGAAAAGTCATAGGAACAAATTTTGTAGATATCTTCACGTTTCGTGCCGAATTTGTGTTGTCCGTTTCGCGAAACGATTTGCCGTTTAGCCACAAAATACCTCGAAATGATAGTCTGTACCGTCAGGAAAATAGCCCCCAAGTTTCAAAAAGTTAAGCATTGGAACTTTTGGAATTTCTCTGCCTGTTACAGGCCGAAAGCTATCATTTTCCCAATTTTCAATTTTCTTGCGCATATGGAAGTTTACGTCAGGTATTTTGTTTTGGGGGAAGGGGGTAAAAAGGCAAAAATTGAACTTTTTTGATTTGTTCCTTAGGTTACAGTGTAATAGCTGTCACTTTGCCAAGTTTCAAGTTTCTAGCTCATCTGGATGTGGGTGACTGGGTGAGTAAGTGAGTGTGTCAGCCTTCTGGCTTTACATAATATATAAGATAGCGGTAGAATGTGCACGCATGATAGTACATTCCTGCATTTGGACATTTACTGCGGCGAAACGGTAGGTCGTATCGGCGAACGGATTGCGCCATTGGATGGCCCATTTAGTGGCCTACGTTCTCGTTATAACACGTTTTCTCGTATCTCGGCTATTTATGCCATAGATAGAGGTAAATATTTCGATCCAGACCAAACTTCCTACGTTTTTCACAAGTTGCGATTTTATTTTGCCAACCTAGTAGACAGGTACAGTTTTTAATCTTAACAGGTGTATTGACGATGAAACGCTGTACAATGTTGGTTCTTTGACGTTTTGTCGTATCTCCATCGGCTCCTCCTTAGATTGCTTCAGAAACGTAGGTTATGCTGAAATTTTAGTAGTGTTTCCACATATTCCTTTCGTTCACCCATACATACATGCCAGTTCTAATAATGAAAGTTGGTTTATTTATGGCTAATGGAAGTTGCAAGACTCCTGCTGAATTTCGTGTTACTACCTCTCTTTCTACCTGTGTATCTGTGTTTCAAGTTGTACGATAATATATGGAAAAGAAAGAATGTTCACCCAAACTCTAAGCTCAAACTAAGGTAGAAGGAATTGAGATATGACACAATGTCATAGGGCCAAATTTGTAGATCACTTCATTGCAGGCATGAAAATGCTATCCATTTTTTAAATACAAATCACTGTTTTGCCACAAAATACCTAAAAACGAAGGTCAGCACCGATGATAAAATTGTCTAATTGTTTGGATTTCCTGGGCGTAAAATATTAAATAATTTAAATTTTTTGGAATTTCTCTGTCGGTTACATGCCATGAACTACAATTTTGCCAAATTTCACTTTTCTAGCGCACCTGAAACATTGCGTCTGACATTCTTTTGTGGTGGGGGCTCAAAATTAAGATTATGAGCTTTTGGAATTTGTCCGTGGAATACAAGCTCCAATTTCTAGCTCAATTGGAAGTGGGTAAACATTAATGCCAGTGAATGAGTGAGTTAGACTTCTGGCTTTATATACCTTAAAACTGAGGTAATAATAATTGTTAATGCGCCATTATTGAATAAAAATATCCGGAAATTCAGAGTTTTTAAACTTTTAATTTTATTTAATTTTTTAATTCTGTTTACATCTTTTATCCAAATTTTTCATTTGAATTAGGGATAGCTGTGGTTTTAGTGAAGTGGAGCTGCATTCGGCCCGGCGAATGTAATAGTACAGACCTCGTACTGGCCGTGCAAGACATGAAATCTCAGCGCATTTGACGGTGGCCAGATTGTCGGCTCCAGACTTATGGGTCATTTAATCTCTGAAGTCGTGCATTCGTTGTGGATTCAACTCTGATAGTGAACAATGTGTTAATTTCAGGCGTAACAGTGCATCACATCACCCACGAATGGAAACGAACATCGTCATTGAAATCTCAATGCCTAGTAATAGATCACCTGGACAGATGAGTTGAGGTATCATTTGACATACCAAGAGTGTGTAGCGAATCACATGAGACAATGGACCCTCCTTGCCAGCAAGGAACATTTCAGGCTGGCAATGGTGGTATGTTCGTGTATTGACTGTTCATTGATATGAAATGTGGCCCCTGATACATCTGCCAACGTCCCTCATCGGCAAATGTTACAGGAATCTGTTATCAGATCATATCCACACATTTCTCTGCCTTCAGCACACTGCTGGACACCTACACCTACAGTAAGATTATTCACTCGATTATAGACCCCGAATTGTGACCGATTGCTTCGATTAACACTTCATGTTCATGAGGATGCTTGACTGGCCGCCAAGGTCATCGGACCTCAGGCCTACAGAGCACATCTGGGATGATGTCGAGAAGGATGTGCACGTCCTGGGCATTTTCCGACAAATCTCCATGCATTGTGGGAGGCTATCAAGTGGTCGTGGATCAGTATGACTTTCCAACACATCCTGTGTACTGTTGAGCCCATGCCAAGCCGTATCGCCGCCATCATCAGAACGGAAGGTGGCCCTACGCGCCACCAGCTGCTCATCAGTGCATATCAACCGCTATAATAGCTTGGGATTTTCAGACACGATACGCAAGTACCAGATTTCTTTTGCGATCATTGTTACATACACTGAACACTACACATCTTTCTCATCAAAATCCAGTTTAGAGTTTTCCATCTCTGACCAGGAAAAAAAATCATCAAATGGGAATTATTCCCGCGATAAATATTATTTAACCCTGCTATCATAAATCAGAAGGTGTGCTTAACTGAACTGCAGCAAGAACCAAAATCATGACTCTACAGCTCTCGCAGGTTGAGGAGTTTGGATCCTTGTTGCAAAATCTAAAATACCATTTGATATGGAAGTTGGTTGGTTCGGATTTTATAGATAGCAGCACAACATAAATACCAGCCTAATAATTTATACAAAAAGAATAATCGATCATCCTGATCTAAGGAACGATGAAAATCACGATTTTTGAGGGCTGGTTCCTTCTTACAGAGCACCACCTAAATGATCGAAACATATTTCTAACTTCTAGCATGATCAGGGTGTGCTGATCTACTCAGTGAACTGACCACAAAATTTCACTCCATGTAAATCAAGAGTTACTTACCCCTGTGTGTACTTTTGTAGGGGGGCCCATTGGGAGGGGGGTCCTCGTTAGCCTTGATGTATTTATTGCGAAAATAACTTTCAGCTGTTGTTCTAAAACACTCACTATCGTCCCTTTATGACTGTTGCCTTCAAATTAAGAATAGGATATCCTGAGGACAACGTGTACAAGGCAGTGATCCATCATACGATCTTCGAGATTGGTCACACAACTGATTATCGCATTGAAGGAGATCGCCTTTTGTTAAGAGGTAGTGAACTTTTGTTAACGGCTACCTAACACACAATTAGAGTAGAGTACGTCGAATGCGATTTTTAAATTAAAATTACTACTGCATTTGTCTTCATTCCTGTGACCCACGTGCGATTTAAATAAATGGAAGGACTGGGTTCGAATCTTCTAACTCAGATCAGAATGCTACTCTCTTACCACCGTGGTGACTGCGTTCGCCTTTAAACCGTGACGTTTTAGTTTTAACCCAGTTTCTGATCGGCACGGAGCATCCTTTTACTCGCTCGGCACGGTTCTATGCGATCATTCACTATTACCTCCTTACTCCACAACAAATACACGTATTTCAAGCCGTATACCTAAGTAAGAACTTATTTATCTGCCGACAGGAGAGACGTTTTGAAGTTGGGTTTTAAGCTGCGGGTTGCATAATCCCAAAGAAATAGGAGCCAGTGGTTCACCCAGTACATCGACAGACAGGTGTATTTGAAATGTGAAGTAATCCTGTATATGATCATTTACAAGGTCGAAAAAATATCCCCCATTCGGTCTCTCATAGCTTGGAAAACATGTATCCTCGAAGTATAAATGTCGAATAACTGAAGAATAAAACATACTTCGACTTTCAGAGTTGAAATTCTTTGTAATCATAATTTATAACTTGCATTTCCGTGTTGATGCTTGACTTATATAACAAGAATCAATCGAGGGATGTTCCACCATTCGACACTTTATATATTATATACGGTAACATTTATTAAATGAAAACCAGTTTTGATTTACTTGGAATGATCATCAGTTAAAAGTAAATAAACAAATCAATGGGATATTAACACAATCAACATGAAATCTGCCTGTAGACACACTTAAAATGGTTGTCATGGGTTATATGACATGAAAAACATTAAAATTTATAGAACTTCCTAGGATGCAAGTCACAGATAATTGTAGTGCGTTTGTACAATATTGAACAGAGTTTTAAGATAATCTACAAAAACTTGAAGTTGTGGAATGTTATGAAATTCGTACGTTGTTGCTGGTGGATATAAAAAACATGTGTTACTTTTTCATATATTCGTATTCGAAGACGTTCTTTAAATTTTAATGTGTTTTTTATATCATATAACCGATGTCAACCATTTTAAGTGTGTTTAAAGGGAGATTTCATGTTGATTGTCTCAATATCCTTTTGATTTATTTGTTTACTTTGAACTGATGATGATTCCAAGGGAATTGAAACCGGTTTTCATTTAATAAATGTTATATATCATATAAAGTGTTGAATGGTGGAACATCCCTCGATTGATTCCTGTTATCTTCTTTATTATGTCAAGTTGGGTTGTGTGTAGCACTTGTAGTTGAGGGCCGGGCTTAAACATACTGCAATTTAAAATTATAAATCAGGTTGCTGATGTTAAAGTTTGATGAGTTCCTAATTCAAAATCTTCTGATCATTTGGGTTCACTATAGTGGGAAGGAGTTAAGAATTTTGTTTAAAAGTTGCTTTACGTCGCACCGACCCAGATAGGTCTTACGGCGACGAAGGGATAGGAATGGTCTAGAAGTAGGAAGGAAGCGGCCGTGGCCTTAATGAAACATTTGCCTGATGTGAAAATTACAAACCACGAAAAACCATATTCACGACTGCCGACAGTTGGGTTCAAATCCACTATCTCCCGAATGCAAAATCACAGCTGCGTGCCCCTAATCGCACGGCCAACTCGCTCGGTTGAGTAAATCATAAGCCTGACCATGCTGAAGATAAACCACTGGTGAGATACGTTTGACCAAACTCGCTGAGAAGTTACACATCCTAAAAGTTTCAGTGATAGCGAGGAAAACGTACGACACGAAATGCAAAGCTTCAGTTTTTAGAAGTAAGTTTGTTGACATGGCGGGGATACAAGACGCCTCAGGCAGATAGAATGAGGTCACTGTAGCGTGGTGCACGTATACGGGGAGTACGTTTCTACAAACACTGGAAACAAAGAAGGGTAGCAGGTATTCCGCTGATGAGAATGCAAAAGACCCATACAATGTACTCCAGAGGCACCGACTTCAAATTGTAATATAGGAATATTCGTACTCAAACAGGAAAAGCAAACAAATGAGTAATATGTTTGAAAAAGCTCACCTTAACGCACTCCTTAGTTCGTTCTTGCATATGAAGTCATCATACAAGGCATATTACACATCTCAACGGCCGCTGAGAAGAGCCGTGACGCTTATAGCGATCCATTCTCATGGTAAAGCAAAGAAAAGTTTTCACCCTCCTTAGACAAGAACACGATATTTCAGCGATACTGGACGTTACTCTAAGTATAATTTCAATAGTGCTGGCATTAGGTCAAACTGATTTTGTTCCAAGTATGTCACTATTTCATCCAAGGAACTAATATTTGCTGAATTACTTCTTCTTCTTCTTCTTTTACTGCACTTTCTCACATATGTGAGGTCGTGGGTGCGAGCTGTGCCCCACATGTGGATTTGACCATGTTTTATGGCCAGATGCCCTTCCCTTTATGAAAGGATGCAATCACTATTGCCTGTTCCTGCGGAGGTTGCTAGAGTGGTGTGTTGTCTGAATATGAAGAGGAAATTGTTGGGACAAGCACAAAGGCCCAGTCCCCGAGCCAGAAGAATTAATCAGACGCCATTAAAATCACCATCCCTGCCGGGAATCGAACCATGGAACCTCTGAACCGAATTTCTCAACGTTGACCATTCAGCCAAGGATTCGGACATTTCTAGAATCACTTCTTCAGATAATTTCATGAAACGTGCCTCGATGGAAGAGTAAATGTTCCTTGCCAATGACTGATTCATACAGAGATAATTTGTATTCAGGATGTTCTTAATGAAACCAAACCAAAACCCATGGCACGAAAGACCCGGAGGTCCTTGGCCTACAAAGCGACCGCTGCTCAGCCCGAAGGCCTGCAGATTACTAGGTGTCGTATGGTCAGCAAACGAATTCTCTCGGTCGTCATTCTTGGCTTTCTAGACCGCGCCCGCAATCTCACCGTCAGATAGCTCCTCAATTGTAATCACGTAGGCTGAGTGGACCTCGAATCAGCCCTCAGATCCAGGTAAAAATCCCTGACCTGACCGGAAATGAACCCGGGGCCTCCGGGTAAGAAGCAGGCACGCTACCCCTACACCGCGAGGTCGGAATGTTCTTAATGACCAAAAATGAATTCCTCAATTTGGTTTACAACGTAAATGACGGAATGTTGAAACGTGACTCCAAAAAGCTGAGGGATACATTCTTCTGTATTTACTCGTATTACACACTATTATGTGCAGATGAACTGCTGGAGTGATCGTATTTCTCAGGAATTTTTCCTTTACGAGTTAGTTTGGGAGAATCAACATTCATACCTTTATATTTTGCTGTTGTTTCAGTCCTCAATGATTCAAAATTATTTCTCACGCTGCGACCACAGAGTCTTGCCAAATCTGACAACATGAAGAAGACATCAGAAGTCTGCATATGAATGAACAAATCTTTGCTTTGACTCCATTGCTTGAATTGTCAATTCTCCATACATTTTCAAAAATCTTCAAGTTCTGTACAATTGAATAAAACTAAAGAAACTGCCAAGAATAGTCTCAGGTTTTTTAAGGTCACCTGCCTATAAATAAGCAAATAGAGCTAGTCCCTTTAGGTGAATCCTTGAAAAAATGTATTAAATCTTTCAAAACACACAACGCGTTTCGACATTTCTGGATAGTTTTTACAGTGTCTTGTACTGTTAGGTTTAAAGAGTGTGCAAGGCAATGCACAAATACAAATATTACGTAAATCGCTTAGCCAGAGTGAGCAACTTTTAGCCGTGCTCTGCAGACAAGGTAGAAAAGTGGATTCAGAATTTAGTTGCTCTTTATGAGACAGCAATGTTCAACTAATTTTACTGTCACTAATATAAGAATTATTTCAGAAAATATTCCAAACTAACATTACCTGTAACTGCACTGAAGACCAAAATAAAACGGTCGATAGTAAATATGGTTAGAAATGGCCAAGTTAGGCAAAGAATGTGGCCTAAATGCCACCAGTGTTTTTTAAATCGGTGCCTAACGTAGTACTTGAAATGGCCAGATCTAGATAAAAAGTGGAATATTTGGCAACCCTGAGGGGTAGTGACGCATCAGTGGATTTATTCGGAGTGGGCAGATAGATGCAGGAGAAAAACCGTCAAGTCAGCAGAGGTTAGAGCTGCAGCAGGGAGATGGGGAGACGAACATGCAATGAAATAATGGTCAACATTCTTGTTATCACTACCCTTATCCAAGTTTTCTAGCAGAAACAGTGGTAGGGGGAGGGATGGGACGGGAGGGGAGTACTTTTTGAACATAGGGAAGGCAAGGTGGGAAAGGGCCCTGCTTTGTAAATATCGTGTATTTATATTACGGGTGAGGTGACTTTCAATACTGTTGTACATATGGCATATTTGTCGGCCTCGAAGAATATTTTTATTTTATTATTATTCTCTCTAGCTGTACGCACGCACGTGAGAAGCTTGCGGAAGGAGGGCGATCGCTGGCATTCAAGCACACGGTCGTCTCTGCGGTGTGCTACCTTGCTGACGATTGGCAGTTACTGGGTTACTATAAAGTGTAAGAAAATACAATACGCTATGAACTGGGTTCATTGAAATCAAGTCCGCGAAAGAAGTTCAACCGAAGCACGTTGAAATTAATTTGACGCACGCTATTTTAAGGTAGGTAGAGCCTTACAGCCTTAATGGGAGTTTCGCGTCAGCTTCTAAATATTGAGGGGAGGAGGGATAATGAATCCTAACATTCCCCGCCCCCCACCGCAACAACTCGGGGCCTATTATGTACCGCGTTGCAAATTGGTACCCTAGAGTAAGGTATGCCTACCATTTTCTGTCCTTTTGGGCTTTCTTCATTTTCAGGACTTCGGACACCATAGTGCATGCAACGTTTGGGTTTATGGTTTTAAATACAATTAGTTCCTTTATCTGTCATTGATGGGTTAGTTTTGAACGATTGGCGTAGTATTACCACTTACTTTACTTCACCAAGAAAGAGAGCATGACTCAGTCAGCAATAGTCAGTGTCTACACGCTAAAAGCGCACGGGCAGGACGTATGTGGTAGAGTGCGCATTGGACATGTCCTTACGGTGCCTCAAGTTGTATCACGATGGGCGATACGAATGCTTCACATGCTCGGTTAATTGTTCTGCTTATTTGTTAATAAAGCGAGCACAAAAATCGCCGGGAAAAGGAAGAACAGAAATACACTGCTGCGTGGGATGAGTAATGCTGTACACGTTTTATCTCGTAATGTCCTGACAATATTTCAGCGAGCTGTAGGAAATGATTGAACCAAAAATAAGCAAACTAGAAAAAAAATATGTTGGGTTCAGGCTTGCCGTTACTTTACGGCTTCCCGCCACAGGAGAATCGTACTCCAGTTCAAGTTACCTCTTGAAGATTTCTGTACAATGTATGGCATCGATCGTCTCTAAACCAAACCAAATCCCATGGCGCAACAGCCCCTAATGGCCATGGCCTACCAAGCTGGCTTTCTGACCCCTATTGGTTCAGTCCGGTGGTATTTGAAGGTGCTCAAATACGTCAGCCTTGTGTCGGTAGATTTACTGGCTCGTAATTAGTATTATTAAAATTATTAGCAAATGACCATCTCCTAAGTTTTCGCAATTATGTCCGTCAGATTGTGAAGAAGTGAATTGTTTGAAATTAAATTTCGAGTTAGTTGTGTTTGAGATGTTTAAAAACAGTTGTTAGTTTTTAAAATATCTGCAAACAACTATCTCAGTCTTCTCTTAAACCCACTTCATTTTGATATCGTAATATCGGCCAATTTGCTCGGTATCCTAGTTAACATTTAAAAAACCAACTTAACGCCCTTGAAAGGGCTTTGGCCTGCCCAGCGACCGCTGCTCAACCCGAAGGCCTGCAGATTAGGAGGGGTCGTGTGGTCAGCACGACGCATCCTCTCGGCCGTTTTTCTGTCCTTTCGAGGCCGGGGCCGCCTTCTCACCGTCATATAGCTCCTCAATTCTAATCGCGTAGGCTGAGTGGACCTCGAACCAGCCCTCAGGTTGAGAGAAAAATCCCTGACCTGGCCGGAAATCGAACCCGGGCCCTCCGGGCGAGAGGCAGGCACGCTACCCCTACACCACAGGGCCGACAGTTAACATTCCGGCCTTCATAAAACTACGTCTTGCCATTTTTACGTGATAATATTACACACATATACATATATACATGCATGCATACATACACACAGGTGTATTTGGGAGATGGTGGATGCGAAGCCCATTGTCGGTAGCATGATAATGGATTAACGAGCAGGAAGAATCGACGCTCGGGGATTTTTACCCAAATGCTTCTTGATGAAAAGAATCCTTGGACATGTTGACTTCTTTTATACCCACTTCTCTTAGATTAGATCGATCGACCTGCTTGCTGGCCTGTGGTTCCCGTACATTACAGAAACGTTGGTTGTAAGGCCTTTCCATTCATAGGTACGGTACTATTATTATTAACCAATACATTGCAATTGGGAGATATCCCGATGGCAGCGCTAACTTATAGTAGTATAACAAGGAATTAAAATTAAAACATACATTACATCCCAACAACAGCAAACGTAAAACAAATAATTACACGAAAACAAAATACTACAAGAAGTTATATCGAAGCAAGTAATGTCACGATAACAAAAGAAGAATACAATATAATTACTTTCAAACAAGCTTTTACAAAGGTATCATTCAAAACGGCTGCCCTAGAGATGAGTATGTATCCCAAGAGTCAGTCCGTTCTAAATAAGAGAATGTTAATGTAACCCAGTTGTAAATGATATTACGTGGTCCTAAGTGAACGCAGATATTATAATATGTATATTTCTACTAACATCACAAGATGAACGTTTGTATATCGCAGGTTAAAATACAGTACCACGTATCTGACAATGCTCTTCCTTTCATTATTTTTCTTGAGACTGGTCACGCCTCCCAGCCACATATGGATATGCGGTCCATCGGAACAGTTTTCTTTGTGTTCATTTTCCTATGCGCGTTTGTAAAGAATAATGAACCTTACAGCACCGCGCTGTAGGAATGTATGTTTGCATGACGTATTTACGCACTCCTGCAGTATAATAATTTAAGGTTCATTGCAACCTTTCAAACTCCTTGCTCTCATCCGTCAATGATGCTTCCTTTAACAGAACGAGATGAGAAGTGAGGGGCTTATGTTTTAATTTTTCTGAAGGTGAGGAAAATATGCATGACGAGTTCGTAAGAGGAGGAAGTCATGCGATATACCGCCTCAGCTTTGGCAGACCCTGGCGATGATTACAATGAGCTCCTGGTACCTTCAAGAGTAACCTCCAAGATTCTCTGCATTCCCGCTACAAGTGCATCAAGTGAAGATATATTCAGACATGCAGGGTTTGTTATTAATGACGGAGAACACGCTATTTCCAGCCCTATTTTAGCACAACAATTTAAAACAGTGAAATGTACGAGAAACACTGTAAATAAACACAACAGTAATAATAATCTGATTCAATATGAGATGATTATGATCTTAAACTGGATTATTTTTGTTATGACGCAGAATACGTACTTGTGACGATAAACGTAATAAAAACAGGAAGTTTTAAATTAGAAATGATTTTAAGGCAAGACGTGCGATCACGGCATTACATATCCCATTGTAAGGAGGAAGGCCCGATGTATCTAGCAACAAGAGTTTTCATCAGCTGATAAAATAGAGTTGCCAACTTTGGGTGATAAAATCACCGTGCCGCGCGGCTAACAATAACGTAGCTCTGGACTCCGGTGTAGTAGCAAGTCGTTTGATTAGGAAAATAGTCAAATAGAGAATATATGAGAGAACTGTGGTGTGGAAAACGTCGTTCTTTTGCAATAAGTTGTGAGTATGGACGTATACCCCAGATTTTAAATTGAAAGTCTTCGTTCAAAGTTTTAAATTTCGAGGGGTCCTGCATCGGTTTAGCCTGTAAATACACCCTCAGTTCGAACGTCAAAGGTTTTGGAGGAATATTTATTTGCAGATCCAACTGCCATTTGAAACCCATAGACTGTATTTTTTTAATTTATGGTTTTCATCCTTAGGACATTTCGCCATCAACAATATACAATGATTAAAATGTTACAGCATAAGAGAAATAAAGTTGGATAACAAGGTAAAATATATATAGAATGAAGGAAAGGGCCTAGAAGACAGCGGAATAAAAACACGCTTTGAATAAGGACTCTTGTTTCTTTAAATATTTACATCAGTTTTCTTCAAGTATTTTCCTATTGAACTGTACACATGCAGATCTCCGGTTGCCAGTAACAGCCGGATATGTGTTGCAAAGGGAATACGAAGGTGCACAAGGGTGTCGAAAAATTCTGTGTGATTATATATAGTTCTACTGCACTCGAAAGTGAGATGGCTCACATTTCCTGTGTTTCTTGCATTGCACGGGCATTGTGCTGATTGGAGGACCCCAGTCCTATTGAGTTGAGCAGGGAATGAAGCATGGTTGAATCTCATCCAGATTATGGTGGACCGGGCGAGTTGGCCGTGCGCGTAGAAGCGCGCGGCTGTGAGCTTGCACCCGGGAGATAGTAGGTTCGAATCCCACTATCGGCAGCCCTGAAAATGGTTTTCCATGGTTTCCCATTTTCATACCAGGCAAATGCGGCGGCTGTACCTTAATTAGGGCCACGGCCGCTTCCTTCCAACTCCTAGGCCTTTCCTATCCCATCGTCACCATAAGACCTATCTGTGTCGGTGCGACGTAAAACCTCTAGCAAAAAAAATATGGTGGTTACTTGACGTGTCGGACGGCTGGCTGATGAGGTGAGTAGTCCTGTTCAACAGATCTCACCATCCAACATAAGTTTGTCTTCTGCTATTATATAAAAATCAAAGCAGGGGAAGCGTTATGAAAGGCATAAACCAGTGCATGCGCCTTCTTTGGCCAGACTGTCGACCAGATTATTAAATAGAAGATCTGAGTGTCCTTTCACTATAAAATGACACACTTTTTCTGAGCGATTTGGCGAGGAACGATAATTCTAATATTTCATAGATGTAGGAGTGTGCTTGTACATTTCCTTGAGGGTGCCTCAACCCCATAGAATTGGAATGTTTTAAAACCCTATCTTATTTAACATCTAAGACATGGAAGCGTCCAACATGTGAAATTTTGACTACGTACGTTGAACAGTAATGGAGGAATATTATGTTTTGTAAAAACAACCCGCCGCATTAGCGCATGCGAGTTTCAGTGTGATGTCGGGTTGATGTTAACTGAACGCAATTTCCACATTTAATGTAAGAAAGAGTTTCATGTGGTATGCTCCTACCTTCTGCTCCTGTGTGTTTCCCATCTCGAAGTGCATCGATATTTTCCTGCCAGGTATTTCATACTTGTTTCATTTTTCCTTGCAGAATGGAATCCTTCCTATCCTTTGGAAATGTGCTAATATACGTCCAGTACCTAAGACAAATGTACCTACACCCAGTAGGGACTTTGGGCCTATAAGCATAGTTTGTGCTTTTTAAGTAAAGCCCTGAAAAAGATAGCGCACGAACAACTTTGTGACTTTTTGATTGGTTTCAACATCCTAAATCCCAACCAATCTGGTTTCACGAAAGGTCATAACACAGCAACGGTTCTCTTAAATATCACTGACGATATACGATCAGCTTTTGACCGACAACAACTCAGTGTTTTGTTTTTGTTCGATTTCAGCAAAGCTTTCGACGAATTACTTCTAGCGAAGTTGAAGTCCATTGGATTGTGACAAAGTGTTTTGTCTTGGTTTGAATAGCACTTGTCCCCTAGTTCTCAGAGAGATGTTTTCTTTGATATTGTGTCTTCAGACTGGCAAGTAGTGAATACTGGAGTACCAAAAGGTTAGGTACTTGGTCCACTAAGCTTGTCGTTATATACCAATGATATATCCACAGTTTTTAAGAATAGTTTTTACCGTATGTACGATGATAATCTTCAGGCGTTCATTAATTTTAGTCCCCCTACAGCACATCAGCATATAGAATATTTCAATGAAGACATCGTCCGTCTTATTATAACCGTCAATTCAATATTTCAGGGATTCATCTCATATCTATCGACTATAATAAACTACGATTTCAGTTCTCTCCCGTCAGTAAACTTGCTCAACACTGACATCCTCTACAGTAATACAGTCAACAAATTAGCAATGATTTTCGGCAGAACTGTGTCTTTATCGGAGCACACAGCAGCTATGGTAAAAATGAAAAATTCATCGATGCATGCCATAAAGCGTAATATATGCTACAGTATACTCCTCCCAATATGATGATGATGACGATGCTTGTTGTTTAAAGGGGCCTAACATCGAGGTCTTCGGCCCCCTCCCAATATGCGTGTCACATATCAAATCTTATAAAAAAAATCTGTAGGGGGTCCGCTGTCCGTATTGTGATTTATTAACACATATTTTGATATATTTGTCCGTTCTGCGTCAGTTCAATATCGTATCAGTAGTGTTTAGCGTTCGTGTCCGTCTGTTTGTTTGTGTATGTGTTTGTTCCACAATCGCGGATAAATGGCTGAATAGATCTCAACCAAACTTCATATTTAGATTTTACTCGTTCAGGTACTGGTTTCTATATGAATATCAGTTAAAAATCACTTAATAGACTGGGGGTTGGGTTTATAGGAAAATAAGAAGAGTTCTTTTCAATTTTCTCTTACACTATTGATTATATCTCAACCAAGCGTCAAATTTAGAATTTATTCATCCAGCAGCAGGTTTCGATGTGCATACCGTTTTAAACTAACTGAATAGACTGTGGGTTTATAAGAAAGCTATAAGAGTTTCTTTCTTTCAATATTCTCTTACACTATTGATTATAGCTGGACCAAACTCATCTACTCATCCAGGAACAGGTTTCTATATGCATGTAATTTAAAAATCACTCAATAGAATTGGGATTTATAGGAAGGCTAGAAGAGTTTTTATTCAGTTTTCTCTTACACTACTGATTATATGCAAAATGTGTAACTATACATGAAACGCCCCTTCACTCTAAATAATGCTATCTCCTACGGGCTACATGCTCTGCAGCCCGTGACGTACAAACTCGCACACCTACAGTTTTCTGAAGGATCCATAACAGGAGAAAATCAGTGGTTGTATAATACTTCGCTCGGCTTGAAAATTAACCCCACATAATGTAACTGAACACCGAGGAAGCATGAGGTTGTGAACCCATAATTTTACGATGAAAAATAATTCCAAATATTTATTTCAGCTACAAACAACTTTTTGAGAGTAGCCATGTTTTTATTTCAAGAGCCTCGCTCTCTCGTGGGAACGCACTCACCGTGCCAAGCGAGCCGCCCTCTCGTGAAGTGCCGGGATAGTTCGGTTGACCTCGAGTACCGAATAATTTATCAATTTCGGAAAATCCTTCATAACGAGAGACATTCGCGACATGGTAAATCCAGGAATAAAGAATCTACATTATTAAGAAACCTTACGTGAAGATAGAATCCCCAGGGTAAATATAAATGCAGTTAGGCCTGGAGGGATGTTGGCGTCCTACTCGGGGATTTGCGACACGTGTCGAGGCCAATGGCTGAAAAAAGACCGTGAAACGACATGTCAGAAATAAATTCATTACGCCCGTTGCAAGTATGGGAAAAATATGAAATTAACACCATGGTGAATTATAAGTCTGTCCGAATTTATGGAATAAATTTCAAGAAAATTGGTCCAGTGGATGTGGAATTAGCAGATTGCACCATCCAGCTTCATGGTGAGGATGGCGTCTTCTCAGAGTGTATATAAGAAATCCCCTCCATCTAATTTTTTTCCATTCTATCTGATGGTCTGGATGGTGAAGCCTACGTCGCTCGTCTGCAAGACAAAATCACTTGTTATGTATTCGTGCCAATAGTTCAAGTAGAATATTGAATGGAATGTGATAGAACTTTTCCTGAGCTTCCGCCGATGAAAACTGTGAAGACTTAGATATATGTTTAAAATGCGCAGCTGAATTTCTCTCCGTATTACAATTGTGTGTGTTTGATGTTGTCAAAGGGAAGTCTGGAGGCTAGCCAGTGAGGTCTGATTTTTGTTATCTGTTGAAACACCTGGCCAGCATTAGCGTGAACTAAAGCAGGGTCCTGGGAAAACAGTGGCAGTCGCCATTTGAGAAGAATGCTCGTCGCATGTTAAAGCGCGCAGGAAGTGTTTCATTTGCGGTGTTAACCGATAACGAATGTAAAATCTGTGTATTTTAAGTTATATATATATACGAAGATGATGTCTAATGTAGCCATGAACGGCTAAACACGAGGGTAGCTGGCTAAATGGGGCCGGAATCTCCAGGATTACAGATCTGTGTCTATATTTTGTATTAATGTTGTAGTTTAGAATTTGTTTGTCCCAATAAAATTTTCAGTGCGCGTGTCAATTAACATTTAATAATGATCAGGCGAATATGTTACATTTCTGGTCGTCGTGTGAAACTCTTCAGGGCAGTAAAATTCACGTCGAGAAACTGTAAAAATGCGAAGTTCAAATAACGTGTTAACGTTCTTTGCGAGAGTGTTCAAACTGAGTAAAGTTAGAAAGGTGACAACGGTAATGTAGTCGTGGTGAATGCCTTAATTTCGAATATCGCATGATGAAGTTCTATTTATTCGTGGTAAGGTAATTTTTGTGACATCGTGTATGTCGGTGATATAGGAAATTACGGTGTGTTATTGTATTCTTGAGGTCGGAAATTTGTAGTAAAAATGAATGAATAGATCATTATAAAAATCGTTCCTCACGGGAGTATTGAGGTTTGAAAAAGTTTTGAAACAGGAAGAAATGGATTGTGCCGGAATTGTATGTTGAGAGAATAGTTGTGTAAATGTTGAAGGCATAGGAAGCCTGTATTTCATGAGTAATGCCGCCGTGATAGGCGATGAAGATGCATTTTTGAGACAGGCTATATTTGGTGATGGCGAAAAATTTTTGAGACAGACTGTATATTTAATGTGATATTTCTAAGCCAGGCTGTAGTGAGATTCCGCTAACAATCCGGAACAGCTGACCGGGTGAAGGTTGGTTCGAAATGAGTGCTCTGTGACGCACATTATGATTTCAAGTTGAGATCCCCCAGTGAAAAGCAATTTCTGTAGAAGATTGTAGCTCTTGGCAGTTAAGTCCAAATGACAATTTATGTAAAGTCAGCATAGTGAACATTATAGTATGCGACCTCAAGGGTAGAAGAGCATTCTGAATACACAGCTGGTGTTATTTGACTGTATTAACGAATTCCCACTCAGTAAATTTCATAAATTACGAGACGATAATTTATCATAAAATAGGAAACATTGTGGGATGAGATTTTGGACGTTATTAAAGCGATAGTTTGGCTGTGTAGATTCATTGAATTTCGCTTTACTGGATAGTTTATGGATATGAATGTTTGGAACAGTGAGATGGTAGGCGATTTTGGGGCCTCACCCGGGAATTATAGTGCGGATTTTTGCGATGGTGATGATTACAGTTTTGACGATATTCACGTAATGTTAGACGTGTGCTGAAATTCATTATTATTTTTTCAAACATCATTGCGTATGTCAAGATCGTGTTTGAGTTGTGGATTGTTTGCCACGCGTTATTTATTTTCAGTTTCACGTTTTATTGACAAGATATTGACTTAGTAGTATTTTCAAACTTGCGTTCATTCTCTGGCAAGATTAGTTTCATTGTGTGCTTTGGTTTCGACAAGGTTTCCAGCTAAATATCAAAGTGTGTGTTTGAAGTTACGATATTGCCTGACATTCTAGTGGATGCGTAGAAGTCCCAGTTTCCGCTCGACGATAGATTTACGACGTCACATGTTATCATAGGAGTATACTGATGATGAGACGTCCCAGTTTACGCTCGACGATAGATTTAGGAAGGTGTGTGTGTACATAGATATTAGTGTTAGGGTGTGTAGACACTAGGTAGGCCCGACGATAGGTTTAGGTTGTCGTCTGTATATATTCAATCTTAGATTAGGTATTTTTACGAAGTGACTCGAACGATGGTCGTGTCTACAGTAGTGTATGCAATGCGACGAGTTTTAACGAAGTAATATTGAGGCCATGTTTTGGCACAGCCCTCACCAGCTGGAAGGTGTTTACATAAGGTTATAGAACCACTTGTGGCATGAACGTGAGGGTTGTACAAGATTGGATACTGAGCTAACGGTGATTGAGTATTTACTGCTGTTTGCCGTGCACGTTTGAGTTCATTGAACTTCAGTATTTTATTTTAGTTACGGACTTAATTGTTTTGTCGTTCGGACGTCCGATTGCTTTGTTAGTGTGCGTGTTGACACCTAGCTTCTTTATGTGAGACTGGAGTTACGAATGCGGGTTCGATTCGTCAGCCGGGAATATATATTTTATTTTCAAATGTTCGTTCTTTCATTTTTATAATAGTTGATTTTGGTCGATCAATACTTTGTAGTTAGTTTGTTGGGACAAACAATAAGTAGATGGATCTGTAATGGTAGTCGGACTTGTAAAGGAAAGAATTCCCTAGATTGTTTAGTGTTTTTGATCTTATTTTACCGTGTGGACTTGTAATTTTATTAAGCTTAACGTAACCGTTTATAACCTGAAAGTTGGTTTTATAAGAATATTTTCCAAGTGATTTACCACTTTTTCTTTAACTTCAGTGTTTTAGCATTTCTTCTAAATGCATGATGAATAAGGTTTCAGCGTCGGGATTATTCTATAACTTAAGGGTGTCACGAGATGGCAATACATGGTGGAATTTTATTTTTTATTTATGACTGCTGCTGTTAACTTGTAGTGAACACCATGCTTTCCAGTACTATCTCGCACCTATCCAAAGCAACTGATAGTCAATTTGGTTCGATTAAGGGTCCATTCGTTGGGTGTTTCCATATCCGAATGGGTATTTGACTGGTGGACAACCTTAATTAAATGTAAATCTGGAACTCTACTTGTTGAAGGTCAGATTTTACGCGGATCGCGTGGATTAATCCTCAGTTATCGCTTGGATCAATAGGTGCCCGATTTTCAGGCTTTCTCTTCATTTTTCTAGTTTTCGCTGTCCACTAATCTGTGATATTTCTACTTTTCTCCGAAGAAAGTTCTTCGATAAATGTAACTAATAAAAATCACGCAATGTAATGGGACTGTTAGAAACATTAATAATTAATATTTTTGATGAATGATTTTATAAAAGTAATTTTTTTGCATTTAATTAATTCAATAAAAGTTAGTAAGCACATATTTGCTCCTCATTTCAAGTAGCTAGGCTCTCTTCTGAACCCCATCGTTTGGTTAAGATCGTGACCTAAATATTCCCTCTACGACCCCAAGATTTAAGGGTTCGATATTGCTCTAATGCAGCAGCTGTGGCCGACCAACGATGGAATGGTAAATTAAAGAGTTCAGTAGAACGTTTCCATTTGCTGTCTGTCTGTCTGTCTGTCTGTCTGTCTGTCTGTCTGTCTGTCTGTCTGTCTGTCTGTCTGTCTGTCTGTCTGTCTGTCTGTCTGTCTGTCTGTCTGTCTGTCTGTCTGTCTGTCTGTCTGTCTGTCTGTCTTTACATTCCTGAATGTGGAAAACAGCTGGACATATTTCAACCAAACTACGTATTTAGAATATACTCACTCAGGATTATGTTATCAGGTGATTTGACGTCATGGTAATCACAGGGAGGTGGCATTCATAGGAAGATTAACAGCTTCGCAGACGTGGATTTCGTAATTTGATCAAAGTAATCGTTCCTCGCCATTATACTAAGACATTACCTGAAAAATCCTAAAATATAAAATCTCACCCAAAAGTTGAGTTTCATTTACCGCAGTAATTCTTTGTAAACCATGTTTGTGGTATTATATTTTGCGGCTAAGACGACCATGCGACATTGAACTGTACATGTGAGAAACAGTCTTCTGTCAAGTCGAAAAAATAAATGCATGTTTCTTTATTTTTAAAGGAGATTCCAAATACCAATTTTCACGTCTGTAACATCTTCAGTTTTTAAGCTATAAGTATCCTCATAGAAAATAATTCAACTACCTTTCACTTCTTTTCACCCCCCCCTTAAGTGCCTTCTCCGAAAACAAAACGGTAGGCTAGATGTTCCCATACTTTTGCTTGATGATGATGCTTGTTGTTTAAAGAGGCCTAACATCGAAGGTCATCGGCCCTCCTGTATTTTTAAAGGACTTTCCAAATACCAAGTTTCTTGTTGCATCACGTTAAGTTTTTGACATATAATGTAGATATGCCTTTACTGGCAAGATGTAGTGTTTACAGTGCACTATGTCTTCTGGTATGGGCTAGAATAAATTTGTTACTTTCATTGCGCTGTCTCAGCCTCATCGTTGACTTCGACAATATGAAACTGACTGAGGTATGAGCGATGCTAGTAATACCATTCCTTATGCAGCCAGTCTCTGTTATGAATGGTGTGAAAATATCGCTCATAGGATCAGTTAATGCATGCATTTCAGTGGGCTTGGCAGACTGATATGTAATAGCAACTCCTGGCTCGGTGAGGAAAGCAACGGGAAACTACCTCACTCCTCATTTCCCTAGTATGCCTCTTCAGTGACGCCTAGGCTGTTTATGACAGCTGTTGGCGGAAATGTGGAGAATCAAACCAGCCTTCGGGCTGAATACCCACACACACAACACAATGTAGATATACCGGTACACATTTTAAACGTTCATCCGATTTTCCAATTCAGCACTTAACTGGATTTTCCAAAAAAAACGTGTTACATACCCATACGCCTTCATACCCGTTGAGTTCATTCCCCCTCCCCAAAATTGCGTGTACCGGGCAAGTTGGCCGTGCGGTTAGGGACGCGCAGCTGTGAGCTCGCATCCGGAAGATAATCGGTTCGAACCCCAATGTCGGCAGCTCTGAAGATGGTTTTCCGTGGTTTCCCATTTTCACACCAGGCAAATGCTGGGGCTGTACCTTAATTAAGGCCACGGCCGCTTCCTTCCAACTCCTAAACCTTTCCTGTCCCATCGTCGCCATAAGACCTATCTGTGTCGGTGCGACGTAGAGCAATTTGCAACAAAAGTGCTCGTTTCTTTATTTTTAAAGGAGATTCCAAATACCAATTTTCACGTATTTAACATCATTAGTTTTTGAGATATAAGTATCCTCATACAAAGAATTCAACTAATTTTTCAATTCATTCACCCCCCTTAAGTGTATTTTCCAAAGACAAAAGATTGAGTGTTTCTTTACTTTGAAAGAAAATTCCAAATACAAATTTTCATGTCTCTAACCTTCATTTTTGAGATATAAGTTTCCCCAGAAAAAAGAATTCAATTTTTTCACTTCCTTTAAAACTTCCCACTTAACTGAAATTTGCAAAAAATAAACAGTACCCGTTTCTTTATAGGAGCTTCCAAATACGAATTATCACGACTGTAACATCTTCAGTTTTTTAGTTATATGTATCCTCGTAAAAGGAATTCATCTCCGTTTCCTTCCCCCCCCCCTACCAAGTTGATTACCCCCAAAAAATGCTTGTCTCTTTATTTTTAATGGTGTTTCCAAATACCACCTTTCACGTTTGTAACATCTTAAGATTTTTGTGGTATTGTAACAGTAAATTTGGTACTTCGGTAGAGATGAGACGCAGGGCGTGTACCAGTCGCTGAAGTGCACACAGAGGGAGAGGGCTTGTTAACAGAAATCTTAAAAACTTGTGTTTCAGAGTTTATTAAAAAATTTAAATTAATATCACCTCTGTACAGCATATACAGTCGAAAACGTTCCTTGACCTATGGCTGGCGATGTCCTTGGATTCCGGCAGCTCCACATTCCATAGCGACGAACCACCATTCGTCCCCCGATGGAAGTTCTAGAAGATCTATTCGGTGCTTTGAAGATCCATGGCGTCGAGGTAGTCCTTGTAAATGGTGAACATAAATGAACATCGTTCAGCTCTGGGGCGAGTTAGTGCAACGGCTGCTTCTGCACAGATGATAGAGTGTTTATAAATGCTTTTGACAAAGTCCAAACACAAATGTCTCGGTGAAATGTCACTTAACTTTATCACGTGTCAAGTGAAAGAAACATTCACAAAGTAAAGTCCACTCGGAACTGATTGTCCAGTTTAAAGTTATTTAAAGTTTGTTGCACCTATTACAACGTGAAGTAATGTCACATTACTTAGTTCATTGAAGCACTGTTCAATTTAAATGAAATAAAGATGTTCCGCTCGTGAATCAAACTCGTTCACGTGTTGAAACCAAAAGACGAAATTAACTGTGTACTGACAGTCCTTGGTTTGACTGTTCATAAACTAAATGTGCGCAGAATTGAAATACACTGTTCATTAGAGTAGAAATGCACTGTTCATTAAAATAGAGATGCGCTGTTCACACCTGCACAGTTTAAAAATGTCGACACAATTTACGGATTGGTAATTTAAATTTGGATTAAACACAGTTTATAACTTAAAGTATCGAGTCCTCGGCAAGGAGCAATCAGTTTTAAGTCCATCAAATTTCAATTTCGAACACTCGAAGATGTTTGCGGGTCTTGGACACTCGTATAGAGTAACAGTCAATAAATAATGTCCAGACGATACACAATTCACCTCACGTCCTATCGGAGTAAAAGGTTGTCACAATATAAGGAAATCTGAATAAGTCCACATTCAGCATGACTATATTAAAGTCCACGAACTTGAAACTTAGCAGCGGCTTCACGTTCGGTTACCGCACCCGCGAACTGACTGCGCGAATACGACAGTCTAGTGTGCTTATAGAAATCCCGGCCGCAAACTGGTATCACATTCTGCAGCGCACTGCTGCTCACTATAACAAGCTGTAACACACACTGATCTGCTGAGCGAAGCAGCACGTATTTATATTTGATCCGTAACTCGTAGAACATTCTGCATCAATCCAGGCTGTGTAGTGCAGCGAGGCAGGCTGTGACGTCACCCGCTCACTACGTCACACGCGCGCAGCTGTTGCTCGCTGCCCGGTCAGTTCTTCGTAAGCGGACCGGAGCATAACACGTAAGTTTAAGATTTTCATAACGGGGGCTTAGTCTGTACCGCCGTTACCGGTACATCTCGCCCTCCTCCTGGGGAAAAGAAAATTCAATAGGATTTTCTTTTAATGATATTCTCTCCTGAAATATTTCTTTAGGTTGGCTGCATGGTAAATACCCTCGATGCTTCCATCCAGTTTATTAATTTTGTATGCCCCGTTCTCAAGAACCTCTGCAATCCTATATGGTCCTACATAAAGTGGGCAAATCTTTGCATAAATGCGAAATTCGGGATGCGAAACAGCTGGTTTTCTTATCAGAACATAATCATTGACCCTAAGTGGTTGTCGAAACGCGCGGTTTCGGTATCGGTTCTCTCTGATTCTAGCAGCGTGTCTGAGCTTCTCCCTTGTTGCTTCCACGCGAGTCTGATGAGTAATTGCTGGATCTTGAGGTGATGGTAATACTTGGTCCCATGGCCTGTCAGGCATGACATCTCTATGTACAGTCATGGGGATGTCCTGCGTAGACTCATGAATAGTTGAATTTACACATTGCTGCATCACGGGTAAGACTTCGATCCATTTCCAGTGTTGAGTTCTGCAATACAAACGGCAAAACCTTGCAATCTCGCGCATGATTCTCTCAGCGGGATTAGCCTCTGGGTGTCGAATAGAATTCATAATGTGTCTTATACCGAGTTCTTCAAGTACTGTTTGGAACTCCATAGATGTAAATTGGGGTCCATGATCGGTGAGTAGGAACTCCGGTTTTCCCATCTCTGGAATAATGTTTTTCTTGATCCTTCGGAGGATGTTTCCAGCATTAGCCTTCTGTATGGGCAGTAGCATCGTATACTTAGAGAAGACATCTACTGCCACCACAATGTGCCTGTTGCCGCGGTTCGCCTTGGGGAGTGGCCCATATAGGTCTAAAGCCAATATTTCACCAGGTTTTTCGGGAAGAAGTGGCTTTGGAAACTCCCTCAATAATCTATTATTAGGCTTAGTTCGTTGGCAGACATCACAAGTTCGGAGAATGTTTCTAATATCACGTCTCATGTACTCCCAAGTGAACTTTTCCTTTATGATCATCATTACTTTATCCGTGCCGGCATGTCCAGATATTGAATGACAGTGCCAGATAATGTTGGACCTTAAGCGTGGAGGAGCATAAATTCGGCGTTTGGTTTTGGCATGATCAAGATACTTATACAGTAGTCCATCATGAAAGCAAAAAGATTGAGCCAACTTCGAGATGCGAAAATAGTCATCGTCATTTGCAGGAATCAAACCCTTAAAAAATCTAATCAATTCTCGGAACTTCCTATCTCTTCCTTGTGCTTGAGGTAAGTACTGTAATTTCCTAAGAAATTCCTCATCTTCGTTGCTCATGACTTCTATGTGATGACTAGTGACGACATCGACCGGATTGCGGCTTAAAGCGTCAGCTAGGACGTTCTTTCTTCCTGGCCTATGGATGACAGTTATGTTGAACTGCTGAATAAACAGTGCCCACCGGGTTACTCTCTCGCTAGTTAGATCGGAAGACATGATAAATGTGAGGGCTTTGTGATCCGTGTAGATGGTCACGGGATACCCATATATAATCTTCCTCCAGTACAACAAGGAATATACAATAGCAAGAGCCTCAAGTTCCGTAATAGTATAGGACCTCTCATGTGGTTTCAACTTCCTGCTCATGAATGAAATAAAGATGCGGACATCAGGCTTCTCAGGATCGATTTGGTATAGCGCCGCGCCGATGCCTACGGAGCTGGCGTCGCACTCAAGGCAAAAGGACCATTCAAAGTTAGGATATGCTAACTGTACGCTTCCTTGAAGCATCTTCTTTGTTTCGGAAAAAGCCTCCTCGCATTCTTTTGACCATTTCCACTTATTATTTTTCTTGAGCAGCAGCTGCAAGGGTGCTACTGTTTTGGTGTAATCTGGGCAATGCTGTGCAAAGAACTGACATAGTCCCAGAAATTGTCTCACATGTTTAATTTTTGTGGGTTTCGGGAAATCCAAAATACTTTGAATCTTGGCCGGATTAGGCCTGATCCCGTCTCCACTAATGAGGTGACCCAAGAACAGTACCTCTGTCTTAAAAAACTGACTTTTACAGGCATTTATCTTAAAATTTTTGGTTTTGAGTTCGTTGAGTACCTTATTAACGTCTTCAATGTGTTGCTCTAAGGACTCCGAAGCTATCAGGATATCATCAACATAAATCGTTGCGATTTTTTTAATCTCATCGGATAATTGATTCTCAAGAGCCCTGATGAGAACTGCCCCTGAATTCTTCATCCCGAAAGGGAGACGATTGAATGCATATGTAATGTTTTCAAAAATGAAACCTGTAAATTTCCTGCTATCCTCTGCCAATAAAATGTGAAAGTAAGATGACGTCATGTCCATAGTAGAGAAGAGCTTCATGCCTCTAAATTTCCGGATGACATCCCTGAGTGAAGGTGGGTGGTCATGTTCCAATACAAGTCTGTCATTGAGCATGCGCGCGTCTAGGCACAAACGCAGACTGCCATTCGGTTTTTTTACAATAGCCAAGGGATTTAGATACGGAGTGACACATTTAGAAATGATACCATTATTTTCCATTTCCTTTATCACAGTCCTGGCTTCTTCTCGGTACTTTTCAGGAACTGGATAGGGCCGTTTTTTATAAGGAGAGGTGTCCTTGACGTTCAATTGGTATTCAAAATCTCTAATAACGCCTGGTTTGTCATCAAAAACTTCAGGGAATTTTTCAAATATTTGTCGAGTTGCTTCCGCCACGCGGGAATCGAACTCTGGGCTTTCAGCCGCACTGGTGAGAAATATGAAGTGATCACGACCTTCGTCGAATATATCCTCAACAATGGGCACTTCCTGGCCCTCGACGGGTCCCTCTTGACCGGGTCTACCCTCTTCGCAATTTATTTCATCGGCAGGCAAAGCATCGCTCATCTTGCCTCCGGTTTCTATGAATGGGGTACCCAGACCTTGGCACTTCAAATTATTATAGTCTACCAGCTGCAACTCTACAGAGTCGATATTAAAAAATCGAATGACGTTGGCAGGATAATCAATGATTCCCCCATACTTGGCTAGGAAATCTGACCCTAAGATGACGTTGAATTTCATCGGCGAAATAACTAGGAATATATGCTCGAACTGGACACCTTCAATGTCAAATGTAACAAAAGCTTGAAATTTACATTTGATATGCCTGTCCGGTACTATCCCTTTAATTTTAATCTGCGCGACTGGTATCAATAACATGTCTTCTCCTCCCTTCAACATTTCAATTAACCCCTCAGACATTAATGAAGCTTGAGCTCCAGAATCGATTAAGGCAGTTACATAAAGGGTATCCAAAGTAATATTAATAACTGGAAGGCTTCGTTGGACCTTCGGTGTTGTAGGAGTGGGATCTTCATATAAGAGATCTGAGTCATCCAAGTACCAGTAATTAATATTAGTGACACAAATTATTTCCCCTCTACTACAGTTTTCAGGCAATCTTATTGTTGTGTTGTCGAAGTTTTTTTTATTGCGCCTGTCGATTCGAGGTTGGTCGCAGGCGTCGTGTTCTGTCTTCTGGCATGCTCTTGATATTCTAAAGAGGTAGCGCCAGGTAATCCTTCATCCCGGTTTCGATTCTGGATATCTTCGCGAGTTTCTCTCCATCTTCTTTCGATCTCGGCTCTCGGCGAATCTCGATCTCGAGTAAGTGATTCGGTAGGTTTCTTCCACGTTTGATTACGTCTATAAGGCGCACTTTGCCTGTATGGACGTCTCCTGAATCGTCGGAAATGAGATAACGGATCTCTCCGTGGTTCTACTTCCTCACGGGGTTCGGGATTCGATCTCGGCGGGTTATTAACTTCGACATGGTTAGTTGCAACCTCTTTCGTCTTAGTAACCCTAGGTAGATTTTGTGTATGTGCAGTGTCAAGTTTCCTTAATAAATCATCAAGTTGTTCTAGGTCGTGAACATTGGCTGCCACAAGAATTTCTTGTACATGCGCCGGAAATTGTAAAGTTATTACCTGTATTAACTCCTGTTCTGGCAAAGGAGGATCAAAGAATTGCATCTTCTTTAATTGGGAAATGAGAAAATCAGAATATCGTGAAGAATTAATAGCTGTGTTGTATCTCCTAGAGTATAATTGTAACTTAATCAAATGCTGAATTTCCGAATTCCAAAACCTCTTCAACAAGGCTTCCTTGAATTCATCATAGGTTTTAATGTTAAATTTAAATGCTGTGTACCAATTTAGTGCTTTCCCTTCCAATAATCTAGAAGCTATCCTCAATTGATGATCGGATCGTACTTTATTCTCTTGAAAATACTCTTCGATATTGAGAAGGAATTCTTTCGCTGTGTACTCTTCCTTTCCGGAAAATTTTGCAGGTTTATCGTCTGAAAATTTTAAGACAGTGGACATGCTAGAAGTATCTCCGCTAGACCCTTGACACTGGTGTGTAGACACCTCCTTTTCCACCTGAGAGATTCTATTATCAATCGTCTCTATTTTTCCTTGCAATTCGACCTTGATAGTCTTAACTTGTCCACGGAGGGAGTTTTCCACACTCTGGACTTCCTTTTCGAGTTCCTGCTTCACTTCATTTACGTCGCGGCCTATGCGAATGATTTGAGTATGTGCGCTATCTAATTGGTTTTTCACATGCTTATCTGTTTCCTCCTGCTTTGTTTTAAGTAAATTAACCTCATTACTTATTTTCTGAAAGTTAGTCTTAAAAGATTCATGGATGTTATCCTGAATAGAGGCTATTCTTGCTTGTGCCTGTGATAACTGACCATGAGATTCTTTGAATTCTGCCTTTAAGCTTTCAACTTCCTTAATCAATTGATGTGAGGTAGGAAAAGAAGCTTTTAAGTCTTCAACTATTTGTAGTTTAAGGTCCTGTTTTACTGTTTCTAAGTCACGGGTGAGGCGTTCGTTTATTTCCGTAAACTTAGAATTAATCTTCGCATTAGTTTCTGAGAATCGTTTTTCAATCTCAGAACCAGCTTTAGTAAGCCTATTTTCCAAATTAGCATTAACTTCGGTAAACTTGGTATTAATTATTTTAGTTACTTGTGTGATACGACTTTCTAAGTTGGCTGCAGTTGCGGCATTCGCCTCATTAATACGAGTGTTAATCTCAGTAACACGAGTATCTAAAGTAGTACCTAATTGAGCCTGTGATTCGGTGATACGTTCATTTAAGCTAATCTTAAGAGCTTCAATGGCAGCTAAAATATTTTCCATTTTGATGGTAATATATTTAAACCAAGCAACAAGAAAATCATAAACCACTTGAAAAGAATTCAGATATCACCATTATTGTCCAATGGTTAAAAGTTCGTGTTCAAAGTCATTCAAACATTCTCAAAAAGAAAAATTTCCAAGACATTTAACACACAAAAAATATCCCATATCATTGATAACACTTATTATAGAGAAGTTAAATCTTGTTAGAAAGTTCACTGTAATATTAATAGTTATTCCACATAAAGCACTGGAAATGTATCTGAATTAAATTACTAAGTCACACGATTTAGTGCGATTTTGTCTATCACTGCACTTCTTAATTATTACTAGTACTTCAACATTGAGCCTAGAATGGTTAAGTGTCAATTTAATGTCTACTGCACTCATAATTAAGTTCTGATATTACTGAAGCTCTAGTTTCTAATTTTACTGCACTCCAAATCGGCCCCGACACGACTGGGGCGCCAATTTCTCCCCCTCTCCTCTGTAACAGTAAATTTGGTACTTCGGTAGAGATGAGACGCAGGGCGTGTACCAGTCGCTGAAGTGCACACAGAGGGAGAGGGCTTGTTAACAGAAATCTTAAAAACTTGTGTTTCAGAGTTTATTAAAAAATTTAAATTAATATCACCTCTGTACAGCATATACAGTCGAAAACGTTCCTTGACCTATGGCTGGCGATGTCCTTGGATTCCGGCAGCTCCACATTCCATAGCGACGAACCACCATTCGTCCCCCGATGGAAGTTCTAGAAGATCTATTCGGTGCTTTGAAGATCCATGGCGTCGAGGTAGTCCTTGTAAATGGTGAACATAAATGAACATCGTTCAGCTCTGGGGCGAGTTAGTGCAACGGCTGCTTCTGCACAGATGATAGAGTGTTTATAAATGCTTTTGACAAAGTCCAAACACAAATGTCTCGGTGAAATGTCACTTAACTTTATCACGTGTCAAGTGAAAGAAACATTCACAAAGTAAAGTCCACTCGGAACTGATTGTCCAGTTTAAAGTTATTTAAAGTTTGTTGCACCTATTACAACGTGAAGTAATGTCACATTACTTAGTTCATTGAAGCACTGTTCAATTTAAATGAAATAAAGATGTTCCGCTCGTGAATCAAACTCGTTCACGTGTTGAAACCAAAAGACGAAATTAACTGTGTACTGACAGTCCTTGGTTTGACTGTTCATAAACTAAATGTGCGCAGAATTGAAATACACTGTTCATTAGAGTAGAAATGCACTGTTCATTAAAATAGAGATGCGCTGTTCACACCTGCACAGTTTAAAAATGTCGACACAATTTACGGATTGGTAATTTAAATTTGGATTAAACACAGTTTATAACTTAAAGTATCGAGTCCTCGGCAAGGAGCAATCAGTTTTAAGTCCATCAAATTTCAATTTCGAACACTCGAAGACGTTTGCGGGTCTTGGACACTCGTATAGAGTAACAGTCAATAAATAATGTCCAGACGATACACAATTCACCTCACGTCCTATCGGAGTAAAAGGTTGTCACAATATAAGGAAATCTGAATAAGTCCACATTCAGCATGACTATATTAAAGTCCACGAACTTGAAACTTAGCAGCGGCTTCACGTTCGGTTACCGCACCCGCGAACTGACTGCGCGAATACGACAGTCTAGTGTGCTTATAGAAATCCCGGCCGCAAACTGGTATCACATTCTGCAGCGCACTGCTGCTCACTATAACAAGCTGTAACACACACTGATCTGCTGAGCGAAGCAGCACGTATTTATATTTGATCCGAAACTCGTAGAACATTCTGCATCAATCCAGGCTGTGTAGTGCAGCGAGGCAGGCTGTGACGTCACCCGCTCACTACGTCACACGCGCGCAGCTGTTGCTCGCTGCCCGGTCAGTTCTTCGTAAGCGGACCGGAGCATAACACGTAAGTTTAAGATTTTCATAACGGGGGCTTAGTCTGTACCGCCGTTACCGGTACAGTATATATGTTCATACAAATAATTCAACTAATTTTAAAATTATTACCCCCCTCCCTCACCGTTAATGGTTTTCCCGAAAACAAAATAATATGTGTTTGCTTATTTTTAAAGGAGAAACCAAATACCAATTTTCACGTACCGGTATGCAAAATGTTAAGTTTTAGAGATATACTGTAGATATGCTAATTATAAAATTAACCCCGATTTTCCGAAGAAAAGTATTTATGTTTCTTTACTTTTACAGGAAATTTCAAATACCAGTTTGTGTGAGATAATTTGCAGATATAGTCTTTTTTTAAATTCACCCCATTTGTCACCCCTGTCCACTCCCTATTCGTCGGTTTATCAAAAAAAACACAAAAATACGTGTTTCTTTATTTTCAAGGGAATTTGAAATACCAATTTTCATGTCTGTAAAATCTTCAGTTTTTGACATATAAGTCTCCTCATAAAAGGTGTTCAACCCCTTTTCCCCCCATTTTCACCCCCCTTAACGGGAATTTTCCGAAAAAGTATGTGTTTCATTATTTTTAAAGGAGATTCCAAATACCAAATTTTACGTCCGTAAACTTTTAAGTTTTTGAGACATAGATATCCTCGTTTTAAAAATTCACCCCACCACCCCTTTTCACCCTCTTAGTGACGTAATGTCCGAAATCCTCCCTTAGTGAGCACCTACATCCTAATATAAATGCATTCCCAAAATTTCATTTCTTTATGTTCAGTAGTTTTGGCTCGGCGATGATGAATCAATCAGTCAGTCAGGACATGTTATTTTATATATATAGATTATTCTCAAATAATTTTGTTAACATTAGGTCTATCAAAAGACTGTATATTACAAACGTTTAAGAATATGTTATGTACTTATTGTACGACGGATAACAACGCAGGTGATTACGAAAAACTGGATGTTTAGTCCAAGTCCCGCAGGATTATATCGTGCATGTCACTTCAAGGTGGGAAAATCTTAAAGAGCCATTTGTTTCTTTACGATAGGGCAGATATTAAGGGAGGTTCCATCAACGTCAGAGCGCCAAGCCAGTGGTCAGAGATACAATATGCAACCTGAGAACCATGGAGAATTTCGCACAACTTCGGACCAGGAACTGTACCGTGCAATAAATTTGGAAATCATCCTCATTCTATCTCGATTTTGTTCAGCTTCATCATATTTCACGATACTGACACGCACTGTCGTAGGAAAATAATATTTTAACATGTCACATTAATCATGTGAATAGAGCCATGTTACTTGGCAAAAATTCCTGAACGAAACATATAATCCACTGCAAAGTGCCGTGCGAATAACGGGTGCAAGCACTAGTCTCCAATATTTTTTATCATCGACAATAGCTCACCTGTGTACAACTTCTTATCTGATAACTGTATATAAA
The DNA here is from genome assembly GCF_040414725.1 of Anabrus simplex. Taxonomy (NCBI): domain Eukaryota; kingdom Metazoa; phylum Arthropoda; class Insecta; order Orthoptera; family Tettigoniidae; genus Anabrus; species Anabrus simplex. The sequence continues at coordinate 46,148,681 of NC_090266.1, read as the reverse complement.
ATTGCAGAGAGTTCAGAATGTCCGTTTTCATTACCATCTGGATGTTAGATGTGACGAACACATTATGTACTGATGATCGCTTTCATATAATGTATATAACAAACGTTTAAGAATATGTTATTTCCGTTCCTTTATGGCATGTATGCATTTATTGTACGACGGATAACAACGCAGATGATTACGAAAAATTGGTGGATGCTTAGTCCAAGTCCCGCAAAGTTATGTCGTGCTTTTCTCTTTTCGATAGCGCAGATATTAAGGATTAAGCTGACCAATATCGTTGTTTGTAATGCCTAACGTTAACCGCTATATATTACTTTTATTTGGTTTACGTTTATAGTGTTTAAGAGTATATTATTCAGTTTTCAAACTTCGGGTTTCAGTTTTAGTCAATCAGTCAATCAATACTGTTCTGCACTTAGGGCAGTTGCCCAGGTGGCAGATTCCCTAGCCTTTTCTTGAATGATTTCCAAGAAATTGGAAATTTATTGAACATCGCACTTGGTATGTTATTCCAATCACCAACTACCCTTCCTATAAGCGAATATATGCCTCAAAATAATAATAATAATAATAATAATAATAATAATAATAATAATAATAATAATAATCGTATGGCCTCAGCTACAGTGTGCAGACATTTCAATTTCACGCCATCTGGCTGTCTGCTCGTCAATTCCGACTTTCCGTTTTACACTAGGCCCACTAGATGGCAGACCGAGTAAACCGAAACTCTCTTGGGTGTCTATGGCTGAGATTTAATGAATTTTGTCGGGTAAACAACATATGTGTCACCAGGGATCTTTTACATGCCGACATCATACGACATGGACTCTTTTCCGCCCTTCAAAAATCCGACTACCTCTGCCGGCTTTGAAACCGCTATCCGGAGACACCTATATGACACAATTTGTCCTGTTGAATTCCAACTTTACATTATCTTCATATTGTCATCTTTCCTACTTTTAAAGACACCACTCACACTTATTCATCTACTAATGTCATTTCACGCCATCTCTCCACAGACAGCTTGGAACTTACCACTTAGTCGAGCAGCTCGTCTTCTTTCTCCCAAGTCTTCCCAGCCAAAACTTTGCAACATTTTTGTAACGCTACTCTTTTGTCGGAAATCACCCAGAACAAATCGAGCTGTTTTTTGTTGATTTTTTCAGTTCTTGAATTAAGTAATCTTGGTGAGGGTCCCATACACTGGAACCATACTCTAGTTGGGGTCTCATCAGAGTCTTATATGCCCTCTCCTTTACATCCTTATTACAACCCCTAAACACCCTCATAACCATGTCCAGAGATCGGTACCCTGTATTTACAATCCCATTTACGTGATTACCCTAATGAAGATCTTTCCTTATATTAACACCTAGGTACTTAAAATTATCCCCAAAAGGAAATTTCACCCCTTCAACTCATTAATTAAAACAGAGGACTTTTCTTATTTGTGGAACTCACAACCGGACTTTTAACCCCGTTTATCATCATGCCATTGCCTGTTGTCCATCTCACAACATTATCGAGGTCAATTTGCACTTGCTCACAATCTTGTAACTTATTTATTTTTCTATACAGAATAACATCATCTGCAAACAAGCCTTATCTCTGATTCCACTTCTTTACTTATATCATTTATATATGTAAGAAAATGTTAAGCTCCAATAATATTGCCTTGATGAATTCCCCTCTTAATTATTACAGGGTCAGATAAAGCTTCGCTTACTCTAATTCTCTGAGATCTATTTTCTAGAGATAAAGCAACCCATTCAGTCACTCTTTCGTCGAGTCAAATTGCACTCATTTTTGCCGGTAGTCTCCCATGATCCACTCTATAAAATGCCTTAGATAGGTCAATCACGATACAGTCCATTTGACCTCCTGAATCCAAGATATCTGCTATAACTTGCTGGAATCCTACAAGTTGAGCTTCAGTGCAATAACATTTCCTAAACCCTAACTACCTTCTATCGAACGTGTTTTTCATTTCGCAAGCACGTATAATATAATCAAAAAGAATGCCTTCCCAAAGCTTACATGAAACGCATGTCAAACTTACTGGTCTGCAGTTTTCAGCTTTATGTCTATCGCCGTTTCCTTTATACACAGAGGCTATTATAGCAACTCTCCATTCATTTGGTATAGCTCCTTCATGCAAACAATTATCAAATACGTACTTCAGATATGGTACTGTATCCCAAAAAAGTCATTAGTGTATCCCCAGAAATCTTATCAACTCCAGCCGCTTTTCTAGTTTTCAACTTCTGTATCTTTTTGTAAATGTCATTGTTATCATATATTTAAATTTTAACACCTCTTTAGCAATTATCACTTTCTATATCTGGACATTATCCTTGTAACCAACAATCTTTATACACCGATTACTGAATATTTCTGCCGTTTGAAGATCCTTACAAACACAGTGCAAAAAAGCACGGCTCCTTCTTCTCCTTCTTCTTCTCCTCCTCCTCCTCCTCCTTTTCTTCATGGGACCTCTAAATATTAGTTCCTAATTAGCGTCGACCTCCAAGATCTTTTGCTACCACGTTTTTCCTTCAACCCCACCTAGATATACCTGCTCCCTTCACAAAGCTTCTGGTTGTTCTTATTGGGTCTTCTTGGATTTTTCTTTCTCTTCACCTGGTAGTCCTAGAGTGGAGAGTCTGATTCTAGCCAGCGCCTCACATCCGAAAAGTATGTGTCCAGCTGATTTCTCTGCTTCATTGCATTTCCTACATGTGTTGTCTCTTATTACTCCAATTCTATATAGGTGCTTTTTCAGATGGCAGTGTCCTGTCAACAGTCCTACTACCCATCTTATATTTTCTCTGCTGAGTTTCAACAGTTCATTATTATCCTTCTTGTTTGGTCCTTTTGTCAGTTCCTTTGCGAGCCTGCATCCTGGAGTATTTTCCCAGTTTGCCATTTGTTTCTTTTGTACCCATTTTCCCATGTAGTGTCAGCCTTGTCCATAGGAAATCCCGCATACATGGTCTCGGCCTACAAAATGTGTTGCTGCCCCTTTCCTGGCCAATTTATCTGCCTTTTCATGTCCTTCTATACCTGCATGCCCTGGCACTCATATTATTTTGACAATGTTGTATTTTGAGAGCTTCAGGAGAAGTGAATGGCAATACCAGATAATTCTGGATATTATCCGGACTGCTTCTAATGCCTTAATGGTCGCTTGGCTGTCCGTAAAAATTAAAATGTTCTTATTCTTGTAGTTCATTTTCAGATTTTCTTCAAGACATATTGTGATAGCTATCACTTCAGGTTGAAAGACTGTAGTGTGTTTGCCCGGGCTCATCTGGATTGATCTCTCAGGTCGTCCCCCGTTGATCCCTCCTCCTCTGCCATCCAGAGTCTTTGAGCCATCAGTCCACCACACTATATCTTCTTTTCCAGTATTCCATTTGTTGATATCCCGGCCTTCTTTGCTAATTATGTGGGTCTCAAACGGTTTTCCAAAGTTTTACTTTGGTATTATATGATCAGAAGGCATGTGTTGAACTTCCTCTGTTATCACTCTGTAAATTTTATAGTGTCCTAGATTGGGTCTTTGTGCATTCCAACACTCTGATTGTGCCAATCTATATGAACTCATTCTAGCCTGTCCTTTTATGAAATTGCATAGTGATGGGAGGTCTAGTAAAGTATTCAAGGCTTCTGCCGGCGTAGTTCTTATAGCCCCAGTCATGGTTATGCATGCCATTTTCCGTAAGCTATCCAATCTACTGCCGACTTTTCCTTGACTTACTCTCTGCCACCAGATGATTGCAGCATAGGCCATAAACGGTCTAATGATAATTGTGTATATCCACATTACCATTGATGGTCTGAGATCTCATGTCTTCCCAACGACTCTTTTACATGCGTACAGCAAGTTCTTGGCCCGGGTTATGTTCCTTTCTATATGTGGATTCCAGGTTAGATTTTTATCTTACACTACACCTAGGCGCAGTGCCTGTTCTTCCATATATGTATCTTGCCCAACGAGCTTCAGTGACCACTTTACCTCTATTTTTATTTTATTTTTTGTAAAAGGGACCAGAGTTATATTGTTCGGGTTGACTGATAGTTGTTCTTCCCGACACCAGTTCTCCACAAGGTTGAGTGATCTTTGCATGAGGTCCTGGATGACACTCATCACCTTACCTCGTATCACAGTCAGTAGGTCATTTACGTATCCCTGTGTATAGAAACCCTGTTCGTTGAGCATGCAGCAGCTATGATTATGTTCCCACGAGGTTCCACAGCAGAGGCGAAAGAACTCCTCCCTGAGCACAACCTCGAGTGGCCCTAACCGTCAGCGTTTCTGCAAACAGGGTGGCTTTTATCTTCCTTCCGTCTAACATGGATTTAATCCATCTGACGACGGTTTTACTCACCTTGCTCTTTTCCAATGCTTTGATCATAGAGTCATAGGTTGTATTGCTGAAGGCTCCTCCTATTTTCCTCTAGTTTACAAACCAACTGGTGGAGTGCTACTTCAGTGGACCTGCCAGGTCTATATGCAAACAGAATTTCATGTAACGTTGAGTTCAGTTGCACCGTTCTTCTGACATATTTATCCAGAATTTTCTCCATTGCTTTCATCATGAAAAACCAGAACGGCAAGTTCACGACTACGAAAACAGGTAACAGGCACAATTTTGCTCGTCTCCATTTGCAGGTGCCAGGATTACAAGTACACCTATCACCACTTTGGCCAGCGGCTATCCACTGTTGAAAATCCTGGCGTTTCGAGAATTTGTAAAATTGAATACTTCGCTGCCGGATAAATTTCGTTCGTTCAAATGTACATTGCAAAAGTTCTAATTCCGCAACTTCTAGATATAAACGGAAATATTATAGTTCTATCTAAAGCACGTACATAACGGTAATAATAGATCTAATTTCCGTACGAGCAGTTAGTAATGGAGTAAAGGAGATGTTCCAGATACTTATTACGCAGCCCATAAAAGCGAGAATCGCTGACATGTCGTCATAGTAAAGAACTAACCTGCGAAGGTGGTAGTTGTTGTCGACATTATTTTATAAACTGTAAAACCGCGTTGTCATTTGCCGCTATTTATCACAAATTTAATTAAGATGATTATGGAAATGAGAAGAAACTTTCGAAAATCAACGAAGAATGCGGGGAAAAGTAATCAGGAGAGGGAACCTGTGCTTCGGAAGTGTAATATCGCCGAGGTGGAAGATAATAAAATGTGATGATGACCTATGTCTTAACATAACACTACACTGGCAGTCTCTTCTACTACCACTCATTTCTGTTAGATAACTATACTCCTGCAATTACAAGAACCAAAGCGGAAATACCGAGCTAGTTAGCCGTGCGATGATCTTGCATTCGGAAGACGTTGGCTTCGAATCCTACCGTCGGTAGCCCTGAAGATGGTTTTCCGTAGCTTTCCATTTTCACACCGATCACATGCTGAAGCTCTATCATAATTAAGGCCACGTCCACTACCTTCCCAGTCCTTGTCCTTTCTCATCCTTTCGTCGCAGAAATGATTCGATGTGTCTGCGCGATCATCAGCAAATCGGTAATGACGGATTCTCTAGCAGTTAATGCGGAAACGTAAGCTCTCTAGCTGAACAGTCCATTTCCACACCGCTGCCCACAAAGCTTACTATGCTCACTCAGGAAGTAGTAGTTCGAGTTTGGAGTAAATGCTCTGCAACATAAGCCAAATGACAATTAAGCCTACGTTCTCTTCAACGTCTATATCTCGTGATTTCATTCAATAAAAGTGACAAATGCAGTATGTCCAAAACGTCAGGAGCTATTTAAAAGGTATATGTATTTCGCAGAGTCACAGAGAATAGAACATTAAATGAGTAACCATTATCTGCTGGTGTTGCCTGCCATTTAGACGTCGTAATCAGTAGGATAATGGTCCAGTAAGTTTCCTCCAAGATTTTTTCCATCTTGTTTGGTGCTGTAGGTCCAGCCATATTGGAAATCTCGAAACAGTTATGGCTTTTTCCTTGGTTTAATACAAAAATAATCGGAATATGTAGGGGAACTTTCATCTTCGCTATGAATTCAATATCATTTTTATCCCAGTGGAAGTCAGTCAAAATTTTGGCATAATGAGTACGGTCGCTGCCACATCCGGCCAGAGTATTTAACATGATATTATTGCCCACAATGTGCATTACAATTGCAAATATGGGTTATTAAAAGTTGTAATCATTGGCTTAATGTGGCAATGAGTTTGTCCTAGCTGAACAGTCCATTTCCACACCGCTGCCCACAAAGCTTACATTACCATACCTAACTTGTTCATATCATCCACTTCAGCTGCATATGCACTGCCAGTCCTGATTCGAATTGGCGCAAAGCATTCGACTCCTTCATTGCAGGAGATTGCTGCAGCTTTCGGCACCCGGCACTTTCTTCAGCTTTTGCATAGCCATGTGCAATATCAAAGTTCGAAAAATGTACATAAAAATGTAGTAAATTACGGTGACAAACGTAACATTCATAAGATATGTTATAAGCATTGTTGTTGTTTTAGTCATCAGTCCATAGACTGGTTTGATGCAGCATTCCGTGCCACCCTATCTTGTGCTAACCTTTTCATTTCTACGTAACTGCCGCATCCTACATCTGCTCCAATCTGCTTGTCATATTCATGCCTTGGTCTACCCCTACCGTTCTTACCGCCTACACTTCCCTCGTAAACCAACTGCACAAGTCCTGGGTGTCCTAAGATGTGCCCTATCGTTCTATCTTTTCTTCTCGTCAAATTTAGTCAAATCGATTTCCTCTCACCAATTCGATTCATTATCTCTTCATTCGTGATTTAATCTATCCATCTCACATTCAGCATTCTTATGTAACATCACATTTGACAAGCTTTTACTCTCTTTCTTTCTATCTACCATGTTTCACTTCCATACAATGCCACACTACAGACGAAAGTCTTCATAAACATCTTTCTAACTCCTATATCAGTGTCCGAAGTGAGCAAATTTATTTTCTTAAGAAAGGCTTGTTCTACGTGTGCTAGTCTGAATTTTATGTTCTCTTTACTTCTGCCATCGTTAGTTATCTTACTACCCAAGTAACAATATTCATCTACTTCATTATTCAAGACTTCATTTCCTAATCTAATATTTCCTGCATCACGTGAATTCGTTCGAGTGCACTCCATTACATTTGCTTTGGACTTATTTATTTTCATCTTTGAATTTCTTACTCAAGACTCTGTTCATACCATTCAGCAATTTCCGTAGATCTTCTGCAGTCTCAGATAAAATAACAATATCATCAGCGCAAATCTTAGAGTTTTATTTCCTCTCCTTGGATTATGATTCCCTTCCCAAATTCCTCTTTGATTTCCTTTAGTGCCTGTTCTATGTAAACATTGAAAAGTAGGGGAACAATTGTAATACTAATAGTATTAATGCACTAAATTTGCAAAACATTTCGTATGATCCTTGTATTATGACTTTTGGTCATGATATAGGAAACAAAACTGTTTTAAATACCTTACCTCCATATTTTGTGACAAAGTCGTCGCTGTTGCTTTAGATCCCACTGCTTTCTAATGTCGACAGTAATAAATAATCTAACTACTTCAAATATGAAAAATAATAATATGCACAGTAAGGCCCGTATTCATCAACGCGAGTAAAAGCTTTTACCTTAATTTAATGCTACGTAAACCGAGATAACAGTTCAGTTTGTATTCACCAACAACATTATCTCGGATAACGGGGATTATCTGGGTTTAAAATGTTACCAGAGATAGGTTGGTCGGTAAAATGCGAAATCTAAGATAATAGGCTTCAAAGATGGCTGCTCGTAGACATCTGGAGTACCTAATTGAAGGATAAAATCACATCGACGAGTAATATGATCAATATTATGCAATTAATAATAAACGTCCTAGATGGAAAAACTAATGGGACATACTTCGGTGCTACGACAACACTGATTTTCAGACACACTTAAGGTTGTCTAAGGCGTCCGAACATAACCTGGAATTCCGAGCATATAGATAGGCCCAAGATAAATTTTGATTACAGCTTCTCGTACGGTACAAGACTGAGTGACTTTTATAATAAAGAATTACGGAATACTGCCTTATATTTGAGTGAAATAGGCAATGGGTAGGCTATAATTTGTTTTCTTATTCCCTATGTTGTTAATAATTTCTGCCACGAAATTCAATAACAATTGAAAGTCATATTAGGCTTCTTTCTTCGTTTATGCTGTATAGCGGACATAAAAACCTACAAGCTGTTTTCCAGGCAATGACCGGGTCAGGAATGGAATGAATGAAGCCCATTCAGCAGCGAGGATAGAAATTGTGCCGGCTGCCGATGCCTGTCGAACTCCTGGGGCAATGATTAATGACAGAGAGATGAAATGAAATGATAGTGAAGAGTGTTGCTGGAATGAAATATGACAGGGAAAGCCAGAGTACTCGGAGAAAAACATGTCCCGCCTCCGCTTTGTCCACCACAAATCTCACATGGAGAGACCGGGATTTGAACCACAGAACCCAGCGGTGAGAGGCCGACGCGCTGTCGCCTGAGCCACGGAGGCTCATAGCGGACATAATTTCTGTAATGATTGTGGAAAAACGTTTAACTGTCAATTTACCTCCTAATCATTATTTTCCTTCAGACTGGTCACGCCTCCCAGCCACGTACGGATATGCAGTCCATCAGAACAATTGTCCTTGTGTTCATATTCCTATGCCTGTTTGTACATGGAAATGAACCTGACATACATTATACTGTAGGAGGGAATCATACATACATTTCTGCAGCAGGCCTATGCTACAAGGTATGTAAGGTTCATTTTCCTGTACACATCAGCATATGAAACGACAATTGTTCTGATGGACTGCATATCCATACGTCACTGAGAGGCGTGACCAGTTTTAAGGAAAATAATAGTTAGGAAGTGCATCGCCACTTACCCGGTTTTTTACAATCGTTGCAGATTTATGCAAATTATTTGCGAACCCGGAATGGAATCAAGGACTTGTTTACATTTCGATAGTGGCGGCAGCACGTAGCCATTTGTTTTCCGTGACTCAGTATGAAAAATTTGCGATTCAAATTCAGATTGAAACGAAAACTTAGGTTTGGTAAACCGAGATAATATACTCTGTGGTGAATACAGAAGTGTGCGTTATTTGGGTTTTGGAAATCGAAGATAACAGCAAAAGTAAGTGACGTTGGTGAATACGGCCAAAATCGCGGAATATATTACACAACGTATTGTTGTAGCTAATTTCTTGTTGCCCTCATGCCCTCGAAATTAAACAAATGTTACTAAACTAAGTTAATATACACTCCTATTAAGTAACACCAATGCCCGTATACAATGGCGGAAGAGCTTAGAGATGACCGCGAGATTATCCAAGCCGCACATAGTGCTCGTCGAGTTATACGAGATGCGCGAAATCCGATTGAGTCCTAAAGGGATAGCAAATTTAAAATTTAGTGCAGATTCGACAAATCACCTCACGATGTCCGAAGGTGCACTAATGAAGGAAAATCGAAGAGAACTACCCATTCCTCCAGTAGGCCTAAAACTGCTAATTGCTTTAAGATATTATGCCACGGGTAAACATAAATTACTAGACATCTTCATTTCTTATTTCGATAGCTGCAGTCGCTTAAGTGCGGCCAGTGTCCAGTATTCGGGAGATAGTGGGTTCGAACCCCACTGTCGGCAGCCCTGAAAATAGTTTTTCGTGGTTTCCCATTTTCACACCAGGCAAATGCTGGGGCTGTACCTTAATTAAGGCCACGGCCGCCTCCTTCCCACTCCTAGCCCTTCCCTGTCCATCGTCGCCATAAAACCTATCTGTGTCAGTGCGACGTAAAGCAACTAGCAAAAAAAATCTTATTAATTGTAATGTTTTTGCACGTAACATATTGAGGTTTTTTAAATGAATACGCGCAAAATTTTAGTTATAGGCCTAATTTATTATTTTGTTATAGACAATTTTCGATTAGTTTCTGCTGACTTACGAAGTGTAAGCCAGTCAGCTGTCAGCAGCATATTATATGTTCTGATTGCCAGGGAAAGAAGGAAGGGAAGTTTTCGCAAACTGATTTTTTTCTCCTATGGTTGAAGAAATGAAAACACGAAAAATTATGAAATAACTAAGAATGCTTGACGAAGCCGCTCTTAGTGTTTTGTGTTATTACTACATATATTATAACTGCCAATCTCAAATTCAGTTCATAACACCTCGACATTGCAAAGGCTACTTCAGAAAAAGGCGACTTTGGAGAACGCAGCGTCTATGAAACGGACTTAGAGCAAAGTTAGACTTTGAAAAGTCTTGTTCTTGAATACGACACTTAATGCCGATCTAGCAGAGAGCTCCAACTGCACCACGGGCGGTCAGATAAGCAGCTATGTATCTGATGGGAAGATGTACTGTAGTAAGTTAAGGAACAATAACACACACACACGTTAAATTCTGTATTGTAAAGATAATGTACAAATGTCGAGTTACAGAATATTATCAGCTTGTATGGGGGAAACGTTTGCTTCGAGAAATTCGTATAATCGACTTGGAGGAACACAGATATAAATACACGTGAAGAAAAGAACAGACGGGAGGGAAATTGAAATTGTTTCTATTGCTATTTGCTTTACGTCGCCGGGAAATTATTTCGAGATCCTGAAACTTCGAGTAATGGAAGTTTGTAAGACATCTAGCACTTAGTCCCGTGGGTTGACGATGACGTGAGATGAAATTTTACGGCTTGTTTTACGGCCAGTTGTCCTTCCTAGCTTCAACCTCACTTGTGGAGCTAAATGAAGATGAAATCGTGAATTAAAATGGGTAATGTAGAAGGAATCGGCTGCGGCCTATGAATAGGAACTTCCCCGGCATTTTCTTGGAAGTGAATGCAGAATTTGGCTCCGTAGCCGTAGCGCGGCTACTTTCAACTGTGACGCTGTGCTCTACATGGAGAAACCGTTCATTCGTTGTTTACATTTACTGACACTGACATGAATTCGACGACGGTTTCGAAATAAAACATGCATAATGCTCATCCTTCTTGTCTTCTGATAATGGTGATAATAATAATAATAATAATAATAATAATAATAATAATAATAATAATAATAATAATAACGTTATTGCCGTTAAATCCCACTAACTAACTTTTCGGTTTTCGGAGACGCCGAGGAGCCGGAATTTAGTTCCGCAGGAGTTCATCTGCGAGCCAGTAAATCTACCAACACGAGGCTGACGTATTTTAGCACCTTGAATTACCACCGAACTGAGCCAGGATCGAACCTGCCAAGTTCGAGTCAGAAGGCCAGCGCCTCAACCGTCTGAGCAGCTCAGCTCGGCTCAATGAAGTTTTAATTTTTAATGTTATTTTAAATATGTAGGCCTACTGTTTTGCTAATAGTTTTTACGTTACAATACCGGGCGAGTTGGCCGTGTGGTTAGGGGCGCGAAGCTGTGAGCTTGCATCCGGGAGACAGTAGGTTCGAGCCCCACTGTCGGCAGCCCTGAAGATGGTTTTCTGTGGTTTCCCATTTTCACACGGGGCAAATTGTGGGGCTGTACCTTAATTAAGGCCATGACAGCTTCCTTCTCACTCCTAGGCTTTTCGTATCCCATCGTCGGCATAAGATCTATCTGTGTCGGTGCGACGTAAAGCTGATTGTTAAAAAAGAAAATTACGTCACACTAACACTTTGAAGGGTTTCGGTTATGTAGGGATTGGAAAAGGCTAGGATCAGAGAGGGAGCGATTATTTAAGGCATTCTGATGTGTAAATAGGAAACCACGGAAACAGGCTTCAGGGCTTCCAACAGTGCAAATCGAACCCACCATCTCCCAGCTGCACGGCCAACTCTCTCGGCACCATTTTTCTCTCTTACGCTTCTTTTTTAAGATATTCCCTGTTATGAACGTAATTGGTACACACTGAGTAATGTTTGATAACTCTACAGTAGCTGTCGGTGAGCTGTACGTCAGTTGTGCCTGGAATTGTAGATAATGAGAGAGAAAACTGATGGACTGAAATAGAATATGCATTGTGTTTCTGAGACAGAAAGAGAGAGAATGTGGAAGCAACGTAAATGTATTCGACGTAATGCAAATAATGATATCCTTTTAAACAGAATGTACTGGGTGATTTGAAATACCACCGAGAACCCTTAGTGGGTTGTGCAGTAAGGCAGTGAGAATTTGGACCCATGTCGAGCGTTGGGTCAACAGAACATGACTACGATTCCGATATGGTGGTGGGCGTGTGTACCACATTTTGTGTAAAAATCTCCAGGAAGCCAACAAGAGCATCACATCATGCATTAAGTTACAAAACGGCTTCGAACTGTCGACCTCTGACTTGATTACAGAGCCTACATATGCGGTACAGTGTTTAGTGCATATGATCAAAAGTGTGTTCTCAATATTTCACTCGTAATGTGGACTCCCGCGATAAGATCGTCATGTGATGATACGAGAGTGTCGTACACCATGCTCTGGATAGTACCCCTAACAGGTGTTCCATCCTTCAATTATATCACTACATTTTTAGAAGCAAATAAATATAAAATAACTGGTAAATGAAGAATAAGAATAAGCATAAGATTAAGATTAAGATTAAGATTAAGATTAAGATAAAGATAAAGATAAAGATAAAGATAAAGATAAAGATAAAGATAAAGATAAAGATAAAGATAAAGATAAAGATAAAGATAAAGATATAAAGATATAAAGATATAAAGATAAAGATAAAGGTAAATATTAAGAAACCGAGCTCGATAGCTGCAGTCGTTTAAGTGCGGCCAGTATCCAGTATTCGGGAGATAGTGGGTTCGAACCCCACTGTCGGCAGCCCTGAAAATGGTTTTCCGTGGTTTCCCATTTTCACACCAGGCAAATGCTGGGGTTGTACCTTAATTAAGGCCACGGCCGCTTCCTTCCCACTCCTAGCCCTTTCCTGCCCCATCGTCGCCATAAGACCTGTCTGTGTCGGTGCGACGTAAAGCAACTATCAAGAAGAAGAAGAAATATTAAGAATAAGAATAAGAATTAATAAGAATAATCTTGTAGCAGCACTATTATTAGAAACTAGAGTGACGAAATTCGACGTTAGATCAAGAGAGTAAAAGAAGGCTTAGGAAACGTCGTGGGGGTCTGTTGTAGACCTATTGGCTGACCTTTATGAACTGTGCACGACACGGAAGATTCTACTCTAGTTGCGTTCAAGGACTGCATATATTCATTCTAAAATGATTTCTTCCTCCAAAACTGTATTAGCGTTTCCCACGACTGACACTAAGTTGTTTACCTGCGGAAGAAAGGCCGCTCTGTACACTGCCTGATCAAAGGTATCTGGACACCCCTGTGATCTAAACAACAACAACAACAAGAGCAAGAAATTATTATTATTATTGTTACCAAGTTTTTGTGGTAGGTAGAGGTGAAAGAAGGTGCGGGGGTGAACAGGTCTCAGGCTACGAAATTAAAGTTAATTTAAAATTTAACAAGGTTATATTTTCTTTCCAAAATTCAGAAATAACACGAATGGCAGGTACAGAGTAGCAAGGCAACAAAAGTACAATTACAGTATTTACAGGATTTGGGCTTCGAGCCCCGAACTCGCAATTCTTGGGCAACTAGCCCAACTTTACCTCAAAACAAGCTTTAACAGAGGGGCAGAAAACCCCATTCATGCCCAGGAGCACTTGCTCTAAATTACACAGAAAACCTCCTCGAGGCATACAACATTCAATTTTCGATAAAGAGCCACTCGCTCTCAACTTTAAGCCTATCAAAGGCCACACCAAACTCCACTTTCAAGTTGTCCTCTAAGGACATAGGCACAGGGGTAAAATACCCAACCTACTGAGGCCTATTAAGTGAGAAAAAGGTTAGTTACATGACCTCTAAAATAACAATTTGAGAGGAGGCGATCTGCACTCCTAATACATTTGTTTAAAACCTAATCTGGCTCTAGGCCGCTAATGCAAGGGCTAATCCCATACTACAGAGGTGACTTTAGAAAAGAACAATTTACATTACATTAAGGAAGAATCGGTTGTGAGAAGTAAGATCACCTCAAAACAATATGAGTGGGAGCTCGAGAGGGTTAAGCACTCTCTATCCCAATATGTAGCTTAAAAGAGAATAGATACAAAGAGTCTTTACATTTTAGGGAAAAGTTACATGGAGGAAAAGCTTCGGACCCGCCCCAAGAGTTAAACTGCTGAGCTAGCAAGAAAAGAAGTTATTAAACGGCCATTACCTTGTTGTTGAACAGCTGCCCGAAGAAAGAGGCGCTTCCCGCCCCCTGCTATGTGCTTTACACACTGAAAGATGGTACTGAAGTGGCCCGGAGACCCTAAAATCAGCAGTTTATATACTCTCGCGGAAAGTTCGAGGCGTTTGAGGAATGAGAACACCCTCCCACAAAAACTTTATTGGCTAGGGTTAAGCAATATATCCCCTCTGGGGAAGATACACCTGATTGGTTATAAATTAATTAAAGAAATTCGGGATTGGCTAAATTCAAAACAAGGGGAAAGAAAGGGTTATACAGCCAACTTAAACAATAACAGAAAGAAATTTAACAAGAAACAAACTTTTGAAATAAAAATTTCTCCAAAAAACAGTTCTTTCACTTCGCACTAGGGTGCACTATTGTAGTTCTTCAGTAGTGTCCTCTAGAAGAGAAAGTTCACACTTCTTACTACAGGTAAAACAAAAATACATCGAAAACGACCCAGTTCAGAAACTTCAAAATTTCCAAGTAGTGACATCTTCTGAGAAACTTGAAAATTAACACCATAAATAAAGTTCAGACTTCCTCCAGTAGGGGAGTTTCAACTGGCGCAAAATTTGAATTAGCGGCGTGGAGGTGTACCGCCCGGTACAATTATTATTATTATTATTATTATTGTTATTATTATTATTATTATTATTATTATTATTATTATTATTATTATTATTATTATTATTATTATTATTATTATTATTATTATTATTATTATTAACAAATGCATTTTAATTGAAAGATATACCGATGGCAACGCTTACTTACAGCAATATGGCAACTAAGGAAACATAAATGATACAACAACAACAAACAATTCCATTAAAACCAAATACAAGAAATTATATCGAAACACGAAATTCCACGATAACAAACTAAGAATAAACCGAAGGTACATTAAAACAAGAAACAAGACCATCCCGACATTTAAAAATGACATACGAGTAGCGTAACATAATTACAACGTAGACACTTATAATTTCACTGTAAATTTACAAGAATACTGTATTTCATTAAAAGTAGAGTACCACAAGAATAGTTACAAGGCTATCACATATAAATTCACACATAACACAGAAGTCTCCAAAGCCTTAACACTACTACTTACAGCATATTGGGCTTAACATATAAGTAGGAAACTATTACACGATTCAGGAGTCCATACTAGAAGGATGCTGCAGTGTAGATACGGTATATTAGACAGTATCTTGCCCGTTATATGCTTGTGTACCTTTGTGTACGGTAACCCTTTCGATACTCTTCATTTATATAAGAGCATAGTAGGATAAAATAATGCTAATATTAATCTGTCTATGCATTTAACTTTGTTGGTAATCCTTGAGTAGTTTTTGCGAATTTCACACTTAAACTGCAACTTTTACTTCTGTTTGTGTTTAGTAAAAACCTATTGTAATTATTGTAGTGTATTACGGCAGCTTATTAGTAATTAACGTGCTTATTTTCAGAAATTAACGCCAGTTTTCATCCTATTAGGGAGTTGTAGGACAACAATATGGTACGACTAAGTAGTATTGTAGTGTAGTAGTATATTAATTAACTTATTGTCGTGTGAACTTTGTGTAAGGAGTATGCGGGAGGAGTAGAAGAGTGTGAGGGAGATAATTAGGATTCTCTCAGAGGACAGGAAGGAAAGTAGACCTCCCTTGAACAATGTACAGGATACAGTAGGTGTAAAAGAGGGATGGGAAGAAAATGGGGAATTGAAGAAGATAGGTGGTCTAGTGTTCTAAGGGGAAGGAGATTGCAGGCAAAGGGCTCTATTCAGGATCAGAATTCAAGACAGGTGTCTGTAAGAAATCGGTATGAGTCACTGCAGGTAAAACAACAGAGGGAAGATGAAGAACAGGGATCAGTTGTATAGAAGTGTGGAGGTAGGAGGAAAGGAAAATGTAGGAAAGGAAAATGTAGAGTAGAGGATAGGAAAAGACAGGCGTAACAGGGTCGTGGGAGGGAGAAAAGGGAGGAGGAAGTAGCTTCTGCAGCCGTCAGGAAAGATAGGGCTGACCAGGAGGGGAAAGGTTCAAGTGAAATGGGTGGGGTTGAGACTCTGGTCATGGGGGATTCCATTGTTGGACATGTGGGGAAAGTGTGTGGAGGAAAGGGAACCAGGAATCCAGGAATTAGGTTAAGGCAGATGTTGAAGAAGGTAGAAGAGAAGGAGGAGGGAAGGGAGAAGCTAGTAGTGTTTCACTTTGGTACCAGCGACGTACGACAAGCAGGTGTAAGTACCAAACTAGTTGGGGATGTGTGGGATCTGGTAAATGCAGCACGGGTGAATTTAAGGAAGTGGAGATTGTTATCAGTGGAATACTGTGTAGGAGGGATACTGACTGGTAGGTGATCGGGGATTTAAATAGGACTATGGAGTGGGTATGTGAGAAACTGGGAGTGAGATTTATAGATCCTAATGGGTGCGAACGAGATAAGAAGGTATCTGCTCTCAGATGGCCTTCACTTAAACCGCACTCGTACGTACAAAGGTGCGTTTTCCAAGGTCAGAGCCGCAACGACTGGGGTCGCCATATACGATGGCATAGGAAAGGCCTAGGAGCTAGAAGGAAGCGGCCGTGGCTTCATTAAGGTACAACCCCAGCATTTGCCTGGTGTAAAAATGGAAAATCACGGAAAACCATCTTCAGGACTGCCTATAGTAGGATGCAAGCTCACAGCTCGCGCCCCTAACAGCACAGTCAACTGGCCTGGTAAACTTTAAGGTTAACAAACCCGCAACTTAATTGAGTGACACCACATTAATTGCACCAATATGTCAATTATTCACATGCCATTCCATCGCTGTAACCTAGGGAATAAAGGAATCAATAAAAACGCATAAAAATGACAATGTGGAGTGGGATTTGCATTTTATTTAAAAATACATATTACACTGTATATTCATTCCTATAAATTATGACCCAGTAATCTTGACAAGATATCAAGACTGTTTACATCTGGGCACGGCTCGGGTTTTATCGGCCCTTGATTTACAGAGGAGAATGCTTGCGGAGGAGGTGTTGAGCAATAGTCACTTCCGTCGCAGCGACTGCGGCCGCCAGCACTTCTCACTGCACCAGTGTGGCGGCTCAAGCCGTAATCGCAGCGAGTCGCAGACCAAATTCAAACTGCGCATGCGCGGAGATGGAGACTGCTGTCGCCGTGCGGCTACAATCGCCGTTGCGGCTACAATCGCACCTTGGACAACGCACCGTAAGTTAGGAAATGTGTTTAGAAGATTTATAGGGAGGTAGATTCCGGGAAACGGGGTGGTCTAGGGAACGGTGATAAGGGTACAGGGATCTGGAAGGCAAGTAGGGATGACATAAAATTGTTAGTATTGAACTGTAGAAGTATTGTAAAGAAAGGAATAGTATTAATGGAACGGGTCCGACACGGCTGCTGCATATTCCAGGACCGGCCTCACGAGTGATTAAGAGCCCAACACCTTCGTCTTGGAACTGTTGCCCTTTAGCACCCCACCGACTTGTACACTTGAGTAACTGAAGACCTCCCCGGAATAAGGATGTAACCTGAATTTTTTAAAAGTGAGATTTCAGTGGAAATATGGTGTATCACCACGCCTCTATGCTATGGTGTCATCGTATGTCTTACATTTGAACTTCAGTCGGGATTACAGCCAGCAGAACTTTGTCCCCCGTGTTGTACGAATGGAACATCAGTGGACAGTGCGTGTGTTGGTTCATCATCAGGTGTAATAAAGGCCGTAGACGAAATCACATCTAAGTTTTGAAATATTTTACTGACAGTTATTTCTGCACTAATATTATTTGCTATAATTTGTGTTCCGAGGTCATGCACAAGTTTTCTCTTCTGTTATATGCAAACGTAAGACATACTTGCCACTTACAAATCATATATTATTTTAAAACCTTAAGTTATAACAATAAAATATTGTTTTAATGGATGAACTCATTTGTATACTTGCATATGAAATTGGTTCATCATAATAGTTTTCCTCTCTCCTGAAAAATGAATGATTTGTTGGTTACATCCTTATTCCGGGGAGGTCGTCAATTTACATTTCCTGCGTAGATGTCCTATTTTAGATCCCTTTTTACGTGGATTCGTAGGTCACTCTCTACAAAGGTGTCCGATCTCGAAGTCCCCTTGCCTATGTTTATAACATTTCTTATGAGACTGATTTATATTAATTTGTTTTCATTTTGTTATGAAGTGCCCACTTTTACAGTACGTTTAGATCGGCTTGTCATTTTTCTGTGCATTATTCAGTTGTCCGTGAACAATTTGCTCTCGCTTCGATTTTCGTTCGAAAGATCGTTGATAAATGTCATAAATAGAAGTGGCCCAATAACACTACCCTGTACTACTCCCGATATTATAGAAACTTCCTCGGAGTATTTACTTCCCACTTTTAATGTTTGCATGTGGTCTGTCAAAAATTCTCGGATCCTCAGAATCACCCTTTTATCACAGTTTATTTACACTAATTTCCACATCAGAACGTCACGTTGTACTTCATCAAATGCTTTATAAAATTAATCACAATAGCGTCATCTTGCACACCTTTGTCTAGTGGATCGCTAATATCCTGAAAAATTGACAACATCTGTCTCTCGCAAGAGAATCCTTTTCTAAAACCATGTTATTGTACATTAATCCACAAACTTTCCTCCCGTTTTCCCCTTATATATTCTGAAATAAAATGTTAAATTTGTTTACATACAATGGACGTAAGAATAAATGTCCTATAGGTGTTCAGGTTCAATCACTACCGATATGCATTTAGGGCAGTCGCCCAGGTGGCAGATTCCCTATCGGTTGTTTTTCTAGCTTTTTCTTAAGTGATTGCAAAGAAACTGGAAGTTAACTGAACATCTCCCTTGGTAAGTTATTCCAATCCCTAACTCCCCTTCCTATAAACGAATATTTTCACCAATTTGTCCTCTTGAACTCCAGCTTTATGTTCATATTGTGATTTTTCCTACTTTTTCTGCTATTGGCTTTACGTCGCGCCGACACAGATATGTCTTGTAGCAACGATGGGATAGGAAAGGGCTAGGAGCGGGAAGGATGCGGCCATGGCATTAATTAAGGTGCAGCCCCAGCATTTTCCTGGTGTGAAAATTGGAAACCAAGGAAAACCATCTTAAGAGCTGCCGACAGTCGGGTTCGAACCCACTATCTCCCGGAAGCAAGCTCATAGCTGATTGCCCCTAACCGCATGGCTAACTCACCCGGTTTTCCTACTTTTAAAGACAGCACTTCAACATATTCGTCTACTTATGTCATTCCACGCCATCTCTCCACTGACAGCTCAGAACAGCTGCTTTTCTAGTTTTCAACTTGTGTATCTTATTGTAAATGTAATTTTTATCATAGGTAAATTTTAATACTTGTTTAATATTATTCACCTCCTCTATAAGGATATTATCCTTGAATCCAACAGTCTTTACATACTGCTAACTGAATACTTCTGCCTTTTGTAGATCCTCACATATACACTCGCCTTGTTTTTTAATTCAGCGGTCTGTTCAGCGTTGTGTTTCAAAGTAACGTATAATAGCTTTACGATCCAGTTTAAGATATTTTTAGACCCTTTCGAATCATTTTTTCTTCAACTTCTTAATGCTTTCCTCAGTTTACGGCTAATTTGGAAGAAAGAACAATCAGTGTTATCATTATTATCTATCACTAAGTAATTCTGTTGTCATACCTATAATGTTATTAATTAGCTAAAAGTAGGTTGTCAATAATTACCTCACCTTCTCTGCACATTACCCTTGTCCGATTATGGCTGGTTCTTTTCCTTTTCCTGACGTAATTATAAAGAGTTTTCCACCCATTTTCCGTGGAAGAACGTACGCCATTCATGTGTTTACCATCAGCAGCTTACTTTTCAGAAACAGATTCTTTATATACTTTGTGTAATATTCTTTTTACTTTGTGTCGCACTGACACAGATAGGTATTATGGCGACGGTGGGATACGAACGGGCAAGGAGTGGGAAGGAAGCGGCCGTGGCCTCAGTTAAAGCTCCAGCATTTTCTAGTGTCGAAATGGAAAATATCTTCACCATAAGATGTCAGTACGACGTAAAGAAAATTGGAAAAAATGGAAAACCGCGGAACACCATCAGCAGGGCTGCGGACAGTGGGGTTAGAACCCACTATCCCCCGAATTCAAGCCGCGCAGCGACTCGCTCGGTTTTGAGAAGTCTATTCTTATGTTAAAGTATATTTTGTTGTACGCTTTCCTTACATTCCTTTTTAAGGCTTCTAATTATTTTGTCGTAGTACTTGTTGCAATTATTTTGTTGATGTGAAACTATCCCACGTCGTACTAATGTGCCCCTGCTTTCTGATTCCCAGAAAGGAAATAATTTCCGTAAGAACTCTTGAAATTTCAAGGTATCAGCCTTACTATACTCGTATACTTTTCTTTCTTCGTTATCGAGTTTAGTGTTTAATGGATACTTAATATTGCATTCTGAAGCGGAGTGGATCTTCCAAGATAAACATCTCATGTGTTGTAGATCCAGCAGCGCTAATTAGCTTGTTTACTGCGACCTTCCTGTAGCCTCCCCAGATGTACGTACGAAGCACTTAAAACATGGTCGGGATGATCTCCGCAGAGTTCATTATCGGCTCTCCCACTTAAACTTCCACTTGACAGCCGGTGATACTTCCTTTACTTTTAATTGTATCAAGAAAGGTATAAAACAAAAAGTTTATGAATAAAAATGAGCAATTTTCGTGCAAAAGGAACCGTCAGAGAAATGCATCGTGTTTTATGTTTCAGTCTTCCTCTGACGCTACCATGGCCGCCATATAGATAGACAGAAGCCATTTGAGTTCTAGGTACTAAATCCTGGAACTGGTCTTTCAAACGAAGTCATACTTAGAAAATGCCTGGTCGTTGCTCAGAAACAGAGATGGTCCTTAAGTAGAAATATCAAACACATTGCCTCTGCGGTGATTTAGAATGATTCTTGGAAAAAAATAGGTGACGGATAGTAGTAGTTCATAGGACAGTTTTCATGATATACATAGGCAAGTGGGGGAATCATACGCACTTAGGTCCAGGGACGTAGCCAAGTGGGGTTACTGGGGGTGAGAACACCCCCCTCCCCGCCCCCATCCATGGGAAGTTCACAAAAAAAAAAAACAGATTCTGACAATAAACAAGTGAAAATCGACTCAAAGTGTTGGCTCTTTCCAACATTCACAGAGATATAAGTGTAAAATCCAAAGATCCCTTGAATCTATTTCCTAAGAAGCCACCAAAGTTGGATTTTGTATTGTAATCTGAACATACCATTTGCCGTAAAACTATTCAACTTAATTATACTGTTGTTGTTCTACATTTTAATGTAAGATTTTGTCCGGTATTGTAATCTGAATATCGACATAATCCACTTGTTTCAGTATCATAATGACACTCACGCATGCGCGCACCACACACGCACAAGCACCCTCATTATTCTCTATCATAATTTTATTATAATCCCCCCTCCCCGGTACCGGACGATCCCGTCTACGCTACTGCTTAAGACATTTTCATAACTGAAACTCACTGCATAATGCGCAAGTTGAACTTTTAATTTTAAACCGGAATTATCTAACTTTAATGTGGTCCTTGCACCAAAAGTAATAATCAGATATATTTAAGACAGAATGTGAAAAATATTTGCTTGTGTATGATTCCCTCCCATAAGAGTAATGGTGTACTCAGGTTGGTCAAAGTTACCCATCAAGTACATTTTTCACAATTACGAACAATTCACATATCGATGACGTAGTTCTATTACCACGTAATCTGACAATACTCTTCCTATCCATTATTTACCATTACGACTGGACACGCCAGTAGCGTAGCCAGGATCGGCCGATGGGGGCAGCTTTATAGTTACAAAATGTTGGTAGAACACATGCATGACTTGTCTTCGCAAGGGCACTAATATAAGTGAATTACAGATGTGTTGGATCTACAATAATGTCTCTGAATGTTTATTTAGATTATTGTCATTTTCTGTTAATTCTCATGTTGTAAAAATGGCATAGGGTTGTTTTAACCCCCAGTAACAACACTCCCCCCCCCCCGGCTAAGCCCCTGGGTCACGTCTTCCACCCACATATGGATACGCAGTCCATCAGAACCATATCCATTGCATCCATTTTCCTATGTGCGAAACGGTCCGCGGGGCGCTTAGTGTGTTGACGGTAGGCAAAATGCTAAGCACGTGTGTGTAACGGGCTGGGAAGTAAATCACTACAGGCGATCATGGCTCGTGATCTCCAAAAGTGTGCTGTACGGTAAAGGCAGACAGTTGTCTAGCAAGTGTCTGAGCTCGAGTAAGACGCATACAGCACACCTTCCCACTGAAGACAGGCATAATTTGCTTCCAGGTGCAGAATTGGATACTAGGGCTCATCATATACTGTATGTGGACAACATGGCAAGAAAATGACTTGAAGTGCCAAAAGTGATAACTTTACTCACTGTTTCTGTTTGTGGAGGGGTATTCAGTGCTAGGTTGCACCCATTATGTTATGAATCTTAGAGAAAAAAGGCCATGTGCTGTTTCAGGGGCGTAATGCACACTCACATCCATAAATATGTTGCAGCTAATTTTCGCAAGTTGGGAAGATAAGTATTTCAGCGTCATAATTGAAAACATTTGAATGAGGAGATAATTGTGGTTTTTCCCGTTTTTAGACATCAAACATGAACATCGCTGGCTCAGAAACAATAATAAAGCCTCTTCGAGATATGTCTTTATAGCGATTTCTCCTAAAAATGTTCAATTGCTGCAACGAATTCGGAGATGCTTGGAGGATCTTGGAGGTGGTGGATATCGATGAAAGTTTGAAACTTGCTGATGATGCTTGTTGTTCAAATGGACCTAACATCTAGGTCATCGGCCCCTGCTGAAACTTGTTACTTGGAATATAATGTGATTTTAAATACACTGTCTGACAAAAGAAGTTAAGCACCCAGTAGGAGTGGTTGAAAGTGAATGAAACTGCATATACTGAAAGACAATGTGGCTTTATTGAACTTATTACAGTATGGGATGAAAGAGACAAGGCCGGTGGCAGTAACAGATGGAATGCTGGCGTCAGGCCAGTAGGGTGTCGCACACCCACTGGTCAGAATGCATACCCTTATGCGGTTCGAAATGGTGTCAAACAGCCTTTGGATCCTCTCCTGAGGCAAGTTCGTCCACAGTTGTTGCAGCTGTCCCTCCAGATTCCGCAGGTTGGTACTGGGACGGAGTCCCCTTCCAATATCACCCCACACGTGTTCAATGATGGAGAAGTCCGGGGTCTTCGCTGGCCACATGAGAAGGTCAACGTGGTCTATGCAGTCCATAGACACACAAGCTGTGTGTGGACGTGCATTATCTTTTGGAACATTGTCCGAGGGTGTTGTGCCATAAGGGTTATTAGGTCTGGACGCAGAATGTCTGTGACGTATCACTGTGCCGTCAAAGTCTACCGAAGCACTATTAGAGGTGACCTGAACGCATATCCTATGGCTCCCCACACCATGATGCCAGGGATTACGCCTGTGTGTCTTTCCACAATATGAGCAGGATCTGTCCTCTACCCTCGACGGCGCTAAACCCACACACGATGTTCATCGGAGGTTATGGAGAAGCGGGACCTATCACTGAACATGATGCGACGCCAGTCCAAGGCTCCTGGGCAATGGACCACTACAAACGCAGGAGTTGGTGTTCTGGTGTCAATGGCAACCGACGCATGGGGCGGTAGGATCCCAATACAGTGGATGCGAGTCATCGAGACACTGTGTGGGAACTCACAGGATGCTGTAGAGTCTGCAGTACATGTTCGCGGGTGGCGGGTGCTGAAGTTATGAGATCCCGCAATGCTTGGCGCTCGATACGACAGTCCTCCCTCGGAGTGGTGGTCTTGGTCGACCCGAACCTGCACGACGTGATTGGTTGCCCTCATGTACCCACTGAGTCCAACATCAGGCCACTGTGGTATCTGAATGAACCACATGCCTGGCAGTTCCACGGTACGACCAACCAGCCTCATGCGGCCTCTGTCAAATGCTGTCAATTGGTGGATAAGCTGTCTAACGAATCTTGCTTACCTGTCGGACTCACAGCAATTGACTGGTGACATCTCATCAACAGGACGACTGCACTCTGGTGGGCGTTCTGCACATTACAGATCCTTGTAAATCTACTTATTTACTCACACACCAGTGGTATATATTTATACCGAAATAAGGTAATATTGGACCACACCTCGGTGTTTAACTTTTTTGTCAGGCACTGTATTATCTGTTCTCAAACGTAAATCTTCGAACAGTCGTTAAAATATAGGATGGCTACAACACGTGGACAATATGCACTGAATTTACACGACGTAGTACATTCTGACCGTTGCCATTAATTACAAGCATTAAACCACAAATTTATAAGCTGTTTCCTTTTTTCCGAAGTTTGCAATGATTTGGCTTGTGTGCATCACTTTTCAGATGATATTACTTCGCAGTATGTACTGTCTACAACGTGAACACTCAATTGATTCATTTTACGCTACATGACGCGAAGCCACTTCTTGAATAGTTTCATCAAAGTTATTGATGATGTAAGAAGGTGGGTGTATCTGGGCAGACAATACCAACACTCATTTGAACAAGCCTGCAGAGGTTAATCTTATTCTATTTTGTGACAATTCCCCTGATAACTCTTACATGATGTGAATTACTGCGTCAACCCTATGTGTAATAATAATAATAATAATAATAATAATAATAATAATAATAATAATAATAATAATAATAATAATAATAATAATAATCCACAGCCTGTTTCCAGTCATTCGACCAGGTCAGGAATGGAATGAATAAAGCCCCCATCTATCGGCGAGGATAGAAATTGTGCCGGCTACCGAAGCCTGTCGCACTCCTCTGGGACAATGATTGATGAATGACAGATGAAATGAAATGATATTGCAGAGTGTTGCTGGAATGAAGTATGACAGGGAAAACCGGAGTACCCGGAGTAAAAACCTGTCCCGCCTCCGCTTTGTCCAGCACAAATCTCTCATGGAGTGACCGGGATTAGAACCACGGAAACCAGCGGTGAGAGGCCGCCGCGCTGCCGCCTGATCAACGGAGGTTCAATCATAATAATAATAATAATAATAATAATAATAATAATAATAATAATAATAATAATAATAATGTCCGCCTCCGTGGTGTAAAGATTAGTGTGTTTAGCTGCCTGCTTCGGAGGCCCGGGTTCGATTTCCTGCTCTGCCACGAAATTTCTAACGTGGTACGAGGACTGGAACGAGGTCCACTCAGCGACAGGAGGTCAACGGTGTAGACGGGGTTCGATTCAGCCATCCTAGAAGTGGTTTTCAGTTGTTTCCCACTTCTCCTCCATGCAAATACCGGGATGGTACCAAACTTTAGGCCGCGGCTGCTTTCTCCCCTCTTCCTTGTCTATCCCTTCCAATCTTTCCATCCCCCATAGGCCCCTGTTCAGCACAGCAGGCGAAGTAATGGTCGTCCTCCCCAGCTGTACCCCTGACCCAAAATCTCACACTCTAGGACACTGCCCTTAGGTGGTAGAGGTGAGATTTCTCTCTGAGTCCGAGGGGAAAACCAACCCTGGAGGGTAAGTAGATTAAGAAAGAAGGAAGAATAATTTTTAACAATTTTCTTTAAATCGTATCGACACAGATAGGTTTTACGGCGACGATGGAGTAGGAAAGCGTTAGGAAGGAAACGGTCGTGGCATTAATTAAGGTACAACCCCAGCATTTGCCAGGTGTGAAATTGGGAAACCACGGAAAACCGTCCTCAGGGCTTCCGACAGTGGGATTCGACCCCATTACCTCCTGGATGCAAGCTCACAGCCGCATGCCCCTAACCGCACGGCCAACTCGCCCGGTAATCCTCTTCATCTGAGTCCATTGTCCTTTTTTGAAAATGAGGGAAACCACCTAAATATATTACCACAAATTGATATAATAAACTATGTGTATATAGAAAAACGAAGTCAAGTTTTACATGTTTATTAAGTGTGGACACAATGTTAAATGAAACAGTATTCAACATTTAACATGTTGTTATGTGTTAATCAGTGGAGACCGGCCTTAAGAGGGTCACATAACATGTGTACGTAACATATGACATTGCATTGACAGGTGTATGGCATTGACACAAGCCTGGCGATGAGGAACGTACGAATTTGAAAAACACCGAGACGAAATGACAATAGTGAAGAGACAGGGAAGGGAACTACCTACGTAAATCCTTAATGGCTGGCAACCAGGTATTACTTAATTGATAGCCAGTGTCCCTGTTGAATTTGTTAGTATTTCTACGTATTCCTACAGCTTCCTGTAGTGTCTAGTGTGGGTAAGAGCTCGAGCATCTTGGAACATGACATCATGACCCGACAATAGAGCGTCTTCAGCTATTGCCGAATTGTCAGGTTGGTTGAAACGAATATTACGTTCATGTTCCTTGATACGGGTACCAAATGACCGGCATGTCTGGCCCATGTTTACCTTACCGCAAGTACAGGGAATTTCGTATACTCCAGTATGTGAAAGCGGGGACAACTTCACTTTAGTTTTACTCAGACTGTGAGCAATTTTAGTGCAGTGCCAAACACGGTTTTTATGTTGTGTTTGTGGAGGACCTTGGCAATCCGATCTGCGGTGTTGTGAATATACGGCAAGTAGGCAGTTTCCTTCCCTTCTTCCTCCTGTGAGCTTTGCTTGGTCGTTTCTCTGGGATGCAGGGCTCTATGAATCTGCAGATCGCTGTAACCATTACCCTTGAATGTGACTTAGAGCGTGTCCAGCTCCTCCTGGATATTTGATGGCTCACAAATTCGTCTCGCCCTCTTGGCGAGTGTAGTGATAATGCCTTGTTTTTGTGCTGGATGGTGGTGAGAATCTGCATGAAGATAGCTATTTGTGTGGGTAGGCTTACGATAGACGGTATGTCCTAAGGAGCCATCCGGTTTCTTTCTTACTAGAACCTCCAAGAAAGGAAGGCATCCGCCCGACTCCATCTCCATAGTGAGTTTAATTGAAGGATATTGCTGATTTAGGTGGTTTAGAAATAGATGAAGTTTCTCGGGACCTTCTGTCCAGACCACAAATGCATCATCAGCATACCTCCACCATATCATAGGTTTTACGGTCGCCGAAACAATAGCCTCCTCCTAAAAATGCTCGATTAAAAAAATTAGCCAATACGGGCGAAAGTGGACACCCCATAGCCACTCCTTCAGTCTGTTCGTAAGAATTGTGGGGTGGGAATTTCAGCATAAGGGATGAGGCCCCGTGGACGAATACTAGTCTTCCTCTCCAATTGTATCCCCGACCCAAATTCTCACGCTCCAGGACACTACCCTTGAGGCGGTAGATTGGGATCCCTCACTGAGGCCGAGGGAAAAACCAACCCTGTAGTGTAAAAGGATTAAAAATTATTTTTGATGGAGTGAAATATTACTAGTTAATTAGTCATATACAAAGCATGTATTAGGAAATAAATTTAAACATACCTTTGTTTCTATACGTTGCAAATGGTTTAAGATTGGACCAACACATCAAAGGTTTTCGGCGACGGAAGGATGGAAAAGTGTTAGAATTGGGAAGGTAGCATGGTGTGAAAATGGGAAACCACGGAACAACATCTTTAGGGCTGCCGAAATCGTGGTTCGAACCCATTATGTCCCTACTGCAAGATGATAGACCCATGACCCAAACCACGCAGCCACTTCTTCGGTATAGTGGGAAAGTAACCGAGGAGGACCGAATATCAGGCATGGAATATGAAACTGGAATAGATGAATCACTTCTAGTACTGAGGATGTGAGAAGCTGCTGCGCTTGTGTACGTTTCAAAACTGAAAACTGTACGTGCCCAGATTAGTATTTACTGCAGTTGCTCATGGTCGAGTCACAGTCTGCACACTCGAGCTTATGACGGCGGCAGTTGCTGACCGCTCCAGTTCACGGGAGATACTCAAACTCCCATCCGCACCAAAAATCCTTACAAATCCATAACAAATCTCGTGCAATGAGAGGGTATCAAGAAAACGACCAAATCACACACACAGTTAAGTAACGTTGGATGTGGTCACTCTTTGGACGGTTGACCACTCCTTATCACACACTATGGCGCACGGAGATGGCGTCTTGCTAACACATATACCCATGTCATAAGCGCAATAAATCAAAATTCATGTTGTTGATAACAAATACGCTGCAACTAGTGTGTCCTGTGTCACGATGAGTACTGTCCGTCTCCGTAACGTAACGGTTGGCGCTATGATGCCCGGGTTCGATTTCCAGTACTGCCAGAGATTTAGGAATGACAGGGGGGCTGGTACGTAGTTAAAATGTTTTAAATTTACTTTATTATCACAATACCATGAGTGATGCGATGTATTTGTTAATAATAAAATGGTACATGAGCTCACCTAGACTGGGGGTGTGCCTGAAAAGAGATGTACCACCTCGGGACGAGAACTCGAGTTTACTTACCATGGCCTCTTATGACCACTTATACTTCTTAATTAAAGCACACTCATTCTGAAGCCGGTCTCAGAACTAATTAACCTCACAACAAACTTCGTAAGAGGAGCGCGCAGACGGAGACGAAAACAATATCTCCCACTCTCTGTCCTCTCCACGGGGATGGAAATGGGAGGGGTTTAAAAACTGGTCACAATCAGACAGCTGTTTCTTGGCTGAACACGACGGGCTCATAATGTACGAAGACATGGCGAAATTCGCGATGTATCAATTGTGGACTATCGGCCGTTTTCGTATAGCATACCAGGCAACCTCGTAGAGTAACGTATTAACCCAGCGAAAATAGATACGTCCCATTAACTGCTTCCTTATTGTTTTCTGAGACGCTCAGGTACAGGATTTTGTCCCGCAAGACTTCCTTTACGTGCCAGTAAATCTAGTGACATGAGGCTGACGGATAAAAGCCACCGAACTGAGCCAGGATCGAACCTGCCAATTTAGGCTTAGAATGCCAGTGCTCTGTCGCCTGAGCAACTCATGCTCTAGTTGATAGTGACTTCTCTGTGTGGACTGAGTGCGGTCAGTGGACAACGAGAAGATTATCTGCGAACTTGTTAGATTGTTGTGCGCGCGCTTAGCTTTAGGGTACATGCGATAGTGTAGAGTGCGGTGTGCGCGAACTGTGTAGTGTAACAGTTTAGCCCGTAAGTGTTACACTGAAACATTAGTGTGAATGAACAGTGAGAAATGAGAGAGAGCTATCGAGTGTGTACATGTGTGTAAGTGGTCATTGCAATTAATAAATCTCAGTGTAGGATGTACCAGTCATGTATCTATTTAGCTACTACCCAACCATCACGTTACAATATCAATAATTAGGATAATATTAAATGATAATAATAATAATAATAATAATAATCTACACAGAGTTATTTTAGTGATGGTGTACATGGCTGCTAGTTAACAGCACTACTAGTTAAGGAAAATAAAGTAGAATAGAATTGATTTATTTCGTCTTGCAAGAATATGACCACTAGGGCTTCTCTTCCACCTAAGCATGAAAAATGCAATATTTGCATTACATATTTATAAGAAATAGACTAAAATTGGTATATCTTACAGCTTTTAAACAATAAAGTATTATGCATAGACAAATTAGAGTAAAAAGTAATAAATACTTTATGATGATGATGGTGATGTACAGAATTTATAATGAAAAATGAAAACCAACAACCTGTTTTCCAGTCTTTGACCGGATCAGGGATGTGATGAATGAATCATATATAGGCTGTTAGACGATGGGGTCGCCACTCCCAAAGTGATTTATTAATGACTGATAGATGCCAAGAAATGAGAATGGAGAGTGTTGCTGGAATGAGAGATGACAGAGAAAACCGGAGTACCCGGAGAAAAACCTGTCCCGCCTCCGCATTGTCCAGCACAGATCTCACATGGAGTGACCGGGATTTGAGTCCGACTCGTTGGCTGAACGGTCAGCGTACTGGCCTTCGGTTCAGAGGGTCCCGGGTTCGATTTCCGGACGGGTCGGGGATTTTAACCTTAATTGGTTGATTCCACTGGCCCGGGGGCTGGGTGTATGTGTTGTCTTCATCATCATTTCATCCTCATCACGACGCGCAGGTCGCCTAAAGGCGTCGAATAGAAAGACCTGCACCTGGCGAGCCGAACCCGTCCTGGGATATCCCGGCACTAAAAGCCATACGACATTTCATTTCACCGGGATTTGAACCACGGTATCCAGCGGTGAGAGGCCGACGCGCTGCCGTCTGACCCACAGAGGCTCAGAATTTATAATATGTTTCTTAATTCTTTTAGCTTCCTGAAAGTTATGGTTATACAATTGCTGATAAAAGATAGGAAATTAGTTGAAGAGATTAAGCACAATAACAGATTGTTATGTGGCATATAACTGATTTCGTAAAATCGCGACAGATCCCTTAACTACCGAGATTACAAATATTCTTTATAGTATTTTTACGGATGCTTTGCATTTTGCACGTCTTTACAAAAAGGCTTAGTATCGTTCCACGAGCACGCACTATCAATCCAATCACCTCAGTATATTCAATGATGTACTTGTTTTTATATGAGGGCCTTGTAGATTCTCATTTTCAACCTCCTGTCGCCGGTCTGAACTCCGTTCAAACCACACGGTTGGATCTAGTAGATAGCCAGTTGTTGACTCAGCTTTAAAGTCTATAATGTCTATTCGTCTCGAGCTCTCCTGTGTAGTGATTCCTGACGTTAATTTAGCTAATTTCAATCCAAACGAAATCGTTAATAATAACAGTTTGTTTAAATACAACGTAAGTTACATTTTTAAGCTAGGCTAATCTACAAAATTAACATAACACAAACAACAACTTCCATCTATTACCTCGCAGATATTGGTGACAAGGATGCCTGAGACCATCGGATCAGGTCCCTCTGGTAGAGAGAGGTAGTGTATTCCACTGCCAGTTGGTGCAGTGAGGTGGATAGCGTATCAGTTTTTGACCATGTTCCCAAATTGTGATAAAAACACTGAGCTATCGGGAAATGATCCCTGACCATCCAGTTTCCCCGGTATAGTGCGTGCCTGGCAGTAAGTGTTGAGTGCAGTGAAGACAATTTTGTGGTAAAAAGAATATTAAAGTGAAGTCACCGAGATTAAAATGTACGGTGTGTGATGAATGACTGCAGTTTGCCGGAAGCGGGGATCCCTAGACAATGGAACAGCTGGAGCCCATTTCATACTGGAAAACATTTATGAAGATTATTGTGTCAACAATTCTACCAAACCCGTGCTGGAGGTGCACATGAAACATAATATGGGAAACCGGAATGCAAATTAATTGTAGATGATGTCGCATCCAAAGAACGGAAATAAAGTCCTGAAAAGAAAGTGGCGAGTTTAAATTAAACGCTTTACTAGTTCATAGTCCTTCGTTTACACGGAGAAGTGTCCTTTTTTCCACCACAGGGATAATCCACTGAGAGTGAACAAAAACTACAATTTATAAAACAAGTGAATTACATTGTTAGATACAGAACGGCTTTTTCGTCCAGTCGGGGAAACACACTCAGGCAGTTGAAAACATAATTAAAAAACTAAAAACATATTACAAAGTATAAGAGCGTTATATACATCAAGAGCGCTCCCTAGCCAAGGTTAGCAAGGTCTGCTAATTTAACTTGGAAGGAAAGGAGTTCGATTCCCCATCAGGACGTCCAAAGGTATAGAAACAGGTCTTCCATATCTCGAGAGACAAATGGTCAAGATTTCACTCAGCATACTCGAGATATGCGTACTGGATCAGTTCCCGAGGTTCATTCAGCCTGCACGAGAAATGAGTACTAGGTCAGTTCCTGAGATTCGCTCAGCCTGCACGAGAAGTATGTACTAGGTCAGTTCCTGTGGTTCACACAGCCTGCACGAGAAGTATGTACTAGGTCAGTTCCTGTGGTTCACTCAGCCTGCACGAGAAGTATGTACTAGGTCAGTTCCTGAGGTTCACTCAGCCTGCACGAGAAGTGTGTACTAGGTCAGTTCCTGAGGTTCACCCAGCCTGCACGAGAAGTATGTACTAGGTCAGTTCCTGTCGTTCACTCAGCCTGCACGAGAAGTGTGTACTAGGTCAGTTCCTGAGGTTCACTCAGCCTGCACGAGAAGTATGTACTAGGTCAGTTCCTGAGGTTCACTCAGCCTGCACGAGAAGTGTGTACTAGGTCAGTTCCTGAGGTTCACACAGCCTGCACGAGAAGTATGTACTAGGTCAGTTCCTGAGGTTCACTCAGCCTGCACGAGAAGTATGTACTAGGTCAGTTCCTGTCGTTCACACAGCCTGCACGAGAAGTATGTACTAGGTCAGTTCCTGAGGTTCACTCAGCCTGCACGAGAAGTGTGTACTAGGTCAGTTCCTGTGGTTCACTCAGCTGCACGAGAAGTATGTACTAGGTCAGTTCCTGAGGTTCACTCAGCCTGCACGAGAAGTATGTACAAGGTCAGTTCCTGTCGTTCACACAGCCTGCACGAGAAGTATGTACTAGTTCAGTCCCTGAGGTTCACTCAGCCTGCACGAGAAGTGTGTACTAGGTCAGTTCCTGTGGTTCACTACCCTGCACGAGAAGTGTGTACTAGGTCAGTTCCTGTGGTTCACTCAGCCTGCACGAGAAGTGTGTACTAGGTCAGTTCCTGAGGTTCACTCAGCCTGCACGAGAAGTATGTACTAGGTCAGTTCCTGTGGTCCACACAGCCTGCACGAGAAGTATGTACTAGGTCAGTTCCTGTGGTTCACACAGCCTGCACGAGAAGTACGTACTAGGTCAGTTCCTGAGGTTCACTCAGCCTGCTCGAGAAGTATGTACTAGGTCAGTTCCTGTGGTTCACAGAGCCTGCACGAGAAGTATGTACTAGGTCAGTTCCTGAGGTTCACACAGCCTGCACGAGAAGTATGTACTAGGTCAGTCCCTGTGGTTCACACAGCCTGCACGAGAAGTATTTACTAGGTCAGTTCCTGTGGTTCACACAGCCTGCACGAGAAGTATGTACTAGGTCAGTTCCTGAGGTTCACACAGCCTGCACGAGAAGTATGTACACTGACTGACAGAGCAAATGCAACACCAAGAAGGAGTGGTCAGAACTTTATGCCAATTGCAGGGTAGACTGACGTCACTGAGGTATGCTCATGATGTGAAATGCGCCGCTGTGCTGCGCACGTAGCGAACGATAAATGGGACACGGAGTTTTCGAATGGCCCACTTCGTACCGTGATTTCTCAGCCGACAGTCATTGTAGAACGTGTTGTCGTGTGCCACAGGACACGTGTATAGCTAAGAATGCCAGGCCGCCGTCAACGGAGGCATTTCCAGCAGACAGACGACTTTACGAGGGGTATGGTGATCGGGCTGAGAAGGGCAGGTTGGTCGCTTCGTCAATTCGCAGCCGATACCCATAGGGATGTGTCCACGGTGCAGCGCCTGTGGCGAAGATGGTTGGCGCAGGGACATGTGGCACGTGCGAGGGGTCCAGGCGCAGCCCGAGTGACGTCAGCACGCGAGTATCGGCGCATCCGCCGCCCAGCGGTGGCAGCCCCGCACGCCACGTCAACCGCCATTCTTCAGCATGTGCAAGACACCCTGGCTGTTCCAATATCGACCAGAACAATTTCCCGTCGATTGGTTGAAGGAGGCCTGCACTCCCGGCGTCCGCTCAGAAGACTACCATTGACTCCACAGCATAGACGTGCACGCCTGGCATGGTGCCGGGCTAGAGCGACTTGGATGAGGGAATGGCGGAACGTCGTGTTCTCCGATGAGTCACGCTTCTGTTCTGTCAGTGATAGTCACCGCAGACGAGTGTGGCGTCGGCGTGGAGAAAGGTCAAATCCGGCAGTAACTGTGGAGCTCCCTACCGCTAGACAACGCGGCATCATGGTTTGGGGCGCTATTGCGTATGATTCCACGTCACCTCTAGTGCGTATTCAAGGCACGTTAAATGCCCACCGCTACGTGCAGCATGTGCTGCGGCCGGTGGCACTCCCGTACCTTCAGGGGCTGCCCAATGCTCTGTTTCAGCAGGATAATGCCCGCCCACACACTGCTCGCATCTCCCAACAGGCTCTACGAGGTGTACAGATGCTTCCGTGGCCAGCGTACTCTCCGGATCTCTCACCAATCGAACACGTGTGGGATCTCATTGGACGCCGTTTGCAAACTCTGCCCCAGCCTCGTACGGACGACCAACTGTGGCAAATGGTTGACAGAGAATGGAGAACCATCCCTCAGGACACCATCCGCACTCTTATTGACTCTGTACCTCGACGTGTTTCTGCGTGCATCGCCGCTCGCGGTGGTCCTACATCCTACTGAGTCGATGCCGTGCGCATTGTGTAACCTGCATATCGGTTTGAAATAAACATCAATTATTCGTCCGTGCCGTCTCTGTTTTTTCCCCAACTTTCATCCCTTT
Source organism: Anabrus simplex (assembly GCF_040414725.1). NCBI lineage: Eukaryota > Metazoa > Arthropoda > Insecta > Orthoptera > Tettigoniidae > Anabrus > Anabrus simplex. Next base: position 46,113,867 of record NC_090266.1, on the reverse strand, counting down.
CGAACCACTCCTCTTTGGTGTTGCATTTGCTCTGTCAGTCAGTGTACTAGGTCAGTTCCTGTGGTTCACACAGCCTGCACGAGAAGTATGTACTAGGTCAGTTCCTGTGGTTCACTCAGCTGCACGAGAAGTGTGTATTAGGTCAGTTCCTGTGGTTCACTCAGCTGCACGAGAAATGTGTACTAGTTCAGTTCCTGTGGTTCACTCAGCTGCACGAGAAGTATGTACTAGGTCAGTCCCTGAGGTTCACTCAGCTGCACGAGAAGTATGTACTAGGTCAGTTCCTGAGGTTCACACAGCCTGCACGAGAAGTATGTACTAGTTCAGTCCCTGAGGTTCACTCAGCTGCACGAGAAGTATGTACTAGTTCAGTCCCTGAGGTTCACTCAGCCTGCACGAGAAGTATGTACTAGGTCAGTCCCTGAGGTTCACTCAGCCTGCACGACAAGTATGTACTAGGTCAGTTCCTGAGGTTCACTCAGCCTGCACGAGAAGTGTGTACTAGGTCAGTTCCTGTGGTTCACTACCCTGCACGGGAAGTGTGTACTAGGTCAGTTCCTGTGGTCCACACAGCCTGCACGAGAAGTGTGTACTAGGTCAGTTCCTGAGGTTCACTCAGCCTGCACGAGAAGTATGTACTAGGTCAGTTCCTGAGGTTCACTCAGCCTGCACGAGAAGTGTGTACTAGGTCAGTTCCTGAGGTTCACACAGCCTGCACGAGAAGTATGTACTAGGTCAGTTCCTGAGGTTCACTCAGCCTGCACGAGAAGTATGTACTAGGTCAGTTCCTGTCGTTCACACAGCCTGCACGAGAAGTATGTACTAGGTCAGTTCCTGAGGTTCACTCAGCCTGCACGAGAAGTATGTACTAGTTCAGTCCCTGAGGTTCACTCAGCCTGCACGAGAAGTGTGTACTAGGTCAGTTCCTGTGGTTCACTACCCTGCACGAGAAGTGTGTACTAGGTCAGTTCCTGTGGTTCACTCAGCCTGCACGAGAAGTGTGTACTAGGTCAGTTCCTGAGGTTCACTCAGCCTGCACGAGAAGTATGTACTAGGTCAGTTCCTGTGGTCCACACAGCCTGCACGAGAAGTATGTACTAGGTCAGTTCCTGTCGTTCACACAGCCTGCACGAGAAGTACGTACTAGGTCAGTTCCTGAGGTTCACTCAGCCTGCTCGAGAAGTATGTACTAGGTCAGTTCCTGTGGTTCACACAGCCTGCACGAGAAGTATGTACTAGGTCAGTTCCTGAGGTTCACACAGCCTGCACGAGAAGTATGTACTAGGTCAGTCCCTGTGGTTCACACAGCCTGCACGAGAAGTATGTACTAGGTCAGTTCCTGTGGTTCACACAGCCTGCACGAGAAGTATGTACTAGGTCAGTCCCTGAGGTTCACTCAGTCTGCACGAGAAGTATGTACTAGGTCAGTTCCTGAGGTTCACTCAGCTGCACGAGAAGTATGTACTAGGTCAGTCCCTGAGGTTCACACAGCCTGCACGAGAAGTATGTACTAGGTCAGTTCCTGAGGTTCACTCAGCTGCACGAGAAGTATGTACTAGTTCAGTCCCTGAGGTTCACTCAGCCTGCACGAGAAGTATGTACTAGGTCAGTCCCTGAGGTTCACTCAGTCTGCACGAGAAGTATGTACTAGGTCAGTTCCTGAGGTTCACTCAGCCTGCACGAGAAGTGTGTACTAGGTCAGTTCCTGTGGTTCACTACCCTGCACGGGAAGTGTGTACTAGGTCAGTTCCTGTCGTTCACACAGCCTGCACGAGAAGTATGTACTAGGTCAGTTCCTGAGGTTCACACAGCCTGCACGAGAAGTATGTACTAGGTCAGTCCCTGAGGTTCACTCAGCCTGCACGAGAAGTATGTACTAGGTCAGTTCCTGAGGTTCACTCAGCCTGCACGAGAAGTATGTACTAGGTCAGTTCCTGAGGTTCACTCAGCCTGCACGAGAAGTATGTACTAGGTCAGTCCCTGAGGTTCACACAGCCTGCACGAGAAGTATGTACTAGGTCAGTTCCTGAGGTTCACACAGCCTGCACGAGAAGTATGTACTAGGTCAGTCCCTGAGGTTCACTCAGCCTGCACGAGAAGTATGTACTAGGTCAGTTCCTGAGGTTCACTCAGCCTGCTCGAGAAGTGTGTACTAGGTCATTTCCTGAGGTTCACTCAGCCTGCTCGAAAAGTGTGTACTAGGTCAGTTCCTGTCGTTCACTCAGCCTGCTCGAAAAGTGTGTACTAGGTCAGTTCCTGTCGTTCACTCAGCCTGCTCGAGAAGTGTGCACTAGGTCAGTCCCTCAGGTTCACTCAGCCTGCTCGAGAAGTGTGCACTAGGTCAGTCCCTGAGGTTCACTCAGCCTGCACGAGAAGTTTGCACTTGGTCAGTCCCTGAGGTTGACTCATTCCGCTCGGCAAAAGAATTAAACATGAACTTATAATTGTGTACAAACCACACTTTAGTTTTTTCAAAAATGTGTGACCAAACTTATTACGCATATCACCTTAACTGATCGTTGCCCTTGATATCGCCAAATTATTTAAACAACTGTCATCACATTTACAGCGTCTTTCACCAACGTGTCAATTTTGTAAAGAGGCATCAATTCGGGATACTCTTTTTATTGATACCATCAATTGAAACTTAACTATCAATAAAATACATGAGAGAAGAAGGCTGACTCCATACTGTAACTAAAGCATTTGAACAGATTATCAAGCTAAGAGTTTTATCTTGTAAGATATTTATGGCAGGCAGCCACAGTTCACGTGCAATTAAAGCCTAAGATCGCTGTTTATTCTAATTCACACAAAGTTGTTTGATGACCTTTCCGGAAACACGTGTTTTAACCTCATCAACGTATTTTGCAATAAAGCTCAAGTCATTGTCTTGAAAACCTTTCGTAGACAACGCTGATATTTTCGTTGAGATCAGCCTGTGCATGGGACCGAATGAATCAATTTACTTCGAAATCACTATTCTAAGGCAATATAAAACAACTGAATCGGTGATTTCGTAAACAACACTTTTCCACAAACACTGCTTTTTAGAAGAACAAAAAAAACCTTCTTAATTACAGACATTGATCTTGAACTGCAACGACGTAGTACACAATCTCTATGGTGAACATTTATATAATTTTGGGTGTAATGACAGGAGCCTTGGTGAAGGTTTAGTTTATTTTATTTAATGTTGTAAAATGAAATGGCGTACGGCTTTTAGTGCCGGGAGTGTCCGAGGAAAAGTTCTCCTCGCCAGATGCAGGTCTCTTGATTTGACTCCCTTAGGCGACCTGCGTGTCGTGATGAGGATGAAATGATGATAAAGACGACACATACACCCAGCCCCCGTGCCAGCGAAATGAACGAATTAAGGTTAAAATTTCCTACCCTGCCGGGAATCGATCCCGAGGCGCCTGTGACCAAAGCCCAGGACGCTAAAAATTTAGCTATGGAGCCGGACTATTTAATGATGAAATGTCGGGACAAGTTTATTTTTTGAAATATGTAGGCCCTACCAATTTTATAGGAAAACAATGCAATTATTTAATACAGAAATCATTCAAATAATAATGTGTCTTTAATACTGGTGTAATATGAGATGATATTATTGTCAAATACGAAATAGCAGGAAGAACTTAAAAGATTTGTACATTTTTCTCAATCATGAAGTTGCACAAACCATCATGTTTTGAACTAAATATTTCTTCATGTTGTTTCGCGTATCTTGTTGTTCAACGGATGGCCACTTTTAGATTGTGGTGTAAAAATACCTGGAATTTATTTTCTAATGTTTTGATGTCAGCAATTTTTCTCTTCATATTGGCAGTTCATATAAATGTGTGAAGATCTCTATCCTTGTGTTTTCATCAATTTTCTCAAAGCACCGTCGAGAACATCTTCTGTAAAGTGAGATAAACATTCTACATGAACCAATAATATGAGCAGTACGCTTATAACCAATTAACGCAAAAAATACATAAAATATATTATGGTTTTAGTACTTACATGAAGTCATCACCAATTTGTTTCTTTTGTACTATTTGCCCACTGAAGGTCTCTTACTACTGCCCTTCAGTTCGCAGTCTTACGATCTTTTAATGTTGATTTTCTACATTCCTCATCACTCCCTTCTTTCCTTTTAATATCTCGCTATCTGTACTTGTTTCACTAGAAGAGATGCAGTTTGCTTTCTTCTTGCGGTAAGGAATCAGGTGCGAGAACTCATTCATCACTTATATCACTTCCACGAACACTGAGTACAGAAACAGCACTTGTCCAGGACAAGTGTTCTTTCTGTACTCACTGTAACTTTTACCGGTCCTTAACTAGCATATAAAGCGCGAGACAAGTGCTATTTCTGTTCTTTTTCTTCTGAAATAAGCGATTCAACTTTAAGTATCCTTCTAATTTTGCACATAAACTGCATGTTAGCTGCTTACACACCGGGCGAGTTGGCCGTGCGGTTAGGGGCGCGCAGCTGTGAGCTTTCATCCGGGAGATAGTAAAACAGATTGTAAACATAACTCCAATTGAAGAAAGTAATATTAATACACAGAATAATTTTCTTCTCTTCATAGTAAAAATCCATAATACATCACTTAAATATGCTATCCTTCTGCATCTTTTAAAAAGATGAAAATCAAAACCGTGATCTACAAGTAAATATAAAGTTCTGCTAATAGCAGAATTTCAAAATATAGGAAAATACCTTGGAAACAATCCTAAAAAACTGGAGATTGTGGATGCTGTTGGAATTCAAAAGCCTTAATAATAATAATAATAATAATAATAATAATAATAATAATAATAATAATAATAATAATAATAATAATAGTTACGGGGTTACCTGTGGAGTAGAAAGAGGTGAAAGAAGGTGCCGGGGTGAATGGGTTTAACTAAAATGTCAAGAAATGAATCTAAAACTTAAACTGAAGGTTGTATTTTCAGAATTTCAAATTTAACAATTTCTTCATGACAGTATTACAAGTACAAGTAGCAACCATCAAACGAGATAGGAAAGATCATGTACGATAAAATAAAATCCTATAATAACCAAAATTATCGCCACAATAAACAAAAATAAAAAACTTAAAAACAAATAGACAATGATCATAAAATAGTTTTAAGTAGCTCCAAGATTCAGAACCTTAACACTTTGGGCTTTAAGCCCATAGTTTCACAATTTTACAAAAGGAAGAGGAATTATTTAATAAGGGGCAGAAATCCCCTAATTCAAGAACACTTGCTCCCTAAATGACAATATCTAGCCTCCCCAGAGGCACACTTTACAGGTACAAAAACTTGGAACAGAGCTAACAGGCTCTCAGTTTCTTACTGCCTACTTAAGGCAACAACTTACAAACACTGGCCTCTCAAGGCACAACTTGCGATATGAAAACTGTTTTATACAGGGGTTTTTAAAACCGAACGAACAGGTTAAATAACTGGCCCAAACATAAAAGGAATGGAAGCATACGGCGTTCCAATATAATGAACACTTAAAAACCTAAGGGCTCTAGGCCGCTGAAACAGGAGCTATTCCCGAACTACTGAGGTGACTCGTACAGAAATTACTTTACCACATTACAGAATGAAAAACAGTTATAAAAACAGTTATAAAAACGTAGTCACCTCAAACCAAGATGAAGGGGAGCTCGAGAGGATACATCATTCTCTATCCCTAATTTACAGTTAAAGATTTTCTGAAGTTTTTACATTAGCCTGCAGAAAGTTACAGTTTTAGAAAAGTAGGGTATATAGTTAACGATTCGGACCTTTCCCTCGGGATAAACATCGGAGTTAGCAAGAAAGAAAGATGTTATGTGGCCATTACCCTGTCGATGTACTGCTCACTGATGAAAGAGGCCGCCGGCCTCCTGCTTTGACACGCACACTTAGTAAGGTGACGATCAATTGGCCAAGAGACGTGAAAAGCCGCAGTTCATAAACCCTCAGGGAAGGTTCGAGATCATTCAGGAATAAACCAGCCACACCCTCTCAATTTAATTGTTCAAATTCAAAGTTACACTTCAGGATCGAAAAGAAGCCGCTGATATGTGAAAAAATAATTACAGAAATTAGGGATTGGCCAGATTCAAAACTGGCGGAAATAAAAAGGAAATATTACCAACCCAAAGATAAATGAACATCAATCAGAGACAAAAACTTATGAATACAAAACTTTTTTAAATTATAAGTTCTTACACCTCGCACCAGGGTGCATGACCATAGTTTTGAGTAGTGTCATCTGTGGAAGAATGTCCGATCTTCTTGATGAATGGAAAACAAAACTAGTAGAAATTCAGTCAGTTCAGGGAACTTCACAATAACAAAATTACATCCTATTTCTGTGGTGACATCTTCTGAGTAAATTTCTAAGTTGGTGTAGTTTCGGTTTCACTGTTTTGCCAATAGAAGAGTTCTTTTAGGCGCTAATTTTTAATGCGCGGCATAGAGGTGTACCTCCCGGTATAATAATAATAATAATAATAATAATAATAATAATAATAATAATAATAATAATAATAATAATAATAATAATAATAATAATAATAATCCGGCTCCATGGCTAAATTGTTAGCATGCTGACTTTTGGTCAAAGGTATCCCGGGTTCGATTCCCGGCTGGGTCGGGAACTTTAACAATCATTGGTTAATTTCCCTGGCACGGTAGCTGGGTGTATGTGTTGTCTTCATCATCATTTCATCCTCATCACGACGTGCAGGTCACCTACGGGCGTAGAATCAAAAGACCTGCACCAGGCGAGCCGAACCCGTCCTGGGATCTCCCGGCACTAAAAGTCATACGCCAATTCATTTTTTCTTCTTCTTCATAGTAATAATAATAATAATAATAATAATAATAATAATAATAATAATAATAAAGTAATGTAGCGTTTTTAATTGCTAGACATCAATTCAACTAATTAACAGGGCTGGGATGTCTATGTAAACATAATTGGGTTTTTGATTAGCTACAGAAATGTATACATTTTCTAAATTTTCTCTTAAGTAGTAGTTATAGTACTCATTATTCATATATTTTTAATGTACTCTACGTACGATGTATATTATATAGATGATATGATAGTTTAAGTGTCATTACTTTTATTAATACTATTACTGATATTATTGTTAATATTATCATATTATGGTCATCAGTAGTTATAATTAAGTGTTCTAGGTTAAGACTGGTTAAGTGTAAGAAAAGGGGTACATCCCTAACTTTGCCAGAATAAATAAAACTTTTTTTTTTGTTAGGGCCGTCTATGTACCACGGTGCTTGTGTTTTAGTTGTTTCTTGATGTCATCGTCGTTGTTGGCCACAATTGGTGTTCTTCGCGGTTGGTTTGGCAGCTGTTTTCTTGTTGGTACCTCGAGCTTTCCTGATGGCCCAGTAGTCCTTCATTTTCCGGCTAAATTCAATCTTACGTTCCTCAGACCATTACCTGTCTCGTCTTTTGGTCTGTGGGAAACTTCTGTGAGGGATATTACATAGGATTTAGTTTTAAGAGTTGTATGATAGTTACTCCGATCAGCTATGTCGTTCTCCACTTGCTTCATCCACACGAATCCAGTAGCTTTGCCCATTTTAGCAGCCTTGAAGATCCTATGGGATAACCTATTTGAGTCCATTCTGGATAGGTGTCCGTAAAAAGCCAGTCGCCTTATTCTGATGGCATCTATGAGATTTTCTTGGTGTTTATATAGCTCACGATTTGGTTGATACCAATGGCTTCCATCTGGTAAAATTCTTGGTCTCACTATCCGTCTCAGGAACTTTCTTTCTTGTACTTCGAGAGCTCTTAGTGGGGTCTTCTTAGTTAAATATAGACACTCTTCTGCATAGAGAACTGAAGGTCTGATTACTGCATTGTAGTGTCTTAGTTTGACAATAATAATATTATGATTATTATATTAATATATTAATATATTATATTATTATTATTATTATTATTATTATTATTATTATTATTATTATTATTTCCATGTTATTCTTCCCAGATAATAACTTAACATTTCTTTTACTAGAATCAATAACTCAACCTGGATTCTGGTACAGTATTTTTATGAAATATGGAAAGAAAGTTCTGCTGACTTTGGCCTCGTATCTCAACTCACTGTGGCCCTTATCAAAAAGATTATACTCTTGTTCTGTAACTAATTTAAATTATTATTAATGTCCTGACGTTCATGTTTACGCTATAAATCTTTAACTGTACTGGTTTTATCAGAATTAAAATTTGATACAATATACATGATAATTTTCACATTTTTATAAAATAGTCCATATTTCGCTGCATATTTTGAAACTCTTTAGCCCATACGTACGTATATATTTAACCATTTTTAATACGTATAAATCCCAGGTGGCATATTGCTGGAAGGTGAGGCCCTTTAACAGAGAAGATGGTTTTTTTCCATGCTTTAGAAATAAGGAAGGTGTTTGTGTGTCCCGTGGCATCTACTGAGTCTCTCCTTTGCGCTTTATTGAAATGTGATTTAATTCTTCCTTATGATGGTTTCTTATCGCATTAGAAGTCTGTATGTGTTGTATAATTCTGATGGTCATGTTTTATCCTCATTATTGCCTTCGTTATATGAAATACCCGGACTTCATGGCCTAGTTTAGTTCAGATTGGTCTGGAGATTGCGGTCTCTCATTTTCATGTAATCCGTCTGCTCCTCCCAGCATTTCCAGTTCTCCACCCAATGCTAAAGTTTCTCAAAAGAGTCTTCGATCCATCCACTGTAAGTGGGACGCCGTCATCTGTGTATGCTAGCTCAAATTTTCCCCTGTGTATTCGAATGATAACTGTGATGCAGGCTGTTGGATACTGGGAGGGTTTAGGAGTGCATTCTTTTGTCTTCAAATGCCAAATATCAACACACACACAACTGTTGTGATTAAATAGCTGTCCCTATTGCTGAAGTGCTAAATATAAAGACTTCTTCGTGTCTTCGTGACGTTTTTATGCTGAGATTAAATAGCTGTCCATACAGCTGGAGTGCTAAATACAAAACTTCATCTATCATCATAACGTTTTTAATCATTTGAGTGACAAGTACATATTCAAGTCAATCAATCATCACTGATCTGCATTTAGAGCATATTCCGTATCAATTGTTTACCTAATATTTATTAAATGAAAAGAACAAATTTATCGAACATTTCCCTTAATAAATTATTCCAATCCCTAATTTCTGTCCTTATAAATGTATTATTATTATTAATTTATTTATTTATTTATTTATTTATTTATTTATTTATTCTCCTTAAATTTTAAATGCACAATCTAGGGGTAGTAGATGGAGAAAGGGCAAGGCCCTCATACACGGAAGTGCTTCTTGCCCTACATATATGTTTACATAAACTCTAATTAAAATTTACATACGTATAGTGTACCAGGAAAAGTTCGTGGGTTTAGGGCACCGAGAATGCTCAATCTTCTTAAAATTTATATTGTTATAACTCAGAATCTACTGGACAGATTGCTTTGAAATTTACAGGATTTTGTTTTTACGATGTCTGCTACAATTTAGCATTGGTCCTGTTCAAATCGGTTAAGTCGTTAAAAAGTTCACGAAAGAAAAATTATTTCGAGAAATTTCTCTAGGGGAGGCAAGTTTCAAGCGGTAGGTGACGTCACTTGACCTCGCCTGGTCGCTCGTGGAGTCTGGTACGTACTGGAATGTTCCTTCGCTCAGCTGTTCGCATGTCGGACGGAAATTGTATGCTGAAATACATTTTTTCAATTGATATGTGCCAGGACCTAGGCCTTCCTGGTACATCAGACAATTTTAAATGTACATATTTACACTCCAAACACTATACTCTTAGAGTAATAATAATCTTGATTTATTCTATACCGGTACATATTAAGAGTAAAAGGATCCAATCATTCATACCCTCACTCATACTCATTCACAACCACTCCCACACCCAAACACATTCGCCCACATTCAACTGTAGCCTACTTGCTCACATCATTATTGACATTCCAATTTATACAAGTTATACACATCAAATAGCCCGTGGTCTAAGGGTAATGTGCCTGCCTCTTACCCGGCGGCCCCGAGTTCGATTCCCGGCCATGTCAGGGATTTTTACCTGGATCTCAGGGCTGGTTCGAGGTCTACTCAGCGTACGCGATTAGAATTGAGGAGCTAACTAATGGTGAGATAGTGGCCGCGATCTAGAAAATCATGAATAACGGCGGAGATGATTCATTGTGCAGACCACACGACACCTCGTAATCTGCTGGATTTCGGGCTGAGTAGCGGTCGGTTCGTAGGCCAGAGCCCTTCAAGGCTGTAGTGCCATGAGGGGTATAAACATCACATACGGGTTTCTATTCAAATATATACTTTCTTTACTGCGTGTACGAAGTGTGGAACAGGAAGCAGTTTTATTTCCGATGATAGAAGGTTTCAGAGACGAGCAGAACGTGCGTAAAATCGATTTAAATATGATGTTGTTCTGGCGATGGACGGGACAAGAGTAACTCCCTGGCCTCTCTTAACAAAGCGGCAATTAAGATGCAGCCGGTGGAAACGGGGGAGAGGTGTGTTCTTTGTCAGGGATTTCTTAAGGAAGGCTACGTCCATTTGTTTATACCAGTTGGCCCTCCAGCCCCATACCTTCTACGTATAAGTGTCCCGCATGCACTAAGGGATGTGAAACAAATAGCAGTCACTTTAGTACAAACGTTCTGTAACAGGGTGCATTCGTAAACACGCCAAAGATCCAGAAATTAAAGTTTAACAACTCATTGATTTATACATGTACAGACATTCGACTCAACCAAACAGTTGCGTGTATGTGGTATGCTGCCTTGAACAATACATTAACTCTTAATTGCAACTCTGTTCGGTGAAATGCGTGTATAGACGGCAGGTGCTATTTGAAAACTCCTGTGTTTACCGTCTGCGAGCTGCCTCTTCATTCCGACCAGATTCTCCATAGATTAAAATTATGTCGGTGTATTCGTCGTTTTTGAACCTATCAGGCATTGTCGATATGTTGACAGCAACTGTAATGCTGCTGTACCAAATACCAGTCTACTACTGAGCGTTCGAAAACGAGGCTTAGTAACGCAAAGGTGCGTACTCGACGGTTAGCGCGAAGGAACATGCAGCAAGCGGCCGTCCGGTTGTCATCTCTGCACAACTAACCGGCAGGCAGCAATAGTCTTGTGAAAATCAGTTACTAGGCAGCCCGTTCATCATTAGTGCATGCGGGACACTTATAAGTTAACCTACGGCGCTGGCGAGCCACCTGGTGTAACGAGTTCACTGGTGTCAATGACCTGGCTATGTTTACAGGGAAATGCCCAATTTGTACACTCGAATTCCAACTTTAACTCCCACCTTCATTACCTCCGCTCAGTCTTATTCGTCTACTAATGTCATTCCTCGCCTTCTCTCAACTGACAGTTTGGATTATACCGCTTAGTCGAGCAGCTCATATCGCTTTCCCCAAGTCTTCCCAGCCCGAAGTTTGCAACATTTTCTTAACGCTATTCTTTTGTTGGAAATCACCCAGAACCAATCGTGCTGCTTTCCTTTGGATATTTTCTAGTTCTCGTTCCAAGTAATGCAACCAAAGGAACAGAAAATTATATTATAAACTAGATTTACAACGGAGTACCTCGTCCATAACTTAGGATCAGTTGAACCCAGCCACAGATTAACTGCATTACAGTGTTAGATATCTCCATATACTTACATAACCCTTGAATAATCATTTCCTTGTATGTTAAGAATTTTGAAGCGTGTTGCATTAGAAAAACTTAAATCCTTCAAAACGAAGTAGAAAGTGGAGTTTCACGATACTGTACTTGCTTACGACTCTTAACTTCTACAACATAAAACATACCATCAGAAATCTCTTTCAATGCATGTAGAACAGTTGCTTATATAATCACCAAATAGCCACACTCCATCATGCGGGTGATTCAGTATATCTGTTGACTGATTACTGAACGATATGGATGCCATCGACTCTTTGAATGGTGGGCGCTGAACTGAAAATAATCGCGATGTCAACATAAGCTTGATTGGTTAGAATGTGTGGAGAATACAGCTCTACATTCCTCTTCGGTTGTTTGAAGTGAAGGCCCAAATCCTCACCTTCTGACACTTATTTGAAGAATTGCCGGGCCTGTGGCCGTATTGATCTTGGAATAGGGCCGAAATCAAGGACCACGTCCCGTTCTAATAATTTCATATTATTGCTTCTACGTCCCACTAACTACTCTTATGGATTTCGTGACGCCAAAGCGCCGAATGTGTGTCCTGCAGGAGTTCCTTACGTGCCATTAAATCTACTGGCGTGATTTTACATCTTCGGATTGATGTGAGTTCGAACCGATCAATATGGGCTGGAGAGACCAGCAGCACCCCGACCGAGCCCCGTTATTTTCAGTTGAGAATTCCATGTGACTGCGATTTAACAGCTTATAATTTTCATGAACACAAATAGCTTCAAATTATGATAATGGGTCATATACCGCATCGCTAGAAGATTTTGCTTTCAATATAACAAACTACATGTGTTATCTTCAAGTTTTGGTATAGGATGTTTGACGACATTTTAAATAGACTTTTATAATCATAACATAAACTACAGTATAAACAAGGAATATGTGTAGTATTTTCGTTTAAATTTTAAAAATCACCACATTTTATTGTTCTCCATTATATATCATTCTGCCATTAATCATTATCAGGTCAGTTTTTATGATTCATGGCTGATGAAGATGACTTCTAAGAAAAGTCGACACTGGTACCATGGTCTTTTAACCTATAGTTACTATAATAAATGTGTATTGAATAGGCAGATCTCTTTCTTCGTTTGAATTGCAATTAGGATTTACCAGCTCATGCGTTAACTTGCACGACATACAGGTAGTTTAGGTTACTTCAGTTAATCCCTTCACATTGCTGTATCAACTGGCAGTATCTGGAGTCTCGCGGCTCATCACTTTGCCCAGCAGATAGTTGGATTTACCGAATCATCCGTTGTTATGTGAATACGTCTCTCTCCCTTGCGGCTTATGCGGAGTGCCACATTCGTTTTCGTACCTCACTGAGCAGCGAGCTGCCGGTAAATACATCACGACTCATCCACGCGAGGGTAACAAAGTGTTAGCCGCGAGTTCACCTCATTACGAGTTGTTATCATGTCAAGGTAGATACAGGATGGTCATAGTGCAATGTCCATAATTCTAAGGACATGCCATACGTTTACAAGAAGAATATGTTAAGTCAGTTTTAGAGTTTTTGACACTTTCAAACCTTCCTATGTAATATTTTCCGTTTCATTCAATGATAATATCCGTAACTCGTACGAGGTCAGTTTAGTTACTCAATTTTCTTGATAAACGTCAATAGAGGAATTGTTTCTATCAGTTGAAACACGTTATAGTATATTATCCAACGATCCCAAAATAGCATTTATTAAGACGGGGGATTGTTTACGAAGCGAGCGTAACCGAATTTCATGATTTTCATTCGAGCGTCTTAGTTACCATTGTAGGCAATATAAATAGGACTAGTTAAGTTCGAACATAATTAAATGTTTATGTTTTGAACATTTACAATATATCTTTCCTTCTTATTTTGTCGATAATGAAACGGTGACCATTCGGCTTGTTTTCGACTGGGGTGACAGAAGACAGACATTAGTGTCCGCGACTGGATCAACTGAGGGTTGCAAGTAGCAGGGCTGTGATTTGGTGATTTTAACCCCAAAGCAAAACACATTAAAACGCGAAAAATTCTTCACAGTTTTATATATTGTGTTGATGGGGTGTAAGTACCTCACGAGGAACACTGTAAGAATCTAGGTGTTCATATAAGGAATGAACTTCACTGGGGTTATCATATTAACGAAGTTGTTAAGAAGGGTTACCGATCTCTTCACATGGTTGTGAGAGTATTTAGGGGTTGTAGTAGTGATGTAAAGGAAAGGGCGTCTTAGTCTCTGGTAAGACCGAAGCTAGAGTATGGTTCCAGGACTCACCAGGACTCACCAGGACTACTTGACACGGGAACTGGAAAAAATTCAAAGATAGGCAGCACGATTTGTTCTGAGTGATTTCCAACAAAGTAAGCCACTAGTGTTACTAAAATGTTACAAACTTTGGGTTGGGAAGACTTGGGAGTATGGTGACGAGATACTCGACTATGTGGTACGTTTCGAGCTGTCAGTTAAGAGATGGCGTGAAATGACATAAGAAGAAGTATAAGCTTGAGTGGAGGTTTTAAAAATATGAAAGATAATAATTCGAAGATTAAGTTGGAATTCAAGAGGACAGACTGCAGCAAATATTCATTTATAGGACTATAAATAAGTGATTCGAATAAATTATCAAGGGAAATGTTCGATAAATTTCCAAGTTCGTAGAAAGTATTAAACAAAAAGCTAGGTATACAATTATAAATACATGTAAATATGAGGTAAAGAACTGATAGGGAATCTGACACCTGGGCCCTAAGTGTAGGTGATTGATTGATTGATTGATTGATTGATTGATTGATTGATTGATTGATTGATTGATTGATTGATTGATTGATTGATTGATTGATTGATTGATTGATTGATTGATTGATTGATTGATTGATTGATTGATTGATTGATTGAGCGCAGGAAGCGAACTCACTTTTTCTCCAGTCTATGAACAGCGCATTGAATTTTTCATATATCTTTCTTTGCTTTGCTTTGTTAGTAGCATTCAGGCAAAAGTTCAGTAAGTACCACAATTTTTCAGCGCACTCATCTAGGCGCAATTGCACTGTCATTTGTTTGTCTCCCGCTCGCTTCTCGCGATGGTCCTGATCGTGCGATGGACAGGGCTGCCAATTGTTCATCTAAAAAACTAGTCCTAGTGCAGCAGCACCACTTTTGAGTTTACGAATCTCGTACGGTGACAAAGCCATTGGTGTAGATCAAGCAAAGGGGGTCTGGGGGGCGTAAGCCCCCAGGTTAGAAGGGGCGAAGCGGCCCTTAGGCCTCTAGTATCCCGCGTGACATCTCCATTGGTCAGGATACGTTACGCTAGGTTAGTGACAAAGCCATTGGACTACGATCAATTACGTATTTATTGTGCGCGGGTCGGTAACGGAATTCATTTTACTTCATTGCTGGGAGTGACGTCATATCCGATTGTGTCTCACCCAATGGAAATGCTGCTACGTAGTTATCAATCAATCAATCAATCAATCAATCAATCAATCAATCAATCAATCAATCAATCAATCAATCAATCAATCAATCAATCAATCAATCTATCTATCTATCTATCTATCTATCTATCTATCTATCTATCTATCTATCTATCAATCAATTAACCAACCAATCAATCAATTAATCAATCAATCAATCAATACTGATCTGCATTTAGGGCAGTCACCCAGGTGGCAGATTCCCTATCTGTTGTTTTCCTAGCCTTTTCTTAAATGATTTCAAAGAAATTGGGAATTTATTGAACATTTCTCTTGGTAAGTTATTCCAATCCCTAACTCCCCTTCCTAAAAATGAATATTTGCCCCATTTTGTCCACTTGAATTCCAACTTTATCTTCATATTGTGATCTTTCCTACTTTTAAAGCCAATCAAACTTATTCGTCCCCTTCCTAAAAATGAATATTTGCCCCAGTTTGTCCTCTTGAATTCCATTTTTATCTTCATATTGTGATCTTTCCTACTTTTAAAGATGCCACTCAAACTTATTCGTCTACTAATGTCATTCTACGCCATCTCTCCACTGACAGCTCGGAACATACCACTTAGTCGAGCAGCTCGTCTCATTTCTCCCAATTCCTCCCAGCCCAAACTTTGCAACATTTTTGTAACGCTACTCTTTTGTCGAAAATCACCCAGAACAAATCGGGCTGCTTTTCTTTGGACTTTTTCCGGTTCTTGAATCAAGTAATCCTGGTGAGGGTCCCATACACTGGAACCATACTCTGGTTGGGGTCTTACCAGAGATCTATATGCCCTCTCCTTTACATAGACAATAGCGTTGGATGAACAGTATTAGGTTATAAAAGTAAAATTACTTGTGGGGGACGGCAGGTGGGATCTTGGCTATCGCAGCGAATATATATCTCCTCTACAAGGTCTAACATATTAAATCCTGATCATGCTATAATGCTAAATGTAGTGCATACTGAAATTCTACCAGCATTCAGCGCTTCTGCCGCAATTTCCAGCGAGGTTAGCAATTCGCGCCTGTCATTTATTATTGCAGCGATTGCTGTTTTTAAAGTTTGAAGAACGTTCCGCGTACAATCATAATCCATATCGGATATGGTTAGCTAGAACAACAACAATATTTTAATGGATGCCGTTACATTGGTGCGTGTTAATTAAGTTACAGTGACGTTGCGTGTAATTAGCGTAATATAGTATGGTCGAAAATATATACAATTTAAGTCACTGAGCGCTATTGCAGATATTGTAACAAACCCATTGTGTAAACTGGCAATGAAGGGCTGAAAATCTTCAAACCTACTTTTCTCGGTAGTAAGATCTTTGACTTAATCAGTTTTGCCATGGCATTCTCCATTTAACGTCACCATCACCATCATCATGTATCCGGTATTAAAACTGGCTTGCCCTACGATGAGTCTTTTCCGGATGAATCTACCTTGGGCTGTTCGTTTAGGTTCTTCATTATTTATTAGATCGGTACAACTGAAGAACGTCTTCATAAGAGTGCCTCCTACGAGGTGTTTTGCCCTCAAGTACTGTATTTCAGTGATTAAACTGCCATGTCGCAATCTCTGCCCCAGCCATGTTGATCTTCTTCGGTTGATTTTATTGATTAGCTGCCACTTCTTGTTAACTCGCTCGAGCACATACACATTGGTCATCTTCTGTAACCAGCTTGTTTTTCCCAGACATTGCCAGCACCAAGTCTTTTTATGTCTCCAAAATACATCGCAATTGGCCACACGTAATGTCTTTGCAAGGTTTTCCCTTCAACTGAGGGGCATGTTGCTTGGCATAACAGAGACTGTTTGTCACAAATCACCCGTTTTTCCATGGCTATGAAGCTTGTCTGACAGAATCTGTCCAATGTATTTAAACTGTTTAACTTTTTATACTTCTCCTCCACTTATGATCTAATGCAGTATGCTTATGAAGACTTCCGACTAGAGCGTGGCATTGTATGGAAGTGATACATAGATGATAAGTACATCAAAAAGAAGGAAAGAAAGAAAGACAGACAGACAGACAGAAAGAAACAAAGAAAGAAAGGAAGGAAGGAAGGAAGGAAGGAAGGAAGGAAGGAAGGAAGGAAGGAAGGAAGGAAGGAAGAGAATAGATGGTTTTGAAATGTGGTGTTACAGGAAAATGCTGAAGGTGAGTTGGATAGATCGAATCACGGCTGAAGAGATACTGAGTCGAATAGGTGAGAGAAGAACGATTTGGCGAAATTTAACGAGAAGAAAGATAGAATGACAGGACAAATCATAAAAGACCCAGGGCTTGTACAGTTGGTTTTTGAGGGAAGTGTGGGCAGTAAGAACGGTAGGGGAAGACCAAGGTATGAATATGACAAGCAGATAAGAGCAAATGTAGGATGTAGCAGTTATGTAGAAATGAAAACATTAGCACAGGAGAGGGTGGCGTGGAGTGCTGCATCAAACCAGTCTACGAACTGATGACTCGAACAACAACATGCAGTAGCCTATCTGTGGGTTTTTACTTATCATCAAAATATTTGTCGATTTTGAGGTTGATATTTATTAGGCACGGGCACGTGTAAAAGTCATCAAATATTAACATTTTTGCATTTCTATTCTTTCAAAAGTGTAAGAATTCCTGAATCCAAATATATATAATATGTGTGTGTTTCTGTAGCGCCACAGCCACTTCCCCTCAGCTGCCAGGTGACGTTGCATTTCCGAAACTGACTTTCCTTAATCTTTAGGTACACCTTTCTCAGGAACCGCATGGGTAATAAAACTCATTACCTATATTTAATTGCCGGAAGACTTGCAGAAAGGACATTTTTTCCTAAAATACAGAGTGTTAAAATAAGGTACGGCCAAACTTCTGTAACGTTATTTGCTTTACGTCCCACTAACTACTTTTACAGTTTTTGGAGACGCTCAGGTGCCGGAATTTTACCCGCAGGAGTTCATTTACATGACAGTAAAGCCAGCGACACGTGGCTGACATATTTGAGCATCTTCAAATACCACCGAACTGAGTCAGGATAGAACCTGCCAAGCTGGAGTCAGAAGGCCAGCGCCTCAACCGTCTGAGCCACTCAGCCCGGCTCCAAAATTTTCATGACGCATTCCTCACACGTAGAATATGTGTTATATAGACATGGGTCCGGAAACGCTTTATTTCCATGTTAGAGCTCATTATCTACACCTCTACATAGTTCATTTATCATGCGTAACAAAGAAACACAACGTACCAGCGTACCAAATGAAACTCTTTCTTATATGAAATGTTCACGATGCCCTCCGTTAGCATCGATACACGAATCAACCTGTCGTCGCGTTCAATTCCGGATTCGCAGGAGTACTGCGTATGCTCAACGTCTGGTTAAGTTGTAATCCTTAATTTTCACCACCAGTGGTTTGTGTTCTATTAGACTCAAGCCATTACTTGTGTTCACATGCGACAGATTTCAATGTTTACTACACGTGGCCTCAACTGTTTTGTGTTCATGACGGACTTTGCAAGTACGTATCTCATTACTAGTGTTATCGCGGACTTTACAAGCACGTAACTCTTTACTAGCGTTCAGCACGGACATAGTAAGCACATAAATCTTTACGAGTGTTCATCGCGGACTTTGCCAGCACGTAACTCTATACAAGTGTCCATCGCGGAATTTGGAAGTAAAATCTTTACTAGTGTTCATCGCCGCGGACTTTGCAAGCACCTGACACACTAGCAGTGTCCATTACGGATTTAGCAATCACGTAACTCATTAATAGTGATCATCGGGGAATTTGCAAGCACGTAACCCTTTACTAGCGTTCATCGCGGACTTTGGAAGTACGTAACTTTTTACTAGTGTTCATTGCGGACATTGCAAGCACGTAACACATTACCAATATCCATCGCGGAATTTGCAAGCACGTAACTCTTTACTAGTGTTCAACGCGGACTTCGTAACCACATAAAACCTTACTAGTGTTCATCGCGGACTTTGCAAGCACGTGACGCTTTACTAGTGTTCATCGCGGACTTAGTAACCACATAGAACTTTACTAGTGTTCATCGCGGACTTAGTAAGCACATAGAACTTTACTAGTGTTCATCGCGGACTTTGCAAGTACGTAACTCTTTACTAGTGTTCAACGCGGATTTGCAAGCACGTGACGCTTTACTAGTGTTCATCGCGGACTTAGTAAGCACATAGAACTTTACTAGTGTTCATCGCGGACTTAGTAAGCACATAGAACTTTACTAGTGTTCATCGCGGACTTAGTAAGCACATAGAACTTTACTAGTGTTCATCGCGGACTTTGCAAGTACGTAACTCTTTACTAGTGTTCAACGCGGATTTGCAAGCACGTGACGCTTTACTAGTGTTCATCGCGGACTTAGTAAGCACATAGAACTTTACTAGTGTTCATCGCGGACTTAGTAAGCACATAGAACTTTACTAGTGTTCATCGCGGACTTAGTAAGCACATAGAACTTTACTAGTGTTCATCGCGGACTTTGCAAGCACGTGACGCTTTACTAGTGTTCATCGCGGACTTTGCAAGTACGTAACTCTTTACTAGTGTTCATCGCGGACTTTGCAAGCACGTGACGCTTTACTAGTGTTCATCGCGGACTTAGTAAGCACATAGAACTTTACTAGTGTTCATCGCGGACTTAGTAACCACATAGAACTTTACTAGTGTTCATCGCGGACTTAGTAAGCACATAGAACTTTACTAGTGTTCATCGCGGACTTTGCAAGTACGTAACTCTTTACTAGTGTTCAACGCGGATTTGCAAGCACGTGACGCTTTACTAGTGTTCATCGCGGACTTAGTAAGCACATAGAACTTTACTAGTGTTCATCGCGGACTTTGCAAGTACGTAACTCTTTACTAGTGTTCAACGCGGATTTGCAAGCACGTAAACCTTTACTAGTGTTCATCGCGGACTTAGTAAGCACATAGAACTTTACTAGTGTTCATCGCGGACTTAGTAAGCACATAGAACTTTACTAGTGTTCATCGCGGACTTAGTAAGCACATAGAACTTTACTAGTGTTCATCGCGGACTTAGTAAGCACATAGAACTTTACTAGTGTTCATCGCGGACTTTGCAAGCACGTGACGCTTTACTAGTGTTCATCGCGGACTTAGTAAGCACATAGAACTTTACTAGTGTTCATCGCGGACTTAGTAAGCACATAGAACTTTACTAGTGTTCATCGCGGACTTAGTAAGCACATAGAACTTTACTAGTGTTCATCGCGGACTTAGTAAGCACATAGAACTTTACTAGTGTTCATCGCGGACTTAGTAAGCACATAGAACTTTACTAGTGTTCATCGCGGACTTAGTAAGCACATAGAACTTTACTAGTGTTCATCGCGGACTTAGTAAGCACATAGAACTTTACTAGTGTTCATCGCGGACTTAGTAAGCACATAGAACTTTACTAGTGTTCATCGCGGACTTAGTAAGCACATAGAACTTTACTAGTGTTCATCGCAGACTTTGCAAGCACATAGAACTTTACTAGTGTTCATCGCGGACTTAGTAAGCACATAGAACTTTACTAGTGTTCATCGCGGACTTTGCAAGTACGTAACTCTTTACTAGTGTTCAACGCGGATTTGCAAGCACGTGACGCTTTACTAGTGTTCATCGCGGACTTAGTAAGCACATAGAACTTTACTAGTGTTCATCGCGGACTTAGTAAGCACATAGAACTTTACTAGTGTTCATCGCGGACTTAGTAAGCACATAGAACTTTACTAGTGTTCATCGCGGACTTAGTAAGCACATAGAACTTTACTAGTGTTCATCGCGGACTTTGCAAGTACGTAACTCTTTACTAGTGTTCAACGCGGATTTGCAAGCACGTGACGCTTTACTAGTGTTCATCGCGGACTTAGTAAGCACATAGAACTTTACTAGTGTTCATCGCGGACTTAGTAAGCACATAGAACTTTACTAGTGTTCATCGCGGACTTAGTAAGCACATAGAACTTTACTAGTGTTCATCGCGGACTTAGTAAGCACATAGAACTTTACTAGTGTTCATCGCGGACTTTGCAAGCACATAGAACTTTACTAGTGTTCATCGCGGACTTTGCAAGTACGTAACTCTTTACTAGTGTTCAACGCGGATTTGCAAGCACGTGACGCTTTACTAGTGTTCATCGCGGACTTAGTAAGCACATAGAACTTTACTAGTGTTCATCGCGGACTTTGCAAGTACGTAACTCTTTACTAGTGTTCAACGCGGATTTGCAAGCACGTGACGCTTTACTAGTGTTCATCGCGGACTTAGTAAGCACATAGAACTTTACTAGTGTTCATCGCGGTCTTAGTAAGCACATAGAACTTTACTAGTGTTCATCGCGGACTTTGCAATCACGTGACGCTTTACTAGTGTTCATCGCGGACTTTGCAAGTACGTAACTCTTTACTAGTGTTCAACGCGGATTTGCAAGCACGTAAACCTTTACTAGTGTTCATCGCGGACTTAGTAACCACATAGAACTTTACTAGTGTTCATCGCGGACTTAGTAAGCACATAGAACTTTACTAGTGTTCATCGCGGACTTTGCAAGTACGTAACTCTTTACTAGTGTTCATCGCGGACTTAGTAAGCACATAGAACTTTACTAGTGTTCATCGCGGACTTAGTAAGCACATAGAACTTTACTAGTGTTCATCGCGGACTTAGTAAGCACATAGAACTTTACTAGTGTTCATCGCGGACTTAGTAAGCACATAGAACTTTACTAGTGTTCATCGCGGACTTAGTAAGCACATAGAACTTTACTAGTGTTCATCGCGGACTTAGTAAGCACATAGAACTTTACTAGTGTTCATCGCGGACTTTGCAAGTACGTAACTCTTTACTAGTGTTCAACGCGGATTTGCAAGCACGTGACGCTTTACTAGTGTTCATCGCGGACTTAGTAAGCACATAGAACTTTACTAGTGTTCATCGCGGACTTAGTAAGCACATAGAACTTTACTAGTGTTCATCGCGGACTTAGTAAGCACATAGAATTTTACTAGTGTTCATCGCGGACTTTGCAATCACGTGACGCTTTACTAGTGTTCATCGCGGACTTAGTAAGCACATAGAACTTTACTAGTGTTCATCGCGGACTTAGTAAGCACATAGAACTTTACTAGTGTTCATCGCGGACTTAGTAAGCACATAGAACTTTACTAGTGTTCATCGCGGACTTAGTAAGCACATAGAACTTTACTAGTGTTCATCGCGGACTTAGTAAGCACATAGAACTTTACTAGTGTTCATCGCGGACTTAGTAAGCACATAGAACTTTACTAGTGTTCATCGCGGACTTTGCAATCACGTGACGCTTTACTAGTGTTCATCGCGGACTTAGTAAGCACATAGAACTTTACTAGTGTTCATCGCGGACTTAGTAAGCACATAGAACTTTACTAGTGTTCATCGCGGACTTAGTAAGCACATAGAACTTTACTAGTGTTCATCGCGGACTTAGTAAGCACATAGAACTTTACTAGTGTTCATCGCGGACTTAGTAAGCACATAGAACTTTACTAGTGTTCATCGCGGACTTTGCAAGTACGTAACTCTTTACTAGTGTTCATCGCGGACTTAGTAAGCACATAGAACTTTACTAGTGTTCATCGCGGACTTTGCAAGTACGTAACTCTTTACTAGTGTTCATCGCGGACTTAGTAAGCACATAGAACTTTACTAGTGTTCAACGCGGACTTCGTAACCACATAAAACCTTACTAGTGTTCATCGCGGACTTTGCAATCACGTGACGCTTTACTAGTGTTCATCGCGGACTTAGTAAGCACATAGAACTTTACTAGTGTTCATCGCGGACTTAGTAAGCACATAGAACTTTACTAGTGTTCATCGCGGACTTAGTAAGCACATAGAACTTTACTAGTGTTCATCGCGGACTTAGTAAGCACATAGAACTTTACTAGTGTTCATCGCGGACTTAGTAAGCACATAGAACTTTACTAGTGTTCATCGCGGACTTTGCAAGCACATAGAACTTTACTAGTGTTCATCGCGGACTTAGTAAGCACATAGAACTTTACTAGTGTTCATCGCGGACTTAGTAAGCACATAGAACTTTACTAGTGTTCATCGCGGACTTAGTAAGCACATAGAACTTTACTAGTGTTCATCGCGGACTTAGTAAGCACATAGAACTTTACTAGTGTTCATCGCGGACTTAGTAAGCACATAGAACTTTACTAGTGTTCATCGCGGACTTAGTAAGCACATAGAACTTTACTAGTGTTCATCGCGGACTTTGCAATCACGTGACGCTTTACTAGTGTTCATCGCGGACTTAGTAAGCACATAGAACTTTACTAGTGTTCATCGCGGACTTAGTAAGCACATAGAACTTTACTAGTGTTCATCGCGGACTTAGTAAGCACATAGAACTTTACTAGTGTTCATCGCGGACTTCGTAACCACATAAAACCTTACTAGTGTTCATCGCGGACTTTGCAAGTACGTAACTCTTTACTAGTGTTCATCGCGGACTTAGTAAGCACATAGAACTTTACTAGTGTTCATCGCGGACTTAGTAAGCACATAAAACTTTACTAGTGTTCATCGCGGACTTAGTAAGCACATAGAACTTTACTAGTGTTCATCGCGGACTTAGTAAGCACATAGAACTTTACTAGTGTTCATCGCGGACTTAGTAAGCACATAGAACTTTACTAGTGTTCATCGCGGACTTTGCAAGTACGTAACTCTTTACTAGTGTTCATCGCGGACTTAGTAAGCACATAGAACTTTACTAGTGTTCATCGCGGACTTAGTAAGCACATAGAACTTTACTAGTGTTCATCGCGGACTTTGCAAGCACGTGACGCTTTACTAGTGTTCATCGCGGACTTAGTAAGCACATAGAACTTTACTAGTGTTCATCGCGGACTTAGTAAGCATATAAACCTTTACTAGTGTTCATCGCGGACATTGCAGGCATGTAACGCGTTACTAGTGTTCATCGCGGATTTTGCAAGCACGTAACTCTTACTAGTATTCATCGCGGCCTTTGCAAGCACGTAACACATTACCAGTGTCTATCGCGGACTTTGAAAGGACCTAACGCATTACTAGTGTTCATCGCGGAATTTGCAAGCACGTAGCTCTATTCTAGCGTTCATCGCGCACTTTGCAAGAATTTAACTGTTTACTAATGTTCATCACGGATTTTGCAAGCACGTAATTCTTTGCTAGTGTTTATCGAGGATTTTGCAAGCACGTAACCCTTTACTAGTGTTCATCGAGGACTGTGTTTCCGGTTCAGTGGAATGGATGGGTACACAAACGCGTAGCTGCAGGTGCCCGTTTGATGTACTGATTATGATATCTTAATGACCGTGCCGCTCAACGTTCAATCAATCAATCAATCAATCAATCAATCAATCAATCAATCAATCAATCAATCAATCAATCTGTCATCTGCATTTAGAGCTGTTGTTTAGGTGGCAGATTTCTATTCAGTTATATACCTAGATTTTTCTGAAATGTTTTCAAAGAACTTGGAGCCGGGCTGAGTGGCTCAGACGATTGAGGCGCTGGCCTTCTGACCCCAGCTTGGCAGGTTCAATCCTGGCTCAGTCCGGTGGTATTTTAACGTGCTCAAATACGTCAGCCTCGTGTCGGTAGATTTACTGGCACATAACAGAACTCCTGCGGACTAAATTCCGGCACTTCGGCGTCTCCGAAAACCGTAAAAATAGTTAGTGGAACGTAAAGCGAATAACATTATTATTATTATTATTATTATTATTATTATTATTATTATTATTATTATTATTATTATTATTAAAGAACATGAAAATTTATTGAATATAATTTTCCCTTGATAAATTATTCCATTTAATTAATCCTCGTTCTAACATTAATACATGCCCCTTGTCCTCTTGAATTCCAACTTACCTTCACGCTCCATATTCAAAGCTCGACTCAAGCATATTCGTCTATAGCTCGTCCCCTTAGTCCCAAGCCCCCGCAGTCCAAAGTTTCCAACATTTTCATAACACTACTCTTTTGTCGGAAATCTCAAAAAAATCGTGTTGCTTTTCTTTGGACCTATTCCAGTTCCTGTATGAAATAATCCTGGTGTGGGTTCCATATAATGTAGCCATACTTTAATTCTAGTCTTACCAGTGGCTTACAGTATACGCACTCTAATTTACATCCTTACTACAACCCCTAAATGACCGGGCGAGTTGGCCGTGCGGTTAGGGGCGCGCAGCTTTGAGCTCGCATCCAGGCGATAGTGGGTTCGAATCCCACTGTCGGCAACCCTGAAGATGGTTTTCCGTGGTTTCCGATTTTCAGAACAGGCAAATGCTGGGGCTGTACCTTAATTAAGGCCACGGCCGCTTCCTTCCCATTTCTAGCCCTTTCCTCTCCCATCGTCACCATAAGACCTATCTGTGCCGGTGAGACGTAGAGCAAATAGCAAGGAAAAAAAAAACTAAATGCACTCATAAATGCAAGGAGAACTGAATCCTTTCTTTACAACCTCATTAATGTGATTACACAATGAAGATCATTTCTAGTATCAACATCTAAGTATTTATAGTGATCTCCATGAGATTCTATCACGCCATAAGCACAGTAATTAAAACTGACAGGAATTTTCGTCCCGTTTACCATCATACCATTGTCTGCTGCCCAATATCCATCTCACAACATTGCCGAGGTCATTATGTAGTCACTCACAATCCTGTAACTTATTTCTTACTCCGTATAGTTCAATATCAACCGCAAATAGCCTTGTCTGTGATTGCAGTTATTTATTCATATCATTTATATGCACTTACCCGACAAAAGAAATGGAAGCACCAAGAAGGGAAAGAGAAAACGCAGTGAATCTTGAGCCAACCCATAGCACACAATAACCGAATCCCTTTACCGTTTGAGCCAACCCATGGCACACAATAACCGAATTCATTATGGAAAGGAAAAGTAGTAAAAGTATTATACACCGTGGTAACAAGGCAACCGTCTCGCCAGAGGTATGAGTGTAGTAGGGGTATGCCATCAAAACACGGGTTAACGGACCCCGGCCAGAGAAAACAAGAAAACTTTCATGTTGGACTATTTCCCCTAAATCAAGGCAGTAACTATTACCAGTAACAATTTCTCTACTAGCTAATAGAACGAGACAGAATAAAGAAAGGAAACAAGGTTTATTGAAATAAAATTCTTTTTTTGCTATTTGCTTTACGTCGCACCGACACAGATAGATCTTATTGCGATGATGGGACAGGAAAGGACTAGGAATAGGAAGGAAGCGACCGTGGCCTTAATTAAGGTACAGCCCCAGCATTTGCCTGGTGTGAAAATGGGAAACCACGGAAAACCATCTTCAGGGCTGCCGACAGTGGGATTCGAACCCATTATCTCCTGGATGCGAGCTCACAGCTGCGCGCCTCTAACCGCACGGCCAACTCGCCCGGTGAAATAAAATTCTAAGGAAAATGTAAATGAGTCAAGAGTATGAAATTTAAAAGGTATTACCAGGCTAAAGGTAATACACTCACAGTCATACATTATTCTTCTTCGTACAACAGCATCAACATGTCACACAATAACTTCTTTTCGTGGTGAAATATTATATCCCTACATGTGCCACGGATTAATTCAATATTCCTCCTCGTTTACAAAGGCAAATAATTCCGAGATTAAATAATTCCGTTCAATTGGACTTTTTAATCGTATCCAAGAATTTAAAGTTAATACATTACGAAAAGGCCAGGCCAGAGACTAGAGACACACCCCTCACATCTTATATTATCATTATATCATTAGGTGAATTGCCCGACTCGTTGGCTGAATGGTCAGCGTACTGGCCTTCGGTTCAGAGGGTCCCGGGTTCGATTCCCGGCCGGGTCGGGGATTTTAACCTTCATTGGTTAATTCCAGTGGCCCGGGGGCAGGGTGTCTGTGCTGTCCCCAACATCCCTGCAACTCACACACCACACATAACACTATCCTCCACCACAATAACACGCAGTGTCCTACAAATGGCAGATGCCGCCCACCCTCATCGGAGGGTCTGCCTTACAAGGGCTGCACTCGGCTAGAAATAGCCACACGAAATTAAAAAAATTTTATTAGGTGAATTAATGGAAGAAACTGACGACAAATAAGGTCCCAGACGCAAGAGAGGGAAAGGAGTGACTCGCGCATAAGACGAAAGCAACATGGCAGCCACCATGAGATTTAAAATATTTAGGTAAACAAAAATGCTTACCACGGAGTCGGTCAAAAATATAAACACCACAAGACGAAAGGGTGGACCCAGGCGAAAACAGAAACACAGAAAATGAGGAAAACGGAGAAACCAAAGCAAGATTATTAAAACCTCTTCTTCCACACAGCAATGAACACGATCTATTTTCTCACATAGACTCAATGAACACACAGAGCCCACAGTCTCCCAAACGTATTTACTGTACACTCGAAATCTTTAGTAGGCTATCTCGTGGCCAGAAATATTCATTTCAGGCAAGAAATTAGTATAGCCCTTAGAGCCACCCAGTACCTCTTACACATTCTCTCTCATTGGTCACATCCATTAGACGCGTTAACACATGCACACTTCTGAAGAGTGAGGGGAGGTGGAGAAAACGGAGTACGAGGATATCTAGCATGAACAAAACACACGCGGAGGGGAAGGCACTTGCTTCCTCGCCTGCCCACACGTCACACCGGCTCGACAATGAAAGGGGAGGGGACTGAAGGGAGGAACCACACGGCTCCTCCAAGGCAACAGGCGTAATGTGTATGTCAGCTCATTGAGGGTCAAATTCTCCAGTTTCTTTGTAATTCTCGTGTGCCAGGTCGGGCCGAAATGTTAGCGGTCTCAACTAAATGGCATCGCGCTCAACCACTGTAAAAAAACAATGACCTTCTTTCGTCAATATAGGCCCTGTTAAATACTACTACTGCTACTACTACTACTGTTAATAATAATAATAATAATAATAATAATAATAATAATAATGATAATAATAACAATAATAATACTTTTCATCCTCAAAAACCAAAGTAAAAATAACCTGCATTAAATAATTATGATTATCAGAGACGCAAGGGCGTGTGGAAAACCGTTCCTATGAAGTTATTGTCAGCGCTAATCAAACAATTAAATGCCATATATTGGGGTGGAATTACGTCGTACACACTTCATTGCAATTAAAATACAGTCAATTAACTGTTTTCCTTGATTATGAAAATCTAGTATAGCCTGAATGTTTAACCATACAAACATTTTAATCAGTTCTCGTAAAAATGGAGTTGGGAGTGACCTCTGAGTGCGCAACGTCGCAAGCCACACCTCCTGTGACGTTGTCTTGGTTACTTCTCCTTTATCCTCAGGGTTGGCCGAAATCTTCGCCCAAACTATACCTATATCCTTTTCCACCCGGAATTCTTGTGATGGCGATTGTACCATAAAACACACCTTCAAACGCAACTAAGGCGCATGCATATTTCCAGGGATACAAGCAATCGGTTTGCCCGAACACTTACGTTGACAAAGTGTCATATAATCAAGACATCTTCGTAGTCAATCACGCAGCTATACAAATGGGACATATGTAAGTCTCTGGCAACGAGTCTCGTCGGCGAAATACCATGAAGATTATTTCCGAAGTAAGGCTAGACCTTTATTCTATCAAGCAAAAATTCATCCCGAAATTAAAATCCCCGACGATGCGATCAAGAATCCATCTCAACAAGAGCACATATCAAAACATAACAAGCATTCAATCACCCAGAGGAATATCGTGCATCACTTACTTAATGAAAGCGAAATTAAACAAGAGGGAAAGAAAACAAAATGCAAATTAAATAAACACGTTTTAATGCAAGGCAAAGTCATACTAAGTATAAATGTCGACCGGCTCCTTTAACATCATAAGGAAATGTTTAATGATAACCATGTAAAAAAAGATAAAATTTGCTAGACTCACATAAAGAATAAAGTGACTTACAGGAGCACACAAAGAAAAACGTTTCACACCTTAAGTAATCAGAGCGATCCACGAATTCAAAGCATATTTAAATCGGTTGAAAAATCGATTATGACAGAGGTACGCATTTCGGTAAATTCTTGCCTCCATTTATTTTCTGCGAATGGGGCAAACATTAAATCAAGGAAAAATAATGTTTAAAAACGAAAGGAATAGTATCTCCGCCACTGCTGCCATCTACAAATACAAAGAAGGTGTATGTAAAATAGATGTAAAGGAACACTTATAGCAATGAATTCAAACCAAACTGAGAGTAATTTTGAATCAAGGGATGGATAATTATACATGAAAACACAGGTGTGTTTCAAACTTCACGTGTTGAGAGGGTGTGTGAAGTCATGTCATTGATTATTAAATCGAGCCGAACTTACAAAGAACTTGACAGTACGAGTCCACTTTTCAGTATGCGTTGCTGGCTTGGACGCATGCATTGATTCGTATGGGAAGTGTGTCATAAAGCCTCTGAGGCAAGCTGGCTCACAGCTGTTGTAACTGATATTTGATTTCCATGATATTGTCACTGGGACGGAGTTGATATCCGAGCTGGTCCCGCACATGTCCTATCGGGGAAACAGGGGAGTTGGCCGTGCGGTTAGAGCCCCCAACTGTGAGCTTGCATCCGGGAGATAGTTGGTTCGAACCTGAAGATGGTTAGGGGTGGGCAGCTGTGAACTCGCATCCGGGAGATAGTGGGTTCGAAACCCACTGTCGGCAGCCCTGAAGATGGTTTTCAGTGGTTTTCCATTTTCACACCGGCAAATGCTGGGGCTGTACCTTAATTAAGGCCACGGCTGCTTCCTTCCCAATCCTAGGCCTTCCCTCTCCCTTCGTCGCCATAAGACCTATCTGTGTCAGTGCGACGTAAAGACAATTGCAAAAAAAGACCTTTAAAATTTGGAATTTTATTTCTTTCCTTTTTATCTCTCTTTTCTTTTCAGATGTTAAACTTTAAACAAATAACAGTGGACTAGAACAAGTTAGCTCATGAGCTTCAGAAACAATCACATAACAACGATTTAACAAATGAGCTTGAAGCTTCCAAGTTACGATTTTGCAAGAGCACTATTGCTCCCTTTAATAAATCCACAAGGAGACTGAGCTCCCAACATCTTATGCATTTACAATGAGCGTCTTTGCTTCATATAATTACGTAGGATACCATTCTCCGAAATTTACAAGTTTCAAGCCTCTCCAAAGCACAACCTAAGTTTTACAAAACAAATCGTGTCCACTGTCTTCCCTGCTCAACAGTCGAATGTACACAGGAAATACAATAATAGTGGTTACCTTTGACAGGGATAATAAGTACCCATTCTACCTGGTATTAGTGGAAAACAAACGATTAACGTTATTGGTCGAAAATCAAAATGTTAGGAGGCAAACACTTGCACTCCTTTGAAATTTTCCTGAATATAATTAAAAACCTTATTCGGCCTTATGACCCAACGTTTCACAGGCTAAGCCTAACTACGGAGGTGACTAGATGGAGAGAAAATTTAAATTGCAAAAGGAAGCGATACATTTTAAAGTTTACGAAATCATAGTCACCTCAATTATAAGTTGAAGGGGAATAAAGGAGGGTACCCACTCTAAGTCAGACTAAGTTTTACATGGACAGAGTTACATTAAGGATGGATTTTGAAACCTTCCCCTCAAACTAACTTTCTGAGACTATTACATGATTAAAAGATGTCTGCCATTACCTTGAGCTGGTGGACCTTCCGGAGATGGACGACGCAACCCCCCCCCCTGCCTCATCCACGACTCTACGAACACACTCTACTGCTGGACTAGTGCGATCGAAAGACAACATGGCACAAAAGGTCGCAGTTTTTATAGAGGAGAGGAAGGTTCTAGAAATCTCTGGGCCGAAGCCCTGGACATACCCACAATTTTTATTGGATAACCAAATAAATCTCAAATATTCCTGATTGGTCGAACATTGGAAGCCGGCGAAAAAAGATATAAGTGCTGATAAACTTAGAACACAAAAAACCATCTACAAACAATTCAGTTTTACCAACTAATGACTACAAAATTTCTCTTGAAAATTAATTGTCCATCCTCTCACCAGAGGGAGCACATTAGTTGACAGTAGAGACATCTGACGAAAAACGTTCAAACTTTTCCCACTGGAAGTTTCGCAGTTCATATCACAGATGACCTTTTAAAAGGCGCTCGTTTTAAATGCACGGAGCGGGTGTACCTCCGGTACACATAGTACTGATTGACTCACGCATGCAGAGTAGACAGATAAACCATACAACCTAAACCAGGCAGCGTGTAAAGTAAGTGAAACATAAATTGAAAGCTTACTCCTTCGTATTTTTCTGTTTCCCGTAGAATTGACCTGTTTTTTAAGTTATTGAGTGTTGTCTGGAAGGGTCATCACATGCAATCGACCAGCAATAATACAGTTATAAGTTGTTCTTCAAGGTTTAGTGTTGTCAACCTGTACAAAACGATTTATGACTCAATGTAATATCTTCCGTGAAAGTTACAGTCTACCTGACGTTGTGGCAGAAATTTCAATATTTAAGTGCGATTTACTGCTCGTTACATCCCTACTGATGAACTAAGTTGATATGATGCATGTGCCTTGCGCTAGTTAATGCTAAAAGCTGAAGGAAGTTGGTAGTCTTGGAATAAATAGTTGGTTGTGTTTGAGCCTATAAAGTACGCCTCAAAACATGGAGGATTCTCGCGCAGGAGCCTGTAAAGCAATATACAATATTCTGTATTCCTTATGCCGTGTTAAACAGGCAAACTACAGAGAAATGTCACATTTCGTGAAAAGTCGATATAAAAGGTCGTATACCTACTAGGGTGTTGTGTTTTAATTTTATTATGTAGGAGAGGTATATATTGCACTCCACGCACTTTGTCACGAAACAAATGAGAAACCACTGTACGTAGATATATATATTTTACAAGGTGCTTCGCGTCCCACCGACACAGATAGGTCTCATTTAGACGATGGGAGAGGCAAGGGCTAGGAGTGGGAAGGAAGTGGCCATAGCTTTAATTGAGGTAAGACTCCAGCATTTGCCTGGTGTGAAAATGAGAAACAGTGGAAAACCATCTTCAGGGCTGCCGACAGTCGGGTTCGAACACACTATCTCCCGAATACTGCATACTGGCCCCTCTTCAGCGACTGCAGCTATCGAGCTCAGTAGGTATAAAAGGAGAGAGCTGGTCCAGGGTCTAATTGACAAGATGGCGGCTATACATGGACTCTTACGGGACTAACTCCTGGGATCTTGGCCAGGAACATGTGGGTAAGATGGCGACTATATATAGGCTCTTATGGAGAAAGCTGGCCCAGGGATAGGCGGTATATATAGGACTTAAGGAGACGACCTAAGGACTAATGCGCAAGATGGCGGCCGCGTGTAATTACCTACGGCTAGGGCCCTGAGGCAAGATGGCCGCTATACATTAGTTATATGAGACTAAATTTAAGGAGATGGCCCAGGAGCTAATGGTGATATATTGTACTTATAGGCCGAACTCTACAGAGGTACCTCAGGGGCTCACAATTTGTAACTTATGATCTATTAGTTTCATCAGCCTAAAATTCGAGGCTGAGGCAAAGGCTGCTATGTAAGATGGCTGATATACTCTATTCATATAGGCTTAACTGGAGAGCTGCCTCAGGGGCTCATAACTTGTAACTTATGACCTGTTAGTGTTATCAGCCTGACACTCGAGAATTCAGGCAAGGGCTGCTAGGCATGATGGCTGCTATAATCTATTCGTATAGACTTAACTAGAGAGCTACCTCAGGAGCTGACAACTTGTAACTTATGACCTATTAGTTTTATCAGCCTGACATTCGAGAACTGGCGCAAGGGCTGCTATGAAAGGTGGCTGCAATGCTCTGTTCGTATAGACCTAACTAGAGGCCTACATCAGGGGCTTACTACTTGTAACTTAAAACCTGTTAGTTTTATCAGCCTGACATTCGAGGCTGAGGCAAGGGCTGCTATGCAAGATGGCTGCTATGATCTATTCGTATAGACTTAACTAGAGGGCTGCCTCAGAGGCTTACAACTTGTAACTTGTGACCTATTAGTTTTATCAGCATAACTTTCGAGGACTGAGGGAAGGCCTGCTATGCGAGATTGCTGCCATACTCTATTTGTATACACCTAACTAGAGAGCTGCCTCAGGGGATCAGAACTTGTAACTTATGACCTATTAGTTTTATCAGCCTGACATTCGAGAACTGATGCAAGGGCTGCTATGCAAGACGACTGCTATACTCTATTCGTATAGACAGTGCCGGATTTAGGTGATTGGGGGCCCTGGGCTATTTAAAAATGTGGGGCCCCTTCTTCGTAACGAAGGCCCCCCCAGGCAGCGCCGGGCAAGGTAAGTCTTCGGGGGTGGCAGTCATTATTGCTACCACTACACCAACGAGATCGGCAATTTATTATTTACGACTCAGAGTATTCCATACAATGTGACTGAAGTTTAAAATACACATTAGGTTTTCCTTTCATTGTTCCTAAAACCACTTTCCAATTCCGTAGAGACCTAATCTCTCTTAAAACAGCAGACTTAGATATTACACTATTCGCTTACCTGTTGTTGTTGTTGTTGTTAGTTGCTTTACGTCGCACCGACACAGACAGGTCTTGTGGTGACGATGGGACAGGAATAGCCTAGGAATGGGAGGTAAGAGGCCATGGCCTTAATTATGGTACACCCCCAGCATTTGCCTGGTGTGAAAATGGGAAACCCCGGAAAACCATCTTCAGGGCTGCCGACAGTGGGGTTCGAACCCACTATCTCCCGGATGCGAGCTCACAGCTATGCGCTCCTAACCGCACGGCCAACTCGCCCGGTCCGCTTACCTGTAGAAGATTCCAATTCACTAGTAACAGTCTCTTCAGACGTCGATGCACTTGTAGACTTCCTGTCAAAAAATATTGATATTTTCGGCAACTTTTCAATTTCTTTTAAAAGTTGTTCTTTTAATTTACGTTGTTTGGCACCACTAGGATATTTTCTATTCATTTTACAATAACATTACAGTTGTAACTTACAAACGGTTCAATAATCAGAGGTAAACTGGAAGTTCTCTTCCTGATGCAAATATATAGTATATTATGCGCATTCCACCGTGCTTCCCCTGTCCCCTCCCACTCACTTCCTAGACCACTTCCTCCTTTCCCTTATCAGCCTGACATTCGACACTGAGGCATGGGCTGCTTTAATCTATTCGTATAGACCTAACTAGAGAGCTGCCTCAGGGGTTCACAACTTGTAACATATGACCTATTAGTTTTATCAGCCTGAAATTCGAGAATTGAGGCAAGGGCTACTATGCAAGATCGCTGCTTTACTCTATTCGTTTAGACCTAACTACAGGGCTGCCTCAGGGGCTCACAACTTGTAATTAATGACCTATTAGTTTTACCAGCCTAACTTTCGGGAACTATGAAAGATGGCTGCTTTACTGTATTCTCATTGACCGAACTCTTGAGAGCTACCTCAGCGGCTTACAACTTCTAACTTATGGGACATTAGTTTTATAGCCTATCTTTTGAGAACTGAGGCAGGGACTACAATACTAGGCAAGATAGCCGCTGTACATTGGTTATATTACACTAACTTTAAGTAGCTGGGCTATTTCTCATCCTTCTAACCAGCTGCCCTTCATAATTTTTGTGTAGCTTAAGAGCCAGTGGTGATACAAGTGCTGCTATGGCACTAACTTGGGAAGAGCTGTGCTAGGGCTTTTCGCGTATTGGGCTAATGCGAGGGTTTCATCCTCCTAACCCGATGCCCTTGCTAACTTCTGTATAGCGCATGGACTCTTGCGTATACATGGGCTCTGACGGGACTAATCCCGGAGTGTTGCACTAGGGCCCTCGAGAAAGGATAGCCGCTCAAAGCTTGGAGATATGCAGGTGTTAGCGTTACAAGCCAAACGGTGTGTTAGAAGAAAGAAATCGTTATTAACACAGCAGTAGATGTTGTAAGACTGTGTGTAGCCAGTACTCTACACCCTCTGCCAGGGAGCAGTCGCATAAAGGACAAAAGAGCTAAATGGCGAAAGAGCAAAAGGACTGAATGGCTAAAATGCCAAATGGCAGAAGGTCAAAAGGGCCAAAGGGCAAAAAGTCTAAAATGACAAAAGGGCAAAAGGGCTAAAGGGCTAAATGGCAAAAGGGCTAAATGGCTAAATGGCTAAAGGGTTTACATTTTTCTAGTGTTTAGGATGTCTCTCCTCCTTTATCCCGTCTTGAGACCGGCTCTACAGCTAGAGGCTGAGTTAACACCCTAAGGGAAAATGTTGGAAAAGAGTCGGTACCAGTATAGCTACTCGATCCACTATATGCTACAGATGAGGGTGAGGACGATAGTGAGGGCTGGGAATGTAGGAAGGTGTTTAGGCTGCTGTACTCTCGAGAGAGGGCTTACAGGTAAGGTCTTTACTTTGAAGAGCTATTACTCAATAACACCTGCACGACGTAAACCTTGATCTATTTCAAAAATATCTGATTTTTACTCTGCGTAACCAGCATCGTGATAGGCTCTTAGCAGTTGCAAACGTTTTACGAGTAGGTTAGGGTGTTTACAGTATCTTACGTCT
Organism: Anabrus simplex; assembly: GCF_040414725.1. Taxonomy (NCBI): domain Eukaryota; kingdom Metazoa; phylum Arthropoda; class Insecta; order Orthoptera; family Tettigoniidae; genus Anabrus; species Anabrus simplex. The sequence goes on along the minus strand of NC_090266.1, from coordinate 46,078,000 downwards.
ACATGGGGTAACAGAGGCTTGATGTGAACTTTGAGCCTACATGCAGACGGTTGATGTTTAGAGACTTGTTTTGATGTAATACTGTACGTGCTTCTGCAGTAGCGTTTTTACGTACAAACTTGACTTCTTTTGATAGCAATGAAGCGTTGAAATCTTCTTCTACTTCATATTGCATCTCTTCTTGAGATATTTTCACGGCGATAAAACGTGTAGTAGGCTTAGAAAATGAAGTAAAATCATAAATCTCTAATGCAAAGAAATACTCAGATCTTGTTTTTCTTCTTTTTCTCCTTCTGTTTCTTTATTATCACTATTATCATCAGCATTCTCATCATCATCATCATCTTGCTTCTCTTTATCTCGAAATGTGTGCTTAGTAACAGAACTTGTAGCAGGCCTAGACAGCAAGAGAGAATTAGAAAATCACTCGCAGAAGTGCACTTTTTAAAAATAAATCAGTATTTGCCTGAATACGGTTGAGCTCTTTGTATTTTCTTCTCGATGAAACTACTTTATACGCGGCTCCGTGACGTTCAGCATTGTAAGCGTTCTTGAACTCTCTTCTACAATGTTTACATTGAAAAATTGTCCTACAAGGTATCTCATGACGTCTCTTGTGATAGCCACGGGGAAATGTTTTACCACACTCTTTGCAAATATAGCTAGAAATGGGTTGTTCCATGTTGGCATTTATCTTCTGCTAACAGATTCTTCTTTAAAAGAAACAAACTAAATCTACTAGACACCATCCGCTCTCTACTTATATAATGTAATACAAGGCTGTGTAGACTAGAAAAGTAGCCTATAGTAGCTTTAGGACGAGAGGACTTACCACGATGTGAACAGCTTGACGGTTAACAGTAAGGTAACACAAAAAGCGTATAACGTATATTATATAACTTATACAGGGTGGGTGGGGAGATTAGAAGGGATAGTCAAGCAAGAGGGAAGGAAACGGCCGAGGCTTGGTTCTTATGAGCAATATGTTGATATATTTCTGATGAAATCGAGCCTCCTGCGTCGATTGGCACCTCCAGTTCCTTACCGGCTGCCCTTCCTTACACTCGTGGTGGGGTGATTGAATCACCATGATTTGTATTTTCTCTCTGTCCGTAGGGGTGTAATAGAGTAATGTGTGTTTTGGAGCGACTTTCATAAGTTCATCTGTTCTTGCAATGGCATATGTTAAAATGTGCTAGAAACAATGTTTCGATTCGTCAAATTTGGGGGCTTAAATGCCAAGGAGTCAATATCTCTAAATCTCTGCGTCCTTGAGCAAAAGGGACAATTTTCGTAGCAGACAATATGTCAAGGGGCCTATGTATCAACCAAACCGTTGGATCTATCACTTTATAACTTATGCCATAGTGTCTAGATAGAGAGATCAGACGGGGTGTTTCATAGTTAGGACCTAATGAAAACCTTCTGGATCAATCGAAAATTGAGTAAACGCCAGAATGTATAATGAAACTTAACGTGGTCCGTAGTTCGCCGATTAGCGAATAATAATAATTATTATAAAAGGTGGAGCGAATTAGCCGCGTGGTTTGGGGCGCGGAGCTGTGAACTTGCATTCGGTAGATAGTCGCTTCGAATCACCTCCGTCGATAGTCCTGAAGATGGTTTTCCGGCGTTTGCCATTTTCCAACCAGGCAAATTCTAGGATTGTACCTTAATTAAGGACACGGCCACTACCTTTTCAATCCCTGGCCTTTCCCAATCTTGCATCGTCGAAAACTTGCGATATTTTAGCGCGACGTTAAACCACTAGCACTATAATAATAATAATAATAATAATAATAATAATAATAATAATAATAATAATAATAATAATAATAATAATATATTGTTTACTAAGTATTTTATTATATGGATTGTAGAGAAGCCGGTGGATCAGAAACACCTGATAATGCGTTGGCGATTTCATGTCTAATGCAACTTGATTAATAACTTAATTTGAAATGAAATCGTTATCGTTATTTGAACAAGATAATCAATTATGTCCAAATCTTGGTGATGTTGTATACGTACACGGTTATGAGGGTATTCATGGGTTGTAGTAAGGATGAAAAGGAGAGGACGTATAAGTCTCTGGTTAGACCCCAATTAAAGTATGATACCAATGTATGGGGCCCACACCAGGATTAGTTAAATCGACAACTGGAAAATTCCAAAGGAAAATAGAGTGATTTGTTATTTGTTATTTCCGACAAAAGAATAGTTTTACCAAAATCTTGCAAATTTTGGGCTGGGAAGACTTAGGAGTAAGGAGACAAGCTGCTAGACTAAGCTGTCAATGGAGAGATGGCGTGAAGGATATTTGTAAACAAACAAGTCTGAGTTGTGTGTTTGAACTATGAATATCACAATATTGAAACCGTACTGCACCATATCCTGTCTTGCGATCCGATTAACTCAGGGAGTGGAGAGCGCGTGGTAAACGTTTGATAACTGGGCAAAGCAAACTCTAGCTAAATTTATACTAAAGAGTATGTTGACATGAAAAATGGTGATATACCTAGAAATGAAAATATAAAATAAGGGGTAATATGGATTTATTGAATCCGTAAAAAAAATGGTCCATGCTAATATGAAATCTCAAAAAAATAGTAAAATATACCTCAAATAGTCGTAAATTGCGATATACGCATGATTGAAACACATTACATTGAAAAAATACCAAAAGGTAAACGAATGCGGGTTACGATCCCGAATCAAGAAATTATATTACAATGTCAATTTACAAGGGAAAAACGTTGATAGTTATATATTGATGGGTAATTGCTCTAGATAAGTACGGAGTACTATATTTGCCCGTGGGCTTCGACGAAGTAAATCGTTCATATTATGGACCGGGAAAAACTAATACATTGGAACGATAACTATAACACAATATTTACATTCCGGCTATTGCGGATATTCATAAATAATCACTATGGCATAAGGTGGTTCCTTATTCTAGCTTAAAACTAGCGCTGAATCTACCATGAGCCCGTGCTCATACAAAATATACCAGGCAGAACTGGTTATCAGTAAAATTCAGCTAACGAGTTGATAGACCCAAATGAATCAACTCATGACATCGAAATCACAAAGATCACAGCTGTGGAAAGAGAAAGAATACATATATACAACACATGAATAACTTAGAGACATCGGGGATCGATCACGGCATCTGCAGGCTACGTTGGTCATGCGTCTGCAAGCAAACACAAATGGTCTCACGTATTTCCGTGTCTTCAGTCGGCCAGCTGTAATAAAGAAAACAAATATTCGCAGGCAAGAGGGGACGTAGTCTAGGAAGCTTAACGCGACTTCCTTACACAATTCTCTGGCCATGAGGGGAAACAAACAGCTCTGTCAGCTGAGCACTCTCATTTTCGTTGAAGCTCAATCGGGGAAGCCAGTGCCCGTACAACATCTCCTCGGGAGGTAACAAATATTCATTCCTTTCTCCGTTGGACCGTGGCATTCATTGCAACTTCACGGCCAACTAATTATTCCATATTCAGACACTGCTCCCATTAAAAACAAGGCATATCTAGCCTAATCACATATATATATGTCCCTAAAAACAACCCTCTGGCATTTAAAGCCTTTCACAACACATAGCATTAGTTCAGTCCCACGCTAGTTTCCCAGACTCACCTTCTAGCTAAATTAAATGAGCCTCTTATATCCCAACGATGTATACAATGTCACTGCCGCACTAGTGGTGCCTGAAATCGTTCATTCCGCATGCATAGAAATACCTGACTGAATTTATACTGTAAACTGACTTGCATATAACTAACACCGAAGGCGTCTAGCCAGCTTGAAAGTAAGGACTTTTACCCGAATATCTCTAAATGAAATAATGATGGGAAATTACAGGTAAAATACTACACCAGCAAAATGCAATATCTACGTAATTTCTAGCATCTTCCCTCGACTCCATCTAACTATAACATGCATACAAATAGCCTGGGTTTAATTACTTTCATCCCACTCTTAGCCAACATTTAACGTTAATTGAATTAAAACAAATCTCCAGCCTAACTGGCTGACATTTAATTTTACATAACATAATGAAAAATTCCCTGACCCATTGTATTCAGATAGTTTAGGGAATTCAGACGTGTGTATCTCAGTCAGAGGAGCTCCGTTCGAATCCGGACGATAGCCGGATTATGCCGGCATGCGAGAGCTATGTGCTAAGCTTTCACCTGGGGCAGAAGTGTATGTGTATGTTTTTCTTCCAGGAATGGTCCCCACTTATATATAGAGTGTAGATAAGTTGTGTGAAAGGTTTTATTTCCTTAGACTCCAAACAGGTTCTGTGTTCACCGTTGTGTTATCTCGTAGTTTGGTTCGAGGTTCGTCCGGATAATTTGCTCAGTGTTGTGTGTCGATTATGTAGTTTAGGGAATCGGTTTTTTATGTGTAAGATACATTTGAATTATGCATATGGACATCTACTCGAATGATAAAATGAAGGTGATCGACAGAAAGACTATTATTACGGAAAGATCAAGGAAATGTAGGCTAATTGCCAGACTTCAATTATATGTATTTACTAGATAAAGTGCCAACGGCCGTAGCCGTGTTGAAACACCGTATTCCGTGAGATCTCCGAAGTTAAGCAACATTGGGCGTGGTCAGGAGTTGGATGGGTTGCCACGCGCTGTTGGTTGGGGTAAGGAAATGGAGGAGCGGAAAGGAACTGGCAACCCTACCGCACGTAAACTCCGGCTCAGGAACACTTCTGCGGAGGTTCGGACCTGCCTTCGGGCAGAAAAACCCTTACCTTACTAGATAAAGTCTGTGGTGGATTGATATCACCGAGCGCCCTTCATGCATGTCAATATTTGCGTGTTTCTTTTTCGTGTGTTGAGATTTTATTGTTTTTCCAGTGTTGCTTTCTCTGTCAGAGTTCAGTGAATAAATTTATATTCGTAACCCCTTTACACAATTCTTGTCATTTCAAGTATAGCTAAGCAGTATCCAGTAGATAGTTGAACCAAATCCTACTCTCATATTAGTTAAGATTCCATTTGTATTTCTTGTTGACATTTATCTAACCGACCAACGCCATTTTTGCTCGACCTAGGCCGGAACTCATTTGGAAAGTAGGCGGATGGCGATTCGAAGCCCGTGGTTGTTGGCTCGGGTCGTCCATCGATATCGTCTCATCCGTGGCTGAAGACAACATTTCATATGCGCACTGTTGCAGACGAGTCCATCAGGATGCATTTGACGTCAAGCAACGTGGAGCATTATTGATCATTGTAGTCCCATTACGCCCTGGATATATGGGTACATCTGGCTCCCAGTTCGTGGGGCATTGTTGTTAATGTGGGCCCCCACGATACGTTAAAATATGGAGATAAAATTGGAATTCAACAGGACAAATTTGGGTAAATATTCGTTTATAGGAAGAGGAGTTAGGAATTGGAATAATTTACCATGGGAGATGTTCAATAAATTTCCAGATTCTTTTAAACTGTTAAAGAAAAGGTTCGGTAAACGACTGATAGGTAATCTGCCACCGGGAGAGTATCTTAAATGCAGATTATTGGTAACTGATTGATTGATGATTGATGTACGAACGTTATTTCTGGGTCTGGAATTACGTGAATAATTGTATGTTTTGGGCTTTCGTGTGAAGTATGCCTTGGGATCTAAAATACTGTACCGAAAATTATCTGCAAAAAGTGTGTGGAAAAATTCTTATCTGAAACCATACCAAAGGTAACAGCTACTTACCCCGGAATTTGAACCTGGAATCTCTGAATGTAACCTTATGAAGTGAGTTAACCACTCAGCTACGATGAAGAGGTAGCGGATGGAGAGAACGTGTAGGATTTAGAAATGAGTAATTACATACCGTAGGATATTAAAGAAATGAGCTCACTAAAGAATGAGTCAAGAGAGAGTTCTGTAAACTTCACATCACTGAGGCATAGAGTGTAATTTTATCGAGAAAATTAATTATATGTTTACATGAAATGAAACCAGCAGTGTAGAAATTAGTGGCTCGGTTACATCTTCAGCCCAGAATCTGAAATGAGTTTCATTACCGTTTTCATACAAGGAAAAGAGCTGCTGCTTTTAGTATTGGAGATCATTAGATTTATGAGGAGGGAAGTGCCGAAATTATTAATGGAGTTACATAAATAATTTCCAGTTCTGAAAATGTTATGTAGAAGTTTCGCTTTGATCTGAGAGACGAAAGCTTTGCCCCTGTTAATGAAATGTCTCCCCACTACACCCGCAAATGTCGTTCATTTATCCCCTCTTAATCTATCGACTTGCTTGAACCCAGCATCTCCAGAATGAAAAGTAATAGCTACATGTTGTTCGCAGTGCAACTCTCTCGGTAGGAATAATATTAAGAAGAAGTAGTATCATATGTGCTTTATTCTAGGCCTGCTATATGGGGCAGAGTAAACTACATCCCTCTTGGGCGTCATGTAAACTCCAAACGTGCTATCAGAGAAATTTTTCACGCTGACGTCGTACGACATGGTGTTTCCACCCGTCAAAAATCCTACTACCTGTGCCGGGTTAGAACCCTCTATCGTAGGATTCGGAAGCCGACACTATACCAGTGATCTACAGCGGGAGCAACGATAGAAGAATTTGTATCATACAGGACAACCTGAAACTATGTGAAATGGTTCCTAACATGACAAGGAAGAGATGTGTTCATATAAGCATACGTCAAAAACTGGACAGTAAACACTTCAACATGGGACGATGATCCTTTCGAACGTTCCTGACAACTTTACAGATCACATTCAGGTGATGTGTGCATGATTACAATTGTAAGAGTATATGGTACGTTTCACATGACTCTCAGGAAAAAGTGAAGTAGGACTGAAGTCCGGTAACAGGGTTTGCCGTGCAACAAGACTTCCTCAAACGATTCACTCGTTTGAGAAGGCGAGGTTCAGGTAGAGACGAGCAGAAACTGACTACTTCTTTAAGCATGAAATACGCAGTCGAGACACGAAAAGTGCTGCCATCTATCTCAGATCGTGTGCATTTCTTGTCCTTTGCCTGGTCAGGAATCACCATTTGTGGTTCAGTAGACTAGTTGCTCACTTCTTCTGTTCTAGGTTGTGATGATTTTTTGGCGTTAGAAATACTTCAGTGCTTCATGTTCGTGTCTGTAGATTTACTGACATGTTTAATAGTGTTTCAACAATTAGAGTCTTAGGAGTAGTATTTGATTACAAATTTTGTGTGAACTCCCATATTTAAAAAAAATCACACCGGATGCTTGGGTTTATATTAAGGTGCTTTAAACTATTTACCAAATTATCAGTGCTTGAACAGTTATTCATAAGCCTTGTAAGGTGTAATTTGCAACTCGCGTTCAAGGGCAAAAATAAATACTATGAAAGTTGTTCACAATAAGATTTTAACATATTTGTACTATAAAATGGAGAGTTTTGCCTTTTTCTTACATCAACATTTTTATTCTCACATAACCAAACAATAGAAGAAGAATTACTTCGTTAAAAACTTTAAACAAAATTATAACCTGTAAATTTGACTGCCTGGGACCTTTGCATTTTATGTCATTTTGTGTTCCTCAAGTTAGAACTCGCAAATAATAATTATTGAACGTCAAGAAACGCAGAACATTTCAACACTCGAATTAACCATTTCCTAAAGTGCTTTCCTGTTTTAAGACAATTTCTCCAGATGTAGATTTAGTTTGAGGATCAAACGCTCTAATTAATAAACAATCAAAGACCTGAGTATTCAGTTTATAAATTCAGACGTTATCTGTCTGTTGTATGATCGTCTATACTCCCTTAAGGTAGTTCTTATTACAAGTTGTATTTACTCACTTTTTTAGTTTTGTCGGTGTTTTATTTAATTTATTTTAAAACTGATTTATTACTTCTGAATTTACGGATTGCAGAACATGACAAAGTGTATCATAACAACGGTGTTGAAAATAATAATGAACAGTGGTTCTTCAGGGACAAATTTATTGTTGTTTTTATTTTGTTGAGAAATGTTTGTAAGATAGCAAATAAGAAAAATCAATAGTTTGTCATAGAATTTTTATATTTAGGGATTACACACTAATTTACGCACTTCAACAGTTTGTGTGGTTTTAAACGAATACAGAGCGGAATTATTATTATCCTAAAAATGTAACGGCGACATATGTGTCAATCTCCCTGAAGAGGTAAAGGTGATTACGAATAAAATATGGAAAAATCTTGTGAATATTTTAGATCATTATTTTTCTTGAATTTCTATAAATTTCTTTTAATTTATGTTTACTTCCATGTGTGTTACGAGCGTTGGTCCTGGGTCTGATTCACGGCTTAGCCGTAGATCTTAACCACGTACGATTATTTCCTCTGGCCCAGGGACAAGGTGTATTTGTTCGTCTGAATACATTTCTCTTAATTTACACCACTCTACCAACCAACACACAACAATTCCTTCACGTAGAGTTGGTATCAGAAAGGGCATCCGGCCCTAAAACTGGGACAAATCGCCGTTAATTGTTGACCCCAATCAATTGGAGAAAACGTCATTAAGAATAAGAAGAATTAACTAGCGAATAATAGAGGTGGCAATCAACTACGCCACTCACCTGCACGCCTAAAAAGACTAGAAGTGCGTGAGCTAAGAGGCCGTAAATAAATTACTCTTTAAGTATAAATATGTATTTGTTCAGGAAGAAATTCATACCAGGCAGAAGGAATGACAGACAGTGGGCAGAGAGGAATTTAGATTCTTTGTCCACCATCAGAGCATTTAAAAAATTAGATGTGTGGCTTTTCAGATTCTCCTGCATACACCCCATCATCAGTGGGTAGGGTCTGACACATCCCACTCTGATGAGTCTAATGTCAGGCCTAAGACGAAACGCTGGTTTATACAGCAAGCACCTGAAAAGCCTTTCCATTATGAATTGCTAGGCAGGCAATAATTCCATTGCGGAGATTTATGTCCCGATCGCAGTTATCAGACTGTGCCCCCACTAATGGGCTTCTGATAAATTTATCTAACGGTCGGCTGTTACAAGGTGGGTCTGGGCCACGGCTGGTCCATGATCCAACAGCTATGCACTCTGCCCGGCCAACCCGATTGTTGGCCCCAACCGTTGGCTGTCCTGAGAATGATTTTCCGTGGTTTTCCATTCTCCTGCTCTAAGACGAATGCCGGGACAGTTCCTAGTATAGGCCACGGCCGCCACCCCCCTCACCTTTTCCGAGCATCTCCTTCACCGCAGCAAATCCCCATTCAGAGGACGAATGGAAGCATTTTAGTAGTAGTTGTAGTAATTTACCTGACGGTCGCAGAGCGGACTTCGGCCGACAGGAGGCCACGGGTGGTCCGTGGTCCGACAGCTCTGCACTACGACCAAACGAGCAGAGGAGGGGTAACTCCGCGCCTCTGTATTCGGGAGACGGAGAGGGGCTATTTCCCACCGTCTGCTGTCCTGAGATCGATTTTCCTTGGTTTTCCATTCTCATGCATTAAGGCTAATGTCGGAACAGTTCCTAGTATAGTCTACGGTCGCCAATCCCCTCACCTTCACCGAACATCTCCCTGGCCTGTCTAGGAGGCCCGCCGACCCCTTCAGGGACGGAACGAAACCATTTTAGCAGTAATCACCTACACGCCTTAAGTCCGAACAACCCGATCACATCCCAACTCCTGGCAATTCCCCTCAAAACTCCCCGGCATACCTTATCTCCTCTCCATTTCCATCGTATCCTCACCCAAGTCACAGACCGGCCACTCCCAGGATGCAGATTGTGACTGGGTAAACCAACTTTCCATATCCAACTGGGCCAATTTAATATACCAAGAAAATCACACCATGCCCTCTCAGCCAATTTCCATTCTTCTAATTGCATCAACCTGTTGTATTTATCCATTATTGAACTACATGCAATAATAATCATTTTGTAAACATTACAACTAATTACATTACCATATTTGTTATGAGACTGTAATATATCGCAGTATGTATTATATTTATCACATTATCCATCTGATTATAGCATGTATATTGCTATAATCTAATTATAAGCCCCAATTATGTCATATCATTAGATTGTACGTCCGGCCCCATGGCTAAATGGTTAGCATGCTGGTCTTTGGTCACAGGGGTCCCCGGTTCGATTCCCGGCAGGGTCAGGAATTTTAACCATCATGGAGTAATTTCGCTGGCACGGGGGCTGTGTGTGTTTGCTTCATCATCATTTCATCCTCATCACGACGCGCAGGTCGCCTACGGGAGTCAAAATCAAAAGACCTGCACCTGGCGAGCCGAACATGTCCTCGGACACTTCCGGCACTAAAAGCCATACGCCATTTTAATTACATTGTACCATGTTAAATACAGTACCGGCCTGAAGTATTTTGACACGCGCAGGTCGCCTACGGGAGTCGAAATCAAAAGACCTGCACCTGGCGAGCCGAACATGTCCTCGGACACTCCCGGGACTAAAAGCCATACGCCATTTTTAATTACATTGTACCATGTTAAATACAGTACCGGCTTGAAGTATTTTGACATTCCTATTTTCGACCATGGATTGCGTAATGATACCCATGATGCAAAACAAGCAGGAGACCGGTTAATTACTTTATATCGTCGCTGCCGGGACAAAACCTCCTATGTGAAATATTTTAGCTTAGAACTTTGGCCGGTAAGGTTCTGTCATCCAACGTGCAATATTGTGTGAATAATGTCAAGGCATTCTCGCTTTTCATAATGTATGTGCTGCGGGTCAGTATATCTCCAAAAATATTTTCACATAGGAGGTTGTGTCCCGGCAACGTCGATATGCTTGTATATGAGTAGAGAGTTCTGTGTTGTTTATGTTTGAAATTATCAGTAAAGTGGGACCGACTGCTTACGTCGAGACCGTAAGTATTTTGATATATGAGATTTTACTTATAACAATGATTTACTTACGTCTGATTTCCAGTTCCTTCTTACACCCAAATAGATATTACAATAGGGAAAAAGAGAGAGAATTCATTAGATCTTAGGTAAGCAATGATTGCGGCTTTGAATAGGGGCAATAGCGAAGCACAAGTTACAAAAGACTTTGGCCTTTCTAGACAAACTAAATGTTCGGAAAAGAGTCTACAACAACCGCGGAACACATTTAAATAAGCCTAGATATGGTCGTCCTAGAATTGTTACCCCTGTTGTTGAGAGACTCATTCGAAGCCGATGTGTTGCTGATCATCGTACTAAAACAGTAGCTGTACGGAATAATTTAGAAGGCAATTAAAAGATCAAACTTAGATTAACTCATATCAAACAGTGCCCCAAACACCAAGGTAAATGAGCCGACGACCAAGCAAAAAGCCTTTGACTTCAGCAAAGAACAGGAATGTTCGACTTACCTTTGCTAAGGAATATGGTGCCTGGACGAACAAGGAATGGAGTAAAGTACTGTGGAGCGATGAGTCTAAATTCAATATGTTCAACATAGATTGAAATTCCTTTGTCAAAAGTCCAGTTAACACACGCAATGATGTAAGGTACCAAAACCCACAGTAAAACATAGTGGTCATGTAAGGGCTTGGGGCTGCTTTTCTAGAACTGGAGTTAGTCCATTGGTAAAAATTGAAGGCATCATGGATCACTTTGTAAATGGCATGATCACTGAACAACAGATTGTACCGTGTGGTAAACAAAACATGCCTCGTGGGTAGATGTGTCTGCATAACAATGATCCTGAGCATACCTCCAAGTTTGTCAAGACATGTCTCAGCAAGAAAAGTCAGGGTTATTGACTGGACAAGTCAAAGCCCTGCCCTAAATCATCTGCATATACTCCAGCTTCAGTAGGTAGGGCCTGAACCATCCCACTCCGATGAGTCTAGTGTCAGGCCTAAGATGAAACACTGGTTTATGGAGCAAGCACCTGAAAAGTCTTACATCTAGCATTATAATACGTAGAGTCAATAAAAAATCGAATGAGCGCATGGCAAGGCTTAAGTTCCTTTTCTTAGGAACAATTGAACCTATCGATTTAATATTTTGGGGGATATTCCAACGATTTTTGCCTACATGGGAGGTGAATTATATTTCAATAATAATTCAAATTACCGTAAGTCTGATAAAATATTAGCCGGGCTGAGTAGCTCAGACGGTTGAGGCGCTGGCTTTCTGACCCCACCTTAGCAGGTTCGATCCTGGCTCAGTACGGTGATATTTGAAGGTGCTCAAATACGTCAGCCTCGTGTCGGTACAATTACTGACACGTAACAGAACTCCCGCGGGACTAAATTTCGGTACCACGGCGTCTCCGAAAACCGTAAAAGTAGTTAGTAGAACGTAAAGCAAATAACATTATTATTATTATTATTATTATTATTATTATTATTATTATTATTATTATTATTATTATTATTATTATTATTATTATTATTATTATTAAATAAAAATACGAGGAACATACAGTTATTTATTCTTTTGAGCGACTGTACATTTGTGGGCGATTAAAAGTGATTCTCTAAATGTTAATGAAGATAGAACATCTCAAGTTGAAAATGTACGGTATCTGTAGTTAATAGAACTGGAGGATACGAACGGAAGTTCTGTAATGTTCTTACGGAGCTAGAAAATGAGAAAGTCTTCAATATTTTGATCATTTCCACGTGATTGTTTTCTGTTTCGCCCGGCAATCTGAGGACCGGAGGGAACGAGTAGCCGGATTATTGGTAGAACTTGCCCGCTATTCAGCGCCACTCATGCGTGGCCTGCCTGGCTGACCCATCACCTGCCTATCGATTCCCGTTGCACGGATACATCTCATCTCCCCAGATAACGCGCCCTCTCCTCCTCAGTGAACCCTAAGCTACGGCGTTCACAGCGCGCGTATCAAGATGGTCAAAATATAGCCCTGCACCATTCCCTAATTGATGTTATGGATAGTCGCTGTTGTGAGGACTGCGGTTCAAACTCCGGTCATAGAAAACGACAGCCGATGTGCCTCCAGAAAGGCACATGTCTCTACTCCAAAATATTAATTCCATGTTTATTATTTACTGCTTCATCTGAAGTGGACCGTTTCTGTGTACTTATAAATTAGATAATGAATAAAAGGTCGTGCAGAGCTCGATAGCTGCAGTCGCTTAAGTGCGGCCAGTATCCAGTATTCGGGAGATAGTTGGTTCGAACTCCACTGTCGGCAGTCCTGAAAACGGTTTTCCGTGGTTTCCCATTTTCACACCAGGCAAATGCTGGGGCTGTACCTTAATTAAGGCCACGGCCGCTTCCTTCCCACTCCTAGCCCTTTCCTGTCCCATCGTCGCCATAAGACTTATCTGTGTCGCTGCGACGTAAAGCAACTAGCAAAAAAGGAAAGAAAAGGTCGCGCAAGCCTGTGGTTGCTCACTAATGAATTTAATGGAACAGAATTAAAATATTCATGAAATAAAATATGCAATCGTCGGACTATGTACTCACACTTAGTACTTACCTAATTATTTACACATACAATTGATGATGGGCGCCTGCTTCAAATAAATGTAACGATAATAGGATGAGAAGCTTGAATATCTCTAGGGTGTGAGGTAATAAGCTCACTTTCACAGCATGACATATAGGTTCTGAGAAAAGGGCATTGAAGTTTGGCTTCCCAATTAAAATTTGCGGTTATCTGATTCTACCATTGAAATAAAACAATAAATTGTATTTGATACTAAACAAAATATATCCTTTAAATTTATAATTGAAATGGCAAGACTTGTTGCGATAATATAGATGATAATATAAAATTCTGAAATTACAACTGAAAGAAACTCAAGGCATTAAATTTGAAATCCTCTTGACCGCACATTTAAATGTTATACTAGAAATTGATCCCTCACTGGTTCACCTAACAGTACCTTGAACACTTTGAGTGTTATTAGGACGTATTCCTATGAATCGGTATCAGCTGTAGGTATCTCAAACCTAATCTGGTGATGTATCCTTTTAGTTTCACAAACGAGATATAGCATGGCTTGAAATTATATTTACACTTCACAACCAACTTTACGAGTAATTCACTGATAACTGTTAGTCTGCATTACGACGACTCAATATTCGGTTGTCACCGAACAGACACAAGAACTCGACCGAACAGATACACGAAACCCACTCCGAACATATAATCCATTTGATCACAATCAATCACTACTGACCTGCATTTAGGACAGTCGCCAAGGTGGCAGATTCCCTATCTGTTGTTTTCCTAGCCTTTTCTTAAATGATTGCAAATAAATTGGATATTTATTGAACATCACCCTTGGTAAGTTATTCCAATCTCTAACCCCACTTCCTATAAATGAATATTTACCCCAATTTGTCCTCCTGAATTCAACTTTACCTTAATATTGTGATCTTTCCTACTTTTAAAGACACCACTTAAACTTATTCGTCTAATGACGCCATTCCACGCCATCTCTCCACTAACAGCTCGCAACATACCACTTAGTCGAGCAGCTCGTCTCCTTTCTCCCAAGTCTTTCCAGCCCAAACTTTGCAACACTTTTGTAACGCTACTCTCTTGTCGGAAATCACCCAAAACAACTAGAGTATGGTTCCAGTGTATGGGGCCCTCACGAGGATTACTTGATTCAAGAACTGGAAAGAATCTAAAGAAAAGCAGCTCGATTTGTTCTGGATGATTTCTGATAAAAGAGTAGCGTTACAAAAATGTTGCAAAGTTTGGGCTGGAAAGGCTTTGCAGAAAGGAGTCGAGCTGCTCGACTAAGTGTTATTTTCCGAGCTGTCAGCGGAGAAATGGAGTGGAATGACATTAGTAGACGAATAAGTGTGAGTGTCATCTTTAAGGGTAGAAAAGATCACAATATGAAGATATAGTTGGAATTCAAGAGGACAAATTGGGCGTGTATTCATTTATATGAAGGGGAGTTAGGGATAGGAATAACTTACCAATGGAGATGTTCAATAAATTCCCAATTTCCTTGAAGTAATTTAAGAAAAGGCTAGGAAAACAACAGATAGGGTATCTGCCAGCTGGGCGACTGCCTTAAATGCGCATCAGTATTGACTGATTGATTGATTGATTGGTCAGGGGGGCCAAGTTCCGTCCCCGCACCAAATTTCGTGGCCCGAGGGATTTCCAGTTTGCACGGTTGGTACCTGATGTTTAGCCTAGCCTCATCTCGTTGTCTTGTGTGCACCACGTTTAGTTTCCGTGTCATAATGTCATTTGCCTAACTTCCCACTAACTGCTTTTACGGTTTTCGGAGACGCCGAGGTGGCCGGATTTAGTCCTGAAGGAGTTGTTGTACATGCCGGTAAATCTACCGGCACGAGGCTGACGCATTTGAGCACGTTCAAATACCACCGGACTGAGCCCGGATCGACCTGCCAAGTTAGGGTCAGAAGGCCAGCGCCTCAACAGTCTGAACCACTCAGCCCGGCTGAGAAGGATCATTTTTCATGCTGATCTGAGTTAGTGTAGCTTCTAAATTAAGAACCTGTTATTCCTAGTGTGAGCACCGATATGTGTGTGAAATACTGGACTGCATGTCAGTCGTGTGGTGTAGTTCCTGGTGTGTAATCGCTACGGTGAGGTGGTTGCCGTGCGTTACTTTAGCGGTCATTACAATAAATCAGGGAATGTACGTAATTTCGCCCCCCCTTTCATTTTATTTACTATTTATAAAGTTTATTATTATGTTTAGATGGAAAAATGCAAGCAGTGGGATAAGGAGGCTACGAAAAAAACTATTAAATCAGTGAGGGACAAGATAATGTGTTACAAACGTGCAAGAAAAGCGTTTAACATCGCTGAAAAACTGTCAAAAATAATACTAAGAAAACATTTTTCATAAATAGAATTCAAGTAATTCATTATAGGGAAAGTGTTTGGTAAGTTTAGAAAGGAGCAATATATTAAAATGAATTGTACTTTTCACAAATTTGGTGGAGGATGAAGTTGTGTTGTTGTTTGAGTCATCAGTCCATAGACTGGTTTGATGCAGCTCGCCATGCCACCCTATCATGTGCTAACCTTTTCATTTCTACGTAACTATTGCATCCTAAATCTGCTCTAATCTCTTGTCATATTCATACCTTGGTATACCCCTACCGTTCTTACCACCTACACTTCCTTCAAAAACTAACTGAACAAGTCCTGGGTGTCTTAAGATGTGTCCTATCATTCTATCTCTTCTTCTCGTCAAATTTAGCCAAATCGATCTCCTCTCACCAATTCGATTCAGTATCTCTTCATTAGTGATTCGATCTATCCATCTCACCTTCAGCATTCTTCTGTAACACCACATTTCAAAAGCTTCTATTCTCTTTCTTTCTGAGCTAGTTATCGTCCATGTCTCACTTCCATACAATGCCACGCTCCACACGAAAGTCTTCAAAGACATCTTCCTAATTCCGATATCAATGTTTGAAGTGAGCAAATTCCTTTTCTTAAGAAAGCTCCTCCTTGCTTGCGCTAGTCTGCATTTTATGTCCTCCTTACTTCTGCCATCGTTAGTTATTTTACTACCCAAGTAACAATATTCATCTACTTCCTTTAAGACTTCATTTCCCAATCTAATATTTCCTACATCACCTGCCTTCGTTCGACTGCACTCCATTACTTTTGTTTTGGACTTATTTATTTTCATCTTGTACTCCTTACCCAAGACTTCGTCCATACCATTCAGCAACTTCTCGAGATCTTCTGCAGTCTCAGATAAAATAACAATATCATCGGCAAATCTCAAAGTTTTGATTTCCTCTCCTTGGACTGTGATTCCCTTTCCAAATTTCTCTTTGATTTCCCTTACTGCCTGTTCTATGTAAACATTGAAAAGGAGAGGGGACAAACTGCAGCCTTGCCACACTCCTTTCTGGATTGCTGCTTCTTTTTCAAAGCCCTCGATTCCTTTCACTGCTGACTGATTTTTATACAGATTGTAGATAATTCTTCGTTCTCGGTATCTGATCCCTATCATCTTCAGAATCATAAAAAGCTTGGTCCAATCAACATTATCGAATGCCTTTTCTAGATCTACGAATGCCATGTACGTGGGCTTGTCCTTCTTGATTCGATCCTCTAAGATCAGACGTAAAGTCAGGATTGCTTCACGTGTTCATACATTTCTTCTGAAGCCAAACTGATCTTCTCCCAACTCAGCTTCAACTTGTTTTTCCATTCTTCTGTAAATAATACGTGTTAAAATTTTGCAGGCATGAGATACTAAACTAATGGTGCGGTAGTTTCCACACCTGTCAGCACCGGCTTTCTTGGGAATAGGTATAACAACATTCTGCCGAAAATCGGATGGGACTTCTCCTGTCTCATACATCTTGCACACTAAATGAAATAACCTTGCCATGCTGGTTTCTCCTAAGGCAGTCAGTAATTCAGAGGGAATATCATCAATTCCAGGTGCCTTATTCCTATTTAGGTCACTCACAGCTCTGTCAAACTCTGACCTCATAATTGGGTCTCCCATTTCATCAGCATCAACAGCCTCTTCATGTTCCAGAACCAAATTATCTACATCTTTACTTTGATACAACTGTTGGATATGCTCCTGCCATCTTTCTGCTTTGTCTTCTTTCCCTAGAAGCGGCTTTCCATCTGAGCTCTTAATATTCATGCACCTAGATTTCCTTTCTACAAAGGTTTCCTTGATTTTCCTGTATGCAGCATCTACCTTTCCCAGGACCATACAGCCTTCGACATCCTTGTACTTCTCCTTCAGCCATTCTTCCTTAGCTGCCTTGCACTTTCTATCCACTTGATTCTTTAGTCGCCTGTATTCTTTTCTGTCCTCTTCATTTCTAGCATTCTTGTATTTTCGTCGTTCATCAATCAGGTCTAGTATCTCCTGAGTTATCCACTGATTCTTAGTTGATCTTTTCTTCCTTCCTAACATTTCTTCAGCAGCCCTACTGACTTCATTTTTCATGACGCTCCACTCTTCCTCTATAGTGTTTCCTTCAGCCTTTTCACTTAGTCCTTGTGCAACATGTTCCTTGAAACAATCCCTCACACTCTTTTTTTCAACTTGTCTAGATCCCATCGTTTTGCATTCTTTCCTTTCTTCAATTTCTTCAACTTCAGATGTCATTTCATAACCAACAAGTTGTGGTCATAGTCCAAGTCTGCTCCTGGGAAAGTTTTGCAATCCAACATCTAGTTTCTGAATCTCTGCCTAATCATAATGAAGTCTATTTGATACCTTCCAGTGTCTCCAGGTCTCGTCCACGTATACAACCGTCGTTTGTGGTGTTTGAACCAAGTATTGGCAAGGACTAAATTATGATCAGTGCAGAATTCAACCAGCCGACTTCCTCTTTCGTTCCTTTGTCCCAATCCAAATTCTTCTACTGTACTACCTTCTCTTCCTTGGCCTACCACTGCATTCCAGTCTCCCATCACAATTAGATTCTCATCACCTTTTACATATTGTATTAAATCTTCTATCTCCTCATATATTCTTTCAATTTCTTCATCATCCGCTGAACTAGTAGGCATATAGACCTGCACTATTGTGGTGGGCATTGGTTTGGTGTCTATCTTGACGACAATAATTCTTTCACTATGCTGGTCGTAGTAGCTTATCCGCTGCCCTATTTTCTTATTCATTATTAAACCAACTCCTGCATTTCCCATGTTTGATTTCGTGTTGATTATTCGATAGTCGCCTGACCAAAAATCCTGATCTTCCTGCCAACGTACTTCACTTATACCAACTACATCTAACTTTAGCCTATCCATCTCCCTTTTCAGATTCTCTAACCTACCACAACGATTCAAACTTCTAACATTCCACGCTCCGACTCGCAGAATGCCAGTATCCATCTTCCTGATGATCGCCCCCTCTCGTGTAGTCCCCACCCGGAGATCCGAATGGGGGACTAATTTACCTCCGGAATATTTTACCCGGGAGGAAGCCATCATCAGTACATCATTCATACAGAGAGAGCTGCATGTCCTCGGGAGGTAGTTACGGCTGTAGTTTCCCGTTGCTTTCAGCCGTGTAGCAGTATCAACACAGCTAAGCCATGTTGAGTATTATTACAAGGCCGTATCAGTCAATCATCTAGACTGCCGCCCTTGCAACTACCGAAAGGCTGCTAGCCCCCTTTCGATGAACCATTCGTTAGTCTGGTCTCTCAACAGATACCCATCCGATATGGTTGCACCTGCAGCTCGGCTATCTGCATCATTGGGACACGCAAGCCTCCCCACCGCGGCAAGGTCACATGGTTCGCAGATGAGGAGGATGAAGTTACAAACATATTTTTGGTAGTTTGGTTTTTGTGGTGTTTATGTCAAATATTGGCTACCTTACGTTATAAAGGTTTCAGTAACATACTGTATATACCAATTTCTAGCCTTGTTCGTAATATTCCTGAACTTTTACAAGTCCAAATCTGCTAAGGCGACGAAATTACAAATATTTTCCGAGCACAACTGGCAACGAAATGGTCCGAGCGTAACTCATGTGTTTGCGTGAAGTGTTGCGATTGCAATGGATTACCTGCAATTCTTTCGAACACAGCTGGGGTATACCCCCCTCCCCCTGTAAACTACCTATCACCCGACTGGAATCCCAGAGTAATTGCAAGAGTTTATAGTGTTATGTGGTTTAAAAACAGTTTAAATAATGTACAAACTAAAATAGCATTTAGGAAAGTTTAAAATGGAGAACTCCTAAAAGAGATAAGTATTTGTTCCAAAAAATCTTTACCACTTGATATCATTGTCCTAGTTAAATACTTAGACATGCTAAAATATGAAATTCTGAGGTCATATAAGACAGTTCTTATGTATTTGGTTTTGTATTTATATTGAATTGATATCTTGAATTCTAGTTCGTTCTCGCTTCGAGTGTATTTCCCGAATTACTGCATACACACTAAATATTCAAGTGCTGTTTTATCAAAAGAGTCCTTTTTAAGATGTTTTAGTATTGACCTTCGTCAGCGATATGAAGGCGTCGTCTCAAGTTCTCTCGCGTGGGTAGCGTCGTCTCCCCCTCTCTCCTCCGACAGTAGACTAGATGTTTACCAGGTCTAATAACACCGCTTCTCACTAAGCTGGCTGTGATGCATAACCCGGTCAATGAATGTGAGATTAAATGAAAAACATTCCTGTTGCCTGAAATCCGCGGTAAAAATGCAGGTTCACGATTAGTGTACAAGTGACCGTCTCAGAAATGTCCCAAGAATTACTGAATGGATGAAGTGATGAGCTCTGTTTGTTTCGAATTCGTTTATTCTTATTCATATTATTATTATCATATTTTAATAGGATCGCACTAATTCAGGGGTCTAACTACCAGACTACGAAGCTGAATGTCCTGGGTTTGAATCCTGGCGACGTAAGGTGAGAGTTTTCAATACGACCAGAGCATGGTTACAGAAGGAATATTTAAACCCACATCAACATAGGAAAGAGACATAGAAAGACGTTCAATTATGCAGATCTAAACCTTCTTATTCATGCATTTTTGACAGTCGAAGTAATTTCGTTGCAATTGTCTTTTAACTATTTTTCTTGGATACATTTCTTTGCAAAGCCATACATAAATAAAGCTTTACAATCTGCTTTACGTCGCACCGACACAGATAGTTCTTATGGCGACGATGGGATAGGAAAAGCCTAGGAGTGGGAAGGAAGCGGCCGTGGCCTTAATTAAGGTACATCCCTAGCATTTGCTGGTGTGAAAGTGGGGAAACCACGAAAACAATCTTCAGGGCTGCCGGCAGTGGGGTTAGAACCTTCTATCTTCAGGATGCACGCTCACAGCTGTCAATAGAGTTTTTCTACAAATACAGTAGGCCTATATACAAAATACACAGTATAACAAAAGCTGTATTTTTCTTTGTTACATTGTTAATCGTAGAGATACCAATACTTTAAATAAACATATTAATAAAATACCCCATAGCATCAATCCTAATATTTTGTGGAGTAACAGCTTGAGATGTACACTGCTTGGGATTAAAAACCTCATACTTTATACGCCTGATACTCAACCACTATACTGTCACCACACTCTTTAACTCCTCTTTGAATGAAACATTTCTACTGTGGACCCTAGATTTCAAAAATCAATAGGATTGAGGTCAGCAGAATGAGGAGGAGTCGTTTTCAATTGTATTGGAAAGTTCCAATTTAACCGCTCCTTGTTTATGCTTATGGTCCTTATCATGTTGAAACGTATAGGTCGGTAGCGTTTCCCATTTTTCTGTATTTTGTTTAATATTGTTCCTTAGAATGTTATTATACGCTAGTTCGTCCATCGTGACTTCCCTGCGACGTTAGCACCTCCATGTTTCACTGTGGGAATTGTTTTGGCCACATCACTGTCCGTATTGCCAACGGCCGTAGCCTTGTTGAAACACCGGTTCCAGTGAGATCTCCGAAGTTAAGCAACATTGGGCGTGGTCAAGATTTGAATGGGATGCCACGCGCTGTTGTTGGAGGGAATGGAGGAGCGGAAAGGAACTGGCCACGCTACCGCACGTAAACTCCGGCTCAGGCACACCTTTGTGGAGGTTCGGACCTGCTTTCGGGCAGAATACCCCCTTACTTACTGTCCGTATTGGACTTTTTCCATGCCCTGTGGGCACCATTGAATCCAAAATGCTTGATTTCAGTTTCAACGGACCAAGTAACATTACTCGAAAGCTCCTCGCCCTTATACAAGTGTTCTTTTGCGAAGAGAAGCCTTGCAGCACGGTTCTTCTTACTAACATAGGGCCTCTGCCATTGTAACCATGTACACACGGCGGATCGTCTCGGTACCGATTTTCTTCGCAGTTCTGTCCGCAGCATAGGAGCACTTTGCGAGCGTTGGATTTCGTTCTTCTTGTGGACAGCCTTTCTAATGTTGAAAACAGACAAAGTGGGGGTCACCAGACTACGGAAAATTTAAAATTAAGACTTTTTCTCAATTGTGCCGAATGTTGACGGACTAAAGGGAGAGTCTTGGATAGCTCTATCAAACTAAAAATTCAAATTTCGAAAATCACTTCCGACCTAAATGCAGTTCCGAAAAAACCGCCTAAAGCCGCTTCTTCCTTTACTCGTTCCCTTTTTGATTCAAATTCTAGCGAAATTATCTTTACACAATTTTTTCGCTAATATGTTCCTTGGTTCAACACCCTCCGGCTATTATTTTTAAATGTCCACACCGAATGTAGTTATAACGGCTTAAGTGAAACTCCGCATTGACTCACATTAGCGCTCGTAGTGGTAAAAAAAGGCTAACTGGATCACGATGATAGCTCATATCCGTAGGATGTTTTCAACATTGAGTTGTTTGCCTTGAGGGCCAGAACTGCGGATTTTGTTTTGTTTCGTTTTTCTTGGTACTGACCTTTCCCTCTTATTCACGACATATTGAACTGTGTCGTGACTTTTCTTCACAGTTGGTCCAGTTTTTCTTAAGGGAGTCGTCGAAGCGCTAAATTTATAATTGTCTGTTTCAAATCGGAATTAAGCTTCTTTAACTTGGCCATTTCTACCAGCATTATCACGGATTGCAGGCGAACATAACTAGCCGTATCTATTTTCGTTCCACAACTGCTTACGTCGAGCTCAAAGTTATCAAGCAAATACATAGGCACTATCTACACTAGTATATAAAAGACAAAATGACTTGTATTCGGAGGTGCAAATAGCACTTAGTAGACAATCTGTACTAGAAAATAATTTGTGCACCGGGTGTTCACGTCTGGCTACAACCTCCACTAGATAAAAGTATAATTTAATAATTTCGGTAAGTAATAGAAGAATGAAATGTTTCATAATGAAATGCGCTGTGTACGATCAAGAAGGTGACATAGTGTATATTTATTAACATAATTCGGCTACTTGGCTCAAAGCCCAGTGTAATGGCCTTAAGATCAGAGGACCCAGGGTTCGATTCCCGTCCGGGCCACTCATGTTAGCCAAGCCTCCTCTAGCTCGTGCGTATGTTCACCTTATTACTAGGGCCCGGATTTAAAAAAAATGCATATGCGCATATGCAATTGCATATTTTGACATATTTTGAGGGTTAGTGCATATTCTAGACGTAACAGCATATTCCGGTATATAATGTCTGAATTTAAGGATAATTACAAGAACTACTAAAATAAATCTGTTTTGTACATCCCTAGCTAGTTGCCTATTTTATGTGCATCCCTCGCTAGTTGGTATTTTCGACTGTCTGTGTAACGGCACTTTACTTTCACAACTGACAATGGCAACAGATAGCTTAGGTGTGGGTAGGCAGGCTGGACTTCCCTGAATTCCTTTCTCTACCACAGCAGATAATAATCTCATGGGGCTAGGCACTTGGTCAGGACAGAAGTATCTTCAGTTCACTAGTTACGTTCCATTTTAATGCCCTGCATCTCATTTCTAAAAGTGTTAGTTTTAAAAAAAATCCTAAGGAAAAGAGCAGCAGAAGAGATTTACTAAATCAGTGGATGTCGGATAATAGGGACTATTCAACAGATGGTGTCATCGTGTACTGTCAAGTTTGCTCAAAGGAAGTGAAATGTGAAAAGAAATTTCAGCTTGAAGAGCATTCGAAAACAACTGCACATATTAAAGCAAAGGAGGAGAAGAACAGCACACCACAACTACTACTTCTTACACAGGTAAAGCCCAAGATCTGTAGTCTTAATACATTTTCAAATGATCTTTGTAGGGCTTTCGTATGCAGCAACATTCCATGGAATAAATTAAACAATCCAGTTCTGCGATCATTTCTCGAGAAATATTGCGTAAATCAAAAAATACCAGATGAATCAACTCTTAGGAAAATTTACCTACCTCCGCTATATGAATCTACCCTGGAATTGATCCGTTCTGATATCGGAAGGAACTGTGTCTGGATATCGGTGGATGAGACAACGGATTCGTGTGGCCGTTACATAGCAAATTTCGTGGTTGGTAAATTACATCCAGACGAACCAGGTAAGCCACATCTTCTTGCTTGTAAAGTACTAGAGAAAACCAACCATAGCACAATAGCAAGATTTGTAAATGATTCTCTGCGACTATTCTGGCCATCTGAAATTGAGACTGTTGTAAAGTGCTTGTACTGCTCACAGATGCAGCTTCGTACCAAGTATTTTATCCAAAACTCATACAAGTAACCTGTTTAGCGCACGGATTACACCTCATTGCAGAAGAAATACGCGCACAGTTTCCAGCTGTTAACAATTTAATTGGATGTGGGAAGAAACTGTTTCTGAAAGCACCAGCTCGTGTCCAGCTCTACAAAGATTGTCTACCTGAAGTTCCTTTGCCACCTGAACCTGTCCTGACTAGGTGGGGGACATGGTTATCTGCAGTATCATTTTATCAGGAACATTTTAATGAACTGAAAGAAGTGGTTACGAAACTTGAAGATGAACATATTGCGTGTGTCCGTGATGCAAAAGGTGTGTTTGAAACCGCTACTGTTTATCAAGATGTGAATTTTATTCATGCACATTTTTCTAAACTTCCAAAAGCCATTGAGAGCTTAGAATCTTCTGGTACTCCCCTCCATGAATCACTTGATCTCGTTGAAAAAGCTACATCTTCGTTGAATTACGCTCCAGGCGAAATTGGAGAGAAGATTAAATGCAAGTTAGAAAAGGTGTTGAATTCGAACCCAGGACTGAAGAAGATTAAGTTAATTAGTCAATACTTGAGTGGAACTAGGGTATCCTTGCCAGATGTATGCTCCGAAACGTTGGTGCCCATGTATAAGTACTGTCCAATTACGTCAATTGATGTAAAACGATCATTTTCAGCCTATAAACTCATTTTGACGGACAACAGACATAGTTTGTCTCCAGAAAACATTGAAAGACTACTAGTTACCTATTGTGATGCTTCTTTTTGCAATAAATTATACCTGTAAATAGGTAAGTGAATAAAATTGCATGTTTTAAGAGCATATTTCCTTATTTTCCGTGCATATATTGTAACTTTTTAGTGCATATTTGCATGCATATTTTCAGGTTTTTTAGTGCATATAAATCCGGGCCCTACTTATTACACATCTTCACCACACACACCAACCACCATAGAAACACGTACGCCCCACATTCAGTGACGCCCCTAGCGCCAGGAATGTCAGAGGTTATTTTCATCGGTGATGTTATATCATTTGTACCCGTCCTCTTAGTTGTTGTAGGCGTGATAGCCGAGTGACAACGTCACTGACTTCACACCAAAGCGACCGCGGTTTGAATCTCAGCGCATGCATTATGGATGTTTGAAGTATAGTCACGCCTTCATGGTTCAGATTCGGCATGGACCTGAAAGTCTTGTTTATATGATCAGGATTTCAGTTGTCACTGCTAGATTATTATTATTATTATTATTATTATTATTATTATTATTATTATTATTATTATTATTATTATTATTAAAACATGTACGTTACAATTCGAAAATATTCTGGTGGTAACGTTTGCTTACAATAATATAGCAATGAATACATAAATAACATTAAAATGCCGGTCTGAGTGGCTCAGACGTTTGAGGCGCTGGCATTCTGACCCCAACTTGGCAGGTTCGATCCTAGCTCAGTCGGTGGTATCTGAAGGTGTTCGAATACATCAGCCTAGTGTCGGTAGATTTAGTATACTGGCATGTAAAAGAACTTTTGTGGAACTAAATTCCGGCACCTGTGCGTCTCCGAAAACCGAAAAATAGTTAGAGGGATGTAAAGCTAATAACGTTATTATTTATTTGACGTTTAAAATGTGCACAAAATTGATTGATTGATTGATTGATTGATTGATTGATTGATTGATTGATTGATTGATTGATTGATTGATTGATTGATTGATTGATTGATTGATTGATTGATTGATTGATTGATTGATTGATTGATTGATTGATTCAAAGGGCCGAACAACAGCAAAATCAAATCTAACAAAAATATTAATAGACATTAATATATACCATACCATAATTACATTATTTCATCGCCGCATGGGTGAAATGGTGCCACGCCAAGTTACTGGAGCCCTGTGTGATAAGAAAATTCCATTGCACCTAAAATGTAAAGTCTACCGCTGAGTGATTAGACTGGTGACCCTTTATAGATCTGAATGCTGGCCTACAACGTCGAAGCACGAACAGGCACTTCATGCAATGGAAATGAAAATGTTGCGGTGGTGCAGTGGCTTGACTCGATTAGACCATATCAAGAACGATGCTGTGTGGAAGAAATTCAAGATTGCCCCAATCAGAGAGAAAATGCGTGAATCACGTCTGCGATGGTATGGGCATGTACTCCGTAGCAGTGAAACCTCAGTTATAAAGTGCCCTTCAACTGACTGTGGAGGGTCGCCGACCTCGAGTGCGACCTCAAACACGCTGGCTGGATAGGGTGAGGGATGGCATGCGACTCACCAAACTCAGCCCTCGGGACGCTATGGATCGATTGAAGAGGAGGAAACGTTGCAAGAAGGCAGACCCCACGTAAATGAGAAAATGCAAAGAAGATGATGATGATGACTACATGATTATGAAGTGGAAGACATACAAATAAAGTAACAGAGACATAAAAGTTACTCAGCAGTAGTTTATCGAAATAAGTACACGCAATCTCATAGCAATTCACTCAATATTTGCAGAAAATAACTTTCCCATTAGAGGTATCGTAACATAGTAATTGCAACAGTCTCATAGGACACACCTTTCTCTAGTGAATTAGAAGAATAGCCTCCTAGCGCTGTCACTAATTGAAGATGGATTTCAGTTGCAGGCCACATAATAGTCAAAGGAGTGAGTTTAATTCCTACTGTATGCAACCTAGTGCATTTGCCTAATAAGTCCCTATCACCTCCTTGCCAGTCCTAGCTCCAGGTAATTTCAAGAACACACACATAATGAGAGACAAGTTCAGCGCGTCAAGTTGCGTCACTACTCTATTTTCTACTTGTGTTTTCTCCATAGGTGATCCATAGTTTCTTTCGACAGTCGGGTGTCTGCTGCTCTGAGCGAAAGCGACAGAGCGATTGCCATCGCCTTGGACGCATGGGTAACTTTGGAAATGTATTCTCCAAGCCCAAGACGACGTCAAATACTTCTTAAATTGCGACTTAGTGTAACAGGTGTGTAGGAAGTGACGCTAAGCCGAGGACCCAGAGCTTGGTGGACAAGTACGAGTAAGGCCATGAACATTTCACGCCTTTAAAGTACCTTCTGATAGTGATAATAAGAATATTATGACTACTTATATGTAGCCCGAAGGCTGTTCGCATCCTCAACAGGTCCATCATTAACTCTCATAGATGGCCCAGGTGTCACTGAAGAGGCGTACTAGGGAAATGAGAACATACGGTGTAATTGTATTCAGTCGAATTGAGTTGCTGATAGAATGGGCATGTCTTGTAAACGAGTTGTACATGGACTATGTTGGGAATTGGAAGTTATTTCCTGATTGTAGACATCTTGTGAATTCTATTTTTGTGAGTTGGTGGTAGAACAGATACGCCTTGTGAACGAGCTGGACAGGGAGTACGATAGGACTAGGAAGTTATTTCTTGGTTTTAGAAATATCGCAAATTATTTTTCTTGGGCGTTGTTAATGGAACAAAGATGTCATGTAGAGGTTTTGTATTGTTAGTGGTTTATTCTAGGTTAAGGAGGGAGATCAGTGGGTTTATTTTACGGGACTTACCTTGAACTTAGCGAACCTTGAATGACTCTTACCACAAAACTACGTTATATACGTGATCATTGTTATTCATGTGGTATTATTTTTAGGTCATCGTAATTTGAATGTCTTTTATTGCAGGTTTATTGATGTTAATATTAAAGTTAATATTTGTCGTTTTGAATTGATTCTGTTTTTGAGTTACCAATTTACCCCAATATCGATGAGGCTGACATCATGTAATACGATTCCAACAGTGATGGAATTTCATTCAGACACGCGCGATTGGTTTAGTTTATGGACGTTAAGGTAACAAGTGAAAGAGTTTGCAACCCTTATTTTCAGACCTAATAATGTTAAAAAGTGCACTACTAACTTGTCGTCACATTATGATATTTTCTTTAATAAAATCATACGCGTAGGCCTTTCCTATGCCATCGTCGCCATAAGACCTATCTGTGTCGGTGCGACGCAAAGCAACTAGCAAAAGAAATCATACGCATAATGGTGTACCTTTCATATAATTGTTCGTAGTCGGAGTTCACCGAACATTAATTAATTAATTAATTACAATTATTTAAAAAACCTTACATGATGTTAACGTAAAATATGTTTCTTGTTTGATCTTATTTGTTTACTAGATCATTTATCATAGTTTATTTCACGAGCTTAATCAAACATCCTCAGTTAATCTATTTTATGGAGATTTTTCATTGAAGTGATGCAATCAAATTTTCGTATCTCAGTTATTTAAACCGAGGTTTTAGCGCTACGTTTTGTTAAGGAGCACATTTGACTTCATCAATTGATGACTAATAATAATTACGATTTGTTCAAGCTGGACTGGAAGTCACTGTGTCCCAAATTGAGAGTCCAATCGGTGCTCGTACGGTATCATACTGTGATAACCTTATAGAGAAAGGGAAGTTTGGAGATTGTTCACGGGAGACTAAGCTTTCCTGAGTTAAAACAACTTGGTCTAGAGTTTCGTTTAAAACATAACTTCAGTTTTCAGATTATATTTCATGTAGTGATCTTTGAAAAACGAGGTCATAAAAAAAGGGGGTTCGAAAGTGAAAGTCTGAAGAAACCAATGTGTTTTAGCAATCATTTTAGATAATGATTAAATAGTTGCTGTCTGTTTCTGTTTCATTTCAATGTAAATTTCATGGAGTTCATTGTAACGTCTTTTAGTTTTAATTTCCTTTAAATTTTAATACTTTTGCAAATAAATATGAGTCGTTAAAGCCTATTTTATTTGAGTAGTTATGATTTCCTTCCTCCTCTGTGGTGTAGTGGTTAGTGTGATTAGCTTCCACCCCCGGAGGCCCGGGTTCGATTCCAGGCTCTGCCACGAAATTTGAAAAGTGGTACGAGGGCTGGAACAGGGCCCACTCAGCCGCGGGAGGTCAACTGAGTAGAGGTGAGTTCGATTCCTACCTCAGCCATCCTGGAAGCGTTTTTCCGTGGTTTCCCACTTCTCCTCCAGGCAAATCCCGGTATGGTACCTAACTGAAGGCCACTGCCGCTTCCTTCCCTCTTCCTTGTCTATCCCGTCCAATCTTCCCATCCCCAAACAGCATAGCAGGTGAGGCAACCTGGGTGAGGTACTGGTCATCCTCCCAAGTTGTTAACTCCGACACATTGTCTCACGCTCCAGGACACTGCCCTTGAAGCGGTAGAGGTGGGATCCTTCGCTGAGTTCGAGGGAAAAGTCAATCCTGGAAGGTAAGCAAATTAAGAAAGAAAGTTATGATTTCCTGTTGATCATTCAATGAAATAACTACAAAGGATAATACCATGCCACGTGTTAGATTAGAGTCTGTAAATATTTGCTTATGATGCCGAGGTCCTGAGAGAAGATCTACAACGAGGGGCACAATACATTACGCGGGGCCGTTGTCCAGGATATTACAGGCCCCGACACGTGACAGGAACAACATATCTGAAACCTGATGGAAGCTTGAGTTATATTGGATGAGGCGCACAGAGAGGACGTGCTGCAGTAACTCCGCTCCACAATAGCAAACATTTCTCTTAATTTACAGGCACTATAATAACGCTTTGGGGCTGCCTGGCCGAGGCGGTAAAGGCGTGGGTTCGATTCCCCGTGAGGAAGTAGTAAAATATAAGAAACGAGATTTCCACTTCCGGAGGCGCACATGGTCCTAGGGCTCACTCAGCCTATACCAAAAATGAGTACCAGGTTAATTCCTGGGGGCAAACGCCGCTTGGCCTATAGCGAGCCGCTCTACCTCTCCAAGTGCCCAGGTTACGGAATAAGCATGACCTGTACGCATATGACTATACTAGCAAGATACCCGTGCTTCGCTACGGTATTATACTGAAATTTATAATTGAATGCTTATTGTTTTATATATAATCAGCCGAAATTCGCGATCTAACTGGTTTTCTGAGAGAATTCGCCAAAATTCGCGATCTGACTCGTTTTCTAATAGATTACGGCAAGTTTCCTCCCATTTTTCAATCTTTATATCCATGAATCGATTTCGTACTTCCCGGGCTAGGTCCAGGTATTCCACCCGGTCAGTTGGGTCCCTAAATCGTTGCCTTCTTTTCCTATAAGCATTTTTAATATGGATCAAATCCTTGAGAAGATCCGGCGTGGTTTTTTTCTTGGGTGCCTTGGCGGTACTGAACCCGCGGCCGGACTGCATTCTTAGTCATTACCCGTCCAGGACCCGTTTCCAGAGCGGTCCGCACATTTGGCGACGGTCCGGAACATTATTATTATTATTATTATTATTATTATTATTATTATTATTATTATTATTATTATTATTATTATAGATGTTCTGGACCCCATAAAAAGATGCAAGACCGCTACTTGGCGGTAAATTACATCTGCTGCCATTGTCATTGTTGACATTGTGACCAGCACCATTGTCGCGCGTAGGCAAGTGTGCGGGATTTCTGGCGATACGAATGACATACTTCCGTGTATTATTGACCTTATCTGAACAATTGGACGGTAAATCTCATTCCTATCGTTTATTTCAAAGGTGTTTAAATTTTTATTTATATGCCAGGAAAATCTACTGTAATCTAAGAACCTTCTCCGAAGAAAAAGATGGCTCTTGAAAACGAACCCAGGAAAGATTAAAAATGATCGGTTTATGATCAGAATAAGTACATCGAAAATCTACAGCCTGTTTCCAGTCATTCGACAGGGTCAGGAATGGAATGAATAAAGCCCTCATCTAGCGGCGACAATTGGAATTGTGCCGGCTGCCGAAGCCTGTCGCACTCCTCTGGGGCAATGGATAATGAATGACAAATGAAATGAAATGATATTGGACAGTGTGCTGGAATGAATGATGACAGGAAAAACCGGAGTATCCGGAGAAAATCTGTTTCGCCTCCGTTTTGTCCAGCACGAATGTCACGTGGAGTGACCGGGATTTGAACCACGGAACCAAGCTGTGAGAGGCCGGCGCGCTGCCACCTGAGCAACGGAGGCTCCTTATAAGTACATTATGAACAGTAAAATCAACTGGACTCACCTCCTTTTACACCCCACCGCCGTCAACTTGATTTCCCCCCCCCCCCCACAAAAAAAATGAAAGAAGGCATGTTTCTTTATGTTTAAAGGAGATTCCAAACACCAATGTTCACGTCTATTACCTTCAGCTTTGGGATATAAGTATCCCCATAAAAATAATTCACATTATTTCACTCCTTTTCACACTCCTCCCTCCCCCCCCACCCCCCAAGTGAATTTTCCTGCAAAAAACGTGTTTCTTTAATAGTAAAGGATCTTCTAAATACCAATTATCACGACTCTAACTTCTTCAGTTTTTGATTTCTGTGTCCTCATGAAAGGAATTCAACTCCATTTTACTCCCGCCCCCCCCCCAAGATGATTTCCCCCCAAAACGCGTTTTTCTTTGTTTTTAAAGGAGATACAAATACCGATTTTCACGTCTGTAACAACTTTAGTTTTTATTAGATAAAAGTATTCTCATACAATTAAGTCAATTAATTTTTCAATTCTTTCACCCACCCTCCCCCCACTTCATTGGATTTTCCGAGAATACGTGTTTCTTTACTTTTAAAGCAGATTCCAAACACTAAATTTCACGTCTGTAACATCTTCATTCTTGAGATATCAGTAGCCTAATTAAAATAATTCAACACCATTTTCAGACACTTTTACCCCCACCCCCTTTTCCCTCCAAGTGGTATTTCGGAAAACTAAAAATACACGTTTCTTGATTTATAATAGAGATAAAAAATACCATTTTTCACTTCTGTAACATGTTAAGTTTTTTGAGATATACTGTACAAATTCTCATTTTAAAATTTCACCCCCTTTTTAGTTCCCCTTAAGTGGAGTTTCCAAAAACAAATCACCTATGTTCCTTTACATTTACAGGAGATTCCAAATATCACATTTTACGTCTGTAACATTTTACGTTTCTCAGGTATTCTGTAGATATAATCTTCCAAAAAATTCACCCCAATTTGTCACTCCTGTTTATCCGCCATTAATTGGATTTTCCAAAAACAAAAAAAAACACGTGTTTCTTTATTTTTAAAGAAGATCCCATATACAAATTTTCAGTTCTGTAATATCTTCAGTTTCTGTGATATATGTATCCTCATTAAAGGCATTCAACTCATTATTCACCCTTTTACACCCCTCCTATTGGGATTTACAGAACACAAAAAAATACGTGTTCCTTTATTTTTAAAGGAGATTCTAAATATCAATGTTTACATGTGCAGACTTTTAAAGCTTTGAGATATAGATACAAACATTTTAAAAATTCACCCCCTTTTCACCCCCCATTAATTGGATTTTCCAAAAAAAAAATACGTATTCCTTTATTTTTAAAGGAGGTCCCAAACACCAATTTTCAGGTCTGTAATATCTTCAGCTTCTGAGATATATGTATCTTCATTTTAGGCATTCAACCCGTTTTTCACCCCTTTTCATCCCTCCTATTGGGATTTTCCGAAAACAAAAAATACGTGTTTCTATATTTTTAATGAAGATACTAAATACCAATTTTTACATCTGTAAACTTTCAAAATTTTGAGATATAGATACACTCATTTTAAAAATTCTCCCCCTTTTCACCCTCCCATTAATTGGATTTTCCGAAAACAAAAAAATGCGTGTGTCTTTATTTTTAAGAGAGATCAAAATTACAAATTTTCAGGTCTATAATATGTTCAGTTTCTGAAATATGAGTACCGGTATCCTGATTAAAGGCATTCAACCCCTTTTTCACCCTTTTTCACCCCTCCTATTGGGATTTTCTGAAAACAAAAAAATTAGTATTTCCTTATTTTTAAGGAAGATTCTAAATGCCAATTTTTACGTCTGTAAACTTTTAAAGTTTTGAGATATAGGTACACTCATTTTAAAATTTCACCCCCCCCTTTTCACCCCCTTACCAACGGAATATCCAAAAATCCTCTCTTAGCGAGCACCTACATGTTAATATGAATGTATCCCCAAAATTTCATTTCTGTATGTCCAGTAGTTTTGGCTCGGCGATGATGAATCAGTCAGGACAAGTTACTTTATGTATATAGACTTTAATACAAGGTTTAGCTTACATCTATTCTATCCGGGTTCTTTTGCTAAAACTGTGACAAGCTTACACTAAGGATATATAATTTTCATGTGAAGTGCTTTGAATAATCTGAAGATGCCATCTTCATTGGACGAAACGCAATCTTGGTTTTCGTCTCAGTTTTATGACTTAACTTTTGTTTTGTTATTACAAATGATGTCTGAATGAGTGTGAAGTCTTTCTCCCCGCTAACAGTTAGGAACTGAAAGGCTGATCTAGGAAGCCAAGAATAATGGCCGAAAGGACACGCGGTGCCGACAACACGACACCTCGTATCTACAGCGGTCGCTTGCTAGGCCACGGCTCTTAGATGTGCCACTGAGTTTGGTTTTTCCTTTCCTAATCCTACCACGCCGAAGCAATTTTCTTTTAACACATGACAAGTAGTCGATTCAATGACGAATTCGTTTAGTCCATAATTCACACAACACTGGACGACAACGTCATGGTTGTACACATTTCCTGTAGTGACTGTTCGTTTTTTTTTTTTTTAATTTCGCCACCCACATCGCATTCTTAAATATGACACTCTCTCACCGTCCAGGTTGATACGATATTTTTCTTGGGCCGATGACCTCGATGTTAGGCCCCTTTAAACAACAAGCATCAGATATTTTTCTTCTAGTTCTCAAATAATCAAATGGGACGTAATTAGTTACCAGCACCGCGCCAGTTGACTGCGTGGTACTGGTCATATACCTGTAGGTTAGCATTCGGGACATGGTTGGTTTGAACCCCGCTATCTGTAACCCTGAAGGTGATTTTCCGTGGTTTCCCATTTTAACACCAGACAAATGCTGGAGATGTACCTTTCCGGCCCTGGCATGTTCCTATCCAATTGTCGCAGAAAACCTCACCAAGACCAGCTTCAGACGAAGCGACTAGTGCCGCGCGACACATGTTGCGCTACTCCCTCATTCATGAGTCGAAGATGAAGACATACACCCGAAGCGGTGCTACTCGCCAAGCCGCGCGCTACCGTCGACCATCGCAACTCATGAGCTTCTCGACAGCTGCAATATCCACACTGTCCTGTCACACATGGAAAGCTGCATACCCACGGATCGGACTGAAATTGACACGAAGAAGTGTATTATTGACACAGAAAAGCGTCCAGCGATATCGGACATGTCTACTGATGAATATGGAGACCGGGAGATGAAGAGACAGACCAGGGAAGAGTTAAATCCTCTATTCATGGAGAAGGAAAACCCAACAACCACAATATAATTATTGTGAATTATTGTGAATTCCACTGAGTTAGCTCTGAGACAAGGGTACATTGTATTGATGTTCGCTCTTTTATAATAGGAAGAATCCAGAACCTCCTCTTCCTCTTCTTTTTCTGCAAAAGGGTCAAATACACTATCGCAGCTACTTCTTCCACTTCCACATCTTCGACTGCGAAATACAGTGTCGCTATTAGAAGTTGGAAGTCAAGACGCTAGGCAATGCAGTTGCGTGACACCGCTGACGCTTCAAAAAGTCGCCCCGTCTGTTCGTACTCTGTGTGTGACGTTGAATCATTACCAGCATTTCACTGGGTTGTAGTCGTGCCATAAAACATGGTCAGTATTAAAGCCCATGTGAATCTACGTCTCCTTTTCTATTGAACTGGCTCACTCGTGCTGCTAGTTTTGAACGTTTTACTGGAGGAGAGTGGAGTAGATACGACATTTTGGGGGAGGGGGTGTATGAATAATAATAAGAAGAAGAAGAAGAAGATGACAGGAACATATTGAACCCGAGTGACGTAGTATCAACATGAAGATGTAGATAATTTGGCTCTGGAACAAGAAGAGGCTGTTGATGCTGATGAAATGGGAGACCCAATTTTGAGGTCAGAGTTTGACAGAGCTGTGAGTGTGTAACTATTTGAAGACTACCAATAAATAATAAAAATATATATAATTAATGAACGGAGTGAAATAAGTATAAATACCAAGACAATGGGCGCCACCTGTAAAACAATTACAGGAATATATAACTATATAGAGCAATGAGTAACTCCCTCTCCCAAGGCGACGGTCATCAGGCTGACGAGGCTCCAGACTTGCTTTGTAACCTTACCTGTTTACCCCTGAAATTAGATGAAGGTAGCATGCCAGGTTCATCCTCACTCCACTGATAAAAAGATTTACTGCAAGTTTGATACCAGAACTTTACTCCCAAAATAATAAACAAAAATATAATAAATACCACAATAATCATCACTTAAAGAGACCCCCTCCTGATTGCCGTCCGCAAAGGCAACGTACAAACAACTACGACCAACATTAATCATTACCTCACGAGACCTACTCGCTTGTCGTTTACAAAAGCAAATATACACACCACTAACAACAACCAAATCATTACTTCACGAGACCTACTCGCTTGTCGTTTACAAAAGCAAATATACACACCACTAACAACAACCAAATCATTACTTCACGAGACCTACTCGTTTGTCGTTTACAAAGGCAATATACACACTACTAACAACAACCAAATCATTACTTGACGAGACCTACTCGTTTGTCATTTACAAAGGCAAATATACACACTACAAACCATCAATAAAATTGTTGATACTATATATACATTTCTTAACATACCTCCAGGTAAGAGTCCCACTACACTCACTACTGTTATAGAACAAAAATCGTATTCTGGTAGAGAAAAGTACGACGACTTTCTCTACGTACGGATGCAACCTTCTTTACGAAGAGCATCCCTAACCTTATTTACACACTTCATCGACGTCTTGAGTTCTTCTCGAGTGCCGCACAGATTGGTGTAACGCCTCAGGTTTCTGCAACTGAAAGTGGATACTCGGCCGACGATTTCCTCGACCAAGAATCAGCTCTGTGCTCAAACACACATCCACTACCGAATCTCGATTCTGTACGCATCACCACATCCACTGTACATAATCTCGTAGAAGAATTGTAGTCCAACTTATTATACAGAGTTGGAGTTACAAATAAACACTTAAGTAGCGTCTTTGACCTAACAGCCGCCAGAAACTCATTAGCATCAGCAACATATAGCGTGCTCACTCCGAAAACGATACTCAAGAACAATACAACATTGTTCTGGGACTATGCGCAAAGTAGCTCCCGCGCGCCGGTCCGAGTGAGAAACACACAGAATCAGAGACAGAAACACAATCAGAAACAGCATTAGAGTTCGAATCAGAATGACTTGCCGCACACGCGTACATGCTTATATAGGCTTGCTACACGTGGTAATCGCGTCCTGAAAAGTTTAATGGTAGCAACGCTCACACCGGCACTTCTTCCCGCGTCACTCTGTCAACACAAACCTCGCTCAAAACAAAGCCCTCGCATTGGCTATCGAGTATATGATGTGACATAGACCGTCCACTCATGTATGTCCACATTGATTCACTCCATTTCTTCAACCGATACAACCTGCCGTACCCCGTGTTTTCAAGCCACTTGTTGCAACACATCCAACTGACTTCAACCGTCCTTCCCGATATAGTCGCAGTTTTCCCAGTTGCACAATCCTTACGGCTAGGCCATATTTACGGACTCTTACCCAAACGGAAATTTATACAAAATATAATGATGAACATATGCAATATTCCCTAACTATACATTCTTCTTATAATATTACGTTTATACATTATAAATAAACAAAATTACATGATTTTAACCTAACAAACTATATACGAAAATTTCCTAACCTAAAAACTCGGGAGTCGTACATACGTACGGTTACAATACCTCCCCTTGATTTGTGAAGATTATATACAATACATCTGAGCAAATCACAGTCTTTTCAGTACAGCAGCCTACACAGCCTGTCAAAGTCACTCAGGATTTAAAGAAAATTCACATATTCTTCTTAACATACACAAAACATCTGAACTTACAATACTTCACCTTACATACCTCTTAAGATTGTGAATATTGTGTGTACCAATCATGTCACCTTTGTTATTCAACAGGTGATAAGCACATAGGCCAACTTTCTTACCTACTGTGTAAGGTCCCTGATACAATTGAAAAAACTTATGAATTTCTTTGTTGTCTGCAGATGAAATGTGTGGAACCTTTAGTAACACCTCCTCCCCTACTTCAAAACTATCTCCATGAAGCCTCCCCTGCTGCATCATTCTCCTATCAGCTGCCTTCCTTAAATTCTGCCTTGCTAAATCAATCACCATTGAAGATACCACTTCTGCTGAGGGTAGATCTACCCTGGTTGCCAATCTCACACAAAAACTCTCTTCCCATTCTTTCACACACAACTTACACAGACTTACATTCGGAACACATATACATTTCACAATCCAAACATCCCTCCTGTTCTGAAAACACACCACAATCGCACCTCTTTCATCAATACTCTTCCACACTTCAATGAAATCATTCGTACGATCTTCATCATCAGATATTCCACTCAACATACGTTTGAATCGACCTCCTGTTCTCTCATACACATTGTCACTCTCAATTTCTTTGAACTTTCTCCAAATACCAAAAAGCTTTCCAACACAATTACTCCTCATAAAATCTTCAAACCCTGAATCCCCATAATATTCACAACCACTCTTATGATTCTCATTATGCACAAAATGTGACCTAACCTCCACTTCACAAAGAATTTCACCCACAGCATCGACAGTTTTCCTCCACTCATCCTTATCGGACATACCAGCTTCAACCACCTCAATCTCATTCACACAACCCTTCTCACACTTTCCTTCACTCACACTCTCTCTCTTCCTGAAATCACCACTATCACTGAACTCGAGATCCCGACCATTACTACTAAATTCTCCCACTTCCATATCTTTCATCGCTGTTCCCACTCGCACATCATTCATGCCATCAACACTGTTGCTCTTGACCCTCTTAACGGAAGTTTCATTAATCTCAAAATCATCACTACTCAGACATATTATCGACGTAACATTAATCTCCTCAATTACACCATCCTCTACAACATGATATGTCTTCCTCAAAGACTCCTCCTCCACAAAATAATCTTCATCAACTTTACAACAAACTTCCTTTTCAATTTCTGCAACTTCCCAAAGAGCATCAATTACCACAGTGTTATCACCATCAATTTTAGCACATAGTAGGTCCTCCGACAAATCCTCCTCCTTTTCTTCACACCCCTTACCCCCAAAATCCCTCAAATCATCACCTTCCCTCCCTACATTATCAATTCCTTTCTCCACACTACTACCCCAATCATTAGCTGCCGTGCAATGCTTATCAATTAAATTACTTACCTCCTCCCCTACATTACTAATTTTATCACTTAATTCCTTCCCCTGATTACTAATTTGACTACTTAAATTATTCCCTTGATCAATCAATTTGGCCAACTGCTCCAATACTAACTTCATAAACTCATTATTACCCCCCATGCTACTTTGATTTTGATCACTACCTTCCCCTTCACCCCCCATTACAATTCCATACACTTTTTCCATAGACATATTATCACTCTGAAAACTACTTTCATCAAACTTTGTGTGCTTGTGCCACAACTGCTCTCCTCATCATTAACTGACATACTTCCTTTATGCACTTTTCTCCTTCTCAAATTCATTACACTACTATTACTCTTACTATTATTCATATTCCACTGATAAAACATAGAACTCAAAACATGACAATACCGATACATAACTCCTGACACAAGCCCACTAAAACATTGGACCAAATGTGCCTACCAAGGTCATATAGCAAGTCTGGATATCATTCTGCCTCACGTTGGCGGCGCCAATTGTAACTATTTGAAGACTACCAATAAATAATAAAAATATATATAATTAATGAACGGAGTGAAATAAGTATAAATACCAAGACAATGGGCGCCACCTGTAAAACAATTACAGGAATATATAACTATATAGAGCAATGAGTAACTCCCTCTCCCAAGGCGACGGTCATCAGGCTGACGAGGCTCCAGACTTGCTTTGTAACCTTACCTGTTTACCCCTGAAATTAGATGAAGGTAGCATGCCAGGTTCATCCTCACTCCACTGATAAAAAGATTTACTGCAAGTTTGATACCAGAACTTTACTCCCAAAATAATAAACAAAAATATAATAAATACCACAATAATCATCACTTAAAGAGACCCCCTCCTGATTGCCGTCCGCAAAGGCAACGTACAAACAACTACGACCAACATTAATCATTACCTCACGAGACCTACTCGCTTGTCGTTTACAAAAGCAAATATACACACCACTAACAACAACCAAATCATTACTTCACGAGACCTACTCGCTTGTCGTTTACAAAAGCAAATATACACACCACTAACAACAACCAAATCATTACTTCACGAGACCTACTCGTTTGTCGTTTACAAAGGCAATATACACACTACTAACAACAACCAAATCATTACTTGACGAGACCTACTCGTTTGTCATTTACAAAGGCAAATATACACACTACAAACCATCAATAAAATTGTTGATACTATATATACATTTCTTAACATACCTCCAGGTAAGAGTCCCACTACACTCACTACTGTTATAGAACAAAAATCGTATTCTGGTAGAGAAAAGTACGACGACTTTCTCTACGTACGGATGCAACCTTCTTTACGAAGAGCATCCCTAACCTTATTTACACACTTCATCGACGTCTTGAGTTCTTCTCGAGTGCCGCACAGATTGGTGTAACGCCTCAGGTTTCTGCAACTGAAAGTGGATACTCGGCCGACGATTTCCTCGACCAAGAATCAGCTCTGTGCTCAAACACACATCCACTACCGAATCTCGATTCTGTACGCATCACCACATCCACTGTACATAATCTCGTAGAAGAATTGTAGTCCAACTTATTATACAGAGTTGGAGTTACAAATAAACACTTAAGTAGCGTCTTTGACCTAACAGCCGCCAGAAACTCATTAGCATCAGCAACATATAGCGTGCTCACTCCGAAAACGATACTCAAGAACAATACAACATTGTTCTGGGACTATGCGCAAAGTAGCTCCCGCGCGCCGGTCCGAGTGAGAAACACACAGAATCAGAGACAGAAACACAATCAGAAACAGCATTAGAGTTCGAATCAGAATGACTTGCCGCACACGCGTACATGCTTATATAGGCTTGCTACACGTGGTAATCGCGTCCTGAAAAGTTTAGTGGTAGCAACGCTCACACCGGCACTTCTTCCCGCGTCACTCTGTCAACACAAACCTCGCTCAAAACAAAGCCCTCGCATTGGCTATCGAGTATATGATGTGACATAGACCGTCCACTCATGTATGTCCACATTGATTCACTCCATTTCTTCAACCGATACAACCTGCCGTACCCCGTGTTTTCAAGCCACTTGTTGCAACACATCCAACTGACTTCAACCGTCCTTCCCGATATAGTCGCAGTTTTCCCAGTTGCACAATCCTTACGGCTAGGCCATATTTACGGACTCTTACCCAAACGGAAATTTATACAAAATATAATGATGAACATATGCAATATTCCCTAACTATACATTCTTCTTATAATATTACGTTTATACATTATAAATAAACAAAATTACATGATTTTAACCTAACAAACTATATACGAAAATTTCCTAACCTAAAAACTCGGGAGTCGTACATACGTACGGTTACAAGTGACCTAAATAGGAACAAGGCACCTGGAATTGATGACATTCCGTCTGAATTACTGACTGCCTTAGGA
Organism: Anabrus simplex; assembly: GCF_040414725.1. Lineage (NCBI taxonomy): Eukaryota > Metazoa > Arthropoda > Insecta > Orthoptera > Tettigoniidae > Anabrus > Anabrus simplex. The sequence continues at coordinate 46,037,076 of NC_090266.1, read as the reverse complement.
GAAACCAGCATGGCAAGGTTATTTCATTCAGTGTGTAAGATGTATGAGACAGGAGAAGTCCAATCCGATTTTCGGCAGAATGTTGTTATACCTATTCCCAAGAAAGCGGGTGCTGACAGGTGAGAAAACTATCGCACCATTAGTTTAGTATCTCATGCCTGCAAAATTTTAACACATATTCTTTACAGAAGAATGGAAAAACAAGTTAAAGCTGAGTTGGGAGAAGATCAATTTGGCTTCAGAAGAAATGTAGGAACACGTGAAGCAATCCCGACTTTACGTCTGATCATAGAGGATCGAATCAAGAATGACAAACCCACGTATATGGCATTCGTAGATCTAGAAAAGGCATTCGATTATGTTGATTGGACCAAGCTATTTAAGATTCTGAAGATGATAGGGATCAGATACCGAGAACGAAGAATTATCTACAATCTGTATAAAAATCAGTCTGCAGTGATAAGAATCGAGGGCTTTGAAAAAGAAGCAGCAATCCAGAAAGGAGTGAGGCAAGGCTGCAGTTTGTCTTCCCCCTTCTTTTCAATGTTTACATAGAACAGGCAGTAAAGGAAATCAAAGAGGAATTTGGAAAGGCAATCACAATCCAAGGAGAGGAAATCAAAACCTTGAGATTTGCCGATGATATTGTTATTTTATCTGAGACTGCAGAAGATCTCGAGAAGCTGCTGAAGGGTATGAACGAAGTCATGGGTAAGGAGTACAAGATGAAAATAAATAAGTCCAAAACAAATGTAATGGAATGCAGTCGAACGAAGGCAGGTGATGCAGGAAATATTAAATTAGGAAATGAAGTCTTAAAGGAAGTAGATGAATATTGTTACTTGGGTAGTAAAATAACTAACGATGGCAGAAGTAAGGAGGACATAAAATGCAGATTAGCAGAAGCAAGGAAGAGCTTTCTTAAAGAAAGAAATTTGCTCACTTCAAAACATTGATATAGGGATTAAAAAGATGTTTTTGAAGACTCTTCGTGTGGAGCGTGGCATTGTATGGAAGTGAAACGTGGACGATAACTAGCTCAGAAAGAAAGAGAATATAAGCTTTTGAAATGTGGTGTTACAGAAGAATGCTGAAGGTGAGATGGATAGATCGAATCACAAATGAAGGGATACTGAATCGAATTGGCGAGAGGAGATCGATTTGGCTAAATTTGACGAGAAGAAGAGACAGAATGATAGGACAGACCTTAAGACACCCAGGACTTGTTCGGTTGGTTTTTGAAAGAAATGTAGATGGTAAGAACGGTAGGGGTAGACCAAGGTATGAATATGACAAGCAGATTAGAGCAGATGTAGGATGCTGTAGTTACGTAGAAATGAAAAGTTTAGCACAGGATAGGGTGGCTTGGAGATCTGCATCAAACCAGTCTATGGACTGGTGACTCAAACAATAATAATAATAATAATAATAATAATAATAATAATAATAATAATAATAATAATAATAATAATAATAATAATAATAATAATAATAATAATAATAATAATAATCAAACTCCTTTAATACTTGCATTTGATCTTCCGCATTCAACTTCCAGCTCACAAACGACGATATGTCACGCGTTGTAATTAGAGCTTTGCTAACATCGCTGGTAGCTGAATTCCTATTTTCGCGGTCAGTATATTTTTACAGTCACGTCCGCTGTGGAAGGTTTCTTTGTATTACCTTTAGCTTCTTCTTCTTCACTGTTACGTATTGTCATTTGGTCGTTTTCTGGTTAAAAAATCCAGTCAGCTTTGCTTTGAGACATAACTACACAAGTTATGTTCGAGATAAATACTGCACTATGATGCTATTTACAGACACGCAGACACATAAATTATCCATATTATTATAAAAGGCGCAGATACGGTATTAAACACTGCACGCACTCAGTCAGTAACATGAGTTACACATATTTACATGACAGACGTCGCATGAAACTAGGAAATAAACACACGGGGACACAGAACTGCACACGGTTCACGGAATATAAGAAAACTTTCACCAAAAAATATTACGAACAACAGTACCGCAAACACTGAATCAACCATCACGGCCCTGAGTTGGGCCATGGTCAATGTCACAGTCAAGAGAAGGAAGAGGTGCGGCCTCCCAGCAGGGCTGCTTAACTTCCAGCTAGCTCTTCCGTCCAGTCTCGTGCGTGCATTTAGGCCGCTTACAAGAGTTACGTCTCAATAAATGCTCCTCATATAAAACCTACGTAAAAATAATAAAATAATGAACAATAATAAATGTGTATAAAAGGCGTGATCAAAGCGTTTCCGTCTGAGGGCGTTGCTGCAGCGGACATGGAGCGTAGTGCGACTCCGGTGTGGGTATAAAAGCACGGACATATAAGCAAAGGTATCAGTGTGGCAGTCGTCTCATGCCGAGGTGCGTGAGTTCAATGCGGCCACGTGAACTATGGTGACGTCATTACCAAATGCGTCCAAACAGGACCAACGTGCTGTTATTCTGTTACTGGCTGCCGAAGAACGAACACAGAGAATGAAGGCCGTGTATGAAAAGGCATGTCTGTCGAAAACCACCGTTGTGGAATGGTGCACCAAGTCCCGTGAGGGTCACGTTTCGACAAAAGACGCCGGTCGATCTGGGAGGCCAGCATCATCCATTATGGACAACAACAAGTGGGCGGTAGATTAGGCGATTAGGGCGGCCCATTCGTGCGCGATTATCACGCCTTCGGTCCCCTCAGAAAAGCCTTGAAGGGTCGACGCTTCCCGTCGGGCGAGGATGTGCAGCAGGACACGGTGTTGTACCACACGGATATATTCACCGTGGCGCGTCGGTAGGATAAGTGCTGCAATTCTCGAGGCGACTTTGCCTGATTGGCATCCCGATTCAGGACTGTACGGCCGTCGAACGGAAACTTTCTGACTGCCTCTTGTACACCGTTCAAATAAAAATTAGAAGGACATGTTTTTGAACGTATGCCATGCTCCACAAAACAATACCTCACATCCAGGTATATTACCAACTAAATCTTTATTCTTTACCATAGAAGTATACAAAAGAACATCGATGGTTTCGGGTTCAATTTCAGAACACAAACCGAAATGTCAAAATAGGAGCGAAAACAAAGTGATGACAGTCCTCCAGCGTGGATTTTTATCACTTTGTTTTCGCTTCAGTATGGCGTGTGCCCTCCACGAGCATTGATCACAGCTTGGCACCTACGTGGCATGCTCCGTATAAGTCGACGGAGGTCACTTTGCGGTATCAGGTCCCATTCCCCAATGAGAGCCTGCTCGAGGTCTTGGAGAGTCTCTGGTGGAACAGGACGTCCGCGTTCACTTCTGTCAAGCCTATTCCACACATGTTCGATGCCGTTAAGGTCGGAACTCACTGCTGGCCATTCCATCTCTTGAATGTCCAGTTCTCGCAAGAGAGTTCTGGTTATGCGCATTATATGAGCGCTGGCATTGTCGTGCATGAGTACGAATTCAGTGACAACACCGTATGCAACAAACAACACATGCTGTAGCAGTATCTGCTCGATGTACCTAGCTGCGGTAAGATTACCACGGATGACGACAAGATCCATACGGCCTTCAATACTGATGCCATCCTACACCATCACAGAAACTTGTCCGAATCGGTCGCCTTCCTGGAAAATATTTGCAATGTACTACTCACTACGGCGTCCCATACACGCTGTGTCAGGGGAAATCTGGACTCGTCTGTGAACAACGCAGGTCTCCATTGGCGAAGTTGCCAGTTGACGTGGGTACGGGCAAACAGAAGGCGAGCTGCACGATGTTGCTGCATTAAACGGGGCATTTGAACAGGACGTCTGGGCCATAAGGACACTTCTCTTAACCTGTTCCTTACTGTCTGGTCAGACACCGTGACTCCAGTGACCCTTCTGAGGTCTGGTTGCAGTTCTCTGGCAGTTGATGAACGACGCCGCAACGCACAGATGGTCAGATATCGGTCATCCTGTGGCGTTGTCCAACCCTCCTTGTAATCTGGCCTGTCTCATTGTAGCGAATCCACAAGCGGTGAATAACTGAAGGAGAGACATTGAGATTCACGGCAACACGACGACAAGTCCATCCTTCCTGGATCAAAGTGACGGCCCTTGCGACTTGAGGGAACCGGGAAGTGTTCCAAACAGAGAGATGCGCATCTTGGTATTTCATCCATTCAAACATTCAGTTTTCAATGGATTTTGTTATTTTTTTCAGTAGTTTATCAAAGCCTGTTCTTTGATTGTTCATACATTCATTACTCTAAATCAAAAAACTGCTAAGTAAACGAGTCATTAACTTACTGAAAATTCTAAAAATCTTTGATATTTTAGGTACATTTTCTGATAGCGTTTTTAAAAATTTGGACTTGAGATTTGTACATGTTATTCTACCACTGTTATTTGACCTTGGTAAGTAAATCCAACTTCCTAACTGAAACATATTTCAGTGAAGAAAATAATTACCTTGCACCAAAAAATCTGCCAAAATCCTAAAATAAAAAAATTATATCTTGGAATCTTTCAAACCTAATTTCATAATTTTACTTACTAGCAGTCATTATTACATGTACAATGTATGGTCCTTTCTATGCCTAACAGTTCCTTAAAAATGTACCTACGCTTACAAAAATGTAGTATTGAGAAAAGTGATTGAAATATAAAACTTAGTAAACTATTGCATTATATTCTATGAAAACAGTTATTGGTAGGCGTTCCCACATACAATTATTAAAACTTTCATTTACATTTTGAGTCTCCCCATGAAGACATTTTTTCTATAGTTTCTCTTCACCGAGATCTCTAAAAATAGGTCTCATGGATTCTATCACAGAACTAGGAAGTGAGTGTTTGTGCAGATAACTAATACAACCTGCTAAAGCTTTCTGGAAGGTTCTGTAAAAGTTGCGTCGAGTAAAAGTTGCGCTGAGTAAAAGTTGCGCCGTGGAGATTCCCCGCAGGGAGTAGAAGTGGTTTGACAGCTGTCTTAAGCAAATGCTACCTGCGCTGCACCGCGGGGACTTATTTCCAGGTTCAACGAATGGTGTAAATATCTGTACAGCTGAGATTTTGAAACCTCTATATATAAATGACATGTCCTGACTGACTGACAGACTCATCATTGCCGAGCCAAAACTCCTGGACATAAAGAAGTGAAATTTTCGGGATACATTTATATTAGGGTGTAGGTGCTCACTAAGGGAGGATTTTTGGATATTCCGTCGCTGAGGGGGCGAAAAGGGGGTGAATTTTTAAAATGAGGATATCTATATCTCAAAAACTTGAAAGTTTACAGACGTAACTTTGGTATTTAGAATCTCCTTTAAAAATAAAGAAACACGTATTTTTTTGTTTTCAGAAAATCCCATTAAGGGGGATGAAAAAAGGGGGGAAAAGGTGTTGATCACCTTCTATGAAGAGACTTATATCTTAAAAAGTTAAGATGTTACAGACGTGAAAATTGGTATTTGGAAGCACCTTTGAAAATAAACACGTATTTTTGTGTATTTGGATAATCCGACGAATAGGGGTGAATAGGAGTGACAAACGGGGTGAATTTTAAAAAAGACTATATCTGAAAATTACGGATTTGAAAACTGGTATTTGGAATTTCCTGTAAAATTATACATTTTTTTCGGATAATCCACTTAAGTGGAAGTGTAAACAGAGAGTGAATTTTTAAAATTAGCATATCTACAGTATATCTGAATAATCTAAGATGTTGCAGACCTGAACATTAGTATTTATAATTTCCTTTAATAATAAGGGAACACGTATTCTTTGGTTTACGGGAAAAAAACTTTGACTGGGGGCGGTGGAAGAATTGAAAAATTAGTTGAATTATTTGTATGAGAATATATATATATAAATGTATACCAAAAATCTAAAGATGTTACAAACGTAAAAACTGGTATTTGGGATCTCCTTTAAAAATAAAGAACACGTATTTTGCGGGGGGGGATCAACGTGTTGGGGGAGGGGTGGGATGAAAACGGAAATGATTTCCTTTTACGAGGATACATATAACTCAAAAACTGAAGAAATTACAGTCGTGACAATTGGTATTTTGAAGCTATTTTAAAGAAACGGGTACTGTTTGTTTTTAAAAATTCATTTGAGTGAGGAGTGTGAAAGGAAGTGAAAAAAATGAATTCTTTTTCTGGAGAAACTTATATCTCAAAACTGAAGGTTACAAGACGTGGAAATTGGTATTTGGAGTCACCTTTAAAAATAAAGAAACACGTATTTTTTGGATGGGGGAAACCAACTTAACGGGCGGGTGTGGAGTGAAAGGAGTTTAATTCCTTTCATGAAGATACTTATATCTCAAAAACTAAAGATGTTACAGACGTGAAAATTAGTGTTTGGAATCTCTTTTAAAAATAAAGAAACACGCATTTTGTGGGGGGGGGGGAATCAGCTCTCAAAACTGAAGATGTTGCAGTCGTGATAATTGGCATGTGGAATCTCCTTTAAAATAAAGAAACACGCATTTTTTGGAGGCGTGGGGGAATCAACCTAACGGGCTGGGGTGAAAAAAGAGTTGAATTCTTTTTATGAGAATACTTATACCTCAAAAACTGAAGATGTTAGAGGCACGAACATTTGTACTGTATTTGGAATCTTCTTTCAAAGTAAAGAAACACGTGTTCTTGTGTCTTCGGAAAATCCACTTAAGGGGGGTGAATGAATTGAAAAATCAGTTGAATTATTTGTATGAGGATACTTATATCTCAAAAATTAAAGATGCTAAATACGTGAAAATTGGTATTTGGAATCTCCTTTAAAAATATACACGCACTTTTTGGGAGGCGGGAATCAATGGGTAGGAAGGGGTGGGGTGAAAAAGGAGTTGAATTACCTTTATGAGGATTCTTATATCTAAAAACTGAAGATGTTACAGGCGTGAAAATTAGTTTTTGGAATTTCCTTTTAAAAATAAAGAAACACGCATGTGTTCTTTTGGAAAATCGACGTAAGGGGTGTGGATTTGAAAGTAAGTAAATAAGGAGTTGAAATATTGTTATGAGGATGCTATATCTAAAAACTGAAGCTGTTACAGACGTAAAAGTTGGTATCTTCAATGTTCTTTCAAAATAAGCACGATTTTTTGTTTTCTGGAAGTCCACTTAAGGCGGAGGGGGATGGAAAGAAGTGAAGAAGAAGTTGAATTTTTATGAGTATAATCTCAAAAACTGAAGGTGTTACAGACGTACAGACATGAAAACTGGTATATGGAAACTCCTTCAAAATAATGAAACACGTACTTTTTGGTTTTCGGATAATCCAGTTAAGGGGCTGAAAAGAAATGAAAAAGCGGGTAAATTTTTAAAATGAGTACCGGTATATTTACATTATATGTCACAAAATTTACATGTTAGAGACAAGAAACTTGATATTTTGAGAGTCCTTAAAAATACAGGAACATGCAACTTTTTGTTTCGGAGATGCCACTTAACGGCGGATGAAAAGAAGTGAAGAATAGTTGAATTATTTTTTATGAGGATACTTATATCTGAAAAACTGCAGAATTTACTGACGTGAAAAATTGGCATTTAGAATCTCCTTTAAAAATAAAAAAAAAAGGAATTTAATTTTCGGAAAATACACTTAGATGGTGGTAGGAGTGGGGGAAGGACTGATCGAGGGGTTGCATTATTTCTGTGGAGATACTTTTGTATATCTCAAAAACTGAAGATGTTACAGATATGGGAATAGGTATTTGGAATCTCCTTTAAACATAAAGAAATATGTATTTACTTTTTTCGACTTAAGAGAAGACTGTTTCTCGCAGGTAAAGTTGTATGTCGCACGGTCGTATTAGCCCCAAAAGGTAATACCACAAACATGGTTTACAAAGAGATTTTATACTTATGAATTTTCAGTTACCAGTAATGTCTTAGTACAATGCCGAGGAACGATTACCTTGTTCATATTACAAAATCCACGCGAGTGAAGCCGCGGGTAATTGCTAGTTAATATATATAAAATGTTATTCACTCTATCAATGTTGATTTCTTGCACTTTTAAAAGACCTGCATCGTATTTATATCAGTGGGTGGAATGTGTATAACTACGTAGTGTGACTTTATTTACAAACCAAGTGTGTAAACATGGAACCAGCTTTTCAGTCTCGTGAAGAATTTCCACAGCCTGTTTGTAGTTAAATGACAGGGTCAGGAATAGAATGAATGAAGAATGAAATACCACTAAAGGAAGAAAATGCTGCCGAATTCGAGGACTGGCATGCTTTTCCGGACAAAGATTAATGGATGGCAAATGAAATGATAGGGAATTTGTTGAATAAAGAATGACCAGTGAAAACAGAAAAAAACTTTCTCACCCTACGTTTTCCCTAACATGCACCCCTTATGAAGTGATAGGAGTCAAGAATTAACCATAGCTACTGCCAAGGAAAGGAAATTGTGTGCCCTGGCGAGGCCTGTCGCATTCCCCTGGGTAGAAAAGATTAGTAAATGACAAATGAAATTGTTTCAAACAGTGATGCTGATATAAAGATGAAGAAATCAGAAATAATATTTTGAAAACCCCGATAAGGTGTAAGTAGGCAGTGGACACTGTCACATTCTGAAACGCGAAACTTCCCTGTGGAATTCCAAAACAAGACATCTCGCTAATGAGATCCTAGAATGATTAATGACCAGGGTGCAAGCTTTACTGATTTTAACACGGCGCAACTTTTACTCGGCGCACCTTCTGCAAACCGCACCATGACTCACCTTTGGAGCACAACAGATGTTGTGGGTATGAGTCAGTAGATGCCTTATGTAAAAATATTGCCCACACAGCTGACCTCATATCCTTCAAGTTGTGGGTATTTCTCCTGATACCTAATCCATTGTAAGACTGAATCAAGTCTATTTCTGAATCAGTTAACCTACCAGCACCACCTATTTGTTTTTTGTCATGCCACACTTTACCTTTCAAGTCTTTCTTTAGTCTCCTAAGTCTGGCACCCATTCTTTTTGCACATGCCCTACACATTCCAGTTTCTCTATACTTACATTAGGGCCATAAGGCTTTGCTTCACTGACTAACGTATATCCTTTGGAATCCCCCTCTCCTAGGTAATACAAATACCGCACTCCTCTCCCATCACCTGATCGAAGGAAGAGTTCTTTAGCACCAGCTGCTTCCATGCCCCCACAGGAGCCTTCAGAGTTCTTTACACATTTATGGTCCTTGATGTTTAACCTGCACCCTCTGCAGCACTTTGTGAGAATTCCACAGTCCAATACCTTACCTGTGTCACTAGATGTGACAGTAACTACTCCATGAGAGGAGGTGTGGCCTTTCTTCTGCCATGTCCCATCTCATCCCACAGTAATGTCACTATCACCATTGTTTTCTTGGATAGCTTCTGTTGCTGCAGTTCTCATTGTTTCATTACTCACTTTGTAACCGTCCAGGCTTCTCCAGCCAGACTAATTTAATATACTACCATTCAACGCGATATCATTTGATATCAAGTTTATCCGCCATCGGCAATTATTCGTAATAACATATTTATTCTACGTCAATCATTTGTAAACAAGGAATCATATTATATAGTTATAACATCATTTATTATTTAAATTATTATGTTAGGTAGGATAGGAATTCATTATGTACTGTAAATATGGTCAATATGTTGAGACATAGTTGTTGTCATTTCATATCAGACTTGTGTATACGGAAAAGGTTATTCTTATAGCGGGGGAAAATTACATGAGTCATTGGGTTAAACTCATGAGCCAAGGTAGTAAACAGAGACCCGCGCGCGAGGCTTGCATACCAGCAGACTACATCATCGCCACGCCTTCTGATCTTGTCAAGAAGAAAGAAGAGGGAGATGACAATGCGATCTACGAATCAGATGCTTCGTTATATAGAGATCTGAGATTGAGCTGCTACCAAGAGTGGGGAGAGCCCGGTGATATTATCTAACACGGAGTCTCGGACACTCACTCATATCGCTACTTCTACTGTGAACATCTACTTTGAACGACGTTATTGATTTTGAGACAGTGTGGGGTCTCTCCGAGACATAGTTATTTTTGTACAGTGTGTTGTCGCTTCAACACTTTACTCAGCTGCGGTTATGTTATCGGATCTGCGTGAGACGAAACAAGCTTACGGCTTGTGTTATATTCAGTAAATCTTCTGGACGAAGAACTATGTTTAGTTCAAGTCCATGGAATTTGGTACAAGTCTGTACCGTATAAATAGTATAGCTCAGTTGGATTGAGATTTCTACTAACATGGAAAAATTCATATCTCTGAATTTTCTCCTCATACGATCAACGCTGATCAGTTTTTACAAGTATAGGGCCAATGTCTAATTTAAAGACTAGGCAATTAGGGAGTGCTAGTTCAGATAGCCCGTACCACATCATAGAAGGAAGGATGTCCATGGAGCCAATTCTACTTCGAGAAGAAGAGAACGAGTAACCACGGAAACCAGATGACTTCAACGGAAACTGCAATTGGTGAGCTTCAATTAGATAAAGCAAGCAATAGTCATTTGAGTAACGTAAATTCTAAATCCCTCCACGCTTCAAGGAACTTTTCCGATTCATCTCATTATTTTTGAACAATAAATTAATTTGTATTTTATATTGCGTTAATTTTCTTTCTCAAACGATACATAATGGTTAATTATTTAAAATCCTACCCCTGTGATTTAAGTATAAGTCTCTATGCTAGTAAATATAAATTTTGCTTTACAGTTTTGTTTAAAACTGTAACGCTGGCGCCCATAAATCACATAAAGAAATGGGAAACCATGGAATGTTAATTGTTTCTATTTGCGTGGCAATTTGCGGGCAAGCCACATATAGTTTATTTGATATTCATGTGTCCCAAGGTAATAACTTTCATCTCCCCAAGTGTTTTGATGAGGAGAGCGAACAGTTACAATTTCAAGCGGATGTTTCTTCAAAATCCCATAATAATTACTAAATTTCTTAGATGGAGGGGGTAAGTCTAACATTGCACAAAGGCTCTCTGCAGCTTTCTGCCCTTTCCATATGCAGCGCATGCAACACACCATTCTTAATATATATTTAATATCTATCTGAAGTTTTTCCTGAAGTCCTACTTGAATTATTTATGTTACAAATCTGATAACTAATAACCAGTTTAGAAGAAAGTCCTTTCCTGACACTAGTATCTTCAGTAATAATCAGAGACTTCACATTTAGAGTATTTACAACAAGTATCATTGCTAATGAATTCTGATAATAACTGTATATTAACAATAATATTACCTTTGCCAGTACTATTTACAGAATCACTGTCAACAACTTCTTCACCCAAACATGTCAGTTTTCTACCTGAACAGCTTGGAATATTTAGGCCTGCATTATCACTTCAACTAAGTTACTTTGTTCTTGCACGTTAGAATGAACACTAGGTTCGCAATTGTTTACTTTATCGTATTTATTCCCTTGGAATTTACGTTCTTTTTACACACTACGTACTCGAAGCATTATCAGTATATTATAACACCACTTATAGTGTGAAGATGAAACCAACGTGCAACAAAATCAATTTTATAACTTCAAATGGACCAACTTGTGTACTCATACAAACACACAACACAAAACAAAAGAAGATGTGGCAACGCATACACAGATTAAAGCAGACTAGCCAACATAAAACAAACTCAACAAAATTTACTAGGATACTTTATCACCACAGGGGAAGGAGAAATTGAGATCAGAGTACAAAGCGGCGTGGTATTACTCAACTTACAGAGACGCGCAGTCCTTTTAAATATTTTTTAAAGAACTAAATATGATCAAAACAATATTAAAATACATATCATTTTGTTCAGAAAACTTAGGAGAATTTAATACAATCAAAAACCAAAAATGCATTTTTTTATCCTTTCTCACTTCCCAGTTGCCTTGAACCTCGTGAAGATGTCCCATGGGATGTGCTGGTTTACGTACGACGTGCTCAGATGACCACAGTACTCTGTGTACGTCAAAACGACACATGGACGCACCGCTATTCACTTTGTCTTGAGGGGACACCTGACCGTTTAATGCATAGCTACGCCTACAGACGGAGTATCACTTCGATTTGACATACCCTGAGTAGCTAAGGTCTAAAGATATGCTGTACGACCATTGGAACCCCATCTACCAAATTAACGTTCACACACCAGACGTTACAAAACATGCTCCCCAAAATATTTTGAACTGTGCATATATAATAATGAGTACAAGCGCCTCATGCGCCACTGCTGGAGGACAAGGTCGAGTTAATCCTGGTGGATGACAGAATGCAGTAGTGCCAGGTTCCGTGACTGAGTACCTTTCGTCCTCGCGCCTCGGGTTCGATTCTTGAACAACACGAGGGATTTTATCTCTGATGGTTAATCCCGTTGTCTCGAAGACTAGGTGTTTATTCTGTCCCTCACATTCCTGCAACTCGCACACCACGCACAACTCTATAGGCTACTCCACCAAAGCAACACGCTCCATGCACGGAGGATGCCACACACCCTCGTCGGAGAGTCTACCTTATAAGGGCTTTACCAGGCTAGCAATAGCGGAACGAAATTTATATATTCATGGTTATTCACCTAAGATGTTACACGGCAATAAAGTCTAAACCATTAAAGATATCGATATTCTGTTTTCATGTTCGTAAATGATACCCAGGGGCTTGTAAATTAATATGCTACGTATTCTCATGCGTGATTAATAACCGAGATATTGATACTAACTCCATATTTTAAATGGAACGACACAAATTCATATAGCTGACCTAAGAGCTCAACTGCGTACAAGTTCAAATATGTAAATATTGTCAAAATCAGGCAGTTACTTTTGGAGATAACAATAAGAATAGAATGCGCGGTTTTGCATGCCGCATCAGACGGCGTGCAGTCGGGCAAGGACATATTGACGCGCAAGTAGTTTCCTGGGTGCGAGTCCAGCCACAGAATGGATACCACGAATATAAGCATATCGTGCACATGTGATGGGTTTGCAAACTGTGTATGACAGGCGAATTCATGACAGGACAGAGAGGGTTGATGTTTCTAAAAGGAATAGCATAATTACTTTCACTTCAAAGGAACATAACGAAAGCTACAGTATAATTGTCACTGGTTTGAGTGTACAGTACATACTACTGTATAAAGTGAGAAATAAACATAACACAGGGCACCTGAAGAGCTCCTTCTAGAAAAGCAAATGAATAATGTCCGAGGTAGGCTTCATTGGTAATGATCCTAATGGCGTGGTCACGGGAACATAACAATGTGCATTCGGGAGAGCGCAGGTTCGAGTCCTGCCTCGCCCGGCCTGAAAGTGATGGTCATGGTCTTCCATGTTCAGTACCAAGTGGATTGGTACCTTTGAGATAAACCACGGCCGACGTCTTTTCCACATCCTTCCCATTCCCATCCGTGGGGAAAAAGGCCAAACTGAGCGGAACCTGTTACACATGGATTCAAAAATTATGCAAAGAAACTAATCTCCCTTCCCCGTTGTGCGTTCGCCAGTCATACAGTAACGTTGCACAACCACGGTACGGTATGTTACGGTACATCACAGTATGTGTTCGATAGTTTACAGTACATGAATGGTATCCGTTCTGTGGCTGGAATCAATGCCAGGAAACAGCTTGCATGCCAGTACGTCCTTGGCCGACCGCACACTGTCTGATGGGGCACGCAAATACCAAAATGCGCTTTTTATTGATATCTCAAGAACTAACTGTCCTATTTTGAAAATGCTTACATATTTGAACTTGTACACAGTTGAACGTTTAGGCCAGCTTTATGTATACGTGCCGCTTCATTTAAAAATATGGAGTTAGTATCAATATCTCTGTTATTAATCACCCGATGAGAATAAATAGCACATTATTTTACAAGCCCCTGGGTATCATTTACGAATATGAGAACAGAATATCGATATCTGTAATGGTTTAGACGTTATTTCCGTGTAACACCTTAGGTGAATAACACTGTGTACATATATCAGTTGGCCCTTCAGCCCCGTAGTTTCTACTTGTAAGTGTCCCGCACGCGCGAATGATGAATGGGAGGCCTAATCGCAGGTTTACAATGTCTCAATAGATTACGATTATGCCCACGTATTCGTCGTTGATGAACACACTTAGCCATTGCCTATATGTTGACAGCACCCGTGGTGCTACTGAACCAAATACCAGTCTCTTGCCGAGGCTTACTAACACAGAGGGTGGGGCATTGGACAGGTAACTCTGCAGCGACGGCCATCTGGATGTTATCTCTTCACATTCTGACGTCGCCTACCTGCAGCAATAAGCCTGTGAAAATCAGTTATTAAGTTTCTCATTAATCATTAGTGCATGCGAGACACATGTAAGCAGATAGTATGGCGCTGGCGGGCCAGCTGCCATATAAATTATACTCACTTGGGTACATGCGAACCATTAAAGATAATATTCAGAGAATAATACGAAGCGACAGCTCTCCTTGCAAAACATAATATCGCAAGAGGTGATGGTACCACGAACTCTAAGAGAATTTTGAAAAGAGATTGAAAAAGGTTAAAGGACACCACACGGAAGCTTTTCTGAATTCTGACAAAAGAAATTCATAAATAAAGAATGCTATTGACAAATCAAGTTAAATTTCTTGATGAAATATTTAAGCAATGCTGAAAATCTGTTCAGTGTGAACGAAAATCCTCCGAGGAATTTCTCAGATTTCATACTACAATGAGATATGAATGAGGAACTAACATTACGTAACATGTATATTGTTACTTGGATAGTCAAATTACTAACGATGGCACATACTGCAGACTAGTACAAGCAAGCAAAGACTTTCTCAAGAAAAATTTGCTGACTTCAAACAAATATAATAATAATAATAATAATAATAATAATAATAATAATAATAATAAAAAGAATGTTATTTGCTTTGCAACGCACTAAGTACTTTTACGGATTCGGGGACGCCGAGGTGGCGGAATTTAGTCCCGCAAGAGTTCATTTACGCGCCAGTCAATCTACTGACACGAAACTGGCGTATTTGAGCACCTTCAAATACCACCGGACTGAACCAGGATCGAACTTGCCAAGTTAGAGTCAGAAGGGCGGCGCCTCAACCATCTTACCCACTCAGCCCGACAATAATAATAATAATAATAATAATAATCATCATCATCATTATCATCATCATCATAATACCACGAACCTATAAAATGCCGTAGCAGGGGAAGTGGTTATACTCCCACGTGGCGCGTCCCAGGTGGCGGATAGGGCTTCCTCACCGGCTTACCGTTGGACTTGAGCGAAATGAAATAGCTCTCGCCGATGATCTGATAATAATAATAATAATAATAATAATAATAATAATAATAATAATAATAATAATAATAATAATAATAATAATAATAATAATAATCGTATGGCCTCAGCAACCGTGTGCAGACATTTCAATTTGACGCCATCTGGATGTCTGCTCGTCAATTTCGACGTTCCGTTTTACTCTAGGCCCCCCCACTAGATGGCAGACCGAGTAAACCGAAACTCTCTTGGGCGTCTATGGCTGAGATTTAATGAATTTTGTCGGGTAAACACCAAATGTGTCACCAGAGATCTTTTACATGCCGACATCGTACGACATGGAGTGTCGAATGGAATTTTTTCCGCCCTTCAAAAATCCGACTACCTCTGCCGGGTTTGAACCCGCTCTCTTGGGATTCGGAGGCCGACACTCTACCGCTGATCCACAGAGGCAGCTGATGATCTGATCATCTCAAGTGATCACTCCAACTACTCATATTCAACTTGTGAATCTGGCATGATGGATCGTAGTCGATCAAAGCAACTAACTCAGGCCTCAGACGTACATAGTTCGGGTTCTCCCGATCATCGGATTCTGGGGTATCGGTAGCGTCATGCTGAGAAGAGTGAGAGCTTTTCAAAATCTCTTCGTCCCAAGAAAAATAACTTCATAGGTACAGTCAACGTAAACACCCTTCCGAAAACTGGGAAACTCAAACAACTAATTGATATCCTGAATAAATTTGAGATTCAAATTGCAGCAGTACAGGAAACAAGACGAGAACAATTTTGATTCAGAAAACTTTAGGAAATACTGTATAAGGGTGAACCAGCTATAAAATATGGAGATAATCTACCGCAATTTGGAACAGATTTTTGATAAGAAAATCAATAGCAAATTCAGTGCTCAATTTTACATTCGCCTCTGAAAGGCTATCTGTCCTCACAGTCAAATCGATTGATTAATGCACATGCACCCATAAACAGTGTCAATAACAAAAATCGTCAGAAAGTTGAAGACTTCTGGGATCTCCTTAAGGAAACCATCAACAGCATACCCAAACATTATGTGAAGATCTTGCTAGGTGATTTTAATGTACAGATTGGTGGTGAAAGAAAGTATAGATGGATCGTAGGCCATCATGCAGCACATCGGAGGACAAATAAGAGTGGTGAGCACCTAATAGTTTGCAGTAAATCCTTTAATTTGCGAGTAATGTCCACATATTTGTCCAGGCCTCCACACAATAAGAGAACATGGAAATCACCAAATCCCTTATTAGGTGAATTCCGTATCGACCATGTAGCAGTCTCCAAACAGAACGCCTGTGAAATCCAAAGCTTTGGAGTACGCGAGGGACTGGTTGATTCTGATCACTGCCTAATCCAAGTCATAGTGAAATTGCAACATAATAAATCCAAGCCCAAATTTCATAGATTACCAAGAGTGGACCCTGTATACCTTAAACAAAACTCTTCATGGCATTAAAGAACAAGATCCCAAGGATGAACATGACTTGCGATAAAAATTCAAACATCAGCACAGAAGTTAGGATAGCCCCCGAGCAAACGAAAACACAGATGGTGGAATACAGGCTGTGATAAAAAATTGAAGACAGAATCAACGCCTGGAAAAATGGAACGGGCAACAGACGACTGAACGACGAGAGGCATTCATTAAGACTGAGAAATTGACAGCCAAGATAATTCGCAGGGAAAAGCGTGCATATGACAAGAACAAACTCACAAACATAGAACGGGATTGCATCAAAAACAACTGTAATAATTTCTACAAGATATTCCGTGAGAGAATATGTATCTGGCACATTAAAGAAAAACACCAAATAAAACAACATGGTCCTAGCAAATTACTTCCAAGACCTACTCAATTGTGGCCCACCGAAGGAGAAATTGCACTTTGAAAAGCCCATGCCAAACCCAGATTCACATCCACCGACACTTTTAGAAACAGCAGAGATCATTCGATCTCTTGAAAATAACAAAGCACCGGGAAAAGCTGCCATCACCTCAGAGATGTTGAAACTTGGAGGTGAAGAGCTCACTAGAATAATTCACGCAATCCCATCAGAAATCTTGAAAACAGCAGCGACACCTCAGGACTGGAAGTGCACGTTGAATCATCCTTTGCAAAAAAGTGACAAAACAATCCGAGTAATTACAGAGGTATATCCGTACTACCCGTTGCTTATAAAGTTCTATCCAAAGCCCTCCTAAACCGACTAGAGAAACAAACAGATCATTTGATTGGGGAATATCAAACGGGTTTAAGGAAAGTACGTTCTTGTGCTGAACAGATATGGGATCTGAAAATGATTCTGAAGATCCGCAAAAGCAACAACACGATAGTCACTTTCGTGGACCTGACTCTGTGG
Organism: Anabrus simplex; assembly: GCF_040414725.1. Lineage (NCBI taxonomy): Eukaryota > Metazoa > Arthropoda > Insecta > Orthoptera > Tettigoniidae > Anabrus > Anabrus simplex. Next base: position 46,019,391 of record NC_090266.1, on the reverse strand, counting down.
ATAGATAGGCCTTGTTCGACACGCTAGAAGAACTTCGAGTGGATAAGAAGTGCAGAGAACTGATACATCATACCCTCACAAACACAACATCTAATGTGAATTTTTGGAGGAAATGTTTGGCCCTTTTGAAGTGCACACATGTGTTCGTCAAGGAGATGGACTCTCTCCTCTTCTTTTTAACTTAGTTCTAGGTAAATTCACCAGAAAGTGGAGGAAGAATATCACAGGCATAACCATCGGGACTGGTGGGAACAAAATTAAAGTGAAATGCTTGGCTTTTGCAGATGACCTAGCTATCCTCACTAAGAACAAGGACGAAACTAGGTATGCTATCGAGACATTACACAGAATAGCATCACAGGCAGGCCTTCAGATATCATTCCAGAAAAACAAGTATATGCAGAATTTTCTGCAAAAGGGCAAGGAAGATTAAATTGAAACTGCACATGAGACAATTTCACAGCTGTCTTATTTTAAATATCTTGGAGAAATAATTCTTCCTTGGGGATTTGACAGTTTGGCCAATAAAAAAAGGGCCTCAAAACTTCAGAGGGCATTTAGACTGACATGGGATCACTACAATAAACGAGTTATGTCACGTAATGCTAAACTGAAACATTACAAAAGAGTTATTCTACCGGAAGCTCGATGAGAATCAGAAACTTTAACTTAAAGTGGTCATTCAAAAATTGTAGATATTGAAAAACAAGAACGTAATATTCTTAGAAATAAATTCGGTCCTATACGAGAAAATGGAATTTGCAACAAAATTCGAACTGCAGACCTCTATAGTTACACAGATAGCTTCATCGATACTGTACGGAGGACACGATTGAAATTATTTGGACACATTTTTAAAATGGCCTCTGGAAAGGCCTGGTGCAGGTCTTTCGATTTAACTCCCGTAGGCGACCTGCGCGTCGTGATGAGGTTGAAATGATGGTGAATACAGCACAATGCACCCAGTCCCCGAGCCAGGGGAATTAACCAGTTATGGTTAAATTCCCGATCCCACCAGGAATCGAACCCGAGACCTCTGTGACCAAAGGCCAGCACGCTAACCATTTAGCCATGGAGGCGGACAAAATGGATGATAATAGACTAACAAAAATGTTATTCAGTGTAATAAATTACCAAAAACAGGAGAATAAGTTGACTGGAGGAAACAAAAGGAGACCTGAATGAATTGAACATCAGGGAAGACATCATGAAAAATCGCCAAGTCATCAGGACATCAGCAAATAAACACACGTTTGTGGTCAAAACTAGCAGCGGGACTTTTACAAAGTGGTCAGAAGGACTGAAGTGGCAACACAGTGAATTCATGAAGAGAGTTTGGAACAATAGGAAGGCGAAAGTTATCACGCCAACGTGCTCTATGAATGGGCATAACGAAGCAATAATGATGATAATAAGAAGAAGAAGAAGAAGAAGAAGAAGAAGAAGAAGAAGAATGTTTGCATTCCCCTAACTATTTTTACGGTTTTCGAAGATTCCGTGGTGCCGGAATGTTGTCCCACAGGAGTTCTACCAACACGAGGCTAACGTATTTGAAGCCAGGATCGAACTTGTCACCGGTGCGCTGAGGGGCACGCAGCTGTGAGTTCGCAGCCAAGAGATAGTGGGTTCGAATCCCACTGTCCACAGCCCTGAAGCTGATTTTCCGTGGTTTCCCATTTTCACACCAGGCAAATGCTGGGGCTGTACCTTAATTAAGGCCAGGTCGCTTCCTTCCCATTCCTAGGCCTTTCCTGTCCCATCGTCGCCATAAGACCCATCTGTGTCGGTGCGACGTAAAGCTAATAGGGAACCTGCCAAGCTGGGGTCAGAAGGCCAGCGCCTGAACCGTCTGAGCTACTCAGCCCGGCTCTTACAAACATAGAGACATAAACATAGAAACATAGAAATACGTTTTTGAAGAACTTTGTGTGAAGCTTGGCATATAACGGAAGTCAAAGATGGATCATAATTAGCGTAGAAACAAAGATATTAGGAGCTTTTGAAATGTGGCGTTACATAAGGGTGTTAAAGATGAGTTAGGTAGATCGGATCACGAATATAAGGAGATACTAAATCGAGCTGGTTAGAAAAGATCGATCTGATGAAATTTGACCATAAGAGGAGAAATAATGTTAGTATTACCATGATTTGTTCAGTTAGATTTTCAGAGAAATGTAGGTGCTAAGGAATGTAGGGGTAGACCAAGGAAATCCAATAAGATTAGACCACCGAGAAAGACAACCTATGTGGATGTGGAACGAAACTGAATGTTCCAAATCAGAATATCCATCGATGTGCAACAATTCTACAAGGTACCCGGGTTCAAGTCCTTAGGCTCATACGTGACGTCATTTAGGGATGTGTTCAGAGAAGGGCGAATGTGAACACAGGCAGCCTGCGTGAAGTGGTGGCAAGTGACTGGGCCTTATACGATCGGCAAATTCCCGTTTGGCTGAAATCCAAAATCTTCCGTACTATGATCAGACCCGTGGCTAATACTAAGCTGAATGCTAGCCATTAACCAGGAGATATTAGCAAATTTTGCACACTATGGATAACCTGTGAACATTGACCAAATAAAATCCGACCGTGTCACCAATGTCGACGTAAAACATATTGTTGACGTCATCCCAGTAACTGAAAAACTGTGGTTGTTCACCTGAGATGGTACAAGCGTTAACTATGGAGTAGTTAGGGCACAGTGGTAATAAGAATCCTGCAACTCAGCATGCTAGTAACGAAAGGATGGCTTAATCAAATGAAGGAAGGCTTGCTAAGGGCAGCGTCAGCAGGAAAGACGCTGCAGACCGTGCACAATCAAGCAATCAATACTGATCTACATTTAGGGCAGTCGCCCAGGGGAAATTGGAAATTTTTTGAACATCTCCCTTGGTAAGTTATTCCAATCCCTAACTCTCCTTCCTATAAATTAATATTTGCCCCAATTTGTCCTCTGCAATTCCAACTTTATCTTCAAATTGTGATCTTTCCTACTTCTAAACACGCCATTCAAACTTATTCGTCTACTAATGATATTCCACGCCATCTCTCCGCTGACAGCTCGGAACATACCACTTAGTCGAGCAGCTCGTCTCCTTTCTCCCAAGTCTTCCCAGCCCAAATTTTGCAACATTTTTGTAACGCTACTCTTTTGTCAGAAATCACCCAGAATAAATCGAACTGTTTTTCTTTGGATTTTTCCCGTTCTTGAATCAAGTAATCGTGGTGAGGTTCTCATACACTGGAACCATACTCCAGTTGGAGTCATACCAGAAACTTATATGCTCTCTCCTTTACATCCTTACTAGAACCCCTGAATACCCTCATAACCATGTGCAGAGATCTGTTTCCTTTATATACAATCCCATGTATGTGATTACCCCAATGAAGATCTTTCCTTATATTAACACCAAGGTACTTACAATGATTCCCAAAAGGAACTTTCACTTCATCAAGGCAGTAATTAAAACTGAGAGGACTTTTCCTATTTGAGAAACTCACAAACTGATTTTTAACCCCGTTTATCAACATACCATTGCCTGCTGTCCATCTCACAATATTATCGAGGTCACGTCGCAGTTACTCACAATCTTGTAACTTATTTATTACTCTATAGAGAATAACATCATCCGCAGAAAGCCTTACCTCTGATTCCACTTATTTACTCATATCATTTATATATATATATATATAAGAAAATATAAAGGTCCAATAATACTGCCTTGAGGAATTCCTATCTTAATAATTACAGGGTCAGATAAAGCTTCGCCTACTCTAATTCTCTGTGATCCATTTTCTAGAAAAATAGCAACACATTCAGTCCCTCCTTTGTGTAGTCCAATTGCACTCATTATTGCCAGTAGTCTCCCATGATCCACCCTATTAAAATGCTTTAGACAGGTCAATCGCGATACAGTCCACTTGACCACCTGAATCCAAGATTTTTCTATACCTTGCTAGAATCCTACAAGTTGAGCTTCAGTGGAATAACCCTTCCTAAAACCGAACTGCCTTCTATCGAAACAGTTATTAATTTCGCAAGCATGTCTAATATAATCCGAAAGAATGCCTTCCCAAAACTTACATGCAACGCATGTCAAACTGACTGGCCTGTAATTTTCAGCTTTACGTCTATCACCCTTTCCTTTATACACAGGGGCTACTATAGAAACTCTCCAATCATTTGGTATAGCTCCTTCATGCAAACAATAATCAAATAAGTACTTCAGATATGTTACTATACCCCAACACATTGTCTTTAGTACATCCCCAGAAATCTTATCAATTCCAGCCGCTTTTCTAGTTTTTCAACTTTTGTATCTAATTGTAAAGATCATTTTTATCATATGTAAATTTTGATGCTTCTTTAGCATTAGTCACCTGCTCTCTCTGGATATTATCCTAGTAACCAACAATATTTACATACTGCTGACTGAACACTTCTGCCTTTAGAGGATCCTCACTTACGCACTCCCCGTGTTCATTAATGACTCCTGGAATGCCCTTATTGGAACCTGTTTCTGCCTTAAAGTACCTGTACATACCCTTCCATTTTTCACAAAAATTTGTATGACTGCCAATTATGCATGCCATCATGTTATGCTCAGCTGCCTTCTTTGCTAGATTCAATTTCCTAGTAAGTTCCTTCAATTTCTCCTTAATTCCACAGCCATTTCTAAATATTTATTTCCAGTCTGCACCTCGTTCCTAGTGTTTTCGTTTCTCTATTATAATAAGGAGGGTATTTACCATTGCTTACCATCTTTGAAGGTACCAACCTATTTTCACATTCCTCAACAACTGCTTTAAATACAACCCAGAGTCTGTTTTCATTTTTATTTACCGTCTTCCACCGATCATATTTACTTTATAAGAACTGTCTCACGGGTGCTTTATCAGTCATATGGTACTGCCTACAATGGAGATAATTGAGCAGAAAAACCTACCCAGCTACCTTCCCAATTGACATTCGGTAAATTCAGATCCCCCGCTACAATCACGTTCCTTTCCATGTCGTTTCCCACATAGCTGATTATCTTATCAAATAATTCTGAATCCGTGTCAGCGCTACCCTTTCTCGGTCTGTTCACTCCAAAGACATCAAGTTGCCTATTATCTTTAGAAATGAGCCTTACACCATGAATTTCATGTTTGTTATCTTTAAATTTTTCGTAGCTTACAAATTATTCTTTCACCAGAATGAATAATCCCCCTGCCACCATTCCTATCCTATCTCTACGATACACTCTCCAGTTCCGTCAGAAAATTTCTGCATCCGTTATGTCATTTCTCAGCAATGATTCAACTCCTATTACAATATCTGGTAAATATATATCTATTAAATTACTTAATTCTATTCCTTTCTTTACAATACTTCTCCAGTTGAACACGAACATTTTTTTGCCATCCTTACTTGACTTCCAGATCTCTGTACCCTTATCACCGCTCCCTAGATAAACCCGTTTCCCTGATTGTACCTCCCTATTACCCTTCCAAACAAATTTCCTAACTTATACGTACCACTGCGGTTTAAGTGAAGGCCATCTGAGCGCAGATCCCTATCTCCTACCCATCCATTAGGATCTAGAAATTTCATTCCGAGTTTCCCCGCATACCCACTCCATAGTCTCATTTAAATCCCCAATCACCCTCCAGTCAGTATCCCTCCTACACAGAATTCCACTGATAACAATCTCCGCTTCCTTAAACTGCATCCGTGCTGCATTTACCAAATCCCACACATCCCCAACTATGTTAATGAAATGAATACATTAAAAGGTATTTAATTAGCCCAAGGCGTCTGTGTGTAAAATAACTTATTTTGTTTCCTCGCCAACACCTAACACACTGAATAGAAAGAGACATTACGAACAAAACAAGTGTTAAAAGTTTAGATACGTGCCCCTTCACTAGTTGTAACTGAGAGCAGTGCAAGCAGCTGTACTCTGCTCCTTCACTAGTTGTAACTGAGAGCCGTGCAAGCAGCAGCTAGGCTTTACTCTGCTCCTTCTCTAGTTGTAACTGAGAGCCGTGCAAGGAGTAGCTAGGCTGCACTCTGCTCCTTCACTAGTTGTAACTGAGAGCCGTGCAAGGAGCAGCTAGGCTGCACTCTGCTCCTTCACTAGTTGTAACTGAGAGCCGTGCAGGCAGCTGGTAGGCTGCACTCTGCTCCTTCACTAGTTGTAACTGAGAGCCGTGCAAGCAGCTGCTAGGCTGTACTCTGCTCCTTCACTAGTTGTAGTTTAGAGCCGTGCAAGGAGCAGCTAGGCTGTACTCTGCTCCTTCACTACTTGTAGTTAAGAGCCGTACAAGGAGCAGCTAGGCTGTACTCTGCTCCTTCAGCAGTGCAAGCAGCAGCTAGGCTTTACTCTGCTCCTTCAGCAGTGCAAGCAGCAGCTAGGCTTTACTCTGCTCCTTCAGCAGTGCAAGCAGCAGCTAGGCTTTACTCTGCTCCTTCTCTAGTTGTAACTGATAGCAGTGCAAGAAGCTGCTAGGCTGTACTCTGCTCCTTCACTAGTTGTAGTTTAGAGCCGTGCAAGCAGCAGCTAGGCTTTACTCTGCTCCTTCAGCAGTGCAAGCAGCAGCTAGGCTTTCCTCTGCTCCTTCTCTAGCTGTGACTGAGAGCTGTGGAAGCAGCTGCTAGGCTGTACTTTACTCCTTCACTAGTTGTAACTGAGAGCCGTGCAAGCAGTTGCTAGGCTGTTCTCTGCTCTTCACTAGTTGTAACTGAGAACCGTGCAAGCAGCTGCTAGGCTGTACTCTGCTCCTTCACTAGTTGTAATTAAGAGCCGTGCAAGCAGCTGCTAGGCTGCACTCTGCTCCTTCACTAGTTGTAACTGAGAGGCGTGCAAGCGGCTGCTAGGCTGTACTCTGCCTGATCTGGAGCACTGCTCTTTGAGCCGAACTTTGCCCGCCTATATACAGTAGTAGGGTATAACTACAATTAGCTCAGGATAGAATGGATTGGAGAGCTGCATCAAACAAGCCTATGGATTTGATACCCAAAAGTAAAAAGCCTAGCATAATACGGTGTTGTTGTTGTTGTTGGTTCTGCTGTTGTATCCGTAACAACGTTATTACCACGGAAAATTGCATTAATCTCAACTATAGGAAGAGTGTTCAGATATTACGACATAGCAGAGCTCGAACAAATCAGCAATTCGGAACGAGAATCGAACTTTTATATTTGAGAACAGCCCTCAATACTTTAGCTGAAGAACTAACAGGTGGTTATGTCCCCTGTCCTGATTTAATTCCTCCCAAGAGATTGCAAATTGTCTCTGCCTCGTATCTAATAATTTGGTCGAATTGCTCCTGAATGAGATTGCGATCAATATACAGGTGGGACAGGAAATATTTGTGGTTTCCATTCTACCACCCTCCAGCTCTCCTCTATAAATAACACTCCTTGTTTGTGCAATTTGGAGAGTTATATTTACTCTTCCATGCGTATTTTCCAGAAAAATAACTGCTATTTCTTCGTGGTAACAGCACTCATTGTAGATGACACTCGTCACAGTTCGTCATTACTAAGTTTCGGACGTTAAGGAAAAGTCATATTTCATTCCTAAGGTTATTTTATCCAAAATATGAGAAATAACTGCGAATGATGGGTCCCTGGCCCCGTTTAAAGCAAATTTATGTTGCATATAAATGTACATTTCGGCCATTTTTATAGTTTTGGACATATTTTTTTCTCATGGTAGTGATATAAGGTCATATTTGGTTATATTTTGAGAATTTTTTTTCAAATTTGGGCGTCTTTTCTTACAAGGGAGATGTTTTCTGAGTCGATTTTCAAACACAGGATTTCAAAATACTATAGTAGATTTATTTTTCGTTCTTTTCCCGCAAGAGGTCGGTAGCAGGTTGAGAAGACGTGGTTCCGAGTATGAGTTGCTCTACGAACGTAGAGAAAGTAAGGTAAAGGTTATTCTACCCGAAGGCAGGTCCGAACCTCCGCAGAGGTGTTCCTGAGCCGGAGTTTACGTGCGGTAGGGTGGCCAGTTCCTATTCGCTCCTCCATTCCTTTACCCCCCACCAACAGCGCGTGGCAACCCATCAAACTCCTGACCACGCCCAATGTTGCTTAACTTCGGAGATCTCACGGGATCCGGTGTTTCAACACAGCTACGGCCGTTGGCAACGTAGAGAATCCGAAGACTTTATTTTTGGTTATGTTTTAGGAAAAACAGAAGGAGAACTGCACCTCAGTCTGTCTGCTCTATTATCACTTTTTGACACGTCTGATGTTATGTTAGTAACAATCTAATACAGTCGAACCTCGATATCTCGAACCTCCATTACTCGAGTTTTCACTATCTCGGAAGAACTTCAATTTCCCGCCCGTTTGTCCTATTCTTCACGTGTATTTATTTCTCTATTACTCGAAATTCGGTTACACGAATTTCTCGATTTCTCGAAGCAATTATTTCCTCCCTCGAAGTAACAAATACTCCGTAACTCGCATTTTGTGCAACATTAACTGTGCGATACGGCATTTGTGGTTTGTGAAGAACACTTAACAAGTAAAGAAAGGGTTACAGTGATGCTGGGAGCTAATATGACGGGAACCGAAAAACTAAAGCGATCGGAAAATCGGGGAAACCTCGCTGTTTCTCGGGTGCGAATTCATTACCGGTCACGTACGAATGCAACCCCCGAATACGCGGATTACACGCTCCATTTACGAATCTCGGCTGCGTGGTATTGACGAGAAGTTTCAGCGTGAAGGGAGAAAATGTTAACCATAATACAAGCAGAAAAGACTAACGGATTATTTTCGAAAGATGTTAACCGAGGTATGTTCCTTGTTTCACTACTGTATGTACTGTATCGTGTCTTCTAGAAAGGTTACTATAATAAGCGTATTCATTAAATTGATACCATAAAACAGAGTTTGTGTATTTTAAAGTACTGTTAAAATAATGTATTCAGTATCAGCCCGGATAGATACATATGATTCGGTTATGTGCTATTATGATGTAAAATGACATTCTCTATGTCTCGAAATTTCGATAACTTGAAATAAAATTTAGCTCCCGAGGTGACAGAGATATCCAGGTTCCACTGTACTTGCAAACCTATCCTTAAAATGTTTGTCATATTTTACCTTTTTTAAGGTCATATTTACCTAGTTTTTAGGGCATACTTGCTTGCATTGCATAGGTCATAAACATCCGAGCACTTTACTTTGAACGCGCTATACTGATGATTGTGGAGGCCACACTGACCGTTTCTTCATCAGCTCCTTACTGGTTGTAACCATCGTAAGCAGTCTAACAGATTTTATCTTTCTTTCCTCACATAATTTTGTGGGGTAAAATGGTCTCCTCTCGTTAGAACTATCAATGCTAGCAGAGTTATTACTTCCCTTCACCGTACTGGGAGCCTCACCAGGATTACTTGATTCGAGAACTGGAAATAAATCCAAGGAAAAGCAGCTCGATTGGTTTTGGGTGATTTCTGACTAAAGAGTAGCGTTACAAAATGTTGCAAAATTTGGGCTGGGAAGTCTTGGGAGAAAGGAGACGAGCTGCTCGACTAAGCGAAATATTCCGAGCTGTTAGTGGAGAGATGGCGTGGACTGACATTAGTAAACGAATAAGTTTGAGTGGTGTTTTTAAAAGTAGGAAAGATCACAACATGAAGAAGAAGTTGGAATTCAGGAGGACAAATTGGGGCAAATATTCGTTTATAGAAAGGGGAGTAAGGGATTGGAATAACTTACCAAAGGAGATGTTCAATAAATTTCCAATTTCTTTGAAATCATTTAAGAAAAGGCTACGAAAACAACAGATAGGGAATCTGCCACCTTGGCGACTGCTCTGAATGCAGATCAGTATTGATTGATTGATTGATTGATTGATTGATTGATTGATTGATAGATAGATAGATAGATAGATAGATAGATAGATAGATAGATATTCGTCTTGCGTTGGCAAATCACACAACCCTCCGAGAATTTTAGACACATGGCCGGCCAAATATAAGGAACTGAGGGTGAAACGGGTGTTTTGTTTCACCAAAATGTCCTCTGCGAAGGTTCGCTTTTTTGTGTCCGTTCTAATGTAATACACTATATAGTTTCCAAAGCATTCAGTAAGTCTAACAAAATGAAAATATTCATGTTGAATTTTATTTTCACCTGACGGTGTCTCACCCACGTAGTATTATTTTTCAGATAGTAAGTATAATATTATATATCCCACCGATTGTTATGACTGGCAATTTTTTGTATTATAAAATTGTATTTATATTTCCATAAATTTGCATAATATAAGAATTTTAGGATCTTCTTCTACCACTTTTCCCATACCTTGTCAGGTCACGGATGTGAACTGTGTCGCACATGTGGATTTGGCCCTGTTTTCCACCCGGATGCCCTTCCTGTCGCCAATGCCATATCGAGGGGTGAAATCACTATGGCGTGTTTCTGTGGTGGTTGTCTGAATATGAAGAGGAGAGTACTGGGACAAACATAAACAACCAGTCCCCGGGCCAGAAGAATTAATCACACGGTATTAAAATCCCCGATCCGGCACGACATCGAGCCCGGGACCCTCTGAACCGAAGGCATCAACGCTGACCATTCTGCCAAGCAGTCGGACAATATTAGAATTGTAGGATAACTTTTGTATTCATATCTTGTAAACGGTACTTGATAAAGCATTTCTGCTTTTTTTCACTGAATCCTACTCACCTATATTAGCGTTCTTCAGGTATTTTGATGTCTGGTATACTTTTTTCGGAATATGATTAAATGAATTCAAATTTTCTTAAATTTGCATTTATTCTCGAACATCGATGTATATGTAAAGTATCTACGTAAAATCGGTACGTGTTACGGCAAAACAGTTGGCGTTTTCGAATCAGCACACCGTATTCCATATAAACCACCTGTTTTCACTTAAACCAGGAAATAACTGCAAGCTCGTGTTTCCTAGAAAACCAAACTTGAGTTGAAACGTGAGGAGTTTACACGTTTTGCTTACGAAAGATAGTGTCTTGTCTTTGTTTGCTGTTTTTACATTTCTTAGCAGACAAAGTGGGGTCCCCAGACTACGTAAAATTAAGAAATTTCCTCAATTTTACCGACTGTTGAAGCGCTAAAGGGCCCGGAAAGGTTTCAAATTGTGAGTCTTGGATAGCTCCATCAAAGTAAAAAATCTCGAAAATCACTTCCGGCCTAAATACAGTTCCGAAGAACAGCCTAGAATCACTTGTTTCTTTACTCGTTTTCTTTTTCATTCAAATCCTAGCCAAAGTAACTTATTTACATAATTCTTTCTGCAATATAATCCTTAGTTCGATACCCTCAGTCCTTTTTTTATTTTTGAAAATTTTCCACACCGAATGTCGTTATAAGGGCTTGAGTGAAACTCTGGAGTGACTCACATTAGCGCTCGTAGTGGTGCTTAACTGAATCCCTGCACTGACTCACATTAGCGCTCGTAGTGGTGCTTAAGTGAATCTCTGCATTGACTCACATTAGCGCTCGTAGTGGTGCTTAAGTGAATCTCTGCACTGACTCACATTAGCGCTCGTAGTGGTGCTTAAGTGAATCTCTGCATTGACTCACATTAGCGCTCGTAGTGGTGCTTAAGTCAATCTCTGCACTGACTCACATTAGCGCTCGTAGTGGTGCTTAACTGAATCTCTGCACTGACTCACATTAGCGCTCGTAGTGGTGCTTAACTGAATCCCTGCACTGACTCACATTAGCGCTCGTAGTGGTGCTTAAGTGTATCTCTGCATTGACTCACATTAGCGCTCGTAGTGGCGCTTAAGTGAATCTCTGCATTGACTCACATTAGCGCTCGTAGTGGTGCCTAAGTGGATCTCTGCACAACCTCACATTAGCGCTCGTAGTGGTGCTTAAGTGAAACAATGCTTTGACTCACATTAGCGCTCGTAGTGGTGCTTAAGTCGATCTCTGCACTGACTCACATTAGCGCTCGTAGTGGTGCTTAAGTGAAACAATGCTTTGACTTACATTAGCGCTCGTAGTGGTGCTTAAGTGAAACAATGCTTTGACTCACATTAGCGCTCGTAGTGGTGCTTAAGTCGATCTCTGCACTGACTCACATTAGCGCCCGTAGTGGTGCTGAAGTGAAACAATGCTTTGACTCACATTAGCGCCCGTAGTGGTGCTTAAGTGAAACAATGCTTTGACTCACATTAGCGCTCGTAGTGGTGCTTAAGTCGATCTCTGCACTGACTCACATTAGCGCTCGTAGTCGTGCTTAAGTCGATCTCAGCACTGACTCACATTCGCGCTCGTAGTGGTGCTTAAGTGAAACAATGCATTGACTCACATTAGCTCTCGTAGTGGTGCTTAAGTGAATCTCTGCATTGACTCACATTAGCGCTCGTAGTGGTGCTTAAGTGGATCTCTACACTGACTGAAATTAGCGCTCGTAGTGGTGCTTAAGTGGATCTCTGCATTGACTCACATTAGCGCTCGTAGTGGTGCTTAAGTGAAACATTGCATTGACTCACATTAGCGCTCGTAGTGGTGCTTAAGTGAAACGATGCATTGACTCATATTAGCGCTCGTGGTGGTAGGAAAAGCAAACTGCTAATCTAATTGACCGGATAACGATGACTAAGAAAATGATTGTAATTTTTAGGAATAAATAAAGAATATATTCTCATGCTTCATTATATTTTAATTACCTAAAATACGTAGCTCATATCCCTAGGATGTTTTCAACATTGAGTTGTTTGCCTGAGGGGCTACAACTGTGGATTTTTCTTGGTGTCTTTCCATTGTGTTGCGGGGTATTTACTAATGTCCGTAAAGCCCAGTTTTATAACTAGGTGCCCTTCCGGACGCCAACCCTGTGTGCGGAATTTGGTGGTTGGTGGTACTGTACTGATTTATGTGTATATAGAGGCGCTCATTTTCACACAAACGGAAGAACCTCGTCCCTGGGCTAGGGAATTATTGAGACGAAGGTAAAATCACTAGCTCGACCGGAAATCCAGACCAGGACCCTCTAAGGCGAAGGCTGCTTCACTAACCAGTCAGCCAATGAGTCTGTCCTTAGTTGTAGTTGGAGAAATAGACATTATTCTGAATTTTCACCCGGGAAACACTGCAAAGTATGGCTTCTATATAAACTACCCTTGTTTATTGCCAAAAAGGAAAATTGTGAAGCCAAAATGTAGAGTTTTACAAGACTAAAACTATTTCGTTGATTGTCAAGGCAACTGGGTTCTTTAATTTAAAATGTAGGGTTCACACGCCTCAGTATAGAGTAATCGTGCCTTTTCACCGAATATTTTCAATAAGTAGAATGTAAATGTCGAATTTTCTGAATTCTAAGATCGCAAACCCTAACTGAATAGATTTAAATGAACCTCTGTATTTTCAAACTCATGAGAATAAAAGTCGTCAATTTTCAAGAATTTATTAATTCCCACTAAAATGAGTTGTCTCTACCACTGTCAGTATTCACTTTCGCTTTCCAGACACTGATTTCTTGTATCTAAACACATTTGCACATGTCTCGCCTTACAAGGAATTGTTCATAAGCTTGTACAGTGTGTCAGAGTAAGGTACCGTCCAACTCGTTAGCTGAATGGTCAGCGTACTGTCCTTCGGTTCAGGGGGTCCTGGGTTCGATTCCCGGCCGGTTCCGGGATTTTAACCTTCATTGGTTAATTCCAGTGGTCCGGCGGCTGGGTGTTTGTGCTGTCCCCAACATCCCTGCAACTCACACACCACACATTACACTATCCTCCACCACAATAACACGCAGTTACCTACACAAGCAAGATGCCGCCCACCCTCATCGGAGGGTCTGCCTACAAGGGCTGCACTTGGCTAGAAATAGCCACACGAAATTAAAAAATTAGAGTAAGGTATCACCAAACTTTCAGGATACAGCATTGAATAACTACCCTGTTTACACCAGAGTGCAATGAAGACCAACGCAAGTAGCTAGAGATCTATTGAAAACTCAGGGAACTAGTAGTAATGCTTAGTGTGCAATAGGGACGTTCATGATACGTATTCAAAAATTTATCACGAATACACATCCCTTTACCCTATGAATGTACGCGTATAACGAGAGAATGGCCGGAGAGCAATATGTTAAGTCAGCAAATAAGGCACTAAAATGTAGGCTATAAATAATCTTATTCACACTGAGTGAAACGGTAGTTTAGGGGAAGGCGTAATATTTAATTCTCAAAAATCCTTCTAATTAGTGGTAATGTAGATATATACTACAAAACTAAAGTTATATAGAAATACATTTCCTATCTTTTGTGTCTAATACATTTTTACCGTCCCGACTATGATAACAGAGATATTTTGAATATCGACTTTTGTTGTTTAGTCCAAGTCAACATCGAGCATCGCTAACACGGAAATTGTGTTCACTCGTGTTAACTGGCGATGGTGGTAGTGTTTGTCGCAATTGTCTTGAGGTCAAAAGGCGTGCTCATATCGGCAAGAAAGTTCGTAAAGATGACGATCAAAATCAGGAAAGGTCGTGAAGGATCATCATGAAAGCAGGAAGGACTCCCTTTACTTAGATATCCTAAAATCACGAAGTTGTACTTCTTCTTAAAACAACAATCACCACCATCTCCTAATATCACAGAGTCCGAAAAAGAACTAAATGTGAAGGAAGGCCTACAATATCGAAAGTCCATAAAATTGATCAAGAATCACACTATATTGACTATTGTTTGTGTTTCCTCTGCTCCCACTCGCAGCAGAACAACGGTAAGTAGCTGGGGAGTTAGATAACTTTATGTTATGAACATGCCATTCCTCTGGGCCATACATGTTCTCATAGCTACTGGTACGTGACACACTGGTTCATCATAGTGTTCCTGCTATGAGGCGCTGATAGCACTGGGCAGGGAGAACGTCAGCGCACTGTTCACCGCTGTTTGTGGCTGGGTCATTCCAGCTGTGGAACTTGTCACTGTTAGATCGCCAGCGTAGGACGAAAGAGTGTCGTTTTTAATTTGATCGAGCATTGCATATGATAACATTGCATTTATCGCGACGTTCCAGTCGGTTAATATTGTACCCTAACGTTATTGTAATGACCAATGTCGAATTCAGCTTGATAACTGTCTTTGTCTGTTACAGCATCACAGGAAAAAAGGATACATACATCTTCATTATAGACTGTTATGCCTTTTAGAGTCCAGTCTGCAAGCCGCTGTGAATTTATTAAACGTCGCCACAATCCTCCATTTGCAACTCGTGCTGTGGCCTCGTTTAGCTCTATACCTCATATCTTTAAATCGTTAGAAACTGAGTCTAACCGTCGTCGTCTTGGTCTCTCTCCACTTTTCCTTGCACTGGTTCCAACCAAACACAAGCTCCACAATGTGATCAGAAGCTTACTAAGACTCAAACTGATAACGTTCACTCTTAAACGTAATTCTCATAAATCCACCATCATTATCATTATTGTTATTATTATAAAAACTGAACTGTTGTACCACCCTAGCGTCATCTACCGCTTTTGGACTCCCCAGTACATTTACACTTTCTTAAATAATTCAATGTTATGGAACACAACTAATAAAAGAGAAAACGGATTGGGCGTCGGTGTATTTGATGATACATAATATGAAATAAGCATGAGAATAAATTATTATCCAGGGTGGGGTCATAGGCTGACGATATCCCGACTTGCTTACCTAACCTGATGACTTGTTGAACTGAAAAAGGCATGATGATATACTGGCTAGGTTATATATATTCTTTTCTGAAAAACACACTGTCCATTAAAATATATATACTTACAAACTTAACTATCTCAATATGCTTCACAACAGATGACAAAACGAAAATGCAAGAAATGAACACTAAACATTTGACCACATTGATACATGTATAGCATACCACCTCCATAACACATAACACGAATTACAAACATCACAAATGCACTGTTTATATCTTCTTATTTACAATCCGCATTGAATGTACATGTGATAATAACAGACTGCTTAAATTAACTCGTACGACGACCTTGCTATCAAACATTATATTCGGACTTTCTCCGCCCTTTTCCATACGCTAAACTCAACTGTGCATACATACACAAAGCCTTCTTAGCTTGAATTTATATGTAATCTGGCTAGTGTGAATACCGGGATCACGAACCTCAGCCATATAACCCTTTGCACCTTCTCGAATTGATCTGTAGTGGTTGATTGATTGAAGTTGAAAGTTGAGGTTAGGTGCCACCATACCTCGCCAAACTCGCCGATAACTCTGGTGACAATTTCATGGGTTGTTATTTTATATTGAAACCATACTCACGTTATATTTAGCCAAGTGCATTGGCTTAGCACTTCAGAGCAGACTTCTAGAACACATGATGATCTCTAACCCTGCAGTGTGTCCCAACCGGACGTCCATCGACGAGACAAATCTCCAAGAGACAGCCACCAGCAGCATTCAATAGGACCAAATCTAAACGTCGCACACTTCAAATAGGACAGCAAGCCGATCACAACATTTCCACTACTCAAGACCAATGATATCAATCTTTCTGCTAACCAGCCATAAAATAAACTTCTTCAAGTCACATGATTTTCTCCGTCCTAGCTAATCACAATCTTCCATATCTGTCACATGTGGCACGCCGTTTTCAAAATAGTGATATTCAACATTGGCGTACTGACGCCTTGAAAACTGTTGGGAGACACACGTCATGTTGGGCAAACCATCTTCTTTCACAACTTTCTCTAACCAAGATTTCCCACTTTCGGCTACAGAATGCCACTAATTTAATACAGAGTTCTCACAATGCCTAAATAATATTTATGATAGATTAATATATGCATACAATATTCCTACAATTAAATAAATGATACTGACAATCCAAAATAAATACGTAACCTATACCATGGCGTAAATTTTGCTGTAAATAAAAAATCGACTTGATGTGGGTTTGGAATTTTGTACGATTACACCTTACCTACCATAACAGAGTCCATTATTCTCCTAGGTAACCTATCCTCCTCCATTCGCCTCACATCACCCCACTACCGAAGCCGGTTTATGCGTACAGCTTTATCCATCGAGTTCATTCCTATCTTAACCTTTATCTCCTCATTCCGAGTACCCTCCTACCACTGTTCCCACCTACTTGTAGCAGCAATTACTTCCGCATCTTTCATGTCTGTTACTCCTAACTGATGAATAAGATATCCTGTGTCCACCCAGCTTTCACTCATGTACAACAAATTTGGTCTGAAAACAGACCGATGTAAAGATAGTTTCACCCGGTCGTTGACTTCCTTTTTACATAATACTGTTGATCGCAACTGCGAGCTCACTGCATTACCTTTACTGCACCTTGATTCTACCTCATTTACTGTGCTACCATCCTGGGAGAACACACATCCTAAATACTTGAAATTATCTACGTGTTGCAGCTTTGTATCGCCAATCTGACATTCAATTCCCTTGGGTTTCTTACCTACTGACATCAATTTAGTCTTGGAAAGGCTAATTTTCAAACCATGCCCATTGCACCTATTTCAACCTTCTACATATTAGACTGCAGGCTTTCGGCACAATCTGCCACCAAAACCGGATATCCAGTTGGGAGTGTTGTTGCCGTGTGGCGTTGAAGTGAAGAGTGTCGATTTCGCCACTCTAAAGCATGTCTTCAAAAGGTGATGACCGTTCGTGGATTAAAATAGACGTTGCCCGTGGCGAGAATGATTTGCCGCATAGGACGGTTGCAACATATGGGAGCGACACTATCCCTGTTTTAGGACCGGATGCCCTTCTTGACGCCAACGCTATTAAGAGGGATGTATTCACTATGTATACATGCGAAGATGTTTACTGTGACCAACACAAATACCACGCTTCGAGTTACAGGAATTAACTAAACGTGCATAAAATCCCCGGCCCTGCCGGGACTCAAACCCAGAACCGATGGCCAGCACGTTAGCCATTCAGCCAATATAAGAACGCTCTAAAGACATTTCACCCAATGACTGTCCTTTATTGCCTCAGTTTTGTTTTTCAACTCGTTTAACATCGCACCAACACATCGAAGATATTCGGCGATGGAAGGATGAGAAAGGATTAGGACTCGGAAGGTAGCGGCCGTGGCCTTAATTAAGGTACGTCCCCAGCATTGGCGTCGTATGAAAATAAGAAACCACGTAAAACCATGTTCAGGTTTGCCGATAGTAGGGATTCGAACCCACAATCTCCCGAATGCAAGCTCACAGATGAGCGACCATAACTGCACGGCTACTTGCTCTTTTTATTGCCTCAGTTCTGACATTAATGAGGTGCATGGTGATGCTACTTATGGTAACTTCAACGTTCGCCAAGCCAAAGTGAGATTCATCAATAAGAGGACACAGTGTCATTCGTCGGTCCAGCGTTATCTTTCCCTGCACCAGTACCTTATATTACAGTGTTCTAGGTTCGATGGAATACTTCTTTCAGCTACACACAAAATATAACAAATTGTTTGTCGTGTAACGTCGATGAAGTTGCTTGAGGATCCCCCGAGCCGTGTGAAAGATGCGGCCATCGTCCAACACGGGCTGGCATCGGTTGGGCAGATCCTTTGCCATACATGTTGAACGAAGACTGTGAGAATTAGTGAGACCTGACAGTGAGAATAACAGGGAGAGCGCAAACTCTGACATAATGTGTCGTGTACTATGAGTGAATATCTGTGTGTGTTAATGTGTAGATTACTTAGATAGTTAATAAAACTCAGTGTGGAAGCTACCAGTCGAGTATTTATATACTACCCCGCCATCATGAAATAACACAGTCACACGTGGTAGTAGTACATACAGCCATACGATGTACAACCCGTTATGTTGCAATCATTATGCTCTCTCATCTAGAGCTCGTGTTTGGGGATGGGTGACGTTCATCTTTGCACGATGTTTGCTGTTTGTGTTTTCAGCAATGATTCTCAACCTTTAATTGTTCACGGTACACTAAGGCACAAGTTGGCAACAATACGAGGTCCCGCTGTTGCGCGCGCAAAGTTTGCCTTCGGCAGTCTTTTCTTCTTAGGCTTGTAATCGGCCAGCGATTTCGCCTATGTTCTGGCAACATTATTTGTCATTTTACAATTTGAAGATGAATAAGTGAGAGAATTTAACAGTAACAAACGTGCGAACGATGCCGGCCCCGTGGAGTAGGGGTAGCGTGCCTGCCTCTTACCCGGAGGCCCCGGGTTCGATTCCCGGCCAGGTCAGGGATTTTTACCTGGACCTGAGGGCTGGTTCGAGGTCCACTCGGCCTACGTGATTAGAATTGAGGAGCTATCTGACGGTGAGATAGCGGCCCCGGTCTAGAAAGCCAAGAATAACGGCCGAGAGGATCCGTCGTGCCGACCACACGACATCTCGATATCTGCAGGCCTTCGGGCTGAGTAGCGGTCACTTGGTAGGACAAGACCCTCCAAGGGCTGTAGTGCCATGGGGTTTGGTTTGGTTTTAAACGTGCGAACGATACGATTCTAAATGTATTTACATTATCTGAAAGCAGTAAAAATGTTCTCAAGTGAGACGAGAAACGTGAAATATTTTCAATCAGTCGCCACTGATCTGTACATAGGGCAGTCGCACAGGTGGCAGAGTTCATATCTTTGGTTTATAGAGTATTTTCTTACACAATTTCAAAGAATGTGAAAATTTGTTGAACATCTCCCTTGGTGAAACTATTCCAATCTCTAACTCCTCTTCCTATCAACGAATATTCCCCCTACTTTGTTCTCTTGAGTTCCTACTTAATATTCATATTTTTATCTCTCCTACTTTTAAAAACACCACTCAAACTTATTAGTTTGCTAACGTCATTCCAACCCATCTCCCCACTGAAAGTTCAATACATACCGTTTAGTCAAGTAGCTCGTCCCTTTACTCTCAAGTCTTCCCAGCTCAAAGTTTGCAACATTTTCGTGACGCTACGCTTTTGTCGGAAATCACCCAGAACAAATAGTTGTATTTTTTTCTTTGGATTTCCTCCAATTCTTCAATCAAGTAACGTTGGTGAGTGTCCCATACAATAGAGCCATACTTTTCGTGGTAGTCTCACCAGTGAATAATATGAACTCTCCTTTACATCCTTGTTACAACCCCTAAAAATCCTGATAAGCATGTGAACCTTTGTTTACAACCCCGTTTATGAGATTACCCCAATGAAGGTATTTTCTTATATTAACACCTAGGTACTTACAGTGATCCCCATGAGGAAATTTCACCCCCATCAATTCAGTAATTAAAACTGCAAGGAATTTTCCTCTTTGTGAAACTCACAACCTGACCTTTCACGCCGTTAATCATCATACAATTGACTATTGTCTTTCTCAAAAGAGTGTCGAAGTTTTTTTCCATTCGCTTACAAACTTGTAACTTATTTATTACCCTATACAGTTTAGCATCACCCGCAGAAAGCCTTATCTCTGATTCCAGTTCTTTACCCATATCATTTATATACAAAAATACACTGACTGACAGAGCAAATGCAACACCAAGAAGGAGTGGTTCGAAAGGGATGAAAGTTGGGGAAAAAACAGAGACGGCACGGACGAATAATTGATGTTTATTTCAAACCGATATGCAGATTACACAATGCGCACGGCATCGACTCAGTAGGATGTAGGACCACCGCGAGCGGCGATGCACGCAGAAACACGTCGAGGTACAGAGTCAATAAGAGTGCGGATGGTGTCCTGAGGGATGGTTCTCCATTCTCTGTCAACCATTTGCCACAGTTGGTCGTCCGTACGAGGCTGAGGCAGAGTTTGCAAACGGCGTCCAATGAGATCCCACACGTGTTCGATTGGTGAGAGATCCGGAGAGTACGCTGGCCACGGAAGCATCTGTACACCTCGTAGAGCCTGTTGGGAGATGCGAGCAGTGTGTGGGCGGGCATTATCCTGCTGAAACAGAGCATTGGGCAGCCCCTGAAGGTACGGGAGTGCCACCGGCCGCAGCACATGCTGCACGTAGCGGTGGGTATTTAACGTGCCTTGAATACGCACTAGAGGTGACGTGGAATCATACGCAATAGCGCCCCAAACCATGATGCCGCGTTGTCTAGCGGTAGGGCGCTCCACAGTTACTGCCGGATTTGACCTTTCTCCACGCCGACGCCACACTCGTCTGCGGTGACCATCACTGACAGAACAGAAGCGTGATTCATCGGAGAACACGACGTTCCGCCATTCCCTCATCCAAGTCGCTCTAGCCCGGCACCATGCCAGGCGTGCACGTCTATGCTGTGGAGTCAATGGTAGTCTTCTGAGCGGACGCCGGGAGTGCAGGCCTCCTTCAACCAATCGACGGGAAATTGTTCTGGTCGATATTGGAACAGCCAGGGTGTCTTGCACATGCTGAAGAATGGCGGTTGACGTGGCGTGCGGGGCTGCCACCGCTTGGCGGCGGATGCGCCGATCCTCGCGTGCTGACGTCACTCGGGCTGCGCCTGGACCCCTCGCACGTGCCACATGTCCCTGCGCCAACCATCTTCGCCACAGGCGCTGCACCGTGGACACATCCCGATGGGTATCGGCTGCGATTTGACGAAGCGACCAACCTGCCCTTCTCAGCCCGATCACCATACCCCTCGTAAAGTCGTCTGTCTGCTGGAAATGCCTCCGTTGACGGCGGCCTGGCATTCTTAGCTATACACGTGTCCTGTGGCACACGACAACACGTTCTACAATGACTGTCGGCTGAGAAATCACGGTACGAAGTGGGCCATTCGCCAACGCCGTGTCCCATTTATCGTTCGCTACGTGCGCAGCACAGCGGCGCATTTCACATCATGAGCATACCTCAGTGACGTCAGTCTACCCTGCAATTGGCATAAAGTTCTGACCACTCCTTCTTGGTGTTGCATTTGCTCTGTCAGTCAGTGTATATGAAGGTCCAATAATTCTGCCTTGAGGAATTCCCTTCTGAATGATTACAGGATCAGATAATGTTTCAACTACCGGTACTCTAATTCTCTGAGATCCATTTTCTACAAATATATCCATCAATTTAGTAACTCTTTTGTCCAGTACAATTTCACATTTTTTTCTCAGTAATCTCCTACAATCTACCCTATCTCTACATTAGATCGTCAAATCGTGATACAGTCCATTCGACCTCCTGAATCTGAAATATCTGCTACAACTTGCTGGAATCCTACAAGTTGAGCTTCAGTGGAATGACTTTTCCTAAACCCGAACTGGCTTCTATGAAACGAGTTAGCCCTTTCTCAAACATGTCTAATATAATCAGAAAGAACGCTTCCTCAAAGATTACATGCAACATTTGTCAAGCTGATTGGCCTGTAATGGCCTCCCATTGTTTGTCCGGTTTTCAGGATTGTGTGTGTGATTGTATTCTATTCCACCACGAACTGAGCTTTGGTGTAAGAGCGAAGAAGCTAATCATTCATAAGTGAAATATTTTATTGTTAAGCGTAAACCAACAAGTCCCTAGTGAAATATATATGTTTAAGCCCTTAAATATATTTTAAGAAAATAATAATTGAGAGGAATTATTTTAATTACTCTCATCAGAATTAACACCAAGGCTCGGAAATATGGCAGCACACCCGTTGGAAACACTTCTCACTTCTCCAATATACCTGCTTGCCGTGAGATGATGCTGCACTACCGGTACAATCTAATTGATGAATTCTGTCACGTATGTTATCTCCAGGCATTTGACTGTCTACATCGCATTCAGCGCCATCAGGCATTGAATACTCAGGGACCCTAGTGGTATGCATTGTTACGCCACTGTATTGACCGCTGTGCCCTGGGTCACCGTGTCAAGTACATATTGTGTTATTTGATAACAAACTATCGCGTTTGAGTGTGTATGCTTGATCATCCCAGATGGCAGGCTGCCCCGCCATATCCCCAGCGAAAAGAAGGAGACAGTTTTAAATATCTGTACATTCAAATTGAGGTATTTTCTGTAAGAAGAATACATTTATACACATGGGTAACTAAAACTGCGAATCACTTTTCAAATAGATCGTAAATAGACATACTTCCAGATTAGATGAGATGGTCGCACATTTATCATATATAGTCTCATATCTGATCCAGTGTTTGGTTTTCATTTCCAGCTTCTTATCGTCTACAACTGTTATTGAAAACACTTGCCGATTATCACAAGATAATTTCTGACTTACTGAAAGTCATTATTACAGGTTATTAACTTTATTCCGTATTGACGGTTGAATTCTTACAACAAGATAGTCTATAGTAATCCTCCTATTCAATACAAGATACCATCTAATAAGATGGTGTTTCTTTACCCATAGATGTTTCAACTCTATAGAGTCATCCTCAGTGGGTTAACATAAATTACAAAACATATTACTAATAGTATGCTGTTATTACAGTGCCACTGATAAATTCCATTTTTCTTAATATAGTATCTAAAAGAGGCCATCTTAGTTGCCCGTATAAAACAATATCGCCCAAGAATCATCAGGGAGGCGGCTGAAATACGTAAACACCGTGATACAGGCTACAACCTCAGTGAATCATGGCTACCTATTACTAGAACGATTAGAGAATGATGCTATACTGATGCCGTTCGTTGTCTCTAGCATGGGGCTAAAATGGCGTCCGTTTAACATGTTAGGGCACCAGTTTAAGTTCCTCGTTGCTTTCTCCTAGCAACCTTTCATGCATCATGTTTCATTTCTCTGTTGTCTCCTGATGAAGAAAGGCAAGATTCCTTTTGAAACGCGTTGAGAGTGCTTATATAGTTCATTACACCGCATAAACCCAAAATATACATCATGAATAGTTACACGGGCCGTGAAAGTCTAAACTATAATATTAAAACAAACAACTTTTGTGTGTTTGGAAGTCCTCTTGTCTATTTTTTTAAATAACAGATTAGTGTTGATCTCTTGCAACAAGATAGTTTATTGTATTCCTCCTATTCAATACAAGATACCATCTAATAAGATGGTGTTTACCAAATTCTTCGCAATCATTTAAGAAATGGCTACGAAAACAACAGATAGGGAATCTGCCACCTGGGCGACTGCCCTAAGTGCAGATCAATGTTAATTGATTGATTGCTTGATAGTGTTTGTATAAGCATAAAATATCCGTTTTCGATACTTTGTATATTTAAATTCGGTCATTGATGACCTGTTGATGCATTTAAAATTTGTTGGAGCTATATATTTGCTGAATAGAATTTGTCGTAGTGTTTTAACAGGTTACCAGTAATGTCGTGGTTTGTATTTAGGTGAGTAAAACCGTCAAAAGCACTTCTAACCTCGCAACTGCTGTGAAGTCCGGATCCGCGGTGTAGGGGGCAACGCGTCAGCTTGTCACCCGTTGACCCGGGTTCGATTCCCGGCCAGGTCAGAGGTTTTAATCGTAAATGATTAATATCCCTGGCCTGGGGACTAGGTATCTTATCGTCTTTAACGTTCCTTTCTTCACATTCAACACCTAACACTTCCGCAATTTCCGAATACAAGCAGGTTCCTAACGTATGGTGCAAGTAGGGGCAAAAATCTTTCTAGGTCGACGCCCCGAACAAATAGCATTTTTAAAGAGTTATGTATGTGTTTTCTCAGTTATGCCAACTAAGACAACACTAAGATGAACTCTTTTTAGATACGGTGCTATAATAATAAAATTGAAATTTATCAGTGGCATTGTACTAACAGCATGCTATTAGAAATATGTTTTTGTAATTTATGTTAAACCACTGACGATGGCTCTATAGAGTTGAAACATGTACGGGTAAAATCTCCATCTGATCAGATGGTATCTTGTATTGAATTGGAGGATTAGAATCAATTATATTCAATCAATCACTCAATACTGATCTGCATTTAGGGCAGTCGCCCAGGTGGCAGATTCCCTATCTGTTGCTTTCCTAGCCTTTTCCGAAATGATTTCAAAGAAATTGGAAATTTATTGAACATCTCCCTTGGTAAGTTATTCCAGCCCCTAACTCCCCTTCCTATAAATGAATATTTGCCCCAGTTTGTCCTCTTGAATTCCAACTTTATCTTCATATCGTGATCTTTCCTACTTTTATAAACGCCATTCAAACCTATTCGTCTACTAATGTCATTCCACGCCATCTCTCCGCTGACAGCTCGGAACATACCACTTAGTCGAGCAGCTCTTCTTCTTTCTCTCAATTCTTCCCAACCCAAACATTGCAACATTTTTGTAACGCTACTCTTTTGTCGGAAATCACCCAGAACAAATCGAGCTGCTTTTCTTTGGATTTTTTCCAGTTCTTGAATCAGGTAATCCTGGTGAGGGTCCCATACACTGGAACCATACTCTAGTTGGGGTCTTACCAGAGACTTATATGCACTCTCCTTTACATCCTTACTACAACCCCTAAACACCCTCATAACCATGTGTAGAGATCGGTACCCTTTATTTACAATCCCATTTAAGTGATTACCCCAGTGAAGATCTTTCCTTATATTAACACCTAGATACTTACAATGATCCCAGTTACTGAAAAATAGTCTAGAATATGTTACTGCTATAGTAGACAGTAGTTCTGTATAACAGTATTACTGGAAATAATCATGAAACATTTAGTGCCAAAGATTTGGTCAATTAATATTATGATCAGTTTTGAATTAGCTGTCAACAGATATGTAATATTTAATATGAAACACAACATTCGATAAAGTTATGGGAAATCTAGAAATAGACTAATGTATTCTGTGTATAAAATTCTCTTTTAATCGAGTGAGAATGTGCATGTCCATTGCGACGTTGAGTGATCTGAGAATGTACGATATCGACTTACAAGTCGTGCCCAAATACAACGAGGTGAAAGTGAAACTGGACCAAGACAAGATCACACCGGATCACGAGGCAGCACGGAATGAATACATAGCTGATAATTTTTAGATCTGATGAAGTAATGACACTAAAAATGCACAGTGAGCAACAGAAAAACAGAATCATTGCGCAGAAAATCACGATATTAGTGATGACTGGGAAAAAATGAAAAGATTGTACAAAAAGAGGGAAAATTACTCAAATTGTGGAGAAATGCAAGTACTGTGGAAGAGAATTAATGGAGAATTCAAGACTAGTTGTTGAATTTACCAAGAAGCTACACTGACTTAGCAAATGTCATGGGATAGTCACCTAATAGCATGCGGGGCCTCCTCTGGCCCTGCGAACTGCAATGAGACGCCGTGGAAGTGAGTCGACAAGTCCCTGGTAGTCCTCTGGACGCAGCTGACACCAAATCGTTTGCAGAGCGGCCGCCAATGCTGGTCTGTTCGTGGGTGCAGGATCCATGGCACGGAGCCTGCGTTCCAGGACATCCCAGATATACTCGATAGGGTTCATATGGGGGCTCCTGGGTGGCCATGGCAGTCGTTGGATCTCCGCTGCATGTTTCTGGAACCATTTCCGGGCGACGTGAGAGCGATGTGGCGGCGCGTTATTATCTTGAAACACCGTAGAACCGTCTGGGCGCTGGAAGGCAAAAAATGGGTGGAGATGGTCTCCGAGCAGCTCAACATATCGCGTACCATTCAAAGTCTCTTCCAGAAAAACTAGGGGGCCATTCCATACCAGAAAAATGCACCCTAGACCATAACAGAGACACCAGGGCCCTGGACCACACCTTCGAGGCAGGCGGTACCCATCGCTTCATGTGGTCTGCGCCAATGCTCATCACGTTACGCCATTGTTCCAGTGTCCATCCCTGGTGACTGGCGACAAATGCGCGTCGTTGTGCCCGATGACGTTGGGTTAACAGTGGCACCCGTGTGTGGCGCCTGCTCCCATACCCCATTGAACCCATGTTCCTACGGATTGTCCACTGGGAGACGTGTCTAGCACGGCCTGTGTTGAACTGAGTCGTGATTTGTTGCACGGTTGCCTGTCTGTCTCTACTGACAATCCGTCTCAGATGTCGCCGGTCACGGTCATCGAGGGTGGCTGGACGGCCGGTCGTTCGTCTGTTGTGGACGGTGACACCCGCATTCAACCATTCACAATACACCCTGGACACGGTTAATCGTGTGAAGCCGAATTCCCGCACCACTTCCAAAATCGCACTTCCCATCCGTCGGGCACCGACCACAATACCACGTTCGAACGGTGTCAGCTCACGACGACGTTCCATGTTACACCTGTCACATGCACAGCCACTGCTCACAAGGTCTCCTATACAACTGCCGCTGGCACAGGGGGCGTGTGGTGCGCAGACAACACACCTGCGCATCAGTGCTCCGCTGTCCCATGACATTTGCTCAGTCAGTGTATATTCCTTGTGAAAGCTTCTTACTAAAGAGTACAGAACCTACAAAGGATCAATGGTGAACTAATAACACAATACACAAGGCATATCTATTATGAGAGCTGGCCTGCGACAAGGACGAACGAAAATTAAGAAGTGTATTACAAATAGCAAGGACGATAAGAGTAAGATGTGAAGACGTAACGGAAAAAGTAACAGTAGAAAAACTCAATTATAAGAATAGACGTAGATGACTTCAACATACTAATAGAGGAATGAAGAAGACAAAAGGAATTTGGAATATTCTTCTTCTTCTTCTTCTTCTTCTTATTATTATTATTATTATTATTATTATTATTATTATTATTATTACGTCCGTTCAGAGGGCACTGGATTCGGATTTATAACTGCGTATGGATAATAGATTATGTTAATGTTCTCACAACACACTACCAGCCACAACAGTGAACACGTCCTTCCATATATACAGTAGTTGGTGTCGGGAAGGGTATCTGTACGTAGAACTGGGGTAAATCCACATGAAATGCTGACCCCAACGAACTGGAGAAAAGGAAAGAAAAGGAGAACATTTCATACGGCTCGTACTAACCTGGAATAGCCCTTGTACGTGTCTTGAACCTGCATTCAGGGTTGTATGTGGGTTGCAGGAATGTTATGACAACGCAAATACGCAGTCCCCGAGCAAGAGGAATCAAAGAGATGAGGCTATAAGTATCCTTCTCGGTAGGGAATCTATACCAGGACCTTCTAAATTAAAAGCCACTACGCTGATATTTGAAACCTCAAAATATCGCATGAAATAAATCTGATCTCGATGAAAGAGGAAATGTATTTACGAATTACTTAAATAATTACAATTAGATGGTATGCGATATTATGTTACTGCACTGTACGATGAAGTTAACAAAACAAAACTAGGTAAGAATAAGCAGTGCTACATTATCAACATTTTAGCTACATTCCTTAATAAAGAGCACGCATGACTATGTGCGATGATGTCTCCGTGACTCAGGCGGCAGCGCGCGGTCTCCCACCGCTGGGTATAATGGTTCAAATCCCGGTTACTCCATGTGAGATTTGTGCTGGACAAAGCGGAGGCGGGACTGGTTTTCGTCCAGATACTTCGGTTTACCTGTCGTCATTCATTCCAGCAACACTCTCCAACTTCATTTCATCTGTTATTCATTAACCATTTCCCCAGAGGAGTGCGACAGGCTTCGGTCGTCGGCACAATTCCTATCCTGACCGCTAGATGGGGAGTCAGTCATTCCATTCCTGACCTTATCAAATGACTGGAAACAGGCTAAGGATTTTCATTATTACGCGCATCTAAAGGAAATATTCTGCGGTTGAGTTAATATTTTTTCTGAAGATAAATCTACATGAGTTAAAGTAAAATTATATCTGTATAGTTGAAATTTTTATTGTTTACTTATGTATTTATAAAGTGACCAAAATAGGACTCTCGGCCCTCTCTTACACTCAACCACATGCATTTTTTAATTTATTTCTACAACATTAATTTTAAATATCGGAGTGAACAACGACAAATCAAAAACATCAAATTAGGAGTAAACAAAAGCAGAAAATTATCAAATGAATAACTGAAGAATGTCTAAGTTAATATTACAGTATTCACTAACTAGCTTATTCTACAGAATATGAGACAAAAGGAAATGAGTTTAATATTCCTATGTTACAGTTTCAGTTCACTAGCAGCCATGTTACTACGTCATCTATTGTTAGAGGATCAAAAAGTTGACGAGAAAACCTTAGATATTTAAGTTTAATGTACGCAATTGTTATTATATAAAATGTTTGTCTCATACTTATTTCTTTTGCTATTGGCTTTACGTCGCACCGACACAGATAGGTCTTATGGCTACGATGGAACAGGAAAGGGCTAGGAGTGGGAAGGAACCGGCCGGGGCCTTTATTAAGGTTAATCCCCGGCATTTCCTGGTGTGAAAATGGAAAACCACGGAAAACCATCTTCAGGGCTGCCGACAGTAGGGTTCGAACCTACTATCTCCCGAATACTGGATACTGGCCGCACTTAAGCGACTGCAGCTATCGAGCTCGGTTTATACTTAGTTTTTACCTCGGATTAGGGAGAGATAATTCGAAATCAGGTTCAGCTCAATGTTTGTGGCGACAGCAGGGGAAAATGGCAGGACACCGAGCGAATGGTTGTGCGGCTTGCACTCGGAAGTTAGTGGGTTCGAAACCGACTGTTGCCCACTGTCGGCAGGCCTGAATATAGTTTCTCGTGGTATCCCATTATCACACCATGCAGGTGTCCTATCGCATCGTCACCATAAGACCTACCTGTGTCGGTGCGACGTAAAGCAAATTGTAAAAAAAAATTGCAGCGCGGAATTTCCTGAAGCACATCATTTAATTTTAAGAATATCCTGGATGTGCACCAGACTATGTACTCGTATTATTTGACTGGTATACAGAGCCGTCGCTATATTAAGGGGACCAAGACAGGATATTTCTCAGTTAATATCACTTTTATCGCAAAACTGAGCGCAATGAAGTATTGCGCAGTTGAATTGCCTACCTTCTACGCTGTGTGTGTTCTGCCGTAGATACGAGGAATAATAAAACTGAGATATTCGCAATTATTACATTTTTTATAAACATCCAAATATTTCTGACTATCTAAGATCTACCTAAAAATCTGTATATAGCAAGAGTCATGGAAAATTTTATTTTTAATCATTTACACCCCATGCATTTGTACCGTGTGGGCTGTGACAACAGAGATATCTGATACTTTAAATATTTAGTGACCCCGCAGTATTGTTCAATCGTCATGGTAACAAGTAACTGGCGACGATTTTCGTTGTAGTCGTGATCACCAACCGTTACTGACCAGGAAGATAGCGATCAAATGAGATGGCGAAGAAGAGAAAGGGGAGTCATGGAACGTCGGTGGAATGAAATACCTTGCATACAATAATACAGAGTGGCGCAAGAAATGTCATACATCGAAAATGGTTTATAAAATGTTACTCGTAAATATGGGGTCAGAAATATGTCCTTTTGTGAACGGAAACCTTATTTCATGTGTGATTCGAGAGACAGTACCACATGTTGCGCATGCGTACCGGCTTGCAGTTATGCAGCATGGTGGAAAATGGAGATTGACGCGTGAACGGAAGGTGAATGCAGTGTTGATATATGAGGAAACACACAGTGTAACTCAGACTGAGGAAGTGTTTCGTGTTCGTTTGAGTATCCGGTGTGCTCCCTTCAGGCAGGCGGTGTATAAACTGAGCTAGCGAATTTGAAACCAAGGGCAATATCATTGAGAGAAAACGGCCCCGTCTCAAGCCGGTCAGCTCACCGGACATTATAGCTGCTGCTATGACTCCAAGCGCCTCCAAATTAACCAGAACTCCTTGGGATCAGCTGGGCTCCTCTCGTCTATCAGTTCAGAGAATACTGCAGTCTGAGCTTGACTTTTTCCCATACAAAGTGACAACAGCACATACACTAACGCCAAATGACAAGCAACGACGCGTAGAGGTTGCTGAGTGGGCTATTGCAGAAGGTGATGAGGCGTACGTTTATCTCAATGGTGCTCTGAACAAACAGAATGTCCGGTTTTGGGTGAATGAACGGCCTGATATTGTGTACGAGGTTCAAAGTCATGGTGTGATAGTGTGTATGTGCGACGGAGGGGGGAATCAGTTTCCAGTTATGGAATCATTGGGCCATTCATTTTCAATAACACAGTCAACAATGTGCGTTACATGGACATGTTGGAAAACAGTTTCCTTCCACAGCTTTTTGCAACAAGATTACAAATAGAGACACAATGGTTCATGCAAGATGGAACTCGTCCCCAGACAGCAAATGTTGTGGACTTCCTGCATGAACATATCGGGTCCCGTGTATGTCCCATCGTTATCCCAAACGTTTCCAATGCGACTCAATCTGGCCACCATACAGCCACGATCTTAATCCCTCCTACTTCTTCCTGTGCGGATACTTGATGGAGAGAGACTACCGACAAAAACCAGAAAATGTACTGCAATCGTAAGCGGCCATTCTGGCCTGCCTTTTTTCCGAGGGTTGAATGAGGAAACGTGCCTTAGAATGGTCATTGGCATGCAGGTTCGCCTGGAATGTGGGCATATTGATCATGTCCTGCATACTGACTAATCATAGACATTCCAGTGAGTGTTGTAGTTCCATTTAATATTACAATTATGTTGTATGTTAAATATTCTATAAACAATTTCCAGTGTATGCCATTTCGTGCGGCACCGAGCTGGAGGAAATGAAATGCTGTGGGCTAAGCCCCTCACATTACACTGTGCTGTGCGTCTTCTGCTACCATTCACCTGCACTAGTAACCATCTGCCGTTATCCTTCAGTTGCAGTCAGATGAAGAAGTTTCCAGGAGGAACTGTCAACATTTAACTAGTCAACAACGAGGAGTGTTGGTAAGACATGGACGTGTGGTTTGAGTGCCCATGGCAGGAAATGAAACCAGTACGTTTCCTAAAGGTTTTGCTCCTGGCTTTATCAGATCTATCATCCAAATGCAAGTTTATTCACTTGCGTATAAGCATTCTGGTTTCACCACTGCAATGTAGTGCCTTATTTTAAGATTTTCAGATAGATACTTTTTATTATAAAAATTATTTGTGATACCATATGCTCTTTCCATCTTGTGTACCCTTTCTTCTACTGCAGAATTGTCTAAACCATTGTCTTTAATTATTTCTCCTAGATATTTGAATTTCGTTACTCTTTCCACTGGACAAATATCTGTTGCCAAAAATTTTGGAGCATTCTTGATGTTTGTAATAAATTTTGTTTTTTATACCGAGTTTCTCAAATCTGTCTTGTTAGCTGTTTCTTCCAAGAGATTGATTTGTGTTGTTGCACTTGTTAGACAGCAAAATCGTCTGCAAATGCTAGGCATTTTATTTCAATGCCTTTGTTTTTCTCCCCAAAGGTAATGGCAAAATGTCATGTTCTTTAAGCCTTATGTTCCAAATTCGTACAATTTTCTCTAGAACACAGTTGAATAGAAGGGGTGACAGACCGTCACCTTGCCGTACCCCTGTATTTATCTCAATAAGTTTTGATATCTCACCCATAAATTTCACATTTGAAATTGGGTCAGTAAGGGTTTCACGTATTAGGTTTGCCATTTTAGTTTCCACTCCAAATTCACGAATTGTTTTATCTATGGTTTCTCTATCAACCGAGTCAAAGGCCTTTTTAAAATCTACAAAAGTCACAACAATATCTTTTGAATTCAATATCCTATGGCGAATTATGGATTTTAAGTTTAATGTTTGTTCTGAACAAGATCTACCTTTTCGAAATCCAGCTTGACACTCACCCAGTTGCTTGTCAAGTGATGTTTCTGCTCTATTCAGCAATATTTTTGAGAATACCTTGTATGCAATTTGCAGAAGAGAGATGCCTCTGTAGTTATAAAACTTTTGTGTGTCCCCTTTTTTATGCAATGGGTGTATTAGAGCCATTTTCCATTCTTCTGGAATCCTCTCTGTTCTCCAAATGTCTTCAAAGATTAATTGCAGCTCTTCAATGATTTTTGACTGAGACCATTTCAAATGTTCAGCTGTTATAGAGTCTTCTCCACTAGCTTTATTATTTTTCAGATTGTTAATTACTTCTTTAATTTCTTCAGCAGTAGGCGGTATATCTTCTTCCAGATTTTCAGTTGTTTGAGAGAATTTCAACTTATGGTCGGGTTCAGGGCAGTTTGAAAGTTGAACAAAGTGCTTCGCAAATATTTCACAATTCTCAGCATTGCTTAGGCCAAGTCTACCATTTTCATCTTTGAAGCATAAGCTAGGTGTTTGATACCCCTATAACTGACTCTTAAAAGTCTGGTAGAAAATTCGAGAGTTATTTTTAACAAAACTGTCTTGCAGGTCAATAAGTTGTGTTTTTCGAAAGTTCTTTTAACTCCCCTTATTATTCTAGCAGTGTCTTTCCTTTGCTGTTTGAATTGGTCATAGTACTCAGTCTTTCCAGAGGATTTAAACTTTTTCCATTGTTTTATTCTCTCTTGTAACGCATCTTCACATATTTGACTCCATCAAGGTTCTTTTTAGGTTTGACTAGCCCAAATGTTTTCTGGCCTGCATTGGTTATTTCTTTAGATAAATCGTGCCACTTCCCATGAGGAGATACTTTTATTTCTTCCTGAAATGTTTCCAATGTTTCTTGTGTAATTTGAAGTCTGCTTGTGTTATATTTGTTTACTCCTTCTCTCTTCTGTGATTTATGTTGGGTAAGAATTTTAGTTTGATTTTAGGCAAGTAGTGATTATTATTATTATTATTATTATTATTATTATTATTATTATTATTATTATTATTATTATTATTATTTATTCAGCGGTCACTGAGACCGCAAATATAAGTTAGTGTTAGAGATAATCAATGTCCATTGATAAAAGTTAAATGAAATCTCTGTTTTGAAAACATTAATAAGATTCGTTGGACGTCCGACTCCTTGCCTGAATGGTCGGCATTGTGGCCTTCGGTTCATCGTACTCCGGGTTCGATTCCCAGATGGGTCGGGGATTTAACCGCTTTTTGTTAATTCATTTAGCTCGTGGCTTGTGATCATCTTCATTTACATACAAACCACGGCATAAGCACGCAATAGTGAATACAACTCTCCATACGCGATTAGCGTCAGGAAGAGCATCCGGTTCTACAACTGGGATTAATTCACATTATTGCCAACCCCACGAAATTGTGAAAAAGGTCCGGTAGGGAGGAATGAAACACGAAGGGTCATTAGAAATTATTTTATATATCTCATTAAATCTGATCGAAAACGTACCGTGCTCGATAGCTGCAGTCGCTTAAGTGCGGCCAGTATCCAGTCTTCGGGAGATAGTACGTTCGAACCCCACTATCGGCAGCCCTGAAAATGGTTTTCCGTGGTTTCCCATTTTCACACCAGGCAAATGCTGGGGCTGTACCTTAATTAAGGCCACTGCCGCTCCCTTCCCACTCCTAGCCCTTCCCTGTCCCATCGTCGCCATAAGACCTATCTGTACCGGTGCGACGTAAAGCAACTAGACCCAAAACGCCGCTCACTCTTAACAAAACATATGACCACATGGTGAGTTTCATTGCTCAAATTGGAACGAAAAACTCCTTTCATACAAATATCTGATAAATGAGGAGTTCCTGTTCAAAGTG
Organism: Anabrus simplex; assembly: GCF_040414725.1. Classification (NCBI taxonomy): domain Eukaryota; kingdom Metazoa; phylum Arthropoda; class Insecta; order Orthoptera; family Tettigoniidae; genus Anabrus; species Anabrus simplex. The sequence continues at coordinate 45,984,904 of NC_090266.1, read as the reverse complement.
TGCTATTTCCACTTCACAAAATACTTTAGTACACGCATTGTATGCATGTTTAGTCATCAGCCCGAAGGCTGGTTGGATCCTCAACAGCTTTGCCATCAGCTGTCATAGATGGCCTAGGCATCACTGAAGAGGCGTACTAGGGAAATGAGGAGTGAGGTACTTTCCCGTTGCTTTCCTCACCGAGCCAGAAGTTGCTATTACATATCAGTCTGCCAAGCCCACTGAAACGCATGCACCAACTGACCCTATGAGCGATATTTTCACACCATTCATAGCAGGGACTGGCTGCGTAAGGAATGGCATTACTAGCATCGCTCATACCACAGTCACTTTCATTTTGTCAAAGCTAAGGATAAGACAGAGACAGATCAATGAAAGTAACAAAATTGCTCTAGCCTATACCAGAAGACTTAGAGCACTGTAAACACTACGTCCCGCCAGCAGCAGTTGAATGCCATGAGCATATGCCTATTATTATTATAAGTTTCCTTGCGTTTTTACAACTCGCTTAGAGTGGAAATAGCGACCTTTGAACCAACACTCCTCAATTATTTTTACATGGCGTGTAGGTCCCTCAGTAAAACGTAGGTAACCTTCAGTGATTTAACATACAATAATGTCGATATGACTGATAATCTACATTCAAACACAGGGCCTCTCAAACGCCCAAAATTTCACGCGTGCAGATAGAGGCGCAAGAGCTCCGTGCACTGTGCATCGCTGCCGCTCGGCATGGCTCGGATCAACGCTTCGTCTCTGGGCTACTCGGCTAAGCTCGGCTCAACTCGCCTATACTCGGCTCAAGTCAGCCCGGATTTGTAGCGCTACGGCGCAAGTGGGGCAGAGGGAGACAGGCGGAGCGAGCGAGACAGGCGTGAGGAAAGAGAGAGACAGCGCTATTGCTCCAAATCGAGGAGTGGGGGTCTGCACCCTGGTCAACCAAGCCAAGTCGTCTTTCGCACCGTGCACAATGCATGCACCACGTGCATGCACCCTGAGAGGCCCTGTTCAAAGAGATTCAACATTTATATTGTTTTTTAGGTAAGCGAATGGGAAGTGGAGCATCACTGAGTGGGTGTCCCTTCACACTAAATGAGACGTCATTTGCACACAGTCACACAATGGTCAGTTGTCCATCCCTGGTGGAAAAGCTGAAAATAATCCGCACAACTGCTTGCTTTGGCCTGAGGGTCAGAGACACTGCACACAAATTACTTCGATCTGGCCCAAGATCGTGTCATTACGAGAATTTGTTCCTGTAATTTCGAAGAATCCTGTACATTGCTGTAATATATATTGTTTTGTCTAATGGCATCGCATCGCAAAAGTCATTATTGTCCTCGATTCCTATTCTCTTGTGTGTGAGATCGAAATGCCGGTTATTTCAGAAGTCAAAACTTTCAGTGTACCCTGCCACTAGTTTGAGTTAAGATGAGAACTTGGGCTATTAACTCCGTCAGCACGAATTAAAGTCGCATTTTAAAAGAATGAAAAATTACTCGCTACCTAGAAATATAACACAACATTCTGATGAATATCCACAAGATAACATGCCCTAAATCTGATATTTTTAGTTCTGCACAGATCTGTTTACAGGCTGTCTGGCCGAGGTGGTAAAGACGTGCTCGGATCACCCGGAAGGACGTGCGTTCGATTCCCCGTCAAGAAGCCGAAACATTTAAGAAACGACATTTCCACTTCCGAAGGTGCACATGGCCCTGAAGTTCACTCAGCCTATACAAAAAATGTGTACTACGTTAATTCCTCGGGCAAAAGGCGTAGAACTAACCGCCCTACCTCATCACGTACCGACGTTACGGATAGTGGAAGCCTTTACCTTCCACCAGTCCAAGGGCTTTCATGCCTGTACTGAGATGACTACTTTGGTTACGGTTCTGATTGTGTATCATGTGTTGTTTGAGTCATCAGTCCATAGACTGGTTTGATACAGCTCTCCAAGCTCAAATCTTCTTGTCATATTCATACCTTGGTCTACCCCTACCGTTCTTACCACCTACACTTCCTTCAAAAAACCAACCGAACAAGTCCTGGGTGGCTTAAGATGTGTCCTATCATTTTATAACATCCTCTCGTCAAATTTAGCCAAATCGACCTTCTCTCGCCAATTCGATTCAGTATCACTTCATTTGTGATTCGATCTATCCATCTCACCTTCAGCATTCTTCTGTTACACCACATTTCAAAAGCTTATATTCTCTTTCTTTCTGAGCTACTTATCGTCCATGTTTTACTTCCATACAATGCCACGCTCCACACGAAAGTCTTCAAAAACAGTTTTTTAATTCCTATATCAATGTTTGAAGTGAGAAAATTTCTTTTCTTAAGAAAGTTATTCCTTGCTTGTGCTAATCTGCATTTTATGTCCTCCTTACTTCTGCCATCGTTAGTTATTTTACTACCCAAGTAACAATATTCATCTTCTTCCTTTAAGACTTCATTTCCTAATTTAATATTTCCTGTATCACTTGCCTTTGTTCGACTGCACTACATTACTTATGTTTTGGACTTATTTATTTTCATCTTGTACTCCTTACTTCGCCAATACCACTCAGCAGTTTCTAGAGATCTTCTGCAGACTCAGATAAAATAACAATATAATCGCCAAATCTCAAGGTTTTGATTTCCTCTCCTTGGACTGTGATTCCCTTTCCAAATTCCTCTTTCATATCCTTTAGTGCCTGTTCATGTAAACATTGAAAAGGAGGGGAGACAAACTGCAGCATTGCCTCACTCCTTTCTGGATTGCTGCTTCTTTTTCAAAGCCCTCGATTCTTATTACTGCTGACTGATTTTTATACAGATTGTAGATAATTCATCGTTCTCGGTATCTGATCCCAATCACCTTCAGAATCTTAAATAGCTTGGTCCAATCAATATTATCGAATGCCTTTTCTAGATCTACGAATGCCATGTACGTGGGCTTGTCCTTCTTGATTCGATACTCCATGATCAGACGTAAAGTCAGGATTGCTTCGAGTGTTCCTACATTTCTTCTGAAGCCAGACTGATCTTCTCCCAACTCAGCTTTAACTTGTTTTCCCTTCTTCTGTAAACAATACGTGTTAAAATTTTGCAGGCATGAGATACTAAACTAATGGTGCAATAGTTTTCACCAGCTTTCTTGGGAATAGGTATAACAACAATCTTCCGAAAATCGGATGGGACTTCTCCTGTCTCATACATCTTACACACTAAATGGAATAACCTTGCCGTGCTGGTTTCTCCTAAGGCAGTCAGTAATTCAGAGGGAATGTCATCAATTCCAGGTGCCTTATTCCTATTTAGGTCGCTCACAGCTCTGTCAAACTCTGACCTCAAAATTGGGTCTCCCATTTCATCAGCATCAACAGCCGCTTCTTGTTCCAGAACCTAATTATCTACATCTTCACCTTGATACAACTGCTGGATACGTTCCTGCCATCTTTCTGCTTTTTCTTCTTTCCCTAGAAATGGCTTTCCATCATGAGCTCTTAATATTCATACACCTAGATTTCTTTTCTCCAAATGTTTCTTTGATTTTCCTGTATGCAGCATCTATCATTCCTAGGACCATACAAACTTCGACATCCTTGCACTTCTCCTTCAGCCAGTCTTCCTTAGCTACCTTGCACTTTCTATTCACTTCATTCTTTAATCGCCTGTATTCTTTTCTGCCCTCTTCATTTCTAGCCTTCTTGTATTTTCGTCGTTCATCAATCAGGTCCAGTATCTCCTGAGTTATCCACTGATTCTTAGTTGATCTTTTCTTCCTTCCTAACATTTCTTCAGCAGACCTGCTGATTTCATTTTTCATGACTATCCACTCCTCCTCTATTTAGTTTCCTTCAGCCTTTTCATTTAGTCGTTTTGCAATATGTTCCTTGAAACAATCCTTCACACTATTTTCTTTCAACTTGTCTAGATCCTATCTTTTTGCATTCTTTCCTTTCTTCAATTTCTTCAACTTCAGATGGCATTTCATGACCAACAAGTTGTGGTCAGAGTCCACGTCTGCTCCAGGGAAAGTTTTACAGTCCAACACCTGGTTTCTGAATCTCCGCCTAATCATAATGAAGTCTATTTGATACCTTCCAGTGTCTCCAGGTTTCGTCCACGTATAAAGCCGTCGTTTGTGGTGTTTGAACCAAGTATTGGCAAGGACTAAATTATGATCAGTGCAAAAGTCAACCAGCCGACTTCCTCTTTCATTCTTTGTCCCAAACCGAATTCTCCTACTATATTGACGTCCGAAACGGGGGAAGAGCTTACGGTCAGCTGTTTCCAATATGGCGGCGAGATAGTGACGATAAGTAAACAAGACAGTAATCGGGTGTACATCTGTTGGATTTATTAAGTGTTCAAAATGTCTTTGGTGTCGTATGAGCAACTGTTGAGAGTTGTCGGTGATTTCACGCGTCCATTAGTGAAAGGGGAAGAAATATTCAAGCGTAATCACTTGATATGTGTAGGAAAAAAGTTTGAAACAGAAGATGTAATTGGTGTTGTAGCGTTGTGTTTACAATCATCCCACGTCGATTCAAAACCCCACGAAGTTAATGTTGTCTTGAGCAAAGTGGGTGATAATGTGAAGTGCAACTGTACATGTAAAGCGGGTTTGTCAAAGAAATGTAAACACACCGTAACCACGCTAATTCGCCTTAACAGGTAAGCTACCTACTGTAAAGTTTCACTATTAGAGGTTATGGAGTAATTTCTTGTTGATTTGGTCCATGCCAAAGCCTTAGCCAGGAGTGGGGGGAGTTACCTGGTTTGTAATCCCCTCCCTGATACGTTGAGGAAGAAATAACATAATAATTCTACTAAGTAAATGTTGCAAAGCAAATAAATCCTAGGCATTATACAGGCTTGTGTTGGAATAGCCTACATATTCTTAATGTGCTCCTTTCATTTTTACCATCAGCACAAAAGTTAGAACTTAGAACCGACAATAATACGCTGTGGAAATAAGTCGTCTTCACGAAAATGCAGACTGCACACTGTCATGTAACGCGTAACACGTTTTCCAATTGACAGCGCGGAAGCCGATTTTTCTCTCTGAACTTTTTGTAACAGGAAAGTAGTGAAGAGATTTAACACCCGTTTTATACGATTTGCAACCGTATACAGAACAGTACCTTCTCGAATTTGACAATTTCCTTTCTGTTTCCATCACGACGTCAATGCTTCACCATGTAAATAAACCTCACCAGTCACTATGTTACAGCTTCAACATTCTACCGCGTGGCTGCGCCATCCAACTTTCCTGACGTCAATTACCTTCTCTTCCTTGGCCTACCACTGCATTCCGATCTCCCATCACAATTAGATTCTCGTCACCTTTTATATATTGTATTAAATCTTCTATCTCTTCATATGTTCTTTCGATTTCCTCGTCATCCGCTGAGCTAGTAGGGATATAGACCTGCACTGTTGTGGTGGACATTGGTTTGGTGTTTATCTTGACGACAATTATTCTTTCACTATGCTGGTTGTAGTAGCTTACCCGCTGCCCTATTTTCTTATTCATTATTAAACCAACTCCTGCATTTCCTCTGTTTGATTTCGTGTTGATAAGTCGGTAGTCGCCTGACCAAAAATCCTGTTCTTCCTGCCAACGTACTTCACTTATACCAACTATATCTAACTTTAGTCTATCCATCTTCCTTTTCAGATTCTCTAATCTACCACGACGATTCAAACTTCTAAATTTCCACGCTCCGACTCGTAGAATGTTAGTATCCATTTTCCTAATGATCGCCCCCTCTCGTGTAGTCCCCACCCGGAGATCCGAATGGGGGACTAGTTTACTTTTTTTGCTAGTTGTTTTATGTCGTACCGACACAGATAGGTCTTACGGCGACGATGGGACAGGAAAGGGCTAGGAGTGGGAAGGAAGCGGCCGTGGCCTTAATTAAGGTATAGCCCCAGCATTTGCCTGGTGTGAAAATGGGAAACCACAGAAAACCATTTCCAGGGCTGCCGACAGTGGGGTTCCAACCTACTATCTCCCGAATACTGGATACTGGCCGCACTTAAGCGACTGCAGCTATCGAGCTCGGTGGACTAGTTTACCTCCGGAATATTTTACCCGGGAGGAAGCCATCATCAGTAAATCATTCATACAGAGAGAGCTGCATGTCCTCGGGAGTTAGTTATGGCTGTAGTTTCCCGTTGCTTTCAGCCGTGTAGCAGTATCATCACAGCTAAGCCATGTTGAGTATTATTACAATTCCATATCAGTGAATCATCCAGACTGTCGTCCTTGCAACTTCCGAAAAGCTGCTACCCCCCTTTCGATGAACCTTTCGATGAACCATTCGTTAGTCTGGTCTCTCAACAGATACCCATCCGATATGGTTGCACCTGCGGCTCGGTTATCTGCTTCATTGGGACACGCAAGCCTCCCCACCGCGGCAAGGTCGCATGGTTAAAAAGAAACTGTGCCTGATCCTTTAAGTGAAGACGTAAATGACGTTAGCAATTAAAGATGTGTTCGAAAATGACTGATTGTAGTGTGTGATCTCAATTTAAAAATGACAATTAGGAACGTAATTCGACCGACAGGAAACATAACCAACAAATGGCAAATAAGTTAATATGGGAAGAACAGCTGATTCAGAAAGTGATGGAACCAAATAGAGGGAAGAAACGTCCAGACTTGGGTAAAACCAGATGAGCTCTACAGAGAAACCGAAGTAATAGATGGTGTCAGAGATCACGAAGCTGTTTTTGTCGTAGTGAAATAGTGAAAAATGAATGTAATTGAAAGGTAGGTAGTAATAGTAGGACTATTTGGGCAGTGCCATATAGCTGATAAAACAGGCGTGAAGGAGTTTTTAAAAAGTAACTCTGGTGGTAAAAGGTAAACATAAATTTAAACAGACTGTGGGATGGGATCAAAGCAATTGTTGTGGAATTTGAAAAGAGATACGTACCTTTAAATGCGGTAAAAAATGGTAAAGACCCACTATATTATAACAGGCAAGTAAAGAGACTAAGAAGGAGGTGCAGGTTGGAAAGAAATAGAATTAGGAATGGCTGTGGAAGTGTGTAGCAATTGAAGGAACTTAACAGGAAATTGAACCTAGCAAAGAAGTCAGCTAAGGTTAACATTATGGCAAGCATAATTGGCAGTCATACACATTTTAGTGAAAATGAAGGGTATGTACAAGTTCTTTAAGGCAGAAAAGTTTCCAAGAAGGACATTCCAGGAATCATTAATGAATAAGGGGAATGTGTAGGCGAGGAACTTCAGAAGGCAGAAGTATTCAGTAAGCAGTATGCAAAGAGTATTGGTTAAAAACAAAATGTCCAAATAGAGGAGGTAACTAAAACTAACGAAGTATTGAAATTTACCTATGATAACAATGACATTTACAATAAGATACAACAGCTGAAAACTAGAAAACCAGCTGGAATTGATCAGATTTCTGGGAATATAACGATGACTTTGGATTGGGATATATATCCAAATCTGAAGTACAGTACTTATTTGATTATATTGTTTGCTTGAATGACCTATATCAAATGAACGGAGTGTTGCTACAGTAGCCCCGGTGTATAAAGGAAAGGTTGAGAGACATTAAGCTGAAAATTACAGGCCAGTCAGTATGAAATGCGTTACATGTAAGCTTTGGGAAAGCATGGTTCCTGCTTCTATTAGACATTTTTCTAATATAAATAACTGGTTCGATAGAAGGCAGTTCGGGTTTAGGACAGGTTAATACACTGAAGCTCAACTTGTACGATTCCAGCAAGATATAGCAGATATCTTGGATTCAGGAGGTTAAATGGACTGTATCGCTATTGACTTATCTAAGGCATTCGATAGGGTAGACCATGGGAGTCTACTGGCAAAAATGAGGGCTATTGGACTACATAAAAGAGTGATTAACTGGGTAGCTATATTTTCAGAAAGCAGCATACAGACAGTGAAAGTGAAGTTTTGTGTGATCCTACTACTATTAAGAGGGTAATTCTTCAAGGCAATATATCGGAATTTTATGTACCGGTATTCTTGTATATACAAACAGTATGAGTAACGAACTGGAATAAGAGATAAAGATTTTTGCGAATGATATAATTCTGTACGGAATAAAAATATAGTTAAAAGATTATAAGGAACTGCAAAATGACTTCGATTATGATAAGAAATGGACAGCATGGATAATAAAAGGGGTTAAAAGACATGTTGTGAGTTTCACTAATAAGAAAAGCCCTCTAAGTTTTAATTACTGCGTTGGTGGGGTGAAATTACTTTATGGGGATCACCGTAAATACATAGGTGTTAGTATAAGGGAAGATCTTCATTGGGGTAATCACAAAAATAGGATTGTACAAACACGTAAAGACCTCTGCACATGATTACGAGGGTATTTAGTGGTTGTAGTAATGATGTAAAGGACAGGGATTATAAGTCTCTGAAACAGTAAGTAAAGGATTACGATGAGGTATAATTTTATTTATTATCTTTAGGAATTCAACCCTTTAATCCTATCCAAATTCCCCTTCTAAATACCACTATTCTCCTCGCTACAGGAGCAACTGTCACATGGGCGCATCATAGCCCAGCTAGTGTATGGTTCAAGTTTATGGATGGATGGATGGATGGATGGATGGATGGATGGATGGATGGATGGATGGATGGATGGATGGATGGATGGATGGATGGACGGGCGGGCGGACGGACGGACGGAAGAACAGCTTAACGAAACCTGGATTCATTCTCACTTACTATATTACCATCCTCGGAGAACACACAACATAAATACTTGAAATTATCGAACTGTTCTAGCTTTGTATCATCAATCTCACATTCAATTTTGTAGAATTTTATAGCTACTGACATCAATTTAGTCTTCGAAAGGCCAATTTTCATACCATACTCACTGCACCTATTTTCAAGTTCCAAGATATTAGACTGCAGGCTTTCGGCACAATCTGCCATTAAGACCAAGTCGTCAGCATAGGCCAGACTGCTTACTACATTTCCACCTAACTGAATCCCTCCCTGCCATTTTATACCTTCAGCAGATGATCCATGTAAACTACGAATAGCAAAGGTGAAAGATTACAGCCTTGTCTAACACCTGTAAGTACCCAGAACCAAGAACTCAATTTACCATCAATTCACACTGAAGCCCAATTGTCAACATAAGTGCACTTCAATGTTTTTAATAATCCACCTTTAATTCCTCGATACCCTGTCATATGCTTTCTCTACATCTACGAAACATAAACACAACTGCCTATTCCTATCTCAATTACCTGGCGCATACTAAAAATCTGATGCTGACAGCCTCTCTGTGGTCTGAAACCACACTGGTTTTAATCCAAATTTCTCTCAACGACTGATCGCACCGTCCCTTCCAAGATGCCAGTGAATACTTTGCCTGGTATACTAATCAATGAGATACCTCGATAGTTGTTGCAATCCTTCCTGTTCCCTTACTTACAGATAGGAGCAATTACTGATTTGTCCAATATAAAGGTACATTACCAACACTCCATGCTAATCTTACTACTCTATGAAGCCATTTCATCCCTGCCTTCCCACTATACTTCACCATTTCAGGTCTAATTTCATCTATTCCTGCTGCTTTATGACAACGGAGTTTATTTACCATCCTTTCCATTTTCTCAAGTGATATTTCACCAACATCATTTTCCTCTTCCCAATGAGCTTGAATGTTTGCAACACCACCAGGAAACTTTCCCTTTACATTGAGAAAATGTTCAAAATATTCCCTCCACCTCTCCAGTGATTCCCTGCGATCTATTATGAGTTCACCTGTATTATTCAAAACACTATTCATTTCCTTTTTCCCTCCCTTCCTACGATTATTTTTTACTGTCCAGAAAGGTTTCCCTGCTGCTTGACCTAGCATTTCCATATTATTACCAAAATCTTCCCACGACTTCGTTTTGGATTCAACAACTATTTGTTTCGCTCTGTTTCTTTCATCTATGTACAAATTCCTGTCTGCCTCGGCCCTTGTTTGGAGCCATTTCTGATAAGCCTTCTTTTTTCGTTTACAAACTGCTCTCACTTTATCATTCCACCAATATGTTCGCCTTTTCCTATCTTTACACACAGTCGTTCCTAGGCATTCCCTTGCTGTTTCTACTTCAGCGTCCCGGTATGCCACCCATTCTCTTTCTATATCCTGAACCTGCGTACTGCCTACTGTTCGAAACTTCTCACTAATCATATCCATGTATTTCTGTCCAATTTCCTCATCCCGGAAATTTTCTACCCTTATTCGTTTGCAGACAGATTTCACTTTCTCTATCTAGGCCTAGCGATACCAAGTTCACTACAGATCAGATAGTGATCTGTATCATAGAAAAATCCCCGGAGAACTCGTATATTCCTAACAGATTTCCTGAATTCGAAGTCGGTTAAGATATAGTCAATTATGGATCTGGTACCCCTAGCCTCCCATGTGTAGCGGTGAAGAGCCTTATTCTTGAAGAATGTATTCGTAACTGCTAAACCCATACTAGCACGGAAGTCCAGCAAACGCTTCCCTTTCCCATTAGCTTCCATATCTTCCCCACATTTACAAACCACCCTTTCCTATCCTTCAGTTCTATATCCAACTCTGGCGTTGTAATCGCTCATTAGTACTATTCTATCCTTGCTGTTGACCCTGACCATGATGTCACTCAACGCTTCATAAAAATTTTCAACTTCATCCTCATCTGCACCCTCACATTTTGAATACAATGAGACAGTTCTCGTCCTGATTCCTCCAAATGACCAATCTACCCACATCATTCGCTCGTTTACGTGCCTAACAGAAACTATGTCGCGTGCAATGTTATTCCTGATAAAGAATACATACCTTCCCCTTCCCTTTCAAACACCCGTCAAGTACACCTTATAATCTCCTATCTCTTCCTCGTCATCTCCCCTTACTCGAATATCACTTACTCCTACCACATCCAAATGCATCCTCTTTGCTGATGCAGCCAGTTCTACCTTCTTTCTTCCATAAGCCCCATTAATATTGATAGTTCTCCATCGAATTCCATTTCGTTCGCCAAGTTGTTTCCAAGGAGTTCCTTTGCCTGTCAAATGGGAGGGGGACTCCGTTACTCCCATAGGTTCGAGACTTGCTTAAAATGTTCTGAGGTCGGTAAATTCATGAAGCAGGACGCTACCCTACTTAAAGACCCAACTTATTATAATAGAGAAGTAAAGAGACTAAGAAGGAGGTGCAGACTGGAAAGAAATAGAATTAGAAATGGCTGTGGAAGTAAGGAGAAATTGAAGGAACTTACTAGAAAATTGAATCAAGCAAAGAAGGCAGCTAAGGATAATATGATGGCAAGCATAATTGGCAGTCATACGAATTTTAGTGAAAAATGGAAGGGTATGTATAGGTATTTTAAGGCAGAAACAGGTTCCAAGAAGGACATTCCAGGAATAATTAATGAACAAGGGGAGTGTGTATGTGAGGATCTTCAAAAGGCAGAAGTATTCAGTCAGCAGTATGTAAAGATTGTTGGTTACAAGGATAATGTCGAGATAGAGGAGGAGACTAAGGCCAAAGAAGAAATAAAATTTACATATGATAACAATGACATTTACAATAAGATACAAAAGTTAAAAACTAGAAAAGCGACTGGAATTGATCAGATTTCTGGGGATATACTAAAGACAATGGGTTGGGATATAGTACCATATCTGAAGTACTTATTTGATTATTGTTTGGTCGGAGGAGCTATACCAGATGAATGGAGAGTTGCTATAGTTGCCCCTGTGTATAAAGGAAAGGGTGATAGACATAAAGCTGAAAATTACAGGCCAGTAAGTTTGACATGCATTGTATGTAAGCTTTGGGAAGGCATTCTTTCTGATTATATTAGACATGTTTGTGAAATTAATAACTGGTTCGATAGAAGGCAATTCGGTTTTAGGAAAGGTTATTCCACTGAAGCTCAACTTGTAGGATTCCAGCAAGATATAGCAGATATCTTGGATTCAGGAGGTCAAATGGACTGTATCGCGATGGACCTGTCTAAAGCATTTGATAGGGTGGATCATGGGAGACTACTGGCAAAAATGAGTGCAATTGGACTAGACAAAAGAGTGACTGAATGGGTTGCTATATTTCTAGAAAATAGATCTCAGAGAATTAGAGTAGGTGAAGCTTTATCTGACCCTGTAATAATTAAGAGGGGAATTCCTCAAGGCAGTATTATCGGACCTTTATGTTTTCTTATATATGTAAATGATATGAGTAAAGGAGTGGAATCGGAGGTAAGGCTTTTTGCGGATGATGTTATTCTCTATAGAGTGATAAATAAGTTACAAGATTGTGAGCAACTGCAACGTGACCTCGAAAATGTTGAGAGATGGACAGCAGGCAATGGTATGTTGATAAACGGGGTTAAAAGTCAGGTTGTGAGTTTTACAAGTAGGAAAAGTCCTCTCAGTTTTAATTACTGCGTTGATGGGGTGAAAGTTCCTTTTGGGGATCATTGTAAGTATCTAGGTGTTAATATAAGGAAAGATCTTCATTGGGGTAATCACATAAATGGGATTGTAAATAAAGGGTACAGATCTCTGCACATGGTTATGAGGGTGTTTAGGGGTTGTAGTAAGGATGTAAAGGAGAGGGCATATAAGTCTCTGGTAAGACCCCAACTAGAGTATGGTTCCAGTGTATGGGACCCTCACCAGGATTACCTGATTCAAGAACTGGAAAAAATCCAAAGAAAAGCAGCTCGATTTGTTCTGGGCGATTTCCGACAAAAGAGTAGCGTTACAAAAATGTTGCAATGTTTGGGTTGGGAAGAATTGAGAGAAAGAAGAAGAGCTGCTCGACTAAGTGGTATGTTCCGGGCTGTCAGCGGAGAGATGGCGTGGAATGACATTAGTAGACGAATAAGTTTGAATGGCGTTTATAAAAGTAGGAAAGATCACAATATGAAGATAAAGTTGGAATTCAAGAGGACAAACTGGGGCAAATATTCATTTATAGGAAGGGGAGTTAGGGATTGGAATAAGTTACCAAGAGGGATGTTCAATAAATTTCCAATTTCTTTGAAATCATTTAGGAAAAGGCTAGGAAAACAACAAATAGGGAATCTGCCACCTGGGCGACTGCCCTAAATGCAGATCAGTACTGATTGATTGATTGATTGATTTACACATAGTCCAAGTGATGATCTCTCCTCTAACGGGTTATGGACCACCGATGGATTGTATAGTCCTAGCCGCCTGAGCACAAGGAGGGCCATGACTCAGAATAATGGCCGAGATACCCACTCCCATTCCATAGCAACTGGTATCCCGACTCTCAAGTCCACTTACTAGGCCACTCAGCCGTTGCCCATGGTTCACGAACTAGGATGTGACTACATTAACCCACACCATGAACCATTTATAAGTTGGAAAATATCTTGACAGGGAGTATGTTCTAATTCGTTTTTTGATTTAAAATAATCATGGTGGTATTTGCGAAGTAGTAGAAATCCGGTTAGTTGCGCCCAGAGTTGATGGCAAGTGCGGTTGCCACTCCCGATGCGAGGATAGGGTTTCCTGGACCCCCATCGTACCCTGAGACACCATCCTCCCATATACTGAGAGGAGCAACCAAGGCGATGTTCACGAAGGACCAAGTAGCATAGTTTGGCGTGTTTTGAGTCCAGCTTCCAAGCTCCTCTCAATGATAACAGTCCCCAAGTCGACAGGATAGAAGTAGTCTTGGCCGGAACGTGGCGGGTCCATACCCCGCGTCTGCATTCCTCGCATGTCGACACGACGTGGCCACAGGTGAAATTAGGGCACTGTAACATCAAATTTTGGGGCGACAGTGACTGATTCACAGACAGAATTACATGTGGTGTAGGGAAGTTTGGTTGCTGAGAGGACGAGTGCACGGAGTCTCTCACCCAGATTTGGAGGCAGGGTCGGTAATGGCAGAATGGTGATGAAATTATTGAAGGGAAGGTTTTCACAAAAGGGCTTAAGCAAACGACTTATCTTAGGATATAACTTCAATACTTGCAATTTTTCACAATCCACAGGGGCAGAAGGACTCCTCTTTTAAACGTGCTTACCAAAAACATAAACTAATATGATGCTAAGGAAAGAAATACAATTAATTCAGCAACGCCATCACTTGGTGGCATGTAATGAAAAATCAACAGTCTTCACACAGGTTTTACTTGAGACATGTGAATACTAAAAATCCTTTCTGATTCAGGATTACTCACCAAGAGTTGTGGAAAGCAATCAGGGCAGATCGAAGATTACGATTAATACGGTCAGCTAGAGATGGTTGCGGGTAGTACGCAGACGTCGTGACATGTGAGATAGAGGGATAGAAACAGTAATTACGAAATAAATTAGAGGTGAACGGCTTAGCGTTCAGAAACAATATATTGCAAATAGTATTGAGACAAGAAATGGTGGACTGAGCAGTGGCAAGCCTAGTCGGAAACAGCCCTGAGAACCATCCACACACACACACAAGAATAAATGTATTCCCATTCCCTTTAGATCGAGGGAAGTGTCTGACGTAATCGATGTACAATCACTCCATAGGCCGAGATGCTTGGTGTGATGACAAAGTGGACTTGCTAATTAAACAAGATTTACATGCTTTAACCTGTTCCCTAATCTCGCCGTCCATGCATTTCCATACAAGCATTTCCCTTATCTTCTCTCTAGTTTTGAAGATGCCCAAATGTCCACCTAATGTGGTCTCATGGTAATACTTAGAGGTCATAGGCACTAGAACGGCTGGAACCACAATTTTCATCTTCTGATCGTGCCTCGAAAGGCAATACAGAACACCATTCCTCAAAACAAAACGGACAACATGTTCCCCATAAGAAAGGGTTTCCATAGTAAAAGCCAGCAGCTGATCTCCACGCTGTTATTTCGCTGTATCAATAAATAGCAAAGGGGCATCAGCCAAAATGGCGCTTATACTAGGAGGTGTGGAAACAGAAGGTGAAGGGCTTTCCTCCGGGTCAACATGATCAGAATCGCCAGAAAACATTCGACTTAATTCCTCGGCGACCATATTCGCAGATCCCCGAATGTGTTGCACGTCAAACAGGAAACGCTGAAATCCGAATCGCCCAACGGGCGATTCGCCCAGTACTACGGGGCCTAGACAAAACCCAGATTGTTGGTCTCAAATTCAAATTTAACATGTTCAAGATAAAGACGGACTTTTTCTAAGGAAAATAGGACGGTCAGTCCTTCTTACTCGTGTAAAGTACTTGGCTACTTGAGGTGACAAGGTTCTTGACGCATAGGTAATGGGCCGCCTTCCGAGTTCAGATTCCTGAAGAAGAGCTCCAGCGACTGCAGATAACGAGGCGTCTGTCTGTACAATGAACGTCTTGGAGAAATCTGGCATAGCCCAGACCGAGGCGAAAATTTCTGATCCACGAACGCAACTTGCTGTGACGGCCCCATTCCAACTTGACACCATTTTTGCAGAGACGGTTTAGGGGTGCCACCCTAATAGCGAAGTTGGGGTCGAATTTTCTAGAGAAATCCACCATGCCTATGAATCTAGCAACCCCTTTAACATCCGATTGCATGCTTTCTGGGATGATCAACTGAAACTCAATTAGGTGACACAATATGCCCCAAGAAGGACATAGATGGTATAGCAAAAGATACCTTCGACAACTTGACCGTCAATTCAGTTTTATGAAGGCGTTTTAGAGCTTCCTCCAGATGAGCTAAGTGTTCTTCAAAGGTCTCAGAGAAAATAGCATCATCTACATAATGGCACAAATATTCAAATTTAATATCGGTGAATACCCTGTATAGCAGCCTGGTAAGAACCGCCGCGCCCGTGGGGAGCCCGAAAGGTACGCGGTTGTATTCCAGTCGGTAGAGAAAGCAGTCAGATTTGCCGATTCTTCTGCCAGTGGTATGTGATTATACGCTTGGTTAAGATCTAGGATGGTGAATAACTTAGCCTTATGAAACCAAGAAGAACATGAGTGTAAGTCGGGAAGAGGTACTGATTGTAGAACAATCTTACGATTTAACGCTCTGTAATCAATTACTGGCCTGAATCCCCCTTGAGGTTTCGGCACCAAAAAATGCGTGAAGAATACGCCAACTTGGAGGGTCGAATGATACCATCCCTCAGCATTTGGTCTATAATTCCCTCGAGGGCCTTCAATTTAGGTGGAGATAGCTTGTATGGAGGAAACCTTACGGGAACCGAATCCGTAACCTCGATCTTGTATTCAATTAATTCAGTCACACCAATATTTTCCGAAAACACTTCTGGAAATGACTGACATAATTTACGAATACAATTAGCCTGATCCTCAGGGAGATGGCTGAGATCTAACGACATCTCACTCTGGGTATCCGAAATCATAGAAGACGATACAGAATTACATTTTAAAGTCCGACTCGTTGGCTGAACGGACAGCGTACTGGCCTTCGATTCAGAGGGTCCCGGATTCGATTCCCGGCCGGGTCGGGGATTTAACCTTAATTGGTTAATTCCAAGGGTACGGGGGCTGGGTGTATGTGTTATTCTCATCATCATTTCATCCTCATCACGACGCGCAGGTCGCCTACGGGATTCAATAGAAAGACCTGCATCTGGCGAGCCGAACCCATCCTGGGATATCCCGGCACTAAAAGCCACACGACATTTCATTTTCTTGTACATTTTAAAAGAGGTTTATGGAAATTACTCTTAAATTTGAATGTGCAGGAGTTACTTTGAAGTTCGAGCACAATACCGGAATGTGACATGAAATCTACCCTTGATATCACAGGGCATGACAAATTTTTAGCAACAAATAATTTAAACTTCCATGTAAATTTAGAAGTCCTTTAGAAGTCTAGCCTGGATAAATCCTAAAATATCTAGTGGAGAAGAATTAGCCGAAATACATTTTATAGAAGAAGAGATATATTCAGAAAATTTACAACAAAACTTTAATTTGGAATACATTCTCCGGAAATAATAAATCCAACACTTATTTCAATTTTAAGAAAGGGCACGAACCCTGGAGTATCGGAGGCAATTTTGAGGCATTTTTAGGACCTTCAAAAGATTATATAAAGGGTCTTCCCTCCTCAGAAAATACGATGCCAGAGTCAAACTCGGCTGAACCTTGAGAAGCAGATTGTGGCTAGGACTCAGCCGGGCACGCTAGTTATTTCCTATTGCTTTGGTTAGCAGAGGTGGAAACATAAGAAGAGCAAGAAGGTGTGCTATTTGATGAGTTGCAGCTCTTAAGAAGATGCGTGAATGACCCGCATTTGAAACATCCTTGAGAAGATGACGCTCCACTTTCAGGTGCATTAGTTTTTAATGAAGGACACTTATTTCTTAGATGGTCCGCCGACCCACGCCCATAGCATTTGCGGGGAGAGAAGGTTGTGCGAAGTGGTGTCCGAGCAATATTAGAAGAAGATGGTGGTTCCCGAGTGGCTCGCAATGTATCTGCTTATCTCGCGCCTTCCGCGGACACGGACATGGCCTCATATTCAGCAAACGTTTACGGACGGAGAGCAAAACATAAATATGATCTGTAAGGTGGCGAAATCCCTTCAATGATAGTCTGTACAATTTGACCTTCGGAATAATGCAAGGCAAAAACTCTAGCATAAAACTTAATGTCCTGTACAATGCCTGCTAGATTTTCACCTAGCCTTTGGACTCGGAAGTAATATTTCTGAATCAGAGATGACAAGGCTCTTGCGGGTATAAAGTGTGCCATCAAGTGGGCATGTGAGGTTTCGATGGAGCTCCTTTTCGATATCGCCTTAACAATGTTATCTATTAGAACCCCAAGAGTGTAAGGGACAATGTCTTGTAAGATTTCTGAATATGAGAGGGAAAACACGAGGGCATGGTATTGAAATTCTACTAGAAATCTTAGGAAGGTTATGACGTCATTAAATCAAATCACGGAAAAGTTCGGAATCCCCTTAAGCAACACGGCTGAAGTGTGAGGTAAGCTTCTAAAGCCCGGTGATATGACCGGAGAGGGTGCTGGATGTTGAGGAGGTTCCAAAGCGGCAATACTAATAAAAAAGGAGGAAGATGTCGCGGATTACCACTGGGGTTTACAAATTGTTCATATGGGGCAGAAGCGTGTTGTTGCACAACAGATTCTCCACTACCAGAAGACTTATTAGGGTCTTCTTCTGCATGGACATTTAATGGAGCAGCATAGTCACTCTTCCCACTTACAGACCTGGACAATAGTTCATTAACTTTATTAGATAGCTCGGAAATATGCTCAGCCATGGCGTTAGCAATACTAGAATGTTCATCACTGAATCTGAGGCAATAGATCCCTCACTCTGTTGAAAAAGTGAAATAACCTAGCTTGAACACGTTTAAGTTGGTTACCGGTGGGTTCACGACCTTCAAAAAATATCAGAACAGAAGCAAGGTCAGCAATGTTCGTGGCGATCGTGGATAAAGCGTCGCCAACTTCCTTCTCAACATACACAGGAATTCTAATTGGCAAATCCAAAGACTCTTTGAGTCTAGATGCGTCTGTTGCAACCGTGCCACCAGACTGGACCTCTCTAATAGCTAGTTCATAAATGAGTTCTTCCTTGTGCAAATACCAAAGGGCAAGAACCTCTCTAGGGCCAGATCTATAGAACGAAAATATTCACAACATTTTCAAAAATTAGAAAAATTCATAGTGTTCAATTCCAAATTTTAAAGAAAGCCGTCAGAACTGTGTATAGACAGGTCCCTTCAACTACGCTCTGCTCCCACTTGATACGGGAATATCGTCGAACAAGGAGGAGTAAGGAGGTGCCCGGGTAAATGGGTGGACAAGGAAATGACCAGATCATAATTTAAGGCATTAAACTTTGAATTTATATTTATTTCCTCTTTTTTGGTTTAAAAGTTGATAGATAGAAAATCTGAATAAACAACAATATAATAATGAGCTCGTCAGCACCCTCAACAATAATGACAATACATAATGTCAAAAAGCAGGTACAAAATTTAGAGAGAATTATCAACATGATAATATACAAACGGATGACAATTGTAGCTCCGAACAGGTACACTATTTATAAGAGCATGTTTGCTCCACTAATTTATATAGCCTAGGAGTCTGAGCTCCAAAAATTAATATAGTCCAGCCTCTCAGAGGCATAAATTTCCTACAAGGTTATACCTTACAAACTTCAAAATAATGTATTTACAGTCACTTCTGCTCAATAGTTTTCTGCATACTGGTTTATAAACAATTACAATGTAAACAGGGGCAATCAGTACCCATTCTGAACGGCCTTAATGTAAAAAGGAAAGGTTTAACATAAAGAAATGGCCCGAAGTTGCAGAGGCTAAGCCTATTCTACATGGCTAAACGAGAAATATTAAATGCCAAAAATGTGTTAAGAATTTAGAGGTTTGGAAAATTTTAGTCACCGCACAAGTTGAATGGGAATCAGCAGAGGGTAATCACACTTTGTTCCCTAAGTCAAGTCCTCAGACTTGCCGAAAATTTACACTTAACACGTTAAATTAGAACTTAACATAAATTGAAAGAGGTTTGAAACATTCCCCTCAAGTTATCTGCCGGAGCTATCACATGTTCAAGAAAATTCTGCCATTTTCTTGTTTAGCTGGGACTTCCGAACGCCGACCTGCGACCCCTGCCTCCGAATAACACGCCGCACTCACAGAACTGGAGCGTTGAAGACGACAATACGGCCTTAAAGCGCCTAGCTCTTATAGCATTTCCAGGGGAATTTTCCAGAACTCTTTACAGATAGGCTAGATGCCTATACACACACCCAATTCTAATTGGCTAGAACGAATATTCACACAATTTCTGATTGGTTGCTAGATATGGAAGTTTGAGGGGTTCAGATGTGCTGACAACATTTATATAAGAACAGAACCATCTTCACAAACTTAAGGTCTGCCACCTCTGAAAATTAACTTTCCCTTAAGAATTAATTATCCTTAATCCCGCCAGAGAGGGCACTTTGGCCGACGGTAGAGACATCTAACAGCTACAAACCCAAGTATCTTGCATTACATTAGTTCAAATTCCATAACACAGATGGCCTTATAGAACACGCTCAGTTTAACAGGACGCAGGTGTACCCCGGTGCAATTATTATTATTATTATTATTATTATTATTAGTAGTAGTAGTAGTAGTAGTAGTAGTAGTAGTAGTAGTAGTAGTAGTTGTTGTTGTTGTTGTTGTTGTTGTTGTTGTTGTTGTATTTAATCAGTTTACCGTTCAGTGTTGGTTTTTCCTTCGGACTCAGTGAGGATCCCACCTCTACTACCTCAAGGGCAGTGTCATAGATCGTGAGACTTTGGGTGAGGGATACAGCTGGGGAGAAGGATCAGTACATCGCCCAGGCGGCCTCATCTGCCATGTTGAACAGGGACCTTACAGGGGATGGGAAGAATGGAACGGATAGACAAGGTAGAGGGAAGGAAGCAGCCGTGGCCTTACGTTAGGTACCATTCCGGCATTTGCCTTGTGAAAAAGTGGAAAGGCACGGAAATCCACTTCAAGAATGGCTGAGGTGGTAATCGACCCCCTCTACTCAGGTGACCTTCCGAGGCTGTGTGGACCACCTTCCAGCGCTCGTACCACTTTTCAATTTTCGAGGCCGAGACGGGAATCGAACCCAGCCCTCCGGGGAAGGCAGCTAACCACTACACCACAGAGGGGGTGATTATATTATTATTATTATTATTATTATTATTATTATTATTATTATTATTATTATTATTATTATTATTATTATTATTATTATTATTATTATTTAATGTTTACCGTCCAGGATTGACTTTTCCCTCGGACTCAGTGAGGGACCCACCTCTACTGCCTCAAGTGCAGTGTCCTGGAATGTGAGACTTTGGGTGAGGGATACAACTGGGAAAAGACCAGTACCTCGCCAAAGCGGCCTCACCTGCCATGCTGAACAGTGACCTGGTGAGGGATGGGAATATTGGAAGGGACAGGCAAGGAAAGAAGGAAGGAAGCGGCCGTGACTTGAAGTTAGGTACCACCCAGCCATTTGCCTGGAGAATAAGTGGGAAACACAGAAAACCACTTCGTGGATGGCTTAGGCGGTAATCGAACCCCTCTGTATTATATTCTAATAACGAAGCTATAATAAATAAATATCACAACCTGAACACTTACTGTACTACGGACAAATGCATTGTGTATGCCATTGTCAGCATTATACTGGACGCATTCAATCAAGTAATAGGTAGTCTACAGTACATTCTTCACTCACAGGAAATGTTCACCACTTTGAGAACCTATGTCTGACATGATTCAACACCCTATAGTCGTTGCAGCTAGGCAAATCCTCCTATGCATTTTATTCTATGTTTGGTGGTGATTTAATGTCGCACATAGACATCGAAGGTTATTGGTGATTCAAGGATGGAGAAAGGCTGGGACAGTCACAGTTCTTGTATATGGAGCACCGTGTATAAGCCCATGAATACGAGAATGTGATGCAGTATTACTCCACAGAGTATCAAGGCCTAACGCATGAGAAACAAGACGTTTATACCAAGAATTATTTCTTGGCGAAGACTACTATTTATTTATTTATTTATTTATTTATTTATTTATTTATTTATTTATTTATTTATTTATTTATTTATTTGCTGAACATAACAGGCTTCAGCCCAAATACATGTTCCCTTTCAAACCAAATAATATATTAAAATAAAATAAAATAAAATTCTAAATCTGCTATGTGGGCACTCACATGGGCGGGAGACCGAGCCACGTGTAAGCGCCACCCTTATAACTCTAAATATCTTAATTTAATCTTGTGACCCCACGCACAGGGGGTAACCAATCCACATGAAAGGTGCCACACCTGTAGCTACTGACCGGGCGTGCTGTTCCAAACTGGTGAGGAAAAAAGGAACCACCCTCCCTGGAACAACACGTCCGGCCCTCCATACAGTTCACAAAGTTAGATCCTCACCATTCCGTTTGGTGGCAGGTCACACGGGTGCTGGCGCCCAGCTCCACATGTATCCTGTCTCTCTCACTCTTTCTCAACCTCTATCTAATAACATTTGTCAACCACACTAGGGATAGGACCGCCCTATCCCTCCCTCTTATAACGTTCCCTCCCCCTCTCTTTCTTACAAACAACAATAAAATATACAAAAACAATACAATAAATAAAAAGAATATATATATAATGTCTACTCTGAGGTCACTCACATGGGCGGAAAAGCCAAGCCTCCTGTGAGCGCCATCCCTATAACTAACTTACTCTAAACTCCTAGCTTATTAAATGACACCTCACACCGGCGGATTACAACTGTGTAGAGGGGAGGTTCACTTCCCACCTCAGCCAGCCTCGATGTTGTTTTCCGTGTTTTCCCACTTCTCCTCCAGGTAAATGCCGGGATGGTACCTAACTTAAGGCCACAGCCACTTCCTTCTCTCTTCCTTGCCTGTCCCTTCCAATCCTCCCATCCCTCCGCAAGGCCCCTGTTCACCATAGCAGGACTTGGAGAGATACTGGTCCTCTTCCTCAGTTGTATCCCAACCCAAAGTTTCGCGCTCTAGGACACTGCCCTTAAGGCGGTAGAGGTGGGGTCCCTCGCTGAGTCCGAGAGAAAACCAACCCTGGAGGGTAAACGGCTTAAGAAGAAGAAGAAGAAGAAGAAGAAGAAGAAGATCGCTCCACGGGCGAATTCCAATGGGCTTTGCGAGGCAGTGTTGCTAAATCTGCACGTGGCTTAAGACCGACCATGCCCAGCTTGGAGGTCCGTGTTTCAGTCCCTCCCCGAGCGAAGTTTTCTTTCTTCGATTGGTGCTCTCGATAAAAAGTAAACTCGTGTCCTCATCCTGAGGTGGTGCAGCTCTTTTCATGCACACCCCCGACGGAGGTGAGTTGCGTGTTCCCATTTTAACCGCATACCAGACCTCCTGCCATTCTTAAATTACTGGCAGTACCGGGATTCGAACCCTGGCACCCGAGGACGGCAGCTAATAATGCTAACCGCTACGCTGCGGAAGCGGACGGAGCTCTCGATTATCAGGCTGCATCAAAGACCTTCCTTGTATACGTCACAATTTCTAAGCTATCCTCCAGAGGATTACTCCGGGATGTATTTCTGTACTTTTTTTAGGCAACAAGTTATTAGGAAATGGAATACCAGGTATAGTGAGGACCAATGGCCGACTGCATCAGTCTCGATCAGAAAACCAGATGACCGAGGACCGGAGGTAAAATGTTTATTGCATTCAGAATATATCTGCGGCATACCGACGTTGACCATTGATCAGTAAAACACCGTCAGCTAAGCGTGCGTTTGACCGAGTTTAACTCTCTCTATTAATGTTATTTGCTTTACGTCCCACTAATTACTTCTTTTACGATTTTTGGAGATGCCAAGTCGGCGGAATTTAGTCCCGCAGGAGTTCTTTTACGTGCCAGTAAATCTACCGACACGAGTCGGACGTATTTGAGCACCTTCAAATACCTCCGCACTGAGCCAGGATCGAACCTGCCAAGTTAGGGTCAGAAGGCCACTCAGCCCGGAACTCTCTCTATTATAAAGGAAAGCACCCGTGAAGATGCAAACATGATGATAGAGCTATGGATATTTTAGTTCTCTTAATAATCGCTGGTAAATGAATTGTCACGTACGCTTCATTTTTTCAGACCACTCTGTTTTCATGATTTTACAGACGTCGGCTGTTGCAGAGTGGGTCTCGACCCACAAGTGGCTATGGCTCTGCACTCCGAGCAGAGGAGGGGTGTTCGCGGCTATACCATGAATCTACGCCTCTGTATTCGAGAGACGGAGAGGGGCCGGTCCCCACACTCGAATGTACTGAGAATGGTTGTCCGTGGTTTTCCATTCTCCTGCACTAAGGCAAATGCCGGAACAGTTCCTAGTATAGACACGCTTCCCAACCCTCTCACCTTCTCCAATACAAACCTCCCGGCCTGAGAGACGGAGTCACCGTTTAAGAGTCCCGCCTCTCGTTCCAGGGGAGGAATGAAAACACTGAGCAGTACCTTAAAGACAACATGAATGGAAAGTAAAATATTCTTCCAGAATTGGTCCACTCTTATCCATGTATAGAGTAATAAATAAGTTACAAGATTGTAAGCAACTGCAAAATGACCTCGATTATCTTGTGAGATGGACAGTAGGCAATGGTATGATGATAAACGGGGTTAAAAGTCAGGTTGTGAGTTTCACAAATAGGAAAGATCCTGTCAGTTTTAATTACTGCGTGTTGGGGTGAACGTTATTTAGAGGATCGTTGTAAGTACCTAGGTGTTAATATAAGGAAGGATCTTCATTTGGGTAATCACATAAATGGGACTGTGAGTAAAGGGTACAGATCTCTGCACATGGTTATGAGGGTGTGTAGGGGTTGTAGTAAGGATGTAAAGGAGAGGGTATATAAGTCTCTGGTAAGACCCCCACCAGAGTATGGTTCCAGTGTATGGGACCCTCACCAGGATTACTTGATTCGAGAACTGGAAATAAATCCAAGGAAAAGCAGCTCGATTGGTTTTGGGTGATTTCTGACTAAAGAGTAGCGTTACAAAATGTTGCAAAATTTGGGCTGGGAAGACTTGGGAGAAAGGAGACGAGCTGCTCGATTAAGCGAAATATTCTGAGCTGTTAGTGGAGAGATGGCGTGGACTGACATTAGTAAACGAATAAGTTTGAGTGGTGTTTTTAAAAGTAGGAAAGATCACAACATGAAGAAGAAGTTGGAATTCAGGAGGACAAACTGGGACAAATATTCGTTTATAGGAAGGGGAGTTAGGGAGTGGAATAACTTAATAAGGAAGATATCCAATAACTTTCCAATTCCTTTGAAATCATTTAAGGAAAGGCTAGGAAAACAACAGATAGGGAACCTGCCACCTGGGCGACTGCCCTAAATGCAGATCAGCACTGATTGATTTGATCTGATTGATCCATCACAGAACGTAATTCTGCTCTTGAAAGAAACTTTAAGGGGCGAGGGGACAACGATGCTATGATCTCCGATGCGTACCTAATGATACGTTACGCTGTTGTGCGATGTACCGTATGTTACAATGTCCCAAATTACTGTATTGAATGCACCAGCTGGTCTGTTCATGGACGAGACAAGGTTATCTCGATCAGTATAAATTTTTAACTTCTCATTTATTTGGTCTTACAACCACCACATTGTTTCTTTGGAAATACGCAATATTCCTTCAAACTTCCTGTCAAAGTAATCTTCCCCCATTCCAGAATGACTCCTAGAAGATTTCGGTTACAGCTCGGATAGTCAGGATAGAAAATCGCAATTTCGATGGCAACCAAAATATCGAACCGCGCCTCCGCCCCCTTAATATGTCTCTAGCTTTACCCGCATCATCTTAAGAAAAACGGACGTCAATCCACAATCAATTAATACCACGATCATCTCCCTCGTTCAACTGTGATCGTGGTCGATGCACCGGAATTCTGAGTTGTAGAGGGGTCAAATTCGAACTTAATCGCGGTAAACATTTCATCAGAGATGGTGCACTCGGCCAGCTTTCACTCCTTTACAGCAACGTCCGTCAGAAAGGAGAGGAATGAAATAATAATGTTATACACGAGCTCACTCTTTCGAACAGAATGTCGTGGATCACTGTATTAGATTCTCTACACTTTGATACGATTTCACTACAGATCTACTATACAGTACTAGCATCCTGGGAAAATACACATCTTGAGGAACTCTTCCAGTTTCGTATTTCCTACCTGACATTCAATCTTCTTCGCTTCCTTTCCAACTGACATCAAATAAGACATGAAAATTCTATTATTTGTATCATACTCGCTCGAGGGTATTCGAGTATGGGTTATCAACACAGTTTGCCATTAGGACCAGCGTTCGCAACTGAATCCGTCCCTGCCATATTGTCTTATATATGTCCGGCTCCATGGCTAAATTTTTAGCGTGCTGGCATTTGGTCACAGGAGTCCTGGGTTCGATTCCCGGCAGGGTCGGGAATTTTAATCATAATTGGTTAATTTCGCTGGCACGGGGACTGGGTGTATGTGTCGTCTTCATCATCATTTCATCCTCATCACGACACGCAGGTCGCCTACGGGAGTCAACTCGAAATACCTGCATCTGGCGAGCCGAACTTGTCCTCGGACACTCCCAGCACTCAAAGCCATATGCCTTTTTTTTTTGCTAGTTGTTTTACGTCGCACCGATACTGATAGGTCTTACGGCGACGATGGGCCAGGAAAGGGCTAGGAGTGGGAAGGAAGCGGTCGTGGACTTAATTAAGGTACAGCCCCAGCATTTGCCTGGTGTGAAAATGGGAAACCGCGGAAAACCATTTTCAGGGCTGCCGACAGTGGGGATCGAACCTACTATCTCCCGAATACTGGATACTGGCCGCACTTAAGCGACTGCAGCTATCGAGCTCAGTCATATTTTTTGGTCTTATATATAAAAATTGTACGGGGTCCGCTGTCTGTAAGTGCATTTATTTCGCCGTGTTTCGATAAATTTATCCGTTTTAGGTCAACTCAAGACCATATCAGTAGTTTTTAGATTGCGTGCCTCTTTGTTGGTTTGTCTGTTTGTTTCACCATCACGGGTAAACGGTTGAATTTGTCTCGACTAAACTTCATATTTAGAGTCTACTCATCCAGGAGCAGATTACTATGAGGATAACGTTTCAAAATCACTGAAATGACTGGGGATTCAAAGGAGAACCAGAAGAGATGTTTTCAAATTTTTCTTACACTACTGTTAAGAGGTTATCCATCCAGGAGCAGGTTTCGATATGCATATCATTTAAAAATCACTGAATAAACTGGTGTTTCATTGTAAGACCAGAGGATACGTTATTTCCGTTCGTTAATGCAATACACTCTGCCTGATGTCATTTCTTGCTGGATGCAGTACTTTTGTATCCATCTCTTGGCACAGGCCAGAGTAAAGTGTAGCTTCCACCGAAGTCCCAGTCAACATCCATAGCTGTGACAATATGGAAGTTGCTGGGGTATGGGTAGTGCTGAGTAATGACATTCAGAGCACGACTAGTGCATCTGAGTGTTATGAAAGGTGCTGCTCATAGGGTCAGTCGTGCTGCAATAGTACTTTCTGACCCAGTGAGGAAAACAATGGCAAACTACCTCACTCCTCATCTTGCCTAGTACGCCTCGTTTTGGTGATGCCATTGGTTTTGAGGGTTTCCTTATAACCGCATAACCTTTGGTGGTGCTATTTGAGGATCCAACCAGCCTCTGGGCTGATGACCTAACAGACAGACAATGCAATACCCACATTCATCCTGCGACGGATAATAAAAGAGACGCTTACTAGTAGTTGGATGTTTAGTTCATGTGCCGTGGTGCATGCCACTTCACGGGAAGAACTAAGGAGCCATTTTACTCTTTTCGACAGAACTGATAATAGGGGAGGGTTTGAGGAGTCTCCAGTCACAGCACCACGCCAGCAATATGTAATTGAGGAACAGGGATAAATTCGCACAACTTCGAACCAGGAACTGTACTTTACTATAAATTTGAAAATCGTCCTCATACTGCCTCGACGTTGTTCAACTTTGTCGTACTTCACGTTAGTGCCACGTGCTTTCGGAGAAAACATGCCGTATTGAACATATGAATAGAGACATGTAACTTCACACTAATTCCTGAAGGATATATGTAATCCATTGCAAATTCCCGTGCGAAGAACAGGTACGAATACTGGTATCTTATATATCTGTTGGACACGATCAAATTCAAGACTTCACGAGACTTCACAAGAATTCTCAATACTTGACAAGTCTTGAGAAGTCTTCAAAACTCTTGTAAGTGAATTAGAACATGTCTTTGACAGAATTGGCCAATGGAATTCGAGTATTAACGGTGCTAGGCATGCTGGGATTTATATTTATTCCCGTGCGGTAACTTATAAGTAAATACAGCGAGCAATGATCGATGTATGACGATCTTCTCATATTGTTATTATTAGTAACATCAGCATCATTTTCTATCTCCACAACGAGCACAAGAAGTCGTTTCCTGTCACAGTTCACTCACGTTATTTAAGGTTACACACACCATTAGGAGGCACAACAACTGTAGAAACCAGTGAACGACTTAAACAACATAACTAAACAGAACTACAAGATAACCTCGGAGTTTATCATTCTGGTTGTCTATTCGTTAACATTGATTAGCTTGAAGTCATTTCGAGGAGGGGGGAGAATTAATAAAAAACTACACAACAGTAACTCTATCCCTAAACTAATGTATATACAGTAGATGTAGAAAATAATTTGGCGATTTATTTTGTAAACGGATATTGATAAGGCAGGCCCGGCCCCACGGTCTGAGGGTAGCGAAACAACGTCTTGTCCGGAAACCATGGATTCAATTCCCAAACATGTCAGGGATTTTACCTGGATCTGAGAGTTGCTTCAAGTTTCACTCAGCCTATGTAAGAACAACTCAGGAGCTATGTAGCGGGGAGATATCGACCCCGATCTAGAAAGCCAAGAATAACGACCGAGAGGACCATGCTTCCCCTTCGCGCTGAGCAGCAGTCGCTTTGTAGACCAAGGCCCAACAGGTTTGTAGCACCAGGTCTTGGATTTTTGATACCTGAAACGTATAAATCCCATAGGACACAGTAATGCCCTGTGATGTTCTGTGTGCACGACTGTCGTGAACTCATATACTTATAATGTACCGGTATGTGAAGAAACCGATAAAATCAAGCTCAGACGTGATGTTTACAAATATAATACCCGGTCAGTACATCGTGATAGGCTACAAAGGACAGAAAAAAAATCAAAACCTCTTGGCACAAGAGCCCCGAAGGGCCATGGCCAACCAAGCGACCGCTGCTCAGCCCGCATGCCTGCAGATTACGAGGTGACGTGTGATCGATACGACGAATCCTCTCGGCAGTTATTGTTGGCTTTCTAGACCGGGGCCGCTATCTCACCGTCAGATAGCTCCTCAATTGTAATCACGTAGGGTGAGTGGACCTCAAAACAGCTTTCAGATCAAGGTAAAAATTCCTGACCTGCCCACAAATCGAACATGAGAGCTCCGAGTAAAGAAGCAGGCACGCTAACGTTTCACCGCCGGGCTGTCTTCTAAAAAAGGACAGGTTCAAGCAATTATATAATTCCGTTAAAGGCGTTTAATAGGCTGTCATCAGATGTGAAAGAACTACATTAGTTCAATATAGGCCTATTCAGGAAAAAGCTGGAGAAGTCGTTCCTCATGCATCCATTTTATACAGTGTAGTGAATACATTGAAATTAATGTTTTATATATATATATCGAAATTTCATATTAATTGTAGGATGTGTATATATTTATGATTCTATTTTTCACTTTTTTTTACAATATGCTCTACGTCGTAGCGACACAGATAGGTGTTATGGCGACGATGAGATACGGAAGGGCGAGGAGCGAGAAGGAAGCGGTCGTAACCTTAATTGAATCAATTATTTTAGAAACCAGTCAAATGCCAAAAAATGAAAAAATGAGTAATGGCAGAATATGTTACTAAGAGGGTATACGTCCTCCTATAATGGTGAGGCATTACGCTGAATTTCGTATTTAGTTCAGAAACCAGTTAAGTGACACCGGTTGGCTGGTTTCTGCAGCAAACTGCTGGTACATTTTGTGATGTGCCGCACCTTGGCGCTGCTACTCTGAACCCAGATCAGCCAGCTGTTCAGCTGTTTAAATTGTCTTTGTTGTGTTTCTGGAATCGTTTGTTCGTAGTTTTGTGAACAACTGATTGAAAAAGTGATAAGTCTGAAAGTTCAGAAGACGAACCTGTACATAAAAGGAAACGAGGAGTGGTAGACAAATAAATTCACACGCCTAATATTATTCGGAATACAAGAGTAAAACGAGAAGGTTATATTTCTTACTCAGGTGAGGAAGTACCTGGTCTGAGCCCTACATTATTCTTTGTCATTGTTTGTTTTATGTGCCCATCAGTATCAAGAAGATACGTGACCTAAATGCCTTAAAGCCTTACGTGATGGGATATGAACACTTCTATGACATCATTTTACAATGGCCTACTACAGAGACAGAATGTGCTGTGAAGTTTGTTTATGAGGATTGACTACCTCCTGTCATGATTAGCAGGCATTGCTGATTTCATCCCTTTGTACCAGCAATGTAGTTAAACCTATTACTATATTTTCTATTTCCACAAATATGGGTTTTATGATCAAATCCTTTCAAAATTCAAGAATCATTCCATAAAAATATATTTGCAACACTCGTTTATTTCGGAAACCAGTTAAGTGGATTTTTTTCGGATTTTTTACAGCAAAGTAAA
Organism: Anabrus simplex; assembly: GCF_040414725.1. Taxonomy (NCBI): domain Eukaryota; kingdom Metazoa; phylum Arthropoda; class Insecta; order Orthoptera; family Tettigoniidae; genus Anabrus; species Anabrus simplex. The sequence continues at coordinate 45,954,569 of NC_090266.1, read as the reverse complement.
TACGCACAAAATATTTTCCTTAGATAGAAATTACAGTATTAAAATAAATAATACTTTCAATCTAAAATACTAAAACTTCTACCATAACATTTTGTCTGATGCTAGACAGTTTTTTTCATTTTTCCAAAAATGACAGACTTGGCGCTTGACTGGTTTCTGAAATAATCGATTCAATTAAGGTACAGCTCCAGCATTTACCTGATGTGAACATGGGAAATCACGGAAAACTATCTTCAGGGCTGCCAACAGTGGGGTTCGAACCCACTCTCTCCCGGATGCAAGCTCACAGTTGCGCAACTCTCAACGCACGGTCATCTCTCTCGGCTTTTCACAGTGCCTATTTTATTTAACATACTTCATGACTGGATACATTCTATGTTATTCTATACTTGTCTGGTTTTGTTTCTCTTATAAAATGTAGTTCAGCGGACATAATGCTCTTTGCAACGTTTCATGTCAAGTATTCAGCACAGCAGAAAGGTTTTCTTAAAGTGTCCAGCGCCATACACCACGACCTTACATGTGAGATAGTATCTTTGAAATCTGCTCAGGAAGCGCCTACTAATCAAGCTACCAGCTAGTTCCTCTTCAGGTAGCAGTAATTAATCACAGGCTCTGTTCTAGAAATTCTGTAAATGTATCTCTGAAAGATGCAGAGGAGCGCACGAGTCGATGATAGCACCTGTTAGTGGTAAATGCAATGAACCCCTGGAAACGATCCCACTAACATTATTCCAAGAAATGGGAAGAAATTTAGGATACAGAGGGCTTTGTAGCAGTAACGAAGATGTTGGATTATAACCCCGCCCTCGGCACGCTTCAACATTTTTCCTTTGAAGAAATCTTTTCACAGAGAATAAGACGTTGAATTCAATTAATTTTTAATTCTATTTTCGCAACTTAACTTTACCTCGCACCGACACAGATAGGTCTTGCGGCGACGGTGGAATAGCAAAGGGGTAAGAGTGGGAAGGAAGCATCCGTAGCCTTATTTAAGGTACAGCCCCAGCATTTGCCTGGTGTGAAAATGGTAAACCACAGAAAATCATCTTCAGGGCTGCTGGCAGTGGGGATCGAGCCCACTATCTCTCGAATGCAAGTTCACAAGCTCAATTAGAGACACGCAGCAGACAACACACAACAGCGCAGGATCATTTACTTTTACTGAGACCACATATCAGACAGGACCCGCAGTTTTACGTGCAATCCGAGCCAGAAGGACGTGACCTCTCATTATTGAAACCTACATCCTCCAGGAATCGAACAGCAGCCGTCTTGGTGAGGAAGAAGTAACAATGCCACTCGGCCATCAAGCCCCCCACGAATTAAGAGAGATGAAGGCAGCGATAAAGGTTCCAGGTGCACACAGGTGGGAACAGTGGCAGGAGGTCATTCGCAATGAGGAGATGGAGGAATGAACTTGATGAACCGGATTCAATGGTGGAACCATCTGAGGCGAATAGAGGAGAACAATAGACTGGGCCGTTGAGGGTAAGAGAAGCAGAGGGAGTCCATGGCGACGGTAGTTTGACTCAGTTTTTCATTATCCAAAGATTAGTATGGTTTGAAGGTCTTTCTTGTGTCTGCGCCTCTGATGATGATGATGATGATGATGATGATGATGAGAGGGTGAAACCGGTGTTGAAACGTACCCTACTCCAAGGGGTCTGCTCAAGCGGTAACGAGGTCGAGAAGCTACTTTCAAACAGAGTATTGTGGCGGCGATTAGTAAAGTCACAAAGGCTTTCAGACTGAGCGCTAAAAGGTATAACAGTCTATAGTGAAAATTTATTTATTTATTTATTTATTTATTTATTTATTTATTTATTTATTTATTTATTTATTTATTTATTTATTTATTTATTTATTTATTTATTTATTTATTATTCATTCATTCATTCATTCATTCATTGCTGTTACTTTTACGTTGCACCGACACAGACAAGTCTTATGGCTAGGACTGGGAAGGAAGCGACCGTAACCTTAATTAAAGTATAGCCCCAACATTTTGTGAAAATAGGAAACCACGAAAAACCATTTCCCCACAGTTTCACGTGATCTGGAACTAGGGAATGGGAATATTATATTCTGCTCTGCGTAAGAATGAATGTAACCTATGCTATCTCATTGTTAGAATTAAATTCAGAACCATTTTGAACAATTTTCAGTAACGACTGCACTGGATACACTAATATTCCTCTTCATATTCTTCTTCATAATCTGTTTCCCCTCCAGGTTTGGTTTCTCCCTTGGACTCAGCGAGGGATCCCACCTCTTCCGCCTCAAGGGCAGTGTCCTGGAGTGTGAGACTTTGGGTCGGGGGATACAACTGAGGAGAATGATCAGTACCTCGCCCAGGCGGCCTCGCCTGCTATGCTGAACACGGGCCTTGTCGCGGGATTGGAAGATTGGAAGGGAGACAAGGAAGAGGGAATTAAGTTAGATACCATCCTGGCATTTGCCTGGAGGAGAAGTGGGAAACCACGGAAAACCACTTCGAGGATGGCTGAGAAGGGAATCGAACGCCCCTCTACTCAGTTGACCTGAGGCTGAGTGGACCCCGTTCCAGCCCTCGTAATAATTTTCAAATTTCGTGCCAGAGCCGGGAATCGAACCCGGGCCTCCGGAGGTGGCAGCTAATCACGCTAACCACTACACCACAGAGGCGGACCCTCTTCATATTCCTGGATAATTCTCCAATTAATTGAGATAGGCGCTTGTGGATTTGGTCCAGTTTTACAGCCGAATGTCGTATGTGGAACGATATATTCACTGTTGATGATTTCTGTGGTGGTTTCTAATGCGTTGTGTTGTGTGTAGATGACAATGACGTGTATTAAGGCGATCAAAACACCATGTCCCCGATATAGAGAAATTAACCATACATAGTTAAGATTCTTGATCCGGCCAGCATCGAACCCGGTGCCTTCTGAACCTGACCATTCAGGAAAGAAGCCGGACAATGAATGCAATGTAATTTACTTATTAATCTAGTTACACAATGGTACATTGCTGCGCGGTATTGCTCTGACAGCTGTAAGCCACCATTGCACGGTTCAAACCCCAGTTTCACACCAGGCAATTAGCAAGACGACCTTCCGAGTCCTAGCCTTCCGCTGTGTCATCATCGCTATGCTGCTACAACGTTGAAAAGCTATCAATGATAAGTAAATAAACAAATGTCGAATTGGTTGTTTGTGCTGTTAAATAATTGCTATAGAGGTTATTTCATAAATTCAATGTGGTCTGCAAATCGTTGAAATAATCCATATTTTCTGAGAAATGCGTCCCACAAGTTTTAGTGTACACTGCAATGAGCCTCCTGTCTCATTAGTTAATGTGTGAGAGAGCATTCGAACTGACGCGCATTTATCGTACTAAGCAAGACTGAGCGACTTGGCTGCGTGGTTAGCTGGCATTCGGGATATGGTGGGTACGAACTCCACTACCAACAGAACTGAAAATAATTTTCCGTGGTTTCTCATTTTCACATCAGGCAAATCCTGGGGGCTGAACCTAAGGCTACGATCGCCTTCCTCCAAGACGGCTTGATAAATATTCTAAGTCTTTCAGAGTCTCACGGAGGAACGGAATATGTCTGTGCCTTGCTGTGACCCACGCGCTTACAAGTCAACCAAACATCCATATCAGAGGAGATATGGTCAGATTACAAATGACACGTAACGCATACATAACTGTGACAGAAAGTAAATCATTCTACGTGTTTACTGTATTCTTCCATACCCCGCTTTATTTCTTAACTTCTTTCTTTCTTTCTTTCTTTCTTTCTTTCTTTCTTTCTTTCTTTCTTTCTTTCTTTCTTTACATCAGTCAATCAATCAATCAATCAATCAATCAATCAATCAATCAATCAATCAATCAATCAATCAATCCTCAATCATCCGCGTTTAAGGCTGTCACTCAGGTGCCAGATTCCCTATCAAAATGTTTACCTAGATTTTTCCTAAATGACCTTGCGAGTTGGCCGTGTGGTTAGGAGCGCGCAGCTGTGTGCTTACATTCCGGAGATAATGGGTTCGAACCGCACTGTCGGCAGCCCTGAACATGCTTTTCCGTGGTTTTCCAATTTCGCACCAGACAAATGCTGGGGCTGTACCTTAATTAAGGCTACGTCCGCTTCCTTCCCGCCCCTATCCCTTCCCTATCCCACCGTGTTAGTGCGACGCAAAGCAACTTGTACAAAAAAAGTTTTCAAAGAACTTGAAATAACTTATATCGAATATTTCTCTTGATAAATTATTCCAATCGCTTATTCTTCGACCTATAAATTAATAGTTACCCCAAATTTGTCCTCGTGAATTCCAACTTCATCGTTCCTACATATTAAAACTCCCCTCAAGCTTATTCGTCTCTCAGCGTCATTCCACGTAACCTCCACTGAGAGAAAGCATCTCGTCTTCTTACTTCCCACCCCAAAGTCTGCAATATTTTCATGACACTTCTCTTTTGACGGATAAGACCAGGAGCGAATCGTGCTGCTTTCCTCCGTATCTCTTCCAATTCTCGTATCAAGTGGTCATGCTGAGGGTCCCATACAATGGAACAATACTCTAACTGAGGTCATACCAGTCTTACACGCCCTCTCCATTACATCCTTACTACCTTCATAACCGTGTGAAGAGATCTGTAACCTTTCTTAACAACCTCGTTAATGTGATTACCCCAATGAAGATCATCCCTTATATCAACACCAAGGTACTTACAGTGATCTCCATGAGCTACTATCATTCCATCAACACAGTAATTAGCTTTCCCTCTCGGTGAGACCTACAACCTGACTTTTCACCCCGTTCTCCAACTGCTGCCCATCTCACAACATTGTCAGGGTCTTTTTACGCCGTTCACAATCCTGTAACTCATTTACAATTTTTTGCTCGTGGCTTTATGTCGCATAGCACAGACAGGATTATGACCGATGCGATAGGAAAGGGCTAGGAGTGGGAAGGAAGCGGCCGTGGGCTTAATTAAGGTACAGCCCCTGCATTTGCCTGGTGTGAAAATGGGAAACCACGGAAAGCCATCTTCAGGGCTGCCGACAGTGGGATTCGAACCCACTATCTCCCGGATGTAAGCTCAGAGCTGCGCGCCCCTAACCGCACGGCCAACTCGCCCAGTAACTCATTTACTACTTTATAACTTACAGTATAACATCATCCGTAAATAGTCTTCTCTGTATTTCCATTATCTTGCTCCCTCCACATTCCTCCACAAAAGGCTGGCGTCAGAAAAGACATCTAGGGTAAATGCGAACAAGATGGCCACCCCAGGAAATTAAAGAAACGGATAAAGAATAAGAAGAACTATTAATATGAATTTTGAGGCTGCAATGCTTCAATAAGGTACTGTACATTCTGGTGTACATAGATGTTTCTCTTTCATTATTCCGGTGTGGAATTAACGTCTTACTGATACACACACACATACATACTCTGTATGAGTAACGTAACGGTTAGTACAACTAGCCGCCGTCCTTAAATTCAGGGTTCGATTCCCGGAACTGCCGGAGATTTAAGAATGGCGGGAATGCTGGTGTGTGGTTACCAAAGGCACCAGAAAATTACCTCCATTGAGAGATTGCACCACCCCAGGACGAGAACACGAATTTCCTTTCCTATACATACATACATAATCAATCAATCAATCAATGACTACTGATCTGCATTTAGGGCAGTCGCCCAGGTGTAAACTCCCTATCTGTGATTTTCCCAGCCTTTTTTAAATGTTTGCAAAGAAATTGGAAATCAATTGAACATCTCCCTTGGTAAGTTATTCCAATCCCTAACTTCCCTTCCTCCCCTGCCCCAAGTTGTCCTCTTGAATTCCAACTTTATCTTCATATTGTGATTTTTCTTTCTTTTAAAGATACCACTCAGAATTATTCGTCTACAAATGCCATTCCACGCCATCTCTCCACTGACACCTCGGAACATACCACTTAGTAGAGCAGCTCGTCTCCTTTCTCACAAGACTCCCCAGCCCAAACTTTGCAACATTTTTGTAACGTTACTCTTTTGTCGGAAGTCACCCAGAACAAATCGAGCTGCTTTTCTTTGGATCTTATCCAGTTCATGAATCAGGTAATCCTGGTGAGGGTCCCGTACACTGGAATTTTACACTAGTTGGGGTCTTACCAGAGATATGCTCTTTCCTTTACGTCCTTACTACAACCTCTAAATACCCTCATAACCATGTGCAGTGATCTGCACCCTTTACTTACAGTCCCTTTTATGTGATTACCCCAATGAATATCTTTCCTTATACTAACACCTAGGTACTGACAATGATCCCGTAAAAGAACGTTCACCCCATTAACGCAGTTATTAAATCTGAGAGGACTTTTCCTATTTCTGAAACTCACAACCTGACTTTTAACCCAGTTTATCATCATACAATTGCTTACTGCCCATCTCACAATATTGTCGAGGTCATTTGGCAGTTGCTCACGATCTTGCGACGTATTTATTACTCTACACAGAATACCATAATCTGCAAAAAGCCTTATCTCCGATTCCAGTTCCTTACTCATATCATTTGTATATATATAAACATAAGAAAACATAAAGGTTCAATAATACTGCCTTGAGGAATTCTCCTCTTAATGAAAACAGGATCAGATTAAGCTTCACTTACTATAATTCTCTGAGTTCTGCTTTCTAGAAATACAGCCACCCATTCAGTCACTCTTTTACCTAGTCCAATAGCCCTAATTTTTGCCAGTAGTCTCCCATGATCTACCCTATCAAATGCCTTACGTATATAGGTCAATCGCGACACAGTCCATTTGACCTCCTGAATCCAGGATATCTGCTATATCTTGGTGGAATCCTACACGTTGGGATTCAGTGAAATAACCTTTCCTAAAACCGAACTGCCTTCCCTCGAACCAATTATTCATTTTGCAAACATGTCTAATATAATCAGAAAGAATGCTTTCCCAAAGTTCACATGCAATGCACGTCAAACTGACTGGTCTGTAATTTTCAGCTTTATGTCTGTCAAACTTTCCTTTATACACAGGGGCTACTATAGCTACTCTCCATTCATTTGGTATGGCTCCTTCGACCAAACAACAATCAAATAAGTACTTTAGATATGGTATTATATCCCAACCCATTGTCTTTAGTATATCCCCAGAAATCTTATCAATTCCAGCCGCTTTTCAAGTTTTCAACTTTTGTATCTTATTGTAAATGTCATTGTTATCATATGTAAATTTGAATACTTCTTTAGCATTAGTCTCCTCCTCTATATGGACATTATCCTTGTAACCAACAATCTTTGCATACTGCTCACTGAATACTTCTGCCTTTTGAAGATCCTCACGTAAACACTCCCCTTATTCATTAATTATTCCTGAAATGTCCTTCTTGGAACCTGTTTCTGCTCTTCCATTTTTCACTAATAATTGTATGATTGCCAGTATATATCAAATGCCTTACGTATATAGGTCAATCGCGACACAGTCCATTTGACCTCCTGAATCCAGGATATCTGCTATATCTTGGTGGAATCCTACACGTTGGGATTCAGTGAAATAACCTTTCCTAAAACCGAACTGCCTTCCCTCGAACCAATTATTCATTTTGCAAACATGTCTAATATAATCAGAAAGAATGCTTTCCCAAAGTTCACATGCAATGCACGTCAAACTGACTGGTCTGTAATTTTCAGCTTTATGTCTGTCAAACTTTCCTTTATACACAGGGGCTACTATAGCTACTCTCCATTCATTTGGTATGGCTCCTTCGACCAAACAACAATCAAATAAGTACTTTAGATATGGTATTATATCCCAACCCATTGTCTTTAGTATATCCCCAGAAATCTTATCAATTCCAGCCGCTTTTCAAGTTTTCAACTTTTGTATCTTATTGTAAATGTCATTGTTATCATATGTAAATTTGAATACTTCTTTAGCATTAGTCTCCTCCTCTATATGGACATTATCCTTGTAACCAACAATCTTTGCATACTGCTCACTGAATACTTCTGCCTTTTGAAGATCCTCACGTAAACACTCCCCTTATTCATTAATTATTCCTGAAATGTCCTTCTTGGAACCTGTTTCTGCTCTTCCATTTTTCACTAATAATTGTATGATTGCCAGTATATATCAAATGCCTTACGTATATAGGTCAATCGCGACACAGTCCATTTGACCTCCTGAATCCAGGATATCTGCTATATCTTGGTGGAATCCTACACGTTGGGATTCAGTGAAATAACCTTTCCTAAAACCGAACTGCCTTCCCTCGAACCAATTATTCATTTTGCAAACATGTCTAATATAATCAGAAAGAATGCTTTCCCAAAGTTCACATGCAATGCACGTCAAACTGACTGGTCTGTAATTTTCAGCTTTATGTCTGTCAAACTTTCCTTTATACACAGGGGCTACTATAGCTACTCTCCATTCATTTGGTATGGCTCCTTCGACCAAACAACAATCAAATAAGTACTTTAGATATGGTATTATATCCCAACCCATTGTCTTTAGTATATCCCCAGAAATCTTATCAATTCCAGCCGCTTTTCAAGTTTTCAACTTTTGTATCTTATTGTAAATGTCATTGTTATCATATGTAAATTTGAATACTTCTTTAGCATTAGTCTCCTCCTCTATATGGACATTATCCTTGTAACCAACAATCTTTGCATACTGCTCACTGAATACTTCTGCCTTTTGAAGATCCTCACGTAAACACTCCCCTTATTCATTAATTATTCCTGAAATGTCCTTCTTGGAACCTGTTTCTGCTCTTCCATTTTTCACTAATAATTGTATGATTGCCAGTTATGCTTGCCTTCATGTTATGCTCAGCTGCCTTCCTTGCTAGATTCAATTTACTAGTAAGTTCCTTCAATTTCTCCTTACTTCCATAGCTATTTCTAACTCTTTTCCTTTCCAACCTGCAACGCCTTCTTAGTCTCTTTACTTGTCTGTTATAATAAAGTGGATCTTTACCATTCCTTACCATCTTTAAAGGTACAGACCTGTTTCCACATTCCTCAACAATTGCTTTAAAAAAATTCCAGAGTACGTTTAGATTTTTATTTGCCGTTTTCCACAGAACATAATTACCTTTTAAAAACTCCCTGATGCCTTTTTTATCAGCCATATGGTACTACCTAATAGTCCTACCTTTAAAACCTCCCTTTGTATCACATTTATTTTTAACTACGACAAAAACAGCTTCTTGATCAAAAATACCATCTATTACTTCGATTTCTCTATAGAACTCACATGGCTTTACCAGCACCACGTCCAGAATATTCTTCCCTCTAGTTGGTTTCATCACTTTCTGAATCAGCTCTCCTTCCCATATTAAATTATTTGCCATTTTTGATCGTGCTTCATGTCGTTTGCATTACCTTCCCAATAAACATTTGGTAAATTGAGATCACCCTTTACAATCACGTTCATTTCCATACCGTTTCCTACATAGTCGATTATCTTATCAAATAATTTCGAATCATTATAGGTTGTTCAGTTTGCAGCACTCTGAATTAGCTAACCACACACATCTCATTTACTTCCACACTTCTTGTCATTAAGTCATTAAAATTTGAGTCTAACCATCGTCGCCTTCGCCAACCTCTGCTTTTCTTACCCTCCATCATTCTTCTGTACTCGCTTCTTCGTCTCACATGAGCCCACTACCTAAGACGGCTCATATGCACAGCTAGATTCATCGAGTTCACCCCTGTCTTAATCTTTATCTCCTCATTTCGAGAGCCCTTCTGCCATTTGCTCGCAACTTATGAATAACATATCGCCAATCCACTTAGCGTTAACTCCCGCGGATGAAAGTCGGTGAACCGAACGATTTGGCCGTGCGGTTACGGGTAGGGCTCTGCACGGATGCGAATATCGTTATTCGCGGATATCCGCGATGTTAGTGTCTTGGCGGACACAAACTGTGTGGCAGTGCGGATAATTTTGTTGATAATTTCTAAATAATAACGTTTATTGATTTTCGCTCAAGTATACTCTTGTTTTGCTTGTGGTCAGGCGACCCTTGACATTGGTATGGGAGAATGTTTGATATATAAAGAGCCTTAAAACCATAAAGCCGCAAATCTGACCTAAGCCTAACTGGCTCCTGCCCGCAATTAATGCAAGGAAGGAGCAAAGGTCAATACGTCAGTAGTTGTCGCAAGAGGAAGTCCCTCATAAACCTATGACTGTAGGGGTTCTGGTTCCAGGTGTAAGGCCTATGGTATTATGTTAACAGATCTATGCGTTTCAATACCTTGGGTGTAAAACACTGTAGTTAAATATTTAAATTATCCGCGGATAAACATCTTGCGGATGGAGATATTATTGTGTATATCCGTGCAGGGCTCTAGTTACGGGCACGCAGCTGGAAGCTTGCATTCGGGAGATAGCGGGTTTGAACTCCACTATCGGTAGCCATGAAGAGGGTTTTGCGTGGTTTCCCATTTTCACACCAGACAAATGCTGAGGTATTACCTTAATTAAGGTCACAGCCAATTCCCTCCTGCTCCTATCACTTCCCTATCCTGTAGTCGACATAAGACATACCTGTGTCGGTGCGACGTGAAGCAACTTGTAGGTCAGAAAACAGAGGATGTAAAGATACTTTTATGTGAGTGCTCAGTTCATTCTCAGAGAGCACCACGAGCTCACATTGTTTCTATTTCACTTACTAGACTACCTTCCTGGGCGAACATACATTCTAAGTAGGCCTACTTGAATGACAAGACATCAAACCTGTTCCACTTTTGTATTTCCTACCTGTCACACATCAATATATACTTAGAAAAAATAACATGGTCATTCTAATTATTTTTTGTTCCCTACTACATGTAAATAAATAAACAGTGTTAGTCATATTCCTTAATACGCAGTGTATTTCTAAATACCGAAAGGAGAATTTCTGATCAGAAAAAAGATAAACATAAGCGGGACTACCCCCTCCAGCCTCAGTAATGATGTTTTATATCCCGTAACTAATCACCTACTTTAGTATATATTAGGCACAACAATGATTTATATCTTACTCCAGCATTTCCAACCCTGTGTAATTGCTAATATTGTGAAATATTACGTTGGAAACACTGAAAAATGTATTACCTCGAGTTAATTATAACAACGTTATTGTTCATGATACACAAGAATATAATTTAAGGGTGAATTGTACGTGGTTTGACTCAGCAATTGAGCGCATTACCTTCTACACACGTTTTTCAGACTAATACTGTCCGAGCAATGCATTAGTGATACGTAATCCTTATCAGTATTCATGAAATCCGCGAAGCGCATTCTGAAAAATATTTTACCTGAAATCAGAGGATTGAGAGCGCATCGCACGCCCAGGAAATGTAAACCCCGAAGCACATCATCGATTACCAGGGATCTTTGAACGCCAGTAGACAGACGCATTCTGTGTGTGTTGTGTAAATAGTTAGCCATGTACGTTGCCTAGATCCCGTAGTGTAGCCAGAATTGACCGGAGGGGGGGGGGCGGTATAGTTGCAAAATGATGTTAGAACATAATGAAGGTGGTTGTGCGTACATGGGGCGCGCATGCATGAGTGTCATTATAAGGACACTGATACAAGTGGATGATGTTGATATTCAGATTGCAGTACACTTACGTTAAAATACACAATCAATCAATCAATCAATACTGATCTGCATTTAGGCCAGTCGCCCAGGTAGCAGATTCCCTATCTGTTGTTTTCCTAGCCTTTACTTCCGTGGTAAGTTATTCCAATCCCTAAGTCCCCTTCCCATAAACGAATATTTGCCCCAATTCGTCCTCTTGAATTCCAACTTTATCTTCATATTACGATCTTTCCTACTTTTAAAGACACCATTCAAACTTATTCGTCTACTAATGTCATTCCATGCCATCTCTCCACTGACAACTCGGAACATAGCACTTAGTCGAGCAGCTCTTCTCCTTTCTCCCAAGTCTTTCCAGCCCAAAATTTGCAACATTTTTGTAACGCTACTCTTTTGTCGGAAATCACCCAGAACAAATCGAGCTGCTTTTCTTAGGATTTTTTCCAGTTCTAGAATCAAGTAATCCTGGTGAAGGTCCCATACACTGGAACCATACTCTAGTTGCGGTTTTACCAGATACTTGTATGCCCTCTACTTTACATCCTTACTATCTAACTAACTAACTAACCCCATGGCACTACAGCCCTTGAAGTGCCTTGGCCTACCAAGTGACCGCTGCTTAGCCCGAAGGCCTGCAGATTACGAGGTGTCGTGTGGTGAGCCCCTCATAACCAGTTGCAGAGATCTGTACCCTTTGTTTACAATACAATTTATGTGATTACCCCAATTAAGATCTTTCCTAATATTAACACTAACAACAAGAACAATATGATCAAGGTGAACAGCGAATGATTTTGTTCAGATTACAGTCTAAAATCCAACTATCGAGGCTTCATAGAAAATACATTCGAGAGATCTGTTGGTTTTACAAGTATGTCTCTGTGAATGTTCAAAAGAACCAGTCGACCTTCACTTGTTTATTGTCAGTTTGTGTTTATTTTCTTTTGTAAAAATTCCCCTTGGCTATGGCCCTGCATACATCACATGACGTGTCGCTTAGGTTGGGTTATGTTAAGGTAGATTTATACAGGATGTAACAATATGGTAGGCCAAACTTCCAGGACACATTCCTTACACAATACTATGTCATATGGACATGGGTCCGGAAACATTTTATTTATATGTCAGAACGCATTTTCTTTAACTCTACATGGTACATAGTTAAGGGGAAACATGCAGGAACAGAACCTACCAGCATACCACATGGAATGTTGTAAATGACACAATTCTCCCCCCCCCCCCGTTAACATTGATACCTGCGCCAACCCGCAATCCCATTCAATCTCTGATGCGCTGATATATCGCTGGAGTATTGCGTATGGTTTCACAACCTTCCACAATATGGGTACGACGACTCCCTGTAGCATACACACAAGAGCCTCCAAATGCCCCCACAAATAAAACTCTAGTGGATTTAGATCCAGATAATGTGCAGGCCAGGAAAACGTTTCCGGACCCATCTCCATATAACATACACTGACTGACAGAGCAAATGCAACACCAAGAAGGAGTGGTTCGAAAGGGATGAAAGTTGGGGAAAAAACAGAGGCGGCACGGACGAATAATTGATGTTTATTTCAAACCGATATGCAGGTTACACAATGCGCACGGCATCGACTCAGTAGGATGTAGGACCACCGCGAGCGGCGATGCACGCAGAAACACGTTGAGGTACAGAGTCAATAAGAGTGCGGATGGTGTCCTGAGGGATGGTTCTCCATTCTCTGTCAACCATTTGCCACAGTTGGTCATCCGTACGAGGCTGGGGCAGAGTTTGTAAACGGCGTCCAATGAGATCCCACACGTGTTCGATTGGTGAGAGTTCTGGAGAGTACGCTGGCCACGGAAGCATCTGTACACCTCGTAGAGCCTGTTGGGAGATGCGAGCAGTGTGTGGGCGGGCATTATCCTGCTGAAACAGAGCATTGGGCAGCCCCTGAAGGTACGGGAGTGCCACCGGCCGCAGCACATGCTGCACGTAGCGGTGGGCATTTAACGTGCCTTGAATACGCACTAGAGGTGACGTGGAATCATACGCAATAGCGCCCCAAACCATGATGCCGCGTTGTCTAGCGGTAGGGCGCTCCACAGTTACTGCCGGATTTGACCTTTCTCCACGCCGACGCCACACTCGTCTGCGGTGACTATCACTGACAGAACAGAAGCGTGACTCATCGGAGAACACGACGTTCCGCCATTCCCTCATCCAAGTCGCTCTAGCCCGGCACCATGCCAGGCGTGCACGTCTATGCTGTGGAGTCAATGGTAGTCTTCTGAGCGGACGCCGGGAGTGCAGGCCTCCTTCAACCAATCGACGGGAAATTGTTCTGGTCGATATTGGAACAGCCAGGGTGTCTTGCACATGCTGAAGAATGGCGGTTGACGTGGCGTGCGGGGCTGCCACCGCTTGGCGGCGGATGCGCCGATCCTCGCGTGCTGACGTCACTCGGGCTGCGCCTGGACCCCTCGCACGTGCCACATGTCCCTGCGCCAACCATCTTCGCCACAGGCGCTGCACCGTCGACACATCCCTATGGGTATCGGCTGCGATTTGACGAAGCGACCAACCTGCCCTTCTCAGCCCGATCACCATACACCTCGTAAAGTCGTCTGTCTGCTGGAAATGCCTCCGTTGACGGCGGCCTGGCATTCTTAGCTATACACGTGTCCTGTGGCACACGACAACACGTTCTACAATGACTGTCGGCTGAGAAATCACGGTACGAAGTGGGCCATTCGCCAACGCCGTGTCCCATTTATCGTTCGCTACGTGCGCAGCACAGCGGCGCATTTCACATCATGAGCATACCTCAGTGACGTCAGTCTACCCTGCAATTGGCATAAAGTTCTGACCACTCTTTCTTGGTGTTGCATTTGCTCTGTCCGTCAGTGTATATTTTCTTCTACGTGTGAGGAATGTGTGCTCGAAGTTTAGCCTACCTTATCGTTATACCTTGTATTTCAAGACTAGACTTTCAAGTCCGGCGGACAAAGGGAAGCGAGTGATATAAACAAACATGCTAGTGTGCACTTCACAGCTTCACCTGCCACGTACGCCAGTGCACTTGAAGGTTCCTTCGCCGGTCCACACAGTATTAAATAATAATTAAACAATGCTTACTAAGTACACGAATTTTATAACAGAATACATTGGACGCCGTTTATTGTAATCACGGATAATGTTATCAATCGATTATATAATCACTTTTATGAAGTCCCACACGTACAAATACTGAGACATTGAAAATCTTCCGTTTATTGTGATCATAAATTCGGTTTATGTTAGCACATTTGTTTTCAAGGATTTCGTTCTCAAGTATGCGAGTAAAGTTAATAGCTGTACAAAGAAAACGCTTCCAACCGTTAAAACCCCGTTTTTACACTGCGGCTCTCTTCAAGGGCACTTTCACGTCACATCTTTTATAGCAGGTGTACGGTAGAAAACCCGTCAGCGCAGGTGGAAACCCTCCCGCACACAGATTCTCTTTTACTTCTTCCCTTATGGTAGTTTAGACAAGGACCACTCACTCGAGTCTTACTGAAGCTTTTGCACTGTGAAGTTCTTAGCTTTACTGTGCAGTGATGGCTAATGTGAAAAGCACACGTAAAGAATTTCGGAACCTCTTCTGTGCAAGCTACTGAAAAATCGAGACAATATTCTTAAGACAGCAAAAGAAAACAAAAACTTCAACTGTAAGCGAAATCGTGGTGGAAAAGAGGTCAAATTGAATCAGCTCTAAAACCTTGGTTCTTAAATGTTCGTGAGAAATATTCTCGTGTTGACGGTCCTCTGACGCGGCAAAAGGCCGAAGAAAGTTGGGCAAAAAATAATTTCGTGGCAACGAATGGATGGTTTCACCGTTGGAAGAAACCAGAAAATATAGTGTACAAACGAATGGATGGTGAGCTGAACGACGCAGATTCTGTCACTGATGAGAGATGGATAGAAGAGGAGTGGCCTAAAATTTCTTCTGAATTCTCCTTCGAGTGTGTGTATAATGCTGATGAGACTGCACTGCGTTATCGCGCCTTGCCTGAACACACTTACTTGTTCAAAAATGAAAGTGCTAAAGGCTATGTAAACCTCCAAGGAACGAGTATCAGTTTTATGTTGTGCGAGTATGTCTGGTGAAAAGAAAAGACTTTTAGTGATTGGGAAAAGTAAGAACCCACGTTGCTTTAAAGGCATCCATTTTCCAGTGGACTATCATTCGAACTCTAATGTTTTGATGACTACCCTGATTTTCAGAGAGTGGCTACTGAAGTTTGATAATACGCTGGACCGTAAAATAGTTTTGCTGATTGACAACTGTACAGCACACATTGCGAATTGTGACCTCAAAAACACCAATGTGGTTTTATTACCGGCGAATTCGACTTCATTAATTAAACCATGTGATCAAGAAATCATTCGCACCATGAAAGCGTATTATCGCCACGAAATGCGCAGAAGAATATTAGAAAACCTAGGAGACACATAAAACTGGTGTCAACGCTCTTGCTAAAACAATCAGCCTCCTAGATGCCCTGCATGTTCTAGTGTCTCAGCACATACAATAAGAAACAGTTTCCGGCATGGGGGCGTGTAAGAGAGTTACCAGATGTAGAGGAGAATGTTGAACTTTGTCCAACAGGCTTAATGGAAGATGAATTTCAGGAATGAATGAACACTGATGAGGGCATCATTACATATGGGAAACAGACAGAAGACGACATATGTGAGGCAGTAACTTCCGCAAAATTAGATATGAGAGGTGAAGAATACGAAGCAGGAAACAGCGATGCTGATGAAGACGATGTTGCCCAAACTTCCCGAAAACCAAGGAATCCTGAATTGCGCCAGGCGCTAGGGCCTTGCGACGAGGTGTTCAGCGTAGGTCAGTGGATTTCGAAAAACATTATGAATATGAAAGATTCATTAATGGACTTTTGAGAGACAACCAGAAGAAAGCAACATTTAGAAACTATTTTAAATAGCTGAAAACAGTTAACTGTATTGCAGTACTGTGTACGGTTATCTGTTTCATTGTAGTGCATGTAGGTTACGAATAAATACAGTAGGCTATCTATGGATTTTTATTTTTCGCATACTGTTATCAATCGGTTAATGTTATCAACAAATCTGCATCCCAGAGTGATCATACTAAGCGGCGTCCACTGTATTGATATTAAATACGGAATACATCAACAAGCACTACACCCCACTTTCACTTAAAATCAGAAAATAAAGTTCACTGTATTGTTTGCGAACTTTACGAGTATTGCAACTCTACGCTCGTGATGCTTTAATTCTTTGTAACATCCGCCAGGGTTGTCTTGAAGTTCTCAAGCGCTCTCAATATTCCTCCTTTTCTCAAGTAAATCTCAAACATCTGGCGAATATCTCACTGTAGTCGGAGTGCAGTACTGAGCCGCCTGCCAAGCCACAAATGATTCAGGGGATAACAAATGTTTGTAGCGTCTTAGTCGCCTTTCTTGATACGGGGTCGTGGATGAGGTGAGTTTAATTTAAATGGCATGTGTTACAGACGGATGTCCTCCCGGTCTCCAACCTCATCTGAGGAGCTAATGAAAATGAAATGAATGAAATTGGTAAGGAGGTGGAATGAATCGGCTGTGGCCTCCGAATTGGAACTGTCCCGACATTTGCCTGGAAGTGGAAATGGGAAACCATAGAAAACCATTCTTAGAACAACCGACGGTGGGATTAGAACCCACGCGTCTTCCGAATGCAGAGCTTCGCTCCATAGCCGTAGTGCGTAAACACGCGCGGCCACTCCACTTGGTGAGGAGATGTCAAGTGTTCTGCTGAAATTAACGTCACCATGCATAGATATAGCTGTCTTCAAAAGCAAATGGTTACATTACGTGAAACGAGAAGAGCATTTCACGTCTCTCCTTAATAATAATAATAATAATAATAATAATAATAATAATAATAGTAATCTATGATCTCAGCTACCATGTGGAGGCGTTTTGATTCGACGCATTTTAGGATGCCTGTTTTTTAATTTCCACTTTTGATTTTTAATTTCTGATGCCATTTATTCCACTTAAATGATTCCATATAAAGTTACCCATGGCTTAGGAAAATATCCCATGTGTTCGTACGGATTTCCTTCTCATTTAACGACGTCGGTTGTAAATTTCGTGATGTAATGATAATTTGAGTACAAACTAACTCTCGCGTTGTAAAAGCCAAAAGATCGCTAGTGAACTCACCTTCCCTACCTGTTGATTCGATTTCCATCATACGACCAGTCTTATCCCACTTTCTGTTCAATCGCTTGAGGTGCTTTCTCTATTAACAACAAATGTATCATAAGTATGTATAAGTTCACTGTTCACTGCTGTTCCTAAATATCCGAAAACTATGACAGAATCATCAAAAGTTCCGGGGATCCAAACGGCACGGCAAGGTCAGTAATATTTTGTATACAAGTGTCTGATGAAACTTACTTTGACATTCAGGATTTATTTTCGATGTCGTGCTGTTATTGCGACGTGGTCAATCTGGAACTCCCCTAGCAAATTTTTAGGACAGACCCATGTCTTCTTCCTTGCGAGGGCTTTGAAATGTGTGGACATTATTTTAAGGTTGAATTTTCTGCAGAATGCAATTAGTATTTTACCATTCGTATTCGTTCGTCTGTGAGCCGAGTAGTCCAGCACAATTACTTGTACTTCTTTTCCAAGACAATCTGAGCATTGAAGTCACCGAGCATGACTTTTACATGCTGACAGAAAATATGAGAGAAATGGAAAAGCTGGATAAAAAGTGTTTAAAAAGAACAACAGCAGGTTTTTTTACAGAACCTCCAAAGAGGAGCTACAGGGATACCAACCACCAAGACTTTGCTTCAAGCGAACAGATGGAGGTATAGATTCTAACAATAAAGAAAACTGCCAGCTCTTAGCAGATTATTTTAAAATGCTGCTAAACTACGAAGAACCTCCGGAAAGATGAGATTCCCAGAAACAACTTCATGACAACCCAGATTCCAAACCACCAAACCTTGATATCACGCAGATAATCAAGGAGCTCAAAGACAAAAAAGCACCAGACGAAGATGGCATTATGGCAGAAACGTTGAATATTGGAGGAAAAAACATTGCAGAAATAATCCACCGCCTTATTGAAGACTGAAAATATCCCGATTGGCTGGAAATGTGCGCTCATACACCCGCTCCACAAGAAAGGTAACCCAACGGACTCGAACAACTACAGAGGAGTTTCTCACTCCCAGTCGTCTATAAGATACTCCCTACAGCGCTGCTGAACAGAGCTGAGATCAAACTCATCACCTCACTGGAGAATACTAAGCTGGTTTTCGAAAGGGTAGGCCGTGCGCGGAACAGATATTCAACCGTAATAACATTCTGAGAACAAGAACACCGTGGTCATCTTTGTTGACTTCCAATAATCATACGATTCGATTGATAGACAAACTTTATTTTCTGTCTTAGAGGAGTTTGGAAATGACAAGAAAACGAGAGAAATTATCAAACTAACTGACGGACACCATCTCGAAAGTAAAGTTCTTAGGAGAAATCTCTGCTCCGTTTAAAACAATGACAGGGGTAATCACATTAATGGGATTGTAAATAAAGGGTACAGATCTCTGCACATGGTTATGAGGGTGTTTAGAAGTTGTAGTAAGGATGTAAAGGAGAGGGCAAATAAGTCTCTGGTAAGACACCAACTAGAGTAGGGTTCCAGTGTATGGGACCCTCACCAGGATTACTTGACTCAAGAACTGGAAAAAAATCCAAAGAAAAGCAGCTCGATTTTTTCTGGGTGATTTCCGAGAAAAGAGTAGCGTTAAAAATGCTGCAAAGTTTGGGCTGGGAAGAACTGGGAGAAAGGAGACGAGCTGCTCGAGTGAGTGGTATGTTCCGAGCTGTCAGCGGAGAGATGGCGTGGAATGAAAATAGTAGACGAATAAGTTTGATTGGTGTCTTTAAAAGTAGGAACGATCACAATATGAAGGTAAAGTTGGAATTCAAGAGGACGAATTGGGGCAAATATTCATTTATAGGAAGGGGAGTTAGGGATTGGAATAACTTACCAAGAGAGACGTTCAATAAATTTCCAATTTCTTTGAAATCATTTAAGAAAAGGCTAGGAAAACAACAGATAGGGAATCTGTCACCTGGGCGACTGCCCTAAATGCAGATCAGGATTGATTGATTGATTGATTGATTGATTGATTGATTGATTGATTGATTGATTGATTGATTGATTGATTGATTGATTGATTGATTGATTGATTGATTGATTGATTGATTGATTGATTGATTGATTGATTGATTGATTGATTGATTGATTGATTGATTGATTGATTGATTGATTGATTGATTGAAGCGGTCGTGTCCTTAATTAAGGTGAAAATGGAGAACCACGGAGGGCCATCTCATGGGTTGCGGGCGGTGATGTTCGAGCCCACTATCTTCTAATAAAACCGGAAAGATTGTACGCTTCAGAGTGTCTGATTTTAAATTAAAAAGGGGAGCTGCAATAACTCGGGAAGAAGGAAAGGAAGATTCCGAGGAAAATTCTGGGACCGCAGATGACTACTGACGAGACTTGGAAGAAAAGGAGAAATGAGGAGGTGAAAAGTTCACAGACACTATGCGGAAACGAAGGCTGAAATTCTATGGAAAGCAATAAGAATGGATCAGAGTCCTGCAGCCAGGCCCACCGCGCAGCACTTCAAACCCACGGGCTCCGGTAGCCCAGCCCGTGCAGTGCCGTTCTCTTCTGACGCGGCAGCGTTCTGGCCCACAGCATTGAGCTCATAGAGCCCACCGCAGTCCAACGCACTGGGCGGGCCCAGTAGAATAACCTTGAGTACTTCTACACAATGGCACAACGAAATGTTCACGTCACACTACTATTCGGATCATTCACTCTACGAATTCCCCTACGCTAATAACATACTTTAAAGTAGGCTAATCGCATTTTGAAATTAAACAGTAGAGATTTCTCCTGCACTGTAATAATAATAATAATAATAATAATAATAATAATTGAAAACAAACTGAAACTTTATTATAAATTAATATTCGTTTGCAATTGACATCAAGTTAACTGAAAATGAATCTAAATAACACGAAGCATATTCATAGGACTTCATTCGCGTGTACCTCAAAATAAAATACACTGACTGACAGAGCAAATGCAACACCAAGAAGGAGTGGTCAGAACTTTATGCCAATTGCAGGGTAGACTGACGTCACTGAGGTATGCTCATGATGTGGAATGCGCCGCTGTGCTGTGCACGTAGCGAACGATAAATGGGACACGGCGTTGGCGAATGGCCCACTTCGTACCGTGATTTCTCAGCCGACAGTCATTGTAGAACGTGTTGTCGTGTGCCACAGGACACGTGTATAGCTAAGAATGCCAGGCCGCCGTCAACGGAGGCATTTCCAGCAGACAGACGACTTTACGAGGGGTATGGTGATCGGGCTGAGAAGGGCAGGTTGGTCGCTTCGTCAAATCGCAGCCGATACCCATAGGGATGTGTCGATGGTGCAGCGCCTGTGGCGAAGATGGTTGGCGCAGGGACATGTGGCACGTGCGAGGGGTCCAAACGCAGCCCGAGTGACGTCAGCACGCGAGGATCGGCGCATCCGCCGCCAAGCGGTGGCAGCCCCGCACGCCACGTCAACCGCCATTCTTCAGCATGTGCAAGACACCCTGGCTGTTCCAATATCGACGAGAACAATTTCCCGTCGATTGGTTGAAGGAGGCCTGCACTCCCGGCGTCCGCTCAGAAGACTACCATTGACTCCACAGCATAGACGTGCACGCCTGGCATGGTGCCGGGCTAGAGCTACTTGGATGAGGGAATGGCGGAACGTCGTGTTCTCCGATGAGTCACGCTTCTGTTCTGTCAGTGATAGTCACCGCAGACGAGTGTGGCGTCGGCGTGGAGAAAGGTCAAATCCGGCAGTAACTGTGGAGCGCCCTACCGCTAGACAACGCGGCATCATGGTTTGGGGCGCTATTGCGTATGATTCCACGTCACCTCTAGTGCGTATTCAAGGCACGTTAAATGCCCACCGCTACGTGCAGCATGTGCTGCGGCCGGTGGCACTCCCGTACCTTCAGGGGCTGCCCAATGCTCTGTTTCAGCAGGATAATACCCGCCCACACACTGCTCGCATCTCCCAACAGGCTCTACGAGGTGTACAGATGCTTCTGTGGCCAGCGTACTCTCCGGATCTCTCACCAATCGAACACGTGTGGGATCTCATTGGACGCCGTTTGCAAACTCTGCCCCAGCCTCGTACGGACGACCAACTGTGGCAAATGGTTGACAGAGAATGGAGAACCATCCCTCAGGACACCATCCGCACTCTTATTGACTCTGTACCTCGACGTGTTTCTGCGTGCATCGCCGCTCGCGGTGGTCCTACATCCTACTGAGTCGGTGCCGTGCGCATTGTGTAACCTGCGTATCGGTTTGAAATAAACATCAATTATTCGTCCGTGCCGTCTCTGTTTTTTCCCCAACTTTCATCCCTTTCGAACCACTCCTCCTTGGTGTTGCATTTGCTCTGTCAGTCAGTGTATAAGCAGAAATGACGTGCAATTTGCCAACAACAAAAACAATCCTGAACAAAGCTTTTACTTAGTGTGAGTAGTTTATTGGTCATTGTTATTGTGGTGGAATGGAATTACTGTGAATGAAAAGAAGAGCATCAGCATTGTCTGATTGTAGAAGAGACCGTCGTGCGTTGAGAATGAAGCCCGCTGGACTGCAATTTCTCTCTGAAGCTGAACATGATGCTTGCATACATATTACTGTCTTAGCGATCTGGTGAAATTTTGGATAGTTTTGTCCATTTGTTCTCCAATAGAACGCTATATCTATCTTCTTGCATTCCACAATTTTGCTTTAAATATCTTTCCAGCTCATCTGTTGGAATAGGAGCATCATGAACGTCAGTCCACGAAGAAAATTTCATTACTTTGGCAGGTTGTGGCATAGTCGCGGAGTCTGATGAAATGGCGTACGGCTTTTAGTGCCGGGAGTGTCCGAGAACATCTTCGACTCGCCAAATGCAGGTCTTTTGATTTGACTCCTGTAGGCGACCTGCGCGTCGTGATGAGGATGAAATGATGATGAAGACGACACATACACCCAGCCGCAGTACCAACGAAATTAACCAATTAAGGTTAAAATTCCCGACCCTGCCGGCAATCGAACCCCGGACCCCTGTGACCGAAAGTCAGCACGCTAACCATTTAGCCACGGAGCCGGACGTGGAGTCTGATGACACGGAAACATTAGAATTCTCGTCATTCAAGCACACCTCGTTCATCGTAAGTTTTTATCTATATATATAAAATAACTTGTCCTGACTGACTGACTGACTGACTGACTGACTGACTGACTGACTGACTGACTGACTGACTGACTGATTCATCATCGCAGAGCCAAAACCACTGGACATAGAGAACTGAAATTTTGGGAATATATTCATATTAAAATGTAGGTGCTCACTAAGAGAGGATTTTTGGATATCCCGTCGCTAAGGGGGTGAAAAGGGGGTGACATTTTAAAATGTGTGTATCTATATCTCAAAAGTTTTAATGTTTACAGATGTAAAAATCGGTATTTAGAATCTTCATTAAAAATAAAGAAACACGTATTTCTTTGTTTTCGGAAAATCCCAATAGGAGGGGTGAAAAGGGGTGAAAAAGTGGTTGAATGCCTTTAATGAGGATACTTATATCTCAGAACCTGAAGATATTACAGACCTGAAAATTGGTGTTTGGGATCTTTAAAAACAAAGAAACACGTACTTTTTGTTTTTGGAAAATCCAATTAATGGGGGGGGGGGTGAAAAGAGGGTGAATTTTTTAAAATGAGTGCATCTATATCTAAAAACATTCAAAGTTTATAGATGTAAAAATTGGTATTTAGAATCTCCTTTAAAAATAAAGGAACACGTATTTTTTGTTTTCTGTAAATCCCAATAGGAGGGGCGTAAAAGGGGGAATAATGGGTTGAATGCCATTAATGAGGATACATATATCTCAGAAACTGAAGAAATTATAGAACTGAAAATTTGTATATGGGATCTGGTTTAAAAATAAAGAAACACGTATTTTTTTGCTTTTGGAAAATCCAATTAATGGCGGTTAAACAGGAGTGACAAATTGAGGTGAATTGTTTGAAAGACTATATCTACAGAATATCTGAGAAACGTAGAATGTTACAGACGTAAAAATTGGTATTTTGAATGTCCTGTAAATGTAAAGAAACGTAGGTGATTTATTTTTGGAAACTCCTCTTAAGGGGAACCAAGAAAGGGGGTGTAATTTTAAAATGAGAATTTATACAGTATATCTCAAAAAACGTAACATGTTACAGAAGTGAAAAATGGTATTTTGATCTCTATTAAAAATAAAGAAACGAGTATTTTTAGTTTTCGGAAATACCACTTGGGTGGAGGGTGGGGGTAAAAGTGACTGAAAATGGTGTTGAATTATTTTTTTTGCTAGTTGTTTTACGTCGCACCGACACAGATAGGTCTTACGGCGACGATGGGACAGGAAAGGGCTAGGAGTGGGAAGGAAGCGGCCGTGGCCTTAATTAAGGTATAGCCCCAGCATATGCCTGGTGTAAAAAATGGGAAACGACGGAAAACCATTTTCAGGGCTGCCGACAGTGGGGTTCTTGAATAATTTAAATTAGGCTACTGTTATCTCAAAAATGAAGATGTTACAGACGTGAAATTTGATATTTGGAATCTGCTTTAAAAGTAAAGAAACACGTATTCTCGGACAATCCAATGAATGGGGGGAGGGGTGAAAGAATTTAAAATTAATTGACTTAATTGTGTAAGAATACTTACATCTAATAAAAACTAAAGTTGTTAGGGCCTACACACGTGAAAACTGGCATTTCAATCTCCTTTAAAAACAAAGAAAAACACGTTTTGGGGAGGGGGGAATCATCTTGGGGGGCGGGAGTGAAAAGGAGTTGAATTCCTTTCATGAGGACACATAAATCAAAAACTAAGGAAGTTATAATCGTGATAATTCGTATTTAGAAGATCCTTTACTATTAAAGAAACAAGGAATTTTTTGCCGGAAAATTCACTTAGGTGGGGGAGGAGTGTGAAAGTGAAAAAAGTGAATTATTTTTATCTCAGAACTGACGGTAATAGACGTGAACATTGGTGTTTGGAATCTCCTTTAAACATAAAGAAACACGCCTTCTTTTAGTTTTTTTGGGGGGGGTAGGGTAAATAAACTTAACAGCGGTGGGGTGTAAAAGGAGGTGAGACCAATTGATTTTACTGTTCATAATGTATTTACAAGGAGCCTCCGTGTCTCAGGCGGCAGCGCGCCGGCCTCTTACAGCTGGGTTCCGTGGTTCAAATCCCGGTCTCTCTATGTGAGATTCGTGCTGGACCAAACGGAGGCGGGACAGGTTTTTCTCCGGATACTCCGGTTTTCCCTGTCATCATTCATTCCAGCAACAATGTCCAATATAGTTTCATTTCATTTGTCATTCATTAATCATTGCCCCAGAGGAGTGCGACAGGTTTCGGCAGCCGGCACAATTCCTATTGTCGCCGCTAGATGGGGGCTTTATTCATTCCATTCCTGACCCTGTCGAATGACTGGAAACAAGCTGTAGATTTTCGATGTACTTATTCTGATCATAAACTGATCATTTTTAATCTTTCCTGGGTTCGTTTTCAAGAGCCATCTTTTCCTTTTACATTACAGTAGATTCTCCTGGCTTATAAATAAAAATGTAAACACATTTGAAATAAACGATAGGAATGAGATTGACCGTCCAATTGTTCAGCTCTATAATAAGGTCAATAATGCGCAGAAGTATGTCATTCGTATCGCCAGAAATCCCGCACACTTGCCTACGCACGACAATATTGCTGGTCACATTCTCAACAATGACAATGGCAGCTCATGTAATTTACCGCCAAGTAGCGGTCTTGCATCTTGCTGTGGGGTCCAGAACATATATTATAATAATAATAATAATAATAATAATAATAATAATAATAATAATAATAATAATAATAATAATAATAATAATAATAATAATAATAATAATAATAATAATCATAATAATAATAATCTGGACCGTCGTCAAATGTGCGGACAGCGCTGGAAACGTGTCCTGGACGGGTAATGACTAAGAATGTAGTCCGGCCGCGGGTTCAGTATCGCCAAGGCACCCAAGACGACACCACGCTGGATCTCCTGAAGGATTTGATCCATATTAAAAATGCTTATAGGTAAAGATGGCAAAGATTTAGGGACCCAACTGACCGGGTGGAATACCTGGACCTAGCCCGAGAAGTACGAAATCGATTGCTGGAAAGAAAGATTGAAAAATGGGAGGAAACCTGCCGTAATCTATTAGAAAACGAGTCAGATCGAGAAGTTTGACGGATTCTCTCAGAAAACGAGTCAGATCGCGAATTTCGGCGGATTATATATAAAACAATAAGCATTAAATTCTAAATTTCAGTATAATACCGTAGCGAAGCACGGATACCTTGCTAGTCTTACATATAAAACATTAGAGTAAACAGGATGATGATTTAACTATGGTTAGTGACTGTTCCTAGTGTAGAAAGGGCTTTTAAACACCATTATGAAAGTAATTACTTAAATGTCAACATATCTTGGTATATTGCATGTATAGCTACAACGAAATAATAACACACGTATTTTCAACACAAAAGATGTTACTGTACATTACTTCCACATATGTCCGACTCGTTGGCTGAATGGTCAGCGTACTGGCCTTCGGTTCAGAGGGTCTCAGATTCGATTCCCGGCCGGTTCGGGGATTTTAACCTTCATTGGTTAATTCCAATGGCCCGGGGGCTGGGTGTTTGTGCTGTCCCCAACATCCCTGCAACTCACACACCACACATAGCACTATCCTCCACCACAATAACACGCAGTTACCTACATATGGCAGATGCCGCCCACCCTCATCGGAGGGTCTGCCTTACAAGGGCTGCACTCGGCTAGAAATAGCCACACGAAATTAAAATTATTAACTTCCACATATTCACCGTACTCAACACTTGCTGAACTTGTTACGTCAGCTTCCAGTGAGGGATGGGGAGGATCAGTGGCGATTATTCCATATAGGATATTAGGATCATCCTACACTCCATAATTTATCTCCATAAATTATTATTAACATCCATTGCTGTAATTGAAAACTAAATGACAAATCACAATTAACAACGTTAATAAAAGGCACTATGGGAAAGAGTTTTAATCTGAGCAGTTTGGTATTGGGCATGAGGATGTCTTCGCTTCATCTTAAACTGTCCTTGAATCCACATGTCTGTAGGTGACGTCAGCGCAGAGGGGTTTAGAGGGGAATTGTGCTCAACGCACCGGGCAGTGAGGACGTGGTCGTTCGTCCGACAGCAGGTTGTTCTAGACCCAGAGCGTGTACTCGATCAGTGCGTCGTAAAATGTCTTGTAATACGAGTAACATCAAGATGTGAAATTCCAGTAAGTGAACTTTGTGAGTCTGTCATCGAAGGACTAATGAAAAAAAAGTTCAGGTCATGAAGCTTTCTAAGGAAAAAGAAATTAATTTCTAAAGGGCGGCCTTCACCATCATTACCCAACCTAGTTCAGTTTCGTAAAAGGGGCGGTAAAACATTGAAAGTTAATTTCTAAGTAAGTTGTACAGAAATTCCGTGGTGCAGACATTTAAATAATCAGTTCTGTTGGTCATGTTTACTGTTTTGCGACTAGAAAAGTATTTGGTACCATGAAGGTGTGATTTAAATAATTTACTAAATATTCTAAGTAAACGTCATCAACAAACGAAAGAACACGTTATTATTGCTTACCCTACCTATTCCATTTTAGCATGACTAACTACTATTGCTTCATCCTACGCATCTGAAAAACCAGGAGTCGCCTCTGGAAAGGATGATACATGTATGGTGAGATGTCGTTAATGTCATCTAGTTTCGGGGAATCAACAGGAAGCGTTGCTGAATACTTACTTCTAAGGTTCACCTCTTTTCCCTGCCATTACTTTAAGAAAATCTCCATTCACTTGACGTTCACGCGACTTCTACTTCTTTAGATCAGGTTGTATTACGCTCAGCTGAATCGTGACATTCTGATGCTTCCGCAATGTTGACAGTGGCATAGCCAATATTTGAAGGAAGAAAGAGTTTGAGCATAACCAAGGTTCTTAGTAGAGTGCTGTTACCTGTAGGAGATCAGTTATAACACTTCCACAGAGGCTTTCCTCCATGCTGATGCACTGAATAGTGATATTTTCACAGTTTGTTGCGAGTGTGACTTACCAACTTATTGCCCCGAGCCCTTCAAATTCTTCAAACATTTACCATAGTCTGCTTACATTTTTATCTACCATTTTCCACCGATCATAATTACGTTTAGAAACCCCCTCATGCCTCCCTTAAACCAGCTAGCGTCAACTCAGAGCGAAACAACTTCTGAGCCAGTCTGCTCCCCGCTGTTGATGAACGAGAGCAGTTGAGCGAGCATGGAGGGGAAGTGCATGACACAATACGTACTCATGGCCAATGGAGATGCGCGTTATTCTCACACCAAGCGACGTTCAAACACTAATTTCTTTCAACAAATTCACGTATCCTAAAACATTAGTTACTTACTAGTGAACATTTATTTATTCAGGACATATTGTGTAGGGCCTACTGCTGTGTTTTCCTCTGTCGATGAATAATTTTCTTGCCCTGTTATACTCTATAATCTGTGTCCTATTCTATCCGCATGATCTGTGCTCAAACTTATGATAATGATGATGATGACAATTATTATTATTATTATTATTATTATTATTATTATTATTATTATTATTATTATTATTATTATTATTATTATTATTATTATTATTATTCATATGGTAACTATATCTCCGTGCGGTTACTGCAAGTACCGCCTGTCCACCGCTTTCTTCTCACGCGGCAGTCAGCCGTCCTGAGCGGAGCTAGTAGCGCCTGCTCCGCAGTGCAACCATTTGAGGACGTCTGCTTTAAACGACAGAAATAGCATTACGGCAGATTGAAAGCAAACGTTGGTAAACTCTGGACACGAGTGGACGGTACATGGATGGCTATACTTCAAGACGTCGCTAAATCCGTATTTCATTCGATGCCGAGGTAAATGTGGTAGATGGTAGAACAGAGGGGTGGCTGCACAAATTATTCATATACTCTGCAAATTTTTATGTATGGCAGTGAGATATTAATCATTATAAAATGAACATATCCTGTGAAAACCTGTCAACTACCACATCTGCGTTATTCATGAACTACAATGTAGAGTATATCAGCAATTTTTAACATCAATGTAGTAATCACCTACCATCAGAATTTGCATTTATATACGTTGAATGATAATATTAAATTAAAGAACATGCCTGTCATGGTTTATTTTACTGATCGGCAGATATCTTTAGTATTAGAACAATATCTAACGTATAATGACGACACAGTTTATAGCCGTTGTTTCATACAGTGATAGGACGTAACTACTTTGTCTTATCAATCTAAGAGGACTTCAGATATGATTGAGATCAAGTAAAGGAAATAATTTATCATAACGAAAATTTATGAATATTGAAGATTAGAAAGGCACCATGTGAAATACAATAAGAACAATATTGAAGGTATAACGTTACCTAGCTTTGAAAACAGGGTCGGTTGCTGTTCCTGTCCTTTGTGGAATACTTAACCACAGACAGATAAGTACCAGTGGAGGTGCAGTTGCGTGCAGAAAATCTGCCCCACACTCGTAGATCAAAATAGTGTATTTCCTTCCGTAACTAACACCTGGCACCCACCAGCACTTACTGCTTCTCTCTGGGACTGGTTTAAAGTAAATCCGGGGAAACAAGTATGAACCAATCAACGATGACCATGAAGAATGGGTCAGAAATAGCCTCCGTTATTGAAGTTGTTTTGATTAGAGAAAATAAGAGAGGGGGCCAGCCCAATGTAATGAGAATAGGGAATCGACCTCGCAGAGGGAGGCGTTTGAGGTGCTCATTTTTGGGGGAGGTACGTAACTTGGGTCGACAGATGAAGAGTGGGTCTCAACTCGCAATGGACCGGGGTCCACAGCTCTGCACTCCGACCGACCAACCGAGGAGAGGAGTGGTAGCCACGGCTCTACCGTAACTCTACGCCTCTGTATTCGGGAGACGAACAGAGGCTGACATCCACCGACGGCTGTACTGAGAATGGTTTCCTATGGTTTTCCTTTCTCCTGCCCTAAGACGAATGCCGGGACAGTTCCTAGTATAGACCACGGCTGGCAACCCTCTCACCTTGTCCTTCTCTGATACAAATCTCCTGGCCTGAGAGACGGCGTTACCGTCTAGAAGACCCGCCTCCCTCTTCAGGGGAGGAATGAAAACATTTAGTAGTAGTAGTAGTAGTAAGTTGTCATTGAAGTTGCTAGAAGGGGAAAGTAGGTTGACATGGGAGAAGACGGGGCTGTTAGACATTTAATTACCAACCTAAAACACATTTCCTGTATGACCACATATTTTGCTCCCTAGTGCGCTGTCATTGCGTTGTGCTACAAAGGAGCCTTTTACAGGTGTCGCAACTATTGATGGTATTTTTTCGGAAAATTTTGAATGGGAAAATGTTTCACAAAATATTCGAGACATTTTCTCGAAAATATTCCAAAATTTCTTTTGTGTGTTATTTGCAAATATACATAAGTGTACAACTCTTTAATTGTATTAATGTTAAGGTTTGATGAAGGTATTCAAAAATACTATTATTTCGTCATTTACCGGAGCAAGACCACTTAAGAATGTTTTCTTGTTATGTATCTATACATAGTACAACACATTTGTCACTACTCAAAAACACGATCACTGTCACTTCCAGAACTAAGAAATAGTTGGCTTAGTTTACAGTTTATATTTGTTCCCCGAAAAGGGTGAGATTTTGAGCCACAGAAACCAATTTCACTGTTCTCACATTCGTCAGTCTATTGTTGATGCTGAATGCTTTCTTGTTTTCTTCACACGCAACTGCAATCGCTGGAATATTTAGAATTATTACGGCCATGGTGCACAGTTGTCTTTCCACCACCTTATAGATGAAGCACTTGGCAGTAGGTCACGGCTCCATATTCTGGCTTTGCTCCTGCAGTTTATTGACACTTGGGCGATCTCCATGACCGGGCCCAAAGCTTCAGATCTCTTCTGACAGATGCTTTCCTCGTAGTCTGCCTGCTAACTTGGTGGTGTGAGAGATATTCTAATTTGAATTTTATAGTAAACCATTACTTTTCTGTCATCATGTATTATGGAAGACAGATAATTTTAAGTACATATCTGGCACCTCTGCAACGGGAGGCTTGTAACCATCCTGTATCAATTGCCCCAGAAATTCGTTGTAGCAAGTCATGACTGTGTTTCACCTTTCCTCAAAATGCTTCATGCAAAATCTGTTCCGTTTTTTAAATCTCCCGGAAGAATGCGAGGTAAGTAACTCTCTTTCTACGGATGTACACTGAATACCGTTTTCATAATTTAGAAGCATAATTTCTAAGCACTTATATATGGAGCCCCCATCTTCTTTCAATAAGGAGGATTAAGACACATTCTTTTCCGTCTCTTTCTTGCTGTATTTTCTTTGGAAGATTGGCCACATGGTGGTTAGAAAAGAAACTGTTAATGTTCTTGCAGCAGTCAGTCAGATTTTTGAATGAATATATTTTGCAAAATTTTTGGCAAGGTGGTTTAGGCCATGCGCTAGGCAACCAAACGTCACAAACAAGGATATTTTCTTTCAAAAGTTTCCATTTAACTTTCATATTGCAAGCGTTTTCTGTTGTCAGTGCTCGAACTTTGGAAGGCCCTACTTTCTCAGTATCATGGCTTAGAATGTTTTCAGGACGGTACGTATACTACATTCTCGGTCACTCACATTTCGCCCACCGATATTACGTTCACTTTGTTTAGTGCAAGTCAAATACGTCCACAATATTATTTACCCATGCGACTTCGTCCACAAAAGAATATTTATTCTTAGTTTTCCCGCTCACTGGGAATAAGTCCACTTATTTCGTGAGTTTCAAATTCACACATTTACTCCTTTCCTAATTTCTTCATTTTTTCGACTATATAAGAACATTATGAACAAAAAATATAAATTGTAGTTTACTTTGAGACGTGAGTTAAAATTATGTTAATTTCAAGTGTATGCCTAACGTTTCAACACAATAGCCATCCAAAAATGGATATAAAGTATCCATTCCTTTTCTTCGTAACATTCAACCACCTTTTGGAAATATGGCAATTGTAACCTGTTATATTTTGCATACAGGTAAAAATAGCCTATAATTGTAGCACATCCGTTTCAGCTATTGAATAAATTAGCCTCCCAAATACAATATTTGATACCTACTGTACAATTATTTGCACAACATACAATTAAAGAGTGGTAAAAATGGTAATGGACGAATGTGAGAAGTGGATGTAAGGGAAGGTGGACTAATTAATTCTCCTTGGACGATATGTCTGGGGATCCTTAGAATCTCAGAAATGTCTTCTCCAGTGTGACGTAATGTTTTAGACTCTATTGCTTTTGTGAACAAAGGTTGGGATGTTGCACAAATAATACTGATAAAAGGATTTCTATTAATCTCCGTCTAGCCGCCTGTCATTATTTTTAGTGTTTCTGCTTTATAAAGTATCACGGATTCTCTCATTTTTTGTCCAACAATTGATTGTACAGTAACGAGAAGGCAAATCGTGGGATGAGCGTAGTAGTTTGCAGTGTGATCTCTGGTAAGGGCTTTCCGTTATAGAGAGACGGAGTCCACTCTCATATACTACTCTCCCTTCAATGGCTATTTCGTCTACACATCCTGATAAACTTATCTGCTTTGTCGATTTGAAAGGTGGTCGTAATATTTACCTTGTGATTCCTTCCAGGTGATATTTACATGTGATGACCGTAAGACACTTCTCGATATTTATTTATTTATTTATTTATTTGTTTATTTATTTATTTATTTATTTATTTATTTATTAAGTGGCGAAGTTAGGGCTCTTGGCCCTCTCTTACTGTAAGTGATTAACATCTTTCAGAAATGCTCAATTTTCCAGTTCATCGTAGAGTTCGCAACACATATATTGTGGTGATGGTATACAAAAACTACTAGCGTATTAGTTTTCCTTTGGGTTCAGACCTTCCTCTCTGCCCTCCTTCCCTTCCACGTGGTTCGCAGAACTCCAGTATAAAAAAGGAAATATCAAGTTAATATTTAAAAAACACCTACAGGTGCAGGTGTAAAGCGTTTATAACCGGGCGGGTTGGCCGTGCGCGTAGAGGCGCCGGCTGTGAGCTTGCATCCGGGAGATAGTAGGTTCGAATCCCACTGTCGGCAGCCCTGAAGATGGTTTTCCGTGGTTTCCCATTTCCACACCAGGCAAATGCTGGGGCTGTACCTTACTTAAGGCCACGGCCGCTTCCTTCCAACTCCTAGGCCTTTCCTGTCCCATCGTCGCCATAAGACCTATCTGTGTCGGTGCGACGTAAAGCCCCTAGCAAAAAAAAGCGTTTATAGCGTGGCCGGGATGATTTTCATAGAGTTAGTTATCGGTACATGAACTCAAATTTCATACAACTGTCACTGTATGGAAAAATGTATACAACAAAAGAAGTTTAAAAATACTATTCTAAAGAAATTTTGTCATGAGCAATTTTCTTGTAAACTACCCTAAAAGAGATATATCGGGTTTTATATTTCAGGCTCCCTCTGAAGAATCGTTCTAACGTGTAACTTAAATGGCAATATTAAAAAATACGCACGATTTTAGAAAAATGCCATTTTCCCAGTTTCACATTTTCAGACGTATACAATTTACTAGGTGCTACAGATCTGATGCTTTTATCTTGCAAGTTCACGTGCGTGTCCCTTTGTACTTTGTGCATAAACGTATGAATTTCTTTTAGGATGGCAGTTCTGGTTTTCCTGTAAAATTTTCAAATACTTAAAATTTCAAGAATTTTATAAAAAACAAAATTTAATGGGAAGGGGGAAAAATTTATATCTACATAGTAAATTAAATTCTTCACTCTCAAAACCAATGCACATTTTCATTTATATAAGAATAAGGTGCTGGCTAAGTATATAGAAAAACTGTGCTACACGGATCGGTTTGGCACGGTTGACATTTAGAATATTTGAATAATTTGCCTATAAATATTGTAAAGTAATTAATATCTATTACACTAGTAAAGCTACATTGTTGAAATTTGGTACACTTAATCATATTACCACGTATTTTGAGGAATGTCAGTCCCAGTGTCCCTTAAATATCAAAGTACCGGGCGAGTTAGCCGTGCGGTTACGGGTGCGCGGCTGTGAGTTTGCATCCGGGAGATAGTGGGTTTGAATCCCACTGTTGGCAGCCCTGAAGATGTTTTTTTCCGTGGTTTCCCATTTTCACACCAGGCCACGGCCGCTTTCTTCCAACTCCTAGGCCTTTCCTATCCCATTTTCGCCATAAGACCTATCTGTATCGGTGCGACGTAAAGCCACTAACAAAGAAATACCAAAGTCATGAAAATCCTATGATATTGTAACAAACAAACGAACGAATAAACAAACAAACAGACAAAAAGTAAAATGAACGCAACATATGCCATTATTTGTCTTAATCTACTGTACAGTGTGAACCAATATCAGATTCATATTCCAAAAAGTACAGACATAAAGACGATTTTATGTAGATACAGATGCATGTTTCACCCGAACGTAAAGTTTCATTTTAAACATTTAACGAAATGACAATTTTTCTTCATAGAGACAGCTCTGATTGTGAGAATTGCGAATAACTTGTAAACCTTCTTTTCCCTGGCCGTATGTGTGCCCGAGTGTCATTCGTACAGACTACTCCCTCCTCATAACAGGGATGACCTTCCTTCAGCTTTGCCACCGCGTTATTCCTGCACCTTCTGGGCTTCACTTTCGCTCCTTCCTGTCGTCGCTCGACGTGCCCATATAACCTAGGAAACTGAAAACAGAAAATGTTGAAAAACGAAATATGATTCTCAGTGCAGTGTTCCTTGGGTTATGCTAAATACCTATGCATATACAATATTTATATCGTGCTTCAGTTCCTTCAAAATATTTCCCTTGTATGTTTCTTGCGAACACTTCGTATAACCCTTTCTTTCATTTCACCATCATCAAAGCCCAATGACCCCCGCTTGTGTGAGGTGGACCTGTGAATGTCTCTTCAAATAGTTATATTCACTGAATAATTAACAATGTATTTTTGTTTCATATCTGAGAGACAGAATAAAGAGAAGCATGAAATGCAGTTATATTTTATGTATAATCAGGTTATTGGTATAAGGTTTACGTGTTTTAAAACATAGCTCCAAATGGGACTGAAGACCTGACACAATCGTGCATACTTGGTAATTAGAGCCCTAAAACACAAGAATTAATATCTCCTTCATGGTCGTCGTGTTTGGAAAGAGTTTTAAAGGCACTAATCAATACTATGTCCGTAATATTTAAAGCGTTTTGACAGATAGGGCTGGAGAGAGGATCATTGCACGGTGTTGCCACATTCCTGCATCCTTTTCTCCTTCCCCGCGCTTCCGGCTCACTTCTTCGCTCGTTCAGAGCGCTGTGTTCTGTTGTAGACTACTTGGCCATAATATGATTGACTCGGTCTCATGTTCGATTATCATTAACAGAGGCCTGACTGATAAGCTCAGACAGTAGAGCATTGGCCTTCTGAGACCAACTTAGCAGGTTCGATTCTCGGTCAGTCCAGTGGTATTTGAAAGTGCTCAAATACGTCAGCCTCGTGTCGATAGATGTACTGGCACGTGAAAGAACGCCTAAGGCACTAAATTTTTACACCTCTCGCCGTCTCCGGAAACTGTAAAAACTTGTTTAGAGGGCATAAAATCAATAATATTATTGTTCTTTAACAGGGATGGTGCAATTCGAAATCCTTAGTATCTCGTGGCCAGAAATATTCATTTCAGGCGAGAAATCAGTACAGCCCTCAGAACCACCCACTACCTGCTTACACACCCGCTCTCCTTGGTCACATCCATGAGGCACATTAACACATGCACACATAAAGAATGAGGGGAGGTGGAGAAAACGGAAGTACGAGGATATCTAACATGAACGAAACACACGCGGAGGGGAATGTACTTGCCTCCCCGCCTGCCCACACGTCCCACCCACTGAACAGTGAAGGTACAGGGAAATGAAAGGAGGAACCACACGCCTCCTTCAAGGCAACCGACGTAATGTGCATGTTGTGAGTTGGAGAGTAGGCAATGGTATGTTGATAAACGGGGTTAAAAGTCAGGTTGTGAGTTTCACAAATAGGAAAAGTCCTCTCAGTTTTAATTACTGCGTTAAACGGGTGAAAGTTCCTTCCGGGGATCGTTGTAAGTATCTAGGTGTTAATATAAGGAGAGATCTTCATTGGGGTAATCACATAAATGGGATTGTAAATAAAGGGTACAGATATCTGCACATGGTTATGAGGGTGTTTAGGGATTGTGGTAAGAATGCAAAGGAGAGGGCATATAAGTCCCTGGTAAGACCCCAACTAGAGTATAGTTCCAGTGTATGTGACCCTCACCAGGATTACTTGATTCGAGAACTGGAAAAAAATCCAAAGAAAACCAGCTCGATTTGTTCTGGGTGATTTCTGACAGAAGAGTAGGGTTACAAAAATGTTGCAAAATTTGGCTGGGAAGAACTGAGAGAAAGGAGACGAGCTGCTCGATTAAATGTTATGTTCGGAGCTCTCAGCGGAGAGATGGCGTGAAATGGCATTAGTAGACGAATAAGTCTGAGTGGCGTGTTTAAAAGTAGGAAGGATCACAATATGAAGATAAAGTTGGAATTCAAGAGGACAAATTGGTGCAAATATTCATTTATAGGAGGGGGAGTTTGGGATTGGAATAACTTACCAAGGGAGATGTTCAATAAATTTCCAGTTTCTTTGAAATCATTTAAGAAAAGGCTAGGAAAACAACAGATAGGGAATCTGCCACCTGGGCGGCTGCCCTAAATGCAGATCAGTATTGATTGATTCTCAACTCATTGAGGGTCAAATTCCCACTTTCTCTGCAGTTCTTTTGTGCGAGGTCTGGCTGAAACGTTAGCGGTCTCGGCTATGTCTTCAGTCCCAAAGGCATCGCGCTCAACCATTGTGACTCTTATTTTCGTCAAAATAGGCCCTGGTAAATAATAATAATAATAATAATAATAATAATAATAATAATAATAATAATAATAATAATAATAATGTTATCCTCAAAAACAAACTAAAAATAACCTGGCATTAAATAATTATGATTATCAGAGGCGCAAGGGCGTTTGGAAAACCATTCCTATGAAGTTATTGTCA
Source organism: Anabrus simplex (assembly GCF_040414725.1). Taxonomy (NCBI): domain Eukaryota; kingdom Metazoa; phylum Arthropoda; class Insecta; order Orthoptera; family Tettigoniidae; genus Anabrus; species Anabrus simplex. The sequence continues at coordinate 45,917,498 of NC_090266.1, read as the reverse complement.
GCGCTGATCAAACAATCAAATGCCATATATTGGGGTGGGAATACATCGTGCACACTTCATCGCAAATTAATTACAGTTAATTACACTAGTGTCCAAAAGTTACGCATAAGTTACGAGTAAGCAGATCGCACGACATATGCACCTACTGTAACGGTTCAAATCCCGTTACAAGATGATATCTGTATTTTTATTATTCTATGATTTTATCAGTATTTTATTATTATTATTATTATTATTATTATTATTATTATTATTATTATTATTATTATTATTATTATTATTATTATTATTATTATTATTATGTCAGTATTATTATTATGTTATCTGTGATATTGTTACTATTATTGTAATTATCAGTCTTATTTAATTCAATTTTGCAATGCCTGTTGCTTGCAAGATTGTACTTAGATGTATGCATATATACGTATGTGTAGATTATCATTAAATACCTGTACAGTGAGAGTTTCGATGTATCAGATATGGAAGTGACGTTGTTATATTGCTATACCACTGGCGATTCTGCCAAGTCATCGCCACTCCATGGCTACGTCATCGTATTTATTTAGATATGCGCTCAGAGAGTCGGCCGCCCCGGGCTATTTCACAACTATATGTAATATCTGTCGCGTAGGTGGGAGTATGTCATTGTTATTTCTGGAGATTACGTAGCTGTGTCAACCAACGTCTATATAAGGTGGATGCATATTGTAGCGTCAGTCATTATTTAAACGGAAGCAGTACAGTGAAGAAGTCTACTAGATCAAGAGGCCTCAGTCGGTCAGTCAACAAGTGTGAACGAGAGATGGAGAAGACTCAGTGAGCCATTAATTATTGGTCATTGAGAGAGTGAGACCAAAAGGTTGGTCGCTCACTCAGTTGAAGACACGGACGCAAGGGCTTACCATGAAGTCAGAGAGGGCAACCCTGGACCTGCCAAGAGGTAATACCATATTGACTTACAAAGAAGTCAGATGATATGGAGAAGAAGCAGTCACAAGGATGTATCACCAAGTTAGGCGTGACACATCTACAGTAAACACCAGATCAAAGGAAGACGTCGTAATTACACTAAAAGTGTTGAAGGTACAGTCAAGTGAATCAGTGAGGGAAATATTTCGTATAAATTGTTAAATGTCCGGTCAAGAAGAATTCAAATTCATGCCTAGTTTCTTTCAGTTGCAAAGTCATAATTTCATATTCTCATCTGTTTTATCGCAACAAGACTCACTATTTTTTGATATATTATTTAAAGAATATATATTGTTCTATCAAACGAATTCATAGTTTTATTTCAATGAAAGTAAAATATCTTAACCTCAAAATTAATGGGGAAACCGAACGCCAATCTCCTTTTCCCAGAACGTATATGGTATGTTGTCAAAAGTAAGCTTATTACCCCACACCCTAGAGATAGTCAAGAGTCTCATTCTATTATTGCTGCACTGAGTGGCAGCTGGCGCCCTTCAAATAACGTATGTGTAAGTAAACAGGTAACAAGTAAGTGTGAGTACAAGGTCCGACGAGTGTGTATTTTATTGAATGAATATTAATTTTCCATAATTTCCATATTAAATTCAGATTTATATGTCTCAAAAGTTAGTCAGACAGTTAGGAAATTCACACTACCAACCATACGTGTTCGCTCTGTATAGGAAAGGAGTGTTCCTTGCTTTGACTAGCGGCGTAACCGCAAAGTAAACACAGCCAGTGCCTGCGCCCTATACACCCTCAGTCGTGTTTGCCGTGTTATAATGTGCGGAAGTGTAGCCTCGTGGTGAACGTGACAACATAATGGCACAAGGACGCCATTTGGACCCCGATTTGCGGGGTAGAATACTCGACCGCCTGGAAGCGGGCCAGACAGACCGAAGTCGCCGTATCCTTGAATGTCCCACAAAGTGTCATTTCCGGGCTTTGGAGACGATTTCGAGGCACAGGAGATGTTAGTCGTGGGCCAGTACCAGATCCACCAAGGGTAACCACCCCACAGCAGGACCCATGTCTGGCCTTAACCGCTCGATGAAATCGGAGTGCATCTGCAAGACAGTTGTCGGCGGAGTTTGCAGCCGTCTCAGGGGTTTCCGTTTCCCGGCAAGCTGTGTACCGGAGGCTCAGAACAGCAGGACTGTTTTCCTGACGTCCAGTGGTGTGCGTCCCGCTCACTCCAGCACAGATACGGGCCCGTTTACTGTGTAGCCGTCAACATCGAAACTGGACCATGAATGAATGGAGTCATGTGCTCTTCACAGATGAATCCCGCTTCAGTTTGCAGAACGATTCCCATCGCACATTAATCTGGAGAGAACCGGGTAGCCGATACAAACACAGGAACATCGTGGAACGGGACCAGTATGGTGGTGGTGGCGTCAGGGTGTGGAGCAGCATCATGTTGAATGACCATACGGACCTGCACATCTTCATGGGTGGTCCGAGGAACACTGCTAACACTCGGAGATACAGGGATGAGGTACTGAGACCACATGTTTGACTCTTCAGAGGTGCGGTTGGTCCAGACTTCCTCTTAATGGACGATAATGCCCGACTGCACCGCGCTGCTCTGCTGGATGAATTCCTGGCTGGGGAAGACATTCATGCCACGTCGCTGCGAAGCATGTGTAGCCGTTAGGGTAACCATACACCCTATTACCAGCATAATTTTTTGTGGAAGACATTGCCAAGTTTTGTTAGTTGTTGTCAAAGGTGTACGTTAGCTATCAGAACCTTTCTGACACAGTTTTTTTTTGACAAGTTATGTGACATATGGTGTGTGATTCAGCTTCCGTTTGTTCAGCAATCCGTCTGACTTTCCTATCAGGTGGTATGGCCTCGTTTAGTGATTATGCTTAACTTTTGGAGACTAGTGTATTTGTTTTCCTTGATTAGGAAAAGCTAGTATAGCCAGAATGTTTAACCACGGAAACATCTTAATCAATTCCCGAAAAAATGGAGTTGGGAGTGGCCTCTGAGTGCGCAACGTCGCAAGCCACACCTCCTGGAAGACGAACACATGCGACGTTGCCTTGGTTATTTCTCCTTCATCCTCAGGGTTGGCCAAAACCTTCGCCCAAACGCTTCCTGTTTCCTCTCCCACTTGGAATTCTTGTGATCGCGATGGTATCTATAGCTTGTGAAATTCTTCAAGATACCCGCCCTTTGTCTTACACCTGTAATATTAAAAGAAGTATTTTGACAGATTGGCCTGCAGGATGGAGCATTACACGGTGTTGCCACATTTCTGCATAGCTTTCTCCTTCCCCTCGCTTTCGGATCACAAGTTCGTACATGCAGACTGTCGTGTTCTGTCGTACGTAACTCGCAAATGAGAGGTTTGACAACTCCAAGCAACACGAGCCAGCCAGCAGGCTTATCTCCATGACAATGGCAGTGGAGCCACCCACGTTTCCATGGCAACCGTACCCCCGACTCCCTTCTCCCCATCCAGGTAGGTAGTAAACGTACCTCCCACTAAGAAGTGTCAGAACTCATCTTTCAATATTACGGCCACAGTATACCTAATATGTAAACAGGAACACAAATATAATATCATCACCATCATCGTAAATCACTTTTGCATGAAGAATCTCGACTAACAACTAAAATATTTATTTATTTATTTATTTATTTATTTATTTATTTATTTATTTATTTATTTATTTATTTATTTATTTATTTATTTATTTATTTATGTTCACCACAGCATTTCTAATCCCAATTACAGTGGCAGTTGTTTACATGTGTTTACTTTTCATTGTTTCAAATCAGTCTAATAACCTAATGTCTAAGCTACTCTAATATATTTACAATGGAAAAAACAATATTTTATATCTAGTCTAATTTAATCTTTACAAGTAAGAGTAAAAATAAAAAAATAAAAAACGTAATTTCATATCTAAACTATTATTTTCTTTTAGTTCTAACACATCTAATGTATTACAGTTATGGGATAGGGCTTAATGTAGAAGGTTTGAAGTACACTTTGTGCTTCAAATAAGCATTACATGCTATTTCGAGAGTTTTCATGGAGATGGTGGATTGTTGAGCAAACAGGTCTAAAGGTAAGCAGAAGGCTAAAGAATTATTTTTCTGAACTGCACTGTTGTAGACATTGAATATCCTGTAGAGTGGGTATGAATCTCCTGGTGGTTGCACTTCACAGCTCTCATTTCTATCAATTAAAAGTTCATACTGTATTATTAATATAATGATGATTCAGGTTTTCAATGAATGCGCTGAGAGTCTACAGGTGAGAAGAATGAGGCCAGTTGTTCATTTGTGGCTCGCCTGCTCTCACAACGGCGTTCATTTTACTCGTTACGACTCTTATATTAGTTTCCTGAAACTTTTAACGAGTATACAATTGAACCTTGTCCCCCGGTGTGTCAACGAAGCACAGGAACGTGTTCGTGGCTGTCAGTGGGCTAACACTGTGGCCGTGCTGGCACACTGGGAAAGTGCTCAACTTCTATTCCTGTGCACAGCAACGTGCAAACAAAGTTCTTCTCTTGAAATACACTGACTGACAGAGCAAATGCAACACCAAGAAGGAGTGGTCAGAACTTTATGCCAATTGCAGGGTAGACTGACGTCACTGAGGTATGCTCATGATGTGAAATGCGCCGCTGTGCTGCGCACGTAGCGAACGATAAATGGGACACGGCGTTGGCGAATGGCCCACTTCGTACCGTGATTTCTCAGCCGACAGTCATTGTAGAACGTGTTGTCGTGTACCACAGGACACGTGTATAGCTAAGAATGCCAGGCCGCCGTCAACGGAGGCATTTCCAGCAGACAGACGACTTTACGAGGGGTATGGTGATCGGGCTGAGAAGGGCAGGTTGGTCGCTTCGTCAAATCGCAGCCGATACCCATAGGGATGTGTCCACGGTGCAGCGTCTGTGGCGAAGATGGTTGGCGCAGGGACATGTGGCACGTGCGAGGGGTCCAGGCGCAGCCCGAGTGACGTCAGCACGCGAGGATCGGCGCATCCGCCGCCAAGCGGTGGCAGCCCCGCACGCCACGTCAACCGCCATTCTTCAGCATGTGCAAGACACCCTGGCTGTTCCAATATCGACCAGAACAATTTCCCGTCGATTGGTTGAAGGAGGCCTGCACTCCCGGCGTCCGCTCAGAAGACTACCATTGACCCATTGACTCCACAGCATAGACGTGCACGCCTGGCATGGTGCCGGGCTAGAGCGACTTGGATGAGGGAATGGCGGAACGTCGTGTTCTCCGATGAGTCACGCTTCTGTTCTGTCAGTGATAGTCACCGCAGACGAGTGTGGCGTCGGCGTGGAGAAAGGTCAAATCCGGCAGTAACTGTGGAGCGCCCTACCGCTAGACAACGCGGCATCATGGTTTGGGGTGCTATTGCGTATGATTCCACGTCACCTCTAGTGCGTATTCAAGGCACGTTAAATGCCCACCGCTACCTGCAGCATGTGCTGCGGCCGGTGGCACTTCCGTACCTTCAGGGGCTGCCCAATGCTCTGTTTCAGCAGGATAATGCCCGCCCACACACTGCTCGCATCTCCCAACAGGCTCTACGAGGTGTACAGATGCTTCCGTGGCCAGCGTACTCTCCGGATCTCTCACCAATCGAACACGTGTGGGATCTCATTGGACGCCGTTTCCAAACTCTGCCCCAGCCTCGTACGGACGACCAACTGTGGCAAATGGTTGACAGAGAATGGAGAACCATCCCTCAGGACACCATCCGCACTCTTATTGACTCTGTACCTCGACGTGTTTCTGCGTGCATCGCCGCTCGCGGTGGTCCTACATCCTACTGAGTCGATGCCGTGCGCATTGTGTAACCTGCATATCGGTTTGAAATAAACATCAATTATTCATCCGTGCCGTCTCTGTTTTTTCCCCAACTTTCATCCCTTTCGAACCACTCCTCCTTGGTGTTGCATTGTCACTGTCAGTCAGTGTATAATGTATGTAATGTTATACGGAAGGTAGTTCCTGTGTCAATAAATGATATTCATTCTTATACTTGATTAGTATAAGTAACTTCGATCAAAGTGTCAAAGAATCGACTGTCTCTCATTAAATCAGTCATCCAGGCTCCTCTATGAATGCAACTACAAGTTAATACCAATATCACTAAAATATTTTCAGCTGAAAGTGAGACTAGAAACCAAAATCTGAAGAAAAAAAGATGTGTTTCGTTTTTTAACTCGCGTTACAGTTCGGACTTTCATGTACATTCTGGTGTTTCATTTGTCTTATGGACATTTCTATTATAAGTACTTTAAACTATTCTTTCCTTTACGTCTATGCTACTCGAATTTTAGTTTCATATTGCACAAATTTGCATTACCATTGATATGTCAGGAATTTCGTGTTCTACAAGACTGTGGTTTGGCTCGTTTTAAGCTTCCGGAAGTTGGCCATTCTGACGCGCTCTAAGATTGTTACATACTGTTGTTTACAAACAGATATTTTGCGATAAAGTAATATGTTCATTGAATTCTTGTTATGGTTTCACATTCCCTACAGTTTTCTTATTTTCGCATAATTTCCAATGTCATGGTTTACACTTCTGCACAAAAAATATAAGAACCAGTGGCGTATGCTGGGATGAAGACGTGGGTTACCACTACACTTATGCCAGGTTTCTGAAACGTGAGATATCGAACCTATAGCGGTATCGAATGGTTAACTTGTGTTTTGGCGTTGCACGAACGTAAGAAACATCTATCAGTTCGATAAATCGCTTGCTAACTTAGAGAGCCCTGAGCAGGAGATAATAACTTGGTGGGCGCGTGCGCAGTATCAGCTAACATTGTGTTTGTTAAAAATTTCCATGGCTTTCTCATCTTCTTCTGACGAAGAAATTGCAGAAATGGTCAACATTCTAGAACGACTAATATTATATCATCGTCGGCCTAATGTTCTAATGAGGTATACAGTAGTGAAAATGAGTTCAAAGACAGATTGAGGCTAAACAAATATACAGTCATAGGTTTGGTAGAGGTTACGGGCGACTATATGCGTCCTGTGACAAATAATTTTGAATTGTCCCCTGTTGATCAATTATTAATTACAATACCCTTTAAGATTCAGTACTACTGAGTCTTATCAAATTTGTATCTGTGACTGCATTCGTATCCATAAAAGCACTGTACCAGTAACTGAGTATAACAGATAATTACACATTTATCGTAGTACATTATAAGGAACTAACAGGTTATATAATTATGTTAATTACCCGATATATATCGTTATACTGTGATCAAACAACGTTCATATTTTGTAATAACAGGGAAGAGATACGGTATACGTATAAGGCTCAGTGCAAACTGGATTGCACGTGATATGTGCCACTCGTGTGCATATTTCTTTATAAATCCTCAAACAATGTCAAATTCTTCTGAAGGTCCTTAAACACCACGAAACTGACACCCACGTCTGCACCCATTTCTTGCTGCATGGCAATGAGGGATAATAGGAGCAGCACAGAAAGCTCACATGCGATGCATTACTTATGCGCATGCGCCTAACGATCTAAGGAACACATCTAATGCACAAAAACAAAGCAGTAGGAGGGGTGGCATCTAGTGTGTATTTATGAAACTTGATCAACGAGCCAACAGTTGACAGTTAGCTGCTGTTCCGCTGTGCAACCAATATCAACTACAATATCTCAGACCTTAACCGACCTATCGAAACTGTCCATAATGGCGACAGCTGGAGTGCTAGCATGCGTTTGTTTTCCGTGTTGTTACCAAATATTTACGGAAATTTGAATATTATTAATCGTACATTATATTTATTTATAGTCTTCACAAGGTTGTAGATGCCGTAATAAGCTGTTTGTTCTCAAAGAGCTTATATATTCCAACAATATCGTTGGTGATTACGTTAATGTTGATTCTCGTGTTCTTCGCTAAAAGCATTTTCTTCATTTTTAGTTACCTATGCAATATGTTTATAGTTTAATGTGCTGTGTGCCTTATGTAAGTAAGAGCTTCAGTGTTCCCGTTTCCAAAAAACCTAGTATTAAGGCAAAATTGGGTTAAGACTATTCGTAAGGAAAACTTAGAACCGAATCATAGGCCTAATAATGTTGTGTGCATTAATCTTTTTATCATTTCTGAAATCAAATATATTGTGAGGGAAGACATTATATACCCATAGAAGGTGGCGACCTAATTCGAGTGCCGTGCAAATTTCCGAAGTTAAAACTAATGTTGCATATCCAAGCATTTGCCCTATCAGCCAACGTAGGTACCTTACTACAAAGAAAATTAAATCAGTCCCAAAATGATCCGGAAAATCATGACCAAGATTTATGATTTAGAGACTAAATTAATCTTGAACGGTGGTGCAAGAATGTAATTAATATTCAATGTTTTACAATGAACATGCGTAAACTAAACCTAACCCCATTTCCCGTGAGTGAACATGAGGATTATGTTCTTTTTTTATATAAAATACTATTATGGAATCAATTCTGGTGAGTTTTAAGGTAACGAGTGCTTTAGTTGGTCAAGTGTATCATACAAATATAGCTTGTACCTACTCAACATTACAGGTGGATTTTGGAGGGTTCAAATTTTGTTGGATAAATTTTACATAATTGGCTGTGGCTAATGGTGGTGTTACATAGTATTTCATGTAAGGTTAGTAATGTTCTTTGTTGACATCTATATATCGTATTTGCTGACCGGAGATTTATATGTGAATTATTTTTATCCTCTGTGTCTGTTTCAACCTGACATTGATACAATAATTCTCCCCGCTGAAATTTCATTTAGACTTACAATACGCGATAAAGCTACTTTTGGTGTTTAATTATTCATATTTTAAGTTAGTGAGTTGCATTTCATGACGTTCGACTTGTGATATTTTCTTCAGGTGACTCGGAATAAGCATGCATAACCTTTCCCACAATCTCTCATATGGCACACCGATGTCCGCCATGTTTTTTCTGGATTACGGTCTGATGTAATTGTAGTTGGTCTTGGTGCAACGCAGCGAATATTTATCGAGTCGACAGCTGTAACAAAGCAATAGCTATCGGAAAGTATTTCACCGTTCCAGAAGCCGGGCATTAGGCTACCCCTTTTCGATGGTGGGTTTAGTGAATGCCAAGCCCTACGTATTTTGAGCTGCAACTAATAGCCAACGCAGAAGCCCGCTGTGTTAGCAAGGCTGCTTCACAAGCTACTGCCCACTGTGAACACACAACACCTGATCAGTGGAGACGGTAGCCTAAGGTTTAGCAAAGTAAAGTCCGGCTATGTGGCGAAATGTATAGAAGGCTTGCCTTTGGTCCGATGCGCCCCTTCAATTCTCAGAATATACCCCCTCGTAGTCTTAATTCCCCCGGCTTGGGGACTGGGTGTTTATCATGTCTTCTCCATTTATTTTATCCTCATTAGATAACACCAAGCCTATACAGATGCCATGCACTATTATTATTATTATTATTAAATTAAAATGTTGAATTTTGCAGCATTACCAGCAGTCGTGCCCATCATTTATTGGTTTATTAGCTTCTTCGGTAGATCAGTGGTGGTGCCCGACCCATGATCACAGGTTCGATTCCAACCAACCAAAGAGAACACTAAACATGAAAGATTTCATTTCATTTCAGCAGATCTACCTATAAAAAGAAAACTATGTCACTCTTATAACAGTAGCCCTGCAGTGTGTTTCTACAAGGAGGTAGAAGCAAATGGGAGTGAAATACCAGCACTCTGTTATCTGTATAATTAACTCGGAAGTATGAGGTGAGGAATTATATACGATGAGGAACACAGGAGTCAATTCGTAAACTTCCGGAGAACTTGGAGTTTTTGAGCTATCTCACCTTCGTTAGCACTCGCGATCTGACGGAGCAAAGCCTAGCACACCTATCCCAGGCCCCCCCCCGGTCCCGGCACCTATCGGGCATTCGCGCTGTGGCGATGGGAGAGGGACGCAGTGCCTGGGCTGCAATTTCTTTCTCCGATGCCTTGCACTCGGAAATACGAGCGACGTTTTATCTCATTGCGTTCAAGTTTTGTAAATGGAACAATGTGCCAGATGCTAACAATAAAATGTGCTTAAGATGACCATCGTTCTAATTTAAAGTTAGGGCTTCGCCGATAGCCTCGGTAGCCCTCACTATACGCCACTGGTAAGAACGAACGTAACAGATTCTACAGACTGGATAATTGTGAACCGTGTGGTAATAATGTGCTTTACCGAGCTCGATAGCTGCAGTCGCTTAAGTGCGGCCAGTATCCAGTATTCGGGAGATAGTATGTTCGAATCCCACTGTCGGCAGCCCTGAAGATGGTTTTCCGTGATTTCCCATTTTCACACCAGGCAAATGCTGGGGCTGTACCTTAATTAAGGCCACGGCCGCTTCCTTCCCACTCCTAGCTCTTTCCTATCCCATCGTCGCCATGAGACCTATCTGTGTCGGTGCGACGTAAAACAACTAGCAAAATAATAATAATAATAATGTGCTTGATGTTTCTACGGAAATGGATAGACTATTACTAATGGCACTGAAACTGTAGCGGAGGAAGGTTGAAGAGTATTTTAAATGCAGTGTATCTAATTTTGTTAAAATAGTGATAGATTTTAAAAAATTAAGTGTGGGGTTGATTGAATGTAGTTCTGCTTGTTGTTTTAAGGGGCCTAGCATCAAAGGTCATCGGCCTAAGATGTAGTTCTAGCGAGCTAAAGAGGTCTATTCGGAGTCGACTACTGTACGAACTACCGCTACGTAGAATATCGCTCGGCCCACCGTAGGCCCTGTTACAAGAGGCGCACTCCTCAACAGTCTGCCCGCAGATTGCAGTGCGGAAATGTTTCGTACACGCTTAGGCTTAAATTGTTATGTTATGAGTGTCTACCGTCATAAGAAGCAGTGCAGTTGTTATTTTAGCAGCATACAGTTGCGGTAGAACAGTATAGCTTGGCTCTCTTTGCTTTTTACTACAGAGGAGAGACTCATCCTTTGTACAGGTGTTACGATTTTTATTTCTTATTTTCAAAATCTCCCCCCACTTGGAGGCTGTCTGAGACAAAGAACCTAAAACTGTTTCGTTAAAAAGTAAATTATAAGTCCATGATCTCAGTCCGGCGAATGAACGTGGCGACTGAGGATCAGAAGAAAACCACTGATCGCTTTCATCCCCCAGTCAAAGAACTCCTTGGTACTAATGCTGAAGGTCTTCATCAGCTCTATCGTCTTCTTAAGCACTGAGACCTCACTTCTACGTCGTCCAGCTCATATTTATTCTTATAATACGACACTGTAGGCAGGTAGCTAGACTTCTCTTATCTGTGTAACCTGTCTGGTTGGTCAGAGTGCGTTTCAATTCTTACTGTGGATTCTATTATTGATCCTTTCTTTCCCTTGAATAGCGATCATGTCTATCCTTGTCCCGCTGCCATTTACTCCAACGCCATGCACTTCCTTCTACACTGAAAATCCTGCGTGATGGACGACCTAACGTTGTGACGTCTGGTGTTTGGAAGAGCTTCACCGATGGCGCAGACCATACGTAAAATCTTCTGCAGTGGTTACCATCAGGGGAATTTCCCGGTCCAGTCCTTACTGATGCAACGTTACACGCCTGTCTCAGCGTGTCTCTCCACTCCGTGCTACAAAGGCCATCGTATTTTCTAACCCAGCTGTTTGCAAGAGGGAACTCCTTGTTCAGACAAACTTCCTGGCACTATTTGTCAAACTCAGATCCTCGTAATGTATTTCTGAGTTTCTTAATACCGAACTCGCCGTTTCTGTTTGTCATGTCCAGGTTTTGTAATTAATTTTTAGCTCAGGTAAACACCTGTTCATTGTTTTCGATCGACCTTGATAGCTGCAGTCGCTTAAGTGCAACCAGGATCCAGTAATCGGGAGATAGTGAGTTCGAGCCCCACTGTCGGCAGCCCTGAAGACGGTTTTCCGTGGTTTCCTATTTTCGCAACAGGAAAATGCCGGGGCTGTACCTTAATTAAGGCCACGCCGCTTCCTTCCAATTCCTAGGCCTTTCCTATCCCATCGTCGCCATAAGACCTATCTGTGTCGGTGCGACGTAAAGCAAATAGCATTTTTTTCGTTTAGATATCTATGGCCTCAATATAATGGTTCCCCTCCCGTTTCAGAATGTTGCAGCAGTTTATATGCTGAAGCAACGCTTCCCATCTTGCCACAAGGATGACTTGTGAGCGATTTCCCTTCCATCCCTTTTTTCAGAGTTAAAATCCTTATACTGGCCGGCCATCGAACCTGGGGTCAATGGCTGAGAGGCAAATCCGCTACCCTTACGCCATGGGGCTGGCTGGCTATGTTTCATATTTGTGTACTTCTTTCATTTTTGCTAGCGGCTTAACTCCTCTCTAACATATCGAGGGTTTTCGGCTTCGGAAGGATAGGAAAGTGGTAGGATTGGTTAGGATTTGGTCGTGGCCTTAATTAGTGTACATCCCCAGCATTTTCCTGGTATGCAAATGGGAAAACACGAAAAAGCATCCTCAGGCCTGCCGAGTGTGAGATTCAGACCCACCATGTCCCGAATGCAAGCTCACAACTACGCGACCCTAACCGCACGGCGAACTCGCTAGGTATTATTATTGAAAATGCACAGCCTGTTTCCAGTCATTCGACGGGGTCAGGAATGGAATGAATGAAGCCCCCATTTAGCGGCGAGGATAGGAACTGTGCCGGTTGCCGAAGGCCGTCGCACTCCTCAGGGGCAATGTTAATTTCTGAGAGATGACAGGGAAAACAGGAGTACCCGGAGAAAAACCTGTCCCGCCTCTCCCTTGTAAAGCACAAATCTCACATGGAATGTCCGGAATTTGAACCTCAAAACACAGTTGTAAGAGGCCGGCGCGCTGCCGCCTGAGCCAAGGAGGCTCGCTCGGTATTATTATTATTATTATTATTATTATTATTATTATTATTATTATTATTATTATTATTAAGGAAATATCGTGGCTCACAGAGGAATAAGAAGCGCGTGGGTTGTATGGGTGGACAAGGAATTAACTAGAGCAGAACTTAACACAACAAATTTTGAAATTTTATTTCTTTCCTTTTTTCCTAGTTTAAAATTGCGAACTAGAAAATCTGAATGAATAACAACAACATTAATGAGTTCGTCAGCTCTAACAGTAAGAGGAACTTAGAAGTGCGAAAATCACGTGCAAAACTTTCGATAATTAAACAGTTTGGTTGGTTTACATAGAAAAGAGCGTTATTGCTCTTGACAATTTACACGAGCACCATTTGCTCCGATCATTTACACTACATGGGAGTCTGTGCTCCAAAAGTGCCATAGCCCAGCCTCGCAGAGGAATTAATTTCTTATTGCGCACTGAAGTTCCACCTGGCAACCTATCGGTTGTCCTCGATTAAAGTATTTACACCCAGTTGCCCCGATGTGGGCTTATCTGTTGCTCAACAGTTGTAGAGTTCACTGTTCGCAAAGAGAACTAACACCAGAAATAAATGTACAGGCGCATAATTGCCCATACCAAGTGGCCTTAGTATAAAAAGAAACGGTTGCACATGCCCGGCCATAAACAAAAAGCTAGGAGGTATAACATTTGCCCTCATTTACCCTAAGTAAGCTTATAGCCCGAAGATGAGGCTTATCCTATACTACACCGGGGTGGCTAAATGAGAAATATTAATGCCAAACAAGATATAAGAAATTTAGAGGTTTTGAAAACTTTATAGTCACCCCCTGCCAGGTCGAACGGGAACCGATAGAGGGTCATCACTCTCTGTTCCCTTACATTACATATTTCTCAGTAGGGAATAATTGCAGAGTCCTCGGACTTGTCGAAATTCTACATTTAAACCATCAGATTTAGAAATAAAGGAAAGAATTAGCAGATAAGACAAAAAGCCTTTGTAAAAATAGCGTTTCTTCAATAATTCCTAGTTCCATCTGGCTAAAGTGGAATAAAAATGCAAGTGGGGGAGGGGTGATTGTCCCTCCTCGCCCCACCCCGTAATCGCCGCTACTGTTTGTAAACACGCCAAAGATGCAGAAAAGAAAATTTAATAATTTAATAACTTATACACGTGCAGACATTCCACTCGTTAAAAGAGTTGCTTGTATGAAACGAAAACTAATACTGTTCGGCGAAATACGTGTGTAGAAGGCAGATGTCTTTTTGGAGCTTCGGCAGCATTGCGACCAGATTCTCCGTAGATCAAAATGATGTCTGTGTATTCGTCGCTGCTGAACACACTAGCCGTTGCCGAAATGCAGACAGCAAATATAATGCGGCTGTACCATACAGCAGCCTAGAACTATGCGGTGGAAAAGGAGGTTTATTAATGCAAGGGGTGCATTAGGCCTGTAGCGCTGAGTAACATGCTGCGAGCGACAAGCCGATCCTTATCTCTTCATATTCTGACGTAACCTGCCCGTTGGTAGTAGTACCCCTGTGAAAATCAGTTGGTAGACATCCCATTCTTCATTTATGCATGCGGGACATTTATAAGTTGAATGTACGGCGTTCGAGAGCCACCTGGTAGAAGGCCGGGGAAGGTGTACCCCGGTACAAATATTATTATGGTTATTATTATTATTGTTGTTGTTGTTATTGTTACGCACACACACTAAGTCTCGAAGGAAGCGAAACAAAACCTTATCCGTTACATGCTACGAAGGCTTATGGAAGAGCGGAAGGTAACCACCACCACCACTCCCAGGAAATAACCAGTTGTTTATGTCTGGCGTAGGCTGAAAGAGCCTCAGGGCTGAGTGAAGTGAAGATCTCGTTCCCAACTAGAAATATTGTAGAACGCACGTCCTCTAGCGTGTAGCCTCAAGGTGTACATCATGTCGATTATGATTTTGTGTTGGTATAGTAAATGACGACACAACAAATCAGTTAGTAAAGCAGAGTACAAAGCTCTTCAGTATTGTCCACACCATCCACACACACTCCCACTTAATGAAATAGGTCACAGCTCGTGAAAGGTAAATATTACGCTAACATGCAGCCCAGAAACCCACAGAAAACATGGTACACCTAGACGATTGCCATTGGCGATTGTAATGTGACTTCGGTACGACTACGTCCCGTTGCTGAAAGCCGTTATAAATCCAAGTCACTCGGTGCTCAATACGGAAGACTGAGGATGTCTTGGGATTCACTTACGACGGCTCTAGGCTTTGAAAACACTTAAAGAAATGTCTCATAAAGATATTTTTATAATGTGGAGGACGCCCAGGTAATTTCAGACTGCTCAAACGCCTCTGAGAAGAACGTCTTATTGCGATAAATATCACTCTGGAAGCATGTGGGAATGTTTAGGAAATAATAAGAGAGATCAGCTGAAGAACAAGCACGAGGGACACCTGTATACCACCAAGTGGTATTTGTGTTCACTTGCGAGGAAAATATCCGATTTAGTGTGGTCATGAAATATCTGACATCCCCGCCCTTAGCGACATGGGTGACACCACTCATACCTCTCTCTACAGGTCTAGTTGTAATTTGGGTCATCAGTCCATAGATTAGTTTGATGCTACCCTACCCTCTGATAATATTTTCATTTTTGCGTAATTACTGCATTTTACATCAACTCTGATCTTTTTTGTTCATGCCTTGCTCTACCTTTTCCTTTCTTACCACCTACATCTCCCTCAAGAACTAAGTGTGCAAGACCTGGATATCTTAAGATGTGTCCTATCATTCTATATTTTCTTCCGGTCAAATTTAGACGAATCGATCTGCCCTCACCATTTCGATTCAGTATGTCTTCATTCGTGATTCGACCTATCCATCTCACCTTCTCCATTCTTCTGTAATAGAAAGTTTTAAAAGAGTCTATTCTCTTTCTCTCTTAGATAGTTATTGCTCATGTTTCACTTCCATACAATGCCACGCTCCAGAATAAAGTCTTCAGACACATCCACCTAATTCCTATATCAATGTTCGAAGGGAGCAAATTTCTTTTCCTAGGAAAGGCCTTTCTTGCTTGTCCTAGTCTGAATTTTGTCTTCCTTACTTCTGCCATCGTTAGATATTTTACTACCCAAGTAACAATATTCACCTACTTCCTTTAAGACTGCATTTCCTAATGTAATTTAATCTAATCTTATGTCCTGCATTAGCTGACTTCGTTCGACTTCGCTCCATTACTTTTGTTTCGGATATATTTATTTTCATCTTGTACTCCCCCAAATCTCTGTCCATAAAATTCAGTAATTTCTCGAGATCTTATACAGACTCAGATAAATTAACAATATCATCGGCACATCTCCGAGTTTTGGTTTCCTCTCTGTTTTGATTTCCTTTACGGCCAGTTCTATACAACGTTAAAAAAGAGACGGGTACAAACTGCGGCTTAATCATATTACACTTCCCAAGCCGACCCTTATTATGTCCAATCACAGGAAATTTCATTAATGAAGTTATTTCTTATCCATTTTTAATTTCCCATTGACTGTAGCACCCCTGCAATTACTTCCAGCCAGTCACAGACAGAAGAGTAACGGCTGTATGGAGTTAGATGTTAGTTACGTAAAAGTGGAAACATTACGAAAGGAATAAATCAGTTTTTAACATTTCATGACACCTAAATACCGAAAGAAGTAGGTTTGATGAGACTGCCGTTTTTGGTTCAATGAATTAACTCCAAATATATTGTTTTTAAGATGAATATATCCCCCTACAATGACACAAGAGCCGTGATGACCCTTGGCCTACAAAGCGAGCGCTGCAGAGGTCGAAATTCATAGATTAGTTTCATGCAGCACTCCGTGCTACCTTACCCTCTGATAATCTTTCCATTTCTGCGTAAGTACTACATCTTACATCGACTCTGATCTTTTTGTTCATGCCTTGCTCTACCTTTGCCTTTCTTACCACCTACATCTCCCTCAAGAACTAAGTGTGTAAGACCTGGATATCTTAAGATGTGTCCTATCATTCTATAAAACAAGTAAGGGAACGGAAGTAGGTTCATTAGACCTGGCAAAAGAGAAGAAAAGAAGCGGAATTGGCCATTTATAACGAACTGATGGACGATGGAGCAAAGTTTCACGAATATTTCAGAATGTCAGAAAATGCATTTAATATTCTATAGAGGAAACTAGGAGTAAACGTGAAAGAAACAGGACACAAAATGGAGAAAAGCGATTTCTCCGAGGGAACGGCTTGCAGTTTGCTGAGGTGGGTGAGGTAGAACAGCATAAACTTTCAATTCTAATTTTTTTAAACAACTTGGACTACGTTTACAATCTTTTTAGGTTTCTATTGAATAGTTCGTTTTAAGCTTAAACTAAAGTGTTAATTTATAAGTATTGGGTAACATAAATTAGTAATTTAATAAACATTTACGCAAAACCTTTTCATAATTAAGAAACCTCGTGTGTAAAAAAGAGTTTGGTTCAATTTCGAGATATATTTATTCCTGTTCGAAATTTTCACAATACCGTTGCACTGTATAGATCAGGGAATTTGCCGGTTGCCTTTGACCAGTAGTTAAATCATTATGTTCCCTCACTATATCACATAAATTGTAGCTTCCTGCAGGAGAAATAAACCAGTGGTACGGCCGTGAAATGGGGACTGTCAAGGCCAGGAGCCGGGCGAGTATGAACACCACCTGTCACGTCACTGCTCGGAGCAAACAGGCAATGTGCACCTCCAAAAGTGGAAAACTCATTTTTTTTAATGTTTGGACTGAACAAATTACCGAAGTCTGAAGAGCACATCGTGACCGCTGGAACTCAACTGGAACAACAAATGTGGACTTCGTTGCGGCCACATTCTCCCGAGGGTTTATGTGCAGTGCTTCCTTCAAGTCAGTCGTCACTGAGCTGCACTGAAGCCAGTCGCCCAGGTGATACTTCTTTACCTAGTCTTAAATGATTTCAAACAACACAGAAATTTATCAAACATTTTCCTTCATAAATTCTTTCTTTCTTTCTTTCTTTCTTTCTTTCTTTCTTTCTTTCTTTCTTCTTTCTTTCTTTCTTTCTTCCTTTCTTTCTTTATTAGGGTTGGTTTTTCCCCGGACTCAGCGAGGGATCCCACCTCTACCACTTCAAGGTCAGTGTCCTGGTGCGTGAGACTTTGGGTCAGGGATACAACTGGGAAAAAGAACCAGTACCTCACCCAGGCAGCCTCACTTACTATGCTGAACAGGGGCCTTATGAGAGAATGAGAAGATTAGAAGTGATAGACAAGGAGGAGGGAAGGAAGCGGCCGCTTATGTTAGGTACTATCCGGGCGTTTGGTTGGAGGAGAAGTGGGAAACCACAGAAAACCACTTCGAGGATGGCTGAGCTGGGAGTCGAACCCCTCCTACTCAGTTGACCTCCTGAGGCTGAGTGGCCCTGTTCCAGCCCTCGTACCACTTTACAAATTTCGTAACAGAGCCGGGAACCAAACCCGCGCCTTCGGGGATGGCAGGTAATCACTATACCCACTATACCACAGAGGGGGATATACTACTACGGCCAATAATAATAATAATAATAATAATAATAATAATAATAATAATAATAATAATAATAATAATAATGTAATTGTTGTGTAGAGATAAGTGCAACCTGCATCATTCTAATCAATGTACATATTTCTGTGGAAAGAACTCAGGACTACTTTGGTCTATCAGAACATCCTCTTAATAAAGCATAGGGGCCAGTAGCACAGTAACCTAGGGCGCTGGTCACTGAATGCCATGGCCGCAACTGAAGAATTAAATTGAAATTGATTTCTTTGGTGAAGTGGAAAATGAATGCAAGTCAATTAAGAGGGTGCGGTAGCGCGAGGTTTTAACGAGGTTATGACATGATCTCCCAGCTCCCAGCTTATCCGCTTGGCTGCCTGATACGATAACAGCTTTGTTACGATACACGAATTAGCAATTTGGTCCTCACATTGCGGAAGGAAATGGGACTAGAGGGATTACTCCTTTCAAGTGGTTCTTCTTCAGAATATCATTGGAATGAATATATTATAATCGACCGATTATCAAAGTAGCGTCTTGTGGTGTCTTCGGATATTGTACCCATTCCATTGTAGAATGATGGGATTTGGGGAGTCGCAATGGAAAATGTAGTGGAAGTGGTCGATCAAGACTATTTCAGTTTGGTACGTTTTTACACTGTCCCGTGTATGCCCCATTATGTGCTTTAACAAAAACAGTTTCTGATAAACAATTCCACATCTTTCATAACTCATGCAAAATCCTATTTTTGGCCTAAAAGGCAGATATTTTAGCTGTTTGCGCAGAGTGCTGCTCACTCAATCTGGTGCAAGTAACACGAACATTTTATTTTCTAGGACGAGAAGAACCAAATACTCACCACTAACTGTTGGATCACGCAGATCTGGACAGATCACCACCTCAAATGGAACGTGTCTGACTTTGCTGGTATCAAGGTCATCCGTGTTCCTTTCCAGAGAGTTTGGCGCCCTGATACCATTCTATACAACAAGTAAGTCACTGTTTCTTTATTATAGTGTAGAGTTCACCTAACTGTGGAGAAATTACCAGGTACGAAGTACACGTGCGCTAATTCCAGAAAATTAAGGCACATAGAAGACCCTTTAAACGTACTGGACCCACAGAGCCAACCACAATTTGTGTCAATACTACACTGAAGAAAATGGAAATTGCAACACCCAGAAGAAGTGGTGCTACATTGCTGCAATTGAACATGCAGGACGAGTGTTCGGTTGTGATTCGATGATTACACTTTCCGGTCCCTCTGACCGCAAGTTTGGACTACAATCAATACAGGATGTGGCCACAACGAGCTGCAATACATTGATGAATTCGTCGAGGCACGGAGTCAATAAAGCCCTGCATCGCTTCCTGAAGAATTGTGTCCCATGCTTGCTGCACTGCACGGGTCAGTTGTTCCAGAGTTGTGGGTGGCTGAGGACGGTTGGCCAGTTGTCGACCCATCATGTCCCACACATGCTCAATAGGACTGAGGTTCGGGGATCTGGCGGGCCATTCTAAGGTTGTGATGTCGTGGACAGCTTCTCTGGAGATGCGTGCAGTGTGAACCCGGGCATTGTCCTACTGAAACATCCCATTACCAATGTCCACCATCATAGGGACAACCTCTGGATTGAATACCCTCTCAACGTACTGTCGAGCAGTCATAGTGCCATCAACAAGCACTAATTGTGATTTCACATTAAAGCCAATAGCTCCCCAGACCATAATGCTTGGTGTTGGCCCCGTGTGCCTTTCAACAATAAGATCTGGGCGGCTCCTCTCCCCGGTACGTCGGCGCACACGATTCTGGCAATCACTGCGGGCAAGACAGAAGCCCGATTCATTACTAAAGACGACCCTATGCCATTCGTCGACCAACGTCGATCTTTCTCGACACCAGGCCAGCCTTACACGTCGCTGTTGTGGGGTCAATGGAACATCTTCTGCAGGGACACGGGATCGTAAGCCAGCTGCACGCAGGCGATTACCAACTGTTTGTTGTGTAACGTGGGGCGCCACAGCTGCTCGAATTTGCGCTGCTGTTGCATGGGGTTCCATCCGGACCATCCGAATGATGCGGCGATCCTCTCTCACAGTTGTCTGTCGCGCTGGACCTGTACCAGATCTACGAGTGTGGGTACCTTCATTTGACCACTGCTGCTATACACGTTGTACCGTAGATGCCTGTCGCCCAACATGTGCAGCGACAGTCCTTGGCGATAATCCAGCCTCACACAGCCCAATTATCCGAGCCCTCTCAAACGGCGATAGTTGTTGATAGCGTGCTATTCTCTATCGTCGAGGCATGTTTGACGGGGAACGCTTCACTGCACAGACTACAAGTCAACTACGCTACACCATAGTCCGTATACTGGAGTTGATTCCTCCGCGACCAATCACGTCGGGAGACCTGTAGCAACAATCCAATGGGTCTGAAACTTTGATCGTTTACATATCTACAAGGCATCGTTCCATATCTTTAATATCAACACAAACGACCAATGCCTTCATGGTGTTGCAATTTCCATTTTCTAAATCCGACAAAAATCTATTGAAGAAGTTACCTCTTAACTCATTTGTTCTGTGTGGAATACTATACATATTTTACGTTTGTAATATGAAACTACATACACCTGGTAACCAATTTTTGTATTTCCTTTGCATCGATCTGATTCGATCTCATGTAATGGTCTCTTACTATACTCCTACCAGTACACTAGTATATTTGTTTCTCGCTGGCCTCTTCAGATATGAGAAATATCGAGATACACGCACTTTGGAAAAATGACTTCTATTTCTCGCAAGCCTCTTCAGGTCTATGAAGTGTAGCCGTACAACACACACTGGAATCCTCTAGATTCAAGGCTCCTATGTCCACTTTCATAAATTGTTGAGGAAGCAACTTTTTCTTGTGCAAGATATTAATTAAACTGCATTGTGTATTATCAGAATATGCATGGAGGAGGGGAATCCAGAAGCAATATACATATAGATACATTACCTGATCAAAGGTATGCGGAAAACTACCTGAAATTGCACTTAGGCTTTACCCCTGTCACGTTCCCTACTATTCGACATTAATATGGGTTGGGTCCACCCTTCGTCTTTATGACGGCTTTAACTCTCCTGGGGATATTTTCAATTAGGTGTCTAAATGTCTGTGGAGGAATGGCAGCACATTTTCCTCAGGAGCCAAAACTACAGAAGGTAGTGATGTTGGACGCTGAGGTCTGGAGCGGCATCGACGTTCTAACTCGTCTCAAATGTATTCCATTGTGTTCAGGTCGGTACTCTGGGCAGATCAGTCCATTTCAGGAATTTTATTTTTCACAAACCATTGCCTCACAGATGCGGCTCTGTGACAGAGTGCGTTGTCATGCTGATACAATCATCGACTCCGAACTGGTCTATTACTGTGCGCAGCATGTAATGGTTTAAAATGTGTTCATATCTTTCCGCATTTAGAGTTTTTTTAAGCGCAACAATTTTAACATACTCTGATAACGAAAAGCAGCCCCATAACACCACGGTTTCCGTACGTCACAGTTGGCACTACGCATCATTGCAGGTAAAGTTCTCCAGCCCTTCACCGAACCTAAAACTTTCCATCGGATTGAAACAGTGTACAGCGTGATTCATCACTCGTTTCCAGTCATCCACCGCCCAGTGGCATCGCTCTTTAGACCACCTCAAGCGTCACTGAGCACTGACTTACACTGATCAGCCAGAACATTATGACCACCTACCTACTATCGGTATAAAACCGTCCAGGCGATAGTATCGTCACCTGAAGAGGGATGACTGCTAGTTAGACACACGCACGGTGCATGTAGTATCAGTGAGCGTCCTGTCCGTGTGTGTGGGGAAGGTGCGCGATCTATCTGAGTTTGACCGAGGGCAGATTGTGATGGCCCGGGGGCTCGGCACGAGCATTTCGGAAACTGCTCGACTTGTCGGGTGTTCGAGGAGTGTTGCGGTGAGTGTCTTCAACAAGTGGCAAAACCAAGGTGAAACCACTTCCAAACATCGTGGGGTTGGGCGGCCACCCCTCATTATAAATGTCGGACGTCGTAGGCTGGGCAGGCAGGTAAAAGAGGACAGGCGGCGAATTGTGGCGGAACTAACATCAGACTTTAATGCTGGGCAAAGTACAAGTGTGTATGAACACACAGTGCACCGAACACTCCTGAGGATGAACCTCCGCAACCGATGATCCATGCATATGTCAATGTTAACACCACGACATCGGCAACTACGACTGAAATGGGCACGTGATCATCGTCACTGAACGTTGGCACAGTGGCAGAGCGTTGTATGGTCTGATGAATCCCGATACCTTCTTCATCATGCCGATGGGAGGGTGCGAATCCATCGCCTTCCAGGGGAGCAGCTCCTTGACACCTGTACTGCGCGACGGAGACAAGCTGGCGGCGGCTCAGTTATGCTCTGGGGAACATTCACGTGGGCATGCATGGGTCCAGAGGAGCTCGTGCAAGGCACCATGATGGCCGAGAAGTATCGTACACTGATTGCAAACGACGTAAGCCGTCATTAAATTAGGTCTGCACGGTCTTGGTTCACAAGGTCAGGAGTGTGATGAAGTGGTTCAAGGAACACGGTGGCAAGTTGGAATTGATGTTCTGGTCCCTCAACTTGCCAGATCTTAACCCGATCGAACACAATTTGGATGTGATTGAACGTGCCGTCTGAGCTCATCGCCCACCTTCCCGGAATCTACGCGAATTAGGTGTCTTGTGCGTGCAGTTGCGGTATCAACTCCCTCCAGCGACCTACCAAGGCCTCATTGCTTTCATGCCAAGACGCATCGCCGCTGTTATCCGTGCCAGCTGTTAGTTAGGTGGTCTGGCTAATCAGTGTATGAGCAACACCTAGACCATTGTACCCCATTGTTTTTAACTCCAGACGCATAGTCGTTTTGCTGGCTGGACTGCTGATAGAACTTTGTATCTTAAGGGTGATTCCTGCCGCTGATATCTTGCGACTTTTTGCAACCACCCTCCGCAATGCTCGACTGCACCTTCCCGTCATTAAATTAGGTCTGCCCGGTCTTGGTTCACCTTCGGTTATTCCTTCGCGTTGCCACTTCAAATTCACATCGCCAACAGTCAACTTGGGCAGCTTTAGAGGATTGAAATGTACATGATGGATTTGTTACTCAGATGACAGCCAATGAACAGTCCACGTGCGAAGTCGCTGAGCTATCCTGACCAACCCAACTGCTTCTCTACTGACAACACGATATTCCCCGACTCCTTTTATACTGGCTGGTCCGCCTCTCGTGATATCTAGGATTCAATTCCGCATAGATCTTCATTGGGGTAATCACATAAATGGGATTGTAAATAAAGGGTACCGATCTCTGCACATGGTTATGAGGGTGTTTAGGGGTTGTAGTAAGGATGTAAAGGAGAGTGCATATAAGTCTCTGGTAAGACCCCAACTAGAGTATGGTTCCAGTGTATGGGACCCTCACCAGGATTACCTGATTCAAGAACTGGAAAAAATCTAAAGAAAAGCAGCTCGATTTGTTCTGGGTGATTTCCTACATAAGAGTATCGTCACAAAAATGTTGCAATGTTTGGGTTGGGAAGAATTGAGAGAAAGAAGAAGAGCTGCTCGACTAAGTGGTATGTTCCGAGTTGTCAGCGGAGAGATGGCGTGGAATGACATTAATAGACGAATAAGTTTGAATGGCGTTTATAAAAGTAGGAAAGATCACAATATGAAGATAAATTTGGAATTCAAGAGGACAAACTGGGGCAAATATTCATTTATAGGAAGGGGAGTTAGGGATTGGAATAACTTACCAAGGGAGATGTTCAATAAATTTCCAATTTCTTTGAAATCATTTCGGAAAAGGCTAGGAAAGCAACAGATAGGGAATCTGCCACCTGGGCGACTGCCCTAAATGCAGATCAGTATTGATTGATTGATTGATTGATTGATTGATTGATTGATTGATTGATTGATTGATTGATTGATTGATTGATTGATTGATTGATTGATTGATTGATTGATTGATTGATTGATTGATTGATTGATTGATTGATTGATTGATTGATTGATTGATTGATTGATTGATTGATTGATTGATTGATTGATTGATTGATTGATTGATTGAACCTAAAGCATTCATTGGAAAACTGACTTACATTTCTCGCTAGCCTTTTCAGGTCTATGATGTACCATGGTACAAAGCGCATTGGTAAACTGTTTGCTTTGCTGACACTGACTTTATTACGCCTAACTGCAGTTTATCGAAGTAGTGGAACCTTGAGTACAGACGTTACAAATAATTTCAAACACCACATGTCATTAAGCACCTTCAGCTGCTGGAATATTAACAGACCTACTGTATATTGAAGAACTAGTATATAGCAATGGTAATATAATTTGTCCCTTGCAAAGTAATGTTGCGATTGTGTTTACATAGAAAACAATCTGAGACTCGATGTCTTATCGTCCAGCTATGAAAGACTTTGTAGATTTTACTATCATTAATTAATATACCTCACCTGTTGATCATCTAACATGAGTCCAGGTACGCTACCTGGAAATCTAATTTCGGAATGGTTCCTTTGTTCCTTCGACATATTCTCTTGGTAAGCCCTGGCCGCTGCGCAAGGGATTACTAACTCCAACTTTACTAGAGATGGGAAACTAAGGTATAATGTACGAAGAGGCTTAAGTTTCTTGATTCACCAATTGTTAGGTCACGAATTATTTGCTCTACTTCATTACCACCTACACGATTTTCAAGATGCGACTGAGAAACTGTCATAACTATAAATTTAGGAAGTCATATTTTACTTAGTTATCTACGCCATACCTTTCAATATCCTTGAATTAAAAAGAATAATAATTAAAACATCATACATATATCTTCATTATAAACTGTTATGTCTTGCGGCGTTCAGTCTGCAAGTCTCTGTGAAGTTACTTTTTTTGTTATTTGCTTTACGTCGCACCAACACAGATAGGTTATTTTAGCGACGATAGGACAGGAAAAGCCTATGAAAGGGAAGGAAGCAGCCGTGGCCTTAATTAATGTAAAGCCCAAGCATTTGCCTGGTGTGAAAATGGGAAACCACGGAAAACCATCTTTAAGGCTGCCGACAGTGGGTTTCGAACCCACTATCTCCCGGATGAGAGCTCACAGCTGCGCGCCCCTAACCGCACGGCTAACTCACCCGGTGTGAAGTTACTAAACACCTCCACATCCTCTATTTGTAGCCAGCTCTGTGGCCTCGTATAGTTCCACGACCGAGAGTCCATTATTCTTCTAGGTAACCTATCCTCCTACATTCGTCCCACATGACCACACCACCGAAGTCGGTTTATGCGTACAATTTCATCCATCGGGTTCATTCCTAACTTAAGGTTTATCTCCTCATTCCGACTACCTCCCTGCCATTCTTCCCATCTGTTTTTACTAGCAATCATTCTCTCTACCTTCGTGTCTGTAACTTGCAACTTATGAATAAGATATCGTGAATCCACCCAGCTTTCACTCTCGTAGAGGAACGTCAGTCTGAAAACAAATGATATAGAGGTAGTTTCGTCCAGCAGCTGACTTAGTTGTGACAGAACACCGCTGATCGCAACAGCGAGCTCACTAGAATAGCTTTACAGCACTTTGATTCAATATCAGTTACTGTGCAATCATCCCGGAAGAATACACAGCGTAAATACTTGAATAGTTCTACCTGTCCTAGTTTTGTATTCTCAACCTGACATCCAGTTCTCTTAAGGTTCTTAGCTTCTGACAGCACTTTACTCTTGGAAATGCTAATTTTCATATCATAACTGCTGCAGGTATTTTTAAGTCCAAAATATTAGATTGCAGGCTTTCAGCACAACCCGCCATTAAGACAAAGTCGTCGGTATAGGCTAAACTGATTACTGTATTTCCACCTAAATGAATACCTTCCTGCCACTTAATACCTTTCAGTAGATAAACTATGAACAACAAAGGTGACATATTACAGCTTTGCCTAACCCCTGAAATTACCTTGAACCAAGAACTCATTCTACCATCAGTTCTCAATGCATCCCAGTTGGTAAGGAATTACTAAATGCAATTTGACACCCGGGGACTGTGTGTTTGTAACGTTCTATACTACCGTCATTCCAGTTTCACGCAGGTTCATACAAGATGATGCCAGTAGGGGCAAAAGCATTTTTTAAAACTGTAATTTGATAGTTTTGATTGCTTTTAACAATCTACACTTAAACCCATAATCCCTGAGTACGGTTAACTTATTTTTCATCGGTACTCTGTCATATGCCTTCTCTAAATCTACTGCTATACATAAACATAACTGTCTATATCTCTCGTCGCGTTTCCCAGTTTCCTGGCGCATACTGAAGATCTTATTCAAACCGCCCCTCTGTAGTCTGATACCTCACTGGTTTTCATCCAACTTATTCTCAACCACTGATCGCACCTTTCTTTCCAAAATGCCAATGTACAGCTTGTCTGGTATAATGATCAATCAAATACCTCGTTAGTTGTTGCAATATTTCTTGTTCCCTTGCCTACAGATAAGTGCAATTGCAGTTTTCGTCCAATCAGAAGGTACCTTGCTGCATTCCACGCTATATGAAGCCATTTCATCCCTGCCTCCCCACTTTATTTCGCCATTTCAGTCTAATTCATCCATTCCTGCACCTGTATTACAGTGGAGTTTTTAACCATATTTTCCACTTCCGCAAGTCTAATATCACAAACATCATTGTACTCCTCCCCATCAGATCGAATGAACGCGATGTCAACAGAAATATTACCTTTAAGTTGAGAAGATTTTCAAAATATTCCTTCCACCTCTTCGGTATCTGGGTCGCGTGGCCAATGAACGATTATCTGCCTATCTAGCTGTTCTATGAACTCTTCTGGTGTTGATGGGTAGGCCAGGTGGTCGAGATGAACTCTTTGAGCGTCTCCGTACTCCTCTGAGCCCTGGTCCTAAGCTATGCCTGGTAGACTTGTTGGAGATGGCGATCTCGGCATCGGGCGTTCCTGTTGTCTAGTAGTGCGGTGTAATTGCTATGAGCATCTTCTGATATCGCCTGCAGGTCGTTGAAGGCGTCACCTTTCGGACTCTGCCACGACGAGGCCCGGAGCTTTGTGTTCCTTGGCTCCAGCGGTTTTCAGAACAGGCCGCCTCGAACTGTTGCAGGTGCATACTCAATGGAACCCTCTCCTCGAACCTTGGTCGAACTCGGTTCTGAGGGCGGTTGTCTCTGCGCGTAGGTCCCGTCTCGTACGTAATTGCGCAGTTCGTGACTTCTCTCTGCAGGTCGTGGAAAATAGCGTTTGACTTTAAGTCAACAGCGTCTATTTCCTAATCCATTTTTTCGTCAATATTGTCTTGTACTGTGCTCGTTTTCTCCTTCAAGTTATTCTTTCACTTTCGCTTTTCTTCCGGCAGAATATGCTTTATTTCATGGTTGACCTCCTGAATCTTTCTCTGCCCTTATTCTGGCTTTCTTCCATCTTCTTCTCGTCTTCTTCCATCTTCTTCTCCATCATCTCCTGGCTTCTCCATCTTTTTCTCCATGTTCTTCTAACATCCATTCACCTTCTTTTTCATCATCTACTGGCTTTCATACATCTTCTTCACCATCATCTCGAAGAACTCATTTAACTGTGCTGCCCCTTTCGTGTGTCTTCTGGTCTCGATTGGTATGTAGTAAATTTCCACAAGAAGAAAACTATACAAAGATTTTCTGGAAGGTTGCTTATGGGGGTCGAAACCTGAGTATCTGGTCCGCTGATCCGTACCGAATACAGTGATGCGTCACACATAGGGTCTATTACTTCTTCTGACACAACTATTGTTATGGATAAAGCATTGACTGTTTTAATGGGCTAATTTTATCTAGATGACCCAATTAACACACACACATACACACACACTTACACCTGAATATGAATGACAATATTTCACTAATTACTGTCTATTTAGAAAAGCCGCTTGTCCTCACGGATAGTCCCCAGCTGGCAGCCTTTACCTGAACGGGCGATCCTACCGGAATCTTCATTGACAGATCTCACTTTTCACTTGGCTTCGCTCGCATCAGTCGCTCTATCCAGCAGCTATATAGAATAGAATAGAATAGAATAGAATAGAATAGACTAGAAATCATTACATGTATTATTACACATACTTTAACGGAATCCTACAATTACAACATCCATTTGAAGGAATTGAATAAATGAATGAATGAATGAATGAATGAATGAATCAATCAATCAATCAATCAATCAATCAATCAATCAATCAATCAATCAATCAATCAATCAATCAATCAATCAATCAATCAATAAATAAATAAATAAATAAATAAATGTTCTCTTTCAACCCACATGCAATTAATATATACAGTATATTGGCAACTGGGTATATACCTATTTCAGCCTAATCAAACAAACTAACAAACTGACGAGCAGACAAACAAACAAACCTAATTAGAAAGGAATACACTGCGGAGTACATATCAATGAAGCGAAATACTACTGACTAGAAAATATATACTATGTAAAGAACATTAACTAAACTGGAAAAGGATAAAACACAGAACAAGGTACTATAGTTATAATTATTTTCGCCCTTACTTATTTCTGGCTTTGACTCTATACTGTTCCATATATGTAGTTCAAAATGTGTGTTATGTACATACATGGTTACAAAATCTCGTTATTATTACTCTATACTTAAGAGATTAATAATTTTCCGTAATGTTTTCTTCTACTCAATATGACAATTTTTAAACTGCTTATATAGTGCGCGGGTAAATTATCATTTTATAGTCTCCGTCGTCCAACTTCGGTTTTCCGAGGCAGGAGAGACGAGACATGCTTCTTGCTGAAACATTAGCATGCATTTCTGTATGTGTAGATAACTGTCCCATAATGTAATTTTAACCATGTGTACTCGTGCTGATTCCACTGTTTTCAGTGTGTTACTTGCCAAGATTAAGTCCCTTTGCACCTTCAACAGCATGTACTATTCCCTCATTCACCACATTCATTTTTCTCCCACAAGCTTTTTACATCAATAATTTCGGTAGTTTTCCTGACTTTTTCCATTCCGTGTTCATCACTTTGACAATAGTACAATATTCAAATTATCCTTACATTTTATTTATCTTTTCCGTTTTCAAGTATTTAAACCCGTAATGATCTTGTACTTTCACACTGTCTTGCGAAATGAGCATTTCCTAACTCCCTCTAAAACAATAGACATGTATTCCCCACTTCGTAAACTGCCTTACTTTTATAAACCCCCATCAGCCACCATATCATTATCCTGTACTCCCTTTTGGTTAATTTATCACTTATTATTCTCATACCTGGATATACATTCATGAATTCCTCCAAAGTTACCCTCAGCTCTTAGCACTTGTGTTTCTAAATCTACCACTCTCTGTGCCACTTTCCTACAGACTTTTCTTTCTTCTAAATATTTGTCCCAATAGCTCCCCATCCCAATTCCTTCTAGTAATTTCTTTAAGTTGCTCGTCCATTACCTGTCCTGGTACCTCATTTGGTGTCGGTAAGCTATATCTAGAATTTCTCCCAATCCTCGTCATTTTAACCTAAACCAATATTGTATTACTCCCTTAATTATATCCACCTTTATATTACTATCCGTACACATTAATCTTGCTCCACTGTTCGCCGTACACCTTGGTAAACCTGTACTTATTTTATTAAATCTACTAGTGACTGAAACCATTGCGATTTCCTTTTGTGAGCCGCCTACGTCTGAACCGTATAACATTTTAGATTTAATCGCAGCACTGAATACATTTATCTGCACCCTATAGTCAATACAGTATTAGGCATTCTGTTACTCAATATTCCTATATTAGCTAGAGCCAGCAGCTATATGTACACAGGTTCGAACACAAGTCCGTTGACTTTCAAAATGAGCAATTGCTATACACAAGGTTCGACTCCAGACAAGACCGATAACGCGCACAATCAACTCACTTGACAGATCCACACATACTGAACACATACCACTCTGTAACACGACACAACTCAATCTCAGCCTCTAAAAAGCAACGGCAGTATGTTTGTGCGAGCCTGTTTTTACACAAAGGGCACTAGGAAAATTTTGCAATACGCAAAAACTGTTGGCTGGACACCCCATTTATGGTGAGGGATGAAAAGAGGGGTGAAAACCGGTCTAGAAGACAGCAAGGCGCGACCTTCACAGCAGTTCTTACCAAGCAGTGGGATTGAAAGCAAGTTAAGATGTCAGTGTGGTTTAAACGTGAATATCGCGCAATTATCCACTACAGTTTTGCTCGTGGAGTAACTGTCGACCAGTGCCTGGAGGAAATGACTCCTCTGCTGGGGAAGGACTATCCATATCAGACAAGAATTTTCCGGTGGTACAAGAGTTCCAGCGGGGAAAATTTGGGGTTGAAGACGATCCTCGTTTTGGGCAACCGTCTGAATCAGTGACTGAGGAAAACATTGAAGCTGTTATAAAAATGTTGCAGCAAGAGAGGCGGTTGACAA
This sequence comes from Anabrus simplex, assembly GCF_040414725.1. Classification (NCBI taxonomy): domain Eukaryota; kingdom Metazoa; phylum Arthropoda; class Insecta; order Orthoptera; family Tettigoniidae; genus Anabrus; species Anabrus simplex. The sequence continues at coordinate 45,886,497 of NC_090266.1, read as the reverse complement.
TCGGCAGGTAGAAAAGACCCTCCACATCCCTGCACCAGCTATTCATTCAGTTCTATACGACCATCTCCATGTTAGAAAGGTTTGTTCCCTTTGGGTGCCCCATTCACTTTCAGAGGAACAAAGGGCACGTCGAGTGAAATGGTGCCGAGAAATACTAAAATAGTTTGAAAATGGGACTTCGCGTAACGTCAATAGCATCGTTACAGGTGACGAAACTTGGCTTTATTATTACGATGTCCCAACAAAATCCCAGAACAAGGTGAGGCTGTTTGAGGATGAGGGTACTCCTGTGACTGTGCGAAAGTCAAGGTCAGTGAAGAAAAGGATGATTGCAGTATTCTTCACTAACGGGGCATCCTGACTCGGGTTGTGCTAGAAACACAAAGGATAGTTACTGTGAAGTGATACAGTGAGACTTGTCTGTCTCAGGTCATCCAGGCTCTCAAGCAGCTCCGTCCAATGTCATGGGTCAACACTTGGCTCTTGCATCACGACAATGCTCCAGCACATCCTGCTAATGTAGCAATGTATTTTCTTGCCAGATCAGGGTTGATTGTGCTTGATCACCCTCCATACAGTGATGATCATGCCCCATGTGACTTCGCACTCTTCTCAGAAGTGAAGATGAAGCTGAAAGGACGGCGTTTTGCATCGGACGAGGAGCTTCTGGCAGCATGGAACAAGAGTGTGAAGATGTAACCGAAGAAAAGTGGCAGAGTTGGTTCAGTGATTGGTTTCGACGTATGGAGAAGTGTATTAAGTGTGGTGGAAATTATTTTGATAAAGTCTAAAGCGTTCACTCACATTGCAAAACTTTCCTAGTGCCCTTTGTATATACCTGGTGATGAAGTTCTAATATCTTGATGGGGCGGAAGAGAAGGGCCGTCACATGCTCTCAGGCTATCCGGAGGCTAAAACAGGACTGACAGTCACATGACCATGTAAAAATACTTTGGATGTGGAGGAAGAAAACGCATTGCGCAGCACGCGAGTGACACCTGACATCGATAAATTAGATTGCATGAAGGGTTACTGTGTCCGCACCTAAGCAATACTTGTCACTGCATACTGTAATTATCTAGCGCAATGATCTGTCGCTGGTTAATTGATTAAGCACATAATCCAGGATTTCTGTTGAGAGTGGTAGGGATAGACCAGAAGAGCTTTTGATGATGATGATTTGATGATGCTTGTTGTTTAAAGGGGCCTAAGGTCATCGGCCCACGAGAAGAGTTTTTATTCAAAGTGGTATACTTGATCAGAAATCGGGGTAGCTTATTTTCAAGGTAACGGCTCTTCAAATCCCGGCCAGTGAGTGAAGGATTTTATGAAATGTTACGTCCTTATGGTTAGGATATCAACAGCCACGTCCTCAAACTCGATGTCCTAAGACTATCCTTTCTCCGTTACCTTGCACTCCTCTTAACTTGAGTGGACTCTTGCAAATATCCCAAACATAAGTATTTTGGGTGCATTCGCGCTGTCCCGGGAAAGAAGAAAACCAAGCAGTACGGGTGAGGATGTGTCCACACTGACTATGGGGCACTGTCTGGCTGGGCAGCAGCCGTCTTTGCAGGCCACATTCAACAAGGTCTTACGGTTCATGCACGAAAGCATAACATACAGTTGATAGGCATGTGCCTCATTCCTGGCCGGGAATCGAACCCATGTTCTTCCTTGTGACTTAAGCTCGTTTTCACCGCCCAGGGTAGGTACGGTAGTTTCATTGTGGAATAACTGCTAGGTACCGAAGGGGGGATATTATGGTCCACAACGGACAAACCCACTTTTTACATCTAGAGTAGAGAATTAGGAAATATTATCTTTCTTTCTTTCTTTCATTTCTTTCTTTCTTTCTTTATTTATTTATTTATTTATTTATTTATTTATTTATTTATTTATTTATTTATTTATTTATTTATTTATTTCCTCTACCGCCGCAAAGGCAGTGGCCTCGAGCGTGAGATTTTGAGTCGGGGATAAAGCTGGGTAGGAGGACCATTACGTCGAACAGGCGGCCTAACCTGATATGCTGAACAGGGGCCTTGTGCGGGGAGGGGGGTTGGGAAATTCGGAAGAGATAGGCAAGGAAGAGGGAAGGAAGTGGGCGTGGCCTTAAGTTAGGTACAATCCCGGCCTTTGCCAGAAGTGGGAAACCACGGAAAACCACTTCGAGAATGGCTGAGGTGGGAATGGAACCCACCTCTACTCCGTTGACCTCCCGAGGCTGAGTGGCAGCACAAGACATATTATACGTGCAAAATAGGGGCTGCCTGGCCAAGGTGATAAAAGCACGCTCGGTTCACCCGGAAGGACGTGGGTTCGATTCCCCGTCAGGAAGTCGTAAAATCTAATAAACGAGATTTCCTTTTCTGGAGGTCCACATGGCCCTGAGGTTCACACAGCCTGCACCAAAAATGAGTACAAGGTTAATTCCTGGGGACAAAGGCAGCCGAGGGTAGAGCTAACCACTCTACCCCCATCAAGCCGAGGTTACGGATAGTGGAAGCCTTTACTTTCCACTCCTCCAAGAGCCTTCATGGCCTGTACGGAGAAGACTTTGTTTTGCTTTGCTTTGCTTTGCTTTGCTAAACATACGAAATAATAATTTGATTTTTTTTCCTTCTGTGAGAGTGTGCAAAATATATGAACACAGAGCCGTCATAAAAATCTGAATCGGGAAACGCATCACCGTTATTGAGACTTTTGCAGGTGAACTGAATAATGCCCTCGGTTTAACAATGCGCACACAATCAGCACACATGCTGCCTTGGTGAATCTGTGCCGGAATGTTCACTAGTTCCCGGACTCAATTGAGGCTGAGGTTGACGATCATAGAAGGACAGTCCACTTCATTTCTTTGTTTTGTGTATGTTAAGTATCCTGCTTCTAGATGGCAGCACAATCGAAAGTTAGAAACTGATAGGCAGCCCAGCTAACACCAATACAATACATCTGTCTGTAACTCTGTAGCTGAGGCTGTACGGATAATAATAATAGTAATAATACTAATAATAATAATAATAATAATAATAATAATAATAATAATAATAATAATAATAATAATAATAATAATCCCGCGTGGGTCTTTACCGGTTACCTCCATCGGGCGCGTCCCATTGGAATTGGGGAAGCTCACTGGCTCTGCCGCCAGCAGAGTCAGAGGGTAGTAGGGAAATAAAATACCACCGTGAAAAAACTGGTCCCTTGCCAGGGTTACGGCGAAGATTGGTAAATGACCAGAAGCCAGAAAACATCTTGAGGCAACCTCTACGGCTAACAACCCTAGTTGTAAAAGGATGGGTACCCGTCCAAAGCAAAGTCAAGTCAAAAAGCATGATGGCACAACATTTCAAGAAACATTCCCCAGGGGATAAATCTTCGGATAAATCCCTCGCCGTGAACGCCACGGCTCACGAGTATCGTTCGGATTCTGGGGGAGACTGGACATCATGCAAGAGATGAGTCGGAGCGTCTCGGTGTACCCCGAAGAGTCAAAAACTCAGACCAAAATCTAAAAACTTTCAACATAAATTCACTTACACAAACTGGCAAGCTCAAAACCCTCACCAAAGCTCTTCATGAAAATCAGATATCCATAATGGCCCTACAGGAAACAAGGTACCCAGATGAAGAGATTTTTGAATCCGAAGGCTACCGATTTTTCAAGAGCAAAGCGCAAAGAGGAATACTCAATGGAGCTGTGATGCTTGGAACCGCGTTTGCTGTTAGAACCAAGATCCTTAAATCGGTTGCAAATTTCGAACCTGTGAATGACAGATTGTCTATACTCACAATTAAATGCGCCAACAAAACCTACGCCCTAGTTAACGCACATGCTCCTACAAACGATAAGAACAAGTCTGATCCAGACGAAGTTGATAATTTCTGGGACCTAATGGATGAAAAATTAAACAAAATCCTCAAACACCATGTCAAGCTTCTTTTGGGTGACTTCAATGCCCAACTAGGTCGTGAACAGAAGTACAAGAATGTTATAGGAAATTACCCTGCTCACAAAAGAACCAATCCCAACGGCAAAAGACTGGTGTCCATTTGCGAAAATCACAACCTGCAGGTCATGTCGACCCACTTTCACCATCTACCCAGAAAGCAAATGACTTGGCGTTCTCCCGTCCAAGCTCTCGGAGAGTTCCAAATTGATCATGTTGCAATCTCCAGGAGAAACAGCCCTGTGATTATGAATGTCAAGGTAAAGAAAGGCATCAATGTGGCCTCAGATCATTATATGTCTCTTATCAAATTCAAACCAATTCCCGCAAACACAAGGAAGACAACCAAACAGATCACACGCTTCGACAATGATAAACTTCGGCAAAGGGTCGAGGAGTTCCAGGAGAAGGCTAGACCAAATGACTGTGACTTTAACAACGCCAAAAGTCTCCTTGTTGAGGCCGCCAAAGACGTTGCAGAAATCAAGAGAAGCAAAAAGCATGCCTGGTGGAATGGTACCTGCGAATCAGTCCTCCAAGAAAGACTCAATGCGTGGAAACAGTGCTACTCTACGAAATCAGAAAATGATTGGGAAACCTACAAATCCCAACGTGCCCAAGCAGCTAGGGTGTTCCGAACTGAGAAACGTTAATACGAAAAATCTCTCATTGAAAAGATAGAACAAAACCTTAGGAAGAATGAAAGCAGAGAGTACTACAGAGCCTTCAAACGCAAACTCACTGGCTACAAACCACCATCTCTATGCTTTGAGCGAAAGGACGGCACTCTGGCGACGTCAAATGAAGAAAATTGCAGCATTCTGGCAGATTACTTCAAGAATTTACTTAATTGCTCTAAACCGCAAAGCGCCATTGAGACCAAGGAACCCTTACTCAGGTACCCAGATTCCAGACCACCCGACAGAGATGAAATCAAGCGCCACATTGCCCGTCTCTAAAATAACAAAGACTCAGTAGTAGCAGAACTATGGAAATATGCCCCAGAGGAATCACTTGATATCTTGCAAAAGCAAATAGAAGAAATTTGGAACAAGGAGACCCTACCCGAAGATTGGAAAATAGCTTTGATCCATCCATTACACAAAAAAGGCAGCATGAAGAACATCAACAACTACAGAGGAATATCTTTGCTACACGTGACTTACAAAATTCTATCACTTGCCATCCTGGAGCGTTTGCAAGCACAAGTCGAACATCAAATATGTGAATACCAAGGAGGGTTCAGAAAAGGTCGCTCAAAAGCTGAACAGATCCAAAATCTCAAAACGATCATCAGATATTGTACACTAAGGTCCAAGCAGTATGTGTCTGTCTTTGTGGACTTTAAGAAAGCGTACGACTCCATTGACCGGGAAGTCCTGCTAAACATCTTAAATGAATTTGAAGTTGATTTGAAAATGCTGGCATTAATTAGAGCCACCCTGACCGATACAAAATCCAAGGTGAACTTCCACGGATGTCTTTCGTATTCCTTTGACATCAAAACAGGAGTCCGACAAGGTAATGGGCTATCCCCGATACTCTTCAACTGTGTTCTTGAAAAGATCATCAGAACCTGGCGGGTGAGATTACAGGAAACCAGCTACAGTCCATTGAGAATAGGAACCAAATCGAAGGGGATCGCAACAGACTGCTTAGCATTTGCCGATGGTATTGCTGTTCTCTCAAACGACATAGAAACCACTAGAGCTCAAGTTGAAATTTTAAAGGAAATTGCCGAACAAACTGGTTTGCAGATATCGTTTGAGAAAACAGAAGTAATGACTAACATCAAAGAGGCTCCACCGAAATTCCATACAAAATACGGGGACATCACCCGAGTAGACAAATTCAAATACCTGGGTGAGATCATCATGAAAAATGGACTGGACAAAGAAGCACTTCAGGAGCGAGTACGCAAACTGGAAATAGCCTACCAAACATCCCGCACAATCTACAACAAAAACTTCCTTTCCCAAAACACCAAGATACGTCACTATGAAACAGTTCTGAAGTCAGTAGTTCTATATGTAGCCGAAACCCTGTCTCTAAATGCCAACAAAGGACTCCTTGAAGAACTGGAGAAAAGAGAACGCAAAATTTTGAGAGGAATCTTGGGATCAAAGTACAGAAATGGAATCCATCAAAAGAGATCCAACAAGGAAGTCTACAGCAAAATAGAGAAAATTCCCGACACAATCAGAAAAAGACGGGCACGATTTTACGGTCATCTGAAAAGAATGGACGGAAGAAAGTTAACTAAAGAAATCTTTCACTTTTTTTATTCAAACCCCAAAACCACAATTGCCTGATTTAGAAATACGAAAGAAGACCTGCAAATGCTACATATCTCAGCTGAAGACGCGCCCTTAACAGAGATCTCTTCCGCAAGAAAATATTGACGAACGGGCTAAACCGAGACGAGCAACCGAAGAGAAGACACGGTGCCCCTTGGTCAGAGGAGCGTAAGCAGGCCCACTCACAAAGAATGAGGGAAATTTGGGCTCTAAAGAAGGCCAAGTTCAGTGTCAAATGCAACAAGACTTAACGTGGTCCTTGATGGCCCCAGCGAATTATATATATATAATAATGGATGGACAACCAATGAAAACCCAATATGGCAAAACATCCCAAGTGTCTAAATATAATACCTGGGAGAAATTATCCATCCTTCAGGATTGAATCGTGAAGCAAACAAAGAAAGATCTCTAAATTACAAAGAGCATACAGGATCACTTGGAATAAACAATCCACATCCCGAAATGCAAAATGAAAGTATTACAAGACTGAAATTAATACTGAAGCACTATGTACATCTGAAACACTGATGATTGGGGAAGATCATTGATCAAAGGTGTAGAAAAGCAAGAATGAAGAATCTTAAGGAGAATATTTGGACCAGTCTGTACAGGGGGAATATGGATGATAGTGAAATCTCATTAAGCTGTACCAAGCCTCAGAGAAAATCTCAGACACATTTAGGAAAAGTCGTTTGAAATTTTATGGACATATTCTCAGAAAGAGTAATCAGGGATTGACCAAAATAATTCTGAACCTTGCCCTATCAATGAAAGTAAAAACAATTGGCAGCTCTAAGTTGGAAAAGACCTTCGAGAAATAGGCATCACGGATGACATTTTATAGACAGAAATATACCCCCCATGGCACTACAGCCCTTGAAGGGCCTTGGCCTGCCAAGCGACCGCTGCTCAGCCCGAAGGCCTTTAGATTACGAGGTGTCGTGTGGTCAGCACGACGAATCCTCTCGGCCGTTATTCTCGGCTTTCTAGACCGGGGCCCCTATCTCACTGTCAGATAGCTACTCAATTCTAATCACGTAGGCTGAGTGGACTTCGAACCAGCCCTCAGGTCCGGGAAAAACCCTGACCTGGCCGGGAATCGAACCCGGGGCCTCCGGGTAAGAGGCAAGCACGCTACCCCTACACCACGGGCCCTGCTTATAGACAGATATAAGTTTTGAAAATTAGTCGACAATCGCCGCTTTGTGGACCATACAAGCACTACTGCCAAAAAAATGATCAGAAGATCGCAAGAAAAGCCACAGCGAGAAAATCAAGTGATTCTGGGAGAAGTAAAAGCAACGACATTAGTTAGATACCTTCAATCGCGCTCCTCAGTCGGGCAAAATGAAGAAATAATAATGATGATAATAATAATAATAATAATAATAATAATAATAATAATAATAACCATCATCATCATTTCTTGCCCTTGGTGTTTTTGTTGTTGTTGTTGTTGTTGTTGTTGTTGTTGTTGTTGTTGTTTAGATCACAAGGTCTGATATATTTAGCAACTTCAAGTACCAATGGACTGAGTTAGGATCTAACCTGTCAATCTGGGCTGAGAAAGCCATTGCCCTAACAGTCTGCTCCACTGAGCCCGGCATTATTATTATTATTATTATTATTATTATTATTATTATTATTATTATTATTATTATTATTATTCGTTCGTAATCTGTTTACCCTCCAGGGTCGGTTTTTCCCTCGGACTCAGCGAGGGATCCCACCTCTACCGCCTCAAGGGCAGTGTCCTGGAGATTATTATTATTATTATTATTATTATTATTATTATTATTATTATTATTATTATTATTATTATTATTATTATTATTATTATTATTATTATTATTATTATTACACAAAACTCGTTCTAGGTTACGGCTAAACAATCGTCAAGCTCCAGAGGAACACGAAACAGATAGTAGAAAATAAGCACGTATATTTGTCATGAAATCTGAAAGGCAGACATAATACAGTCGAACCTGCCCATAACGGAACTTGGATTAATCGGAAAACTATCCTTATCGGGTTTTTTCTTTCTTTTTTTCATTTTTGTGAACCAGAAGAAATTCTGTTAAAATCCATGTAAATTAACCTCGAGTAAACTGAAGCTGTCAACCGCGAGAACGGAATGGAAAATCAGTCATATAACGGAAATTAATGAATTTTAATACAGTTGAATATTGCTTATTGTTGCGTCTGCACTGCGTTCGTGCAAAATGCTATTTCCATGACACAGGCTACAGAATTGATTAACTCACTCCCTTGCAGTGCTGGGTGGGCCTGAAGAATAAATCTTACCTGCGGCTGGGTCTGTACACTGTGCTGTAACATCTCCACTAGCAAGGACATTCCTTGAGCTCGGGCAGTGAATTGTATTTCTGTGGTCATTCAGAACAGTAATTACCGTCTGAGTTTAAAATCTATGGCTTCAAGGGAAAGGAATGTGTTAAACTTGAATGCTAAAATTCAAGTTATTGGTTCATGTTAAAAAGACAAGTTATCTATTAAACAAATTGTCGAAATGTTTTTGTTAGAAAGACGTTAGTTTATGAAATTTTAAATAATAATAATAATAATAATAATAATAATAATAATAATAATAATAATATAAAGCTATTGGCTACTTATACTGTTTACGGAGAGGTCGTGTTGCCGCGATTTTGTCCCGCGGGAGTTCTTTTACGTGCCGTAAGTAATTTCATCCCAAGGTGGTGCAGCTCTTTTCAGGCACACCCCCACTGGAGGTGCGCTGCATGTACCATTTCAACGACATACCAGCCCTCCTGCCATTCTTAAATTTCTGGCAGTACTGGGAATCGAACCCGGGCCTCCCAGGACGGCAGCTAATAGTGCTAACCGTTACGCTACGAAGGCGCACTCCGTGCCGTATAATCTACCGACACGGGGCTGACATATTTGAGCACCTTCAAATATCACCGGACTAAACCAGGATCGAACCTGGAATTGTAAAGGCAAGAAGCGAGTCGCTAAATGGTTGTGTTGTACTGGGACTTAGTGTGGTGTACGTAAGATTTTTGGTGCGTCTTAGTGACATAAGAGTTCAATAAATTAGGCTGTGTGTGTAGGCTACGTAAATAATTTACCGTAACTGTGCTCGTGCAATAAACCAACCTCAACACCTGCATCCTACATCGCACGTTTATGAGGTTTATACATTTACTTCAATTGTATATATAGAACTCGATCTAAACGGAAATCTGTCGAAAAAGGAAAATATTTATGGTCAATGCAATTCCGGTATGGACAGGTTCGACTGTACAATCCTGACGCTATTGACTGGCACCTGACAACGTGACTCAGGTGGTATATCCACTGATGTGTAAGTATTTGTTATTAATAGGGACTAGGATGTGTACCGTTCTGGAATGACCCTTGATACTATACAGAGAACCAGAGAATGGTGTTGTCCGTTCCAGATAAAAAGAGTATTACACCCATACCGATGAGATCTAGCGGGGCTATACCGACACAAACATTGTATTTCAATACATTGAATTCTGATAACGAACCATAGAAAGGAAAGCTAACAATGAGCGCGGCAATAAAAGCAGCATGTCAGGAAATGAGCAGGAATTACAATGGCATTCAGCTGAACTGTGACCTCTCAAAGGGAGAAAATGATATTGTATATAAAATTGTTCTCTCTATTTATTACCAGTTTTTGTCAAACGTTTCGTTTTATCTCGGGTCAGGTGTATAATGATTAGTTTCATCTTCGATTCCATCCTTGTGCGCCTGATTGTGAAAGCATTTCACCAAATCCACTGGAGTGATCACATGGAAGTAGACGGTAGAATCGAAAGGAAACCAAATTACAAGTATCACAGCATTCCTACGGCGGGGAGATTCCACTGTTTGTACACATAGTTCCTCAACGGTTACTTTTCCAAATAAATGTAGTTATGTCACAATGAAAAGTTGAGATAATAATAATAATAATAATAATAATAATAATAATAATAATAATAATAATAATAATAATAATAATAATTTTAATACCTCAGAGAAAAAGTTCTTCCCTCGGGATTAGACAGTTTGCCTAATACAGAAAGGGCCTTAAAACTTTAGAGGGCATTTAGACTGACATGGGATCATAAACGAGTAATGTCACGTAATGCTAAAGTGAAACATTGCAAAACAGTTATTCTACCGGAAGCTCTAAATGCATCAGAAACGTTAACTCAAGGAGGGCATTCTAAAATAATAGATATTGAAAAACAAGAACGTAACATTCTTAGAAAAAATGTCGGTCCAATACAAGACAGTGGAATTTGGATCAAAAGGCGAATTACAGACCTCTATATTTACACAGACAGTTTCATCAATACTGTACGAAGTAGACGTTTGATTTTCTTTGGACACATTTTTAGGGTGGATAATAATAGACTCACAGAAAAGTTATTCAATGTAATAAATTCCCAAAATAGGAAAAAAAATTGACTGGAGGAAACAAGAGGGGACTTGAATGAATTGAGCATCGGGGAAGATATCATGAAAAATCGCAAAGTCTTCAGGACGTCAGTAAATAAACACACATGTGTGGTCAAAACTAGCAGCAGGGCAGGTACAAAGTGGTCAGAAGTACGGAAGTGGCAACACAGTGAATTCGTGAAGAGATTTTGGAAGAAAAGGAAGCCGAAAGTCATCAAGCCAACGTGCTCTATGAATGGGAATAACGAAGCAATAATAATAATAATAATAATAATAATAATAATAATAATAATAATAATAATAATAATAATAATAACCCGGTCAGCTTACGTGGGGGTCTGGTTCTGAAATGAGTAGGAGCTAGGCATAACCCTGCGTAAGACACTGGGGTGGGGGCCCTCAACCCCGACACGGCGCGTCCCATATGGCTGATAGGGGAAGCTCCTGTAGATATGCAGGACAGGTGTGAATAAGGCTTAGCCAAACAAGCACCCGCGAATCAACTGAGGTAAACAGAGAAATGGTCAACGGCCTCGATGGCAGAAGAGGACATATCCCAATGGCAGAGAGGGCGGAAGAACCGAATCAAATCCACTTCGCGTCTGACTTGTAGCAAGCGGCAAGTGGTCAGCGTCTGATCACCAGAGGTGCGGCTGTAAATATGCTCCAGGAACTAACAATCCCTGGTTCTACACCACTAGCGAAAGCTAGAAGATTGCTTACAAGCAGACATGACTCGTACAAGTAAAGACAAAATTACCCCAGGTGGACAATCCACCCACTCTAAAGTGGCAACCAAGCATTCGGATTCTGGGGAGCTTGGGCGAATACGAGAGAGCAAGTCGGAGTGCTCTGATAAACTTCCACGAAAGACTCACACTTTTATTGGCACATTCAACATTCAGACACTGATTCAAACAGGAAAACTGCACAATCTCACAACAGAACTTACAAAGCAGAAAATCGAAATTCTGGCCCTACAAGAAACACGCTTCACCGATTCAGAAACGATGGATTACAATAATTACAGGATCTTCAAAAGTGGAACAAACAAGAAAATTGGTAAAGGAGCAGCATTGTTAGGAATGGCCTTCTGTGTAGACAAAAAAGTTTTGGATTCAGTAATAGAGGTGAAACCCATCAACAATAGGCTTATGACCTTAAGAATCAGGCATACAAACAAAAAATACACCTTTATTAATGTGCATGCACCAACAAATGGAGACAATAAACAGGAGCCTGAAAAAACAGAAAGATTCTGGGAAGAACTTGAAACAGAAATGGCCAAAATCCCTAAAAATGATGTGAAAATTCTACTCGGTGATTTCAATGCACAGCTTGGCAGGGAATACAAATACAGGAGGACAGTGGGAGACTATCCAGCCCACAGATTCACCAATAAAAATGGCACACGCCTCATTGAGTTATGCCAACAAAATAACCTCAAAATTATGTCAACATCACTCCGGAAGAATCCCAAAAACCAAAAAACTTGACGATCACCCATCCATCATTTAGGAGAATTTCAGATTGATCATGTGGCAATATCATATGATTACCAAAAGGAAATTCATGATGTGCAAGTGCGCAGAGGTGCTAACATCGATTCGGATCATTGTTTAAGCAGAATCAAAATTAAATTCACACCCAAAGGGAAATTCAACAGGAAAACATCGGTGATTCCAAAATTTGATCTGCACAAAATCAAGGACTCCAAAATTTCAGAAGAATGGGAGAAACGACCTGCAGAGAGCTGGGAGAATTTCCAGACTAAAATCATCGAAACGGCGAAGGACCTAATCCCTCTTCGCAAGAAACCAAAACATCATTGGTGGAATCAAGAATGTGAGACCGCACTAGAAGAAAGGAAAAAGGCATTTCAAAACTACAATTGTAACAAATCAGAAGAAACACAGAAGAAATTCTTCGAAGTTCGCAAGCATGTATCCAAGATTTTAAGACAAAATAAACGGAAATACGTCAATGTCCAACTGAAGTCAATTGAAGACAACTTCAACAATTACAACACACACGATTTCTACAAGACCTTTGCGAACCAAATTAAGGGATATTCCCCACAGAACCTTTGCTTTCGGAAGCACGATGGTAAACTAGCCTTAACAAATAAGGAAAACTGCCAAGAATTAGCTACATATTTTTCACAGCTTTTAAATTGTCCAGAACCCAAAAAGAGATTCCCGAAAGTACAGCCAGAAATCATACCGGAAAATTCGTCACCACCAACTCAAGAAGAAATTTATTCACATATCAAGAAACTTAAAGACAACAAAGCATCAGGGGAGGACGGAATTGTAGCTGAACATCTGAAAAATTTAGGCCCAAATTCACTCAGAGAAATTACACAAATAATCCAAAACATTTGGCAAACCGAAAAGCTCCCGGATGACTGGAAGATTGCTCTAATCCATCCACTACATAAAAAAGGCAGCAAGTTAGACGTAAACAATTACAGAGGAATCTCACTTGTATCAGTCACATACAAAATACTATCAGCCTGTCTCTTGCATAGAATACAACAACAATTAGAACCCAAATTATCGGAATTTCAAGCAGGATTCAGACCAAACAGGTCATGCCCAGAACAAATTTTCAACCTCAAAACCATACTTAAACTACGAGCCCTCAGACAAAAGCCTACGGTATGCACATTTGTAGATTTCAAAAAGGCATATGATTCGATAGACAGACCCTCACTATTCCAAATTCTAGAAGAGAGAGGACTAGATCCCAAAACCCTAGAACTCATAAGACAAACACTAACGGGCACAAAATCTAAAAGTGAAATTTATGGGAGAAATTTCAGAACCCTTCGACATTCAAACAGGTGTGAGACAAGGTGATGGACTCTCTCCTATTCTGTTCAACGTCGTCCTAGACAAGGTTATGGAATAATGGGAGAAGGAACTCAAGAAACTTGAATTTTGGAAACCTATCCGATTGGGCTTTCCCAAAAACAACCTCTACGTACCATACCTTGCATTTGCGGACGATCTGGCGATTTTAACAGAGGATGAGGAGACTGCCATCAAGCAGCTTGAGATACTTAAGGAATCTGCAGAAAAAGTGGGACTACAGATTTCATTTGAGAAAACTAAATTCTTTTGTTCAAAGACAGATATCACGAGCCTGAGAACAAAATACGGTAAAATCGACCGGGTCTCGTACTTTAAATACCTCGGAGAATTCATCGAACCGACAGGCCTTGAGAAGATCTCACAGCAAAACCGTCTCCAAAAAGTCAAGAAGGCATTAGGGTTAGTTCAAGACATCTACAACAAAAAATGCATGTCATGACAGACAAAAATTCGGCATTACACCACAGTCATAAAACCAACAGTCCTTTACGCAAGTGAAACATTGTCACTTAACAGTAAACAAGAATTAGAAGAAATAAAAAAGCAAGAGAGGAAGATCATCAGGAAAATCCTAGGAGCAAGATATACCCAAGATGGTTACAGGCTACAATCAATCAAAAAACAGAAAAAGTTTCAAACATTGAAATTGACATTAAGAAAAGACGAATGAAATTCTTTGGACACCTCACAAGATTACCAGAAAATCGACTGTCAAAAGGAATATTAAATTATGTTAGCTCACTTAAGAATTCAACACCTTGGCTGGACGAACTTCGAAAGGACCTCAAAAACGCAAACATATGTGCAACAGACATTTTAGAAAGAGACATCTTCAGACACAAAGTCAACAAGTGGGAAGTTACATCAGAGCAACCAAAGCAAAAACAGTGCAGACCGAAATGGTCGGAAGAACGTAAACAAGCCTTCTCAGAGAGAATGAAAGCCTATTGGAAGAACAAGAAGAACCCAAAGAAAGCTTGATTGAGTTGTTTGCTTAACGTCTTCTATTATTGGGAGAATACGCTAATAATAATAATAATAATAATAATAATAATAATAATAATAATAATAATAATAATAATAATAATAATAATAATAATTGTCACGGGGTTACCCGTGGAGCACAGAGGTGAAATAAGGTGCCGAGGTTCAATGGGTCTAACTACAATGTCAAGAATCGAATTTAAAATTTTAACAAAGTTATATTTCTTTAGAATTTCAAAAATCAACAAATAACATCATAACAGGTACAATTAGCAATTTTGGAACAAGTCAAGGAAAATACAATATTAGTGAATTCAACAGGTGCTGGGCTTCAAGCCCCTCGCTCTACAATTCTTGAGCCCCCGGCTCAAATTTACAAACGAGCATGAATTTATTCAAGGGCAGAAATCCCCTAATTCAAGAGCAATTGCTCTCCAAAATACAATGCCTAGCTTTCCAAAGGCACTCGTTACAATTACAAAACTAGAAAACGAGCTATCAGGCTCTCAGTTTCTTACTGCCTATTCAAGGCAACATTACATCAATCTCTGGTTTCTCAAACCTCCATTTACAAATTGAAATTACAGGGGTATTTAATACCCAAACTACCGGGCCTTCATGGAAAAGAACAGGTTAAATAACTGGCCCAAACACAAGGTGAATGGAAGCACACGGCGTTCCAATATAATGAACACTCAAAAAACCTACAGGGCTCTATTCCGATGAAACAGGGGCTATTCCCAAACTACTGAGGTGACTCGTATAGGAATTGCATTAACCAATTACAGTAGGAAAAACAGTTAGAAACGTAGTCACCTTAAAGAAAGATGAAGGGGAGCTCGAGAGGGTACATCACCCTCTATCCCCGATTTAAAGTCAAAGCTTTATGAAATGTTTACATTAGCCGGAAAAGATTTACATTTTAGAAAAGTTTGTTACATAACAAAAGAGTCGGACCTTTCCCTCGGGTTAAACGGCGGAGGTAGCAAGAGGTAGCCATTACCTTGTAGATGTTTTGTTGACCGATGAAGGAGGCCGCCCACCTCCTGCTTTGATACACACACTCAGTAAGATGACGATCAACTGGCCAAGAAATGTGAAAAGCCGCAGTTTATAAACCCTCAGGGAAGGTTCGAGATCGTTCAAGATTTATCAGCACACCCCCTCTTAAATTTTATTGGCAGATACAGAGTGAAGAAGAAATACGGGATTGGTTGGAAATTAATTACAAAAATTTGTGATGGGCTAGATTAAAAACTGGCGGAAAGAAAAGGAAATATTTCCAACCCAAAAATAAATGAACATCATTCAGTTACAAAAAACTAGAAATACCGAACTTCTTTAAATTAACTTCTTACACCTCGCACCAGGGTGCGTGATCATAGTTTTGAGTAGTGTCATCTGTGGATGAATGTCCAAACGTCTTGATGAATGGCAAACAAAACAAGGAGAAATTCACTCAGTTTAGGCAACTGCACAATAACAAAATTACATTATATTTCTGTGGTGACATTTTCTGAGGAAAGTTGTGAGTTAGTGTAGTTTTAGTTTCACTGTTTTACCAATAGACGAGTTCGTTTAGCCGCTGAATTTAAATGCGCGGCGTTGGGATGTACCTCCCTGTACAGACCTCCCACCCCACAAATGTCCTTTCCTGGGGTGACACAGAAGAATTTTGAGAAAACATTTTCAGTGAAGAGAAAAAAGGTTTTTTGCAGTTGATAGGTAGAAACTTGTTTAACTCCTGCTTTAGAGAGTCCTTGTTGTTGTAGAGTATTAACAACATGTTGATAGTTTTGACAGCAAGACTAGCCGCCACTCCCGATACCCAGTTGAGGTCTCCCGGACCCCTCAAGGACCCCTCAAGTACACTCAGATACACCTCTCCCGCTACTGTGAGAGTGGTACTCGTGGTGATGGATGCCGCAGATTAGAAGTATATGTACAGTGCCCAGATGAGTTGGTGGTAGGGTCACCGCACTTCAGCCTTTGCCGGGCGGTGGACTCCGGCGCGCCGTTCACAGGGAGTCTTCACGGGAGTGGAGTGGGCCCGTACCCCACTTCTGTTGCAGTACGGCGGCGAACGGCTGAGGGGGCACTGAAACACTAAGATCTAGGCGATATAGAATTGTTGTTGGAGACTTGAGAGTACGATCTTTATTGGTGATGCAGAGGGGAGGGCGGCGTGGAAAGTGCTTTAGTGCCAATAGTGCGGAGATGCAGGGGACGGGACTTGGTAATGGCCACTAAGGAAGTGACAGCAGGAAAACCAGAGGGGAAGATCGTACATACAGATCATATACAAAATTAATAACATGATCGGGGCAGAAGGTCTCGAATAATAACAAAAAAGTATAACATTCAAACTCCTGCTAAATTTTAGTGGCAAAACATACTGTAATTATACAGCTTTCACTTGAGATAGGTGGACTCTAAAGATCCTCTCTGTGGCTGGATTGCTCACTAATAATGTAACTGGCGTCAAAAAAATCCAATATAATGCACAGCCAATGAAATCTGGGGGGCAAGCTTGCCCGTGGGAACATAATTCCTAACCATGACTTGATCTCCAACTTTTAGACTGGTGGCCCTCCGTCCACGATCATATCTTTCCCTAACTTTTTCATGAGACACTTTAAGATTAGCCTTAACCTTCTTCCATAGATCCCTAATATTATCGGGATCTATTGTCTCTGGTAATATCTCATTAAGTGACCAAAGGTTGTGGGCGGCGTGTTGGGAACAAATTTAAACATAAGAGAAGCTGTAGTAAACTTATGGGACTCAAGAACCGCCAAATTTAAAGCAAAGGCCAACCAATGCAGGGACGTATCCCACCTGGAATTATCTTCATAATGAAATACGATGAGAGCCGATCTAAGTTTACGATTGACCCGCTCCGCCAGAGATGGTTGAGGATAATATGCCAAAGTAGTTACATGTGATATAGACAGATCAGAACAGAACTTACGGAAGAGATTGGATGTAAAGGCTTTAGTATTGACAGAAACTATATATTGACAGGGACCAAAAGAAGCTAATATGGTATTTAATAAGATATCGTGGACTGAGCGGTTGCCAGCTTAGTCTGAAATAACCAGAAACATCTACTGAAACCATCTACACATACCAGAATGAATTTGTTGGCGTTCCCCTTTGATTAGGGTAAGGGTCCGACGTAGTCTATATAGAGGCGTTCCATGGGGCGCGACGCTTGATGAGATGATAATAGACCTAGCTTAGTGGTCAAGGTGGGCTTACTTAGCAAGCAAGATTTACAAGCTCTTACCAATTCACGAATTTCGCCGTCCATGCCTTTCCAAATGAATATCTCTCGGATCTTTTCCCGAGTTTTGAAGGTGCCTAAATGCCCCCCTAATGGGGTCTCGTGATAATACTTGAAGATCATAGGCACAAGAACAGCTGGAACCACTACTTTCATCTTTTGATCATGCCTCGATGGGCAACATAAGACCCCGTTCCTCAGCACATAAGGGACTACATGTTCCCCAGAAGAAAGGGTCTCAATAATAGGGGCCAGCATGGGATCTTCACGTTGATATTTTTCAATATCCCTGAACAACACGGGGGCATCAGTTACAATGGCATTAATACCCGAAGGGCATGGGCGTGGGAAGAGAGAACTATCTTGCTGTTCGGTGGTTTCCACATCATGAGAAAACATGCGGCTTAGTCCATCCGCAAAAACATTTTCAGATCATCCGATATGCCTAACATCAAATTGGAAAGCAGAAATCCTGATGGCCCAGCGGGCTATACGACCAGTACGCTGCGGCCTAGCTAAGACCCAACTTAAAGCTCGATTATCTTTTTACAGGTCGAACTTGACGTGTTCCAGATGGAGGCGGAACTCCTCTAGTGCAAATAAGACTGCCAAACCCTCAAGTTAGTAGATGGAATGTTTGGCCTCTTGGGCCGATAATGTCCTAGACTCATAAGGGATGGGTCGCCTTCCGAGTTCAGTTTCCTGAAGAAGCACAGCAGCCACCGCCGATGATGAGGTGTCAGTTTGAAGGATGAATTTCTTCGAAAAATCAGGCATAGCAAGGACCGGGGCGTTGCAAAGAGCCGATTTCAGATCTTCAGAAGCGGCTTGTTGAGACGGCCCACACTAAAATTTGACGCCTTTCCTACGAAGTAAGTTCAAGGGCGCAGCTCTATTAGCGAAGTTAAGGATAAATTTTCTGAAGAAATTCACCGTGCCGATGAACCTGACAATACCTTTGATGTCCTTAGGAGGTTTGAAATCACGGATGGCCTTGTTCTGGAATGACCGATAGAAACACCGTCGGGCGAAACAATATGCCCTAGGAATGACATGGAAGGTTTATCAAAAGCTACCTTAGATAACTTCACAGTCAGCCCGGCCTTACGAAGGCGATCGATTACTTCCTTCAGATGATCTAGGTGTTCTTCAAAGGTCTCAGAAAATACGACGACATCATCGAGATAGTGATACAAGTACTCAAACTTGATGTCGGAAAAGTCCCAATCTAGCAGTCTAGTGAGCACAGCTGCACCCGTGGGGAGCCCGAAAGGCACGCGGTTGTACTCATACAAGTTCCAATCCGTGGCAAACGCTCGTAGATGTTTCGATTCTACAGCTAGAGGGATCTGGTTGTACGCCTGATTAAGGTCTATGATGGTGAAGAACGTAGCTTTCCGAAACCATGAAAAACAAGAGTGAAGGTCGGGAAGAGGCACCGATTGTAACACCACCTTCCGATCTAAAGCCCTATAATCAATGACAGGCCTGAAGCCACCTTGGGGTTTCGGCGCCAGACAAATGGGCGATGAATACGCCGACTTACAGGGTGGAATAATACCATCTTTTAACATCTGGTGGATGATCTCCTTCAGAGCCTTCATTTTAGGTGGAGACAGCCTATAAGGCGGAAATCTAACTGGGATCGATTCCATAACCTCAATCTTGTATTCAATAAGGTCAGTAACACCAAGAGTATCAGAAAATACATCAGGAAACGACTGACACCATTTACGAATACTCTCAGCCTGCTCCTCAGGTAGATGTCGAAGGTCTAACAACATCTCATCCTGGGTAGGCGAAACAGATGAACATGACACATAATTACCTTTGAGCACAGGAATTTTACAATATTTAGCAAATTTGAAGGTGCACGACTTGCTCTGAATTTCGAGCACTAGACCAGTAGAAGACATAAAATCTGCTCCTAATATTACGGGGCAAGACGTGCTTAGCCACAAACAGTTTGATTTTCCAAGTAAACTTAGAAATACGAATTTTGGCGAATATGAAACCTAAAATTTCAAAAAGGAGAGGAATTAGCCGAAACGCATTGTAGCGACGACACACATTAATCAGGAAACTTACAGACAGACTTTAATTTGGAATACCATTCAGCCGAAATAATAGAACAAACACTCCCTGAGTCTAATAGAGCAGTGAGCGGTTCACTATTCAACTCGATCTTAAGAAATGGTACGAGTGCGGGGGACTCCGCCGCAATTCTGGGCATCATTTAGGGCATTCAAATGCGGGGTTAGAAGAACTTCTACAATGTTCCGACCTTTCGGTGGGTTTAACGGGGCCTGAGCCTTGGGAAGATGAACTTGCCGACTCAGCCTATGACACCAGTCAGTTTCGATTATTAGAGTTCGTGGAGGTTGCACCAGTAGTTGAGCGGGAGGGGGTGCTATTGGCATTAGGGCAATTCTTGGCGAGATGATTAAAGGAGCCACACTTGAAACATTCTTGAGATGACCCTGCCCCATTCTTTGTCCCACTGGATTTGATCAAAAGGCACGTCTTACGGAGATGTTCCGTAGACCCTCAAGCATAGCATTTACGGGTGCTGTATGTTCGGCGAGGTGAAGGTCGAAAATTACTAGAAGACGCAGGGAGCTCCTTCGCGACTCTTAAAGTGTCGGCATACCGCACTCCTTCAGCTGAAACAGCCATAGCCTCCAATTCTGCAAACGATTGAGGACGTAACAGGCTCTCAGTTTCTTACTGCCTATTCAAGGCAACATTACATCAATCTCTGGTCTCTCAAATCAGCATTTACAAATTGAAATTACAGGGGTATTTAATATCCAAACTACCGGGCCTTCATGGAAAAGAACAGGTTAAATAACTGGCCCAAACACAAGGTGAATGGAAGCACACGGCGTTCCAATATAATGAACACTTAAAAACCTACAGGGCTCTATTCCGATGAAACAGGGGCTATTCCCAAACTACTGAGGTGATTCGTATAGGAATTGCATTAAACAATTACAGTAGGAAAAACAGTTAGAAACGTAGTCACCTTAAAAAAAAGATGAAAGGGCTCGGAGAGGGTACATCACTCTCTATCCCCGATTTAAAGTCAACGCTTTATGAAATGATTACATTAGCCGGAAAAGATTTACATTTTAGAAAAGTTTGTTACATGACAAAGGAGTCGGACCTTTCCCTCGGGTTAAACTGCGGAGGTAGCAAGAAAGAAATAGGTTGTGCGGCCATTACCTTGTAGATATTCTGCTGACTGATGAAAAAGGCCGCCCGCCTCCTACTTTGACACACACACTCAGTAAGATGACGATCAATTGGCCAAGAAACGTGAAAAGCCGCAGTTTATAAACCCTCAGGGAATGTTCGAGATAGTTCAAGATTAATCAGCACACCCCCTCTTAAATTTTATTGGCAGATACAAAGTGAAGAAGAAATACGGGATTGGTTGGAAATTAATTACAAAAATTTGTGATTGGCTAGATTAAAAACTGGCGGAAAGAAAAGGAAATATTGCCGACCCAAAAATAAATGATCATCATTCAGTTACAAAAACCTAGAAACACCAAACTTCCGTAAATTATAACTTCTTACACCTTGCACCAGGGTGAGTGATCATAGTTTTGAGTAGTGTCATCTGTGGATGAATGTCCAAACTTCTTGATGAATGGCAAACAAAACAAGGAGAAATTCACTCAGTTTAGGCAACTGCACAATAACAAAATTACATTATATTTCTGTGGTGACATCTTCTGAATAAAGTTCTAAGTTAGTGTAGTTTTAATTTTACTGTTTTACCAATAGACGAGTTCGTTTACGCGCTGAATTTAAATGCGCGGCGTTGGGATGTACCTCCCGGTACAATAATAATAATTTTCAGGACTTTTCCCAGTACTTGGAGTCAGCACTGTATAAGTTATTGATTATGCCCACTTTTACGGACGGATGCCCTTGTTGACACCAATGCTATGTGAAGAATATATTCAGTATAGCTTGTCTCTGCAGTGGTTTGTAGTGCGATATGTTGAACGTAAATGAAGATGTCTATTAATATATACACCGACAACTAATCTCCGAGCTAGAGAAATATACCAAACACGGTTAAAACCCCGCCCTGGCCGAGATCGAGCCCAGGGCCCTGTGGACCGAAGACCAGTTCTCTGACCATTCAGCTAATGAGCCGGATAATAATAATAATAATTGTTACCGTGTTTTTGTGGTAGTTAGATGTGAAAGAAGGTGCGGGGTGGTGAACAGGTCTCAAGCTACGAAAGTAAAATTAATTTAAAATTTAACAAGGTTATATTTTCTTTTCAAAATTAAGAAATAACAAGTACGGCAGGTACAGAGTAGCAAAGCAACAAAAGATGCAATTACAGTATTTACAGTATTTGGGCTTCGAGCCCCGAATTCACACTTCTAGGGCAATTAGCCCAACTTTACTCCAAAATAAGTTTTACCAGAGGGGCAGAAAACCCCATTCATGATCAGGAGCACTTGCTCCTAATTACACAGAAAAGCCTCCTCGAGGCATACAACACTCAATTTTCAAGAAAGAGCTACTCGCTCTCAAACTATAAGCCTCTCAAAGGCCACACCAAACTCCACCTTCAAGTTGTCCTCTCAGGACATAGACACAGGGGTAAAATACCCAACCTACTGAGGTCTATTAAGTGAAAAAGGTTAATTACATGACCTCTAAAATAACAATTTGAGAGGAGGCGATCTGCACTCCTAATGTATTTGTTTCAAAACCTAATTTGGCTCTAGGCCACTGATGCAAGGGCTAATCCCATACTACAGAGGTGACTTTAGAAAAGAACAATTTACATTACATTAAGGAAGAATCGGTTGTGAGAAATAAGTTCACCTCAAAACAATATGAGTGGGAGCTCGAGAGGGCTAAGCACTCTCTATCCCGATATGCAGTTTAAAAGATAGAATAGATACTAAGTTTCTTTACATTTTAAGGAAGGTTACATTATGGAAAAACTTCGGACCCGCCCCGAGAGTTAAACTGCTGAGCTAGCAAAGAAAGAAGGTATTAATCGGCCATTACCTTGTTGTTGACCGCTGCCGAAGAAAGAGGCGCTTCCCGCCCCCTGCTATGTACTTTACACACTAAAAGATGGAACAGAAGTGGCGCAGAGACCCAAAAATCAGCAGTTTATATACTCTCGCGGAAAGTTCGAGGCGTTTTAGGGAAGAAAACACCCGCCCACAATCACTTTATTGGCTAGGGTACAGCAACATATCCCCTTTGGAGAAGATACACCTGATTGGTTAGAAATTAATTTTAAAAATTCGGGATTGGCTAAATACAAAACAAGGGGAAAGAAAGGGGTATACAGCCAACTTAAACAATAACAGAAAGAAATTTAACAAGAAACAAACTTTTGAATTCAAAATTTCTCCAAAAAAACTGTTCTTTCACTCCGCACTAGGGTGCACTATTGTTGATCTTCAGTAGTGTCCTCTAGAAGAGAAGGTTCACACTTCTTACTACAAGCAAAACAAAAATACGTCGAAAATGACACAGTTCAAAAACTCCAAAATTTCCAGGTAGTGACATCTTCTGAGAAAGTAGAAAATTAATACCGTAGATAAAGTTCAGGCTTCCTCCAGCAGAGGAGTTTCAATTGGCGCACATTTTAAATTAGCGGCGTGGAGGTGTACCGCCCGGTACAGACCTCCCCCCCCCCCCAACAGTTCCTCCAGGGGTGACACTGGCAATTTGTTTGGAAACAAGTTTCAAGTTTTGATTTTGATATGGAGATTAATTGCAGAAGTATTTATAGGATTTTCTTAATGTGGTTTGATTCAGTTTCAAATTTTGTGTTGTGACAGGCGAAGTAAAGTCTTTATGTTTGTAGAAATTCAGAAGGAAAACTTTAGTTTTTAAAGTTGAGGAAAATTTTCTAAGTCCACCAAATATTGCAGTAGAATACCCAAGAAAAGGTAGTAAAGTTGATCTGGAATGTCCGTATAGTTGATGTCGATTAAGTTGGATGGCCAGACCGGCCGTTGCAGCTTGCATCCAAAGGCGGCCGCTCGGGCCCCTCAAGTACCCTGAGATACCGCTCGCCCGCACTATGAGAGGAGTAGAGGTGTTGAAGCACGCCGCGCCCGCGGTGAACATATATAGGCTGCGGGCCAGTAGCAGGTCGTGCGCCGCACATCAGCCTTGGCCGGGAGGAGGGCTCCGGCTCGCCGTGCACATGTCGTCCTCGCTGGGGAAGAGGGGGCCCTTCCTCTATCCCAGTCGCTGCACGGCGCCGCGCGGCTGCGGGGGCACTGAAACATTAAAGCTAGGCGGCAGAATTGTTGGACCATCATCATTTTTTGAGGGCACAGGCTTTGTGGAGAGGTTGAGGGGCCAGCGGCGTGCAGCAATTCATTTCAGATGCGAGCCACTGTGTGTAGTGGAGCAGGAGACGGGAGCGTGGTAATGGCCGTGGTAAGGACAGAATGGCAGTTTAACGGTTCGGGGAAGGTTTGACAAAAATGCTTACAGATGAAACAAGATATTATAGAAGGGGCAGAATGCCTCAAAAGTGAAAACTCAAAAAAAATATAACCTTCATATTCCTTTCAAATTATATAAAGCAAGTTGACACAAAATTTACACTGGTTTCACCTGCGACAGGTGAACCCTAAATATCCTCTCGGTGGCTGGATTACTCAATAACAATGTAACCGGCGTAAGGAAATCGAGAATGACACACGGCCCATGAAATCTGGGGGCAAGCTTGCCCGCGGGAACAAAATTCTTGACCATTACCTGGTCACCTACCTTCAAATGGGTGGGTCTCCGTCCACGATCATACCTTTCCCTAACCTTTTCATGAGACACTTTAAGATTGGCTTTAGCCTTCTTCCAAAGATCTTTAATATTATCCGGATCTATTGTCTCGGGTAGAATGTCACTCAGAGACCAGAGGTTAGAGAGCGGCGTGTTGGGAACGAACTTGAACATCAAAGAGGCTGGAGTAAATTTATGTGATTCATGAACCGCCGAATTCAAAGCAAAAGCTAACCAATGCAGGGACGTGTCCCACCTGGAGTGATCTTCATGATGATGGGCAATAAGCGCGGACCTGAGATTACGGTTAACCCGTTCAGCCAGAGATGGTTGAGGGTAATAAGCAGAAGTAGTTACATGAGAGATGGACAATTCAAAACAGAATTTACGAAAAAGATTTGATGTGAACGCCTTAGCATTATCAGACACAATATATTGGCACGGACCAAAAGAAGCAAAAATAGAATTTAAGCAAGTAATGGTGGACTGAGCGGTAACCAGCTTAGTCGGAAATAACCAGGAAAATCTTGTAAAACCATCTACGCATACAAAGATAAACTTGTTAGCATTTCCCTTAGACTGGGGGAAGGGTCCTACATAATCAATATACAGGCGTTCCATGGGGCGCGACGCTTGATGAGAAGACAAAAGGCCTACCTTGGTGGACATGGTTGGTTTACTAAGCAAACAGGATTTACAAGCCTTCACTAGTTCACGGATTTCACCGTCCATACCTTTCCAGATGAACATTTCACGAATCTTCTCACGAGTTTTAAAGATTCCAAGATGCCCCCCTAATGGGGTCTCATGATAGTACTTGAAGATCATAGGCACAAGAACAGCTGGAACGACAACCTTCATCATCTTATCATGCCTCGAAGGGCAACATAGAACACCATTCCTCAGAACATAAGGGACAACATGTTCCCCAGAAGAAAGGGTTTCCATTATCGGAGCCTGAGTCGGATCTTCACGTTGGTATTTCTCGATATCCCTAAAGAGCATGGGAGCATCTGTTAAGATGGCATTAACATCAGATAGTATGGACTCGGGAGGTGATGAACTGTCGACCGGTTCATGGGTCTCGAGGTCGTTGGAAAACATACGGCTGAGTCCGTCAGCGACAACATTTTCGGTACCTCGGATATGCCTAACATCAAATTGGAAGGCAGAAATACGGATGGCCCAACGGGCTATACGACCAGTACGACGCGGCCTACCTAAGACCCAGCTTAAGGCTTGATTATCTGTCTCCAGGTCGAATTTGACATGTTCCAGATAGAGACGGAACTTTTCTAAGGCAAATAAGACTGCCAAACCTTCGAGCTCATAGATGGAATACTTGGCTTCTTGAGCCGACAAAGTCCTAGATGCATAGGCGATGGGTCGCCTCCCTAGTTCAGTCTCTTGAAGAAGGACTGCAGCCACTGCTGACGACGACGCGTCGGTTTGGACGATGAATTTCTTTGAGAAATCAGGCATAGCAAGTACAGGGGCATTACAGAGAGCTAATTTAAGATCTTCAAAAGCGGCTTGTTGAGAAGGTCCCCACTCGAATTTGATGCCTTTCCTACGAAGAAAGTTCAAGGGTGCCGTTCTATTAGCGAAGTTAGGAATAAACTTCCTGAAGAAATTCACCATACCAATGAACCTGGCGGTCCCTTTGATGTCCTTGGGAGGTTTAAAATCACGGATGGCCTGTGTTCTAGAATGATCGACTGCAACACCATCAGGTGACACAATATGCCCTAGGAATGACATAGAGGGCTTAGCAAAGGCAACCTTGGACAACTTGACAGTTAACCCAGCCTTACGAAGGCGATCGAGAACTTCTCGCAGATGATCTAGATGTTCTTCAATAGTCTCTGAAAATACGACGACATCATCCAAGTAGTGGTACAAGTACTCAAATTTGATGTCGGAGAAGACCCTATCTAGCAGCCTAGTGAGTACAGCTGCTCCCGTGGGGAGCCCGAAAGGCACGCGGTTGTATTCGTATAAATTCCAGTCCGTGGCAAACGCTGTAAGATGTTTAGACTCTTCCGCAAGGGGAATTTGATTGTAGGCTTGATTCAAATCCAAGATAGTAAAGAACTTGGCCTTACGAAACCATGAAAAACAAGAATGAAGGTCGGGAAGGGGCACAGATTGTAACACCACCTTCCGATTGAGAGCCCTATAATCAAAGACAGGCCTGAAGCCCCCTTGGGGTTTCGGGACTAGAAAAATAGGTGACGAATACGCCGACTTAGAGGGCCTAATAATACCATCCTTCAACATCTGATCGATGATTTCTTTCAGAGCCTTCATTTTAGGTGGAGATAGCCTATAAGGTGGAAAACGGACAGGAATTGAATCCGTGACCTCAATTTTGTATTCAATAAGGTCAGTAACACCAAGAGTATCAGAGAACACCTCTGGAAATGACTGACATAATTTACGAATACTATCAGCCTGCTCCTCATGTAGATGTCTAAGGTCTAAAAACATCTCCTCCTGGGTAGGCGAAATAGATGATCATGCTACAGAATTACACTTTAACAAGGGAATTTTACAATTGGAAGCAAATTTGAATGTGCACGACTTACTCTGAAGATCGAGCACAAGACCAGTGTGAGAAATGAAGTCAGCTCCCAATATGATGGGGCAAGACAAGTGCTTGGCCACCAACAATTTGATTTTCCATGTAAATTTAAAAATACGAATTTTGACCTGTAAAGAACCTAGAATTTCCAATGGAGATGAATTATCCGAAACATATTGAACAGGAGAAGAGACATAGTCAGGTAGTTTACAAACAGATTGCAATTTTGAATACCATTGGTCCGAAATGATTGAACAAACACTGCCTGAATCTAATAGAGCTGTTATAGGCTCGTTATTTAACTCAATCTTAAGGAAAGGAACAGGTGCGGGGGTATCCGCCGCAATCCGAAGACATTCTTTGGGGCATTCAAAAGATAGATTTGCAGATTGAACATTCCCTGAATTTACGACCTGTTTGCCAGGGGCTGAGCCTCGGGAAGATGGATTAGTCGACTCAGCCGAAGCCACTAGTCACTTTTGATTCTTGTTGGAAGTTGCACCTGAAGTTGAGCAGGAGGGGGTGCTATTCGAATTTGGGCAATTTTTGGCGATATGTGATAAAGCCCCACATTTAAAACAGCCCTGTGATGAACCGACCCCATTCCTTGTCCCACTCGGCTTGAGCAATGGGCACTTGTTCCGAAGATGGTCGGGCGATCCACAAGCATAGCATTTACGAGGTGTGACTGGTCGGCGAGGAGGAGGAGGCCGAGGATGACCAAAAGAAGGAGGGGGTTCTTTCGCGACACGCAAAGAATCGGCGTATCTAACTCCTTCCGCTGAGACGGCCAATGCTTCAAGTTCCGAGAAGGTTTGCGGGCACGCCGCGAAATACAAATATGACCTATAGGATGGTGAAATTCCTTCTACAATAGCCTGTACAATCTGCTCTTCAGGAAAATGAAGAGCAAACACCCTAGTATAGAATTTAATATCTTGGATGAAGTCTGCCAAGTTTTCATCCAAACGCTGTACACGATAATAGTACTTCTGAATAAGGGAGGACCTGGCCCTAGCCGGGATGAAGTTAGCTAGCAAGTGGGCGTGGAAATCCTCAATAGATGATTACTCGGCAATGGCTCTTACTATTTTGTCTGAGAGAATGCCAATTGCATAAGGATAGATGATTTGCAAAATCTGACATGGGGAAAGAGAAAACACGAGGGCATGATCCTGAAATTCAACTAAAAATCTTAAAAATGAAATTACTTCACTGGTGGTATTAACGGAAAACTTAGAGATACCTCTGAGCAACATTGCTAATGGATGAGGCAAGCTGCTAAACCCGGGTGACATAGTAGGTAAAGGTTTCAGTGGCAAGGAAGTTAATTCAGAACGGATATTACTCAACGATGCACGGCGTTCAGACTCGTTGTCCAATGGGGCGGAGATAGTTTGAGCAGCAACGGTTATCCTATTGACTTCTCCCTTAGGAGGCTCTTCCTCGCTACCTACATTCATCGTGGTGGGTTGATCAATTTTGGGAGGAACTTCCCCAGTTAACAATTGAGTGACCTTGCTAGATAATTCAGAAATACTCTCAAGCAACGTACTAGCTTCCTTCCTCTGAACGTCATTCAACTTCAGAGACAACAGATCGTTAACCCTATTTGAAAAATGATATAGCCTGGCTTGCACGCGCTTAATTTGATTAGGAGAAGGATCATTTTCATCAAAAAAACTAACTACCGATGCTAGCCCAGTAGTATTCTCGGTAATCGTGGAAAGAGAGTCGTCAATTTCTTTCTCTCCCAAATTGGGGATGGAAATGGGCAAATCAAGGGACTCTCTAAGCTTGTTGGTGTCTATCGCAACCGTGCCTCCAGATTGCACATTTCTGATAGTTAACTCATAGATCAACTCCTCTTTGCGCAAATAGTTAAGATGGAGAACATCGCGAGGGCCGGGCATGATGACAGAACAAATTTTGAAAAACTCAAAAAATTCCAGCAACTGAGAAAATGGTTAGAGTTCGGAACAAAACAATGTTTAGCCGTCAAAAGGGGCTAAATTGAGACCCATTCAACCACGCTCTGCTACCACTTGTTACCGTGTTTTTGTGGTAGTTAGAGGTGAAAGAAGGTGCGGGGTGGTGAACAGGTCTCAAGCTACGAAAGTAAAATTAATTTAAAATTTAACAAGGTTATATTTTCTTTTCAAAATTAAGAAATAACAAGTACGGCAGGTACAGAGTAGCAAAGCAACAAAAGATGCAATTACAGTATTTACAGTATTTGGGCTTCGAGCCCCGAATTCACACTTCTAGGGCAATTAGCCCAACTTTACTCCAAAATAAGTTTTACCAGAGGGGCAGAAAACCCCATTCATGATCAGGAGCACTTGCTCCTAATTACACAGAAAAGCCTCCTCGAGGCATACAACACTCAATTTTCAAGAAAGAGCTACTCGCTCTCAAACTATAAGCCTCTCAAAGGCCACACCAAACTCCACCTTCAAGTTGTCCTCTCAGGACATAGACACAGGGGTAAAATACCCAACCTACTGAGGTCTATTAAGTGAAAAAGGTTAATTACATGACCTCTAAAATAACAATTTGAGAGGAGGCGATCTGCACTCCTAATGTATTTGTTTCAAAACCTAATTTGGCTCTAGGCCACTGATGCAAGGGCTAATCCCATACTACAGAGGTGACTTTAGAAAAGAACAATTTACATTACATTAAGGAAGAATCGGTTGTGAGAAATAAGTTCACCTCAAAACAATATGAGTGGGAGCTCGAGAGGGTTAAGCACTCTCTATCCCGATATGCAGTTTAAAAGATAGAATAGATACTAAGTTTCTTTACATTTTAAGGAAGGTTACATTATGGAAAAACTTCGGACCCGCCCCGAGAGTTAAACTGCTGAGCTAGCAAAGAAAGAAGGTATTAATCGGCCATTACCTTGTTGTTGACCGCTGCCGAAGAAAGAGGCGCTTCCCGCCCCCTGCTATGTACTTTACACACTAAAAGATGGAACAGAAGTGGCGCAGAGACCCAAAAATCAGCAGTTTATATACTCTCGCGGAAAGTTCGAGGCGTTTTAGGGAAGAAAACACCCGCCCACAATCACTTTATTGGCTAGGGTACAGCAACATATCCCCTTTGGAGAAGATACACCTGATTGGTTAGAAATTAATTTTAAAAATTCGGGATTGGCTAAATACAAAACAAGGGGAAAGAAAGGGGTATACAGCCAACTTAAACAATAACAGAAAGAAATTTAACAAGAAACAAACTTTTGAATTCAAAATTTCTCCAAAAAAACTGTTCTTTCACTCCGCACTAGGGTGCACTATTGTTGATCTTCAGTAGTGTCCTCTAGAAGAGAAGGTTCACACTTCTTACTACAAGCAAAACAAAAATACGTCGAAAATGACACAGTTCAAAAACTCCAAAATTTCCAGGTAGTGACATCTTCTGAGAAAGTAGAAAATTAATACCGTAGATAAAGTTCAGGCTTCCTCCAGCAGAGGAGTTTCAATTGGCGCACATTTTAAATTAGCGGCGTGGAGGTGTACCGCCCCGTACAACAACAACAACAACAACAATAATAATAATAATAATAATAATAATAATATATTTTTCGTAAGTTCCTTTGTTTTTAAGTACCTTTAAGTCGCGCCCCGTGAATCAAGTCCACATTCAACGTTATCGATGCTCTGCTGTCTGAAACTGAAATGAAATGGCGTATGGCTTTTAGTGCCGGGAGTGTCCGAGGACAACTTCAGCTCGCCAGATACAGGTCTTTCGATTTCACGCACGTAGGCAACCTGCGCGCCGTGATGAGGATGCACTTACGATGAAGACGACACATACACCCAGCCCCTGTGCCAGTGAAATAAACCAATTATGGTTAAATTTCCCGACCCTTCCAGGAATCGAACCCAGGACCCCTGTGACCAAAGGCCAACACGCTATCCCTTTAGCCATGGAGCCAGACTAGATGCATAACTGAGAACATTACATGGTTTATAGCCTTTATAAGTGATGTAAAAATGTTAGCCAAGTGCTTCCATGTGGGGACTCAAAATTCTACTGAGCGTTATAATCACTGCATTTGGGAATGTTCCTCTATATACTCTTGAGATGGGTGTTCTAGATGCAGTAGTCTGGTGTAACAGCCAGGATGAAGGTCCTGAAGTACTTGGAAATAAACTATGTATCTATTTGTAATTGACAAAACTCGTGTACAGGAAGCAGGAACGTTCACTGATCAGAAGCCAGAAGCAGAAGGAAGAACGAAAGATGCTGTTGGAATGTTCAGAATTTGTGGTATCCATCTAAAAAATACAGTTATGTTTAGAAGCTGTTTCCCGTTACCAGCAAAAGCCATAACTCAAACATCATCAAAACTGGAAGGCTAATATACCCCACATTAACTAATATGATAGATATTTTGGATGTGTTCTTATAATAAGTTCCAAAAATAGTAGCAGTCTGATAAAAGAAACGGAAACATTTCAAAAACTACATATGATAATTGTAAATTCTCTCCCCAACACTGTGATCAAATTTTAATTGATGAGGAGGTTTCTAACCTGACATTACCTGTTGTTAGTGTGAGTAGGAAAGGGATAGAATGTGAATTAAAAGCAATTAAAATAAATTCACCTGAATAAACCAATGTGACTTTTTCTCTAATTTTTTAAAAATTAATTTGTAGTGTGTGGAGGCCCCGCGTTGTCGGGGTGGAGTGCCGGCCTCTTGCCCGGAGGTCCCGGGTTCTATTCCTTTGCAGGTCGGGGACTGTTACCTGGATCTGAGGGATGGTTCGAGGTCCACTCAGCCTATGAGATTACAACTGAGGAGCTATCTGACACCGAGATGGTGGCTCCGATCTAAAGGCTAAGAATAACGGCCGAGAGGATTCGTCGTACCGACCACACGACACCTCGCAGCCTTCGGGCTGCGCAGCGGTCGCTTGGTAAGCTATGATCCTTCGGATCTGTTGCGCCAAGGGTTTTGGATTTGATTCTTGTAGTTTTTTGTAAAAATTACAGTAGTAAATACAGCAGCATACTGTACCACGGTTATGAGTCAACTCAGAAAAAGCTGCTGATTACATGTTATAAAATTCTCAGCCATAGCATTAACGTAAGAAAGGGTTCCGCTCCATTGCTAAATGGTTAGCATGCTGGTCTTTGGTACAAAGATTCCTGGGTTCGATTCCCGACAGTGTTCTGTCTCAGGCGCTTTGTGGGTGTGCCGTCTTCAACATTAGAATTCATCCTAGGTAGGGCTCGATATTCATAGGCGCGCGAGCGTCAATTAAATATACCTCCAGCAGGCCTCTCCGGTAGTCATACGCCATTATAACGTGATAGGAGAAAAGGCTTAATATACTGTAATGTACTGTACCTAATATACTCAGGAGTAGCCAGTATCTTTGGATATGTTGATCATTCTAAGCTCACCGGATAAAACATGAGTCACCCCTGGAGAAATCATTACAAGCGTCATTTAATACCGTGTAACTCCGCCTCTGGACTTGACAGCCGTCACGCCCAGATTCAGCTAGGAAGTCAGGTACGTCGCATCCAGGTTAAGCCATCCGCTGAGGATTTGATCGCACAATTCGAGCAAATTGCCGGGATGCTGATGTCGGTGCGTTATCCGCTGTTCCAACATGTCCCACAAGTCAGTTCAACTCAGGTGATTTTTCAGGCCAACTGAGATGTAGTGGGGTGGGGGACAGTTCATAGAACCAGTCAGATATGCGTCCAAACCCAATGAACTTGGTTCTTGTCATCTTGAAAAATCGGGGTATCAATAGCATACTAATCCTGCAGACGTTGACTGAAAGGCAACACCTGATCATCCAGAATGTTTAAATAAACATGCTGGTTCATGTTAGTGATCAGCTCAGTGAGCGAGCCCAATCCATGATACAAAAAGCACCCCTAAAACTTCACAAACCAACCTCCGGCTTGAACCTTACCTTGCACACATCCGGGATGAAATGCTTCATATGGCCTCGTTGCATGACGGGAATACACTCAGAAACGTGATTTTTCAGACCATATTACGTTCCGACAGTCAGCTACTGCCAACGTTCGATGATTTCTAGCCCATTGAAAACGCGCAAATTTAGTTGCCTGTGTGAGTAATGGTGTCTTACGTGGAGTCCGACTCCAAATGTTCATTGCATGCAGTTCCTGTCACAATGTTCTCTCGCTAACAGGTTGGGATGGACCTTCATTCATTGGCTGCAACAATTCCTGCCGGGTTTGGATGAGGTTTTGATTCACAAGCCGTGAAGCGCGTCTCCGGTTCCTTTCAGTCAGGATCTTTTCAACACCCAAATCCTGACGTCGTGTTTCGTGGCCAATTGTAGTACACCACCAGTTGTAGACACATTGTACAGTCCGCTGCGAAACACCAACAAATCCAGCAACTTCATGCACCGTATGGCCATGGGCACCGCCAAACACGATTGCCCGCTTTTGCCACTCTGTCACATCCTTACATCTACCCAAGTTGATGTACACTGTCCGGTGGAAACATCAATGTCTCACTGATCGCTACTGCCTTACGCTCACGTAGAGGCAGTGCGCGTGCGGTTGAGCACGGGAATCGTTCGCTGTACAGGCTTAACGATCAATCTGTGTGTGCACACTAGGATAACTAATTTTTGGTCCGGTGAGATTGTTTCCTACTGTACACCAAAGTCGACTTGAAAACAGTAAATGTGTCCGATAACCAATTAATTCGTAAAAGAGTCGTATTGTTGCAACATTACTAGAG
This sequence comes from Anabrus simplex, assembly GCF_040414725.1. Lineage (NCBI taxonomy): Eukaryota > Metazoa > Arthropoda > Insecta > Orthoptera > Tettigoniidae > Anabrus > Anabrus simplex. Next base: position 45,852,519 of record NC_090266.1, on the reverse strand, counting down.
AGTACCATAACAATGGGTGCTGATGCTTGCGATAAAGAACGGTAAAGAGTACAATACGCTGTGTTAAACTACATGATCTCAAGAGACAAGAAATAACCATCAAAAAAGTTGTATAGAAAATAATTTCTCAAGCTGAAAATCACAGCGAGATCTCCCAGTAAGGCACCCTTTTAACGGTAATGATGCTCGCAAAGGGTCGATCCCTCATTATAAGTTGGAGGTAGAACTGAGGAAGTCTGAATAAGTCCTCGGTTACCATGACTTTTTTATAACAGCTCCCGATTTCGTTTATATAAACAATTCATGAAAAGTCTCTTCATCACATCATAAGAGCTGGATATTTATTCTTAAGTTGAAGCTGAATGCGGAGATCCTTGCAAAAGACAGCCAATAACGCGCCGCCTCAATGACTCACAAATATATTTACCACAGCTAAAAGAGACACCATTACCTCGCACGTCACAGGAAACTTCATCATTCAAGAGAACAGGGTTGATATTGAAAATTTCCAATAGGACACAAACAACAGTTCACCAAGCTCTCCATCCTTAACTTGGGGTCACTAGTTTGGTTCCAGACTTGGCTAGTAATTGATGCCAGAATGCTCTATCTGTGACCACACCATAAACCGATTGAAAATACCTTTGGCATGTGACATGAGGGACTTTTCATGTCCTGTATGAGCATTGATGTTGTTTGGGTCATCAGTCCATAGACTGTTTCGATGCAGCCCTCCATACCACCCTAGACTGTGCTAAGCTTTTCATGCCTACCTAACTACTACATCCTGCATCCACTCTAATCTCTTTGTCATATTCATAACTTAGTCTACCCCTCCCGTTTTTACCACCTACACTTCCCTCAACAACTAACTGAACAAGTCCTGGGTGTCTTAAGTTGTGTCCTGTCATTCTGTCTCTTCTTCTGGTCATGATTCGCCAAATCGTTCTCCTCTCACCACTTCGATTCAGTATCTCTTCATCTGTGATTCGATCCAGCCATATTCTTCTGTAACACCACATTTCGAAATCTTCTACTCTCTTTCTTTCTGAGCTAGCTATCGTCCATGTTTCACTTCCATTACCACGCGCCAGATAAAAGTCCTCTAAAACGTCTTTCTAATTCCTATATCAATGTTCGAAGTGAGCAAATTTCTTCTCTTAAAAAAGGAATTCCTGGCTTTTGCTATCTGCATGTTATGTGCGCCTTACTTCTGCCATCATTAGTTATTCTACTTTCCAAGTAACGCCACCTGGGCGACTGCCCTAAGTGCAGATCAGTATTGATTGACGATAATCATCCACTTCTTTTAGGACTTCATTTGCTAATCGAATATTTCCTACATCACCTGACTTCACTCGACTACAGTACACTCCATTACTTTTTATTGGATTTATTTTCATATTGTACTCCTACTCCAAGACTGTACCGGTACCTTTCAGCAATGTCTCCAGATCTTCTGCAGACTCAGATAAAATAACAATATCATCGGCAAATCTCGCAGTTTTTATTCCCTCTCCTTCGATTTTGATTCCTTTTCCAAATTCTTCCTTGATTTCCTTCTTTGCCTGTTCTACGCGAGAACTACGTAACGTATACATCCTTTCACTATGTTGTAGTACCTCTCACGTGAAATTTGTCTTACCCAAACACTGTACTGAAACTAGTTTACTGAATTGCAATGCGGCTTAAAATATACCTCTTGTAGATGTTCGTAAGTGATTAGCTCTGGAATATTATTTGGGATACATCTGTACCCCATCGTTCGAAAAACGTGTTCTGAAGTACCCTTGACGTGGACGGTAACAGGACTTCAGTGCCATGAGCATACTCTCATGAAGTCTTCTTGATCCCTGTGGGTGGTTGTTGCCCCAGAAATCGCTCGAAACTAGACACTGTTCCTGGCAGGCTTTATTTAAATTTACTTTGCCATTTATTGATACTCCTTCGTTCGGAAAATCATTTCGACCTACATACGGTCATAATTTTACAGATGAAGACTACGATCTGGTGGCATTTCAACGATTTAATACAACGAATGAACAAATACGTAAATCACACTGAATTTGCACTCAAAACTCATACACGACTGTTGGGGGCTCGTGAAGTACTGAATGGAACAGATTAATCTAAATGGCGCAAATTCTCTGCTAATTCCCTAACAAGGTCAAAGCCGAAGCCCCGCAATAAACAGAAGTATGTGCACATCACAAAACTTGTATTCAATATTCCATAGAAATTCAAGACTCCAGCTTTGAAATACATATGCTAGTAAAATAAATTCTAAGTGATTATCTGACAAGAATAAATTTGAACTCATAAAATAAGAAACATATTCGAAACAAAACTTACAATTTTATGTAACGACACACGAGTTTTTCTAAAATATGTAAGAGCATGTACTATACCTCTAAATATGGACAAATGTGTAAAATGAAATATATCTTATACCACACCGAATATCCTAATTCGTAAAGATATAACTAAAATGTATTCTTAACTATTGTAAAACAAACATGCGTTTACATCGAAATCCTAGCCCTAGTGATTGGGAAGCTACATTTGTCGTAGTTCAAAATAAAGGGGGTTGAATGGAAGGCTGTAAGACTAAGACTATTAGGAAGGACCATATGGATGATAAGACCAGGATGAGCGAGTATTAAAAAAGCAATTATAATATGGAAGGTAAATAAAAATGCAAACAGCCTATGGTATGGGTTTAAAGCAGTTACTGAGATAGGAAAACGGGTGGTTACTCTTAAAGGTAGTAAAGACTTGTAAAGAATGCCCACTGTATTGTAACAGATAAATAAAGTGATTCAGAAAGAAGCGCAAGTTAGAAAGAAACAGATTTAGGAATGGCTGCGGAAATAAGAAGAAATTGAAGGAAACCACCAAGCGATTGAATTTAGTGAAGAAGATATCTAAGGATAACATTGCGGCATAAATAATTGGCAGTTATATGCATTATAGTGACAACATGATACTTCAAGGCAGAAACAAGTTCCTGGAATGATTAATAAACAAGGGAAGTGTGTATGTGAGGATTTTCAAGATGCACAATTATTTAGAATTATTATGTATATATTGTTGGGCATAATGATAATGTCCAGGAAGAGGAAGCGACTGATACTAGTGAACACTAGTAGTAGGGCAAAGCCGATGCTAAAAAACCTAGTCAGCGCTGAGTCAGCATTTTCCCGTGAGGTCATTGACCCATAGTTGAGTAGTAAGGCGCCAATTGTAACATCTAAAAGCTATTGAAAATAACAAATTGATTAATGGTGACTTAGACAAGTATAAATAACAAGATTGGATGCCACCTGCAAAACAATTGCAGGAATAATTAACTCTGTAGAGCAACGAGCAACTCCCTCTCCCAAGGCGACGGTCATCAGGCTGACGAAGCTCCAGACTTACTTTACAAACTTACCTGTTGCTGTTCACCCCTGAAATTAAATTTGGGCAGCATGCCAGGTTCATCCTTACTCCACTGATAAAAGATTCACTGCAAGTTTCATTCCATGACTTTACTCCCAAAATAAGAAAAATATATGACACCCACCAACAATAATCATCACTTGATGTGACCCACTCGTGTTTGCCGTTCACAAAAGGCAAATCGACAAACAACTCAAAAAAGAAATCATCTCTTGATGAGACCAACTCGGGTTTGCCGTTTACAAAGGGCAAATATACAAACCACTAAAAACCACCAACAAAATTATTTTCACTATGTACATTTCACATCATACCTCCATGTAACAGTCTTACGGCACTCCCCACTGCTACAGAAGAAAATCCTAAACTAGTAAAGAAAAGTACGACGACTTTCTCTACGTACGGATACACCCTTCTTTACGAACAGCATCCCTAACCTTGTTTACACTCTTCTTCATTGATGTCTTGAGTCATTCCCGGTTGCCGCACAGGTTAGTGTGACGCCTCACGTTTCCCCAACGGAGAAGCTGCATACTCGGCCGATGATTTTATTTACCGAGAAACGTAGATTCAGTATGCACCACCACATTCACTGTACATTATCTTATAGAAGAATTACAGTATAGGCCTAATTATTATACAGAGTTTGAGTAACAAACACTTAGTAGCGTCTTTTACAGAACGGCCACCGGAAAGCCGGAAATTCGTTAGCATCTGTTATTATACAGTGCTCACTCCGTAATGGATATTCAAGAACAATAGAACGTCGCATAGGAAACTGCGCAAAGTATGTACCGTAGCTCCCGCGCACCGGTCCGAATAAGAAACACCATAAACAGAATCAGAATCAGAATGACTTACCGCACACGCGTACATACTTATATAGGCTTGCTACATGTGGTTTACTGGTAGCAACGCTCTCTCAAACACTTCTTCACGCGTCACTCAGTCAACCCAACCTCGCTTAAAACAAAGCTCTCGTATTGGCTATCGTGGGTCTGATGTGACAGAACGTCCACTCATGTAAATCCACATTGATCAACTCCAACCTTCAGCCTATACTACCTGCCGTACCCGGGGTTTCCAAGCCACTTTCAACTGACTTCAACCGTCTTTCCCGATATAGCCACTATTTTCCATGTTGCACAATTCTTGAGCAACCTACACTGGCATGCCATGTGCAGACACTTACACAAATTAAAGTTACACATATACAAAATTCCCTACTACAAATACTTGTAATATTATGTTTTTACATATAAATGAACAAAATGACACGATTTTCATGACTTCAATATTACGAACTATATTACGAAAATTTCCTAATCTAAAAATTTGGAGATAGTACATTTGTACAGTTATATGTTATGAACAAATAATGAATGCTTTAGTACTCTACTGATACTTTAGTAAATCATGGAAATTTTCTGCACTTACCCCAGCTGCTATCATCTATTGCCTTCAACAACTGTGTTTGGACTGACGCCAGTTCTCTAACTCCAGACGTGATGTTGGTAGCTAAGTACGGGGAGGTGGGGAGAAATTCTGTAGGCAATAACTTCGTTTCGTGAAGTGGGGAGGGGAAGTAGGTGGGGTGACGGAAATATTTGTGCATGGAATCTGTACATTGGAGAGGGGAGGGGGAGTGCTACTTCTTCATCTTATTTTTTGTATTGAGGAGTAAAGTTAAGATCAAGTAAAAGTAATTAATGGGATTAAAGGAGTATCTGGTAAGACATTATTTTGATTATTTGACAGAATCTGAGGAATGATACATGTCATTCTTTGTTTAATATGGTATTCTTTTTTCGGCTTTGTTGTATATTACGTTTTGAATTAGTGTGTTCGGCAGACTGGAAAGCTCTTAAGTCATATTCCGTAAAGGCACATTGGAAAACGTCGTTGAGTATTAGCAGTGTTGGAAGAGGCCGTATCGTTGGACTGGGGAAACCAGCCTGCGAATTAACTGACATTTGGCCGTTCCGACAACGCTATACGATATTACTGAGAGCATGGAATACACATGCAAGACTGTGAAGGACACCAATGGACTGCAGGTGAAGATCCCGCCTGACCCGCTCGGTCGGCGAGTACAGCTAGACGCACTCACACACTCGAACCAGGCGAAACTTAACAGGCAGACGGGGAGTACGGTTTAATCACACTCGCTTAGTAGATTACATTCAGTTAACAAAGGAATAACTAGAGAGGGTAGAGTATAAAATCTTATGAATTCATTTCGAGAATAATGTATGTTAAGGTATTCACGATATGGTTTCTAATGTTTAGAAAAAGGCAAGTTGTGGAAAATGTTTCCTTTACAACGGAATAGGCAGTGCTAAATAGAAAACAATGAAGAAAGCAATGACTTCGTAGGCGATTACGACACTAATTTCTAAGTTAACAAACAGTTCAAACTCATCTCTTTAATGTAATCCAAGCTTAGTTCAGACATAAGGTGGCCACTCCAAATGAGCTGTGGATATTGTTTGATGGAACTATTGGAAGTGGCTCACGGGGTTAGGAACAGTCAATTTCCTACAAAGATGCGTGTTTAATGTAGTTCTTTTACTTACACAATTTTCGATTGAGAGTTTCCTTTACTGTTAGCTATGTATGAACTTCGAATCAAAACGAGTTTCAATTCTCGGGAAAAGGGGGTGTTTCAGCTGATGGTTTATTCTACTCTTGCTCCTATCCGTACCAGGCGGAGACCATACAGATACGGGACTCGTATGCGTGTCGTGAGAAGCATCGAAGGATCATTGAGGTATGCCTACTTGCAAGGGATTCGCAGGAAGTCGTCGGGTACGAGCACTGACTAGCAGTCCAAAGAGCTGTACCCAATCTACGGACATCGTCACTCACCATCGCTGAATAAACCCTGGCGATCACTATGATGACAGAGTGTCTTGCAGATCAGGATCTGTTTCTTCTACGCACCTGCGTCGTCTTCAGCTAACACCTCAATAGAATAGAATAGAACACCACCATCCCCCAGTTTCGGATCATTGACTATTATCCAAAATGTGTTTCGTTACATCAATTATTTTCCTTAGTACTATTAGTTTAGCAACTTCGTATTACTACATTGAACATAACACTTAAACTTTTTACTATTTTCATCCAATTTCTAAATTTTACTCTTTTAATGTATTTATTTCATTTATTTCTGTCCTAGACCTTAACAGTGTTAGGTAGTACTTTACCATTCCTAAGTTGCTTACTTTTGTGTCACAAGTCTTTATGGAGTCATCCCACTATTACAATATACATTATGAATGAACTGAATTATGAATGACCGCATGAATTGTGTTCGTGCATCAATGAATGAGTAAAAACACTAGTCACCCACTCACGGATAGCCACCAACTGGGGTGAGAGCATTAATTAATTAATTAATGAGTGATTGATTGAAAGAATGAAATAAAATAAATAAATTACGAGTGGCTTCCGGAGAGGTCTGGTGCAGTTGGTGAGTTGACGTCGTCTAGGCCTAGGGGACCTGCGCGTCTGTGAGGATGCGGCCCTACCTATGATGACATCTAATGCAGAGGACATCACAAACACCCAGTCCCCGAGCCATAGGAATTAACTAACGAATATTTGTAAAATCCCCAAACTGACCGGGAATCGAACCCGGGACCCCTTGAACCACAGGCCAGCATACTAACCATTTAGCCATGGAGCCGCACATAATGCTCTCAGTCCACCGATGTGGAAGCCGCAGTCAAGGTGAGAACATTCCATTCTGAATGAATGAATGAATGAATGAACTGGATTTCTGCATGAAGGGAGAACATTCCTCTCTTCCAGTCACGGATAACCACCAACTGGGGAGCGAATTTAATTAATTAATGTTCTCATTCCATTCCCCTGCATTTTAATAATTAAATTAAGGAAAAAAATAACGACATGGCAGTATAACAATTTATCTACTGCTACAATTAACATTATATTTAGCCGCCTCTGTGGTGTACTGGTTAGTGTGATTAGCTGCCACCCCCACAGGCCCGGGTTCGATTCTCGGCCCTGCCAAGAAATTTTAAAAGTGGTATAAGCGCTGGAATGGGGTCCACTCAGCCTCGAAAGGTCAACTGAGTAGAGGGGATTCCCACCTCAGCCATCCTGAAAGTGGTTTTCCGTGCTTTCCCACTTCTCCTCCAGGCAAATGCCGGGATGGTACCTAACCTAACACCACGGCTGCTTCCTTCACCCTTCCTTGCCTATCCTTTCCAATCTCCCCCCCCCCCCACAAGGCCCCTGTTCGGCTTAGAAGGTGTGGCCGCCTGGGCGATGTACTGATCCTCTTCCCCAGTTTATCCCCCGACCAAAAGTCTCAAGCTCCAGGACACTGTCCTTGAGGAGGTAGAGGTGTGATCCCTCTCTGAGTCTGAGGGAAAAAACCAACCCTGGAGGGTAAACGGATTAAGAAGGAAAGGAGAATATTATATTTAAATCAACTAGTAATTATATCCGTCGGCCCCGTGGTGTAGGGGTAGCGTGCTTGCCACTTACCCGGAGGCCCCGGGTTCGATTCCCGTCCAGGTCAGGGATTTTTACTTGGACCTGAGGGCTGGTTTGAGGTCCACTCAGCCTACGTGATTAGAATTGAGGAGCTATCTGACTGTGAGATAGCGGCCACGGTCTAGAAACCCAAGAATAACGGCCGAGATGATTCGGCGTGCTGACCACACGACACCTCGTAATCTGCAGGCCTTCGGGCTGAGCAGCGGTCGCTTGGTAGGCCAAGGCTCTTCAAGGGCTGTAGTGCCATGGGGTTTGGTTTGGTTTGGTTTGGTTTGGTTTTGTTTTTAGTAATTATATCCACTCCCCAAGTTATCACCTACCCCCCCCCCCCCACCTTTTCTTTCTATTTGTCCTAGATGTAATACAGTAACACCTCGATAGCGACAGGTCCGTAGCGTTTTTCTCGTTAACATGTGGCAAGGCCGCTTTTAGAATGGCACAAAGTTGTCTTGTGCAAGGAATAGAGATTAGCAATGACCACCGAATCTAACTGTCGACATGTCCTGGATAGTGTTCAGAATAAATGGTGTCATGGTGCTCTGCTCTAATTTCATCGACGATACACTGACGACTCGTCTAGGAAATTATCTTCTTTAATAACAGTTTATCATCCACTTCGCGATAACAGGATAGTAACTAGCTATGATTAAGGAGGAAGTGCCGTGGCCTTAATAAGGTACATCATAAGAATTCGCCTGGTGTGAAAATGGAAAATCACGGAAAACCTTCTTAAAGACCACCACCTCCCAAATGCAAGCTCTCAGCTATATGGCCCTCTTCCGCGCTGCTTCCCTTCCTGAAGTAACACCAGAATTCCATATTCAACAGGCCAATGCCCACCCACATACAACACGTGTGTCTCAGCAACCCCCATGTTGCTAACACATTTCCTAAACCAAACACCTACTAAACATGCATGAGACCTCAACTTCAGCCTTCGTCGAATAGGAAGAACCTGAAGAGTCAATTACAACGGCTGTGGCATGAAGATATCCGACTTTTCTGTGCCTCCACGATTTACGAAACCGTATTAGGCACAGAATGACTGCATATACAGGACATTCTTAAAGTGTAAATTTATTTGCAATTCATCAAGTCTAATACTGTAATAAATTTCTTACGTTGTGCTCGTGGCCACTTTAATGCAATTGTGAGAGAATGCGCAGTTGGTCTTGCAATTGAGTATATTCCGCACATGTGAAAATAATCCTGCCTTACCTTAACGTTGTAAATCACTACAAATTTGACTCGAATGACAAATATCAGCTCAGTGCAGTGCGGTTTACCTGATGATCAGGAGATATTTCTATTCGTTTTCAGTACAGTGTGGTTTAACTGCTGAGCAGAAGGTATTTCTATTATTTTTCAGTGCAGTGCTTATAAAGGACATTATTACAGTGTAAATTACTTTGCAATTCATCAGGTCTGATACTGTAATAAATTTCTTACGTTGTGCTCGTGGCTACTTTAATGCCATATCTCCTGCTGATCAAGAGATATTTCTATTAGTTTTTAGCGCAGTGCGGTTTACCTGTTGATCAGGATATATTTCTATTAGTTTTCAGTGCAGTGTGATTTACCTTACGATCAGGATATACTTCTGTTAGTTTTAAGTGCAGTGCGGTTTACCTGCTGATCAGGAGATATTTCTATTAGTTTTCAGTGCAGTGCGGTATACCTGCTGATTAGATATTTCTATTACTTTTCAGTGCAGTGCGGTTTACCTGCTCATCAGGAGATATGTCTATTAGTTTTCAGTGCAGTGTGGTTACCTGTTGATCAGGAGATATTTCTACTAGTTTTCAGTGCAGTGCGGTTTACCTGATGATCAGGAGATATTCCTATTAGTTTTCAATGCAGTGCGGTTTGCCTTCCGATCAGGAGATATTTCTGTTAGTTTTCAGTGCAGTGCGGTTTACCTGCTGATCAGGAGATATTTTTATTAGTTTTCAGTGCAGTGTGGTTTACCTACTGATCGGGAGATATTTCTATTAGTTTTCAGTGCAGTCAGTACTCACTGGGAAAGCAATGCCAGTAACACATGAGAACCATATACTGGTTCAAGAAAATCGATGTTTCACTGCGTTTCAAGTTTCATTTTTCCTGTAAAACACACTGGGAATTATAGTCGCAGAGCACTCAGCGAACCTCATAATTCTCCTTCACTATTGGGATCATATTTCACGAGTAATGCACATTAACATCAGCAGTGATTGGTAGCATAACCCCGAGATCAAATACCGATACCGTTGTTGAATATTTTAGAGTGAAAAGCCCGTGTCCGCAGAATGATTGGCACGTATTAAAAAAAATTTAATCGCGTTCTGGCGTCCCTTAAAAACAATAACAGCTCACACTACAAAGCACCAGAGAAACACACAATAATAAGTTTATCCTTCCTTAGTGGGTTGGCATCAGAAGGCCATCCGGCCGCAAAACAGGGCCAAGTTCACTTGTGTGACACAGTTCGCACCAGCGACGCAACAAGAGAGCGGGAAAACAGCCAAATTATTATTATTTTTGCTAGTGGCTTTAAGTCACACCGGCACAGATAGGTTCAATGGCGACGGTGGGATAGGAAAGGCCTAGGAGTTGGAAGGAAGCGGCCGTGGCCTTGAAGACCAACTCTCAAGCGGGTTTAACCTGGGACAGGTGCACTCTCAAAACTCTCTCGGTCTCCGGGTCACTAAATAGCAAGTTGACGGGTGTGAGGAAATCGCGAATAGTACAGGGGCCTCTGAAACGGGGAGTTATTTCCCAGATGGCACAAAGTTTTTAATAAACACCTTGTCACCGACAACCAAGTCGGTAGGTCGGCGGTCTTGATCGTAGCGGGCACGCTTCTGCTCGTATGACATCTTAAGGTTATGTTTGGCTTTCTTCCAAATTTCACTAATGTTATGAGGATCAATATTCTCGTGAAGCAACTCATTAATATTCCATAAGTTCGAAATAGGAGAATTTGGCACGAAAGAAAACATCAGGGAAACTGGAGGAAATGTGTGAGCTTCATGGACCGCGGAGATGAAGGCGAAGGTGAGCCAAGGAAGGGAGGTATCCCATCTCGACACATCCTGATGGTGGAAAGATATGAGGGCCGAACGAAGGTTGCGATCGACCCTTTCAGCATACGAAGGCTGTGGGTAACACGGGGAAGTCGTGACGTGGGAAATCGAAAGATTGAAACAAAACCTTGTAAACAAATAGGAGGTAAATGCCCTAGCATTGTCGGACACCAAAAATTGACACGGCCCAAAGGATGGAAGGATGGAATTAAGGCATCTAATAGTAGTTTCGGCTGTAGCAAGTCTGGTGGGAAAACCAAGAAAAACGGGTAAACTCGTCCACACAGTCCAGAATAAATTTATTCCCATCGCCCTTTGACCGAGGGAGGGGTCCCACGTAATCAATATACATCTGCTCCATGGGACGAGTAGCTTGGTGGGACGATAAGAGACCCATTCTCGAATTCACAGTAGGCTTCCTAAGGCCACACACCTTACGGGCCTTAACCCTCTCACGAACTTCTCCATCTTGGCCTTTCCAGAAGAAATTCTCCCGAATCTCCTCCCTCGTCTTGAACAATCCTAGATGACCACCTAAAGGAGTTTCGTGATAATATTTAAAAATCACCGGAACCAAGACCGAGGGGATAACCACTTTCATTTTCTTATCGGACCGGGAAGGACAACACAGAACATAGTTTATCAGGACGTAGGGGGAAATATTCTGCCCGAATTCCTGAATAATAGGGCCCAACACCGGATCCTTACCCTTAATTTTAACAATCTGGTGGAACAACAAAGGGGTATCCGATAGGATACCACCGGAGAGAGGTAACGAGAGCACGGTTTCAGAATCTGGGGAATCAGAAGGACTAACGTCGTAATCAGAGAACATTCGACTTAAGGAATCGGCGACGACATTTTCCGTCCATCGGATATGGTGGACATCGAATTGGAAAGCGGAAATGCGAATAGCCTATCTGGCTAAGCGACCTGTCCTTCTAGGCTTACCAAGTACCCAGCTAAGCGCCTGATTATCAGTTTCGAGCCGGAACTTAACATGCTCCAGATATATCTTAAACTTCTCTAGGGCGAATAAAACCGCTAAACCCTCAAGCTCATAAACCGAATACTTCGACTCGAGCGAGGACAGAGTCCTAGAGGTGTACGCAATGGGACGCCTACCCACTTCCCAATCTTGTAACAAAACCGCCGTGACAGCGGACGAGGAGGCGTCGGTTTGAACTACAAAAGGCTTGCTAAAATCTGGCATAGCCAGCATCGGGGCGTTAGCTATAGCCATTTTCAAGTCCTCAAAGGCCGCCTGCTGCGAAGACCCCCCTTCAAACTTAACTCCCTTACGACGAAGCGACTTATGCGGGGCAACACGTTTAGCGAAGTTTGAGATGAACTTGCGAAAGAAATTGATCATCCCCACAAACCGAGCGACGCCTTTAACATCCGTCGGGGGCCGGAACTGGTTAATAGCCTGGGTGCTAGATTGGTCAACCGAGACCCCCTAGAGGAAACGATATGACAAAGAAAGGATATCTGAGGCCTAGCGAAAGAGACCTTAGAGAGGTTAACCGTCAACCCGGCTTGACGCAAGCGAGTTACGACTTCCTTGAGATGCTGAAGATGATCTTCAAAGGTTCCGGAGTATACGACGACGTCATCCAAATAATGGTACAAATAACTGAATTTGATATCCGAAAACAAGTGATCAAGGAGCCTAGTCATCACGGCAGCCCCCGTAGAAATGACAAAGGGCACGCGGCAAAATTCGTACAGGTTCCAATTGGTCGCAAATACAGTTAAGTGACGAGATTCTTAGGCCAAAGGGATTTGATAATAAGCTTGGTTCAAATCCAAGGCAGTAAAATACTTGGCCTGTTTGAACCACGGAAAACACGAGTGCAGATCTGGGAGAGGAACCGATTGTAATACGATCTTCTTATTTAACACCTGTAATCAAGAACAGGGCGAAAGCCGCCTTGCGGTTTTGGTACTAGAAAAATGGGAGAGGAGTATGACGAAGTAGAAAGACGTATGATTCCTTCATCCAGCATTTTGTTAATAATTTTCTTCAACGCCTGCATTTTGGGGGGCGAAAGCCTATAAGGCGGAATCCTCACAGGGACGGAATCATTGGCTTTGATCTTATACTCAAGTATGTTAGTAACTCCCAATTTTTCAGTGAGAAAGTCAGGAAACGCACTACATATCTCCCCAGTGCACTGCGTGTTGTCCTCCGGTAAATGGCTAAGGTCGGAGACCATTTCGCCTTGAGGAGGCGCGACACGTGAAGCTAAAGCAGAATTACGCAAAGACAAACTCATTTTTCCCGTTCGGCAAACTTGAACCAGCAATGGCTATTTTGCATGTCTAAGACGAGTCCAGCAAAAGCATAAAAATTGGCCCCTTGAACCATAGGACACCATAAATCCTTGGCCACATAAAAGCAATACTTCCATGTGAAATTTGAAATGCGAACCTTACATTTGATTAAACCAATTACTTGAAGTTTAGAGAGGTTGGCCGAAATACACGAAAAGGATACAGGCTGAATATTACCAATTTTATAGAGGGCCTTGTGTGAAATAACCCAAAATTCACTCACGAGAGAAAGGACACTTCCCGAGTCCAAGAGGGCTTGGGCAGGTTCATTATTTAACTCGATCGAAATAAAAGGAGCGAAACCCTTGACATCATCCGATATTTTCAAGCACTCGAGCGGGCAATGAAACCCTGACTGAAGGGCGAAGATGGGAATCACGTCCCTCAACAACAAAGGAAGAAGGGTCGGCTCGAATGGAAACTGACTCCTGGCCTAGTCAGAGCTCTGCGGAACGATTAGGGCACCGCCCCGCCATGTGTCCCCTTAATACACATCGAAAGCAGACGACTCCCGATAACCCCGTGTTATTCCCCTCACTACCACCGGCACTAGGCGAGGAATTGGCAGAAGTACGAGAAGGACATCGATTACGCAAATGATAAATTGCCCCACAGGCGTAAAACTTCCTAACAAGAGCAGGTTTCCCAGACGAGGGTGGCTGAGTCCGTTGGTCTGACAAAGCTACATTCGACTCGCGGAGAGAGTCGGCATGCCGAACTCCCTCGGCAGATACCACCACAGCCTCGAGTTCGATAAATGTACGAGGGCGAGTAGCAAAGCGCAGATAAGACTGATAATTAGGGGAGATGCCCTCCACGATCGTAGACACCATTTTCTCTTCAGAGTAACCAAGTGCGAACACCCGAGCATAAAATTTAATATCCAAAATAAAATCAGACAAGCTCTCACCTAAACGCAGCACTCTAAAATAATGTTTCTGAATTAAGGAAATAAGTGCACGTGCCGGAATAAAATAGGTCAAAAAGTTCGCATGGATCTCGTGCAAGGAAGTTTGGGCCGCTATGGCAACAACAATGTTATCAGCTAACACACCGGTGGCATAGGGGTAAATAATTTGGAGGACCTGTACGTCCGACATTCCAAAGACCAAGGCATGGTCCTGGAATTTGACCAAATCGAAGGAACAACACAACCTCGCTCGCCGAGCTGACCGAATAAGAAGAAGCCTTTTTCAACACAAGATTTAAGGGGTGAGGAAGACTGGAAAACCCTGCGTTAGAGAGCACCGAAGTAGACTGCTGATCCTTGCATGAAAGGCCGTCACGATTTCTTAATGGCGGCATAGACAAAGGGGCCGACTGCCCATTTAACTCAACTCCGTCAACTGCCTTATTCGACTCACCTTCAGCCTGAGTAACGGAAAAGCAAGTGTTCTTAGGTTTAGCTGACAACCTCACAAACCATGAATCAATCTTCTCCAATAATGTGGAGGTTTCCAATTGTAATGCCTCAACCTGACCCTTGAGGTCATCCATAAGTTCTAAAGAGTGCAAATCTTCGATCCTATGTAAATAGTGTTTCAGACGACCTTGGACCCTCTTTAACTGATGACCGAAGCAATATCAGTTTCCAAAAAATCCATAACTGAGATGATCTCTGTTAAGTTTGCCCGGATCAAGTACGTCGCCCCACTGACCTCGCTATCAGTATAAACAGGCACAGTAATAGGTTTATCAAGGTTCGACCTTAATAAATTCTCATCGCTTTTCGCAGTTCCTTTTGACTCCAAGTTCCTAATGACCAGTTCATACAATAACTCTTCCTTTCGCAAGGACCCCGGATAAAGGACATCTCGAGCCTCCATAATGTTCTAACACTGTTAGACCCACAGGTCGAAAGAATTCCAAGAGTACACTCAAAGGTAAACGGAATAATACTCGAATCCTCCTTATCTCACCTCATATGACCCCACCACCGAAGCCGATTTATGCGTACAGTTTCATCAGCCACGTTCAATCCTATCTTAAAGTTTATATCCTCCGTCCGAGTACCCTTCTACCACTGTTCCCATCTGTTTGTACCAGGGATCATTCTCACTACTTTCATACCCGTTACATCTAACACATGAAGAAGATACCCTGAGTCCAGCCACTTTTCACAGCCCGTACAGCAAAGTTGGTTTATCTTACTGGCAGACTATGCTGGAAGCCTGAATCTTGGAGCTTGAAAATAAGTGATATGATATGATATGATATGATATGATATGATATGATATGATATGATATGATATGATATGATATGATATGATATGATATGATATGATATGATATGATATGATATGATATGATATGATATGATATGATATGATATGATATGATATGATATGATATGATATGATATGATATGATATGATATGATATGATATGATATGATATGATATGATATGATATGATATGATATGATATGATATGAAAATTAGCCTTTCCAGAATAAAGTGATGTCGGAAGGTAAGAATCCAAAGAAAACTGAATTTCATATAAATAATAAGCCATAAAAGGCCGAACATAAAAATAATGATAATTGAAAAACTAACGTCAATCTTAAGGGCGTAACCAGGCAGCCAACAAAGCCCAAAGGAGGCGGGGGAATTTCCTAAGACATACGGCACAATTAGTATTATTATTATTATTATTATTATTATTATTATTATTATTATTATTATTATTATTATTACATTCATAGCAATTAATTCATCTTAATTATAGACTGTCATATCTTTCAGCGTTCACTCTGCTAGCCTCTGTGGATTTACAAAACCCCTCCACAATCCTTCACTTGTAACTAGCACTGTGGTTTCACTGAGTTCTACACCACTCATCTTTAAATTATTAGAAACCGAGTCTAACCATCGTCGTCTTGTCTCCCTCTACTTCTCTTATCCACCTTGACTCAGACCATTGTTCTCCTAGGTAAACTATCCTTCTTATCTCATCTCATATGACCCCACCACTGAAGCCGATTTATGCGTCCAGTTTAATCAGCCACGTTCAACCCTATCTTAAAGTTTATATCCTCCGTCCGAGTATTCTTCTACCACTGTTCCCATCTGTTTGTACCAGGGATCATTCTCACTACTTTCATACCCGTTACTTCTAACACATGAAGAAGATACCCTGAGTCCAGCCACTTTTCACAGCCCGTACAGCAAAGTTGGTTTGAAAATAGACCTGTGTAAATATAGTTTCATCCGGGAGCTGATTTCCTCCTCGCAACTGTGATCTCACTGCATTAGCTATAAAGCACATTTATTTAGTCTCACTTGCCATACCACCATCCTGGCAGAATACAATCCTAAATATTTCCAGTTTTCTATTCCCAACCTGGCATTCAGTTTTCTTTGAATTCTTACCTTACGACATCACTTTATTCTGGAAAGGCTAATTTTAATATCATATCATATCATTTCATACCATTGCACTTATTTTCAAGCTCCAAGATTCAGGCTTCCAGCATAGCCTGCCAGTAAGATAAAATCGCCGCCATAATACAAACTCCTTGTTATATTAAAGAACGTGGGTTTCCGTGGCTCATTGTATTAACATAAAGAAATAGATGAACTGGGTTAAAGCCACTGTATATATATTTATTTCATAATAAAGCCAAGCTTTCAGCCAAATTGCATTGCCTCCATCAGGGCATGTGAAATTTTGCCTCCGACAGTGAGCAAAGAAATTGTCCGAAGGAACGTGGAAGTCATGCCCGTACTATCCACGGCCTACCGCACTAACTGGACTCAAGGATCGTGGCGCTGTACTGTGGTGGTTGGGAGGGAAGTTACTGATTCACCGCACTCTGTCGACAGCTTGAGTGCGTCCCGCTGTGCCATGGTGGTGTTATGCATGTATTTCTGCAGTACAGGTCTCCATGTATTAGATAACTTGAAGCCGTCTTCCCTGTTGATGTTATTTGGGCGCAGATCTATCTCTATGGCTTCCCTCACAAGACGAGCATAGAAGTCTTTTGCAGGCGCGATGAACTTCGCCTGGTCAAAGAGGATTTAATGGTCTGTACTGTAGAAATGTTCTGCTATGGCAGACTGGCTTATAGCGTTCTCCGTGGAGGATGAAAAAGCGACATTCTTTACCGACCTGATGTGCTCTTTCAGCCTGGTGCTAATAAGCCTTTTTGTCATGCTAACATATGAACAGCCACAACCAAATCTTGAAACACCGGCCGTATATGCAATCCCATGTGGTTGTTGGAATTCAAGAGGACAAATTGGGGCAAATATTCATTTATAGGAAGGGGAGTTAGAGATTGGAATAACTTACCAAGGGAGACGTTCAATAAATTTCC
The DNA here is from genome assembly GCF_040414725.1 of Anabrus simplex. Lineage (NCBI taxonomy): Eukaryota > Metazoa > Arthropoda > Insecta > Orthoptera > Tettigoniidae > Anabrus > Anabrus simplex. The sequence goes on along the minus strand of NC_090266.1, from coordinate 45,834,828 downwards.
AAATTCTTTGAAATCATTTAGGAAAAGGCTAGGAAAACAACAGATAGGGAATCTGCCACCTGGGCGACTGCCCTAAATGCAGATCAGTATTGATTGATTGATTGATTGATTGATTGATTGATTGATTGATTGATTGATTGATTGATTGATTGATTGATTGATTGATTGATTGATTGATTGATTGATTGATTGATTGATTGATTGATTGATTGATTGATTGATTGATTGATTGATTGATTGATTGACCATCGCCACCGGGATATTTCCCAATTGCAATGTATTTCTTAATAATAATAATAATAATAATAATAATAATAGCCAGGTAGTGGGGGCTTGCCCGCGCTGTTATGTAATGGGGTTGCGGCCCGTGTGTTTATGTTGTGGTCTGTATGTCTTAAGCTATGAATGATGGGCATCCAAGAATTACTGATTTTGTATCCTTCTTCTAAATTTATGTTATTCGGATGTTTCTTGATTTCGATAGCCTCGCGGATTTTTCTTTCCAGATTCCAAGGGATAGCTGCTAGGATCTTGGTCTTGTCAAATGATATTCCGTGCCTGGCTGTGACATAAACTTTCCAGAAGCCTCGCGAGACAGCCAGGGCTTACGCCAGCCAGATAGGCTAGGATATAAAAGGCCAAGATCAAGGCCACTCTAGTAGTGTAACTCTGCCTGGGAGACTGATTACCTCGGATCGAGTAGGGGTATTTCAGTCGCCTTGACAATGAATACTGCAATGTATTCGAAACGTCGGCAAACTGTACGTGATATGCGTACAAGCACAACACGGTTCAACCCGGAAAATAAATTAAATATTTCTGTTACTTCTAACCTATGCACAAGATATCCTGTGTCCACCCAGTTTTCACTCCCGTAAAGCAAAGTTGGTCTGAAAACAGACCGATGTGGGAGCTGAATTAATGTAGACCCTACTCTCGAGAAATGAAAAATCAATAATGATATGCGGACAAAACAAACCTAAGATCCTAATGGACAGTAATCAAAATGAGAAAATTCTGTATAGATAAGAATCGTGGACAAAATATCTGTGTTCCAAATGAGGTATACTTTGTGAAAGTGGACAAACTGATCTGGAATCTAAAAAGGAACTTTCCATTTCTGGAGAGGCATATAGCCTTGAGGTTTACTCAGCCTGCACCAGAAATGAGTAGCTGGCTAATTCCTCCATGACCTGTGCAGAGATGGCGAGAAAGCTTGTTAGTCTGAATGTTGATCTCGTGATCATGGCCACGGGAGGTACAGATTAACGCGGAACGCAACTCACAGGAACCTAGCTGTCCATTCCATTGTAGTTGGGTAATTATATTTAAACTTCACTTTATTATCACTTGTAATGTTAAGCTAGTAGTAAGCTCAACCTACAGTAATGTAAGCCGTGGGTTAAGCACTGGAAATATTTAAGTTGTGTATAAAATTGTAAGTCCGCCTCTGTAGAGTAGTGGTTAGTGTGATTAGCTGCCACCCCCGGAGGCCCAGATTCGATTCCCGGCTCTGCTATGAAATTTGAAAGTGGTAAGAGGGCTTCAATGGAGTCCACTCAACCTTGGGACGTCAACTGAGTAGAGGGGGTTCGTTTCCCTTTTCAGCCATCCTCGAAGTGGTTTTCCGTGGTTTCCCACTTCTCCTCCAGTCAAATGCCGGGATGGTACATAACTTAAGGCCACGGCCGGTTCCTTCCCTCTTCCATGTCTATCCCTCCCAGTCTTCCCATCCCCCAACAAGGCCCCTGTTCAGCTTAGCAGGTGAGGATGCTTGGGCGAGGTACTAGTCCCCTCTCCAGTTGTATCCCCCGACCCAATGTCTCACGCTCCAGTGCACTGCCCTTAAGGCGGTAGAGGTGGGATCCCTCGCTGAGTCCGAGGGAAAAACCGAACCCGGAGGGTAAACAGATTAAGATAAGAAGTAGAAGATAAAACTCTGTACGATGATTCTGGCAGGATTTCTTGTAATATTTTCTTTCCATGAAAGTGATTGTTGTACTCTTGTTGTTGTTGTGGGCTAATTATATTTTAACTTTACTTTTTTATCACACTACTGTAAGAGAAAGGCTAGGAAAACAACAGATAGGGAATCTGCCACCTGGGCGACAGCCCTAAATGCGGATCAGTATTGATTGATTGATTGATTGATTGATTGATTGATTGATTGATTGATTGATTGATTGATTGATTGATTGATTGATTGATTGATTGATTGATTGATTGATTGATTGATTGATTGATTGATTGATTGATTGACCATCGCCACCGGGATATTTCCCAATTGCAATGTATTTCTTAATAATAATAATAATAATAATAATAATAATAATAATAATAATAATAATAATTTCAAAATCTCACACTCAGCTACCACGACCCGAGGATGACGGGCTTTTAGAATATATATTAAACTCTGAAACTATACACAACATCTCGTTCTTTTCGGATATGCCGCTTGTCTATCAGTCCCACTTCTTATATTTTACTTCATATGTTTTTGGCATGTACTGTAAGCGATCGAAAGAAATTGAACAGTTCATGATAGTTATTTTCTACATCACCGAGCAAGTTGGCTGCGCGGATTGTGTCACGGAGCTGTGAGCTTGTATTTGGGAGGTGGTGGGTTCGAATTCTGCGGTGGCCGACTCTGATAGCGGTACTCCGTAGATCCCCTTTTTGACATCAGTCCCTACTTGAACTTATTTAAGGCCACGGCCGCTTCCTTCCCATCCCGTCGTCGCCTGACTGTATAGTCCGACTCCGACCTAAGAGCAACATTCTGTATCGAAATAGAACTTCGCAAGGCCAGCTTTCAGAGGAAGGACGTAGGAGCTTATTTCCTACCAGCGATTTTAGATTTCTTGAAGGATGAGCGAAATCCGCGTATTGATTTTGTCGGTCACAGCGGGGAGTATAAGAAGTAGTGTAAAGCCACTTACACACAGGTTTTGATATCCTGAAATACAGCAGCAGCTGCAGCTCTCCTAGAACCGCCTTCGCCATGTTTGGGAGAATTTCTTCTCGTCTCACACAAATTTACGTGACATTCAGGAATTAATGACACGGCCGCAACGAGCTGTCTGCTTCTATTGCTTCCCGAGCCATTTTAGAAGTGGCTCCCCACCATCCAGTCTTCATCCTATCATTAGCTGAGCACTACGGTATACATTGTTTCATATGGGAGTCTCAATCCTCGTGGTTTAATCTAAATATGTGATCGACGAAGCAGAAATCAGTGGCGTAACACCAGGGCCTGCAATGCTGGCGTAAGGAACCTGCAACTTCCCAGAAAAAGTAGATAAATAAATATACATACATCTTCATTATAGTGCGTTATGCCTTTCAGCGTTCAGTCTGCAAGCCTCTGTGAATTTACCAAACGCCGCCAAAATTCTCCATTTGTAACTAGTTCTGTAGCCCCGTTTATTTATATACCTCTTATCTTTAAATCGTCCGGCTCGTTGGCTGAACGGTCAGCGTACTGGCCTTCGGTTCAGAGGATCCCGGGTTCGATTTCCGTCCGGGTTGGGGATTTAACATTAATTGGTTAATTCCAATGGCACGGGGGCTGGGTGTATGTGTTGTATTCATCATCATTTCATCCTCATCAAGACGCGCAGGTCACCTACGGGTGTCAAATAGAAAGACCTGCACCTGGCGAGCCGAACCCTTCCTGGGATATCCCGGCACTAAAAGCCATACGACATTTCATTTCATCTTTAAATCGTTACAAATTGAGTCTAACGATCGCTTGCTCTCCCTCTACTTTTCTTACCCTCCATAGCAGAGCCAGTTATTCTCCTAGGTAACCTATCTTCGCAAAATTTTAACACATATTTACTGAAGAATGGAAAGACAAGTGGAAGCTGAGTTAGGAGAAGATCAGTTTGGCTTCAGACGAAATGTAGGAACTCGAGAAACAATCGTTACTTTACGACCGATTTTAAAGGATTGAATTCAGAAGGACAAGCCCACGTACACGGCGTTCGTAGAACTAGGAAAGGCATCCGATAATGTTGATTGGACCAAGCAATTTGAGATTCTGAAGGTGATTGGGATCAGATACCGAGAACGATGAATTACCTACAATCTGCATAAAAATCAGTCTGCAATGATAAGAATCAAGTGGTGTGAAAAAGAAGCAGCAATCCAAAAAGGAGTGAGGTAAGGCTACAGTTTGCCGCCCCCACCCCCACCCCTCCTTTTCAGTGTTTCCATAGAACAGGTAGTACAGGAAATCAAAGAGGAATTTGGAAAGGGAATCAAAATTCAAGGAGAGGAAATCAAAACCTTGAGATTTGTCGATGATATTGTTCTTTTATCTGACTCAGCAAAAGATCTGGAGAAATTGCTTAATGGTATGGAGAGAGTCTTGGAGAAGGAATACAAGATGAAAATAAATAAGTTCAAAACAAAAGTAATGGAGTGCGGTCGAACAAAGTCAGGTGATGCAGGAAATATTAGACTAGGAAATGAAGTCTTGCAGGAAGTAGATGAATATTGTTTCTTGGGTAGTAAAATAACTAACAATGGCAAAAGTAAGGAGAACATAAAATGTAGACTAGCACAAGTAAGGAAGAGCTTTCTTAAGAAAAGAAATTTGCTCACCTTGAACACTGATACAGGAATTAGAAAGATGTTTCTGAAAACTTTCATCTGGAGTGTGGCATTGTATGGAAGTGAAATATGGACGATAACTAGCTCAGAAAGAAAGAGAATAGAAGCTTTTGAAATATGGTGTTTCAGAAGAATGCTGAAAGTGAGACGGATAGATCAAATCACCAAGGAAGAGATACTGAATCGACTGGGTGACAGGGCTAAATTTGATAAGAAGAAGAGACAGAATGATAGGGCACCACAGCATAAGACATCCTCGATTTGTTCAGTTAGTTTTTTGAAGGAAGTGTGGGCGGTAAGAACAGTAGGGTCAGACCAAGGTACGAATATGACAAGCAGATTAGAGCAGATGTAGGATCCAATAGTTACGTAGAAATGAAAAGGATAGTACAGGATAGGGTGGCATGCAGGGCTGCATCAAACCAGTCTATGTGAGGACTCAAACAACAAGAACAACAGCCTATCCTCTTCCATTCGTCTCACACGACTCCACCACCGATGCCGGTTTATCCGCAGAGCTTCAATTATCGAGTTCATTCCTACCTTAAACTTTATATCCTCATTCAGAGGACCCTCCTGCCATTCTTCCCACCTGTTTGTGCCAGCAATCATCCTCGATACGTTCATGTCTGTTACGTCTAACTTATTAATAAGATATTCTGAATCCACCCAGCTTTCACTCCCATAAAGCAAAGGTGGTCTGAAAGCAGTCCGGGAGCTGACTTCCTTCTTACAGAATACTGTTGATCGCAACAGTGAGCTCACTGCATTAGCTTTATTCAGTCTCACTTATTATACTACCATTCTGGGAGAACACACATCCTAAATATTTGAAAGTATCTACCTGTTCCACCTTTGTATCCCCAATCTGACATTCAATTTTCTTGGATATCTTACCTACTGACATCAAATTTGTTTTCGAAAGGCTAATTTTCGTACCATACTCATTGCACCTATCTTCAAGTTCTAAGATATTAGACTGCAGGTTTTCGGCACAATCTGCCATTAAGACCAAGTCGTCAACATAGGCCAAACAGCCTTGCTTAACCCCTGTAAGTACCTTGAACCAAGAACTCATTCTACCATCAATTCTTACTGCAGCCCAATTTTCACCATAAATGTTTGTGATTGATTTCAATGAAATGAAATGTCGTATGGCTTTTAGTGCCGGGATATCCCAGGACGGGTTCGGCTCGCCAGGTGCAGGTCTTTCTATTTTACACCCGTAGGTGACCTGCGCGTCGTGATGAGGATGAAATGATGATGAAGACAGCACACACACCCAGCCCCCGTGCCATTGGAATTAACCAATTAAGGTTAAAATCCCCGACCCGGCCGGGAATCGAACCCGGGACCCTCTGAACCGAAGGCCAGTACGCTGACCGTTCAGCCAACGAGTCGGACATTGATTTCAATAATCTACCCTTAATCCCACAGTCTCGCAGTACGGCTAACATATTTTCCCTCGGTACTCTGTCATATGATTTCTCTAGATCTGCCAAACTGTCCTTTCGTAGCATTTTTCAATTATCTGGCGCGTAGGTGCGTACTGAAAATCTGATCCTGACAGCCCCTCTGTGGTCTGTAACCACACTGGATTTCATCCATCTTCCTCTTAACCATAAGTAAATTAATGGATATATAACTCTACTCGAACTTCACACTGTACGGTAAAGGTAACATCGTAATGGACCAAAAAGTTAGTTTTTACTGTGCGTATGTAGAGTAATTGTTGGATGGTTGCATCTGCCTGACAATTATTGTTACTGTGTTGAGTCTAAGGCAGCTCTCTCTCTTAACAAAAGCGGCACATTCTCTCACAAATATCTGAATCATGTTATTATTAAAGAAACAGTGGAAGCTGGTACTAAAATATCAAAGTTTAGACTTAATTATTCCCGCTGCTCTTTCTCCCGCAAAACGATCATTTTCGAGAATAAAACTTATAAAGGACTACCTACGAAACGGCATGACCCAAGACAGAACGTGGAATATGCCATCCATCATCAATGCCTTTGCATCCCCGAATGTACCTGTTACTTTACAATCAAATGTGAGTACAGTTTTAAACATGTAAAACCGGGCGAGTTGGCCATGTGGTTAGGGGAGCGCAGCTGTGAGCTCGCATCTGGGGAATAGTGGATTCGAACCCCACTGTCGGTAGCCGTGGAGATGGTTTACCTTGGTTTCCCATTTTCACACCAGGCAAATGCTGGGGCTGCACCTTAATTAAGGCCACGGCCGCTTCTTTCCCATTCCTAGGCCTTTCCTCTCCCATCGTCGCCATAAGACCTATCTGTGTCGTTCCGACGTCAACCTAAAAATCATAATAAGCATGTAAAAACAAAAGATAGAAATATAGGCTATATGTATTTATGCTGTATTGCAATCGCTACAACATATTTAACTTAAAACGTAGAATATTTTATTTACTTATTTCTACAATTTGCTTTACGTCTTATGTCGACAATGGGATAAGAAAGGGTTAGGAGTGGGAAGGGAACGGCCGTGGCCTTCATTAAGGTAAAATCAAATCAATCAATACTGATCTGCTTTTAGGGCAGTCGCCCAGGTGGCAGATTCCCTATCTGTTGTTTTCCTAGCCTTTTCCTAAATGATTTCAAAGAATTTGGAAATTTATTGAACGTCTCCCTTGGTAAGTTATTCCAATCCCTAACTCCCCTTCCTATAAATGAATATTTGCCCCAATTTGTCCTCTTGAATTCCAACTTCATCCTCATATTGTGATCTTTCCTACTTTTATAAACGCCACTCAAACTTATTCGTCTACTAACGTCATTCCACGCCATCTCTCCGCTGACAGCTCGGAACATACCACTTAGTCGAGCAGCTCTTCTTCTTTCAGTTCTCCCCAGCCCAAACTTTGCAACATTTTTGTAACGCTACTCTTTTGTCGGAAATCACCCAGAACAAATCGAGCTGCTTTTCTTTGGATTTTTTCCAGTTCTTGAATCAGGTAATCCTGGTGAGTGTCCCATACACTGGAACCATACTCTAGTTGGGGTCTTACCAGAGACTTATATGCCCTCTCCTTTACATCCTTACTACAACCCCTAAACACCCTCATAACCATGTGCAGAGATCTGTACCCTTTATTTACAATCCCATTTATGTGATTTCCCCAATGAAGATCTTTCCTTATATTAACACCTAGATACTTACAATGATCCCCAAAGGAACTTTCACCCCATCAACGCAGTAATTAAAACTGAGAGGACTTTTCCTATTTGTGAAACTCACAACCTGACTTTTAACCCCGTTTATCAACATACCATTGCCTGCTGTCCATCTCACAACATTTTCGAGGTCACGTTGCAGTTGCTCACAATCTTGTAACTTATTTATTACTCTATAGAGAATAACATCATCTGCAAAAACCTTACCTCTGATTCCACTTCTTTACTCATATCATTTATATATATATATATATAAGAAAACATAAATGTCCGATAATACTGCCTTGAGGAATTCCCCTCTTAATTATTACAGGGTCAGATAAAGCTTCACCTACTCTAATTTTCTGAGATCTATTTGCTAGAAATATAGCAACCCATTCAGTCACTCTTTTGTCTAGTCCTATTGCACTCATTTTTGCTAGTAGTCTCCCATGATCCACCCTATTAAATTTTTTAGACAGGTCAATCGCTATACAGTCCATTTGACCTCCAGAATCCAAGATATCTGCTATATCTTGCTGGAATCCTACAAGTTGAGCTTCAGTGGAATAACCTTTCCTAAAGCCGAACTGCCTTCAATCGAACCAGTTATTAATTTCACAAACATGTCTAATATAATCAGAAAGAATGCTTTCTCAAAGCTTACATACAATGCATGTCAAACTTACTGGCCTGTAATTTTCAGCTTTATGTCTATCACCCTTTCCTTTATACACAGGGGCTACTATAGCAACTCTCCATTCATCTGGTATAGCTCCTTCGACCAAACAATAATCAAATAAGTATTTCAGATATGGTACTATATCCCAACCCATTGTCTTTAGTATATCCCCAGAAAACTTATCAATTCCCCAGCACCACCGGAAACCATCTTCAGGGCTGCTGACAGTGTGGTTCGAACCCACTATCTCCCGAATGCAAGCTCACAGCTGTACAGCCAGTCGCTCGGTTATTTCTTATTTAATTAATTCGTTTGGTGTAATAAATTGAATTATTGAATTATAATATCTGTTGCAATTAAAAGTGGGTGTGATTAATACATTTTTTACAATTGAAGAGCTCCCCGGAATATGGATGTAACGAACAAATCAGTAATTTTTCAGGAGAGGGTAGAATTAATTTTGGGCTTCATTTCATGGTATACACTACTTGAACTAAATGTATATGGAAGTGTACAAGTGAGTTCATCTATTCTTATATATTGTGGCTTTAGAAATAATGCATGAATTAAGTGATACAATGGAAAACAATCCGCAAGTATGTCTTACGGTTGTATATAACAGATAATGAATCCTGTATATGCATTTGGAACAAAAATTACAGCCAATAATATTAGCGTAATTATAAAAATAACAATTACAAAACAGTCAAGATGTTATTTCAAAAGATAGATGTGATTTCGACTGTGGAATTTATTTAAATGATCTATTATACCTGGTGATGTACCAACACGAACACTGTCCCATGATCCGTCCTTACATCACGTTCTGCTTGCTGTAAACCAAATGTAAGACACAAGGTGACACGACATCACAGAGGCGTGTTTCCACTGAAATCTCATTTTTCAAAAATCTCTTGGTTATCGCCGGGTGTTATTCAAGTTCTCTGAGGGGGCACAGTGCAGGCGGGCTCGTATCGTCTCCTTTAATCCTCTAGCAGAAAGTGCTTAGCACCTTACAAGTTCTCTTTGGACCAAAACTAGTGCAATCCATTAGGAGTAAATGCAGCCGTTAGAAGTGAAGTACAATTCGGACATAATATTGCAGACTGAACGGTGATAGTTCAGGCACCACGATCTGGGGTTAGCTGCCCCTTACACGGAGGTCCTGAGCTCAATATCCCGTCACTTCAGGAATTTTTACCCGAATGTGAGAACTGATTTCGAGGTCCACTCAGCCTGCGGTAAAAAAAACTTAATGAGCAATCTTACGGTGAGATAGCGGCCCCGGTCTACACAGCCAAGAACTCATCGCGGACCATGCCTCAACTGGGTTTAGTAGCCGACATTGGGATGCAAACCCTTGGCTTCTGAAACGTGGTCGGTAAAGAGAAACACTCAGGTATACAAAGGAAGGACAGTGTACGTGAATGGATGTTCCGTTCAAACACCAGAGATGGCTTTGATGTTGTGCTCGACACCCACGGCAAGACTTAGGCTACACCGTTTTATCCTCCAAAAGGAGCTCATTACTTACCACAAAAACCCTCCTAAGGCAATACGTCCACTTATCTCAAAGTGCTATGTAGGCTGTTTTATTGCTCGACAAGATTTGAATGTATAGTTTAAAAATATCCGAGAAGAACGAGATGCTGCGTGCTACTACGTCTTAGTACACCTCAGAGATCAATATGTCGATAGTGTTTTATGTGATACCGCAGGGAATCCGTAAGGTACTGAGGTCGAGCATCTGAGTATCGTTCTCCATGGTTTTACATTTCCGCATCTTTCCACACCAGTCGGGTGGATTAATTGAATGTTCCGACCTTTAAGTTGCATACTCGACCATATTTTCATATCGCGGGGACTTACAGCATTGATAATTATAGCTGACTAGTTGTAAATTCTATTATTCATTATTTTGTACGAAAATATTTCTTGTATAAAGAAGAAATATGTATGGTTTTTATTTTCTTCTCGTCGTTTAAGATAGAATCATTACAATAACTGCTATGCTACCTAAAAGTATTTTTGATGCAACAAATTACCACTCGTCTCGTTATACACGAAAGAATGCTCAAATACAAATAAAAGTAGAAATGCTAATATCCGAAAATACGACGCGTAAATACGTAACACAAGTGAATATTCGAAAAGAATGTAGGTATGTTCAGTCATCAGCCCTAAGGCTGGTTGGATCCTAAACAGGTCCACCATCAGCTGTCACAGATGGCCTAGGCATCACTGAAGAGGCGTACTAGGGAAATGAGGAGTAAGGTAGTATCCCGTTGCTTTCCTCACCGAGCCAGACGTTGCTATTACATATCAGTCTGCCAAGTCCACTGAAATGCGTGCACCAACCGACTGCATGAGCAACATTTCCACACCTTTCATAGCAGGGTCTGGCTGCAGAAGGAATGGCATTACTAGCATCACTCATACCTCAGTCACTTTCATATTGTCAAAGCCAAGGATAAGACAGAGATAGATCAATGAAAGTAATAAAATTGCTCTAGCCTATACCAGAAGACATAGTTCACTGTAAACACTAAGTCCTGCCAGCAAATAATATAGAAGCAATTCTACCAAGTGCTTGCGTAGAAACATCCATGCTGTAGTTTTCTCTGGCGGGAAGCTCGATGACCTCCTGAAATCCTAACAATTATTTCAGTTCGTGTAATTGACTTACTATGTTAATCGTCATTCCTTCACAAAAAGCAATGAAAAGATCATGTCGCCCATACAAAAAACTACCACTCGTGTCTATTATCTCAAACGAATCCTAAAATACAAATCAACATAGAAATGCTTATATCTGAAAGTGCGACGTATGAATACGTCACAAAACTGAATGTTCCAAAATATTATAGAGGCAAATTGTGTTTGTTTTGAACTGTACATATCAAACACAAGCTCGCAGCGATACCCCTGCGTTACACATACCTCAGAGTAGTTGCAGAAGAAATCGCGGGGTTCAGAGGATGTAAATCGCGAAGTATGATGTCTGCATGAAAGCCTGTGGTGTGTTTCTTCTTCACGCAGACAGTTCATCACTTTCGCGGAGTTATTATTCCTATTTTACGCTTAATGCATTTTGGATTTCCAGCCACTGTCGAGGTTCTGAATTCTCCACCCTTCTACCTGTCCTATTATCAGTTGCCTTTGACTGTGCTGGTGATATCGGAAGTAGTCTGTTTTCCTGAGTTGGGACTTCGTCAGGAGCGGCTTCTTGATACAATCTCCAGAGCTGGATAAACACCAGCAATGAGCGATCCCATCCTTCATACTGTGTGATGTTATTTAAGTACAGTAGAGACAATACGCGACACTTATGGATTTAGCCTTGTTAAAATGGGAGACAGTTGTCTGAAAAGTCGCGCTAAATTCAAATATCAATGGAAATGCATATGCGAAAATGGATAAATAAATTACGTCTAGATAGAAAGTGTTATTGAGATATTAACTTCGAAGTTGCTATAGCAATTCTGGATAAATGAATGAAGAATTATTTAAAAGGTTATCATTTAAAGACTGAAATTAGACATATAAACAAGATGTGAAATGGACTGCTGTGAAATTACAAGTAATAAATCTCATTGTAGACCGTATTGGACATCAGATACGAACATCAAAACAAGAATAATAGTTAACACCACCTTTCCAATACTTATCTTTCCTATATTTAGGAAATAAACATTACAACAGGCGTTGTAAGATGGGACATGTTTCGCTTAACAGTCGTAAGCATCATCAGCCAAAAATAAATATTAGCCTAAAGTTATGTCAGGGCCCTGAATCTAGTGTCCTTAACATATATGGCACCCTAAGAATCAACATTTATATTTGTAAAATGAAAATAGGCTTAAAACTAGTGTGAAAAAACATGGAATGTTACAACATGGCTAAGAGAAAAAAACAATCGAGTTGAGACAGAGGATAAGAACAGAAAGTAGGCTACAATACAGAGCTGGTAGTGAAATAATTAAATATGTTAAGGACACTAGGTTCAGGGCCCTGACCTAACTTTAGGCTAAGATTTACTTTTGGCTGATGATGCTTACGACTGTTAAGCGAAACATGTCCCATCTTACAACGCCTGTTGTAATGTTTATTTCCTAAATATAGGAAAGATAAGTATTGGAAAGGTGATGTTAACTATTATTCTTGTTTTAATGTTCATATCTGATGTCCAATACGGTCTACAATGAGATTTATTACTTCTAATGTAACCGCCAACCAGGCAAAAGCAAAGACTATATATCTTAACCTCAAAGTTAAGGTCACTAGAATTTCCAGGGACATTACGTTTTTAAAGGAGTGCTTAAGATATGGATTGGTTCCCAGATTCTTGCAACATTTACAACGAAAGAACATTCCATCCCCAAATGTACAACCCGCCCAAGAAAAAGTTAATTCCATTTGGCTGAAAAATGAAATCAAACACTCTACAGGAAAAAAATACTCCTGAAATTGCAGCTTTACAAAGTTCATCTAAAAACTTCGTCCAACATGTCGTCTTTAGAATGGGACTCCTTTTCTAAATTTGCTAACGACAAGGTGTCAATCGCGGCAAATAAAAAACAAGAAGTTTTAGACAAAAAATTGACTTTTCTTAAAGAATCAAAAACTAAATCCGTCAAATCTTTCAAAACCACGGGAACACCCTCTCCTCAAATCAAAGTTGTTCCAAACACTGTAAATTTATCCAACACTAACTTTTCAAACAGTGAAATGGATCTTTTGAACAAGGGTTTCATATTCAACTGGCCCAACCCCAATATAATTGACGATCTGGTGACCAACATTGCCGAAATCGAATCAAATATTTCAAAACTTCCTATAGAACACCGTAATGATGTTAAATATGAAATTAAAAAGAAGATCACGTTACTAACCAGTGAAATAAATTCCAAGCCTTCTTTAAATCTTAACGAGAAAATAATTGAAGTAAAGAACAAAATCAGGAACAATAATGTAATAGTCACAAAAGCCGACAAAGGCTCTACTACTGTATTATTGAACAAAAATGAATATATTAGTAAAACTGAAGATTTCTTTTCCGCCAATAACTACAAACTAATTGACAAGGATCCCACTTAAAAAATCCAGCGTGGTTTAAAGAACTTGCTGAAAAATTCATCTTTTCTCTTTCAAGAGCATGAACAACAAAAACTCGCCATTATGAATCCCAGGTTACCTACTGCTAAAGCCTTACCAAAAATACATAAAATAGATGTGCCAATGCGCCCTATTATAAACTGTCGAAATAGTCCCACCTACAAGGTTTCTAAATTTTTACACCATTTTTAAATAGCCATTATAAGTTCAATAATGAAGCCTATGTCAAAAATCCAGTTGATTTTTGTAATAAACTTTCTAAATTCAGGTTACATGACAATCACGTCATGGTTTCGTATGATGTCACCAATATGTATACTAGTATACCAGTAAAAGAAACCATTAGTTTAATAGAAACTAACCTTTTGAAACATAACACTATAAGCAAATGTGAAATAGATGAACTGATCAACTTGCTAAAATTTGTAGTAAACAACAACTTCTTTACATTCAATAACAAAATTTACCAACAGGAGGGACTAGCGATGGGCGACCCGATATCTGGAATCCTTGCTAACATGTTTATGGATCACCTCGAGACTAACAAGATAATCAATAAAATCAATGGTCTACAGCTTTGGCTAAGATACATCGATGACACATTTGCCATCATCGACACACATCGCAATAATAGTGATAACATTTTGAAGACCCTTAATGTCCTTGACCACAATATCAGGTTCACTAAAGAAGACGAAGTCAACAGGTCTTTAAACTTCCTGGACTTAACCTTGACCAGAGCCAGTGATAATTTTATTTTCCAAATTTACAGAAAGCCCTCCGCTGCTCCTTAGACAATAAAGAATGAGTCGTTACACCCTCAATCTCATAAACAAGCAACTTTCTACAGTTTAGTTCATCGAGCATTAAATATTCCACTATCCCCTTCTAACCAGAACAAAGAGTTCGAATATATAAAAGAACTTGTAAAACTTAACGGCTATAAACCTAACCTGATCGAAAAGGTTATTGGTAAAATACAATCAAAAAATACTACAAATTTAATTCCAGATAAGCCCAAAAGAATAAACACTGCCACTTTCACCTTCACTAACACCGCCATACACAGCATTACTAACCCATTTAAGAAGCATAACATCAGAATTGCCTACCGAACTCGCAACACTAATCGGAATATATTCTTTAATTCCAACTTGGTAAATACTTCTCAAGACAAATTTTCAAACTCTGTTATTTACAGACTCAAATGCCCCCAGTGTGAATTTTCTTACATCGGACAAACTGGCCGCAGTTTTAGAACTAGATACTTGGAACATTATAATGCCTTATAGCATAAAAAGTACTCTGCCATGAGCAACCACATGAGGGATTCCGGCCACAATTATTCTACAATTGATCAGGACCTCCACATTATAAAATATGTAAATAAAAGCAGCTTAATTACTGAATTGGAAAATGCATACATTTTCTTGGATCAACATTTTAATTATAATAATAATAATTTGAATGATATCCCTGAGAACAACTGCCCATTCATTGAACAAGTCCCCAATTTACTCACTAATCTTAACATAAATCATAACTATTTCACAAAAATCTTCAATTATAAACCTTTAAATAACCCTCCAGTCGTCATAACAGATTCCACCTTACCCCCTCCCCATAATACAGCTCCGCCGCCAGCTTCCAGCACTCTCATTGTTGCGCCTACCCCTCCCGTCCCAACTTACTCTTTGCCTAGGCAAGCACACAGATACAACACACGCAGCAACGGGCATAAATTTAACAGACCCCCTTGAAAGGCAATGTCTCCGCTCAACCCTCATCCAACATAAGAGGTAAGCGATCTTAGTCTTCCATTCTGAACACCCTATCTTCAAGGCCCCAATACATCTTTTTCCATTTTCAGATTTCAGTTCACGCACTTGGCATCTTATTTTTTCTGTTTTGGTCTTGAACTCCCAGCAAAAATGAAGCAGCTTCAGGCGTGATCAATCCTGTTTGAAGTGTTACTACTCCATGTCTGCTACAACATATGACTTCTCTCGCCCGTTCTCACGTATCTATACAAGAGTGGGATTTAATTATTTCTTCACTTAAAAGAATATAACCATCATGTTTTGTTATATATGAACATCCTTATTAACTGACTGCCAGCCATGAGTTTGATATTACACTGCCAGCTCTGTGTTGTACCTTATGTTTTTAACCTCTGGCAACACGATTACGTATTTTTTCTAACTCAGCCATGATGAACACTCTTATATATTTTCACTCTTGTTTTTATGTTTGAACATTCTAATTGACTGACTGGTAACAATGATATCCTAATGATTTTAATTATTTCACTACCAGCTCTGTATTGTAGCCTACGTTCTGTTCTTATCCTCTGTCTCAACTCGATTGTGTTTTTCTCTTAGCCATGTTGTAACATTCCATGTTTTTCACACTAGTTTTAAGCCTATTTTCATTTTATAAATATAAATGTTGATTCTTAGGGTGCCATATATGTTAAGGACACTACGTTCAGGGCCCTGACCTAACTTTAGGCTAAGATTTATTTTTGGCTGATGATGCTTACGACTGTTAAGCGAAACATGTCCCATCTTACAACGCCTTTTGTAATGTTTATTTCCTAAATATAGGAAAGATAAGTATTGGAAAGGTGGTGTTAACTATTATTCTTGTTTTAATGTTCATCACTGCTGTGAAATGGCTTGAGCTTTCATTTATGCATTACTTTTTTTGCTTTAGCATTCCTGCCTGAACTTTTACAGTTAAATTTGTCTTTTTCCTCATTTAAATAACATTTTATCACATTAAGACACTTGCCAATAAAAATATCGACACATTACTTACACACATGATGCAATTAATTAACATTTAAAAGCTGGACAATTTTCCTCTTAACATGAAGCCTACTAACAGAAAGAAAATCTATAAAATTAGCCTAAAAACTTTCAAAACTTCCCTATAATCAATACTTGCTATTACATTAGGGTAAAGCAAATTTGCATCATCATACTGCTTCAACAAAATGTGTACATTTCTTAAGTCACCCATATTTTTTTCAGTGCTCGACAGCACATTACGACATTCCAAATGGGGTAACTTGAAACACAACCAGCCACACACATATGCGTATGCATTTTCTAGAATTAAATCAAAACCCACAGATCACACTTACAACAACACATCGGTATTGAAGGTTAACTGCTGCATTATACAATAAAATATGCGTATTATATTTTAAGCCAGTTAAAATATGGGTCGAGCAGGTCAGAAGATTATGAAGTACTATAAAAATCTCTTTGTCACTGGAAGAATATATATGCAAACACAATATTACTTACATTTTCTTGTCACGAACGAAGCGAAAGAAAGACCGCGCATTCTTCTCTACTTCATAGTTACTGCAGCCAAACACAGCACATACCTTTCCCCCTCATGTTGAGAGGAGATATCAAGGAATGACACACGCTACTATTTAATTATGTCAACTCACTAAAAACGCATAAATAACACCAAAAACTTCACACACAAATACACGTGCTCTTATGACAGAATCAGTAGTTCTCAGGTCTACCCGCTACAGAGAGCTCTAATAGCTGTCCCTCGATATCTCGCTGAGTGTCGCGTATTGTCTCTACTGCATTTGATGTTATCGAGCCAAAGATTGATACCCTTTCTTTTGCTGGTGATCTGGCAACCTTGCTTGGATCTGAAAGCGACATCCCATTAGGACGAAAGTACAGGTCTACACTTAGTCACCTATCGGAGAAAGACGTATTTAAGATTCTGTGTGATCTGAACGGCTTATTCGTGTGTACTGAAGGAGCTGTGTCGCTGAGACGTCTCAATTCTTGGAATCGACACTTTTTCCCATGCCCTGGCCTCTCTTGGACTATCGCCCTCTCTGGGACGAACTTGTCTTGCACGATGTGAAGGGAAAGAAAGGCCTTTAGGCTTGACTATTTGTATTGAAATGACATGACATTTTCCTATGAGATCGCGCAGTGGCGAAGAATTATTTCAGGGGTTTCGACAAAGGTCTTTCTCTCTTCGTAACACGGCTGGAAAAATGAGACAAACTACGTCAACTCCTGAATGAACATTCTGCAGATAATCATGAAGACGACCGGGTGAGTTGGCCTTGCGGTTAGGGGCGCGCAGCTGTGAGCTTGCATCCGGGAGATAGTGGGCTCGAATCCCATTGTCAGCAGCCCTGAAGATGGGTTTCCGTGGTTTCCCATTTTTACACCAGGTAAATGCTGGGGCTGTACCCTAATTAAGGCCACGGCCGCTTCCTTCCATCTCCTAGGCCTTTCCTATCCCATCGTCGCCATGAGACCTATCTGTGTCGGTGCGATGTAAAGCCACTAGCAAAAAAAATCATTAAGACGTTTCTCCGCAATGGTATGAATGAAGGTGAATTATTCGTCGAAGTCATGAAAACGAAATATGAACGTTAGAATCATGAGATGAGGATTTCCCCCTCTATTGAGAAATCCGGCTCCGAAATGTGCATGCAGGTCTCGGAACTTAGTAAATATGAGTGTGTACATACTACATCGGCATTATTTTCAATAATGGGAAGAAATGATTTTTTAACCGACACTCTTTGTAGAAGTCAATTGTTCATATCGTCGAAGTTACTCGAAATCAGGAAGGCTTGTAAATTGATAATATTGACTTCTTGTACTTTTTCTGTAAATTTTCGTGAACTTCAAAGCAGATACAACGTGTAGAGAGGGAGAGGGACACATTAAGTGTTTTGACGGGGTTGGTGGATGGATCCAATACGAGTTTACTGCAATGGACTGGGCGTCACAGTGCAGAACCGCCAACATAATTGAGCACGAACCACGATTAGACATCGTACGATTTGAAGTACCGCCTCGTTGGTGAGTGGTAAATATACTGATGTACGTGTTTCAAACTTGTATAGGAAGTGACAGTGACGACATAGCGAAAATCGTCTGGAATTACAGAGGTAAAATGCTGGACTGAGTGGTTCAGAGGGTAGAGCGCTGGCCTTCCGTGCCCAAAGTGACGGGTTCCACCCCGGCTCGGTCCGGTGCTCAAATATGCCAAGTTTGGTTTCGGTAAATTTACCTCCGAGCTGAGTGGTTCAGACGATTGAGGCGCTGGCCTTCTGACCCCAACTTGGCAGGTTCGATCCTGGCTCAGTCCGGTGATGTTTTAAGATGATCAAATACGTCACCCTCGTGTAGGTAGATTTACTCGCATGTTAAAGAACTCCTGCGGTACTAAATTCCGACACCTCGGCGTCTCCGAAACCGTATAGGTAGTTATTGGGACGTAAGAACAATAACATTATTATTATTATTATTATTATTATTATTATTATTATTATTATTATTATTATTATTATTATTATTATTATTATTATTATTATTATTACTTTTATTATTATTATTATTATTATTATTATTATTAAAATGGTTGAGCACAGAAGGACATGTCTTCTAGAATGGCCGAAGGGAGAAGGAAGTATTTTAACTCAGTAATATTCACGAGACTGACTGACTCCGTCGCAGACCGTGAAAACAGTCTTAAATTAGCGGCAGAGCTATGGAACTAACTTGGGCCAATAGGCCGCTAAAATTCTTGCTAACACATATTCCACAACGGTGGATATAAGAAAACTGAAAAGGTTGAAGTCTTCATAACAAAACATTCGCATTTCCACAATCAAATCAGTCAACTGCCAAACACCTATATTTAGTACGTGTTACGCCATTTATACTACCAATCTCAGGATAAAACAATGTTTCTGAGCCGGAATGCAGCATGGCATTTGTAAAAGGAATGTCTTTTCAAAAATGTATATGAACATAACTAAATATTCACTTTATGGCTATGTGCTTACACTCAATTACAGTCAGAACATGAGAACTCATTTCGAAATGAAAGTAATCTAAAATGATGCTTTTAAATATACTAGTCATTTATTTTCTCAAGTACAGCAGAATGAATTCCACCATTAGAGCTGTACTTTATTCCTTTTGTCGCGGAGGAAGAGACTAAATTCTTTTGGAAGGCAGTGCAAAGCCTTCCCGTCCCTTACCTCTCTGCACCTCCTCCCTGTTTTGAGAGAACCGTGCTTCCATTCTTTGTTAGTTTTTAATTGAGGACTTCTTCATTTAATACCTAGTTTCATACTTGGTATATTACTGCAAAATATTAAAAGGACTTTTAATAATGCTGACAAGCAGAAATTGTGATTAAGTTTTAACCATAAATTTGTTGAAAGCTATGAGGTAAAACGACATAATAACAATATTTACAGCACTGGAATATTGTCATTATTCTTAGCTCAAACATTTCAACTGAATTTTTAATAAAAGTCATAACATTATATAAACTCGCGTCGAATTACGGCAGTTACTTAGTGTTACCTGATGTTTGAAATATTTTATCATAAATCAGGAATATTTGTTACATCTACAGCCAAGTTATGAATGTCAATATCCCAGCGAGGTCTTGAAGGAGTTAATTATAATCATGTTAAAAAATTACAGAGCTACCTCTGTGTAGTGTCGCTATCATCAGCATCACCATGGTCATTATTTGCCCTTACGCAGACACAGGATCTTTCTCGTCATCTCCCTTCTATCGTTCACATTTCCTTGGTTCGTTTTCTAATTCCTTCTTGGTTCATTCCCTTAACACGCCCAAACCACCCCAGTCCATTTCTTTTCCATTTGGCCGCTCGTGTCATCTCATTTACCTTAATTTCTCTCCTAATGTCTCAATTTCTCACTTTCTCCCCCCTTCTTCAGTAACATTTCTGATTTCATTTCCGATTTTCAATCTATCTTAAGTAGTATAATAAGCGGGTTCTGCCGCCGCCTCCGCCTCAGGGCTCCCAGGGGCCCCTCCACCTCCGCCTCACGGGAGGCCCTCCCAGAGGCCTCCTCCGCCTGCGCCTCCCGAGGGGCCTTCCCAGAGCCCTCCTCCGCCTCCCGCGGGAAATTTGAAGTTGTAAACAAAGCCACGTGCTTTTTGACAGCTGTCATCGACAACAACGCATCGCTAACCTCACTGCTGCCATCTTGACGGGCCTAAACCTCAGTGGTACCAACTTAACCTAACTAGCGCGAGGTAAACAAATCCACGTGTTTTTTGACAGCCACGTGCTTTTGACAGACAACAACGCATCGCTAACCTCAGTACTGCCATCTTGACGGGCCTAAACCTCAGTAGTACCAACTTAACCTCACAAGCGTGAGATAAACAAAGCCAAGTGCTTTTTGACAGCTGTCAGCCGCCATCTTTAAACTCCAGAGCAACGTGCTGCCCTCTTTATCGCAGTAGCTGTAAATTCGTCACCTGTCATCAGTAGTGCTGCCATCTTGGCGGGCCTAAACCTTAGTGCTACCAACTTAACCTCACTAGCGCGAGATAAACAAATCCACGTGCTTTTTTGACAGCTGACATCCGCCATCATTTATCAACAGAGCACAGTGCTGCCGTCTTTAGCTACTTACCTTTGAAATGTGGTGGCGGATAATTTGAAAAACGCTTTTTGACAGCAGCCATCTTGCATCGCAAACCTCAGTGCTGCCCTCTTTAGCTAGATACCTTTGATGGCAGACAATTCCACGTGACAGCAGCCATCTTTGAGCACCGTGCTGCCCTCTTTGTGGTGGCGGGTAATTTTTACGTCACAGCTGTCATCCGCCATCTTGCATCGCACACCTCAGTGCTGCACTCTTTAGCTAGATACCTTTGAAATATAGTGGCGGCAATTTGAAAAATTCTTTATGCTCTTGTTTGGAAACAAAGCCACGTGCTTTTTTGACAGCTGTCATCCGCCATCTTTAATCAACAGAGCACCGTGCTGCTATCATGCGGGAAATTTCGTCAGCTGTCATCCGCCATCTTTAAACTACAGAGCACCGTGCCGCACTCTTGCGTCAGCTGTCATCCACCATAATTAAACTACAGAGCACCGTACCGCACTCTTGCGGGTAATTCCGTCAGCTGTCATCCGCCATCTTTAATTAAGAGAGCGCAGTGCCGCACTCTACGTGGTGGTGACAAATTCCACATTCGCCATCTTAAATCTACAGAGCGCCGCGCTGCACTCTGTGGTGGCGGATAATTTGAAAAGCTGCCAAGAGAGCATCGTGTTGGCATCTTTATTCTTTCACATGTGGTGGCGGCAAAATCCACATCCGCCATCTGAGAGCACCGTGCTGCGCTCTTGATCGTAGTGGCGGACAATTTAAAAAGAACATGTCAAGGAATACCTTTGTTCTAGGAGAAGAAAAGACTACAGTTCTGAACGGCTTGCCTAAGATAGCGATTGTGTTAACCTCCTTTTCCCTGCTCTGTTAAGGCATAGCTCTATCGAATACATGAAGATTATATAACAAAAGAAGTGATTAAAAATATAATCGATACAACATATGATCAGAACATTGAATGATGTGTTTGGGGTGCACCTTCGTTCTAAGAGAATCGAACCCGAGACTGCCGGGTGAGAGGCAAGCACACTAAACCAAACCGTAGGAGCCGGCAATTCTCTTTCTATATAATAATTTCGTGTGGCTATTTCTAGTCAAGTGCAATCTAAAAATAAATCCTAGTCTTGTTGTATCAGGAAGGGTAACTGGCTAAATCCTGGTCTTTCAGCGTCAGGAAGGGCAACCGGCCGTAAAACAGCTTCTTGCGAATTAAACTCTTGCATCAGGAGGGGGCACTCGGCTGTAAAACATATTTTTAATCCCAAGAGAATCGAACCCGAGACTGCCGGGTGAGAGGCAAGCACACTAAACCAAACTGTAGGAGCCGGCAATTCTCTTTCTATATAATAATTTCGTGTGGTTATTTCTAGCCAAGTGCAGTCTAAAAATAAATCCTAGTCTTGTTGCTTCAGGAAGGGTAACTAGCTAAATCCTGGTCTTTCAGCGTCAGGAAGGGCAATCGGCTGTAAAACAGATTCTTGCGATTTAAACTCTTGCGTCAGGAGGGGGCACTCGGCTGTAAAACATAGTTTTAATCCCAAGAGAATCGAACCCGAGACTGCCGGGTGAGAGGCAAGCACACTAAACCAAACTGTAGGAGCCGGCAATTCTCTTTCTATATAATAATTTCGTGTAGCTATTTCTAGACAAGTGCAGTCTAAAAATAAATCCTAGTCTTGTTACATCAGGAAAGGTAACTGGCTAAATCCTGGTCTTTTAGCGTCAGGAAGGGCAACCGGCTGTTAAACAGATTCTTGCGATTTAAAATCTCATGTTAGGAAGGGGCACTCGTCTGTAAAACATATTTTTAATCCCGGCCCTGCCACGTTAGGAACCACATCTAGCTGTAAAAAAGGAGCTCCAAACATTTACAGTGTTAAGCTTTAGGAACAGGCTATGGGTTACATTTTTTGTTCTACCACATAGAACACTATCTTTGAAGTTGTATCGGCGCAGTCAGTCAGAGCGAGGTGCGGAATGCATGCGTTGACTGAAATTGTACACTCATCTTCCGGCTGTAGTAACCTTGAACGAGGACACTGCGTGCTGATAAGCTACTTGTAACTCACGGAACGTTTTCTTAGCCGTGTAACATTTAGCTGGTGTAAGTTCCTAACATAAAATATTATGATTGTACGGAGAGGTTAAAACACAGTGCCAGCACATAGCCTACCCCTATCGAAAGAGCCTGCACGGTGCCGGCATATAGGCCACTCCTGCTGAAGGAGTCTGCACAAGGTTTAACACCCCCATCAACAGCCCTTACTTCATGCTGGCTTTTTGCATGCCCTCGAAACTACCTAAGAATGTAATATACTAGACTAGGGAGAGGGTAAAACCCAGTGCCGGCACATAGCCTACTCCTACCGAAGAAGCCTGCACAAGGCTTATCGCCTCCATCCGACTGATGAATCACCATCAACATCTTGTACTCACAATCAGTTTCGGGGAAGCCTGCACAAGGTTTAACGTCCCCATCAACAGCCCTTACTTAATGCTGGCTTTTTGCACGCCCTCGAAAGTACCTAAGAATTAATATACTACAGTAGGGAGAGGGTAAAACCCGGTGCCGGCACATAGCCTACTCCTGCCGAAAGAGCCTGCACAAGGCTTATCGCCTCCATCCGACTGATGAATCACCATCAACATCTTGTACTCACAATCAGTTTCGGGGAAGCCTGCACAAGTTTTAACGTCCCCATCAACAGCCCTTACTTAATGCTGGCTTTTTGCACGCCCTCGAAACTACCTAAGAATGTAATATACTACAGTAGGGAGAGGGTAAAACCCGGTGCCGGCACATAGCCTACTCCTGTCGAAAGAGCCTGCATACAGCTTATCACCTCCATCCGACAGATGAATCACCATCAACATCTTGTACTCACAATCATTTTCGAAGGAGTCTGCACAAGGTTTAACGTCCCCATCAACAGCCCTTACTTAATTTTTTGCACGCCCTCGAAACTACCTGAGAATGTAATATGCAACAGTAGAATCGCCTCCATCCGACAGATGAATCGCCATCAACATCTTGTACTCACAATCATTTTCGAAGGAGTCTGCACAAGGTTTAACGTCCCCATCAACAGCCCTTACTTAATGCTGGCTTTTTGCACGCCCTCGAAACTACCTAAGAATGTAATATACTACAGTAGGGAGAGGGTAAAACACGGTGCCGGCACATAGCCTACTCCTGCCGAAAGAGCCTGCACAAGGCTTATCGCCTCCATCCGACTGATGAATCACCATCAACATCTTGTACTCACAATCAGTTTCGGGAAAGCCTACACAAGGTTTAACGTCCCTATCAACAGCCCTTACTTAATGCTGGCTTTTTTCACGCCCTCGAAACTACCTAAGAATGTAATATACTACAGTAGGGAGAGGGTAAAACCCGGTGCCGGCACATAGCCTACTCCTGCCGAAAGAGCCTGCATACAGCTTATCACCTCCATCCGACAGATGAATCACCATCAACATCTTTTACTCACAATCATTTTCGAAGGAGTCTGCACAAGGTTTAACGCCCCCATCAACAGCCCTTACTTAATTTTTTGCACGCCCTCGAAACTACCTGAGAATGTAATATGCAACAGTAGGATCGCCTCCATCCGACAAATGAATCACCCTCAACACTCGTGTGCCCGCAATCATTCTCGCTACTTCGAGAGATAGCGGGTTCGAACCCCTATTGTCGGAAGCCGTAAAAAAGCAAATGCTAGGCGAGGGACCTGCGCGATCGTCATAACGTGTGATTACATGATCTAGCTAGATGCGGTTTTAGCTCAATACCTCTAAGTGCCTACAGGTAAGGAATACCGCGGATGTAGCTTAGTACCATCCCGTTTAAGTCCAGAGGTCGAGGATCGCGCGCTAACATTCCAAGGCCCGCTGCAGAACTCTTAAATTCTGACACCTCGGCATCAACAGCAGGTTCGATCCCGGCTTAAATACGTCAGCCTGCAGAACTCAGCGTAAGACCCTCAGGAGAGCTCTTGTTGCATAAACATTTCGTTCCAACTGTACTGCAAACGTCTGCAATTCTTGATATCCGCTTGGTAACAAGGAGCATATTTACTCGCTGCAGTCTGCGTGAAGCGCTCACAGTTCTTTGTGTGTGTCTATTACGTACACATCTCCCGTCTAAGTACTGTCCGCTGTGAATATTATTCTTCAGCCTTCAACTTAAGGTAAGCCTGAACTGGTAGTTACTCTTTGCAAAGCAACTTCTACGCTAGGTAATAAACATCTACATTCATATATGTTTGTTCTTTTCTTTTTTAGGTACCGTTCGAGTTACAGGCTTGAAAGTACGCATTTTATTCATCCGAGTAACAGTCTGCAGCACGTCCATTTTTAAGGTATGTTTTCTAACTTTGAGTTGTAAAGATAGCCAGGCTAGCTGATGTACCCTACACTACATTCATATATGTTTGTTCTTTTCTTTTAGGTACAACTAGAATATTATCATTCGAGTTACAGGCTTGAAAGTACGCATTTTATTCATCCGAGTAACAGTCTGCAGCACGTGCATTTTTAAGGTATGTTTTCGAACTTTGAGTTGTAAAGATAGCTAGGCTAGCTGATGTACCCTACACTACATTCATATACGTTTGTTCTTTTCTTTTTAGGTACAACTAGAATATTATCATTCGAGTTACAGGCTTGAAAGTACGCATTTTATTTATCCGAGTAACAGTCTGCAGCACGTGCATTTTTAAGGTATGTTTTTGAACTTTGAGTTGTAAAGATAGCTAGGCTAGCTGATGTACCCTACACTACATTCATATATGTTTCTTCTTTTTAGGTACAAATAGAATATTATCATTCGAGTTTCAGACTTGAACGCACGCATTTTATTCATCCGAGTAACAGATTGCAGCGCGAAGATTTTAAGGTATGTCTGACCTCTATACGTTGAAACTTGGTTTCTTCCGAACATCGTAACTTTAAGCTAATCGAAAATAGTTGTTCTATTCAATCCTCATGCTATAGACGAGGTTAATCTTATAATTTCTCTTCAATCCTCATGCTATAGACGAGGTTAATTTTATAATTTCAAACTCACAGCCATGTCTGACCTCTATAGGTTGAAACTTGGTTTCTTCCGAACATCGTAACTTTAGTCTATTGATAAATAGATATTTTCTTTAATCTGCATGTCATAGAAGATGTTAATCTTATAATTTCAAACTCACAGCAATATCTGACCTGTACAGGTTCAAACTTGGTTTCTTCCGAACATAGCAACTTTAGTCTATTGATAAATAGTTGTTCTCTTCAATGTTTTATGCTGTAGAAGAGGTTAATCTTATAATTTCAAACTCACAGCCATGTCCGACCTCTATACGTTGAAACTTGGTTTCTTCCGAACATCGTAACATTAGTCTAATGATAAATAGTTGTTCTCTTCAATGTTTTATGCTGTAGAAGAGGTTAATCTTATAATTTCAAACTCACAGCAAATGTCTAACCTCTACAGGTTCAAACTTGGTTTCTTCCGAACATAGCAACTTTAGTCTATTGATAAATAGTTGTTCTCTTCAATGTTTTATGCTTTAGAAGAGGTTAATCTTATTATTTCAAACTCACAGCCATGTCTGACCTGTACAGGTTCAAACTTGGTTTCTTCCGAACATCGCAACTTTAATCTATTGATAAATAGTTGTTCTCTTCAATCTACATGCTGTAGAAGAGGTTAATCTTATAATTTCAAACTCACAACCATGTCTGACCTCTATAGGTTGAAACTTGGTTTCTTCCGAACATCGCAACTTTAGGCTAATCTCTACTGGTTGTTCTCTTTTCAGATGTTTCCCTGCTCGCAGTGTAATGAAACGTTCAGAAGACGTGACATCCTCACACGTCATGTAAAATCGAAACAATGCGCCTGATACGTTTTCCTGCAGGCAGTGCAACGTTACGTTCGCAAGGCGAGATAACTTTATGCGCCATATAAAATCAAAACACCCTAGCATAACATCTGCTTTATGTGAAGTTTGTGGTGTGTATTTCGCTAACGTAGAGCGATACGAGGCTCACTTAGTAGAAGCGCATCAGGTATCTACTTGCCCTCAGGTAATAGGAGAAAAGCGTTAAAAAACGGATGTAGCTGTAGAAAGTACTAGTAGTAAAAAACCTAGAAGAAATCATGAACTTCAAACTATTCACTGCGAGCACTGTAACACTGATGTACCATCTTCACATTTTCAGGGACACTTACGGATAAAAATGCGCATAAAAATAATGCGTGTAGAAGTGGTAGTAACGCAAACGTCGAGGAAATTAATACAGCATTTAAAAGTAGGATTTCTAGTTACAGAATTCGCACCAGTCAAAAGTTTCAGAGCACTTCAAACTTTTTAAATTGTGTTCAACCGGATGTACAACAGCTTCTTGCTAAATCTTTGTCCAATCATAATTTATTTAAAGTTAATTTTGAACTTTTCGCCTTGTACATTAAAAGCACGGATGAATCCGAAATAACGGACATTAAATCATTTAATACGAAGAATTTTGTCATAAGTGAGTCGACTAATTTTGGTGATGTACTTAGGGATGTCTCTAACATTATTTCAACTAAGAGCGAGGAATTTCAGGAAAAGGAATCAGGGTGGGCTTTAGTTGAAATAATGCATCTAGAAGTTAACATCAATAAGTACAATCCTATGCGTGGATCTTCGCACATCGAGCTGCCGACATGGATTCAGCAAAGAAAAGCTGTTGTAAACATTCAAAACAATGACGAAGCATGTTTTGCATGGGCGGTGATGTCGGCTTTAAATCCTGCGAAATCGAATGTAGCGAATAGAACATCATCGTATCCACACTATTCAACGCAACTAAATTTCGATAGTATAGAATTTCCTGTGCAGTTAAAAGATATTAAGCGCTTTGAGGAAATAAATAACATTAGCATTAATGTGTATAGTGTAGAGAAAAAGTCTGTAGTAGGTCCTCTGTATTATGCATGTCATAAGAAGAGTACTCATGTTAACTTACTCTATATCGAAAACAGTGAAAATAGCCACTTTTGCTGGATTAAAAATCTGAGTAGACTTGTTAGTAGTCAGTTGTCAAAAGATAGGTGTAAAAAGTGGCTATGTGATGGATGTTTGCAGTATTTAAGAACTGAAGATCAGTTAACGAAGCATTCCAAGAACGACTGCAATCA
Source organism: Anabrus simplex (assembly GCF_040414725.1). NCBI lineage: Eukaryota > Metazoa > Arthropoda > Insecta > Orthoptera > Tettigoniidae > Anabrus > Anabrus simplex. The sequence goes on along the minus strand of NC_090266.1, from coordinate 45,806,604 downwards.
TGTACGTACAGAGATACCTACTACAGGCAATAATGTTTTAAAATTTACAAATTTTCACAAGCAGATGTGGGTACCTTTCGTGATTTTTTGCAGACTTTGAAGCTATCCTCACGCCATGCAACACATGCTTACCTAATCCTGACAACTCTTTCACTAATACTACGCACATGCATGTCCCGTATAGCTTCGCGTATTACATCAAGTGTAGTTATGATAGTACGCTTAACAAGTTAGAGCTGTATCGACGACCTGATGCTGCTAAAGTATTTTTAGAAAGACTTGAAAGTGATGCAGTTCGTCTTGGTCGTATTCTAAATAGTAATATTCCTATGAAGCCACTCACCGAAATTCAGTTAAATGATCATGAACGTGCTACAAAGTGCAGCATTTGTGATGGGGAATTTTCCGAAAATAACCCTAAAGGTTTTGATCATGATCATTTAACTGGTTTCTACAGATGTGCCGCTCATTATAGCTGTAATCTTAAGTACAGAGTTCCTAAATTTATCCCTGTAATTTTTCATAACTTATTTGGTTACGACTCACATTTCATCATTTCACAATTTGGAGCTTCAGATGAAAAAGTAGATATAATCCCTCAGAATAAAGAGCGGTACATTGCGTTTGCGAAGTCTGTAAAAGTAGATGCGGAGCATTCTATAAAACTGAGATTCCTTGACTCGTTTCGCTTTATGGCGAGTAGCCTCGATAAACTTTCTAGTCATTTACAGCCAGAACAATTTACGGAAATTCGACGCGTTTTTCCCAAAGAAGCGCAGTTTAATTTACTTCGGCGAAAGGGTGTTTTTTGTTATGAATATCTTGACTGCTTAGAACGCCTCGAAGAACGTGCTTTACCATCGAAACAATCCTTTTACAGCTCGCTGAATTCAGCAGATATTAGTGATGATGACTATTTACATGCACAACATATCTGGGAGCAGTTCCACATTCAAACGCTAGGTGAATACTCCGACTTATATTTAAAGACGGATGTACTTTTGTTAGCTGATGTTTTAGAAAATTTTCGATGTGTTTGCAAGAAAACCTACAGCCTTGACCCATGTCAGTATTTTACTGCGCCTTGGTTAAGTTGGGATGCCATGTTAAAATACACGCAGGTGAATTTGGAACTGCTAACCGATATTGATATGGTGCACTTTATAAAATCGTCTATTCGAGGCGGTCTAAGTCAGTGCAGTGGGCGGTATTCTAAGGCCAATAATAAGTACATGCCGAGTTTCGATTCTAATCAGGAATCTCAGTATATCGTTTATCTCGATGCTAATAATCAGTATGGGTGGGCAATGAGTCAGCATCTACCGGTGAGTGGTTTCCGCTGGCTAACGCAGAGCCAAATTGATGCTTTATAGCTGCACGCCCTAGGCGATGAAGCTGATAAAGGCTATTTCCTCGAAGTTGACTTACTGTATCCTAAAGAGTTACACACTTCTCATAATGACTTACCGTTCTGCCCTGAAAATGTGAAGTCCCCGTACATCGCATCAACGACGAAAATGCTAATTGCTAATTTGTGTGATAAATCTAAGTATATCATTCATTACCGAAATTTAAAACAGTGTTTGCAGCATGGTTTGAAGTTATCCAAAATTCATCGCGTACTAGAATTTAATCAGTCACCGTGGCTAAAGCCATATATCGATCTGAACAATAATTTAAGAACGAATGCGGTTAACGAGTTTGAAAAAGATTTCTACAAGCTCATGAATAACAGTGTGTTTGGTAAGACTATGGAAAATGTTGACAAACGCGTTGATGTAAAATTGATTACAAACTGGGAAAATATTAAGAAAAGGTATGGTGCTAACTATTTAATAAGTAAACCAAATTTCCACAGCTGTGCCATCATACATGAGAATTTAGTTATTATACAGATGAATCTTGTTAAGGTTAAGTATGACAAACCTACCTACGTCGGCTTTGCAGTACTTGAATTGGCTAAAACACTCATGTATGAATTCCATTACAATTATATGATGAAGAAGTACGCGCGTAATGCGCAATTGCTCTACACAGATACCGATTCGTTTATTTATCAAATCAAAACTGATGACTATTACAATTATATAAAGCCAGACTTGGGTAGGTTTGATACAAGTAACTATCCTGCAAATAATCAATATCATCTACCGCTAGTGAACAAAAAGGTTCTAGGTAAAATGAAAGATGAATGTGCTGGGAATATTATCGATTCATTTGTAGGTACTAAATCCAAGTCATATTACATAAAACTCATAAATGAACTACAAATAAACAGATTGAAGGGGTTAAAAAGAATGTCGTTCAGAATCAGCTAAGTTTTGAAAACTATAACAATTGCATTAAAAGTAATCCTCCTGTTTTGCATAAGCAAATGTCTGTCATTAGAAGCAAGAAGTACCAGTTGTACACTCATTTAATTAGTAAGGTAGCCCTTAATAATGATGATTGCAAACGGTTTATCATCCCAAATTCTACCAACACTCTAGCCTGGGGGTATGTTAGTACTGATAGTACTACTTTACATAAAGCAGATGTGTCTAAACATTATGCTAGAGGTGTGTACTTTGCAAATATATACGTTAAGCTGTCTTACATCACAATTCACTGTACATATTGTATAAAGATAGGGAGAGGTACGCTGAGAGCGTAGTACGGCAAGTTTAAACTTGTACATACAAGAATTGTGTCGAGAATGGGAGAAGTATGCAAACATCACAAGGGTAAAAAGATTCGAGATAAAACTTGTACATACAAGATGTAAATAAATAATGTAGAATTTGCATATTCTTTTATTTTAGGTTAGGTATTACCTTCCTCCCGCTCCTTATTTGCAAGATAGAGTTTCGTTTATTACTCAAAGAAGAAAAGCAAAAAAGAAGCTGATGAGCAGATTCGTAAGTATGTTATTGTCTAGCTCATGTTGAGAAGAGACTTTTTTTCTTTTTCTTAACAGTGTTTGATTGCAATGCAGTGTTCAACAACATCGAACTATAAACGGTAGTATGTGTTCAAGTCTAAACTTGCACACTCTTGCTTTTGCAATGCACGTTCGATAGAAATGTAGCTTGATAGAGGAGGAAGAGCAGCTTAGTAAGTATATTGAGAAGATAATTTTTTTCTTTCTAAACAGTGCTCGATTCTAGTCATGCAATGCAGTGTTCAACAACGTCGAACTATAAGCAGTATTATGTGTTCAAGTCTAAACTTGCAGGTACGCGATATTCATGCTGTCTTATGTGTAAGATCGCGTTGTATGTTCGATAAAGCTATGCCTTAACAGAGCAGGGAAAAGGAGGTTATCACAATCGCTGTCTTAGGCAAGCCGTTCAGAACTGTAGTCTTTTCTTCTCCTAGAATAAAGGTATTCCTTGACATGTTCTTTTTAATTTGTCCGCTACTACGATCAAGAGCGCAGCACGGTGCTCTCATATGGCGGATGTGGAATTTGCCGCCACCACATGTCAAAGAATAAAGATGCAAACACGATGCTTTCTTGGCAGCTTTTCAAATTATCCGCCACCACAGAGTGCAGCGCGGCGCTCTGTAGATTAAAGATGGCGAATGTGGAATTTGTCACCACCACATAGAGTGCGACACTGCGCTCTCTTGATTAAAGATGGCGGATGACAGTTGACGGAATTACGCGCAAGAGTGCGGTACGGTGCTCTGTAGTTTAATGATGGTGGATGACAGCTGACGCAAGAGTGCGGCACGGTGCTCTGTAGTTTAAAGATGGCGGATGACAGCTGACGAAATTTCCCGCATGATAGCAGCACGGTGCTCAGTTGATTAAAGATGGCGGATGACAGCTGTCAAAAAAGCACGTGGCTTTGTTTCCAAACAAGAGCATAAAGAATTTTTCAAATTGCCGCCACTATATTTCAAAGGTATCTAGCTAAAGAGTGCAGCACTGAGGTTTGCGATGCAAGATGGCGGATGACAGCTGTGACGTAAAAATTACCCGCCACCACAAAGAGGGCAGCACGGTGCTCAAAGATGGCTGCTGTCACGTGGAATTGTCTGCCATCAAAGGTATCTAGCTAAAGAGGGCAGCAATGAGGTTTGCGATGCAAGATGGCTGCTGTCAAAAAGCATTTTTCAAATTATCCGCCACCACATTTCAAAGGTAAGTAGCTAAAGAGGGCAGCACTGTGCTCTGTTGATAAATGATGGCGGATGTCAGCTGTCAAAAAAGCACGTGGATTTGTTTATCTCGCGCTAGTGAGGTTAAGTTGGTAGCACTAAGGTTTAGGCCCGCCAAGATGGCAGTACTGCCGATGACAGGTGACGAATTTACAGCTACTGCGATAAAGAGGGCAGCACGTTGCTCTGTAGTTTAAAGATGGCGGATGACAGCTGTCAAAAAGCACGTGACTTTGTTTATCTCACGCTTGTGAGGTTAAGTTGGTACTACTGAGGTTTAGGCCCGTCAAGATGGCAGTACTGAGGTTAGCGATGCGTTGTTGTCTGTCAAAAAGCACGTGGCTGTCAAAAAACACGTGGATTTGTTTTCCTCGCGCTAGTTATGTTAAGTTGGTACCACTGAGGTTTAGGCCCGTCAAGATGGCAGCAGTGAGGTTAGCGATGCGTTGTTGTCGATGACAGCTGTCAAAAAGCACGTGGCTTTGTTTACAAATTCAAATTTCCCGCGGGAGGCGGAAGAGGGCTCTGGGAAGGCCCCTCGGGAGGCGGAGGCGCAGGAGGCCTCTGGGAGGGCCTCCCGTGAGGCGGAGGCGGAGGGGCCCCTGGGAGCCCGGAGGCGGAGGCGGCGGCAGAACCCGCTTATTATACTACTATCTTACTAACTACGTTTCAGCTTTACACGTCACAACTAGGAACCGAATTTTTGGAAACGCACGTGGGCATATGTAAACGAATATTTCGAGGGGTTTGGACGTTATTGCATATTCTAAACGTAACAATATATTTCAGAATATCCGCCTGAAATTAAGCATATGTTTAATATCTCGTACAAAGTCGGTTTTATCTTGATTTGGACACCCCTTCCCAACAGGAAAATACACGCTATTTCCAACTTCGATTTACAGCGCTTTACTTATGACTAGGACTCGGAAGTTGAAGACTAACAAATTGCCTAAAAATGACCTCTACAAAGAGCTAAAATATCTTAAAAAAGGACCTGTAACTGGAAAAAGGACGTAAAAATGTGATCCACATTAATTCAAAATTTTAGTTCTAATTACATATTTAATGAAGGAATATGATGTTTTAAAATGCAAAATTCTGGTGGTATGCAACATACAGTGCAAATATATATGAGTGAAACACTTCTTTCAGACATTATATATATTTTACATTAAAAATTAAGAAAAGGAATTCCGTGTTACTTAAAAAAGTGATTGAAGAATTTAGAATGAAATGGTTTTTCCACTAAGAATGAATTCAGCGACCTCCTGGAGAAAGATATTGAAATTGGTATAACTGGAATCATATTTGGCTTAACGACACTAGGGATATATAAATTCGAATTCGTAAACCTTACCTCAGCTGGCTTTGCAGTATATCACAGTGGTCATCTCCAGGTTCTTAGCTGTAAGGGATCGTCGGTTTTCATCAGCACGTTGCGAAACATCGAGAAACCTCTCTCGGATGTTGAGGGTTCATATTTGAAATAAGTGAGATCTTTCTCTTCAAAAACACTCGCATCAAAACGTTCTCTTTTGATATTTCAATCATCTTGCACACAATTTGATACGCCTGGTTTTTCAAGCTTTAGTTTCATTTCGTTTCATTTCATTTTCACTTTCATTTCAGTTTCTCTCTTGCTACAGGGGTGATGGATGGGCGAATCGTGAATGGGCAGCACAAATATAGTCGAAAGATGGTGAAGTTGCAAAAAAAAGCAGTTAAGATATAAAAAAGGCAAAAAGGACAAACAAAACCGACCATTTTCTGGCCTACAATGACCCAGAATGAACATATATTGTGTTGGGCTTCGTCTTCAGACAGCGGGCGAGTTGGCCGTGCGGTTAGCGGCGCGCGGCTGTGAGCTTGTATCCGAGAGATAGTGGGTTCGAATCCTACTCTCGGCAGCCCTGAAAATGGCTTTCCGTGCTTCCCCCTTTTCACACCAGGCAAATGCTGGGGCTGTACGGTACCATAATTAAGGTCACTTCCTTCCAAATCCTAGGCCTTTCCTATCCCATCGTCGCCATAAGACCTGTCTCTGTCGGTGCGCCGTAAAGCCACTAGCAAAAAAATTAGCGTCTTCGGACAGTCGAGAAAAAAAGGACTTTTCCTCAATTTCCGAGCGCTACTGATAACTGTTACAAAACACGCAGACAGCGCACATTCCTCTCGCCCCGTCTCAACGGTTACTACGTTATTCTTCTCCTTAGAACTCCGCAACTTATTTTAAGTGTCCATTTCCTGAAGATTCATAAGGAAAAGAGCAGCAGGGGACATTTATTAAATCAGCGTGTGTAGAGTAATAGTGACTATTCAACACATGGTGTCCTCGTGAACTGTCGAGTTTCTTCAAGAAATGAAAAATATGAAAGGAAATTTTAACTTGAAGAATATTCAAGAACAACCGCATGTGGCAAGGGAGGTGAAAAAGGATATTACACAACTTCCTGTGACACAAGCCAAACCCGAGTCTTCTGTTAAAAAATTTTCAGCCGACGTTTGTAAGAGTTTATTATGTACCAACATTCCATGGAATAAATTTAATTACCCAGTTCGGCCATCATTTCAGAATAAATGTTACTTACACCAGAAGATTACAGATGAATCAACCGTTAGAAGATAGTCGTAAGTGCATTTTTTTATTTTTCATTTTTCATATTTTTTCAAATTTAAAATTCATATTTGTATGTATATTTGAAAAAAAAAACTAGTTGCATAAACATTGGATAGTCGTAATAGCTATGTAATATAATAGAGACATGATAATGTATTTATTCTGATAAAGTTGGATACATCTGTCCCTGTCTTACACTTTATTTGTTTATTTATTTATTTATTTATTTATTTATTTATTTATTTATTTATTTATTTATTTATTTATTTATTTATTTATTTATGATCAGCAACAGCATAACGCCGAAATACAAAGATCCGAGATATGTACAATAGTTAATAATCTAAAATGAAAAATATACAAACATTTACAAAGGACATAAATATACTCAATAAAACTGTTCAATCCTATATGTTTACATGAACAACGACATAAACACAGTAAAATACACTTAAATACAAGATAAATGACAGGAAGGAACAACAAAGAAAACTAAGTTATGTGAGAAATATCATGACAGATGGAAAGATACGATAGGAAGGCATAGAGGTTCTCGTTGATCGATAATTTTAAACATGGTTGGAAAACGTACAGAAAAGTGCCTTTGGGTAAGTGAAAGCCGGTATTAAGAAATATGGAAGAAGGTCTTCATTCTGGTACTAAGGGATGGGGCGTGGAGGAGAAATAATTAAACTAATTCTGGAGACCATTAGCTGCTTTGTATAGCAGCTTTAGGTCGGCTACGTTCCTCCGAGCAGAAAGAGTTCTGAGTTTGAGTTTCCCAAGCACTTGATTAGTGCTCAAGTTGCGACAGGCAGGGACACTGGCTCTGACGATTGCACAGAAAGTTAGGGTGGCTGAGGTATGAAGAAGCAGAAATGGACCAGACTGGTAAGACTGGACTGGTAATATACAGGAAACGTAGAATGCTCTGAGGGCATTTACATGTGTAATGTCAGAAAACCTATAGAAAACCAATAACAGAATTAGATTGATAATTAAGTAACTATAAATCCACAAACGTAACCATTCACAAACTTGGACTACGAATGCTTACTGAACATTAGCTGACAGTAGCTACTTTGCTTTAAAAGTTGTAAAAGTCAAGGAGAAAGAGCACAATCCTACAGAAATATAATACAGTTTTGAAGAGATACATGAACACTAAAGGTGTAAACAGAAGAATCATGAAACAAAGTGGAACGGTATGTGAAATAAAATTTACTCTTGTACTGTGAGTTTCAACCCGAGCTGAGAAACGTACAGGGGAAAGATAAAGAAGACGGGGTGACGAGGATTTTAAAAAAAGAAGGCCTAGGAAGTAGGAGACTATGTATTGCCGCCTTGCTATTTTTGTCTTTCCATCAAATAGCGTGGGCACCTACGTTTAAATTTCCCTGATGTCTTGCGGCAGATTGTTTCATTCACAAACTGCAGCATCTGTGAAGGAATTGCCATATACTGAGGACTTGGGATTAGGTATGGTAAGAATATGCATGTTCTGTGCTCTTGTGGTTTCTTTTTCGTTATTATAGAAACGTTATTTAAGGTAATAAGAAGAAGTGACTTCGTTGCAGTAAGGTTAGGCAGGAAGATTACGTCTGTCGTGGAGACGGAGCGAGCCGTGTTATGTGTAGGATGATGTCACGTTATTGAAGATGTACCTCACACTTGCATTTTGTGAGTGTGCAATTTCTGTGCTAATTCACCAGTGCCGTAATAATAATAATAATAATAATAATAATAATAATAATAATAATAATAATCTTCCTTTCTTCTTTTCTTAATCTGTTCACCATCCAGGGTTGGTTTATCCCTCGGACTCAGCGAGGGATCCTACATCCACCGCCTCAAGGGCAGTGTCCTGGAGCGTGAGACTTTAGGTCGGAGGATATAACTGGGGAGGATGACCAGTACTTCGCCCAGGCGGCCTCACCTGCTATGCTGAACAGGGTCCTTGGGGGAGGATGGGAAGATTGGAAGGGATAGACAAGGAAGATGGAAGGAAGCGGCCTTGGTCTCAAGTTAGGTACAATCCCGGCGTTTGCCTGGAGGAGAAGTGGAAAACCACGGAAAACCACTTCGAGGATGATAATAATAATAATAATAATAATCCACGTTGATATTAGGGCCTGATGAACCTCTTCTAGGAGAGATTCTCGGATGAGGTTGGGCAACGTTCGCCTTGGAAAGGAAATTGCGTGCCAGTGCGGTTTAGAACAGAGGGTGTGAAGAAGGAATATTAGCATGATCAGAAAAATCATCCAGACCACGAGCCACATTCTTCCTTGCAACATGTTGCTGGTCCTCAGCGAGAGTGCAGGAGGTCATATTAACCATTGTTAATTAGGCTATTGTAACAGCTGCTACTTTTTTTGGTTCTGTCTTCATCATGGCCCGTTTCCGGTTTCTTGACATGACGCGCAATTGCCCGTCGCAGAAAAGGTGCAATCACCCCTGCACGAACAGTTACTAGCGCACTAAAACAACTGACCTGGTGATAGAGAAGGGAAGGGGGCAGTCCAGGTCATAGTCCACGTACTGCGTTACTCGTCCTCGTGATAACATCAAGAACGATGTTCCAGTAATTTGTTTAAACCCCCCAAACAAATCGGTCGTTTCGCTGGAAAATGTTTCAGATAATAGAGGTTCTATTGTAGTAATAATAATAATAATAATACCGGGTGAGTTAGCCGTTCGGTTAGAGTCGCGCAGCTGTGAACTTGCATCCGGGAGATAGTGGGTTCTGAAAAGTTCCTAACTTCGTTACTGAATTTACAAACATATAAATCTGCATTTAACTTGAAAATTATGAAATATCTGGATTTAAAATGGAAAATATGAAAATTAATATCCATTAAATAAAATACACAATCGTCGAACCTTGTACTCACACTTACTTCTTACCTGCTTACTTACACATTCGTTATTTGATGGGCGCCAGCTACCACTCAGTGCAGCAATAATAGGATGAGAATCTTCACTATCTCTAGGGTGTGGGGTAATAAGCTTACTTTTGACAACATACCATATAAGTTCTGGGAAAAGGAGATTGGCGTTCGGTTCGCCCATTAAATTTAAGGTTAAGTAATTTTACTGTAGAAATGAAATGCTAAAGTAATTTAATAGAACAAAATATATTCTTGAAACAATATATAAATTAGTGAGAAATGCTGCGATTGAAACAGATGAGAATATGAAATTATGACATTGCAACTGAAAGAAACTAGGCATGAATTTGAATTCTTCTTGACCGGACATATAACAATTTATAAGAAATATATCCCTCGTTGTTTCACTTGGCTGTACCTTCAACACTTTGAGTGTAATTACGGCGTATTCCTAAGATCTAGTGTTTACTGTAGATGTGTCACGCCTAACTTGGTGATGCATCCTTGTGACTGCTTCTTCTCCATATGATATGACTTATTGGTAAGTCTGCACTGTATCACCTCATTGCAGGTCTATCCTTCTATGACTTCGTTGTAAGCCTTCCCGTCCGTATCTTCAACTAAGTGACCGACCAACTTTGGCCTCACTCTCTCAATGACCAAAGACTAATGGTTCACTGAGCCTTCTCCATCTCGTTCACACTCGTTGACTGTCGTTAACTGACCGACTTAGGCCTCTGCTTCCAATTGAATAATGACTCCCGTTGACTGACTGAGGCCACTCCATCTTCGTTCACTTAATGGCCAACTGTGCCTCTCCTTCCAGTAGAATAATGACTGACTGACCGACTGAGGTCTCTGCATCTCGTTCACACTCCGACCAACTGTCGCCTCTCCTTCCAATTGAATAATGACTGACGCTATATGATGCAGCCACCTTTTATAGACGTTGGTTGACGCACCTACGTAACCTCCAGAAATAACCATAATTTCCTCCCACCTCGCGACAAATATTACATGCAATCGTGAAATATCCTGGGGCTCCCTAGGAAAATCAAAGGAACTGAGCTCAATGCTAAATACGCACGATGACGTAGCCATGACGTGGCGATGACTTGACAGAAATCCCAGCAGTATTGCACAATGTAACGATGTCACATCCAACATCTGATATATAACAATTCTCACTGTGCATGTCTTTAATGTTAATCTACACACAAATAGATATGCATACATTTAACTACAATCATGCAAGCGACAAGCATTGCAGAATTGAATTGAATAAGAATGATAATTGCAATAATAGTAATAATATCACAGATAAAATAATAATAATACTGACATAATAATAATAATAATAATAATAATAATAATAATAATAATAATAATAATAATAATAACACAGATAAAATAATAATAATAATAATAATAATAATAATAATAATAATAATAATAATAATAATAACACAGATAAAATAATAAAATAATAAAAATACAGATATCACCTTGTAACGGGATTTGAACCGTTACAGTTCGAATCCCACTGTCGGCAGCCCTGAAGATGGTTTTCCGTGGTTTCTCATGTTCACACCTTGCATATGCTGGGCTGTTCCTCAATTGAGGCCACGGCCTCTTCCTTCCCACTCCTAGACCTTCCCTATCCCATCGTTGCCATAAGACCTATCTGTGTTGGTGTGACGTAAAGCAAATAGCAAATAATAATAATAACAATAATAATAATAATAATAATAATAATAATAATAATAATAATAATGTAATGGGTTATCAGGGTTCCTAAAACTAAAGTCATTACTGAAAGTGGTAGCGTGCTTCTCCGACCACTCAATGTATTAACTTGCTATGTATAGTTTTTCACAAGTTCACTCACGTTTGAGTTTTCCACACGACACCGTCCCTACTTACGAACGTAATCCAACGCACAGTCCTTAAGAGCATCGAACGCCTGTCCTCAACATGGCTTCCATAGCTTTTAGTACCGGGAGTGTCCGAGGACAAGTTCGGCTCGCCAGATGCAGGTCTTTGTATTTGACCCCGTAGGCGACCTGCACGTCGTGATGAGGTTGAAATGATGATGAAGACGACACATACAACCAGACCCAGTGTCAGCAAAATTAATCAATTATGGTTAAAATTCCCGCCCCCGCCGGAAATCGAACCCGGGACTCCTGTGACCAAAGGCCAGCACGCTAACCATTTAGCCATGGAGCCGGACCACACCTTAGTGTCGTTCTAGAACAGTACACTTCACAACTACCGGTAATAATAAGTTTCGTTGAACTCCGCGAAGCCGTCTGACGGACTCACTCCTCGTCACAAATTCGGTAACTGCTTGCGTTCACTCGCGTCTGGTTCAAGACTACGTTCTTTATTTAGGCCTGATGAAGATTCTCCTCCTTTCTACTTCCAGATCATTCTGGGTCCCTTAATCAGCTGCATGGAGCTCGTTTTCGCCAGCCTCAGCAATTCACCGACGGTATTGTGCTGCTCACTGCAGGCCCGACACACATTGTAGCCTTGTCAGCCCCTGCCCTTCTTCTTCTTCGTCTTCTTCTTCTTCTACCGCTTTTCCCACGCCCGTGGGGCCGGGTGCGAATCAGGCATCAAATATGGTTTTGGTCCTGTTTTACGGCTGGGTGCCCTTCCTGACGACAACCCTATGTGTAGGGGTGTAATCACTATTGCGTGTTTCTATGGTGGTTGGTGGTGTGATGTGTTGTCTCAATTTGAAGAGGAGAGTGTTGGGACAAACACCCAGTCTCCAAGCCAGAAGAATTAATCAAACGCGTTTAAAATCCCCGACCCGGCTCGAAATCGAACCCTGGACTCCCTGAACCGAAGGCCTCAATGCTGACCATTCATCCAAGGAGTCGGACTGTCACAATAGTAATAATAATAATAATAATATTAATAATAAAAGCCACGGTGGCACGTGCAAGTTTTGAAATGAAAAATTATATGAATTTACGAAAAACTGCTTGATTGCTTATAGACGGCGGAAACATTCGATAAGAACTTGATAAGAAACGTAGTGAGTTATACAATAATAATAATAATAAATATACCCTAAGATAAAGAAGCTTTCTTGGCTCAGGCGGCAGCACGCCGGCCTCTCACCGCTGGATACCGTGATTCAAATCCCGGTCACTCCGTGTGAGATTTGTGCTGGACAAAGCGGAGGCAGGACACGTTTTTCTCCGGATACTCCGGTTTTCCCTGTCATATTTCATTCCAGCAACACTCTCTATTAACATTTAATCTATCAGGTATTTATCTTTGCCCCAGAAGAGTGCGACAGGCTTCGGCAGCCGGCACATTTCCTATCCTCGCCGCTAGATGGGGCTTCAGTCATTCCATTCCTGACCCGGTCCAATGACTGGAAACAGACTGTGGAATATTTTTCATTTTCCTAAGATAAAGTTATGTTAGTTGAGAAGAAATCTTAGATGTGAAGTCTATTAGGGAGTTCGAGTTCTTAGATGTGGGTGGTAATTCCCAGAGCCTTCCCGGGTGAAACGTGGTGAAAAAGCATATACGTGAAAGGATACCTGAAATAGCGTACAGGAAAGACCTTCCTTTATGCTTGCCGGAGAACCACGAACGCGGTCAAAAAATTAAAGCGGAGCCACTGTAAATCTCAGATTTGCAACCATAACCTTTGTGTTGCTATTGGCTGGCTTGGGTTAGCTGTCATGAAGACTAGTTTCCTATTGCCTCCGTAGAGTTCACATCATGTGTACTCACAAGGCTGACACCACGCAGCTTCAAATTGTCATGGCGTACCCTTCGCCACTTCGTCAGTTATGTCACATTTTAGCAGGACTCCAAGGGATGCTAGAAGCCCTTTCGCTTGTTCCCAGCCCAATGGTCTTGTCACTAGCCGGACCTAATGCCTAGTTTACACGATGCCAGTTGTTGGCGACAGTTGTCCTCTAATTAATGCGGGATTACCACTGATGAACGAGAACCTGTTCACACGGCAGTGGATGATGAGAAATGGCTGAGTGCACAGCGTCTGTTGTGTCCCGTGAGGAATTACATTTATTTTGTAATGATATGTGCCGGGAATTCATTGCTGAGTCAAGCAAAGTTTTGACGTCAATCACATCGAATCCTCGAAAGTTAATTGTATCGGTAAACTAAGAAAGTGCCGTTGGATAAGCATTTTTGTCTTTGTACAGGTCTTCGTGGTGGTCCCACAAACATCACCGTTACTTTTGCAACTCAACGAATTTTACGATAGTAACGTCACCCCACTTTGGAGCCATATTTACGCGAACAGCCTCCAAATAATTTTAAAATGAAAGTATTTAAATGATCAAGACCACGAAGGCGGCTACACCTCTCGGTTGACAGGAGTGAACTGGCTCAAAATAAATATACAGCTACTGACCTGTCACGTTCACACGGCGCCAACTCTGCCTCTCTCTCTCTCTGAACTCCGGGTTGTGGAGGTCGCAGCTGGGCCCAGTTGGTTGTCCTCGTCTACACCTGGAGACAATCGATTCCCTGGACAATGGTGAGCGCTATTGTTTGGACAACTGTACTGAAGTGTTCACATGTAGCCAATAATTGTAAGCCAGTCAACTGTCTTCTGACAATTGTCTCATCAACTGGCATCATGTAAGCTAGGCATATACCGGGCGAGTTGGCCGTGCGGTTAGAGGGGCGCAGCTGTGAGCTTGATTCCGGGAGATAGTGGGTTCGAACCCCCACTGTTGGTAGCCCTGAAGTTGGTTTTCGGTGATTTCCCACTTTCACACCAGGCAAATGCTGGGGCTGTACCATAATTGATGCCACGGCCACTTCCTTCCCACTCCTAGGCCTTCTCTATCACATCGTGTCCATAAGACCTATCTGTGCCGGTACGACGTAAAGCAACATTGTAAAAAACCTAGGCATAAGTTCCTAAGTTGGCAACCTTGTGGAGCCTTGTATAGTGCGTTGTGACGTCGTTCGAGCCGCGCCATGTTGGATATGTAACCTGTCTTTCGCCAAGGCTCAACTGAAGCTTTACCAGGATATTGTTATATTATCCCAGAACTATGCTATTGGGAGAGAAATGCAATTAAGCTGTAGCAATGATCAACACAATTTTATATTATAAGAGCAATTTTAAGCTTGTAGGCGAAGTTCACCTTACTTCGATGCTTTAAGACCATCTATGCTGAATGCTGGATGACTCGTATATATAAAAGGTTTATTCAAAAAGGAAGAGCAGATTTGAAATATTTATATCAAACAAACTACAAAAGACAGAAACGCATTATGCAAAGCATTCGATACAGGAAGGTTCAAAATTTGTACAGCATTCGATTCTCAGCTCGGGGCCACATGTCTTTGTAGAGCGCCCTGGAATAAGCATAGTGCACACTCAAACATCAGCTGCTTGTCTACCGCACAGTTACTCGCTAGCCCGTATCACGAGCATTTTACTGTATTCACACGCTGGTTTCTTAGCTGTAGGAAAATGACGCCACAGCAAACGTCCCTTTGATTGTATACATTGTCTGTTTTATCGATCTAATTTAATTATTTATGGCCCAGCTAGTACACACACAATTACATTAAACCACAAATGACCACACTCTACTAATTGCTGTCTATTTACGAAGTCTCGTACAGCATGACTCCAGCTGGGCAGTCTTTGCCTGGAACGGGTTATAATCATTACTGACCGATTTCACCTTTCACTTTCGCTGTATACGCTCAGTCACTTCACCTGTACAACAGCTGCACGCAGACAGAAAAGTCGCCACTCTCTCTACTGACTGATTGTTCGCGGCTAGCCTCTTTTTTATATCCGGGTGAAGGAGTTGTAGAATATTCTGGTCTCAGGATAGAGAATGAACTTTCTCGTTTCGTCTTCGAGAAGGCACACGGGGAAAGCAGACGAAGGCGCAATAGAACGAGAGGCTGCGGCATATCCTCGGGACGGCCGAGAGGTCCCCGGTCTGACCTACTCATCCCTTCCAGGAAATGCTGAAGGGGACTGCGACAGGACTGGTGCGTAACAGTATTAACAATCACGTACAACCACCAGCGTGTTTCTATGCGTGTAATACACACGTTTTCCCGCCCGCAGAATATTAAATTTTCAATGACCCACGTACTGATTAGTTACATACAAATGTATTAATAAGAAATTAGCTATTAATTCGTTTTCCTTATCGAGCAAATTATCTGAGTGGAATGTGTTGTATAGTTGGAAGTTTACATTCAGAAGATGATGGGTTCGAACCGTTTCGATGGCAGCCGCTTTCCGCTATTTCCCAATTTCTGAGTACGCAGACGTCAGGGCTGTACTTCCCAGTCCTAGCCCTCTTCTAACCCATCGTCGCCAGAAACCTATAAAAGTTAATGCGACGTTAAACACATAGTAAGAGAAGATATGCGTTATTCCCTTCTAGTAGTAGCCGCTAGCCTCGCTAAAATACGAAAACTTCTCAGAATGCCGATTTATTACTGTGGATATTCCCCAACAAGCTCCCTCCATTTATCTCCAGCTTCTAGTAGCTTATTCTGTGTCTATCATCAAGATCTCATCAAGATGTATGCAGGAACTTCAAACGCTGGTCAAACAAACAAGAATCAATTCTCTTATACGGTGAACCGTACTTCCTCGCAGAGATGTAGACAAGGTATTGATGTAGAAAATCAGATTTCTTCTCATGGAAAGCAGTCTTATAAGAAAATTGAATTTCGAGCTTAAAAAACATTTCAGTTTCCTATCCCACAAAAGTTAGTCTTATATCAATGAAGAAGTTTCGTGCACTGAACAACTACGTGAGAAGTGTGACATCTGCCACAAAGGTTTGAGTGTTGCACGTGGTTTAGAGCAGATTACAAAGTTTAGGGCACACGGCTTTTAGTGCCGGGAGTGTCCGACACCATGTTCGGCTCGCCAGGTGCAGTCTTTTGATATGACTCCCGTAGGTGACCTGCGCATGGTGATGAGGATGAAATGATGATGAAGACAACAAGCACCCAACCCGCGTGCCAGCGAAATTAAGCAATGATGATTAAAATTCCTGATCCTGCCGGGAATCGAACCCGGGACCCCTGTGACCAAAACCAGCACGCTAATCGTCCAGCCATGAAGCCGGACAGAGTGTTATAAACGCATGCACATTATGCTAGTTTAAGAAGGAAGCGATACTTTCCAGTGCCGACTCAGTTAATGTAACTTTAAAGCTTTTTAGTCCATCGATAACACTCATTATAACACATGCAGGGTGTTCCGAAACAGCGTGAACCGGGGTATGAGCGGTGGAGTGTTATTCATACTGATAAAAAATTAAAGTAATTCGATATCTCGGGCCGTTGTCACTTGATCAGGTGCTGAAATTAGACAATAAGATCGCTTCGCGGGAGAATTCGAATGGCCTTTGCGAGGCGGCATTGATAAAGACCGGCTTGAGAACTCAAGTGAAAGAGAACACGAACCCCCAGCTCCATAACGGTACTTTGTGTTCGATGCTGATTTCTCGGCATGTAAGCCACGTAGATTTAGCAACACCGCCTCGGGCTGACTGGCTGATTTTAGCAGCTGATAAAATGACAACAGCACGAGATATCGAATTATTTTTCAAATTATGTATCAGTATGATCAACACTCTAACGTTCATATACCCGGTTCACGTTGTTTCAGACCTCCGTGTACAAAACACGCACTAATAAACGAATACAACTCCATCTGTTTCATTAGTCTAATTTATTTCAGGATGGCCTCATAAATTCACACACACACATATATTTAAAAACACGCAATTCCAACCAGTTTAGAATGGCCACGCTAATTGCAAGTCTATTCACAAGTCTCTCCACCTTATGGCGCAGCAAGGGTCCAGCCCGTTCCTTTACCTGGGACACTAAACCTTACTTTCACTTTCCCCCAAGTCCAGTCACCTCCTACAGCCACCGTGCGTAGACAGCTGGACTTGAACTCAGTGCCCCTGGCTGTACAACACACGACGACTGTTGGTTGGTTCAACTCCACACTTCACACATTCCCATGCAGTGAACAACCAAAGAGCTCAACAGGATTCAACAGCAGGACGATACTCACGACAGCGAACATTAACAGAATCACACAATACAGTCCTTCGTTCTGTCGCCTCCAGTTGCACATTCACTGGTCTCTCCGACACCACAACAACAACTAATGGTTCAAACCTCAGTGGGACACTAGCGACAGCCCTCAGCCCAGCCACCGAACCCCAACTTACTGAGTGTCACACTGGCTCCACCTCGGAGCCCAACTGTCACTCACACTAACACTGACTCCCACACGGAGTCCAACACTCACTGACTGTCCGCGGTTAGGCTCCCTTTTTATAGCTCGCGTGATTTGATCCAGAAATTTCACGATGTCACTACAGGCAGAACATTCCATTGAATCTCCAAGGAACTCACAGGTAAGCCGGCCGCCGAGAACAATACAGGGAAAGGCCGGCCACACCCCACAGGCCGGCTGCGAGATTCCAGGTCGTCTGAGTCACCACCCCCTTTCTCGAAGTACCGAAAGGAGCTACCAAGGGGCTCGCCTGTAACAGCATGCTTCATTCTATAAGAGCATCCTCAGATTCTATCAAAATCATTTCCATTGTGCGTAAATATGTACAGTATTGTTTACGTTACATAAATTGTCAATGCATTGTGAATTGGTGATGTTATGAACAAGGGGGACAAATTATGATTGCAGTACTCCTTCAATGTCACCATGTTCCCCCTCTACATCTCTTATCTTCTACAGACGAGATGATTGTTCTCCGCAGGGACGTAACAAATGCGATACGGTCCCAACTCCCAAAGTAAAAAAATAGCTTCACTCAAATAAAATGTGAAAACCTATGAATAAGTAACATAAATACAGCAGGTAGAAGTAGTGCAACATATTGTCAAGTTATATCTTACTGGGTATGTTTGGTATTCAGGCCGAGTATTAAAAAATACTGTTTAATAGGTCCTTTTTGACTGACTCCGTGGTTTAACCGCTGAGCTGCTAAACTGCTAACCACCATGTTCGTAGTTAACTTTAATTCATTTCATTTTTCAGTAAGCTAACTTCAGAACTATACTCTGTAACTGATACCGAAGTCTCGGTTATAATAATTTATTCCATTACAAAGAAAGAAAAAGAACAAAATTAAATCAAAAACTGTTCAAATAAAGTTTGAAAAATACCGAACTGCACAACTGATAAAACTTACTTCGTGCAGAGACACCTCGTTAGAACAGAGTTGATTGATTGCATGGCGTTATATATTGTTGTGTCCGGCTGCATGGCTAAATGGTTAGCGTGCTGGGCTTTGATCACAGGGGTCCCGGGTTCGATTCCCGGCAGGGTCGGGAATTTTAACCTCAATTGGTTAATTTCGCTGGCACGGGGACTGGGTGTATGTGCCATCTTCATCATCGTTTCATCCTCATCAAGACGCGCAGGTCGCCTACGGGTGTCACATCAAAAGACCTGCATCTGGCGAGCCGAACTTGTCCTCGGACACTCCCGGCACTATAAGCCATACGCCATTTCGTTTTTTTCATTGTTGTCCAATAAATGTGTGTCAGAAGTTAAATGTTCAGGAAAATGTGTGCATAATACAATCTCAGGTGCACAACACATCAACAATGTATCATTTTCTAACTGAAATATATTCTGGTATCAATTTTCATGTCGCCTCTGTGGTGTAGTGGTTAGCGTAATTAGCTGCCACCCCCGGAGGTCCGGGTTCGATTCCCGGCTCTGCCACGAAATTTGAAAAGTGGTACGAGGGCTGGAACGGGGTCCACTCAGCCTAGGGAGGTCAACTGAGTAGAGGTGGGTTCGATTCCCACCTCAGCCATCCTGGAAGTGGTTTTCCGTGGTTTCCTACTTCTCCTCCAAGCAAATGCCGGGATGGTACCTCACTTAAGGCCACGGCCGCTTCCTTCCCTCTTCCTTGCCTGTCCCATCCAGTCTCCCCATCCCTCTACAAGGCCCCTGTTCAGCATAGCAGGTGAGGCCGCCTGGGCGAGGTACTGGTCATTCTCCCCAGTTGTATCCCATGACCCAAAGTCTGAAGCTCCAGGACACTGCCCTTGAGGCGATAGAGGTGGGATCCCTCGCTGAGTCCGAGGGAAAAACTGAACCTGGAGGGTAAACAGATTAAGATAAGATAAGATAAGATAAGATAAGATAAGATAAGATAAGATAAGATAAGATCAATTTTCATTGTAGAGGTGGGTTCGATTCCCACCTCAGCCATCCTGGAAGTAGTTTTCCGTGGTTTCCCACTTCCCCTCCAGGCGAATGCCGGGATGGTACCTAACATAAGGCCACGGCCGCTTCCTTCCCTCTTCCTTGCCTATCCCTTCCAATCTTCCCATCCCTCCACAAGGCCCCTGTTCAGCATAGCAGGTGAGGCCGCCTGGGCGAGGTACTGTTCATTCTCCCCAGTTACATCCCCGACCAAGAGTCTGAAGCTCCAGGACACTGCCCTTGAGGCGGTAGAGGTGGGATCCCTCGCTGTGTCCGAGGGAAAAGCCGACCCTGGAGGGTAAACAGATGATGATGATGATGATGATGATGATGATGATGATCAATTTTCATTGCTGTAGTTATTTCTCAATAATGTGGTGCAGGTCTTTGTAAGGAGCATGTCGCGTTGTTGCGAGAGATACAGACGTTTACAGATGTGCTGTGTTACACACAATACAATAAAACTGCTGCTGGGTGCAACCAAGTGGCAATTCTTTAACGCACATTTTTTTAATCGACTAATTCTACAAAATTGCCCTGATCATTTCGGTGCAGAGTGACATTAGGCCCGGGCCTTAACGTTACGCCTTCATTCGCCTCACATGACCCCACAACCGAAGTCAGTCATTAGGCACAGCTTCATGCATCGGGTTACAGATCCCTTCTTATGGTTTGAGGGTACTCAGGGGTTGTTCCAGTGTAAGGGACCCTCTCCAAGACAATTTAATACGAGAAGTGGAAGAGATTCCAAGGAATTCAGCGTGATTTGTTCTGGATGATTTCCGACTAAACAGCAGTGTTAGGGAAATGTTGCAATCCTTGGGCTTGGAAGACTTGGGAGTATGGAGACGAGCTGCTCGACTAAGCGGCATATTCCGGGCTGTCAGTGGAGAGATGGCATGGAATGGCATCAGTAGGCGAATACGTTTCAGTCTAGCTTTCAAAGGTAGGAAAGATCATAATATGAAAATAATTCAATGGGACAAGGTGGGGTAAAACATATCAAAAACATTAGGCAAACTTTTTTACAATTGGTTCTACGTCGCACCGCCACAGATAGGTCTTATAGTGACGATGACCTTAAGTAAGGTATAGCCACAGCATTTTCCTGGTGTGAAAATTGGAAACCACAGAAAACCATCTTCAGGGCTGCCGGCAGTGGGGTTCGAACCCACTATATCCCAATTGCTAGCTCACAGTTGCGCGCTCCTAAGCGCACGGTCTACTCGCTCGGTCTGGGGTGGGGGCAATGAAAGCGCGACGTAAGGAAAATATATTCTGAGAGCGCAGTGCATGTGCCTGTTCACAGCATTAGCTTTGTTACACCTTGATTCTATTTCAATTACTACACTGTCATCCTGCGAGGAACGCATCGTAAGTATTTAAAAAGATCCTCCTCTTCCAGTTTCGTTCTTCATAAATGACACTCGGTTATCTAGGAATTCATACCAACTGCTACCACTTTCATTTTGAAAAGCTAATTTCTTGTCAAGCTCGAGGATACTGGATAGCAATTTTTCAGCACAGTCTGCGGTTAACATCAAGTCGTCGGCGTAAGCCAAACAGCTCACTACATGTCCACTCAGTTTAATTCTTTCCTCACCGAGCAAGTGACCATGCGGTTAGAATAGCGCATTCGGTAGACAGTGGGAAGATGGTTTTCCGCGGTTTTCCGCGGTTTTCCGCGGTTTCCCAGATAAGTGCTGCGGCTGTACCTTAATTATAGGCCACGCCCGCTTCCTTCCCACCTACAGCTTTTTCCTATTCCATCGTTGCCTTAACACCGACTATTTGCTTTACGACGCACCGACAAAGTAAAATTAAATTATTTCCTCCTGCTTCACACGGTGTATCAGAATTATACCGACAAAAAATCACGGCTGCTCTTCGTATTATGTTTAGAATGTAGGTGCAATCGGATTGGGGGAGAGTTTTTTCTTTTCGGGAAAATGAGGTTTGTTTTTACCTCCGGGAGCCCGAACTTGTCATTTACTGTGCCAGAACACAAGCAGTTGCCGTGCTTGGTGGAAAAGAAGTGGAGTGTATGACTCGCACAGGACTGTCCCTGTCTCTTACAGCAAACATCCACAGTTGTTTTATTAAACAGCCGTAACTTCACACACAGTACAAAACGCCCAATCGCTCACAACTCTGTTTAGGATGTGTGGTGTGTCGCGAACGACCTGAAAAGGTGTCTGTATTCTTGGTACAAGTTCACCTTCTCTTTCCATAGGGTTCGTATAGTAGTCAATTTGTGCAGAACAAACTGTACACTGCCAGCTGGGGCTGAGAAACGATTGTTGTTGTTGTTTGAGTCATCAGTCCATAGACTGGTTTGATGCAGCTTCCATGCCACCCTATTCTGCGCTAACCTTTTCATTTCTACTTAACTATTGCATCGTACATCTGCTCTAATCTGCTAGTCATATTCATACCTTGGTCTACCCCTACCGTTTTTACCACCTACACTTCCTTCAAAAACCAATCGAGCAAGTCCTGGGTGTCTTAAGATGTGTAATATCATTCTATCTCTTCTTCTCGTCAAATTTAGCCAAATCGATCTCCTCTCACCAATTCGATTCAGTATCTCTTCATTCGTGATTCGATCTATCCATCTCACCTTCAGCATTCTTATGTAACACCACATTTCAAAAGCTTCTATTCTCTTTCTTTCTGAGCTAGTTATCGTCCATGTTTCACTTCCATACAATGCCACGCTCCACACGAAAGTCTTCAAAAACATCTTTCTAATTCCGATATCAATGTTTGAAGTGAGCAAATTTCTTTTCTTAAGAAAGCTCTTCCTTGCTTGTGCTAGTCTGCATTTTATGTCCTCCTTACTTCTGCTATCGTTAGTTATTTTACTACCCAAGTAACAATATTCATCTACTTCCTTTAAGACTTCATTTCTTAATCTAATATTTCCTACATCACCTCCCTTCGTTCGACTGCACTCCATTACTTTTGTTTTGGACTTCTTTATTTTCATCTTGTACTCCTTACCCAAGACTTCATCCATACCATTCAGCAACTTCTCGAGATCTGCTGCAGTCTCAGATAAAATAACAATATCATCGGCAAATCTCAAGGTTTTGATTTCCTCTCCTTGGACTGTGATTCCCTTTCCAAATTTCTCTTTGATTTCCTTTACTACCTGTTCTATGTAAGCATTGAAAAGGAGAGGGGACAAACTGCAGCCTTGCCTCACTCCTTTGTGGATTGCTGCTTCTTTTTCAAAGCCCTCGATTCTTAACACTGCAGACTGATTTTTATACAGATTGTAGATAATTCTCCGTTCTCGATATCTGATCCTTATCATCTTCAGAATCATAAATAGCTTGGTCCAATCAACATTATCGAATGCCTTTTCTACATCTACGAATGCCATGTACGTGGGCTTGTCCTTCTTGATTCGATCCTCTAAGATCAGACGTAAAGTCAGGATTGCTTCACGTGTTCCTACATTTCTTCTGAAGCCAAATTGATCTTCTCCCAACTCAGCTTCAAATTGTTTTTCCATTCTTCTGTAAATAATATGTGTTAAAATCTTGCAGGCATGAGATACTAAACAAATGGTGCGGTAGTTTTCACACCTGTCAGCACCGGCTTTCTTGGGAATAGGTATAACAACATTCTGCCGAAAATCGGATGGAATTTCTCCTGTCTCATATATCTTGCACACAAAATGAAATAACCTTGCCATGCTGGTTTCTCCTACGGCAGTCAGTAATTCAGAGGGAATGTTATCAATTCCAGGTGCCTTGTTCCTATTGAGGTGACTCACAGCTCTGTCAAACTCTGACCTCAAAATTGGGTCTCCCATTTCATCAGCATCAACAGCCTCTTCATGTTCCAGAATCAAATTATCTACATCTTTACCTTGATACAACTGTTGGATATGCTCCTGCAATCTTTCTGCTTTGTCTTCTTTCCCTAGACGTGGCTTTCCACCTGAGCTCTTAATATTCATACACCTAGATTTCCTTTCTCCAAAGGTTTCCTTGATTTTCCTGTATGCAGCATCTAACTTTCCCAGGACCATACAGCCTTCGACATCTTTGCACTTCTCCTTCAGCCATTCTTCCTTAGCTACCTTGCACTTTCTATCCACTTCATTCTTTAATCGCCTGTATTCTCTTCTGCCCTCTTCATTTCTAGCATTCTTGTATTTTCGTCGTTCATCAATCAGGTCTAGTATCTCCTGAGTTATCCACTGATTCTTAGTTGATCTTTTCTTCCTTCCTAACATTTCTTCAGCAGCCCTACTGACTTCATTTTTCATGACTCTCCACTCTTCCTCTATAGTGTTTCCTTCAGCCTTTACATTTAGGCCTTGTGCAACATGTTCCTTGAAACAATCCCTCACACTCTTTTCTTTCAACTTGTCTTTTTGCATTCCATCCTTTCTTCAATTTCTTCAACTTCAGATGGCATTTCATGACCAACAAGTTGTGGTCGGAGTCCACGTCTGCTCCTGGGAAAGTTTTGCAATCCAACACCTGGTTTCTGAATCTCTGCCTAATCATAATGAAGTCTATTTGATACCTTCCAGTGTCTCTAGGTCTCGTCCACGTATACAGCCGTCGTTTGTGGTGTTTGAACCAAGTATTGGCAAGGACTAAATTATGATCAGTGCAGAATTCAACCAGCCGACTTCCTCTTTCGTTCCTTTGTCCCAATCCAAATTCTCCTACTGTACTACCTTCTCTTCCAGTCTCCCGTCACAATTAGATTCTCCTCACCTTTTACATATTGTATTAAATCTTGTATCTCCTCATATATTCTTTCGATTTCTTCATCATCCGCTGAACTAGTAGGCATGTAGACCTGCAATATTGTGGTGGGCATTGGTTTGGTGTCTATCTTGACGACAATAATTCTTTCACAGTGCTGGTCGTAGTAGCTTACCCGCTGCCCTATTTTCTTATTCATTGTTAAACCAACTCCTGCATTTCCCCTGTTTGATTTTGTGTTGATAATTCGGTGGTCGCCTGACCAAAAATCTTGTTCTTCCTGCCAACGTACTTCACTTATACCAACTACATCTAACTTTAGCCTATCTATCTCCCTTTTCAGATTTTCTAACCTACCACAACGATTCAAACTTCTAACATTCCACGCTCCGACTCGCAGAATGTCAGTATCCATCTTCCTGATGATCGCCCCCTCTCGTGTAGTCCCCACCCGGAGATCCGAATGGGGGACTAGTTTACCTCCGGAATATTTTACCCGGGAGGAAGCCATCATCAGTACATCATTTATACAGAGAGAGTTGCATGTCCTCGGGAGTTAGTTACGGCTGTAGTTTCCCGTTGCTTTCAGCCGTGTAGCAGTATCAACACAACTAAGCTATGTTGAGTATTATTACAAGGCCGTATCAGTCACTCATCTAGACTGCCACCCTTGCAACAACCGAAAGGCTGCTACCCCCCTTTCGATGAACCATTCGTTAGTCTGGTCTCTCAACAGATACCCATCCGATATGGTTGCACCTGCGGCTCGGCTACCTGCATCATTGGGACACGCAAGCCTCCCCACCGCGGGAAGGTCACATGGTTCGCAGAGGGGGGAGAAACGATTATGCGGAACGAACGAGAAATTTGTGTATTCGCACCGAGGAGCATTACCTCTGTCTCCCCCTACCTTCCGTTCTCTGGCATAATAAATACGACAAGTTCGACAATTTGAATCGCGCACTCGGAATTAACAAAGTAACCTCACTTTCTTGAAAAGAACTTTTTTCCGCCGATCCTATTGCACCTTTGTTCTTAACATAACACGAAGGGCATCCTTGATTATTGTGTCGGTATAGTTCTGATAAACCCGGCATTTTTACACATTTCATTAAATGACCCACATAAACAATCGGCAAATCAGGTGAAAAATTACAGTCTTGTACAAGTCCTGTTAAAACTTTGAACAAACATATCCTTCTACTATTAATTCACACTGACTGCTTGGCAAATAAAAGCGTTAAATTGTCAGTATCAGATTATCCCTGACCCCAGAAATCCCTCACCGTGGCCCGTACTACTGTGTCTAACTCTGTATTCCCCGCAGAGTTTCTTTTTAAGTTACTTGACGCATACTCAAAATTTTGTTCTGGCATCCCCGCGTGGTCTGATGGAATTGTCCATTTAAAGAAATAACATTGTGATTAGATTAAATATTTACTACGTGGGGAGGGGTTGAGGCTTGGTGATTCCTGGACTAAGTTCATTTTTTAGTGGCGTGAAGGCTTGAGCGTTGACCCACGATTTATTTCTGGTATTTTAAAGTTTTATTTAGCTGTTTACTTTTTATATATTTTACAAGTTAATTTTTTGGAACACATTGATACTTACAAAGTGTAGTGTGGTTTACAGTATTTAATACACAGTTCAAAAAATAGGGGAACATGTTTTTGAACGTATGCCATGCTCCAAAAGACAATGCCTCACATCCGGTATATTACTAACTAAACCTTTATTCTTTACCGTTGAAGTATACAAAAGACCATCGATAGATTCTCGTTCGTTTTCAGAACACAAACGTACATGTCCAAATAGTGGCGAAAACAAAGTGATAACAGTCCTCCAGGTTGGATTTTTATCACAGTTGGAGAGATTCAGTATGGTGCATGTCCTCCACGAGCATTTATGACAGCTGTGCACCTACGTGGCATGCTCCGTATAAGTCGCGTTGCGGTGTCAGGTCCAATTCCTCAATGAGAACCTGCTCGAGGTCTTGGAGAGTCTGTAGTGTAACAGGACGCTAACGAACACTTCTGCCAAGCCTGTCTCACACATGCTCGATGCGTTTTAAGGTCGGGACCCACTGCAGGCCATTCCATCTCTTGAATATCCAGTTCTCGCAATACAGCTCTGGTGATGCGCGCTACATGAGCCCTGGCATTGTCGTGCATGAGTACGAATTCAGGAACAACACTGTATGCAGCAACCAACACATGCTGTAGCAGTATCTGCTCGATGTACCCCGCAGCGGTAAGATTACCACGGACGACGACAAGATCCGTACGGTTATTAATACTGATGCGACCCCACACCATCACAGAACGTTGTCCGAATCGATCGCCTTCCTGGACAACATTTGGCATGTACTGCTTCCATACACGTTGACATCCATCACGCAATGTCAGGGGAAATCTGTCGTTGTGAGGTGCACACACAACTGCGGTCATTTGAGCACGTTGTACGTAAACCAGCACATACCATGAGACATCTTAACATCTTAACACGGAAGCACCGCTATTCACTTTGTTTTGAGGAGTCACCTGATATTTCAATGCATGGCTACGCCTACATATGGAGTATAACTTCGATTTGGCATACCCTGAGTAGCAAAGGTCTCAAGGTATGCTGTACGACCATTGGAACCCTATCTACCAAATTAAAGTTCACGTACCAGACGTTATAAAACATGTTCCCTTTTATTTATTTATTTATTTATTTATTTATTTATTTATTTATTTATTTATTTATTTATTTATTTATTTATTTATTTATTTATTTATTTATTTATTTATTTATTTATTTGTCTCTTTATTAAGTGGCGAAGTTAGGGCTCTTGGAACTCTCTTACACTTAATCACATACATATTTTTATTTTTACAGTATTAATCTAAAGTATCATTGTAATCAATTACTGTTATTGAGATATGTCAGATAAGGAATTACAATAAAACAATTAATTAAGGTTACTACTGATGAAAAATTAGAGGATAAATTGAGAGTGGATAATAACCTAAAAAATATCAATTTATAACCTAAAGAATATATCTACAACTAGCTTAAAGAAAAACTTATTCAAATATAAGGCTAAAATAAATTAACTAGTATGTTACGATCTGAGTGTACTAAAATCGATGTTACTATGTAGTCTATTTCTATGAACAGTCTATAGCCTTAAATGAGAGTAGTAAGAACGTAAATGGGATAGCCTAAGAACTTAAATCTAGTACGTCATTTTTTGTTTCATTCACACGTCATTCACTCTTACATTCATTCGAGTCAACTGTATGTACTCTGGAGGAATTTACGGTAGGCTGTTCTAAATGTCCTAGACGAGCAAGACTTTTTAATATCATCCGGGATCGTATTCCATAACCTCGTAGCAGAGACCAGAAATGAATGGCTGTAGGTATTCGTTCGATGCGGTGCTATTTCAAGTAGTGATCCGGAACGAGTGTTAATTTCGTGGAACGAAGAAATAGCCTAAAATTGGATGATAGGTAGGTGAGGCTGTTTGAATAAAGCAACTGATAGACGAGGGACATTTGGTGCATTTTTCTACGGTCATTTAAACGTAGCCATCCCAACTTTTTGTAGTATGGTGTTATATGAGCATCATGTCAGAGCTGGAAGGCATATCGAATGCGAGAGTTCTGTACACGTTGTAGCTTTGTTGCTTGTTCACAGGTTAGATCAGTCAATAAACTGTTACAGTAGTCAAAGATTGGAAATAGAAGTGTTTGTATGAGTTTTAATTTAAGGTCCTGTGGGAGAACATTTTTATGACGCTTCACAGGATAAATAGATGCGTGTACTTTTCTGCACACATTGGTTATATGCTCGTTCCAGGTCAGAGTCTCATTTAAGGTGACCCCAAGTTTTGTAACAATCTTGGAGTATGGCACTTCGGTATCATCAATGGCAGTTGGAGGAGAATTGTGATTACTATTTAGAGCACATAGTAATTTTTTTTGTCCAATTATTATGCTTTGGGTCTTTCGTGGGTTGATGAGTAAGGCGTTGTTCCTGGCATACGGTGTGAGTCGTTGTAGGTCTGTATTCATATGCTGGATCGCTTCGCATATACTATCTACACTGGTATGGTAATATACCTGTAGGTCATCAGCATACAGATGGTATTTACAGTGGACAAGTGGGGATGAAATATCATTGATATGCAGGCTGAATAATAAAGGTCCAAGCATAGATCCTTGAGGCACGCCAGATAATCCGATAGCCCATTTGGACGTAACATCGTTTACTGAGACACACTGACGACGATTTGTGAGGTAGGATATAAAGAAATTGAGCGCATTCTGGTCAACGCCAAGGGAGCGAAATTTTGAAAGGAGTAGTTGTGTGTTGACTGTATCAAATGCACTGCTAAAATCAAGGAGCGTGAGTACCGTCACCTGTCGCTTATCCATAGCAAGCCTGATATCATCTGTTACCCGAAGGAGTGCTGTCGTCGTACTGTGGCCCTTCCTGAAGCCAGATTGCAACTGGTCTAGTAGTGAATGATTTGTGAGATATTCAGTTAGTTGCTCGTGAATAAGTCGTTCAAGGGCTTTCGCAAGCGGAGGGAGTATTGATATAGGGCGGTAGTCTGATGGATAATTTGATGTGGTGTTCTTTAATACTGGAATCACTAGAGCATCCTTCCAAATGTCTGGAAAAGTTCCTGAGTTTATACAGTATTTGAAGATATGAGTAATGATCGGTAATACTGCGCCGATGACATTTTTTATGAAGCCTATTGGAATATGATCTGCTCCTTTCGCTTGAGATTTAATGGAATTGAAGACTCGTTTTACTTCGTTTATATTGACAGTTCGCAATGAGAATGTTGGTTCAATATTCAAGTAATTGCCATCTTCGTGTAACGGGATTCCGGATTGGGATCGAGTTTCTTTGATTTGATTACCAGTGAAATGAGAGTTAAGTGAGTCCAACGATATTGTTGGTATATGAGGTTCTTTAATTTTTCCTATTCCTATTGAACGTAACTGATTCCACGCATTAACTGTATTGAGATGTTTGGTTTGATTTCTGATATATTTAAATTTACTATTTCTAATTAATTGTTTCGTTTTGTTCCGTAGACGACAGTATGGTTCGAAATCCGTGTGCTCTTTTGTTGCGCTGTACCGGCGAAACAAAGCATCACGGCGGGCCATTGTTGCTTTTATCTCAGTGTTTAACCACGGAGCAGGAGGGCGAGTAACCCTTGCCTGCAGAATGGGAGCATGCTTGTCATAGAATCCTAACATTAAGGAGTTAAATCGTTGTACTTTCAAATTCACGTCGTGCAATTGTCGTATGTCGTCCCAAGGTAAATTATATGCGTCATATTGTAGTAGAGTTAAGTCTATATTTTTCATGTCTCTGTAGTTTACATACTTACCTTTACACTTCGGCACCCTCAGTGAGTAGCACAGATAGAGAAGATCGTGT
The DNA here is from genome assembly GCF_040414725.1 of Anabrus simplex. Lineage (NCBI taxonomy): Eukaryota > Metazoa > Arthropoda > Insecta > Orthoptera > Tettigoniidae > Anabrus > Anabrus simplex. The sequence continues at coordinate 45,776,505 of NC_090266.1, read as the reverse complement.
GTAGAGATACCAGGGACAGAAATCTGTCCGTGCTTGACAGCCTTATGGGGATTCTTTGTCACTAAGTAGTCAATTAGAGTGTGGGTTGAGCCGTTACGTGTGTGTACGTGGTTAGTTGCGTCTAACGGTAAGATGGTCATGTCCATTGACATGAACAGCCTGCGAATTCGGTCCGAGTCACTAGTCTGGGTCAGGAGATTTATGTTAAAATCACCGAGGATTATGATGTGTTCGTAACCTGGTATAATTTTCAGTAGATCCGCTTCAAGTGCGTCTATATTACTTACCTTGGGTGGCTTATATACTACTACTATTAACACTTTCTGGCTGTTGACAATCGCCTCAAGGAACATATATTCAGTATGCGGAGTGTCATTGGGGGAAGATTTACAGATTATTTTGCTCTTAATGTCGTCTCTACAGTACACTGAAACACCATCGCCTCGTTTACCTGCGCGGTCATTCCTGAATAAAGTATACCCATCAATTTTTACAAGCGCGGAACTGATACTGTTAGTCAATCAACTTTCACTCAGGCCGATTAAATGCATATTTGTATCAGTAATTATAGAACGGACTTCGTCAAAGTGACTTAAGAGTGATAAACAGTTAATGTGCAACATTGGAGGGTTCTAGGAAACTGCGACAAGGCACGTTTCAATAGGATTCCTGTGGGCTCGGGTTGGGGTAGGGGAGATACTGGTGATTGTGAAAGAGGGTTGTCATTGTCTTGGAATACGTCCGGGTCAATGGCATGCAGGAATTCCTCATCTGCTACAAGCACAGGCTCATTAGTCTTAGCCATTATCATGCATAACTAAAGAAACACTTACCGAGAATTTCCCAGGCACATTCGCTGACTCAATTCGCACACACTCAGACACACACACAAATATGTACACATGAAAACTACTGAACGTTTTAAGACTTAAACCTTAATTCACTGTTACACCTGCTGAATTTAGAGTTCTGGTCAAGTCACCTACAGTACTAATATAATCTTTCCTTCCATTATTTAGTAACACTACTATGCGTCCTTGGACTGTCCATACCCGCTTATGCCCTAAGATATCCTTAGCTCGGTTTAGAATCTGTTTCCGGATACTCGTAAGCGATTTAGTTATTAGAAATTTAGATCCTTTGAGAAATTTTTTAACTCTCCAAACCCGGTTACGATCTTGAAACCTAAGGAACTTCACGATGATCGGTCGTCTTCCCGTCACTACGGCTTCAGCTGTTGTACGTTTCCGCTCACCAAGCCTGTGGCAGCAGTCAATGTCTCCTAGTGAGATGTCCAGTTGTAGCTTATCCCTGATGAAGTCCGTAATGTTTTTATACACGTCTTTATCAGGTTCCTCGGTAACACCGTGCAGTAGGAGGTTATACTGAGCCAAATCGTCAATCGTTTCTTCATGACGGGTTAGTGTCCCGTCCATCGTAGATATCTTAGTCCTTAGTTCGGCAATTTCAGTGGTCACTTGGTCCTTGAAGGTTTCAAAGTCGGCAGCCAGGCTCTGTATTTCTTGTCGTGGGTTGGTAGTAGTGTCGCCAGCACAGGTGGTCGCTGCTGCTAGGCGAGCTTGGAAGTCACTCAGTTGACTTTCAAACACAGTTATTCTTTGATTAACTTCTTTAAGTGTCATGTTTTAGTGATATATTTCGACTAGAGCACTGTACATATGTTTTCAGTGACAGAGTTGGTACCTAGATGCGGTTGTTCTTGCTGTTTTCGCAGGATATAACAGAGAGCACTTAACACTCGCACTGCACCGGCCGCCATCTTACGACAGGGGAAGCTTGGAATTAGCAATATGATATGTGGCCGACCAAACTCCTGCCAGACGCCGCGGTTATACGTAGGGCTAAAATGAACATTATTAGTATAAAAGTCAATAGATTTTTATAAGTTTAAAAGTAGATTCCTAAGGTAGAATGTTAAAGCTATGTAAGGTTTTGTTAATAATAACACGAAGCTTTGAAATATAAATTATAAACTAAGATTAGATATCCAATTATTTTAAATGTAAAAATGTTACTTTAGTAGTAATAGTTAAACTCTTGAAACTCAAAGGATTTGGAGGTGTTTTAGTCTTTTCAGAGGAATCTGTCCTGAATCGATATTACACGCTATATTCGAGTTAGTTTTGTCTTCAGTTCGTGTACTGTCCTTGTAAGATTATTTTTAGAATGATAATTTTCTTAATTTTACATTAGAATTTATATCAACTCAAGGTGTAGCTTATGGTTAAGTAAGGGGTGGATTACAACAAAAGAATTAAATGGATCTTGCATGGAAAGGTGCATCTGAAGGTCAATCAATCAATCAATCACTACTGATCTGCATTTAGGACAGTCAGCCAGGTGGCAGATTCCTCGATTCGAAGGTAGTATTATTATATTATGCCAGTATGATTTTAGCTCTAAAACATGCACACATCGCCCGTCGCTCTCTTTACTGAGGTGAGATAAGTCGTACCATAGAAGATGTACTGGAAAGTGTTTCTAGAATGCAAAATAAAGATTAAAGTGAAGCATTTCATTTACACTGGGAGGATGTTCGTGCGATTCGAATTATTTTGAAAGTACAAATTTAAGTTTATCCTAAGGGTGGACGTTGTTACTTGAAATAACTTTAAATTTTTTGTTAAAGCCTCTAGCTGCAGAAGTTATATGAAAGTATGAAATATTTTGAATGCCATTCAACTAAAGTTAAACAACACTTACCTTAAATTGCACCACATTGTTGTTTTACTAGAAAAAATAAGGTCTTTAGCGTACGATCTTTAGTGATGGAGTGAGTAGGACCGACGTTCCTCAGATGTTGGAGATACAAGAATTAAAATATGTTTAAAATAATAACGTTGCCGTATATATTAATCGTCCTTCCATTTGCTATAGATTGCGAGAGACGGCGGGGTGTTGAGTTGAGTGCCACCGGGATCACACTCGCTGTACCACGGAGATCGGCGACATGTTCGTTGATGTTATGAGTGTTAACTTCGTTTTCATGAGCTCATTCAAGATCAACACACGCTCTGCTGACGATCATCAATCAATCACTACTGATCTGCATTTAGGGCAGTCGTCCAGGTCCCAGATTCCCTATCTGTTGTTTTCCTGGCCTTTTCTTAAATGATTGCAAAGAAATTGGAAATTTATTGAACGTCTCCCTTGGTAATTTATTCAAATCCCTAACTCCCCTTCCTCTAAACGAATATTTGCCCCAATATGTCCTCTTGAATTCCAACTTTATCTTCATATTGTGATCTTTCCTACTTTTAAAGACACCATCCAAACGTATTCGTCTACTGATGTCCTCCCACGCCATCTCTCCACTGACAGCTCGGAACATACCACTTAGTCGAGCAGCTCGTCTCCTTTCTCCCAAGTCTTCCCAGCCCAAACTTTGCAACGCTACTCTTTTGTCAGAAATCGCCCAGAAGAAATCGAGCTGTTTTTCTTTGGATTTTTTCCAGTTCCTGAATCAAGTAATCCTGGTAAGGGTCCCATACACAGGAACCATACTCTAGTTGGGGTCTCACCAGAGACAAATATGCTCTCTCCTTTACATCCTTACTACATCCCCTAAATACTCTCATAACCATGTGCAGAGATCTGTACCTTTTATTTACAATCATATTTATGTGAATACCCGAATGAAGATCTTTCCTTATATTAATACCTAGGTATTTACAATGATTCCCAAAAGGAACTTTCACCCCATCAAAGCAGTAATTATATCTGAGAGGTCTTTTTCAATTTGCGAAACTCACAACCTGACTTTTATCCCCGTTTATCACCATACCATTGCCTACTGTCCATCTCACAACATTATCGGGGTCATTTTTCAGTTGCTCACAATCTTGTAACTTATTTATTACTCTGTGCAGAATAACATCATCTGCGAAAAGCCTTATCTCTGATTCCAATTATTTACAGATATCATTGATATATGTAAGAAAACATAAAGGTCCAATGAAACTGCCTTGAGGAATTCCCCTCTTAATTTTTACAGGGACAGATAAAGTGGAGGACTCCCCGACACACTTTGTAAACCTGGTGCCCGTCTTGTCTATGTCCAATAAACGTGTGACATGCAGGGTCAAGGGAAATTTAAGTGAATGTTGTCATTTCAACTATAAAGCAAAGAAGTCTACTCCTTTATTGGCAAAGTATATATATAAACTATTTGTTTTTGCGTCGCACCGTCACAGATAATTACTACAGGGAGAGTGGGGTAGGGAAAGTGCTAGCATTGGGAAGGAAGCGACCGTGGCCATTATTATGGTGTATTTTCTGGTGTAAAAGTAGGAAACCACTGAAAAACTACTTCAGGGCTGCCGACAGTGAGGTTCGGACCCACTATCTCCCGAATACTAGGTAATGGCCGCACTTAAGCGACTCCAGCTATCGACCTCGGTTTAGTCGATATATTTTGGTATCAGGAAGTGTACAATGATTGTTCCACTGCGGGAACTTTGGTTCTGTATGAGCAGCTCGTTTACGAAAGTCATGCAGGCATTAATAATTCTCCACAAAGCTGTTTCTCTAAAAGCGTAAACCATGCGAGTATCGGACAGGAAAGCATATGTCAGTGGATAGAAGTTAGCACAGGAATGTAACCAATATTCAACCCGTTCCATTCTCCTTTGCATACCGCAATCCAAAATTGTTTTAACCCCCTTTCGGCCCTTGTCTTCAGCAGGAAAGCCGCACTATCACCTGTTATAGAATATCACAGTTATGTCTTATTCCACAAGCCAACCTCTCGCAACTGTACGGTGAGGCACGAAAAATAAAGCAAACTTACGTTGTACGTTCAACTGAAATATTCAAACAATATTTCAAAATACTGCTTCCGATGTAGGAGTGCGTCTTCTTTATTTACTTTTCTTCTTTCTTAATCCGTTTTCCGTCCAGAGTTGTCTTTTCCCTCGGACTGAGCGAGGGATCCCACCTCTACCACCTCGAGGGCAGTGGCGTGGAGCGTCAGACTTTCGATCGGAGGGATATAACTGGACAGAAGGACCAGTACCACACCCAAGCTGCCTTACCTACTATGCTGAACAGGGATCCTGTGTGGGGGATGGGAAGATTAGAAGGGGTAGGCAAGGAAGATGGAAGGAAGCGGCAGCGCCTTAAGTTTGCCTGGAGGAGAAATAGGAAACCACGGAAAACCACTTCGAGGAATGGCTAAGGAGGAAATCAACCAACACTCCCCTCCTCTATTCACTTGACCTCCAAGCCCTCGAACAACTTTTCAAAATTCGTGGTAGAGCCGGGAAACGATCGCGAGCCCCCGACGGTGGCAGCTAATCACACTATACACCACAGAGGCGGGCAAGAGTGAGTCAGAACATTAATTACGTGTAAATCCGGTTTTTAGCTCTAAGACCGTATCGAGAAAATGTAGTAGGCTATATGCCAGCGGAATGTTAAATACAAGATAAAACTGGCACCATGTGTATCAGCGTGACTCGAACGCCCAGTCTATGACTTTCGCGGCCGAGCTGCGGTGGTCTTGACGTACTCTATGTACTCTGTTGGCTAGGATTTCAGCTACCTGCAGCATAACTATACGGTGCGCTAGTCGCCAGCTGTCACTCACTCTAATTAAATATTCACTTTTCGTCACCTTATTTCATCGCGAAAACATATTCAGTTATTTATATTGTCAGACCTTCCATGCCGCCTCTGTGGTGTAGTGGTTAGTGTGATTAGCTGCCACCCCCGGAGGCCCGGGTTTGATTCCCGGCTCTGCCACGAAATTTGAAATATGGTACGAGGGCAGGAACTGGGCTCACTCAGCCTCGGGAGGTCAACAGAGTAGAGAGGGGAGGGGGTTCGATTCCCACTTTAGCCATCCTCCAAGTCGTTTTGCAAGGTTTACCACTTCTCCTTCAGGCAAATTACAAGATGGAACCTAACTTAAGGCCAAGGCCGCTTCCTTCCCTCTTCCTTGGCTCACCCTTCCTATCTTCCCATCTCCCTAGAAGGCCCCTGTTCAGCAGAGCAGGAGAGGCCATCTGGGCGAGGTACTGGTCCTTCTTACCAGCTGTATCCCCGACTCAAAGTCTTACGCTCCAGGATATTGCCCTTGAGTGCGGCAGAGGTGGGATCCCTCACTGAGTCCAAGGGGAAAACCAACCCTCGAGAGTAAACGGATTAACAAAGAATGAAAGAAGAGGTCTTTCACACATAATAAGATGTGCTATTGTCAGCGTCAATGAAGTAGTACTGATTATCAATGACACCGTTACGAATGAAGATTTGAAAATCTTTGTATTTTCATAGGTGCCAGGTATTTTCCTTTGAAGGTGTAAGGTGTCTTCTAATTCGCATACTTTTCTAACGTTTGAGCGACTAAAAATGACCAAGACAACGCCGTGAGATGGACAGGAGACAATTGTATGATGAGATACGGGATGGAAAGTGAGGTTCTAAGTTTCACCAAGGACTAAAAGTCCTCTCTGTTTTAATTACTAGCCTATGCTCATGGGGAACCCTGTAGGTTCCTAGATGTTAATATAAGGAATGATCTTCATTGGGGTAATCACATTAACGAGGTTGTCAGTAAAGGGTACAAATTCCTGTACATGGCTATGAGCGTATGTAGAAGTTGTAGTAAGGATGTAAAGGAGAGGGATTGTAAGTCTCTGGTAAGTCCCCAGTTAGAGTTTGACTCCAGTGTAAGGGACCCACATAAGGAATACTTGATTCGAGAACTGGCAAAGGAAAGCAGCTCATTAGTAGTGGAGCAGTGAGGCTCCCACAGCGGGCCAATCAGAGGCCGCGGAGCGGGTCACGTGACTGCTGACGTCAGCAGCGCGGGAAATTTGAATTCGGCGCGCGCAAAATTTGAATTTGTAAACAAAGCCAATTTATTATGTTTGTAAACAAAGCCACGTGCTTTTTTGACAGCTGAGAGCTGTCATCTTTAAACAAGAGCGCATCGCTCACTTCAGTGCTGCCATCCTTACGGCACTAAACCTCATGGCTACTAACTTACACACGTGGTGTCAGGCAATCTGAAATTCCACGTTCTGTTTTGACAGCTGTCAAGGTGATAGCTGCCATTTTTAAAAAACAGACTATCGCAAACAACAGTGCTGGCATCTTGACGTGCTTGAAACCTCATGTCTACCACTTTATGCGCGTGCGTGCGCGAAATTTGAAATTCCACGTGCTTTTTGACAAGCCACCTGCAGTTGTTTGTAAACAAAGCCACGTGCTTTTTGACAGCTGTCAGCTGCCATCTTTAAGCAACAGACTATCACAAACTTCAGTGCTGACATCTTGACGAGGCTAAATCCACATGGTTGCTACCTTATGCAAGTGGTAGCGGGCAATTTAAATTCCACATACTTTTTTTAGACATCTGTCGAAATAACAGCCGCCATCTTGAACCACGTGCACATGGCTTACTTGAGTGCTGCTACCTTGAAGGAAGTAAACTTTATAGCGCAGAATTTAAATTGATCTTGACAGGACATAGCTACGCTGCGGACAAGCAAGCTGCCTTCTTATCTTTAGTTATAAAGCAAACTGCCCTTGTTGACACATACTTACCATCTTATAGCGAGCTGCCCCTCTCAGTATACTATTACCTTAGAGAACCTAGTTTTCAACCAAGCTGGTGTTTTCAACACTCTAAGATTTTGTTCACATACTTACTATCTTAAACGAAGCTGCTGTTACAGGTGCTGTGAACACTGATTGCTGTGTTCAGAACATGTTAATTGCATAGCAGGAGATACTTTTGTAGATTGATTCGAACAGAGAAAGAAATATACCGCCTACTGCAATGGTAACAAGACTAGAATTCTGAAGAGCTGCGCAAGATAGCGGCTATACTTAGGCTATGTCCTCTTCCTCCTCCTCTTCCCGCTCTGTTAAGACATAGCTTTATGTCTCCATCGCGCAGGTTTAAACATGGAATACTATAACGACGCGATTTTATGCATAAAGCTAGAGTGAGCACGTGCTGCTATTCTGTTTATAACCTGGAGCGATGACGTCATCATAGTTATGCATGTTTAGACGTTATTGTTATGAATGTAAACGCCAATTTACAAAATACAAATACAGCGAACGTACAACTTCTATCATTTGGTAAGTGCGAAAAATCAGAAACCGCGGAAACACATACCGCGTAGCCAACTCGCTTGGTTACGCTAATTTACAAAATATGAATACAGCTAACGTACAACTTCTATCATTTGCCAAGTGCGAAAATCAGAAACTACGGAAATACATACCGCGTAGCCAACTCGCTCCGTAAACGATAATTTACAAAATACGAATATATCTAACGTACAACTTCTATAATTTGCCAAGTGCGAAAATTAGAAACTACGGAAACACATACTGCGTAGCCAACTCGCTCGGTAAACGATAATTTACAAAATATGAATACAGCAAACGTACAACTTCTATCATTTGCCAAGTGTGAAAATCAGAAACCACAGAAACACATACCGCGTAGCCAACTCGCTCGGTAAACGATAATATACAAAATATGAACACAGAAAACGTACAACTTCTATCATTTGCTAGTGGGAAAATTAGAAACCGCGGAAACACATACCGCGTAGCTATCTCGCTCGGTAAACGCTAATTTACAAAATATGAATACAGCACAAGTACAACTTCCATCATTTGCCAAGTGCGAAAACAAGAAACTACGGAAACACATACCGCGCAGCCAACTCCCTCGGTAAATGATAATTTACAAAATATGAATAAAGCAAACGTAGAACATCTATCAGTTGCCAAGTGTTAAAATCAGAAACCCCAGAAACACATACCGCGCAGCCAACTCGCTCGGTAAACGCTAATTTACAAAATATGAATACAGCTAACGCACAACTTCTATCATTTACTAAGTGCGAAAATCAAAAACTACGGAAACAAATAATGCGCAGCCAACTCGCTCGGTAAACGATAATTTACAAAATATGAATACAGCTAACGTACAACTACCATCATTTGCTAAGTGCGAAAATCAGAAAATACGGAAACACATACCGCCTAGCCAACTTGCTCGGTAAACGATAATTTACAAAATATGAATACAGGTAACGTTCATCTTTTTCATTTGCCTAGTGCGAAAATCAGAAAGTGCGGAAACACATACCACGCAGCTAACACGCTCGGTGATTGTACAAAATATAAATACATCACAACACGGGTTAACGTGCAGAACACTGATATACGCACACACATCACTTCTTTTTCGAAAAACAGAACACACGGACAATAATGTTGTGACATAGCTCTTACACAGACACGCGCGCGCACTTACACACGATTTTTAATTTACTCTACACACTGATATACGAATTACCTAAGATACTTGTATAAAAAGGGGGAAAAGATGAAATCATTTTTTTTTTGTATGTATGCATGTAGTCTGGGCCAAGTCATAAGAGTAAATGAGAGCGAATACTGTGAGGTTCTGCTACTGCTTGCAAACGTGAACGGAAGTCACATGACAACTCAGCAAAATACACATGACTTTGTTCGGACATAGACAAGTAAGACCCACATTTAGTTTGAAATAAAATGATGGATATTGCGGTTCAAATCCCGGTGACATTATGTCCTGCTCCTTGATAGACCTAGTAATTACATTGTGGCTACTCCAACCACTACTCTTATACCTTCATATCTTCCACACAATATAAATAACATTTGTTTGAGCGCCAGTTGCTTTTTTAAGAAAAACAACAAAATTCGGTAGAGCATACTTCTTATATCAATTATCTCAAGGCGTGAGGTGATAAACTCACATATCTGGCAATATACAGGGATATGGATCAGGACAATATTAAATTACTGTTGCATTTCCACAATTGAGGATTGTACATGGAGCTGGAATCACTTATTATAATTAAAATAAAACTGAGTTTATGACTATAATTTACGTCACAATGAACAATCATTGACGTCTTTTAATTTAACAACAAAAAAAAATATATAGTGAGATTTGCGCTACTAATAAAAAGAAAATTTAATCTAAACAAAAAAAACTATTGGCATGAACTTGAAGTGAGATGTGATATCTCAGCTGATTACATTCTTCTTCATGTTATGAATGCATAACATGTCTGATGCTTTAATTACCTGATGTCTGCATACACCGCTGTTGAACTTGAAATTCTTGGGAAAACCTATGAGCTGAAGTCGGGAGCCGTCTGCTGTTATCTTCTTATATAACAAGGAGTTGGCCTACATACCATGTACGCGTGTAGGGAGCTCCAATGTAAATACGTCCACTCAATATATTATAAGAAATTGGAAAATATTATTGAAACATCTTGTGAAGTCCATCCTCACAAGAAGATGATGTTTCTTTATCAGCATGGTACCCGTCTCTGCTCGGATACAACCACCACTTGTAGACCTCCTCGATTATTACAAGACCTCTTGAAAACACAACTCTTAGCTCCGACCATCACTCGAAGACCACTTCTTCCATTTGATACATCTGACTGATACATATTATCTGATAGATATGATCTGAATACCTCTCACCACCGTTGCATCGACTTTTATAACCTCGCGATGACGACTCATCTCCCTACTCTCTGTTCATCCCTTCCACTTCAACATACAGTAGTTGGCGAATACTGACACTTGGTCGCAACCACGTGCCCACGCACTGATGTCATCAGTCAAGTGTTGTCTAAGCGTGCCCAAGCGGATTGCAGATGACTAAGTTCCATGCGTCACCGGGAAATCTACTTGCACATAACATTCTCAGTTAAACATAGCCTCGATTGCAAAATACTATGCCAGCTCATCTAGCCAGAGTTACAAGCCACAGCATGACAATATGAAACCAACAAATCTCACATACTACAATACAGAATAATTACAAACAAATTTCACTTAACCTATGATTAAATACAATAATATACGTGATACCTAATTATTACAGTCTAAATGATGAGAAACAGAATATATAAAATCTAATGAATCGGGTTCATAATAATAATAATAATAATAATAATAATAATAATAATAAATACTGAATGGAATCTGTAACCCTGTTGTACGGTTACAACATCTTAGCGTTAGGAAGGGTATCCGGCCGTAAAACAGATTCTTGTGTTTGTTTCTGTTCTCTGTTACTTGACAGACTTAGTTTCTAGTAATTACATCTTAGCGTTATCCTCAGGAAGGCTATCCGGCGGTAAATCAGCATCTTTGATTCCGGCTTGGGAACTAAAAGCTCATACAACAAACAAGACACATTATGTTTGTTATTCAACTACTATGTTATACACTGACCTACCAAATGTCATGGGATAGTCACCTAATAGCGTGTGGGGCCTCCTCTGGCCCTGCGAACTGCAGTGAGATGCCGTGAAAGTGAGTCGACAAGTTCCGGGTATTCCTCTGGACGTAGCTGACACCATATCGTTTGCAGAGCAGCCGCCAATGCTGGTCTGTTCGTGGGTGCAGGATCCATGGCGCGGAGCTTGCGTTCCATTACATCCCAGATATGCTCGATGGGTTCATATCGGGGCTCCTGGGTTGCCATGGCAGTCGTTAGACCTCCGCTGCATGTTCCTGGAACCATTCCCGGGCGACGTGGCAGCGATGTGCCGGCGCGTTATCATCTTGAAACACCGCAGAACCGTCTGGGCTCTGGAAGGCCACAAATTGGCGGAGATGGTCTCCGAGCAGCTCAACATACCGCGTACCATTCAAAGTCTCTTCCAGAACAACTTAGGGGGCCCATTCCATACCAGGAAAATGCACCCCAGTCCACAACAGAGACACCAGCGCCCTTGACCACACCTTCGAGGCAGGCGGGATCCATCGCTTCATGTGGTCTGCGCCATACACGGTGTCTCCCATCGGCATGGTGCTGTTGAAATTGTGATTCGTCCGACCATATAACGTTACGCCATTGTTCCAGTGCCCATCCCTGGTGACTGGCGACAAATGCGCCTCGTTTTGCCCGATGACGTTGGGTAACAGTGGCACCTGTGTGTGGCGCTGGGTCCCATACCCCACAGAACCCATGTTCCTACGGATTGTCCACTGGGAGACGTGTCTAGCATGGCCTGTGTTGAATTGAGCCGTGATTTGTTGCACGGTTGCCCATCTGTCACTATTGAAAATCCGTCTCAGATGTCGCCGGTCACGGTCATCGAGGGTGGCTGGACGGCCGGTCGTTCGTTTGTTGTGGACGGTGACACCCGCATTCAACCATTCACGATACACCCTGGACACGGTTAACCGTGTGAAGCCGAATTCCCGCACCACACCCAAAATCGCACTTCCAATCCGTCGGGCACCGACCACTATACCCCGTTCGAACGGTGTCAGGTCACGACTACGTTCCATGTTACACCTGTCACATGCACAGCCACTGCTCACAAGGTCTCCTATACAACTGCCGCTGGCACAGGGAGCGTGTGGTACGAGAACAACATACCGGCGCATCAGTGCTCCGCTATCCCATGACATTTGCTCAGTCAATGTATACACACGTATGTAAATGTCTCTTACTCGAAAGCGCCGAGTTTGAATCTACAGGACCAAGCGCCCAGCTCAGGGCCCTAGGGTCGCTAACTCACGCTCTCAAGTTCAGAGCCCCTGGGGTCCCCCTTAGTCACCTTTTACGGCAGGCAGGGGATACCGTGGGTGTTATTCTGCCGCCCCTACCCACAGAGGGATGTGTTTGTGTAACTCTCTATCAGCAAAGTTGCTTGAAGATGCAGCTATCATAACACGGTCTAACATACAGTAACCTACATACCCCTAGGCCTCTATACGTAATACCGTCGGGGTTGGAAAGGACCAAGAGCTGACCAAGGGAGGTAGGATAGGTTAGATGAAAGTGAGGAGACTGATGCAAGTAAGTGGAATCAATTCCAGGACCCACCTCAGGGCCCCAGGTTCACTAACTCACGCTCCCAAGTTAAGAGCCCCTGGGGCCCCTCTTAGTCACCTCTTACGACAGGCAGGGGATACCGTGGGTGTTATTCTACCACCCATACCGATAGATGGATCTTCATTAAGACTCTAATATATAAATGCTTTTTATTTTTGCTGATACATGGTGATTGCATAGCACGTTAGTGATGGTGGTGCTGGTGATTATTGTTTTAAGAGGAAGTACAACTAGGCAACTATCTTCTATATAACACTAGTCAGAGGGAAAAAATAGAAGGGATCAGTTACTTTGAAAAAATGAAGATATCAACTAAATGAAGACAAGGGCTCCAAAGGGCGTGAGAATGAAGGACTCCCTAGGAGTCGAAAAGAACAAAAGTTGACCAAGGGAGGAAGAAATGCTAGGACTCAGATAAGGGTCCCGTGGTCGCTAACTCACGCTCTCTAGTTCAGAGCCCTACAGCCCCTTTCTTACTTAAACGGCTAGATGCCCTTTCTGACGTGGCTAGCTATATACAACCCTTACAGTCGTGAATTCGGTTAAGTGATCGCTGCTCAGCCCGAAAGCCTGCGCGAACTACCTCTTTGCCGGGGAAGGGCCTTGGCCTACCAAGTGACCACTGCTCAGCCCGAAAGCCTGCGCGAACTAGCGCTTAGGTAAAAATCTCTGTCCTTTCCGAGAATCGAACTTGGGTCACAGGGGTAAAAAAGCAGTTATCGCACCTACCAAGTGATAATTCAAAATGTTATTGAATGATACGATTATATGTAGTTAGTGAAAGCTTGAAAAATTTACCTAGCTAGGAATCGAACTGTAACCTTACAAACTAGATGTAAGCCTATGAGGTATCCGCCTCTTACAACAAGCAAGGGATACTCAAAGTTTATAGCCTATAGGTGTCTCTTTTTTGTCGCTTCTTACAACCAGTAGAAGACACTGTAGGTGCTTTTAATATAAGAGCTCATAGATGCATACAGTATTGTATACTTCTTGCGAACAGGCAAGCCCAGTCAAGAAGGAAGTGATGCGTCTAATTTCACTCAACTCAGTGTGACCTTGTACACATATGCAGTCGTTAGAGGCACATAGGCAGTAATGTTTTAACATTTTTAATACAACATAACGCAACCCAAGTTCGATTCTCCTAGTAAGGATAGGGAATTTTATGCGTTGCCTGCCTCTTTACCCCGGTGACGCAGGTTCGATTCGCAGAAAGGACAGAGATTTTTACCTAAGCGCTAGTTCGTGCAGGCCTACAGTCTGAGCAGTGATCACTTAACCGAATTCACGACTGTTAAGGCCGGCCGCAAAATGAGACGCAGGTCCGTGAGGTGACGCAGGGTGACTCACAGAACTGACTGGACCCGCATGTTACGGCGCAGGGTGACGTGACGCAGTTGCTGCCCGTGGTGACCCTGCGGACCGCAGTTTCCTGCAAGACTCACGGTGATTTTGGTTGTTCATATTGTGTTTTGTAATTCGAAATGGAAGAAAAACTCATTGAAGCCGTGCGTGTTCGCGAAGTTCTGTATGATACAAGCCACGACGATTACTTGAAAACGAAGCTGAAGGCAGCCATCCTCTATATAACACTAATCAGAAGGAAAACATGGAAGGAATCCAACACTTCGAAGAATGAAGGTATTAGCCAAAGGAAGACAAGGGCCACGAAGGACGTGAAAATGAAAGACTCCCTAGGCCTCGGGTGCTGTAATACCGTCGGGGTCGGAAAAGAACATGAGTTAACCAAGGAGGTCGGATAAGATAAAAGTGAGGAGCCTGACACAAATAAGTGGAAACAGTGCCAGGACTCAGCTAAGGGCGGCATGATCGCCAACCCACGCTCCCAAGTTAAGAGCCCCTAGGGCCCCCTTTAGTCGCCTCTTATGACAGGGAGGGGATGCCGTGGGTGTTATTCTACGGCCCCCACCAACAGGGGGACTCTTTGTTAACCTTTATTTTGGTTGTTATTAAAACTCCCGTCGATAGCTGCAGTCGCTTAAGTGCGGCCAGTATCCAGTAATCGGGAGATAGTGGGTTCGAGCCCCACTGTCGGCAGACCTGAAGATGGTTTCCGTGGTTTCCCATTTTCACACCAGGCAAATGCCGGGACTGTACCTTAATCAAGGCCACGGCCGCTTCCTTCCACTTCCTAGGCCTATCCGATCCCATCGTCGCCATAATACCTATGTGTGTCGGTGCGACGTAAAGCAACTAGCAAATAAAAAATAAAACTCCCGTTGCTAAACCATTTTGCTGACTCAGGAATTCTTTTTGAAAAATCATATTAAATGTATTTTTTGTCTAAACCGCCATAAACTATATATGGCGTTTTGAGGAAGAAATAATGCACAATATAAAGCAACAAAATACCAATTTATTGCAGTTAAGTGTTTTATCTATTGACGAATGCAAAAATAATTTTGAAATGAGAAATTCTAACAATAAACTCATGTGACAAATATAAATTATTTTTAATGGCTAAACTGAGATATACAAATTGAAAACAACTTATTTCCATACACAAAAAGTTACTTTTAGTGAGCCAGAGCTGAAGTTCCGTGGTAAACTGCATACTGAAACTGCGATCCAACTTGCAACGATTGTCGCCGTGACTCACTCTGCCGTGAAGAATTCGACGTGAGTCACCCTGCGTCTCCTCACGGACCTGCGTCTCATTTTGCGGCCTGCCTTAAGGGATGTGTAGAGCTAGCCACGTCAGGAAGGGCACCTAGCCGTTTAAGTAAGAAAGGGGCCGCAGGGCTCTGAACTAGAGAGCGTGAGTTAGCGACCACGGGGCCCTTAGCTGAGTCCCAGCATTGCTTCCTCCCTTGGTCAACTCTTGTTCTTTTCAACTCCGATGATATTAGGTTGCGAAACCTAGGGAATCCTTCATTTTTCACGTCCTTCGCAGCCGTTGACTTCCTTTGGTCGACATATTTATTTTTTCAAAGTAACTGACCCCTTCTATTTTTCCCTCTGACTAGTGTTATATAGAGGATAGTTGCCTAGTTGTACTATCTCTTAAAACAATAATCACCACCACCATCGCTAACATGCTATGCAATCACCGTGTATCAGGAAAATAAATAATTACTTAAAATAATGATTTAACTAATGCAGAACAAAAATAAAAAGTATGTATATATTAGAGTCTTAATGAAGATCCCTCTATCGGTAGGCGCGGTAGAATAACACCAACGTATCCCCTGCCTGTCGTAAGAGGGGCTCCAGGGAGTCTTAACAAAACCACGGTATCTCCTGCCTGCTGTAAGAGGTGACTAAGGGGGGCCCCAGGGGCTCTTAACTTGGTAGCGTGAGTTGGCGACCCTATGGCCCTGAGCTGAGTCCTCGCATTGCTTCCACTTACTTGTAACAGGCTT
This sequence comes from Anabrus simplex, assembly GCF_040414725.1. Lineage (NCBI taxonomy): Eukaryota > Metazoa > Arthropoda > Insecta > Orthoptera > Tettigoniidae > Anabrus > Anabrus simplex. The sequence continues at coordinate 45,760,209 of NC_090266.1, read as the reverse complement.
TCATCTAACCTATCCCACCTCCCTTGTTCAGCTCTTCTTCCTTTCCAACCCCGACAGTATTACGTATAGAGGCCTAGGGTGCTATGATAGATGCACATTCCATCAACCTTGTTGATGGAGAAATACACAAACACATCCCCCTGTGGGTAGGGGCGGTAGAATAACACCCACGGTATCCCCTGCCTGTCGTAGGAGGTGACTAAGAGGGCGCCAGGGGCTCTTATCTTGGAAGCGTGAGTTGGCGACCCTAGGGCCGTGAGGTGTGCACTTAGTCCTCTAGAATCAAATTCGGCGATTTCAAGTAAGAGGCATTAACAGACGTGTGTATATAACATAGTAGTTGAATAACAAAGATAGTGTGCCCTGTTTGTTGTATGAGCTTTTAGGTCGCAAGCCGGAATCAAAGATACTGATTTACCGCCGGATAGCCTTCCTGAGGATAACGCTAAGATGTAATTACTAGAAACTAAGTCTATCAAGTAACAGAGAACAGGAACAAACACAAGAATCGGTTTTACGGCCAGATACCCTTCCTAACGCTAAGATGTAATTACTAGGTTTATCAAGAAACAGGACATAATGTCACCGGGATTTGAACCGCAATATCCATCATTTTATTTCAAACTAAATGTGGGTCTTACTTGTCTATGTCCGAACAAAGTCATGTGTATTTTGCTGAGTTGTCATGTGACTTCCGTTCACGTTTGCAAGCAGTAGCAGAACCTCACAGTATTCGCTCTCATTTACTCTTATGACTTGGCCCAGACTACATGCATACATACAAAAAAATTGATTTCATCTTTTCCCCCTTTTTATACAAGTATCTTAGGTAATTCGTATATCAGTGTGTAGAGTAAATTAAAAATCGTGTGTAAGTGCGCGCGCGCGCGCGCGTGTGTGTGTAAGAGCTATGTCACAACATTATTGTCCGTGTGTTCTGTTTTTCGAAAAAGAAGTGATGTGTGTGCGTATATCAGTGTTCTGCACGTTAACCCGTGTTGTGATGTATTCATATTTTGTACAATCACCGAGCGTGTTAGCTGCGTGGTATGTATTTCCGCAGTTTTCTGATTTTCGCACTTGGCAAATGATAGAAGTTGTACGTTAGCTGTATTCATATTTTGTAAATTTGCGTTTGCGGAGCGAGTTGGCTACACGGTATGTTTTCGTAGTTTCTTATTTTCGCACTTGACAAATTATGGAATTTGTACGTTTGCTCTATTCATATTTTGCAAATTAGCGTTTACCTAGCGCGATAGCTACGCGGTATGTGTTTCCGCAGTTTTCTGATTTTCGCACTTTGCATATGATAGAAGTTGTACGTTAGCTGTATTCATATTTTGTAAATTAGCGTTTACCGAGCGATTTGGCTATGTGGTATGTGTTTCTGTGGTTTCTAATTTTCGCACGTAGCAAATGATAGAAGTTGTACGTTTGCTGTAATAGACCAGTTGCTGTCAGGCGTGGACAATGTTCTTACTTGCAGCAATATAAAGTTCTGCAAGATTATCTGAAACTCGAAAGACGATATAAAGACACTGTCACGAACTCGTGTACGTCCTTGATCCGACGACTGTGTGCAGGTTGTATAGCGACTAGAATGAGACTTAACGACTTTAAGTGGCCACCCGCTATGGGAGGTCTAGAATCTTGTAAATAGACTCCAATTAGTGAAGCGTGGTGATTCATGGTTCAATATCGTCGTTGATGACAACCAACTGCCTATGTGACAAAAGACTAGTTTCACAGTAAGATAGAAAAACAATATAATTAAGTAATCATCGTACATTTGCTTGGTCTTCAAGTTTTTAGCACAGGGTGTATTAACATTTAGTATACAATTATATTTTTACTTTCGGGTTCTGGTTCTCGTTTGCGCGATATATAACAGACTCATCGAAACACCAGATAGGGTTTTTTACATTGTTGTAAAATAGCACATAGGAGAATTTCATTCGTGTTTCAATACAGGTTGATGAATAATACGCCTTGCAACCTTTATTACTCGTAAAAGGGAATAAAATCTTACATTCAATAATAATTCACTACAATGTAGAATGGGTACCTCCAGTAATCGCTTTACTGATTTTTCCTGTATGGTTTCAACTTATGATTATCATAAATGACATGGTAATCTTCTTCATATCTTGGCGATGTTTATCTTTACGTTCTGTAATTGGTACCTCAGACGCATAGGAACTGTTGAAACACCCGTGCTATGCCGTCTTCTCTGCGGCAATACAGCATAGTTCTCTACATGGTCACTTTTAAGCAGAATAGTTCCAACTGAGAGAGATTTCAAAGCTCGAATATCTGCCACAACGTGACCTCCAGATTTGGTTCCAGATCTGAGAGACTCAATGTTTGTAGATCATTTTTCAAAATTCAAGACGAATGAGTAATCTATAATTTTGTATGGGTTTTATGGCCTTGCTCTTCTCATTCGAGCAACATAATCCGCTTTTCGGAAACCTGCTATGTCGAGATTAGCATATGAGAGGTGTTCTCTTATCAAGAAAAGACAGTGACAAAAGCAAAGCAAAGCGGAGTTATCTCCGAACAGGCCATGAAAGCCCCTGGAGGGGTGGAAGGTAAAGGCATCCACCATCCGTAACCTCCGCACTTGGTGGGGTAGAGTGGTTAGCTCTACGCCCAGCCGCCTTTGTCTCCAGGAATTAACCTGGTACTCCTTTTTGATGTAGACTGAGTGAACCACAGGGTCATGTGCCTCTCTGGAAGTGGAAATCTCGTTTCTTAAATTATACGACTTCCTGACGGGGAATCGAACCCACATCCTTCCGAGCAAACCGAGCATGCTTTTACCGCCTCGGCCAGGCAGCCCCTAAAATACAGTGACACGTAAGAGTATTTTTAAGTTCATAGACATCGCTCACCCAATTGTTCCTCACATAGCAGGTATTCTCCGTTGTATAGAAATGGGAATTCCGGATCCATTGATAATAAAATCTTAAAAATGAGTTTTCCATCACATACACGGTCTCTCTTATAAATCCAGACCGAACGCACGGTGTTTGTACTCTGCGCTACAGCAGCTGCCTCAGGCCGCCCAGCTTTAAACGTGTATATCCAATCTTATATGGAATCGTACCTTATAAAAGATTCTGGAAGTGTCATCCTTCCTGATTTATACAGGCATTGTATATGGTAACCACATCCTGGCTGATGCGAGTGAGTTTTGCCACTGTAATGTTTCTGATTTCATCCGTAATATTTTCTTTCATTTCCTCCAATGTGTGAGGATTTGTTCTATATACTCTTTCTTTCAGTTTACCCCACAAGTAAAAATCACAATCTGTTAGGTCTGGAGAACGAGGAGGAAATATACCAGCTCAGATCATTCTGTCTGCAAACACTATAGAGAATGTAAGAAAGGAATCTTCTGCTGTATGAGCAGAGTCTGAATCATGTTGCAACCACCCATGCGATTTTCCTTCTTCCGTTAACTGATGGAAAAAAGGCGTCAAACTGTCATCTTGTAGCTCTCTACATTTACTGTCGTCTGGAAAAAAATAGGCCCAATTATTCGTCTTGCACTAACAGCACACCAAACACCAATCTTCTTCTTTTTCTGCCGATTTTCCCACACCTGTGGGGTCGCGGGTGCGAACTATGTCGCACATGTGGATTTGGCCCTGTTTGACGGCCCGATACCCTTTCTGACGCCAACCCTATATGGAGGACGTAATCACTATTGCGTGTTCCTGTGGTGGTAGGTAGCGTAGTGTGTTGTGTGAATATGAAGAGGAAAGTGTTGGGACAAACACAAACACCCAGTCTCCGGGCCAGAAGAATTAATCAGAGGCGATTAAAATCCCCGATACTGCCGGAATCGATCCCGGGACCCTCTGAACCGAAGGCCTCAACGCTGACCATTCAGCCAATGAGTCAGACAGCACACCAAACACTAATTTTCTTATCATAATGAAGGACTTCATAAACACCATTAAGTTTTCCTGCACACCAATAGGGGAGTAATGACTGTTCACATGACCATTACGATGAAACCAGAACTGTTACCTCCGAAAATACGGTGTTGCAATGTTAACTGTCTCACCATGTTAACAGCCGACATTCAGACTGGCGACTCATGCTTGCCAGGTCGAGAACTATGCTCCCGCGTCGCATTCTGTAGCTGCCGCAGCCCAGAATACAAACACCGTGCGTTCTGTCTGGGTTTATAAGAGAGACCCTGGTTGTCTGTCTACAACGATAACATAATTCATGACTCTGTGTGTGTGTGTGTGTGTGTGTGTGTGTGTGTGTGTGTGTGTGTGTGCCAACTGGGTCATCCTGAATTAAATTAGGTCCATATAACAGACAGAGTCTTATTCGTAACACTATTAAAGTTGCAGGTAACACAGACTTGGAAGAAAACAGAAGACCGGGCGAGTTGGCCATGCGGATAACTCACTGATTGGTAAATATGAAACTGAATTAAAATATTCATGAAATAAAATACTCAATAGTCGGACTATGTACTCACACTTCCTACTTACCTGATTACTTACACATACAATTGTTGATGGGCGCCAGCAACAAATCAATGTAACGATAATAGAATGAGAGTCTTGAATATCTCTTTTTTTTCAGTTTGCTTTACGTCGCACCGACTCAGACAGGTCTTATGGCGACGAAGGGACAGGAAGGGGCTAGGAGTGGGAAGGAAGTTGCCGTAGCCTTAATTAAGGTACATCCCCAGCCAGCATTTACCTGGTGTGAAAATGGGAAACCACGGAAAACCATCTTCAGGGCTGCCGACAGTGGGGTTCGACCCCACTATCTCCCGATTACTGGATACTTTCCGCACATAAGCAACTGCAACTATCGAGCTCGGTGCGAATATCTCTAGGGTGTGAGGTAATAAGCTTACTTTGACAACATAACATATAGGTTAGGTACCGGTATGGGAAAAGGACATTGAAGTTTGATTTTCCCCATTCAGATGTGAGGGACCGGGCGAGTTGGCTGTGCGGTGAGGGGCGCGCAGTTGTAAGCTTGCATCCGGGAGATAGTGGGTTCGCACCCCACCGTCAGCACCCTAAAGATGGTTTTCCGTGTTTTCCCATTTTCACACCAGGCAAATGGTGGGACTGTAACTTAATTAAGGCCACAGCCACTTCCTTCCCACTCCTAGCCCTTTCCTGTTCCATCGTCGCCATAAGACCTATCTGTGTTGGTGCGACGTAAAGCAACTAGAAAAAATGTGAGGTTATCTGATCTACTATTGAAATGAAACAATTAATTGTATTTGATACTAAGCTAAATACATTCTTTAAATATTGACTTTAACCGGTGAGACCTGCTGCGATAATATCGATGATAATATAAAACTCTTAAGTAACAACTGAAAGAAACTCTAGGTGTTAAATTTGAAATCCTCTTGACCGGACATTTAAAAGTTGCACAAGAAATTTATCCCTCAATGGTTCACGTAACAGTACCTTCAGCACTTTGAGTATTATTACGACGTATTCCTTTCAGTTTGTATCAGCTGTAGGTATCTCAAACCTAATTCGGTGATATCCTTTTAGTTTCACAAATGAGGTATAGCATGACTTGAAATTATATTCACACTTCACAATCAACTTTATAATTAACTAGTGAACCCGTGCGCTGCTCCACAGCATTCCTTATAAATACATCAGATCAGATAACTCATCTTGATATGTCATATTGTATTTCCTGCCCATTTCAATAATTTTATGAACATTTAATACCGATAATATAGTTTATGGATTTTCCAATAATAAAAAAATGTGTTTATTTTTAAAGAAGATTACAAATACCAATTTTAACGTCTGTAACATCTTCAGCTGTACGATCCCGCTCGTATGTGTGTCTTACCCTACAGTCTTCTTTCCCAAACAGTAAGTCATAACATGTTTACCATACCGATTGGGAACGAACTTTGACTTAAAAGGTATTCGCAGTGTCACAGTTCATATCAGCTACCCCAAAGACTGTGAATTAGTCACTAATATCGTCATTTTCGGATTTTTAAGTTTCACCTCCTTCCTTTAGGAGTGCTAGGGGTTACTTGCCCCTACAGTAATTTTTCCAGATAAAAGCAGAAATAACTGTTAAGGAACACATCATAATCTTCACATACTGTTGGGTAGGCAACCCGCTGATCGGAATTGCCTTGCGGTTTGCTTATCTTCAACTATTTCATTTTTCACCCCTTAGTGCCGAACTACCAATCAGATTTCGTTCAAACCACTTCATAATCCCTCTCAGATGTAATAAGAACAAACTGTGAACATTTCAGCGAAATCGGTCCAGTAGTTTTTAAGTCTATTAGCTTCAAACATACCAACATCCAATTTTATATATATGTATAGATTCACTGATAACTGTTAGTCTGCATTATGACGACTCAATATTCGGCTGTCACCGAACTGACATAAGAACTTGACCGAACAGATACACGAAACACACTCCGAACATATAATCCACTTGGTCACTGACGATTACGTACCCATGCGACTGCTTCTTCCTCATCTCAGTGACACACTATCCGTCTCCTTCCAATTGACTCCAATTGACTTCATGGCTAGTCTATCCATTCAACTCCATCCAACCAAATGCTTCCAACCATCTGAACTCCCCAACTGATTTCTCCAAGTGAACCCTCCAACTAGGATACGGCCCTATATATAGACATAAGTTGTCACACACACGTCATTTCTAAACACAGACATGATGTTACTCCCACCCAGCTACAGATGTTATATACTGTGTTGAAATAGCCTGAGGCAAATTTGGAACTCCCTAAATATTATCTCATCGCTAAAAGCATATAATGACAGAGCGATGACTCGACAGTTACTGTAACAGTATTAAACCATGTGTTGCAATGTTTTAAAAGGTAGAATCACAAATAATATATCCATAACTTATGTTAGGCAGCAACTCTCACTCTACGTGGTTTTAATGATAATATACACAAACATGTATATACACAATAAATTAAATACAATAAAGGAAGCGATAATTAATTAATACATAGCGAAATTAGATTATAGAATTGAATCAAACAATAATAACAGTTACAATAATAGTAATAATAATAACACAAACAATAATGATAATAATAATAATAATAATAATAATAATAATAATAATAATAATAATAATAATAATAATAATAATAATAATAATAATAATGTCCGCATCTGTGGTGTAGTGGTTAGTGTGATTAGCTGCCACCCCCGGAGGCCCGGGTTCGATTACCGACTCTGCCAGGAAATTTCAAAAGTGGTACGAGGGCTGGAACGGGGTCCACTCTCAGTCTCGGGAGGACAACTGAGCAAAGTTGGGTTCGATTCCCACCTCAGCCATCCTGGAAGTGGTTTCCGTGGTTTCCCACTTTTCCACGCAAATGCCGGGATGGTACCTAACTTAAGGCCACGGCCGCTTCCTTCCCTCTTCCTTATCTGTCCCTTCCAATCTTCCCATACCCCCGCAAGACCCTTGTTCAGCATAGCAGGTGAGGCCGCCTGGAGAGGTACTGGTCATCCTCCCCAGTTATGTCCCCCGACCCAGAGTCTGAACGTCCAGGACACTGCCCTTGAGGCGGAAGAGGTGGGATCCCTCGCTGAGTCCGAGGGAAAAACCGACCCTGGAAGGTAAACCGATAAAAAAGAATAGGAGGAAGAATACAGATGACTGCTTGTAACGGGATTTGAACCATTACAATAGGGGCGCGCGGCTGTGAGCTTGCATCCGGGAAATAGCGTCTTCGAATCCCACTGTCGGCAGCCCTGAAGATGGTTTTCCGTGGTTTCCCATTTTCACACCATGCAAATGCAGGGGCTGTACCTTAATTAAGGCCACGGACACTTCCTTCCAACTTCTAGCCCTTTCCTATCCCATCGTCGCCATAAGACCTATCCGTGTCGGTGGGACGAAAAGCCACTAGCACAGAAAAGACAGAAGAAGACGCTGTGCTATACTGATCCCATCATCTTGGGAGTCAGAAAGGACGCGCCATTCTGAAGTCAACTGCCACGTGGAGAGTTAGCCGAGTTAAGTTGTTATCGGCACATGTGTCCTTTACACGCGCGGTAGGAGTCAAGGCTGAGCGCCACACGGCCCAGAAGTGTCTCCAATTACAATTGAGCTCTTGCGGCATGGTTATACTTCATATTTGGATATTATGATGAATGGAATTTTATGTCCATTCATACGCTGAACGGTCAGCGTTGAGACCTTCAGTTCAGAGAGTCCCGGGTTCGATTCCCGGCCGCGTCGGTGATTTTACTTGCCCCTGATTAATTCTTCTGGCCCTGGGACTGAGTGTTTGAGTTTGTCCCAACACTTTCCTCTTTACATTCAGACAACACACTACCAACCACCACAGAAGCAAGCAATAGTGATTACATCCCCCCATGTATAGGGTTGGCATCAGCAAGGGCATCCGGTCGTAAAAGGGGGCCAAATCCACATGTGCGATACAGTTCGCATCCGCGACCCCACAGGTGTGGGGAAAGCGGTAAAAAAAAGAATAAAAGAAGAAAATGATGAATTGAATTTTTATAGTAATATTATGGCCAATTTTGTTTGGAAATATAAAGCCGAAATTTCACAATATAGAGACACACACGTGTTGTAGAAAGGAGCGCGCACGAATACATAGTGGTGAATACTGCGATCAAAATGTCAAGTTCCAGAGAGTAATTGGGTCGAAGCAAGGAAACGAAGGCCATTATTGGAATCGCCCTAAATTTGTTGAAGATTTGGTACTTTGTTCGAATTACCTATTGGAATTTTGAAAGATCCTACATGTTTTGTGTACTTCGCGTCAGTGCTTTGTCGAAACGTTGAGTCTCAGCTTACCAGGCACGACAGCATCGCACAACACGCACATCTGTTAGATGTGGGACGGTGCGCATGCGCCGGGACATAGTTTCCAACAATGTTCGGACTTAGCCGAAAACCTGATAGTTCAGTAGTGATAGGAATTAATCACTGATCTTAATCAGAAGAAGAGTAGTGTCAAATACTGGATTGCTTTCATGTAAGGAATATTTATCTCATTCATCTGTGAAGGTCTATCCAGTTACTATAAGTAACTAGAATAACTTTGAGAACCACAACCATCAAACTCAGTGAGGCCAGTGAAGAGGTGATGAGGCGATAAATTGTGTCCATTCTGTCACTTGTACTGGTTAGAATATTTCATTCTTTTAATGCTAGAAATAGACGATTACCTAGAAGATTCAAAGCCTTGCTATTACGTATCCAAGCCTCTTTACAAATCAGTATCGGTGACAGTAAACGTGTAGATATTGTGTGGTTTGGAAGATGATGTGTATTTTAGTTTGTTGTTGTTGTTGTTGTTGTTTTTCGGGTAGCAATTTAGTGACAGGGCAGCGATCATCAATCGACAGGAGCTGTTGGGCCCATTGGCAGGCGGGAGTAAGTTTCAACGATACCTTATGTGGTGTTTGATGCGACTGAGCGTGCGAATTGAGAACCGCTTCAGTTTAGCAAAGTGGTTATCGCGCGAGATCGTATTACATTATAGAGCGCCGGTCTGCGCATTGGAATCTAGGTCGATGTCACGCGTGGGCACTATAGCATGTTACATTTATTGAGGTTTTTACATTTACGTTCGGGGCATTAGCTCGACGTTATCCACAAGTTAAATTATGCATAGTGTAAGGAAGTTTAGTTGACGTTGTAATGTAGGGAAACAATTAGTATGGTAAGAGATGTTTAGAAGCATATGTATTTCTTTCAGGAAGCTGCAGACGAGAGTATCGGTCATACGAACGACCAGTCAATGAAATTACTAAACCAGAACGAGTAAAACTTTTCCTTGTAATGGATTTTTTGTAAAACCGTCTTTCTTTCCTTTAATATTTTGCTTATTGAGGACATGAATATCAGTTTAACATTCTACATTTATTAATTAGATATTGTCAAGCATAATGATGATAGTTAACTTAAACGCAAGTGTCGAGTTTTGTTGTCGACAACTGCATTTGAACATTTATTTAATAATTCATGTTTCATTGTTTAACTTTGATTTCTGACATGATAATGCATTCGATTTTTATTTTGGGATCTTCAATCCAACAACCGGTCGATTCGACTTATCGTTTGGCCATCAGCCCTGGTAACTTAAATTCATTAATTATGACAGTCGATCCACAAGGACATCGGAGATCAATCCGATTCGATTAAGGACTCAGGTGACTACCAATACTCGTGTGCGATGTTGAAGTTATTCAACTGCTTTAACCATTTAAGAGAAAATCTGGAGCTCGAGCCTAGGGAGCTATGCTTTTCAGGACCTTATGGAACAATCCACGGATGCAAGTGGAATTCCATGTTATTATTGTTGTTTTTAGGATATCGTGGTTAACTCACGATGTTTTTCCTTTTTATTCAACCCTTCAGGTGGCACTGTAAGAAAACATGGCCATGCGACACTGAAATATTGAACAAAATTTTAACCAGTGTGATTATCAATACTGATGACTTTACGAGTTTAATTCTTCGATTTTATTTTTTAATAAATAATATTTTAATCTTCTACAAACCTTTAATTTTACGTAGTTAGATACTTAACTGTTCACGTAGACATGTCAGCAAGTGACGAAGAACGAGAAGAATCCCCGGAGAAGGTATGACTGCTCAGAAATGCCACCGACGTAGCCCGAGAAGGATTTTATGTGCTAACGGGCCACTTAACGGTTCAATACGAGCAGTAGCATTTTCGAGTCAAAATAAAATTGAAATGCACAAGTCCAGTATAGTTCAAACACAAATGTGATTAAGGCAGGCAGCTGATAATAACGAATTGTTATCCAGTCTTCACGGTCAAGTATTCCTTTTTACTTTTTTTACAATTTTGCTTTGCGTCACACCGACACTGTTAGGTCTTATAGTGGCGATGGGATAGGAAAGGACTAGGAAGGAATGGGCCGTGGCCTTAATTTGCATTTTCCTTGTGTGAAAATGGGAAACCATCCACGGGCGGCCGTAGCTTATGTGCTGAAGTACTGCAGCACATTGTCTATTTGAAAAATAAATTATTTTAACAATATTATCTACATTCAAATACAGTGCAATGAAAAAGACGCCAGCCAAAGAATAACAAATCATTCAACTCCCCTCACAACCACGTTAGTCGTGCGCTCCACGCCGGGTGCTGGCTGTGCAGATCACAGCTCAGCGTGGCTCACCGAGAATTTCTAAGCCTCTTGCCACAAAGCAGGAACTCCGCCTTTTGCGCATGCGTGCCTAACTTCTTCGATAGGCTGTGGAAAGAAAAGCCAAGATATCACTTCACAGCGAGTCTTCGTTCGACCGAAATGAGAACGTGGCAAGAGACTCAGCGGTAGCATTTAAGAGTGGATCGCTCAAAGCAAACGGGAAACAGAATACTGTAGAGAAAGCCATCCGCTGCAGGTCTTTTAATACTCCCAACTTGCCTACTCCATAGCCACATTTGTAAATCGATGAACGATAAAAATTGTACTTTGTATGTTGTCAAAGTAAGGACATGATATTGTGATGTCCTTTACTTACAAAATGTCTAGTTTATGAATTTCACTACCGGGCGAGTTGGCGTGCGCGTAGAGGCGCGCGGCTGTGAGCTTGCATCCGGGAGATAGTAGGTTCGAATCCCACTATCGGCAGCCCTGAAAATGGTTTTCCGTGGTTTCCCATTTTCACACCAGGCAAATGCTGGGGCTGTACCTTAATTAAGGCCACGGCCGCTTCCTTCCAACTCCTTGTCCTTTCCTATCCCATCGTCGCCATAAGACCTATCTGTGTCGGTGCGACGTAAAGCCCCTAGCAAAAAAAAAATGAATTTCACTAAGTAAACTCGTGTCCTCATCCCGAGGTGGTGCAGCTCTTTTCAGGCACAGCCCCAATGGAGGTGAGCTGCATGTCGACCACATACCAGCCCTCCTGCCATTCTTAAATTACTGTCAGTACCGGGAATCGAACCCGGGCCCCCGAGGACGGCAGCTAATAACACTAACCGTTACACTACGGAGGCGGACATACATTTTACTATAACAACATAACATGTACTTTTGCATTACGATGTTGCTGATTTTATTTCAATGAATTTTATAACGTTGCGAATTCTGTTTCCGCGCGCTCACACAAAGTGTTTCTGAGTTCGTGAATGTTTTGCGATTGAAGGGGTTATTGTGTGTTTAATTGATTTTGTATGAGGAATATGTATATGTGTTGGGGTTGTTTGCGTGTTTGTTCAGTATGAAAAACTCAGTGGAGAGCCTCTTGAAAACCGCATATATTTCTAAATATCTTTATTTTTGGACGCGGGATGGGTTACAGCACACAACTGATTTTCTGCACCAGCCGCCACAGAAACTATCTTCAGAGCTGCCGATAGTGGAGTTCGAACCCACTATCTCCCGAATGCAAGTTGATAGCTACATGACCCAATCCGCGCGCCACTTGCTTGGTACTTCTACTAACTTCTGTTTCCTCCACTTATCTACAACCCATCTTTGCGTTTCTTCATTTTTCAGTCTGAAAATCAGCCGGCATTTTATGACCCTGTCACTAATGACCGCTTCAATTTTTTCAGTCATAGCATTATTCTGAGATTCAAGTTTCTCGCTAATGATATTATTCTGAGATTGAATTTTCCCATTATAATAATAATAATTTCGTGTGGCTATTTCTAGCTGAGTGCAGCCCGTGTAAGGCAGACCCTCCGATGAGTGTGGGCGGCACCTGCCATGCGCAGATAACTGCGTGTTATTGTGGTGGAGGAAAGTGTTTTGTGTGGTGTGTGAGTTGCAGGGATGTTGGGGACAGCACGAACCATGTTTAGTTGTACCTAATCTAGTTTATGCTGTTAGTAGTATAATACAGGGATTCGGCCGCCTCCTCCCGCGGGAAATTTGAATTCTGGCGAGAAATTTGAATTCTGGCGAGAAATTTGAATTCTGGCGGGAAATTTGAATTTTGGCGGGAGATTTGAATTTTGGCGCGAGATTCGAATTTGTAAACAAAGCCACGTGCTTTTTGACAGCTGTCATCGACAACAACGCATCGCTAACCTCAGTACTGCCAACCTGACGGGCCTAAACCTTAGTGGTACCAACTTAACCTAACTAGCGTGTGGTAAACAAAGCCACGTGCTTTTTGACAGCTGTCATCCGCCATCTTTAAACCACAGAGCAGTGTGCTGCCCTCTTTATCGTAGTAGATGTAAATTCGTCATCTGTCATCAGCAGTGCTGCCATCTTGGCGGGCCTAAACCTTAGTGCTACCAACTTAACCTCACTAGCGTGAGATAAACAAATCCACGTGCAGCTGTCATCCGCCATCTTTAATCGATAGAGCACCGTGCTGCCCTCTTTGTGGTGGCGGATAATTTGAAAAATGCTTTTTGATAGCAGCTATCTTTGAGCACCATGCTGCCCTCTTTAGCTACTTACCTTTGAAATGTGGTGGCGGTAAATTCCACGTGCTTTACAAACCTATATGCTTTTCTGACAGCTGTCATACGCCATCTTTAATCCAGAGAGAACAGTGCTGCCCTCTATGTGGTGGCGGCAAATTCCACGTGCTCTTGTTTGGAAACAAATCAACATGCTTTTTTTTGACAGCTGTCAACCGCCATCTTTAATCACAGTGCTGCCCTCTTTAGCTACTTACCTTTGGCAGCTGTCATCCGCTATCTTTAATCCAGAGAGAACAGTGCTGCCCTCTATGTGGTGGCGGCAAATTCCACGTGCTCTTGTTTGGCACTGCATTGCAATCAAACACTGTTTAGAAACAAAATCTCTTCTCAACATGAGCTAGACAATAACATACTTACGAATATGCTCATCACCTTCTTTCTTGCTTTTCTTCTTTGAGTAATAAACAAAAACTCTATCTTGCAAATAAGGAGCGGGAGGAAGGTAATACCTAACCTAAAATAAAAGAATATGAGAATTCTACATTATTTATTTACATCTTGTATGTACAAGTTTTATCTCGAATCATTTTACCCTAGTGATGTTTGCATACTTCTCGACGCAATTCTTGAATGTACAAGTTTAAACTTGCCGAACTACGCTCTCAGCGTACCTCTCCCTATCTTTATACAATATGTACAGTGAATTGTGATGTAAGACAGCGTAACGTAAGTACACACCTCTAACATAATGTTTACACACACATCTGCTTTATGTAAAGTAGTACCTATCAATACTACTATGCCCCCAGGCTAGCGTGTTGGTAGAATTTGGAATGACAAACCGTTTGCAATCAACATTATTAAGGGCTACCTTACTAATTAAATGAGTGTACAACTGGTGCTTCTTGCTTCTAATGACAGACATTTGTTTATGCAATACAGGTGGATTACTTTTAATGCAATTGTTATAGTTTTCAAAACTTAGCTGATTCTGAACGACATTCTTTTTAACCCCCTTCAATCTCTTTATTTGTAATTCATTTCAGAGTTTTATGCAATATGACTTGTATTTAGTACCTACAAATGAATCGATAATATTCCCAGCACATTCATCTTTCATTTTACCTAGAACCTTTTTGTTCACTAGCGGTAGATGATATTGATTATTTGCAGGATAGTTACTTGTATCAAACCTACCCAAGTCTGGCTTTATATAATTGTAATAGTCATCAGTTTTGATTTGATAAATAAACGAATCGGTATCTGTGTAGAGCAATTGCGCATTACGCGCGTACTTCTTCATCATATAATTGTAATGGAATTCATACATGAGTGTTTTAGCCAATTCAAGTACTGCAAAGCCGACGTAGGTAGGTTTGTCATACTTAACCTTAACACGATTCATCTGTATAATAACTAAATTCTCATGTATGATGGCACAGCTGTGGAAATTTGGTTTACTTATTAAATAGTTAGCACCATACCTTTTCTTAATATTATCCCAGTTTGTAATCAATTTTACATCAACGCGTTTGTCAACATTTTCCATAGTCTTACCAAACACACTGTTATTCATGAGCTTGTAGAAATCTTTTTCAAACTCGTTAACCGCATTCGTTCTTAAATTATTGTTCAGATCGATATATGGCTTTAGCCACGGTGACTGATTAAATTCTAGTACGCGATGAATTTTGGATAACTTCAAACAATGCTGCAAACACTGTTTTAAATTTCGGTAATGAATGATATAATTAGATTTATCGCACAAATTAGCAATGAGCATTTTCGTCGTTGATGCGATATACGGGGGCTTCATATTTTCAGGGCAGAACGGTAGGTCATTATGAGAAGTGTGTAACTCTTTAGGATACTGTAAGTCAACTTCGAGGAAATAGCATTTATCAGCTTCATCACCTAGGGCGTGTAGCTGTAAAGCATCAATTTCGCACTGCGTTAGCCAGCGGAAACCACTCACCGGTAGATGCTGACTCATCGCCCACCCATACTGATTATTAGCATCGAGGTAAACGATATACTGAGATTCCTGACTAGAATCGAAACTCGGCATGTACTTATTATTTGCCTTGGAATACCGCCCGCTGCACTGACTTAGACCACCTCGAATAGATGATTTTATAAAGTGCACCATATCAATATCAGTTAGCAGTTCAAAATTCACCTGCGTGTGTTTTAACATCGCGTCCCAACTTAACCCAGGCGCAGTAAAATACTGACATGGGTCAAGGCTGTAGGTTTTCATGCAAACACAGCGAAAATTTTCAAAAACATCAGCTAACAAAAGTACATCCGTCTTTAAATATAAATCGGAATATTCACCCAGCGTTTGAATGTGGAACTGCTCCCAGATATGTTGTGCATGTAAATAGTCATCATCACTAATATCTGCTGAATTCAGCGAGCTGTAAAAGGATTGTTTCGATGGTAAGGCACGTTCTTCGAGGCGTTCTAAGCAGTCGAGATATTCATAACAAAAAACACCCTTACGCCGAAGTAAATTAAACTGCGCTTCTTCGGGAAAAACGCGTCGAATTTCCGTAAATTGTTCAGGTTGTAAATGACTAGAAAGTTTATCGAGGCTACTCGCCATAAAGCGAAACGTGTCAAGGAATCTCAATTTTATAGAATGCTCTGCATCTACTTTTACAGACTTTGCAAACGCAATGTACCGCTCTTTATTCTGAGGGATTATATCTACTTTTTCATCTGAAGCTCCAAATTGTGAAATGATGAAATGAGAGTCGTAACCAGATAAGTTATGAAAAATTACAGGGATAAATTTAGGAACTCTATACCGAAGATTACAGCTATAATGAGCGGCACATCTGTAGAAACCAGTTAAATGATCATGATCAAAAACTTTAGGGTCATTTTCGGAAAATTCCCCATCACAAATGCTACACTTTGTAGCACGTTCATGATCATTTAACTGAATTTCGGTGAGTGGCTTCATAGGAATATTACTATTTAGAATACGACCAAGACGAACTGCATCACTTTCAAGTCTTTCTAAAAATACTTTAGCAGCATCAGGTCCTCGATACAGCTCTAACTTGTTAAGCGTACTATCATAACTACACTTGATGTAATACGCGAAGCTATACGGGACATGCATGTGCGTAGTATTAGTGAAAGAGTTGTCAGGATTAGGTAAGCATGTGTTGCATGGCGTGAGGATGGCTTCAAAGTCTGCATAAATCACGAACGGTACCCACATCTGCTTGTGAAAATTTGTAAATTTTAAAACATTATTGCCTGTAGTAGGTATCTCTGTACGTACATGATTGCAGTCATTCTTAGAATGCTTCGTTAACTGATCTTCAGTTCTAAAATACTGCAAGCATCCATCACATAGCCACGTTTTACACCTTTCTTTGGACAACTGACTACCAACAAGTCTACTCAGATTTTTATTCCAGCAAAAGTGGCTATTCTCACTGTTTTCAATATAGAGTAAATTAACGTGAGTACTCTTCTTATGACATGTATAATACAGAGGACCTACTACAGACTTTTTCTCTACACCATACACATTAATGCTAATGTTATTTAGTTCCTCAAAGTGCTTAATATCCTTTATCTGCACAGGAAATTCTATACTATCGAAATTTAGCTGCATTGAATAGTGTGGATACGATGATGTTCTATTCGCTACATTCGATTTAGCAGGATTTAAAGCCGACATCACCGCCCATGCAAAACATGCTTCGTCATTGTTTTGGATGTTTACAACAGCTTCTTTTCGCTGAATCCATGTCGGCAGCTCGATGTACGTTGAACCTCGCTTGGGATTGTTCTTATTGATGTTAACTTCTAGATACATTATTTCAACTAAAGCCCACCCTGATTCCTTTTCCTGAAATTCCTCGCTCTTAGTTGAAATAATGTTAGAGACATCCCTAAGTACATCACCAAAATTAGTCGACTCACTTATGACAAAATTCTTCGTATTAAATGATTTAATGTCCGTTATTTCGGATTCATCCGTGCTTTTAATGTACAAGGCGAAAAGTTCAAAATTAACTTTAAATAAATTATGATTGGACAAAGATTTAGCAAGAAGCTGTTGTACATCCGGTTGAACGTAATTTATAAAGTTTGAAGTGCTCTGAAACTTTTGACTGGTGCGAATTCTGTAACTAGCAATCCTACTTTTAAATGCTGTATTAATTTCCTCGATGTTTGCGTTACTACCACTCCTACATGCATTATTTTTATGTGCATTACTCCGTAAGTTTCCCTGACAATGCGAAGATGGTACATCAGTGTTACAGTGCTCGCAGTGAATAGTTTGAAGTTCATTTTTCCTAGGTTTTTAACTCCTAGTACTTTCTACAGCTACATCAGTAGCTGCACGCTTTTTCCCTACTACTACCTGAGGGCAAGTAGATATTTGATGTACCTCTACTAAGTGAGCCTCGTATCGCTCTACGTTAGCGAAATACACACTACCAACTTTACATAAAGCAGATGTTATATTAGGGTGTTTTGATTTCATATGGCGCATGAAGTTATCTCGCCTTGCAAACGTTACATTACATTCCTCGCAGCAGGGGAACATCTGAAAAGAGAACGACCGATAGAGATTAGGCGAAAGTTACGATGTTCGGAAGAAACCAAGTTTCAACGTATAGAGGTCGGACATGGCTGTGAGTTTGAAATTATAAGATTAACCTCTTCTATAGCATGAGGATTGAAGAGAACGACTATTTATGAATAGACTAAAGTTACGATGTTTTAGAAGAAACCAAGTTTCAGCCTGTTGAGGTCAGACATAGCTATGTGTGTTTGAAATTATGAAATTAACCAGGCCTATAGCTTGAGGATTGAAGAGAACGACTATTTATGTTTAGCTTAAAGTTACGATGTTCGGAAGAAACCAAGTTTCGGCCTGTTGAGGACAGACATAGCTATGTGTGTGTTTGAAATTATAAAATTAACATCGTCTATAGTATGAGGATTGAAGAGAACGACTATTTATCAATAGTCTAAAGTTACGATGTTTTAGAAGAAACCAAGTTTCAGCCTGTTGAGGACAGACATAGCTATGTGTGCGTGTTTGAAATTATAAGATTAACCTTGTCTATAGCATGAGGATTGAAGAGAACAACTATTTACGATTAGCTTAAAGTTACGATGTTTTAGAAGGAACCAAGTTTCAGCCTGTTGAGGACAGACATAGCTATGTGTGCGTGTTTGAAATTATAAGATTAACCTCGTCTATAGCATGAGGATTGAAGAGAACGACTATTTATCAATAGACTAAAGTTACGATGTTTTAGAAGAAACCAAGTTTCAGCCTGTTGAGGACAGACATAGCTATGTGTGCGTGTTTGAAATTATAAGATTAACCTCGTCTATAGCATGAGGATTGAAGAGAACAACTATTTATGATTAGCTTAAAGTTACGATGTTCGGAAGAAATCAAGTTTCAATGTATAGAGGTCGGACATAGCTATGTGTGCGTGTTTGAAATTATAAGATTAACCTCGTCTATAGCATGAGGATTGAAGAGAACAACTATTTATGATTAGCTTAAAGTTACGATGTTCGGAAGAAACCAAGTTTCAACGAATAGAGGTCAGACATACCTTAAAATCTTCGCACTGCAGACTGTTACTCGGATGAATAAAATGCGTACTTTCAAGCCTGTAACTCGAATGATAATATTCTGGTTGTACCTAAAAGAAAAGAACAAACATATATGAATGTAGTGTAGGGTACATCAGTTAGCCTAGCTATCTTTACAACTCAAAGTTCGAAAATACCTTAAAAAAATGCACGTGCTGAAGACTGTTACTCGGATAAATAAAATGCGTACGTTCAAGCCTGAAACTCGAATGATAATATTCTGGTCGAATCTAAAAAGAAAAGAACAAACATATATGAATGTAGTGTAGGGTACATCAGTTAACCTAGCTGTCTTTACAACTCAAAGTTCGAAAACATACCTTAAAAATGCATGTGCTGCAGACTGTTACTCGGATGAATAAAATGCGTACTTTCAAGCCTGTAACTCGAACGGTAACTAAAAAAGAAAAGGTCGCCATAAGACCTATCTGTGTCGGTGCGACGTAAAGCCCCTAGCAAAAAAAAAAGAAAAGAACAAACATATATGAATGTAGATGTCTATTACCTAGCGTAGAAGTTGCTTTGCAAACAGTAACTAACAGTTCTAGCTTACCTTAAGCTAAAAGCTGAAGAATAATATTCACAGCAGACAGTACTTAGACGGGAGATGTGTACGTGATAAACGCATACAGAGAACTGTGAGCGCTTCACGCAGACTGCAGCGAGTAAATATGCTCCTTGTTACCAAGCGGATATCAAGAATTGCAGACGTTTGCAGTACAGTGGGAACGAAATGTTTATGCAACAAGAGCTCTCCTGAGGGTCTTACGCTGAGTTCTGCAGGCTGACGTATTTAAGCCGGAATCGAACCTCCTGTTGATGCCGAGGTGTCAGAATTTAAGAGTTCTGCAGCGGATCGAGCCTTGGAAAGTTAGCGCGCGATCCTCGACTTCTGGACTTAAACGGGAGGGTACTAAGCTACATCCGCGGTATTCCTTACCTGTAGGCACTTAAAGGTATTGAGCTAAAATTACATTTAGATAGATCATGTAATTACACGTTATGACGATCGCGCAGGCCCCTCGCCTAGCATTTGCTATTTTTACGGCTTCCAACAGTAGGAGTTCGAACCCGCTATCTTCCGAAGTAGCGAGAATGATTGAAGAGTGTTGAGGGTGATTCATTTGTCGGATGGAGGCGTTAAGCTGTGTGCAGGCTTCTTCGGTAGGAGTAGGCTATGTACCGGTACCGGGACATCTAGTTGTCGATTTAAAATCCTAGTCAGGAAGGGTAACCGGTCGTAAAACTATGTTGTATGATCTAAGAGGCGGTGTGTGCAAAAAGCTGGCATTAAGTAAGGGCTGTTGATAGGGGGCGTTAAACCTTGTGCAGGCTCCTTCGAAAATGATTTTGAGTACAAGACGTTGATGGTGATTCATCTGTCGGATGGAGGCAATAGGCCTTGTGCAGGCTTCTTCGGTAGGAGTAGGCTATGTGCCGGTACCGGGATATCTAGTTATAAAACCCGCTATAACAAATTTATCGCGTATACTGCGATTTAAAATCCTAGTCAGAAAGGGCAACCGGTCGTAAAACTATGGTGTATGATCTAAGAGGGGGTGTGCAAAAAAGCTGGCATTAAGTAAGGGCTGTTGATAGGGGGCGTTAAACCTTATGCAGACTCCTTCGAAAATGATTTTGAGTACAAGACGTTGATGGTGATTTATTTGTCGGATGGAGACAACAAGCCTTGTGCAGGCTTCTTCGGTAGGAGTAGGCTATGTGCCGTTACCGGGATATCTAGTTATAAAACCCGCTATAACAAATTTATCGCGTATACTGCGACTTAAAATCCTAGTCAGGAAGGGCAACCGGTCGTAAAACTATGGTGTATGATCTAAGAGGCGGGGTGTGCAAAAAAAGCTAGCATTAAGTAAGGGCTGTTGATGGGGACGTTAAACCTTATGCAGACTCCTTCGAAAATGATTGTGAGTACAAGAGTGTTGAGGGTGATTCATTTGTCGGATGGAGGCGTTAAGCTGTGTGCAGGCTTCTTCGGTAGGAGTAGGCTATGTGCCGGCACCGGGTTTTACCCTCTCCCTACGGTAGTATATTACATTCTTAGGAAGTTTCGAGGGCGTGCAAGAAAGCCAGCGTTAAGCAAGGGCTGTTGATGGAGGGGTGTTAAACCTTGTACAGGCTCCTTCAACAGGAGAAGCCCACATGCCGGCGCCGTGCAGGCTCTTTCGATAGGAGTGGGCTATATGCTGGCACTGTGTTTTAACCTCTCCGTACAATCATGATATTTTAAGTTAGGAACTTACATGGGCTAAATGCTACACATTCCGTGGCAGAGCCGGGAATCGAACTCGGGCCTCCGGGGGTAGCAGCTAATCACACTAACTACTACACCACAGAGGAGGACTATTTCAGTTTTACAGAACAGAATATTTTACAACCTTAATACGCTTATAATCTAGCAATAAGACGTTGTATGAGTTACAAGTTGCTTATCAGCATGCAGTGTCTTCGTTCAAGGTGAGTGCTGCCGGAAGCCGAGTGTACAACTTCAGCTAACACATACATTCCATACCTCGCTTCAGACTGCGCCGATACAACTTCAAAGATAGTGTTCTATGCAGTAGAACAAAAAATGTAACTCGTAACCCGTTCCTAAAGCTTAAAACTGTAAATGTTTGAAGCTCCCGTTTTTACAGCTAGATGTGGCTAATAACGTAGCAGGGCCGGGATTAAAAATATGTTTTAAAGCCGATTGCCTCCTCCTGACGCATGAGTTTAAATCGCAAGAATTCGTTTTACGACCGGTTGCCCTTCCTCACGCGAGATTTTAAATCATAAGAATCCGTTTTACAAATGGATACCCTCCTAGGATTTTAAATTGCAGTATCTAGCATCTTACATCATACACTATTGTTTTCGACCGGTTGCCCTTCCTGACGTCAAAGAACTCGGATTAAGAATCTGTTTTACAACTTCTAACACGAGAATCGGGGTTTTACAGCTAGATGCACTTCTTAGATTTTAAATCGCTGTATCACGAACCATTGTTTTACAGCCGGATGCCCTTCCTGACGCAAAACTAAGATTTTAAATCGCAAGAATTTTTTAAGACTAGTTGCCCTTCCTGACGCAAAACTAGCGGTATCTAGCCTCTTACATCATACACTATTGTTTTCGACCGGTTGCCCTTCCTGACGTCAAAGAACTCGAATTAAGAAACTGTTTTACAACTTCTAACACGAGAATCGGGGATATAAATCTAGATGCACATCTTAGATTTTAAATCGCTGTATCACGAACTATTGTTTTACAGCCGGATGCCCTTCCTGACGCAAAACTAAGATTTTAAATCGCAAGAATTTGTTTTAAGACTAGTTGCCCTTCCTGACGCAAAACTAGCAGTATCTAGCCTCTTACATCATACACTATTGTTTTTGACCGGTTGCCCTTCCTGACGTCAAAGAACTTGGATTAAGAATCTGTTTTACAACTTCTAACATGAGAATCGTTGATTTACAGCTAGATGCTCTTCTTAGATTTTAAATCGCTGTATCACGAACTATTGTTTTACAGCCGGATGCCCTTCCTGACGCAAAACTAAGATTTTAAATCGCAAGAATTTGTTTTAAGACTAGTTGCCCTTCCTAACGCAAAACTGGCAGTATCTAGCCTCTTACATCATACACTATTGTTTTCGACCGGTTGCCCTTCCTGACGTCAAAGAACTCGGATTAAGAATCTGTTTTACAACTTCTAACACGAGAATCGGGGATTTACAGCTAGATGCTCTTCTTAGATTTTAAATCGCTGTATCACGAACTATTGTTTTACAGCCGGATGCCCTTCCTGACGCAAAACTAAGATTTTAAATCGCAAGAATTTGTTTTAAGACTAGTTACCCTTCCTGACGCAAAACTGGCAGTATCTAGCCTCTTACATCATACACTATTGTTTTCGACCGGTTGCCCTTCCTGACGTCAAAGAACTCGGATTACGAATCTGTTTTACAACTTCTAACACGAGAATCGGGGATTTATAGCTAGATGCTCTTCTTAGATTTTAAATCGCTGTATCACGAACTATTGTTTTACAGCTGGATGCCCTTCCTGACGCAAAACTAAGATTTTTAAATCGCTAGAATTTGTTGAGTTGCTCTTCCTGACGCAAAACTAGCAGTATCTAGCCTCTTACATCATAGACTATTGTTTTCGACCAGTTGCCCTTCCTGACGTCAAAGAACTCGGATTAAGAATCTGTTTTACAACTAGATGCTCTTTTAACATGAGAATCGGGGATTTACAGCTTAAAGATGGCGTATGACAGCTGTCAGAAAAGCATATAGGTTTGTAAAGCATGTAGAATTTACCGCCACCACATTTCAAAGGTGAGTAGCTAAAAAGGGGGCAGCACGGTGATTAAAGATGGCGGTTGACAGCTGTCAAAAAAAAGCATGTTGATTTGTTTCCAAACAAGAGCACGTGGAATTTGCCGCCACCACATAGAGGGCAGCACTGTTCTCTCTGGATTAAAGATAGCGGATGACAGCTGCCAAAGGTAAGTAGCTAAAGAGGGCAGCACGGTGATTAAAGATGGCGGTTGACAGCTGTCAAAAAAAAGCATGTTGATTTGTTTCCAAACAAGAGCACGTGGAATTTGCCGCCACCACATAGAGGGCATCACTGTTCTCTCTGGATTAAAGATGGCGGATGACAGCTGTCAGAAAAGCATATAGGTTTGTAAAGCACGTGGAATTTACCGCACCACATTTCAAAAGTAAGTAGCTAAAGAGGGCAGCATGGTGCTCACAGATGGCTGCTATCAAAAAGCATTTTTCAAATTATCCGCCACCACAAAGAGGGCAGCACGGTGCTCTATCGATTAAAGATGGCGGATGACAGCTGCACGTGGATTTGTTTATCTCACGCTAGTGAGGTTAAGTTGGTAGCACTAAGGTTTAGGCCCGCCAAGATGGCAGCACTGCTGATGACAGGTGACTAATTTACATCTACTACGATAAAGAGGGAAGCACAGTGCTCTGTGGTTTAAAGATGGCGGATGACAGCTGTCAAAAAGCACGTGGCTTTGTTTACCACACGCTAGTTAGGTTAAGTTGGTACCACTAAGGTTTAGGCCCGTCAAGATGGCAGTACTGAGTTTAGCGATGCGTTGTTGTCTGTCAAAAAGCACGTGGCTTTGTTTACCTCGCGCTAGTTAGGTTAAGTTGGTACTACTGAGGTTTAGGCCCGTCAAGATGGCAGTACTGAGGTTAGCGATGCGTTGTTGTCTGTCAAAAAGCACGTGGCTGTCAAAAAAACACGTGGCATTGTTTACCTCGCGCTAGTTAGGTTAAGTTGGTACCACTGAGGTTTAGGCCCGTCAAGATGGCAGCAGTGAGGTTAGCGATGCGTTGTTGTCGATGACAGCTGTCAAAAAGCACGTGGCTTTGTTTACAAATTCAAATCTCGCGCCAAAATTCAAATCTCCCGCCAAAATTCATATCTCCCGCCAAAATACAAATTTCCCGCCAAAATTCAAATTTCCCGCCAGAATTCAAATTTCCCGCGGGAGGAGGCGGCCGAATCCCTGTATTATACTACTGCTGTTATTTTTGGCACCTACTGGTTAACGTGTCATAAGGCTAAATTAAATTTTGATCTAGGTAATTTCGGTCTTATTTGGGGAAAGATTAGCAAGGAAGTCAGGTCACCGTACAATGTTGTGTCAGAAATAAGTGCGAATAAAGTGTGTTCTAGTACCGAAGGGTCTAATGAAATTCCTAATATGAGGAAAATAGCTTTCAGATAGCGAGACATTTGTAGGAAACCAAAAATGGACAAGGATAGCAATATGCAGTCAGGTGATGAGGCTGATGTTATTGTGTCCAAGGAAATCCAAAGTGATAACATGAATATGGAGTTGGTGACTAAGAGCCAGAAAATAGTAGAAAATGAGGAAAACGCTGTCACGCAAGATCAAAGCAAATGGGGGATGGACATTGCTTTATTTAATTTGCTGATGTTCAAAATGAATGAGCAGAATAAAATCATTAGTAGGAAAATTATCCGACTCGTTGGCTGAATGCTCAGCGTACTGACCTTCGGTTCAGAGGGTCCTGGGTTCGATTCCCGGCCTGGTCAGGGATTTTAACCTTCACTGGTTAATTCCAATGGCCATGTGTCTATACAGTGAGATTCTAGAGATGAATTGTATGAGACAGTGGAGAAATGTAATTTAGTGGAAAGTAAGAAGGACGAATTGTGTGAATTGTCGATATCACATCGTGATGTTGTTTGTGACCGGCCTGGTAGAACACACCTTTACGGACACAAATTCAATGTTCATGACAACTCAACTTTTGTAGGACCGAAATATCCCATTCCTCTGAAATACGCTAGCGCTGTAGAAGAGCAGATTAGCATTTTGCTAGATTACAATATATTTGACCCGTCATGTAGTCCTAATTTAAATCCACTTGTAATTATACTTAAGAAAGATAACACGTACGTCTTTGCATTGATGCCACATTAATGAATATGAGAATTGAAGCCGATCAGCAAAGGGCGGAGACGGTAGAGGAACTCATTCAACGATTTGAAGGTAGAAAATGGTTTTCCACTTTTGATTTTTCGTCATCTCTCCGGCAGATTCCACTTAGAAAAAGCGATTATCCACTTACTGCTTTTGCGTACAGAATTGCTTGTATCAGTTCGCCAGGGTCCCTTTTGGGACGCGTACTTCATATGTGGCGTTAATTAGGACCATGAATAAAGTATAAGGGAGAGACACGGATAGTTTTGCGACCATGTACATAGACGATATTGTAACTGCATCCCACACGTTTTATAGTAAGTTATTAAATTTCCTATTATTCATGTCTTACGCATTGTTACCGTACTGGCTATGATCACAAAGATATTCATGAATCTGGATTTTTGTTACTAAGTCCATATCAGCGCAGAGTAACGAGAAAATGGGTAAACAGTATTTAATGAAAATCGGTATGTAAAGTCGGAGAATAAGAAACTACAGTTTATGGTATAAAATATTTTACAAATCACAGAGTCGAAAGAAAACTAAATCTGAAGGCCTACAATATAGAAAGCTCATAACATTGATCAACAATAACATTACATTGACCATTGTTTGTCGTGATGTGTTTTGTGTCTTCTGTTGCCCCTCATCTCCGGTAGATAGGATTACTGCTGCGTACAGAGTATTTTTATTTGATATACGTCGCACCGACATAGATAGGTTTTATGGCGACGATGGGATAGGAAAGGGCTAGGAGTGCCCTAGGCCTTAATTAAGGTACAGGCCCAGCATTTAACTGGGGTGAAAGTGGGAAAGCACGGAATACCATCTTCAGGGCTGCCGACAATGGGGTTCGAATCCACTATCTCTCGGATGCAAGTTCACAGCTGCGCACCGCTAACCACACGGTCAACTCGCCCAGTCGTACAGAGTGTAACAGCCTGCCTGAATATTGATGGGAAGTAGCTGGGGAGTTAGATAGCTTTCTTCTTTAGCATGCCATTCCCTTGGTTTATAAATTTTCTGATACTACTGGTACGTAACACACTGGATCATCATAGCATTTGGGCTAATCAATCCCTACTCTGAGGCACTGATTGGAATGAACAGTGTGCATATTTAGCGGAATAATGGCAGATGAGTGTTCATGGCAATCTGCGGCCTGGTCATCCCATCTCTGGAACTTTGGACTATTAGATTGGCACCGCAATCTAACCGCAGCATTGTTCGTTAAAAGTGATAAAATGTGTGGCTTTCCATTTGATCGAGTATTTTATATGATAGCATTGCTTTTAATCGCTACATTCATACTTACGTTTTTGTAATGGCCTATGTTGATTTCAGGTTAGGAAAACCACAAAGTCAGTCTTTCTGAGAATCCCGTAGCGAAGCACGGGTACATCAGCTAGTCTTTCAATAAATTCAACCTGCGGATCAATATCTATTCTTTCAATATCAGTTACGTATTCCGTATATACCAGGTGGCTCCCGAACGCCGTACTTTCTACTTATAAATATCCCGCATCCGCAAATGATGAATGGAATGTCTGCCAATTGTTATTCACAGGGGCATTACTGCCAGCGGGCAGGTTACATCACAATATGAAGAGATAAGAACCGGACTGTCACTCGCAGCATGTTACTCGGCGCTACTGACCTAACGCACCCCTTGCATTAGTAAACCTCGTTTTCCACCGCATAGTTCTACGCTGGTGTATGGTACAGCCGCACTATATTTGCTGTCTGCAAATTGGCAATGGCTAGTGTGTTCAGCAGCGACGAATACACAGACAGATATTATGTTAATCTGGACAACCTGGTCGGAATGCAGCCGAAGCTCCAAACAGACGTATGCCTTCTGCACACGTATTTCACCGAACAGTATTAGTTTTTGTTCCCTACAAGCAGCGCTTTTATCGAGTGGAATGTGTACACGTGTATAAATTAATAAGTTATTAAATTTCCTTTTCTGCATCTTTGGCGTGTTTACAAACAGTAGCGGCGGTTAGTGTGTGAGTCGAGGAGGGACACTCGCCCCCCACCCGCCCCACTTTGTGGAGTAAACATAACATTTTTATTCCACTTTAGCCAGCTGGAACGAGGAATTATTTAAAAAGCTATTTGTACAAGCCTTGTTGTCTTATACGCTAATTCGTTCCTTTATTTTCTGTAATTATTAACATAATTATTGGCTGAAATACGCACAAAATGCCGTTCGTCGCACCGATACAGATAGGACTTATGGCGACGATGACACAGGAAAGGGCCACGCGTGGAAAGGAAGGGACAGTAGCCCTAATTAAGGTACAGCCCCAGCACTTGCCTAGTGTGAATACTGTAAACCACGGAAAACCATCTTCAGGGCTGCCGACAGTGGGATTCGAAACCACTATCTCTCGGGTGCAAGCTCACAGCTGCGTGCCCCTAACACCACGGTCAGCTCGCCCGGTACAATTAAATAGAAGTACGGCATGATTATACAATTAAAAATCATTTAGTATTTGAGTACAAACTAAGAAACTAACAGACACTAAAGAGACTGCCAGACCGACGAATGCGCGTGGCAAGCGGGTGATACCTCAGTGTCCATGACCTCGGCAAAAAAAAAATATGTACACCTACTTCCCTTCTTCACAGCTCATGCAAATTCCCCACTACTTGCCGTAGTGCTATACAAATCGGTTAGCCGCGACGAACGACATTTTGTGCGTATTTCCGCCAATAATTATGTTAATAATTAAAGAAAATAATTAGCAGATAAGACAACAAGGCTTGTACAAATAGCTTTTTTAAAATAATTCCTAGTTCTAGCTGGCTAAAGTGGAATAAAAATGTAGTGTTTACTCCACAAAGTGGGGGGCGACTGTCTCCTCTCGCCCCACCCCCTAATCGGCGCTACGGTGTGTAAACACGCCAAAGATTCAGAAAAGACAATTTAATAACTGATTAATGTATACAGGTGCAGACATTCTACCCTATAAAAAACTTGCTTGTATGAAACAAAAACTATACATATTATTATAGCTTCCATGGTGAGAAAATTAAAATGTCGCACTTGGATCTACCAGAACGTTTCCTTCTACAACTATTCATAATAGACATGCTCAAAAACATATCCCTGATAATGCAGGCAGTGCTGGACACTTCTCGCATTGTCTGCATGGACACGTCTCAACTTTTCAGGTGTCACTGCGGCACAGGCCTCACGAATTCGTTGTTTTAATTCTTCAGCATTTTCTGGCTCAGTTTCGTATGCTTTCGGTTTGACATATCCCCACAGAAAAAAAGTCCAGAGTGGTGAGATCAGGCGATCATGGTTGCCACTGTCAGGGTCCACTACGACCTGTCCACCGTTCAGGATATCGTACATCTAGATGTTCCCTCACGGCTCGACAGTAGTGAGGTGGTGCAATATCATGCTGAAACCAATGTGGCAGTACTAGCTGCAGTAGAATATCTTCTAGAAGGTTCTGTAGAGACAATTCTGTCTCTAAAATTCCAGATAACGCCTATCAGTGAGCCTAGGGGCTATGAAAAGAGGCCCAATGATGTAGTCTCCCAGAATACCGCACCACACATTAACCCCCCACTGGAGCTGCATATGCTGTGCTGGAACCCAGTGGGGGTTTGCTGGAGCCCAATAATGGAGATTGTGCTTGTTGACAATGGAATCATTCGAAAGTAACATTCATCGCTCCACAGGATATTCCTGATAAAATGTGGATCTTGCTGTGATGCCGCGGCCATTCTTCTGCAATATGTTACCCTGCGATCAAAATCATCCTCATATAGTTGCAGATGTAGGTGCGCCTTGTATGGGTGCCATTTTCTCTCCTTCAGGACATTTTGTATTGATGCTGGGGATACTCCCAGCTCATCCGCAGCTCGTCTTTGCCCTAAGTAACATTAAACATGCGCACGTCTGTAACAATGATGGTTTGTATATTATTAGTAGTAGTAGTATTGCGATGTAACGGACAAAGCGTCCGCCTCTCACCCGGTGGCCCCGGGTTCGATTCCTGGCCGGGTCAAGGGTTTTAATTGTAATTGATGAATATCTCTGGCCTGGGGCTGGGTGTTTGTGTCGCCCTTAACGTTTCTTCCCTCGCATTCAACACTCTACACTTCCGTATTTCCACTTACACGCAGGTTCCTCACAAATGGTGAAAGTAGTGGCAAAAGATCTTCATAGGTCGACGCCACGAACATTTTTTTAAGTTTTGGTATTATTATCATTAGAGTAAGGTGAAGTTAACCGTACAGCGTGAAGGATTGCGTTCAAAGTATTGCAGTACATTCTGCACATTGTACATTGTCGCAGACGGGTCTGTCCCTGCTCCTATGTACCTTGAATGATCCACTAGTGCTTAACTGCAGTTCTGTTCGGCGAAATACATGTAGAGAAGGGAGACGTCTGTATGGAAACTGCTGTGCATACCGTCTGCGAGCTTCGGCAGCATTTCGACCACATTCTCCGTATATCAAAATAATGTCTATGTATTCATCGCTGCCGAACGCACTAGCCTTTGCCGAAATGCAGACAGCAAATATAGTGCAGCTGTACCGTACAGCAGCCCAGAACTGTGCGGTGGAAAACGAGGCTTACTAATGCAATGGGTGCATTAGACCTGTAGCGCTGAGTAACATGCTGGGAGCGACAGTCCGATTCTTATCTCTTCATGTTTTGACGTAACATGCCCGCTGGCAGTAGTGCCCCAGTGAAAATCAGTTGGTAGATATCCCATTCATCATTTATGCATGCGGGACTTTTATAAGTAGAAAGTACGGCGTTCGGGAGCCACCTGGTATGTATTTGTATCCATATTTAACCTCAACTGTTTCAATCATGGCAATAAGCAATCTATCTCCATATAAAAAATACTCCAGCATACGTAACATTACCTACAGCATCCTATTCACAAAACTTTTCGTCTTGGTTATGGCATGATTTATAGAAACGGAATGTTGTTAACGGAAATTCACTATCATATCATACAGTAACTTTCCTACTTTGATATAGCTTAAGCTTTTATGAAGACTATCTAGAAACCTTTATAAATACGTCACACTGTAAGATTTCTCGCAAGAATGTACCATATATTGAACATATCTCGAAGATATTACGACACATCACATTTTAATTCAAGAATACACAATCTACATTGCCTAAAAAGCTACTAAAATGAAATTATACTGCCAAACTTATCTCATTCTGCACTTTGCCTGCCGGGATTTGGGTTGGTTGGTCTCATTCATCAGCTACATCAGTCCTCTATGAATCACATGGATCGGTTATCTGGCATCTGCTTCTCGGCAGTCAATCTCTCGTCTGCCGGTGATTGTCGGCTGGGTTCCTCCGGTAGTCATCCCCATCTCGAAATTTACAGGTCCATCATGAAGTTCTCTTGAACATTACAGGAATATAAATTAAAAGAACAAGAAATTACTGCATACATATTTCCAAATGCGAAGCCTTCTTATATTAGCAGTGCTGTCTATATATATATATATATATATATCGGTTTAGATAATTGTTTCTATTTGGCTATTGAACATACTACAAAAATATAGATTTTGGCTTTATATAGCTTTTGTCATTATACTCTGATATATGAATGCTTTCTTTAAGATCTGTCTGCTAATGAAATTCCTTTTCTTTTGCGGACTAGGCTTATTCATCGCCTTCCTCTTTCTTCTCTGCGAAGTTCAACGCCGTACTTCGTATTTTACGAAATTCGCCGGGTTTTATAATAAAATTATGCATGTTTGTATGTATTAACGTATAATATCGCCTTCTGAATTATTTAAATTTAATATCTGGACTTCTTCCCAATACATCTTCTTTTCTTGAAGTACTGCGTGCTGAATTGCTTGCAAGTTTGCAGTTCGATTCTCTTGTTCCAAGTGTTGTCTTCTAACAATTTGAATTTTACATTTGTCTCGCTCACGGTCACCATGATTCAGATTGTACCTGTATCTCAAAAGTTAATCTTTTTCGAACGTTATTGACTTCTAGTGCGTACTGATTAATTTCGTTCGCGGTAATCGCGTGTATTTTATCTCCGTGTATTCGCAAACAGAACAATGGAACGTTACAATATGTGTAAAAATGAACATCCAGATGGATGATATTATGTATCCAATTTGTAAGGGGTGATTTTATACATGTATCAATAGTGTGTATCCGATTTCAGATGAAAACGTAAATATTTCATGAATCAATCCATTCATTTCATCGATTATTTCATGAGGGAGGAGTTCTGTAACCATAGAACAGGGTTACAGATTTCATTCAGAATTTATTATTATTATTATTATTATTATTATTATTATTATTATTATTATTAATTGACCCGATTCATTAGATTTTATATTCTAATTTTCATCATTTAGACTGTAATAAAATTAGGTATCACGCATATTGTGTCATTTAATCATAGGATAAGGGAATTTTTTAAATTATTCTGTACATAAATAAATGAGATTTGATGATTTGAAATGGTCATGCTGTGACTTGTAACTGTGGGTAGGTGAGCTAGCGTGATATTTTGCTACCGAGGCTATGTTTAACCGAGGCTGTATTAGGCAAGTAAATTTTCCACTGACAGATCTTTGTAGTCATCGTTTGGACGCGTGGGGAATCTATTAAGACACATGACTACTTTTGAATAGTGCGTGGCCACGTGGTTTCGATAGTATGTCCTTATTCGCCAGCTACCGTGTGTCGATGTGGAAGGAATGCCCAGGTAGTAAGGATATGAGTGGTCATCACGAGTTTATGTAAGTCGATGTAAGAGTGGTGGTCAGAGCTAAGCGGTGGTCTAAGAGTGGTGTTCACGTCGAAGAAGTCTAAGAGGAGTGATCTGATCTGAGTAGTGACTTGTATTGGGCTGATAGTGATATAGCAGATAGAACATCGCAATGTAAGTTTATTTCAGCAGATTCACCAAAGATTTAGTGCCGTGGTCTGAAGAGGTATAATATATATATATATATATATATATATATATATATATATATTGAAACGGGAACGCCCTACGAGCATTCACGTTTCATTCTTTTGTTAAGAGGAGCTCGCTAACACCCGGCCGTAAGCATTTAAAACTTGCGCCGAGCGCACAGGCATAATGGGAACTGCAAGCAAGCTCGCGATGTTCTAGAACACCGGCCAAGGACAAGCGACGTCACGCAGAAGGTTCTTTCGTGTTCCATAGCATTACTGCATGAACGAAATGTAATATCAATATTTCAATAACGTCACCTTGCAGGCAGGAATAATGAACGCTGCTAGCCGAAATTTCGTGTCAATCGGTGTAAAGATGGCCAAGATATAAAATTTTCTTGGGGCCCACATGTGTAGCCACGCCCACCAACCTTCGGCAATATAAGCGAGTCGCCAGCCTGGGGTAAAGCAGAGAGTGTGCAGTGTGCAGCTGCAGTGTGCCGTAGGCAGAGAGTGAGGGGAGTCGGCAGTAAGCAGTGAGTTCAGTGTGTGTGCAAGTAAGCACGTCGCGATATAATTCGTCACTCGGTCCGGCTGTATACTTGAGTTCAGAAACGTTAGTGTTAGAAGCTTTCTCCGTGGGCTTCATTTCATTTAAAGACTGTGTTTCTCGCATAAACTGTGCCAGCCTTGATTTCATTTAAAGACTGTGTTTCTAGCATAAACTGTGCCAGCCTTGATTTCATTTAAAGACTGTGTTTCTCGCATAAACTGTGCCAACCTCGATTTCATTTAAAGACTGTGTGAAAACAGCGATAGTGTTTCTAGCCAACCCTGATTTCATTTAAAGACTGTGTTTCTCGTATAAACTGTGCCAGCCTTGATTTCATTTAAAGACTGTGTGAAAACAGCGATAGTGTTTCTAGCCAACCTTGATTTCATTTAAAGACTGTGTGAAAACAGCGATAGTGTTTCTAGCCAGCCTTGGTTTCATTTAAAGACTGTGTGAAAACAGCGATAGTGTTTCTAGCCAGCCTTGATTTCATTTAAAGACTGTGTTTCTAGCATAAACTGTGCCAGCCTCGATTTCATTTAAAGACTGTGTGAAAACAGCGATAGTGTTTCTAGCATAGACTGTGCCAGCCTGCATTTCATTTAAAGACTGTGTTTATCCATTTTTCGGAACTGTGTTCGTAATAAAACTGTGCCGACCTTCATTTCATTTAAAGACTGTGTCTATCCGTTGAACTGTGTTCGTAAAAAACTGTGCCAACATTCCCTCTTAAAGACAGTATTAACTTGTGGAATACAGTATCGTGATTTCTTCCCGAGGAACCATGCCAATTCCCATCATAACCTGTTCAGAATCACGTATGATCTTAAGTGCCAGTGATAATCTTCTGAAAATTACGACGTAACAGAACTTGGACTGTCGTTTATTTCAACAAGTGTATGAATATTGTGCTCATGGAGTACAGTGCAGAGACTGTACCCGGTGAATTTAATTTTCTTTATGAAGTGCTTAATCACTGCACCTCGGAAGGTCCTAGATTGTTTTCGTTTGTTTATTATTCCAAATACGATAATTCCTTCCATCTTATCCTCGTGGAACTGTGACTCTAACTTTATCCTTGCTGCTAAAGTGCGTTCAACATCATTGACTGTGGGAACTATTTCGGCGTGCTTCGCCTTAGAGAGGTGTCACACCAGTGTCCCATGACATCCGATGTGGTAGCTCCACATTTCCCCGTTCCTGCCTCAGGTTCGAGTCATCAACACTAATACAGAGAAAACACCAACGACGGAAGACAACGCCGAGGCCGACCGCAAGACGACGCAGCCGCCGCAGGACGACGTCCCCTCCACGCCTTCAGGGACAACTCCACGATTCAGCTGTAAAAGGTGACATAATTCTTTGCATATCTATTGAATAAACTGAAGGATCCACTTAATCATAAATTTTTTTTCACTACCCTTCTCTCTCTCACTCTCTTAGCATGGGCCGTACACGCCTTGTCGTTCCTCATGCTCTCCGATAAACTGAAGTACGGGCGTTCCTGTTTCAATATATATATATATATATATATCGAATTTAACGGACATATGCAGTTAACAGTCGTCATGGTACTTCGAATTCTTTATTGAATTCTACTATGCAATTCGCGAATTTGGTTTGAGAATTGAATCTAACGTAGATACATCTAACATCGCATAGAACTGTTGTGTGTATTTCAACAGTCTCTATATTAGCTGTCAGGACGTGTGAAACTAGATAGTATGCCTGGATATTACAGGTTCTTTCAGTAAAGTTTTTCAATATCCAACAATAGATATTTAGTGGACGTAACCTCATTGGAACTTACTACACTCGGAGAGGGAATGTAGGTCAACTCCAGGTTACATAAGAAGATCAGATAATAGCAGACGGCTTCCGACTTCAACCCAATGGTGCTTCCAGGAATTTCAAGTTCAACAGTGGTGTGTGAACACATCAGGTAATTATAGCATCAGAGATGTTATGCATAAATAACATAAAGAAGAATGTAATCAGCGGGGATATCATAGTTCAATTCAAGCTCATGCAATAGCTTTCTTTATTTAGATCAAATTTTCTGTATATGTAACAACAAATGTCACAGGGTATATTTTTAGTGTTAAATTAAAGTACGGCCATGCTTGTTCATTGTGACGTAAATTATAGTCATAAATTCAGTTTTCCTTTAATAGTAATGATTCTATTTCCAAGTACAATCCTCAGTTGTGGAAATGCAATCGTAATCTATAATTGTCCTTATCCATATTCCTGTATATTTCCAGTTGTGTGAGTTTATCACCTCACGCCTTGAGAATAATTGAGATAAGAGGCATGCTCTCCGAATTTTGTTGCTTATTAGAGCAACTGGCGCTCAATTAATTTAAAGTATATTGTGTGAAGGAAAGTAATAGTAGTGGTGGGAGTAGTTACAATATCAAGAAGAGTTTGCGCTAGATAAACGAACGTTGGTAGGCGTCTTTATACATCTGAAAGATGACGTTGATTCAAATTTTCCGAAGATCGCATAAGCGTGGCGCTAGTAACGGCCTCATAACGTTGCACATCAGGTTTGCTGTAAATACGGGCTGTACTGTGCGAGAGAGTTAGTTACCTGTGAGACTGGACGGAGTGACTGTGAGTGGGTCGAGAATTAATTTACGACGGCGAAGAGGCCAGTATCAACAGCTTTCTGTGGTTAAAGGAGGCCGTATAATAGGGCTACGTGAAGGTGAATTTTTCTTCAGCGCTATTGCAGAACGACTTGGCAGAAATGTCTCCACTGTGCTTGCTTGCTGGAAGCAGTAGACACGAGAAGGTACACTCGCAAGAAGACCGGGCTCCGGACGTCCCCGTGGCACCACCGAGAGGGAGGATCGCAATATTCGGCGTATGGCTTTGGCGCTGCGGACTGCATCTGCAGCAGAAATTCGAGGGGCAGTTGGCGCCACAGTGACGCAACGAACTGTTCGACATCGGTTACTTGAAGGACAGCTCCGAGCCAGACGCCCTGCAGCGAGCATTCCACTTGCACCAAACCATCGCCATCTGCGACTTCAGTGGGGTCGAGCGAGAGCTCACTGGAGAATGGAGTGGAGGTCCATTGCGTTTCCCGATGAAAGCCGGTTCTGCCTCGGTGCCAGTGATGGCCGTGTGTTAGTCAGGAGGAGGCCAGGTGAGTGCCTGCATTCCACCTGTCTGCGGCGTCGACTGACTGGACCTACACCGGGGGTTCTGGTCTGGGGAACAATATCCTACGACAGCAGGATCACTCTCATGGTTATCCCACGCACCCTGACTGCAGATGTGTACGTCCGTCTGGTGATTCGCCCTGTTGTGCTGCCATTCATGAACAGCATTCCTGGGGTGTTTTCCAGCAGGATAATGCACACCTGCATGCCACTGTTGTAACCCAACGTGCTCTACAAAGTGTCGACATGTTGCCTTGGTCTGCTCGATCCCCCGATCTGTCCCCAGTCGAGCACGTATGAGATATCATTGGACGACAACTCTAGCGTTATCCACAACCGACATTTATCGTCCCTGTATTGACCGACCAAGTGCAACAGGCACGGAACTCCATCCCACAAGCTGGCATCCGGCACCTGTACGACATAATGCACGCACGTTTGCATGCCTGCATTCAACATTCAGGCGATTACACCGGTTATTAATGAACCAGCACGGTACATTTGCGATGGCTCTTCTTGCCCGGATATTAACCTGTAGTCTTGTACCTTTTATCATTTAAATATGTTACCTCGATAAATATATTGCCAAAATTTCCGTATTCTACATTCGTTGTTTTCATGGTGTTTGGATATTTTTTCGCCAGTGCATATGTAGAAAGTACGGGGCTGGCCGGCCACCTGGTATAATGGAAGATCTTCATCTCCGTGTATATCTTGAGTCTTTCATCGGTTCCCCAACCTTACACCGTTTCAGATATTTTTGTAATTTAGTTTCAAGAACACGCTGACCTTTACCTAGGCACAGGCTCTAAAGGCATTTGAAGGAGCGAGAGATAAAGGCTTTAATGTTTCCACTCTTCAGTAGGTAGGTTAGGCCTTTGCATGTTGTTTGTTGTTTAAAGGGGCCTAATATCTAGGTCATCGGTCCGGTTAGGTCTTTGCCCCCGGGAATTAACTTCATACTCATTTTTGACGTAGGCTCATGTACATCTATATAGCCCTCTCTAGGCCAATGATTGATTCCAATTGGAATCACGAAATTCCATGTTTTCTGTAAGCATTCTAAGTAACTCTTTCATATTCCTCAATTATTCCATTTGTAATCACTGTTCCATTTTCCTTATTTCTGCAAAAAATCGTACGAATGTTTGCACAGAAACTTTATTCATACCTATTTGAAGGGGACTTTCAAGAGTTTTCTTTCCCATGTGTCAAATAAATTAGGGCTAGAGCGGGATAGAAGTGAGAGTCTTTTCTATTTTACTTCTTTTTCGGCTTCGTGACGAGGAATCAAATTCACGTTCTTCTGGGAAAATCGAGTGCACTTTTAATACCTTTGATAGCTAGCTCCACTTTATTTTGTTTCGAAAAAGACAATGACAATAAGTCGGTTTTATCATATATTTACAAGACTTCCGAGAATTGTTTTAGATTCGTGTTCACCTCTCACTCCATCTTCCCTTTCTTAACCTCTCAATGCTTATAAAACGTACTTCTGTTTCCTTTCAATGCAATTACGTCAAGCAGTTATTCATGGTCAGATAAATCCTCGCTCTCTGTTCCAATAAATATGACTAATTGGGCTTTGTCAGTTGTATATTGACTTTCATCTCGTGTGCGGGGTCTTATCAGAAAATGGTTTACTTTCGCTTTTTCTTCCTTGTCAATCATGGTTGGAATGGTTTTATCCTTCTTTGACAGGGTAAGAATGAAACGTAATCGTATTACAAATTTATCATCCGTCTCCCTACAGATTGTTTTAGAAATATTAATGAGAAATGTTTCAGTCAAGGGTAAGCAACGTCAGTGGTTGCTTTGTTATTGGAATACGGTTTACTTAAGTACTCCCTCATTTCTCCTTACCTCTCGCAGTGTCGTATTACACAATGCGAATATCACGATGATCACCCACAGGAACATCGTGATGATTAGCGCCAAGAAAGCAATGGATGTACAACATACAGTAAATACTGCCGGGCTGAGAGGCTCAGATGGTGGAGCGATGGCCTTTTGAGCCCTAGCTGAGGGTTCGATCCCGACTCAGAACAGGCCAAATAACTCACAAACCGTTTAAAAGATCCAAAATCAGTTCTAACTCATATTAATGTTACCAAGGGGATCACAATCAAATTTGCAGTGTGTCAGTATCTGCCGAGATAATGACATACACTTTGCTTTTTTTATAGAAGTACAGTATTTGCCCTCCTTTCACAGCAATAATATCCGGTCTGATTCCTCCCTTTCTATTCCTGTTCACCGATCCTCTATGTATAACAATTATTTTGTTGTGACGGGTTCCAGCCGTTGGAATTCCCTGCATGTCAGTGTCAGAAATACCACTGCATTACTTAATTTCAAGACTGCTTGCCGAGACTACCTGCTGAATGCAGCTGACTAATTTGTATGACTGGAAGAGCGAATGACTGTGAGTTAGAAAAGTGTATTGTATTATTGTGTAGATTATTATATACTCCTAGGCTATGCTCCCAATGTGATATATCACTGCAATGGTGCAATGGCAAGAGAGGGCCAAGAGCCCTAAATTCGCCACCTACACAGGCATAATAAATAAAAATATAAATAAATAAATAAATAAATAAATAAATAAATAAATAAATAAATTATTTTTTGGACGTAACGTTAAATTAGTGGATATTTTAAAGTCAGAAGTGTGATTACTTTCCAATTTGTAGAGCGTGATTACTGTCGAATGGCACTGACTTTTATATGCGGTCGAGTCCATCTGTTGCAGCGTAATGGAGAGGAGATAAATGTTCACTTCGCTGGTTGCTGCGGAAGTGTTCACAACGGCTCATGATAGTTGAATGTCGTCGTCCGCCCTTCTCCTTCTGCTGTCAGCAGGACAGCTGGTGACTACGTTAGTGTGACAAGGCTTCATTTCACTCCTAGTAGCACAGCAGTAGTTACCTCCTCCATTACCTTCCTTCCACTTCTTTCCCCTCCAAACTCGAGGCCTAGCGCGGTTTTCCACCGTCAGATACTAACCACACTCTAACGTGCTTCAACCAACAACCGTGGGCCGTCCTAATCGAATGAACCACTAACCACGTGTTACGTATGAATCCTGAATAGGTTGACATAGATCCTTCATACGGTTCGTGCAAATGCGCAGGAGGGGAATAGCACGACCCGGAAGAGCGATGCGGTGGAAGAAGAGAGCATGAAAACGAGTTTGACCATGTTTAGCTAAAATACGGTCTGTTTTATAAATGTACTGGGCTGTGAGCAGGAGTTGGCTGCTTGTTGCGGTAAGGACCGTGTGAGGACAGTATGAGGTAATGAATTTCATGTTAATCTCTCCGAGTCACTTTTCATAATTTGTGAAGTCCTTCTGGCCAGATTTAGATTTTACGTAAGCATTCGGTACAAAACCGTCTTCCCCGCCAGCAAGGATGATGATAATTCTGTTTCCTTTCGAAACAGGTATAAACTACCCCTGCACTCCATCCGTATGATGCCGTGTGAGAAGTGTGAATGTAAGTCTCGTCCACATAGACAATTATTTACCATGGGACAAACGACTTGCTCATTAAAATCGTCTAAAGTGGCCTTCCAAGATCTTTTGGGCCTTGCCTTGTGAGGTGTTGAAAAATTACGAGGAATCACTTGCTTGGACACTCCTGACGTCCGACGGAGAAAAGAAAAACCGATGCGCCAGTTGCTTCCGCCACTCGTTCCAGTGTTGATTTGAGTTTCAATGAGTACATTCACACCTTCCTTCTTTGTCCCCTCTCAGGCAACGGGGCAAGCCTCCAGAAGGCAGGTGGAGAAACGTGGCTTTCTCATGAGTTTTCACTGCCTAGCGACGATATAAGAGTGTATCCGTGATGATGTTAC
This sequence comes from Anabrus simplex, assembly GCF_040414725.1. Classification (NCBI taxonomy): domain Eukaryota; kingdom Metazoa; phylum Arthropoda; class Insecta; order Orthoptera; family Tettigoniidae; genus Anabrus; species Anabrus simplex. The sequence continues at coordinate 45,720,118 of NC_090266.1, read as the reverse complement.
AAACTTTCAGGGATGATGGAGGACGGGAAATGGATGAACTTGAGGTAAGGAACCGTAGTCCGAGTCAAACGTTATTAATAATACCGAGTTGTTTAACGTCCTTCCAATTCTTAACAGACGCCTGGGTGTCGGAACTTCGTTCCGCAGTAGTCACACCACTTGATTTCTTCTTCTGGGGCCATGTAAAAAGCCTTGGGCATGAGACACCGGGGATATTCGAGCGGGTACGATAGAACTTTGTGCGACGATGCCATGCATGCCTTTACGCAGGGGGCCGCCATTTCGAATATTTTTGTAAATGGAGCAGCTTTTGAAACTTGTACAGGTAAACGGACTTAAAAGAGTAGAATTTTGCTCAACTTTTGACTCAATCGTTTCCGGAATACAGTTTATCTTCAATTGATCCATTTTCCCTCCTCCATAATCTCCGGAAGTTTGAAACATCACCACGGATACACCCTGAATATTGGTGGATTTCGAAATAAAATAGTTTTTAAAGAGCAATGCAGTATAAGTAAGCAGTTTTAGATACCTAGTCAATTAATAGTTCAGACATGGGAATCTGTGTAGAGGTGGACAAAAACACTAAATCTAAAGATTTTACTGAAAATGAGCTGGCTCAACCGCTTACCGAAAACAGTAAGGAGCTACGAACCCGCACAGCTCTAGTGGTACGCGAGTTTCGGCTAACGGTCCCTTCGAATTCAGAACTCGTCTGCGTGTTCGTTAACTCAGAAAGTATTAAAGACGTTTTTTGCAGAATAACGTTTTATTACAAGTAGAAAGGTCTGGTTACTAAGTACAAAGTTGCTCAAATGGTCTGCTTATAGCATAAGACCAGCAGCGTGTCACGTTTGTGACCGTCTTGTGTACAGAACAGTGGTGAAGAGAATGAACCTCGAGCAGAGATTCCTTCCTTCTTTTATATTATCTTAATAGTGTTAGGCTGTTATGACCAACAGCCCTCATGACTAATATACGCATGGGGTACAATGGTCAGTGCGAGTCATAACGTTGGTTCCCCAGTGAGTAACCACCTCATCACTGGCCTTTACAAAGCTTGTGCTGACTCACAGGGAGAGTCACCTTATTTGTGAAATATGTCTTATGATTAATAAACACAGATCTTACAGTTTGGCACCTTTCATACAATACATTCAAATGCATATTCCTGTGAATTAGCAGGAATATTAGATACAGGTGATATTTCGGGTAAGGAATATAACTCCTCCCCTCTTTGTCTATTGTTACTGTCCTCAGCAGCATTTGGCTTTCTAGTTCTACAGATTACATACGTATTTTTGATACAGATTTTTTCTAAAAGTTGACAGTACTGTACATAGTATGATTATCACAATGTTCATACTAAAAGGAGTAACCTCTTTCATTACAGTATATTTGGGAGTTAGAGGTTGTAGGTCCAGTTTTAATTTATTCACACCAAGTTGGGAATAATGGAAAAGGATTTCATTCCTTGTGAAGGGTTCCTTTTGAGCGAAGAGGAATGGGAAGTTGTGGACATATTTCCTTCGTTTTTGTTCAAGAGTAACTCCCATAGCTGATATGGAGCATGAAATATTAGAATATGCAATACAAGGCCCTGAGATATATACACAGATTTTTTTAGAATTAGGGCATGTTTGTAATAACATGGTAGATTTTACACTATAAAAAGGATGTGTTCAACATTTAAGGGTTGGAATAGTTTCACATCATTTTTCACAACTGCAAACTCACATCCTGTGGTTTCAGAGTTAAATTACATGTGATTATTCTAGTATTATAATAAACACATACATAAGATTGAGTACCTTTTTTACATGAGACACTCGAACATTTTAATGCTAGTCCTTGCAAGTAATATTTTTCTGAAGGGATAATTTTATCCATACTAGGTTACGGAGAGACTTCATATAGTTAGTACTGGTTTGTATCTGCGACAGGTACTGACAACTCTACAATTAATTCTGAGTCCAACATAAGAACTTCGGTTGTAGTAAAAGTAAGGTTTTCATACGAGTGATTGGAGTCCGTATGAATTATAGATTTTGTTGGGTAGACATTGTAAATGTTTTATAATGTTCATGTCATATTACTGAAGGAAAAGCTGATGGTATCTTCCAGAGTGCGCACTATCTTGTTGAATTTATCCACGCAAAGTAAAATATATTGGTAATGTTCTAGTATACTTATTTCAAAATTCTCTTTCCGTAACATACTTTGGATCAGCCTCATATTCATTTCATTTCATTTCATTGAAAGATTTCTTAGCGACAGTATTGCTTAATGAGGCAAGTTTATTAATGTGCTGAATTTCATCCGTACGGCTCTTTCTTAAAGCATTTATTTGATTCTGTAGGTGATCCAAATCTTCCTGGTCCAGATTACCAAAATTGAATTTAATTACACTTCCTAATCCATTGATTAATCCTCTCTTGTACCTGGGTGTACTGGGTAATAGTTTATTTAACGCTTTCCTTGTGTTTTTTAAACTTCCCGTTAGTTCATACATTAAATAAGGGAAGGTGTTGTTGGCATGTGATAAAAGGTGACAAGTGGTTTCGTGAATATTGTTGTACGAGTCGAGTAGACTGGTTAGATTAAAGCTGAACATAAATTTGTAATAATTAGTCATTATGACTGCGGGCCCCAGTGGATCGGCATAGAATCCCTGAGACTTTACTCTTTCGGTGTTAATGAAGCAGTGTTCTGGGAATAACCTGAAAAGGAAAGGATTTCTCTCTTAGATTTGATATCCTTGAAATTTCTGACGTGGGTCTTACCATTTTTCATCTTGCAATAAACCCTGTTATTCTTAATATTAGTAATGATACCCTTGTTATAGAGGTTTATGGATTTCTTATTTCGGGTTAAAGGGTCTAGTACATAGACAGTTTCTCCGATTTTGTACGTGTGAGAAAAGGTAGAGGAGTTAGGTTGAATGTTACTACTTCTTGAAACTTGTAACTGCTTGCTTTGTCATTGGATATATTCATTGATTTGAGGAGAAGGGGAATAAATATTATCTAGAGCTTTATAGTATGGGCCATAGATTATATTGAATGGGGATTGCTTGAATGTACTGAGGAATTATAGTACGTGATGGTAATAGTTAAGAGTTGCGTGAGAGGGGTAAACTTGACGTGATCTCTTGAAATACCCAATTTCTCTAACAGGATGGAATTTAGGATCTCTACTGGGGAGTTCGACGAAGAATTTAGTGTAATTGTAGCATGATATCCGATATTAGTAGCTTTGCAGTACTCCTTAATGAAGTTATTCTCGAACTCTCCGCCTTGGTTATGGGTGATTTGTTTGGGAAATCCATGGTGTGAGAAATACACTTCGATTTGGTTCAGTACGGCAAGTGCTGTGCCAATGGGCAGTACATGGGCATGTTCACACTTCGAAAATACATCCAAAAGTGTCAAGACACGATTTTGTTCGAAGTGAAACGTATCCGCGTGTATCTGAGCAAAGGAGTGATCAGCCGTGATCGAACCTTGGTACGATACGTGGTTCGGGTGGCGTTCGTTCCGTTGACAGAGGTTACACTGGTTTATTAGGTTTCGAACGTGTTCCTTCAGATGTGGCCAATAGTATTTCCTTTGTAGGTGTTCGACAGTCTCTGTAATTCCATTGTGGTTTGTAGAGTGATACTGTAGGATTAATTGTTTCTGTTTGTCATGAGCTTCGATATCTTCCAGAAACTTGGATGTTTTTATGATTATTAATTCTGAAGTCCTAATAAACGGGATCTCTAATGTTTGATCATTAAAGTAGACAGAATATCTGTTAGACGTGATGATTGTTCGGAGTAAAATATCATTTAGATCTTGATAGAGGTTTTCGTGTGTAACCAACATGATGTGTCGTGTATGACTCTTGAATAGCTTTTGTTCAAGGACTTTCGGAATATTACCATATTTAACCATGATCTGGTTTCGGTTCTGATATAAACTTGCACCCGCCCATGTAGCGGTCAGTGCCTAGTTATCCCGGTAGCTCTTGATTTCTTCTCAGGGTATTCCATTTCCGCTCATAAAATCTGTGATTTTATATATAGTTATTTTACGTGGTTTCGGATGAAAATCAATCCGCTGGGATACGCATCACGGGAGTACCTACACGCACAAGTACGAACCTGTGGCCGATAACTTCAAAGGAATCTCTTTTCGCTTGTAGAACTAATCAGTTGCTTATATCTACAAAACTTATTAACTAACTTACAAACTAGCCGTCACCCAAACAGAAATTAAGACACAGTCACTTACTAAAAGAAAAATATAAGATTATTTATTGAATAAATAATGTTCGATGTAAAATAAAGTGAAATCTGGGTAGTATTATTTGAGTAATATTTAAACATGAAGGATTAGAGTCAGCGCTGGCTCAAATAAAATAAAATAATTAAAGCTTAAAATGTTTACATTCTTTCTTAATTAATGTTCAAATTCATATTAATATATATATCTCAATATTCGTAGCCATGTTCCGAAAAGTATTTCATTTTCTCCAATTATATTCAAGAGATCACTGAGCAATCACGGAATCAATAAAAAATACACATTGTGAATACTGTCACGTTAATTATTTAAATTATTCTCACAACATTTAAGTCGTCTCGCTGAGATAAAATGAACGGTTTGCTAACTTGAAACGTAATAAAATTACATGGGAAAAAGTTAGATTGTAAACGTAAATCTGCTCATATTTTCACGTAATTATTTTCCAAACAAACTCTTGCGTGAGTATTAAATTGTAAAGTGTTCTCCAACTTTCCATTCATAAATTATAATCATTCATAAATCTGAACTCTGATTATTTGGTCACATATTTCGAGTACGCACAAATAACAACTTACGGGCTAAGACAATACCTCCCTAAAGCCTACGACATATGGCTCCTAACTAACCATTATCATATTCTTCATATTTAAAATACTCCAATTGAAATCATTACTGCATTAAAAGAAATAAACATCTATCTAACTATTCAAGTAGTTTCCAATCCACACACTCCTCTATCAACGGCTCAATGTGCTCTAGCAATCTGCTCTTTCTCAATATTTCATATGTATACGAGCTACTCAACTCGTATGGATAGTATAGAATGAAATTATTACGTATTATACTGTAACGTCACCGCACTAAAGAATATCCGATGTATACTAAGTCATGAATCTAGTGAACTGTATATTAAAGTACTCTCTTATACTAAGTACCTGTTATTCACCAATGTCAGACATAAATATAACTGTCACGATACACAATTCTACCATAATACATGTCAATCTTACCTTAAAATGGTCATCTGCGCGATGTTCACACTTTGACATATTTTCTCCAATATAGCACAGAAACTCACCTTTTAATTCTAATACACGTTTCCTCATCGAATGGCAATTCTTACTCTTTCCGTAGAACATAAACAAACCTCTATGTTTCACTATTCATCAATATACTCTAATAAATAATCACATTTCAACGCCATTCCAACATACATTAACATAACACCGGCTTACATATAGCCGTATGCATATAGCCATTACTCCCAAAACTATATGCTAAACATTCTAGAATTGCCTTGTAAAATACGCATTTAATAACCTTTATCTTAAAAACTGTAGTACGAGTTCAATGCCCTCTTTCTATGAAGAAAGGAATACTTAACTTGACAATATTCATCGTATCGCGCAGGTAATTCGTGACGTAATCTATGTACAGGTAAGCGAGATTAATCGAAATTTCACTAGTTAAATAGACTCATTGCTACTAGGTCTTCTCAAGTAACACCTCTTTCTTTTATCCAAGCTAGTTTCCACTGTATGTATGCAAGTGCGGTAGCCTGTATATGCCATAATAGCATTCTAATTCTACACTTCCATCTTATCTTATAGCCTTAAATATCTCACACATCACTTTATATTTCACACGCGTTCTTAATCAATTCATAAATATCACCAAATATTCAGCACATGCCGAGTTAGATTGAGGGTGCAGATTACAAGAAACTACTCTACTAAAGAAATGTATGGACTTAGCTCGTCAGTTGCTACGTTTGGTCTGGTTGTTGCTCCATTCCTCGGTTGTAGTTAGACCCTCCGATCGGATCTGTATCTCTGGTTGGATTGCATGTTCCTGGTCATCAGCTGGTCACATGGCTCGCCGGTCCACTCCTTATCGTCCGGTCTTTTGGCTGGCCGGTGCTCATCCACGTCATCATGTCCACTGGTTGGCCGGTCCAATCATCATCAGCTGGTCCTCTGGCTCGATGGTGCATATCCCCAGTTCAGTCCATCATGTTGATTTAGCAGACAGTCATCATTTCGAATCTGTAGACAACGAAGAAAATTCCTTTTGCGGAGCAATTAGTCATGATATATTCCATATTTCTATTATTTATAGTAAACAACGAAGTTTTCTTTGATTGGAAAAATTTCTTCGTAAATAGATATTAAGTTTACTGCCACAGTAGTAACTATCTTCTCGTATGAACTTATCAGTTCAGTAATATGGAGAATTCCTTTTCCTTCGATCGTAGAGTGGCTGTTCACGAATCCAAGTCCGACGTATCTCACCACAAATTATTTATTTATATAATTTTTCGCCTCTTTTCTTAGCATACACCGGTGAATAATTTAATCGTATGCTATCGCCGTTTGTAAATGGTTAATATCCTCCTTAGTAGTTTAGAATATTCTTCAAATGTGTAGCTTCGCTCGTATCTGCGTCTTACTTTTGCGAATGTAACTTTTTGAGTATATTCTTAAACAATCCTTCCGCTGCTACATTTTTTTAAACAATTCAAAATGAGCCTCTACTGTTCTGCAGTGTCTTCCAAATTAGTCCGTTCCGTGACGTACATAGCCTCCTATACGCTGTATTAATAAGAAGTTCATTGCCTTAGTAGATAGCATGGGCCATACCTTCCTACGCCGCCATTTTGTAACTGGTCTACGAGATGCGAACGGGCACAAACTCCTTCCAGATAATTTCAAAATAAAAATGGGGTCTTCTTGGTTTGAATGCACCGTTTCGTTATCAATCTCATCCTGGTATTTGTCATCTCCAAGGATGGCTACATTTGACGTTGTTTCGTCATTCAAGTTCATCTCTACTCGCGAGAGCGCGTCTGCTACGCAGTTCGAATTACCTTTAATGTATTTAATATCAAAGTCAAATTCTCCTAGTTTTACTTTCCATCGGTAAAGTGTAGAACTAGGGTCCTTCAACGTGAAGAGCCACTGCAGTGGACGGTGGTCACACTCTACTTGAAAGTGCTGGCCCCATAAGTAGGATTTGAAATGCCTGCAGCTTTCTACAATTGCAAGTAACTCTCTCTCTCTCTCGCTGGTAGAATACTCCCTCTCGGCAGGGTTTAGTGTCCTAGAATAGTATGCAATGGGATGCCCCTTCTGTGATAGGACACTGAACTGTCTGTAGTGAGGAAAAAAGTTTCCCCAAAGTCAGGGTAGGCTAACGCAGGAGAGTTAATTAGAAGGGTATTGGAGAGTATCGAATGCGCACTGGTATTCGGCATTCTCAGTATCAATTTTTGATCCCTTCTTCAGACAGCGAGTCATAGGTTGAGCGTTAATGAATTTCCTATTGAATCCCGCCAAACTAAGAAATTGCTTGATTTCCTTGGTGGTTTTCGGTATGGGGTATCTCTTTATTGACGCTATTTTGTCAGGATTGGGCTTCACTCCGTCTTGCGATACAACGTGACCAAGAAAAGTGACCTCCTTGTGGAGAAACTCTATTTTTAGTGGTATCTTGAGATTTACCTCTCTGATTTTCTGAATAGCCTTACTTTCTAAGTCGTTCGTGAGTTCTGTACGAAGGTGATCTTTTTTGTCTTTATCTGAAATGGAATTTGTTTCCAAGGGTTGAATATATATGTTTTCCAGGGGTTCGACAAGTATGGGTTCGTCGAACTGTTGTTTCAACTGTTTTTGTTAGGATATAACACTTGGTTATCTTCCGCGTGTAACATTGCCTCAGGGGAATGCATGCCCTTATATTCGAACGTACGAGTATATTGGCCTACATCGTCTTGCTGGACGTTAACCGGAATTGCGGTAAACCGAGAGTATGAAGCGAGTTGAAAGCCTTTTTGCTTGTTAGGTGAGTGGTAGTTGAAAGGTATGTACCTGCTAAGGTGACTTTCTTTAAACCATAGTCAGTTTTTTCATCTAGCTTGGTAAAATCGACAATGCCAATCAAAGCGTCAAAACAGTTATGCCATTGCATTACTCTAAAATTCACAGGAATTTTTATGTCATGATCGTGAAAAATAGGGTACTGAACGTTATCATTACCTATGGTCTCAGAGTGAACAGACTGAATGCAAAACGGTTCTTTGAAAATGAAATCCGGAAAGAGCGAATATGCTATAGAGGGATTCGTAATGGAGTTACAAAAGCCACTATCAATGAGATTCTTAAATCCGCACAGCGTGATGAAAGGCAGCTGAGGAGCAATGTAAATGTTATTCAGGTCTTCAGCCGTGGTACTGGGTTTAAACGAAAATCCTGAGTGCAGACCTTGCTTTCGATCTCAAAATACTCATTTGGAAAGTAGATTGAGTCGACCTGAGTGTCGTATACATTTTCCATCTGGAAACTTTCTTCGCTAAAAGAGTTTTCAGACAGTGGGTCTTCGATTGTTCCGCGTGAGAGTTCAAATTTCCTCGCATCGTGGAAACACCTGACATGGGTTTTGGAAATTGTTGGTGGGTGCGATTGGTGAGGAGAGAAATGTCTACCAATATGGCTGGGCGTTGGGTAGGGACGATTCGTTGGAATAGCCAGTCTCGAAGGCTGTAAGTTTCTCTGGGCTAAGGCTGTGGAGTTTGTTGAACTGTGTTAGGAGTCCAGTGAGATCGGCTTGATTGATTCGGTACATGGTGTACGGCTGGGATTGGATTATTAAATGTATTCTGTAGTCTTCCGTGTGAGAAGGGTCTTGAAAACGTGAATGGATTATGACTTGGGTAGTGTGAGAGCGGTTTACTACTCATGAATTTATTTTGTCACCCGTGTTCCTTTTAATTGATCCATGTACTTTTCGTGTGATCTGTCATTGTCATATGATCTACAGGTTCTAAGAGCTTGGCTGAAGTCTGTGATTTGAGCGTAGCGTAGGTATGAGCGATATGGCCCTAATATACCAGCTTTAAATGTGTGTAAGCTTATTTCTTCTAACTCTCTTAGTTTTAGTTCTAATATCTCGTCCTTATAGTTGATTTTACAGAGACTTTTGTACCGAAGGGTTAGCGAATCTAAGCGCTCAAGGTAATCAGTGTAGGATTCATTAGTTTTCTGCAAACATTTCGAGATTTCCTGTATTAAGAGACGTTCGTCCCTAACATCTCCATATTTTCTTACTAACTTCTCTTTAAATCTCTCGTAACTAGTGTTGGCATCTAAATCCAAAATGCTACATGCGTCTCCTTTCAATTTAGATTTTACCACATTGAATAGGAAGTTATTAATGAGGTCTGCATGTGGGACTGTAGCAGCTCTCTTAAAATTATTTAAGAAAGAGTCGCACCTTGCAAGAAAATAATCTAAGCTACAGGAAGAACTTCCATTAAATTCAGGTAATAGTTGTATATGAGCATATTCAAATTTTGAAAGAACTTCCTGCTCAGACATATTGAATTATTAATAATATGTAAACGAGATAAAATAAATTTATAAGCTAATAAATTATCAGTTTAATTCAATTGATGGTGAAAGGCAACGAATCTATTGGATCTTACTAGTTCGCATTAAATTGAAAGGCAAAAAATTGTATTATTATTATTATTATTATTATTATTATTATTATTATTATTATTATTATTATTATTATTATTATTATTATTATTATTATTATTTCCGATGAGACCTGCTAAGGACCACGTGCAAATTTCAATTCAGTTCTTCATACTGTGTTGTTTTCTCTTCCGCTCCTTCCAATATTCTTTCATCCTTTCACCATGCTGTTTCCTTCTGTCCTCGGACCGCTTCGCACCAGGATTCTTGTACAATCTTCCTTGGGATCCCTCCATACTTACTACCCTCTTTCTAAAAATTTCTCTGTCCATAATTTCTTCTTCTCTTGTATTATTTCTTTCTAAATCTTTCCTTACTTCTCGAATCCAGCTAGTTGTTGCCTTCTTGTCCCAAAGGTACTTGAAAATCCTTTTTGTTAATCCGGAATCATCCATTTTGTAAATATGTCTGAAAAATTGCAATCTCTTTTTTTCTTATGGATTCTGTTATGTTTTCTGTGTTCCTGTATATTTCATCATTAGATCTTAATTTCCGTACTTCTGATTTTCTCAGGGCCTAAGATTGTTCTCATGATTCTCCTTTCTAGTACCTCAAGTTTCTCTAATCTATAGTTTAGTACCAGGCATTCACTTGCATATAAGCTTTCCGGTTTCACCACTGTAGTGTAGTGTCTTATTTTAAGATTTTTAGATAGACACTTTTTGTTATAAAAATGCTTTGTGATACCATATGCTCTTTCCATCTTGTGTACGCTTTCTTCTACTGCAGATTTGTGTAAACCATTTTCATGAATTATTTCTCCCAGATATTTGAATTTCGTTACTCTTTCTACTGGACCAACATCTCTTGCCAAAAATTTTGGAGCATTCTTGATGTTTGTAATAAATTTTGTTTTTCCTACGGAGATTCTCAAACCTGTCTTGTTGGCAATTTCTTCCAAGAGATTGATTTGTGTTGTTGCTGTTGTTAGGTTATCTGACAATATAACGAAATCGTCTGCATATGCTAGGCAATTTATTTCAATACCTTCGTTTTTTCTCGACAAAGTTACCGGCAAAATGTTATGCTATTTAAGCTTTACATTCCAAATTCTTACAATTTTCTCTATTACAGAGTTGAATAGAAGGGGTGACAGACCGTCACCTTTCAGTACCCCTGTATTTATCATAATAGGTTTGGATATCTCACCCATAAATTTCACCTTTGAAATTGTGTCAGTAAGGGTTTCACGATTTTAAGTTTAATATTTGTTCTGAACAAGATCTACCTTTTCGAAATCCAGCTTGACACTCACCCAGTTGCTTGTCAAGTGATGTTTCTACTCTATTCAGCAATATTTTTGAGAATACCTTTTATGCAATTTGCAGAAGAGAGATGCCTCTGTAGTTATCAAACTTTTGTTTGTCCCCTTTTTTATGCAATGGGTGTATTAGAGCCACTTCCCATTCTTCTGGAATCCTCTCTGTTCTCCAAATGTCTTCAAAGATTAATTGCAGCTCTCCAATTATTTTTGACTGAGACCATTTCAAAAGTTCAGCTGTTATAGAGTCTTCTACACTAGCTTTATTATTTTTCAGATTGTTAATTACTTCCTTAATTTCTTCAGCAGTGGGTGGTATATCTTCTTACAGATTTTCAGTTGTTTGAGAGAATTCCAACTTATGGTCGGGTTCGGGGCGGTTTGAAAGTTTATCAAAGTGCTTCGCAAGTATTTCACAATTCTCAGCATTGCTTAGGCCAAGTCTACCATTTTCATCTTTGAAGCATAAGCTAGGTGTTTGATACCCCTTCAACTGACTCTTAAAAGTCTGGTACCGGTAGAAGTTTCGAGAGTTATTTTTAACAAAACTGTCTTGCAGGTCAATAAGTTGTGATTCTTCGAAAGTTCTTTTAACTCCCCTTATTATTCTAGCAGTGTCTTTCCTTTGCTGTTTGAATTGGTCATAGTACTCAGTCTTTTCAGAGGATTTAAACTTTTTCCATTGTTTTATTCTCTCTTGTAACGCATCTTCACATATTTGATTCCACCAAGGTTTCTTTTTAGATTTGACTAGCCCAAATGTTTTCTTGGCTGCATTGGTTATTTCTTTAGATAAATCGTGCCACTTCCCATGATGAGATACTTTTATTCTTCCTGAAATGTTTCCAATGTTTCTTGTGTAATTTGAAGTCTGCTTGTGTTATATTTGTTTACTCTTTCCCTTCTTCTGTGATTTCTGTTGGGTAAGAATTTTAGTTAGATTTTAGACAAGTAGTGATCGGAATCAAATTCTCTGCTTTTTACTACCTTGATATTCATAATTTCTTTCATGTTTCTTATGGATACAGCTACATGATCCAGTTGAAATTCACCTAGAATTAGATTTGGAGAAATCCATGTTTTAGCTTTCTTTTGCAATTTCTTGAAGAAAGTTGACATTAACTTCAGCTGAAACTTTTTACAGATGGTAATTAATCTCATTCCATTGATGTTTGTTCTTTGGTGTGCGGCATATTCTCCCACTATTGATCAAAAAATCTTCCTACCTGGGCATTGAAATCGCCAATTAATATCACCACATTTGATTTTGGAATTTTAGATAATTCATCATCCAGGAGTGTCGAGAATTCCTCTACTTTATTTGAGTTCTTTTTGTTGTCTTCATTTATTGGTGCATGACAGTTAATAAAAGTTTTTTTTGCAGTTCATTGTTAAAAGAGATATCCGTTCTGAGCGGGATTTGAATTCAATTACATTGTCTAATAATCTTTTATGGACATAAAAGGCTGTTCCAAAGAGTGGCATCCCTTTCATAATTTTAATCGCAGGTTTACCTTTAAAGATTCCATAACACTGGGTAACATCATTTTCGGGCTCCACATGAAAATGGGTGTATTTAGATCACTTTTTAGAGCTGTTTACAAATATGGTATCAGATTTCCTGTAACGTCCACAGTTTTATGTAATTACGTAATTGTCCTTTTCTAAATTCGCGCGTAACAATGTGCACTGATCGATAAAATATGTACATTAGAGTAATCGAAAACGATCATTTGCGGTAAAATCGATAGTCTGATGTCTATGTTTACAGAGGAAGTCTGCAACTGGTTTCGTTTCGTTTGGAAACGTGTTCTAAATAGCTATTTAATACATATTACAAGAGCAAATCTGTCTACGAATGGCGAGTTCCTCAAGACGACAGTGTGTAAACAATCTCAACTCCTTTTGTTTCATTTGCGGCTCACTGACTTTGAAATCGAGAAGGGAGAACATAACCTCATTCGTAAAGAAAGCTTACCTGGCATATTTCGGTGTCAAGTTAGGCGACCAAGATAAAAGGTTTGCGCCGCACAGCGTGTGTCATACGTGTATTACGGGATTAAAAAATGGACTCAGTGGAAGCAAAAGTCCTTACCTTTTGGAATTCCGATGGTGTGGAGAGAGCAAACAAATCACACCGATGATTGTTATTTTTGTATGGTAAAAGTTGAAGGCCATAACAAGAAAAGTATTAAAAGCATTGCATATCCAAACCTGAAATCAGCAATCAGCCCTGTACCACATGGACCTGACATTCCTGTGCGTAACCCACCAGCAACCCTGCAGTCATCATCGTCTGGTTCTATTGACAGCGATGAAATCTTGTTAACCACAGAAGAGCTACAACCAGAGTTGTTTACTCAATGTGAACTAAACGACTTGGTAAGAGATCTGGGTCTCTCAAAGGAATTGACACAAATGCTGGGTTCTCGTTCAAAGGAGGAAATACTGCTAGCTCCAGGTACAACATTTTCCTGGTACCGAACTAGAGAAGAAGAATTGCGTGAGTACTTCACTGAAGAGGGTCCTCTTGTTTACTGTAAGAACATTGAGGGAGTAGTATCAAAATACGGAATTACATACAACAAGAATGAATGGAGGTTATTTATCGATGGAACCGTAAACAATATCAAAGCTGTACTCTTACACATCACCAATAAGTACGGTTCGATACCTGTAGCGAATTCTTACGTCTTGAAGGAAAACTATGAAATCCTTGCAATGTTATTAACGGCAATTAAATATTCAGAGCACGAATGGATTGTATGTGGTGATCTAAAAATCATCCATCCATGTTTCCTCTGCCTGTGGGGCAGCCGTAGTCGTGATGCAAACTGGGTTAGAAAGGAAGGGCCATCTAGAACAACAATGGATCCAGGAGACAAGAATATAATAAGATCATGTTTGGTGAAACGAGAAAAAATCATTCTGCCACCTCTCCATATTAAACTAGGGATCATGAAACAGTTCGTAAAGGGATTGAATAAAGATCTTGACTGTTTTAAGTACATCTGTCAGAAATTCTCCTTCCTGTCTGATGCGAAACTAAAAGAAGGAATCTTTGTGGGGCCACAGATACGGAGCCTTACGACAGATGAACAATTTGAGGCGTTGATGACCTTTGTGGAAATATTGGCTTGGATAGGTTTCAAGAATGTGATAAACGGCTTCCTAGGGAACAGGAAGCACCCGGATTACAAGAAAATCGTAGAAGATATGTTGATGGCTATGAAAAATTTAGGTTGTAATATCAGTATCAAGCTACATTTCCTTCATAGTCACCTCGACTTTTTCCCCGAAAACTTAGGAGATATTAGTGAAGAACATGGGGAGCGGTTCCACCAGGACATGAAAGAGATAGAAACACGTTTTCAAGGCAGGTGGAATGCTGTGATGTCAGCTGACTATTGCTGGTCTATGAAGAGGGACAATCCGGAGTTGCAACACATCAGACGATCACGAAGATCACACTTTCACAGCAAAAGGAAGAGAGTTTAAGTCATGAAAATTGTATCCTGGACTTGTCATTTGTAGAACTTAATTTTATATGTTCATAAACAAGGTAAATAATGATATTTTCTGTATTCTTTTCATTTTAAGTTAGTTATAGTTACTTTACTGGTGTTTAATTCCCAAACTTCGCTGTAAGTGATATTATAGGTTAAGTAAATACTTATTTTGAAATTCTGTAAAATCCTTACGTGATTCATAAAGTTTGATTTCAGATTCATAAACAGGAGGCAAAACTACATTACAATCACCCATCAAAACTAAAAGCCTTGAAAAAATTATTTTGTAACACAGTGTAATCTTTTGTTCCCGTCACATGCTCATCCAAAAATCTCGTCTCTTGTACTGCTAAGATTTGAATTTCGTTTCTATCTAGAAGTAGTTCTAATTCCTTCCGATTACCAACCTTCAACAAAGAATTTACATTCAAAGTGCCTGCAAAATAACTTCTGTTTAAACTTAAGTCTGGACGGATTCCAAGGATGCTCCGACTCGTCCTTATTACAGAGGTTGGAACTCCCCAGAACCCTAGGTCCCGATGCATTGCTTAACGCAATGGTGGATTTCTCTTCCGAGCTGCCACCTGGAGTAGTGCTTTCTTTCAGCGGCGTTTCCATTCTGCAATTGAAATTGTATGTTTCAACGGTAGGAATAACATTCCAAAGTAAGATCAGACTGTTAGTCTGAAATGATTGTTTTCCGTGGTTGACTCCACTAGGTTCTTCCGCCCTCTCAGCCGTTGAGAAATGAGATTCTTCTTCCACCGTTGAGACCGTTGACCGTTTTTCTCTTGACCTCAGTTGATCCGCGGGTGCTTATTTGGCATTGCCTTATTCACACCTGTCCTGCATATCTACAGGAACTTCCCCTATCAGCCAATGGGACGCGCCGTGTCGGGGTTGAGTTCCCCCATCCCAGTGTCTTATGCAGGGTTACATTTTGCCCCTACTCAGTTCAGAGCCAAACACCCACATAAGCTAACCAGGCACGGATTTTATTATTATTATTATTATTATTATTATTATTATTAGTATTATTATTATTATTATTATTATTATTATTATTATTATTATTACTATTATTATTATTTTTAATTGAACCAGATTATCTAACTTGGGTTCACAGAAAGAGGAAAGCGATTAACCTAATTGATAGATCTCACTAATGCACTCCTTTACTTTGTGTGGCTGATGTTTCACTTACAGACTGGAAAAGATGAACAGCGATTTCAGCATCCTCCTGTCCTGGCGTCTTGTCCTTGGTGAGTCGGGTACAGCAGCAGTAGAACGGACAGGCAATAGGCGTGTCGGCAGGTAGTTGGAAAGGCTTCTCGTGGAAGTTGTCACTCACCTCCAACAGCTTTGTAGTCGATCTGGCTAGGATGGACGGCTTGCTTATCCCGGACAGGCCCCCAGTTCAGTTTTTAGCTTTTTACGGCTAACGGTCCCTCGAATTCAGACCGTGTCTGCGTGTTCCTTAAGTCAGAAAGGAATGAAGACGTTCTTTGTAGAATAACTTTTTATTACAAATAGAAATGTCTGGTTGCAGCGTGTCACGTTTGTGACCGTCTTGTGTACAGAACAGTGGTGAAGAGAATGAACCTCGAGTAGAGATTCCTTCCTTCTTTTATATTATCTTAATAGTGTTAGGCTGTTATGACCAACAGCCCTCATGACTAATATACGCATGGGGTACAATGGTCAGTGCGAGTCATAATGTTGGTTCCCCAGTGAGTAACCACCTCATCACTGGCCTTTACAAAGCTTGTGCTGACTCACAGGGAGAGTCACCTTATTTGTGAAATATGTCTTATGATTAATAAACACAGATCTTACAGTTTGGCACCTTTCATACAATACATTAAAATGAATACTCCTGTGAATTACAAGGAATATTAGAGACAGGTAAGGAATATATCTCGCGTACCACACTGCAGTAGAGTACGTATACGCTCGTATGTATGTTGATCGTATGAGCGAGACACGTTGACACTCAACGGACAGATCCTGCTTGTTTGTTGTTTAAAGGGGCCTAACATCTAAGGTCATCGGCCCGACGGACAGATCACAGCTACTCGTAGTGCCATACCTCACTCGTTTTTTCTAGTCAGAATGTGTTTAAAACTTTTGCTCGTCTTACAAAATACTCGCAGACCAAGTTGCTCGCAATCCAAGGTTTTACTGTATTACAACTTGATGAAATCTTTTTTCATGCTGTTTGCTTTACGTCGCACCGACACAGATAGGTCTTATGGCGACGAGGGGATAGGGAAGGTCTAGGAGTTGGAAGGAAGCGGCCATGGCCTTAATTAAGGTACAGCCCCAGAATTCGCCTGGTGTGAAAATGGGAAACAACGGAAAACCATCTTCAGGGCTGCCGACAGTGGGATTCGAACCCACTATCTCCCGGATGCAAGCTCACAGCCGCGTGCCCATGACCGCACGGCAAACTCGCCCGATCTTGATTATATCAAGCTACTTTCAATTGACATGTAACCGTTTAATTAATTAAAATGACAGCTTGGACATGCGGAATTGTATTTTGTGAAAAAATACGATTATACGTCCGCCTCTGTGGTGTAGTGGTTAGTGTGATTAGCTGCCACCCCCGGAGGCCCGGGTTCGATTCCCGGCTCTGTCACGAAATTTGAAAAGTGGTACGAGGGGTGGAACGGGGTCTACGCAGCCTCGGGAGGTCAAATGAATAGAGGTGGGTTCGATTCCCACCTCAGCCATCCTGGAAGTGGTTTTCCGTGGTTTCCCACTTCTCCTCCAGGCAAATGCCGGGATGGTACCTAACTTAAGGCCACGGCCGCTTCCTTTCCTTTTCCTTGTCTATCCCTTCCAATCTTCCCATCCCCACAAGGCCCCTGTTCAGCATAGCAGGTGAGGCCACCTGGGCGAGGTACTGGTCATTCTCCCCAGTTATATCCCCCGACCCAATGTCTCACGCTCCAGAACACTGGGCTTGAGGTAGGGGTGGGATCCCTCGCTGAGTCCCAGGGAAATCCAACCCTGGAGGGTAAGCAGATTAAGAAGAATAATGTGATTATACAAGGTACCATAGCAATACATTTCTAAAAATAATCTAGGCCACAATTATTTCGGTGGCACACAGCACAATTTTCATAAAGTCCGACAGTATATTCCTCGTTCAATATTCAATAATTTCTTTTGTAAGCAGTAGATATGTGGTTTATTCTCATCCCCTGGCTCCTAAGATACGCATAATGATTGACTGGCCTACTGAGTGGCCCTACAATTAAAAATTAAAAATTAAAATTAAATAAAAAATTTCAATTGGCTTTACGTCTCACCGACACAGATACCAAATGATGGAGAGTTGCTATAGTAGCCCTTGTGTATAAAGGAAAGGGTAATAGACATAAAGCTGAAAATCACAGGCTAGTATGATTGACATGCATTGCATGTAAGCCTTGGGAAAGCATTCTTTCCGATTATATTAGACATGTTTGCGAAATTAATTACTGGTTCGATAGAAGGCAGTTCTGTTTTAGGAAAGGTTATTCCATCGAAGCTCAACTTGTAGGATTCCAGCAAGATATATCAGATACCTTGGATTCAGGAGGTCAAATTGGACTGTGTCGCGATTGACGTATCTAAAGCATTTGATAGATCATAAGAGACAACTGGCAAAAGTGAGTGCAATCGGACTAGAAGAAAAGGGTGACTGGATGGGTTGGTACATTTCTAGAATATAGATCTCAGAGAATTAGAGTAGGCGAAGCTTTATTCGGCCCTGCAGTAATAAAGAGGGGAATTCCTCAAAGCAGTATTATTGCACCTTTATGTTTTGTTTTATATATATATATATATATATATATATATATATATATATATATATATATATGATATCAGTAAAGAAGTGTAATCAGAGGTAAGGCTTTTTGCGGATGATGTTATTCTGTATAGAGTAATAAATAATTTACAAGAATGTGAGCAATTGCACAATGACGTCGATAATGTTGTGAGATGGACAGTACGCAATGGTACGATGATAAATGAGGTTAAAAGTCAGGTTGTGAGTTTCACATATACGGAAAGTTCTCTCAGTTTGATGGGATGGAAGTTCCGTATGGGGATCACAGTAAGTGTTTACGTGTTAATATAAGGAAAGATCTTCATTGGGGTTATCACATAAATGGGACTGTAAATAAAAGTTACCGATCTCTGCACATGGTTATGAGGGTATTTATGGATTATAGTAAGGATGTAAAGGGGAGGGCACATACGTCTCTGGTAAGACTCCAACTAGAGTATGGTTCCAGTGTATGGGACCCTCACCAGGATTATTTGATTCAAGAAATGGAAAAATTCCAAAGAAAAGCAGCTCGATATGTTCTGGGTGATTTCCGACAAAAGAGTACCGTTACAGAAATGTTGGAAAATTTGGGCTGGGAAGTCTTGGGAGAAAGGAGACGAGCTGCTCGACTAAGTGGTACGATCCGAGATGTCAACGGAGAGATGGCGTGGAAAACAACAACAATCAAGTCTGATCTGCATTTAGGCCAGTCGCCCAGGTGGCAGATTCCCTATCTGTTGCTTTCCTAACCTTTTCCGAAATGATTTAAAAGAAATTGGAAATTTAAGTGACCATCTCCTTTGGTAGGTTATTCCAATCCCTAACTCCCCTTCCTATAAATGAATATTTGCCCCCAGTTTGTCCTCTTGAATTCCAACTTTATCTTCATATTGTGATCTTTCCTACTTTTATAAACGCCGTTCAAACTTATTCGTCTACTAATGTCATTCCACGCCATCTCTCCGCTGACAACTCGGAACATACCACTTAGTCGAGCAGCTCTTCTTCTTTCTCTGAATTCCTCCCAACCCAAACATTGCAACATTTTTGTAACGCTACTCTTTTGTCGGAAATCACCCAGAACAAATCGAGCTGCTTTTCTTTGGATTTTTCCAGTTCTTGAATCAGGTAATCCTGGTGAGGGTCCCATACACTGGAACCGTACTCTAGTTGGGGTCTTACCAGAGACTTATATGCACTCTCCTTTACATCCTTACTACAACCCCCAAACACCCTCATAACCATGTGCAGAGATCGGTACCCTTTATTTACAATCCCATTTATGTGATTACCCCAATGAAGATCTTTCCTTATATTAACACCTAGATACTTACAATGATCCCCAAAAGGAACTTTCACCCCATCAACGCAGTAATTAAAACTGAGAGGACTTTTCAGTAGTATAATGGGAGAGTTCGGCGGCCACCGCCACCTCCGGCTCCCAGTGGCCACCTCCACCTCCACCTCAGCCAGAGGCCTCCCAGTGGCCACCTCCACCTCAGCCAGAGGCCTCTTCCAGTGCTGCCAACTTAACCTAACTAGCGCGAAATTTGAATTTGTAAACAAAGCCACGTGCTTTTTGACAGCTGACATCGACAACAACGCATCGCTAACCTCAGTACTGCCATCTTGACGGACCTAAACCTCAGTAGTGCCAACTTAACCTAACTAGCTCGAGATAAACAAAGCCACGTGTTTTTTGACAACCACGTGCTTTTTGACAGATTTGTAAACAAAGCCACGTGCTTTTTGACAGACAACAACGCATCGCTAACCTCAGTACTGCCATCTTGACGGGCCTAAACCTCAGTAGTGCCAACTTAACCTAACTAGCATGAGGTAAACAAAGCCACGTGTTTTTTGACAGCCACGTGCTTTTTGACAGATTTGTAAACAAAGCCACGTGCTTTTTTGACAGACAACAACGCATCGCTAACCTCAGTACTGCCATCTTGACGGACCTAAACCTTAGTGGTACCAACTTAACCTCACTAGCGAGAGGTAAACAAAGCCACGTGCTTTTTGACAACCACGTGCTTTTTGACAGCTGCCATCCGCCATCTTTGAGCACCGTGCTGCCCTCTTTCGTCACCTGTCATCGGCAGTGCTGCCATCTTGACGGGTCTAAGCCTTAGTGCTACCAACTTAACCTAACTAGCGCGAGGTAAACAAAGCCACGTGCAGCTGTCATCCGCCATCTTTGAGCACAGTGCTGCCCTCTTTAGCTACTTACCTTTGAAATGTGGTGGCGGATAATTTGAAAAATGCTTTTTTTTTGACAGCAGCCATCTTGCATCGCAAACCTCAGTGCTGCCCTCTTTAGCTAGATACCTGTGGTGGCAGGCAATTCCACGTGACAGCAGCCATCTTTAATCAAGAGAGCACCGTGCTGCCCTCTATGTGGTGGCGGCAAATTCCACGTGCTCTTGTTTGAAAACAAACTCACGTGCTTTTTTGACAGCTGTCATCCGCTATCTTTAATCCAGAGAGAACAGTGCTGCCCTCTATGTGGTGGCGGCAAATTGAAAAATTCCACGTGCTCTTGTTTGAAAACATACTCACGTGCTTTTTTTGACAGCTGTCATCCGCCATCTTTAATCCAGAGAGAACAGTGCTGCACTCTATGTGGTGGCGGCAAATTCCACGTGCTCTTGTTTGAAAACATACTCACGTGCTTTTTTGACAGCTGTCATCCGCCATCTTTGAGAACAGTGCTGCCCTCTATGTGGTGGCGGCAAATTGAAAAATTCCACGTGCTCTTGTTTGAAAACATACTCACGTGCTTTTTTGACAGCTGTCATCCGCCATCTTTGAGAACAGTGCTGCCCTCTATGTGGTGGTGGTAAATTCCACGTGCTTTACAAACCTATGCGCTTTTCTGACAGCTGTCATCCGCCATCTTTAATCACCGTGCTGCCGGGTGACGGCAAATTCCACGTGCTCTTGTTGGGAACTTGCGTCAGGAAGGGCATCCGGCCGTAAAACAATAGTTCGTGATTTAAAATCTAAGAAGTGGATCTAGCTGTAAATCCCCGATTCCCGTGTTAGACGTTGTAAAACAGATTCTTAATCCGAGTTGTCAGGAAGGGCAACCGGTCGTAAAACTATAGTGTATGAGGTTAGATACTGCTAGTTTTGCATCAGGAAGGACAACTCAACACATTCATGTGATTTAAACACATTTTTATTCCCAAGAGAATCGAACCCGAGACTACCGGTTGAGAGGCATGCATACTGTAGGCTATAGATTTGTTCTACAGTCCTCAGTATCGGCACAGTCATTCTGAGCGAGTTGTGTGGAATGCGCGTGTTAGCTGAAATTGTACACGTATCTTCCGGCTCGACCTTGAGCGAGGACACTACATGCTGACAAGCGGCTTGTAACTCGCGAACGTCTTCTTAGCTGAGTACCATTCAAGCTCTTAAAACACAGTACTAATTAAGGTTGTAAAATATTCTGAAATAGTCCTCCTCTGTAGTGCAGTAGTTAGCTGCTACCCTCGGAGGTCCGAGTTCGATTCCTGGCTCTGCTACGGAATGTGTAGCATTTAGCCTATGTAAGTTCCTAACGTAAAATATCATGATTGTACGGAGAGGTTAAAACACACACAGTGCCTACTCCTATCGAAAGAACCTGCACGGTACCGGCATGTAGGCTTCTCCTGGTGAAGGAGCTTGCACATGGTTTAACGCCTCCTATCAACAGCCCTTACTTAATGCTGGCTTTTTTGCACACCCCGCCCTACACCATAGTTTTACGACCGGCTGCCCTTCCTGACTAGGATTTTAAATCGCAGTATACGTGATAAATTTGTTGTAGCGGGTTTTATAACTAGATATCCCGGTACCGATACATAGCCTACTCCACTGAAGAAGCCTGCACAAGGCTTATTGCCTCCATCCGACAAATCAATCAGCATCAACACTCTTGTACTCAAAAAATCATTTTCGAAGGAGTCTGCACAAGGTTTAACGTCCCCATCAACAGCCCTTACTTATTGCTAGCTTTTTTTTGCACGCCCCGCCTCACACCATAGTTTTATACGACCGGCTGCCCTTCCTGACTAGGATTTTAAATCGATATCCCGACATAGCCTACTCCTACCGAAGAAGGCAGCTTAACGCCTCCATCCAACAAATGAATCACACTCAAACACTCTTCAATCATTTTCGCTACTTCGGAAGATAGCGGGTTCGAACTGGAAGCCGTAAATGCTAGATGAGGGACCTGCGCGATCGTCATAACATGATCTAGCTAGATGCCCTTCCCGACGGCATAAGTTCCAGGATTTGAATCGCGTACCCCGACTAGAAGAAGCCTGCGCATAGCTTAACGCCTCCATCCGACGAATGAATCACCCTCAACACTCTCCAATCATTCTCGCTACTTCAGAAGATAGCGGGTTCGAACTAGAAGCCGTAAATGCTAGGCGAGGGGTCTGCGCGATCGTCATTACATGATCTAACTTTAGCTCAATACCTACAGGCAAGGAATACCGCGTATGTACCCTCGAGAAGTCGAGGATCACACGCTAACTTTCCAAGGCTCGAACTCTTAAATTCTGACACCTCGGCATCAACAGGAGGTTCGAATACGTCAGCCTGCAGGTAGGAGCTCTTGTTTGCATTCGTCCCGACTGTACCCGCAGTTTGTCAGCGATTTTTTCACATCCGGTTGGTAACAAGCAGAATATTTAGCCGCTGCAGTCTGCGCGAAGTGCTCACAGTTCTCTGTATGCGTTTATTACGTACACACACATCTCCCGTCTGCTGTGAATATTATTCTTCAGCCTTTATCTTAAGGTAAGCTAGAACTGTTAGTTACTTTTTTTATTTGCAAAGCAACTTCTACGCTAGACATCTACATTCATATATGTTTGTTCTTTTTTAGGTACCGTTCGAAAGTACGCAATTTTATTCATCCGAGTAACAGTCTGCAGCACGTGCATTTTTAAGGTATGTTTTCGAACTTTGAGTTGTAAAGATAATTAGGTTAGATGATGCACCCTACACTACATTCATATATGTTTCTTCTTTTTTTTTAGGTACGACCAGAATATTATCATTCGAGTTTCAGGCTTGAACGCACGCATTTTATACATCCGAGTAACAGTTTGCAGCGCGAAGATTTTAAGGTATGTCTGACCTCTATTCTTTGAAACTTGGTTTCTTCTAAAACATCGTAACTTTAGTCTATTGATAAATAGTTGTTCTCTTTAATCCTCACGCGGGGTACGTACATAGCTATGTCTGCCCTCAACAGGCTGAAACTTGGTTTCTTCTGTAACTTTAAGCTAATCATAAATAGTTGTTCTCTTTAATCTACATACTATAGACGTGGTATAATTTCAAACACGCACACATAGCTATGTCCATCCTCAACAGGCTTAAACTTGGTTTCTTCCGTAACTTTAGTCTATTGGTAAATAGTTGTTCTCTTTAATCTACATACTATAGACGTAGTATAATTTCAAACACGCACACATAGCTATGTCTTCCCTCAACAGGTTGAAAGTTGGTTTCTTCCGAACATCGTAACTTTAAGCTAATCATAAATAGTTGTTCTCTTTAATCAACATACTATAGACGTGGTATGATTTCAAACACGTACACATAGCTATGTCTGCCCTCAACGGGCTGAAACTTGGTTTCTTCTGTAACTTTAAGCTATTCATAAATAGTTGTTCTCTTTAATCCACATACTATAGACGTGGTATAATTTCAAACACGTACACATAGCTATATCCGTCCTCAACAGGCTTAAACTTGGTTTCTTCTGTAACTTTAGTCTATTGATAAATAGTTGTTCTCTTTAATCTACATACTATAGACGTGGTATAATTTCAAACACGCACACATAGCTATGTCCGTCCTCAACAGGCTTAAACTTGGTTTCTTCCGTAACTTTAAGCTATTCATAAATAATTGTTCTCTTCAACCTACATACTATAGACGAGGTGCGTACATAACTATGTCCGTCCTCAACAGGCTTAAACTTGGTTTCTTCCGAACATCGTAACTTTAGTCTATTGATAAATAGTTGTTCTCTTTAATCTACATACTATAGACGTAGTATAATTTCAAACACGCACACATAGCTATGTCTGCCCTCAACAGGTTGAAAGTTGGTTTCTTCCGAACATCGTAACTTTAAGCTAATCATAAATAGTTGTTCTCTTTAATCAACATACTATAGACGTGGTATAATTTCAAACACGTACACATAGCTATGTCTGCCCTCAACGGGCTGAAACTTGGTTTCTTCCGAACATCGTAACTTTAGTCTATTGATAAATAGTTGTTCTCTTTAATCAACATACTATAGACGTGGTATAATTTCAAACACGTACACATAGCTATGTCTGCCCTCAACGGGCTGAAACTTGGTTTCTTCCGAACATCGTAACTTTAAGCTAATCATAAATAGTTGTTCTCTTTAATCAACATACTATAGACGTGGTGCGTACATAGCTATGTCTGCCTTCAACGGGCTGAAACTTGGTTTCTTCTGTAACTTTAGTCTATTGATAAATAGTTGTTCTCTTTAATCTACATACTATAGACGAGGTGCGTACATAGCTATGTCTGCCCTCAACAGGCTGAAACTTGGTTTCTTCCGTAACTTTAAGCTAATCATAAATAGTTGTTCTCTTTAATCTATATACTATAGACGAGGTGCGTACATAGCTATGTCCGTCCTCAACAGGCTTAAACTTGGTTTCTTCCGTAACTTTAGTCTATTGATAAATAGTTGTTCTCTTTAATCTACATACTATAGACGTAGTATAATTTCAAACACGCACACGTAGCTATGTCTGTCCTCAACAGGTTGAAACTTGGTTTCTTCCGAACATCGTAACTTTAGTCGTTCTCTTCAATCCTCATGCTATAGGCCTAACTCACAGCCATGTCCAACCTCTATAGGTTGAACATCGCAACTTTAGGCTAATCTCTATTGGTTGTTCTCTTTTCAGAACTTGTTGCATACGCTGTTCACCTAAGCACTTTATTCGAAGAAAGAGAAGACACTATGTTCCCATGCGAGCTGTGTAGGGCAATGTTCACAAGACGTGACAGCCTTACACGCCATGTAAAAACAAAACATCATCAGCTATCTGCTTGCGACTATAACCCTACTATGTTCCCCTGCGAACAGTGTAAGACAACGTTCGCAAGACGGGATAACCTCGCACGTCATATAAAAGCAAAACACCCTAGCATAACATCTGCTTTATGTGATGTTTGCGGGCTGTACTTCGCTAATGTAGAGCAATACCAGGCTCACTTAGCAGAGGTACATCAAATATCTACTCGCCCTCAGGTAGTAGTAGGGAAAAAGCGTGCAGCTACTGATGTAGCTGTAGAAAGTACTAGTAGTAAAAACCTAGGAAAAATGAACTTCAAACTATTCACTGCGAGCACTGTAACACTGATGTACCATCTTCGCATTTTCAGGGACACTTACGGAGTAATGCGCATAAAAATAATGCGTGTAGAAGTGGTAGTAATGCAAACATCGAGGAAATTAATACAGCATTTAAAAGTAGGATTGCTAGTTACCGAATTCGCACCAGTCAAAAGTTTCAGAGCACTTCAAACTTTTTAAATTGCGTTCAACCGGATGTACAACAGCTTCTTGCTAAATCTTTGTCCAATCGTAGTTTATTTAAAGTTAATTTTGAACTTTTCGCCTTGTACATTAAAAGCACGGATGAATCCGAAATAACGGACATTAAATCATTTAATACGAAGAATTTTGTCATAAGTGAGTCGACTAATTTTGGTGATGTACTTAGGGATGTCTCTAACATTATTTCAACTAAGAGCGAGGAATTTCAGGAAAAGGAATCAGGGTGGGCTTTAGTTGAGATAATGTATCTAGAAGTTAACATCAATAAGTACAATCCCATGCGAGGTTCATCGTACATCGAGCTGCCGGCATGGATTCAGCGAAAAGAAGCTGTTGTAAACATCCAAAACAATGACGAAGCATGTTTCGCATGGGCGGTGATGTCGGCTTTAAATCCTGCGAAATCAGACGTAGCTAAGTGAACATCATCCTATCCACACTATTCAACGCGGCTAAATTTCGATAGTGTAGAATTTCCTGTGCAGATAAAGGATATTAAGCGCTTTGAGGAACTAAATAACATTAGTATCAATGTGTATGGTGTAGAGAAAAAGTCTGTAGTAGGTCCTCTGTATTATACATGTCATAAGAAGAGTACTCACGTTAATTTACTCTATATTGAGAACAGTGAGAATAGCCACTTTTGCTGGATTAAAAATCTGAGTAGACTTGTTGGCAGTCAGTTGTCAAAACGTAATGGTAAAAAGTGGCTATGTGATGGGTGCTTGCAGTATTTCAGAAATGAAGATCAGTTAACGAAGCATTCCAAGAATGACTGCAATCATGTACGTACGGAGATACCTACTACAGGCAATAATGTTTTAAAATTTACAAATTTTCATAAGCAGATGTGGGTACCGTTCGCGATTTATGCAGACTTTGAAGCCATCCTCACGCCATGCAACACATGCTCACCTAATCCTGACAACTCTTTCACTAATACTACGCACATGCATGTCCCGTATAGCTTCGCGTATTACATCAAGTGTAGTTACGATAGTACGCTTAACAAGTTAGAGCTGTATCGAGGACATGATGCTGCTAAAGTATTTTTAGAAAGACTTGAAAGTGATGCAGTTCGTCTCGGTCGTATTCTGAATAGTAATATTCCTATGAAGCCACTCACCGACATTCAGTTAAATGATCATGAACGTGCTACAAAGTGTAGCATTTGTGATGGGGAATTTTCCGAAAATGACCCTAAAGTTTTTGATCATGATCATTTAACTGGTTTCTACAGATGTGCCGCTCATTATAGCTGTAATCTTAAGTATAGAGTTCCTAAATTTATCCCTGTAATTTTTCATAACTTATCTGGTTACGACTCTCATTTCATCATTTCACAATTTGGAGCTTCGGATGAAAAAGTAGATATAATCCCTCAGAATAAAGAGCGGTACATTGCGTTTGCAAAGTCTGTAAAAGTAGATGCTGAGCATTCTATAAAACTGAGATTCCTTGACTCGTTTCGCTTTATGGCGAGTAGCCTCGATAAACTTTCTAGTCATTTACAGCCTGAACAATTTACAGAAATTCGACGCGTTTTCCCTGAAGAAGCGCAGTTTAATTTACTTCGGCGTAAGGGTGTTTTTTGTTACGAATATCTCGACTGCTTAGACCGCCTCGAAGAACGTGCCTTACCATCGAAACAATCCTTTTACAGCTCGCTGAATTCAGCAGATATTAGTGATGATGACTATTTACATGCACAACATATCTGGGAGCAGTTCCACATTCAAACGCTAGGTGAATACTCCGATTTATATTTAAAGACAGATGTACTTTTGTTAGCTGATGTTTTTGAAAATTTTCGCTGTGTTTGCATGAACACCTACAGCCTTGACCCATGTCAGTATTTTACTGCACCTGGGTTAAGTTGGGACGCGATGTTAAAATACACGCGTGTGAATTTGGAGCTGCTAACTGATATTGATATGGTGCACTTTATAAAAGCATCCATTCGAGGCGGTCTGAGTCAGTGCAGCGGCCGGTATTCGAGTGCTAATAATAAGTACATGCCGAGTTTCGATTCCAGTCAGGAATCTCGGTATATCGTTTACCTCGATGCTAATAATCAGTATGGGTGGGCGATGAGTCAGCATCTACCGGTGAGTGGTTTCCGCTGGCTGACGCAGTGCGAAATTGATGCTTTACAGCTACACGCCCTAGGTGATGAAGCTGATAAAGGTTATTTCCTCGAAGTTGACTTACAGTATCCTAAAGAGTTACACACTTCTCATAATGACATACCGTTCTGCCCTGAAAATATGAAGTCCCCGTACATTGCATCAACGACGAAAATGCTCATTGCTAATTTATGTGATAAATCTAAGTATATCATTCATTACCGAAATTTAAAACAGTGTTTGCAGCATGGTTTGAAGTTATCCAAAATTCATCGCGTACTAGAATTTAATCAGTCACCGTGGCTAAAGCCATATATCGATCTGAACAATAATTTAAGAACGAATGCGGTTAACGAGTTTGAAAAAGATTTCTACAAGCTCATGAATAATAGTGTGTTTGGCAAGACTATGGAGAATGTTGACAAACGCGTTGATGTAAAATTGATTACAAACTGGGATAATATTAAGAAAAGGTATGGTGCTAACTATTTAATAAGTAAACCAAATTTCCACAGCTGCACCATCATACATGAGAATTTAGTTATTATACAGATGAATCGTGTCAAGGTTAAGTATGACAAACCTACCTACGTCGGCTTCACAGTACTTGAATTGGCTAAAACACTCATGTATGAATTCCATTACGATTATATGATGAAGAAGTACGCGCATAATGCGCAATTGCTCTACACAGATACCGATTCGTTTATTTATCAAATCAAAACTGATGACTATTACAATGATATAAAGCCTGACTTGGGTAGGTTTGATACGAGTAACTATCCTGCAGATAATCAATATCATCTACCGCTAGTGAACAAAAAGGTTCTAGGTAAAATGAAAGATGAATGTGCTGGGAATATTATCGATTCATTTGTAGGTACTAAATCCAAGTCATATTGCATAAAACTCTTAAATGAATTACAAATAAAGAGATTGAAGGGGGTTAAAAAGAATGTCGTTCAGAATCAGCTAAGTTTTGAAAACTATAACAATTGCATTAAAAGTAATCCACCTGTTTTGCATAAGCAAATGTCTGTCATTAGAAGCAAGAAGCATCAGTTGTACACTCATTTAATTAGTAAGGTAGCCCTTAATAGCGATGATTGTAAACGGTTTGTCATTCCAAATTCTACCAACACGCTAGCCTGGGGGCATAGTAGTATTGATAAGTACTACTTTACATAAACATTATGCTAGAGGTGTGTGTACTTACGTTACGCTGTCTTACATCACAATTCAGGAGAGGAACGCTGGTACGGCAAGTCTAAACTTGTACATTCAAGAATTGCATCGAGAAGTACGCTAGGGTGAAATGATTCGAGATAAAACTTGTACATACAAGATGTAAATAAATAATGTAGAATTGGCATATTCTTTTATTTTAGGTTAGGTATTACCTTCCTCCCACTCCTTATTTGCAAGATAGAGTTTTTGTTTATTACTCATAGAAGAAAGAAGGTGATGAGCAGTTTCGTGAGTATAGTTCGGTAAGTATCTCGAGAGCAGAATTTTTTTTTTGTCAAAAAAGCACATGGCTTTGTAAAGCACGTAGAATTTGCCACCACCGGGGCAGCACTGTTCTCTCTGGATTAAAAGCTTTGTTTCCAAACAAGAGCACGTGGAATTTGCCGCCGAGGGCAGCACTGTTCTCAAAGATGGCGGATGACAGCTGTCAAAAAAGCACGTGAGTATGTTTTCAAACAAGAGCACGTGGAATTTTTCAATTTGCCGCCACCACATAGAGGGCAGCACTGTTCTCAAAGATGGCGGATGACAGCTGTCAAAAAAGCACGTGAGTATGTTTTCAAACAAGAGCACGTGGAATTTGCCGCCACCACATAGAGTGCAGCACTGTTCTCTCTGGATTAAAGATGGCGGATGACAGCTGTCAAAAAAAGCACGTGAGTATGTTTTCAAACAAGAGCACGTGGAATTTTTCAATTTGCCGCCACCACATAGAGGGCAGCACTGTTCTCTCTGGATTAAAGATGGCGGATGACAGCTGTCAAAAAAGCACGTGAGTTTGTTTTCAAACAAGAGCACGTGGAATTTGCCGCCACCACATAGAGGGCAGCACGGTGCTCTCTTGATTAAAGATGGCTGCTGTCACGTGGAATTGCCTGCCACCACAGGTATCTAGCTAAAGAGGGCAGCACTGAGGTTTGCGATGCAAGATGGCTGCTGTCAAAAAAAGCATTTTTCAAATTATCCGCCACCACATTTCAAAGGTAAGTAGCTAAAGAGGGCAGCACTGTGCTCAAAGATGGCGGATGACAGCTGCACGTGGCTTTGTTTACCTCGCGCTAGTTAGGTTAAGTTGGTAGCACTAAGGCTTAGACCCGTCAAGATGGCAGCACTGCCGATGACAGGTGACGAAAGAGGGCAGCACGGTGCTCAAAGATGGCGGATGACAGCTGTCAAAAAGCACGTGGTTGTCAAAAAGCACGTGGCTTTGTTTACCTCTCGCTAGTGAGGTTAAGTTGGTACCACTAAGGTTTAGGTCCGTCAAGATGGCAGTACTGAGGTTAGCGATGCGTTGTTGTCTGTCAAAAAAGCACGTGGCTTTGTTTACAAATCTGTCAAAAAGCACGTGGCTGTCAAAAAACACGTGGCTTTGTTTACCTCATGCTAGTTAGGTTAAGTTGGCACTACTGAGGTTTAGGCCCGTCAAGATGGCAGTACTGAGGTTAGCGATGCGTTGTTGTCTGTCAAAAAGCACGTGGCTTTGTTTACAAATCTGTCAAAAAGCACGTGGCTGTCAAAAAACACGTGGCTTTGTTTATCTCGAGCTAGTTAGGTTAAGTTGGCACTACTGAGGTTTAGGCCCGTCAAGATGGCAGTACTGAGGTTAGCGATGCGTTGTTGTCGATGTCAGCTGTCAAAAAGCACGTGGCTTTGTTTACAAATTCAAATTTCGCGCTAGTTAGGTTAAGTTGGCAGCACTGGAAGAGGCCTCTGGCTGAGGTGGAGGTGGCCACTGGGAGGCCTCTGGCTGAGGTGGAGGTGGAGGTGGCCACTGGGAGCCGGAGGTGGCGGTGGCCGCCGAACTCTCCCATTATACTACTCTTTTCCTATTTGTGAAACTCACAACCTGACTTTTAGGTCCATTTATCAACATACCATTGCCTGCTGTCCATCTCACAACATTTTCGATGTCACGTTGCAGTTGCTCACAATCTTGTAACTTATTTATCACTCTATAGAAAATAACATCATCCGCAAAAAGCCTTACCTCCGATTCCACTCCTTTACTCATATCATTTCTATATATAAGAAAACATAAAGGTCCGATAACACTGCCCTGAGGAACTCCCCTCTCAACTATTACAGGGTCAGACAAAGCTTCACCTACTCTAACTCTCTGGGATCTATTTTCTAGAAATATAGCAACCCATTCAGTCACTCTTTTGTCTAGTCCAATTGCACTCATTTTTGGAATGACATTGGTAGACGAATAAGTTTGAGTGGTGTCTTTATAAGTACGGAAAATTACAATATGGCGATAAAGTTGGAATTCAAGAGGACAAATTGGGGTGAATATCCGTTTATAGGAAGGGGAATCAGGGATTGGAATAACTTACCAAGGGAGATGTTCAATAAATCTCCAATTTCTCTGCTATCGTTTAAGAAAAGGCTAGGAAAACAACAGATAGGGAATCTGCCACCTGGGCGACAGTCCTAAATGAAGATCACTAGTGATTGATTGAATAGATAGGTTTTATGGTGACGATAAGGAAACGGCCGTGGCCTTCATCATGGTACAGTCTTTTCTGAACATGGGAAACCGCGGAAATACATCTTCAAGGCAGCCGAGAGTGGGATTCGAACCTATTATCTCGCAGCTGCGCGCGCCTAACCGCATGGCTAACTTGCTCGGTATAAGTCTGCTCAACAGTTACTTTGGAACAAGACGGGCCGGGCTGAGTGGCTCTGGCCTCCTGACCCCAAATTGGCAGGTTAGATCCTGGCTCAGTCCGGTGGTATTTGAAGGTGCTCAAATACGTCAGCCTCGTGTCGGTAGATTTACTGACACGTAAAGGAACTCCTGAGGGGCTAAATTCAGGCACCTCGGCGTCACCGGAAACCGTAAAATTAGTTAGTGGGACGTAATGAACCCTTGAACTTACCTTTCCATCGTTGGTCGGCCACAGCTGCTGCAGTAGAACATTGTCGAACTCTTAAATCTTGGGGTCGTAGCAGGAATAATTCGGTCACGATCTTAACCAAACGATGGGGTTCAGAAGAGAGCCTAACTACTTGAAATGAGGAGCAAATATGTGCTTACTAACTTTTATTGAGTCAATTAAATGAAAGAAAATTATATAAAATCATTGATCAAGAAAAAATTTAATTATGTAATGTTTTAAACGCAGACTCATTGCATGGCGTTAGTTTTATTAGTTACAAAATCGAAGAATTTTCTTCGGAGAAAAGTAGAATTATCAGATTAGTGGACAGCGAAACGAGAAAAATGAAAAGAAAACCTGAAAATCGGACACCTATTGATCCAAAACATAACTGAGAATTAATCCACACGATCCGTGGAAAATCTAACCTTCAACAAATAGAATTCCAGATTTACTCTTAATTAAGGTCAAATACCCTGTCGGATATGGGAACACCCACCGAATGGACCCTTAATCGAACCAAATTGACTATCAGTTGCTTTGGATAGGTTGCGAAATAATACTGGAAAGCATGGTGTTCACTACAAGTTAACAGCAGCATTCATAATTGAAAATAAAATTCCACCCTGTATTGTCATCTCGTGACACCCTTAAGTTATAGAATAATCCCGATGCTGAAACGTGCATCACCCAAACAGCTGTTCAGAAGAAACCAACAACAACTCGATCCGAGAGGATCTTACGTTACGTCGTTCTGAAGGAACAAAACTGCCAAATGCAGGAAACACTTATTCATCACGCATTTAGAAAAAATGCCAAACACTGAAGTTAAAGAAAAAGTGGTAAATCACTTGAAAAAATATTCTTACAAAACCAACTTTCGGGTTATAAATGGTTACGTTAAGCTTAATAAAATTACAAGTCCACATGGTAAAATAAAACATCTAGGAATTCTTTCCTTTACAACAACGACCACCATTACAGATCCATCTACTTATTGTTTGTCCCAACAAACTAACTACAAAGTTATTGATCGACCACAATCAATTACGTATAACAATGAAAGAACGAAAATTTGAAAATAAAATGTATTCCCGGATGACGAATCGAACCCGCATTCGTAACTCAAGTCTTACACAAATAAGCTGAGTGTCAACACGCATACTAGCAAAGCAGTCAGACGTCAGAACGACAAAACAATTAAGTCCATAAATAAAATAAAATACTGAAGGTCAATGAACTCAAACACGCATGGCACACCGCAGTAAATATAATCACCGTTAGCTCAGTACCCAATATTGGACAACCCTCACGTTCAGGCCACTAGTGGTTCCATTATCGTAGGTAAACACCTTCCAGCTGGTAAGGGCTGTGCGCAAAACATGGCCTCAATGTTACTTAGCTAACACTCTTCGCATAGCATACACTACTGCAGACACTACCATCGCTCAAGTCACTTCGCAAAAACACCTAATCTAAGACCTGAATATATACAGCCGACACTCTAAACCTATCGTCGGGCCTACCTAATATATACACACCCTAACACTAACCTCTATGCACATATACAAACCTTCCTTAACCTATCGTCGAGTGTAAACTGGGAAGTCTTATCATCAGTATACTCCTAGGATAACATGTGACGTCCTAAATCTATTGTCGAGCGGAAAATGAGTTGTCTACGCTTCCTCTAGAATGTCAGGCGAAATCGTAACTTCTAAAACACTCTTAGATATTTTAGCTGTAAACCTTGTTGAAACTAATAGCACACAATGAAATAAATCTTGCCACAGAATGAACGCGAGTCGGGAAATGCAACTAAGTCCCTATCTTGTTAATAAAACGTGAAATTGAACATAAATAATGCGTGGCAAGCAATCCACAACTCAAACACGATCTCGACATACGCAATGAAGTTTGGAAAATTAATAATGACTTTCAACACACGTCTAACATTACGTGAATATCGCCAAAACAGTAATCATCACCACCGTAAAAATCCACACTATAATTCTGGGGTGAGGCCCACAAATCGCCAACCATCTCACTATTCCAAACATCCATATCCATAAACTATCCAGTGAAGCGAAATTCAATGAATCTACACAGCCAAACTATCGCTTAAAGAACGTCCAATATCTCATCCCACAATGTTTCCGATTTAATGATGAATTATCGTCTCGTAATTTATGAAATGTACTGAGTGGAAATTTGTTATAACAGTCAAATCACACCAACGGTGTATCTTTTTTTTTTTTTTTTTTTGCTAGTTGCTTTACGTCGCACCGACACAGATAGGTCAACCGTGTATCCAGAATGCTCTTCTACCCTTGAGGTCGTACAATATAATATTCATTATGGTGACTTTACGTAAACTCGTCACTTGGACTTAACTGCCAAGAGACCGGGCGAGTTGGTCGTGCGCGTAGAGGCGCGCGGCTGTGAGCTCGCATCCGGGAGATAGGGGGTTCGAATCCCACTGTCGGCAGCCCTGAAGATGGTTTTCCGTGGTTTCCCATTTTCACGCCAGGCAAATGCTGGGGCTGTACCTTAATTAAGGCCACGGCCGCTTCCTTCCAACTCCTAGGCCTTTCCTATCCCATCGTCGCCGCAAGACCTATCTGTGTCGGTGCGACGTAAAGCCCCTAGCAAAAAAAAACTGCCAAGAGCTACAATCTTCAACAAAAATTGTTTTTCACTGGGGATCTTAACTTGAAAACTTAATGTGCGTCAGAGAGCACTCATTTCGAACCAACCTTCACCCGGTCAGGTGTTCCGGATTGTTAGCGGAATATACTACAGCCTGCCTCAGAAATAGCACATCTAAAATACAGCCTGTCTCAAAATTCTTCGCCATCAACAAATACAACCTGTCTCAAAAATTCATCCTCATCGCCTCTCACGGCGGCATTACACATGAAATACAGGCTTCCTCTGCCTTCAACATCTATACAACTCTTATCTCAACATATCAATTCGGCACAATCCATTTCTTCCTGTTTCAAGACTTTTCACTTCAATCCTCCCGTGACAAACAACTTTTATAAGAATCCTTTTTAATTTATCTTTGTATAACTTTCGGACCTCAGGAATACAACACACCGTGATTTCCTATACCACCGACATACACGATGTCGCAAAATTTAACTTCCCACGAAAAAGTTATATATATAACTTAAGCTACACAGATTTTTACAATAGGTGTCGATTAACACTGCAAATACCGCACTTTCTTCGCGTTTAACATGCGACGAGCACGCTTCTCAAATGGCGACTGCCACAGTTTCCCCAGGACCCTGCTTCCGTTCACACTACTGCTGGCCAGGTGTTCCAAACAGATAACAAAATAAGACCTCACTGCTGGCCTCCAGACTTCCCTTTTACAAATATCAAACACACATGCACTTGTAATACGGAGAGAAACTCAGCTACGTATTTTAAATAAATATCGAAACCTTCAAAGTTTTAATCGGCGGCAATTTAGGATTTTTTTTGCTATTTGCTTTACGTCGCACCGACACAGATATGTCTTATGGCCTTAATTAAGGTACAGCCCCGGCATTTGCCTGGTGTGAAAA
This sequence comes from Anabrus simplex, assembly GCF_040414725.1. Classification (NCBI taxonomy): domain Eukaryota; kingdom Metazoa; phylum Arthropoda; class Insecta; order Orthoptera; family Tettigoniidae; genus Anabrus; species Anabrus simplex. Next base: position 45,684,238 of record NC_090266.1, on the reverse strand, counting down.
TGGGAAACCACGGGAAAACATCTTCAGGGCTGCCGATAGTGGGGCTCGAACCCACTATCTCCCGATTACTGGATACTGGCCGCACTTAAGCGACTGCAGCTGGAAAATTTATATCACCTTCCTAACATTAATATTCTACTTGAACCATTGACACGAACATATAACAAGTTACTTTGAGAACAAAACCCCGCACTTTCTTGCAGACGAGTGACGTGGGTTTCACCGTTCAAACCATCAGACAGAATGTGTAAAATAGGCGGAGGGGGGTTTCTTTTATACCCTCTGGGAGGGACGCCACCCTCTCCACGAGGCTCGATTATGCAATCTGCTAATTCCACATCCACCGGACCAATTTTCTTGACATTTATTCCATAAATTCAGGCAGGCTCATAATTCACCATGGTGTTAATTTCATATTTTTCCCATATCCAACTGGCGTAGTGAATTATTTCTGCCCTGGAGTTTCGCGGCTTCTCTTTAGGAAAATGACCTCGCCACGGGTTGTCGATCCGGGAGCAGGACGCAAAGTTTCCTCCAGGCTTAACTGCATTTATATTTACCCTGGGGATTCCATCTTCACATACGGTTTATAAATAAATTAGATCCTTTATTCCTGAATTTACCATGACGCCAAAATCTCTCGTTATGAAGGATTTTTCGAAATTGACAAATTATTCACTGATCGAGGTCAACCGAAGTGTCCCGGCATTTCACGAGCTCACGGCTCGCTCGTCACGGTGAGTTCGTTCCCACGAGAGAGAGAGGCTCTTGGAATGAAAACATGGCTGCTCTCAAAAAGTTGTTTGTAGCTGAAATAAATATTTGGAAACTATTTCATCGTAGAATTATGGGTTCAGTAAAGTCACTATTATTATTATTATTATTATTATTATTATTATTATTATTATTATTATTATTATTATTATTATTATTATTATTATTATTATTGTGGAACATGACAGGTGCATCAACTATGTACTCTGAGTCAAGGTCCTTAATCTGTTACAGGGAGAATAGGAATATACGCAATTAAATCCAGTGCTTTACCTCACCGACATTTACCGGTAACACTCACAAGTTTCTAGCAAGCATTGAGCCTATGGGAATGATAGAGCTTCACTTCCATATGACACGCCAGGAGCTCTCCAAAAACGATTGGCCTTATTTATTTATTTATTTATTTATTTATTTATTTATTTATTTATTTATTTATTTATTTATTTATTTATTTATTTATTTATTTATATATTTATTTATTTATTTATTTATTTATTACTCTAGCAGTAACGAAATCGGGATCCATGGTCATGTCCTACACTTAGCCATGCAAATTACAGGAACATAATAGAGCTATTTAATAACGAAAAAGAAAAGCACAACTCTCATTCATACATAAGAAGTTGATAAGATAGGAACGCGACCCCCCACCTCAATGGTGCAACTTACCTGGTGGACCTTAGTCTGCGAAACGACCACTGCTCATTGCGGAAACTTGCGTAGTCAGCGAGACGAAACCTCGCTGGCGTTATTTTTGGCTTTGTAGACTTCGGCTCAAATTCTCACCACCAGATAGCTCCTGAATTGTACTCAAGTAGGCTGAGCGGGCCAACGTGGGTACTAAGTAATCTCATCACACATCGTACCACACACGGCCAGTCACACGAAACTGTAAGTGGTATTCAGGGGGAAATTTTGGCGTCAATTATTTAATTTTATCATTGTCCTAGAGTTCCGGACATCAGCTAGACGTAAATTCTAAATTCTAGACTCCGTAACAACGATGTTTAAATATAAATTTTCATTCAACGTCGCACAATACAGGATTATGAAGTACAATTATTGTTTTGTAGCTTCCAGCGGCCAGACTTTGAGGGAGAATACACCGACCTACTGTGCCTTCCGTCAAATGACCTGCGCATTTTGGTCGATTATATTATTCAGGAACGGAACTAGCTGGCTACACGGTACGTGTCGTGTAGCTTCACACAATACTAAAATGTGATGGGTTTGAACCTCATCGTCGGTAGACCTGAAGATGATTTTTCATGATTTCCCATTTCCATACCAAGAGGTAATAATAATGTCACTGGCATTATGTCCCACTAACTACTGTTTACGGTTTTCGGAGACGCCGATTTGCCGGAATTTAGTCCCGCAGGAGTTGTTTTACGTGCCAGTAAATCTAATCTACCGACACGAGGCTGGCGCATTTGAGCATCTTAAATACCGCCGGACTGAACCAGGATCGACCCTACCAAGATGGAGTCGGAAGGCCAGCGCCTCAACCGTCTGAGCCACTCAACCCAGCTCATACCAAAAGAATGCTTCAGCTTTGCCTTAACACGTCCGTACCGCCGGTGGGGTGAGCATGTCACTCTTTTCTCCGCCTTCTGAGGGGACTAGCTGCGAATTCAATCATTCTTGCTCACATTATTGCAGAAGAAGTCGTAGTGTATGACGCCACTATCTCTGACAAATAACGGGACGTACAAGGAGGAAACTTGAAGAGTTCAGCCTTGCGTATTGTATCAATAACTACCAGCTTCTTTGTTCTTTTGTTAGGCGTTTAAAGTCGTCCTAGCACATCTAAGGTTTTCAACGACATAGGGATGGGAGAAGGTAGCGGCCGTGTGGAAATGGGAAACAACGGAAAACTATCTTCATGGCTGCCGATGGTGGGATTCGAACCCATTATCTCCCGAGTGGAAGCCCACACCTGCACGATGAGAACCTCGTGACCAACTCGCTGAATGATTATCGGATGAATTAATAAATTGAACTGGACTATCACTGGAAGTAGCCTTTAGATAGCGTGTGTACCATTGGTAGTACAAGCCCTGCTATCGTGTGGGCCCACTGGCGCATCCTTAAAATACACTGTTAGCGCTGTCTACTAAAGAACGCACAGTATTTTTTGTTATATCCAGCATGACAATACGGTAAAGTTATATTAATGGCCGAGAGTAGAAAGAGTCCCGTGGCTGGAAACCTCCCTGTGTAATCGCAACGAGCAGGGAACATACAGTATCGTCTTGCACGATGGGCATTTTGTTTGTTTCTTTGCCAGTAACTCTGTAACCGCAATACCATCTTCAACTACCCTGTAACGATTAAGACGGGGAGACCCGCAGGGCAGTATCATTGAACCTTTGTTTTCTTACATATTTAAAAAAAGTTATATGAATAAAGATCTAGAATCACAGATAAGGATATTTGTGGATGGTGTTGTACTCTATAGGGTAGTAAATGAGTTGCAGGATTGTGAGAGACTGCAGGGGGCCTAGAAAATGTTGTGAGATGGAAGCCGGACAATAGTATGACGGGAAATGGGGTGAAAAGTCAAGTTGAAAGCTTCACCAAGAGGAAGTTCTCTCAGTTTTAATTATTGTCTTGATAGGGAGAAAGTACCTCATGGATAACACTGTTAGTAATGACCTTCATTGGGGTAATCGTATTAACGGTGTTGTTAACAAAGGTTACAGATCTTTTCAAATGCAAAGGAGAGGCTGTATAAGTAGCCTATCTGGTGAGACCCCAATTAGAGTATAGCTCCAGTGTATGGGACCTACACCGGGTACGTGATATGAGAACTGGAAAAGATAAAAAGCAAAGATGCACAATTTGTTCTCGATGATCTCCGACAAAATAGTAGTGTTACGAAAATATTTACACTTTGCTATACGTCTCACTGACACAGATAGGAAAGGGCTAGGAGTGGGGAGGAAGCGAATTTGAACTTTTGCCTAGTGTGAAAATGGGAAATCACACAAAACCAACTTCAGGGATGCTGACAGTGGGGTTCGAACCCACTATCTTCCGAATTCAAGTTCAAAGCTGCGTGACCCTAAGCACATAGCCAACTCGCTCGGTAAGTTACCGAATTATTGCAAACGTTGAGCCGGGAAGACTTGGGAGTAAGGAGACGAGCTGCTCGACTATGTGGTATGTTTCAAGCTGTCAGTGGAGAGATGACGTGGAACGACATCAGTAGACGAATACGTTTGAGTGGTGCATTTAGAAGTAGGAAAGATCAGAATATGAAGATAAAGTTAGAATTCAAGAGGACAGATTGGGGCAAAAATTCATTTATACGACGAGGAATAAGGGATTGGAACCGGGCGAGTTGACCGTGCGGTAAGGAGCGCGCGGCTGTGAGCTTGCATCTGGAAGATAGTGGGTTCGAATCCCACTGTCGGCAGCCCTGAAGATTGTTTTCCGTGGTTTCCCATTTTCACACCAGCCTAATGCTGGGGCCCTACCTTAATTAAAGCCACGACTACTTCCTTCCAACTCCTAGGCCTTTCCTATGCCATCGTCGCCATAAGACCTATCTGTGTCGGTGCGACGTGAAGGGATTGGAGGACATTATCAAAAGAAATACTCGACACATTCCCAAGTTCTTTAAAAATGTTTAAGGGAAAGCTTCATAGGGAATCTGCCACTTGGACAATAGCTCTAAATGATTGATTGAACTTTCTTTCCATCTTGCAGCTCGCCTTTCAGTCTGCTCCTAAATTCTGGTTGCATCCCAATACGTATGATGCCAGTAAACTGAGAACAATCCTGCCGCGTGCTGTTTCAGCAATATGGCGCCACGCCGCTCGAGTTGTCATTTGCGGTATTTGACTAAGTAACTTACTAACTCCCTGTCACTTGGCAAGTTCCCATGGGATGAGAGGGAGCAGTAAATCATGATCTGCGGGAGCGAGCTTCGAGTTCATTAATTTCCTTATCCTGCGGATAACCGATGACATGATTTGTAACTCATGAACGTTTTTCTAGATCGATTGCAAGTCAGCTTTTACATTTTATATCACTAATGAACCTATCATAAGAAACAAAATTGTGCAGGCTGTCGTATCGGTACAGATGATCAAGGTTGTGTAGATTAGTGACACGAGTAGAAGGAAGACGTGAAGCACAGAACATTAATATTATTAAGTTATAATTAAACCGTACAGAAGAGGGAGAGGAACACAATAGAACCTGCAAAACAGTTTTTCAATAACCTCGGCCCATAAATCGTTAGGAGTCCCAGGAGCTTAATTACTAAATAACACACGGAGCTCGAAAGAATGTTTTATATAAAACTTTGCTGTCTGGTAGTATTGAGGGGATTTATATTACCCATACAGTTGGCCAGAAATTCAAAGGCGAGCAGATTATTTAAATGACTCGGCCCATTAGCGAGACTTTTGAAACAATGCCTAGCGTTCCGACCTCACATAGAGCAACCCTGTCGTCTCTGGGTCTCCCAGCTTGACCACAGTCTGACGCACGGCCATATCGGCAGCACTGTACAGCACAACCAACCCGGCCGAGTCTCATTATGTTCAACTTTGTCGCTGTGGGTAATTGTTTTGTTTGCCGCAGAATCGTACCACGATCATCACTATCAGTAGTGGCATGAGGTACAGTGCTTCCTCCTATTAGAGTGAAAAAATAATATTCTTTCTTTCTTTCTTTCTTTCTTTCTTAATCCATTTACCATCCAGCGTTGGTTTCTACCGCATCAAGGGCAGTGTCCTGGAACGTGAGACTTTAAGTCGGGGATGTAACTGTGGAGGAGGACCAGTACCTCGCCCAAGCAGCCTGTTAAATTTTACATTAATTAAGCTAGTTCATGCACTACTTGTGGTGTCTGCAGATCGCAATTTACAATTCTTGGATTTTTTCCATGCCCCATTCATATAAAGGAATTCATTTTCTGTAAACAAGTCAACAGAATGAAGAAACGAACATAACCTCATTTTAACGTAGATGGAATCCCAATATTCCTGATATTGGTAATGCTATAGTAACAATAATGATGATAATTATTAATACAAAACTGTCAAAACAGTTCAGATGTTCTGATTTGCGGCTACCTATGCTTTACATTATTAACTGTCCGACTCGTTGGCTGAATGGTCAGCGTACTGGCCTTCCGTTCAGAGAGTCCCGGGTTCGATTCCCGGCCGGGTCGGGGATTTTAACCTTCACTGGTTAATTCCAATGGCCCGGGGGCTGGGTGTTTGTGCTGTCCCCAACATCCCTGCAACTCACACACCACACATAACACTATCCTCCACCACAATAACACGCAGTTACCTACACATGGCAGATGCCGCCCACCCTCATCGGAGGGTCTGCCTTACAAGGGCTGCACTCGGCTAGAAATAGCCACACGAAATTATTATTCTTTCTTTCTTTCTTGCGAACCGGCCAAACTTAGGGCCACGCCAATACCACTTCACTTCCTTCTAATCATCCCTTCTTCCTTCCTCTTTCTCCACAGTGCCTTCATTCTTTCAGAATGTTGCGCTCTTCTCTCTTCAGTCCATCTTCCCCCTCTGCGCTCTTTCTTTTCTTCAACCAGAACTTTTATGTTGGAAAGTCTTTTCCTGAATTGGTCTCTATCACGACATTCTTCATCTGCAATTCCTAACCTCTTGAGCTCGTTTCCATGTTTCTAATTATTGAACATTTAGTCCTGTAGGGTAATTTCATTTACAACCTGTGTATGGCATTTTGTTTGACACTGCACTAACACAAATTCAAACTATGCACCACATAAATAATATGAAAAACAACCCATTAATACTGCATTTTAATTCTCATACACGGGTGTGTTAACCTCGGTTACGACTTAACCTTGGTCAAATGATTTTCTGTTGCATCAAGCCCAGTTTTGAAATTGTTGACGTTATACCACGGTTAAAAGTGAGTGAGCGGTTAAGCAGCTAACCGAGGCTTTAAGGCATACGTACTCTACATAGCTTCACGCGAACGTTTTATACTGCGAGCATCGAAAGTGTCATGATCGATTTAAAAGTTTACCGGTCGTGAGTGCGCGATATAATTTCACATCGCGAGCATCCAGAGTGCCGCCATCCTATCGTTAAAATTGATTTGGTATCACATATCGTATATACAGGATGTACCAAAACTTGACGGCAAAAATTTTGGCACCATAAGGCAACCAGTGTATGAACACTTTGAAATGGGGTCACCCTAGGGGTTACCTAGTGTAACTGAGATTGTAAACAGCAAGGCTAGCATCTACTGCATCTGGGAGCTGAGACTCCTATAATATTGAAAGAGAAAAAAAAAGGTTATGACAACAGGGGTCCGGAAACGTATACTTACAGATTTGTTCAAACTTTGTGACACAAATTAATTTTAGTAATAATTTACATGTCCTCGTGCAATCATCCAATCGTCTCATCAACAGAGGTTCGCCATTAACATCTGGGCAGGCATTGTTGGTGATTCCTTTTTGGGACCCTACGTTCTTCCGAATAGGCTTACTGGACAGAACTACACGAATTTTTTGCGTTGCCTGATAACTTGGAAGACATGCCACTTGCATCCCGTCGACAAATGTTTTTCATGGATGATGGTGCTCCCGCACGTTTCAGTCTGCTGCCCGCAGCTACCAGAATTCCCATTTTCCTGAGCGCTGGATAGGTAGAGGAGGACCGATTGCTTGGTCACCACCACGCTCTCCTGACTTGAACCCCTGGAAGTTTACCGGTGGGGACACTTTAAGTCTCTCGTGTGTGCGACTCCTGTTCCTGATGAAGCAACTTTATGTGAGCGCATTGTGACAACCTCTCAGGCTGTACTCGCTACACCAGGCAATTTTGATCGCATGCTTAACTCCATGCGACGACGAGCCGAGGCTTGTAATCAAGCTGAAGGTCGTCACTTTGCACATTGCCTCTGATATACGCTCAAAGTATTTCAGCTGCCGTTGCAGACGTAAGGTATAAATGTACAAAAGTATGAATAAATATGTAAGTATACGTCTCCGGACAAATGTTGTCATAAGCTTTTTTCTTCTTTCTATGTGAGGAATCCATTCCTAAATTCTTACCGTCGAGTTTTGGTATACACTGTATATAGACTACCTTGAGGATGATGAACACAGAGAAAGAGACAGGGGCAATCCGTTTGAAGACTGGATGGACTCCGCGTTTCAAAACAGGTCTCGGTTGGAGAAGGAGACTGCGACGTCCTCGTTACCGACTCGAGTTCTCTACTCGTAGAAAGAATCCTGTGCTGGAGTGCCGCTGTTTCGCCTCCTGGCCTGTTTTGTCTTCAAGGTCGTGTAGTATGGGTAATTATTCCCCTGTTTATTCTTTATAGTTCTTAGGGTAACCGTGACTAGGTTTTGGTTCCCTTTGGCAACAGTACTTAAGCTAATTGTGGAACTTTGTAATAGATAAGCCCACCATAAGGCAACCAGTGTATGAACACTTTGAAGTGGGGTCACCCTAGGGGTTACCTAGTGTAACTGAGATTGTAAACAGCAAGGCTAGCCTCTACTGCATCTGGGAGCTGAGACTCCTATAATATTGTACCTGTCAGGAGACATTATGCTCTTTCATATGTAAGTTAACGACGGGAAGTTCTCCCAATTAATTATGTACCTGATTAAGGACTTCTAAGTCCAAGGCATTGTTGGAGCTGACGAGCTCGTTGTTATGTAAATATTCCCAAGCTATGTTTCAACTGTTCTCTGTTATGTTCCTCTGAATTTTAAAAAAGGAAAGAAATAAAATTTCCAATTTTTTAAAAGTAAATGTTTGCTCTGTCCGCCTCTGTGGTGTTGTGGTTAGTGTGATTAGCTGCCACCCCCGGAGGCCCGGGTTCGATTCCCGGCTCTATCACGAACTTTTAAAAGTGGTACGAGGGCTGGAACGGGGTCCAGTCAGCCCCGGGAGGTCAACTGAGTAGAGGTGGGTTCGATTCCCACCTCTGCAATCCTGGAAGTGGTTTTCCGTGGCTTACCACTTCTCCTCCAGGCAAATGCCGGGATGGTACATAACTTAAAGCCACAGCCGCTTCCTTCTCTCTTCCTTGTCTATCCCTTCCAATCTTCCCATCCCCTACAAGGCCCCTGTTCTGCATAGCAGGTGAGGCCACCTGGGCGAGGTACTGGTCATCCTCCCCAGTTGTATCCCCTGACCCAAAGACTCACGCTCCAGGACACTGTCCTTGAGGCGGTAGAGGTGGGATCCATCGCTGAGTAAAAACCAACCCTGGAGGGTAAACAGATTAAGAAAGAAAAGAAAGAAATGTTTGCTCTAAGTAAACCCCTGTCCTGACATTCAACCCAGGCGCTTCCTATTCCTCCGTGAGCCACGGAATCGCGGTAATAATAATAATAATAATAATAATAATTATAATAATAATAATAATAATAATAATAATAATAATATTACAGTATTGATTTTACGTCCCACTAACTACTTATTTCGGTTTTCAAATACACATTGTGCCCGAATTTTGATCCGTAAGTATTTGTTAACCAACAGTAAATCTACATTCTTCTTGCTAGGGGCTTTACGTCGCACCGACACAGATAGGTCTTATGGCGACGATGGGGTAGGAAAGGAGCTGGAAGGAAGCGGCCGTGGCCTTAATTAAGGTACAGCCCCAGCATTTGCCTGGTGTGAAAATGGGAAACCACGGAAAACCATCTTCAGGGTTGCCGATAGTGGGATTCGAACCTACTATCTCCCGGATGCAAGCTCAGAGCCGCGCGCCTCTACGCGCACGGCCAACTCGCCCGGTAGTAAATCTACAAACACGAGTCTGGCATATTTGAGCACCTTCAAATACCACCGGACTGAGTAGGTATCGAACCCACCATCTCGAGCTCAGAAGGCCAGCGCTCTACCGTCCGAGTTACTCAGCCCGGCTGATACTGAAGATAATTGTGACAGATAACCTCGTAGTTTGGACCATTGAAGTTGTAAACGCTTGACGTTTCCCCATTATTTCTATTTAGTGTCCTACTAAGTGTGTTTGTTTCGTCGTGAAGATCTCCGCATGTTATACCACAGTCTTATCTCACTCCGTCTAATGCTCTGTCTCCTCCCACACCTTCCACTGCTGACAGCTTGTTTTTCAACGCTCAAACACAATAGAGGATACGAGACACAGAGTGCTGCGTGTCCAGGCGACTGATATTCCCGGTATCAATCCGCATAATGGATGACGAAGTCGAAAAAATGAGTTCATGTCTCCAATATTTATTTCTACACAGAGAGGACTATTCTTGTTTGCAGAACAAGAAGTTTCCTAGATCCTCACATCATTTAACAAAAAATTCGTAATATTCTTCCATCCTACTTGCATATATTGTGTGAATAACTTGAATTCAGAATTCTTACTCACAGATCCATTAGTAATGAACGTTAAAATATATTTCACGAGCTGTTCGTGGTATATAAATACGTGAAAAATATCTTCCCTCATCTCTGCCATCAGCCAAAAGTAAGATTCCTCTTTTGTCATCCCAAAAACGTACATTGATTTAACTGCAGGCTGAGTTAGGAATGAACTCGACAGATGAAGCTGTGCATATTGTGCCCGTTTGGGACATTCGTTGAGCGCTGAAACATCTGAGAGGTGCTCGGTTAACTTACGTTGCTGTAGTAGATCCTGTGTATCAAGGAAAGGATGATAAACCTAAAGCCGTTAATTACAGGTCAGTCAGCTTGATATGTATTGTATGTAAGCTTTAGGAAAGCATTCTTTCTGATTATATTAGACATGTTAACGAAGTAACTGACTGGTTTCATAGACGGCAGTTCAAGTTTAGGAAAAGATATTCCACTGAAGCTCAACTTGTAGTATTCCAGCAAGGTACAGCACACATCTTGGATTCACGAGGTCAAATGGACTGCATCGCATAGTGTATATAGTGTATATCATGAGAGACTACTTGCGAAATTAAGTGCAATTGAACGAGACAGAAGAGTGACTGAATGGGTAGCTATATTTCTAGAAAAGTGAACTCTGAGAAGTAGAGTAGGTGAAGCATTATCTGATCTTGTAACCATTAAGACGGAAATTCCTCAAGCCAGTATTAATGGACCTTTATGTTTTTTAATATAAATAATATGGAATCAGAGGTAAGGCTTTTTGCGGATAAAGCTACACGATATATTGTTAAGATACAAGACTGTGAACGACTGCAAAAAGACCTCGACAGTGTTGTGAGGTGGACAGCAGACAATGGTATGATGGTAAGCGGGATGAAAAGTTAGGTTTAACTTTCATCAAGAGGAAAAGTCCTCTCAGTTTTAATTATTGCATTGATGGGGTGAAATCTCCTCATAGGGATCACTGTAAGTACTCGTACCTAGGTGTTAATATCTTCACTGGGGTTATCACATAAACGGTATTGTAAATAAAGTGTAGAGAGCTCTGCACATGGTTATCACAGTATTTAGGGGTTGTAGTAAGGATGTAAAGCCGGCCCCCGTGGTGTAGGGGTAGCGTGCCTGCCTCTTACCCGGAGGCCCCGGGTTCGATTCCCGGCCAGGTCAGGGATTTTTACCTGGACCTGAGGGCTGGTTCGAGGTCTACTCAGCCTACGTGATTAGAATTGTGGAGCTATCTGACGGTGAGATAGCGGCCCCGGTCTAGAAAGCCAACAATAACGGCCGAGAGGATTCGTCGTGTTGACCACACGACACCTCGTAATCTGCAGGCTTTCGGGCTGAGCAGCGGTCGCTTGGTAGGCCAAGGCCCTTCAAGGGCTGTAGTGCCATGGGGTTTGGTTAGTAAGGATGTAAAGGAACTGCCATGTAAGTCTCTGTTAAGACCCTAACTAGAGTATGAATCCAGCATATGGGACCCTCACCAGGATTACTTGATTTAAGAATTGGAAAAATCCGAAGAAACGCAGCTCGATTTGTTCTGAATTATTTCCGACAAAAGAGCCTTACCAAAATGTTGCAAAGTTTAAGTTGGGAAGACTTGCTGCTCGACTAGGTGGTATGTTCCGAGCTGTAAGGGAAGGGATGGCGTTGAATGACATTAGTAGACGAATAGGTTTGAGTGGTGTCTTTAAAAGTAGGAAATATCACAATATGAAGATAAAGTTAGAATTCAAGAGGGCATATTGGGCCAAATATCATTTATACTAAGAGGAATTAGTGATTGGAATAATTTACCAAGGGAGATGTTCGATAAATTTCCAAATTCTCCGAAATCATTTAAGAAAAGTCTAGGTAAACAACTATAGGTAGTCTGCCAGCTGGGCGGCTGCCCTCACTGCAAATCAGTAGCGATTGATTGAAATAAAACTTTACGGACGCGACTTATTAATGTTATGTGCGTCCGAGCCCCATGTTGAATCGAAGAACATAATAATAAAGTCACGAAATTATACCTCGTGGTTAAAAATATACAGATATCAGATTTATTAAAAAATTGACCATCATGAATAACTACGGTTGTGGAAATGACCATTTCGTTAGCGAAATAATTAAATCACACCCAAATATAACAAAAAACTCATGCAATTTTTTTTTTTGCTAGTTGCTTTACGTCGCACCGACACAGATAGGTCTTATGGCGACGATGGGACAGGGAAGGGCTAGGAGTGGGAAGGAAGCGGCCGTGGCCTTAATTAAGGTACAACCCCAGCATTTGCCTGGTGTGAAAATGGGAAACCACGGAAAACCATTTTCAGGGCTGCCGACAGTGGGGTTCGAACCTACTATCTCCCGAATACTGGATACTGGCCGCACTTAAGCGACTGCATCTATCGAGCTCGGTAATCATGCAATTTAGGAAATAATTCTTAAAAATTTATAATAAATTAATTCTCCAGTCACCTAGTTCGAAAATGTATCATTTAGTCGTTAACTTAACAGTGAAATGCTCTTGAGTGGAAAATATGAAAATACAGTTGAAGTTCAAAATCTTGAAGTAAAGTTAATTAACAATTTAAATTATTTCTATTGGGATTAGCTAAAATTGACAATAATATTTTTCGTTTAAATGATTTAGGTTTACAGGATCATCCTTTTAAAGTTTAAGAAGTCCACTAAAATATGATTTTACGTATGTTTTCACAATAAATTATTATTTGTCTTCTCTGACAAAATAAATATCCTCCCCCAGCAACGCTGAACCAAAATCTCAACATCGCTGGTATGAGATTCAAATTCAACAATGAAAAACCATCATCAACACTGACGTGGATGATAACCGAATAACACAAGCTACAAAAGAAACAAACCAACTGGGTCCAACAAAAATATAGATACAAGAATAAATATCATTCAGTACACGAAAGGGGAAACATGATGTTATTTACGTCACCCAGATAATTATTGTTAATTTACACGTCGCAAATTGGGTCAAATATCTTGGAACTAATTTACTCGGAAGAGTTTGTTTTTGTTTTAACAAACTGCTTAACATCGCATCAACACAGATAGATCTTATGGATACGATGGTATAGGGAAGGGCTAGGACTGGTCAGGAAGTAGCGTGGGAAAACCATCTTCAGGGCTGCCGACAGTGGGTTTCGAACCCACTATCTCCCGAATGCAAGCTCACAGCTGCGCGCCCCTTACCGCAAGGGTTTACTCAGAAGCTTAATACGGTTTGTCTACAGGCTAACATATCTAGCGACAAGTATTAGTGGATTTTTACTGCGTTAAAAACGTCGTCACTTGTTTGAACTATCACAAGACGCACATGATGGTAAATATAATAACGAAATGAATCCTATGAAATACAAACACACATTGATCAACCAATGAAGAAACTCACACAGTACATAAAGATACATTACCCTCGAAAACTATTAAATCACTGCTCGTCGCATTGTGGTTTTAAATTATCGTGAGGTTGCAACTAATGTCCATAAACTTCACGAAGAGTTCAGAAATATAACACGAGGGAATTCGTTACAATTTGCTTTACGCCGCGTCGACACAAATAGGTCTTATGGCAACGACGGGATAGGAGTTTGAAGGAAGTGGCCGTGGCCTTAATAACTTACAGGTGTGAAATTGGGAAACTGCAAATAAATCCATCTATGATTTAAATCTCCCTGTAAGAAGAGGACAGTGAATGCAAGTGGGTATTATTTTCAAATGAGCTGAGCTCGAGAGTCCATTTTAGCATACGATTCTTTCAGTGTACCATGGCTCACTGTATGTCTCGCTGCTGCGGAAGCTCGGCTCTCCGCCAGTGTCCAGTGTGCCGAGAAGGAGCCGTGTGTATCTTGCGTCTCACTGAGCCGTGCTCGTTAACGATTCTTTCGATGTGCCATGATTCACTGTTTCGCTGCAGCGTGAGCTCGGCTCCCCGTCAACGTCCAGTGAGTGCGCCACTCAGCACTGTCCGCTGGGAGTAAGGTGAATCGTGCGCCGTGAGCTCGCCGTTCTTGTGAATCGATTCACTATGACACTTGAATGAATAGATACACTGCTTCGAATCATGAATTCAGTAGCCAACATTAATGCTCATACGCAACATCTTATTTATCTCACACGAGTAAGTGAGGCTATTAAGATGTTCTATAAACATGGAACCGGAACCATATCTCAGATGCCAAAACATCTCGTTCAATATTTACCGCCAGGATTTTTATCTACGTACGCTGCTCCTTTCGTACATGATTTTCGAGACATCCTTCCTCTGTAGCTTTATGCAGAACCTGTCAACGTGATTACAAGCTACGAGAGGAAAATGGTGATGATGATTTGGATGGACCAAATCCGAGGATTTAACACTGCACACAGTGTATGAATAAATGTTTCCTAGAACATGATGATGATGAAAAGGAACAAACCACATGAATAACAACAAGGTAAGAAGTATTTGATCTTCTTTGTAAAACATAACATACTTAGTATAATATATTTCTAAATGTTTTGTTTAATTTCAATGTTGCAGGAGGCATTAAAATTTCGGAAGCATGCTACCTCTTCGCAGAAAGCTGTTAAGAAGCATACCAACCTTGTCAGCAGCAAAACGAAAACCGTTGTAGTACATTGTAAATAAATATGTTATTGCATCCAAAATGTTGTACTTATTGCCTCCTTACACCTACTCATTATTGAGAAAAAGATCACGTCTAAACATGCACAACTATGATGACGTCATCGCTGCAGGTTAATAGCACGTGCTCACTCTAGCCTTCGCGAAGCATGTTTAAACTTGTTCGATAGAGATATGCCTTAACAGAGGAGAAGGCCATAACAGCCCATGTATAGCCGCCATCTTGTGTAGTAGCCTCTAAGCTAGCTTTCTTCATAACAGCAGCCGGCATCTTGTGCAGCAGCCTCTAAGCTAGCTTTCTCCATAAGAGCCCGTGTATAGCCAAAATCCTGCGCAATCGCCCCCTAGGCCGTTGCCACCATCCTGTGCAATCACCCATAGCCGGCATCTCTAACAGCATCTTGGTTTAGAAACTGAGATAATAGTATGTTGAAAAGGGCAGCTCGGTAAGTATGCTGAGAAGGGCAGCTTGCTTTATAATTATGATCGTAAGAAGCGCAGCTTGCTTGCTTGTCCTGTTAAATTCCACGCTATAAAGTTTACTTCCGTCAAGATAGTAGTAGTAAGCCATGTGCATGTAGTTAAAGATAGTGGCTGACAGCTGTCAAAAAAGCACGTGGAATTTTTCAAATTGCCCGCCACCACATTTCAAAGGTAGTAGCAAAAGATAGCAGCACGATGCTCTGTTGATTAAAGATGGCCGCTGTCAAGAAAGCACGTAGAATTTTTTCAAATTGCCCGCCACCGCATTTCAAAGGTGTTAGCTAAAGATGGCAGCACGATGCTCTGTTGATTAAAGATGGCCGCTGTCAAAAAACACGTGGCTTTGTTTACAAAAACAAGAGCACGGGGAATTTAAAATTGCCCTCCGCCGCATGCATAAGGATCTTCATAACAGCAGCCGCCATCTTTTGCAGAAGCCTGTAAGCTAGCTTTCTTCATAAGAGCCTGCGTATAGCCGCCATCTTGCGCAAGCGACCCAAGGGAGTCTCATAAGAGCCTATGTATAGCAGCCATCTTTTACAATTAGATAGCCGCCCTTAAGCCGTCTCATAAGGAGCTGTGTATAGCCCCACATCTTGTAGAATTAGATAGCCGCCATCTTGCGCTAGCGTCCCTAGGGCATCTCATAAGAGCTTTTGTATAGCAGCCATCTTGCGGCCGCCATCGAGCGCAAGCGCCCTTAAGCCGTCTCATAAGGAGCTATGTATAGCCCCATCTTGTAGAATTAGATAGCCGCCATCTTGCGCAAGCGTCCCTAGGGAGTCTCATAAGAGTCTATGTATAGCAGCCATCTTGCGCAAGCGCCCTTTAGCCGTCTCACAAGCAGCTGTGTATAGCCGCCATTTTGTGCAATTGGTGTCGGGAAGGGCACCCGGCCGTAAAACTGAGGTTAGACCCCCTCCATGAGGTTAGGCTTGCTCTCTTACGCGTAAAAAGTTAGGTTAAGCCCCTCCGAGATAGCGGATGTGAGGTTAAGCATGCAGTCTTAGGCAGCGCAGTCAATGAGGTGGAAGCCTCTCCCGAGAGCGTGTGGAGGTGGAGGTGGCGGCCGGAGAGCCAGAGGTGTAGGTGGCGGCCGAACTCTCCACTTAGGCCCGGTTGTATAAAGACATCTAACTGGAGATCAATTAAGAACTTAGTTCTGAAAATGAACTGAGATTACGACTTCATCGCGTTGTATAAAACTGAACTCGGTTCACACATGTGAAGTTCAAATGTAACCGGAGTTCAAAAAAGTGGACGTGTCAACACCGCAAGACAAATGAAATACGAAATAACTCGGCCCGTTGGATAATACTTAAATGTTGGGATTGACCTGGCCGTGACTGCTGAAGAGGTAGAAGAAAAAAATATTGTGATCTCGCGAAGTAAACATATTCTCTTCAGTAAACATGGAAGGAACTTCAAAGAAGCGTTCTGTGAATTTCACAGCGAAGGAAAAGGATGATCTTGTTGATATTGTATTATCGAGGTACAAAAATATAATAGAGAATAAAAGAACCGATATGGTGACTTCGAAATTGAAAGAGAAGGCCTGGAAAGAAATTGAAACCGAGTTCAATTCCAGTAGTATGGGTGTCCAGAGGGACTGGAAAAGTCTTAGGTTATGTTATGAGAACATAAAGAAAAGGACCAAGAAATCACTCGCAAATGAAAAGGTAAGTATCAAGTACCTTTTTTTTATTTTGTGGGTAGAGTAGTTTATATTTATAATAATTCATGTCATCTAATCAACGTACATTAATATGGTACTCATTGTAACGAGCTTGTTTTATGTTTTCAGACTGAACTACATAAAACAGGCGGAGGCAGTGCTGTTATTTCCACACTGAGTAGCACGGAAGAAAAGTTAATTGGTGCACTACAGCAGCAGTTTTTACCGTTATCAAATCCTTTTGATGACGACCACAATTTCCATGCTGCGGTAGACGACTCGGGCAGGCAGCAACCTGAAGTGTTAGTAGAGGTGGTAGAGGATGTGGAAGTGGATGAGGAAGCTGTAATAAAGGAAATTCCTGTTGTAAACAGTGCGCTTCCTCCAAAAGAAAGTGTGGCCCGGCATGAAGCATCTAGTTCAGCGTCCGGAAGCAAGAGAGGCGACAGCTTGTACCAGTTGAAACAAGAATTTTATGCTAAAAGGTTAAAGTGTCTAGAACGTGAACATGAACTTAAAGTGCGGAATTTAGAAATGGATTATAAAATAAAAGAACTTCAATTTAAAAGTCTTCAGAATTAAGCTTATCAGGTTGTGAAGGAAGTCTTCAAAAGCATTTCAGGTTGTAAAATATGTAAAAATTAAAATGTTAAGATTATTAGCTAATTCCTCAGTTGATATTCATTTACATGATACATATTACGTTGTTGCTCACTTCCACTGTGTTCTATCTGTAGGAGCAGTACTTGCAATTATAGCCGGATTTATTCAATGATATCCTTTATTTACAGGATTGACATTAAACCCATATGATTAAAATTCCAATTTACAACTATATTTGTAGGTGTAAACTTAACGTTCTTTCCCCCAACATTTCTTAGGATTAGCTGGTATAGCACGACGTTACTCTGATTATCCAAATAGTTATACTTCAAAGAAATATTGTTTCAAGATTGATCAACAATCTCAGTTATTGGAATTATTTTCCTTTTTTATTATGTGAGAAGTATTAATTTCAAACTGAACTGTATTATTCCCTATAAACATGGTAAGCTCATGATTTCATCAATTATAGATCCATACTTCGGAAATATGTTTACCAAAAATATAGATCTAATATCTATTGATCTAACAACCAGTATTTTAAATACAGAGGCTACACCTCACCTTATCGAACTTTAAACCTAATCACTTAATTACTTTAAAAACGACTTAATTCTCGCTTTAATTGTAAAAATCACAATACGCACAGTATTACGTGAATAAGTTGTTAATAACAGCAAATTTAGAAATAGATTACAAAATAAAATAACTTCAGTTCAAACGTCTTCAGAATTAAATTTAAGCATTTAAGCTTGTGAAATGCGATGTCAAATTGGTACAACTTTATCTAAGACTCACCAGCGCAGTACCGCTGTTTAATGTTCACTTGTCACTGATTAGTTTCTAGTATGACGTACCAATGTATTCGTTGCTATGGTAATCAAGTTACTGTTGAAAATGGACATTGGTGTTTGTGGAGATCGCAATTAAGGTGTGTTCTATGTTGGTATAAAAGTTTCTTTTTTCTGTATCCTTTGTGTGTATGAAATAATTTTTCTAGTGACAGAGCCATTGGTCTCGATACGTTAGGTCTGGCTAGTGACAAAACCATTGATATGTGATCAAGGAAAGGGGGTCTGGGGGCATAAGCCCCCAGGTTAGAAGCGGCTTTAGGCCTCCATTTCTTATTCATATTACAACCGGGCGAGTTGGCCGTGTGGTTAGGAGTGTGCAGCTGTGAGCTTGCATCCGGGAGATAATGGGTGATATGAATAAAAATGAGGTGTAACTCGGAGACAAGTCTCGAAGGAGGATTGAGACTGAAGTCACTTGCGAGACAGAACTTGTCATATATCTATATATAAAATAAGAGTTTTGTCTGTACATTGCTCAGAATTTGAAAATAATGGTATTTCTTTATCGGTCATGTCCATAGTAACAAGAAAATGCACTTTTTGCTTTTCCGTAATTTCTGTCTGTCTGTCTGTCTGTCTGTCTGTCTGTCTGTCTGTCTGTCTGTCTGTCTGTCTGTCTGTCTGTCTGTCTGTCTGTCTGTCTGTCTGTCTGTCTGTCTGTCTGTCTGTCTGTCTGTCTGTCTGTATGTATGTATGTACACGCATCACGAGAAAACGGTTGAAGAGAATTTAATGAAAATCGGTATGTGAAGTCGGGGGATGAGCCTCTACAATCTAAGCTATAAATCATTTTACTCACGCTGAGTGAAATGGTAGTTTAGGGGAAGGCCTAAAATTGAATTCTCAACTATTTATATTATTAGTGGTCTAATGAAAATCGGTATGTGAAGTCGGGGGATGAGCCTCTACAATCTAGGCTATAAATCATTTTACTCACGCTGAGTGAAATGGTAGTTTAGCGGAAGGCCTAAAATTGAATTCTCAACAATTATGTTATTAGTGGTCGTATTTTAAAGAAAATGGGTATTCAAAGTTGGGGAATAAGGTGCTACAATCTAGGCTATCAATAATTGTATTCACGCTGAGAAAAATGGTAGTTTAGGGGAAGGCCTAAAATTTAAATCTCAAATATTGTTATTAGTAGTCCTATCCTGATGAAAATCGGTATGTAAAGTCAAGAAATAAGTCGCTATAGTCTAGGCTGTAAATTATTTTATTCACGCTGAGTGAAATGGTAGTTTAGGGGAAGGCCTAAAATGTAATTCTCAAATATTTCTTATTAGAGGTGTAATTGATGAATGCTCCATAACTAAGGTTACATAATATTAAATCTCCTATTATTCATGTCTTATACATTGTTACCGTACTGGCTATGATCACAAAGATATTCATGAATTTGGATTTTTGTCACCAAGTCCATACCAGCACCAAGTAACAAGAAAATGGGTAAACAGTATTTAATGAAAATCGGTGTGTAAAGTCGGAGAATAAGAAACTACAGTTTAGGGTATAAAATATTTTACAAATCACAGAGTTGAAAGAAAACTAAATGTGAAGGCCTACAATATAGAAAGCTCATAACATTGATCAACAATACCATTACATTGACCATTGTTTGTCGTGATGTGCTTTGTGTCTCCTGTTGCCCCTCATCTCTGGTAGATAGGATTACTGCTGCGTACAGAGTATTTTTATTTGATTTACGTCGCACCAACATAGATAGCTTTTATGGCGACGATGGGATAGGAAAGGGCTAGGAGTGTCTTAGGCCTTAATTGACTGGTGTGAAAGTGGGAAACCACAGAATACCATCTTCAGCACTGCCGACAATGGGGTTCGAATCCACTATCTCTCGGATGCAGGCTCACAGCTGCGCACCGCTAACCACACGGTCAACTTGCCGAGTCGTACAGAGTGTAACAGCCTGCCTGAATATTAATGGGAAGTAGCTGGGGAGTTAGATAACTTTCTTCTTTAGCATGCCATTCTCCTGATTCTTCTGATACTACTGGTACGTAACACACTGGATCATCATAGCATTCGGGCTATTCAATCCCTACTCTGAGGCACTGATTGGAATGAACAGTGTGCATATTTAACGGAATAATGGCAGATGAGTGTTCATGGCAATCTGAGGCCTGGTCATCCCAGCTCTGGAACTTTGGACTATTAGATTGGCAACGCAATCTAACCGCAGCACCGTTCGTTAAAAGTGATAAAACGTGCGGCTTTCCCATTTGATCGAGTATTTTATATGATAGCATTGCTTTTAATCGCTACATTCATACTTACGTTTTTGTAATGACCTATGTTGATTTCGGTTAGGAAAACCACAAAGTCAGTCTTTCTGAGAATCCCGTAGCGAAGCACGGGTACATCAGCTAGTATATGAATAAAGTTTGTTTCTCGCTAACGAGACTTGTCTCCTTCCGCTTGAGATGAGTCTCGCACACTGGCTCTGGTATCTGTCAGCTGACGAGTGAATTAACAATCGGAGAGCTACAAAGAGTGGTTATGTTGGAACAGATAAAATTTTTAGATTTACAAGCGAAAAAGATTGAAAAGCGACAGTGTGTTCTCGATAAAACAGAACAACTCATTTCAGTGCCAAAACAGGTTTTGCAACTGCAAATGGAAAATATTTTACATGAAAGGGAGAAAAGAGCAGACAAACAAGTACAACCGAAATGGAACACCCACCGATATTTTTTTCATTTAGATTCCTTCTTGACAGCTTTTTCTTCTTCAGTTGTGTTTCACTTGGGAGCCTATTCTGCAAACTATACCTTTCTTATTAATTAATATTCAATAATCACTACAGTTATTATTTCAATTCTTTCTAGGCTTACATAAACGTAATGGCTTGTACACTTGGTATACTTGCACCCCAGCTTGTTAGCGACTGATTTAAGGTTTATTTTTTTGTAAGTTTCCTTCAAGATATTATGTAAGAAGTTACATTGTATTTGTCATCACATTTAGGATCCACATTCAAATGCATAATTTTCTGCGATCATTGAATGTCACTGAAACACTTTTTAAACACGCTTCGTACTTCATTCTTCATGAATATGAAGAGTTTATTGATCATACCTGTGCATAGCGAGGGGTGTTTCTGCATATAATGTACTTTTTCTACAATTTGTTTTACATCGCACCGACACAGATAGGTCTTACAGCGACGATGGGATAGGTTTAGGAGTGGGATGGAAGCGAGCGTGGCCTTAATTAAGGTACAGTCTCAGCATTTGCCGGGTGTGAAAATGGGAAACCACGGAAAACGATATTCAGAGTTGCCGACAGTGGGGCTTGAACCCACTACCTCCCGAATGTAAGCTCACAGCCGCACACCCCTAACCGCACAGCCAACTCACCTGGTATATAATATACAACCAATACCTATATACTGTTGCATAAACTGTCTAAATTTTAAACTTAAAATATTATAGAAATAATACAAAATGCTATCCATATTCATTAACGAATATAACTAACAAGGGAGTTGTTTGATTTGGACCGGACGAATTGCAATGAAACTTAGTAACATTATGAGCTAAGATATCCGGAACTCAATGGTGATAACTGTTCTGCCGTGAAATAATACTTTTGTACCGGTATTTATTGACAGTAAATTCTTGCTCCAGTTTTAAATGGAACGTGGTGTGTAGATGGCAGCGATTTCAATGAAATATGGTAGGATGATCAATTAAGACATCAGAACATTGCTGCATGATCGACATCGTTATATAGGTTATTCGCAGTGAGACAAAATGAGACTCAACAAGAATCCAAAAGTTTAAGGCTATTCATAGCATGCAAGTTTATATACAAATGACGAGGATTTCATATTGCACATTTTAGTTTCAATTGTAAACGACAAAGAAGTATTAAAAGCCTAATATTTTGAAATATTCATATACTGTGCACGTTAGTAAAATGGGTTTGACGAGCAAGACATTCTGTTCATGTTGTCAAAATCTCATTTTCACTCTAAAGTGCACTGTTTAATGTAACTTTAAAATAGAACTATCGGTGCATTTCTACAGTGCATACGTGAGGTCGATACAGCTGCAAAACACCCAGCTGTTCTTTAGCAATTAATTATAACAATGTCATTGATTTTATGACAAAGTAAATATCAGCAATAAATTTAATACAGGTGGATTGACAATTCATCGAAGTTTCATCGAAATCTGTCTGATCCAAACCAAATGTTTCACTTGTAGTATTCGACACAAGTGAGATTTTGGTACGATGGTTGAGAAAGAACAGCACTCATAGAGGCAGCAAATCGTTGGCCGAATAATGTCATTATGCGAATCTGTTACTGTTGTGAAACCAGTTACAGCATATTTTTCTCAAGGGCCCGAGCTGCCGGTTGAAACTTTTAAATAAATTTAGAAACAGTGCTATCGAAAAAAGCATGGGCAGGGAATTCTACGGCACTTGAAGTAAACATAAATGGGATAGCTTACACCAGGACCAAAGATACTCACACATTCGTTCAATACCATTTGGCCAACATGTGATAGAGAGCGATAATTTTCAGACTTGAAGAAATATCCTTCCAGATATCAAAATGTGAATAATAATAATAGGTAATAATTTCATGTGGCTATTTCTAGCCTGGAACCGCCCTTGTAAGGCAGACCCTCCGACGAGGATGGGTGTCATCTGCCGTGTTATTGTAGTGGAGGATAGTGTTGTGTGTGAGTTGCAGGAATGTAATGTTAAGAATTTAAGGTTCATATACATTCGAGACATGTTTTCATATTTTTGAGACAAGAGATACGTCTCCGGTTCATTCATATCACCCATTGGGTTCGAATCCCACTGTCGGCAGCCCTGAAGATGGTTTTCCGTTTCCCACTTTCACACCACGCAAATGCTGGGGCTGTACCTTAATTATTTTTTTGCTAGTTGCTTTACGTCGCACCGACACAATAGGTCTTATGGCGACGATGGGACAGGAAAGGGCTGGGAGTAGGAAGGAAGCGGCTGCAGCTATCAAGCTCGGTGTACCTTAATTAAGGCCACAGCCGTTTCCTCCCAACTCCTAGGCCTTTCCTATCCCATCGTCGCCATAAGACCTATCTGTGTCAGTGCGACGTAAAGCCACTAACCGAAAAAATAAAAAATTCAAATTACACCATAAGTCGCATTATTCCAAGATTGTAAAATCATGGCTGGCGGTGGCATGCATTTATTTTGCCACTAGCTGAAGATTTACTCTTTGAAACGTCACTCCCATAATTCAAGACAGTGAGATGTTCTGCCTTGAATTATGGGAACGACATTTCAATGGCGTATTCTTCAACCAATGGCAGAGTCCATGTCCATTTGCCCACATGATTACTATGTTATTTATTTTTTCCGTGCTGAGGTGCTCACATTAACTGTGCCATTGTCATGCTGTACATCGCATAATTAATGTCAATAATTTTTGCCGTGTCTCACTCATGGCCTTCTGAGTAAACAATATATTTTAAAAAGAGTAACTACTTAAGTATCATTAAATTGAGGTTGGCCAATCAATTACAATAGGCTTATGAAATCATGTCACTAACCCGTAACAAATGTAAACTTTGCAGGAGGTCACAAAATATAAAAACAAGCACAGTAAATAAACAGCCATCCATATATTATTATCCTTTCCGTGCTGAGGTGCTACACATTATAACCGTGTCATTGTCATGCTGTACAATGCATAATTAACGTCAATAATTTTAGGCTTCTCACTCATGGCCTTCTGAGTAAACAATATATTTTAAAAAGAGTAATCACTTAAGTATCGATGTTCGCCAATTGCAATGGGCTTATGAAATCATGTCACTAACCGGTAACACATGTAAATTTTGCAGAGGTCACAAAATATAAAAACAAGCACAGAAAATATACAGCCATCCATATATTATTATCCTTTCCATGAAGAGGTGTTACACATTAACTGTGCCATTGTCATACTATACAACGCATAATGTCAATAATTTTAGGCATTTCTCACTCGTGGCCTTCTGAATGAACAATATTAAAAGAGTAACTACTTAAGTATCGTGAAATCGATGTTGGCCAATTACAATAGGCGTATGAAATAATGTCACTAACCAGTAACACATGTAAACTTTGCAGGAGATCACACAAAATATGAAAACGAGCACAGTAAATAAACAGCCATTCATATTTTATGTTTTTCTTTCCGTGCTGAGGAGCTACACATTATAACCGTGTCATTGTCATGCTGTACAACGCATAATTAACGTCAATAATTTTAGGCGTGTCTCACTCATGGCCTGAGTTAAACAATATATTTTAAAAAGAGTAATTGCTTAAGTATTGTTACATCAATGTTCGCCGATTACAAGAGGCTTATGAAATAATGTCACTAACTGGTAACATGAAACTTTGCAGAGGTCACAAAATACATCAATGTTCGCCAATTACAACAGGCTTATGAAATAATGTCACTAACCGGTAACACAAAACTTTGCAGAGGTCACAAAATATAAAAACAAGTACAGTAAATATACAGCCATCCATATGTTATTTATCATTTCCATGCAGAGGTGCTACACATTAACTGTGCCACTGCCATGCTGTGCAACGCATAATTAATGTCAATTTTAGGCATTTCTCACTCATGATCTTCTGAGTAAACAATATATTTTAAAAAGAGTAATCACTTAAGTATCGGTGTTGGCCAATTGCAATAGGCTTATGAAATAATGTCACTAACCGGTAACACATGTAAACTTTGCAGGAGGTCACAAAATATAAAAACAAGCACAGTAAATAAACAGCCGTCCATATGCAGAAGGAACGACTATCAGCTTTCATTCAGCATTCACCGACATAGACTTCGAAGGGAGAATATTTACGGTACCAAAACAATTTTCTGTACACTGTTACAATAAGTTCTGAAGGGAAAAATCAACGCTAATAACTCCACGCCAATGGATATACATTTGCTAAATATAACTGAAACTTTATATTTCTCCAACAACTGTGAAATAACATCAAATCCTTTGAGCTAAAAAATGTATGGGATCTTCAGCATTTCAAAATAAAACTTCATTGAAAAAAAAAGACATCTCCACTCAAAACAATATTAACAAAATGACTACAAAAGTAGAACTGCAGAGAAAATTCCTTCTGAGTAAGTTACTTTGGTGTTTACGTATCAGCAAATCTAGTTCAAATCATGGTATTAATTCAGAGCACACAACACAAACAGTGAGTAACCTACGTACATAGTATTACGTGAATAAGTTGTTAATAATTGCAGTTCGCACTGCAGTATTTTCTCCCCTCCGTCCTTCATTTGCAGTCACTTCTGGGAGGTCTATGTAAGGCATTTCCTCTCTTGCAGCATGCTGATCATCATTTGCACTTATAGCCACATTGCTTAATACAAATGTAGCTACAATAATTGGAGGAACTCGAGGTAGTTTGACTTGAAGCTTCATCCTCAGGCATGGAAATCTTCTCTTAACCATTCCGAAGGCCCTTTCAATTGCAGATCTAGTTCTTCTATGTGCACGGTTGTAAGCACGTTCGGCATCTGTTTCCTCATGTAAAACAGCAGTCAGTAGATAGCGACAACAACTGTATCCACTATCGCCTAACAGTAGGCCCTGTTGAAATTCTCCAACCTCAAACTGTGCACGAATTCTGGAATTCTTAAAAATGTTACTATCATGGGCCGAACCTGGCCATCTCGCAACTACAATCCTGAATCGTAACTTTGAGTCACAGATGGCTTGTACGTTTAGAGAAAACCACCCATGACGATTCCGAAAAATTTCAGCATCATTACCACCAGGAGATATTATGGCCACATGAGTACAGTCTATTGCCCCCAAAATGCAGGGAAAATTGCCGATTTCGTGTAAGTCTCTCATTACCTGAACTGCTTCATGACGTTCTGTAGGCATGGTTATGAATTCAGGTCTCCATGAAGCAATTTGCCTGGTCACTTTATGAATTGTTGTGGAAGCCGTTGACTTGTCAATATTAAAGAGATCTCCAACAACCATTTGAAAACTTCCCGTGGCATAAAACCTAAGAGTTATTAGTAACATACACATGGGTGACAGGGGATAATTTCTTTGAGTAGGTTTTTGTAATGTGTCCCTTAACTTTAATTCCAGCCGTTCCACAACATCTTTCGATAAACGAAATCTCATTTTGAACATTTGATCACCCATTTCAATCATCGGATTCCGTCTGTGCCGAAAGACGCGAGGAGCTCGTCGTAAAATCAATTCTTCTTCATCGGACGAAAAGTCGGAATAATCTGACATCCCTGCTAAAGAAAAGAAATATATATATATATATATATATTACAAAATTGCTTTGTTTTGTAAACTTGAAACATAATTTAAAATAATTAATTATTGAAGCAGTATCATAAAACTAAGTAATAGCAACGTGTTTGTATTGCAGTAGGCTATTCACATAACCTCACTTCTGAAAAAAATCAAGCGATCTTCAGCGCATTATTATTTAACTACTAGCATTCAAATATTTATAACTCACCTCGATATTATTACGGTACGGTATTCTTACGCAGGTACGATACAAGGAAACACTCCTCAAGTCTTCAGGTCTAGTTCAATGTTTAATATGAAGGGTAATGAACTGAGTTCAAGGAGATTAACCGACGAATATTCGGCAGTCAAATCTGAACTTAGATCGAGAAGAGATGATCGTAGGTTAGCGTTTATACAACGAAAAATCAAAGTTCAACTTGACTGGCAGCCATTTTTCCTCGTTAAACTCCGATCAAATGTTTTATACAACCGGGCCTTATACTACTAACTATGACGAGAAGTCAGCATAAAACCGAAATACACCAGCCGATTTCACCGTAGCGCGATCCTTTCGGCACGGAAGTCCGTGTCGGAATCCCTCCCCTGGAGTAGCTTATTTCCGCGAGTGAAGCCACGTGCTGATTTAGCAACACCACCTTGCAAAGCCCATTTGAATTCGCGGCCCAGGTGATCTGTTTGGCTAACTTCAGCAGCTGATAAAATAACAACTGCGCGGGATCTCGAAATGTTATTGTCAAATTATTTATCAAAACGACCAACCCTCCGGCGCTCATGTACCGACCACCCTGCATGTTGACATCCTTGCTGCTGCCGACAGACAACTTCCTTGGAGCGTGTCCGGCGTATGGTCTTCGGAGAGACCTGCTGGAGGTCTTTCGAACTGACACTACAGGCCACCTGCGCGTCACTGAGGATGCCCCCCGCTCTACTATGAATCCTAATGATGAAGAAGACACATACAGTCCCCGAGCCGGATTAATTAACCAATGAAATTTAACATCGCTGAATCGGCAAGGAATCGAGCCCTAGTCCCCTCGGACCAAAGGCCTATGCCCTATGCATTTAACCACGTCCAGGCCGGCCAATGAGAAGAGTGATTTCTAGCGCTGACTTGGCGATCCTCTCCAAACCTCGTCGAAATCATCCGACGAACTGTCACACCTTGTAGTGTTCCTGCACTGATTCGAACAGCCTGGGACTCATCCAAATGTTTCCAATGTTATTGTTTAACGCCCTGAAAGAGCTGTGATTTTCCAATCACTGTACACAATATCTAACGGGCAAAATTCACTATGGAGATCCTACCTGGTTATACATAATATGCAATGAAGTAATACTCAATAAACTTTTAAAGATGATCTGTAGAAATTGCTGAATGGTATGGACAGAGTCTTGGAAAAGGAGTGCAAGGTGAAAATAAATAAGTCCAAAACAAAAGTAATGGAGTGCAGTCGAATGAAGTCAGGTGATGCAGAAAATATTAGATTAGGAAATGAAGTCTTAAAGGAAGTAGATGAATATTGTTACTTGCGTAGTACAATAACTAATAATGGCAGAAGTAAGGACTAGCACAAGCAAGGAAGGTATTTCTCAAGGAACCAGATTTGCTCACATCGAACATTGATAAAGGAATTAAAAACACGTTTCGAAGACTTTCGTCTGGAGCGTGGCATTGTATGGATAGAAGTGAAACATGGACGATAACTAGCTCAGAAAGAAAGAGAATAGAAGCTTTTGAAATGTGATGTTACAGAAAAATGCCGAAGGTGAGATTGGTAGATCGAATCACGAATGAAGAGATACTGAATCGAATTGGTGAGAGGAGAACGATTTGGCCAAATGTATCATGACCAGAAGAAGGGACAGAATGATCTTAAGACTTGTCCAGTTAGTTTTTGAGGGAAATGTAGGCGGTAAGACCTGCAGGGAAGACCAAGACCAGCAGATTAGAGTAGATGTAGAATGTAGTAGTTACGTAGAAATGAAAACTTTAACACACAATAGGGTGGCATGGAGAACTGCACCAAACCAGTTTATGGACTGATGACCGAACAACAACATACAACTTAAGGGGTTGTGATAAACGTCTCAAGAAGTTGTGATCGGGTGTACTGGCCGTGCGGTTAGGGGCGCGCAGCTGTGAGATCGCATGCGGGAGATAATGGGTTCGAATCCCACTGCCGTCAGCCCTGAAGATGGTTTTCCGTGGTTTCCCATTTTCACACCAGGCAAATGCTAGGGCTGTACGTTAATTAAGGCCACGATCGCTTACCTCCCGTTCCTAGCTCTTTCCTGTTCCACCCTCGCCGTGTCTGTGTCGGAGCGACGGAAAGCAACTTGTAAAAAAATGTTGTGATAGATGCACTATCATAAAATAGTAATCACCACCATCAGAGAAGGATCTGAGATTTAAATAAGATACTGATGCAAATGGCATAATATGTTATGTGAATATTTTTTCTTCTTGTTCTTAGGCCCGGTTGTATAAAGACATCTGACTGGAGATCAATTAAGAACTTAGTTCTGAAAATGAACTGATATTATGACTTCATCTCGTTGTATACAACTGAACTCGGTTTACACATGTGTAGTTCAAATGTAATCGGAGTTCAAAAAAGTGGACGTAACAACACCGCAAAACAAATTAAATACGAAATAGCTCGGCCAGTTGGATAATACTTTAATGGTGGGATTGACCTGGCCGTGATTGTCAGCAAATGAAATACGAAATTGCCGTGACTGTCGAAGAAGGAGAAGAAGATAATATTGCAAACTCGCGAAGTAAACATGGAAGGAACTTCAAAGGACTGTTCTGCGAATTTCACACCGAAATAAAAGAACGATCTGGTGGATATTGTACTATCAAGGTACAAACATTTAATAGAAAATAAAAGAACCGATATGGTGACATCAAAGTTGAAAGAGAAAGCCGTTGACTTGTCAATTTAAAGAGATCTCCAACAGCCATTTGAAAACTTCCTGTAGCATAAAACCTAAGAATTATTAGTAACATACACATGGGTGACAGGGGATAATTTCTTTGAGAAGGTTTTTGTAGTGTGTCCCTTAACTTCATTTCCAGTCGTTCCACAACATCTTTCGATAAACGAAATCTCATTTTGAACATTTGATCACTCATTTCAATCATCGGATTCCGTCTGTGCCGAAAGACACAAGGAGCTCGTCGTAAAATCAGTCGGAATAACCTGACATCCCTGTTAAAGAAGATATATATATATATATATAACACAATTGCTTTGTTTTGTAAACTTGAAACATATTTTAAAATAATTTATTATTTAAGCAGTATCATAAAATTAAGTAACAACAACGTGTTGGTATTGCAGTAGGCTATTGTTTATATGATATTCATATAACCTCACTTCTGAAAAAATCAAGCGATCTTTGGCAATATGATTTAACTACTAGCATTCAAGATATTTATAACTCACCTCGATATTATAAAGGTGCGGTATTCTTACCCAGACACGATACAAGGAAACACTTCTCAAGTCTTCAGGCGTAGGTCAATGTTTCATATGAATGATAATGATCTAGTTTCAAGGAGATTAACCGACGAATATTCGGCAGTCAAATCTGAACTTAGATCGAGACGAGATGATCTTAGATTAGCGTTTATACAACGGAAAATCAAAGTTCAACTTGACTGGCAGACATTTTTCCTCGTTAAACTGAGATCAAATGTTTTATACAACCGGGCCTTAATGTAGCAAGAAAACGGAGAAGCTTTGAGCGATGATGGGAGAGAAAAAAGTCTACGAGTGGGAAATAAACGTCCGCGGGCTTAATTAATGCTTTGTGTGAAATTGGGAAACCACAGGACTGTTGATAGTGGGGTTTAAACCCACCACCTCCCGAGTGGAAAGTAGGAAAGTAACCGGACAGGTGCGCGAGAGAGAAAAAGAGA
The DNA here is from genome assembly GCF_040414725.1 of Anabrus simplex. Lineage (NCBI taxonomy): Eukaryota > Metazoa > Arthropoda > Insecta > Orthoptera > Tettigoniidae > Anabrus > Anabrus simplex. Next base: position 45,653,563 of record NC_090266.1, on the reverse strand, counting down.
GAGAGAGAGAGAGAGAGTGTGTGTGTGTGTGTGTGTGTGTGTGTGTGTGTGACCGGGCGAGTTGGCCATGCGCGTAGAGGCGCGCGGCTGTGAGCTTGCATCCGGGAAATAGTAGGTTCGAATCCGACTATCGGCAACCCTGAAAATGGTTTTCCGTGGTTTCCCATTTTCACACCAGGCAAATGCTGGGGCTGTACCTTAATTAAGGCCACGGCCGCTTCCTTCCAACTCCTAGCCATTTCCTATCCCATCGTCGCCATAAGACCTATCTGTGTCGGTGCGACGTAAAGCCCCTAGCAAAAAAAAATGTGTGTGTGTGCGCGTGCGTGCGTGTGTGTGTGTGTGTGTGTGTGTGTGTGTGTGTGTGTGTGTGTGTGTGTGTGTGTGTGTAAAATGAAATGAAATGTATGGCTTTTAGTGCCGGGATATCCCAGGACGGGTTTGGCTCGCCAGGTGCAGGTCTTTCTATTTGACACCCGCAGGCGACCTGCGCGTCGTGATGAGGTTGAAATGATGATAAAGACAACACATACACCCAGCCCCCGTGCCATTGGAATTAACCAATTAAGGTTAAAATCCCAGACCCGGCCGTGAATCGAACCCGGGACCCTCTGAACCGAAGGCCAGTACGCTGACCATTCAGGCAACTAGTCGGACTCTCTCTCTCTCTCTCTCTCTCTCTCTCTCTCTCTCTCTCTCTCTCTCTGTGTGTGTGTGTGTGTGTGTGTGTGTGTGTGTGTGTGTGTGTGTGTGTGTGTGAATCATAAAGTCTATGGATTATGACCCATGCAACCAGCAAGGTCACTGAGTTTATCGCAGTGATTCCTCGTACAACAATATCAAACAAGAAGTAAGCAGGGCTTGTTAAGTACGAGGGCTCTCAATATTAGAGAAACATCGATATTTTTAATTACCTTCCTCTTGTTATAGAATTCTTTGTTCCTCGGGCCAAAGCCCATGTTTCCCTGCCTGGCTAACTCCGTACTATAAATTTATTCCCTTCAATAGCGGTTACAACGCCCGGATATTGCTGGCCGGCTTACGGATACAAATTGTAAACATCGTTCATTAATTTCCCGCTTTCATCTTGTTTTATTGGAAAAAAGAATCAGAGCAACATCCATCGGAGGGAATGAAGATACCCAGTGATACATGAGTACATGCTCATTTGATCTGCATAAAGAAGCCTCTATAGCAGGTTTACGTCGTCAGTGAATGTAGGCTGAGAGAACTTCAGCCTGGGTAATGACCCGTCACCGATACCTTTCAACCTAAACAGTTTTTAGCAGTGATATCTTTCAGGCCGAGCACGTGGCTGCGCGGTCTGGGTCACGTAGCTATCAGATAGTTCGAACTCCACTGTCGACAGCCCTGAAGATGGTCTCCGTGGTTTCCCATTTTCACACCACCTTGTACCTTAATTAAACCCACTGTCGCTTCCTTCCCACTGCTAACCCTCTCCTATCCCATCGTCGCCTTAAGCATTCCAGTGTCGGTGCAACAGAAAGCAGATTGTATAGCTTATGAGACGCAGAAAGAATTTTTAACTATCTTCCTTCATTAAACCAAGGAGCTAAACAATGGCGGTGTGTGAATTCTGACAGCAGTGAGGTCACAGTACCTCCCCCCCCTCTCTCTCTCTCACACACACACACACACACACACACTAAAAAGACAGGAGGGGAGGAAAGTAGATTTACTCGTGGGCGATCGGAAATGTGCGGCAGAAGATCTTCAACAAAAAAAAATTACAGAATAGTAAATGTTACTTTAATTTCTTTTAATAGTGAGTTGAACCCAAGATGTTCTATATCATGTGAGTGGATTACTGTGAGACGGTGAGTTCGAATTCCACCCTCGACAGTCTTGAAGATGGTCTTCCATCGTTTGCCATTTTCAAACCAGGCACATTCTGGGACTGTGGCGACGGTCACTACCTATACAATCCTAGCACTTTTCCATCCTTGCGTCGCTGAAAATCTTCCATATGTTAGAGAGATATGAAGTCACCAGCCAGGTATAGCGCCATCGTAAATTACGAGGTTAAAGGGAAACCTCAACATCTCATTGCAGGGCTGAAGTTGTACACTAACACAGAAAGAACTCAACTGTTCTCTATGCTTGTTAGACTAAGAAAATACCAGTCTTTACCCCTTTGTAATAAAACGTAGGCAAGAGCTTATGATAAGAGAACTATAGACATTATTAAGAATATATGCACGAGCGAAGCATTCACCGAATATTAGTGGAAAGGTATATTTTTCCCGGGTATACACTTGACTTTTAAATTCTGTACTTAGCGGTGACCACTTTGAGCTAGCAGAGATATCCGGAATTTGGAAACTGTCTTGATGGACGGCTGTAAGATAGAAAAAGGTGAAGTACGTAACCCTTCTTGAAGCCTACCCGAATTAAAACACCCAGAGCCAGTAGCTTTAACACTATGTTGTACTAAAGGCCAGTTCACGAAACAGATACACGAAAAACACTTATTTGCCAACAACAACAACAACAAACTGCGCACTATGAACGAACCCGGCGAGTACAAGGAAGGTTGCCACGAAGTATCGTCATACGCAGGAGTTGAATGCTGATTGCTTGCACGGAAGTACCATGTACTATCTGCGCACTTTTTAGCGATAGATTTACACCCTAGTGCTGAAGCGGTCGACCTCGGCAATCTTCGAGATTCGTACTGGCAATCTTTGAAACACAAACTATGAATCGCTTATGCATCGCTGTGCGACGTCTGGCGTACACTTTACGTATTAGTACTGTTGGAGACGGTTTGATATGTGAAGTGTGGTGCGGTAGGTGGAGAAGACTGAGTGAACTAATGGACTACGAATGAAAACTGTGTGTCTGTGTATAAAAAAAAATGTTAATTGTTTTAGGTGCGTTGATGAGGAATGTTAAATGGTTGTTACCTGATGTTTAAGTCTTAAGTTTTATAAGGTGAGATGTAGTGAGCGGGAGTAGTGCGTGAAAGGTGAGGGTGACGTATCAAGGGAAGAGGGAGGGGTGGGGACTTGACCCCACTCCAAAGAAGTTAGACTTGAGCATGTCTGCACGGAAAGGAAAAGGAAAGGGAAGGTAGTGTGCTGACAATGGACAAGAGTATGTGTGACGTACATAGCGGAAGTGTGTGCCAGGCCACCTGTTGGGTCTGGTTTCAGCCAGGGTGGCTTGTAACACATGATAAGGGAAGGAACACAGTGTTTGTCAGCGAGTGTCGGTGAGATACGATACCAGTTCTCACGTGGCAAGGCTGGTGGCTGCTGTGGACGGGTTTGTGGGCGTGTGTTCCATACCAGGGCTGTTGCAGCGACCAATCTAATTAATTTTTTTAGGTGGTAGTCAGGGGTTGGGCTTAGGGTAGTTAGTAGTGCGGTATCGTCCTGCATGTGTGCTGGCTATCCGCGTACGTGTGGGATGATACTGAGTAGATGTAGAGGTAGTTAATGTAGTTAAGTAATTTTAAGAGAGATGTAGTTGCTATTATTGCTTGTTTTCCTTTGTTTCGCTCTGTCTGTCTTTATTGCCTGTAAGCCGATGGTGTACACTAGGGTGGGCAATAAAGATATGTATGTATGTATGTATGTATGTATGTATGTATGTATCTATGCAAGTATTAGTACTGTTGTTATTTACACAGCAAAGCCAAACTATAGAATTCACTTTAGGAATAAGATTAGCATCGAGAAATGTTATATAATGTTATATAATGTGTGTGTGACACAGTTGTTGGCTTAAAATAACAAAGATTAAGAAAATTCATATCGATCGATCATATTATCGATTCATTCCAGATTTCATTTCCATTCAGTTGGCAGTACTAACGGAACCGGAAGTGCTTTCTCCTTACTCCTCAAACACGTACACAAATCTATCGCTAAAAAGTGCGCAGATAGTACATGTACCTCCCTCGTTCAGAGATGCAAGACCTTAGTAGCATTGTGAGCCACAGAGCTAAGTTGAGTGAACACGCAGGTTGTACTGACTGCACACTCGAGAAATCCATGACCAGCTAGATGAGTTTGAGAGTGGCCACATCGTGCTCGCCGCGTGAACCGATCTGACTACACTCTACGTCAGTGCTGGACGCAGAGACAACGTCAAGGTACACACACGCGTTGAGAAGGCTCGAATTGACCCCGACGGACCACAGTAGGGAGGATCGTTTCATCGTTTGACAGGCTATAAGCACGCCACGAGCGTCGCTGCACACCACTCAGACACATATTGCAGCCACTGGGAATATGCCTCTGTACCAAACCAAACCCCATGGCGCAACTGCCCCGAAGGGCCATGGCCTACCAAGCGACCGCTGCTCAGCCCGACGGCCTGTAGATTAGGAGATGTCGTGTGGTCAGCACGATGAATCCTCTCCGCCGTTATTCTTGGCTTTCTAGACCAGGGGCGCCATCTCACCGTCCGGTAGCTCCTCAATTGTAATCACGTAGGCTGAGTGGACCTAGTACCAGCCCTCAGATGCAGGTAAAAATCCGTGACCTGGCCGAAAATCGAACCCGGGGCCTCCGGGTAAGAGGCAGGCACGCTACCTCTACACCGCAGGGCCAGCTATGTCTCTGTCCACCAGAACCATATCCAGGGGGCTAGCAGATTAGGATCTGTTATCGCGGCATCCCTTGCGACCTGAGCACCGCCGAGCACGTTTGAACTTCCACCCAGAACGGGCAGCAAGGCAACTTGCGGATTGACGACGAGTGATGTTGAGCGACGAATCACGATTCTGTCTAAATACAGAAGACCACCGAATTGCAGTCTGGAGATGTCCTGTCCAGTGCAGTGATCCACGCTTGATGCAAGTGTAACGGACTGGTATAACTTGGAAATAATTCTCTAACCCACCGGTAAACAATGAAAATATCGAGCTCGATTATTATTATTATTATTATTATTATTATTATTATTATTATTATTATTATTATTATTATTATTATTATTATTATTATTACTTGTGAGGCGTGGCTATGAAGTTGTTTACGTTTATTAGTTACGATGTTATGTACGGACTTTATTCGGTATAAATCGTTGTCTTATTATTTGTGTGTTGTATGTGAGGTTATGTTACGACACGTCTGCTGTATGTATATTAATATGGGTTTATTTAATGTAATAACACGTAATCAATAGTATATAATTCATTATTACCTTATAAATGATGTATAAAGCCAATGCAATGTTGTGCAACACACGGTAATAGTCCAGAACAACGCACCTTGTAACTAGAATTGTATAGAAAATTCCTTTCATTGTAAATAAGCTATTGGATACTCTCGAAATTGCGAGAAAACATGTTGTGTCATATTCTTCTAGAAGCCTGGCCAGGCAACGTATATAAAGAGGCAGTCTTGGGAGTTGGACTGTTTAGCGAGACTTGTAGTGGAAGTCGTTAACCGAGTGTGTGAACCCATGTTGTGATTTTCTTTGGTTGGTAGTTGATTGACATGCAAGTGTTGCAGTCTTCTTCTTCTTCTTCTTCAACTTCTTCTTAGCAATGTTTTGTTCAAGAGGGCAGTTATTAGTGGTTGTGTATAATGTGTATATAATTTGTAAATAAAAACAGTGTACACAATTGATAACATTTCGTTTGTGCGTCTTTGTGAATACAACTTGCTTCAGAGTGGCACACCGCTCGAATGAGAGGTGGCATGGTGTTGGGTGCCATTTCCTACGATTCTCACTCCGCACTGATGGTGACTGAAGGAACCCTGACAGTGCGTTGGTACGTCCGGAAGGTTCTTCTACCCTGGGTAAAGGTCGACAAGCCCATTTCCCAGCAGAATGATGCCCGGCAACGCTCAGGACGGGTATCCGTGGCCTGCCTTCGTAATGTCGACACGCTTCTTCGGTCAGCAAGGTCTCCATACCTCTCGCTCATCGAGAACGTTTGTGACCAGATTCGCTGGCAAATTCGGCCAGGAGCAACTACGGCAGGTTTGGAGGGTCAGTTGCGTCAGCTGTGGCAAGAATATCCAGAGTCCGTAAGCCTCCATGTCCGACCTGTGACCGTGCTACAGGTGGTTCAAAATCGTACTACGTGCATTCTGCAAGTGTGTGTCACCCTGTAGTACAACATTTATACTATCTTATCCAGTGACTGCACCCACTTACTTGTCAATGTGATGGCTCATTCAACGTGCGCATTACTTCTGCAAATGAGTTTAAACCTGGAAGAGTATTGGTTCTCTATTAATTATTCATTGGCCGTAGACTGTAATCCGGTCTAGAAAGCCAAGAATAACGGCCGAGGGGATTCTTCGTGCTGACCACACGACACCTCGTAATCTGCAGGTCTTCGGGCTGAGCAGCTGTCGCTTGGTAGGCCAAGGCCCTTCAAGGGCTGTAGTGCCATGGGCACGGGAGGGGGGGCGTTCGTAGACTGTAATGGCGGGGGCCATATAAATTTCTCTAGGAATCATATTAACAACTAGCTCAATGGATTTTGTATGTAAAAACACTTAAAAATAGGTTCGAATTTGTTCAGTGACGAATACACAAATACACTATACTGTAGACTACCGTGATAAGAAATATTACAGCTTCTACGTTCCACTAACTACGTTTACGGCTTTAGGAGACACTGGGGTGTCCCTTTGGGAGTTACTTGCTGGTAAATATGTTGACACGAAGGTGCAAATTTCAACATCTTCCAACACCATGACCCTGAACCTGGACGAAACCAGGCACCTTCAGATCAGAAAGCCATCCATTGAGCTACCCAGCTAGGTAATAGGTTTTCCATTTGACTTTTTTTTCTCAACTGATATTCATTGAACGTCTGAGAAGTTATCGCATAATTGCCTTTTATTGTTCATGAATTGGACCTTCTTGAGAATTAGTAAATAATGTTGGAGTCATTCCCTCAGTTCTTGAGCGAATTATTTGTAGCCGAGTGAGTTGGCCACGTAGTTGTCAGCTTGCGTTCGGGATACAGTGGATTCGAGCCCCACTGTCGGCAGCCCTCAAGGTGGTGGTTTCCCGTGGTTTCCCATTTTCACATCAGACAAATACTGTGGGTGTACCTTAATTAAGGACAATGTCGCTTCTTTCTCAGTCCTAGCCCTTTCCTAAACCATCGTCCCCTTAAACAAATACCATTATGAGTAGGGGAGGCGAATTGAGAAACTGTGATAGTGTCACGTAAGTGGTAGCCTGTTTCACGTTAGCTGAAGGGTATGATGTCCGCTGGACGGAATTTTACAAGAGAAATAAAAATAGTAGAGTCACACCAGTCAAGTAATCGCGATGCCGTAAAAGTGTAGTTGTTCCACGTTATACATGCACCCAACAACTACAGACGATGAAATCGTATCAGAATAGGATTTTACGAACACCAGAAAAACTCGTCGAACATAATACGATTTGATCTGCTCAATATGGTAAAAAAAAAGAATCTTTACAATTTTACATTTAGTTACACAAATTATGGAACTTAATGTAGGCTAATTGCAGAAAATTACAAGAAACGCTGTGTACAGAGTTTAATAATAAGGTAGACCAAACATTCAAGACAAATTTCTCGCACATAGAGGAAAGAAATATGTTATATTGAGATAGATAGATAGTGAACCCTTTAGGTCCATATTGAGGGATACCTACCTTTCTTACCTATCAGCAAAGTTCATGAGATCTGTCTCTTGGGTCGTATCGGGTTCTTCGTCACTTGCTGAGGTAAAGGTAGGGTTCAGTAATTCTAATCTATCTACTGGAATGAAAGGTCTATTTAAAAGATTCCTATTTATTCAGGAAAATTCTGAAGCAATCGGTCAATGGTATCATAGAAGTCAACTGTGTCCACTGGACACCACAATCATTTTTACATAAACGTCAGAACACTGGTGTGAGACTTTAACGTAACTGCCTGACGGGCATTCTTACTAGAAACCATTGTCTCAATTATTAATCATTTAAGAAAGGAAAGCCTGGAAATCCTTAAATTCGGCTTCCACGTGAGACCACATGTACCATCATAGTGATTCGTTATGGTCCAGCCCTCGTAACACGAACTCTGGACTCCGGTTATAATTAAGGCCGTCCAATCGGTGTGTGCCACACAGTGGTTCTACGGCATGGACCCTTAATTGAATCGATGTGACCTGCGTCTATGTCATGGACCGACATCTACTCTTCTAAGTTACTTTAAAGTCATTGTGGATGATGACCGCAAGGAAATGATGCTACAATGGCATATGGCCCTAATCTAAATCACTGAGGTTGAAGACCCCCTGACCATCCAAGTTTCTAGGCTGAAGGCTAAACACAATTAAGTTACATCGGTTGATGACCAAAGTTCCACTTTACTATCCCCAGCACATTCACTGCTCAATCAATCAAAGTTCAATAATTACAACAATAGCAATGCTCACAAACTTTGTGGCAGTAAAATCCATTTCCTTCGGATATGTCCCTTTAATCGTTACATTATATTTAAATATTCACCCCGAAAAACAAACTAAAATTTCCAGAATGCATCTCCAAGTTATTCGCTTGATTAAAGTTATTTTAAATGCGGTTTCACTGAATTTAATAAGTAAATAAATTTAAATGATTGAACGAAATGTTAACGAACAACAAATTTTATCTCCGCGGACTCTGGTTTCTTCACAAATTTCTACGCAGCTGTGATGTGAATTCAATATTGCGATGTTTATCTGGCTGGAAAAGAATTGTTACATAATTCATGTCCAGCTATATATCCTGTCTCGTGATTTCACACTTTAAAGTCTAATCTAGTCCTAACCATTATCAAAACTTGGATATCCTATGAATCTACGTACAAACCAAACAACTCGCCATATAATTACGATGTCATATCTCGTCATTACCATTTATGAATTTTGCACACCCCTCACATACAAACCGATCATCACAGCCATCGCTCTATATTTTGGACAACCCTGAATTTGGTTACTCTGTTCCTTATACTCAAAGTTCGTGATTTCAAATGTTCATTACGTCCCCAATTACAGTATTTCACAATACTCAGATCATTACCCGCTATGAATTTCAACTAAATCCAGCATTTTAACGTTTTACTGGCCGAGAATACAGTACAATCTCAAATCCACGCCTGTTCCGTTATCACAGTTGAGGCCTCTCACCCCCAAGTTCGCTTGGCAGTTACATGAAACACCCGGTTCGTTCTACCTGACTGACTTCTCAAAATGCTCCCTTTAAACTCTGCCGCCATAATTAAACAAATACGATATTCTAACCAACAAAATGCACAGATTATGCTTCAAGATGCCCACACTAATTATACGCGTCGCCAATTAATACCGCTATGGATTTCTATGAATTTCTTTCCATTCCCAACATTATAAAATATACCTCGGGCTATCGTGCCCCGGCTTCAATGACAGGACTCTAACCTGATTCGTACATCTCATCTCAACTCATATAAAACATTCCTCGGGCTTCCATGTCCCGGCTTCAATGACAGGTCCAACCTGAATCACAAAATCTCATATCAACAAAACTAACCTCTGTTTCCCAGTTCCACAATTATCACCGACAAAGAACTGGAATAAAATCCTCACTAGAAATCTCGACGTCTAATATCGCACAATGCATTAATCATGCGTAACTTCGCATAAAGGATATCGTATTTAATAACTTGATTTTTACGAGAAATGACTGAAACATTCTACTAGATCTTTTTATTGTCAGTCAGACACAGTTTAAAATGGGCCTAGAAAAACGTTTCTCTCCGTGACCAAATTCATCACCCTAGGTTCTCACCCGACAGCGCGCTTCCACTCGATTGAAAATGAGTAACCATGGATTTCTACATTATTAACTCAAATTGCAGACAGGAAAAATTTACGTCGAATGAACATCTTAATTTGACATCACAAAATATAGGCAGTACACTCACACGGATGACGATCTACATTGGACGTGATATCACTTCGAAACCCTATTCAATAACTTTTTACAACATTATACGGCACTCGCAAGACTTCAAAATTTTTATCCAAGTGGAAAATAAAACAAATGACTCTTTTAGTCTTATTCTCACATTTACAAACTTAGTAGGGGTGACTACTGCGTCGTATATCCCCATACAAATACACTTTTAGAGATCATGAGACAAGATATAAGAGGTAGTAAGATGGAAAGTCACCTACCTCATGTAGTCACACCATTGTTCGTCATAGGGCTCACCTGCGACCCTGGCATTTTATTTAGCCATTTTTACATTCATGGCTTCACAGTTCATTACTAATTTTCTTCAGGTTTCCTGGAATAAAGCATAAAAAAAGAAAATACCCTTCACTTGTTTGTTGAGCGCACACGATGGACTATAATTATTTCCGCACACGAATTACTTAATCACATTAGAATTTATTCAGTACTTTGACCGTCCTATCTGGTACAATTATTTCACTCAAGAAAACTATCTCCTCATGGAGACAAGACCTAGCCACAATGGCTAAAATCTGCAGTTGAACTCAGTCTACTTTCGTTGGTTGGATTTCGCAGAGCAGCTCAACAACTTTTCGTCCGCTTTGTATCACAAATGCCGGAGAAGGAGACTTCGTCATGGCGTCCCTTCGTATTTATAGCAGTTACCCCCTCTCTTCGAATCTCTCCCTTTGCCGCCCAGAAAATGTCTATAAATTTTCTGACTTAACTAAACTGTAGTTTCAAGAGTTTTGAAAAACAAACTAAAATTTCCAGAATGCATCTCCAAGTTATTCGCTTGATTAAAGTTATTTTAAATGCGGTTTCACTGAATTTAATAATTAAATAAATTTAAATGATTGAACGAAATGTTAACGAACAACAAATTTTATCTCCGCGGACTCTGGTTTCTTCACAAATTTCTACGCAGCTGTGATGTGAATTCAATATTGCGATGTTTATCTGGCTGGAAAAGAATTGTTACATAATTCATGTCCAGCTATATATCCTGTCTCGTGATTTCACACTTTAAAGTCTAATCTAGTCCTAACCATTATCAAAACTTGGATATCCTATGAATCTACGTACAAACCAAACAACTCGCCATATAATTACGATGTCATATCTCGTCATACCATTATGAATTTTGCACACCCCTCACATACAAACCGATCATCACGACAATCGCTCTATATTTTGGACAACCCTGAATTTGGTTACTCTGTTCCTTATACTCCAAGTTCGTGGTTTCAAATGTTCATTACGTCCCCAATTACAGTATTTCACAATACTCAGATCATTACCGGCTATGAATTTCAACTAAATCCAGCATTTTAACGTTTCCCTGGCCGAGAATACAGTACAATTTCAACTCCACGCCTGTCCCGTTATCATAGCTGAGGTCTCTCATCCCCCGAGTTCGCTTGGCAGTTACACGAAACACCTGGTTTATTCACAGTTGACTGGCTTCTCAAAATGCTCCCTTTAAACTCTGCCGACATAATTAAACAAATACGATATTCTAACCAACAAAATGCACAGGTTATGCTTCAAGATGCCCACACTAATTATACGCGTCGCCAATTATTACCGCTATGGATTTCTATGAATTTCTTTCCATTCTCAACATTATAAAATATTCCTCGGGCTATCATGTCCCGGCTTCAAATGACAGGACTCTAACCTGATTCGCACATCTCATCTCAACTCATATAAAACATTCCTCGGGCTTCCGTGTCCCGGCTTCAATGACAGGTCCAACCTGATTCACAAATCTCATATCAACAAACTAACCTCTGTTTCCCAGCTCCACAATTATCATCGACAAAGAACTGGAATAAAATCCTTACTAGAAATCTCGACGTCTAATATCGCACAATGCATTAATCAGGAATAACTTCGCATAAATGATATCGTATTTATTAACTTGATTTTTTTTATGAACAAAGTGACTGAAACATTCTACTAGATCTTTTTTATTGTCAGTCAGACACAGTTTAAAATGGGCCTAGAAAAACGTTTCTCTCCGTGACCAAATTCATCACCCTAGGTTCTCACCCGACAGCGCTTCCACTCGATTGAAAATGAGTAACCATGGATTATTATTATTAACGTCAAATTGCAGACAGAAAAATTTTACGTCGAATGAACATCTTAATTTGACATCACAAAATATAGGCAGTACACTCACACGGATGACGATCTACATTGGACGTGATATCACTTCGGAACCCTATTCAATAACTTTTTACAACATTATACGGCACTCGCAAGACTTCAAAATTTTATCCAAGTGGAAAATAAAACAAATGACTCTTTTAGTCGTACTCTCACATTTACAAAACTTAGTAGGGGTGACCACTGCGTCGTATATCCCCATTCAAATACACTTTTAGGGATCACGAGACAAGATATAAGAGGTAGTAAGATGGAAAGTCACCTACCTCATGTCGTCACGCCAGTGTTCGTCATAGGGCTCACCTACGACCCTGGCACTTTATTTAGCCATTTTTACATTCATGGCTTCACAGTTTATTATTATTTTCTTCAGGTTTCCTGGAATAAAGCATTAAAAAAAGAAAATACCCTTCACTTGTTTGTTGAGCGCACACGATGGACTATAATTGTTTCCGCACACGAATTAATTAATCACATTAGAATTTATTCAGTACTTTGACCGTCCTATCTGGTACAATTATTTCACTCAAGAAAACTATCCCCTCATGGACTCAAGACCTAGCCACACTGGCTGAAATCTGCAGTTGAACTCAGTCTACTTTCGTTGGTTTGATTTCGCAGAGCAGCTCAACAATTTTTCGTCCGCTTTGTATCACAAATGCCGGAGAAGGAGAGTTCGTCATGGCGTCCCTTCATATTTATAGCAGTTACCCCCTCTCTTCGGATATCTCCCTTTGCCGCCAAGAAAATTTCTATAAATTTTCTGACTTACCTAAACTGTAATTTCAAGAGTTTTGAAAGTGACTACATGCTTGCTACATTTCTGGCGGTAGTGTTCATGGACATTTAAAAATTTTACGGGTTCGATTTGTGAGATGATTGACCCCCTTTGATAGGCACTATATTTTTTTGACTTGGCTTGGTCACGCCTTGTACACGCGCTTTGAAATAGTTCACAAAAATGACTTGAGATTCTTCCGCCGTTGACACGTGTGGCTGACGTCACGTACCCCAGAGCGTGGGACCGAAGGTAATCACCCCCTCGTCACGTGTCAAATCCATGCTATCAAGAATCCAACTTTTAGTTTAATTGTTACATTATGCATAATGTTCTTAGGGCACAAAGGTCATGGGTTCAAGAGATAGATAGATAGATAGATAGATAGATATATAGATAGATAGATAGATAGATAGATAGATAGATAGATAGATAGATAGATAGATAGATAGATAGATATGGTTTATTTTAACTGGCAAGGTTAGGGACACGTGTCCCTGTCTAACACTTAACCAGTGAAATACATATAACTTATAACATAAAATAAAAATATAAAATACTGAAGAAATGAAAAAGAGACTGAAACAAATTACTATGCTACTATGCTATCCCACTTTACATAAAAAATGCCTATTATAATACACAATATAAATTAACATTTCGCTTCCTAAGTACGATAATATAATACCTACGAAGAAATTAACATACAACGAATTACAATAAGAATAAGAATAATAATATAGATAAACCTACTAATATTTACAATTAAATTGTCAAATTCCAGAAATATATCATATTGGCGAATGTTGCCTTTTTCGTGTGTTTACTGTGGGTGAAAAACATTACGAAATGAGGATCGGGATAAGGATAACTATGCAGGAAACCACAGCTGAGTACTCTCTAACACTATTAATAAATGATATAATAAAAAGAAGAAGAAGAAGACTGCTGCGCTACGACCTCGTTTCATAGATATATTTTGAGCACCTACTTTTAAATCTTCTGTGGTTTGATATTCCTCTGACCTCCTGCGGAAGGAAGTTCCATTCACGGCTGGCCACAACAGTGAAGGAATTGTTGTATGTTGAGGATTTATGTTTAGATATAGCGAGCAATGTCAAGCTCAGCGCTCTGTTGTTCATATTATGGTGTTCACATGGGCTATGAAATCGTTCATACAGGTAAGTTGGAAATTGTAAGGTAAGAATTCGGTGCAATGAAGTCAGGGTATGCAGCCTGCGTCTCTCTTCAAGACGTAGCCATCCGAGAACGACGTAAGACTGGGTAACATGATCTGAAAATTTCAGATTACATATAAATCTTACACAGGCATTCTGTGCACGTTGTAGTTTACCTCGAAGCTCGGTTTTCGTGTCTTTGTAAACTACGTCACAATAATCGAATATTGGAAGATCGAGGGTATCAACTAGTTCCTTCTTTAAACTGAACGGAAAAGTAAATTTGAAATTGTTTAATGTGTGCAACATAGCAAAAACTCGTCTACTCACAGATATTGCCTGATTCGTCAACTAGAGGTGCTGGTCAATGGTTACTCCGAGATATTTTACGCTCTTCCAAAAGGGCAAAGTTTGATTTTGAAGTCGGACGTCAGGAATGGACATGCAGTAATAACTGGAAATAAGTCTTGGGTGGGCAATTGCTATGGTTTGGGGTTTTTTCGGGTTTAAAATAAGTCCATGCTTGGAAGACCATTTACTTATGGCCTCTAGATCCATGTTAATTTGCTCGATTCCTGCCGAAACGTCTGTTGGTTTCGCATGGATGTACAATTGTACGTCGTCAGCATAAATGTGACGTTTACAATGTGTCAGCTGTTTAGCTAGGTTGTTGGTATAGACAGAAAATAGTAAAGGAGGTAGGGTTGACCCTTGAGGGACACCTGTTTTCACATACTGCCACGAAGAAAATGTACCTTGATTGATGACACGTTGTTGACGTTCGTGTAAATAAGCTCCCATCCATCTCAGAGTACTGTAGGAGAACCCTAGGTGATAAAGTTTGGATATGAGCAACTCATAGTCTACAGAGTCAAATGCTTTGCTGAAGTTCAATAATACTAGAATTGTCAGTTTTTGCTCATCAATAGCCTGTCTTATATCGTCAGTCACGCTTAGTAAGGCAGTATACGTGCTGTGATTGCGTCGGAAACCTGACTGGTGTCGGTCTAGTATGTTGTGATCGTTGAGATAGCTCGTGATTTGACTATGCAAAATGTGTTCGAGTCCCTTGGCTACTATAGACAGTATATTAATAGGTCTGCAGTCACTGTTTAGTCTTGGAGATTTTGTCTTCGGTAAAAGATGTACCAGGGCCATTTTCCAGACAGTTGCAAATACACTGTTTTGAAGGGATAAGTTGTATATGAATGTCAGTACTGGAATAATAGCGTCGATAATTTCCTTTAGCATTATAATACATATATTGTCCACCCCCGTGGATTTAGTTTTAATTCGCAAATAGCCGCTTTCACTTGCAGAGGAGAGACACAACTAAAATAAAATTTGTCTTTGCCTGCGGGTGGTGTGTTGTAATTTGCACTCAAGAGATTTTCTTTTGATTTTTCGATAATTGTACATGGGAGGATACGAAGTGATTCGTTTTAATTCGCAAGATAGACGCTTTCACTTGCAGGGGAGAGACACAACTAAAATAAAATTTGTCTTTGCCTGCGGGTGGTGTGTTGTAATTTGCACTCAAAAGATTTTATTTTTATTTTTCGATAATTGTACATGGGAGGACACGAAGTAATTATTCAATTCATCAAGAGAAATTTCCAAATCGTTTACCTTGTCCGGTTCATTTAGTCCAAATTGGTGGATTGACTTCCATAAAGTAACGGGTCTTACGTCAGGTTTTATAAGGTCGAGCGTTTCTTACTGCCTGAGTCGTTTTATTACGTACTGTAGTCGTTTGTAAAGTGATGGCTAGCTCATTAATGAGTCGTTCAAAATGAACGCTTCACTCCTATGAAGTGTGAACTAACCACTCATTTTCAATGAACTGGTAGTTCAAACACTTCACAGTTCTCACACTTCATATCATTCACAGTTCTCAAATTTCATATCACTCACAACTCATTCGATTCGTCTGTAGCTCGCTCACTCCCTCTCTCTCTTCCCTCCTCTGACTAGCTACGTAATTCATTTCCTCCTTTACTCCCAGTCCCATCCTACCTGTCAACTGTGTTATTAAACCATTAATGATAATATACGAAGACACTGATAACCCGACAGAGTGACCACAGCAGACATGCAAATAAAATGCTTACCTTGTGAATCTGGAAGTAAAAAAAGGGCTGAATCCACAGTCGAAAGAGTATCTTCCTTGCAGGAGTGTTCATCTCACACAACACTTATGGTAATTAATTAAACAAAACTGCAGACTAATTAAATCTATATAAATAAAATTGTAGGAGGTCCGCTGTCTGTAATTTCTTTTGTTTTGCCAATTTTTCAGATATTTATCCGTTTTAGGTCAACTCAAGACCGTATCGGTGGTTTTTACGTTTCGTGTCTGTCTGTTTGTCTGTTTGTCTGTCTGTTTGTCTGTTCCAACATCACGTCGAAACGGCTGGATAGATCTCAACCAAACTTCATATTTAGAGTATACTCATCCCGGGGAAGGTTTCGATATATATATCATTTTAAAATCTTTGAATAGACGGGGGGTTTATAGGAAAACCAGAATGGTTTTTCCACCATCACGTCGAAACGGCTAGATAGATCTCAACCAAACTTCATATTTAGAGTATACTCATCCCGGGAAAGGTTTTGATATGCATATCATTTTAAAATCTTTGAATACACGGGGGGTTTATGGGAAAACCAGAATGGTTTTTCCGCCATCACGTCGAAACGGCTGGATAGATCTCAACCAAACGTCATATTTGGAGTATACTCATACCGGGGAAGGTTCCAATATGCACATCATTTTAAAATCTTTGAATAGACGGGGGTTTATAGGAAAACTAGAATGGTTTTCCTCCATTTTCTCTTATACTATTGATTTTCTGTAAACTTCATTTACCGTACGTGAAACGCCTCTTCATTATAAACAACTTTCGTTATGTTCATAATTTACCTTACTCTTCACATGACAGAGAAATTTACAATTTTCCGCTGGTATCATGCTCTGCATTGAGTGACCGACAGACCGACAACGAACCTACAGGTTACCATGGCAACGTCTCTGACTGCATGCCAGCAGCGAAGTAACGTATTGCCATTTTCCTCATCATGCTTTTAAATTCGTGGTTGTTCCTTGGGTAGAAGGAAACGGAGGCGTCAATCGGCCTATCTGCGGGATATTGGCGGAATATCGTTGGATGTTATAACCGCCCTCGAATAGATTAAATAATAACACCATAAGTCATCTTCTTATTATTTGTTTACCTAGGAATCACTGGACCTAAATTTCTCCTCTGCTACCGCTTTATTATATCCATAACTCACACTAGCATAATTTATTGAGGGGCATTTGATTTTCCAATACATTAACTTGGCATTTACATATTTGTCGTTATCCGGCTGTCCTCAGTTATAATCCATTTTCTATTACTTTCAACTTTCTTAACTGTATTATTTTCTTCCTTAATTACGCCGATGTACGCGAGTGCTACAAACTACTGGATGTATTTCCACCAGGACTCATATTTAGAATACACCTGTCCTTGATAGGTTTTAGGGCAAATATTGTTTCTAATATCCCTGAACTGACTGGGGTTTATACGAAACCGAAACGGTGATTTTGCACTTCCACAAAATATACACAACCAACGTTAATTTAAATCTACCTGCCATGGTAGAAATTAATTTCTAAACCTTTTTTCCTCATGTGCATCATTTCGATACGAGGATTAATACGGGATATATCAATAACGGACCGTTTTTCTGTACAAGTCCCATCGGACTTAACTCACGAGCGGGTGCGTGTAAAGCGTATTCCTTACAACTTGAAAACTACTGAAGACATTCGAACCAAAATTTATATTTAGCATCCACCTGTCCAAAGGTAGGTTTTAAACGTAAATAACATTTCATGTTCCGGAATGGACTGGCGGTTTATAGGGAACCGAAATGGTGATTTTACTCTTCCACAATATATACAGAACAAGACCAACCTGACTGGAAATCGACCAAACGTGATGGAATTCCACCTCTAAAGCTTTTTTTTCATGAGCATTTTTTCGTCAGGAGGATTAATAAGTGAGATATCATGAATGGTCACTTTTGCAGGTTAAGTCCAGCGGACATAGCCCAAAAGGTGTTTTACATGGAGCAGATTCCTTATCTATATAAATCAAATCGTAACGACTGTGTGCCTCTACACTGACTATTTTGGCGAAATTTTCGTACAGCTTTCCGTTTAAGGGGTAATAATGACCATCTGCATAATTTTTGGTTTAGTTTCCTGAAAGTCCTAATTATTACCCGCCTCGCCCAAAATCCAGATTGCGGCATAATCTGCCAGAAGAAAAAGAAGATAATTGAAATTTGACAAAATTATACGTTTTAGCCTGTAACGAACGGAAAACATCCAAGATCATTAAATTTTTCATTTTTATCCCCGAAGAATATCGAAATATGCAGGCAATTTTCATGATGGTGCAGACCTTCGGAAATTCCTATCACATAACGGATTGCACAATCTCCGTTCAATTTGGAATGATCTACAACCTTGGTCTTATGACTTTTTGCTGTATCTGTATCCCTTTTACGTTTGAATTTTCTCTATTAATCGATGTTAAGTCAATTTGGAATTTTCGCATGCATAATTCATACTTTCGATTACTTATAAGAAATACAGAATCATCAAACTCTTCACGAAAATTGGCCCACCCAGTAGCCATATGCGAGCCAAATGCTATGTATGTAGCTGTCACATAATTATCCGAAAAGTAATGTAATGTGAGATAATCTTACAAAACCTTTACCCTGTTCCACGTTTCTAACTCAATCTGACCCAAGAATAGATGACATATCATAGGACCAGCCATTTAGGTCACTAAATCCGGCGTGTCTTATGGTATAATCCTTTGTCGATATGACGTACGTTTAATAGCAGTTAATCTGTAAATGAAGGTCTTCAATATTGTAAACACGCATATACTTTCGTATGTCGATCTATATATATTCACTGATGTCGATTTGTAGCGATCGAGAAAGGGTGGGTCTGCTATTGTAATCAGTACTCCCCACACCGACTTTGACTGGCAGTATGAAAGGGTTCCTTCTCCAACTCCTGTGTAACTGTCATTAGTAAGGAAGGCCTACAATTGTAATGAATAGTTCACTTCTCGATTTGACTCGCAGAAGGCAAGTGAGCATGCAGTTTTGTTTAAAACTCCCCTACCCGATTGTGTTTGGCATTAGGCAAGGGTGCCCGCCAGTATAAAGAAATGTCCTCATCTAAAATGTGACTGGCATTAGGCATAGTGGCCTGCTATTTTGATGGAAACTCACCAACTTGGTGTGACTGGCAGTAAGCTGGCTGGAAGTAGGACAATGGGCCTGGCATTATAATGATAACTGCACAACTCAATTTCGAGTGATAGTAGGGTAATTGCCTGCCATTATAATAAAAACTGTAATCTGTCTGGAAGTAGGAAAGGGGGGCTGCCATTTTAACGAAAACTCCCCAAATCTATTCTGTCCGCATAGTAGGCAATGGGGCCTGCAATTATAATGTAAACTTCCCAACTCGATTGTGAATGGCAGTAGGCAAGTGAGCCTGCCGTTATATCACAAATCCATAACAAACACTTTACATTGGAAACAACGTACGGGGACCTCCCCATGCACTTTCTCGGATAACGCTAAGAGACATGCAATTTTAAAACAATCTTATTTACTGCATGTACACTATTTACTTCGATATTCGAATACAATGTAGAATACCGTAGCGAAGCACGGGTACATTCGCTAGTAAAAATATAAAAATGAACGTACTTTGTATCACTTCTTATAAGTAAAGAATGCTTTGAATCCACAGCCTAAAGAGTATCATCCTTGTAGGAATGTTTATCACATAAACAAAATTTCACTTTGGAGAATGTCCGACTCGTTGGCTGAATGGTCAGTGTACTGGTCTTCGGTTCAGAGGGTCTCGGGTTCGATTCCGGGCAGGGTCGAGGATTTTAACCTTCATTGGTTAATTCCAGTGGCCCGGGGGCTGGGTGTTTGTGCTGTCCCCAACATCCCTGCAACTCACACACACCACACATCACACTATCCTCCACCACAATAACACCCAGTTTCCTACACATGGAAGACGCCGCCCACCCTCAACGGAGGGGCTGCCTTACAAGGGCTGCACTCGACCAGAAATAGCCACACGAAATTAAAACTTTGGAGAATAGACTAATTAAATAAAATAATCAAAATGAACGGACTTTATATCACTTTTAAAAACCTGAAGCTGGAATCGTCTCTCCTAGAGTGCTTTAAGTTACTATGATTTAGCTCTTCCACTAGCTTCTCGGCCATCTCATTCACATCATCACGAATATGAGAGTTATTGGCAAATCTGCAATACCATCTTCTCAATGATCGAATGAGGAGTATAACTTTTGGCGCAGTGACCAGTATTTCATTGCTCATTTCCTCAGTACAATCTTTGAAAACTTGCACCACTTCGCAGACTTGTGTTATGCTTGCAATGTCGTCTGCAGAAGCGGTTGTACTGACAATGGGTGAATGGACTTCAATTAAAAATGAGAGCTACTTGTTAGTGAGAGCACACTATATGAAAGGTGGTGGTGGTGGTGATTATTGTTTTAAAAGAAAGTACAACTAGGCAACCGTCCTCAATTAAAACTAATCAGAGAGCAAAAACTGAAGTGATCCCACATTCCGAAAAATGAAGGTATCGGCCAGAGGAAGACAAGGGCCACGAAGGGCGTGGAAATGAGACTCCCCAGGCCTCGAATGCTCTAATATCGTCGGAGTTGGAAAAGAACACGAGCTGAGCAAGGGAGGTAGAATAGGATAGATGAAAGTGAGGAACCTGGCACAAGTGGAAGCAATGCCAGGACTCAGTTAATGGCCCCGTAATCACCAATCCACGCTCCAAAGTTCAGAGCCCCTGGGCCCCCTATAGTCACCTCTTATCAATACATCAATCAATCAATCAATCAATCAATCAATCAATCAATCAATCAATCAATACTGATCTGCATTTAGGAAGTCGCCCAGGTGGCGGATTCCCTATCTGTTGTTTTCCTAGACTTTTCCTAAATGATTTCAAAGAAATTGGAAATTTATTGAACATCTCCCTTGGTAAGTTATTCCAATCCCTAACTCCCCTTCTAACGACAGGCAGGGGATACCGTGGGTGTTATTCTACCTCCCCCGCCCACAGAAGATTCATCAAGGTAGATAAATAGACATTTATGGCAGTGATAGTCATTTTCATTCTATTTCGGATTGAATTTTTAAGAGGAAAAATGTTATGATATGAAGAATAACGTTGGTAAGCCTGGTGTTTTCTGCCAGGGCACAGCTAAAAAACCTATCACGTGGCAGATAAAGACACAGTTGAATGCATCATGCGAATAAGATGACCCTAGATTAAATGTACTTCCTTCGTGATATAAGACAGGTCTCCCTATTTATCTTTTCCCTGTCCTTATCAACCATCATCTAGATGCTGTAAGCAGGTAAGCCATTTGGTCCATAATTACATAGCTCTGCCATCTGTTGGTAATATTATTAAGTATTATGAAGCTTTAATGAGTGAGTGAGATACTGTGACCGAAGTCGCTGCTGAACGACATACTCAGCAGCTTCATCAGGCTTGAATACTTCATGGACGAACTACTTCATGAACGAACTAGTTCATTTGAACGGTTCACAGTAAAGAGTGTGAATGAGGCAAGTAGTTCATAGGAATGAACTGGTTCGAACCATCGCTATTTGTAATAGATAAAGCTTTCCTCTGTCGGGTAATGTTTATAGCAAGATTCCCGCGCTTCGCTACGATATTATACTGTAATTTCAATAAGTCACTACTGATCTGCATTTAGGGCAGTCGCCCAGGTGGCAGATTCCTTATCTGTTGTTTTCCTAGCCTTTTCTTAAATGATCGCAAAGAAATTGGAAATTTATTGAGCATCTCCCTTGGTAAGTTATTCCAATCCCTAACTCCCCTTCCTATAAAAGAATATTTGCCCCAATTTGTCCTCTTGAATTCCAACTTTATCTTCATACTAGCGAATGTACCCGTGCTTCGCTACGGTATTCTACATTGTATTCGAATATCGAAGTAAATAATGTGCATGCAGTAAATAAGATTGTTTTAAAATTGCATGTCTCTTAGCGTTATCCGAGAAAGTGCATGGGGAGGTTCCCGTACGTTGTTTCCAATGCAAAGTGTTTGTTATGGATTTGTGACATAACGGCAGGCTCACTTGCCTACTGCCATTCACAATCGAGTTGGGAAGTTTACATTATAATTGCAAGCCCCATTGCCTACTATGCGGACAGAATCGATTTGGGGAGTTTTCGTTAAAATGGCAGCCCCCCTTTCCTACTTCCGAACAGATTACAGTTTTTATTATAATGGCAGGCAATTACCCTACTATCACTCGAAATTGAGTTGTGCAGTTATCTTTATAACGCCAGGCCCATTTTCCTACTTCCAGCCAGCTTACTGCCAGTCACACCAAGTTGGTGAGTTTCCATCAAAATAGCAGGCCACTATACCTAATGCCAGTCACATTTTAGATGAGGACATTTCTTTATAATGGCGGGCACCCTTGCCTACTGCCAAACACAATCGGGTAGGGGAGTTTTAAACAAAACTGCATGCTCACTTGCCTTCTGCAAGTCAAATCGAGAAGTGAACTATTCATTACAATTGTAGACCTTCCTTACTAATGACAGTTACACAGGAGTTGGAGAAGGAACCCTTTCATACTGCCAGTCAAAGTCGGTGTGGGGAGTACTGATTACAATAGCAGACCCACCCTTTCTCGATCGCTACAAATCGACATCAGTGAATATATATAGATCGACATACGAAAGTATATGCGTGTTTACAATATTGAAGACCTTCATTTACAGATTAACTGCTACTAAACGTACTGAACCCATAATTCTACGGTGAGAAAAATTTTTCATTTTTCCCAAATATTTATTTGGTATTCAGAAACTACTGTATGTTTGAGGGCAGCCATTTTGCGCTCCCAAGAGCCCGATGTTGCGTGGGAAGGTTCCCGCAAGGCGAGCTCGTGGATTGCCGGGACACCTCGGTGGAACTCGAGTGCCCGACAATTTTCTAAATTAATGAATTCTGCACAACGAGGGATTTTGACAAGATAGTAAAGGAAGAAATAAATAAGCAAAATTATTCATACACCCTCTGTGAAGGTAGTGACACCAGGGACAATTTTAGATGCAGTTAAGCCTAAGTGTGTGTTAGCGTGAGAACAGCGAGCTAGTTACACGTGCCAAGGTCGTGGGCAGAAGAAAACGCGCGAAACGCACGGGCAGAAACAATTTATTTCTCCTGTTGTGGGTGTAGGAAAATTATAAAATTAACACCTAACATAAGTGCAAGTCTGTCCGGAGTTCTGGGACAAATCTTATCAAAATTGGTCTATTAGAAGCAAATTTGGCAGATTTCACAACCAAGCCTCATAGAGGGGATAGCGTCCTTCCGGAAATTATAAAAGAAACCCCCCACCGTAGATTTTTCAGTGTCGATCTGGAACTTGAAGCCGCGGGAGCTCGTGCCCGTCGTCATTAGAAATTCGCGCCAGATTGACCGACAATAATTCAATACATGTTCGTGGCTAAAGTCCATATATTAGTTAAGAAGAAAAGTGATTGGAGAAACTGTGAACGTTTGCAGACGAACTGGGAAGGTGTAGGCTGGTTGAAAATTACACAGCAGATTTTATTTTTATCATTTCCTGTACTCTTGTAAGTGAAGAAGGTCTGGGGGAAGCGATTCAAAATAGTTCTACTCCCTTATCGGCCGAACACCTGTTCTTGTTGAAACAACGGGGAGAGAAACCACTCTGGGAAGCGCATCAGACAGTTAGAGTCGACTGCAGAACGAGGGAAGTTCGTGGTGCAAGTTACAAAGAAAGTGCATTATTTATGGTAATTTTAATCTCGTGTGTGTGTGAAGGGTAGTGTTTGGATGAGTGAAATGTTGAAAATGAAAATGTTGTCTGTGAAAATGAGTGGTTAAGTGCGAGGTTGCTGGAGATGATGTAATCAGAATGCTGAGAATGTCACCAATGTGCAGGTCTGTCTATTTTATATTATGTAGTTAGTTAGTTAGTTCCTGTCTGTCCTAACAAAATTTCCAGATGATTGTCGGGTGATATGCGTAATTATCAGGCGAAAGGCGTTGTAAATTTTGGTCAGCGTGTGAAAATTTCAGTGTGTAAAGTTCATGTCAAGAACGGTAAAATGCGACGCTTAAAATTTTGTGTTGAGATGAGATATCATTCAAAGTGCGGATTTGTGAACGTTATAAGTGTAAATTTGTCGTGGCGAATATTGTAATTTCAGGTGTCAGTTGCATTCAGAAATGTTGGTCAATAATAATAATAATAATAATAATAATAATAATAATAATAATAATAATAATAATAATAATAATAATAATAATAATAATAATAATAATGTTTACCGCGAGATAAGGAAATTCTTCTCTGTTAAATTACATTTAACCAGTTATTTCTACAAGGATCGTAGGCATATTTAGATAATGTCAATAAAATTTGTTAGAGTCTCAGTCGTTAATGGGAAGGAAATTTTGAGACATCGTGTATACTGGAATTGCGAAAGGTCGAGGTGTGCTCTTGGATTCTTGAGGTCTGAAAGCCTTAATAATAGTAAAGTAAGAGATGTGTTTAATAATGTTTGTCATTTTCACCAGGGGATCGAAGTATGAAAAAGGGTCGTGAAGGAAAGGGGGATTGAGAGCGATGGATTGATATGTACGTGGAGATGAGAGAGAAGTAGTACCGCTGAAATAAAGCGAGGAGAAAGTGTGTTGAGACAAGTTGTATTTTTGTAGAGGAAGTATTTAGAAACAGGCTGTGTGAAACAGGCTGTATTGTTTTCCGCAATCAATCCGAATTTGAGACGACTATGGTGTGAATTTATAGAAAGATTCCAAGTGAAAAACGACTCTGGTAAATGTTAAGTCTGGGCAGTACACATCCAGTGATTTTTGTTACGAAAAGCCCGCATGGATGATAAGAGAATGAACGATCTTCAGGATCAAGGAGCACTCTGGACACACGGTTGGGTTATATTTAATTTGTTCATTGGAGAGGTCATGGATAAGATGGTTGGAGTTGATGATAGGCGATCTGAGAATTTCGAATGCGATGGTGATGATTATTATTTTGAAGGCGTCCACTAAAAGGGTACCCGTGTGTTGGGAATTTTCATTTGCTTCCCTAACACGTCAGTGCACAGGCTGAGATTGCGTTCGAGGTGGAGAACCGTTCGTCACGTCTATTTATTTTTTGAGTTCACATATTATAATGATGTAGACACTTACTGTATTTTTTCGAGAGGTAGACACTTGCTGTATTTCGACTTGCATTCATTTGATAATAGAGACGTGGGTTCCGTCGTGCGTATTTGTTTGACGAAATCTAGTGTTAAATATCAGAGTTGTTTGAGAATTGCATTTCGCCTGATATGTTAAGGGAGACGTAGTACGACCCACTTTGACGCCCGACGATAGATTTAGGACGTCACGTGTTTATTCTTGGAGTCATTGATGATGAGACGTCCTAGGTCACGCCCGACGATAGGACTTGGAAGGCATCATGTACATAATGATTAGGTTTAGGTTGTACAGATTTCAAGTGAGCCCGACGATAGGTCTGGGATGGTAGCTGTACACACTCGAGTCTCAGTTTAGATTTCTTTTTCTTTTGTTTCTTTTGTGAAGTGGCCTGGTTGAAGGTAGCCATTACAGTGCGATATGATTTATTGTAGAGGGTCCATGCGAAGCTCTCATTGAGATAACGGGACTGCTGTTGACAAACGAGGGCTGTCCAAGTGTGGGACATCGACCCGATCTAGATTATATTTTTACTGTGTTTCTTCGTGCGTGTTAAGCTGTATGACTTCGTGATGTTAATTTATTTTTACGGACTTTATTGTTTCCTTGTCTTGACGTCCGTTTTCATTGATAGTGTGCATTATTGACACTCAGTGTTTTAGAATGAGACTTGAGTTGCGAATGCGGTTTCGATTCGTCAGCCAGTAATTTTATTTTATATTTTAATCTTGTCGTATTTTCATTCGTATTCATAGTTAGAATAAGTAAGTAATCACTTTACCAGTAGTGTGTTGGGACAGACAGTAAATAGAGAGATCTGTACTGGTAGCATTGTTGTCAAGGGAAAGAATTCCTTAAATTTGTAGTAAATTTTAGCGTGGACTGGTAAATTTATTAAGCATAATAAACCCATTTCTAACCTGAAAATCGGTTCAATAATAATATTTTCAAGTGACTTTTCACTTTTTGATTAACTTCAGTGTTTGGCATTTCTTCCAAATGCATGATTAGTAAGTGTTTCCTGCATTTCGCAGTTTTGTTCCTTTAGAACGACTTAACGTAAGATCCTCCCGGATCATGTTGTTGTTGGTTCCTTCCGAACAGTTGTTTGGGGTGATGCACGTTTAGCATCGGGACTACCTTATCACTTAAGGGTGTCATGAATGACAAATATATGGTGGAATTTTATTTCAATTGTGAATGATGCCATTAACTTGTAGTGAACACCATGCTTTCCTATAATATTTCGCAACCTATCCAAAGCAACTGATAGTCAGTTTGGTTCGATTAAGGGTCCATTCGGCGGATGTTCCGTATCCGTGAAGGGTATTTGACTGGTGGATAATCTTAATTAAGAGAAAATCAGGCGTTCTACTTGTTGAAAGTCAGATTTTCCACGGATCGTGTGGATTAACTCTCAGTTCTCGTTTGGAATGATAGGTGCCCGGTTTTCAGGTCTTCCCTTTTTCAGTTTTTCAGTTTCGCTGTCCACTAACATATTAGCTTCTCTGAAGCAACTCTTCGACATTGGAAGAAACGAAGTGACGGTATGTAATGTGACTGTGTTTGGAACTTTTCAAAAATCAATAATTAAATTTTTTTATATTTTTGTGGCAAGAATGCATATTAAATTAACGATGTTATCGTGCTCTTTCAGTTTAAATAAAAGTTAGTAAGCACATTTTTGCTCCTCATTTCAAGTAGTTAGGCTTTCTTCTGAACCCCATCGTTTGGTTAAGATCGTGACCGAATTTATTCCCGCAACGACCCAAGATTTAAGAGTTCTAAATTGTTCTACTATAGCAGCCGTGGCCGACCAACGATGGAATGGTAAGTTCAAGGGTTCAGTAGAAGTGGCTTCCAACGTGGTGGCTTCAGTCACTTAAGACAGGGCCTAAGTACATCGAGAGAAGAACTACAAGTTAAGTTGGTTGACATCAGTGAAACGATGACCAATTGTAGGAGTGTTATACGTTGGTGGATCAGTAGAAGTGGCGCCATCAACTTTGGGGCCTTAATGTCACGATAACGATGAGGAGCCCAAAGTCACGATAACGATACGATGCCACGATAACGATAATGAAATTATCCATTGAAAATAAATGTTAGAAAAATATAAAATAATGTTGAGGCCTAAGCCACATTATAAATAATACAAGCGGGTGAGAACTATGGCTGAGCCACAGTTAAACGAATTATGCCCAATGAGAGTGCTAGATATTAACACGTTTAATGAGGAGCGTAACTACTTGGTAGATAATAATAATAATAACAGTCACAATGCATTTTTAGGAAACCAGTACTTAAAGCTGTATTGAAGCTTATGTCATGTTGCCAATATAAATTTTGGAAGTGGTAACGCTGAATTACATTCAAAGTTTATGCGTTAACATGTTCTTTGTTTAATTAATTTACGGAAGCGAAAACATTTGGGATATTTATCCAGAGTAAATTATTAACTTTAGAATTTTCTTTTTATTAAACAAGTTTGTGATACCAGCCACCTAAACAAAATTTTATGAGACAACTGTTGGAATGTTGTCAGTTTCGGTATTAAATTATAATAGCGTTTGTATGTGAAAACGCAGTAGATAGTGAATTCTTTCCCTAGTAGTTTGGAGTATTCTGGTTGCATCAACAGCCAGCGTACTCATTATTGTATTCTTTGTGGTATTGTGAGATGGAAGGTCAGGCGACCTTGGAGAAGTTAATGCAGATGATAGAGGACATGAAAGTCCAGAATGAGAATTTAAGGGAGGATATGAAAGTTCATAATGAGAATTTAAATAGTAAGATGGAGGATACGAAAGGGCAAATGTTAGAAAGTTTTGATAGTAAGATGGAGGACGCGAAAGTCCAGAGTGAGAATTTGAGAGAGGACATGAAGGCTCATAATGAAAGTTTGGATGGTAAGATTGAGGAGTTGCAGTCGAGTTTGAAAGACACTCGGGAGGAGTTACAGTCTAGTTTGAAAGACACTAGTGACGAGTTAAAGAGTAGTATTGAGGATACCCAGGCTAGGTGTAAAGAGTCTAGTGATGAGTTGAAGGCTGGATTGAAGAACGTAGTTCGTGAGACATACACTATGTGCACCGAACTTAAAGAGGAAGTTAGGGGTGAGATAGGTAAACTCAACCAGCGTTTTGATGATAGCCGAGTGGAAATTAGGGATGAAATTGACAAACAATTTGCGGAAGTGCAGGTCAATTTAAAGAACGATTTTGATAAACAATTTTCTAAAATCCATGACAGTTTAAAAACCGATATGGACAAGCGTTTTGACGAAAGCCACGACATGTACAGTAGGTTATGTGATAGTCAGGATGAGATGAGAAAGGAACTTGACAAGCATTTACTGGAAAGCCAGGCGGCGCATAAGCAGCTGATCGACAGTCAGGTTGAATTTAAGGACGACATTACACAACAGGTCGTAGAGATGCGGATCTCCAGTGATAAGGAAAAGGGGAAAACGCTAACCATAATAGAGGAACAACGTCAAATATTATCTGCGGACATTCAGTCACTGAACAACAAGGTAGATAAAATTAGTGTGGAATTGGAGAGTCAGGTATTGTCAAAAACCGAAACCATGGAGAAGAAACTGTTGCAAGTTAATGAGGAAGCAATTAGTAAACTCAAAGCGGCTAATGAGGACTCCGAAACTTTAATTAAAGAAATTCAAGAGGAGTTAGTTGAAATGAAAAATGAACATACCAGGGAATTCAATGACAGGCAAATTAGTATAGAACAGGACTTAAGGGAAATCACGTCAGCCCAGGAAGAGACAGACAAGAAAGTTGGGTTCATTAAGAGCGAAGTGAGCAGTTGGATTAGCAGCGTGGTAGATATGCAGTCCAAGGTGGACAAAGTATTAAGTCAAACCTCGACAGCTGTTAATTCTGACCTCAGTGGTCAATTGCCAAATATCAGTCATGTGAATAATAACGGTCAGAGCTCAAATGTAGATACCAGTCGATCTCAAGGCTCAGGGGTCACAAACGTTATTAACATGATCAAGTTACATGAGGACCAGCCCAAGAAATTTAATGGAGGTCCACATACCACGCCGAAGGGGTTCCTTAAGGATCTCAGGGAGTACATCCGGGACGCCAAGATTCCTGAGGAACGTCAGTTGAGGGTAGCTGAAAGATATTTAGAGGGGGCACCACTTTTATGGTTTAAAGGCTTCCGATACCACTTTGATACCTTTGATGAATTCCATAGGGCGTTTCTCAATAAATTTTGGAGTACGGAAATTCAGCAGAGTCTTAGATTAGAGCTATACTCACGTCGGTATAATGCAATAGGCCCTACAAAGTTCAGTGAATACTTTATTGCCCAAATGGTAAAGTTCAGAGAACTTGAGGCACCGCCCTCGGAGCAAGAGTTGGTACAGGCCATCCAGAAGCAGTTATCTCCCGAAGTGCAAAGGATGCTCATTGCATCAAAGGTAGAGACCCCCATGCAGGCAGAAATGATCCTTAGGCAATTGGATCATACCCATAATCAAATAGCACCCAGAGGGGGACGATCGCACGAGCAACATGTAAACACTGTTAGCCAGGTTCCAGAGGGAAGTCCAGAGGCACCCGAGCAGGGGAAACCACAGCCGACTGAGCGGAGGCGTGAGTTTCGCAATAACTGGGAACCCTCGCATCCACGAAATGAGGATTGGAAAAGGCGTAGGGGTAATTGGAATTATCCACAAAGGAGGAACCCTTACTGGAGGCGATACGATGGGGACAGAGAAAACCAGAGGAATTTCAGGAATGGACTTAATAACCGCAGGGACTGGGGAAATAATCGAACCCAGAACTTCCGCCGTGATGAGGATGAACGGTACCGTGAACGTGTTCAGTACACCGACGGGTTAAGGAAGGACCACGAAAGAAAAAAATGGCAGGGGGCTATACAGCGCCAGGACGTCAACACCGACTGTTTCGGGGCTGAAAGTCTGGAATTCCAGAAGGCACATAGGCAAGACCAACGAAACTCCGGTCTGAACCCGTTTGCGCCGAATTTCGAGCAAGAGTCAATGTCGACTCTTGATAGAAAAAAAAACTTCAAATTCCCAGTAGGAGATTTTTCAGAGTCTCTCATCCCAGATTCTGAAGAAGAGACGTCAGATGAGTGGGTGGTCGCACAGATAGATTCGTGGATCATTACCTCTGATGACTTGGTGGAAGACCACTTAAAACAGGAGAGCAATCAAGTAAAGAAACTGCCTTTAATAAATGTCCGCATCTGTAATTTTCATGTCAAAAGTTTGGTAGATACCGGGGCCAGTATTAGCATCATCTCCCAAGCTCTCTTCGACGATTTGAGACAACGAAATAAATTGCCAATTATTCCGGTGTCAAATGTAAAAATTCGAGGGGTCATTCCTGACAAAATTGCGGTTTGTAAGGTACAAACTTATTTGGACGTACAAATTGGAAATTCAACTTTCGCTCATGCATTCGTAGTCATGTCCAAAATGCACTACAATGTAATTTTAGGGGCTGATTTTATCCGTGAGACCAACGCAGTCATTGACTTGAGCAGGAACCAGATAAAGTTCAGGAAAGAAGAGGGAGCAGAAGTCATTACACTAAATGAGGAATTGGGAGAAGATAGAACATTAGAATATGGCGAAGAGGAGGCCCAATGTGTAGACTTTGTAAATTCATTAGAGGGAGTCGCTGGTGAAATTGACAGTGTAGATGACGAAGGGATTCATCATGAAGAGTTACATGACGTCTTGGAAGCTGAGGTTGACACTGATTACGAGGCCTTAATTGGGTTAAAGGTCGCGGAATGCCCTGGTACTGTAGAAGAGAAGGAAAAACTTAGAGCTCTCTTAATGGAATATATATCTGTGTTCGATTCCAAACCGGGTCTAATCCCTAATTTCACATATGCACTAGCTGTTACGGATTGGACACCGTTTAAGAGGAGACCGTACCCTATACCGGACAAGTATTATGCGCAAGCTGCAAAAATTATTAAGGAAATGGAGGAGAACGGGCTAATTTCCAAGCAGCCCACTCCATATTTGAATCCGTTGGTCGGGGTTCAAAAACCGGACGGGTCTCTGCGCGTGTGTTTGGACGCTCGTGCCCTCAACGAACGCCTAGTCCCCGAGCATGATCATGCCCCTCCTATTAAAGAGGTTATTAAACGTTTTAGAGGAAAATCACGTTTTATTAGCGTTGATTTGACGTCCTCATATCATCATATCGGTTTGGAACTCAAGTCTAAATTGTTTACTGGCTTCCTTTTTGACCAACAGACGTATGTCTTCAATCGTCTCCCATTCGGGTTGAAAAATGCCGGTGCAGCTCTCATACGCGCCCTAGATCGATGTCTAACTGATGAAGTTAAAGCCGCTACAACTCGGTATGTCGATGACATCTTGCTAGCTTCATCCAGTTTTGAGGAAAATATCAGGGATTTGAGGAAACTCCTGGAGAATTTGAGGGCATCAGGTTTCAAAATCAACTTGAAGAAATCACATTTTTGTCAAAAGGAAGTCCTATTTCTCGGCCATGTCATTGATGGTGAGGGAGTTCGCCCGA
This sequence comes from Anabrus simplex, assembly GCF_040414725.1. NCBI lineage: Eukaryota > Metazoa > Arthropoda > Insecta > Orthoptera > Tettigoniidae > Anabrus > Anabrus simplex. The sequence continues at coordinate 45,621,559 of NC_090266.1, read as the reverse complement.
ACCCGGTGAAGCTCCAAGCCATAGACAAGTTCCCAAGACCGCTCAAAATTAAGAATGTCAGGCAATTCCTTGGAATGTGCAATTTTTTTTCGGACCACTGCATGAATTACACGGAGGTTGTAGCCCCACTGCAGAGCTTGCTTCACAAGAATAACAGGTGGAAATGGAGCCCCGAGCACGAAGAGGCCTTCAGGAAGACCAAAGAGCTCTTGCTAAACAGCGTTAAGCTAGGGTATCCGGATTTCGAGAAACCCTTTATTGTGCAGACTGATGCATCGACCGTAGGAATCGGGGCACTCCTATATCAGGAATGTTTGGACCAGCCTCATAATAGAAATTACTTATCCTTCTATAGCCGAAAGTTGAGATCACACGAAGTCAAATACAGTGTGACCGAATTGGAAATGTTGGCTATTGTTCAGGCATTGCAACATTGGAGGAAAATGATTTATGGTTTTCACATAATCATTAAAACCGACCACAAGGCGCTGACCTTTATAATGAAAACAGCTGTCGCTAGTGAACGAGTGGCTAGGTGGGCCTTGTTCATACAACAATTTGACTTCGAAATTGAGCACTGTTCCGGAAAGTCAAACATCTTGGCAGACCTGTTAAGCAGAAATCCTAATGAGGAAGAACACGCCGTGAATCATTTGGACTTAGTTCAGGAAGACCACGATTTCCTATCAGAGTTGAGACAACTGGGAGACTTGCAATTGAGAGATCCTTTCTGCGGAAAAATGATTTCTTTCCTCCGAGGGACACTTCCGGCTGACGATCCACGGAACTTTGCCATCCAGAAATTGTCAAATAACTACTTGTACGTGAATAACATGTTGGTAAAATTCGTGGACAGCGATCACGTGAAATCCCGAATTTTGGTACCACCGCCGCTTCGAAAGGGATTGATCTGGCACGTACACAGGGTTATTGGTCATGGAGGGATTGATAAGGTTGTGTCAACCATCCAAGAAACGTTCACCTGGGTAAATTTAAGGGAAAATGTCAGAGACATCATCATCACCTGTGATACATGCCAACGGGTTAAGGCAAACCCTTATCTGATCAGGCAGGCGCCTATTCCTCTCTTACCTTCACAACCTAAAGAGCTGTTCGCGATGGATATCTATGGGCCGCTCGTGAAAGGAAAGCGTGGGAACAAGTTCGTGCTGGTAACCATCGATGTTTTCTCCAAGTATACGACTCTGTTTCCCATGCAAAAAGCTAACACCAAGCTAGTCTTGAGGTGTATTTCCCGAAATATCATTCCGGAAATGGGCACACCGAAATTCCTTCTAACAGATCATGGTCCCCAGTTCACCTCTGCACAGTTCAAAACTGCCCTTCAGAATATGGAAATTCACCACATCCTGAGCAGCGTGAGACATCCTGAGGGAAATCCTAGCGAAAGGGTAATGCAAGTAATTGCAAAATTCTGTAGAATTTATTGCGCCCAAGAGCATTTCAAGTGGGTTGATGTGCTACCCCTGATAGTAACTTGTGTAAATAACACCATACACGAATCTATTGGGAGGATTCCATCTATCGTGCACTTCAATAGGTATCCTGTGAGATCCTGGCATAGTGTCATCCAGTGTCCCATCGATCCCCGCCCGTCACAGGAATTATGCATTCAAAGTACGGCAGAACATCTACGTCGGCAGGCAGACCGCCGGTTGCGCAGGGTTAGGAACCGGAGATTCCACCGTCCCTTAGAGGAAGGCGAATTGGTGCTTGTTAGGAGACCCATGATGTCAAAACCGCAGGAGAACATCTATGCTAAATTTGCTCCCTTATATGTTGGGCCTTTCAAGGTGGTCAAAAGTTTCAGGAATAATTCCTACAGAATTCAGAGTCTGGATGGCAGCAGCGAAGCTATATTCAATGCAGCCAACTTAAAGGTTTATCATAGAGCCGAAGAAAGAATTCCACTACAGGATGACGCAGTCTTACCAGCTGGGGAAATGGTCACCGAAGAAGAAGAAGAAGAAGTACAACCCGTAAATATGATCGTCACGTCGAGAGAAAGACAGGTCGAGGCACCACTCCAAGGACAGGCAAGCAGTGGGAGTAAAGAAGAGGAAGACGCTGAATGTTTACAATGTTCATTCTTAAGAGAAGACTTTGTTGATGACATCTGTAACGCAATTCTATTGTTGGAAGAAGAAAACAGGGAAATACGTGAAAGTAACAGAGCCCTACGTCAAGAGTGAGATCGGCTGGGAAATTTTACGTAGAATCATGGTTCATTTATATCAAAATTCCCATGTACAATTTAGAATTTTGAAGGAATATATCTGTTTAAATATTTCCCCTTTCTGGGTAAATATTTCGTCGTTTGTAGGTGAATTATGAACCCATAATTCTACGGTGAGAAAAATTTTTCATTTTTCCCAAATATTTATTTGGTATTCAGAAACTACTGTATGTTTGAGGGCAGCCATTTTGCGCTCCCAAGAGCCCGATGTTGCGTGGGAAGGTTCCCGCAAGGCGAGCTCGTGGATTGCCGGGACACCTCGGTGGAACTCGAGTGCCCGACAATTTTCTAAATTAATGAATTCTGCACAACGAGGGATTTTGACAAGATAGTAAAGGAAGAAATAAATAAGCAAAATTATTCATACACCCTCTGTGAAGGTAGTGACACCAGGGACAATTTTAGATGCAGTTAAGCCTAAGTGTGTGTTAGCGTGAGAACAGCGAGCTAGTTACACGTGCCAAGGTCGTGGGCAGAAGAAAACGCGCGAAACGCACGGGCAGAAACAATTTATTTCTCCTGTTGTGGGTGTAGGAAAATTATAAAATTAACACCTAACATAAGTGCAAGTCTGTCCGGAGTTCTGGGACAAATCTTATCAAAATTGGTCTATTAGAAGCAAATTTGGCAGATTTCACAACCAAGCCTCATAGAGGGGATAGCGTCCTTCCGGAAATTATAAAAGAAACCCCCCACCGTAGATTTTTCAGTGTCGATCTGGAACTTGAAGCCGCGGGAGCTCGTGCCCGTCGTCATTAGAAATTCGCGCCAGATTGACCGACAATAATTCAATACATGTTCGTGGCTAAAGTCCATATATTAGTTAAGAAGAAAAGTGATTGGAGAAACTGTGAACGTTTGCAGACGAACTGGGAAGGTGTAGGCTGGTTGAAAATTACACAGCAGATTTTATTTTTATCATTTCCTGTACTCTTGTAAGTGAAGAAGGTCTGGGGGAAGCGATTCAAAATAGTTCTACTCCCTTATCGGCCGAACACCTGTTCTTGTTGAAACAACGGGGAGAGAAACCACTCTGGGAAGCGCATCAGACAGTTAGAGTCGACTGCAGAACGAGGGAAGTTCGTGGTGCAAGTTACAAAGAAAGTGCATTATTTATGGTAATTTTAATCTCGTGTGTGTGTGAAGGGTAGTGTTTGGATGAGTGAAATGTTGAAAATGAAAATGTTGTCTGTGAAAATGAGTGGTTAAGTGCGAGGTTGCTGGAGATGATGTAATCAGAATGCTGAGAATGTCACCAATGTGCAGGTCTGTCTATTTTATATTATGTAGTTAGTTAGTTAGTTCCTGTCTGTCCTAACAAAATTTCCAGATGATTGTCGGGTGATATGCGTAATTATCAGGCGAAAGGCGTTGTAAATTTTGGTCAGCGTGTGAAAATTTCAGTGTGTAAAGTTCATGTCAAGAACGGTAAAATGCGACGCTTAAAATTTTGTGTTGAGATGAGATATCATTCAAAGTGCGGATTTGTGAACGTTATAAGTGTAAATTTGTCGTGGCGAATATTGTAATTTCAGGTGTCAGTTGCATTCAGAAATGTTGGTCAATAATAATAATAATAATAATAATAATAATAATAATAATAATAATAATAATAATAATAATAATAATAATAATAATGTTTACCGCGAGATAAGGAAATTCTTCTCTGTTAAATTACATTTAACCAGTTATTTCTACAAGGATCGTAGGCATATTTAGATAATGTCAATAAAATTTGTTAGAGTCTCAGTCGTTAATGGGAAGGAAATTTTGAGACATCGTGTATACTGGAATTGCGAAAGGTCGAGGTGTGCTCTTGGATTCTTGAGGTCTGAAAGCCTTAATAATAGTAAAGTAAGAGATGTGTTTAATAATGTTTGTCATTTTCACCAGGGGATCGAAGTATGAAAAAGGGTCGTGAAGGAAAGGGGGATTGAGAGCGATGGATTGATATGTACGTGGAGATGAGAGAGAAGTAGTACCGCTGAAATAAAGCGAGGAGAAAGTGTGTTGAGACAAGTTGTATTTTTGTAGAGGAAGTAGGCTATTTAGAAACAGGCTGTGTGAAACAGGCTGTATTGTTTTCCGCAATCAATCCGAATTTGAGACGACTATGGTGTGAATTTATAGAAAGATTCCAAGTGAAAAACGACTCTGGTAAATGTTAAGTCTGGGCAGTACACATCCAGTGATTTTTGTTACGAAAAGCCCGCATGGATGATAAGAGAATGAACGATCTTCAGGATCAAGGAGCACTCTGGACACACGGTTGGGTTATATTTAATTTGTTCATTGGAGAGGTCATGGATAAGATGGTTGGAGTTGATGATAGGCGATCTGAGAATTTCGAATGCGATGGTGATGATTATTATTTTGAAGGCGTCCACTAAAAGGGTACCCGTGTGTTGGGAATTTTCATTTGCTTCCCTAACACGTCAGTGCACAGGCTGAGATTGCGTTCGAGGTGGAGAACCGTTCGTCACGTCTATTTATTTTTTGAGTTCACATATTATAATGATGTAGACACTTACTGTATTTTTTCGAGAGGTAGACACTTGCTGTATTTCGACTTGCATTCATTTGATAATAGAGACGTGGGTTCCGTCGTGCGTATTTGTTTGACGAAATCTAGTGTTAAATATCAGAGTTGTTTGAGAATTGCATTTCGCCTGATATGTTAAGGGAGACGTAGTACGACCCACTTTGACGCCCGACGATAGATTTAGGACGTCACGTGTTTATTCTTGGAGTCATTGATGATGAGACGTCCTAGGTCACGCCCGACGATAGGACTTGGAAGGCATCATGTACATAATGATTAGGTTTAGGTTGTACAGATTTCAAGTGAGCCCGACGATAGGTCTGGGATGGTAGCTGTACACACTCGAGTCTCAGTTTAGATTTCTTTTTCTTTTGTTTCTTTTGTGAAGTGGCCTGGTTGAAGGTAGCCATTACAGTGCGATATGATTTATTGTAGAGGGTCCATGCGAAGCTCTCATTGAGATAACGGGACTGCTGTTGACAAACGAGGGCTGTCCAAGTGTGGGACATCGACCCGATCTAGATTATATTTTTACTGTGTTTCTTCGTGCGTGTTAAGCTGTATGACTTCGTGATGTTAATTTATTTTTACGGACTTTATTGTTTCCTTGTCTTGACGTCCGTTTTCATTGATAGTGTGCATTATTGACACTCAGTGTTTTAGAATGAGACTTGAGTTGCGAATGCGGTTTCGATTCGTCAGCCAGTAATTTTATTTTATATTTTAATCTTGTCGTATTTTCATTCGTATTCATAGTTAGAATAAGTAAGTAATCACTTTACCAGTAGTGTGTTGGGACAGACAGTAAATAGAGAGATCTGTACTGGTAGCATTGTTGTCAAGGGAAAGAATTCCTTAAATTTGTAGTAAATTTTAGCGTGGACTGGTAAATTTATTAAGCATAATAAACCCATTTCTAACCTGAAAATCGGTTCAATAATAATATTTTCAAGTGACTTTTCACTTTTTGATTAACTTCAGTGTTTGGCATTTCTTCCAAATGCATGATTAGTAAGTGTTTCCTGCATTTCGCAGTTTTGTTCCTTTAGAACGACTTAACGTAAGATCCTCCCGGATCATGTTGTTGTTGGTTCCTTCCGAACAGTTGTTTGGGGTGATGCACGTTTAGCATCGGGACTACCTTATCACTTAAGGGTGTCATGAATGACAAATATATGGTGGAATTTTATTTCAATTGTGAATGATGCCATTAACTTGTAGTGAACACCATGCTTTCCTATAATATTTCGCAACCTATCCAAAGCAACTGATAGTCAGTTTGGTTCGATTAAGGGTCCATTCGGCGGATGTTCCGTATCCGTGAAGGGTATTTGACTGGTGGATAACCTTAATTAAGAGAAAATCAGGCGTTCTACTTGTTGAAAGTCAGATTTTCCACGGATCGTGTGGATTAACTCTCAGTTCTCGTTTGGAATGATAGGTGCCCGGTTTTCAGGTCTTCCCTTTTTCAGTTTTTCAGTTTCGCTGTCCACTAACATATTAGCTTCTCTGAAGCAACTCTTCGACATTGGAAGAAACGAAGTGACGGTATGTAATGTGACTGTGTTTGGAACTTTTCAAAAATCAATAATTAAATTTTTTTATATTTTTGTGGCAAGAATGCATATTAAATTAACGATGTTATCGTGCTCTTTCAGTTTAAATAAAAGTTAGTAAGCACATTTTTGCTCCTCATTTCAAGTAGTTAGGCTTTCTTCTGAACCCCATCGTTTGGTTAAGATCGTGACCGAATTTATTCCCGCAACGACCCAAGATTTAAGAGTTCTAAATTGTTCTACTATAGCAGCCGTGGCCGACCAACGATGGAATGGTAAGTTCAAGGGTTCAGTACGTCATATCGACAAAGGATTATACCATAAGACACGCCGGATTTAGTGGCCTAAATGGCTGGTCCTATGATATGTCATCTATTCTTGGGTCAGATTGAGTTAGAAACGTGGAACAGGGTAACGTTCTTGTAAGATTACCTCACATTACATTAATTTTCGGATAATTATGTGACAGCTACATACATAGCATTTGGCTCATATATGGCTACTGGGTGGGCCAATTTTCGTGAAGAGTTTGATGATTCTGTATTTCATATAAGTAATCGAAGGTATGAATTATGCATGTGAAAATTCCAAATTGACTTAACATCCATTAATAGAGAAAAATCAAACGTAAAAGGGATACAGATACGGCAAAAAGTCATAAGACCAAGGTTGTAGATCATTCCAAATTGAACGGAGATTGTGCAATCTGTTATGTGATAGGAATTTCCGAAGGTCTGCTCCATCATTAAAATTGCCTGCATATTTCGATATTCTTCGGGGATAAAAAGTGAAAAATTTAATGATCTTGGATGTTTTCCGTTCGTTACAGGCTAAGACGTATAATGTTGTCAAATTTCAATTATCTTCTTTTTCTTCTGGCAGATTATGCCGCAATCTGGATTTTGGGCGAGGCGGGTAAAAATTAGGACTTTCAGGAAACTAAACCAAAAATTATGCAGATGGTCATTATTACCCCTTAAACGGAAAGCTGTACGAAAATTTCGCCAAAATAGTCAGTGTAGAGGCACACAGTCGTTACGATTTGATTTATATAGATAAGGAATCTGCTCCATGTAAAACACCTTTTTGGCTATGTCCGCTGGACTTAACCTGCAAAACTGACCATTCATGATATCTCCCTTATTAATCCTCCTGACGAAAAAATGCACGTGAAAAAAAGGTTTAGAGGTGGAATTCCATCACGTTTGGTCGATTTCCAGTCAGGTTGGTCTTGTTCTGTATATATTGTGGAAGAGTAAAATCACCATTTCGGTTCCCTATAAACCGCCAGTCCATTCCGGAACATGAAATGTTATTTACGTTTAAAACCTACCTTTGGACAGGTGGATGCTAAATATGAATTTTGGTTCGAATGTCTTCAGTAGTTTTCAAGTTGTAAGGAATACGCTTTACACGCACCCGCTCGTGAGTTAAGTCCGATGGGACTTGTACAAAAAAAACGGTCCGTTAATGATATCTCCCTTATTAATCCTCGTATCGAAATGATGCACATGAGAAAAAAGGTTTAGAAAAAAATTTCTACCAAGGCAGGTAGATTTAAATTAACGTTGGTTGTGTATATTTTGTGGAAGTGCAAAATCACTGTTTCGGTTTCGTATAAACCCCCAGTCAGTTCAGGGATTTAGAAACAATATTTGCCCTAAAACCTATCAAGGACAGGTGTATTCTAAATATGAGTATTGGTGGAAATACATCCAGTAGTTTGTAACACTCGCGTACATACGGCGTAATTAAGGAAGAAAATAATACAGTTAAGAAAGTTGAAAGTAATAGAAAATGGATTATAACTGAGGACAGCCGGATAACGACAAATATGTAAATGCCAAGTTAATGTATTGGAAAATCAAATGCCCCTCAATAAATTATGCTAGTGTGAGTTATGGATATAATAAAGCGGTAACAGAGGAGAAATTTAGGTCCATTAATTCCTAGGTAAACAAATAATAAGAAGATGACTAATGGTGTTATTACTTAATCTATTCGAAGGCGGTTATAACATCCAACGATATTCCGCCAATATCCCGCAGATAGGCCGATTGACGCCTCTCTTGCCTTCTACCTAAGGAACAACCACGAATTTAAAAGCATGATGAGGAAAATGGCAATACGTTACTTCGCTGCTGGCATGCAGTCAGAGACGTTGCCATGGTAACCTGTAGGTTCGTTGTCGGTCTGTCGGTCACTCAATGCAGAGCATGGTACCAGCAGAAAATTGTAAATTTCTCCGTCATGTAAAGAGTAAGGTAAATTATGAACATAACGAAAGTTGTTTATAATGAAGAGATGTTTCACGTACGGTAAACGAAGCTTACAGAAAATCAATAGTATAAGAGAAAATGGAGGAAAACCATTCTGGTTTTCCTATAAACCCCCGTCTATTCAAAGATTTTCAAATGATATGCATATCGAAAACTTCCCCGGGATGAGTATACTCTAAATATGAAATTTGGTTGAGATCTATCCAGCCGTTTCGACGTGATGGTGGAAAAACCATAGTGGTTTTCCTATAAACTCCCCGTGTATTCAAAGATTTTAAAGTGATATGCTTATCGAAACCTTCCCAGGGATGAGTATACTCTAAATATGAAATTTGGTTGAGATCTATCCAGCCGTTTCGACGTGATGGTGGAAAACCATTCTGGTTTTCCTATAAACCCCCCGTGTATTCAAAGATTTTAAAATGATATGCATATCGAAACCTTCCCCGGGAGGAGTATACTCTAAATATGAAGTTTGGTTGAGATCTATCCAGCCGGTTCGACGTGATGGTGGAAAAACCATTCTGGTTTTCCTATAAACCCCCCGTGTATTCAAAGATTTTAAAATGATATGCATATCGAAACCTTCCCCGGGAGGAGTATACTCTAAATATGAAGTTTGGTTGAGATCAATCCAGCCGTTTCGACGTGATGGTGGAAAAACCATTCTGGTTTTCCTATAAACCCCCGTGTATTCAAATATTTTAAAATGATATGCATATCGAAACCTTCCCCGGGATGAGTATACTCTAAATATGAAGTTTGGTTGAGATCAATCCAGCCGTTTCGACGTGATGGTGGAAAAACCATTCTGGTTTTCCTATAAACCCCCGTGTATTCAAAGATTTTAAAATGATATGCATATCGAAACCTTCCCCGGGATGAGTATACTCTAAATATGAAAATTGGTTGAGATCTATCCAGCCGTTTCGACGTGATGGTGGAAAAACCATTCTTGTTTTCCTATAAACCCCCCGTGTATTCAAAGATTTTAAAATGATATGCATATCGAAACCTTCCCCGGGAGGAGTATACTCTAAATATGAAGTTTGGTTGAGATCTATCCAGCCGTTTCGACGTGATGGTGGATAAACCATTCTGGTTTCCCTATAAACCCCCGTGTATTCAAAGATTTTAAAATGATATGCATATCGAAACCTTCCCCGGGAGGAGTATACTCTAAATATGAAGTTTAGTTGAGATCTATCGAGCCGTTTCGACGTGATGGTGGAAAAACCATTCTGGTTTTCCTATAAACCCCCGTCTATTCAAAGATTTTAAAATGATATGCATATCGAAACCTTCCCCGGGATGAGTATACTCTAAATATGAAATTTGGTTGAGATCTATCCAGCCGTTTCGACGTGATGGTGGAAAAACCATTCTGGTTTTCCTATAAACCCCCGTGTATTCAAAGATTTTAAAATGATATGCATATCGAAACCTTCCCCGGGAGGAGGATACTCTAAATATGAAGTTTGGTTGAGATCAATCCAGCCGTTTCGACGTGATGGTGGAAAAACCATTCTGGTTTTCCTATAAACCCCCCGTCTATTCAAAGATTTTCAAATAATATGCATATCGAAACCTTCCCCGGGAGGAGTATACTCTAAATATGAAGTTTGGTTGAGATCAATCCAGCCGTTTCGACGTGATGGTGGAAAAACCATTCTGGTTTTCATATAAACCCCCCGTCTATTCAAAGATTTTCAAATGATATGCATATCGAAACCTTCCCCGGGAGGAGTATACTCTAAATATGAAATTTGGTTGAGATCTATCCAGCCGTTTCGACGTGATGGTGGAAGAACCATTCTGGTTTTCCTATAAACCCCCCGTGTATTCAAATATTTTAAAACGATATGCATATCGAAACCTTCCCCGGGAGGAGTATACTCTAAATATGAAGTTTGGTTGAGATCTATCAAGCCGTTTCGACGTGATGGTGGAACAGACAAACAGACAGACAAACAAACAGACACGAACAATTTTATTTATATAGATTGTGATCTTTCCTACTTTTAAAGACACCATCCAAACTTATTCGTCTATTGATGTGCTCCCACGCCATCTTTCCATTGACAGCTCGGAACATACCACTTTGTCGAGCAGCTCGTCTCCTTTCACCCAAGTTTTCCCAGCCCAAACTTTGCAAAATTTTTGTAACGCTACTCTTTTTTCGGAAATCGCCCAGAACAAAACGAACTGCTTTTCTTTGGATTTTTTCCAGTTCCTGAATCAAGTAATCCTGGTAAGGCTCCCATACACTGGAACCATACTCTAGTTGGGGTCTCACCAGAGACAAATATGCTCTCTCATTTACATCCTTACCACAACCCCTAAATACTCATAACCATGTGCAGAGATCTGTACCCTTCATTTACAATCATATTTATGTGATTACCCCAATAAAGATCTTTCCTTATATTACTACCTAGGTACTTACAATGATCCCCAAAGGCAACTTTCACCCCATCAACGCAGTAATTGAAACTGAGAGGACTTTTCCTATTTGTGAAACTCACAACCTGACTTTTATCCCCGTTTATCAACATACCATTGCCTACTGTCCATCTCACAACATTATCGAGGTCATTTTTCAGTTGCTCACAATCTTGTAACTTATCACTCTATACAGAATAACATCATCTGCGAAAAGCCTTATCTCTGATTCCACTTCTTTACACATATCATTGATATATATAAGAAACCATAAAGGTCCAATAATACTGCCTAGAGTAATACCCCTCTTAATTCTTACAGGGACAGATAAAGCTTCACCTACTCTAATTCTCTGAGTTCTACTTTCTAGAAACAGAGCCACCCATTCACTCACTCTTTTGTCAAGTCCAATTGCACTCATTTTTGCAAGTAGTCTCCCATGATCTACCCTATCAAATGCCTTAGACAGGTCAATCGCGATACAGTCCAATTGACCTCCTGAATCCAGGATATCTGCTATATTTTGCTGGAATCCTACAAGTTGGGCTTCAGTGGAATAACCTTTCCTAAACACAAAATGCCTTCTATCAAACCAGTTATTAATTTTGCAAACATGTCTTATATAATCAGAAAGAAGGCTTTCCCAAAGCTTACATACAATGCATGTCAAACTGACTGGCCTGTAATTTTCAGCTTTATGTCTATCACCCTTTCCTTTATATACAGGGGCTACTATATCAACTCTCCATTCATTTGGTAAAGTTCCTTCATGCAAACAAAAATCAAACAAGCACTTCAAATATGGTACTATATCCCAACCCATTGTCTTTAGCACATCCCCAGAAACCTTATCAATTCCAGCTGCTTTTCTAGTTTTCAACTTTTGTATCTTACTGTAAATGTCATTTCTGCCATAGGTAAATTTTAATACTTCTTTAGTATTAGTCACCTCGTCTATCTGGACATTATCCTTGTAACCAACAATCTTTACATACTGCTGACTGAATACTTCTGCCTTTTGAAGATCCTCGCATACACACTCCCCTTGTTCATTAATGATTCCTGGAATGTCCTTCTTGGAACCTGTTTCTGCCTTAATGTACCTATACATACTATTCCACTTTTCAATAAAATTAGTGTGGCCACCAATTATACTTGCCATCATATTATCCTTAGCTGACTTCTTTGTTAGATTCAATTTCCTAGTAATTTCCTTCAATTTCTCCTTACTTCCACAGCCATTTCTAACTCTATTTCTTTTCAGTCTGCACCTCCTTCTTAGTCTCTTTACTTCTTTGTTATAATATAGTGGATCTTTACCATTCCTTACCACCTTTAAACGTACAAACATATTTTCGCATTCCTCAACAATTGCTTTAAACCCATCCCAGAGTCTGTTTACATTTTTATTTACCGTTTTCTACTGATCATAGTTACTTATTAAAAACTCAGTCACGTCTGTTTTATCAGCCATATGGTAATCTCTTCCTTTCTTTTACATTTATTTTTAATTACCACAAAATCAGCTTCGTGATCACTAATACCATCTACTACTTCGGTTTCTCTATAGAGCTCATCTGGTTTTACCAGCACCACATCCAAAATACTCTTCCCTCTAGTTGGTTCCATCACTTTCTGAATCAGCTGCCCTTCCCATATTACCTTATTTGCCATTTGTTGATCATGCTTCCTGTCGTTCGCATTACCTTCCCAATTGACCTTTGGTAAATTGAGATCACCTGCTACGATCAGGTTCCTTTTCTTATCGTTTCCCACGTAGTTGATTATCTTATCAAATAATTCTGAATCACCATCTGTGCTACCCTTTCCTGGCCTGTACACTCCAAAGACATCAAGTTGCCTATTATCTTTAGAAATGAGCCTTACCCCTAGAATTTCGTGCTTGTCATCTTTAATTTTTTGGAAGCTTACAAATTCTTCTTTCACGAGAATGAATACTCCCCCTCCTACCATTCCTATCATATCTCAACGATACACCCTCCAGTTCCGTAAGAAAATTTCTGCATCCATTATATCATTTCTCAGCCATGATTCAACTCCTATTACAATATCCGGTAAGTATATATCTATTAAATTACTTAATTCTATTCCTTTCTTTACAATACTTCTACAGTTGAGCATTAACATTTCCAGTTTCCTGTTCCCTTAACACCGCTCCCTAGGCCACCCTGTTTGCCTGAATGTACCTCCCTATAACCCTTCTAAACAAATTTCCTAACTTATATGTACCACTGCGGTTTAAGAGAAGGCCATCTGAGCGCAGATCCCTATCTCCTACCCACCCATTAGGATCTAGAAATATCACTCCCAGCTTCCCACATACGCACTCCATAGTCTCATTTAAATCCCCAATCACTTTCCAGTCAGTATCCCTCCTACACAGTATTCCACTGATAACAATCTCCACTTCCTTAAACCTCACCCGTGCTGCATTTACCAGATCCTATACATCCACAACAATGTTGGTACTTATACCTGCTTGTCTTACGTTGTTAGTACACCAACGTGAAACACCACCACTTTCTCCTTTCTCTCCTCCTTCTCTTCTACTTTCCTCAACATCTGCCTTAACCTAATTCCTGGATAACACTCTACTATGGTACCCTTTCCTCCACACACTTTCCCGACATGTCTAACGATAGAATTCCCCATGACCAGAGCCTCAACCCTACCAACCTCATTTGATCCCCTCCCTCCTGGTCACTCCTATCTTTCCTGACAGCTGCAGAAGCTACTTCCTGCTCCCTTTTCTCCATCCCATGACCCTGTTCCACCTGTCTTTTCCTATCCACTACTCCACATTTCTCTTTTCTACCTCTTCCCTTTCTCCTACTTCCAAACATCTCGGCAACAATTGCCTGTTCCTCATCTTCCCTCGGTTTTTCTACCTGCAGTGACTCGTACCGATTTCTCACCGACACCTGTCCTGAATTTTGATCCTGAATGGAGCCCTTAGCCTGCAATCTCCTTCCCCTTAAAACATTAGACCACCTGTCTTCCACAATTCCCCCCCTTTTCTTCCAATCCCTCTATTACACCTACTGTATCCTGTACATTGTTTGGAGGCCTACTTTCCTTCCTGTCGTATGAGAGAATCCTAATTATCTCCCTCAAGCTCTCCAACTCCTCCCTCATACTCCTTAATGCCTGGCCACACCCACAGTTCCTACACTCGCACTGCTTAGTCATTTTTACTAAATAATGAAAATAAAAGGAAAAATAAGATAACTTATTCTGTGCAAAATAAAAATGAAAGGAAATAAATATTGTCTAGGTTAGTTCACAAAGATCACACGACAGTAAGTTATTTAATATTAGGCTACTACTACACTACAATACTACTTAATTGTACTATTTTTATTCCTACAACACGCTAACACGATGAAAATTGCGGTTAATTACTGGAAACAGAGAATAATACACAAGAATTACACAATTCTTAACTGCAGTTAAGCCTACCCTAATTACAACAACAGAATTTTCAGTAAGAGAGTTACTACAGATACCACAGAAACGGTACTATACTATACAAATATTTCACAGTAATAGAATAAACACACTACTTTCTAATAAGATGCTATAATACACTACAATAATTTTAAAGTACGTTCAGACGTATTCTAATTACAACAGGTTATTACCAAGCAAAAACAGAAAAGAAAATTACCATTAAATTTCGAAATTCGCAAAACTACTCAAAATTATAGAATAGGCTCTCTAATTTTAATAAGTTACTATACTACACGACAATAATGTTAAAACTACGTTCAGACGTATCCTAATTGAATGCTTGGCGTTTTATATATAATCCGCCGAAATTCGCGGTCTGACTCATTTTCTGAGAGACTCCGCCAAAATTCGCGATCTGGCTCATTTTCTGAGAGATTATGGCAATGTTCCTCCCTTTTTTCGATCTTTCTTTCCAGCAATCGATTTCGTAATTCCCGGGCTAGGTCCAGGTATTCCGGCTGGTCAGTTGGGTCCCTAAAAAGGGGTGAAATTTTAAAATGAGAATTTCTACAGTATATCTCAAAAACTTAACATGTTACAGAAGTGAAAAATGGTATTTTTTATCTCTATTAAAAAGAAAGAAACGTGTATTTTTAGTTTTCGGAAATAACACTTGGTTGGAGGGGGGGGTAAAAGTGACTGAAAAGGGTGTTGAATTGTTTTAATTAGGCTACTGATATCTCAAAAATGAAGATGTTACAGACGTGAAATTTGATATTTGGAATCTGCTTTGAAAGTAAAGAAACACGTATTCTCGGAAAATCCAATGAAAATCCAATCTAATAAAAACTAAAGTTGTTACAGACGTGAAAATTGGTATTTGGATCTTCTTTAAAAACAAAGAAAAACGCGTTTTGGAGGGGAACCATTTTGGGGGGCGGGAGTGAAAAAGAATTGAATTCCTTTCATGAGGACACATAAATCAAAAACTGGAGAAGTTAGAGTCGTGATAATTGGTATTTAGAAGATCCTTTACTATTAAAGAAACAAGTATTTTTTGCCGGAAAATTCACTTGGGGAAGTGTGAAAGGAAGTGAAAAAAAGTGAATTAATTTTATGGGGATACTTATATCTCAAAACTGAAGGTAATAGACGTGAACATTGGTGTTTGGAAGGTCCTTTAAACATAAAGAAACACGCCTTATTTTAATTTTTGGTGGGGGGGGGGGTAAATAAACTTAACGGTGGTGGGGTGTAAAAGGAGGTGAGACCAATTGATTTTACTGTTCATAATGTACTTATAAGGAGCCTCCGTTGCTCAGGCGGCAGCTCGCTAGCCTCTCACAGCTGGGTTCCGTGGTTCAAATCCCGGTCACTCCATGTGACATTCGTGCTGTTCAAAACGGATGCGGGACAGGTTCTCTCCGGATACTCCGGTTTTACGTGTCATCATTCATTCCATCAACACTGTCCAATATTTCATTTCATTTGTCATTCATCGATCATTGCCCCAGAGGAGTGCTTTGGCAGCCGGCACAACTTCTATTGTCGCCGCTAGATGGAGCTTTATTCATTCAATTCCTGGCCCTGTCGAATGACTGGAAACAGGCTGTAGATTTTCGATGCACTTATTCTGATCACAAACCGATTATTTTTTATCTTTCCTGGGTTCGTTTTCAACAGCCATCTTTTCCTTCGGAGAACGTTCTTAGATTACAGTAGACTCTCCTGGCATATAAATAAAAATTTAAACACATTTGAAATAAACTATAGGAATGAGATTGACCGTCAAATTTTTCACCTCTATAATAAGGTGAATAATGCACGGAAGTAAGTCATTCGTATCGCCAGAAATCCCGCACACTTGCCTACGCGCGACAATGGTGCTGGTCATATTGTCAACAATGACAATGGCAGCAGATGTAATTTACCGCCAAGTAGCGGTCTTGCATCTTGCTGTGGGGTCCAGAACATCCAATAATAATAATAATAATAATAATAATAATAATAATAATAATAATAATAATAATAATAATAATAATAATAATAATAAAGGTAAACCATATCCTTTGTGGTTGAAAAACAAATAGAGTTGAGAATTAAATAGGAAGTTCCCTCGTCTCACAATCACACGTTGAGACGTAGCAATTATTCACGTAGTGTCAACTTTCACTCACTGCCAACTGGCGTGCTGTGGGCTCACTTTTGAGTTCTGGGCACAAAGAGCTATGGGCACAGGTTTATGTCAAAATGAGAGCAGAAGCACCAGAGGACGTTTTCGACAACGCTGTGTTAAACTCCTCCTGCGTTCTTTGTCCAGTTTTGACATGTCGTTTAGGCAAATTATGCAGCACTTCTCAATCCGAGGTAATCAGTCTCTACACGCAGCTAATAGGAAGGTGATGCAGAAAATAATCAAATACTTTGAGGCAGCAGAATTCAGTGACTGATGTTTCACCCCCCTATTTTTTAAAAAAAACATGTAAGTATGTAGTATCTCGGAACATTCTTATCCGTGTGTGTGTGTGTGTGTGTGTGTGTGTGTGTGTGTGTGTGTGTGTGTGTGTGTGTTTTTCGAGAAAAAAAAGAGTAACGTGTATCAGTGTTCTAGTCTTGTTGCAATTACTAAGCGAGTGACCCGAGCGAGTTGGCTACGCAGTGTGCTTTCTTGATTTCGTATGACATATATCAGTGTATTTGCAATTACTAAGCGTCTTAGCAGTGTGATGAACGAGTTAGCTACGCGGTATAGATTTTTTATTTTCGTACTAGGCAAATCATTTGAAGTGTTGCCGAGTTAGCTATGCGATATGTGCACAGTGTGTTTTTGATTTTCATACTAGGTAAGTGATAGGCGAGATAGCTATGCGATATGTGCACAGCGTGTGTTTTTGATTTTTACACTAGGTAAATCATTGAAGTTGTACTTTTGCTCTGAACACATCAAACAATGTTCTTACAGTGTTCGATTCTAGTCTTGTTATGTTTCAATCTGATCTTCTTAGAACAAAGGTATCCCCTAACATGTTGTACAGTGTTCGGTTCTACTTGTTTAGTGATCTGAACACATCAATCAATGTTCTGATCACATGTTGTATCGAGTGCAGTGTTCAATTCTAGTCTTGTTATGTTTCAATCTGATCTTCTTAGAACAAAGGTATCCCCTAACATGTTGTACAGTGTTCGGTTCTAGTCTTGTTATGTTTCAATCTAATTTTCTTAGAACAAAGGTATCCCCTGACATGTTGTACAGTGTTCGGTTCTACTTGTTTAGTGATCTGAACACATCGATCAATGTTCTGATTACATGTTAAGGTTAACGACATCGAGTGTAGTGTTCGATTCTAGTCTTGTTATTTTGCAATCTAATTTTCTTAGAACAAAGGTATCCCCTAACATGTTGTACAGTGTTCGGTTCTACTTGTTTAGTGATCTGAACACATCAATCAATGTTCTGATCACATGTTAAGGTTAACGACATCGAGTGCAGTGTTCAATTCTAGTCTTGTTATGTTTCAATCTGATCTTCTTAGAACAAAGGTATCCCCTAACATGTTGTACAGCGTTCGTTTCTACTTATGTAGTGTTCTGAACACACCAGACAATGTTTTAATCACATGTTGAAGTTGACGACATCGAGTGCAGTGTTCGATTCAAGTCTTGTTATCTTTCTTCCGTAATCCGCAAGTCTAAACATGCATATCGCTGCACACTCTTGCCTTCGCGATGCGTGTTCGATAAAGTTATGCCTTGACAGAGGAGGAGGAGGGGGCGGAGGTGGTAGGGGAGGAGGAGGAGGAAGAGCAGGAGGTAGAGGAGGTGTCGTATAATCTCCTTCAAGATAGTAGATGAGAGGTTAGGTTAGCGAATGCACTAATGTTTAATGATGATAGCTAACGGAATTTCAAATTATCCGTCACCACAATTCAAAGGGATAGCAGCACGGTGCTCTGTTGATTAAAGATGGCATCTAGATAGAATTTCAAATTGCCGTCACCACATGTTAAATGTATGTAGCTAGAGATAGCAGTACGAAGCTTTGTTGATTAAAGATGACGGATGACAAGTAACAGAACTTTTCAAATTGCCCGCTACTACAGAGAGCAGCACGGCGCTCTGTAGATTAAAGATGGTGGATGACAGCTGACGAAATTACCCGCATGATAGCAGCACAGTGCTCTATTGATTAAAGTTGGCGGATGATAGCTGTCAAAAAAGCACGTGGCTTTGTTTACTAAACAAGAGCACGTGGAATTTGCCGCCACCATATTTCAAAGGTATCTAGCTAAAGATGGCAGCACGGTGCTCTCTTGATTAAAGATGGCGGATGACAGCTGTCAAAAAGCACGTAGAATTTGCCACCGGCATAAAGAGGGCAGCACGGTGCTCTCTGGCGGTTGACAGCTGTCAGAAAAGCACATAGGTTTGTTTCCAAACAAGAGCGTGTAGAATTTACCACCACCACATAGAGGGCAGCACGGTGCTCTCTAGATTAAAGATGGCGTATGATAGCTGACAAAAAAGCGCATAGGTTTGTTTCCAAACAGGAGCATAAAGAATTTGCCGCCACTACATTTCAAAGGTATCTAGCTAAAGAGTGCAGCACTGAGGTTTGCGATGCAAGATGGCGGATGACAGCTGTGACGTACCACATTTCAAAGGTAAGTAGCTAAAGAGGGCAGCACGGTGCTCTCTGAATTAAAGATGGCGGTTGACAGCTGCGCGTGGTTTTGTTTCCAAACAAGAGCACGTGGAATTTGCCGCCACTACATTTCAAAGGTATCTAGCTAAAGAGTGCAGCACTGAGGTTTGCGATGCAAGATGGCGGATGACAGCTGTGACGTACCACATTTCAAAGGTAAGTAGCTAAAAAGGGCAGCACGGTGCTCTATGGATTAAAGATGGCGGATGACAGCTGCACATGGCTTTGTTTCCAAACAAGAGCACGTGGAATTTGCCGCCACTACATTTCAAAGGTATCTAGCTAAAGAGTGCAGCACTGAGGTTTGCGATGCAAGATGGCGGATGACAGCTGTGACGTACCACAATTCAAAGGTAAGTAGCTAAAGAGGGCAGCATGCTGCTCTATGGATTAAAGATGGCGGATGACAGCTGCACGTGGCTTTGTTTCCAAACAAGAGCATAAAGAATTTGCCACCACTACATTTCAAAGGTATCTAGCTAAAGAGTGCAGCACTGAGGTTTGCGATGCAAGATGGCGGATGACAGCTGTGACGTACCACATTTCAAAGGTAAGTAGCTAAAGATGGCAGCACGGTGCTCTATGGATTAAAGATGGCGGATGACAGCTGCACGTTGCTTGGTTTCCAAACAAGAGCACGTGGAATTTGCCGCCACTACATTTCAAAGGTATCTAACTAAAGAGTGCAGCACTGAGGTTTGCGATGCAAGATGGCGGATGACAGCTGTGACGTACCACATTTCAAGGGTAAGTAGCTAAAGAGGGCAGCACGCTGCTCTATGGATTAAAGATGGCGGATGACAGCTGCACGTGGCTTTGTTTCCAAACAAGAGCATAAAGAATTTGCCACCACTACATTTCAAAGGTATCTAGCTAAAGAGTGCATCACTGAGGTTTCGGATGCAAGATGGCGGATGACAGCTGTGACGTACCACATTTCAAAGGTAAGTAGCTAAAGAGGGCAGCACGGTGCTCTCTGGATTAAAGATGGCGGATGACAGCTGTCAAAAATGCACGTGGATTTGTTTATCTCACGCTAGTGAGGTTAAGTTGGTAGCACTAAGGTTTAGGCCCGCCAAGATGGCGGCACTGCCGATGACAGGTGACGAATTTTACATCTACTACGATAAAGAGGGCAGCACAGTGCTCTGTAGTTTAAAGATGGCGGATGACAGCTATCAAAAAAGCACGTGGCTGTCAAAAAGCACGTGGCTTTGTTTACCTCGCGCTAGTTAGGTTAAGTTGGTACTACTGAGGTTTAGGCCCGTCAAGATGGCAGTACTGAGGTTAGCGATGCGTTGTTGTATGTCAAAAAGCACGTGGCTGTCAAAAAACACGTGGCTTTGTTTATCTCGACCTAGTTAGGTTAAGTTGGCACTACTGAGGTTTAGGCCCGTCAAGATGGCAGTACTGAGGTTAGCGATGCGTTGTTGTCGAATACAGCTGTCAAAAAGCACGTGGCTTTGTTTACAAATTCAAATTTCCCGCGGGTGGTGGAGGAGGCCTCTGGGGGGCCTCTGGCTGTGGTGGTGGTGGAGGAGGCCTCTGGGAGGCCTCTGGCTGTGGTGGTGGTGGAGGTGGCCTCTGGGAGCCGGTGGGGGTGGTGGCGCCAGAATCCCTGTATTATACTACTTCCCGGGAACCTCTGACCCGAAGAGTAGTACGCTGACCATTTAGCAGAGGAGTCGGACACGTGTGTGTATCGAGTTATAATAATATCGTTTAGATGTTGCTAGCCTTGTAGCAAATCTGTCACAGTACTAAATTTATTAGCACCAGGCGATTTGGCCGTGCGGTTAGGAGCACGCAGCTGTTAGCCCTCATCCGGTAGATCACTGTCGGCAGCCCTGAAGATGGTTTTACGTGGTTTCCCATTTTCACACCAGACAAATGCTGGGGCTGTACCTTAATTAAGACCATAGCCGCTTCCTTCCCATTCCTAGGCCCTTCCTCTCCCATCGTCGCCATAAGACCCATCTGTGTCGGTGCGACGTAAAGCAATTAGCAAAAAATGCATTAGCCCCACGCTTACAAGCCATTTGTTACATAACGGAATGCTTGTCCCACATTCGAAGCATTACGATTATAGAGAAATTACATCTTGAAATATTAATTAATATTTGCCTCATCGCCGGAGGTGCCAATTGAAATATCACTAGAAAGTGACGATGATTAAAATAATAATAGTAATAATAATTCGATTAATATTTGTACCACAATCGAATGTTAATTATAACTTGGCGACTACCAATGTAACAAAATAAAAAGCAGAAACAAAGTAAATAAATTATAATTTATAACTTGTCAGAACTACAGTTAAATGAGCGGTAGAGGTCACCGGAGGATCCTTTTATTTATATTTATAATAATAATAATTAATAATAATAATAATAATAATAATAATAATAATAATAATAATAACGTAAAGCAACTTGTAAAAAATATATTTAAAAACCTATGGGTAGAACGTCCTCAGCCAGCCTCCAGGAGGATGAAACAACGTGAACCGCCTTTATGAGCGTTAAAGGGATGGTAATATTTTTATTTTTTTATTTATTTAAACCGTTTACCCTGCAGGGTTGGTTTTTCCCGACCCAACGGGGGATCCCACCTCTACCGTCTCACGGACAGTGTCCTGGAGCGTGAAACTTTGGGTGGGGATACAACTGAGAAAGAGGACCAGTACCTCGCATAGGCTGCGAACAGGGTCCCTTTAGGAAGGATGGTACGATTGGAAGGAATAGACAAGGAATAGGGAAGGAAGCGGCGGTGGTCTTAAATAAGGTACCATCCGGGCATTCGCCTGGAGGAGAAGTGGGAAACCACGGAAAAGCACCTCGAGGATAGCTGAGGAGGGAATCGAACCCTCCTCCACTCAGTTGACCTCTCGAGGCTGCGTGGAGCCCGTTCCAGTCATCGTGCCACTTTTCCAATTTCGGAGCAGAGCCGAGAATCGAATCCGTGGTTCAGGGGGTGGCAGCTAATCACACTAACCACTACACCACAGAGGCGGAGAGTTGGTCATACTGATAAATAATTTGGAAGAAATAATTCGACATCCCTCGCCGTTGCCATTTTATCAACTGCTGACGTTAGCGAATTAGAGCACTTCGTGGGGGAATTCAAATGGGCGCTGCGAGGCGGAGTTGCTAAATCAGCACGTGGCTTGAGAGATCATCATCATCATCATCTATATTGTGAGAATCATTTTAGTATTCTAGCTAAACGACTAATCATTTAGCTTTAACATGACTTAGTTACAAATGTAAGTCAGTACATTTAACAAAAAAAATATTTCGCAATCGAAGGAAATATCTTGCAGCAGTATTAGGTTGAAGAGTAGAGATATGGAACGAGAAGTTCGAGAACTAATCGATGTCTTGCTGACGACGACTTCTGACGTCACGCGGTACACTGACAATGAGAGCGACAACACACTGTGACGTCACAGTGAACCGGACGAGTCAGGAGATGGTTTGCCCTTCTGTTTATCGCGAAGCGGGGAACAGAAAAGATGGCGCAAAGTCTGACTTGCCCCCAATGAACACACGAGGTGGATGACAGAATCTATCATTACATTTGAGCCTGAACCTTCAATTTATGATGAATGGGAAAGATCTACGCCTTTCTGCTCGTTATTAGCGTACATGATGGCTACCAAAAGAAAATCATAAGACTGAGAGTTTTTCACAACAGTAGTATTTATATCGTGTGTATTAAGATAAAAGGGAAAATATATCGCACACGATTCGCCATTTTGAAATTCGTGAGGCATTTTAGGGCAGTCTATAATCGGCTGTAGCTTTTCTACTTGGTCATCCAATTATCTTGAAACCGGAGCGGTGGCTGCCAGTGACTGCGTGGGGTGGAGGAGAGCCTGCGAGGACTACCTATTCTGGCTTTGTCTCACAACGCAGTCTGTTTCTTGTTTCAGTGAAAGCAACACCTGGGTGCAAGGTGAAGGGAGAGCAAATAGAAAATAATAATAATAATAAGAAGAAGAATAGGCTTAAGTACTATATTCCACGTAATGTTGATTTACGATTCGTATGTCCGTACGGAATCCGCTCGTGCTGTTAGGGTAATATTTCGAAAGAAGTTCCCAGGTGATCGAGCCGTAGAACGATTCATAGATTAGTTAATAAATTTCGTGAAACGGGAAATGTTAATGATAAGAAACGAAGAAAGCGACGGATAATGCTAAAAGAAGAAAACTTTGAATACATTGGACAACGCCTAAAAAAAATCTCCCAAGAAATCTCTTAGCCACTTTTCTCAGCAAACGGCAATTTCTTAAGGTTCCTTACAAAGGACTATGCAGTTACTTAAATTAAAACGCTATAAAGGTACTGAGGTGCAAGAACTTAAGCCGAGTGATCCTGTGTGTAGGACTAAGTATAGTGAATGGATTTTGAATAAATTGCATAACGGAGAAATTGATCACAATCCCATTCTCTTCTCAGACGAAGCGTGGTTTCATTTATGGTGGTACGTAAATTCTCTAACCAGCCGATATTAGAGTACTGGACTGGGAAACCTAATCTGCACCGTGCCAAGCCTCTTCATGATGAGAAATTAGGGGTGAGTACTTTTAAAGTGCATTAGAATTTATCGGGCAGTCACTCTAGCTTGCTCTTGCATTGCCCGGCCAAAGCCTCAGCCTCGCCTCAGCTGCGGTTCTGCATTAATTCGATGACCCCGTACTTTGCAAGGTGCGTTTGTAACTAAAAATGCGTTTTGATTTTTCTTTATTCCTCTTACAATTTTACAGTTAAATACTAAGTTATTCGAAAGAAAGTAAGCATAATTCAAAGGAATAACAGCACTCGATTAGTAGTTAATTGTGAATAAATTTCGTGAAACGGGAAATGTTAATGAAAATAAACGAAGAAGGTGACGGACAGTGCTAAAAGGAGAAAACCTTGAACACATTGGACAACGCCTGAAAAATTCTCCTAAGGAATCTCTTAGCCGTCTTTCTCAGCAAACAGCAATTTCTTAAGGTTCCGTACAAAGGACTTTGGAGTTACCTATATTAAAACATTGTAAATGTACTAAACCATTTTTTTCTATTTGATTTATTTCTGCAAACAAGTAGTTACGTTAATATTAACAAATGAAATCCAATACGCGTTACTCTGTAGTCGAGAAATTCTAAAATGATGTTGCGTACGTGTAACGTCAGTTTAAACAAATCTTTCTTTTTCATACTTTCTTGAACTTCGCACAGCGCTACGTCCAGTTGCTATATTGTTCTTTGAGCGTATTACATTGGGTTTTATTTACTGGTAGATGGAAGACCACTGTTAACTGTTCTTGACGTGAGAAATTGAATAATGATAATCACTCTCACTAGATTTACGAATGTTACGAGTGTTTACTGTAGAGGGAGGTTAGGAGAGGAATTCGTTAGCTACGAAAATTTTTTAGATGAGACATATGAAATACTAGATGTACTTAAATCACCACATATCTAATGTCCATCTCAACATAGTCGAGGTCATTTTGTAATCGCTCAAAAACCTGTAACTCATTTACTACTCTACACAGTATAACTTCTTCCGTAAATAGCCTTGTCTGTGATTCCAGTCTTTAATCATAACGATTTTCTAGACATTTAACTGTTTTGTCTCATTTTCGTCAGTAGCCTCCCATGATCTACGCTATCAAAGGCCTTCAATAGGTCAGTAGCGACACAGACCATTTAACCACCTGAATCAAAAATATCTGCTATATCTTGCTGGAACCCTAAAAGATGACCCTTACTGGAATAACCTTTCCTCAACCCGAACTGCATTCTAAGAAACCAGTTAGTAATTTCGCAAACGTGTCTAATATATTCTAACGAACAGCACTTATCAAATTAACTGCCCTGTAATTGTCCACTTGTACACTGAGAATACTATTGAAACTCTCCATTCATTCGACATCGCTCCTTCATGCAAACAGTAATCAAATAAATAATTCAGGTATGGCACTATATCCCAAACTATGGCCATCAGTATATCCGCAGCAATTTTGTCAATCTCAACTGCTTTCCTAGCTTTCAACTTTTGTACATTTTTAAATTTAAAGGTAAATCTCAGTAATTCACCAGTATTACTGTCTTCCTCTACTTGATCATTATCCTCATACCCAATAAACTTTACATATTGCTGATTGAATAGTTCTGCCTTCTGTGAGTCCTCACCTATACACTCGCCTTGTTCATTAATGACTCCTGGAATGCCCTTATTGGAACACGTTTCTGTTTAAAGTACCTATGCATTTCCTTCCATTGTTCACTAAAATTCATATGGCTGCCAATTGTGTTTGCCATCATGTTGTCGTTAGTTCACTCTTTTGCTAAATTCAATTTCCCAGTAAGATGAACTGGAAAAGATCCAAAGGAAGCAGCACAGTTAGTTCATGGTAATTTTTGACACCAATAAATATAGTATTACGGAAATGTTTCAAATTTTGGGCTGGGAAGATTTGGGAATAAGGAGACGAACTGATCGAGTAAATGGTATGTTGGGAGCTGTCAGTGGAGAGATAGCGTGGAATGGCACTGGTAGACGAGTGAACTTGAGTGGCGCTATTAAAAGTAGGAAGAGGACAAATTTAGGCAAATAATCATTTATAGGACGAGGAATAAAGCGTTGGAATAATCTGTCAAGGGAAATGTTCGATATACAGTATTTCCAAGTTCTTCGAAATATTCAAGAGAAGTCCATGTAAAATTAATTGATTGATTGATTGATTGATTGATTGATTGATTGATTGATTGATTGATTGATTGATTGATTGATTGATTGATTGATTGATTGATTGATTGATTGATTGATTGATTGATTGATTGATTGATTGATTGATTGATTGATTGATTGATTGATTGATTGATTGATTGATTGATTGATTGATTGATTGATTGATTGATTGATTGATTGATTGATTGATTGATTGATTGATTGATTGATTGAATCCCACGTTTCCCAAGAGAAAAGTTAACACACACACGCACGTAGAGAAAGCAATATATTTCAATTTAAGAGATCTTGTCCCACGAATGTATGCACACTTGTTTCGATCGCGTAATCTTGGGCGTAGGAAGCGAGCTGGCAAGTAGCATGATGGTTATATTTATTTATCAACTATTGCCATGTCCGTGGAAGCAATGCATCAAGAAAGATTGCTCATAAGTTGTATGATACGAAATATACAGTATTAGCTCATCAGCCCATACATTGATTTGATACAATTCTGTCCTACGTTAATACTGTATTTTCAGCATATATCTGCTGTAATCGGTTTGTTACATTCATGGCCGGTTTCTGGAATGACAGTTATCTGTAGGTGCGTAGTTATCAGTGACTTAACATGGTGATACGTTTAAAATGAGTTTCCGAAACAACAGTTATCGGCTTCTTCACAGTTATCTCCGCAACGACTTGTAACTGCAGCTAGAGCTGTAGTTACCACTATGTTAGAACTGATTCCAACAAATACCGCTGTGAGGCGCCACTACATACCGTTTCGTACAAGGTCTTATAATAGTTTCGTAAACATTAGAAAGTGATAATGAACTGGTTACAATATATTTACAGCCATTCATTGTAGTTTTAAAGCGCTTGGGTGTGCTGGACTCGACAATATTTCGGTTAGTACGTTTACTTCCATGTTACCACTGGGTTTAGTCACTAATTCCACTTATATGGTGCCATCTGTCCCAGCTGTTTAGGTTACAATCTCCTCGGAGCATGACGCCGCTACTGTAGATATATCTTCCAATACGTGAAATGAATCGTCAAATAAAATAGAACTCGAGTCAAACGGATTTTAATCAGGCTCTAATTGATCTTTCAGTGCAGCTATAATGTTCTCTTTCGTCAGGCTTTGAATCATGAGTCCCACCAACGGTTAGTGAACACAGTCTGAAATTATGGAGTATACACTATTAATATTTACATTTGTACTAAATAATAAATATCTTAGGTACCGGTATGCATTTAATATAAACCTGCTGAATAATAAATATCGATTTTTCATTGCTGTTTTTAATGCTGTTATATCCTTTAACCGGTGACGTGAGGTCTCATAGACTCCCAATAAACATAAAACATCTGGACTTCTTTCATTAAAAATCTTGCAGGGAGCTGTTGTTTATGTTACCTTCTTATCTGTTTCAACACACTTCACACCCTGAATCAGGGTTAGATCGCTACGTTCGATTGAAATTCTCAAGTGGACTTCACGTCAGCAGTTACGAGAGTATTTTTGTCAATGCATGTTGCGTGGTCAGTGTAAAAAAATCTGCGACAGTTGCAGCGAGAACAGATGGATATCGCACCATCAGTGCAGAACTTCAGTGCCGGAATGATAGGTTCCAATGTGTGCGGCACGTTTTCATTTATGTGATTATTTTCGTTTACGCTTGTTGTGTTCTGGATCAGTGAAAAGTGATCTGTTTGGTAATTGCGGTGTATTTTAATAATTTTACTGACAACAACGATCAAAGTGAAATTTAAGACGATGTCTGCATACTGTGAATAAGAAAGAAGGGGAAATAATGTATACCTAATTTTTGCATCATTAGATCGTACATATTTTCATATTATGAGAGATTATTACATGCTGAATCAGATTGTTTGAGATGACTGTGTACGTATTTGCCAACCATTTTTCGTTGTAGAAAACTTATGCTAGTAAAAGTAACTAGATATTACCAAAATAACCCTAAAAACATTTGCTTAGGGACGTCTATTAGAGGACGAGAGATACTAAACATGACGATAACTGTACTGTGTATCACCAGGGCTTATAAATCTGGATTTAAGTTTCCGGAAACCCATTGAAGTTAACAGCACAGTTAAAGCTACAAGCGGTTTTAGGTAACTCACAGGTAACTGTGGTGTACCAGAAACCGGCCATCAGACTCTTAACTTCCCGCTATTCGTGGCCAAACCACCTACAGTAACGGAAGATGTTGAGAGAACAGCATGAAGCCCTCGTCACGGGAAATGGACCACTATATACATAAAAGCCGTGTGTAGACAGGCTGAAGGTTATGTCGAAATACTGCTTCCTTCAACGAACTAGAGAAAAGTATAATAGTGGCAAGCAACCGCATATAAGCACTCCGGGCGAATGCAACTTGAGTTAGGCGGCCATCATAAAGAATGTCATATGCCATGAGCAGGGAACGGATTTATATGCAAATACATATCTCTTTAGGAAGCTAAAATTAATTATATTTTGCATTAACTTTACGAATCATGACGTGTGGAGATGAAAATGGAGTATTCATTTTCCATATTTTTCCATATTTTGGAGTTTAGCACATATGTTCCATATTCTTCGTCATTAAGATCAATACAGTCCATATTTCGGCTTAAAAGTATTAAAATATATTAAATTAACAGTCCTCGCAATAATGGAGAAATAAATTAAATGTCTATATTCGAAAAATTAATATTTTAACTGGTGTGCAGGTCATTATCACGCCTGTCCACGTATGGGCGGATAAAATAAGCTGATAAGCGGTGCGAAGAAAGAGAGAGGTTGAGCCCGGAAGTGCTGGAGATCAGCCGGTCAGTACCGTGACTATCTGAATCACACTTACATCACTGAAAAGCGGCATTACATAACATCGACTGTGCCTGTGCCATAATTTCGTAACTAGGGAAATCTCATTCATCGACGATGTGCTAGTGGTTTCCGGATTAGTTCGTAATTCGGGAATTGACTTTGATTGCTTCATAACTCCATCTAGTTCTCTACCAGTCATTCATGGTTTGAATTAGCAGTGAGACAGATCATAGTGTTCTTGTACGTTCAGTGTGTGTAGTTGTATATTTATATTCATTGAAGACATTCACGTCGTTACAATAAACCTAAAGTAGCTCAGTCAACCAGTTTAAAAATTGAAAAGTTACGTATCAGAATTTAAAGAAGATGGTTTATCAACTGACAGTAAGATATTATTTTGTAATTTGTGTCATTGTACAGTGACATCTACTCAAAGGTTCCTTGTGCAACAGCACGTTTCAACCAGTAAACACCAGGCTAACAAACAACGAGATTCCAAGCAGAGACAGTTGTTTCTGACACAACCAGCAACTTCCAGTTTAACGTCCGAGTTCAACACCGATCTCTGCCGTGCTCTCATCTCTGCTGACATACCTCTCTTCAAACTGAATATTTAGTGCTTCAGGGAATTCCTGACAAATATACTAAACGATCCATCCCGGATGAGTCAACGTTCAGAAAAACGTACTGTTCAGCCATATACGATGAAACTGTTCGGAAGATAAGGCAAGAGATTAAAGACGGTCCAATTTGGGTTTCCATTGATGAGACAACAGACAAAGAAGGCAGGCTAATTGGCAACGTAATCATTGGTGTGTTAAGCGAAGATTATTGTAAACGGATTCTCTTACACTGTGATGTTCTAGAGAAATGCGATAACAAAACTATAGCAAAACTGTTCAATGAGGATATGGGTATCCTCTGGCCACAGGGCGTTAAGTATAATAAATTGTTACTTTTTATTAGCAATGCCGCATCTTATATGATAAAAGCTGGAGAAGCATTATGTGTTGTATAGCATAAGATGACTCATTTAACACGTGTAGCACATGCCTTTCATCGTGTGGCAGAAGTGGTAAGAGGCAGTTACCCCAAAGTAGATTTATTGATTTCCTCAGTAAAAAAAAGTTGTTCTCTAAGCCCACAGAAGAGTTCATCTTTTGAAAGAAATGTACCCAGAGACTCCATTGCCGCCTAAGCCGATTCTAACTAGGCGGGGTACGTGGCTGCAAACGGTTGAATATTATGTTGAATATATAAACTGTATTAAGAACGTTCTGCATGCCATGGACTCTGCAGATGCAGCCTCAATTGAAGCCGCGAAAAGAATTGTCTGCTATACAAGTGTGAGAAATGACTCATGTTACATTCAGCATAATTTTTCATGCATCACAAAAGCACTGAAAAGGCTCCAAAACTCGCACCTCTCACTTTCTGAAAGTTGTTAAATTGTGAATAAAACTGTGGAACAACTAAATCGTGGTACAGGTAAAGTTGCAGATCTATCAAACATAAAGGTGGTCACTGTACTTTCAAAGAACCCTGGATATGAAGAAATGACAAAAGTTGCTGCAATGCTGTGTGGAGATTTAAGTGTAAAATTAACATTGGAGTTAACCCCAGTAGATATTGTGAAGTTCAATTATGCCCCCATTACCTCTTCCGATGTTGAACGCAGTTTCAGTCAATATAAATCTGTCCATAGAGATAATAGGAGAAGATTCACTTTCCAGCACTTAAAAGAACATTTTCTAATCCATTGTTTTGGTAACAGAGAATAAAAGATTGTGTGTTCTTCAAATATATTAAAATGAGGAATGCAGCATTATGTTGCATGTAGATCTACTTTGTTTAGCTTCTTTGAACTTTGATATTTAATAGAAATTAATGTTATACTGTATGTGTAATTTTAAGTCCATATATAATTCCATATTTCAATAAAAATAACTAAATATATATGTACATATTTCAATAATTATTAGTACATATAAATCCGTTCCCTGGCCATGAGCTTGTTGCTATTGTTCGGGCTGTGCAGTAGCATACGTTGTAAGAAATATTTTAAAATTACATAGGCCATGCCTTTAGTGTGTTCGTACCTTTCTCTAGCTCGTCGGCTCCTTTACTCCTTTAGTAATAATCCTGGCCGCATCTTTTGTATAGAAACGCTTATTATTATTATTATTATTATTATTATTATTATTATTATTATTATTATTATTATTATTATTATTATTATTATTATTATTATTATTTAATGTGAGTATTATTAGCTTTATCCAGCCCTTGTAAGGCACTCCTTCCAACGAGGGTGGTTTTTAATGCGGTGATGAGTAGTGTTGTATGAGATTTGTGAGTTACAGAAGCGTCCGGGGACATAATTTGATAGTGGCTTTACGTCGCACGGACACAGATAGGTCTTATGGCGACGATGTGATAGGAAAAGCCTAGGAGTTGGAAGGAAGCGGCCGTGGCCGTAATTAATGTACAGCCCAGCATTTGCCTGGTGTGAAAATGGAAAACAACGGAAAACCATCTTCAGGGCTGCCGAAAGTGGGATTCAAACCCACTATCTCCCGAATGCAAACTCACAGCTACGCGCCCCTAACCGCATGGCCAACTCGTCCGGTTGTGGGTACATAATTAACACCCAGTCCCCCAGCTAAGGAAATGAACAATTAAAGATTGAAATGCCTTGACCCGACCGCGTATCAAACCCAGGACCCCGATGACCGAATACTAGAACGCTGACCAGTCAGCCATAGAACCTGACATCGTAGAGATAGTGAATTTCCTCCTATGAAATGAAGTTCTATGCACATACCACATGATGGCCCAGTTGAGCAAAAATGTTCACCTGTTTCGAAAACTAGGTCAGACATTTGCACACGCTTGTTCGCACACTTGCTGAATGGGGGAAGGGTCTGCTGATTGGGCCGGCTGGTAGTAATTTCACGAGAGCCTAGGAGAACGCGTCGGGTTCCACATTTGGTATATCGGCGGTCATTGTCTATACGTTGGCTTTTCATTCGTTCTTTTATATCAGCCGTAGAAACAGTACTGTTCCATGTGCTCCTACGTTTCTTCAGAAACGCAATTCTTCTCTAAATAGTTACCCTTAAAACTGTACACATATGAGATACAAGAAAATGATGCAATAGTTTTCACACTTTTAAGTTCCTACGTTATTAGGATCAGAGATAACATAATTTTAATACCTCCTGGCTCACATATTTTAGATTCTAAATGGAATAAAGGCATCTGAATTCCAGGCGCTTCGTTCTTTCCTGAGTCCCTCACTAGTGCAACAAATTCTCCCAGTTTATCAACATCAACATCCCTTTTGAGTACATCATCAGCGGGTTTTCATCCCTGAAACATTTGCTCCTCATATCCGAGCATTTTCTGTCTTTTATTTTCGTCTTTATATAATTTCTCACCTGAGTTCTTTCCAGTCATGCAACTGCTTTTCTTGTCTCCTTGTTTCTTTG
Source organism: Anabrus simplex (assembly GCF_040414725.1). Classification (NCBI taxonomy): domain Eukaryota; kingdom Metazoa; phylum Arthropoda; class Insecta; order Orthoptera; family Tettigoniidae; genus Anabrus; species Anabrus simplex. Next base: position 45,589,252 of record NC_090266.1, on the reverse strand, counting down.
GATTGCCTATGCAACATCCATCTTCACTACTACCATACAATCCTCTAAACACTTTTCCTTCACCCATTTGTTTCCAGATTCCTTGTCTGTTCAAACTACCTCACTCATTATTCACCTGTGCTCCTTATTGCCCCTCTTACTTTGTTGCATTCTGGTATTTCCACCGTTAGGTAGTCTCTCCATAGATCTTTAATTTTCTACTAGATCTCCCTTTTTCCTACCTACAATCTTATTGCATTTGTCTCACCTCTCCATTTACGATTAGTCCTCCTTCAGTATATTCCACGAAATGTCCCCCAACTTCATCTTTCCTCACATTACCGCTACCTCCTTGCCTCGCCACGTATGTCAGTTCAATTCCTCAACTGACTTTTTATACTACTAATTTATTAGTTACCATATGAAGTTTTTGCCATCCAAGAGCTGGCGTATAAATCTCTACCTAACCATGATGATGAAATATATTGTATTTCCTTCGGTATCACGTGTTTCATTCATACATAGTCTTATTTTATGGAAGTTAGACCCAAGTGCAAGCAAGGGGCCATTTATAACTAGTGCAGACTCCTACAGGGTTGGTTTTTAAGTTTCGCAACTACTTTGATATATAGCTACATACATGTTTTTAAGTTACATAGGCCTTCTATATAGTCACAAGCATTGCGTAAAAACGCGTTCCCAGCGATGCGAAAGTAATTGGATCCCGTTGACTCTGCCCAGTCTCTCAATGGCGCGAAGAGAACGGTCGGTGGCCTGCAAAACGTCTTCAATTGTACGAAAGCTCTTCTCGCACAGTAGCTCCTTCATATTAGGGATTAGATCGAAGTCACAGGGACTTAAATCCGGAATGTATGGGGGTTGATAGAGCCCCCCCCCCCCAACAACGATTGAATAATTAAGTCACAACTCCTGCTGTGTGTGCCGTAGCATTGTCATGCAGAACGATAGGTGGGTTATCCATGAAGTATCACCGATTTCCTCTCAGAGCTGTTCGCACATTGTTTTGCAAAAATGACCATTAGTATGCAGCATTAACGGTATGCCGTGGGGGAACGGTATGCGTTAAGACCAGATCCGATGCATCTCCCCTAGTGCGGACACAGACTGTACATATTCGTCACCTACTGGTGGGTGACCAGATCGAGACATGTTCAACACAAGTTCAAGTCCTTGGTGAGACTGTTGTGTCGATCGAAATTTAGCACACTGGATTTTAACCAGCTTCTCTGCTCATGATTTGAAAACATGGCGACTGTCTTTCGCGAGTGCTTGCTCATGCTCACAACTGCTCATCTTCACCTGGCCACTGTAAACGGACGTGGAGGGGGAAGTGTGAGGTCATGTACTCTGGGGAAGGGGACGGAGTTCAGCAAACTTTGATAAAAATAACAGAGCCGGAGACCATTGCACGGCTGTGAAGACAACTTTAAAACCAACCTAAGTATAAGTTGGCTTCCGCTTTTCCGGTTTGTATTCTGTTACGGCCTTCCTCTTCCTTGAGCACTACATTCTAGCCTCATTCATATTTAGTTTAGCAGTCACTTCATTTTTGTTCGAATTCCATGTAAAACTGACAGTTTTGTAGCTACGATCACGATATCCACAATTACTTTAGGCTGCAAGTTGGCTAACTTCCTTGCTTCTATTCCAGTCTCCCGTCACTATAATGTTTGCATTTACTTTTATTTGAGCTCTCAGAAAAAAATATCTTTACATCAGTCTGTTTTCAGATAGACTTTCCTGTACGGAAGTGAAAGCTGCGTGGACTCAGGATATACTTTTCATATGTTAGAAGTAAAGGGCAAAAAATTAGTGATAATGATTGCTGGCAAAAACAGAGGAAGGAGATATTCGCAATCATATCACAGTTAGGGATGAACTCGATAGATGAAGCTGTAGGTATAAAATGACTTCGACGGTGGGGTCATGGGAGATGAAAATAAGAGGACCTAGGAGAATAATGGTACCTGCCATTGAGGGCAAGAGAAGCAGAGGGAGCCCTGGGTGATGATGGTAAAACTGAGTTCTAAAGCATCAAATGTCAGAGCTGTGAACTAAACGAGGCTACAAAACTAAATGCAAACAGACGATTGTTTAGGCGCGCATTTCATTCACAGAAGCTTGCAGACTGAACGATGAAAGACATGACAGTTTATACTGAATATTGTGACCGCTCAAGTATGAGTATAATTTGGGGTTCGAAAAAATGTGGTAGATGTGTCTCGGCCTTACTCAACGGTGATCCACGAAATTCCACTCGTGGGCGTACAGGTTCAATCAGGCACCGGTTAAATTCATGGCAATCATTAGCACGTCATCATCGTCATTATGAGAATCTGTATTTTATAATTATCTGAGGCTATTCTAACTCTCAATCTATAAATGACAATACTAAGAATCGATTTTAATTGGAAGGTTGTTCTGCTATAATCAAATCAATTCATTGATAAAATATAATTAATAATAATGAAATCTTGCAACATGGATGGATAAGTCAAATGTTGAATATAGTAATCAACGCAGTTAAAAAATAAATACTAATGTACTTTTGTTGGTTGTCATTTCTCGCTCGTAAGGCGCTATAATTTTATATAATCAAAAGAAATGTGTTGGCAAACCAATCTAATATTAAGTTAAACACAGCAAACGAATCGTTATTTCCAACATGAAAATTGCTGAAGGCTTATAATTATGTACAATTGACAGTATAATTATTTAAATTATTTATTTTGTCCGCCGCAAAAAAATAAAGAAAATATGTATTCGTTCATATCTATTCGTTGATAACTTAAAACCTTGTCCTTTAATATTCCATTAATGTATTATTATAATCCTCGCGTAGATCAACGAATTCTAACAACTTGGCTGTTCACTACGTAAATGTGTGCAACGTCGTGGAACCTAATATAAAACAATCATGGACATTCAAAAGATTAGCAGCTAATCTGAGATAAATAATCGCCATAACTGTGAAATAAAGAATAACATACTCCTGGTGTCCTCAAATCGCTGCAACTTAAATAAAGTATACATTCAAAATTACATAATACCATCATAAACAATCATGATTTGAGATTATTAAGAGACCACAGCATCTGGATCCGTCCATAGGTTTTCCTCCAAAGATCTGAAATTCTACTAATATCAAATATCTACAAGACATGATCACTACAACAACTGCTACTTCACCAACCCTTACAAGTAGATTGCAGGTGATTTTCTTCTATTCTGAGTGAGTAATTCCACTAACTGACTTTTAACAAAGCACTCAATTAATCATAGTGTTCCATCCAACAACAGAAGAGTGCTTCGTGTGAATTTCAGCCCGCTATTTCTAATAATTCAAGAAGGCTTCGTGTCTTGCTATTTGAACTTTTAAAATCTTTCATAACTTGAAATAATTTTACGTCGAATTTCTTAATCCGACAGTTTATGAACGGTACCAACAAAGAAAAATAAACGACAAGAGTAACGTGAATGGATGGTGTGATAATAAACATCACCAGGTTATCAATAGCAACTAACGTGAACGTATATTAAACAAATGATCTTCACCAAAATGTGGAAATGTGGAAAAACATAGTGGTAGGAAAGATCTCTCTCATATAAAATGAAGATTTGTTGTTTGGTTCAGTAATCACCGCCATCATCATGACCATTGGAGAAATGTATTTATCGAAAACTATGATCAGTGTTATCATAAAAAAGATTATACCTTGAACATTTCACTTCAGTGATCAACACCAATAAAATAGCTAACGCACTATCAATGCAGACTAAACTGAACGTGTAATGGTCATTCACAAAATGTAAACTATCACGGGAGTAAACTAACCACTGGCCCTTGCAGACAGAGTTAACCATCTAATAGGAGTCGTGATTGTCACTAAAACAACTACACACTGATCATTGCATACTGAGCTGAATGTCTAATTTGACCAACAATGATCCATGGAAACAAACTAACTACTGATCATTGCAGACTGAGCTGACCATCTAACTTGACTAATGATTAACCCTGGAAATAAACTAAGTAATGATCATTGCAGACTGAGCTGACCATCTAAGCTCACTAATGATTAACGCTGAAAATAAACTGAGTACTGATCATTTCAGACTGAGCTGACCATCTAACTTGGCTAATGATTAACACTAAAAATTATCCATGTGCATTATGGTCAGAAAATCAACAACTGTTGATAGTTTGGCCACCAATGAATTATTGTTGCTCGCTTAGCACCACCCAGGGGACAAATGGAACAAAATTTCTGATCCATCTTTTGTTTGTAGAGCGACTCCCCAGACCATCCAAACCATTGTGCAGCAGTGTAGTATTACGTCATACTCGGATGATTTGAAGGACTTTCTATCGCTGACTCCAGATGCTGTTAACTGGATAGACAAATTGACTATCACTATATAAGTGCATACATTGTCATTGTATACTCTGTTTCATGTCTATTAGTAATAACGGTCTAGTTATTTCAGTATGTCATTTATATATTGTTCTATATTCTAATGTATTGCCATACGCTAAATAATAATAATAATAATAATAATAATAATAATAATAATAAATAATAACACTGAAAATAAACTGAGCACTGTTCATTACAGATTGAGCTGACCACCAAACTTGACTAATGATTAACACTGAAAATAAACTGAGTACTGATCATTGACGACTGAGCTGTCTAAACTTGGTAACAACTATCATCAAAAATAAACTAACTTTGTAAACTAGTGTTCCAATGTTGGATTTTAATTCATTGCTGTTCATAAAACATGGAATAATGGCATGATAAATCATTCCTGCGTCGTCATGTCTCCTAAGCCTACATTATTATAATATTATTTACAATAAATTATCCCGTGTGATCGCCTATCACCTAACCATCTTCATATAAAATCCGTGTGAGTCATAGCCACACTCACTATCACACGTAATGAAACGAACACTAGCAAAATTATACCAATTAAATCTCACAACGAATATAACGAATACACGAAACCAAATGAGAATCGGACCGATTCGATAGCTAACGAAATCCAAATATTTATTCCAATCTCAACAATATGCACATCTTCTTCCCAATCTCAGCATTATTTTGCTGAATCAGCACCCGAGGTCTAATAGTGTAGCAATGCAGGTTCCAATACAAGGTCATTAACCCCTAGTATAGAAGGTGAGCAATGTCGATTTGCGAATTTTGCATAAGAGAGCGAGCCTAACTTCACAGTCGCTATCTTGAGGGGCCTAACCTCACTTTAACGGCTAGTTGCCCTTCCTGACGCCTATGAAAGCGAGCCTAACCTCACATCCTCCATCTTGAAGGGACTATCCTCAGTTTTACGCCAAGATGAACTTCCCGACGCCAAATGGCCAAGATGGCTGCTATACACAGCTCCTCATGAGACGGCCTAGGGGCGCTTGAGCAAGATGGCGGCTGCGCTTATGAGACGGCCTAGGGGCGCTTGCGCAAGATGGCGGCAGCTCTTATGAGATGGCCCAGCGGCCTACTGCGCAAGATGGCGGCTATAAAAAGACGGCCTAAGGGCGCTTGCCTAGGGGCGCTTGCACAAGATGGCGGCTGCTCTTATGAGATGGCCCAGGGGCCTACTGCGCAAGATGGCGTCTATACAAAGACTGCCTTGCGGCGCTTGCGCAAGATGGCGGCTATACACAAGCTCTCACAGAGAAAGCTAGGCGAGGGGCCTACTGCGCAAGATGGCGTATATACTGTGGCTCTTATGAAGCGGCCTAGGGGCGCTTGCGCAAGATGGCAGCTATACACGGGTTTTTATGGAGAAAGATTATGGCCATGGGCGATTGCACAAGATGGCGGCTAAACATGGACGGCCTAAGACGCTTATGGAGAAAGCTGGCTCAGGGACCTACTGCGCAAGATGGCGGTTATACACAGGCTCTTATAGAGAAAGCTACTTTAGAGGATACTGCACAAGGTAGCGGCTATACGTAGGCTGTTATATCCTTCTCTTCCTCCTCCTCCTCTTTCTCTGTCGGGGCATAGCTTTATGTATCTATCCGCCAAGTTTAAACATGCATTACTATAACGACGCAATCTTATGTTTAAGGCCAGAGTGGGAACGTGCTATTATTCTGTTTAAAATGCAGCGATGACGTCATCATAGTTATGCATGTTTAGACTTGTTCGTTATGAATGCTACTTACTAACTGAAGGCTTCATAGATAATATAAGTAAGAATTTATGTTTAGTCTCCGAGATACTGGAGAATGCGCTTTATTCTAACATGACGAGAACATTAATAGTTGATGTACAAGGCTTTACAGTAAACGGCAACAAATTTGTGTTTAAAGAGGTGGCTGTGTTGGATTGCAGTGAGTTGTGGGCATCAAAACTTGTTATTTTAGTATTTAGTCCACCTTTCCCTTACTGTTTGCGAACAGATGAAGATAAAAATTACACTCAATGGATCGAAAAAAATAAGTTTGCAGTGGGAAGAAAAAGGAATACCTTATCGTTTTCAATCCTTAATAAATCGTCGCCATAATACCTAACTGTGTCGGTGCGACGTAAAGACCCTAGCAAAAAAACTGTAATAATGAACGCACATTTGTCAAGAGCAGATCTTGTTTTTTAAAGGGTTGTGAAAAGAAGGAATTGCTGCATGAGTATCTACCGTCATCGTGTGAAATTATCGACATGCATGAATTAGGGTGTCCATCGTTTAAAACACTTCTGAAGGAGCATTGTAGAGAAACAATTAAACAGTCTCTACAACATGTGTGCATGCTTTCTGATTGGTTGTGTTGCAGTGTATGTCGGGAGGTGAATAACATATGTAAATTGCCGTGTCGAACTGACGTCAGTGCAAAAGAAACACTTGTAAAGACATCATGTCATTTCTATCTGATACTAACTGTAACGCAGTTGAAAAGGCAATCGTAAGGTTTTGTGCATGCCAAAAGGAAAAAGGCATTTTTGGTTAATGTAGCTGCGAATGTTGTAAAGAAGGTCTGGGATAAGGTGCCTCGTGAGTAGACTCAAGATCCTGTTTTGTCAGAGCTTCAAACGTGTAGTTTACATCATGAACAAGTGAGTTTAGGTAGGAGACCTTCAGCGAGACAGTGTCGTACATACGAACTCATTAAACTGTATCATGGACCTAAAACTAACGAGTTGTCATCGCTTATAAACACTTATCATGTTTGCAGAAAGAGTAAAAAGTTGTCGCAGAAAAGGTAAAGAAACGTGCTGGGAAAAGGTGAGGAAGCATGCTGGGCATGGGCTCATCAGTAAAGTGATTGATCTGCTCCCATTCGAGCTTCATCTTCCTAGTTACCAGTACTGGGGCCCTAGAACACGACTTGACGTCCTCTTGGCATGTAGTGATCCTGGTATTAATATGTTAGATGCTGCCTGCAAAGAGCATGACATTGCTTATCGAAAAAAAGCAATCCTGAAGTAAGACGTGTAGCTGATGAAAATCTGCTTCGTAAAGCTATGCTGCATGTATCGTCACCTAGTGCTTCAGTTGCTGAGGAGATAGCAGCACTTGCCGTTGCCGGTGTAATAAACGGAAGACTGTTACTAGGTAGTGGCATTAAACAGCGAAGACAGTAAAATAAGGAAAGGATAAAACAGATTTACTTCAAGAAAAAATCTAAAAAGTATATATTCTAAAATAAATATAAATTGTAAAACATATTACAAGTGTTGTTTAATATTAATCCTATCCTACAGCATGTCCTAAATTATCTAGTAGTAATAATGTTGATGTGTATTAACTCAGAAGAAAGGAAAGGTAGAGGTTCGAGAATAAAAAACACAAGATTTAAAGTACATCCTCTTTATTAATCCATGAATTGAAGCTGTTATTAAAACCAAGCCATTTAACATATAGTTTATTACCACGACACCGAGCTCGATAGCTGCAGTCGCTTAAGTACAGTCAGTATCCGGTAATCGGGAGATAGTGGGTTCGAGCGTCATTGTCGGCGGCCCTGAAGATGGTTTTCCGTGGTTTCCCATTTTCACACCAGCAAATGCCGGGGCTGTACTTGAATTAAGCCCACGGCCGCTCCCTTCCACTTCCTAGACATTTCCTATCCCATCGTCGCCATAAGACATATCTGTGTCGGTGCGACGTAAAGCAAATAGCAAAATAAATATTTCCACGGCGTCGAATAACACGTTCAATTAAATAGTGATCAGGATATTTTGTTTTTTGCAGTTATTCGATATAGAATCCTCCTTCAATAGGCTGTCCTCTGAGATCGCGAAGTAAACACGTAACTGAATTAGTAAGCTTAACACTTCTAATTTCAAAAGTTTCAGTTCTCCGGGTGGGGGTGTATCCTTTTATAAAGATAGACTTGTGTTTACTGATGCGAACGAAATCACCTTAAAGCGATGGCGGCGCGGATCAGCTGTTTTAATTACAAGAAGAATAGCATCTAGGTGTGGTGTATTCCTTGTAACAAGACGTGGCTTTGTCCCGATAGTGCGATAAGGTGAATCGTTGTAAGTAGACACAAGTCTAGGTAGCAGATTAATCCAACGATATGAACACTGTGCTGTAATTCTCACCACATCATTGTTTTGAGTGTACGATTAAAGCGTTCTACAACACTTGCCTTGAGATTGCTGAACATAGAGTAGTGTTGAATGCCACATAACTTGAGGTTTGAAGAAGCCTTGGGCAGCGTTTCGATTCTTCAACAAAATCTTTAAATGTGTTTTTGACTTGAGTTGCTGTCTTAGAACGTACAGTTTGTGCAAAAGCAAACTTCGAGTGCACATCGATAACAGTAAGTAGATACTTATACACCTTATTGCTAGAGTCATCTGGAATCATTTCTACTAAGTCTGCTTGCCATAGATCATCTTTTCCACGTGTAATAACGCGTCTGCGGCAGTAGGAGTGACGTGCTGGTTTATGTAACTCATGTGCGATGTTTGCCTTTACAGGTGAGATCTTACCTTGACGAGCCATTACAGAATAATACCGGCATGTTGTAATTCTCTCTCTATTTCTAGAATTTCTGATTCGTGACCTGTGTGACCAGCATCTTGCGATATTCTTAGAAGTTATAATCTCTCAACGAATAAATTTGGGTCATTCCAGTATCTTACGTCTACATACGGCAAGAATGGCTTGTAGATAACATTAAGACCATGTTCAGTCGGAAACAGCTTAGAAATAAACTCACGATTCTTGTAAATCTTGTTTGCGTTTACAGCTTCGGTTCTCTCGTAATTAAGTCGTATTGCATCAGTAGCAAAAAGCATTGCTTTATATTTTTAAGATCATCTTGTAAAATTATATCCTTGTCAGGTATTCGTGAGAAAAGAATTTCTAAGAGTCCTTTCGTTGGTTTATAGGTAACACCTTTCACAATAAGTTTGTTGCTATTGTCGTATTCCGGCCAACAGGTGAGACGCCGAGCGGTGAGTGGAATCATCTGATGGCTAACAACAGTACTAAAAACGAAAGGGATATAAGATGGTAATTTATATGCGTCAGGTAAGTTGACTGTTAAGAGTTGAAACTCATATGATTTCCTATATATGTGCGTATATTAACAGATGATGTACAAAGAATATACACGTACAATTGAAGTCGGTCACGTAATGTGACGTACTGGAACTAGCCTTCCTCAGAACGGCTACTCCAAGTAAATGCAAGTCGACATTAGAGTGCCACTGAAATGCTAAGCGATGTTAAAAACAGAGTATCGTGGAGTCTCACAGAGATTCCTCAGCTTTAAGTTGCCAACTACGATAAAACCCAGAAGAACTAGGGCTTAAGTCGAGAATCAAAGTATGAATGGTGAATACCAAGTGTTAGCACCACCGTTCAACCTGATCTACTAAGAAATATTCTAAGTAGCGAGACCGCTTGGAGAATCAATCGTGATTCCCTAACGTGAGCGGAAGACAAAGCTTCCAAAGCGAAGACTAATGCAATAAGACGCTCGTTCCTTCAATTACATACGTATTTAAAGGGACTAGCAATATGATATGAGTGTCTCCCCTCCACTTAGATAAAGCCTTACTGGCTTACCATTGGTGATACTGTACCCGCTCGAAGCCTGAGTCCCAACCAGCATTTATCTCAGGGAGTGTTACGGTCCGAATCTATCGCAACTAATACACAATTAAAAAATATTTTGAGATGTAAGATCTCAAACTAAATGTAAGGGCGCCATCCAATCAGTACTACAGGGTTGAACGGGACACTCTAATATTTAACTTTAAGGCTCATCATAAAACACACAAATTATATATATATTCAGATCAAAGGGAAATTATGAAGGCTCCGTCCTAGGAATGGGAACGGATATTTAAACGGTCACCAAGGGTTTACTATTCTACAAGAACAAGAACCTGGAACTGTTTCCTTGCAAATGCTGAAGGAGGATTTTATTTAAATAAACAAAATAATTTTTACACACAATCAAAATCTGTTGACCCTTGATTTGCCGGTAATTTGACAAATTATTCCTGAAAAATGATTACATAATATTTATCACTTTTGACCACCCTTCCATTTGGGTGGTGGAACCGTTGATATCTGAAAGTATCAGATTTACCTTCGTTAACACCATGACCATATTTGGTCATGGACCAATTACCTGTTGGCTAAGTGGGCGCGATCACATGAACTATGTTATCGCCTCCACTTTGATTGAGATGAGACCAATCCGGGAAACTACAAACTCTCCCCGGGTTCCTAACCAAGATCTGCTAATCGTTAGTTGAAGGAAACGACACAGCGACTATAACCTAATGGTCCAGATGTAGGGATTTGCCTTCATTTTACAACTATTAACTTAACTTATTATTCACAACACTTGACATTATTACGTTAATTCGCCAGCTGACTTCCCTAGTATCATTCATCATCAGTGTCCGAAATAATAAAATAAAATAAAAATATTTAAAAAATATTATTATTATTATTATTATTATTATTATTATTATTATTATCAGTGGAAATCGTGATTATCGTAACCCGTAATCATCCTCGCTATAATACTTCAACTTCTCGCTCTTATTATTCTCATCTAAAAAATAAAAATAAAAAAGTAGCTTCCTTTTTTATTCTTCTTCTCCTTCTTCAAATATTCTCATCATTATTATTATTATTAGTTAAAAATCTCAAATTTTTCATTTCAACTCCCAACATCATTATTATGTCCAAAATATAAAAAAGTAAATTCTTCTTCTTCAAAAAAGTAGTTCTTTTACTTCAAATATTATCATTATTAAAGTGGTTTGAAAATTTCAATATTTTCAATTAAATTCCCACCATCATTATTGTGTTCATAAATAAAATTTTAAAAAATTCTTCTTCTTCTTCAAATATCTATTATTTTTTAAAAAAATTAATTTCGCTTGTTATACGGTAGTCCACTCTTAATATGTTTAACGCATAACCCCTTTTACAATTCCAATCTATTTTGGCACTAATCAATCCAGACATGATTTACTAGGATTATTATTATTAATATTATTATTCTTTCGAGAATCTTTATTTTTATTCCCCATCTTTATAATTTAGTCACATACGTTCTCTCCCAAACAGAAATCACCAAGATCCGAATTCACATCGGTCGGGACATAATAGTGTTCGAACCCGCACCCTTATTTTCGTACTGTCGTTAATTCATGGAGACCATATGCTCCTAAGACAATTCTCAAATCCCATAACACCTCGCAGTTGGGCAAATACCTCCAATCTCTGCAAGTGTTAAATTATTCCTTCCATTTTGAAGTCCATTTATCCATCGGAACCCTTCAAAACATTTTCATTAATTAACCCTCGGTGTGTGGACTCTCTTCTGCCACTCATATCACCGGTATAGAAATTACAACCTCCAAGTAGGCCTTAAGATCCATCTATTTCTTCATCAACATCAGTTCACTTTCATTTCGGGCCGGATTTCTGTCCCACAAAACTCCAAATCTCAACTTTTGGCTCAAATCACTCTAGGCCTCAAACATAGCGTGACCATATTATCAAACATGCCTATCTCGTTTCTACCAAATTTATTTATGATTATTATGGAGTCAAAAAAACGTTAACTCAACAATTAGTGTTAAAATCGGATTCACTGTCCAAATAAAATATTCATGCCACATAATATCTCCACATTTAAATTACTTTAATTTGCAATCATTCTATCCAACTAGGCCCGTGCCTTTATTCTCAAAGATTATTATTAAACACGCCTTTACACATTACCCAATATTAATTTATTATTCCGACACTTCTACAGATTATTATTATTTTGTCCATTGGCGAACTTCGCGATATTTACAAACAAATCAATGGGCTTCATTCCGTCCCACAACAATTGATATCACTTGGCAACCCTACCTCTGGATTATCTTAACAACATGCCTTAATACCTATAAACGTTCCGATACTGGAAAAACACTTTGGAAGCACTTCTAAATGAATATTAACATTATCTTTACGTGAAACGTGCTCCATATCATATCAAACAACTCAACCACTTGAATGAACAACTCAACCCTACTATACTCTACTTAATAATCAAAATTATGATGAGTGCTCGATCTAATCATGTACATATTAATTTGTCCCTTTGTCTATCTATCTTTGAATTTATACGAGCCGGAAACGGCTCGTTTCACAATCAAGTTACCATGATAAAATAATATGATTTCCTCCCCCTAACGATAGCAATCTACAAATATTTGAAAAGGTTACTCATCTCTTTTTTGTAGTCTGCTAAGCCGGACAAGAAGCACAGGCCCCGTCCAGTCTTAGCCCTGCATTCCACTGGTATTCATGCCAGCTTGAAGAATTAATCCTTGACCCTTTTCAACTTTACACATCTTGAATAAAAACAAATAAAATAACTGTTGCACTCTGGAATAATTTCCACCCTAAATTCTACTCACAAATTTTACACTCTGGGCCTTGTATCTAGCCCACTTAATGTAGATATACATTCTTCATTCCTTTCCCGGACACTAGGAACATGGGATACCTCGGGATCCCCTTTACAACGGCCCGTGCGCGCACTTGAATTTCCCGTCTCACGTTCGTGTAGCTGACCAGGTATCAGTTTAGAATCGACTGTTTACTAGATGACATAAACACTCTTGACCGTTCTCACGTAACGCACTTCCTAATCTGTTGGTAGAATCTCACACTCCGTAAGTTATGCTTTACTGAGCCCTGTCTATTTGAAACACTTTTACTAGTATACTGCTCAAGACTGTAATATGAGCTACATCAAGTCATGAATCACTGTACTATATAACAATATAACACTTCGAACCCTACTCCACGAGTAAGTACACACACGCACCCCTGGCGTAATCACGGCTCGAACAAAATATCAGAAGTTGTCACGCACCCCAGGCGTGGTATCAGCTCCGACACTTTGTCAAAAGCAGTTGTCAGTCCTTGTCCACGACCTCATATTTATACCTGTATCCCTTCTCTTCCGGGTTCATCGGAGTTCATCTTGGGACGCGCAGTCCCGATATCTTTATACGACAATTTGCGGTTCGGCCCGCGGCTTAAATATGATATCCAATGATGTAATTATGTTCTCAAAGGCTCTATACTAATTCTCAACTATTATCGTTCGCTGGTAATGGATATATTTGCGAATTTAGCTGCCGTATCCCGGCCTGGGATTTCGCGCTCTATTGTGGCGTCCTTTGCCTCCAGCCAATCATCGGATAGCATTCATGAATTCTCAGAATTACACCATGCAATCTCCCGCAATTATTAACCTTTTATAAGTTTTACAATATAGTAAGGCTCCTAAATTCCACCTTATTCTAAATTGATATCTCACTTCCTTCTATCAATTTAATCCGCGGAGTTAGCCTCGCTAGCGCTTCTTACAATACGAAGTTAGCGTACCTGCGACTGGTCGATGAAAATTTATATTGGTCCATATAAACCACGGGACCGGGCAGGCTCATATTTTTTTCTTCCAGTGCCAACCCCGCGTTCAACTCCCGCTAGTACATGGAGATACCCTGCCTCATTTCTTAGAAATCTGCACCCGGCACTCTGCGCTGTGGCCACTACATATTCTGCCCAGGGCTATGAAAACTTTCCGCAACTTGTCAACAACTCGTGCCTTTCTCTTTCCCCCTTCGTCACAATTTCTGAGAATTCTAATTCTGCCGTTCATTGTGTTTGTTAATCTCAGTGGAGACAATAGTCTGTGCATGTTTCACCATACCATCTCGGCCTGGCCTGCTCTTACTGTATGTACAGTAAGATATTCTTTATTCTGAAAATGAAATATATATATTCCTCAATAATTCATCATAATTGCATGACGCTTATCACACCCCCACCAGGGCGCACTACCACCTCCCCCATGTATCACAAAATTCCAAGCTATGCACGTGGCGATATTTATTAACATGAACTTGATTTCTCGCCCTTAAACCTATGGTCATAAAATAATCCTCCAATTTCTAATACTTGTCATCATAAACATGACTCTGCGTCCCGTTTCACTTAGTTGGGTCGCCATTAATTTTAAGTATGGTATCCTTCAAACTACCCCCTTTTCTTGCCATCTCCAGACGACAGGACGTGACTATTTAGATTTGTCCGCATCGACTTCCTCGTGAGACCTCTTGACCTCACACAACTCTGTTTTTAACTGTCATTCTATATCATCCCAACACTTGGCTGCTCAGACAGCACGGCCAATGGATTGAGTTACCAAAGTAATCACTATGTATTACTTATGTACTGCTACTTGATGAAGGTTCGTGTCCCTGGACATGACACTATTTATCTTAATATTTGAATGGATTATATGTTTTGTTATCTCCTTCTTAGATGTTAACATGATGATGGTTTTTGATCAATTAGTCAATGTACTTCCGTGTTAATGCATATAAAATGATCGAAACCCATGCAATATCGTCCATGCTGAACATCACTTTCTTTATCAATAATTTAAAAGCCGTAACGATGTGATGACCAACAAGGTGCACTCATACGTTTAAAGTCATTGAATGTTATATCAGTGTTAACATGATCATCATACAGATGCCGCACGTTGCGATCATCTTGCCGAAAACGCACAATAATATTTGCGCTGTCGCGTATCAACTGCTTAGGCACACGAGAATAGGTTTGGCATAAATAGATGCAATAAACATATTTATGTAGCCCCATACTAAAGTATGCACGAATAACGTTTTGCTGTTCTGTTGCGACATCGTCACATCATCCGGTGATGGTACTTGCTCATGTGAATTAAATTCAAAGTATTTTTTTCCATCTTTAACGAGATCGTGCATTACAATTTGTAGAATAGTATATGGCGGTTGATAGAGTGACATTGTAAAAACGTAAATGTTCTCAAAACATATACCATTTAAACAAGTAATAAGTGTAAGTGTAAGATGTGTCTTTCCACATCCCGATGGGCCTGACATAATACATCGAACAGTAAAATTAAAATACGTTCCATGATGTCTTTTTGTAGTTGTACTAGAACTATGTAAGAGATGTGACACAATGTTACTGAGAGGTAGTGTGTCTAGCTGCTTTATAATCTTCATGATAACTCAATAATAAAGTAGGCAATATTAATATACATATTAAACGAAGCAAGAGGTAACCGTTTATAATTTGCTCTTGACGAGCAAAGTCGTGTACAGAATGGTGAAACAACGATATCCAAACGATATGAAGAAGAAAAAAGTTAAAACTATTGAATGGAATGATGTTGTAAAGGCTGCACAAAAAGCTATTCGAGGGGAATACAATCCACGTGTAGCTATTACTAAGGCACTACGCGCAGCAAGAGCGAGAATTTCTCCAAAGTGCAGAGCAATGTTTAGTAAACGTGCACGAATTATTCCTGTACCAAAACGAGGAGGACTTCTTCCTGCGCTGTTTGCTGGACTAGCAGCTTTAGGGTCATTGCTGGGTGGTGCTAGTGCTGTAGTAAGAACTGTTAAGTCTGTAGAAGAAGCAAAACAACAATTAAAAGAGACTGAACGTCATAACAAGACGTTGGAGGCAACCGCATTACGAGGCAAAGGCGTACACATGAAGCTAGCGCTATACAAAAAAGGGCTTGGCATCTACATATCTCCAAAAACGTCTACTGAATGCACTGCCACGTCGAGCTCTGACTCACGAAGACGTTTTTACGTTCGCTAAACAACAAGGAATTCATTATTTTCGAGGTCAATTACCAGCATGCCCACATGAACGTGAGAGGGCTTTAATTAACTTAGACAACAGTCGCGAACCTGGAACTCATTACGTTGCCTATGCAATATGTAAATCTAAAGTATGGTATTTTTATAGCTAGGCAGACTTGCCTCCTCCATTTGAATTCATACGTTATTTCGGAAGAAGTGCAGACATTATTTACAATAAAAACCGTGTGCAAAAATTCACTACTCGCATGTGCGGACAATTATATCTTATGTTCTTATATCAAACCCAGACAGTAGAGAAAGAGCATTAGTGTGCACGTGATGACAAACAGTGAAAGAACGTTCGCTGTACGTGGAGAAGGACCTGAAACAACCGTCTATTTTAATCCACCGATCGAACTTGGTTAGCAGCTACACAGTCTTGGACTAGTATCGTTTGAAAGCTACAATAAAAACTATAATGTGCGTGATGGTGTAAACAAGTTCTATTACGATCAGTATGTTCTAACGCCACCATCAGGCAGTTATTCAGTAGACTATAATCATGACTATGTTTAAAGTGCATTAATTGAACAGTTCAAAGAAGTGAGTTTTAGTAATCATAATTAAAAGTTCTCAATTACTGTAAGCAACATTACACATAAATGTGTTATTGAATCATCATTTAAGATTGACTTCAAATCTCAACCTGATTCGATTGGTCCATTGCTTGGATTTTCACCAAGGGAGCTCCTACCGAACTTACGTTACGAGTCAGAATAACCTATGACACACTTCGATGTTATAATGTAAGCATTACTTGTAATATTATTACAGACTTCAATAGTAATCAACAACATTCGCACGTCTTGCACGACTTCATTACTAGACAGGAACGTGGATATACTATTCGTGAGAAACCGGCAGTAGTTCTTTATATTCCTCTGTCTGTAAAACACATTAGTAATATCACCCTTAGGCTTGAAAAATAAATAAAATCAGCTTCTTAATTTAGATAGGCACACGTACGTAGCTTACAAACTTCATCTTAAACCAGTATGAAAAACATCTATAAAACACGGTGTACATTCCGTAGAAATACTACATGTTTGCGAAGACTCATCGAGTTAACAGATAACCATAAGCAGATACTCCAGGATTTAGGTTATACGCCACTACAACAAAATTCAGGGAAACGGGGTGTCCTAGGGAGCGGTGTTAAGCGAACAGGGAACTGGAAATCAAGTGGGGATGACATAAAAATGTTAGTGCTCAACTGTACAAGCATTGTAAACAAAGGAACCGAATTAAGTAATTTAATAGATATATACTTACCAGATAATGTAATAGGAGTTGAATCATAGCTGAGAAATGATATAATGGATGCAGAAATATTCTCACGGAACTGGAGTGTGTATCGTAGAGATAGGATAGGAATGGTGGGAGGGTGAGTATTCATTCTAACGAAAGAAGAATTTGTTAACTACGAAAAAGTTAAGTATGAAAACATGAAATTCTGGGTATAAGGCTCATCTCTAAAGATAATAGGCAACTTTATGTCTTTGGAGTGTACAGACCGGGAAAGGGTAGCGCTGACGCTGATTCAGAATTATTTGATAAGATAGTCAGCTTTGTTGGAAATGATATGGAAAGGAATGTGATAGTAGCAGGTGATCTCAATTTACTAAATGTCAATTGGGAAGGTAATACGAACGCCATCAACAAATGGTAAATAAGGTAATATGGGAAGGGCAGCTGATTCAGAAAGTGATGGAACCAACTAGAGGGAAGAGTATTTTGGATGTGGCGCTGATAAAACCCGATGAGCTCTATAGAGAAACCGAAGAAATACATGGTTTTAGTGATCACGAAGCTGTTTTTGTCAAAGTTAAAAGTAAATGGGAAAGAAACGGGGGTATTAAAATTATGACTATTAGGCAGTACCATATGGCTGATAAAACAGGCATGAGGAATTTTTTAAAAAGTAACTATGAACGCAGGAAATGGTAAATAAAAATGTAAATAGACTCTGGGATGGGTTTAAAGCAATTGTTGAGGAATGTGAAAATAGGTTTGTACCTTTAAAGGTGATAAGAAATGGTAAGGATCCACTATATCGTAACAGAGAAGTAATAAAGAGACTAAGAAGGAGGTGCAGGTTGGAACAAAATAGAGTTAGAAATGGTTATGGAAGTTAGGAGAAATTGAAGGAACCTACTAGGAAATTGTATCTAGCCAAGAAGTCAGCTAAGGATAACATGATGGCAAGCATAATTGGTGGTCATACAAATTTTAGTTAAAAATGGAAGGGTATGTAAATGTACTTTAAGGCAGAAACAGGTTCAAATAAGGACATTCCAGGAATCATTAATGAACAAGGGGAGTGTGTATGCAAGAATATTCGAAAAGCAGAAGTATTCAGTCAGCAGTATGTAAAGATTGTTGGTTACAAGGATAATGTCCTGATAGGGGAGATGAGTAATACTAATGAACTATTAAAATTTACCTGTGATAACAGTGACATTTACAGTAAGATACAAAAGTTAAAAACTAGAAAAGCAGATGGACTTGATAAGATTTCTGGGGATATACTAAAGGCAATGGGTAGGGATATAGTACCATATCTGGAATACATATCTGATTATTGTTTAGGTGAAGGAGCTACACCAAATGAATGGATAGATGCTATAGTAGCCCCTGTGTATACAGGAAAGTGTGCTAAAAATAAAGCTGAAAATTACAGGCCAGTCAGTTTGACATGCTTTGCATGTAAGCTTTGGGAAAGCATTCCTTCTGATTATATTAGACATGTTTGCGAAATTAATAACTGGTTCGACAGAAGGCAGTTTGGGTTTAGGAAAGGTTATTCCACTAAATCTCAGCTTGTAGGATTCCAGCAAGATATAGCAGGTATTCTGGATTCAGGAGGCCAAATGGACTGCTTTGCGATTGACCTATCTAAGGCATTTGATAGGGTAGATCATGGAAGACTACTGGCAAAAATGAGTGCTATTCGACTAGAAAAAAGAGTAACTGAATGGGTGGCTCTGTTTCTAGAAAACAGAACTCAGAAAATTAGAGTAGGCGAAGCTTTATCTGACCCTGTAAAAATTAAGACGGGAATTCCTCAAGGCAGAATTATTGGACCTTTATGTTTTATTATATATATATATATATATCAATGATATGTGTAAAGAAGTGGAATCAGAGATAAGGCTGTTTGCAGATTATGTTATTCTGTACAGAGTAATAAATATGTTACAAGATTGTGAGCGGCTGCAGGGTGACCTCGATAGTGTTGTGAGATGGACGGTGGACAATGGTATGATGATAAACGGGGTTAAAAGTCAGGTTGTGAGTTTCGCAAATAGGAAAAGTCCGCTCAGTTTTAATTACTGCGTTGTTGGGGTGAAAGATCATTTTGGGGATCATTGTAAGTACCTAGGTGTTAATATAAGAAAAGACCTTCATTGGGGTAACCACATAAATATAATTGATAATAAAGGGTACAGAACTCTGCTCATGGTTATGATGGTATGTAGGGGCTGTAGTAAGGATGTAAAGGAGAGGGAGTATAATTCTCTGGTAAGACCCCAAGTAGAGTATGGTTCCAGTGTATGGGACCCTTGCCAGGATTACTTGATTGAAGAACTGGAAAAATCCAAAGAAAAGCAGCTCGATTTGTTCTGGGTGATTTCCGACAAAAGAGTAGCCTTACAAAAATATTGTAAAGTTTGGACAGGAAAGACTTGGGAGAAAGGAGACGAGCTGTTCGACTAAGTGGTATGTTCCGAGCTGTCAGTAGAGAGATGGCGTGGGAGGACTTCAGAAGACGAATAAGTTTGAGTGGTGTCTTTAAAAGTAGGAAAGATCACAGTATGAAGATAAAGTTGGAATGCAGGGGGACAAATTGGGGCAAATATTCGTTTATAGGAAGGGGAGTTAGGGATTGGATTAACTTACCAATGGCGATGTTCAATAACTTCTCAATTTCTTTGCGATCATTTAAGAGAAGGCTAGGAAAACAACAGATAGGGAATCTGCCACCTGGGCGACTGCCCTGAATGCACATCAGTAGTGATTGATTGAAAATGGAGGAAATGCTAGACATTATGAATACAGTAGAAACTCGTCAAGTGTAGTACGCAGTGAGCTTCACTCTTATCAACATTGTACGTTTGGACTAAATAACAACGATAAAATTCGCTTCATTATTAATCAGCACCGCACGAAAGCTACCTCTATATTGAAGGACGACTAGATAAGTCAGATAGAAGTGGACCGATCACATCGCAACTAAACAACCATGCTCTAGTTTTTATCTTTTCTGAAGCGCTATATGAAGTAAATAATGTTGAAATAGATAGAACGAAGAATGTTGGTATTACAAGTGTAATGAAACTCTACCCTTCTTTCTGTGGTGAAGAAAGTATTTTTTGCGGATGGCAGGATGATGTCCAAAAGCTAGTAACAACTGGATGATTAATGAGGACGGAACTTTTAGAGGTATGTTATCATTGAAACATATTCTTAGCTTCGCAGAATACTTTACATGTATTATAATCAACGCAAAACAAGAGCTTATTCTGATCCGTGATCGAACTGATTACAATTCTCTTAAAGCAGCAGAAACACCAGTAGACTCGAAAATTACACTTCAACGTATATTGTGGAGGATTTCACACGTAACATTATCTGATAGTGAAAAACTTCGATTGCTCAAGATTCTAGAGAATGATACACCATTACCTATACGTCTTCGAAGTTGGGAGGTGCATGAATATCTTTTTTTAACACCTACAAACAAGCATAGCTGGGCTGTTAAAACGTCACGTTTTACTGAGAAGTCCTTGTATGTTATTCTTGAATTTCTAACCCATCGTAAATTCAGTTACGAAAAAGATAGCTCACAGTTCGATCACTGTAAATTAAGAAATATTAGACTATATCTCAACGGAATTACGTATCCCTACGGAAACATGGACATTAATTTTGAGAAAAATAAATTGGGGATGCTCTATGACATGTTTTGTAAATTCCTATCATCGTACTATCAGAAAGAATATCCTCCGCTATTTTCGCCACAAGAATGTAAAAATAAAGCACAGATTGTAGTTATAGACTGCTCTTATCATGAACAATCTATAAAAGAACCGCCTGTCGATATTCGTTTAGAATTTGAAACATCTGAAAACATTCCTGCTAACACAACAGCTTATTGTCTTATTATCCATATCAGCCATGAACTCGGTTACGGTTAGTAACAAACAAAATTGTGAATGTGTATGCTGTTCGCATGCTCATACGCAACATATTATTTATCTCACACGAGTAAGTAAGGCTATTAAGATGTTCTATAAACATAGAACCTTATGTGAGATGCCTCTCATTCAATATTTACCGCCAGGATTTTTATCTACGTACGCTGCCCCTTACGTAAAAGATTTTGGGACACCTTTCCTCTATACAGTAAGATGGCAATCGACGTAGCTTTATGCAGAACCTATCAACGTCATTACAATCATCGAGGTAAAAATGGTGATGGGAATGGGATGGACCAAATCCGAGGATTGAACACTGTACACAGTGTATGGATGAACTTTTTTCCATTCATTTCAGTACATGATGATGATAATTCAGAAAAGGAACAAACTACATGAATAACAAGGTATGAACTGCATTATCTTCTTCGTAAAGAATAACATGTGTGTTTGAGTCATCAGTCCATAGACTTGTTGGATGCAGCCCTCCATGCCACCCTATCCTGTGCTAACCTTTTCATTTCTACGTAGGCTAACTACTGCATCCTACATCTGCTCTAATCTGTATGTCATATTCATACCTTGGTCTACCCCTACCGTTCTTGTCACCTACACTTCCTTCAAAAACCAACTGAACAAGTCCTGGGTGTCTTAATATGTGTCCTATCATTCTATCCCTTCTTCTCGTCAAATTTAGCCAAATCGATCTCCTCTCACCAATTCGATTCAGTATCTCTTCATTCGTGATTCGATCTATCCATCTCACCTTCAGCATTCTTCTGTAACACCACATTTCAAAAGCTTCTTTTCTCTTTCTTTCTGAGCTAGTTATCGTCCATGTTTCACTTCCATACAATGCCACGCTCCACACAAAAGTCTTCAAAAACATCTTTCTAATTCCGATATCAATGTTTGAAGTGAGCAAATTTCTTTTCTTAAGAAAGCTCTCCCTTGCTTGCGCTAGTCTGCATTTTATGTCCTCCTTACTTCTTCCATCGTTACTTATTTTACTACCCAAGTAACAATATTCATCTACTTCCTTTAAGACTTCGTTTCCTAATCTAATGTTTCCTACATCACCTGCCTTCGTTCGACTGCACTCCATTACATTTGTTTTGGACTTATTTATTTTCATCTTGTACTCCTTACCTAAGACGTCATCCATACCATTCAGCAACTTCTCGAGATCTTCTGCAGTCTCAGATAAAATAACAATATCATCGGCAAATCTCAAGGTTTTGATTTCCTCTCCTTGGACTGTGATTCCCTTTCCAAATTTCTCTTTGATTTCCTTTACTGCCTGTTCTATGTAAACATTGAAAAGGAGAGGGGACAAACTGCAGCCTTGCCTCACTCCTTTCTGTATTGCTGCTTCTTTTCCAAAGCTCTCGATTCTTATCACTGCAAACTGATTTTTATACAGGTTGTAGATAATTCTTCATTCTCGGTATCTGATCCCTATCATCTTCAGAATCATAAATAGCCTGGTCCAATCAACATTATCGAATGCCTTTTCTAGATCTACGAATGCCATGTACGTGGGCTTGTCCTTCTTGATTCGATCCTCTAAGATCAGACGTAAAGTCAGGATTGCTTCACGTTTGCCTACATTTCTTCTGAAGCCAAATTGATCTTCCCCCAAGTCAGCTTCAACTTGTTTCTCCATTCTTCTGTAAATAATACGTGTTAAAATTTTGCAGGCATGAGATACTAAACTAATGGTGCGGTAGTTTTCCCACCTGTCAGCACCGGCTTTCTTGGGAATAGGTATAACAACATTCTGCCGAATATCGGATGGGACTTCACCTGTCTCATACATCTTGCACACTAAATGAAATAACCTTACCATGCTGGTTTCTCCTAAGGCAGTCAGTAATTCAGAGGGAATATCATAAATTCCAGGTGCCTTGTTCCTATTTAGGTCACTCACAGCTCTGTCAAACTCTGACCTCAAAATTGGGTCTCCCATTTTATCAGCATCAACAGCCTCTTCACGTTCCAGAACCAAATTATCTACATCGTTACCTTGATACAACTGTTGGATATGCTCCTGCCATCTTTCTGCTTTGTCTTCTTTCCCTAGAAGTGGCTTTCCATCTGAGCTCTTAATATTCATGCACCTAGATTTCCTTTCTCCAAATGTTTCCTTGATTTTCCTGTACGCAGCATCTACCTTTCCCAGGACCATACAGCCTTCGGCATCCTTGCACTTCTCCTTCAGCCATTCTTCCTTAGCTACCGTGCACTTTCTATCCACTTCATTCTTTAATCGCCTGTATTCTTTTCTGCCCTCTTCATTTCTAGCATTCTTGTATTTTCGTCGTTCATCAATCAGGTCTAGTATCTCCTGAGTTATCCACTGATTCTTAGTTGATCTTTTCTTCCTTCCTAACATTTCTTCAGCAGCCCTACTGACTTCATTTTTCATGACTCTCCACTCTTCCTCTACTGTGTTTCCTTCGGCCTTTTCATTTAGTCCTTGTGCAACATGTTCCTTGAAACAATCCCTCACACTATTTTCTTTCAACTTGTCTAGATCCCATCTTTTTGCATTCTTTCCTTTCTTCAATTTCTTCAACTTCAGATGGCATTTCATGACCAACAAGTTGTGGTCAGAGTCCACGTCTGCTCCTGGGAAAGTTTTGCAATCCAACACCTGGTTTCTGAATCTCTGCCTAATCATAATGAAGTCTATTTGATACCTTCCAGTGTCTCCAGGTCTCGGACACGTATACAGCCGTCGTTTGTGGTGTTTGAACCAAGTATTGGAGAGGAATAAATTATGATCAGTGCAGAATTCAACCATCCGACTTCCTCTTTCGTTTCTTTGTCCCAATCCAAATTCTCCTACTGTGCTACCTTCTCTTCCTTGGCCTACCACTGCATTCCAGTCTCCCATCACAATTAAATTCTCGTCACCTTTGACATATTGTATTAAATCTTCCATCTCCTCATATATTATTTCAATTTCTTCATCATCCGCTGAACTAGTAGGCATATAGACCTGCACTATTGTGGTGGGCATTGGTTTGGTGTCTATCTTGGCGACAATAATTCTTTCACTATGCTGGTCGTAGTAGCTTATCCGCTGCCCTATTTTCTTATTCATTATTAAACCAACTCCTGCATTTCCCCTGTTTGATTTCGTGTTGATAATTCGGTAGTCGCCTGACCAAAAATCCTGTTCTTCCTGCCAACGTACTTCACTTATACCAACTACATCTAACTTTAGCCTATCCATCTCCCTTTTCAGATTCTCTAACCTACCACAACGATTCAAACTTCTAACATTCCACGCTCCGACTCGCAGAATGTCAGTATCCATCTTCCTGATGATCGCCCCCTCTCGTGTAGTCCCCTCCCGGAGATCCGAATGGGGGACTAGTTTACCTCCGGAATATTTTACCCGAGAGGAAGCCATCATCAGTACATCATTCATACAGAGAGAGCTGCATGTCCTCGGGAGGTAGTTACGGCTGTAGTTTCCCGTTGCTTTCAGCCGTGTAGCAGTATCAACACAGCTAAGCCATGTTGAGTATTATTACAAGGCCGTATCAGTCAATCATCTAGACTTGTAACTACCGAAAGGCTGCTACCCCCCTTTCGATGAACCATTCGTTAGTCTGGTCTCTCAACAGATACCCATCCGATATGGTTGCACCTGCGGCTCGGCTATCTGCATCATTGGGACACGCAAGCCTCCCCACCGCGGCAATGTCACATGGTTCGCAGAGGAGGAAGAATAACATACTTAGCATAATATATTTCATAAACACTAAATGTTTTGTTTAATTTGAATGTTGCAGGAGGCTTTACAATTTCGGAAGCATGCTATCTCTTCGCAGAAAGCTGTTAAGGAGCCTAGCAACCTTGTCAGCAGCAAAACGAAAACTGTTGTAGTACATTGTTTTAATTTTGTAAATAAATATTTCATTGCATTCAAAATGTTGTACTTATTGCATTCCTTTGCCTCCTTACACCTACTCATTCTATCTACAAACGTTTGAGTGAGTGACCTTGATAACGAACAAGTCTAAACATGCATAACAATAATATCGTCATCACTAAAAGTTAAAAACAGAATGATAGCACATGCTCACTCTAGCCTTAAGCATAAGATCGCGTCGTTATAGTTACGCATGTTTAGACTTATCGGATAGAAAGAATGCGTCTTTATAGTAATGCATAACTAAACTTGTTGGAGAGAGACATAAAGCTACGACCCGACGACAAACAAAGAAGAAGAGGAGTAGGCCATAAGCGTATGTATAGCTGCCATCTTGCGCAGTAGCCTCTAAGCTAGCTGTCTCCATAAGAGCCTGTGTATGGCTGCCATCTTGCGCAAGCGTCCTTAAGCCGTCCATGTATAGCCGCTATCTTGTGCAGTCGCCCATAGCCTTTATCTTTCTCCATAATAGCCCGTGTATAGCCACCATCTTGTGCAATCGCTTATAGCCAGCATCTTTCTCTATAAGAGCCCATGTATAGCCGCCATCCTGTGCAATCACCCATGGCCGTCATCTTTCTCCATAAAAGTCCGCGTATAGCCGTCATCTTGTGCAATCGCCCTTGGCCGTCATCTTTCTCTATAAGAGCCCGTGTATAGCCGCCATCTTGCACAAGCGCCCCTAGGCCGTCTCATGAGAGCCTGTGTATAGCCGCCATCTTGCGCAGTAGGACCCTCGGCTAGCTTTCTCTATAAGAGATTGTGTATAGCCGCCATCTTGAGCAAGCGCCCTTAGGCCGTCTTTGTATAGCCGCCATCATGCGCAGAGGCCCCTGGGCCATCTCATAAGAGCAGCCGCCATATTGCGCAAGCGCCCCTAGGCAAGCTCCCTTAGGCCGTCTTTGTATAGCCGCCATCTTGCGCAGTAGGCCCCTGGGCCATCTCATAAGAGCAGCCACCGTCTTGCGCAAGCGCCGCTAGGCGGTCTCATAAGAGTCTATGTACAGCCGCCATCTTGCGCAAACGCCCTTAGGCCGTCTCATAATAGCAGCCGCCATCTTGCGCAAGCGCCCCTAGGCCGTCTCATAAGAGCAGCCGCCATCTTGTGCAAGCGCCCCTAGGCCGTCTTATAAGGAGCTGTGTATAGCCACCATCTTGTGCAATTGGCGTCGGAAAGTGCATTTTGCCGTAAAACTAAGGATAGTCCCTTCAAGACGGCGGATGTGAAATTAGACTCGCTCTCTTACGCGTCGAGAAGGGCAACTAGCCGTTAAAGTAAGGTTAGGCCCCTCAAAATTGCGACTGTGAGGTTAGGCTCGCTCTCTTATGCAAATGCCGCAAATCGACATTGCTCACCTACTACACGAGGGTTCAATGACCTTGCAATGGAACCTGCATTGCTACACTACTAGACCTCGGGTGCTGACTCAGCGAAAAGAGTGCTGACTCAGAGGATTTAGAACTCTCATAGCCCTACTGCTTCACCTACTTTCCTCAATAAATGCCACAGCTCGATTATCCTTTAATCTTATTTAAATCCCAAAATGAAAGTGCTACATTTACAGAATGCTAAAATGTAATATTAAAACTTTGCGTCTGTTTCCAACAAACTTACGGAACAATATTGTATTTCAGAATACCAGACTGATGCCTTTTCGCTCCCCTTGTCAGTGAATCTTTGATCTGCCGAACACACACTTGTTCTTGCTTGCTTGTCTACGGTAACTTTTAATAACATGAAAATCCTCTTGAAACAATCCATATTTCTCTCCTTCACCTGATGGTGGAATAATTCTCCCAATAAATTTCGTGACCACTAAATATCTGAGATCGCATAGTGTTAATTGCCTTTCCTCTCAAGCAAACAAAACAATTTACGCTCGGAATCCAAGCCTTATGTATCATAAATGCCACCTCTGGCATCTCACTACATATTTACACGGGGCACTACTGTGGCGTACCCACTCGGCCCACTGATGTTAGACAAAATTATAACATGCCGGGTCACTTTACTATTAAAACAAATAAATAATATCTCATTGTTTCTCCATAAACAATATCCCATGGGCGCCAGCCTTCAAGCTTATGGCTTGAAAACGAAATTTGATAATTAATAATAATAATAATAATAATAATAATAATAACAATACGTAATGAGACTCAAAAAACTCCCAGGGGTAGGGTGATGGGACACAAATCATTAAGTACACTAACTTAGAATTTAAGGATCATTAATAATAATTTCAGAACATACAAATTAAAACAGCTATTTATTAGGATGAAAAACGTGACGTAACGGCGTATTAACGAAATCTGAACTTACGGAAGCAAAAGAAAAATTGAATGAAATTAACTCTAAGAAAATGAACTGTTGCGCGAAGACTTGCAGTAACTTATGCCATAAGCTCACCATATGTAGACTCTGTTGTCTTGAAGCTGATGATGTGTGGATCTCTCGTACCGGCTGCCTCATCTGTTGTTGGATTCCAGTCCTACTTATGCTTTTCCTGCCTTTAACACTTCCTACTGTACTCCTTACATAAAGTCGTAATGAGTCCTAATTTTAAATGCAAAACCACCATGGGTTATGTTCATGGAGAGAATACACTTGTATTCTTCCGTAATACGGAACAGTAGCGTACCTAAATTCATAATAAAAGCTCTCCTTCCCTGTACTAGTCAAAACCGGTCTCCCGTTGACTATACCTCTCGTCATTGAGATAACAAGTCCCAATGAGAATAACTTTTGAGTTGTGTCCTACGGTACTACTCAGATGCGAAGTGAACTAAGTTAAAATCTTCTCCGATGTGCAGACGTAGAATCGTAGTAAGAGTGTCTCAGTGTCTAAGAGTGAGAATAAGAATGCCCGAATACGAGTGACAAGCTGCTCACGAGTAAGAATAAGAATGTCCTCTCCAGCTCTTGTCGGCGGGTATATATCGGTTCAACAGTCTCCTTCCATCAGCGATATTACATGGTCCAGTAAGATTCGAGGTCTCATCCCTTCTCCTATGTATTGCTGTGAATCCATCACGTTGCTTCATTACGTTCATTCACATAGGCTGAACTTCCCCGCTGAAATAAAGCGTCAGATAGCGAAGTTCGAAAAGTGGGCGTTTATAATGTATCAACTGTCTCTTCATGAGGTAGAGAGGGTGAGGTCTCTCGTAACCTAGATGACGTACTTTTCCTGGAAATGGGCTGAAATTAGCCTGATGACTCTGGTCACCTCACAACGGCTATTGGAAAATTTACTGCAAGTTATTAATATGAATGATGTTGAAATACTTTACCCAATAATTTGTTCGTTCAGAATACGTTATAGCCGCGATACAAAGAATTGAAATAATGATTGAAATGGATGATAAAAACCCTATATATATATATATACATTAATTTTAAAATGACCTATCAGTGATTAAATATATATATCTTATCAATTAATTATATAGTTCAATAATTGAAAACATGCAGTGGTGTCCCAAACATCACACTACTTCCCGGATTTCAAAATCATATCAGGGGGCACTCCTGTCAGCACTGCCGGAATAATTAAGCCATAAATTCCACTCTAGTTATTTTCTCATGTAGCCTATATATTCCAGCGATTCGCTTTCTTCAATTCGACTCCATTGGCTTCAAACTTAACTAATCGACCTCAGTTTCTTATGCTGCCTTACATGACCTGCATTAATTTCACATATTATATTTAATATCATGGCTTATTTCAAGTACCTGGAACTTCTCACTGTCCCATAGAAAATACGACACGACCCTGATTCCTAATAAAATTTTGGCGTGACAAAAGTTTTAACTGATATTGACAAAAGGAAACATTTTCCCACACTCGAAATATATATTATTTATTTTACCTACAAAAATCTCAATACATAAACTCTCTTTCAACAAAACAACGGACTATAGCCGACCTTTACCCGATACCTTCACGAATAATATTTACAAACCTTAAGCAAAAACCTGAGATTTGGACATCGGACCACACGAGCAACATCCTGCCTCATAAAACACACAAAGAAAAAACAAGATATCGGCCTGAAAGTTCGACGTTTTATTATATGAAACATGACGACGCAGAATACACTTAAATAATACAATTAGTGACACTAATCCTGTTTGTTGATCGGTGGACGTCATCAGGCGAGACAGTTCGCTTTACCCAGCCATAGCACTGCACATCGACAACATAATTAAAAATTAAAAATTCTTCCTCTTAATTTGTATCACACTTGTTAATAATTTTTATTACATATTACAAACAAAATATTTTTTCCTGTGATGCTATTGTATATCACTGTTTCTTATTTTATTTGGCACTTCGCAACATAGATTTTATTTTACACATCTTATGGTTTACACGCGGTGACTTAGAATTATCATGAAAACCATATTCTTTTCTGTTACTTGAAAACAGACCGGGCTCTTAGTCTGCACCCAGGATTAATATCACCCTTTCACCAGTACTCGAT
Organism: Anabrus simplex; assembly: GCF_040414725.1. Lineage (NCBI taxonomy): Eukaryota > Metazoa > Arthropoda > Insecta > Orthoptera > Tettigoniidae > Anabrus > Anabrus simplex. The sequence continues at coordinate 45,559,397 of NC_090266.1, read as the reverse complement.
ATGCATTTCCTCACTAGCGCACAATAATTATTGCTCATAGGTGAACGCAGATCCCAACTGGTGAACCGCCGGTTTTAGAATGAATGGCTACTGATCTGTCCTTCTGTATATGCACCCAGTTATGGCGCGAGGAGTGACGAAATTTACTGCGTAACATTTGCCAAATTTGTCGTCTTGTAGGTCTCATTTCTGTACTTAGTATCTGTAACGATCAGAAAAAATCAAGGATTACTGATTTTCTGATGTCATAATTTTATTTTGCCTCGTAACGGTCTTAAGTGCTGAAGAGTGGGCCGGATAAATAACTCCCCCCCCACTATGACGACATACACGTGTGGCTTATGGTCGGTCAGAATTTTCCCACGGTTCTGCACAATCTTTCCCTCTTTGGCCAGAACATGACAATTCCTTCCAATTTACTGGGCGTTCCACTGTGCCATTCCAAGTTTTGTTTTACATCCGGATAATCACTCTATTTTGGAGATTAGCCACGGGTATACTCGAGTTTCATCCAAAATTCTTCCCTAGGACCTTATGTATGTATGTATGTATGTATGTATGTATGTATGTATGTATGTATGTATGTATGTATGTATGTATGTATGTATATATGTATGTATGTATGTATGTATGTATGTATGTATGTATGTATGTATGTATGTATGTATGTATGTAGTGAGGTTCAGAAATCTACAGAGTCTGTGTTGTAAGCTATATCCTATTTTATATTTGTGATTTATCAGTGATATATTAATTGGTTATGAACGAGCTAAGTGGGCGAATCCAGTTTTAGTAAATCATGAAAAATTACTACAACTTGATATGAACACCAGTATCTTCAATTTCCATGCAAATTTGAAGTATGTAATCCCCAATAGAAGGTTTATGAAATTTTCATTGAAAGTTGCTTCCTTGTTTCAGCGCTGATTCGCAGTACAACTCAGCAGTTATCAACACCAACGTGATCGTGTCACATACAGGGGAAGTTGTGTGGCTGAGTCATGGGATCTTCCGTAGTTCTTGTGACATCAATGTCGAATACTTCCCCTTCGACATCCAGAGCTGTAACATGAAGTGGGCTTCCTGGACTTACGATGGCTACCAGGTTCCAACTATATTCATGATTCTAGTGTATTTTTTTGCTAGTTGTTTTACGTCGCATCAACACAGATAGGTCTTATGGCGACGATGGGACAGGAAGGGGTTAGGAGTGGGAAGGAAGCGACCGTGGCCTTAATTAAGGTACAGCCCCAGCATTTGCCTGGTGTGAACAAAGGGAAATCACGGAAAACCATTTTCAGGGCTGCCGACAGTGGGGTTCGAACCTACTATCTCCCAAATACTGGATATTGGCCGCACTTAAGCGACTGCAGCTATCGAGCTCGGTATTCTAGTGTCTTCCTAACTTGTAACTGTAACCTTACGTTCAGTAGATGGCAGGTTCAAACCCCAGAGTTAACCATGTTTCCTCGCTTTCACTCCTTATTGAGGCCACGACCGCTATCCTTGTCCATCCCGCCGTTACCGAAAATCTGGATAACTTCCCTGCCTGGGTCTGAAACACGGGTGTAAGCGATCTCCTATTTTACATTTGTCATCTATCAAGGATATTATATTAATTGGTCGTGGAGGAGCTAAGTGGGTGAGTCCAGTTTTAGTAAATCATGAAATACCAGGCCTAAATTTGCAGACGATATCCTTCTGATAACATTAACGGCCGAAGGCAAACAAAAGAGTATCAGTGTAGAGACAGAATATTGTAAAAAATGGTCCTTAAAAATAAACATTTGTAAGATTTGTAAGTTGTGATTTGTAGTAAAAAGGGAAGTAAACGAGCACCAAGAACAGTATGCCGTGATATCAATCAGTCACCAATGATCTGCATTTAAGGCAGTCGGCCAGGTGGCAGATTCCCTATCAGTTGTTTAGCTAGTCTTTTCTCAAATGATTTCAAAGAAGTTAGAAATGTATCGAAGATCTTCCTTGGAAAATTATTGCAATCCCTAACGCCTCTTCCTATGAACGAATATTTGCCCCAATTGAATTCCAACTGTACGTTCATAGTGTGATCTTTCTTCATCTCTTAGGGTCTGAGCACATTTTAATTCCGATCACATTCCAGGACCATTTTCTTTCTGACAGAGGACCTCAGAATAAAGTCATCTATCAGAATCTCGTCGAAGGTGCTAAACGAAACAGAAACAGAAAAATATCTGGAGCTGTAACGACAGACTGGAAAGAAACAAATTACAATCAAGACACATCACTGCACGGCTCGCTGTCCTTTGTGCATGACCTTGTGCTTTCAGTACCCGGTCTTGTCTTCTCTTCTCTTCTCTTCTCTTCTCTTCTCTTCTCTTCTCTTCTCTTCTCTTCTCTAGTGTACTGTTGCACACAACTGCACGCAGTAACTCCTTGTACTTCACCTTTGCATTTCAATGTATTTTTACTGTCACTTAAGAATTATGGAAAACATACAATTAGAATGTAAAATAATATTTTCGTTCACAATAATTTCCATTGTTCTTCTAATGACTACAAATAGAATGTCAGAGTCTAAAGATCGTATTTCTTCCAGCTGGACCTCGCTAAGCAAACAGAGGATGGCGATGTGAGCAACTACCAAGCCAATGGGGAGTTCGACCTAGTGAGTTTCGACGCCGTGAGACACGTGGAGTACTACTCATGCTGTCCCGAGCCCTACCCAGACATCACATACGTCATCAGATTGCGTCGTCGTCCTATGTTCTACGTATTCAATCTCATCTTACCCTGCATCCTCATTAACGGAATAGGTAAGTCACATAAAACTGAACAAGATGCTGAATAGCTGACAAGTTCGGAACCATTTCATTTTATGACCAGAATTTTTCGAGAAAGCACTTCATGCTTTTTATTTGGTGCATTGAAAAACTGGCTTGTTTGTCCCCTAGTTAATACAGAAGAATGAGATGGTATCTGTCAAAATATGGGCTGAATTTTAAGCACCATCCTGTGGTCGATGCCGCTCAGTCCGGATTCCAAACAGGCCGAGGTAGGAGGTGTGTTGTTCTTGTGAAATGGAGACGCGCATTCTCTTGCTGGAAGATTGCTTGCCATGGATTTTCTCGCTCATCGCAAGTCTACAAACGCGAAAAAGGCCGTGCAATTTAGAAACGACTCACATCGCTGAATACCACCGATCTACATTCGCCTTGCCAATATACTTTCCACTGAAGATGACCAGGCGTCAGAGGTTAATGTGCCATTCTTTATTGTTCATACTGACACAGATGGGGAGGGCTGCGATGGTTCTGAATGCACTGGTGGTCGCCTTCTTGTGAGTCAGGGTGGCTTAAACGATCCTTCTGTCTACACTTCGAGATGACACATCTACATCTCACCGTCTCTACCACTCGTGGACTAACGATATGTCGTATCCACGCGAGTTGAAATTCTGTGGAACGCTCAGACGATCTCGTGCAGGATCACTACATATCCACGTTCAAAGTCGCTCAGATGCACAATAGGTGATTCCTATCGTCTTCTTTGCATTGTAAACACACCGTGGTCCTCACACAACAGAATCTGACATCCAAATATTTCTCGTCTGATCAGTCACTTCTCTCGTGGAGACAAATATTGCTGTTATGACTTCGTTTACGTTTCCCTACCTGAGTTCGTAGAGAATACGTTTTAGTACACCCACATAAACTGATTGCAATGGAGAGGCATAGGTATTCGAATGCGGAACTTACAGACATGATCCTAATGTATGGCGAATGTCGTTGTAATCAAAGAAAAGCAGCACAGTTATATGCTCAACGCTTTCCCGATAGAATATCGACATCATGGGCATTTACAAGTAGTATGTGCATGACTGCGTAATATTGGAAATTTACACAATACGACTAGACAGCTTCGGCAAAGATGAAGATCACCTCTGGAAATGGCGGCTGTGCGGGAAGCGTTAGAACAAAACCCACATGGGGCCTACGAGCACAAGACAAATTGTAACAGCAACACGTCTTTCGCAGTCGAACGTATATAGAATAATTAAACATACCCTGCAGTGGCATCCATACACACGACATACCACATAACATCTGAATCCTGGAGATCCAACCGGTCGGTTGGCATTCTGTGATTGGATATTCGATCATTTCGCTGTAAATAACGTGCAGATTCTCAAGAACATACTACGGACGGATGAGTGCACTTAACATAGTCATGGGTGCATAAATAGACTTAATGAATACCATTATGCACCACATAATCAGCAGAGCAGGAAAGAGGTACATGTCCAGAACGGGTCTACAGTGAATGTGTAGGGTGGTATCATAGTAAATAGGATACTAAGCCCCGAGGTCATCGAAGGAAACGTCATTGGATATTTTTATACTCACTTCCTTGAAGAGAGACTCCTTGTTCTATTGGAAGATGTTCCATTGGCAGGACGCCGTAATTTGTGGTACGAACAGGATGGATATTTTTCATACACATCTCTTGTTCCCCACGCAGCCCTCGAGCAACTGTAACAATATAGATGGATTGGTCTCCATACCAACAAGAATGGCCTCCATGATCTCCTGACATGACTCCAACGTACTACTTCTTATGGGAGTTTGTACGAGATCGTGTCTATCAAGATCTTCCAGTGGACAGAAATAATCCGATTAACAGAATTAGAGTTGCATTTGAATTAGTAACTCCAGAAACGTTTCTCGATTGCGTGAATACTTCATGGGATCGTTAACAATGCGTACTGAGGGCGAAAGAGGCTATTTTGAACATTTAATATGAATAATCTGAACTCTACTGTACCAGTACTACCATATTACCATAATACCATATTAACCTAGTAATGATAAATAATTATAAATTAATAATCCTTAATTATTATTATATATTTCTTACCATGATTTTTATTATTTCTATTATTATTTTAGTTGTTTCCTTGATACTTTGTATAATAAAGATGTTCCAAATAATAGAGAGTTGCCCTAGATTCCGAGTGTTTGATTCAAACAAGTAGAATCATCACAACTTCTGCATGATTGAAACTGTTTAGAACAAACAACGTTTTGAGTAAATGGTATGAATAATAGCGCAATTTCCTGCATTTCAGGGTCTAAGTGTTTGAGGAAAATGAGAATGTTTCAGAAAACCTGAAACGGTTTCGTTAAATAAATAAATCCGTATTTATAGCATATTATCGGTTGGTCCGGCCTAGGACATGGTGCCGAGATGTACCAGAGGGAGTGTACTGTATAACATAACAATGTTACTTTTTAGATTTTCTAAAAATTAGGCAGTGCATTCCCTCGAAACAATGAGAATCATTCTGTTAAATATTCAGATAACCTGACCGTACGAATGACATTTTGTATATTACGAGTCCTTCGAATTTGTTCGGAAATGAACATGCTAGTAAATTTAAGTTAGGACCCACCCGCATATTTCTTCTAGAACTTCCACCGGTTAAAGGATTCAACCATGCAACGTATCCTGTTATGCATGACACCAGGTGAAAAGCTCAGCAGATGTTGTTATTTGTTGTTGGTATTTGTTGGAAAATGTCAGCTTTAAAGTTTTTCAGGTGTTCTCTCAGTCAGTGTTTGACCCCGATCAAGTGGCTGCGCAATTTGGGTCACATAACTATCAGCTTGCATTCGGGAGGTAGTGGGTTCGAACCCCACTGTCGGCAACCCTGGAGATGGTACACCGTGCTTTCCTATTTTCACACCAGGTAAACACTGGGGCTGTAACTTAATTAAGACTACGGTCGCTTCCTTCCCACTACTAGCCCTTTCCTATTTCATCGTCGCCATAACACCTAACTTGTCAGTGCGACGTAAAGCAGATTGTCCTTCCTTTCTTGTCGTCTTAGTATTCAAAATGTTGCGATTTTATTGACGTAGATGCGTTTTTGTCATATGTAGGAGAATTTACAAAATTAATCGCATACGTATTTATTTATTTATTTATTTATTTATTTATTTATTTATTTATTTATTTATTTATTTATTTATTTATTTATTTATTTATTTATTTATTTATTTATCCCCAATCTTTAGTTTGCCGAATATGGCAAAGTATACAATATCAGCAGTGTTGAAAATCATAATGAATATTCTTAAAATGGGTTTGAAAGGTGATTGAAAAAAATTAGAAATGGTACATTGAGGCGGATGCTATTAGGAGCCCCCAGATCTTCATCCAATGACATGTTTCGGAACTACGTTTTGTGATTCGCGAAAAAACCCACATTACTGGGTTAATCACTTAATCGGTTGAAGAATTTACACATAAGGCACTGAAATGAATTGAAGTCATACAGATACAGTATAAAAGCTTTATGCATTTATGACAGCTTGAGTGGAAATTCAAAGGTGCTAGAATTATTTTCTTTTCTTTTTTGTGAATAATACATATGCAACAGCTTTCTCGCAAATGAGCGCTCATTTCAGAGGTAAGTGTACAATATCAAGCCGAAATTACTAAAGAATTAATGTTGCTCCTGTTTCTTTTGTGTGTTCAATTACTAATTCATAAGAAAGATACTCGATTTTTATATCAGGACTTTGTTGTTGCGAGATTTCAATCTTTCCAGTGTTAATTTTACACCGGTGTCGGTAGTCCTTTTCAAATCAACTTCTTCAACCAAGACGAGTCTTATGGCACCACCAAGTTACTTTTCGTTTAGTGGAAGAACATGGCATGCTGCTCAAGGTCGATACATATCAAATGGATGGAGATGTCACATGTCACTACGATCATGACACGTCCTTCCTTTAATTAAACAGCACCAAGCCGTATACATACCACATTTTTCCACTTAAAATAGTCTTTGAAGGATTGGTGAAATCAGGGCAGGACATGTTCTTCCTCAAGAAAATCATATTTTATTTTCAGAATTGTCACTTAACCCCTTCAACCACTAAGATCAGTTATTACTTGTCTGATCAGTAATTATCTGTAGCGAGTGAGCTCGCTGACGCAGCGCAGGCGCGCGAGCGGCTTGTGAAGCAACGGAGCCAGCACGTAGGCTCACTTCAAAAGGCTATTAAAATTTTTTTACCAGACTAGGAATACGGAGCCCTAATTGAAGTGCTCATTTAATTAATCAGTCATTTATTTAAAAGTATAGGGAATATTTCATTTTTATTGAGTCTTGGTAACTGGCAGGGAACATCTACATTCATCAATACATGTCGTAATTTCTACAGAAAGCTTGGAGTCCTGGTCTATTTGCTCGCCGGCTATGTTTAGAAAGAGGAATTTCGACATGACTTACACAAAGCAGAACAAGGTAACAATGGAACTCCAACGGCCAGAACCAACGGAAAACATTTCGGAAGCCCGGCGAGAGGCTAGAGAAGCTAGCAAGATAGTTTGAAGCAAGCGTCAGGTACGCGATGTGTTGAACCAATGAAATGATAGCGTCACTGTCATTTTGACTAGGCATTGGTCTATTTAAGTGATGGCCCCAAACGATTATACAGCAGCATCTGAGAGGACAAATAAATAAAAGCGACTAGCGCGTGCGCTAGCTATCCGTTATTCGGCAAGATTCTTCGCAGGTAACGTCGTGAGGAGAAGAATTATTTACTCGAGTGCGGGTCAGGACTTATGTATCTTGATCGTGTGGGGACTTGAACTTTTGTCTAAGACGATCAGTCTGCAATTAATCTATTCAGGATTTTAAACTGTGGGAGAATGGCATTTTTCTTTCGGTTTCCAGAGGGAAAGAACAGTTTCAGATAATCATTTCAATGCATAGTAGCTTGCCTGTTTAAATACTGTAGATAATTCCAGGACATAAACTTCAGTAATTTCCAGTCCAGCATTTAAATGGGAAATATTTGATCTAGTTACGGGGTTAGATAACAGTTGTTCCGTGACTGAATGGGAACTGGCTTTTCACGGTCAGTGGAAATTACCAAAGCAGTAGTATTCTGGTAACTGTCAGGTTAATCTTCACCCACTTTTCTACAGCGTGAACGAGGGGATGTTTTAGACAACATCCAGAAGCAGCGACGGAGACTAAGAAATCACATTTCTACGCCAGGAGGATGGAGAGCCAAGGACTGCCCCAGTTCCATTCTGAAGGCATCACATTCTATATGGCTGGTTAACACGATGAGGATCCGGCTGTCTAGAAGGCAGGCGGCAAGAGTCAACGAAATAGACGAGTACTAACTTTTCAATCTAATTCTGTATGTGTGCACGTGTTTTGATGTTCCAAAAGGGGATAGGTTACTTTTGATATTTAATTTCAGTAGATTTAGCTTTTGTTTGGAAGGACTACGTCCTATTAAAGTAAATGTTAGGAAGCTTGTAAATGTAAATATTATTGAAACGTAAATGTCGCATGAGGTCACAAGTTGCTTTCTTTCCATTTTATTCAGATTTCTAGCTGAGTGGTTAACTTTTCTCTTTTTACGAGTAAGTTTCTTGTTTTAGCCTCATATACTTTTGATTTGTCTTTCTTTGGTGTTTGAGAATGCAATGTACGACTTGGGGCTTAAAGAGAAATGTAAATAAGGATTTAAATTTATTATGGGGATACCCGTGGAGCAGAAAGAGGTTAAAGAAGGTGCTGGGGTGAATGGATCTAACTACAATGTCAAGAATTGAATTTAAAACTTAAACTGAAGGTCATAGTTTCAGAATTTCAAACTTAACAATTTTTTCATGACAATATTGCAGGTCCAAGTAGCAAACATTAAACAAGATAGGGAAAAATCCAAGATTCAGAACATTAACTCTTTGGGTTTTAAAACCCTAGGTTTACAATTTTACAAAAGGAAGAGGTATTATATAATGAGGGGCAGAAATCCCCCAATCCAAGAGCACTTGCTCCCTAAATCACAATATCTAGCCTTCCAGAGGCACTCTTTAATCTTACAAAAAATTGAAAAAGAGCAACAGGCTCTCAGTATTTTCTAGCTTATTCAAAGCAACATTACATCAATTTCTGGCCTTTCAAGGCCCAACTTACAATTTGAAACAGGGGAAACTTGTACCCAACCTATTTGACCTTCGGGGAATAAGAATAACAGGTTAAATAAATGGCCCGAAATACAACCTGAATGGAGGCCAATACTTGCACTCCTGGATATGAACACTAAAACAACCTAAGGGGCACTAGGCCGATGAAACAGGGGCTATTCCCAAACTACTGAGGTGACTCGTATAGAAATTACTTTACCACATTACAGAATGGAAAACAGTTATAAAAACGTAGTCACCTCAAACGGAGATGAAGGGGAGCTCGAGAGGGTACATCACTCTCCACCCCCGATTTACAGTTAAAGATTTTATGAAGTTTTTACATTAGCCGGCAGAAAGTTACATTTTTAGAAAAGTAGGTTACATAGTTAACGATTCGGACCTTTCCCTCGGGTTAAACTGCGGAGTTAGCAAGAAAGAAAGAAAGAAAGATGTTATGTGGCCATTACCTTGTAGATGTACAGCTGACCGAAGAAAGAGGCTGCCCGCCTCCTACTTTGACACACACACACTCAATAAGATGACGATCCATTGGCCAAGAGACGTGAAAAGCCGCAGTTTATAAACCCTCAGGGAAGGATCGAGATCATTCAAGATGAATCAGGACACGCCCACTTACCTTTTATTGGCAGATACAAAGTGGAGAAGAAATACGGGATTGGTTGGAAATTAATTACAAAAATTAGGGATTGGCTAGATTCAAAACTGGCGGAAAGAAAAAGAAGAATTGCCAACCCAAAAATGAGAATCAATCAGTTACAAAAACTTATAAATACAAAACTTCCATAAATCATAAGTTCTTTCACTTCGCGCCAGGGTGCATGATCACAGTTTTTGGTAGTGTCATCTATGGGTGAATGTCCAAACTTCTTGATGAATGGCAAACAAAACAAGTAGAAATTCACACAGGTTAGGAAACTGCACAATAACAAAATTACATCATATTTCTGTAGTGACATCTTCTGAGTAATGTTCCAAGTTGGTGTAGTTTCAGTTTCACTGTTTTACCAATAGAGGAGTTCATTTAGGCGCTGAATTTGAATGCGCAGCGTTGGGGGTGTACCTCCCGGTACAAAATTAAAGTCAGGAAGGACTACAATAAGGTATTATTAATGGGAGCTCAAAGTGAACGGAAACATGCCGTCACGTTTTCCAGGATTTAATGCATGATGTGTGAACGGAAATGTGTAAGATGGTGGAGTTTTGATCCACAAATTTGGTAGTGTCATCTTCATGATTATTTGAATATCACGATGAGTGTAAATTAGTGATTGATTCATGAGTTCATCGAACGCACTTTCGTTTTCCAAGTTCCGAATATTTAGAATCAAGTTTCTGTACATTTGTTATTATTATTAATGCGAGTTTCTCGAGTTGATGACTGAGATATTTCAATAACTTTCAGATGTTCAGACATGATCGATTGTCTATGTGGCATTTTCTTAGTTTCATGTTGTGGTATTATTATAGAGTTGGCCACTTAATTATTCAAGTTTAACTTTACGAGCTCGAGTGATTTGATTTGTGACCAGCGCGGTCTTGTTTTTTAATGCGAGTAAATGTTAGACGACGTCATTTATATTGGTATCCGTTTTTGGCAACTTTTGGACATGTGATATCTTTTGTGATTATGAGTAAGAGGACGCGTTCCTCATTTGAAAGGCCTGCATTTTCATGACTGTGTGACTTACCTCGGGTAGACCTTGTGAGCAGCGTGTGTTAAGGGTTGGACCCTGTGTGTTTTGATATTTGCTGCATTATTTCGGGAGACTGATTCTGAGTCATTCCGCCGTGTGTCGGCGAGGGTGATATATGTGTCTACCGAGGAGAGTTTTATTTTAGCGGCCTACATTGCGTGATGTTTTACTTGGTTTTGTCCATGTTGCTTGGGTTGTTGCGGTAGACGAGATTTTTATATCGCGACGTTTTTAATGCTATTTGTTCGGGGCGTTGACCTATAGAGATCTTTTGCCCCTACTTGCACCATGTGATATGAACCTGCATGTAATTGGAGTGGAGGTAGTGTAGACTGTTGAATGCGAGGAAAGGAACGTTAAGGACGACGCAAACACCCAGTCCCCAGACCAGGGATTTTAATCATTTACAATTGAAAACCCCTGACCCAGCCTGGAATCGAACCTAGAGCCGCCAGGTGACAGGCGGACGCGTTGCCCCCTACACCACGGGGCCGGATTGTCGCGACGTTTAGTTTGGGTTTTCTTTTATGATATAACCCCTCTAAGGAATATGTGTGTCATGTATTCTTTTCCAGGGACCAACGTTTAAGTATATGTTGAAAGTTAAAGCCTAATCTGGTATTTTTATGAATTTGTGTCATGTAATTTATTTCACGAACCTACGTTGAATAGTAAGTGTTGCTTAAACTGTAAATTTATTTCCTTATATATTCCATCGAGACTTTGAGTGAATGAGAATTGCGTAAATGCATCATGCCTTTCTTGGTGAGCCCTGGAAAATATGACCTCATGTGTTTTTTTTTAATTGTATATATTTGCCATTTATGTTATTTTATTTTGTTTGTGGTGCGATCCACAGTGTTTGGTGGTGCTCATGAGGTTTCTCATGATTGAGGTGTATATATTTGTGCGCAGGATGTTTTACCACTCAGCGTGTTATATATTGTACAGTTATATTAGTTTTTGTCTCCATTTTGCGCATTAAATCACGTCTTCTTTTAAGGTTAGGAGTCCCCACTGCAATGTCAAGTGTGCAGGAAAGGGGAAACGTACTCATCTATAGTTGAAAGTGTTAACGAAAATAAAGCCAGGTGCGTGGTGCGAGCACGCTAGCAAAAGAGTAACATTAACAAAAATTCAAGAAATTTGCTTTGTAATGCTAAGTATGTGTGTCGGCATACAGTGGTATATTTGTATGATTTTATTTTTGATTCTGAAGATGCACTTTATCAAGCTGAGAGACTAATTCTGAGTCTTGTAAATTTTGTTACCATTCTGATACTTTTTGCTATTTGTCATATTTTTGTTTATTTTTAATAAACCGATTTTTCCTCTAAACTCACGTCATGCATGCCTTACTTTGTTTATTGCTTTTAGTTGACCTCACCGTGTCCATAAGTTATTAGTTTTCTGTTCCCCATCAAAATCCAAGGTGTACTTATTTTTAATTCATTATTTTATCATAGTTCGAACTGAGCGGCTGACTAGTCTGGGGAAAATAACCTTGATGGTAGAATTGGGACAATACAGATTCCATATTGCACACTATTATGCTTCTGATAGTAATATTTTATTTTGAAATATACAACTTCATGCATACTCAAGCAGCAGGTCCTACAGTACCTGATCTACATTTCACGTCTGCTTACTCATGAACTCTTTCTGATGACCCACCATAAAATTGGTGGCTGCGACATAGATAAAGTGAGCTTCCTCTTCACTTTGATCACAGTTTGCAAATCCTCTCGAGTTCCTGCTCTATTAGTGCGTCACAATGCGTTAATAATTTCTTCCCCTACTTCAAAATGCTCCAGGGAGGCTATGCGTACAACACTTTTATCACATAACGACAAGTTCTCTTTCCATCGGAAAGGATCGACGTTTACCTGGAGTTCAGATTCGACTGCTGTCCTTAGCCACTGTTTCACGCTACATTGCATTGTCACGTACTGAATTCTCACTTCCATCTACAGTCTTTTCACAGTTTGGGAGAATTTTCTTCTTTTCCCCTTTAGAGAAACTTAAAGCAAATTCTGGCTAGACCTAGTGTTTACAATCTTCTGCTGTGGGCTTGAATAATGTTGTTACTTTCATTGACCTGTGTCAGTCTTATCCTTGGCTTTGACAATATGAAAGTGACTGAGGTATGAGCGATGCTAGTCATGTCATTCCTTATACAGCCAGTCCATGCTATGAACGGTGTGCAAATGTTGCTCATGGGGTCGGTTGATGCATGCATTCCAGTGGGCTTAGCAGGCTGATATATAATAGCAACCTCTGGTTCAGTAAGGAAAAAACAGGAAACTACCTCACTCCTCATTTCCCTAGTACGCCTCTTCAATGATGCCTAGGCCATTTATGACAGCTAATGGTGGAGCTGTTAAGGATCCAACCAGTCTTCTTCTCGGCCTCTCATTGCTAGGTTGCGTGGTTCAAATCCCGGTCACTCCATGTGAGAATTGTGCTGGACAAAGTAGAGGCGAGACAGGTTTTTCTCCGGGTACTCCGGTTTTCCCTGTCGTCTGTCATTCTAGCAACACTCTCTAATATCATTTAATTGCATCGGTAAGTCATTAATCATTGCCCCAGAAGAGTGCAACAGGCTTCGGCAGCCAGCACAATTCCTATCCTCGCCGCTAGATATGGGCTTCATTAATTCCATTCCTGACCCAGTTGAAACAAGAAACAGGCTGTGGATTTTCATTTTTCATATATGACTATTATGCTCTGAGAGCGGATCATTTCGCGTGATTTCTTTAAGCATTTCCAATCTGATAAGAACTACAGTTCCAATATCACTCTTTTTGGTGTAACCAGTCACCAAATACTCTCATGTTCATAAAAACCAAAACACCTTGAAGGACTACATATAGGAAGCTCATATTCACATAGCACGAGCATTAGTATGTTCTGAAGAAATGATTAGCATTAGAACCATCTCGACCCCAGGTTCAAGGTCCACATCGATATCTCGGCGCACCACCACCGACTGCGGCTCTCGTTGTCGCTATCAACCGAAGGTAATGGCTCTGTGTGACTTGATCAGACGTGCAGGATGCCTCGCAGGCGTTTGCGAGAACCGCGCCGTCAAATCAGTGAGTTTGAAAAAGGGCATGACAGAACGTGATGCATCCATCCGGGAAATTGCTGCTCGTGTGGGACGAAGTGTGTTGGCAGTACAAAGGATGTGTACAGAATGGTTCACAGAAGGCCGTAGAACACGACGAGATGGGCTTGGTCGCACCACCCAGACCACACCTCGCGAAGATCGACACCTCATCCGAATGGCATTGCAGGACAGATCTGCGTCGCTCTCGGCTCTGGCGCAACAGTGTAACATTGTAACACATCGTACACTATCAGGAGTGACAGTCCGTCGCCTTTTATTACGGTCTGGGTTACCGGCGCAAAGGCCACTTCTCCGCCTACCTTGACTAATGTGCATAAACATACTAGACAGCAATGGTGTATGGAAAGACGTCACTTGGGACAGGAATGGCAGCAGGTAGTGTTTTGGACGAATCCAAGTTCTGTTTCTTTGAAAATGATGGCCACATTTTCGTTTGCCTCAGACAAAGGTAGAGGCAGGGGTAGAGGTAATCCAGACCATAATAAACAACGACGGACTGTCACTCCTGATAGTGTACGATGTGTTACACTGTTCCGCTGTTGCGAGAGAACGGAGGAGGACGCAGATCTGTCCTGCAATGCCATTCGGATGCCACTGCATTCGCACAAGACATACAGCGCCAACTCAAGGCCGTATGGTGTATGGTGCTATTGGGTAAACCACAAATTACAGTAAGTGCGTGTCCAGGGCACTATGACCAGTTTGACCTATGTGATTGACATGCTGCAACCCGTAGCCATACCCTTTCTGCACGACACCTCAGAAGCCATATTTCAGCAGGACACTGCGCGACCACATGTTGCTGCACGAACATGTGCCTTCTTGTTCTCACAGGATGTCTCGACTTTTTCTCTGGCTCGACCGATCGAAAATGTGTGGGATATGGTGAAAAGACGGGTGCGGCGCTGTGATCGAATGCCAACCACCAAAGATGAACTGTGGAACCAGGTGAATGCAGCATGGATGGCTATGCCCCAGGACAACATTCACGCCTTGTACGTGTCGATGCCATCACGCATGGAACAAGTTATCAGTGCCCATGGAGGACTCAGTGCATACCAGGCAAAAAGACATATGCTGAACCTAGGTGACTAAATGCTAATCGTTTCTGCAGAACATACTAATTATCATGTCCTGTAAATATGATCTTCCTATCTCTAGTCATTCAAGGTTATCTGTTTTTATGAACATGAGTGTAGAAACAAGTAAACTACTTCCTCTAGTTTTTATTTGTTTGTTTGTTTCTTTGTTAGTCAAGTAAACTACGTCTCAAAATGAAATGAAATTACATCACTCCCATAGATGCGATGATTCCTTACAATGGTTTAGCAAAATCGGGAAGAAATTCTATGAAGGAATATTCAGTACCAAAATCCTACAGGTAACGGTTCGAAGATCAACTGATGGGCTGTATCCTATGAGAACCAACAAACTCGAGCGTATCACTCTGATTCCTGCATAACTCAAGATTGCCCACTTTTCTCGAAGAAGATCGTGACTGTAGGAAGCCCAATGGTAAATGAATTGTGTTGTTTAATTTCATGAGCGAAGGACGTCTTGGTCAGATGTGTATTCAGATCGTAAAGGAAGGGAACTAACAAGTGTGGATCGATTCACATTTTGAGAGACAGGAATATGTAAAGAAATAAGCAAATTGCCGGGTCAGAAAAAGCATCTTCATTGCCGTCTTCAAATACGTCAGTCAATCAATCAATCAATCAATCAATCATTCAATCAATCAATCAATTATACTTCATCAGCACTTAGGACTGTCGTCCAGGTGGCAGATTTCCTATCAATTGTTTACCTAGCTTTTTCTTTTCAAGGAACTTGGAAATTGATCGAACATTTTCCTTGACAAATAATTCCAATCCCTAATTTCTCTTCCTAAAAATGAATGTTTGCAACAATTTGTCCTCTTGAATTTCACCATTATCTGCATATTATGATCTTTTCTACCTTTAAAGTTCCAGACAAACTTATTCGTCTGCTAATGATATTCGAAGCTATCATTTCCCCACTTACAACTCGGAACACACCGCTTAGTAGAGCAGCTCGTCTGTTTACGCCCAAGCCTCTCCGACTCAAAGTTTGCAACACTTTCGAAATACTACGTATGTGTCGGAAATGACTCACAACAAATCGTGCTGCTTTCCTTTGGATCTTTTCCCGTTCTCGTATCAAGTAACCCTGATGTGGTTTCCACAAATTTGATCCATACTCAGTTTGAGTTCATACTGGAGAAAAATAAGCCCTCTCCTTTACATCCTTATTACAGCCCTTACATGCCCTTATAACCATATGAAGAGATCTCTAAGTTCTATATATTACCTAGTTAATGTGATTACCCCAATGAAGATCTTTCTTTATATTATCATCCAAGTATTTACAATTATCCCCGTGATGTACTCTCACCCCATCAACACAGTAATTACAACTGAGAAGACTTTTCATTTGGTGAAAGTTACAACCTAACTTTTCATCCAGTTTACCATCATACCATTGTCTGCTGTCTATCCCACAGCATTGTCGAGATTTTTCCAATCGCTCACAATCTTGTAACTTATTTACTACTCTACACAGTATAACATCATCTGAGAAAAGCCCAGTTCTTTATTAATGCCATTTATATACTTAAATATGAAGGTGCAGTAACACTGCTCTGTGGAACCTCCCTCTTAATCAACACAGGATCAGATAATATTTTCACGTACTGTTGTTCTCTGAGGTCTATTTTCTAGAAATTTAGTGGCCCATTCAACCATTATATTGTCTAATCCAATAGCCCACATTCTCATCAGTCAATAATGATAGAGTCCATTTGACCTGAATCTAAAATACCTGCTACATCTTTCTGGAATCACAAAAGTTGACTCTCATTGGAATAACCTTTCCGAACCCCGAACTGCTTTCTACGAAACCAGTTAATACTATCCCAAACGTGTCTCATATAATCATAATCACCTTGACATCATAGCGTAAAAGTTTGAAATACTTAAGGTACGTGTGAATTAGTATATGACGGTGTTGTAATGTTAAGCTAGTAGTAAGCTCAACAAATTGTGTTGTAAGCCGTAGTGTTAAGCACTGGAAATACTTAAGTTGTATGTAAATTTGTGTATGCTGGATTTAAATGTTAAACTAGTAGTATTTCTTGTAATATTTTCTTTCCATGGAATTGTTTGTTGTACTCTTGTTGTTGTAGTTATTGTTGGTGTTGAGTAATTATGTTTTTACTTTACTTTAATATCGCACTACTGTAAGTGATCATTGCCACCGGGGCATTCCCAATTACGATGTATTTGTTAATAATAACAATAAAGAATGCTTCCCCAGAGCTAACATGCAACACATATCAATCTGACTGGCCTATAATTATCCGCTTTATATTTATCATCCATTCCTTTATACACTAGGGCTCCTATAGTAACTCTCCATTAATTTTGCGAACAGCAGTCTCTCCCTTCGTCAATACTAACTCTTTTACATCCATTTCTTCTCATCCCCGACAAGATCGTTACTACTTCCCTGTTTCACCCGAAGGGAGCTTCAACACTCACTGGAGGGTCAGCTTGACAGATATTCAGTGTTGTTATGGGGAGTAAAAAGAGGTAAAAGGTAAAAATGTACATAGGCGGGAAAGGACTTGAAACACAGGACAAACATTTAGTAAGTGTATCTGTGTCACGGGCCGAGTTGTAATCTGGGACCTCGGAACAGAATGGAACTCCATTAGTGAAAATAGAAGCAAATTATAAGATTGGCCTCTGTTATCACAGAATATGCAGAATCGTAGTATTACCACATTAATGCCTTACTTATCTGACCGCGACCGGTCGAAGTGAAGTTGTCAAGTCCTCAATACATGAATCTTCCATTAGACAGTCTCTAAAGTGCTTCACACTTGAGTAGAACACAACGCACTCTGAGGCTGAAAGCATTTCAATAATTTACTCGCTGTTCGGTTTCCTCATCTACCTGGTATTATAAATGATTTTCTTGCGTAACTCCGTGGAGAGATTCTGCTTTGAGCCAAACTTGCGTCAGGCATTCAATTCACAGCCCAATGACCATTCTCGGTCTAAAGAGAGTTTGGTGGTCGTAAGCCTTTATGAGGAGCCACAACTCAAAGGGAACAAACGAGAATGCTATATACAGGACCATCGTATCTTTAGACAAGGATTTAAAGGTTATAAAATGTGGTGAGCAGCTTGTACTAAACATTACACAATTAAACTCATCCCTTTTACCCATTGGAAATGTACCAATTTGTCGAAATTATTTCATTGACATTATGCGACCAGAATAAACAAACGGGGAATAATTTCAAGTACCAATATAGGGTGTGTATTTCCCCAGGATGGAAGCATAGTAAGTTTAAATGAATCAAGGCGTAGTAAAGCTAACACAGAGAGCTCGCAGTTGCTATCAACTGTATTCTGTAAGAAAGACGTGAGTTCTTAAATTAAACTATCTTTATATCGGTCTGTCTCCATACCAACTTTGCTGGACGGAAGTCAAGATGGGATATTTCCTTCATAAGTTGAAAATAATAAACATGAAAGTAGTGAGAATGATTGCTGATATACCGAGCGAGTTGGTCCTGCGTTTAGGGGCGCGCAGCTGTGAGCTTGCATTCAGGAGATAATGCGTTCGAACCCCACTGTCGGCAGCCCGGAAGATGGTTCCCCTTTGTTTCCCATTTCCACACCAGGCAAATGGCTGTACCTTAATTAAGGCCACGGCCGATTCCTCCCACTCTTAGCCCTTTCCTATCCGATTGTCGTCATAAGACCTAACTGTGTCGATGCGACGTAAAGTTAATTGTTGATTGCTGATACAAACAGGTGTGAGCACTGAATGAACGAGCAGAATACTCTTCTCTCCCAGTCACAAATGATCACCAACTGGGAAGTCCGACTCGTTGGCTGAACGGTCAGCGTACTGGCCTTCGGTTCAGAGGGCCCCGGGTTCGATTCCCGGCCGGGTCGGGGATTTTAACCGTAATTGGTTAATTCCAATGTCACGGGGGCTGGGTGTATGTGTTGTCTTCATCATCATTTCATCCTCATCATGACGCCCAGGTCACCTACGGGTGTCAAATAGAAAGACCTGCACCTGGTGAGCCGAACCCGTTCTGGGATATCCCGGCACTAAAAGCCATACGACATTTCATTACCAACTGGGAAGAACGTAGTCATTTATTGTAAACATAATTAATACATGCAGATAGTTTTTACAGTACAATACACAATATTAAAGATAATCCAACCAATAAAAACGTTAAAAAATTATTTAACTACACTTACTAATATACATTATACATTATACATTATGTATCTATAATTATACTAGTGTCCAGAAGTTAAGCATAAGTTACGAGTAAGCAGGGCAACAGGAAATAGACCGCAAATCGCATGACATATGCACCTACCAACCTTACGTGTTCGCTCTGTATAGGAAAGGAGTGTTCCCTACTTTGACTAGCGGCGTAACCGCAAGGTAAACACAGCCAATGCCTGCGCCCCATATTCTCTCAGTCGTGTTTGCCTTGTTATAGTGTGCGGAGTGTAGCCTCGTGGTGAACGTGACAACATAATGCCATAACGACGCCATTTGGATCCCGTTTTGCATGGTAGAATACTCGGCCGCCTGGAAGCAGACCAGACACAGACCGAAGTCGCCGTTTCTTGAATATGTCACAAAGTGTCATTTCCAGGCTTTGAAGACGATTTCGAGACACAGGAGATGTTAGTCGTAGGCCTACCGGGTCGACCAAGGGTAACCACCCCACAGCAGGACCAATATCTAGCCTCAACTGCCCGAAGGAATCGGAGTGCACCTGCAAGACAATTGTCGGTGGAGCTTGCAGCCGTCTCAGGGATAGGCTTTTCCCGGCAAACTGTGTACCGTAGGCTCAGAACAGCAGGGCCGTTTGCCCGACGTCAATCAGTGTGCCCCCCGCTTACTCCAGCACAGAGACGGGCCCGTTTACTGTGTAGCCATCAACATCGAAACTGGACCATGAATTAATGGAGGCATGTGCTCTTCACAGATGAATCCCGCTTCAGTTTGCTGAACGATTCTCGTCGCACATTAATCTGGAGAGAACCGGTTGGCCGATACAACCACAGGAACATCGTGGAACGGGACCAGTATGGTGGTGGTGGCGTCATGGTGTGGAGCGGCATCATGTTGAATGACCGTACGGACCTGCACATCTTCATGGGTGGTCCGAGGAACACTGTTAATGCTCGGAGATACAGAGATGAGGTACTGAGACCACATGTTCGACTCTTCAGAGGTGCGGTTGGTCTAGACATCCTCTTAATGGACGATAATGCCTAACTGCACCGCGCTGCTCTGGTGGATGAATTTCTGGCTGGGGAAGACATTCATCGCATGGAATGGCCAGCGAGGTCTGCGTATCAGAATCTTATAGAACATGCCTGGGATGAATCGCGGAGGCGAATTGCATCCCATCAGCCTCCAGAAAGGACCCTCCAAGACCTTCGCATTGCCCTTTCGGAGGAATGGGATCGACTCACACAAGAGCCCTTGGACCATCTGATAGAGAGAATGCCACGTTGCTGCAAAGCATGTGTGGCCGTAGGGGGTAACTATACACCTTATTAACAGCATATTTTGTTGTGGAAGACATTGCCAAGTTTTGTTAGTTGTTGTCAAAGTTGTACCTTAGCTATCAGCTATCTAAACCTTTCTGACACTGTTTTTAGACAAGTTGTGTGACATATGGTGTGTGACTCCGTTTGTTCAGCAATCCGTCTGACATTCCTATCAGCGGTATGGCCTCGTTTAGTGATTATGCTTAACTTTTGGACACTAATTTATTAATGAAGGTAGTGAGTTCGAAACCCACTGTCGGCAGCCCTGAAGATGGTTTTCCGTGGTTTGCAATTTTCACACCAGACAAATGTTGGGTCTGTACTTTAATTATGGCCGCGGCCGCTTCCTTCCCACTCCTAGTCCTATCCTATCCCATCTTCGTCATAAGACCTATCCGACGTAAAGCAAATTGTAATACATATATACAGTAGTGATTGTATAAACTTAGCTTTGTGATACTTCCTTGATTTTGACTAGTCATAGAATCCTGGAACTAAAATGCGTCTTCACCGTTTTCCTCCTCTTTCGATTTCTTTTTCACACGTTTCTCTTATATTATTTTCCTATTACATAGTTTTGCTCTTCTCCCTAGTGTCTTCTATTCTCTGCGTAATAACGTAACAGGAACGTAAAGTTTAGGTTCATTGTCGACTTTGCTTACCTCCTTCCCATCTATTTCACTCATCTGATCGAGTCCGATTAGAATAAAACCTTGGTTTCAATACATATTAAATGGTATTGCAGCCAGTACAGCAGATCTGAGTCCAAGTTCAGCGTCCAAACTTCAAAGACCTCCCTGGTAGTGCTTTTAAGCTAGCAAAGTCTCAATGTCACGTTTGTTTTTATCATAAAAGTGTTTTACTTGGAAAGATAGCATTCGACATCCGGTGCACTAGCATGTGCAAGCTATGACAATGAAGCAAACGTGGGAACATCCCCGTGAACGGTTGATAAAGGAGCAGGAATTAGGCAGAGAAAGCTGATCAAAACAAGCATATCCAGCACCCCTTATTCATCTTGGAATCGTCCAGACATAGGAACATTGAAAACCTCTGAGCCAATGAATGCTCTCCATTTTTTCAGTTTTAAAACTAGCAGGCAGGAATATTTAGTTGATCTGTGAAATGTGACCGAAATTAAAGAAGTTATTGTGTGGTCCTAACATCAGGTTAAAATATAATTTAGGTGCAAGTGGCAACTTTTAATTTTTAACGGCTAATTACTAACTAAAAAGCGCGTAGTAGCGACGCGTAGGTTTGGAGGCTAACCCCGCACCTTGGCGCGGGATACCGACATCAACAACTGCGCCAAGAAACTTATGACCACCCCAGCCATCAAAGCCATCTAAAAATAGGTGATCGATTTCTGAATCAAGATATATCAAGCAAAACGCAGTGATTTAGGCAAGGCAAAAATGTGAACTGATACAATTCCTGGTATGGAAAGTGAATGCTCGGAGTAGCTCAATCCACAGTGTGCAGTAGTAGCCTTTCGCCATAAGCCGAGTATATTATCGAGAAGGTCTGCGTCTTGAGAGTTCAGTTGTGCTCCGAGTCGTCACTCTGTTAAGACGTCAATTGCGATTGGTCTCCACCAATGAGTGAGCTCTCTTATTCTTTGAAAATGTTGTGGGGTTAGACACAGGACAATGTTCAGTAATTTTGACTTTGGTACGGCTCTGCTGACTTTAAAACAACCATCCTAATGATCCAAGGGAAGATTTCTAGTAACTAAGTTATTCTAAATAGGAGATTTTGTAGGAGGAATTGACACTTCAAGTCTTATTTCAATATTCAGCTATGTTATAATCTCGCCTCATAAAGTTTACTCGGTAGACGGGACACATGTTTGGTATTAGCCAGCCTATAGTAGGCAAAGACTTTTCATTTCATTCATTGGAGAAGGAACGAAGTAAGGAATGTCGTGCTAACAATTGTACAAACTGTTTCTAACATTGCTCAGAGGAACCGAAGTAAGCCCACAGGTAGAGGCATTCCCAGAAGCGACTGGTTACCGACCAGACACCCAACATAAACATTACGAGTCGACCTTGCAGTGGAAGCGCGCTAATAAGGCCGACTCACAACCATGGGAGGAAGTTGTAGTAAGTCAGCTGACACAACAGCAGCTCACAAAGAACATGTTCAAGTTAGTAACTTGGAAACGGAAAGTTATCCGAGTGTAGATTTAAGTATGTTAGAGAATGTAAGTGTATTAGTATCGTGTATCATACGATGAGTTTAGAATTATTACGTCAAGACATGTGTAGCTAGCAGTGGTGGCGCGTGACTTTCGTCACTGGGGGTTCAACAGAAGGAAAAATCCCCACCTCAATATCTCCCCTCCCTCCCCCTGTCACCTGTACCATGACTAAGTTCAGAGAATGGGCATAACGGTGCACATAATGTGCATGCCTAAAATCTTCCCTGATGATAACTTGCACCATAAATGGTGACCACTCATTACATTTGCTCCATCGTAACCTTGTGAAATCAACTTATCTCTATTATCCACAACCTCGCTCAAAGAAAATTTTAAACACTCTGCTATTGTCTTAGCATCATGACTAGAAGGTAGAGGAAACCCCAGAATCTTTCAACTGGCTTACCGCTGGGAAGAATGATAACAAATTGTGCTGCAGATGATATATCGGTGGTCTCATCTGCGATTACCGAAATGAAGTGCGCTGTAGTGATTTCTTTTTTTCTCACCACAGATTTCATACATGCACGAAAGCAAATCATTCTGAATGTCTTTCGAGGTGCCTTTGAAACCAGTAGCTTTGGACAGATGGTCTCTTAATGCAACGTCAATTTCAGAACTAAAATTGACGAGGCCTCGAAATATGCCAGGATTCGATGATTCGCTTGTTTCGTCATGCCCACGCAATGTCATCTCAAACGCGCCACAGAACTTCACACAGCATATAACGAATTTTCCGTACTTGGTCGTTGTCTCTTTCCACAGACTGCCTGTAAGCAGTCAAATTACTGACGGTTATCGCGTCTTCCCAGGAGATCGAATTGTAACTGGGCAAGCATATGAGATTTAGAACTTCTATGTTTCTTTATTATTTTTTTGGACAAGTATCCTATATCTACCACTCCGACTTTGGTCCAAGTCCCTTCGCTTTCATCACTCATGAATCATAAAAAAGGAAAACAAATCAACATGTTAGTAATTTCGCACCCACAGATCCACTCGATTCTTTTATACGGTATAAATCCATTCTGAATTTACGCACGATTTCATTACTTTTACTTTTAGGATGTCTCGTTATATCAAGATCAGGCATTGGGTGTCCGGCATCCTTAATCTTAATCTTAAGTTTACGCTCAAGAGAGAGAGGGAGAGGGAGAGAGAAGAAGAAAAGTTTGTCTTCTTAAGTTTTAAGTATCATATTACTGTTCAAACTCATTATGTAGCTCCTTACCTTTCCCGGGAACAAAAATTATGGACGCAACTACAGTGCACAAAAATACACACACGGAGAAAATATTGTAACTTCTTTATGTCCTAAAAATTAAGTTTCTGAACGGCACAACAGTGCAGAAAGACACTCACACGCTTGCACAGCGTACAATAATATTACGAATTATGATAACTATTGCAAACTGTTGTAAACACTAGCATCACACTTGAAAAACAGAGCGAACTTTAGGGATGTATGTTCGCAATGTTGGTAAGTTAATTTTAAGAACTCCTGTGGCTAGGCAGTTAGCGTTTTCTTTGGTATTACATTCCCGCTACTCTTTGCCTCGGTGATTTTTTAGTTAATTTTCTCTCAAAAAAAGGAATTATTCCAAAGAAGGCAAATGAACAGATGTTTAGTAAATATTGATGTATTTGGGAAAAGACATCAATTGGAATTTGGCAGTTTAATGTGACTGCTGGCAGTAATGATGCTCTTCGACACTAGCATTAATTATGTGCACTATTTTCTGCTACGTAGTTGAATTCCTGTAAGGGCAACAGATGGCAGGCACATACTTACCCCAACACAAAGTCAGTCTAGACAGACCGCCCCAACACCCCCTCACCGCCCCCCCCCCCTTCCGACAACATGACTAGAAAGAGTGGCATATTGCGCATGCGTAAACCACGGATATCTGTTTCTGCGATATCCTGGTCTTGTCTACGTGCCGGCCGATGTTCCCCTGCACCTCGCCACTCCCTTCGCCCAGGTACGGACGGAGAGATTTCCTTCCAAGGGGGTTCATTCCAGACAAGTATCCAGCCACGGAACGTGCGTGGTTCACATGAACTGAAAGCCAGTACGAGTATATTACGGATAGATGGGCTAAGCAAGAGCTTCGAGATTGACAAGGGAGTTATGAATATTAAGTAGTTGAATAAAATTTGATATAAACCGGAGGTTCATTGCTCCATTGCGCTATACCAGAAACCGCCACTGGTAGCTAGTGTTCAGTCAATTCAATGAAGGCCATTTGTGGATACAGCAAGATTACTGAAATGTCCTACACCCAGGTGAACATGTTCTAAATAAGCAGTACGGAAGCTAGCGGACCAAGGATGGAACAGGATTGCAACCTACGAGTAAGTCGTATACAGTAGAGTATTTTATACTAAATGTGCATTATCATCACGTGAGTTGTCGGTAGTAATGATTAATCAATCCTATATTTGTATCATAGTTAGGAGCGCAGTTATGTTTCCCTATTCACGGACAATAATAGTAAGAACCATCATAACCATAATCACAGTCATAATAATAACACAAAATTTAAGAGTTAATGTATAGGCCTGCATTTAAATCTGAATATGTGCTGTAAATGTTTAAATTGGCAATGTTGTATAGATGAATAACGTTTGCTTTAAAATTAAATATAAATGTGGTGTAGAGGGCTAAACCAAGTGAGTTGCGTTATAGAAAATAATGATAAAAATAATAATAATAGTTAATTATTGAAAATATAATCACACCAATGTGTTCAAGGAGATTAACTGAGCGATGTAGGCAGGTAAATGGAGCTAGTGACGGTTATAATAATACTGGATCGACGGCAACAGTCGTGATAAAGTAGCAATTAAATATTTCATAATTGTAATAATGACATAATCAGATGCTTAAAATAATATGGAACAGTCCAAGCAGATGATGATTCATA
Organism: Anabrus simplex; assembly: GCF_040414725.1. Lineage (NCBI taxonomy): Eukaryota > Metazoa > Arthropoda > Insecta > Orthoptera > Tettigoniidae > Anabrus > Anabrus simplex. The sequence continues at coordinate 45,533,820 of NC_090266.1, read as the reverse complement.
ATCCCACCAGTGAGGAACAGATAACAGTAGAGTCTCTAGTAAAATTTTCATGGGATTATCTTTGAGGAAAATCCGGGAAAACCAATTGGGATTTGTTTAAGTTTATGAAATGGAAGAGTCACTTAATTTGCTTATAGGTGCGGAGTAGGGTATTTTGGACAGTTCGGCAACCGCCAGCTCCACTCGCCCCTGGACAAAGCCTGATCCGGTTGGTGACGTCAAAGCGCGGTGCGGGGCTGCCAGCTAAGAGCGCGCCCTTAACCTCACATGACGTTACGTTGGCTACGTGTCCAGGCTTAACCTTACAGACCCACGGGGTTAGACCCCAGGTCTAAGGGCGTTAACATTACTGACTTAAGTTCGATGCCGAGGCTAACAGCATAACAGTGTAGGCTTAACCTTACATTATGTTAATGGCTAAAAGTCCAGGCTTAATCTTACGCTGACCAGCCGTTAACCTAACCGGTTGCCCTTCCCTACACGAGCTTAGCGGCTACACGTTGTACTAATAGGACTGGGGAGATGGTGTAAGTCTTAATAAATATATGCTTTAATCATAGGAGCGTAACACTTGATGACAACCTCCAGGGCTTGCAGCTGAACTTGGAACAAGATGGCGGCTACACACATTGCATTAATGGGACTAGGGAGATGGTGTAACGCGTAATACATATGCTTCATTCATAGAGGCGTAATATTGGGAAGCACCCTAGAGGCTCGAAGCTAAGCGACTGCGGAGTCCAATACGCTAGTGTGTGAACTGATGCGTAACGCACTATTGGTTTTCAGTGTTTGGAACACTGATTTCTTGATTTTAACATTTCGCGCTTATAGATTTCAACTCAACTCTACTGACTTGTAGTAGCTTACAATATTTTTGACATAATTTAGAGATTAAAACCGAGCTCGTCGGTTAACGCCCTTAGGCCTGGGGTCTAACCCGGGGGTCTGTAAAGTTAAGCCTGGACACGTAGCCAGCGTAAGGTCATGTGAGATTAAGGGCGCGTTCTTAGCTAGCAGCCCCACGCCGTCCTGTGACGTCACCAACAGGATCAGGCTTCCTCCAGGGGCGGGTGGAGGTGGCGGCAGCCGAACTGTCTAAAATACCCTACTGTGCAGTGTTGAGTGGCAGAAGGTTTGGTGTGAATGTGAAAGAGGTCAAAATAAGTTGATTTACAGAGTATTCTAGTTAAGTCTTCTCGATGAGAATAATGAAGTAAATGAGAGAAGGAAAGTGAATTTCTATGCCAGTGGGTAAGCTGATAGAAACAATTAATTCAATGAAAGAAGAAAGGCGAATTTCTATGCCAGGGGACAAGCTGATGGAAATAATGAAGTTAATGAGAGAAGATGAATTTCTAAGCCAGCGGATAAGCTGATGGAAATGATACAAGTAAGAAAATATGGAAAGTGATGACCTATAATTATAAGGACCATATGACAAAGACAAAACTGATGCAACACAACATCGCAAGTTATTATGACTACAAACCTAGACGGACTACAGATATTAACAATCACGGTAACATTCTTCAGTTACTCGAAATACCCAGTTGAGTTTACTAGGATATTTTGAGAATGGATATTTTATAATAATCATGACCATGGTATTATGTTACCATGTGAAATTATGTTGACATATCAGTTTTGTATATTTTATGTCGTAAACAAGTCTATTTCATTTCAGTGTAAAAACGCAACATTTTACCTCACGCAACCTCAGAGAAAAGCCATGAAACAATATTCCTAGTCATGGCAGGCGCTAATTTCAGTGGTAAGAACTCCATGGACACTGAAATTAACAAACGTCGCAGAATCAGATATTTAAACAATTGGATACTAGGGTGTTTATGTACAGACAAGTGCGTGAATCAGTATGTAAATAAAATGGCGTAGCATTAGAAATAGGATATCCTTTTATTTCAACCGTGTTTTGTTTGTATTTTTAGTAGCTAGTGTAGAAGGAGTTTAACTGCGACTCTCAGTGTAATATAGTTTGTTTCCTTTTTCTAGTGAGAGAGTAGCCCATAGTATTTCATTTAGTGTTAGGAAAGATGACAGCTCACGTAAAATCAGGTAAACAATTTCTTAGATTCATTGATGATGCTCAAGGAACAACCACAACAGTAAAATGTCGCTAAACAGGAAATGTGTAATTAAATTTATAAGGTAGAACGATAGGGCCAACTCATGTCACTTGCCAATGTCAATTATATCTGTTCAGCTGACCGATGTATAAAATTAATATATGAGACGAATTGAAATCTCCGTGCACTGGGTGTATGCAGTGGTGACAGTATTTAAGTGGTGACATGATGTCAAAGAAACCTAGTTGTCAATTAATATGATAAATTGTCATGGGTGTTCATGTTGTAAGATGGTGCAGCTGAGCTATACAAAAGTTATATTAATAACTCAATTTTAATGACGTTTAATGTAATAAAAATCATAATAGAAGCAATGACTTCATCACCTTAAATGTTGTGAGGTATAATAGTTATACACCCATATAATACCAGGTAATTTGCAATTAATTGGTGAATTACTGGAATTATTATTAATTGACTATTTTAATCCATTTTGAAGCTTTGCTGGTTATCAATTCATGTCACGTGATACACGGTGAGGTAATGTTTAATTTCAGTCATAAATTTTATATAAGAAAACTATCAATCTGTGTCTGAGCATTATTACTTCGTAGAATAGCATAGCCCTCGTTAAGGTAATCCTAAAATGCATTCAAGAAGACGACGAACTGATCGCGCCTGAGAAGAGAGTCTCCACGCGGTAAGTATTCTTTTGACACAGAGGCAAGACCCACCACCAGTCACCGCGAAGCTCTGCACCTTACAAGGGTGCACTGTACGGTTCTCTCCGATATTTCTTGTTCTTGTTTCATTACAAACTTTTAATAGGTGTGTTATTTCCCTATTTTTATTGCATAAAATGAATCTATTTTCTTCAAATGATTGTCTTAAAGTTGTATTATTTTGTACTCCCATCAGCAACCAGTAACCACACTATCCATTTCATTTCCCTTTTTGTTAATATTTCATTCCTTACTGCCATATTTTTAATTATTTTACAACATACAATAATAGTTCTCTTGCTATTACATTCTGTCTGTATTGTTTGTCTTTCAGTGTATTTCACTCTTTAGACCACCTTCTTACACAATCCCATACCATCCCTTGATAAATGTATTTCTCAATATTATCCCATTCCTATATCATCCAATAGTTTCTTCATCCCATCCACTCAATAACCCTCATTTGGATGTTTCATTTGGTGTTGATATGCTATCCTTCGAATTTCACATCTTGCCCCGTCTTTATTACTTAGTTGACGTCCCACTAACTTCTTATACATTTCTGCTCAATACAATAAGCTTGCTTGCTTGCTTGCTAAATCCGCTTTCCCTCCAGGGTTGGTTTTCCCTCGAACTCAGCGAGGGATCCCACCTCTACCGCCTCAAGGGCAGTGTCCTGGAGCGTGAGACATTGGGTGGGGGATACAACTGGGGAGAATGACAAGTACCTCGCCCAGGCGAACTCAACTGCTATGCTGAACAGGGGCCTTATGGGGGGATGAGAAGATAAGAAGGGATAGACAAGGAAGAGGGAAGGAAGCGGCCTTGGCCTTAAGTTAGGTACCATCCCAGCATTTGCCTGGGGGAGAAGTGGGGAAACCGCGGAAAACCACTTCCAGGCTGGCTGAGGTGGGAATCGAACCCACCTCTATACATTCGACCTCCCGCGGCTGAGTGGACCCCGTTCCAGCCCTCGCAACACTTTTCAAATTTCGAACCCGGGCCTCAGGCGTTGGCGGCTAATCACACTAACCACTAGACCACAGAGGCAGATTTCGTTTTCATTATTGAATTAAACATATTTTCCTGAATTTGACATTCGAGGTTCGGCATCTTTCAAGCTAGTATATTTATACTACCCAGAACGCTTACTTCCTTCATTTCTGCTCCTTTTTATCTGTTCTGTCCATCTTCCATTGCTGCTTATCATAGTCCCTAGGTATTCAATTTTTTTTAACTCTTAAATTTGTCTCACTCATCCAACACTGCTCACTTTTTTAATGTTTTGGACCCCTATTACACACCATAACTTGGTTATCTGTGGATTAATTTTTAGTTTCCAATCTTTTCAGTATTTTACTATCTCATACTAGTCTCTAGTCTGCTATTTTTACACGTATTAATGTGAGCAGAAGATATCGTCCGCGAAAATCAGGCCCGGAATATCTTGGTTCTCGAGACATCGAGAGGATCGTGTCTCGAATCCTTCTGATTGGAAAATATCAATAAATAATTTTAAAAATTATATTGGTGACAATTTGCAACCCTGTATGAGATATTCCTCCTTCTTCTTCTTCTTCTTCTTCTTCTTCTTCTTCTTCCTCTTCTTCTGTTTACCCTCCACGGTCGGTTTTTCCCTCGGAATCAGCAAGGGATCCCACCTCTACCACCCCAAGGGCAGTGTCCTGGATAATCAGACTCTGGGTCGGGGGATACAACTGGGGAGGATGATCACTACCTCGCCCAGGCGGCCTCATCTGCTATGCTGAACAGAGGCCTTGCGGGGGGGATGGGAAGATTGGAAGGGATAGACAAGGAAGAGGGAAGGAAGCGGCCGTGTCCTTTAGTTAGGTACCATCCCGACATTTGCCTGGAGGAGAAGTGGGAAACCACGGAAAACCACTTCCAGGGTGGCTTAGGTGGGAATTGAACTCACCTCTACTCAGATGACATCCCGTTCCAGCCCTCGTACCACTTTTCAAATTTCGTGGCAGAACCGGGAATCGAACCTGGGCCTACGGGGATGGCAGCTAATCAGACTAACCACTACACCACAGAGGTGGACTTTTGAGAGACACGGGTTTGAAAATACCGGGTGAGTCCGCTGCGCCTGACGTTCCTGCTTTTAGACATCCCACCGAACATTTGAAGTTTACCAAGCTACAGTCGCCATTAAAGCACTTACTGCGTCATCACTGCATGACATATGCAAAAACATGTATGCGACAGGTATTTACACAACTGTCATACGGTTATGTAAAATGTACGTACCAATTATACGCTTTCGATTGTTTATGAAATTATCGCTAAAAGCATAATAATAGAAAACGCGTGTGTGTTTGTGAGGCGGGACGTAGTTTTACACTAAGTACCCGTTCTGATAAACTGGAGGCAACAGTCACCGTGGTGTATTGGACTGACCACAGACGTGTTGGAGCATGTTACGTTAGTGGGTGGGTGCGAATCCCAGGAGCGATAGTTTTTTATTCACATTATAAACTTAAACTTTGACGATCAAATAAGAGGCTTTTCGTGCCACATTCGACCAATAGCATGCATGTTGAATGTGTAGGGGCCTGACACTTGGTGTAGCCTAGCAGTCCTGGTCATTTCTTCGCTATGAATTCAACAGACGAGTATGTTGACATGCTCCTCATCTACAGTGAAGCAAGACAGAACGCACAGGATGCACAGCGCCTGTACCAGGAAAGATTTCCACACAGACAACAACCAAACGCAAATACGTGTGGGAGGGTGGAGCGACGTTTGCTTACAACTTCGTCACTTTCCCGAACAGGTCCTGTGCGACAGGCACCAGTTACATCCGGTGAAACCGCTGAGATGGTTTTGCACGCTTTCCGGGAGAATCCTCACACGAGTAACCGGGCAGTAGCACAACAGACCAACATCCGCCAATCATCTGTTGTAAGGATATTGCATTCCAGTTCTTTTTTCGTCCGTATCACCTGCGACTACATCAAGAACTCCACGGACGAGATTTCGAAACTCGTGTTGATTTCTGCGCGTGTATACTGATGTAAGTGGCAAATGATCCAGCGTTTGTAACTCACGTTTTATTTTCGGACGAGGCAATATTTTATAATAATGGCTCTGTGAATCGTCATGATATGCACTACTGGAGTGTTGAAAATCCCCACTGGGTAAAGCAGGCAGCATTTCAAGCACGATGAGAAGTAAATGTCTGGTGGGGTATACCGGGAGATCACCTAATTGGACCATATTTCTTTGAGGATCATCAATATCAATCAATACTGATCTGCATTTAGGGCAGTCGCCCAGGTGGCAGATTCCCTATCTTTTGTTTTCCTAGCCTTTTCCTAAATTATTTCAAAGAAATTGGAAATTTATTGAACATCTCCCTTGATAAGTTATTCCAATCTCTAACTCCCCTTCCTATAAATGAATATTTGCCCCAGTTTTTCCTCTTGAATTCCAACTTTAATTTCATATTGTGATCTTTCTTACTTTTATAAACGCCACTCAAATTTATTCGTCTACTAATGTCATTCCGCGCCATCTCTCCGCTGACAGCTTGGAACATACCACTTGGTCGAGCAGCTCTTCTTCTTTTTCCCAGTTCTTCCCAGCCCAAACTTTGCAACATTTTTGTAACGCTACTCTTTTGTCGGAAATCACCCAGAACAAATCAAGCTGCTTTTCTTTGGATTTTTTCCAGTTCTTGAATCAGGTAATCCTGGTGAGGGTCCCATATACTGGAACCATACTCTAGTTGGGATCTTACCGGAGACTTATATGCCCCCTCCTTTACATCCTTACTACAACCCCTAAACACCCTCATAACCATGTGCAGGGATCTGTACCCTTTATATACAATCCCATTTATGTGATTACCCCAATGAAGATCTTTCCTTATATTAACAACCAGATACTTACAATGATACCCAAAAGGAACTTTCACCCCATCAACACAGTAATTAAAACTGAGAGGACTTTTCCTATTTGTGAAACTCACAACCTGACTTTTAGCCCCGTTTATCATCATACCATTGCCTGCCGTCCATCTCACAACATTATCGAGGTGACGTTGCAGTTGCTCACAATATTTTAACTTATTTATTACTCTATAGAGAATAACACCATACGCAAACAGCCTTACCTCCGATTCCACTCCTTTACTCAAATCATTTATATATATAAGACAACATAAATGTCCAATAATACTGCCTTGAGGAAATCCACTCTTAATTATTACAGGGTCAGGTAAAGCTTCGCCTACTCTAATTCTCTGAGGTCTATTTTCTAGAAATATAGCAATCCATTCAGTCACTCTTTTGTCTAGTCCAAATGCACTCATTTTTGCCAGTAGTCTCCCATGATCCACCCTAACAAATGCTTTAGACAGGTCAATCGCAATACAGGAGCCCGGTACCTACCGTTTCGTCAAGACCAACTACCATTGCTGCTAGAGGATGTGCCCCTGTGTGAGCGCGTAACCATGTGGTATCAACACGACGGAGCTGGACGAGGATAGAATGGTTGGGAGTTTGAATCCGCTTAACTGAGCAACAGCCTGTTAACACAGTAAGTGTTCGAAAAGATGGCCTTCTGCAGTAATGCACGTTTCAGCACGCCGTTGAACTGCCATTCGAGCCCTTTGTAGCATTGTAGGTGTTACGGATTCACAGGCTTCCGTAATAAGGTTTCGAAGGCTTTCAGGATCTGTCAGCTCCTGAGCGTACACTACATCCTTGAAATAGCCCCATAGGAAGAAGTCCAGTGGTGACCAATCGGGCGATCAAGCAGGCCAGGTGACAGGTCCTTCCCTTCCTATCCATCGACCGGGATGTGTAACATTGAGGTTGTTGCGAACATCTGCTGACATGTGAGGGGGAGCTGTGTTGTGTTGATACCACATGGTTACACGCTCACTCAGAGGAACATCCTCTATCAGCAATGGTAGTTGATCTTGAAGAAACTGCAGGTACCGGGCTGCTATCAAATTATCCTCAAAGAAATACGGTCCAATTAGGTGATCACCCAGTATACCACACCAGGCATTTACTCTCCAACGTGCCTGAAATGCTGCCTGCCTTGCCCAGTGGGGATTTTAAACACTCCAGCAGTGCATATTATGACGATTCACAGAGCCATTATTATGAAATTTTGCCTAGTCCGAAAATAAAATATGAGATACAAACACTGGATCATTTGCCACTTGCGACAGTATCCACACACAGAAATCAACACGAGTTTCGAAATCTCGTCCGTGAAGTTCCTGATGCAGTTGTAGGCAATACGGACGAAAAAAGCTGGAATGCAATATCTTTAAATAATAATAATGTATGTATGTTTATTAATGAACAAACCAGGCGTTCAGCCCCGAGTACACGTTCACAATAATAATAAATAAATAAATAAATACTAAATACTGCTACTGTACACCTTGGCCGTGCCATGAAGCCTGTCAGATACTCCGGAAACGTGACCTCAAAATTTAGGTCACCACGGTAGTCAACCTCCGTCTCTTCATGCCACGTCCAGCTACTCCCCTGTCTAATTCTAAATTCACACTTAAAACATCAATAACTAATAAAATTAATAAAATTAATAAACGTAGTCCAACCTAAGCCACCCCTCTCCACCATATACAATATAAAATGAACAATAAAACAAAAAGACCTAACGCTACAGTTATAGACCAGACCTCCTCAGCCGGGCCTATATTTACATTCTATTGCTGGTGTTGCAACTCTCTGCTTATTATCATTCACACGTACCCACTCATCACGCAAACCTTCATGCTTCAGCATTTTCATCACCTTTATTGTTCCCTGACCTACTCCAAAATAAGCTACAACAGCAACATTACACGATTGCATACCAAACCAGCCATCTTTCAGATTTTGCTTACTCTAACACATACACATAGACCGCTATGCCAACTTCTCTAATTACAATCTAGTTAACAGACATACTTCTACTCTCACCACATTTTAACAATGAATACCCCATCATCACAACATTTCAGCCTCCACAAATAAATACCCTAATAATAGTAATAATAATAATAATAATAATAATAATAATAATAATAATAATAATAATAATAATAATAATAATAATAATAATAATAATAATAATAATAATAATAAACCACTCAGATCACCAAAAAAAGAAAACGAAAAAGAAAAAAAATCGTATCGCCTGGGCATGTCATAAGGCTCGTTTGGACACTCCGGAAACGTGAAACCCCTAAAGTAGAGCCACCACAGCAGTCATCCTCAGAGCCTCGTGCCATGCCCCTCATTCCGTAGAATTAACCCCCCAGAATCAATAGAGTAGAACTAAAAAAAGAGAATCATAGTAATAATAATAATGAAAGTAATAATAATAGTAATAATAATAATCTATATATCAGAGTATTATTCGTAACAGTCATTTGCTGTAGCAGTCTCTTGCTCAATATTCAAGAATGCCCCTCAAGTGTCCTTATTTCGTTCTGCGCTTTCGTCACTTTATTGTTACTGACCTACACCTAATCACTACTGCAAACAACACCACTCAGCATTTATACCCGACACCAATACAACACTAACATTGCTTTCAATCTTTCAGATTCCACCTCCTATAGTAAAGGAAAATTATAACAACAATATTCCGTCATTACATTCCAATCCATCACACCACAGCTTTTACCAATCCACGTTAACTTTGCTTCCTTTCATTTTATTCCGCCATAACACTCCATAATAAAATTTACCTCTCCATCTCCCAAAAATTTCAGCAATGAATAACAAATACCAATCACGCATATACCAACACCTCTCATACCAGACACAAATACAATAATACCACCTCCCAAATCCCACAAATTAGCCGTAAATAAACCATCTCAATACCAAACCATACATCACCTAATCATAAATGCTAAGCCTTCAATACTTCCAACACCACATTACAGCAATATATAAACCATCTCAATACCAAACCATACATCACCTAATCATAAATACTAAGCCTTCAATACTTCCAACACCACATATGTCAGCAATACAACACCAACCCCCCGTCATATACCACCTCTACTTCTTCTACAAATACACTCACCTTCTGCCATCCACCATCTTATACCACCACTTCTCCCACACCACATTTCAACCCTATAACATATCATAACTTATATACACTTCTCCATCACAACATTTCAGCCTCCACCAATAAATACCATCATAACTTTCAACTCAACTAACGCCACCTCCATCTCTTACCTCTTCTACAATCATGCCCTGAATTACTTACTTACTCGCTATATTATTGTTTTTTGCTTCTTGTTACAATACCCTCATTACTTCTCGCAACTCTCCACATGTCCGTTAAGTTTCTATTTCTCCCTCCGCTAAAACTCTGGTTCTGTTCAAAAATCTCACGGGTTAACTCTGGCCTTACTTTTTACCCTGATCTTGCCTTACTACACCACTACACTCGGCTCTCTCAGCTTCTTGTTGCTCACTCTCCTTGCCCCCATCACCCATTTGTTCTTTCTCACTTCGCCTCTCTCCCAGCACTACTTCACACCGAACACTGTTATTGGTCACTTTAGCACTTGGCACTTCTTCCTGCCTCTCTTCACACCGTACACTGATACTTCTGGTATTTTGCCTATCATCTCCACTAATCGCTGCACTACTCTCTTTTTCTTCGGCCTGCTTTGACTTCATCCCTACGTCCATCCTCAGCACTCTTTTATTTGTATTTCGCCTCATTTGCCTACAGTTTATTGCACTACTCTCCTTTTCCTCATCTTGTTTTAACTTCAATTCTAAATCCATCAATCTATCCACAGACCAGATCCTCTTCCAGCTTCTGTCTGACACCACTAGATTTTGACCTCTAATAGTCGCCTTCAGCCCCTGTTTTACAGCCAGTATCCTGTGTTTTCTGAGTATCCTCTCGTTTTTGATCGCGTCACTTCCCACGTCTCTCTTTATCCATATTTTCTCCCTCTGTACGTTTCCCGCATTTGTTAACACATCTGCCATCAACGTTGAAAACAATTGTAACTTTATAGGCCTGTTGCCTCTAGTTCTCCCCACTCTCTGCACGTCATCAATATCTACTTCACTAAAGTTTATTTTCATTTTTCCCTGTATTAGACCCACTACTTTATAAGTCGTAAGTACTTTGCCTTCTCTCGACTCCTCAGGCACTCCATAAATAAACAAGCACTTCTTCCTTCTGTATAAAGTATTTGCTTCCACTTCTACTTTCAGCTTGCAATTCTCCTCTTCAAGTCGTCCTACTTTTTCCCTTAATGTTACCACTTCCTCGGTGTTATTTCTCGCCTGTGCAGCCATGTCGTCCGTTTTTTCTCTTATCCATACTTCCATTTTTTCAATCTTACTGGTTTGTTCTTCAATCATCTCTTTTATTTGCCCGAAAGGGCAAACTTCTGTCAACACCTCTCTTACAGCTCTTTTGATAGCGTCCATATTTTCCCTTTCCTCATTTCTACTAGATGACGGGCCTGGGTTCAACTCGACCCCCCCCCAATACATAGTAAAATTATAATCACTGCTGCCGATAACAATAGTTCTCCTTTCCTCTCCATATCCATTTCACACCCACCTGGCTTCTTTTCTTCTTTCTTCATTTTCCTCTGCCATCTTCCTATCGTCACTCTGTACTGTTCTATACCAATCATTGTCGGCCCACTTCTCGGCGACCTTCCAACACTCCACACTCTCGAACTCCACTCCCCTCCCGGGACCCACAGCTCACTGCGATCTCCTTCGTCCGTGGCTTAGGCAAGACTGTAATAATAATAATGTTATTTGCTTTACGTCCCACTAACTACTTTTACGGTCTTCGGAGACGCCGAGGTGCCTGAATTTAGTCCCGCAGGAGTTCTTTTACGTGCCAGTAAATCTACCGACACGGGGCTGTCGTATTTGAGCACCTTCAAATACCACCGGACTGAGCCAGGCTCGAACCTGACAAGTTGGTGTTAGAAGGCCAGCGCCTTAACAATCTGAGCCACTCAGCCCGGCGCAATATCTTTACAACAGACGACTGGCTGATGTTGGTCTGTTGTGCTACTGCCCGGGTATTCGTGTGAGGATTCTCCCGGAAAGTGTCCGAAAACTTCTCAGCAGTTTCACCGGACGTAACTGGTGCCTCTCGCACAGGACCTGTTCGGGAAAGTGACGAACTTGTACGCTCCACCCTCCCACACGTATTCGCGTTTGGTTGTTGCCTGGTACAGGCGCTGTGCTTCCTGTGCGTTCTGTCTTGCTTCACCGTAGATGAGGAGTATGTCAACATACTCATCTGTTGAATACATAGCGAAGAAATGACCAAGGCTGCTAGGCTACGCCATGTGTCAGGCCCCTACACATTCAACATGCATGCTATTGGTCGAATGTGGCACGAAAAGCCTCTTATTTGATCCTCAAAGTTTAAAATGTGAATAAACAGATGTATCGGTCATGGGATTCGAACCCACCTACCGACGCAACATGCCTCAACACGTCTGTGGTTAGTCCAACACACCACGGTGACTGTTGCCTCCACTATATCAGAAAGTTTACTTGCTGTAAAACTATGTCCCGCTTCACAAACTCACACACGTTTTCTATCATTATGCCATCGTTTATAGCGATAATTTCATACCCAATCGAAAGCTTATAATTGGCAGGTACATTTTACATAATCGTATGGCAGTTGTGTAAATAACTGTCGCATACATGTTTTTGCAAACATCGTGCAGTGATGGCGCAGTAAGTGCTTTAAAGGTGGTTGTAGCTTGGTTTATGGCAAAGGAAAATCGACCATCACCCCACTGACGTTCGGTGGGATGCCTAACAGCATAAAAAGTCAGGCGCGGCTGACTCACCCGGTATAATGGAGATGTATGTGTGTATGTATACGTACGAAGTGCATAACCACTATCCACACTCGTAGAGTGAGATGCTTGAATAAAACAATATGTTTTTGCTTCAAACGTTTAACCTCAACCATTCTACGCAAATTCATTGTATCTTAAGAAGAGAAACTTTCGGACAGAGTTGCTCAGACGGCAGAGCGCTGGTCCTCTGAACTGAAGGTGGTTTGTTCCATTACAGATAAGTCTGTTTGTGTTTAAATTATGCCAAGCTCTGCTAGTAGATATACCTGCGCAAAAAGGTACAGAACAAAACGTTCGACTCATAAATGTCTCTGAAAACCGTCAAAAATGTAGTTAGTGGGACCAAAAATAAAATCATTAATAATTATCTTGCGAGTTACTTCGTGATGAGCCATGGACGAATACGGCGGGAGTAATGAAGAGGTGCACTATCGCATGGAGGTGTACACTGAGGGAGACTTCACAAGTTTCTGCTTCCTGCCATCAAGTAGCAATTTCGACAACGGCGATGATAATAATAATAATAATAATAATAATAATAATAATAATAATAATAAGTGCCATAAAAATCTTAAATTCCTTTAAGTCTTCTTGCCGTGAGCATTTCCTTGATGTGTGTCGCCAGGTTGAATGCATATTGCGGAGTGAATGTGTGTGTGAATGTGCATTTACTGTGCTCATATTATTTTGTGTAATGTTACTTCCAGTTTGTAAGATAAGATCATGAATATTTTTCTCATATGTACAATGTTAAAGAAGTGTGGTTAAGTGTAAGAGAGGACCACGAGTCCTAACTTCGCCACTACGAATAAGTACAAATAAACTGATTGGCCAAACGTCACGGGAAGAGGTGTCCGTTCAGAAAACGTGCCGTGTATGCCCCCTGAGCGTTGCGGCTAGCTGCGGCGTAGCTGAGCAGTCTGTCACAGACACCAGTGTCGTGGAGATGGCAAACACGTGGCGAGTTAACAGACTTTGAACATGGGATTATCATCGGTGCATGGCGCATGGGTCATAGCATTGCGGAGATTACACGCGATTTCGGGTTTCCGAGGTCAACAGTGTCGAGGCTGGATCTTTAACATCGCAGAGATAATGTTACCAACCGCGTAATCCACCGCACGGAAAGACCACAGGTGTTTAACGAACGGACATCACGTCACCTCGCAGAACCATACTGGGCGCTCAACGGGCTACTGTGAGTCAGATCACCGCAAAGTTGTAAGCTGGGGGTCAGGTACCCATTTCTACAAGGACAGTAAGGAGGCAACTGCGCCGCATAGGCTTCACCAGCCGACAACCAACTCGTGTCCCTTTGCTGACACCTCGACACAGAGCTCAACGACGTGCATGCGCCCGCGAACATCGGCAGCGGTCCATGGAATAATGGAGGCGTATGTTATGATCCGATGAATCCCGGTTCCAGCTGTAGCTTATGGGCGCGTGAGAGTGTGGCGTATTCCCCGTGAAGATATGGACCCTGCGTGTCAACAAGGTTGTGTCCAGGCGGGAGGTGGCTCAGTTCTGGTCTGGGCGGCGTTCTCATGGTCACAACTAGGCCCCATTGTCCAGCTGTAGGCAGCGCTGACAGGTGTGCGTTATGTGGACATTCTTTCAGACCTTCTACATCCCTTTCTAGCCCTATAGTACTCTGATGGAGATGCCATGTTTCAACAGGACAATGCGCCATGTCATCGCTCTGTGGTGGCACACAGGTGGTTATAGGAGCACTCCAGTGAAGTTAGGACCATGGATTGGCCCTCCAGATCCCCCGATCTCAATCCATACGATCATTTATGGAATGGTGTCGATGCTGATTTACGCTCCATGAACCTCGCACCAACTACACAAGACCAATATCGTGAGTAGCAGTGCAAGATGCTTGGGTCCAGATCCCTCCAGAACGATTCCAACCGTTGTAGATTCGATGGCTCGCCGTATTACTGCCGTTTTGAGGGCTCGCGGAGGAGCAACTCGTTATTAACACCATATTTAGTCTCTTCCCATGACCTTTGGCCATTAGTTAATAATAATAATGATAATAATATGATGTTGATGATGAAGATGACGACGACGATGGTGGTAGTGATATTACTGTTTTTGTTCTCGTCGTTGTAAGAACCATAAATTAAAAATGCCTTGAAGTCCTCTCATGTAGTATGTATCTTCCCAAGTTCCCTTGGCTTCTCCTCAGAACTTAAGAACACACATTTCCCACTTTTACAGCTTTACCATATTTCTCAAGAACGATAAAATGTTGTGGGTTTTTACACTTCTCTTATCGACTCTCCTTACAGGCAATATTTCTAATGTTATAATAACGCTCCCCATCATTCTACTTTATGACTGTTTCGTTGTTCTGTCTTTTCTTCCTGTTTTATCTTCGTGTTTTTTCATCTTCTCACTGTTGATTGAAAATTCTCGACGTAGACCGTTCCTCCATTCTTCATCTTCTCTACAATTCTATAAAACAGCCGAACCCCAGCCTCCCCGGCGTTCTTTTCACTTTATTTAATCAATATACACGCAATGAGGTGTTGAAATGCAAACTGCAGAATTTCTCCTCTCTTGAATCTGAAGCAATAATTAAAAATTCGTTTAGCACAGTCTAGTAAACACTACTATTTCTCACAATCCTGTCCAGAAGTATTCACATCTCGTCTAATTAAGAACGAGCTAAATGCGTGTCTACCTTAAAAGACAGTACGCGTTAAATGGGGCGCACTGATGCCAGATCGACTGCACATACAACGCTGTGCAAGGCCAGGCACATGACGTGACAAAACTCTTATACAGGCGAGTTTTTGGTGAAAAACGTCGAAATTTATGATGTATATGTTCGGTGCGTGTAACTGTACCCCATGCCCCACAGAACAATAGTATTATTATTTACGTATATACGGCAAAGTTCCGAGTTCGATTTAAATGCAAACATTTTAATCATTTGTAACATTTAAAACAGAGCAAATGGCCGCGTGGTTTGTGTCACGTAGCTATCAACTTGCATTCGGGAAATAGATAGATAGATAGATAGATAGATAGATAGATAGATAGATAGATAGATAGATAGATAGATAGATAGATAGATGTCTTTATTGGCGTAGTTAAGGCCGTTGGGCCTTCTTTTACACTAAACCAATTAGTGTACATTAAAGTAATAAGTAATACTACCGTAATTAATACTAGAAGACACAATTTAAACGCAATCGAAGTATAACTGAAATAAAATTCCACCACAGTGAGACATATATACAACAGCAATAATAATAATAATAATAATAATAATAATAGCACCGGGCGCGATGGCCGTGCGATTAGGGGCGCGCAGCTGTGAGCTTGCATCCGGGAGATAGTGGGTTCGAATCCCACTGTCGGCAGCCCTGAAGATGGTTTTCCGTGGTTTGTCATTTTCACACCAGACCTTAATTAAGGCCACGGCCGCTTCCTTCCAACTCCTAGTCCTTTCCTATCCCATTGTCGCCATAAGACCTATCTGTGTCGGTGCGACGTAAAGCCGCCAGCAAAAAAGAAATAATAATAATAATAATAATAATAATAATAATAATAATAATAATAATAATAATAGCTAGTAATGATATTGTAGTAGCACGATCACTGAAAGGCCAAAAATGCACAGGTCACTCGCATCCTGCTGTACCTCTTAACGCTCTTTTACATGACACTGTAGTTGGTATTCCTCTGACGTCATCCGGTAAACGATTCCATTCTCGTGCGGCAAACACCAAGAGTGAGCTGTTATATGCGGCAGTCCGATGGTGAGGGATCATGAGCAGGTTGGATGTTTTAGCCCGTGTATGTCTGTCACGAACATTTGAGAAGTAATGGAAACGCGAAGAAGTCTAAGATGGGGAAGATGTAGTAAGAACTCAGTGGAGGAGAGACAAAGTGTATGGTTCCGACGAACATGGAGTCACGACCACTCTAATTTCAGGAAAGATGGTGAGACGTGGTCATATTTTCTCAAACTGCATATATATCTCACACATGCATTTTGAGCGCGCTGTAGCCTTAGGGAAAATTACGGCCTCACGTCATTGAAAACATCACATTAGTCAAAATGTGGCATTACAAGAGCTTCAGTTAATTTCTTTTTAAGCTTTATTGGAAATATATGTTTATATTTATATAAATAATGTAAAGCTGAGTAAGCTTTTTGAAAGATATGTAAGACATGTGCAGACCAAGTCATGTGTTCGTCCATGGTAACACCGAGATTCTTCACTTGTGATACAAACGAAATTGGAACATCCTGCAGGATTACTCTTGGCAACGGACGTTTAGTTATACTTGTTATTTGACTTTGATGGCCAAGAAGGATTACTTGCGACTTTGTAGGGTTCAATTACAGGCCGTACGCAGCAGACCAATCACTAACAGCCTGTAAGGCAGTGTTTAGTAAGTCGATTTTTCCTAAACGTCTCGTGCTGTAGAGTCTGTGTAGAGTTGAAGATCGTCAGCGTACATATAATATTTGCAGTGTCTTAAATTCGATGATAATACATTCACAAAGAGTGTGAAAAGAAGAGGACCAAGTACAGAGCCTTGAGGGACTCCTAGGTTCACGTGGCGCCACGAGGAAACGATTCCATTATTACCTTTCACACATTGTTGACGTCCCTGAAGATAATGCATCCAAGCAATCGTACTCTGAGAAAAATGAAGAGCCTTCAGTTTTACAAGTAAAATGTCAATGTCTACGCTGTCGAAAGCTTTACTGTAATCCAGTAGTACCAGAACTGTGAATCGTCCTCTGTCTATTGCTTGTCTAACATCCTCACTCACTTTAAGTAAGGCTGTAGTTGTACTTATGTCCTTGTCGGAAACCGGACTGGAGTGGGTTCGAACCCCACTGTCGGAAGCCTGAAGATTGTTTTCCGTGGTCTCCGATTTTAACACAGGGCAAATGCTGGGGCTGTACCTCAATTAAGATCATGGGCACTTCCTTCCCACTCCTAGCCCTTTGCTATCCCATCCTCGCCACAAGACCTGTCTGTGTCGGTGCGATGTAAATCAAATTGTAAAAAAGAAATAAAATTGTGAATAATAATAATAATAATAATAATAATAATAATAATAATAATAATAATAATAATAATAATAATAATAATAATAATAAACCAAACAAACCCCATGGCGCAACAGCCCCGAAGGGCCATGGCCTGTTAAGGGACCGCTGCTCAGTCCGAAGGGCTGCAGATTATGAGGTGTCATGTGATCAGTTACCGAGCTTTGATTTGTTTTAAAAACTATTTTAGGTTTGTATTAACATTTCTCCTCGCTTAGCCACCAACGTACAATCAACATCATAATAGGTTACTCGCTACCTAACTTACCTGCTTTGCCATCCGAGAACTTCCAAGTAATATTTAATTATTAAAAATATAACTGTTTTCTTATGTAAAATTTATTGCCCAGAGAAGGAGATTATTATTGTTATTATTATTATTATTCTTGTTTCGTTTCGGCCAACTAAGGACCACGTCATTTCAACTGTTTCCCTTGAGCTTTAATATTGGTCCAGTACTCCTTCATTCGTATACGGTGTTGCTCCTTTCGTTCTTCCGTCCATGCCTTTCCAGTTTTCATCTTCGGCTTTGGTAGGAAACTCGGCTGTTCTTGTAGTTTTTTCTTAAGTGGGACTCGCTCCTGGATATCTTCAAATGAGATCCCAATCTCCTGCAGATCTTTCTGTACCTCACTGAACCATGCCCCCTTTGCCTTTTTCTCTTGGAGGAAAGTGAAAATGCGGTTGGTTAACCGTGTTG
The DNA here is from genome assembly GCF_040414725.1 of Anabrus simplex. Classification (NCBI taxonomy): domain Eukaryota; kingdom Metazoa; phylum Arthropoda; class Insecta; order Orthoptera; family Tettigoniidae; genus Anabrus; species Anabrus simplex. The sequence goes on along the minus strand of NC_090266.1, from coordinate 45,515,339 downwards.
AATTCATTCGAGCCATGTGTCCATAAAAAGTAATCCTCCTTTTTCGCATCACATCAGTTATTTTCTCCACATGCGAGTACAAATCCTGGTTGTGCCGTCTCCTAAACTCGCCGTTGCCTTTGACTGGACCTAAGATTTTTCTCAAAATCTTTCTTTCCTTGGCCTCCAATTTCTCCATCATGCCTTTTTTGTTCATGGCAAAACATTCCGCAGCATATAGAGCCTCTGGCCGGATAACAGTGCAATAGTGTTTGATTTTCGCATTCAGAGATATAAATCTTTTGTTATAGACATTTTTAGTCAGATGGTAAGCCATTTCCATTTTATTCATGCGTGAAGAAAAGGCTTCTTTTTCGGACAAGTTAGGTTCTATCCATTCACCAAGATACTTAAATTTTTCAACTCGCTTGACTTTTCCGTGAGTCCCTTCTAGCTCACTTGGCGCCAGTTTGATGTTTGTAATGAATGTCGTTTTCTCAAAGGAGATTTGGAGGCCCGCCTTTGCAGCTTGTGTTTGAAGCTGGTTGATCTGCTTCGTGGCCACATTCAAGGAATCAGCGAAAACCGCGAGATAATCTGCAAATGCTAGACAGTCAATTGAAAGGTTCTTGTTCTTGTGGCCTAGTCTGACTCCGCTTTCGACTCCTTCATAACTCATTTCTCTGCGCCATTCACGGATCACTTTCTCAAGAACGCAGTTGAATAACAGAGGCGAGAGACCATCTCCTTGCCTAACTCCTGTCCGTATTTCAAAGGCCTCTGAAATCTCTCCTCTAAACTTCACTTTTGAGATGGTGTTGGTGAGAGTCTGTTCGAAGATCACTCTTGTTTTACCGTCCAAGCCAAATTCCTTTAAGATCTGAAGTAGGGTATTTCTATCAATTGAATCATAGGCCTTCTTAAAGTCGATGAACGTTACTACAAAAGGCTTGCTCCTTAGTTTAAGATATGAAAGGACAGATTTCAGATTCATAATCTGCTCCACACATGACCGTCCTTTCCTGAAACCTCCTTATTATTATTATTATTATTATTATTATTATTATTATTATTATTATTATTATTATTATTATTATTAGCTTTACGTCGCACCGACACAAATAGGTGTTATGGCGACGATGGGATAGGAAAGGGCAAGAAGTGGAAAGTAAGCGGCCGTGGACTTAAATAAGATACAGCCCCAGCACTCGCCTGGTGTGAAAATGGGAAAACTCGGAAAACCATCTTCAGGGTTACCGTCAGGGGTATTCAACCCCACTATCTCCCGAATGCAAGCTTACAGCTCCGTGACCCTAACCGCACGGTCACTTTCTCGGTAAGAGAGTATTTTCTATCAATATCAGACAATCCAAAGATAAATATTTAACTATTTTATCCTTGTTTTTTATCCATCGCGTGATATGTTATTTATCTGAAAAAATGTGGATTAATTCGCGCCAAAGTAACGTAATAAATTGTGAAATATAGTCCTTGCATTATTTATTTATGAATTTAAATTTGACATCATCAGGAAAAGCGAAAAGTTCTCTATACAAGCCCAAGCAAAAATTTTATTAGATGTATCACTTCGGATTATCCGAAAATAGGAAACATCATCATGGCGGTAGAAAAGGACGAAACTAATCGCAGGACATGCGAGTGCGGTTGAGAGGAAAATAGTACATCTAACTCCACCCTCTCTTTTAAGGTAGAGACGCACGGACATCACCGAACTCAGACACCACTGGGCGACGAACTTGAGAGGTTCCTGCTTCTTATTGGCCACGATGAAGCCCAAGGGCTAGGTTCCCATTAGAGAGTCGGAATGGTTCCAATCAACTGTGAAATGACCTGGTGACGTAACTCACGGTGAGTGGGTTCGAGACCAGGCCTGGACAAGGATGTATGTGTCTGCAGGGTGAACAAAATAAAATGGTCCAGAAAATATTTATAAGACCGGCGGAAAATTAGCCCTTGTTAATGAACAGGGCCAACGGCCGTAGCCGTGTTGAAACACCGGATCCCGTGAGATCTCCGAAGTTAAGCAACATTGGGCGTGGTCAGGAGTTGGATGGGTTGCCAAGCGCTGTTGGTGGGGGGTAAGGGAATGGAGGAGCGGAAAGGAACTGGCCACCCTACCGCACGTAAACTCCGGCTCAGGAACACCTCTGCGGAGGTTCGGACCTGCCTTCAGGCAGAACAACCCTTACCTTACCTAACGAACAGGAGAACTGCCCATCACAGGAAATGCTGGAAGCCGTGATGTCGATGAAGCAATCGGTTGCTGCGATATGTCTGCACATGCGCGTCGCTGTGTGAGTGAGGGGAGCGGATGTATTCAGTGACCAGTTGAAAGCAACACTAAATGGTTCTCACGATAAAACAGCGCGCGTTCATTGTCGAGTGTTATGCAAAGCACGTTTCGTGGAAAACCTGTGAGAAACTGTTTATGGAAGTGTTTTGGCAAAACCTCCAGCAAAGTCTGCGATGCAAAAGTTAGTGGAACAACAGCGAATAAAAACAGTAACTATCCGAAAAGAGTTCGAACACCAAAGATCATTGCTCGAGTGAGGGAAAGTCTGGGGCGATTATCTGTGCAAGTGGGACTTAAAGAGATCGTCGTCTAGAAACATTACCAAAAAGGAATTTACTGTTGTGCTTGCGTTAAAGCTTCCAGACGAACCTTCGCGTGTTGAGTTCTGCCGGTGGTTCCTGAGTGAAGAGGAGTCAGGACTTTTCGAGCCTCACTTTGTCATTCCTTCAGATGAGACCATTTCCATCATCTTAAGAAGGTCAATCCCGCGTCAGTTTTATCCGGGCCAGTTTTATTTTTCCCACGCGATATACTCTTGTATAGTTGAGAAGTTCTCTGCAATAACCCCGTAACCCTAAGAACATGAAATAGAGATATTGACGGTTAAGATTTTCAGATTTATAGTTATGGATCTCCATGGGTTCCGTATTGAAGTGGGATTACAGTAAATTAAATTAAAATTCTTTCAAGGTCCACCTATTCACCTTTGAAAGAATTTTAATTTAATTTACTGTAAGATTTTCAGATACTAAAATATGTTACACAGAGAAGCGCTATAACTCTCATATTTATATATCTACCGCATACTCCCTCCCGTTTCCTGGCACGGGGTCGGGAGTGACGTCAAGTAAACTTATGCGGTATATTTTTACAGCTGGATGCCCTCCCTGACGCCAAAATAAGTCGAGGAGCTAATGAAGACGAATGAAGATGAGGAGATGGAAGGAATCGGCTGCGGCGTATGATTAGGAACTGTCCCGGAAGTAAAAATGGAAAACCACAGAAAACCATTCTCAGTGACCAGGACAGCCGACGGTGGGGTTTAAACCCACGCGTCTCCCAAATGCAGAGCTTGGCCCCATAGCCACAGTACGTTAACACGCGCGGCCACTCCGCTCGGTAATAACTCTCTAATTAGTAATGAACTATAACAAAGTAACAAAGAATATATGTCTTTCTTTCTTTCTTTCTTTCTTTCTTTCTTTCTTTCTTTCTTTCTTTCTTTCTTTCTTACCCTCCAGGATTGGTTTCTCCCTCAGACTCAGCGAGAGATCCCACCTCTACCGCCTCAAGAGCAATGTCGTGGAGCGTCAAAATTAGAGTCCGGGATACAACTGTGGAGGAGGAGCAGTAACACGCTCAGCCGGCTTCACCTGCTATGCTGAACAGGGGCCTTGTGGGGGACAGGAAGATTGGAAGGGGTAGACAAGGAAGAGGGAAGAAGGTGGTCATGCCTTAAGTTAGGTACCATCCCGGCATTTGCCTGGAAGAGAAGTGGGAAACCAAGGAAAACAACTTCGACGATGGCTGACATGGGAATCAAACGCCCCTCTACTCAGTTGACCACCCCCCCCCCCCCTCCCCGCTAGGCTGAGCGGACCCCGTTCCAGATCTCGTACCACTTTTCAAATTTCGTGGCAGAGTCGGGAATCGAACCCGGGCCTCCGAGGTTGGCAGCTAATCACACTAACCACTACACCATAGAGGCAAACAACCGAGAAGATAGTGATACAAATAATGCTGCTCCCCCTTTTAATTTCTAAAGCTCAGCTGTGAATTAGGACGGGAGAGTTAAACGGTCTACACATAGACATCTATAGGATTAAATTAATCGTTCAAAATAATAGGGTTTCTTTTCGTTTTAGGTTTCTTGAACGTAGAAATTAACAAAAGTAGATTTAAATGAAAGGAATAGTTATTATTTTGTTCACAATTTGACTTTACGTCGCACCGACACAGATACGTCTTATGACGACGATGGAATAATAAAGGTCTAGGAAAAGAAAGGAAGTTTTTTTTGCTAGGGACTTTACGTCGCACCGACACAGATAGGTCTTATGGCGACGATGAGATAGGAATGGCCTAGGAGTCGGAACGAAGCGGCCGTGGCCTTAATTAAGGTACAGCCCCAGCATTTGCCTGGTGTGAAAATGGGAAACCACTGAAAACCATCTTGACGGCTGCCGACAGTGGGTTTCAAACCCACTATCTCCCGACTGCAAGCTGATAGCTACGTGACGCAAACCGCGCAGCCACTCGCTGGGTTTTTTACACATCCCTTAGTCCCTTTTTACAGATACGGGGTCAGGGAAGAGGAGAGATGAAATTATAGGGCCTTGCTGACATCAACTTCAGCTGAGGAGGCAATGAAGATGAAATTAATAATGGTGAATTAAGGAGGAGAAAGAATCGATTGTGGCCTATGAATAACAACTATCCCAGCATTTGCCTGAATGTGAAAACGAAAAACCACAGAAAACCATTATCAGAACAGCCGACAGTGAGCTTCGAACCCACTCACCTTCCGAATGCAGTGTAACCCCAGCGCGGCCACTTCACTTGGTTATCTCATTTAATTTCATATTTAAAGCAAATACAATAATATCGTTCTAAACTATTTGAGTTAATATTTTACGTCTTACCCCATAAGGGAGCATCAGTTATAATGCTCCTTTCCGCGGTGATGAAGGGAATGGAAAGAGTCTAGTGAAGGTTACAGGGTTTCCGCAACGATTTGCAGGGTGAGGCTCTCCTCTACCGCAAAAAGTAAAGGGGTGATTCGTGAGATGATAACGAAGTTGTACACTATCGTTTCTCTACTACAGCTGTATGCTTCTGAGACAGGCCTGCATCTGATGACACTAAAGAAAACACTCATTCCAAAGTAATACCCATAACATACACAATTCAAGCGTAACTGTGAATAGCGAATGCGTACGAGACCCTTCCTTACTTCAACTTGTGGGCAGACTCTTGATGAGCGCACCTCGTGTAACATGGTCTGCGATGGAACGGGCAAAAAAACAGTGTCACAGAGGTTGCTCGAATGTAAAATGGACACCAGGGAATGGCATGATGATAAACGGGGTTAAAAGTCAGTTTGTGAGTCTCACAAATAGTAAAAGGCCTCTCAGTTTCAATTACTGCGTTTATGGGGTGAAAGTTCCTTATGGAGATCACTGTAAGTATCTAGGTGTTAATATAAGGAAAGATCTCCATTCGGGTAATCACATAAATGGGATTTTTAAATAAAGGTTACAGATCTCTTCACATGGATATCAGGGTGTTTAGGGGTTTTTGTAAAGATGTAAAGGAGAGGGCATATAAGTCTCTGGTAACTCACCAACTAGAGTATGCTTCCAGTGTATGGAACTCTCACCAGGATTACTTCATTCAAGAACTGGAAAAAATCCAAAGAAAAGCAGCTCGATTTGTTCTGGGTGATTTCTGATAAAAGAGTAGCGTGACAAAAAATGTTGCAAAGTTTGGGCTGGGATGACTTGGGAGAAAGAAGACGAACAGTTCGTCTAAATTGTATGTTCCGAGCTGTCAGTGGAGAGATGGCGTGGAATGGCATTAGTAGATGAGTAATTTTGAGGGGTGTCTTTAAAAGTAGTAAAGATCACAATATGAAGATAAAGTTGGAATTCAAGAGGACAAATTGGGGCAAATATTCGTTTATAGGAAAGGGAGTTAGGGATTGGTACAACTTACCTTGGGAGATGTTCAATAAATATCCAATTTCTTTGAAATCATTTAAGAAAAGGCTAGGAAAACAACAGATAGGGAATCTGCCACCTGGGCGACTGTCCTAAATGATTGATTGATTGATTGATTGATTGATTGATTGATTGATTGATTGATTGATTGATTGATTGATTGATTGATTGATTGATTGATTGATTGATTGATTGATTGATTGATTGATTGATTGATTGATTGATTGATTGATTGATTGATTGATTGATTGATTGATTGATTGATTGATTGATTGATTGATTGATTGATTGATTGATTGATTGATTGATTGATTGATTGATTGATTGATTGATTGATTGATTGATTGATTGATTGATTGATTGATTGATTGATTGATTGATTGATCGTGACTTCCGTCGATACACAGGCAAGCTTCACAGCAGACAACATTGTTTACCAGCAAAGGCTGGCGTCTAACTTTAGAGGTAGATTACTATCTGATGGCACAAAACCTTGGCTGCGCAGGAAGTGAGTTTCGTATGCTGGCTTGAGTGAGAGGAGGGGAACGTTCACTTCGCTAGTTGCTACGGAAGTGTTCACGTCGGCTCCTTGTAATTGTAACTGTATTGTGGGTTAAGATCTCAGGTGAGCAGCTCAGCGGTAGTTACCCTCTCCATTACCTTCCTCCTCCAAGCTCATTTGTGCCATCATCTACCTCTATCAGCAGCTTTCCGTATGCACTTGAGGAGATCTTCGCGGGAACGAACGTTTCCTTCATATAGCGCCACAGAAATAAATCGAAACGGGTTAAATCAAGGCTTCTTTTTCGTCAGTTCGAGTTCAGGCATTGGCGAACACGGCGGGTGTTACGGGGAGATGCACTGGCATGTTGAAACCATATGGAGAAGAACCTCCTTCAACAACTCAGGCAGTATATATTCATTGAAATGAAGACAGTGAAAACTAGTGCCATGAAGAATCTAAGTCACTCACTGGCCACGTGCCCCCTACCGCCAAATACTGAAAGTACCAGTACAGAGCACCGGACCTGACGTTAGGCTGCGTGATGAGTGGGGAGGGAGCAACGCTGGTACTCGCTCCATACAATTTGAACCGGACACCGCGAGCGCTGCTGTCATAAAATGGCTAAGGAACCGGCGTTATTGGCGAACGAAGTAACTGAAACATTCAAGAGTGGGGATTATATGTTTGTCCATAAATGCGGACCAAAAATGCTGTGTGGCAGAAGATTCCCTGTAATTCGCAATTCAGCCACAAATGTTTAGATGGGATTTGTAAATATATATATCACGTGGTATAGTTTTGATATTTCGTTCAGGGACAAGTAGCTCATTGAGACATCAATATGTATTGAAGCCTGTCTGTACGTCAGTCGGTCCAAATGTCCCAGCCTACGTGCAGAATGATCTTACTAAAAGGATTTGTACCAATGTGTGCCAAATATTATCAGCGCTATAATAAAATTTCAGCAGAGCGATTTCTTCAGTTGAGAAAATAGGTTATAGATAGCGGAGCAACTTTTGGAAATGTAAACACTGAAGGTATTTCTCCCCCGCCCTCAACATCTCGCGTCATATTACAGGTGCTCCAGATAATATTAAGCTTCAAAATCCTGCCAGTTTCTCGGGAGGCTGCAAGCGATAATTGTAATTCACTTACTACCACACTGTGGAATGATAATCATAAGAAACCACACTACATGGCCACAACCATGCACTGCATTGACAAAGACGTGGGTTTAGAAAGTAGATCAGCTAATGCACAGAGTGACTCAAAAGTTCGTTAATATTTTACACCAAAGTAAAGTCCACAAAATTACCGTTAGATAGCGCTGGACAGCAATAAGTCAGTGATGTCGCATGAGACCCGTGTACGGTTAAAAGGCGCTGTCGTGAGAGAGGGTGTGAGATTCAACTGCAATCAGGGCATGTCATGCTTGGCCTGTCATTTTTGTGTTATTTATTTAATCTAGTACGATTTTCATTTCAATATCCTACATAACTGCTATGGATAATTTACGCGTGTCTTGTGCCTAACCACCTCTTATAGTACATTTTCGAAATTGACTATGCACTCAGGTGCTTTGAAACTTTACCTCGTCTTGAACACTTGAAAACCTCAAGTTATTAAATCAGGCGACCCGCCAGCGTCATACTTTCTACTTGTAAGTGTCCCGCTTGCACTAATGATGAATGGGAAGTCTATTAACTGATTTTCGCAGAGCACTGTTGCCAACAGACAGATTACGTCGGATTATGAAGACAGAACAACCGGACGGTCGCTAGCAGAATGTTCCTCAGCGCTACCCGTCCAATGCGCTCCCTTTCATTAGTAAGCTTCGTTTTCTGCCGCATAGTACTAGGCTGCTATATGAAACAGCAGCACTACTTTTGCTGTCTGCATATCGGCAATATCTAGTGTGTTCAGCAACGACAACTACACAGACATCATTTTATCTGGTCGGAATGCAGCCGAAGCTCGCAGACGGAATGCACAGGAGTTTCCAAACAGACGTCTGCCTTCTATACACGTATTTCGCCGAACATAGCGGTAATGAAGAGCTAATGGATGGTTCAAGACACACATCAGTAGGAACAGACCTGTCTGCGACCATGCTCACATGCAGAATGTACTGCAATACTTTGAAAGCAATCATTCACACGGTAAGTTGAACTTCACCTTACTGTGATAATAAAATAATAAAATAATAATATACAAAACTATTATTTTTACAAAGTGCACATGTTTAATATTACATAGGGTAAAGACGAGCTGCAGATGAACTAGGAGTATCCCGAACGTCAATACTTAGGATCCCTAAGGAGAGAAAATGGCACACATATAAGGCGCACCTACATCAGCAAATCTATGGGGATGATTTTGATCCCAGGGTAACATATTGCCGAAGATTGGCCGTCGCATTACAGTAAGATCCACATTTCGTGAGGAATATCCCGTGGAGCGATGAATGTTTACGAATTATTCCATCGTCAAGACTCACAATCTCCATTATTGGACTCCAGAAAGCCCACACTGGGTTCGAGCACAGCATATGCAACTCCAGTGGGGTGTTAATGTGTGGTGCGGTATTCTGGAAGACTACATCATTGGGCCTGCTTTTATAGCACCTAGGTTCACCGGCAGGCGTTATCTGGAATTTTTAGAGACCGACTTTTCATTGGTTAGGGAACGCCTTGATGCACGATATCCTGAACGGTTGATAGGTCGTGGGGAACCCTGGCAATGGCCACCACGATCGCCTGATCTCACTGCTCTGGACTTTTTTCTGAGCCAGAAAATGCTGAACAATTACAACAACGAGTTCGTGAGGCCTATGCAGCAGTGACACCTGAAATGTTGAGATGTGTCCGTAACAGACACTGCGAGACGTGTTCAATACTGCTTGCACCATCAGGGACATGTTCTTGAGCATATTTATTATGAGTACTTGTAAAAGGAAACGTTCCGGAGTGTCACCCATAAGACCTGTCTGTGCCGGTGCGAGGTAAATCAACTTGTAAAAAACGTTTTAGTAGCTCAAAGTGAGACATTTTAATTTTCTGAGCGTTGGAGAGTAATAATATGTATTAATTTTTGTTTCATACAAATAACTCTTTTATAGAACGGAATGTCTCCGCGTGTATAAACTAAAAGTTTATTAACTTTTATTGTTTGTATCCTTGGCGTATTGACAAATGCACCCTGTTACAGAACGTGTTAGTAAAATGATTGCTATTTTGTTTCACAACATCCGAAATTCAGCAGTTTGTAGCGCTCCTTCGAAAACAAGTGATTAGGCATCCCATGCATCACTACTGCATGCGGGACATTTGTTAGTAGAAAGTACGGCGCTGACGGGCACCTGGCATAATTTGAAAGTATGCGACACCAAGAGGGATTGTTTGCTGTATTTTTGTTTGCTTAATTTTTTATTTGCAAGATTTGCATGTGGTTTAACGTGACACTAACGTACAATTGGGCCTATGACCCCTTTAAACAACAATCGTTATCATCAACATACAATTCTCTCCTTCGACGAAACAAAAGTGGAAAGGGTTAGAACACGGAAGGTAGCGGCCGTGTCCTTAATTAAGGCAAAGCCCAAGCATTTGCTTGGGGTGATGATCGGAAACTATGGAAAACCATACTCACGGCTGCCCACGGTGGAATTCGAACCGTCCTTCTCCAGAATGCAATCTCACAGCTACACGACCAGAACTGCGCAACCAACTCGCTTAACTGTCCTGATGTCGCTGTCGCAAGGTACCGCTCACCGCTTTACCATCCGTCCGTCCAGATCAGGTATGACAAACTCGAATGCCACCAGAACGCATAGAGCGCAAGCGTCAAAGTTGAGGGCAGATGACTTAATAAAAATGTTTCAAAAAAGCAAAGCAAAGCAAAGTCATCCCCTTACAGGCCATGAAGGCCCTTGGAGGAGTGGAAGGTAAAGGTATCCACTACCCGTAACCTCGGCACTTGATGGCCCCAGAAATTAACCTGGTACTCGTTTTTGGTGTAGGCTGAGTGAACCTCAGGGCCATGTGCACCTCCGGAAGTGGAAATTTTACGACTTTCTGAAGGGGAATCGAATCCACGTCCTTCCGGGCGAGCCGAGCACGCCTTTACCGCCTTGGCCAGGCAGCCCCTAAAAAAACAGTTTCAGCGAGTAGAAACCAAGCAGAGCGGCGCAGCAGTACTGTACATGTTGCCGACAACGCGGCTATCGATCGCCACTGATCTGATTTAGTGCTGTCATCCAGATAAAAGATTCCCTGTCAGCTGTTTACCTAGACCAGGGCCTTTCAAACGTCTAGAATCTCACGCATGCAAATTGAGGCGCAGAGTTCCTGTACACAGTGCATCGGCCCCATTCGGCTCGGCTCGGCTCGGACCAACGCTTCGCCTCTGGGCTATTTGGCTCGGATTTGGAGCACTACGGAGCAAGTGAGTAAGAGGGAGACAGGCGGAGCGAGCGAAACAGGCGTGGGGAAAGAGAGAGACAGCGCTATTGCTCCAAATCGAGGAGTGTGGGTCTGCACTCTGGTCAACCAAGTGAAGTCGTCTTTTGCACCGTGCACAGAGGCCCTGACCTAGAATATTGATATATTGATTTCGAAGAAGTTGGAAATTTCTTGAACACTAGCTTCAGTACCTGTTGTTGACGGGACAATCATACAGAATGTGCAACTCCCCAGCTACTTTTCGCCAATATTCAGACAGGCTCTTTTACTTGGGACGCAGCAGTAATGCCATCGATCGGAGATGAGTGGCAGCAGAAGAGACAAATCACATCGCAACAATGGTCAATGTTATGTTACTGTTGATCAGTTTTATGAACTTTCGATATTGTAGCCCTTCACGTTTAGTTTTTTCCCACTCTGGGATATTAGAGCATCTAATGTAAAGAGTGTCCTTCCTTCCCTCTTGTCTTATTCTTGAAGCGATCGTTCCTTTATGGTTTCTTCTCATGTTTTATAATCATCTTCACATTTTTCCTTGTTGATACGGACCGATGACCACGTGGTCTTACACCTTAAGACGATAATGACAAAAACCGTCATCAGTTAACAATGCTCGGCGTTGATATGAACTAAGCAACAAAAGTCTAAATTCATTATTCCATTATCACAGTTCGTACGGTAAAACTTGGAACTTGTATTTTCTATAAATTTTGTTACGGTATGTAATAATTTTCGATGGGACCAATAAGAAAGGTATTTAAAAATTAAATTTTAGGCACCTTCCCCTAAACTACAATCTCATCCAGGGTGAATAAAAATTATTTATAACCTAGACTGTAGCACCTTATTCCCATACTGTACATATCGATTTTCATTTAATTCCGATTGTGGTTCGGCATTGTGGAAATCGAAATTCATGAATATCTCTGTTATCATAGCTGGTACGGTAAAAATGTATAAGACATAAATGATCGTAAATTTAATTCTGTATAACTTTAGTTGTGTAGTATTCATCGATAGGACAATGAATAACATGAATAAGTTATTTGAGAATTAAATTTAAGGCCTTTCCCTAAACTACCATTTCTCTCAGCGTGAATGAAATTATGTACAGCCTAGATTGTAGAGCATCATTCCCCGATTTTATATACCGATCTTCATTAAATTATTTTCAGCCATCTTCTCGTGATGCTCGTACATACAGACAGAAATGACGAAACATTTAAAAATGCAGTTCTTTGTTTCTCTGGACACGACCGATACAGAAATGCCATTCTTTTTAAATTATGAGCAATGTACAGACAAAACTCTTAGCTGTATTTTATATATAGAGATGACCCTTAATTCCGGACGTCAGAGGTAAAATATCGTTAATGCAAAGAAAAGCACGATTTTGGGGTTTTTAACGTTTGTGACTTGTTTTGATCGTGTCTTCTTATGGGTAATCTACACTATTGTATGTTTCGCAGTAATTAAAATAACGTATATGACACTATCGTATGTGCAAGGAGAACTCAGCGATAAACAGTGGTAAATATTCATACAACAGTCCAGCCTTACGCCCTCCGCCGCACTCTTTACCATGGTTGCCACGGTCAGAACTGCCTTAAAGGTAACAAAATGTGCACGTCAGCAGTTTCTTTCTGCTCTCCTGTAATGTTAGTAAAATGTCTGACGTCCAGAATTATTCCCAAAATTTCTAAGGTACCTATTAATCGCTTGAAATATATTTATCCTTTTAGACGCTTAACGGAAATGTATTTCTGTAACATTTTATCACTGACTTCGTTGTTAAGTGTGAAATTAATTGTGATTTTTTCCTTATGTTACGAGCAGCTCTCTTGGTGTTCTACGTGCCTTCTGAGTCTGGAGAGAAGGTAACTCTAGGAATCAGCGCTCTTCTTTCTATGACGGTGTTCCTCATGACTATCAGGGAGAGCCTTCCTCCAACCGAGAAGACACCATTGATCAGTAAGAACTTAATATCATCACCCCAAACAAAATGTAGTCCAGAAGCACGATTTTAGACATACTGTTAGTATATTATAATCTAGATCACAAATGTATGTATACCTTTAAAAATTCTGGTGCGTATCGGGCAGAATTATCTCGATCAGTGGAACATATTGACTTCACAGTGCTAACTTTAATTATAATTCTAACCACATCATCTAGATATATTATAAAATCAAGTGTTTGCACCAGCTAATCTAGAGAACTACCCAAAGGTGTTCACCGTTGTATAGAGAATTCAACCAGTACGGTGCAAGTACATGAAATATAAATCTATGATAAACAGGAGCCAAGCAATGGCGATTGTAGTGAAGGGTATCAATGAAAGAAACAGTCATCCGAGCATTTTCTTGGCTTACGTAGCCTTAACCCTAAGTGTCGTATTCAAGAACAAGACATTGAACGGATACTTTACAAAGTCTAAATTTGCTCTACTGTAAGTCTGTATCATAGACGCTACTTTCTCGAAAGTCGACTTGGTTGAAGTGGACTTTGCAATGTCGAGATTTTAAGAACTGCATTTCAGGTTGGCAATGGCAATGTTTGTAATAATAATAGAAAACAAGAGAAGAGCGGCTTCGTCAAGAAATTTTAGTTATTTCTTTTCCTTATTTTTATATGTTGCTTTACGTTGCACCGAAAGAGGTAGATAGGTTTTATGGTGACGATGTAATAGGAAAGGGCTAGGAGTGGGAAGGAAGTGACCGTGTCCTAATTAAAGTGTGCCTGGTGTGAAAATGGGAAACCACGGAAAACCATCTTCAGGGCTGCCGACAGTGGGGTTCGAACCCACTATCTACCGAATGAAAACTCACAGCTGCGCGCCCCTAACCACACGGCCAGCTTGCTCGGTTTTTAGTTATTTCTGATCAGGCCTAGCTTTTCGTAATTTTTCGTGTTTTCATTTTCTTAACCATACAAGAAAAAAAGATCTACAGCTTCTGAAAACCTGAAAACTGAGGTATTTTCTTGACAATCAGAACAAATACCCTTACAATTATTCTGTTGACAATTTGCTGACTTAAGAAGTGTAAGCCAGACGAAACTAGTTGAAAATTGCCTATAAGGAATTAATAAATTAGACCTATAACTACAACATTGCGTTTATTCATGTAAAATAACCTCAGTACGTTACCTGTAAAAGCATTAAAATAAATAATAAATTAATAGTATAGTGATTCACACTTACGCGTAACATAACATCTTAAGAAATTAACAGTTGTACTGGAAGAATAAGTAGTCCTCCATGATATTCCAACATTAATGCGCCTTCGAACATCGCGAAGACGTCTAAAACAGTTTGTTTATCGAATCCGTACCTAATTTTTAATTCGTTATCCCTGTAGAACTCAATCGGGTTTTGCGAATCTCGAATCTCGTATAACTCGACGAGGAGTATTCAAAATCTTTCACAAACTGGATTATGTTTGGAATGTCCGTCATTGTATTATCTTCCACAGTGCACTTTGTGACGTCAAAGTACGGGCCATTGGCAACTTTGAAGAAAAGTTTCGGCCAAAGTCTACTTTCCGCAAAGTCTCGACTATGAATGAGAAAATGGTGGCTTTGGTGGGTGCAAAGTTGAGTTTGCCTCAAAGCCTTGTTCTTGAATACAACCCAAAGTACAGTAGCCTGTGAGTGCAAGAATTATTTACGAAAACGTCCACGACAGCATATACCTCTCTGTAAAAGATTGTCCTCAATAAGTTTTTTAAAATTAACAGTAAAAATCAACCTTAAAATTAAAAATCGTATTTGGAGATTAATTATGTATAAATTAATAAATATAGTAATTCACACTTACGCGTAACACAACATCTTAAAAAATTAACAGTTGTATTGGAAGAATAGGTAGTCCTCTTAGATATTCCGTCATTAATGCACCTTCGAATATCGCGAAGATGTCTATCGAATCTGTCATCCGCCTCCAATGATGCAACAACACGAATAAATGTTGGAGTTTCACCGAAAGACGTGCAAACTCCGCTTCGTACATGGGTGGGGTTAGTTGCGAATAACTTTTGCTTCTCTCTGTCATATTTACACCGTACTTACGGATGATGCACCCCTTAGTTTTTTAAAGTAACTTTGGGGTGAAAATTACGGATGTTTTTTGGAAAATCCACAAAATAAAGCACTGTTTCTTGCAACTTACTTCTTATAAAGCATGAAAACTTACGGCTAAGATTGCGAACAAAGCTTTCATAGAAAAACAATTAAAGATCCAAAGAGTTGATTTCAAAAATTATAATCTAGTCAATATACAAAAAAGTCACTAGGGTCCGCCACAGCTAATATAAAAGGGGAAATCATCATAGTCATTGCAACAAACGTTTTAAATAAAACATTGATGTTAGAAATATGAATTTCCTTCTCTGTATTTCTATACCGTAGGTATTAATAACTATTTGATCAACGTCCACTTCTCTGGGAAGGCATTTTCCTCTCTTGTGCCTCTAATCGTAACAGTGAATGAAGAAGTGAAGACACGTATAGGTGATTAGGGCACGATATGCCACAGTACTATACGTCTAACTCTACATTCTCCTTCCGGTAGAAGACACTGTATAATGCGAAACATGCACGTTCAATACACGCTCGGACATACGACCAAGACAAGGGAATAAGAGAGAGATTACTAATGGTGAAGTGGAAATCGTACCATCCACTTCGTGTCAGAAAATCCATATAACTGCTGCACGTGACTGCTTTATCTAATGTAAAAACAAGTGACTGTTATATCTATATAAAGAGAGTTGACTGTCATATCTACATAATGCAGTATATAAGGATAATTTCCAGATAGAGGAGGCGACTGATACGAGCGAGCTACTAAAATTTACCTATGATAACAAAAATAAAAAGATAAAACAGATGAAAATTAGAAAGGCAACTGGAATTGATCAGATTTCTGGGTATCTACTGGACAAGGAACGCTGATACAGCGCCCCATCTCGAGCTCGGTGCTGCTCGGTCAAGGACAAGCTGCGTTATATAGAACGTTCTACACTCCCACGCCTGAAAACTCAATAAATAAAATTAGTATTAGTATTTGGACTACATCATCGTGTAGCCAATGCTAAACGATACACAATTACCATGTCTCAAGCAAATCCATGGAAAATTGATGAAGTTATTGCAAGTTGAAGTATTAGGGAAATCTCGTGATGCGACCAGCTGATTTCGTATAAATTAAGGACCGGGTGACACGATACCACAGCCTAGCCGTGCTGACTGACTGTAGGACGGTCTGCGACGTGTATTACAGACATCCATCGTATAAAGGTGACTGAATATTTTCTATCAGTTCACATTCCGAGTAGTGTACAACAGACTTGCATTTTTCAAGTATAATCAATCAATCAGTCAATACTGATCTGCATTCAGGGCAGTCGTCCAGGTGACAGATTCCCTATCTGTTGTTATCCTAGCCTTTTCTTAAATGATTTCAAAGAAACCGCAAATTTATTGAACATCTCCCTTGGTAAGTTATTCCAATCACAAACTCCCCTCCCTATAAATGAATATTAGCCCCAATTTGTCCTCTTGAATTCCAACTTTATCTTCATATTGTGATCTTTCCTACTTTTAAAGACGCCACTCAAACTTATTCGTCTACTAACGTCATTCCACGCCATCTCTCCACTGACAGCTCGGAACATACCACTTAGTCGAGCAGCTCGTCTCCTTTCTCCCAAGTCTTCCCAGCCCAAACTTTGCAACACTTTTGTAACGCTACTCTCTTGTCGCAAATCACCCAGAAAAAATCGAGCTGCTTTTCTTTGAATTTTCTCCAGTTCTTGAATGAGGTAATCCTGGTAAGGGTCCCATACACTGGAACTATGCTCTAGTTAGGTTCTTACCAGAGACTTATATGCCCTCTCCTTTATATCTTTACTACAACCCCTGAACACAATCATAACCATGTGCAGAGATCTGTGCCCTTTATTTACAATCCCATTTATGTGATTACCCCAAGGAAGATCGTTCCTTATATTAACACCTAAATACTTACAAAGATCCCCAGAAGGAACTTTCACCCCATCAACGCTGTAATTAAAACTAAGAGCACCGGGCGAGTTGGTCGTGCGGGTAGAGCCGCGCAGCGGTGAACTTGCATCCGGGAGAGAGTGGGTTCGAATCCAACTGTCGCCAGCACTGAAGATGGTTTTCCGTGGTTTCCCATTTTCACACCAGGCAAATGCTGGGGCTGTATCTTATTAAGGCCACGGCCGCTTCCTTCCAACTCCTAGGCGTTTCCTATCCCATCGTCGCCATAAGACCTATCTGTGCGACGTAAAACCACTAGCAAAAAAACTGAGAGTACTTACCCTACTTGTGAAACTCACAAACTGACTTTTAACCCCGTTTATCAACATACCATTGCCTGCTGTCCATCTCACAACATTATCGAGGTCACATTGCAGTTGCTCACAATCTTGTAACTTATTTATTACTCTTTACAGAATAACATCATCCGCAAATTCAAGAGGACAAATTGGGGGAAATATTCATTTATAGGAAGGGGAGTTAGGGATTGGAAGAACTTACCTGGGGAAATGTTCAATAAATTTCCAATTTCTTTGAAATCATTTAAGAAAATGCTAGGAAAACAACAGATAGGGAATCTACCACCTGGGCGACTGCCCTAAATGCAGATCAGTAGTGACTGATCTTTTCCAACTCCGGCTGTATTAAAGGTGATAAGCAACTTGTCTTCTTTTATGAATAAACAAACAGTCCAATTTAAAAGTTTATTTCGAAAACCTCTACCTCTGTACGCTTTCCAAGTATGGACCGTACACGCCTTGCGTAAATCCATAAGTACGGGCATTCCTGGTACAAAATGAAAGGCTATGGTTTAGGATATAGTATCATACCGGTATCTGAAGTACATATCTGTTTGCATGAAGGACCTACACCAAACATATGTTGAGTTGCTATAGTAATCCCGTACACGGTTTCTTTCACTCTGTGTTAATTTTACTTAACAAATCTTAACTAACAATTGTTATTAATTAACACTTCGGTTAGAAGTCCTCTGTTTCATGAGCACATTTCTAACATTTGTCACGAAACAAATTGGAATTGTATTTTGTCACACATGGTTGACATTATTATCTGTTTTGGTTAGCGAGGACATCGAAAACGTAAACATGTGCAGTAAGAGGCAACAGGAGCGTTATTATAAAGAATACGAGTAAAATGTTATTATAGATTTAATTTGAATGTATGCAGGTGTGCTTTAAAAAATAAAAGAACGGACGTTTATATCACTACATTCAGTATATCCTTATATGAGCGCAATCTAAGGCTCCTACAACACCGGGAATGTGTGATAATTGATATACATCTTGAATGATTTTCGGGCATTATTTCACTGCGGAGAAAGTAATGTAATGCCTTAACAATGCCTTGCTAGTGCAGCAGAAACTCTTTGTCCAATTCTAAACGTTCTTGTCTTGCACTCACGAGGGTAGTCGACTACATTTTCATGCTAAGAATATCTAAGACTTATAAATTACTCGTGCACTTGGCCCTGTTTCATAAAACATCTTTCACTAATATTATCACTAAATTATTAGTAATAAACCAATAATATTAACTAATAATGTTAGTATTATGTTTCAGAGAGTTATTAGCTAATAATATTAGTAATTACTTTATGAGACAAACTGATTATTAGATATTCCTATTAATATTAGCAAATTGTTTCATAGACAACATGACAAAAGGAAGTTACTCATATTATTGAGATTATTTCCATGAGTGTATTTTGACTCATCCATATTGAACCCAATTGGTTCATGTCATTGTCATATAACTGTTGAAGTTGAATAGAAGTAATATTATATGAGGCAAAGTCAACATGGGAAGCAAGATGTATGTCGTAATCCAGCTTGTTAATATATCTTCAAACAGTGCACTTGTCGAGGACTGCGGATATTGCATCAGAGAGAAGGCAATGAAATAGTCCATTCTAGAGAGAGATGTGAAACCAATATG
Organism: Anabrus simplex; assembly: GCF_040414725.1. Lineage (NCBI taxonomy): Eukaryota > Metazoa > Arthropoda > Insecta > Orthoptera > Tettigoniidae > Anabrus > Anabrus simplex. Next base: position 45,496,343 of record NC_090266.1, on the reverse strand, counting down.
CGACAGAGATATCAAAATTAAGTTGGCAGAACTTCCGAACCAGTGAATCACAAGATATCGCGCAAAGAAAGAAATGAAGCAGTAGCAGGGATACCAATATGAATGCGCTGCGATATTCGTTCAAATCCACAAGAATAGATTATCACAGATAAATAAGTCTTTCACATAATTAGAAAAATGAAATTGAAATATCCTGACAAACCTTTCAAATTAAATATGTGGCTAACGGAAGCAGGATATGATGAAACGGGTCAGGGGATTCCACAGACGCTGTACCACGAGGCACGCGGACGGAAGGACGCCAAACGACGAAGAGCAAACTCACTACTCTCTTAACTACGGGACGGAATGGTTCGGACGTGTATGGTGATCGTCGCCGGAAAAACGTGGACTGAGCATTTATCGACGTAGAGAAATAATAACTGGTTTCATGTAGAACTTAATCCGCAGGGATTACTCCCATAAAGAAATCAATTATATTCAAATTGTCTTAGATTTTAAGTATTAAGTGCCAATAAACTTGTTCTTCAAGCAGCAGTAAGCATGGTTATAGATGAAGTTGCGGGGCACGTTAGAGTGTAGATTGCCATTGAATCGCGGATTCTTTCTGAGATAAAATATTAATTAAACTGTTCTGGGAATTGAACGCGAGTGAGAAGACTGTATTTTGTGTGTATAAACTGTACCATAATTAATTTGTATTCTTTTGTATGCTCAGTGTATCAAATGTGTGTGGACACGTGTGTACCGATTGTGCCGTACGCAAACTGTGTCAAGAATATGGACTTCAAGAGGAGAATTTTCACAGACGGCAGTGATTCCGTCATGATGGAGTGAGCACCGCATCGGTGGGGCGACCTGATGGTCGAGGTGGTGCGTGGCTGAACATGGAGCGAACCGGACCAAGATGAGTACATCTGATTTTATCTAATCCCAATATGCATGGTCAGCTTGTTGTGTAAGTTTGTAAATAATAACTTCTTGCGTGTGATTGTTAAGTTTCATTTGATTTTAAACGTAGCAAAGGTCAGCTCGGTTCAGATTGTTAAATTTTTAGTACTAATGCCTTGGGGGTGTGTATTTTGTATGTGTAATCTGCGTGTGTTAATGTTATAGTGATCTTTAAAGTATTCTACTGAGCGTGTGTTGTGTTATACGATCTTCTGAAATGATATAAGCGTGTGATATTGACCTTCTGCAATAATATCCGTGCGTGTTAATATTTTAATAAGGATAGATGCCTTTTAGTACTTTTTAGTAAATCTTGGGGTATGTTAGGTGTAGTAATGGCATGTTGCATGAGTATTCATAATCTTTGTGAAAGTTAATTGATGCTGTGCTGCGGATATGAACCAGCGACCATCGACGAACATTACAGTGAATATTTAGAGTTTGTTCATCGATGTGTGATTTGATTTTGTCAGGCTAGTGATATGTTCTGTGAGTTACTTTATATTTTTTTATACTTCATCCTGAGTTCATTCTTGAGCCTTGTTCGAGAGTGTATACTTTAACACTCAGAACGCTAATGAGAGGCAGTGAACCAACGATAATTTGGAACGGAATATCGTTAAGTATATTGAATGTAAAGAAATGATGTGTTCTCGATTAATAATAGTGTGAATCCTGGTGAGATTGGAATCAGTGGATATGATGATTGTAGGCAAGACATTGTGTATTTTGAAATGTAGAATGCAAGGAACAATTATTGTGATGATAAGCCCAGTGAAGGCTGAATTATATGGAGTACTATTTGGGAGAGATTATATGAGCTTGCCGAGAACACGGAGATATTGGCGTGTGTTGACAACTATACTGCTGAGGCGCGAAGGAAATAGATGCGTTTATGTTCCAAGATGAGATTTCTCCACTGCTCTGAGTTTCGTGTTAAAGAATAAACGCCGTTGAAATAGGCTCATCAAAGGATAGTTACGATGTCATGTATTATTTAATTCAAATTGATCAGTTAGGCTACAGCACATAAATATTTAAAGATTTAACGTCATTTGTAATACTCTAATTAAAGGTAGGGATTTTTCAGGTCACTGTAATGTAAAATCTCGATGGATGTCACTTCGACTCTCGACCAGGTCGATGGACGTAGGATTTCTTGATGGTTATTATTGATGGATTTGGTCTGTTTCTATATGTGAATTGTGTTTATTGTACATTTTGGCAACGCAAATTTAGATTTGTGGTTGTAATGATTCTTCATTTGTGGATTTAATTCCCATATGTTGTCATGTTAGAAGCAGGGGTTTGTTTCCGCTGCAGTAGGTTCAGTGTAGATATAAGTTTTGGGGATTTTGTGTTATTCGTAGGGCCCTTCGCTACAAGTGTGTGTTTACTTAGTGTGAAGTATAAGACAGCTGATTGTGCATGTGTGGAGTTAGCATTTCTTATTTAAAATCAGATAGTATTACTGTAGGTAGTAGTCGTGTCCGATGTACTCGTCAGTCTGGGTTCGTTTCATGATAGTTGTTTGTAGATGGGATGTAATAGGCCACAATAGAGAAGATGATATAATAATGATTAATGAATTAATGTACAGTAAGAAATGTAATTATATGTTTGATTGAAACGTCACTCAAATTAATTTGCCCCAGAGGAGTGCGACAGGCTTCGTCAGCTGGCATGATTCCTACCCTTGCCGCTAGACGGGAGCTTCATTCATTCCATCCCTGACCCGGTAGAATGACTGGAAACAGGCTGTGTATTTTATTTTTCAATTAATTAAGTTGATATCGGCAGTATCTTGTTGTAACGAAGTCGTTAATATGAATTTATTGAATGATGTAATAATATTTCAACCACTCAATACGCATTTATTTTGGATTTGAAGTTTATAAAGAAGATTGATTTTATGTTAATAATTAAATATGAGTGGAATTGGATTAACTTGGAATTAGACCGACTTCTTTCATGCAACAAATAAAGCATTGGGTATAATTCAAACAAATATTAAATGGATCAAATAGGTTTTTTAATATTAATCAGTTGTTAAGGGTTTCAGTTTACCTAGAGGGTGAGTGATAATTGTTACAGTGAAGTGTTATCATTTTTTATATTTTTTCCGTATTTTTACTTTGCTCGAGTTTTTCCTTTTCCAATAAATTTGTTTGCAAAAAAAGGTTACCATTCATATTTTATTCTCTCTCTTATTCTTCCTGCTTAGTAATTTAAAATCAGTTAGTGTATTCGAAGATATCACTGGGGGTCACCCGTGTACGACCCTGGGATAATAGCTGGCGCACAATATCAAAGGCTGGAAGGGTAGAGGGTGCAATATTATTGGTGAAACCAAAATGAGTGGTATTTTAATATTTTGGTATAAAATCGTGAAGATCAGCGAAATGGACGACTCTGATTCAAATAGTGTTGGGGAACGAGTGTAGGTATTCACCGTTCAATAAATGTTAAGCCAAAAGCAGCCTGTACTGGCATGTAACAAACATATGAATACAATGAGAGATTTAGGTTAGATTACAGAACTTTTTAGTATTTAAAATAATAATGTTATTTGCTTTACGTCCCACTAACTACTTTTACGGTTTCCGAAGACGCCGAGGTGCCGGAATTTAGTCCCGCAGGAGTTCTTTTACGTGGCAGTAAATCTACCGACACGAGGCTGACGTATTTGAGCACCTTCAAATACCATCGGACTGAGCCAGGATCGAAGCTGCCAAGTTGGGGTCAGAAGGTCAGCGCCTCAACCGTTTGAGACACTCAGCCCGGCTTTTGAGTATCTGCTTGATAGGATTGGTAACAGAAAGTCAAATTGCAAGGAATGAAGCATAACCTCAAAACAGCAGCTTCTCATTGCAATCCACGGGTTGGTAGTGATACACAGTATCATTGTGTTTCTCTAGTGCAGTTCTGCTCGGAGGCTCCATCTATCCTTCAAAATTTTGGTTTATAGCACCAGTAAACCAAGATGGTGATGTTTAGTGTTTTAAGAGGAACTACAATTAGGCAACCATCTTCTATATAACATTTATCAGATAAGAAAATGGAAGGGATACGACACTTCGAAAAATGAAGGTATCAGCCAAAGAAAGAGACGGGCCAGAAAGGGCGTGAAAATGACTCTCTAGGTCCCACAATCTAATACAGTCAGGGTCGGAAAAGGAAAAGAGTTGAACAAAAGAGTTCGGATAGGATAGATGAACGTGAGGAACCTGGCAAAAGTGAGGGGAAGCAATACCGGGTCTCAGCTCAGGGCCCCTGGTCGCCAACACACGTTCCCAAGTTGAGAGCCCATAGGGCCCCTTTCAGTTGCCTCTTACGATAGGCATGAGATACCGTTGGTGTTATTCTACCGCCCACCCACAGGGGGTAGTAAACCAAGATTTTGCTAGTCCATCTCAACAGAAATTTTAAGAGCACATAAAATTAAAACGTAAAAATTACAAGGAGGGTTATAGTGTGTAAAAAGCTGCGAATAGTTGACGCATTAACTCAATCACTTTCCGCAAAGAAGTTTTCTTCTTTCACATTATTTTCACTTCCTTTATCTATTCTCATATGTATCAACGTCACAACAACGAAAATATCAAGTGAGCCTATCGAACATATGGATTAATAGCCAGTTGTAGTAAAGCACTAGCCTACTGCTAGGAACAAACACAAAGCAAGAACCAACAGACTGATTCTAACCTCTATTTGTATCAGCTGACTAATGAACTGATATTATGAGTGAAGATATTTTCGTAGTCATTGTGTAAATCTTTATGAAACGGAATTTGGTTAACTAATAATTATTTTTATGAGTTCTAATACAATTAGGTAATTTAATTAGTTAGTTTTATGAAACAGGGCTCTAGAGACATTAATAATTTTCAATCTGTAGGAAACTCTAACCTATTTTCAATTTCTTCTATTATCTTGTCTGTTATGGCTTTGGTAATTAGGTACCTATCTTTGTAGATAACGTTCTTCTAACAACTCTAGAAAGGTATTTTTTTCTTAGTATGTGCCTTCCTCTACATTTTTCAGTTTATAGATAACATTCATACAGCAGTACAGCTTCAAACTTACGTCTTCTAGATGCAGCCATTTTGAAATTTTAACAGCTGTTAAGAGGTTTAACACAGCGCTGGTGTGATGTTAATTTTACTCAAGTGTTTAACAATTTATTGGTGTTAATTATTCTTGATCAGACTGTTATTTTGTTAAATTGCGAGTTAAGTCTATCTAACGTGCTATGTTAACACTTAACATTCGTTGAAGAAACTGGGTCTCAGTGTACAAAGTAAAGGGCAGTACACATAAAGCAGATGATTACAAGCCAGTCATCTTGACGAGTGTTTAAGCTCTGGGAAAGCAGGGGAAATTCATTCTCGGGACAGACAACGGTGGGGAATGCAGAGCTGTTGAGCCACCCCGTCCTGCACCCTCCGACTGAGGTTGGTAAGATGAAAATACAGAGATACCTCATTCGATTGGAGTGTAGACATCAGTGCGTCACACGTCATTCTTGAAATACTAATTTATAAAAGTTATATACGTTTCCATCACATATGGGTTTCTATTTACATATACGTTTCCTTTACTGCGCGAAGGAAGTGAAGAAGACAAGGTAACAGTTTTACTTCTGATGGTACAAGATTCCATAGCCGAGCACTACCAGCGTATGTGAGGCTGTTCTGACGAGGTGGGGACAAGAGTAACTCCTTAACACAGTGTTAATTAAGCTGCAGTCAGTGGAAAGAGGAGAGAGGTGTGTTACCCGTCAGGGAGTTCGTAAGGAAGACTATCACTATTTGTTTATACACTGAGTTCAATGACCTGGCTGTGTTTGTTATTATTATTATTATTATTATTATTATTATTATTATTATTATTATTATTATTATTATTATTATTATTATACATGGTCAAGGTCCGGTTCCTTGTCTGATTGGTCAGCGTAGTAGCCATCAGTTCAGTAGGCACTGGAGTCGATCCCCAAGAAAGTCAGGCACAACAGCTTTGATTAATTCTTCTATCTCGGCACTGGATGTTTGTGTTCCTCTACATACACACACATTGCACCACAAACTGCTGCAGAAACACGCAGTAGTAAATACATCCCTAAACATATGGTTGGCGTCAGGAGGGGCATGTGGTCGTAAAACTGGCCTAAATAAATAAATAAATAAATAAATAAATAAATAAATAAATAAATAAATAAATAAATAAATATAGTAAGCAGTCTGGCCGATGCTGACGACTTAGTCTTAATGGCAGATTGTGCCGAAAGCCTGCAGTCTAATATCTTGGAACTGGAAAATAGGTGCAATGAGTATGATATGAAAATTAGCCTTACCAAGACTAAACTAGCCGCCTCTGTGGTGTAGTGGTTAGCGTGATTAGCTGCCACCCCCGGAGGCCCGGGTTCGATTCCCGGCTCTGCCACGAAATTTGAAAAGTGGTACGAGGGCTGGAACGGGGTCCACTCAGCCTCGGGAGGTCAACTGAGTAGAGGTGGGTTCGATTCCCACCTCAGCCATCCTGGAAGTGGTTTTCCGTGGTTTCCCACTTCTCCTCCAGGCGAATGCCGGGATGGTACCTAACTTAAGGCCACGGCCGCTTCCTTCCCTCTTCCTTGCCTATCCCTTCCAATCTTCCCATCCCTCCACAAGGCCCCTGTTCAGCATAGCAGGTGAGGCCGCCTGGGCGAGGTACTGGTCATACTCCCCAGTTGTATCCCCGACCACGAGTCTGAAGCTCCAGGACACTGCCCTTGAGGCGGTAGAGGTGGGATCCCTCGCTAAGTCCGAGGGAAAAACCGAACCTGGAGGGTAAACAGATGATGATGATGATGATGAAGACTAAACTGATGTCAGGAGGTAAGAAATCCAAGAGAACTGAATGTCAGATTGGGATACAAAGCTGGAACAGGTGGGTAATTTCAAGTATTTAGCATGTGCGTTCTCCCAGGGTGGTAGTATAATAAGAGAGATTGAATCAATGAGCAGTAAAGCTAATGCAGTGAGCTCGCAGTTGCGATCAACAGTATTCTGTAAGAAGGAAGTCAGCACTCAAACGAGACTGTGTTTACATCGGTGTGCTTTCCGAACAACTTTGCTTTACGGGAGTGAAAGTTGGGTGGACTCAGGATATGTTATTCATAAATTAGAAGTAACAGAGGTGAAAGTAACGAGAATGATTGCTGGTACAAACAGGACCGAGCTCGATAGCTGCAGTCGCTTAAGTGCGGCCAGTATCAAGTATTCGAGAGATAGTGGGTTCGAACCCCACTGTCGGCAGTCCTGAAGATGGTTTTCCGTAGTTTCCCATTTTCACACCAGGAAAATGCTGGGGCTGTACCTTAATTAAGGCCACGGCCGCTTCCTGCCCACTCCTAGCCCTTTCCTATCCCATCGTCGCCATAAAACCTATCTGTGTCGGTGCAACGTAAACTAGTTGTAAAAAATGGTACAGACAGGTGGAAACAACTTTGCTTTACGAAGGTGAAGGCTGGGTGGACTCAGGATATCTTATTCATACGTTAGAAGTAACAGACATGAAAGTAGCGAGGATGATTGCTGGTACAAACAGGTTGGAACAATGGCAGGACTTGGAATGAGGAGATAAAGGCTAAGTTAGGAATGAACTCGATGGAGGAAGCTGTACGCATGAACCAGCTTCGGTGGCGGAGTCATACAAAGTATGAGGTGAATTGAGGAGGATAGGTTAGCTAGGAGAACAATGGACTCTTTATGTAGGGTAAGAGAAGTAGAGAGAGACCAGGACGACGATGGTTAGACTCAGTTTCTAACGATTTAAAGATGAGAGGTATACAACTAAAAAGAGGCCACAGAACTAGACAAGTTGGAACACATCACAATCTCTGAATTCACCTGTCCGGCTCCATGGCTAAATGGTTAGCGTGCTGGCCTTTGGTCGCAGGGGTCCCGGGTTCAATTCCCGGCAGGGTCGGGAATTTTAACCTTAATTGTTTAATTTCGCTGGCACGGGGGCTGGTTTTTATGTGTTGTCTTCATCATCATTTCATCCTCATCATGACGCGCAGGTCACCTACGGGTGTCAAATCAAAAGACCTGCATCTGGCGAGCCGAACTTGTCCTCGGACACTCCCGACACTAAAAGCCATACGCCATTTCATTTTCTGAATTCACCTACAATGACTTGGTCAGTCATTGAACGAGTAACAGCTTGTGAAGGAGTAGAGACCGGGAGCCAATCTCAATGATGATTCTTAAAAGATAATAAGAAATACTTCAGTATTTCCATTATACGCAACCTGAAGTTATTGTATTAAACGAGTAAAGACCGTCGTCTCTACTAGTACGAGTTCAGTGTTGTGGGGAGCAGGCTAATTACATTTGGCTTAAGACTCCACGCTTTGTAAGTCCCAACTCCCTATTCACCACTCGCTCTTTCACAAGAAATAAGCAGCCGTCTGAGCCAACAGCGGACTTATAACGAGTTCTTTCTAATAAGATCTCTGCGACAAGCTTTGCAAAGAAATGTTGGTTTGAAAGCGAGACTAAGCACTACAGCTTCCGTAAAAATACTTTGCTCCTTTATGTTATAAGTTGTTTGGTATTAGTTGAGGAAAGGTTTCATTGATCTCACACGAGGATGGCACCGCCAATGAGGAATGACGTGCGTGTTCCTTGGTTGAATGGTCAGCAGACTGGCCTTCGGTTCAGGGGCTCCGGATTCGACTCTTACCAAGTCATGGCTGTGTAGGAGGCATACTCACTGGAAGGTGATTGGGGATTTAAATGAGACTATGGAGTGTTTATCGTATAAACAGCTTAGGAATAATGGGTGGGGGAGTATTCATACTCTGAAGGACGAATTTGTAAACAACGAAAAATGTACGGATGAGAAACATGAAATTCTGGGTATAAGACTTATCTCTAAAGATGGTAACTTGATGTTTCTGGGGTGAAAAAACTGCAAGGCTGGCCCTGAAGAGGCGGTTCTGAAGCAGTTGTCGAACAATGGCCTGCTGCACGTCTTCTAGGAATGGCAAAAGCGGTGGGACAAGTGAATAGTAGTGATGGGGAATGCTTTCGCTCGAGACTCTCGAGACTGACGTCCCAGATGTCGAGACCCTCGCGAGAAGATCGAGACCGATTCTCCTGTGTTGCGATATGTGCGACCTCTCAGTAACTACGAGCGTAAGCTTGATCGTATTTCATCAGCAGCTATTGCGTGAAATAACGTTCTCAGAAGGGAACGTGTGTGCCGATAATTTTGTCAAAACCCCGGAAAAGTACTATATGTTCAGTATGAGCCCCTCAATAAGATTAACGAAAGTGTAAACAAAATATCCGTATCTTAAACTGTTCACGAGTTATTTCAAGTGGACACCTTAGCTAAATATCCCTGAATAATTAGTTGATAACTGTAGATAAGATGTACACCTACATGGATACCTCACAATATTTGTCGACAGGGTAGCTTCTTGTGATGCAGACAGGGCCGGAGGTATCCTCTGTAAAGATTCTCCTTCAGAGATACTATTTGTTTTTAAGTGCAGGATCATCCCAGAATTATTTCTGCTGAGGTACTTTACTTCTTTTGAACAAACAACACAGCGGACTCTGCTATGTGCCACATCTTCAAAATAATCCCATGTCCACGACTTAGGTCGCGTTTCGGACATCGTCTAAAAGTTGTCCCATACAATTAGACACAATTACACATTGCACCGCTATATACCGAACTACCTAATTATGACGCGAGTACCGAGCTCGATAGCTCCAGTCGCTTAAGTGCGGCCAGTATCCAGTATTCGGGAGATCTGCGTTCAAACCCCACTGTCGGCAGCCCTGAAAATGGTTTTCCGTGGTTTCCCATTTTCACACCAGGCAAATGCTGGGGCTGTACCTTAATTAAGGCCACGGCCGCTTCCTTCCCAGTCCTAGCCCTTTCCTGTTCCATCGTCGCCATAAGGCCTATCTGTGTCGGTGCGACGTAAGGCCAATAGCAAAAAAAATGACGCGAGTATTCTATTACACTGTAAGAAAGAGTTTCCTTCGTCACCATAATGCCGATAAACACGAGCATTGTTCAAATGGATACTGAATGTGGGGGTCTGATAGATTTTGAGTGATAACGATGTACACGTACAATAGCCGTCAGTTTCTGTACTTAGCCTACACATTGCAAACAATGCCAGAAAGCAAATTCCATTATACTTATGTTGTGCTGCGTCAATAACAGACCTCGGTAGAAATAAACGGCCAAGCCACTTGTTGACATGTATTTACGGGACGGAGAAAACCCGTGGTTGGCTATTCGCATACTCGGCACAAACAACATTCAGGTCCATGTACCTGTAGTTGTACGATACGCTGCTCGCTGCATAATGCGGGTACAACACTCTCGAGATCTCTCGACAGTTCTCGCGAGAAACAGGTGCTTGCGCTAGTCTCGAGAATTCTCGAGATCCCATCTCAGACTGCCCATCAGAAGTGTATCGCATTGGGTAAGAGTATTTTGAGGGAGGGGGTGTTTAAATATGTAATATTTTGAAATGAAGTGTTGGGAGTAATAGAGCCAGTCTGTATTGAAGAGCCTATGTACGTAACGTGACGTAGCACACCGACAGTTTAAGAAACATTATTCTTTAGACAATCGTGCTATTTACGGAAACACCATGACGCAACAGATCAGAAACTCTAAATTACGAAGATGTGTCAACAGCGACACTGTAACTCATGGTGAAAGAATTTGGTTTAACTTAACCACACTCTTCTCCTGGCATCATCCCTCTGGATGAACTCAACGATCGCTTACAACACTCCATGCGCCACCCACTCCGACACTTAAAGAGGTGTTATATAAAAAAACGACAGAGAGAAATTTTACCTTAATTCCATGATAGAGTAGAGGGAATCTTTTTCAGTCACTACTGATCTGCATTTAGGGCAGTCGCCCATGTAGCAAGACTCTATGGTTGTTTTCCCCGCCTTTTCTTAAATGATTGCAAAGAAAGTAGAAATTTATTGAACATCTCCCTTGGTAAAATACTCCGTTTCCCTCCCTATAAACGAATATTTGCCCCAATTCGTTCTCCTCAATTCCACCTTTATCTTCATATTGTGATCTTTCCTAATTTTAAAAACACCTCTCAAACTAATTTGTCTACTTGTGCCTTTCCACGCCACAGGTCCACTGACAGCTCGGAACATGCCATTTAATCGAGCAGCTCGTCTCCTTTCTCCCAAGTCTTCCCAGCCCAAAATATTGCAACATTTTTTGTATCAGTATGTTTTTGTCGGATACAACCCAGAACAAATGAAATTGCTTTTATTTGGATTGCTTCCGGTTCTTGAATCAAGTAATCCTGGTGAGGGTCCCATACACTGGAACCATACTCTAGTTGGGGTCCTACCAGACTCTTATATGCCTTCTCATTTACATCTTTACTACAACCCTTAAATACCCACATATCCATGTCAGAGATCTGTACGCTTTATTTACAATTCCATTTATGTGATTACCCCAATGAAGATCTTTCCTCATATTAACACCTAGGTACTTACAACGATCCTCAAAAATGAACTTTCACCCCAGCAACGCAGTAATTAAAACTGAGAGGACTTTTCCTATTTGTGAAACTCACAACCTGACCTTTAACCCCGTTTATCAGCATACCATTGCCTACTGTCTATCTCACAATATTATCGATGTCACGTTGCAGTTACTCACAATCTTGTAACTTATTTATTACACTATACAGAATAACATCATCCGCAAAAAGCATTATCTTTGATTCCACTTATCGCTTATATATAATCTATGTGTATAAAATAACTTGTCCTGACTGACTGACTGACTGACTGACTGACTGACTGACTGACTGACTGACTGACTGACTGACTGACTGACTGACTGACTGACTGACTGACTGACTGACTGACTGACTGACTGACTGACTGACTGACTGATTCATCATCGCCGAGCCAAAACTACTGGACATAAGGAAATGAAATTTTGGGAATTTATTCATATTAAGACGTAGGTGCTCGCTAAGAGAGGATTTTTGGATATTCCGTCGCTAAAGGGGTGAAAAGGGGGGTGAAATTTTAAAATGAGTGTATCTATATCTCAAAACTTTAAAAGTTTACAGATGTAATAATTGGTATTTAGAATCTTCTTTAAAAATAAGAAAACACGTATTTTTTTGTTTTCAGAAAATCCCAAGAGGAGGGGTAAAAAAGGGTGAAAAGGGGGCCGAATGCCTTTAATCAGGATGCCGGTACTTATATCTCAGAAACTGAAGATATTACAGACCTGAAAATTGGTATGTTTGATCTCTTTTAAAAATAAAGAAACACGTATTTTTTTGTTTTTGCAAAATCCAATTAATAGACACGTGAAAAGGGGGTGAATTTTTAAAATGAGTGCATCTATATCTCAAAACTTTCAAAGTTTACACATGTAAAAATTGGTATTTAGAATTTCCATTAAAAATAAAGAAACACGTATTTTTTTGTTTTCGGAAAATCCCATTAGGAGGGGTGAAAAGGGAAGAAAAAAGGATGAATGCCTTTAATGAGGATATTTCTCTCAGAAAATGAAGATATTACACAGACCTGAAAATTGGTGTTTGGAATCTCCTCTAATTTTTTTGTTTTTTGAAAATCCAATTAATGGTGGTGAAAAGGGGGTGAATTTTTAAAATGAGTGTATCTATACCGCAAATCTTTTAAAGTTTATAGATGTAAAAATTGGTATTTAGAATCTCCTTTAAAAATAAAGAAACACGTATATTTTGTTTTCGAAAAATCCCAATAGGAAGGGTGGAAAAGGGTGGAAAAGGGTGAAAAATGGGTTGAATGCCTTTAATGAGGCTACTTACATTTCAGAACCTGCATATATTACAGACCTGAAAATTGGTATTTGGGATCTACTTTAAAAATAAAGAAACATGTATTTTTGTTTTTTGAAAATCCAATTAATGGGGGGGTGAAAGGGAGGTGAATTTTTAAAATGAGTGTATCTATATCTCAGAACTTTTAAAGTTTATAGATGTAAAAATTGGTATTTAGAATGTCCTTTAAAAATAAAGGAACACGTATTTTTTGTTTTCGAAAAATCCCAATAGGAAGGGTGGAAAAGGGTGAAAAACGTGTTGAATGCCTTTAATGAGGCTACTTATATTTCAGAACCTGAAGATATTACAGACCTGAAAATTGGTATTTGGCACCTACTTTAAAAATAAAGAAATAGGTATTTTTCGTTTTTGGAAAATCCAAATAATGGGGGGTGAATAGGGGGTGAATTTTTAAAATGAGTGTATCTACAACTTAAAACTCTAAACGGTTACAGATGTAAAAATTGGTATTTAGGAACACGTATTTCTTTGTTTTCTGTAAATCCCAATAGGAGGGGTGTAAAAGGGTGAAAATGGGTTGAATGCCTTTAATGAGGATACATATATCTCAGAAACTGAAGATATTACAGAACTGAAAATTTGTATATGGGATCTCCTTTAAAAATAAAGAAACATGTATTTTTTGTTTTTGGAAAATCCAACAAATGGCGGTTAAACAGGAGTGACAAATTGGGGTGAATTTTTTGAAAGACTATATCTACAGAATATCTGAGAAACGTAAAATGTTACAGACATAAAAAGTGGGTATTTTGAATCTCCTGTAAATGTAAAGAAACATAGGTGATTTGTTTTGAAAACTCCACTTAAGGGGAACTAAAAAGGGGTGAAATTTCAAAATGAGAATTTCTACAGTAGGCTATATCTCAAAAAAACTTAACAAGTTACAGAAGTGAAAATGGTATTTTTTATCTCTGTTAAAAATAAAGAGACGTGTATTTTTAGTTTTCGGAAATACCACTTGGGTGGAGGGGGGTAAAAGTGACTGAAAATGGTGTTGAATTCCTTTAATTAGGCTACTGATATCTCAAAAATGAATATGTTACAGACGTGAATTTTGATATTTGGAATCTGCTTTAAAAGTAAAAAAGACGTATTCTCGGAAAATCCAATGAAGGGGGAGGGGTTGAAAGAATTGAAAAATTAATTTACTTAATTGTATGAGAATACATACATCTAATAAAAATTAAAGTTGTTACAGACGTGAAAATTGGTATTTGGACCTCCTTTAAAAACAAAGAAAAACGCGTTTTGGGGGGACCATCCTGGGGGGCGGGAGTGAAAAGGAGGTGAATTCCTTTCATGAGGACACATAAATCAAAAATTGAAGAAGTTATAGTCGTGATAATTGGTATTTAGAAGATCCTTTACTATTAAAGAAACAAGTATTTTTTGCCGGAAAATTCACTTACGGGGGGAGGAGTGTGAAAGGAAGTAAAAAAAGTGAATTGATTTATGGGGATACTTATATCTCAAAACTGAAGGTAATAGACGTGAACATTGGTTTTTGGAATCTCCTTTAAACATGAAGAAACACGCCTTCTTTTAAATTTTTTGGGGGGCGTGGGTAAATAAATTTAACGGCGGTGGGGTGTAAAAGGAGGTGAGACCAATTGACTTTACTCTTCATAATGTACTTATAAGGAGCCTCCGTTGCTCAGGCGGCAACGCGCCGGCCTCTCACAGCTTGGTTCCGTGGTTCAAATCCCGGTCACTCCATGTGACTTTCGTGCTGGACAAAACGGATGCGGGACAGGTCTTTCTCCGGATACTCCGGTTTTCCCTGTCATCATTCATTCCAGCAACACTGTCCAATATTTCATTTCATTTTTCATTCATCGATCCTTGTCCCAGAGGAGTACTTCGGCAGCCGGCATAATTCCTATTGTCGCCGCTATATAGGGCTTTATTCATTCCATTCCTGACCCTGTCGAATGACTGGAAACAATGACAATGGCAGCAGATGTAATTTACCGACAAGTAGCGGTCTTGCATCTTGCTGTGTGGTCCAGAACATCTAATAATAATAATAATAATAATAATAATAATAATAATAATAATAATAATAATAATAATAATAATAATAATAATAATAATAATAATAATAATAATAATAATAATAATCTGGACCGTCGTCTAAATGTGTGGACCGTGCTGGAAACCGGTCCTGGCCGGGTAATGATTACAATTGCAGTCCGACCGCGGGTTCAGTATCGCCAAGGCACCCAAGACGACACCACGCCGGATCTCCTGAAGGATTTGATCCATATTAAAAATGCTTATAGGAAAAAAAGATTAAAAAATGGGAGGAAACTTGCCGTAATCTATTAGAAAACGAGTCAGATCGCGAATTTTGGCGGATTATCTCAGAAAACGAGTCACGTCGCGAATTTCGGCGGATTTTATATAAAACAATAAGCATTCAATTATAAATTTCAGTATAATACCGTAGCGAAGCACGGGTATCTTGCTAGTAAAATATAAAGGTCCAATTATACTGGCTAGAGAAACTGCCCTCTCAATTATTACAGGGTCAGATAAAGCTTCACCTAATCTAATTTTCTGAGATCTATTTTCTAGAAATACAGCCATCCATTCGGTCACTCTTTTGTCAAGTCCAATTGCCATCATTCTTGCCAGTAGTCTCCCATGATCCACCCTATCAAATGCCATAGACAACTCAATCGCGATACAGTCCATTTGATCTTCTGAATCCAAAGATATCTGCTATATCTTGCTGAAATCCTACAAGTTGAGCTTCAGTGGAATAACATTTTGAAAACCCGATCTGCCTTCCATCGAACCAGTTATTAATTTCGCAAACACGTCGAATATAATATAGTATGTCAAACTGCATTACACTAAGCACGACGCATATTTGCAAAAAATTTTAAAGACTGGAAGGTGCTGGAGGAATCATTTGTGATAATAGTTCTTTTTTTTTAGATTTTGATTCAATGTTATATAGTAAAATTTTCACCAGGTCACACGAGCAAACCACGGGGCACGTTAAATACACTTACCTAATAAATAACATAACACAAAAGAATTAATTTAGCCCAGTGAAAGGAACGTTAGTATTATCTCCCGTCGCACCGACACAGATAGGACTAATGGGGACGGTGAGAAAGAAAAGGGCTACGCGTAGAAAGGAAGCGGCCGTGGCCTTAATTAAGGTACAACCCCAGCACTTGCCCAGTGTGAAAATGGGAAACCACGAAAAACCATCTTTCGGGCTGCCGACAGTGGGATTCGAAACCACTATCTCTCGGGTGCAAACTCACAGCTGCGCGCCCCTAACTCCACGGCCAACTCGCCCGGTACAATTAAATAGAAGTACGGTATGATTATGCAATTAACATCATATAGTATTTGACTACACACTAAGAAACTAACAGACACTAAAGAGACTGCCAGACTGACGAAAGAACGCGGCAAGCGGGTGAATTATACCTCAGTGTCCACGACTTTGGCAAAAAATATGTACCCTTACTACCCTTCCTCGCAGCACACGCGATGTCTCTACTACTTGCCGTAGTGCTATGCAAATCGGTTTGCCGCGACGAACGGCATTTTGTATAAAGAAGATAAAGGAAGCAACTAGGAGATAAGACGACAAGGCTTGTACAAATACCCTTTTTTTAAATAATTCCTAGTTCCAGATTGCTAAAAAGGAATAAAAATGTAATGTTCACTCCACAAAGTGAGGGGGGGGCTGCCCCACCCCCTAATCGCCGCTACTGTGTGTAAACACGCCAAAGATTCAGAAAAGACATTTTAATAACTTATTAATGTATACAGCTGCAGACATTCTACTCTAGTAAAAGAACTTGTTTGTATGAAACAAAAACTCTACATATTATTATAGCTTTAAAGGTGAGAAAATTAAAATGTCACACTTGGATCTACCAGAACGTTTCCTTCTACAACTATTCATAATAGATATGCTGAAAAACATGTTCCTGATGGTGCAGGCAGTGCTGAACACGTCTCGCAGTGTCTGCATGGACACGTCTCAATATTTCAAGTGTCATTACAGCACAGGCCTCACAAATTAATTTTTTTTTTTATTGTTCAGCATTTTCTGGCTCAGTTTTGTATACTTTCGATTTGATATATCCCCATAGAAAAAAGTCCAGAGGCGTGAGATCAGGCGATCGTGGTGGCCACTGCCAGGGTCTACCACGATCTATCCATCGTTCAGGATATTGTACATACAGATGTTCCCTCATGGCTTGAAAGTAGAGAGGTGGTGCACCATCATACTGAAACTAATGTTGCAGTACCGGCTGCAATGGAATATCTTCTAGGTTTTCCAGAGACAATTCGGTATCTAAAAATTCCAGATAACGCCTACCAGTGAGCCTAGGGGCTATAAAAACAGGCCTATTGATGTAGTCTCCCAGAATACCACACCACACAGTAACCCAGTACTGGAGTTGCATTGGCTGTGCTCGAACCCAGCGGGTGTTTGCTGGAGCCCAATAATGGAGACTGTGAGTGTTGACGATGGAATCATGCGACAAGTACCATTCATGGCTGCATAGAATACGCCTGATAAAATGTGGATCTTGCTGTGATGCTGCGGCTATTCTTCTGCAACATGTTACTCTGCTATCAAAATAAGCATCATGTAGGTACGCCTTGTAATGGTGCCATTTTCTCTCCTTCAGTATCCTTTGTATTGATGCTCGGGATACTCCTAGTTCATCTGTAGCTCGTCTTTGACCTAAGTAACATTAAACATGTGCATGTTTGTAACAATGATGGTTTGTATTTTATTAATATTATTATTATTATTATTATTATTATTATTATTATTATTGTCCGGCTCCATGGCTAAATGGTTAGCCTTTGTGGCCTTAGGTCACAGGTTTTCCGGGTTCGATTCCCGGCAGGGTTGGGAATTTTAACCATCATTGGTTAATTTCCCTGGCACGGGGGCTGGGTGTATGTGTTGTCTTCATCATCATTTCACCTTCATCACGACGCACAGGTCGCCTACGGGAGTCAAATCAAAAGGCCTGCACCTGATGAGCCGAACCCGTCCAGGGATCTCCCGGCACTAAAAGCCATACGCCATTTCATTTCATCATTATTATTATTATTATTATTATTATTATTATTATTATTATTATTATTATTATTACTATTATTATTATTATATCATCAGAGTAAGGTGAAGTTCTACTTACCGTGTGAAGGATTGCGTTCAAAGAATTGCAGTACATTCTGCACAACGCCAGCATTGTCGCAGACGGGTCTGTTCCTGCTTCTACGTACCTTAAACGATCCATTAGTTCTTAACTGCAACTCTACTCGGCGACATACGTGTACAGAAGGCAGACGTCTGTTTGCAAACTGCTGTGCATACCGTCTGCGAGCTTCGGCAGCATTTCGACCAGATTCTCCGTGGATCAAAATGATGTCTGTGTATTCGTCGCTGCTGAACACACTAGCCATTGCCAAAATGCAGGCAACAAATACAGTGCGGCTGTACCATACACCAGCCTAGAACTGTGTGGTGGAAAATGAGGTTTGCTAATGCAAGGGGTGCATTAGACTGGTAGCACTGAGTAACATGCTGCGAGCGAAACGCCGTTTCTTATCTCTTCGTATTCTGACGTAACCTGCCCGCTCGCAGTAGTACCCCTGTGATAATCAGTTGGTAGACATCCCATTCATCATTTATGCACGCAGGACATTTGTAAGTAGAAAGTACGGCGGTCGGGAGCCACATGGTATATATGGAAGAACAGGTACTGCATCTGGGTGTAGTGTTAGATAAAAATCCACATATAGAAAGGGACATAACCTGGGCCAAGAACTTGCTGAATGCATATAAAAGAGCCGTCGGGAAGTCATGGCGCCTAAGACCATCAGTGGTAATATGGATATATGCAATGATCATTAGACCATAGATGGTCTATGCTGCAATCATCTGGTGGCAGAAAGTAACTCAAGGAAAAGTCAGCAGTAGATTGGATAGCCTACAGAGAATGGCATACGCATAGCCATAACCGGGGCTGCGAGAACTACGCCGACAGAAGCCTTGAATCGTTTACTAGACCTCCCATCACTATGCAATTTCATAAAAGGACAGGCTAAAATGAGTTCATATAGATTAGCACAATCAGAGTGCTGGGATGCACAAAGACCCAATCTAGGACACTATAAAATTAACAGAGTAATAACAGAGGAAGTTCTACACTTTCCTTCTGATCATATGATACCAAAGTACAACTTTGAAAAACAGTTTGAGACCCAGATAATTAAAAAAGACTGGGATATCAGAAAATGGAATACTGAAAAAGAAGGTATAGTGTGGTGAACTGATGGCTCAAAGACTCGGGATGACACAGGAGGAGGGATCAACGGGGTAAGACCTGAGAGGTCAATCCAGATGAGCCTGGGCAAACACACTATAGTCTTTCAAGCTGAAGTGTGAGCTATCACAACATGTCTTGAAGAAAATCTGAAAATGAACTATACGAATAAGAACATTTTCATTTATACGGACAGCCAAGCGGCCATTAGGGCACTAGAAGCAGTACGAGTAATATCCAGAATTGTCTGGTATTGCCATTCACTTCTCCTGAAGCTCTCCAAGTACAACATTGTCAAAATAATATGGGTACCAGGGCATGTAGGTATAGAAGTAAATGAAAAGGCAGATAAACTGGCTAGGAAAGGGGCAGAAACACATTTTGTAAGCCCAAAACCCTGTATCCGGGAGTTCCTATGGACAAGCGCGACACTAGATAGGAAAATGGGTACAAAAGAAATAAATGGCGAACTGGAAAAACACTCCAGGATGTACGCTTGCAAAAGAACTGATAAAAGGACCAAAAAAGAAGCATACTAAAGAACTGTTGAACTGTTGAAACTCAGCAGAGAAAAAATAAGATGGTTAGTAGGACCGTTGACAGGACACTGCCATCTGAAAAAACACCTACATAGAATTGGAGTAATAAGAGACAATATACTACACCCTTCCGGGCCTCGAATGGATGACCCGCGCATAAGAATGCCTCAACATAACAGGGTAAACACCCACGGATGAGACTAGAGCGAAGAGCGGATCGAATTGCCTAACGAGCTTCGAACCGCTCCCCTTCCTACTTTCTGTGCTGGCCTCGGCAGCTCGAGCACTTGGGGGGGGGGGTGGTATGTTTGAAAAAAAATACTAATACTTAAGATGGAGCCTTATGTAATCTGAAAGTAGGATTCTCTGGGTTCAACTGTCTAATGGATACTGCTTAGCACTGCTACAAATGACAAGAATCACATAAGGGGAGCTACAAAGGCTAATTTATTCAGAATATGACATAAAAAATAGATACAACCCTATACAACGAATTCTCCGCGTGCGGGAGGAAAAGAAAATAATTAACACTTTAAAATTTGACTCGCCTATGGGAGTCTTCTGCACAACGGTATAATTGAGGTTTTGCGATTGCTATCGTTCATCTTTCCCTCACTAGTTCAAACCGTTCATGACATTTTTTTTATATTCTGTCGATCACACTGTGAGATGAGCTGATGTCCCTACACATAGTATTTCCTGTTCTTAGCACGTAACTAACCGGTTCCTGCACTACATGATTACCATATTAAAAGATATATTTACATAATACATAGACAAAACACACATACCATTAGCTAAAATCCCCGGACGTCCCTTACCTGTCACCAAGACAAAACAACGTTGAACATCAGTTCTGTTTGAACTCAAAATAAATGCACATAAAATACTAAACACACACAGATATATACACTCTATGCATAAAGGAGGCTATTCCTGTAAGAAAAACATGGTCATTAGTATCTTCTGCCTCAGCCCATCTGACCTGGGCTCGAACATATGACTCCGACTGAGAGGTACATTCCTGAAAAGTCCCTACACTAGCTACGGTCTCATATTACCGGATATTGGGGGAGATCCCTACTCATTCATTAATTACCTGCTATATCACCGTGATATTATCGTTGACAGAAGTGTCTTAGCTGAACTAGTTAAAAACAACAAGCAATTACGGGGGAGAACCACAGCCTCAAGCCTTAACTATAATAGCCCAGCGGGACCGCTCTGTTGCGAGGAGCAAACACAAAAAAAAGGAGAACAAAAAAGGGAAGGTCACTCGCTGTCCTGCAACCATCACTCATTCATTAGCTACGCCGGATTCTTGACTCCTCTCAATTACAATGGCCAACCCTCCTTTTCGAAGGCACATATCTCTGCCTACTTCATTTGTTTATTCATCTTACCGCAGAATTCCCAAGAAATACTCATTTATTCCATACATTCTCATTCTCGTAGAGCGCCGACTATGGGCACCATCACTTCCGAATCATCTCATCATAGAACTATCTGGGCATTCGGCCCTCTCATTACGTCTCATATCGCGTATCTTCTTTCCTTGGGCATAGGACTCTCATGATTCCTCAATTCCACGCTCCTCATCATTTTTGCTCACCGCCCAATGTTATGGATATATTTATATTTCTACCATACATACGACTCTGGCTTCCCTGGATCTCAGCCGGTTGCAGACAAAAAAAATCCATACATTTCTGGTTAAATAATCAAGAATCACGGGAAACTCGCGAACTGTCCCTCACTATTGTACCTAAATAACATATTTATGTACCTCTCTCGGTCAGGATTTCTTCTCTCTTGTTGTACATGCACTTATTATATGTGTAAATTACGCATGCATCGTCTGATTGACCCATGAGTTGCCCCAGCATATACGCTAGCCACCTTGGACGTTAACTAACAACCATTGGACATGGATTTCCCTGCTCATACCATATTGTTCCAGCCACCCCTAGGGGAACTCAAATATTCTCCTATCCTTGTCTCCCTTACTTGCTAGGATACTCTACATATTACCAAGAATATCCCCTCACGATAAACTAATCATTAAGAAGAAAACAAATGGGTCGTCCCCTTGAATTTTACGTTAACCCCTCAGCGTCGCAGCCGTTTAAAGAGCTTCCTATCCCGCGGCCGGATGAGATTTCAACTACGCGCGACTGAAATACATTGATTCACTTAAAGCTTTACTACTAGTATCAGAGTGGCCCGATATTCACGAAATTTGGAATTCCTTATGGTAGAACTATGTACATGAAGATAATTACATAATTGTTTCACATTTCCTTAGTAATTTAGTTCCATGTGATAGAGTTCGAAGCACTCTTCGAGACAGAGACCCAAGGCACACTCTTGGCAGCAGTACACCGACGTCTTCTTTTCACCGTGTTTTGAACACGCGATACAACGTCTCTGAGGTTTGGATTTCTCACTCTTGGGTGCTAATTTCCTGATAAAACGTATTTCCTGGAACTGTATTATCTGATGCGCGCCGGCCTTGAATATTTCGTTTCCCGCCCGAGAAGCGTATTTTGTACTACGTAAACAAACCTTCCATCAGCTCAAACTGATAAGATAACTGCTGAATGTTTGTCCCCGTGACTTGTCTAAATATTATTGGAGAATCTAGGAATCATAATTCACTGTTGAAAACTTCCCTTTGACATGTATGCGTATCTATAGTCTCCTACACGAAATTTCCAAGTACTGGTTCCTCCTCATCGTCACTCTCATTATTTACCACTGCATCGGCCACAGCCACATCATCTATTTCATTATCACTACTGCTAATACTGCCACTACTACTTCCGACCAAACTTTCATTTGAATTATACTATATTTCAAGCATGTTACTCTCAGCAGGAGCCAGCCATTGAGCGCGGTGCGTCACACAAGCTGATGAAGCTGCAGCGGTACCGAAAGCGGCAGGACGAAACTGAATGAGGGGAATAACATTTATGACGAATCAAACCAACTCGATACATATTTCAGATTAAAAGGTCGATACATCGTCTTTCAAACGAGATATATACCATGCACAAGTGCTTCTCGTGTCGTATGACAGAAAGCAGCACTAACTGATGCCTGCACAGAGCACTCGTGGAGAGTTACGAAAAGACTACAAGCTGAGAAATAAAGACAAATATAATAAATAAACCGCACTCTTAATACAAAATTAGAGCAAAGAACATCACACGAAAAGACAAACTTCTCAGATCATCATTTCTTTATTTTATTCTGTGGGAATGAATGAAGCAAACGGACTATTAAAAAAGCAGGGATTGGTGCTCAGACATAATTGACAAATACTTATCCTTGCAAAAGCAACTACACTTTAACGATTTTCAATTCTTATTTAGAACACTGATAAACCCGAAAATGTCTTCTTGGAAACAAAACAATTTGCATATCCATAACACCAAAATTCTTCGCGCTATAGCCGTAAATGCGAAACCATGTATGGGTCTATACCACGTATAGAGGTCGGCGGCTACGGAGGAAAAGGGGGTCTATACCACGTATAGAGGTCGGCGCTGAGGGGTTAACATGATCAAGAACAATAAAATTTCCATATTAGGACATGCATTATTTTACAACATTTAGGTATTACAAAGGAAAGCTCATCCTACTACCGGTTCTACTTTAACGTGCTAAGAGATTATTTGACATCACTCATCTGTTTGGTGGCCGTGGTTTTACCTTCCACGGGAGACCCACGTCGGTGCTTACTGCTGCATGACCTCGGCGCTGGAAACGGGCGTGTTGTCCTTCAACCCTGGGCCGCACAAGTCCGACATCCTGGATAGCCCGTCCACAGCTGAAATCTTAGAGTAATCCAAGTTGGTAACACTCCACCACTCGCCCCACGTTGGGCGCCAAGTATACGCCCTTCCGGGCCTCGAATGGAAGACCCGCGCATAAGAATGCCTCCACATAACAGGGTAAACACCCACGGATGAGGCTAGAGTAAGGAGCGGCTCGACTTACTTAACGAGCTTCGAACCGATCCCCTTCCTACTTTCGGTGCTGGCCTCGGCAGCTCGAGCACTTGGGGGGTGGAGTCATTTTGAGCGCGACTCTTAGCTTGGGGGACGCTTTCTCGTTCACATGTGTTTGCGATATGTCACGGCTGGACATCTGGTGACCTCCTTTCGCTCCCTGAATAAAGTATTCCATATTTTAGTCTGGGATACGCAGAAAATTCAGCTCTAATCATTGGTGTGCCTCTCATAATTTTCCCCCGTCTGGAACAAAATTTTTACGCGCCAAAATTCGACGTTGGCACCCGTGAAACGTGCATAAAAACTGGAAGTTCCTTCTGTTAGTTTGGATCCCTGGTAAAATAAGCCACACCTCTGGGCGTGTTTGACTACTCCAGCGTCGCGTCATATCTCCAACTCGCTCTGCAAGTTGAGAGGGCCTTTTCGCGGGGGCTTGGCTCCTGTTCAGCCTTCCCTTTGTTTTCCGGACGCTGCTCGATCCCCATCGCCCATACTACTGCCAATGGCGCGACTTTTAAAGTGATTTTAATAAGGTAGAAAGGCACCTATGATTTCAATGAGCTGTACAGGACACTGTACGGTTTCAATATGTAGGAA
This sequence comes from Anabrus simplex, assembly GCF_040414725.1. NCBI lineage: Eukaryota > Metazoa > Arthropoda > Insecta > Orthoptera > Tettigoniidae > Anabrus > Anabrus simplex. The sequence continues at coordinate 45,472,003 of NC_090266.1, read as the reverse complement.
ATGCAATGAAGCAAAGGAATCAGCTGAACACATACTTTTCGAATGTGCTGGGTAGAATCAGACTCTCCACTTTAGGACTACCAGGTGAATAGAGAGAGAAAATCCAAGAAGACCCAATAAGAACAACCTGCCACTTTGTGAAGGGAACAGGTATATCTAGGTGGGAATGAAGGAAAAACATTGTAGCAAAAGATCTTAGAGGTCGACGCTAATTTGGAACCAATATTTAGAGGCCCCATGAAGAGAAGAAGCAGAAGAAGAAGATGTCAAACTAACTGGCCTGTAATTTTCAGCTCTATATCTATCACTCTTCCCTTTATACACATTGGCTACTATCAACTCTCCATTAATTTGGTGTAGCTCCTTCATGCAAACAATAAATAAATAAATAAATAAATACATCAGATATCCCAACCCATTGTCTTTAGTACATCCCCAGAAATCATATCAATTCCAGCCGCTTTTCTAGTTTTCAACTTTTGTATCTTACTGTAAATGTCGTTGTTATCATAGGTACAATTTTATACTTCTCCTCTATCTGGACATCATCTTTATAAGTAACAATCTTTACATACTGCTTACGAATACTTCTGCCTTTTGAAGATCCTCACATTCACACTCCCCTTGTTCATTATGATACCTGGAAGGTCCTTCTTGGAACCTGTTTCTGCCTACAAGTACCTATACATACCCTTCCCTTTTTCACTAAAATATGTATGACTGCCAATTATGTTTGACATAATGTTATGACTTCTTTGCTAGATTCAATTTCCTAGTAAGTTTTTTCAATTTCTCCTTACTTCCACAGCCACTTATAACTCTTTTTCTTTCCAACCTCCACATACTTCTTAGTCTCTTTACTACTCTGTTATAATATAATGGGTCTATACCATTCCTTACCGCCTTTAAAGGTAAAAATATTTTTTCACATTCCTCAACAAATGCTTTAAACCCATTCCAGAGTCTGTTCACATTTTTATTTATCATTTCCCACCTATCATAGTTCCTTTTTTTTAAATTCCCTGATGCCTGTTTCATCAGCCATATGGTACTGCCTAACTGTCCTACTTTTATGACATTTCTTTCTATCACTTTAATTTCTAACTACAACAATTTTTTTGCTAGTGGCTTTACATCGCACCGACACAGATAGGTCTTATAGCGACAATGGGATGGGAAAGGCCTAAGAGTTGGAAGGAAGCAGCCGTGGCCTTAATTAATGTAAGCCCCAGCATTTGCCTGGTGTGAAAATGGGAAACTACGGAAAACATCTTCAGGGCTGTCGACAGTGGGATTCGAACCCACTATCTCCCGGATGCAAGCTCACAGCCGTGCGCCTCACTAATACCGTCTATTACTTCGGTTTATCTATAGAGCTCATTTGGTTTCACCAGCACCACATCCAGAATATTCTTCCCTCTGGTTGGTTCCATCACTTTCTGAATCAGCTGTCCTTCCCATATTAACTTATTTGCCATTTGTTGGTCATGCTTCGTGTATATCTCAAGTTAGAAACGCAATAAAATGCACAAATCCAAATACCTGATAATATTGTAACTGACGTGATTGACGTAACTCCTGACACAATACTGTACTTCCTGTAGTAAACCGAACTTTTTAATTCATCTATTCTCGACGACACATTTTCTACTATCTGAGCAGAAGCAAACGTACGGCGTTCAAAAAAACTTCAGCTCCCCTTACAGCTTCAGACTATCGACCTGTTGGTAATCTATCTCGTTTTTCTAAAGAATATAAATAAACTGTTAATGTAACAATAGCCTATTACTAGAACAACTATAATCCACAGGATCCTCTACAGTCACGCTTCAGACCAGGACACAGAACCATCTCAGCTATGCTAAAAGTTACCTACAACGTACGTAAGGCAATGGACACGAGAGAGACAACTATTCTTGTAATGCTGAACTTATGTAAAGCATGTAAGGCAATGGACACGAGACAGACAACTATTCTTGTAATGCTGAACTTATCTAAAGCATTTGTATACTTCGATATCTTACCGCCTAAAGTGTATCCTGTTCACTTCTCAGATAATGCATTATCGTGTATGTGTTCTTAATGCAAAAGGCAGCATATTTCTGATTTTCAGAGTATATCGTAATGGCGCACACTGAAAAATGCTGCAACACAGAGCTGTGTTCTTGGTCCACTTCTATGTATATCAACGATATCTTGCGGAAATTGTAGTAATGCGAACATCATATAAATGCTGATGACCTCCTATCCATAGCACCGTGGTCTTCATCGTGCAGTTTTAAAATTAACCACGCTAAAGCACAAATAATACTTCTTGGATATTCCAGGCTCCTATCAGAAATTAACTAAGTTCATGTTCCTCCCATTATCATTTGTGGGAATAGAATACAACGTACATGCATAGTGAATTGCCTTTGCACTATTCTGCATAAAAACCTGTCTTGGACTGCTCATGTTTCATCCTTAATCAAACGAGTGTTTTCTCCTTTTCACTCTCTAAACAGGCTAAAATATATTTCTCAGTAGAAACTAAAACTAGCAATGGTGGAAGCACATGTACTGCCTCAATCTGATTACTGTGACTCTGCGTACAATGACGTGTGAGTGAGGCTTTAAAATCGCACACAGTGAGGACAGAACAGTAGCGGCGATTAGGGGGGTCGGAGGGAGGGGGGAGAAAAGAAATGTTTATTCCCTTTTAGCCACCTGACCTTTTTTAAGTTTTGACAGACTGAAGAACCTGAGTTATTTAAAAAATCACCTGAAACTAGAAATGATAAAAAACAAGCTATTTGTACAATCCCTATTGCTTCTTCAGCTAATTCCTTCCTTTAATTTCTTTCATTATTAAGACAAATACTTAGCGGAACAAAATGTCGTTCGTTGTGGCTAACCGATCCTTACAGCGCAACAGCGTGTAGCACGTGCTGCGACGCAGGATAGCAAGGGTATATTTTGTCTCCAAGGTCATGGACGCAGTCAGGTATGATTCACCGTTTTGCCGCGCGCATTCGTCATTCTGGCAGTCTCACTCAATAAATATGTTTGTGTAGTTCTATCAAATGTGTTTTACTTTGTTAGTGTGTAGTTAAATACTAAATTACATTCTTAACAGCCCCTTTGGTGAAAGTTTTAATGTATAGCACTATTATTACCACACTGAAGTTGGCAGACTCAACCTTTACGTCTCTATGGAAATTCGCTCAGAGAGCATTAATAAATGTTACCATTTTGTACCTAAATTTTTCAATTTTTATATCCTTCCCCCCTTTCAGTACCTTTGCTGACTATAAATGTTTGTGCCCCCCCTCCTACATCTAACTCCCAATTGCCGCTACTGGGACAGAACGCATTTGCACGATACCGAGCAGAGGTACATTGACCATGTTCGCCATCATGTACTCACCTATCCTGGCCAAATAAAAGCGTGCGACGCACTTACCACACCCTAAGCACCATTCATAAGTCACTGGGTCTTCACAACTATGTATCTGAGAAATTCCCTCAGTTACCTCTCCTCACACCATGACAGAAATACCTGAGCACATAACAGCACCCTTCTTCCGTTGCTGACCTAGAGAATCACTACGTTCAACAAATCCTTTACAGCTTTTGTCTCTCGTGAACGGAACAAAATTCCTGAGAATGTAAGGGTTATGCAAAGCAGGAACGGTTTCAGAGCAGCTACTAATGTTTGATCTTACCAACTGATTAAGAGGGGATTGAGCAAGGCAGTATTACTGGACCTGTGTGCTTATATATAAGTTAATAAATGGAATCACAATACGGCATTCTACAGATGGCGTTATACTGTATAGAGAATTAAATTAGATTCCGGACTGTGAGCTACTGCAAAATGCCCTCGACACTGTTTTGCGATAGACAGCAGACAATGGTATGATGGTAAATGGAGAGAAAAGTTAAGTTTGTAAATATCACGAAGAGGAAAAGTCCTCTCAGTTTTAATTACTAGGATGATTGAGTGGAGGTGCCTTATGGAGTTCACTATACCTATATAGGTTTTAATATAAGGTAACATCTTCATTGGGATGTCATATTAACGGGATTTTAGGATTTTAATATAGGTTAGAGATCTCTTCATGTGGTTATGAGGGTATTTAGGGGTTGTAGTTCAAGAAAATCTGCTAAAATTTGAGAATACTGTATTTTCTTCCTTTTCACCACGAGATAACAAAAGAACATAGCAATAGTAAGGAAACAAGAGTATCCAACAACAATAAAGGACAAAGCTCATTAATAATACAGATAAAACCCAAGGGTGGGAGCTTGATAGCTCTTAATTAATTTTACACGGGAGCTCGGAGCTCGAAAGCTCACCAATAGGAAAGAACACTACGGCTCCAAGTACTTTACACTAGATGAGCACCGGAGCTCAAACCTATTTCAAAATTATACAAAGTAAACTCTGACTCTTAGGCTTTGTTATACCGTATATGTAATTAGTTCAGACTGTACTATCAGGTAAGGTATGTAAAATATCATTAATGAAAAAAGCCGTAGCTTCTGATACAGTTATACAATTAGAGAACGGGTCATGAACCCAATAGTTCATTTTACACAATGCCTTTCAAGTCATAGACCCAGGCGAAAAATTGTAAAGGCAAGGGGCTAGAACCCCGGAATCTATTTAACAAGATTTACAACCTGATCATAACTAGGCCATAAAGAGAAATTGAATTGGTATGTTACTATTCATAAAAAACAACAACAGTTGCTCTAAAATGAGTTCGTACACTCGTTATTTACCTAAATAGGATCAACAGGTCCCCAAAATACAGGGGATCCCCACATTACACGGCCGCAAGATCACTAAAGTTAATGGAAGTTCAATTTACAAGGCCGAAAAACAAGAAGAACCTAGGCAAAATATAAGCACGCCAGGAAAAAAATTTTACTTTACCTAATTACACTTAAGGCCCCACAAAGCAGAGGCTAATCCATGCTGTCTGTGACTAAGAGATGGTGGAAAATTAAAGGTCGAAAGAGAGATACAAAAATGTAATGGTTAAAAGAAACTGATGATATAGATGTTGCTTCCCATAGGGAATCTGAAATATTTGTCCCGAATGATTAAATTTATAATGCCAATATAAATGGTCCGTTATTGGACATTATAAATTTTCCAGTAAACTCATTCCTGGCTGTATTCCTGGACCATTTATATTCGAATTATAAAAAACTTAGTCACCAAGTTTTAAGTAGATAGAAAGATTAACCAGGGTACCTCATCTGTGCTTCCTTATATATTACAAGTTCCCATTTGGGAGTGAACTTCACGACCTGCAGACTACCTACATGAATTAACATTTTTGAATTTTAAAGCCCCACATGAATTTAGAAAAGAGACGGACGACAGTAACATGCTAACAAAGAACCTTGCAAAAATTCCGAGCTTCACATGCAAGCTGTTCACTTAAAATTGTACGTCAGTGCCATACCTGATTAGTTATATAGAGTCCATGCTGCTTCCCCTGCCTCCATTCACACTTGAGAGTCGCCCTGAGCTCTCTTTTAGATTATTCTCACACACAAGTCAATCCACACAAGACAACCTTGCTCATAAATAGAGGCTCAAATGATGTTTCCATAATGATATAGTTACATCTTTTTTGACTGGACAACAGGATATTAAATAGGGAGAAACTGACTTGGTAATCAATTTGCTTTTATTATATTTGATAGGATAAAATTGTTACAGTATTGAAAACTTCTGAATAATTAAAAGCGAATAAATGAATGTAAACAGTTTGCCCAAATTCAAAACATCAGCATTCTTACAGGTTAATATTATACCTGAACACAAGGGTGCAGTCTGAAATCAATGCTAAAGACATCTAGTCCCAGACAGTCAAACTACTAGAGTACCGGATAGTTCAATATACTTTACATAGGTACCAGCACTGAGAGGAAATTTAAATAGACGGAGAGGTACAATTTTTATTTTAGTTAATGACTTGCACCGTTTCAAATAATTTTCCATATTTTACACATAAAATAAATGGTACTTAAAATTTTCATCGGTAAGGCTCGACCTCTTTGGGTTAATAATGGTGTGTCTTCCGGAGAAGTCTGGTGCAGGTCTTTTGAGTTGACGTCTAACAGGCGACCTGCACATCTATGAAAATGGGTTCCTAATGTTGAAGACGACCGGGCGAGTTGGCCGTGCGCGTAGAGGCGCGCGGCTGTGAGCTTGCATCCGGGAGATAGTAGGTTCGAATCCCACTATCGGCAGCCCTGAAGATGGTTTTCCGTGGTTTCCCATTTTCACACCAGGCAAATGCTGGGGCTGTACCTTAATTAAGGCCACGGCCGCTTCCTTCCAACTCCTAGGCCTTTCCTCTCCCATCGTCGCCATAAGACCTATCTGTGTCGGTGCGACGTAAAGCCCCTAGCAAAAAAAAATGTTGAAGACGGCACATACACCTAACCATCGGAATTAACCAACGAGTGTTAAAATCCCCGACCTGGCCAAGAATTGAACCCGGGACCCCTTGCATTAAAGGGCAGCCATGGAACCGGGCACCTCCTTGGGTGTAAGTACATCTTTGCATTTAGTAAAAGGACGCCTTACAGGAGCACTTGATGGAATACCTGTGTTTAATTTTAAAAACGCCGATGGGATAAGTAGGATGTATTTGGAGAGATAAGAAAGTACCTCATCCAGAATTGGAGAAGCTGTGAAGTTATCTTCATCATCATTTAATTATTCCCCGTTCCTGTTTCCGTACGATGTATATCAATTACTAATAATTACTAGAATGTAAGGATTACAACTTTATTTCAAGAAGTATATTATAAGTAAAGATTACTTTTTGCAAAATGTAACGATTACAAGTAAAAAGTTACTAAGAATGTAATCGTTACAAGTAATCTGATTACTTTTACCCAATTACTTCTCAACTGTTGACGTAAAAGAAAGAGCAAAAGAAGCGACTCAGTCTCACTCTAGAGAAGTTCATTACCGCTGTTATATGATTGATACTATGCTCCCTAATGTTGTGCGTGTTTCTTGTTCCAGGTATGTATTATGGAGTGAGCATTTGCTTGGTGTCCTTCGCCTCAGGTCTTTCAGTGGTGACGCTCAACGTGTATCATCGAGGAGTGAGGGGTACCGGTGTACCACACATTATCAAATCCCTGATACTGGGGAAATTAGCCCGACTTGTGTTCCTCCAGTTTGAACCTCGAGACAAGCAAACTTCAGCACCGTACCACGTGGGTAAAACATGGCATATCTGTCAATTAACTCGAGTATAATTGTGTAGATTTTACAGAGCATACATTTATATTGTACAGCAGTGTATCCATTGGTATGTAAGATATTTTGAGGTGCATATAGTGTTATCATTGGAGTGAGCTCATTTAGTTCATATGGAGAATTGACTCCATCTGTATATACACTCATGTTGATTAAAAACCAGAACACCTTAAAAGACTAGAGATAGGAAGTTAATATTCACATAACATGTGCATTATATGTTCTTAGGAAATGATTAGTGTTTGAACCATGTCGGCCCCCAGGTTCAAGGTCCACATCGATACCTCGGCGCACCACCACCGACTGATAAAATATGCCTGTGGCTCTCGTTGAACTATAAACCTACGGTAATGGATCAATGTGACTTCAACAGACATGCAGAATGCCTCGCAGATGCATGCGAGAACCGTACCGTCAAATGAGTGAGTTTGAAAGAGGGCTCATTATTGCCATGAGAGTACGTAATGCAGCAATCTGGGAAATCGCTGCTCGTGTGGGACGAAGTGTATCGACAATGCAACAGGTGTGTACAGAATGGTTCACAGAAGACCGTAGAACACGACGAGATGGTTCTGGTCACACCAGCCAGACTAACCCCGAGAAGATCGACACCTCACCGAATGGCATTGCAGGACAGATCTGCATCCTCCTCGGCTCTGGTGCAACAGTGGAACAATGTAACACATCGTACACTATCAGAAGTGACAGTCCATCGCCGTTTATTACAGTCTGGGTTACCGGCGCGTCGTCCACTTCTCCGCCTACCTTTGAATAATGTGCATAAATATGCTATACTGCACTGGTGTATGAAATGGCGTCACTGGGGACAGGAATGGCAGCAAATAGTGTTTATGGACGAATCCAGGTTCTATTTGTTTGAAAATAATGGCCGCATTTTGGTTCGCCACAGACAAGGGAAGAGCCATCAAATTGACTGCATTCGCACAAGACATAAAACACCAACTCAAGGCTTTATGGTGTAGGGTGCTATTGGGTACAAGCACAAATCGCAGTTGGTACGTGTCCAGGGCACTGTGACCAGCTTAACCTACGTGAATGACATCCTGCGACCCGTAGCCATACCCTTTCTGCACGACACCCCAGACGCCATATTTCAGCCGGACAATGCGCGACCACATGTTGCTGCATGAACACGTGCCTTCTTGTAGTCACAGAATGTCAGGCTGTTGCCTTGGCCCGCCCGATGACCGGACTTGTCAACCGAAAATGTGTGGGATATGGTGAAACGACGGGTGCGGCGCTGTGACCCAATGCCAACCATCAAAGATGAACTGTGGAACCACGTGAATGCAGCATGGATGGCTATATCCCACAACGCCATTCGCGCCTTATACGTGTCGATGTCATCAGGCAAGTAACAAGTTATTAGTACCCGTGGAAGACCCAGTGCTTAGTAGGCAACAGGACACATGCTGAACCTAGGCGACTAGGCTACAGCTAAAAGTGACTCTAGCTAGGAAAATTTACGAGTGGCTACAGCTACAATAAGTCACAGTAGCTCCAGATAGGGCAAGTCAGAGTGGTTGCAGATAGAATAAGTCACAGTAGCTCTAGCTCAGGATGACTCCAGACAGGGTAAGTCGGAGTGGTTACAACTAGAATAATTCACAGTAGCTATAGATAGGGTAGGACAGAGTGCTTACAGCTAGGATAAGTCAAAGTGGTTCTAGACCTCATAAGTTAGAGTAGCTACAGCTATGCATAAGTCTTTTCCGGTTTCACTAAGAGATAGCACCAGCGAACAGTACGCAGCGTATGAATTTGACATATATGTCAGGTTCTTCGCCTGACATTAACCTGCCAATACACACAAGTTGAGTCCGCCAAACACTAGCATCTGTGTTGTATCGTTCAGTGATAATGTCGACGTTCGTGCCTGAAAAAGAGCATTTGCAGCACACATTGCTCTTCTTATTAAATCAAAAGAAAAAGGCTGTGGAAAGTCATCGTTTGCTGGTAGAAACATATGGTGAACACGATCCATCGATTAGAACATGTCAGACATGGTTTCAACAAATTAAACGTGGTGATTTCAATGTGAAAGATAGTGCGCGCTCTGGTAGACCACAATAGTGCAAAGACGAGCCATTACCCTTGAAGCCTGGCGAAACAATTAATGCACAATGATACCTCCAACAAAAATATTAATTTAAATCACGCATTGATCAAAAGACGACCGGAACGGGCCAGAAGTAATGGCAAAGCGATTTTGTTACATGACGATCCGTCATCTCACAGCAAAACCAGTGAAGGACACCTTGAAATCTCTTGGGTGGGACATCCATCTGCACCAGCCGTACTGCAGATCAGCACTTCAGCAACTTCGAGGAAGTTGAAAAATGGTTCGACAAATGGTTCGACAAATGGTTTGCAATACCAATATAAATGGTCCGTTATTGGACATTATAAATTTTCCCGCTACCGTAACTCATTCCTAGTTGCCAGCGTTTCGCCCCAGTGTGCTAAGTTGGGCCCATCAGTTGGTAAATAGCACATCCACCAAGACGCATGGCTAGTGCATACCGTCATGGCCACTGCGTAGGCTACTTGGAGCCACTGGCAGTGTTAATGAACTATGAGAAAGTTTGTCTCATTAGCAAAAATTGATGCCTGCATGGCCATCGGGTGATAGAGATGTTGATTCAAAGAGGAAACCTGAAATATTTGTCCCGAATTAGTAAATTTATAATCGCTGGCAACCAGGAATGAGTTAGCTGGAAAATTTATAATGTCCAATAACGGATCATTTATACTGGTATTATAAATTTACTCACTTGGGACAATTATTTCAGGTTCCCTATGGGATTCAAAATCTATATCATCTGATGTCCACACATGCATCAATTTTTGGTAATGAGACAAAGTCTCTCATAGTGCATTGGCACTGCCGGTGGCTCCAAGTAGCCTACGCAGTGGCCTCCACGGTACGCATTAGCCATGCGTCTTGGTGGGTGTGCTATTTACCAACGGATGAGCCCAACTTAGCACACTGGAGCAGGACATTGGCAACCAGGAATGAGTTAGCTGGAAAATTTATCTCCAATAACGGACCATTTACATTGGTATTATAAATTTACTCATTCGGTACAACTATTTCAGGTTCCCTATGAGAATCAACATCTATATCATCTGATGGCCACGCAGACATCAATTTTTGTTAATGAGACAAGTTCTCTCTTAGTGCATCGGCACTGCCGGTGGCTCGAAGCAACCTGCGAAGTGGAATCCATGGTATGCACTAGCCATGCGTCTTGGCGGGTGTGATATTTACCAACTGATGAGCCCAACCTAGCACACTGGGGCGAAACGCTGGCAACCAGGACTGAGTTAGCTGGAAAATTTGTATTGTCCAATAACGGACCATTTATATTGATATTACAAATTTACTCATTCGGGACAAATATTTCTGGTTCCCTATGGGAATCAACATCTATATCAATTGCTGGGCACGCAGGCATCAATTTTTGGTAATGAGATAAAGTCTCTCATAGTGCATTGGCACTGCCAGTGGCTCCAAGTAGGGTACGCAGTGGCCACCACGGTATGCACTAGCCATGCGTCTTGGTGGGTGTGCTATTTATCAACTGATGAGCCCAACTTAGCACAATGGGGCTAAACACTGGCAACTAGGAATTAGTTAGCTGGAAAATTTACAATGTCCAATAATGGACCGTTTATACCGTTATTATAAATTTACCCATTCGGGACAAATATTTCAGTTTCCCTAAGGGAATCAACATCCACATCATCTGATGGCCACGCAGGCATCAATTTGTGGTAATGAGACAAAGTCTTTGATAGTGCATTGGCACTGCCGGTGACTCCAAGTAGCCTACGCAGTGACCTCCACGGTATGCAATAGCCATGCGTCTTGGTGGGTGTGCTATTAACCAACTGATGAGCCTAACCTAGCACACTGGGGCGAAACGCTGGCAACCAGGAGTGAGTTAGCTGGAAAATTTGTATTGTCCAATAACGGACCATTTATATTGGTATTATGAATTTACTCATTCGGGACAAATATTTCAGGTTCCCTATGGGAATCAACATCTACATCATCTGATGGCCACGCAGGCATCAATTTGTGGTAATGAGACAAAGTCTCTGATAGTGCATTGGCACTGCCGGTGGCTCCAAGTAGCCTACGCAGTGGCCTCCACAGTATGCACTAGCCATGCGTCTTGGTGGGTGTGCTATTTACCAACTGATGAGCCCAACCTAGCACACTGGGGCGAAACGCTGGCAACCAGGAGTGAGTTAGCTGGAAAATTTGTATTGTCCAATAACGGACCATTTATATTGGTATTATGAATTTACTCATTCGGGACAAATATTTCAGGTTCCCTATGGGAATCAACATCCATATCTGTATTTTGCTATTTGTTTTACGTCGCACCGACACAGATAGGTCTTATGGCGACGATGGGATAGGAAAGGCTTAGGAAGTGGAAGGAAGCGGCCGTGGCCTTAATTAAGGTACAGCGCCAGCATTTGCCTGGTGTGAAAATAGGAAACCACAGAAAACCATCTTCAGGGCTGCCGACAGTGGGGCTCGAACCCACTATCTCCCGATTACTGGATACTGGCCGCACTTAAGCGACTGCAGCTATCGAGCTCGGTAACATCTATATCATCTGATGGCCACGCAGGCATCAATATTTGGTAATGAGACATAGTCTCTCATACAGAAGTGCACTGGCAGTGCCTGTGGCTCCAAGTAGCCTACGCAGTGGCCTCCAGGGTTTGCACTAGCCATGCGTCTTGGTGGGTGTTCTATTTACCAACGGATGAGCCCAAATAGCACACTGGTTCGTAATGCTTGCAACTAGGAATGAGTTAGCTGGAAAATGTATAACGTCTAATAACTGATCATTTATATTGGTATTATAACTTTACTCATTCGGGACAAATATTTCAGGTTCCCTATGGGAATCAACATCTATATCAAATGGATGCCGCAAAAGACAAGCAGTTTTTCTGGCATGGTATTGATAACTTACCGGACAGATGGGCGAAGTGTGTAGAATCTGATGGCCAATATTTTGAGTAAACAAAAAATGAATTTTCCTTGAAAATTACGTGCTTTTTTACCAAGAAAACCAGCAAAAACTTATGCATACACCTTGTAAGTCAGAGTGCCTCCAGATATGGTAAGTCAGAGTGGTTAAGACTAGGAAAAGTCAGATTGGCTCCAGACTGGGTAATACAGAATGGCTACAACTTTGGTAAGTCATGGTAGCTCCAGTTAGGATTAGTCAGAGTAGCTTCAGACAGGATAAGTCAAAGAAGCTTTATCTGGAATAAGTCACAGGGGCTACAGCTAGGATAAACCAGAGTGGCTCCAGACAGAGTAAGTCTGAGTAGCTACAGCTAGGATAAACCAGAGCAACTCCAGATGGGATAAGGCAGAGTAGCTACAGCTAGGATAAACCAGAGCAGCTGCAGTTTGGATAAACCAGAGTGGCTCCAGACAGAGTAAGTCAGAGTAGCTACAGCTAGGATAAACCAGAGTGGCTCCAGAGTAAGTCAGAGTAGCTACAGCTAGGATAAACCAGAGTGGCTCCAGACAGAGTAAGTCTGAGTAGCTACAGCTAGGATAAACAAGAGTAACTCCAGATGGGGTAAGACAGAGTAGCTACAGCTAGGATAAACCAGAGTAGCTGCAGCTTGGATAAACCAGAGTGGCTCCAGACAGAGTAAGTCAGAGTAGCTACAGCTAGGATAAACCAGATATTCTCCAGACAGAGTAAGTCAGAGTAGCTACAGCTAGGATAAACCAGAGTAGCTACAACTTGGATAAACCAGAGTGGCTCCAGACAGAGTAAGTCAGAGTAGCTACAGCTTGGATAAACCAGATATTCTCCAGACAGAGTAAGTCAGAGTAGCTACAGCTAGGATAAACCAGAGTAGCTACAACTTGGATAAACCAGAGTGGCTCCAGAGTAAGTCAGAGTAGCTAGAACTTGGAATAACCAGAGTAGCTCCAGACAGAGTAAGTCAGAGTAGCTACAACTTGGATAAACCAGAGTGGCTCGAGAGTAAGTCAGAGTAGCTACAGCTTGGATAAACCAGGGTGGCTCCAGACATAGTAAGTCAGAGTAGCTACAGCTTGGATAAACCAGAGTGGCTCCAGACAGAGTAAGTCAGAGTACCTACAGCTTGGATAAACCAGGGTGGCTCCAGACAGGATAAGTCAGAGTAGCTACAGCTAGGATAAACCAGAGTGGCTCTAGACAGAGTAAGTCAGAGTGCCTACAGCTTGGATAAACCAGGGTGGCTCCAGACAGGGTAAGTCAGATAAACTACAGCTTGGATAAACCAGGGTAGCTCCATACAGGGTAAGTCAGAGTAGCTACAGCTAGGATAAATCAGAGTGGCTCCAGACAGGGTAAGTCAAATTAGCTACAGCTTGGATAAACCAGAGTGGTTACAGACAGAGTAAGTTGGAGTAGCTACAGCTTGGATAAACTAGAGTGGCTCCAGACAGAGTAAGTCAGAGTACCTACAGCTTGGATAAACTAGGGTAGCTCCAGACAGGGTAAGTCAGAGTAGCTACAGCTAGGATAAACCATAGTGGCTCCAGACAGGGTGAGTCACAGTAGCTACAGCTTGGATAAACCAGGGTGGCTCCAGACAGAGTAAGTCAGAGTACCTACAGCTTGGATAAACTAGGGTAGCTCCAGACAGGGTAAGTCAGAGTAGCTACAGCTAGGATAAACCATAGTGGCTCCAGACAGGGTGAGTCACAGTTGCTACAGCTTGGATAAACCAGGGTAGCTCCAGACAGAATAAGTCAGAATAGCTCCAGACAGTGTAAGGTAGAGCAGCTGTGACCGAGACTTGCACCCCCAGGAGTGCGACCACGTCTGGACAGTGCTCCGGCTATCCACCTCTGTGATATTGGCGGAAGTGTGCGAGAGAAACGAATGTATGCTGACAGTCGTAGCAGGCGAGGGTAACCGGAAGGTGTGTTTGTGGTGAAATCGGACCAGTGAAGAAAAATTCGTGTTTACTGCCTTCGCAATCAAATGTAATATGATGATAAAAACAAGATTATGTATAACAACACTTTGCATACAGGCATGTGTATTCACTCTTTTTTTTTTTTGGAAAGCAAGGAATTCTGTGACCTGAGATGGGAAGTGTGTTAGTTTATTTACATTTGGACTATACATTTTCGATGTTCGCGATACAGTCAGCCGCACGTAGTTGTGTCCGGACTCAGTAAGTGTCATAATAGAAAGGAAAAACGCTCACACACGCACACATAATATGGAACCGAACATAGCAGCTAGCCTGCGCAGTGGAGGATATTGTTGTTGAGAATAATTGCTACAGCTGATTCTAATGTTATTAAAAGTATTTGGGCGATAAGTAGGATAGAGAGTGTTGAGAGTACCAAAGAAGGTCCGGTATTCCCTGGTAGAGTTAAGAGAAGGTGACCCGCAATTATATTAGCGGCTAGACGAACAGCTAACATCCCCGGACGAATGATATTTCTAATCGTTTTAATACAAATTATGAAAGGTATGAGGACTGGAGGTGTTCCTTGTGGAACTATATGAGCGAACATATGAGTTGTATGGTTGATTCACCCATATATTATGAAAGATAATCACAAAGGTAGTGCTAATGCGAGTGTTAATACCAAATGTTTGGAGCTTGTGAAAATATTAGAAAATAGTCCTAAAATATTATTGAACAGAATAAGTGAGAATAGTGAAATAAAGATTAAAGTTCTTCCGTTATGACTAGTTGGTCCAATAATGGTTTTAAATTCATTATGGAATGTGTATGTAATAGAAAATCAGGTTATAGTAATACGTGACGAGATTAGTCAGTAAAGGAGGGGAAGTATTAGAAGCCCAAGAAATGTTCTTAGTCAATTGAGTGATAAATTTATAATACTAGATGTAGGGTCAAAAATTGAGAAGAGGTTATTTATCATTTTCAAATCATAGAGTTTGTAGTTAATGAAATTTTATCAGTTGGTGTGGGAATATTGTATGTAAAAATATAATAGTTTATAATTGCAAATAAAATAAGGGTGGTTGAGAATTAAAATAATAAAATTAATCACTTTATAGGTATTATCTGAGGAATGGCCCGGGGGCTGGGTGTTTGTGCTGTCCCCAACATCCCTGCAACTCACACACCACACATAACACTATCCTCCACCACAATAACACGCAGTTACCTACAAATGGCAGATGCCGCCCACCCTCGTCGGAGGGTCTGCCTTACAAGGGCTGCACTCGGCTAGAAATAGCCACACGAAATTAATTAAATCTGAGGAATAAAGAAATATTAAAGTTTTTAATTATTTTAGCATGACATACTAATGTTATGAATTAACTAATTTCTTCGTCAGAAGTAGGTGTTAATTACAATAAAATGGTTTAAGAGTCCAGTACTTACTTTCAGTCATCTGATGATGAGTTTATTATATTATTAATTCATTTAGTGAATGAGTTAATATTAATTCTTTCAATTATGATAGGTATAAATCTATGGTTGGCTCCACAAATTTCTGAGCATAGACCACAAAATAAGCCTGGTCGGTTTATAAAAAACTTGTTTGATTTAATCGACCTGGATAGCATCATCTTTTACTCCTTTTACTGGAATAAGTGTGCTTATAGGGAGGACAGTTCGGTTATGTACAACTAATAGTCGAAAACCGTCCACAGGTGTTTCGTTATAAGGGAGTATATATGAGTCAAATTCATAAGGAGTGGTAAAGTCTGTATATTCATAACTTCAATACCATTGGTATCCGACAGTCTTTACTGTGATGAATTGAACTATAGATTCATCAAGAAGATAAAGAAGTCGGAGGGATGGTAGAGCAATAAAAATTAGTGTAATTGCAGGGAGAATTGTTCAAATTACTTCAATTGTTTGTCCTTCAAGTAAATAACGATGGGTGAATTTATTAAATAACAAGCTTCCTATAATATAGGCCACTAGAATAGTAATTATTAATAAAATAAAGAGTGTATGATCATGAAAAAATTAATTGTTCTATTAAAAGGGAGGCACTGTTTTGTAGATTTAAAATCGATCAGGTTGCCATGTTCTAATAAAAGGGTGAACTTTATATGTAGAGCTTAAATCTACCGCACTATTCTGCCATATTAGAAGTTAGTTAGTATAGGCAATTCAGAGTATGAATGTTCAGCTGGTGGATGGGATTGATATCATTCTAATGAACTTACTATATATATAGGGAATAATACAGTTCGGTTTGAAATTATACTTTCTCAGATAATGAAAATAAGGAAGATAATGCCAATAAATGAGATATTGAAACAATATTTCAAGACATATAACTATCTGGGTAGTCGGAATAGCGACGTGGTATACCAGCTAATCCTAAAAAGTGTTGAGGGAAGAATGTTAATTTTACTCCTACAAATATAGATGTAAATTGAATTTTTAATCACTTAGGGTTCAGTGTTAATCCTGTAAATAAAGGGTATCATAGAATAAATAATAAATCCAGCTATGATTGCGAATACTGCTCCCATGGATAGAACATAATGGAAGTGGGCAACAACATAATATGTGTCATGTAAAATAATGTCAATTGAGAAATTAGCTAATACAACTCTGTCAATCCACCAATAGTAAAGAGGAAGACAAACCCTAGCATTCAAAGTAAGGCTGGGCTATAAGTCAATTGAGTTCCGTGTAGAGTGGCAACTCAACTAAACATTTTAATTTCCGTAGGAACAGCAATGATTATAGTGGCAGAAGTAAAATAGGCCCATGTGTCTACGTCTATTCCTACAATAAATATATGGTGTGCCCATACAACAAATCCTAAAAGCCCAATTGCTATTATTGCGTAAATTACCTATACCTAAAGTACCGAAGGCTTCCTTTTTTCCTCTTTCCTGGCTAATAATATGTGAGACTATACCAAACCCTGGAAGAATTAAAATGTATACTTCAGGGTGTCCAAAGAATCAAAAAAGGTGTTGATAGAGATCTCCTCCACCGGCGGGATCGAAAAATGAGGTATTTAATGTTCCGTCAGTAAGTAGCATGGTGATGGCACCTGCTAGTACGGGTAAAGAGAGAAGGAGAAGAAGAGCGGTAATAGCTACGGCCCATACGAATAAAGGCGTTTGATGTAGTGACATCCCAGTAGCTCGTAGTTAAAATAGATGACGGATCTAAAAGGTAATCCTAATGTTGAAATTCCGGTAAGGGTAAGTACAATTGGGAAAAGGGTACGATTAAGGGAACCAGCTAAAGCTAGCTTTAGCTCAGTATAGGAGAACAGGAATGCGAGAAATGTTAATTGGAGGTAATAAAATAATGTTACGAGAGTTATAATTACCATGATGGTTAAAATAAATTGATAGTTTAAATCAGTTAAGCTTTGAATAATCAATCATTTAGGTGAGAACCCTAGAAAAGGAGGCAATCCACCAAGAGACAACAGAAGAAGGAATTAACAAGATTTTGTAATAATTTCTAATTTTGTGCTATTAAAATTAACAGCACCTAAAAAGAATGAAACCCCTGCTAAATGGAGAGAGAAAACTGCTAAATCAACGGAGGCTCCAGCATGAGCGATTCCTGAAGAGAGGGGAGGATATACGGTTCAACCAATACCTGCACCGCTTTCCATTAAACTACTTCTAAGTAACAAGGTTTATGAGAGAGGAAGTAATCAAAAACTTGCATTGTTTATTCGGGGGAAGGCTATATCAGGAGCTCCAAGTATAAGTGGAACTAATCAATTTCCGAAACCCCCAATTATAATAGGTATCACCATGAAGAAAATTATTACAAATGCGTGGTCGGTGACGATTACATTATAAATTTGGTCATCACCAATTAAGTAGCCTGGTTATCCTAGTTTTGCTCGAATTAATAATCTGAGAGACGCACCCACCATTCCTGCTCAGACAAAAAAATTAAATTATAATGTTCCAATGTAACTTAGTTATGATTAGTTGAAAAATGTCATCGTTGCGGTAATGTGGCTGAGATTATAGGAGGTAAACTGTAAATTTACTTAGGAGAATTTTCTCCCCTACCAGGCTTTGTAGTCAATAATGACGTTAGACTGCAATTCAAAAGGAGTAGATATAACTATTAAGGCTTAAAAATTTTCTGTCTTTATTTATAGCTTTGAAGTCTTTGAAGCATAAAATAGATGACGGATCTAAAAGGTAATCCTAATGTTGAAATTCCTGTAAGGGTAAGTACAATTGGGAAAAGGGTACGATTAAGGGAACCAGCTAATGCTAGCTTTAGCTCAGTATAGGAGAACAGGAATGCGAGAAATGTTAATTGGAGGTAATAAAATAATGTTACGAGAGTTATAATTACCATGATGGTTAAAATAAATTGATAGTTTAAATCAGTTAAGCTTTGAATAATCAATCATTTAGGTGAGAACCCTAGAAAAGGAGGCAATCCACCAAGAGACAACAGAAGAAGGAATTAACAAGATTTTGTAATCCGGTCGGTGGTTATTGTTAGAAACTTTTGGTTAACATGATAAATGTGATGTATATTAAATACTAAAATGATGGATAAACTGAGGAATGAATAGACAGTGAAATATAATTCTCATAAGTCTTCTCCTACCACTATGGCGGCAATTATTCAACCAATGTGATTAATAAAAGAATAAGCTATTAATTTTCGTAAGGAACTTTGGTTGAGCCCCCCTAAAGACCCAATTAATACTGAAGTGAGGATAATCGTTCTAATGAAAATGTTTATTTCAATAATGTAGGCCAAAAGTATTAAGGGGCAATTATTTGTCAGGTTATTAAGATAAAACAGTTTTCATCTTAATCCTTCTATTGTTGCTGGAAACCAAAAATGGAAGGGGGCGGCTCCCATTTTTAGTAACAATGCTGAACATATTAGGGTTGAAAAGATTTCGGAACTTATAATAAAAGGGTTGTGAGAAAATGTGAATATTAAGATAATAGAGAAAAGTAGTGCAGCGGAAGCTAGGGCTTCAATCAATCAATCACTACTGATCTGCATTTAGGGCAGTCGCCCAGGTGGCAGATTCCCTACCTGTTGTTTTCCTAGCCTTTTCTTAAATGATTGCAAAGAAATTGGAAATTTATTGAACATCTCCCGCGTAAGTTATTCCAATTCCTAACTCCCCTTCCTATAAACGAATATTTGCCCCAATTTGTCCTCTTGAATTCCAACTTTATCTTCATATTGTGATCATTCCTACTTTCAAAGACACCATCCAAACTTATTCGTCTACGGATGTCCTCCCACGCCATCTCTCCACTGACAGCTCGGAACATACCACTTAGTCGAACAGCTCGTCTCCTTTCTCCCAAGTCTTCCCAGCCCAAACTTTGCAGCATTTTTGTAACGCTACTCTTTTGTCGGAAATCGCCCAGAACAAATCGAGCTGCTTTTCTTTGGATTTTTTCCAGTTCCTGAATCAAGTAATCCTGGTAAGGGTCCCATACACTGGAACCATACTCTAGTTGGGGTCTCACCAGAGACAAATATGCTCTCTCCTTTACATCCTTACTACAACCCCTAAATACTCTCATAACCATGTGCAGAGATCTGTACCCTTTATTTACAATCATATTTATGTGATTATCCCAATGAAGATCTTTCCTTATATTAATACCTAGGTATTTAAAATGATTCCCAAAGGGAACTTTCGCCCCAGCAACGCAGTAATTGAAACTGAGAGGAGTTTTCCTGTTTGTGAAACTCACAACCTGACTTTTAACCCCGTTTATCATCATACCATTGCTTACTGTCCATCTCACAACATTATCGAGGTCATTTTGCAGTTGCTCACAATATTGTAACTTATTTATTACTCTGTACAGAATAACATCATCTGCGATCATCTGATTCCACTTCTTTACACATATCATTGATATATATATATAAGAAAACATAAAGGTCCAATAATACTGCCTCGACGAATTCCCATCTTAATTATTACAGGGACAGATAAAGCTTCACCTACTCTAATTCTCTGGGTTCTATTTTCTAGAAAAATAGATACCCATTCAGTCACTCTTTTGTTAAGTCCAATTGCACTCATTTTTGCCAGTAGTCTCCCATGATCTACCCTATCAAATGCCTTAGACAGGTCAATCGCAATACAGTCCAATTGACCTCCTGAATCCAGGATGTCTGCTATATCTTGCTGGAATCCTACAAGTTGGGCTTCAGTGGAATAACCTTTCCTAAACCCACTAAGAAGTACAAACCCACTAAGAAGTACAAATTTCTGGATTCCAGAAATATGTCCTTGAGGGGGGTGCTCACAGTAGATCTATCGACTAAAGTGGGGGAGTAATGGGGAACAATCTCAGCGAGAAAGGTCTGATAAGTAAACCAAAGTCAGTCTTGAGTCGTTACAATTCTTGAAACCTTTTCGAAACCAGACGCTGGAAAGCTCTCAAGGCGACTGAACTGCTGTCACCATCCCACACCACTCCCGGGCAGGAGCATGTCGGGAACCCTCGCGCCTGTAGTGTGCTTGGCCATGCCTGATAAGCTGAAGTGATCCACATCACTGCTGTCACCATCCCACACCACTCCCGGGCAGGAGCATGTCGGGAACTCTCGCGCCTGTAGCGTGCTTGGCCATGCCTGATAAGCTGAAGTGATCCACATCACTGCTGTCACCATCCCACACCACTCCCGGGCAGGAGCATCTCGGGAACTCTCGCGCCTGTAGTGTGCTTGGCCATGCCTGATAAGCTGAAGTGATCCACATCACTGCTGTCATCATCCCAGACCACTCCCGGGCAGGACCATGTCGGGAACTCTCGCGCCTGTAGTGTGCTTGGCCATGCCTGATAAGCTGAAGTGATCCACATCACTGCTGTCACCATCCCACACCACTCCCGGGCAGGAGCATGTCGGGAACTCTCGCGCCTGTAGCGTGCTAAGCCAGGCCTGATAAGCTGAAGTGATCCACATCACTGCTGTCACCATCCCACACCACTCCCGGGCAGGAGCATCTCGGGAACTCTCGCGCCTGTAGCGTGCTAAGCCAGGCCTGATAAGCTGAAGTGATCCACATCACTGCTGTCACCATCCCACACCACTCCCGGGCAGGAGCATCTCGGGAACTCTCGCGCCTGTAGTGTGCTTGGCCATGCCTGATAAGCTGAAGTGATCCACATCACTGCTGTCACCATCCCACACCACTCCCGGGCAGGAGCATGTCGGGAACTCTCGCGCCTGTAGTGTGCTTAGCCATGCCTGATAAGCTGAGGTGATCCACATCACTGCTGTCACCATCCCACACCACTCCCGGGCAGGAGCATGTCGGGAACTCTCGCGCCTGTAGCGTGCTTGGCCATACCTGATAAGCTGAGGTGATCCACATCACTGCTGTCATTATCCCACACCACTCCCGGGCAGGAGCATGTCGGGAACTCTCGCGCCTGTAGCGTGCTTGGCCATGCCTGATAAGCTGAAGTGATCCACATCACTGCTGTCACCATCCCACACCACTCCCGGGCAGGAGCATCTCGGGAACTCTCGCGTCTGTAGCGTGCTAAGCCAGGCCTGATAAGCTGAAGTGATCCACATCATCAGAAACTAAGTTTGTGACACAATGCATAGCCCGTTAAATGATTCGACTTACCACGACGACTGCTGCCCAGTTGAATATTGGAGTGCCACCATGCCCATACAACGACATCCTTAGCCATACTGCTTGGTTATCAGGTCCACTGCCTCTCATGTCACACAGCATTTAGTTGGTGTCCAGGATGCCGAGTGAAATCTGATCCTGCCCTAAATGCAGAATTAAAATATTCGGTCTGGCTGGGAATCGAATGTAGTGCTTCCAAGTAAGAAGCAGACATGTAACTGGCAGATGTAGTTCTTGGACGGTACAGCACTGGTTAGCTCCAGTTATTTGAAAGTGCTAAAGTACGCCAGCCTCAATTTGG
The DNA here is from genome assembly GCF_040414725.1 of Anabrus simplex. Taxonomy (NCBI): domain Eukaryota; kingdom Metazoa; phylum Arthropoda; class Insecta; order Orthoptera; family Tettigoniidae; genus Anabrus; species Anabrus simplex. Next base: position 45,449,764 of record NC_090266.1, on the reverse strand, counting down.
TAGGTATTCCGACACGAAAAGGAATCACCATGGAACAAACTTCCGGCACCTCGGCTTCTCCGTAAATCGTAAAGGTAGTTAGTGAGACATAAAACAAATACAGTAAAACCTGCCTTAACGGACACCTCTCCCCGGCAGACACCCCTCATTGGCGGACGATTTTCTAGGTCCGTAATTAAAGACCACGTTGTGTATGAGTAATTTACCCCTCTTATACGGACTCCCTTTATTACGGACGCGGATACAGCATAACCACAAGAAACTCCAATTAAACCTTTCCTAACGGACACTTTCTTTTTCAAAAATACTGTATTTGTGTCCTGCACAGTATATATTCGCTTACTTTTTGCACAGGCGGTACTTCCAAGACTCGCAGACACCGTGACTTTTGGTCCAGGCTGTACACATTCTTGGAAGGCAACACTCAAGCTACGCTATCACTTTCCGAAGTTGTGTAATCTGACATGCTCGACAGTGCTGGAATTCGTACCTTCACTGTCAGGTTACTTTTCATTGACTCATGGGCTTTCGATGTGTTCAGTTTTACGTTAGTAAGTTGGTGTAAACATGGCTCCGAAGAAGTTTTTAACTCTAAAAGAAAAGGTTAGGCATAATAGACTATAATAAATGTGAGAAGAGTGGTGTGCGTAAACTGTCTAAAGTGTTCAAGATTGGAAAGACACAGGCAGCTGAAATTGTGAAAAAGCAAGAGGAGCTAGTGAAAGAATGGCATTTAAATGGCAACGATAAACTGTTTCAAAATGGTAGTGGAGCTCTCATTGATGAGGCAATGCTAAAGTGGTTCGCTAAAATAAGAAGTCAGAATGTCCCTGTGTCAGGACCAATGATACAAGCAAAAGCGTTAGAATTCGCGGCAGAATTAGGTATTGGAGATTTCAAAGCCTCGAATGGCTGGCTAGAAAGATTCAGAAAGCGATATGGTATCAACTTCAGAGTGATTTGCGGAAAATCATCCAGTGTTAATATGAACATTGTTGAAAACTGGCAAGAAAAAATACCTTCAATCATAGACGGGAATGCTCCGGAAAATATTTTGAATGCCGATGAAACTGGATTATTTTCCATGCTTTACCCAACAAAACTTTGTGTTTCAAAGGAAATCGTTGTATTGGTGGAAAAGTTGGGAAAAAACGTCTTACAGTCTTGTTATGTGCAAGTATGAGTGGAGAACGGGAGAAGCCCCTTGTGATAGGAAAAGCTGCAAAACCAAGGTGTTTTAAGAACATGGACGTTACGAAGTTTGGCACTGAATGGAAAGCGAATAGGAAAGCATGGATGACCAGAGAAATAATGAGAGTAGCCAGGACAATTGGACAGAAAAATGATACGCCAGGAGCGAAAAGTGTTATTCTTCCTCAATAATGCAGCATCGCATCCGGATACAATTAATTTGCAAAATGTGAAGATCGTCTTTTTCCCACCAAATGTAACATAAGTTTCTCAGCCGCTTGACCAATGCACGGAAAAACGTTACGCCTCAACAAATCGTAACTGCTTCTGAAAGCTGGGTTTTTCACTAGTGGTGGACATCCCGAAATAGAATCGGATATCCTTCCTAAGAGCATGGAAACGACAGAACAGTTGATTAATGCAGCAGGTTACAGTGTACAAGTAAACACCTATATCGAAATTGATGCAGATATTCCAACAGAGTGTGAGAGTGGAGACATGAAAACGATTCTTCAGTCAATCCAAGGGAAGAAGGATGAAAATTAAGATTCTGACGAAAGCGGGAGTGAAGGTGATGCTAATGACAACTTTGAAGAAAATATGGAAATTAATGTGCTGCCAATAACCTCGTACAGTAAGGCTCTTGACTTTGTTAAGCGACTGAAAGAATTCTATTATAAATAAAATGATGAAAAAGGCGTAAATTTGACCCAGGATTTAATTGCACACGGAAAATATCATTGCTAAACCGAAATGGACAAAACAAACGAACATTAAGAAAATTTTTTTCTAGTGCTAATGTTTTACTTTACTGTGCTAGAGATTGCTACATCTACATACTGATTTAAAGTTTCAAAAACTCATATGTTCTTCTTAATTTTAATATGGTGAACGGCAATAATGTACAGTGTGCTCAATAGAGGTTTCCATAGAAGTGTTTTTGTCTCTTTAATACAGTACATCGCAGCTGCAGCAGCCCATCTACAACTTTCTCATGTGAGTACAGTGCAGTATATTGTACAATACTGTATACAGTATACAATTAAATGTACATTTGCGAGAATTGTTAACACTGACTATACATGGGTTATTGTGTTCCAACTTATGTTTATTGGTACCGGTTTCATAACCTATCTCGGGCTGTCACCCCTTCATAACGGACATTTTTTTCTGTCCCGAAGGTGTCTGTTATAGGGAGGTTTAACTGTATTATTATTATTATTATTATTATTATTATTATTATTATTATTATTATTATTATTATTATTATTATTATTATTATTATTATTATTATTATTATTATTATTATTATTATCACAATAACATAGGACTGACGACATAAATACTGACTGACTGTTCTTCGTTTGAGCGTCCAGTCGACAAGCATCTTATCCACAGCCATGACATCTTCTGCTTCCACACTGCCTGTCCTGAAATCACTAGATATCAAGTCACAGCTTGTTATCTTTCTTCTTATTTTACATCTGAGTCTTGTAGTCTCTTGGGTTACATTCCTTCGTCCGTATCCCAAAGGCCCCGTCTTCACTTAACACGAGTCGCCATTGTTGGTGCGCTTTGAACAGTCAGCTATTGATGGTGTTCTGTATTGTTGTGATAAAGTAGAAATTAATAGTAAAACTGTGTCATTATGTGTCTGATTTGGATAGTGTATATATTGTACGTTTGGTGACAGTAGAAGCAATCAAGATTAGTGATATATAGGGTAAATTAAATTTACATTGATTGGTTCTGTTGTGTTGGTAGGTTTCGTGCTGTAGCTTAGGATTACTTTGTTTCGACTTTGAGTTAGGGGAAATATAAAATAATATTTCCTTTATAGTGTTTAAATATCTGTAGATTTGTGTTGCTAGGGTACTTTTGAAGACAGTTCATTATACGGCGTTGCACATTCCAAAGTTTTCACATTCATATTTGATAATCTTACTAAACTCAGCATTTCATATACAGTACATACTACTTGAAGATCCGCAGTACCTGTAATGTTGACATAAATACGATCGCCTTTTAAATTTTGTTTTTAAAAATGAGTACAAGCGAATATAAGGAATTTCACTGTCAAGATAGTTAACGGTCTTTGTATTGTTGATTATTGTTACTCCTACCACTGTTGGAATTCGGTTGAGTAAAGAATTAATAAACCAATTCCTGTTCTCCGATATGTGTACTTCAAGTCTCCGGCGTGGATTCGAGAGAAAATGTTTTAAACATCTTCCTTTTTCTATTTCAGCATTTAAGGGCAGTTCTAATTTCCGTCATGGTAGGAAATAATAATACCATATTTTAATTTGCTTTACGTCGCATCGACACAGATAGGTGTTATGGCGACGATGGGATACACGAAAGGTCTAGGAGTGGGTAGGAAGTGGCCGTGGCTTTAATTGAGGTACAGCCCCAGCATTTGTCTGGTGTGAATATGGGAAACCACGGAAAACCATCGTCAGGGCTGCCGACATTGGGGTTCGAACCCCCTATCTCCCAAATGCAAGCTCATGGATGCGCGCCCCTAACCGTACGGCCAGCTCGCCCGGTAGTAATAACAATAATAATAATAATAATAATAATAATAATACTCCACCAGCCGTAATAGCTCATCTAAGTTTTAAATACATGTATATTATTTCCGTCAACTTGTTGAAATTACTATAATCTTAAGCGCAGTTTAGAATAGTAGTGTAGTTATTCTATTAGACAGTACCTTGCTTGCTTCATTTTTTCCTAATACTTGCGTATCCTTCCGATATTCAATAATTGACAACAGTTTCCATTTCTATCACAATGAAGTAAGATATAATAACATTAGGGAGCCTCCGTGGCTCAGACGACAGCGCGTCGGCCTCTCACCGCTGGATACCGTGGTTCAAATCCCGGTCACTCCATGTGAGATTTGTGCTGGGCCAAGCCGAGACGGGACAGGTTTTTCTCCTGGTACTCCGGTTTTCCCTGTCATCTTTCATTCCAGCAACACTCCCCATTCTCATTTCATAGCATCTATCAATCATTGATAAATCACTTTGGGAGTGGCGACCCCATCGTACTAATAGCCTATATATGTTTCGTTCATTACATCCCTGGCCCGGTCAATGACTGGAAAACGGGTTGTAGGTTTTCATTTTCATGTTAATAATAATAATAATAATAATAATAATAATAATAATAATAATAATAATAATAATAATAATAATAATAATAATAATAATAATATATGCCTAATTAGTATTGTAGTCATTATTTTATTAGTTACATGTTGCTTACTTTATTGTCGCCTGACCCTTGTGTAATAGACTCGCCAGGTTTTTCTTCCTTCATTTACTTTTATTCACAGAATACGATATTTTATTTTTCATATTTTCCATGAAGAAATTGGAGAGATTGAAGTATATAATTAGGATTCTCACGGAAGACAGCAATGAAGGTAGATCTCTCTCTCAAATAATGTACCGTAAGTATAGACGTGGGAATGGAAGGAAAGGGGCAAAATGCAAAAGACAGATGGGATCATGTTTTGAGGGGCAGGAAGTGGAGAAACAAAGGTCTACTGTTGGAATGTTGTGGTTTTTTCATAAAAATAAAATGTCATGTATCATATCTTGTATTAGTTATAGGAAAACAACATTAAGATTGTGTGTTGTTAACTCCGGTAAATTTAGTCCAGTGGTTTATCTTCGTTTGTTTTTGTTCTTTGAACGTTGCAACTGCTTGGTTTGTGTGTTGATAACAGCTCGTAATAAAAGGATGTGTGTGATGAAGCTGGTGTTTCTATGGTATAATTTGATTACCTAAACCGGTGTAGTGAGCAGAAATGAAGATATATCAACATCTATTCAAGGGTAGAATTCAGGACAGGTATCGTTGAGAAATTGGTATGAGTCACTGCAGGTAGAACAGTAGAGAAGAGATGAGAAACAGGGAAGTGTTGCACAGGAGGAAGAAAGGAAAAGTTGGGAAAGGGAAATGTACAGGGAAGGATAGGAAAAGAAAGGTGGAACAGCGTCATGGGAGGAAGAAAAGGAAGGAAGAAATATGTTCTGCAGACATCAGGAAAGATAGGGGAAACCAGGAGGGGAGGGGATCAAATGAAGTGGGTGCTGTTGAGGCTCTGGACATAGGGGACTCGTGCCGCTTACTCCACTGTTAGACATGTGGTGAAAGTGTACGGAGGAAAGGGAACCAGAGTAGAGTGTTATCCAGGAATTAAGTTAAGGCGGATGTTGAAGAAAGCAGAAGGGAAGGAGGAAGATAAGGAGAAGGTGGTAGTTTCTCATGTTGATACGACAATGTAAGGCAAGCAGGAATATGTATTAACATGGCTGGGGATGTGAGGGATCTGATTAATTCAGCACGAAAGCAGTTTAAGGGAGCAGAGACAGTAATCAGTAGGATACGGTGTAGGAGGGATAATGACTGGAGGTGATCGGGGATTTAAGTTAGTCTAGGGAGAGGGTATGTGGGAAACTGAGAATAACATATCCACATCGTAATGGATGGGTCGGTCTGTGCGAGATAAGGACCCGCAGCCAGGCGGCCTTAACTTGAATAGCCGGATACAAGTGAACTGTGCATTGCTGGTCTTTCACTGATTGTGCTCTTATGATATCATTACTAGCTGTTTTAATTATTATTACACTAGCAGAAATGGAAAGTGTTACACCATGAACACCTTGACCGAACGCCATCAAACTGATACCCCAGTATTTCAATGCTTGTGAGATAAGTTGAATAAAATTTCAACCTCATGCGACCTAATTCTTAGTACAGGAAAACGCCATTCCTGAAGATGGCGGCTGGTGTGTGTACATGATTGCTGTTGGGTGTGTCTAACGTTACTGGCTATTTTCAAGTAGGGATCGCAACACAGCATGCCTACAAGAATAGCACGGGAAGTTTATCGCCATCTTTCGAACTTTGTGAAAGGTCGAATCACTGGCATGGAAGATATGGGTGCATCATACCGGCAGATTGCGCAGACAGTTGGCTGTAGTGCAATGACTGCAGAACGAGTAGTGATGACATGGACTCAGGACAACAGTGTGGCACGAAGTACGAGAAGATCATAGGATTCGTCGGCTGGCTCTGACAAACAGAACGATGACAACAGCAGAAATCCAGGCAGAGGTTACAGGATGAGTGTCACCACGAACCGTCGGGAACAGATTACTGGAAGCTGGGTTGCGATCTCGAATTGCCATGCGCTGTTTACAGCTGACACCAAACCACAGCCAACGGAGACTTGCACAGTGTATAGTCAGAGTCTCGCTTCTGTTTGTGGCGATCAGATCGATATGAACATGTCCGTAGACAACCTGGTGAAAGGTCACAGGAAGCAGCGACTATAGAGGGGCATACCCATCCAACTCCTAAAATCGTGGTATGGGGAGCAATTGGATATGAGAACAGGGTGAATTTGGTACTTGTTGAAGGGAGACTACATGCTCGCCAGTATGTGGCAAGAGTGGTAAACCCTGTTGTCATACCATTTATGACGAGGGTTCCAAATGGTATATTCTAGCAGGATAATGCAAGAGCCCACACTAGTTCACACCAGAAACGCCTTGATGAATGTACGGATCCTTGACAGGCCCACCCGGTCCCCTGATTTGTCACCCATACAGCATGTCTGGGATGTGATGGGAAGACGCATACAGTAATACCAGCCTCCAGCCAGCAATCTTCATGAACTGACACAGCAAGTGCTTCAAGCATGGCAAGAAATCCCTCAAAATGACATTCGGAGACTGTTTACTTCAATGGCACACCAAATAAAAGAGTGTATTCGTTCCCATGCGGTCATACCCATACTGACAATGATGGATAGTTTCGAATGGACTGAAAGTTTAATCATTTAATACCTCTTATGTGATGAACATCTCCACAAAGTTTGATCAATACCGGAGCGGTACATCATGGTATAACACTTTCCAATTCTGCTACTGTACTGTTGTTGTTGTTGTTGTTGTTGTTGTTGTTGTTACGGGGCTTCCGTGGTTCACAGAGGGATAAGAAGCACCTGGGTTGAATGGCTGGAGAAATAAGTAACCAGAGCAGAACTTAACACAACAAATTTGGAAATGTCATTTCTTTCCTTTTGTTAAAATTTAGAGCTGGAAAATCTGAGTGAATAACAAATAAATAGAACAGATTATTAATGACCTCGTCAGCTCTAACAATATCAGGAACTTAGAAGTTCGAAGATCAGGTACAAAACTTGAGATAATTACTAGGCAGTCAATTTACATAGAAAAAATCATTATTGCTCTTGACAGGTACAGTATTTTACAAGAGCACGAGTTGCTCTGATCATTTACACTACATAGGAGTCTGCACTCAAAATATACCATAGTCTAGCCTCGCAGAGGCATCAGTTTCTTATGGCACACTAAAATTCCCCCTGACAACCTATCGGTTGGCCTCAGATTAAAGTATTCATACACAGTTGCCCCGTTGTGGGCTTATCTCTTGCTCAACAGTTGCATTAGTCACTGTTCCCAAAGGGAACTAACACAAGGAAATCTTTACACTCTGAAATAAATAAACAGGGGCACAATTGCCTATACTACATGGCCTTAGTGCTAAAAGAACAAGTTGCACATAACCGGCCATAAACAAAAGGCAAGGAGGCAAAACACCAGCACTCCTTTATAGAAATTGTTAAAACCCTAAGTGGGCTTATGGCCCGAAGATAGAGAGGCTACGGGGGGCTGGGTAAAGGAGAAAACATTAATTCCAAGACCAGATTTACGCAATTTAGAGGTTGAAAGCTTTAGTTACCCAATGCAAGGCTGAATGGGAAACAACAGGGGGATCTCACTCTTTGTTCCCTTACATTACATATTTCCCGGTAGGGAATAGAGCCAAAGTCCTCAGACTTGCCAAAAATTCTACACTGAAACCACCAGTTTACAAAATTACATTAAAAGAAAAGAGGTTGAAACCTTCCCCTCAAACTACACGCAGGAGCTATCACATGTCTAGGTAATTTCTGCCATGAATTACCTTGTGCAGTTGGATCTTCCTCACGCTGGCCTCGGCTGTGCCTCCCGTAGGTCAAGTCCCACTCCCAAGCAGTGGAGCAATTCAGACAAGACGCCCCTAAAGTGCCCTGCTTTTACAGTACCATAAGGGGGAAGCTTCCAGAACTCTTTACTGATAGGCTGGATTCCTGTATACATCCCCGGTTTTAATTGGCTTGTGAACATATTTACCAGCATCTGATAGGTTGATTACAATCTAGGAGGAACCAGCTGAAGTGCTGACAACTTCTGCACATTAAAAAAACAATCCTGAGAAAAAGTTTACCAACTTCTAAAATAAACATTACTCTATGAAATAATTAGAGTTTAGCCCGCGAGAGGGAGAAAACAAATCGATGATGGAACTATCTAACTGTAGAAGATGAAATTCTTTGGAACTTCACAAGTTCAAGTCCGTTGGTATAAATAGCCTTAGAAAAGACGCGCAATTTAAATAGCCGGGGAAAGAGTAACCCTGGTACAATTATTAATATAATTATTGTTGTATGTCTCACTGGTGTGGAATTTTATTTCAGTTATATTTTGATTGTGTTTAATTGTGCTTTATCTAGTATTAATTACTTTAGTATTAATAATGACTCTAATGTATACTAATTTGTTTAGTGTAACAGAAGGCCAAATGAGCTTAAATACGCAAATAAAGTACCATAAGTGCATATCTATTGCTATCTATAAGTAGGAGGTTTGGTTTGGGGATTTGTATCGCTGGATATTCAGGGAAACAGGGTGGACTAGGGAGTGGCGATGAAAGTACAGGGAGTTAGAAGTCAAGAAAAGATGACATAAAGTTGTTAGTGTTTAACTGTAGAAGTGCTCTAAAGAAAGAAATAGAATTAAATAATTTAATAGATGATTGCAATAGATAAATTGCAATAGAAGTTGAATCATGGCTGCTAAGTAATATTATGGACGATTATAATTAAAAGGGGAGTTCCTCAAGGCAGTGTTATTGGTTCATTATATATATATTTACTTGTCCTGACTGACTGACTGACTGACTGACTGACTGACTGACTGACTGACTGACAGATTCATCATCGCCGAGCCAAAACTACTGGACATAATGAAATGACATTTTTAGGATACATTTATAGTACAATGTAGGTGCTTGCTAAGGGAGAATTTTTGGATATTCCGTCGCAAAGAGGGTGAAATTTTAAAATGAGTGTATCTATATCTCAAAACTTTAAAAGTTTACAGACGTAAAAATTGGTATTTAGAATCCCATTTAAAAATAATGAAACACATTTTTTGTTTTCCGAAAACCCAATAGAAGGGATGAAAAAGGGTGAAAAAGGGGTTGAATGCCTTAAATTAGGATACTTATATCACAGAAACAGAAGATATTAAAGACCTGAAAATTGGTATTTGGGATCGCCTTTGGAAGTAAACACGTATTTTTTTGTTTTTGGAAAATCCAACTAATGGGGGTTACAGGAGTGACAAATTGGAGTGAAATTTTAGAAAGACTATATCTACAGTATATCTCAGAAACGTAAAATGTTACAGACGTAAAAATTGGTATTTTGGAATCTCCTGTAAAAGTAAAGAAACATGTGATTTGCTTTTATAAACTCCACTTAAGGGGAACTATAAAGAGGGTGAAATATTAAAATGAGCATTTCTACAGTACGTCTCAAAAACTTAACATGTTACCGAAGTGAAAAATAGTATTTTTATCTCTGTTAAAAACATAGAAACATGTCTTTTTGTTTTCTGGAAAACCACTTGGCTGGAGGGGTAAAAGTGACAGAAAATGGGGTAGAATTATTTTAATTATGATACTGATATCTCAAAAGCTGAAGGTGTTACAGAAGTGAAATTTTGTATTTGAAATCTCCTTTAAAAATAAAGAAATACGTATTTTTGTTTTCGAAAATCCACCTAAAAGTGGGGGAATAGAAAAATTATTTGAATTATTTGTATGAGGATACTATTATCTCAAAAACGAAAGACTTTGCAGACGTGAAATTTGGTATTTGGAATCTGCTTTAAAATTAAAGAAACACGTATTCTCAGAAAATCCAATGAAGGGGGGAGGTGAATGAATTAAAAAATTAATTGAATTAATTGTGTAAGGTTACTTACACCTAATAAAAACTAAAGTTTTTACAGACGTGAAAATTGGTTTTGGATCTCCTTTAAGAACAAAGATAAAAGCGTTTTGGGGGGAAAATCATCTTAGGGGCGGGGGTGAAAGGGAGTTGAATTCCTTTTATGAGGACACATTTCTCAAAAACTGAAGATGTTAGAGTCGTGATAATTGGGATTTAAAAGATCCTTTACTATTAAGGAAACAAGTATTTCTTGCCGGAAAATTCACTTAAGGGGGGGAGAGTGTGAAAGGAAGTGAAAAAGTGATTTTTTTATGGGGATACTTATATCTCGGAACTGAAGGTAACAGACGTGAGTATTGGTATTTGAAATCTCCTTTAAACATAGAGAAATACGCCTTTCTTGGGGGAGCGGCGGGGGGTGGGGAAATCAACTTAACGGCAGTGGGGTGAAAAACGAGTTGAGACCAATTGATTTTACTGTTCATAATGTCCTTTTTCTGATCATAAACTGATCATTTTTAATCTTTCGTAGTTTCGTTTTCAAGACCTATCTTTTCCTTTGGAGAACAAAATGTTAGATTACTGTAGATTCTCCTGGCATATAAATAAAAATGTAAACACATTTAAAATAAACGATAGGAATGATAGTGACCATGCAATTGTTTACCTCTATAATAAGGTCAATAATGCACGGAAGTATATCACTCGTGTCGCCAGAAAACTCGCGCACTTGCCTACGCGCGACGATGGTGCTGGTCACATTGTCAGCAATGACAATGGCAGCAGATGTAATTTACCGCCAAGTAGCGGTCTTGCATCTTGCTGTGGGGTCCATAACATCAATAATAATAATAATAATAATAATAATAATAATAATAATAATAATAATAATAATAATAATAATAATGTTCTGGACCGTCGTCTAAATGTGTGGACCGTGCTGGAAACCGGTCCTGGCCGGGTAATGACTACAATTGCAGTCCGGCCGCGGGTTCAGTACTGCCAAGGCACCCAAGACGACACCACGCCGGATCTCCTCAAGGATTTGATCCATATTAAAAATGCTTATATGAAAAGATGGCAAAGATTTAGGGACCCAACTGACCTGGTGGCATACCTGTACCTAGCCCGGGAAGTACGAAATCGATTGCTGGAAAGAAAGATTGAAAAATGGGGGGAACTTTTTTTCGTAATCTCTCAGAAAACGAGTCAGATCACGGATTTTTGCGGATTCTCTCAGAAAACGAGTGCAATCGCGAATTTCGGCGGATTATATATAAAACGTTAAGCATTAAATTATAAATTTCGGTATAATTCCGTAGCGAAGCACGGGTATGTTGTTAGTACATATATATAAAACATATGTGGTACGAGTAAAGAACTGGAATCAGAGATAAGGCATTTTGGGGGTGATGTAATAATCAGTTACAGGACTGCAAGTGACTGCAAAAATATCTTGTTGTGAGATGGAGAGCTAACAACGCTATGATGGTAATCGGGATGAAAATTCAGGTTGCAAGTTCCACCAAGACGACCCTTCAGTTGTATTTATTGTGTTGAAGGTGTGAACGTACCTCGTGGGAATCACCTCGTTATTAATATAAGGAAAGATCTTCGCTAGGGTAATTACATCAATGTGACTGTAACGAAAATTTATACATCCCTTCATATGGTTATGAGGGTATTTAGGGGCTGTAGTAAGGATATAAAGGAGAAGGCATATAACGCACAGGTAAAACCACAATTAAAAAGTGTGTTCCAATATATGAAATCCTCACCGGGATTTCTTGATTCGAGAACTACAAAATCCAAAGGAAAGCAGTATGCATTTTTCCGGGTGATTTCCGTGAAAAGAGTAATGTTGCAAACTTCAGACTGGGAAGACGTGGGTCTAAGAAGACAAGCTACGCGACTAAGAGGTATGTCACAATTACAAAGAATGGGTACCGTCCACAAAATCAATACTTTATTATGCCTTATTACTATGCAGTAACAGTTTCGGCCTTCAAAGAGGTCATCTTCAGCTTGTCATGAACACCAAAGTTAACTTAACATATAATTTAAAAAACATTACTAAATCTGATGAAGAAAGTCACATGACATGAGTGATAATATTAAAATATACAACGATATAATGTGTCCTCTGGTTTTAAAAACAAGCGTCGATATTCTATGGCATGCAGATCTTACATAAAATTCTGGTGTACTGTTCGTGAGTAACAGATAATTTGTTAAAATACAATTTTACACTTAAAATGTTTATAGCATTCTTGATGTACAATTTGGAGTTTAACTCATGTTGGTAAATCGTTGCATACGTTCATGGATATATCTGTACCAAGCATTCTAGAATATTCCAGGACATGGATGTGATAAAAACTAGTAAAATATAGTACATTAAAATATATGTTCGATAACATAAAATGTTCACAGCATTCTTGCGGTACAATTTGGATTTATATTAATGTTGGTAAAGCATGTGTACGTTCACAGATATGTTTGTACCAAGCATTCTAGAATGTTCAATGATGGAATTGTTTATCTTGTGCGTTCATACAGTTGAGAATGTTGGATGATTTACATCGAAATATTGTGGTGTGTCATTGACAGCTGATTCAGAAAGTGATGGAACCAACTAGACGGGAAAATATATTGGATGTGGTGATGGTAAAACCAGATGAGCTCTATAGAGAAACCGAAGTAATAGATGGTATTAGTGATCATGAAGCTGTTTTTGACGTAGTTAAAAATAAATGTGTTAGAAAGGAAGGTCTTAAAAGTAGGACTATTAGGCAGTACCATATGGCTGATAAAGCAGACATGAGGCAGTTTTTAAAAGGTAACAATGATCGATGGAAAAAGGTAAATAAAAATGTAAACAGGCTCTGGGATGGGATTAAAGCAATTGTTGAGGAATGTGAAAACAGGTTCGTATCTTTAAGGGTGGAAAAAAATGGTAAAGACCCACCTTATTATAACAGAGAAATAAACAGACTAAGAAGGTGGTGCAGGTTGGAAGAAAACAGAGTTAGGTATTGCTGTAGAAGTAAGGAGAAATTGAAGGAATTTTCTAAGAAATTGAATCTAGCAAAGAAGTCAGCTAAGGATAACATGATGGCAGGCATACTTGGCAGTCAGACAAATTTTAGTGATAAATGGAAGGGTATGTATACATATTTTAAGGCAGAAACAGGTTCCAAGAAGGACATTCCGGGAATAATTCATGAAAAGGAGAGTGTGTATATGAGGATCTTCAAAAGGCAGAAGTATTCAGTCAGCAGTATGTGAAGATTGTTGGTTACAAGGATAATGTCCAGATAGAGGAAGAGACCAATGCTAAAGAAGTATTAAAATTTACATATGATACCAATGACATTTACTATAAGATACAAAAGTTGAAAACTAGAAAACCGACTGGAATTGATAAGATTTCTAGGGATATACTAAAGACAATGGGTTGGAATATAGTACCATATCTGAAGTACTTATTTGATTATTGTTTGGTCAAAGGAGCTATACCAAATGAATGGCGAGTTGCTATTGCAGCCTCTGTGTATAACGGAAAGGGTGATAGACATAAAGCTGAAAATTACAGGCCTGTAAGTTTGACATGCATTGCATGTAAGCTTTGGGAAGGCATTCTTTATGATTATATTAGACATGTTTGTGAAATTAATAACCGGTTCGATAGAAGGCAGTTCGGTTTTAGGAAAGGTTATTCCACTGAAGCTCAACTTGTAGGATTCCAGCAAGATATAGCAGATATCTTGGATTCAGGAGGTCAAATGGACTATATTGCGATTGGCCTGTCTGAAGCATTTCATAGGGTGGATCATGGAAGACTACTGGCAAAAATGAGTGCAATTGGACTAGACAAATGAATGAATGGGTGGCTATACTTCTAGAAAATAGATCTCAGAGAATTAGAGTAGGCAAAGCTTTATCTGACCCTCTAATAATTAAGAGCGGAATTCCTCAGGGCAGTATTATTGGACCTTTATGTTTTCTTATATATATAAATGATATGAGTAAAGCAGTGGAATCAGAGGTAAAGCTTTTTGCAGATGATGTTATTCTGTATAGAGTAATAAATAAGTTACAAGATTGTGAGCAACTGCAAAATGACCTCGATAATGTTGTGAGATGTACAGCAGGCAATGATATGTTCATAAACGGGGTTAAAAATCAGGTTGTGAGTTTCACAAATAGGAAAAGTCCTCTCAGTTTTAATTACTGCGTTAATGGGGTGAAGTTCCTTTTGGGGATCATTGTAAGTGTCCAGGTCTTAATATAAGGAAAGATCTTCATTGGGGTAATCACATAAATAGGATTGTAAATAAAGGGTACAAATCTCTGCACATGGTTATGAGGGTGTTTAGGGGTTGTAGTAAGGATGTAAAGGAGAGGGCATATAAGTCTCTGGTAAGACCCCAACTAGAATATGATTCCAGTGTATGGGACCCTCACCAGGATTACCTGATTCAAGAACTGGAAAAAATCAAAAGAAAAGCAGCTTGATTTTTTCTGGGTGACTTCCGACAAAAGAGTAGCATTACAAAAACTCTGCAAAGCTTGGGCTGGGAAGAATTGGGAGAAAGAAGATGAGCTGCTTGACTAAGTGATATGTAAGGCATAGGATTTAAAAGATAGTTTAATAAAAACCACATATTCAATACTTTCCACGTTTAATGTGGTTTGAATCTACATGAATTTATATGTGGTTTAAATATGCATGAATGTATAAGTCTACATAAATTCATGTAGATTCAAACCACATTAAACGTGGAAAGTATTGAATAGGTGGTTTTTATTAAATTATCCTTGAAATCCTATGCCTAATGTCATATTCAATACGGAAAAATAATGAGACTTGTTACTTGTTACTTGTTAGTGGTATGTTCAGAGCTGTCAGCGGAGAGATGGCGTGGAATGACATTAGTAGGCGAATAAGTTTGAGTGGCGTCTTTAAAAGTAGGAAAGATCACAATATGAAGATAAAGTTGGAATTCAAGAGGACAAATTGGGGCAAATATTCATTTATAGGAAAGGGAGTTAAGGATTGGAATAACTTACCAAGGGAGATGTCCAATAAATTTCCAATTTATTTGAAATCATTTAAGAAAAGTCTAGGAAAACAACAGATAAGGAATCTGCCACCTGGGCACCTGCCCTAAATGCAGAGATTGATTGATTGATTGATTGATTGATTGATTGATTGATTGATTGATTGATTGATTGATTGATTGATTGATTGATTGATTGATTGATTGATTGATTGATTGATTGATTGATTGATTGATTGATTGATTGATTGATTGATTGATTGATTGATTGATTGATTGATTGATTGATTGATTGATTGATTGATTGATTGATTGATTGATTGATTGATTGATTGATTGATTGATTGATTGATTGATTGATTGATTGATTGATTGATTGATTGATTGATTGATTGATTGATTGATTGATTGATTGATTGATTGATTGATTGATTGATTGATTGATTGATTGATTGATTGATTGATTGATTGATTGATTGATTGATTGATTGATTGATTGATTGATTGATTGATTGATTGATTGATTGATTGATTGATTGATTGATTGATTGATTGATTGATTGATTGATTGATTGATTGATTGGTACCAATCTCGTTATAAGATATTGAATATGTGCAGATACTCCCTCCTTGTAGTTGCGTTGTTAGACATGCTAGTAATATAGCACGACGTGCTCCCTAACTGTACACATCAACCAGTCAACAGTACTATATTACTAGCATGTCCAACAACACAACTACAAGGTCGTAGCATCTGCACCTATTCAATATTTTATAACGAAATTGGTACCAAGGAAACTAATGACACACCACAATATTTCGATGTAAATCATCCAACATTCTCAACTGTATGAACGTGCAGTATAAACAATTCACAACATTGAACATTCTAGAATGCTTGGTACAAACATATCTGTAAACGTACGCATGCTTTACCAACATTAATATAACTCCAAAGTGTACTGCAAGAATACTGTGAACATTTTATGTTATAGAACATCGTATTTTAATGTACTATATGTTAGTAGTTTTTATCACATCCATATGTTGGAATATTGTAGAATGCTTGGTACAAACATATCCATGAACGTATGCAACGATTTACCAACATGAATTAAACTCCAAAGTGTACATCAAGAATGCTATAAACATTTTAAGTGTAAAATTGTATTTTAACAAATTATCTGTTACTAACACAAGTATGAAAGATGAATTTTTCACCTAATCAATACTTTATTTACAAAATGTTTAAAATTATCTACATTAAACAGTACCGATTTCGACCCGTAAATAGGTCATCATCAGCTATTGGTGAAGCTGCTTAATAGCGATTGTACATAAAACATTACTAAAAACTAATTTAACAAGAATGCCTTATTCTAATATAATACTACTGTTGAGATATATACATATGGTACAAATATAAGGCTTTGACTAGTTGGAGTTCCATTCAAAAATCTATACTGTTGCCAACATTACGTCAAACAAGATTATATACATATGGTACAATGAAGTGCTTTGGCATGCTGGAGTCCTTCGAATGCCACATATTCCAAAAATTGAATAGCTGAGGTTGAAAATATAGTTTTTATAGAATAAAGGATCACTGAGGTTTTGGTGTCAAGTTCTAATGTCTATGCAGTATGCCAGCATTATGTCCAACTGTTGTATAGATACAATCATGGTGCATTGTTGGGCCGCAATTTTGCGGGGAATGTAGTAGACTGAGGTTCAGTAGTTTGTTTAACAGGTACTATGTTCATACTTAGTGCATGTTGTTGCTGATACATGCAAGCTTTCAGGATCCTTGTTGAGGCATATCATGCTATGGATGAAATTTTGAAATTAAATAAAGTAGGTTGATAGAGCTCCCCTCTTCATACTTGCATTTATGCTCAGCTTGTGAAATTTAATGTAGTCTTTTTAATAAAGACAATTACTGTATTGTAAAGGTGGAATTACAAAATCTAAATTTTCACAAGTTGATACTTTGACAATACGGGCTCTAATATGAAATTTATAACGTGCAATTTATGCTCAGGTAAATTCAAAAATCTGAGAAAGAAAAAGGAAGTAAGAATTAGAATAACTGATAGAGAGTGCCTGCTAAATGATTTGTGTGCTATAGAGTGTGTGTTACTTACGTGTGAGCTGGATATGTCTTCAAGTATAGTCGGGAGTGTGCTGCACACTCTTGCGTGTACGTCATGTGGCTGTCGGAGTGTTCAGATTGAGAGGTGGTGGGGAGGGGGTGGGGTGGAGTAGGGTGTGTCTTTTGGGTTGTGTGTGGGTTTGTGTCTGTTGATTCTTTTTAAAAATGTGTCTTTTAGAATGGGAATGGCTGTGTTGAAGAGAATTTTTGTTATATCTGTGATTTCATTTAAGTTGAGGTTGGGATTAGCGTATTGGTCCATATTGATATAAGAATCTTCCATTATATTGAGTAATGGGCCTGTGAGGTTAATGTTTAAAACTTCCATATCATTCTCGATATTAGTTAACCTATGCTTGTGCTCGTCAACATGTTGCCCTATGGATGAAAAACGATTATATTTAGTGGCTTTGACGTGTTCGCTGTACCGAATAGGAAAACATCTGCCGGTGCGTCCAATGTAGCTGGCTTCACAATCGTTACATTTTATGCGGCACACTCCTGAGTGGCTGTATTTGTTGTTTACGTTGACAGATTTAGTGTTATGTAAAATGGAAGCATTGTTACGTGTGGTTCTGCAAGCTATTCTTTGATTGTGTCTTTTGAAAATATTAGTTATGGGGTGGATGTGGGTGTTATTAAAGGTAAAAAGTGCGTAGTCTTTCTTAGGTTTGTATCAGCAACAACATACAATAAGAATGAACATACTACCTGTTAATCGCTTAAGTTCGGCCAGTATCTAGTATTCGGGAGATAGTAGGTTCGAACCCCACTGCCGGAAGCCCTGAAAATGGTTTTCCGTGGTTTATTTAGTATTAAAAACTTCATTTTTTGTCCTATTGACTCAAGATTTTACACTCCTTGGTAAAGCTAAAGGTTCCACCTATTCAATACATTATCATAATGGTCTGTTTAGAACATCACATATTTATTTCACTTATTGTAAAATACATCTTAGGGGCCGGTTTCGGCAATCCACTATGCCATCATCAGCCATTGCAAGTTTAATAGCAAGGAACATTCAAAAAAGTAAAAATATGCTATATAATCAGTATAGAATGTATGCTTGGCATACTTTTAACAGCAAGTCCTATTCTACATGAAAACATTAAAAATAGCTAGATAACATTGACCCATTGTACTATACAAATAACATGTCGTTTTTGAATACAGTATTATTTGGTGCGTCTAAAATTATTTTTGTATATGAATAAAAAAGTCTATGATTTGGTGTAGCTTATCTACAAGGAATTTTATATGAAATTGATAAGTGATTCTACAAAGCATTTGCCATTTTAAACCACAGTTTTTTAACAGCAAGTCCTATTCTACATGAAAAACATTATAAATGGCTAGATAACATTGACCCATTGTATTATACAGGTACATGTCTTTTTAAAAATACAGTATTATTTGGTGCGTCTAAAATTGTTTTTAGGTGATTGAAAAGGTCTATAATTTGGTGTAGTTGATGTACAGGAAGTTCATATAAAATTGATAAATTATTCTACAAAACATCTGCCATTATTAAAGCACAGTTTTTTGGTTCCTCATGATATGCGACTTATACTGTTTGATAATATATACAGGTTCTTCTTTCTTAAAAATTATTGACAAAACAGTCTATGTTTGACTAATATAAGGAGTAGCAGATTTCTGATATGTTTAACCTTATTTTAGTATCTGAACCTTGCTTCGTAGTATTTTTTCAAGATAAATAACTGTATGGCTGAGGCCGAAACTATGGTTGAGATCTTGAATATTATTTTATATGCCAGGTGGAAGTGGGCAGTAATTAGTATTAATCTCGAACCAGCACGGACCTCAGGTTGAATGTAACAGCGTGTAGAGAGAGTGAGGAACAAATGCTGAATGTCTGGACTATGAAGCAAGGTTCAAATACTAAAATAAGATTAAACATATCAGAAACCTGCTACTCCTTACATTAGTCAAACATAGACTGTTTTGTCAATAATTTTTAAGAAAGAGGAACCTGTATATATTATCAAACAGTATAAGTCACATATCATGAGGAACCAAAAACTGTGCTTTAATAATGGCAGATGTTTTGTAGAATCATTTATCAATTTTATATGAACTTCCTGTACATCAACTACACCAAATTATAGACTTTTTCAATCACCTAAAAAACAATTTTAGACGCACCAAATAATACTGTATTTTTAAAAAAGACATGTACCTGTATAATACAATGGGTCAATGTTATCTAGCCATTTATAACGTTTTTCATGTAGAATAGGACTTGCTGTTAAAAAACTGTGGTTTAAAATGGCAAATGCTTTGTAGAATCACTTATCAATTTCATATAAAATTTCTTCTACATAAGCTACACCAAATCATAGACTTTTTTAATCATATACAAAAATAATTTTAGACGCACCAAATAATACTGTATTCAAAAACGACATGTTATTTGTATAGTACAATGGGTCAATGTTATCTAGCTATTTTTAATGCTTTTCATGTAGAATAGGACTTGCTGTTAAAAGTATGCCAAGCATACATTCTATACTGATTCTATAGCATATTTTTACTTTTTGGAATATTCCTTGCTATTAAACTTTCAATGGCTGATGATGGCATAGTGGATTGCCGAAACCGGTCCCAAAGATGTATTTTACAATAAGTTAAATAAATATGTGATGTTCTAAACAGACCATTATGATAATGTATTGAATAGGTGGAACTTTAAGCTTTACCAAGCATTGTAAAATTTCCGTGGTTTACCATTTTCACACAAGGAAAATGCTGGGGCTGTACCTTAATTAAGGCCACGACCGCTTCCTTCCCACTCCTAACCCTTCCCTGTCCCATCGTCACCATAAGATGCATCTGTGTCGGTGCGACGTAAACCAACTAGCAAAAAAGTACCTGTTAAACAAACTACTGAACCTCAGTCTACTACGTTCCCCGCAAAATTGCAGCCCAACAAAGCACCTTGATTGTATCTAGACAACAGTTGGACATATTGCCGGCATACTGCATAGATATTTGAACTTGACACCAAAACCTCAGTGATCCTTTATTCTACGAAATTGGTTTGAAAAGTCCGTGCAAAGTCCGAGAGATGGCACCACCGGTGAATATCGAGGTCATGTCTAGTTAGTAGCATCTCTTGATTGAATGCACACCAAGTTTCAGCCATATTGGTCTATTTTCTTGTGTTTGGCGTTCGTGTGAATCAAGGAAGTCGAGTGATTTTCAAGAAATGGACGAAAAAGAATTTCGCGTGGTGATTAAAAATTACTTTATGAAAGGCAAACGCCCCAGGAAACTAAAGAGAAGCTTGATAAACATTATGGTGACTCTGTACCTTCTATTAGAACAGTTCATAAGTGGTTTCAAAATTTTCGGACTGGCCATATGGGCACAAGACTCTGAACGTTCTGGACGGCCTGTGGAGGTTACGAATCCCGAAATTATTGATCAAATCCATGATATGGTGATGGATGACAGAAGAGTTAAGGTGCGTGAGATTGCTAGTACTGTGGGTATCTCGATGAACGGGTACATAATATTTTGCATAAACATTTGGACATGAGAAAGTTATCCGCAAAATGGGTGCCGGGACTGCTCACGCTTGACCAAAAACGGAATCGTGTGAAGTGTTGCAAGGATGGTTTGCAGCTATTCTAGAAGAATCTGGAGGACTTTAGGCGTCGTTTCGTCACTGTGGATGAAACGGATACATTACTATACTCCTGAGACCAAACAACAATCTAAACAATGGGTTACCAAGGGGTAATCTGCACAAAAAAGGTGAAGACCGCTCCTTCGGCCGGAAAGGTTATGGCAACTGTCTTTTGGGAATCGCAAGGGATAATCCTCATCGACTACCTGGAAAAGGGTAAAACTATTACAGGTGCATATTATTCATCGTTATTGGACCGTTTGAAAACCGAGCTGCAAGAAAAACTCCCGCGATTTGCCCACAAGAAAGTCCTTTTCCATTACGACAACGCACCAGCACACACCTCAGCAGTTGTGGTCGCAAAATTAATGGAAATAGGATTCCAACTCGTTTCACATCCCACCTATTCTCCAGACTTGGCTTCCCCAATTTGAAGAAATGGCTGGCGGGACAAAGATTTTATTCAAACGAGGAGGTGATTGCAAACACTAATGGATATTTTGCATACTTGGACAAATCCTATTATTCGGAAGGGATCAACAAACTATAACATCATTGGACGAAGTCTATAAGATTAAAAGGAGACTATGTCTAAAAATAAAAAGGTTTACCCCAAACTCGTAAGTAGTTTTTATTTTCGCACGGACTTTTCAAACGCCACTCGTATAAGAACTATACTTTCAACATCAGCTATACAATTTTTGGAATATGTGGCATTCAAGGGACTCCAGCATGTCAAAGCACTTCATTGAACCATATGTATATAATCTTGCTTGACGTAATGTTGGCAACAGTATAGGATTTTGAATGGAACTCCAAATAGTCAAAGCACTTCATTGTACCACATGTATATATCTTAAAAGTAGTATTATATTAGAATAAGGCATTCTTGTTAAATTCGTTTTTGGTAATGTTTTATGTACAATCGCTATTAAGCAGGTTCACCAACAGTTGATGATGACCTATTTACGGGTCGAAACCGGTACTGTTTTAATGTAGATAATTTTAAATATTTTGTAAATAAAGTATTGATCAGGTGGAAAACTCATCCTTCATCTTGTGTTCTCAAATTATCAGTACGGACAATGAAGCTGATAGATTATATTATCACAATACTCACGAACAGTATACACCAGAATTTTAAGTAACAGTGCATGTCATAAAATATCGACACTTATTTTTTTAAACCAAAGGACACATAATATCATTGTATATTTTAATATCATCACTCATATCATGTGACTTTCTTCATTAGATTTAGTAAAGTTTTTAAATTATACGTCAAGTTAACTTTGGATTTCATGACCAGCTGAAGATGACCTCTGTGAAGGTCGAAACTGGTACTGCATATTAATAAGACATAATAAAGTACTGATTAGGTGGACAGTACCCATTCTTTGTAATTGTGAATACAAGTATCAATATGCACATGAAAATGATCGATTATGATAAGCTGTATGTTCCAAGCTATCAGTAGAGAGATGATGTGGAATGACATTTGTAGATGAATAACGATGAGTGGTGTTTTTTAAAGTAGGAAAGATCACAATATGAAAATAAAGTAGCAATTTAGGGCTACAAATTGGGGCAAGTGTTTTTTATCATAAGAGAATTTAAGGATTGGAATAATTTACCAATATTGTTTGTTATTTCTATTTAACAGTCAGAATTACTCTAAATCTATTCTCCATGTAATGTGTTCAGTGAATTTAATTAATTAATGTGCAGAAGTAATACTGATGTAATAATATGCAGGTCCCTGATATGATTTGGTTCCTTGGGCCTTTGAAGTCAATAAATCAGAAACTACATTAACAGCAGTATCAATTAAGGTTAAGTTATAAGGAGATTCCCACCTTCCAATACAATGCATTTCTTATAACAGTTTTATTGTTTACATGACATAATCTAGCTTAATCTCTAGGTGTATACTAAGTTGATAGAACATGTTTCGTTCCAATTATGGAACATCTTCAGCTAAAAGATTAAACAAAAATGGCAAGACAATTAAAACACATATAATGATTATGGTGATGAAATAAAATGTTCGTTCATGTTGGGTAAAATTTCCAACAAGTCAGTGTCCAAGTAACGAAGTGAAATCGGCGTAAGGGGTCTTCTTTATGCTGGAGACGTGTATACTTATTGATCTTGAAGGTAAAATTAGTAATATAAAATATTTTCTTAGAGTATGGTTGTCGTGGAACTCTTGTAAACAACCGTAGTTGAAGTTGAGTTTTGGAGTTAGACCGTTAAAATGTGTCTGTAACAAGAAGAAATTAAGTAAGGAGGGAGATATTTTAAATGAGAAAACCTTGTAAGAATGTATGTTAGTGATGTATAAAAGGATATATGAAATTGTTTTCACCACACAGTCGGTCGTATTGTATTTAGCGTCCTCCCTTACGTCGTAACGTCAACTGACTGAGTTCTATGAGTGGGTGAGGAGCTTACGGTAAGCGAGGAGAAGCGGAAGGAGAGGTAGGGGAAGTGGGGGAAACAGGGGGGAATGTTGTGTAGAGTGGAGTTAACTGAGAAGTGGTGTTGTGATAGGCGAGGGAAAACGTAAGGAGAAGTAGGGGGAATGTTGTGTAATGTGGAGCTAACTGAAAGGAGATGTGTGGGATATTTTCCGGATCCTTTTTATGGCTTTTCTAGATGAGTCTAATTCGGTAGCCTCTTCTAGCAATATATTGATATTCTCCATTATTTCGTTAATGTTCTGGCTGGGGTTTTGTTTCTGATCAATCTCAATATAGATATTCTCCAAAATACTCATAAATTTACATTTGTTTAACGTTCGCAGAATGGTCAAGTCCCTTTCTATTGTCGTAAAATTATGTCTATATCCAGTTATATGAAGGCTCATGGCCGAGTATTTCCTGTGTTTCTCAGCATTAATATGTTCCTGGTATATTACTAAGAAGTTACGTCCTGTTTGTCCAATGTATGAATTGGCACAATTTGCACATTTAAGTTTATTATATCACCGAATTTAAATATCTGTTATTACTTGTAATGCTTCGGTGATTGAAAATTAAACGTTGATTTTTATTATTGGTGCGAAAAGCAATTTTGAAATTAAGTTTCTTAAAAATATTAGTAATCTGGTAAATGTTCCCATTATTATAAGTGAAAGTGGCAAAGTTTTTTATGTTCTTTTATCAGCTGCGTTTGAGGTTTATTCTTCATTTTATTTATTAATCTATCTACGTAATGTTTTGTGTGTCCGTTTCTTATCGCTATTTTGTGAATGAGATTAATTTCTTTCGGAGATCGTTAATTGACAAGGGAATGTTAAAGGCTCTATTTAACATGCTTGAAAAGGATCTCCTTTTATATGCCTCAGGATGGTATGAATCTTTTCGTATGGTATTTATAGTTTGGGTCGGTTTTCTAAAAATTGAAAAGGATAAATTTTCTTCTTTTCTTTCGACTGTTAAATACAGGAAATTTAGTTCTTTATTGTTCTCCGTTTCTAATGTGAATTTTATGAAAGGGTCTAAATTGTTGATTTCGTCTATTAAATTAGCGTTAGTATTGATTTGTTCATCTATAATTACAAAAATGTCATCAACAAACCGTAGCCAGATAATAATACCTTTTCCTTCATTTAATATTTTTTGTTTTTCTAAATAATCCATGTATATTTAAGTATATTTCAGCAAGGATGCCTGACGCTGAGGATCCTATTGGGAGACCTCTCTGTTGATTATACTGTGTTATTGAAGGAAAAGTGATTATTGTTAAGGGTAAATTCTAGGAGCAGCATAAATTCTTCTATTTCATGGTTACCAAGTTTCTTATGTGTCCTTAAGTTGTTCTTAATTATATCTATTCTTTTGTGGGGATGATAGAATAAATATTAGTAACGTCGAAGGAGTTCAAGGTGAAAGATTGTTTTAATTTAGTGTTCTTAACCATTTTACAAATTTCTATTGAATTACTGATTGTGGTTCCACTTTGGAAAGTATAGTACGTTTTTAGAAAACTATTCATATGTTTAAGAGGTTTTGTAGGTGGGGCTGTTTTTAAAGTTAATAATTGGTCTTGTGGGCGTGTCAGGTTGGTGTATCTTAGGCAAAGCTCTTGCTGTCGGTAGTCTTGGTGTCGTGTTAATTAAGCTTGATATTTCATTCTCATTAAAGATGAAATTAATGTTTTTAAGTATTTGTTTTAATTTTCTTTGGACAGAGTTAGTCGGGTCTTTCTTCATTTTAGTTAAAGTATTATCAGAGAAAATGCTTTGATTTTTTCTATGTACTCTTTTTTGTGCATGATAACCGACACATTATCTTTTTGATATAGATGTTGATTCCCATAGGGAATCCGAAATATTTGTCCCGAATGAGTAAATTTATAATACCAATATAAATGGACCGTTATTGGGCATTATTAATTTTCCAGCTAACTCATTCCAGGTTGCTATCGCTTCGCCCTCGTGTGCTAGGTTGGGCTCATCAGTTGGTATGTAGCACACCTACCAATACGCTGGCTAGTGCATACCGTGGAGGCCACTGTGTAGGCTACTTGGAGCCACCGGCAGTGCCTATGCACTATGAGAGACTTTGTCTCCTTACCAAAAATTGATGCCTGCTTGGCTATCAGATGGTATAGATGTTGATTCCCATAGGGAATCTGAAATATTTGTCCCGAATGAGTAAATTTATAATACCAATATAAATGGTCCGTTATTGGACATTATAAATTTTCCAGCTAACTCATTCCAGGTTGCCAGCGCTTCGCCCTCGTGTGCTAGGTTGGGTTCATCAGTTGGTAACTAGCACACCTACCAAACCGCTGGGTGGAATGAGTTAGCTGGAAAATTTATAATGTCCAATAACAGGCCATTTATATTGGTATTATAAATTTACTCATTCGGGACAAATATTTCAGATTCCCTATGGGAATCAACATCTATATCATCTGATAGCCAAGCAGGCATCAATTTTTAGTAAAGAGACAAAGTCTCTCACAGTGCATAGGCACTGCCGGTGGCTCCAAGTAGTCTACTCAGTGGCCCCCATGGTATGCACTAGCCAGCGTCTTGGTAGGTGGGCTAGGTACCAACTGATGAGCCCAACCTAGCACACGAGGGCGAAGCGCTGGCAACCTGGAATGAGTTAGCTGGAAAATTTATAATGTCCAATAACGGACCATTTATATTGGTATTATAAATTTACTCATTCGGGACAAATATTTCAGATTCCCTGTGGGAATCAACATCTGTACCATCTGATAGCCAAGCAGGCATCAATTTTTGGTAAAGAGACAAAGTCTCTCATAGTGCATAGGCACTGCCGGTGGCTCCAAGTAGCCTACACTGTGGCCTCCACGGTATGCACTAGCCAGCGTCTTGGTAGGTGTGCTACGTACCAACTGATGAGCCCAACCTAGCACACGAGGGCGAAGCGATTGCAACCTGGAATGAGTTAGCTGGAAAATTTATAATGCCCAATAACGGACCATTTATATTGGTATTACATTACCTTTATCCGCCTTTGTGATTATAAGGTCATTATCTTTTATTTTTTAAGTCTTTAATGTCTTTAGAAGGTAAATGGAGCATGTTATCTTTCTGATCTTTAAATAATTCTGGAAGTTTCTTTTTGAGTTCGAATTTAGTTTCAAGTTGTTGGTCTACTGGGAGCTGAGCTATGACTCGTTCCACTTCGGCAATGGTTGTTATGTATTGCTTTTGATTATATGGACTAGACCAATTATGTTTGGGTCCTTTGTTGATGATCTGTAACTCTTTGTCCTCAAAAACAACGTCAGATTCTTAGTTGGAAGGTGAAAAGTTGAATTGGGTTCGATGTTAATGTTAGCTCCAACCTACACAACATTCCCTTCTCCTTCCGTTTCCTCTCCCTATCAACAACACCACTTCTCAGTTAGCTTCACCTTACACAACATTCTCCCTGCTTCTCCCACTTCCCCTACCTCTCCTTCCGCTTCTCCTCGCTTACTGCAAGCTCCTCACACACTCATAGAACTCAGTCAGTTGACGTTACGACGTAAGGGAGGACGCTAAATAAAATACGACCGACTGTGAGGTAAAAACAGTTTCATATATCCTTTTATACCTCACTAACATACATTCTTACAAGGTTTTCTTATTTAAAATATCTCCCTCCTTACTTAATTTCTTCTTGTTTCAGACACATTTTAACAGTCTAACTCCAAAACTCAACTTCAACTACGGTTGTTTACAAGAGTTCCCCGACAACCATACTCTAACAAAATATTTTATATTACTAATTTTATCTTCAAGATCAACAAGTATACACGTCTCCAGCATAAAGAAGACCCCTTACGCCGATTTTACTTCATTACTTGGACATTGACTTGTTGGAAATTTTACCCAACATGAATGAACATTTTATTTCATCACCATAATCATTATATGTGTTTTAATTGTCTTGCCATTTTGTTTATTCTTTTAGCTGAAGGTGTTCCATAATCGGAACGAAACATGTTCTATCTACTTAGTATACACCTAGAGATTAAGCTAGATTATTCCATGTAAACAATAAAACTCTTATAAGAAATTGACAAGTATTGGAAAGTGGGAATCTCCTTATAACTTAATCTTAGTTGCGTTGAGACAATACGGGACAAAATACGAGATTTATAAGCAGCAATATCAATTACCGGTACCTCGTGTTAACTCTTAGGAAGTAACCTTGTACAGGGGTTAAACCGTTTCTAGAGATATAATTCATTCCTCGAGAGTTACTGGTGAATAAAGTACAGTAATTCGTCTTCGCTTCATTTGTTGTCAACACAGTAAGCCTACTTGAACATAAGTAATTCTCAATGACCACAAATATACAGTTACCCTTTTCTCCTAACACTCCTCATAATTCAGTATTCTTGTATGTTATCTGTATTTATTTTAGGATGTCAATCCACGGACAGGTACAAGACTTGACTGTCTCCGGCCTCCCGATAAATGGACGATAGATGACAACGACTTCCCAGAACCTCAACAAATGTCACCTCGATTTCTTCCACGTCGCTGCAGAACTGATTCCACACCAGGTAAATCTATTTAGAATTGTTAATTTACTCCCGTATTCATTTGTGTGTTTTTGATAAATACTGTATTATTTATCTATTTTTGGAGGGTTGGTGCTAGAATCACTTAAGCGCAGGAGCCAATGACCTTGAAAAGGACGCCATGAACTTTAGTCACCGGTACTCAAAATATAAACGATTTTATTTAGTGATTATATTCCTACAGCAACTTAATTCATAAGAATGTAACTTTAATAGAAATCTATACAAAAATGAGTTATGTACAAAATCACGGCTGCAATATTGTAGCCGATGAATGTACCCAGGTGCACCACCAACACAGCGCATAAGGAACACCTGATGCGTGACATCTTATGAGTTATGACACGATACCCCATGGTGATCATACTACTAGCGTGCGGATCGCTCCTCTGCATAGCAGAAAGTAACATTTGTCAATCATTGGTAAATAGGGTGACTTCAGCGAATTTAACCGTGGACAGATAGGGCTTTTTTTACAAGTTGCTTTACGTCGCACCAACACAGATAGGTCATACTGCGACAATGGGATAGGTAAGGGCTAGAAGTCAGAAGGAAGCGTCCGTGGCCTTAATTAAGGTACATCACCAGCATTTGCCCGGTGCGAAAATAGGAAACCACGTAAAACCATCTTAAGGGCAGATGACAGTGGGGTTCGAACCCACTCTCTCCCGAATACTGGATACTGGCCGCACTTAAGCGACTGTAGCTATTGAGCTCGGTGACACATAGTTGGGCCAGATGTGTAATGCCATTATCTAAGAAACAGCCGCACAAAAGTTTTCCAAGAGTGGGGTTACCATGGGAGGACATCCTGTACAAGATCACACAGCACCGGTAACGTGTGGTTGATTCGAAAGGCCAGTGTCAAATATTCCATCTGATTTCTCAGCATTGATGTACCATAGTTGAAAACATGACTCACAATTACAACAGCGGGCAAATACCAGAAATGTTGACAGTAACTATGCAATATACTCTTACCTTGCGTTGAATGTCATTCCGTACCTATAGACAACCATACTGACCCCGCTGACTCTCCATTTTAGCAAACAACGCCTCACACAAGCATTAATGGACCTTGGACGCATCGAAGAAGGTTGTCTCGAGTAACAGGTCCCATTTCTTGCTGAAGTATGTGTATGGTCGGATCTACATCCGGCATAAACCACATGAAGACGCATCCTCAGGATGCACCATCGATGTTCAGTGGCAGTGTCCGAGGAACGATCTCCTAGTTCTCTATTGGACCGTTTCTCATCGTGCCACAATCCTTGAATAGCGAACGCTACAGAAATACATTATCTGACCTTCTGCATCATTAAATTTCAGGCCATCAATCCTGACTACCGCGCCATGTTTCACCAGGACAGTGAACCATGCCACCAGGCTCGCATCACTAAAGAGTGGTTAAAGGAACAAACCAAGGAATTCTCTACAATGCCCTGACCTCAGAACAAACCAAAATGTGACCACATTCAACATGTTTTGGATATGATGGAATGAGCTGTGATATCCACTTCTACTCATCCATAGAAAGTACATGCACCAACTGACGGATTTGCTGCAGCGGGTATTGGTCGAGTTGCCCGTAGAGGATACCTTAAACGTCTATACGTCTCAACTTCTGTAAGCCTTGATTGCCCAAATATATTGTAACAATGATGTTACAGGAGAACGGGCGAGAGAAGACAAAATCGACAGAGTGGCTTCGGTGTGGGTTGGCAAGTAGCCAGAAAAACAATGGCGCCGGCGAATTTTTGAGGTTCGTAGTAAGGAAGCTCCTAGAAGAAGCTGGAAGCTTTTTAAGAAAAGAGCAGGCACCCAGAATGATCTGGAAGTGGAAACTACTAGAATCTCCCGTTGGCCTATGTAGACAGCGACACACAGTCAGTCATGAGTGAGTCAGTTGCGAGTCAACGCGTGCCTTTATGAGACAGTTGCGAGTTCATAACGAGTCCTTTCAGCATGGAGTGAGTACATCAGATGGCTATGCGGAGTTCAGTGCGACTTGTTAGTCGTGATGTGAACTGTTTCAAATGAAACCTGGTGTATCAAAGGCATTAACTGCAATGAAACTTGGTAGAGTGATCAATTAACACATCAAAACATCACTGCAAGCCTGCCATTGTTACACAGAATGTCCACGCGCATGACAAAATGACGTTTCTGAACAGGGATCTGGCAGTTTCCTTGTTTGTGCTCATAAAATATAATATTAATAGCATGCATGTTTATACGAAGGTAATCCCAAAAGTAAGGTCTCCTATTTTTTATAAATACATAGACCTGTTTATTTCTACAAGCGTTTACATCATTTTACAGCCTGAACATTCAGCTATTTTTCTACATTATAACCATTATGGTCGATGCACTTTGTAGACGCTGTGACAGTTTTTTTATGCCCATGTCATACCAGCTCGCCGCCATGCTGTTCAGGAAGTTGTGAACCTCATATTTCAGCTCTTCGTCGGTGCTGAATCGCTTTCCAGCCAAATGTGTTTGCTTGAATTTTCGCGGCTTTGGCGAAGAGGGATGCCGCCACTGGCGTGATTGTTGCTTGGTCTCAGGTGTAAAGTGGAATCCTCTTCGGCTGCAAAGCGTTGAAGAAATGCGCGGGAAGAATCAACTCGTTGCTGCATGTGGTCTTCAGTCAGCATGTGTGGCACCCATCTTGCGCACACCTTCCGGTATTTCAACTATTCCCTTAAAATTCTGCAAGCGGCGCTTCGGGATACCTCAGGAACCAAAGTGCAGAGATCATCCAGGGTGATTCCGCCGATCTTCACGCATGATTTGCTCAACCTTCAAGACTGTCTCGAAGGAAATTGACGGTCTCCCGCTCCTTTGTTCGTCGTGAGTTTCAGTCCGACTGGCTACAAACTCTTTACACCACTTACGAACATTTTTGACATCCATGCACGGCTTCTGTCAATTGGCGATGGATTTCAATCGGTTCAGTACATTTTGCGTTCAAAACCGAATAACCGCGCACACTTCGCACTCGGCAGTAACATCCAACGGGAGCTCCATTCTCAACGGCTGCCAAGCGAAGACTGAGTGCCTCAGCGCGGCGTGCGCATGTTTTTATGTGAGCGCGGGAAACACTCTTCACAATATTGTGACCAACAGCCACAGGAACAGAGTTCTGATTTATAAAAAAAATGGAGACCTTATTTTTGGGATTACCCTTGTACTTTGATGGCCAAGATTTCATACTACATATTATTTTTTTAGTTTCCATTATAAATGATACAGGAGTATTAAAACTCTAATAAATTTTATATATTCATACATCGGTACAGTACGTGTCAGTAAAATAGGTTTGTACAGCGTGAAATTCTTTTTATGGCCTCAAAAGAGCATTTAAAGTGTTTTAAGTAAATTTAAAATAAAACTAGCAGTGTATTTCTACAATGCATACACAACGTCATTCAAAATCATCATCAGTTAACTGTTCCGAGACACCCTGCTATTTTTCAGTAAGATGATTCACCCACATTTTAATAGGACCAACACAAATAGTTCCCTTGTAAGCCAAACTACATTATTACTCATTCGTAACAGCTTGCAAAATAAAAACTCAAAGCAAGAACTGTTATAAATTGTACAAGATTCGAACTCTTAAATTTATGTGATGCTCCGATTATTATTATTATTATTATTATTATTATTATTATTATTATTATTATTATTATTATTATTATTATTATTATTATTACTATTATTATTATTACATACATACATACATACATTACATACATTATCATTATAGACTGTTATGCCTTTCAGCGTTCAGTCTGCAAGCCTCTGAGAATTTACTAAACGTCGCCACAATCCTCGATTTGCAACTAGTGTTGTGGCCTCATTTAGTTCTATACCTCTTATCTTTAAATCGTTAGAAACAGAGTCTAACCATCGTCGTCTTGGTCTCCCTCTACTTCTCTTACCCTCCATAACAGAGTCCATTATTCTCCTAGGTAACCTATCCTCCTCCATTCGCCTCACATGACCCCACCACCGAAGCCGGTTTATGCGTACAGCTTCATCCATCGAGTTCATTCCTAAATTAGCCTTTATCTCCTCATTCCGAGTTCCCTCCTGCCATTGTTCCCACCTGTTTGTACCAGCAATCATTCTTGCTACTTTCATGTCTGTTACTTCTAACTTATGAATAAGATATCCTGAGTCCACCCAGCTTTCGCTCCCATAAAGCAAAGTTGGTCTGAAAACAGACCGATGTAAAGACAGTTTCGTCTGGGAGCTGACTTCCTTCTTACAGAATACTGCTGATCGCAACTGCGAGCTCACTGCATTAGCTTTACTACACCTTGATTCAATCTCACTTACTATATTACCTTCCTGGGAAAACACACAACCTAAATACTTGAAATTATCGACCTGTTCTAGCTTTGTATCACCAATCTGACATTCAGTTCTGTTGGATTTCTTACCTACTGACATCAATTTAGTCTTCGAGAGGCTAATTTTCATACCATACTCATTGCACCTATTTTCAAGTTCCAAGATGTTAGACTGCAGGCTTTCGGCACAGTCTGCCATTAAGACCAAGTCGTCAGCATAGGCCAGGCTGCTTACTACATTTCCACCTAACTGAATCCCTCCCTGCCATTTTATACCTTTCAGCATATGATCCATATAAACTACAAACAGCAAAGGTGAAAGATTACAGCCTTGTCTAACTCCTGTAAGTACCCTGAACCATGAACTCATTCTACCATCAATTCTCACTGAAGCCCAATTGTCAACATAAATGCCTTTGATTGATTTTAATAATCTACCTTTAATTCCATAGTCCCCCAGTATAGCGAACATCTTTTCCCTCGGTACCCTGTCATATGCTTTCTCTAGATCTACGAAACATAAACACAACTGCCTATTCCTCTCGTAGCATTTTTCAATTACCTGGCGCATACTGAAAATCTGATCCTGACAGCCTCTCTGTGGTCTGAAACCACACTGGTTTTCATCCAACTTCCTCTCAACGACTGATCGCACCCTCCCTTCCAAGATGCCTGTGAATACTTTGCCTGGTATACTAATCAATGAGATACCTCGATAGTTGTTGCAATCTTTCCAATTCCCTTGCTTATAGATAGGTGCAATTACTGCTTTTGTCCAATCTGAAGGAACCTTACCAACACTCCACGCTAATTTGACTACTCTATGAAGCCATTTCATCCCTGCCTTCCCACTATACTTCACCATTTCAGGTCTAATTTCATCTATTCCTGCTGCCTTATGACAATGGAGTTTATTTACTATCCTTTCCACTTCCTCAAGCATAATTTCACCAACATCATTTTCCTCCTCCCCGTGAGGTTGACTGTTTGCAACACCACCATGATGATTTCCTTTTACATTGAGAAGATGTTCAAAATATTCCCTCCACCTCTCCAGTGATTCCCTGGGATCTGTTATGAGTTCACCTGAATTACTCAAAACACTGTTCATTTTCTTTTTCCCTCCCTTCCTAAGATTCTTTATTACTGTCCAGAAAGGTTTCCCTGCTGCTTGACCTAGCCTTTCCAGGTTATTACCAAAATCTTCCCACGACTTCTTTTTGGATTCTACAACTATTTGTTTCGCTCTGTTTCTTTCATCTACGTACAAATCCCTGTCTGCCTCGGCTCTTGTTTGGAGCCATTTCTGATAAGCCTTCTTTTTACGTTTACAGGCTGCTCTCACTTCATCATTCCACCAAGATGTTCGCCTTTTCCCATCTTTACACACAGTTGTTCCTAGGCATTCCCTAGCTGTTTCTACTACAGCATCCCTGTATGCCACCCATTCACTTTCTATATCCTGAACCTGCTTACTGTCTACTGTTCGAAACTTCTCACTAATCATATCCATGTACTTCTGTCTAATTTACTCGTCCTGGAGATTTTCTACCCTTATTCGTTTGCAGACAGATTTCACTTTCTCAACCCTAGGCCTAGAGATACTTAGTTCACTACAGATCAGATAATGGTCTGTATCATCGAAAAATCCCCGAAAAACTCGTACATTCCTAAAAGATTTCCTGAATTCAAAGTCTGTTAAGATATAGTCTATTATGGATCTGGTACCCCTAGCCTCCCATGTGTAGCGGTGAATAGCCTTATGCTTGAAGAATGTATTCGTAACAGCTAAACCCATACTAGC
The DNA here is from genome assembly GCF_040414725.1 of Anabrus simplex. NCBI lineage: Eukaryota > Metazoa > Arthropoda > Insecta > Orthoptera > Tettigoniidae > Anabrus > Anabrus simplex. The sequence continues at coordinate 45,415,373 of NC_090266.1, read as the reverse complement.
ACAGAAGTCAAGCAAACGCTTCCCATTCCCATTAGCTTCCATATCTTCCCCACATTTACCAATCACCCTTTCGTATCCTTCAGTTCTATTCCCAACTCTCGCATTGAAATCGCCCATTAGCACTATTCTATCCTTGCTGCTGTTCCTGACCACGATGTCACTCAATGCTTCATAAAACTTGTCAACTTCATCCTCATCTGCACCCTCACATGGTGAATACACGGACACAATTCTTGTCCTAATTCCTCCCACTGACAAATCTACCCACATCATTCGCTCACTTACGTGCCTAACAGAAACTATGTTGCGTGCAATGGTATTCCTGATAAAGAGCCCTACCCCAGACTCTGCCCTTCCTTTTCTAACACCCGTCAAATACACTTTAAAATCTCCCATCTCTTCCTCCTTATCTCCCCTTACCCGAATATCACTTACTCCTAGCACATCCAGATGCATCCTCTTTGCTGACTCAGCAAGTTCTACCTTCTTTCTTCCATAAGCCCCATTAATATTGATAGCTCCCCATCGAATTCCATTTCGTTCGCCAAGTTGTTTCCAAGGAGTCCCTCGCCTGTCAAATGGGAGTGGGACTCCATTACTCCCATAGGTCCTAGGCTTGCTTAAAGTGTTCTGAGCTCGGTAAATTCATGAAGCAGGATGCTGCCCTACTTGCACATAGTCCAAGTGAGGATCTCTCCTCTAACGGGTTATGGACCACCGGTGGATTGTATAGTCCTAGCCGCCTGAGCACAAGGAGGGCCACGACTCAGAATATGTCCGAGATGCCCACTCCCATTCCATAGCAACTGGTATCCCGACTCTCAGGACCACTTACTAGGCCATTCAGCCATTGCCCATGGTTCACGAACTAGGACGTGACTACAGTAACCCACAAACATTATTATTATTATTATTATTATTATTATTATTATTATTATTATCATTATTATTATTAATATCAAAAATAGGGAGAAGGCAAAATTATAAAAGTTTAATTCTGAATCTAAAATACTGATGGAATTCCACATTTTCGGTATGGTCCTTCGGCAATCGCTGGCACAGAAATGTCCTACTTCAAAGAAAAAGTTAGCATCTCTGCATGATACTACACTGCCATCCTCTACTTACTTTAAACTGTGAGATTTCCACATTATTTTTGTTTGCAATCTCCACCCCTTTAACTGTATAATTTTACGTGAAACTTAACAGCTGTCTTTTCACAATCCAGCTACGTATTTTAACAGTTCCTTTTCATTTCCAGATGCTGGCCTGATTTTGGTCTGTGAAATGAAAAGGCTGCGACTGTTCTTGTTTATGCCAGTACTGCACATTATGGCTCTCCGTAAAACTCCTGATGCAGCACAATTGTCATCATTTTTCCTACCCATCTCTAACCTCTATTCAATTACGTACATAAACATAATTAGCACAGAGACCAATCTGTGTTATAGACCAAGTGCACACCCCCCATGTGGTTACTACAAGCGTATTAGCGATACATACAGAGTCCAACACTACACGTAGCTTGTTGAGGATTCCTCTTACTGCATTGGTGCTGCTTGCGCTACTCAGTCGCCGCCTACAAACTGATAACCGGCAGTTAAAACAATAGATGGTTTCACAACCGCATATTTCACAAAAATATCAACAGAAGAAACGCTGATGATGGAAAACTTAAACCGTATTCATAGTAGGAAAATTATGCAATTTATGTGAGGGGGAAATTACATGGGTAAATACGGTATTCATTTCTAAATCTATTTTCAAATCAGGCGACAGATTTCACATCTCGTGACGATAACGACGATGCTTGTTGTATAAAGGGGCCTAACATCTAGGTTATCGGCCCCTAACGGTACCTACGAAATGTAATGACAATTTAAAAGTTCACTGACCAGAATTTAAAAATGTGATGAACAATGAAAGGATGGATATAAATTTAAAACAATCAGTGGATCCGACCCAGAAACTATCATAAACAATAGTATTACTGACCAACGACCTGCTTCTAAAGCACAATCCTGAATCGAGGATCCTTGTTGTCCAAAGTGATCCTAAATCCAGGTCAACGGCCCCTCGTAATGATACTTATCGCTAGTAAAGTAGAACCATTGTATTTGTCATGTTACAGTACTAATCAAAAGTATCGTAAACTCACGGTGTTCCACACGTTATGGTACTACTCACAAGTATTGTATGTCGCACAGGTTTGTTTCTCACATAATAGTGCCACACTCACATCTGATGAATATAATCAATTGTTAAAGACATTTCAGCCTTATTTATTAGGCAAGATGTCAGTAGAGATGGGAAACGAGAGAGCATGTTACAAGAAGCTCAAGAACTTTTCGATCTCTTTCTCATGCCAAACATCCGATGATACTCTCCGATATGGTGCAGTACACTGAGAGCAATAACGCAACTGACATCATGGTCAGCTGGACAAGTCCTTCTGTATGTGCAAGTAGTGGGAAAAGGTGGTACAAGATCTGATTTACTCCAGTCAACACACGAGGAAGGATAACAATCTGTCATTTATTTTTGAGTCTGAATCTTCAATTTATTGTGGATGGGAAAGACCTGTGCCCTTCAGCTCATAATTTACTGAATGAAATACTTTTAGGTTATACTGACCATAAGAAAATCACAAGCTTTGGAGTATTTCACAGAAGTTCCAGAAAATAAAATGTGCTATAATATTTGTTTACAGTATATTACATTCCAAAGTACTAACACAATGGTCATGATTCGCCATTCAAAGAATCATGAGACACGTCGAGGCAGTCAAGCATTGCACAACAGGGTGCTTTGGTAGCTATGTTCCGTTCTTCTTCATTCCTTCTTTGTCAATGAGCAGTATAATTTTACAGCTTAATACAAAGGGGTTTTTAACAGAAAACGTTATAGAAAGAAGAGATAAGGACAAACATGAAAACACAAAACGACAATGGCGATTTCCCACTAGTGACTCATGGACAAAGTAGCTGGGTGTGCACACTGGCTGAAAACAGACAGAAAAGTAAGGAACTTACATTATCTGTTTCAAAAATCCCACTGAATCACTCGATAATTACGAGGGCTGTAAATAAAATAGTGGCAATATTGATAGAACGGAATATTTAATTAACTAACAGGTTCAATTGAATTACATTCCTTCAGTGTAGTCACCCGCAAAGTCCATTACCTTTTGCGAAATGTCAGGAAGCCGTTGGGGTCCGTTGGCAAAGTGTTACGTCAGAAAATCGTCAGCCTCGGAAAGGTTACTCCAACTTTGGAAACAGGTCAAAGTCGCAAGGACTCATGTCTGGTGAGTACGGAGGGAGCTCCAAGACCTCCCATGCCACCATTTCAATAAGTGCTTGACCTTGTCTGTGACATGACAATGTGCATTGCCATGCACAACGATAGGGCAATCAGATGCCAGCCAGTGCATATCGGTGCCATTTCTGTACGTCGGTGAGTTGGTATGGAACCCAACAGCACACACTTTTCTTCATGTTAAGCAAAGCCGGACGCAGTTGTTGCTCCAGAAATCGGCAATATTTGTCACTGATGACGGTTTGTCCCTCAGGCACCCTCGTAGTCGTATGCCACAATCAGCATAAGTTTCAACCGACAGGGTTCCTGTCGAAATTTCTGTGAACGTGGTGAGCCTGAACGACTCTATTCATTCGACTGATGCATTAATTCAAGCTCGTACGCTCGTGCCCACGTCTCATCAATGGCGACAATACACTGCAGAAATGCATCTCTTTAGTTGCGGTATATGCCCAGGGAGATGCCAACCAATGCATACCGGTGCCATTTCTGTACGTCGGTGAGTTGGTGTGGAACCCAACAGCACACAATTTTCCTCATGTTAAAACATTTCGTCAGTATATGCCACAATGTTTGATGGCTCAGACCAAACTCTATGGATGATTTCTGGACAGTCTATCGATGGTCTACAGAAACGAGACCACTCGAATGTCAATCTGACCTTGAGGAATGAAATGGTCGACCTGTGCGGTGCAAACCTGCAGTCTCTTTCTGATCCACATGAAACACCTTGACCCATAGTGCAACCGTCCTATACGATAATGCAATCTTGTCAAGGGTTTTACATTCTGAAACATTTTTGCCACAGGCAACCTTGATTTTAATCCACGAATGCTGATCACCTTTTGAAAACATGCTTTAGAGCGGTGAAATCGACACTTGCCACTTCAACGCCACACAGAAAAAACACTCAAAACTGGAATGCCTGTCAAATGCATACTACACATCGACAACAGCGCCACCTGACACTCCCATATCCTATTTGTGCTTGAGCAATCTCCTGCCAGTGTTTGGACTACGTTGCCACTATTTTATTTACAGCTCTCGTATAGCCATGACCTAGTCACAAAAAGCACACACATACACACACGCACGCACGCGCGCGCACACACACACACAAAACAAAATTAGAGTAAGAAGATAATTATAATGCAACTTTCAAATCACGAACACAGGCGGGTACACGTAAACTCCAACAGTATCCTCAATCAATCAATACTGATCTGCATTTAGGGCAGTCGCCCAGGTGGCAGATTCCCTATCTGTTGTTTTCCTAGCCTTCTTCTAAATGATTTCAAAGAAATTAGAAATTTATTGAACGTCTCCCTTGGTAAGTTATTCCAATCCCTAACTCCCCTCCCTATAAATGAATATATGCCCCAATTTGCCCTCTTGAATTCCAACTTTATCTTCATATTGTGATCTTCCCTACTTTTATAAACGCCATTCAAACTTATTCGTCTACTAATGTCATTCCACGCCATCTCTCCGCTGACAGCTCCGTACATACCACTTAGTCGAGCAGCTCTTCTTCTTTCTCTCAATTCCTCCCAACCCACACTTTGCAACATTTTTGTAACGCTACTCTTTTGTCGGAAATCACCCAGAACAAATCGAGCTGCTTTTCGTTGGATTTTTTCCAGTTCTTGAATCAGGTAATCCTGGTGAGGGTCCCATACACTGGAATCATACTCTAGTTGGGGTCTTACCAGAGACTTATATGCTCTCTCCTTTACATCCTTACTACAACCCCTAAACACCCTCATAACCATGTGCAGAGATCTGTACCCTTTATTTACAATCCCATTTATGTGATTACCCCAATGAAGATCTTTCCTTATATTAACACCTAGATACTTACAATAATCCCCAAAATGAACTTTTACCCCATCAAAGCAGTAATTAAAACTGAGAGGACCTTTCCTCTTTGTGAAACTCACAACCTGACTTTTAACCCCGTTTATCAACATACCATTGCCTGCAGTCCATCTCACAACATTTTCGAGGTCACTCTGCAGTTGCTCACAATTTTGTAACTTATTTATTACTCTATAGAGAATAACATCATCCGCAAAAAACCTTACCTCCGATTCCACTCCTTTACTCATATCATTTATATATATATAAGAAAACATAAAGGTCCGATAATACTGCCTTGAGGAATTCTCCTCTTAATTATTGCAGGGTCAGATAAAGCTTTACCTACTCTAATTCTCTGAGATCTATTTTCTAGAAATATAGCAACCCATTCAGTCACTCTTTTGTCTAGTCCAATTGCACTCATTTTTGCCAGTAGCCTCCCATGATCCACCCTATCAAATGCTTTAGACAAGTCAATCGCTATACAGTCCATTTGACCTCCTGAATCCAAGATATCTGCCATATCTTGCTGGAATCCTACAAGTTGAGCTTCAGTGCAATAACACTTCCTAAAACCGAACTGCCTTCTATCGAACCAGTTATTAATTTCAAGAACATATCTAATATAATCAGAAAGAATGCGTTCCCAAAGCTTACATACAATGCACGTCAAACTTACTGGCCTGTAATTTTCAGCTTTATGTCTATCACCCTTTCCTTTATACACAGGGCTTACTATAGCAACTCTCCATTCATCTGGTATAGCTCCCATGACCAAACAATAATCAAATAAGTACTTCAGATATGGTACTATATTCCAACCCATTGTATTTACTATATCCCCAGAAATCTGATCAATTCCAGCTGCTTTACTAGTTTTCAACTTTTGTATCTTATTGTAAATGTCATTGTTATCATACGTAAATTTTAATACTTCTTTGGTCTTAGTCTCCTCCTCTATCTGGACATTATCCTTGTAATCAAGAATCTTTACATACTGCTGACTGAATACTTCTGCCTTTTGAAGATCCTCACATACACACTCTCCTTGTTCATTATTTATTCCTGGACTGTCCTTCTTGGAACCTGTTTCTGCCTTAAAATACCTATACACACCCTTCCATTTTTCACTAAAATTTGTATGACTGCCAATTATGCTTGCCATCATGTTATCCTTAGCTGCCTTCTTTGCTAGATTCAATGTTCTAGTAAGTTCCTTCAATTTCCCCTCACTTCCACAGCCATTTCTAAATCTATTTCTTTCCAGTGTGCACCTCCTTCTTAGTCTGTTTATTTCTCTAGTATAATAAGGTGGGTCTTTACCATTCCTTACGACCCTTAAAGGTACAAACCTCTTTTCGCATTCCTCAACATTTTCTTTAAACCAATCCCAGACTCGGTTTACATTTTATTTACCGTTTTCCACCGATCATAGTTACTTTTTAGAAACTGCCTCATGCCTGCTTTATCAGGCAAATGGTACTGCCTAATAGTCCTACTTTTAAGACCTTCCTTTCTGTCACATTTATTTTTAACTACGACAAAAACAGCTTCATGATCACTAATACCATCTATTACTTCAGTTTCCCTGTAGAGCTCATCTGGTTTTATCAGCACCACATCTAGGATATTTTTCCCTGTGGTTGGTTCCATCACTTTCTGAATCAGTTGTCCTTCCCATATTAACTTATTTGCCATTTGTTGGTCATGCTTCCTGTCGTTCGCACTTCCTTCCCAATCGACATCTGGCAAATTCAGATCTCCTGCTACAATCACATTTCTCTCCGTGTCGTTTCCCACATAGCTGACTATCCTAACAAATAATTCCGAATCCGCGTCAGTGCTACCCTTTCGCGGTCTGTACACTCCAAATATATCAAGTTGCCTATTATCTTTAGAAATCAGCCTTACACCTAGAATTTCATGTGTCTCATCTTTAACTTTTTCGTAGCTTACAAATTCTTCTTTCACCAGAAGGAATACTCCCCCTCCCACCCTTCCTATCCTATCTCTACGATACACACTCCAGTGCCGTGAGAAAATTTCTGCATCCATTACATCATTTCTCAGCCATGATTCAACTCCTATTACAATATCTGGTAAATATATATCTATTAAGTTACTTAGTTCTATTCCTTTCTTTACAATACTTCTACAGTTCAACACTAACAATTTTATGTCATCCCTACTTGATTTCCAGTTCCCTGTTCCCTTATCACCGCTCCCTAGGCCATCCCGTTTCCCTGAATGTACCTCCCTATTACCCTTGCAAACAAATTTCCTAACTTATACGTACCACTGCGGTTTATGTGAAGGCCAACTGAGCGCAGATCCCTATCTCCTATCCACCCATTAGGATCTAGAAATTTCACTCCCAGTTTCCCACATATCCACTCCATAGTCTCATTTAAATCCCCAATCACCCTCCAGTCAGTATCCCTCCTACACAGTATTCCACTAATAACAATCTCCGCTTTCTTAAACTTCATCCGTGCTGCATTTACCAGATCCCACACATCTCCAGCTATGTTGGTACTTATATCAGCTTGCCTTACGTTGTTGGTACCAACGTGAAACACTACCACCTTCTTCTTCCCCTCCTCCCTCTCTTCTAATTTCCTCAACATCTGCCTCAACCTAATTCCTGGTTAACATTCTACCCTGGTTCCCTTTCCTCCACACACTTTCCCCACGTGTCTAACGATGGAATCCCCCATGACCAGAGCCTCAACCCTACCCACCTCATTTGATCCCCTCCCCTCCTGGTCAACCCTATCTTTCCTGATAGCTGCAGAAGCTACTTCCTCCTCCCTTTTCTCCTTCCCGTGACCCTGTTCCACCTGTCTTTTCCTATCCTCTACTCTACATTTCCCTTCCTCCTACTTCCACACATCTCAGCAACAGTTCCCTGTCCCTCATCTTCCCTCTGTTGTTCTACCTGGAGTGACTCGTACCGATTTCGCACAGACACCTGTCCTGAATTCTGATCCTGAATAGAGACCTTAGCCTGCAATCTCCTTCCCGTTAGAACATTAGACCACCTGTCTTCTACAACTCCTCCCTTTCCTTCCCCTCCCTCTTGTACAACTACTGTAACCTGTACATTGTTTGAGGGAGTCCTATCTTCCTTCCTGTCTTCTGTGAGAATCCTAATTATCTCCCTCAAACTCTCCAACTGCTCCCTCATACCCCTCAATGCCTTGCCACACCCACAGTTCTAAGGAAATAAAGAAATAAGAAGTAAACACAATCGGTACTACATAATAAATGTTTGACAAGTGTTCATGATGTCTGCAAGTACCATGTCACTAAAGAGTAATTGCACACGTGTTAACCTATCAATTTCTGAGCAACAGGAATCCTTTATATTCATATAGTTCAACAGATTATTTCACAAAATCAGCAGCATATTTTCCTTCTAAATTGCACAATTCACCAGCAACAGTGCCAATGTGATATTTGGTGGAAAACTGTAATGGTTGGGAACACCCTGCATTATATGCAATGACAACTATTTATAAATTTAACCAATGAAGAACAAAATACCTTATATCCAAGTGTAGTAAAATAAACGCAGTTGCTGAAAGAGTAGGATAAGGAAAATAATGTGACAGATTCTATAGTGAATGATTTGAAATGGAAATGAATGATTTAAAATATCCCATCTCCTGCAACTACCAGTATGTACTCATCGTTTGGGTACATTGCATTCTCTTAGTGTCAGGAGACAGCGGAAAGTTTGACTCACAAGTCTGGTCACATAGTTCGTGGCAGAAACCTTGACAACTGTTACCCTCTTTAGGGGTTCATGACAATGTCTACCTCTGAAGAATCAAAAAATCTGTGACCCGAATTCCAAAACTTGGAGCATTTGTCCCTACACATCCCAGTTATGCATACTCCAAACTTTGTAGACTTAACTCGCTTGTGACTGTCTTTCAGGAGCACTACATTTCAGTGTTTACACAGATGAAATGGACATTTAAAACTAACAACTGGATCACCACAACAATATTTATTAGTTGCTTTTGCAAAATAATTATTAAGTGTAATGTCACCAAAAACATGTGAGTGTTCACGTGTTCCTGTGATTTGGTACACAAGATGCTACGGCAATCACCATATCTATTTACATCACCGTCTTCAAATAGATAGGCTCTCTCCACATCAATCCAAGTTCTTCCGCATCCAACTCTTCTCAACCCCCAACGAGGCCGTTTCTGCTTCCCAGCATTATCAGCGTGGCAGGCTTCAACTCTCACTGAGAGGGCAAATTGACACAAGAAGTGTGAAGAAAGCCAGACGAATACAGTAAAAGGGAAAAAACAAAAATACAGGTGGTAAAATATTAGGAACACAGGACAAACATAAAGGAGAAAAGGATCTCAACAGAAATACTGGAAAGAATGACGAAGTGTTAAATCAAGAGTGAAAGACAGGAACGTGAAAAGGAACACACAATAGGATGAAAATAATGGCAGGCCGGTGGAGGAAGTGGGAGTTATAGGAAGAGACGACATGGACAAACATGAAAATACAAAATTACAAGGACAATCTTCACATCTTCACAGGAAAGGATGTAAAACTGGTATTGCTGAGGAGAGACAGCAGTGAATGAAGATGTGGAGGTGTCCTTGTCCTTTTCTATGTTCATGTTCGTCCTTGCCTCCTCGTTCTATTATTCCTTCTTCCCACACTAACTTTACACTTTGTTCATCCTCTTATATTCTCCTTCTCAAGTTCCGATCTATCTCTACACGTGACATAATGAAACAAAGAACAATACAACCGCTCCTTTGTAGTTACTGCCGCGAGGCTGTGGAATACCCTACCTGCTACCATTAGGAATTTGCGTTCTCGTAGGAGATTTAAGATGGATTGCCGAAATCACTTTCTGAATACTTCTAGCTTACTTTTCGATGTGTGTAGTGTGAATGAGTGCGTGAATGAGCATATTTTCATTAAAATTTGAAATATATTTGCTAGTTATAGGTTTGTACTGTGTTTCCGTCTCTTATTATCACTAGTGTTAGTTTTATATTTATTATAATGTACATTTAGATTGTCATGTTGTACATTCTATAATCGTTTTTATTACAATCTCCATATTTTCTATTAGTACTATATTATTTTAAAAAGATGTGTTGCATTTAAATATTATATGTATGTTAATTATTTTAAATATTATGGTAAAGTGTAAGAGAGGGCCTTGAACCCTAACTTCGCCACGAATAAGGACGAATTACTTACTTACTTACTTACTCATTTTTTATAACTGCGAATAATAGTAATATTTCATCTGGTTTTGTAGAATTCCTAAACAGGGCTCTGTTCTATTTCATTTACTCTAGTAAATAAGCAGTTATGTTAATATTAACAAAGAAGACCCAATACATGGGGCGCTGTGTAGGAAAGAAATTCCAGAAAGATGTTACACATTGTATTATGACCGTTTAAACAAAATGTGATCTTTTCTACTACTTCATATTCTCTTGAACTTTGCACAGCGCTACATCCAGTCACTACTTTGTTTCTCGAACTTATATTTTATTTGTATTATTGGTAGACAGAAGCTGACCATTAACTGTTTTTTGCAGTGAAAAGATACTTATGAATTATGACCATTTTGATTAAAATAGAAACATGTGCAGTCCCATGCTTCACGAGAGGAATGTTCACTAGATGTTATGGTTTGCGCATACACATGCAGAGAACGCACAGCAATATTCGCTATTCTCTCACTAGAGAGATTTTACACTATTCTCGATACTTTGGATGCAGTCTCAAGACACTCAAGCAAGAATAATTTCCATTCCTAGAGTTCAGCATATCTTTAGGTGTAGGTTAAGGAATACCTATCACAGGGCTTATTTTGAGGTTATTAACTTTCACTATGAGGCCACTCTTATTTTGACTAATTTCAAGAGCAGATTTACTGTCATTCTTTACTGTTTCATGCCAGCCATCGGATGACAGACACTTCAATTCATGTGTAGTCATAATAAAGATTATTTCTAATATTTGCATATTTTGTTCTCAGATAGTTTCGAGAGACAGTTCCTCCGAGTGTTGCAGAAAGTGAACAACACCATCGAGCGCAACGAACTGCGACTGGCAGAACAAGAGAGAAGAGATGTTACGGAGATCGAATGGAAACAAGTTGCCTTAGTGTGCGACCGTTTCTTGCTCTGGGTATTTCTATTGACAACTGCCATAACCACTACTGTCATATTGTGTGGCTCACCATATGGACCATGATGCTTGAACACCTGCTATGATGTAGTGGGACTGGTGTTGTTCCCTGTGTATTGTTACCGTGAACTGAACACAATGCTCAATGTCTATTAGAGATAAATTTTAATGACATTCTGGAGGTTCTAATTAACTTTCTATTGTGAACAGGCGGTATATTAATAAAATTATCGGCCATTTTAAAAACGATTTTTATTTCATTTATCACATTCCTAAAGGAGATAAAAAAATACCCTGAACTTATCCTTGACTGGGCAGATTTGGCTATCTTGCTTGCACTGTCACTAAACCAGGATTCCCTCAACAGAGGCAATGTGGGATATCCCATCTCGTTGCATTCCTTCCTTTTTTCAATTTCTTCAGCTGGGATGGCATTTCATGACTAACAAGTTGTGGTCAGAGTCCACATCTGCTCCTGAAAAAAATTTGCAATCCAACACCTGGTGTCTGAATCTCTCTGCCTAATCATAATGAAGTCTATTTGATACCTTCCAGTGTCTCCAGGTCTCATCCACGTGTACAGCCGTCGTTTGCGGTGTTTGAACCAAGTATTAGCAAGCACTAAATTATGATCAGTGCAGAACTCAACCAGCCAACTTCCTCTCTCATTCCTCGATCCAAATCCAAATTCTCCAACTGTATTACCTACTCTTCCTTGGTCTATCCAGTCTCCCACCACAATTACATTCTCGTCACCTTTGACATATTGTATTAAATCTATCTTTTCATATATTCTTTTGATTTCTTCATCATCCGCTGAATTAGTAGGCATATAGACCTGCACTACTGTGGTGGGGATTGGTATATCTATAGATACTTTAAGGCCGAAACAGGTTCCAGGAAAGACATTGGAGGGATCATTAATGAACAAAGGGAGTGTATATGCTAGGACGTAGAGAAGGCAAAAGTATTCAGTCAGCAGTATGGAAAGGTAGTTGGATATAAGGATTATGTCCAGATACAGGAGGCCACTAATACTGGAAACTACTGAAATTTACCTATGATAACAAAGACATTCACAAAAAGGTACAAAAGTTGAAAGCTAGAAAAACAGCTAGGATTGATAGGATTTCTGGGGATATATTAAAGGCTATGGGTTGGGATTTATGATATAGTGCCATATCTGAAATACTTGATTACTGTTTGCATGAAGGAGATACCAAATGAATGGAGTGTTGCAATATTACTCCCAGTGTACAAGGCAAAGGGTGATTAACATCAAGAGGATAATTACAGTGAAGTCAGCTTGACGTGTTGTTTGTAAGCTCAGGGAAAGCATTCTTTCTGATTATTTCAGACACGTATGCAAAATGACTAAATAGTTTAATAGAAGGCAGTTGGTGTTTAGGAAAGGTTATTTCAGTTAGGCTCAAGTTGTAGGATTCTAGCAAGATATTTTAGATTCAGGAGGTCAAATGGACTGTATCGCTGTTGACCTTTCTAAGGCTTTTGATAGGGTAAATCATGGGGGATTACTGACAAAAATGAGGGCTACTGCACAAGGCATAAATGGTTGAGTTGGTGGCTAAATTTCTAGAAAACAGAACTCAGAGAATTAGAGTAGGCGAAGTGTTATCTGATCCTGTAATGATAAACCACTTGACACCGACCTCCATACATCAAATAGACCCCCTCTTTTTCACATGCTACTGACCTCCATGCGTGGTATAGATACCTGTAGGCCTAACTTCATTTTGTTCTAGCTTGTAAAAATCTTGGGAATAGAACTAGTTTCTGGGTGGTTAGGCCATGTGCATTTGCAGAGTTTCACCCAGACGTGACATTTGGTCTCATCGTTTGGACTGGCACACCCCTCAAGATTTTAAGATCTGCAGTCGTGAAAGCCATTTTTTGGAATTCTAGCTTGTAAAGTTTGAAGTTGTCGAGATGAAGATGGTAAATCTCTTAAGGTGAAGAACTCTGCCTTCCTTGAATGTATGAATCAGTGCTTCTTTTTTCTTTCTAAACCATTTGAAATAATCTAACCTCTTTCTCCTTGAGAGCATATAGGCTTACATTTCTGCTGCATTCTAGCAGATGTGTGTTTCATTACAGGATGTTTCTTTATGTAGATTGATAGTATAAATCCCCATCTCTTCACTGATATGAATGTTGACATCATCTGGTGAGAATTTGTAAATTCTTTCAACAATTTGAAACCACCTGCAACTTATAATTACTTGACTTGCTGTCACTTTGAAATATGATATTGCATGGCACAGTGCAGTTTGAATGAAAAGAAGTACTATAATTCTGTTTTAATAAATCTGACGATAACTGCACTACACCAGACTGAACTGAGCAAAGCGAGAGTGGATGCATAATAAGGAACGGAAGGGTATGGCCATGTATGGATGACAAAATGCGCCTAAGTATATGCCATCTTCCTTCCATTAATCTGCGATTTGTGCTAAATAAATCTTTGAACTGTTTTTCCCAGTTCTTCTGCTCAAAGTTCCCAAGGCAACGATTACCCCAGTTTCCATTGCATTGTGAAATAACCCAGGCAAATACAACAACGTCATTTCATTCCGTACAAAATGTCGAAGGTCTCTTCTCCATTACTACACTATAAGTTAAATATAAAATGAATGAGAGTAAACTACATTCTTTTGAGTCTCTACTGTAAACATTCAAAAATAATCTCAGCTAAACTTGCAACAGTGTATTTTTAAAGGGATCGCTACACTTTCTCAGTGCTCACATATGAATCACCTCCGACCGCTGGGCAAAACGACACTCAAATGATCTCACTCACGGCGGGATTAAGAGCGGGGCTCCAGTGGTCAGTATTATTGGACATGTATGTCTTCTTATATATATATATATAATATGAGTAAAGAACTAGAATCACAGCTAAGGCTATTTGCAGATTATGATGTACTGTACAGAGAAATAAAATAGTTATAGGATCATGTAAACTACAAAAAGAACTGGACAATGTTGCCAGATGTACAGCAGACAATGATATTGCAGCACGCGCGGGCTCTACAACCGCCATTTCAACCTACGACATTGGGGAGGGCCAGCACGCGTAAGCAGGCCCGTTCACACCTTCAAGCTTATAGCCGCAAGGCCGGCGCCCTCTCTATCCGTCCGGGATGGCGCAACGGTCAAACAGATTTTACGAGAACGATTAACGTAAGCGTCTTCCACATCATCATGAGGTTTCTAAATGCATCCCACCTCCAGACTGTTCTGAAACGACTGGCCCAGGTGTATATAAGTCAGGAGCAACCTGCGGGTTCAGTTGGTGTGGTGAGTTCAGTGGGAGTTAGTCGAGACGAGATGGCGCAAAGAGTGCAGTCAGTCTGAGCATGAGTTACGGCCTGAGCTGAATGTTGGAGTGTACACCTGTTAGAACTGAGGACTTGTTCTGTATGCCCGTCATTGTGTGTGTGTCTCTTGAGCCAGCTGTTGTGGGAGGACATAAAGTGCTCCGGTGCAGCGTGGAAGAGAACACTGGGTATTGGCATGGGCTATGAGTGGAGTTCTACCGGAGTGAGTGGACAACGTGTATCATCCTGAACATCAAGACGGTCATGTTTGGGCTGTGAACGAAGTAACTGTGTGAAGCTGTAGAGCTAGTGAACGAAAACCAAGTGAATTAGTGCGAACGAACAAGAGAGAGAGAGAGTGCGAAATGTGTAACTGTGTGTCCAGTTCTAATGAGTGTACGCTGTGATCTCAGAATGCCTGTGAGTGTTAACATGTACAATAAGCAATTAGATATAAAATGTACAAGTGTAAAACTACCAGTTTCTATATTCAATTATCTACCCTGCCAACACATTACAACTGATGTCACGAAGTGGGATGAACAAGTGTGATAAACTAGTGGGATAAACTGGTGTCAAAATCAACAATCTGGTAGCGTATTTCGGATCTTACTGAAATCACTACTGAATGACAAAATGAATACCGAACAGTTTCAGTCTCTTCTTCTAAATAAGTTAGACAAAATTAAATCTAGCTATGACCAAATTGAAAGTAAACTCTCATCCAGCTTGTAATGATTGTAATTACATAAAGCACAAATACCTGCCACGAACTTGGCAACAATTGTAACTGCTAACTATGTAAATACATGAAGTAAAATATGCCATTTGTAACATAACCCTTTCAGACCTGAAAGAAAACTGGCTGTGTGAATTTTTGTTTATACGTCAAAAACTGACTAAAATGCTCTTAACTATATACCTTTAGTTTATTCTGCAAAATGAAAATTAACATCTGAGAAAAAGCACCCAAACAATTGTGCGTGTCAGGACTTAATTCACTACTTACAAAAACAAAATACCTCATTGCATGTGAATATACATATGTACATGATCAGATGTTCTATTTTACAGTGTGGAACAATTAAAATTTTGTTCAAGCACAAGAATACATTATATTTTCTACACTGAGGACGAGTTTTTACTAAAATGCTCTCAAATACACGTGTTTACAGTTTATTTTACAAAATAAGAACTATCGTCTGAAAAACAGCACCCACACAATTGTGCGTGTTAGGACGTTATTCACTACTTACAAAAGAGAAACATTTTTAAAATTCAGCTCAGCACATGTAAATATACACATGTACATGATCAGATGTTCTATTTTACAGTGTAAAACGATTTAAAACAATTAAAATCTTATACATTACATTTCTCACGTAGAATACGAATTCTGCTTTCACAGTGCTTCTTGTGGCAGCACCCACCAATCCCGCATGCATTGCCTGTAGGAAAACCTAGCCCGCACAATTGTGTACATCAACATTCAAACCGCATGATATTACGTACGGTGCTATATGTTCACAATTTTACGTATGCTAAACAATTTACACTCTTCATATATTATATTCTGATATTCAGTGAAGCTTCTAGATTAATATGAATGCAGTGAATAAATACTTACTTTAGGCTTTACTGCTTCCCGCCACCTTGCCAATGAACTGCATTTTTAAACTTTTCTTCCTGCCCCTGGTGCCTAAGCGCTAAATAAAAACAACTGAAGTACATGCTATGTGTAACGCACAATCACTGCAGTCCGGTCTAGCGCCAGGAAAACGTCAAATAAGCTCAGACATAAACAAAATACGACCCCGCACTATTGTGCGTACACGTTCTGAAAGGTCTAAAATGCGCACAAGGCGACAGTTGTGATGCCACCACACTAAATGAGTATAGAAATACTATAAAATTTAGCATGATGTCCTCTTACTCTTCCCATGGTGGAAAAAACTGTGGTAAGATCCAGGGTTGGAATTTTATCTGTTTCCGGAATATGGGATAGGAGTGGTAAAGGTAAAAGCTTACCAACAGATGGGGTAAAATAATTGATGGAAGGACTGAAGGCAAATATAGAAGGAGAAATTAGCAGGGAAGAAACCCAACAAATATTTTAGTAATTGCTGTATTAATTAAGAAATTTACAATAAATATTCTCTACATTGAATCATTGAAAGGAATTAACAAATAACAAAATAATTTACAATCAATATTCTCTAAACTCAATCGCTGAAATGAGTTAACAATTAACAAGAAAAGAGCAACTTCATGACTCAATAGAAAAAAATTTATAATTTGATATTAACAAGACAAGAAAGCAAAAGTTCACTGAAGTTTGTAATACGAGAAGTGAAAGGTGTGGGTTACTGTTGTCACGTCCTAGTTTGTGAACCATGGGCAACGGCTGAGTGGCTTATTAAGTGGTCCTGAGAGTCGGGATACCAGTTGCTATGGAACGGGAGTGGGCATCTCGGACATATTCGGAGTCGTGGACCTCCTTGTGCTCAGGCGGCTAGGACTATACAATCCACCGGTGGTCCACAACCCGTTAGAGGAGAGATCCTCACTTGGACTATGTGTAAGTAAGGTAGCATCCTGCTTCATGAATTTACCAAACTCAGAACATATTAAGCAAACCTCGGACCTATGGGAGTAACGTAGTCCCACTCTCATTTAAGAGGCAGAGGACTCCTTGGAAACAACTTGGCAAACGAAATGGAATTCGGTGGGGAGCTGTCAATATTAATTGGGCTTATGGAAGAAAGAAAGTATGCTACAAACAGGTGGGAAAATGGCAGGAGGGTACTCGGAACGAGGAGATAAAGGCTAAGTTAGGAATGAACTCGATGGATAAAGCTGTACGCACAAACCGGCTTCAGGCGTGGGGTCAGGTGATACGAATGGAGGAGGATAAGTTACCTGGAAGAATAATGGACGCTGTTATAGAGGGTAAGAGGAGTAGAGGGAGACCACGACGACGATTGTTAGACTCAGTTTCTAATGATTTAGAGATCAGAGAAACAGAACTAAATGAGGCCACAGCACTAGTTGCAAAATAGAGGATTGTGGCGACGTTTGGTAAATTCACAGAGGCTTGCAGACAACGCTGAAAGGTAGACCGGTCTATAGTGATAATGTATGTATTAAAGAGGTCTGTATTGCTGCAATCTTACTACACATGCCATTGCCCCATAGAACCGCATGACAGCAACATAGTC
This sequence comes from Anabrus simplex, assembly GCF_040414725.1. NCBI lineage: Eukaryota > Metazoa > Arthropoda > Insecta > Orthoptera > Tettigoniidae > Anabrus > Anabrus simplex. Next base: position 45,397,447 of record NC_090266.1, on the reverse strand, counting down.
TCCATAATATCGGGCTACCGCCATGTAGGACCATACGCCAAGGCGTTCAATGGTATGGGACCTTTTTAGTCTAGAGTCAAATGCCACCTCATCTAGGAAAACGAAGAAAAACAAACTTCAAAAATGATGGGTGAGCAAAAGCTCTTTCGACCGTGCAAGGATCAACTGCACTCCTCCGTTCCAAAGAATTAAACCAACGCCTCCCAGGGCCACGGTGCGTTCGCGACAAAAGACCAAAATATAACACATAACTAACTTAAAGGCATAAATGAACGGAGGGAAATTTAGGATGCAATGTTTTTCCGGCAAAATGACAGGCAAACAAAAAGTTTTTAAAACCTATTTATTACTCCTCGATAAAATCACGATTAATTGAAATTAACCCTGAATAATTACAATATAATGAAAATAAAATATACAATGTCCGATGGACTAAATACAAATTTGGAGATGTCACTCCTTTCATTGATAAAATTAATGAATTGATATGTTGTTAATATTTATCGACTAAATATCGAAATTGTTTGTTCCATTCACTCTTTGACATGACAATAAGTATTACATTAAATAATTGGTACAATTTTTTTTAAAAGAACAGAAATATATTTACGTCGTTATCCATGACCGGCCCAACGCGATTTTGTGAATTTTTCACCGGGAATTTAGTGAAAATGAGGGAGCTTGATAACCCTCCGGCTGAAGTAGAACTCATATCGGCCATTACTAAACAGTTACCAGCTGATGTTCAACGAATCTTGATCGCAGCGAATGTAAAGACGGCTGTGGAGGCAGAACACGTCTTACGACACCTCGATCAAACATCGAGTGGACATCAACCTAGGGCCAGACAATCGGAAATGGTTAATACATTGGATTATCAAGATAAACAAAGTACAATAGTAGTACGAATACCACTCAGGCATATGTTGGTAATCGAAATATTAGGGACACCCAATGGAATTTTCGTTCTTGGGGAGAACCTAAACGGTAATATGGCGGACAGCAGTAAAGGCAAAAGGGGTATAATAGAGATCGTCGACCATATTCTAGGTGGCCACGCCAGAATAACCAAAATTTCAGGCAGCAGAAAGAATACTACCGAGGGGATCTCGAAGATAGAAAGAGGGAGTCTCAGCAATACGTTAGAGACTTGAATGGGTCGAGACCAGGGAAAGACATATGGGAACAACCCATACGGCTGCTGACGCAAACGGCGGAATGCCAAGGAGCCGAGAGCCTCGCGTTACAGAACCATAAAGCTAATCAGAACAGTTAAAATCCTCGTGCCCCTGAATATGAGGCTAACGAGGAAATTCATCCTAAAAAAAGCGCGATTGCTAAGCGAGGAGATAGTCGGAGTTTCAGAGGCTATTAATCCTCAAACCTATACATGGACTATCTTAACGATCGACACGTGGGTGATACAGCCGGATGAGCTATTCAAAGGTCGTAAGAGAACTGCATGTAACCGCCCATCTCAGCCAAAACTTTCTTTGGTGTCACATTACCTCCTGGTTTGAATCGCTTTGGTTTATCTTCATTCATCCGAATTACATTATAAAACGGTATGGATTCAATTGGCAAGGTTGTGGAGTTATGCACCTGTGCCGCCGATATCTGATCTGCACTGTTATTCAAACCCTTGAATAAACCCATTCCTTCACCTTCTATCTTAAGATCATAAGGATTAACGTAGCTCTTTTTTTATCGGATCTGTTTTTATTCCCGGTTTCTGAAAGTCATCCTCTAATTCCAATTTCACAAACTTTTCTCTCAACTCATGTATGAGGTCGTAATGTATATCTACGTTTATCTTCGCCTTTTGCACCTTGTGCGACCAGTCCTCGATCCTATCTGACGTCCTATCCTCACTCTTCCGTACCTCCTCTTGGATCGCGGCTATTCCATCGAATGCCTGCTTTCTGACCTCAGATATTCGCTTATCCACGTTGGTAACAATTTCCTGTTTCAACGCGCTGGTTTGGTTCGGAATTTCATGCATATCGACCTGAGTCTGATGGACCTCCTTCTGAACATCTTCTATTATCTTATCTGTGGTTTCCTGGTGAACTGTCACCGTTTGAATATGAACATCGATTTATTCCGTCATACTTAAAGTCCGAGCCTCAACACGTTCGACGCGCTCAATTACCGTGCCTAACGAGTTTTCTAGCCGTTCCTGTTTTTCATGCGTATTATCCAGTCGTTTTTCTAACTGTGCTGTGTCCCTTTCACATGTGTCTGGTACACCGTTATCTGTCCTACCAGTTCGTCATAACGTTCAATTGTTTTCTCCAGCCGTACATTAAGATTCCCCATTTGTCTGTTAATTTCATCTCTCCCTTCCATACACTCCTTCTGTATTCTCTCCATATGTTCGTTAACCTGATCTATTTTCCGATCAATCATGTCCTTAACCTTTTCACTACTCTGATCTATTTTCTGATCAATCACTTTAATGTCCTAACTAATATTACATATCTTCTGATCAATCATGTTTTTAACGTCCTTTTTCATGTCCTCGACGTTTTCACTACTCTGATCTATCTTCTGATCAATCATGTTCTTAAGGTTTTCACTCTCTTCCTTCCATTCCTTCCTATTGTTTTCATTGCTCTGTCCTATCATATTTTAATGTCTTCTTTAATGTCCTCTATCAGAGCCCACAGGGCTTCTACATCCATTTTACACAATTTTTTATTAATGTGAGCCCCCTCAACTCGAACCTCGGATTAGGAACAATCAACTTGAAAATGAAATCAATTCAGGGTTACCTTAATCCAAAATCAAAAAATGTTCACAACAATCTGACTTGAATTAAATGTATAGCCTGAATACAGCTATCTCAAAATTGCCCAACAGTGTACTTTATCAAGCGTACCTTTCATCACAAAATGTTCAAATAGGTAGCCTAGCATTATTATTATTATTATTATTATTATTATTATTATTATTATTATTATTATTATTATTATTATTATTATTATTATTATTATTATTATTAAAATTTTGAATAAGTTCGTAAAATAAAAATATCGCGAGTTAAATACCAACACAGCTGGTATATGCCAATAAATTAGGCCATCCTTCCAGTGTTGAGGCAATGGGTAACATAGAATCTGAAAACTTAACAAGTCAACAACAAGCCAAAATCAGATACAAAGAAATTACAAGTGTTAGAGGATTATTACAAGGTCTGGGCTTCGAGCCCCACAATCACAATCCTTGAGCTATTAGCCCAACTTTACCAAGGTACCAAATTCGAACAAAGGGGCAGAAAACCCCATCATTCCAAGGAGCACTTGCTCCCAATTACAATGTTAAGCCTCCTAGAGGCACACAAAAATCAAATTTAGGAAAGAGCAGACCTGCTCTCAAAGTTCAAGCCTATCAAAGGCCACAACGAATTTCACTTCTATCTGCCCTCAAGGCACACAAAGAAACAGAAGTATTTAATACCCAACCTACAGGGCCTTCGCAATGAAAATAAAACAACAGGTTACGTTACTGGCCCAAAGTACAGAGAGGACTGGAGGCGAGAACTTGCACTCCAAATACACTTTTTAAAACCTAAGTGGCTCTAGGCCGATACACAGGGGCTAGTCCCAAGCTAGGGAGGTGACCCGTATGAGAAAACTTTAATACATTAAGGAAGAGAAGAAACGGTTATAAAAACGTGGTCATCAGTGTATTACGTACCAGTAATATCAGAAAATGTATGAACCAGAGGAATGGCATGCTAAAGAAGAAAGTTATCTAACTTCCCAGCTACTTCCCGCCAATATACAGGCAGGCTGTTACACTCGGTACGACCAGGCGAGTTGGCCGAGTAGTTAGAGGCGCGCAGCTGTGAGCTTGCATCCGGGAGTTAGTGGATTCGAACCCCACTGCCGGCATCCCTGAGATGGTATTCCGTGGTTTCCCATTTCACACCAGTCACACCAGACTGTACCTTAATTAAAGCCTAGGCCGCTTCTTTCACACCCCTATTCCTTTCCTATCCCATCGTCGCCCATAAGACCTACCTGTGTCGGTGCGACGTAAATCAAATTTAAAAAACCTCGGTACGCTGCAGTAATCCTATCTATCGGCGATGAGTGGAAACAGAAGACAAAAAGCACATCACAACAATGGTCAATGTAATGTTATTGTTGATAAAGTTTATGAGCTTTCTATATTGCAGGCCTTCACATTAGTTTTCTTTCGACTCTGTGATATTAGGGTGTCTAACAAAATTATTTATATCGTAGACTGTAGTTACTTATTCTCAGACTTTACATACTTATTTTCACTAAATTCTGTTTGACCCATTTTCTCGTGACTCAGCGTTGATATGACTTAGTAACAAAAATTCAAATTCATTAAATATCTCTGTGATTATATGCGGTACGGTAACAATGTATAAGACATCAGTGATCGGAAATTTCATAACTTCTTACATAACTACTACTAAATTACGACATAACTAAAATTATGTTAGTTATGTAGTATTTATCGATACCTTCCTACCAGGTATCCCTTGAGAACGTTATTTGAGAAATAAATAAGATAAATAACTTATTTGAGAATTACATTTCAGGCCTTCCCCTAAACTACCATTTCACTCAGCGTGAATAAAATAATTTATAGCCTAGATTGTAGTGGTTCATCGCCCAACTTTACATACAGATTTTCATTAAATTCCCTTCAGCCGTTTTCTCGTGATGCGTGTACATACACACAGACGCACAGACAGACAGAAATTACGGAAAAGTAAAAATGCATTTCATTGTTACTGTGGACATGACAGATACAGAAATACCATTCTTTTCAAATTCTGAGCAATGTACAGACAAAACTCATATTTTATATATATAGATTACATTTCAGGCCTTCCCCTAAACTACCATTTTAATCAGAGTGAATAAAATTATTGATGGCCTAGATTATAGCGACTTATTCCCCGACTTTGCATACCAATTTTCGTGAAGATACGACCACTAATATAATAAATATTTGAGAATTAAATTTTAGGCCTTCCCCTAAACTACCATTTTTCTCAGCATGAATACAATTATTTATGGCCTAGATTATATCGACTTATTACCCCGACCTTGCATACCGATTTTCATTAAGACACGGCCACTAATAACATAAATATTTGAGAATTAAATTTCAGGCCTTCCCCTAAACTACCATTTCACTCGGCGTGAATAAAATAATTTATAGCCTAGATTGTAGCGGTTCATCACCCGAGTTTACATTCCGATTTTCACTAAATTCTCTTCAGCCGTTTTCTCGTGATGCGTGTACAGACAGACAGACAGACAGACAGACAGACAGACAGACAGACATTACGGAAAAGAAAAACGCATTTCCTTGTTACTGTGGACATGACCGATACAGAAATACCATTCTTTTCAAATTCTGAGCAATGTACAGACAAAACTCTTATTTTTATACCGGTATATATAGATGGTTGCCTAGTCGTACTTCCTCTTAAAACAATAATCACCACCACCACCACTGAACATATATACACATACATTATTATTATTATTGAATAATAATAATAATAATAATAATAATAATAATAATAATAATAATAATAATAATAATAATAATAATAATAATAATAATATTTGCCTGTTCTTGTCCACGATCGAGTTATGTTTACGAATAGTTTCACTGTAGTGATCACTTAAACAAGACACGACATTGACTTCTCCAAGCATTTCAAAGTCCATGGTACTATTGATATCACCCCTGTGGTGACCCATTTATCTCCTTTCCTAGAACGGGAGAATAGCAGGCAAGGAAAGCAGTAAAAGGTTTCTGAAATATCACTTCCACATATCCGCGAGTTCTTGTTATGTACGTCAGGAGAATTAATTTGTCTTTGGAAAGCCCTATTTTCATTTTTCTTGGTCTCCGATTTTTTCAACAAGAAGTCTGGTGTCGGCCTAAAACACTCCTTCAGTTCGACTTTCTTCTCGATAGAAAGAGAAGAAAACGTTAGTACTTTAATATGTTCGACGGTAATCATACCGCACGAAGTGCAAACATAACACTACGCCTACATATAAATCACAACCTTTCTCCTAATTTCACCTTGTCACAGTCACCTCACGAGATCATTCATCAACACACAGCTAAACATCGCGCTCTCCAGTGAGTATGGCCAACATGAGTCAAGTGCGAGGAGACAGTAGTTACAGTCGTTACTCGTTTCGTTAGTTAATAATCCTAAAAATTACAAGACTATTTTAAATATATACCGGCACATTTAACTCAGGTAAGTGCCTCAGTAAAATAGTTCCTAGTTTTAGGAGAGAAATGGCATAAACTGACCCCTATTAAATAGAAATCAGATCACCAATGTTTCGGGTAGGTTGGCTGCAACAATAGGCCGCGGCAGAAACACGCCGGAATCTCCGTAGAACAGCACATCTCTACTACGCCTCTGATTGGCTCCCTCAAGGCCAGTCAAGCGAGACTCGGAGTATTTGGTCCGCTATGAGAGAGCGCCCTCCTGCGCGGGGCCAGCAGCGCATCGGGCCGCAGTACAGTACCACTCGTGCCCTTGATAATAATCTTATAGTAAATATTTCCCTTGTTAACATTTAAGATTAAAATTCCCGAATTTAATGGAACCCCGTGGGGGGCGCGCGCCTTAGCGCCTCCCAAACGAGCCGCCACTGCATATAAATTTTTGAAGATAATAGGTTTTATAAACGGAAAAAAATCTAACGCAGCTATGGATGCCAGTCTGGTTAATATATTGAAATCTTTCCAATATTGTGGACACATCTACTGAAACACACTAACACAGATTCTGACCTAATTGGTCAATTGGCACTGGTATCCTTGTTTACAACCAGTAATTAGCTTTCCCAGTGTTCGTTGTTTGACGACGGGATTGCATCGACTTGCTGCAGGTTGCCATCTGTACACGGGAAACACCTACATTTTTAGGAAGTGGCATAAAACAGTATTACAGAACCCACTTCAGGAAGCAGTATAAAACTACGTTACACTTCACACCAATTTGAAATTAGCTCATTATCTACATTTACTTGCTTGAAGCGCTAGAATCATCATGTTTACTTAGTGTGTAACTGTTATCCTCAACCTCACTTTCAGAACTCATGTCTTCCATAAGAACATCCATTATGGATTCATTGCTGAAATTTCGTACACTTGAATTAGACATGCTAAATATTCACAAGAATTACACAAACAAGCCTGCCCCTCGAACACACACACTCTCTCTTCCTGTCCGCATGTACCGTACGTACTTTCCCGCCCATTTCACAGCTGAGAGCCAACGATGACGCAGTCCCAGGTTATCTAGGAACATGGCGGTTTATCAATGCCTTGAAAGAATTACTCTCGACTTATGCTCATAACTAGTACCTATATTTTATGTTTATAGAAGCATTAAACATTATCCTAGTGAAGTCACACCTCACTGAAACGGCAGCTACTATTTTTTAGCTACAGTGAAAACGTGTCCGTGGATTCTCCAAGCTCCATCAGCAGCAATACAAGAGCGTGCCCGTAATTTCTACGAGTAACGTCCGCAATGTGTTAACTTTACACTCTCCCTTGGTGAACAGCATGACATAAAATGGATTAAAAGGAACCACACAGCATCTTGAGAAGTGCGGTCAAAATTTTCATAGTAGCAATTGACAGACGTCTGCGACGATCTTGTAGATAATAAAAGTAAAACCCCAACGCCCAGCGGAGAGAAAGGCGAGGTTAAAAACAATCAGGTCGCTGCGTGTTGACCAGGAAGCTACTAGCATGGCCTTGAAGGGTAGGTTACAGCCATTGTTTAAATTGCAAACAGCTGGACAGCATGTAGAGTTATGGTCAAGGTTGACCGAAGTTGGCGAGCAGACAGCCCCAACACGTCCTGCGTGTTAGCTATGAATAGCGTAGAGTTCTATCATGGCCAGATTCTTGAAGAGCAAAGACAAATTAGCACAGCCAGCGTTTCGTCTGATGAGCGAGTCCCAACCAGCTTGTCATGGACATTGGCGAGAGACAAGGTGAAAGGCAACAACCAGTGCGTTGTGGCTGAATGACACAGGAAGAGAGTGAAGCGCTATATTTATACCCAGTGGGGTGGTTAGAGCTATGACAAGAAACTAAGACTGTGTGGGTTACAGAAGCGAATTACGAATAGAAAGTGATAAACAAATACTATACACTAAAATATGAGAAATATAATAAGGTTACAGTGGTTGTTATAAATTGGTAAGGAATAAGCCAGAAAACAGCAAGTAAGAAAAATGACTGAATGACGTAGTGAGAAACGTCACAGTGTATAAGTCCATTAACCAGTGAAATTTAAAGTTTGGAAAGCTTGAGATCAGAACAATTTTCAAGCAAGAAAGGCGATCAGTACATTAAATAGTAGAGTGAAGTGCAGACGCAGGACAATATATGGGCAAAGCAGAATATAAATTTAGAAATAATACGATAACAACAAGAGAAAAGGTACTGTGACTTTAATTTAAGCTAAAGAAGGGAATAGTAAACAAATAATGATTTAACAATAATAACAAGAAACTTGAACATATTCCCAATACGCAAACATACTGGGAGGGAGAACCACTGTGACCTTAGGCTCACAATTTCTTTACAAATTAAGAAAGTTAGAATTCAAGCAGTAAATGACACACCATGGATATTGGTCATAGGACTGTGCCCTAAATGCAGATCAGTATTGATTGAATTTAGTGTTAATCTTTACAACTCGTACCCTTTCATCACACCCAAAGTGAAAATGAACAACTCTACTGCACTGCCATACAAAAGGAGGACTTGCATCCTTAAGTAGGACCAAGTCACCCACCTTACAATTGGGGGTGGCAAGATGCCACTTTGCCTTACTTTGAAGTCAGCCGAGGTACTCCAACTTCCAGCGATGCCAAAACATATTGCGCAATGTTTCGACCTTTCTCCGAATTATGGGAAGCGATGAAGTGCAATCAAGCAAAGGAAGAGAAGCTCGAGTCCCCCTGATCAAAAAATGTACAGGAGACAAACGAAGAAGATCCTGGGGATCTTAAGAGACGGGAGTTAATGGCCTAGAATTAACAATTCCTTCTATTTGAATTAGCAAAGAATTAAATTCTTAATAAGAAAAAAAATGCAGAAAGAGCGGTTTCCTTTAAATGTCTTTTGGAAAAGACATCATCTACCACGATGATGAGGGGCATAAGGGGCATAAGGGGGGTTAACGTAACATTTAAAACCTTTAGCGCAGAAAAAATGCTTTAGCTTAGGAGAGGTAAGAGCCCTTTTGAGTTCATCAGAAGTGCCAACAAAGGTTTTGGTGTTATCTGAAAATACATCAGAAGGAAAGCCTCAGCATGAAGTAAACCTAGAAAAGGCCACTAAGACATAAGAGGCAGAATCATTAGTCACTAGTTCCAGATAAATGGCCCCAGGAACCATACACACTAAAAGAATAACATAAGCTATGCCTAGAACTTTATGTTTAGAACTCGAAGGTTTGATTGAGTGAATAAGAAAAAGGACCAGCGTAATCAATACTAGTGAGAGCAAAAGGTCGTTGAACACTTGGGCTAAAAGGAGGAGAAAATCCCTTAATTTGAGATGTAGGTGGAGGCTTGGAATGAATGCAAGGTATGCATTTACGAACCACAAAATTAACTTCATGGATTCCATTAATAATCCAATAATGCTCTCACAAATCAAATAAAGCAAGGTACGAACACCTGCGTGAAGAATGTCAGGATGTTTCTTTTCTTCAGATCAGTTCGAAGAAGAAAGCCTGCCTCCTAACTTTAGAAGACCATCTGAGTCAATAAAGGGAGATAAGGTAATCAATTTACTACTCTTGGGTAAATAAATTCCCTTACATAAAGATTTTAGGTCATCTCAACAAGAAAAAATGCGATGACCAGACTTCTGTTCGAAAGCTGCCAGTGCTTAGACAAATTGACAAAACCAACTGTCAGCGAGGTCCCTTTTCTCTTCCACCTCCTGAACTATAGCTCAATAAATACAAAATCAGTGCACTGAAACTCTAATCAAGTTACAATCAGCTGCTGTTTTCTTTATTTTTACAAGTTGCTTTACGTCGCACCGACACAGATAGGTCTTACGGCAACGATGGGACAGGGAAGGGCTAGCAGTGGGAAGGAAGCAGCCGTGGCCTTAATTAAGGTATAGCCCCAGCATTTGCCAGGTGTGAAAATGGGAAACCACACGAAACCATCTTCAGGACTGCCCCACAGTGGGGTTCGAACCCACTATCCCCCGTATACTGGATAATGGACGCACTTAAGCGACTGCAGCTATCGAGCCCGGTGCTAACTGTTTTTAACAACGTTTTTATAGAGGCTGATTGTACTCTAGTTGTTCTTTCAAGTGTGTATTTTAAAATATTCTTAACAAATTTTGTAGAATGTAACCAAAACAAACTGTCGCACAGACGTTTTTTAAAGATTCCTCAGAAGACACGTTGATATATTCAATAGTATTCAATGTATTCAAGAGTGACATTCAACGTGATTTTACTTTCAAGTTATTATTTTTAATAATAAGTCCTCCAGTAAGACGAAACATGTGTCGTATTACACTTGGAGACTGAAATTGCATGTGTTTTCATTTGTGAAGTGATGTGTATTGATGAGGTGGATACTCTAAATAAAATAAAGTTCATAATCAAATTATATCAACACAGACAATGAAATTTGTCAATTGTAACAGGATTTTCTTACCGAGGCATGCCGCCATTGCTGAATGGAAGTAAGTTCTTGGATTTTGGAAACACGATTTGCGACAAAAGTTTGCCAGCAAAATGAAGGCTTGGCAACCCAAGTTAACATGATAGTAAAGTCAGTCCAGAAAAAAATATCCTTAACACTAAATTTCAGATTTTCCATTAGTTTGGCCAATAACTCTACTACCAAAAGAACTGCGCAAAGTTCCAATCAGTCAAAGAAACAGCTTTTAGAGGAGCCACCTTAGACTTTGTAGATATGAGATTGGTTTGAGATATCCCAGTATCATCACAGTAAGTTAGATAGAACAACCACCATATGTTTTCTCAGAACTATCTGAAAAAGTATGAACTTGGACATTGGTCATAAATTAAAGTTTGTAATAAAATTCAACCAATGGCCGTAGCCGTGTTGAAACACCGGATCCCGTGAGATCTCCGAAGTTAAGCAACATTTGGCGTGGTCAGGAGTTGGATGGGTTGCCACGCGCTTTTGGTGGGGGGGAAGGGAATGGAGGAGCGGAAAGGAACTGGCCACCCAACCGTACGTAAACTCCGGCTCAGGAACACCTCTACGGAGGTTCGGACCTGCCTTCGGGCAGAATAACCCTTACCTAACAAAATTCTAGGAACAGAATTTAGGTAGATAGGGTTTGAAGACAGACAGGTCTTATGGCGACGATGGGACAAGACAAGGACTAGAAGTGGGAAGGAAGTAGCCATGGCCTTAATTAAGGTACAGCCCCAGCATTTTCCTGGTGTGAAAATGGAAATCCACGGAAAACCACCTTCAGGACTGCCCGACAGTGGGGCAGAAACTTCTAGAAACTTAGTGTACTGTTCTCTAAGGAAATCATCCTTCTTAATCTTGTTCTCTATAAGAAAGACTTTTAAAGCCTTAGGCCTAGAATCTTGTAACAAAGGAGGATTTGAAATACGAGGGAAATGTACTACAAAATGACCCTCCTTAGTCCTGGCAGTAATTTGAACGAAAACCTGTTCACAAACTTCATCTTCAGAAGTGAAGTTTGAGTTTTAGGAGGCACAAGTTTCGATGTTCCAAAATCTTTCCACATCGTAGTGAACACCACTGGTGATCAGATGACATTGAGATTCAATTTGTGCTGATGATCTTGGAATTTGACCAGTAAATATCCAACCTAATTTGGTTTGGTGAACGTACAATCCAAAACCAATTTTGACTTTTTTGGAGAGTAACATCTTTCAAAAAGCATCATTTCTAATAAGAAGTTACACAGGAGAGCTTTCGTTAAAAGAAGGATCTGCTAACTGTATGAAATTTTCCAATCTTTAACATCAAAGGAAATGGAAGGAGTATTATTACAAATAATAGCAACAGCTAGACGGTTCAAGTTAAAGTTTATGGTGTTGGAAGTGTCTCTGAGACAAACTCTCACAAAACTAGAATATTTAATCCTGCTTTTATAGATGCCAACAATTTCCACTGAGGTAGGATTTCTTAGGAGACCTAATCTTTCAAATAAGCTTTCACTAATGAAGTCATGAGTAGCGGAATTCTCTAAAAGGCATCGCACACTACTCCAGTGTCCCTGAAAATCTTGAACTTGAACCACTGTGGTGGATAGCAAAACTTGATTGAAGGTTTGAGCACTGACAGTAGGCTAGTTATCCTCAAGCTTCTTTCGGCAGATCTGATTTTTTTGGATTTGTAGTGATGCAACAAAGAATGATGTTTGAAAGTACAATGAGTACAATAACGAGAAGTAGGACAATCATTCAAAAGATGTTTGCCAGAAAGACAGTTGAATCAACGCTTATATTGTTGAATAATTTTTCTCCAATCATCTACTGAGAGAGACGTAAATTTGGGACAAAAATATAAAAGATGGTTATATGAACATAAGACACATTGAGGTAACTTAGCTTGGATGTTGAAAGCTTGAGTTTTGCCATAAAATCGGGAACTAGTTTTAGTGGACTGAGAATTCGGAGAGGTACTATTCGAAAGATTTTGCGAAGCTACTGCAGATAGAACCTGACATCGTCTCTTAATAAAATCAGTAATAGATTTATAAGTTAAGGCAATTTGATTAGAGACCTCAATTTCCCAGGCTTTTAATGTGGCTGAGTCAAACTTTGATGAAATGAGATAGATCAGGACTGTATCCCAGTAGTTAACAGGCTGTTGGAGATTAGCTAAAGCTTTAACATATAACTCTACTAAGTCCAAAAGAGATCTTAAAGTTTGGAGTTTATCTGACCTGGTAACTGGCAGGTTAAATAGAGCCTGGAATGACGTTGACTTTTTAACCTGACATTAAAGAAATACCAATATAAATGGTCCGTTATTGGACATTATAAATTTTCCAGCTAACTCAATCCTGGTTGCCAGCGTTTCGCCCCAGTGTGCTAAGATGGGCTCATCAGTTGGTACATAGCACACCCACCAAGATACATGGCTAGTGCATACGGACCATTTATATTGGTATTATAAATTTACTCATTCGGGAGAAATATCTCAACTTCCCTATGGGAATCAACATCCATATCATTGCCATATCTTTCGAGCAATAACTCAATAGCAGTCTTGTATAGGTTGAATGAGTTTTAATTCTGTACTTTGCAAATAGGCACAGAGATAATGAAACTTTTGAACGTCGGGTCAGGACGTATTGCAATGAACCAGTGATTGGAAAACCTCAGAGAAACTTTCCCATTTATCTTCCTCACCCTTAAAGATTGGCAATTCAATTTTAGGAAGAAGTGCCCTAGAGGAGGGCTCTTCACTATTACCAGAAGAGTTTAAGTAAACTGACTGTGACTCTGCTTTTGAGTACTCTGAAGTGCACATAAAATTCGCATTGCTTTAGCATGCCCTTTAAAATGTAAGTCTTCCATTTCTTCCCTACCTTTTGCCTGGTCACAACTTTGGATTTCAAGTTCAGTGTACACTTCATCATAATACTTGAATGCAGCTTCATAAGCATTAAGCCTACTAGGAAGATTGTACAATATCACTGGAATATTCTGAAGAATCAGTGACAAATTTGCAGAATCTGTTCACCTTACCCTTGTACATGGCTCTTGATTTTAAAAGTTTCATATATCTGTCAGCATTCTGCAGTGTCCCGTTCAACCGGGACAAAAAAAAAGACAGACTCGAAAATGTGAGCTGAAACATAAGTCCATGGTCTATTAGAAGAAAATATTATTGAAATTTGGGTTTCTATCCTGGGTTCCGGCACCAGTAGTATGGAGAAAACTATGATAAGATTCAGAGTTGGAATTTTATCTGTTTCCGGAAGATGGGATAGGAGTGGTAAAGCTAAAAGCTTATGAATAGATGGGTTAGAATAATTGATGGAAGGACTGAAGGCAAACCTAGAAGGAGAAATTAGGAGGGAAGAAACTCAACAAATATTTTAGTCAATAATGTATTAATTAATATACAATAAATATTCTCTAAATTGAATCACTGAAAGGAGTTAACAAATAACAAAATAATTTACAATAAATGGGAGTGTATTTATGAGTCAGTGGATATTTAGGATGTGTAATTATACACAGTAATGTGAAAATATGTTTATTTTGATATGGGTCGTTCATGCTGTATGCCGGGTTGTAAATCAAGCTACACCAATGCCTCTTTTTAAGTTTCCTAAGGGAAATCCATTAAGAGAAAAGTGGATCAGGAGTATACACCGTGAAAATTCTGAAGTCAATAAAAAAAACAGTAGTGTGCATACACCATTTTGAGGATAAATTTGTGGTTAGGGAAGATGTTTTTCCACTTCAAAATGGAGAACCTATTTGTGTTCCTCAAAAATATCCAAAACTAAGTAATGATGCTTACCCCACAATTTTCCCTAATCAACCATCATATCTAACAGTGATGCTTAGTAAAGGAAGGAAAGATCCTGAAGAACGTGTGCAGCAGACATTACAGAGAGATGAGGAGAATTTTAATGAATGGTGTGAACAGGATACTATTGCAAATTTTGTCTCTTTCATATGCAAAAATTAAGAATAGGCACAGGTAAATCCATTCACAATGATTGTGAAGGAAGACTACATAAGTTTCATTAAAATAAATGATAATGGATATTGAGATCTTCCATCAGTGTCCATGTTCTTCAAAGTGTACAGTGATTTAGATATAAGTGTGTTTTACAAGAATCTGTGCTTGCCTGTGGAAACTTTTGACTGGATCTTGGGGTGTAATTGAAACAATACCTAGAAGTGTGATAGATGGAGCAAACTGGAGAATCTGGCGAGTTGTCTTGCTAATTATAACGAGGAAAATGTATCTCTCTGAAAGAATGTATATCTCTGAAAGAATAACTTCATTAATAAATGTTACAAAGGAGGGCTTGCTACTTGATGCTGATATGAATGTAGAGAAGGCTGGAAAGATAAAATTTGCATTAGAACATTTGGAACTTGCTTTTGCTTGTCAAATTAAATATTCAGCAGATCTTTTAATATGGGCTGCATGTATTTCTCAATCACATCCAGAGGCTTATCAATCTTCGAAAAGAACAAACAAAATGACACTACCTCACCATGTTTATCTGAGACAATTCTTGTCCAAAATAGGCCCAAATAGTTCTGATATCGGCCCTTCGCAAATATAATTTCTAGGAGAAAAAAGTAAGCTCCTGAATGATGAGAAACTTGTCACTGTTTTGGTGGATGAGATCTATGTTAATTCCAAACTCATTTATAAAGCAGGGAAAATACCAAAGATGCCTAAAAATGGCCCAGGAGGAGACTCTGCCACTACCATTCAGGCCTCCATGTTTTCCTCTTTACATTCAGACACTAAAGATATAACAGGTCTTTTTCCCTGTGAGAAGCATGAATGCAAAATCTCTATTGAATCGTAACTATTGATGGACGAGCTTCAATTTGATGTAGTCTGCTTAATATCAGATAACCATAGAATGAATCACAAGATGTTTAAGCACTTGGGTGGTGGTACTCTTAAAGC
The DNA here is from genome assembly GCF_040414725.1 of Anabrus simplex. NCBI lineage: Eukaryota > Metazoa > Arthropoda > Insecta > Orthoptera > Tettigoniidae > Anabrus > Anabrus simplex. The sequence goes on along the minus strand of NC_090266.1, from coordinate 45,381,731 downwards.
CTGCATTGCAAACACTCCAGGTCACTATTTCATCTGTTCGACAGTGTACATTTGCTGAAATATGTAAGAAACAACTGGTTAAATCAACCCAGTCAAACATTTGTTATTCCTAACACTGAGCAGACAATTCTACATTCTACTGCAAACCAATCTACTTTTCAGTACGCAGATGTTGAAGCAAAGTTATCTGATATTAGAGACCTATTCCATTCTGACAAAAGAATGATATTAAAACTGGCTCCAAACCGATCAAGAAAGTCACTGTATCCCACTGCTAGACAGAGACAAAATGTTGCCCTTGCTATGGGTATACTTTATACCATAAATATTGTGGCATTGGATATGCTTAAAAGTGAGGGTGTTGCTATTTCTGATTGGACTGTCCAGTTTTGTTGCAAGAGACTATCCTCATTCCCCCCCATATTGAAAGCCTATTAAAAGGAGAATAATAAAAACTTAGATTTCCACCTATTCAACTTCCACCCAGTCTCAAGGTGTTAAATTTGTTAAAACTTCATTCTGCAAAGTTGGAGGATTTTGCTCCGAGGGATCTGAGAGTTACTTTCATCCAAGGTAAAGTAGTCGAGAACATGGACAAATTGGATGAAACACCATTATTGCCGATTTCGCTTGAGATGCTAAAAATAACTGTATGCATTACTAGTTACATAATCATGAAGGTTTTGTTAAAGTAAGAGAAAAGTGTAAAGTGCACACAGTGTAACCAAGTGTTACAATCTGAAGACAACTTAATAATCAATTGTGACAAGCAGAAACTGTGAATGTGTCCGTCTTTTTTTATGTGTTTATGTTGTGACCTTTTTTTTTTTTTTTGCTATTTGCTTTACGTCGCACCGACACAGGTATGTCGTATGTCTTATGGCGACGATGGGATGGGAAAGGCCTAGGAATGGGAAGGAAGTGGCCATGGCCTTAATTAAGGTACAGCCCCAGCATTTGCCTGGTGTGAAAATGGGAAACCACGGAAAACCATCCTCAGGGCTGCCGACAGTGGGGCTCGAACCCACTATCTCCCGATTACTGGATACTGGCCGCACTCAAGCAACTGCAGCTATCGAGCTCGGTGTTGTGACATTTATAGACTTGTTCAGGTACTCATTAGTAGCAAGTCCGAACCTGAATTTTTAAAGTTGCAAAATCAGAGGGATGCCGTGATTCGGTTAGGGATTCGGTTTATAGAGAGTAACATAAACACTATGGGTAAGGAATGCAGGTATGGTGAGCCTTAGATAAAAATTCTTAAGAAATGTGTGAAAGTGTTTGTTAATTATTATTCAAAAGTGCTGCATGATAAAAATGTGTGCAGGGAATTGTCAAAGAAAATTGTGAACCAGGAAACTTACTGAGGATGTTGGAGTTAAGGTGAACAAACGTAAGGTGTTAAAACTCAGCAGTAAGTAAACTAGGCCTATATCATGTTTTACATTCATTTATTGTTCTGTAGCATTTGCACCCATTTCCCTTGGCTGGCCTGATTACCTCCATTCATCTTCAAACCTTAACTTGACTCATTCAAGGAATATTCTAGCTCCACCTCCTGCTCTGTATTATACTTCTTAAAATGTTTGAATCCCTCGGAGCAGGGTTATGCTTCACAGCTCTCATGAGTATGAACAAGTTGAGAAATTTTACACCATTATTTATTTTTAATCATTCAATGTGATTTTATAAAATACTAGCAAGATACTCGTGCTTCGCTATGGTATTATACTGAAATTTATAATTGAATGCTTATTGTTTTAGATATATAATCCGACGAAATTCGCGATCTGACTCGTTTTCTGCGAGAATCCACCAAAATTCCCGATCTAACTGGTTTTCTATTATTTTACGGCACGTTTGCCTCCCATTTTTCAATCTTCCTTTCCAGCAATCGATTTCGTACTTGCCGGGCTAGGCTCAGGTATTCCTCCCGGTCAGATGGATCCGTAAATCTTTGCCATGTTTTCCTATAATAATTTTTAATATCGATAAAATCCTTCAGGAGATCCGGCGTGGTGTCATATTGGGTGCCTTGGCGGCACTGAACCCGCGGCCGGACTGCATTCTTAGTCATTACCCGTCCATGAGCCGTTTCCAGCGCGGTCCGCACATTTGACGACGGTCCGGAATATTATTATTATTATTACTATTATGTGTTGCTGGAATGGCTGATGACAGGGAAAACCGGAGTATCTGGAGAAAAACCTGTCCCGCCACCGTTTTGTCCAGCACGAATGTCACATGGAGTGATCGGGATTTGAACCACGGAACCCAGCTGTGAGAGGCCGGCGCGCTGCCACCTGAGCAACGGAGGATCCTTATAAGTACATTAATAACAGCTAAAATCAATTGGTCTCACCTACTTCTACACCCCACCGCCGTTAAGTTTATTTACCGCCACCCCCCAAAATTAAAAGAATGCTTGTTTCTTTATGTTTAAGGGAGATTCCAAACACCAATGTTCACGTCTATTACCTTCAGTTTTGAGATATAAGTATCCCAATAAAAATAATTTACTTTCTGCACTTCATATCACAATACTCCCCCCCCCCCCCAAGTGAATTTTCCCGCAAAAAATACTTGTTTCTTTAATAGTAAAGGATCTTCTTAAATACCAATGATCACGACTCTAACTTCTTCAGTTTTTGATTTATGTGTCCTCGTGAAAGGAATTCAACTCCTTTACACTCCCGCCCTCCAAGATGGTTTCCCCACCAAAACGCGCTTTTCTTTGTTTTTAAAGGAGATCCAAGTACGAATGTTCACGTCTGTAACAACTTTAGTTTTTATTAGATGTATGTATTCTCATACAATTAAGCCAATTAATTTTTCAAGTCTTCCCCCCCCCCCTTCATTGGATTTTCCGAGAATACGTGTTTCTTTACTTTTAAAGCAGATTGCAAATATCAAATTTCACGTCTGTAACGTCTTCATTTTTGTGATATCAGTAGCCTAATTAAAAGAATTCAACACCATTTTCAATCACTTTTATCACCCCCCTCCACCCAAGTGGTATTTCCGAAAACTAAAAACACACGTTTCTTTATGTTTAATAGAGATAAAAATTACCTTCACTTCTGTAACATGTTAAGTTTTTTTTAGATATACTGTAAAAATTCTCATTTTAAAATTTCACCCCTTTTGAGTTCCCCTTAAGTGGAGTTTCCAAAAACAAATCACCTATGTTTATTTACATTTACAGGAGATTCCAAACACCCACTTTTTACGTCTGTAACATTTTACGTCTCCAAGATATTCTGTAGATATAGTCTTTCAAAAAATTCACCCCAATTTGTCACTCCTGATTAACCGCCATTAATTGGATTTCCCAAAAACTAAGAATTACGTGTTTCTTTATGTTTAAAGGAGATCCCACATACAAATTTTCAGTTCTGTAATATCTTTCGTTTCCGAGATATATGTATCCCCATTAAAGGCATTCAGCCCATTTTTCACCCTTTTACGCCCCTCCTATTGGGATTTACAGGAAACAAAAAAATACGTGTTCCTTTATTTTTAGAGGAGATTCAAACTACCAATTTTTACATCTGTAAATTTTAAAGTTTTAAGATGTAGACGCACTCCTTTTAAAAAATTCACCTCCACCTTTTCACCCCACAATATTTGGATTTTCCAAAAACGAAAAAAATACGTGTTTCTTCACTTTTAAAGTAGATCCAAAATACCAATTTTCAGGTCTGTAATATCTTCAGGTTCTGAAATATAAGTAGCCTCATTAAAGGCATTCAACCCATTTTTCACCCTTTTACACCCTTCCTATTGGGATTTTCCGAAAACAAAAGAATACGTGTTTCTTTATTTTTACAGGAGATTCTAAATACCAATTTTTACATCTATAAACTTTAAAAGATTTGAGATATAGATACACTCATTTTAAAAAATCACCCCCTTTTCACCCCCCCCCCCCCCCCCATTAATTGGATTTTCCACAAACAAAAAAATACGTGTTTCTTTATGTTTAAAGGAGATCCCAAACACCAATTTTCAGGTCTGTAATATCTTCAGGTTCTGAAATATAAGTAGCCTCATTAAAGGCATTCAACCCATTTTTCACCCCTTTTCACTCCTCCTATTGCGATTTTCCGAAAACAAAAAAATACGTGTTTCTTTATTTTTAATGAAGATTCTAAATACCAATTTTTACATCTATAACCTTTAAAAGTTTTGAGATATAGATACACTCATTTTAAAATATAACCCCCGTTTTCACCCCTCCCTTAATTGGGTTTTCCAGAAACAAAAAAATAAATGCTCCTTTATTTTTAAAGGAGACCCCAAACACCAATTTTCAGGTCTGTAATATCTTCAGTTTCTGAGATATAAGTAGCCTCATTAAAGGCATTCAACCCACTTTCACCCCCTTTTCACTCCTATTGCGATTTTCCGAAAACAAAAAAATACGTGTTTCTTTATTTTTAATGAAGATTCTAAATACCAATTTTTACATCAGCAAACTTTAAAAGTTTCGAGATATAGATTCACTCATTTTAAAAATTCACCCCCTGTTCACCCTCCCATTAATTGGATTTTCCAAAAACAAAAAAAATACGTGTATCTTTATTTTTAAAAGAGATCAAAAGTACCAATTTTGAGGTCTGTAATATCTTCAGTTTCTGATATATACAGTAGGTACCGGTATCCTGATTAAAGGTATTCAACACATTTTCCCCCATTTTCACCCTTTTTCACCCCTCCTATTGGGATTTTCTGAAAACAACAAAATACGTGTTTCCTTATTTTTAAAGAAGATTCTAAATACCAATTTTTACATCTATAAACGTTTAAAGTTTTGAGATAGAGATACACTCGTTTTAAAATTTCACACCCCCCCTTTTCACCCCCTTACCGAAGGAATATCCAAAAATCCTGTCTTAGCGAGCACCTACATCATAATGTGAATTTATCCCCAAAATGTCATTTCTTTATGTCCAGTAGTTTTGGCTCGGCGATGATGAGTCAGTCAGTCAGTCAGTCAGTCAGTCAGGACAAGCTATTTTATATATATAGATATTTTAAGAGTTTTATCATCTCTTTCCATTATCCTGTGAAGTGAAATTGAAAAGAGAATGTTATTTGACAAAGCAAAATTTCTAAATAATCAGCTTGCTGTTCCTTTTCACTTTGGGGTTACCCGTTTATTGTAGTAGAATACCTGTGCTTTTAGTTGATTATATGTGATGGGCAGTTTGTTGCCAATGTGTTTTCGTATGTGCAACAGTGGTTTTGCCCATGATATTACATGTATCATGTTAAATTACTGCCACTAAATGCCCTAAATGCAGATCGAGACTGACTGACTGACTGACTGACTGACTGACTGACTGACTGACTGACTGACTGACTGACTGACTGACTGACTGACTGACTGACTGACTGACTGACTGACTGACTGACTGACTGACTGACTGACTGACTGACTGACTGACTGACTGACTGACTGACTGACTGACTGACTGACTGACTGACTGACTGACTGACTGACTGACTGACTGACTGACTGACTGACTGACTGACTGACTGACTGACTGACTGACTGACTGACTGACTGACTGACTGACTGACTGACTGACTGACTGACTGACTGACTGACTGACTGACTGACTGACTGACTGACTGACTGACTGACTGACTGACTGACTGACTGACTGACTGACTGACTGACTGACTGACTGACTGACTGACTGACTGACTGACTGACTGACTGACTGACTGACTGACTGACTGACTGACTGACTGACTGACTGACTGACTGACTGACTGACTGACTGACTGACTGACTGACTGACTGACTGACTGACTGACTGACTGACTGACTGACTGACTGACTGACTGACTGACTGACTGACTGACTGACTGACTGACTGACTGACTGACTGACTGACTGACTGACTGACTGACTGACTGACTGACTGACTGACTGACTGACTGACTGACTGACTGACTGACTGACTGACTGACTGACTGACTGACTGACTGACTGACTGACTGACTGACTGACTGACTGACTGACTGACTGACTGACTGACTGACTGACTGACTGACTGACTGACTGACTGACTGACTGACTGACTGACTGACTGACTGACTGACTGACTGACTGACTGACTGACTGACTGACTGACTGACTGACTGACTGACTGACTGACTGACTGACTGACTGACTGACTGACTGACTGACTGACTGACTGACTGACTGACTGACTGACTGACTGACTGACTGACTGACTGACTGACTGACTGACTGACTGACTGACTGACTGACTGACTGACTGACTGACTGACTGACTGACTGACTGACTGACTGACTGACTGACTGACTGACTGACTGACTGACTGACTGACTGACTGACTGACTGACTGACTGACTGACTGACTGACTGACTGACTGACTGACTGACTGACTGACTGACTGACTGACTGACTGACTGACTGACTGACTGACTGACTGACTGACTGACTGACTGACTGACTGACTGACTGACTGACTGACTGACTGACTGACTGACTGACTGACTGACTGACTGACTGACTGACTGACTGACTGACTGACTGACTGACTGACTGACTGACTGACTGACTGACTGACTGACTGACTGACTGACTGACTGACTGACTGACTGACTGACTGACTGACTGACTGACTGACTGACTGACTGACTGACTGACTGACTGACTGACTGACTGACTGACTGACTGACTGACTGACTGACTGACTGACTGACTGACTGACTGACTGTGTCAGACCATTTATACTGGTATTATAAATTTACTCATTCGGAACAAATATTTCTGATTCCCTATGGGAATCAACACCCATATAATCTGATGGTCAAGCAGGCATCAATTTTTGGTAGTGGGACAAAGTCTCTCGTAGTGCATAGGCACTGCCGGTGGCTACAATTAGCCTATGCAGTGGCCTCCACGGTATACACTAGCCAGCGTCTTGGTAGGTGTGCTAGGTACCAACTGATGAGCCCAGCCTAGCACACGGGGCGAAACGCTGGCAAACAGGAATGAGTTAGCTGGAAAATTCATAATGTCCAATAACGGACCATTTATATTGGTATTATAAATTTACTCATTCGGAACAAATATTTCTGATTCCCTATGGGAATCAACATCTATATCATCTGATGGCCAAGCAGGCATCAATTTTTGGTAGTGGGACAAAGTCTCTCGTAGTGCATTGGCACTGCCGGTGGCTACAATTAGCCTACGCAGTGGCCTCCACGGTATGCACTAGCCAGCGTCTTGGTAGGTGTGCTAGGTACCAACTGATGAGCCCAGCCTAGCACATGGGGGCGAAACGCTGGCAAACAGGAATGAGTTAGCTGGAAAATTTATAATGTCCAATAACGGACCATTTATATTGGTATTATAAATTTACTCATTCGGAACAAATATTTCTGATTTCCTATGGGAATCAACATCTATATCATCTGATGGCCTAGCAGGCATCAATTTTTGGTAGTGGGACAAAGTCTCTCGTAATGCATTGGCACTGCCGGTGGCTACAATTAGCCTACGCAGTGGCCTCCACGGTATGCACTAGCCAGCGTCTTGGTAGGTGTGCTAGGTACCAACTGATGAGCCCAGCCTAGCACACGGGGGCGAAACGCTGGCAAACAGGAATGAGTTGGCTGGAAAATTTATAATGTCCAATAACGGACCATTTATATTGGTATTATAAACATGTGTGTGTCGAATACAACGTTGGTAATTCTACCGTGCAGGATATTTTACGCAACAAAGACAAACTTCTGTCATTTACTTGTTCGTCCGTTGCAAACAGTGGTATGGAAAACCGAAAAACTATGAAAAATCTACGTTTGAGGAGCCTGACCCATGCATGTTGAAGTGGTTTTCACAACAGCGAGCTCAAGGGACTCCAGTATCGTGACCGATATGTATGACTAAAGCAAAAATTTTCTTCAAAACTCTTGGGATGGAGGGTGATTTTGATGCGTCATCCGGATGGATTACACGCTTTAAACAGAGACATGGCATCCATGACGTCAGTGTAAAAGGTTAGTTGGTAAGTGGAAATACAGAAGCTCCTTAACAGTTCAATTCAGATTTTGAAAAAAATTTTCTGGATGAGGGTTTGGTCCCAGAAGAAATTTACAATGTGGATGAATCTGGCCTGTATTGGAAATGCCTACCAACCCGTACTCTTACTTTCAAACAGGAGCATTATGCACCAGGCTATAAAGCATCTAAAGAAAGGATGACGATTATGACCAGCGCGAACGCAACAAGCATTCATAAATTACTTTTACTCGTCATTGAAAAAGCAAGACAAAAAAACCCTCGCTCTTTCAAAGGTACAGAGGCCAAAACTTTGCCTGTTGTGTATAAGAACCAAAAGTCTGCTTGGATGAACAGTGAGCTTTTTAAACTGTGGTTCGACAATAACTTCATCCCCGAAGATCGTTAATATTTGAAGACAAATGGACTCTCGGAAAAAGTCGTTCTTTTGATGGATAATGTGCCCTCACACCCAAATTAAACAGTTTTAAAATCAGCTGATGGCAACATTTGTGCAAAATATTTGCCTCCTAATTTCACTGCAATAATCCAGCATATGGACCATGGCATAATATATGCACTTAAAAGAAATTATCGGTCATCTCGTCTTCAAAAGTGGATTGAAGAGGGCAATGATCTCAAAACTTTTTGGAAAGAATTTGCAATTCTCGACGCTATTTATAAGGCTCATTCGGCTTAGGAAAAACAAAACCATTGACAAATGTGCTGTCTTGGAAAAAAATCATCCCAGATATTTCTGAAGACGATGGGTTTCTCAGATTTGATGAAGCCGATACAGTTAGTACAGTGACCGAAGCCGTAAAAACTGTCTCAGGTGGAGAGGAGGTTGGTGGTCATACAAATTTTAGTGAAAAGTGGAAGGGTATGTATAGGTACTTTAAGGCAGAAACAGGTTCAAAGGACATTCCAGGAATCATTAATGAACAAGGGGAGTGTGTATGCGAGGATCTTCAAAGGGCAGAAGTATTCAGTCAGCAGTACGTAAAGATTGTTTTTTACAAGGATAATGTCCAGATAGAGGATGTGAGTAATACCAAAGAAGTATTAAAATTTACCTATGATAACAATGACATTTATAGTTAGATACAAAAGTTGAAAACTAGAAAAGCAGCTGGAATTGATAAGATTTCTGGGGACATAATAAAGGCAATGGGTTGGGATATAGTACCACATCTGAAATACTTATCTGATTATTGCTGGGTTGAAGGAGCTATACCAAATGAATGGAGAGTTGCTAGAGTAGCCCCTGTGTATAAAGGAAAGGGTGATGACATAAAGCTGAAAATTACAGGCCAGTCAGTTTGACATGCATTGTATGTAAGCTTTGGGAAAGCATTCTTTCTGATTATATTACACATGTTTGCAAAATTAATAACTGGTCTGACAGAAGGCAGTTTGGGTTTAGGAAAGGTTATTCGACTGAAGCTCAACTTTTAGGTTTTCAGCAAGATATAGCAGATATCCTGGATTCAGGAGGCCAAATGTACTCTATTGCAATTGACCTATCTAAGGCATTTGATAGGGTAGATCATGGAAGACTACTGGCAAAAATGAGTGCAATTAGACTAGAAAAAAGAGTGACTGAATGGGTGGCTATATTTCTAGAAAACAGAACTCAGAGAATTAGAGTAGGCGAAGCTTTATCTGACCCTGTAATATTAAGAGGGGAATTCCTCAAGGCAGTATTATTGGACCTTTATGTTTTCTTATATATATCAATGATGTGTGTAAAGAAGTGGAATCAGAGATAAGGCTGTTTGCAGATGATGTTATTCTGTACAGAGTAATAAATAAGTTACAAGATTGTGAGCGGCTGCAGGGTGATCTCGATAGTGTTGTGAGATGGACGATAGGCAATGGTATGATGATAAACGGGGTTAAAAGTCAGGTTGTGAGTTTCACAAATAGGAAAAGTCCTCTCAGTTTTAATAACTGCGTTGATGGGGTGAAAGTTCCTTTTGGGGATCATTGTAAGTACCTAGGTGTTAATATAAGAAAAGAACTTCATTGGGGTAATCACATAAATATGATTGTTAATAAAGGGAACAGATCTCTGCACATGGTTATGAGGGTATTTAAGGGTTGTAGTAAGGATGTAAAGGAGAGGGCATATAAGTGTCTGGTAAGACCCCAACTAGAGTATGGTTCCAGTGTATGGGACCCTCACCAGGATTACTTGATTCAAGAACTGGAAAAAATCCAAAGAAAAGCAGCTCGATTTGTTCTGGGTGATTTCCGACAAAAGAGTAGCGTTACAAAAATGTTACAATGTTTGGGTTGGGAAGAATTGAGAGAAAGAAGAAGAGCTGCTCGACTAAGTGGTATGTTCCGAGCTGTCAGCGGAGAGTTGGCGTGGAATGACATTAGTAGACGAATAAGTTTGAATGGCGTTTATAAAAGTAGGAAAGATCACAATATGAAGATAAAGTTGGAATTCAAGAGGACAAACTGGGGCAAATATTCATTTATAGGAAGGGGAGTTAGGGATTGGAATAACTTACCAAGGGAGACGTTCAATAATTTTCCAATTTCTTTGCGGTCATTTATGAAAAGGCTAGGAAAACAACAGACAGGGAATCTGCCACCTGGGCGACTGCCCTAAATGCAGATCAGTAGTGACTGAAGGTTGACTGAAGACAATATTCGTCAGTGGTTCTATTGTGAACAGAACGACCAAGGCTAAAAAGAGCTGACAGACGAACAGATTGTTGACAATGTAAAGGGAAGGGAGGGAGCGGGAAGTGAAAGAGATGAGGAGGGGGAAACAGCTGCTCGCGCCGCACCAGCACAACAAACAGTTATGCATAAGGCTGCCTTGGCAAATGTCGAGTCGCTGCTGGAGTACATTGAGGGCCAGGATGATGCTCTCATCACCGAAAAACTTGTTTTGAGAAACTCGAGAAGCAAAATAAAGAAAATAGTGTTTTTCAGCACAAAAGCAGAAAACCATGACTGACTATTTTCAGAAACAGTAAAGTTAGGTAGTCTGTATATCTTTCTTTGCCTTATTAGTTTCAATGAAAAGTGCTGTTTATTTTTCCATTTAATTGTGGTAGGTGCTACTTTTACTGCAATGTATTGGTAAGTTAATAAAAAACAATACAGTAGTATAATTTATTATCATTTTAACCACAATTTTACTTATCCGGGATGTCTTAACCCTACATTATCTTGGTTAATCGAGAGTTGAGTGTATAGGCAAAGCAGAATGTAAACCTTACCTGACACCTATTAACACTTGAAAGAAAATTTGGTAGTATGCCAGATAAACCTCCACAAAAGGAAAAAGTTTCAACTAAACAATTTACACAATAATTTCAGCTAAAAACATTTCTCCTGCTCTCCAACTCAAACAACTTCTCTTATCCCACTCCACAGTCTTCCTACAGACAACTCATAACCCTTCATCACTATTTACGAATGTCCTGTACACTCATCTCACACTTCACTCTCCAAAATCGACCAACTCCTTCAAACAACATAACCATCGCCTTTACAAATTATGATAAAGATGTTGATTCCCATAGGGAACCTGAAATATTTGTTCCGAATGAATAAATTTATAATACCAATATAGTTGGTCTGTTATTGGACATTATAAATTTTCCAGGTAACTCATTCCTGGGAATTGAAGGAGGAGGATAAAAGAATTGCATTCCAAGATTGTATAAAAAGGAAGATGCTTAACACAGAAATACAAGTGGAGAAGAAGAGTGGGACAATTTAAGATAGACTTTTGTGGAAGCAGCAATTGAGGTATGCGGGAAAACAGAAGCAAAGGTTAAGGGAAAAGAGACATGGAGGTGGACAGACAAAATAGAAAAAGAAATAAGAGAAAGAAGCAAGGTGAATAAAGAAATGGATAAGGAAAAGCAAAAAACATATCAGAGGGATGAGAATAAGATAGAAAGGTTACATGTGGAATACAAAAGATTGAAACTACAAGTAAAGAGGAGTATCAAGGATGAAAAGGAGAAATGTTGGGGAGAGTTTACCAACCAAATTGAGCAAGATAGTCAAGGAAATCAGAAACTATTATACAAAGTAATAAAATCAAAAAAAGAATAAATCAAGAAAAAATCAAGGCATTAGAGAGGGAAAATGGATCCACAGTATACGGCGAAAAGGGTCTTCGGAAGGTGATGGCAAAGTATTTTGAAAAACTTTATAACGAGGAGGAAGAAGAAGATAAGAAAATGGAAATAATAGATAGAGAAAAAGAAGAGAACCTGATAACATGGTTGGAACTTGAAAGGGCAGTGAAAGCAATGACCAAAGGTAAAGCAAGTGGAAAAGACAAATTCAATGCTGATATGATTAAGGCAGCAGGAAGCATTGGACTATAGTGGCTATACCGAGCCCTCAATGCCATATGGAAGGATGAAAGGATACTTGAAGATTGGCAACAAGGAAGCATTGTACCATTGTTCAAAAAAGGAAATAGGAAGAAATGTGAAAATTATAGAGGTATAACCCTATTATTACACCGGCTAAAAATAATGGAGAAAGTCATAAACAAAAGACTGAGGGATATAATAGAAACACACTTAGAGGAAGAAAAATATGGCTTTAGACCAAATAGATCAACAATAGACTTGATATTTACAGTGCGAACGATAATCGAAAAACATCTGGAAAGGACCAAGGATATCATTTTCGTATTTTTGGATTTGGAGAAAGCCTATGATACAGTTAAAAGAAAACATGTATGGGAATGCCTACTGAAAAGGAATATACCAAAGTCACTAATTAACAAGATAAAAATGTTGTGTCATAAGAGTAAAAGCAGTGTACAAGTAGGGAGTGGTGACTCTGAAACATTTTATACAAAAAAAGTCTCATGCAAGGAAGTGCACTGTCGCCATTATTGTTTATTATATTGATGGATGAAATCATAAAATGTGTAAAACAGAATATCAGTAGTGATGAAGTGAATGCTTTGGTATTCGCAGATGATGTGGTGATTCGAGGAAAGGAAGAAAAGGAAGTACAAAGGAGACTGGACATCAGGAATGAAAATCTGAAGGAGTTTGGAATGGTAATTAGTAAAAGAAAACTGTATTCATGCACTGTGGAAAAGAGAAAAAGAGAAGCCAAGTGAACACAGACGGAAAACGGTTAGAGAATGTAGAACAGTTTACATTAATGGAAGTAATGAAATCAATCCTGAAAATAAAAACAGACTAAGTAAAGGTATAATATTTTATCATCAAGTCAGAGAGCTTTTGTAGGATGACAAAGTACCCAAGAGAACAAAATTAATATTATATAAACAGTATTTCATACCAATTGTAACATAGGGACTAGGAACACTGGTAACTAATAAGAGACAAGATAGTAAGATCCAAGCAGTAGAAATGAAATTTTTAAGAACATTGGTTAAAAAGACGAGAAGAAAGAGAATTCAGAATATTAAAATCAGAGAAGAGGTAAATATAGAACCGTTAGTACAGAACATACAGAAAGTAAGACTGAGATGGTTCAGACATGTAAAAAGAATGGGAAAGGAACAGGTAGCAAGAAGGGAATTGGAGAGAGAAGTTAAGGGAAAAAGGCCAGTTGGAAGACTGAGAAGAAGGTGGATGGATCAGATTTGGAAGGACATTAGAGAAGCTGGATTGGATGTAGCGGAAGAAATGGAGCAGGAAAAGTGGAAGGACAGAAAGGAGTGAAGGAGGCTTGTTAGCCACACCCAGGTGACTGGAATGGGACATTGATGATGATGATGATGATGATGATGATGATGATGATGATGATGATTTTAGTGGAGTTCTCGTCTTATAGTAACCAAGGGCTCATACCTTGGTACAGTTACGAGCTGTGACCAACTCAACTTAAGATTATGTGTGAACTTAAGTCCGATTTAAGCCAACTGAAGGGCGGAGAGTTTAAGTCGGAAAAACAGTGCGCTCCCTCGAATCCGAACTGAACAGTGGTGTCATGCAGGGCGACTATGAACTTGATTAGAAGCAGTCCGAAGTGATGCTCGCTGTTGCTGAGTCCCCAATTTGAGGCCCAGTGGAGGAAATGAGTGCCGTGTGTGAGAGTACGACGGCCATGGAGACATGAATGAAGCCTACTATCAGTGATAGCGGCTCCGGCATTATGAAGGTGGAAACTCCACTGGAAGGCGGGATCACTGTCTTGGGAACATGCTTAACTCAGTTCGAGATCGGACTGACGTCAGAAGAGGAAGCAAAATACCTGATCGCCGGACTACGTCATCAGAATACTGTTATGCGACGCAGCCCCCAGCCATGTTTGACCTGCGAACAGGTTGTGGGAATACTCTACGGCAGTGATGGGCTACGCTCTCGCTCGAGACTCTCGAGACTGACGTCGCAGATCTCGAGACTCTCGCGAAAATCTCGAGACCGATCCTCCTGAAGTGCAAGCTGTGCGACGTACCAGTAACTACGTCTGTAAACTTGATAGTGTATCATTGGCAGTTTTTGCGTGAAATAACGTTCTCATATGAAAACGTGTGAACCAATAGGCCTACATTTTGTCAAAAGCCTGGAAAAGTACTGCATGTTCAACTACGAACCCCTTAATACCATTAACGAAAGAGAAAACAAAATGTCAGTATCTTAAACTGCTCACGACTTATTTGTGGTGGACATCTTAGCTGAATAACCATGCATAATTTGTGAATAACACTGTAGATAGGATGTACACCTACTTGGATACTAGAGGCTTGCATTATTCGAACCTGAGACGGGGAAGATGTGCTTTGCTACATACGCAACCCCCATTACACTTGAGTGGAACATGTAATCTAAAATACCTGACTTTGTTCCAATTCTTTCAGCAAGGGTGATGGGCAACGCTCTCGAGACCGATTCTCGTGTGCTGCGAGCTGTGCGACGTGTGTAACCTTGATAGTTATCATCATCAGTTCTCATATGGAAACGTGTGTTACGATAAATTTTGTCAGAAGCCTAGGAAAGCACTGCATGTTGAACTCTGAGCTCCTTAATACCATTAACGAAAGTGAAGACAGAATGCCAGTATCTTAAACTGTTCACGAGTTATGTCAGGTGGACTTCTTAGCTGAATAACCCGTATAATTTGTTAATAACTGTTATAGAATGTAAACCTACCTGGATGCCTCACAATCGTTGTCGGCAGAGTAGCTTCTTGTGATGCAGACCGGGCCGGCGGTGTTCTTTGACGATTCCTCTTCATTTATATTATGCGTTTGTAAGTGCCGGATCATCCCAGAAGTATTTCTGCCGACGTATTTTACTTCTTTTGAATAAGCAACACAGCGGGCTGTGCTATGTGACATCTCTTCAAAATAACAGACATCCACGACTTATGTTGCGTTTCGGACATCGTCTTGAAGTTTTCGCGTACAACTAGACACAATTTCACATTGCACCGTCATATATCGAAGTACCTAATTATGACGCGAATACTCGATAACACTGTAAGTCCTTCGTCACCAAAATATCGCTAAACAAGCAGTGTTCATGTGTTATTGAATGTGGGGTCTGATAACGATGTACACCTGTCGAAAGAATTGGAGCAAACTGAAGCATTTTAGATTACACATTCCACTCATACGTAATGGTGGTTGCATATGTAGCAAGGCGCATCTTGCCTCGTCTCGAGTTCGACTAATACTCACCTCTAGTATCCAGGTACGTGTACCTACAGCTAGTGATGGGCAGTCTGAGACGAGGTCTCGAGATTTCTCGGGATTTCTCGAGACTAGCGCAGGCACTATTTCTCGCGAGAAATTTCGAGAGATCTCGAGAGCGTTGTGCGGTGAGCAGCGTGTCGTAGGCCTACAGGTAGTCTGAGCTGAATGTTGTTTGTGCCGAGTACGCGAATAGCCAACCACGGACCTAATCCATTTCGTAAATACGTGTCAACAAGCGACTAGGGCGTTCATTTCTCTCATTTTTATCCAAGTCTATTTTGACGCAGTATAACATAAGTATAAAGCTTACACATTCTGGCATTGTATGCAGTGGTATTGTAAGTATACGAATGAATAGGCTAAGTACAGAAACTGACGGCTACTGTAGGTATACCGACCTGGATACTAGGGGCGTGCATTATTCGAACTCGAGACGAGGCAAGATGCGCCCTGCTGTCTATGCAACCACCATTACGTATGAGTGGAATGTGTAGTCTAAAACGCGAGTTTGCTCCAATTCTTTCGACAGGTTATAGTTATCAGATCCCACATTCAATATCATATTATGACCACTGCTTTTATTTACCGATATTTTGGTGACGAAGGAAATCATTCCTTAAAATGTTATGGAGTATTCGCGTCATATGTAAAGTTAGCATAATTACCCAACAACAACAAGAGTACAACAAGCAATTCCATGGAGAGAAAATATTAGAAGAGATACTACTAGTTTAACACTCTAAATCCAGCTGAAAATCACCAATTTAGTGTCCGTCGTTTACATCTTTTACATTCCTCTTTACACCAGCGCTAATCATTTTCTTAAACGATATGATACCGGAAGAGAATCTATCAAAGACTGCTGCAGGCTATTTGTTCCAATCCCTTATGGTCCTGTTTACGAAGGAAAACTTGCCCACATCAGTATGCTGGTTATTACTACACTACGTAAGTGACCATTGCTACCGGGATATTTCCCACTTGCGATGTATTTGTTAATAATAATAATAATAATAATAATAATAATAATAATAATAATAATAATAATAATAATAATTAGGTGCTTCGGTATATGACAGTGCAATATGTAATTGTGTCTAGTTGTACGCGACAACTTGAGGACAATGTCCGAAATGCAACATAAGTCGTGGATGTCGGTTATTTTGAAGAGATGCCACATAGCACAGCCCGCTGTGTTGTTTATTCAAAATAAGTAAAGTACGTCGACAGAAATACTTCTGGGATGATCTGACACTTAAAAACACATACTATAGATGAAGAGGAATATTCAGAGAACACCTCTGGCCCGGCCTGCATCACAGGAAGCTACCCTGCCGACAAAGATTGCGAGGCACCCAGGTGGGTTTACATCCTAATAACAGTTATTAACGAATTATACGGGTAATTCAGCTAAGAAGTCCACCTGAAATAACTCGTGAACAGTTAAAGATACTGGTATTCTGTTTTAACTTTCGTTAATGCTATTAAGGAGCTCGTAGTTCAACATGCAGTGCTTTCCTATGCTTTTGACAAAATTTGTCATCACACATGTTTCTATATGAGACCTGCTGATGATAACTATCAAGCTTACACTCGTAGTAACTGGGACGCAGCACACGAGAATCGTTCTCGAGAGCGTTACCCATCACATCTGCTGAAAGAATTGGAGCAAAGTCGGGCGTTTTAGATTACACGTTCCACTCATGTGTAATGGGGGTTGCATATGTAGCAAAGTACATCTTCCCCGTCTCAAGTTCGAATAATGCACGCCTCTAGTATCCAAGTAGATGTACATCCTATCTACAGTTATTCACAAATTTTGCATTGTTATTCAGCTAAGACGTCCACCCCAAATAAATCGTGAACAGTTTAAGATACTGACATTCTGTTTTCACTTTCGTTAATGGTATTACGGGGTTCATAGTTGAACATGCAGTACTTTTTCCAGGCTTTTGACAATATGTATTGGCTCACACGTTTTCATATGAGAACGTTATTTCGCGCAATAACTGCCCATGATATACTATCAAGTTTACAGTCATAGTTACTGGTACGTCGCACAGCTTGCACTACAGGAGGATCGGTCTCGAGATTCTCGCGAGAGTCTCGAGATCTGCGACGTCAGTCTCGAGAGTCTCGAGCGAGAGCGTTGCCCATCACTACCTACAGCAGCCGTCAGGTTCTGTACTTAAACCACTCATTCGTATACCTATCAGTGCACACAATGCCAGAATTCGTATACTTTATAATTATGTTATACTGCGTCAAAATAGACCTGGGTAGAAATGAACGCCCTAATCGCTTGTTGACACGTATGTACGAAATTGAGAAAGCCCGTGGTTGGCTATTCGCATACTCGGCACAAACAACATTCAGCTCCGACTACCTGTAGACCTACGACCCACTGCTCGCTGCACAATGCGGGGACTACGCTCTCGAGACCTCGTCTCAGACTGCCCATCACTACTCTACGGGTGCTGCGGTGTCCACCAACCCAGAGCCACCTACCAAGTCCAGCTGCAGGAGAGCACTCAGTGTGTCAATAGAAAGCCGCGGGTATTCATTGCTGAGATCAAGCAACCAGGTGACGAGATTGTGGACGAACCGCCCGAGGTGACACCAAGTGCGAGGTGGCTCACACCTCCAATAAGCTCTGTGGCGCCAAGATCCATCTAGGGAGGATGCTCGGCAGTAAGCAGATTTTTTTTGCTAGGGGCTTTACGTCGCACCGACACAGATAGGTCTTATGGCGACGATGGGATAGGAAAGGCCCAGGAGTTGGAAGGAAGCGGCCGTGGCCTTGAATAAGGTACAGCCCCAGCATTTGCCTGGTGTGAAAATGGGAAACCACGGAAAACCACCTTCAGGGCTGCCGATAGTGAGGCTCGAACCTACTATCTCCCGGATGCCAGCTCACAGCCGCGCGCCCCTACGCGCACGGCCAACTCTCCCGGTAAACAGACTCTTGAGGGGACTCTGACGATATCCCCGGAGATGGAGGCGGTAATGCCATCGATACAGCTAGAGGGACCCCCATTAGGAGACAGAGCACCAAAGGAGTCTCAACAGATGCCCAACGATGGAGAGGACTTAGAGCACCGACAGAAAGCCACGGGCATTCAACACCGAGATCGAGCAACCAGGCGACGAGATTATGGACGAGCCGCGCCAAAGTGACACCAAGCGCAAGGTGGCTCAAATTGCCATAAGCTCAGTGGCGCAGAGATCCATCTAGGGAGGATGCTCGGTGGTAAGCAGAACCTTAAGAGGAGTCTAACGATATCCCCGGGGATGGAGGCAGCAATGGCATCGATACGGCTGGAGAGGCCCCCCCACTTGGAAACGGAGCATCAAAGGAGTCCGAACACACGACCAATGAATGAGGGTGCCACCTGACTAAGACACTCATCCCAGCACGAAGCTACGAAAGACTACAAAGGCGCTCAGGCCCTAGAAGTAGACGAGGGAGTGGACAAAGGGAAAGCCGCCAGAGTTTCGGCTGCTACGCAAAGACCTGCAGATCACATCACTTTGAACGAGAACCCCGTTGACCAGACTCAGCGGATCCCCTACGGGAATTTGGTGGCCACATGATCAAACTGTCCGGCGCCATATCATGAAACAAGCCTTGAAGTTAGGGGGAAGCAGTGCAACGCACATGGCCTATACATCCGCCATATCAACCTCCGACTTTGGGCTGGGCCAGCGTGCGTAAGCCGTGACATCACCATTGGTTCCATCTGCCCCTCTTTATATGTTCATGGTGGCACGATCGTCAAATGGAAATCCACATCGCGAGGGTTCTGGATGCATCCAACCTCTGGACTATTCTGGAACGACTGGCACAGAAATATCTAAGTCAGGAGCGACCTACGGGTTCAGTTGGTGTGGCGAGTTCAGTGTGAGTTAGTTGAGCTGAGACAGTGCAAAGAGTGCAGTCAGTCTGAGCATGAATTACAGCGTGAGCAGTGTACTAGTCAGTTGGGAGTGTCCAACTGTTAGAACTGAGGAACTGTTCTGTATGCCTGTCGTAGTGCGAGTCTCTCTTTAGGCCAGCTGTTGTGGTAGGACATTGCATGTTCTGGATCAACATGGAAGAGAACACTGGGTACCAGCATGGGCTGTGAATGGAGTTCTACAGGAGTGAACAACGTGTATCATCCTGAACTGCGAGGCGGATCGTGTTCGGGATTTGAAATGTGGACTGTAACAGCAGCCACAAAGTAACTGTGTAACTGAGTGAGACTGGAGTGCTACTGAATGAAGACCAAGTGAATTAGTGTGAATGAATAGTGAGAAATAGGAGAGCGAGCTTGATCTGTCTGCAAGTGTTAACGTGTACAATAAGCAATTAGTTCATAATTTTTAGAAGTTTAACGCTACCAGTTTCTGTATTCATTTATCTACCCCACCAGCATGTTAGAGTATGATGGTAAACATGATCAAAAGTCAGACTAAGTTTCACCAAGAGAAAAAGTCCTCTCAGTAATTACTGTGTTGAAGGGATGATAATACCTCACGGGGATCACTAAGTATCTAGGTATTAATATAAGGAATTATCTTCATTGGTTTATTCACATTAACAATGTTGTAAAGAAAGGTTACAGATCTCTTCCCATGGTTATGATATTTAGGGGTTGTAGTAAGGATGTAAAGGAGCAGACATACAAGTCTCTGGTAAGACCCGAATTAGAGTACGGTTGCAGTATATGAAACCCACACTAGGACTACCTAATATGCAAACTGGAAAAGATCCAAAAGAAAGCAACAAGATTTTTTCTAGGCGATTTCCGACAAAGGAGTAGTGTCATAAAAGTGTTGCAAACTTTGGGTTGGGATGACTTGGGAGTAAGGAGACGAGATGCTCAAGTATGTGGTAAGTTGATAAACTTCACCATAATATGCGCTGTATTTATTCCTATATTGACTTGTCTAAGGGCCAGTTCAACGATCTGCTGGTGAACTAGATGGCCGTTACGCGGGAGGTAAACTTCCCGGGAGTGTAAACCAGCTGGTACTTTGACTTGCATGCAACCACCTCTGCGTAAGCGCTAGGTAGCTACCCAGAGCTAGACACAGATATGCGGGGTCGGCTAGACTGATTTTCAATGACTTCTCTCTTTTGAGAGACTATGAAACTCATTTTGATTGTCTTATTTTCCTGTATTTGCATCTGCTGATGATCACCAACAAGTCTATTTTTTTAAAAAATAAGGGGAGTCTGAAGAGTTATTTATGTCACGCTTTCGTGAGGTTAATTTATGAGGTTCAAAATCAATACCTAACTGGGCTTTAAATCTCGAGATTTTAATGCTTTCTTACGCCAGTTATAAGCTATCATGTAAGGCAGAATTTCGGAAAGTTTTCTCGCAGTAGTGTGTTCAAGGCGCTCGCTCCAAAATACAAGGTACACAGATTCCGTTTGTCTTTTTTTAATTCAAATTTAGTTTTGTTCCCTGTTGTTGTTCTTAACTCTCTTTTACGTGCTTCGATATCCGTATATACACACATCTTCCTTATGGTCTTATTGCCTTTGAGCATTCTATCTGCAGGCTTCTGTGAATTGATGAAGTATCTCCACAATCTTTCATGCTGCTTTACATAATACTGTGATTAAACATTTCAATGAAATATATAAACAAGATAAGAATGTATGAAAAGATGCATGCAGATGAAAACAGCAGCTAATTATGAAAATTTTGAAAATCAGCATAATGAGGACTCGAACCTTCGTACCTCCTAATACAAAGCGAGCGCCTTAGCCACTATGCTACAAGAACGCTTCTGGTAACTCAGATACATATACTAAGTTGTACCTGGTGTCTGAAAGCTGACAAATAAAAACTGGAAAATTAAAGCTCGTTTGAGATGAATTCCAATTAGGTGTTTATTTTGTATTCTTGTAAAGTTTCTTCGCGAAAGCCCCCGACGTTGTAGATGCAAGAGGCTGGTGTGACCACTGCAACTCAAGGGAAGCAATCATATTCAAAATCTTGCTGTACAATACCGATCACTATTACGGTATCATACTTTTATGAACATACTAAGCTAATTTAAGCTGTATGTAACTAAAAATTCAGCTAATAATGTTCAGCTCTCAAAACTTGCCCGGCAGATAAAGTCTTATCGGACCCTCGAAGTGGCCGATAAATTACGCGCCGGGTAACTACAATTTATGCTGCCGACTGCAGTACCCGGGAGTGGTCGAACGGAAATATCCCTTTACGCAGAGAGCAATTTTACCCGTGGGTGGTAGAACCGGCCCTAAACTTATTAAAAACTATTTAAAATAGTATTATGGTTTGAATCCACCTTGTCAATACATTTTTCATTAATGAAACTATTTATTCATCGAACATGTTTCGAGAAACAATATACATTCTCTTCGCCAACTCAAGGTGGATTCAACCATAACACTATTTTAAATAGTTTTTTATAGGTTTATGTGGTATATTAGTTGACAATTAAGCTTGAGTGAAGCTTTTAAAGGTAAGGAAGATTATTTAATTTAATTTCCGGGTTGAACCATGTTGTACTTGTATGCACATCACGTACAGTTTGTCGACGTTTCGAATACATTGCAGTATTCTTTGTCAAGGCGACTGAAATACCCCTACTCGATCCGAGGTAATCAGTCTCCCAGGCAGAAATTACACTACTAGAGTGGCCTTGATCTTGGCCTTTTATATGCTAGCCTTTCTGGCTGACGTAAGCCCTGGCTGTCTCATGAGAATTCTGGAAAGTATGTTTCACAGCCAGGTAGTGGGGGCTTGCCCGCGCTGTTATGTAATGGGGTTGCGGCCCGTGTGTTTATGTTGTGGTCTGTATGTCAAACTATGAATGATAGGCATCCAAGAATTACCGATTTTATATCCTTCTTCTAAATTTATGTTGTTCGGATGTTTCTTGATTTCGATAGCCTCGCGGATTTTCCTTTCCTTTACCTACAAAACGTCTGATCTCCACCCGCCTTAAAGAACATATCCGTCACACCAAGAACCAAAACACATATTTCCGCAGTAGCCAAGCATTCCTATGAAACTAAGCACGGAATATAATTTGACAAGACCAAGATCCTAGCAGCTATCCCTTGGAATCTGGAAAGGAAAATCCGCGAGGCTATCGAAATCAAGAAACATCCGAACAACAATAAATTTAGAAGAAGGATATAAAATCAGTAATTCTTGGATGCCTATCATTCATAGTTTAAGACATACAGGCCACAACATAAACACACGGGCCACAACCCCATTACATAACAGCGCGGGCAAGCCCCCACTACCTGGCTGTGACACATACTTTCCAGAATTCTCACGAGACAGCCAGGGCTTACGTCAGCCAGAAAGGCTAGGATATAAAAGACCAAGATCAAGGCCACTCTAGAAGTGTAATTTCTGCCTGGGAGACTGATTACCTCGGATCGAGTAGGGGTATTTCAGTCGCTTTGACAAAGAATACTGCAATGTATTCGAAACGTCGGCAAAATGTACGTGATGTGCGTACAACACGGTTCAACCCGGAAATTAAATTAAATAATTCTTCACACCGTGGAAGCTTCACTTCTAAGATAGGTAAGGATGATCATAATATTAAGATAAAGTTGGATTTCACGAGGACAAATTGGAGCATATACTCATACATAGGAAGAAGAGTAATGGACTGAAATAACTTATCGAAAGAAATGAATGATAAATTGCCAAGTTCTTTGAAAACATTTAAGGAAAGGCTGGGTAAACAACTGATAGGGAATCTGCCACATGAGCAACAGCCCAAAATGCACATCACTGATTGATTGATTGGTTGATTGACAACATGTAGGCTACTATGGGCCTACTAGGAAGTACGGAGCCAAGACAGGTATTCCACGGGCTCCTCATTACCCCCTCATAAATGAAATAACAGAAACACTCCACATTATTCATTGCAAACTAACTCACAGCAAACAGCCCCCCCAAAAATAGCACATTGCTTTCCCACTTTCCCCTACACATTGTAAGACAGTATCGACATTATTATCTGTCAAAAGCCCAAGATCTTCAAATAAATTAATGTTGACTTCACAGTATGCAGAGTCTAACTTGGAAGTGAAGCCCCTAGCAGAGTGTGTCATTACTTGCATCAGGCTCCTAGTTTTCACCCGAGTGTCTGCCCTCTCGTAGAGCAAAATTGAACATTAAAATTAAAATTCAGGCTAAATGGTGTTAAATCAAAATGCCAGTACAAGGTAGCTAAGGTCATACAATAATCATCCATCATCATCTCTTCCATACAGCTTTCCCTGGTCAACTCCTGTCGTCTTCTGACCCAAATGTTTGCAAGGTCTATGGAGTCTAACATGGCCCCTCCCTTTCATTTGCCAACACCTTCATTCCTTGAAGGGTCAAACCTCCATGTGAAACAGTTCTCTCATTCCATTAGGGGCCAATGGCCTACATGTCAGGCCCCTTTAAACAACAAGCAGCAGCCGGGCTGAGTGGCTCAGACGGTTGAGGCGCTGGCCTTCTGACCCCAACGTGGCACGTTCGATCCTGGCTCAGTCCGGTGGTATTTGAAGGTGCTCAAATACGTCAGCCTCGTGTTGGTAGATTTACTGGCACGTAAAAGAACCCCCGCCGGACTAAATTCCGGCACCTCGGCATCTCCGAAGACCGAAAAAGTAGTTAGTGGGACGTAAAGCAAATATCATTATTATTAACAACAAGCAGCATCGTATCTACATGATCACCAACAGAGGATGTACCAAAAATTTAGATTCATGTGTTTTTCCTTCTTCCGAATGTGATCTTGCCTGCTTTCTTACCTGTCAAGGCACAGCTTCTAATTGTAATTAAGAATTGAATCATCCACCAGGAGACATTGAGGAGTAACCAATGAACAGAAATTCTTTGAATCTATTTTATTGGAATGTAATTAGAATCGAACTAATACTGTTCCATCTCCTTACAATCAAACATATAAAATTATTGTAATTATTAAAATAGTATCCTTATAAACATACATTCAATAATTCTCATAATTTTCTTGTCCTCCTTTCATTTAAGTAACTTAATTAGTAATAATCAGGAACTGGAGCACAGGCGATCTTGACAAAATCTTGATACTGCACCTGACCATTGGGGGAAACATTTGCTTCACGAAATATCTGCTCCACTAAAATTAAGAAAAGAACAGTGGTATAGTGAAATTTACAAAACAGGAAAAGTAAACAGTGGTAATTTCAAACAACCATATAATTGAGATTTAAATTAAAATGTAATAGTCCTTCAGGTCACTGAATGATGCTACATCTTGCAGTTTCACTGAAACCACGACTGTAAATGTGACAAACAGTTTGAATATGTTGCAATATTTTGAAAATATTATGCAGGGCACCAACTCCTCAACTGACAGAGAGCTACTGAATAAACATGCTGTACAGAAGCACGGAAGTATCAACTGCTCTGGAATGTAGAGTGGGTGTGTGCGCGGACGCACCCGTGTGTATGGTAGACATGTGTTGGGTGAGGATTTAAGTTTTATTTTGTTTTTGGCATGTTGGTCCAAATAAATTTTTTTAATACAATAATACTGAAGAGTTACCAATAGTAATTTACATAGCAACAAATTAAAATGTGAAGCATTTATCTGTAAACATGGGTAATTTAACTATTCTGCGGGCTTCATGTTAAATGTAATTGTCTTCACTGAACAGCTCAGAAATAGAGCTGAGGAAAGAAAATTTTCAATGAGTGAAAAGTTGGTGCGTGACAGGCGGAAATTAAAAGACAGGCTAAAGAAACACAAACTATTCTAGACGCGCGTTCGTCAGCTGGAGCAGCACCTTTGTCTTCTAACATCACATAAGCACAGCTGATCAACATAGCAGGACCCGTTCCTCTGAAGTAGTCTTCGCATTATCGATGCCGATGTATTCGGGGAAAGTTGTACTGACATCTCGCAAACTTGACCATGTTGCTGAACTCCCCATCAACCATATATGTATTTAAATTGCGGTTTCATATGCAATTTGCATAGCAGTTCCATTTATCTTGTAAGGGGATTGGGAAACAAAATTTGAACATGCTACGGTTATGCGATGAAACTTTAAAATCAGATTTTTGTGCTGAAAATAAAGGTTGCAATGATTACGTGGTGGAGACTATTATGCAGTGAAAAGGGGGAGTTAGGGATCAGAATAACATACCAAGGGAGATGTTCAGTAAATTTCCATTTTCTTTGAAATAATTTAAGAAAAGGCTAGGAAAACAACAGATAGGGAATCTGCCACCTGGGCGACTGCCCTAAATGCAGATCAGTAGCCACTGATTGAATAGGGTATTTTGAAGGGTTTTTTTTTTTTTTTTTTTTTTTTTTTTTCAAAGACTATTGCAATCAACACAATTTAGTTTGGTGATGAACAGGTTATCCTGGAACTCTGTTTAAGAAGTTCTGAAGATATGTCTGACAAAATCATGAATTCCTCAGGCCTATATCTTCAGCTGGCAAAAGAAATAATTATTTAATAGTTAAATGTTCAATGGAACTATAACAAAGGACTTTTATAAATCAATAATTGTCATATCCTTCCCATACACCTGGTATGATCCTATATTTTGCCTGATATCAAAAAGAGACACCGTTGTTGATCCTCCACTTCTGAAACAACACTGTCCCTCTTCAATGACTAATTCTTCTTTCCAGCATTCTTTACACAATTTTGGCAACATAGGAAACAAGTGTGATTCCTCTGTACTTATTATAAGACTTCTCAAGTCCTCTTCTTGAAAATCGGTATTATAATAATTCTCTTTGACAGTCTTCTGGGAGCTATTTCTCTTTCCAGTCAGTATGTCTTCTGCAACTTAAACAATTTCCATTCTGCTTCCATTTCTTTTAAAATTTATTGCCAGTTTCACCTCTGCAACAGCAGCATCTCTTTCCACTTCTATTGTTCACTAGATATCCTTTGTTTGATTACTGCATGCTCTTTTTTCTATATCCATGGCGCAACAGCCCCGAAGGGCCATGGCCTACCATGCGACCGCTGCTCAACCCAAAGGCCTGAAGATTATGAGGTGTCATGTGGTCAGCACAACGAATATTCTCGGTTGTTATTACTGCATGCTCTTAACATTTAACAAACAATGAATTTATTATTCTCCCCTGCTTTTTTTATTTCTGCTAGTTGGTCAATAGGCTATCTAGTGTTAAAATTGTCACTTCCTGTCTTTTTATTAACCTGTATAATGGCTTCTTTCTACTGTTCATATCTTCTCTTACTTTCTGGGTGAACAGTGTCCATATTATCTTCTATTCTTCAATAAACATTCTCTTATACAATACTCGCTTCTTTGTATCTCTCTCATTTCCATTCCCTCTGCTACTTACGGCAACAGTGGGATAGGACAGGCCTAAGAATGGGAAAGAAGTGACTATGGACAGTGGTCTTAAGGTAGAGCCCCAGAATTTGTCTGGTGTGAAAATGGGAACCACAGAAAACCTCCTTCAGGACTGCCAACAACAGTGTTTGCTATCTGCTTTATTTGCACCGACACAGATAGGCCTTATGGCAATGATGGGATAGGAAAGGCTTAGGAATGGGAAGGAAGCGGCTGTGGCCTTAATTAAGGTACAGCCCCAGCATTTGCCTGGTGTGGAAATGGGAAACCACAGAAAACCATCTTCAGGGCTGCCGTCAGTGGGGTTCGAACCCACTATCTCCCGGGTGCAAGCTCACAGCTGTGCGCCTCTAACTGCACAGCCAACTCACCCGGTAAAAGTGTTTGAACTTCCTATCTTCTGAATGCAAGCTCACAGCTAACTGACTAAAACAAGTTGGCCAACTCGCTCAGTTCCAGCTTCTTGTAAAATTGTTTGGATTATCCTCCTAGTCAATGCTAGAATATTTACATCCAATTAAGACAAAACTTACGTATATCAGCATATGACTGAACATAACAACTAAGCCAACAGTGTACAGAAATCAGTTGAACTACATCAGGGAACAGTGAAAACATTGAAAAAAAAGGCATCCACCTCAAGACTGTTTTTACGATCATCACCTCACAGTTTTAATTTTCATCACGTTTTTTAAGAAAAACTTTTTAACACTTTATATTGCACGTCTGTTGTTTTTAATTTATTATATACGTCCTACTGAGGATCACCCTATACGGGGTCGAAACATGTCTATGTAAAGTTTTCTCTTAATTGGATGTAAATATTGTAGTATTGACTATGAGGATAATCCAAATAATTCTGTACAATTCTGTAAGAAGTTCAACTGTTAATATGGATCCAACATGTGATTGGTAGTATGTAACAGTTCCATTTTACTAATATGTACAATTTCAATATGTCTAAAGGACATAATGCCATTGACAAAAGTAAAATGAACTGCAACATTAAAGTACTTTGTCCCCACAGCAGTTTTCAAGTACCAAGTACTTCCCTGCAGTTTGCATGTTTACTGTAATGGGTACTTGTATTCCAAAATACTGCAGCTCCTCCAACCAGTGGCGCTGATAAGGACCCCGCATACCCCGCAGGGCGGGGGAGGCAATGACTGTTTCTTAATTCAGTACATGAAGAGTGATTTTACATAATGATAAAGCTACGGCACACAACACAGTATTATTTGTATTACAGAGGGTTATTCCAAACTTAAGCCATCGTAGTGCAGAGCTTTCTCATCAATAGGAGTACGGTAGTTATTTCTAAAATAATGTGGGTTTCCCAACCTGTTCCAATAATAACCATCCCTTGCTGCCACTCCATTCAACAACGCTTTTGAAGTAATTAGCCAGTTCTGAGAACCCAGTAGTCAGCGAATATGAGATAAGGACATCCTGCTTATCTCAAAACTCCAAATACTGAAGTTTCGAACCTGATTATAACCCTCGACAGTCAGTGTGGCTAAGTAGGCTTTTGATGGACGGTTGAGCTGTAAATTATTTGGTCCTAGGAATGAGATTATTTCTTAATATTGTGACGATCAGTGTGTTTTGGTTACTATAATACCATTTAAGTGTATTAATTTTAATTCCTTCAGATTTCAAAACTGAATTATGTAATTATTTTTATCATTGCGTCGTCGTTCCCTGTAATAATATACGTAGGTGCTTTGAAAAGTTCTCGGAATGTACTAGAATTAAGTATCTTACCTTGGTGGAACTGCTTTTATTCTTCAACGTAGTCTCCCTGTAGACTAATGCATTTGGTCCAGCGATGTTCCAATGCCTTGAACCCATCTCGAAAATGAGATTCCTCCAGACCTGCAAAATACCTCTCCAGTTCAGCTGTCAGTTCTTCCCTTGTAGAAAATCTCCATCCACCGAGGAAAATTTTCAGCTTAGGGAATAGATGAAAGTCTGATGGTGCCAAATCAGATAAGGTGGATGTGGCAACAATTCATACCCCAGTTCATGAAGTTTTTCCATGGCAATAACACTTGTGTGCGGCGGAGCATTGTCCTGATGAAAGATGACCTTTTTCCTTCCCAAACCAGGCCTTGTTTCGCTTATCTTTTCCTGTAGTTGGTCCAGGAGGTTTGCATAGTATTGCCCCGTAATTGTTTGGCCAGTAGGAAGATAATCTATCAGCAGAATGCCTTTTGCATCCCAGAAAACTGAGGCCATGACCTTTCCGGCCGAACGCACTGCCTTTGCTTTCTTTGGTGGTTGTGAATCAGCATGTTTCCACTGCTTTGACTGCTGTATTGTCTCTGGGGTATAGTAGTGGACCCAAGTTTCATCTGTAGTCACAAACCAGCCCAAAAATCTTGTTGGTTGCACTGAAAACAGGCCAGACTTTGTTCGGACATCTCCAATCTGGTGCGTTTATTGTCCAATATCAAGAGCTGCGGCACCCATCTTGCTGATAATTATTTCATATCCAATTCTTCGGTTAAAATATAATATACCCATTCAGAAGACATCCCTACAGCTTCAGCAATCTCCCGCACTTTCAGTCGATGATCCTCCATGACCATTTTATGCACTTTTGCGATAAATTCTGGGGTCGTAACACTTTTTGGCCGCCCAATACGCGGATCATCATCCAAGCTCTCCCGACCAAATTTAAGCTCGCTGGTCCACTTGGCAACAGTTGAAAATGAAGGAGCAGAGTCCCCCAGTGTGTTCTGAAAGTTGGCATGAATTTTCTTTGCTTTCATACCTTTCTTTACAAAGTACTCAATCACTGCTCGAATCTCAGTTTTTTCCACTGTCACAAATCACTACGCGGGAACAACAACAAAGAGTCATCACTACCACACTCCTGCAGCTAGAGCACTGACGCACCACGTGTTCACTCACAAAGGATGTGTGATTATTGCGCGGGAACCTCGTTGCTCTAGCACCGACATCTGGCGGTGATTCCGAGAACTTTTCAAACCGTCCTCGTACAACCCTGTACTACGAAATAAACTTCAAACTTTCCTTATCAGGAAACGAGGGGCCCCATTTTCAATTATTGCAGAGGGGGTCCAAGATTCTTTCTTTGTTGACGAAACCTTTCAAAAATATTTCAGTCTGTCGAACACAAGGAAGAAAATTTATATATAACACTAGATACCCCATAGTGGAATGCAAGGGTCAAAGAAGCAGTGAAAAATAAGGAAGCATAGTAATTATGGAATAGGAATAAAATGGAAAGTAGAAGAAAGTATTAGGAAAAGAAAAGGTGCAAAAAGGTACTAAGTGAAGAAAAGCTGGGAAGAATACATGCAAGATTTGACAAATGTAGGCACCACAGACAGAGAACAAAGAAGAAGATATTGAGGAATTCTTGAAAAACTAGAAAAGGAAATAACTGATATGGAAGTGATTATAAAGGGGGACTTAAATGCACTAGTGGGAAATGAAAGACAAGGAAAGGAAGTAGTAATCGGACCATATGGATATGGGAAATGAAGGAGAGAAACTACTTGAGTTTTGCAAGAGGAATGGAATGATTGTGGGCAACACATGACTTCGGAAGAAAAACAGAAGGAAAATTACAAGATATGGCTAGGGTGACAGAAGAATAAAATCAGAAATTGATTACTTTCTGGTGGAAATGACAAATCGCAGATACTTTATGAATCTAACAGCTTTACCAGGAGAAGCATTTGATGGAGACCACAGACTTGTGGTAGCAAAAATCAGAGTGGGCAAAATGGAAAAATTAAAGGAGATAAGAGATAGTAAAATAAAAGTATGGAATTTAAAAGATAAGAATGTAAAGAAAAAATGTCTGGAGAGGCTGAAACAACAAATTACAGTTAATGAAGTAGGAAGTGAGGAAGCTGAATGGTCCAACTTCAAAAAAACATTTGTAAGTGGGACAGAGAGTCCCTGTGATAGAACATCGTTGAGAGTGAAAGAAAAGGAGACACCGTGGTGAAATGAGAAGGTGAGAGAATCAGTAAAAGAAAAGAAGAAAGCATGGCAAGAATGGAACAAAGATTTTTAAAAATAAAGAAGAAAGCAAAAGGAAGTATCTTGATAATAAAAGGAAATGGAAGAAATTGGTAAGCAAAGAAAAGTTGGGGAGAATATACACATGGGATCAAAACGGATCGAGCTGGCAGTAAAAGAATACTGGTACTGTACAGAACAATATGAATAAATAGGAAAGAAAGCATTTATACACAGCTAATAAAAGAGGAAGATCGAGAGTTGACAACACATCCAGAAATAAATAGAAAATGGGGAAGGAGTATTTTGATAAACTGCTGAATGTGAGAAATTGTGCAGGGGAGACTGTAGTAATATGGTGTAATGACCCAACAGTAAAGGATGATATAACAATGTTACAGGTCGAATTAGCAGTCCATAAAATGAAAATGGGGAAGGCACCAGTGATGGATGAAATTAGTGTGGAAATGATAAAGGCTGCTGGACCTGTTGGACCACATGGGTGTAGTTTATTAAAGTGCATATGGAAACACAAAGGTGTGCCAGAAGACTGGGGAAAGGGAATAATAATACCAGTCTTTAAGAAGAACAAAAATGTGCGTGATAACTATAGAGGAATCACTGCTCTTATCACAAGTGGCAAAAATACTAGAAAGGGTATTAGAGAGGAGAATAAGAAGGAAGGTAGGAGACATGATATAGGCTTTCGAGCTTATGCAGTGTCAAGAAAATAAGGTGAAATTCTTTAAGTTTCGCAGAAAAATTTGCTGTGCATCTTCAGAAGAAAACCTCGACTGTTCACGAGAAAGGCTTGAGAAGCCATGATTTTCAGTGTTGACTTTGTTAATGAAACCTTTCCAAAATATTTCAGTCTGTCGAACACAAGGTAGAAAATTTATAAATAACACTACATACACCATTTTATTTTATTTTCTTATTTTCTTGACACAGCACAAGCCCAAAAGCTTATATCATGTCTATCAATGGCAACAAGGTAGGAGAGTTGCAAGAAGAACATTATGGCTTTAGAAGTGGATCCAATCTGCAGCACGAGGCAATTAATGGAAAATAATTGGAAATATGAAAAGGATCTGATCATGACATTCATAGATCTAACAAAGGCATACAATAGTGTTCCCAAAGAGAAGGTCTGATAAACCATGGTCAAAAAGAGACTGGGTACATAAACTGTAGAAATGGTGCAAGCAATGTATAACAACTGCGTGAGCAATGTACAGGCTACGGCTGGGGAGACGGAATAGCTAAGAAATTAAACTGGACTGAGACAGTGGAGTGTGCTGTCAACTCTTTTGTTTCTGATGGTTTTGGATGAAATTGTAAAGGAGACAAAGCATATGGGAAGAGAGAGAAGTTATTACTATCTGCAGATGATACTGTGGTCTGGGGAACAAAGAGAAAAGAAGTACAAAAAAAATTTGCTGCACTGAATGAGAAAACTGAAAAAGGTATGGTATGAAAAGCAGCGCAGAAAAAAGCAAGACCATGCCGATATCAAGAAGAGAAAGACATGGGAAAGGCATTGTGTAAATTGGTGGTCAAAGTCTTGAAATTGTTGACAGTTTCAAATACCTAGGAAGAGAATTAATGCAAAATACAAGGCTGTACATGGAGATTAGCAAGAGGGTGCAACAGGGTAATTCATTCTACCAGAGTGTAAGAAACCATACCTGGAATAAGTATCAATGGAGTGTAAAGAGATAATGTACAAAATGTATTATGCACCCACACTGCGCACAGTGAGGCATCTGGTGACGAACGAGAGTACCACCTACAATGGACCAATGGTAAAGCATTCTTAAATTCAAGCCTTCATTATTAGGGAAGTATTCCTCGTGAACAGACAAGATTTTATCCTGAAGACGCGAAGCAAAGTCCACTGCGAAACGTAAAGATTGACCTTGTTTTCTTGACACAGCAAAAGCCTAGAAGCTTACTATTATGTCTACAACCCTCAAATAGTTGCAGAGATAATGAACATTTTCTGAAATGTATGTTCACTATATCTTTAACTAGTTGTATTTTCAGTTGTTTGTAGAAAATAATAATAATATAATTGAAATATCATACTTGAAGTAGTTTGTTACACTCATAACATAATTTCGTGTGGCTATTTCTAGCCGAGTGCAGCCCTTGTAAGGCAGACCCTCCGATGAGGGTGGGCGGCATCTGCCATGTGTAGGTAACTGCGTGTTATTGTGGTGGAGGATAGTGTTATGTGTGGTGTGTGAGTTGCAGGGATGTTGGGGAAAGCACAAACACCCAGCCCCCAGGCCATTGGAATTAACCAATGAAGGTTAAAATCCCTGACCCGGCCAGGAATCGAACCCGGGACCCTCTGAACCGAAGGCCAGTACGCTGACCAGTCAGCCAACGAGTCGGACATAACATGTACTAATAATTCTGTATACCCTTGGTCAAAAAAAAATAAGTTTATAAAAGGTAACCTTGTTCTAAAAAAAACTATAGATACAGAATAAAGTTCTATTATTGTAGAACTTAGTAACAGAGAAGCAACATATTATCTGGTGGAAACTTTTTTATGACTATCCAGTAAGGAACTTTACAGAGAAAGAGAGCTTGAGACATGCTGAAGTGAGGAAGACAGACTGAGGAACAGGGACAGAGGGTTTGTTGCCAATGAAATACCCTTTCAATTAAAAAAACTGAAATAGTTTCATTTGAATGTACTTTGTATTGAGTGCAAATAATGTGTACATAGAATATTTCCTCCCTTTTAGTTTAATGATCAAGTAATATTTATTTAAACAAATTTGTGCTCATTAAGAAATTTGTTACAATAGAGTCTCACCCAACCGACCTTCACTTATCCAACATTCCGTGTTATCCAACACTGGTAGGCTTAATTTGAACTTTAGGTGGAGGCAATTCTGGGACACCCGGTGTGGAGGGTGCGACCGTGGGACAAGCACTGGCAGTCATGCGGTAGGACCGGGTTTTTCTCAAGGACAGTTGCAGCGAGTTTTCAGTCATGGTTCAGTGTAGTATTGGTTGGGTGCAGATGTTATTGTTTTCATATCCTCTGTGCGTATGGCGAGTAAACGGAAGAAAGTGATTGTTTCTGTGGAAGACAAGTTGAGTGGGTTAAAGAGACTGGACAAAGGGGAAACTCTTCAAGTGGCTTCAGATTATGATATTGGAAGTGTTACAGTGGGAGAGTGGAAACATAAGAGGGAAGAAATTGAAAAGTGGTGTTCTAACAGAGCAACAAGCGATGCACTGAAAATTAGAAAAACAATGAAAAATGTGAGTACGAAAAAGTAAGTGAAGCACTATTTCTTTGGTTCACTTGAAACCGGGAAAAAGGCCCGTCAATATCTGGCCGCAATCTGCAATAAATGGTGGTGTATTTCCAGAAGGATTTTAATGAAGGGGACCCTAATTTTACTGCAAGTGCAGGGTGACTTGATCGGTGGAAAAAACGATATGGCATTGGGCAGCTTAATATCTGTGGAGAAAAACTGTCAGCTAAATCCGATGAGATTGTGAAATTTAAAAGGGAATTTCAAGAAATAATCCTTGCTGAAGGATTAACCGGTGATCAGATTTTTAATTGCAATGAGACTGAGCTGAATTTCAAGATACTGCCATCAAAACTCTTGCAGCCCATGCCAAGACGTCTGCACTTGGCTACAAGTGTAGTAAGGAAAGAGTTACTGTTCTTGCCTGTAGTAATATTACTGGGAACTTAAAATCAATATTGCTTAAGATCAGTAAAGCAAAGAAGCTTAGGACATTTAAAAACATTTCTGTTAATGTTCCTGTTCATGTTCCTCCCTCCTAAAGTGCCGTAATTATGCCGCCAATGGACCAAGGTGTGCTGGAAACAATGAAGAGGAAATATCAGCGGAAACTCCTTTCATCCCTTGCAAGTTATGAATCTCATTCCGTATTGACGGTTATCACTTTACAAAAGAAAATATTTATAAAATCCTCCTATCAATAGGAGGATTTTATAAATATTTTCTTTTGTAAAGTCCTTTCATCCCTGATAAAGAAAATGGACAATGGCAACGACATGATAGAAAAGTTAAAACGAAACAACATGAAATATGTGGCATACTGGATAGCGCAGTCTTGGGAAGAAGTTGAAACATATTGTTGAGTGAGGTTGAACATCGAGAGGAAATGGTACAAGACGACATGGAAAACATTGTTCCCTTACTGAATTGCAATCCTGGCTGTGAGGATGCTACGACTCCAGATGTAAGTGGTGTGCACAAGATCAGCTGTTTGAACTAACTGACCCTGATATTATTGGTTTTGTGAATGCTAACGAAAATGAGGATGAAGAAGTAGAAGAACGAGCCATTGTAGAATAAAAGGAGAAAACGATGGCTCATAGTGAAGGATTATCATCGATGGCGGTATCTCGCACCAAGAAAACGTGAATCAGCAGACATTGCTGACAAGTTTCTCTTCGTAAGACATTTGGAATGTTTTCGTTCAATACTGCATCTACTGTACAATTGAACTGTTAAGTCAATAAGTAGAGTACCGTAAAACATAGTAATACAGTATAGCCTTTCTGTATGTTTTAATTTTTTTGCTATTTTGCTTTACGTCACACTGACACATATAGGTCTTATGGCAACGATGGGAGAGGAAAGGCCTAGGAATGGGAAGGAAGCGGCCGTGGCCTTAATTAAGGTACAGCCCCAGCATTTGCCTGGTGTGAAAATGGGAAACCACGGAAAACCATCTTCAGGGCTGCTGACAGTGGGGTTCGAACTCACTATCTCCCAGATGCAAGCTCACAGCTGCGCGCTCCTAACCACATGGCCAACTCGCCCGGTCCGGTTTGTTTTAGTTCATTTTCAAAGTTATTCTCTACTAGCGAATGTACCCGTGCTTCGCTACGGTATTCTACATTGTATTCGAATATCGAAGTAAATAGTGTGCATGCAGTAAATAAGATTGTTTTAAAATTGCATGTCTCTTAGCGTTATCCGAGAAAGAGCATGGGGAGGTCCCCATACGTTGTTTCCAATGTAAAGTGTTTGTTATGGATTTGTGATATAACGGCAGGCTCACTTGCCTACTGCCATTCACAATTGAGTTGGGAAGTTTACATTATAATTGCAGGCCCCATTGCCTACTATGCGGACAGAATAGATTTGGGGAGTTTTCGTTAAAATGGCAGCCCCCCTTTCCTACTTCCAGACAGATAACAGTTTTTATTATAATGGCAGGCAATTACCCTACTATCACTCGAAATTGAGTTGTGCAGTTATCATTATAATGCCAGGCCCATTGTCCTACTTCCAGCCAGCTTACTGCCAGTCACACCAAGTTGGTGAGTTTCCATCAAAATAGCAGGCCACTATGCCTAATGCCGGTCACATTTTAGATGAGGACATTTCTTTATAATGGCGGGCACCCTTGCCTACTGCCAAACACAATCGGGTAGGGGAGTTTTAAACAAAACTGCATGCTCACTTGCCTTCTGCAAGTCAAATCGAGAAGTGAACTATTCATTACAATTGTAGACCTTCCTTACTAATGACAGTTACACAGGAGTTGGAGAAGGAACCCTTTCATACCGCCAGTCAAAGTCGGTGTGGGGAGTACTGATTACAATAGCAGACCCACCCTTTCTCGATCGCTACAAATCGACATCAGTGAATATATATAGATCGACATACGAAAGTATATGCGTGTTTACAATATTGAAGACCTTCATTTACAGATTAACTGCTACTAAACGTATGTCATATCGACAAAGGATTATACCATAAGACACGCCAGATTTAGTGGCCTAAATGGCTGGTCCTATGATATGTCATCTATTCTTGGGTCAGATTGAGTTAGAAACGTGGAACAGGGTAACGTTCTTGTAAGATTATCTCACATTACATTAATTTTCGGATAATTATGTGACAGCTACATACATAGCATTTGGCTCATATATGGCTACTGGGTGGGCCAATTTTCGTGAAGAGTTTGATGATTCTGTATTTCATATAAGTAATCGAAGGTATGAATTATGCATGTGAAAATTCCAAATTGACTTAACATCCATTAATAGAGAAAAACCAAACGTAAAAGGGATACAGATACGGCAAAAAGTCATAAGACCAAGGTTGTAGATCATTCCAAATTGAACGGAGATTGTGCAATCTGTTATGTGATAGGAATTTCCGAAGCTCTGCACCATCATTAAAATTGCCTGCATATTTCGATATTCTTCGGGGATAAAAAGTGAAAAATTTAATGATCTTGGATGTTTTCCGTTCGTTACAGGCTAAAACGTATAATTTTGTCAAATTTCAATTATCTTCTTTTTCTTCTGGCAGATTATGCCGCAATCTGGATTTTGGGCGAGGCGGGTAAAAATTAGGACTTTCAGGAAACTAAACCAAAAATTATGCAGATGGTCATTATTACCCCTTAAACGGAAAGCTGTACGAAAATTTCGCCAAAATAGTCAGTGTAGAGGCAGACAGTCGTTACGATTTGATTTATATAGATAAGGAATCTGCTCCATGTAAAACACCTTTTTGGCTATGTCCGCTGGACTTAACCTGCAAAACTGACCATTCATGATATCTCCCTTATTAATCCTCCTGACGAAAAAATGCACATGAAAAAAAGGTTTAGAGGTGGAATTCCATCACGTTTGGTCGATTTCCAGTCAGGTTGGTCTTGTTCTGTATATATTGTGGAAGAGTAAAATAACCATTTCGGTTCCCTATAAACCGCCAGTCCATTCCGGAACATGAAATGTTATTTACGTTTAAAACCTACCTTTGGACAGGTGGATGCTAAATATGAATTTTGGTTCAAATGTCTTCAGTAGTTTTCAAGTTGTAAAGAATACGCTTTACACGCACCCGCTTGTGAGTTAAGTCCGATGGGACTTGTACAAAAAAAAACGGTCCGTTAATGATATCTCCCTTATTAATCCTCGTATCGAAATGATGCACATGAGAAAAAAGGTTTAGAAATTAATTTCTACCAAGGCAGGTAGATATAAATTAAAGTTGGTTGTGTATATTTTGTGGAAGTGCAAAATCACTGTTTCGGTTTCGTATAAACCCCCAGTCAGTTCAGGGATTTAGAAACAATATTTGCCCTAAAACCTATCAAGGACAGGTGTATTCTAAATATGAGTCTTGGTGGAAATACATCCAGTAGTTTGTAGCACTCGCGTACATACGGCGTAATTAAGGAAGAAAATAATACAGTTAAGAAAGTTGAAAGTAATAGAAAATGGATTATAACTGAGGACAGCCGGATAACGACAAATATGTAAATGCCAAGTTAATGTATTGGAAAATCAAATGCCCCTCAATAAATTATGCTAGTGTGAGTTATGGATATAATAAAGCGGTAACAGAGGAGAAATTTAGGTCCATTGATTCCTAGGTAAACAAATAAGAAGAAGATGACTAATGGTGTTATTACTTAATCTATTCGAAGGCGGTTATAACATCCAACGATGGCAATGCGTTACCTCCTTGCTGGCATGCAGTCAGAGACGTTGCCATGGTAACCTGTAGGTTCGTTGTCGGTCTGTCGGTCACTCAATGCAGAGCATGGTACCAGCAGAAAATTGTAAATTTCTCCGTCATGTAAAGAGTAAGGTAAATTATGAACATAACGAACGTTGTTTATAATGAAGAGACGTTTCACGTACGGTAAACGAAGTTTACAGAAAATCAATAGCATAAGAGAAAATGGAGGAAAACCATTGTGGTCTATTCAAAGATTTTAAAATGATATGCATATTGAAACCTTCACCGGGATGAGTATACTCTAAATATGAAATTTGGTTGAGATCTATCGAGCCGTTTCGACGTGATGGTGGAAAAACCATTCTGGTTTTCCTATAAACCCCCGTCTATTCAAAGATTTTAAAATGATATGCATATCGAAAGCTTCCCCGGGATGAGTATACTCTAAATATGAATTTTGGTTGAGATCTATCCAGCCGTTTCGACGTGATGGTGGAAAAACCATTCTGGTTTTCCTATAAACCCCCCGTGTATTCAAAGATGTTAAAATGATATGCATATCGAAACCTTCCCCGGGAGGAGTATACTCTAAATATGAAGTTTGGTTGAGATCTATCCAG
This sequence comes from Anabrus simplex, assembly GCF_040414725.1. Lineage (NCBI taxonomy): Eukaryota > Metazoa > Arthropoda > Insecta > Orthoptera > Tettigoniidae > Anabrus > Anabrus simplex. The sequence goes on along the minus strand of NC_090266.1, from coordinate 45,342,517 downwards.
CCGTTTCGACGTGATGGTGGAAAAACCATTCTGGTTTTCCTATAAACCCCCCGTGTATTCAAAGATTTTAAAATGATATGCATATCGAAACCTTCCCCGGGAGGAGTATACTCTAAATATGAAGTTTGGTCGAGATCTATCCAGCCGTTTCGACGTGATGGTGGAAAAACCATTCTGGTTTTCCTATAAACCCCCCGTGTATTCAAAGATTTTAAAATGATATGCATATCGAAACCTTCCCCGGGATGAGTATACTCTAAATATGAAGTTTGGTTGAGATCTATCCAGCCATTTCGACGTGATGGTGGAACAGACAAACAGACAAACAAACAGACACGAACAATTTTATTTATATAGATTATCCAACATTTTCGGTGATTCGTCGTACTCCAGGTCCCATTTAGGTCGAATAATCGAACTCTACTGTAGTTATAGTAACAAAAAACTGCGGGAGATGGGGGGGACTGTTAACGAGTTAGAACAACCCCCACCAAGTGCTGTCAAGTTGCAGTATTGACAAGTATTTCCTCAAGAGTAGCACTGTTATGACTGATCAATTTGTGTGCTTGTGCATTATTGGAGTCTCTCTGGAAAAAAAAACACACACACACACCAAAAAAGTTTTGCATCACCTCAGACCAAAGAGTTCCTGACTCTTTACAAAAAAAGAAAATGAAAGGAGAGACATACAGATGTACTGTACAAGTGTGATTTGTCACCCAACAAAACAAGAAATGAGAGCCTCTACAACAATACAGCTCTGCTTTCTCAATTTGAGTTACCAAATGCAGCTCATATCAGCACCTTTAATATTGTTAACACATCCCCTTGCATTCATGCATGCCTGAATTCGACTTGACATACTGTCCACTTGTTCACCAAGGTAATGTTGATTCAAATTGTCCCACTCCACAGTGGTGATTCAGCATAGATCTCACTGAATGGATAGTGGGATGTGATGTCCATAAACTGCCTTCTTCACCTTAAGACCTATCTGTGTCGGTGCGATGTAAAGCAACTAGGAAAGGAAAAAAAAAAAAAGCCTTCTTTAATTCAACCCGGGCATTTTCAAAAGGGCTCATGTCTGGGTAACACAGCGGCCATTCTAGTCTAGCAATATTGTGATCATGAAGGAAGTCATTAACACGAATCGCACAAGGGATGAGTGCATTATCATCCATTAAGACAAATTCTCCTCCAAAATGCAAGTGATACGGTGTCACTGTGGGTCAGAGGACATCGTTCATGTCGTACAGCTGTAACATTACTCTGTATGACGTATGACATGACGTGGCCCCACATAATGCCACCTGAAAACCTTAAGGGAACCACCAACTTGATGCACGTGCTCTACAATGTGTCTGACACGTGAAGTCGACCAGAATGATTCCTACACACTGCCAACAATCGTTAGGAACAAGGCTATGTGGCACCGATGGGTGAAAAGAAATTTATGCCAATTCTGGAGAGAGCATACAACACAGTATTAGGCCCATATGTACCATGCCCCATGATGTCCCAGAGCGGGGCCTCGTCATGGGCATCAAGAGTGAAGTTGTGCCTCAGGGAACCAGTTTCTCACCGTTTAAGTTGAAACGCAGTGACCTGTGGCTGCCTCAAGATCATTACTCAGCATGGTGGCATTGCATTCAGGGTTCCTCCGAGATGAAATTCAAAGGTAACGGTCAACCACTGCAGTCATAGCCCTTGAACAACCTAAGTGAGTCAAGTCATCAACAGTTCCCGTCTCCTTGTGCCACTTCCATGCTCGAACCACATCATGTCTAGCAACTGCCCTCATTGATCATCCTTCTTGACATAATGAGATTATGAGTACACATTTACATGTTGACACTGCATGTCGTGCCATTGTACCCGCACACTACACTCCTTAAAACACTCCTCTAATGCTTCCACACTAGTACTACAACTGCTTCCCATTTCAGTGCGGCATTGTGCCTGTGAGTTGGGGTACGTGCAGTTGTAAGTACGTTTACTAACGTCATAAGTGTTGTATGTCTGGTCTGCGTAGAACAGGCCAAGATAGCAAAACAGTTAAATGACACACAGGGGTGGTGCAGATTTCTTTTAATGTGTAGTATCTTTTTTCAGATGTATTTTTACAAAGTGATCTTGTAATAGTTTAATGTTCTGTAATGCAGTGGAGGACGAGGTAGCAAATGTTTCTGCAAACGTCAGGAGCACTATACACATGTGGATAGGCTGTTCATGTCGAGTCTCAAATCTATGAGACAGAGAGTAGATATGCTGTAAAACTTACCTTCCTTTACACTCAGCTGTTCTCCCCAATGCAGCAGCATGTGCCGCAACTGTCTAGCAGGAATTACTCCTTTTTTTCCAGGGTCAGCTGCTCGAAATGCATCAACTACCTCCTGTGGTAGGTCTTCCGCCTGACTGTGGACATGCATCACCTCCAGGAAATCAGCAAAAGACATTTTTCCACCTGTACATCCACCAAACAATACACAAGATTTCATTAAACTAAGATTTTTCATTTTTTTTAAAAGCTTAATGATACTTCATATAATCAACAGGAATGCTAAGCTTGTGTATATTTTCTAAAAATTACAAATGATTCCACTGAATGTGGCAAAGATATTATATAACTTACAACTAATACAGAACACATAAGATGAGAGTTGACAGTTTTCTTGCAGAATGAAAAGGAACATTTTTCAGTTATATGCATTCAGTTACAGAAATCAGAGAATATGAAATCTGAAGGCCTAGCACATAATGCAACAGAACAACTGTTTTTAATACCAACCATTCTAACATACAAAGAATGGGAACTCAAAAAGTGAAACAATACAATTTGAAATGAACTAATCAACTGCATTTTACTAGCACTTTGCTAAATCTTCAGCATCTTTTAATAGGTCCTTTTTCACACTTCCACACACTTCCTTGCAAGACATAGCAAAGTTCATAGTAATCTTGAGTTCAGATGTTATTAATTCAGGTGAGCTTCATTTCCTTGTACTAGTTCACTTGTAACATTAATTTTTAAAATCTACCCAGCGAAAGCATTCGAAGCAAGAATTATGAATAAAAATACAGCTATACCGCTTTTCACGAGAGTTTAATCCTGATGTAAACAAATAGGCGGAGCACATTGCCTTTGCATGTAGACAGAGACGTAGTTGATTGGAGAAGCAACCGTCGCACTCACTCGACTGTATGCGAGCTCAAAGAAAAGTAGAACGTGGAATTAATTTTATTTTATTTTAGTTTATTACATTTAGAGAGTTTGGAAGAGTACATAATCAAATAAAAATATGGTAGTCATATATACCGGTACATAGATGTTTTTTATAAAAATATAAAATAGTGATTAAATAACGAGAAATGAAGGCACAAGGCATGGTGTAATACAGGATGTCTTCTCGTAGTGAGCGAAAGTCCCAAGCTGTACAGCGTGGAGATAAGGTGTTGCATCTTGCAGCAGCAGTCAGTGTCAGTTGAGAGAAATGGAGCAAGAGGGAGGACCATCGTGTGTAGTGAAGCACAAAAGAGGAAAACCGCTCAGAAGTGACCATAGGCAGTGCACTGTGAATGTGTTCAATAAACTAAGTGAACAGAAGTTCAGATATTCGCACTATTATCATATGCGATGCGCAGCCCCGTACATCCGAACGCGAGGCGTTGACGGGGTGGAGGTCGGTACTACACGCTCAGCGAATCGCAACACTTTACATGGTGGAGGCGTGGACATACCATGTTTACATAAGAATTAAACTCTCGTGAAAAGACATATACTTAAAAAGATATTGACCACACTTTTTGCAGAAACCTTAGGAAAAATAAACCCACTCAGAAATGTAATTTGCACCAAGCTTGATAATGTCACTTAAACCACAATTGTTGCCACAGAATTCTTTATATAGAGTTGTTCAAATTAATTTTAACTTGTAAGCTGAATGAATAACTCTACTGCATATACAAAGTTTAAAGAAAGATACAAAAATGAGCATACCAAAGATAAGGGCGTCGCCATGAAACCTATCTGTGTCGGTGCGAAGTAAAACCATTAGCAAAATAAAAAAATAAAAAAGATAAGGGAGGTACATTTGGGAAAACAGGGTGGTCTAGGGAGCAGTGATAAGGGTATAGGGATATGGAAGTCAATTAGGGATGACATAAAAATGTTAGTGTTGAACTGTAGAAGTATTGTGAAGAAAGGAATAGAATTAAGTAATTTAATAGATATATACTTATCAGATATCGTAATAGGAGTTGAATTATGGCTGAGAAATGATTAATGGATGCAGAAATTTTCTCACTTAACTGGAGTGTATATCGTAGAGACAGGATAGGAATGGTGAAAGAAGAATTTGTAAGCTACGAAAAATTTAAAGACAAGAAACATGAAATTCTAGGTGTAAGGCTCATTTCTAAAGATATTAGGCTACTTGATGTCTATGGAGTGTACAGACCGGGAAAGGGTAGCGCTGACGCTGATTCAGAATTATTTGATAAGATAATCAGGTATGTGGGAAATGACAAGGAAAGGAACGTGATTGTAGCGGGAGATCTCAATTTACCAAATGTCAATTGGGAAGGTAATGCGAACAACAGGAAACATGACCAACAAATGGCAAATAAGTTAATATGGGAAGGATAGCCGAATCTTTTTTTTGTGGGGGGTGGGGGGAAACCAAAACAGCGAGAAGCCGAATTACAGAGTTCGGCAAAGGAAAAATATATTTACAGTGGAGTAGCACAAGGCAAACATAAAAAAATAAGTGGAAGAACAATGAGGAAAAAGCATCTAATGATAAAAATAGAGGAAAAGATTAAAAACTAACAAAATAACAATAGAGACACAACAATTAAGAACACAACATAAAGGCAAAAGAAACAACGAGGAAAATTGAAGATTGAACGTAAAATGAAGAGAAGAACTTATAGCTAAGCACAGTAAGATAAATACAGATATAACACATAACTAATGGTATAGTACAACAAAAAATAAATATTACATTGTGTACAAAAGAGAAGACAGCAATGAGAAGAGAGAATATAAACTAGGTTAAGTTAAGGAAGAATCGATTAAAGGAGGCATACGATGAAAAAACGTCCAAGTTCCTGTCAGAAGATAAAGAGTTAAGGAGGGTTGGTATGCGGATAAATAAACTTCTTTGAACGAGAGAGAGAGGCGGGAATGCAGAATATGAAGGGGCGGATTAGTCCTGGTTTGCAAGTTGGAACGTAAGGAAAAGAAGGATGCAGTTAAGGAGAAAGAAATAAACCGTTAAAAGCGTTATATAGTAATCTAAGGTCGGCTAGTTTCCTGCGATTAGATAACGGGCGAAGGTTTAACTTATCTAGCATCTGATTACTGCTCAAGTTTCGACAATCAGATACTCTGGCTCTAACAATGGCACAGAAGAATGACTGCACACGGTCTATGTGATTCAGATTAGTGAGTGAAGAGGTAGACCAAATAGGAGATGCGAATTCAATAATCGGTAGGATGCAAGATACATAGTAGGCTCGGAGGGCGTGGACATCGGTGATGTCAGAAAATCTATACAACAAACCGAGAAGTGACATTGCTCATGAAGTTATCTTTTGTATATGGGGGACAAATAACAATTTGCTGTCAAACAACACTCTTTGATAGAACCAACAAGAGGGAAGAATATCCTGGACATGGTGCTGGTAAAACCAGATGAGCTCGTTAGAGAAACCGAAGTAATAGATGATATCAGTGATCATGAAGCTGTTTTTGTTGTAGTTAAAAATAAATGTGATAGAAAGGAAGGTCTTAAAAGTAGGACTATTAGACAGTACCATATGGCTGATAAAGCAGCAATGACGGAGTTTAAAACAGTAACTATGATGGTGGAAAACAGTAAATAAAAATGTAAACAGACTCTGGGAAGGGTTTAAAGCAATTGTTGAGGAATGTGAAAAAAAGGTTTGTACCTTTAAAGGTGGTAAGGAATGGAAAAGACCCACCTTATTATAATAGAGAATAAAGAGACTAAGAAGGAAGTGCACACTGGAAAGAAATAGAGTTAGAAATGGCTGTGGAAGGAGAAATTGAAGGAACTTACCAGGAAACAATCTAGCAAAGAAGTCAGTTAAAGATAACATGATGCCAAGCATAATTGGAGGTCATACAAATTTTAGTGGAAAATGGAAGGGTATGTATAGGTACTTTAAGGCAGAAACAGGTTCCAAGGACATTTCTGGAATCATAAATGAACAAGGGGAGTTTGTATGTGAGGATCTTCAAAAGGCAGAAATATTCAGTCAGCAGTATGTAAAGATTGTTGGTTACAAGGATGTCCACCTAGAGGAGGTGACTAATACTGAAGTAGTATTCAAATTTAAATATGATAACAATGACATTTACAATAAGATACAAAATTTGAAAACTAGAAAAGCGGCTGGAACTGATGAGATTTCTGGGGATATACTAAAGACAATGGGTTGGGATATAGTACCATATCTGAAGAAAGTACTTGATTACTGTTTGCATGAAGGAGCTATACCAAATGAATGCAGTGTTGCTATAGTAGCCCCTGTGTATAAAGGAAAGGGTGATAGACATAAAGCTGAAAATTACAGGCCAGTAAGTTTGATATGTATTGCATGTAAGCTTTGGGAAAGCATTCTTTCTGATTACATTAAACATGTTTGCGAAATTAATAACTGGTTCGATAGAAGGCAGTTCGGGTTTAGGAACGGTTATTCCACTGAAGCTCAACTTGTAGGATTCCACCAAGATACAGCAGATATCTTGCATTCAAGAGGTCAAATGGACTGTATTGCGATTGACCTGGCTAAAGCATTTGATAGGGTGGATCATGGGAGACTACTGGCAAAAATAAGTGGAATTGGACTAGACAAAAGAGTGACTGAATGGGTGGCTATATTTCTAGAAAATAGATCTCAGAGAATTAGAGTAGGCTAAGCTTTATCTGACCCTGTAATAATTAATAGGAGAATTCCTCAAGGCAGTATTACTGGACCTTTATGTTTTCTTCTTCTATATATATAAAATAGGATGTTGGTATGTTTGAAGCTAATAGACTCAAAAACTACTGGACCGAGTTTGCTGAAATTTTCAGTTTGTTCTTATTACATGTGAAAGGGATTATGAAGTAGTTTGAACCAAATCTGATTGGTAGTTCAGCACTAAGGGGTGAAAAATCAAATAGGGGAAGATAAGCAAACCGGAAGACAAGTCCGAACAGCGGGTTGCCTACCCAACAGTATGTGAAGATTATGATGTGTTCCTTAAAACTTATTTCTACTTTTATCAAATAGTGTGGGGGCAGGACATCCTTCCCAGCCCAAGGGGAGAGGATAAAATGTAAAAGTAATTGAAAATGACCGATACTAGTGTCGTATCCATAGTTTTCGGGATCACTGAGATGAACCATGACACTCAAAATGCTGTTTAAGTCAAGTTCATCCCGAATAGCACCCCTAAGAGTGGGGTTGAAAGGGGTGTGAAATATTAATGTAGAATCCATCGTTTTCGGTGTCGCTGAGATGAATAACACGAGCGCAAAAATGGCTCCCAGATCAGTTATGAAACTCCATTCTAAGAGTAATCACCTAGGTAGGGCCTACGTCCCTAGAGGGCATGACGAGTGCACATCTTGCACTCCTTGAAGAATGTTTTGTTGTGTACGGGTTGATGTGTGTGAGCAATTGAATGTAGTATTAGCACCGTAAGTAGAATCGAGTGTTTGATAAGTTTAACTGCAGTTTATAACTGTAGCATAACTATTCTTATTAGACAATATCTTGCTTGCTTTTTCTGTCTGCAAGTAGTTGCAATAAAAATCTGTATACTGACTGGAGGGTAATTGGGAATTAAAACGAGACTATGGAATGAATATATGGGAAAGTATGTGTGAGATTTGTTGATACTAGGGCCGATTGCATAAACCCTTTGATCTTAGAAACTAAATTCATCTCTGTTCACGCCAAACTCGGGTTTTTTGTTGTATGAACGTGAATGGAGAAATTTCTCTGATTAAAATCTTTGATCTCAGTTCAAGGAGTTGTTTTCTATTCAAGATACAAGAACAGCTGATTGTGAACATAATATTACCTGTGTTGTTACAATAAATCAAAAGAAAATACACAAAAGACTAACCGAATACATTTATATAAGCTATATTACACTTCTTATAACACAGTGAAACATAATTCTACAACATAACCTCTGTGAATTGCTGACGTTCATGTTTTACACATGTATAACTATTCTTTTCTTTACAGGCAAATGAAATGTGTGTCACACATAACTAAACTACCTTTGAACGCCTCATCTGTCACCAAACATCAAAATGAAATACGACCGGCTACTTTTATCTGTTACCGACGCAGGTACTTATATGGTAAAATCAGGACAATCACAGAAAGGCATTTTTCCTAACTTAATTCATAACTTTTTTGGCACATGCTCTTAAACGCATTGTTGAGACAATACGCAATTCTTTCCCGTTGGTAGATCGATTTGTGGCCTGTTCAAAGAAATTTTTTGTTAAATCTCCTTCAAGAGTCAAGTTGTTTAGATCAACAGCACCCAATATTCCACTTCCTCCTGCGCCAGTGTTAACACGATGGGGAACAGATGTATGCAGCTTTGTATTATGCTCAGCACATAGAAGTATTCAAAGAGGTTGTTAATTCATTGGACTCACATGAAGCTGCATCAATACAAACAGTGCAAAATATTCTGTCAGGCATTGAGTTAGAAGAGAATCTTGTTTTTATAATGCCCATTTTTCTTTTTTGTCAACCGCCATAACGTCACTGGAAGCTGCAGGATCTCCCTTAAAGGAATATTTACTGTTTTTGAAAAAACTATATCAAATCTAAATTCTGTTCCTGGTAGTATAGGACAAAAAGTGAAAGAAAAATTAAATTATGCAACTTCAAAAATCTTGGATATAAACAGTTGTGCGATATTCGAGGCATTCTCGAAGGAAAACCGTCTGTCACACCAAGAGACTTGCCTCTTTCTGTGGAACAGTTATCATTTAAATATGCCCCAATAACATCTTGTGATGTGGAAAGAAGTTTTTCATGTTACAGAAGTGTTTTGAGAGACAACAGACGATGTTTTTCCGTTGTGCAAAGCGATGGCTGTGAACTGCAATTCATCACTCAGCATTGAAAGTGGGACCATTTCTGCTTCAACCTCGAAGGAATAAATGTAAGTTTATTATTATCATCAATACTAACCTGACTTGTCTACTGCCATTTTTTCATTTTAATAGTGCATTTTTAGTGGCATATTTTCAAGTTTTTAACAGCATATTTGCATGCATATTTCTTAGTTTTTTAGGGCATGAACTTCGGAGTCTCAGAGATAAGGCATTCACTTCAACCACAGTGGTACATTTAAGTTCGGAAGTTCATTTCAAAGGATTATATGGAGGTATATTCAAGAAAACAGGGTTGACTAGGAAGCGCTAATGAGAGTACAGGGAGCTGAAAGTCAAATCAAGATGAAAAAAGTTTTCAGTGTTAAGCTGTAGGAGTATTGTAAGGAAAGGAACAGAAATTGTATTAGGAGTTGAATCATGGCTAAGAAGTGATATTAAGGATGTGGAAAATTTCCCCTCGAACTGGAATGTCTATTGTAGAGACAGGATAGATCTGACAGGAGGGAAAATACTCATCTTATGAAAGAAGAATTAGTATGCTACAAATGAAAAAGTTAAGGATTAGAAAAATGAAATTCCAGGTGGAAGGCTCATCTCTAAAGATAACAGGCAACTTTATGTTTTTGGGGTGTACAGACCTGCAAAGGGTGGCGATGATGCTGATTCATTTGATAAGATAACTAGTTATGTGGGAAATGGAACAAAAAGGAGCATGATTGTAGCATGTGATCTCAATTTACCAAATGTTAACTGGGAAGTTTATGCGAATGACAAAGCATGACTAACAAATGGTAAAGAAGTCAATCTGGGAAGGAGAGCTAAATCAGAAAGTGATGGAACCTACTAAAGGGAAAAATAAGCTAGACATCATGCTCATAAAACCAGATGAGCTTTATAGAAAAATTGAAGTGATAGATGATATACAGCATGGCGCACAAAACGTCATATACTGGCAACCGTTCATACAATATTTAATACATAACTCTTTTTTTTTTTTTTTGCTAGGGGCTTTACGTCGCACCGACACAGATAGGTCTTATGGCGACGATGGGATAGGATAGGAAGCGGCCGTGACCTCAGCCCCAGCATTTGCCTGGTCTGAAAATGGGAAACCACGGAAAACCATTTTCAGGGCTGCCGATAGTGGGATTCGAACCTACTATCTCCCGGATGCAAGCTCACAGCCACGCGCCTCTACACGCACGGCCAACTCGCCCGGTAATACATAACATATTTAATAAAAAATGACACTACAACACTCCCTAAAATGTGCATGGACATGTTCAATAAGCCCACCTTCTCGGCGTATAACAGCTTCGAGACAAACCTGCACGTTTGTGACCAGTAGGATACGTCCTCACACAACCCTCGAGAAAAAGTCAGAATGACCGTTTGAGATTGGAGTGCATTTTCTGGTTTGTGTCTGTAAATTATCTCCTTTAAATATCCCCATAAGAAGAAGTCATAAGGATTAAGATCAGGGCTATGTGGTGGCCAGATTAAACTGCACTGAAACCGTTTGGGATATCGATGGAACATCACACAGTGCCCGAAAATTTCATGCAAGAAGTCCAAAACAGCATTTGCTGTGTGCAAATAAGCTCTATCTTGCATGAACCTTGTGTCTATATTGGTAGTTTTGTTACAAAGATCTGTGGAAGGAAAGTGTTCTGCAACACGTCCCTGTAACGCACACTGTTGACTGTGTTATTGAAAAAGATTGGCCCAATAATTCCATGATTGGAAATTTCAGCCCTCGCAACACATTACTTTCAACCTCGAGCACATGATCAGGCCAGTCTTTAGCCCAAAACTGGACATTTCTGTTTTTTCACAGCACCGTTGAGATAAGCATATGCCTCATCACTGAGCCATGTATTGTGCAGTACAGGATCACACTCTGCAATAGCCCACACAGCAAACTGTACTCACCATTGCTTGTCATGCAACGTTATGTGATGTCATTTTGTATGGGAAAAGGTCAAGTTCAGACAGTAGTGTTCTCTGAATTGACCGACAAGAGATTCCCAGCTAAATACAGACAGTTCTGGTAGATTTGGAGGGGCTCCGAGCCATGGCCGCTCTCACAGCAGCAATATTCTCCGGTGAGTAGACCAGCTTGAGACGGGGCCATTTTCTCTCCATAATATTGCCTTCGGTTTAAAATTGTATGGTCAGTATATACACCGCCGGAGCCCACTGGGTACCAAAATGAACATAAAACCTTTCCTGAGTCCAAGCTACACTCTTTATTTCTGCATAAAACAACGTTTTCACCTTCTGTTCACAAGTCCTTTGCCCGCCATGCTGTATAAATGGAACACGGTACGCCTGCACGCATGGCATAAGGTTTTTGTCCACAAAAGGACATGGTTCTGAACCCAGATTTACACATTTTATAAACCATTTTCTATGTATGACATTTTGTGCACCACCCTGTACATGATTATGAAGCTATGAAGCAATAGAAATGAAGGTTGTAAAAGAAGTACCATTTGGTTGAAAACAGCAGCATGGGGAAATGTTTAAAAAGTAATTATGATCAGTGGAAAAAAAAAAAAAAAAAAAAAAAAAAAAAAAAAAAAAAAAAAAACCCCACCCATCTTATGGAATGGGTTTACACCAATTGTTGAAGAGTATGGAAACAAGTATGTACCTTTGAAGGTGGTAAGGCGTGATAGAGACTCACTCTACCATAATGAGAAATACATTATTTTTTTTACAATCTGCTTCACGTCGCACCAACACAGAAAGGTCTTATGGGGACGATGGGATAGGAAAGGACTAGGAGTGGGAAGGAAGCAGCTGTGGCCTTAAGTGAAAATGGGAAACCATGAAAAAACATTTTCTGGGCTGCTGATAGCTACATGACCTAAACTGCACAGCCACTTGCTCTATTAATAAGAAAAAAGGAGATAAGGAACGGCTTAAAGGTTAGAAAGAAGCAGAGCTAGGAATAATTGTGGAAGTAAGGACAGACAGAAGGAGCTTACTGGGAAACTGAACTTACAAGCAATGATTCTGATGTTATGGCACGTATTAATGGATATGACTGTTAACAGAAATAAGAGTTATAGATCCACCTAATCAAAACATCTGAATTGAAATAATTCAAATAATAATAATAATAATAATAATAATAATAATAATAATAATAATAATAATAATAATAATAATAACAACAATAATAATAATAATAATAATAATAATAATAATAATAATAATAATAATAATAATAATAATAATAATAATTGATATAGTTGAAATAAGCCTAATTTTAATAAAAATTCACTCATGTAATCATTCAAAGTTCTTATCTAAGAATTTGAATGAATATATGATGTATTGATTAGGTGAATCTATAACTCTTTTTTTCTGTTAATAACATCGAACTTAGCAAAGGCAGCCAGGTAAATGGTAAATATAAACTGCAGTAGGGTAAATTTTAGTGAAAATGGAAGGTCATGTATAGGTATTTTAAGCAGGAACAGATTCCAGGGATCATTAATGTATAAGGTGAGTGTCACAGAAGACAGGTATTCAGTCAGCACTATGTAAGTATAGTTGGATATGTCCGACTCATTGGCTGAACGGTCAGCGTACTGGCCTTCGGTTCAGAGGGTCCCGGGTTTGATTCCCGGCCGGGTCAGGGATTTTAACCTTAATTGGTTAATTCCAATGGCACGGGGGCTGGGTGTATATGCTGTCTTCATTATCATTTCATCCTCATCACAACGCGCAGGTCGCCTACAGGCATCAAATATAAAGACCTGCACCTGGCGAGCCGAACCCGTCCTGGGATATACCGGCACTAAAAGCCACACGACATTTCATTTCATATTTGGATATAAGGAAAATGTCCATGTTGAAGAGATGACTAATAATGGTGAAGTACTGAGATGTATCTATGATAGTAATGAATTTTTTTTTAAGATGAAAGCTAGGAAAGCAATTGGGATTGATACGATATCTGGTTCGGGCATTTATTTATTTGGGAAAACCAAAACAGCGAGAAGAGAGAATGAGATGTAATAGCAACTTCTGGCCCAGTTAAGAAAGCAACGGGAAACTACCTCACTCCACATTTCCCTAGTACGCCTCTTCAGCGACACTTGGGCCACCTATGACGGCTGATGGCGGAGCTATTGAGGTCCAAACCAGCCTCTGGGCTGAGCACTCAACAAACATACATACATACATACATACATATTAAAGGCAATGGGTTGGGATATAGTTCCATACCTGAAATACCGTACTTATTTGATTACTATTTGCATGAAGGAGCTACACTAAATGAATGGAGAATTGTTATAGTAGCATCTGCGTACACAAGAAAGGATGCAAAACATAACGCCAATAATTACACACCAGTCAGCTTGCTATGTGTTGCATGTACTCTGTGGAAAATCATTATTTCTGATTATATTAGATAGGTCTGCAAAAATACCAAGTAGTTTGAAAGAAGGCAGTTCACTTTTCAGAAAGATTATTCCAGCGAGGTTCTACATGTAGTATTCCAACAAGATTTAGCAGATAGTCTAACTTCAGGAAGCTAATAATCTACCCAAGGATTTGATAGGGTAGATCACCAGACTGCTGACAAGAATGACTGCTATTGAACTAAGCATAAGAGTGGCTGAATGGGTGGCTAAATTTCTAGAAAACAGAATGCAGATAATTATCTAATTATAATTAGACTAACGTAATGATTAAGAGGGGGTTCTTGCAAGGCAGTATTATTAGACATTTATATTTTCTTATGCATATAACTGATACAAATAAGGAACTGGAAGCCTAGATAAAGCTTTCTTAGATTGATTTTATCCTGTACAGAGTAGTAAATAAGGTACAGGATTGTGAGATGGACAGTAGACAATGATATGGTGGTAAACAGGATGAAAAGTCAGGTTAAGTTTTGCCAAGAGGAAAAGACCACTGAGTTTTAATTACAATGGTGATGGAGTGAAAGTAACTCACGGGGATCACTGTAAGTACCTAGCTGTTAATATAACAAAAGATCTTCTCTGGGATAATTACATTTAACAGGATTGCAATTAAAGGTTACAGATCATTTTGTACAGTTATGAGGGTATTTAGGGTCTGCAGTAATGAGGGTATTCAGGGGTTGCAGTAAGGATGTAAAAGAAAGGACGTGTAAGCCTCTGGTAAAACTCCAATTAGAGTACGGTTCCAGTGCACGGGACCCTCATCAGGATTACTTGATTTGAGAACTGGAAATGATCCAAAGAAAAGCAGTTCTGGGCGATTTCTAATTGAAGAGTCGTCGTATGAAAATGTTGGAAAATTTGGGCTGAAACGACTTCGGAGTAAGGAGACAAGTTGCTCGACTAAGCGGTATCTATTAAGTTAAAACAAATCAAGTTTATTATATGGTCAGTGTAATGTATTGAAAAGGTTGACTATATAAAAAAAATTGATTTGTTTTAACTTTATATATAAACACTCAATATGGACCAAGCATGAAATTTATTACATGTAAGCAGTACCTTCCAAGTTGTCAGTGGAAAGACTCTAGTAGATGAATAATCTTGAATGGAGTTTGTAAAACTAAAAAGGAGCATAATTTGGAGATAAAGTTGGAATTCATAAGGACAAATTGGGGCAAATATGAATTTATAAGAAGAGGAGTTAGCGATTGGAATAATTTACCAAGGCAGTTAATCATTAAAGTTCAAATTTCTTTGAAATCATTTTAGAAACGGCTAGGTAAACAACTGAATGGGAATCTGCCACTTGGGTGACAATGCTAAATACAGATAAGTGGAGATTCACCGATAAACAGGAATTATTTTAAAATACAGTCTACTTGCCTTTATCTTTCATATACTTCTTCAGTTCCTGTATGGTAGGACTCATGCCAAGGGATCTCATGATGATTGTCAACTCATCTAGAGTCCGAATTTGACCACTACGAGCAAACAAGTAGAAACATTCTCGAAATTCTGGAAAAGAGAAGTCCATTCCCATGTAAAGCAATACAGGCTATACTGATGGCTGCTGGAGAACAGCTCAAGTAATTTATTACATATATCAGAAAGCACAAAACATTTTACCATAGACAATACAAGTTTCTTGCCCAGATTATTTCCACATGACACGTTGTGGGATGAACTAGAACAAGTCTGTTACTTTCATTGACCTGTGTAATTCTGACCTTCGACTAACTATATGAAAGGGACTGAGGTATGAGTAACGCCAGTAAAACCATTTCTTATGTAGCCAGCCCCTGAGGCAAAGGGTGTGAATGTAAGGTCAGTTTGTGTGTTCATTCAGTAGGCTTGGCAGACTGATACATAATAGCACCATCAGGCTCACTGATGAAAAAACGTAACTCCTCAATTCCTTAGTCACCACTTCAGTAATTCCAAGGCTTTCTATGACAGATGGTGGTGGAAATGTTGGGGGATCACCATCTTTCACGTTGATCACTCAACATACACAATGTGTTTCTTATGAGTTTGATATTTTATCATACACCACATTACACTCATTCAAAGCTTTGTACAATAAATGAATCATTCATTTTAGAAACAATGTAATTCTATTTTTGTCATCCCACACACTTCAGCATAGAAACTGTGACAGTCTAATGCTTTCATTCATAAATTTGGAATTTTATTTTGTAATAATTTTGGAAAGTACGTAAGTCCAGGACTACAGCAGTTTCTATTCTGAATGTTGATCAATCAATCAGAAGTGATCTGTACTTAAGGCTGTCACCCAGGTAGCCAAATTACCTATCAATTATTCTACTAGGCTTTTCAGAAGTGACTTCAAAGAACTTGGAATTTTATCAAATATTCCCCTTGGTAAATTATTCCAATCCCTAATTCCTCTTCCTATAAATGCATATTTGCCCAAACTTGTCCTAGGAGTTGGAAGGAAGCGGCCGTGGCCTTAATTAAGGTACAGCCCCAGCATTTGCCTGGTGTGAAAATGGGAAACCACGGAAAACCATTTTCAGGGCTACCGATAGTGGGATTCGAACCTACTATCTCCCGGATGCAAGCTCACAGCCGCACGCCTCTACGCGCTCGGCCAACTCGCCCGGTCAAACTTGTCCTCTTGAATTCCAACATTATCTTCAGATTATGATCTTTCTTGAAAGTTCCACTCAAGCTTATTTGTCTACTAGTCATTCAACGCCATCTCTCCACTGACTGTTCAGACCATACTGCATAGTCGAGTAGCTCGTCTCCTTACTCCCAAGTCTTCCCAAACCAAAGTTGGCAACAGTTTTCATAACATTACTCTTTTGACGGAAATCAAACTGTGCTGCTTTCCTTTTGATCTTTTCCAGTTCTTGTACCAAGTAATCCTGGTGTGGGTCCCATAACTGGAACCATGCTCTCATTGGGGTCTTACCAGTGACTTAAATGCCCCAACCTTTACACCCTTATTACAACCTGTAAATACCCTCATAACCATATAATGAGATCTGTAAAATGTATTTACAACCCTCTTAATGTTCTTACCCCAATGAAGATCTTTCCTTTTTTTTTGTGTGTGTTTTAAGTTGCACCGACACAGATAGGTCTTAAGGCGACGATGGGATAGGAAAGGCCTAGCAATGGGAAGGAAGCGGCCATGGCCTTAAGGTAGAGCCCCAACATTTGCCTGGTGTGAAAATGGGAAACCACGGAAAGCCATATTCAGGGCTGCTGACAGTGGGGTTCAAACCCACTATCTCCAAGATGCTAGCTCACAGCTGCGCGCCCCTAACCGCACGGCCAACTCGCCAAGTTTTCCTTATATTAACATTCCCATGAGGTACTATCACCCTATCAACACAATAATTAAAACCAAGAGGACCTTTCCTCATGGTGAAACTTACAGCGTGACTTTGCACCCCACATACCATCATACTGTTGCCTGCTGCCCATTTCATTACATTGTCAAGGTGTTTTTGCAATTGTTACTCTACTCAGTATAATGCCATCTGCAAAATGCATCAACTCTGATTTCAGTTCTTTACTCATATCATTTAATTACATATGTAAGGAAACAAAGATCCAATTACTTTCCACCTCATATATATTAACAATATGAGTAAAGAACTGGAATCAGAAATAAGGCTTTTGCGGGTGATGTTATACTGTGTACAGTAATAAATAATCTACAAGATTCAATCAATCAATACTGATCTGCATTTAGGGCAGTTGCCCAGGTGGCAGATTCCCTATCAGTTGTTTTCCTAGCCTTTTCTTAAATGATTTCAAAGAAAATGGAAATTTATTGAACATCTCCCTTGTTAAGTTATTCCAATCCCTTAATCCCCTTCCTATAAATGAACATTTGCCCCAATTTGTCCTCTTGAATTCTAACTTTATCTTCATATCGTGATCTTTCCTACTTTTAAAGACGTCACTTAAATGATTGTGAAAGACTTTTTAAAAAACAGCCTCGACAATACTGTGAGATGGACAACAGACAATATAATGATAGTAAATGAGGTGAAAAGTAAGGTTGAGAGCTTCACCAGGAGGAGAAGTCGTCACATTTTTAATTACTGTGTTGATGAAGTGACAGTACCTCAAGGGGATCACTAAGTTTGCTAGTGGCTTTACGTCGCACCAACATAGATAAGTCTTATGGCGACGATGGGATAGGAAAGGGCTAGGAGTTGAAAGGAAACGGCCGTGGCCTTAATTAAGGTACAGACCCAGCATTTACCTGGTAAGAAAACGGGAAACCACGGAAAACCACCTTCAGGGCTGCTGATAGTGGGATTCGAACCCACTATCTCCCACATGCAAGCCCACAGCAGCGCACCCCTAACCGCATGGCCAACTTCCCCAGTGATCATTGTAAGTACCTAGGTGTTAATACAAAGAAAGATCTTTGCCACAACAGTAATAACATTCACAGGATTGTAACAATGGGTACAGATCTCTTCATATGTTTATTATGGTATTTAAGGGATATAGTAAGGATGTAAAGGAGAGGGCATTTAAGTCACTGGTAAGACTGCAATAAATTAGAGGATAGTCTTAATATATGGGACCCTCACCAGGATTACTTGATATGAGAACTGGAAAAAAATCCAAAGAAAAGCAGCAATTTGTTCTGAGTGATTACCTACAAAAGAGTAGTGTAAATGAAATCAATATAATTAAACTTCCACCCGTTTGATTCTACACATTTGCTTTAAGCAAATTAATTACTTGTAGAACATGTGAAGTTCCGAACATTGGACAGTAAGCAGGTTCAGGACATAGAAGAGAATGGGTGGCATACAGGGATGCTGTAGTAGAAACAGCAAGAGAATGCCTTGAGAAAACTGTGTGTAAAGATGGGAAAAAGCGAACATCTTGGTGGAATGAAGAAGTGAGAGCAGCTTATAAATGTAAAAAGAAGGCTTATCACAACTGGCTCCAAACAAGGGCTGATGCAAACAGGGAATTGTACGTAAATGAAAGTAACAGAGCAAAACAAATAGTTGTTGAATCCAAAAAGAAGTCATTTTGGCAATAATCTGGAAAGGATAGGTCAAGCAGCAGGGAAACCTTTCTGGACAGTAATAAAGAATCTTAGGAAGGGAGGGAAAAAGAAAATGAACAGTGTATTGGGTAATTCAGGTGAACTAATAACAGATCCCAGGGAATCACTGGACAGATGGAGGGAATATTTTGAAAATCTTCTCAACGTAAAAGGAAATCTTCCTGGTGGAGTCGCGAACAACCGAGCCCATGAGGAGGAGGAGGAGGAGGAAAATGATTCTGCTGAAATTACGCTCGAGCAAGTGGAAAGGATGGTAAATAATCTCCACTGAAATAAAGCAGCAGGAATAGATGAAATTAGACCTGAAATGGTAAAGTACAGTGGGAAGGCAGCGATAAAATGGCTTGGTAGAGTAATAGGATTAGCATGGGGTGTTGGTAAGGTACCTTCAGATTGGACAAAAGCAGTAATTACATCCATCTATAAGCAAGGGAAGAGGAAGGACTGCAATAACTATCAAGGTATCTCACTGATTAGTTGTTTAAGGTGCTTTACATCGCACTGACACAGATAGGTCTTATGGCAAAGACGGGATAGGAAAGGGCTAGGAGTGGAAAGGAAGCGGCCATGGTCTTAATTAAGGTACAGTCCCAGCATTTGCCTGGTGTGAAAATGGGGAAACCACGGAAAACCATCTTCAGGGCCGCCGACAGTGGGGTTCGAATCCACAATCTCCCGAACACTGGATACTGGCCGCACTTAAGTGACTGCAGCTATCGAGCTCAGTCAGTGATTAGTATACCATGCAAAGTATTCACCGGCCTCCTAGAAGGGATGGTGCGATCGGCTGTTGAAAGGAAATTGGATGAAAAGCAGTGTGGTTTCCGACCACAGAGGGGCTGTCAGGATCAGATGCGGCAGATAACTGAAAAATGCTATGAGAGGAATAAACAATTATGTTTATGTTTCGTAGATCTAAAGAAAGCATATGACAGGGTACCGACGGAAAAGATGTTCAGCATACTGGGGAACTATGGGATTAAGGGTAGATTATTAAAACCAATCAAAGTCTTTTGGGCTGCAGTGAGTATTGATGGTAGAATGTGTTCTTGGTTCAGGGTATTCACAGGGGTTAGACAAGGCTTTCACCTTTGTTGTTTGTAGTTTACATGGATCATCTGCTGAAAGGTGTAAAGTGGCAGGGAGGGATTCATCATCATCAGTCGTATTACCCATTACTGAGTGTCATGACCCCATTGTTTTGTTTCTGGAGAGTTACATGCTTCACAAAGTGTCGCCATCCAACTCGATCTTCAGCTTTTCTTAGGACGTTCTGAAGAGGAAGGCCAGTTATCTTCCTAGCCTGATCTAGCCACCTGCTTGCCGCCCTTCCTCGTGGTCTTTTGCCTTTTATTTTGCCTTCTGTAATAGACTTTTCCAGGTTGTCTCCATCCTTCCTTAAGATATATCCAAGGAACTGAAGCATTCCTTCACTGACACGTGTAGAGAGACATTTCACTATCTTCAGTTCTTTAATGATGGACTCACTTGTTCTCCTTTCGGTCCAAGCTACACGTAGCATCCTACGCCAACATCACATCTCAAAGGCATCGATGTGGTCTTCGTCCTTGATGGTCCATGTCTCACAACCGTAAAAGAACACGGAAAATACTAGTGCTAGGGAAGAATTCAGTTAAGTGGAAAAGTAGTAAGCAGTCTGGCCTATGACGACGACTTGGTTTTAATGGAAGATTGTGCCTAAAGCATAAAGTCTAATATCTTAGAACCTGAAAATAGGTGCAATGAGAATGGTATGAAAATTAGCCTTTCGAAAACTAAATTGATGTCAGTAGGTAAGAAATCCAGTAGAACTGATTGTCAGACTGGTGATTCAAAGCTAGAACAGGTAGATAATTTCAAGTATTTAGGATGTGTGTTCTCCCAGGACAGTACAGTACAGTACAGTACAGTAAGTGAAACTGAATCAAGGTGCAGTAAAGCTAATGCAGTGAGCTCGCAGTTGTGATCAACATTATTCTAGTGTCAAAAATTTCATTTTTAGCTTCCGTATTGAATAGAGATTTAAATTCAAAATTGTTAGGATGGGGATCCACCTATTCAATTTTGAATGCAACAGTATTCTGTAAGAAGGAAGTCAACTCCCAGATGGAACTATAAATCGGTCTGTTTTCAGACCAACTTTGCTTTACAGGAGCGAAAGCTGGGTGGACTAAGGATATCTTATTCATAAGTTAGAAGTAAGAATGATTGCTGGTACAAACAGATGGGAACAATTGCAAAAGAGTACTCGGAATGAGGAGATAAAGGCTAAATTAGCAATGAACTCTATGGATGAAGCGGTATGCATAAACCAGCTTTGGTGGTGGGATCATGTGAGGCGAATGGAGGAGGATAGGTTACCTAGGAGAATAATGGGCTCTTATGGAGGGTAAGAGAAGTAGGGGGAGACCAACACGATGATGGTTAGATTCAGTTTCTAATGATTAAAAAAAAAAAAAAAGAGGTATAGAACTAAATGAGGCCACAGCACTAGTTGCAAATAGGGGATTGTGGTGACGTTTAGTAAATTCACAGAGATTTGCAGACTGAATGCTGAAAGGCATAACTGTCTATAATGATGATGTATGTATGTATGTATGTATGTATGTATGTATGTATGTATGTATGTATGTATGATTCATTCCTTTGGAACATCATCAGCTACACAACATTGCTTAGGTGAAAAGCACCTAAATAGTACTTTTGTTATGCTTACAACAAAACTAATTTAAAGTATAAAAATAATTAAAATATGTGAAAATAGGTGGGGAGGGTTGAATGTGGTGACGTAGTGGGAAGGGAAGATCGTTCCGCTTATGGTCTACCCTAACTTAGAGCAATTTCCTATTCACTTAAATGGAAGTTAAAATTGTTAAGTATACAGCACTTTTGTTCATAGCTGATGTGTTATGTTTATCTTTGTTGGGTTTTTTTTTTAAGTTTTTGAAAAAGAGTTTTTGGTGTCGATGTTAAATCTTAATTTAAAATCTGTTACTAGGCGAGTAGGCTGTGCGCTTAGGGGCGCGCAGCTGTGAACTTGCATCCGGGAGATAGTGGGTTCAAACCCAATGTTGGCAGCCCTGAAGATAGTTTTCAGTGGTTTCCCATTTTCTCACCAACAAATGCTGCGGCTGTACCTTAATTAAGGCCATGGTCGCTCCTTCTCACTCCTAGGCCTTTCCTAAAGATATTGTAAAAAAAAAAAAAAAAAAAAAAAAACTGTTCTCTTCAGCTGCTCTTCTTTTCCAAAACGAGTGTTGTCGTTTGATTTAACTTGGTGAAATTGGGTCTCTTGAATTTTTGTTTATTAAGGGATCCTCTGAAACCGATTGCTGTCTTCCCCAAAGTCTTGATATGTCATCAACCTACTGGGACCTTGGAGGGGACCAGCGGCAGCTGATGTGGCTTTCGTCTTTGCTTAAAGCAAATATACAGTATAGTATCAAACAGGCGGAAGTTTACTTTTATTGATTCTATGCAAATAGGATTTGATATGGGAAATGTAGCTAATTTCTTGCAAGAGAGTAGTGTTTCAAAAATATTGCTAACCTTGGACTCAAACTGCTTGATTAAGAGATATGTTCCAAGCTGTCAATGGAGAGATAACTGTCAGGTTCTAAAATCTACCGAATTTAATTTTGAATATATAAATTTATAAATTATACAATCAATCACTGATCTGCATTTAGGGGAGTTGCCCAGGCGGCAGATTATCTATCTCTTGTTTTTCTAGCCATTTCTTAAATGATTGCAATGAAATTGAAAATTTAATGATCATCTCTCTTGGTAAGTTATTCCAATCACTAACTCCCCTTCCTATATATGAATATTTGCCCCAGTTTGTCCACTTGAATTTAAACTTTATCTTCATATTGTGATCTTTCCTACTTTTAAAGACACCACTCCAACTTATTCATCTACTAATGTCATTCCACGCCATCTCTCCACTGATGGTTTGGAACATACCACTTAATTGAGAACTATGTTAGGTTTAATGGTCCACCCAATCAATACACTTCTCTTTACAAGTGAGAACACAAAAATACGTTATACATTCTTTGGTACATTTCGTCTAATTTAAGACTTCTTCAGCCATAGCGTCTCATAACTAATTAATATACATGATTATTACTGTCTAATAATATAAAATGGATAAACGCATGTACTTTCTGAAAGGTTTGAAAATACACTAAAAACAATACACACTATTTTTCCATAAAACTGTCCATCACTTTCTTATAAAAATTCTTCACATGTTAAAATTTAATTCTACATTATATTTCTTGATATTTGACATACAGTGCTGGTAGCTTCATTGTACTGACTGAGGGAGATTTGAACTTTAACCCCAAAAATGGGACCCTATCATCAACTGAAGAATAATGAAAGCTTAAATTCTACAGAAAATTCCTTTCAAAAGACAAGGTCCTCAAAATTGGTGTACCTCTCTATAGCCAGTTCTCATCTGAGCCTAGCTCTGACCTAATACTAGCAAATACTTTAACACACCAATACCGCACAGCTCTATCTCAACAGCATTGAGTGGAGTGCGAACAGCGACGGTGGTGACATCTAGCATGCAGGTGTGACAAGCACAGGAACTTGTCTATGTTACAGTTTGAGAGGAATGCATCTACACTCATTGGAAATATTTTTGTTAAAATAATTGAACAATCATAATAATTAAGAATTAAATTTCATAAACCTCCAAACGAACACTGTGTTAGCCGTGCATTTCGCTATGTCTTTAAAATTAAAAGCAGAATTTGTTTGAGGATCCACCCATCCTCTGGAAGGAATATTAACCTACTACGCTCTTCTCTTCTTTCTAGACTTTTCCCAGTTATCTCAGGCAGCACTTGTGTAGACTTAGCCTAGTTTTCTGGCCGGATGCCTTTCCTAACACCAACCCTATGTGGAGGTATATATTGTAACCGTTCGACCCTAAGCTTCTCACCAGAGGAGACGAAAGTTAATACCTTGGGACACATGAATATCAAATAAACTATATGTGGCTTGCCCGCAAATTGCCACGCAAAGAGAAACAATTAACATTCCATGGTTTCCCATTTCTCTATGTGATGTATGGACGCCAGCGTTACAGTTTTAAACAAAATAAAACTGTAAAGCAAAATTTATATTTACTAGCAGAGAGACTTATACTTAAATCACAGGGGTAGGATTTTAAATAATTAACCATTAAGTATCGTTTGAGAAAGAAAATTAACGCAATATAAAATACAAATGAATTTATTATACAAAAAAAATGAGATGAATCGGAAAAGTTCCTTAAAGCGTGGAGGGATTTAGAATTTACGTTACTCAAATTACTATTGCTTGCTTTATCTAATTGAAGCTCGCCAACTGCAGTTTCCGTTGAAGTCATCTGGTATCCGTGGTTACTCGTTCTCTTCTTCTCGATGTAGAATTGGCTCAATGGACATCCTTCCTTCTCTGATGTGGTACGGGCTATCTGGACTAGCACTCCCTAACTGCCTAGTCTTTAAATTAGACATTGGCCCTATACTTGTAAAAACTGATCAGCGTTGACCGTGTGAGGAGAAAATTCAGAGATACGAATTTTTCCATGTTAGAAGAAATCTCAATCCAACTGAGCTATACTATTTATACGGTACAGACTTGTACCAAATTCCATGGACTTGAACTAAACATAGTTCTTCGTCCAGAAGATTTACTGAATACACACAAGCCGTAAGCTTGTTTCGTCTCACGCAGATCCGATAACATAACCGTAGCTAAGTACTGTATCGAAGCGATAACACACTGTACAAAAATAACTATGACTCGGAGAGACCACACACTGTCTCAAAATCAATAATGTTGTTCAAAGTAGATGTTCACAGTAGAAGTTCTAATAGTAGTTATGTTCTCAGCAGAAGTAGCGATGTGAGTGAGTATCCATGACTCCGTGAGTCCGTAACTCCGTATTGTATCTCGAGGGTTGCCCCGCACTACATAATATATCACCGGGCTCTCCCCACTCTTGATAACAGCTCAATATCAATTCTCTATATAACGAAGCCTCTGATTCGTAGATCGCATTATCATCTCCCTCTCTTCTCCCTTCTTGACAAGTCCCGTAGGCGTGGCGATGATGTAGTCTGCTGGTATGCAAGCCTCGCGCGCGGGTCGCTGCTTACTGCCTTGGCTCATGAGTTTAACCCAACGACTCATGTAATTTTCCCCCGCTATAAGAATAACCTTTTCCGTATACACAAGCATGAGATGAAATGACTACAACTATGTCTCAACATATTGACCATATTTACAGTACATAATGAATTCCAATCCTACCTAACATAATAATTTAAATAATAAATGATGTTATAACTATATAATATGATTCCTTGTTTACAAATGATTGACGTAGAATAAATATGTTATTACGAATAATTCCCCACGGCGGATAAACTTGATATCAAATGATATCGCGTAAAATGATAGTATATTAAATTAGTCTGGCTGGAGAAGCCTGGACGGTTACAATATGTATTTACTATTGCGTGTTTCTGTGGTTGTTTTTCGTGTGATATGTTGTATTATTTGAAGATGCATATGAATACGAACACAAATCCATAGTCCTCGATATACACGAATTAACAGACGAGATTTAAATCTCCGACTCAGCCGGGAATCGTACCAGGGCCCTCTGAACCGAAGACCAGTGCGCTGACCATTCCATGGTGGTGATTATTACTCTAAGAGGAAGTATAACTGCCCAACCATCCTCTCAGAAGGGAAATGGAAGAGGACCAAAACTCCGAAGAATGAAGGTATCATCAAAAGGAAAAGAAGGGCCACGAAGCGCTAACCATTCAATCAAAGTGCCATAGGGAGCAGATACCTTAACAATATCCATGGTTTTCTTAAGATTTTGGGAAAGAGAAGGTGTAATTAAGGAACAGGAGTTTTGGTCCATCATTTCTTATTCTTCTTCCTCTTCTCCTTTTCTTCATCATCTCCTTCGGTACCCGGCCGATCTTCCCGAACTCTACAGATGAACTCAACACAGGGTGCTATCTCGCTTTTGCCGTACTTTAAATGTTCTGTTTTACCTCTGAAGACAGACACACTAATCTGCATACATATAACACATATTGGGGTTACGTGAGTGAACTACGATGTGCCTAACATGGACTGGTGCTCAAGCCTATGCAAACAATACACTGAAATAATTTTCTTACGCCGGGCTAAGTGACTCAGACGGTTGAGGTGCTGGCCTTCTGATCCAAATTTGGTAGGTTCGATCCTGGCTCAGTCCGCTGGTATTTGAAGGAGCTCAAATATGTTAGCGTCGTGCAGGTAGATTTACTGCCTCGTAAAACAATTCTTTCAGGATGGATTTCCGGCACGTCGGCGTATCCCAAAACCGTAAAAGTGGTTAGTGGGGCATAAAGAAAATTATTATTATTACTACTATCTTATAGTAAAACGAGCTGACTGGAACCGAAACTCATTGCCTTCAATTTTCAATTTCAAGACTACCACAATAACCACTACGCTACAGGCCCACAAGTTTCCAATTGTGAAATTTATGGTACTATTTAACAATGTGGACGCTCAAATTTGAGTATACTAGAGTTCCATATTTGTAAACGTTATTGGTTTTACGTCCCACCAATATTTCAGTAGAGTATCTGATTGATTTCTTAATGTAAGGGGCATAGAATGTAACCTCGACATAGATGCGAGGTCATTACTTTTTCTAATATTTCGGTCCTTATCAGTTCCAATGCCATTATCTTCTTCGTAAATTTGTTCAGCGCATAACGCGTTTCTTGGAATATAACTGCAATGTAAGATTATTTAGTGACAAACACTGATACATTATAAACAACATGCCAGTGCGCCAAGAATCATACAGATGGCAATATGTTATTGAAGAATTGGTCACACCAAGCCATGCAGGTAGCAGCACTATCGACTTTCTCGCTGAAAAACGCAAGCTGTCCGGTATTATCATATTAAAGTATTTGATACTAGTTCTCAATTAAGCTGTATCAATACGGATCTATATGATGATGAAGTTTGTAAACTGCAACACATACCACTTATTAAAATTATAAAATTCTTTTATTAACAACCACCTACTCAATACAATACACTCATAATCATGAGGTGCCTTAAATAATGGCTTAAATAACGGAACATGTTTCGTTCGGCATAGCGAACATCGTCAGCCGTTAATGTACAAAGACTAGGTCAGGGCCCTGAACTTAAGTGATCAAAATTGTTAAAAGAATAACAATGTCGTAATAAAAAGTAATATGATAACATTAGACTTAATTTGTAACAGTATGTACAGATCAACAGCGAGAATTTGTGGTGAAATACATTGAACGATGGAAGTCTGTGAAGTTAAAAACAATCATGGGGTTGTTAAAGTAAAAAAATAGATATTGTAGACATTTAAAATATACATCAATGCGTGAAGCACAGATTAATTATTGACAATGGAGTTCTTTCAATTGTGCAAAAACAAAAGTTGAAGTAGAGTTAATTGAATAGTACGAGTCAAATTGAATCAGTCAAAAGGCGCATGACGACGTAACTAAGATTGATATGACGTGATCTCCGGTAGTTGCGAATTCTGTAGGAGAGACGATCACAATGCCAGAAGGAAATACAAGTTGAACTAGTCCACATTCACGCGCTAGCAATAAAATTAAAATCGTATACAATGTAGAACATCAATGATGAACTCATTAAAGAATAACTGTGATCTTGAATATAGGGAGAGTTCTGGCAATCCGTAGATCAATGAAGCAGATTATGGCACAATTGGAGTTTGAAATCCGGAATGAAAGAAAAGGGAGGAAAATGAAGTCATATTATAACGGAAAATGAAGAAGGAGAAAAGAAAAATTGAAAGAGGAGGCTTACCCTTGGGACTAGTGTGAGGTGTCCGCTAGCGTTGGCTGCGTGAAGCAAACTGGCGAGTAGCTTTATTGCTGCTTCTAGTGTTGTATGTATATATACGTAGAGGCGGGGAGTGAGTCATGTGAGGTGGAGGGGCGACCGATTCTTTGGGCGGGTCGGATGTTCGTGGAGGGGGTGTCGCATGAAAGGGCGGTAGAGCAGTAGCTGTTGTTACAGAGGAAATATTATTAGCGGTTGTATAATTAAAAATTCTCATAAAGTTATTATTTATATTGAAAAGAGAGTAGTTCTGGAATTTTTTCGATTATTGGACTTTTAATTTCTGAAGTATCAATTAAATTTTGATTTCCGTTAAAATACTGGTCTAAGAATATGTAAATGTTCTCAAACTCTGTCATAAGTTTACTTTTATTGACGTATTTCAAGATTTGAAGGTCTTTTTTCAATTGTCGTAAAACGGTGACCAGTTTCTTCCATATGGGTGCTCATGGCGGAATACTTTTTATGTTTCAAAGCGTTGTAGTGTTCAAGGTATCTGGTCAAAAAGCTACGTCCAGTCTGTCCGATATAAGAAAAACCACAATGGGTGCATTTAAGCCTATAGATACCAGAGTTCGAGAATTTATTGTGATTAATGTTAACTATATTTGAATTGAAGAATATATTACGGTTCGTATATCGGGTTCTATAAGCGATATTAATATCGTATTTCTTTAGAGGGTTAGTAACTTGAAATAGGCCTGGGTTCGTGTAGGTAAGGCAGCATATTTCGTTTTTTTTAGGCTTGTCCGGAATCAGTTTTGTTGTGGTTTTTAATTTTATCTTGTTGATGATTTTATTAAGCATGAAGGGATTATAGCCATTAATTCTGGTCAAATCCTTGATATAGTTTAGTTCTTTTTTGTGATTTTCAGTTGTGAGCGGGATTTTTAATGCTCTTTAGACAAGACTAAAAAATGCAGCTTGTTTATGAAATTGCGGATGTAAGGAATCGTTTCTTATAGTGAAGAAGGCTTTCTAAATATTTGAAAAATGAATTTATTATTCTCTCTTGAAATGTTTAAATCCAAAACGTTTAGAGAACCGTTTATCTCGTCTTCCTTAGTGAATATGACATCATTGTCAAGCTCATTAAGGAATGTTAGCACGCTGTGATTATCATTTTTCTGTGTATCTATAATGGCAAAAGTGTCATCAACATACCTTAACCATAATTGAAGACCATTGATATTACGGATTATTTTGTTATTTTCCAAATCATCCATACAGATATTAGCTAGAATGCCCGAGATCGGGTCACCCATTGCTAGGCCCTTCTGATGATATATTCTATTACTGAAGGTGAAATAGTTATTAAGTACAAATTCTAACAAACTGATGAAATTATCTATTTCGCATTTGCTAAGGTTACTGTGGTTTAAAAGGTTTGTTTTAATAATCTTGACCATTTTACTTACCGGAATATTGGAATACATATTGGTAATATCTTTATGGATGATTTGGAAAATAACAAAATAATCAATAATATCAACGGTCTTCAATTATGGTTAAGGTATGTTGATGACACTTTTACCATTATAGATACACAGAAAAATGATAGTCGCAGCGTGCTAACATCCCTTAATGAGCTTGACAATGATGTCAGATTCACTAAGGAAGACGAGATCAACGGTTCTCTAAACGTTTTGGTTTTAAACGTTTCAAGAGAGAATAATAAATTCATTTTTCAAATATTTAGAAAGCCTTCTTCACTATAAGAAACGATTCCTTACATCCGCAATCTCATAAACAAGCTGCATTTTTTAGTCTTGTCCATAGAGCATTAAAAATCCCGCCCACAACTGAAAATCGCAAAAAAGAACTAAACTATATCAAGGATTTGGCCAGAATTAATGGCTATAACCCCTTGATGATTAACAAGATAAAATTAAAAACCACAACGAAACTGATTCCGGACAAGCCTAAAGAAACGAAATATGCTCCCTTTACCTACACAAACCCAGGCCTATTTCAAGTTACTAACCCTCTAAAGAAATACGATATTAATATCGCTTATAGAACCCGATATACGAACCGTAATATATTCTTCAATTCAAATATAGTTAACATTAATCACAATAAATTCTCGAACTCTGGTATCTATAGGTTTAAATGCACCCATTGTGGTTTTTCTTATATCGGACAGACTGGACGTAGCTTTTTGACCAGATACCTTGAACACTACAACGCTTCGAAACATAAAAAGTATTCCGCCATGAGCACCCATATGGAAGAAACTGGTCACCGTTTTACGACAATTGAAAAAGACCATCAAATCTTGAAATACGTCAATAAAAGTAAACTTATGACAGAGTTTGAGAACATTTACATATTCTTAGACCAGTATTTTAACGGAAATCAAAATTTAAATGATACTTCAGAAATTAAAAGTCCAATAATCGAAAAAATTCCAGAACTACTCTCTCTTTTCAATATAAATAATAATAACTTTATGAGAATTTTTAATTATACAACCGCTAATAATATTTCCTCTGTAACAACAGCTACTGCTCTACCGCCCTTTCATGCGACACTCCCTCCACGAACATCCGACCCGCCCAAAGAATCGGTCGCCCCTCCACCTCACACGACTCACTCCCCGCCTCTACGTATACATACATACAACACTAGAAGCAGCAATAAAGCTACTCGCCAGTTTGCTTCACGCAGCCAACGCTAGCGGACACCTCACACTAGTCCCAAGGGTAAGCCCCCTCTTTCAATTTTTCTTTTCTCCTTCATTTTCCGTTATAATATGACTTCATTTTCCTCCCTTTTCTTTCATTCCGGATTTCAAACTCCAATTGTGCCATAATCTGCTTCATTGATCTACGGATTGCCGGAACTCTCCCTATATTCAAGATCGCAGTTATTCTTTAATGAGTTCATCATTGATGTTCTACGTTGCATACGATTTTAATTTTATTGCTAGCGCGTGAATGTGGACTAGTTCAACTTGTATTTCCTTCTGGCATTGTGATCGTCTCTCCTACAGAATTCGCAACTACCGGAGATCACGTCATATCAACCTTAATTACGTCGTCATGCGCCTTTTGACTGGTTCAATTTGACTCGTACTATTCAATTAACTCTATTTCAACTTTTGTTTTTGCACAATTGAAAGAACTCCATTGTCAATAATTAATCTGTGCTTCACGCATTGACGTATATTTTAAATGTCTACAATATCTACTTTTTTACTATAATAACCCCATGATTGTTTTTAACTTCACAGACTTCCATCGTTCAATGTATTTCACCACAAATTCTCGCTGTTGATCTGTACATACTGTTACAAATTAAGTCTAATGTTATCATATTACTTTTTATTACGACACTGTTATTCTTTTAACAATTTTGATCACTTAAGTTCAGGGCCCTGACCTAGTCTTTGTACATTAACGGCTGATGATGTTCGCTATGCCGAACGAAACATGTTCCGTTATTTAAGACACCTCATGATTATTTTATAATTCAATGAGTGTATTGTATTGTATTCAGTAGGTGGTTGTTAATAAAAGAATTTTATAATTTTAATATATTATCCTCAATACGGTTCTATTATGAGATTAATTACATGTAACATACCACTGAGTCGAGCAGCTCGCTTTCTTTCTCCCAAGTCTTCCCAGCCCAAACTTTGAAACATTTTGCAAACGCTACTCTTTTGTTGGAAATCACCCAGAACAAATCAAGCTGCTTTTCTAGAGACTTTTTCCAGTTCCTGAATCAAGTAATCTTGGTGAGGGTCCCATACACAGGAACCGTACTCTAGATGGAGTCTTACCAGAGACTTACGTGCCCTCTCCTTTACATCCTTACTACAACCCCTAAACACCCTCATAACCATATGCAGAGGTCTGTACCCTTTATTTACTATCCCATGTATGTGGTTACCCCAATGAAGATCTTTCCTTATATTAACACCTAGGTACTTATAATGATCCCCACAAGGAACTTTCACCCCATAAACACAGTAATTAAAACAGAGGACTTTACCGTGAAACTCACAACCTGACTTTCAACCCCGTTTATCATCATACCATTGCCTACTGTTAATCTCGCAACATTATCAGGGTCATTTTGCAGTTTCTCACAATCTTGTAACATATTTTTACGGTGCTCTATACAGAATAACATCATCCACAAAAAGCCTTATTTCTGTTCTCTGTGACAGTGGATCACAGCAAAGCTACATCACAATGTCAAGTGCTAAGAATTTAAATTTGAAATACACAGGATGGGTAACACTAGGTTAAGATTTATTTAGAGGAAGATGGCACCTGCGTACTATGAGACCTATCAACTGGCTTCAAAGTGTGTGAAAAAAGGAGACAGATGTAAGGTTACAGTGCTTGCTTCTGGTTGTATGCTCACATTGTTAATGTTAATTTGTATTAATTTCTTAGGGACAAGAGAACTGAACTTACTTATTTTCTAAAATGTGACAGTGTGAACAATACTGGTGAGACACATAATTTGTTGGGAACTGATGCATCACACTGGATTTCAAAGACTTGAAAGACAATTTGGTGGTAACAAGGACGGTTATGGGCTCTTGTGATGTGTCTCCAGCAAGTTGAAAATTCAGAACAATACTATTGTAAATATCATTTTTCACATCTTGCATTAAAGTAAATTAAAAGTTCCCGTCTATGCCAGAAATTGCCATGGAGACATGTATTTACATTAAGAAATATGGGTAAGTGGTTCCACCTATTCAATACTACAAAGTTGTGAAGTTAGTACTGAATAGGTGGAACCACTTACCCATATTTCTTAAGGTAAAACTTGATTCAATACGGACCAAAAATGAAATTCTTGACATTAAACGGAGACATATGGCTGTCAAAATATGATAGTTATGATAGTACTGCTTTGAACCATCAAACTGTCTCTTCTTCTAACTTTCTTACATTGACTCAGTCAGATTTCTGTAAATTTGAAGTGATGGGCATAAAGAATCCTGGAGAGAAGACTATAAAAAAAAGAAAGAAAATGAACAAACCATAATTTTCTTTGATAATCTGAAGAAAGAAGAGTCATAGAGTCACATCATCAGACAGCACTGGATAGATTGCTGTCCTCCTCTGGAAACAAATTATGAAGTTACACAGAAACGACTACAGAAAACTTCAAGGAAACTTCAAGGGACAAAGAGATTCAATATGTTATGACAAAGTGTTTCAAGAATGAAGAAATTTTCAGAGTTACACATGCCTCTGAGGATCACTCAGCCTACACCAAAAATGAATACCAGGTTAATTTCTGCAGGGCAAAGGCGGTTGTGCGCAGAGCTAACCACTCTACCCTGCCAAGTGCTGATGTTACGGATAGTGGAAGCCTTTACCTTCCACGACTCCCAGGACCTCCATGGTCTGTACGGAGAGGACTTGTTTTTTGTTGTTTTTTCCAAGAATGGATGAACAAGGGGCCAATTGAAAATGCTGAAGATATACAATAATTTCGTGTGACTATTTCTAGCAGAGTGCAGCCCTTGTAAGGCAGACCCTCCGATGAGGGTGGGTAGCATCTGCCATGTGTAGGGAACTGCATGTTATTGTGGGGAAGAATAGTGTTATGTGTGGTGCGTGAGTTGCAGAGATGTTGGGGACAGCACAAACACCCATTCCCCAGGTCACTGGAATTGACTAATGAAGGTTAAAATCTCCGACCCTGCCGGGAATCGAACCCAGGTCCCTCTGAACAGAAGGCCAGTACGCTGGTCATTCAGCCAACGAGTCGGACATGTTGAAGATGATGATGCTACTAAAACACCCATACACTATGTGACTCATAGTGCTGTACGCTTCCTGAAAGGATAGGAACGGAAATTCTTTGAATGACTGTCTTGAGCCTGGGCCTATTCTCACTGACCTAGTTCCAATGAATCTAACGAATATGTTAGAATTTCTCTGATGGAATGATGGTAAATCTTAGATGGTATGACTGAAAATATTTTGGGACTTCACTGGTTCTGTCATGTGGATGAACTTGAATGCAACTTCACTCTGGTTACAGGCTTAGTGACCAGAAGAATGGTACTATCCAACATGCTGATGATATTTGATCCAATAGGAATTTTGGCTACAGCAAGTCTCATACCCAAGATCCCTTTGCAGAAGACATGGCTAAAATAGACAGGACGCTAACTCCCCTCCTTCGAGGCAAGTCACAACACAACACAAAGCTTATTCACTGCCTCGTGATGGATCCCAGCATCGAACGAGTTCTACAGGAAGAAATATCTGATAAATTAAGCAAGTGGAGACAGCAGTTGCTTTAGGCCTACCTTGATGATTGTTAGACACCTCAGAGGATTTTCTGCAATGATGGGCCTATTAACACATGTTTGTTGATGCTAGTAAAAGAGGCTTTTGAATGTTTCATATTGTCGATAACAGCAAATGATGAAGATGATGATAATAATAATAATAATAATAATAATAATAATAATAATAATAATAATAATAAAGTTGTGTTACGAACCACTAACTACAACAGATGAAAATTAAATACAAGTGAGTCTGCAGAGGACAAAATCTAGAGTAGCATCACTAAAGAAATCACTACCTCGTCTTGAGCTAATCAGTCCACTCCTTGGAGTTAGACTGTGTTGATTTTACCATATTTCAAACCTTTTAGGGAAGAGAAAATGGTAAATCACTTCTGAATTACTACAAGATTTCATCACTTAATTTTTATTATTCAGAAGTGGAAATGTTAATTCGGGAATAAAGGAACAATCAAAAGTAAGCACTGCCAAGGTACCGGTATGAACCTTGCCTATGCTATTACTTCGAAACCGACGACTGTTTGTACAAACAAACCTTATCTTAACTTTGAAACCTAACCTAATCTGACATGTCAAAATGAGTGACGTACACGGTTACAAAGCACTCCCTTGGACCTTGAACGTAAGATAACTTAAATACTGCCAGCAGGTTTTTCGATCCCAGAAAAAAAGCGAAGGTATGCAAGAAATCATTCCAAAATGAAAGTTCACAAATCAAAATTCATAAGGATTGATCTAACTTACCATCTATATCTTGCTCTCGAAAATAACGTGCCTGCAACAAAAAAATAAACATTTGAACAATTAAAATAATTTCTAATCAGGTTAATGACTGGTAAAAGTAATGTAATTAAACAGCAAAGAAAAGTGACATCTTGGTATTCAAAACAATGCCACATTACGAACTAAAAGAACTGTTAATTCAATATACGTAATGCAATTACAGCACCGTAAACAATTTGTCTGAGAACACGCAAATAAGAAAGTATAACAACCATTCTATAAAGAAGTGCTAGTCGCGTCTACCCTATTTATCTTTCTTTCCTGAATTTGAAACCAAATCGGAGCCAACTCAAAGCAACACTGCGCTAGCGGTCTCTCGCCACCTGTCGTTATCAGCTGGCTACTACCTTTGATTCGTGATGTCAAACGGGATGTCAGGTGATTTGTATAATTTCGCGGATTGTTGGATCCCATGTTGTTTTGGACAATAGAGTATGTCCCTTTGGTTTTGGATCACCATAAACTGGAAAATGAAGCGTGTTATCGAAAAAACTAAATTGCCACTAGAAACTAGTGTTTTGCCGTGACATAACTTTTGTTTCACCGTATTATGGAATCGAGCCGGTGTAATCCTGTAATCGCTTAGACAATGCGAGTCGAATGATTGCTATATTTGTCTAGAAATGGATATCTTAAGATGTCTTAAATCATTTTTTGAGCAAAACTGTTAGATTTTGGGAGGATGAAAGAGGCAAGCAAAGTAACAAAAATAACAATTTGTTTGAAGGCGTAGTTATTCAAACGCTTCTGTACTCTTTCTTCTTTGCTGGTTATTAGCCATGTTTCCTTCCCATAAAATGCCAAACTCTACAAAATATTCAAGAACAGCTTTCTAATATGCATATTATGCCATGGTGAAGTGGGATCAGATGGCAACCTTGCCTCACTCCTTTCTGGTTAGCTGCTTCTGTTTCATAGTCCTCAGTTCCCATCGCTGCAGCCTGATTTTTGTATAGGTAACACTGCTTTCTCAGTATTCAATCCTAATTACTTCCAGAATCTAAAGAGCTTGGTCCAATCAAGTGCCTTTCCTAGATTTATAAGTGCCATGCATGTGGCTTTGTCCTTCAGTATTCAGTGAGTATTGTTTTGCATGTTTGCATGTTTTGGAAGGCAAACTGATCTCCCAACTCAGCTTCAATATGTGTCTCAATTCTTCTGCAATTAATAGGTGTCAAAAATGTTTGCAAGTGTGAGATACAAAACTACCGGTAATAGTGTGGTAGTTTTCACGCTTGTCGGAATCTGTCTTCTTACAAATAGTCATACAGTAACTACATTCTTTTTAAAAATCATATGGCACTCCTGTAGCATACAGTGGCGGCTCATGCTGAATTATGTTGATGGTTCTGCTCTGTGACGCCTACTCCATTGCAATAAGTGTAATAGACACATCTAACTTCGTATTGCACACAGGAAGTCCCAGATGAGCTCATGTGCATCCGTCCTCCAACTCCGCGGAAACGCTTTACTCTATGTCCTACCAGTGCGAAGTTCTTGAAACTATACAGAATAAATACAGGTAGACGTACATCTCAATTTGTAAAACCCCGATTTCGGGCGACATCGACGATATAAATAACTGACTTGTACAAAGTAATAAAAAAAATGAAAAGTTACAAAAAATAAAGGCTCTCTTCTGCTTATCGAAAAAATGTTGATCTAGTATCTACACAATCATATTTACAGAGGTTCCGAGACCTGCAAACATCTTTGGGAGCAGTCTTTCTTAATGGAGGGGGAACATCGTCTGATGGTACTAACATTCCTCTTTTTATTTTCATGACTACCCAACTCGGAAGAATTCACTACCATTACGAAGAAACATATTCATGATTACTTATAGGCTTAAAAACTCGCTCATTCGCTTCGTACGAGAGAAAATGTTTTCGGTCGTTTGATAGAATTATTCTTGAGTACTGGCCATTTACGCAAAAGATGCAGAAATATACTTACCACCAATCTTAAAGTATGTTGTTTGAAGACTTAACATGAATAGTAAATTGATTTTGTGTCATTTAATCATAACCATCTTATATCGCTCATTTCTCCTGTATTTAAGCTATATGGGCTTTCTTTCTCCTGAACAGAAGAATCACAACTATACTGTAGTATCTGAGAATGTTGACATGTAAGAATTTTAAACCATTTCAATATCCACACAGTTTTAAAAGTTCTCTATTTACGCTGATGAGTACAGCGGAAGGAGCTTTTTGCAAAACAGCTGAGATTTCAACATCCTCACTCGTTGCAGTGATTCTCTCACAGATGGTAGCATTGGTGCTACCTCTAGTGAATTATTTACTAACTCTGTGGTCTCAGCGACACACGTGCGAATTGGCCAGCCGTTCTGCAAGGCCTGCAGTTCATATAGAATCTTATGGGCAATTCTTAGCTACCTATCGGAAGAAAATTGTAGTCAAGTGTGCTCTCCTAATGTTCTGTCGTTTACAGATCTAAACAGGGTTGCCAGATCACCAGTATCTTTATAGATATCGATCTTTGGCTCAATATCAACACTCAGTATGAAGGACGGGATCGCTAATTGCTGTGTATTGCAGCTCTGCAGATTGTATTATGAAGCCGCAACTGGTAGCATATCATTACACCTTACACACTAATTGGAATAGCTTTGCCATTCTGATTTCTCCCAAAACAGTCAGTAATTCAGAGGGTGTATCATGAATTCCAGGTAACTTGTTTGTAGTTAAGGCTCTCAGTGCTCTGTTAATCTTACTTCAGAATTGTATCTCCCATTTTGTCAGCATCTAGTGTCTCTTCTTTTTTTTTTTTACATTATCTTTCTTTCTGCTTTCCCTTGAATATGTTCTTGCCATCTTTCTGCCTTCTCTTCTTTCCCTAGAAGTGGTTTTTCCATCTAAGCTCTTTATATCTATGCATCTAGCTTTCCTCTCTACAACAGTTCCTTTGAATTTCCTATATGAGGCATCTGCAATTCCAACAACAATATGACCTTCAACCTCTGTACACTTCTTGTGCCCTTCCTCCTTAGCTGCTTTACACTTTCTAGATACATCATTCTTCATTTGCCAATATTCCTCTTTGTTCCTTCATTTTACACATTTTTGTATTTCCGCCATTCATCAGTTAGGTCTAGTACCTCATGAGTTATCCACTAATACCTTGTTATACTGAGTGGGTGGCTACTCAATTTGGGTCACATAGCTATCAGAGTTATCAGCTTGAATTTGGGAGACAGTGGGTTCCAGCCCCACAGTCGGCATCCCTGAAGGTGGTTTTCCATGGTTTCCCATTTTCACACTAGGCGAATGCTGGGGCTGCACCTTAATTAAGGCCACAGTCACTTCCGCTTTCCCATCGTCATTACAACACCTCTCTGTGTCAATGCAACAGCAGTCCTACCAATCTCATTCTTTAGGACTGTCATGCTTCATACTGGTATGGTTCCCACAGAAAAAAATCCAGGGGCATAAGATCGAGCGATCTGGTGGGCTAGGGAACAGGTCCTCCCCTTCCTATCCATTTATCAGGATACATTGCATGGAGATGGTTCCGGACGACCACTGCCACATGCGGTGGAGCTCTATCATGTTGAAACCACATCCTGCAGCGGTCATGGAATGGCACATGTCCCAAGAACAGTGGTACTTCATCTTGAAGAAACCACAGATAGCATTCTCCCATCAGAGGTCCCTCAAATAAATGGGGACCAATGAGGTGATCACCCACAATGCCACTGTACCTGCAAAGCTGCCTTTCATACCCAATAGGGATTATTCACACTCCACTAAGGCATATTAGGTGATTAATAGTTCCATTGTCGTGAAACCATGCTTCATCTGCAAATAAGATGGTCGCTAAAAAGGCAGGATCAACATTCACATGCTGTAGGGCCCATTGACAAACAACAGATAGGGAATCTGCCACCTGGGCGATTGCCCTAAATGCAGATTATTGATTGAAAAAATCATGTCCATGGAGTTCCTAGTGTAAGTGCAGATGGTACAGGTAAAACTGCTGGGTATGCAATATCCACAGAACGGACACCTGGCTGATGTTCATCTCCTGTGCAATGGCATCCAAGGCAACCTGTTCATTGTGAGCAGACATCACAAGATGATCTCCAACAGGCCGTGTCCTTTCCAGGGACGCAGTAGCCCTCAGATGTCTTTCCACACTCTGAAATGCCATGCCTGTCGGTTGTCGTCTATCCGGATAGCGCTCCTAATACAGGTGTTGTGCTTGGTATGCATTCTGACTGGCTTCTCCATAGATAAGACACCAACACTCTCCATTACTGGAATACATCACGAGGCAGTGAATAAGCTTTGTGTTGTGTTGTGACTTGTCTCGAAGGAGGGGAGTTTGTGCAACTACATACCTACCTGCCATCACATGTTGTTATCCTTCCAATGGGGCAGACTTTGCCCACCTGTGGTCTACGAAGCTTGGAATATGTACACCATAGCTAACTGGTTGCCTATGACCTAGTCACAGACCATCATCTCCTCATTTTCATCCAACCAGCTCCATACCATATGCCACGATACATACAGCCCTTTGCAGAGCCAAATAAACAAATTAGTCTGTGGAAGCTATCAAGTATACAACCTTACAACATCCCAGGCAATTCGCAGTAAAAAAAACACTTGCATGAGATTCAGACCTTCGAGCAATGTCCACTATCCCATCTCCATGACGCCCTTACCATATGAGTTACTGCAAGGCTTGACATGCAGCATGCAGTTCCCATCTACTGTATATTCCTATACAACACCTGCTCCTGGTCTGTGTGTGCACCTCCTATGGTAAAGTATGTGTTCTTCATATCTGTGCTCGTTTTACGGGTTCATTCGAGGTAATCATAATGAATATCTATAAATGATTTCTTTCTATCCCTATCGTACAAACTTGAAAATGCAAATAAATCAGATGTATTACCAGAACTCGCAACCTTTGTGCAAAACTCTATGCAGTTAACTCCAGTAACAGAATTGGAAGTTCTTAAAATCATACAGTCTTTGAAGAACAAAACTTCCACAGGTGTAGATGAAGTTCCCACAAAACTCATTAAAAAATGTGCTCCTTATCTGGTACAGCCTTTAACTTATCTCATCAATAAATCATTTTCTAGTGGTCAGTTTCCTAATCACCTAAAAATAGCTAAAGTTACCCCAGTCTTTAAAAGTGGAAACTTACACGATTTACATAACTCCAGACCAATATCAATACTTACTGTTATTTAAAAAATATTTGAATGTGTTATGAAAGATTGGCTTACTAAATTTTTAATCAAATATAACTTGTTAAATAATGCACAACATGGGTTCAGAGCTGGCAGAAGTACTTTGTCTGCTTTATCACATTTTACACAGTTGGTCATAAATGCTCTTGATAATGATGAAACTGTGATAGGACTATTTCTTGACCTTTCAAAGGCATTTGATACTGTTGATCATGAAATATTGTTGCACAAATTATATCAGACTGGAGTTAGAGGAATTGTTAATGATTGGTTAATATTATACCTGGATAAATGGTCCCAGTTTGTTGAAATTATACAGTGTAACAGTAAAGGACATAATGAGATAAAAAACATAGACTCAGGTATTCTGCAGGGTAGTATTTTGGGGCCTGTTCTTTTCTTGATCTATGTGAATGATCTTCCTCGCAATAATCAAGTAGAAACAGCAGTTCTGTATGTTGATGATACAAACAAAATTATTAATAATCCTGACCCTATATCTATAGAAACTGCAGCAAATACAGTCCTGCCCAGGTTAGAATCATGGTTCAGGAAAAACAAATTTACATTGAACTTGAAAAAAAACCAATACATGGAATTCAAGGCATCTAACTCCCATGACAAAACTCCAAAAAAATACAACCTTACATTAAATGCAAATGCAATTGAAAATACGTTCACCACAAAATTTTTAGGTGTCCATATAGATGAAAAATTTCGACCTGGGCCTCGCGCAGTTGTTCCCAGTTCTCTGCATCCACAGATTGTAGTTTCTGCGTGAACTCATGGTTATATATTGTATTGAACAGGCGGACCACTTAGTTATAATATAGTTGTAATAGTTATAATATTTAAGTTTATCTTGAATATTCACTAATTGATTATAGTCAATACGGGATTAGTATTACTTGAAATGAGGCTGTTAAAGCTTATCACTTGTAATGTAGATGCTAGCCAAGCATATAAATACGCTCACATATATCAGAATTTAAAGGTCAAGATTGGCAAAATTGGTAAAGACATAACCTTTTTAAAACAATGTCTAACTCACAATCTCACCCCCAACTTTTTGAGACATAGGAAGATGAAATTCAAAAAGCCTGAAAGAATCCTCAAAACTCAAAGAAAACTAATGAAATTTGGATTAAAAGTGAAATCAAATTTCTCTATGAGAAAAAAGCTCATTTAAACTCAAAGCTTTATGTCAGGCACACCTCAAAGCCCCATTATCATTGGGCCTGATTGAATGGGACTCTTACCAAAAACATTTAAACATTAAACTCAACCATATTTTAAAATTAAAACAAAGTAATTTGGATAAGAATTTAAGAGCATTATTTACACAACGTGAAGTCTCTCCCGACATTTCCCCAAAACCAAGGGAGGACATAATAATAGACATGCAATTCCATCCACCCATCAAGAATTTATCTGATATATCCTTCAGTACAACAGAAGAAACTATCCTTAGTAATGGACCCAAAAATAATTGGCCCCACTCTAATAAATTAAAAGATTAGATACAGTTGCAAAAATAGAACACTCAATACAAAAATTACCCTTAGATCAACAAGAAGAAACACAATATGAAATCAAAAAGAAACTAAAGGATATTTTAGTCAATCCTGATAGCAAAATTGAACCTAAACATACTAATAATAGACAATTAAAAGAACTTATAAACGAAATATTCAAGATAATAATCTTATAATTACTAAAGCCGATAAAGGTATACAGTCATTATGGACAAAACTCAGTATGTTGAAAAAACTGAACAATTCTTCACAGAAAGCAATATTACAATAGTTAAAAAGGATCCCACTAATGGACTCCAAAAAAAGTTAAAACAAATTTTGAAAAATAACATATTTCTGATGAATGAACAGGAAACTAAAAAGCTGCTTAATATGAATCCGAGCCTTCCTACTGCTAGAGTGATGCCAAAAATACATAAACCTGGG
Source organism: Anabrus simplex (assembly GCF_040414725.1). Lineage (NCBI taxonomy): Eukaryota > Metazoa > Arthropoda > Insecta > Orthoptera > Tettigoniidae > Anabrus > Anabrus simplex. The sequence continues at coordinate 45,300,628 of NC_090266.1, read as the reverse complement.
GTACCAATCAGACCTATTATTAATTACAGGACTAGTCCAACATATAAAATTTCACAATATGTACATAAATTTCTTCAAACACATTTCAAATTTCACAACAATAAATCTGTAAAGAACTCTGTCGAATTCTGTAATGCTACTAAAAATTTAGAATTAAATTCCAATCACACAATAAACTCGTATGATATTAAAAATATGTATCCTAGTATTCCAATAAAAGAAACCATCAACAATATCAAAGAGAATTTGATCCAATTTAGCCACTTGAGCCTACAAGAAATAAATGAATTTTTAATCATCCTAGACTTTGTCTAAAACAATAACTATTTTATGTTTAACAACAAAATCTATGAACAAAAAGGACTTCAGATGGGCGCCCCAGCATCAGGCATCCTAGCCAAAATTTAAATTTATCACATGGAAAAAACTAAAATTATCGATAAACTTGAAGATTTGTACCATTGATCTAGATTTGTAAATGACACCTTTGTAATACTAGATGAAAGAATTACCGGGCGAGTTGGCCGTGCGCGTAGAGGCGCGCGGCTGTGAGCTTGCATCCGGGAGATAGTAGGTTCGAATCCCACTATCGGCAGCCCTGAAGATGGTTTTCCGTGGTTTCCCATTTTCACACCAGGCAAATGCTGGGGCTGTACCTTAATTAAGGCCACGGCCGCTTCCTTCCAACTCCTAGGCCTTTCCTCTCCCATCGTCGCCATAAGACCTATCTGTGTCGGTGCGACGTAAAGCCCCTAGCAAAAAAAAAAAAAAAAAAAAAAAAAAAGATGAAAGAATTACTAATGGCCAGACCTTTTTAAACCAACTTAACTCTCATGATCCATATATCAAATTCACACTTGACTCTAAAATAAATAACACTTCAAATTATTTAGACTTGAAAATTACTAGAAATAATCAAAACCTTTCATTTAATATTTTTAGAAAATCAACGCAGACCGTCAACATGATCAAAAATGACTCTTTACACCCGGGAGCTCATAAAAGAGCCGGTTTCTTTAGTATGATTTACAGAGCTTTTAATATTCTGCTTTCAACCCAGGAATTAGAAAAAGAAATTAATGCTATATACTATTTAGCATATAAGAATGGCTACAATAAAGAATTTGTAAACAGGATTATAAATAAAGTAAAAAATAAGCCTATGACTACGTTAGAACAAGAACGAAAAGAAACAGAGTATAAGAAATTTGCTGTATTTATATATAATAGCAGTAAAATATATAGTATTACGAATCTATTCAAAAGACGTAATTTAAGAATTGTTTTTAGGACTAACAACACAAACTCGATCTTATTTTATAACACTCATATCGTTAATAATAATAATAATAAATTCCAAAATTCGGGTGTTCACAAACTGAAATACGTTAATTGTTTAAAGTTATATTAGACAAACAGGTAGAAACTTCATTATAAGAAATCGGGAACACACCAGGGCCAAGAAATACAACAGATACTCGGCCATGAGCGAACACATAACAGACTCCAATCACATGTTTACAAACATAGATAATGACCTTAAAATACTGAAAACCATAGATAAAAGACATTTATTAAACATATGTGAGGAAATTTACATTTATCTAGACCAAAGGAACAATCCAACAAATAATATCAATGAGCTTTCTGAGAAGTATAACATTTTATATGAAGAACTAATAAAAGCGAGAGTTAGGAAGAAACGTCAGACTCTAACACGTCACACGCTTGGTGACACTCAGATCGTTAGGACACACCCTCCTACTTCCCCTCCACACTCCCCGCTCAGCGTAGTAACTACCAGTACTTGTTTTAAAGCAGATGCACACTTACTTCGGTAGAAGTGAGTCCTTCTATGCACATCGGGGCCAATAATAATAATATTGTGTGGCTATTTCTAGCCGAGTGCAGCCCTTGTAAGGCAGACCCTCTGGTGAGGGTGGGCGGCATCTGCCATATGTAGGTAACTGCGTGTTATTGTGGTGGAGGATAGTGTTATGTGTGGTGTGTGAGTTGCAGGGATGTTGGGGACAGTACAAACACCCAGCCCCCGGGCCATTGGAATTAACCAATGAAGATTAAAAGCCGCGACCCGACCGGGAATCGAACCCGGGACCCTCTGAACCGAAGGCCAATACGCTGATCATTCAGCCAACGAGTCGGACATCGGGGCCAATAATAAGGAGTAAGTAATACAATTTTATTACATTATATTCATTTCATCTTCCATTTCACGTTACTTACACTTAGTTTTTCATTTTATTTCAGATAAAATTATATCCATTACTACAAAGAACTTTGCCACTACGGCCCCGAGTTTGACTTTAAATTCTGAAGCATTCAATATATTATACTATCTAAGGAATGCATATCAAAGTTTTAACAAATCTTTCATCAAGATATACAAATCAAGTGTGCTATTTACAACGATTCATCATTTAAGATTTTATAAAGCAAAACTGGTATTTTCCAAGAATATCATCAAGAGTAAAGTGGACAATTCAACTGTTTTATCTATCATATGACTCACAATTTTAACAACATTTTGAAGATCTTATTTTAAATGCCATAACCATACATCAATATTTTAATGTGTCTTTCCAGTTTTAATAATATCTATTTTGTACTTCTGATATATTAATGTTAATTTATTGTTAGATAATGATGTCCCTTAGGAGACAAAACATGTACTAAATGTAATAAATTATATATTGTATTGAACAGGTGGACCACTTAGTTATATTTAAGTTTATCTTGAATATTCACTAATTTATTTACATTTATTTATTCACCAATGACAAAATGTTTGTTTTTATTTTTTTTATCCAAAGAGAATTGGGGGTGTGTCGGGCCCTTGGCCCAGAGTTTTCTGAAACCTTCCCCTCTGCTATAAAAGCTGGCACTTTTTGGACCAGATTGGCTTAGTGATCGCTCCAGTCTAGAGTGTGTTCGTAACAGAGGCGGGGGCCACCTGATCCATCTTCGGGAGGTCCACCAGCTCGAGGTAGTGGCAGATCCAGCTTAAAGTGTAATTGCCTTTCAAAGCTAGCTCGAGGGGAAGGTTTCAAAGCTTTAGTAATGTAACTTTATTTTCTAAAATGTAAATTTAAACCTTTAAATATAAATTTCAAACACCAAAAGAACTTAACCGAAATCAGGGAATAGAGAGTGAGGTACCCTCTCTTATTCCCTCTCAACTTGATTTTGAGGTGACTATGATTTTGTAACCTTTTCTATCTTGAATTTCTGTAACCTTAATATTTTTCTCCATCTAGTCACCTCTGTAGTATAGGTTTAGCCTCTGTAATGTCGGGCCATGAGCCCAAATAGGGTTTTATGCATTTAATGTAAATTTTAAGGAGTGCAAGTGTTCGCCTCCTCACCATTTTGGTTTTTGGGCCAGTAACTGTAACTTTTTTTTTTTTTTGCTAGTTGCTTTACGTCGCACCGACACAGATAGGTCTTATGGCAACGATGGGACAGGGAAGGGCTAGGAGTGGGAAGGAAGCGGCTGTGGACTTAATTAAGGTACAGCCCCAGCATTTGCCTGGTGTGAAAATGGGAAACCACGAAAACCATTTTCAGGGCTGCCGACAGTGGGGTTCGAACCTACTATCTCCCGAATACTGGATACTGGCCGCACTGAAATTACGAAGTCGTAAAGCATCTGTTTTCTCAAACCTTTGCATCAACTTTTTGCACCAAGTCTTCAGTACTGACAGACGGTCGCCCACTACGCTTCTCGTCGTGGATGTTAGTACGGCCTTCTTTCAATGCTCTTACCCATTTTCTTACCGTTCCATTGCTCATAGTGTGTTCTCCATACACTTCACTAATCTGCTGATGAATTTCAACAGCTTTCACGCCTTTTCCATTTAAAAATCGAATCACAGCACATACTTCACACTCGGCGAAACCATTAATTGTCAGAGGCATATTCAATACACACAAACAAATGTAAATACGGGTGAATGCTTCTGTAATGGCGTTTGTGGCTAGCCTACAGATTTACCCATCAAGCGCGCATGCTCTGAATGACAATCGAAGCGCTGCAGCAGCCATATTTAGAAATGGTACTTACTTAAAAAACATGCTTCATATCTCTGTATGTTCTTCATCCATCTAGTCAATATTTTATTTGGGACAGTTTAGTCCAAGAAGACTATTTTATGTATTATGCTTTTCTAAATGAACATTTGTTTTTTTAACATAATGAACAAACAGTATTGAAATGTTTTAAGTGCATTGTCCAAAGTTTAAAAAATATTCTTAATAATATATCTATATGTTTTATCAAGTGTAGTGGCTGATTGTCCTATAATAAGGATGAAACAGGTACCAGAAATGGGCGATTGGGTGGAAACTGACTCCTGGAATCAGGTAATCCTGGTGAGTGTCCCATAAAATGGAACCATAAACTAATTGTGCTCTTACAGGTGACTTACATGCCTTTTCTTTTACATCCTTACTACAATGTTTCCCCTTGGTTAAACTCACAACTCGACTTTTCACCTCATTTAACACCATACCATTGTCTGATGTCAATCTCATAACATTGTTGAGGTCTTTTTACAGTCACTCACAATCCTGTAAATTATTTATATTCTATACAGTATAACTTGATCAACAAAGAGTCTTATTTATGATTCTCGTTCCGTACCCATATCATATCAACTGCTTGAAAAAAAAAAAAAAATGAAGCTTCCAGAAGGAAAGGAGGAAACAAAATAAAACTTCATGTGTTGAGAGGGTATGTGATGTTTTTCAGTGATTACAAAATCGAGTCAAATTTACAAAGAACTTGGCAGTACGAGCCCACTTATCAGTATGACGTTGCACCCTTCTGGTCTGGATGCATGCACTGATCCAATTGGGAAAGGTGTCATAAGGACATTGTATCCTGTCCTGAGGCAAGCTGTCCCACAACTGTTCTAACTGGTTCTTTATATCCTGGATACAGGCACTGGGATGGAGTTGACGTCTGAGCTGGTCCCCACACATGTTCTATTAGGGACAGATCTGGGGATCTTACTGGCCACAGGAGTAGCTCAACATCATGCAGACAGTTCATGTGCCATGTGTGGACAAGCATTGTCCTCTTGAAAAATGGCACCATGATAATTTGGCACGAGAGGTAACACATGAGGAGATAGGATGTTTGCGATGTACCATTGTGCCGTCAGAGTTCCCTCGATCACTTCCAGCTGTTTCCTGAAGTCATACCGGATGGATCCCACAGCATGACGTCAGGAGTAACACTGTGCTTCTCCAAACTATTGGAAGAATGGGACCTCTCTCCAGGTTGCCGCCATACTCGCAGCTATCGTCATCCATGGTAATGTGGAACCACGATTCATTGCTGAATACAATGCAATGCCATTTATTAGCAGTCCCTCCTTCCTGGTCATGGCACCTCTCCAAATGCAGCCATTTGTGTTGTGATGTTAATGACAGCCTACGCATGGGACAGTAATTCTCTAGTCCAGCTGCTGCTAGTCTCCTTCCAATGGTGCAAAATGACACAGAATCCATTAACTGTTCTCGGATGGCAGACGCAGATGTGAAGGGATTATGATGTACTTGGTAGACAATACAGTGATCCTATCTTGTGGTGGTCAGACCCAGTCGATCAGAACCTTGATGGCCAGGATGCCTGCGTTTGCATTCCCATGCAGTCGAACTTTAGGACACAGCGCTGCCGCCTGAGCCATGGAGGCTCCTTGCGAACACGTCTATAGTCGTGGCCACCAAATTAGGCGGGTGAAGAGAACTGCTCTGTCGTCAGATATGGGAACGGTGAAGCGACAGATGGTCGAGAGTCACTTAACTCCGAGCATGGATTGGCAACGCTGATCATGCAGTGCTGTCTAGTTGAAGCCAGTCTGCTCCGGGCCACCTTACCTGAGTCATTTCCTGTCATGCATCTGTTGAGCTCGCTCTGTGAATGCAAGTAAAGATGGATGTGGTCAGCCTGGTGTTTCTTTGGGTCTATTAACCGAAGAGGATGAAGTAAATGTGAGAAAGAAACAAGAAATTCCTCTGAAACATCATCAGCTGGAATGGATTAAGAAGGAAGGATTTAGCCAGCCAAACAAAATCAGTAATTTTGAATATATGGCAATACATGCAGAAGTTGGCCGACTCACATTTTTGCACACTATGAATTTTTTAAAAAGCCATTAATTGCAGTAATGTGTAATGTTAGCCTTCATTTGGTCCAATCAGAAAGTATTTTAATCTCCAATGAAAAACTATGTAAGGGAGAAAATTCTTAGTATGCTCAGTGATTTTAACTGCTATGTAGCTAGGCAAACTGTGCTAGAATTTTATGACCGAGGTAAATTTCTTACAGAGGAAAAAGTGTGTATAAAGCTAAGAGGGAAATTTAGATATAGCAGAAGTGTATGTTCAGTGCGACAAGTACTGCTCAATTTAGGCTTCAGATATAAGGTGGTTAACAATGGAAGAAAATTTCTGCTAGAAAAACAGGATATTGCCATAGCTTATGCATGATGTTTTAGAAAAATGCATGTCCTGAAACATGAACAATACCCGAGGCAATGTATTTATGTAGACGAGACTTGGGTTAATCAGATGCACAGTAAACAGTTCATTTGGCAATATTCAGATAAGAGCGGTGGATTGAAGGTGCCCACTGGCAAAAGTGGAAGACTGATTGTGTGCCACGCAGGTGGTATTGAAGGTTTTACACCCCAGTGTAAGTGGGTGCTCCAGTCCAAGAAGAATGGTGCGGACTACCACACGGAAATGAACCGGGCATCTTTCAAAATCTGGTTTATAGAAGACCTTCTATTAAGTCTGGAAGAACCTTTCCTAAATAGTTATGAATAATGCTCCGTATCATTCAACCTTACTTGAAAAAGTACCCAATACAAGCTGGAAGAAGAAAGAAACTCAAGAGTGGCTGCTGAAGAGAAATAAACCTTTTAGTGAACAAGAAACTTGAGCTGAACTTTTGGAAAAAGTTACTCCCTTCAAAGTAGAAAAAAAGTACACTCTCATGGGGCCATGAGGTAGTAATGTTGTCACCCTACCACTGCCAATACAACCCAACTGAATTGATCTGGGCTCAAGTCATGAGAGAAGTGGCACACAGGAACAAAACCTTCGAAATAAAAGATGTAGAAAAACTCACGTCAGAAGCAATTGACCGTGTGCCTGCTGCAGATTAGGAAAAGTGCTTTAATCACACAGAAAAAATCTTCAAGTAGACGATTGGGCCAAGGAAATAGTAAGAGACAAAAGGATGAAGCCATTCATTATCACGAAGAAATCTTAGACTGCCTTGAAACCAGGAACAGATTCTTAATACATTGTAAATGAAAGTAAACTTATCCTTTAAAGTAGTTATTTTTCTATATCACAGAGTCCAGTATTCAAATATTTGAAGTTATATTGTAAATCACACACAAATATTTTAATACAATTGATACAGATTAATATGTATCCCGAAAGTATTTCCGTGTCCTGTCCTGCACTGGCGCATGCGACCCGAACGACCTCGGCTAGGTACATTTATATGATCGCTTCCTGGGCCAGTTTCCAGAAAAAGTAAAAGATGTTATAGATTTTGATTCCCATTGGAAATCTGAAACATTTCTCCCAAATGAGTAAATTTATAATACCAATATAAATGGTCCGTTATTGGATATTATAAATTTTCCAGCTAACTCATTCCTGGTTGCCAGCGTTTCGCCTCAGTGTGCTAAGTTGGGCTCATCAGTTGGTAAACAGCAAACCCACCAAGACGCATGGCTAGTGCATACCGTGGAGGCCACTGCATAGGCCACTTGAGCCACCGTCAGTGCCAATGCATTATGACTTTGTCTCATTACCAGAAATTGATGCCTGCCTGCCCATCAGATGATATAGATGTTGATTCATATACGGAATCTGAAATATTTGTCCCGAATGAGTAAATTTATAATACCAATATAAATGGTCCATGCATTGGCACTGCCGGTGGCTCAAGTGGCCTACGCAGTGACCTCCATGGTATGCACTAGCCATGCGTCTTGGTGGGTGTGCTGTTTACCAACTGAGGAGCCCAACTTACCACACTGGGGCGAAACACTGGCAACCAGGAATGATTTAGCTGGTAAATTTATAATGTCCAATAACAGACCATTTATATTGGTATTGTAAATTTACTCATTCGGGACAAATATTTCAGATTCCCTGTGGGAATCAACATCTATATCATCTGATGGCCAGGCAGGCATCAAATTTTGGTAATGAGACAAAGTCTCTCATAGTGCATTGTCACTGCCGGTGGCTCAAGTGGCCTACGCAGTGGCCTCCGCGGTATGCACTACCCATGCATATTGGTGGATGTGGTATTTACCAACTGATGAGCCCAACTTAGCACATTGGGGCAAAACACTGGCAACCTGGAATGAGTTAGCTGGAAAATTCATAATGTCCAATAACGGACCATTTATATTGGTATTATAAATTTACTCGTTTGGGACAAATATATCAGATTCCCTATGGAAATCAACATCTAAATCTTCTGATGGCCAGGCAAGCATCAAATTTTGGTAATGAGACAAAGTCTCTCATAGTGCATTGGCACTGCCGGTGGCTCAAGTGGCCTATGCAGTGGCCTCCACGGTATGCACTAGCCATGCGTCTTGGTGGGTATGCTATTTACCAACTGATGAGCCCTACTTAGCACACTGGGGCAAAATGCTGGCAACCAGGAATGAGTTAGCTGGAAAATTTATAATGTCCAATAACGGACCATTTATGTTGGTAAACTAAAAGATGCACGGAAACATGTTTCAGATAAAAAAATTAAGTATGACAGTTTTCTACATTTTTTCCGCAGACAAAATTTTATTGGCTCAAAACAGAAAAACTTGGCCGCTTACTGAAATTTTCAATACATGATTCTATGGATTTTAATTTACTTGTTGAGGTTTTAATTCTTAATAATTATTTAAAATTATTTATATGGAAAATACTTATAGTGCTGAAATCAGCAGTCTTTTCTAAAGCTTGTAGTATAATTTGTTCTGGAACACTGTATGAAGTAACATCAGAGGCTTGGGAGGAAAAAACTGCCTCACGCTCCGAAATGATGTGTTCAGTTAGACATTTCTTCGCCAGTTGCTACATAACCTTGGCAACAGCGTAATTTCCCTGACCTGCATAATTTAGTATAATCAGAAATAATGTTTTCCCAAAGCTTACATGCAATGCATGTCAAGATGACTGGTCTGTAATTTTCAGCTTTATCTTTATCACCCTCCTTTATACACAGGAGCTACTATAGAAACTCTCCATTCATTTGGTATGGCTCGATGCAATTAGTAATCATGTAAGTACTTCAGATATGGTACTATATCCCAACTCATTGTCTTTAGTATATCCCCAGAAATCATATCAATTCGAGCAGCTTTTCTAGTTTTTAAGTTTTGTATCTTATTGTAAATGTCTTTGTCATCGTAGGTAAATGTCAATACTTTGTTAGTATTAGTCATCTCTGCTATGTGGACATTATCCTTGTAACCAACAATCTTCACTTTCTGCTCACTGAATACTTCTGCCTTCCGACTTCTTTGCTAGATTCAATTTCCTAGTAAGTTCCTTCAATTTCTCCGTACTTCCACAACCATTTCTAACTCTATTTCTTTCTAACCTGAACCTTGTCAGTCTCTTTACTTCTGTGTTATAATAAAGCAGGTCTTTACTATTCCTTACTACCTTTAAAGGTAAATACCTGTTTTCACATTCCTCAACAACTGCTCTAAACCCAACCCACAGTCTGTTTACATTTTTATTTACTGTTTTCTGCTAATTGTAATTACTTTTTTTAAACTCCCACATGCCTCTCTTATCAGCCATATGGAACTGCCCAATAATTGTACTTTTATGACCTTTATATCTGCTATATCTTGCTGGAATCCTACAAGTTGAGCATCAGTGGAAGAACTTTTCGTAAACCTGAACTGCCTTCTATCAAATCAGTTAGTAATTTTGCAAATGTGTATAATAAAATCAGAAAGAATGCTTTCCCACAGCTCACTCGCAACTCATGTCATGCTGAACGGTGTGTAATTATCCGCTTTATGTTTATCACTCTTTCCTTTGTACACTTGGACCACTATAGCAAGTCTCCATTGATTTGGTATAGTTCCTTCATGCAAACAGTAAACAAATAATTACTTCAGATATGATATGACATCCCAATCCATTACCTTCAGTATATCCCCAGAAATCTTATCAATTCCTGTTCCTTTCTTAGTTTTCAAATTTTATTGCATCTTGTATTGTAAATATCTTTGCAATCATAAGTAAATTTCAATACTTCATTAGTAGCCTATTAGTCACCTTCTTTACCTGGACATTATTATTATTATTATTATTATTATTATTCTTTTTACAACTTGATTTACGTCGCACTGACACAGATAGGTCTTATGACGACGATTGGATAGGTAAGGCCTAGGATTTGGAAGGAAGCGGTGTGGCCTTAATTAAGGGAAACCACGGAAAAGCATCTTCAGAGCTGCCGACAGTGGGGTTCAAACCCACTATCTCCTGAATTCTGGATATTGGTCGCACTTACGCGCTGCAGCTATCGAGCTTGGTAAGATTATTCTTATCCAACTATCTTTACATACTGCTCACTGAATACTTATAAACTCCACTTGTTCATTAACACTCCGTTACACGCAGGGCGGAGATTTCCTGCTGTTTAAACGTTTTCGTGAATTTTGATTTTTATCGAGATGCGTGAAGGGTTCTTCTCCAGGACATCAACCGCGCACATTGTCTGCATAGAGTGCAGTCATTGTTAGTCACTGGCGAGGCATGTATACAAGTAGGCGTTTGTTATTCTTCTCCCGGTCGGCGAGTTCCTGCCTGTGCGTGTGACCATGTGACTATTGTAAATTATATTCTTGATTTTCGTTGGTGTTGCTCTTGTTATACCTTCACCTATTACTCATTGTTCACTTTTATATTCCCTTTTAGGAATGGTACGCTTTAGGCATATGATGGATTTTGAAAGGAAGAACAACACATCAGGGACTTGCTAGCTGATTTAGATGGTGATGAAGATGGACTGATTGTGTTACATCCAACATTTGAAGGAGAAAATTCTGAAGCCAGTGATGTAGATGAGGAGTGAGAAATAATGTAGCACAGGGCAGCGACTCGGAGGAGAGCCTTTGTAGTGATGGCAAAACTTATAATTTGGGTGACGCTCCCACATACTTGGAGAAAGATATCACTCCATGGAGTTATGTACCGGTGAAAGGCAAAGTTCGAATCAGGCAGTGTAACATTGTTACAAAATTACCAGGGGCAATTCGAGGGGCACAGAATGTTATAAGTGTGTTAGAATGCTTTAAATTATTTTTGCCAGGTAATATGGTGAACAAGATAGTAGAGTATACTAATATCAAAATAAGATCTGTTCAGAGATCCTACGTTCAGGAAAGAGATGCAAAGGAGATGGACTTCACTGAAATGACGGCCTTCCTAGGTCTTTTGCAAGAGTTTCACAATCATCCCGCCAAAACCTACAGGATTTATGGAGGAAAGATGGACTTGGAATTGAATTATTTCGTTTAGTTATGGGAGTAAATCGATTCAGATTCTTACTGCAAATGATTCCCTTTGATGATACGTCCGATCATAACAGGCCACAAAGAAAAGTAGTTGACAAACTGTTCTGTCTGAGAGATGTGTTTGAAGATTTTGTGAATAAATGTAAATCTAACTATAGCCACAGTGCTTTTGTGACTGTAGATGAGATCTTAGCAAATTTCAGAGGCCATTGCAGCTTTCGGGTGTTTATACCAAACAAACTGGGAAAATATGGCATAAAAATTTGGGCTTGCTCTGATGCAAAGACATTTTATACCTCTAACATGGAAATGTTCATGAGAAACCAGCCTCCAGGTCCATTCCATGCTGTGGTGCACTGGATGGTCGAACACTTGGAAAATACTGGACGTAACATTACCTGTGATAACCTTTTCACATCTGTTCGACTGGCGGAGAGCCTCTTGGAAAAAAACCTTACACTGTAAGAAACAATACGTAAAAACAAGAAGGAGATTCCGGAATTTTTATCGTGAAAAGTAAAGACGGGAAATTTCCCAGCTCCATATTCGGCTTTTCAAGTTTCCCCCCATCAGAGATTTTATATCAAAGGATCCTCCCCAATAAAATTTATTCATTATAAAATAATTAGGAAAATGTATAACACACATATTACAGAAATTAATGTTTTTTACTGTGCATGTTTTCATAAAAACATCAGCAAAAACACACATAATATAGGAACAATGGAATGACTTCCAGACCTTGAGCAATAAAGCAATGTAGCGGTGGCAACTCCACAAAAGCAGTCTTTTTTAATTTTATATTTCAATCTGGCAAGTCCATCTGAAACCTGGAAATAATTTTCAATGTTCATTATTCTTCTTATAACAACAGAATTCAAACAAAGAGATTTAAAATTTACTTTTTTCTGGGTGAACCATTTCTTTCTGATTTTGGACCCTGGATAGGCCTAAAGGATTTCATATGTTCCCTAATTAAGGCCACGGTCGCTTCCTTCTCACTCCTAGCCCTTTCCTATCCCATCGTCGCCATAAGACCTGAGTGTCGATACGACATAAAACAAAATAATAATAATAATAATAATAATAATAACGTTCCGAACCGGTCAAATGAAATCGCCTCGCATGTGGCCGCCGCACGCATGACAATGTAAAGAACGAACATACTTTGCAAAATGACAGTTAGGGGCCTAACATTACTGCCCGGGTGAATAACTGGCCCGAGTAATAACTATACTTCCTTAAGAATATTTTTGATTTTTCTGGCAACTGTTTTTTTTTTCTTTTTCTTTTATCATAGACTCCAACACTGTCTTCCCTGAAACTAACAATTGGATCTTTAAAATTGTCTACTGAACGGGTAGCACAACATAGGCCGTGAGCACAGCGTATAAAATAAATCACACCTCTGATTAGTTGGAGAGGGAATAAGTTCAAATATTCCTAAAGCGGATGGTTCAGTTTGTGAATTACATAATGGTTCAAGAATTTGTCATACTTCTTCCAAGTAGGGATATCGCGTTTGTTTTGTTTCTCCAGAGCAAAGAGCTCATTGATTGTGATCATTTGCTAATCTTTGGTGTTGCCACCTGATGGGATGTAAAACCGTGGAGGATTTTCTTTGAAGGATGCTGTACAACATCTTTGTTACTTTTAAGTGATATGGAAATTAATCGACGAATGCGATGGGGGCGTTTATCTTAGAAGTAGCGTAAAGGTTACTAGCCTATGTAGTGTGTCGTGTTTAATAGTATGGATGGTTTATTTTCTATCAGTGGACGGACTCCCTGATGATCATCGAAATTGGCCGACTTTCGAATATATAACTAAACACGATACGTCCGTATCTTTCTGGGTACATGTCTATATGCATGCAGTTGAATGTTAGAATTCATTGCGAAATCCCAAGTTGGATAACATTCAAGTCCGTCGAGAGGCGTGCGAGGCTGCATGGAAAGGTATGCTTCTCTCACTGATACATTATGATGAAGCAATACTGTATGTACACCCGTTGGCATTTTAGCGGAATTGGTTATGTTGCGAAATGTTATTTCGTGCTGCTTTAATTCTGTAGCTTGCTCTTACGCAGCCCAGCACGGAATTAATTAGTTAATTATTTAAATTTTCATGACGGTTCGTTATTAGCGTATTCACTTAATTTTGCAGAAGTAAAAATTTTTGAAGATCAATCGGTCGAGTGTTCGTTAGTTATACGCTGGTTGTACGTGGTTTATAGGCTACTGACCATTGGTTACTAAAATCTAAATGTCGTGTACGTCAAAAGAATTTGACCCGTAGCATGAGTTGGTTAACTTCGGTAGTGTCTGGTCTGTACGTTCCAGGTCTCATCAACATTATAGTTTCATTGAACTTAGTTACATAAGAGCCGCGTAAGGCGAACATGCGAGGTAGTGTTTCGGGTTAGCAGGGAGGTATTCAAAGACCTTTTTTTTAATGAGATGCTCAGTTTAAAATTTAAAAAAGATCATGTAAGGCTGAGGACCATGTTAAGCCCCCTAAAATTTCAGCTAGATTATTTGTTTAATTATCTGTGTCCATTCGTAGCTCATGAATGAAATGTGTAAAAATATTGTCCTACTTTATGTGACCCGTATTATACTAATCACTCTGCAACATTCTGACAGAATCATATTTTAAGTAAGTTATTCCAGCCTTTGCTTGGAAATTCTGAATTTTTTGTATAGTGTATAGAAATTATTCACACATGCCTTATGACTTATCGATTCAGTCCATTGTGTGAATGACAAAAAGACAGTGGGTTACAACACTAGAAAGTATCTCAAGAGCAGAGATCCAGTTTAGCTCATGATACCTCGTCAAATTCAATTGTACTGGTAAACATCCCCTCACCCTGTGTATTAGAAGGTGTATAAATGAGGTCATCCTTATTTTGAAGCTATCTAGCTATCCAGTTACTGGGAGAACATAATGCAATCCCTTGGTGATCCATATATGTAAATAACCATCAAGAAACTACTCTTGACATCAGTTATAGGCTATCCGTTCTATGGTAGCATTTTAGAAAAAGTTTCTGTACTGCAGTTGTAAACCTAGGTAATGAAGGTTTGGTCTCTGAATACACCATTAACAGAACTAGTCTAGAACTAAAAGTGTAACCAGTTGCTGGGCTCAGTCCGGTAATATTTTAAGATCAAGACTAGTTCTGTGAATGTGTCTTCAGAGACACATTTAGTGTAACATGAAGGAAATCATGTTTTATCATCACATTGCTTTTGAAAAAGATACATTTTTTTAAGGCACATTATTGGTAGTAGAATGGCAGAAACACACTTTTATCTTGAATATTAAATTGCAGCAGATTACAGTTTAACATATCACCGATAGTACTAATGAACAACAGTAATACAAGCTAACATTCCTAAGTGTTGGTCAGTAATGAGGAAGTTAATAATTATTGGGTAACTGAAAAGTGTAATCTGTGGATACCAGCAACAAATCCTTTTTGTAGCCTAAATTGTCAGGGGCTGATAGACTTGATGTTTTAAATGCCCTTTAAATTGAATCCTGTAAATATAGCTGTACGTTACTTGTCAAATTTGGCTTTCGTTGATGGTTATGAGGGGAAAGTAGCCTCGTTCATTAGATCCTCTTGCTGCTGCCATGTACCATTTGCATCTCAGCCAATTATCTACCAAAAATGAATAGCAAAATATTGGATGGGGCATTGAAGAAGGAATGAATTAATGTTTATGTACACTTTATATACAGGGACATTATTTTGTCTATTCTGGGGATTCTCACTCGCCCGGTCACCTGTGCGCTGCGAGTCTGTCTCCTGCCAAGCAATTTGATGTAATTCGCTTTTCAGCGCCACAAGTTACCCTCTGCAGTCTGCTGAGAGCTTCATCAGTGTAAGGTTAAGTTTAGTTTAAGTGTTCATGTGTTTTGTGCTCAGTGTATTGTTCCAATGCCATTTTCACTACGTGAGCGCGTGTGTATATACATAATACCTTCATAAAGTATAGGAAATCTTGTGCGAAAACACGCGCTGCCTGCATTATGGCAAAATGCTTGGTGGGAGACAGGCTCGCAGCTCAGTTGACCGGGCGAGTGAGAACCTCCTGGATAGATAAAATGATGTCCCTGTACATTAATAAAAAATCAGCCGGGCTGAGTGGTTTAGACTGTTGGGGCGCTGGGTTTCTAACCCCAACTTGGCAGGTTTGATTCTGGTTCAGTTGAGTGGTATTTGAAGGTGCTCAAATAAGTCAGCCTTGTGTGTGTAGATTTACTCCTGAACTCCTGTGGGACTAAATTCTGGCACCTCGGCCTTTCTGAAAACCATAAATGTAGTTAGTGAGATGTAAAACCAATAACATTGTTATAATAATAAATCAAACAAAGAAAGCAGACATCTTTGTATGAGTAGTAAAACATATTTGGAGGCACAAGTAAGAATCGTGAGATATTGATATTTTTATTCTTATAATTTAATTTTTCATGTATATATGTAACTAATTGTAATTTGTTAAAACTTTTCTTATATTCAACTTAAAATACTGCACGTGTGTGGTTTGTCTTATTCTAAATAAATTAATTCCAGTTGTTCCGTTGGATAATGTTGTTGGTTTTACATCCTACTGACCTTTAAAATGACCTTAAAATGATCAAATAATACCCTAAAAACGAACAAAAAAGACCTAAAAATCCTAAGTTTTTATTGTTTGAAACTAAATTATATACATTTCTAGATATGAATAATATTGATAATTGATATTTTCTCTAATTTTTACTTAGCAATATGTCAGTTCTTTGTTTTGGAATCTCGGTTGTCCTTAGAAACAAAATGAACTGGTACGAAGATCTTCTGACACCAGGTACTCCGTAAGGAGATCTGAAAAGGAAAACAACGTTCCTATAAAGATAATCGTAATCGCCGTCGGTTGCAGATTTAACTGTAAAGCTATATATAATGCCATATTATGTTGGTTTTAATATTTACCTCAGACCGTGTTGCAGTAGCTAACTGTGACCATCCGTAGATTCTCGAAGGTAAAAAAAACGTCGATTGTCAGCCAAAACGTTCTTGTACATTGAAAAGCTCCTTTCAACGTCCACAGATGTGAGCGGTGCGTACTTGAACTGCGCTAAATCACTTGGTGACAGCTCTTCTTCAATATCCACTACACTGAAATCTTCCCCAGTGAGTACCCGGGCGACTGAGCACAAAACCTTGTATCCTGTGTTTTCATCAACAGATTTTAGTTTCCGAAATACCATCTCGCCAACTTCACCACGCACATTTTCCAAAGCTTCCTGTGTTGCTTTCACCAAAGTTGTTGCTTGTTCGATTGTCACACCTCTCTCCTGAAGTCGTGTAATAGCTGATGGCAGGGAGCTAAAATTTGCCTTAATGTATGCCAACTTACCCTGCACATCGTCAGCTGAAAACATCTCTTGGACGATTTTGATAGCCCTGGCGTCTTGGGCTTCTAGAGAGTTTATCACTAATTTCACTGCTAAAAAGTTGTCGCTGTAGTACTCTCACGCATTGGTCCACGTACGCCAATGTGTGACTACAGGCTGCTGTTGTAGTGGGATATCGGGAGCTAGTGACTTAGAGTTTCCTGCGCGTTGGGGCCTTGATAAATACCTTTTTTACCTGCGACACAAGTATATTAATGTCAGGAAAATTCTCCCTCACATCTTCTGCACTCTGTGGAAAGCATGAGCTAGACAAGTTACATGCACCATTCTTGAATAAAAAGCTTTGATAGCTTTACCAGCTTTAACTATGTAAGGCGCGGCATCGGTCATGAAAAGTAAAACATCATCGTACCTCACACCATCAGGCCACAGCAGAACTACGGCCCTGTCAAATATTCGACATATTGTAGAATGATTGACAGATTCCAGGACTTCAGAAGTTAGCAAAAATATTTCTCCGGGATTATCTATTTTCAGAGTTCCTACAATTACATTAGCTACATAAGGACCTTCAACATCAGTAGTTTCGTCTACTGAGACAATAATCTTCTTTCCGCTTGTTCTTTCCTGTATTCTTTGAAGTGTTTTTTCATAGCAGAGCGGTATGTAATTTTTCCTTAGCATAGATTCGTCCTGAATGGAATGACCTGTATACCGTGCTAGGAACTGCCTTAATTTAGGAATAGTTAATGAAGAGGAATATTTGCTGTGACAAAAACTTAACACAGTCCATTAAAAAAGGCTGAGGTTGTACCTCTGCTTGATGATGTGTTTTCCATGAATAACTGTTGAGTACTTTTCTTTCTGTTGATATTCTGAATACCATGCACATGTTTGTCGCGACTGACGTGCTGTTGAACAGTGAATCTTTATGCTGTTGCCACTTTCACTTCACACATCTGTAGAAAAGGTATCTTCCCCAAATTCAGAGACAATTTGTCTCAAATGACCTGCCTTGGATGGTTTTACCTTTGGCATTTTAACACTCACTCGAAATGGTTACACACAACTGACATCTACAAACTGTACAACTAAAACTGACCTAAAGGAAATAGAGTACACTTGCAGAAGTACCTCACTGCTGACTTCACACTGTGAACACACTTCCCTGGTGAACTGATAAAGGCTTAGCCCTCGTCTGAAAGTCACCCAAGAATAGCTTAGCTCTCACCCTCTGTTAAGACACAAAGTTGAGGGATGTACAAAGCTACGTACTCAGCTCACAACTGAGTGCAGAAACTTTCGAAGATGAACCTTCACGTAAACCTTCAAGTACGTCAAGATATAGGAACTGGTTGGTTAATGACGTAAAACGTGGATTCTTATTTAAAAATAACCATTAAGAAAAATAAAATAATTAAAAATGACAAAATAATGATGCAAAAAACAAAAAAATGACCTAATAATCAAATACTTTAAAAAATGATGAAAAAATTACTTAATAAATAAATTATAGTTCTGTTAACGGAAGTTTACAATTGCAGTTAAAAGAAGTGCTAATGTAGGATGGATGTCAAGAGTAGTTTCTGGTCAATTCTTTTTATACTTGGATTACCAATAGATAGCATTATATCTGTGTTCAACAACCTTTCTCTACTCACGGCGCATCCATAACTCGACACAGCTCATCAAAATGTTATTCCTATCTTTAAGTGTATGATAGGAAGCTACCGTATTTATATATAGATACACAAAATGTCACCAACCTATTATTATTATTGGTATTACTTTATACATATAATTTGCTTTACGTCACACCGACACGGATAGATCTTATGACGACGATGGTATAGGAAATAACTTTTGGAAATAAATAAATAACTTACTCCTAGAAATCCAGCACCAGAAGTTCAAGAAGTATATTGGAAATAGTGTTCAAGATTTAAACTGGACATCGTGATCCAGTCATTGCGAATTCGGAATAACTTCTGATTAATATACAAGAGGAACTTGCAGAATTTAGAAGTGACAGAATATTGAATTTAAAGCTCCTTGAAGTTGGCAGTACGGAGTGAATACTCGGCTATCTGCAAGATGGTAGTTAATGTTTTTCCCATTTTTTTCTACATATTTGTGTGAATTGTGCATCTCAATGTTTACTAAAATTAAATCATCAAAGTTGGAGACACTCGACTCCGTCAATGAAGAACGATTCCACCATGGATCAATCACCTGTGTGCAGCTAAGCAGGCACATTTATCATATTGAAAGAGTATGATTAGAATTATTTAAATAGTAACAGAAGAGTGTATTTTCTTGCATCTTGTACTGCACACTCTACACACTATAGTGAATTGAAGTTCACAAATTTTAATAAATGCACAAGTCAGTTTCTGTTTAATAATAATAATAATAATAATAATAATAATAATAATAATAATAATAATAATAATAATAATAATGGTACCAAGCAAGTGGCTGCACAATCAGCGATCAGCTTGTATTTGGGGGATAGTGGGTTCGAACCTCACTGTCAGAAGCTCCAAATATGGATTTCTGTGGTTTCCAATTTTCACACCAGGTAAATGTCGGGATTGTAACTTAATTAAGGCCATGGTTGGTTTTTTCCCACCCCTAGCCCTTTCCAATACCATCATCACCATAAGATCTATCTCTGTTGGTGCGATGTTAAGCATATTGTAAAAAAAAAAAAAAATCATCCCCCTCAATAGTCAAAAATACACGTACTTAGACTGTCAGTTCCCATATTCGCATTATCTCTTTTCCTCGTGAAAGACACATGCTTATGTATGTAGCAGGAGTGTAGTATGTTCATATCTCATTTCCTGACACAAAACTAAAAATAACTATTAATTTTGGGGTAGCGATTTGACATTGCTCATGACTTTTACTACTTCATCTAGCACAACTTTCAGAGATGGTGGCAAAAATTTAGCAACAATTCCTATACAGTGAATGAGACAGTAATCGCATCATATGTTAGGATTAACTTCGTGAATTTGAGCTACAAATCCTTTTACTTGGCCTGTTATAGAAGCAGCTCCATATGTACAAATACTAACACAATTCACATATTCATTAGTCGCACAAATTATTTCTTCACTGTGGCTCACTTGGGAGGTTCTTTCCGATAAAAGGAAATTGGTTGCCGTTGCATCTCCATCGATGTACCGGATAAAAACAAGATGATGTGCAGTTCAGTGTGTGCAAACACGAACACATTCCTTCTATTTTAATTCATTTTGAAATGCACATTCATGAGTCATCATGGCTTGCTTGGAACTTTTTTGCACAAAGAAGAAGGAAACTAGTTGCAATTAAGTTAAATTCCTATAGATCTATTGAATAAAAGCAAGAAGTCGTGTATGGTCGCTAATATTGGTGGACTCATCTATCTGAAGTGAGAACTTCTGATTGCTGTTGACTTTCTCCTTCATAATGGCTTCATTATCACTGGACATGTTAATAACTCTGTGAATTATTGTGTTAACAGAGAGAGGAATTTTTGACATTTTGCTTGCAGTTTTTGAACCCAGAACTATTTTCACCATCTCCTTGCAAGCAGACATTAATAACATTTCATCTGTTGTAAGTGGTTTCCTGTACTTCTTCCAGAATACACTCTTCTAGTCATGAACGTTCTTTGTTTGTTATTTTGTTCCAACTGACAAAAATAATTGACATACAGTGGAACCTTGGATTGCGAGCGTAATTCGTTCCGGCAACATGCTCGTAATCCAAATTGCTCGTATATCAAAGCAAATTTTCCCATAAGAAACTATTGAAACTCGGATGATTCGTACACAACACAAAAACATTTATTCGCATAACATTTCTAAAACAAAATATAATGTAAAACAATTAAACTGCACTTTACCTTACAATAGAATCATTGTTGGTGTGAGGGAGACGAGAGATGACATGAGAAGAGTTACTGTGTAGCACGAATTTCACTAACGGAATCACTGCTATCGGTTGGCTCATTGGAAGTGGTTTCTTTTCGTGCAGCTTTGAGGAGGAACCTGTCCAATGACTGTTGCTTTTGCCTCTTTTTGAGGATTTCACGAAAATGTGACATTGCATTGTCATTGAACAGATTCATCCACTGTAATCATCTCCTTCTTCCGACCGAATCCTTTTTAGACTTTTCGTTCACAGGGCCCATCGTTGCAGAACAGTTATATCACAGATGACAGAAACAAAACATGTACACTCGTACGGTGTTGACTATGCGAGCGAGGCACGCCAACTGAAGTCCAGCGCGGGAAATGGTTACACACACTTTCCCAGGAAAGAGAGTGGCAGGGGGAGAGGAAAACAAAGGCACAGGGGAGGTGAAAACGTGCGTAATCGTGACGCTCGAATTGCGAAACCTCACTCGCTTATCAAGTCACAATTTATTTAAAATATTTGCTTGTCTTGCAAAACACTCGTAGACCAAGTTACTCACAATCTGAGGTTCCACTGTATTTGCTTTACAGAGAAAACTGTTTTGTTGACAAATGTTGTTGTAATTTACTGGGAACCATAGCAGCATTACTGAGCTTTTCACCACAAATGATACACTCAGCGATTGGGCATGTTTTATCACCACTCTAAAAGAACCCATACCGGGCGTGTGGGCCGTGTGGTTAGGAGTGTGTGTGTCTGAGCTTGCATCCGGGAGATGGTGGGTTTGAATCCCACTGTCGGCAGCCCTGAATATGGTTTTCTGTGGTTTCCCATTTTCACACCAGGCAAATGTTGGGGCTGTACCTTAATTAAGGCCACGGCCGCTTCCTTCCAACTCCTAGGCCTTTCCTATACCATCGTTGCCATAAGACCTATCTGTTTCGGTGCGACGTAAATCCACTAGCGAAAAAGAAGAACCCATAAGATACATAATTATCACTGTACTGCCGGTGTACTAATTTGTTTCTTTCTTTCGGGCTTAATGCTTTCGCTACTTGTACTCATAGATGGAACATACTGTATAAGGAATTTGTCCATCTTGAAAAAACTTAAACAGTCTAAATAATAATAATATAAAATAATAATAATGCTGACCAGCAATCACAATTTTTTTAATACTTCAGAGCACAACTCTTGATAGGAGTGAAATAATTGCAAGACGCATGACCAATTCTCTTCAGAGAGAAGTCCAACCATGGGTGGATACTCAGTGTAGGAAGAAAGTAATGAAAAAGCACTAACAAACAGGGACAAGCACCGAAACAGTGTAATAAAGGATAGGTAAAGTTTTGCTAATCCCAGACGTTCTGAGAAAGGTATGTTCATATAGAACATGGGGCAAGGATAGCAAAGAAGCCACATAGTGCAGAGGTAGAGGCGAGAAATAAAAATATACTGATAAGCAAAACTACGATATAGCAACCGAGAGAAAATAGTTTACATAAAAATTTACAGCATGTAATAAAGAATAAACAAACATTGTCTTTTTTATGCGTCTTGTGGCAGAGAATGAAATAAAAGTGTATGATACACAGCAGCTGTGGTAAAATGAAATTAAAACACTTGACTATTAATAGTGTGTAAAAGTTTGCATCACACCTTTTACTTCGAAAGCATACTGGTTGCAGCACATTCCATTATGTTCTTTCAGTAACTGGTAATTGGAAAGTTGTCTCATTTGCTGACAATGGATGTTAAATATTTCATCCGCTTGTGGTTATTTTGTGTGTAAAAATCATGTAGTGTTTACAGTTCAGCTTTTAATAATAATTAATAATATTTTGAAATGATGGTTGTGGAGATGCCATAATGCCAGGATTTTTCATGGAGAGTGGTTCTATAACTTGTGAGAAAATCTGTTAGGAATGTCATGCATTTACCTCATCATCGGAAACGTGTCTCGCATTTTTCAGAATGGCCACAATTAAACCCCTGGTTTACAATCAAGAAAGGAATTTCAACTTTCCATTGGACTGATGCCATCAAAATGAACTGTAACAGTCTGAAGAGTTCACGGCAGAAGCCAGGAAAATCTTCACTGTCAACACAGCGAGATAGAAACCCTCCCTCATGTTCTTGGTTTCAGCCTGAAGGGGGAACTATTCAGAAATAACAGGCACCACAGGGTCAGGAGTAGTATAGCAGAACTTCTCAAAAAATATGAGAGATTTGAATTCTATGAAGAAGTGCACTGTATCACTACCGGTGGATCCAATAAGCAGGCAGACATTGTCGCAATTTGACAGGAAGCGAAACACCGGCTTTGTTATTGATCCAATGATAAGGTTTGAGGGTAACAATTCTCAGGCCAAGGAAGTTGATTCTGAAGAGAAGAGACAGTATTAACTCTGTTTTAAATACTTTGAAGAAAAGTATCACATACCCACCAGTTGCTGGGAGGTGATTGTGTTGCTCTTCGGTCCACGGTAAAAAAAATATTTGTTTAGATGTGTTACAGTGGCGTATGCTGAGTCCAAGACATGGGCTACCAGTAGACTTACGTTACCCCTTTTCGATAGTTGGTTTAGTGAACGTCAAACCTTAAGCGTTTTGAGCTGCAGCCAAAAGCCAACAGAGAAGCCTGCTGTGTTGCCAAGGCTGCTTCACAAGCTATTGCCCTAGCCTCTGCCATTGCCAATACTGAACACCTTATCAGTGGAGATGGTAGCCTAAGGTTTAGCAAATTGAAGTCCGGCTTTGTGGCTAAATGGATAGAATACTTGCCTTTGGTCCGATGGCCGCCGTTCAATTTTCAGAATCAACCCCTTCATACTGTTAATTCTCCTGGCTTGGGGACTGGGTGTTTATGACGTCTTCGCCATTCTTTTTATCCTCATTAGGTCACCACCAAGCCTATACAGATGTCATGCACTATTATTATTATTATTATTATTATTAAATAAAAATGTTGAATTTTACAGCGGTCGTACCCATCGTTCACTGGTTAATTGGCTTCCTCAGTAGATCAGTGGTGGTGTCTGACCCATGATCATTGGTTCGATTCCAACCAACAAAAGAAAACACTAAACCTGAAAGATTGCATTCCATTTTAGCAGATCTACCTATAAAAATAAGACTATATTTCTCCTATATCAGCAGCCTTGCAGTGTCTTCCTACAAGGATGTAGAAGTAAACGGGAGTGAAATACCAGCACTCTGTTATCTATATAATTAAGTCAGAAGGATGAGATGAGGAAGTATATACAATGAGTAACGCACGGTTGATAGCAGTGGCGATCTGACGGACCGTAGCCTAGCACAGCTATCCTCTCCGGTCCCTGTGCCTATCAGGCATATGGCAGCAAGCCGCGTGCGGTCTCCAAAGCCTTGTTCTTAGAAATACGTGCAGCGTTTTCTTTCATTGCCTTCAAGGTTTGTAAATGGAACAATGTGTCAGATCCTTACATTATAATGTTCATGTATGTGGGTTACTGTAGTCACGTCCTAGTTCGTGAACCATGGGCAACGGCTGAGTGGCCTAGTAAGTGGTCCTGAGAGTCGGGATACCAGTTGCTATGGAATGGGAGTGGGCATCTCGGACATATTCTGAGTCGTGGTCCTCCTTGTGCTCAGGCGGCTAGGATTATACAATCCACCGGTGGTCCATAAC
Source organism: Anabrus simplex (assembly GCF_040414725.1). Taxonomy (NCBI): domain Eukaryota; kingdom Metazoa; phylum Arthropoda; class Insecta; order Orthoptera; family Tettigoniidae; genus Anabrus; species Anabrus simplex. The sequence goes on along the minus strand of NC_090266.1, from coordinate 45,276,037 downwards.
CCGTTAGAGGAGAGATCCTCACTTGGACTATGTGCAAGTAGGGCAGCATCCTGCTTCATGAATCGACCGAGCTCAGAACATTTTAAGCAAGCCTCGGACCTATGGGAGTAACGGAGTCCCACTCCCATTTGACAGGCGAGGGACTCCTTGGAAACAACTTGGCAAACGAAATGGAATTCGATGGGGAGCTATCAATATTAATGGGGCTTATGGAAGAAAGAAAGTAGAACTGGCTGAGTCAGCAAAGAGGATGCATCTGGATGTACTCGGAGTAAGTGATATTCGGGTAAGGGGAGATAACGAGGAAGAGATAGGAGATTATAAAGTGTACTTGACGGGTGTTAGAAAGGGAAGGGCAGAGTCTGGGGTAGGGCTCTTTATCAGGAATACCATTGCATGGAACATAGTTTCTGTTAGGCACGTAAATGAGCGAATGATGTGGGTAGATTTGTCAGTTGGAGGAATTAGGACCAGAATTGTGTCCGTGTATTCACCATGTGAGGGTGCAGATGAGGATGAAGTTGACAAGTTTTATGAAGCATTGAGTGACATCGTAGTCAGGGTAAACAGCAAGGATAGAATAGTGCTAATGGGCGATTTCAATGCGAGAGTTGGGAATAGAACTGAAGGATACGAAAGGGTGATTGGTAAATGTGGGGAAGATATGGAAGCTAATGGGAATGGGAAGCGTTTGCTGGACTTCTGTGCTAGTATGGGTTTAGCTGTTACAAATACATTCTTCAAGCATAAGGCTATTCACCGCTACACGTGGGAGGCTAGGGGTACCAGATCCATAATAGACTATATCTTAACAGACTTCGAATTCAGGAAATCTGTTAGGAATGTACGAGTTTTCCGGGGATTTTTCGATGATACAGACCACTATCTGATCTGTAGTGAACTAAGTATCTCTAGGCCTAAGGTAGAGAAAGTGAAATCTGTCTGCAAACGAATAAGGGTAGAAAATCTCCAGGACGAGGAAATTAGACGGAAGTACATGGATATGATTAGTGAGAAGTTTCGAACAGTAGACATTAAGCAGGTTCAGGATATAGAAAGTGAATGGGTGGCATATAGGGATGCTGTAGTAGAAACAGCCAGGGAATGTCTTGGAACAACTGTGTGTAAAGACGGGAAAAGGCGAACATCTTGGTGGAATGATGAAGTGAGAGCAGCTTGTAAACGTAAAAAGAAGGCTTATAAGAAATGGCTCCAAACAAGGGCCGAGGCAGATAGGGAGTTGTATGTAGATGAAAGAAACAGAGCGAAACAAATAATTGTTGAATCCAAAAAGAAGTCATGGGAAGATTTTGGTAACAACCTGGAAAGGCTAGGTCCAGCAGCAGGGAAACCTTTCTGGACAGTAATAAAGAATCTTAGGAAGGGAGGGAAAAAGGAAATGAACAGTGTTTTGAGTAATTCAGGTGAACTCATAATAGATCCCAGGGAATCACTGCAGAGGTGGAGGGAATATTTTGAACATCTTCTCAATGTAAAAGGAAATCATCCTGGTGGTGGTGTGAACAGCGAGGCTCAAGGGGAGGAGGAAAATGATGTTGGTGAAATTATGCTTGAGGAAGTGGAAAGGATGATAAATAAACTCCATTGTCATAAAGCAGCAGGAATAGATGAAATTAGACCTGAAATGGTGAAGTATAGTGGGAAGGCAGGGATGAAATGGCTTCATAGAGTAGTAAAATTAGCGTGGAGTGTTGGTAAGGTACCTTCAGATTGGGCAAAAGCAGTAATTGCCCCTATCCATAAGCAAGGGAACAGGAAGGATTGCAACAACTATCGAGGTATCTCACTGATTAGTATACCAGGCAAAGTATTCACTGGCATCTTGGAAGGGAGGGTGCGATCAGTCGTTGAAAGGAAGTTGGATGAAAACCAGTGTGGTTTCAGACCACAGAGAGGCTGTCAGGATCAGATTTTCAGTATGCGCCAGGTAATTGAAAAATGCTACGAGAGGAATAGGCAGTTGTGTTTATGTTTCGTAGATCTAGAGAAAGCATATGACAGGGTACCGAGGGAAAAGATGTTCGCCATACTGGGGGACTATGGAATTAAAGGCAGATTATTAAAAGCAATCAAAGGCATTTATGTTGACAATTGGGCTTCAGTGAGAATTGATGGCAAAATGAGTTCTTGGTTCAGGGTACTTACAGGAGTTAGACAAGGCTGTAATCTTTCACCTTTGCTGTTTGTAGTTTACATGGATCATCTGCTGAAAGGTATAAAATGGCTGGGAGGGATTCAATTAGGTGGAAATGTAGTAAGCAGTCTGGCCTATGCTGACGACTTGGTCTTAATGGCAGATTGTGCCGAAAGCCTACAGTCTAATATCGTGGAACTTGAAAATAGGTGCAATGAGTATGGTATGAAAATTGGCCTCTCGAAGACTAAATTGATGTCAGTAGGTAAGAAATTCAACAGAATTGAATGTCAGATTGGTGATACAAAGCTAGAACAGGTCGATAATTTCAAGTATTTAGGTTGTGTGTTCTCCCAGGATGGTAATATAGTAAGTGAGATTGAATCAAGGTGCCGTAAAGCTAATGAAGTGAGCTCGCAGCTGCGATCGACTGTATTCTGTAAGAAGGAAGTCAGCTCCCAGACGAAACTATCTTTACATCGGTCTGTTTTCAGACCAACTTTGCTTTACGGGAGCGAAAGCTGGGTGGACTCAGGATATCTTATTCATAAGTTAGAAGTAACAGACATGAAAGTAGCAAGAATGATTGCTGGTACAAACAGGTGGGAACAATGGCAGGAGGGCACTCGGAATGAGGAAATAAAGGCTAATTTGGGAATGAACTCGATGGATGAGGCTGTACGCATAAACCGGCTTCGGTGGTGGGGTCATGTGAGGCGAATGGAGGAGGATAGGTTACCTAGGAGAATAATGGACTCTGCTATGGAGGGTAAGAGAAGTAGAGGTAGACCAAGACGACGATGGTTAGACTCGGTTTCTAACGATTTAAAGATAAGAGGTATAGAACTAAATGAGGCCACAACACTAGTTGCAAATCGAGGATTGTGGCGACGTTTAGTAAATTCACAGAGGCTTGCAGACTGAACGCTGAAAGGCATAACAGTCTATAATGATAATGTATGTAATGTATGTATGTGTTAGATTTCCATCGTACGCGTTTGAGGTTTGGGCTTCACTGATAGCCTTGGTAGCCCTCAGTATACGCCACTGATGTGTTATGTAATTCAGTCAATTGTAAACCACCATTTATATGGTATTGCAAGGGAAAAAAAAAATTGTGTTCCCCTTCAGGGATAGCTGAATACAGGGGAATTTTAGAATTCAAAATACATTAGTTCGTTCCTTCCTGTAAATGCTGTAGGGAATATTTGAATCGCATTACAGTATATTACTATGAACTTGATGCTGTTACCATATAATACCTCATGTTCTAGGGCAGCTATCCCGTGTAGATTTTTCTGTTGCTATCTCTCTTTTCTTTTATTGCAATTGTCATTACAAAGATAAGCACTATCTGTTACTCTAGTAGGGCCTATTAACTTATTCTACAAAATACTCCTTTAGGCTGTTTTTTTTTTAAATTCATAGTAACAAGTTTTTTATGACTGAATTTCCTGCTCGAAGCAGGTGGATGTCATAAATAGCACATTGGCCAGCTAAAAAGGGCAAGTTGTTTAGAATTATCCTAATTACATACTTTCTTAATAACCATGTTGTCTTTGCATGGTAATCAACCTGACTGCCAGTAGCATAGTTCACGTGTTAGGTAATGAAATCTTTCTATAGATTGTGAATAGAGTCTGTGCACTATAAACTTATCCAAATTGCACAAATGGCTCATTCCACAGTCACTTGTATGACAAACATACTCCTATATCCAAATGAAATTGTAAAGATTTAGGTAGATTCAATAAAATACCGGTATTCCCCATACTTTCATGTAATGTTAAGTTATATTTTGTGATGATATTGTACATACATACATTACATTATCATTATAGACTGTAATGCCTTTCAGCATTCAGTCTGCAAGCCTCTGTGAATTTACTAAACGTCGCCACAATCCTCGATTTGCAACGTGTTGTGGCCTCATTTAGTTCTATACCTCTCATCTTTAAATCGTTAGAAACTGAGTCTAACCGTCGCCGTCTTGGTCTACCTCTACTTCTCTTACCCTCCATAACAGAGTTCCATTATTCTCCTAGGTAACCTACCCTCCTCCATTCACCTCACATGACCCCACCACTGAAGCCGGTTTGTGTGGACAGCTTCATCAATCGAGTTCATTCCTAAATTAGCCTTTATCTCCTCATTCCGAGTACCCTCCTGCCGTTGTTCCCACCTGTTTGTACCAGCAATCATTCTTGCTACTTTCATGTCTGTTACTTCTAACTTATGAATAAGATATCCTGAGTCCACCCAGCTTTCGCTCCCGTAAAGCAAAGTTGGTCTGAAAACAGACCGGTGTAGAGATACTTTCGTCTGGGAGCTGACTTCCTTCTTACAGAATACTGTTGATCGCAACTGTGAGCTCACTGCATTAGCTTTACGATACCTTGATTCAATCTCACCTACTATATTACCATCCCGGGACCAGATCCATAATAGACTATATCTTAACCGACTTTGAATTCAGGAAATCTGTTAGGAATATACGAGTTTTCCAAGGATTTTTCGATGATACAGACCACTATCTGATCTGTAGTGAACTAAATATCTCTAGGCTTAGGGTAGAGAAAGTGAAATCTGTCTGCAAACGAATAAGGGTAGAAAATCTCCAGGACGAGGAAATTAGACAGAAGTACATGGATATGATTAGTGAGAAGTTTTGAACAGTAGACAGTAAGCAGGTTCAGGATATAGAAAGTGAATGGGTGGCATACAGGGATGCTGTAGTAGAAACAGCAAGGGAATGCCTAAGAACATCTGTGTGTAAAGATGGGAAAAGGCAAACATCTTGGTGAAATGATGAAGTGAGAGCAGCGTGTAAACGTAAAAAGAAGGCTTATCAGAAATGGCTCCAAACAAGGGCCGAGGCAGACAGGGATTTGTACGTAGATGAAAGAAACAGAGCGAAACAAATAGTTCTTGAATCCAAGAAGTAGATTTTGGTAATAAGCTGGAAAGGCTAGGTCAAGCAGCAGGGAATTTCTGGACAGTAATAAAGACTCTTAGGAAGGGAGGGAAAAGGAAATGAACAGTGTTTTGACTAATTCAGGTGAACTCATAATAGATCCCAGGTATTAATCACTGGAGAGGTGGAGGGAATATTTTGAATATCTTCTCAATGTAAAAGGAAATCATCCTGATGGTGTTGCGAACAGCCAAGCTCATGGGGAGGAGGAAAATGATATTACGCTTGATGAAGTGGTAAATAAACGCCATTGTCGTAAAGCAGCAGGAATAGATTAAATTAGACCTGAAATGGTGAAATATAGTGGGAAGGCAGGGATGAAATGGCTTCATAGAGTAGTAAGATTAGCATTGAGTGTTGGTAAGGTACCTTCAGATTGGACAAAAGCAGTAATTGCACCTATCTATAAGCAACGGAACAGGAAGGATTGCAACAGCTATCTCATTGATTAATATATCAGGCAAAGTATTCACGGGCATCTTGGAAGGGAGGATGCGATCAGTCGTTGAGAGGAAGTTGGATGAAAACCAGTGTGGTTTCAGACCACAGAGAGGCTGTCAGGATCAGATTTTCAGTATGCGCCAGGTAATTGAAAAATGCTACGAGAGGAATAGGCAGTTGTGTTTGTTTCGTAGATCTAGAGAAAGCATATGGCAGGGTACAGAGGGGAAAAGATGTTTGCTATACTGGGGGACTATGGAATTAAAGGTAGATTATTAACATCAATCAAAGGCATTTATGTTGACAATTGGGCTTCAGTGAGAATAAATGGTAGAATGAGCTCTTGGTTGAGGCGCTGGCCTTTTGACTCCAACTTGGCAGGTTCGAACCTGGCTCAGTCCGGTGGTATTTGAAGGGGCTCTGATATGTCAGCCTCATGTCGGTAGATTTACTGGCATGTAAAAGAACTCCTGCAGGACTGAATTCTAGCACCTCAACATCTCCAAAAACCGTATAAATAGTTAGTGAACATAAAGCAAATAACATTATTATTATTATTATTATTATTATTATTATTATTATTATTATTATTATTATTATTATTATTATTAATTTTATTATTATTATTATTATTATTATTATTATTATTATTGGTAAGATTAATTAACAAATTCTTTATTCTAAAGTCGAACTAGTCATGTATGTGACAGGCAATCGCGTATGTGGCATAGTGTGAATATTTTACAAACTCGTGGTGTTCATCTGTTTGAGTGGGCATAGAAATTCCACTATTATTGCACGTGTTGGCAGTGTCTGAATTATATCGACTTGTTGTATGACAGCCACATCGCTCCCGAGGTACAGGGCGAGTCCAACAAGGGTTGCCGTTCTTCCTGCATACCGAGTGTCACTAAACGAGAGTGCGGTTGCCGTCACACCATTCCCTTACACCTGTAGAAAATCTGTCAATTTCGATGAATGAATTGGTAAACGGATAGAAAAACAATACTATTTGCTTTACGTCACACCGACATAGATGGGTCTTACGGCGATGATGGGATAGGAAATGAAGAAACGCGTACTTTTTGTTTTCGGAAAATCCACTTAAAGGGTTGCAAAGAATTGAAAAAGTGGGTGAATTTTGAAAATGCGTACCGGCATATCTACAGTATATGTCAAAAATTTAACATGTTACAGACATGAAACTTGGTATTTGGAAAGTCCTTTAAAAATACAAGAACGCATACTTTTTGTTTTCGGAAAAAGCACTTAACGGGGGGGGGGCGGGGTGAAAAAAGTGAATATTTTTCATAATACCTTTACCCTGGAACTATTCTTATGTGAAATTCCTTACCCCTCCAATATCAAAATGAAATATCCTTGTGTCTAACATTTGTATTGCTTGCTGGGAATGTCTTTAATGAGAATACAATTTTGAGGTCTAACATGTAGATGCTCGCTAAGGGAGGATTTTTGGATATTCCATTGCTAAGGGGGTGAAGGGGGGGGGGGGTGAATTTTTAAAATGTGGAGATCTATATCTCAAAACTTAAAAGTTTACAGAGGTCTAAGACTACATCATTTCGAGTAGCCTATGTACGCATTAAGGTATTCTTCTTTGAATAAAGCATGTGCGCTGTAAGATGGTACTTTCGAACATGTTTCATAATTCCATTTTCCCGTATAGTCATTTCATCTTGGATACGTGGTGCAGTATAGGCCTATACAATGTTCTAATCGACACAAGAATGGTATCACCAATTCCTATGCTTGCTACTGTCACTGAAACTGGGTTTATTTTCTTTCTGCAGTTTAAACCTGCCTTTTCCACTAAATCATTCACAACTGGCAACTGTTTATGTGATGATTCTAGCATTGCTCTCAAAGTTTTCTTCACTGCCTTTCGACAAGTTTGTGGAGTCCTGTAGGGAGAAGTCTAAGGGGCAGAGGTGTTTGGTAGTTCCACATCTGGATTCTTCTTCTCTTGGCAGCTCTGCATTTCCTCTGTTGTTCCCCTTTGCTTTAGCATGTTTCTTAGTCTCTTTGTCATAGTTGATGCCTTTATTTGTTGTAATATTTCCTGTCAATGTCTCACTCCATAAAACTAGCATCGTTTCTTTTTTTGAGTAGTACCTTATCTGGTTGGTAGCTTTCTTTGTTCTCTGATCATTGTCCATATTTTAGGTTTGAACTTGGAAAGTGGTCATAGATGTTTGCAGGTAGAGAGTGTATAATCTACATACTTTGAGACACACCATAGCACAGGAAGTGGAGTCTCATAATAATAATAATAATAATAATAATAATCATAATGTAGTATCCAAAAGAAAGTGCATATTGTTGCCATCTAGTGAGAATTTTTAGGTAATAGAATAGCTTTCTAATTTATATTTCACTGGACAAAAAATTAGTCACCCCTGGAGAAATCATTACAAGCGTCATTTAATACCATGTAACTCCACCTCTGGACTTGATAACCGCCTGGATTTGATTAGGAAGAGAGTCCACGAGGTTGTGCAGGTACATCGCATCCAGGTTAAGCAACTTGGTAAGGATTTGATCGGGCCGATGACCTTTGATGTTAGGCCCCTTAAAACAACAAGCAAGCAAGGATTTGATCGCGCAATTCCACCAAATTGCGGGGATACTTATGTTGGCGTTTTACCTGCTGTTCAAACATGTCCCACACAATGGGGTGATTTTGCAGGCAAATTGAAATGTACTAGGGTGGGGAAGTGTTCATAAAACTAGTCACATATGTGTCCAGCCCAAAGAACTTTGCTGTTGACATTTTTAAAAATTGGGATATCAGTAACATACTCATCATGCAGATGTTGACTGAAAGGCAACACGTGATCATCCAGAATGTTTAAATAAACATGCTGGTTCATGTTAGTGGTCACCTCAGTGAGCGAGCCCAATCTATTATACGAAAAACATCCCCAAAACATCACAGACCCACCTCCGGCTTGAACCTGACCTTGCACACATCCAGGAGGAAATGCTTAATTTGGCCCCGGTGCACTTGACGACATGTGTCATTGGAATACAGGCAAAAACATGATCTGTCAGACAACATTACATTCCACCAGTCAGCTACTGCCCCCGTTTGATGACTTCTAGCCCAAATCTAAAGGAATTGCTGCGTTGAGGGGGTTAAAGTGCCTTTTGGGGATCATTGTAAGTATCTAGGCGTTAATATAAGGAAAGATCTTCATTGGGATAATCACATAAATATAATTGTAAATAAAGGGTACAGATCTCTGCCCATGGTTATGAGAGTGTTTAGGGGTTGTAGTAAGGATCTAAAGGAGAGGGCATATACGTCTCTGGTAAGATCCCAACTAGAATATGGGAACCTCACCAGGATTACTTGATTCAAGAACTTGAAAAAATCCAAAGAAAAGCAGCTCAATTTGTTCTTGATGATTTCCGAAAAAAGAGCGTTACAAAAATGTTGCAAAGTTTGGGCTAGGAAGACTTGGGAAAAAGGAGACGAGCTGCACATTTGGGACAAATATTTCAGGTTCCCTTTGGGAATCAATGTCTATGTCATAAGTGGTATATTCCGAGCTGTCAGTGGAGAGATGGTGTGGAATGACATCAGTTGACGAATAAGTTTGAGTGGTGTCTTTAAAAGTAGGAACGATCCCAGTGTGAAGATAAAGCTGGAATCTGTGAGGACAAATTATGGCAAATATTCGTTTTCAGGAAGGGGAGTTAGGGATTGGAATAACTTACCAAGGGAGATCTTCAATAAATTTCCAATTTCTTTGCAATCATTTAAGAAAAGGCTAGGAAAACAACAGATAGGGAATCTGCCACCTGGCTGACTGCCCTAAATGCAGATCAGTAGTGATTGAAACGCGCTTCTGGTCTCTCTCAGTCAGGATCTTTTTCAGACCACAGTTCTGACTTCGTGTTTCGTGGCCATGCGTAGTACACCACTGCTTGTAGCCACATTTTTGCACAGCCCGCTGCGAAACGCCAACGAAACTAGCAACTTCACACGGCCAGATATGATTGCCCATCTTTGCCACTCTGTCGCATCCTTACATTTACCCATGTTGAAGTACACTGTCTGCTTGAAACATCGTCTTTCTGATCGCTACTGCTTTATGCTCACATAGAGGCAGTGTGCGTGCAGTTGATCATGGGACTCGTTCACTGTGCCATCTGTACATTCTTAGCCATCCATCTGTGCGTGCGCACTAGAGTGACTAATTTTTTGTCCGGTGGGCTTCTGTAACATACGAGACTCCTCCTTAAGTCATAAATGTGACCATATAGTAGCATACTTGACCATAAATGTGCAATAATAAATGGCATTAAAATATTTTTCTATAAATTAACAAATTAATTCATTTTAATTTTGAAAAAAAAAAAATTGGAAATTGTCATTCAAATATTATGGCCTGGGGGTATAAAAAGACTGGATATAGTCAGCAATAAACAGTAGTCACTTTAAATAAAGATCCGATGGAACAGAGTTACACTGACTGACCTGTGTTTAAAATTTATTTCGGAGTGTATGTACAACATTTGAATGATGTAATTTATCTCAATATCTCAACTTTTGAGAAAAAATAAAATCCACTACAAAGAAAGTCACATGGGTTTAACTGAAAAGTAAATGCTTGGTAACAATACTGAAGACAAAGAATTTTTGGACCTTGGTTTCAAAATCTGTGGAATGAGCCAAGTGCTTCTAGTTGAAGCCTTTTTGTATCAATTAAAAAAAAAAAAAAAGTAAAGTTACAAAGTTAGTGTCTTGCATCTATAGATGGTGGCAGGAAATAACAATATCTCACTTGCTCTATACCGAAATGCATTTTAAGTGGTAATGAGTTTATATCGGTATGTGAAGTAACTTTCCGATAACTGCAAATTTCCTTTTGGAAAGCTACCTCACATACTTTCTTAACACTTTAGTCACAATAGGGGTTTATTCTTCCCATTATAGACCATTTACTAGGATATCCCTAAAACTCGCATCTGACAGTAATTCATAGTGGTCTCGTGTGATGAGCCCCTTGTACAGCAGCTTTTAATTTACTACTCCCTGATTGTGCCAAATGTTCGAACTATCTGGGTGCTGGTCATGCCTACGCAGTAAAAGTCTTGCAAAACCAAAAAGCCATGTTAACATTTTACTCAGAATCATCTGTTTTCTGTGTATTTTTTGCTTGCTGTAATTTGTGGTTTCATTATTATAGTACCTCAATTTTTTTTTGCTTCAGGGTGTTGATGTAATAAAGATAATATTAGAAAATACCTAGTCATTATTTTCCTATCCATTCAGATGGGTTTTTTCTTCTTTCTTCCCCCTTCATTGCAGCAGATAATATAGTCGAATTGTGTTCAAATAGCTACCATGTAGAGTTTCAAATGTTTAAGATACTATTAGCATTTTGGATGTTTTTAGAACTCTGAAAGAGATCGCCACCATCATCGAACTCCAGCTACCCAGGTACAGTAAATGAACACACACTGCCTCTTTCTGTCCGAGTAGACTTTTTCCTTTTGGATCTGTTATCACTCAAGTCCATGTGCTTCTTGTGAAAGAGTTAAGAAAAGTAAATTATAAATGGGAAGAATCCATGGGAGTGCATTGTTAGTGGACGGATCCCTATGGCAGTTCTGTTATATTTTTTGTGCGTGCAATAATCCATTATAGCTAACCAGCTCAAACTGAAATGCCATTTGCCAATTTGATTGGCACCTTATGCAGTTAGTGCAAGTATCCCTATTTAAACTCCAACTAAATTGATTACTCAGAAAAGTGATATTTTGTTTTGTTGATTCAATTATTAAAAATACATTGAAAATGATTACTTTGCCATCATTTACAGAAAGAGCTCGAAACTTTTCAGCCCTTGACTGGTAGGTCCTTATCACTTGAAACATTCAGTTTTTATCATTGTTTTATGGAACACGAACTGCAGTTACTATGTTATGACGTGTTAAGTTTCTATGCATTTAATTCAAAGATTGGAGTATGAATAAAATGAAGATGGATGAAGATGGTGGTGATAAAAGTCACCAACCAATAAAATATCTTGCTAATCTGAAGGTTCAGTAAGGACTCTGTTATCTGTGATTATTGACATATACAATTGTCGATAGTTACCATAATTTTTGTTGCTGCTTTTTATAGACAGATGACTTCATTGCATTAGGATTTCCTCAATACAACAGCTAACGAGTTAATGGTGCTCTCGTGTAAGCCATCAGCTTGAGAATAATATGACCTGGATCATTTTCTTATAAAACAGTTTTGCATTATCGAACTGAGTAAAATTGTCATGCATGGGTGTTAATAATAATAATAATAATAATAATAATAATAATAATAATAATATCAGTACCATCTATCAGTTGTTTTAGACAAGTAACATTTTAAAAAACCTTTCACCCCCTATATGGGTTGAATTTTTTTAAATGCTCATTTTTGTTTACTTTAAATGAAGAGTTTATATAGTCTACCAAACATTACATCTTCAACCTTAACAACTCCTGGGATATAGGTATTCTTTAGGGAAAATAACGTGATTCCTTTTCAACCATTCATGATCATATTTTCAAAAATGGTTTCATAACCTCGCCTACATAAAATGAAATTAAGTACAATCTTAAAATTTCACATTTCTAGGTGCTGTGATTTGGACTGTGTGTTAATGAGTGTGTTAGTGAATTCAGCCTTCTATGTACTGTATATATAAAATAGGTCATAACAAAGGAGATAAGCACAAAATGCAAACATATTATCTTCTCTCAGGTCAGTCTGTGGTCGCTTCATAAGTCTGAGCAGTATATCTTCAGAAGAAAATTATTATTATTTATTGTAAGGTGTTTGCTAGAGATCTCCAGGTGGTTCAACACTGCTTGTGGAGGATATTAAGAGTTCTCAGATTCTGAGCATAGTTCTGGCGATGCTGCTTTAAGGACAGTGTTCCGTCCAAGGTCACTCTAAGGTACTTTGTTCTAGTTATGGTGAAAAATTCTGCTGCGGAAAGTGCATTCATTTTCTCATTCGCCGAATGAATATTTAAATGAAATCAAGACTTTTTTTTTTTTTACCCCCTTGGATGGAGTCTTCAGTTCTTGAAATATGTCTCCTGTATGAAAAAACATCTTTCCAGCATTTTTCAGCCTTCTTCTGTTCCTTAAACTGTACTGCTAATGGTAGATCGTCAGTGTAGAGAGGTTGCGATGGCAGTTGATCGCAATAGCCATGGCTTGGTCCAAAGCTTGCCTGGTTCACAGAAATATGCTCTAAAATGGAACTGCTTATTCTGTTAATGAAAGCCTATCGAAAAGCTTGTAGCAGCAGTTGAGGAGAACTATGGGACAATAACTTTCCACCTTGTTAGGTCTGCCAAGATACGAAGTAAAAATAACTTTTGTCTTTTTGAACTCTAGTGGAATTTGTCCAGCCAGTAGGATATTGGTGTAGAACCAGTGGTGGCCAGTGAAAAACGTGCTCAATGTGCTACAGTGGGAAAAAAAATAACAGAAACTCGCCTAATGCCAAAAAATGAAATCCATGTGGCACTACTCATTGCAGAACTTCCAACACTTCGGTGTTGAAGCCTTCTATGCATGACACAATCTTATTTCTGATGGATAATGTGGTAAGTGCATTGAGGCATTCCTGGGATAAAGTGTTCCTTAAGAATGTTTCTACCTTTGTCAATGATGAAAAGCATCTCTCGGGTTCTGCTGTCATAATTGGAGCTGTGATTGGAATCTTGAGTAACTTTGTCACTTCCCAGAATGTGTCCTGTAGATTGTGTGATAGTATATGCTGAAGCAGTGGAACAGCGCCTTCAGGGTTTTTAAAGTCCTTCCCTCTCATACAAAATGCATAGTTTTGTCTTCAGCTTGCTCTTGTCCAGAACTGAGTAATATTGAACAGCTGCTTCAAGTTCCCCTTCTGGAAAGTTTCCTGAGACGTCACAGAAGTTAATAAAGAGTTAAATAAATTTGCTTCATCAAGATGATTTAATGAACTAAAGTGCTGGTGAGCCTTTTGTGTCATTCTTTCTCACACACTTCAGTTGTGTCAATCTGCCTTCTTCCATTTTCCTTCCCTTACAAATTAAGGAAGATTTTGTTTCAGCCTGGCAGCTCTGACCTATGCAATCTGCACCACAACACCTATGATATTAGACACTGCATTCCTTGCTTTAATCGCATCTATCGATCTTGATTGTAACTGTTTGTATAAAAAGTTTACATGTTGTATTATTTTGCTAAAAAAGTTAACCAGTAAATAAATTCTTCATTATTCAAATAATGCTGCAAACTAATTGCTCTGTGGCAAGTTTTGTCATGTGGCATTTTTTTTCCCATTCTAGCATTCATTCTTTAAAACTTTCCTTGTTTTGAAATATTACATTCACAGTTCTAGATTTAAAGTTCCTCCGAGTCACAGGACAGCTCGGAATTTGACGAGCCACCATTGATTGCAATACAGCCTAGCATTGTGGTGACCTTGGAAAGTATGTGGGGAAAGGTGATAAATCAAGGAAAAGCACCCTTAGAGATTTGTTTTGTGAAGCAGCTTTTTCCATCATTAAGCTCTATTGATGAGCATAGCAATGTATGAAGTGTGCACTAGGATAATGAATCTTTTGCTTGAACTCTCCCTCTTGCGCAACTCATCTTGTAACATCCATCAAATGATTGCGCAATTAGTTTGTGAGGTTTATTGTCAAACAGGATTTAGTTCATTTAAGATGCATTCAGAAATTGCATCTGCACTTTGACCAACACCGCCTATATTATAAGGCTTGTGCGCTGAGCAATACTTCTGCCAAGAGTAGTCGTACAAGTCCTGTCCACCCGAGAGCAGATTCTACTGGTGGGCACTTGTAGAAATTTTTTTTTTCTTTCTGGATTACAATAAATAAATATTATATTTCTATTGACATACATCGCTAATTTAATAAAATCTGGTTTATATCCATTGTTTCATACACTAATACACTGTAACTTACCTGTTTTGACACTGAAAATCCAGAAAATTATAAAGGGAAAGATGACAATCAGGTCTATACACATGTTTTGAACTATATCCAAATTAGTATATTTAATAATGAAAACATTAATACATCTTTTATAAGTGATAGCTTTGATAATCATATTAGTAATGATGAATATAGAGTAGTGATGAATAAAAATAATTAAACTTATCTGTACAGTATGTATTGCAACCACATTCCACCGCATAAATCCAGGACAGTGTGTACAATTAAAATTCAAATCAGGCTTCACTTAATTTTACAGAATATGTTTCTCTTTCTAGGGACAGTATCCTTCACAATGCTTTGATTTTTCTTTTCTAGTGTAATTATTGAGAAGTACATTGGTTTCATCTAGCTTGAGAACCAGTCTAGTACACATGTATAGTTACAAAAATGTGTATAGGGCTAATTAAGTTATTTTTCCCGATGATACATTTCAGGATTTCAACGTTCCTTTCAACAATATATTATGAATTATTATTAATAATAATAATACAAAACTGTCAAAAGAGTAACACAGTTATTTTCTTATGCTAAGTTATGTGCAAACATAAGGTTATGCTTTGCGTTATTATAATCATAAAAGAACTTACACCTTTATTGTTTTGCTGATAGTTAAATTTTCCTTCAGGATAGCCTGTATCCATTTTTCTAATAATTGTTCTTTCTTTGGTAATGAAAAAACTTACACTTTTGGTCCTGTCAGGTAATTTTCTTTACACCTGTCTGTGGATGAAATGAAAGTTAGAGTCATGGAGTTCCAAACAATCCTGGATCAAATCTATCTTGTAGCAAAATGAAACATTATCTTGCGTTTGTGGCAACTTCAATGTAAGCCAGCTAGCTGTGACCTCTGATTCAGGATTTGTATTAATGAAGAAACTTTCTTCATTTTTAAGACAATCTGAAAGTTTAACCCCCATCGAATCTGAAGTTTCTCAGCAAGGGGTTGACTTAGGTTTCCTGCTTAAAAAAATAATTAATAATACTCTGTGTGAAGTAACAGAAGTGTTAGTGTCATCTGATCATTTTGCTCTCAGTCTCTGTCTTTCCCGAGTATTTTGTCTACCATGGTGCAGTAAATGTTTATTCATTTGGACAAACGTGGACTTTCCTCACATTACAAAATCTTTCATCGTGTTCTGTGTAAGAGCTTGCTTGAATTATGTTCTTCCCACTTGATTTTGCAAGTGATCTCCTTTGTAATTTATTATTTAAAACAATGTACCTTCACATATCTGATTTATTTGAAGCCATGATTTCCAATGTTGACTTCTTGAGAGAGAGTAGGGTTGCTTCGTTGCACTTCCCCTTGAAACGGTAATCACCACCACCACTTGTTAAGAGTTCAGTGTGAAAAATTGTCAGTCAGCAAAATTTGTAATACAAGATATTAAGACCTAAGAGCTGAAATAAAAGCTATTATTAAACACAGGAGGACATGTTTCATCCAATTTAGTGGAGATTTCTCAGATCACAATTAAAAATGGAAAACTCGCTGTCGGCTGCCCTGAAGATGTTTTTCTGTGGTTTCCCATTTTCACATCAGGCAAATGCTGGGGCTGTACCTTAATTAAGGCCACGGCCACTTTCTTCCTACTCCTAACCTTTTCCTGTTGCATCGTTGTCATAAGACCTGTCTATGTTGGTGCGATGTAAAGCAAAATTGGAAAAATAAATAAATAAATAAATGGAAAAATCACATTTGAAGTGTTCAGACTTGAAATGATTGTAAGCTTTGTGAATGTGCTAGTGTGTACTGTAGGTTGTTGAGGTACTTAGCTTATTCTGCACTTCTTGTTGCATGTCCTCTCATTGTGCCCCAGCTAGCATAACTGAAATAGTTTGTATCAATTAGATGGGTTTGTTGTCCAACATAATCTCTCCATCTGTCTTATATTTATGTAGACAAGGAAATGGAAATAATCTCTTCAGAGCGATAGGAAGAAGATTCCTTTTGGAGTTGACATATCTACAGTGCTATACACTTCTTTAGCATTGACACATAGCAAGGTACCCATTTTCTGGAAAAAAACAGGGAAACTGGAAAAGCACAGGGAAATAAAAATGCAGAAAATATACAGGGAAAACTCAGGGACATGACTTGTCACATCAAAATTAAGCTTTTGATCTAAGATTTGATCCAAATGGAATGATCAAACGAGACTAATATGTAGACACTACTAGATTTGTACACAGCGTGTAGTACTTTGAGAGAAAAATACAGAGGGACGGATAGAATGAGCGTTCCTGGTAGTGAAAGAGAGTGAATGAAGGCATACTTGTGCTAACTGCTGAAAGGGAGCAGTACATGAGGCGTGCGATGCATCTATATTGCATTAGGTCAAGTGTGGTGTAGCTTTCATTTCACTGTTCAAGATAACTTCATTCCAGGTCTTTACTTTCGTAGTAATATTAAATGTTCGTAGATAATAAATTTGTAATTGCTTTGTTTTCATTAAACAAAAACTAAAATTCCATACCTGAGAAGCAAAAGGGCATATGTCCATTTTACAGAATTATAATAATACACACCTCAAAAATGTTTTGCACTGCCTGGATTTCAGGGTTTGTAGGTTGCTGATGACCCCAGGTAATGTATGGGATGCAAATACACACTTTATGTCAAGCATAACACAATTGGTTTAGAGAAAATCCAACGACATGCGCAACACAAACAGTATTCTTCAGTAACATGCATCTGCCTATCGAACATGGGAATCTGATTGTGCCTCTCAGTATGGTGTTACTCCACCCCATGCAGTGAAGCATGATCGGACCCGTCCTGCCCACAAGGCGGTTGAGGCTGTCCTGGTCGATCCTGTCCCACTTTTTGATAATAGCCCTCTGGTCAGGTGAGAGGTGGATTCGTTCATTGTCACACTGTTTGTCTCAGCATATGCCTGGCACATTTAATGGGATTTATGTCCAGAGACACTGCAGGCCAGTCCATCCGATGAATGTGGGCCTTCCTGAGGAAGAGGTTCACAATATTGGAGTGGTGTGGGTGCGCGTTGTCATCTTGCAGAATGAGTCTCTGCAAAATGTTGTCAATAGAGTTGAACAATTTGCCCAAGGATTCTGTTCCAATATTGTGTACCAGTCATATTGCTCTCTACGAGAATGAGTGGCGTCCAACATCCATATATAATGCCGCCCCAAAACACGATGGATCTGCCTCCCTGATGGGCATGTTGGGTGGCGCACAGGACTCATCTGGCGTTACCTTGCTCTCTCCAAACCCTCCTCCAGCGTCACACATTTGGCAGTCCAAATGCTCCCTTGCCTATTCTGTACCTGGTGCCACAGTGTTGTGGTGTACGTGCAGGTGCTCGCCAAGGAACTCTCGAGTGTAGATGATCCCTATGTAGACTATATCTGATTGTCTGTGTAGACACATCCTTACCAGTTGCCTGCTGTAAGGCATTACGCAGTTCTGTTGCAGTGTGTGCCAGGATTCACATGTAATGGTCATCAGCTGCTGTTGTTGACCTCGGACAACCGAGGAGGATCTTCAACATTTTATATTTCATGAAAGCGTCTGTACGTCCTGTCAACATCGCTATATTGTACACCAACCAGGTCGGCAATTGCCTCAAAGAGGCCTTGCCGACTCAATGTCACTATGTGTGTATGGTCAAAAGCGGTAATGACTTGTAGAGGCATGTCTGTATACTGCACAGGACACAAATGTGCTAGTCATGTTGTGTCCACTGGTGACAGTAAGAATGCAACCCTCTGGACTGTTCCGGGACTGCTTTTATTACCTCCACGTCCACTAACAGGTAGTGTTAAACGTCATTCAGATGTCTGTTCATCATGCAACAACTCTTAGAGCGAACATCCTTCATGAACACAAAAAACAGGTGGTGCAAAACTTTTTTTGAGGTGTGTATTATAAATTAAAAAGACAATAACTTTATGTAATATACATAACTTGAGGTGCTAACTATTATGGACTGCCCATAATTATTATGGATATGATACAAGGTCTTAATATTTGAGTGACTCCACCTTTACAGTAGAGTACAACGTTATTCCTTTTTGTTTTATTTTAAAAAGGGACATGTTTCGTCTCTTCCTTGTGAGACATCTTCAGCCTAAAAATATTATTATAATAAACACGTGATATTCTTAATAGCACTAAAAGACAATGACTTAACCTTAAATTTTTAAGAGTCAAGATGACTCAATCTGTCATATGTAAACACAGTTTTAAAAACAGTTCATGTTGTTAAAAAATTGCCGTAAGACCAAATTATTTGGTGATGAAAGTCCCATTGAGTTTTGATACTCAAAATAAAAATTAATGTGATATCACAGTGTTCTAAAATCGTAATAAATCTTGAATTAGGTTCAATGTCACCTCAAGTTGGAAGCTTGAGTATGTATTTGTCTAGCTAAACAGGGCTTGTTTTTCTAGATAGAATTACTCAATATGCTGGTTATGTAGCCGGACAATTCGTGCGATACATATATTATTGGTATATGAAAGCAGCAGTCCCACACAGAACTGCACACGAGCCGGCCGGACAAGAGAGAGAGAAACAGGGCAGAGAAAACCTTTCATATACGTATAATATCCGCCGTAAGACCTATCTGTGTCAGTGCGACATAAAGCCACTAGGGAAAAAAAAATTGTATCTTGTTGAGGCTGACAATACGGATTAATTATGAAATTTATTTCTTGTGGTATTGTTATGGATTTCACCTCAGTATTCAGGAGAAACTCTTATGGAGAAATGAAATCATTACAGAAAAGAATATTCTGCAAAGAATGGAATGTGTCAGTGGTGCTTGTTATTTTGCACACTAGTTGACCAGCATATTTGAACTACACTTCCATTTGTTAAGAATGAAGCCATACTTTTCAGTGTCAGCTTAGTTAAATGTAACAAAAACTTTTCAGTCTGTCAAGCACACTGCAGTTACAATATAAATTATAACACTATAAACATACCTGAGTAAATACACACTATTATACAAAGAATGACATGTTTTGTTCTACAAGAATATCCTCAGATTCTATAAAATCAATTAAAACATGCTAATATATGTACAATATTGTTTACATAGTGTAAACTTGTCAATGATAAAGAGTTTAGTGATAGCATGAACCAGTGAATGAAAATCCACAGCCTGTTTCCAGTCATCTGACCGGGTCAGGGATGGAATGAATGAAGCCCCCATCTAGCGGCGAGGATAGGAAATGTGCCGGCTGCCGAAGCATGTCGCACTCCTCTGAGGCAATGATAAATGATTGACAGATGAAATAAAATGATAGTGGAGAGTGTTGCTGGAATGAAAGATGACAGGGAAAACCAGAGTACCCGGAGAAAAAGCTGTCCTGCCTCCGTTTTGTCCAGCACAAATCTAACATGGAGTGACCGGGATTTGAACCACGGTATCCAGTGGTGAGAGGCTGGCGAGCTGCCGCCTGAGCCATGGAGGCTTCAGCATGAACCAGTAATGACAAAAAATAAATTTACAAGTATTAATATAATGAAAAAACTTACGTACTTATCTAGACTGCCGATGCTAAGTCTGTTGTCACCAAACACTATTTTAGGACTGTGGTCATGGAAAGTTTTGGGTAAAGCACACTGCTCGCGGAGGGGGGAGGGGAAGCATGGGAGGAGCCATGTGGAGCGTTGTGGATCTATCCTATTGGATGTTAAAATCTAGTATACTGTAGTGTGGAGAAAGGAGGGGGAAGTAGAACAGAGCGAGTGGAGCGCTGTGGAACGTTCTGTCAACACTGGAGAAGGGAGAGAAGGTTATTAACCGACTTCATGTTAAAATGTACTTCTATGTGATATGGATTATTGCAAGTTAATGATTTTAGGTGAATAAAGTAAGTAATTCAAATAGAAACTAACTATTAAATGTTATTATTATGATAAAAGTTAATTTAGTGAGTGAGTGTTGTCCAGATGTTACGTGAGTAGAGCGAAGAGGGGGAATTTTTTAAGTGTGTGTGGTCATTTAGGTTGGTTACATTTTTTGCTATGTAAATTTTGATTGCTTCCTTTATATTTAAAGATTTACTTTTATTTTGGATGTGTAAACTTTTTAGATCTGTGTTGATTTCTGTGAAATGGTGTGAACAATCGTATATGTGCTTCCCGAAGGCTGAATGCCGATTTAATCTCACCGCGTTTTTGTGTTCTTTGTATCTTGTGAGGAAATTATGTTTTCTTTGACCTATATATGTGGTACTGCAGTTAGGTTCTTGGCACGTTTCGTTTAATAATTCATGTTATCACTAAACTCTCTATCATTGACAAGTTTACGAAACGTAAACAATACTGTACATATATAAGCATGTTTTAAGTGATTTGATAGAATCTGAGGATGTTCTTGTACAACGACAGTGAGACAGGCCAGGTCATAAGGAAGGTTGGACAAGGTCGGGGACGCATGACAACCCCACAGGATGACCGATATCTGACCATCTGTGCGTTGCGGCGTCGTTCAGCAACTGCCAGAGAACTGCAACAAGACCTCAGAAGGGTCACTGGAGTCACAGTGTCTGAGCAGACAGTAAGGAACAGGTTAAGAGAAGTGTCCTTACGACCCAGACGTCCTGTTCGATTGCCCCGTTTAACGCAGCAACATCGCGCAGCTCGCCTTCTGTTTGCCCGTACCCACGTCAACAGGCAACTTCGCCAATGGAGACCTGTGTTGTTCACAGACAAGTCCAGATTTCCCCTGATGGGCGTCAGCGTGTATGGAGACGCCATGGTGAGCAGTACATGCCAAATGTTATCCAGGAAGGCGACCGATGCGGACAAGTTTCTGTGATGATGTGGGGTGGCATCAGTATTGATGGCCGGATGGATCTTGTCGTCGTCCGTGGTAATCTTACCGTTGTGGAGTACATCGAGCATATACTGCTACAGCATGTGTTGCTTGCTGCATACGGTGTTTGCCTGAATTCGTACTCATGCGCGACAATGCCAGGACTCATGTAGTGCGCATCACCAGAGCTGTCGTGCGAGAACTGGACATTCAAGAAATGGGATGGCCGGCAGTGAGTTCCAAACTTAATCCCATCGAGCATGTGTGGAATAGGCTTGACAGAAGTGTTCGTGGGCGTCCTGTTCCACCACGGACTCTCCAAGACCTCGAACAGGCTCTCATTGAAGAATGGGACCTGATACCGCGACATGACCTCTGTCAACTTATACGGAGCATGCCACGTAAATGCCAAGCACGTGGAGGACATACACCATATACTGAAGCTCTCCAACTGTGATAAAAATCCATCCTGGGGGACTATTATCACTTTGTTTTCGCCCCTATTTGGACATTTCCGTTTGTGTTCTGAAAATGAACGTGAATCCATCAATGTTCTTTTGTATACTTCAACGGTGAAGAATAAAGGTTTAGTTGGTAATATACCTGGGTGTGATCTGTTGTTTGTGGAGTATGGCATAGTTCAAAAACATGTTCCCCTACCTTTTTTGATCTGTGTAGCTGTTGTGATGTATGGCAATGTTTTAATAATATTATCTTTTCGCTTTTCCTCTGGTTATATTGGATATTCATTTATAGGAAGGGGAGATGGGGATTGGAATAAGTATTTCCTATTTCTTTGAAATCATTTAAGAAAAGGCTAGGAAAACAACAGATAGGGAATCTGTCACCTGGGCAACTGCCCTAAGTGCAGATCAGTATTGATTGATACTCCTATAAGAATAATTGTATCAGAATGAAACATGTCATTCTTTGTATAGTAGTGTGTATTTTCTCAGGTATGTTTATAGTGTTATAGTGTTATAATTTATATTGTAATTGCAGTGTGTTTGACAGACTAAAAAGTTTTTGTTACACTTCCATTTAGTAAAGACACTGGGAACTTTATTGCTGAGTTTCTGAAAACTAACCCATACATTTCTGTTACTAGCGTGTATAGAAACTGGCAAGCTTACTTACGCCAATTTCAAGAATAAGGTCCCTGTTGAATACAAGCATTAGTTTGAAGAGTGATTGACTGATTGCTTGCTGTGAGCAATGTAGTTCATTTTCGTTGGTTGTGGTCTTTCTTGTAGTGTAGTGGCTATATATGATGGGATTATTGATAACCTACTTCACAGATTGGCACTTTATGATAACTTGTAGCTTGTTTAACTTATGGTACATTTACTTCAAGTTCTTTATGCCATTGTAAGATTACATGCAAAATATGTTCCAAGATGATAATTCCAGAGTATGATAAACATACTTGAGCATCACTCTTATGTACCTACCATGTCCCAGTAAATTTAATGCAGGGAAAAGAGACTTAAATTACTAGTGGGTATGCTGCTTAGGAAAGGTACTCTTCTTATTTAGTTCGATTAGTTGCCTGTGTTCTGCCTTTGATTCACATGAGATTCATTACTAGATGCGGGAGTCCATTGTTATCTACTAGGTGTTTCAGGATGAGAGAATTAGCACTGAACTAATTAGAATGGAAGCTTTCCATAATAATAATAATAATAATAATTTGTCATACTAATTATACATGATTCACTTTTAGCAAGAACTGATTAATTTTAACTTCCTTCAGCATTTAAATTGTCAATGCTGGTTAGCACTTTATGGTAAGTTCTACCTTGTATTATAAATTAAAAAGAAAATAACTCCATGTAATTTACATAACTTAGAGATGCTAACGTTTATGGACTACCCATAATTATTACAAATTTCATCTCAGTATTCAGAACAAACTCTTATGGAGAAACAAAATCATCACAGAAAGAATTCTACAAAGAATGGAATGTGTCAGTGGTGCTTGTTATTTTGCACACTAGTTGATCAGCATAAATATTCGAACAAAACTTCTGTGAAGAATTGTGCTAGCCTTGGTCAGACAGTTATATTGAAGAAAAAGAAGACCTTCATTCCTTTCTGGAATTGGGCCAGGAAGCAATGCTAGCAGTAAATAGGGGAGCATGTATATGTCCATGAAGATGATTGAGAGAAGTTAATGCCTGGTTAAATCATGTATATGATGTGGGTGTCTGTAGTTAAGCCGTAGTTTATAAAACGTTGGTAATCACTAGATGGCCTTGCATGTAGTCCTGTGGGTTTAATTACCCGCTAGATAATAGGGGGTATCTTATTACGAGATAATAGAATCATTTCGTATTGACGGTTTTCACTTTACAAAGGTGAAAAAATGAGTGTATCCTAATTCAATACATCATATATTCCATCATTAGCCGGAGTAATCAAATTCAAGCATGTTTCGGTTTGTTTGAGCCATCTTCAGTGGAAAAAGGGGAGGGGGGGTTGAAATAACATACATAGTAAAAGCTAAAAATGCAAAAAAGCATAATGAAGGAACAAATGAAAAAACATAAGAGAGCCTAGATGGAAACAAAATTAGCACAATATACAATATTTACATCACCATGTGGAGCAAAAAACAACTCAGTGCAACAAAATTCAGTGAAACAGGGGTTAATATAAAACATAATTGAAACTAAAAACTGTGTTAACCTAAGAAGAAAATAATGAAAACAAGTGATACAGATGGAAATGAACAATAAGTGCACATAGTGAGGTTGCGGACCTCTTAGTTTACAAAATATTGGTTGACGCATCCTCTCTGATACCTTGCATTATACGTTATAGTTTTTACAGCTGCAGTAGAATAATTGAAAACTCGTTGGTACTTGGCTCATATGAGGCATCATTACAATTTGAATATAGTATAAATCAAGGAATTTCATCAAAGTTTTTACGCTGATTGTTATAATAACAACAACAACAATATAGTCATAAAAGTAAACTCGTGTCCTAATCCTTATGTGGTGCAGTTCTTATCAGTTACACCCCCAATGGAGGTTAGCTGCATTTACCGTTTTAACCACATGCCAGCGCTCTTGCCATTCTTAAATCTCTGGCAAAGCTGGTAATCGAACCCAAACCTCAGAGGACAGTAGCTCAGTGTTCTCCCTAGGACCTTTTTACTGGTCGCACTGCCCTGCAGTTTTTACAGACTGCCCAGCTAACATAACCTAGATATGTGCTATTTACATAATATTAATACATATTTAAGTCACTGGGTGCTCCAAATTAAAGTGTATATACAGTAAAACTGTTTATTTAAATGATAAATCAACATTAATATTAGCACAATTGCATCGATTACATCGTAGTTTAAATATTTAGCTTGACTATCACGTAATGTCATGTGTGAGAGGTGTCAGGATTAGCATGGAATCGCATGCGAGCACTCAATAACACATATCGTCACAAACCTGTATGGCACTCCACAGCAACCGAATGCTAAGTCCTAGCGTTACATGATTATGAACGAACAGTAGAATACTAGAAGTTATGTCTTGTTCTTGATAATAACACTAAACTAGTTCAGTTTTGCAGTTAATACCAGGTGTGTGCATAAGTCTTTTCCGGTTTCACTAAGAGATGGCGCCAGCGAGCAGTACATAATGTATGAATTTGACACATACGTCAGTTTGTTCATCTAACATTGACCTACCAACACACGCAAGTGAGTATGCCAAACACTAGCATCTGTGTTGTATTGTTCAGTGATGATGTCGACTTTTGTGCCTGAAAAAGAACATTTGCGGCACACATTGCTTTTCTTATTTAATCAAAAGAAAAAGGCTGTGGAAACTCATCATTTGATGGTAGAAACATATGGTAAACATGCTTCATCGATTAGAACATATGAGACATGGTTTCGACAATTTAAACGTGGTGATTTCGATGTGAAAGACCATACTTTGTGTCTGGTGGGACCAGAGCGGTATTATGAACTTGAAGCTCCGGCGAAACCGTTAATGCACAACGCTATCGCCAACAAATGATTAATTTAAATCACGCATTGATCGAAAGATGACCGGAATGGGCCAGAAGACATGGCAAAGTGTTTTTTTTCCACGGCAATGCGCCATCTCACACAGCAAAACCAGTGGAAGACACCTTGAAATCACTTGGATGAAGATTCTTCCGCACATGCCGTACCCCCCCACCTGATGTAGCGCCATCTGACTATCAACTCTTCGCATCAATGGGACACACGCTCGCAGGACAGGACTTCAGCAATTTCGAGGAAGTTGGAAAATGGCTCGACGAATGGTTTGCCGCAAAAGACAAGGAGTTTTTCTGGCATAGTATTCATAACTTACCTGGGAGATGGGCGAAGTGTGTAGAAGCCAGCGACCAACATTTTGAATAAACAAAAAATGAATTTCCCTTGAAAATTACCTGTTTTCTTCACCACAAAAACCGGCAAAAACTTACGCATACACCTTGTATTTACCTGTATAATATTATTAATGAACTGAGGGGAATAAATTTAAATTTTATCATATTCATTTTTTATGTAGTATTCCCCGCTCGGTTACTCATTCCTGCCACCCAGCTGACGAAAATTTCTGGGGAGAACACTGCAGCTAATAGCGCTAACTGTTATGCTATGGAGGCAGACGTAATCATAACAATGTACCTTCAGCCTGAACAATCCAATTTTCAGCATGATCTGAATCACTGCTTTCAGCGTGATCACTTGATTGGCAGTAATCTTCGTCTGCAGCTTCTGCTTTTAGGTCCTCTATATCTGGACAACACACATTAGGCATTACCTTCTGGAATGTTGTGCATTAGACTCAGAAACTCTTCATTAGTAAGAGGTGGTGGTCTACGAGACATGTTTATTTTACTGTGACAAGATGATGAATGAAGACACTACTGGAGACACAGGGGAAACAATTCTTGTACAGTTTGTAATGTATTAGAGTTCAACTGTTGTGTTATTGAACATTACTGTTGTTGATAGAATAATTATGAGCAGATGATTATATCTCTACGAGAGCTGAAGACCTGTGTTACAATACATTTTATTATGATAATTAATACAGCAGTCAAAATCACTGCTCTGGCAGTTGTAGGTGTACTTGTTACTAACACCCTATTCAATGATGCAAAGTTAATGACCACTAATCAGGAAAAGTTACAGCAGCTCATTATCCTATGTTAAAATCTGTAATGAAACTAGAATAGGGAGAACAGGTAGCGGCCATTTTGACCGCTCTGGTGGTCCTAGTGTTAAGTCACACTCCATGATACAGCTGATAACACTTTACTTTTCACCAGCCATGTAAATACTGGGAGCACCTATTTCATTCCTAGGCCCAATTAAGTACAGTATGTACTAGTAAACACTTCACAATTATAGGGGACGATGACGTAGATGTTAGGCCCCTTTAAACAACAATCATCATCATAGTCATTTCACAATTACATTTTTTGTTAGGCAGTTCCTACATTCACATGCATACCAAGCTCCTGATTGGATATTAAATATTTGCAATACTTCCTGTAAATCTGTTGAACAGTGATCATTCCTAAAGGACTGTTTGACTGTTGAATTTTGCCTTGTTTTAATTTCACTCAGTTCAGCATTTGTTTTTCTCTTCAGGGCTTGTATTTTAGTAATATCTGCTGAGTATATTTTGCATTATTTATATTGAAATCACGTCTAATTCTCCCTATTATACTGGTTCAGGGCACTTCCTGGATTGATGACCGAGGACAGATGACTACTCCCAATATGGGTAAGTTATATGCTGTAGGTTGGATTCAGCGTGACTTCTGCTAGGAATATTAAATATCAAATTGCACAAAATGATCAAAAATGTTTAAAGTTGTGTTAACCTACAGAAATTAAAAGCTGTTTTGTACAGTGTTCAACAATAACCCAGGCTTGCTTGAAGCCTCATTTGATGACAAATGTGAAAAGAAAGACACTATATATATAAAATATGACTCCAGAAGTGCTGTGTTGTATACAAGAAGCAAACAATATATAACACAACTAAATAGTTTATTTTAGTGAGATTTTTTACAAGATACTTAGAAATAAATTATCTGTTGACTTGCTTCTTATTTGGAGCATGCTAAATGTTATAATGAGTTGGCTTGATGTGGAATTGAGAATTATGAGAATGCTAGAAGTGGGACGAGGCTACCAGGAAGGCGGAAATAGGGAGACAGTAGTGAGTCCAGAGGTGAAACCTCCCGATCAGAGTTCAGTCCGCCTATTCAGCCCACATTTTTAAGAGGGGTACCTCCGTGTCTGACTTACGGCATAGAGCTGATCGTTGGACACAGCTGACTGCCTACTGCCGCTGAGTTCGCCTCTTATTTATATGGGCTGGCTGACATCACACACCATGAGTCAGCGTGCTAGTTGGATACACCACGCGCATTCTCAGAGATTCGATGCGGGAGCGGGTTGCATACCTGCAAGGCGGAGGACACCAACAAGAAGCATGTAAATTCATGACTCAACACTCCCAACTGCATAATGATATCAAACATCTCATTTGGTAAAATTATTCCAATCCCAACTCCTCTTTGTATAAACTAATATCTGCCCCAATTTGTCCCCTTGAATTCCAACTTGATTGGTCTATTCCACTGACAGCTCAGAACCTACCGCTTAATTGAAGTTGAGTAGTTCATCTTCTTTCTCTCAGGTCTTCCCAGCCTAAACTTCACAGCATATTCGTAATGCTACTCTTTTGTCTGAAATCATCTAGAACTGCTTTTCTTATTTTTCTTTTTATTTCTATTTTTCAGTTCTTGAATCATTTAATCCTGGTGAGGAACACATACACTGGAACCTTACTCTAATAGTGGTCGTACCAGCGACTAACATGCCCTCTCTTTTAAATCTTTACTTTTTTTTTTTTGCTATGGGCTTTACGTCGCACCGACACAGATAGGTCTTATGGCGACGATGGGATAGGGAAGGCCTAGGAGTTGGAAGGAAGCGGCCATGGCCTTAATTAAGGTACAGCCCCAGCATTTGCCTGGTGTGAAAATGGGAAACCATGGAAAACCATCTTCAGGGCTGCCGATAGTGGGATTCGAACCTACTATCTCCCGGATGCAAGCTCACAACCGTGCGCCTCTATGCGCACGGCCAACTCGCCCGGTTAAATCTTTACTACAACCTTCAAGTACCCTCATAACGATGTAAAGAGATCTGTAACCTTTATTTACAATCCTGTTCATGTGACTACCCCAATTAAGAACTTTCCATCTATTAACACCTACTTACTTGTAATGAGAGGACATAAACCTGATTTTTCACCTCATTTACCATCATATCATTGTTTGCTGTTCATTTTACATCATTATGGAGGTTTTCTTGCAGTTCTTCACAATCTTGTAACTTATGTATTACTCTATACAATATAACATCATCTGCAAAAAGCCTGATCTGTGATTCCAGTTCTTTACCCATATCAGTTATATATATATAAAGAAAACACAATGGTCCAATATTACTGCCTTGAGGAATTCCCTCTTAATGATTACAGGATCAGATAATCCTTCACTTACCCTAATTATCTGACTTGTGTTATCTAGAAACTATAGCCAACCATTCAGTCACTCTTTTGTCTAGTCAAATTGCACTCATTTTTGTCGGTAGTCTCCCATGACCTATCAAAAGACATAGGTCAGTCACGATACAGTCCATTTGACATCCTGAATCTAAAATATCTCCTATGTCTGGCTGGAATCCTGCAATTTGAGCCTCTCTGAAATAACCTTTCTAAAACCCAAACTTCTTCTTATCAAGCCAGTTAGTAATTTTGTAAACATGTCTAATATAATCAGAAGTAATATTTTCCCAAAGCTTACATGCAATACGTATCAAGCTGAATGGCCTGTAATCAACCACTTTATGGTTATCACTTTTTCCTTTATACACAGTGGCTAATATAGCAACTCCCCATACAATTAGTATAGCTCCCTTATGCAAACAGTAATCAAATAAGTACTTGAGATATGGTACTGTTACGTGGCAGCCCTGTCGTAGCGCCCTTTGGTACTTCCTCTCATCTGGAACAGAACTTACTCTCTTCTGGACGAGATCTTCAGGACCTGCAGAACATGCTTTATGTCATGGGGACCCTCCTCGATATTTCTCTAGCCGTCTTTCCCTTCTGAGTTTCCATCTCCTTCTGGCCGTCTTCCGTCATCATCTGACCTCCCTCCATCTTCTTCTGGCCGTCTTCCATCATCTTATGGCAGTCTTCTGACTGCCTCCGTTTGTCTTCTGGCTGTCTTCCTTCTACTTCCATTCATCTTCTGGCCATCTTCTATCTTCTTCTGGTTGTGTTCCGACTTCTTCTGGCTATCCTCCATCTCCTGTCTATCTTCAGTCTCCCAGCTATCTCTCATCATCTTCTGGCTGACTTCCACCTTCATCTGGCTGTCTTCCATCTTTCTTGGGCTTTCTTCCATCTTCTGGGTTTCATCATCACCTTTTGGCCTTCTTCTTTGTCATTGTTTGACTTTCTTCAATCTTCTCCTCCATCTTCTTCATCATACCGAAGAGCACATTTAACTGAGCCTCCATTTTTGTGAAGCCTGTGGGTTCAACTGACATGTAGAGATTAACACAAGAATAAAACTTCAGAAATATATGTATGTGTACTCACTGTATACAGATGTTCCAGAATGCTCCCGATGGAATTTGAAACCTGTAGTAACAGATCTGCTGATTCATGCTGATTACAGTAGTGTATCACACATAACTTTTGTTATGAATAAAACACAGTCTGTTGTATATCTCTAATTTATTTCAGGATGACCCAGTAATTGTACACACACACACACATACACACACACATGCTCTCTCTCTCTCTCCCCCCCCTCCTCTCTCTCTCTCTCTCTCTCTCTCTCTCTCTCTCTCTCTCTCTCTACCTCTTCAACTATCTGAATGACAACACTCACTAATTGCTGCTTATTTACAAGTCACTGTCCTCTTCATATAGCAGGTGTCCAGCTCATTAGTATTACCTGGGGACGGTAATCCTGGTTGATAGGCCTTTCGCTCGCAAGTCTAGTCACCCTGCACACTAGCTGCAGATGGACATACACGAACCAGGGCTGCTGACCCCAACAACACACAGTGACAGTTCCATGGTTCGACTTCTGAGAAAGTCCAGTAATTCACACAGTCAAACGCAGTGAACTATTTAACACTGACAACTGAACAGCAACAGCTCAACAGTGCTAACCAGCTGGGCAATGACCATTAACACAGTTCCAATTACACTCGCGGCAGCTGTTCCGCAAGCAGACTCCATAACAGTCCTCAGTCCACGGTAGTACACACACATTACTCCAAGGCAGTGCGCCACCACCATTCTGCTGAATATACGTTGATATTCTGACTCGGCGAGGCACAGACAAAAACCAGCACTTCTGCTGTCAAGCTCCAATTGATCACTCCATGTTGGTACACATACAGCACTCCAGTCAGTACTCCAAGGCAGTCGTACTCAGCTCAGGTACTCGGACACTGGTGGCAGCCAACACTGCTGCCGCCCCAGTTCAGCGACTGAACTCCAAAGCTGATTGGTGGAATCCACACCACATACTTGACCCTCCAACACTACAAACACTCCCAGTTCATGGCGGCCATATATTTGTATCTCATTGATGGGTTACTAGAATATTCAGGGCTGAGCTAGAGACAGAACATTCCCATTTCTTGTTCCAGAAGGTACAGGGTAAAAGCAGACAAAGAGAACAAAACAGGGGGAGGCCGGCCATGCCCTTGGGCTGGGAGCTCCCAGTTGCCTCACTAGCCCCTTTCAGGAAGTACCGAACAAGGCCGATATGTAACAGTACTATTACCTATTGCCTTTAGTATATCCCCAGAGCACTTTTCAATTCCAGCTGCTTTCCTTATTTTCAACTTTTGTATCTTCTTATAAATATCTTTGTTATTGTAGGCAAATGTCAATATTTCATTGTATTAGTCACTTCTTCTACCTGGATATTATTCTTATAACCAGCAGTCTTTACCCAAGCAAGTGGCTGCATGGTTTGGGTCATGTAGCTGTCAGCTTGCATTCTGTAGATAGTAGGTTTGAACCTCACTATCAGCAGCCTTTCAAACCGGGCAAATGTTGGGATAAAACCTTAATTAAGTTCATGGCCACCTCCTTCTCACTCCTATCTCTTTCCTATCCCATCATCGCCATAACTACTTGTGCCTCTGTTGGTGCGACGTAAATCTTGACGCACTGCTTACTGAATACTTCTGCTTTATGTCAGTTCTGACATATACACCCTCCTTGTTCATTAATGATTCCTGGAATGTCCTTCTTCAAACCTGTTTCTACCTTAAAATTTGTATGACTGCCAATTATGCTTGCCATCATGTTACCCTTAGCTGATTTCTTCTCTAGATTCAATTTCCTAGTAGGTTCCTTCAGTTTTTCCGTAACCTCTTTACCTCTCTGTTATAATATAGTGGATCTTTACCATCCCTTACTATCATTAGAGCCAACGGCCGTAGCCGTGTTGAAACACCAGTTCCCGTGAGATCTCTGAAGTTAAGCAACATTGGGCGTGGTCAAGATTTGGTTGGGTTGCCACGCGCTGTTGTTGGGGCGTAAGGGAATGGAGGAGCAGAAAGAAACTGGCCACCCTACCATACATATACTCCGGCTCGGGCACGCCTCTGCGGAGGTTCAGACCTGCCTTCGGGCAATGCACCCTTACCTTACTGTCATTAGAGGTACATACCTGTTTTCCCATTTCTGAACAATTGCTTTAAACCAATACCACAGACTGGTTACATTTTCCACTGTTCATAATTACTTTTTTTAAACTCCATCATGCCTGTCTTACCAACCATATGGTACTGACTAATAGTCCTACTTTTACTATCTTCCTTTCTATCACATTTATTTTTAACTATGACGTAAACAGCTTCGTGATCACTTATACCATCTATCACTTCAGTTTCTCTATATAGCTCGTGGTTTTACCAGCATCACATCCAGATTATTCTTCCCTCTAGATGGTTCCATCACGTTCTTACTCAGCTGTCCTTCCCAGATTAACTTATATACGTAATTATAATATTATTATTTGCTTTATGTCCCACTATCTACTTTTATGGCTTTTGGAGATGCCGAGGTGCCGGATAGTCCAGCAGGAGTTCTTTTACGTGCCAGTAAATCTACCGACACGAGGCTGACGTTTTTGAGCACCTTAAAATACCACCGGACTGAGCCAGGATCGAACCTGCCAAGTTGGGGTCAGAGGGCCAGCGCCTCAACTGTCTGAGCCACTCAGCCTGGCAACTTATATACGATTTGTTGGTCTTGCTTCCTATCGCATTAAAATCCCAATTGATAGTTGGTAAATTGAGATCACGCGCTACAGTATGTTCCTTTCCATGTCATTTCCCACACAACTGATTATCTTATCAAATAATTTCACAATAGTGCTGGTGCCACCCTTCCCGGTATGTACACCCCAAAATTCTTCTTCCACCAGTATTATTACTCCCCCTCGTACTGTTCCTATCCTGTCTCTATATTCCTGCATCCATAATATCACTTCTCTGCCATGATTAAACTCCTATTACAATATCTGTTAAATGTATATCTATTAAATTAATTAATTCTCTTCCTTTCTTTACAATACCTCTACAGTTTAACACTAACTTTTTTTAAATGTTGTAACAATTTTTTATGAATACTAACAAATAATAATAAATATAAAATATATCATAAATAAGATATTTATAAAAAAATAATAAAATTAATAAGCATAATTATCCGAAATGTCCGTAGTGTGGGCGCCAGAGTTCACCAGAATGGATCCCTCGAATTTAGATAAGAGCATGATAAACTGTATATCCCAGGGCGTGTACATAATGCTGCGTACTGGTACATCTGCTGCAGGCCTTACCTAACCTCCTGAAAACGACTAATTAGGTAGGAACTGCACCTAGGTTCATCAATAACACTGATTCTAAAATAGCTACCTATATTCTTAACAAATTCCGTGCATGAGCACCTCATCAACATACAACATTATACATATAATACACACATAAAATATTGCTGGAAGACTCCATATTTACAACAACAACAATAATAATAATGAAAACAGTGGGAAAACGAAAGCGAGAACTAAGTTACCATTTGTAAATAGTCCGATGAACAATGTACATGTATGAAGATAAATACCCTTCACTGTCTCTATATCAATTCAACTTACCGATTCTCATAATCGGCTGTTATCACATCACACAGATACTGTACCTTGTACTACTGTGTTCACATATTTTAACACTTGTTGTAAAGATATATACACACACGTCTGTCGATCCTCAACATATAAATTTATGGAAAGTCTGAGATAGCTTTCACCAACATATAATGCTAGGCCGCCACAAGTGCTACAATACTTAATGCGCAAGCACTCTCCACAATCAGTCACTTTCCACAAACATAACAAGACTACGCTCCACGAACGTTTGAAGTCCAGTCCATTGCAGCCGTGTCACTCCAGTACCGTGTATTAGCACCACTTCCTTCCCGTACAGTGCCTCAGTTGTAGTTGTAGTTGTAGTGATATTCCTTCTCGTTCCTTTACAATCACCTCTACAATCACCCTTACAATGTTCCATACAATGTCCTGGTTGCCGCCGTATGATCAACCTTTATAGACATCAACATCCCCCTCCTCTCAGATGAGACGTCTTGATTGGTGCTTGCCCACCAATCATGAGTGAACCTCTTGTCAAGACCAAGCCCTGAACTACTTCTTCCTCCCAAGACAGTAACAAACTCTTGGGAGTTTTACATGAATCACCAAATTTTCCTAATACAACAACAAGCTCATCTCATCAGGCTGGGATATATACATGACTCATGAATTTCCCGACACAAGTACATCACAACAAGCACTGGGGCAGCCATATGACTCATTCAAATTACCAGAGTTATTAAAGCAATGTTTTCCCACTCATGCAAAACAAATTACTCATACCTACATATGTGGATATCTTCCAGCTTATAAATATAAATGACAAAACATACAAATGAAATACCGATAATAATAATAATAATAATAATAATAATAATAATAATAATAATAATAATAATAATAATAAATCAAATACTGACAATAATATCTCTAACTTCTACATATAATTCGGGGGTGTGATATATGTACTATCACAATGTCATCCGAACTCGTCTTCCAGCTCCCCTATACTGCTTTCTAGTCTACCCAGTTTTCCTGGAAGTACCTCCCTTTTACGCCTTTCGGAGATGCCTAGGTGCCGGAATTTTGTCCCGCGGGAGCCCTTTTACGTGCCAGTAAATCTACCAACATGAGGCTGACGTATTTGAGCACCTTCAAATACCCCTGGACTGAGCCAGGATTGAACCTTCCAAGTTGGGGTCAGAAGGTCAGTGCCTCAACTGTCTGAGCCACTCAGCCCGGCTAGTACCTCCTTATAACCCTTCTAAACAAACTGTCTTAGTTATATGTACCACTGCAGTTCAAGTGAAGGCCATCTGAGAGCAGATCTCTTTCTCTTACCCACCCAGTAGTATCTACAAATCTCACTTGCAGTTTCCCACATACCACTCTATAGTCTCTTCCCCGATCACCTTCTAGCCAGTATCCTTCCTACACAGTACTCCACTGATGATGATAGTCTCTACTACAATAAAATTCTTCCATGCTGCATTAACCAGATCTCAGACGTCTTGAACTATGTTGGTATCTATACAGGCTTGCCTTATATTGTTGGTACCAACATGATAAACTACCACTTAAACCAACTAAAGATGGGAGTTCTTCAGAATCTCTCTCCTATCTTGTTCTGTGAACAGTTGAATTTCCATCTAAAAACATTAATTCTATTTGACAGAGCCATTAGTCACTAGATTTTTGCCTTACAAATAAATATTTAAATCACTCAAATGATTTGTAATGTCAGCTAAAATGCTAGGTCAGTAATGCGACTTGTGTGTTTTTATATCGCCACAGTGTGAGAGAGAGTAGTAAAGATCAGCCATGCACAGACTTAGGGCTGCGTCAGGGCTCCCTATCCGTCAAACATAGAGTTGGAATGGGTCGTCGTCATCATCCCTGAGTGGCTGAGACAGATGGTTGAGGCAGTGGCCTTCTGACTCCAACTAGGCAGGTTCGATCCTGGCTCGGTCTGGTGGTTTTTGAAGATGCTCCAATACATCAGCCTCATAATTAAATTGATATAACAAAGAACGTAGTTTAACCTATTCAATTTAATTGTGATATAGTTCAATACGGAACATCACGAAATTTTTATCTTTAAATACATCAGCCTCATGTCGGTAGATTTACTGGCACATAAAGGAACTCCTGTGGGATTAAATTCCGGCACCTCAGCATCTCCGAAAGCCGCAAAAGTAGTTAGTGGGACGTAAAGCAAATAATATTATTTGATCATCATCCATTTCCCTCATCCAGCTCCCACTAATTTGCGATGGTAACGGCACCTTTCTATCTTCCTCTATCAGGCCACTATTATTCCTCCTTAACTGTGTCCAAATCCAGGTTTCTTCTAATTATAGTATTCTTGATCATTTTTAACTACCTTAGTCAAGGTCTCCAGATCCAAGTTTATCCCTCTCTCGACTCTGATTTCCTTCCTGACATCCTATTTCCTATTCTGCCCCCTCATTTCTCATTCTTTCCTTTGTCTTTCCTATCATTCTTCTTAAATATTTCATTTTAATGGCCTTGATTTTATTCTCCTTTCTCTTTGTCAGTGTCCAGGTGTTGAATTTCTTAATCATCTCTTTACACTTAATTGGTACTTCCTTCCTCCACACCAGGTTCGACTCTCACTCTGATGGAATGCATTTCCATGTTGAATCATTTTACTGATCTCCATGTCCAGCCGTGCATCTTCCATCAGTTTGCTGGGCTGAGTGGCTCAGACGGTTGAGGCACTGGCCTTCTGACCCCAACTTGGCAGGTTCAATCCTGGATCAGTTTGGTGGTATTTGAAGGTGCTCAAATATGTCAGCCTTATGTTGGTAGATTTACTGGTACGTAAAAGAACTCCTGCTGGACTAAATCCTGGCACGTTTGCATCTTCGGAAACCATAAAAGTGGTTAGTGGGACATAAATTAAATAACATTATTATTATTATTATTATTATTATTATTATTATTATTATTATTATTATGCAACAGTTCGCTTTCCAAATACTTGAAACTCCCAAAATGTCAAGGTTTTGTCCCTTTATTTTTTAATTCCCTTCCCTTTGTCTTGTTATCAGCATTATTGTCCTGCCTTTTCCAAACTGATTTTCATTCCATAATTTTTAACGGTCTCGCTTTGTATGTCGAGTTGCCCTTGTATTTCCTCTCTGTTCCCCTTACCATAGTATCATCTAAAAACTGCATTACTTTCATCTCTCTGTCCCCATATTTTTAAAATTTGTCTCCTTCACAGTTTTGTCCATGACCATTATGAATAACAGTGGTTACAGCACACTTCTGTGTCATAGTCCAGTCCACATGTCGGGACAGTGCTGGAAAAATTTTTGTACGTTGCCTGTACATATTCTATTATTTGTTTTCCAAATCCTTCCCGTCACCGAGCTCGATAGCTGCAGTCGCTTAAGTATGGCCAGTATCCAGTAATCGGGAGATAGTGGGTTCGAACCTCACTGTCGGCAGTCCTGAAGATGGTTTTCCGTGGTTTCCCATTTTCACACCAGGCAAATGCTGGGGCTGTATCTAATTAAGGCCACGGCCATTTCCTTCCCATTCTTAGGCCTTTCTCATCCCATCGTCGCCATAAGACATATCCGTGTCAGTGCGACGTAAAGCAAATAGCAAAAAAAAAAAAATCTTCCCCGTTGCATTACTTTCCATACCTTTGCTCTGAGTACTCTGTCATAAGCCTGTTGTAAATTGAGGTATGTCATCACCCTATCTTGGCTGTATTCCCAATGTTTTTGCATTAACTGTCTCATGCTGAAGATGGGGTGTAGTGTTGATCTTCCATTTTGAAAGCCGTATTGCTCTTCTTGTAATTGTCCTTCCACCTTTCTTCTCATTCTCTTTCCTGTTACCCTTTCTAGTATTTTTGCTTTCTGACTTATGAGTGTATGAGTGAAGTTATACCTACTGGTAATTTATTCTTTGAATTTAAGCTGAGGGCTGATAGTCAGGATCTTACATTATTATATTATCAGTAAACATGAACTTACACACAATCACACTATTAATCCACTAATGCACAGTAAGACGTTCCAAAGCAATTTCTCGCTAACATTCTCACACTGCACACTAAAACCGGGGACATCACTGATGCAAGTTACTGGGAAATTGCCAGCAAAACCAACATCCTAGCACGAGGCATGATGCACAATGCAGTCCACTATTAACAGCTGAGAGAAGCAGATGTGCAGCAGACAGAGTACGATGAGATAACTTCAGAAAAAAATTTCAAGTTTATCAAGGCATTTTGCAGAATTTTAAGATGAAATGGTTTTACACTTACTATTCATAATAGTCTCCAATTCTTAGCAACGTGTACAGAACATAAACAATACAGAATGTATGCACGCATGATAAAAAGGTGGTTGATAGAATCTGACATTTATCCTTTAGTAATGAAACGGGTCATTCTATAGTTAATAAAATGTTTTGTAATAACAGTGTTCCCTCCAGGTATTTTCTAGTGTATTTCTAACATTAGTGTTGACAGACTGGAAAACATAAAGATTGCATAACAAAATATTTGTACTTCATCTGTTATTGTTTTTGGGTGTTCAGAACCCAGATTAAAGTAGTTATACTGGATGCATATTATGTAGGATTGCCACTTTTTGATATAAGAAATGAGGGACAGTTCATAAATACTGTACTTGAAAATCAAAAGTTAGGTACCAATTTCATTTAGATTATAATTAGATTCATTAACAGATTAAGATAATTATTGAAATTCATAAAAGAAACTAACTTACACCCTCTTAACAGTACATACAATACAATGCATTAAGTATGACAAAACATGCAGAAAATACATTATTAGAACTGCCTTATTTTCTCTATCTGTACTTCAGATTTGACTTAACTGACTTTAAAATTGCACTGTCTAACAGTACCATACCATGAAATTCTCTGCAAGACATGTTCATGTTTACAGTAATTAGTACGGTAGTTTACTTTTAATCAGATCTACTGAAGACCTGTTTCTACTGTCTGACCACTTGTTAGACATTAAGGAGAAAATGCATTCAACAAACGCATTTGACCCAAGAACACTCATTGCAGAAGACACAAATTTTTCTAATTCTGTTCATTTGTGTTGTCCTTTATGACTAGTAAACCTGTAGTAAAGCTACTAGTAAAACTAGTAAACCACTTGTTTGAGGCATCTTCTGTACTCTCCAAAATACTGGCAGGAATGTTTTTAACAAGACAAAACTCTTGATACAGTTCCTCCATATCACTTATTTCAGTTAATTGGAGGATTTTCACTGCAGCTTCAAGGGAAGAAAAATCTATGCTTCTGATTGAACCAAAAACTTGTGCCTTCGCTGCAACATTCTCCTCCGAGAAATCGTACAATTATTGAAAGTAGTTTAAGGCTTCTTGATAGAACTGCATAAAACTTCTCTCCAGTTTGGTTCTTTCTAAAGAAGATAAAGCTCCCTTGGCATTCTTAACTGCAATTCTGAAGTACTGATCTTCTTTTCTTTGTTCCAGTTTTCTCTTCAGTAAGCACATTGTGTCATAAGCTTCAACCATATATATTGTGCTCTTTCTAAGATCTTGATGCAGTGAACAAAATATTACCTACATTGCTGAAGAATAATAAATGAATTTCTAGCAATCAAGATCATTTTGTGGTATAGTGACCCATTTTTGAAGAGTAACCTTCTGCAGCTTGGTTAGGGTTGACGGACTCAAAGCTTAAGTTGGTTTCACATCCTCAGTGGGGTTTAGATTGGGGCTTTGTGTTATCAAGTCCAAAGTGACGATTTCTGTCTCTTGTAGGAATAAGATCAAAATTGAGATGTTTGGCTTTTCAGGTGTTTGCTCTATTAACCAGCATTTCGTCTTAGGTCTGACACTAGACTCTTCAGAGTGAGATGTGTCAGACCCCACCCACTGACGCTGGGGTGTATGCAGGTGAACTTATCAGTAGCCTATTTAACAGGCACAGTCTGATAACTGCATACGGGAGATAAAACTCCACAATGGAATTAATGCCCGCCTTTTCAATACAATTGGTTTTATGTTGTTAGATCGTAATGCTACAACACTATTTTATAGGGACATGCTTTGCTTGAATTTCAAGCATCCTCAGCCTATATAATCATCTCAGGGTTAAGACCTGTCATATTTAATTTGCTTTGACAAATTTGTGCTTAATTATAATTCTAAAATTAAGTAATAACATATATAAACATAGGAATTTGTGAACACATTAATAGTTTAACAATATGAATGACTATACTAAAATTGGAATAACAGTTAATTCTAAAGATATTGACGTCCAAAACACAGTATCTTCAAATGTTGAAAATTTGGCTAAAATTGTTTTCTCAAAGTTCTAGTTATTAAAAACAATTGTAATTTGACTTACATGTTAAAATTCGAGTCGTAATTATAGTTACATGTAAATTTAGCGAAATCGATCTCCTCTCACCAATTCGATTCACTGTCTCTTCATTTGTGATTCGATCTATCCATCTCAACTTCAGCATTCTTCTGTAACACCACATTTCAAAAGCTTCCATTCTCTTTCTTTCTGAGTTAGTTATCGTCCATGTTTCACTTCCATACAATGCCACGCTCCACGCGAAAGTCTTCAAAAACATCTTTCTAATTCCTATATCAATGTTGGAAGTGAGCATATTTCTTTTCTTAAGAAAGCTCTTCCTTACTTGTGCTAATCTGCATTTTATGTCCTCCTTACTTCTGCCATTGTTAGTTATTTTACTACCCAAGTAACAATATTCATCTACTTGCTTTAAGACTTCATTTCCTAATTTAATATTTCCTGCATCATCTGCCTTCATTTGACTGCACTCCATTACTTTTGTTTTGGACTTACTTATTTTCATCTTGTAGTCCTTACCCAAGACTTCATCCATACCATTCAGCAGCTTCTCGAGATCTCAGATAAAATAACAATATCATCAGAAAATCTCAGGGTTTTGATTTCCTCTCCTTGGATTGTGATTCCCTTTCCAAATTCCTCTTTGAGTTCCTTTACTGCCTGTTCTATGTAAACATTGAAAGGAAGGGGGGAGAAATTGCAGCCTTGCCTCACTCATTTCTGGATTGCTGCTTCTTTTTCAAAGCCCTTGATTCTTATCACTGCAGACTGATTTTTATACAGATTGTAGATAATTCTTCGTTCTCCGTATCTGATCCCAATCACCTTCAGAATCTTAAATAGCTTGGTCCAATGAACATTATCGAATGCCCTTTCTAGATCTATGAATGCCATGTACGTGGGCTTGTCCTTCTTGATTCGATCCTCTAAGATCAGATGTAAAGTCAGAGTTGCTTCACATGTTCCTACATTTCATCTGAAGCCAAACCGATCTCCCAACTCAGCTTCAATTTGTTTTTCCATTCCTCTGTAAATAATGCGTGTTAAAATTTTGCAGGCATGAGATACTAAACTAATGGTGCGATAGTTTTCACACCTGTTAGCACCGGTTTTCTTGGGAATAGGTATAACAACATTCTGCTGAAAATTGGATGGGACTGCTCCTGTCTCATACATCTTACACACTAAATGGAATAACCTTGCCATGCTGGTTCCTCCTAAGGCAGTCAGTAATTCAGAGGGAATGTCATCAATTCCAGGTGCCTTGTTCCTATTTAGGTCGCTCACAGCTCTGTCAAACTCTGACCTCAAAAATTGGGCCTCCCATTTCATCAGTACCAACAGCCTCTGCATCCGTACCTTGATACAACTGTTGGATATGTTCCTGCCATCTTTCTGCTTTGTCTTCTTTCCCTAGAAGTGGCTTTTCATCTGAGCTCTTAATATTCATACACCTAGATTTCCTTTCTCCAAAGGTTTCCTTGATTTTCCTGTATGCAGCATCTACCTTTCCTAGGACCATACAACCTTCGACATCCTTGCATTTCTCCTCCAGCCAGTCTTCCTTAGCTACCTTGCATTTTCTGTCCACTTCATTCTTTAATCGCCCGTATTCTTTTCTGCCCTCTTCATGTCTAGCATTCTTGTATTTTTGTCGTTCATCAATCAGGTCTAGTATCTCCTGGATCTTCTGCTGAAAGGTATAAAGTGGCAGGGAGGGATTCAGTTAGGTGGAAATGTAGTAAGCAGTCTGGCCTATGTTGACGGCTTGGTCTT
Source organism: Anabrus simplex (assembly GCF_040414725.1). Taxonomy (NCBI): domain Eukaryota; kingdom Metazoa; phylum Arthropoda; class Insecta; order Orthoptera; family Tettigoniidae; genus Anabrus; species Anabrus simplex. Next base: position 45,234,227 of record NC_090266.1, on the reverse strand, counting down.
AATGGCAGATTGTGCTGAAAGCCTGCAGTCTAATATTTTGCAACTTGAAAATAGGTGCAATGAGTATGGTATGAAAATTTGCCTTTCGAGGACTAAATTGATGTCAGTAGGTAAGAAATCAAATAAGAATTGAATGTCAGTGTTGGAGATTCATAGAAAAGGACTCGTGCACACTCTAACGGGAAATATGTGTATTAGAATCTGTAATCCTTTGTACATAGTTTAGTATTCAAGTATGAGCTCCTGCTATCTAGCGGAGCTTCTGGGAACTGCCATGTTGCTTGTAGTTATACTTCTGTTTTGTACTGGGTTGTGGTAAGTAAGAATAAAGATGGCAGCCGTGACGAAGTGAAGTGATTCAGTGTTTTATTTGCTAGTGATATCCCCAACATTTATGGTGCCGAAATAACCCATTTGTTCAAGTTACGATACATTTCATCATGAACTTTCACGATTTAGAGAACTTTCACACCAAGTAACTATGGATCTCCTGTAAAAGGAATGTTTCATCATGCTACTCAACTCAGGATCACGATGAGTAGAACAGTTGTTTCTTCTGAGATACAATGAACTGAATCACTAACGTAGCATACCTACTGAAATGAGAACAAAGCACTGCCTGCAGCACGTTCATCTGCACCCGCTACTCAGCCGTCATAAATCACTTTCTTCGAGCTCGCCCGTCTGTCACACCTTCAGCGATGTTTATACAAGACCTGTCCCTTTTGAAGAAAAAGCGAACTACTCTGCGAGCAAATTTAACGCGCTTTGTCAATCTTTTAAATACAAAACAAATACACCAGACTATGGCGAAATAGAATATCTTTGTGATAGCCTTTAGAACACTTTGCAATTATTAGTTTCCTCAGACGATGTTGTACACGACCAGTTACCCGACACAAATTATGAAACAGATGTACAGGCATGTAAAAATTTGTCGATAGTGCAACAAGAGCTATACAGCATGCCAACAAAATTCTTACATGGAAACCAGCAGAGACAAATCCGTCAACATCCATTCGCAGTTCTAGTCATTATGTTCCGCCCCCAGTTGTTCCAGAAGTTAAACTCCCGACAATACACATCGAGCCATTTTCAGGTGACATCAAGTCCTGGTCTCGTTTCTGGGAACAGTTCGAGACAGCAGTTGACAACAACACCACGATTCCAGATATTAGCAAGCATATGTTATTATGCGGATATCTACGAGGGGAACCCAAGCAACTCATCGATGGTACAGCACTTAGTTCAGAAACGTACGCACAGATTAAGACTCTACGTACTGAATGTTATGGCGACAAGGATAAAATAATTCAGGCTCATCTGAACTACCTGGAGAATTTACCATCCACCTTATCAGAGAACCCCGATGATCTCAACATGACATAACTGGAGTGCTACCGTAGAGTTCAAGCCCTCAAGGCGCTCGGCGAAGACATTAATGTTTACGGACGCGCGATTGCCCCGAAGATTTTACGAGCTTTTCCACTGGCAATCTGCACATTCGCTAATTCATGCAAAGCGCAACAAAATCCCCGAAGGTCATATGATATGTCTGATAGAATTTCTTCGTGAGGAGGTAGAAGCGGCCCTTAGCACTCAGAAACTCAGGGGAGAGACCAGCATCGCACTTCCACCATTTTACCCACCTACAGCAGCTGCTCTCCAAGTCGGTACTAGGCCACAAAAGTTTAGGAGGGAGCACAGCAAGCCCGGAAAAACACCATTCTGTGCCTTCTGCAAAAGCAGGGTCACTGGGCACAGGGATGCACACAAGTAGTCCTACTCCAACTAGGGTGGAGAAGCTGAAACTCTCCAAAAGATGCTTTCTCTGCATCAGTCGAGGTCACAACGTCCAGAACTGCAACAAGAAGGGAAGAGTGTCATGTTCTAAATGCGAACAACTTTACTGTTGCATCATTATTGGACACTATACAGCTACCAGTAATCTATACTCAAGACCTAGCAGTCACAACCTTCAAAACAACTAGCAATAGCTTTCAGCCAAGTCGACTCACCCAGTTTGAAATGATCGGATTTTCGACAAAAACCGCCATCACTATCACAGCTTTCGAAAGTGCCAACACTTATTCATCTCACCTAGCAGTTACTCTTAACCACAGCAATCTGACACTCGCTGATCCAAAAACCAATGACGCAGATTGAAATCCGTATTGGTGTAGACAATTATTGGAAAGTCATGAAATTAGATCCACCACAGCCCGTCACACCCTCCTTAGTCCTACTTCCAACAATATTCGGTTGGGTCCTCACAGGCAACCGTTCTAGTACGACTGTCAATCATGTCATGACAAACCACAACAATAATGACGAGATATCTGATGACTCCATGTGACTTTTTGGGACGTCGAGACAATCGGCATTCGAGAGACGAAACACAGACAGCTAAACGACACTGCTATTCTTCAAGAGTTCCATGACAATTACCGCATCCATGGCGGACGAAGAGTTGTGTCACTTCCTTGTAAACGGGATACAGTCTTATCCGATAATTTGGCAACAACCGAGGCAAGGTTTCGAACACTACAGAGACGGTTACATCAAGATGCATCTTTCAAGAACGTGTATCACATGCTAATGTTGGACTACATGCTTCGAGAGCAAGTGGAACTAGCCCCCGATACCGCAATCCCTGGAAATATGTTTTATCTGCCACACTATGTCGTCAAGAAGGAGAAACGAGATGCCACTAAATGGAGAATAGTGTACGATGCTTCCTCTCATGAACCAGGATTCCCATCCCTCAACGATGCCCTCCACATGGGTCCAAATCTCCTACCCAAAATTTTTGCCACCCTCTTAAGGTTTCAATTGAATCGAAAGGCCATCGCATGTTATGGTACCCAGGCGTTCCTCCAGCTAGCCCTCGACGAAAAAGATAGAGATCTCACCAGATTTCTTTGGTACCGCATCGACACGACTACAGATGGAACCTACACGACAACAGAGGATGCCGTAACTTACCGATTCACCCACCTATCCTTTGGCCTCACATGTTCCTCCTCTCAGCTACTCTACATGAACTAGCTACCCTACACCACAACACGTATCCCATGGCAGCGCATCTCCTAGATGTTGCACATTTATGGATGATTTCACTGCCAGCGTAGAAGACGACAATACAGCCGTTACTGTTTATTATGAACTGACGGCCCACCTGCGCCACATTCAACTCCCACTCTCCAAATGGGTCACGAATTCCTTGCCATTAATGAACATTTGGAAAGCAGAAACTCAAGAAGTCGTACTGGCGACACGAGTATTAGGTATTGACTGGTATGCGGAATCAGGCCAACTCTTTACAACGCCAGGTGACGTCACTGCAAAACTATCCACACAGCCAGCAACTAAATGACAGTTACTACAAGCCACCGCACGCTTCTACGATCCACTTGGATTATTTTCACCCTGTCGATCACTGCAAAAAATCCTTTTCCAAGACACTTGGTGCCAAGGAATGGCATGGGAAGAAATTTTACCACCTAATCTCGCCCATCAATGGAACAATTGGCTCTTACACCTACAGTACCTCTCTCCAATTCGGATACCACAATGGATTGCCATTTCAAATTCTGGCACAGACTTATCACTGCACGTGTTTTGCGACGCCTCTGAAATAGCATACGGCGCCGCATTGTACGTCCGGTCACTTGTCGACGACTCTTACCCTGTTCGTTTAGTCTGCAGCAAGGCCAGACTGTCTCCTGTGAAGAAAGTGACCCTTCCCAGACTCGAATTGTTAGCAGCCTTGGTCGGATCCGACTTCTACATTATTTTTATGAAGCCACTGTAGTAACGTCCATCCCTGCCACATTATGGAGCGATTCTACAGTCACACTTGGGTGGATAAGAAGTAATCCGAACCGTTGGAAGACATTTGTCTGTAACCGGGTGACTGAAATTTTGACTCATATCACATCCAGTCAGTGGAGACACTGTCCAGGAATCAACAACCCAGCTGACCACCTTTCTAGAGGACTTCAAGCACACCAACTAGAGACCTTGAACTCATGGTGGCACGGACCTTCGTGGTTGAATGGACCTTCCCACTCATGGCCCAGAGGTGTCACCCCCAGTAATATGAGTCTACCTGAGGAAAGGAAGACCACTCAAGTTCTTGCAACCACCACTCCAGAACCATTGTTTGCTGCCTCACGATTTAGTACATACTGGAAACTTTTACGAGTTACTGCGTGGATTCTACGATTCGTGAAATGCTTGAAGAAGAAAACCAAGTATTTTCACAACTTCACAGCCTCAGAAATGGAAGAAGCAAGAACATACAGGAATGCTTTGCTTCTGAAGAATAATCTTCCACTAGTACGAGCGTCGAAGATCTTTCGCTACAATCCATTTCTACAACATGGTATCCTCCGACTAGGCGGACGGCTACAACACACAGACATCTTGAGCAACGAAAAGCACCTACACCTTTCTAGAAGACTACACTTTTATGTGAAAATTCAAGTATACCTTCAGATACTGATATAATCTCTCATCATAGCAGCTTCAACTAGTACACTTTCGCAGCGGTTATATCAGAGAGTATCTTAAACCAATCAACTTACTGAAGATACATCATAACATTCGCCTTTTCTTAACCTATCTTATAATGTTGGAACGTATAATATAAATAAAATTCACCCTCTGACCTACGTTAGCAGCTACCGCAGCAAATATATGCTGATTTTCACAACGAAGAGGATCCATTTCAGTTCCAGACATACGCCGTTTTTAGAACTTTATATCGATACAAATACTTTCTTAGACAAGATTTGAAATTACTCTACAATAATTTTAACATGTGCTTGTACTTCCCAATATCATATTTTTTAACCACTGTTCCATAAATTTTAATATCATAACAAATCTTAGCTCAATTCTTATAAACTATAAATGTTATCATCTTTTGAAAAATGTTTGTTTTAAGATTAGTTAATATGCTGATGATGCCCAATAAGAAGGGCGAAACATGTCCATAATATTCAGATCTTTTATGTCTCTTTAACCACATAACGTGGTACTGTATGTATGGAATAGGTTGAATAATAAATGTATACCTTTTGTAAATTAAGTGAGATCGCTATTTTCAATATGGACCAAAAATGAAAGTAATGACTTGTAACCTACCACTTAGTCGAGCAGCTCGTCTCCTTTCTCCCAAGTCTACCCAGCCCAAACTTTGCAACATTTTTGTAACGCTACTCTTTTGTCGGAAATCGTCCAGAACAAATCGAGCTGCTTTTCTTTGGATTTTTTCCAGTTCCTGAATCAAGTAATCCTGGTAAGGGTCCCATACACTGGAACCATACTCTAGTTGGGGTCTCACCAGAAACAAATAAGCTCTCTCCTTTACATCCTGGGCCAATAACCTTCGATGTTAGGCCCCTTAAAACAACAAGCATCATCAACCTTTACATCCTTACTACAACCCCTAAATACTCTCATAACCATATGCAGAGAACTGTACCCCTTATTTACAATCATATTTATGTGATTACCCCAATGAAGATCTTTCCTTATATTAATACCTAGGTATTTACAATGATACCCAAAGGGAACTTTCACCCCATCAACGCAGTAATTAAAACTGAGAGGACTTTTCCTATTTGTGAAACTCACAACCTGACTTTTATCCCCATTTATCATCATACCATTGCCTACCGTCCATCTCACAACATTATCGAGGTCATTTTGCAGGTGCTCACAATCTTGTAACTTATTTATTACTCTGTACAGAATAACATCATCTGCGTAAAGCCTTATCTCTGATTCCACTTCTTTACACATATCATAGATATATGTAAAAAAAACAAAAAGGTCCAATAATACTGCCTTGAGGAATTCCCCTCCTAATTGTTACAGGGGCAGATAAAGCTTCACCTATTCTAATTCTCTGAGTTCTATTTTCTAGAAACAGAGCCACCCATTCAGTCACTCTTTTTTCAAGTCCAATTGCACTCATTTTTGCCAGTAGTCTTCCATGATCTACCCTATCAAATGCCTTAGACAGGTTAATCGTGATACAGTCCAATTGACCTCCTGAATCCAGGATATCTGCTATATCTTGCTGGAATCCTACAAGTTGGGCTTCAGTGGAATAACCTTTCCTAAACCCAAACTACCTTCTATCAAACCAGTTATTAATTTTTCAAACATGTCTAATATAATCGGAAAGAATGCTTTCCCATAGCTTACATACAATGCATGTCAAACTGACTGGACTACAAGGACTACAATATGAATGATTTACATGCACTTAAACTGTGTTGATAAAAGTTTATAAAAATCTTGTCAGAGATTGAATGTTAACTTGGGTATGAAGATATAAGCCTATGTTCATGTTTGGTTCTTGGAAAATGTCCATAGTGATTGTGTGTTGATTAAATAGAAAAAGTTGTAATAATTCATGACGTCATCTTGTAATATCTGGTGGAGGTGGATGTCTTATTGAAAAAGGAATTCTTGCAGTGTGTGGCCCAATTCAAAGTAGTGTGATTCGTATGGTTGTCAGTACAGATCAGATTGATATCCAGTTTTGATGTCCACCTGCAGCTTCACAGGCGGCCTTCCATTTCGCTTATGTGTGCCGTACAAATGGTTGATAAGAGAGGCCTGGAGGAGTTTAAGAAAAGTAATTATCATCAGTGGAAAATAGTAAATAAAAAATAAACAGCCTATGAGATGGGTATAAAGCGATTGTGAAGGAGTGTGGAAACGGGCATGTACCTTTTATGGTGGTAAAGAATGGTAAAGACTCACTATATTATAACGGAGCAATAAAGAGATTAAGAAGGAGGTGCATGTTAGAAACAAATAGTTGAGAAAGGTTGAGGAAGTGAGGACAGATTCAAGGAACTTACTAGGAAAACAAATTTTTAAAAAAATCAGCTGAAGATAATACGATGGCAAACATAATTGGTAGTCATGTGAAAAATGTTAGTGTTGAACTGTAGAAATATTGTAAAGAATGGAATAGAATTAAGTAATTTAATAGATATATATTTACCAGATATTGTAATAGGAGTTGAATCATGGCTGAGAAATTTATTTATTTATTTATTTATTCACGAAGCACAAGTTACAGCTACACTGAGCAAATTTCACTTGCACTGTCAACAGACTATTTAACAAACGTAAACTTTCATAATAAAATATAATAAACATAACAAAATATAACAAGATCAGGTACACATCCTACTAATAACTGTCCAAATCGAAAACCATAGAATGTCCATGTTCATAGCCAAGTCGTCGTGGGTCAAGATGGCGGTATAATCCCTTCACATCAACTTATCTTTAAGATACTATTTACACACCTCTCGAATTCACTTTTATTTGATGCTATATCAAGCTCTTGTCTCCTATTAATATTGTTAAAGAGTGTTGGGAGGCGGATTAGGAAAGATCGTTGAAGTATTGAGTGCTGAGTGTGGGGAATGTGGAGAAGGTCTTTGGTTCTGGTGGAACGGGAAGGAACGCGGAGAGAGAAGAGAGAAACAAGATGTTCCGAGCGGTAATGTCCATTTAAGATCTTGTGGAGGAAACTCAGGTCAGCTACCTGTCGCCTGATGTGCAGCGGTGACACATTAATTGCCATTAATACCTGCTGCGTAGACAGATTTCTGAGCTTGGGGTTTCTGTTCCTTACAATTGCAGCAAAGAAGGACACTGCTCTGTCTAACTGCTTAGTATTGGAGGGGGCGGCTGTTGTCCAAATCGGAGAGCAGTAGTTTAAGAGAGGTTGAACGATCGTGAGGAAGAAGTGACGAAGAGCAATGGGGTCAGAAATTTCTGTGCAGCGATAGAGAATACCTAGTAATTTCATAGCCTTGGTTGTATATGTTTCTATATGGGTCTTAAATTGTAATTTTGTATCGAATATTACACCTAGGTCACGCTGTTGCGTAACCACTGTGATGGGCTTGTCGAGTAGGTAATATGATGTCGGTAGAGGAGATTTACGCAGTGTTATGGTCATGTGGCTGCATTTTTGTGGATTGGGGATAAGTTTCCAAGTACGGCACCAGTTCGAGAGGGCATTAAGTGAGGACTGTAGCAGAGCTGTATCTGCTGGATTCCTGATCTCCCTAAATATCTTGCAGTCGTCAGCAAAGAGTGGGGTATTCGCTGTTTCGTTGAGTTCGGACGGCAGATCGTCCATAAACAAGGAAAACAGCAAGGGGCCAAGAGTACTGCCCTGCGGGACACCGGAGGTGACTGGTAACCATGAGGATGAAGTGCCTGATATTACCACACTCTGCCAACGGTTATGTAGGAAGCCAGCAAGAAGGGTCAGAAGACTGCCATGTATATTAAATCGTTCGGAGAGTTTATGGAGCAACAGAGTATGGTCAACAGAATCGAAAGCTTTCGAAATGTCTACGTAGCAGATGTCCAGCTGTGATTTAGCTGCAATGGCGTGTGATGCAAAGCTATGCAGAGTGGCCAGGTTTGTTAGACAAGAGCCACCTGGTGTAATGGATGCAGAAATTTTCCCACGGAACTGGAGAGTGTATATCGCAATTATTAAAATAATATTTATAGATCCACCTGTTCGATACAATATAATCCACTATTTCATGTGGTTAAAATTTATACATAATACATAAAACTCATAGGTACATGTTTCACACTTTTTTTACGGTCATCATCAGCCTATATCAATCTTAAAAATTAATGGATATGGGATCTTTCTAATCTTATAAACTATAGTAAAATGTTGGACAATGATCTCATAAAATGTTAAACTATAACATCTAAAATAGGGATATTGCACAGAAAGTATGTTAAAAATACTGTGAATTAACAGTTTTTGAAGATTATGACATGGTTAATTATAAATGTGATAGAAAGAAAGGTCTTAAAAGTAGGATTGTTAGGCAGTACCATATGGCTGATAAAGTAGGCATGAGGCAGTTTTTAAGAAGTAACTATGATCAGTGGAAAATGGTAAATAAAAAGATTTAAACAGACTCTGGGATGGGTTTAAAGCAATATTGTTGAGGAATGTGAAAACAGGTTTGTACCTTTAATGGTGGTAGGGAATGGTAAAGACCCACCTTATTATAATAGAGAAATAAAGAGACTAAGAAGGAGGTGCAGATTGGAAAGAAATAGAGTTAGAAATGGCTGTGAAAGTACGGAGAAATTGAAGGAACTTACTAGGAAATTGAATCTAGCAAAGAATGCAGCTAAGCATAACATGATGGCAAGCATAATTGGCATTCATACAAATATGAGTAAAAAATAGAAGGGTATGTATAGGTATTTTAAGGCAGAAACAGGTTCCAAGAAGGACATTACACCAATAATTAATGAACAAAGAGAGTGTGTATGTGAAGATCTTCAAAAGGCAGAAGTATTAACATTTACATATGATAACAATGACATTTACAATAAAATACAAAAGTTGAAAACTCGAAAAGCGGCTGGAATTTATATGATTTCTGGGGATATACTAAGGACAATGGGTTGGGATATAGTACCATATCTGAAGTACTTATTTGATTATTGTTTGGTTGAGGAAGCTACACCAAATGAATGGCGAGTTGCTATAGTAGACCCTGTATATAAAGGAAAGGGTGATAGACATAAAGCAGAAATTTTCAGGCCAGTAAGTTTGACATGCATTGCATGTAAGCTTTGGGAAGGCATTCTTTCTGATTATATTAGACATGTTTGCAAAATTAATAACTGGTTCAATAGAGGGCAGGTTTTAGGAAAGGTTATTCCACTGAAGCTCACCTTGTAAGATTCCATAAGATATAGCAGATATCTTGGATTCAGGAGGTCAAATGGACTGTGTCCCGATTGACCTGTCTAAAGCATTTGATAGGGTGGATCATGGGAGACTACTGGCAAAAATGAGTGCAATTGGACTAGACAAAAGAGTGACTGAATGGATTGCTATATTTCTAGAAAATAGATCTCAGATAATTGGAATAGGCGAAGCTTTATCTGACCCTGTAATAATTAAGAGGGGAATTCCTCAAGGCAGTATTACTGGACCTTTATGTCTTCTTATATATATAAATGATATGAGTAAGGAAGTGGAATCAGAGGTAAGGCTTTTTGCAGATGATATTATTCTGTATAGAGTAATAAATAAGTTAGAAGATTGTGTGCAACTGCAATGTGACCACGATAAGGTTGTGAGATGGGCAGCAGGCAATGGTATGTTGATAAACGGGGTTAAAAGTCAGGTTATGAGTTTCACAAATAGGAAAAGTCCTCTCAGTTTTAATTACTGCATTGATGGGGTGAATGTTCCTTTTGGGAATCATCGTAAGGGTCTAGGTGTTAATATAAGGAAAGATCTTCATTGGGGTAATCACATAAATGGGATTGTAAATAAAGGGTACAGACCTCTGCACATGGTTATGAGGGTGTTAAGGGGTTTTAGTAGGGATGTAAAGAAGAGGGCATATAAGACCCCAACTAGAGTATGGTTCCAGTGTATGGGACCCTCATCAGGATTACTTGATTCAAGAACTGGAAAAAATCCAAAGAAAAGCAGCTCGATTTTTTTCTGGGTTATTTCCGACAAAAGAGTAGCATTACAAAAATATTTCAAAGTTTAGGCTGGGAAGAACTGAGAGAAAGAAGACGAGCTGCTCGACTAAGTGGTATGTTAAAAAATAATAAAGGTGTTCATTAATCCACCTATCAATACTTTATTTCCACTTATAGTGGTTACATAAACACAATAACACTTATTTGGGACATGTTTCGCCCTCAGTTTAGGCCATCTTCAGCCTAAAATAATCTTCAAAAGTACATATAATATTACAAATAGAAGCTAAAAGATTAGCTAGTTATTAAAATTTGGCTAATATAATGTGAATGTTGATACATTAATAAAAACATAAAACTGTCAATGATCATACTGAAACTATCTTGTCAGAGACTAAGACTTCTTCTATTAAAAGTACTTAGTTCTAATTAAAATGGTTCAAATAAAATTGTTCGTGGATTACCAATGTGATAATGCGTAATCCCAACGAAATGAGGGTGTAAACATAAGCACAAAAACGTATGTCATATACACAATATGTTCAAGGCCACTGCTAAAGTCGTAAGCATGAAGGTATTAAAACATTCAAAGAAGTGGCCCATTGTACAGGTCGAAATATTGTCAGAGACCATTGTCGAGAAATGTCGTAGATTCTGGAATAATGTTCACTGTAAGAGAAGGAAAGGAAGTCTTAAGATGGTGAACACAAGGAGAGAATTCTTTTTACGTTGCTTAGAGCAGATGAGGACTTACGTGATTTTTGAAAGTTGTTGCGTGTTATCTACCGTTGTGTTGGTAACTGCCCTTCTGTTGGCTCTGAGTCTCGTATTGTAACTGTTCTGCAGAGGCGGTAGTAAACTCGGAGGGGAAGGGATGGAGGAGTGTCGAAGGGAGGAGAGGATGGGTGGAGTTAACTGACGAGGCTGACGAAGGGGCAGAGTTATCAATTTTGCTGGAAGTAGGCCTGTTATCCGTAGGTATGGGTGGAGTATTAGAGTATGAAGAATTAAATATATTAGGTGTCCTAACTTTATTTGAACTAACTGTCTAATAATTTAGGCGTTAATTCATGTAACACCGGGCGAGTTGGCCGTGCGCTTGCATCCGGGAGATAGTAGGTTTGAATCCCACTATCGGCAGCCCTGAAAATGGTTTTCCGTGGTTTCCCATTTTCACACCAGGCAAATGCTGGGGCTGTACCTTAAGGCCACGGCCGCTCCCTTCCAACTCCTAAGCCTTTCCTATCCCATCGTCGCCATAAGACCTATCTGTGTCGGTGCGACGTAAAGCACACAGTAAAGCAAAAAAAAAAAAAAAAAAAAAAAAAAAAAAAACAATTCATGTAACATGCTTTTACTGTCCGTGATGTCATTAAGATTCTGCTCCTTCTTATACGTCTGGTCTAAATAGATATATAAACTTTCTAGTTCGTTCAACATTCTTCCTTTTTCTATATTTCTAATTATTGCTAGATCTTCCTGTATGGATCAAATCGGTGACCAGTCTCCCTCATATGCAAACTCATTGCTGAGTATTTTCTATGTTTTTCCGCATTAACATGTTCCATGTATCTTGTCATAAAGCTTCTCCCAGTTTGTCCGACACTTGAAAAATTACACTGTGTACGTTTGAGTCTGTATACTCCCGATCCCAAATAACGATTTTTGTCATAATTTTTTTATGATTAAAGAATATGGATTGGTTAGTATTAGTAGTTCTAAATGCTATATTAAAATTATGTTCTTTGAATACGTTAATAATCTGTTGTATAGCTAGATTGTTACAAGTGAATGTAGTATACTCAGTCTTTTTGAAATGCAACAAATGCGACTAGACATTTAACACCACACAGAAGAGATACTCCCATCTCATGCTACAAATGCGACAGCAGCAGTCATGGCGGAAGTAATGGAAGTGCAAGCAAAAAGCGCTCTACAAAAATTAAGAAATATAGCTGAAACAGGAGGATATATGAAGGATGACACCAAAGACAACCTTCTGAACGCAGTGAATACTGTAACAGAATATATCAAAGCAATAGAGGAAAAAGTGAAGCCTGGATATAGTGTGGACATTTTCGAAGCAAACACAACAGTAGAGGCTACAAAACATCGCATTGACTTGGAATAAGAAGAAGAAGGGGACGAAAGCTGCAGCGCGAGACAGGTGGCGCCAACTATAGATGCAACAACAGAAGAGGGGAAGACAACCAGGCAAAGGCGCCAACTACTGGAGAGAGCAGCAATCCGGATGGTATAGATATAGAGGGTATAGATCGTTCCCAGAAAACATTCGGGGAAACAAATAACATGAGGACATCTCTCGGCCGCATAAATGAAATTGCAACTGAGAATCAGAATAGTACACCATCTGCCGATGACGAGGAAAACCACCAAGGAAGAATAAAACACGCAGCAAATCCTACATTCCCAATAACACAAGGCAAGAAACGTAATAACGCTATAGTCAAGCAGACGGCAATAAATGTCGAGACAGTAAATGAGAAATTAGAAAACATAATGGAATTCCTGGAAAACAAGCTAGATCAAATAATCGAGCAAAAAATTAACCAGACTAAAAAGCAAAACTGCAACAGAAATAAACCACACAGTCAGGACAGCACAAAATGCATTCGATGAAACAAGCACCGGTACATGCGAAGAAAAGAATCAAAATCGCCAGAGAGACATAATAAGGGAAACGAGAAACAAATGGAATAACAGATCGCCCTTAACCAACCAAAGACAAAAGGATGAGGGTGAATTAGAAGCGCCAGAAAAAATGGCATGGCTGCACGTAGGTCGGCTTAAACAGAGCACCACTGCAACAAATATTAGAAAATTCTTGGAAAGGAATGGCATTATAGTACACATAGAATGTGAAGAACTTCATACACTGGGAGACAGAAAAGCTTTTAAGGTCGGTTTCCCATATATCTATCTGGAAGATGCACAGAGCGCGGATTTCTGGCCACAGGGAATAAAAGTCGGAAGATTTCGCTTTCGGAGATATGATGGGAGACCGAAGGGAGAACGAGGGGTGGAACTTCAGTAAACATCTCACCCAATTGCCAAAGAAGAAGGAACCTCGGTCAAGCACGGAAATAAGTGTATTATGGAACATAGAGGGAATAAGAAACGCAATACCCCACATACTGCAGAAGACAATAGACGACATAGATGTTATGATACTGACAGAGACATTCCTCACGGAACCTATGGACTTGCAAGGTTACTATGGTATACACACGCTAGCGACCCCGACGGAAGGAAGACCAGCATGGGGAGTCACAATCTTCATAAAAGGGAAACTGGGAGATATCAAGCGAATCATCAAGGAGGAAAACATGGTCACAATAATCACATCAGAAATTACGGTAATAGGAATTTATATTCAGCCAAATACACCTATAGAAAACATAATGGATAAAATTTCTATAGCCATAGAACAAACAAAAGCAGAAAGGAACGTAATACTTGCCGGAGATTTTAACTGCAGGATAGACAAAGAAAATACCAAAACTTGCATCCTTCTTGAGACACTGGAAGAAGAAGGCTTCAAAATAGCGAACAAAAATTAAACACCAACCTACTTTGCACAGAACGGTCATAGCGCCATCGACCTATTTTTTAGAGGAGTACAACTACAATTGTGTAAACAAGAAGGCCTATGAAACTCATCGGCAGCACCAATAAGGAAACACCTATAATGACATGCCTACGCATGGAAATCCAACAAAAGAGGAAGGAAGCAAAAACACCAAGTATAAATACCAGACAAATCCAGCAGGAAACAATGGAAGAAAGCAAGGAAAACATCGGGAAAGCGAGAAACCTAATAGAAGAAGAAAGACTAAAAGAAGCCCTAGAAACAGCCACCAAAGTAATAACGAAAGCTGTAATTGTAAAGGAAAGAAGACATGCACAAGCTTGGTTTGACCAAGAGTGTTACAAGGAAAGAAAAGCAACTCTAAAAGCCCTGAATGCAGCAAAATTATACAGACGCCCAGACGACCTAACAGCATATACGGAGAAAAGGGAAAAATATAAAGAACTAATAAAAAAGAAAAAAGAAGAATATACAGAGAAACAAGGAAGGAAACAAGCCGAGGAAGCAAAATCAGACCCATACCTAGCGCTGAAAAAGAAGACGTCAATTGCAACAGGAGAAATTCATATGGAGAACTGGGAACACCATTTCTTGAACATACTGAATAAGGAAGGGCTGAAGCAAGCATATGACATAGAAACAGCAGAACCCACACATGCTCTGGAGCCAATAACAACGCATGAAATTAGGAAATTAGGAGGGAGAAACAAGAAATCTGCAGGACCAGACAAAATTTACATGGAACACTTAAAAGACTCACTTGGTGAGATGGAAGAACTATGGAAAGACCCAATGAACAAATGTATACAGACTGGGAAAATGCCAGAGGTATGGGACACAGAGACTCTAAAGATACTGTTCAAAGGAAAAGGGAGCAGAACATCATTAGACTCATTTAGAGGAGTAGCACTAGAAAATGCATCCTTTAAAGTTTTCACGAAGATACTAAATGAAAGATTACTAGAAGCCTTCAGTGGGTACATTCCAGAAAATCAATTCGGTTTTATGAAAGGCAGGAGCACGGTCCAGGCAGTGAAATGCCTAATAAATCAGGCAGAAGAAGCCTTAAGACACAAAGGAGGGAAATATCACGCAGTATTTGTTGATTTCAAGAAGGCATTTGACTCAATCAACAGGCGAAAGCTAATCGAGAAAATGAAATTGACAATCGGCGAGAGAGACCCACTAGTGAGAATAGTTGAAGCATGTCTACAGAGGAACATAATCCGAATAAACAACAACGTAGAAATTTCTGAAGACATAATATAGACAAACGGAGTTATGCAAGGGAACCCCATGAGTCCCATACTTTTCTAGATTTATACGGCAGATGTGAACCGCATAGTAGAGGAAGGATCAAAAGCAGAGCTGATCCTATACGCAGATGACATGTTGATCGGAGCGAAAGAAAAGGACGAGGTGCAAAGGGCAGTCCGCAGACTAGAGACCTGGGCGGAGGAAAACAGCCTACAGATAAATGAAGAAAAGACAGTACAAATGACCTTCAGAAAAGGTGGGAAATCAACGCCCAAAGACAACATAACATTACACCAAAACCCATTACAAAAGGTACGAAATTACAAATATTTGGGAATAACACTACAGACAACAGCGGCGTCCTTTGGTATACATATTCAAGAAGAAACAGCAGCAGTAATCAGAGCCTCATACAGCATCCAAAACATTTCAAACCTATCAATCGGCACGGCGATGAGACTTTTCAAGACAACAGTAGTGCCAGTGATAACATATGGAATTGAGATCATGTGGGAAAAACTGAAGATCGGAGACCTGATGAGAATAGAAAGAATAAAAGCAATGTTCATGAAGAGGATTACCCGAGTTGGAAAGACAGCGCCATCCTGGATGGTATACGAAATGATGCGGGAGACGTATTTCATACGATTACAATTCTACCTACAATCAACGGAAGCAAGCAGGGCACTAGTAAACATCAGGGAAAGGAAGAAAAGTGAAATTGACCTCGACTTCTACGCCTCACCAGCGATGACGGACGACAGATGGACTAGAGTGTGCCACACACAGCGCCATGTGATAACACAACTCTCCATACATGGGTTTCACCACAAGATATGCGTAAACCAGAAGTTTCATGAGCCAGACGAAGATTGTAAGTGCACTTTGTGTGGAGAGAAGTGTAGTAGATATCACATCATAACATGCACGAAAAGAACCAGGACAATTACAGACTATAGCAAAGACTGAAATGTGATATTTATTTAATGCTCAAACTTGAGTGTACATTTCTCTATTAATATAACAGTGAACATTATTCCAGAATCTACCGACATTTCTTGACAATGGTCTCTGACAATATTTCCTACTTGTACAAAGGGCCACTTCTTCTACAATAATTAAAATGATGCTTAAATTTTGCCTTTGAATGTTTCAATACTTTCATGCTTATGACATTAGCAGCGGCCTTGAACATATTGTGTATATGACATACGTTTTTGTGCTTATGTTTACGCCCTCATTTTGTTGGCATTACGCATTATCACATTGGTAATCCACAAACAATTTTATTTGAACCATTTTAATTAGAACTAAGTATTTTTAATTGGTAGAAGTTTTAGTCTCTGACAAGATAGTTTCAGTATGATCATTGACAGTGTTCCATTAACATGTTTTTATTAATGTATCAATAATCACATTACATGTACCAAATTTTAATAACTAGCTGATCTTTTAGCTTCTATTTGTAATATTATATGTACTTTTGAAGATTGTTTTAGGCTTAAGATGCCCTGAACTGAGGGCAAAACATGTCCCAAATAAGTGTTATTGTGTTTATATAACCACTATAAGTGGAAATAAAGTATTGAATAGGTGGATTAATGAACACCTTTATTATTTTTGAACTGTAAAATTTCAATACGGACCAAAAATGAGGTTTATAACTAGGGAGCGGATTTTTATGTAATTACACATTTTTTTGCGTAAGTTTTAACGCAAGTTACGAAATTCATTATTCCTATTGTGCATCCCCAAGTGTAAAAACTGAATCTTATTTCACATAAAAACACGTATTTTCACATTATTTTTATGTAAATACATATTTTAAGAAGATCTATAATAAGCACATAAATCGGCAATATTTGTTGATCAATAAAATTTAAAATGCTTCTGTGTTATAAAACAATGCTTATATTTTCATTTTACGATTACGGTATTGTTTTAAGAGTGTATTTAACATAATGTATCTGGATGTTTCGGCTATTTATGGACTTCCCTCCATAAGTTCTAAAACTTGCTGGTCACTGGCTACGTCGTTACATTTAGACAGCGATTGATTTGCTGCACAAGATGTTTCCTTGCATGATGTCATTCCAACTCTTTATGAGTCAGCCCTCTCGGGTTTTGTTTATAGAATATCAGCGAAAGGCAATCACGGAGAGATAAGGTGACGTAATTCCGTTACGACATGGGAGACTCGGAAGAATATTGCCCCACCATTAGGTAGTGGAATTTCATCACTCCTAAGAGTAAGGTTAGCTGTTCGGGTCCATATATCATTCCCGTGGTCGTGTGATTTTGTATGGATTTATGAGAAATATTTCCTTCAGTGTCCGCTGCTATTCTTTTTATTGAAACAGTGATTCACCGTAAATGCATGTGTCGTAACCTGCAAAATAATACCAAAAGAGAAGTCGAGTACAAGGTCGCGTCTTCAACAATATGTAGTGGAATTTAAAAGCATTTTCACTACCGATGGAAAAGTATTATTTTGCCAACCGTGTGGTAAAACAGTACGTGCAGATCAACGTTCTCAAGTAATCCAGCATTTGTCTGGATATAAGCATACTGCGGCTGCTTCGCGTGTGCGTTCGCGACAATTACTAATAGCTGAACCAGCTACTTCAAATGCAGGCCCATCTAAATATTCCCAGTATGATTTAGATGTGTGCAGAGCATTTGTTTGCGCCTACATTCCTCTTGGTAAAATAAATAAACCGGGACTGAGAAATTTCCTAACAAAGTACACTAATTTTGAGCCTCCAGACGAATCCACATTAAGGAAAAACTATCTCCCAAAATGTTACGAAGAAACTTTACAGAGAATTCGGGCAGTATGTGATAGCGAAAAACTGTGGGTGAGCATTGACGAAACCACTGATTCAAGTGGCAGAAAAGTAGGAAATGTTATAGTTGGTGTGTTGAAGAATGAGAAAACTGCTTGCGAACATTCTTATTTGCTAGCGTGTAGAGAAATGCTTGCTGCAAACCATGTCACTGTAGCTAGGTTATTCAATGAAGCCATGCACTTACTTTGGCCAAAAGTTATAAAATACGACCATGTATTGCTTTTCCTTACTGACAGTGGAGCTTACATGAAAAAGGCAGCCGAAGGCCTTCTGTGAGCTTTCCGAAAATGATACACGTAACTTGCGTTGTTCATGCTCTACGCAGGTTATGTGAAACTGTGCGGGCTCAGTATCCTCAAGTGGATAAATTAGTGTCTAATGGCAAAAAAGTCTTCGTAAAAGCACCCTCAAGAATCGATCTCTTTAAAGAGAAAAACCCGGATCTTGCGCTTCCTCCTCTGCCTATTGTTACGCGGTGGGGTACCTGGCTTAGCACTGTGGTATACAACGCAGACAATTTCGAAAGTGTTGCATCCGTTGTGAACGTGCTAGATAAAAACGACGCATCGTCAATTGAGATTCTTCAAGAGGTACTAAAAGACAGCTCTTTGAAAAATGATTTGGCGTTTATATCTGCCAATCTAAGCTTCTTGTGTAAAACTATAGACATACTTGAAAAATCCACTAACCTGTTGTCCGAAACAGTGAAGGAAGTGCGCGCTGTTGAAAATAAATTAGATTCACTCCCGGCTTTGCAGGTACAGGGACTGTTAAAGGTCAAATATCAAAATTTGTTCAGGAAAAACAGAGGATTTCAAACAATGTGCCAAATTTCTAATGTATTAGAGGGTGCTCATGTTGGCGAAATTTTTGGTGACATTCCTCTCTTTAACTATGCTCGTCTGATTTCCTGTGATATGGAGCGATCGTTTTCGCAGTATAAGGCGTTCTTTAGAGATAAACGGCATGCATTTGTGATGGACAATTTGGAGATGACCTTTGTTGTTCACTGCAATTCTGAGACTACTTCTAGCAACTAATATTCCAGCGTGTGATGGGTGAGTACGAACTGGTACTATTTTTTCAAAGATGATAGGTTGCTTTTGCCATATTTAAACAAAACATTACCTTTAAAAAAATAACCATTCATAGTATCTACTCTGGCATATCAAAAATGAATATACCATACAGCACGTTTCCATACACAGACACCAATTTGCCTTAAGGAGCACGTTTGGTAGCACCATATTCTAATACAAAACATTATACTTATTTACTTCTTGAGCGCGAGTAGTTATGTGATATTTAAAGGAAAATAATTTCAATTTTATCACATATTTTAAAGGTTTTCAGCACATAAAAAAATTAATATTTTTCACATTTTTAGCACATAAAAATCCGCTCCCTATTTATAACATGTAATAAGTGGTATGTTCCGAGCTGCCAGCGGAGAGAGAGCGTTAAATGACATTAGTAGACGAATAAGTTTGAGTGGCGTCTTTAAAAGTAGGAAAGTTCACAATATGAAGATACAGTTGGAATTCATGAGGACAAATTGGGGCAAATATTCATTTATAGGAAGGGGAGTTAGGGATTGGAATAACTTACCAAGGGAGATGTTCAATAAATTTCCATTTTCTTTGAAATTGTTTAAGAAAATGCTAGGAAAACAACAGATAGGGAATCTGCCAGCTGGGCAACTGCCCTAAATGCAGATCAGTATTGATTGATTGATTGATTGATTGATTGATTGATTGATTGATTGATTGATTGATTGATTGAACAGATAGGGAATCTGCCACCTGGGTGACTGCTTTAAATGCAGATCATTAGTGATTGATTGGTTGGTTGATTGATTGATAAACATTAAGTTCCGAGTTGTCAGTGGAGATATCACTAAATTTACATGAGGAATATTTTATTACACAACCTGTTTCGCCCCTCTTTTTTAGGGCATTATCAGCCTTATTTAATCCTAAAAACAAAATTTTGTCGGAAGACCTTATCAAATTTACATAAATTGCATTGACGAACTCTTAATGTTGACACTGTGTATTCATTAAATTTACATAACAAAGATATTAGATCAAACATGTACACATAAATTCACTTTGAAAATTAAAATGTTTGTCTAAAAGAATTTTGCGTCATATTATTTCTTAAAAATAATTCATGTCTGATTCTGAAATGGATCCTTTTCGCAAAAGCTTGAACAACATGAAATGCTTGGGGACCAGAATCGAACCCAAGGCTTCAATGAATAGGAATAGTGTGATATAATATATATATGCTGAAGTTGAGATCTGTTTAAAAAAAACATAAACATTTCTCATCATACTATGGTTTATACCCAGCATGTCAAGATATCTTAATCTGTATTGCCTTCAATTTGACCACGTATTTTAACTCTTTTGTTTTGTGTATTTGTATATTTGCACCTTGGCGACAGCCCTAAATAAAGATCAGTGCTGACTGATGTAGTATTGTTCATGTTCTGAAGGCTGATTCTTTTGGCTTTTGATTCATTAACACACACACACACACACACACACACACACACACACACACACACACACACACACACACACACACACACACCCTTTCCACAGTATTACCACATATGGAAATGTTTGAATTTATTGTGTTTCCAACAACAAAATTCATCATAAGGGTTATCCACATATTATTACTATTATTATTATTATTATTATTATTATTATTATTATTATTATTATTTAGTGGACATTAAAAACAAAACTAGAAATATAAGTATTTATATTGTCAAGGCGAAGATGGGAACATTACAGACACCCAGTCCCCGAGCCATATCATTTAACCATTTGAGGTTAAAAAATCCGACCTGGCCGGGAATCAAACCCAGGGCCCTCTGAATCGCTGGTGACTATGCTGACCATTCAACCAAGGAGCTGGACATAATGGGAGTGAGGATTGAACTGTTACATTGAAATATTAAAGATATCTACAACATAGGAATGACAAGGTTCATAGACGTCAGGAAAATTACTTTCAATTTTTTCTGAATGATAGGGTCTAATTTGTTTATGGCTTTGTGTATATTACTTCAAAAAGTATTATCCTATTTTCTTTTGACTAATTTTAGTTGTCAGTTCCTTAATTGGACTGAATGAGTTCATGATTTTTCAAAATATTTGTGTTTCTATGAGAATATTACTAATTTCAGAAGGTAAATTAATATATGCATCCAGTATAGGCCTAACTATTTATCTACTGTATTTCTCACCTGTAAAGATATTTCTTTGAAACCCTAGATGCATCAGGTGTGTTTTTAAAATAATATTTTATTGGTTCTGAGTTCTTCAATAATCTGGAGCAAGGGATACCATAGTACCCGTGAGACTTGTAAATGAATGAATGGTGTGGATAGATTTACGATGAGAATTTTCCATGTGTATTCACATGAATTGAAAATAGAGCTGAAGGATACAAGAAGGTAATGGGTAAATGTGAGGAAAATACATCATCTTATAGGAATGGGAAGTGTTTTCTGGACTTCATTTTTAGTACGGGGTTAGCGGTTGTGCATTCATTCTTCAGGCACGTGCACATAGGAAGATAACGGTACCAGATCCATAAATTACTACATAACTTACTGAATTCAGAAAATCTATTAGGAATGTATTGTATTCTGAGGATTTTTCAATAATACAGCTGTCTGATCTTTAGTAAACTAGGTATCACTGAGCCTATGATAAAGAAAAAATTCTCTTTGCCAATAGTTCAGGGTAGAAAATCTCCAGAATGAGGAAACAGCACATGATGCAACTGGTAAAAATTTCCAAAGTATTATAGTAAGCAGCTTCAGGATATTGGAAGAAAATGGATGGCACATAGCAATGCTGTAGTAGAAACATCAATCAAATGTAGAGGAACAACTGTGTGTAAGGATAGAGAAAAGTGATTTTCTTGACGGAGTGATGAAGTCAGGGCTGCTTGTAAATGTAAAAATGAAGACATCAAAAATAACTCCAAACAAGAACTGATTTCGATGGGGAATTATACAAAGGTGATAGAAAATAGAGCAAAATAAATAACTGTTTATAATATAAAATAATCTGCAAACGCTAGGTCAACTAGCAGATAAACATTTCTGATCTGTAATAAAGAAACAACAACACCGGGCGAGTTGGCCGTGCGCGTAGAGGCGCGCGGCTGTGAGCTTGCATCCGGGAGATAGTAGGTTCGAATCCCACTATCGGCAGCCCTGAAGATGGTTTTCCGTGGTTTCCCATTTTCACACCAGGCAAATGCTGGGGCTGTACCTTAATTAAGGCCACGGCCGCTTCCTTCCAACTCCTAGGCCTTTCCTATCCCATCGTCGCCATAAGACCTATCTGTGTCGGTGCGACGTAAAGCCCCTAGCAAAAAAAATAAAATAAAGAAACATAGAGAAAGGGAGGGAAATATTGAAATGAATAGTGTTCTGGGTAAATCAGATGAAGTCATTGTAGTTCCTGGGAAATCACTGGAGTGATGAAAGGAATATTTTGAAAATCTTTGCACTGTAAAATCAATCAGTGATCTTCATTTAGGACTGTCACCCAGGTGGCAGATTCCCTATCAGTTGTTTAACTAGTCTTTTCTTACATGTTCTCAAAGAATTTGGAAATTTATCAAACATTTCGCTTGACAAATTATTCCCATCCCTCTCATGATCCTGTATGTGAAAATTTGCTCCAATTTGTCCTCTTGAATTCCAACTTTATATTATGATCTGTACTACTTTTCAAAGCTCCACTCAAGATTATTCATCTGCTAATGTCATTCCACACAATCTTTCCACTGACAGCACAGAACATACCGTTTAGTCAAGCAGCCCGTCTCCTTTCTCCCAGTCTTCCCAGCCCAAAATTTGCAACATTTTTGTAACACTACTCTCATGTTGGAAATCACTAAGAACAATCATGCTGCTTTCCTTTGGATCTTTCCTAGTTCTTGAATCAGGTAGTCCTGGTGTTGGTCCCATACACTGGAATCATACCTACCATACCAGTTATATCCTCTCCTTTACATCCTTACTGAATGAAAAAATGAAAACCTACAACCTCTTTACCAGTCATTGACCGGGTTAGGTATGGAATGACCGGGCGAGTTGGCCGTGCGCGTAGAGGCGCGCGGCTGTGTGCTTGCATCCGGGAGATAGTAGGTTCGAATCCCACTATCGGCAGCCCTGAAGATGGTTTTCCGTGGTTTCCCATTTTCACACCAGGCAAATGCTGGGGCTGTACCTTAATTAAGGCCACGGCCGCTTCCTTCCAACTCCTAGGCCTTTCCTATCCCATCGTCGCAATAAGACCTATCTGTGTCGGTGCGACGTAAAGCCCCTAGCAAAAAGGTATGGAATGAATGATGCAGATATAGGCTATTAGTATGATGGGGTCGCCACTCCCAAAGTGATTTATTAATGACTGATAGATGCTATGAAATGAGAATGGAGAGTGTTGCTGGAATGAAAGATGACAGGGAAAACCGGAGTACCCGGAGAAAAACCTGTCCCGCCTCCGCTTTGTCCAGCACAAATCTCACATGGAGCGACCGGGATTTGAACCACGGTATCCAGCGGTGAGAGGCCGACGCGCTGCCGTCTGAGCCATGGAGGCTTTTACATACCCCCATAAATACCCTAATGACCACGTGAAGATAGTGGCAGTGATGAGGGGAAGCCATTGCCCCCACCACTTTGTGGAGAAAATAAATTTTTATTCTATTTTAGCCATCTTAAACTAGAAATATACCGGGCGAGTTGGCCGTGCGCGTAGAGGCGCGCGGCTGTGAGCTTGCATCCGGGAGATCGTGGGTTCGAGCCCCACGATCGGCAGCCCTGAAGATGGTTTTCCGTGGTTTCCCATTTTCACACCAGGCAAATGCTGGGGCTGTACCTTAATTAAGGCCACGGCCGCTTCCTTCCAACTCCTAGGCCTTTCCTGTCCCATCGTCGCCATAAGACCTATCTGTGTCGGTGCGACGTAAAGCAACTAGCAAAAACTAGAAATAATTTTAAAAAGCAATTTACACATGTCCTATTGTCTATTACCTAATTATTTCCATTTATTTATTTCAACATTAAAAGAATGCTTTGCAGAAATACACACAAAATATTCAACATAGCTAAGTGATTTTTCAGTGCTACAGCAAGTAGCGGAGACTTGCTTAGTAGCAGTGGCGGCGCGTGACTTTCGTCACTGGGGGTTCAACAGAAGAAAAACATTGCACCCCCCCTCCACCTCCCCCGTCGTGGGCCGTAACCTCCCAAAATAAGATGATAGAAGTTTTGAAAATGTGATCGAATACGAGAGAAGCAGACAATACATGCCGATATTTACCACATGCAAAATTAGAAATGTTTCACAATCGACTTACCCTATGTAGACAGCTTATACAAAAAATCGATCCTGCGCTCCTTGAGGGATGCAAATTTATCTATAACTGCTTAGTTGAAGTCCACAGAGTCTCGAACCAAGTCCTTTTCAATTGACAGCGTAGCAGGAGCATTAAGTCTATCCTCGGTCATTGTGCTGCGCAAGAAAGTCTTTATTCTTTTCAGGGTTGAGAAGCACCTTTCTGCTTCAGATGTCGTCATGGGAATAGTAATAACTATATTTAAAAGTTTTATGCTTTCACCAAAGACACTCTGCAAATTATTTTCTAAAAGAAACTGCAACAAAGTCGTAGCCCCAGAAACAGTTCGAAAATCATTTCTCATGTATAATATTTCAAGTTCGGTTCTCAGTTTCGGTTTGTCGAGAAATGGGTAGGCCTCACACGCTTTGTACAGAAGTGAGTGGGGAAACTGCTTCTCAAAGCTGCCGAAATTTTCAGCTTGAAACAAGTTTGCTGCAAGAAGGTGGTTTGTGAATTGAAACCGTTCCTTTGCTTGAAGAATGACTGTGTCACAAACTTCTTTTGCCGCAACTCGTTTCGAGGTACGCAGCGGCCCTCGTGATACCTTCACTGGCGGGGGCAGTATATCATGTTCGTCAGCGATGTGGTCAATTTTATTTTCCCGAACCATTTTTATAGCAGCCTCGAAACCTGAAAGTGCGCATTTGACTTCCAACGGATCTGAATTTCGATTTTGTAGCTGACTGTATAAAATGTCCACATGAGGCATTATCTGATGGAAAATATCCAACCAGAACTGAAATAACGGGTGCTCCAATTTTAAACGCAAACCTCTTGCTTGCGATATGGTGTTAGGCTGTCGAGAGGTAGTTTCCAGTTGATCCAGGCATTCGATGAGGGCATCTCTGTTCTCGTAAACTACTTCAACGGTCCTTGATTTAAAATTCCACCTTGTGTTTGAAGCATGAGGTACTCTTCTACCAACTACTTCGGTCAATACACCTGATCGCTGCGGGGAGTTATTAAAGAAGCTGGGGATTTCACTTAAATCTGCAAAAAAATATACGGACATCCGTATTCTGGCTTGTCGCTTGTGCCATGACTAAGTTCAAAGAATGGGCATAACAGTGAACATAATGTGCATGCTTAAAATCTTCCCTGATGAGAGCTTGCACTCCTGAATGGCGACCACTCATTACATTCGCCCCATCGTAACTTTGTGAAATTAACTTATCTGGGCTATCAACAACATCGCTCAAAGAAGATTTTAAACACTCTGCTATTGTCTTAGCATCATGACTAGCGGGTGAGAGGAAACCCCAAAATCTTTCAACTGGCTTACCGTTGGGAAGAACGTAGCGCAGTACAATAACTAATTGTGCTGTAGTTGATATATCGGTGGTCTCGTCTGCAATTACCGAAATGAAGGGCGCAGTTGTGATTTCTTTCTTTATTTTCTTGCGACAGATTTCAAACATGCACGAAAGCAGTTCATTCTGAATGTCTTTCGAGGTGCCTTTGAAAACAGTAGCTTTGGACAGATGGTCCTGTAATGCAACGTCAATTTCAGAACTAAAATTAACGAGGCCTCGGAATATGCCAGGATTCGACGATTCACTTGTTTCGTCATGCCCGCGCAATGCCAACTCAAACGCGCCACAGAACTTTACACAGTCGATAATTTTTGACAGCACATAACGATTTTTCCGTACTTGATCGTTGTGTCTTTCGACAGACTGCCTGTAAGCACAATCAAGTTGCTGCCGGATATTGTGTTTTCCCAGAAGATCGAATTCTAACTGAGCAAGCATATGAGATTTAGAACTTTCGTGTTTCTTTATTTTTTGGGACAAATGTCCTAAATCTACCACTCCGACATTGGTCCAAGTCCCTTCGCTTTCATTACTCACGAAGCATAAACACGGAAAACAAAACAACCTGTTAGTAACTTCGCACCCACAGATCCACTCGGTTCTTTTGTATATATCCATTCTGAATTTATGCACGATTTCTTTACTGTTACTTTTAGTCTGCCTCGTTATAACAAGATCAGGCATTGGGCGCCCGGCATTCTTAATATCAAGTTTTCGCTCAAGAGAGAGACAAGAAAAGTTTGTCTTCTTAAGTATCTGGACACTGTTCAAACTCATTATGTAGCTCCTTACCTTTCCGGGGCACAAAGATTGTGGACGTAACTACAACGCACAAAAACATACACACACACGCACACGGACAAAAGATTGTAACTTCTTTATATCCTAAAAATTAAGTTTCAGAACGGCACAACGATGCAGAAAAACACTCACACGCTTGCACAGCGTACAATAATGTTACGAATTATGATAATTGCTAAGTACAAACGTTTACAAACACTAGTTTCACACTTGAAAAACACGAGGAAACTATAGGAATTAATGTTCGCACTTTTCACAATGTTGGTAACTTAATTTTAAGAACTAGTGTGAGCTGGTCAATTAGCGTTTTCATTGGTATTACCTTCCCGCTATTCTTTGCCTCAATGATTTTTAAGCTATGTTTCTCTCCAAAAAAGTAATTATTCCAAAGAAGGCAAATGAATAGATGTTTAGTAAGTATTGATATATTTGGGACAAGGTATTAATTGGAATTTGGCAATTTAATATGACTTTTGGTAGTAATGATGCTGTTCAACACTAGCGCTAATTATGTGCACTATTCTCTGCTGCCTGGTTAAATTCCTGTAAGGGCAACAGATGGCAGGCACATACTATTACAGTTTTCTTACCCCAACAACACGACTTGCGACAGACTTGAGAGAGTGGCATACTGCGCATGCCTACACCACGGATATTCTTTTCTGCGACATCCAGGTCTTGCCTTAATGCTGACAGACTTCCCCCCGCACCTCACTGGTCCCTTCGCCTAAGTACGGACGGAGATGCCGCCTTGTATGGGGGTTCATTCCAGACGAGTCTCCAGCCACAGACTATGCGCAGCTCAAATGAATTAAAAGCCAGTACGAGTATACTACGGACAGATGGGCTTAGCACGAGCTTTGAGAATGACAAGGGAATCGTGAAAATTAAGTAGCTGAGTACAATTTGATATAAACTGGAGGTGCATTGCTCCATTGCGCTATACCAGAAACCGCCACTGCTTAGTAGCGTGTAGAACCACGATTTCTATCTGATGGCACAAAATCTTAGTTCCGCATATATGTAATAAGTTCCTTCAGTGAAGTTTTTTTATGGTATACTGTAGTATCGAATCAAAATCTCAAAAAACCATTAGGCCCATTACTGCAGTTATGTTGGTAAATTGTCAACCTTCATTGCTTTATCGATATTTGCTCAGAGAGCATTAAAAATTTACCATTTTGTAGCTATTTTGTTTCAATTTAGTTGTCTGCACCCCACTATATTCCACAGGCTCCCTGTATTCTTTTGTTTTCTGTAATTTTGTGCCCCGCCCCACTTCTGATTCCCAATCGCCACCACTGCGTGAAGAGATCTGTAACCTTTCTTTACAACCTCGTTTCTGTAGATCCTCACATGTACACTGCCCTTGTTCATCAATGATTCCTGGAATGTCCTAGGAACCTGCAGGTATTTTCATATTTTCATCTGCTTATATACCAGTGCTTGTAATTTTATGATTCTGTTTGTGAAGTAACACGTTTTTAATATATTATCACCTTTTATTCAAGTATTTTATATTTTATTTTATGGTTACAGTTGTGTGAGATTATTTGTATATAATGGTTTCTATGCAGTACGGAATTTAAAGTTCAGTACTAATCAATAAGCTTTCAAGCTTACAGCAATTCTGTATTCCTTTTTATGTATTTATTTGAAATCAGTTCCGTAAATTGCCCCCTGAATTAGATTAGATCTGATTTATATGAAATACACTGACAGCACCAGGAAGACAATAGAGGAATGCAATTTAGGCTAAGCAGTTTTCTAGGTACATATTAATTTTGATTAAAGTTTCCAGGCTCTAGTATGCGTGAGAAGACATGTGGCATTGTGGTATATCAATAACCGCTGTTGATGCCACAGTTTTGAATGCATGATGTTTTCATTGTGTCGTACAGGTGCCGTATGCCATTTTCTGGGCACTGCACTTGATCAGTCAAATGGGCAACGTTTAATGCAGGTATTGTATGATGCTGGATTTTTTGTCCCATAATTCCCACACGTGCACGTTCCCGTTGGAACACGGCTCCATCCCCTTTGAATACTGGGAATGAATGGCAGCACAACCTGTTCACTCACCAGTCTGACGTACAAATCCACTGTGAAAGTTCTTAGGATAACGGCGAGAGTGCTCCTGCTCCCCTATACTCCTGGTGTAGGCCCTGTGTGTCAACATCACAGGCAGCTTTGTTCCAAGCGATCACCTGGCCTCCATCACTGGCATCAAGACAGAAACGGCTTTCATGTGAGAACACAACAGATCTCCACTCCGCACTCTAGTGAGCTGGAGTTTGACACCACTGAAGTCGAGGACGTCAGTGATTCGGAGTTAGCGGCGTGAACGCTACAGGATGTCTGGCTCAGCGCTGTACCTCAGTCGATTTGTTACAGTTCGCTGTGTCACTCTGGTGAAAACTGAAGCTCTAATGGCTGCTGCAGAGACAGTACGATCCACCACAGCCAAGCGGCAAATACGGCTGCGCCCGGACCCCGGTCTTCTTGAGACAGAGCCTATTCTGCAATATCGCGGAAATGACCTCCACCTTCTCGTAGCCCTATCACACGGCCTCGTTCAAACTTAGTTAAGCGACCGATGTCAAAAGTTCGATTCTCGGTAGGGTATATATTTTTTATTCCTACACTGACGTACGTGGCGATTCACGTAATTTCCTTAGTTTTATCATGCCATTATTGACAGAGAGAGGGCTTATTTATTGTCCTGAAAAGGGCCGTTCGGTGGTCCTCTCATTAGGGCAGAAGCATACGTATTATTGCCACCTGCCACTTCGTCCCAGGCCGCAATGAGAGCATCCCATAGAGCGTCGTTCGTATTTGGCGCGGGATTGGGCCAGGTCTCAACCATTACTCTCTTCGTTTCGGCCCATACGTTCTGAATGGGATTCATGTCTTCCCCACACGGAGGCCAGTCAATAAACTCGACCTGACCTCGGATTGCGCACCATTCCTGAACTAATTGGGACGTGTGAATTGGAGAAATTGTACAACACCTTCGGGACGAAGCACTCGCATGGAGGGGATCATAGTATTCCCTAAAATGTTCGAGTATTTCCCGGCGGTGAGACGTTGCTCGATTCTGTGCAACATTTCTACCCCGCGAGGGCTTATCCAACCCCAGCACGCAACAGATACACGGCCAGAGCGCCGATGCTCGGCCACGTATGCCGGATTGTGTCGGGTAACGAATGGGCGAAGAATACGTACCGGCCCATCGTTCGCCGAGGAATTCGTACTTCGTTGGAGAATGACATTCGACCTAACACGTAGCACGTTGTACTCGTGAAACGCAAGCCGGTACACCCTTTGCTCATCACTGAGCTATTGTTTCATAGCCGCAGGCTTCTGGAATACGAGCTAGTGACCATACAGTTAGAATCAGACTTCGACTGGCCAGTTTAAGTTCCTGACGACCCGCTCAAGTACCTGTACTGGACATACGACATCGTGGCGGGAGGCTGCAATTTGTTGGAGATAATTTGCACTTGCAACTAAGACGCTGACGTACTGTCCTGTTCTCGGATGAACCGCGTTTCGCATTATGTGGTTCAAAGGGTAGTCCGTGAGTCTGGAGAAGACGTGGAGAGCGATTATATCTGACAGCTTTACAATGTATCTTTGCTTATGAAAGTGGGTCTGTTATGGTATGGGCAGGCAAAAGTCTTGGTCCCCATTTCTTTGAGGGACCTCTGACGTGAGAACGCTGTCTGCGGTTTCTCCAAGCTGAACTACCACTGTTCTTAGAACATGTGCGACTAGTTGGTCGCTGCAGGACGTGGTTCCACTGCATGCGGCGGTGGTCATCCGTAACCATCTCTATGCAACGTATCCTGCTAAATGGATAAGAATGAGAGGACCTGTCCCCTGGTCCGCCAGATCGCTCGATCTTACACTTCTGGATTTTTTTCTGTGGGGCGAAGTAAGACAATTGGTGTATGCACAGGATCCGGTCAGTCCTGGTCACCTTAGACAGCTCATCACTGAGGCATGCCCATCCGTTACGCCGGAGACGTTGCACCGTGTCTGACGGTCCTTACAACATCGCGCGCTGCTCTGTGTCGACCACGGAGGCCGTCAGTTCGAATAGGTGATGCGTTAAACGACGTAAGTAACTGAAATCCTGTCACATGTTTCCTAGCCTCTTACAATTTGTTTTTACGTCACATCGACACAGATAGGTCTTATGGTGACAATGGGATGGGAAAGGCTAGGAGTGTGAAGGAAGCAGCCGTGGCCTTCATTGAGGTACAGCCGCAGCATTTGCTTGGTGTTAAAATGGGAAACCATGGAAAACCATCTTCAGGGCTGCCGACAGTGGGGTTCGAACCCACTATCTCCCGGATGCAAGCTCACAGCTGCGCGCCCCTAACTGCACGTCCAACTCGCCCGGACTTCGTAGCCTTTTCCAACCCAGCTCCATACCATACAAACGGCCCTTTTCAGGGCCAAATAAACAAGTCACTCTGTGGAAACTATTATATTATGTGCAACCATGCCACATCCCACGCAGCTGGCTGTAAAACAATATACTTACGTGAGATTGTTAACCCTCGAAGAGTGTTCACTTTCGGATCTCTGACCGTGCCTCTGTCAAGTGAGTATTGCGCGGCTTGACATGCAATGTGCAGTTCCCAGCCTACAGTGTGTGCACCTCGTGTTGTAAGGTACATGTTCTTCATATCTGTGCTAGTTTTATGGGTTCATTCGGGGTACTCATAGTGAATTAATGGTTGCGTTCACGATTCGTACTCCTTTTTAGCCAGTAACCACACATCTTGTTATATTATCCCAGTTTAGGGAGAGGGACCGATGTATTTCAGAGTTGTAACTCGGTGGGTTCCATAAATGTAGATCGCAAGGGGCGGGTGAACCACGCGGTATGTAGGTTCAGTTGTTTCTGCGAAAAGTGTACCTGGATACGCAGTACAATGAGCTAGAAGTTGGAAAAAATTGAGCACCGTACGGCCTGCCAAGTAAAACCAAAGCAAGTTCCTTAGAGGCCATGAAGGCTCTTGGAGGAGGAGAAAGTAAAGGCTTGCACTATTTGTAACCTCGGCATCAAATGAGATGGGCTGGTTAGCTCTGCCCGGCTGCCTTTGCCCCCGGGCACAATTTCTCCTTGCTAAATATTTCAATTTCCTGACAAGGAATCGAACCCACGTCCTTCCGAGTGAACAGAGCTCGCCTTCACCACCTGGGTTGGGCAGCCGCTTTATTGTATCCTAGGTTGAGGTTTACTTCTAATCTAGTTTCCACTTCTAGGATGACTTAAAGCTATATTTTTATCTACGTGTTGTTCTCAGTTATACGCCTTAGACTGAATGGAAAACGAATCATTTACATACTAAAACACGTAAGTTTAATCATATCTTGATTATTTTGTGTTAAAATTGTGCCAGTTTCTCTGTAGCTTGTCAGCTTGGATTGTTTGTAGAGTGATTCGTTGTCTTCAATTAACATGTTTACTGCCCTCTCCGTTTCTAGCAGCGGACGAATTAAAGAACAAGTCAATTCGTCTCTCACCAGCTGAACTCTAACCTTGACTAAATAGTTGTCAACTAGCTGTTGCGTGCGAGTGAGTGAGTATTCAATGTGCAGAAGTTTAGAGATTTTTTTGCTTACATTTATAGCTCATTTCGACATGTTGTTGTTTAAGTCATCAGTCCATAGACTAGTTTGATGCAGCCCTCCATGCCACCCTATCCTGTGCTAACCTTTTCATTTCTACGTAGGCTAACTACTGCATCCTACATCTGCTCCAATCTGCTTGTCATATTCATACCTTGGTCTACCCCAACCGTTCTTACCACCTACACTTCCTTCAAAAACCAACTGAACAAGTCCTGGGTGTCTTAAGATGTGTCCTATCATTCTATCTCTTCTTCTCGTCAAATTTAGCCAAATCGATCTCCTCTCGCCAATTCGATTCACTATCTCTTCATTTGTGATTTGATCTATCCATTTCATCTTCAACATTCTTCTGTAACTCCACATTTCAAAAGCTTCTATTCTCTTTCTTTCTGAGCTAGTTATCGTCCATGTTTCACTTCCATACAATGTCACGCTAGACATGAAAGTCTTCAAAAACATCTCTCTAATTCCTATATCAATGTTTGAAGTGAGCAAATTTCTTTTCGTAAGAAAACACTTCCTTGCTTGTGCTAGTCTTCATTTTATGTCCTCCTTACTTCTGCCATCGTTAGTTATTTTACTACCCAAGTAACAATATTCATCTACTTCCTTTAAGACTTCCTTTCCTAATCTAATATTTCCTACATCATCTGCCTTCGTTCGACTGCACTCCATTACTTTTGTTTTGGACTTATTTATTTTCATCTTGTACTCCTTGCCCAAGACTTCATCCATACCATTCAGCAACTTCTTGAGATCTTCTGCAGTCTCAGATAAAATAACAATATCATCGGTAAATCTCAAGGTTTTGATTTCCACTCCTTGAACTGTGATTCCCTTTCCAAATTTCTCTTTGATTTCCTTTACTGCCTGTTCTATGTAAACATTGAAAAGGAGGGGGAGGGGCAGAGTACAGCCTTGCCTCACTCCTTTCTGGATTGCTGCTTCTTTTTCAAAGCCCTCTATTCTTATCACTGCAGACTGATTTTTATACAGATTGTAGATAATTCTTCGTTCTTGGTATCTGATCCCAATCATCTACAGAATCTTAAATAGCTTGGTCCAATGAACATTACCGAATGCCTTTTCTATATCTACGAATGCCATATACGTGGGCTTGTCCTTCTTGATTCGATCCTCTAAGAGCAGACGTAAAGTCAGGATTGCTTCACGTGTTCCTACATTTCTTCTGAAGCCAAACCAATCTTCTCCCAACTCAGCTTCAACTTGCTTCTCCATTCTTCTGTAAATAATACGTGTTGAAATTTTGCAGGCATGAGATACTAAACTAATGGTGCGATAGTTTTCACACCTGTTAGCACCGGCTTTCTTGGGGATAGGTATAACAACATTCTGCGGAAAATCGGTTGGCACTTCTCCTGTCTCATACATCTTACACACTAAATGGAATAGCCTTGCTGGTTTCTCCTAAGGCAGTCAGTAATTCAGAGGGAATGTCATCAATTCCAGGTGCCATGTTCCTATTTAGGTCGCTCACAGCTCTGTCAAACTCTGACCTCAAAATTGAGCCTCCCATTTCATCAGCATCACCAGCCTCTTCTTGTTCCAGAACCAAATTATCTGCATCCGTACCTTGATACAACTGTTGGATATGTTCCTGCCATCTTTCTGCTTTGTCTTCTTTCCCTAGAAGTGGCTTTCCATCTGAGCTCTTAATATTCATACACCTAGATTTCCTTTCTCCAAAGGTTTCCTTGATTTTCCTGTATGCAGCATCTACCTTTCCTAGGACCATACAACCTTCGACATCCTTGCACTTCTCCTTCAGACAGTCTTCCTTACCTACCTTGCACTTTCTATCCACTTCATTCTTTAATCGCCTGTATTCTTTTCTGCCCTCTTCATTTCTAGCATTCTTGTATTTTCGTCGTTCATCAATCAGGTCTAGTATCTCCTGAGTTATCGATTGATTCTTAGTTGTTCTTTTCTTCCTTCCTAACATTTCTTCAGCAGCCCTGCTGACTTCATTTTTCGTGACTATGCACTCTTCCTCTATTGTGTTTCCTTCAAACTTTTCATTTAGTCCTTTTGCAACATGTTCCTTGAAACAATCCCTCACGCTCTTTTCTTTCAACTTATGTATATCCGATCTTTTTCCATTCTTTTCTTTCTTCAATTTCTTCAGCTTCAGATGGCATTTCATGACCAACAAGTTGTGGTCAGAGTCCACATCTGCTCCTGGGAAAGTTTTGCAATCCAACACGTGGTTTCTGAATCTCTGCCTAATCATAATGAAGTCTATTTGATACCTTCCAGTGTCTCCAGATCTCGTTCACGTATAAAGCCGTCATTTGTGGTGTTTGAACCAAGTATTGGCAAGGACTAAATTATGATCAGTGCAGAATTCAACCAGCCGACTTCCTCTTTCATTCCTTTGTCCCAATCCGAATTCTCATACCGCATTACCTTCTCTTCCTTGTCCTACCACTGCATTCCAGTCTCCCATCACAATTAGATTCTCGTCGCCTTTTACGTATTGTATTAAATCTTCTATGTCTTCATATATTCTTTCGATTTCCTCATCATCCGCTGAGCTATTAGGCATATAGGCTTGTACTATTGTGGTGGGCATTGGTTTGGTGTCTATCTTGACGACAATAATTCTTTCACTATGCTGGTCGTAGTAGCTTACTCGCTGCCCTATTTTCTTATTCATTATTAAACCAACTCCTGCATTTCCTCTGTTGGATTTTGTGTTGATAATTCGGTAGTCGTCCGACCAAAAATCCTGTTCTTCCTGCCAACGTACTTCACTTACACCAACTACATCTAACTTTAGTCTATCCATCTCCCTTTTCAGATTCTCTAATCTACCACAACGATTCAAACTTCTAACATTCCACGCTCCGTCTCGCAGAATGTCAGTATCCATCTTCCTGATGATCACCCCCTCTCGTGTAGTCCCCACCCGGAGATCCAAATGGGGGACTAGTTTACCTCCGGAATATTTTACCCGGGAGGAAGCCATTATCAGTACATCATTCATACAGAGAGAGCTGCATGTCCTTGAGAGTTAGTTACGGCTGTAGTTTACCGTTACTTTCAGCCGTGCAGCAGTATCAACACAGCTAAGCCATGTTGAGTATTATTACAAGGCCATATCAGTCAATCACCTAGACTGCCGCCCTTGCAACTTCCAAAAGGCTGCTACACCCCTTTCGATGAACCATTCCTTAGTCTGGTCTCTCTACAGATACCCTTCCGATATGGTTGCACCTGCGGCTCGGCTATCTGCTTCATTGGGACACGCAAGCCTCTCCACCGCGGCAAGGTCACATGGTTCGCAGGGGAGGCATTTCGACATATGACCAGCAAATTTCGAGTTTATATAACACACCTTAGTGCGCATTGTTTCCTTTCTCAGCTATTATCGGCATGTCTTTTGATAGAATTTTGGACGTTAATATCGCGACTTGCTTGAAATTACTTCAGTTTACTTGTGATTTTTCATTTCTACTGATAACTGAAGTGAATGAAGCACTCTGAAATACGCTGTCAAGTTACTTGTTTCAGGGATATGCATATTGACTGGTAGGAGATACTCAATGGTTCCCAGTGGGACAGTGTTGGCTATGTGGTGCAATTGTACGACTAGCTTCAACACTCTTATCTGTCACCTAAACTTGTAGTCCTCCCAGTCTGATGGCGGAAAGCCGCCACTAGAGATATTTAAGTTATAAAGTCATCGCTCGTCGCATGACGTAGTACCACCCATACTGATTCGCTGATTGCCTGGGTGTCGGTTAGGAACTCGTATTTCTTTATAACTGAAATGAAATGGCGTGTGGCTCTTAGTGCCGGGAGTGTCCGAGGATATGTTCGGTTCGCCAGGCAGTCTTTTGATTTGATGCCCGTCGGCGATCTGCGCGTCGTGATGAGGATGAAATGGTGATGAAGACGACACATACACTCAGTCCCCGTGCCAGCGAAATAAACCAATGATGGCCAGCACGCTAACTATTTAGCCATGGAGCCGGACTCTGTATAACTGATTGTGTGTTACGAGAACGTTTTTACTTCTGTGCAGTTAGAGAAAGGCCATGTACAAACCCTCGAGTGTCTGGATGGTCTTATCGGAGGGCGGTCGCACAAAATTGAATTGTCGCGTCGGTGCTGTTTCGGTGTTGGTAATAGTGATGAATGGAATATTCCCATATACCCTTCATTATTAATGCACTACAAGGACAGCAGTGGCTGATTGCACGGCTTCTACATCTTGTGAACATTGTACATTATGACCCTGTGGATGTCTTTATCACACAATTGTCACCTTCACGCCACCATAGGCAGACGGTTGATGCAACCAACTACTGCCGTTTTCTGGAACACCATCGTCATCCTGCACTCAAGAGAAAAGGACTGGTGTTGTTGTCAAGGACGCCTTCAAGACAATGCACGGTATCATACTGCTAACGCCGTAATGGATCTCCTGCGTGACTGCCTCTGGGAGTTAACTGTAACAATCCACCGTATTACTTTGTATTAGTCCGTGCGATTATATAATCTTCGTAAAAATGACAGAACCCCATCGCAGAGGCATTACGGCACAAGGGAAGCCATCACCCGTCCCGTAGGTCAGTCAGCGAACGATATCGCCAGACGTGGACGCACTGAAGGTGTACGGCTCTTTCCCCAAGTGTAGTGGAATATGATAGACATGAGAGGAGAGTACATTGAAGGAATGGAGATGATGTTTCCTCCGGCAGTCAATGTTGCCATGATTTTTTATCCAACCTATGTAATTTAGATTTTGTGTGAGAAATGTATCTAGTTCTTTCAATTTGGAATAAACTCCAACGAAATTAATTAATATATGTTTAGGCATTCCCCAACGAAAACCAAACTGACGTAAAGCCAAAACAAAGCATTCAGTCGTAAAACTGAAGTGATTTCCAGATGGTTGGCCCTGGTCACGAGACATGCAAACAAGACAATCTAGCACTTCATCGTTCGGTTTCCTCTCCCCACTTTGTCCTTGACTACAGAGTAAGAAGGAAGACATTATCTTTCAGTGTCGGCCCATTTTTTACAGGTATATTATAGTGTTACATTTCGTGTTTACGTCAGACTGAAAAAGTGTAAGTTGTATTGATTGCAAACGGTTCAGTGCAGTCAACACCAGTTGTATGAAACACCGGTGTAGACTTCATACAATGCTTGGTAAAGTTTCCCATTAATGGGTTGAATTTTGGATTAGCCCGAAAGCCCATATACTGTTATAGACCGTCTTATGGACATTTCTGCCTGATATTAGCTTGTCATTTTCACTTATGCACAGCGGTAGTGGCTGTAGTCAAGTGATGATCTGATGAAAACATTATTGGATGTCGTTTATTCAATTCGTAATTTGGCTGTCTGAGACGACCACAAAATCTCAGCGTTCCATCTTTATGTAGCCAGCCGGCTTGTGGTTTTACGTGACTGTTGATATCGCCACCAGGGTCTCAAGTCCCTCCATTTTTACGCCGACAGTATTCTCTTAATATGAGTTGGTTCTCATAACATTCTTCGAGGAATTTCCAGTATGTGTCGTGATTTTTCTGCTGAAATTTCTAGATTTTGAATTACTTTCGCTAGCGAATTGCTAGTAGAAGTTTAGAATCACAGACACTACTGATTTGAATGTAACAATTTGTCGCGAGATGCGTCGAGTTGTGAAAGATTAAGAACTAAAGACGTTTCGCTGCCCGTTATAACGTGAAGAGAACCACCCTGCATGGTAATTTATTATTCTTAAAACTCATTACCACTTGCACAAAAATTGTCGAGTTCCTTCTCAGATAGATCCCGAGGTGAACAGTGCATTCTTTTTTTTTTTTTGACAAAATGTCCCCAGCCCGTTTCGTGTACTCGCCTGAGTCTATAGTTTGTATATGTGATAACTGTTAATTTTCATTAAAACGCTGTGATACGGTCTCTAAAAAAATTTGAATGTAAGTAAGTTGCGTTCTAAATGAGTCACTGACTGAGCCAGTGACTTCGCGGTTTGTGTCATGTAGGTGTCAGCTTGCGTTCGAGATAGAATGGGTTTGAACCCTATTGTCGGCAGCGCTTTTTTTAAACCATTTTCACACCAAGCAAATGCTGGGGCTCCGCCTTAACTGAGGCCGCGGTCGCTTCCCATTCCTACCACTTTCCTATCCCATCGTCAGCATAAGACCTATCTGTATCGG
Organism: Anabrus simplex; assembly: GCF_040414725.1. Lineage (NCBI taxonomy): Eukaryota > Metazoa > Arthropoda > Insecta > Orthoptera > Tettigoniidae > Anabrus > Anabrus simplex. Next base: position 45,195,577 of record NC_090266.1, on the reverse strand, counting down.
TGCGACGTACAACAAACTGGGAAAAGCCGGGATTTTAAAAATGCCACTCTTAGAAATGAGCGATATCGCATAGGTGACGTTAGCACAGTTTTAAATGCTACAAAGATAAAAAGAGACGTGTAAGTTGTGTAAGAAAAAACCAAAGTGTTATGAGAGGAATAGATTAACTTGCCTCAATCGAGCCCAAATGCTGTCAACGCCTCATCGAAGTCATTTTGCCTCAGTGATGTTGCTGTCTTGACTTGTCCTTGTTGGTTATGTTATGTGCGGCTCAATAAGTTATTTCTTTTTTCTTCTTTTACAATTTGCTTTACGTCGCACCGACATAGTTAGGTCTTATGGTGGTGATGCGAAGGAAGCGACCGTGGCCTTAATTAAGGTACAGCCCCTGGTGTGAAAATTGAAAACCACGGAAAACCATCTTCAGGTGGGGTTTGAACCCACTCTCATCGAATGTAAGCTGATAGCTACGTTAACCAAACCGCGCAGCCACTTGCTCGACTCCATATTATTATTATTATTATTATTATTATTATTATTATTATTATTATTATTATGGTGGTGGTGAGGAGGAGGAGGAGAAGGAAATTGAAACTGCATGAGTTCTCAATTCATTTCCCAGATGCGCAACGAGTATTTCGTTGTCCATGTGTTCTTGAAATAATGTTTATCCGAAGATTTTTGATGATGAGTGCTTAATGTTAAACGGTGTGAACCTTCGTGTACCGCTACCATTAAAAAGACAATTTTATTGTTACTTGCTTTTCACTGATAAGCCTGCTCAATAGAACCAATGTCTGTATGTTGAGGCTGACGATATTACTGTTTTTATAAATGTGTGTTTAGTAAAATACTTGACGCACAACGCACAGGTTCCATTGTCAACACTTCAGTGCATACTGTCACAGAGTGGCTTTGAATTTACGTTATGGCGCTGCATATGTGTTCCATCTAGCGCATGAAGAACACTGCCACTCCTATATATATACACCTCAGGCTAGTCACAGAAACCCAAGTTTGAAATGTCCATTAGGACAAAGTAGCACGAAAATCGCTTATTAAGGAGCTGAAGTAAAAGTGCCGGGCTGAGTGGCTCAGTGAGTGGCAGGTTCGATCCTGGCTCAGTCCGGTGGTATTTGAAGGTGCTCAAATACGTCAGCCTTGTGTCGGTAGATTTACTGGCACGTCAAATAACTCCTGTGGGACTAAATTCCGGCACCTCGGCGTCTCCGAAAACCGTAAAAGTAGTTAGTGGAACGTAAAGTAAATAACATTAGAAGTAATCTGGAAACAGGGTAGAAATTCAGAATTCTGTTATAAGGATGACTTCAGGTAATGCTCTTGTGCTAATAGTTTATAACAGAGACGTTATTCCATACATACGAATGTCGGTAACCATGGGACTCTCACTTTGCAGCTTTTCTATTTCAGCAACAATGTTTGGGTTGGTCTGGTGCTGAATTGTGTTTGGCTGGGTCGAGGTAGTTAAATTGCGCACTACCCATCGTACACGGAAGTCGGTAATAATGTAAAAATTCCGTGTGGCTGTTGATAGCCTGGTACAGTCCTTGGAAGGCAGACCACCCTACGAGAGTGGGGGGCGTATGCCGTGTGTAGGAAATTGAGTGTCATTGTTTTGGATGGTAGTGTTGTATGTGCTGCATGGGTTGTAGGAATATTGGGGACAGCACAAAGGTCTATTCGCCGAGCCAGGGATATAAACCATTAAGGTTAGCATCCCCAACCCGGTCGGGAATTGGACCCAGGGCCCTCTGAACCGAACACGACTACGCTCACCATTCAGTCAAGTAACAGGGCAGGGAAGTCAGTGAGACCTCCCTAATGGTGCCTATGTATTTGTTATGCGTTTTTAAATTTTCTTCACAACCAGTATTCATATTCATATCCGAGTTATTACTTCCTTCGGCTGTATGTATTAACGTGTGTGTAGGACTGTTGTTGTGTACTTACTGGTTATATAGCAAGTTATCAGGTGTGCTGTTGCAATCGTGATGTCACTAATAAGATGATTGCTGATGTTGCTTCTAAAATAACTAAAGTAGCTAGAGAAAACGTTTATGTTGTCTAAAGTTACTAAATCCACGATATCATGTTAGATATGGTCTACTTTGAGCGGAATAGTGAATCTTCGTTACTTACAGTGTAATTGGCGATGGCACTTATGTTATACAGTGTTGTAATCAGCACCTCAAACATATTCATACAAACCACAAATCACCTGCAATTGCGGTCGCTTGTTGTGCTAACTCCCTTCAATCAATCAATCAATCAATCAATAGGCCTACTGATCTGCCTTTAGTGCAATCGCCCAGGTGGCAGATTACCTATCTGTTGTTTTCCTAGCCTTTTCCTAAATGATTTCAAAGAAATTGGAAATTTATTGAACATCTCCCTTGGTAAGTTATTCTAATCCCTAACTCCACTTCCTATAAATAAATATTTGCCCCAGTTTGTCCTCTTGAATTCCAACTTTATTGTGATCTCTCCTACTTTTATAAACGCCACTCAAACTTATTAGTCTACTAATATCATTCCACGCCATCTCTCCGCTGACAGCTCGGAACATACCACTTAGTCGAGCAGCTCCTCGTCTTTCTGCCAATTCTTCCCAGCCCAAACTTTGCAACATTTTTGTAACGCTACTCTTTTGTCGGAAATCACCCGGAACAAATCGGGCTGCTTTTCTTTGTATTTCTTCCAGTTCTTGAATCGGGTAATCCTGGTGAGGGTCCCATACACTGGAACCATACTCTAGTTGGGGTTTTACCAGAGACTTATATGCCCTCTCCTTTACATCCTTACTGCAACCCCTAAACACCCTCATAACCATGTGCAGAGATCTGTACCCTATTTACAATCCCATTTATGTGATTACCCCAATGAAGATCTTTCCTTATATTAACATCTAGATACTTACAATGATCCCCTTGTAAGTTACACTTTCCAGGGTTTATACGGCACTCGAATAGATTCATAACCGGTATGTGGTCAGATACCTGCACAACAGACTAACATCTGCCGGTCATCAGTCATGCATATTGAACCCTTGAACTTACCATTCCATCGTTGGTCGGCCACGGCTGCTACAGTAGAACAATCTAGAACTCTTAAATCCTGGGTCGTTGCGGGAATAAATTCGGTCACGATCTTAACCAAACGATGGGGTTCAGAAGAGAGCCTAACTACTTGAAATGAGGAGCAAAATGTGCTTACTAACTTTTATTAAATTGAAATAGCACGATAACATTATTAATTTAATATGCATTCTTGAAACATAAAAAAATTTATAAATTATTGATTTTGAATGTCTCAAACACAGTCACATTACATAACGTTGATTTGTTTCTTACAATATCGAAGAGTTGCTTCGGAGAAGTTAATATATTAGTGGACAGCGAAACTGAAAACTGAAAAAGGGAAGACCTGAAAACCGGGCACCTATTATTCCAAACGAGAACTGAGAGTTAATCCACACGATCCGTGGAAAATCTGACTTTCAACAAGTAGAACGCCTGATTTTCTCTCAATTAAGGTTATCCACCAGTCGAATACCCTTTACGGATACGGAACACCCGCCGAATGGACCCTTAATCGAACCAAACTGACTATCAGTTGCTTTGGATAGGTTGCGAAATATTATGGGAAAGCATGGTGTTCACTACGAGTTGACAGCATCATTCACAATTGAAATAAAATCCCACCATGTATTTGTCATTCATGACACCCTTAAGGGATAAGGTAATCCCGATGCTAAATGTGCATCACCCAAAACAGCTGTTCGGAAGGAACCAACAACAACATGATCCGTGAGGATCTTACGTTATGTCGTTCTAAAGGAACAAAACTGCGAAATGCAGGAAACACTTATTCATCATGCATTTAGAAGAAATGCCAAACACTGAAGTTAATTAAAAAGTGGAAAGTCACTTGAAAAGTATTATTATCGAACCGATTTTCAGGTTAGAAATGGGTTTGTTATGCTTAATAAAATTACCAGTCCACGTTAAAATTTACTACAACTTTAAGGACTTCTTTCCCTTGAAAAACAATGCTACCAGTACAGATCTATCTATTTATTGTCTGTCCCAACACACTACTTATAAAGTGATTACTTAATTACTTTCAACTATGAATAAAAATGAAAGTACGACAAGATTGAAAATAAAATATTGTCACTGGCTGACGAATCGAAACCGCATTCGCAACTCAAGTCTCACACTAATACACTGAGTGTCAATATGCACACTATCAAACGAAACGGACGTCAAAACGATAAAACAATAAAGCCCGTAAAATAAATTAACATATCGAAGTCATTAAAGCTCAACACGCGCGGAGAATTACAGTAAAATATTTAATCTATATCGGGCCGATATCCAACATTTGGGCAACCCTCACTCACTAGCGGTCCCGTTATCTCAAGGAGAGCTACGCATTGACCCTCTTCATAAATCATATCATACTGTAGATGCTACCTTCGTCCAGGCCACTTCAACAAAAAAACAAAGAAACATCTAAACTGAGACTTGAGTGTGTACAGCTACCATCCCTGACCTATCGTCGGGCTCACTTGAAATCTGTACATCCTAACACTAATCACTATATACATGATACCTTCCAAATTCTATCGTCGGGCGTGAACTAGGACGTCTCATCATCAGCGACTCCAAGGATAACATGTGACGTCCTAATCCTATCGTCGGGCGTCAAAGTGGGTCGTACTACGCCTCCCTTAACATATCAAGCGAACTAGCAATTTCAAACAACTCCGACTTTCAATACTAGACCTGGTCAGACAAATAACGCACGACGGAACCACCTCTCTTACTATCAAACGAATGCAAGTCAAAAAAATACAGTAAGTCTCTACCTCGTTACAATACGTGAACTCAAAAATAAATATACGTGACGAACGATTCTCCACCCCAAACACAATCTCAGCCTGTGCACTGAAGTTTTAGGGAAGCAATGATAATTCCCAACACACGTTTACCATTTAATGGATGCCTTCAAAATAATAATCATCACTACCGCATTCGAAACTCACAAATCGCCTATCGTCAATTCCAACTATTTATATCAATGACATATCCAGTGAACAAATTCAATACACCCCAACCATGTGTCCAAAATGCTCTTTTATCCTTGAGGTGGCATTATCTTACTATTCATACGGGCCTGAAGTAACAAATCGTTGGACGTTTACTACCAAGATTTTAACATTTTACTAGAGTTGTTTCACTTGGGATTTTACTAGAAATCTACGGTGCTTCACACAGTAGTCGTCTCAAATTTCGGATTGGTAGCGGAAAACAATACAGCCTGCCTCAACACAGCCTGTTTCCTAAATACTTCCTCTTCAAAAATATAGCCTGTCTCAAACTCATTCTCCTTGCTTTATTCCAGCGGTATCACTTAAAATCCAGGCTTCATTTCATCCATCTTTCTCATCTCCACATACATATAAATTCGTCGCTCTCAATCCCTTTTTCTTATATTTCCAAGACCCTTTTTCATAATTCAATCCCCTGGTGAAAATAACAACCACTGTAAAACACAGCTCTTACTTTACTGTTATTACGACTTTCGGACCTCAAGAATCCAAGAGCACACCGCGACTTTTCGTATCATTGATATACACGATGTCTCAAAATTTTCCTTCCCATGAATAACTGTAACTCTATCAAATTTCATTGAAATTACCTAAATATGCCTGCGATACTTGTAAAAATATACTGGTTAAATGCACTTTTAACATAGAAAAATTTCTTTATACCGCGCTAGACATTATTATTATTATTATTATTATTATCATTGACAAACATTTCCGAATTCAACTGATATTTGAAATTTAGGTATTCGCCACGACTAATTTATAACTTATAACTTCCCAAAATTCCACGCTTTGGACAATATCTCATCGAACATTAACACCAAATTTTAAGCGTCGCATTTTACCATTTCTTGACATGAAATTTACACACTGAAAGTTTCACACGCTGACCAAAAATTACAACACCTTTCGCCTGATAATTACGAATATCAACCCGACAATCATCTTGAAAAATTTGTTGGGACAGAACAAATAAAACTAACTACAACATAATATAAAAATAGACAGACCTGCACATGGCACCATTCCCAGTATTCTGGTTGCATCGTCACCAGCTGACCTCGCTCCTTAGCCGTACATTTTCACAAAGGACATTATCATTTCCAACATCTCACTCTTACAAATACGACCCTTCTCACACACGATATTAAAATTACCACATAAATCTCGCACTTTTCTCTGTAATTTGCACCACGAACTCCCCTCGTTCTGCAGTCGGCTGCGACTGTCTGTTCGTTCCCAGAGTTGTCTCTCTCCGTTACTCCAATAAAACTGGTGTTCAACAGATAAAGGGAGCAGAACTACTCTGAATAGCTTCCCCAAACCCTCTTCACTTTCAAACGTACATGAGATGATATAAATAAAATCTGCTGTGTATATTTTAACCAATGCCTACACTTTCCTAGTTCGTCGGCAAACGTTCAGAACTTTTTCAATCACCTTCTCTTCTTAACCGAGTATGTGGACCTGAGCCACGGACATGTATTTAGTTATTTGTCGATTAATCTGGCGCGAATTTCCAATGACGACGGGCACAAGCTCCAGCGGCTTCAAGTTCCAGATTGACACTGAAAAAATATACGGTGGGGGGTTTCTTTTATAATCTCAGAAGGGACGCTATCCCCACTATTAAGCGTGATTGTGTAATCTGCCAATTTTGCGTCCAATAGACCGATTTTGATGAGACTTGTCCCAGACTTCGGGACAGGCTTGCACTTATTTTAGATGTTAATCTTATAATTTTACCGCACTCACAACAGGGGAAATAAATTATTTCTGCCCGTGCGTTTCGCGCGTTTTCTTCATCCCCTGACCTTGGCACGTGTAGCTGGTTCACTGATCTGACGCTAACATGTACTTAGGCTTAACTGCATTTATGTTTTTCCCTGGGGGCTCTGTCTTCACGTAGGGTGTACGAATAATTTAACTTATTTATTTCTTTATTTGCTGTATTGCCAAAATCCCTCGTTATGTAGAATTCCATGAATTTAAAGAATTGTCGGGCACTCGAGTTCCGCCGAGGTGTCCCGGTATTTCACGAGCTTGCCGTGAATGAGATCCTTCCCACGTGACATCGGGGCTCTTAGGAGCGCAACATGGCTGCCCTCAAACATAAAAGTAGTTTCTTGATACAAATAAATATTGAGAAAAAAGTATTTTTCTCTCTGTAGAATTATGGGTTCATACCAATAATGCAGCCTTTTTGTCAAAGTATTGTAGCAAGAGGGATTGAGAAAAAATGGTTGCTGAATCAACATTTTCCCACGGTATCATTGACCCTTAGTAGTGTACCTATGCGGGTTCTAACCCAAGGTCATTGACCCCTAGTTGAATAGTGGTGCAATGTCGATTCGCGGATTTTGCGTAAGAGAGCAAGCCTAACCTCACAGATGCCATTTTGGAGGGCCCTAACCTCACTTTTACGGCTAGATGCCCTTCCCGGCACGGATTTTGCATAGGAGAGCAAGGCTAACCTCACCGTCGCCATCTCGGAGGGGCCTAACCTCACTTATACGGTCAAATTCCCTCCCGACGCCAACAGTCGCCATCTTGGAGGGGCCTAACCTCACTTTTACGGCTGGGAGCCCTTCCCGGGGCCATCTTGAATAGTAGGGCAACGGGTATTCGCGGATTTGCATTGTTGGATGCGCTTGAGAACGGTCGGTTGTTGAGAGAGCTCTTGCATTATTGTAGTGATAAAGTAGTGAAAACCTATTGAAATAGCTAAATTTTGTGTATATCTGATTCATTTAGTGCTGTTTATATAGTGGTGTTTAGTGCTTGTTGGTAGAAATTGGGAGTAGTGATCTTTATTTAAATTTTGTAACAAGTAATTCAGGTGGTCTTCAGTAAATTACGTTTTCTAGGTTAAGTAGGCTAGCTAAGTGTACCTTGTTTCGAATTTAGATTTAGGAAATACTTTAGGTAATAACATTAACTTTAAAAATATTTGTAAATATCTGTAGGTTCGTTGGTTATACTTACAAACGCAGATTATCATAAGGAATAGAACCGTAACTTCTGCAGCAACTTCTCCGGTATTTCGTATAGATATCCGTTGAAACTATCGCGAAGGTAATAATTACATACATACATACATACATACATTATCATTATAGACTGTAATGCCTTTCAGCGTTCAGTCTGCAAGCCTCTGAGAATTTACTAAACGTCGCCACAATCCTCGATTTGCAACTAGTGTTGTGGCCTCATTTAGTTCTATACCTCTTATCTCTAAATCGTTAGAAACAGAGTGTAACCATCGTCGTCTTGGTCTCCCTCTACTTCTCTTACCCTCCATAACAGAGTCCATTATTCTCCTAGGTAACCTATCCTCCTCCATTCGCCTCACATGACCCCACCACCGAAGCCGGTTTATGCTTACAGCTTCATCCATCGACTTCATTTCTAAATTAGCCTTTATCTCCTCATTCCGAGTTCCCTCCTGCCATTGTTCCCACCTGTTTGTACCAGCAATCATTCTTGCTACTTTCATGTCTGTTACTTCTAACTTATGAATAAGATATCCTGAGTCCACCCAGCTTTCGCTCCCATAAAGCAAAGTTGGTCTGAAAATAGGCCGATGTAAAGATAGTTTCGTCTGGGAGCTGTCTTCCTTCTTACAGAATACTGCTGATCGCAACTGCGAGCTCACTGCATTAGCTTTACTACACCTTGATTCAATCTCACTTACTATATTACCATCCTGGGAGAACACACAACCTAAATACTTGAAATTATCGACCTGTTCTAGCATTGTATCACCAATCTGACATTCAATTCTGTTGGATTTCTTACCTACTGACATCAATTTAGTCTTCGAGAGGCTAATTTTCATACCATACTCATTGCACCTATTTTCAAGTTCCAAGATATTAGACTGCAGGCTTTCGGCACAGTCTGCCATTAAGACCAAATCGTCAGCATAGGCCAGGCTGCTTACTACATTTCCACCTAACTGAATCCCTCCCTGCCATTTTATACCTTTCAGCATATGATCCAGGTAAACTACAAACAGCAAAGGTGAAAGATTACAGCCTTGTCTAACTCCTGTAAGTACCCTGAACCAAGAACTCATTCTACCATCAATTCTCACTGAAGCCCAATTGTCAAAATAAATGCTTTTGATTGATTTTAATAATCTACCTTTAATTCCATAGTGCCCCAGTATAGCGAACATCTTTTCCCTCGGTACCCTGTCATATGCTTTCTCTAGATCTACGAAACATAAACACAACTGCCTATTCCTCTCGTAGCATTTTTCAGTTACCTGGCGCATACTGAAAATCTGATCCTGACAGCCTCTCTGTGGTCTGAAACCACACTGGTTTTCATCCAACTTCCTCTCAACGACTGATCGCACCCTCCCTTCCAAGATGCCTGTGAATACTTTGCCTGGTATACTAATCAATGAGATACCTCGATAGTTGTTGCAATCTTTCCAATTCCCTTGCTTATAGATAGGTGCAATTACTGCTTTTGTCCAATCTGAAGGTACCTTACCAATACTAAACGTTAATTTGACTACTCTATGAAGCCATTTCATCCCTGCCTTCCCACTATACTTCACCATTTCAGGTCTAATTTCATCTATTCCTGCTGCCTTATGACAATGGAGTTTATTTACTATCCTTTCCACTTCCTCAAGCATAATTTCACCAACATCATTTTCCTCCTCCCCGTGAGGTTGACTGTTTGCAACACCACCATGATGACTTCCTTTTACATTGAGAAGATGTTCAAAATATTCCCTCCACCTCTCCAGTGATTCCCTGGGATCTGTTATGAGTTCACCTGAATTACTCAAAACACTGTTCATTTCCTTTTTCCCTCCCTTCCTAAGATTCTTTATTACTGTCCAGAAAGGTTTCCCTGCTGCTTGACCTAGCCTTTCCAGGGAATTACCAAAATGTTCCCATGACTTCTTTTTGGATTCAACAACTATTTGTTTCACTCTGTTTCTTTCATCTACGTGCAAATCCCTGTCTGACTCGGCCCTTGTTTGGAGCCATTTCTGATAAGCCTTCTTTTTTTACGTTTACAGGCTGCTCTCACTTCATCATTCCACCAAGATGTTCGCCTTTTCCCATCTTTACACACAGTTGTTCCTAGGCATTCCCTTGCTGTTTCTACTACAGCATCCCTGTATGCCACCCATTCACTTTCTATATCCTGAACCTGCTTACTGTCTACTGTTCGAAACTTCTCACTAATCATATCCATGTACTTCTGTCTAATTTCCTCGTCCTGGAGATTTTCTACCCTTATTCGTTTGCAGACAGATTTCACTTTCTCTACCCTAGGCCTAGAGATACTTAGTTCACTACAGATCAGATAATGGTCTGTATCATCGAAAAATCCCCGAAAAACTCGTACATTCCTAAAAGATTTCCTGAATTCAAAGTCTGTTAAGATATAGTCTATTATGGATCTGGTACCCCTAGCCTCCCATGTGTAGCGGTGAATAGCCTTATGCTTGAAGAGTGTATTCGTAACAGCTAAACCCATACTAGCACAGAAGTCCAGCAAACGTTTCCCATTCCCATTAGCTTACATATCTTCCCCACATTTACCAATCACCCTTTCGTATCCTTCAGTTCTATTCCCAACTCTCGCATTGAAATCGCCCATTAGCACTATTCTATCCTTGCTGTTGACCCTGACCACGATGTCACTCAATGCTTCATAAAACTTGTCAACTTCATCCTCATCTGCACCCTCACATGGTGAATACACGGACACAATTCTTGTCCTAATTCCTCCCACTGACAAATCTACCCACTTCATTCGCTCACTTACGTGCCTAACAGAAACTATGTTGCGTGCAATGGTATTCCTGATAAAGGGCCGTACCCCAGACTCTGCCCTTCCCTTTCTAACACCCGTCAAGTACACTTTATAATCTCCTATCTCTTCCTCGTTATCTCCCCTTACCCGAATATCACTTACTCCTAGCACATCCAGATGCATCCTCTTTGCTGACTCAGCAAGTTCTACCTTCTTTCTTCCATAAGCCCCATTTATATTGATAGCTCCCCATCGAATTCCATTTCGTTCGCCAAGTTGTTTCCAAGGAGTCCCTCGCCTGTCAAATGGGAGTGGGACTCCATTACTCCCATAGGTCCGAGGCTTGCTTAAAGTGTTCTGAGCTCGGTGAATTCATGAAGCAGGATGCTGCCCTACTTGCACATAGTCCATGTGAGGATCTCTCCTCTAACGGGTTATGGACCACCGGTGAATTGTGTAGTCCTAGCCGCCAGAGCACAAGGAGGGCCACGACTCAGAATATGTCCGAGATGCCCACTCCCATTCCATAGCAACTGGTATCCCGACTCTCAGGACCACTTACTAGGCCACTCAGCCGTTGCCCATGGTTCACGAACTAGGACGTGTCTACAGTAACCAAAAAAAACACGATACGCCTGTAAACTTCCATTTAAAAAGAAGTTAAAGAGATTACACGGTATAGTTAACAGTCGTTGTATTGTTATTGATTATTGTCGCTCCTCATATTGAAATATTGCATTGTTGGCTACAGTCGTGAACAAAAGGTGTAGTGTAGTCATGTAAATATAACTAAAAATCAGCTGACCTTGTATTCCATTCATTTGTACTTCTGAGTAGGTAGTTAAAGTATCCGTAATTTATATTTCGCTCCCTCGATCTTTCAGTATTTATGAGCGGTTAGCTAATAATAATAAAGTTCATATATCCCAGTAATTGTAGTTCAAGTCCCTGGAGTAGTAGTAGTAGTAGTTTTGATAAAAATATTTGAGAAATTACTGTAGACAACCTCGTATTTTTCAGTAGGCCTAATTAAGGACACTTTTATTCTCCGTCCCGTGGAGTAGGGAAAATAATAATAATAATAATAATAATAATAATAATAATAATAATAATAATAATAATCCACCAGCTGTAATAATAACATAACCACATTTCAGTAGAATTGTAGTGAAGATAAGGTATAATATATTAGATAGTATCTTGCCAGTTATATTCGTGTTTTTCTTCGTGTACGGCAATCCTTTCGATACTTAAGCATTTAACCAAACGCAGTGTAGTGTAGTTACATTGTAGTATAGATACAGTACATTTAGATAGTGCCGTATCCTGCCTGCTATATTCGTGTGTTATTTTTCGTGTGTATCTATTAGACCGTAATACTAATAATAATTTGTCTAAGCATTTAGCTTCGTTGGTAATTTTTGAGTACAGTAGCCTTGCAAATTTCATTTCTGTTGTGCTTACTTTAGTGACATACGTTTCAGTACCGGTATCGTAATTAGGATACGTCTAAAAGTAGTTTAAAATTACTGTAGTGTACTGTACAGTAGTATACGAGTAATATCCTATTAGAAATTAGTGTGATTATTTTATTATTGTAAAAGATTTGTGTAGTACTGGTAAGAGGTATCCGTAGAAATTCTTACTAAAATACCGTCGTTGTAATTAGAATAGGCTTAATTCCAGTTTGGAATTGTGTAGTTCTTGTGAAGGCTATTGCTTTCGATATTCAGTAATTAACAGCAGTTTTTATCCTGTCAGGGGTTGCAGGATAAAAAAAATAGAGCACGACTAAGTAATATTGTAGTGTAGTCGTATATTAGTTACCTTATTGTTGTGTACTATCCCAGACAATATATCCCTCCGTTCATTTATTTTTTTGCAAATACGTTATTTTACTTTTAATTTCATTTTTCCCCGTAAAGAATGGCTAAGGAGCGCGAGTGTACTTACTGTGGGTGTAGCGAGGCATTGAGGGGTATGAGGGAGGAGTTGGAAAGTTTGAGGGAGATAATTAGGATTCTCACAGAAGACAGGAAGGAAGATAGGACTCCCTCAAACAATGTACAGGTTACAGTAGGTGTACAAGAGGGAGGGGAAGGAAAGGGAGGAGTTGTAGAAGATAGGTGGTCTAATGTTCTAAGGGGAAGGAGATTGCAGGCTAAGGGCTCTATTCAGGATCAGAATTCAGGACAGGTGTCTGTGCGAAATCGGTACGAGTCACTCCAGGTAGAACAACAGAGGGAAGATGAGGGACAGGGAACTGTTGGTGAGATGTGTGGAAGTAGGAGGAAGGGAAGAGGTAGGAAAGGAAAACGTAGAGTAGAGGATAGGAAAAGACAGGTGGAACAGGGTCATGGGAAGGAGAAAAGGGAGGAGGAAGTAGCTTCTGCAGCTATCAGGAAAGATAGGGCTGACCAGGAGGGGAGGGGATCAAATGTGGTGGGTAGGGTTGTGGCTCTGGTGATGGAGGATTCCATCGTTAGACACGTGGGGAAAGTGTGTGGAGGAAAGGGTACCAGGGTAGAGTGTTATCCAGGAATTAGGTTGAGGCAGATGTTGAGGAAAGTAAAAGAGAGGGAGGAGGGGAAGGAGAAGGTGGTAGTGTTTCACGTTGGTACCAACAACGTAAGGCAAGCTGTTATAAGTACCAACATAGTTGGAGATGTGTGGGATCTGGTAAATGCAGCACGGGTGAAGTTTAAGAAAGCGGAGATTGTTATTAGTGGAATACTGTGTAGAAGGGATACTGACTGGAGGGTGATTTGGGATTTAAATGAGACTATGGAGTGGGTATGTGGGAAACTGGGAGTGAAATTTCTAGATCCTAATGGGTGGGTAGCAGATAGGGATCTGCGCTCAGATGGCCTTCATTTAAACCGCAGTGGTACGTATAAGTTAGGAAATTTGTTTGGAAGGGTAATAGGGAGGTACATTCAGGGAAACGGGATGGCCTAGGGAGCGGTGATAAGGGAAGAGGGAACTGGAAATCAAGTAGGGATGCCATAAAATTGTTAGTGTTGAACTGTAGAAGTATTGTAAAGAAAGGAATAGAATTAAGTAATTTAATAGATATATATTTACCAGATATTGTAATAGGAGTTGAATCATGGCTGAGAAATGATATAATGGATGCAGAAATTTTCTCACGGCACTGGAGTGCGTATCGTAGAGATAGGATAGGAAGGATGGGAGGGGGAGTGTTCATTCTGGTGAAAGAAGAATTTGTAAGCTACGGAAAAGTTAAAGATGAGACACATGAAATTCTAGGTGTAAGGCTCATTTCTAAAGATAATAGGCAACTTGATATATTTGGAGTGTACAGATCGGGAAAGGGTAGCACTGACGCGGATTCGGAATTATTTGATAGGATAGTCAGCTATGTGGGAAACGACATGGAAAGAAATGTGATTGTAGCGGGAGATCTGAATTTGCCAGATGTCAATTGGGAAGGAAATGCGAACGACAGGAAGCATGACCAACAAATGGCAAATAAGTTAATATGGGAAGGACAGCTGATTCAGAAAGTGATGGAACCAACCGGAGGGAAAAATATCCTGGATGTGCTGATAAAACCAGATGAGCTCTATAGGGAAACTGAAGTAATAGATGGTATTAGTGATCATGAAGCTGTTTTTGTGGTAGTTAAAAATAAATGTGATAGAAAGGAAGGTCTTAAAAGTAGGACTGTTAGGCAGTACCATATGGCTGATAAAGCAGGCATGAGGCAGTTTCGAAAAAGTAATTATGATCGGTGGAAAACGGTAAATAAAAATGTAAACAGACTCTGGGATGGGTTTGAAGAAATTGTTGAGGAATGCGAAAACAGGTTTGTACCATTAAGGGTGGTAAGGAATGGTAAAGACCTGCCTTATTATAATAGAGAAATAAAGAGACTAAGAAGGAGGTGCAGACTGGAAAGCAATAGTTAGAAATGGCTGTGGAAGTAAGGAGAAATTGAGGGAACTTACTAGAAAATTGAATCTAGCAAAGAAGGTAGCTAAGGATAACATGATGGCAAGCATAATTGGCAGTCATACGAATTTTAGTGAAAAATGGAAGGGTATGTATAGGTATTTTAAGGCAGAAACAGGTTCCAAGAAGGACATTCCAGGAATAATTAATGAACAAGGGGAGTGTGTATGTGAGGATCTCCAAAAGGCAGAAGTATTCAGTCAGCAGTATGTAAAGATTGTTGGTTACAAGGAAAATGTCGAGATAGAGGAGGAGACTAAGGCCAAAGAAGTAATAAAATTTACATATGATAACAAAGACGTTTACAATAAGATACAAAAGTTGAAAACTAGAAAAGCGGCTGGAATTGATCAGATTTCTGGGGATATACTAAAGACAATGGGTTGGGATATAGTACCATATCTGAAGTACTTATTTGATTATTGTTTGGTCGGAGGAGCTATACCAGATGAATGGAGAGTTGCTATAGTAGCCCCTGTGTATAAAGGAAAGGGTGATAGACATAAAGCTGAAAATTACAGGCCAGTAAGTTTGACATGCATTGTATGTAAGGTTTGGGAAGGCATTCTTTCTGATTATATTAGACATGTTTGCGAAATTAATAACTGGTTCGATGGAAGGCAATTCGGTTTTAGGAAAGGTTATTCCACTGAAGCTCACCTTGTAGGATTCCAGCAAGATATAGCAGATATCTTGGATTCTGGAGGTCAAATGGCCTGTATCGCGATTGACCTGTCTAAAGCATTTGATAGGGTGGATCATGGGAGACTACTGGCAAAAATGAGTGCAATTGGACTAGACAAAAGAGTGACTGAATGGGTTGCTATATTTCTAGAAAATAGATCTCAGAGAATTAGGGTAGGTGAAGCTTTGTCTGACCCTGTAATAGTTGAGAGGGGAGTTCCTCAGGGCAGTGTTATCGGACCTTTATGTTTTCTTATATATATAAATGATATGAGTAAAGGAGTGGAATCGGAGGTAAGGCTTTTTGCGGATGATGTTATTCTCTATAGAGTGATAAATAAGTTACAAGATTGTGAGCAACTGCAGCGTGACCTCGAAAATGTTGTGAGATGGACAGCAGGCAATGGTATGATGATAAACGGGGTTAAAAGTCAGGTTGTGAGTTTCACAAATAGGAAAAGTCCTCTCAGTTTTAATTACTGCGTTGATGGGGTGAAAGTTCCTTTTGGGGATCATTGTAAGTATCTACGTGTTAATATAAGGAAAGATCTTCATTGGGGTAATCACATAAATGGGATTGTAAATAAAGGGTACAGATCTCTGCACATGGTTATGAGGGTGTTTAGGGGTTGTAGTAAGGATGTAAAGGAGACCCCAACTAGAGTATGGTTCCAGTGTAAGGGACCCTCACCAGGATTACCTGATTCATGAACTGGAAGAAATCCAAAGAAAAGCAGCTCGATTTGTTCTGGGTTATTTCCGACAAAAGAGTAGCGTTACAAAAATGTTACAATGTTTGGGTTGGGAAGAATTGAGAGAAAGAAGAAGAGCTGCTCGACTAAGTGGTATGTTCCGAGCTGTCAGCGGAGAGTTGGCGTGGAATGACATTAGTAGACGAATAAGTTTGAATGGCGTTTATAAAAGCAGGAAAGATCACAATATGAAGATAAAGTTGGAATTCAAGAGGACAAACTGGGGCAAATATTCATTTATAGGAAGGGGAGTTAGGAATTGGAATAACTTACCAAGGGAGACGTTCAATAAATTTCCAATTTCTTTGAAATCATTTAGGAAAAGGCTAGGAAAGCAAAAGATAGGGAATCTGCCATCTGGGCGACTGCCCTAAATGCAGATCAGTATTGATTGATTGATTGATTGATTGATTTTCCCGTCTCCATCTTCAGTAGTAGGGCAATGGGGATTCGCATAAGAGAGCATGCCTAACTTCGCGGAAGGCCCTAACTACACAGAGTCTAATTTTACGCTCAGATGCCCTACCCGACGCCATTTTCGAGGGGCCTAACTATGCAGGGCCCGGCTTTACGGCCAGACGCCCTTCTCGTTGCCATTTTGGAGGGGCCTAACTACACAGAGCCCAGTTTTACGGACAGATGCCTTTCTCATAGCCATTTTGGTTGGGCCTAACTACACATGGCCTAGTTTTATGGACTGGTGGCCTTCCCGGTGCCATTTTGGGGACCTAACTACACCGTCGCCATCTTGGGCCAAGTTTTATGGTCAGATGTCATTCCCTCCTCCTCATCTGGCCTAGTCCTCCTTGGAGTAGTGACAGAGCTGTGACGTAATACGCGCAGGCCGCCTTCTCACAGAGCTGTGACGTCACAGCGTGAGTGATCTGAAATGCGGACTGATGGCTAAGAGTGCATGACTTGTGTCCATTCCTTGTCTCATTTCTCTACGGTGTCGTTTTCTGTAATGAGATGAATCTGTAAGATCGATTACCGGATGCTCTTCCTAACGTCAGGGAAGATAAAATGAATGGCATGATGTCATGATATATGGAGAGAGGGTAAAACCCGGTTGTGGCACATAGCCTTCTCCTGTCGAGTAGCATCGAGAGGTCTGCTCAAGGTTTTACGACCGAGCTCGATAGCTGCAGTCGCTTAAGTGAGGCCAGTATCCAGTATTCGGGATATAGTAGATTCGAACCCCACTGTTGGCACCCATGAAGATGGTTTTCCGTGGTTTCCCCATTTTCACACCAGGCAAATGCTGGGGCTGTACTTTAATTAAGGCCACGACCGCTTCCTTCCCACTCCTACCCCTTCCCTGTCCCATCGCCGCCATAAGACCTATCTGTGTCGGTGCGACGTAAAGCAACTAGCAAAAAAAGCAAGGTTTTACGTCTCTATCCGACGGTCAAATAACCAACAACAACAGCATTATATGCCCTCACTGCAGAGACTATTAGAAGGCTTTTTGGGACACACAATCTAGTAATTAGAAATTGTGTACTACGACCTACCTTACCCTGCTAGGCCGAATGGCACAGACGATTGAGACGCTGGCCTTTCCGTCGCAAACTTTTGCCTTCCCTCATACAAGACTCTCCTCCTCCTAAAACGCATTTCTACTTAGTTGCCTACCTGTGCCAATATTGTCTCTGACGGGAATGAGCACGTGCCCTACTAAGGTTATTCCGTTTTAACATGCAGCGATTACGTCGACATGGTTATGCATGATTAGACTTGTTCGTTGTCAAGGTTACTCTCTAGTAAACTGAAGCCTTTATAGATGGTAAAAGCGTGAATATTTTCGATAGGTGTAAGGAGGCAAAGGGAATGTAATAAGTAAAATATTTTGAATCTAATGAAATATTTATTGTGTAATTATTTACAAAATTAAACAAACTACTACCGGTTATACAACAGTCTTGGTTATGCTGTCGACAAGGTTGCAATACTCCTTAACAGCTTACTGCGATGAGGTAGCATGCTTCCATAATTGTTATGCCCCCTGCAACATTCAGTTTAAACAAAACATTTATTGTTTATGACATTAATATTTTAAAATATTTTATACTATGAATGTTATGCCTTACAAAGCAGTTAATGCAGTTCTTACGTTGTTGTTGTTATTCATGTATTTTGTTCATTTCTGAATTATTATCAGGTACTGTAATGAAGGGAAAAAGTTCAACCATACACTGTGTACAGTCTACAATCTTCGGATTAGGTGCATCCCAAACATCCGAATCATTTTTCCCCGATGCTTGTAATGACGTCGACATGGTCTGCATAAAGCTACATCGATTGACATCTTACTATGGAGAGGATGGATGTCCCAAAAAGCATCTACGAAAGGAGCAGCGTACGTAGATAAAAATTCTGGTGGTAAACATAGAATCAGATTTTTTGGCATCTGATATAAGGTTCTATGTTTATAGAACATCTTCATAGCCTCACTTACTTGTGTGAGATAAATAAGATGTTGCGTATTATTTACACCGGTAGGCGAACAGCATGCACATTCACAGTTTTGATTGTTATCAAGACGATGGTGTCATCGTGTAGTCTTTTTCTTCTTTATGTTCCATAGTGTACGATGTAGAAGCACACACTAATGTTCATAATAAAGGGCTATCCATATTTATAATCTTGTAACAATATTAGTTAGCGGTTGGTAAGTGGCATCACTCATATGAATAATAAGACAATAGGCTGTTGTGTTAGCAGGAATATTTTCAGATGTTTCAAATTCTAAACGAATGTCAACAAGAGATTCTTTTATAGATTCTCCATGATAAGAGCAGTCTTTCTGATAATACGATGATTGTAATTTACAAAACATGTCATAGAGCAACCCAAATTTTTCTCATAATTAATGCTCATGTTTTCGTAGGGATACGTAATTCTGTTGAGATATAGTCTAATATTTATTAATTTACAGTGATCAAACTGTGAGCTATTTTTTATGGTTGAATTTACGATGGGTTTGAAATCAAAAAATAATATTCAAAAGCTTTTCAGTAAAGCGTGACGTTTTGACAGCCCAGCTTTGCTGGTTTGTAGGTGGTAACACAGGATATTCATGCAGCTGCCAACTTCGAAAACGTATTGGTAATGGTGTATCATTTTCTAGAATCTTGAGCAATTGAAGTTTTTCTCGATCAGATAATGTTACATGTGGAGTCCTCCACAATATATGATGAAGTATAATTTTCGAGTCTACTGGTGTTTCTGCTGCTTTAAGAGAATTGTTATCACTTCGATCACGGATCAGAATTATTTCTTTTTTTGCGTTGGTTATAGTACGTCTAAAATCATATGCAAAGCCGAGAGTATGTTTTAATGGTATCATACCAGAAAGAGTACCGTCCTGATTTATCATCCAGTTGTTATTAGCTTTCGGACATCATCCTGCCATCCGTAAAGGATTACTTTCTTCATCACTATAAGAAAGGTAGTTTCATTGCACTTGTAATACCAACATTCTTCGATCTATGTCCACATTATTTACTTCATAACGCGCTTCAGAAAAGAGACATGCTAGACCATGGTTGTTTAGTTGCGGTGTGCTTGGTCCACTTCCATCTGCCTTATCTAGTCGTTCTTCAATATAGAGGTAGCTTTCGTGTGGTAGGGTGTATACATCTTGCTGATTAATTATAAAGCAAATTTCATCATTGTTATTGAATCCAAACGTAAAAGGTTGATAAGAATGAAGCTCACTTCGTACTACACCTTCATGAGCTTCTACTGTGTTCATAATATCTAGCATTTCTTCCATTTTGTTGTAGTAGCGTATAACCTAAATCTTGCAGAATCTGCTTATGGTCATGTTAACTCGTTGAGTCTTCGCAAACCTGTATGTCTTCGGAATGTACACCTTGTTTTGAAAACGTACGATCTGTTCTCCAGTCTTTGACCGGGTCAGGGATGTGATGAATGAATCGTATGTAGGCTATCAGTACGTTGGGGTCGCCACTCCCCAAGTGATTTGTTAATGACTGATAGATGCTATGAAGTGATAATGGAGAGTGTTGCTGGAATGAATGATGACAGGGAAAACCAGAGTACCCGGGGAAAATCCTGTCCCGCCTCCGCTTTGTCCAGCACAAATCTTACATACAGTAACCGGGATTTGAACCACGGTATCCAGCGGTGAGAGGCCGAGCGCCGTCGTCTGAGCCACGGAGGCTTCTACGCCTTGTTTTATAAATTTTTCATACTGGTTTAAGATTAAGTTTGTAAGCTACGTACGTGTTCCGATCTAAATTAATAAGCTGATTATGTTTATTCACAAGCCTAAGAGTGATGTTACTAATGTGTTTTACAGACACAGGATGAACTACTGACGGTTTCTCACGAATATCATAACCACTTTTCTCTGTAACAAGAAAGTCGTGCAGGACGTGTGAAGGTTGTTGATTACTATCGAAGTCTGTAATTATATTACAAGTGATGTTTACATAATGATCATCGAAGAGTGTTATAGGTTGATCAGACTCGTAACGTACATTTGGTATTAGCTCTCTTGGTGAAAATCCAAGCAATGGTCCAGTTGAACCAGGTTGTGATTTGAAGTCAATCTCGAATGATGACTCAATAACACAGTAATAGTAATGCTTACAGTAATAGAGAACTTGTAATTATTATTACTCTCAACAGCACACTGTTCAATTAACGTACTTTCAATGTAGTCATGAATATCGTCTACTGAATAACTGTCTGATGGTAGAGTTAGCATGTACTCATCGTAATAGTACTTGTTTACGCCATCACGCACATTATAAATTGTATGTGGCTGACAACCGAGTTCGATCGTTGAATTAAAGTAGACGGTTGTTTCAGGTCCTTCTCCACGTACAGCGAACGTTCTTTCAGTGTTAGTCATCACGTGTACACTGTTGCTCTTTCTCTACTGTCGGGGTTTGATATAAGAACATAAGACATAATCGCCCGCACATGCGTGTACTGCATTTTTGCACACAGTTTTCATTTAAACAGTGTCTGCACTGCTTCCGAAATAACGTACAGTATGAGCTCAAATGGAGGAGGTAAGTCTCCATAGCTATCGAAATACCATACTTTAGATTTACATTCTACGTAGGCAACGTAATGAGTTCCAGGTCCGCGACTGTTGTCTTGAGTTAATTTCAGCACTCTCACGTTCACGTGGGCATGCTGATAGTTAATCGCGCATATACATATGCACCTCGAAAATAATGAATTCCTAGTTGTTTAGCCAAAGTAAAACCTTCTTCTTGGGTTAGAGCTCGATATGTCAGTGCATTCAGTCGACGTTTCTTGGGGATATCTAGATGCCAAGCCCTTTCTTGTATGGCGCTAGCTTCATGTGTACGCCATTGCCTCGAAATGCTGTTGCCTCCATTGTCATTCAACTGTTGCTTAGCTTCTTCTACAGCCGTAACAGTTCTTGCTACAGCACTAGCACCACCCAGCAAAGACCCTAAAACTGATAGTCCAGGAAAACAGCGCAGGAAGAAATCCTTCTCGTTTTGGTACTGGAATAATTCGTGCACGTTTACAAGACATTACTCTGCACTTTGGAGAAATTCTCCCTCTTGCTGCGCGTAGTGCCTTAGGAATACCTACACGCGGATTGTATTCTCCTCATGTAGCTTTTCGGGCAGCATTTACAACTTCTTCCCATCCAACTGTTTTAGTTTTCTTCTTCATAATGTATGGATATCGTTGTTTCACCATTCTCTACAGACTTTACTCGTCAAGAGCGAATTATGAACTGACAGTTACCTGTTGTTTCGTTTGATATATATTACTATTGCCTACTTTATTATTTAGGTACCATGAAGATTATAATGCAGCAAGGCACACTACCTGTTAATGGCATAGTGCCACATCTCTTACCTAGTTCTGATACAACTTCAAAAAGGCGACATGGAACGTTGTTTCCTTTTACTATTCGATGGTGTATATCTGGCCTAAGGGATGCGGCAAGACAAATCTTTTACTCACTTTCATTACCTCTTTAAATGACATACGCTTCGAGAATACTTACGTTTTCGCAAAGTCACTCTATCAACCGCCAGATACTATTCTACAAATTGTTATGCATGATCTGGTTAACGGTGGATTGAATTTTCAATTTAATTCTCATGAGCAAGTACCATCACCGGATGAGGTGCTTCCCAATTCTCTTGTTATTTTTGACGATGTCGCAACAGAACAGCAAAACGTTATTCATGCATACTTGAGTATGGGACGACATAAATGTGTAGACTGCATCTATTTGTCAAACCTATTCTCGTGTGCCTAAGCAGTTGAATGCGACAACGCAAATATTATTGTGCTTTTTTGGCAAGACGAGCGCAACATGCGATATGTGTGTGTTTACCATGTTAACACCGATATGACTTTCAAACGTATGTGTGCTACATGCTGGTCATCACATCGTTACGGCTTTTTAGTTATTGATAAAGAATGTGATGCACATTATGGACTACATCGCATGCGTTTTGATCATTTTATGTGCATCAACACAGAATTAGTCACCACATGATCAAAAACCGCCCTCATATCAACATCCAGCAAATAGATTACAAAACATATAATCCATGCTCGAAACAATATTCGATGAAAATTTAAAGAGCTTAAACGTATTGAAGCAGACAGTGATTTATTTTTGAAATTGCAACTAGGTACACCACAGAAATAAATTTTTAATTCTACTTCATTGCCCCAGTCTACCATAAGTTTTGTTCCTATGCAGTCATCATATAATAATGCGAAGCATGAACAAGAAAAGCATAAGGAAGAAGAGAAGCAGGATGGGGAAGAGGAGAAGCAGGATAGGGAAAAAGAAGAAGAAGAGGATGAGGAAGAACTTATCGATATTTCACCATCTAAGCGTGTTAAGTTTTTAAATACAGATGTTATTTCTTAAACACCTACTATATCAACACAAGATCTACCTTCTCTGTCTGAGGTTATGATCACGCCAGAGTATCGTAGTCAGTTTTATGGATTAGGGTTGGGCACTATGTCCCTGTTTCGGAACACTGTGCCGGTGCACAGTTATGTTCCGCTATTCCGGAACACTGAGCGTCAATTGTTCCGGAACATTCTCAAGCGAGGCGGAGATACTGACTCGCTGTCTCGTCAGAAGCGCCACTATGCACTGCCCTTCGCCTACTAGCTGACTGTGCAGTGGGCGCACGGGACGCGGGATTGTAACTGCGCAGTAGAGAGAACTTCGAGGGGCAACATTACAAGCTCCGCGCCAGCGGGAATGTGCCTGTAACGAACGTGCTGTGTGGTTGGTGTGTGCCTGTGTCTAGTTATGGTCAAGTCCAGCATAAAGCTGCACGGAACGTGAACGAAAAGTCGGAACACTAAAATTCGCGCGCAATAATAACGTTTAAAGGCTGCTTTTAGGTTAAGATTTTTCCGGTCAATATGAAATATACACAACACGGTTACATGACAGTACCGGTGTTTAAAAGTATTAATTCAATCATATTTTCACCAGTTGAATCTGTATTGTGCGTAATTAGGGCCAGGATAAAACTTTACGGCGCGTGAGAAAGCAGTCGGAACTCCGAATGAAATACCCACCCAAAAAATCATGTCTAAATTTTCTTTTTAGGATAAGAATGTTTTCATTCATTCTGAAATACACCTGTCACAATTACACTGGCAGTACATGTGTTTACAAATGTCACAATGTTATTTTCACCAATGAAAAGTATACTCGCACAGTTGAAGAAACATTCGTCAGTACTCTATTGACGTACACAATATACAAACGGAACACGAAAATAATAATTAACCCATACAAGCGAAACACGAAGATAAGAGTTAAACACTATATACACAGATTTTTTTGCTAGGGGCTTTACCGTCGCACCGACACAGATAGGTCTTATGGCGACGATGGGATAGGAAAGGCCTAGGAGTTGGAAGGAAGCGGCCGTGGCCTTAATTAAGGTACAGCCCCAGCATTTGCCTGGTGTGAAAGTGGGAAACCACGGAAAACCATCTTCAGGGCTGCCGATAGTGGGATTCGAACCTACTATCTCCCGGATGCAAGCTCACAGCCGCGCGCCTCTACACGCACGGCCAACTCGCCCGGTATACACAGATTAAAAATAAAACTATACAAGCAGAACATGAAAACAAAACTTAAACACAATATATACGCAGAACACGAAAATAAAAACTGTGGGATGTTTAAGTTTGAAATGTGTTGTCATTGTGCCGGTTGAAGATCCCTTTGCAGACAAAATAGAACATTATTGCATTTCACTCTGTCCGGTTTTCTTCTAGTAAAACATTCCTGAACACTGAATAGGACTCTGATGCGACATTATGCAATGTTTACCGTCTTACTTTCGTGCTGTATGCTATTTGCACTTCGAATTCCTTCCCTCTCACCTTCCATTACCTTCTTTAATATCTCGAAAAATTCCCTCAACACCTTCTCGAGGTTTGATATTAAAAATTAATTTAGATTTTCAGGAAACTTTTAAGCCCAAGACAAATATAGGTCATCGCTTTGGAATTAAAATATAACTGGATGAAAACGTTGTACTTTCGTGGTGTTATGCTCCCTGCTTATCGCCGTTCATTTCTCTTAGCTTCCATTTACCTTCTTTAATATCTCGAAAATTTCCCTCAACACTTTCTCGGGGATTGGCGTTAAAAATTAATTTAGATTTTCAGGAAACTTTTAAGCCCAAGAAAAAAATAGGTCACTGCTTTGGAATTAAAGATATAACTGGATGAAAAAATGTTTACACTCCAGCACAAGGCGGCACACAGCCAGTATTGACAGTCAGACACAGCCGAGGCCAACTAGTCTGTCAACTAGTACGGCCTTCGACACAGCACGTTCGGTACAGGCACATTCCAGCTGACGCGGAGCATGTCATCTTGCCTCTCGAAGTTCTCACTACTACGGAGTTACAGTCCCATGTGCCGGCACTCTGTACCGAAACACTCCGCCTCAAGGTCCTAATGTTGCGGAACAACTGAATGTTCCGGTCTGCCCAACCCTACTATGGATCTCTCTTTACTCCTTATGTAGAAAAGCTCTTTACGGTTCAAACTGACACAACCTAAGTTATTCGCTATGAAGACGACTGTTTTTGGATAGGTAATGGAAATGTTAAGATTAATAGCAACAGACTCATCGTAAAAGGTGTTACCTACAAACCTACTAAAGGACTCTTAGAACTTCTTTTCTCGCGAATACCTGACAAGGATATAATTTTACAAGATGATCTTAAAAAATATAAAGCAGTACTTTTTCTACTGACGCAACACGACGTAATTACATGAGAACAGAAGCTGTAAGTGAGTCACGAGTATCGAGAGTTTATTTCTAAGCTGTTTCCGTCACATGAACCAACTGCAAGTTGTCTTAATGTTATCTACAAGCCTTTGTTGCCGTATGGAAAAGGAAGATAGTGAAATGATCCTAACTTACTCGTTGAACGATTGCAACTTCTAAGAGCTTCGCAAGATGCTTGTCAGACAGGTCACGAATCAGAAATTCTAGAAATAGAGAGAGAATTACGTCTTGCGGGTATTATTCAGTAATGGCTCGTCAAGATAAGATCTCGCCTGTAAAGATACACATCGCACACGAGTTACATAAACCAGCACGTCGCACCTTCTGTCGCAGACGCGTTATTACACGCGGAATAGTTTCTCTGGCAAGCAGACTTAGTAGAAATGATTCCATATGCCTCTAGCAATAAGGGGTATAAGTATCTACTTACTGCCATCGATGTGTACACTAAGTTTGCTTTTGCACAACCTGTGCGTTCTAAGACGGCAGTTCAAGTCAAAAACGCATTTAAACATATTGTTCAACAATCGAAACGCTGCCCAAGGCTTCTTCAAACCTATCAAGGTGAAGAGTTTTACAACAAGGATTTTTCTCCTTTCCTCAAGTTACTTGGCATTCTTCACTACTCTACGTACAGCAATATCAAGGCAAGTGTTGTACACTCAAAATAATGATGTGGCGAGAATTTACAGCTCAAATTCCTTATCGTTGGATTGAACTGCTACCTATACTTGTGTGTACCTACAGCGATACACCTCATCGCACTATCGGCACAAGGCCACGTCTCGTTACTAAGAATACACCACGCTTACATGCTATTCATCTTGTAATCAAAACGGATGATCCATGCCGCCATCACTTTAAAAAAGGTGATTTCGTTCGCATCAGCAAACACAAGTCTATCTTTGCAAAAGTATACCCCCCTAACTGGAACACAGATTTTTTTCAAATCAGGAGTGTTAAGCTCACTAATCCAGTTACGTATTTACTTCGCGATCTCACAGGACTGCCTATTGAATGAGGATTCTACATCGAAGAACTCCAGAAAACAAAATATCCTGATCACTATTTAATCGAACGTGTTATTCGATGTTGTGGAAATAAACTGGATGTCAACTGTGCTTTAAAAGGTTTTTTAATTCTCGGCCCTCTACCCCTCCTTTTTTCTTCGTCGTAAGACAAGATGAAACTTTCAAGTCAATATTATTACTACTAGTTAATTTACGACATGCTGTAGGATAGGATTAATATTAAAAATTAAATAACACCTGCAATATGTTTCACAATTCGTATTTACGAATATTTTAGAATATATACATTTTCCTTTCTGCAAGGAAATCTGCTCGGTCCTTTCTTCCATAGATTATTTCTACTGTCTTCGCTGTTTAATACCACCACTCAGTAACAGTTTTCCTTTGATTGTACCGGCAACAAATGTTGCTATCTTCTCAGAAACTGAAGCGCATAGCTTTACGAAGCAGGTTTTCATCAGCTACACGTCTTAGTTCAGGATTGTTTGGTCGATAAGCAATGTCATGCTCTTTACAGGCAGCATCTAACATATTAATATCAGGATCACCACGTGCCAAGCGGACGTCAAGTCGTGTTCCAGGGCCACAGTACTGGTAACTAGGAAGATGATGCTCAAAAGGAAGAAGATCAATTACTTTATTGATGAGTCCATGCCCAGCTTGCTTCCTCGCCTTTCTCCCTGCACGTTTGTTCACCTTTTTCTGCGACAACTTACTTACTCTTTTCGCAGCCATGATAAGTGTTTATAAGCGAAGATAACGTGTTAGTATTAGGTCCGTGATACAGTTCAATGAGTTGACATACTGTCTCACTGAAGGTCTCCTAGCTAAAGTCAATTGTTCGTGATGTAAACTACTCGCTTGAAGCTCTGACAAAAGAGGATCTTGAGTCCACTCACGAGGTACCGTATCCTAGATCTTCTTTACAGCATTCACAGCTACATTGACCAAAACAACTGCCTTTGGCAATGCATTCAACTCTTCTTCAGTAAAAGTGTAGTTTCTTTTTGTAAGCATAAAACTTTACGATTTCCTTTTCAACTGCGTTACACTTAGTATCAGATAGAAATGACATGGTGTCTTTACTCTACAAATGTTTCTTTCACACTGACGTCATTTCGACACTGCAATTTAGATATGTTGTTCAGCTCCCGGCATGCACTGCGGCACAACCAATCAAAGAGCATGCACACATGTCGTAAAGACTGTTTGTTTCTCCACTATGCTCCTTAAGTATAGTTTTAAATGGTAAACATCCTAATTCATGCATGTCGATAATGTCACATGTTGATGGTAGATACGCAACCAGTCCTTTTCAGAACCCTTTAAAAAACAAGATCTGCCAAAAGATCTGCTCTTGACAAATGAGCGTTCATGATCATAGATAGAAAGCGACAAGGTATTCATTTTTCTTACGAATGCAGACCTAAATTTTTCTATCCATTATGTCTGCTTTTTTGCCGTCATCTGTTTGCAAACAGTAAGGGAAAGTTGGGCTGAATACTAAACTGACGAGTTTTGGCGCCCACAACACAGTGCAATCCAACACAGCCACCTTCTTGAACACAAATTTGTTGCCGTTCACTTTAAAGCCTTGTACATCAACTATTGATGTTCTTGTCGTGACTGAATAAAGCGCTCTACTCTCTATCACTGTATCTCAGAGACTAAAGAAAAACTCACACGTATACCATATATAAAGGCATCAGTTTACTGCAGAGTGACCTTTATAACAAACAAGTCTAAAAATGCATAACCATGTCGACGTAATCTCCGCATGTAAAAACGGAATTTTTAAATCACGCGCTTATTACGTCACAGCTCTGCCACTACTCCAAGGGGGTCTAGGCCAGATGAGGAGGAGGGAAGGACATCTGACCGTGAAACGGGACCCGAGATGATGACGGTGTAGTTAGGTCCCTCCAAAATGGCGTCTAAGGAGGGAAGTGTATATGTTCTTAAAACTGGGCCGAATATGGCGACGGTGTAGTTAGACCCTCCAAAATGGCGTCTGTGAGGAGGGAAGGCTATCTACCCGTAAACCTGGGCCCAAGATGGCGACTGTGTGGTTAGGCCCCTCCAAAATTGCGACGAGAAGGACATCTGTTTGTAAAACTGGGCTCTGTGTAGTTTTCTAATGCTATTTATTCGGGGCGTCGATCTAAGAACATCTTGTGCCCCTACTTTGCACCATATAGGATGAACCTGCGTGGGTATTTGGAAATTGCGGAAGTGTAAAGTGTTGAATGTGAGGAAAGGAACATTACGGACGACACAAACACCCAGTCCCCAGGCCAGAGATATTGATCATGTACAATTAAAGAACCCTGACCCGGCCGGGAATCGAACCCGGGGGCGCCGGGTGACAGGTGGACCGCGTTGCCTCCTACACCGCGGGGCCGGACGCTCTGTATAATTAGGCCTCTCAGTGATTGCGGCGGGAAGGGCATCTGACCGTATAACTGGGCCCTGTGTAGTTAGGCCCCTCCAAAATTGCGACGCGAAGGTATCTCACCGTAAAACTTAGCCATGTGTAGTTAGGCCCCTCCAAGATGACGTCGGGAAGTGCATCTGACCGTAAAGTTAGGCTCTGTGTAGTTAGGCCCCTCCATGAAGTTAGACATGCTCTCTTATGCGAATCCAATTGCCCCACTACTCAACATGGCTTCGGCAAAATTCCCCGAATCCCCATTGTACTACTACGCAAGATGGCGTCGGGAAGGGCAACTGGCCGTAAATTCAGGTTACGCCCCTTCATGAGGTTAGGCTCGCTCTCTTACGCGAATCCCCATGTAAAACTTGACCCAAGATGGCGACGGCGTAGTTAAGCCCCTCGAAAATGGCGCCGAGAAGGGCATCTGACCGTAAAACTAGGCTGTGTATAATTAGGCCCCTCCATGAGGTTAGGCGTGTTCTCTTATGCGAGTCCCCATTGCTCTATCACTCAAGATGGCGTCCGCAAAATCCGTGAATCCCCATTGTCGTACCACTCAAGATGGCGTCGGGAAGGGCATCTGGCCGTAAAAATGAGGGAAGGCCCTCCATGAGGTTACGCTTGCTCCCTTACGCGAATCCCCATTGCCCTACTACTGAAGGTGCGTTGGGAACGGCACCTATCCGTAGAAGTGATGTTAGGCCCCTCCAAAGGTGGCGACTGTTGGCGTTGGGAAGGCATCTAACCGTAAAAGTGAGGACAGGCCCCTCCAAGATGGCGACTGTGAGGTTAAGCTTGCTCTCTTTGCAAATTCTGCGTCGTGAAGGGCATCTAGCCGTGAAAGCGAGGTTGGGTCCGTCCAAGATGGCGTGTGTGAGGTTGGGCTTGCTCTCTTACGCAAAATTCGTCGATCGACTTTGCACTCCTACTCAATTAGGGGTGAATGACCTCGGGTTAGAACCCGCATAGGTATACTACTAGGGGTCAATGATCTCGTGGAAAAATATTGATTCAGCACCTATTGTTTCTCAAACCCCCTTGCTACACTACATGTCAAGAGTCCTGTTTTCAGACGGATCACAATTTTACAACAATGGCGCCGTTAATCGGCACAATATGCATTATTGGAGCGCGGAGAATCCCCGTTGGGTAGGGCAGGGCCTATTTCAAGTGCAGTGGGGAATAAGTGTCTGGTGTGGGATTTTGGGAGACTATCTCATCGACTATATTTCTTCGACGAACATCTAACGGGAGCACGCTACCTTCATTTTCTTCAAAATGAACTCCCACATTTCCTGGGGAACGTGCCACTGCGCGAGCGATTACGAATGTGGTTTCAACACGACTGGGCTCCACCTCAGATCAGTAGTCTGGTACCATCTTCATGCTTCATATCCAAATAAATGTATAAGAAAGAACGGACCCTTTAACTGGCCAGCCAGATCACCCGATCTAACGCCACTTGACTTATTCCTGTGGGGTCACTTAAAGCAGTTAGTATAGCACAGGAGCCTGAATACTTGGTCTCTTTCGGCAACTGATCACCGAGGCATGTCAAGCTGTTACACCTGACGTGTTAGAACGTGTAAAATGTCTTTAAAACGTCGTGCTGAAATGTGTATAAACCAAGGTGGTCAAATTTCAAACACTTGTTACAATGAATTTGCAGGGTACCCTACGTCCTACCTAAAGACCGTCATGTCTTAATTCAACCTGGCTACGTATCATCGGATAAAAACGGTCCTTTTCAGGACCAAATAAAAAGTCACTATTTGGAACAGTAATTCTTTCTTCCTTTCTTAATCCGTTTACCCTCCAGGGTTGGCTTTTCCCTCGGACTCGGCGAGGGATGCCACCTCTGCCTCCTCAAGGACAGTGCCCTGGAGCGTGGGACTTTGGGTCGGGGATACCACTTGGTAAGACGACCAGTACCTCGCCCAGGCGGCCTCACCTGCTATGATGAACAGGGGCCTTGTGTGGAGACGAGAAGATTAGAAGGGATAGTGGCCGTGGCCTTAAGTTAGGTACCATCCCGACATTTGCCTAGAGGAGAAGTGAGAATCCACGGAAAACCATTTCGGATATGGCTGAGGTGGGAATCGAATCCCCCTCTACTCAGCTGACCTCCCGAACCTGAGGGGACCCCGTTCCAGCCCTCGTGCCACTTTTCAAATTTCGTGGCAGACTCGGGTATCGAACCCGGGCCTCGGGCAACTAATCACACTTACCACTACACCACCAAGGCGGTCTGAAACAGGATAATACAACCTGTGACAATAAAGTTCGGTGAATAGTCCTCTACTGTCAACATAGATGAACAATGCACGACAGTGACCTTACTGTCCTTCGAAATAGTCCCCTTCCGTAACTGTGCATTGCTGAGATCTAGATACATGTCCTGGAAACTTTGCAAGAAGGCTTCCTTTTGGATGGTGTTCAAAAGCCTCGTCACGGTTCGTTGGATGTCAGGAATATCGTCATATATTTTCGGCTCTGACCTTTTTCCGACGAGGGGATCCCAGAGGACGCCTTTCCATGCTTTGCCGTTTCGTTTCAAGGTTGTACCTGAGTCACCAGGTTTCATCCTCAGTGACAATACAGTTCAAGAAATTTGGTGTCGCATCCGCCGTTTCGACAAAATCCTGTGAAGCTTCTAAACGTGCCTGCTTCTGATCGTCAGTCAAATGATGTGACACAAGACGAGAACACCTTTTCCTCTTCCCTAACTTCTGGGTAACGATTTGTCGCGCGGATTCACGGTTAATCTGCAGTTCATCCGCTATCATGCACACAGTTAATCGCCGATCGTTCGTGATTATTGTCTTCACCTTCTCAATGTTTTAGTCACTGACGGCGGTCGCCGGTCTTCCGCTACGGGGGTTGTCAGAAACACTTTCCCGGCCTCCTCGAAAACGGGCGCACCACTCGTACACACACTTCAAGGACAGTGCTTGATCTTCATAAACACGTACCAGCATCGCATGCGTTTTTTTCGGTGTCTTGCCAAGCTTAAAACAAAGCTGTACATTGATCTTTTGGTCGTTCATGTTCCTGTTCGCAGTTCAGAACCAACGCTGTAAACACGCACTGTGTCAAACAGGTCTTACACGGCGCACACACACGTTGCTCAACTGGACAACGTTGGGAGCAGGTGGTCAAAAGCTGCTGCTACGCAGGTGCAGCGTTGTGTGTCGCCAGTGTTGCCGGATCGACCGTTCTGACTTCATTCACCGAACTTTATTGTCACAGGTTGTATGTGGCCATATGGCAGTCACTGTAAACGGCGATAATCGAAAAAAGAAAAGTGTACCACCGTGTGAATCGAACCTACAACTCGACCGGTTCGCTGATACAATAGCAGCGATGCGTGATTTAGCCACCTTAGCTACCGCGAGCCGTAGTACATAGCTAGCACGTTGTAGTCCTTATAGACACTTCCTGTCCAAACGTAAGATAGTGTTATTCGCAGCTGTGATCGTTTTACACATTCATTCTAGTTTAGATAACAGAAATAACACTGCCGCTAATGATTTTTACCATATCCGCGAGCATTATTTAAACGGTATAGTTGTACGAAGGCCATAAATAAGCAGGTACTGATGTTTTTCGGATGACTATGATATACGCGTTAGTTGGGTTACCTACCTCTAAAAAATAAGGGGCTTGTGAACCACCCTGTATAATAATAACGAACATGACGACATCGCTGTACAGTCAGCCGAGAACCACAACTGAAGCACTAATATCATGTAGGTAAGTCCAGGAACATTGCCATTATGTAAATCATGACATGCTTTGTATCAGATGTAAATATTCCATGATCGTTCAGGGTATTTATATCTGGAAGACGTAATAATTCACAGATTAATATTTTTCATGTTTTACTTACAGTGTGTATACATTTCAGATTGTTGATCTTATCTTAAATTACATGAATATAGGCTAATACAAACACAAAAAAATGACTGTTCACTGGTTCTATATTACACAAAGAAATGGAACATAAAAATAACAAATTAAGAAGGAAACTGATGTACATAAATTTGCAGCACAGGTTGGGATCGCATAATTCCGGCACTGAAGATCCTCACTGACTTGATTTCATTCGTCTTCAACACATCTGTAACATATTTATGTATTACCCTTCAGACAAACTTGTGATTTACATTTAAATTACACACACAAACACACACACACACATACACACACACTATTTATTTCCTGTTCTGGTAAATGGGGCTTAGACGAGGAGGTTGGGTTGAGTTTTTTCCCTAGTCTCTCTTGTTGCCTGGGGCCAAGTTTTGTAATTTTCTGCTTAATCGTGTTCCACTTCGCTTGCTGTGTGTCTCCGAATCAGCTGTTCCCTCTCTTCTCATTCATCGCTGCTGCGGTCTAATCCGGAGTTAATTTTTATGCGCTGGATGTTCTTCCAGCAGTGCATCCCATTTCCAGTACATTTCTTGTATTTCTTTCGCCTTTAGAACTGATTGATTCCAGTCATCCACTGTTATAGATTCAATCCTTTCTCTTGTCAATATTTTCGGTGTTGACAGAGAAACGTGATATATATTATAGCAGCAATTTTACCATTTATCTTGTCCCAGAAGAAATCGAAGTGATTTAGGCCCGGATGATAAGCTGGTAATCTCAGCTGTGTGAAACCAGCATATTCAAATATGTCGTTGCAGTATGTTATTTTCAGTCTACACTTCCTTGCAGGAACGAGAAGTTCTGATTTTGTTATTTCTTGGTCAAGTGGTAAATTGTTATCTCGCAGCCGTGTATGTAATTCACTGAGCGAGTTGGCCGTGCGGTTAGGGGCGCGCAGCTGTGAGCTTGCATCCGGGAGGGAGTGGGTTCGAGCCCGACTGTCGACATCCCTGAAGCTGGTTTTTCGTGGTTTCCTATTTTTCACACCAGGAAAATGCTGGGGCTGTACCTTAATTAAGGCCACGGCCTCTTCCTTCCCATTCCTAAGCCTTTCATATCCCACCGTCGCCATAAGACGTATCTGTGTCTGTGCGACGTAAAACAAATTGTAAAAAAAATATGTATGAATTCGAGTTGTTGGTTAAGGGCATTTTATTGTCTTATCTGTTGTGGTAGGAAGCATTGTCGAGGACAACAGTGCTTATCTGGGGTAATCCAGGTATCAGGCGAGTTTTAACCCATTTTCAATAGTTTTCATACTTCATTTCTTCATGGCAATACCGAGCAAGTTGGCCGTGCGGTTAGGGGCGTGCAGCTGTGAGCTTCCATTCGGGAGATTGTGGGTTAGAACCCTACTGTCGGCAGACCTGAAGCTGGTTTTCCGTGGTTTCCCATTTTCACACCAGGTAAAAGCTTGGATTGTACCTTAAGTAAGGCCACGGTCGCTTCTCCCCCATGCCATCGTCGCCATAAGACTGTGCGACGTAAAACCATTTGTAAGAAAAATATCTTTATGGCAGTCAGATGTGTTTGATTTAGAATCATACATGAGACAACCACCCGGAATAAATCCCATCTCCCTACCAACATGGACAGTAATTAGGCGCTGTCCAGGACTGTTATTTGCCCATACTCCTGGCACATCATCGCTCTGCCAACACTTGGAGAGAGTATAATGCGTGTGAATCCACGTTTTATCCATGTATACAACCAATTTATTTTCTTCCGTTTCATTTCTTTTTCGTGTTCTGAGAAAGAATGCCCTTTGAGCTAGTATCAGCGCGTTCACACAAATACATTTTATTCTTACACTTTTTAAATTTAAATCCATTTGACTTCACTATATTTCGTGAGGTTTTCTCTGCCTCCTGTGAAATTGATTCCTTACTTGCAAAATTTTAATAGTTTCCGTTATGTTGGAACTTCTTTTTTAATATTTTCGTATTTTACATAGGCTCTATTGTTTTTTACTACAGCCACTAGAGCAGGGATGGCGAACCTTTTCCAGCTACTGTGCCATTTTAGGTCTGGATTATTATTCTCAACTTTTTACTGTGCCACTTGTTATTTTCGTTTGTAATGGATACAACCCCCGCCCCCTACTCACCACCGCCACCACTGACTTCCATCCCTAATTCCAAATTGTGTTTCATAATATGATATTACATATATATATTGTAAAATACAAAATACATGTGATTGCATGTTTCATGGTCGTATTTTGCAATACCGCAAAAATACTTAGTAGCTCTGTCATGTATGTTAGGTTCATAACTTGTCTTCACAACGTTCACTGTAGACAATATCTGCTTGCAGGCGTATGATGACCCAAACAAAGTACGTAGCGCTGTAGCAAGTTTCTTCATGGCCGAAAACTTTTGTGGGAGACGGTTCTACTATTCAAGTATTAAGTTCAGCGGCTTCTCGGGAGAGTATTCACCATCAACAGCACACTCGATTTTCACTAATGCTTCATCAAGTTGTACGAACTTTTGCACCCATACATGCTTTCTTAAAATTCCGTCAACTCCATTTCTAAACTGTCCATATCTAAACACTCATTTGTGCAATATGAGGTTTTGAAATAAAGTGCGATACTTTCTCCATATCTCGAAATTGGGATAATTTCTTGGCAACTATTTGTCTTACAAAATTCACAACAATAAACAGTTACTCGCTAGGAATAATTACGCGATGCTGACAACCACACACAAGCCAAACTTCACTAATTCACTGATATGGGTAAGCGAATGGCTCGTCGGCTGCATCTGACATTTATTTCCTTGACTTCCGGACCTATGGGTGTTGTAGTGTTGCCATAATGCACTTTCTAATTGAACTATAATTTAGATATTCTGTATTTATTTCTTAAACCTGAAACACTATAACTATACGATGCACGAGATATGTATAGTCTATAGTACAAAACGTACATGCAATTTTTAATATGTGCATGTGGTGTGCCACCGAAATCGTGTTCGCGTGTCACCTAATGACACGCGTGGCATAGGTTCGCCATCCCTGCACTAGAGGCAATATCACGTTCAGTTGCATTTCTAACCGGTATTTTCATAACTTCTTTTTTTTTTCTCTTGATCGAAAAACTTACGGATATTTTAAATAAAAAGCCGAGTTTGTTCGTGTATAACTTCGCTCCATTTACGGTCCATTACTGACACAGTATAATTCTTGTAATTTCCTCGTTAACGACCGGCAAGTTTTTGAAGCCTAGCTGTCCGGCTGTGTTCAGATTCCTTGTCCGTGTGGTGCCAGTATTTCCCCAAATCGAGACACAGCGTTATCAACTCTTTGTTTTAAGTACTTAGCCCCTGAGAGCGAGCAGCGCGACTGGATAGAACTACGTGAAGCTGTGCAACACTGGAGACCTGACTAGCGAGCTGGCTTCAGGACCGGCACGCATTTCAAGTACTCTACGTGGACTGTCACTGACAAAGCAAGCATGCTATTGGTCACAACAGAGGCGAGTGTAGAGAGTCATGAAGCTTAACGTTAGAGTCGCGGATCGTTAACGAGGAAATTGAGAGAACGTGTACAAGCTATGCGACCTTCCCGACAACTGAACTGAACTGAACTGAACTGGACTATATGTATTGATGCAAGACCAACTACAATATATCAGACCTTAATGCAGCTATCGATATTAGCTAAAATGGCGCCCCGATCGGTTTGCTCAAATGTAAACATGAGCATGTGCGAAGCACCTGTTTAGTTATTTCTATTGGTTTGGTTTGATTAGGAAACGTTAGTGTAGTGATGCTTTTATTGAAATTTTGGTTTTAAAACTATTTTGATATATTACGATGTGTCGATCGTGTTGTATGCTTGGGTGCGATTCATATTACAGCAGATGCACTTACATTCAGATCAAGTGTACTTAATGGATCGTGACGATTTCGAAGTTACAAGTAATTTATTAGGGTGCATTAAAACACTCGAGGATAAATTTGTCAATAGAGAGGATGTGTTCCGTGTACTTGATGAACTGGGTTTTTTCGGACAAAGCCAAAATTCTGTGTTTGTGCCAATTCTAGTACGTTTCTGAATTACTATACCCTTTGAGGATTTTAAAAGTGAGGTTATAAAAAGTTATAAAGCTATTTATTTATCTGTGAGTGAAGATTATATTATCTTTGTTAAATTAGAGGTCGAGGTATTGAGTGATATCTTACAGTACTTAATTACGTTGCCAACGATTTGGGTGTTAAAGTGCTTTATACGAAAATGCATATGCCACCAGAGCGCTTCAAACTGATTCTCCCATTGATTATCTGAAATGAAACAGATGTAGCAGTTTGGTGAATCATTATTAGAATCATTGTTATGAGAGAATTGAAATTCGCGGCAAGGTTATGTTTCTAACAAATTTCTTGAACGAGATAGGCTATTATATTTAAAAACGTATGGCAATGGAAAGGTCATTCAAATAAATGTATTTCCAAAACAAGTATTGATTTAGAGGAAGAAGAATTATGGTCTGCAATAATTTACCAAGGGTTCCCCTACTATGTCTACACCAATTAGATACATTTCCAACTTCTTTGAAATCACAAGGAAAGACTACGTAGACTATTGATACGTAATCTGCCACTTGGACGACAGCCCTAAATTCAGATCATCGGTGATTGATTGATTAATTAATTGACTGAATTGAAACGCATCAAATATTCCCCCAGGATTGTTATTTTAGAATGCAACCCTATATTACCTATTTCCTTTACCATAGTAGTTCATAGAAATTATTTATATATTGAATTATCCCATATTGCTTATCAAAATATAGAGTACTTCTAGATAGCATTGGTCTATTACCCAAAGTAAAGTATTCTGTTCGTTATTATTGACAGCTTAGCAATTCAATACGATAATCAAAATGTTATGTTTACGTATGACAGGCATGTTTACATTGAACCGATGCGTCGGCCATGTTGTTTCTGTTTTAAGGTCTGATATTATTGTAGATGGTCTTGAGTGATGGGTAGCTCGTGAATGAGTCGTTCAAAATGAACGCTTCACTCCTATGAAGTGTGAACTAACCACTCATTCTCAATGAACTGGTAGTTCAAACACTTCACAGTTCTCACACTTCATATCATTCACAGTTCACAAACTTCATATTATTCACAACTCATTCGATTCGTCTGTCGCTTGCTCAATCTCTCTCTTCCCCGCTCTGACTATCTACGTCATTCATTTCCTCCTTCACTCCCAGACCCATCCCACCTGTCAACTGTGTTATTACACTATTAAAAATATATACGAAGACAGAGTAAGCAGAACAGATATGCAAATAAAATGCTTACTTTGTGAATCTGGAAGTAAAACATGCGTTGAATGCACAGCCAAAAGAGTATCTTCCTTGCACGAGTGTTTATCTCATACACAACACTTAATTAATAAAACAAACCTGCACTTGGGGAATAAACTAATTAAATAAAAATATAAAAATGAACGGACTTTGTATCACTTTTTAAAAGTAAAGAATGCGTAGAATTCACAACAGAAAGAGTATCTTCCTTGTAGGAATGTTTATCACATACACAACACTTAAATAATTAAACAAAATTTCACTTTAGGGAAGAGATTAATTAAATAAAAAATTAAAATTAACGGACTTCATATCACTTCTTAAGCAAATGTTTAGAGATTTACATTGAAAAACATTATTTGTTCCACTCTTTTCCCAGTCAGGCGATTCCTTCTGTCTGTTATAAGGTGTCCGGCATACGAGAACACCCTTTCACATGGCGTGGGGGTTGCAACAACACACAGCCGAATTTTAGCCAGTTCAAAGAGTGCTGGGTACACTGACTGCCGTTCAGACCACCGCTGAAGTGGATTTCCTTGCCTCTGTAATAGGGGTTCCTGCAAATATTTATCCACTTCCACTATGGCAGCAGCTTTGGGATGTGGATTATTCTGCAGCCTGGAAACAATCTCATCGAATTCAACCCAGAGACAAGAAGTAGATTCGGCGAGTGAAACTGGATTTTCTGCAGTGGCAGTGGATTTGTCCGACACATATCTCTCACAGTACCCTATCAGGTTTATTTTTTGCTTTCTCAGCAGAGTTTTTGTCAGAAATTCCATGTAATTTGAACCGGGGGCCAATAATGTTGCTTCTGTGAAAATGGTATTTTCTTATATATTGCGACATCGTCGATGTAGCTCTTCCACCAGCTTCTCGGCCATCTGCTTCACATCACCACGAATTTCAGGGTTATTGGCAAATCTGAAACACCATCTTTTCAACGCCCGACTGAGGAGTATAACGTTTGGCGCAGTGACCAATCACTGCTCATTTCCTCATTACAATCTTTGAAAACTTTCAACACTTCGCAGGCTTGTGTTATGCTTGCAATGTTGTCTGTGGTCAAATTTGGAAGATCAGGGTAATTTATGGTTATAACCGACATCAGTGAGTTCTTGACATCAACTATTCTTTGTAGCATATCAAAGGTTGAATTCCACCTTGTGATAGTATCCTGTTTTAAACGTTAGGACCGGCTCTTTCAACTGTTCCTGCATCTTATTGAGCTTCATGCTGGCCTGCGAACTTCTTTTAAAAAATTCAACATTTTTTTTCACTTTGTTCAGAATGGGTTGGATGTACTTCAACCCATTCTGAACAATCAAATTTAGGGTGTGTGCTAAACAGGGGATGTGTTTCCAAGCTGTGAGTCGTATTGCTGCCATAATATTAGGAGCATTGTCACTAACTACACGCACGACGTTTTCTTCAATGCCCCATTCCAAAGTAACACGTTGCAGTTCTTCGGCGAGGTTTCTGACGTGTGTCTTTCGTCGTACTTAAAGCACTCTAGAAGGGACGATTCCAGCTTCAGCTCTTTAATATAGTGTGCTGTCACTGACAAGTAGCTCTCATTTTTAACTGAAGTCCACCCATCCATTTTCAATACATCCGCTTCTGCAGACTGAATTTTGGTTTTCACCACTTCCTTCGTCATGGCGTATTGTTGTTGAGAAGTGTGTTGGAAAGGGTCTTCCGCGCAGGCATTCTATAAGCCCCATTCAGTTTACCCATGAAATTTTGAAAATGTTTGCTCTCAACTATGCTGAACGGCAATAATAATCTTTTACCACAGTCTCCAGAAGTGCGAAATCTGTCTCCTGATTTCTTATGTTTGACAGAGGCTTTCAAAAATACATGGAGAGTGTTCATTGATTCTGGGGATAAATTACTGTTACTTGATTCTGGGGATAGATTACTGTTGTTGAAGTGGCACTGACTGCTGTTCTGTGCTGGCAATTGATGTTGCCGGGCGTGGATCATCCTGGTTATCTTCCGGAGAGATACCGACAGGTGCAGTACTAGGAGGCGCTAAACGCCTGGCAGATAAAAACACTGTTGGGTGCAACATGCGAACATGACGAGCGAGATTAAATGTATTTCCTCCTTTGTACGAAATTTGTTTCGAACAAAAGTTACACTTAGATTTCCCATCACCTAAATCGGCGAAGAAACTTTTCCGAGATCGCGAGTTGCTATCCATTGTATAACAGTGAAAAGATACATAAATTGCTTTCAAAATACAAGAAAGAGGGATTTTACTTCAAATGGTACCAATGGCCTAACATGACAATTTACTTTTTGAATTTCAAGGATTATTATTCCTGACAAAAATAAAATCAAAAATAAAATTAATGAAAGCTTCATTAAGGTACCGTAGATAAATAGACATTTATGGCAGTGGTAATCATATTCATTCTATTTCGGATTGAATTTTAAGAGATTAAAATATGTTATAATATGATGAATAACGTTGGTAACCCTGATGTTTTCTCCCAGAGTACAGCTAATAAAGTTATCACGGTGGCAGATAAAGACACTGTTCAGTGCTTTATGCGAATTAAGACGAGCCTAATTAAATGTATTCCTTTTTTTATATGAGATAGGTTTCTCTGTTTATCTTTTGCTTGTCCCTGGATATCAACCATCATCTAGATGCTGTAAGCAGGCAAGCCATTTGGTCCATAATTGCATAGCTCTGCCACCTGTTGGTAATATTATTAAGTATTATGAAGCTTTATTGAGTGAGTGAGACACTGTGAACGAAGCCGCTCCTGAATGACATACTCAGCAGCTTCGTGAGGCTTCATTACTTCATGAACTACTTCATGAACGAACTATTTCATTTGAACGATTCACAGTAAAGAGTGTGGATGAGTGAAGTAGTTCATAGGAATGAACTGGTTCGACCTATCGCTACGGTATTTCCGTGCATTGCGCTTACGTCACCGCGCTAGTTCACATACCTTCCGTGGATCTACTCGCTTCGGTGGGGTTATAACTACAACGGCTCTACAGTTACTCTATATGTCACTATAGTCACTGTAAACGGCTCCAATGGGGTTGTATTACTTGCTATTGTTGACCACGATTACTCTTGGTTATATTAGCGTCGGATGAAATGGAAGAAAGATTGCGGTATTTTCAGGGACTCTCTGAGAAATGAAAAACATGAAAATGGTTTGTTGCCATTTGGTGGCTTTCTTGTTATAGCTCATTCCATACTGTACCAGGAAATGATTAAGGGGTCAGAGCATGGGAAGGATCTCAGGTAGTGTTCGGTTTCTGATTGGAGCAGGTACAGAGATGGATAGTATCGCAGGGCGAATAATAGATGGAAAAATCTTTTGATAATATTTATTAAAAATATTCATGAAAAAAGCACCCTGCAGTTGAAACTTTGAACTCAAATTTCCAGCCAATATATCCAAAAATGCAAAATAAAAATCGATGCTGTTGTCTTCTGAGACGTCTACTTGCTTAAGAATGTCCAAAATAAATATCACTCTTTTATAGACCATGTACACCCTACAGTTCATCTAATATGGATTCAAATACCAAAATATCACTTTTCACCTTGAATTTCATCAAGTTCATCACTTATGGTGCAGACCTACAGTCTTTCTAATATTTTGAACATAAAATTGACACACACTTTCATGCATAAGTTGATAGTTTAAATAAAATATTTGATCACTTGCTGTATGCTTCTGCAGTTTAAAAAATAAAGTAGTGCACTTGCAAATCCTAAAGTTCATCTATGTGAAATTACTTCAAGTAGTAAATGATTTAAAAAAGGAATTTACAGTTCAAAAGTCAGATATAAAGCTTTCTTGAATTATTATAATTGCAGGCTGATATCCACATGAAGCACTTGTTGGAGCACTGTAATTAACTGAGTGCTTTGTTGAAAGTCAGTCCGTAGGATTACTCATTCAGATTATGAGATCACCTAGAATCTGCTTACAAATGTTGGTGTGGTGCTGTCGTGCGGCTTGGTGCCTGGAACATTCCGCAGCGTGCAGCCAAGGCTCGAACTCGTCGACGTGACAAGTCCGTTCAGTGAAGATACCACGTTAATATCCCTCGTCGACGTCCCTCAATGGGTACTATAATTGAAGAAACCACGTTAATCCCACGTTGGAAACGACGTTCGATGCAGCAGAATCTCGCAACACTTAGCCAAGATTTCCGCTGTTCTTATAGAGATAATGTCGGAACACGGAAAGTTCAATTGGCATTATAGGGCTCTCAATTATCACTAGAATTTATATAATACACCGACACAAGTTTTAATGCACAGTTCTATACTCATGTTAGTTTCCGGTGTTGAATGTGTGACTTAGAATATCACAGTTCATGCTACAGTATGATTTGTAAGTCAGGTTAATGGAGTAAGGACTTAAACTCGTTTTCACCACGGAAAACAGTTCTTATACACACACAGTTTATGGAATTATGATTTATCACTGTCACAGTTCATAATAGACACTAATTATGTCTGAGGTTCGACCGTAGAATAATAATCACAGTCCATAAAACACTTGAAAAAATGTTATTAACAACAGTCTCTGAAATAATACTGTTCATAGATTAAGACGATTTTGTGACTGGATTTACACAACATGAGTCTGAACTGCTTGATATTGTCATAAAAAGTTCTTAATGTTCACTTAGTTTCTCATAGTGGCGATCGAAATATCGAGAAAATGCACGAAAATATAGTCAATTCTAGCCTTGTTATTGGTGAATGTCTAGTGGAATAATGTCTCACACAGTTCACAATTGTACGATTGTAGGAGAAATACGTCTCAGAATCATAAAAATGGTCACAAATTAGGAGTTTAGTTAATCACACGCAATGACTTAGAACATTGTCACAGTTCAGTGATACAGTTCAGAATTACGTGATAATGGCAAAGTTCACAATGTCGTTTACTGACAGATGAAATACTTGACAATTCAATTCACTATTTCTATCATAACTTCACTCAGTTAACACACTTCTAACGACGATTTAGTCGGAGATACTTTTAGAATATTTCCTTCGTCGCGACGCGGCAGAAACTTGACTTGCGACGTCTTCGCACTATTTCAAAGTATTCGAGTGTGACCACTACGTCCTCGCGGATCGCGACGAAGCATACTGTCCTTCTGTCATAATTGCAGAACACACTGGC
Organism: Anabrus simplex; assembly: GCF_040414725.1. Classification (NCBI taxonomy): domain Eukaryota; kingdom Metazoa; phylum Arthropoda; class Insecta; order Orthoptera; family Tettigoniidae; genus Anabrus; species Anabrus simplex. Next base: position 45,152,016 of record NC_090266.1, on the reverse strand, counting down.
TATAACCTTGGTTCACTGACCTATTTATACCTGCCTGCGAGCAGCGCTCGGAATCAGGTGATGAAAGGGTGATAATACTTTCCAAACTTTAACTTGTGGAAACCACTGGATGGATTGATCTCAAATCTGCAGGGTTTCACTTTCAGAATATTGGCTACAATTGAGTATTGGTCTCATGTTAATTGATCCAGGCGTTAAAAAGTTCATAAAATAATTTCGAGAGAATTCTGAAGGGAGGGAAGCTACAGGCAGTGGTGACGTCACTTGCTCGACTTGCGGTCTCCCTCATGCAGCGCAGTGAGAACGAGAACATTCTCTCACACAGCTGTTCGTGCATCGGAACTTAACTGTACGCTCATGAATAAAATTTATAACTCGTATGTGCCAGGGCCTATGCCTTCCTGGTACAATGTTAAGAAAACAGTATTGCTCTTATGGACCTACAACGAGTGAACACACCCCCTCTGAGACACCCATTATTCCTCGTGATTAAGGCATATTATACTGTACTTTGTAATGTACCGTATTATGAAAGACAGATAAAAAGAATGAGACATTTTTGCCCGTGAGTTATTAAAATAACTACATAACATTTTCTTTTTCATAAATATATTCGTAGGGAGGAAGTACAATGGCAGGAACAGCCATCGCTTCGTTGCCTTCCTTCATTTTCCTTCTGGTAGAAACATCGTGTAGTCCCTCACTCTGTGAACCTTCGGCAGCTCATTTATGTAGTGAAGTGATGTACAGTATTTATTTGTTGCGTGTACGTGATTTTAGGCTTTAAATCAGTGCATGTTGAGTGAGAGTTGGCTCTCTATTGCACAGTATTTTTGTGTGTTCTATTGTTTTCGTACTGTACAGTTGTTTCTGAAGATGTTTGGTGTTATGGTGTGCAGCGATACGTCATGGCATAACTTGTGCTGATAAAAGAAAAATTGCCGTGTGTTTTATTTGTGCTTGATTTTGTTAATTAGCTGTTCTTTCTTTAGCGCATAATTTTACCACTCTTTTTTACTACCGCATTTAATTTTTACTGTTGTTCTGTGAGTGATACGACAGCACATTAGTACCCCGCATTCCCTGAGGAAATTTATTAAATGCAATTAAATGCATCCCTCACCTCTCGAGCCTATAAAGGCAGTATTACTTTTTCTCCCCCAGTTTGCCTTACACTTCAATTCTGAAGGATTTTTATGTGCCGTAGTTTACCTCTGATTCTGTACAAACCAAAAATAGTCCCTGTAAACACCCCGTCCTCTTTAGTTCATAACAATAATTTGCAGCTTAATTTCTTCCGCTTTTTCTCTTGAACTTAAATACTGAATTTCACAAGTGCGGCCGTTTTCCCGTGATGGTGTTGAGCAGAGCAGTTCGATATGGCAATCCTGTTGTCATAAGAGCGATACTGTTTTCTTAACATGGAATGAACTATAGTGATGAGGATGACACTTGTTCTTTAAACACTTACTTATTGAAACCATATTCACATAAGCCTTTAACGCTACACCATAAATACACTGACTGACAGAGCAAATGCAACACCAAGAAGGAGTGGTCAGAACTTTATGCCAATTGCAGGGTAGACTAACGTCACTGAGGTATGCTCATGATGTTAAATGCGCCGCTGTGCTGCGCACGTAGCGAACGATAAATGGGACACGGCGTTGGCGAATGGCCCACTTCGTACCGTGATTTCTCAGCCGACAGTCATTGTAGAACGTGTTGTCGTGTGCCACAGGATACGTGTATAGCTAAGAATGCCAGGCCGCCGTCAACGGAGGCATTTCCAGCAGACAGACGACTTTACGAGGGGTATGGTGATCGGGCTGAGAAGGGCAGGTTGGTCGCTTCGTCAAATCGCAGCCGATACCCATAGGGATGTGTCCACGGTGTAGCGCCTTTGGCGAAGATGGTTGGCGCAGGGACATGTGGCACGTGCGAGGGGTCCAGGCGCAGCCCGAGTGACGTCAGCACGCGAGGATCGGCACATCCGCCGCCAAGCGGCGGCAGCCCCGCAAGCCACGTCAACCGCCATTCTTCAGCACGTGCAAGACACCCTGGCTGTTCCAATATCGACCAGAACAATTTCCCGTCGATTGGTTGAAGGAGGCCTGCACTCCCGGCGTCCGCTCAGAAGACTACCATTGACTCCACAACATAGACGTGCACGCCTGGCATGGTGCCGGGCTAGAGCGACTTGGATGAGGGAATGGCGGAACGTCGTGTTCTCCGATGAGTCACGCTTCTGTTCTGTCAGTGATAGTCACCGCAGACGAGTGTGGCGTCGGCGTGGAGAAAGGTCAAATCCGGCAGTAACTGTGGAGCGCCCTACCGCTAGACAACGCGGCATCATGGTTTGGGGCGCTATTGCGTATGATTCCACGTCACCTCTAGTGCGTATTCAAGGCACGTTAAATGCCCACCGCTACGTGCAGCATGTGCTGCGGCCGGTGGCACTCCCGTACCTTCAGGGGCTGCCCAATGCTCTGTTTCAGCAGGATAATGCCCGCCCACACACTGCTCGCATCTCCCAACAGGCTCTACGAGGTGTACAGATGCTTCCGTGGCCAGCGTACTCTCCGGATCTCTCACCAATCGAACACGTGTGGGATCTCATTGGACGCCGTTTGCAAACTCTGCCCCAGCCTCGTACGGACGACCAACTGTGGCAAATAGTTGACAGAGAATGGAGAACCATCCCTCAGGACACCATCCGCACTCTTATTGACTCTGTACCTCGACGTGTTTCTGCGTGCATCGCCGCTCGCGGTGGTCCTACATCCTACTGAGTCGATGCCGTGCGCATTGTGTAACCTGCATATCGGTTTGAAATAAACATCAATTATTCGTCCGTGCCGTCTCTATTTTTTCCCCAACTTCCATCCCTTTCGAACCACTCCTTCTTGGTGTTGCATTTGCTCTGTCAGTCAGTGTATTTAGTTATAGGCTATCGACAGCCTTCGGGATTCTTGCAGATAGATGTAGGATATTTCAGAAACCTATTATGACAATTGTACAAGTCACCGATAAAATTATTCGCACTGTATGTGCGTTACATAATTGGCTGAGAATGACTATTACTAATACATATCTCCCACAGGGCAGCTTAGACGTTGAAGATGTGGATGAAGGATTAATAACACCTGGCTTATGGAGACAAGAAGTCAACAACCAATTGCCAATTATAACTGGTAGAAATGAGGCAAATCGTACATCAAGACAAGAAACAGAGTTTAGAGAAAGGTATACCCACTCTTTCAGTAAATCTGGAGCAGTGCCATCGCAGAACGAAATGGTTCATTAACTCTAAAAGTGTAAATATTTAAAATATAAATAATCTGTTCTTAAAAGTACTTACTTGAAATGATATTGTGTGTAATAAATAATATAACTTACGTGATCATATGTTTTCCTCTTCTGCCCAATGTCCACAGTAGGTTCCAGTTCCTTCGGCAATTTTACATTAGATTCATAAACTGAACTTTATCCGCAACCAGACTGTTTAGAATCTTCGACTTTTTCTTTTCTTGGTTGTATGTCGATCGCAAGTTTTAAATTTTATTGTTTAGATCTGATACACGAAAGATAAATTCATAGCTTGTATCAACTTGTGACAAACAGCAACTCGCATATTTGTCTTCGTCCACTGCAGACTTGAAGTCCAATAAACATTCGTGTGTTTTGTACTCGTGTCTTGTTTTACTACTCCATTTAGCCATTTTTATTGAAGAAATCGAATCAGTGAGCGCCAGACAACGCAAGAGCAGCATACGCTTGACTTGACAGATCGCACCGATCGTGGAAAGAGCGAGTGAAGCGCCGAGTTGAGTGGGCAGGTGGTAGGGGTACTTATTCGGCTGAGAGGTTGGGACACGTTTCTATCCACTGTCTCGTCCGAATCACTCGCTCACTGCTAGGCCAAGTGCTGACTATACTTATTAGCCGAACACGCGGCCGAATGCACTGTCTTGGCCCAGCACTCTCGGTAGGTCGCTCAGCGGTTGCAACCGAGCAGTTCCACTCACTTCTACACCTGGCTAACCGTCGTTCAGCGTGGTGTAGAGGAACAGCATGCAGGCGCACTAGTGACCTCTTTGGCGAGAAATTCAGACTTTGAACTCCAGTTTTTGAGGAATGTGCTTGTTGAAGGAGTAGCGTAGAAAGTGGAGAGAATAAAGAGAAACTCTATATACAAGCACATCAGCACAAAATTTTAAATGTAATAGTAATAGAGCATCAAAATGTGTAGAAACACTACATACTTAAAACGAAGTAAGCGATCGTCGAGAAATATTTCTACCTCAGAAATGTAAGAGCATTCATTTATACAGGGGCCGGAATAACATGTAATTTATAGTGTTTCGCCTACAATATCTCATGCATGTACTAATTTATTTATTCACACATGTATTTAATATCATTGTCATTGATATAGAGACCGTGATGATAAATGCATTAACACAAACAGGCGGGGAAATTGGCTTTATGTTTCAAAAGCTCTTAGTTTCTGGACATATTTCATTTATGTGAATTTCTGTACATCAAACCTTGCTGCGGGTTGTCAAACAGAATTGCTAGAGACCAGAAAATATTTCCGTTTTAGAGAGGTTTCGGTTTTATACAAGGCAAACTAATATTTTAAGGTCACTGTGTTCCTATTTCATTACATATATCGAAAAACAGAATTTGTAGAATTTTCATTGAAACGAGCAAATGTTACACTGCATGTAATTACTGTACTACTAAGTTTCATTTTAAGGTATTCTCCACATTCTTCCTTTCTCTTACGTTCTCTTCAGACCTGTTTTCCCACATTGGAATAACACTTGGGAAACTGACTGCTCGTGGTTTTAATTTGCTTGTATGAACTAAACATTTTCGTCAAGGGATAAAGTTTTAAGTTCCTTCCCAGCCATATTTACTACAAACTGAAATATAACAAGTACAGCTAGCACTACAAAACAAGCATGCTTACACTGGTAGAAAAGCAGGGCAACTGAATTGAAAGTGCACTACTATGCTGAGATAGGCTCACGCGTTCCCTTGTAATGAAGTCCAGCTTTCAAGCGCCTGGGGGGCGGATAAGCGCTCAAGACATGTGCAAGTGGTTCAGCAATATGAACGCCATCATGTTATTGGCTCCAGTAAATGTTCTAAGCTCTTAAATTAATTACAGTATAAGAATAACAACAACAGAACTTGGTTGCATAGTAGAATTCCTTGATTGCCATTCTACTATATTGTACGTCTTACATGCCATATAGCTTCATAGGACCACACATAAAGTCCGCTTAAGGCAGGTTTGCGGTTTATTCAAGGTCTTATACCGGTTTTATTATTATTATACCCCATATTTCTGCTTTCATAAGGCTGCACAAGATGTGGCCATGCAGCAAGGAACTTTCGAGGCTGTACCTTACTACTTACTAGTCCTGGGCCTGTGCATTATAGCGAATGAAGCCGAGTGCAGAATCGCATGATTGAGTTTTTAGGTATGATTCACACTATGGGTACCGTCTCGGTACGCTCTCGCCACGGTCACGGTCACGGTCCGATCACAGACAGCAGGTATTCACATTAGCACGAACAGCCTTAAGCCACGCTGCGGTCTTGACACTGTTGCTTTAATAATGTCAGTCGAGTTCTCTGCGAGGTAGATAACATTTATTGTGATTGCGCTGGATGACGGGGAAAAAGAAAGGAGAATAATTGTTTAAAAAAAGGGTGGAGGACATGTTGGATACATCCGAGCTTAATTAATAGGAAAAGTGAAAGGGAATTTTATACCTTCTTTCTTCATTTGATGGACGATGAAAGTGATATTTTACAATACCTTAGAATGAACATTGGTACTTTTGAAATGATACTGTCAAAAATTGTTCCTGAACGTCAGAAAGAAACCTCAACATTTAGAGAAGCCACAACTCTAAGGCAGAAACTGGCTGTGTGTTTGAGACAATAGAATAGTTCACACATACATTAATCTTAAACGAGTGATTATTTTATTTAAATTGTCTATGTTATCTCAAACAAACTCAAAAATTGCGATTTACCAGTACAGCCGTTTAAGATTGGAAAAACGTGTCACTATTTTAATCCAACACACGAAACGAATTTAAGTCTGTCATGTGTTCTTAAAAATCCAGAAAAATACCGAATATCAAGGTGAAACTGCACTAAAGCACGTCTTGCAATCGACTTAAAGCTGAGTTGAGGGCTGAAAATCGCGGGCACTACGCGCGCTATGCAGGGCGCTTACACATGGTGTATTTACATTGCCGGTCCAGTCATGGAACGGTACGATCACGCCCCAGTCAAACATTCTTTGAAAATATCGTTGCGTGTACGTGCTCGTGCAGTACAATGACCGTATCGTGAGCGCTAGTGTGTACAGTTCTCATCAAATCCGTTCAGTAATATCTGACTGGATCGTGACTGTAACGATACCGTATCGTGACTGTACCCATAGTATGAATCATCCCTAGACTACCGAAATGTCCATGTTGTCTGATGGTAATGAGCAGAAACTAGTCTGGGCAAATCGAGCAACTCGGAAACTCGAAAGTTCGAGTAACCCATTCACTGGTACACTGTTACCACATGCATTGGTTTCCGAACATATTTCAGTACAGCCAATGCACAAAACACTCGTAGCGCACTCGCGTGAAGCAGAAACATGGCAACAACTGGCAGTTTGATCACCCACTGAATGACTGAACAATTGAGTGGTTTGGTATACTCAGCCTGTTACCGTGTTTCGGGTTTAGGTCGACCCACACTGCTCACTATTCAGATATCGCCCATGTCGAGTGAGGACTCGACGGACTGGTAGACCCCACCTTGTGAATGAGACACTTTTAACAAACACTGACTTTTTTCAGGGTCCCACCATATAACTGACAGTGCCCAAGTTTATTAGCCTGCACTATTCAATTATTAGATTGAATTACAAAAAAATTTCTTGATTTTTTAAAATTCTTAACGTGACGTTTAAACCATAATGGCAGGCTACATTTCCTATTGACTGTTAAAATCGAGTTTGGGAGTTTAGATTATAATGATACGCCGCTTTCCTACTTCCAGTCACATTGGAGTTGGGGAGTTTTCATTATAATCTCAGACCCTCTCGCCTACTCTCTGTCACAATCGAGTTGGAAGCAGGCCCTCTTTCCTAGTTCCAGTCATATTCGATTTGGGGAGTTTTCATTATAATGATATGCCCCTTGCGTACTGCTACTCACAATCTAGTTGCGGTGTTTTCATCATAATGGCAAGCCACTTTGCCTACTGTCGGTCACTCTCAGTTTGGGGAGTTACCATTTTAAAGGCAGTCTCCTTTGTCCACAGACAGTCACAATTGAATTCTACTGCTGTTCAAATTATATTGTCTAACATCCTCGTAAACTACATTTTTCGTTCGCCTCTGTGGCTACAGAATGAGAAGTATGTCAGGAGAGCTTACACATCAACAGGCTATGTACAACTGGCCACGGAAAAAAACAATAATTCCTGAAGTCGACGCCAGCAACTTTTCAATACTGCCCCTGAGCTTTGTTTATTGTCATTGCGAAGCGCAGTTTAACGGGAAATTGCAGTCGTTTAAATAGGAAGTTGTAGTCTGAGAGAATCTAAGGAATGCGGCAGATGAAGACTGTTTCTCCCACACCACATCCCGTGAATATGGTTGCTTCGATCACGTTACTATGTAAAGACTTTACATGCAGCCCTGGGCCATTACAAAGGTTACGAGATATCAGACTCCGTAGCAGACTTTTAGACTGAGATGTATTTAAAGTGTGGAGGAACTCCGTAGGGTAGTGTATCACGTCTTCTTTCTCCACCTGAGAGTCCAGACTTACATCTCAACATCTTAGTAGGAAGTTTGTACAACAAGGAGTAATTTACAATTTGCTTTACGTCGTACCGACGATGGCGAGACGATGGAATAGGAAAGGTCTAGGAATGGGAAGAAAGCGGCCGTGGCCTTAATGAAGGTACAGTCCCAACATTTACCAGGTGTGAAATTGGGAAACTACGGAAAAATATCTTCAGGGCTGCCGACAGTGGGGTTCGAACCTAAAGTCTACCGAATGCACGCTCACGCCCCTAAAGCACGGCCAACTCGCTCGGTTATGAATAATTGATGCTTGCTACGGTGTCGTTCTCAGGCGTGAAAATAGCCCTCTCTTTAAACCAGTTTGGCCAACGAGTTAATGCCGTACATTAAGGAATAGGAAAAGCAGGACTGTCTCCCTTCGTAGGTACAACGGTGTGAGGTACATTAACGCCGCTAATAACAAAGAGCTCCCTGCCCAACGAATCCTATTATGAAAAAGAAAATGAAAATAGTCAGCCTTGAGAAACAGGAACTAGAGAACACAGGAGCAGTACTTAAACAGAAAGGAAAACTGGTAAAACAACAATAACGTTGTGTCCAAAATGAGTCTATAATGTTGGTAAGTATTGTAACTTGCCGGCGGGGTAAATAAGTAAAGACAGAAACTGGTAGCGTTCTACTTCTAAAATGTATTAACTACTTACTTAACCTACACATTAACACACAGACTTACCGAGAACACACACGTATAGGACATGTTACACAATTACACAGCTCGCACTCTCTTCTCTTATTACTCGCTGTTCGTTCACGCTAATACATACAGTCTCCGGTCACTAACATTACAGTCTCATTCAGTCGCACAGTTACTTCGTTGGCGCTGTCACGATCCACAGGTCACAGCCTACACATGTCAGTCTTGCAGTTAAGGGTGGTATCCGCTGTCCACACACTCTGGTAGAACTCCGTTCACAGCCCCATGCCGACATTCCAGTTCTCTCCCACGCTGCAACAGAGAAACCACTCCCGCTCACAACAGCTAATCTCAGAGAGACAACTCACGACGACAGGCATAGAGAACAAGTCCACAGTTTGTATTAATCACTACTGATCTGCATTTTAGGCAGTCGCCCAGGTGGCAGATTCCCTATCTGTTGTTTTCCTAAACTTTTGTTAAATGATCGCAAAGAAAATGGAAATTTATTGAACATCTCCCTTGGTAAGTTATTCCAATCCCTAACTACCCTACCTACAAACCAACATTTGCCCCTATTTGTCCTCTTGTATCCCAGCTTTATCTTCAAATTGTGGTCTTTCCTACTTTTAAAGACATCACTCAAACATATTTGTCTACTGATGACATTCCACGCCATCTCTCCACTGACAGCTCGGAACAGACCACATAGTTGAGCAGCTAGTCTTCTTTCTCCCAATTTTCCCAGCCCAAACTTTGCAAAATTTTTGTAACGCTACTCTTTTGTCGGAAATCATCCTGAACAAATCGAACTGCTTTTATTTGGATTTTATTCAGTTCTTGAATCAAGTAATCCTGATGAGGGTCCCATACACTGGAACCATACTATAGTTGGGGTCTTCACCGAGCTCGATAGCTGCAGTCGCTTAAGTGCGGGCAGTATCCAGTATTCGGGAGATAGGAGGTTCGAACCCCACTGTCGGCAGCCCTGAAGATGGTTTTCCGTGGTTTCCCATGTTCACACCAGGCAAATGCTGGGGCTGCACCTTAATTAAGGCCACGGCCGCTTCCTTCCCACTCCTAGCCCTTTCCTGTCCCATCGTCGCAATAAGAATTATCTGTGTCAGTGCGACGTAAAACAACTAGCAAAAAAAGAAGTTGGGGTCTTACCAGACACTTATATGCCCTCTCTTTTACATCCTTACTAGAACCCCTAAGTACCATCACCCATGTGCAGAGATCTGTACCCTTTATTAACAATCATATTTATGTGATTACCCCTATGAAGATATTTCCTTATATTAAACACATAGGTACTTACAATGATCCCTAAAAACTTTCACCCCATCATCAACGCAGTAATTAAAACTGAAAGGACTTTTCCTATTTGTGAAACTCACAACATGACTTTTAACTCCGTTTATCATCATACCATTGTCTACTGTCCATCTCACATCATCATCAAGGTCATTTTGCAGTTGCTCACAATCTTGTAACTTATTTAATACTCTGTACAGAATAACATCATCTGCAAACAGCCTTATCTCTGATTCCACTTCTTTACACATATCATTATATATATAAGAAAACATAAAGGTCCAATAATACTGCCTTGAGGAATTCCCCTCTTAATTATTACAGGGTCAGATAAAGCTTCGCCTACTCTAATTCTCTGAGTTCTATTTTCTAGAAATATAGCCACCCATTTGTCACTTTTTCTGGTGTAATTGCACTCATTTTTGCCAGTAGTCTCCCATGACGTGCCCTATCAAATGCCTTAGAAAGGTCAATCGCAATACAGTGCATCTGACCTCCTGAATCCAGGATATCTGCTATATCGTGCTGGAATTATACAAGTTGAGCTTCATTGGAATAACCTTTCCTAAATCCAAACTGCCTTCTCTCAAACCAGTTAGTCATTTTGCAAACACGTCTAATATAATCAGAAAGAATGCTTTCCCAAAGCTTACATGCAACGCATTTCAAACTGACTGGCCTGTATTTTTCTGCTTTATGTCTATCACGCTTTCCTTTATACACAGGGGCTACTATAACAACTCTGCATTTATATGGTATAGCTCCTTCATGCAAACAATAATCAGATAACTACTTCAGATATGCTACTATATCCCAACCCATTGTCTTTAGTATATCCCCAGAAATCTTATGAATTCCAGTCGCTTTTCTAGTTTTCAACTTTTGCGTCTTATTGTAAATGCCATTGTTATCATATGTAAATGTTAATACTTCTTTAGCATTAGTCACCTCCTCTGTCTGGATATTATCTTTCATTCCCAGAAAAATCTTTGTAACCAACAATCTTTACATACTGCTGACTGAATACTTCTGCCTTTTGAAGATCCTCGCATACACACTCCCCTTGTTCATTAATGATTCCTGGACTGTCCTTCTTGGAACCTGTTTCTGCCTTAAAGTACCTACCTATACATACTTTTCCATTTTTCACTAAAGTTTGTATAACCACCAATTGTGCTCGCCATCATGTTATCCTTAGCAGACTTCTTTGCTAGATTCAATTTCCTGCTAAGTTCCTTCAATTTCTCCTTACTTCCACAGCCATTTTTAACTCTATTTCTTTCCAACCTGCACCCCCTTCTTGGTCTCTTTACTTTTCTGTTATAATATAGTGGATCTTTACCATACCTTACAACCTTTAATGGTACAAACCTATTTTCACATTCCTCAACAATTGCGTTAAACCCATCCCAGAGTCTGTGTACATTTTTATTTACCGTTTTCCTCTGACCATAGGTACTTTTTAAAACTCCCTCATGCCTGTTTTATCAGCCATGTCTACTGCCGAATAGTCCTAATTTTACAACCTTCCTTTCTTTCACATTTATTTTTAACTTTGACGTAAACAGCTTCGTGATCACTAATGCCATCTATTACTTCGGTTTCTCTATAGAGTTCATCTGGTTTTACCAGCACCACATCCAAAATATTCTTCCCTCTAGTTGGTTCCATCACTTTCTGAATCAGCTGTCCTTCCCATATTAACTTATTTGCCATTTGTTGACCATGCTTCCTGTCGTTCGCATTACCTTCCCAATTGACATTTGGTAAATCACTCGCTACTATAACATTCCTTTCCATATCTTTTCCAACATAGCTGATTATATTATCAAATAATTCTGAATCAGCGTCAACGCTACACTTTCCCGGTCTGTACACTCCAAAGACATCAAGTTGCCTATTATCTTTAGAGGTGAGCTTTACACTTAGAATTACCGAGCTCGATAGCTGCAGTCGCTTAAGTGCGGCCAGTATCTAGTGTTCGGGAGACAGTGGATTCGAACTCCACTGTCGGCAGCCCTGAAGATGGTTTACCGTGGTTTCCCATTTTCACACCAGGCAAAGGCTGGGGCTGTACCTTAACTAAGGCCACGGCCGCTTCCTTCCCACTCCTAGCCCTTTCTTACCCCATCGGCGACATAAGACCTATCTGTGTCGGCGTGACGTAAAGCAGCTTGTAAAAAAATATACACCTAGACTTTCATATTCTATCTCTACGATACACACTCCAGTTCCGTGAGTATATTTCTGCTTCCATTATGTCATTTCTCAGCCATGATTCAACTCCTATTACAATGTCTGGTAAGTATAAACCAAACCAAACGTCATGGCACTGCAGCCCTTGAAGGGCCTTGGCCTACTAAGCGACCGCTGCTCAGCCCGAAGGCCTGCAGATTACGAGGTGTCGTGTGGTCAGCACGATGAATCCTCTCGGCCGTTATTCTTGGCTTTCTAGATCTGGGCCGCTATCTCACCGTCAGATAGCTCCTCAATTCTAATCACGTAGGCTGAGTGGACCTCGAACCAGCCCTCAGGTCCAGGTAAAAATCCCTGACCTGGCCGGGAATCGAACCCGGGGCCTCCGGGTAAGAGGCAGGCACGCTTCCCCTACACCACGGGGCCGGCTGTCTGGTAAGTATATATCTATTAAATTACTTTATTCGATTCCTTTCTTTACACTCTTTCTACAGTTGAGCACTAACATTTTTATGTCATCCCTACTTGACTTCGATTTTCCTGTACTCTTTATCACCGCTCCCTAGGCCACCCCATTTCCCTGAATGTACCTCCCTATAGCTCTTCTAAACAAATTTGCTAACCTATATGCACCTCTGCGGTTTAAGTGAATGCCATCTGAGCGCATATCTCTATCTCCTACCCACCCTTTGGAATCTAGAAATCTCACTCTCAGTTTCCCACATACCCAATTCATAGTCTCATTTAAATCCTCAATCGCCTTCCATTCAGTATCCCTCCTACACAGTATTCCACTGATAACAATCCCCGCCTCCTTAAACTTCACCCGTGCTGCATTTACCAGATCCCACACATCCCCAACTATGTTGGTACTGATACCTGCTTTTCTTACGTTGTTACTACCAACGTGAAACACTACCACCTTCTACTTTCCCTCTTCCTTCTTTTCCTCTTCCTTCTCTTCTGCTTTCCTCAATATCTGTCTCAACCTAATTCTTGGATAACACTCCACCCTGGTCCCCCTTCCTCCACGCACTTTCCCCACATGTCTCAGCATGGAATCCTCCATGACCAGAGCCTCACTGCTACCCACCTCATTTGATCCCCTCATTTTCTGGTCAGCCCTATCTTCTCTCACTGCTGCAGGAGCTACTTCCTCCTCCCTTTTCTCCCTCCCATGACCCTGTTCCACGTGTCTTTTCCTATCCACTCCTCTACATTTCCCTTTCCTACCTTTTCCCTTCCTCCTGCTTCCACACATCTGAGCAACAGTTCCCTGTTCCTCATCTTCCCTCGGTTGCTCTACCTGCAGTGACTCGTACCTGTTTCTCACAGACACCTGTCCTGAATTCTGATCCTGAACAGAGCCTTTATACTGCAATCTCCTTCCCCTTAAAACATTAGACTGTGAGTTTTTCCTGACTCGCTGACTAACTTTTGCAAACATATTATTATATTTAACTTGGAAAATCTGAATATCTGCATTTATAATGGAAAATATGAAAATTAACATTCATTAAATAAAATACACACTCGTCGAACCCTGTACTGACACTTACTTGTTACCTGCTTACTTACACATACGTTATTTGAAGGGCGCCAGCTGTCACTCAGTACAGCAATAATAGAATGAGACTCTTGACTATCTCTAGGGTGTGGGGTAATAAGCTTACTTTTGACAACATACCATATAAGTTCTGGGAAAAGGAGATTGGCGTTCGGTTTCCCCATTAATTTTGAGGTTAAGATATTTTACTGTCAATGAAATGAAACTCTGAATTCGTTTGATAGAACAATATATTCTTTAAATAATATATCAAAAAATAGTGAGTCTTGTTGCGATAAAACAGATGAGAATATGAAATTATGACATTGCAACTGACAGAAACTAGGCATGAATCTGAATTCTTCTTGACCGGACATTTAACAATTTGTACGAAATATTTCCCTCACTGATTCACTTGACTGTACCTTTAACACTTTGAGTGTAATTACGACGTAATCCATTGCTCTGGTGTTTACTGTAGATGTGTCACGCCTAACGTGGTGATACATCCTTGAGACTGCTTCTTCTCCATATCATCTGACTTCTTTGTAAGTCAATATGGTATGACCTCTTGGTAGGTCCAGGGTTGCCCTCTCTGACTCCTTGGTAAGCCTTGCGTCCGCGTCTTCCACTAAGTGACGGACCAACCATTTGGTCTCACTCTCTCAATGACCAATAATGGCTCACTGAGTCTTCACCATCTCTCGTTCACACTGGTTGGCTGACCACTTAAGGCCTCTTGATCTAGTAGACTACTTCACTGTACTGCATCCGTATAAGTAATGACTGACGCTACAATATGGAGCTACCTTATATAGACGTAGGTTGACACAGCTACGTAATCTCCAGAAATAACAATGACATATTCCCACCTACGCGACAGATATTACACACAGTGGTGAAATAGCCCCGCGGCGATCGACTCCGTGCGCGCATATCTAAATAAATACGATGACATAGCCATGGAGTGGCGATGACTTGGCAGAATCGCCAACAATATTGCACAATGCACCAACGTCACATCCGATCTCTGATATATACAACAATTCTCACTGTACAGGTATTGAGTGTTATACTACACATACGTATATATGTATACATCTAAGTGCAATCTTGCAAGCAACAGGCAATTGCAAAATTGAATAAAACGGATAATTACAATAATAGTAACAATATCACAGATAAAATAATAATAATACTGACATAGTAATAATAATAATAATAATAATAATAAAATACAGATAAAATCATACAATAATAAAAATACATATATCACCTTGTAACGGGATTTGAACCGTTACAATTCGCCTCCCTCATAAATAAATCGAAGAACAAAGAATCGATTGATTTATGAACAAAATTATATATGTAACACTGACACAGATAAACACTTTAAATGAGTATACAACAATAATTTTCTTTTTCAGCATCCATACATTTTATAATACATCACATATATGAGAATTCTTCTCGCACATTGTCATCGCAGTTAATTGTCCAGTGTCCCATTCTCATACAATTCACAAGAGCATAGCCCTTAATTTAACACACACAAATAATTTCAATCAATGTACAACATTCTTCTCCTTTTTTTTAACATATCAAAATATTTTGTGAAAATTCACTTATATGAGAACTTTTCTTGCATATTGTTATCGCAGATAACTGTCCAATGTCCTGTTCTCCGTTTTTTTTTGTCACACAGTACATGACAATGTAGCACTTATTCTTCCAATACACCAATACGACACTTGGTTCACACGCAAATCGTAGATGTTAGTTTTATTTTGCCAGTTTCTCACAAAATATAATCATCTTACTCTTATTTCAACAAATCTCACGTGAAATACTTCTTTAAGTTCTTAATGTTGTAAGTACCGACAATCTTCCCTTCCTGATCTTTTAAGGAATATGCACACTTCCCGATACGGCTCACAATAGTGAAATACCCCTGATACAAAAGAAAGAATTTAGACATATTTCCCGCCTCTGCAGATGATGGGAATGGAACTCTAAGTAGCACCTTGTCACCCAAACTGAATTCGTCCAATTTTGCCCTTTTCTGCTGGCGAATGCGTTTATTGCCTGCTTTGATTAAATTTTCCCTAGCCAGCTGGATATAATAATCCTTAGATTTTCCCTCTCCCAAGTTTAAGCCTAGCATACTTGCAATATGATCGGTTGGCTTCCTACCAAAATGAATTTCATACGGCGTACATCCCGTAGACTCGTGTAACGTAGTGTTACACCATCGTTCTACATCACCCAGTCGTGAAAACCACGAACTGTGCTTATCATGTACGTATGCTCTGAATATTCTCCCGATCTCTCTCATGACCCGCTCGACCATATTACCTTGTGGGTATCGAATAGACGAATATATGGCCTTAACACCCAGTTCATTCAACTTGGTAGTCCATATCTTTGAACTGAACTGACTGCCGTGATCTGATAATATTCTGAGTGGACATCCAAACTCAGGAATATATCTGTCAATAACCTGCTTTAGGCAACCCCTTCCCGTAGCTTTTCTCAGGGGATACATTTTGACATATTTGCTGAAGGCATCAATCAAAACGAACACATACCGGTATCCATACCGAGATTTTACTAGTTGCCCGAACAGATCTACGCATATAAGTTGGCCTGGCTTGTCTACAATGACTGCTTGCCGTGGACCCTCTAACGTCCTGTTAGGATGCTTACTACGTTGACATAGATCACAGGTCGCAAGTAATTTCCTAATACTCCTTCCCATATTCTTCCACACAAAATTCCCTTGAATAGCATAAAGAACCTTGTTTGCCCCAAAATGACCGAGTTCTTTGTGATAATACCAAATCATGTCTTCCTGTAATGCCTTTGGTACACAAACTTTAAATTCCCCAGAATGACACTTCCTTGACAGGAAACCACTACTTAGTTTATATTCATGTTTACCTTTCTTCACAAGAACATTTGCCTCCTTATCTCTTAACCAGGTCAGGATAACATTCATCTCATCGTCCCTCTCCTGTTCCACCATGAGATGACGTAATCGATCTCGTTCTGTCATGTTGTCCGTCACATTACCCACACATACCAGTATGCCTTCTCGTATATCTACATACCTTGACTCAGTATTGCCTGATAAATTCCTACTGAGGAAATCGGCTAAGACATTATCTTTACCTTTAATATGTCTAATAGTGAAGTCATATTCACTGATAGCTAAAATCCACCTTGTCATTCTATTACTTGTTAACTTACATGTTTTAATAAATACTAATGCCTGATGATCTGTCCATATCTCAAACTTATTCCCTAATACATACATCCTAAATTTGCTTAATGAATAGATAATAGCCAAGAACTCAATTTCCGTGATGGTATACCTTTTTTCAGTCAAGCTGAGTCCCCGACTCGCCAAAGAAACAATACCCAAATTTCCTTCGTCATCCCTCTGACACAAACATCCGGAAATGCCCTTTTCTGACGTATCGGTCATGAGTACAAACTCGCGATTAGGCATAGGGTATTTTAACATAACGGCATCATTAAAACCTTCCTTCAGCCTAAGAAATGCCTCATCATTGGTTGACAAAACGTCTAAAATAATTACAAACCCCTAAAAATGATTTTAACTGTTTACTATTACGTGGAGTGCTCGTGTTGTTAATCTTCTCTAATCTCGTTTGTTCTGGTTTTACCCCCTGTGCAGATACAGTGTGCCCCAAAAATGTAATCTGTTGTGTGCAAAATGTTGACTTATCCAGTTTTAATGTGAAGCCTCCCTCTCTAACTTTCTGTAAGACTATGTTCAAATGTTCCATGTGTTCTTCAAAAGTGTGAGATGCTATTACTACGTCATCAATGTACATGGTAACAAAATCCCCTGTATCCCGACCTAAAACTCTAGACATAGCACGAATCAACGCTGCCGAAGACGTTTTTGTACCAAACGGGACTCTTGCAAATTGATACAAACAGTTCTTATATGCGAAAGCAGTGAGAGGTCTATCCTCTCTTCTGAGGGGAATTTGCCAAAATGAAGAAGACAAATCCATGATAGAAAACCATGTTTTCCCTTCAAAACGCTGAATGAGCTCTTCCACTGTTTCAGGCCTCTGTTGGTCTACCTCAATCCTCTGATTCATAAGCCTGGCGTCAATACACAGCCTGACTGACCCATCCTTCTTGGCAACGATAATTAAAGGATTAATACTATGGCTACAAGATGGTTCAATTATTCCGTAATCCAGCATAATGTTTATCTGTTCTTCGACAGCACTAGCATATTTAAGTGGAATGGGGTACTTGGGTCCTACGAATGATGAATGATCATGTACAACAAACTTGTGTTCATATACATGTGTTCTTCCTGGCTTATCACTAAATACATCTCGATGCTCACCTAACATCGAACACAACTGCTCCTCCTGTAATTCACTCAAATTACTTCTCGCCACTGTCTCATACAGACTATCCCTTGGATCCTGTCGTATAGACAAGTGACACACGTCAAAACATCTCCTCTCACTAGGAACACCTTCACTCACCTCCCTAATACCTTTACCAGAACACACGTTATCAACACTTACCTCAGACCCTTCATAATTCACACATACTTGTTTGCTAGTTTTTCCCCAGGACAAACACACACTACCCGAATCAAAGTCTAGTCTAGCTCCATGATTTGTAAGCCAGTCAGCTCCTAAAATAACTGAATACACCAGATTTGGCACAACAAGGCATGGTTGAAAGTTACATTCATTTTCAATCGTAATAGGTACCGCTATCATTTTATTTACTCTCTGTGACTTGCTACCCACCGCTGTTATAATGAAGGTTTGCCTCACAGGAATCTCTGTTATATTCTGACTTTCTTTCAGAATTTCCTCGTAAAGCTTGGAGCTAATACATGACCTTTCACTACCAGAGTCTAATAATACCTTCACTTTTCTTCTCCATATAATAATTTCTATCGTCGGAGTCACTACCTCACTACTTATATCCTCAGTATTATAACTACTTATATCACTTAATAGATCACTCCTTATATCTAGATTAATACTACTATTTCTTACTTTATTATCTATGACTACGTCATCACTTAAAACATTTGACTTATCACTACTTAGGTCACAATCACGTTGTTCTCTTAAATCTACTTTTACTACAAAATTATCTACACTACCTACCTGTTTTTGACAACTTTTACCTTCGGACTGTTCACGTGACCTGTTTATGCAGTCCGCTGAGAGTTTAAATTGCGCTGGCTCAATGATGGATCCTGAATAACACTCGTGTTAGGCCTATTTTCATCTCTATGACTCAAATCCCCACGCCTCCCATTGTCGGATTGTCTCGGGTAACTCTGCTGACCTCTATCACTATTAAAATTCCTATTAGCCCTCGTCTGATCATAATTGTTTACTCTCCTCTGATAATTATCTGACCTGTTTCCCGCTCCCTCTACATTTCTACTTTGTGGTCGATTGCCACCTATGCTACTATTCAGAGCCTCAAAACTATCTAGCAGTACCTCCATTTCTTTGATAGTACTGACTTTCTGCATACACGCAGCTTCCCTAATCCTATCAGAATAATGTTTTAACATAATCCTTACGATATCGACTTCTGAACCAATACTATTAAGATTTTTCCAGATAAGTACGTGTGCCAGAAAGTATTCTGTCATAGACACCCCCTCCTGTTGTCTATATTTACCAAACATAATCCGTTCTCTTTCACGACCCTGGACATTATCATCCCAAAACTTATTAATAAACTTCTCTTTAAATTCTTCCAAATTAGACATATTATTACGGTACACTTGAAACCAGGTTTTACTTTCACCAATGAAGGAATTCGGCAAGATCTCTAATACGTATTCCCATTCGATAATATTATCCCTCAACTTATTTGCAAATCTTTTCTCAACTAATGTTAGAAATTCCATAGGATTAAATTGTTTTCCAGTAAACTTAGGCAAATCTTGGTCCCTATTGTATAAACCACTCGTTACTACTATTTCTCTTGTAATCTGACCTTCTCTCATTTCTTGCCGTAGTACCCTCTGGCAATTCAAAACTTTTTCTTCCGCCACTTTCTCCGCATTCTCTTTCATCATTCTCAATTCTTCCTGTAATTTTTCCTCTTTCTCGGTAACCTTCTGCGACAAAGTTTCTTGTTTATTCTTTAGTTCTCTGACCTGCCCAAGCTCTTTTTCAAACGTTTCTACCTTACTGACACATTCCTTCATATCCTGCCCCACTGCATTATGGATCTTGTCTAGTCTTTTATCTATGATCTCGTGAATTTCTTCCTGATTACTAGAAATCTTATTACTTAACTCTTTGATAATCTTTGTACAAGTTCCTTTGACATGTTCAATTTGAGTATGAAGATCGCTCCGATTCAACTCCATTTCACCTCTAAGGTCAACACACTCTTTATTTACCTTATTTTCTAACTTAGATATTTGACTAGTTACCTCTACTATCTATGTATCTATTTTAGAATTTAGTGATTCACTTAACCCATCTATTTTCTCATTAATCCCATCAAAATTCTCTTTATTACTACCAATTAATTCTTCCATTTTACTACTTAGAGAGTTAATCTGTTTATTACAATTTTCATTATTAATACTAATTAATTCTTTCATCTCTTTCTTATTATTTTCACTACTACTACTAAAGAATTCTTTCATCTCTTTCATCTCTTCCTTACTATTTTCAATCAGTTTCTTACAATTTTCATTATTAGTATTAATTAATTCTTTCATCTCTTCCTTACTATTTTCGTTACTACTAATTATTTGTTCCATTTTATTACTTAGAGAGTTAATCTGTTTATTACAATTTTCATTATTAGTTTCAATCAGTTTTTTACAGTTTTCATTACTAGTACTAATTAATTCTTTCATCTCTTTATTATTTTCCTCCATACGTTTCTGACTATTTTCACTACTACTAGTCATTTTCTTACAGTTTTCATTGTTGAGCTCGGTCATTTTGGCCATCAGCAAGTTAAAATGTTGTAAGGTCATTGCCCCTGAGACTTCCTTTTGAGTTTCAGTGTGCTTCTCAATTTCTGCACTTTCCTGAATTACCTCAGAAGCTTCCATCGTCTTCACCTGCTCCCTACTCTGAATTTCACCTTGGATGTCCGCCGAAGCAATGACCTCGTCGTCACATGACTTGTTATTGTCTTCCTTGTCCATCTTTGGTTCACTAGTGATAGTACGCGATCTCAAATTAATTTCCCTCTTCAAATCCCTTGACATATCCCCAAAATACAAATATATACCACAAAATTATACTCCTGACATTTACCGGTAATACTTCCGTTGGCTTTAATTGTGCATACTCTTCCCAGAATGAACCTATGATATGCTGTCATTCAGCCCAAGTTCTGAATTTATTCGAGTCCCACGTTGCGTCGACACTTTGTGAGTTTTTCCTGACTCGCTGACTAACTTTTGCAAACATATTATTATATTTAACTTGGAAAATCTGAATATCTGCATTTATAATGGAAAATATGAAAATTAACATTCATTAAATAAAATACACACTCGTCGAACCCTGTACTGACACTTACTTGTTACCTGCTTACTTACACATACGTTATTTGAAGGGCGCCAGCTGTCACTCAGTACAGCAATAATAGAATGAGACTCTTGACTATCTCTAGGGTGTGGGGTAATAAGCTTACTTTTGACAACATACCATATAAGTTCTGGGAAAAGGAGATTGGCGTTCGGTTTCCCCATTAATTTTGAGGTTAAGATATTTTACTGTCAATGAAATGAAACTCTGAATTCGTTTGATAGAACAATATATATTCTTTAAATAATATATCAAAAAATAGTGAGTCTTGTTGCGATAAAACAGATGAGAATATGAAATTATGACATTGCAACTGACAGAAACTAGGCATGAATCTGAATTCTTCTTGACCGGACATTTAACAATTTATACGAAATATTTCCCTCACTGATTCACTTGACTGTACCTTTAACACTTTGAGTGTAATTACGACGTAATCCATTGCTCTGGTGTTTACTGTAGATGTGTCACGCCTAACGTGGTGATACATCCTTGAGACTGCTTCTTCTCCATATCATCTGACTTCTTTGTAAGTCAATATGGTATGACCTCTTGGTAGGTCCAGGGTTGCCCTCTCTGACTCCTTGGTAAGCCTTGCGTCCGCGTCTTCCACTAAGTGACGGACCAACCATTTGGTCTCACTCTCTCAATGACCAATAATGGCTCACTGAGTCTTCACCATCTCTCGTTCACACTGGTTGGCTGACCACTTAAGGCCTCTTGATCTAGTAGACTACTTCACTGTACTGCATCCGTATAAGTAATGACTGACGCTACAATATGGAGCTACCTTATATAGACGTAGGTTGACACAGCTACGTAATCTCCAGAAATAACAATGACATACTCCCACCTACGCGACAGATATTACACACAGTGGTGAAATAGCCCCGCGGGTATCGACTCCGTGCGCGCATATCTAAATAAATACGATGACATAGCCATGGAGTGGCGATGACTTGGCAGAATCGCCAACAATATTGCACAATGCACCAACGTCACATCCGATCTCTGATATATACAACAATTCTCACTGTACAGGTATTGAGTGTTATACTACACATACGTATATATGTATACATCTAAGTGCAATCTTGCAAGCAACAGGCAATTGCAAAATTGAATAAAACGGATAATTACAATAATAGTAACAATATCACAGATAAAATAATAATAATACTGACATAGTAATAATAATAATAATAATAATAATAATAATAAAATACAGATAAAATCAT
The DNA here is from genome assembly GCF_040414725.1 of Anabrus simplex. Taxonomy (NCBI): domain Eukaryota; kingdom Metazoa; phylum Arthropoda; class Insecta; order Orthoptera; family Tettigoniidae; genus Anabrus; species Anabrus simplex. The sequence goes on along the minus strand of NC_090266.1, from coordinate 45,129,590 downwards.
ACAATAATAAAAATACATATATCACCTTGTAACGGGATTTGAACCGTTACAAGACGACCTGTCTTCTACAATTCCCCCATTTCCTTCCCAGCCCTACTTTACACCTACTGTATTCTGTACATCATTTGAGGGGGGCCTACTTTCCTTCCTGTCCTCTGAGAGAATCCTAATTATCTTCCTCAAACTCTCCAACTCCTCCCTCATACTCCTTAATGCCTGGCCACACCCACAGTTCCTACACTTGCTCTCCGTAGCCATTTTTAACGGAATAATGAGAAGAAAAGGTAAAATAAAATAACTTATTCTGTGCAAAATAAAAATGAAAGGAAAAAAAATATTGTCTATAAAATATAAGGAAGGAAATATTGTCCAGGATACACTACAATTTTACTTAGTTGTACGAATGTTTTTCTACTACACCCTAACAGAATGAAAATTGCTGGTAATTACTAAAAACCGAAAGTAAGACACAAGAATTAGGCCTACACAATTCTAAACTGCAGTTAAGTCTACCCTAATTACTGCAACGGAATTTTAGTAAGAGAGCACAGATACCACACGTACTATATATACTACATATACTATACTACACAAATATTTCACAGTAATATAATAAACACACTAATTTATAATAAGATACCTACTCTAATACAATACAATAGTTTTTAAACTACGTTCAGACGTATCAAAATTACAATAGTTTATTACTAAGCACAAATAGAGTCCGGCCCCGCGGTGTAGGGGGCAAAGCGTCCATCTGTCACCCGGCGGCCCCGGGTTCTTTTCCCGGCCGGGTCAGGGGTTTTTAATTGTAAATGATTAATATCCCTGGCCTGGGGACTGGGTGTTTGTGTCGTCCTTAACGTTCCTTTCGTCACATTCAACACTCTACACTTCCGCAATTACAATTGCACGCAGCTTCAAATCATTACAGAGGTCGGCGCCACAAATAAATATAATTTTAAGAAAAACAAATAGAAATGAAAATTGCAATTAGGCCTTAAAGTTTGAAATTCGCAGGAACTACTGAGGGATTACCAACAGACAGAAGATTATTATTAGTACTACTTTATCCTACTGTGCTCTAATAGGAATGAAACAGGCAAGATACTATCTAATATACCGTATCTTCACTACAATTCTCAATTGAAATGTGGTTATGTTATTATTACAGCTGGTGGATTACTATTATTTTTCCCTCCTCCCCGAGACTGAGAATAAAAGTGTCCTTACTTACTGAAAAATACGAGGTTGTCTACGATAATTTCTCAAAAATATTTCTGTCAAAACTACTCCTACTACTCCAGGGAGTTGAATTGCAATTATTGGGATATAGGAACTTTATTATTATTAGCTAACCGCTAACAGACGAATACTCCAACAGACTGGTACACTCAGTCCAGGCTTTAACTCACTCGTACTAAACCCATGACTGTAGCTCTCCTTCACTCACTGGTTGAGCTCACACTGAACTGAACCAACTCCGCACTTGTCCGTCGCCTTATGTAATGGGACCGTCTCTTCGAGATACATTGACCTCTTGAAGCTTGTGGAGGCCTCCAGATATAGAAGGTTCTCTGCCCACCCCCTGTGGTTGGGGGACGCAGACGAAGAATACACCTACGGTATCCCCTGCCTGTCGTAAGATGCGATTAAAAGGGGCCATCACGGAATGATGGAGTTTGAACCATGAGACTACTTGCGATTAGTACTATTACGTGAGGAACACTATGGGTGGACGTTACTTGCGATTAGTACTAGGATGTGTGGAACACCATGGGTCTACGTTGCCTGCTATTAGTACCACCGTGTGAGGAACACCACGGTCTAGCCGGCACCCGTGATTAGTTCCACTATGTGAGGAACACCATGGGTCTCCGTTGTTTGTGAGTAGTACCAATATGTGAGGAATGCTATGGGTCTGTGTTACCTGTGTGTAGTGCCATTACGTGTGACATACCATGGGTCTACATTACCGGTTATTAGTACCATCATACGAGGAACACCAGGAGGCTGCGTTTCCTGTGATTATTACCACTATAGGAGGAACACCATGGTTCTACTTTACCGGTGATCAGTACCATCATGAGGAGCCGGTGACCTGGATTTCGACTCCTTTGGCCAACAAGCATTATCTCACAATAAGGCATTGTGAATTTGGATCCACTGATTGTTTTGGATTCATGGTCATTTTTTCATCATTTTTTTAAAGATTTTAGTCAGTGGATACATTTTGAAGTTTTAATTGTCGTTTCAATTCGTTGCACTTCGTACCATTAGTCGCCGATGACCTTTTAAACAACAAAGATCATCATCATCTCTCGGCCTGCGGGCCTAGTCGTTTCTGCCTCGAGGCCTCAGCACTTCTCGGCCCATGGCTGCACTTCCATTGGTGCACAACCAATGGGCGCCTGCCCTCCCCCCAGTCAGGTTGGTTGCCGTCACACGGGGCGGGGCCAAAATAGATCGCTCCCCCTCCAGTCCCCCTCCACAAAACAGAATAGATCTCTCCCCCTCCAGTCCCCTTCATAAAACTGCGAACACACCACACTGTTCCCTCCTTAGGCCGCTATTAGCCGTGGGCGACTAGTGGCGCAACTAGTTGCTCTGGCGAGTCACGGACCATTGGATCAAATGGAGCCTATTAGCCGCGGGCGACTAGTGGCGCAACTGAGCAACTAGTTGCCGGCCGTCATCTGAGCCGGCAACTGCTCTGGCGACTTTTAGTTGCTCAACTGCGTGACGGAGCATTACAGTAAATGTAGCCTATTAGCCGTGGGCGACTAGTGGCGCAACTAGTCGCCGGATGTACCTCCCCGCGCATACGGAAACGTCACTCAAGTTCGTGTTCTCACACCAGCTTGACGTAATGCGGACGATGGAACGCAATTGAATCAGCGATCCACCTAACCATTTTCTTTCTTCATTACCTTGTTTGGTCTCGTGCTGTGGCAGAGTGAATATTTTACTTATTGTGATAGTTTATTTATTGAACATGGAGACATCAAATAAACTACAACAGCAAATGAAGGAGATGGCAAAATAATTTGAAAGTCAAATAAATAATGAAGACCATTTTTGACTTAGAATGAAAACCGGTCACTTGGGAATCCAGAACTGAAGCTTAGGCCTACACTGACAAAATAAAAACACTGTATTCTTGGAACAGCATTTTAAATAACTTTTGGTGAGTATTATATATTTTTTTTGCTAGTGGCTTTATGTCGCACCGACACAGATAGGTCTTATGGGGACGAGGGGATAGGAAGCGGCCGTGGCCTTTATTAAGGTACAGTCCCAGAATTTGGCTGGTGTGAAAATGGGAAACCACGGAAAACCATCTTCAGGGCTGCCGAGTGTGGGATTCGAATCCACTATCTCCCGGATGCAAGCTCACAGCTGCGCGCTCCTAACCGCACAGCCAGCTCGCCCGGTGTGTGAGTATTATAAATCGCTTACTACTCTTATATGGAAATACAGTATGTAATGCCCATATAAATTCTATAATCGTTTACATTTACAATTACCATTGATCCATTATATGGCTCTATTAGTGAATTACAGCTCAACTGGGAAATACTTCTTTAGTCCTATGTCGTTTCCCGTTATTTCTTCTTTTATGTGGCCAAGCAGTTCGCAAAATGACGACTTTGACATGCGCAGGTAATTGAAAAATTTACTCTCATCCTCATTTAGATCGTCAGACAATGTATAATATAATCCTCTAGTCAGCCGAAAAACAAATATAGGATGTTCCCGCAATTTCCTAACCCTTCGGTTTTCCCATTTTAATAGAAGAGCAAGAAGAAGAAGTTCTTCGCAGGACGCCATTCTCTCAACTGACTATTCCCCGGTATGAGCCGAGCAAGTATTCACAAGTTGCGCCACTGGTCGCCCGGTACTTAAATCCACTGGCAACTAGTGGCGCAAGTAGTTACGCTTACTACTCTTATATGGAAATACAGTATGTAATGCCCATATAAATTCTATAATCGTTTACATTTACAAGTACCATTGATCCATTATATGGCTAATAGGCCCACGGCTAATAGCGGCCTTAGGGCAGCTCGTCTCGTTTCACAATACGGCGCCGGACGATCTGTTCGGGTGGCCGTCGCCTTTCCATCGGGGGAATACGCTGGGTCCGGTCGACAATTCCCCTTTCCCGGTGATGACGATCCACAGGTCCTCGCGTGGGAACTGAAAATCTGGTGTCTTTCACTTCATCCACTCTGCCGTCTACTAACGGGGCCTGAGCGCCTTCGTAGTCCTCCGGTGAGATGGACGTGAACTGGCTCGCTCATCCCAGACGTGGCCCCGCTGGTTCTCCTCTTCTTTCGGGTTGCCGAACTCGATGTTTGTACCGGCGCGCAACTTCTTTTACAAGCGCCTTACTATATACAGTAAGCCCGTCGGTACGTGGCCTCCTGGAACAATTCGATTCGGTGGTCGGGAGGAGTACACCGTCGGTGCGTGTACCAAGAAGCACTGGCGCAGCCGTGGTGACCGGAAGGAGCATACGAGTGTGGGATGTTGAAGCCATCTCCCCACAGTACTTTATTACATAGTATTTATAATGTAAATAGGCTACAGAGAACATAGAAGACAAAATCAGTGTTAATGTGAATACTCTTTGGAACTCAGTCTACACCTTAACACACAGGCTTACCGAGAACACACTTACACCCATAGGACATTCTACTTCGTTGCTGACCGAGCTCGATAGCTGAAGTCGCGTAAGTGCGGCCAGTATCAAGTATTCGGGAGATAATGGGTTCGAACCTCGCTGTCGGCAGCCATGAAGATGGTTTTCCGTGGTTTCCAAATTTCACACCAGGCAAATGCTGGGGCTGTACCTAATTAAGGCCACGGCCGCTTCCTTCCCACTTCTAGCCCTCTCCTGTCCCATCGTCGCCATAAGACCTATCTGTGTCGGTGCGACGTAAAGCAACTAGCAAAAAAAACTTCGTCGCTGCTGTCACGGTCCACAGCCTACACACTTTCTTACGTGAGTAAGCCTGCAGCATGCAGTCTGCTCTGGGATAAGCTGTCGTCAATCCGGCCCCGCGGTGTAGGGGGCAACGCGTCCGCCTGTCCCCCGCCGGCCCCGGATTCGATTCCCGGCCGGGTCAGGGGTTTTTAATTGTAAATGATTAATATCCCTGGTCTGGGAACTGGGTGTTTATGTCGTCATTAATGTTCCTTTCCTCACATTGAACACTTTACACTTCTGCCATTTCTAAATACACGCAGGTTCATAACATATGGTGTAAAGTAGCGGTCGACGCCCCGAATAAAGTGCATTTAAAAAAGCTGTCGTCACGGCGCGGTGGATACTGGCGGAGACCTGTGACGGAGAATACTGTAAAATAGTGTTGCATGACTGTGGAGGTGGGAATGCAGACGATATTCATAAGACAAAAGTTCAAGATACAGAATACAATATGTTTATTGAATATCGGAGGGTACACGGTTCACTGCGGGCACAAGTCCTGGTATATCTGGAGTCAATGTATTTGCTGACATGATGCGCAGAGCATTCTTCACGTTGGTTCTCCGAGGATGTTACTCGGTTCATGGCCGAGAAAAGTTGCTGGCAAAAGTATGTGGACCTAAATATTTACATGAGCTGTGCTGCGTTCTTTGTTTCTTTGTGCAGTGAACGGATAGGGCCTACCATTGTGACAGATCCAGCGCATTCTGTCTCTTAGTAGGGTAGAATTATTTCCAACTACATTGACGACGGGTAGTCATCAGGGGTAACTGAGAAAGGCGTGCTGAATAATCGCATTTCTTTTTTCTTTTTCACAGACATCGAGCTTCTGGAACCTCGTTAATTTCAAAAGACTGGAGAAGCCTCATGATCTTCTTTAGATGTGGTACTTGTCCAAAAAGGTCTCAGGAGGCATTTTTAAAGAGGCAAGACGAGTGAAAACCATTAAAACTCTATTTCGAATCTGCCGCTCAAATAAACAGAGCTTTTCTGTGAAGTTTCATAAAGTACGAATTACGCTACCAGATTCTCGATTCTGACACCAGTTATAACGCACCTGTTTATCCACTTTTTATCACATTTACTCATCATCACTCCTGACACCAGTTGTAACGTGCCGGCGGGGTAGAGAAAAAAAGACAGAAAGTAGTAGCGTTCGATTTCTAAAATGTATTAGCTACTTACTTAATCTACACGGTAATATAGAGGCTTATCGAGAACTCGCTTACACCCGTAGAGTGTAATAGAGAATTAGACTAGGCGAAGCTTGATCTGACCCTGTAATAATTAAGAGGGGAATTCCTCAAGGCAGTATTATTGGCCCTTTATGTTGTCTTATATATATAAATGATACGTGTAAAGAAGTAAATAAGTTACAAGATTGTGAGCAACTGCAAAATGACTTTGGTAATGTTGTGAGATGGATAGCAGGCAATGGTATGATGATAAACGGGATTAAAGTCAGGTTGTGAGTTTCACAAATAGGAAAAGTCCTCTCACTTTTAATTACTGCATTGATGGGGTGAAAGCAGGGTGCGAAATCGGAAAGAAGTGGGGGGGAGGGGAGAACGAACATAGGGCTTAGCTACTAGTGTTTATTTCAGGCAGTATCCGCCGGGGGAGGGGGTATAACATTTCCCTGTAATTTAATTACCCCCTCCCCAGAAGAATTCAAATTGTAGATCTTTTTGTTTGAATTTTTTGTTATGACGAGAATGATAAACATTAGAACATTACTCCAATCAGCTGAGACGTTTTGAGAGACTGTCGCTTTCTTAAGAAAGGCCAAACGAGGCGCGATTTTTCCTGATTTATTGCTTTCTTAGTGGAACCTTCCTCTACCAGGGCTAAGTTTTGACTGAACAAATTTGTCGGTTTATACACTGCTTAAGTGAATATTGTCCTATTGATACCTATTGGAAACACACCCTCTCCAAGAAGTACAGGAGTGGTGTAAGCTCGAGCTACTTAGAGAAATGACAAAGGAGGAGAGCTTCAAGTAATTTACAGTTTTTCCCGGATTTCAGATGGACTTGTCAGAGTGAAACATGCATAGCAGGTTGCAGGTTCGGATTGCCACTGCTGAGTTGTTTTATTGCTCAAGGTCTGGCAGTCATTTGAATTTTTGCTGATGTTTTTATGAAAATATGACAGTAAAATCATTAATTTCAGTAATAAATTAGATGTGTTCTACATTTTCCTCATTATTTTATAATGAAAGAATCCTTCCCCGGGCAATTTTAGTGGGGGGGGGGAACCTTTGAGATAAAATCGTCGGTGGGGGGAAAATCCCTCCCTTCCACCCCCCCCCCCCCCCCCGCGATTTCGCACCCTGGGTGAAAGTTCCTTTTGGGGATCATTGTAAGTGTCTATGTGTTAATATAAGTAAAGATCTTCTTTGGGGTAATCACACAAATGGGATTGTAAATAAAGGGTACAGATCTCTGCACATGGTTATGAGGGTGTTTAGGGGTTGTAGTAAGAATGCAAAGGAGAGGGCATATAAGAGTCTGGTAAGACTCCAACTAGAGTATGGTTCCGGTGTATGGGACCCTCACCAGGATTACCTGATTCAAGAACTGGAAGAAATCCAAATAAAAGCAGCTCGATTTGTTCTGGGTGATTTCCGACAAAAGAGTAGCGTTACAAAAATGTTGCAAAGTTTGGGCTGGGAAGAATTGGGAGAAAAAAGACGAGCTGCTCGACTATGGGGTATGTTCCGAGCTGTCAGCGAAGAGATGGCGTGGAATGACATTAGTAGACGAATAAATTTGAGTGGCGTCTTTAAAAGTAGGAGAGATCAGAATATGAAGATAAAGTTGGAATTCAAGAGGACAAATTGGGGAGTTAGGGATTGGAATATCTTACCAAGGGAGATGTTCAATAAATTTCCAATTTCATTGAAATCATTTGAGAAAAGGCTAGGAAAACAAAAGATAGGGAATCTGCCACCTGGGCGACTAACCTAAATGCAGATCAGTATTGATTGATTGATTGATTGATTGATTGATTGATTGATTCCTCACGGTTCAATCACACTAATACACACAGACTCCGGGCTCTAATATTGCAGTCTCACCGTTCCTTCGTTGCCGCTGTAACGGTCCACAGTTCACAGCTTACACATGTCAGTCTCGCAGTTCAGATTGGTATCCGCGGTCCATACACTCCGGTAGAACTTCGTTCACGGCCCCATGGCGACATTCCAGTGCTCTCTACCACGCTGCAGCAGAGATACGATTCTCGCTCACAGCAGCTAGTCTCAGAGACACAACTCACCACGACAGGCATACAGAAAGTGTCCACAGTTCTACAGATGGACACTCCAATTGACTGGTACATTCAGCTCAGGCTGTAACTCACCCGTGACTGTAGCTCCCCTTCGCTCACTGTCTGAACTCAAACTGAACTGAACCAGCTCAGCATTTTTTATTCGGGGGACCGCAAATTCGCTCCCTCGCGTGGCGATCGACTTTAATGTACATCGCTTCCGACATGCCGTTAGTTCTAACAATGGACAGCAGGATGGATTGGGAAATGTGATACTATGAAAGTATCTGCCTCTCCCCATGCTCAGCAAGCTGCCAGCCAAGATCTGGTGATAGGGTATATCATTGCGGTGTAATCGGGGAGCAAGGGTCAGGACAAAACCACAACCGGGCGAGTTAGCCGTGCGGTTAGGGGCGCGCGGCTGTGAGCTTGCATCCGGGAGATAGTGGGTTCGAATTCCACTGTCGGCAGCCCTGAAGATGGTTTTCCGTGGTTTCCGATTTTCACACCAGCAAATGCTGGGGCTGTATCTTAATTAAGGCCACGGCCACTACCTTCCAACTCCTTAGCCTTTCCTATCCCATCATCGCCGTAAGACCTATCTGTGTCGGTGCGACGTAAATCAAGTAGCACGACAAAACCACATAGGCATAAATAGAAAAATGCCTACATATAAAACCTGGCATTTTGTAATTAGCACATGGCTATGGAAAGATCAGGAAATATTGTTAGTTTGGAACAGGTATCATGCACAAGTCATTAGCCCGTTCCTCGCCAGTCTAGTTATTCAGAGGATCTGTCCTTCTGGGCACTGCTTTGACTAGCGCGGGTCTTCACGGTTACCGCGCCATGCGGCGAGAGTCGCTAGGGCCTGCCGTACCGCCCAACCCCCTTGGGCTCCCTGGTACCCTGGCTTCGATCCCGGAGAATGAGGTCAAGCCCGCCGAGACAGGGACCTGCTGGGTGGTTGTGGGACATGACGCCGGGCCTCCTTCCTCTCCGTCCGGGCCATGGCCCTTTACACCGGGCAACTGCGTTGAGAGGCCGGAGGGCCCCCACGCAGTGGGCGCACACCGGCGCCTCTCTAAGTGCCGCGTAGGCCCTGCAGTGGTGACCACCACCTCAGTGGTTGCACATCACTTAGAGCCCACAGCTAGCCTGACGTCCCCACCTCAGATAGCGGAAACACTGCAAGAGCTGCTGAAGGTACCTTTTGATCTCACCTGACTGCCGCTTCCAGTTGAGGTCCTCTCCTGATTGGCTCCTCGATCTGCTTCCATCCTGGATGCAGTCCTGGTTTGCGGCTACGTGGTACTCTCCTGGTGCTTCAGCGTCTTCTTCATCCTGGTTCGGGGCCGGTGTCTGCTTCCTGCTGACGGTCTCTTCCTGGTGTTGGGCCTCCTCCCGGCCTGGGCACCGTGTGGCCCCGCTGCAGTGCCGGCTACTCCTCCATGGTTGGCGGCGATGGCGTATGCGGGCGTCCTGGTGTATTTCCTGTCCTATAGGGCACAGGAGGATGTCTGCTTGGAGGAAGTGGTGCTCACAGGGCGAGTGGTCTGTGTTGCAGCCCCAAATTCCCTAGGGCGTAATCCTCCAATGCCGTGCTGCATTATGCCGTCACCGTCAATGTCCGCGCCCCGGGTACAGGCCCGTCTTGAGTGGCCCGAAGAGGTGGGGGACATTCCTGGTCGGTCGCCTTGGCCTGCGTCCACGTCTCGAAATGGGACCACGGGACATGCTCGCACAGTTGCGGTGCCAGGGACGTCACACCCAAACCTGTAAGCGTCCTCCTCCATCACGATCTCCGGCCCCGGCGTCTCTGGCTACCTGTTGTTTGCCATCTCTTTTGTAGACCTCCTGAAATAAATATCCTGGAAGAGAGTGAGCACTGAGAATTGTTGCTAGACGGTACTCTTTAGCGTGTACTTAATGTACAATAATAGGGGCAGCTCTCTTGGAAATATACACTAGTGTCCAAAAGTTAAGACTAATCACCACACGAGGCCATACTTCCTGACAGGAATGTCAGACGGATTGCTGAACGAACGGAGGCTGAATCAAACACCATATGTGACACAGCTGGTCCAAGATAACAGTATCAGAAAAGTTCTGATAGCTAAGGTACACATTTGACAACAACTAACAAAACTTGGCAATGTCTTCCACAAAATAGTATGCTGTTAATAGCGTGTATGGTTATCCCTAACGGCCACACATGCTTCGCGGGGACGTGGCATGCTCTCTGTCAGATGGTCCAAGAGCTCCTGTGGCAGTCCATCCCATTCTTCCGAAAGGGCAATTCGAAGGCCTTGGAGGGTCTTAGGTGGAGGCTGACGGGATGCAATTCGCTTCCCAAATGCATTCCAGGCATGTTCTAAAGGATTCAGATCCGCAGACCTCGCTGGCCATTCCATGCGATGAATGTCTTCCCCAGCCAGAAATTCATCCACCAGAGCAGCGTGGTGCGGTCGGGCATTATCGTCCATTAAGAGGAAGTCTGGACCAACCGTACCTCTGAAGAGTTGAACATGTGGTCTCAGTACCTCATCTCTGTAACTCCGAAGGTTAACAGTGTTCCTCGGACCACCCATGAACATGTGCAGCTCCGTACGGCCATTCAACATGATGCCGCCCCACACAATGACGCCACCACCACCACACTGGTCCCGTTCCACGATGTTCCTGTGGTTGTATTGGCTACCCGGTTCCCTCCAGATTATTGTGCGACGGGAATCATTCTGCAAACTGAAGTGGGATTCATTTGTGAAGAGCACATGCCTCCATTCATTAATGGTCCAGTTTCGATGTTGACGACCCCACAGTAACCGGGCCCGTCTCTGTACTGGAGTAAGCGGGACGCACGCCGCTGGACGTCGGGCAAACAGCCCTGCTGTTCTGAGCCTCCGGTATACAGTTTGCCGGGAAACGGCAACCCCTGAGACGGCTGCACGCTCCGCCGACAATTGTCTTGCAGGTGCACTCCGATTTCGTCGGGCGGTTAAAGCCAGATATCGGTCCTGCTATGGGGTGGTTACCCTTGGTCGACCTGTTACTAGCCTACGACTAACATCTCCTGTGTCTAGAAATCGTCTCCAAAGCCTGGAAATGACACTTTGTGGCACATTCAAGAATACGGCGACGTCGGTCTCTGTCTGGCCTGCTTCCAGGCGGCCGAGTATTCTACACTGCAAAACGAGGTCCAAATGGCGTCGTTGTGCCATTATGATGTCACGTTCACCAGGAGGCTACACTCCGCACACTATAACAAGGCCAACATGACTGAGGGAATGTGGAGCGCAGGCACTGGCTGTGTTTACCTTGCGGTTACGCCTCTAGTCAACGTAGGGAACACTCCTTTCCTGTACAGAGCGAACGCATAAGATTGGTAGGTGCATATGTCGTGCGATTTGCGGCCTATTTCCTGTTGCCCTGCTTACTCATAACTTGTGAGTAGAAGGGCAATGGGGATTCCAAATCCATCGGGTCAGCATTTTTTGCTGAGTCAGTACTGAGTAGTGTAGCTATGCGAGTTCTGACACGAGGTCATTGAGCGATGAAGATTTGCTGATTTTGCATAAGAGAGCAAGACTAACCTCACAGTCGCCATCTTGAGGGACGTAACGTCACTTTAACGGCTAGTTGACCTTCCCGACGCTATCTTGAGTAGTAGCAGTAGAACAGTGATGATTCTCTCTTGACGTTGTTTTAAGTAGTAGAGCAATGGGGATTGACATAAGTAAGCACACGTAACTACATGGAGGAGTCTAACTACACAGGTCCGTAGTTTTACGGCAAGATGCCCTTCCCGACGCCAATTGCACAAGATATCGGCTATACAAAGCTCTTTTTGAGACGGATTTATATTCTTACTTTAACGGCTAGCTGCCCTTCCCGACGTCTAAGAGAGTGAGCCTAACCTTACATCCGCCATCTTGAAGGGGGCTATCCTTAGTTTTACGGCAAGATACCCTTCCCGATGCGATTTGCGCAAGATGGCTGCTATACATAAGCTCTTATGATTCGGCCTAGGGACGCTTGCGCAATAGTGTTGGCTACTGAATGCGTGATTTGAAGCAGTGTATCGATTCATTCAAGTGTCCGAGTGAATCGATTCACAGGAACGGCGAACTTACTGCACACGATTCAGCTTACTCCCAGCGGACAATGCTGAGTGGCGCCCCCACTGGACGTTGACGGGAAACCGAGCTTCCGCTGCAGCGAGACAGTGAATCATGCCACATCGAAAGAATCGTGAACGAGCGCGGCTCAGTGAGACACAAGATACACACGGCTCCTTATCGGCTCACTGGACACTGGCGGAGAGCCGAGCTTCCGTTGCAGCGAGACATACAGTGAGCCATGGTACACCGAAAGAATCGTGAACGAGCACGGCTCATTGAGACACAAGATACGCACGTGTCCTTATCGGCTTACTGGACACTGGCGGAGAGCCGATCTTCCGCTGCACCGAGACATACAGTGAACCATGGTACATTGAAAGAATCGTATGTTATAATGGACTCTCGAGCTCAGCTCATTTGAAAATAATACCCATTTGGATTCACTATCCTCTTCTTACAGGGAGGTTTAAATAATAGATAGATTTATTTGCAGTGTTAAAAAGGTAGTCAAAACATAATTCTGAAGTGGCTAGTAAGTAGATAGGCTATTAGGTTATACTATTTATTAGTTTAATGAATCTTAGTATTATAACTTAGTTGATATTTGACAATTAAACTCGACTCTAGCCTGCCCTATGACTATGAGTCATGCTCATGACCACTCAAATGTACCTGTTTTATATTGGGAAGAACGGCTCTGTATTCTCTCAGTTCATATGTCACATCGTTGCACAAGACTTCAATCATATGTGGACAGACGCAATAACTTCACCAACAGTATGCTGAATCAGAAAACCAGCGGGCTACTGTACATCTCGGGTAAGCTATACAAAATATGACGAGTTAAAAAATCCTCAGCTGATAGAAAAATACATATTTTCAAAAATGTCTGAGCGAGTTGTCGTGCGGTTAGTATCGTGAAGCTATGCGCTTGCATTCGGAGAATGGTGGGTTCGAACTCTACCGTCGGAAGCCGTTAAGATGGTTTTCCGTAGTTTCCCCATTTTCACACCAGGAAATGCTGGGACTGTACATTAATTCAGGCCATGGCTGCTACCTTCCTAATCCTAACCTTTCCCACCCTGCGTCGCCGGAAACCTTCGATGTATTAGAGTGACTAGCATTTTTTTCTAAAAAGTGAGTTCATAGTATGAAGACCAGATGACAGCTGCGAGCACTGAATGCTGTTGCTGCTGTCTTACCAGCACATACTACACAGATGCAGTAGGAGCGGTGACTAATGTGCCGTGAATCGGATCACTGTACGATTCAGTAACGTGAACGGAATCAAATGAATCGATTAAAATGAATCGAGTGTCCCATCACTATTGCGCAAGATTGCGGCTATCCATTTGCACAAGCTGGCGACTATACACAGCTTCTTATGAGACGGCGTAGGGGCACTTGCGCAAGATGGTGGCTATACACAACCTTATATGGAGAAAGATGACGGGCATGGGCGATTGCAGAAGATGGTGGCTATACGTGGGCTCTTATGCAGAAAGATGACGGCTATGGGCGATTGCGCAAGATGGCGGCTAAACATAGGCTCTTATGGAGAAAGATGCCGGCCATGCGCGATTGCACAAGATAGTGGCTATGCATCGACTCTTACAGAGAAAGATGCCGGCCATAGGCGATTGCACAAGATTGCGGCTATACACAAGCTTATACTGAGAATGCTAGCTTAGAGGCTACTGCGCAAGATGGCGGCTATATACAGGCTCTTATGAGAGCTTAAGGGCTCTTGCGCAAGATGGCGACTGTACATAGGCTGTTATGGAGAAAGGTGCCGGACATGGGCGATTGCACAAGATGGCGGCTACACATGGGCTCTTATCGAGAAAGATGGTGGACATGGGCGCTTGCGCAAGATGGCGGCTGTACACAGGCTCATATGGAGAAGCTAAGTTAGAGGCTACTGGCAAGATGGCGGCTATAAATAGGCTCTTATGGTACGACTTAAGGACGCTTGCACAAGATGGCGGCTATACACAGGCTCCTATGAGACTAACTCCTAGAACCTGGGTCAGAGGTTACTGTGCAAGATGGTGGCTATACACAAGCTCTTAGGAGACGGCTTATGGTCGCTTGCGTGAGATAGCGGCTATACACAGGCTCTTATGGAGAAAGCTAGCCCAGAGGCTACTGCACAAGATGGTGGCTATACATAGGTTCTTATGGCCTCTTACTCCTCCCAAGGGACACAGCCGCCCTCCTACTCATCTGTATAGCAAGAAGGCAAAAGGGTTCCTCTACCTAGCAAAAGGGCAAATGGGAAAAAATGACACCTCCTTCTCATCTCTAGGATAAAGGGCTACTCTTCCATGCAAAAGGGCTCCTCTTTATCTGTTTCGCAAAAGGGCACCTCCGAGCAAAAGGGCAAAAGTGCTTCTCTTCCGGGTAAAAGGGCAAAAGGGCTCCTCCTTATCTGTATGGCAAAAGAGCTCGTCCTCCTGGGAAAAGGGCTCCTCTTCCTCGCAAAAGGGCTCCTCGTGGCAAAAGGACTCCTTTTCACAGTTACGGTGGTTAGCTCTATCCCTCCTCTTACGGACAGATACCTTCCTGAATTGAACGTCACATTACAAACAAATATACTTACGTTATGTAGCGTTGTCCTCGTCGCATAAGTTTTTCGATTGAGGAGGGAGCGGAAGGAGGAGGAGGCGGTAAGGAGAAGGTAATACTTTTTTTCAGTATGCAAAAATATTGTAGGATAAGCAAATGCTGTACCCGACAAGACAAAACAGGTTCAATCTAGTTACAGAATGCAATTGCAAAAATGTAGAATTGGCATGCTGTATGTCTTTATCCGACAAGACAAAACATGTTGACTATTAAACAGAAAACTTTTATCGCTCCTGTGCTGTATGTTTCTATTCGTCAAGACAAGTTACCATTAGCACACACTAGAATTGATTGTAGAACAAGACAAATCATGTTGGCTATTAGTGTTTAGAACAGAAAAACTTACAACGCAAAACATTATAAGATTAATCTCTCTGCTGATACAATCGCACTCCTATGCAATCAAGGCACACACATAGAATTGCAAATGTTGTACATCTCTATCCGACATACTTCTTCTTAATCACTGCAGATAAAATGATTTTAGTTACTACTTACCAGAGGATATCTTTGTCTTAAGGAGATGGATTTTGCGCGATACGAACACATGCAACAGGAAAAAATTCTGTTTAGTTACCGTAACAGAATAAAAAATCATACTACTGTGCAGAAAAAATGATTTTACTACCTAGCAGGGGATACCTTTGTCCTACATCATATTGTGTTAAGGAGAAAAATTATGGATTCAAACCCTGGTTAAACACAATAAAAAATAAAGTATTGAAACTTTGTTTACAAGGGAGAGGAGTAGAAGTGTACTTCCTCTTAAATCAATAATCACTACTATTATGCAGATAAAATGAGCTGTAAGAGGGATCGGAAATGTATATTGTTAACATACCTTGATTTTAGGGACGACTACTTACGCGACATTCTTTTTAAGTCGACAGATGTTTTGAATTGTTGTAACGTCGAAAGGATATACTTCTACGAAACGAACCCTCAGCATTATAAACTACAGCATAGTAGGACGGAATGCTGACACTTACAACAGGTATTTTTGTGTTTACAACATTAATTGTGTGATTGAAACATTTTATGAATATAGATTTAAACACTAGAGTTATTTTATGGTCTACTGTAATGTTTACAAGACTAGAAAAGAGCGAAAGGACGAAAGGACTCTTCCTCCTCCTCCTTAACACGCCTTCTTCCTAGGTATAAAGGGCTAATGGGCTAGGGATGCCTCTCCTCTCTTTATCCGGGCTTGAGACCGGTTCTACGCCTAGAGGCGGAGTTAACAGCATAAGGAAGGGAGAATGTTGGAAAATAATCTATACTAATATGGCTATTCGATTGACTATATACTACAGAAGGAAGAATCAGGTGCGGGTAAGCGCTGGGAATGTAGGAAAGTGTTTAGGCTGTTGTACTGTCGAGAGAGCTATTACTCAATAACATCTAAACGACGAAATTCTTACTCTATTTCAAAAATATGTGCTTTATACTCTGTGTAACCAGCATCTAGATAGGCTCTTAGCAGTTGTAAACGCTTTACGAGTACGTTGGGGTCCTTATAATATCTTACGTCTACATAGGGTAACAAAGGCTTGTTGTGAACTTTGAGTCTATATGCAGACAGTTGATGTGTAGGGACTTGTTTTGGTGTAATACGTTCTTGAGCAGTAGCGTTTCCAGGTATAAACTTAACTTATTTCGATAGCAACGAAGCGTTGACATTTTCTTCTTCAACTTGCATCTCTTCTTGAGATGTTTGCATGGCGACAGAACGTGTAGTAGGCTTAGAAAATTAAGTAAAATCATAAAGCTCTAATGGCAATGAAACATTGAGATCTTCTTTTTTTCCTTTATTACTGTTATTATCAGCATCGTTATACTTACTATCATAATCGTGATCTTGTCTCTCTTTATCTTGAAATGTGTGCTTAGTAACAGAACTTGTATTAGGCATAGACAACAAGGGAGAATTTAAAATCTGTCGCAGAGGTGTACTTTTAAAAAATAAATCAGTGTTTGTTTGACTACGGTTTAGCTCCTTGTATTTTCTTCTCGATGAAGCTACATTACACGCGGCTTCTTGACGTTGAGCGTTGTATGCGTTCTTGAACACTCTTCTACAATGTTTGCATTGAAAAATTGTCCTACATGATATCTCATATCGTCCCTTGTGATAGCCTCGGGGAAATGCTTACCACACTCTTTGCAAATATGGTTAGAAATAGGTTTTTCTGTGACGGATTTTATCTTCTGCTATCAGATTCTTCTTAAAATCTACTACACACTTTTTACTCTCTACTTCGATGATGCGAACAGCTTAACGATTAACAGTAAACTAACACAAAAGCGTATAACCAAGGTGGCAACCTTGAGGTTTAAACCCGTCAAATGGCAGCGGTGAGGTTAGGGATGTTCTGTTGTTCAAATTCCGCGCCCACGTGGTTAAGGATGGCAGTTGTTATTTTGACAGGTGTCAAGAAAAAGTGTATATTAAATTCCACGCCACGATAAGCATGTGGTGGCAGCAGTGAGGTTTAGCGCCGTGAAGAGGGCAGCAGTGATGTTAGCGATGCTCTATTGTCCTTAAAAGTGAGGTTAGGGTCCATCAAATGACAACTTTCAGCTTGGCAGCTGTCAGAAAGGCACGTGCCAAGAACATGGCTTTTTTTATAAACAAGAGCACGTCGTCGTGACGTCACGGTCACGTAGTATGCTACGCCAGCACGCGAAGTTTAAAATCTACGCCCACGTAGTTAGAACTTGTCAAAAGCACGTAGATTGTAAATTCCGCGCTCTACGTCGTTAAGTTAGTGCACATACAACATAAGATAGCAGCTGTCATCTTAACGACGTACTCGCACGAAATTTAAAATCTTTGTGCTTTCTTGGCAAGTTCTAACCACATAGGCGTGGATTTTGAACTTCGGGTGCTGACGCAGCATACCACGTGACCGTGACGTCACGACCACGTGCTCTTGTTTGTAAACAAGCCATGTGCTTGGCCACGTGCTTTTTTTCACAGCTGTCACCTTGATGGACCCTAACCTCACATTTAAGGAGAATAGAGCATCGCAAACCTCACTGCTGCCATCTTCACGGCGCCAAACCTCATTGCAGCCACCTTATGCATGTTGTGGCGCGGAATTTAAAATCCACGTGCTTTTTTGACACCTGTCAAAATAACAACTGCCATCTTTAACCACGTGGGCGCGGAATTTTAAACAACAGAACATCGCTAGCCTAACCGCTGCCATCTTGACGGGCTTAAACCTCACTCTTGCCACCTCGGTTATACGCTTTTGTGTTAGTTTACTGTTAATCGTTAAGCTGTTCGCATCATCGAAGTAGAGAGTAACAAGTGTGTAGGAGATTTAAAGAAGAATCTATTCGCAGAAGATAAAGGCCGTCATAGAAAAACCTATTTCTAACTATATTTTCAAAGGGTGTGGAAAGCATTTTCCCGAGGCTATCACAAGAGACGTAATAAGATATCATGTAGGAAAATTTTTCAATGCAAACATTGTAGAAGAGAGTTCAAGTACGCATACAACGCTCAACGTCACGAAGCCGCGTGTAATGTAGCTTCATCGAGAAGAAAATACAAGGAGCTCAACCGTAGTCAGGCAAACACTGATTTATTTTAAAAAATACACCTCTGCGAGAGATTTTTAATTATCCCTTGTTATCTAGGCCTGATACAAGTTCTGTTACTAAGCACACATTTCAAGATAAAGAGAGACAAGATCACGATTATGATAGTAAGTATAACGATGCTGATAATAACAGTAATAAAGGAAATAAAAGAAGATCTCAATGTGTCATTGCCATTAGAGCTTTATGATTTTACTTAATTTTCTAAGCCTACTACACGTTCTGTCGCCGTGCAAACATCTCAAGAAGAGATGCAAGTTGAAGAAGAAAATGTCAACGCTTCGTTGCTATCGAAACAAGTTAAGTTTATACCTGGAAACGCTACTGCTCAAGAACGTATTACACCAAAACAAGTCCCTACACATCAACTGTCTGCATATAGACTCAAAGTTCACAACAAGCCTTTGTTACCCTATGTAGACGTAAGATATTGTAAGGACCCCAACGTACTCGTAAAGCGTTTGCAACTGCTAAGAGCCTATCTAGATGCTGGTTACACAGAGTATAAAGCACATATTTTTGAAATAGAGCAAGAATTTCGTCGTTTAGATGTTATTGAGTAATAGCTCTCTCGACAGTACAACAGCCTAAACACCTTCCTTCATTCCCAGCATTTACCCTCACCTGAGTCATCATTATGTAGTATATAGTCACTCGAGTAGCCATATTAAAATAGATTATTTTTCAACATTCTCCCTTCCTTAGGCTGTTAACTCCGCCTCTAGGTGTAGAACCGGTCTCAAGCCCGGATAAAGAGAGGAGAGGCATCCCTAGCCCATAAGCCCTTTATCCCTAGGAGGAAGTTGTGTTAGGGAGGAGGAGGAAGAGTCCTTTCGTCGTTTCGCTCTTTTCTCGTCCTGTAAACATGACAGTAGACCATAAAATAACTCTAGTGTTTACACCTATATTCATAAAATGTTTCAATCGCACAATTAGTGTTGTAAACACAAAAATACCTGTTGTAAGTGTCAGCATTCCGTCCTACTATGCTGTAGTTTATAATGCTGAGGGTTCGATTCGTAGAAGTATATCCTTTCGACGTTACATCAATTCAAAACATCTGTCGACTTAAAAAGAGTGTCGCGTAAGTAGTCGTCCCTAAAATCAAGGTATGTTAACAATATACATTTCCGATCCCTCTTACAGCTCATTTTATCTGCATAATAGTAGTGATTATTGATTTAAGAGGAAGTACACTTCTACTCCTCTCCCTTGTAAACAAAGTTTCAATACTTTATTTTTTATTGTGTTTAACCAGGGTTTGAATCCATAATTTTTCTCCTTAACACAATATGATGTAGGACAAAGGTATCCCCTGCTAGGTAGTAAAATCATTTTATCTGCACAGTAGTATGATTTTTTATTCTGTTACGAAACTAAACAGAATTTTTTCCTGTTGCATGTGTTCGTATCGCGCAAAATCCATCTCCTTAGGACAAAGATATCCTCTGGTAAGTAGTAACTAAAATCATTTTATCTGCAGTGATTAAGAAGAAGTATGTCGGATAGAGATGTACAACATTTGCAATTCTATGTATGCGCCTTGATTGCATAGGAGTGCGATTGTATCAGCAGAGAGATTAATCTTATAATGTTTTGCGTTGTAAGTTTTTCTGTTCTAAACACTAATAGCCAACATAATTTGTCTTGTTCTGCAATCAATTCTAGTGTGTGCTAATTGTAACTTGTCTTGACGAATAGAAACATACAGCACAGTAGCCATAAAAGTTTTCCGTTTAATAGTCAACATGTTTTATCTTGTTGGATAAAGACATACAGCAATTCTATATTTTTGCAATTGCATTCTGTAACTAGACTGAACCTGTTTTGTCTTGTAGGATGCAGCATTTGCTAAACCTACAATATTTTTGAATGCTGAAAAAAGTATCACCTTCTACTTACCGCCTCATCCTCCTACCGCTTCCTCCTCAATTGAAAAACTTATGCGACGAGGACAACGCTACATAAAGTAAGTATATTTGTTTGTAAAGTGACGTTCAATTCAGGAAGGTATCTGTCCTTAGGAGGAGGGATAGAGCTAACCTCCGTAACTGTAAGAGGGAGTCTTTTTTGCCACGAGGGGCCCTTTTTCGAGAAAGAGGAGCCCTTTTGCCAGGAGGACGAGCTCTTTGCCATACAGATAAGGAGGAGCCTTTTTGCCCGTTGGCTTGGAAGTTAAACCCTTTTGCCCTTTTGCTAGGAGGATGTGCCCTTTTGCCAGGAAGAGTAGCCCTTTTGCCCTACAGATGGGGAGAAGGTGCCCTTTTTTCCCACTTGCCCTTTTGCTATACGGATGAGAAGGAGGGGGGCGGCTGGTTCCCTACGGAGGAATAAGAGGCCATAAGGGCCTATGTATAGCCGCCATATTGTGCAGTAACTTCTGCGCTAGCTTTCTCCATAAGAGCCTGTGTATAGCCGCCATCTTGCGCAGGCGCCCTTAAGTCGTCCCATAAGAGCCTATGTATAGCCGCCATCTTGCGCAGTAGCCTCTAAGCTAGCTTCTCCATATAAGCCTGTGTATAGCCGCCATCTTGCGCAAGCGCCCATGTCAGACATCTTTCTCGATAAGAGCCCATGTATAGCCGCCATCTTGCGCAAGCCCCCTTAAGCTGTCTCATAAGGGCCTATATATAGCCTAAGCTTGTTTTTACCAGATAAGTTTGTGTATAGCCGCCATCTTTTGCAATCTCCTATGGCCTGCATCTTTCTCTATAAGGGTCTATGTATAGCCACCATATTGTGCAATCGCCAGTAGCCGGCATCTTTCTTTATAAGAGCCTGTGTATAGCCGCCATCTTGCGCAATCGCCCATGGCCGGCATCTTTCGCCATAAGAGCCTATGTATAGCCGCCATCTTGCACAATCGCCCATAGCCGTCATCTTTCTGCTTAAGAGCCCATGTATAGCCGCCATCTTGTGCAATAGCCCATAGCCGTCATCTTTCTCCATATAAGCTTGTGTATAGCCGCCATCTTGCGCAAGCGCCCCTAAGCCGTCTCATAAGAAGGTGTGTATATTCGCCATCTTGTACCGTTGGATAGCTGCCATCTTGCGCAAGCGTCCCTCGGCCGACTCATAAGTGCTTGTGTATAGCAGCCATCTTACGCAAGCGCCCTAGGCCGTCCCATAAGAGTCTATGTATAGTCGCCATCTTATGCCATTCGCGTCGGGAAGCGTATCTTGCCGTAAAACTAAGGCTAGCCCTCTTCAAGGTGGCGGATGTAAGGTTAGGCTCGCTCTCTTAGGCATCGGGAAGGGCAGCTAGCCGTTAAGATAAGGTTAGGAAGCCGTCTCGTAAAGAGCTGTGTATAGCCGCCATCTTGGGCAATTGTCGTCGGGAATGACTTCTTGCCGTAAAGCTACGGCTCTGTGTAGTTAGACTCCTCCATGTGGTTACGTGCGCTTACGTATGTCAATCCCTATTGCCCTATTATTTAAAACAACGTCAAGAGAGAATCATCATTGTTCTACTACTCTAGATAGTGTCGGGAAGGGCATCCCGCCGTAAAACTACGTCCTGTAAGGTTAAGCCCCTCCAAGGTAACGACTGTCTACTTCGAGAAGGCATCTAGCTGTAAAACTAAGGTTAGGCCCCTCCATAAGGTTAGGCTTGCTCTCTTAGGCAACTAGCCGTTAAAGTGAGGTTACGCCCCCTCAAGATGGCGACTGTGAAGTGAGGCTTTCTCTCTTATGGAAAATCCGCAAATCGTCATTGCTCACGTACTTTACTAGGGGTCACTGACCTCAGGTCAGAACCCGCATAGTTACACTTCTCAGTGCTGACTCGGAAAAAAATGCTGACACTATGGTTTTAGAATCCTCATTGCCCTACTACTCTTATGCTTAACTTTTGGACACTAGTGTACTAACAACTACAGGTTGCTTGAGTTAGAAGTTCTTATAAGCATGGCGAGGAGAGTGACTCAACGGGAAGCTCGTACGTTCTTCCGCTCTGGCTGCCAGGTTGCTCCTCCCAACTCCGCACTTATCCGTCGCCTTATATATATATATATAATGGGGCTAATCGTCTTTGCACCCCTCGAGGCCTCAGAGACTTAGCGGCAATGCGTCAGTTCCAGTGTTGGCCGATCAATGGATATCTGCCCTCATCCAGTCAGGTTGGTTGTCACACGGGGCGAGGCCACAATGGATCGCACCCCCGATAGCCCCATTCTACAAAACAAGGAACGCACCACAGTATTAAGAATAAAAGAAAATAAGGTAAGATGTGTATGATGAATTAAAGGTACTTCGTTGAGCTGTATGAAGCTGTATATTAGAACACAGGATCACGTCTGATCATACTACTGTAAATGAAACAGCTGTACGCAGAAACTCGTCTGTACTTTTCCAGGTACAGAAGATAAAGTTGGAAAAGGAAAGGAAAATAGAATCAGCTATGAGTAACAGGAACTGCAGTGTATACAGGAGCTCTAGGAAAGCCTGGTAAAACAACTAAAACGTTGTAACCGAGCAAGTGCCTGCGCGATTTGGGCCACGGAGCTGTCAGCTTGTATTCGGGAGATAGTGGGTTCGACACCTGCTGTCGGCGGCCCTGAAGATGTTTTACCGTGGTTTTACATTTTCACAGCAAGAAAATGCTTGTGCTGTACGTAAATTAAAGCCACGGTTGTTTCCTTCCTGCTCCTAGCCCTTTCCTATCCCATCGTCGCCATAAGACCTATTTGTGTCGGTGCAACGTACAGCAAATTGTAAAAACCAAAAACAAACGTTGTGACCAAAATTTATCTGAAAAGGAAAAGGTGGTAAATATTAAGATTAAAAGATTGATAGAAAAGAAAGGAAGATGTGAATGACGAATAAAAGGTAGTATAACGAACAGTCTAACGCTGTCTGATAGAATGCAGGAACGTCTGATAGTATAGCTATAAATGAGACCGCAGCACGCAAAACCACGTGTTATCTTGTTTCTGTATATGAACTGGGCTGAGTGGCTTAGACGGTTGAAGTGCTATCCTTCTGACCCCAACTTGGCAGGTTCGATTCTGGCTCAGTCCGGTGGTATTTGAAGGTGCTCCAATACGTCAGCCTCGTGTCGGTAGATTTACTGGCACGTAAAGGAACTCCTGCGGGACAAAATTCCGGCACCTCGGCGTCTCCCAAAACCGTAAAAGAATAGTTAGTGGGACGTAAAGCAAATAACAGTATTATTATTAGTTTCTGTATATGAGACAACTGACAGTGAACACCGTAAAATTCTCTACAGAATATCGTAATCTTCCTGCAGTCTTTCTAAATGTCTTACGCAATCTGCCCAAGCAGAAGTTGTAATGCTCACGCCGTTCGCGCTCTCCGGCACTCAGACTGAAGACCGTTGGCAATGTTGTGCCAATAACTCGAAAACGGATGGTTTCAGGGCCTTAGAGCGTGGCTTTCGGTCCCGTAGGGACTTACCTAGAATTGTTCCTGGCGTCGTAAGAATTGAAGGCTAACAAGTAATGGCGTTGAGAGCTATACGCGTGTAAGTGTGCTCCGCATTTCACCTGCCTAAATCGCCAGAAAATCGGCAAGTCCTAACCCCGAGTGAGTGTCATATGAAATTTTAGGATTTAAACATGTCGTGTATGCAACAATGACCCTGAAAACAGTGAGGGAAAGAATTGCAGGCTTTGAAAAAAATGGCTCGATTCAAAGTCCGCTTGGAGGAAGCCATGTCTGCTTCCACCAGCAGCGCTACCAACACCAACCCCAGCGATGTTCTGTGCTTGAAGCGGACTTCCGAAACTTTCACAATTCTGTCTGTGTAGAACTCTCAGTTTTAAAAGATGACATCGCTGATATCGAGAAACGAGTTGAAATTGATGAGGATTGGGCCGATTAATTGGAGCAGTACAGTAGGTGTAATTGTCTTCTTCTGCATGGACTGAGCGAGATGCCTAACGATATATTTACGGCAAGATGACGGAAACTATCCGCGATAATCTGAAAATCGACCTGACCATGGACTCCATCGATCGCTGTCATCGACTGGATTGGCAACGGAGATGGACTGCTGACACAGTAACTTCTGGCAATACGCCTATCATAGTGAAATTCCTCCGCTACCACCAGCGTGATCAAGTTTGGCGTGCTAAGCGACAGCTGAAAGTCACCAAATTTCATATAACTGAATCCATCACTAGGCTGAGGAAGGGCATATTGAACAAAGCGCGAGACACATTTGGACTGCGCAGTACGTACATCGAAGATGGAAGAATAATAATACACGTATCCGACGGCAAGAAGTTCCATGTGGACACACTCGTGGAAATGCATTCATTATCAGACAGTATGGTGAAGGCAACAAGTGAACTATGTACAATCGATGTAGTTTATTGATTTTTATTTGTGAGTGTATTATGTGTTTGGGTGAATCAGATGGATATTGTATGTACGAGGAAACTAAGGTAAGCCGCATGTTTTACATTCCTTTAGCATCCCACAGTCAAAGTAATATTTTAGGACCAATCCTGTTTTTCCAGTATATCAACGAGATCCCTCGCACTAATAACACCACGGCAGCAGTACACGCATACTTACACAGACTCGAACCCTGGATCACTAAGTGGAAAATACAAGTCAATCTACAAAAAACAAAAGCAGTACATTTCACACGGCGACGCAACTACAACTTACACTACACAACCAACCAATACAAAGAGTCACTAACCATAAATACTTAGGAGTAATACTAGACTCAACCTACAAGAACACATAAACAGCACCATACAACGCGCTAGACAGCATCTACTAATGCTTTACCCACTAATACACAAAAAGAGCACACTATCATAGAAAAATTTAAAACTTGTCCTCACATACGCATACCCAGCCGTAGGCTTCATATCCATAACAAACATACAGAGGTTACAGAAAATACAAAACTGGTTACTACACTTAGCTCTTAAGGATTATACCATTCCCACAGTACAACTACACGACAGAACGAAAGTACCCTACACTTTACACTACGTACATACACTAACAACAAATATTTATAATACTGCCCACATACTCGACAGCCCACTAATTAACACCCAAGACAAATACGATCCAGATAGAAAAGACAAATATCACCGACGACCCAGATACATATTAATACATAAAGACATTCTAATTAACCCTGATTAAATGCCCACCACATGCAAAGACTTCTTCTTCTTCTTCTTCTTCTTCTTAATCTGATTACCCTCCAGGGTCGATTTTTCCCGGACTCAGCGAGGGATCCCACTCTAACCTCTCAAGGGCAGTGTCCTGGAGCTTCAGACTCAAGGTCGGGGATACAACTGGGGATGATGACCAGTTCCTCACCCAGGCGGCCTCACCTGCTGTGCTGAACAGGGGCCTTGCGGGGGATGGGAAGATTGGGAGGAATAGACAAGGAAGAGGGAAGGATGCGACCGTGGCCTTAAGTTAGGTACCATCCCGGCATTTGCCCGGAGGAGAAGTGGAAAACCACGGAAAACCACTTCCAGGATGGCTGAGGTGGGAATCCAACCCGGTCCCGAGGCTGAGTGGATCCCGTTCCAGCCCTCGTACCACTGTTAAAATTTCGTGGCAGAGCCGGGAATCGAACCCGGTCCTCCGGGGCTGGCAGCTAATCACACTAACCATACACCATACAGGCGGACACGTGCAAATACTACCAAACAAAATAAAAAACACTAACTTTAACGCACACCATAAACAACAATAAAACCACATACAGACTACAACAACACAACGATAAGGCCCGTTCCTTGCACCTTCTGCGCTACCCCCTCTCGCCCCCTTTTTATGAGAGGCGTTTCTTATTGCCTGCAATTTACTATAACTGCCAATATCGCTGCAAAACTTCTACTCAATCCATCCGCACATACTTATTTATAAATAAGTTAGAGTTGCAGCGTTGCAAAACTTAAAGCAACATTTAGCTAGGCTAAACACTAATGGATAACCATACAGGGTAAACCACACCGTATAATTAAATTAAATCACTGTGTCAGCCAACACAAGAGTGACCGTAACCCTGGTTATACACACACACACACACACACACACACACACACACACACACACACACACACACACACACACACACACACAGATCTAAATAACATAAAAAAATAACTTAAACGATGAAAGTCCAAAACTTTAGCACACTGATTACAGACCGACGGAGGAGCGCAATTAAGCGCACCGGGATCGGTACCTCACAAGCCACGTATCTCTCCGGAGTTAGGTGGCACATACGGATAACCAGGGCATGCCTGAGTTAAGAAGTGCTACTGAAATTCCCTCTCATTTCCTCATCCCTTTCACTCAGCTGTAAGACAGACACCTCTCACCCTCCCTCTGTACCCCTTTCACCGCAACATATAGCGTGGCGCACGAAATGTCATACATCGAAAATGGTTTATAAAATGTGTAAATCTAGGCTATGAAACCTTATTTCGTGCATGATTCGACAGACGGCACCACATGCCGCACATGCGTACCAGCTTCCAGTTATACAGTATGACGGACAATGGGAGGTTGACGCGTGAACAGAAGGTGAAAACAGTTTGTTTTGTGCGGAAACAAGGAGTGTAGCTCGGACTCAGGAAAGTATTCGTGTTCATTTCGCTATCCGGTGGGCTCCCTGCCGGCAGACGGTGTATAGACTAGCCAGCGAATTTTAAACAGAAGGCGATATCATGGAGAGAAAACGGTCCTGTCTCAAGCCGGTCCGCTCACCGGAGAATTTTGCTGCTGTGAGAGCGGCGGTGGCTCGGAGACTCCTCAAAATTCACCAGAACTGCCTGAGTTCAGCTAGGCATCTCTCGTCAGTCAATTTATAGCATACTGCAGTCTCAACTTGACCTTTTACATACAAAATGACAACAGCTCATAATCAAACGGTGCCTGGCAAGCAACGGCGAGTACAGTTTGCTGCGTGGGCTATTGCAGGAGGTGGTCCCGTACTACACAACACATAGTTCAGTGATGAGGCGTACTTTGATCTCAACGGTGCTGTGAACAAACAGAATGTCCGGTTTTGGGTGAAAGAACGGCCTGATATTGTACACGAAGTTGAAAGTCATCGTGTGAAAGTGAGTGTGCGGCCTGCATCTTCCATTCATAGAGTTATTGAGCTAGTATTTTTCAATTACATTGTGAACAGTGTGTGTTACATCGACATGTTGCAAAAGTTTCCTTCCTGTACACAAGACTTTCAATAGAGACACAATGGTCCATGAAAGATGGAACTCATCCCCAGACAGCAAATGTTGTTGTGGACTTCTTGCATGAACATCTCGGGCACCGTGCGATGTCCTGTCGATATACCGTACGTTTTCACTCCGGCTCTATCAGGCAACCACATAGCTCCGATCTATATCAACAAATCAATACTGATCTGCATTCAGGGCAGTCGCCCAGGTGGCAGATTCCCTATCTGTTGTTTTCGTAGCCATTTCTTAAATGATTTCAAAGAAATTGGAAATTTATAGAACATCCCCCTTGGTTAGTTATTCCAATACCTAACTCCCCTTTCTATAAATGAATATTTGCCCCAATTTGTCCTCCTGAATTCCAACTTTATCTTCATATTGTCATCTTTCCTTCTCTTACGCCACTCAAACTCATTCGTCTACTAATGTCATTCCACGCCATCTCTCCGCTGACAGCTCGGAACATACCACTCAGTCGAGCAGTTCGTCTACTTTCTCCCAATTCTTCCCAGCCCAAACTTTGCAACATTATTGTAACGCTACTCTTTTGTCGGAAATCACCCAGAACAAATCGAGCTGCTTTTCTTTGGATATTTTCCAGTTCTTGAAACAAGTAATCCTGGTGAGGGTCCCATACACTCGAACCATACTCTAGTTGGGCTCTTACCAGAGACTTATATGCCCTCTCCTATACATCCTTACTACAACCCCTAAACAACCTCATAACCATGTGCAGAAATCTGTATCCTTTATTTACAATCCCATTTATGTGATTACCCCAATGAAGATATTTCCTTATATTAACACCTAGATACTTACAATGGTCCCCAAAAGGAACTTCACCCCATCAACGCAGTAATTAAAACTCAGAGGACTTTTCCTATTTGTGAAACTCACAACCTGACTTTTAACCCCGTTTATCAACATACCATTGCCTGCTGTCCATCTCACAACATTATCGAGGTCATTTTGCAGTTGCTCACAATCTTGTAACTTATTTATTACTCTATACAGGTTAACATCATCCGCAAACAGCCTTACCTCTGATTCCACTTGTTTACTCATACCATTTAGATATATAAGAAAACATAAAGGTCCAATCACACAGCCTTGAGGAATTCCCCTCTTAATTATTACAGGGTCAGATAAAGCTTCGCCTACTCTAATTCTCTGAGATATATTTACTAGAAATATAGTAACCCATTCAGTCACTCTTTTGTCTAGTAGAATTGCACTCATTTTTGCCATTAGTCTCCCATGATCCACCCTATCAAATTCTAGACAGGTGAGTTGCGATACAGTCCATTTGACCTTCTGAATCCAAGATATCTGATATATCTTGCTGGAATCCTACAAGTTACGCTTCAGTGGAATACCCTTTCCTAAAACCGAACTATCTTCTATCGAACCAGTTATTAATTTCGCAAACATGTCTACACTAATATAATCACAAGGAATGCCTTCCCAAAGCTTACATGCAACGCATGTCAAACTTACCGGCCTGTAATTTTCAGCTTTATGTTTATCACCCATTCTTTTATACACAGGGGCTAGTTTAGCAACTCTCCACTCATTTGGTATAGCTCCTTCAACCAAACAATAATCAAATAATTACTTTACTTATGCTACTATATCCCAACCCATTGTCTTTAGTATATCTCCAGAAATCAGATCAATTCCAGCCGCTTTTCTAGTTTTCAACTTTTGTATCTTACTGTAAATGTCATTGTTATCATATGTAAGTTTTAATACTTCTTTAACATGAGTCTTCTCCGCTATCTGGACATTATCCTTGTAACAAACTTTCTTTACATACCGCTAACCAAATACTTCTGCCTTTTGAAGATCCTCGCATACACACTCCACTTCTTCATTAATTATTCCTGGAATGTCCTTCTATGACTGCCAAATATGCTTGCCATCATGTTATCCTTAGCTGCCTTCTTTGCTAGATTCAATTTCCTAGTAAATTCCTTCAATTTCTCCTTACGTCCACAGCCATTTCTTACTCTATTTCTTTCCAATCTACACCTGCTTCTTAGCCTCTTTATTTCTCTATTATAATAAGGTGGGTTTTTACCATTCCTTACCACCCTTAAAGGTACAAACCTGTTTTCACATTCCTCAACAGTTGCTTTAAAACCATCCCAGAGTCTGTTTACATCTTTATTTACCGTTTTCCACCGATAATAGTTACTTCTTAAAAACTGTCTCATGCCTGCTTTATCAGCCATATGGTACTGCCTAATAGTCCTACTTTTAAGACTTTCCTTTCTATCACATTTATTTTTAACTACGACAAAAACAGCTTCATGATCACTAATACCATCTCTTACTTCGGTTTCCCTATAGAGCTCATCTGATTTTACCAGCACCACATCCAGAATATTTTTCCCTCTATTTGGTTCCATCACTTTCTGACGCTGCTGTCCTTCCCATATAAGCTTATTTGCAATTTGTTGTCATGCTTCCTGTCGTTCGCATTTCATTCCCAATCGACATCTGGTAAATTTGGGTCTCCCGCTACAATCACATTCCTTTCCATGTCGTTTCCCACATAGCTTATTATCTTATCAAATAATTCTGAATCCATGTCAGCGCTACCCCTTCCCGGTCTGTACACTCCAAAGATATCAAGTTGCCTATTATCTTTAGAAATGACCCTTACACCTAGAATTTCATGTTTGTTATCTTTAACTTTTTCGTAGCTTACAAATTCTTCTTTCACCAGAATTAATACTCCCCCTCCTACCATTCCTATCCTATCTCTACGATACACACCCCAGTTCTGTGAGAAAATGTCTGCATCCATTATATCATTTCGTAGCCATGATTCAACTCCTATTACAATATCTGGTAAATATATATCTATTAAGTTACTTGATTCCATTCTTTCTTTACAATACTTCTACAGTTCAACACTGACATTTTTATGTCATCCCTACTTGACTTCCAGATCTCTGTACCCTTATCACCGCCCCCTAGACCACATCGTTTCCTTGAATGTACCACCCTATTACCCTTGCAAACAAATTTCCTAACTTATACGTACCACTGTCGTTTAAGTGAAGGCCATCTGAGCGCAGACCCCTATGTCCTACCCACCCATTAGGATCTAGAAATTTCACTCCCAGTTTCCTACATACCCGCTCCATAGTCTCATTTAAATCCCCAATCACCCTCCAGTCAGTATCCCTCCCACACAGTATTCCACTGATAACAATCTCCGCTTCCTTAAACTTCCTCGTGCTGCATTTACCAGATCCCACACATCCCAAACTATGTTGGTATTCATACCAGCTTGCCTTACGTTGTTGGTACCAACGTGAAACACTACCACCTTCTACTTCCCCTTCTTCTCTTCTACTTTCCTCAACATCTGATTCAACCTAATTCGTGGATAACACTCTACCCTGGTTCCCTTTCCTCCACACACTTTCCGCATGTCTAACGATGGAATCCCCCATGACCAGAGCTTCAACCCTGCCCACCTAATTTGATCCTCTCCCCTCCTGGTCAGCCCTATCTTTCCTTATAGCTGCAGAAGATACTTCCTCCTCCCTTTTCTCCCTCCCATGACCCTGTTCCACCTGTCTTTTCCTATCCACTCCTCTACATTTCCCTTTCCTACCTTTTCCCTTCCTCCTACTTCCACACATCTCAGCAACAGTTGCATGTTCCTCATCTTCCCACTCTTGTTCTACCTGGAGTGACTCGTGCCGATTTCTCACAGGCACCTGTCCTGTATTCTGATCCTGAATAGAGCCCTTAGCCTGCAATCTCCTTCCCCTTAGAATATTAGACCACCTGTGTTCTACAGTTCCCTCCTTTCCTTCCCCTCCCTCTTTTCCACCTACTGTAATCTGTACATTGTTTGAGAATTTCATGTTTGTTATCTTTAACTTTTTCGTAGCTTACAAATTCTTCTTTCACCAGAATTAATACTCCCCCTCCTACCATTCCTATCCTATCTCTACGATACACACCCCAGTTCTGTGAGAAAATGTCTGCATCCATTATATCATTTCGTAGCCATGATTCAACTCCTATTACAATATCTGGTAAATATATATCTATTAAGTTACTTGATTCCATTCTTTCTTTACAATACTTCTACAGTTCAACACTGACATTTTTATGTCATCCCTACTTGACTTCCAGATCTCTGTACCCTTATCACCGCCCCCTAGACCACATCGTTTCCTTGAATGTACCACCCTATTACCCTTGCTGTCTTTTGTAAGAATACTAATTATCTCCCTCAAACTCTCCAACTCCTCCCTCATTCCCCTCAATGGCTCGCCACACCCACAGTTCCTACCTTTGCACTCCTTAGCCATTCTTTACGAAAAAATGAAAACAAAAGGAAAAGTAAAATAACTTATGTGCAAACAATGAACGGAGGGAAATATTGTCTGGGATAGTACTTATAGATCACACGACAAAAAGGTAATTAATACACGACTACACTACAGTACTACTTAGTTGTACTCTATTTTTATCCTACAACACCCTAACAGGATAAAAATTGCTGTAATTACTGAATACCGAAAGGAATACACAAGAATTACACAAATCTGAACTGCATTTAAGCCTCTCCTAATTGCAATTACACTACAATTCCAACAACAGAATTTTAGTAATAGTTTCTACGGATACCTCTACTATACCACAAAAATATTTTACAATAATAAAATAAGCACGCTAACTTCTAATAAGATAGTAGTCGTATACTACTGTACAGTACAATACAATAATTTTAAACAACGTTCAGGCGTATCCTAATTATAATACCGGTACCGTATGTCACTACTAAGCACAAACAGAATTGAAAATTTCAAGTTTGAAATTTGATAGAACTACTGTACTCAAAGATTACCAACAAAGCTAAGTGCTTAGACAGTTTATTGTTAGTACTATGCTGTAATAGATACACACTCAAAGATATACACGAATCTAGCAGGAAATACTGTACTGTCTAAATATAATATATCTACACTACAATTCTCAGCTGAAATGTGGTTATATGAATTTTTACCGCCGGTTGTTTACTATTCTTTTCCCTACTACGCGGGACGGAGAATAAAAGTGTTGTCTACAATAATTTCTGTCAAAACTACGCCGGGGGCTTGAACTGCAATATTATTGGGATATTGGACACGTCATCGTTCGTGAACCATGGGCAACGGTTGAGTGGCCTAGTAAGTGGTCCTGAGAGTCGGTATACCAGTTGCTATGGAATAGGAGTGGGCATCTCGGACATATTCTGAGTCATGGCTCTCCTTGTGCTCAGGCGGCTGGGACTATTCAATCCACCGGTGGTCCATAACGCCTTAGAGGAGAGATCCTCACTTGGACTATGTGTAATTAGGGTAGCATCCTGCTTCATGAATTTACCGAGCTCAGAACATTTTTAAGTAAGCCTCGGACCTATGGGAGTAACGGAGTCCCGCTCCCATTTGACAGGCGAGGGACTCCTTGGAAAGAACTTGGCGAACGAAAAGGAATTCGACGGGGAGCTATCAATATTAATGGGGCTTATGGAAGAAAGAAATTAGAACTGGCTGAGTCAGCAAAGAGGCTGCATCTGGATGTGCTAGGAGCTCGAGAGGGTAAAGCACTCTCTATCGCCGAATTACAGTTAAAGATAAATTAAATTTTACAAAGGCTGAAAAAGGTCTACATGTTTCAAGAGATAGGTTACATATTAAAGGTTTCGGACCTGTCCCGCGGGTTAAACTGCTGAGCTAGCAAGAAATAAAGATGTTAAACGGCCATTACCTTGTTGAAGAGCGGCTGCCCGAAGGAAGAGGCGCTACCCGCCCCCTGCTACACGTCCATACACTAAGCTAGAAGTTGTTGAAGTGGCGAAGAGCCGTGAAATTCAGCCGTTTTTAAACCCTCGGGGAAGATTCGAGACCTTTCATGAATAAACACGCCACACCCTCTTTCTTTATTGGTTGATATCAAACGGTACACACAAAATCGAAGAAGAACCACATGATTGGTCAAAATTTAATTACAGAAATTCTTGATTGGTTAAAACCAAAACCGACAGACAGAAAAGATTATTACTGCCAACCCACAAATGAAAGAACGAAATTTAGTAAAGTGAAAAACTTATGAATACAAAATTTCTTCAAATAAAGTTCCTTCACTTCGCACCAGGGTGCATGATCATAGTTTTTTGGTAGAGACATCTATAAGAGAAAGTCCACACTTCTTGATCATTAGAAAACAAAACACGTTGAAATCCACCCAGTATTGACAACTTGGTAATCACAAAATTTTACTGTAGTGACATCTTCTGAGAAACTTATGAGTTAGTTCAGTTTTTAAAGTTCGGAGTTTCTCCAGTAGAGGAGGATTTATTGGCGCAAGATTTAAAATTGCGGCGTAGCGGTGTACCGCCCGGTACAGATTGTATTTCCTCCATAATAGCATATGTACCTTAGCTATCAGAAACTTTCTGATACTATTTTTGGACTATTTGAGTGTGATATATTGAACCCTTAAGCTTACAGTTCCATCGTTGGTCGTCGTCCTCCCCGGCTGCCTCAGTAGAGCAATATCGAATTCTTAGATCTTGTTATCATAGTTGGTTTTTCTGTCACTACATTGACCAAACGATAGGGTTCAGAAGAGAGCCTAACTACTTTAAATGAGGAACGCAAATGTGCTTACTAAAATATTTATTCAAATTAAATCACGATAAAATATATTAAATTAGCCAGGAAAGTCACTTAATAATTTTATAATATGTTTTAATGCAGTCACAATGCATAACGTGAGTGTTACCTTTTTCATTATTGTTTATTGCTTGACATTATATTTCAAGGACTGAAAAAGTATTATAGAATTCGTGGACAGCAAATACCAGAAACGAGAATAAAACCTGACAATCGGGCAGCCTTGATCCAAACGATAACTGAGAGTTAATCCACACGATCCATGGAAAATCTGACCTTCAGCAAGTAGATTTCTAGATTTATATTTAATTAAGGTTATCCTATCGGATATTGGAACAACCCCCGAATGGACCCCTAATCGAACCAAATCGACTATCAGTTGCTTTGGATAGGTTGCGAAATATTACTAGAAAGCATGGTGTTCATTACAAGTTAACAGCAACTGTCATAATCAAAAATAAAATTCCAACATATCTTGTATCTCATGACACCCTTTAAGTTACAGAAAAATTCCGATGCTGAAACATGTATCACCCCAAACACATGTTCAGAAGGAACCAACAATACTTGATCCGAGGGGATCTTACTTTCCGTCGTCCTGATGGAACAATACTGCAAATTGCAGGAAAACATTAATTATTCATTATGCATTTAGAAGAAATGCCAAACACTGAAGCTAAAGAAAAGTGATAAGTTACTTGAAAATGTTCTTACTAAAGCAACTTTCAAGTTCTAAAACGATTATGTCGTTAAGTTCCTCAACATACAAGTCCACAATCCAAACAAATGAAGAAATCTTTCCAATTTTCTATAATTACTACTACCATCACAAACCTGTCTACCTACACTTGTCCCATTAAATTACAAGTAATCGGTAGATCAACGTCTCACCAAAAATAAAGTGAATAACGAAAAATTAAAATGAAATATATATTAACAGCTGACGAATCGAAACCGCATTCGTAGTGTAAATCCTGCATAAATCAACTAAGTGTCAACACACGGCATTATCAATATATATACCGGACATCCGAACAATAAATCTAGAAGTGAAGAAAGATTAAAATATAAAACGAAAATTCATCGAACTTGAACACGCGCTGCTAAACAGTAATGATCAGTCTCCATTAGCCAGGTTCCCACGTGCGACAACCCTCACATTCTTGCCACTACTGATGCAACGCTATCATGGGAGCAACTTCTGGATAGTAAAAGGTATGCCGAAACCTGGCCTGAATAGTACCTGCTAATATCCTTTCACATTCTTATCCACTACTGCAAACACTAACATCGTTCAAGTCGATTCGCAAAAATGACTAACATATGACTTGACTACATACAGACGACGTCCTAATCCTGTCGTTGAGCCTACACTACAATGTCTACTCATCCTTAAATTAATAATACACGCAGCATCCTAAATCTATCGTTGAGCCAACGTTATGATATCTACACATCATGTACACTGTCAGGCGAAATCGAAACTTTAATCACAATCCCGGATAATTAAATATAATACCCGTTGAACCTCTTAACACTTGAAATGAAATTCGCCACAGAATGAACTCGAACCTGGAAATATAACTATGTCCATTTCTTACAATAAAGCGTGAAATAGAAATTAAACATGTCCGAATAGTTTATTCTATTCCTTATTACATTCTCAACACATGCAGTGAAGTTCGATAAATAAAAACAAACTCGACTCTCGCATGATTTTACGTAATATCACTGAAAACGGTAATCACTACCATCACGATATCCACGGCATAACTCAAGTGTGAGGCTCCAAATGGCCTATCCAAACATGCATCACCGTGAACTATCCAGTGAAGTAACTTTTCATCAATCTATTCAAGCTAAACTATCATTCTAATAAAATTAATTTTTCACACCCGCAATGTTTCTAGTCAGCGATAATTTCGTCTCGTAAAAATACAGAATAGAATACGATTTGCAGTAATCAAATATTACCTTAACCGTGTGTCAGAATGTACTTTGTTCGTGAGGTCGGCTATCACAAAATGCACTTTGCTGGTACCACATAGAATCGTCACTTAGACTTCATTGCAAAAAATCTACTGTCTCATATAAATAGTAATCATGGGAGAACATCAACTTGTAATTAAAATAGTCGTTACAACGCGCTAACTTGGTTTTGACCACCTTTAAATTCGTCAGCTGTCTTGGATTGCTTACAGGACATCGTCATCTTACACAGCCTGTCTCAGAAATATCAAATCAAATAAAATCCAAATCTCTTTATTTGCAAATGAGGTGTCTACCTCGGTGGCAAATGGTACACTAAAATACATTATTGTCAAGCACTAAATTTTAAATTAACAAGAGAAGAAAATACAAATTTTCTAGAATACAATAATATACAATTTATGCTAACAATTTTTTTCTATTAAACAAATAGATCATCCTTAATAAATTGATATTGTTTACAAAATTGTACTTATGATATCTCCTATACCTCTTAACATACACCCTGTCACCAAAATGCCTCTCCGTCGAAAGACAGGGCCTTTTGTTCTCAGCCTCCTGTTCATTATACATCACTCATAATGTACAGGCTTACTCTGCCTTTAACATCTTCCTAACTATTCTCATAATATTTCATTTCCATTACAATCCATTTCTCCTGTTTGAAATTTGTTTTAATACAAGTAATACCATGACCAACAACTTTATAAGGATCTCACACTTAACTTCTCTAAATTTTCCTGACCTCAAGAGAAAAATAGCATACCGTGATTTTCTTTATAACAAATACACGGTGTCACAAAATTTAAGTTTTCCAAAAGTAAATGCCAAATTTATCAGACTTCACTGGATTTCGATATAAATCGCAAATCTCGCTTGACGTTACTGCTGAGCACATAATTTATCAACTCAATTTTATCCTGACGTGATTATTATTATTTTGGATAATTTGACACATGCCTTTATCACGTTCACAACGGCTATTTTCATTATAATATTTAAAACTTCACCTTTAACATTTTTCTAAAGAAATTTAAACGCATTTTAAATTTTGCGCACTGACATGAATAATAGACAGTTCGCCTGAACATTATTATACACTTAATTTCTACACACGCCACATATTAATTTAACGGGACAAGCATTACATTTCTAACTATAGCATGGTATTTAAATTAGACAGACCATGTAACTGCGTCGTGGGCACGGAGCTATCTTGGCTCCATTTTGGGCCAGCTTGCCTCAAACACTTAGCCCTTCGTATTTGGGGAAAATATTCTGCTCTTATTATATAATTTATTATTGCACGGATTCTACACTTTAATTGATCTAACACGCGTAAATAATAACTTATTCTAGACACACACAATATGTACAACTGCCCCGTTTCGTGCAGAGGACCCAACACTCGTCTGTGAGAGCCTCCAACTCCCCTTACGCCAGGTGTTTAAAAGATATGAAGCTCGCAGGTTATCTGTGCCATTCTACAGATCCCTTTGCAGATTACAAAAATACACCGTCTCACAGTAATTTAACGAAAGCTATCTATGAATTCGCTGTTTCCATTTGAGTAGTTAAGGAATCCTATACCAATTCAACTAATAATTTTATTTTGTCATTTACCACTTGGTAAAAATATTCTACCTCGAGCCAACTACCTGAATAAATCTCACAAGTTTATTAAAGGAACAGTTCAAGACCTGTACTTAATGTTGCCCAATGGAGGTTCACCCTCGCGAACTAGCCTACAGCAAAGTGTGTGTGTGTTGTCCTGAGGTGGGGGTATTTAAAGACTTCCAACGGACACTTTCTTGGTCGTGATGTATTGTGGTGTAATAACACAGTTTGATAACCACTGGACCGATTTATTCGAGACTCACTCCAAAAATTCCAAGTCAAAATTTTCAAGTCAGGATGGTGGTGTTTGCTGATTTTTCCCGTCCCTTTAACGGGCGTAATTAATTAATTTCGTGCAGGTGATTTCGCGTGAATTTTGATTACGCGAACTTGACACGCGCTTCCTTCACGGCCAACATAGATGCCAATTTTTCTCCAGGCCTAATTAAATACTTTAGCTTTAGCTTCATTAAATATTTCTTAAATTCTTAATTATTTCTTCGTTAATGATAGTGCCGAAATCTCTCGCAACGAGGGTTATTATCTAGAAGCTCATTATTAATTACCATAGGTCAGCCGAAGTGTTCCGACCTCGTCCGAGTGGGTGGGCCGCTTGCTCCCTACGGTGAGTTCTCTTGCCACGGAACGTGAGATCAGCTTGCAAGAAAGAATTACGGTTGCGCTCGTAATTGCACCTTGTAGTTGCAATTTTTTAGTTGCAATATTTGCCAGGCTGAGTGGCTCAGACGGTTGTGGCGCTGGCCTTCTGACCCCAACTTGGCAGTTTCGATCCTGGCTCAGTACGGTGGTATTTGAAGGTGCTCAAATACGTCAGCCTCGTGTTGGTAGATTTACTGGCACGTGAAAGAACTCCTGCGGGACTAAATTCCGGCACCTCGGCGTCTCCGAAAACCGTAAAAGAGTAGTAAGTGGGACGTAAAGCAAATAATATTAGTTGGAATATTTAGCAAGGCAGAATTATGGGTTCAGTATGGTCTGTGAGTCGGTTTCCGTTTGTTCAGCAATAACCTTTGTTTGCTGGTAATATCATGCTTCCTTACTCTCGTCTTCAGCTCGTTCCACAAATGCTCGATTGGACTGAGGTCTGGGAACTGCACTGAGGTTTTCAGGGTGTGTGGTGTATGATAGAGCAGCCAGAGATGGACAATTTCTACAGTATGTTTGGGATCATTATCTTGCTGGAAATAGTAATTGTCCCCTTGCCCAGTTTGTCGGTACTCTTCTGCACATTTTCCTTCAATATATTCATCTAACGAAATCTATCCATTATTACAGAGTTCTCATACACCTGAACCTGCCATTGGGCTCCTTACCATTGCTCCACCTCCTCCATACTTCGCAGTAGCCTGGATATTTTTGATGTCCAGCTCAGTATTAGACTTTATCCAGACCAACACTCGTCCATCATTGTGAAATGTATTAAATTTACTTTCGTTGCTAATAAAAATCGGTCCCAAAATCCATTATCTTTTCCTTCATACTCTACCCATGCATGGTAATTTAGGGCAACTATTACATAATTTGTTTTCACAAACAGATCTGACATATTCTGAGTCGTCGCCCTCCTTGTGCTCAGGCGGCCAGGACTATACAATTCACCGGTGGTCCATAACCCGTTAGAGGAGAGATCCTCACATGGACTATGTGCAAGTAGGGCAGCATCCTGCTTCATGAATTTACCGAGCTCAGAACACTTTAAGCAAGCCTCGGACCTATGGGAGTAATGGAGTCCCACTCCCATTTGACAGGCGAGGGACTCCTTGGAAACAACTTGGCGAACGAAATGGAATTCGATGGGGAGCTATCAATATTAATGGGGCTTATGGAAGAAAGAAATTAGAACTGGCTGAGTCAGCAAAGAGGCTGCATCTGGATGTGCTAGGAGTAAGTGATATTCGGGTAAGGGGAGATAATGAGGAAGAGATAGGAGATTATAAAGTGTACTTGACGGGTGTTAGAAAGGGAAGGGCAGAGTCTGGGGTAGGGCTCTTTATCAGGAATACCATTGCACGCAACATAGTTTCGGTTAGGCACGTAAATGAGCGAATGATGTGGGTAGATTTGTCAGTGGGAGGAATTAGGACAAGAATTGTGTCCGCGTATTCACCATGTGAGGGTGCAGATGAGGATGAAGTTGACAAGTTTTATGAAGCATTGAGTGACATCGTAGTCAGGGTCAACAGCAAGGATAGAATAGTGCTAATGGGCGATTTCAATGCGAGAGTTGGGAATAGAACTGAAGGATACGAAAGGGTGATTGGTAAATGTGGGGAAGATATGGAAGCTAATGGGAACGGGAAGCGTTTGCTGGACTTCTGTGCTAGTATGGGTTTAGCTGTTACGAATACATTCTTCAAGCATAAGGCTATTCACCGCTACACATGGGAGGCTAGGGGTACCAGATCCATAATAGACTATATCTTAACACACTTTGAATTCAGGAAATCTTTTAGGAATGTACGAGTTTTTCGGGGATTTTTCGATGATACAGACCACTATCTGATCTGTAGTGAACTAAGTATCTCTAGGCCTAGGGTAGAGAAAGTGAAATCTGTCTGCAAACGAATAAGGGTAGAAAATCTCCAGGGCGAGGAAATTAGACAGAAGTACATGGATATGATTAGTGAGAAGTTTCGAACAGTAGACAGTAAGCAGGTTCAGGATATAGAAAGTGAATGGGTGGCATACAGGGATGCTGTAGTAGAAACAGCAAGGGAATGCCTAGGAACAACTGTGTGTAAAGATGGGAAAAGGCGAACATCTTGGTGGAATGATGAAGTGAGAGCAGCCTGTAAACGTAAAAAGAAGGCTTATCAGAAATGGCTCCAAACAAGGGCCGAGGCAGACAGAGATTGGTACGTAGATGAAAGAAACAGAGCGAAACAAATAGTTGTTGAATCCAAAAAGAAGTCATGGGAAGATTTTGGTAATAACCTGGAAAGGCTAGGTCAAGCAGCAGGGAAACCTTTCTGGACAGTAATAAAGAATCTTAGGAAGGGAGGGAAAAAGGAAATGAACAGTGTTTTGAGTAATTCAGGAGAACTCATAATAGATCCCAGGGAATCACTGGAGAGGTGGAGGGAATATTTTGAACATCTTCTCAATGTAAAAGGAAATCATCATGGTGGTGTTGCAAACAGCCAAGCTCATGGGGAGGATGAAAATGATGTTGGTGAAATTATGCTTGAGGAAGTGGAAAGGATAGTAAATAAACTCCATTGTCATAAGGCAGCAGGAATAGATGAAATTAGACCTGAAATGGTGAAGTATAGTGGGAAGGCAGGGATGAAATGGCTTCATAGGGTAGTAAAATTAGCGTAGAGTTTTGGTAAGGTACCTTCAGATTGGACAAAAGCAGTAATTGCACCTATCTATAAGCAAGGGAACAGGAAGGATTGCAATAACTATCGAGGTATCTCATTGATTAGTATACCAGGCAAAGTATTCACTGGCATCTTGGAAAGGAGGGTGCGATCAGTCGTTGAGAGGAAGTTGGATGAAAACCAGTGTGGTTTCAGACCACAGAGAGGCTGTCAGGATCAGATTTTCAGTATGCGCCAGGTAATTGAGAAATGCTACGAGAGGAATAGGCAGTTGTGTTTATGTTTCGTAGATCTAGAGAAAGCATATGACAGGGTACCGAGGGAAAAGATGTTCGCTATACTGGGGGACTATGGAATTAAAGGTAGATTACTAAAATCAATCAAAGGCATTTATGTTGACAATTGGGCTTCAGTGAGAATTGATGGTAGAATGAGTTCTTGGTTCAGGGTACTTACAGGTGTTAGACAAGGCTGTAATCTTTCACCTTTGCTGTTTGTAGTTTACATGGATCATATGTTGAAAGGTATAAAATGGCAGGGAGGGATTCAGTTAGGTGGAAATGTAGTAAGCAGTTTGGCCTATGCTGACGACTTGGTCTCAATGGCAGACTGTGCCGAAAGCCTGCAGTCTAACATCTTGGAACTTGAAAATAGATGCAATGAGTATGGTATGAAAATTAGCCTCTCGAAGACTAAATTGATGTCAGTAGGTAAGACATTCAACAGAACTGAATGTCAGATTGGTGATACAAAGCTAGAACAGGTCGATAATTTTAAGTATTTAGGTTGTGTGTTTTCCCAGGATGGTAATATAGTAAGAGAGGTTGAATCAAGGTGTAGTAAAGCTAATGCAGTGAGCTCGCAGTTGCGATCAGCAGTATTCTGTAAGAAGGAAGTCAGCTCCCAGACGAAACTATCTTTACATCGGTCTGTTTTCAGACCAACTTTGCTTTACGGGAGCGAAAGCTGGGTGGACTCAGGTTATCTTATTCATAAGTTAGAAGTAACAGACATGAAAGTAGCAAGAATGATTGCTGGTACAAACAGGTGGGAACAATGGCAGGAGGGAACTCGGAATGAAGAGATAAAGGGTAATTTAGCAATGAGCTCGATGGATGAAGCTGTACGCATAAACTGGCTTCGGTGGTGGGGTCATGTGAGGCGAATGGAGGAGGATATGTTACCTTGGAGAATAATGGACTCTGTTATGGAGGGTAAGAGAAGTAGAGGGAGACCGAGACGGCGATGGTTAGACTCTGTTTCTAACGATTTAAAGATAAGAGGTATAGAACTAAATGAGGCCACAACACTAGTTGCAAATCGAGGATTGTGGCGACGTTTAGTAAATTCTCAGAGGCTTGCAGACTGAACGCTGAAAGGCATAACGGTCTATAATGATAATGTATGTATGTATGTATGTAAACAGATCTATAGATGGAATAGTTGGATAAGAAACTCCAGAAGTCACTTACCAGGTTTGAAGTCTCGTCCTCCCAACTTTCATTGCATCGCCGGCTGAACTCATAAAGCATACGGGCAATGGAATGTTCGAAAAAGAAAATAGGCGCTACATAAAATATAACGAAAGTAGGATTCTCTATAATGTGAGAGGAGTACACTAATATTATTAAATGAGAAGAATCTTCGTTAAAATATATTTGCTAAACATTTATTATACTGATAAAATCACACGAGATGGTGCCATACTACAACACATAAACAAGAAACAATCGAGAATAACGCAAAAATTATTTATATAGTATGCCTTGATGTCCTTGTAGTTTATTCATTGTTGTAGTTGGTCCTCGGCATACCTCAAATCATTTGATTAATACACACTGATACGTGGATTTATTTATCTATAACAGTGATGCTATATGCCATCTATCCTGTTGATAATTTAATTTATCATAAATTATAATTAATCATGTCTTTAATTAATTATTAATCATGATTTGGAAAGGATTTATATCATAAGTACATTTACTTTACACACGAGATTGCATCGCCGCATATCGAACACATGGTCGATTTGACCGTGACAATTATATATTACACTGAACCCATACGTGTATCCTGGGTTTACCTAAAAAAAATTTTTTATCAGCCAACGCTGAAATCGAACCCATCACCATAGAACACTTTGGGGAATAATAAAACTTGTAAACACATTATATAGAAAAATATCAAACATATATCATACAATACATCTTGAAGATATGGCTTAATCAAGCCATAGTATCTGGTTAAATTCTTCGCTCAAACATGGGTCGAACTCAAGTACTCCAGCTTCCAAGGTAAAAAGTTTAAAACTCCAATCACGAGCTAATTTAATGCATAAACATGGGAAAGGATCTATCCTTCCCAAAATCAGAAAATTATCCGCGTTACTCATAACGTATCATTAGAATGGAATTGAGACTGCATTGGCGAACGAGAGGGATCCAGCAGGTAGACATTAAGTTTATTGGGACAACGGAATCTTCCTCAGACCCTACAAGTCCTCACGTAGTAAAACTGTCAATCATGACAACAGCTGTGTGTCCAGCTCCGTGTCCAGCTCCGTGGCTACAAAAACACATTGAACTCGCCATTTCTTTCTTTCTTTCTTTCTTTCTTTCTTTCTTTCTTTCTTTCTTTCTTTCTTTTATATATCATCTCGGTTTGTTCTCAAGTACGCATTCATTTGACAGCCATTACTTCTTATTATTCATATTTGGCTATATATTCAGCCTAATTCAATATATCACAACAGCCATAAGTATTATAATCTTTTATCATTCCAACGTCTCAAAAATTCACAAGCTTTACCCTACCTATCATACCACTGCACCTCAAATCCGTTCTATTAATTTACAGAGAAGACTCCATTCTTATAGGTTATTTAATTCTTCTCGCATATCTATATAATTCTCATAATACCTCGGTTTGGGACATCTTCAATGATCATCTATTATCATACGGGATTTATAAATACCTGAATCACCTTGAAGCAAACATATAGTTTATATTCAAACTACTATGAAAATCTTTACCAGATAGCAACATTACGAAGAAGTTATAAGTTTAGCTAAAGCGCCATTCTTCTTAAAATATGTGCTTCATCTACACTAAGAATTTATGGGATCTATATAATAATTCATGCAAATAAGCCTGCTAAATATCAACGATTATTCTTAAATCACTTGAAAACCCTATTTAAAATAATAAATAGTCTTTTCCCAGTCACACGCGTATAGTGTTCCCTACATTTAATATTGTTGTTAATTATAACATTTTAATATTTACAAAAAGAAAAATTGCTACTG
Organism: Anabrus simplex; assembly: GCF_040414725.1. Classification (NCBI taxonomy): domain Eukaryota; kingdom Metazoa; phylum Arthropoda; class Insecta; order Orthoptera; family Tettigoniidae; genus Anabrus; species Anabrus simplex. Next base: position 45,084,831 of record NC_090266.1, on the reverse strand, counting down.
GCATGCAAATCTCGTGGTTTAATGTATTCAAAATCAGTTGTACTTGTCAAATACTGGGTATGGTTTGCCGTCATCTCGCGGTGCATCTAAGGTTTTTACTCCGTCATGATGAGCGGTCTTCTCTTTGATAGTCCTTGGTTCCTCTTCGTACTATCACGATCCATGTCTCGAACTGTGGTCTTCTTAGTTGAATCGCTGGACGTTCGCTGTAGAAATGACTGCAGGCACTTAGGCGCGATTCTTGTAGGCTCCAGATCTCGGGGTTCGACGAACACTCACGAACATAAGGCAAAAATGGGAAATCAGTTATTAAACACTGTTTATGTACTTTCAAAGGAATCTACTGATGATAAGATCCACCACTAACTTTAAATAGATTAATGTAAATAGTGGCTAATTTGTAGAAATCACTGTTCATTTCCCCATTAATCACACAGTCTATCATCACGAGTGTCCAGGGAGTATGTAAACGCTAATATTGTCAGGAATAATTCTTTAATTTTATTGGATGTCACTCACTCTTAAAATGCTTTAGATCGGTCACTAATAATTACTGAACGTAATTAGCTGTCTCACTACCTCTAAACAACCTGACGCGTTTGCCCTTTCACTGATGATTGCACCATGAGCCGCAACTGACTGTTGTTGTTATTTAAAATGTTGCGATAAGACTTCTATTCATCAATACAGTACATTATCTGGTATCACACGGCTTATTTCGCGATATTTTACATCGCACTGATGTGTTTTTCTTCTGTGACACAACACTTCATACACTGATATCCAAGTTCACTCCTAACGTGTGAGTACTCCAGCTACACAAGGTCCTGGCTCTACTTATAGCCTCCGGACAAAATGATCATGGGGGAGGTAAATTATGCCCCTGCTGAAAATGAAGGTCCGGTAATCGGAATCTTTCAGCGACGTGAAAACATTCAAATTATAGCTTGTGACCTCTACTTTCTACTGATCACATATAAAACTAAAGCGATCAGTGGATCATTCACAATCTCAAAAGCGTCCTGTTAGAAAATCACGCGTCATGGTTCATCTCGCAAGATCTCCCACTTTTTTTTCCACATTTTGTCAGATTTCAGCAGTCATCTTTAATCTATGTACTACTGTATGACAAGCGTCATTACTGATCCACCATTAAAGTATTGCATTTATATGCATCAATAATTAGTATTAAATACATCGGTTCGATGAGGCCTGACTCATAAATTTCCAAAAAATATTTCAGATGAAGGTGTTCTTCTTCTTCCTCTTTCTAGTAAATTATGGTGAAGTGGCACCATAAGAGAGCGCGATTTCAAGGTTCAGCAGTACTGCGCTATCCCTTTCTCGTTACAACGCAGAAAACTGCTCCCTTCGGGCTGGGATATCGTAAATCACATCCCGGTTCGGCATGTAGACTGCTAATTACTACATTATATGTCATAGAATGTTGCGGAAAACGGCATATATAATTGACCAAACCTCCTAACATGCCTATGACATGGTGATGAACGGTTACAATACTCATTGTTAAACTGCAATCTGGCTACTTGATTTTTCTGCCTAATGCAGGTTTTTTCCTGCGGACACTACCTTTACACAATGCGCAATGAAGGATTTTTCTGATGGTTATACTTATGACTTGTTTACCGTAATATTCTTATACATGGGCTTTTATTTACGTCGCACTTATCTTCGGACTCTTCGTGACTGTCTTCATTACCATCCTCCTATCTCGTGTCGTCAGGTTGTGTGGTCGGCCTGATCTTTCGCTGCCTGCAAGGGTTCTGTTTGTTTTAAATCGCCGCATGACACTTTGGACTGTAGCACGGCTTGTATATATTATATCTGCGATTTCAGAATATGATTTACTTTGAACATGAAGCCGTTCCATAATATATCTCTCAGCAACCGTAGTTTCCTTGGTCTTGCGCACCATTCGGGTAACAATACCAGCTTGTACTCTGTACCGGTGCTGTGCACTGCTCATCGACTTCTTGTTAACAACTGCTGGACACTGAGTACGGAGGGGGGATGTATCCACTGCCTGTACATTTGAAGTGCAAACTAGGTGTATGAATACTTATGTCACTGGGTTAATCCAGACTAATTGCGTATTTCGTTATTATTTACAAACTTTTTCCTTTTATTCGCGTTGTGTCGTTTACGATGTTTTGTGATGAAGCATCTCCGTTTATGTTTTAGTGATCTGAACTGTGTACATAAGGCAATTAGTAATTTTGTGTCGATATCCGGCACAGTGTTAGCACAGTAAGGAATATACCTGCAAACAAAATGGGTATAATGGCGGGTAGTTCGTAGGAAATGTTGGGTGAGTGCAACGAATCGCAAGAAACGGCTTGCTTTCGCCAAAGGACATATATTTAAGGACGAGGACTTCTGGAATAGTCATATTTTCGGACGAAAGGAAATACAACGTATTTGGGTCAGATGGTAGGCGAATGGTTCGGCGGAAGAAAAATATAGAGGTGCAGCCGTAGAACCTTTTGCCCACAGTGAAACACGATGGGGGTTCCCTCTTGGCGCGGGGGTGCATGAGTGCAGCAGGTGTAGAATAATTACATGTCATAGAAGGAACAATAGATCACAAGATGTACATAAATATTTTAAAGGAAAATTTGAACACTAGTGCCGAGAAATCGGGTCTCCAAAGCACGTACATCTTTCAACAGGACAACGATCCGAAGCACGCTGCTTTAAATACTAAGCTGTGGCTATTATATAACATCCCATAACAACTCAGTACACTCCCTCAGTGTCCCGATATGAATCCAGTAGAACACCTGTGGAACGTATCAGGAAACGGCGAATTTCTAACAAGAACGACGAGAAACAAACTATTCAAGACGAATGGGACAGAATTCCATCCTCCACCACGGCTAACTTAATCCGCTCCATACTGCGAAAATAGCGAGCAGTTATTGCCAGGGTTGGTGCGTCATTACGGGCTTAGCCCCATCAGATTATTGGACATAAGAAATTAGAAATGTTATATTATCTGTATTTTAGATAATTAATTTAATGAGACCAAATTTATTTCTGAGGACCACTATCCTGAAGTAATCAATGAATTGAGAAATTTAAAGTATGATTGCATTACATGTTTCGTGCGTTTATCCTGACACAAGGGCTAATTCGCTCTCGGCCTTCACAGTGAGTATTGGTAACTGTTTTGAAGGTTAGGAACGTTTGAGGGAGTGAATGTTTCAATGTACACTGACTGACAGAGCAAATGCAACACCAAGAAGGAGTGGTTCGAAAGGGATGAAAGTTGGGGAAAAAACAGAGACGGCACGGACGAATAATTGATGTTTATTTCAAACCGATATGCAGGTTACACAATGCGCACGGCATCGACTCAGTAGGATGTAGGACCACCGCGAGCGGCGATGCACGCAGAAACACGTCGAGGTACAGAGTCAATAAGAGTGCGGATGGTGTCCTGAGGGATGGTTCTCCATTCTCTGTCAACCATTTGCCACAGTTGGTCGTCCGTACGAGGCTGGGGCAGAGTTTGCAAACGGCGTCCAATGAGATCCCACACGTGTTCGATTGGTGAGAGATCCGGAGAGTACGCTGGCCACGGAAGCATCTGTACACCTCGTAGAGCCTGTTGGGAGATGCGAGCAGTGTGTGGGCGGGCATTATCCTGCTGAAACAGAGCATTGGGCAGCCCCTGAAGGTACGGGAGTGCCACCGGTCGCAGCACATGCTGCACGTAGCGGTGGGCATTTAACGTGCCTTGAATACGCACTAGAGGTGACGTGGAATCATACGCAATAGCGCCCCAAATCATGATGCCGCGTTGTCTAGCGGTAGGGCGCTCCACAGCTACTGCCGGATTTGACCTTTCTCCACGCCGACGCCACACTCGTCTGCGGTGACTATCACTGACAGAACAGAAGCGTGACTCATCGGAGAACAGAAGCGTGACTCATCGGAGAACACGACGTTCCGCCATTCCCTCATGCAAGTCGCTCTAGCCCGGCACCATGCTAGGCGTGCACGTCTATGCTGTGGAGTCAATGGTAGTCTTCTGAGCGGACGCCGGGAGTGCAGGCCTCCTTCAACCAATCGACGGGAAATTGTTCTGGTCGATATTGGAACAGCCAGGGTGTCTTGCACATGCTGAAGAATGGCGGTTGACGTGGCGTGCGGGGCTGCCACCGCTTGGCGGCGGATGCGCCGATCCTCGCGTGCTGACGTCACTCGGGCTGCGCCTGGACCCCTCGCACGTGCCACATGTCCCTGCGCCAACCATCTTCGCCACAGGCGCTGCACCGTGGACACATCCCTATGGGTATCGGCTGCGATTTGACAAAGCGACCAACCTGCCCTTCTCAGCCCGATCACCATACCCCTCGTAAAGTCGTCTGTCTGCTGGAAATGCCTCCGTTGACGGCGGCCTGGCATTCTTAGCTATACACGTGTCCTGTGGCACACGACAACACGTTCTACAATGACTGTCGGCTGAGAAATCACGGTACGAAGTGGGCCATTCGCCAACGCCGTGTCCCATTTATCGTTCGCTACGTGCGCAGCACAGCGGCGCATTTCACATCATGAGCATACCTCAGTGACGTCAGTCTACCCTGCAATTGGCATAAAGTTCTGACCACTCCTTCTTGGTGTTGCATTTGCTCTGTCAGTCAGTGTATTTTAAAATGTCAAGCTAGAGTCTAGCTTTGACTTGCCCGCAATAAAAAAAGAACAGTATAGACGAAGATGTAGCGGCGGGTTTTATGGCGACGTTATTGCAAACTCAATTATGTTCTTCTAACCTCATGTAACGTTCTTGTGACCATTCACAGAGTGAAGCTTTCCACACGTTCCTAATTTTATTTTACAGTTCGCTTTTAGCAGTTGCGGAGTGGAGAGCATAAGGTCTGGATAGTTCTTGTTCAACAGTGATTAGTATGTAGTGTTTAAAATAGTGAATAGTAGGTAGTGAAATTATTAATAACGTGTCTTTTAATATGAATAGAGTAGATTCTCTTGTGAAATCTCCATTCTCATCATTAAATTTAGAAGAAAAATTAGAAGTAAAAATACTTGGCGCGCACCAACGTAGAGATTTTAAGCTCCACCAGAGTTGCAAGAATCAGAAAAGAACATTTGCGTTATCGTGGCTTGACAAGAATTGGCTGACTGTGAGTAAAAAAAAAGAAGTCGCGTCGCTTTTCTGTTTCGTGTGCTTATTGTTTGGTGGGGAAACTAGTTGGACTGTGACAGGCATAAGTGATATTAAACATCTGTAAAAATATAGACTAGTAACCGGTGCTCAGGGATTACATAGAATATTACTTTAAATGCTTCCAAGCTTACCTTAAAATGATCGTGGAAGAGAGATGTGTTCTATACGCTTGCCAGGGACCATCCCGCCCGCCAAACCAAAAATACTGTTTTAGACGCCATACACCATTGCTTATAACGGTGATTGGTTCAGGTAAGTAAATACAGTAGAGACAATACACGACACTTACGGATTTAGCCTTGTTAAAATGGGAGACAATTCGATGGTGGCGCTCCTAGTGACTTGAGCCGAAAAGTCGCGCTAAATTCAAATATCAGTGGAAATGCATATACGAAGATGGATAAATAAATTACGTCTGGAAAGAAAGTATTATTGAGATATTAACTTCGAAGTTGCTAAAGCAATTCTGGATAAATGAATGAAGAATTATTTAAAAGGTTACTGTTTAAAGACCGAAATTAGACTTATAAACAAGATGTGAAATGGACTGCTATGAAATGGCTCGATCTTTCATTTATGCATTACTTTTTTTGCTTTAGCATTCCTGCCTGAACTTTTACAATTAGATTTGTCTTTTTCCTCATTTAAAAAACATTGTATCATCACATTAAGACACTTGTCAATAAAAATATCGGCACATTCCTTACACACATGATGCAATGAATTAACATTTAAAAGCTGGACAATTTTCCTCTTAACATGAAGCCTACTAACCGAAAGAAAATCTATAAAATCCCGGGTTTAATCTGAGAAGAGGTATAAAAGAAAGAAAAGTATGAAAATGTTGTCGATGGTGATGCTTTGAGGAATATTGACTTACAATAAGAGTAAAAATGTAACATACCCTTGGCTGTATAGTCGAGGATTTTTAAAGTCGCTGGTCTGGAAATGATCTGAACAGATCTTATAATTATAACGTCCCTTCTTTCTTGTACACCTTATCCAAATCACTTTTGTGACATTTCAAAACCCACAGATCACGCCTACAACACCACATCGGTATTGAAGGTTAACTGCTGCACTATACAGTAAAATATGCGTATTATATTTTAAGCCAGTTAAAATATGGGTCGAGCAGGTCAGAAGATTATGAAGTACTATACAAATCTCTTTGTCACTGGAAGAATATATATGCAAACACAATATTACTTACATTTTCTTGTCACGAGGGAAGTGAAGGAAAGACCGCGCATTCTTCTCTACTTCATACTTACTGCAGCCAAACACAGCACATACCTCTCCCCTCATATTGAGAGGAGATATCTAGGAATGACACACGCTACTATTTAATTATGTCAACTCACTGAAAACGCATAAATAACACCAAAAACTTCACACACAAATACACGTGCTCTTATGACAGAATCAGTAGTTCTCAGGGCTACCCGCTAGAGAGAGCTCTAATAACTGTCCCTCGATATCTCGCTGAGTGTCGCGTATTGTCTCTACTGTATTTAACGTAAGGAAGAGGAAGACATGACTGACACCTAGGATGAGGCCGAGAATTTGTTACCAACCATTGCGGAAGAAGAAAATATTAAGCGGCCAGGGAATTTTAAAAGGGTCACGGCGCGAGAAATAAAGGTCATTTATTAGCTTTAATGTATATTTGCACCTCGAGGCCAATCTCCGTAATGAGAACAGTGGCCCCGAGAGGCTCTTTTCTATCGCCGCGGCGCATACTGTCCGCCCGGCAAAAAAACAAGTATAGCAATTTCAAACCAACAACCAACAGCTGGCAGCATTGTCGTTCCTTCGGCGCACCTCTCAGCGCTACTAGTGCGACAGTGGACTGGCGTGCGCCACCTAGCGCTGGCTCGTGTTACTAAACCTTGAGTACCACTTACTATAGTTTCGCCTAAGCGCCTATTAGAAAGAGTTAAGAAACACGAAACTTCAGAAACACATATTGAAAACAACGTAATTACTTTGACTCAATTAAATGAAGGATACCGTGTTTCTAATCAGCGTCACAACGAACTTGTAGATAAGAACAGATACATTTTAAACAGGATAATTAACTGTATTAAGTTTTGCAGAACACACGAACTACCTCTTCGAAGTCATAACGAAGGTGACAATTCACACATAAATCGCGGGGTATTCTTGGATCTGTTGTCGGAACTAAGGGCATTAGACAGCTTCTACCTAGGTAAGCTATACCTTCTCAATTCTACAGTATCAAAAATACCTCGAAAACAATTCAGAATGAATTACTGGACTCTATCTTTGCGGTCTATAGAGAGACGATAGTATAGGAAATACAGAGAGCTAAATATGTAGCCATTCAGGCAGATGAAACTTCAGATATATCATACATACATACATACATACATACATACATACATACATACATACATACATACATACATACATACATACATTATCATTATAGACTGTTGTGTCTTTCAGCGTTCATTCTGCAAGCCTCTGTGAATTTACTAAACGTCGCCACAATCCTCGATTTGCAACTAGTGTTGTGGCCTCATTTAGTTCTATACCTCCTATCTTTGAATCGTTAGAAACCGAGTCTAACCATCGTTGTCTTGGTCTACCTCTACTTCTCTTACCCTCCATAGCAGAGTCCGTTATTCTCCTAGGTAACCTAGCCTCCTCCATTCTCCTCACATGACCCCTCCACCGAAGCCGGTTTATGCGTACAGCTTCATCCATCGAGTTCATTGCTAAATTATCCTTTATCTCTTCATTCCGAGTACCCTCCTGCCATTGTTCCCACCTGTTTGTACCAGCAATCATTCTTGCTACTTTCATGTCTGTTACTTCTAACTTATGAATAAGGTATCTGTGTCCACCCAGCTTTCGCTCCCGAAAAGCAAAGTTGGTCTGAAAACAGACCGATGTAAAGATAGTTTCGTCTGGGAGCTGACTTTACGACACCTTGAGTCAATCTCACTATATTATCAACCTGGGAGAACACACAACCTAAATACTTGAAATTGTCGCCCTGTTCTAGCTTTGTATCACCAATCTGACATTCAATTCTGTTGAATTTCTTACCTACTGAGATCAATTTAGTCTTCGAGAGGCTATTTTTCATACCATACTCATTGCTCCTATTTTCAAGTTCCAGGATATTACACTGCAGGCTTTCGGCACAATCTGCCATTAAGACCAAGTCGTCAGCATAGGCCAAACTGCTTACTACATTTCCACCTAACTGAATCCCTCCCTGCCATTTTATACCTTTCAGCAGATGATCCATGTAAACTACGAACAGCAAAGGTGAAAGATTACAGCCTTGTCTAACCCCTGTAAGTACCCTGAACCAGAAAATCATTCTACCATCAATTCTCATTGAAGCCCAATTGTCAACATAAATGCCTTTGATTGATTTTAATAATCTACCTTTAATTCCATAGTCCCCCAGTATGGCGAACATCTTTTCCCTCTGTACCCTGTCATATGCTTTCTCTAGATCTACGAAACATAAACACAACTGCCTGTTCCTCTCGTAGCATTTTTCAATTACCTGGCGCATACTGAAAATCTGATCCTGATAGCCTCTCTGTGGTCTGAAACCACACTGGGTTTCATCCAACTTCCTCTCAACGATTGATCGCAACCGCCCTTCCAAGATGCCAGTGAATACTTTGCCTGGTATAATAATCAATGAGATACCTCGATAGTTGTTGCAATCCTTCCTGTTCCCTTGCTTATAGATAAGTGCAATTACTGCTTTTGTCCAATCTGTAGGTACCTTACCAACACCCTATGCTAATTTTACTATTCTATGAAGCCATTGTAAAAACAAATTCTACTATTTTGCTTTACGTCGCACCGACACAGATAGGTCTTATGGCGACGATGGGACGGGAATGGTCTAGGAATGAGATGGAAGCGGCCGTGGCCTTAATTAAGGTGCAGGCCCGGCATTTGCCTGATGTGAAAATGGGAAACCACGGAAAACCGTCTTCAGGGCTGCCGGCAGTAGGGATTCGAAATCACTATCACCCGGGTGCGAGCTCGCAGCTGCGCGGCCCTAACTCCACGGCTAGCTCAGCCGGTACAATTAAATAGAAGTTCGGCATGATCATGCAATTAAAAGTTATTTATTATTTTACTACACACTAAGGAACTAACAGACACTGAAGAGGCTGCCAGAGTGACGAATGTGTGCGTCATACGGGTGAATTATAACTCAGTGTCCACGACCTTGGCAAAAACATTATACCCCTACTACCCTTCCCCACAGCACATGCAAAGTCTCCACTACTTGCCGTAGCGCTATACAAATCGGTTAGCCGGACGAACGGCTTTTGGTGCTCATTTCCGCCAAACATTATGTTAATAATAATAATTTCCTGTGGCTATTTCTAGCCGAGTGCGGCCCTTGTAAGGCAGACCCTCCGATGAGGGTGGGCGGCATCTGCCATGTGTAGGTAACTGCGTGTTTTTGTGGTGGAGGATAGTGTTATGTGTGGTGTGTGAGTTGCAGGGATGTTGGGGACAGCACAAACACCCAGCCCCCGGAACAGTGGAATTAACGCATGAAGGTTAAAATCGCCGACCTGGCCAGGAATCGAACCCGGGACCCTCTGAACCGAAGGCCAGTACGCTGACCATTCAGCCAACGAGTCGGACAAAACATTATGTTAATAAAATTAAAGAAAATAAAGGAAAGAATTAGCAGATAAGACACAAAGGCTTGTACAGATAACGATTCTTTTAAAACTAATTGGCTGTGGGCTTGCATCCGGGAGATCGTGGGTTCGAATCCCACTGTGGGCAGCCCTGAAGATGGTTTTCCGTGGTTTCCCATTTTCACACCACGCAAATGCTGGTGCTGTACCTTAATTAAGTCCACGGCCGCTTCCTTCCAACTCCTAGGCCTTTCCTATCCCATCGTCGCCATAAGTCCTATCTGTGTCGGTGCGACGTAAAGCAATTAGCAAAAAAATAAAATAATTCCTAGTTCCAGGTGGCTAAAGTGAATATGTAATGTTTACTCCACAAAGTGGCGAGGGGCGGGGGCGACGTTCCCTTCTCGCCCCACCCCCTAATCGCCGCAACTGTTTGGTAACACGCCAAAGATGCAGAAAAGGAAATTTAATAACGTGTTAATTTATACACGTGTAGACATTCCACGCGATAAAAGAGTTGCTTGTATGAAACAAACACGGTACTGTTCGGTGAAATACTTGTGTAGACGGCATATGTCAATTTGGAGCTTCGGTTGCATTCCGACCTGGCAGTCCAGTTAAAAGTAATGTATGTGTATTCATCGCTGCTTAACACACTAGCCATTGTCGATAAGCAGACAGTAAACATAGTGCGGCTGTACCATACACCAGCCTATAAGTATGCGGTCGAAAACGATGTTTACTAATGCAAGGGGTGCATTCCACCGGGAACGCAGAGTAACATGCTGCGAGTGTGACTCTGTTTCTTATCTCTTCATATTCTGACGAAACCTGCCCGCTGGCAGTCGTTCCCCTGTTAAAAGTAGGTGGTAGACACCCCACACATCACTTATACATGCGGGACATTTATAAGTGGAAAGTACGGCGTCCGGGAGCCACCTGGTATATCAATGATATTTGTAAAGAAGTGGAATCAGAGAAAAGGCTGTTTGCAGATGATGTTATTCTGTACGAAGTAATAAATAAGTTACAAGATTGTGAGCGGCTGCAGGGTGACCTCGTTAGTGTTGTGAGATGGACAGTGGGCAACAGTATGATGATAAACGGGGATAAAAGTCAGGTTGTGAGTTTCACAAATAGGTAAAGTCCTCTCAGTTTTAATTACTGCGTTGATGGGGTGAAAGTTCCCTTTGGGGATCATTGTAAATACCAAGGTATTAATATAAGGAAAGATCTTCATTGGGGTAATTACATAAATGGGTTTGTAAATAAAGGGTACAGATCTCTGCACATGGTTATGCGGGTATTTAGGGGTTGTAGTAAGGATGTACAGGATAGAGCATATTTGTCTCTGGTGAGACCCCAACTAGAGTATGGTTCCAGTGTATGGGACACTCACCAGGATTACTTGAATCAGGAACTGGAAAAAATCCAAAGAAAAGCAGTTCGATTTGTTCTGGGCGATTTCCGACAAAAGAGTAGCGTTACAATTATGTTGCAAAGTTTGGGCTGGGAAGACTTGGGAGAAAAAAGACGAGCTGCTCGACTAAGTGGTATGTTCCGAGCTGTCAGTAGAGAGATGGCGTGGGAGGACATCAGTAGACGAATAAGTTTGGGTGGTGTCTTTAAAAGTAGGAAAGATCAGAATATGAAGATAAAGTTGGAATTCAGGAGGACAAATTTGTGCAAATATTCGTTTATAGGAAGGGGAGTTAGGGATTGGAATAACTTACCAAGTGAAATGTTCAATCATTTTCCAATTTCTTTGCGATCATTTAAGAAAAGGCTAGGAAAGCAATAGATAGGGAATCTGCCACCTGGGCAACTGCCCTAAATGCAGATCAGTAGTGATTGATTCGTGTGCGCCGTGTAAGGCTTTGATATTAAATGTGGTAATCTGGTAACAATTTGTAGCGCATTTTGTTAACAGTCTGTGGTGTTAGGTTATTGACAACATTAACATTAATGCCGTCTTATGCTCACAATCCAAGCTACCCCAGAAATTTCCCGTGTCCACTGTCTCAGTACACTCCACAAGTACAGTCTCTGGATCATGCACACGTCTCCCCACCGCGCTTAGCCATCGGTGACGTCATCGGAACCCTGACATCTCAGCGCCTTGTCCTATGTATGAGATAATACACAGCTGTGATCGAATATGTTTTAGCCGCATGTTAGAGATAAGAGAACTTTATTGATATTTTAATCTTACCTCAGAAAAGGCATACCACCATGGGCGTAATTTGAGCATTTTCATTGGGGTGGCAAGGATTACCGGGGGCGGGGGTCCATGGGCCGTTTGAGAGCCATTTGCGACCAAAAAATTATTCCTAATATTCTCTAACTTTCCTTTAATATTCTACTTTAATTGAATAACCAAACCTCTGTCAAGCAAAGGATATTCACGTAGAATTAAACGGTAGACCTAATTCAAATTTATTTCTTACATGGCCTTTTTTGTATCAGTAAAAGTAAGAATCAAGCAGACAACAAAACTTTTCTTATTTAACATAATCTGACCCCATCGTAATTTTACACAAAATGAGGTCTTCTCTTACGATTTGAATTAAAGTAATTCAATAATTTTGAAAAAGTATCATCAGCAGGCTACTCGTTTTGATAGCCAAAATGAGCATTCGTGGTCCTGCAGTATGTTTTTAAACACCGCAAGCATGAAAAATACTCCGACTGAACACACTTTTCAAATACTTCTCTACAAAAATGGCACTTCTTTCTTAGATATATTACTTTTAAACTCATCTATTTCGTAAAAAAACACTACATCTCAGACAGGATGATTCCCTTGTCCAAAGTGTAAAATTTACACTTATATTTTACTCTGACCACGTTTACTTTGCTTCCATTTAGAACTTGACTTAAATTGCTGAGAACATCCGAGTTATTTTTTTGAAGTAAGGATTCTATATCTTACTTATATATATCAACAATAGGAAGCAGCATTGTTGCCTTGTAGTACTGTTGCACTGTCTCAAATGGAACTCAAATAGAATAGGCGAAGTTTGAGGAAGCGGAGATTGTTATCAGGGGAATACTGTGTAGGAGGGATTCCGACTGGAAGATGATTCGGGATTTAAATGAGACTATGGAGTGGGTATGTGGGAAACTGGGAGTGAGATTTCTAGATCCTAATGGGCGCGTAGGATATAGGGATATGTGCTGAGATGGCCTTCACTTAAACCGTAGTGGCACATGCAAGAAGGTAGTAAATTTGTTTAGACGGGTTATAGGGAGGTACATTCAGGGAAACGGGGTGACCTAGGGAGCGGTGATAAGAGAACAAGGAATTGGAAATCAGATAGGGATGACATGAACATGTTAGTGCTCAACTGTAGAAGTATTGTAAAGAAAGGATTAGAATTAAGTAATTTAATAGATATATACTTACCAGATATTGTAATAGGAGTTGAATCATGGCTGAGAAATGGTATAATGGATGCAGACATTTTCTCACGGAACTGGAGTGTGTATCGTAGAGAGAGGATAGGAATGGTAGGAGGGGCAGTATTAATTCTGGTGAAAGAAGAATTTGTAAGCCACGAAAAAATTAAAAGAAACATGAAATTCTGTAGGGTAAGGCTCATCTCTAAAGATAATAGGCAACTTGATCTCTTTGGAGTGTACAGACCGGGAAGGGGTAGCGCTGACATGGATTCAGAATTATTTGATAAGATAATCAGCTATGTGGGAAACGATAAGGAAATGAACGTGATTGTAGCGGGTGATCTCAATTTACCAAATGTCAATTGGGAAGGTAATGCGAACGACAGGAAGCATGACCAACAAATGGCAAATAAGTTAATATGGGAAGGGCACCTAATTCAGAAAGTGATGGAACCAACTAGACGGAAGAATATTCTGGATGTGGTGCTGGTAAAACCAGAACCGCCCTATAGAGAAACCGAAGTAATAGATGGTATTAGTGATCACGAAGCTGTTTTTGTGCTAATTAAAAATAAATGTGAAAGAAAGGAAGAGATTAAAATTAGGACTATTAGGCAGTACCATATGGCTCATAAAACAGGCATGAGGGAGTTTTTAGTAAGTAACTATGATCGGTGGAAAACGGTAAATAAAAATGTAAACAGACTCTGGGATGGGTTTAAAGCAATTGTTGAGGAATGTGATAACAGGTCTGTACCATTAAAGGTGGTAAGGAATGGTAAAGATCCACTATATTATAACAGAAAGTAAAGAGACTAAGGAGGTGCAGGTTGGAAGGAAATAGAGTTAGAAATGGCTGTGTAAGTAAGGAGAAATTGAAGGTACTTACTAGGAAATTGAATCTAGCAAACAAGTCAGCTAAGGATAACATGATGGCAAGCATAATTGGTGGGCATACAAAGTTTAGTGAGAAATGGAAGAGTATGTATAGGTACTTTAAGGCAGAGACAGGTTGCAGGAAGGACATTCCAGGAATCATTAATGAACAAGGAGAGTGTGTATGCGAGGATCTTCAAAAGGCAGAAGTATTCAGTCAGCAGTATGTAAAGATTGTTGGTTACAAGGATAATGTCCAGATAGAGGAGGTGACTAATACTAAAGAAGTATTAACATTTACCTATGACAGCAATGACATTTACAGTAAGATACAAAAGTCGAAAACTAGAAAAGCAGCTGGAATTGATAAGGTTTCGGGGGAAATACTAAAGACAATGGGTTGGGATGTAGTACCATATCTGAAGTACTTATTTGATTATTGTTTGGTCGGAGGAGCTATACCAGATGAATGGAGAGTTGCTATAGTAGCCCCTGTGTATAAAGGAAAGGGTGATAGACATAAAGCTAAAAATTACAGGCCAGTCAGTTTGACATGCATTGTATGTAAGCTTTGGGAAAGCATTATTTCTGATTATATAAGACATGTTTGCGAAATTAATAACTGCTTTGATAGAAGGCATCCGCGCTGAGTGGCTCATACGGTTGAGGCGCTGGCCTTCTGACCCCAATTTGGCAGGTTCGATCCTGGCTCAGTCCGGTGGAATTTGAAGGTGCTCAAATACGTCAGTCTCGTGTCGGTAGATTTACTGGCACGTAAAAGAGCTACCGCGGGACTACATTCCGACACCTCGGCGTCTCCGAAGACCTTAAAATAGTAGTTAGTGGGACGTAAAGCAAATAACATTATTATTAGATAGAAGGCGGTTTGGGTTGAGGAAAGTTTATTCCACTGAAGCCCAACTTGTAGGATTCCAGCAAGATATAGCAGATATCCTGGATTCAGGAGGTCAGTTGGATTGTATCGCGATTGACTTGTCTAAGGCATTTGATAGGGTAGATCAAGGGAGACTGCTGGAAAAAATGAGTGCAGTTGGACTTGACAAAAGAGTGACTGAATGGGTGGCTCTGTTTGTAGAAAATAGAACTCGGAGAATTAGAGTAGGTGAAGCTTTATCTGTCCCTGTAATAATTAAGAGGGGAATTCCTCAAGGCAGTATTATTGGACCTTTATGTTTTCTTATATACACTACCGCTCATTAATTTCAATACACCCAATAATTGACATCTCGTTCTCTGTAGATAAGGTCTAATACAGTGGGTACGGTTGAGGAAGCAAAGGAATAGTGCAACAGTTGTACACATGGCATGATTTTTGTTTGTGGTCATCGAGATACAATAGTACCCAACAACCAATGTTGTGTACATAAACGTTGTGTACCTATCGGATATGTTTGTTTACCTATTTGCCGACGAACGCCACATTTGGTGCGTCTGTATTGTTCCCTGTAGTGATGTGATATCTGCAGCGAACGGCAAACATTGCTACGATACATAACATGTGGTTCCTGCATATCAGTGTCTTCGTGACAGTTGAAGTGTGCACATCGCCAATATGGCTCCACGAGTGGATATATCCAATGGAAAACGTGCTGCAATTGTAGCAATTAGCCAAGCAGGTTTATCTATTCGCCAAATTGCGAAACCGTGTAGTGCGTCTATAGGAGAGTGCAATACACCCTACACACCCTTCACCGCCAGAAGACAACGTGTAGCAATAAGGACATACCACGACGACCTTGTAAAACAACTAAAAGTGATGATAAATATATCAGAATAACCAGTAAGAGAAATAGATTCCAAACAGCGCCCCAAATTCGTGCAGAATTGGTAGAAATGAATACGACAAAAATATATGTTGCAACAGTAAAAAGGAGACTGATTGACGCCGGCTTGAATGGATGTGTCATAGCAAGAAAACCCCTTCTAAGGCCCATAAATAAACAAAAGAGACTTGAATGGGCTAGAAAACATCGTAATTGGACATAGAAAAAGTGGACGAATGTGTTATTCACCGATTAATCGAAGTCCGAGATTTTTGGAACCACAAGGAGAATATTTGTTCGCCGATTAGTAGGGGAAAGGCTATCCCAGCAGTGTGTTCTGCCTACAGTTAAACAGGGCGGAGGTTCTATTATGGTTTGAGGATGTTTTGCCGGAGATAGAGTTGGCGACGTTATGAAAATAGAAGGATGTATGAATCAGAAGCAGTACCACTGCATACTTCAGTATCATGCAGTACCAAGTGGATTGCGCTTAATAGGGAAAGTGTTCACCTGACAACAGGATAATGACCCAAAACATCGGTCAGAATACTGTACAAACTACATTGCATCAAAGGAAAAACAGAAAGTACTGAAAGATGTGGTATGGCCGTCCCAAAGGCCCGATTGCTACCTTGGTTATACGCTTTTGTGTTAGTTTACTGTTAATCGCTAAGCTGTTCGCATCATCGAAGTAGAGAGTAACAAATGTCAAGTAGATTTAATGAAGAATCTGTTAGCAGAAGGTAAAAGTCCGTCATGGGAAAACCTATTTCTAGGTATATTTGCGAAGAGTGTGGAAAAGCATTTTCCCGAAGCTATCACAGGAGACGTCATGAGATATCATGTAGGACAATTTTTTAATGCAAACATTGTAGAAGAGAGTTCAAGAACGCATACAACGCTCAACGTCATGAAGCCGCGTGTAATGTAGCTTCATCGGGGACAAAATACAAAGAGCTCAACCATATTCCAGCGAACACTGATTTATGTTTAAAAGTACACCTCTGCGAGAGATTTTTAATTCTCCCTTGTTGTCTAGACCTGCTGCGAGTTCTGTTACTAAGCACAAACTTCAAGATAAAGAGAGGCAAGATCATGATTATGATAATAAGGATAATGATGCTGATCAAAACAGTAGTAAAGGGAAAGTAGAAGAAGAAAATCTGAATGTTTCATTGCCATTACAGCTTGATGATTTTACTTCATTTCCTAAGCCTACTACACGTTCTGTCGCAGTGCAAACATCTCAAGAAGAGATGCAAGGTAAAGAAGAAGGAAATTTCAACGCTTCATCGCTATCGAAACAAGTTAAGTTTGTACCTAGAAACGCTACTGCTGAAGCACGTATTACATCAAAACAAGTCCCTACACATCAACTGTCTGCATATAGACTCAAAGTTCACAACGAGCCTCTGTTACCCTATGTAGATATAAGCTACTGTAAAGACCCCAACGTACTGGTAAAACGTTTACAACTGCTAAGAGCCTATCATGATGCTGGTTACACACAGTACAAGGAAGATATTTTTGAAATAGAGCATGAATTATGTCGTGTAGGTATTATTAAGTAAGCGCTTACCCTCACCTAAGTCATCCATCTGTAGTATATAGTCGATCGAGTAGCTATATTCGTATACATTATTTCCCAACATTCTCCCTTCCTTAGGGTGTTAACTCCGCCTCTAGTTGTAGAGCCGGTCTCAAGCCCGGATAAAGAGAGGAGAGGCACCCTAGACCTTTAGACCTTTAGCCCATTAGCCCTTTAGCCCATTAGCCCTTTTGCCCATTAGCCCTTTAGCCCTTTTGCCCATTAGCCCTTTAGCCTATTAGCCCTACAAGGAATGTGCGGTAATCTAATCTTCTTAGAACAAAGGTATCCCCTGACATGTTCTAAACACATGTTGTATCTAGTACAGTGTTCTATTTTAGTCTTGATCACTTATTTAGTGTTCTAAACACTTCAATCAATGTTCCGATCACATGATAAAGTTAACAGCATAGAGTGCAGTGTTCGATTCTAGTCTTGTTATGTTTCTTTAGTGATTTGCAAGTCAAAACATGCATAATGACGTCATCACAGCAGCACGTGCTTACTCTAGCTATCCCGATGCAGGTTTAAACTTGTTCGATAGAGCTATGCCTTGACATAAGAGGAGGCCTTAACAGCTTATGCATAGCCGCTATTGTTTAAAGATAGCTGCTGTTAAGAAAAAGCACGTCGAATTTTTCAAATTACCCGCCAACACATTTCAAAGGTATGAGGTTTAGTGCTGTAAAGATACCTGCACGATGCAAAGCTAGCTTTCTTCATCAGAGTAGCCACCATCTTGTGTGAGCACCTCTAGGCCGTATCATAAGAAGCTGTGTATAGTCGCCGTCTTGTCGCTGCTACCTTGCGCAAGCTCCCCTAGGGCGTCTCATAAGAGCAGCAGCCATCTTGTGCAAGCGCTGTTAAGCTGCCTCATAAGAAGCTATGTATAGCCGCCATCTTGTAGAATTAGATAGTTGCCAATGCTAAAGGGCCTAAATAGGGATTGAACCGTCGATCTCATCATTAGACTATGTTTTTTCTTGTTCCTGATACTGCAAACCTAGGTATCAGGTAGAAAAATTTTATCCGTTTTGCTCTACGATGCACCGTTTTCGAGATATTTAACATTTTGCATTTAAGCCCCAAATTTAATGAATCGAATCAGCACGGTACGTTATACTCTCTACCATAGCTAGACCTGATCATGTTATGAAGACTCGCTTCAATACAAGCTAAAACAGAGCGAATGCCAAAGGGCTTAAGTAGGAACCGAACCGTTGATAGACTATGTTTTTCTTATGCTATCATGTTCCTCATACTGCGAACCTGGGTGTTGGGCAGAAACATTTTGTCCGTTTTGCTCTACGGTGCACCGTTTTCGAGATATTTAACATTTTGCATTTAAGCCCGAAATTTAATGAATCGAACTAGCACGACATGTTAGCCTCTAAGCTAGCTTTCTTCATAAGAGCGGCAGCCATCTTGCGCAAGCACCCTTAAAGCGTCTCATAAGGAGTTGTGTATAGCCGCCATCAGGTGTCCGCCATCTTGCGCAAGCATCCTTAGGGCGTCTCAAGCCATCTTGTGCAAGGACCCTTAAGCCGTCCCATAAGAGCAGCCGCTATCTTGCGCAAGCATCCCTAGGGCATCTCATAAGGAGCCATGTATAACTGCCATCTTGCGCAAGCATCCCAAGAGCGTCTCATAAGAACCTGTGTATAGCAGTCATCTTGCGTAAGCACCCTTAAGGAGTCATGTATAGCCACCACCTTATGCAATTAGCGTCGAGAGATGGCTGCTGTAGAATTTTTCTTTTTAAATTATCCGCCACCATATTTCAAAGGTATGTACCTAAAGAGTGTAGCACTGAGGTTTGCGATGTAAGATGGCGGATGACAGCTGACAAAAAGCGCGTGAGTTTGTTTGCTAAACAAGAGCATGTGGAATTTTTCCATTTTCCGCCACCACATTTCAAAGGTATCTAGCTAAAGATGGCAGCACGGGGCTCTCTTGATTAAAGATGGCGGATGACAGCTAACAGAACTTTTCAAATTGCCCGCTACTACATGTCATAAAGAGGGCAGCACGGTGTTCTGTGGATGAAAGATGGCGGATGACAGCTGACGAAATTGCCCGCATAATAGCAGCACAGTGCTCTATTGATTAAAGATGGCGGATAACAGTTGTCAAAAAAGCACGTGGCTTTGTTTGCAAGCAAGAGCACATAGAATTTTTCAAATTGCCGCCACCACATTTCAAAGGTATCTAGCTAAAAACTGCAGCACTGAGGTTTGTGATGCAAGATGGCGTATGACAGCTGTCAGAAAAAAGCACGTGAGCTTGTTTCCAAACAAGAGCACGTGGAATTTGCCGCCACCACATTTCAAAGGTAAGTAGCTAAAGAGGGCAGCACGGTGCTCTCTGGATTAAAGATGGCGGATGATAGCTGTCAAAAAAGCGCATGGGTTTGTTTCCAAACAAGAGAATGTAGAATTTTTCAAATTGCCGCCACCACATTTCAAAGGTATCTAGCTAAAGAGTGCAGCACTGAGGTTTGTGATGCAAGATGGCGGATGATAGCTGTCAGAAAAAAGCACGTGAGTTTGTTTAAGAGGGCAGCACGGTGCTCTCCAGATTAAAGATGGCTGCTGTCAAAAAGCATTTTTCAAATTATCCGCCACCACATTCCAAAGGTAAGTAGCTAATGAGGGCAGCACTGTGCTCTATAGATTAAAGATGGCGGATGATGGCTGTCAAAAAAAAGCGCGAGGGTTTGTTTCCAAAGAAGAGCATTTAGAATTTGCCGCCACCACATAGAGGGTAGCACGGTGCTCAAAGATGGCTGCTGTCAAAAAGCATTTTTCAAATTATCCGCCACCACATTTCATAGGTATCTAGCTAAAGATGGCAGCACGGTGCTCTCTTGATTAAAGATGGCGGATGATAGCTAAGAGAACTTCTCAAATTGCCCGCTACTACATGCTTAAGGTAGTAGCCATAAAGAGGGCAGCACGGTGTTCTGTGGATTAAAGATGGCGGATGACAGCTGATGAAATTGCCCGCATGATAGCAGCACGGTGCTCTGTTGATTAAAGATGGCGGATGACAGCTGTCAAAAAAGCACGTGGCTTTGTTTCCAAACAAGAGCACGTGGAATTTGCTGTCACCACATTTCAAAGGTATCTAGCTAAAGAGGGCAGCACTGTGCTCTGTTGATTAAAAATGGCGGATGACGGTTGTCAAACAAGCGCGTGAGATTGTTTCCAAACGAGAGCATGTAGAATTTTTCAAATTGCCGCCACCACATAGAGGGCAGCACGGTGCTCTCTGGATTAAAGATGGCTGCTGTTATGTGGAATTGCCTGCCACCACATTTCAAAGGTATCTAGCTAAAGAGGGCAGCGCGGTGCTCAAAGATGGCTGCTGTCAAAAAGCATTTTTCAAATTATCCGCCACCACATATCAAAGGTAAGTAGCTAAAGAGGGCAGCACTGTGCTCTATAGATTAAAGATGGCGGATGACAGCTGCACGTGGATTTGTTTATCTCACGCTAGTGAGGTTAAGTTGGTAGCACTAAGGTTTAGGCCCGCCAAGATGGCAGCACTGCGGATGACAGGTGACGAATTTGCAGCTACTGCGTTAAAGAGGGCAGCACAGTGCTCTGTGGTTTAAAGATGGCGGATGATAGTTGTCAAAAAAGCACGTGGATTTGTTTACCTATTCAAATCTCGCGCTAGTTAGGTTAAGTTCTGTACTACTGAGGTTTATTCCCGTCAAGATGGCAGTACTGAGGTTAGCGATGCGTTGTTGTCTGTCAAAAAGCACGTGGCTGTCAAAAAACACGTGGCTTTGTTTACCTCGCGCTAGTTAGGTTAAGTTGGCACTACTGAGGTTTAGGCCCGTCAAGATGGCAGTACTGAGGTTAGCGATGCGTTGTTGTCGATGATAGCTGTCAAAAAGCACGTGGCTTTGTTTACAAATTCAAATTTCCCGCGGGTGGTGGAGGAGACCTCTGGGAGGCCTCTGGCTGCGGTGGTGGTGGAGGAGGCATCTGGGAGGCCTCTGGCTGTGGTGGCGGTGGAGGTGGCCTCTGGGAGGCCTCTGGCTGCGGTGGCGGTGGAGGTGGCCTCTGGGAGCCCGCGGTGGCGGTGGCTGCCGAACTGTCCAATTATACTACTGTCAGAACAAATAAAAAGACAAAATGAAGGGCATGTGTTCACTGTTAGCTATTAATATGTTAAGACAACAAGATGCCAAACACAGATTACAGGGTGCATAAAATGTATTTAATGCGGTAGTTAAATCAAAGGTGTTGTACGGAGCAGATATCTGGGGAACTGAAGAAAACGTTCCCACAAGTAAATTTGCCAAATTAATAATGGGACTACCCAATTGTACAGAATGATTTGCAATGATGTAAGTCTACAGGGAGATATTCTTAAAAAGATAATGGGCCGATGACCAAGATGTTAGGCCCCTTCAAACAACAAGATAATTAAGTATTGGTTAAGACGGAAGTTGGGAGCAGAAGGCGAAGTGTTATAGATAGCCTACCAACACAAAATGAAATATCTGAACCAAGGATACTGGGTGGACGGAATAACGGATATTTTGGAAACGGTAGGAATGGGGGTACACTGGGAAAGGGATTGAT
Source organism: Anabrus simplex (assembly GCF_040414725.1). Taxonomy (NCBI): domain Eukaryota; kingdom Metazoa; phylum Arthropoda; class Insecta; order Orthoptera; family Tettigoniidae; genus Anabrus; species Anabrus simplex. Next base: position 45,062,710 of record NC_090266.1, on the reverse strand, counting down.
AGTGGCTTTACGTCGCACCGACACAGATAGGTCTTATGGCGACAATGGGATAGGAAAGGTTATATATTAGATTTAGGAAATCAAATGGACTTATACCAGGTGGCTCGCGAGCGCCGTACATTCTACTTATAAATGTCCCGCATGCACTACTGATGAGTGGAAGTCTACTAACTGATTTTCACAGGGGCACTACTGCCAGCAGCCAGGTTACGTCAGAATATGGGGAGATAACAGCTGGAGGGTCGCTCGCAGCATGTCCCTCAGGGCTACCCCTCTGATGCGCCCCCTTGCATTGGTAAATCTCGTTTTCGACCGCATAGTACTAGGCAGCACTACATTTGCTGTCTGCATATTGGCAATTGCTAGTGTGTTCAGTAATGACGAATACACAAACATCACTTTAATGTATGCAAAATCTAATCGGAATGAAACCGAAGCTTGAGGAACAGATCCGTCTGTGACAATGTTGACATTGTGCAGAATGTACTGCAATACTTCGAACGCAATCCTTCACACGGTAAGTTGATCTTCACATAACCTTGATGCTAAAATAATAATAATAATAATAATAATAATAATAATAATAATAATAATAATAATATACAAACCATCATTGTTACAACGTTCACATGTTTAATGTTACTTAGGGCACAGACGGATTAGTTAGGAGTATCCCGAACGTCAATACAAAGGTTCCTGGAAGAAAGAAAATGGCACCCGTATAAGACGCACGTACATCAGCAGCTATATGGAGATATTTTGATCGCCCATATGGACGAAGAATGGCTGCGGCATTACAGCAAGGTCCATAGTTTATCAGGAATATCCTGTGGAGCGATAAATGTTACTTTTAGAATGATTCAGTCATCGACACTCACAATCTCCTGTACTGGGCCCCGGCAAACCTCCACTGGGTTCGAACACAGCGTATGCAACACCAATGGGGGATTAAGATTAATTTGTGGTGTGGTATTCTGGGCCTGTTGTTATAGCACCTAGGGTCACCGGTAGGCGTTACTTGAAATTTTTAGAGATCGGCTTGTCCCTAGAAAACATTCTAGAAGATATTCCACTGCAGCTAATACTGCAACATTGGTTCCAGCATGATGGTGCACCACTTCGCCACTTTTGAGCCCGACCGGTCGAGTTGGCCGTGCAGTTAGGGGCGCTAAACTGTGAGATTGCATCCGGGGGGATAGTGGGTTCGAACCCTACTGTCGGCAGCCCTGAATACGGTATCTTAATTAAGGCCTCGGCCATTTCCTTAACACTCTTAGCCCTTTCCTATCCCATCGTCGCCGTAAGAACTATCTGTGTCGGTGCGACGTAAATCAAATTGTAAAAATTTTCGGGCCGTTAGGGAACATCATGATGCACGATATCCTCAACGGTGTATATGTCGTGATGGACCCTGGTAGTAGCTACCACGATCGCCTGATCTCACCCGCGCCCTCACTCCCTAGACTTCTTTCTGTGGATATATATCAAATCGAAAGTGTACTAAACTGAGTCAGAAAATGCTGAACAATAATTACAACAACGAATTTGTGAGGCCTTTGCTGCAGTGACTCCTGAAATATTGAGACTTGTCCATGCGAAACGTGTTCAGCACTGCCTGCGCCATCTGGGGCATGTTTTTGAGCATATCTATTACGAGTAGTTCTAGAAGGAAACTTTCTGGCAGATCCAACTGTGACACTTTAATTTTCTGAGCCTTGAAGCTATAATAATATGTATTAGTTTTTGTTTAATACAAACTACTCTTTTATAGAGTGGAAAGTCTGCACGTGTATTGGTAATAAGTTATTACACTTTATTTTCTGCATATTTGGCTTGTTTACAAATGCACCCTCTTATAGAACGTGTGCAGTAAAATGACTGCTGTTTGTTTCCCAACATCCGAAATACAGCGCGTTGTCGCTCCTTTGAGAACAAGTGATTAGGCATCCCATGCATCACTACTGCATGCGGGACATTTGTAAGTAGAAAGTACAGCGGTCGCGAGCCGCCTGGTATATACAGGGTTATTCACCTAAGATGTTACACAGAAATAACGTCTAAACTATTAAAACACCGAGCTCGATAGCTGCAGTCGCTTAAGTGCGGCCGGTATCCAGTATTCGGGAGATAGTAGGTTCGAACCCCACTGTTGGCAGCCCTGAATATGGTTTTCCGTGGTTTCCCATTTTACACCAGGCAAATGCTGGGGCTGTTCCTTAATTAAGGCCACGGCCGCTTCCTTCCCAGTCCTAGCCCTTTCCTGTCCCATCGTAGCCATAAGACATATCTGTGTCGGTGCGACGTTAAGCCAATAGCAAAAACAACTATTAAAAAGATATCGGTATTATGTTTTCATATTCGTAAATGATACCCAGGGGCTTGTAAAATAACGTGCTACTTATTCTCATGGGGTGATTAATAGCCGAGATATTTTTAAATGGAATGGCACAAATACCTACAGCTGGCATAAAAGTTCAACTGCGTACAAGTTCAAATATGTAAGTATTTTCAAAATCGGACAGTTACCTTTTGAGACATCAATAAAAACCGCATTTGGGCTTTTGCGTGCCGCATCAGACAGCGTACGTTCGACCAAGGACGTACTTTGTATTGGCACGCAAGCTGTTTCCTGGCATTGATTCCAGCCACAGAACGGATACCCGGCATGTACTGTAAACTATCCTACACATAATGTGATGTACCGTAACATACGCTGGGTGTGCAACGTTATTGTATGACTGGCGAACACACAACGGGGAAGGAAGATTAAAGTTTTTTGTTTTGTTTTGAAATCCATGTGTAGCAGGTTGCGCTCAGTTTGGCGTCTTTCCCCACGGATGGGAATGGGAAGGATTTGGAAAGGACGTCGTCCGTGGCCTATCTCAAAGGTACCAAGTCAAAGTAGTTATTTTATTCCTTTTAGAAACATTAACCCCCCCCCTGTCCTGTCATGAGTTCGCCTTTCGTACACACTTTGTAACCCATCACATGTGTACGATATGCTTACATGCCTGGTATCCATTCTGTGACTGCAATCACACCCAGGAAACTACTTGCGTGTCAATATGCCCTTGCCCGACTGAAGGATGAGTGAAGTTCTCCCAGCAGGGTTGCCACCTCTAGTACTTTATGGAAGTCATTAGTACGTTAGTACCTTTTACGAAAATCTAATACCTTTTGCAGAGGCATTACATTCATCAGAATGGAATGTACCACGCACCGTATTGTAGATGGATTCTCAGCGTTCGAATGGTTTATAACACTTCATGTCATCTTCTGACGATACACAAGTACAGATAATTCCATCACTTCCCGCTTGAGGATATTTAATCACATAGTGAATACCCCGCTGGGAGGAGTTCCCGGCCATTTAATTTTCATGCTAGTGCAGTTAGCTGCGTCCTGCATCGCGTTAGTTACATCCAGATCCATTTTCAGTCGCTGCATTGATGGTTGTGTATAGTGCGGACGATAGTGTTACTTAGTAATTTTCTTTTTTTTTATGAAATGAAAAATCCTTTAGGTGATTACATATGTGTTGTGGTTAGATGATATGATGACGAGACAAAAATGATAGAATACTCTTTCCTAAGCGTCATGGATGTAACTGAAGCCACTTGTTTATCTTTGTTCCAAGCAATCGTTTCGCTTTTTGAAGAATTAGAAATACCTCTCAAAAACTTGTTAGGATTTGCAGCTGATAATGCTTCTGTGATGATGGGACAGCATACGGGGATTAAAGCTAGGCTTAACGAGCTGAATAAGTATTTTTTTATCTAGATGCATATGTCATAGTGAACCCTTGAACTTACCATTCCATCGTTGGTCGGCCACGGCTGCTATAGTAGAACAATTTAGAACTCTTAAATCTTGGGTCGTTGCGGGAATAAATTCGGTCACGATCTTAACCAAACGATGGGGTTCAGAAGAAAGCCTAACTACTTGAAATGAGGAGCAAAAATGTGCTTACTAACTTTTATTTAAACTGAAAGAGCACGATAACATCGTTAATTTAATATGCATTCTTGCCACAAAACATAAAAACATTTAATTATTGATTTTTGAAAAGTTCCTAACACAGTCACATTACATAACGTCACTTCGTTTCTTCCAATGTCGAAGAGTTGCTTCAGAGAAGCTAATATGTTAGTGGACAGCGAAACTGAAAAACTGAAAAAGGGAAGACCTGAAAACCGGGCACCTATCATTCCAAACGAGAACTGAGAGTTAATCCACACGATCCGTGGAAAATCTGACTTTCAACAAGTAGAACGCCTGATTTTCTCTTAATTAAGGTTATCCACCAGTCAAATACCCTTCACGGATACGGAACATCCGCCGAATGGACCCTTAATCGAACCAAACTGACTATCAGTTGCTTTGGATAGGTTGCGAAATATTATAGGAAAGCATGGTGTTCACTACAAGTTAATGGCATCATTCACAATTGAAATAAAATTCCACCATGTATTTGTCATTCATGACACCCTTAAGTGATAAGGTACCCCCGATGCTAAACGTGCATCACCCAAACAGCTGTTCGGAAGGAACCAACAACAACATGATCCGAGAGGATCTTACGTTAAGTCGTTCTAAAGGAACAAAACTGCGAAATGCAGGAAACATTTACTAATCATGCATTTAGAAGAAATGCCAAACACTGAAGTTAATCAAAAAGTGAAAAGTCACTTGAAAATATTATTATTGAACCGATTTTCAGGTTAGAAATGGGTTTATTATGCTTAATAAATTTACCAGTCCACGCTAAAATTTACTACAATTTTAAGGAATTCTTTCCCTTGAAAAACAATGCTACCAGTACAGATCTCTCTATTTACTGTCTGTCCCAACACACTACTGGTAAAGTGATTACTTACTTATTCTAACTATGAATACGAATGAAAATACGACAAGATTAAAATATAAAATAAAATTACTGGCTGACGAATCGAAACCGCATTCGCAACTCAAGTCTCATTCTAAAACACTGAGTGTCAATAATGCACACTATCAATGAAAACGGACGTCAAGACGAGGAAACAATAAAGTCCGTAAAAAAATAAATTAACATCTCGAAGTCATACAGCTTAACACGCACGAAGAAACACAGTAAAAATATAATCTAGATCGGGTCGATGTCCCACACTTGGACAGCCCTCGTTTGTCAACAGCAGTCCCGTTATCTCAATGAGAGCTTCGCATAGACCCTCTACAATAAATCATATCGCACTGTAATGGCTACCTTCAACCAGGCCACTTCACAAAAGAAACAAAAGAAAAAGAAAAAATCTAAACTGAGACTTGAGTGTGTACAGCTACCATCCCAGACCTATCGTCGGGCTCACTTGAAATCTGTACACCCTAAACCTAATCAGTATATACATGATGCCTTCCAAGTCCTATCGTCGGGCGTGAACTAGGACGTCTCATCATCAACGACTCCAAGAATAAACACGTGACGTCCTAAATCTATCATCGGGCGTCAAAGTGGGTCGTACTGCGTCTCCCTTAACATATCAGGCGAAATGCGATTCTCAAACAACTCTGATATTTAACACTAGATTTCGTCAAACAAATACGCACGACGGAACCCACGTCTCTATTATCAAATGAATGCAAGTCGAAATACAGCAAGTGTCTACCCCTCGAAAAATACAGTAAGTGTCTACCTCATTATAATATGTGAACTCAAAAAAATAAAATAAACGTGACGAACGGTTCTCCACCTCGAACACAATCTCAGCCTGTGCACTGAAGTATTAGGGAAGCAAATGAAAATTCCCAACACACGGGTACCCTTTTAGTGGACGCTTTCAAAATAATAATCATCACCATCGCATTCGAAATTCTCAAATCGCCTATCATCAATTCCAACCATCTTATCCGTGACCTCCCCAATGAACAAATTAAATATAACCCAACCGTGTGTCCAAAGTGCTCTCTGATCCTGAAGATCGTTCATTCTCTTATCATCCATGCGGGCTTTTTGTAACAAAAATCACTGGATGTTTACTACCCAGACTTAACATTTTACAAGAGTCGTTTTCACTTGGAATCTTTCTATAAATTCACACCATAGTCGTCTCAAATTCGGATTGATTGCGGAAAACAATACAGCCTGTTTCACACAGCCTGTTTCTAAATACTTCCTCTACAAAAATACAACTTGTCTCAACACACTTTCTCCTCGCTTTATCCCAGCGGCATTACTTCCATCTCATCTCCACGTACGTATAAATCCATCGCTTTCAATCCCTTTTCCTTCACGACCCTTTTTCATACTTCGATCCCCTGGTGAAAACGATAACCATCATTAAACACATCTCTTACCTTACTATTATTAAGACTTTCAGACCTCAAGAATCCAAGAGCACACCTCGACCTTTCGCAATTCAAGTATACACGATGTCTCAAAAATTTCCTTCCCATTAATGACTGTGACTCTAACAAATTTTTTTTGACATTATCTAAATATGCCTACGATCCTTGTAGAAATAACTGGTTAAATGTAATTTAACAGAGAAGAATTTCCTTATCCCGCGGTAAACATTATTATTATTATTATTATTATTATTATTATTATTATTATTATTATTATTATTATTATTAACCAGCGTTTCTAAATGCAACTGACACCTGAAATTACAATATTCGCCACGACAAATTTACACTTATAACGTTCACAAATCCGCACTTGAATGATATCTCATCTCAACACAAAATTTTAAGCGTCGCATTTTACCGTTCTTGACATGAACTTTACACACTGAAATTTTCACACGCTGACCAAAATTTACAACGCCTTTCGCCTGATAATTACGCATATCACCCGACAATCATCTGGAAAATTTGTTTAGGACAGACAGTAACTAACTAGCTAACTACATAATATAAAATAGACAGACCTGCACATTGGTGACATTCTCAGCATTCTGATTACATCATCTCCAGCAACCTCGCACTTAGCCACTCATTTTCACAGACAACATTTTCATTTTCAACATTTCACTCATCCAAACACTACCCTTCACACACACACGAGATTAAAATTACCATAAATAATGCACTTTCTTTGTAACTTGCACCACGAACTTCCCTCGTTCTGCAGTCGACTCTAACTGTCTGATGCGCCTCCCAGAGTGGTTTCTCTCCCCGTTGTTTCAATAAGAACAGGTGTTCGGCCGATAAGGGAGTAGAACTATTTTGAATCGCTTCCCCCAGACCTTCTTCACTTACAAGAGTACAGGAAATGATAAAAATAAAATCTGCTGTGTAATTTTCAACCAGCCTACACCTTCCCAGTTCGTCTGCAAACGTTCACAGTTTCTCCAATCACTTTTCTTCTTAACTAATATATGGACTTTAGCCACGAACATGTATTGAATTATTGTCGGTCAATCTGGCGCGAATTTCTAATGACGACGGGCACGAGCTCCCGCGGCTTCAAGTTCCAGATCGACACTGAAAAATCTACGGTGGGGGGTTTCTTTTATAATTTCCAGAAGGACGCTATCCCCTCTATGAGGCTTGGTTGTGAAATCTGCCAAATTTGCTTCTAATAGACCAATTTCGATAAGATTTGTCCCAGAACTCCGGACAGACTTGCACTTATGTTCGATGTTAATTTTATAATTTTCCTACACCCACAACAGGAGAAATAAATTGTTTCTGCCCGTGCGTTTCGCGCGTTTTCTTCTGCCCACGACCTTGGCACGTGTAACTAGCTCGCCGTTCTCACGCTAACACACACTTAGGCTTAACTGCATCTAAAATTGTCCCTGGTGTCACTACCTTCACAGAGGGTGTATGAATAATTTTGCTTATTTATTTCTTCCTTTACTATCTTGTCAAAATCCCTCGTTGTGCAGAATTCATTAATTTAGAAAATTGTCGGGCACTCGAGTTCCACCGAGGTGTCCCGGCAATCCACGAGCTCGCCTTGCGGGAACCTTCCCACGCAACATCGGGCTCTTGGGAGCGCAAAATGGCTGCCCTCAAACATACAGTAGTTTCTGAATACCAAATAAATATTTGGGAAAAATAAAAATTTTTCTCACCGTAGAATTATGGGTTCATAATCCACCTACAAACGACGAAATATTTACCCAGAAAGGGGAAATATTTAAACAGATATATTCCTTCAAAATTCTAAATTATACATGGGAATTTTGATACAAATGAACCATGATTCTACGTAAAATTTCCCAGCCGATCTCACTCTTGACGTAGGGCTCTGTTACTTTCACGTATTTCCCTGTTTTCTTCTTCCAACAATAGAATTGCGTTACAGATGTCATCAACAAAGTCTTCTCTTAAGAATGAACATTGTAAACATTCAGCGTCTTCCTCTTCTTTACTCCCACTGCTTGCCTGTCCTTGGAGTGGTGCCTCGACCTGTCTTTCTCTCGACGTGACGATCATATTTACGGGTTGTACTTCTTCTTCTTCTTCTTCTTCGGTGACCATTTCCCCAGCTGGTAAGACTGCGTCATCCTGTAGTGGAATTCTTTCTTCGGCTCTATGATAAACCTTTAAGTTGGCTGCATTGAATATAGCTTCGCTGCTGCCATCCAGACTCTGAATTCTGTAGGAATTATTCCTGAAACTTTTGACCACCTTGAAAGGCCCAACATACAAGGGAGCAAATTTAGCATAGATGTTTTCCTGCGGTTTTGACATCATGGGTCTCCTAACTAGCACCAATTCGCCTTCCTCTAAGGGACGGTGGAATCTCCGGTTCCTCACCCTGCGCAACCGGCGGTCTGCCTGCCGACGTAGATGTTCTGCCGTACTTTGAATGCATAATTCCTGTGACGGGCGGGGATCGATGGGACACTGGATGACACCATGCCAGGATCTCACAGGATACCTATTGAAGTGCACGATAGAGGGAATCCTCCCAATAGATTCGTGTATGGTGTTGTTTACACAAGTCACTATCAGGGGTAGCACATCAACCCACTTGAAATGTTCTTGGGCGCAATAAATTCTACAGAATTTTGCAATCACTTGCATTACCCTTTCGCTAGGATTTCCCTCAGGATGTCTCACGCTGCTCAGGATGTGGTGAATTTCCATATTCTGAAGGGCAGTTTTGAACTGTGCAGAGGTGAACTGGGGACCATGATCTGTTAGAAGGAATTTCGGTGTGCCCATTTCCGGAATGATATTTCGGGAAATACACCTCAAGACTAGCTTGGTGTTAGCTTTTTGCATGGGAAACAGAGTTGTATACTTGGAGAAAACATCGATGGTTACCAACACGAACTTGTTCCCACGCTTTCCTTTCACGAGCGGCCCATAGATATCCATCGCGAACAGCTCTTTAGGTTGTGAAGGTAAGAGAGGAATAGGCGCCTGCCTGATCAGATAAGGGTTTGCCTTAACCCGTTGGCATGTATCACAGGTGATGATGATGTCTCTGACATTTTCCCTCAAATTTACCCAGGTGAACGTTTCTTGGATGGTTGACACAACCTTATCAATCCCTCCATGACCAATAACCCTGTGTACGTGCCAGATCAATCCCTTTCGAAGCTGCGGCGGTACCAAAATTCGGGATTTCACGTGATCGCTGTCCACGAATTTTACCAACATGTTATTCACGTACAAGTAGTTATTTGACAATTTCTGGATGGCAAAGTACCGTGGATCGTCAGCCGGAAGTGTCCCTCGGAGGAAAGAAATCATTTTTCCGCAGAAAGGATCTCTCAATTGCAAGTCTCCCAGTTGTCTCAACTCTGATAGGAAATCGTGGTCTTCCTGAACTAAGTCCAAATGATTCACGGCGTGTTCTTCCTCATTAGGATTTCTGCTTAACAGGTCTGCCAAGATGTTCGATTTTCCGGAACAGTGCTCAATTTCGAAGTCAAATTGTTGTATGAACAAGGCCCACCTAGCCACTCGTTCACTAGCGACAGCTGTTTTCATTATAAAGGTCAGCGCCTTGTGGTCGGTTTTAATGATTATGTGAAAACCATAAATCATTTTCCTCCAATGTTGCAATGCTTGAACAATAGCCAACATTTCCAATTCGGTCACGCTGTATTTGACTTCGTGTGATCTCAACTTTCGGCTATAGAAGGATAAGTAATTCCTATTATGAGGCTGGTCCAAACATTCCTGATATAGGAGTGCCCCGATTCCTACGGTCGATGCATCAGTCTGTACGATAAAGGGTTTCTCAAAATCCGGATACCCTAGCTTAACGCTGTTTAGCAAGAGCTCTTTGGTCTTCCGGAAGGCCTCTTCGTGCTCGGGACTCCATTTCCACCTGTTGTTCTTGTGAAGCAAGCTCTGAAGTGGGGCTACAACCTCCGTATAATTCATGCAATGGTCCGAAAAAAAGTTGCACATTCCAAGGAATTGCCTGACGTTCTTAATTTTGAGCGGTCTTGGGAACTTGTCTATGGCTTGGAGCTTCACCGGGTTCGGGCGAACTCCCTCACCATCAATGACATGGCCGAGAAATAGGACTTCCTTTTGACAAAAATGTGACTTCTTCAAATTGATTTTGAAACCTGATGCCCTCAAATTCTCCAGGAGTTTCCTCAAATCCCTGATATTTTCCTCAAAACTGGACGAAGCTAGCAAGATGTCATCGACATACCGAGTTGTAGCGGCTTTAACTTCATCAGTTAGACATCGATCTAGGGCGCGTATGAGAGCTGCACCGGCGGTTTTCAACCCGAATGGGAGACGATTGAAGACATACGTCTGTTGGTCAAAAAGGAAGCCAGTAAACAATTTAGACTTGAGTTCCAAACCGATATGATGATATGAGGACGTCAAATCAACGCTAATAAAACGTGATTTTCCTCTAAAACGTTTAATAACCTCTTTAATAGGAGGGGCATGATCATGCTCGGGGACTAGGCGTTCGTTGAGGGCACGAGCGTCCAAACACACGCGCAGAGACCCGTCCGGTTTTTGAACCCCGACCAACGGATTCAAATATGGAGTGGGCTGCTTGGAAATTAGCCCGTTCTCCTCCATTTCCTTAATAATTTTTGCAGCTTGCGCATAATACTTGTCCGGTATAGGGTACGGTCTCCTCTTAAACGGTGTCCAATCCGTAACAGCTAGTGCATATGTGAAATTAGGGATTAGACCCGGTTTGGAATCGAACACAGATATATATTCCATTAAGAGAGCTCTAAGTTTTTCCTTCTCTTCTACAGTACCAGGGCATTCCGCGACCTTTAACCCAATTAAGGCCTCGTAATCAGTGTCAACCTCAGCTTCCAAGACGTCATGTAACTCTTCACGATGAATCCCTTCGTCATCTACACTGTTAATTTCGCCAGCGACTCCCTCTAGTGAATTTACAAAGTCTACACATTGGGCCTCCTCTTCGCCATATTCTAATGTTCTATCTTCTCCCAATTCCTCGTTTAGTGTAATGACTTCTGCTCCCTCTTCTTTCCTGAACTTTATCTGGTTCCTGCTCAAGTCAATGACTGCGTTGGTCTCACGGATAAAATCAGCCCCTAAAATTACATTGTAGTGCATTTTGGACATGACTACGAATGCATGAGCGAAAGTTGAATTTCCAATTTGTACGTCCAAATAAGTTTGTACCTTACAAACAGCAATTTTGTCAGGAATGACCCCTCGAATTTTTACATTTGACACCGGAATAATTGGCAGTTTATTTCGTTGTCTCAAATCGTCGAAAAGAGCTTGGGAGATGATGCTAATACTGGCCCCGGTATCTACCAAACTTTTGACATGAAAATTACAGATGCGGACATTTATTAAAGGCAGTTTCTTTACTTGATTGCTCTCCTGTTTTAAATGGTCTTCCACCAAGTCATCAGAGGTAATGATCCACGAATCTATCTGTGCGACCACCCACTCATCTGACGTCTCTTCTTCAGAATCTGGGATGAGGGACTCTGAAAAATCTCCTACTGGGAATTTGAAGTTTTTTTTTTCTATCAAGAGTCGACATTGACTCTTGCTCGAAATTCGGCGCAAACGGGTTCAGACCGGAGTTTCGTTGGTCTTGCCTATGTGCCTTCTGGAATTCCAAACTTTCAGCCCCGAAACAGTCGGTGTTGACGTCCTGGCGCTGTATAGCCCCCTGCCATTTTTTTCTTTCGTGGTCCTTCCTTAACCCGTCGGTGTACTGAACACGTTCACGGTACCGTTCATCCTCATCACGGCGGAAGTTCTGGGTTCGATTATTTCCCCAGTCCCTGCGGTTATTAAGTCCATTCCTGAAAGTCCTCTGGTTTTCTCTGTCCCCATCGTATCGCCTCCAGTAAGGGTTCCTCCTTTGTGGATAATTCCAATTACCCCTACGCCTTTTCCAATCCTCATTTCGTGGATGCGAGGGTTCCCAGTTATTGCGAAACTCACGCCTCCGCTCAGTCGACTGTGGTTTCCCCTGCTCGGGTGCCTCTGGACTTCCCTCTGGAACCTGGCTAACAGTGTTTACATGTTGCTCGTGCGATCGTCCCCCTCTGGGTGCTATTTGATTATGGGTATGATCCAATTGCCTAAGGATCATTTCTGCCTGCATGGGGGTCTCTACCTTTGATGCAATGAGCATCCTTTGTACTTCGGGAGGTAACTGCTTCTGGATGGCCTGTACCAACTCTTGCTCCGAGGGCGGCGCCTCAAGTTCTCTGAACTTTACCATTTGGGCAATAAAGTATTCACTGAACTTTGTAGGGCCTATTGCATTATACCGACGTGAGTATAGCTCTAATCTAAGACTCTGCTGAATTTCCGTACTCCAAAATTTATTGAGAAACGCCCTCTGGAATTCATCAAAGGTATCAAAGTGGTATCGGAAGCCTTTAAACCATAAAAGTGGTGCCCCCTCTAAATATCTTTCAGCTACCCTCAACTGACGTTCCTCAGGAATCTTGGCGTCCCGGATGTACTCCCTGAGATCCTTAAGGAACCCCTTCGGCGTGGTATGTGGACCTCCATTAAATTTCTTGGGCTGGTCCTCATGTAACTTGATCATGTTAATAACGTTGGTGACCCCTGAGCTTTGAGATCGACTGGTATCTATATTCGAGCTCTGACCGTTGCTATTCACATGACTGATATTTGGCAATTGACCACTGAGGTCAGAGTTAACAGCTGTCGAGGTTTGACTTAATACTTTGTCCACCTGGGACTGCATATCTACCACGCTGCTAATCCAACTGCTCACTTCGCTCTTAATGAACCCAACTTTCTTGTCTGTCTCTTCCTGGGCTGACGTGATTTCCCTTAAATCCTGTTCTATACTAATTTGCCTGTCATTGAATTCCCTGGTATGTTCAGTTTTCATTTCAACTAGCTCCTCTTGAATTTCTTTAATTAAAATTTCGGAGTCCTCATTAGCCGCTTGGAGTTTACTAATTGCTTCCTCATTAACTTGCAACAGTTTCTTCTCCATGGTTTCGGTTTTTGACAATACCTGACTCTCCAATTCCACACTAATTTTATCTACCTTATTGTTCAGTGACTGAATGTCCGCAGATAATATTTGACGTTGTTCCTCTATTATGGTTAGCGTTTTCCCCTTTTCCTTATCACTGGAGATCCGCATCTCTACGACCTGTTGTGTAATGTCGTCCTTAAATTCAACCTGACTGTCAATCAGCTGTTTATGCGCCGCCTGGCTCTCCAGTAAATGCTTGTCAAGTTCCTTTCTCATCTCATCCTGACTATCACATAACCTACTGTACATGTCGTGGCTTTCGTCAAAACGCTTGTCCATATCGGTTTTTAAACTGTCATGGATTTTAGAAAATTGTTTATCAAAATCGTTCTTTAAATTGACCTGCACTTCCGCAAATTGTTTGTCAATTTCATCCCTAATTTCCACTCGGCTATCATCAAAACGCTGGTTGAGTTTACCTATCTCACCCCTAACTTCCTCTTTAAGTTCGGTACAAATAGTGTATGTCTCCTGAACTACGTTCTTCAATCCGGCCTTCAACTCATCACTAGACTCTCTACACCTAGCCTGGGTATCCTCGATACTACTCTGTAACTCCTCGATCTTACCATCCAAACTTTCATTATGAGCCTTCATGTCCTCTCTCAAATTCTCACTCTGGACTTTCGTGTCCTCCCTTAAACTATTCAAACTATCACTCTGGGCTTTCGTGTCCTCCCTCAAACTATTCAAACTGTCACTCTGGACTTTCGTGTCCTCCCTCAAACTATTCAAATTCTCATTTGTCTTACTATTTAAACTCTCATTCTGGACTTTCATGTCCTCTATCATCTGCATTAACTTCTCCAAGGTCGCCTGACCTTCCATCTCACAATACCACAAAGAATACAATAATGAGTACGCTGGCTGTTGATGCAACCAGAATACTCCAAACTACTAGGGAAAGAATTCACTACCTACTGCGTTTTCACATACAAACGCTATTATAATTTAATACCGAAACTGACAACATTCCAACAGTTGTCTCATAAAATTTTGTTTAGGTGGCTGGTATCACAAACTTGTTTAATAAAAAGAAAATTCTAAAGTTAATAAGTTGCTCTGGATAAATATCCCAAATGGTTTCGCTTCCGTAAATTAAGTAAATAACGAACATGTTAACGCATAAACTTTGAATGTAATTCAGCGTTACCACTTCCAAAATTTATATTGGCAACATGACATAAGCTTCAATACAGCTTTAAGTACTGGTTTCCTAAAAATGCATTGTGACTGTTATTATTATTATTATCTACCAAGTAGTTACGCTCCTCATTAAACGTGTTAATATCTAGCACTCTCATTGGGCATAATTCGTTTAACTGTGGCTCAGCCATAGTTCTCACCCGCTTGTATTATTTATAATGTGGCTTAGGCCTCAACATTATTTTATAATTTTCTAACATTTATTTCAATGGATAATTTCATTATCGTTATCGTGGCATCGTATCGTTATCGTGACTTTGGGCTCCTCATCGTTATCGTGACATTAAGGCCCCAAAGTTGATGGCGCCACTTCTACTGAACCCTTGAACTTACCATTCCATCGTTGGTCGGCCACGGCTGCTATAGTAGAACAATTTAGAACTCTTAAATCTTGGGTCGTTGCGGGAATAAATTCGGTCACGATCTTAACCAAACGATGGGGTTCAGAAGAAAGCCTAACTACTTGAAATGAGGAGCAAAAATGTGCTTACTAACTTTTATTTAAACTGAAAGAGCACGATAACATCGTTAATTTAATATGCATTCTTGCCACAAAACATAAAAACATTTAATTATTGATTTTTGAAAAGTTCCTAACACAGTCACATTACATAACGTCACTTCGTTTCTTCCAATGTCGAAGAGTTGCTTCAGAGAAGCTAATATGTTAGTGGACAGCGAAACTGAAAAACTGAAAAAGGGAAGACCTGAAAACCGGGCACCTATCATTCCAAACGAGAACTGAGAGTTAATCCACACGATCCGTGGAAAATCTGACTTTCAACAAGTAGAACGCCTGATTTTCTCTTAATTAAGGTTATCCACCAGTCAAATACCCTTCACGGATACGGAACATCCGCCGAATGGACCCTTAATCGAACCAAACTGACTATCAGTTGCTTTGGATAGGTTGCGAAATATTATAGGAAAGCATGGTGTTCACTACAAGTTAATGGCATCATTCACAATTGAAATAAAATTCCACCATGTATTTGTCATTCATGACACCCTTAAGTGATAAGGTACCCCCGATGCTAAACGTGCATCACCCAAACAGCTGTTCGGAAGGAACCAACAACAACATGATCCGAGAGGATCTTACGTTAAGTCGTTCTAAAGGAACAAAACTGCGAAATGCAGGAAACATTTACTAATCATGCATTTAGAAGAAATGCCAAACACTGAAGTTAATCAAAAAGTGAAAAGTCACTTGAAAATATTATTATTGAACCGATTTTCAGGTTAGAAATGGGTTTATTATGCTTAATAAATTTACCAGTCCACGCTAAAATTTACTACAATTTTAAGGAATTCTTTCCCTTGAAAAACAATGCTACCAGTACAGATCTCTCTATTTACTGTCTGTCCCAACACACTACTGGTAAAGTGATTACTTACTTATTCTAACTATGAATACGAATGAAAATACGACAAGATTAAAATATAAAATAAAATTACTGGCTGACGAATCGAAACCGCATTCGCAACTCAAGTCTCATTCTAAAACACTGAGTGTCAATAATGCACACTATCAATGAAAACGGACGTCAAGACGAGGAAACAATAAAGTCCGTAAAAAAATAAATTAACATCTCGAAGTCATACAGCTTAACACGCACGAAGAAACACAGTAAAAATATAATCTAGATCGGGTCGATGTCCCACACTTGGACAGCCCTCGTTTGTCAACAGCAGTCCCGTTATCTCAATGAGAGCTTCGCATAGACCCTCTACAATAAATCATATCGCACTGTAATGGCTACCTTCAACCAGGCCACTTCACAAAAGAAACAAAAGAAAAAGAAAAAATCTAAACTGAGACTTGAGTGTGTACAGCTACCATCCCAGACCTATCGTCGGGCTCACTTGAAATCTGTACACCCTAAACCTAATCAGTATATACATGATGCCTTCCAAGTCCTATCGTCGGGCGTGAACTAGGACGTCTCATCATCAACGACTCCAAGAATAAACACGTGACGTCCTAAATCTATCATCGGGCGTCAAAGTGGGTCGTACTGCGTCTCCCTTAACATATCAGGCGAAATGCGATTCTCAAACAACTCTGATATTTAACACTAGATTTCGTCAAACAAATACGCACGACGGAACCCACGTCTCTATTATCAAATGAATGCAAGTCGAAATACAGCAAGTGTCTACCCCTCGAAAAATACAGTAAGTGTCTACCTCATTATAATATGTGAACTCAAAAAAATAAAATAAACGTGACGAACGGTTCTCCACCTCGAACACAATCTCAGCCTGTGCACTGAAGTATTAGGGAAGCAAATGAAAATTCCCAACACACGGGTACCCTTTTAGTGGACGCTTTCAAAATAATAATCATCACCATCGCATTCGAAATTCTCAAATCGCCTATCATCAATTCCAACCATCTTATCCGTGACCTCCCCAATGAACAAATTAAATATAACCCAACCGTGTGTCCAAAGTGCTCTCTGATCCTGAAGATCGTTCATTCTCTTATCATCCATGCGGGCTTTTTGTAACAAAAATCACTGGATGTTTACTACCCAGACTTAACATTTTACAAGAGTCGTTTTCACTTGGAATCTTTCTATAAATTCACACCATAGTCGTCTCAAATTCGGATTGATTGCGGAAAACAATACAGCCTGTTTCACACAGCCTGTTTCTAAATACTTCCTCTACAAAAATACAACTTGTCTCAACACACTTTCTCCTCGCTTTATCCCAGCGGCATTACTTCCATCTCATCTCCACGTACGTATAAATCCATCGCTTTCAATCCCTTTTCCTTCACGACCCTTTTTCATACTTCGATCCCCTGGTGAAAACGATAACCATCATTAAACACATCTCTTACCTTACTATTATTAAGACTTTCAGACCTCAAGAATCCAAGAGCACACCTCGACCTTTCGCAATTCAAGTATACACGATGTCTCAAAAATTTCCTTCCCATTAATGACTGTGACTCTAACAAATTTTTTTGACATTATCTAAATATGCCTACGATCCTTGTAGAAATAACTGGTTAAATGTAATTTAACAGAGAAGAATTTCCTTATCCCGCGGTAAACATTATTATTATTATTATTATTATTATTATTATTATTATTATTATTATTATTATTATTATTAACCAGCGTTTCTAAATGCAACTGACACCTGAAATTACAATATTCGCCACGACAAATTTACACTTATAACGTTCACAAATCCGCACTTGAATGATATCTCATCTCAACACAAAATTTTAAGCGTCGCATTTTACCGTTCTTGACATGAACTTTACACACTGAAATTTTCACACGCTGACCAAAATTTACAACGCCTTTCGCCTGATAATTACGCATATCACCCGACAATCATCTGGAAAATTTGTTTAGGACAGACAGTAACTAACTAGCTAACTACATAATATAAAATAGACAGACCTGCACATTGGTGACATTCTCAGCATTCTGATTACATCATCTCCAGCAACCTCGCACTTAGCCACTCATTTTCACAGACAACATTTTCATTTTCAACATTTCACTCATCCAAACACTACCCTTCACACACACACGAGATTAAAATTACCATAAATAATGCACTTTCTTTGTAACTTGCACCACGAACTTCCCTCGTTCTGCAGTCGACTCTAACTGTCTGATGCGCCTCCCAGAGTGGTTTCTCTCCCCGTTGTTTCAATAAGAACAGGTGTTCGGCCGATAAGGGAGTAGAACTATTTTGAATCGCTTCCCCCAGACCTTCTTCACTTACAAGAGTACAGGAAATGATAAAAATAAAATCTGCTGTGTAATTTTCAACCAGCCTACACCTTCCCAGTTCGTCTGCAAACGTTCACAGTTTCTCCAATCACTTTTCTTCTTAACTAATATATGGACTTTAGCCACGAACATGTATTGAATTATTGTCGGTCAATCTGGCGCGAATTTCTAATGACGACGGGCACGAGCTCCCGCGGCTTCAAGTTCCAGATCGACACTGAAAAATCTACGGTGGGGGGTTTCTTTTATAATTTCCAGAAGGACGCTATCCCCTCTATGAGGCTTGGTTGTGAAATCTGCCAAATTTGCTTCTAATAGACCAATTTCGATAAGATTTGTCCCAGAACTCCGGACAGACTTGCACTTATGTTCGATGTTAATTTTATAATTTTCCTACACCCACAACAGGAGAAATAAATTGTTTCTGCCCGTGCGTTTCGCGCGTTTTCTTCTGCCCACGACCTTGGCACGTGTAACTAGCTCGCCGTTCTCACGCTAACACACACTTAGGCTTAACTGCATCTAAAATTGTCCCTGGTGTCACTACCTTCACAGAGGGTGTATGAATAATTTTGCTTATTTATTTCTTCCTTTACTATCTTGTCAAAATCCCTCGTTGTGCAGAATTCATTAATTTAGAAAATTGTCGGGCACTCGAGTTCCACCGAGGTGTCCCGGCAATCCACGAGCTCGCCTTGCGGGAACCTTCCCACGCAACATCGGGCTCTTGGGAGCGCAAAATGGCTGCCCTCAAACATACAGTAGTTTCTGAATACCAAATAAATATTTGGGAAAAATAAAAATTTTTCTCACCGTAGAATTATGGGTTCAATAGCTTTAGGGGAATTTAGGGAGATTAAACAAAACACGCCACACACGATGGCTGTCTATGAATGATGTAGTTCAAAGGATCGTAGAACAGTGGAATGCATTACTATCTTATTTTAGTTTATGCGCTGTAGAAGATGAGATAGCGATAGGCTGGGGTCTACTTTAAGCGCTCTGCAAGATGATATTATAAAGGGATATTTTTCATTCTTGGCTTTTTTCCTCCCAGCTGTGACCCAGCTCAATTTAGAGTATCAGGGTACTTCAAATAGACATCACAAGTTGCTTTCATCTTTAGGAGATGGAATGAAAATGATTTTGAAATATTACATGGAAGTCAGAACATGTAAATAACACACCGATTCAAGATATAAATCTCGCAGATAATAGACATTTCTTACCTATTGAGAAAATATATTTAGGAGGTAGAATAGAAGTTCTTATATTGCAGCAGAACAAGAAAGAAATGGAAAAAGGTATAAGAAATTTCAAAGTCAAGTGCCTATCATTTTATGTTGAATTCTGCAAACAGGTTTTTAAGAGCGTGGACTTTCGTGATCCTGTTTTAAGAAATTTGTCCATGTTGAACCCAGAAACTGCAAAAGAGATGGCAGTTTCATCAGTATAATCCTATTAGCTGTACATTTCCCTAATGTAATTACAGAAGGTGTTTATGAAGAGTTAGATAGGGAATGGCAATTAACTAAGTCCACGGAATCGCTACAAGAAAACCAAGAATTTATGAAATTTTGGAACTCTGTTGATGAAATGAAAAATCCTGTAGGTGATTACATATTTCGAATTTAACGAAATTTGTGATGGCAATGCTCTGTTAACCACATTCTTCTGCTACAACAGAACGGGTCTGTTACTATTAATAAGACCAAATTGAGAAACAAACTCCATTTCAGTACGTTGAATGGAGAAACTAAAAACATTCGTCTGCACAAAATGTTCATATTTCAAAACAGCTTCTTGCTTTGGCAACGCCTTCCAAGGATTAAGACAAGAGCAAAATGCGTGAGAACATATTCTAAAAGACAGCCAACATTTGATTAGTGGTATGAAGACAAAAGGCGTGCGTGTGGTATGAATATTCAACTGAAATGCTTGAGAATATTCATAGTGTTCATATGGTTAACATAAATAAATGTCTGTCAACTAGTAGTTAGCTTAGAACTGGAAGTGTTAGAAGGGTGGTGATAGAGATTGCAACATGTGTTCAAATCCCACTGTCGGCAGCCCCGAAGATGGTTTTCCGTGGTTTCCCATTTTCACACCAGGCAAATGCTGGGGCTGTACCTTAATTAAGGCCATGGCCGCTTCCTTCCCGTTCCTAGACCGTTCCTGTCCCATCGTCGCCATAAGACCTATCTGTGTCGGTGCGACGTAAAGCAAATAGCAAAAAAGTATATTTTTATAATTCAATCAATGGTTATTTGTGATAAGTGATAAGCATACTTTGTTTTATATACTGCCTTTATGAATATTCCCACTCTTTAGCGCAAAAACAAGCTTTAGTACTTTTCTTCATAATCTAGTACCTTTTTAGGGGAAGATTTAGTACGAAATTTTTTGTCTGGTGGCAGTCCTTTCTCCCAGTCACTCTCGATCACTGCTGCGATACCCGAGTTTGAAATGGACAGAAAGAGGGCAGAAATCCACGTCATTTTCAATTTACGTTATAAGAAAAAGTTATTTATGTTCATTGCAGTTTATGTATTTTGACCGGATACAATAAGGAGTTAGGCCTACATCCTCAAATATTTTTACAATGTACGTAAGAATTACAATGTTCACTATTACATTTTAAGAGACGCTTTAGAAACACTTTTAATATAATACGGAGTTAAGGTGGATAAGCTGTTGCTTGTGGTTATTTGAGTTTAAATTATCTGATAAACTCGCCAACAATCCAATCATTCTTACCGGGAATAAAATCACCGAGGTTATTTATTTCTAGGCATACTGTACATCTACCTGGTAGATATATTTACGTTGTTGTACTTTAGGGGCTGCCTGGCCGAGGCGGTAAAGGCGTGCTCGGTTC
This sequence comes from Anabrus simplex, assembly GCF_040414725.1. NCBI lineage: Eukaryota > Metazoa > Arthropoda > Insecta > Orthoptera > Tettigoniidae > Anabrus > Anabrus simplex. The sequence continues at coordinate 45,041,418 of NC_090266.1, read as the reverse complement.
GCCCGGAAGGACGTGGGTTCTAATCCCCGTCAGGAAGTCATAAAATTTAAGGTTTCCACTTCCGGAGGAGCATATGGCCCTGAGGTTCACTCAACCTACACCAAAGGCGGCCGGGCGTAGAGCTAACCACTGTACCCCATCACGTGCCGAGGTTAACAATGGTGGAAGCCTTTACCTTCCACTCCTCCAAGGGCCTTCATGGCCTGTTCGGAGGTGACTACTTTTTTGTTGTTGTTGTATTTTAATCTTGGATAGTAAATATCTATGTCCTCACTCGTGATGAAACTCCCTGTCATCGGACGCCTGTTAAATTTTAATTACTATTTTTCAGAAATTCATTGAATAGGGAAACTCACTCAACACTATAGCACTGTGCAAAATAATTGTTGCATTGCGTAATTATATTAATTTTCGCTTAATGAATAACAAGGAATTTTACTTTTTTTAATGAAAATAGTCATTCCCATGCAAGGAATTGTAAATCGTAGCTTGTAAGCTTAAACTCTGTACCTTTGTAGATGGTAACACAATCATTATAACGTATCAGTTTTCTTTGAATGTATCAATATAAGGAAATTAAACTATTTATATCCAACATAGTATGAATCAAACCGGAATATCTTGAAAAGGTGTCCGACTCGTTGGCTGAACGGTCAGCGTACTGGCCTTCGGTTCAGAGGGTCCCGGGTTCGATTCCCGGCCGGGTCGCGGATTTTAACCTTAATTGGTTAATTACAATGGCGCGGGGACTGGATGTATGTGTTGTCTTCATCATCATCTCATCCTCATCACGACGCGCAGAAAGACCTGCACCTGGCGAGCCGAACCCGTCCTGGGATATCCCAGCACTAAAAGCCATACGACATTTCATTTCATCTTGAAAAGGTCAGTTTTTGTTGCGACTATATATTTTTATTTTACAACCTCGGTGAGTAGTGGAGGAGAGCTTCATAATTACAACCGAACGTAATAATGCATCCTCGCTTCCCTGCAAAGTGTGTTCGCTCTCTCGCTTCACTGTTACGTCACGCCAGCCCGGCCGCACTGGGCTAGCCTCGACGGGCGCCCAGCTCAGCACCTCTGGTATAGAGTTATTGTGAGCGACTACAAAAGTACTTCGCAATGTTCTGAGATGGATATCAGACAATGGCATGATGATAAATGGGATGTGAAGTCAGGTTATAAGTTTCAGTACGAGGAAAAGTCCTCTCCGTGTTACTTACTGTGTTGATGGGGTGATAGTGCCTCATGGGGATCACTGTAATTATCTTCAGTGATCTTCACTGGGGTGGTCACATTAATGAGGTTGTAAAGAAAGGTTACAGATCTCTTCACATTGTTATGCGGGTATTTAAGGTTGGTAGTAAGGATGTAAAGGAGGGGGCGAATATGTCTTAAGACCTCAATTAAAGAATGGTTCCAGTGTATGGGAACCACACCAGGATTACTTGATACGAGAAGTGGAGAGGATGCAAAGGAAAACAGCACGATATATTTATGGTGGTTTCCGACAAAAGAGTAGTGTTAAGAAAATGTTGCGAACTTCGGGCTGGTAAGACTTGGGAGTAAGGAGACGAGCTGCTCGACTATGCGGTATGTTCCGTGCTGTCAGTGGGGAATTGGCATGGAAGGACATTAGTAGACGAATACGATTCAGTGTAGCTTTTGAAAGTAGGAAAGATCATAATATGAAGATAAAGGTGTAATTCACGGGGACAAAACATTTGCACGTTTCTTGAAAACATTTAAGAGAAGGCTAGATAACCTATAGATAGGGAGTCTGCCGCATGAATGACAACCCGAAAGGCAGATCATTGATTGATTGATTGATTGTTTGGAGGATAGGCTTATTGGCACAAGTAACTGGAAGCAATACCAGTCTCTGATCTTTCATGACTCACCAGCTTCGATCCTTGCGTGTAGGGTGAAATAAGAAGTACCTCTATGTCACTAAAAGGGAGATGCGTAAAACTTAACCCTATGGCGTGACCAAATATTGTATACAAGAGTTAAGTTACCAAAAATATGTACAGGTCAATGCGTTTATTTATTTATTTATTTATTTATTTATTTATTTATTTATTTATTTATTTATTTATTTATTTATTTATTTATTTATTTATTTATTTATTTATTTATTCCTGACTTACATTTGTGGCGAAGTTAGGGCTCACGGCCCTCTCTTACACTTAACCACTATAAACAGAATTTAAAAATGTAAACATAAAAGTAAGATATAGAAATTCTAAAAAGAAATAATACTACAGACAGATAATTCTAAGACTACCGGTAAGTTAGGCCTACATATCAGTACAGCAATTAATGTGATAATAATAATAATAACAATATTAATAATAATAACAAAAATAATAATAATAATAATAATAATAATAATAATAAATGAAGAAAACCCATTCACACAACATACACACAATGACTCACACAACTCAGTTTTATGTTACCAGGAAACACTTTCTGCAGGCAGATTTGAATTTATGAGAGGAAGTAAGGTGCCGAATGTCCATTGGGAGTGTATTCCAGGGTCTCGATGCGGTAACTAAAAAGGAATGATTGTAAGAATTCGTTCGACTTAGTGGAATTTCAAGTAAGGAACCAGAACGGGTAATAATTTCATGGAATGAGGAAAGAAAACGAAAATTAGAAGAGAGGTAAGTAGGAGTGTTCGTCGAGAGCATTTGGTAAACAAGTGTCATTAGGTGATAATTCCTTCGTTCATTTATGCGTAGCCATTCCAATGTTTTGAAATATGGTGTAACATGAGTGTCATGTCGCAGTTGGAAGGCATATCGTATGCATGAGTTTTGTGCTCGCTGAAGTCTCAAAGCTTGTTCAGCATTTAGATTGACTAGTACTGTATCACAGTAGTCTAAAATTGGGAATAGTAGTGCTTGGATTAATTTTAATTTAAGTTTTTGAGGAAAAGAATTCTTGTGACGTTTCAGGGCATATAGAGCTGCATGAACCTTTCTACATACATTTGTTACGTGTTCATTCCAGGTCAGATTCTCATTGATGGAGATTCCAAGATTAGTTACATTTTTAAGGTACGGTACAGCAATGTCATTGATTATGATTGGAGGAGGATTGATATTGCTTATTACATGTAATAATTTAGAGTTTCCTATGATAATACTTTGTGTTTTACGAGGATTTAGGAGTAAGTGGTTGTTTTTAGCATAGGCGGTAAGCCTTTCAATATCCGAATTAATGTGCTGAACTGTTTCATGTAAATTGTTTGTAGTGGTGTGTTTGTATATCTGCATATCATCAGCATATAAGTGGTAGTTGCAATACTGAAGTGTGGAAGATATGTCATTAATATGCAAGACGAACAGTAAGGGCCCTAGAACAGACCCTTGAGGGACACCGGATGATTTTACAGCCCATTGGGATCTTTGATTGTTTACCACAACGCACTGGCGACGATTTGTAAGGTACGACTTAAAAAAATTAAGGGCTATCGGGCCGATATGCAGAGAGCGTAGCTTGGATAATAGTATGTCTATATTTACCGTGTCGAACGCACTACTAAAGTCAAGGAGTGTCAGTATCGTCACCTGCCGTTTGTCCGTTGCTAGTCTTATGTCATCTGTGACCCGGAGATCATAATGAGGTCCATCGCAGCTTCGTTGTCTCATAATTATCGGCACATAGTTAATTACCATTGTATCAAATTGATCCAGTTTTATTTCCATAGCGTTATATGATAAAATTGTAGGTTCCTAGGTATTGTCTGTTGTCAGTACTGTTTATGTGTAGGCACCAGCAGAGCAGAGCCCGGAGCTGAGTCATGCAGTGTATAACGGCATATTACCAATGTCCCGTGCCTAAGATATCGGTATATTTATCTAGTATCCATAGAAACACATTTTACTTTGGCTCACAAGTATTTCGTGAAATATTCCGGGAAGTTTATCGTACGATTAAAAGGGAGTGCGTTATATGTATATACACTCATGTTCATAAAAAACAGAACACCTTGAAAGACTAGAGATAGGAAGTTCATATTCACAGGACATGTGCATTAGTATGTTCTGCAGAAACGATTAATGTTTCAATCACCCAGGTTCAGCATGTGTCCTGTTGCCTAGTAGGCACTGAGTCTTCCATGGGCACTGATAACTTGTTCTACGCGTGGTGGTATCGACGCGTATAAGGCGCGAATGGCATCCTTGGGTATAGCCATCCATGCTGCATTCACCTGGTTCCACAGTGCATCTTTGGTGGTTGGCATTGGGTCACAGCGCCGCATCCGTCGTTTCACCATATCCCACACATTTTCGGTTGGCGACAAATCCGGTGATCGGGTGGGAGAGGGCAACAGTATGACATCCTTTGACAACAAGAAGGCACGTGTTCGTGCAGGAACATGTGGTCGCACATTTTCCTGCTGAAATATGGCGATTAGAGTGTCGTGCAGAAAGGGTGTGGCTATGGGTCGCAAGATGTCATTCACTTAGGTCAAACTGGTCACAGTGCCCTGGACAGGCACCAACTGTGATTTTTGGTTGTACCCAATAGCACCCCACACCATAAGGCTTTGAGTTGGCGCTGTATATCTTATGCGAATGCAGTCACTATGATGACTCTCCCCCTGTGTGCGGCGAACCAAAATGCGGCCATAATTATTTTCAAACAAACAAACAAACAAACAAACAAACAAACAAACAAACAAACAAAACCTGGATTCGTCCGAAAACACTATCTGCTGTCATTCATGTCCCTGGTGATATCGTTCCATACACCACTGCAGTCCAGCATGTTTATGCACATTATTCAAAGGTAGGCGGAGAAGTGGACGACGCGCCGGTAACCCTGACCGTAATAAACGGTGACGGACTGTCACTCCTGATAGTGTACGATGTGTTACTCTGTTGCACTGTTGCGCCGGAGCCGAGAGGACGCAGATCTGTCCTGTAATGCCATTCGCATGAGGTGTCGATCTTCTCGGGGGGGGGGGGGTCTGGGTGGTGCGACCAGGCCCATCTCGTCGTGTTCTAGGGCCTTTTGTGAACAATTCTGTACACACCCGTTGCACTGCCGACGCACTTCGTCCCACACGAGCAGCTATTTCACGTTCTCTCATGCCAATAATGTGCCCTATTTCAAAATCACTCATTTCACGGTACAGTTCTCGCATATGTCTGCGAGGCATCCTGCTCATCTGCTCAAATCACACAGATCCATTACATTCGGTTTATAACGACAACGAGAACCGTGGGCACATTTTAACAGTCGGTGGTGGTGCGCCGAGATATCGATGTAGACCTTGAACCTGAGGGCCGACATGGTTCAAATGCTAATCATTTCTTCAAAACATACTAATGCATATATCCTGTGAATATGAACTTCCTATCTCTAGCCTTTCAAGCTGTTCTGGTGTTTTTGAACATGAGTGAATTTTTTTTTTTCAATTTTTAAAGGTCGAGTTGGTCGTGCGGTTAGGGTCTCGCAGCTGTGAGCTTGCATTCGGGAGATGCTTTCACATGTTTACACCAGGAAAATACTGGGGCTGTACCTTAATTAAGGCCACGGCCTCTTCCTTCCCAATCCCAGCCCTTCCTAATCATTCTGTCGCCGAAAACCTTCAATGTGTTAGTGCGATGTTGAACAAGTAGCATAACGAGCAAGTCGCCGCGTGGTTAGGGTCGCGCAGCTGTTAGTTTCTATACGGGAGATAGTGGGTTCGAATTCCACTGTCGGCAATCCTGAAGATGGTTTTCCATGAAATCTCATTTTCACACCAAGTGAATGCTGGGGCTGTACCTTAAGGCAATAGTCGCTTCCTTCCTATTCCTAGCCCTTTCCTATCCCATCGTCGCCATAAGACTTATCTGTGTCGGTGCGACGTAAAGCAAATTGAAAAAAGAAGCAAAAAAAGTGTTGTTCTGAACGTGTTGTTGTTTGAGTCATCAGTCCATAGACTGGTTTGATGCAGCTCTCCATGCCACCCTGTCCTGTGCTAACCCTGCTAAACTTTTCATTTCTACGTAACTATTGCATCCTACATCTGCTCTAATCTGCTTGTCATATTCATACCTTGGTCCACCCCTACCGTTCTTACCACCTACACTTCCATCAAAAACCAACTGAACAAGTCCTGGGTGTCTTAAGATGTGTCCTATCCTTCTATCTCTTCTTCTCGTCAAATTTAGCCAAATCGATCCATTCTCACCAATTCGAATCAGTATCTCTTCATTCGTGATTCGATCTATCCATCTCACCTTCTGCATTCTTCTGTAACACCACATTTCAAAAGCTTCTATTCTCTTTCTTTCTGAGCTAGTTATCGTCCATGTTTCACTTCCATACAATGCCACGCTCTGCACGAAAGTCTTCAAAATCATCTTTGTAATTCCGATATCAATGTTTGAAGTGAGCAAATTTCTTTTCTTAACAATGCTCTTCCTTGCTTGTGCTAGTCTGCATTTCATGTCCTCCTTACTTCTGCCATCGTTAGTTATTTTACTACCCAAGTAACAATATTCATCTACTTCCTTTAAGACTTCCTTTCATAATCTAATATTTCCTACATCACCTGCCTTCGTTCGACTGCACTCCATTACATTTGTTTTGGACTTATTTATTTTCATCTTGTACTCCTTACCCAAGACTTCATCCATACCATTCAGCAACTTCTCGAGATCTTCTGCTGTCTCAGATAAAATAACAATATCATCGGTAAATCTCAAGGTTTTGATTTCCACTCCTTGAACTGTGATTCCCTTTCCAAATTTCTCTTTGATTTCCTTTACTGCCTGTTCTATGTAAACATTGAAAAGGAGAGGGGACAAACTGCAGCCTTGCCTCACTCCTTTCTGGATTGCTGCTTCTTTTTCAAAGCCCTCGATTCTTATCACTGCAGACTGATTTTTATACAGATTGTAGATAATTCTTCGTTCTCGGTATCTGATCCCTATCATCTTCAGAATCATAAATAGCTTGGTCCAATCAACATTATCGAATGCCTTTTCTAGATCTGCGAATGCCATGTACGTGGGCTTGTCCTTCTTGATTCGATCCTCTAAGATCAGACGTAAAGTCAGGATTGCCTCACGTGTTCCTACATTTCTTCTGAAGCCAAATTGATCTTTTCCCAACTCAGCTTCAATTTGTCTTTCCATTCTTCTGTAAATAATACGTGTTAAAATTTTTCAGGCATGAGATACTAAACTAATGGTGCGGTAGTTTTCACACCTGTCAGCACCGGCTTTCTTGGGAATAGGTATAACAACATTCTGCCGAAAATCGGATGGGACTTCTCCTGTCTCATACATCTTACACACTAAATGAAATAACTTTGCCATGCTGGTTTCTCCTAAGGCAGTCAGTAATTCAGAGGGAATGTCATCAGTTCCAGGTGCCTTGTTCCTATTTAGGTCACTCACAGCTCTGTCAAACTCTGACCTCAAAATTGGGTCTCCCATTTCATCAGCATCAACAGCCTCTTCATGTTCCAGAGCCAAATTATCTATATCTTTACCTTGATACAACTGTTGGAAATGCTCCTGCCATCTTTCTGCTTTGTCCTCTTTCCCTAGAATTGGCTTTCCATCTGAGCTCTTAATATTCATACACCTAGATTTCCTTTCTCCAAAGGTTTCCTTGATTTTCCTGTATGCAGCAACTACCTTTCCCAGGACCATACAGCCTTCGACATCCTTGCACTTCTCCTTCAGCCATTCTTCCTTAGCTACCTTGCACATTCTCTCCACTTGATTCTTTAATCGCCTGTATTCTTTTCTGCCCTCTTCATTTCTAGCATTCTTGTATTTTCGTCGTTCATCAATCAGGTCTAGTATCTCCTGAGTTATCCACTGATTCTTAGTTGATCTTTTCTTCCTTCCTAACATTTCTTCAGCAGCCCTGCTGACTTCATTTTTCATGACTGTCCACTCTTCCTCTATAGTGTTTCCTTCAGCATTTTCATTTAGTCCTTTTGCAACATGTTCCTTGAAACAATCCCTCACACTCTTTTCTTTCAACTTGTCTAGATCCCATCTTTTTGCATTCTTTCCTTTCTTCAATTTCTTTAACTTCAAATGGTATTTCATTACCAACAAGTTGTGGTCAGAGTCCACGTCTGCTCCTGGGAAAGTTTTGCAATCCAACACCTGGTTTCAGACTCTCTGCCTAATCATAATGAAGTCTATTTGATACCTTCCAGTGTCTCCAGGTCTCGTCCACGTATACAGCCGTCGTTTGTGGTGTTTGAACCAAGTATTGGCAAGGACTAAATTATGATCAGTGCAGAATTCAACCAGCCGACTTCCTCTTTCGTTCCTTTGTCCCAATCCAAATTCTCCAACTGTACTACCTTCTGTTCCTTGGCCTACCACTGCATTCCGGTCTCCCATCACAATTAGATTCTCGTCACCTTTTACATATTGTATTAAATCTTCTATCTCCTCATATATTCTTTCGATTTCTTCATCATCCACTGAACTAGTAGGCATATAGACCTGCACTATTGTGGTGGGCATTGGTTTGGTGTCTATCTTGACGACAATAATTTTTTCACTATGCTGGTCGTAGTAGCTTACCCGCTGCCCTATTTTCTTATTCATTATTAAACCAACTCCTGCATTTCCCCCGTTTGATTTTGTGTTGATAATTCGGTAGTCGCCTGACCAAAAATCTTGTTCTTCCTGCCAACGTACTTCACTTATACCAACTAAATCTAACTTTAGCCTATCCATCTCCCTTTTCAGATTCTCTAACCTACCACAACGATTCAAACTTCTAACATTCCACGCTCCGATTCGCAGAATGTCAGTATCCATCTTCCTGATGATCGCCCCCTCTCGTGTAGTCCCCACCCGGAGATGCGAATGGGGGACTAGTTTACCTCCGGAATATTTTACCCGGGAGGAAGCCATCATCAGTACATCATTCATACAGAGAGAGCTGCATGTCCTCGGGAGGTAGTTACGGCTGTAGTTTCCCGTTGCTTTCAGCCGTGTAGCAGTATCAACACAGCTTAGCCATGTTGAGTATTATTACAAGGCCGTATCAGTTATTCATCTAGACTGCCGCCCTTGCAACTACCGAAAGGCTGCTACCCCCCTTTCGATGAACCATTCGTTAGTCTGGTCTCTCAACAGATACCCATCCGATATGGTTGCACCTGCGGCTCGGCTATCTGCATCATTGGGACACGCAAGCCTCCCCACCGCGGCAAGGTCACATGGTTCGCAGAGGAGGGTTCTGAACGTACCAAAACAAAAGGAATATTCTGTAGATATGAGACAAGCTGCCTTGTATGTCTTAAAAGAAGAGAATGCCAATCTAGTGTTGGTAGGGTGTTTAGAATATTTATCTGCTGGTAAATGTATGGAATCGACGTCAACAGCAAGAAGGAAGTGTACACCAGTGTTAAGTGTACGCCTCGGAAAACAACCTTACTGAAGGATAGAATAATTCGGAAGCAATCAGTTGCTGTTCCCAAGAAATCTCCAAGGGAAATCAGGGATTGTTTACAAGAATACCATGGACTAGGTATTCATGTTTCCACTGCAAAAACGCCGTTTAGCAGCTGCTGATTTAGATAGTAGATGAGCTGCAAGAAAAGTGCTGATCTGTCCAAAGAACAGAAGGGGCAGGTTAGAGTTTGGAAAGGGGTAGGTCACGTGAAAAAATAAACATTGGTCGAAGGTCTTATTGAGCTATGAAAGAACGTTCAACCTTATCTCATCGGACGGTATCAGGTACTGTATATTCGTCGATCAACAAACCAGAGAAACACTGTACAAGACCAAGTACTAACCATTATGTCAGCAAAACAGTGATTCAGTGCATTTCTCCGGCCACGTGAGGAATTTGTGTTCAAAGAATAAAGTCAAAGTTTTGGATTGGCCAAGCCAAAGCTCAGATATGAACCTTACTGGATATCTGTAGGAGAAATTGAACCGATGTGTATGTTGCAGAAATTACAAAATAATAGTTGTGTTAATACAAAATTTGTTTTGTTTTGTTTTTAAATATCTAAGGCCATCTCTTTTCAGTTTCGACTCGGTTAATTTATAATTGTTAGGTTCGTCAGTCCGCCGAAACTTTAAAACTTCAGTTAAACATTTAAGAAAACACTAGATCTGTCTCAAGTATACTTGTGTTTATGTTGGTAACTGATGTTTAGTAATTTAAACTGCTTTCTGTTTTCTTAAAAGAATTTCGAAAAAATGCTACCTGCAAAATATATACCTCAACAAAAGTTTGGAATATTGGAGTAAATGTTTTGTGGGTTAACACATGAATAAATGAACTTGGTATTTGTAATTTCAGGAGTAAGATCAAGCCCTCTCTATATATTTAACATTTCGAATGAATTATTCTTTATATAAACAAAATATGACTTGATTTGATGTATCCTTTTCTTTAACTAGTAAACAAAAAGCAAAGTCATCTCCGTACAGGCCATGAAGGCCCTTGGAGGGTTGGAAGGTAAAGGCTTCCACTATCCGTAACCTCAGCACTTGATGAGGTAGAGTGGTTAGCTCTAGGCCCGTCCGCCTTTGCCCCCAGCAATTAACCTAGTACTCATTTTTGGTGTAGGCTGGTGTAGGGCCATGTGCACCTCCGGAAGTGGAAATCTCGTTTCTTAAATTTTACGACTTCCTGACGGGGGTCGAACCCACGTCCTTCCAGTAGAACCGAGCACGCCTTTACCGCCTCGGCCAGGCAGTCCCTTGTCTTTAACTGGTACCTATTCTAAACTTTTGTTGAGGAGTGTACTTTTGAGCGGTAGTGTAGGCTGCGTGACTTTACCGATACTTCCCCTCCCATCAGCTATGTGGAAATTCCGAAACGTGCTTTAAACCAAACACAGAACAACTATGAACATGGGCTCGTCCATGTACCGTGTTCATTGGTACTGTATAGCTACATACAAAGGAGTCTTGTTTTTACGAGTGTCAGTAATGGCTGCATGTTTGAAGTACGTACTTCCTCTCTTACTTATATAGTTATTTATATGGGCCTTGGTGTCCTATATTTTACTCTGAGGTGCTTATTTGTATGGGAATAAGCTAACATATGCCTTGGTGATCATTGCTGTCCTTTCACTTGAAGTAGAAGTTTCGTGGTACTTACTTGGCACGCTGGGCGGAAGTGCTGTCTTGTGAACCCCTGAGGCAGCTCCCTAGTTAGGTCTATATGAATAGAGTGTAGCAGCTATTTTGCATATCAGCCCTTGCCTCAGTTCTTGAATGTTAGGCTGATAAATCTAATAGGTCATAAGTTATGAGTTGCGAGTCCCTGCGGCAGCCCACTAGTTAAGTCTAAACGAATACAGTATAGCAGCCATCTTGCATAATAGCCCTTGCCTCACTTCTCTAATGTCAAACCGATCAAACTAATAGGTCATAAGTAACAGGTTGTAAGCCCCTGAGGCAGCCCTCTTGTTAAGGTCTATACGAATAGAGTATAGCAGTCATCTTGCATAGTAGCCCTTGCCTCATTTCTCGAATGTCAGGCTGATCAATTTAATAGGTCACAAGTTACAAGTTGTGAGCCCTTGAGGCACCTCTGTAGAGTTAGGCCTATAAGAACAATGTATCGCCATTAGCTCCTGGTCCATCTCCTTAAATTTTGTCTCATATAACCAATGTATAGCAACCGTCTTGCCTCGGGGGCCCTAGCACTAGGAAGTTGTTCACGGCCGCCATCTTGCGCAATCGCCCCTAGGTTGTCTCCTTAAGTCCTATGTCTCCTTGAGCCAGCTTCGTCCATAAGAGCCTATGTATAGCCGCCATCTTGCGCAGTAGCCCCTGGGTCAGCACCCGGGAGTTAGTCCCATAAGAGCCCATGTATAGCGGCCATCTTGCCCATTAGACCCTGGGCCAGCTCCGGTATTTTTACCCTACTGTTTTTCCTAGGCATTCCCTTGCTGTTTCTACTACAGCGTCCTTGTATGCCACCCATTATCTTTCTATATCCTGAACCTGCTTACTGTCTACTGTTCGATACTTCTCACTAATCATATCCATGTACTTTTGTCTTAATTTCCTCGTCCTGGGGTTTTTCTACCCTTATTCGTTTGCAGACAGATTTCACTTTCTCTGTCCTAGGCCTAGAGATACATAATTCACTACAGGTCAGAGAGTGGTCTGTATCATCAAAAAAATACCGAAAAACCCGTACATTCCTAACAGGCTTCCTGAATTCGAAGTTGGTTAAGATATAGTCTATTATGGATCTGGTACCCCTAGCCTCCCATGTGTAGCGCTGAATAGCCTTATGCTTGCGAAGAATGTATTCGTAACTGCTAAACCCGTACTAGCACAGAAATCCAGCAAACGCTTCCCATTCCCATTAGCTTCCAAATCTTCCCCATATTTACCAGTCACTCTTTTGTATCTTTCAGTTCCATTTCCACCGAGCTCGATAGCTGCAGTCGCTTAAATGCGGCCAGTATCCAGTATTCGGGAGATCGTGGGTTCGAACCCCACTGTCGGCAGCCCTGAAGATGGTTTTCCGTGGTTTCCCATTTTCACATCAGGCAAATGCTGGGGCTGTACCTTAATTAAGGCCACGGCCACTTCCTTCCCACTCCTAGCCCCTTCCTCCCTCATCGTCGCCATAAGACCTATCCGTGTCGGTGCGACATAAAGCAAATAACAAAAAAGTTCCATTTCCAACGTTCATGTTACAACAGATTCCAGTCTATCCTTACTTGGATCACCGCTTACAGTTGAGGCCGTGAAGGAAATTGCGAAGCAAATGCTAACAGAATTAATGAGGCTGTATGATGGTCTACGAGTGATCAATTCTCACATAGCATACTTCTTATTGAAGAACTGTATATTTATTCCAAAATGTAATTACTTTCTGCGGACCACACCTCTATGGTTATTTCCTTCATTCCTCGCTCAAGCTGATGAGTTGACAAGAAGTTGCCTAAATATACCGTTTGAGGAAAATAACTGGATCCAAGCGAGTTTGCCAATTCGATTTGAAGGCCTTGGAATTTGTAGATTACCGTAACTGATATTTCCATTCCCGATTTTCTTGCTTCCGCTTATGGAGAATCTGACTTTATCAACTCTCTGTTCTCTGATTACGGTGATAATATCGAGATATGCCATGACCGACGCAAGACATCACTGGAATGCCATGACCAATAACTTTAGCCCTCCAGCTTCCCTGTATTCAGAAAGAGGTTGGGATTTGGTAAACACCCGTCGAATTTTCGATTATTTGATTCTGTCATGTCCAACAGAAATTGATCGAGCACGACATCAAGCTTAAGGCTTTTCCGTCGGCCAATGTGGGCACACTTGTGGATAACACGTCGTTTAAAATGGCAGTCGGCTTACGTCTTGGTTGCAAAATATGCCAGTCACATAAGTGCATGTGTTGAGCGGAAGTCGACGTTTATGGCCGCCATGCTGTAAGTTTCCCTAAGAGTGCTGGACGATTTTCAAGACACTGTTCACTTAATGACATTATCAAAAGAGCTTTTACATCTATCGATGTCCCTTCTGTCCTAGAACCGAGTGGAATTAGTCGCACAGCCGGAAAACGCCCTGATGGTCTGACTTTAGTCCCATGGAACAAAGGCAGATCTCTCTTGTGGGATGCCACGTGTGTCGATACTTTAGCACCATTTCATTTGCCTCACACTTGCAAGGCTGCTGGTTCTGCTGCGGAATTGGCCGTGCCCAATAAAACGGTGAAATACAGAGCAGTAATGGACAACTACATCTTCGCGGTATTCGCAGTCGAAACGATGGGAACGTGGTGTCAAGAGGCTAAAACTCTGATTTCAGATATTGGCAAACAGTTATCTGCAATCACTGGAGACTCTCCTTCAACAGAATTCCTGAGAGCGGATAGGAATTGCTATCCAGCAAGGAAATGCTGTCAGCGTTATGGGCACTTTTCCGGATAACGCTCCACTGGACGAAGTCTTTTATCTTACACCGTAGACTTTTGAGCTGGAGCGAAGCGTCAGAAAAATGATAGTTGAAATATTATTTCGTAATTATATAAATGTATGTAGTTGTTGCCAGTTCATATTGTAATTTGTTAAAGAATTTCACAGATCAGACTAACCATTATGAAAGCTCACGCTTCGCTCCTGAAGATAACCACTGTAGCATGGCAAGCACGACAAGTAGTAGAAATACGACAGTTGGGGTGGTCAGATTCCATTCCATATTTCAATGTTAATAGCTCCGCATACGAAAGTGATCGGATCTTGCCGAGTGGGAACTAGGGAGACGATCGCTCAAGAATACCTGCGCGTACAGTAAGTAGCAAATACATTAGAGTTAAATACGGGTCAGTCACTGATGTTAAGACAGAGAAATGGTGGACACGATGATGATGTATGAGACAAATGAAAATATACAAAATATGATACTTAATAGAGTATAGCCTATATTGACAATATACATTAATATTAACGAAATCCGGCTGTTACAAATACATTATTTCTCTAAATTTGATCTTATTGCTCCACATCTTCTGTCTTTCCTTTCGTTTTCATTATCTAATTACACTGAAGAAAATGGAAATTGCAACACCCAGAAGGAGTGGTGCTACGTTGCTGCAATTGAACATGCAGGACGAATGTTCGCTTGTGATTCGATGATTACACTTTCAGGTCCCTCTGACCGCAAGTTTGGACAACAATCAATACAGGATGTGCCCACCACGAGCTGCAATACATTGATGAATTCGTCGAGGCATGGAGTCAATAAGGCCCTGGATCGCTTCCTGAGGAATTGTGGCCCATGCTTGCTGCACTGCACGGGCCACTTGTTCCAGAGTTGTGGGTGGCTGAGGACGGTTGGCCAGTTGTCGACCCATCATGTCCCACACATGCTCAATAGGACTGAGGTCCGAGGATCTGGCGGGCCATTCTAAGGTTGTGATGTCGTGGAGAGCTTCTCTGGAGATGCGTGCAGTGTGAACCCGGGCATTGTCCTGCTGAAACATCCCATTAGCAATGTTCGCCATCGTAGGGACAACCACTGGATTGAGTACCCTATCAAGGTACTGTCGAGCAGTCATAATGCCCTCAACAAGCACTAATTGTGATTTCACATTAAAGCCAATAGCTCCCCAGACCACAATGCTTGGTGTTGGCCCTGTGTGCCTCTCGACAATAAGATCTGGGCGGCCCCTCTCCCCGGTACGTCGGCGCACACGATTCCGGCGATCACTGCGGGCAAGACAGAAGCGCGATTCATCACTAAAGACGACCCTATGCCATTCGTCGACCCACGTTGATCTTTCTCGCCACCAGGCCAGCCTTGTACGTCGCTCTTGTGTGGTCAATGGAACACCTTCTGCAGGGACACGGGCTCGTAAGCCAGCTGCACGCAGGCGATTACCAACTGTTTGTTGTGTAACGTGGGGTGCCACAGCTGCTTGAATTTGCGCTGCTGTTGCATGGGGTTCCATCCGGGCCATCCGAATGATGCGGCGATCCTCTCTCACAGTTGTCTGTAGCGCTGGGCCTGTGCCAGGTCTACGAGTGTGGGTAAATTCATTTGACCACTGCTGCCATACACGTTGTACCGTAGATGCCTGTCGGCCAACACGTGCAGCGACAGTCCTTAGCGATAATCCAGCCTCACACAGCCCAATTATCCGAGCCCTCTCAAACGGCGACAGTTGTTCATAGCGTGTTGATAGCGTGCTCTTCTCTGTCGTCGAGGCATGTTTGACGGGGAACACTTTACTGCACAGACTGCAAGTCAACTACGCTACACCAGAGTCCGTATACCGGAGTTGATTCCTCCGCGACCAATCACGTGGGGAAACCTGTAGCAACAATCCAATGGGTCTGAAACTTTGATCGTTTACATACCTACATGGCATCGTTCCATATCTTGAAAATTAACACAAACGACCAATGCCTTCATGGTGTTGCAATTTCCATTTTCTTAAGTGTATATTGAATATGCACATTGAAACATTTAGTAATCAAAAGATTGGAGTGCATTCCTTGCAAATACAGTTAATAGAATAATCCTGTACTAATCTGACCTTACATAATAATAAATTTAACAACTATGCTTACTGAGCGAGTTGATTGTGTGGCATTGAGCTGGAAATCGACCATCGGCAGCCCTGAAGATGGTTGTCCATGGTTTCCAGTTTTCATAAAAGGGAAATGCATGTTCTGTACCTCTGTTAAGCCACAGCCCCTTACTTTCCAGTCCTACTCGTTCCCTATCCCATCGTCGCCTTGTAAATTAACCAAAAGTTGATGGGAAGGTAATGACCTACAAATGTTGAATAAGTTAATCTGGGGAGGGGTCCGGCTCCATGGCTACATGGATAGCGTGCTGGCCTTTGGTCACAGGGGTCACGGGTTCGATTCCCAGCAGGGTCGGAAATTTTAACCATCATTGGTTAATTTCCCTGGCACGGGGGCTGGGTGTATGTGTTGTCTTCATCATCATTTCATCCTCATCACGACGCACAGGTCACCTACGGGCATCAAATCGAAAGACCTGCACTTGACGAGCCGAACTCGCCCCGGGATCTCCCGGCACTAAAAGCTTTACGCCATTTCATTTCATCTAGGGAGGGCATCTGAATCAGAAAGTGACGAAACCAAGTAGAGGGGAAAATATTCTAGTCGTGGTGCTAATAAAACCTGATGAGCTCTATGGGAAAACTGAAGTAATTGATAGTGTAAGTGATCACGAAGATGTGTTTGTCATAGTTAAAAATAAATGCGATAGAAAGGAAGGTTGTAAAAGCTGGACTGTTCGGCAATACCATACGGTTCATAAGAGAGGCATGGGAAATTGTTTTAAAGTAATTATGACCAATGAAAAATGTATATACAGTGGCGGTCAAAATAATAGAGCCACCTCTATTGAGGGGATTAAGAACTAGGTTATCTATTAGTTCGCAAAATCTCCACGAGTGCCCTGTTGTCAGTCCCTTTTAGACATCATCAGGGAAGACGTCGCTGCTATCTGTAGTCGTGCGAAAGGGAGCGTTTGAGGTAGACGTGCGAAAAGAGGCATAAAGGTAAGAATCTTATGGGTCAAAATAATAGAGCCGTTTTACAGAAGTCCCGTTCAAATTGATTTTTTGCAGTTCTTTTGGAGGCTAGCGATATTATTTGTCAAAAAATCTCCACTCAATATTATTTTGTATGTAAATTGACGTTTGGTTTTATTTATATTCTTCTAGATGGGCAGAGCAAAGAGTACGAGTGATGATGAGCGTATAGTAATGTTCCGGATGTTCAAAAGTGGGATGTCCATGAATCAAACAGCCAAAGATTTACACGTTTCGTGAAAACGAGTCCGGAACGCCATTAGACTGGCAAAACAAACACAGCCGCAGGTGGAGAACAGGGGGCGACCTCGTGTAACTTCTCGCGTAGATAGACTCATCACCAGGGAAGTAAAGAAAGACCCATTTTTGTCAACACCACGACTGAACGCCATTTTATTTAGCGACAAAAATGATGTTCAACCATCAACCTAAACGATTCAAAGACGACTGAGATCCGCAAAATTGAATGGGCGCATTGCGAGACAGAAGCCACATGTTTCAAAAGCTAATGTTCGGAAAAGGTTGGCCTCCGCCCGGAGAAATGAACAAACGCCTAATATTTGGTGGAGGAACATCCTTTGGTCCGATGAATCCAAGTATAATAGGTTTGCCTCAGACGGAAAAGTCTATGTGCGCTGCCCACCAAAGCAGGAATTTAATCCCAAGTACACTTTAAAAACTGCGAAATACGGTGGCGGAAGTGTTACGGTATGGGAATGCTTTTCATGGTACGGCATTGACCCAATACACCGTATCAATGGTATAAGGAACGCAGAAATGTACAAAGACATCTTGGCAAATGTTATGCTGCCTTATGCTGAAGAGGAAATGCCGCTGAAATGGAAATTTCAGCACGATAACGATCCAAAGCATACTGTAAGGATCATAAGGCAGTTTTTTCAAGACCACCATATCGAAGTATTAGAGTGCCCACCTCAGTCCCCTGACGCATCACCCATTGAGAACTCATGGGAGATCGTAGACAAGAAAATTGACCGCTCAAAAGCTACATCTTTAGACAAACTTTGGGAAGAAATCCAGAGAGCCTGGTATGCGATCAGCAGCGACGAATTCAGGCGTTTAGCCGACTCTGTGGGTAAGAGGTGCAGGGCAATCGTCAAAAATACGGGTTACCCCACGGAGTACTAATTCACTCCGATGCAAAAACAACTTTTCCTGTAAATTTCGTAAGACTGCGATCAAGTACAAAATATTTGTGTCAATTGGCTCTATTTTTTTGACCCTGTGGTCTGGTATTCTTTTGAATATTATGGATCAGTTTGAGTTGTGTTATCTATATAACTGACTGTGGTACAATGTGACTCTGTTGTAATGGGTCCTGTGCAACGAAAAATTTTGTTTCCATCATAGTACAAACATGTCTAGTAATAAATTTGTACTTTATTCCAAACCTTTGCCAGGTGGCTCTATTATTTTGACCACCACTGTATATAAAATAACTTGTCCGTCCTGACTGACTGACTGACTGACTGACTGACTGACTGACTGACTGACTGACTGACTGACTGACTGACTGACTGACTGACTGACTGACTGACTGACTGACTGACTGACTGACTGACTGACTGACTGACTGACTGACTGACTGACTGACTGACTGACTGACTGACTGACTGACTGACTGACTGACTGACTGACTGACTGACTGACTGACTGACTGACTGACTGACTGACTGACTGACTGACTGACTGACTGACTGACTGACTGACTGACTGACTGACTGACTGACTGACTGACTGACTGACTGACTGACTGACTGACTGACTGACTGACTGACTGACTGACTGACTGACTGACTGACTGACTGACTGACTGACTGACTGACTGACTGACTGACTGACTGACTGACTGACTGACTGACTGACTGACTGACTGACTGACTGACTGACTGACTGACTGACTGACTGACTGACTGACTGACTGACTGACTGACTGACTGACTGACTGACTGACTGACTGACTGACTGACTGACTGACTGACTGACTGACTGACTGACTGACTGACTGACTGACTGACTGACTGACTGACTGACTGACTGACTGACTGACTGACTGACTGACTGACTGACTGACTGACTGACTGACTGACTGACTGACTGACTGACTGACTGACTGACTGACTGACTGACTGACTGACTGACTGACTGACTGACTGACTGACTGACTGACTGACTGACTGACTGACTGACTGACTGACTGACTGACTGACTGACTGACTGACTGACTGACTGACTGACTGACTGACTGACTGACTGACTGACTGACTGACTGACTGACTGACTGACTGACTGACTGACTGACTGACTGACTGACTGACTGACTGACTGACTGACTGACTGACTGACTGACTGACTGACTGACTGACTGACTGACTGACTGACTGACTGACTGACTGACTGACTGACTGACTGACTGACTGACTGACTGACTGACTGACTGACTGACTGACTGACTGACTGACTGACTGACTGACTGACTGACTGACTGACTGACTGACTGACTGACTGACTGACTGACTGACTGACTGACTGACTGACTGACTGACTGACTGACTGACTGACTGACTGACTGACTGACTGACTGACTGACTGACTGACTGACTGACTGACTGACTGACTGACTGACTGACTGACTGACTGACTGACTGACTGACTGACTGACTGACTGACTGACTGACTGACTGACTGACTGACTGACTGACTGACTGACTGACTGACTGACTGACTGACTGACTGACTGACTGACTGACTGACTGACTGACTGACTGACTGACTGACTGACTGACTGACTGACTGACTGACTGACTGACTGACTGACTGACTGACTGACTGACTGACTGACTGACTGACTGACTGACTGACTGACTGACTGACTGACTGACTGACTGACTGACTGACTGACTGACTGAC
This sequence comes from Anabrus simplex, assembly GCF_040414725.1. Taxonomy (NCBI): domain Eukaryota; kingdom Metazoa; phylum Arthropoda; class Insecta; order Orthoptera; family Tettigoniidae; genus Anabrus; species Anabrus simplex. The sequence goes on along the minus strand of NC_090266.1, from coordinate 45,021,438 downwards.
TGACTGACTGACTGACTGACTGACTGACTGACTGACTGACTGACTGACTGACTGACTGACTGACTGACTGACTGACTGACTGACTGACTGACTGACTGACTGACTGACTGACTGACTGACTGACTGACTGACTGACTGACTGACTGACTGACTGACTGACTGACTGACTGACTGACTGACTGACTGACTGACTGACTGACTGACTGACTGACTGACTGACTGACTGACTGACTGACTGACTGACTGACTGACTGACTGACTGACTGACTGACTGACTGACTGACTGACTGACTGACTGACTGACTGACTGACTGACTGACTGACTGACTGACTGACTGACTGACTGACTGACTGACTGACTGACTGACTGACTGACTGACTGACTGACTGACTGACTGACTGACTGACTGACTGACTGACTGACTGACTGACTGACTGACTGACTGACTGACTGACTGACTGACTGACTGACTGACTGACTGACTGACTGACTGACTGACTGACTGACTGACTGACTGACTGACTGACTGACTGACTGACTGACTGACTGACTGACTGACTGACTGACTGACTGACTGACTGACTGACTGACTGACTGACTGACTGACTGACTGACTGACTGACTGACTGACTGACTGACTGACTGACTGACTGACTGACTGACTGACTGACTGACTGACTGACTGACTGACTGACTGACTGACTGACTGACTGACTGACTGACTGACTGACTGACTGACTGACTGACTGACTGACTGACTGACTGACTGACTGACTGACTGACTGACTGACTGACTGACTGACTGACTGACTGACTGACTGACTGACTGACTGACTGACTGACTGACTGACTGACTGACTGACTGACTGACTGACTGACTGACTGACTCCGAACCAAAACTACTGGACATAAAGAAATGAAATGTTGAGGATACATTTAGAGTGCAATGTAGGTGCTCGCTAGGGGAGGATTTTTGGATATTTCGTCGTTAAGGGGGTGAAATTTTAAAATGAGTGTATCTATATCTCAAAACATTAAAAGTTTACAGATGTAAAAATGGGTATTTAGAATCTCCTTTAAAAACAAGGAAACACGTATTTTTTGTTTTCGGAAAATCCCAACAGCAGGGGTGAAAAAGGGGTTGAATGCCTTTAATGAGGATACTTATATCTCAGAAACTGAAGATATTACAGGCCTGAAAATTGGTATTTGGGATCTCCTTCGAAAATAAAGAAACACGTATTTTTTTGTTTTTGGAAAATACAAGTAATGGGAGGGTAAAATAGGGTTTTTTTAAATGATTGTATCTACATCTCAAATTTTTAAAATATTACAGGTGTAGAAATTGGTATTTAGAATCTCCTTTTAAAAAAGAAACGCGTTTTTTTGTTTTCGGAAAATTCCAATAGGAGGGGTTTAAAGGGGTGAAAAAGGGGTGAATGCTTTTAATGAGGACACATATCTCAGACACTGAATACATTACAGACCTGAATATTGGTATTTGGGATCTCCCTTAAAATATAGAAACATGTATTTTTTTTGTTTTTGGAAAATCCAATTAATGGGCGGGGGGCGATGTTAAGGGGGTGAATTTATAAAACTGAGTGTATCTATATCTCAAAACTTTTAAAGTTTACGGATGTAAGAATTGGTATTTAGAATCCCCGTTAAAAATAAAGAAACACGAATTTTTTGTTTTCGGAAAATTGTAATAGGAAAGGTGAAAAAGGGTGAAAAAGGGGTTCTATGCCTTTAATGAGGATACTTATATCTCAGAAATTGAAATATTACGGACCTGAAAATTGGCATTTGGATTCTCCTTTAAAATTAAAGAAACACGCATTTTTTTGTTTGGAAAATCCAATTAATGGGGGTGGAAAGGGGGATGAATTTTAAAAAATGAGTGTATCTATATCCTAAATCTTTTAAAGTTTACAGATGTAAAATTGGTATTTAGAATCGCCTCTAAAAATAAACAGATTTTTTTGTTTTCGTAAAATCCCAATAGGAGAGGTGAAAAAGGGGTTGAATGCCTTAAATGAGGATACTTATATCTCAGAAACAGAAGATATTGCAGACCTGAAAATTAGTATTTAGAAACTCCTTACAAAATAAGGAAACACGTATTTTTTGTTTTTGGAAAATCAAATTAATGGGAGTTAAACAGGAGTGACAAATTGGGGTGAATTTTAAGAAAATCTATATCTAGAGTATATCTCAGAAACGTAAAATGTTGCAGACGTAAAAATTGGTATTTGGAATCTCCTGTAAAAGTAAAGAAACATAGGTGATTTGTTTTTGGAAACTCCACTTAAGGGGAACTAAAAAGGGGGGTGAAATTTTAAAATGAGCATTTCTACAGTATATCTCAAAAACTGAACATGTTACCGAAGTAAAGAATAGTATTTTTCATATCTATTAAAATAAAGAAACATGTATTTTTTGTTTTCTGAAAAACTACTTGGTTGGAAGAGTAAAAGTGACTGAAAATGGGGTTGCATTATTTTAATTAGGATACTGATATCTTGAAAGTTGAAGATGTTACAGACGTGAAATTTAGTATATGTAATCTCCTATAAGAATGAAGAAATTCGTATTTTTAGTTTTTGGAAATTCACCTAAAGTGGGGAGGGGGAGAATTGAAAAATTAGTTGAATTATTTGTATGATAGTATTATCTCAAAAACGAGAGATTTTGCAGACGTGAAAATTAGTTTTCTGAATCTGCTGTAAAATTAAACACGTATTATTCGAAAATCCAATGAAGGGGGGGTTGAAAGAATTGAAAAATTAATTAAATTAATTGTATGAGGATACTTACACCTAATAAAAACTAAAGTTGTTACAGACGTGAAAATTGGTTTTGGATCTCCTTTAAGAACAAATAAAAAAGCGTTTTGGGGGAAATTATCTTGGGGGCGGGGGTGAAAAGGAGTTGAATTCCTTTTATGAGGACACATTTCTCAAAAACTGAAGATGTTAGAGTCGTGATAATTGGTATTTAGAATATTCTATACTATTAAAGAAACAAGTATTTCTTGTCGGAAAATTCACTTGTGGAGGAGGGGGAGTGTGAAAGGAAGTGAAAAAAGTGAATTCTTTTTATGGGGATACTTATATCTCAGAACTGAAGGTAACAGACGTGAATATTGGTATTTGGAATCTCCTTTAAACATAAAGTAACACGCCTTCTTTTTTTGGCGGGGGTAATCAACTTAACGGCGGTGGGGTGAAAAAGGAGTTGAGACCAATTGATTTTGCTGTTCATAATGTACTTATTCTGATCATAATCTGATCATTTTTAATCTCTCCTGGGTTCGTTTTCAAGAGCCATCTTTTCCTTTGGAGAACATAAAGTTAGATTACAGTAGATTGTCTTGGCATATAAATAAAAATTTAAATACATTCGTGTGGCCAGAAATCTCGCGCACTTGCCTACGCGCGACGGTGGTGCTGGTCACGTTGTCAGCAATGACAATTGCAGCAGATGTAATTTACCGCCAAGTAGCGGTCTTTCATCTTGCTGTGGGGTTCAGAACATCAATAATAATAATAATAATTGTTACCGTGTTTTGGTGGTAGTTATGCATGAAAGAAGGTGCTGGGTGGTGAATAGGTCTCAAGCTACTAAAGTGAAATTAATTTTAAAATTTAACAAGGTTATATTTTCTTTTCAAAATTAGGTAACAACAAATAGAACAGGTACTTAGTAGCCGAAACACGATTGAAAAATACATTTACATAGGTTCCCCATTTGGGGCTTCAAAAGTCAGAAACATAATTCTTGAGCAATGAGCCCAACCTTACAATGAACACCATACAACAAAGGGGCCGAAAACCCCCAAACATGCCAGAAACATTTGCTTCCAATTACACCCAAAAGCCTCCTTGAGGCAGAGACACAATTTTCAATAAAGGGCAACTTCCCCTTAAAATACAAACCTATCATAGGCCACTCCGAACTCCACTTTTAAGCTGTCCTCCAAGGACGTATACACAGGGGTAAAATACCCAACCTACTGAGGTCTGTTAAATGACAAGAAGGTTAATACATGACCTCTAAAATACAATTTGAGAGGAGGCGAATTTGCACTCCTAATACACTTTGCTTAAGACCTACTTGGCACTAGGCCGTTAATACAAGGGCTAATCCCATACTACAGAGGTGACTTAATAGCAATTTACATTACATTACGGAAGAATTGGTTGAGAAAAATAAGTTCACCTCAAGACGATGTGAGTGGGAGCTCGAGAGGGTTAAGCACTCTCTATCCCGATATGTCGTTTTAAAATAGAATATATGAAAAGAGTAGTTACATTTTAGGAAAAGGTTACATGGTTGAACGCTTAGAACCCGCCCCGAAAGTTAAACTGCTGAGCTAGCAAAGAAAGAAGTTATTAATCGGCCATTACCTTGTTGTTGACCGCAGCCGAAGAAAGAGGCGCTTCCCGCCCCCTGCTATGTACTTAACACACTGAAAGATGGAACAGAAGTGGCCCGGAGACCCGAAAATCAGCAGTTTATATCCTCTCGCGGAAGGTTCTAGGCGTTAGGGGAAAGAAAACACCCTCCCACAAACTCTTTATTGGGTAGGACCCCGCAACAGATTCAAGTTGGGGGAAGATACACCAGATTGGTCAGAAATTAATAGAAGAAATTCGGGATTGGATACCTTCATAACAAGGGGAAGAAAGGGGTAAATATTGCCAACTTAAACAATGACAGAAAGAAATTTAACAAAGAACAAACTCTTGAAATTAAATTTTCTCCAAAAAAATAGTTCTTTGACTCCGCACTAGGTTGCACTATTGTAGATCTTCAGTAGTGTCCTCTAGAAGAGAAAGTTCACACTTCTTACTTCAAGCGAAACAAAAACACATCAAAAATGACACAGTTCAAAAACTCAAAATTTTCCACGTGGTGACATCTTCTGAGAAGGTAAAGAATTAACAGCGTAGATAAAGTTCAGACTTCCTCCAGCAGAGGAGTTTCACCTGGCGCAATTTTTAAATTAGCGGCGTGGAGGTGTACCGCCCGGTACAGACCTCCCCCCCCCCAAAAGTTCCTCCAGGGGTGACACATGATATCTGTTTGAAACAAGGTCCAAGTTATGCTGTGGATATGAAGATTGATTGCAGAAGCCTTTATAAGATTTCTTAATTTGGTTTGATTTAGTTTCAAAATTTTGTTGTTGCAGATGAAGTAAAGTCTTTATATTTGTAGAAGTTGAGTTCTGAAGATAAACTTTTAATACTTAAAAGTGATGAAAAATTTTGCATACTCCACCAAATATTGCAGTTAAATTCCCAAGTGTAGTCATTACTTATAGTAACTGTTCATGTAGTAGATGGTGATGAAGTGGGATGGTCAGACCGGCCGTTGCGGCTTGCGTCCAAAAGAGGCCGCTCGGACCCCTCAAGTACCCTGAGATACCGCTCGCCCGCACTATGAGGGGAGCAGAGGTGTTGAAGCACGCCGCGCCCGCGGTGAACATATACAGGCTGCGGGCAAGTAGCAGGTCGTGCGCCGCACATCAGCCTTGGCCGGGAGGAGAGCTCCGGCTCGCCGTGCACACGTCGTCCTCGCTGGGGCCGAGGGGGCCCGTCCTCTGCTCCAGTTGCTGCACGGCGCCGCGCGGCTGCGGGGGCACTGAAACATTAAAGCTTGGCGGCAGAATTGTGTTGGACCATCATCTTTTTTTTTTTAGGGGCACAGGCTTGGTGAGGAGGTTGAGGGGTCAGCGGCGTGCAGATATCCATGGCATTTACTCAAATCAAGCCACAGTGTGTATTGAAGCAGGAGACGGGAGCGTGGTAATGGCCGAGGCAAGGACAGAATGGCAGTTTAACGGATCGGGGAAGGTTTTACAAGAGGCTTACATATAAGACAAAATATTATAGAAGGGGCAGAAAGCCTTAAAAGTTGAACTCAAAAAAAATATAACCTTCATATTCCTTTCAAATTATATGAAGCAAGTTGACACAAAATTTACACTGGTTTCACCTGTGACAGGTGAACCCTAAATATCCTCTCGGTGGCTGGATTGCTTAATAACAACGTAACCGGGGTGAGGAAATCGAGAATAACACATGGCCCATGGAATCTGGGGGCAAGCTTGCCCGCGGGAACAAAATTTTTGACCATTACTTGGTCACCTACCTTTAAAGGGGTGGGTCTCCGTCCACGATCATACCTTTCCCTAACCTTTTCATGAGATACTTTAAGATTAGCTTTAGCCTTCTTCCAAAGATCTTTAATGTTGTCCGGATCTATTGTCTCGGGCAGAATGTCACTCAGAGACCAGAGGTTAGAGAGCGGCGTGTTGGGAACAAACTTAAACATCAAAGAAGCTGGAGTGAACTTGTGAGATTCATGAACCGCCGAATTCAAAGCAAAAGCTATCCAATGCAGGGACGTGTCCCACCTGGAATGATCTTCATGATGATAGGCAATAAGTGCGGACCTGAGATTACGGTTAACCCGTTCAGCCAGGGATGGTTGAGGGTAATAAGCAGAAGTAGTTACATGAGAGATGGATAAGTCAAAACAGAATTTACGAAATAAATTAGATGTAAAAGCCTTAGCATTATCAGATACAATATATTGGCACGGACCAAAAGAAGCAAAAATAGAATTTAAGCAAGTAATTGTAGACTGAGCGGTAGCCAGCTTAGTCGGAAATAACCACGAAAATCTTGTAAAACCATCTACGCATACAAAGATGAACTTGTTGGCATTCCCCTTTGACTGGGGGAAGGGTCCTACATAATCAATATACAGGCGTTCCATGGGGCGCGACGCTTGCTGAGAAGACAAGATGCCTACCTTGGTGGACATGGTCGGTTTACTGAGCAAACAAGATTTACAAGCTTTTACAAGTTCACGAATTTCGCCGTCCATACCTTTCCAGATGAACATTTCACGAATCTTTTCACGGGTTTTAAAGATTCCAAGATGCCCTCCTAATGGGGTCTCATGATAATACTTGAAGATCATAGGTACAAGAACCGCTGGAACAACAACTTTCATCAACTTATCATGCCTCGAAGGGCAACATAGAACACCATTCCTCAGAACATAAGGGACAGCATGTTCCCCAGAAGAAAGGGTTTCCATTATCGGAGCCAGCGTCGGATCTTCACGTTGGTATTTCTCAATATCCCTAAAAAGCATGGGAGCATCTGTTAAGATGGCATTAACACCAGATAGTATGGACTCGGAAGGTGATGAACTGTCGACCGGTTCGTGGGTCTCGACGTCGTTATGAAACATACGGCTGAGTCCATCAGTAACAACATTTTCGGTACCTCTGATATGTCTAACATCAAACTGGAAGGCGGAAATACGAATAGCCCAGCGGGCTATACGACCAGTACGACGCGGCCTACCTAAGACCCAGCTTAAGGCTTGATTATCTGTCTCCAGGTCGAATTTGACATGTTCCAGATAGAGACGGAACTTTTCTAAGGCAAATAAGACTGCCAACCCTTCGAGCTCATAGATGGAATACTTGGCTTCTTGAGCCGACAATGTCCTAGACGCATAGGCGATGGGGCGCCTCCCTAGTTCAGTCTCTTGAAGAAGGACTGCAGCTACCGCTGACGACGACGCGTCGGTTTGGACGATGAATTTCTTCGAGAAATCAGGCATAGCAAGTACAGGGGCATTACAAAGTGCTAATTTAAGGTCTTCAAAAGCGGCTTGTTGAGAAGGTCCCCACTCGAATTTGATGCCTTTCCTACGAAGAAGGTTTAAGGGCGCCGCTCTATTAGCAAAGTTAGGAATGAACTTTCTGAAGAAATTCACCATACCAATGAACCTGGCGATACCTTTAATGTCCTTGGGAGGTTTAAAATCACGGATGGCCTGTGTTCTAGAATGATCGACTGATACACCATCGGGTGACACAATATGCCCTAGGAATGACATAGAGGGCTTAGCAAAGGCAACCTTGGACAACTTAACAGTTAACCCAGCCTTACGAAGGCGATCGAGAACTTCTCGCAAATGATCTAGATGTTCTTCAAAAGTCTCTGAAAATACGACGACATCATCTAAATAGTGATATAAGTATTCGAATTTGATGTCGGAGAAGACCCTATCTAGTAGCCTAGTGAGCACAGCTGCTCCGGTGGGGAGCCCGAAAGGCACGCGGTTGTATTCATATAAATTCCAGTCCGTGGCAAACGCTGTAAGGTGTTTAGACTCTTCGGCAAGGGGAATTTGATTGTAGGCCTGATTTAAGTCCAAGATGGTGAAGAACTTGGCCTTACGAAACCATGAAAAACAAGAATGAAGGTCAGGAAGGGGCACAGATTGCAACACCACCTTCCGATTGAGAGCCCTGTAATCAATGACAGGCCTGAAGCCGCCTTGGGGTTTCGGGACTAGGAAAATAGGCGATGAATACGCCGACTTAGAGGGCCTAATAATACCATCCTTCAACATCTGATCGATAATTTCTTTCAGAGCCTTCATTTTAGGTGGAGATAGCCTATAAGGTGGAAAACGGACAGGAATCGAATCCGTGACCTCAATTTTGTATTCAATAAGGTCAGTAACACCAAGAGTATCAGAGAACACCTCGGGAAACGACTGACACATTTTGCGAATACTATCAGCCTGCTCCTCAGGTAGATGTCTAAGGTCTAACAACATCTCATCCTGGGTAGGCGAAATAGAATAACATGACACAGAATTACACTTTAATAGTGGTATTTTACAACTAGAAGCAAATTTGAATGTGCACGACCTAGACTGGAGATCGAGCACAAGACCAGTGTGAGAAATAAAGTCAGCTCCCAATATAATGGGGCAAGACAATTGCTTTGCCACAAACAATTTAATTTTCCATGTAAACTTAAAAATACGAATCTTGACCAATAAGGAACCTAGAATTTCTAATGGAGATGAATTAGCCGAAACGTATTGAACAGGAGAAGATACATAGTCAGGAAGTTTACAAACCGATTTCAATTTAGAATACCATACAGCCGAAATAATCGAACAAACACTGCCTGAATCTAAGAGAGCTGTAATAGGCTCGTTATTTAACTCAATCTTAAGAAAAGGAACCGGTGCGGGGGAATCCGCCGCAATCCTAAGACACTCTTTGGGACCTTCAAAAGATAAATTTGAAAATTGCTCGTTCTCTAAATTTACAACCTGTTACCAGGGGCTGAGTCTCGGGAAGATGGATTAGTTGACTCAGCCGAAGCCACTAGTCACTTTTTATTATTGGCATAGGTAGAATTTGCACCAGAAGTTGAGCAGGAGGGGGTGCTATTCGAGTTTGGGCAATTCTTGGCGATATGTGAGAAAGCCCCACATTTAAAACAGCCTTGTGCTGAACCAGCTCCATTATTTGCCCTACTAGTTTTGACCAATGGACATTTATTGCGAAGATGGTCAGGCGACCCGCAAGCATAACATTTACGGGGTGTGACTGGTCGGCGAGGTGGAGGCCGAGTGTTACTAAAGGAAGGCGGGGGTTCTTTCGCTACACGCAAAGAATCGGCGTATCTAACTCCTTCCGCTGAGACGGCCAACGCTTCAAATTCAGAGAAAGTTTGCGGGCACGCCGCGAAACACAAGTATGACCTATAAGATGGTGAAATGCCTTCCACAATAGCCTGTACAATCTGATCTTCAGGAAAATGAAGGGCAAACACCCTAGTATAAAACTTAATATCTTGGATGAAGTCTGCCAAGTTTTCATCCAAGCGCTGTACACGGTAATAGTACTTCTGAATAAGGGAGGACCTGGCCCTAGCCGGGATGAAATTAGCTAGCAAATGGGCATGGAAATCCTCAATAGATGATTGCTCGGCAATGGCTCTTACGATTTTATCAGAGAGAATACCAATAGCATACGGATAGATAATTTGCAAAATTTGACATGGAGAAAGAGAAAACACAAATGCATGATCCTGAAATTCAACCAGAAATCTTAAAAATGAAATTATTTCACCGGTGGTATTAACCGAAAACTTAGAGATACCTCTGAGCAACATTGCCAATGGATGAGGCAAGCTGCTAAACCCGGGTGACATAGTAGGTAAAGGTTTCAATGGCAAAGAAGTTAATTCAGAACGGATGTTACTCAGCGATGCACGGCGTTCAGATTCGTTGTCCAATGGGGCAGAGATAGTTTGAGCAGCGATGGTTTTCCTATTTACTTCTCCCTTAGCAGGTTCTTCCTCGCTACCTACATTCACTATGGTGGGCTGATCAGATTTGGGAGGAACTTCCCCAGTTAACAATTGAGTGACCTTACTAGATAATTCGGAAATATTTTCCAGGAGCGTACTAGCTTCCTTCCTCTGAACGTCATTCAGTTTTAGAGACAACAGATCGTTAACCCTATTCGAAAAATGATATAGCCTGCCTTGCACACGCTTAATTTGATTGGGAGACGGATCATTTTCATCAAAAAAACTAACTACAGAAGCTAACCCAGTAATATTCTCCGTGATCGTGGAAAGAGAATCGTCAATTTCTTTCTCTCCCAAATTGGGGATGGAAATGGGCAAATCTAGGGACTCTCTAAGCTTGTTAGTGTCTACTGCAACCGTGCCTCCAGATTGCACATTTCTGATAGTTAATTCATAGATCAACTCCTCTTTGCGCAAATAATTAAGATGGGGAACATCGCGAGGGCCTGACATGATGACAGAACAATTTTGAAAAAGTCAAAAAATTCCAGCAACTGGGAAAGTAGTTAGAGTTCGGAACAAACAATATTTAGCCGTCAAAAGGGGCTAAATTGAGACCCATTCAACCACGCTCTGCTACCACTTGTTACCGTGTTTTGGTGGTAGTTATGCATGAAAGAAGGTGCTGGGTGGTGAATAGGTCTCAAGCTACTAAAGTGAAATTAATTTTAAAATTTAACAAGGTTATATTTTCTTTTCAAAATTAGGTAACAACAAATAGAACAGGTACTTAGTAGCCGAAACACGATTGAAAAATACATTTACATAGGTTCCCCATTTGGGGCTTCAAAAGTCAGAAACATAATTCTTGAGCAATGAGCCCAACCTTACAATGAACACCATACAACAAAGGGGCCGAAAACCCCCAAACATGCCAGAAACATTTGCTTCCAATTACACCCAAAAGCCTCCTTGAGGCAGAGACACAATTTTCAATAAAGGGCAACTTCCCCTTAAAATACAAACCTATCATAGGCCACTCCGAACTCCACTTTTAAGCTGTCCTCCAAGGACGTATACACAGGGGTAAAATACCCAACCTACTGAGGTCTGTTAAATGACAAGAAGGTTAATAAACATTTGCTTCCAATTACACCCAAAAGCCTCCTTGAGGCAGAGACACAATTTTCAATAAAGGGCAACTTCCCCTTAAAATACAAACCTATCATAGGCCACTCTGAACTCCACTTTTAAGCTGTCCTCCAAGGACGTATACACAGGGGTAAAATACCCAACCTACTGAGGTCTGTTAAATGACAAGAAGGTTAATACATGACCTCTAAAATACAATTTGAGAGGAGGCGAATTTGCACTCCTAATACACTTTGCTTAAGACCTACTTGGCACTAGGCCGTTAATACAAGGGCTAATCCCATACTACAGAGGTGACTTAATAGCAATTTACATTACATTACGGAAGAATTGGTTGAGAAAAATAAGTTCACCTCAAGACGATGTGAGTGGGAGCTCGAGAGGGTTAAGCACTCTCTATCCCGATATGTCGTTTTAAAATAGAATATATGAAAAGAGTAGTTACATTTTAGGAAAAGGTTACATGGTTGAACGCTTAGAACCCGCCCCGAAAGTTAAACTGCTGAGCTAGCAAAGAAAGAAGTTATTAATCGGCCATTACCTTGTTGTTGACCGCAGCCGAAGAAAGAGGCGCTTCCCGCCCCCTGCTATGTACTTAACACACTGAAAGATGGAACAGAAGTGGCCCGGAGACCCGAAAATCAGCAGTTTATATCCTCTCGCGGAAGGTTCTAGGCGTTAGGGGAAAGAAAACACCCTCCCACAAACTCTTTATTGGGTAGGACCCCGCAACAGATTCAAGTTGGGGGAAGATACACCAGATTGGTCAGAAATTAATAGAAGAAATTCGGGATTGGATACCTTCATAACAAGGGGAAGAAAGGGGTAAATATTGCCAACTTAAACAATGACAGAAAGAAATTTAACAAAGAACAAACTCTTGAAATTAAATTTTCTCCAAAAAAATAGTTCTTTGACTCCGCACTAGGTTGCACTATTGTAGATCTTCAGTAGTGTCCTCTAGAAGAGAAAGTTCACACTTCTTACTTCAAGCGAAACAAAAACACATCAAAAATGACACAGTTCAAAAACTCAAAATTTTCCACGTGGTGACATCTTCTGAGAAGGTAAAGAATTAACAGCGTAGATAAAGTTCAGACTTCCTCCAGCAGAGGAGTTTCACCTGGCGCAATTTTTAAATTAGCGGCGTGGAGGTGTACCGCCCGGTACAATAATAATAATAATAATAATAATAATAATAATAATAATAATAATAATAATAATAATAATAATGTTCTGGACCGTTGTCAAAATGTGCGGACCGCGCTGGAAACGGGTCCTGGCCGGGTAATGACTACGAATGCAGTCCGGCCGCGGGTTCAGTTCTCCTCAAGGATTTGATCCATATTGAAAATGCTTATAGGAAAAGATGGCAAAGATTTAGGGACACAACTGACCGGATGGAATACCTGGACCTAGCCCGGGAAGTACGAAATCGATTGCTGGAAATAAAGATGGAAAAATGGGAGGAATTTTTCCGTAATCTCTCAGAAAACGAGTCAGATCGCGAGTTTTGACGGATTCTCTCAGAAAACGAGTCAGATCACGAATTTCGGCTGATTATACATAAAACGTTAAGCATTCAGTTACAAATTTCAGTACAATACTGTAGCGAAGCACGGGTATCTTGCTAGTGGTATATAAAATATAAGTAGCCTTGGGATGGATTTAAAACAATTGTTAAGGAGTGTAAAGACAGGCATGTAGCGCTAAAGGTATGGTAAAGATCTATATTATAACAGATAACTAAAGAGATTAAGAAAGAGTGCACGTTGGAAAGAAATAGATTTAGGAATGATTATGGAAGTAAGGAGAAATTTAAGGAACTTGCTAGGGAATTGAATCTATAAAAAAAGTCAGCTAGCAATAACATGATGGCAAGTATAATTGACAGCCATATGCATTTTAGGGATAAATAGAAGGATATGCATAGGTACTTTGTGACTACTACTCACTGATTAAAAATATAAAATTAAATAAATTTTAAAAATATTAAAATATTCATGAAATAAAATACTCAATCGTCGGACTATGTACTCACACTTAGTTCTTACCTGATTACTTACACATAAAATTGTTGATGGGCGCCAGCTACAAATAGATGTAGCGATAATAGAATGAGAGTCTTGAATATCTGTAGGGTGTGAGGTAATAAGCTTACTTTTGACAACGTAACATACAGGTTCTGGGAAAAGGAGATTGGTGTTCGGTTTCTACATTAAAATTTGAGGTTATATGAGCTACTATAGAAATGAAACGATCAATTATATTTGGTAATGAACAAAATATATTCTTTAAAAAATGACTTTAACGAGTGAGATTCACTGCGATAATACGAAAGAAAATTTAAAACTCTGACATTGTAACTGAACGAAACTGTAGGCATTAAATTTGAAATCTTCTTGACCGGACATCTAAAAGTTATACAAGAAATTTATCCCTCACTGTTCGCTTGACTGTACCTCGAACACTTTGAGTGTTATTACGATGTATTCCTTTGAGTTGGTATCAGCTAAAGGTATAATAATAATAATAATAATACAGATAAAATAACACAAATAATACAAATAACGATAATTGAAATGCGAATAATAATAATAATAGTAATAGTAATAATAATAATAGTAATAATAATAATTGTTGCCATGGTTGGTGGATCAGCAGAGGTGAAAGAAGGTGCCGGGATGAATGGGTCTAACTATAGAGTCAACGTTAATTTAAAATTTTAACAAAGGTTATATTTTTTCTTTTGTGAAAATTACAACAAGTAACAAAATCACAGGTACTAGTAGCAAAATACAAGTCTAGTTATGACAAGATTGTTGGTATAAACAGAACTTGTGCTTTAAGTCCTCATTTAACAATTCCTGAGCTTCGCACTAATTTTTACAAAGATCACCATATTATGTAAGGGCAGAACACCCCTCAATACATGGAGCACTAGCTCCGTAATTTACAATGTCAAGCCTCCTAGAGGCACTTTTACAATACTTGAAAAGAGCAGACACGCTCTCAGTTTTCAAGCCTAGTCAAGGCAACACCAAAAATATCTTACACTTTCTGGCCTTCCTTGGCCCAGCTTACAAATTGAAACAGGAGTATCTCGTACCCAACCTACAGGGCCTTCGAGTAAAAGAAATAACCGTTAAATAAATGGCCCAAACAAAAAAGGAAGGAGGTGGATAATTGCACTCCTCTCCGTAGCTTCCTAAAACCTAACGGGCAAAAGGTCGATGAAACAGGGGCTATTCCCAAACTATGGAGGTGACCCGTATAAGAATGAAATTTTAAAACATTAAGGAAGAGAAGAAAATCAGTTACCAAGACGTAGTCACCTCAAACCAAAATGAAGGGGAGCTCAAGAGGGTAAATCACTCTCTATCCCCGAATTACAGTTACAGATTTTATGAAGTTTTTACATAAACCGGCAGAGAATTACATGTTTAGAAGAGTAGGTTACGTTGTAGAGGTTTCGGACCTTTCCCGCGGGTTAAACTGCTGAGCTAGCAAGAAATAAAGATGTTAAAAGGCCATTACCTTGCTGAAGACCTGCTGCCTGATGAAAGAGGCGCCTCCCGCCTCCTGCTTTACATTCACACACTTAGTTAGATGTTGATCAAGTGGCCAAGAGACGTGAAAATCAGCAGTTTATAAACCCTCGTGGAAAGTTCGAGACCTTTCATGAATAAAACAGCCACACCCTCTCAATTTAATTGGCTAGCTTAAAGTTACACACGAGATCGAAGAAGAAGCCTGTGATTGGTAGGAAATTAATTACAGAAATTCTGGATTAGCTAAATTCAAAACTGGCGGAAGGTAAAGCTAAATATTGCCAACCCACAAAAGAATGAACAAAATTTAGTAAAGACAAAACTTATGAGTACAAAATGTCTTCAAAAAAGTTTCTTCACTTCGCACCAGGGTGCATGATCATAGTTTTTTTGTAGAGACATCTATGAGAGAATGTCTACACTTCTTGAAGAACGGAAAACAAAACAAGTTGAAATCCACACAGTACTGGCAACTTCATAATCACAAAATTAAGGTAGTGACATCTTCTGAGCAAAAGTTTAAGGAGGTCTAGTTTTAAGTTCAGTGTTTCTCCTATAGAGGAGGTCTTATTGGCGCAAGATTTAAATGTGCGGCGTAGAGGTGTACCTCCCGGTACAATAATAATAATAATAATACAGATGACTGCTTGTAGCGGGATTTGAACCGCTACAACTTCAAGAAAGAAAAAGTTTCCAGGAAGGACATTCCAGGGATCATTAATGGACAAGGCGAGCGTAAATGTGAGGATTTACATACAGAAAGTGAAGTATTCAGTCAGCATTATGTGAAGATAGTTGGGTATAAAGTCCTGGTTGAGGAGGTGACTAATACTGACTAATTCTCCTTTCAGAATAAAGATATTTACAAAAAGATACAAAAGTTGAAAGCTAGAAAAGCAACTGAGGGTTTTTTTTTGCTAGTTGTTTTACGTCGCACCGACACAGATAGGTCTTATGGCGACGAATGGAAAGGGAGGGGCTAAGAGTGGGAAGGAAGCGGCCGTGGCCTTAATTAAGGTACAGCCCCAGCATTTGCCTGGTGTGAAAATGGGAAACCACGGAAAACCATCTTCAGGGCTGCCGACAGTGGGATTCGAACACACTATCTCCCGAATACTGGACACTGGCCGCAATTAAGCGACTGCAGCTATCGAGCTCGGTACAACTGAGGTTGATAAGATTTCTGGGGATATACTAATGGCAATGGGTTGACATATAGTGCCATATCTGCAGTATTTAGTTCATTACATTTTGCTTGAAGGAGCCATACCGAAGGAATGGAGAGTTGCAATAGTGGCCCCAGTGTAGAAAGGAAAGGGTGATAGATATAAAGCGGATAATTACATTCCAGCCAGCTTCACATGCGTTGCTTCTAAGCTCTGGGAAAGTATTATTTCTGATTACATTAGATACGTTTACGAAATTACTAATTGGTTTGATAGAAGGCAGTTCGGGTTTAGGAAAGGTTATTCCAGTGATGCTCAGCTTGTAGGATTCCAGCAAGATATAGAAGATATATTAGATTCAGGAGATCACATACCGGTACACTTTATAGCTGTTGATCTATCCAAGGTTTTTGATGGGATAGATCATGGCAGAATACTGATCAAAGTGAGGCCTGTTGGAATAGATAAAGAAGTGATTGGATGGGTGGCTAAATTTCTAGAAAATTGAACTAAGAGAATAGAATGGGTGAGGCAGTATCTGATCCTGTAACGATTAAGTGTGGGTCCCGCAGAGCAATATTATTGGACCCTTATGTTCTCTTATGTACGCCTCCGTGGCTCAGGCGGCCTCTCACCGCTGGGTTCCGTGGTTTGTGTTGGACAAAGTGGAGGCGGGACAGGTATTTCTCCGGGTACTGCGGTTTTCCCTGTCATCTTTCTTTCCAGGGACACTCTCCAGTATAATTTCATTTTATCTGCCAGTCATTAATCATTGCCCCAGAGGAGTGTGACAGTCTTCGGCAGCCGGCATAATTCCCATCCTCGCCGCTAGAAGGGGGATTTATTCATTCCATTCCATTCCTGATGCGGTCGAATGACTGGAAACAGGCTCAGGATATTTTTCCCTATTAATAAATGTCATTGCAGCTGCACAAATCTGACAAATTATACCTAAGAAGGTGTATTGTTGACAGGCATGTATCATGTTTCGAGGTACGTTAACAATTTATTTGTTTGAACAGAGGAGAAAACGTGAAATAAAGTATAAAAGCAAAACATAGGAACAGTCGAACTTCTAATGTTATTACTTGCACATACGAATATGGGCCGATTACTTCATCTCGTTGATAATAATGTTTCATTACACTTCTTACTTACATTTCGTCAAAAAAGAAGAACAGCTATTATTTCTTTACTGCTTAGAGATGAACTATACCGCTTTTCACGAGAGTTTAATCCTGATGTAAACAAATAGGCGGAGCACCTTTCCTTTGCACGTGGGCATACACGTAGTTGATTGGAGAAGCAACAGTCGCACTTACTCGACTGTATGCGAGCTCGAAGAGAAGGAGTACGTCGCATTAATTTTATTTTATTTTAGTTTATTACATTTAGAGAGTTTGGAAGAGTAAATAATCAAATTAAAATAGGGTTTCATGTATACCGGTATATATATGTTTTTTTAATAAAATAGTGATTAAATAACGAGAATTGAAGGCGCAAGGCGTGGTGTAATACAGGAAGTCTTCTCGTAGTGAGGGAAAGTCCCAAGCTGCACAGCGTGGAGATAAGGTGTTGCATTTTGCAGCAGCAGTCAGTGTCAGTATTCATAGTGACAGAAATGGAGCAAGAGGTAGGACCATCGCGTGTAGTGAAGCACAAAAGGGGAAAACCGCTCAGAAGTGACCATAGGCAGTGCATTGTGAATGTGTTCAATAAACTAAGTGAACAGAATCCAGGTTTAGCCGTTTATTCAGAAGTTCAGATCTTCGCACTGCTGTCGTATGCGATGCGCAGCCCTGTACGTCTGAACACGAGACGTTGACGGGGTGGAGGTCGGTAAATCACGTTAAGCGGAGGCGTGGACATACCATGTTTACATCAGGATTAAACTCTCGTGAAAAGACATATGTTATAGCAACAGTCAAATATCTGATAACATCTTGGAGGATTCCATGGTTCATATCCACCGAGGATGCGTACTTCTGCAGTGTAGATAGTTCTGACAAAGTAATGTTCATGTTATTTTTGATAAATACGTACGAACGCTTGCTGATGTATCTCAGAGATACATTTCATCGTCTGTCCATTTATCCTTCTTCTTATTATTATTCTTACACAAAAGAATGTTTTTCTTATTTTCGATGAAAACTGTGGTACCCTACGTCAGATACTCTTAAACTCTCAGGCTTCATCAGACATTTTACGTTTCAGTTCAACAATTTCTCTCTTTAATCTGTTGATTTCTTTCTTATCGCGAGTACATCCATTACATTTGCCTCTATTGTAGCTTGATAATTATCACACTCTTCATGGGCTAAGACGTATTTTCTAAAAGGAGACTGATGATCATTTATTTTGCTCTCTTCATTTCGTGTACCGCATTCACAGTTCAGTAGCTCAGTTTCTTCAGGTATCTCTCTCCCTAATTTAAGTGAAGGCACAGCAGTCTGTTTCAGTTTTCTCCTAGGAACCAATTTCAACAAGGTTCCTCTCATAGTCGTCCTCAGTAAAACGTTCTGAACATGTGTTTGAAGAACTACGATTCCACTCCCAATCTCTTCTAGAACACTGCACACATTTCTGTCTATTTAAAATATCTTTAAGGTAAATGTGGTATTTTATATGCGCTCTCTTGGAATCTCTACCGTGTTAACGCTGCAGCGTGGGTTCGAACCCCGCCGTTGGCTCTCCAGGCAAATGCCATGACCGTTCATATCCATAGGCCACAGCTGATTCCTTCCACCTCCTTACACAGTTGCATACACCATCATTCATTTCATCTTCATTAGCTCCTCAAATAAGCTTGGCGTCAAGAAGGGCATCCAGCCGTATAAACATGTCATATACATTCATCTCATTACATCTCCGATCTCGTATCAAGAAACTAGACACTCTTCGAATATCTCTTCGTTAACGAGACTGTTTGTGCACAAAACCGTAGAGCATCTTGTTCCAGACATTGTAGGTATATGCTACTTGTATAATACACTAATATTGAAACTTGATGTGAGAACAGAGTGAATGCAATCACAAAACACGACTGCCCATTATCGCATGAGTCGCCAGCCGGACTCGAGGCTGTCAGTAGGTCTTGCAAGTATGTCGTCATAGACTAGAGACTAGGGTGACCACATTGCAAGCGTGAAAATACGGGACACTTCGATTTCCGTTGATTATTAGGACGTAATTAATATTAGAATTTCTTAACAGCATTTATTATTATTATTATTATTATTATTATTATTATTATTATTATTATTATTATTTATTATTATTATTATTATTATTAAATGGAAGCGTCCCAATTCCAGTTCATAAAGTGTTGCAAAAAGAAACTTTTTCCTTTGCGAAAAGCTAGTGATCATGAATATGTCCTTCAATAAATGAAACTCAGATATTGATAACTGGGGTCCGGATGTGTATGACCTAAAAATGTTAGAAATATACAAGCTTTTATGACCTAAAATGTATTAAAATATGACAATAAATATGACTTAAAAGTTTTTGGTCCCATTTTCGAAATCTTCAAAATCTTGCGGCTGTTTAAATTAACATGATATTGAAAATATACTTCTAAAATCTAGAACATTCAATAAAAATAAATAAATAAAAAATTTTATTATTATATTTCGAATTTATTTAATTACTAAATCCAGAGGTAACTCTCGGTCCGACTCGTTGGCTGAATGGTCAGCGTACTGGCCTTCGGTTCAGAGGGTCCCGGGTTCGATTCCCGGCCGGGTCGGGGATTTTAATCGCTTCTGATTAATTCTTCTGACTCGGGGACTGGGTGTTTGTGTCCGTCCCAACACTCTCCTCTTCAAATTCAGACAACATCCCACACAACGAACCACCACAGAAACACGCAATAGTGATTACATCCCTCCATATGGGGTTGGCGTCAGGAAGGGCATCCGGCCGTAAAACAGGGCCAAATCCACATGTGCGACCCAGTTCGCACCCGCGACCCCACAGGTGTGGGAAAAAGCGGTAGGAAAAGAAGAAAAGAAGAAGAAAGAGGTAACTCTCGACTCTTCACGGAATGAAATGTCACATTCTGATGGGCGATCAGAAAGAATTTCAATAGCAAATTACATATATTTTAAAGTTTTCGAATAGGAACGATCTTCTGTTTTAACGCAACATTGACTTGTAAGGGGAAAGAGACCGTTCAACATTGCAGGATGTTATTGGGGCATATTTGAAATAAATCAAATCATTAGAGTTCAATTGAGGCTCACCTTTCTGTCGTTTTCTACGCGTCTGTCTCTTTCTATACAACTTACGCTCCTAATTCACATAAATATATATTTCTAAGAAAGATCATTGTAAGATATTACGGACAACAATTAGGAGATGTGAAAAATCCGTCTTTGAGGCGACTGCAAGCAGATATGCAAAATGGAATAAAAAGATAAAAATATGACAAAATATGAAACTTCAGGAGGAAATATGACCTTAATATGAAAATTTACCTGAAAATGCAAGAAAGGTTAAAAGAGCCAAAATATTGACTTTGTATGACCCGTAAAAACTGCATAATTTTAGTCACCGTAGATATCATGCTTAACGTATATTTTGCATGGAAATAATATAAAGGAAAAAATATGACATGTGATAAACATCCCGGCCTTATTGATAACGAACGATTTATTCGCATCATTTTACAGAGCATCTTTGGCGTCCGAGGCCTACGGTAACGACTAATATGACGTAACTTCTGTCACACAAATTTTTGGATGATCCCCAGCCATAAGACATATTCATGTCCACTATGCAGGATTAAAAGTTACCATTTTATATACGTCTGTCTGCCTGGTTTGTTACATGTAGTGCCAACCAAACAAACTGTAATTACTTTACACGATGAGAAATATACACAAGAGCTTTGTGATAAATGAAGTTTAAACACAGTATTTTAAAATATACGGGACGCTTCGCGAAAAGAGAGATAATATGCGACCAATATATTTTTTGCTGTGACAATGGGACACTTCGGAGAAATAAGGGACAATCCCGTAAAATAAGAGACGTCTGGTCACCCTATCATTGACGGGAGCGATAGGCATGCGCACGGAACAAGACAACCTGTCCTCTAATAGACTAGTATGGTACCAGTGTATGGCCCCCACTCCAGGATTACTTGATACGTGAACTGGAAATGGTCCCAAGGAAAGCAGCACGATTTGTTCTGGATGATTTCCGACAAAAGAGTAGTGTTATAGAAAATGTTACAAACTTTGGGCTGGGAAGAGTTGGGAGTAAGGAGCCGAGCTGCTCGACTAAGCACTGTGTTTCGAGCTGTCAGTGGAGTGATGGCGTGGAATGACCATTAGTAGACGAATGAGCTTGATTGGAGCTTTTAAAAGTAGGAAAGATATATACCAGGTGGCTCTCGAACGCCGTACTTTCTACTTATAAATGCCCCGCATGCACACATGATGAATGGTACGTCTACCAACTGATTTTCACAGGGGAACTACTGCCAGCGGGCAGGTTACGTCAGAATATGAAGAGATAAGAAACGGAGTGTCGTTCGCAGCATGTTACTCAGGGCTGCGGGTCTAATGCACCCCTTGCATTAGTAAACATAGTTTGCGACCGCATAGTTCTAGGCTGGTGTATGGTAGAGCCGCACTATATTTTCTGTTTGCATATCAGCAATGGCTAGTGTGATCAACAGCGACGAATACACAGACATTATTTTAATCTGGACAATCTGGTCGGAATACAACACAAGCTCCAAACAGACGTATGCCTTCTACACACGTACTTCACCGAACAGTATTAGTTTTTGTTTCATACAAGCAACTCTTCCATCGAGTAGAATGTCTACACGTGTATAAATTAATAAGTTATTAAATTTCCTTTTCTGTATCTTTGGCGTGTCTACAAACAGTAGCGGCGATTAGGGGATGGGGCGAGGAGGGACAGTCAACCCCCCGCCCCCCACTTTGTGGAGTAAACATTACATTTTCATTCACGACGCGCAGGTCGCCTACTGGGGTCAAATCCAAAAGACCTGCATCTGATGAGCCGAACTTGTCCTCGGACACTCACGGTACTAAAAGCCATACGCCATTTCATTTCATTTCATTTTCATTCCACTTTAGCCAGCCGGAACTAGGAATTATTTTTAAAAAGCTGTTTGTACAAACTTTGTTACCTATCTGCTAACTCCTTCGTTATTTTTCTTTAATTGTTAACATAATTATTGACGGAAATACGCACAAAATGCTGTTCGTCGCGGCTAACCAATTTGTATAGCACTACGGCAAGTAATGGAGACTTTGCATGTGCTGTGAGGAAGGGTAGTAGGGGTACATATTTTTTGCCCAGGTCGTGGCCACTGAGTTATAATTCACCCACTTGCCGCGCGCATTCATCAGTCTGGCAGTCTCTTTAGTGTCTGTTAGTTTCTTAGTAAGTATTCAAATACTAAATGATTTTTAATTGCATAATCATGCCTTTGCTGGCGAGATGTAGTGTTTACAGTGCACTATGTCTTCTGGTATGGGCTATATCAAATTTGTTACTTTCATTGACCTGTCTCAGTCTCATCCTTGGCTTTAACAATATGAAAGTGACTGAGGTATGAGTGATGTTAGTAATACCATTCCTTATGCAGCCAGTCCCTTTTATGAATGGTGTGAAAATATCGCTCATAGGGTCGGTTGGTGCATGCATTTCAGTGGGCTTGGCAGACTGATATGTAATAGCAACGGCTGGCTCGGTGAGGAAAGCAACGGGAAACTACCTCTCTCTTCATTTCCCTAGTACGCCTCTTCAGTGACGCCTAGGCTATTTATGACAGCTGTCGGCGGAGCTGCAGAGGATCAAACCAGCCTTCGGGCTGAATACCCAGCATACATACAATCATGCCGTACTTCTATTTAATTATACCGGGTGAAGTGGCCGTGGGGTTACGGGCGCGCAGCTCTGAGTTTGCACTCGGGAGATAGTAGTTTCGAATCCCACTGTCAGCATCCCTGAAGATTGTCTTCCGTGGTTTCCTATTTTCACACCAGGCAAATGTACCTTTTTTAAGGCCACGGTCGCTTCCTTTCCACGCGTAGCCCTTTCCTGTTTCATCGTCGCCATAAGTCCTATCTATGTCGGTGCGACGTAAAGCCAATTGTAAAATAAAAAATTTCAGTTGTAATCGTATTTCAACGGGAGCTAATACCAACGTTCCTAAATTACTTCTTTGTGTTATGTTATGTTATTTATTAAGTAAATGCCCCGTAGCACGTTTGTGAGACCTGGTGAAAATTTTATTATACTGCATTGAATCAAAATCTCAAAAAAAACTATGATTACGAATAGGCCTAATCCACAGGGCGAATTGATTGCATTTACATATAAAATAACATAATACAAGCGAAATAATTAGCCGTCCCCGTGGTGTAGGCGTAGCGTGTCTGCCTCTTACCCGAAGGCCCCCGGTTCGATTCCCGGCCAGGTCAGGGATTTTTACCTGGACCTGAGGGCTGGTTCGAGGTCCACTCAGCGTACGTGATTAGAATTGAGGAGCTAACTGACGGTGAGATAGCGGTCCCGGTCTAGAATGCCAAGAATAACGGCCGAGAGGATTCGTCGTGCTGACAACACGACACCTCGTAATCTGCAGGCCTTCGTGCTGAGCAGCGGTCGCTTGGTAGGCCCAGGCCCTTCAAGGGCTGTAGTGCCGTGGGGTTTGGTTTTTTAAATGAAACAATTTAGTCCGGTGAAAGTAAAGTTGGTATTCTCTCGCGTTGAAATTACAATTAGAATTAAATATATCTTTTTTTACAATTGACTTTACGTCGCACCGACACAGATAGAACTTATGGGAAGGAAGCGACCGTGGCCTTAATTAAGGTACAGCCTCAGCATTTGCCTGGTATTAAAATGGGATACAACTGAAAACCATCTTCAGTGCTGTCGACAATGGGATTCGAAACCACTATCTCCCGAGTGCAAGCTCACAGCTGTGCGCCCGTAACCCCGCGGTCAGATCGCCCGGTACAATTACATAGATGTACGGCATGATTATGCAATTAACAATCATTTAGTATTTGAATACACACTAAGCAACTAACAGACAATAAAGAGACTGCCGGACTGACGAATGCGCGCGGCAAGCGGGTAAATTATAACTCAGTGGCCACAACCTCGGCAAAACAATATGTGCCCCTACTACCCTTCCTCACAGCACATGCAAAGTCTCCACTACTTGCCGTAGCGCTATACAATAAAGGAAAGATTAAGCATATAAGACAACAAGGCTTGTACAAATAGCTTTTTTTAAATAATTCCTAGTTCGAGCTGGCTAAAGTGGAATAAAATGTCATATTTACCAGGTTGTCCAGCTTAAAATAATGTCTATGTACTCACCGCTGCTGATCACACTAGCGTCCGGCTCCATGGCTAAATGGTTAGCGTGCTGGCCTTTGGTCGCAGGGGTCCCGGGTTCGATTCCCGGCAGGGTCAGGAATTTTAACCTTAATTGGTTACTTTCGCTGGCACAGGGGCTGGGTGTATGTGTCGTCTTCACCATCATTTCATCCTCATCACTACGCGCAGGTCGCCTACGGGTGTCAAATCAAAAGACCTGCATCTGGCGAGCCGAACTTGTCCTCGGACACTCCCGGCACTAAAAGCCATACGCCATTTCATTTGCCATTGCCGATATGCAGGCAGCAAATATAGTGCGGCTGTACCATACAGCAGCCTACAACTATGCGGTCGAAAACGATGTTTAATAATGCAAGGGGTGCATTCGACCGGCAGCGCTGAGTAACATGCAGCGAGCGACACTCCGTTTCTTATCTCTTCTTATTCTGACGTAACCTGCCCGCTGGCAGTAGTTCCCCTGTGAAAATCAGTTGGTAGACATCCCATGCATCATTTGTGCATGCGGGGCATTTATAATTAGAAAGTACGGCTTTCGAGAGCCACCTGGTATATAGAAAATAAGAGTTTTTCGTCTGTGCATTGCTCAGAATTTGAAAATAATGGTATTTATGTATCGATTTATTATCGTCCGCAGTAACAAGGAAAAGCACGTTTTAATTTTCCGTCATTTCTGTCTGCTGTCTGTCCGTGCCCGCATCACGAGAAAATGGCTGAAGAGAATTTAATGAAAATAGGTATGTAAAGTCGGGGTATGGGGCACTACAGTCTAAAATGTAATTCTCAAATCTATATAATTACTGTTTCTATCGATAACTACTGCATAACTGAGGTTATATAGAATTACATTTCCCACCTTATTTTCTTGACACGGCATAAGCCCAAAAGCCTATACTGTATCATGTCTATATGTACGGGCCGTGAAAGCATCAACGGCAAAATTTCCCATCATTTATGTCATACATTTTCACCATACCGGCTATGATAACAGTGATATTCATGAATTTCAATTTTTGCTGTTATATCGATGTCAACGCCGAACCATAAGAAAATAGGTGAACAGAATTTACTGAAAATCGGTACGTAAAGTAACGGAATAAGACAATACAGTCTAGGCTATAAATAATTTTATTCACGCTGGACGAAATGGTAGTTTAGATGAATGCGCCTAAAATGTAACTTTTAGATACTGTGTTATTGGTACTATCGGAACTTTTCGATTGTTTATATCTTATACAGTTTTGCCGCACCGACTATGTTAACCGAGTTATTAATGATTTACACTTTTGATGCGTAGTCCGTATCAGATGGCTTGAAATTATTTAATGAAAATCGAAATGTTCATTCGGGAATAAGGTATTACAGTCTAGGCTATAAATGGGTGAAATGGTAGTTTAGGAAAAGACCTGACATTTATTTCTCTGATGAATTTGAATTTTTGTTGCTTAGTCCACATGAACACCGAACACCGTTAATATGGAAATATTGTTTAATGGTGTTAACTGGCGATGGTGGTGGTTTCTGCCTTATTGTGCTAAAGTTGAAAGCCGCGTGGTCGTCAGGAAAACAAATCATGAAGGAATGATCGTTTGAAGAATAAGAGAAGAGGTAGTCATGAAAGGATGAAGGACTCCTTTTATATTGGATGCCTGATATCAGAGAGTCGGAAGAAAAGTAACATATGAAGGCCTACAATATCGAAAGCACATTAACACTGATCAACAATAACATTACATTGGCTACTGTATTGTTTGTTGTGATGTGCTTGGTCTCTTCTGTACCTCTTCTAAATCTCTTTTTATACATGCGTCAGGTGGTGAGGCGAAGCCCTCCAATAGAATAGTATCCCTTACACCAGGGCCTCTCAGGGTGCATGCGCCGTGCAGTGCACGGGCGCAAGGTGCAGGAGACGACTTCACTAGGTTGACCAGAGTGCAAACCCCCACTCCACTTCCCCTACACCTGTCTCACCCGTTCGGCCTGTCTTCGCCTTCTCCACCTTCCCCGCTGATCCTCCCCTCACTGTGAAATGTTTATGTGCGGTGAGCGGTGACACTGTTGTATGGGACAATGTTACCGGTGTTAAAACATTCATCTATCAGTTTGGTTTGAGCAGACAATTTTTCTCTAGCTCTTCTTTTCCTTTATCTTTGCAATGATACCAGTTATTCCTCGAACAAGGGACTGGCTGACAACAATTTGAGAGCCTTCTTTAAATTACAACAAGAAATAGGCCTACTCGCACGCAATCTAGTTTTCGTACAAGTCAAAGCAAGAAAAAATACCTTTCACATATGCATGTAGAACGAAACATAGAAATAATCTTAGCTGCTTCTCGATGCAGCTTAGGAAAATCTTCACCGAGCTCGATAGCTACAGTCGCTTAAGTGCGGCCGGTATCCAGTATTCGGGAGATAGTAGGTTGGAACCCCACTGTCGGCAGCCCTGAAGATGGTTTTCCGTGGTTTCCCATTTTCACAGCAGGCAAGTGCTGGGGCTGTACCTTAATTAAGGCCACGGCCGCTTCCTTCCCACTCCTAGCCTTTTCCTGTCCTATCGTCGCCATAAGGCCTATCTGTGTCGGTGCGACGTAAAGCAACTAGCGGAGCGGAGGAAAATCTTCCTTCGACAAATTCTCGTAGAATTTGAGCAAAGCCTTTGTATTGGAAAATAGATCTTTTTTATTAACTTATCACATAATTATTGTCCCACGGATTAAGCATTTGGCTTTATCGTCACGACTGACAAAAGAAATACGAAAGTTCCCAGTTCGATTGAAATGGACTTTCCGAAGTCTTTGATTTCTTCGAAACAGGTTGCTCCATTATTATGTTGTTGTCTTGCGCTTATCTATTTCACTGATAAACAAGCCGTCTATCACCGAACGCTTCGTCGCTCTCAGCGCACTACACCATCCGAGTCAAGCCGAGTTGAGCCGAGTCGGAACGATGCACAGTGCACGGAGTCTCTGCGCCTCGATTTGCACGCGTGAGATTTTGAGCGTTTGAGAGGCCCTGCCTTACACTAACAGAACGAATATCAAGGTACCCAATACCACCTATAACGTATTCCATTCTTTCTACACTACCCTCATTTTTGGATGGATACGTTACTTAACAGAAGACTGTACTTTTTCAAACAGACTGCCATATTCATAATTTCACTCTTGCTGCGAATCACATTATTTTCTCCATTTACCTCAGCCACCAGCATGGCCGACCTGTCCTTTGAATTTGTACTTACACAGATAAGGAAAAGGTCGCTTTCTTACATTAATATTCCTGTCATGTTGGTTTTCTGTCCATTGGCAGATAGTTTAAGACTTTAAAGACTTTGGGAAAACCATGGAGGTATAAAAAGGCAGGTAGACAGTGAGTGTCTGTCATTATAATTAAAACTGCCCAACTCCAATGTGACTGGCAGTAGGCAATGAGGTCTGCCATCATAATGAAAACTCCCCAACTCCATTGTGACTGGCAGTAGGCAAGAGGGCCTGCCATTACAATGAAAATTCGCTAACCCGGTCTTCACGCGAGAAACCTTTCCGTCGTGTTTCTCCTAAGAGGTATGTAATTTAATAAAATGTTATTCACAACGTGTACACTACTTCACCTAGAATACTGTATACAGTGTACAATCCTGTAGCGAAGCACGGGTACATCAGCTAGTATGAAGATAAAGTTGGAATTCAAGAGGACAAATTGGGGCAAATCTTCATTGATGGGAAGAGTAATTAAGGATTGAAATAGTTTATCAAGGGAAATGTTCGATACATTTCCAAGCTTTTTGAAATTACACTGACTGACAGAGCAAATGCAACACCAAGAAGGAGTGGTTCGAAAGGGATGAAAGTTGGGGAAAAAACAGAGACGGCACGGACGAATAATTGATGTTTATTTCAAACCGATATGCAGGTAACACAATGCGCACGGCATCGACTCAGTAGGATGTAGGACCACCGTTAGCGGCGATGCACGCAGAAACACGTCGAGGTACAGAGTCAATAAGAGTGCGGATGGTGTCCTGAGGGATGGTTCTCCATTCTCTGTCAACCATTTGCCACAGTTGGTCGTCCATACGAGACTGGGGCAGAGTTTGCAAACGGCGTCCAATGAGATCCCACACGTGTTCGATTGGTGAGAGATCCGGAGAGTACGCTGGCCACGGAAGCATCTGTACACCTCGTAGAGCCTGTTGGGAGATGCGAGCAGTGTGTGGGCGGGCATTATCCTGCTGAAACAGAGCATTGGGCAGCCCCTGAAGGTACGGGAGTGCCACCGGCCGCAGCACATGCTGCACGTAGCGGTGGGCATTTAACGTGCCTTGAATATGCACTAGAGGTGACGTGGAATCATACGCAATAGCGCCCCAAACCATGATGCCGCGTTGTCTAGCGGTAGGGCGCTCCACAGTTACTGCCGGATTTGACCTTTCTCCACGCCGACGTTACACTCGTCTGCGGTGACTATCACTGACAGAACAGAAGCGTGACTCATCGGAGAACACGACGTTCCGCCATTCCCTCATCCAAGTCGCTCTAGCCCGGCACCATGCCAGGCGTGCACGTCTATGCTGTGTAGTCAATGGTAGTCTTCTGAGCGGACGCCGGGAGTGCAGGCCTCCTTCAACCAATCGACGGGAAATTGTTCTGGTCGATATTGGAACAGCCAGGGTGTCTTGCACATGCTGAAGAATGGCGGTTGACGTGGCGTGCGGGGCTGCCACCGCTTGGCGGCGGATACGCCGATCCTCGCTTGCTGACGTCACTCGGGCTGCGCCTGGACCCCTCGCACGTGCCACATGTCCCTGCGCCAACCATCTTCGCCACAGGCGCTGCACCGTGGACACATCCCTATGGGTATCGGCTGCGGTTTGACGAAGCGACCAACCTGCCCTTCTCAGCCCGATCACCATACCCCTCGTAAAGTCGTCTGTCTGCTGGAAATGCCTCCATTGACGGCGGCCTGGCATTCTTAGCTATACACTTGTCCTGTGGCACACGACAACACGTTCTACAATGACTGTCGGCTGAGAAATCACGGTACGAAGTGGGCCATTCGCCAACGCCGTGTCCCATTTATCGTTCGCTAAGTGCGCAGCACAGCGGCGCATTTCACATCCTAAGCATACCTCAGTGACGTCAGTCTACCCTGCAATTGGCATAAAGTTCTGACCACTCCTTCTTGGTGTTGCATTTGCTCTGTCAGTCAGTGTATTTAAGAAAAGACTGGGTAAACGATATATATACACCTACTGCCTGACAAAAAAAGTTAAGCACCCAGAAGGAGTGGTTGAAAGTGAATGAAACTACATACGCTGAAAGCCCATGCGCCTTTATTGAACTGATTACAGTATGGGATGAAAGAGACAAGGCCGTTGGCAGTAACAGGTGGAATGTTGGCGCCAGGTCAGTAGGGTGTCAGCAGCTTTTGGATCCTCTTCTGAGGCAAGTTCGTCCACAGTTGTTGCAGGTGTCTCTCCGTATCCCGCAGGTTGGTACTGGGACGGAATCATCCCACACATGTTCAATAACGGAGAGGTCTGGCAATGGGAGGACACCAACATGCTGTGTGGACGTGCATTATATTGTTGGAATACTGTCCCAGGGTGCTGTTTGTGACGTATCGCTGTGTCGTCAAAGTCTGCCGAAGCACTACAGTTTTAGGCCGGGCGCACATTGGGACGCAGGCGAAGCAGCTAAACGAACATGTCGAGTGGATTACTCCTCACTCGGTGCTCATTGCAGTGCTCTTCACTCATCACTCATCTTTCAAAGGCGCACATACCGGGTAGGAGACGCTCGCTCTTTCTTCATTAATGAGGAAACGTTTTCCATCCAGTTATGATTGTGCAGTATTCGCGAGAAGGTAACGTTGTGTTCTTTAAATGTAATTTTGTTTCATGAAAATGTTCATACTCCTCTGTATACATAATAGTACTGGGCGAGTTGGCCGTGCGGTTAGGAGCGCGCAGCTGTGAGCTTGCATCCGGGAGATAGTGGGTGCGAATCCCACTGTCGGCAGCCCTGAAGATGGTTTTCCGTGGTTTCCCATTTTCACACCAGGCTGTACCTTAATTAAGGCCACGGCCGCTTCCTTCCCATTCCTAGGCCTCTCATATCCCATCGTCGCCATAAGACCTATCTGTGTCGGTGCGACGTAAATCAAAATAGCGTACATAATAGTTAAGTATAGTAGCAGAAGTGATGATGAACTTATGATAGCAAGCAAACTGTACTTCATTTCAAGTTCTGGCAGAAGATACACCGCACATCCAATTAATAAGAGAAGGCAGAGATTGGGTGAATTCCATCATTTATACCAAGAAGTGAAGAAAGACCCACAGAAATTTCACGACTATTGAAGAATGTCAATGCAGACATTTCAGTGTACGACTCCTTGGCTGAATGGCCAACGTTGATCCCTTCGGTTCGGTGAATCCCTGGTTCGATTCTCGGCCGAGTCGGAGATTTTAATGGCGGCATTAATTCTTCTGGCTCAGGGACTGGTTATTTGCGTTTGTCCCAACACTCTCCTCTTCATATTCAGACAACACACCATACTACAAACTACCACCGAAACACGCAATAGTAATTACATCCCTCCACATAGGGTTGACGTCAGGAAAGGCATCCATCCGTAAAACAGGGTCAGTCAACATGTGTAATACGGTTCGCATCCGCGGCCCCACAAGGTGTGGCAAAAGGCGGTAGAAAAAGAAGAAGAAGAATGCAGACATTTCAATATTTGCTGAAAGGAATTGAAGGCAATATGAAACCACGGAAGTACAGCAACTATCATGTCAATCATATCTTCATTGAAGAAGAACTGGTCATTACAATAACGTAAGCAGTAGTAATATAATATTATTCTCCACTTCAATAAAGCAATCTGTACTTCATCGAAAGATTAAATTTAGAGAGTATAAAGATAATATTCAACAACTAGCCTACAGTACTAATTTAATATGGATATTTTACCTTCAGTGAACGCAGGCCGATAATATTATGAGTAGGCGGCCGTGGCCTTGAGCCAACCAATCACAGAACAGTGCTCAAGAGGCACATCGCTCCAAAATCAAACAGATTTGATTCTTGAGGGAGGAGCGGAGAGAAGAAGGGATGAGTGAACTGCCGGCATGAACGCTACTATTGCAACGTATGGCTTTGTTTTGCTTATCTCAGCTTCCTGTGTGATGAGCGCTGAGTGAGGAGTAATCCACTCGGCATGTTCGTACCCTTACGTAGTGGAGCGCAGAGCAGGTTTTTGCAATACACACAATTCAGTGCATCATCGCACGGTGAGATGCACGTCAGGACATTTCTGAACCTACTTCCGCCTACGCCACGCACTGTTCCGAACACTGTTCCCTGCGCACGTGTCACGTAGTTTGTTGAGAAATGGAGGAGAAAATTGCCACAGTCGTTCGGCTTCAGAATGTTTTGTGTCTGCCTCCGTAGTGTAACGGTTAGTGTTATTAGCTGCCGGGTTCGAATCCCGGTACTGCCAGAAATTTAAAACTGGCAGGACTGGTATGTGGTAGAAATGGTACATGCAGCTCACCTCCAATGGGGGTGTGTCTGGAAATAGCTGCACCACCTCGGGATGAGGGCACGGGTTTACTTTTTAATCGCATGTTTTGTACTGTGTGAATCATGTGAACTACAATGCAGTTTTTTAATTTTATTTTTCCGTTATGTGTATGTATGTACACGCATCGCGAGAAAATTTAATGAAAATCGGTATGTAAATTCGCGGAATAAGGGACTAAGTCTTGTACTGTATTCACGTTGGGTAAAGTGGTAGTTTAAGTGAAGGTCTAAAATGTAATTCTCAAATATCTATGTATCAATCGTTGTCCAAGTTCTCGCAATATGCGGTGTTTCACGTTAAGATATTACGTTGATTATGGAGAGCATCATCGCCGACTCCGTGGCCGTCATCCACCATCCCATTTATGTGAAGAAATAAATACATACATACATAATCGTTATAGACTGTTATGCCCTTCAGCGTTCAGTCTGCAAACCTCTGTGAATTTACTAACCGTCGCCACAATCCTCTGTACCTTTTATCTTTAAATTGTTAGAAACTGAGGCTAACCACCGTCGTCTTGGTCTACCTCTACTTCTCTTACCTTCCATAACAGAGTCCATTATTATCCTAGGTAACCTATCATCCTCCATTCGCCTCACATGACCCCACCACCGAAGCCAGTTTATGCGTACAGCTTCATCCATCGAATTCATTCCTAAATTATCCTTTATCTCCTTATTCCGAGTACCCTCCTGTCATTGTTCCCACACCGAGCTCGATAGCTGCAGTCGCTTAAGTGCGGCCAGTATCCAGTATTCGGGAGACAGTAGGTTCGAACCCCACTGTCGGCAGCCCTGAATATGGTTTTCCGTGGTGATTGGGGATTTAAATGAGACTATGGAGTGGGTATGTGGAAAACTGGGAGTGAAATTTCTAGATCCTAATGGGTGGGTAGGAGATAGGGATCTGCGCTCAGATGGGCTTCATTTAAACCGCAGTGGTACCTATAAGTTAGGAAATTTGTTTGGAAGGGTAATAGGGAGGTACATTCAGGGAAACGGGATGGCCTAGGGAGCGGTGATAAGGGAACAGGGAACTGGAAATCAAGTAGGGATGACATAAAATTGTTAGTGTTGAACTGTAGAAGTATTGTAAGGAAAGGAATAGAGTTAAGTAATTTAATAGATATATATTTACCAGATATTGTAATAGGAGTTGAATCATGGCTGAGAAATGATATAATGGATGCAGAAATTTTCTCACGGCGCTGGAGTGTGTATCGTAGAGATAGGATAGGAAGGGTGGGAGGGGGAGTGTTCATTCTGGTGAAAGAAGAATTTGTAAGCTACGAAAAAGTTAAAGATGAGACACATGAAATTCTAGGTGTAAGGCTCATTTCTAAAGATAATAGGCAACTTGATATATTTGGAGTGTACAGATCGGGAAAGGGTAGCACTGACGCGGATTCGGAATTATTTGATAGGATAGTCAGCTATGTGGGAAACGACATGGAAAGAAATGTGATTGTAGCGGGAGATCTGAATTTGCCCGATGTCAATTAGGAAGGAAATGCGAACAACAGGAAGCATGACCAACAAATGGCAAATAAGTTAATATGGGAAGGACAGCTGATTCAGAAAGTGATGGAACCAACCAGAGGGAAAAATATCCTGGATGTCGTGCTGATAAAACCAGATGAGCTCTATAGGGAAACTGAAGTAATAGATGGTATTAGTGATCATGAAGCTGATTTTGTGGTAGTTAAAAATAATTGTGATAGAAAGGTCTTAAAAGTAGGACTGTTAGGCAGTACCATATGGCTGATAAAGCAGGCATAAGGCAGTTTCTAAAAAGTAATTATGATCGGTGGAAAACGGTAAATAAAAATGTAAACAGACTCTGGGATGGGTTTAAAGAAATTGTTGAGGAATGCGAAAACAGGTTTGTACCATTAAGGGTGGTAAGGAATGGTAAAGACCCACCTTATTATAATAGAGAAATAAAGAGACTAAGAAGGAGGTGCAGACTGGAAAGAAATAGAGATAGAAATGGCTGTGGAAGTAAGGAGAAATTGAAGGAACTTACTAGAAAATTGAATCTAGCAAAGAAGGCAGCTAAGGATAACATGATGGCAAGCATAATTGGCAGTCACACGAATTTTAGTGAAAGATGGAAGGGTATGTATAGGTATTTTAAGGCAGAAACAGGTTCCAAGAAGGACATTCCAGGAATAATTAATGAACAAGGGGAGTGTGTATGTGATGATCTTCAAAAGGCAGAAGTATTCAGTCAGCAGTATGTAAAGATTGTTGGTTACAAGGAAAATGTCGAGATAGAGGAGGAGACTAAGGCCAAAGAAGTAATACACTGACTGACAGAGCAAATGCAACACCAAGGAGGAGTGGTTCGAAAGGGATGAAAGTTGGGGAAAAAACAGAGTCGGCACGGAAGAATAATTGATGTTTATTTCAAACCGATATGCAGGTTACACAATGCGCACGGCATCGACTCAGTAGGATGTAGGACCAACGCGAGCGGCGATGCACGCAGAAACACGTCGAGGTACAGAGTCAATAAGAGTGCGGATGGTGTCCTGAGGGATGGTTCTCCATTCTCTGTCAACCATTTGCCACAGTTGGTCGTCCGTACGAGGCTGGGGCAGAGTTTGCAAACGGCGTCCAATGAAATCCCACACGTGTTCGATTGGTGAGAGATCCGGAGAGTACGCTGGCCACGGAAGCATCTGTACACCTCGTAGAGCCTGTTGGGAGATGCGAGCAGTGTGTGGGCGGGCATTATCCTGCTGAAACAGAGCATTGGACAGCCCCTGAAAGTACGGGAGTGCCACCGGCCGCAGCACATGCTGCACGTAGCGGTGGGCATTTAACGTGCCTTGAATACGCACTAGAGGTGACGTGGAATCATACGCAATAGCGCCCCAAACCATGATGCCGCGTTGTCTAGCGGTAGGGCGCTCCACAGTTACTGCCGGATTTGACCTTTCTCCACGCCGACGCCACACTCGTCTGCGGTGACTATCACTGACAGAACAGAAGCGTGACTCATCGGAGAACACGACGTTCCGCCATTCCCTCATCCAAGTCGCTCTAGCCCGGCACCATGCCAGGCGTGCACGTCTATGCTGTGGAGTCAATGGTAGTCTTCTGAGCGGACGCCGGGAGTGCAGGCCTCCTTCAACCAATCGACGGGAAATTGTTCTGGTCGATATTGGAACAGCCAGGGTGTCTTGCACATGCTGAAGAATGGCGGTTGACGTGGCGTGCGGGGCTGCCACCGCTTGGCGGCGGATGCGCCGATCCTCGCGTGCTGACGTCACTCGGGCTGCGCCTGGACCCCTCGCACGTGCCACATGTCCCTGCGCCAACCATCTTCGCCACAGGCGCTGCACCGTGGACACATCCCTATGGGTATCGGCTGCGATTTGACGAAGCGACCAACCTGCCCTTCTCAGCCCGATCACCATACCCCTCGTAAAGTCGTCTGTCTGCTGGAAATGCCTTCGCTGACGGCGGCCTGGCATTCTTAGCTATACACGTGTTCTGTGGCACACGACAACACGTTCTACAATGACTGTCGGCTGAGAAATCACGGTACGAAGTGGGCCATTCGCCAACGCCGTGTCCCATTTATCGTTCGCTACGTGCGCAGCACAGCGGCGCATTTCACATCATGAGCATACCTCAGTGACGTCAGTCTACCCTGCAATTGGCATAAAGTTCTGACCACTCCTTCTTGGTGTTGCATTTGCTCTGTCAGTCAGTGTAAAATTTACATATGATAACAATGACATTTACAATAAGATACAAAAGTTGAAAACTAGAAAAGCGGCTGGAATTGATCAGATTTCTGGGGATATACTAAAAACAAGGGGTTGGGATATAGTACCATATCTGAAGTACTTATTTGATTATTGCTTGGTCGGAGGAGCTATACCAGATGAATGGAGAGTTGCTATAGTAGCCCCTGTGTATAAAGGAAAGGGTGATAGACATAAAGCTGAAAATTACAGGCCAGTAAGTTTGACAAGCATTGTATGTAAGCTTTGGGAAGGCATTCTTTCTGATTATATTAGACATGTTTACGAAATTAATAACTGGTTCGATAGAAGGCAATTCGGTTTTAGGAAAGCTTATTCCACTGAAGCTCAACTTGTAGGATTCCAACAAGATATAGCAGATATCTTGGATTCTGGAGGTCAGATGGACTGTATCGCGATTGACCTGTCTAAAGAATTTGATAGGGTGGATCATGGGAGACTACTGGCAAAAATGAGTGCAATTGGACTAGACAAAAGAGTGACTGAATGGGTTGCTATATTTCTAGAAAATAGATCTCATAAAATTAGGGTAGGTGAAGCTTTATCTGACCCTGTAATAATTAAGAGGGGAATTCCTCAAGGCAGTATTATCGGACCTTTATGTTCTCTTATATATATAAATGATATGAGTAAAGGAGTGGAATCGGAGGTAAGGCTTTTTGCGGATGATGTTATTCTCTATAGAGTGATAAATAAGTTACAAGATTGTGAGCAACTGCAGCGTGACCTCGAAAATGTTGTGAGATGGACAGCAGGCAATGGTATGATGAAAAACGGGGTTAAAAGTCAGGTTGTGAGTTTCACAAATAGGAAAAGTCCTCTCAGTTTTAATTACTGCGTTGATGGGGTGATGGTTCCTTTTGGGGATCATTGTTAGTATCTAGGTGTTAATATAAGCAAAGATCTTCATTGGGGTAATCACATAAATAGGATTGTAAATAAAGGGTACAGATCTTTGCACATGGTTATGAGAGTGTTTAGGGGTTGTAGTAAGGATGTAAAGGAGAGGGCATATAAGTCTCTGGTAAGACCCCAACTAGAGTATGGTTCCAGTGTAAGGGACCCTCACCAGGATTACTTGATTCAAGAACTGGAAAAAATCCAAAGAAAAGCAGCTCGATTTGTTCTGGGTGATTTCCGACAAAAGAGTAGCGTTACAAAAATGTTGCAATGTTTGGGTTGGGAAGAATTGAGAGAAAGAAGAAGAGCTGCTCGACTAAGTGGTATGCTCCGAGCTGTCAAGGGAGAGTTGGCGTGGAATGACATTAGTAGACGAATAAGTTTGAATGGCGTTTATAAAAGTAGGAAAGATCACAATATGAAGATAAAGTTGGAATTCAAGAGGACAAACTGGGGCAAATATTCATTTATAGGAATAGGAGTTAGAGATTGGAATAACTTACCAAGGGAGACGTTCAATAAATTTCCAATTTCTTTGAAATCATTTAGGAAAAGGCTAGGAAAGCAACAGATAGGGAATCTGCCACCTGGGCGACTGCTCTAAATGCAGATCAGTATTGATTGATTGATTGATTGATTGATTGATTGATTGATTGATTTCCCATTTTCACACCAGGCAAAAGCTTGGGGCTGTACCTTAATTAAGGCCACGGCCGCTTCCTTCCTACTCCTAGCCCCTTCCTCTCCCATCGTCGCCATAAGACCTATCTGTGTCAGTGCGACGTAAAGCAACTAGCATTGTTCCCACCTGTTTGTACCAGCAACCATTCTCGCTACTTTCATGTCTGTTACTTCTATCTTAAGAATAAGATACCCTGAGTCCACCCAGCTTTCGCTCCCGTAAAGCAAAGTTGGTCTGAAAACAGACCGATGTAAAGATAGCTTCGTCCGGGAGCTGACTTCCTTCTTACAGAATACTGTTGATCGCAACTGCGAGCTCACTGCATTAGCTTTTCTGTACCTTGATTCAATTTCACTTACTATATTACCATCCTGGGAGAACACACAACCTAAATACTTGAAATTATCGACCTGTTCTAGCTTTGTATCACCAATCTGACATTCAATTCTGTTAAATTTCTTACCAACTGACATCAGTTTAGTCTTCTAAAGGCTAATTTTCATACCATACTCATTGGACCTATTTTCAAGTTGCAAGATATTATACTGCAGGCTTTTGGCACAATCTGCCATAAAGACCAAGTCGTCAGCATAGGCCAGACTGCTTACTATATTTCTACCTAACTGAATCCCTCGCTGCCATTTTATACCTTTCAGCAGATGATCCATGTAAACTACGAACAGCAAAGGTGAAAGATTACAACCTTGTCTAACCTGTAAGTACCCTGAACCAAGACCTCATTCTACCATCAATTCTCACTGAAGCCCAATTGTCAACATAAATGCCTTTGATTGATTTTAATAATCTACATTTAATTCCATGGTCCCCCAGTATGGCGAACATCTTTTTTTTTCTAGTTGCTTTACGTCGCACCGACACAGATAGGTTTCATGGCGACGATGGGACAGGGAAGGGCTAGGAGTAGGAAGGAAGCGGCCGTGGCCTTCATTAAGGTACAACCCCAGCATTTGCCTGGTGTGAAAATGGGAAACCACGGAAAACCATTTTCAGGGCTGCTGACAGTGGGGTTCGAACCTACTATCTCCCGAATACTGGATACTGGCCGCACTTAAGCGACTGCAGCTATCGAGCTCGGTAAAACATCTTTTCCTACGGTATCCTGTCATATGCTTTCTCTAGATCTCCGAAACATGAACACAACTGCGTATTCCTCTCGTAGCATTTTTCAATTACCTGGCGCATACTGAAAATCTGATCATGATAGCCTCTCTGTGGTCTGAAACCACACTGATTTAAATCCAACTTCCTCTCGACCACTGATCGCACCCTCCCTTCCAAGATGCCAGTGAATACTTTGCCTGCTATAATAATCAATGAGATACCTCGATAGTTGTTGCAATCCTTCCTGTTCCCTTGCTTATTAGATAGGTGCAATTACTGCTTTTGTCCAATCTGAATGTGCCTTACCAACACTCAATGCTAATCTTGCTACTCTATGAAGACATTTCATCCCTGCCTTCCCACTATACTTCACCATTTCAGGTCTAATTTCATCTATACCTACTGCTTTATGACAATGGAGTTTATTTACCGTCCTTTCCACTTCCTCGAGCGTAATTTCACCAACATCATTTTCCTCCTCCCCATGAGCTTGGCTGTTCGCAACACCACCAGGATGATTTCCCCTTACGTTGAGAAGATGCTCAAAATATTCCTTCCACCCCTCCAGTGATTCCCTGGGATCTATTATGAGTTCACCTGAATTACTCAAAACATTTTTCGTTTCCTTTTTCCCTCCCTTCCTAAGATTCGTTATTACTGTCCAGAAAGATCTCCCTGCTGCTAAACCTAGCCTTTCCAGGTTATTACCAAAATCTTCCCACGACTTCTTTTTGGATTCAACAACTATTTGTTTCGCTATGTTTCTTTCATCTACATACAATTCCCTGTCTGCCTCGGCCCTTGTTTGGAGCCATTTCTGATAAGCCTTCTTTTTACGTTTGCAAGCTGCTCTCACTTCATCATTCCACCAAGATGTTCGCCTTTTCCCATCTTTACACACAGTTGTTCCTAGACATTCCCTCGCTGTTTCTACTACAGCATCCCTGTATGCCACCCATTCTCTTTCTATATCCTGAACCTACTTACTGTCTACTGTTCTCAACTTCTCACTAATCGTATCCATGTACTTCTGTCTAATTTCCTCGTCCTGGAGATTTTCTACCCTTATTCGTTTGCAGACAGATTTCACTTTCTCTATCCTAGGCCTAGAGATACTTCGTTCACTACAGATCAGATAGTGGTCTGTATCATTGAAAAATCCCCGGAAAACTCGTACATACCTAACAGATTTCCTGAATTCGAAGTCGTTACCCCTAGCCTCCCATGTGTAGCGGTGAATAGCCTTATGCTTGAAGAATGTGTTCGTAACTGCTAAACCCATACTAGCACAGAAGTCCCGCAAACGCTTCCCATTCCCATTAGCATCGATATCTTTTCCACATTTACCAATCACCCTTTCGTATCCTTCAGTTCTGTTTCCAACTCTCGCATTGAAATCGCCCATTAGCACTATTATATCCTTGTTGACCCTGACCACGGTGTCACTCAATGCTTCATAAAACTTGCCAACTTCATCCTCATCTGCACCCTCACATGGTGAATACACTGAGACAATTCTCGTCCTAATTCCTCTGAAAAATCTACCCACATCATTCGCTCATTTACGTGCCTAAATGAAACTATGTTCCGTGCAGTGGTATTCCTGATAAACAGCCCTACCCCATACTCTGCCCTTCCATCTCTAACAACCGTCAAGTACACTTTATGATCTCCTATCTCTTCCTCGGTATTTCCCCTTACCCGAATATCACTTACTCCTAGCACATCCAGTGCATCCTCTTTACTGACTCAGCCAGTTCTACTTTCTTTCTTCCATAAGCCCCATTAATATTGATAGCTCCCCATCGAATCGTTTCGTTCACCAAGTTGTTTCCAAGAGTCCCTCGCCTGTCCAATGGGAGTGGGACTCCGTTACTCCCAAAGGTCCGAGGCTTGCTTAAAGTGTTCTGAGCACGGTAAATTCATGAAGCAGGATGCTGCCCTAGTTACACACAGTCCAAGTGAGGATCTCTCCTCTAACGGGTTATGGACCACCCGCGGATTGAAAAGTCCTAGCCGCCTGAGCACAAGGAGGGTCATGACTCAGAATATGTCCGAAATGCCCACTCCCATTCTTTAGTGACTGGTATCCCGACTCTCAGGACCACTTACTAGGCCACTAAGCCGTTTTCCATGGTTCACGAACTAGGACGTGACTACAGTAACCCACACCATGAACCACGGAGAAATAAATAGCGAAAATAATTTACCATGTCTTATCACATATAAATGAAAATGTGTTCACAACAAATGTCCATGTTGATTGATTTTAGTATACTGCGTCTTGTGGCAACTATATGAAAATCTAGCAGTACATTTTTAAATACATGTTTCCTGTCACTCTCTTTGATCGCATTAATGAATACGACGAACAAGAGTTAAAAAGAATACAATTCCCAATCATTTACAGCATGTCTTCTATTGTTTTACCGTACTGGCTATGATAACAAAGATAGGTATTAATTAATTTAGACTTTTGTTGCTTAGCCCATACGAACTCCGAGCATCGCTAACGTGGAAATATTGTTCAGTCTTGTAAACTGGCAATGGTGGTGGTTTTTGCCCGGATTGTCTTAAGGTGAAAATCGGCATGTTCATCAGCACAAGGGAAATTGTGACGATGACTATCAAAATTATTAAAAATGACGAACGCTTGAAGAATAAGAAAAGAGGGTCATTAAATGAGTCCCTTGACACTGGATGCCCCAAAATCATGGAGTCTGGGGAAAACATGTCCTTTCTTTCTGAAACCCGATGAAAGACTGCGTGGCAATGTGCGCTCACATGCATTTCGCTGTTTTGTTAGCCCCTCATTGTCCTGCTCTGCTCTCCTCTGCTCTGCGGCCAACTGCTTCTCAATGTGCGCTCAGCCTTAGAGGTGACTTGAACGCATATCCTATGGCTCCCCACGCCATGATGCCAGGGATTACGGCTGTGCGTCTTTCCACAATATGGGCAGGATCTGCCCTCTGCCCTCGACGCCGCCAAATCCGCACACGATGGTCATCGGATGTTATGGAGAAGCGGGACTCATTACTGAACGTGATGCGATGCCAGTCGTCCTCTGCCCATGCCTCCCGAGCAAGGCACTACTCCAAACGCAGACGTTGATGTTCTGGTGTCAATGACAACTGATGCATGAGGCGGTAGGACCCCAATCCGGCGGATGTGAGTAGCTGAGACACTGTGCGGGAACTCACAGGATGTTGTAGAGTCTCCAGTACATGTTCGCGGATGGCGGGTGCCGACATTATGGGATCCCTTAATGCTTGGCGCACCATACGACGATCCTACCTCGGAGTGGTGTTCTTGGTCGACCCGAACCTCCACGGCGTGATTGGGTGCCCTCATGTACCCGTTGAGTCGAACATCGGTCCACTGGGACATCTTAATGGCCCACATGCCTGGCAGTTCCACGATACGACCTACCAGCCTCATGCATCCCACAGTGTGGCGCTTGTCAAATTTTGTCAGTTGGTGGATAGGCTGTCTAACGCGTCTGCGAGTCATCGTATTGTACGTAGTCCTCTCTGTACGTCTTGCTTAACTGACTGACTCACAGCAGTTGACTGGTAACGACTTATCAACAGGACGATGTCTCACTCTAGTGAGCGTTATATGCATTACACATCCTTGTAAATCTGATCATTTACTAATACATCAATGGTATGCATGTGTTCCGAAATGGGTGCTTAACTTTTTTGTCAGGCAGTATTTGATACTTGTTTAACGTCACACTAATACATGAAAGGTTTTCGACGACGGAACAGTGAGGGAGGGTTAGGATTGGGAAGGCAGTGGCCGTGGCCTTAACCCCTAACTATTATGGCTGGGCCAGGCCGACCCTTCTCGAGGTGTTTTACTTGTTTGCCGCTAGGATATTCATCTGTTTGTCACGTGCATTCATCTATTCTTTGTACTTTCTGTGACCTTGGAGGGTGTAGTTGAACTGTGAAGGTAGTGGTAACAGTTGCGGTAAAATCGAGAGAAGGGGTCACGCTTAACCCCACAATAGTAGTTGTGTTGCCCTGGTATTTTGTGAACATTGTGTTGATTTATATGAAATCATGTCCAGGCGCTTATCGGACAAGGACATTATGACTTATCTGCAACAATCAGATTGTGAAGAAAGTGACAGTGAATTAGAAGCAGTAAATTTTACAAATATCAGTGCAGAAGAACGCGATAACGATAGTGAACACAGTGAGCATGACACAGGATCAGAACTTCAATCATCAAGTTCTTCTGAAGAGGGTGACGACTTTGTGAGTACCAGTACAAACTACTTTTATGAAAGAAAAAATGCTTCGGGTGGTCAAAATACCCGCCTACTCCCTCATCTTCCTTGACTGTAGGGACCGGCAAGACAGAATCCACCCACTACTCCACTGGAAGCTTGGTCTCTATTGTTCACAGCCGCTATCCTCCAGACTATTTTAGAATAAACAAATATCACGATAACGAACCTAAGTGTAAATTATGGAGCAACAGCTACATTTACTGGTCGTGTGACGAGGGATGAACTGAAGGTTTTATTAGGTCTTATTTTACTATGAAAGGTATTCAGATCTGATGATGATGATGATGCTTGTTGTTTTAAGGGGCCTAACATCGAAGGTCATCGGTCCCATATTCAGATCTAGCCGTGAAGATGCAACGTCTCTGTTCGCAACTGACGGTTCTGGAAGGGAATTGTTTAGAACAACAATGACTAAAGAACGGTTTCTTGTCCTCCTGTTAGCTGTTCGGTTCGATGATTTGCGAACAAGACATGCGAGAAGACAAACTGACCGTATACCAGCTATTTCAGAAATGTTTAATTTATTTATCAGCAACTGCATGTTTACATGTTCGGGATATTATACGGTAGATGAGATGTTGACTGGCTTCCGCGGCCGTTGCTCTTTAACATTTATATGAAAAGTAAACCACAGAAATACGAAATAAAGGTAATGTGCCTCTGTGATGCAAAACCCCATTACGTGGTAAATGCTTTCATATATACTGCACCCTTTGCACATTCGGGATATTGGTGCAATACAGGGAAGAATGTTCAACGAAATCCTCAAAAACTTTCAGTGCCTACAGTGACAGCGTTATCCCTCGTGCCTCCTGTAGTACAGGCAAATCGAAATATAACTGTTGATAACTTGTTGGCATCCATAGAGCTTGTACTTGAGCTTCAAAAACTAGGCCTTAACATATGTTGGATCCGTGCGTAAGAATAAACGGGAAATCCTTTCAAAATTTCTTCCTTCTAGGGACAGGAGAGTTGGTGATAGTAAATTCGAATACACACGTGATATAACTCTTGTGTCTCACGTTCCCAAGAAAAACAAGTCAATTGTCTTGGTTTCAGGCATTCACCACGATGGAAAAGTATAGCATGAAAGTGGAAAACCAGAAATGAATGAGTTTTATAATGGATCAAAGGAAGGCGTTGGTGGCATTCACCAGAAATG
The DNA here is from genome assembly GCF_040414725.1 of Anabrus simplex. Taxonomy (NCBI): domain Eukaryota; kingdom Metazoa; phylum Arthropoda; class Insecta; order Orthoptera; family Tettigoniidae; genus Anabrus; species Anabrus simplex. Next base: position 44,977,478 of record NC_090266.1, on the reverse strand, counting down.
TGAACTTTATTCCGCAGGCAGAAGATGCCGGAGGTGGCCATTGGTCATATTTTATCGTTTGCTAGAAATTTCGTGCGATAACAGTCATGCCATCTTCAAGGACTCTAATGTAGGGGTTAAACTGAATCGCCGCAGTTTAATAAAAAGCATTGGAATGGGGCTCATACAAAACCACATCAAAACAAGAGCGGAGTGTAAGAACTTGCCGAGAGAGCTTCGTCAGAAAGTGTATACCCTGGCCAACTCATTCTCATACCATATTCACATGTGAGGACTGTTCTGAAAAGCAGGAATTTGGGTTCCTTGTAATTTGAGTGAAGATAAGGGCTGCAAGTGCCGCATGTCTAAAACATGCCTGCCATTTGTTACTTATGTTATTACTACTCATTTATTGCAAGTTTGGTGTATTTATTCCAGTAATTGTGTACAGTCATTATAGATACTCTCTGTGTTCGGAGCAGATAAATAAGAATGTTGATCTTGTTTCAAAAAATGTACATCTTTTACATTTTGTTTGAAAATTACATGATAGTTCAAAAATGTATTATTTTTTCTGTCTTTTCATAATCATAAAGGGGCTGCCTGGCCGAGGCGGTAAGACGTGCTCGGTTCGCCCGGAAGGACGTGGGTTCGAATCCGCGTCAGGAAGTCGTAAAATTTAAGAAACGAGATTTCCACTTCCGTAGGTGCATATGGCCCTGAGGTTCACTCAGCCTACACCAAAAATGAGTACCAGGTTAATTCCTGGGGGCAAAGGCGGCCGGGCGTAGAGCTAACCACTCTACCCCATCACGTGCCGAGGTTAACAATGGTGGAAGCCATTACCTTCCACTCCTCCAAGGGCATTCATGGCCTGTACGGAGGTGACTTTGCTTGCTTTTTTCATAATCACAAATATGCACGGGGTGTTTATAGTCAGTTACAGCCTTTAAAAACTATGCACACAGTTGCCAGAAGCGTCTGAAATTGGGGTTCCTAGTAATTGTGTAGCCAAAAACATTGCAGTAGTTCATGGTTAATTAAGGTACACCTGCATTTGCCTAGTTTGAAAATGGGAAACAACGGAAAACCATCTTCAGGGCTGCCGTCGGTGGGATTCGAACCCACTAATGCAAGGTCACAGCTGCGCTCGGCCAAGTCGCTCGGTAGGTAAACACTCTACCACCTGGGCACAGCACTAATTGCGGATCAGTGGTGATTGATTCCGATTCTGATAAGCCCAGATCTTCGATAAGTCCACTGTGTTACTCAGGGGCCGAGAGGAGGTGCACTTGAACTATGCACTGAGTCTGTTATCATTCAGATATACTAAAACTAATTAGTCACGTGCTAACCTGCTGTTGACAAGACACCGTTTCCGCGAATTATATTTTGAAGAGGTCTTAGTAGAAACTTAACCTCTGCAGCTTAGGTTTCAAATAAATATACTGTAGCTCCGTTTGTTAATCATATGCAACAGTCTCACTTTTTGTCTGAATGCAACTTTTACTTACTGTAGGCTGTATTTTAATTGTATGTAATTGAGAATGAATTGTGGTACGCGTGTTCAACATCTGTTTGTTCGCCCCATCTTTGGTGAGATAGTGACAGCTTTCTGTGATATGAACCGCATTCAACTTTGACATTGATTTCCTTTGCATTTCATGCCATTGTTACTAATACAATCAAATGTTTATCGTTCAATACATATAACTATAGTGGCGGCGAGTCCATCTGTCACACTGAATTCCATATTGGCGCCACGATTTCCCGGCACCTGAGCGTGCCATTCTGTATGAATGGAACGTAACGAAATAAAGCAGATCTTACAAACGTTTAAAGGTGGTTAAAAATTTCAGTTTGTATTACTTGCTGCAATGTATTATTGCGTCTCGAAAAGTATTCCCTATAATGCAGAATTATTCGTCGCCACATGAAGGACGGTTCTAGGATGTTTCGTACCACCAGTAGCGTAGCCAGGATCGGTCGATTGTTTTCTTTCGTAGTGTCAGCTAATGACTTTAACCCTAGAACTGCCAAACGTCGCGCTTGCAGCTCAATATGTCAGTAGAATACCAACGTCCCACGCATGCATTCATTTGTCGTTCACTGACGCTATTTTAACAAGTAAGACATTGAAGAGGAAGCTTGAAATCTTTCATCACATATTCCTCACTAGCCGGAAATGACCCAGTCAAGGACAGGGTAGGTATAAAATTCAGCTACTATTTCCTCATCTCCCTGTCGTCTCAGTTGCTATGTAAATTCGCGCTCGTTCGCTGTTCTTGTTAGTTTCTGTGAATATCTTTCGTTACCTTTCAACAGATTATTGAGTTTATTTTATTTTTAAACGGTTTCTCGTGAAGTGCAAACTTTCATCATGGATGATGAGCTACGTGATTCAAGTGATATTCGCGAAGTTCTTGACGATGATTCGGATACTTCCTCTTCCAATGACGTATTTTCTTTAGCTGATGATTCTTCTGACAGCGGAGAAGGTTATATTCCAGAATATGAAGTTAAAAGTGATTCCGAAGAACAGAGCAGTCTCGCCGACGTTTCATTGGATGATACTGTTTCCGTAACACCATAGTGGTGCAGGGTTTATGCACCCAAACAGGAGTTCGATGTTTCCGAGAAGTTCCGCGTAAGGAGGAACTGTCCGCCCCGAAACAGTACACCCATTATGTATTTCAGGTCATGGAGGAGAATCCTTTTCTAGACTCACCAGCGAATATAGCGGAAGAAGGTGATCTCAAACATGAACTATCTCATCTACCCGGAAGAAAGGAAAGGTTGTATGCTGTTTGTGGTCACGTGAAAAGAAGGGGGAAGTCATTTTTGGTGTTCCGAATGTAATTGTGGGGTTCACCGTGAATGTTTTAATAAATTACAGCATTTCTGGAGGCTTATGAGGCCTGGCAGGAAAAGAAAACTCTCCGAGAATGACTCCCAGTAGTGTTCGGCGGCTGACGGAACTGCGTGCAGGTCGGAACTTTTAAATTCTTTTGTGATTTTTATTTCTGTGTTTATTTTTGAGAACTTAATATTTTTAAAAACTAGAAGAAATTTCGCGTGTTTTGTGTATAGTGATTTTTTGAATGAGTGTTTTTATTACTAATAGTGAACTTGAAAATATACTAAAAAAGTTTTAGTTTTCCAAAATTTTGATCCCTGAAAACGCACCAGATAAGTAAGTAAATTATCGAATACTTATATAAGCATGTTAAATAAAGCTTTCTGCATGTCTAACGTTTAACTATCTAAGCGTGCTTAATTTGTTAAGAACATAAATATGCAATGCATGCGAAAATGGCCTGGCATGTAGGGAAAAACACACGGCACTTCTAGGCTTAAAATATTTAGGAGAGGGCATTCCGTACCGCTTGAAGGAGTGGGAAGTATTGCGAAGAAAAAGCGATTTCCTAATGCAAGTATTCATTTGTATATCCATTATCCACTACTGGCGCATAAGTCTCTGCAAGGAATGACTACTATTGATGTTAACCTTCCGTCGGGTGCAACTGATCTGACTAGTGTTGGCTGGTAAATAACGTAATGAGTATTTTTTCCAGTACGCTCTTGTAACGGTCACAGGATATATCCAGTTACTGAATTAACAGCAGCTCGGCAATACTCGGATGAACTCTGTTAACACCGAAAGCGCGCGGCCGTACTCGCTACTAGCAACCGCCTCTATTAACCAGTATTTTACTAACCAGTATTGTGTTGAGTTGTTATTGTGTATTTGTATCGTCACAGAAATTATAAAGAGGGCAAAGATAGGCTCTGTGTGGTCATATTTTTCCGTGTTAGATAGCGAGCTCGCAAATTGTTATATGAATGGGAAGAAGTACTCTTATAAGTCTTTCACATCAAATAAAAAACTCGAGGGAAGGGTTCATCCAACAACTAATTTAAAAATAGCAGTGCCAGTAGTCGAGATACGTATTATAAGTAAACCAATTTCGTGTAAATATATAATTTGTGTGTAATATTTTGTCTTCCGACTCCTTAATATAAGCAAGCAAAGTAAAGGGGAGCAATTGAATAAATGTCCTATGGGTTTTGTCACTCATTCGCTCTTTTTGCTGATTGTTGCAGGATCCAAACCAGGCGCAGTTATTTGGCATTTAAGAGACTCATGTCAATAAATTAAAGAACCTCTTTTCAGGACGAAATATCGTCATTCTGGCGTCTCTTCAGAAACCTATAACAGTTGAATTATTATTATTATTATTATTATTATTATTATTATTATTATTATTATTATTATTATTATTATTGTTATTATACTTGCTTTACGTCGCAGGGAAACACATCGTGGTAGTGGTGGTGGTGATTATTGTATTAAGAGGAAGTACAACTAGGCAACCATCCTCTATACTAGCATGTCAGTTAAGGTCTTGCTTACTACTTTTTATTGTCTAGTGTGCCACTGGTTATTTTCCTTTAACACCATTATGAAACCCTTTCATTTGATTTCATTTAGGTATTAGATCGCATTACATATAAATTTATTCGGCTAAATGTTTCATGAATTTATTTTGCAAAAATCACTGTAAAAAGCATTACAAAAAACAGGTACATTTTAAGAATAAGATATATTTTTGCTTTAACCTAACAAAATTTGTAAAATATTAGGCAACAGAATTAATTGTGACATACTTATACTATGTTGCTAGATTTTCGACTTATTTATTACACATTAAAATTATTAAAATATGTCAGTGTGCAGGGCACGTACCACAGAAGTCGTGGTCCGCGTGTCATAGGTTCGCCATCCCTGCTCTATACTGTATAACACTAGAAGGAAGGGATCTGACACTTCAAAAAATGAAGGTATCGGCCAAAAAAGACAAGAGCCACGAAGGGCGTGAAAATTAAAAACTCCCGGGGTCGGAAAAGAGCAAGAGTTGACCAAGGGGGGTCGGATAGGATAGATGAAAGTGAGGACACAAGTGGCACAAGTAAGCACCAACACAGACAGGCCTTATTGTGACAGTGGAGTAGGACAGGGATAAGAGTGAGAAGGAAGCGACCGTGGCCTTAATTAATTTCATCACATTAACTCCTCTGATGAGTTTGGCGTCAGGAAGGGCATCCGATCGTAAAAATTGGCTAGGAAGCTTCATCTCACCGCAAAACTGACTCCGTAGAGAAGAGAAGCGGGACTAGCGTCGGACATACAGTTACTTTTTATTTTTCTTGCTATTGGCTTTACGTCGCACCGACACAGATAGGTTTTATTGCGACGATGGGACAGAAAAGGGCTAGGAGTGGGAAGGAAGCGGCCGTGGCCTTAATTAAGGTTCAGCCCCAGCATTTGCCTGTTGTGAAAATGGGAAACCACGGAAAACCATCTTCAGGGCTGTCGACAGTGGGGTTCGAACCCACTATCTCCCGAATACTGGATACTGGCCGCACTTAAGCGACTGCAGCTATCGAGCTCGGTTATACAGTTATTAAGCTTGTGTTTTGTATTCAGTTACAGTACGCTATCTACTCTTATATTATTTAGGGTAAAATTCGGTTGTATTTTTAAATTATTGTTAAAACATAAAGTTCCTATTTAGCACTTACCTACGCTTTTCTCTTAATAGTTATTTAAATTTCTCTTTTAAATTCATTTTACAGTACACGAATCTCTTTTATGTAGAGTAGTAGGATTTTTTTTGGTAGTTCCGTTCCTTTTTAAAATGATCAACTTCATATATTTCTTCGTGAATATCGGTTGTACAATGGACAGGCTACTACATAAGAGGAAGTTACGAAGCTTAACTTATCCTACTTGCGTCCATCTTGAAGACGTAACAGACAGGAACTGGTACTATAACCATGTATGTGGTGGCTGGTAAATAACTTAACAAGTATCTTTAACCCGCGAGTGGTCGCTAGGCGAATTGTAACACGAGTGGTCGTACGTGAGACTTTTTCTCACATTAAACTTCATTTACAATAAATACAGGGTCTTTTTTTAGCTGGCTCCGCAGCACCACTCAGAGCAAGCCCTGACACACGGAGCAAGCCATGAGAAAGACCCTGTATATCTTCCTCGATTTTGCGGGGAGTAAGAGTGAAATTATTTGCTGAAATAAGACGCAAAGTCTGCGTTATACATTTTAGATTTAAAAATGAAATGATTAGTCGTATATTACAGAAAAAAAATCACCACTTATTGGAAATTAGTCATTAGTTCAGTCACATGTCAGTACGTAATATTCACAAGAGTGCCAGGCTGAATATCTCAAACGGTTAAGGTGCTGGTTCTCTGAGCCGAAGTTGGCAGGTGCTCAGATAGGTCAGCCGTAGATTTACTTGTATGTAAAAGAACTCCTGGGGACATTGTTATTGATATAGAGCTTTCTGACAGACGCAGTACGAATGCAAAAATAAAATACAATAGGTCACCTCTCTAAAATTTGAGTTAGCTGGATTTTGTAACAGCGCTTATTACCCAGCATTCTTCCTCGACTCAATTTTTTAACTCATTTATGAGTAACTGCAAATGAAAAACGTCTCGCGCGCGACTAACGTCTACAGCAGGAGAAAGTTTCCCTCTCGTCTTGAGCATACTGGTCGCGCGATGAGAGAACCTCTCACACAGGACGCGCGAACGGATGCTTATCCTTCAAATGTGAATCGCCTTACTCACGACATTTCGTTTTTTTTCTGTTTGCTTTACGTCGCACCGACACAGATTTGTCTTACGGCGACGATGGGATAGGAAAGGCCTAGGAAGTGGAAGGAAGCGGCCGTGGCCTTAGTTAAGGTACATTCCCGGCATTGGCCTGTTGTGAAAATAGGAAACCACAGAAAACCATCTTCAGGGCTGCCGACAGTGGGGCTCGAACCCACTATCTCCCGATTAATGGATACTGGCCGCACTTAAGCGACTGCAGCTATCGAGCTCGTTACTCACGACATTCATCAATTCAGAGGGAACAGTCATCTCCTTGCATCACTGAGAAGCAAACTCACAATCCAACAGTGGCTTGTGGTGAACATATTGCATTACCCCAACTGCAAAAAAAAAAAAAAAAAAAAAATGTAATATAAACAATCGTAGCCCCACTACACTCTCTAAAGTCAACATTACCATTTTATAAGGCTGCGTTTTTTCGTGGAAAGATCTACCTGAGAAAGATCTTTCCAGAATATTTTCAAACACACGCTTGCACATACTTCCAAATTTATATCCGCGGCAGTGACGACACCATCATAACTTAATCTATAGCAGATTTTAAGCAATGTACTTACAGTTTCATCCGGTGACGCTTCGTGATCGATAGTACAGTCGAAAAAGCTGTATACATGCCGAAACCTAAGACTAAAATATATTCTTTTACATTACTATTGATTTCATATACTGGCTCTATTTTTATTAGTAAGGCGATGTACAAGTGGCTATACTGTTAGTTGTTGAAATTTTTCTTGTAGTCTTTAGTGTGTGGCGCTGAAGACTTGGAGTGTCAAGTATTAAAACTAACATTACCTTACCTAAGCTAGCTGGCCTGTCGCCGTAAATTGCTGTCGGGGTGGGCCTACAGCTCCGCCCCGCTGCCAGGACAGGGAAGCTTCAAGTGCATGCGTCACCCAAGCGACCTTAAATTTCGCTGGGGTAGCTCTATTTTGCGGCGGTAAAGAAACTCAGCTCGCTGGAGAAGCTGATCTGCGGTAGTGCAAGAGGTCTGTCGGGACAGCTATACTTGGCTTGGCTTAGATGTTCGCAGTGTTTAAACTTTATAAAAAGCGTTCTAAGGTATAGTTAGAAAATGTTAATACAAAGTTCTTTACCCCAGCAGCACTGGGGTAGATGGGATTCAATGCACGCCACTGCAATACAAATAGCGACCACTCGCAGAGCCACGCGCCGTACTGGCTACCAGTAACCACCTCAGTAACCAGTATTTATGTAAGTTATTTCAGCTTGTAATTAACATTGTTTTTAAGTTATGATGGATTAAATTTTCGCTGTATTTCTCTTTCACGTTCCTGTTAACACTTTTCGTGGCGTCTGACTCCATGGCTAAATGGTTAGCGTGCTGGCGTTTGGTTACAGGGGTCCCGGGTTCGATTCCCGCCAGGATCGGGAATTTTAACCAAAATTGGTTAATTCCTCTGGCACGGAGACTAGTAGGTGTATGTGCCGTCTTCATCATCATTTCATCCTGATCACCACGCGCAGGTCACCTACGGGAGTCAAATCAACAGACCTGTGCTTGGCGAGCCTAAGTCCTCCAACATCTCCCGGCACTAAAACTGACCGACTTCGTGTATTTGTCGGTAGAGCGGTATTTACATAAAATGCAATTAAAACTACCGGTCGAGTTGACCGTGCGGTTAGGGACGCGCAGCTGTGAGTTTGCATCCGGGAGATGGTGGATTTGAACCCCACCGTCGGCAGCCCTGAAGACAGTTTTCCGTGGTTTCCTATTTTCACACCAGGCAAATGGTGGGGTTGTACCTTAATTAAGACGACGTCCACTTCCCTCCCACTCCTAGCCCTTTGCTATCCCATCGTCGCCATAAGACGTATTTGTTTCGGTGCGACGTAAACCAAATTGTAAAATTGCAATTATGACTCATAATTTAGGCTGCTTACTTCAACTTTGCAGTTGGTACACATCCTATACTTCCTTACTCCTCTGGCGCTGCTTGCTCCGAAGGGCCTTTGGCCTACTAAAAGCGACCACTCCTCACCCCGAATGCCTGCAGATTATGATGTGACGCATGGTCAGCGCGACGAATTCTCTGGGCCGTTATCCTCGGCTTTCTTGACCGAGGCCGTCATCTCACCGCCAGATAGCTCCTAAAGTGTAAGGCCGTGGACCTCTCGAACCAACCTTTAGATGCAGTTGAAAATCGCTGACCTGGCCGTCATGCTACCCGGAGACTACGGGGTTGCACCATATTGCCCTAGTATAGTGAATATGATATACCTTTAATAACGGGCCGATCGTGTAATACAAATTATTTTTAACCGGTAACGTTAACGAGTATTTTTGAGTAACCGCTTCAGTTATAACCGTTAACCAAAAATAACTGCTAAGGCCATCCCTAAATCTGAACTGGCACACGTGTTTAATTCTTATCTCGTACTCGTCATTCGCGGGGAACTAGCTTTCAGCAGTTTCCTGTTTCGTGAGACCTTCAAGCCATATCGACCAGTTAATCATAATCTTTTAGTTTACTTATTTGATCATGAAATAATGCAGTAGTTTATAAATATTCACAATAATATTATCCATCGTTATGCTCGTCAAGCACATTGCTCCCGAACACGATGTAGGTCCTATATTTCTATTGCATTGTTTCAGGATTTATACTTCAAAAAAGTGACTTTCTTATGATAATATTTATGTAAACATCTGTCTTCTGGTATGGGCGAGAATAAATGTGTTACTTTCATTGACATGTCTCAGTCTCATCCTTGGCTTTGAAAATATGAAAGTGACTGTGGTATGCGTGATGCTAGTAATACCATTCCTTACGCAGCCAGTCCCTCTTATGAATGGTGCGAAAATATCGCTCATGGGGTCGGTTGGTGCATGCATTTCAGTGGGCTTGGCAGACTGATATGTAATAGCAACTTCTGGCCCGGCGAGGAAAGCAACGGGAAACTACCTCACTCCTCGTTTCCCTAGTACGCCTCTTCAGTGACGCCTAGGCTTATTTATGACCGCCCCCACTGTCGGCAGCCCTGAAAATGGTTTTCCGTGATTTCCCATTTTCACACCAGGCAAATGCCGGGGCTGTACCTTAATTAAGGCCACGGCCGCACCCTTCCCACTCATAGCCCTTTCCTGTCCAACGTCGCCATAAGACGTATATGTGTCGGTGCGACGTAAAGCAGTTAGCAATAATAATAATAATAATAATAATAATAATAATAATAATAATAATTATGACCGCTGTTGGCAGAGCTGTGGAGGATCAAACCAGCGTTCGGGCTGGATACCCAACATATATGAGTGTTAAGTATAATTTAAAAGGCAATTATTAAAATAATATGGAAGTTTTCTTCAGCAAATGTAAATTATTTTTGTTTCTGATTTCTAAAGTGAGTGTATCAGGCTTATTACGCCCGCGGGCGTAGAAATGGAATTCCAGTTTGACATCAAGTGGTACGGATTGTCCTGGCGTAAATATTTGGGGATTATGAGAAAACCGTTCGCGGGTAGATAACGACCTGGGTGGTACGAAATGTCCTCAAAAATCAAGTGATACTGAATGTCCGTGGTACGAAATGTCCGGACACCATGAAGGACTCAGTGGCGTATCTTAACCCTAATGTTGGTGTGTGCTGCTACTGGTCTTTGCAACGTAGGTTTTGAATCGTTTTACTATAATTCGATTATTAATTAATCCACATAGGCCTAATAATTTCACACAGTGCATACTGATACAATTCTTATAGGAGTATCAATCAATACTGTTCTGCATTTAGGGCAGTCGCCCAGGTGGTGATTCCCTATCTGTTCTTTTCCTACCCTTTTCTTAAATAATTTCAAAGAAATAGGAAATTTATTGAACATCTCCCTTGGTAAGTTATTCCAATCCCTAATTCCCCTTCCTGTAAATGAATATCCAATATAACCACAGGAAAAGTGCAAAGATAACATTATTAAAACAGTGACGTACAACACAACAGCTACACAGTTCAAAAAATGTAGGGGAACATGTTTTTGAACGTATGCCGTGCTCCACAAAACAATACCTCACACCCAGGTATATTACCAACTAAACCGTTATTCTTTACCGTTGAAGTATACAAAAGAACATCGACGGATTCACGTTCATTTTTCAGAACACAAACGTAAATGTCTAAATAAGGGCGAAAACAAAGTGATAACAGTCCTCCAGGGTGGATTTTTATCACAGTTGGAGAGCTTCAGTATGGTGTATGTCCTCCACGTGCTTGGCATTTACGTGGCATACTCCATGTAAGTCGACGGAGGTCACGTTGCAGTATCAGGTCCCATTCTTCAATGAGAGCCTGTTCGAGGTCTTGGAGAGCCTGTGGTGGAACAGGACGCCCACGAACACTTCTGCCAAGCCTATCTCACACATGCTCGACGGGATTAAGGTCGGAACTCACTGCTGGCCATTCCATTTCTTGAATGTCCAGTTCTCGCAAGACAGCTCTGGTGATGCGCGCTACATGAGCCCTGGCATTGTCGTGCATGAGCACGAATTCAGGGCCAACACCGTATGCAGCAACCAACACATGCTGTAGTAGTATCTGCTCGATGTACCCGCAGCGGTAAGATTACCATGGACGACGACAAGATCCGTACGGCCATCAATACTGATGCCACCCCACATCATCACAGAAACTTGTCCGAATCGGTCGCCTTCCTGGACAAGATTTGCCATGTACTGCTCACTACGGCGTCTCCATACACGTTGACGCCTGTCACGCTATATCAGGGGAAATCTGGACTCGTCTGTGAACAACGCAGGTCTCCATTGGCGAAGTTTCCTGTTGACGTGGGTACGGGCAAACAGAAGGCGAGCTGCACGTTGTTGCTGTGTTAAACGGGGCACTCGAACAGGACGTCTGGGTCATAAGGACACTTGTCTTAACCTGCTCCTTACTGTCTGGTCAGACACCGAGACTCCAGTGACCCTCCTGAGGTCTTGTTGCAGTTCTCTGGCAGTTGCTGAATGACGCCGCAACGCACAGATGGTCAGATATCGGTCATCCTGTGGGGTTGTCATGCGTCCACGACCTTGTCCAACCCTCCTTATGACCTGGCCTGTCTCACTGTAGCGATTCCACAAGTGATGAATAACTGACGGAGAGACATTGAGATCCACAGCAACACGACGAAAAGTCCATCCTTCCTGGATCAAAGTGACGGCGCTTGCGACTTGAACCTCGTTAAGATATCTCATGGGATGTGCTGGTTTACGTACAACGTGCTCAAATGATCGCAGTAGTCTGTGTACCTCACAACGACACACGGACGCACCGCTATTCACTTTGTTTTGAGGGTTCACCTGACAGTTTAATGCATAGCTACGCCTACAGATGGAGTATAACTTCGATTTGACATACCCTGAGTAGCTAAGGTCTCATGGTATGCTGTACGACCATTGGAACCCACCTGCCAAATTAATGTCCACATACCGGACGTTACAAAACATGTTCCCCCTATTTTTTTGAACTGGGAGTTGTAATGTGTCTTTGATGGTTACAATTTCATTTGTGAATTCGTTGAAGTCATCTCTCTTTGAACAAAAACATTTCTATGATCTTGTCATAAAATGAATCTTTGAGCCTTAGCTCTCGAAGCACGTCGTTTTCAATTACTGTATGATCCTGAAATTTTTAAGTTTGCCGTGACCACCGGGGGGGTTGGCTGTGCGGTTAGGGGCGCGCAGTTGTGAGCTGGCATCCGAGAGATAGTGGGTTCGAACCCCACTGTCGGCAGCCCTGAAGATGGTTTTCCGTGGTTTCCCATTTTCACAACAGGCATATGTTGGGGCTGTACCTTAATTAAGACCACGTCCGCTTCCTTACCACTCCTAGGCCTTTCTTATCCAAATGTAAAATATATATGTATATCCTGACCTTGTGTGTACCTTCGATAAGTGTGTATTCCTTTCAGAGCTGAGACGGAGCGCTAACAGAACTATAGTTGTATTCGGTATGGTTCGAATCAGCTCAGTTCTTTAAATCCCGAAATTGAGTCATTGTTCTTAGTGGACTTCAGCAACTTATATAGGCCCTATAGGTAAACTTTGAATCCTTTACTTGAATATTATATTACTGTTAGTTCACATTTTAGTACCGGGCAAGTGGCTACGCGGTTTGGCTCACGTAGCTATCAGCTTGCATTCGGGTTCGAACCCCACTGTCCTTTAAGAAGTCCACTAGTTCATCTGGAAATGTTACTTTGTAGTTATCAAACTTTCGATGACGCAAAACTTGAAGAAAACGTAATTTTGAAACAACCTTATGTTAAGCATCCAGAACGGAATCGTAAGCTCTGAGTGTCTCCATAGATTCCATGTAATTTGCCTTGTGTGAAGAGTCGTCTAATTGATCATGGCCCCTCAATAGAAGTACAGATAAAAATTTAAGGCCTAGTGCAGATCTTTCGAGTTGTCACCTGACAAGCGACCTGCGCGTCTATGAGAATGGAGCCCTGCCGTTGATGAATTGTAATGCTGAAGACGGCACACGCACCCAGCCACCGAACTATCGGAATCAACCAGTTAAGGCCGGGAATCGAACTCGTGTGCAGCTCTTTTCAGGCACTGTCTCAGTGGAGGTGAGTTGCATGTACCAGCCCTCCTTCCATTATTAATTTCTGACAGTAGCCGGGCCCCCGAGGACGGCTGCTAATAACACAAACCGCTACGCTACAGAGGCGGACTAACTCGTTTCTTCGTCCTGAGGTAGTGCAGCTCTTTTCAGACAATGGAGGCGAGGTGTATGTAGCATTTTAACCACATACCATCCTTCCTGGCAGTACCGGGAATCGAACGTGACCCCCTACTTATAGTGCTAACCGTTACGCTACGGAGACGGACAAGCAGCAAACAGCATCAGTTAATATTCTTAGTACCTCTTCTATACTTCCTTATTGTGTTTATTTTCACTAGCTCAATGGAGGGAATCAAGAAGAACGTCGAATCCCTGTTTGCCAAAAAGTTTGCACATGCCGGCAAGGAACGCATAGGTTTGCTACACTGAAGAAAATGGAAATTGCAACACCCAGAAAGAGTGGTGTTACATTGCTGCAATTGAACATGCAGGACGAGTGTTCGGTTGTGATTCGATGATTACATTTTCAGGTTCTTCTGATCGCAAGTTTGGACAACAATCAATGCAGGATGTGCCCACTACGAGCTGCAATACATTGATGAATTCGTCGAGGCATGGAGTCAATAAGGCCCTGGATCGCTTCCTGAGGAATTGTGGCCCATGCTTGCAGCATTCCACGGGTCACTTGTTCCAGAGTTGTGGGTGGCTGAGGTCGGTTGGCCAGTTGTCGACCCATCATGTCTCACACATGCTCAATAGAACTGAGGTCCTGGGATCTGGCGGGCCATTCTAAGGTTGTGATGTCGTGGAGAGCTTCTCTGGAGATGCGTGCAGTGTGAACCCGGGCATTGTCCTGCTGAAATATCCCATTAGCAATGCTCGCCATATAGGGACAACCACTGGATTGAGTACCCTATCAACGTACTGTCGAGCAGTCATAGTGCCCTTAACAAGCACTAATTGTGATTTCAAATTAAAGCCAATAGCTCCCCAGACCATAATGCTTGGTGTTGGCCCTGTGTGCCTCTCGACAATAAGATCTGGGAGGCCCCTCTCCCCGGTACGTCGGCGCACACGATTCCGGCGATCACTGCGGGCAAGACAGAAGCGCGATTCATCACTAAAGACGACCCTATGCCATTCGTCGACCCACGTTGATCTTTCTCGCCACCAGGCCAGCCTTACACGTCGCTCTTGTGGGGTCAGTGGAATACCTTCTACAGGGACACGGGCTCGTAAGCCAGCTGCACGCAGGCGATTACCAACTGTTTGTTGTGTAACGTGGGGTGCCACAGCTGCTCGAATTTGCGCTGATGTTGCATGGCGTTCCATCCGGGCCATCCGAATGATGCGGCGATCCTCTCTCACAGTTGTCTGTCGCGCTGGGCCTGTGCCAGGTCTACGAGTGTGGGTACCTTCATTTGACCACTGCTGCCATACACGTTGTACCGTAGATGCCTGTCGGCCAACACGTGCAGCGACAGTCCTTAGCGATAATCCAGCCTCACACAGCCCAATTATCCGAGCCCTCTCAAACGGCGACAGTTGTTCATAGCGTGTTGATAGCGTGCTCTTCTCTGTCGTCGAGACATGTTTGACGGGGAACACTTCACTGCACAGACTGCAAGTCAACTACGCTACACCAGAGTTCGTACACTGGAGTTGATTCCTCCGCGACCAATCACGTGGGAGACCTGTAGGAACAATCCAATGGGTCTGAAACTTTGATCGTTTACATACCTACATGGCATCGTTCCATATCTTAAAAATCAACACAAACGACCAATGCCTTCATGGTGTTGCAATTTCCATTTTCTTAAGTGTATTATAAACGTCCTATATGAACAGTCGTCTGTGTCAATGATCTGCATTGAGGTCTGTCGCCCAGATGACAGATTCCCTATCAAATTATTTTCATAGCTTTTTCTTCAACATTTTCAAAGAACTTGGAAATTTATCGAACATTTCCCTTGATAATTTATTCCAATAACTTACTTCTCGTCCTATAAGTGAATATTTGCCCCAATATCTCGTCTTGAATTCCAACATTATCTTCGTACTATGATCTTTCCTACCTTTAAAAGCCCCACTCAAGCTTATTCGTCTACTTACGTCATTCCACACGGTATCTCCACTGACTGTTTGAAAGATACCACATACTCGAGCATTTCGTCTTCTTACTCCCAGGTTTTCCCAGCCTAAAGTTTACAACATTTTTGTAACACTACTCCTTTGTCGGAAATCACCTAGAACAAATCGTGCTGCTTTCCTTTGAATTTTTTCCAGTTCTCGTATTAAGTAGTCCTGATGAGGGTCCAGTACATTGGAGCCATACTACTGCGCTCTCACCAGAGATTTATGTGCCCTCTCCTTTAAATCCTTATTACAACCCGTAAATGCCCTCATAACCACGCGAAGAGATCTGTAACCTTTCTTAACAATCTCGTTAATATGATTTCCCCAAGGAAGACACAGTTGAAACATTTTAGGGGAACATGTTTGTTAACGTCTGGTATGTGAACGTTAATTTGGCAGGTGGGTTCCAATGGTCGTACAGCATACCATGAGACCTTAGATAATCAGGGTATGTCAAATCGAAGTTATACTCCATCTGTAGGCGTAGCTGTGCATTAAACTGTCAGGTGAACCCTCAAAACAAAGTGAATAGCGGTGCGTCCGTGTGTCGTTGTGAGGTACACAGACTACTGCGGTCATTTGAGCACGTTGTACGTAAACCAGCACATCCCATGAGATATCTTAACGAGGTTCAAGTCGCAAGCGCCGTCACTTTGATCCAGGAAGGATGGACTTTTCGTCGTGTTGCTGTGGATCTCAATGTCTCTCCGTCAGTTATTCACTGCTTGTGGAACCGCTACAGTGAGACAGGCCAGGTCATAAGGAGTGTTGGACAAGGTCGTGGACGCATGACAACCCCACAGGATGACCGATATCTGACCATCTATGCGTTGCAGCGTCATTCAGCAACTGCCAGGGAACTGCAACAAGACCTCAGGAGGGTCACTGGAGTCTCGGTGTCTGACCAGACAGTAAGGAGCAGGTTAAGAGAAGCGTCCTTACAGCCCAGACGTCCTGTTCGAGTGCCCCGTTTAACGTAGCAACATCGTGCAGCTCGCCTTCTGTTTGCCCGTACCCACGTCAACTGGCAACTTCGCCAATGGAGACCTGTGTTGTTCACAGACGAGTCCAGATTTCCCCTGGCACAGCGTGATAGACGTCAAAGTGTATGGAGATGTCATGGTGAGCAGTACATGGCAAATCTTGTCCAGGAAGGTGACCGATTCGGACAAGGTTCTGTGATGATGTGGGGTGGCATCAGAATTGATGGCCGTACGGATCTTGTCGTCGTCCATAGTAATCTTACCGCTACGGGTACATCGAGCAGATACTACTACAGCATGTGTTGGTTGCTGCATACGGTTGAGCCGAAGCAGGGAAAAATTTTCTTGCCATTAGTGGGCGACTACCTTTCTCCTGAATCGAACGCTTAGTCCCGCGGCGTCTTTCTCCTTTCAAGCTCTACGAGTGGGCAACAATTTCCTTTCTTGCACCGTTGTTATGGGTGACTATTTATCTAGAGCCGTGCTACAGTGCCTATACCACCTTTCGGTCCTACTCAGCAATCAAGAAAATTCAATGTTCGAACAATATCTCAGGGAATAAGTTACATCAGCATTCTTTTTTTTTACCGTGAATCCGACTGGGATTACCCTCTCTACCTTTCATTATATGCGAACATCGATTGGAATATTTGGTCATGACGACTCGGTTTCAAACTCAATTACCATCATCAGGTAAGATATTACCTTAAATTAATCTTATAATCTATAAATAATATAAAATCACTTAAATTCTAAATTATTAATATTTATTCAAAATTATATCATATTTTCAGATGAGCTAAATGTTTTCTAAATATTTTGTATGTACATTGGTATTTCATCCAAACAAAAAAAAATCTTGAACTAGTCCTTGAAGTCCATGATAATTAATAAAAAAAACTGCCTCATTATTGCCTATGGTCTCATCCTACCAAATAATTCTTCTCCTAAAATTTTTCATGGATTACGATTGTTTGATGAATTCATCCTGACCTTTCATGAATTACAATCTATCTTCATATTCTCATTCTCTTATTGAAAAAAATTATAATTGTATAGTTCTTTATATTGACATTAAGAAATTAATTAGATTAATGAATTAGCTTGAAATTGTGTAAATGACACAACAAGAGTAAAATAAAAGTGAAACTTTTATGAATAAAGTCGAATTCTCGTGAAATATAAGATTCTACTGTTAAACTCCAGCAGAATGTCGAGTTCTGACATACATCCTGTTTCGGTTATTGATATTTTACCAAGTTTCAAACTTAAGAATCCGAGAATATTTTTTTCTGGTTTTTTTTTTTTTTAACTTTTGGTAAGTAAGCTTAATTATCTGTCTGGGCTCTTCAACTAACTTTATCTTTCAGAAAACACACGCAGAATAAGAAATGTTTCATGATTGTAGCTCGTAATAGCTACCTACGTTAATATATATATAAACACACACACACACACATATATATATATATCATTATTCATGACTAGATGTGATCAAAATATTCCTACGAAACCTGTAAAGTCTTCAAGATAGACTCAACACATTTGCATTCAGGTTATAATATGTCGCACCGCTTAATAAATTCAATTATATGTTTGCAATAAGTCAAGGAATACCTTAGATGACAGTTCCTAAGCCATTAATAGTGATTAGCTAACATTACGATGACACTAATTTCATACCTGCCGACACTAATCTAGTGTTTCAGCTTAAATCAACTTAAATATCAAATAGGATGTGGAAATTTTCTTTGAAGTTGCCATAATAGCCTGAGTTGTAGGTTAATTGAGATTAATTTCCGATGACCATACTTCATTAACATCCTGTAAACCCATCTTCAATTTGCCAATACGTCACATATAGATTATTCGAGGTTACGTCGCTTTAAGCATTAAATAAAACCTTAATTCTACACTACGTTACATACACTCTCATTAATTACTTATACGTGAGATTCTTTCCTCAAACGACCTTCCATTTATTATCATTCCCCAAACAAATATTCAAGGATATCTATTATTTATTATTCGCACTCCCTATCTCATATTTCCATCATATCCTTACATCACCGCATACATAAACTTCATTTGATCTATTCAATGTAACGCTCGATTTGAATAATTCCATATCCCAATGAAATTACAATATTATGGATCGCCAACATCTATTTCTGACAATATGCACTTGATTTGTCAAAATATATATATAAATATAACCCATATTTATTCACGTTTGGCAGTAAGTTGGTATTAATGATGATCTAGGTAACCTACGATTCGATCTGCATTACCGGTATTTACTTACTCCAAGTACATTTGAACGGCTTGATTATGGCATAACTCCTTGAAAATTTACTGACAAGACGTTATTGTAGTGCTTCATTGGCGAATGCGACATTTCCTACATATGGAAGTTCTTATCTGCTTTTGAAGATTACCAAACACCTTCATCTGAACAGCATTATCAATACGTTCGCGATGAAACTATCTTTATAAGTCATCTCTCGAAGATACATCGATCCATTCCTTACATCAACACAACCAACAAATTACTACATGATACTACACAAATATCTACTTTTGAAAAGAAAAAAAATACAGTTTTTAAACTTATCTTATTCTTCCTGTGTTTTGGGCTGGGACTGCTGTAATTTCGTCCTCTTATGTGGCGATCATCTCTGGTTTATATCTGCGGCATCTCCGAGTCTTGATCGCTGGACTTGTGTTGTCGGGCAGGGCCGGTTCGGTTCCCGTCTGTCGCCAATCCCATCTCCATTTAGCAGGCCATCACAGCGTTTTCACGTACATGCATGAAAAACATAGATAAATATAACATTAATTCCACGGTCTCCATAGTTATAAAGCCTTCTTATATTCTTTAGGATCTTATGAGGAGAATATGATGACGTAAATTCAACTATTGCAGTTTTAACAACACGAATTGCAGTGTAATTTGCCTATGACCCTATATCTTTACGAGAAATATAACATTTGGACTTCGTATTTTTGTTAATTCTTCCGATAATGTTAGTATCTTCTCTCCAAAATCTGCTATTTCTTTATACAGTAGCTTCTTGAAATCTTCTGTGTATATTCTTCCTTTTTACGATCTTCGAATGTTCCTACTGTTGTAGTGATGGGTAGTTCGCGAACGAACTAGTTCTCGTGAACTACTTCACTCCCACGAACTGTGAAGTGTTTACCCGTCTCTCGAGAACCACTTCTCGAACTGTAGAACTTCACGAGTGTGAAGGGAATGGGAAAGAACTTGTTCGCGGACGAACTACTTCAGCGGTTGCAGATTACTCTAGCGGGAAAGTTAAACATTTTGAAGTAGTTCATGAAGTAGTTCTTTCTTGGGAGCGAGAATAAATGAACTAGTTCCCACAGGTGAACTGTTCCTTCCCATTACTATACTGTTGGTTTATAGTGAACTTTTCTTATATCACGGTTACCTGGATTCCGTTTGCCTGTATATTTTCCCTTATGTTAGCAGCCACATGGATTCCATTAGTCTGTATTTCATTACTTCGAACTTTCTGCCGCACGATTTACGGAACTTTACCGCTATTCTCGGCAAATGACGATTTCAATGTCGCGATTCTAAATGACCAGGGCAATGAAATGGTACACGGTGTTGGCCCTGAATTCGTACTCATGCACAACAATGCCAGGGCTCATGTAGCGCGCGTCACCAGAGCTGTCTTGCGAGAACTGGACATTCAAGAAATGGAATGGCCAGCAGTGAGTTCCGACCTTAATCCCATCGAGCATGTGCGGGATAGGCTTGACAGAAGTGTGCGTGGGCGTCCTGTTCCACCAGAGACTCTCCAAGACCTCGAACAGGCTCTCATTGAAGAATGGGACCTGATACTGCAACATGACCTCCGTCGACTTATACGGAGCATGCCACCTAGGTGTCAAGCTGCGATAATTGCTCTTGGAGGACATACACCATACTAAAGCTGTCCAATTGTGATGAAAATCCTCCCTGGAGGACTGTTATCAGTTTGTTTTCACCCCTATTTGGACATTTACCTTTGTGTTCTGAAAATGAACGCGAATCCATCGATGTTTTTTTGTATAAAGCTTTAGTTGGAAATATACCTGGATGTGAGGTATTGTTTTGTGGAGCATGGCATACGTTCAAAAACATGTTCCCCTACTTTTTTGGAACTGTGTATAACACCTAGGTACTTACAGTTTACTCCATGTGGCACTATCACTCCCATCAACACAATAATTAAAACTGAGAGGACTTTTCCTCTTCATGAAACATACAACTTGACTTTTCCTCCTATTTAAATTCGGACATTGTCTGCAGTCTCTCACAATCCTACAACTCAATAGCTGGCCGTGCACGGAAAGACCTTTTGGCTGGCGAGGCCTCGCCAGATCCGACGGGCCGCCTGCCAGGCGTGACCTTCAGAGACCCGGCCAATGCTCGCTATCAGCTGCGACGCCAAGCGCAACAGCAAATTTTCTTTTCCTCTGGACGCTGTCTGCTTCGATGTCCATCGCATAGTTCTAAGTAAAGCAGACCCAATCGGCAAGGATTTATCCTGGAGTGTGATACTTTGTGTCGGGGGATACAAATGTGAAGGAGGACCAGTACCTCGTCCAGGCGGCCTCACCTATGCTGAACAGAGGCCTCTGTGGGGGATGGGGAAGACTGGAAGGGATAGACAAGGAAGACGCTAGGAAGCGTCCGTGATCTTAAGTTAGGTACCATCGCGGCATTTGCCTGGAGGAGAAGTGGGAAACCACGGAAAACCACTTCCAGGATGGCTGAGGTGGGAATCGAACTCCCCGTCTACTCAGTTGACCTTCCGAGGCTGAATGGACAACGTTCCAGCCCCCATATAACTTTTCAAATTTCGTGGCAGAGCCGGGAATCGAACCCTGGCCTTCGGGGGTGGTAGCTAATCACACTAACCACTACACCACAGAGGCGGACATCATGGACTGTACTGGCATAAAAGTATCGGTAACCTGTTGTGAATTGTTTGGGGTTGAATGAAAACCTGGTTGAGGTAGTAAATCTACTACGTCCGTATTTTCATTTAGTTTCTCCAGTAGTCCTTTCGTTATTACTTTCTGGATGAGAGTGTCGGTATGAATTTGCTGAGTGCCATTCATTTTTCTCAGTTTCCGGGAAACGTACTTTCCTATAAGGGCATCACAATCATCATTTTCCTTGGGCTTCTCATTCAGCACGGCACTGCAAGATTGAATAAAACTTGCCATATCAACCTCCAGCTTCCCGGCTGTTTTCATTTGTTGTTGTTGGTTTTACTTTGGTACAGATGGAGGTTCCGTCAAGAACTGAAAAAGAAAGACCACACAGGATGTGGACTACATTAATTGATGTCCACATCTTATACTGTAGTATATTATCGCTTAAGAATGGAGACGTCGTATATAATCGAAATCTGGTTTTACAGAAGACATAAAAGACTCTAATTCGTTGATAATGAAAAAAAGAAATGTCATTTACATGGTATAGATTAAATTGGATAATAGGTTCGAACCCCACTGTTGGCAGCCCTGAAGATGGTTTTCCGTGGTTTCCCATTTTCACACCAGGCAAATGCTGGGGCTGGACCGTAATTAAGGCCACGGCCGCTTCCTTCCCACTCCTGGCCCTTCCCTGTCCCATCGTCGCCATAAGATCTATCTGTGTCGGTGCGACGTAAAACAAAATAATAGCAAAAAGAAAAAAAATGGATAAGTGTCGGAGAGACCCGAGAGACCTAACTTCGCCACTTTCTAAGGCATAAAGTAAATAAATAAATAAATAAATACCCAAAAAGCATTTGGCTCTTGTAAGATTTTAAATTTACCCTTACGAGATATGTTTAGGCCTCCATTCTTAAGTGATTGCTAGGGCTCGGATGTAGGCCAACATGGAAAGTCATTTTTTATTCCCAACATTTATTTGCATTTCTAACGGGTATTTGATGCAAATCCAGTAATTCTCGTCCCTAATAATGTTTTTCTATTTGTCATATAAATCCATATTTTGGTCTTATTTTCCCATTAGGCAATATTTTTAGCATTTTCGGTAAAATCTTCGTATTTTAGTCATATTTGGGCCGTTTGGTGGTAGCTGTATGTAGGAAAAGAGAAAATCCTTGCCGCTGGCTCATTTACATAAATAGCCGCTCTACAACATTATTTCTTCATTCGTCCCGGTCCGAATAAGTAATATCTTTAGTCATGACACGATGACCAACGCAACATAATTCTAAGAGAGGATTTAAGAACAATAGAGAAGAGGGCAAATGTATACAACACTATTTAAATAAATAAATAAATAAAGAAAGAAATAAAAAATAAATAAATAAGTACTGGTAAATAAATATGTTTCAAAATCCGATATAATAATAATAATAATAATAATAATAATAATAATAATAATAATAATAATAATAATAATAATAATAATAATAATAATAGTAATAAGGCAGGAAATTAGCATAAGAAATTCTGCAGTTGTGGTTTTTGTTTTAAACGGAACGGGTCATGTAGTGTTATTTTTGGGTCACATTTTGTTAATTCTAAGGTCATATTTGGACGATTATTAGATCTTAAACATCCGAGCCCTAGTGATGACGTATCATTCAACACAACTACAACCGCGCACTTTTATCTCTTATCATTTTGTTGTAGTTGTTGTCGATGCCAAATACTGAAGAAGAATGGAAACAACTGGCATTAGGATTCAAGACCCATTGGCAAATTATTAACTGTGGTGGAAGCATCGACGGCAAGCGCTTTAGATTTACAAAATCACCAGCACTCTGTTATAATTACAAGAAATTCTACAGTGTAATTTTAGTAGCTATTGTAAATTCTGAATATGAATGTGTTCGAGATTCAGAGTTTTACACACAACCATTATTAATATGCAGCCACAAAATATTAATAATGTTTATATTGGCGGTGTGTGTACTTCTTAATTTCGTAATGCGCTGAAGTTCCAAGTACTTCACTCCTCCACCGTTGAAAGAGAAAATGCGGTAACACATGAAACAGAATTAGGATTATGGAGAAATTATAGCTTGAATTGTAAAATGGTTACTTTACAGCGCACCTCCGTCTGGAACACTCTTTTAGAGGCAAAACAAAATAGGGAAGCGTGGCGGGGTGAAATTTAAAAAACTGGGAAGGCTTATTGTAAGCACACTGGTGTAGGGCAAAGGACCAGAATTATGACAATCTTAACGTCTTAACACACGTCTGTTGGCGAAAATAAGAACCTAAAGGAATGATTTCATAAAAATCATATTAAGAAACGAGTTTTCGGGCTTTTAAAGCAGGTACCGATCAGTAAGCGACATTTCCGAGTATACTCGGGCTTTTACTTTATGCAATTCTATATAAAACCACGAGTAGACCCGGAATTTTATGTTAAGATGTTAAACAATGTAATACGTAGGCTGTGTAGCCTATATAATATTATGTTAAACTAAGTCACGATTACAATGTTCATGGTGATGTTTTATTTATACATGACACGAACACGAATAAATAACACATTTTCACCCACCAGGTTGTCGTCTTGTTCTCGCTCCCTCTCATCTTCCTGCTCCTGTACGTCTTGTGTTCGATCCCCGAGCATTGCATACTGACTTTCAGTAATATTAGCAGATAAGTTGCTTAGGCTACACTGAGGACGATCTTGATCTTTCGTGAAAAGTAGATCATAATACCTACGTAGTACAATAATTATTAACCGATAAATCATAGCTTCTTGTTTTCTGTAAAGAGAACTACCGGTACGTACATCGTGCAGTTTTAAGTGTCCTCGACAGTAGCAGTCAGTATTTATACTCACCATAATGTAGTCAGTATTTTTATACTCACCATAATTTTGGTTCGTAGACGTCATCTGTTCCCGCTCCACTTCTCACAGAGCATACGATTTTCTTAGTTTCTTTTCGGAAGCTGCTCTTTCAATTCCGAATATTTCTTCTTCACAAAACTATGATATGCGTCAGGAAAGGTTCCCGGCACGCATTCAACTAGGTTATTGTATGCCCTACTTTATTTAATTTTTTTTCACGTATCCCTAATGTTTTAATTGGCAGAAACAGGGCCGCTCATTTTACATTTTAATAAATTTCTCTAGCAGTGCCATTGAAACTCCACACTTTCATTGCAAGGGGCTTGATCTGTGAGGCGAGGTGCTGACAACAGGTCTCGCCTGTAGCAGATGACGCCTCATGTCATTACTCAACCCCAGTACCGTACTCTCTGATATGAGACATCTGTAAAAATACTGCACACATCAATATGTTATCGGGAGCTTGTAAATCATATTCTCATATTTTTATATATACATTTTACCACTTGAGGAATGTGTGTGTGTGTGTGTGTCCGGCATACAAATATTTTTTTAAAGCTGTAGGCCTAGTTCCATCATACCATCTAGGATGGTTTGACGTGGTACCCGGTATATTTGCGGTAAGTGTGGCGAATATCCAATATTCCTGCCAGGCATCCGTGAAATGGTTTCGAATATTTTTCTTTTTCAACTTAAACATGCTGAGATTGGACCTTTCTAACGGCCATGATAATTTACTTTATCCATTTAGATCCCTTTAATTACAAACGAAATCAACAGGATGGACACTATAGCTAGGCTGCTTTTCAAGCGAACTATCCACGTGGGAGGTTCAGAGGCGGGAATAATACGGTTGTATCAATTCCTTAGGGCCTACTCCACAGTTCGTGAAAGGAGCAAAGGTGTGTTTAAAGATACAAATTGAAAGCTGCATGTACTAATAACAAGATTATTCTATGGAAATTGGAATTAGTACCATTTAACTTACTATGATACTAAGATATAGGTAGGTACAGAATTCACTTACAGGGAACGGAGCTTGGATTGATTCTCCTCCATTACGCTACTGTTCAGAATAGGCGGTACTACCCGTTTCAAGTACCACTATGTGCAAACTCTTATCAGAGCTACCAGATTTATGACCAGAATACTGACGACTAGTTTTCAGTAGCAGTCCTTACGTATGACGGTTATAAAATTGATTGACCAGAATGTTTCTATAGGCTAATTTCGAAATGTTTGTATTAGGTACGGTATGCTGCTTTGTCAGCACCTGACACTGCAATATGCCAATAGGTGGAGAATACATACAAAAACATTATGATTGTTTTAATTCACACTTGTGACATTTCTCAGATGACAGTGCACTAGAACTGGAGGAATAAGGATTCCATGACTCAAATTCTGGCGAAGACAACATCTTCATTTGTCGTCCAACTCCATGTGAGTAACTCACATTTCGACAGTTGGTACGATTGGGGCGTTCCCATCCCACAGACCGACTATATTCAAAACATCAAAGGGATATTTAATAAAGAAAAACATTGAAAGCTGCATATACTAGACAGTTGACACAAAATAATTAGGCCTATATCCATAAAGTATATATTTGCGATTATAAATTTAACTGTATGCTAAATAGGCGGTAGGTACTACGCGGATCAAGCACCAGTATGAGTAAATTTCCTAGGCCTATGCATTGAAAAACTAAATGCATTATAAGGTTACCGGTACCGGACACGGAGATGGCAAAATATTCTGGAATTGGAACCGCATTTTAGTGTTCGTAGTTTTGAATATTTCGTCACTGTGAACCCCAAGCCTTCTGTGTGTCTTACCAGTATTTCCGGCATTTTAGTTATTGGGGTAATGTAACTCATTATCAGTTGATAAGCTAAAACTTAACATTTTGGCGTGAAATAAAAGTGGATATGAGTAGAACGATTTCATAATAATTAATCATAAATTTATATCATTGATATATTGGGATATTAAGAGAATCTAGGATAATTAGTCGAATTTGTTCGATTGAATCTTCGATCCTGGCAGTACTTACTGGAGCCTGAAGAGTTGGATGACTACCGGTACTCCGCCATTTTAACATAGAGACGCTGCCGTTTTACGAACATTTCATATAGGCTCACAGGTAAGACAGTGTTTGGTACGTACAAATACAGTTTCTATCTCTTTTATTGGCACTGTATGTGTATTTATTACAGCGATGTAAACTTGCCTAAGAATTTAAGTAATTTCAGTGTGCTTTTACTGTTAAGATTCCAAATGACTCTTTCTTGAGTAATCCACACGCTGGCAAACCTGTACGAGAAATCACAAGCTATAAAGTCGTCCTGAATTTGCATGCCTTGAAATTCATATTTATCACATGAACTCATTTTAAGGTACCGGTACCGTATTGGTAAGTTTGTTGAAGCAGAAGATCAAGATATTGGGAACAGCTCTTTAAATGCAACCTCCCAGATTCTTTTTTCTTAGTACCGGTAATGCATAGATATTACAAATTACGGTACATAGGTAGCTGACCCTTCACACCCGTATACCTTATCAGGAATCCACTAGAAGGTGTATTTTAAAGGAAAAAGCTAAAGAAATCTGATTATCAATCTCGTCAGATCTGCATTTAGAGCTGTCGCCCAGGTGACAGATACCCTATCAGTCGTCTACGTAGTATAATGTTAAATGATTTCAAACAAGCTAGAAATTTATTGAATGTCTCCCTTGGTAAATTATTCCATTTACTAACTCCTCTTCCTACAAACGAATATTTGCCCCAATTTGTCCTCTTGAATTCCCTTATCCTCGTATCATGATCTTTCCTACTTTTAAAAACTCCATTCAAGACTATTTGTCTACTAATGTCATACCGTATTACACCATCTCTCCATTTCATTGAGAGATAAGAACATACCGCTTAGTTGAGCAGCTCGTATCCGTACTCCCAATTATTCCCAGCCCAAAGTTAACAACATTTTTGTAACACTATATATATTTTCTTTTTTTGGAAAATTGGACGGAACAAATTGTGATGCTAGTCTTTGGTGAGGGTTCTGTACCCTAATTGGGGTCTTACCAATAACTTGGGTCTATATGCCCTCTCCTTTACATCCATACTACAACCCCTAAGTACCCTTATAACCCTGTGATTAGATTTGAGACTCATGGCCGTGTGGTTAGAGGCGCACAGCTGTGAACTTGCATTCCAGAGTTAGTGGGTTCGAATCCCTGAAGATGGTTTTCGGTGATTTTACATTTTCACACCAGGCAAATTCTTTATTTAAAACCTTGCTAATGTTATTACACCAATGAAGATTTAGAGTGATTTCCAACATGGTAATTAAAACTGAAATGACTTTTCTTCTTGGTGAGACAACCTGACTTTTCACCCCATTTACCTTCATACCATTTTTTTGCCATCTCACAGCATTGCTGAGATCTTTTTATAGTCACTCACAATTCTGTAAATTATTTATTACTCTATACAAAAACACATAATCTGTAAAAAGCCTTACCTATGATTCCAGATCTCTCCATATGGTTGTGGGGGAATTAAGGGTTGCAGGAAGGCTGTAAGAGAGAGGGCGTACAAGTCATGGGTGAGACCACAATTTATTAAAGTATGGTTCAAGTGTGTGGGACCCACACCAGGATTACCGGTACTTGATAAATGGAAAAAGTTCAAAGAGAAGCAGCACGATTTGTTCTGGGTGAATTTTGACAAAAGAGTGCTGTTACAGAAGTGTTGTAAATGAAATGTAAATGAAGACCTTGAATGAGCATTAATAGTTCATAGTATACTGGTGTGCAAAACTAAAGGACGAAAGTAACTTTTGCATGTTGTGTCACTGTCAAGTAACATAGCTCGATGAAACTTGAACCCTACATAGGAAGAATTGCTACAGTATGGTACGGTGGGCAACTGAAAGGAATGTGCGATGAGACAAACAGAAATTACGCTTTTATACAGAAACAATAAATAACACGTAAGTCTCTGCAACTCATGATGGCCCCCTGGACATCACAAAAGAAGAGACATGGTTCTTAAAGGGGTGTGTGATCACCACAGAGAGTGATGCATGCTCTGCAATGTGTTCCCATGCTGGCCACAAGATTGGTAAAGAGTTCTTGTGGAAGGGCTTTCCATTCCTCCACCAGCGTAGTTGACGACTGCTGGATGGTCCTTGGTGCATGTGGACGTGCTTCAATATGTCTGCCCAGCATGTCCCATACGTGCTCGATGGCATTTAAGTCGGGGAAACGGGCAGGCCAGTTCATTCGCCAAATATCCTCTCGTGCCAAGAGCTCCTCCACCAGCGTTGTTTGATGTGGTTGTGCATTGTCATCGACAAAAATGTAGTCAGGGCTGAATGCACCCCCTGAACGTCACACATGGGAAGGACTACACTGTCATAATAACGTTGAGCAGTCTGTGTACCCCATTTATGGATTTGGGGGTCGGTACACCCATGCAAAATTATGCCTCCACACACCATAACACTTGGACCACCAAAATGATCATGTTAGACAATGTTCCTGGGTGCATTATGTATTCCTACCTCTCGCCAAATAAGAGTAAGTCTAGAATCACTACTCAGACTGAATCTGCTCTCATCTGAGATGAGCTCGCGACCCCACTCCTCATCGGTCCAGACCTGATGCTCTTGGCACCATCGCTGGTGGTGCGGCCGATGTGCGGGTGTCAACGGAACACAGTGTAATGGTCGTCAGACAAACAGACCACCCCATGCAGTCACCGTGCCACTGTGGAGCGTCAAATTGGGTGCCTTGCAGTTCTGTTAAATGTGGTTGCAATTGCACTTGCTGTTTGACACGAGTCTCTTCTTGCATGTTGCACAATGTAGTGGTCATCTGCTGCTGTAGTTGACCACGGTCGACCCCCTTTTCTCCTTAGATCAGCAGTGCCTGTGGTTCAAAATGCTCTCCATGCATGTGAAACAATGCTGTGAGCAATGCTAAACTCCCGGGCTACACTCGTCGTACTTCATCCCTCCAGTTTCCTGATGATTCTTCCCCATGTGAAGTCAAACAAATGTTGTAATGAATAACACCACCACAGTGCAAAGTAACAGCTCGTTGATTGACTCGCACTGTCTTGTCCCGTTCCTTCAACTGCCACGTTTTGTGGGGCCAGACCCATTTGGCGTTTAAGTCCCACTGACCTCACACCAGGTTTCTATGCACGCGTGGAAGACATCTGGGAACATGTTACTGCACTTTCATTCATTTCCACTGAATAGTTGATAAGTTATGTTGCATTGTCTATCTCGTCCTTAAGTTTTGTGCAGCAGTGTATTTGCCCCAATTATACCACTTAGTCGAGCAGCTCATCTCCTTTCTCCCATGTTTTCCCAGCCCAAATTTTTTTAACGCTACTGTTTAGTTGGAAATCACCCAGAACAAATCGATCTGCTTTTCCCTAGATTTATTTTTCAGTTCTTCAGTTCAGTTCTTGAATCATGTAATCCTGGTGAGGGTCCCATACAGTGGAACTGTACTCTACTTGCGGTCTAACCAGAGACTTATATGCCCTCTCCTTTACATCCTTACTACAAACCCTAATTACCCTCATAACCACGTGCAGAGATCTTTACCCTTTATTTACAATTTCATTTATGTGATTATCCCTATGAAGATCTTTCCTTATTTTAATACCTAGATACTTAAAATGATTCCCAAAAGATGATCAGCTATGTGGGAAACGACATGGAAAGGAATGTGATTGTAGTGGGAGATCTCAATTTTCCAAATGTCAATGGGGAAGCTAATGTCCATGACAGGAAGCATGACCAATAAATGGCAAATAAGTTAATATGGGAAGGACAACTGATTTAGAAAGTGATGGAACCAACTAGAGGGAAGAATATACTGGACATGGTGCTGAAAAACTAGATGAGCTCTATAGAGGAACCGAAGTAATAGATGGTATTAGTGGTCATGAAGCTGTTTTTGTCGTAGTTAAAAATAAATGTGATAGAAAGGAAGGTCTTAAAAGTAGGACTATTAGGCAGTACGATATAGCAGATAAAGCAGGCATGAGGGAGTTTAAAAAAAAGTAACTGTGATCGGTGGAAAACAATAAATAAAAATGTAAACAGACTCTGGGATGGGTTTAAAGCATTTGTTGAGGAATATGAAAACAGGTTTGTACCTTTAAAGGTGGTAAGGAATGGCAAAGATCCACCTTATAATAATAGAGAAATTAAGAGTCTAGGAAGGAGATGGAGATTAGAAAGAAATAGATTTGGAAATGGCTGTGGAAGTAAGGAGAAATCAAAGGAACTTACTAGGAAATTTAATTTAGCAAAGAAGTCAGCTAAGGATAACAAGATGTCAAGCATAATTGACAGTCGTACAGATTTTAGTGAAAAAAAAGGAAGAGTATGTATAGGTACTTTAAGGAAGAAACAGGTTCCAAGCAGGACATTCCAGGAATCATTAATGAACAAGGGGAGTGTGTATGTGAAGATCTTCCAAAGGCAGAAGCATTCAGTCAGCAGTATGTAAAGATTGTTGGTTACAAGCATAATGTCCATATAAAGGAGAAGACTAATGCTAAAGAAGTATTAAAATTTACCTATGATAACAGTGACATTTACATTAAGATACAAAAGTTGAAAACTAGAAAAGCGGCTGGAATTTGTAACATTTCTTGAAATATACTAAAGAAAATGGGTTGGGATATAGTACCATATCTGAAGTACTTATATGATTATTGTTTGCATGAAGGAACTATACCAAAAGAATGGAGAGTTTCTATAGTAGCCCCTGTGTGTAAAGGAAAGGGTGATAGCTTTGGGAAGGCATTCTGTCTGATTATATTAGACATGTTTGAAAAAAATAATGACTGGTTCGATAGAAGGCAGTTCGGATTTACGAAAGGTTATTCTACTGAAGCTCAACTTGTAGGATTCCAGCAAGACATAGAAGATATCTTATCAGACCCTGTAATAATTAGGAGGGGTGTTCCTCAAGGCAATATTATTGGACTGTGATGTTTTCTTAAATATATAAATGACATGAGTAAAAAAGTGGAATCAGAGATGAGGCTTTTTGCAGATGATGTTATGTTGTATAGAGTAATAAATGTTACGAGATTGTGAGAAACTGTAAAATGATCTCGATAATGTTATGAGATGGTCAACAGGCAATGGTATGGTGATAAATGGGGTTAAAAGTCAGGTTGTGAGTTTCACAAATAGGAAAATACCTCCAGTTTTAATTACTGAATTGATAGGGTGAAAGTTCCTTATGGGGATCACTGTAAGTACCTAGATGCAGTACCTCCAGTTTTAATTACTGCATTGATAGGGTGAAAGTTCCTTATGGGGATCACTGTAAGTATCTAGATGTTAATATAAGGAATGATCTTCATTGGGGTGATCACATAAATATGATAGTAAATAAAGGGTACAGATCTCTGCACATGGTTATGTGGGTGTTTAGGGGTTGTAGTAAGGATGTAAAGGAGAGGGCATACAAGTCTCTGGTAAGACCCCAACTAGAGTATGGTTTCAGTGTATAGGACCCTCACCAGGATTACTTGATTCAAGAACTGGAAAAAATGCAAAGAAAAGTAGCTCAATTTGTTCTGGGTGATTTGCGACAAAAGAGTAGCATTACAAAAATGTTGCAAATTTTGGGCTGGGAAGACGTGGGAAAAAGAAGACGAGCTGCTCGTCTAAGTGCTTTGTTATATGTAATAATTCTCATTGTTGGTCGGTATTGAATTGCACTTTAAGTCAAAAATTGTATTGAATGTTTATTGATAACCACCTATTCAATACAAAGTAAAATTCTTACATTAAGATTTATATTTTGTCATAATAACTTTTAGGGACATGTTTCGCCCATTATATGGCATCATCAGCCTTTATCTCATACCTTTTGGTCATTGATCAGGATCCTGATTTTTACCTTTTCCAAGAATATTATATAGATACTACTTTATACAAAGTTAAAAAGTCTTCTTGCATGTTCTATTTGACAGTTAATGATTTGCACAATAAAATGCATCTAAAAGTGTTGATGGGATAGATGATTGTTGTTGATGAAATCTTATGAATAAAAAACCTTTTTAAGTACTAGTTGAATGTTGTGTCTGTATTTTCAATGTTGATTTGAGTGTCTATGGCTAAAACTGTGATCTTAGTTTATATATTAAAAATTCTACTTGAACACATTTGTGTTTTTTTAGCATGTTAAATGGAATCTGGTTAGAATTTTTTTTAAAAACTGGTTGAAGTCATAAAGTATTGTCAACTGACAGTTCAACTTTATCACCTTTGAACAAGATTTCCCAAATTCTAGAAAACAATATGAAAACATGAAATTCATAACCCTTGAAAATCATCAAACTGTCAAATAGAACATGCACTAAGACTTTTTAAGTTTGTATAAAGTAGTATCTATATAACATACATGGAAAAGGTAAAATCAGGATCCTGATCAATGATCAAAAGGTATGCGATAAAGGCTGATGATGCCCATATAATGGGTGAAACATGTCCCTAAAGTTATTATGACAAAATATAAATCTTGATGTAAGAACTTTACTTTGTATTGAATAGGTGGTTATCAATAAGCATTCAATACAATTTTTGACTTAAGCAGTATGTTAAAATTTTTATAATTAATTTATTGAGAACCACCGATTCAGTATTCAAATTAATTGTAAAAATTTTAATATATTGAATTTCAATACGGTTAAAATGAAAATGGAGTGTTGAATGTGTCTAGACTTCATTTAAGAGAGTTCTCGCAGATGTTTTTGACAATTGTTTTGTCTCTCCTGAAGAAGCTAGTGATGTTTAGTATGGTTGTAGTGCAGTTCTGCTGTACCATTTGCTTGAAAATATGTCCTCCCACTTCAAATGCAATAACCTGTGCAACATGGAACAAAGATGAAAATAGTCACTTGTAATTAAGTGGTATGTTCCAAGCTGTCATTGCAGAGATGGCGTGGAATGACATTAGTGGACGAATAAGTTTGAGTGGTGTCTTTAAAAGTAGGAAAGATCACAATATGAAGATAAAGTTGGAATTCAAGGGGACAAATTGGAGCAAATATTAGTTTATAGGAAGGGGAGTTAGGGATTGGAATAAGTTACCAAGGGAGATGTTCAATAAATTGCCAATTTCTTTGAAATCATTCAAGAAAAGGCTAGGAAAACAACAGATATGGAATCTGCCACCCCGGCGATTGCCCTAAATGCAGATCAGTAGTGATTTGTAGTGATTGATTGAAAAGGAACTTTCACCTCATCAATGCAATAATTAAAGCTGAGAGGATTTTTGCTATTTGTGAAACTCAGAACTGACTTTTAACCCCGTTTATCATCATACCATTGCCTACTGTTCATCTCACAACATTATCAAGGTCATTTTGCACTTGCTTACAATCTTGTAACTTATTTATTACTCTATACAGAAGAATATCATCCACTAAAAGCTTTATCTCTGATTCCACTTCTTTACTCATATCATTTATATATATAAGAAAACATAAAGGTCCAATAATACTGCCTTGAGGAATACCCTCTTAATTATTGCAGGATCAGATAAAGATTTGCCTACTCTAATTCTCTGAGTTCTATTTTCTAGAAATATAGCCACCCATTCAGTCACTCTTTTGTCTGGTCCATTTGCACTCATTTTTGCCAGTCGTCTCCCATGATCCACCCTATCGAATGCCTTAGACAGGTAAATCGCAATACAGCCCATTTGACCTTTATCCAAGATATCTGCTCTATCTTGCTGGAATCCTACACGAGTTGAGCTTCAGTGGAATAACCTTTCCTAAACCCGAACTGCCTTCTATTGAACCAGTTATTAATTTCACAAACATGTCTAATGTTATCAGAAAGAATGTTTTCCCAAAGCTTACATGCATTGCATGTC
This sequence comes from Anabrus simplex, assembly GCF_040414725.1. NCBI lineage: Eukaryota > Metazoa > Arthropoda > Insecta > Orthoptera > Tettigoniidae > Anabrus > Anabrus simplex. The sequence continues at coordinate 44,943,319 of NC_090266.1, read as the reverse complement.
AAACTGACTGGCCTGTAATTTTCAGCTTTATGTCTATCACCCTTTCCTTTATACACAGGGGCTACTATAGCAACTCTGCATTTATATGGTATAGCTCCTTCATGCACACAATGATCTAATATGTACTTCAGATATGGTACTATATCCCAACCCATTTTCTTTAGTATATCCCCGTAAATGTTATCAATTCCAGATTTTTTCTAGTTTTTAACTTTTTGTATCTTATTATAAATGTCATTGTTGTCATAGGTAAATTTTAATACTTCTTTAGTAGCAGTATCTCCCGGATGCAAGCTCACAACAGTGCGCCCCTAACCGCATGGCGAACTCACCTGGTTTTTCTAGAAATGTAGGCACCCATTCAATCACTTTTTTGTCTAGTCCAGTAGTTTCCTAGCTCTCAGTTAGCTTTTAGCCTGCAAATATTGTTGGGTGTGTTTGTTTTGCTTCTGTAATAGTGGTTGGACCACGAGGACTCAGGAGTACCTTTAGTGAAAACATTTTGCCTGAACACTGGTTTTATTACTTTCAATTTGTTCTATTAGTTTGCAGAAATATTAATGAGAAAGACATTATAGACATTGTTGATGAATCTGTGCACAGTGATAAAGTGGAAGTGACAGTGACTCTGCATATAGTGAAAATGATACTCAAAGTGATAAAAACACTAATGATGACAGATAACTTGCTTCTAATTACTTCTAAGTAAGGAACGGGCTCAAGTGGTCAAGGATATCCAGAGTAGTAGAACAACACCTCTATCTTCTCTCTCTTCATTCGTTCAGTTGAGTACGTTTGTTGGTCATCTTATGGATCATAGGCCTATGTCTCGATTCAGCTCTGTTCTGAGTAGCTTTGTTTGGTTCAGTATTCCTCATCCATCTCCTTTAATGCCGCCTAACCAACATGATCTTGGCCTTCCTTTTAGGGCATGATATCCTCTTCCAGAGAAGTACTCCTCGTTATGTGGTCAAAGTATGGTACTGGTAGCTTTTGTCCCATTATTCTCCTTTTCAAGCAGATTTTTGGTTTCACTTGGTCCAAGATTTTGTTATAACTAGAGCCCGGAAGTTACGCAAAATGCCTTTTTTAAAATCTTGGTGGGTATATCGATGTCTCACATAGAGACAAACATGTTTCCGTACGTTTGGGAACGGTAGGACAAGTTACTAATTTGCCTAATTTAGCTTCTGTAACCTGTTTGATAGTTTTATGCCTTTTTTGCCTTTTTAAGTTGTTGTGGATATTTTCTGCTGTTATTTATGTATTAAAATTAATCAATGGAAAGAAAAAAAATATTTCAATGTAAGTTTACTGTATTAATAATAAAGAAAAAACTTCATGTTAACTTAATAGATAAAGAAATAACATTTATATAAATTATATTTTAATATTACACAAATCTTCACTGAAAACTCCAAAAGCCAAATGGTATAGAGGGTTACCAGGTCCTGTCCTTGCTATGTAAAATTAACTGCTGGTGGTGATAATTTTAAGAAGAAGTACAACATGGTAACCATCCTCAAGAGAACAAATTTGGGCAAATATTTGTTTATAAAAAGGGGAGTTAGGGATTGGAATAACTTACCAAGGGAGATATTCAATAAATTTCCAATTTCTTTGCAATCATTTAAGAAAAGGCTAGGAAAACAACAGATAGGGCATCTGCCAGCTGGGCGACTGCCCTAAATGCAGATCAATGTTGATTGATTGATTTTTCTGCTAATACTAATCAGGAGGAAAATTTTTTTTTTTTTTTAGGGGCTTTACGTCGCACCAACACAGATAGGTCTTATGGCGACGATGGGATAGGAAAGGCCTAGGAGTTGGAAGGAAGCGGCCGTGGCCTTAATTAAGGTACAGCCCCAGCATTTGCCTGGTGTGAAAATGGGAAACCACGGAAAACCATCTTCAGGGCTGCCGATAGTGGGATTCGAACCTACTATCTCCCGGATGCAAGCTCACAGCCGCGCGCCTGTACGCGCACGGCCAACTCGCCTGGTCAGAAGGAAAATGGAAGAGGTTCGATACTTCAAAAAATGAAGGTATCGACAAAAGAAAGCGAAGACCATGAAGAGCATGAAAACAAAAGACTCCCTGGGCCTCGCAGATCTAATACTGTTGAGGTCAGTAAAGAACAAGAGTTGACCAAGGGAGGTCAGACACTGTGTGAAGATTAAGGTCTTAAATTGCATTAGTGCATTTTTCACAAATTTGCATGACAGCATAAAGATTTTATAATGTAGAAAATGGACATTTAAGTTGTGTGTTTTTTCCTTGAAGTCATCACCAAGGAAAGGAATGTAAACTTTATATAATACAGAATAGTTATCATTGTTTATAGTTTGTAATGTATGGTCCTTAAATTTATCATTGTGGCTGAAGATGGTCTAAGCCAGGCTTTGTCAACCCAGATCGAAATGCCTTTGGAGCCAGTCTGCTCAGTGCTTGGGAGGGGTAGAGGCAACTGAGTGAGGAACGGAGGAGAAGTTCGTGAAGTCATGAGCTGTTTGAGTTACAGTATGATAGTTAAGTAAATATAAACACACGGATTATTATACTGATATCCCACAAAAGAGAATCCCTCGATTGCATAAACATAATGCAAATATGGTAAGCATGACTAGATCCACATATATGTGCAAACAGCTGTTCTCATTAACGAAGATTCATAAATTTAGGCACAGAAGTAGGCTCACTGATCTAAAGATAAATTAAGCATCACATTCACGCCATGAACACCGAATCACTGCCATCTGTGACTTCAGTGGTGTCAAGTTAATGCTCACTGGAGGGCGGAGTGGAGATCAGTTGTGTCCTCAGGTGAGAGCCGTTTCTGTCTTGGTCCAGTGAGACCGTAGGTTGGTAAGAAGGAGGCTTGGAAGCAAACTGTCTGCAGCATTGTCACACTGGACCTACAGAAGTTATGGTCTGGGGAGCACTCGTGTCGTTATCCCAGGAAACTTGACAGTGGATTTGTATGTCAGACTGGTGACTGAAACCAGTGTGCTGCCATTCATTCACAGTATTCAGACGGGGGTTGTATTCCAGCAGGATAATGCTCATCCTGATGCCACTGCTGTCACTCAACGTGCTCTACAGAGTGTCGAACAGTTACCTTGGCTTGTGAGATCAGGCCTTTCGCCCATTGAGCACATATGGGACATTATGGGACAACAAATCTAGCATCATCTAATACCAGCATTAACCGTTAATGATTTTAATAACCAAGTGCAACCAGGCCTGGAACTTCATCCCATAAAATGACATATGGCACCTGTATGACACAACGCATGCACATTTACATGCTTACATTCAAAACCATGGTGAATAATGATGTTATTAATATACCACCATGTCACATGTCTTCTTGCTCATTCTTGAGGCTGTGATCTGAAATCTTTAGTTAAATAAATGGCTACAGGATGTCTGGCTTGAAGCCATCTCTCAAGTAATCAATTTGTTATACTGAAGTTCACTGTATCACTTCAGTGCCAACTGAAGCTTTAAAATCAAGCCTCACACAACAGAAAGCAGTCAGTTATCTTGTAATACACTGGCAAGACGATCAATACGAGAAAGAAAGAGCAAGTAAAAAATGGGAAAGAAAGAGCAAGTAAAAAATTCAGTACATGTATTGTGCTTAGGATATATAGATTTCTTCACACAACATACAATAGTCTGGTATTTGTTTAATTCAAGGTTCTTTTCACAAAATTCATTTTGGGAAAACCCAATGATAAAACATTTTCATTCTGATACATTTGACTCATGAAACAACAACAGATTTCTCGAGGATTTTGACCTTTGACAGCACTCAACTGCTACCATTTAAAATCAAGTCTACAGTTAAACAGTGCCTAAAATGGCTGCCGCATTGCAGGGGTGTTATTTATCACTTAGACATGGTCTAAAACCGATGTTCAACTGGTCATGTTTAAACACTGTCAAGAGCAGCTGGAATTGATAAGATTTCTGGAGATATACTAAAGGCAATAGGTTGGGATATAGTACCATATCTGAAATACTTATTTGATTATTGTTTGGTTGAAGGAGCTATACCAAATGAATGGAGAGTTGCTATAGTAGCCCCTGTTTAAAAAGGAAAGGGTGATAGACATAAAGCTGAAAATTACAGGCCAGTCAGTTTGACATGCATTGTATGTAAGCTTTGGGAAAGCATTCTTTCTGATTATATTAGACATGTTTGCGAAATTAATAACTGTTTTGACAGAAGGTAGTTTGGGTTTAGGAAAGGTTATTCGACTGAAGCTCAGCTTGTAGGATTTCAGCAAGATGTAGCAGATATCTTGGATTCAGAGGCCAAATGGACTGTATTGTGATTGACCTATCTAAGGCATTTGATAGGGTAGATCAATGAAGACTACTGGCAAAAATGAGTGCAATTGGACTAGAAAAAAGAGTGACTGAATGGGTGGCAATATTTCTAGAAAATAGAACTCTGAGAATTAGAATAGGCGAAGCTTTATCTGACCCTGTAATAATTAAGAGGGGGAATTCCTCAAGGCAGTAGTATTGGACCTTTATGTTTTCTTATATATATATATAAATGATATGTGTAAAGAAGTGGAATCAGAGATAAGGCTGTTTGCAGATGATGTTATTCTGTACAGAGTAATAAATAAGTTACAAGATTGTGAGCGGCTGCAAGGGTGACCTCGATAGTGTTGTGAGATGGACGGTGGACAATGGTATGATGATAAACAGGGTTAAAAGTCAGGTTGTGAGTTTCACAAATAGGAAACATCCTCTCAGTTTTAATTACTGCGTTGATGAGGTGAAAGTTCCTTTTGGGGATCATTGTAAGTACCTAGGTGTTAATATAAGAAAAGACCTTCATTGGGGTAATCACATAAATATGATTGTTAATAAAGGGAACAGATCTCTGCACATGGTTATGAGGGTATTTAAGGGTTGTAGTAAGGATGTAAAGAAGAGGGCATATAAGTGTCTGGTAAGACCCCAACTAGAGTATGGTTCCAGTGTATGGGACCCTCACCAGGATTACTTGATTCAAGAACTGGAAAAAATCCAAAGAAAAGCAGCTCGATTTGTTCTGGGTGATTTCCGACAAAAGAGTAGCGTTACAAAAATGTTGCAAAGTTTGGGCTGGGAAGATTTGGGAGAAAGGAGATGAGCTGCTCGATTAAATGGTATGTTCCGAGCTGTCAGAGGAGAGATGGCATGGGAGGACATCAGTAGACGAATAAGTTTGAGTGGTGTCTTTAAAAGTAGGAAAGATCACAGTATGAAGATAAAGTTGGAATTCAAGAGGACAAATTGGTGCAAATATTCGTTTATGGGAAGGAGAGTTAGGGATTGGAATAACTTACCAAGGGAAATGTTCAATAATTTTCCAATTTCTTTGCAATCATTTAAGAAAAGGCTAGGGAAACAACAGATAGGGAATCTGCCACCTGGGCGACTGCCCTAAATGCAGATCAGTAGTGATTGATTGATACGTATAACCTCAAATTAGAGGAGTGAATCACAGTCCGAGGTTATGTACCATGAAACATGTCATTTGTATTATCATGTTGAGACGATTCCGGGAAGAAGGGTTAGTCCGGCGGCCTCTCTGTGGGTCGCCCGCTGCGAAATCGCAGCAATTCATTTGCCATGTTCGGGGAGATAGATTTTAAAATAAGGCTTTGCATTTCAAGAGACCTGTTTCTTGAGACTGACAAAGAGACAGTCCGGTAACTGTCAACTTGAATAAAATTCTTGGCAAATGATATATTTTATTATATACAGGGGGGTAATTTCCATGGAATTATAGGTCACTTTGACTACATACGTATCAGAATTATGTGTCCCGATTGTAAGAGGGCTGTCACATACATCAACTGGGAGGGATTCACTTATATTTACTGCCAAGTAAACACACATAATAGTGAAAACTAAAAAGTAGGTTGTATGTGGTTTTTATGTATATAATCGTATAAGTTTTCGGCAACTATCAGATAGGAAATGGCAAGTGATGGTGATGGTAGTGATTATTGTTTAAAGAGGACAGGGGAAGAAGAGCCGTGGTCATAATAACAGTCCTATTGTTTGTCTGGTGTATAAATAGGGAAACTACGGAAAACAATCTTCAGGGCTGCCGATGATACGTTTCGAGCCTACAATCTCCAGAATGCAAGCTACATCTGTATGGCCTGTACAACACACTCAGTTACACATTAATATTGCTTCATCTTCCTTTCATCGAAGTTACCGTATTTATGAGTAACAACGCTATAATCAAAGATACAGTTCCCCGTACGGTAGTGTATCGCTTTAGTGTCGATAATATTATATATTGAGATTTAATTTCCACCAAAAGCGATACTCTTATCTGCGGGCTAGTCATGCTCATGCTTAGTCACATTTGAGTAATGTGTAGGAAGACAAACAGCTGACTTGTGTTCGGCGTGCGCACTGATGAATTTCATTGGTTGCGACAAGCAACGAGTTGCATGAAAGGTACTTTTATCTCCATTTTCAAACCAATATTGAAAATTAAACGATGTCTAGTTAAAAATCGGCTGAATACTGTTTATGCAATGGAAGATTGTGCTTGATTTAGACATTGTTTAGGTAGACGTTGCTAATAATAATAATAATAATAATAATAATAATGCTATTTGCTTTACGGCCCACTAACTACTTTTACGGTTTTCGAAGACATCTAGGTAGACGTTGCCTAAGGCTTAAAACTAGTTATCATTTCTGCAATTGGCCCAATAAATCCAAATCAAAACAAGGATATAGGGGTGATTGTTGCCTCTTACATATTTTATATTTTAGATAATTGTTTTTACACATTCGCACTTATCCATTGGCAACATTATAGTGTAAATAAGAGGCTTATTTGATTTGAAGATACAATCGAGTAGCACAAAACAATAGTTATGACTAAAATTGGTGTAAAACATTAAGTGAAGATTAAGGTTTTACATTGTATTTTAATGTGTTTTTCACAAATTTACAGGATAACAGCAAATAATTTATAATGTTTCAAAATAGACATTTAAATTGTGTTTTTTACTTCTTGAAGACAGCACTAAGGAAAAGAACATAATCTTTATATATTATAGAATTGTTATCATTGTTTATAGTTTTAAATGTATGGTTCTTAAGTTTATCATTGTAGCTGAAGGTGGTCTAAACGAGGGCCTCTCAGACTCCCAAAATCTCACGCATGCAAACCAAGGCGCAAGAGCTCTGTGCACAGTGCATCGGTCCAACTCCGCTCAACTCGGCTTGACTCGGATGCTAGGTCCAAAACAAAGTTAAAGCTACCACCACAGCTATACTGCAAATAGTGGGGTTGTCTTCCCTGTCTCTAGTGGCCTGTTTCTGACTGGACCCCAGTCTTCTTGAGGCAGTGCCTTCCCATGACCATTATTGCCAATGCTGATGAACTGTAGATACATCCCTCCAAAGTCTTTCTGCAGTACTGCAGAAAGAACATCCACCATCTCTTACACAGCCTTGTTCAAACTCAGCAGCTCCTGATTCTGTCTTCTTCCCTACTGACACCACTCATCATTGACAAGCGCACAAATTTGAATAGACGTCTTCCTTTAGATGTACAAACATGCTTCGTGAATTTTTATATCTGGCACAGCTCCTTCTTGGTGTTCATTTTCTGCCAATGTATTTTCCCCTAAAATTCCTATGACTGCCAATTATGTTTGAAATTTTTGCTAAATTCAATTTCCTATTATTAAGTTCCTTCCATCCCTCCTTACTTCCAGTACCATCCCTAACTCTATTTCTTTCTAACCTGTACCTCCTTCAAAATCTCTTTATTTCTGTGTTATAATACAGTGAGTATTTACCATTCTTTATCATGGCATTTAATCATTTAAGAAAAGACTAGGTAAACAGTTGATGAGGAATGTGTCACCTGGGCAACAGCCCTAAATTCACATCAGTGATGATTGATTGATTTGCGTTTAAAATTTTACACATAGAAAATCCATGCAAATCTTTGAACATTAAAGTTGTAGAAATTCACATCACGGAAAAGCCAACTAAACCAACCGCAATGATCACATCACACATTAAAAAAAAAAAAAAAAAACTTGCCCCGCCCCCCTCCCACTGTTCACACTACTTAATTCATTTTTTGAATAACATTTCACACTTTTTGCATTAGTACTTAAATGAATCCCACAGGAGGCTACTCTGTTGCTAAACGTCTTGCATGTGGATTAGGATATTTTTATCTGCACTAACGTCTCTGAATTTAGGCAGACCGAGCTCAATAGCTGCAGTTGCTTAAATGCGGCCAGTGTCCAGTATTTGGGAGATAGTGGGTTCAAACCTCACTGTTGACAGCCCTGAAGATGGTTTTCCATAGTTTCCCATTTTCACACCAGGCAAATGCTGGGGCTGTACCTCAATTAAGCCCACAGCCACTTCCTTCCCATTCCTAGCCCTTTCCTGTCCCATCGTTGCATAGGGTCTATCTGTGATGGTGCGACGTAAAGCAAATTGCAAAAAGAATTTAGGCAGCATTCTTGTCACTAAAATCTCTCCCCTCTCCAATGTTGATGGAAGGTAAATTGCTTTTTTCATAATAATAATAATAATAATAATAATAATAATAATAATATATATAATTCGCTGGGGCCATCAAGGACCACATTAAGTCTTGTTGCATTTGACACTGAACTTGGCCTTCTTTAGAGCCCAAATTTCCCTCATTCTTTGCGAGTGGGCCTGCTTACGCTCCACTGTCCAAAGGGCACCATGTTTTCTCTTCGGCTGCTCGTCTCGGTTTAGCCCGTTCGTCAATATTTTCTTGCGGAAGAGATCTCTGTTAAGGGCGTCTTCAGCTGAGATATGTAGCATTTGCAGGTCTTCTTTGGTATTTCTAAACCAGGGAATTGTGGTTTTGGGGTTTGAATCAAAAAAGTGAAAGATTTCTTTAGTTAACTTTCTTCCGTCCATTCTTTTCAGATGACCGTAAAATCGTGCCCGTCTTTTTCTGATCGTGTCGGTAATTTTCTCTATTTTGCTGTAGACTTCCTTGTTGGATCTCTTTTGATGGATTCCATTTCTGTACTTTGATCCCAAGATTCCTCTCACAATTTTGCGTTCTCTTTTCTCCAGTTCTTCAAGGAGTCTTTTGTTGGCATTTAGAGACAGGGTTTCGGCTGCATATAGAACTACTGGCTTCAGAACTGTTTCATAGTGATGTATCTTGGTGTTTTGGGAAAGGCATTTTTTGTTGTAGATTGTGCGGGATGTTTGGTAGGCTATTTCCAGTTTACGTACTCGCTCCTGAAGTGCTTCTTTGTCCAGTCCATTTTTCATGATGATCTCACCCAGGTATTTGAATTTGTCTACTCGGGTGATGTCCCCGTATTTTGTATGTAGTTTTGGTGGAGCCTCTTTGATGTTAGTCATTACTTCTGTTTTCTCAAACGATATCTGCAAACCAGTTTGTTCGGCAATTTCCTTTAAAATTTCAACTTGAGCTCTAGCGGTTTCTATGTCGTTTGAGAGAACAGCAATATCATCGGCAAATGCTAAGCAGTCTGTTGTGATCCCCTTGGATTTAGTTCCTATTCTCAATGGACTGTAGTTGGTTTCCTGTAATCTCACCCGCCAGGTTCTGATGATCTTTTCAAGAACACAGTTGAAGAGTATCGGGGATAGCCCATCACCTTGTCGGGCTCCTGTTTTGATGTCAAAGGAATGCGAGAGACATCCGTGGAACTTCACCTTGGATTTTGTATCGGTCAGGGTAGCTCTAATTAATGCCAGCAGTTTCAAATCAACTCCAAATTCATTTAAGATGTTTAGCAGGACTCCCCGGTCAATGGAGTCGTACGCTTTCTTAAAGTCCACAAAGACAGACACATACTGCTTGGACCTTAGTGTACAATATCTGATGATCGTTTTGAGATTTTGGATCTGTTCAGCTGTTGAGCGACCTTTTCTGAACCCTGCTTGGTATTCACCTATTTGATGTTCGACTTGTGCTTCCAAACGCTCCAGGATGGCAAGTGATAGAATTTTGTAAGTCACGGGTAGCAAAGATATTCCTCTGTAGTTGTTGATGTTCTTCATGCTGCCTTTTTTGTGTAATGGATGGATCAAAGCTATTTTCCAATCGTCGGGTAGGGTCTCCTTGTTCCAAATTTCTTCTATTTGCTTTTGCAAGATATCAAGTGATTCCTCTGGGGCATATTTCCATAGTTCTGCTACTACTGAGTCTTCCCCCGGCGCTTTGTTATTTTTGAGACGGGCAATGTGGCGCTTGATTTCATCTCTGTCGGGTGGTCTGGAATCTGGGTACCTGAGTAAGGGTTCCTTGGTCTCAATGGCGCTTTGAGGTTTAGAGCAATTAAGTAAATTCTTGAAGTAATCTGCCAGAATGCTGCAATTTTCTTCATTTGATGTCGCCAGTGTGCCGTCCTTTCGCTCAAAGCATAGAGATGGTGGTTTATAGCCAGTGAGTTTGCGTTTGAAGGCTCTGTAGTACTCTCTGCTTTCATTCTTCCTAAAGTTTTGTTCTATCTTTTCAATGAGAGATTTTTCGTATTTACGTTTCTCAGTTCTGTACACCCTAGCTGCTTGGGCACGTTGGGTTTTGTAGGTTTCCCAATCATTTTCTGATTTCATAGAGTAGTACTGTTTCCACGCATTGAGTCTTTCTTGGAGCACTGATTCGCAGGTACCATTCCACCAGGCATGCTTTTTGCCTCTCTTGATTTCTGCAACGTCTTTGGCGGCCTCAACAAGGAGACTTTTGGCATTGTTAAAGTCAGTATCATTTGGTCTAGCCTTCTCCTGGAACTCCTCGACCCTCTGCCGAAGTTTATCATTGTCGAAACGTGTGATCTGTTTGGTTGTCTTCCTTGTGTTTGCGGGAATTGGTTTGAATTTGATAAGAGACATATAATGATCTGAGGCCACATTGATGCCTTTCTTTACCTTGACATTCATAATCTCAGGGCTGTTTCTCCTGGAGATTGCAACATGATCAATTTGGAACTCTCCGAGAGCTTGGACGAGAGAACGCCAAGTTATTTGCTTTCTGGGTAGATGGCGAAAGTGGGTCGACATGACCTGCAGGTTGTGATTTTCGCAAATGGACACCAGTCTTTTGCCGTTGGGATTGGTTCTTTTGTGAGCAGGGTAATTTCCTATAACTCTCTTGTACTTCTGTTCACGACCTAGTTGGGCATTGAAGTCACCCAAAAGAAGCTTGACATGGTGTTTGGGGATTTTGTTTAATTTTTCATCCAGTAGGTCCCAGAAATTATCAACTTCGTCTGGATCAGACTTGTTCTTATCGTTTGTAGGAGCATGTGCGTTAACTAGGACGTAGGTCTTGTTCGCGCATTTAATTGTTGAGTATAGACAAACTGTCATTCACAGGTTCGAAATTTGCAACCGAGTTAAGGATCTTGGTTCTAACAGCAAACGCGGTTCCAAGCATCACAGCTCTATTGAGGATTCCTCTTTGCGCTTTGCTCTTGAAAAATCGGTAGCGTTCGGATTCAAAAATCTCTTCATCTGGGTACCTTGTTTCCTGTAGGGCCATTATGGATATCTGATTTTCGTGAAGAGCTTTGGTGAGGGTTTTCAGCTTGCCAGTTTGTGTAAGTGAATTTATGTTGAAAGTTGCTAGAAAGGTTTTAGATTTTGGCCTGAGTTTTTGACTCTTCGGGGTACACCGAGACGCTCCGACTCGTCTCTTGCATGATGTCGAGTCTCCCCCAGAATCCGAACGAGACTCGTGCGCCGTGGCGTTCACGACGAGGGATTTATCCGAAGATTTACCCCCTGGGGTATATTTCTTGAAATGTTGTGCCATCATGCTTTTTGACTTGACTTTGCTTTGGACGGGTACCCATCCTTTTACAACTAGGGTTGTTAGCCCTAGAGGTTGCCTCAAGATGTTTTTTGGCTTCTGGTCATTTACCAGTCTTCGCCGTAACCCTGGCAAGGGACCAGTTTTTTTTTCACGGTGGTATTTTATTTCCCTACTACCCTCTGACTCTGCTGGCGGCAGAGCCAGCGAGCTTCCCCAATTCCGATGGGACTCGCCCGATGGAGGTAACCGGTAAATCCCCACACGGGAATAATAATAATAATTATAATAATAATAACATCCCTTACTTTATTCACCTAAAAATTATTAATTTGCGTTCATCCATATTACATAAAGGTACATTCACATGGAAAAGGTCAATAACATCTCTCCCCTCTCCAATGTTGATGGAAGGTAAATTGCTTTGTTAATAATAATAATAATAATAATAATAATAATAATAATAATAATAATAATAATAATAATAATAATACCGTTCCTTACTTTATTCACCTATTAAAAAAATTGAATTTGCATTCATCCATATTACATACAGGTACAATTAACATGAAATAGGTCAGTAACATCTTTCCCCCCTCCAATGTTGATGGAAAGTTCCACAGCGCTCCAGCCGCTCCGCCCTACATCTCCCTCCCCTCTCCACTCTATAGTCTACTTGACTTAATCATCCAATACTAGAGGTCCACATCGATCTACAAGGCCCCTCCCTGTCTTGCCCTCCCCTCTCCACGCGCAGCGTGGCTCACCACAAACTTTCCATGACCACAGTCCTGAAATAGTGTTTGGTGACAACAGACTTAACATCGGCAGTCTAGATAAATACATAAGTTTTTCATTATATTAATAATTGTATATATATATTTTTTTTTGTCATTACTGTTTCATGTTATCACTAATCTCTCTATCATTGACAAGTTTACGCTACGTAAACAATACTGTACATATATAAGCTTCTTTTTAAGTGATTTGATAGAATCTGAGGATGTCATTACTGTTTCATGTTATCACTAATCTCTCTATCATTGACAAGTTTACGCTACGTAAACAATACTGTACATATATAAGCTTATTTTTAAGTGATTTGATAGAATCTGAGGATGTTCTTGTAGAACGAAACATGTCATTCTTTGTATGTTAGTGTGTGTTTTACAGATATGTTTATACTGTTTTAATTTACATTGTATTTGCTATGTGTTTGACAGACTGAAAAGCCTTTGTTACATTTATACTAAAATATAGAAAAGTGTAACTTTTATAGGTGTACCAGTTAGAGGTTAACAGCAATTTGTCTCATTTCACACAGCTAAAACCTAGAAATCTATCATGTCTACCATTCCAGTATGTCCTCTGTAATGTGATGAGTATTGACTCTTCTAGAACATCATCAAGATGAAAATTGTTATGAATTGTATGCTTTCTGTTCACAGAATGAGGATGACATTGTAGCTCTTGTCTGCCATCTGTGTTCCACTGTTGGTGAGTAAATTATTGTTTAATATTGATATTCTGTTCTAATATGGAGTCATTCAGTTATCTGATGACGAGGCAACCATGGGAACTGTGTCAACAGTCAGTAGCTTTCGCTCACAGCTATTCGTGCTATAGCAACACGAGTAACAGTCTAACAAGTTCTAATGCACTTAACCCTAGAATCATTAAGTCCCTCCAGCGTAACACAACTCATAAACTTCCGTCTGTCAGACCAAAAAGAAAAGCACTTTAATAAGCATAAACCAAACATTTTACACAAAATACAGAATATTATACTTAAAACTACCACACTTAGTGATGACAATACACTTTGGTCAGTTTTTCCTCAATAGGCACATTCAATGCACTGTTTTGCCTGGTGATCAAGACAAATGTGCCTTCGGCATGTTTTACAAAAGAATCGGGTCATTCCTCTTTACTTTGATGGACAAAACGCACAAATTTTTCTTCCTTCAGCACTACCTGATTGAGGCTCTTCAGGAATGTCATCTTTTCCAAGAATTTCAGCGATGCTCCTCTTCAGGCTGAGCCTCAAAGTTGGTGTCTGAAGTCTCTCTTGCAGCTTTGGAGCCATTAGCATTTCGGATATACCCTTTGCAAACTCTCGCCTTGAAAGTGGCTTTTGGCCTTTTTGAACCATCTTATGCACATAAATAATGTATCCATTGACAAGTGATGTATTAATCATACTATAAAAGATACACATTGGCTATCTTCTCGTTTTTCTTGAAGAGGACATCAATGTTGACATTTCATCGAAAGTGTCCATGGCACCTTTAATCCCATTGTAGTCTTCCGCCATATCTGGTTTCCCACTGGCTTCTATTGTTCCTACTTTATGGCATGTAGAAAGGAGGATTACATTCTTGTTTGGTTTTCCTTTATAGGATACCATTGTTTTAATACCATCATAACCAAAATAAAAATAAAAATTTCTTTATTTGCAAATGAGGTGTCTACCTCGGTGGCAAATGGTACACTAAAATACATTATTGTCAAGCACTAAATTTTAAATTAACAAGAGATGAAGAAAATTTTCCTAGAATACAATATTATACAATTTACGCTAATAATTTGTTCTATTAAACACACACATCATCCTTAATAAATTTATATTGTTTACAAAATTCTACTTATAATATCTTACAAACATAGTCAACTTATATACAGTATGTGAAATTACTTCTAATAATAATATACAACTGGTATAAGATTAAAATTAACATTGAATTTATTTACATATTTATATTTTACCCATTTTGGAACCTAAGTAGCATAACGACCTGCTGCGTCTTAACCAGAGCCCCTTTTGCCACCACTTTTCAGAGTTCCTGAAGGGCCTTCACATCTACCGTAGCGGTCCCAGGGCCCTCGAAGTCCCCACTGTACTTCACCCCTACAGGCAGTCCCCTACTTGGGCTGTCCAAACTCCATAGACCAGGGGATGGAATTAATTTAATCACACACATTTTTTATTTACAATATCCTGCACTGGTCGAATGCCCTCTAACATTTCATTTATTTTCTCTGTTGTTGTTTATTCTCTTCTTGAATATCTGTACAGATTTTGGAAAAGGATCAAACACTACCCCTGGTAAACTGTTCCACTCCTTCACGCCCTTCCCAATGAATGAAAATTTACCCCAATCGCTTCTGCTAAAATTCCTTCTAATTTTGTACTTGTGGTCAGTTCTACCAATATAATTATTTTCCAACTGAAGCCTCTCACGGATATCTCTCAATGCTTCTTCTCCTCTCACGGATATCTCTCAATGCTTCTTCTCCTGTATAGGCTCTATATAATCCTATAAGTCTAGTTTTCTCCCTTCTCTTACTTAAAGTTTCCCAACCAAGTTCCTTTAACATTTCTGATACACTACTCTTTCTCCTGAAATCCCCTGTTACAAACCTTGCTGCTTTCCTCTGCACACCATCTAGTTCTTTTATTAGGTATTCTTGGTGAGGATCCCAAACACTGTTTGCATATTGCAATAATGGACGAACCATACTTAAGTAACTTTTTTCTTTTAATTCTTTGTTGCATCCTTTAAGTAGCCTCATTATGACATGTAACGATCTGTATGCTTTCCCAACAATGTCATCAACATGAGCCTTCCAGTGCAAATTACTTTCAAATCTCACACCTAAGTATTTGCACTTGCCATCTTTAGGGATAACTACCTCATCCAAAGTATATTCAAATTCAGTTTTAAAGCTCCTGTTTGTAAATGTTGTAACAGTTGATTTGCCTCCAATAATCTTCATAATATTTTCTTCAACCCATTCTTGGATACTCTTAAGGTCCCTTTGTAATTCTGAGCAATCCTCAATGTTATTTATTTCCCTATAAACAATTATGTCATCTGCATACAATCTTATTTTCGATGTTATATTGTTCCTTAAATCATTTGCGTATATTAAGAAAAGTAACGGACCGATTATACTACCCTGTGCAATTCCCTTCCAAACTTCCTCTTCCTGTGACATATTATTTCCTACTTTGACTTTCTGAACCCTTGAATTTAGAAATGTTCTTATCCAACATATAACCCTTACGTCCAATCCTGTTCCCTCCAATTTCCTTAATAATATTCCATGTTCCACTCTATCAAAGGCTTTGGAAAGATCTATGGCTATGCAATCTAACTGGCCTCCTGAATCCAACTGATCTGATATGTCCTGCTGAAATCCCACCAGTTGTGCCTCGCAAGAAAATTTCTTTCTAAATCCATACTGGCTCCTCATGAACCAATTTTTATCATCACATATCCCTCTGATGTACTTTGCTATTAAACTCTCCAGTATTTTACAAACTATACTGGTCAGGCTGATTGGTCTGTAGTTCCCTGGTTACCTTTTATCACCCTTTCCTTTATAAATTGGTATTATTATAGATTCCTTCCATTCCTTTGGTATTACACTATTATTTATGACATAGTCAAAGAGAAATTTTAAATAAGGCACTATATACCACCCCATTGTCTTTAATACCTCCCCAGTAATTTGATCACTTCCTGCTGCTTTTCCTTGCTGAAGCAGTTGGATTTCTCTGAAAATATCTTCATTTGTGAATGAGAAGCTTCTTGTTTCCCTATGTGTCTCTCCCTCTCTATCTTCTGTTATGGTTTCCAAGTCCTGACAATCTTCTACTGAATCTCTGAATTCCCTACTAAAGAGGTTTGCTTTCTCAGTGGCTGTTAAATAGTGTTCACCCCCTTCTCCCACCATTGTAGGAATTTGGATTCCTTTTCCTTTTTGATTCCTAATATATGAATACAGCTTTTTCCATTTCCCTTTGTGGTCATTACCCTCCTGAAGAATGCCATTCATATAATTCTCTTTTGCTTCCTTTTTTCACTCTATTCAGTTCCCTCATTAGCTGTTTTCTAGTTTCTCTATTCTCCCTACCCTCTTTGATTTTCCTGTTTACTATTCTATATTTTCTTTTTAATTTTCTTATTTCCCTTGTATAATAAACAGGGTCTGAGGTCATATTACCCTTCTTAACAAGTACAAATCTCTTCCCTCCTTCCCAAATGATTCCTTTAAATTTAGCCCAAAGTGTATCCACATTACTCCCTTCACTTTTCCAACAACTGAATTGTGATTTAAGGTAAGTCCCAAATTCATCAACTTTAGTTTTTCTGTATAATTTCTTGTCTTGTGTGACCCTCTTATTAAGCCTTTTTGGTACCAGTCCTACATCCATTATTACAGCCTTATGGTCACCTATTCCTTCAATTACCTCAGTTTTATCAACAATTTCCCATGGTTTAACCAAGAATACATATAGTAAGTTATTGAGACGAGTCGGTTCTTGTACTACTTGTGTGAATCCTCCCTCCCAAATTAACTTATTTGCCAGTTTCTGTTCATGGGCTTCACTTGCAGCTATATTCCATTCAACTTCAGGCAAGTTTAGATCTCCCCCAATTATTACCATATCATTATTATTGTTTTTATGAGTATAATCTATTATTTTCTCAAATATTTCCATGTCTCCTTCCTCTCTTCCAGGCCTGTATATTCCTATAATTCCCACCTCCTTCATATTATGACAAACTAATTTTATCCCTAATATTTCATCCCTTTCATCGGTAAATCATTCATGAGAACAATAAGTTTCCTTCACCAGAATAAACACCCCCCCCTCCCTTTTTATCTCCTCGGTCTCTACGATAGACTGTGTACCCTTCTGGAAATACTTCTCTATTACCCACCCCTTCTCTCAACCATGATTCTACTCCTATCACCACATCAGTCTCATAAGATTCCATCAATGTACCGAATTTTAATTGTTTATTTACTACACTCTGACAGTTTACCAAGAGCAATCTCAGACCTCCTTCCTCCCTAAAACTTGACTGTTGCAATTGGGTAACGTTTGACTCATGAGTTGAGAACGTCCCTGGAACCCAGATCCTTGTACATAGATCTTGATTTAAGGGTCTGGGTTTTCTGGCAAGTTTCCCTGTATGTTCCAGTTTAGTGGTATGGGTTTTCTTAAGTACAGATTAGTTTGCAAATCTCTGTTGATAATTGTAGCAATTTGTCTAAAGAGATTTGCTTTTCCATTACCATTCAGATGTAACCCATGCCTAGTGAACATTTGCCTGCCAAGACCTAAAGTATCTACTACATAGACATTTCTAAAACTCTTGCATAATCTCTTGATTTTTATATTTACATCATGTACAGCTTTGTTCACACATGACTCCTCTAAAAGGTCATACCTAGGTGGCATATTAACTACAATTACTTTTGAGTCAGGTAGTTTGGAAATCTTACCTCTGAGAGTCGTAATTAGTTCCTCACCTCCATTTGCAGCAATGTCATTTGTACCACTCACAATCACCACATAATTGTCCGTCTCTAACACAGGATCACAACTTGAAAGGACGTCTTCAGTTTTGGCACCTGATTTTATTAGTCCTAAAACCTCAGTTTCTGGATTCTGCAGCTCATCCTTGATGCCTTCTGCCATACCCCGCCCTTGACTGTCTGCGTAGAGATGAATCTTTGGCGATCTTGACTTTCGGTTGGTTTTCTTCTTCTTTAGGTTACCTCCACTGGATTTAAAATTAGTTGGAAAACTTGGTGTGTCTTCTGGAACTTGCTGAAGTAACTGAAATCTATTTTGGCACTGCAAAGAGTTTTTTCCCGGTTTTAAGTTGTACGTAGTTTCTCCCATATGTTTAACATTAGGCCTAAAATGGCTACGCGTCACTTCCGTCCACGGCGATCTTTCTTCTCCAATGTCTTCTTTATCTTCCAGTTTCTTTATTCTGTCCTTTAAGCTTTCATTTTCACGTTTCAGAGCGCATAAGTCTTCTTGTAGCACTCCTAAAATCTTAATTATAGTTTCGTATGTCTCTCTTTCTTGTTGTTCTGCCTCACTATCGGTTTGTTTACACTCGGGACACAGCCACTCACTTTCTTCAATATCAGTCCTATTTACAATATTTGCACAATGAAAATGGTACCATTCATCACACTTACGACACAGAATCCCATTTTTAACTACTCTTCTGCATTTGCCACATTTTTCACTGCTTCTTACACCATTATCTACTACGGATATCACAGACTCACACACAGTAGTCGCCATCTTACTTCCAAAACATGAATGACCCAAGCTTTCTTCCTTTGACTGTTTTCATCTCTGGCGGTATCTGTGGCTTGTCTTTTCTCATTGTTCCAATGATTGTTGGGTTATGGTCGCAATGCAGAGAATCAGCCAGACGAATTGAGGTGAACCAATTGTCGGTCGTAATATTTCTGTTTGATCCATGTATTGGCCGGGTAATTTCATTCACGAAATACATGACCAAAAGGAGGTTTGTTGGATTAGTACCTTTACCAAGATATGGGATCTCATTAAGCATGTACTTCATTTTAACATCACATAACAAAATGATTTTTATCCCATATTTATTGGGCTTTTTGGGCATATACATGCGAAATGGGCAGCGGCCTCGAAATGCGATCAGCTGTTCACAGACTGTCAAGAAACCTCCTGGAATATAGTTACAAGTGCAAGCTGAAACAAACTGACCCCAAAGCTCACGTATAGGTGCAAACTTATCATGTTCACGATGCAAAGGTCTGGTTGTCTTGTCGTCAAATCTAAGACTGTTTATAAGAAAGTCAAAACGGTCTTTTGACATGCAAGATACATAGCGTGATCCACTGAAACTAGAGTAAAATAATTCTTTACAGTTCACATGGTTACTTTTCTGAGCAGCTGACCCATGAGAGATTTAATTTCTACTAAATTAGTTGTGCAATTGGTTGAGGTTATATTTCGGTATTTTTTATTTTTATTAGTGATTTCAGTATTGGTGTGAGTAACTATTTGGTTTAGCATATCATCAGAAAAAAATAAAATGAAAGCATCTATTGGGCTTTCCACTTTTGTTCCATCATTTACTGGCCTTTGTCTCGTATAAATAATATTTCAAGCTGGTGTTCGGCTTCCAGCCCTTTGTGGCTTTTTTGCGGACCACTCGTCCTCTGAGAATCGTTTTCCTTGGAAGAATTATATTTGGGTGGCTACTGTTGTTTCTATCATTATCGTTATCACTGTCAGATTCCGAATGTTTATTATTATTACTTGCCTGATGTGTGCCCTGAGATGAAGTTTGAAGTTCTTCACTTGCCGATTGGTTGCTTTCATCTTCTGAGCTGTTGAGCAATGAGGTAGGGTCGGCATCACTGTCTGACCAATGCAATGATTCTTCTACAACATCTTCATCTTCACTTACATCACTTTCATTACCACTAATCTCTCCTGAAGAGAGTGGTTCTCTGTCTAATTCAGAAAGAACTGCCTCTATCAATTCATCATCGTGTGCTAGATTTTCCATTTCAGTATCCTATTAGGCTTACATATTACGTACAAAAAACATTACTGTAATAAACCAAATATTCACACTATTTACAGCTGTGTACAAATCACGAACACTTTCACAAATTATAAACTTTTGTCTCTCAGAAGACAGTCATATTGCAGCGAACAAACAACTGGACCTTTATGCTTGAAACCAACGTCAGCACTGACTGTTGATACCGGGGAAGAATAGATGGAGGGGGAAGGCACAGTTCATTATCATCTGGAAATTCCCGCGGAAACTACAGGGGTGCGTAGTCTGGGAGACAAATGTTTATGATTCTAGGGTTAACAAGATGTCATGTCATGCAAGGAGATGCTGAAATTACCTGTTTTCATCTTCCATATTTGTCGCTTGTGTTTATGAAGTTGTCCATTATATTTATGTTCATTGTGCAGTTTTGTCTTGCAAACTTCCTATTTTAATGTTCCCTAGAGATAATAACCATATGGGGTTTAACTGGGGGATCATGCCGACCGTATACAGTGTTATTGCTAATAATTGGGGCTCGGAATTTGAGGAAAAATCCCTTTTTTCTCGAGTGTCCAAAGACAAGTCTCAACATAATATATGTTCATTCTGGATCATTGAAGGCCAGAAAATGGTGGGTTCTATTTGTCCTTTTTTGCCTTCTTGGCAATTTTTGTTCGTTTATTAGTTGTTTTTTTTAGCTTTATTTTGCTTGTTTTGCAACTTCACCTTCTTTCAACTACATTTCTACTACCCATTATCAATTCAAACCATTCGTTCATCCATTACCTCGTATATATTTTCTCTAGTAAATACATATATTTGAACCATATCTGACAAGAGAGAAAATAAAATGAAATAATGAAGCTAGTGCTTGAAAAAAAATAGGGGTATCAAATTATGTGCAAGATAAGTGAAATATTGAAAGGAGAAAATTTTGATGCAAGTGTTTTCGAAAAGGAAGACGTCACTTGCTTCATGTATGAACCCTGGACATCCGTTGATGCAGAAAGAAGTTTCTCGATGTTTTGTGACATGCTGTCTAAAGACCAACGATCCTTTACACCTGGAAATGACGATTGTGATACTTACTGCAAAAATGAGCTGAGGTAAGGTTTCCGAATTCAATTTCTGTAACCCTCGTGTGGTTAAGCAAAATATGATTCCAGTTATACTAATTTCAATTTCTTTCTTCAGGATGTCCATTGCAGGTTTGCTGAATTCATTCCAGGTGGAAAAAATATTTCATCCTAAATTCTGCAAGTAATTTTTTAACAAACACAAAATTCCCTTTTTTAATTATGTTAATCTAAAAATACATACTATCTGAAAGACTTATTTTTCATACCACCAGAAATTTGCATTTTTAAACATTATGTTCCTTCATCAGATATGTTATGGGGTTACCCGTGGAGCAGAAAGAGGTTAAAGAAGGTGCTGGGGTGAATGGGCCTAACTACAATGTTAAGAGTAGATTTAAAACATTAACAAATGTTATATTTCTTTTAGAACTTCAAACTTAACAATTTTTTAATGACAATATTACAGGTACAAGTAGTAATCATAAAACAAGTCTAGGAATGACAAAATTAGTGGTTTTAAGAGATCGTGGGCTTCAAGCCCTCACTTAACTTTTTCTGAGTTCCTAGCTCAAATTTACAAAAGAGCACAAATTTATACAAGGGCAGAAATCCCCTAATTCAAAGAGCACATGCTCCCAAAATTACAACATCTAGCCTTCAAAAGGCATTCAGTAATCTTACGTTGAAAAAGAGCTAACAGGCTCTCAGTTTTCCAAGCCTACTCAAGGCAACATCAACTTACACTTCCTGGCCATTCAAGGCACAACTTACGATAGGAAAATGATTATACAGGGGTATTTAATACCCAACCAACTGGGCCTTCATGTAAAAGGAATAACGGTTAAATAAATGGTCCGAACACAAAACGAATGGAGGCGTATGCTTGCGCTCCTAGATATTAACTCTTAAAACCTAAAGGGCACTAGGCCGATGAAACGGGCTATTTCCAAACTACTGAGGTGACTCGTATAAGGATAAATTAATGCATCACGGAAAGGAAGACAAACAGTTACAAAACGTAGTCACCTCAAACCAAGATGAAGGGGAGCTCGAGAGGGTACATCACTCTCTATCCCCGATTTAGAGTCAAAGATTTTATGAACCTTTTTACATTAGCCGACGGAAGTTACATTTTAGAAAAGAAGGTTACATAATTAATGATTCTGACCTTTCCCTTGGGTTAAACTGCGGAGCTAGCAAGAAAGAAAGATGTTACGTGGCCATTACCTGGTAGATGTACTGCTGCCTGATGAAAGAGGCTTGCCCGCCTCCTGCTTTGACACACACACACTTAGTAAGATGACGATCAGTTGGCCAAGAGACGTGAAAAGCTGCAGTTTATAAACCCTTAGGGAAGGTTCGAGATCATTCATGAATAATCAAGACACACCCACAGAATTTTATTGGTAGATTTCAAAAGTAACACTCAGAATCGTAGAAGAAGCCTGTGATAGGAGGAAAATTAATTACAGAAATTAGTGATTGGTTGACTCAAAACTGGCAGAAAGAAAAGATAAATATTGCCAACCAAAAAATAAATGAACATAAATCAGTAAAAAAACCTTATGAATACAAAACTTCCTTAAATCAAAAGTTCTTTTACTTTGCACCAGGGTGCATGATCATAGTTTTTGTAGTGTCATCTGTGGGAAAACGTCCAAACTTCTTGATGAATGGCAACGAAAACACTGATAAATTCAGTCAGTGTAGGCAACTGCACAATAACAAAAGTACTCGATATTTTCGTGGTGACATCTTCTGATTAAATTTCTAAGTAGGTGTAGTTTCAGTTTCACTGTTTTACCAATAGAGAAGTTCTTTAGGCACTGAATTTGAATGTGCGGCGTTGAGGTGTACCTCCCAGTACAGATCCCCCCCCCCCCAAATGTCCTTCCTTGGGGTGACACAGAAGAAT
Source organism: Anabrus simplex (assembly GCF_040414725.1). Classification (NCBI taxonomy): domain Eukaryota; kingdom Metazoa; phylum Arthropoda; class Insecta; order Orthoptera; family Tettigoniidae; genus Anabrus; species Anabrus simplex. The sequence continues at coordinate 44,920,111 of NC_090266.1, read as the reverse complement.
TTTGAGAAAACATTTTTAGTTGAAGAGAAAAAAAATTCGAAGTTATTTTTGAAGTTGATAGGAAGAAGGCAGTTTAACTCCAGCTTTAGAGTGTCTTTGTTGTAGTAGAATATGAAATACAAGTTGATAAATTTAACAGCAATTCCTGCCGCCGCTGCCGATATCCAGTTGAGGTCACCTGGACCCCTCAAGTACCCTCAGATACACCTCTTCCGCTACTATGAGAGGGGTAGTTCGTGGAGATGGTCGCCTCATATTAGAAGTATATGTCCAGTCCCCAGATGAGTTTGTGGTAAAGTCACCACACTTCAGCCTTTGCCGGGAAGATGCACTCCAGCGCGCCATTCAGAAGGAGGCCTTACTAGAGCGAAGAGGGCCCTTTCTTCTCTCTTGTGTCCCTCACAAGATGTTAAAATATGGCGGCAGCCAGCTGAGGGGCACTGAAACCGTAAGATCTCGGCAACAGAAAAGTGTTGTTGGAGACTTGAAAGTACGATCTTTATTGGTGATGCTGAGGGGTGGGCAGCGTGGAAGGTGTTTGTATGCCAATGTTTTGGGTATGCAGGAGACGGGGGCTTGGTAATGGCCACTCAGGAATTGACAGCAGGAAAACCAGAGGGGAAGATCGTACATAACAGGTCAATTACATACAATAATAGTGCAGAAGGCCTCAAAAAAATAAAGAAAAAATATAACCTTCAAACTGCTGCTAAATTTAGCAGCTAACAAAGATAGCAAATCAATTATACAGGTTTAACCTGTGGGAGGTGGACTCTAAAGATCCTTTCTGTGGCCGGATTACTCACTAATAATGTAACGGGAGTCAGAAAATCCAATATAATGCACGGCCCATGAAATCTGTGGTGGGGGGGGGGGGGGGGGGGCGAGCTTGCCCGCTGGAACAAAATTCCTAACCATGACTTGATCTCCGACTTTTAAATTGGTGGGCCTCCGTCCACAGTCATATCTTTCCCTAAACTTTTCATGAGAAACCTTCAGGTTGTGCTTAGCCTTTTTCCATAGATCTCTAATATTATCGGGATCTATTGTCTCTGGAAGGATATCATTAAGTGACCAAAGGTTAGAGAGCGGCGTGTTAGGCACAAATTTAAACATCAGAGTAGCTGGAGTGAACTTATGGGACTCATGAACTGCCGAATTCGAAGCAAAGGCCAACCAATGCAGAGACGTATCCCACCTGAAATGATCTTCATGATGAAAAGTGATGGGAGCTGATCTAAGATTACGATTGACCCGCTCAGCCAGAGTTGGTCGAGGATAATACGCCGAAGTAGTTACATGTGAAATGGACAGATCAAAACCGAATTTATGGAAGAGGTTGGAGGTAAAGGCTTTAGCATTATCAGAAACTATATATTGACAAGGACCAAAAGAAGCAAATATGGTATTTAAACAAGAAATGGTGTACTGAGCGGTTGCCAGCTTAGTCGGAAATAGCCAGGAAAATCTTTTGAAACCATCTATACACTCCAGAATGAATTTGTTGGCGTTCCCCTTTGGTTGGCGGGGTAAATAAATGAATAAATGCGTACCGCACCTGGTAGCATCCTATTTCTAAGATTTATTAACTAAGCACTACAATTACAGGTTTACACACACACAGACGATAGCCGAGCTTACAAGTTACACAAGTACACTTACACACTTACGTTTCACGCGCTCTCTCTCTTAGTTTCTCATGTCCTATCTACAATGACACACACACATATACCCAGAGTCATCGATTACTCTCAGCCACTCAGTTACACTCGTTAGCGCTGTCACGGTCCACAGCCTACACGTCAGCCTCACAGGTCGGGATAGTATTCGCTGTTCACTCAATCCGTCGAACCCCGCAGTCTTCCACGTTGTCACCCAGTGCTCCCTTCTTAGCCGCTCCAGAACACCCAAGGTTCTTCTCCAGCAGCCAGCCACAAGGGACGCACACGCACGACGTCAGGGGAACAGAAACGGGTCCTCGGCTCCAACAGACAGACACTCGATCAGGCTGACATCTCAGCCCAGGCTACCGCTGGCTGCGCTCTCCGCTCAGTCACTCTCTAACTAAGTCTAACTCTCACTCCCCAATTCTCAACTGACTCGCAGGCAAGTCACTCATCTCTTATATATCTCCGCTGACCCTTCTGGAACAGTCCGGATGCTAGATGTATCCAGGAACCTCGCGAGATGGAAGACTCCAGATTAATTGTTGAGTAATTTCCGTCATCCCCTGCGGCGCGACCACGGACAGAAGAGAGAAGGGCCCACCCAGCACTTAAATGATGCTCGCGATTGGCGCGCTCGAGCCCAAAGGGGTGGGGCGATGGGTGACGTGCTCTGCGCGTAGCAACTTGGCATGGCGGACGCTATAACCATTACAGGTCTGACATAGTCTATATAGAGGCGTTCAATGGGGCGCGACGCTTGATGAGAAGATAATAGACCTAGCTTAGTGGACAAGGTGGGCTTACTAAGCAAGCAAGATTTACAAGATTTTACAAATTTACGAATTTCACCGTCCATACCTTTCCAAATGAACATTTCTCGGATCTTTTCCCGAGTTTTGAAGATGACTAAATGCCCCCCTAATGGGGTCTCATGATAGTACTTGAAGATGATAGGTACAAGAACAGCTGGAACCACAACTTTCATCTTCTGGTCATGCCTCGACGGCCAACACAAAACCCCGTTCCTCAATACATAAGGGACGGCATGTTCCCCAGAAGAAAGGGTTTCCACAATAGGGGCCAGCACAGGATCTTCACGTTGATATTTTTCAGTATCCCTAAACAATATGGGGGCATCAGCTAGAATGGCATTATCACCCGAAGGTATGGGCGCGGGAAGAAAGGAACTATCTTCCTGTTCTGAGGTCTCCACATCATGAGCAAACATGTGGCTCAATCCGTCCGCAACAACATTTTTGGATCCTCTGATATGCCTAACATCAAATTGGAAAGCAGAAATCCTGATGTCCCAACGGGCTATACGACCAGTACGACGCGGCCTAGCTAAGACCCAACTTAAGGCTTGGTTATGTTTCCAGGTCGAACTTGACATGTTCCAGATAGAGGCGGAACTTCTCTAATGCAAATAAGACTGCCAACCCCTCAAGTTCATAGATAGAATATTTGGCCTCTTGAGCCGATATTGTCCTAGATGCATAGGCGATGGGTCGCCTTCCGAGTTCAGTTTCTTGAAGAAGCACAGCAGTCACCGCCGACGATGAGGCGTCGGATTGAACGATGTATTTCTTCGAGAAATTAGGCATAGCAAGGACAGGGGCGTTGCAAAGAGCTTATTTATTTATTTAGCGTATGGCCCATACAATCAAGTTGAGTTGATATAAATTATATACATATTTACATAACAAGGAAACAATGAACAAGAAAAGGTTTCCTACAACTGAATGTCAAGATCAGTGATCCACTGTATTGCTTCTGGACTTGCCATCAGGAAATCCACTTTGCTGCCTGCGTATGCCCGCGTTTCACACTCTCTGGCAATATGATGTACGGTTTGTCGTGCAGCTCCACAGTCACACGCGGGTGTCGGCAACTTGTTCCATTTAAACAGCATGTCTCTGCATCTGCCATGGCCTGTTCTTATGCAAAGAGCTAATTTCAGGTCTTCGAAAGCAGCTTGTTGATGCCTTTCCTACGGAGTAAGTTCAAGAGCGAAGTTGGGAATAAATTTCCTGAAGAAATTCACCATGCCGATGAACCTGACAATACCTTTGATGTCCTTAGTAGGTTTGAAATCATGGATGGCCTGTGTTCTTGAATGATCGATCGAAACACCATCGGGCGACGCGATATGCCCTAGGAATGACATGGAAGGTTTAGCAAAAGCTACCTTAGATAACTTCACAGTTGACCCTGCCTTACGAAGGCGATTAAGGACCTCTTTTAGATGATCAAGGTGTCCTTCAAAGGTCTCAGAAAATACGACTACATCGTCAAGATAATGGTACAAGTATTCAAATGTGATGTCGGAGAAGACCCTACCTAGCAGTCTCATGAGTGCAGCTGCCCTGTGGAGAGCACGAAAGGTATGCGGTTGTACTCATACAAGTTCCAATCTGTGGCAAAAGCTGTTAGATGTTTCGATTCTTCGGCTAGAGGGATCTGGTTGTACGCCTGATTAAGGTCTAAGATGGTGAAGAACTTAGCTTTCTGAAACCATGAAAAGCAAGAATGAAGGTCGGGAAGAGGCACAGATTGTAACACCACCTTCCGATTTAAAGCCCTATAGTCAATCACAGGCCTGAAGCCACCTTGGGATTTCGGCACCAGAAAAATGAGCGATGAATACGCCGACTTGCAGGGTTGAATAATACCATCCTTTAACATTTGGTTGATGATCTCTTTAAGAGCCTTCATTTTAGGCAGAGACAGCCTATAGGGTGGAAACCTCACTGGGATTGAGTCTGTAACCTCAATCTTGTATTCAATAAGGTCAGTAACACCAAGAGTATCGGAAAACACATCAGGAAACGACTGACACAATTGACAAATACTATCAGCCTGCTCCTCAGGTAGATGTCTAAGGTCTAACAACATCTCATCCTGGGTAGGCGAAACAGATGAACATGACACAGAATTACACTTAAGCAAGGGAATTTTACAGTTACTAGCAAATTTGAAAGTGCACAACTTGCTCTGAATGTCGAGCGCTAGACCGGTATGAGACATGAAGTCTGCTCCTAATATTATGGGGCAAGACAAGTGCTTAGCTACAAACAGTTTTACCTTCCAGGTGAATGTAGAAATACGAATTTTGGCAAAGATGAAACCTAAAATTTCTAATGGAGAGGAATTAGCTGAAACACATTGAACCGAAGATGAACAATAATCAGAAAACTTACAGACACACTTTAATTTGGAATACCACTCAGCCAAAATTATAGAACAAACACTCCAAGAGTCTAATAGTGTCATGACCAGTTCATTGTTCAACTCAATTTTGAGAAAAGGTACAAGTGCTAGGGTCTCTGCCGCAATCCTGAGGCATTCTTTAGGACCATCAAATGATACATTAGAAGAACTCTTATCCTTAACCGAGCTTTCGCTGGGTTTAACGGGGCCTGAGCCTTGGAAAAAAGACCCTGCTGACTCAGCCGATGACACTAGTCACTTTCGATTATTGGAGTTCATGGGGGTTGCACCAGAAGTTGAGCAGCAGGGGGTGCTATTGGCATTGGGGCAATTCTTGGCGAGGTGATTAAAGGAGCCACACTTGAAACATCCTTGTGACGACCCTGCCTCATTCTTTGTCCCACCGGATTTAATCAAAGGGCACTTGTTACGGAGATGTTCCGTACATCCACACACATAGCATTTACGGGTGGTGAATGTTCGGCGAGGTGAAGGCCGAAAACTATTAAAAGACGGAGGGGGTTCCTTAGCGACTCTCAAGGTGTCGGCATACCACACTCCTTCGGATGAGACTGCCATAGCCTCTAATTCAGCAAAGGTTTGAGGATGCGACGCGAAACACAGATATGACTTATACGGTGGGGAAATGCCTTAAACAATGGTTTGCATGATTTGATCTTCAGGGAAATGAAGAGCGAATACCCTGGTTGTTGTTGTTTGAGTCATCAGTCCATAGACTGGTTTGATGCAGCTCTCCATGCCACCCTATCCTGTGCTAACATTTTCATTTCTACGTAACTATTGCATCATACATCTGCACTAATCTGCTTGTCATATTCATATCTTGGTCTACCCCTACCGTTCTTACCCCCTACACTTCCTTCAAAAACCAACTGAACAAGTCCTGGGTGTCTTAAGATGTGTCCTATCATTCTATCTCTTCTTCTCATCAAATTTAGCCAAATCGATCTCCTCTCACCAATTCGATTCAGTATCTCTTCATTCGTGATTCGATCTATCCATCTCACTTTCAGCATTCTTCTGTAACACCACATTTCAAAAGCTTCTATTCTCTTTCTTTCTGAGCCAGTTATCGTCCATGTTTCACTTCCATACAATGCCATGCTCCACACGAAAGTCTTCAAAAACATATTTCTAATTCCGATATCAATGTTTGAAGTGAGCAAATTTCTTTTCTTAAGAAAGCTCTTCCTTGCTTATGCTAGTCTGCATTTTATGTCCTCCTTACTTCTGCCATCGTTAGTTATTTTACTACCCAAGTAACAATATTCATCTACTTCCTTTAAGACTTCATTTCCTAATCTAATATTTCCTGCATCACCTGCCTTCGTTCGACTGCACTCCATTACTTTTGTTTTGGACTTATTTATTTTCATCTTGTACTCCTTACCCAAGACTTCATCCATACCATTCAGCAACTTCTCGAGATCTTCTGCAGTCTCAGATAAAATAACAATATCATCGGCAAATCTCAAGGTTTTGATTTCCTCTCCTTGGACTGTGATTCCCTTTCCAAATTTCTCTTTGATTTCCTTTACTGCCTGTTCTATGTAAACATTGAAAAGGAGAGGGGAAAAACTGCAGCCTTGCCTCACTCCTTTCTGGATTGCTGCTTCTTTTTCAAAGCCCTCGATTCTTATCACTGCAGACTGATTTTTATACAGATTGTAGATAATTCTTCGTTCTCGGTATCTGATCCCTATCATCTTCAGAATCATAAATAGCTTGGTCCAATCAACATTATCGAATGCCTTTTCTAGATCTACGAATGCCATGTACGTGGGCTTGTCCTTCTTGATTCGATCCTCTAAGATCAGACGTAAAGTCAGGATAGCTTCACGTGTTCCTACATTTCTTCTGAAGCCAAATTGATCTTCTCCCAACTCAGCTTCAACTTGTTTTTCCATTCTTCTGTAAATAATACGTGTTAAAATTTTGCAGGCATGAGATACTAAACTAATGGTGCAGTAGTTTTCACACCTGTCAGCACCGGCTTTCTTGGGAATAGGTATAACAACATTCTGCTGAAAATCGGATGGGACATCTCCTATCTCATACATCTTGCAGACTAAATGAAATAACCTTGCCATGCTGGTTTCTCCTAAGGCAGTCAGTAATTCAGAGGGAATGTCATCAATTCCAGGTGCCTTGTTCCTATTGAGGTCACTCACAGCTCTGTCAAACTCTGACCTCAAAATTGGGTCTCCCTTTTCATCAGCATCAACAGCCTCTTCATGTTCCAGAACCAAATTATCTACATCTTTACCTTGATACAACTGTTGGATATGCTCCTGCCATCTTTCTGCTTTGTCTTCTTTCCCTAGAAGTGGTTTTCCATCTGAGCTCTTAATATTCATACACCTAGATTTCCTTTCTCCAAAGGTTTCCTTGATTTTCCTGTATGCAGCATCTACTTTTCCCAGGACCATACAGCCTTCGACATCCTTGCATTTCTCCTTCAGCCATTCTTCCTTAGCTGCCTTGCACATTCTCTCCACTTGATTCTTTAATCGCCTGTATTCTTTTCTGCCCTCTTCATTTCTAGCATTCTTGTATTTTCGTCGTTCATCAATCAGGTCTAGTATCTCCTGAGTTATCCACTGATTCTTAGTTGATCTTTTCTTCCTTCCTAACATTTCTTCAGCAGCCCTACTGACTTCATTTTTCATGACTCTCCACTCTTCCTCTTAGTGTTTCCTTCAGCCTTTTCATTTAGTCCTTGTGCAACATGTTCCTTGAAACAATCCCTCACATTCTTTTCTTTCAACTTGTCCAGATCCCATCTTTTTGCATTCTTTCCTTTCTTCAATTTCTTCAACTTCAGATGGCATTTCATGACCAACAAGTTGTGGTCAGAGTCCACGTCTGCTCCTGGGAAAGTTTTTCAATCCAACACCTGGTTTCTGAATCTCTGCCTAATCATAATGAAGTCTATTTGATACCTTCCAGTGTCTCCAGGTCTCGTCCACGTATACAGCCGTCGTTTGTGGTGTTTGAACCAAGTATTGGCAAGGACTAAATTATGATCAGTGCAGAATTCAACCAGATGACTTCCTCTTTCGTTCCTTCGTCCCAATCCAAATTCTCCTACTGTACTACCTTCTCTTCCTTGGCCTACCACTGCATTCCAGTCTCCCATCACAATTAGATTCTCGTCACCTTTTACATATTGTATTAAATCTTCTATCTCCTCATATATTCTTTCGATTTCTTCATCATCCGCTGAACTAGTAGGCATATAGACCTGCACTATTGTGGTGGGCATTGGTTTGGTGTCTATCTTGACGACAATAATTTTTTCACTATGCTGGTCGTAGTAGCTTACCCGCTGCCCTATTTTCTTATTCATTATTAAACCAACTCCTGCATTTCCTCTGTTTTATTTTGTGTTGATAATTCGGTAGTCGCCTGACCAAAAATCTTGTTCTTCCTGCCAACGTACTTCACTTATGCCAACTACATCTAACTTTAGCCTATCCATCTCCCTTTTCAGATTCTCTAACCTACCACAACGATTCAAACTTCTAACATTCCACGCTCCGACTCGCAGAATGTCAGTATCCATCTTCCTGATGATCGCCCCCTCTCGTGTAGTCCCCACCCGGAGATCCGAATGGGGGACTAGTTTACGTCCGGAATATTTTACCCGGGAGGAAGCCATCATCAGTACATCATTCATACAGAGAGAGCTGCATGTCCTCGGGAGTTACTTACGGCTGTAGTTTCCCGTTGCTTTCAGCCGTGTAGCAGTATCAGCACAGCTAAGCCATGTTGAGTATTATTACAAGGCCGTATCAGTCAATCATCCAGACTGCCGCCCTTGCAACTACCGAAAGGCTGCTGCCGCCCTTTCGATGAACCATTCGTTAGTCTGGTCTCTCAACAGATACCCATCCGATATGGTTGCACCTGCGGCTCGGCTATCTACATCATTGGGTCACGCAAGCCTCCCCACCGCGGCAAGGTCACATGGTTCGCAGAGGAGGGAATACCCTGGTGTAGAACTTAATGTCCTGAATGTAGTCTGCAAAATTTTCATCCAGTCGCTGTACTCTGTAATAGGTCTTTTGGATTAAGGAAGACATGGCTCAAGCTGGAATGAAATTAACCAGCAAATGTGCGTGGAAGTCTTCTATAGAAGATTGTTCAGCTATTGCTCTGACTATTTTGTCCGAGAAGACACCTGTGGAGTAAGGGTAAATAATTTGAAGAATTTGAGAATGTGAGAGAGAAAACTCTAGAGCGTGATCTTGAAATTCAACTAAGAATCTTAAAAATGAAATGACATCAGTAGTAGAATTAATAGAAAACTTAGAAATTCCCCTAAGCAACATAGCCAAAGGATGAGGCAAACTACTGAACCCGGGTGACATAATAGGTAACGGCCTAGGGGGTGGAGAAGCTTCAGACACAGCATTATTTAAAAAGAATGGTGGAATGGATGTCCGACGATCAGACTCATTTCCTAATGGGGCAGATGTTTGTTGCGCTGCTACATATTTTCTGCTTTCTTTGCCCTTGGAAGAATCCTCCTCGCGATGTTTACGTCAGTGGCTTGGTCGGTTTTGAAAGTAGCTGCACCAGTTAACAATTGACTAACTTTATTGGACATTTTTGATAGATGATCAACTAAATTACTCACCTCCTTAGCATGATCTTCCTTTAATTTTAGAGACAATAGATCGCTCACCCTGTTATAAAAATGTAACAATCTTGCCTGCACTCTCTTAAGTTGATTGGGAGATGGATCACTTACTTCAAAAAAGCCTACAGATGCTAACTAGGTGGTGTTATTAGACTTGTGTTGTTTACTGTTCAAAGAACATGAGACTCAAGACAACCATAGCAGTTAGAAAAAACCGCTGTGGCTGCCCTGTCATCAAATAGATGTGGTATATTCTTAGATAGTGTGGTAGGAGAGTTGTATCAGTAAAATTTTCACATTTTAGTTATATGCTATGGTATTTTCTTAGATAGAATGGTTATAGAGTTGTCATCATTATCAATACCCCTTTTCCAGCTGACACTGGATGGGGACAAGTATGGTTTCTCTCCACTTCTTCCTCTCCCTCGACCATTCCTCATTCAACGCTGTGTTCCAGTCCAGGGTCCGTTGTCCTACACTATTCTTCACAGACTCTATCCATCGTATTCTTAGTTTCCCTCATACTCTCTTCCCTGTAATCTGTCTTTCCAGTGGATGTCTTGGCAGTCTTCATATTTTCATCTGCTTGACATGTCCAAACCACCTCAACCTATTCTTTTCCAGTTTGTCATTTAGCTCTGTTTGTATGTCTTCATTTCTCACTCTATCCCTCCTTATCTTCTGCACCATACTCCTCAGGAATTTAATTTCAACTGCCTGTACTCCTCTACTCTCATCTCTGAGTCATTATCCAGGTTTCTACCGCATATGTCATTATAGGTAATATCCACGCAGAGCTGTATCAGTAATGAATTCACATTTTAGTTATATATTCTGATATTTTCTTACATAGTACAGTCATTTGTGTTGGAGTCATCAGTCCATAGACTGGTTTGATGCAGCTCTCCATGCAACCCTATCCTGTGCTAACCTTTTCATTTCTATCTAACTAATGCATCCTACATCTTCTCTAATCTGCTTGTCATATTCATACCTTGGTCTACCCCTACCGTTCTTACCACCTACACTTCCTTAAAAAACCAACTGAACAAGTCCTGAGTGTCTTAAGATGTGTCCTATCATTCTATCTCTTCTTCTCGTCAAATTTAGCCAAATCAATCTCCTCTCGCCAACTTGATTCAGTATCTCTTCATTTGTGATTCGATCTCTCCATCTCACCTTCAGCATTCTTCTGTAACACCACATTTCAAAAGCTTCTATTCTCTTTCTTTCTGAGCTAGTTATCGTCCATGTTTCGCTTCCATACAATGCCATGCTCTACACGAAAGTCTTCAAAAACATATTTCTAATTCCTATATCAATGTTTGAAGTGAGCAAATTTCTTTTCTTAAGAAAGCTCTTCCTTGCTTGTGCTATTGTGCTATTGTTATTAGTGGCATAGTGTGTAGGAGGGATACTGACTGGAGGGTGATTGGGGATTTAAATGAGACTATGGAGTGGGTATGTGGGAAACGGAGTGAAATTTCTAGATCCTAATGGGTGGGTAGGAGACAGGGATCTGCACTCGTATGGCCTTCACTTAAACCACAGTGGTACATATAAGTTAAGAAATTTGTTTGGAAGGGTAATAGGGAGGTACATTCAGGGAAACGGGGTGGCCTAGGGAGCGGTGATAAGGGAACAGGGAACTGGAAATCAAGTAGGGATGACATAAAATTGTTAGTGTGGAACTGTAGAAGTATTGTAAAGAAAGGAATAGAATTAAGTAATTTAATAGATATATATATTTACCATATATTGTAATAGGAGTTGAATCCTGGCTGAAAAATGATATAATAGATGCAGAAATTTTCTCACGGAACTGGAGTTTATATCGTAGAAATAGGATAGGAATGGTGGGAGGGGGAGTGTTCATTCTGATGAAAGAAGAATTTGTAAGCTACGAAAAAGTTAAAGGTGAGACACATGAAATTCTAGGTGTAAGGATCATTCCTAAAGATAATAGGCAACTTGATATATTTGGAGTGTACAGACCGGGAAAGGGTAGCACTGACATGGATTCAGAATTATTTCATAGGATAATAAGCTATGTAGGAAACGACAAGGAAAGAAATGTGATTGTAGCGGGAGATCTCAATTTACCAGATGTCAATTGGGAAGGAAATGCGAATGACAGGAAGCATGACCAACAAATGGCAAATAAGTTAATATGGGAAGGACAGCTGATCCAGAAAGTGATGGAACCAACCAGAGGGAAAAATATCCCGGATGTGGTGCTGATAAAACCAGATGAGCTCTATGGGGAAACTGAAGTAATAGATGGTATTCGTGATCATGAAGCTGTTTTTGTCGTAGTTACATATAAATGTGATAGAAAGGAAGGTCTTAAAAGTAGGAATATTAGGCAGTACCATATGGCTGATAAAGCAGGCATGAGGCAGTTTCTAAAAAGTAACTATGATCGGTGGAAAACGGTAAATAAAAATTAAACAGACTCTGGGATGGGTTGAAAGAAATTGTTGAGGAATGCGAAAACAGGTTTGTACCTTTAAGGGAGGTAAGGAATGGTAAAGACCCACCTTATTATAATGGAGAAATGAAGAGACTAAGAAGAAGGTGCAGACTGGAAAGAAATAGAGTTAGAAATGGCCGTGGAAGTAAGGAGAAATTGAAGGAACTTACTAGAAAATTGAATCTAGCAAAGAAGGCAGCTAAGGATAACATGATGGCAAGCATAATTGGCAGTCATACAAGTTTTAGTGAAAAATGGAAGGGTATGTATAGGTATTTTAAGGCAGAAACAGGTTCCAAGAAGGACATAGTATTCAGTCAGCAGTATGTAAAGATTGTTGGTTACAAGGATAATGTCGAGATAGAGGAGGAGACTAAGGCCAAAGAAGTATTAAAATTTACATATGATAACAATGACATTTACAATAAGATACAAAAGTTGAAAACTAGAAAAGCGGCTGGAATTGATAAGATTTCTGAGGATATACTAAAGACAATGGGTTGGGATATAGTACCATATCTGAAGTACTTATTTGATTATTGTTTGTTTGGAGGAGCTATACCTGATGAATGAGAGTTGCTATAGTAGTCCCTGTGTATAAAGGAAAGGGTGATAGACATAAACCTGAAAATTACAGGCCAGTAAGTTTGACATGCATTGTATGTAAGCTTTGGGAAGGAATACTTTCTGATTATATTAGACATGTTTGTGAAATTAATAACTGGTTCGGTAGAAGGCAGTTCGGTTTTAAGAAAGGTTATTCCACTGAAGCTCAACTTGTAGGATTCCAGCAAGATATAGCAGATATCTTGGATTCTGGAGGTCAAATGGACTGTATAGCGAGTGACCTGTCTAAAGCATTTGGTAGGGTGGATCATGGGAGACTACTGTCAAAAATGAGTGCAATTGGACTAGACAAAAGGGTGATTGAATGGGTTGCTATATTTCTAGAAAATAGATCTGAGAGAATTAGAGTAGGTGAAGCTTTATCTGACCCTGTAATAATTAAGAGGAGAATTCCTCAAGGCACTATTATCGGACCTTTATGTTTTCTTATATATATAAATGATATGAGTAAAGAAGTGGAATCAGAGGTAAGGCTTTTTGCAGATGATGTTATTCTCTATAGAGTAATAAATAAGTTACAAGATTGTGAGCAACTGCAACGTGACCTCAAAAATGTTGTGAGATGGACAGCAGGCAATGGTATGTTGATAAACGAGGTTAAAAGACAGGTTGTGAGTTTCACAAATAGGAAAAGTCCTCTCAGTTTTAATTACTGCGTTGATGGGGTGAATGTTCCTTTTGGGGATCATTGTAAGTATCTAGGTGTTAATATAAGGAAAGATCTTCATTGAGGAAATCACATAAATGGGATTGTAAATAAAGGGTACAGATCTCTGCACATGGATATGAGGGTGTTTAGGGGTTGTAGTAAGGATGTAAAGGAGAGGGCATGTAAGTCTCTGGTAAGACCCCAACAAGAGTATGGTTCCAGTGTATGGGACCCTCACCAGGATTACCTGATTCAAGAACTGGAAAAAATCCAAAGAAAAGCATCTCGATTTGTTCTGGGTGATTTCCGACAAAAGAGTAGCATTAAGAAAATGTTGCAAAGTTTGGGCTGGGAAGAATTGAGAGAAAGAAGAAGAGCTGCTCGACTAAGTGGTATGTTCCGAGCTGTCAGCGGAGAGATGGCGTGGAATGACATTAGTAGACGAATAAGTTTGAGTGGCGTTTATAAAAATAGGAATGATCACAATATGAAGATAAAGTTGGAATTCAAGAGGACAAACTGGGGCAAATATTCATTTATAGGAAGGGGAGTTAGGGATTGGAATAACCAAGGGAGACGTTAAATAAATTTCCAATTTCTTTGAAATCATTTAGGAAAAGGCTAGGAAAACAACAGGTAGGGAATCTTCACCTGGGCGACTGCCCTAAATGCAGATCAGTATTGATTGATTGATTGATTGATTGATTGATTGATTGATTGATTGATTGATTGATTGATTGATTGATTGATTGATTGATTGATTGATTGATTGATTGATAATCTGCATTTTATGTCTTCCTTACTTCTGCCATCGTTAGTTATTTTACTACCCAAGTAACAATATTCATCTACTTCCTTTAAGACTTAATTTCCTAATTTAATATTTCCTGCATCACCTGCCTTCGTTCGACTGCAGTCCATTACTTTTGTTTTGGACTTATTTATTTTCATCTTGTATTCCTTACCCAAGACTTCGTCCATACCATTCAGCAGCTTCTCGAGATCTTCTGCAGTCTCAGATAAAATAACAATATCATCAGCAAATCTAAAGATTTTGTTTTCCTCTCCTTGGATTGTTATTCCCTTTCCTAATTCCTCTTTGATTTCCTTTACCACCTGGTCTATGTAAACATTGAAAAGGAGGGGGACAAACTACAGCCTTGCCTTACTCTTTTCTGGATTGCTGCTTCTTTTTCAAAGCCCTCGATTCTTATAACTGCAGACTGATTTTTATACAGATTGTAGATAATTCTTCGTTCTCGGTATCTGATCCCATTCACCTTCAGAATCTTAAATAGCTTGGTCCAATCAACATTATCGAATGCCTTTTCTAGATCTACGAATGCCATGTACGTGGGCTTGTCCTTCTTGATTCTGTCCTCTAAGATCACACATAAAGTCAGAATTGCTTCACGTGTTCCTACATTTCTTCTGAAGCCAAATTGATCTTTTCCCAACTCAGCTTCAACTTTCTTTTTCTGTTCTGTAAATAATACGTGTTCAAATTTTGCAGGCATGAGATACTAAGCTAATGGTGCGATAGTTTTCACACCTGTCAGCACCGGCTTTCTTGGGAATAGGTATAACAACATTCTGCCAAAAATCAGATGGGACTTCTGTCTCATACATCCTACACGCTAAATGGAATAGCCTTGTCATGCTGGTTTCTCCTAAGGCAGTCAGTAATTCAGAGGGAATGTCATCAATTCCAGGTACCTTGTTCCTATTTAGGTCGCTCACAGCTCTGTCAAACTCTGACCTCAAAATTGGGTCTCCCATTTCATCAGCATCAACAGCCTCTTCTTGTTCCAGAACCAAATTATCTGCACCTTCACCTTGATACAACTGTTGGATATGTTCCTGCCATCTTTCTGCTTTGTCTTCTTTCCCTAGAATTGGCTTTCCATCTGAGCTCTTAATATCGTACACGTAGACTTACTTTCTGCAAAGGTTTCCTTTTTTTCCAGTATGCAGCATCTAGCTTTCATAGGACCATACAACCTTCGACATTCTTGCACTTCTCCTTCAGCCAGTCTTCCTTAGCTACCTTGCACTTTCTATCCATTCGATTCTTTAATCGTCTGTATTCTTTTCAGCCCTCCTCATCTCTAGCATTTTTGTATTTTCGTCGTTCATCAATCAGGTCCAGTATCTCCTGAGTTATCCACTGATTCTTAGTTGATCTTTTCTTCCTTCCTAACATTTCTTCAGCAGCCGTATTGACTTCATTTTTCATGACTATCCACTCTTCCTCTATTGTGTTTCCTTCTGCCTTTTCATTTAGTCCTTTTGCAACATGTTCCTTGAAACAATCCCTCACACTTTTTTCTTTCAACTTGTCTATATCCCATCTTTTTGCTTTCATTCGTTTCTTCAATTTCTTCAGCTTCAGATGGCATTTCATGACCAATAAGTTGTGGTCAGAGTCTACGTCTGCTCCTGGGAAAGTTTTGCAATCCAACACCTGGTTTCTGAATCTCTGCCTAATCATAATGAAGTCTACTTGGTACCTTCCAGTGTCACCAGGTCTTGTCCATGTATAAAGTCATCATTTGTGGTGTTTGCACCAAGTATTGGCAAGGACTAAATTATGATCAGTGCAGAATTCAACCAGCCAACTTCCTCTTTCGTTCCTTTGTCCCAATCCGAATTCTCCTACTGTATTACCTTCTCTTCCTTGGCCTACCACTGCATTTCAGTCTGCCATCACAATCAGATTCTCGTCACCTTTTACATATTGTATTAAATCTTCTATCTCTTCATATATTCTTTCGATTTCTTCGTCATCCGCTGAGCTAGTGGGCATGTAGACCTGCACTATTGTGGTGGGCATTGGTTTGGTGTCTATCCTGACAACAATAATTCTTTCACTATGTTGGTCATGGTAGCTTACTCGCTGCCCTATTTTCGTATTCATTATTAAACCAACTCCTGCATTTCCCTTGTTTGATTTTGTGTTGATAATTCGGTAGTCGCCTGACCAAAAATCCTGTTCTTCCTGCCGACGTACTTCACTTACACCAACTACATCTAACTTTAGTCTATCCATCTCCCTTTTCAGATTTTGTAATCTACCACAACGATTCAAACTTCTAACATTCCTTGCTCTGACTCGCAGAATGTCAGTATCCATCTTTCTGATGATCGCCCCCTCTCGTGTAGTCCCCACCTGGAGATCCGAATGGGGGACTAGTTTACGTCCGGAATATTTTACCCGGGAGGAAGCCATCATCAGTACATCATTCATACAGAGAGAGCTGCATGTCCTCGGGAGTTAGTTACGGCTGTAGTTTCCTGTTGCTTTCAGCCATGTAGCAGTATGAACACAGCTAAGCCATGTTGAGTATTATTACAAGGCCATATCAGTCAATCATCCAGACTGCCACCCTTGCAACTTCCGAAAGCCTGCTACCCCCCTTTTGACGAACCATTCCTGAATCTGGTCTCTCAGCAGATACCCATCCGGTATGGTTGCAGCTGCGGCTTGGCTATTTGCTTCATTGGGACACGCAAGCCTCCCCACCGCGGCAAGGTCACATGGTTCGCAGTGGAGGGGTGAACATTTGAGAAGTAGAAAATGGGTGATAGCTGAAGTTTAGTAAGTAACTCTCTCACCTATCACCATTTTATCTAAGTCAAAGAATAGTGTACAAAAATAAACCATCATCAAGGAAAATATAATTGAAGAGTAAATTTAAGGAATAAGCAAGGAATTATTCCGTTCACTGGTTAGGCAATTCGATGTGACTGGTTCATTCCTCAATATCCTCCCCACCCTGGTTGACCTCCAGAGGGATGACCAGCAGTATATGATGGCTGATGGTAGATCCACTGGAAGTGCGCAGAATAAGAGTGTGTATTTTCCTGCCTCTTTCCAGAAGTGTCTGGATTACTCTGGTCACTTGTGACTTTGTTGATGGTTTTCTTCCAGTATGTCATCATCAACCACTTGACATTTTATCCGATTCTTCCTGACATTGTGGAGCTCGTAGTAACTACAAAATTCAAGTAAGTATTCCTTCATCGATCTCTTGAAGAAATCGCATTGCAATTTTTTCTCTGTGGGATGTTTGCTTTCATAAGTAGACATGAATGTTAGGGTTCTGGACCGCTGAGAACTGTAGTTAGACATTCGCCAATTAGGAAGTGTCTGGGAATCTGCACTATACAATCTTGAGTGACTGGCCTCGAGTTCATTATTGCTTCTATTTCCACGAGCATGGCTGAGAGTGTTTCTTCATCTGCCTTGATTGGCCGAATACTTTTTTCAGGTAAAGTAAATTCGTGTCCTCATCCCGAGGTAGTGCAGCTCCTTCAGGCAAGCCCCCCATTGGAGGTGAGCTGCACGTACCATTTCAACCACATACCAGTCCTGATGCCATTCTTAAATTTCTGGCAGGAGCAGGAATCGAACCTGGGCTGCCAAGGATGGCAGCTAATAACACTAACCGTTACACTGCAGAGGCAGATAGGTATCGCTTTGTTGTTGCTTCTATTCGCTCCTACCATCCTCCCCACTAATATGCCCGCAGCACAATATACTTCTAAGAGAATTTAGAATTTGATTGATAGAAGATTTGGAACAAATAATAGTTAAATAGAATAACAATGAGCTTGTCAGCTCTGATAACAACAGCAGACTATAAGTCCAAAAATCAGGTACAAAAACTAGAGAGAATTATCAACACGATAATATACAAGGGATGAGCATTGTAGCTCTGAACAGGTACACTATTTTATAAGAGCATGTTCGCTCCACTAATTTACATAGCACCGGGTGAGTTGGCCATGTGGTTAAGGACGGGCGGCTGTGAGCTTGCATCTGGGAGATAGTGGGTTCGAATTCCATTGTCGGCAGCCCTGAAGATGGTTTTCCATAGTTTCCCATTTTCACACCAGGCAAATTCTGGAGCTGTACCTTAATTAAGGCCATGGCCACTTCCTTCAAACTCCTAGGCCTTTCCTATCCCATCGTTGCCATAAAACCTATCTTTATCGGTGCGACGTAAAGCCACTAGAAAAAAAAAATACATAGCGTAGGAGTCTGAGTTCTAAAAGATGCCGGGCTGAGTGGCTCAGACGGTTGAGGTGCTGGCCTTCTGACCCCAACTTGGCAGATTCGATCCTGGCTCAGTCCAGTGGTATTTGAAGGTGCTCAAATACACCAGCCTCGTGTCGGTAGAATTACTGGCACGTTAAAGAACTCCTGTGGGACTAAATTCTGGCACCTCGGTGTCTCGGAAAACTAAAAAGTAGCTAGTGGGACATAAAGCCAATAGCATTATTATTGAGCTCCAAAAGTTAATATACTCCAGCCTCTCAGAGGCACAAGTTTCTTATTTTCTGTTCAATTTTTTGTTACACATTGGTCTATAAACAATTACAAAATAAACAGGGGCAATGAGTGCCCATTCTAAATGGCCTTAATGTAAAAAGAAAAGGTTTAACATGATCGGCCATGAACAAAAGGCTAGGAGGTGAAACACTTGCCCTCCTTCTAGAAAACTCTTAAAACCCTAAGTGGGCTTATGGCCCGAAGTTGCAGAGGCTAAGCCTATTCTACAGAGGGGTGACTCAATGAGAAATATTAAATGCCAAAAGTGTGTTAAGAATTTAGAGGTTCAAAAAAAAATATAATCACACCATACCAAGTTGAATGGGAATGAACAGAGGGTAATCACCAGGGTTAGGATTTTTAGGTGCAAATTTTAGATGAAGAAAGGAAGCGAAAAAATGCTCAAATAAGGTAAAAAGAGGGACAAGAGAGTGCTGGTTTATTCAACTAATTCAACAATTTCTCTTGCCTCTATTCTAGTTTATTGAATTACAAACAAGTTCATCAAATTACCACTCATCAAAAGAAGGAAAAAAACATGAAGCTGTTGTACTTCAAGACATTAAGCATATCTACATTTTTAAAAGTAAGTCTGTTTCTATTAGGAGGTAGAATGTCTTTGTAGATGCTAAAGCTTCTTTCGACATCCACAGAAACCAGTGGGGAAAACCTTGTACTCACTCGGAATGGGAACTCTACAGATGTGGCAAATTCCTCAATGTCTGGATTCTTCTGAAGACTAGACTCAAGTCTGTCTTTGGGAAAGCCATCTAACTGCTCCCTCACGGAAGTAAAAATATCCCAGTGTTTTTCCTTTCGCAGACCTTGTTCTTCCAATCGTTTAATAACTGCAGTCAGGTACTTATAACTATGGACACAATATAGTTCTGTCTGCAAATGATGTATTTTCTCCAGTAACAGAAATTGCTGTGCCTTGGAAATTGCACCTGCATCAGCTGGATCCAAAGAAAGCACAAACTCTCTAATTTTGTCAAAATTCTCACACAGCATAGCAGCACACTCAATCCTAGATCCCCAGCGAGTAATGACCGGGAAATTTGGAAGGGGCAGGCCAGTGGGTTTTCCTGTAGGCAACAACATGACTCGGAGCTTTCAGTAGAATCTTCTTCAGGGCTGAGATGAATTGATTTGCGATGTCGTATTCGTTCCTTATGGTTTCACAAACCCTGTGAAGGGCATGAACCAAGCATGTCACATGCTTCAACTTAGGAAATAAAGGTTTCAGTTTGTTAACAGCTGAAACTATGTATGGAGCTTGTTCCGTAACCACAAGAAGAAGTTTTTCAAACTCGATACCAGTAGGCCATATTTTTTTTCACAAGTCCATAATTGATTGCATTACTGTACTGGCATTGGCTTTTTGCAGTTCATACATTTTTAACAACATGGGCTTAATGTTCTCCGTTGCTAAGGGGAAAACTAAAATGTTCAAAACATAACGTTTCATTGAGGATTCCCACATCGCAATCAGACACTTTTTCCTTGATTCTTTGTATGGTTTCTTGGTAAACAGGCTCCATGTAGTTTTTTCTTAAAGTACTCTCATTGGGCATTGACATCTTTGTTTATTTTTCAAGAAATCCCTTGAAGGCTGGATGGTTCAACTTATTGAGTGGAATTCCTGCTTGTGTAAGAGCTGCACATAAATCAATGTCTAATTCCTTCATATTTTGGCTTTTTGAAGAACTCTGTTGAAACGCATTTTGTAATAGAGGTTGCCGTGATTTGTTTGCTTGAGAGTCTTATTTATTTGATGCTTAGAGCTGGAGATGTGTTGTTTGACGCGATCTTGCTGGTGTTTCTTTTCTAACAAAATTCTAGAATCACAAATTGTATTTTTTTTTTTTTTTTGTGCAAGTTGCTTTACGTCGCACCGACACAGATAGGTCTTATGGCGACGATGGGACAGGGAAGGGCTAGGAGTGGGAAGGAAGCAGCCGTGGCCTTAATTAAGGTACAGCCCCAGCATTTGCCTGGTGTGAAAATGGGAAACCATGGAAAACCATTTTCAGGGCTGCCGACAGTGGGGTTCGAACCCACGACCTCCCGAATACTGGATACTGGCCGCACTTAAGCGACTGCAGCTATCGAGCTCGGTCACAAATAGTACATCGCATAACAGTTCCATCAGTGTCTATGAAATGTTGTTTGAATTCCTGAGCCAGAGCAATAAATCGGGCACTGTACACCTTTGGCATGGTAAAATTTAGTAGTACACTCTTTTAGTAATGTAACAAAGTGCTAACACCAGTTCACTTTCTAACTCAATGCGACTGTTACACAACTCACTCTTGCACTTGCTCTCTTGCTGTCCTCACTCTCTTATAAGACCGCGACAATTACTAGAATGTTCTCATTCATGCTGGAACTGCAGTCTCAGCGATTTCTAGTGGCTTTGAGCAGGACCCAGTCTCAATTCTCAGAAATACGCTGGTGCGGTTGCTGACATCTCTGCATCACCAGTCTCTGCCTCCATGCGAACAGATGACATCTCTCACAGTAACAAACTCACTTTCACGAACAGCAGGTTACTGATTCTGGTGGGATAGAAGCACTCATTGTCATTTGAATTATTGCGGGCCACATTATAGCGGTAAAGTGAGAGAAAGATGTTTTGTCGAACACACGATTATTTTCCATTGTTGCAGGTGTGCTTTCAACTCCCGCACAGTATTTAGTGAAGGAGGTAGTCTTACTATTCACATGTACACAGCAAGCTGAGGAGACATTAATTGAAAGTTAAATATATTATATTTTGATTAGAGATCTTATAGAACAAATTGGAAATAAACCTAAAAGACAAAGGGGGGAAAAGGGGGATTATGGCCATGGTTGAGGGGAAAAAAGGATAAAGGTCCGAAAAAGGGAAAGAGGTGCATGAAAAATGTCTCTTTTTGCAACTAGAAACAAAATTTCACACTGTGATATCTTTCCGAACAGCTTTAATTTACCCTAACAAAAAAGGTGCGCACCTAAAAATCCTAACCCTGGAGTAATCACACTTTGTTCCCTTAGTTTGCATGTTTCCCAGCCACCATCTGAACAGAGTCCTCAGACTTGCCAAAAATATACATTTAAACCATGAAATGAAAACTTTACATGAATAAAAGAAGTTTGAAATCTTACCCTCAAGTTATCTGCTGGAGCTATTACATGTTAAGAAAATTCTACCATTACCTTGAGTTGTTGGGCCTTCCAAACACCGAATGCTAACCTGCGGCCTCAAGTATGCACCGCACACAATCAACAGGAGCAATGAAGATGACAATACGACCTTAAAGCACCTAGCTTTTATAGCATTTCGAGGGGGAGTTTCCAGAACTCTTTACAGAGAGGCTGGATGCCTGTACATACCACCAATTTTAATTGGCTAGAGAAAATATTCCAAAAATTCCTCAAGCTCACAAACGTCAACAGATGAAAGTCACGAATTTTCATTACATGATCAAACTTTAAAACCTTACTATCAAAGGTCAGGGAGGGGGCGAAGGCCACCTATTCAATACCCGTTTTTTTTTTTCCTGTGTTCAACCTCTTGTTTTCCTCCTCATTTAGTGATATGGCAGTTACATTACTAATGGGTGGATGAAAGTCAGGTAAAGTGCTGGTATTGGAGTAGTGAGTTTGAAGATATTGTCTAAAATTATGAGCTGAATTCTTCAGTATATTTAATTTATTATCTAGACCTTGTTGCTTATGATGTAAACTGACTTCTAATTTCTGATAAACATAGAACTGAAAAAAATCCCATTTGGGTTTGGAGAAGTTTTTGGCTTCCTCTAGGTGAATCTGATACAATATCTCATTTGAGTATGTTTTCTTCTTATACAAAAGCTTTATTTCACTATTAAGTGAAATTTTATTGGTTTTTAATTTTCGTATTATTGGTCTGATTTGTAGATTTATGATTATTTAGGGTGTATTTGAGAAAATTAGGTGTTAGATTATTGTATTGCTTAAGAAAACATATGTTTTCCAATTTTGGCAATCTTTGTTTTTAGGCTTAAATACAGATAAGCCTTCTTTTTAGCCTGGTTGGCTTTTAATTCATTAGTAATAAATTTCATTGAGGTCCATCTTGATGAATGATCACTGACAAAGAGGGGGAAGGAAGGTCCATCAAGGTCCACCTGGTATTGAATAGGTTTACCTTCCTTTTCCCTCTTTGTTAGTGGTCATTCATCAATACGGACTACAATGAAATTTATTACTTATTATGCTTTAAAACCTTTGGGCATAAAGCTTCTTGGTGAATAATGCAATTATAAGAAAGAAGTTTTGGAAGTGATTCATCCTTTGCACAAAGAGAAAGAAATCCATTATTTTTACCTCTCATAGGCGGTGCCTCATCTGTTGTTATAGCAACCAGCTTTGAAAGTGGCAAGTTACTGTCTTTGTGGCAAATTTAAGGAACTCATTAAATATGTCTTCCCCTCCAAGTACATCCATGAAGTGGCAGTAGTTTAACAAACTCCTCCTTTACTGTAAAATTACTAAAAACCATTCTAGCAATGACAACTTAGCAATATCAGACATATCAGCGCTTTCATCAAATTGGAGTGAAAAATATTCAGACAATTGCAATTGAGATTCCATATTACCAAAAATCTGTTCAACCCGGAGATAACTGAAGTCCTTTAATTGAAGGTATAAGTGCAGATTTATCTTTGTAGGAATCAAACAGAGATTCAGCAGCATTTAACATCACTTCTTTTATTTTCCCTTCACTGAAAGACTTATTCCTTTTAGCTAGGGCATAACAAACTTTGTAAGAAGCTATTGTCATGTTACACATTTGTTGAACTGGTCTCTTAAAATGCACATTGTTGCAATACTAATTTAGATTTTAAGTCTTTCACTTTTGAGTTTTCTTAGTTCAGAATTCACAGGAAAGTCATTGTTAAAGTAAAAATAATAATCGTATGGCCTCGGCTGCCATGTGCAGACATTCCAATTTGTCCATTTTGTCTGGTGTCTCTGTTAATTTTCTGGAAGGTGAAACTAGAACACTCACACTGTGGCCACACCCCGAAGATACTAGAACTTCATCACCAGGTGTATAATAGCAGGCTTGCTGCAAACAGTAGTTGTAGGTGTCATGTTGTTGTGGTGAGCACAACAGTCATCGTCATGATGGTGAACAGACTGTGTTCAAACCCAACCCCATAGAATTGCTGTGTAAAATGATTGTAGTGCATGCAAAGCAAAGTGAAAGTGAAAATTGGAACCTCTCAGTCAAGATTACTGAGGCTCGCCCATTCCAGGTAAAGACTGCTGGCCAAAGCCCACTGTGAGGACAAGAGACAAGAGTCAGTATTAGTGAAGTGTTGTTATTCATTGTCAAGTATAATTGTATGTGTGTGTACTAATTGGGTCATCCTGAATTAAATTAGTTCAATAAAACAGTCAGTGTTTTATTCGTAACACAAGTGGTGTCAGAAATCAGAATACCAGGTGTATACATAAGTCTTTTCGGTTTCAGTGAGAGATGCGCCAGCGAACAGTATGCAGCACATGAATTTGACACGTATGTCAGTTTGTTCGTCTGACATTAACGTTACATTAATAAGTTTTGACAGTTCCACCTTTTCAATACAACATTTTATGCAATGTGAATTACATTACAAGTTACTTTAAAAAATGGTATTAGTTTCGACCTCGTACAAGGTCATCAGCCAATAACTGAAATTATACTAAACATGCGAGAATTAAAAATCTGCTCAACTTTTAATTCTCACATGTTTTATCTAACATTATTGTACTCGTACATTGTTTTTGATCTATTTGATGTTTTGTATAATTTGAGTTGGCTGATGATGACCTTGAATGAGGTCGAAACTAGTACCATTTTTTAACCTTTAGATACTCGCGCTCAGTTTTCCCCCTTTATTACTCGCGTGGGGTCTTTAAGGCCTCCAGGAGTGTATACATTGAAAAAATACCCTAATTACAATACAATTGCACCTTATTCTACTGCAAATACTGCACCACATTAAAAAGTATGTTAACAAGAAATCAATACGCATTAAGTATCATTAAGTTCATGACAGTGTTCTTTCTTTTCACGTTACACACAATTCTCACATATTTTCCTCATGTGTTCTCCACAGACATGTTCCTTGCATTTTTCACATCTAGTTTTTATTCTCCTGTCCTTTGACCTAGGGCAAATCACGCATCCCTTTCTTGAATTGTCTGGCTCCTCTATATCTTCCCTGTCACCATAATCTGTACGTACTCTTTTCTTGAGATTCCTATGCAGGCTAGGTATAGCAGCACGCGCCAACAGCCATGGTTTCGTGAGTTCTTTCGCCAGCTCTTTCAAAAATACTCTCCTTGGCATGTTTTTCTCGTGGCTGGAATTGAATTTCCATACAACGAAAGTGTTCATACGAACCACATTGAAGAGATGATAGAAGACAAAGAGTGTCCATCTGTTGGTTTGTCGTGCTACGTTGTAAGTTTGGCATAATTTGTCATTTGTGTCTACACCACCTTTCGTGCTGTTATAAAAATGAACTATTTCCGATTTCTTTTTCCCATCCTCTTCAATAGCTACCATGATGCTTGCTGGACATCAGTATTACTGCTTTATGAATGCTGAATATTTCACAGTCTGGATCAGAATCAGAAGCAACTGGGACATCATCATCATCGCCGTCTTCTTCTTCTACTACTTCTTCTTCTAAAAGCCACTATTCAGTATCCTGTACTTGACGACTGTGCCTTCCAGACATGTTCATCTGCAAGCGGAATACAAATAGAAGTAACCCAGAAATATGAGAGAAAGTCGCTCTATTTGCTGCACTGTATCTCATGTCAAAGTAGAAGCGCCTTATACAGTAGGTTATAGGCTTACTTCTCGTATATTAACAATTCCCAGACATCACACGAAGTTCAGATGCTGGCCAAAATATGTGTATGACACGTTCACATCATCAGAACTAAATAAACAATTAGTCATACACAATATGTGCAAGAATATGAAAAGAGTTACCTTAGTTTATTTTCATACATAATTACTCGCGTGGGGTCTTCCAGGCCTGGGCAGTGCTCTCCACTGAGTAACTTACTTGGCAACAATGAGACAACTACTGAATTGAGCTCCCCTCCCCACTACATGAAGCTATTGCATGTGTCAATGTCACACGTAGTCACTTCGGGAAAATATAACAATTTAAAAAGGGAGTGGGGCCTCAAAGACCCTGCGCGAGTAATTAAAGGTTAAAGTAACTTGTAATGTATTTCACACTGCATAAAATGTTGTATTGAAAAGGTGGAACTGTCAAAACTTATCTGATGGGAGCAGAGCGGTACTGTGTATTATGAATTCTTGAAGCCTGGCGAAACCGATAATGTACAACGCTATCGGCAACAAATGATTAATTTTAATCACGCATTGATCGAAAGATGACCAGAATGGACCAGAAGACATGGCAAAGTGATTTTGTTACATGACAGTCCACCGTCTCACACAGTAAAACCAGTGAAAGACACGTTGAAATCACTTGGATGCGACATCCTTCCACACCCGCCATACTGCCCTGACCTGGCGCCATCTATCACCTCTTTGCATCAATGGGGCACGCGCTTACAAAGCAGCACTTCAGCAATTTTGAGGAAGTTGGAAAGTGGCTTGACGAATGGTTTGCTGCAAAATACAAGCAGTTTTTCTGGCATGGTATTCATAACTTACCTGAAGGATGGGTGAAGTGTGTAGAAGCCGATGGCCAATATTTTGAATAAGCAAGAAATGAATTTCCCTTGAAAATTACATGTTTTCTTTACCACAAAAACTGGCAAAAACTTATGCATACTCCTGGTAGACCCCATGTGTAACACATCATTGAAATCGGTGTGAATCAGCAGAGCGGATACTGCAGGTTTTGACTGCTGTCGGGTAGCATTCCAGAACATCTGTGCATAGTGGAACACCCACATTATTTCATTCGTTACAGTCATCTATGAACCACATTTACACAATCCACCAGATCTTCTGTCTCTCAAATTTAGTCCCTTTTCTTTGCACTCCTTTCAGATATTCTAAAGCCTTTGACCGCTCCTTTGTCGCTCTTCTACCGAAATGTTGCATGACTTGGAGAGTTTCTCCAGTGCATCCCTCATTCTCGCAATTTTCTTCTTAAGGTTTGTTCTTTCCTGTATATCTGCCTCATGGATCCCCACTTCTTCCAAGTCCTTGTGAACTTCCTTAATAAGCCATAAAGGTTGTGCCTTCTATTTTTCTTCTAGACTAAGTATCCTGTTTGGCAGTCTCTTTGAAATCATCCACTTAATGTGCCCATAAAATGATAGTCTTCTTTTCCTTATAGTAGTTGTTATCTTCTCAACTTTTTCATAAAGTTCTCGATTCAATCTCATTCAAATCATGGGTTTTGAATCTAGTGACCTTTGGACCTGAGATTTTCGTAAGGAAACTCCTTTCCCATTTCTCAATGACTGGGTCCATTACTCTTGTTGTGGTTTCCATCGTATGTCGACACTATGCTCTGACCACCGTAAAATAATGTTTTATGGGTGGATATGGACACACATATATATATATATTTACAATATGCTTCATATCAAACCAACACAGATAGGTCTTATGGTGAAAATAGGATAGGAAAGGACCGGGAGTGGGAAGGAAGCAGCCATGGCCTTAATTAAGGTACAGCCCAAGCATTTACCTGGTGTGAAGATGGGAAACTACAGAAAATCATATTCAGGGCTGCCGACAGTGGGTTTCGAATCCACTATCTTCTGAATGCAAGCTCACAGCTGCATGCCCCTAACCATATGCCCAACTCACTCTGTACACACACAAATAAATCTTCAGCTATCCTCTTGTGGTAATTTACTGCATTCCAATTGAAATCAGAAGCCACGTGAAAATGGAGGGTCAGTTAAATGCATTCTTTGAGATGATGAAGAAGATGAAAGATGCCAGAAGAAGATGGAAGAGGACCAGAAGATGGCCAGTAGATGATGATGATGATGATGATGATGATAATGATGATGAAGAAGGCAGAAGAAGACTATATGTTCATGGAGGAGGAGATAGAAGAAGGTGGAAGACAGAGAAACCTTGAGAAGAAGGGTCGCCATGAGATAAAACATATTCTGCAGGTCAACACACTGTCCTGATGATCTTGTACAGAAGACTGTAAGTTCTGCTCCAAGAGGGAGGGCAAACACGAAGTTCCTTGCTGAAGCACCTCCATGGATTTTGAAGAAAACTGGATTTGGAGCAGCTATCTGAAAGCACAGAGTGATGATGAGGCCACTGGACTACTGGCCAAGTTCAAGAGTTCCTGTGTTCCGAGGCCTGGAAGGACACGTCATTAAACTAATTCCCAAGACTAAGTTGTACTCCCCACAGTGGAATTTAATGGTGACCCGGATGGATTGCTCAAGCATGTTTTGGAAAGCAGCGATGTGAAGACGTTCTAGGAACATTCCATTAGCTACGGTGCCAGAAGACTTGAAGGAAGTTTGTGGTGGAGCTTTGAGAGGACACCTTGGGATCAAAAAAACGTGGAGAAAGTTTGAGAGAGATTCTACTGGGTGGGATGCCAAACGGATGTGAAAGACTTGTGCATGAAATGCGAGTATGCATCCAGCAAGGGGCCAAGCCAGAGATGTAAAGGTCAAATACAGACATACAATGTGGAGAGTGACAATTGATGTGGCCACACCATTCCCTTGTAGCGATACAGGAATTTGCTGTATACTTGTCGTCGGTAACTACTTTACAAAGTGGCCAGAGACATGTGCGCTCCCGAACCAGGAGGCAACTTCGGTGGTGGAAACCCTCATGAATGAGTTTGTCAGCACATACGGTGTATTGTTAGAGCTATATTCCGACCAAGAACGGAACTTTGAGACACCAGTCTTCCAAAACCTGTGCTGACTGTTGGTTATCTGAAAAACCAAAATTGCACCTCTACATCCTCAGTGGGAACATCAGCGAACATCAGGTGTACTGGGGTCATCATCTTCCCCTATTCCTCTCGACATACTGGTCTGCAGGACATGAATTCACGGGATGTACATCAGCAAGGATATTGTTTGGTAAAGAACTGCGCCTCCCAGTGGATTTTGCGGTGGACCGACTTGAGGACTATATTGCCCTGACCGATCAGTACTGTACTGCCTGGATCTTGCAAGGAAACTGGAGGATGTATATGCTGTCTGGAGGAGATTGAGGATGGAAAGTGACCAAATGACGGCACGATGTAACCGAACGGACACTACCAGGTATCATGAGATCGACTTGGTATGGCTGTATAATCCCATAAGGAGGAGAGGCCCGTCTCCCAAGCTAGAGAAGGTGTGGGAAGTCCCTTGCCTTGTTGTGAAGAGAATAAATTACATAATCTATCTCATATAATGGAGCCCTAGATGAAAGATGGAGGTGGTTCTTTCTGGACCGATCGGCACCTTACTGAGGAGCAGCTGAAGATAACTGGTCGGGACAATGTGCTCTCGAAGATGGGCAAATGTTATATGGCTATACAATTTCTGACACCACTTTTGTTTTGAATAAAACTCTGACTGTTTTAATGAACTAATTTAGTTGAGTACAAGCACACACAATGTTATACTCAACAAGGAATGATAATACCTCACTAATAACTGGCTACTTACAAAAGTGTCTTGTCCTCTCAGTGGGTCTGCGACTGGCGGTCTTTCCTGAGAACTGGCGATCCTTTGTAATCTTGACTGTCAGGTTTCAACTTTCATTTTCACTTTGCTTCCTGCACACCACAGTCACTTTGGCCACACAAACCACACCAGCACATTCAATAACATAAATTTAACCAACCATCCTAGGCAACTGGGGCTTACAATTATCATCTTGCCCAACATATTATTTAGTCATATGTAGAAAGGTAAGAACATGAGAAAGAGCATACATGTTGATCACAACAATAGATCAGCATCAAGAGAGGAACCAACAGAAAAAGCATATTTATGTTTGTTGTCTCTTCTTCTGACACTGACCTGACATTGTGTTCATCCTATATCTCTATATATATGACTTGATTTGTCACTTGTTTGTTCCTACATATTATTTAGTAATGTTATAAGGGACTACTGCAGAATATGAATTTCTGAAAAGCACCTGTTGAAATACTTAACAATGTCTATGAACCATAGAAAATGTTAACGAATTGTAGAGAAAATGTAGACCTTACCATTGTTTGCATAATGAGCTGTTTAGTATGAGCTATTATACAGTAGAAGCTTCAGATACCTCAGACCTCTTTAATATTCTGTAGGACTACACTAATGTCCAAAAGTTAAGCATAATCACTAAACGAGGCCGTACCACCCGATAAGAATGTCAGGCGGATTGCTGAACAAACGGAAGCTGAATCACACACCATATGTCTCACAACTTGTCCAAAAAAAAGTCAGAAAGGTTCTGATAGCTTTGACAACAACTAACAAAACTTGGCAATGTCTTCCACAACAAAATATGCTGTTAACAGGATGTATGGTTACCCCTAATGGCCACACATGCTTCGCAACGATGTGACATGCTCTCTATCAGATGGTCCAAGAGCTCTTGTGGCAGTCGATCCCATTCCTCCGAAAGGGCAATGCGAAGGTCTTGGAGGGTCTTTGGTGGAGGCTGACGGGATGTAGTTTGTCTCCCCAATGCATCCCAGGCATGTTCTGTAGGATTCAGATCTGCAGACCTCGCTGGCCAGTCCATGCGATGAATGTCTTCCCCAACCAGAAATTCATTCACCAGAGCAGCGCGGTGCAGTCGGGCATTATCGTCCATTAAGAGGAAGTCTGGACCAACCGCACCTCTGAAGAGTCAAACATGTGGTCTCAGTACCTCATCCCTGTATCTCCGAGCGTTAACAGTGTTCCTCGGACCACCCATGAAGATGTGCAGGTCCGTACGGTCATTCAACATGATGCTGCTCCACACCCTGACGCCACCACCACCATACTGGTCCCGTTCCACGATGTTCCTGTGTTTGTATCGGCTACCCAGTTCTCTCCAGATTAATGTGCGATGGGAATCATTCTGCAAACTGAAGTGGGATTCATCTGTGAAGAGCACATGCCACACTCATTCATGGTCCAGTTTCGAAGTTGATGTCTCTGTGCTGGAGTGAGCGGGACGCATACCGCTGGACTTTGGGCAAACAGCTCTGCTTTTCTGAGCCTTCAGTACACAGTTTGCCGGGAAACGGCAACCCCTGAGACGGCTGCAAGCTCCGCCGACAATTGTCTTGCAGGTGCACTCCGATTTCGTCAGGCGGTTAAAGCCAGATATTGGTCCTGCCGTGGCATGGTTACCCTTGGTCAACCTGGTAATGGCCTACGACTAACATCTCGTATGTCTTGAAATCGTCTCCAAAGCCTGGAAATGACACTTTGTGGCACATTCAAGGATACGGCGAATTCGGTCTGTGTCTGGCCTGCTTCCAGGCAGCCGAGTATTCTACCCTGCAAAACGGGGTCCAAATTGTGTCGTTGTGCCATTATGTTGTCACGTTCACAAGAAGGCTACACTCCGCACGCTATCACATGGCAAACACGACTGAGGGAATATGGGGCCCAGGCACTGGCTGTGTTTACCTTGCGGTTACGCCGCTAGTCAAAGCAGGGAACACTCCTTTCCTATACAGAGCAAACACGTAAGGTTGGCAGGTGCATATGTCGTGCGATTTGCGGTCTACTTCCTGTTGCCCTCTCACTCATAACTTATGCTTAACTTTTGGACACCAGTGTAGATGATCTGTAACTGTAAGTGTTAATGTTTCTCATGATTGGTGTGAAATTTCAGATTCATTTCAGGGTATGGGTGTCTCCTCCAATATAGTCTCCTTGGCAAAGTCACGTAAAGATGAGGC
The DNA here is from genome assembly GCF_040414725.1 of Anabrus simplex. Classification (NCBI taxonomy): domain Eukaryota; kingdom Metazoa; phylum Arthropoda; class Insecta; order Orthoptera; family Tettigoniidae; genus Anabrus; species Anabrus simplex. The sequence goes on along the minus strand of NC_090266.1, from coordinate 44,888,585 downwards.
AGGTTTCAACGGAAAAGGTGCAGTGGACCAGGTCGGTGAGGCGGATCCCAACGTTAAAGGTGCAGTGGACAAGGTCTGTGAAGCAGAACCCAACGTTAAAGGTGCAGTGGACCAGGACAGTGAGGCAGGTCCCGAAGTTCAGAGTGCAGTTGACCAGGTCGGTGAGACGGATCCCAAGGTCGGGCACGCAGTAGACCAGGTCGATGAAGTGGATCACAAAGTAAAAGGAGGAGTAGACGAGGTGGGTGTCACATATTTCTCACTATATGTATGTGTATGGAGATTTGCCCTAACCTCTGAAATGGGCATGACGTATATTTTTGTGTGCTGAATGTTACAGGTTAGTGGGCATGACAAATGCATATATATACGTACTCAATTGTTTACCATTAATATCTGCTGGGTATGATGAGCTACATTGCCGCATCGTGTATTGTACCCTTAATTGAGGTTTTATCTGCAGGGTGGCAGCAAATGGCACATTTCATACTTCTTAAAGCGTATTTGTTTTATTTTACAACAGCATGGTGGTGCTACTTGTCTGCAGTAGATCAAACATGGTAGCGTCTAGTTCAAAGAGTTAGTTCAAAACACTCAAAGAAGATGAGATTATTCAACACTTTGAGAATGAGTGTGACAATTTATCTTCTCAGAAATCCAAAGATAAGTCGTTGCTAGACTTCTGCAGTTTTTCATATAGGCCTTGGTACTAGATTCAGTGTTTCATATAGGCTACAGTACTTAGCACTTTAAGATCTATAGCACCTGTAATGAAGGTGATAATTTCTTGACAAAATAATACAACGGCCCCCTAAATTTTGTTTTAAAAAAGAGGCCAAGAGAGTACAGTATATGGTATTAAATTACAAGATAGTTAACAGTCTTTGTATTGTTATATTAAAATTATAAAAAAGAAATATTTACAACCACCTATTCAATACATTACAATATACTCATTGGATTATAGTATAATCATGAAGTATCTTAATCTTAATGAGTATATTGTAATGTATTGAATAGGTGGTTGTAAATAAAATTTTATAATTTTAATATATGAACTTCAATACGGTTCCATTATGAGATTAATTACATGTAACATTGCATTGTTGTCGACTATTGCTGCTCTTCATATTCAAACACACCACTGTTAGCCCACAGTCAAGTAAAAATTAATTCCTATACTCCTATACTCTGATATTTCTATTTCAAGTCTCTGGTGTAGTTTCTAGAGAAGTTATTGATAAATTATTTTAGACATCATCCTTTTCTTTTTTTCCCCAGCATTTAGCCTAAGGGCAGTTTTAATTTCCATCAAGCGGGCGAGTTGGCTGTGCGGTTACGGGTGCGGAGCTGTGAGCTTGCATCCGGGAGATAGTGGGTTCGAGTCCCACTGTTGGCAGTCCTCAATATGGATTTCCATGATTTCCGTTTTTCACACCAGGCAAATGCTGTACCTTATTAATATTAAGGCCATGGACGCTTCCTTCCCACTCCTAGTCCTTTCCTATCACATCATCACCATAAGACCTGTCTGAGTCGGTGCGACGTAAAACAAATTGTAAAAAAAGGAGCACGCCATGCGTAGTAGGGCATGGTTCATGGTGTGGGTTACTGTAGTCACGTCCTAGTTTGTGAACCATGGGCAATGGCTGAGTGGCCTAGTAAGTGATCCTGAGCCTCGGGATACCACTTGCTATGGAATGGCAGTGGGCATCTCGGACACGTCCCGAGTCATGGCCCTCCTTCTGCTCAGGCGGCTAGGACAATACAATCTACAATGGTCCCTCATCCATTAAAGGAGAGATCCTCACTTGGACTATGTGTAAGTAGGGTAGCATCCTGCGTCAAGAATTTACCGTGTTCAGAATATTTTAAGCAAGCCTCGTACCTTTGGGAGTAACGGAGTCCCACTCCCATTTGACAGGCGAGGGACTCCTTGGAAACAACTTGGTGAACAAAATGCATTTTGATGGGAAGCTATCGATATTAATGGGGCTTATGGAAGAAAGAAAGTAGAACTGGCTGAGTCAACAAAGAGGATGCATCTGGATGTGCTAGGAGTAAGTGATATTTGGGTAAGGGGAGATAACAAAGAGGAGATAGGAGATATAAAGTGTACTTGATGGGTGTTTAAAAGAGAAGGGCAGAGTCTGGGCTAGGGCTGTTTATCAGGAATACCATTGCACGCAACATAGTTTCTGTTAGGCACGTCAATGAGCGAATGATATGGGTAGATTTGCCAATTGGAGGAATTAGGATGAGAATTGTCTCAGTGTATTCACCATGTGAGGGTGAAAATGAGGATGAAACTGACAAGTTTTATGAAGCATTGAGTGACATCATAGTCAGGGTCAACAGCAAGGGTAGGATAGTGCTAATGGGTGATTTCAATATGAGGGTAGGAAATAGAACTGAAGAATACAAAAAAGTGGTAGGTAAATGTGGGGAGGATATAGAAGCCAATGGGAATGGGAAGTGTTTGCTGGACTTCTGTGCTAGTTTGGGTTTAGCTGTTACGAATACATTCTTGAAGCATAAGTTTGTTCACCGCTACACTTGGGAGGCTAGGGGAACCAGATCCTTAATAGACTATATTGCAACCGACTTTGAATTCAGGAAGTCTGTTAGGAATGTACATGTTTTTCAGGGATTTTTCTATGATACAGACCACTGTCTGATCTGTAGCAAACAAAATAACTCTAGGCCTAGGATAGAAAAAGTGAAATCTGTCTGCAAATGAATAAGGGTAGAAAATCTCCAGGACGAGGAAATTAGACAGAAGTACATGGATATGATTAATGAGAAGTTTCGAACAGTGGACAGTAAGCATTTTCAGAATAAAGAAAGAGAATGGGTGTCATACAGGGATGCTGTCGTAGAAACAGCAAGGTAATGCCTAGGAAAAATTCTGTGTAAAGATGTGACAAAGCGAACATCTTGGTCTAATGATGAAGTGAGAGCAGCCTGTAAACCTAAAAAGTAGGCTTATCAGAAATGGCTCCAAACAACGGCCGATTCTGACAGTGAGTTATACGTAGATGCAAGAAACAGAGCAAAACAGAATAGTTGTTGAATCCAAAAAGAAGTCTTGGGAAGATTTTGGTAATAACCTGGAAAGGCTAGGTCAAGCCGCAGCGAAACCTTTCTGGACAGTAATAAAGAATCGTTGGAAGGGAGGAAAAAAGAAAATGAACAGTGTTTTGGGTAATTCAGTTGAACTCATAATAGATCCCAGGGAATCTCTGGACAGGTGGAGAGAATATTTTGAAAATCTCCTCAATGTAAAAGGAAATCTTCATGGTACTGTCGCAAACAACTGGGCTTATGGGTAGGAGGGAAATGATGTTGGTGAAATTACACTTGCAGAAGTGGAAGGATGGTAAATAAACTCCATTTTCATAAAGCAGCAGGAATAGATGAAATTAGACCTGAAGTGGTGAATTATAGTGGGAAAGCAGGAATGAAATGTCTTCATAGAGTAGTAAGATTACAATGGAGTGTTGGTAAGGTACCTTCAGATTGGACAAAAGCAGTAATTGCACCTATCTATAAGCAAGGGAACAGGAAGGATTGCAACAACTATCGAGGTATCTCATTGATTATTATACCAACAAAGTATTCACTGGCATCTTGGAAGGGAGGGTGCGATCAGTGGTTGAGAGTAAGTTGGATGAAAACTAGTGTGGTTTTTCAGACAACATACCGGTAGGGGTTTAAATCTAAGAATTTCATTTTTGTCCGTATTGAACTGAGAATGGAAGATAGGAAACTTAAAAGGGTCCACCTTTTCAATACAAAAATGTTATAGTTTATTTACAACATATATTTACACTTGGAACTAGTTTCGACGCTGTTTGGCGTCATCTTCAGCCAAAATGTGGGAAATAGGCTAGCATGTAGACATTTATATTACAGAAGGCATTACATTAAACAATGCACATCTTACGAGGAGATAAAAACAGGGACGAATGTAGAAACAAATGAATCGTTGAGAAAGCAAAAGTTATAAATATTAAAAATGACCTTAACCACACATCTTGCAGTGCGAAAATATTCGCCTTGAATGATTCCTGAATACAAAACGCACGCGCACACATTTCTGAAGAGCCAGCAGGCAGGAAAAAGTAAAGTGAAACCTTAAGAGTTCTTTTGAGAAGAGTTCATCATTTTTTCTATGTTCCGAATAACTAATGAAGTCTCCCTTGAGTTCCTGATAAACATACACAACAGGAAATTCTCCTTCACTCTCAACAATAGCTATAAAGACCAACGGTAAATTGCATTTTAAATATTGTGCAGAGACGTGAAAGCATGATCTTGAACATGATATAACTTCTTCATTTAACCCAATTCTTTACACAAGGTGTTACATTAAACAATACACATCTTACGAGGAGATAAAAACAGGATGAATATAGAAACAAATGAATCGTTGATAAAGCAAAAGTTATAAATATTAAAAATAACCTTAACCACACATCTTGCAGTGCGATAATATTTGCCTTGAATGATTCCTGAATGCAAAACGCACGCGCACACACTTCTGAAGAGCCAGCAGGCAGGAAAAAGTAAGGTGAAACCTTAAGAGTTCTTCTGAGAAGAGTTCATCATTTTTTCTATGTTCTGACTAACTAATGAAGTCTCCCTTGAGTTCCTGATAAACATACACAACAGTAAATTCTCCTTCACTCTCAACAATAGCTATAAAGACCAACGGTGAATTGTATTTTAAATACTGTGCAGAGACGTGAAAGCATGATCTTGAACATGATATAACTTCTTCATTTAACCACCTTTTGAAAGTCTCTCTCTGTATTACATAGCTTCATTACCACCACCATTCTGTAGATGCACAAAATAATCTTGTAATCTTCACAGGTCCGGTATTCAGCTCGACAAGCATATAAAATTGGCATTAAGGAATACGTTTTCTGAGAGTTTGGAGCTTGACTGTGCCAGTATTTGTGGTGTATTGTCTATTTTGGCTGAAGATGACGCCAAACAGCGTCGAAACTAGTTCCAAGTGTAAATATATGTTGTAAATAAACTATAACATTTTTGTATTGAAAAGGTGGACCCTTTTAAGTTTCCTATCTTCCAACATAGGGGTTGTCAGGATCACATTTTCAGTATGCGCCAGGTAACTGAAAGATGTTACGGGAGGAGTAGACAGTTGTGTTTATGTTTCGTAGATATAGAGAAAGCATATGACAGGATACTGAGGGAAAAGATGTTGACCATACAGGGGGCTATGGGATCAAGAGTATTTTATGTTTATTCAAATCAATCAAAGGCATTTATGTTGACAATTGGGCTGCAGTGAGAATTGATAGTAGAATGAGTTCTTGGTTCATGGTACATATAGAGGTTAGACAAGACTGTTATCTTTCACCTATGTTGTTCGTAGTTTATATGGATCATCTGCTGAAAGGTATAAAGTGGCAGGGAGGGATTCAGTTAGGTGGAAAGGTAGTAAGCACTCTGTCCTATGCTGACGATTTGGTCTTAATAGATTATACCGAAAGCCTGCAGTGTAATATCTTGCAACTTGAAAATAGTTGCAATGAGTATGGTATGAAAATTATCCTTTCGAAGACTAAATTGATGTCAGTAGGTAAGAAATTCAACAGAATTGAATGTCAGATTGGTGATACAAAGCTGGAACAGGTAGATAATTTCAAGTATTTAGGATGTGTGTTCTCCCAGGTTGGTAATAAAGTAAGTGAGATTGAATCAAGGCGCAAAAAACCTAATGCAGTGAGCTCGCAGTTGCGATCACCAGTATTCTGTAAGTAGGAAATCAGCTCTCGGACGAAACTATCTTTACATCGGTGTGTTTTCAGACCAACTTTACTTTACTGGAGTGAAAGCTGGATGGACTCAGGATATCTTATTCGTAAGTTAGAAGTAACAGACATGATAGTAGCGAGAACTATTGCTGTTACAAACAGGTGAGAACAGTGGCAGGAGGGTACTCACAATGAGGAGATAAAGGCTTAGTTAGGAATGAATCTATGGATGAAGCTGTACGCAGAAACCGGCTTGGGTGTTGGGGCCATGTGAGACAAATGGAGAAGAATAGGTTACCTAGGAAAATAATGGACTCTGATATGGAGGGTGAAAATAATGGACTCTGTTATGGAGGGTAAGAGAAGTAGAGAGAAGCTAAGACGACGTTGGTTAGACTTAGTTCCTAACATTTTAAAGATAAGAGGTATAGAACTAAATGAGGCCACAGCACTAATTGCATATATAGGATTGTGGCGATATATAGTAAATTCTCAGAGGCTTGCAGACTGAACGCTGAAAGGCATAACAGTCTATAATGATGATCTGTGATGGATCTATGCATGTATGTAATAGGGCAAAAATAATATTGATGATGTTTGTTGTTTAAAGGGACCTAACAGCTAGGTCATCAGCCCCTAATGGTACGAGGTGCAACGAACTGATATGAAAATTAAAACTTCAAAATGTATCCACTCACTAGGATCTTCAACGAATGATCATAATGACTATGAATCCAAAACAATCAGTGCATCCAATCACAATTCTGTATTTTCGGAGATGATGGTTATGTTCCAGACGGGTCCAAAATCCAGGTCACCGGCCCCTCATAATAGTACTAATCACTGGTAAAACAGAACCATGGTGTTCCTTGTATAGTGCTACTAATCAAAGTTAACATAGACTCATGCTGTTCCTTGCATGGTGGTACTAATCACAGGTAATGTAGACCCTTGGTATGTCACACATAATTTCACCACTTACAAGTTACACAAACCCATGGTGTTTTGCACATAAGGGTACTACTCACAAGCAATGCAGACCCATGGTGTACCTCATATAGTGAGACTAATCACGGGTACTGGTATTCCCATGGTGTTCCTCACATAGTGGAACTAATCACAGGCAATGTATACCCACTGTGTATCACACATTACGGTACCACCCACAGACAATACAGACCCATGTTGTTCCTCCCATAATGGTACTACTATCAGGCAACGCAGACCCATGGTGTTCCTTACATAGTGGTACTAATCATGGGCAACGCTCAAACCCATGGTGTTCCTCACATAGTGGTACTAATCACAGGCAAGGTAGACCCATGGTATTCCTCATATATTGGTATTACTCCCATTCTGAACACAATGGAATGAACACATTCAAGCACAGCACTCGGCACCTACTTGTGCTAAATACTTGTCTATGCAACATAATGCCCGCTCCCCCACCTCGGTGGAATACACATGATGGTACTAATCACAGGCAATGGCCTGAACCGTGGTGCTGCTCACATAATGGTACTGCGCCTAGGTAATGTAGACTCGTAGTGCTCCTCACACCGGATGAGCTGGCCATGCGGTTAGAGGCGTGCAGCTGTGAGCTTGCATCCGGGAGATAGTGGGTTCCAACCTCACTGTCAGCAGCCCTGAAGATGGTTTTCTGTGTTTTCTCATTTTCACACCAGGCAAATGCTGGGGTTGTACTAAACTAGGGCATGGCCGCTTCTTTCCCACTCCCAGGCCTATCTGCATTATTGTGACATAAAACAAATTTTAGAAAGAGTGTTCCTGATATGGTGGTACTAATCACAAGTAATGTCGACCTATGGTGTTCCTCACGTAATGGAACTAATTTGCAAGTAGTCTCATTGTTCTAAGTACGTCATCCCTTGGTTGCCCGTTTTGGTCATCTCTTACAACAGGCAGGGTATACTGTGGGTCTATTCTTCATTTGTGTCGCCCACCCACAGGGAGTCAGAGAAGATGGAAGGGATCTGACACTTTGAAAAATGAAGTACAGGACAAAGAAGGACAAGGGCCATGAAGGGTGTGGAAATGAAAGACTCCCTAGGTCCTGGGGAAACAGGGTGCACTAGGCAGCGGTGTTAAGGGAACAGGGAACTGGAAATCAAGTAGGGATGACATAAAACTGTTAGTGCTCAACTGTAGAAGTATTGTAAAGAAAGGAATAGAATTAAGTAATTTAATAGATATATACTTACCAGATATTGTAATAGGAGTTGAATCATGGCTGAGAAATGATATAATGGATGCAGAAATTTTCTCACGGAACTGGAGGGTGTATCGTAGAGATAGGAAAGGTAGGAGGGGGAGTATTCATTCTCGTGAAAGAAGAATTTGTAAGCTACAAAAAAGTTAAAGATGACAAGCACGAAATTCTAGGGTTAAGATTCATTTCTGAAGATAATAGGCAACTAGATGTCTTTGGAGTTTACAGACCAGAAAAGGGTAGCCCAGATGCTGATTCAGAATTACTTGACAAGATAATCAGCTATGTGGGAAATTATAAGGAAAGGAACGTGATCGTAGCGGGTGATCTCAAATTACCAAATGTCAATTGGGAAGGTAATGCGAACGACAGGAAGCATGACCAACAAATTGCAAATCAGTTAATATGGGAAGGGCACCTGATTCAGAAAGTGATGGAACCAACTAGAGGGAAGAATATTCTGGATGTGGTGCTGGTAAAACCAGATGAATTGTATAGAGAAACCGAAGTAATAGATGGTATTAGTGATCACGAAGCTGTTTTTATCGGAATTAAAAGTAAATGTGAAAGAAAGGAAGAGATTAAAATTAGGACTGTTAGGCAGTACCATATGGCTGATAAAACAGGCATGAGGGAGTTTTTAATAAGCAACTATGATCGGTGGAAAACGGTAAATAAAAATGTAAACAGAGTCTGGGATGGGTTTAAAGCTATTGTTGAGGAATGTGAAAATTGGTTTGTACCCTTAAAGGTGGTAAGGAATGGTAAAGATCCACTATATTATAACAGGGAAGTAAAGAGACTAAGAAGGAGGTGCAGGTTGGAAAGAAAAAGAGTTAGAAATGGCTGTGTAAGTAAGGAGAAATTGAAGGAACTTACTAGGAAATTGAATCTAGCAGAGAAGTCAGCTAAGGATAACATGATGGCAAGCATAATTGGTGGCCACACTAATTTTAGTGAAAAATGGAAGGGTATGTATAGGTACTTTAAGGCAGAAACAGGTTCCAAGAAGGACATTCCAGGAATAATTAATGAACAAGGGGAGTGTGTATGTGAGGATCTTCAAAAAGCAGAAGTATTCAGTCAGCAGTATGTAGAGATTGTTGGTTACAAGGATAATGTCCAGATAGAGGAGGTGACTAATACTAAAGAAGTATTAAAATTTACTTATGACAGCAATGACATTTACAGTAAGATACAAAAGCTGCTGGAATTGATAAGGTTTCGGGCGATATACTAAAGACAATGGGTTGGGATATAATACCATATCTGAAGTACTTGTTTGATTTTTGTTTGCATGAAGGAACTTTACCAAATGAATGGAGAGATGCTATAGTAGCCCCTGTATATAAAGGAAAGGGTGATAGGCATAAGGCTGAAAATTACAGGCCAGTCAGTTTGACATGCATTGTATGTAAGCTTTGGGAAAACATTCTTTCTGATTATATAAGACATGTTTGCAAAATTAATAATTGGTTTGACAGAAGGCAGTTTGGTTTTAGGAAAGGTTATTCCACTGAAGCCCAACTTGTAGGATTCCAGCAAGATATAGCAGATATCCTGGATTCAGGAGGTCATTTGGACTGTATTGTGTTTGACTTATCTAAGGCATTTGATAGCGTAGATCATGGGAAACTACTGCCCAAAATGAGTGCAATTGGACTTGACAAAAGAGTGACTGAATGGGTGGCTCTGTTTCTAGAAAATAGAACTCAGAGAATTAGAGTAGGTGAAGCTTTATCTCTCCCTGTAAAAATTAAGAGGGGAATTCCTCAAGGCAGTATTATTGGACCTTTATGTTTTCTTATATATATCAATGATATGTGTAAAGAAGTGGAATCAGAGATAAGGCTTTACGCAGATGATGTTATTCTGTACAGAGTAATAAATAAGTTACAAGATTGTGAGCACCTGCAAAATGACCTCGATAATGTTGTGAGATGGGCAGTAGGCAATGGTAGGATGATAAATGGGGATAAAAGTCAGGTTGTGAGTTTCACAAATAGGAAAAATCCTCTCAGTTTTAATTACTGCATTGATGGGGGGAAAGTTCCCTTTGGAGATCATTGTAAATACCTAGGTATAAATATAAGGAAAGATCTTCATTGGGGTAATCACATAAATATGATTGTAAATAAAGGGTACAGATCTCTGCACATGGTTATGAGAGTATTTAGGGGTTGTAGTAAGGATGTAAAGTAGAGAGCATATTTGTCTCTGGTGAGAACCCAACTGGAGTATGGTTCTAGTGTATGGGACCCTTACCAGGATTACTTGATTCAGGAACTGGAAAAAATCCAAAGAAAAGCAGCTCGATTTGTTCTGGGCGATTTCCGACAAAAGAGTAGCGTTACAAAAATGTTGCAAAGTTTGGGCTGGGAAGACTTGGTAGAAAGGAGACGTGCTGCTCGACTAAATGGTATCTTCCGAGCTGTCAGTAGAGAGATGGCGTCGGAGGACATCAGTAGATGAATAAGTTTGGATAGTGTCTTTAAATGTAGGAAAGATCACAATATGAAGATAAAGTTGGAATTCAAGAGGACAGATTGGGGCAAATATTATTTTATAGGAAGGGAAGTTAGGGATTGGAATAACTTACCAAGGGAGATGTTCAATAAATTTCCAATGTCACTGAAATCATTTTAAGAAAATGCTAGGAAAACAACAGATAGGGAATCTGCCACCTGGGCGACTGCCCTAAATGCAGATCAGTATTGATTGATTGATTGATTGATTGATTGATTGATTGATTGATTGATTGATTGATTGATTGATTGATTGATTGATTGAGACTCTAGTACCATCGGGGTCAGAAAAGAACAAGAGTTGACCAAGGGAGGTCTGACAGGATAGATGAAACTGAGGAGCCAGGCACAAGTAATTGGAAGCAATGTCAGGAGTCAGCTAAGGAGCCCGTGGTTGCCAACCCACGCTCCCAAGTTGAGAAGAGACTCTGGGGCCCCTTTTAGTAATCTCTTATGACAAATAGAGTGTACCGTGGTCGTATTCTTCATCTGTGTCCCTACCTATAGGACATATTATTATTATTATTATTATTATTATTATTATTATTATTATTATTATTATTATTAGCCTACCAACTGTAATAATCTAAGTATTTATTTTTAACTACATTTCTGTCAACATGTTGAAATTAAGATATGCTTGCATTCTATGCTTGTGTAGGGACAAAAGGAGACTTCATTAAGATAATTTCCAGATATAAAGTTCATAAGTATTAAAACAAAAATAAACATAACAGTTCATATTTGAATGTAATTTGATAGAATCTGATGATGTTATTCTGTTTTAAGTTGTTTCTTTTTCAGGTATAATACTGTTATCATATGTTTTTCCTTCTTAGGTAGTTTATACGTTTATTACTCAAAAAATTAGTTTTGGTAGACTGAGTTGAAACTGAAAAAAGGGATGGCCTCAGATATTACAAAAAAAAGTACAGAGAGGTCAGGTAAGAATAATATAATATAATATAATATAATATAATATAATATAATATAATATAATATAATATAAAGTTGTTAGTGTTGTGGCGGACTGTAATCTACCACCCAAATATGGCTGCACATAAGCTCACGTCCTTTGAACCTTCCTGTTTGCTAATGTGTATGTTGTTTGTTTGATCTTAGTTAAATAATAATCATCTTCTTAGCATTGATTCAAAGGTACTCACATAAACATTTTTTCTGTATTTCTGGGTTATAACATTTGATATTACCCATAGTGTTAAATGATAGTATTATAAAGAAAGGAATAGATGTAAGTAACTTAATAGATACACAGTTAAAAATTTAGGGGAACATGTTTTTAAACGTATGCCATGCTCCACAAAACAATACCTCACACCCAGGTATATTACCAACTAAACCTTTATTCTTTACCGTTGTAGTATATAAAAGAACATCAATGGATTCACATTCATTTTCAGAACACAAATAGAAGTGTCCAAATAGGCGAAAAAACAAAGTGATAACAGTCCTCTGGGGTGGATTTTTATCACAGTTTGAGAGCTTCAGTATGGTGTATGTCCTCCACGAGCATTTATCACAGCTTGGCACCTATGTGGCATACTCCGCATAAGTCAACGGAGGTCACGTTGCGGTATTGGGTCCCATTCTTCAATGAGAGCCTGTTCCAGGTCTTGGAGAGTCTGTGGTGGAACAGGATGCCCACAAACACTTCCGTCAAGCCTATCCCACACATGCTCGATGGGATTAAGGTCGGGATTCACTGCTAGCCATTCCATTTCTTGAACGTCCTGTTCTCGCAAAACAGCTCTGGTGATACGCACTACATGAGCCCTGCAGAGGTGCCAACTATTATGGATTATCCGTAATTTTTACAAGTTTCTCCTCACATTTACGGTATTATGGTCAAAGGGGAAATTATTACAGAAAAGCCATATTGTCACAAAAAATAATTTCTACGGGAAAAAGGAAAAAAAATCATCGTTTCGTGGATTACTGCTCAATCCTCCTCGTTTGAGTGCTTGTGAGTTGGCAATAATACTTCAGTCATCAGTTCAGATTGCTACCCATGATCGTTGTGACATTCATTGTAAATGAAGGAGCTGTACTCTGTTCTTCTCCACTATGAAATGTAATGTTGTATTATTTCAGTATTAAGAGTACTTGACAGTAACTCTCCCACAGAATGAGTCCTCAGTGTTAATAGGAAAAACTAAAGGATTTCAGGCCTACATTAAGAACATCTACATTGAAATCGCTTATTGTTCACAAGACGAAAATGTCATCACAGGGGGAAGGACGCATCTAGAAAACCCACATTGAAAAGTAGCTGCTGTTTGTGAAAATAAAGCTGTAAAGAATGTTTTATGACAGAACTGACTGTAATGTGCAACTTTTATTGTATACTATGATATAATTTAGAATAGATTTCTGTCGGGAAGGGAAGAAGGGGTGTCATTATCGAGGAATGGTTTGAATTTGACTCGAAAACTTTCTGATGGGAGGTGGGGATTACTGAAAAGCCACTTCAGAGGTTGGCACCTCTAGCCTTGGTGTTGTCGTGCATGAGTATGAATGCAGGGGTAACACCGTATGCAGCAACCAACACATGCTGTAGCAGTATCTGCTTGTTGTACCCCACAGCGGTAAGATTACCATGGACGACGACAAGATCCATATGGCCATCAATACCGATGCCATCCCACACCATCACAGAACCTTGTCTGAATCAGTCGCCTTCCTGGACAACATTTGGCATGTACTGCTCACCACGTATCCATACACATTGATGTCCATCACGCTGTGTCAGGGCAAATCTGGACTCATCTGTGAACAACACGGATCTCCATTGGTGAAGTTGCCAGTTGACATGGGTACGGGCAAACAGAAGACGAGCTGCGCGATGTTGTTGCATGAAACGGCACACTCAAACAGGACTTCTGGGTCATAAGGACACTTCTCTTAACCTGTTCCTTACTGTCTGGTCAGACACTGTGACTCCATTGACCCTCCTGAGGTCTTGTTGCAGTTCTCTGGCAGTTGCTGAACGTCACTGCAACACACAGATGGTCAGATATCGGTCATCCTGTGGGGTTGTCATGCGTCCACGACCTTGTCCATCCCTGCTTGTGAACTGGCCTGTCTCACTGTAGCGATTCCACAAGCGTTGAATAACCAACGGAGAGACATTGAGATCCACAGCAACACGACGAAAAATCCACCCTTCCTGGATCAAAGTGACAGCCCTTGCGACTTGAACTTCATTAAGATGTCTCATGGGATGCTCTGATTTATGTACAATGTGCTCAAATGACCTCAGTAGTCTGTGTACCTCGCAACGACATACAGATGCACCGCTATTCACTTTGTTTTGAGGGTTCACCTTACAGTTTAATGTATGGCTATGCCTACAGATGGAGTATAACTTCGATTTGACATACCCTGAGTAGCGAAGGTCTCAAGGTATGCTGTATGACCATTGGAACCCCATCTACCACATTAACGTTCACATACCAGATGTTGCAAAACATGTTCCCCTAATTTTTTTGAGCTGTGTATATGTTTACCAAATATTGTAATAACAGTTGAATAATGGCTGAGAAATGATATTACGGATGCAAAAAATTTTTCACCGAACTGGAGTGTTTATTGTAGAGACAGGATAGGAACGGTAGCAAGGAATGTATTCACACTGATGAAAGGAGGATTTTTAATCCATGAAAATGTTAAAGATGAGGAATGTGAAATTCTGGGTGTAAGGCTCATCTTGAAAAATAGGTAGCTTGATGTTTTTGAGGTGCCCAGACCTGGAAAGTGTGATGCTGATGCTGATGCAGAATTATTTGATGAGATAATCATCTATGTGGGGAACAACAAAGAAGGAATGTGATTGTAGCGGGTGATCTCAATTTACCAAATGTTAATTTGGGAGGGTAATGCGAATGACAGGAAGCATGAACAATAAAATAAGTGATCACAAAGCTGTCATTGTAGTAGTTAAAAATAATGTGATATAAAGAAGGGTTGTAAATGTAGAAATATTAGGCAGTACTATATGTTTTATAAGAATGGCATGAGTGAGTTCTTAGAAAGTGGAAAATGGCAAGAGATAATGTAAACAGCTTATGGGACGGGTTTGAAGGAACTGTTGAGGAAAGAACAGCTATATTATAACAGAGAAATTAAGAGACTAAGAAGGATGTGCCAGTTGGAAAGAAATACAGTAGACCCTCGATTATATGTTCCTGGAAACTATGTTATGCGGTATTATTCACTCATATTTTTGTATCGCCAAGTTTCTCTTCACTTGTTATGCAGCTGATGATGGTGGCATGAACGACAAAACCTGTTCTGTAATTAAAGATATGTTGAAAAAAATATCTGACAACATTGTATTTGTATTGAAAAAGGTGGCACCTATAAGATTTTAAATCAATTGTTTTCTTCAAATATTCATACTTGCAAAACGTCTACATTATGTCCAGGGTTAGTTTTTTATTGTTTTACTTCTTTTTACTGTATTGCCGAACAGGTTTTCGGCACTTCCCTTTGGGCACTGTATAGTCACTGGGCTCTCAGGCAGGAATCGAAACTGCTCCAGCAACACAAATTTAGTACAGTGGAACCTTGGATTGCGAGCATAATTCGTTCCGGCTACATGCTTGTTATTACATGTATTGATTAGGTGGTCTATTTAATAAATAGCTTATTGTTATTATTCCAATCAATTACATGCTTGTAATCCAAAGCGCTCGTATATCAAAGCAAGTTTTCCCATAAGAAACAATTGAAACGCGGATGATTCGTCCACAACACAAAAATATTTATTCGCATACCATTTCTAAAACAAAATATAACGTAAAACAAATGAAAGTGCACTCTTTCTTACAATAGACTCGTTGTTGGTGTGAGGGAGGCGAGAGATGACATGAGAGGGGTTACTGTGTAGCGCGAATTTCATTAACGGAATCACTGCTGTCTGTTAGCTCACTGGAATTGTTTCCTTTTCGTGCATCTTTAACCAGGCTGTCCACTGACTGTTGCTTTTTGCCTCTTTTTGAGGATTTCCCAAAAATGTGACATTGCATTATCATTGAACTGATTCATCGCTCGCACTGCTACAGCTTTATTCGAGTGGTGTTTTTCTACAAAATTTTGCACCATTTCCCACAGTTTGCACTTCTCCCTAATCTCAGTTGAAGTGAGAGATTCCATTGACTTTTCCTCCTCCTCTTCTCCAGACGAGATCTCCACAACTCCTCCTATTGTTCACGATGCAGGTACATCTGTTCGTTGGTGGTCAGTTCCTGGCTATGTTCTTCCACCAGCTCTTGAATGTCCACGTCATTCACCTCCAGCCCCAGGGTCTTCCCTCAGGACACAACTTCATCGACAATCGGCGGCTCATTGTCACCAACAATCCCCTTAAAGTCATGTCCAAGAACACAGTCAGACCACAGCTTTCCCCAAGCGGAACTGAGAGTTCTCTTGGTGACTCCATCCCAGGCTTTATCGATGATCTTCAGGCAGTTCACGATGGGGAAATGATTTCTCCCAAACTCTCGGAGGGTAAGGTTTGTTTCTTCGGTCACTTCGAAACATCACTCAAATAGTGCTTTGGTGTATAGCTTCTTGAAGTTCAAAATGACTTGCTGATCCATAAGCTGGAGTAGTGGAGTAATATTGGGAGGAATGAAATTAACCTTAACGAACTTGAATTCCTCCAGTAAGTCATCCTCAAGGCCTCAAGGCCTGGAGGATGAGCAGGAGCATTGTATAACCAGCAAGACTTTGAGCGGCATCGTTCATCCATTCAACAAAAGAACAGGGGAGGGGGAAAACATAGGCTCACGTGACGCTCGTATTGTGGAACCTTACTCGCTTATCAAGTTACAGTTTATTTAAAATGTTTGCTCGTCGCCATAAGACCTTACTGTGTCGGTGCGACGTAAAGCAAATAGCAAAAAAAAAAAAAATAAAAAAAAAAAAAAAAAATGTTTGCTCGTCTTGCAAAACACTCGTAGACCAAGTTACTCGCATTCCGAGGTTTCACTGTATTTCAATATTATCGTATACGATTATGTTATCGAGACCAGAACAGATGTTGCATCTTACATAAGGTACATAAAGCCATGGGAGGTTTTGGGATTGCCTATTGCTGTTTTGGTCCTAATATTAAAATGGGAATTTCACGTTTTTGTGTTGAAATGTTATAGAAACTGCAGTCGTTTTATTTGTGCACATTACATTTAAAAATTTTGTATCATTTCACACTCGTACCGACTTGTACAATGAGCATGCTTTCCAGCTGAGCTCAAGGTCGCGAATAACCGTAATTTCCAAAGTGTTAATGATATATTTTCTCCTTCCATTTGATTGTGATTAGTGACGGGCAGAATTGAATATAATGCATTCGAGAACTTGAGAATCGATACTTACATCCAAAACCATACTCTTGAATTCAACATAACCTTTAAAACTCGATGTAGGCCTAATTTACGTGGTACAAGATTTCCATAAACTGACAACGAGCAGTATACCGGTACCAAATTACAATGGAAGATAAAAAAAGGGATTTTGCCATCAAGTTGGGCACTTTTGTATCTAAATGTTTCTTATTTTATTAGATTAGAGAATGAAAAACTACTTGTGTTGATTGTTGTTTGGCTTGACATTACGGGTATTAGTTTTTAAAATAGATTTTTCGAAGAGTTTAGCTGATCAAAGTTGCTGACCTGAAAGAAGTTGTCGGAGGAAACTGATGAAGTTTCCCCGGTAAAACTGAATGTAATTTTTTGAGATTTTAAAGTCGCGTACTGGTAATTAATATTTGAAGCTCTCCCCTCAGTCTAACTTGCCTACCTCTCACCTAGAGGGCCCGGGTTTGATTCCCCGCCAGGTCAGGCATTTTTACCTGGATATGAGGGCTGGATTCAGGTTTACTCATTCTACGATTATCTTTAATTGAGGAGCTGTTTAATGGTGAGATGGCGACCCTGATCTAGAGAGCCAGGAATAACGGCCGAGAGGATTTGTCACACTGACTATGCATCACGTTGTAATCTGCAGGCCTTTGGACTGAGCTCCAGTTGCTTGGCAGACGGAAGGCCAATTGAAGCTGTGGTTTGGTTTGGTTTGGTTTAGGGGTGTTTGTAAGATTGTAAGTATACATATTTCATTTTTGGGATGTTTAGCCAAATTGTTGATAGTTCATTCGTTCCTGGATTTTTCGTTTTCCCGTGTTGTACTTTTTTTTTTCATGGTCCCTCCAGAAACTGAGAATTGAGGTTCCTCTCTAATTAGGAATGCTTGTGGAAATGAGGAGAAATTGAAAGAACACAGATAGGTTATAGTGACGATGGGATAGGAAAGTGCTGGGAGTGGGAAGGAAATGGCTATGGCCTTAATTAAGATACAGCCGCAGCATTTGCCTTGTGTGAAAATGGGAAACCGTGGAAAACCATCCGCACGGTTTGAAACCACTATCTCCTGAATACATGCTAACCGTGCAGCCACTTGCTCAGTGCTAGGAAATCGAATCTAACAAAGAATTCAGGTAATGGCAACATGATAGTAAACATAATTGGCAGTCGTAGAAGTTTTAGTGAAAAAATGAAGAGAGTGTTTAGGTAAGTACAATGGTGTTAATACAAGGTGAATCTAAAAAGAAATCTTGGTGAGTGATACCATAATGGAAAGAAAACAGAATTTGCAAGCAAAATACTCTCCATTGGCCACCTGTATACTGCTGCTGGAAACTGGCTGCAAAGGCATCAATGCACTGATGTCGTACGTCTTTGGATGTCTGGTATGTCAGCACAGTGTGTGCCTTTCAGGATTCCCTTGATGAGGGGAAACTAAATGAAGTCAGCAGGTGCCAGATCCAGAGAGAGTATGGTGGTAGATAATTTCAAGTATTTAGGTTGTGTGTTGTCCCAGGATGGTAATATAGTAAGTGAAATTGAATCAAGGTGCACTAAAGCTAATGCAGTGAGCTCGCAGTTGCATTAACAGTATCCTGTAAGAAGGAATTCAGCTCCTGGACGAAATTATCTTTACACCAGACCAACTTTGCTTTACGGGAGCGAAAGCTGGGTGGACTCAGGGTATCTTGTTCATAAGTTAGAAGTAACCGACATGAAAGTAGCGAGAATGATTGCTGGTACAAACAAGTGGGAACAATGGCAGTAGGGTACTCAGAATGAGGAGATAAATGCTAAGTTAGGAACGAACTCAATGGATGAAGCTGTACGCATAAACCGGCTTTGATGGTGGGTCATGTGAGGCGAATGGAGGAGGATAGGCTACCTAGGAGAATAATGGACTCAGTTATGGAGGGTAAGAGAAATTGAGGGAGGCCAAGACGATGACGGTTAGACTCATTTTCTAACAATTTAAAGATAAGAGGCATAGAAGTAAATGAGGCCACAGCACTAGTTGCAAATAGAGGATTGTGGTGACATTTAGTAAATTCACAGAGGCTTGCAGACTGAATGCTGAAAGGCATAACGGTCTGTAATGATGATGTATATATTTAGTGTATGTAGTGTATTCATTGGAGTAGAGGATTACTTGATTCAAGAGCTTCCAAAAAATCCAAAGAAAAGCAGCTCGATTTTGATTTGATTTGATTTGATTTATTGATAAATAGGGTTCCAGAGAGCAAGAGCTCTGTCAAGAGGAACAATACATAGATAATCACAACAATGGCAGATTAACGCAAAAGGTCTAAACGTGAAAGAGTAATTATAGTGGTTTTACATATACTTTAAGTATCACAATTTACCTAATGGATAGGATTATATTAAATGGATTATTATAAGAGTAACAATACAGGAGGAACAACTTTTTGACTTTTAAGATTTGGAAATGGAAATATCAGAGAAATAACTGTTACACATTTATAGTGCCTAACAGGTATTTCTTAAGCTTATTACGAAATGGCACAGTTTTAGAGATGATTGCTATGTTGTCAGGAATGCTGTTATATTCAGATATTAGTAAGTGTTGCACTCCCTTAGTGCCAAACCTTGTTGTATAATTTTGATGAATATGTAATTTATTTTTTTGCCTTGTCTTATATGAATGGATGTCAGTGACTTTAGAAAATTCAGAGTTGGTGAACATTTTATTATGCAAGACTTTATGGATAAGAAGTGATGAATTTAATGAGATTAATTTCTTAAGAGGTAATATATTTGTTTCAGCGTACATTTTATTTCGAGAATATAGTTGATGAAATCCATACATAAATCTAATAACTCTGTTTTGTAAGACCTCCAAAGTATTTAAGTTATTTTGGGTTGCTTTGCCCCAAATGAAACACAAGTAAGAAAGTCGAGATTGTATCATTGTGAAATAAATTAGACGAAGAGTGTCAATTGTTAGTAGGTACTTAATCTTGCCAATGATAATAACCAAGACAGAGATTTCATTTTTTACATTTCATATATGCGGTGTCCAGGAGAGGGCGCTATCAATTATTAGTCCAAGATATTTAACTTCTTTAACCCATTGCAACTTCGTAGTCCCAAATAATATATTTGTAGTTGCATTTAGGTCATTTTGTGATTTATCGAACATCATACAGACAGTTTTCGAGTAATTGGCTGTTAGAAGATTTTTTCTCAGCCATTCATCTAAGATATGACAGTCATGCTGGATATCTGCAACTATTTCATCTTCAGAATTTTATGAATAGAACAGTGAAGTATCATCTGCCAAAAGTGATATTTTACCCTTAAAAGAACACAGGGCTATGTCATTAATATATATGAGAAACAAAATTGGAGCCAATATGGAACCTTGTGGTACACCAAAGCAGATCTTTTGCAGTTCGCTTTTATTCATGCCAATCTGAACATATTGTTGTCGATTTGATAAGAAATCCTTAAGCCAGAGCAGCAAGGGACCTCTCACACCTGCCTTTTCCAGTTTGTATATCATAAGTTCATGGCTAACAGTATCAAAAGCATTTTTTAAGTCAATAAACAACCCAGCAGTCTTGTAACCTTTATCAATATAATTTTGAAGCTCAATTATAATGTCCATTAAAGCAGGATTTACCCCAGCCTTTTCTCTGAAGCCATATTGAAATCTGGATAAAAATAATTGCATTTTTCGAGGTAACTAATAAGCCTAACTTTGACAACAGTTTCTAAGATTTTAGATAATTCAGGTGGTACTGAGATGGGTCAGTAGTTTCCAGGGTCGGATCTATCATTCTGTTTGTGTATAGGAACCACTCTAGAGATCTTTAACGAATCAGGGACAATGCCTTTTGCCAAAGAGCAGTTGATAAATTCAGATATTGGACCAGAGAGTGCTTGATTACGGATTTTGAGAAGTTTACTGGAAATACCATCACTAGCAACTGAGCGAGCATGTTTGAGAGAATTGATTATTGCAGACACTTCTTCTGGAGAACATGGTTCTAGGAAAAGGGAATTAGGATGATTATTGATTGTAGCAGTATGTTCAGGATGTGGAACAATATTTGAAGATAGTGTGGCAGGGATTGAGATAAAATGATTATTCAGGTGATTTATTCTTGGTGATTTACAACAAAAGAGTAGCGTTACGAAAATATTGCCAACTTTGTGTTTTAAGATTTTAAGAGAAAGGAGACGAGCTGGTTGACTAAGTGGTATGTTCTGAGCTGTCATTGGAGAGATGGCATTGAATGACATTAGTAGATGAATAAGGTTGAGTGGTGTTTTTAGAAGTAGAAAGGATCAAAATATGAAGGTAAATTTGGAACTGAAGAGGACAAATTGGGACAAATATTTGTTTATTGGAAAAGGATTTGGGGATTGGAATAATTTACCAAGAGAGACTTTTTATAAACTTCAAACTTCTTCAAAATTATTTAAGGATAATCTAAGTAAACTGACGGGAAATCTGCCACCTGGGACACTGCCCTAAATTTAAAGCATTGATTAGTCGGTCGGTCGGTCTTCTTTAGTTAGTGAAGGAAAGGAAGAAACAAATGCAATCAATTCTTATAAAGAAAGATGTTGTTGTTGTTTGAGTCATCAGTCCATAGACTGGTTTGATGCAGCTCTCCATGATACCCTATCCTGTGATAACCTTTTCATTTCTACGTAACTACTGCATCCTACATCTGCTCTAATCTGCTTGTCATATTCATACCTTGGTCTACCCCTACCGTTCTTGCCACCTACACTTCCTTCAAAAACTAACTGAACAAGTCCTGGGTGTCTTAAGATGTGTCCTATCATTCTATCTCTTCTTCTCGTCAAATTTAGCCAAATCGATCTCCTCTCACCAATTCGATTCAGTATCTCTTCATTCGTGATTCGATCTATCCATCTCACCTTCAGCATTCTTCTGTAACACCACATTTCAAAAGCTTCTATTCTCTTTCTTTCTGAGCTAGTTATCGTCCATGTTTCACTTCCATACAATGCCACGCTCCAGACAAAACTCTTCAAAAACATCTTTCTAATTCCGATATCAATGTTTGAAGTGAGCAAATTTCTTTTCTTAAGAAAGCTCTTCCTTGCTTGTGCTAGTCTGCATTTTATGTCCTCCTTACTTCTGCCATCGTTGGTTATTTTACTACCCAAGTAACAATATTCATCTACTTCCTTTAAGACTTCGTTTCCTAATCTAATATTTCCTACATCACCTGCCTTCGTTCGACTGCACTCCATTACTTTTGTTTTGGACTTCTTTATTTTCATCTTGTACTCCTTACCTAAGACTTCATCCATACCATTCAGCAACTTCTCGAGATCTTCTGCAGTCTCAGATAAAATAACAATATCATCGGCAAATCTCAAGGTTTTGATTTTCTCTCCTTGGACTGTGATTCCCTTTCCAAATTTCTCTTTGATTTCCTTTACTGCCTGTTCTATGTAAACATTGAAAAGGAGAGGGGACAAACTGCAGCCTTGTCTCACTCCTTTCTGGATTGCTGCTTCTTTTTCAAAGCCCTTGATTCTTATCACTGCAGACTGATTTTTATACAGGTTGTAGATAATTCTTTGTTCTCGGTATCTGATCCCTATCATCTTCAGAATCATAAATAGCCTGGTCCAATCAACATTATCGAATGCCTTTTCTAGATCTACGAATGCCATGTACGTGGGCTTATCCTTCTTGATTCGATCCTCTAAGATCAGACGTAAAGTCAGGATTGCTTCACGTGTTCCTACATTTCTTCTGAAGCCAAATTGATCTTCCCCCAACTCAGCTTCAACTTGTTTTTCCATTCTTCTGTAAATAATACGTGTTAAAATTTTGCAGGCATGAGATACTAAACTAATGGTGCGGTAGTTTTCACACCTGTCAGCACCGGCTTTCTTGGGAATAGGTATAACAACATTCTGCCGAAAATCGGATGGGACTTCTCCTGTCTCATACATCTTGCACACTAAATGAAATAACCTTACCATGCTGGTTTCTCCTAAGGCAGTCAGTAATTCAGAGGGAATATCATCAATTCCAGGTGCCTTGTTCCTATTTAGGTCACTCACAGCTCTGTCAAACTCAGACCTCAAAATTGGGTCTCCCATTTCATCAGCATCAACAGCCCCTTCATGTTCCAGAACGAAATTATCTACATCGTTACCTTGATACAACTGTTGGATATGCTCCTGCCATCTTTCTGCTTTGTCTTCTTTCCCTAGAAGTGGCTTTCCATCTGAGCTCTTAATATTCATGCACCTAGATTTCCTTTCTCCAAAGGTTTTCTTGATTTTCCTGTATGCAGCATCTACCTTTCCCAGGACCATACAGCCTTCGACATCCTTGCACTTCTCCTTCAGCCATTCTTCCTTAGCTACCTTGCACTTTCTATCCACTTCATTCTTTAATCGCCTGTATTCTTTTCTGCCCTCTTCATTTCTAGCATTCTTGTATTTTCGTCGTTCATCAATCAGGTCTAGTATCTCCTGAGTTATCCACTGATTCTTAGTTGATCTTTTCTTCCTTCCTAACATTTCTTCAGCAGCCCTACTGACTTCATTTTTCATGACTCTCCACTCTTCCTCTACTGTGTTTCCTTCAGCCTTTTCATTTAGTCCTTGTGCAACATGTTCCTTGAAACAATCCATCACACTCTTTTCTTTCAACTTGTCTAGATCCCATCTTTTTGCATTCTTTCCTTTCTTCAATTTCTTCAACTTCAGATGGCATTTCATGACCAACAAGTTGTGGTCAGAGTCCACGTCTGCTTCTGGGAAAGTTTTGCAATCCAACACCTGGTTTCTGAATCTCTGCCTAATCATAATGAAGTCTATTTGATACCTTCCAGTGTCTCCAGGTCTCGTCCACGTATACAGCCGTCGTTTGTGGTGTTTGAACCAAGTATTGACGAGGACTAAATTATGGTCAGTGCAGAATTCAACCAGCCGACTTCCTCTTTCGTTCCTTTGTCCCAATCCAAATTCTCCTACTGTGCTACCTTCTCTTCCTTGGCCTACCACTGCGTTCCAGTCTCCCATCACAATTAGATTCTCGTCACCTTTGACATATTGTATTAAATCTTCTATCTCCTCATATATTCTTTCAATTTCTTCATCATCCGCTGAACTAGTAGGCATATAGACCTGCACTATTGTGGTGGGCATTGGTTTGGTGTCTATCTTGGCGACAATAATTCTTTCACTATGCTGGTCGTAGTAGCTTATCCGCTGCCCTATTTTCTTATTCATTATTAAACCAACTCCTGCATTACCCCTGTTTGATTTCGTGTTGATAATTCGGTAGTCGCCTGACCAAAAATCCTGTTCTTCCTGCCAACGTACTTCACTTATACCAACTACATCTAACTTTAGCCTATCCATCTCCCTTTTCAGATTCTCTAACCTACCACAACGATTCAAACTTCTAACATTCCACGCTCCGACTCGCAGAATGTCAGTATCCATCTTCCTGATGATCGCCCCCTCTCGTGTAGTCCCCACCCGGAGATCCGAATGGGGGACTAGTTTACCTCCGGAATATTTTACCCGGGAGGAAGCCATCATCAGTACATCATTCATACAGAGAGAGCTGCATGTCCTCGGGAGGTGGTTACGGCTGTAGTTTCCCGTTGCTTTCAGCCGTGTAGCAGTATCAACACAGCTAAGCCATGTTGAGTATTATTACAAGGCCGTCTCAGTCAATCATCTAGACTGCCGCCCTTGTAACTACCGAAAGGCTGCTACCCCCCTTTCGTTGAACCATTCGTTAGTCTGGTCTCTCAACAGATACCCATCCGATATGGTTGCACCTGCGGCTCGGCTATCTGCATCATTGGGACACGCAAGCCTCCCCACCGCGGCAAGGTCACATGGTTCGTAGAGGAGAAGGATAGGAACACATAACAGGATAAACACAATAATGAGTAAGCATCAGAAGAGGGAGCAATAGAAAGGTAGATGAGGGCAAACATGGAAACACAAAAGCACAAGGACAATCTGTATATCTTTTTACACAGCTGTCTGCAGATACAAAGGCTCTCTCCTTGTTGTGTTGTTGTTGTTGTTGTTGTTGTTGTTGTTGTTGTTGTTGTTGTTGTTGTTGTTGTTGTTGTTGTTGTTGTTGTTGTTGTTGTTGTTGTTGTTGTTGTTGTTGTTGTTGTTGTTGTTGTTGTTGTTGTTGTTGTTGTTGTTGTTGTTGTTGTTGTTGTTGTTGTTGTTGTTGTTGTTGTTGTTGTTGTTGTTGTTGTTGTTGTTGTTGTTGTTGTTGTTGTTGTTGTTGTTGTTGTTGTTGTTGTTGTTGTTTGAGTCATCAGTCCATAGACTGGTTTGATGCAGCTCTCCATGCCAGCCTATCTGGTGCTAACATTTTCATTTCTATGTAACTTCCGCATCCTACATCTGCTCTAATCTGCTTGTCATATTCATACCCTTGTCTACCCTTACCATTCCTACTGCCTACACTTCCTTCAAAAACCAACAGAACAAGTCCTGGGTGTCTTAACTATGGTCGACTTTTCTTACGCTCCGGGCGGAAACATATATACATGTTCCATTCGAAAATCACGGGTTTATTAGCCGAAGAGGTATCCAAATATGCTCAGAGATGGCAGGAGCTGTTCTCTCAACTCTTCTGGTGAGGGAAATGCCCGCAGTATCTTGCTGAATTTGTTCTCCTGTTTGTGGGAGTTACATAACACGTACTTTGCGTGACACAGTTTTCTCGTGTGCATACTTCTTTCGTATTTTCACGGTTTTCCAGTAAAATGGCATCGCAAAAACTGATCAGTGATACAGACATAGTGTCAATATTGAATGATACGGACTAAGAAGTGTCTGATTTTAGTGAATGCGAGTCTGAGGACGAAAATTCTTTCTCCAGCTCGTCTGAATGCAACGACACAAGTGATGCTGACACAGATAACAACAGAGCAGACAACTGGACGGACAGACGTGAGTAACAGCGACCCTGGGCCAACAAATATTATTCCCGTTCGTAATATTGATCAAAGGCCAATATTACCAACACACTTTGATACCGATACACCCCCTGTAGAATTTTTTCATCTATTTTTTGATGACAAAATATTTGATGATATTCTCAGTGAAACTACATGGGGACAAAATGAAAATACAGGCAACATCAACCACAAAAAAAAAAAAAAAAAAAGTAGAATGAGAAATTTGCACCACCCAACATTGCATGACATAAAGACATTTATTGGAGTTTAGAGGATCCATCACCTTGACACTTACAAATTCAGGGTATTATTAGTGTACAGCATAGGTTCAACTGCTATGACTATTTTCTGAAAGATTTTTTTCACTTTTTGATGGACAAAGACAGAAAATTAAAGCAAAATATCATTGAAAATAGCTTTTTGTACATATATTTCATAATAGCGGACTACAATGTACTTCAAGTTAACCACTCTCACATCATAAAGTGGAGTGTGCCTTGTGCCGTTCTTTCAATGAAAAACTGATTTTACAATTTTTATTTTGCCTTCAAACTGCTTCCAATTTGGGTTTGCACTCCTAAACAACGTATGTGGTATATTTAGGCATATATTCATGGTTTTATTAAATTCCCCAAAATTTTGCATGCATTTTTATTTTCTTTGCCACCTACGGCTATAAATGAGCATCACCCATGAAGGCTTATGATGTGTCCTTCTTGTTATCAAATTTAACCATATCAATCTCCTTTCACCTGTTCAATTCAGTATCCCTTCATTCTTGATTCGATGTATCTATCTCACCTTCAGCATTCTTTGTAACACCACATTTCAGAAGCTTCTATTCTCTTTCCTCCTGAGCTAGTTATCGTCCATGTTTCACTTCCATACAATGCCACATTCCAGACGAAAGTCTTCAGAAACATCTTTCTAATTCCTATATAAATGTTAGAAATAAGCAAATTTATTTTCTTAAGAAAGCTTTTCCTTGCTTGTGCTAGTCTGCATTTTATGTCCTCATTACTTCTACCATTGTGAGTTATTTTACAGCCCAGGTAGCAATATTCATCTACTTCGTTTCCTAATCTAATATTACCTGCATTATCTACTTTTGTTCGACTGCACTCCATTACCTCTGTTTTGGACTTATTTATTTTCATGTTGTACTCCTTACCCAAGACTCCATCTATACCATTCAGTAACTTCTCGAGTTCTTCTCCAGTCTCAGATAAAATAACAATATCATTGGCAAATCTCAGGGTTTTCATTTCCTCTCCTTGGATTGTGATTCCCTTTCCAAATCCCTCTTTGATTTCTTTTACTGCCTGTTCTATGTTAATATTGAAAACATGGGGGGAGGGCAAACTGCAGCCTTGCCTCATTCCTTTCTGGATTCCTGCTTCTTTTTCAATGCCCTCAATTCTTATCACTGCAGACTGATTTTTAATGAGATTGCAGATAATTCTTTGTTCTCGGTATCTGAACCCAATCACTTTCAGAATCTCAAATAGCTTGGTCCAATAAACATAGAGTGCCATTTTTAGATCTGTGAATGCCACGTTTCTGAGCTTGTCTTTCGTATCAACACAAATTCTTCTCCATCCATTTCTTGTCAGCCTCTCAATATGCTCATTCCCGTTTCCTCGCTTCACCAGGAGGGTGCATTTGGCAGATCTTGTCTTGGTATGGTAAGTGTGGGATAAGAAGAAAGCTGTATAAACACAGCAAAAGAGAAGAGACAAAAGGGAAAAGATGAATAAAGGTGATAAAATACCAGAAACAGGCCCAATGCAAAAAGAGAAAAGTAAGCTAATGTGTTAAAATAACTAATGAAATATTTTTGGTGCTTCAGATCTTTCTTTTTCAGAATTTAGCAGGAAAGGAGGGGGTGATATTGACATGTGTAAATTGCAGTTATGCTCAGAGTAGCCAATATGTGAATTTAAAGGGTAAAAGTTGATTATGTAATGCAAATATTTTGGAAAAACATATTTTTTCCCTATTCTATGCTTTTTGAAGCTCTTTTTGTAAACCATTAGAATGTATGCCCCCAAGCCCTCCATAGTTCTAATGGAAACCAATTAAATGGTCATATTTTTCTTCTGTAGCGCAACTTCTCCAATACGGAGATCGTGTTGACAAGCCTGATGGCAGGAGCTATTGCTGGTGCAGCTGCGAAGACTACAATAGCCCCTCTTGATCGGACAAAAATTAATTTCCAGGTGAGTACTTACTTACTTTATCTAGGTCAAATGCATTGTTTCCAGAATTCAGTGATCGATTGGGTCTTAACCATTTACTTCCAAGATATCTTAAGCTGGGCGGTGCTCACTAAGACTCCCATAGACCAGATGATGTGCTTGGTCCTGTTGGTCCTGAATGGCTCCACACTCACAATTTGTGGTTCTTCCTGCTGGGAGTAATCCCCACTTTTCGTTTCATCTTGAAACACCAGTTCTCAGCCTCTTGACATATCCCC
This sequence comes from Anabrus simplex, assembly GCF_040414725.1. Classification (NCBI taxonomy): domain Eukaryota; kingdom Metazoa; phylum Arthropoda; class Insecta; order Orthoptera; family Tettigoniidae; genus Anabrus; species Anabrus simplex. The sequence goes on along the minus strand of NC_090266.1, from coordinate 44,860,216 downwards.
AGATGGTGTAAGGGAGCTTTCCTCTTTTCTGAACTACATTTTTGGATCATTCAACTTCTCCTTTCACGACTTAATGAAATGATTTCATGAGATTCTTGAAGAGTCTGGGATATAGTGAAGAAGCTCTTCCTAGTCTTCAGGCAGCAGTGAAGTTTGTGAAGTCCATACAGTGGGGTGGCGTTTTACTTCCATATGCATTTGTGCTGAGCATCTGTTAGTATCTTCCTTCGGACATCAGGGGGATGCGATTCCTATGAGTGAGTAGAGTTTGTGAACAGGTGTTGGTTTAAGGCATCCTGTGATGATCCAGGCAGTTTCATTGAATGCAACAGGAATGTGACTTGAACAGAAGCTGTACATTCTACTGCTGATATGCATAGCACCAGTGCTAATGTTTGCAGTTTTCCTGTCTGTGCTCCGCTAGTAGTTATGCAATGCTGCTTGTACAGGTGCAGTCCAGCATTTATCCAAACTATTTCTGGGTTGGGTAATGCTGCAATCAATCTTCTCTCTTCTAGACATCAAACTAGAACTGAAACTAGAAAAGCAGCTGGAAATAAGATTTCCGGAGATATACTAATGACAATGGGTTGGGATATAGTACCATATCTGAAGTACTTATTTGATTATTGTTTGCACAAAGGAGCTATACCAAATGAATGGAGAGTTGCTATAGTAGCCGCTGTGTACAAAGAAAAGGGTGATGGACATAAACCTTTAAGTTACAGGTCAGTCAGTTTGACATGCATTGCATGTAAGCTTTGAGAAAGCATTCTTTCTGATTATACACTGACTGACAGTGACAATGCAACACCAAGGAGGAGTGGTTCGAAAGGGATGAAAGTTGGGGAAAAAACAGAGTCGGCACGGAAGAATAATTGATGTTTATTTCAAACCGATATGCAGGTTACACAATGCGCACGGCATCGACTCAGTAGGATGTAGGACCACCACGAGCAGCGATGCACGCAGAAACACATCGAGGTACAGAGTCAATAAGAGTGCGGATGGTGTCCTGAGGGATGGTTCTCCATTCTCTGTCAACCATTTGCCACAGTTGGTCGTCCATACAAGGCTGGGGCAGAGTTAGCAAACGGCGTCCAATGAGATCCCACACGTGTTCGATTGGTGAGAGATCCGGAGAGTACGCTGGCCACGGAAGCATCTGTACACCTCGTAGAGCCTGTTGGGAGATGCGAGCAGTGTGTGGGCGGGCATTATCCTGCTGAAACAGAGCATTGGGCAGCCCCTGAAGGTATGGGAGTGCCACCGGCCGCAGCACATGCTGCACGTAGCGGTGGGCATTTAACGTGCCTTGAATACACACTAGAGGTGACGTGGAATCATACGCAATAGCGCCCCAAACCATGATGCCGCGTTGTCTAGCGGTAGGGCGCTCCACAGTTACTGCCGGTTTTGACCTTTCTCCACGCCGACGCCACGCTCGTCTGCGGTGACTATCACTGACAGAACAGAAGCGTGACTCATCGGAGAACACGACGTTCCGCCATTCCCTCATCCAAGTCGCTCTAGCCCGGCACCATGCCAGGCGTGCACGTCTATGCTGTGGAGTCAATGGTAGTCTTCTGAGCGGACGCCGGGAGTGCAGGCCTCCTTCAACCAATCGACGGGAAATTGTTCTGGTCGATATTGGAACAGCCAGGGTGTCTTGCACATGCTGAAGAATGGCGGTTGACATGGCGTGCGGGGCTGCCACCGCTTGGCGGCGGATGCGCCGATCCTCGCGTGCTGACGTCACTCGGGCTGCGCCTGGACCCCTCGCACGTGCCACATGTCCCTGCGCCAACCATCTTCGCCACAGGCGCTGCACCGTGGACACATCCCTATGGGTATCGGCTGCGATTTGACGAAGCGACCAACCTGCCCTTCTCTGCCCGATCACCATACCCCTCGTAAAGTCGTCTGTCTGCTGGAAATGCCTCCGTTGACGGCGGCCTGGCATTCTTAGCTATACACGTGTCCTGTGGCACACGACAACACGTTCTACAATGACTGTCGGCTGAGAAATCACGGTACGAAGTGGGCCATTCGCCAACGCCGTGTCCCATTTATCGTTCGCTACGTGCGCGGCACAGCGGTGCATTTCACATCATGAGCATACCTCAGTGACGTCAGTCTACCCTGCAATTGGCATAAAGTTCTGACCACTCCTTCTTGGTGTTGCATTTGCTCTGTCAGTCAGTGTATTAGACATGTTTGCAAAATTAATGAATGGTTCCATAGAAGGCAGTTCGGTTTTAGGAAAGGTTATTCCACTGAAGCTCAACTTGTAGGATTCCTGCAAGACATAGCAGATTTCTTGGATTTAGGAGGTCAAATGGATTGTATTGTGATTGACCTGTCTAAAGTATTTGATAGGGTGGATCAATCAATCAATCACTACTGATCTGCATTTAGGGCAGTCACCCAGGTGGCAGATTCCCCATCTGTTGTTTTCCTAGCCTTTTCTTAAATAATTCCAAAGAAATTGGAAATTTATTGAACATCTCCCTTGGTAAGTTATTCCAATCACTAACTCCCCTTCCTATAAACGAATATTTGCCCCAATTTGTCCTCTTGAATTCCAACTTTATCTTCATATTGTGATCTTTCCTACTTTTAAAGACACCATTCAAACTTATTCGTCTACTGATGTCCTCCCACGGTATCTCTCCACTAACAGCTCGGAACATACCACTTAATCGAGCAGCTCGCCTCCTTTCTCCCAAGTTTTCCCAGCCCAAACTTTGCAACATTTTTGTAACGCTACTCTTTTGTCGGAAATCGCCCAGAACAAATCGAGCTGCTTTTCTTTGGATTTTTTCCAGTTCCTGAATCAAGTAATCCTGGTAAGGGTCCCATACACTAGAACCCTACTCCAGTTGGGTTCTCACCAGAGACAAATATGCTCTCTACTTTACATCCTTACTACAACCCCTAAATACTCTCATAACCATGTGCAGAGATCTGTACCCTTTATTTACAACTCCATTTATGTGATTTTCCCAATGAAGATCTTTCCTTATATTAATACCTAGGTATTTACAATGATCCCCAAAGGGAACTTTCACCCCATCAACACAGTAATTAAAACTGAGAGGACTTTTCCTATTTGTGAAACTCACTCATGGGAGACTACTGGCAAAAATGAGTGCAACTGGACTAGACAAAAGAGTGACTGAATGGGTTGCTCTATTTCTAGAAAGTGGATCTCAGAGAATTAGAATAGGCGAAGCCGTATCTGACACTGTAATAATTAAGAAGGGAATTCCTCAGGGCAGTATTATTGGACCTTTCTGTTTTCTTATATATATAAATGATATGAGTAATGAAGTGGAATCAGAGGTAAGGCTTTTCGGGGATGATGTTATTCTGTATAGAGTAATAAATAAGTTACAAGATTCTGAGCAACTGCAACGTGACCTCGATAATGTTGTGAGATTGACAGCAGGCAGTGGTATGTTGATAAACTGGGTTAAAAGTCAGGTTGAATCAAGTAATCCTGGTGAGGTTCCCATACACTGGAATCATACTCTAGTTGGGGTCTTACCAGAGACTTTTCCTACTTGTGAAACTCACAACCTGACTTTTAACCCTGTTTATCAACATACCACTGCCTGCTGTCCATCTCACAACATTATCGAGGTCACGTTGCAGTTGCTCAGAATCTTGTAACTTATTTATTACTCTATACAGAATAACATCATCCCCAAAAAGCCTAACCTGTGATTCCACTTCATTACTCATATCATTTAGTGGTATGAGATTAGTTACATGTAATAAGTGGTATGTTCCGAGCTGTCAGCGGAGAGATGGCGTGGAATGATATTAGAAGACGAATAAGTTTGAGTGGCGTCTTTAAAAATAGGAAAGATCACAATATGAGATAAAGTTGGAATTCAAGAGGACAAATTGGGGAAATATTCATTTATAGGAAGGGGAGTTACGGATTGGAATAACTTACCAAGGGAGATGTTCAATAAATTTCCAATTTCTTTGAAATCATTTAAGGAAAAGCTAGCAAAACAACAGATAGGGAATCTGCCACCTGGGCGACTGCCCTAAATGCAGATCAGGATGGATGGATGGATGGATGGATGGATGGATGGATGGATGGACGGACGGACGGATTCCCGTCTCTTTGCATTCCTTCCTTTCATCATTTCCTTGTCTGCCTCAATGGTGAGATGGTTAGTACTATTAGCTGCCATCTTATGTGGCCTGGGCTCAATTCCTGGTACAGATATAGATTTATGGAAGGCAGGAGGGCTGGTATGTGTCTAAAATGATGCATGGAGTGCACCTCCATTGGGGGTGCACAATCTAAGGACGAGGACACAAGTTTACTTTACTATCAATTTCTTCAATTTCATTTGGCAGTTCATGACCACCAAGTTGTGTTCAAAGTCCATATCTGCTTCTGGGGAGGTCTTCCAGTCCAACAACAGGTTTCTTGATCTTTGCCTAACTGTAATGGAACGTATTTTGATATCTTCCTGTATTTCAGACTTGCCGTCATTTGTGGTTTTTGAATCAAATGTTAGCAAGGATTAAATTATGATCAGTACAGAATTCTACCAGCCAGCTTCCTCTTTCATTACCTTGTCCCACCATATTACTTTCTCTTCTCTGGCCTACCACTTCACTCTCCTCTCCCATTATAATTAAGATTTTTCTCTCCTTTTACGTATTACATTAGAGCACCTGAACCACATAAAGCTTAGACACCAATCAACTCTTTGAGGAGACCTCACTTTTTCTGCCATGGCGTCTGTTGTGCAGTTAATGGATGTTCCTTGGAGGGTGTCTTTACCCTGGAAACTACTTTGCTTAAAGTGCCTTCAGGTAACTGAAACACAAATACTATGTATGCAGACCTACTTTTGGAAAGAATAAAGAACACATTTGTTTTGAGAGCATGTAACAATGCATATTGTGAATTCTTGTTCATATCTAACATTGTGTATTTTGTTTTCCAGATCTCAAATAGTCCATATTCCGCTCGAGGGGCTTTGCGTTTCCTAGAAAACACTTACAAGAGGGAGGGGCTACTTAGTCTGTGGCGTGGTAACTCTGCCACAATGGCACGTATCGTGCCTTATGCAGCAATCCAGTTCACTGCACATGAGCAGTGGAAGAGAATACTCCATGTGGACACCGACAAAAACAAAACGTAAGAACACATGCATGTGAATGACTTCAAAATAAATTGTTATTTTACATCTTGCTTTGTTAGATCCTTTCCGTTTTAATTAAATCAAGGAAGCTTGATATAAAGTATAATCCTTCCTAGTACAGATTGTTATTGTTTGAGTCATCAGTTTATAGACTGGTTTGATGCAGCTCTCCATGCCACCCTGCCCTGTGCTAACATTTTCATTTCTATGTAACTACTACATCCTACAACTGCTCTAATCTGCTTGTCTTATTCATACCTTAGGCTACTCCTACTGTTCTTACTGCCCATACTTCCCTCAAAAACCAAGTAAACAAGTCCTGGGTGTCTTTAAGACATGTCCTACCATTCTATCTCTCCTTCTTGTCAAATTTAGCCAGATTGTTCTCCTTTCACTTTGTCAGAGTGCCACGCTCCAGACGAAAGTCTTAAAAAATACCTTTCAAATTCCTATATCAGTGTTCGAAGTGAGCAAATTTATTTCCTTAAGAAAGTCCTTCCTTGCTTGTGCTAGTCTGCAGTTTATGTCGTCCTCACTTCTGCCATCGTTAGTAATTTTACTATCCACGTAACAATATTCAGCGACTTCCTTTAGACTTCAAGATGTGTCAGTGATAATATCCAGAGAAGGTGAGGTAATTACTGACGATTTACTAATAGCTAATGAATTAAATCATTGTATGGGAACGTATGAGGGGGGATGAAATATAAACAGGTTTTTATTTTTGTATTTAAATTCATTTATTGAAAAACACAAGGCAATTATAATTTTTTTCCCACATAGTTTACTGCTTTGGAAATGCATTTGTCCCAGCGTATGGGTAGCTTTCTGATGCCCTCATCATAAAAAGAACAGGGTCGTGTCACCAGCCAGTTGCGCACAAAGTCTTCCTACACTTGTCATCTTCATATCGTTGCCCTCCTAGATCTTCTTTAAGTGGTTCGAACAAATGAAAATCGGAGGGCGATAAGTCTGGGCTGTAAGGAGGATGATCAAGTGTAATCCAGTGCATTTCCTGTACCTTGGAGAGAGTTAGAACTGCAGAATGGAGCCGGGCATTGTTGTGGAGGAGGATGAGCTGTTGAATTGGTTGGTCTCGTCTTTTCTGGCGATATGCAACCCTTGCCTTGTTCAAAAGCTTGCAGTAGTAAGCAGCATTGATTGTGTGTTGCTCATGCAAAAAATCAATTGTCAATAATGTCTTTAACCGCACAAATGTTTTCATCTGTAATGCTGGTCTGAGGACAGCGATTGTGTTGCTGATTTTCCACACGTTCTCATCCTTCCTTGAACTTTTTATGGCAGGCAAACGCGCGTCCTTGACAGTGTTTGATGACCGAACTGTGTAGTCAATCTCTGGCGAATTTCCGCCACTGTAACTCCTTGAACAAGAAATTTTATAATTATGTGTTGCACAATGCAGGGGTGCACCTGTTGCTCCGACATCGTGAGCGTTACTGATGGAAAGGCGGGAAATATTTAACAGCATGCTCTCCCCATTCCTAACGGTTCCGCCTAATCATAGCAGAAGTGTGTAGCCAGTCCTACCAACTGTTGGTGTTCGGAACAAAAATTCTGTTTATATTTGATTGACCTTCATATTTAATGAGCAGAATAGCCTGGTGAAAGACGTTATCAATAACACTGATTATTCTCTCTTCCAAATTAGCTGTAGAAAAATTCAGGAAAGAATTGATCTTAAGGAAAACTAAGTCGACAGGGCGTGATGATATTGCTAGGGTTATTCTGAAACTGAGAGGTAGAGCTATTGTACGCTATTTGGAAATACTATTTACCGTGTCTCACAACAATATGCAAATTCCAGATGACTGGAAGAAAGCATCTATTGTCCCAATTTTTAAAGGGGGTAACAGGCTGCTAATGGACAACTATAGACCCAGTAACCTTACGTCCATTGTATTCAAACAAATGGATCACCTCATTTCAGAATATATAAGAGAAACAATGGGAGAAAGTCATAATACGTGATATCATCGATTCACCTAGGGGGCGTTATGTGATAGTACATATATCACACCCCGAAAAGTTCATGGATTAATGGCCGTCAACACGGTTTTAGGAAAGGTTTCTCCTGTGATAGCCAGATGTTGTCACTCGTTCAAATGATTAGCGAGTCATTGGATAAAGATGTGCAAGTTGATGCTATTGTAATTGATTTTGCTTAAGCATTTGATGTAGTACCATATGACATTCTGGTCCAAAAACATAACCCAGCATTTTAATTTTTTCTTTGGAGCAAGAGGTGTGATAGGTGATCTTAACTAATTTTGGGTCACTGAACACGAATTCTTTGTCCATTTCTGCATATCATGTCACATTTTCTCACAATAGGTATAGCAAAATAAGAAATAGACTTGAATATTGCATATAAAAAGTACTGACAAATGTTGATAATTTTGGAAATATTTATTTATATTTTTTTATATTATTTATATTTAGAAATAGTTGAATTTTGTCTTGAATTATTATATACAATGAATAATTATTGAGTATAAAATTACAGCAAAGTATTTAGCCTTTATATATAATAGTGATTTGCACAAAAACACATAAACAACTCTTAGGCAATGACACTTCAACAATTTATTTTGACAATTCATTGTGATTTACAAGTGAAAAATATAACTTTTATTCAGTATCTTTATGAATTCATAAATGTGAAAAACAATTAGCGGTCCTAGATGTTCCCTCGGAATGAACGCTTGGCTGCCCAGCGTCTGACTGCATCATGTTTGTCTTCTCTTTTCAAACACCAACAGTTGTCGACCGGGCGAGTTGGCCGTGCGCGTTGAGGCGCGCGGCTGTGAGCTTGCATCCGGGAGATAGTAGGTTCGAATCCCACTATCGGCAGCCCTGAAGATGGTTTTCCGTGGTTTCCCATTTTCACACCAGGCAAATGCTGGGGCTGTACCTTAATTAAGGCCACGGCCACTTCCTTCCAACTCCTAGGCCTTTCCTATTCCATCGTCGCCATAAGACCTATCTGTGTCGGAGCGACGTAAAGCCCCTAGCAAAAAAAAAAAAAAACCGTTGTCGGCCATCATTGGTACATCCCACCTCCCCTGGTATCTACTTTCTGCCTCCTGGATGTCCTAGTGGAACCTCTCTCTCATCTCTTCACTAACAGCCCCGAGATTTTCCAGAAAGTGATCGAGATGAGAATGAAGGAAGTGCAGTTTCAGACTCATTCTGCACCCCAACTCTTTCATGTGATTCAACATCATTTGCACTGTTATTTCATACTGTTCATCCTTTACATTTCCTAGAAACTTCATCATGATGTCCTTTATTGAAATCCATGCAGCAAGTTCCACGGGATTCATCATCTGTTCGAAGTTTCTGTCTTTCAGAAGCTTTCTAATTTATGGTCGATTAAAAATGCCTTCCTTGACCTTTGCATCAGATAAATGTGGAAAATTGACTGCAGTGTACTTGAAACAGAGGTTACTTTTGTCTAAGGCCTTAACAAACTGCTTCATGATTCATGATTCCCAGTTTGATGTGTAGCGGTGGCAAAATAAGGTTTTGTGGGTCAACTAAGGCAACATTTGTAACCTTTTTTAACAGCAGGTGTAAAAACTTGCCTCTTGGGCCAGAAAGGTGTAGACCAATGTTTGTCCCTAGCCCTGCTGTCCCATTGCGATAAATAACAAGGGAATTTAGTAAAGCCTGCTTGTTGTCCTAATAGAATACCCCACACCTTCAAGTCACTACACACATCCCACCAGTGCTCATGATATTTGATTTTTCTAAATCAGTTTGCACTGTCATATAAATTTCTTTTAGTGAAACGAAATGTGCCACAGGAATCAAAGCTAGAATGTTTGTATTATGAAGTAGTACAGCCTTTAAACTCCTCTTAGATGAATCCACAAACAATCTGCATTCTTCAGGATTGTAATCCCTCCTTAGCTGTTCTAGATATCCTGGAATGTCACAGTAGTAGGTCAGGTAATGTTCCGTCTGGAAATACTTCCTTAACTCCTTATCTCTCATGTCTATACCAAGAAAAGGTAGTTCCAGGCACAAGAAGATTTTTTCTTTCAACCGTGACCCTAGCAGTTCACATTTTTCCTTCTTGAGACAAAGGTCTCATACCAGGTCACTCAACTCCGACTGTTTAAACAATTGTGGACTTCTTGCATCTTCGGATGGTGAAAAAGCCATATCAACTTGTCATTGGAATTTGAGGAACCCTCAGAGTCACAGTCAGGTAAACTGGTGGGAGATGAAGGTATTGGAATTTCCGGTCCATGAGGAACAGGTCTCATCGCTGACTTTAAATTTGGGTATACAATACAGTCCTTGTTTCTCTTATTGAATCCTGCTACTTTACACATGCAAAAGTAACAGTCACTGCTATGGTCCTGGGCCTCGCGCTAGACCATCCCTATCCCAAATGGAAGGGCCTTACGTTTCCCAGTGCTCCACTGTCGTAGGCTTTCTAGGCTCGTTTTAAAAATGACATGGGGAATCCATGACTTTTCCAAGTCTCCTAATTTTAAAATATGCATAATATCAACATTTCACCGATGCAGTTATTGGACTACTCTGTGTCTTCCTAATATAACACCTACAAAGGGAACAGAATGAGTCTGACTTATTCACTCATCTTCTTCTAATTCCTACACACTTTCCACTTTCGCAACACAACACAGTTTGCAAGTAATCAGCTTCATTTTCCGTATCAAAATCTAAACACAGAGAGTTACAATAATTAAAAATCTTCCATGTTTTTGATACTTTTTATTTGCCTTTTAGCAAATTTTTATTTGTAAACAGTACATGTTTCGTTCTCACTTGGGAACATCTTCAGCTGTTGTTAAAGCTTAGGTGAATCGCTAAGTTTTTAAAACATTATTTGCAAGTACATTGATTCTCTTAAAAACTACTAGAATACCAATAAATTAAATGATATTAAAACAATGTGGGGGTTAATGAAATGGGACTGGATGATTACATAGTTGGTCAGCTTAAAAACTATATCTATTCATTGGAATAGTTGTTAAAAGTTTCACTTTGTTACATTAAAAATGTCTGTTTTTCTTCCGGTTAAAAGGTTTTAAAAATGATTGACATCATGACACTGTTCAAATTGTTGTTGAATGTTTTTTCTCTTTCACTCCTTCCAGGTAAGCTTTTATTTATTATGAGCTTGCTTAAAGTGCCCTAAATTGAGTCTAATTGGGAACTTTGAAGCTGATTGCTGGTCAATTTTTGGGAAGGGAGTTTCATCTCAATTTCTGAAATGAAATGAAATGAAATAAGGAAATAGGAATTTGTTTTTGTAATGAAAACATGTGTCTTTACATAATAACTTAATGTATAAAATGGTTCTTTACCTTGCTGTTGTTAGACTCCAATTCTACTGTGACCATGGAGGGACGTTCGATGCTGCTTTACGTCTAGTATAGTAATGGTGTGTGTGTTCTGTTGTTTGTTCCTCCTTTCGGGGAGGCAAGGCTGCGAAGAGGGGAGGAGGCGTGTCGCTTACTGTCACGGCTTCGCCTTTAGAAGTGGTGGGGAGAGGGGATGTACAAAATGGCGGAGGCTCGATCTTATTTATCCTTTTACTGTCTGTGTTGTGTCTTTTGCCTAAAGTTTCAAGACTTGATAATATCCCTTCAAATATAGGATTTCTATTGTCACTTGTTTCATTCAGGTTATTGTCCTGATTGCTTTTTTATTCTATATAAATATATAGATTTTCTAATGTATTTAGAAGAGCTCCTTTGTTTATTTTATGCAATATAGTTAAATCCTGCTCTATGGTTGTGAACTGATGTCCGGTTGAACTCATGTGTTGGCCCATCACGGATTTTTTTTTTTATGTCTTTCAGCATTGACATGCTCTAGGTATCTTACAGTAAAACTGCGCCCTGTTTGTCCGACATAACTTTTTTCACATTGATGACACTTCAATTTGTAAACTCCTGATTCAGAATGTTTGTTTTTTCCTAGGGAATTAACACTATTTTAATTAAATAATTTTTGCTTTGTCTTATTGCTGGTTGAATACGCGATCTTATAGTTATATTTTCTAAACAAATTGGCTACTGTATATAAGTTGGGGTTATTGAACGTCAACTTGGCGTATTTGTCTTTCTTTTTTGTTTCAGGTGTTAGATTAGTTTGTAATTTCTGTTTGAATTTACCGATTATTTTGTTTATTATTTTTAGTTCAAAACCGTTGTATTGGGCTTGTTTGCACATAAAGAGCAGTTCTTTTTCTCGTTCTGTGTGTGTAAGGGGTATATTAAAAACGCTCTATATATGTAACTGTAGTAAGCTGGCCTTTTTTGTGATTCCGTGTGCAATGAGTAGTTCTTTATTGTAATGGGAGTAAAAGTGGGTTTTCTTTGTATCTTGAAGACAAACTTTTCCTTTTTCCGTGTTATATACACAGATACACAGAAAACCCACTTTTACTCCCATTACAATAAAAAACTACTCATTGCACCCGGAATCACAAAAAAGGTCAGCTTACTACAGTTACATATATAGAGCATTTAATATACCCCTTACACACACAGAACGAGAAAAAGAACTGCTCTTTATGTGCAAACAAGCCCAATACAACGGTTTTGAACTAAAAATAATAAACAAAATAATCGGTAAATTCAAACAGAAATTACAAACTAATCTAACACCTGAAACAAAAAAGAAAGACAAATACGCCAAGTTGACGTTTAATAACCCCAACTTATATTGTTTAGAAAATATAACTATAAGATCGCGTATTCAACCAGCAATAACACAAAGCAAAAATTATTTAATTACAATAGTGTTAATTCCCTAGGAAAAAACAAACATTCTGTATCAGGAGTTTCCAAATTGAAGTGTCATCAATGTGGAAAAGGTTATGTCGGACAAACAGGGCGCAGTTTTACTGTAAGATACCTAGAGCATGTCAATGCTGAAAGTCATAAAAAAATTTCCGCGATGGACCAACACATGAGTTCAACCGAACATCAGTTCACAACCATAGAGCAGGATTTAACTATATTGCATAAAATAAACAAAGGAGCTCTTCTAAATACATTAGAAAATCTATATATTTATATAGAATAAAAAAGCAATCAGGACAATAACCTGAATGAAACAAGTGACAATAGAAATCCTATATTTGAAGGGATATTATCAAGTCTTGAAGCTTTAGGCAAAAGACACAACACAGACAGTAAAAGGATAAATAAGACCGAGCCTCCGCCATTTTGTACATCCCCTCTCCCCATCACTTCTAAAGGCGAAGCCGTGACAGTAAGCGACACGCCTCCTCCCCTCTTCGCAGCCTTGCCTCCCCGAAAGGAGGAACAAACAACGGAACACACACACCATTACTATACTAGACGTAAAGCAGCATCGAACGTCCCTCCAGGGTCACAGTAGAATTGGAGTCTAACAACAGCAAGGTAAAGAACCATTTTATATATTAAGTTATTATGTAAAGACACATGTTTTCATTACAAAAACAAATTCCTATTTCCTTATTTCATTTCATTTCAGAAATTGAGATGAAACTCCCTTCCCAAAAATTGACCAGCAATCAGCTTCAAAGTTCCCAATTAGACTCAATTTAGGGCACTTTAAGCAAGCTCATAATAAATAAAAGCTTACCTGGAAGGAGTGAAAGAGAAAAAACATTCAACAACAATTTGAACAGTGTCATGATGTCAATCATTTTTAAAACCTTTTAACCGGAAGACAGACAAACATTTTTAATGTAACAAAGTGAAACTTTTAACAACTATTCCAATGAATAGATATAGTTTTTAAGCTGACCAACTATGTAATCATCCATTCCCATTTCATTAACCCCCACATTGTTTTAACATCATTTAATTTATTGGTATTCTAGTAGTTTTTAAGAGAATCAATGTACTTGCAAATAATGTTTTAAAAACTTAGCGATTCACCTAAGCTTTAACAACAGCTGAAGATGTTCCCAAGTGAGAACGAAACATGTACTGTTTACAAATAAAAATTTGCTAAAAGGCAAATAAAAAGTATCAAAAACGTGGAAGATTTTTAATTATTGTAACTCTCTGTGACACAACACAGTATAAAATAAGGTCAGACTTCCACCATACACACGACGCGACCGACTGTCACAGGACATCACCACATTGCCGCTACCACGAGCTAAGAATAGACTCTGTTATCAGACGAATTCAATGGAGGTGACAAAGTCAGTGAAGGATGTTTGAATTGACAAGCGACCACAACATTAAAAAGGCAAACTGCGGCCACACTAACAGCAGGTGATTCTCTGTTTTCACAAAGCACCATTGAAATGCAATGACCCAATTTCAGAGAGTAAATGGCAATTAACAAGAAAACTAGACATGTTACAAAAGAAGCAATGACATTTCTGACATCAGATCTTATTTAGTTAAAATCACTTAGGATTATGCTTTGCTGCAAAAATCATGCTGGGTTGTGAAATTGGTGGAAACAAACATTGATAAAAGGGTGCATCTGTGGATCTGGGAATTTTTGACAAACCGCACGCAGAAAGTATAGATGGGAAGTAAATACTTAGACACTGAACGGCACGCTCCTGACAAGCACACAAATGTTAGGCCAAGACAACAAGTAAACAATCTGGCACAGTCCAACAGATCGCAGTTATGAAGAGGGGAACATTCGCACTTTAATTAATTTGACATCAAACCCGAACAACTTGACCATGAGCAAACCATAAGAAGATCTTAAATTTATTGTTCAAAATATACGACTCACGCCTTTCTCATTGTACAAACTCATCAAGACTATGATAATTTATTACCAAATTTCCTGTTGATGCAGATTTTACAAAACACAGTACCTATTAACTTGGTATTAAGACATTTTTGAAATTTAAAATAAGAGTATCAACATTGTAACACTGCAATCAAATGAATGAGTATGTGAGTGAACATCAACGGACTGGTGAACATTTTGACTTTCAAACTACTCTTCCAAGCATATTTTAACACCACAGTACATCATTGTAATTTAGCATTAGTCATTTATAATTAGTATAAGTAGTGTTATAATATTATATGTTGTTTTTAATAAGACTAATGTTCTTCAGCAGGTGAAGAAGATCCATACATAGGGTCAAAACCAGTACTGCAATGTTAATTATTTTAAGTACTTTATAATAAATAATTGTATTGATTAGGTGGAAAGTTCCTATCTTTATATTTGTGATCATTAGAATCATCAATACGCAAAATGAAGTTAATAGATAATAAAAAAAACAACCTACTCCTGTTGTTTCACCCATATGTATTCCACTGTACAGAAAAGTGACACCACTTTCCAATGTCTCGCTTCCTTTGCTTTTCTTGTCCGTCTCAGTCACATCGAGATATTTCACATTCGTCTTCAGCATTTCCTAATTTGATCTCTTTTCCACTTATACTCCGACCATTCCATGTACAAAAATTCGAAGCCAGCAATCCATGCCAGTTTCATCATCGTAGAATCTGTCAGTTGTATGTCTAATAGTAATGTTATTGTTTTTTACATCCCACTAACTAATTATGACAGTTTTCAGAGACGCCGAGGTGCCGGAATTTAGACCTGCAAGGGTTCTTTTAAGTGCCAGTAAATCTACTGGAACGAGGCTGACGTATTTAATCACCTTCAAATACCATCAGACTGTGCCAGGATCGAAGCTGCCAAGTTGGGATCATAAGGCCGGCGCCTCAACCGTCTGAGCCACTCAGCCTGGCGGGTGTATTTTGGTTTTTCACTTGTAATAAGGGACAACTCATGTGAACGAGTTAGTTGCGTTAGTTAGGGCAGCGTTTTGCCTCCAACATCAGTTATGCCATACCAAAGCCTATTTTCTCTGCCATCCCTGCTGTAGAGGTCTTCATCAGAGCCCTTTTAGCCATCAGTTTTCAGGGTTCCTGTACAGCCTTCACAGCTACCGTGTCAGTTCCAGGGTACACAAGTACATCACCCCTACAGGCCATCTCCTATTTCATGTCGTTGCCTGTTTTCCATGACGTGGACAATGGGTTGTTCTTCTGGGAGACTCATTTACCACTGATCATAATTAGTTTTTAAAAACTCTTTCATCCCTGTCCTATAAACCATATGGTGATGCCTAATAATCCTGCCTTCTCATATATTTTAATTTCAAAAGATAACATGAAGTGCAGTAATCCATAGGATGTAGTAGGATAGAAGAGGAGAGTCCAATGGTAAAGTTAGTGTGCCAAATGTGACATTTACTGCTTGTTGTTTAAAGGGGCCTAACATCGAAGGTCATCGGCCCAATGTGACATTTAAAATGTCACTATAAACCTAACATGCCTCAGACGTCCGTTGGCATCTGGCTGCTGGTTATCTCCCTTGGGGCAGAACTGGATGATGTTTCATCAATGCACTGGTCCCTTGTGATGTAAATGCCATTTTTTGTGACTGGAGTTGCTACCATTTCAGGTTAGATAGTTCCTCAGTTGTCTTCATAAAGCTTAGTGAATCCTATTCCAGATTCTCAAATTTACCTGAAATTCATGCCGGGGCAGGATGTCAAACCCTGCATCTTCCAGACAACAGTATGCAATGCTAACTACTAAATTATGGGAGATAATCTCTCGTGCAGTTTTCCTACTCATTAACTCAGACGTAATGATTTGTTTTAAGCAGAATCCATCCTACTTCATGGTATATAGTCTATTTAGCAAAAGAATCATCAGTTTATTTTATTAAATTATTTGTAATTGGTAATTTCTTGCTTTTTTGTCTACAGTAGAACCTCGATTATATGTTCCCGGAAACTACGTTTTACCGTATTATCTGTTCAAATTACATGGTCCCACGAGCATCCTAATTGTAAAAATCCCGCATTATCTGTTCCTCGAAGAAACGATTTCCTGTATCAACCGTTCAGAAATTTCAGTCCTATCAACGCTAAATCCTCAATCACGTGTTTTTCAAGAAACTGTATCTCACGAAAGGACGGCTACGGCATACTTGGCGGATCTTGGTGTTAACATCCAGTCACTGCGGTAATTTGAGGAAGCGGAAAAACGATCGGCGGTGAACTTCCATAAGGGACCATCTTAGCATCACATTCGCGTAGTATTGTTTAGAGAATTGAAATCATGAAGCAGAGATGTCCACAACAATTGGAAGGAGACAGAGCGTATTTCGACAGCTCTACTTGAAGACGGAGCAAGTTTCGTCAAATGTTCGTACTTGCAAAGCGTCTACATTATGTCCAGGGTTAGATGTTTACTTTTTTTGCTTTTTCCGAGTGTATCGCCGAACAGGTTTTCGGCACTTCCCTCAGGGCACTGTATAGTCACTGAGCTTTCAGGCAGGAATCTAAACTCCTTCTCCTTATGTAACACAAATTTAGTATTTTAATATTATTGTATATGATTACGTTATCAAGACCAGAACAGATGTTGCACCTTACATACATAAAGCCATGGGAGGTTTTGGGATTGCCTATTACTGTTTTGGTTCTAATGTAAGACTAGGAATTCCACGTTATTGGGTTAAAATGTTAAAACCGCAGTCGTTTTATTTGCGCATGTTACATGTAAAAACCTTTGCATCATTTCGCACTCGTACCGACTTGGACAGCGGAGCGCGTTTCTGAGCTGCGCTCAACGTCGCGAATAACCATAAATTCAGAAGTTTTGATGATACCTTTTCTCTTTCCAATTTAATCGTGATTAGTGACGGACATAATTGAATATAATGAATTCGAAAACTTGAGAATCGATACTTACATTTGAAACAATGTTCTTGAGTTCAACACGACCTTTAAAAGTCGATGTAGGTCGTAGGCCTAATTTACATGGTACAAGATTTCCACACACTGACTATGAACAGTATACCGGTGATCAAATTACAATTGAATGTTTAAAGAATTAGGGATTTCGCCATCATGTTGGGCGCTTTTGTATCCAATGTGCTTTATTTTATTAGATTAGAGAATAAAAAAATACTTATGGTCGATTGTTTGGCTTGATGTTATTTGGTTTTTCGAACAGTTTGACCGATCAGAGTTGCTGAACCGAAAGAAGTTTTCAGAGGAAACCGACGAAGTTTCCCCGGTAAAACTGAATGTAAAGTTGCGAAACTTTTTAAGTCGCGTACTGGTAATTAATGTTTGAAGCTGGCCCCACGGTCGAACTTACCTGCCTCTCACATAGAGGACCCAGGTTCGATTCCCGGCTAGGTCAGGCGTTTTTACCTGGATATGAGGGCTGGTTCCAGGTTCATTCATTCGACGATTACCTTTAATTAAGGGGGTATTTAATGGTGAGATGGTGACCCTGGTCTAGAGAGCCAGGAATAAGGGCCGAGAGGATTCGTCACACTTACCATGCGTCACCTCGTATTCTGCAGGCGTTCAGACCGAGCAGCGGTCGCTTGGTAGGCGGAAGGCCCATTGGGGGTGTAGTTTGGTTTGGTTTAGGGGTGTTTGTAAGATTTTAAGTATACATATATCTCTTTTTGTAATATTTAGCCAAATTGTTCATGGTTCATTCATTCCCGGATTTTCCGTTTTCCCGTGTTGTATGTTTTTTTTACGGTGGTCCCTCCTAAAACGAAGAATCGAGGTTCCACTCTATTTGCCCATAATAATTCATTTAAGCAATGGAATTGTCTATTTTAGTTGTAGAGTACTTGTGATTTCCTCCTAACATTCACGTTGGGCTTTATGGCTCTTTGATTGCATAACGTATATTGAGTAACCTTGCTGAACACCCCTCTTTGTCTTAAACCATTTTGATCTTCCACCTCCCACTTCTACACTGGTCTCACAACCTTCATACAGTATTTGAACTTTTTTATTAATGAATCAGGACATTATGCTTCCTCAAGCATTGCCCTATTTTATCCTTTGGCACACTGTCATATGCCTTTTCCAAATCCAGGTACACTACTATCAAGTCCTTTCTTTTCTCCCAATGTTTCTCCATTAACTGATAGAGGAAAAAAATTGAGGTCTATCATTCCTGAATTACTTCTGCATCTGTGCTGTTCCTCAAATTGGTGTTCTAGTATTTTATTCAATCTCTTTTCTGTTATCTTTTCCATTATCTTAAGGCAGTGTGATAGTAGTGTGGTAGTGTGATTCCTCGGCAGTTGGTGTACTTCTCTTTACGTCCTTCTTGAATAGTGGTATTATAATTCCCTTTTTCTATTTTTTTTTTTTTTTTTTTTTTTTTTTTTTGCTAGTTGCTTTACGTCGCACCGACACAGATAGGTCTTTTGGCGATGATGGGACAGGAAAAGGACTAGGAGTGGAAAGGGAGTGGCTATGGCCTTAATTAAGGTACAGCCCCAGCATTTGCCTGGTGTGAAAATGGGAAACCACGGAAAACCATCTTCAGGGCTGCCGATAGTGGGGTTCGAACCTACTATCTCCCGAATACTGGATACTGGCTGCACTTAAGCGACTGCAGCTATCGAGCTCGGTTTTTTCCATTCATCCGGCACTTTATTCTTTTTCCATATCACCCCCAGTATCCGATGCAACCATTGTATTCCATGGTTTCCAGCTGCCTTAATCATATCCACTGTCAGCTCATTTACTCTTGCCGTCTTCCCACCTTTCATCTGTTTTAGGGCATTTTCAGTTTCTGCCCAAGAAATTGGATACTGTTTTCCCTCTACTTCAATGACTTCAGTGTCTTTTTCTTGTTCATTTTCAACATTCATTAAGCTTTCAAAATAATTCTGCGTCTCTTCCCTGATGTCTTCCATGTCCCTAACAATATCCCCATCTTTGTTTCAATTGCTTTTATATCTTCTCTATCAGACCTCTTACTTTTCAACAACCCATATAACAGTTTTGGATTCCCTTTGTTGTCTTCCTCTATTTTCTAGGTGAATATTTCCTAACTCTTCTCCTTTTCTTCTTTCACTACTCTCTTTGTACGTAATTTCTTCAGTCGGTATTCCTGGTCCAGTGTTTTCACCTTGTTCATCTTTTGGTACCAGCCCTTGTTTCTGATTTCTCTTCTCAACCTCCATGTTCTTTGCTATATTACATTTTTTAACCTTTTAAGTGCTGAGTTACCAGTTGACTGTTTGGTACCTCAGTGCTGAGTTTTTTCTTCCTATGTAAAAAAAGTGTGTAGAAGCCTCAATTTTTAACTTATCAGTGGGGTGATCAGCTTGAAATGTTTACAAATGTTGGTTCTTTATAAATCTAAATGCAAATGAAAGATCGTACCCTTTTGTTCAATATCATTTTGAGAGAAACAAACTTACACTTTTTGTGCCCTTGAGTACATCACATTTATACACAGTAAAAGAGTCCAAAATAAAATGATTTCCTAAAATCTGTAGGCAACTAATACATGTAACGCCATAGAAGTACATACGTTGATATTTTAAAATACTTTCTACACCTGGAATGTGGTAAGAGCTCATGTTTTCCACCGGTTGTTTGTATTACCGATTTGTTCAACCAGCTGCACCAACTGCACTGGCAGAAAAGTTTTAGAATAATCAATGATTTTGGGGTTGTCATCAAACACTACTTGGCTCCCAGAATCTGTCACAGTTACTTGAAAGTCTGGTGGAGAAAAATCATCAATCCACCATGAAAATAGTGATGAAATAGCTTTTTAACTCGCCATGCTTTCTTCTTTTGTTTAGAAGGAGGCTCTGTTACTTTCTCACTTAAAATATTTTCAGCACTCTGTGTATCACTCTAACTTTCAAAATCTCTTAACAATTCATTAAAATCATCATCTTCACCATCACTTTCCGCTGTGGTTAATAACTGAAAAATTATTTGATCCGTAATAACATTGCTCCAAGAGCAACTGTAGCTTGTTGTTCCGCCATGTTTTTTTAACATCATAGATGAATTCCGCAGACGTCTACAAAAAGCTCTGTAAGTTACTTCCCGAAGCTATAAGCCATGATCAGTTAGTTGTACATAATGCCCAATAGATGGCAGAACATGCCAGTGATCGAATCGGTACTTGAGAGTGAACTGGGAAACTCAAAGAAATTAAAGTTCTCATGCACCGTCTATAGACGGGTGTAGCATTGCTGGACCGGCCGCACCAGCCCGTCTATAGGCAGGCGTAGCACTCATCGGGTCAATTGTATCTTTTACTCTATCATTCCACCAACTGGATTAAACAGAGTAGCAAAAGGATCCAGCTTCTTCCACCAAGTACGAAACCTAATCTGGGACAAGGGATTCCCTCTAAGAGCATTCTACAATTTGAAATTCATCGGCGCTTTTCCATCACGTGTCACATACATTTCAACCGGCACATTGTCTTCTCCCAAACTTGGGTTCTCAAGCTTTTTCTCTCCCCTCCTAGCCATTCGTGGTGATGGTGACTACTAAGACGGACTGTCAGTTCTGAATTTTCAACACAGTGAACATGTTCTGTTTTTGAATTGTACCAAACTGCAAAATGTTTAGACTAAGAGGTCCGCAACCTCATTATAAGCACTTATTGTTTGTTTCCGTCTGTATCATTTGTTTTCATTTCTTTTCTTCTTAGGTTTAACACACTTTTTTAGATTCAATTATGTATAATATTAACCTTTTTTTCACTGAATTTGTCTCAATGAGTTATTTGTTGCTCCATCTAATGATGGAAATGTTCTATATTGTATTGTTTTCTATTTCTGTAATGTCTCTTTTGCTTTTCATTTGTTCCTTCATTATGTTTTTAGCACATTTTAAGCTTGTATTATGTAAACAACTTTAACCCCCCCCCCCCATTTCACTGAAGATGGCTCAAACGAGTCGAAACATGTTTGAATTTTATTACTCCATCTAATGGTGGAATTATGTCATGTATTGAATGGGAGGATCCATTAAATTTTTTCTTCATAAAGTGAAAACCGTCAATAGAGAATGATTCTAATATCTTGTAACAGACAATATATAAAACCTTTGAATTTTATTACTCCATCTAATGATGGAATTATGTATTGAATAGGAGGATACATTAAATTTTTTCTTTGTAAAGTGAAAACCGTCAATACAGAATGATTCTAATATCTTGTAACAGACAATGTATAAAGCCTATCTCCTGCCAATTATGACGTATAGTCTGGAGACCTGTGTCATAAATAAGAGAGAAGTGAGTCAAATGCAAGCATGTGGAATGAAGTTCCTTAGGTCAGCTCTACAAAAAACCAGAAGAGGCAGCATCAAGAATGAATATGTAAGGAGATACCTGCAGGCAAACTTGACCATGGAGGAAAGGATAGGTGCTGCGAGATTAAATAGGTTAGGTCATGTTAAGCTAATGCACCCAACTTGAACTACATGCCTATATCTGGAGATGGCGGTGCCTGGAAGAAGACCTGTTGGACGGCCTAGAAATAGATGGACAGACCAGGTTAATGAAGATCTCGAGAGGAGAGGAGTAACATGGGATGCAGTTGAGAGGAAAAAACTATACCAGGAGAGAATTCAGTGGAGGCATATCGTTCACAAAGTTCGTACCCGGCTTGCTGGAAGGAAATCCTGATGATGATGATGATGATGATGATGATGATGATGATGATGATGATGATGATGATGATGAATGTATATTGAGTACATGTTAATCAGATTTTTAGTACAGAGCTTATATAATCTGTAAAAACCACTATATAACCCTTTTAGTACTGTGACAGTTAAAATTTAGTGTCTCATTCAGTCCTACACTCATTTAAATATAAGTCACTCACCAAGGAGTTGCCATTTTACTGCCAAACTTGGCATGCAGATAGTCAAATGATTAGCATAGTTATGTGATTAGTTGAATGGTCTTGCCACCAGAGGCTCTAAACCTGCTGCCACCCATGGCCTATGTAAAGGTTCGCAGAGGGTACTTGTACACAGTAGATCACTTTCCGGTTGTCAATAGCTATTCAACCGCTCGACATGTCTCTGTGATGCAGTCAAAGCTATCAGAGTTTGAGATGTGTCATCTTAAGAATTCGTGATGCTGGAAGGTCATATCAACAAATCACCCATCAACTAGGCCATTCTGATTAGACTGTTAGTGTGTGCTGGGACCAGTGGTTGTGTAAGGATGTGCCCACTGCTGGTGTGCTGATGTGAGGGGCCATCGCATGTAATGGTTGGTCACCCTTAGTAGTGACATGAGGGACATTGACAGCACAGCGATACGTACACGAGATTGAAAATAATAATAAGTTATTTGATTAAGTTGGCCACCCAATCAATACAATAAATCTCGTCTTTGTTGAATTACATTGACATATTAATTAAAATGGTACATGTTTCGCCTTACATATAGGCATCATCAGCCATGGGTTTAACCTTGAATTAAAATCAGGCACCTGATTTACATATAAATAAAATAAAACTAATTTATAAATGCTATTTGCTTTATGTCGCACCGACACAGATACGTCTTATGGTGACGATGGGATAGGAAAGGCTTAGGAATTGGAAGGAAGTGGCTGTAGCCTTAATTAAGGTACAGCCCCGGCATTTGCCTGGTGTGAAAATGGGAAACCATGGAAAACCATCTTCAGGGCTGCCGACAGTGGGGCTCGAACCCACTATCTCCCGATTACTGGATACTGGCCGCACTTAAGCGACTGCAGCTATCAAGCTCGGTTTAATTTATAAAAAGCCTTGAAGAGAATTGAATGAAATTTAACATATGGTAAGAGACTAGTACAAAGTTGGTTTTAAAGACTATGCTATGAGTGAGAAGTTTACATTTGGTGAAAGTATTTGCAATAGTGACTTTGAACAACTACCATTATAAGTAAAATGAATAAAGCAACAGTTTGTTATAGACAAGTGGTAAAATTGCTATAAAATGAAGTTGACTGACTAGCAATTAGAACTAGAAAATAATGAGAAATGACGATCAAAATCGTATTTTTGAAACTTAACGTTGAATAAAAGAATGTTGGAAGATGGTCAAGTGACCTGTAATTATTTGTTTACGTAAGTCAAAAGTCAATAGCATACGGTGATGTTGTGGTTCACTTTAATGAAGGAAGTACGAGGTTGTAGCTGAAGGTTAATATACGATGTTGGTATTGGACTTCTGTAGACCATCTCATTTGATATGATGCTATAACATTGTAATAACATGTAGGTTTGTTGACATGCTGGTCGAAAGGGCAATGTGACAGTTGAATGTTGGATCAAAAGTAGAATCTGTAAAAGGAAACCAGAAACGTGGTGTTAATTTTATGAAGAAAAAAAAAAAAAAATCGTAATAAATTTTAGGTGGATATCGTGTACACTTACCATTTGATGTTGGTGAGAGTAACTTGTTATGTTATGAGCTAAGAGTTGTTGACGACTGTCGAGCTCTTACTACGTGTGTTATAGCTGAAGGTTTGTATTGGAGGGGGATCTGTTTGCAAAGGTGTGACTATGGGCTTGTTTGTAATACTTGGAGGGGAGCTACTAGCGGTGGGGGAGAAGGAGGAAAGTGTATTGCTGTGCATATTGTATTGGTGGGATGCCGTTGGAGGGAGCGGTGTTAGAGTGGGTGTGGCTATGGATCTATTGGTTGTACTTGATTGGGAGGTACTAACAGCAGGGGAAGGGAGGGGAGTGTATGAGTTATAGAAGAAAGTCCCATGTACGAACAGATTTTATTACTATTACAAGAATCAATTTCCCCTCACCAATATATTCTTAAAAATTTTCAACCTTAAATTAATAAGCACTCCTACCTCTTCTATAAGTAATGCACTCCCCTCCCTTCCCCCTGCTGCTAGTACCACCGATTTAAGTACAACCAATAGATCCATAGCCATACTCACTCTAACACCACTCCTTCCAATGGCAGTCCACCGATACAATATGCGCAGCAATACACATTCCTCCTTCTCCCCCACCGCTAGTAGCTCCCCTCCAAGTATTACAAACAATCCCATAGTCACACCTTTGCAAACAGATCCCCCTCCAATACAAACCTTCAGCTATAACACACGTAGTAAGAGCTCGACAGTCGTCAACAACTTTTAGCTCATAACATAACAAAACAAGTTACTCTCACCATCATCAAATGGTAAGTGTACACGATTTCCACCTAAAATTTATTACAATTTTTTTTCATAAAATTAACACCACGTTTCTGGTTTCCTTTTACAGATTCTACTTTTGATCCAACATTCAACATGTTAGCTACATTCAACTGTCACATTACCTTTTTAACCAGCATGTCAACAAACCTACATGTCATAACAACGTTATAGCATCATATCAAATGAGATGGTCCATAGAGGTCCTTCAGCTACAACCCCGTACTTCCTTCCTTAAAGTGAACCACAACATCACCATATGCTATTGACTTTTGACTTTTATCTTACATAAACAAATAATTACAGGTCACTTGACCATTTTTCAACATTATTTTATTCAACATTAAGTTTTAAAAATACGATTTTGATCGTCATTTCTCATTATTTTCTAGTTCTAACCGTTAGTCCGTCAACTTCATTTTGTAGCAATTTTACCACTTATCTATAACGAACTGTTGCTTTATTCATTTTACTTATAATAGTAGTCATCCAAAGTAACTATTGCAAATACTTTCACCAAATGTAAACATCTCACTCATAGCATAGTCTTTAAAACGAACTTTGTACTAGTCTCTTACCATATCTTAATTTTCGTTCAAGTCTCTTCAAGGTTTTTTTATAAATTAGTTTTATTTTATTTATATGTAAATCAGGTGCCTGATTTTAATTCAAGGTTAAACCCATGGCTGATGATGCCTATATGTAAGGCGAAACATGTACCATTTTAATTAATATGTCAATGAAATTCAACAAAGACAAGATTTATTGTATATATATATATATATTTTTTTTGCTTTACGTCGCGCCGACACAGATACTGTAGGTCTTATGGCGACGATGGGATAGGAAAGGCCTAGGAATTGGAAGGAAGCAGCCGTGGCCTTAATTAAGGTACAGCCCCGGCATTTGCCTGGTGTAAAAATGGGAAACCACGGAAAACCATCTTCAGGGCTGCCGACAGTGGGGCTCGAACCCACTATCTCCCGATTACTGGATACTGGCCACACTTAAGTGACTGCAGCTATCGAGCTCGGTATTTAGTGTATTGATTGGATGGCCAAATTAATAAAATAACTTATTGTTATTATTTTCAATCAATATCATCAATACGGATCAAAAATGATATTTATCACATGTAATGTACACGAGATCTTGCGGCCTTGTCGATCTCATGGCAAGGCTTCCAAGAGCCATTTCCCAGCAGGATAATGCTTGGCCACATGCAATAAGGGTATCGTGGGTGGGCCTCCACAACATTGCCACACTTCCGTAGCCTGTCATATTTATCGCCCATAGAACACGTTTGCGACCACCTGGCTGCCAATTTCAACATCTTAGAAGTTTACACGATCCAGGGCAGTGGTATTCAAACTTTTTGGTTGGCGTACCCCCAAAATCCAATGGTTTTACTTTTGTACCCCTGAAGTACGAGTATATTGCGATTATACAAAAAATAATTGTTGCCGGAATGCAAATGATATTAACTATAATCATAATCATTATTTATTTACTTATTTATTTATTTATTTATTTATTTATTTATTTATTTATTTATTTATTTATTTATTTATTTAATAAATGTGCCACCAACAGAGACACGCTCCAATTATAGGTGGCTTTTACAAATTATTTGAACAAATAACATAGAAATACCAAAAAGAAGAAAATGTGAAAACTCTATGTAAATGAGATGATAATGCTCTGTATGAAATGGATGAAACAATATATCATATACAGAAGCCTGCTAATAAATCAAACAAAAAAATGTAACAAAATCATGTAAATATTATACATATAAACAAATCACTTCGACGAGAAAAATTCTTTTAATATATTTACATATGTGTCATATTCATAAGCAAAGTCAAGATCTATATGATACTTATTAATTAAGTTATTTTATGTTTCACACATATTGATAAATGGAGAGTTCTTAAAAAATACAGTTTTGGAGACTGGAGTAATAAACAATTGCCGAAATCTTAAATTTCCTTTTCTAACATTAAAGCATAACTCGTGAAGCGAACTATTATCGTCAATTAATGCATTAACCACCTTATAGAGATAAATTTGTTGAGCTATTACACGCCTACTGGCTAGCGATACATATTTAAATTCATTCAACAAAAATCCATATGAAACATAATTTGTAAAGGGGAATATCTTATATTTTTTATAATAAATATATCTTAAAAAGCATTTCTGCACCCTTTCAATTTGATTTTGATAAGATTTATAACATGGAGACCAAATTATACATGAATACTCAAGTTTTGATCGGACAATACTATTGAATAATAAGGTGAGTGCATACGTGTTAGAAAAATCTCTTGAATTTCTAATTATAAAACCAAATTTCTTATAGGAATCATTAACCATTGTATTAATATGCTCCTTGAAAGATAAATTTCTTGTAACAATTACCCCTAAGTCATTAACAGAGTGAACAACATTGAGTTCTTCATTATTAATTTTATATTTATAATTCAATGTATTTTTCTTATTTGAAATCTGAAGGAAACAGAATTTATTTATATTAAGTTGCAAACAGTTTTCAATACTCCATGCGTATAAGTAATCCAAATCATATTGTAATTTCAACATGTCATCATTTTTTATCTCTTTATAAAGTTTGACATCATCAACATATAATAAACACTGAGAAAACCTAATTCTAGTGGGCAGATCATTAATATATAAAATAAAGAATAAAGGACCAAGGTTAGACCCTTGTGGTACACCAGAAGTAACATTGTATGCGAAAGACTCATGTTGATGATAGTAAACATATTGTTTCCGTGCACTAAGATAAGATGCAAGCAGTTTTAACCAAGGAGGTGTTAGACCAAAGCATGACAACTTTTTCATTAAAATGCCGTGATCTAATTTGTCGAAGGCTTTGGAAAAATCTGTGTATATTACGTCGACCTGTCCTTGATTATTCAAAACGGCATATGCGTATTGTATAAATTTTAATAGATTAGTCGTAGTTGATCTACCTGGCATAAAACCATGCTGATTGATATGGATACCGACCCTCACATGATTAAATATACGTGTGTACATTATTTGCTCAAATACTTTAGCCGGTGCACATAAAATACAAACAGGGCGATAGTTTTCAATATTTTTACTGTCCCCACATTTAAAAACTGGACACACTTTCGCTATCTTCCATACTTTTGGAAAGGTTTGCGTTTTTACCACAATGTTATATAAGGCTCGTAAGGGAAAATCCAACACATTAGAACAAGCTTTCAGTACATACGGCGGTATACCATCAACACCACATGACCTTTTAGGTTTTAATTTTTTAACAGCTAACATATATTCCTTTTCATCCACTAATTCTAAAGATAATGGATAATTAACATATACATCAGATGAATCAGGAATATCATAGGTTGGTGGAGGTTTCGAATATACCAATCCAAAAAAGGTGGCAAAGCCATCAGCTATGAACATTTCATGTGATTGTAAGATCTGCGGCCGTGAAAGCCATTTTTGATATAATCGTTATAGTCTTCTGCAGTTTATCCCACTTGCTCGGGTTCCTGCAAAGAGTTGTGGCCAGGGATTTAAGTTCGCATCCCCTTCCTGACACCACGGAATTTTCAACTGAAAATCCCACCCCAGGAAGACTGAGAATCAAACCATGGTCGCCGGGATGACAGGCAAGCAGCTAAGCTGCTACACCACCCTGTTCTCCAATAATGAGAATAATGTATATATATCATCGCTGGGCAAAGGTAACCTCTTAACTCCTTTGGAGTAAAGTTTACAGAACTGAGCAATCAGCAATGGCTGAACAACTGTTCCTGACATTTTCATTGTTTAACAATAGCCCAATAGTCTTCTGTTCCCTTCTCATGCAGCACAGCAACCTTTCACAGGAAAGGTGTAAAAACGTTGTTTTCTTGTGAGTGGAATCATGAGGTTTTCATTGTCTAGCAGTGATGTTTCTTCTTCCTGGTGTTTTCCTGCTGGTTCAGGGTCGACTATTTTAATCTTAAATTTCTATCAAACACTTTCTTGCCTTGTCAGTACTTTACATATTTTATTATACTTAATTACTGTACATGTTTCAAGAGCTAACAACTCTCTTCTTCAGCAGTACTAAAACATCGAAACTAAATCTTTGGACTTGATACATTTGTACAAATATAGTTATCAACAGAACAATTATATATAAATCTTGAAATTGTTAAAATATTTCTTTGTGACTAGTGGCTTTACGTCGCACCGACACAGATAGGTCTTTTGGCGATGATGGGACAGGAAAGGGCTAGGAGTTGGAAGGAAGCAGCCGTGGCCTTAATTAAGGTACAGCCCCAGCATTTGCCTGGTGTGAAAATGGGAAACCACAGAAAACCATCTTCAGGGCTGCCGACTGTGGGATTCGAACCCACTGTCTCCCGGATGCAAGCTCACAGCTCGCGGTCCTAACTGCACAGTCAACTCGCCTGGTGTTTTGATGTTTTGGCACACTGTCGAAGAAGAGAGTAGTTAGCTCTTGAGACATGTATGGCAATTAAGTAGAATAAAGTATGTAAAGTATTGACAAGGCGGGAAAGTGTTCTATAGAAATTGAATATAAGTCAATACGGACAGGATTAACCAACATGGTTAAAATAATCAATTCTGTTTTAATCTTATACAAAATATATATATGAATATAATTATTAATGCAGCAATTACTATTGTATCTTTGTATTGCTGCTGAAAAGATTTGAAGTGATTGAGTGGATTTTACAACAAACAAACAAAAATGGACAGTGCAGCATAAGTAAGCATTTTACATAACTAGTCAATGGGAGGTATAAACTGACACATGGGACTCTGTGCAGTGGTAAACAAAAACACTAAATCAAAACGAGATTTTATTGAAAGTGAGCAGCCTCAACTGCTCACTGAAAACAGAAGCCAGGATGACTCCGTGTACCACACTTTGAATACCACCGATCTAGAGGACTGTTTGCAGACAGATATGCCACTGGATACGATACGAAAACTGTTTGCCTGTATGCCCAATTGTTTCACATCTTATATCCAAGCTAGTGGCAGTAGGCCTATTAGAGTCTTCCATTAAGTATTTAGTTTTCCACAAATAAACTACCTTTCTGCTCTGATGTTGTAATCATATTACCCAATGTTATCATCGCCCTTATTAAGTTTCATGTGACTCCTACTTGGTGCATGTTTTTTATTTTTTAAAAATATGTTGGTCTCACTCATATCTGATTACATGTTTTCTTAGAACACCTCCATTCATAAGGTTCCTGTCTGGGTCTCTTGCGGGTGTGACATCACAGTCGCTCACCTACCCTCTGGATCTTGCGAGAGCTCGTATGGCTGTCACTCACAAGGAACAGTACAGGACGTTGGGACAGGTAAAGTATTTAGCTTCATCATGCATTTTACAAGTTCCCTCTGTTTTCTCTTATATGCTTCCCTGCTTGTCTTAGATAAATAGCTATTCAAGAATGCAAAATTATCTCTTCCGATAAAGGCATGTGTGAAGTGCAAGTGAATATTCTCAAATATATACTTGCTAAAGAATTATAGAAAATTATATAAATCTTTTTGTAGGAACGTCAAGAAAAGTCACAATAAGAATCAACAAACAAGTAACCTTCTGCAGCTAAATACGACTGAACAGAATTGATCATAACTACTCCTTTGAGGCAACTTGCTTGCCATCAAAATCAGTTGTGAAGACATCACCCTTCATTAATAAAGATATTTCTTATTTGAAGTTGAGCATAAACAAATATGTATCACACTAGTATTTACTTGGTCCATTTATGTACTGTATATCAAGCAGATGGGTATTTTAGTGCACATGCTAAATTTTACTTAGTTATAATTGTATGATGATCGTCAAAATGAATTTCCTGTAGAAAAAATGGGTATACCCTTTTCAGGCCATGCACTTATATTTCTAGCAGCAAGACATCATAGTTTAAGTCCCACTAGTTGCCATCGTACTAATAGAAGAACTTTTCTTGAAGAAATAATTAAGTTCTCTCTGTCTGAGGAATTCAGATTACATACATACATACATACATACATACATACATACATACATACATACAACATTTTTTAAATAGTCTTTCAGTACTTAACCTGCACACGTCTCTCTGGAGAAAAATATTGGACATTCACCTCTGCTCTTTCACCACCGTTATTTGTTGTTGCTCGAATCGTCAGTCGATAGACTGGTTTGATGCATTCTTCCATGCCATCCTATCCTGTGCCAAACTTTTCATTTCTACTTAACTACTGCATCATACATCAGCTCTAATCTGCTTGTCATATTCTTACCTTGGTCCACCCGTACTGTTCCTAACGCCCACACTTCCCTCAAAAACCAACTACAAGTCTTGGGTGTCTTAAGATGTGCCCTATCATACTAGCTGTTCTTCTCATCAAATTCAGCCAAATCACCAATCCAATTTAGTATCTCTTCTTTTGTGATTCGATCTACCCATCTGACTTTCAGCATTCTTCTCTAGCACCACATTTCAAAAGCTTCTGTTTTCTTCTTTCTGAGCTAGTTATCATCCATGTTTCACTTCCATACAAATGCCATGCTGCAGACAAAAGTCTTCAGAAACATCTTTCTAATTCCTGTATCAGTGTTCGAGGTGAGCAAATTTCTTTTCTTGCTTATGCAAGTCTGCATTTTATATCCTCCTTACTTCTACCATTGATAGTTATATTACTATCATAGTAACAACATTCATCTATTGATGCTTTCACAGCCTGTGCTTATAGACATGATATGAGGCGTCTAGTATCAAAACCGGCCAAGTCACTCAAGGCATATTTTTCAATATGGACGAAAAACCTGTAGAGACAAAGCAATGATGGTCAGAAAATATTTTTTTTCACAGTTATATCCTTAATGATTTAATATTTAAGTTCCACTGTTTTGAGAAATCTAACTCATAATTAACCCATTTTTTTTGTTAATTTAAATTTTGACTTGGCCGTTTTTGTTGCAGTTTTGTACAATTTCAGTCTGTTTTTGTAAAACTGTATTCTTTTTAAATTCCAAATGCTTGTGAAAAAAGGCAATTAAATGAAAATGAATTGACATTTTAATTACTTTTATTTATTGCAATTTAAAAAAGCATTTCAGCATAAATGAGATAATAATAAACGAAGAAGAACATCATAAAGCTGAGGAGAATACAAAATAGGATTTCTCTCATTAAAAATTTATAGTTTACTTAGATCTTGAACACAGTAAAGTAAAACGATCGTCAATAATAGTCACTTATGTTAATAGAATCATTATTAAGATAGGTACTGTTCAAACATACTAAGTAATATTGTTGTTGAAAGTCTTCAATTTGCTCTCATTTATAATACAATATCAGGCATTTCTCGTGGACTGTTGATGCAGACTTCAGAGATGGTGTTGGAACTATCATGACCAATGAAAGCTGTTTCACTTGCTAATATTACAGTTTTATAAAACTGCAGTGCTGGAAGATTTCTGACGCTATATTATTACTATTATTATTATTATTATTATTATTATTATTATTATTATTATTATTATTGGTATGGTTTTTAATGTGAGTTAGAACACACACTCACACAAACATGCATAGTTAGATCATCTTATTTTCTTCTCAAATGTGCTCATTTGAATTCTTTTTTAATCTCGAAAAATGAAACATAGAAACCCATATTTTAGGTTTGACAGTTCTGCGAGGCTAATTTCTGAAAACACATCAACCTAAAATCAACCTAACTGCTTCAAGAATCGAACGAGAAACTTCGATAATCTGTAGTAAAATTAAATGAAATATTATTCTTACTGCTCTCGTTTTCGTTCTTGTGATTTCCACTGTGACGTATCTCTTGTTCTCTTTCTGGGGGTTTCATTTGTTGATGTTTCCATTATGTGGCACAAGGTATGAAAGTACATTTTTCAGTTCACCACTCGGAACAATATCCACGTTACAGCACACAATAATGACAAAATACGAACACACCGGAAATAGGATTGCTTTGGCGCCAGTGACGGTAAGAATCCCGCGAGTATGTAAATCAGTGTTGCAAACGAACAAAAGACAAAATATTATGACTTCAAAGAATATACATTACAAGGAACGATTTTGCCTACTGATATTATCACACAAGGTTCCAGACAATAATGCTGCATCATAAAGATTGTCGCTCGTTCCTTGACTTGGCCAGTTTTGAATTCACTGGCTGCATGACTTGGCCGATTCTGTTGCACGACCGAGAATTCAGTGCTCTGTAACATGAAGACATGGACGATCTTAAAGCATATTCTTGTTTCACCTGATAGTGCTATACTTCTACTTCAAATTGATAACCGTAACTCATTTTTGTAAATTTTGTGACTTGGCCGGTTTTGATACTAGACGCCTCATATAGGCTTTTGTGCTTATGCCGTGTCAAGAAAATAAGGTGAAATTCTTTACGTTTTGCAGAGAACTGTGCTCTGCATCATCAGAAGAAAATCTTGACTGTCCACGAGAAAGGCTTCTTTAAAAGAAGGTGATGCAGAGCACAGTACTCTGCGAAATGTAACGAATTTCACCTTATTTTCTTGACCCAGAATAAGCCCAAAAGCCTATATCATGTCAATATTCATCTACTTCATTGAAGACTTCATTTCCTAATCTAATAGTTTCTTCATCACCTTTGTTTGACTGCACTCCATTACTTTTGTTTTTCACTTATATCTTTTCATCTTGTGCTCCTTCCCCAAAACTCTGTCCATACCATTCAGCAGTTTTACCAGATCTTCTGCAGTCTCAGATAAAATAAAAATATTGTCGGCAAATCTCAGGGTTTTGATTTCCTCTCCTTGGATTGTGATTCCCTTTCCAAATTCCTCTTTGATTTCCTTTATTGCCTGTTCTGTGTAAACATTGAAGAGGAGAGGGTCCAATTGCAGCCTTGCCTCACTCCTTTGTGGATTGCTGCCTCTTTTTCAAAGCCCTCGATTCTTATCACTGCAGACTGATTTTTGTACAGATAGTAGATAATTTTCCTTTGTCAGTATCTGATCCCGATCATATTCAGAATCTCGCATAGCTTGGTCCAATCAACATTATCAAGGGTCGAATTCATAGTCAGCACTTGTATATAAGTGGAACCCTTAAGTAATAAGGGATCACTTATATGAGTTTATATTTCATAGACAGCACTTATAGAGCACACTCATTGATACAGTAAGTATCACTGGAGATGTGGCAATGCTGTATATTATGCTCATGCTTCCTGGATCGTGTAGTTCTGGCTACCGAATAGTGGGATGATCTATTGTGTTTTGTTTATCGAAGGACATCGCGCGTACGTGCACGAAATTTTTGAGGTTAAAAGATCGTCTATATTGGATTTGATTATCAGAATGGATAACAAAACAGTGAGCTGAGACGGCACCTGCAAGAACTTGTGTCGAAGTACAGTACATGCACATAATATAGAACAAGTAGACCAACACAGTTTCTCATCAGAATATGAATGACGTGAGAAAAACTTGTTGTGGACAATGCAAACTACGAAAATGCTCAGAGTCTAATTTTCTTCTTAATATAATATGTTTATAGTTATCCAGGCACTTGAACAGATACAAATATTCATCCAAATGTAGAATATCTAGCCTTACAACGCTTTTAATGATTTGACAAATATATCCGTAGCCGTTACGTTGTAATAGACCTAATTACTTCCCCAATAAAATGTAATTAGTATGTTTTGATGTGCAATGCCATAATTTCAGAAACTTCTGATATATACCGGCAAACAATTGGTTGACCAACCTGATTAATTAGCACAAATCAACCTTAAAATAAATGGTAGTAGTGCAACGCGTTCATTTTTCTTATAACTCAGTATAGTTCTTTACTATTCCATAGCCCTACAGCCTTGGTAACTTATCAACTTGTAACACATTTCCAGTTAATTAAGCGAAATACCGGTAATGATGTTGGTGGTGATGATATTATCAATAATAATAATAACCTGAAATTGAGAGGTGGCATAAAATCTCAAAACAATATCTTCATTAATGGTGAGATAGTGAGTCCTCTAGAGGTTATGTTCACTCTCTCAATCAAAGGAACAAGAATATTCATAACTCTCACTTTACTAAAACGAAACCTTCTTTAAATTGTTGGTCACATTACATTTCAACAGGATTTTCCATCTCTACTGTGTGCACGGAAAGTATTCTGTGAATGAAATGCAACATATTCAGCAAAATCATCCTCCATCTTGCTGCAACATAAGCGAGTCACTTAAGTTGTGTGGGAGGTCCACTTATAGTAATAAGTGGGACACTTAAGTAAGTAATATGAAATGAAACCTGGCTTATAAGGGGCACTTATGTATAAGTGCTGTCTATGAATTCCGCCCTAAATGCCTTTTCTAATTCTACAAATGCCATGTACATGGGCTTATCTTTCTTAATTCAGTTCTCTCAGATCAGACGTAAAGTCAGGATTGCTTCATGTGTTCCTAGATTTCTTCGGAAGCCTAACTCATTTTTACCTTGTCTTTCCATTCTTCTGTAAATAATACGTGTTAAAATTTTTCAGGCATGAAATACTAAACTAATGGTGCAGTAGTTTCCACACTTGTCAACACTGGCTTTCTTGGGAATAGATATAGTAATATTCTGTCGAAAATCAGATGGCACTTCTCCTGTATCATACATTCATCCTTAGCTGTCCTGCACTTCCTATCTACTTCATTCTTTATTTGTCTGTATTCTTTTCTGCCCTCCTCATTTTTTGCATTCTTGTACTTTCGTCGTTCATGAGTTAGGTCTAGTATCTCCTGAGTTATCCATTGTTTCATAGTTGATCTTTCCTTTCTTCCTAACCTTTCTTTAGCAGCCTTACAGATGTTTATTTATATGACCTAAATTTTCTTACTTTGTTACCAACTAGTTCTGTGTCATAATTTAGTTCCACACTTCTTAACTTTGTCTACATAATTAAAAACTGAGTTTAACCATAATTGCCGTGACTGCACTTTGCTTCTCTTATCCACATGGCCAAGTGGGTAATGTATCCTCCTCCATTTGCTTCACATAACCACACCACTAATTCCAGTTCATGTGTATAACTTCACCAATCAAAATCATTATTCTAACTTAACCTGTATCTCTTCATTACAATACTTTCCTGCCAGGCTATGGATCCTCCATGAATTTAATGTGTGCATTGCTTACACTGTTTGTGCCGACCATTGCATTCGTTCAGCTGAGCTGTTTATTCTCTCTGTTAAACCAAAGAACAGAAAAGGTTATTAAAACCTGTTGAAATTCTCGCACAAACAAGTAAACATCTGTAGTTCAGCAAAGTTTCATGATGTGACGCTGGGGTATTCTTGTCATTTTCACACATCACTTGCCCTTCACCAACTTGTCCTCAATTCTCTTTCTGTGTGAATGGAGCAGGAGATAGAGCTGATGCATGCAGTTTTAAATTTGCACACAGAACTGTTAAGGGTTCGTGGTACTATGCTGGTCCTCGTTATAGCACCACTTGTCATTAGCTGGCAGCGAACATCTGGCCAATTTATTGACTTGTATAACATGTCATTGGTCTACCTAGTATGGGCTCTCCAAGAAGCATGAAAATTGTTTGATAATTGCCAGAGGACAGTTAAGGCAATAAAAATTAAGCGATAAAAAGCTGCCAGCTGGGCAAATCCAAACTTCCGTCTTTATATGAGTAATTGGTGAGAGCAACACATCTAGTTTCAGGGTGTTATTACAGAGTGCATGTAGTGCTTTTAATTTTCTTACAGTAAATCCATTTTTTGCTTTTATAGTTACCATATTTACTCGTGTATGCCTTGGCTTTTTGAGGTGAAGAAAATGTAAAAAATAAATCTTGCATACATGCCTTAATTCGTCAGAGAAGAACAACAATTCTGCTTCGAAAGGGGTACAAGCCTTATGCAGCTCTGATTACATCACATAAATTTGTGAATAGTTTCGTCCGTATGACCCACGCAGTGAAAACACGCATCAAAGTCATGCGGTACATCTGTGTTTCGTAGTTAAGAAATGTCTGCCTCTGTAGCGTAGGTCTACTGCAGCTCTGGTGACATCGTACAAATAGGTGAATAGTTTTGTGTCCGACCCGCACATTGCAAGCACGCATCAGTCATGTATATATGTCTGTGTTTTGTGGTTAAGAATGTCCGCCAGCATAATGGTTAGCACAATTAGCTGCCGTTCTCGTCAGCCTGAGTTCGATTCCCGGTACCATATTGCCAGAGATTTACGAATGGCAGGAAGGTCGATATGCGGTAAAAATGGTACATGCAACTCGCTTCCACTGGGGGCCTGTCTGAAAAAGAGCTGCACCACCTGGGAATGAGAAAATGGGTGTACTTTAGTGAAATATTCACGGTTGTTGCTAGGCCCATTAATATAGGCAGACGAGATCATTAACAAAGTGGTCATTTCATATCTCATGACTCGGGCCAGTATATGGTTTTTGGGAGAGAAGTAGATTCAAAACGTGATAAAAAAAAACAATCGTCACAGTTGTTTTACTCGCCAACGTACCTAACAAATAATAATAAAATATTATTGCATTTTTATGTCCTGTACCAGTAAAATAGCCCGACTTTATGAATTAATTTTTAAGTTAGCACGAAGTAGTTCTCAGGGCAATACTGGGTAATTTCTAGCTAGGGCTTGGTACAGGAGGCAGGGTCCTATCTACAAGAAAATTTTTAATTAGATTAAATCGTAGTTTTTTTATTCATAAAATGCATAAGTGCATATCACCTTACTGTTGATAGTCGCTGTCTTCAGCATCGCCTTTTGATGACCGTGCTTCCAGTTCACCAGGCTGAATGGGACTGGAACACGTTCTGGAAGTTGCCAATATTACGTTGAGGTAAGGCCGGAACACCCAGGTCGGTTTGATATGGGTTTGAGTCTCGAACTTTCAACGTTCAGGACGGTCTCCGACGATCTCCAACGATGTTGCGGGGTAATCACTCATCACATAACTTACACGAGTGTCCGAATTTACACAGTCCCCTGACACTTTAGTTTAACAGCACTGTTTCATTTAATATGGTTGGGTATACCGCCGAATTCACTCTTAATCTTGTAGATAGAATTTATAAGTTCACTAAAGATGAAGATGCGAGTAGCATCGATATTGGAAGAAAATAAAGAACAGTTCATGAATAAAAATAACGAAACTGAAAATTGTTCACACACTTGGCACAGTTTGTGGTTATTTTCCAGTAAATAAAGTAGCACTTGACATTGAAAGAAATGTATGACTGCTCTAGAGTTTATCAAAGACACTGCTGTCAGTCATGAAACAATACTAAACACTTTGACGTAGAAATAAGGTTGAAATGAAAAGCGCAGTTCGTTGTTAGGCGCACTTGACAGTAAATAAAATAGGTGACTGTTCGAGAGTGTATCAAAGACACTACTGTCAGTCACATACAAATAATTTATACACTGTTCAGAAGAAATAATGCACAAATTGAATTGAAAAAAAAAAACATTTTGAATTCGGGGTGAAACAAATCAAAAAACAAAATCAAAATCTCTTTATTTGCAAATGAGGTGTCTACCCCGGTGGCAAATGGTACACAAAAATACATTATTGTCAAGCACTAAATATTAAATTAACAAGAGAAGAAAATTTTCCTATAATACATTATTATACAATTTATGCTAACATTTTTTCTATTAAACACACAGCTCATCCTTAATAAATTTATATTGTTTACAAAATACTACTTATAATATCTCCTGTACTACTTACAAATATAGTCAACTGATGTACTGTATCGTACCCAGGGGTAAATACCCTCTAGGACGATGCCTCCATTCCTGTATGAACATCCGACTAACTCAGAGTTGGGCAGAGTGTGGGTTGGTTGTCGATTGGGTCAGGATAAAAAGTCGAAGTTCTACACTAAAATAGCAATCAATGACAGGAAATGGAGGTATAACACGAATGAGAAACAATCATAGGGGGTAAAATGGATTTATTAATAAATATCCCCGATCATATCACAAGAAAATAATTAAATCAAGAAAAATATAAGAATGATTTGTAAAAAAAATGAACTCAAAGTATTGAAATAAGTCGAAATTAGAGACGTTAATTGAATGATTATACCAAATTTGACATTAAAAAAAAAAAAAAAACAAGTTCAACAAAGAACATTTATATAAATCAAGATTGAGATTCTTCTTATAGTCCAATGTTTATATTGTATGGCAACAAGTGTACGCAACACTGACATGTGGTATTTCCGTATGGAGTTTCACACTATCGCATCCCAACGATACGGTTTCAAAGTTAAGTTAATCCCGAGAGTCATCAAACTATTTCCGTAAAATAAAAGTTACATAATAAAGAAAAATTACGACGGAAAGAAAAATAATTAAGACGCAATGGACGCTATGTAAGTTATGCAAAATACTAGGGGCAAATCCTACACTATATTTACAACAATTCAAATAATCAAACTAAACATATATATACATCGGATATCGAGTAAAATCTTAAATGCTACACTGCTTCTAATGTGAATCCCGGTTCACTGCAAAAGATCTAGACAGAACTAGATAAACCAACAATATTTCAGCACTCGGGCTGTTCCCTTTAAAAACAACGAGACAAGGTATACAATCACAAATAACGATGTAAAATATCATCCTGTAAGGGAAAAACATATAAATAACCCTTCATATCACGAAGAAAGCAATGGGCAACATTGCCTCCTCCTGCTACGTTTGAGCGCTCAACAGCGCGGTCATCCGTCATGTACTTCCGGGTAGATTACGAGCTGAAAAGAAATGTTGAACTCCACTATGCTAAAGATTGGATTTTGTCTCCCGAGGCCGCCACAAGGAAATACTGTCTCCTTCACACTTACAGATAAACACAGGCCAGAAATCAGCTTGCCATGAGATAACGCCTTTCATCGGCTACACGGAAACTCACGTATATTCATTCCTTCTTAGCATGCTTGGGCCATTTAACAACATCAGCCTCACTAGTCTGGAATTAACACTGTCCATTCTGATCACAATATACACTCAGAACACACTAGGCAGGCACACACATCTGCACAATACACTTTATCTTGTCAGGCATACAATCAGCCTGAACCAACACATTATAATTCAGCATGCAATTTTTATCTCATTATTTCTCATGAATCCCACTGGCCTTTCCACATAATGAGATGCAGTTCGTGTCCTTGGCAGACCATCAGGCAAACAGAATCCAACTTAACTTCAAAGATCTTATTTTAACGACGACGTTCTGCAGCTCCTTCAATCAGCTTCTGTAAAATCATGCATCATGCAGAATAGCTATACCCATCTCTCTGAATAACCGAAATAAAATGAACTAATACGTGTTTAACGTTGTATAAAAATGAACCTGTCCATCTAGCCCTTCTAGCATATATTTAGGAAAACTCGGAATATCCTACGCTAAGTAACATACACAAATAAACAACAACTGATCCTATCAATCCCTCATTTTCCCAAACATCTAATCATAAAGCAAAATGAAAATAAAATAAACATGCATTATTCTCGTATCCGAATCTATCATAATAAAATTAAACAAACACATGCCGTCAGGCTTACTTTACATGAAAATAAAAATTCTATCTACACTGCCCTAATACCTTAACATAATTTACATATCATGCCATAAATAACACATGCGCCTTACTGTATTTTACATGACGACTCTCGAGATACCAGGATAGCAGCTTACATCCCCACTGATTTAGGGATCTACACCATGTTAATCACAGCATTAACATGTGGGAATGCACTTCCTTCCTCTGCAGGCGTATCCATCATCTTGCTGGAAATTAATCCACTGGAACACAGAAGACTATAGTTGATAATATCTTCGCTGCTTAATGCTGCGAGCCGAAATGCCCTTTCTCTTTACAAGATCAGCTAAACACACTGATTCACATATATATTACACACTTCACTTAAAGGGTAAAAATACAGTTTAAAAAGCAGCACACGGTTCGCTACGGAAGTTCATCGCGAAACGCGCCCGTCGTGGAATAGTGAAACAATAACACGTTTCCACTACACTTGTTACTCAGCAGTCACTAAACACCGTCTTTATCAATTGAAAGTAAACTCTGCCAAAATTTACTATTCCATTTACTCAAGTACTGTAAAATATTGCAACTGCACAATTTAAAGTATCATTGAGAACCAGTTACTGTTACTGGAATAACACCACGTTAATCACGATCACCAATCAAAGTTTGTGCTTCCGCACTATCCAAGCATTTAACACAGAGATACAGAGTTGGTGCTTCCGCACTATCCAAGTCTTTAACACAGAGTGACGCTCTCCAGAGCTAAGGTTACTGAGGAGGCTTTGGTGACGCCATTAATGCTGGGGTTCCCGGGTGTCTGAACCAACCACCAATCAGAGAGTTCGTCATATATGATGACACAATACTTATTGTGATATATTTACAAAACACAGCTCAAACACTAGCAAATCTCTTCCACCAATTTTTATAATACATTTCCAAATATATCTGACTTCAGAAACTGTGGAAAACCGATTTCCTACAGAAACTGACTTTTATCAACTGAGCACGTTGGTCATCCTGGAATTAAGATTTGGCGCGGTGTGGCCTCCAGGTTTGCCAAATCCTTAAGTTCCCATTGGCTGAAATATCTTGCTTGGTCAGCATCTAATACACGTGTCGATCCTTGCCAGCGCTTGGGTACGCTATCCTTTCTTACGGTCATACGGAAATATGAAGCAATATCCAGCGAACCACTGTCTTGCTCAACATCCGGTATTAACTATCTTAGGGTACGATGCTTTAACATGCTAGACTGTAACTTTTATGAATAAATTTTACAGATTGGGTCAAATAATATTCTAATTATTATTATGGGCCGGCAGGATACGGCTCATCCCTCTCTTACCCAGGGAAAAAAAATGAATATGTAGTATTTTTTTTTTAAATGTATTATTTGACTATTTATTATCATCAGGATATATGCAATCTCTTTCCTTTAGTACTATTTGCCGTCTCGCAAATTTGTATTCTCTTCCCATAGTCTATCATTATCTCGGCGAATGTTGTAGTAGATATCAAGTAACGCGTGAAAACGTCGCTGCACACCACCACACTCTTCACAATCTTCTTCCTCTGAATAATTATTTCTTTCCATCT
This sequence comes from Anabrus simplex, assembly GCF_040414725.1. Taxonomy (NCBI): domain Eukaryota; kingdom Metazoa; phylum Arthropoda; class Insecta; order Orthoptera; family Tettigoniidae; genus Anabrus; species Anabrus simplex. The sequence continues at coordinate 44,818,766 of NC_090266.1, read as the reverse complement.
GCGCAAAGTTGACATTCTCCGGGTCTTGTTCATGGTCATCTGCTTCCACCATCACGGGTTCATCATTCGGGTTTTCCTCTTCTTCTCCATCATCTTCACTCTCATCTTCTGCCATCTCTCCTTCTTCTGTAATCGTCATTGGGCTTTGCTTCCACTATTTTCTCTACTCTCATAATTAGGAGCATTGGGATTCAACCTATTTTCCTGTTGCCTTACACGGTATTCCCTGTACGCAACACTTTCAGCCCCATGACATTCTTCATTACCACTGGCTTGTATGGCTCCTCTCTACCGGTCTTCCTCCTGCCTTTTTCCTCTCAACTCTTCAACGTACTGTCTTGACTCTTATCTTCTTTGGTCATGGTTCTCCTGGTAATTGCCTCTTCCTCCTCTGGGGTTTCGCTCTTTCTCGTCCCAATGATAATATGGTCTTCTGGGTCCACCATAATTTCGATACTTGTATCTATATGTCCTCACGTTATTTCCGCTTGGATAGCTGTATCCTCACTGATTTAGGCTATTACCTTGATAATTATTTCTTCGAAACTGATCTCCTCTGTCTCTCCGCTGCCAATTACCATCCTGATGTACATCACTCCTGTTGGTTTGCTCATGTGTCGCTGTTTGAGTCCCTAAGCTTTGATAATCATTTCGCTTCCTTACTTTCGGTGGATTGCTTCCTTCTTCCACCCCTACCGTATGGATAGCCTCAACATGCCTCAACCTTGGCTGGTTTTGACTAGACGTTAAGTCTAACTGTCTTAAAGTCAATTCCGCCTCTGCTGCAGTCTTGACATTAGCCGCAATTAATGTCCTCTGCACTTCAAGAGGTAGTTGCCGAGAGATAGCTGCTATAATTTCGCTCTCACTCGGGGGCATGTCTAAGTCCCGAAATTTGAGCATCTGAGAAATGAAAAAAGGAGAATACTTTGTTGGCGTCCTGGCCGGATATCTACGTGAATACAATTCCATTCTCAATGATTGCTGCGTAGATACGTCCCAGAACTTTTTAAGAAATGCCTCCTTAAACTCCTCATACGTAGTAAATGTATAACGAAAAGCATTCGCCCATTCAGCCACTGAATCACCTAGAAATCTTTCTACTGTCCTCAATTTACGCTCCGGTGGTACCTTGTAATCTGCCAAGAAGTCATCAATTTCACGCAAAAAAGCTTTAGGTGTTCTCTCATCATTTCCTGTAAACTTCCGTGGTTTTTCTTCATTGCTCCGCAGGATATTGTAAATAGGAACGTTATGTGTTTCATTTGGAGTTGAACAGTGGACCTCCTGATGCGGTAACTGTAAAAGATCGCTGAACGCAACGTTATCGCTAACTTGACTTGATGCCTTCTCTATTATGGTTTGTTGAACTGAACATTTCAATTTACTAAGTTCTTTGTCTGTTCGTAAATCCAACAATTCTAATTTATCCTTCATGTAGGCGATTTCCTTCTCAACAACCTCTATCTTCACTTGATTTTTCTGTGAAGCTTCTGTCCACATCTCCAGACTCGAACCAAGTACCTGTAGATCTTCCTTGTTCCTTTCCCTATCAGCCATTATCATATCTTTGACTTCTTTGCCTGTCTCCGTGATGTCCTCCTTCATTTCCAATCGAATCTGAGTTTCTATTTCCTTCATTCTTTCCTTAGTCTCCTTTTGCTTCATCTTAAGTTTCAGATCAATTTTGTCTTCAGTTTTCTGCTGAGCTTCAGTAATTTGTTTACTGATGTCCACGGTGAACTCTTCCAACCTCGTCTCCGTGTCAATCCATAACTTATCAGTCGCGCCTCGCTGGAGTGTAATCTCTGCTGTAGCTTCTTCTAATGTATACGATAAGTCTCCCAGCCGCTTATCTGTGCTAGTCATGTGTTCTGTCACCCGATCGGCGATTTCCTCAACAGAATCTCTAATCTTTTCAATTTGCGTCTGTTTTTTAAGTTCTACTGTCTCTAGCTGTTTCTCTCATTTTCCCATGCCTTCTAAACAGCATGTACGAACAAAGTCAATTTTCCCCTGTAACTCATTGGTCGCCACCTTAAGTTGCTCCTCAGTGTTCTCCGCCGTCTGTGTTAATTGTTCCTCAGTCCTATCTGCAGCTTGTTTAAATTGTTCGTCCGTCCTATCTTCTTCCTGCTTAAACAATTGTCTAGTCTCTCTGGACTGTTCCTCCAACTTACTCGAAAGTTCATTCATACGCTCCTGCTCCCTCATCTCGGCCTGCTCTGCCCTCTTGTCCATCTCCTCCAACAACTCCTTCATCGTCAACGCCATACCAAATACGTATTCAAGAAAACGCAGGGATGCTCGCCACTACCTAGTATCCTATACCGTATCTTGTGTACTCCATACGAAAACCATTTACTTTACTGAAAAGCTTCTATGATTTACGTTAATCATATACCAAGAAAACATGGCCTCAAAATTCGCCACATAGAAGCTTCCTATGATTTGGGATATTTATCTTCTACCGCGCATAACAAACAAACACATTATCATAACTTTAAAAAGAAATTACTAATATTGTGGCCCCAAATTCTTTTAATCCAAACATTATTAATTTTCCTGTCTTTTGGGCTCTAATCTAAGTACTAGACAACAGTACTGGACCATATTTACGATAAATACCTCCGACTCCAGACTAATATTCCAGCATAGGTTTACCTGTCTCGAATCATCACCATTCATTGCAAATATCACCACCATTTTCTTCAGACTGAGGCGCTCTTAAGTTCCTAGCCTTACTCTGAATCAAATAAAATTATCATTACTGGCAATTGAAATTTGATCTGCACACAAATTCCAGGCTATGTCAAGATCAACACATGTCTGAAGGACACGTCATTGACCACTCTACCTCATTAGAGGAATCTTTTTATAGTTCTCTGACTCAAATATAGTTCCTTTATTACTACGACACGCCTTACTTATCGGCTATGTGTTTCTCATTCTTCCTAACATGATTTAAATCAAACTTTTTGCCGATGTCCCTAACGCAATGCATTTAGATTTTACTCTATTTTCTAAACACATGATTTCCGATGAAATCTTGCCCTTTCATGTCCGCCTACTATCATTCGTAGTACTGAACATAGGACTCTAGACTCAAGTTGTCTGAACGTTAGGTTGCCAGATTCCTAAATTGCGCCTATGGTTCGAAATTACCTATCTACCATTCTTAAAATTTAATCATTATCTGGATACCAATTATTGGTCTCTTCCAGCTTTCGAACCATGATCCTAATCCTATCTAGCCTTCGGAATAGCTTGTCAAATCACATTCACTCTCGTAAATCTTAATTTGACCTGCCCAAGTTTGTAAGAACAACCTAGACATCTTTGGGTAACACAAAAATACTCCCAGCAGGATACGAACATACGCCAAAGTGTCTATTTGCCCTTACTTGCGGCGCCACATATATATACCGTACCCAGGGGTAAATACCCTCTAGGACGATGCCTCCATTCCTGTATGAACATCCGACTAACTCAGGGTTGGGCAGAGTGTGGGTTGGTTGTCGATTGGGTCAGGATAAAAAGTCGAAGTTCTACACTAAAATAGCAATCAATGACAGGAAATGGAGGTATAACACGAATGAGAAACAATTATAGGGGGTAAAATGGATTTATTAATAAATATCCCCGATCAAATCACAAGAAAATAATTAAATCAAGAAAAATATAAGAATGATTTGTAAAAAAAATGAACTCAAAGTATTGAAATAAGTCGAAATTAGAGACGTTAATTGAATGATTATACCAAATTTGACATTAAAAAAAAACAAGTTCAACAAAGAACATTTATATAAATCAAGATTGAGATTCTTATTATAGTCCAATGTTTATATTGTATGGCAACAAGTGTACGCAAACACTGACATGTGGTATTTCCGTATGGAGTTTCACACTATTGCATCCCAACGATACGGTTTCAAAGTTAAGTTAATCCCGAGAGTCATCAAACTATTTCCGTAAAATAAAAGTTACATAATAAAGAAAAATTACGACGGAAAGAAAAATAATTAAGACGCAATGGTCGCTATGTAAGTTATGCAAAATACTAGGGGCAAATCCTACACTATATTTACAACAATTCAAATAATCAAACTAAACATATATATACATCGGATATCGAGTAAAATCTTAAATGCTACACTGCTTCTAATGTGAATCCTGTTTCACTGCAAAAGATCTAGACAGAACTAGATAAACCAACAATATTTCAGCACTCGGGCTGTTCCCTTTAAAAACAACGAGACAAGGTATACAATCACAAATAACGATGTAAAATATCATCCTGTAAGGGAAAAACATATAAATAACCCTTCATATCACGAAGAAAGCAATGGGCAACATTGCCTCCTGCTGCGCTTGAGCGCTCAACAGCGCGGTCATCCGTCATGTACTTCCGGGTAGATTACGAGCTGAAAAGAAATGTTGAACTCCACTATGCTAAAGGTTGGATTTTGTCTCCCGAGGCCGCCACAAGGAAATACTGTCTCCTTCACACTTACAGATAAACACAGGCCAGAAATCAGCTTGCCATGAGATAACGCCTTTCATCGGCTACACAGAAACTCACGTATATTCATTCCTTCTTAGCATGCTTGGGCCATTTAACAACATCAAACTCACTAGTCTGGAATTAACACTGTCCATTCTGATCACAGTATACACTCAGAAGACACTAGGCAGGCACACACATCTGCACAATACTCTTTATCTTGTCAGGCATACAATCAGCCTGCACCAATACATTATAATTCAGCATGCAATTTTTATCTCATTATTTCTCATGAATCCCACTGGCCTTTCCACATAATGAGACGCAGTTCGTGTCCTTGGCAGACCATCAGGCAAACAGAATCCAACTTAACTTCAAAGATCTTATTTTAACGACGACGTTCTGCAGCTCCTTCAATCAGCTTCTGTAAAGTCATGCATCATGCAGAATAGCTATACCCGTCTCTCTGAATAACCGAAATAAAATGAACTAATACGTGTTTAACGTTGTATAAAAATGAACCTGTCCATCTAGCCCTTCTAGCATATATTTAGGAAAACTCGGAATATCCTACGCTAAGTAACATACACAAATAAACAACAACTGATCCTATCAATCCCTCATTTTCCCAAACATCTAATCATAAAGCAAAATGAAAATAAAATAAACATGCATTATTCTCATATCCGAATCTATCATAATAACAAAATAAAACAAACACATGCCGTCAGGCTTACTTTACATGAAAATAAAAATTCTATCTACACTGCCCTAATACCTTAACATAATTTACATATCATGCCATAAATAACACATGCGCCTTACTGTATTTTACATGACGACTCTCGAGATACCAGGATAGCAGCTTACATCCCCACTGATTTAGGGATCTACACCATGTTAATCACAGCATTAACATGTGGGAATGCACTTCCTTCCTCTGCAGGCATATCCATCATCTTGCTGGAAATTAATCCACTGGAACACAGAAGACTATAATTGATAATATCTTTGCTGCTTAATGCTGCGAGCTGAAATGCCCTTTCTCTTTACAAGATCAGCTAAACACACTGATTCACATATATATTACACACTTCACTTAAAGGGTAAAAATACAGTTTAAAAAGCAGCACACGGTTCGCTACGGAAGTTCATCGCGAAACGCGCCCGTCGCGGAATAGTGAAACAATAACACGTTTCCACTACACTTGTTACTCAGCGGTCACTAAACACCGTCTTTATCAATTGAAAGTAAACTCTGCCAAAATTTACTATTCCATTTACTCAAGTACTGTAAAATATTGCAACTGCACAATTTAAAGTATCATTGAGAACCAGTTACTGTTACTGGAATAACACTACGTTAATCACGATCACCAATCAAAGTTTGTGCTTCCGCACTATCCAAGCATTTAACACAGAGATACAGAGTTGGTGCTGCCGCACTATCCAAGTCTTTGACACGGAGTGACGCTCTCCAGAGCTAAGGTTACTGAGGAGGCTTCGGTGACGCCATTAATGCTGGGGTTCCCGGGTGTCTGAACCAACCACCAATCAGAGAGTTCGTCATATATGATGACACAATACTTATTGTGATATATTTACAAAACACAGCTCAAACACTAGCAAATCTCTTCCACCAATTTTTATAATACATTTCCAAATATATCTGACTTCAGAAACTGTGGAAAACCGATTTCCTACAGAAACTGACTTTATCAACTGAGCACGTTGGTCATCCTGGAATTAAGATTTGGCGCGGCGTGGCCTCCAGGTTCGCCAAATCCTTAAGTTTCCATTGGCTGAAATATCTTGCTTGGTCAGCATCTAATACACGTGTCGATCCTTGCCAGCGCTTGGGTACGCTATCCTTTCTCACGGTCATACGGAAATATGTAGCAATATCCAGCGAGCCACTGTCTTGCTCAACAACCGGTATCAACTATCTTAGGGTACGATGCTTTAACATGTTACACTGTAACTTTTATGAATAAATTTTACATATTGGGTCAAATAATATTCTAATTATTATTATTGGCCGGTAGGATACGGCTCAGTACAGTATGTGGAATTACTTCAAATGATACTATAAAACTGGTATAAGATTAAAGTTAGTTAGTTAGTTAGTTAGTTGGTCGGTCGGTCGGTCGGTCGGTCGGTCGGTCGGTCGGTCTGGAATCTAAGTAGCATAACGACCTGCTGCGTCTTAACCAGAGCCCCTTTTGCCACCACTTTTAAGAGTGCCTGAAGGTTCTTCACAGCTACCGTAGAGGTCCCAGGGCCCTCGAATTCCCCACTGTACTTCACCCCTACAGGCAGTCCCCTACTTTGGCTATCCAAACTCCTTAGACCAGGGGATGGAATTAATTTATTCACACACATTTTTTATTTACATTAACCTGCACTGGTCGAATGCCCTTTAACATTTCATTTATTTTCTCTGTTGCTGTTTATTCTCTTCTTGTATATCTGTACAGATTTTGGAAAAGGATCAAACACTACCCCTGGTAAACTGTTCCACTCCCTCACACCCTTCCCAATGAATGAAAATTTACCCCAATAGCTTCTGCTAAAATTCCTTCTAATTTTATATTTGTGGTCAGTCCTGCTGGTATAATTATTTTCCAACTGAAACCTCTCACGGTTATCCCCCCCCCCCCTGCTTCTTCTCCTGTATAGGCTCTATATAATCCTATAAGTCTAGTTTTCTCCCTTCTCTTACTTAAAGTTTCCCACCCAAGTTCCTTTAACATTTCAGATACACTACTCTTTCTCCTGAAATCCCCTGTTACAAATATTGCTGCTTTCCTCTGCACACTATCTATTTCTTTTATTAGGTATTCTTGGTGAGGATCCCAAACACTGTTTGCATATTCCAATAATGGACGAACCATACTTAAGTAACTTTTCTCTTTTAATTCCTTGTTGCATCCTTTAAGTAGCCTCGTTATGACATGTAACGATCTGTATGCTTTCCCAACAATGTCATCCACATGACCCTTTCAGTGCAAATCACTTTCAAATCTCACATCTAAGTATTTGCACGTGCCATCTTTTGGGATAACTACCTCATCCAAAGTATATTCAAATTCAGTTTTAAAACTCCTGTTTGTAAATGTTGTAACAGTTGATTTGCCTCCATTAACCTTCATATTATTCTCTTCAACCCATCGTTGGATACTCTCAAGGTCCCTTCGTAATTCTGAACAATCCTGAATGTTATTTATTTCCCTATGAACAATTATGTCATCTGCATACAATCTTATTTTTGACGTTATATTATTCCCTAAATCATTTACGTATATTAAGAAAAGTAACGGACCGATTATACTACCCTGTGCAATTCCCTTCCAAACTTTCTCTTCCTGCGATACATTATTTCCTACTTTGACTTTCTGAACCCTTGAATTTAGATTTGTTTTTATCCAACGTGTAACCCTTACGTCCAATCCTATTCCCTCCAATTTCTTTAATAATATTCCATGTTCCACTCTATCAAAGGCTTTGGAAAGATCTATGGCTATGCAATCTAACTGGCCTCCTGAATCCAATTGATCTGATATGTCCTGCTGAAATCCCACCAGTTGTGCCTCACAAGAAAATTTCTTTCTAAATCCATACTGGCTCCTCATGAACCAATTTTTATCATCACATATCCCTCTGATGTACTTTGATATTAAACTTTCCAGTATTTTACAAACTATACTGGTCAGGCTAATTGGTCTGTAGTTCTCTGGTTTCCTTTTATCACCCTTTCCTTTATATATTGGTATTATTATAGATTCCTTCCATTCCTTTGGTATTACACTATTATTTATGACATAGTCAAAGAGAAATTTTAAATAAGGCACTATGTACCCCCCATTGTCTTTAACACCTCCCCAGTAATTTGATCTTTTCCTGCTGCTTTTCCTTGCTGAAGCAGTTGGATTTCTCTGAAAATATCTTCATTTGTGAATGAGAAGCTTCTTGTTTCCCTCTGTGTCTCTCCCTCTCTATCTTCTGTTTTGGTTTCCAACTCCTGACAATCATCTACTGAATCTCTGAATTCCCTACTAAAGAGGTTTGCTTTCTCAGTATCTACAAGTATGAAGGATGAGTTCTCCACCTAATCCATACTTTATTTTACATAGTGTCAATATTATTTACATAAAAAAACAGTACCTGTTTCGACCCGTAAATATGTCATCTTCAGCTGCTAGAGGACCTACTTAATAGCGACTGTACAGAATAAATACTAGTAAAATTAATATTAAACAAGAATGTCATTAAATAAACATGATACCACTATTCTAAAATTACTTAATGTTAAGATATATACATATGGTACAGTTTTGGGGTTAAGGGGGTTATTTTCAAATATTACATTTACTGAGGCTGGAACTGAATGCAGTTCTTAGAGTTAATCAAGAATCACTGATATTCAGATTTCAAGTTATCTGTGTTAAATGCCACTGTTATATCCAATGGTTTATGAGATCCTTGAAGTGCATTTTTGTGCTGAAAATATTCGGGGGTGTTGTGTTCCTTAGAATAAGAGGTACAGCAACCTGTTCACGGACACATAGCTTGTACTCAGTCTATATCACTGCTGAAAAATATGTTAGTGAGTGCCACTATTCTAACAATGCACCTTGAATAAATGTTGGACATGGTACTGGCATTTAACATTGGATATCTGAGCCTGACACCAGTATGTCAATGATTCTCCATAAACCCTAAGAATTGTATCCAGTTTCAACCTCAGCAAACGGAACTTTTGTAATATGTGGTAATCATGGGGCCAGTGTAAAACCCTTCAACCCCATAACTGTACCATACGTATATATCTTAATATTAAGTATTTTTTAGAATGACCTATTTACAGGTCGAAACCGGTACTGTTTTTTTATGTAAATAATATTGACACTATGTAAAATGAAGTATTGATTAGGTGGAGAACTCATCCTTCATACTTGTACTTGAACTATCAATACGGACCATGAAACTAATAGATTGTAGTTCTCAGTATCTGTTAAATAGTGTTCAACCCCTTCTCCCGCCATTGTAGGAATTTGGATTCCTTTTCCTTTTTGATTCCTGATATGAATATAGCCTTTTCCATTTTCCTTTGTGGTCATTACCCTCTTGAAGTATGCCATTCATATAATTCTCTTTTGCTTCCTTTTTCACTCTATTCAGTTCCCTCATTAGCTGTTTTCTAGTTTCTGTACTCTCCCTACCCTCTTTGATTTTCCTGTTTACTATTCTACATTTTCTTTTTAATTTTCTTATCTCCCTTGTATAAAAAACAGGGTCTGAGGTCATTTTACCCTTCTTAACAGGTACAAATCTCTTCTCTCCTTCCCAAATGATTCCTTTAAATTTAGCCCAAAGTGTATCCACATTACTCCCTTCACTTATCCAACAACTGAATTGTGTTTTAAGGTAAGTCCCAAATTCATCAACTTTAGTTTTTCTGTACAATTTCTTGTCTTGTGTGACCCTCTTATTAAGCCTTTTTGGTACCAGTCCTACATCCATTCTTGAAACACTCGTGTCGTAGCACACGATTATATTTTATCATGGTAATCACTTGTGTTAACATTCATGAGAAAGTTAGAATACTTTCATAAACACTCTTGTTTATTAAGGAGATTATGCTGACTGAGATTTAACAAAAATATCACAGTTAATAGTATAACGTAGTAGTGTCACATTGTAATTAATGACATGTTTGTTCAAACGCTAAGTTTCACACAGGTAACGTGGTAATAAACTCAGTTCCACAAGAACGAAAGTAAGTTATATCGAGAAGTTTCTACATGCGCGCAGAATATAAGTTCGACTTGACTGTTGTCACGTAAGTCCAATACACGACTTGTCAAAATCAGAGTTCAAAGACGTGCACAGATGATAAGTTCAACTTGACGGATATATTCCAAGTCTACTACAAAGACTTTGAATAATTTGATCTTCAACACTTGCAAAAATTACAAATTCATTTTAACTGATAGACTCACTGTTCATTATAAAGACTTTGTTATATATTAGAGGTCACACGCGCACAATTTATAATTTTAACTGGACTGTCAGAGTGTAAGTCCCACACGAATACTTTTAATATTCGATGACAGCCTCTATCAGCACTTCGATGAACACTGCAGCGTGGAGATTCAGGCTGGACAACCAGCTATGACTGTCTGATCTGGGTAATGTGAGCTCTCCTTACTGTATATTCAGTTTGGGGCTCCTACGTCATCAGATGATGTTATCTCTTGAGGCTGATTATCTCGCGAATCCCTCGACGGACATACTTGAGAATCACAATTTGAGACGTTTATGTTATCCTCTTCAAAATGACGTATCGCTCAAGTTGCTGCAATTACTATTACAGAAGTTTTAAATTTTTTAAAATGAATGTTCGCAAAGGCGTGATGTTCATATCCAGAACATACCAGGCCATGCAGGCTACACGTGGTGTCAGGCAGGTAGTCTATCCTGTCCCGGCAGCTATGTCACACACACAGCTGTCGCTGGCTCGCCTGTTCGCTCCTCCGAACGTAAACAAGCCAAGTTCACTCTGAACGTCTTGCGTGATGATGAAGTACAAAAAATATGGCATGTACAGGTCATACCGGTACAGTCCCTACTTACTTTCAACAATTTTCAGAGAAGCCTAAAGAAACATACTAGGGTATGCATTAATAAAAAGTGGAACAAAACTAACGTATGAAATTAAACATTATGATAATAAAACGCATTACCTCCATACATGTAAATATCCATAAATGCAGCAAACTTTCCTGTTATTTATTTTTATTCTTTCCATCGTGGAACTTTTGGCACTATCCGGGCGATAGCATACCTAACCTAAACAATTCGGTCTCTCTTATCTCGTTTACAGATGTTTAGGTAAATCCTGATGCGATAAATGTAGAGAACGAGCATGAAATGTATTTAAAAATAAGGGTCTGGCTTTCAACAGCAACAGTTATCAAAAGAATGCTTCCAGTCACTATGTATTACATTTGGAAATACAACTCGTAACATACCCTAGTTATCAGCTGGTGGTTTGGCACGCTTTCAACAACATGGCTTTATTCAGAAGGAGTGGCTTCTGCTACACATACACCAGCTGGGAATATCAGAGACCATCTCCAGAAACCATTTGGGAATAGCTTCACACAGTTTGGACTCCATAGTTAGGAACGAAACTATTTTTAAAAGGTTCAAAAAGACGGGACCTTGAATGCTCTCGGTCTCGATTGCATTGCATAGCTGACAAGATGGCAGTGAAGATGACGTCACTTGGAATGACGACACGCCAATAGCAGGGAAGTTAGCAGTGCAAGACAATTAAAATGAAAGCAGTGATCAGGTTTACTGTGTGGTAGGCCTACTGCTAAACTGACAGGGACAAATGACTGGCCATTGAGTTATTTTATATCAACATTGTGTAATATGATAATATGATACCCTTATCCCTTTTCTCTTTGGGGTCGAGTATGAAGTGAGACGAATTTTCATAGCAAGTTTTTACCACTGTATGCCCTTCCTCACATCGACCTCATCGGAGGAATTAATGAGATGAAACGAATTACGTGACATGAGTAAATAAAATGGATTACGTTTACTTTATATGTAGGCCTAAAAGTCATGTTCACTATTTATGTACTTTTATATTTAGAATTACTGCCTTCCAACAAAAATAGCCAGTATAACTCAAATACTTCATTAAGTTTCTTAAAGAACAGTGTAGAATGTTTACATGTACAATTTATAGCTCTTTATAGCCTAGAGGTCATGTGTTCACTGCATAAAATTTGAGGTTATCGCATATTGGACCCCCTTTACCATTTTTGGCTGTAAAAGTGGGGAAGAAAGGGGTCTAATACGTGAGTGAATATGGTAATTAGGAAAAAAGTGCTACACTAAACATTATTCAACATGTAAAATACCAGGCACTGGCCTTCTGACCCCAACTTGGCAAGTTCGATCCTAGCTCAAAGCAGTGGTATTTGAAGGTGCTCAAATACATCAGCCTCGTGTCGGTAGATTTACTGGCACGTTCAAGAACTCCCGCGGGACTAAATTCCGGCACCTTGGCATCTCTGAAAACCGTAAAAGTAGTTAGTGGGACATATAGCGTGAAGGAGATTCATTTACCCTTCACGCACTTCTCTGCTCTTAGTTTAATGGTATCGTTTCCTACAAGTTGCCCTAAATGGTGCTTATCACTTTCCTAACACAACAGAATGCTGCAGGCTTATTGGCAAACACTATATTGGACAAAATGTGTAAGTCATAGTAAGACATTATTTATTTATGCTTGTGGCTTGACGTCACACCATTCAGGCAGATTTTATTTTGTCATAGGAATGGGCTAGGACTTGGAAGAAAGCGACTGTGGCCTTAGTAAGAGCACAGGACAAGGTATTCGAAGTTTGACACTGCTTCATTTTTGTTTTTTTCCTAAGGAAGTGTACTATTGCTTATGATGTACTGTAGTTCTCATGTACCATATGTTATATTCCTGCAACTTTCTTTTCTGTACTTACTTTTCATTAGTTTTGAATACCTCTTTCTAAAGCATCCTATAGGAAAACTTTAATTTACTGTTTAGGTATTCGTCAAGATATGGACCGAAGAAGGGCCACGAACATTCTACCGAGGATACGTGCCAACTGTCCTTGGAGTGATTCCATATGCTGGAGTGAGCTTTTTCACCTACGACTCCTTGAAAAAGTTCTACTCAGGTAGGTATCTTTTATAGTGTGTTACTTCACATTATGAAAATAATATACAGTAGTCTTTTGGTATTATGAATGGCTGGTTAAGTTTGTAGCTAAATTTGATTTGGACCTTGTTTTTGAATTGGACAGGTCTTTCACGTGTGATACAGTCATCACTAGCTGTAAGTGTTGTCTTCTGCATCATTTGTATGTAGATGTGCAGGATGTAGATGTTCAAACATTAACTGGGTGAAACCTTCCATTCCTAAAGATAGGCTAGTAAATTGACATCTCCTGTTTACTTAAATTAATAATCATTATGGGGGTATGTCACAAAATAATGGGACTTGTTTGTTTTCCTTTGAGTGTATGAGTGGTAGCATTTCTCAGTTGCTGTTATGTAGACGTTTGACCTGGCAGTACAGTATGCATCACTAATCTGAAACTTTGCAGTGGGAAGAGGTTACTGTTCTCATAAATACAGAACATCAAAAGGATTAGAAACATTTACTTAGTATTATGTTGCACTATTACAGGATTTCACAACAATCTAGATTTTCTATGGTAATGTTTCTACATGTCCTGTGTGGCGATCTCAAGGAATACTATAGAACTCCAGTGAGATAGCGCATAGCAGTTTCTGCAGATTAGTTGGTGGAGATAGCACTATAAACGTGCTCGTTTATCCCATAAGTTCTCAGGGGGATTAAGTTCAGTGAATAGAGGAGCCACCAAATAACTGTAATTTATTTACAATTACTGTAAGACATCAGCTCTTCATCAGGGTGAGGAATTTGTTGGAAATTTGAACTAGGAACAGAGCAAATGAAACAGATTGTGGCATTAGACAAACCATCAGTCACCTCCACTTACAACTGTTGATACTCACTGAGGATTACAGCTCGGCACATTACACTCTCGTGTTTGAAAGTATTTGATTAGGGCATCTGAGTTGCTTTCTAAATTTAATTCAAGTAAAATTCATTAATACAATTTCACCTGCTGTGCTGAGTGGCTCAGATGGTTGAGGCACTGGCCTTCTGACCCCAACTTGGTAAGTTCGATCCTGGCTCAGTCCGTTAGTATTTGAAGGTGCTCAAATATGTCAGCCTTGTGTCGACAGATTTACTGGCACATTAAAGAACTCCTGCGGAACAAAATTGCGGCACCTTGGCATCTCCAAAAAATGTAAAAACCAGTAACATTATTCATGCAATTTCACCTACACAGAACTATTCTAGAACAAACCCATTGCAATATTCTTATTCTGAGAGCAGATGCTGGTAATGAAAAACTGAAAACTTTCTAAGCTGCTTTTCTCGGAAGAAAGATTTATGTCTTAACGTTCACTGCGTTACAGAGCCCTATGTTTCTAAAGCTACATAGAGATGCGCTGGCTTGGCGATTTATGCTTGTAGTTATGCTGGCACTGCAGGAAGGTTACCTTTAAAACAATTTACTGCCTGCAGTTCCATTGTTGAGCAATTAGGTTGTTACCGTGGTTTGGTGGATCAGCAGAGGTGAAAGAAGGTGCTGGGATGAATAGGTCTCAATCTACGAAATTAAAGTTAATTTAAAATTTAACAAGGTTATATATTTTTTTTTCAAGATCAAGAAATAACAAATATAACAGGTACTTAGTAGCCTAGCAACAAATCGAGAATGTACAATTACAGTGGTTACAGGATTTGGGCTCCGAGACCCAGACACACAATTCTTGAGCTATAAGCCCAACTTTACCCATATACAAGATTCAACAAAGGGGCAGGAGACCCCAATCATGCCCAGGAGCTCTTGCTCCCAATTACACAGTAAAGCCTCCTCGAGGCACGCGGAAACAAATTTTTTGGGAAGAGCAACCCGCTCTCAAAGTTCCAGCCTATCAAAGGCCACACCAAATTCCACCTTCAAGCTGTCCTCCAAGGACATAGACACAGGGGTAAAAATACCCAACCTACTGAGGCCTATTCACCAAAGAAACAGGACAATTACATGGCCCCAAAATACAAACTTGAGTGGAGGCGTAACTTGCACTCTGAATATACTCTATTAAAAACTATTTGGCTCTAGGCCGCTTATGCAAGGGCTAATCCCATACTACAGAGGTGACTTATATAAAAAAAATAATATTACATTAGGAAGGGAAGAAACGGTAGTTCACCTCAAAGCAATAGGAGTGGGAGCTCGAGAGGGTTAATCACTCTCTATCCCAATATGTAGTTTAAAGAGATAGAATTTTTACCAAGTGTCTTTTACATGTTAGAGGAAAGTTACATGGTAAAGGCTTCGAACCTGCCCTTAGAGTTAGACTGCTGAGCTAGCAAGAAAAGAAGTTATTAAAAGACCATTACCTTATTGAAGAACTGCTGCCCGACGAAAGAGGCGCTTCCCACCCCCTGCTACATAATTTACACTATGATAGATGTTACTGAAGTGGCCCGGAGACCCGAAAATCAGCAGTTTATATACCCTCGTGGAACATTCGAGACCTTTCAAGAATAAGAACACCCGCCCACAAGCTTTTTATTGGACGGCCAAAAGATTACATGTCAAAACTGAAGAAGAAAACCGGGATTGGTGGGAAATTAATTACAGAAATTTGCGATTGGCCTATTTCAAAACTGGCGGAAAGAAAGGGTTAACATTGCCAACTTAAACAATGGCAGAAAGAAATTGAATAAGGAACCAACTTATAAATACTAAATTTCTTCAAAAAAAAAGGTTCCTACACTTTGCACTAGAGTGCACAATTGTAGTTTTTAAGAGGTGCCATCTAGAAGAGAATGTTCACACTTCTTGCTACAGGGAAAACAAAAATACATCGAAAACGACACAGTTCAGAACACTTCAAAATTTACAAGTAGGGACATCTTCTGAGAAACTTGAGAATTAACATGGTTGTTAGAGTTCAGGCTTCCTCCAGTAGAGGAGTTTCAACTGGCGCAAAGTTCGAATTAGCGGAGCGGAGGTGTACCGCCCGGTACAAGGTGACAATCAGTATTGCTTTGAAATGGAGAAGAACAGGTCAGAGCTCAGTCCGTCTCATCCTAAGAAGTAGTATGAGAGACAATTTTATACAAATGAAGGTTTAATTAAAATATTAGAGGTTTCTGACAGCGAATCTGATATATTGTCAGTCAGTGAAGACGATGAGTGGAGGAATTCTGATAGTGAAATTGACAATAGGGCGCTAAATGAAGACGACAGTGTTTGTGAAAATATGCAGTCAACATCTGCAAATGAAGAGGAAATTAATTGTGTAGATGATCCAATAGGAATGACTTGTTTCCCATTTACTAAGAATTCCTTCTTATTTGCACAGACGGTAACCAGCCTATTGACTACTTCCGTCTTTTATTGAAGATTTATTTCATTAAAATAAGAATAATAGTTTACACCACCTTTCCAATACTTATCTTTCCTTATATTTAGGATATAAACATAACAGGCGTTGTAAGATGGGACATGTTTCGCTTAACTGTCGTAAGCATCATCAGCCGAAATAAATCTTAGGCTAAAGTTAGGTCAGGGCCCCAAACCTAGTGTCCTTAAAATATATGGTACCCTAAGAATCAACATTTACATTTAGAAAATCAAATAGGCTTAAAACTAGTGTGAAGAAACATAGAATGTTCATCATGCCTAAGAGAAAAACACACAATCGTGTTGTGTACTGCTGTGTACAGCAAGCTTCCTAACACAACACTACACGACCTCCACAACAACAACAACAATAACAGCAATATCTACAACACGAATACAGACGAGACGAGGTCGCTACCAACAGCTCCTATAATGAAAATTTTTTAAACTCAAGACTTTGCAGTCTGTCATAAAACTTACTGAAGTATATCAACGGTTGAATCACAACAGTACTTGAAAAATTTTTACGACAAAAGTGTTCACCACGAATGAACATGACATATATTATCCAAATAGAATATTCTCGAAGATCACTTTATGCAACTAAATTAACATAGACATAGAAGTGCAAGAACTATAAGGAAGCTTGAAGAAGGAACTCCACACAACACGAACTCTCAAATTTTAACAAGTGTTTTATACAGTGCTTTATGTATTTTAATATGTTTAATATGCTCAATATGTCTAATGTACGCTTAATAAGTTTTAGCTTACTGTAGCCTTCACTGCCACATTGATCATAGATACTATTTTAATCCCACATAGACAAAACATTACTACTAAAATATATTTTATTTTTAACCCCATTAGACATCCAGATAATCTAATCATAATAGCATCTTTGTGACATGTGTCTGATGGCTACAATATTGTAATATACCAGCTGATTAAGGCCATGGAAGGCCGAAACCTGTACTGATGTGAATCCGTTTATAATAAATAAAGTATTGATAGGTGGAACACATTTCTTGTCTGTATACGTGCAAACTTATAAATAATAATTCAGTGACATAGCCACTTGCATATATATATATATATATATATCAATGCGGCATTCAAACAGGCACATTCCGGCGACATAGATATGGAATGGGAAGACACTTGCTCAGGGTAAATAGAAGCTGATATACAGTATATGGGCATCATTCCACTTCCAGAACCACGTGGTTATAGGTTTAGAGGGATTCAGACAACATGAGAATGTGATAAATACAGCCTACCTCTGTGTCGAGTATCACCATTAGGGGGGCAGAGGTTTGAACCAACAACCTTACGGCTCAATGAACAGAGAAATGGATGTGATGATAATTTTTTCTAATATTATTGAAAATTTGAATGCATTGTGATCAGTTACTTTTATTATATTTAACTTTATCTGAAACAATGTGCTCTGCTTCAATTCTTCCTAAATTATAGGTTGAAACCTGGGGATAAGTGGAATGAAAATGTGGGCGGGAAAGGGTTAAGGAAGCAGGAATTCATGAAGGACATACCTGCCCTATTCAGACACGAGCCGTGGAGGAAAATGTGATTAACACTGTGGAAGGCAACCACCATGTCAGTACCAGGCAGTTAGCCCACCAGTCAGGTTAAGCCAGACGACCATGTGGAACATTCCCCATGACAATTGTTTCTACTGTTATCACTTACAGTGTGTGCAGGGCTTACTAGTGACAGACTTTCCACATTGGGAGTGGTTTCGTCACTGGTTTATTTACCAGGCAACCACGATTCCGGGATTTGTGGCATCCATCCTATTCGCAGATGAGGCCACCTTTATGCGGAGTGGTATCTTCAACTTTCGTAACAGTCATCTGTGGGATTGTATGCAGAACCCCCATGGCTTGATACCAGCGAATCATCAGCAGCGGTTCAGCCGGAATGTGTGGAATGGGATAATTGGCTACCTTGTTTTGGAAATGGTCTTCCTTCCACGTTGCCTAATAGGCCGGAACTATCAGCCTTTCTTGCGGGTGACTTTGCATCCCCTGCTAGAAGAAGTACCATTGATGATTCGCAGGGTTATGTGGCTGCTACATGATGGTGTTCCAGCCCACTTCGCCGTGAACGTCCGGGTGCATCTCAGCCGTGTCTTCCCTGGACGATGGATCGGATGGGAGGTCCAGTTGCATGGCCTGCTCGTTCACCAGATCTCAACCTGTGTGATTTCTGGTTATGGGGCCATCTCCAAATTATCGTGTATGCATTGCCCATTCCAGATGGGAAGACACTGGAGCAGCGAATTCATGCTGCCTTTGACACTGTTCGGACGCAGCCTGGCCGATGTGAATGTGTGAGACAGAACATGGTACGGCGTGTACACGCATGCGTGGAGGCACATGGAAACCATTTTCTACATATACTGTAACAGTGGCTGCATGGTACAACACGTATAAGACAGCCGTCTCTGTAACAAAGGATGATTGAATAAATGGTCCCTAACAAACAAACCATGCATTTTCAGACATACATTCATTAGACCATTTCTGTTCTGTATCTTCTCCTCGATCAATCCCTAGAGTTTGCACACGGTGGAAAAAATCACCCTGTATACTGGTTTGTTAGATGATTGTGGTGGTAAGGGTCATGCACAGAATGTAGTTATCCGTTTATTAACAGATAAATTAAATGTTCTCCTCTGCGAACCATGTGACCTTGCCGCGGTGGGGAGGCTTGCGTGTCCCAATGATGCAGATAGCCGAGCCGCAGGTGCAACCATATCGGATGGGTATCTGTTGAGAGACCAGACTAACGAATGGTTCATCGAAAGGGGGGTAGCAGCCTTTCGGTAGTTGCAAGGGCGGCAGTCTAGATGATTGACTGATACGGCCTTGTAATAATACTCAACATGGCTTAGCTGTGTTGATACTGCTACACGGCTGAAAGCAACGGGAAACTACAGCCGTAACCACCTCCCGAGGACATGCAGCTCTCTCTGTATGAATGATGTACTGATGATGGATTCCTCCCGGGTAAAATATTCCGGAGGTAAACTAGTCCCCCATTCGGATCTCCGGGTGGGGACTACACGAGAGGGGGCGATCATCAGGAAGATGGATACTGACATTCTGCGAGTCGGAGCGTGGAATGTTAGAAGTTTGAATAGTTGTGGTAGGTTAGAGAATCTGAAAAGGGAGATGGATAGGCTAAAGTTAGATGTAGTTGGAATAAGTGAAGTACGTTGGCAGGAAGAACAGGATTTTTGGTCAGGCGACTACCGAATTATCATGAAATCAAACAGGGGTAATGCAGGAGTTGGTTTAATAATGAATAAGAAAATAGGGCAGCGGATAAGCTACTACGACCAGCATAGTGAAAGAATTATTGTCGCCAAGATAGACACCAAACCAATGCCCACCACAATAGTGCAGGTCTATATGCCTACTAGTTCAACGGATGATGAAGAAATTGAAAGAATATATGAGGAGATAGAAGATTTAATACAATATGTCAAAGGTGACGAGAATCTAATTGTGATGGGAGACTGGAACGCAGTGGTAGGCCAAGGAAGAGAAGGTAGCACGGTAGGAGAATTTGGATTGGGACAAAGGAACGAAAGAGGAAGTCGGCTGGTTGAATTCTGCACTGACCATAATTTAGTCCTCGTCAATACTTGGTTCAAACACCACAAACGACGGCTGTATACGTGGACGAGACCTGGAGACACTGGAAGGTATCAAATAGACTTCATTATGATTAGGCAGAGATTCAGAAACCAGGTGTTGGATTGCAAAACTTTCCCAGGAGCAGACGTGGACTCTGACCACAACTTGTTGGTCATGAAATGCCATCTGAAATTGAAGAAATTGAAGAAAGGAAAGAATGCAAAAAGATGGGATCTAGACAAGTTGAAAGAAAAGAGTGTGATGGATTGTTTCAAGGAACATGTTGCACAAGGACTAAATGAAAAGGCCGAAGGAAACACAGTAGAGGAAGAGTGGAGAGTCATGAAAAATGAAGTCAGTAGGGCTGCTGAAGAAATGTTAGGAAGGAAAAAAAATCAACTAAGAATCAGTGGATAACTCAGGAGATACTAGACCTGATTGATGAACGACAAAAATACAAGAATGCTAGAAATGAAGAGGGCAGAAAAGAATACAGGCAATTAAAGAATGAAGTGGATAGAAAGTGCAAGGTAGCTAAGGAAGAATGGCTGAAGGAGAAGTGCAAGGATGTCGAAGGCTGTATGGTCCTGGGAAAGGTAGATGCTGCATACAGGAAAATCAAGGAAACCTTTGGAGAAAGGAAATCTAGGTGCATGAATATTAAGAGCTCAGATGGAAAGCCACTTCTAGGGAAAAAAGACAAAGCAGAAAGATGGCAGGAGCATATCCAACAGTTGTATCAAGGTAACGATGTAGATAATTTCGTTTTGGAACATGAAGAGGCTGTTGATGCTGATGAAATGGGAGACCCAATTTTGAGGTCAGAGTTTGACAGAGCTGTGAGTGACCTAAATAGGAACAAGGCACCTGGAATTGATGATATTCCCTCTGAATTACTGACTGCCTTAGGAGAAACCAGCATGGTAAGGTTATTTCATTTAGTGTGCAAAATGTATGAGACAGGAGAAGTCCCATCCGATTTTCAGCAGAATGTTGTTATACCTATTCCCAAGAAAGCCGGTGCTGACAGGTGTGAAAACTACCGCACTATTAGTTTAGTATCTCATGCCTGCAAAATTTTAACACGTATTATTTACAGAAGAATGGAAAAACAAGTTGAAGCTGAGTTGGGGGAAGATCAATTTGGCTTCAGAAGAAATGTAGGAACACGTGAAGCAATCCTGACTTTACGTCTGATCTTAGAGGATCGAATCAAGAAGGACAAGCCCACGTACATGGCATTCGTAGATCTAGAAAAGGCATTCGATAATGTTGATTGGACCAGGCTATTTATGATTCTGAAGATGATAGGGATCAGATACCGAGAACGAAGAATTATCTACAACCTGTATAAAAATCAGTCTGCAGTGATAAGAATCGAGGGCTTTGAAAAAGAAGCAGCAATCCAGAAAGGAGTGAGGCAAGGCTGCAGTTTGTCCCCTCTCCTTTTCAATGTTTACATAGAACAGGCAGTAAAGGAAATCAAAGAGAAATTTGGAAAGGGAATCACAGTCCAAGGAGAGGAAATCAAAACCTTGAGATTTGCCGATGATATTGTTATTTTATCTGAGACTGCAGAAGATCTCGAGAAGTTGCTGAATGGTATGGATGAAGTCTTGGTCTCCGTCTACTTCTCTTACCATTCATAGCAGAGTCCATTATTCTCCTAGGTAACCTATCCTCCTCCATTCGCCTCACATGACCCCACCACCGAAGCCGGTTTATGCGTACAGCTTCATCCATCGAGTTCATTCCTAAATTAGACTTTATCTCCTCATTCCGAATGCCCTCCTGCCATTGTTCCCACCTGTTTGTACCAGCAATCATTCTTGCTACTTTCATGTCTGTTACTTCTAACTTATGAATAAGATATCCTGAGTCCACCCAGCTTTCGCTCCCGTAAAGCAAAGTTGGTCTGAAAACAGACCAATGTAAAGATAGTTTCGTCTGGGAGCTGACTTCCTTCTTACAGAATACTGCTGATCGCAACTGCGAGCTCACTGCGTTAGCTTTATTACACCTTGATTCAATCTCACTTACTATATTACCATCCTGGGAGAACATACAATCTAAATATTTGAAATTATCAACCTGTTCTAGCTTTGTATCACCAATCTGACATTCAATTCTGTTGAATTTCTTACCTACTGACATCAATTTAGTCTTCGAGGGGCTAATTTTCATTCCATACTAATTGCACCTATTTTCAGGTTCCAAGATGATAGACTGCAGGCTTTCGGCACAGTCTACTATTAAGACCAAGTCGTCAGCATAGGCCAAACTGCTTACTACATTTCCACCTAAGTGAATCCCTCCCTGCCATTTTATACCTTTCAGCAGATGATCCATGTAAACTACGAACAGCAAAGGTGAAAGATTACAGCCTTGTCTAACCCCTGTAAGTACCCTGAACCAAGAACTCATTCTACCATCAATTCTCACTGAAGCCCAATTGTCAACATAAATGCCTTTGATTGATTTTAATAATCTACCTTTAATTCCATAGTCCCCCAGTATAGTGAACATCTTCTCCCTCGGTACCCTGTCATATGCTTTCTCTAGATCTACGAAACATAAACACAACTGCCTATTCTTCTCGTAGCATTTTTCAGTTACCTGGCGCATACTGAAAATCTGATCATGACAGCCTCTCTGTGGTCTGAAACCACACTGGTTTTCATCCAACTTCCTCTCAATGACGGATCGCACCCTCCATTCCAAGATGCCAGTGAATACTTTGCTTGGTGTACTAATCAGTGAGATACCTCGATAGTTGTTGCAATCCTTCCTGTTCCCTTGCTTATAGATAGGTGCAATTACTGCTTTTGTCTAATCTGAAGGTACCTTACCAACACTCCACGCCAATTTTACTACTCTATGAAGCCATTTCATCCCTGCCTTCCCACTATACTTCACCATTTCAGGTCTAATTTCATCTGTTCCTGTTGCCTTATGACAATGGAGTTTTATTACCATCCTCTCCACTTCCTCAAGCATAATTTCACCAACATAATTTTCCTCCTCCCCACGAGCTTGGCTGTTTGCAACACCACCAGGATGATTTCCTTTTACATTGAGATGATGTTCAAAATATTCCCTCCACCTCTCCAGTGATTCCCTGGGATATATTATGAGTGGTAGGTAAATTTAATCACTATAGTATACTTTGTCTTGTAGGTTGGCAGCTGTATAAAAATGTGTACATTATTAAAAATACAAGATTTCGGAAAGCTTAGTTCGCATTTATTTCATGGTCCTCGCAGCTCGGATGAACTTGCCTCAAGCTCCTACAATCCACCATCCTATGTAAGGTAATTAACGCAACCATTTGATTACAGTCATTTAAGTATAAAATTTCATGTTTCTGATCGAATTCAAACGAATATTAGATGCTTGACCAAGTTAACCTAGCACAAACTTCGCCCAAAGTCACAACTTATCAAGGAACTTGCAGCTAGATTATGGTACAACTAGCGCTACCTTTCGCCCAAAGTCATAACTTCTTACAAGGTCCACAACCATCCACTGCTACAACTACCCTGGCTAGTACCATCTATTAACAAATTCACGAACCTTTATATAAAATATTGTAATTAGTTCTTACTTACTCTTCCGTTCATCCAGAAAGTTACGTGTTACCTCGGAATAATTATTATCCGCTACACTGTGATAACTTATCGAAATCTTACTCAATTTATAGCACCACGATATTCTATAAATATGGAAGACTCCAACAAACGAACATTAACCAAAAGGAGAGCAACCTTGAAGGCTTGTGTAAATCGCATTCAACACTTCGTTGAGTCAGAAATAAATTCTGCCGATATCAACCTCATTCAGGTTAAATTAAACGGATTGCTCTCCACCAACGAAGAATTCAAGCGAATTCAAAGCCAACTAGAGTCGTATGATCAAGAAAATGACGAATCTAACACGATCTACCGAGAAGAATTCGAAGACACAATCGACTTGCTTGAGGCTAAATTAAGGAAGGCCATCAATCTACAAAACATGTCAGGTAATGTTGAAGTGCTCACTCAGTCATCACATGATATGCCTAGAAATATCAAATTACCGAAAATAAATCTCCCTACCTTTAGTGGGTCTCTAATTACCTGGCTGCATTTCAAAGACACGTTTGAAGGCCTGGTGGTCAACAATAATGACCTATTAAACATAGAGAAGTTCCACTATTTGCTCTCCTCTCTGAAAGGCGAAACCAAGGACACCATAAGAAATATTAGCATTTCTGACGCCAACTTTCAAGTAGCCTACAACATTCTGGTCAATCGTTATCATTCACCCAAATTAATTGCAGCTGAACACATTAGGCAAATTACGGAAACTTCACATAAAATAGGTTCAACGGAGAGTGAAATACGCAAGCTGATCAATGTATTCAAGGGCAGTATAGATGCTCTTAATGCCCTAAACGCCCAACCAAGTATCCTAGATTTACTTCTTAATGAACTCCTACTCTCTCGACTAGACAAAAAACTAAGGTTAGAATTTGAAAAGGAGCATTCTCTTTCTGATGCAGTTAAATTCGAGGAGCTCATTAGCTTCTTGGAGAGACGCTGTCAGACACAACAACTCTGCTCTATTACCCCACCACCTGCAGTCAGTCTTAACAATTATCCAAAATCAGCGCCACGCTTGATAACACAACAACAATCAAACATCTCGACAGCAGAGAGATGTTACATCTGCTCAGAAGAGCACAGACTGTATAAATGCCCTGATTTCCTCAATTTGAGTTTTGATGAAAGGTTCAAATTGATCAAAGATAGCAAGCACTGCAGTAACTGCCTTAGTCCATCACACACTTGGAAAGCATGCAGATGCAGTACCGCATGTAAGGTATGCAAGTAATACAACCACACGTTGCTACACCAAAACGATCAGAATGAGGAAAAAACTAACATAAAGAACACTATGGCACAAAACCCACAGGGTAACGACACACTTCAATCGTCATATCAATCTCTCAGAAGTACTCCAACACTCAGGTTCTTCTAAGCACAGTCATGGTTAAAATCAAGGACTCAAACGGAAGATATCATCGCATGCGAGGCGTATTAGACAGCGGCTCCCAAAGCAACTTCATATCCGAGCAGGCAGTAGAACAACTTAAACTTAAGAATAAAAGAACGACCGTTATATCCCTGAAAGCATTCGGTGAACTGACTTCCGAAGCTGATTCATCAGTAAACGTAGAAGTGCACTCGACGATCAGTGACTTTCATTTCAATATGGAATGTATAGTACTATCTAGGATAACTGGCAATATCCCTGCATCAAACATCGACCTCAAGGAATGGAATATCCCAAAAGATATAATCCTCGCTGATCTAGATTTCCACCTCCCTCAGGGTATTCACTTACTAATCGGAGCTCAGTTCCTTTTGCATCTCATGAAGGAGGGGAGGAAATTTCGCTCAGGATACCCAACACTGCAGAACACTCAGCTAGGATGGATTCTAAGCGGGGAGTATCCACGGCAAATGAATGAAGGAAAGGACAATGGACAAAGATCTAATTCATTCTTCATTAGGTCTGACCTCAGTCTTAAGAATGAAATACAACGATTCTGGTCCATAGAGGAAATAAGTCATGAAATTTGTTCACCAGAGCATGCGGAATGTGATAAAAAATTCATCGATACTACCTTAAGCGATGAGAGTGGAAGATATGTAGTAGAACTACCCATGAGAAAGGAAATTAACCTAGGAAGCTCAAAGGAGATTGCAAGACAACGCTTTCATTTCCTGGAAGGAAAATCGCAAGTGCAGAGCAACCTTCATCAAGATTATGCCGAGTTTATGAGGGAATATGAAGCATTTGGACACATGGTCGAACTTCAACCAAATTCTACACTAAGACAAACAGAATATTACCTTCCTCATCACGCGGTTCAGAAGCATTCGAGCAGTACTACCAAGACAAGGGTGGTTTTTGATGCCTCTACAAGAACCGACAATGGCGCGGCACTAAATGACATTTTAATGGTAGGACCAACAATACAAGACAACTTATGCTCATTGGTCATGAGGTTTCGTATGCATAGAATAGCCTTTACAGCTGACACAGAGAAAATGTACCGACAAGTAAGAGTGCACCCAAAACGTCAACCCCTGCAATGCGTATTATGGCTAGAAAGCCCTCAGGACGAACTAAAAGCCTACGCCCTCACTACCGTCACGTATGGCACATCATTAGCAGCTTACTTAGCTACAAGATGCCTGGTGCAGCTGGCTACGGATGAAGCAACCAGATTCGCTTGAGCGGCTTCAGTCCTTCGCCATGATTTTTATGTGGATGATTGCATCTCAGGAACAGATACTTTGGATGAAGCTCTAAGGTTGCGAATCGAACTTCAAGACCTTATTCAGCTTGGATTTCTGCTGAGAAAGTGGTGCACAAATAGCCCAGAACTCCTTGAATCAATCCCAGAGAACTTACGAGAATATAAACATTCATTGACTGACGGTGAGAGCAGCGTAGTAAAAATGTTGGGTTTAACTTGGCACCCTTCAACGGAACAATTTCAAATCAACTGTAGCCTGAAGCCACATCAGTCGATCTCAAGGGAATCCAAGTGCTCAAAACGTATGGTGCTGCCCATAATATCATTAATATTTGACCCACTATGGCTGATAACTCCCGTAGTTGTTCTCTTCAAATACTTCATGCAACGCCTGTGGCAAGAAGGTTCAGGATGGGATGATCAACTGCTCGGGAATTTGCTCGATACCTGGACTGACCTATGTCAACAAATATCACTACTTAATAACTTCAAAATTCCAAGACTGGCCCTCAGTGAAGGAATAGGGAAGAATGGTGAGATATATGGCTTCTGCAATGCTTCAAAGACTGCTTACGGAGCTACCGTATATATAAGTTCTGTCAACCACAAAGCCGAGGTTCTCACGAGACTTCTTTGTGCAAAATCAAGGGTTACACCTCTAGAACAGATTTCAATCCCCCGTCTCGAATTATGTGGTGCCTTAATTTTGGCTCGCCTCATCAAGGAAACGCTTGAAACTCTACGCACTACCCCCGATGGTGTACTACTTTGGACTGATTCAGCAATCATATTAGCTTGGTTATATGCATGTCCTACAAAATGGAAAACATTCGTGGCAAACAGGGTGGCAGAAATTCAAGACACTGTACCAGCCTGCCATTGGCGTCATGTTGGATCACTGGACAAGCCTGCAGATCTTGCATCACGAGGAGTACAGCCACTGCTTCTTCAATACAGTGCACTATGGTGGGAAGGCTCCAGCTGGCTGCGTCTAGACCCTGCATCATGGCCATCACAATCAGGATGCGACACCTCGAAGATCCCTGACCAAAGAATTATAACATCACTTATTGTCATAAAACACGATGATACATTCCTGAATAGATTTTCATCCTTAAACAGATTACTCAGAACAGTTGGTCAGTGTCTCAGATTCTCTTCCAACTGCAAGGAAACTCGCAGTGAGCGCGATACATCACCACTGAAACCTCAAGAGGTAAATAAGGCCTTTAGGGTCTGTATCAAAATCGTACAATCGGTCTCTTATCAAAGAGACTCTGCCTCAAACAAGATAAAGCTGTTGATACGTCCTATCAACAAGTTGTGTATATTACCAGAAACGAGCTGGGACTGATCATCAAACTACAAAACGCTTGAACATTATCAACGTATTGTTATAAAAATCGTCTTTGCCCTATTTTTGACTAGTGCATTTTTGTGTGCATATGTTTCATTTTATTATTTTTCTGCAAAAGGCCAATGCCTTTTGGTGGGGCGGTATGTTAGGTAAATTTAATCACTATAGTACTGTATACTTTGTCTTGTAGGTTGGCAGCTGTGTAAAAATGTGTACATTATTAAAAATACAAGATGTCGGAAAGCTTAGTTCGCATTTATTTCAATGAGTTCACCTGAATTACTCAAAACACTGTTCATTTCCTTTTTCCCTCCCTTCCTAAGATTCTTTATTACTGTCCAGAAAGGTTTCCCTCCTGCTTGACCTAGCCTTTCCAGCTTATTACCAAAATCTAGTGGGATGTAAAGCAAATAATATTATTATTAGAATGGGTCAGTATATGCATTCTTACAAATCACTTTTTATTTGCTACTTCGAGCACATTTGTACATAGCAGACTGCACTCTGCACATATACAGTCACTAGCTGATGTACCCGTGCTTTGCTACGGAATTCTAAATTTTATA
Organism: Anabrus simplex; assembly: GCF_040414725.1. Classification (NCBI taxonomy): domain Eukaryota; kingdom Metazoa; phylum Arthropoda; class Insecta; order Orthoptera; family Tettigoniidae; genus Anabrus; species Anabrus simplex. The sequence continues at coordinate 44,790,290 of NC_090266.1, read as the reverse complement.
CAGAATTCTGGGTCAGGTAGTGTAAATGTTGTGAGCAAGATTGTATTAAGTTGCATAGCTCTTAAAGTTGCCCTAGAAGCACGACGGGCAAGTCACCAACGTCTTTTCTCATATGAAGACTGGGTTAGGGAATTTTCATTGTAATGGTAGGCCAGCTTGCCTATCGTCAGTCACAATCAGGTTGGGGAGTTTTCATTATAATGGCAGACACTCACTCTCCGCCTGACTTTATAGATTCTCAAAAAGACTCTCTTAGTGGTTTTCCCAACTGAAATGAACATGGGTCATTACAATGACGTCAGTAGGAATGGCGCGATTAAAAGCAATGCCTTCATATGAAATACTTGATCAAATGAAAAACCACCCATTTTCTCACTTTTAACGAACAGTACTGTGCTGCCGAACTAACAGTCCAAAGCTACAGAGCTTTAATGACCAAGACGCAGACATCCGTATTCCATGAACAAACTTCGTCCTTTTTTTCGGCTGGGGGAGGGGGTTTCAAATAGTGGATAGTCCCAGGGCAAAAACTATGCCCATTTACTTATCTGTTTCTGGGGAGTACCCGATGAATCGGTAAATCTCAATTCACTACACTGGCGGCGGAAAGTACTATCTGACGTGGAGGCAATTTTTCCTCCAAGCCAGAGAAGAAACCACATCTTCCCTGCTAATTTGGAATTAAATTAATGTAGATTTAATGAAAGTGAAGAGGAAGAAGCTTTTCCTAAGAAACGGCTCTTTTCAGGGTTGAATTTTGAGTTGTTTAGTGAATTGTGGTACTATAATTTGGAATAGGGCTAAATTGTAATTCCAGACCAGTTCATACTACTCCTACTACTACTACTACTACTACTAACTGAGCATCTGACGTAAGTGCACACACTGCTCATTCAAAACAGCGCGTCAGGGTAGGTATCGAATAGCTGGCATACTATGATGAACCAGTGTGTTATGTACCAGCAGTATCAGAAAATGTATGAACCAGAGGATTGGAATGCTAAAGAAGAAAGATATCTAATTCCTCAGCTATTTCCTGCCAATATTCAGTTAGGCTGTTATACTCGGCATGCAGCAGTAATCCCATCTATCGGAGTTGAATGTCAGCATAAGAGACAAAGAACATTACAACAAACAACGGTCAGTGTAATGTTATTGTTGATCTGTTCGCTCTTTCGATATTGTAGGCCTTCACACAATTGTCTTCCAGTTCTGACATACCACTCTTATCATAGTCGGTACGGTAAAACTGAATAAAACATAAATGATCGGAAATTATATTCTCTATAACTTTTGTTATGTAGTAATTTTCCATAGGACCAAGAACATAGGTATTGAAAAATTAAATTTTAGGTGCCTTCCCCTAAACTACCATTTCACCCAGGGTAGTTTCTTATTCCCTGACTCTATATACCGATTTTCATTAAATTCTGTTTACCCATTTTGTCGGGGCTCGGCGTTGATACGGACTTAGCAACAAAAATCCAAATTTATGAATATCTGTTATCATAGCTGGTACAGTAAAAATGCATCAGACGTAAATGATCAGAAATTTAATTGTAGATAACTTTGGTTATGTAGTATTTATCGATATGACCACTAATAATATAAATATTTGAGAATTGAATTTTAGGCCTTCCCATAAACTACCATTTCAGTCAGCGTGAATAAAATAATTTATAGGCTAGATTGTAGCGGCTCATGCCCCGACTCTACATACCGATTTTTATTAAATTCTCTTCAGCCGTTTTCTCATGATGTGTGTACATATAGACAGACAGACAGACAGAAATTACGGAAAAGTAAAAACTGAATTTTCTTGTTATTGTGGACATGATCGATACAGAAATACCATTCTTTTCAAATTCTGAGCAATGTACAGACAAAACTCTTATTTTATATATACAGTAGAAGTCCGTTATAGTGAGAATTCATAACAGAGAAAAATTGCTCGCTATAACGGATTGTCGTTATATCCGATTTTTGAATAAAAGTCGGAAAACCCCCCATGCACATTAAAATCAGTATGAAACAGCGATCAGTTTGTTCAAAACTTGTGTTTCCGCAGATGATATCCACACTACGGCTTACTTGTTTGTTATTTTTCGTAATCCGATACTACGTGAAAGTATGTTTAATTTCATTCTGAATAAAATATAGTACCGTATTTCTCCGAATCCAAGATGAACCCCACTCTTTCCTTCACAAAATTTAAATCAGGCTCAAAAAGAAATTTGTAAAATCATATGAATGCCTTGTTGTACAGTAGGCCTACGCATTTTTAGACACCGAGCATTGATTTTCGTCTTTTTTTATGCGGGTGCACAATTATTCTTCATTTCCGCAGGTTTGAGGACCATTAAATCAACCTCGGCTTCATAATACCGAATAGAACCCGTTGAAAATTTTCCGGCAATACCTATTCCATGCGTCTCTACAATACAATGATCCATCAGGAAATTATTCTTGCTGTCTATAAAACTATTACTTTTACGCAACGTCAGATATAACCGGCTACCGCTACACACGCGTCTCACTTGCCGGGTTCGGCCAAATTCAGTGGCTAGCGATATATAGGCCTAATCGCGGACGTTGAAAGTCAGCGAACGAATTTATATCGCCACGGTTTGGCCATTTTGCCCTTGCGTTTTTCGTGTACACACCTCACAATTTCATCTTCAACTTCTTTAAAGCGTCCTTGTTGCGGAGCACTGAATGCATTTTTTGTACAGTACGCATTTTTTAGCTCTTTGTATTCACACTAACATCAAATATTGGCTTTGGTTAGGCCTATGCCGTATTTTCTTGCGGCTACACAATTATTCTACATTTCCGAGTGTTTAATAACAATTAACTTAAAATTGGCATCATAATATCGACTAGAACCCGTTGAAAATTTGCCGGCAATACCTTTTTCTCGTATCTTTACAATACGACTATCTATCACGAAAATATTCCTGCTGTCTACAAACATTAATTTTACTATGCGTCGAGTACAATAGACGCGTTATAACTCTGCCACTGAGTAGCCATGGCTTTTCTAAGAATTTGAAGGGTCGCATGTTTTGATGCTATTCTGCAGATTTGAGAAAAACTCAGGCACTGTACAACCGGTTGTTGCGACTAGCGATGTATAGTAAAGAGGCGGTCGTTTCTTGTCAATGAGTTCTGTGCGCGTGTGAAAAGAAGCAGCATGGATACCGCGGTAGTTGTCAGTGGTATCCATTAACTTACTGTTAGGCCGCGAATGCAACAACCCTTGTGTTTTCGCATGAGATTCTGAGGAAAAAGGTCTTGGATTCGGAGAAATATGGTATCACTCCAGAGATTTCTGTGGCAAACACCTCAGCTTTCTTCTTCAAACAGCGTCACCTTATCTAACTGTATATGTATCATGAAAACATATTTGAAACGCATGTAGAGAAATAACCTCCTCGCGAAAAATTTACATGTAAATTGCCGTAACTAGACGCGAGAAGATATGGAATATCCTCTGAAATCAGTGATGTACTCTGCCATATCTTGAGATGTATCACATTCTTACTTAATTTACGTAATAACATTAAAATTGAGATCTCGTTTACTTCAGTCTTTACTTTTAACGAGTTAACAGCTGCTATCGGCCACGTTATTTACGCATTTATTACAAAAACGTGTTATCCTCTTTCATTTCGAATTTTCTCTAGAGAACAGCAGTCGATGGGTATTATTAATCAACTCCTACATCACCTTTGAATGTCAACGAGAGAGCTCGCAAATGCACAAAGTGAGAAAACGATACCGTACCGAAGATGATCGATCGCATTTTGTTGCAAACGTTTCAGTTTTCTTATTCAAACAGCGTCACGTATCCTAACTTAACCGTACTATACGTATGATGAAAACACACTTCAAGCGCCAGTAGAGAAATTATAACTTTCTCGCTATAAATTTTCATAATAGCCTTTCCGTAATTTAATCAGATGCGACAAAATATAAACTAACCTCTGAAATCAATTAAGCACTCTGCCATATCTCGAGGTGTATCCCATTCTTACTTAATTGCAGTATTTGGCCTCAAAAGTAAGCGGTCGTTTAATCAGCCCTAATTTTTAACGAGTTAACAACCGTTATCGGACACGTTATTTACGCATTTATTACGAAAATATGTTCTCTTTCATTTCAAATTTTCTTTACGGAACAGCTGTCGATGGGTATTACTAATCGACTCTGACATCGCCTTCGAATGTCGACGAGAGAAATCGCTAGTGCACGTAGTGAGGAAACGATGCCGAAGGTAATCGATCGCATGCAATATCATCGCTGGGGTGCACTCGTAATAACGGATGCGTCAGTGACAGGGTTCTCGCTGTAACCGAAGGACGATACACAGTTTAATATAGGATTTTCGAAGGGACAGAAAAAGGCGTCGCTATAACGGAGTTCTCGTTATATGCCGTACTCGCTATAGCGGACTTCTACTGTATAGATTTACCAATGATATATTTTGCAGAAAGGGAATTAAACAGGAGAAAGGATAACTTTTCCTTCTCATACTCGTGACATAAAAACTCATTTGGAAGTGGTACTTGCTTCAATGAGTATATGTAGTCACCAACAAGTTACAAATATCTACTGGTATCTGTATGTATTTAGTGGAAACAGTATCTACATCATAACACTTCCATCATCACCCACAGCATGTGATGCATGACACCAAAGTGGCCCTTTTTTAAAATTATTTTTTAATTTTTTTATTAGCCATTTGTAGCCTCCTGTCAGCATGGTAGAGTGTAAACCTTATGACTTCCTTCTATTATTCAGTGGTCCAGTTGAAATACCCTTAGCAAATTACAAGTGATGTTTCTTGTTCAAATCTCTTAATAAAGAATCCTGTCCAACTTTTGCTGGCATAACCTATGGTAATATTTAACAGACAGTGACGAGCAGTTAGGGATGCTGTCATTACTACCAGACACTTTTGAAGTTGTTGCCATCCTCTTTTTCTGGATTATTTCTGGCCCCTTCCAACTACCTTCATTTTACTACTGGAGAGTGCCTTGCTGCTGAATGTTTAATGCTGATTCGTCCTTTTACAGAGCATTCATGGCATGTTGCCCTTTGAAACTCTGTCAGTGTTGCAGAATAAGAATCAATGTACTACTAAAAATTGTGCTATGCTCACACCCTGTTAGATACTCTTTCTTGTGTGATGCACCCACACCGTGTCTAGTAGTGGTAGAACACAGACTATGAAACTTTGCTCACCACCATGACATGTCAACTAGCATTGTCTGTCTGTTTCTATGAATAGGGATAAAATTAGTTTGTGATAATATGAAGGAGGTGGGAATTATAGGAACATACAGGCCTGGAAGAGAGGAAAGAGACATGGAAATCTTTGAAAAAATAATAGATTATACTCATAAAAACAATACTAATGCTATGGTAATAATTGGGGGAGATCTAAATTTGCCTGAAGTTGAATGGAAAGGAGCTGCAAGTGAAGCCCATGAACAGAAACTGGCAAATAAGTTAATTTGGGAGGGAGGATTTACACAAGTAGTACAAGAACCGACTCGTCTCAATAACTTACTAGATGTATTCTTGGTTAAACCATGGGAAATTGTTGATAAAACTGAGGTAATTGAAGGAATAGGAGACCATAAGGCTGTAATAATGGATGTAGGACTCGTACCAAAAAGGCTTAATAAGAGGGTTACACAAGACAAGAAATTGTACAGAAATACTAAAGTTGATGAATTTGGGACTTACCTTAAATCACAATTCAGTTGTTGGATAAGTGAAGGGAGTAACGTGGATACACTTTGGGCTAAACTTAAAGGAATTATTTGGGAAGGAGAGAAGAGATTTGTACCTGTTAAGAAGGGTAAAATGACCTCAGACCCTGTTTATTATACAAGGGAAATAAGAAAATTAAAAAGAAAATGTAGAATAGTAAACAGGAAAATCAAAGAGGGTAGGGAGAGTAGAGAAACTAGAAAACAGCTAATGAGGGAACTGAATAGAGTGAAAAAGGAAGCAAAAGAGAATTATATGAATGGCATACTTCAAGAGGGTAATGACCACAAAGGGAAATGGAAAAAGCTGTATTCATATATCAGGAATCAAAAAGGAAAAGGTGTCCAAATTCCTACAATGGTGGGAGAAGGGGGTGAACACTATTTAACAGATACTGAGAAAGCAAACCTATTTAGTAGGGAATTTAGAGATTCAGTAGATGATTGTCAAGAGTTGGAAACCGAAACAGAAGATAGAGAGGGAGACAGACAGAGGGAAACAAGAAGCTTCTCATTCACAAACGAAGATATTTTCAGAGAAATCCAACTGCTTCAGCAAGGAAAAGCTGCAGGAAGTGATCAAATTACTGGGGAGGTATTAAAGACAGTGGGGTGGTACATAGTGCCTTATTTAAAATTTATCTTTGACTATGTCATAAATAATAGTGTAATACCAAAGGAATGGAAGGAATCTATAATAATACCAATTTATAAAGGAAAGGGTGATAAAAGGAAACCAGAGAACTACAGACCAATCAGCCTGGCCAGTATAGTTTGTAAAATTCTGGAGAGTTTAATATCGAAGTACATCAGAGGGATATGTGATGATAAAAATTGGTTCATGAGGAGCCAGTATGGATTTAGAAAGAAATTTTCTTGTGAGGCACAACTGGTGGGATTTCAGCAGGACATATCAGATCAGTTGGATTCAGGAGGTCAGTTAGATTGCATAGCCATAGACCTTTCCAAAGCCTTTGATAGAGTGGAACATGGAATATTATTAAAGAAATTGGAGGGAATAGGATTGGACGTAAGGGTTACACGTTGGATAAAAGCATTTCTAAATTCAAGGGTTCAGAAAGTCAAAGTAGGAAATAATGTATCGCAGGAAGAGAAAGTTTGGAAGGGAATTGCACAGGGTAGTATAATCGGTCCATTACTTTTCTTAATATACGCAAATGATTTAGGGAACAATATAACATCAAAAATAAGATTGTATGCAGATGACATAATTGTTTATAGAGAAATAAACAACATTGAGGATTGTTCAGAATTACAAAGGGACCTTGAAAGTATCCAACAATGGGTTGAAGAAAATAATATGAAGGTTAATGGAGGCAAATAAACTGTTACAACTTTTACAAACAGGAGCTTTAAAACTGAATTTGGATATACTTTGGATGAGGTAGTTATCCCAAAAGATGGCAAGTGCAAATACTTAGGTGTGAGATTTGAAAGTAATTTGCACTGGAAGGGTCATATTGATGACATTGTTGGGAAAGCATACAGATCATTACATGTCATAATGAGGCTACTTAAAGGATGCAACAAAGAATTAAAAGAAAAAAGTTACTTGAGTATGGTTCGTCCATTATTGGAATATGCAAACAGTGTTTGGGATCCTCACCAAGAATACCTAATAAAAGAAATAGATAGTGTGCAGAGGAAAGCAGCAAGATTTGTAACAGGGGATTTCAGGAGAAAGAGTAGTGTATCAGAAATGTTAAAGGAACTTGGGTGGGAAACTTTAAGTAAGAGAAGGGAGGAAACTAGACTTACAGGATTATATAGAGCCTATACAGGAGAAGAAGCATGGGGAGATATCCGTGAGAGGCTTCAGATGGAAAATAATTATATCGGCAGGACTGACCACAAATATAAAATTAGGAGGAATTTTAGCAGAAGCGATTGGGGTAAATTTTCATTCATTGGGAAGGGTGTGAAGGAGTGGAACAGTTTACCAGGGGTAGTGTTTGATCCTTTTCCAAAATCTGTACAGATATTCAAGAAGAGAATAAACAGCAACAGAGAAAATAAATGAAGTGTTAGAGGGCATTCGACCGGTGCAGGTTATTGTAAATAAAAAAAAAAATGTGTGTGAATAAATTAATTCCATCCCCTGGTCTAAGGAGTTTGGACAGCCAAAGTAGGGGACTGCCTGTAGGGGTGAAGTACAGTGGGGACTTCGAGGGCCCTGGGAGCGCTACGGTAGCTGTGAAGGCCCTTCAGGAACTCTGAAAAGTGGTGGCAAAAGGGGCTCTGGTTAAGACGCAGCAGGTCGTTATGCTACTTAGGATCCAGAACGGGTAAAAAAAAAAGTAAATAAATAAATGCAATGTAAATATTAATGTTATACCAGTTTTATAGTATCATTTGAAGCAATTCCACATACTGTATATCAGTTGACTATATTTGTAAGTAGTACAGGAGATATTATAATTAGAATTTTGTAAACAATCTAAATTGATTGAGGATGAGCTGTGTGTTTAATAGAAAACATTGTTAGCGTAAATTGAATAATATTGTATTATAGGAAAAATTTTCTTCTGTTGTTAATTTAATATTTAGTGCTTGACAATAATGTATTTTAGTGTACCATTTGCCACCGAGGTAGACACCTCATTTGCAAATAAAGAGATTTTGATTTGATTTGATTTGAAGTGCACATGTAACTCGGGAGGCGTGTACAATTTTTTTGATGTTCACTGTACATATTTACAGTGAGGACTAAAAGTTCGTGCAGCATGCAGCAATTAATATTGTGCTTGCTTCTCAACAAATCTGCAAATGGTATCTCAGAAATGATAGAGAACGCTCACAAACACATATGTTTGAATGGTTCACCTTTTTAGTTTCAATATAGTGACATTGTTCATGATCACGTGGCTATAAACAGACAGCATCTCTGTATAGTATTTGAGGGGTGGTTCTCTAGTTATACTTCCCCTTACAATAGTAATCACCACCGTTTCCATCTGCGTAGTGTTACGAGGACAGATCAGAAAATAAGTTGCACTTCCCAGTTATGGCCACTTATTACACCACCTATACAACAGCAACACGACTATAATGACATACACTGTAACGTCACTTTTCCACATAGTTTCCAAGAGACTCCAAACATTTCTGTGAACGCACAACCAACTTGTCGATGATGGATGCATAGAAATTTCCTCCAGTGTTCTGCAACCACTTGGAGACAGCGGCCTTCACCTTCTCATCGGTCTGGGAACGTTGACCACCGAGCTCTGTTTTGAGCTTACCGAACAGATGAAAGTCACATGGCGCTAGGTCGGGACTGTAGGGTGGATGTTTCCAGATCTTTGGCGGGCCTTGTGAGGTGTTGCGTTATCGTGCAACAAAATCACACCAGCGCTCAATTTTCCCCGGTGCTTCTCTTTAATCGCTTTACACAACCGGTGCAACGTTTAACAATACGACACCGCGTTGATCGTCGTTCCTTTCGGCATGAATTCCATGTGCAGCAAACCCTCCATGTCAAAGAACACTCTCACCATAACCTTACTGGATGAAGGTTGAACCTTGGCCTTCTTTTGTTGTGGTGATGAGGGGTGCACCCATTCCATTGATGTTCGCTTCATTTCGGGGGTGAAGTGGTGGACCCACGTTTCGTCCCCTGTGAAGATTCGCCACAGAAACCTGTTGCCGTCTGGGGTATAGCGTTGCAAAAATGCCAGGGAGGATTGGAAACGTTGTTCCTTGTGCTCATCGGTGAGAAGACGTGGGACGCATCTTTGACACAGCTTACGATATCCAAGGTCCTCGTGAACAATGGCGAACACACTGCCATATGACATGTTCAGGTGCGTCGTGATTTCTCTCAGTTTAATGCGCCGGTTCTGTCTAATGATCGCATTCACACTGTTGACCTTTGCACAAGCCCTGGACGTTGCGGGCCTGCCTTCGCGATGGTTGTCCGTGATATCCGTGCATCTGGCTTCGAATTGCTGACACCACATTACGATACCTTGCTGGGAGATGGCCCGTTCCCCATACACAGCACTAATTTCATGATGAATGTCCGTGCAATTCTTCCTTTTGACCCATAGGAATCGGATTGTTGCATGCACCTCATATTTGGAGTGAATGTCCAGTTGACGCGCCATTGCATTTGACCGCTATTCATACAATACTAGACAAGACACCACAGAGACCTGCCTAACAGACATATGGGCAGTGTCTGTCTCTTTCTCCACTGTGCCCACGTTTGCAACACACAGCGCGCTGTTGCGGCGTGTTAATGCAACTAACCTTTTGATCCACCTGCGTACTTCATGGAGCACTGAATAGGATATTACATCTTTCTTGCCCGAGGTGAATTCAACTTCAGGACCACTGAATACATACAACAAAAATTCAGTGATATTTTTTCATTTATGAACACACACTATTTATCAGGTCTTGAGGGCGAGTTGGCCATGCGGTTAGGGGTGCGTGGCTGTGAGCTTGCATCCGGGAAATAGTGGGTTCAAATCCCACTGTTGGCAGCCCTTAACGTATCCACAAAGATGCACAAGAAATGCTGTCAGTTGGTACAGATATTTATTCACAAGTATTTACAAATTAACACACAAACACACAACCTTAATCACAGTATCACAAACAAAACATTTCACTTCGAAAATATCAACAAAACCACCATTTTAAAACAGTGGCCTATCGCTTCAACATGGAAACTGCAACTACTGCATGTCAACACAAGTTCACACGTATATTCCTGCTACACCATAACTCTACTAAATAATAACTCATCATTACCATCAAGACCATCTCGTTATGTACGTGCCTGGCCAGGCTTCTAAAAAGCTACATTACAGAAAATAACTACCCAAAAATTCTAGAGTGCCTAATACATAGATTATAATGTACGGAATATTCTACCATCATCTAGTGCCTTTCTGGAAGTTACAGTGTGTTTCAAAATTACATAGTGGATTACAAATTATATATACAGGTAAGAATAAATTATATAATCCTAATTTACAGTTATTTACATTACAATAACTGAACTCATATAAATATTTATGTACAGCACATGTTTCATGGCATAACCTCACATACAGTACGATCATTTGACTACGTAAATAATAATAATAATAATAATAATAATAATAATAATAATAATAATAATAATAATAATAATTCAAGCTCAATACTTGTATTATTTACCCATGGGTGAGAATATTGTTTTCAACTGTTTATCACACTTGCATCAATATCTCGCCTATAACTTGAAACAATTTCCACACTTTGTCACACTCATCGACTTTGCCTTGGATGTAGATTAAATGTCCTTTCTTCCTCGATGTCGCTGGATGTGCTCTCCTTCTCTTGACCAGCTTGTTCCGTGTCGGGGGTCAGGGTTGCCTCTCTGCCAGCCTCTTCCTCGATGATAGTTGATGTGTTCTCCTCACGATGACCAGATGGTGCTGTGTCATTAGTTGCCTCTCCTCCAGGCTTACTCTGTATGCGCAGCGGTTGGGTGACTCGCCGCAACTCCGATGCATGGACCATGACTGGAGGGTTTGTCTTTAGTAAGTAGACCCCATGGCCCAGCTGTTTATCCACCTCAATGGGACCAACCTACTTAGGTGCGAGACGTGTGTGAAACCCTCCAATCTTATTACTGACTGGGTGGTTACGTCTCAGTACTTGTTGGCCTGGTAGGAAGATGTGCATCTCTTCGACATCTTGAGCCTTGGCCTGGGTAAGGGATCTCTTCTCGGCCAAAGCTTGCTTCTCCTTGATGTTCTTTTGCTGCTGCCACTCTGCCAGGGAAACAGCTGCATCATCTTGACCTGAAGTGGGTGGTGGACGAATCTCCCAATCCCCTGTGCCGTTTAGCTGTCGACCAAGGAACAGCTCCGCTGGGCAGTAGCTAGTGTCACGGTTGATGCGTCGTCGCAGGGCAAAAATTGACTGCGGTATCTGACGGTCCCACAGTCTATGTTCTTTTTCTATCAGGTGGACTCGTAGCATCCTTTTCAGCTCCTGGTTCCGTCGTTCCGTTGGATTGGCCCTTGGATTGTAGATAGGGGTGGTCCAGTGCTCCACACCCCATTCTGTCATCATTTGCTGCTACTTCCTCGATGTGAACTGACTCCTGTTGTCTGACAGAATGCACTGTGGATGATCGTAGCGGCTAAATACCTCTTCTTGTAGCAGGCTGGTGATGCGTCCCGTCGTGGCTTCAGGTATCGGAAAGGCCTCAATCCATCTTGTGAAGAGGTCGGTGATTATTAGTTCTGATTTTCCCCTCGGTGTTCTAGGGTAAGGACCCAACAAGTCCAGGGCTATGACCTACCACAGGCGTTGTGGCCATCTTCCTTGACTGGAATCTGCCTTCCTGTTGCTCGCCTTGGTGCACACACAGATGTTAGCACCCCTTCATGTAGTCCAGGATGTCTTTCCACATGTTGACCCAGAAGGATCTTCGTCGGATACACTGATATGTCTCTTCATTTCACCTCCTGAATGTCTGGCTTCAGTGCTGTCGTGGAACTTCTCGAGGATGTCCGTCGTGTGCTCTCTGTGAATCACCACTACTGCAGGTGTGTTGGAGAGGTGCGACCTGTACATCAAGAGTCCTATGTCAACCCAGAAATTCTTGTAGCACGTCTTGAATTTCCTCGGGACAAGTCGACTATCAGTGTTCTGCCTCCTAATCCACTGCGTCATGGTTCTACAGGGCTTGTCTTGTTCCTGCCACTGTTTGATCACTCGTAGATCAAGTTCCTTCTTGATGGTCATAAGGACGGGTTCCCTAGGCTCCCTCTGGTGTTTTTGTGGGAACTCCCTCTCGACAATGGTACTCCTAGCTTCAGGTTCCATCGCCGGGTGCCTAGATAGGCTGTCTGCTCCCATGTTCATCGGTCCTGGGATGTGACACACATCGAAATCAAATTCTACTATTAACAGAGCCCATCGCATCAATTTGGATTTTGAGGCAGAGACAGAGTTCAACCATTTGAGAGCGGCATTATTGGTGTAGAGTTGGATCTTCCCTCCCTCCAAGTAGCCTCTGAATTCATCCATGGCCCACACCACAGCTAAGGCTTCCTTCACGGCAGTGCACTAGCGTTGTTCGGTAGGAGATAGCTTCCTGCTGGCATACCCGATTATGTCCCTCCCACCATTCCTCCTCTCCTGGAATAACACTGCTCCTAAACCAGAGTCGCTGGCATCCGTCTGCAGGCACATCTTCCATTGAGGGTCGGGATGGGCTAGACCGGGAGCATTGCATATCGCAGCCTTAATGCCTTGGAATGCTGCCTCTTCATCGGAGCGGGTGGTTGTTATGGAGTAGATCAGTGAGTGGTATTGCCTTCTCTTCAAAGTGTGGCACGAAGCTGTTATACCATCCACACAAGCCAAGGAACTGACGCGTTCAGCTTCTTCGATAGCTCGGTTCTCCTCCGGTTGCCTTTCTAAGCCTTCAGAGGTTAGGACATGGCCAGAATATTCAACATGGGACTGGGCAAAGTGGCACTTCTCCAGTTGGCAAGTCAGTCCATGAATCTTCCGTCGTTCCAGCACTTTCCTCAGATGTACAAGGTGTTCTTGAAAATTCTTGCTGTGAATTAAAATCTCGTCGAGATACATTTGGCAAAAATCTCCAACATATCCTGATAATACCTTATCCATCAGTCGCATGAAGATGGCCGGAGCATTTTTCAATCCAAAGGTCATTACTGCAAACCTGTACAATCCTCTCTGTGTCATGAAGGCGGTCAGTGATCTAGAACTTTCCTCGACCTCCACTTGCCAGTATCCAGAGCTGAGATCCAGCGTACTGAAAATCCTAGACCCACTTACTTGTTTCAGCCAGTCTTTGAGGTCAGGCATGGGGTAGGCATCACTGACGGTCTTCTTGTTCAACCTGCGGAGTCCACACACAGTCGATACTCCCAATTCTTCTTCTTCTCCTTCTTCGGTAGGACGATAGGTTAAGCCCAACAGGATGTGGACGGTTTGATGAGACCTTGCCCTTCCATCTCTTGAATCTTCTGGATGATGAAGTTGCGCTTACCGGGTTGATTAGATGTGGATGTTGCTTGATGGGTGATGAAGCACTGCATTCAATGGTGTGCGTTACCATGGTAGTCCATCCTATTTTATTGGGGATGACTTCCAGAAAGTTCTTTAAGGTGTGTTTCAGCTCCTCTTCTTCACTCGGTCGAAGATGTGTTAACTGGATATCTCCCAGGTTTACGTCAACTTCCATATCCTTGCGAGTCCGGAGATTACCATCGTGCAAGGCGACCCTCAGATGTCTGTCTTTTCCCAAAAGGTCTTCATGAGCTGCATAGCCTAGGATCACCTTGTATTCCACCAGAAAGTCATGACCTAATATGATGTCAGGTATCAGGTTCTGAATCACTGCAACATCAATTACAATAGGCATGTTCATGCATTTAGCAGTTAGGTTTGTCCATCCTTGGATGGAATAGGTTACCCCGTTCACTCCTCCCACTACCCTTCCCAGGTGGTGAGACTTCATAGATGGTAGTAATCTGGCAACAGTCCCATTGACAAAATGAATGGCTTGCTTGGCTGTCGTGTATGGCTGAAAAATTCTCGTTGCCAATCCTTAAGATGATAGCTGGGCGGGGCTGGCCTATTCTACTCACAGTCTGACCAATCCCTCTCCTACTTGACCAGGTTTGCTCGTTTGTCAGGTCTTGAGGCACCTTCCTCTTCTCGGTCCCACCCCCCCTTAATCCAGAATGGGCCGGACCTAGTTTCTCCGACGTCAAGGTTGGGCACTTGTTCTTCAGGTTCCTTGTGCTTTCACACTGGTAGCACTTCCTAACTGCGCTGGGCTCTTCCGTAGCTTTGCTCTTGTGTTCCTCCTCCAGCTGGGCAATGATTCTGCGTAGATCATCAAAGAATCTGGGTTGTGATACTTTCACTAGGGGTCGAATCTTATCATGGAGTAGTTGTGCGATATCTGGTAAGATCTCGTTTTTACTTTCTTCCAGGTGCAGAGCTTGATGAGTTGGTACTTCTGTAGGACAAAGGCACTAGCTCTCATGGCAGTAGGTTGCGCCTCAGTCAGTAGCTTCCTTTTCGCGAAGCTCTTCACCCTTTCGGAATTAAACCGCGCAATGAATTCCCTCTTGAAGTCAATACAGTTTAGATTTAAACCCTTTAGGTTGTTCCACCAAGTAGCGGCTTGCCCCTTTAATGGTGGTGTGATTAGTTGCACGAAGATGTCCTCTGGTAAATTAGTCCTTCGTAATAGGCTGACCGATTCCTCAGTGAAGCTAGTCGGGTTCTCTTCCAGTCGCCTGTGTAATTCCTGAAGGTTTTCTATAATCAACTTCGGGTCTAGGTGTCCTATATTGCTGGTTAGATTTGAGGGGATTAGAGGTGTGGCGGTACGTCCTGCTCGAGTTAATCTACTTTCTACTGCATGCAGGATGCTTTCCCTTATATTCTGTACATTTCCCTTGATGGTCGAAATCTGGTTTTCTATCCTTCCATCAACAGCAGAAATAAGGTTCCCAAAATTTCCATCGACGGCAGAGATATGGCTTTCAAAATTTCCCTCAACGGTAGAGATTCTCCCTTCAACCTGTTACTTTATGCCGGAAACCTGGATTTACACCTCCTCCATGAGGTGAAAGATATCCCCTTCCAGCTGGCTTACTCTACTATCGATTTGGTCAACCTGTCCTATTTCGACCTGATGTCTGATATCTGCTGTGTTAATCTATTGGTGACGTCGCTAATTTGGGATGAAATTTCATCATTTACTCTTCAAATTTTCGATTCTAGGTCCTGTTCAATTTTGTGAACCTGCGTATACACTCGTGATATTTGTCCGGTTAAAACTGAGTTAGCTTGAGAAATTTCGTCTGAAATTTTGCCTGAAAGTTTGTCATTTACGTCTGTAATTTTTCCTGTTAGGCCGGAATTGATACATGAAATTTTATAATTTACACCTGAAATTTTGTTATTTAGTACCTGCATCATGGTCATTAGGTTAGAACACATTTTGGTTATATTTACCTCTTCTTCTGTCTCTGAATCTTTGTCAAGTTAGATGAAAAACTTTTTGGGATCTTCTCCTTTTTCCATGAGATCTTATCGTAGCCGCGTCTGCAGCAATTTCTTCTTCCCGTTCATAGGGAGATTCCTCTTGGTATGGTCGTCTTTGAGCTGTTTCTGTGACATATTCACTAGTATCACTTGCATTTTGATCTGCTACACTCATATTTGCTCGTAAATTTTTTTACGTCCTGTCCCATGGTCACCAGTTAATGTATCCGCGAAGATGCACAAGAAATACTGTCAGTCAGTACAGTTATTTATTCACATGTATTTACAAATTAACACACACATAACCTTAATCATGTTATCACAAACAAAACATTTCACTTCCAGAATATCGACAAACCATCACACTCATTTTTGATGCATATTGTAAACAGCGATCTCACTTAGTTTACAAAAGGAGTACATTTATTTTTCCACCTATTCAATACAATCAGTACCACGTTATGTGGTTAATTAGACATAGAAAATCTAAATATTATGGGGACATGTTTTCCCCTTCTCTATTGGGCATCATCAGCCATATTAATTTAATCTTAAAACAAATTTTGTTTAGAGGACAATGGCATTTATAATTTGTAAAAATTGAACTGTGATTTCTTATGATTTTAACTTTACAGAATAGTGGTTATCAAATATGATGTTGGGACATGACATGTACAACACATGTTAAAATTATTGTAAACTAATTTAAAATCTTGTCTAAAAAATTTTTTGTGTCAATATAAAGTTCTAAAAATGGCACATGTCTGGTACTGGAGTGGATCCTCTACGTTATAAAAGTCAGTATACATTTGCTGGGGCAGTTGTCAACGTAAGTTTTCAATAGACTAAAATGGTTGAGAACTTGAGGGTGAATTTTGTTTATATTTTGCATTCCGACATTAAAAGATTGGCTAAAAGAAAAGGCAAATGTTATGATGTTATCCTCATAAAGTTGATTGGCCTAAAATATTATCTGATATAACTGTTGCAAACAGACGTTAGTGTGCTGGTTGAAGCTGCTTTGGGATGAGTTTTTTTTTTTTCTTCAAAGTATTTGACAGGTTATGTTTGATTTTCATGTGAAAATATAGTCCTTCTAGAAGATGTGGAACATCGATGAATGGAATGTGGTTATACTGCAAAAGAACAAAAAGACGTGTTTGACGTGTGTGTTTATGTCGTATGTTAATGTCCAAGAATTGTGTATTATGTAAAGTGGGTACTTACTCATATGCCTTATATATCTTTCTTACTGTATTAGCAGCGTTCGTCTGTCTGGAGTTCATATTTCGCGTGTTGTAACGATGTGATAGAGGAAGAGGGGCATGCTGAGGGGAAGCGGAGGTGGGCAGAGTCTTACATGTCAATGTTAATGTGGGAGGGGGATTGTTTGAAGGGGCAAGTGCAGGCTTAGGCTTGAGAACTACTTGTTGTCCTGTTTGCACTTCTTGTGTTGTATGAGCATCCATAGAGGCTAGGAGTAACACCAAACAATTACGCAGCAGAGAGGAAAATATACCAACGAGCCATTATGGAACGTTCGAGAACATTTTAAATCCATTATCACATCAGAAAGTGTTTCATCAACAAGTTTGTTCACGAACAGTTTTACCCCATTGACAATATAAATTAATACCAATACATTTTATAAATGTTACTCCAGCAACGAGAACAAGTCTATCGACCATAATGACAATTATCAACTGCAGAAAATATTCAATACTGTTATGAAGTTTTAATGACAATTATACAAGTTAAGCAACAGGAATCAACACAACTAGCCAGATATCAAAAGTTTTTTATTTTATTCTTATTTTTATACAATTTTAAAAGATGTTCACCAGATGAGTTTCAGCAATAAAATGTTAGACTGAAGAAGATTTTAGACAAAAAGTGTTAACTTAAGACATAGTTTTATTGTTGTGTGACTTTTAAAATGTTATAAGATTATCAATTAGTTTTATAGGAGCAATCTTGAACCAAAAGAATTGTTTTATGATCTTATACAATCTTAGATTAATGATAGTTTGGCTGATGATGCTCATGAAATGGCGCGAAACATGTACCATATAAACATCATAATAAATATGTAAGTTTGTACTATATTTTTATTGTATTGAACAGGTGGCAATTGGCAAAACTAAAGGAATTGTATCACAAGTCGATCTTCAATACGGACAAGGAAAATGAAGTTTATAACCTGCCTTGGTGTACACCGACTTTCACTGGGAAGCTCTCCAAGATGCCGACAGTGCAACGTACACGACTTGTGGTGTTCATGTAAAGCATCTTGATCCAATTGATAAGCAATTCTGGTACACCATGGTTACAAAATGCATACCAGATTACATGATGTGGAACACGGTCGAAAGCCTTTTCGAGTTAATGGAAGGCAATATGCATTGGCCATTGTTTCTCTCGGTGCTTTCCAACTAGCATTCTGGCAGTACAGATGGTGTCAGTTGTTCCAGTACCCTTGATGAAGCCGCACTGGTTGGTACTAATGCTGACAATGTCACACAGTCATTGATGGAGGATTCTCTCAAAAATTTTCATTGTGTGCAACAGGTGGCGTATTGCATAGTAATTTGCACATTCTGCAGGGTCACCTTTTTGCTTAAAGATAGGCACAGTGATGCTTGTAGCCCAATCACTGGGAACAGACTCAGAGTCAACTATGGCATTGAAAAAGTTGGTCAGCCAGCCCCTTGAAACTACAGGCGCATTATTTCATTGCTGCTGACGAAGCTCGGAGAATCTACGGCCACATGTTTTCACTGTGGCTAAAAATATAAGCTGCCATTTCAGTGAGCTTTGATTTCACCGGAATATTGTTGGATACTTCTAGTAAGCATAAGATGTACTAGTTACGAGCATAAGGCGAGAGCTCTTTTTTTCAAGGCATTGATAACACAGCTGCGTTCCTACATAATTTGTGGCTGCATCATCTTTCGTTCCTGGCTGTGAAATGAGAGGCAAAGTTCCTGCATGTAAAGAGGAAGAGAGTGTGTTCGAGAGGCAGTCTTGTAAGTGTCATTCTTGTGAATATTTAGCATGTCTAATTCAAGTGCATGAAATTTAGATGATTAATCCAAACCAAAAGTTCTTTTGGAAAACTTGTTTTCAGAATTGAGGATGAGGATGAAAATTACATGCCAAGTAATAAGAATACCCATGCCAATTGACCATTTAGATTAGACTCTGTATATTTAATTAGTATATTTTAGTAGGTGTGTCCCAGTATTTGTCAGCTTTCAAAATATTAACCTGACTGCCATCCATAGCTGCATCAGAAATAGTAGAACTTATTTCTTCATAGATTTATATAAAATAAATTGCTGTACTATAATGATAATTAAAACTCATTCTTGTGTAGAGAGATGTATGATTTTTTTAAATATTCCAAAAGTTTTTACAATCATTGCTTTCCTCAGCCTTGAATGAATTTCAAAAAACCATTTAAAAAACCTCCGATTTCTCAATGGTAGCATATTCAAATATGGCCGTCTCCAATGTGCTAACTGGCTTTCTAACAAGGGTTTCAGTGAGTGCTTTCTAGAATAGATTAAACCTCGAAATCAGCATAGGTTTACAGCCTCAATTATTTAGCCACTAGACTCAAAATTATTTGAGGTATCTCCTTACTTTTTGACATTTTCTCCTTGGTTGTAGTATTACATGTTATAAATCTCATTTTTGGTCCGTATTGAAAATTTACAGTTTAACAACAATAAAGGTGTTTTAATTTAATCCACCTATTCAATACTTTTATTTTCACTTATAGTGGTTACATAAATAGACTATCAGTTAAATGGGACATGTTTCGCCCTTAATTAAGGGCATCTTCAGCCTAAAACAACCATAAAAAAAAAGTACAACTAATATTAAAAGTTGAAGCTAAAAGTTTAGCCAGTTATTAAAATATATATTGTATCATTTTTCACATTTTTATGTCCCGAATTTTAATAACTGGCTAAACTTTTAGCTTCCACTTTTAATATTAGTTGTACTCTTTCTTGATGGTTGTTTTTAGGCTGAAGATGCCTTTAATTGAGGGTGAAACATGTCCCATTTAACTGATAGTCTATTTATGTAACCACTATAAGTGAAAATAAAAGTATTGAATAGGTGGATTAAATTAAAACACCTTTATTGTTGTTGAATTGGTTGTAGTACCCGAAACTGACTTCCTCTAAACCAGATCCTAGTTCTGCCATTTAGTATGTTCTGTGGACTAGAGGTTGAAGATCTGCTCTTTTGATGAATGGTTGAAGCTCATCATAACCATCATTGTCAATCATCATGATTGCCATTCAGGATGTTATGCTATTAGAATTCAAGGTGCAGAACTTGAACTCGGAATAACATATATTTAAAATATTCTTTTTGTCTTAATTCTCACACTGTTGACATTATATATTTCTCAGAAAATCCATCTGTTGATAATATAATAAATTTTATGATAGTCATTTGAACTTCATGTAGATGTACAAGTCATCATTGAGGAGACATGTTTACCTGCAGGGTATATTACTGGTATTGTCATTCATAATGTGTGTGATTGCAATATGTTATTAATTTATAGAATTTGTTATTACAGAATGTTGTTTATTGTGTGCCTTGTGTGTAGCACCTCTGTATAAAGGAAAGGTTTATAGACATAAATAAAGCTGAAAATTACAGACCAGTCAGTTTGACATGCATTGCATGTAAACTTTGGGAAAACATTCTTTCTGATTATATTAAACATGTTTACGAAATTAATAGCTGAATTGATAGAAGGCAGTTCAGGTTTAGGAAAGGTTATTCCAATGAAGCTCAACTTGTAGGATTCCAGCAAGATATAGCAGATATCGTGGATTCAGGAGGTCAAATGGACTGTATCGCGATTGACCTGTCTAAGGCATTTGATAGGGTTGAACATAGGAGACTACTGGCAAAAATGAGTGCAATAGGACTAGACAAGAAAGTGACTGAATGGGTGGCTATATTTTGATCTCAGAGAATTAGAGTAGGCAAAGCTTTATCTGACCCTGTAATGATTAAGAGGGGAATTCCTCAAGGCAGTATTTTTGGACCTTTATGTTTTCTTATATATATAAATGATATGAGTAAAGAAGTGGAATCAGAGATAAGGCTTTTTGCAGATGATGTTATTCTGTATAGAGTAATACATATATTACAATATTTTGAGCAACTGCAAAATGACCTTGATAATGTTCTGAGATGGACAGTACGCAATGGTGTGATGATAAACAGGGTTAAAAGTCAAGTTGTGAGTATCATAAATAGTAAGAGTCCTCTCAGTTTTAATTACTGCGTTCATGGGATGAAAGTTACTTATGGGAATCATTGTTAGTGCCTAGGTGATAATACTGTATACGGAAAGATCTTCATTGGGGTAATCACATAAATAGGATTGTAAATAAAGCGTACAGATTTCTGCACATTGTTATGAGGGAGTTGAGGGGTTGTAGTAAGGATGTAAAGGAGAGGGCATATACATCTCTGGTAAGATTCCAACTAGAGCATGGTTGCAGTGTATGGGACCCTCACCAGGATTACTTGATTCGAGAACTAGAGAAAATCCTAAGAAAAGCAGCTCGATTTGTTCTGGGCGATTTCCGACAAAAGAGTAGCATTACAAAAATGTTGCAAATTTTGGGCCAGGAAGACTTGGGAGAAAGGAGACGAGCTGCTCATCTAAGTGGTTTGTTAATAATAACAATAAAGTTGGTCCATTATTGGACATTATAAATTTTCCAGGTAACTCATTCCTGGTTGCCAGCGTTTTGCCCCAGTGTGCTAAATTGAGCTCATCAGTTGGTAAATAGCCTCCATGGTATGCACTAGCCATGTGTCTTGGTAGGTGTACTATTTACCAACTGATGAGCCCAATTTAGCATACTGGGGCGAAACGCTGGCAACCAGGAATGAGTTAGCTGGAAAATTTATAATGTCCAATAATGGACCAACTACTTTGGTATTATAAATTTATTCATTCAGGACAAATATTTCAGGTTCCGTATGGGAATCAACATCTGTATCGTAAGTGGTATGTTCCAAGCTGTCAGTGGGGAGATTGCGTGGAACGACATTAGTAGACGAATAAGTTTGCGTGGTGTCTTTAAAAGTAGGAAAGGTCATTTAAAGTTGGAATTCAAGAGGACAAATTGGGGCAAATATTCATTTATAGGAAGGGGAGTTACCGATTGGAATAACTTACGAATGGAGATGTTCATTAAATTTCCAATTTCTTTTAAATCATTTAAGAAAAGGCTAGGAAAACAACAGATTGGGAATCTGCCACCTGGGCGACTGCCCTAAATGCAGATCAGTAGTGATCGGGATCATGGGCGCAAATGCAATTTCTCCTACAGAGACCATATTATTTGTTTCAGTGATTTACCTCCCCGTCCTTGTCTCCACGTTGAGGATGGTATGACCTTGTACTAATGAGATTATCAGTCCGTAGTTCAAGTTAATGGCCTGGATATTGTAATTAGTTATTTCCATTGTCTTTCACTCTGTGCTATGGAACAGGCTTTGTTTGCTTCATATTGGCAGTGTGTGTGTATTGTTTTCAGTGTAATCTTTGAAGTACTGTATATTGTACCTATTGGATGTATCCTACTGTAGATTCCTGGTATTCAGAGGAGAGTAAGTTCAACTGAATACAAAGGCTCTTAGTAATTAAATTCTCTTTATATTCCAGAGTACACAGGGACGTCAACACCCAATCCTGTTGCTAATCTAGTTTTTGGGGCCACCGCTGGAATGCTTGGCCAGTCTTCGTCATATCCATTGGATATAGTCCGGCGGCGCATGCAGACTTCTCCTATGGCCGGTACACAGTATGCTACAATATATGGGACCCTTACGAAGATATATCGGTAAGGCTCTTCTCATTTGTTTGAAAATTGAAAGTAATGAAAATGTGTGTACTGTGTTTAATAAGACTGAAGAAAACGGCTGCAAAAATGTGAGAAACATTATCATCATTACCTGTCATCCAGAGCAGCGGAGTCGAGGCAAATACAGTTCCTGTCCATTGTACCATCTCCACTGTTCCTCATTCACCACTGTGTTCTGATTCAGGTCATTCTTAACTAGAGCCATCTATCATAACTGGGTTCTCCTTCACCTCTTTTTTTTTTCGCCATTCTTTTCTGACTCATCCATTTAATATGTCCAATCAATCTTAGTCAGTTGTTTTCCATTTTATCTTGCAACTTTTCTACCTTTATTTTTCGTCTCTGTCTTCTTTTCTTAATATTTATCTTCTCTAACATACACTAGCGTCAAAAAGTTTAAACTCCCCTTAAGTAAACACCAGTTCTTGTTATTTATTAGGCAGCAGTTTAGTAATATTTCAAATGACATATATTTTTAATCAAAATACAAACATAGACATCCATCATACACAAAGTGACACACTATAAAGCAATTTGTGCTTCAAATAATTAAAAAACAATATCTTTAAAAGCTACACTGTTCAAACTCGATGCTCGTCTATGTGATCCCCTTTTGCTCTCATTACTGCTTGTCAAGTACGTGGGATTCTTGTGGTTAATTTTTCCAACATCTTGGTGGTTATATTTCCCCAAGCTTGCAAAAGGCATTGTCAGAGATCAAATATAACTTAAAAGCTTTTCAGTCTGTCAATCACACAAGTAAATATAAATAATTACACTACAGTAGAACCTCGATGCATCGTTCCCGGAACTGTCGTTTTCCCGTATTTACTGTTCAATTTATTCGTCCCAAAAATGTTCCATATAAACCAGTGTTAAATTTCCTCGCATCTATCGTTCGTTGTACCACTGTAAGGAAATAATAACAGAAAGCGCTTACCCATGTGTGATTGATGGGAGATTAGTCCCTGGTTGTTTACTGAGGTTTGATGGTCACTGACTTGCTGCTACGTGTGTTGTACGAATGCGGTCGTGAAGGCGGGGAAGGGAGGCGGGGCGTTACGCGAGTTGTCGGCCAATGGAGGGGATGCAGTGCTAGGAGGCATGGTAGGAGTGGCTACTGTTGCTGTTGTTACTGACCGGGTATGAAAATGCTTACATTTCCTTGGACCAGTACTTTAATAAAAATAGTAATTTAAATGATGTCTCGGACATTAACAGCCCCATAATTGAGCAAATCCCCAATCTAATTGCTAAATTTTGAATTAATGCTAATAATTTCATGAAGATTTTCCGTTATAAACATGCTTTCAATCCTCCTGTAGTAACAACAGCAACAGTAGCCACTCCTACAACGCCTCCTAGCACTGCATCCCCTCCATTGGCCGACAACTCGCGTAACGCCCTGCCTCCCTTCCCCTTCCCGCTACCTTCCCCGCCTCCATGACCGCATTTGTACAACACATGTAGCAGCAAGTCAGTGACCATCAAACCTCAGTAAACAACCATGGGACTAATCTCTCATCAATCACACACGGGTAAGCACTTTCTGTTATTACAAGAGGTCACCCTTACGTGAATAACTGTGTTTACCATAAACAGTCTAATGCAACTGAGCGAAGATATAATGGTCAACGATTTATACGAACATCTAATCACATACATACATACATACAGCCTTTAAATTCCACCAGCTGACACACATACTATTCTCCCTTTTTCTTCTTTTAGAGGATACACCTGATTTAAATTTCACCTACGAGATCAGTAGTTCTCCATTAGGAGACCAATATTGACACATTACTACACACAAAAATGTTTGAAACACAACGCAAGGAAGTCCCATAAAGATTAATTTACGCCGATCCAGACGACGTTTTATCATCAGTGAAGTTTGTTTTTCAACCATTATATGTGATTTTAGTATTTCTCATCATGTTTATTTTTAAAAAACAACATCATAGTTTATTACAAGAGGTCACCCTTATGTGAATAACTGTGTTTACCATAAACAGTCTAATGCAACTGAGCGAACATATAATGGTCAACGATTTATACGAACATGTAATCACATACATACATACATACATACATACATACATACATACATACATACATACATACATACATACATACATACATACATACATACATACATTATCATTATAGACTGTTATGCCTTTCAGCGTTCAGTCTACAAGCCTCTGTGATTTTACTAAACATCGCCACAATCCTCGATTTCCAACTAGTGTTGTGGCCTCATTTAGTTCTATACCTCTTATCTTTAAATCGTTAGAAACCGAGTCAAACCATCGTC
Source organism: Anabrus simplex (assembly GCF_040414725.1). Lineage (NCBI taxonomy): Eukaryota > Metazoa > Arthropoda > Insecta > Orthoptera > Tettigoniidae > Anabrus > Anabrus simplex. The sequence continues at coordinate 44,765,214 of NC_090266.1, read as the reverse complement.
GTCTTGGTCTACCTCTACTTCTTTTACCTTCCATAGCGGAGTCCATTATTCTCCTAGGTAGCCTATCCTCCACCATTCGCCTCACATGAGCCCACCACCAAAGCCGGTTTATGCGTATAGCTTCATCCATCAAGTTCATTCCTAAATTAGCCTTTATCTCCTCATTCCGAATACCCTCCTGCCATTGTTCCCACCTGTTTGTCCCAGCAATCATTCTAGCTACTTTCATGTCTGTTACTTCTAACTTATGAATAAGATATCCTGAGTCCACCCAGCTTTCGCTCCCGTAAAGCAAAGTTGGTCTGAAAACAGACCGATGTAAAGATAGTTTCGTCTGGGAGCTCACTTCCTTCTTACAGAATACTGTTATTCGCAGCTGCGAGCTCACTGCATTAGCTTTACGACATCTTGATTCAATCTCACTTACTATATTACCATCCTGGGAGAACACACAACCTAAATACTTGAAATTATCAACCTGTTCTAGCATTGTATCACCAATCTGACATTCAATTCTGTTGAATTTCTTACCTACTGACATCAATTTAGTCTTCGAGAGGCTAATTTTCATACCATACTCATTGCACCTATTTGCTAGTTCCAAGATATTAGACTGTAGGCTTTCGGCACAATCTGCCATTAAGACCAAATCGTCAGCATAGGCCAGACTGCTTACTACAGTTCTACCTAACTGAATCCCTCCCTGCCATTTTATACCTTTCAGCAGATAATCCATGTAAACTACGAACAGCAAAGGTGAAAGATTACAGCCTTGTCTAACCCCTGTAAGTACCCTGAACCAAGAACTCATTCTACCATCAATTCTCACTGAAGCCCAATTGTCAACATAAATGCCTTTGATTGTTTTAATAATCTGCCTTTAATTCCATAGTCCCCCAGTATGACGAACATCTTTTCCCTCGGTACCCTGTCATATGCTTTCTCTAGATCGACGAAACATAAACACAACTGCCTATTCCTCTCGTAGCATTTTTCAATTACCTGGCACATACTGAAAATCAGATCCTGACAGCCTCTCTGTGGTCTGAAACCACACTGGTTTTCATCCAACTTCCTCTCAACGACGGATCGCACCCTCCATTCCAAGATGCCAGTGAATACTTTGCCTGGTATACTAATCAATGAGATACCTCGATAGTTGTTGCAATCCTTCCTATTCCCTTGCTTATAGATAGGTGCAATTACTGCTTTTGCCCAATCTGAAGGTACCTTACCAACACTCCATGCTAATTTTACTACTCTATGAAGCCATTTCATCCCTGCCTTCCCACTATACTTCACCATTTCAGGTCTAATTTCATCTATTCCTGCTGCCTTATGACAATGGAGTTTATTTACCATCCTTTCCACTTCCTCAAGCATAATTTCACCAACATCATTTTCCTCCTCCCCATGAGCTTGGCTGTTCACAACACCACCAGGATGATTTCCTTTTACATTGAGAAGATGTTCAAAATATTCCCTCCACCTCTCCAGTGATTCCCCTGGATCTATTATGAGTTCACCTGAATTACTCAAAAAACTGTTCATTTCCTTTTTCCCTCCCTTCCTAAGATTCTTTATTACTGTCCAGAAAGGTTTCCCTGCTGCTTGACCTAGCCTTTCCAGGTTGTTACCAAAATCTTCCCAGGACTTCTTTTTGTATTCAACAACTATTTGTTTCGCTCTGTTTCTTTCATCTACGTACAAATCCCTGTCTGCCTTGGCCCTTGTTTGGAGCCGTTTCTGATAAGCCTTCTTTTTACGTTTACAAGCTGCTCTCACTTCATCATTCGACCAAGATGTTCGCCTTTTCCCATCTTTACACACAGTTATTCCTAGGCATTCCCTTGCTGTTTCTACTACAACATCCCTGTATGCCACCCATTCACTTTCTATATCCTGAACCTGCTTACTGTCTACTGTTTGAAACTTCTCACTAATCATATCCATGTACTTCTGTCTATCTTCATCCTGGAGATTTTCTACCCTTATTCGTTTGCAGACAGATTTCATTTTCTCTACCCTAGGCCTAGAGATACTTAGTTCACTACAGATCAGATAGTGGTCTGTATCATCGAAAAATCCGCGAAAAACTCGTACATTCCTAACAGATTTCCTGAATTCGAAGTCTGTTAAGATATAGTCTATTATGGATCTGGTACCCCTAGCCTCCCATGTGTAGCGGTGAATAGCCTTATGCTTGAAGAATGTATTTGTAACAGCTAAACCCATACTAGCACAGAAGTCCAGCAAACGCTTCCCATTCCCATTAGCTTCCATATCTTCCCCACATTTACCAATCACCCTTTCGTATCCTTCAGTTCTATTTCCAACTCTCACATTGAAATCGCCCATTTGCACTATTCTATCCTTGCTGTTGACCCTGACCACGATGTCACTCAATGCTTCATAAAACATGTGAACTTCATCCTCATCCGCACCCTCACATGGTGAATACACGGACACAATTCTTGTCCTAATTCCTCCAAATAACAAATCTACCCACATCATTCGCTCATTTACGTGCCTAACAGAAACTATGTTCCGTGCAATGGTATTCCTGATAAAGAGCCCTACCCCAGACTCTGCCCTTCCCTTTCTAACACCCGTCAAGTACACTTTATAATCTCCTATATCTTCCTCGTTATCTCCCCTTACCCGAATATCACTTACTCCTAGCACATCCAGATGCATCCTCTTTGCTGACTTAGCCAGTTCTACTTTCTTTCTTCCATAAGCCCCATTAATATTGATAGCTCCCCATCGAATTCCATTTCGTTCGCCAAGTTGTTTCCAAGGAGTCCCTCGCCTGTCAAATGGGTGTGGGACTCCGTTACTCCCATAGGTCCGAGGCTTGCTTAAAAGGTTCTGAGCTCGGTAGATTCATGAAGCAGGATGCTACCCTACTTGCACATAGTCCAAGTGAGGATCTCTCCTCTAACAGGTTATGGACCACCGGTGGATTGTGTAGTCCTAGCCGCCTGAGCATAAGGAGGGCCAGGACTCAGAATATGTCCGAGATGCCCACTCCCATTCCATAGCAACTGGTATCCTGACTCTCAGGACCACTTACTAGGCCACTCAGCCGTTGCCCATGGTTCACGAACTAGGACGTGACTACAGTAACCCACAAACATGAACCATCATCTAATCACTACATACTATATTAACATTTTAAGTCATTCATTCCAGTTTACATTTTAAGTAATTTTAATGATCAATTTGTTTTAATAGACATAATATAATCTTATTGATTATTTTTAAATTGTTAAAATTCATATTTTATCAATGTATATTAGACATTTTTTCGTTATATATACCAGGATCAGGGCCCTGACCCACCATGGTTTATGTTATCTATAGCTGATGATGCTCACTATGATTGAGCGAAACATGTCTACTTGTAATTAAATGGTTTTATCCTAATATAAAGGACATTGAGTATTGGAAAGGTGGTTTTTATTAACATAATAATTTCTTATTATAATAACACTTTTCGCTCCTGGCATATAATTTTTCTGCCCAATTGTTCTAGCCATTCTCTCATTATTTCTCTGGTCATCTCTGTTTCCGTATTCGCTTTCCATTCAATGCCAAACTTCTAACGTCCACATTCTTAAAACACCTTGGTTTTGCAGGTTTTCCTATCACAAGGGGCTCCTCCTGTTCTTCCCTCATACTTGCACATAACAAGACCGTAAGACGTTCTTTCACAACTTTTCCACCAGTACAATGTTCTCCTTTGAAACACAAAGTTTTGTCGGGTAAAGCATGGAAAAAGTAATCCAGTTTCATCGGCATTCAAAATATTTTCCGGAGCATACCCGTCTATGATTGAAGGTTTTTTTCTTGCCAGTTTTCAACAATCTCCGTATTAACACTGGATGATTCTCCGCAAATCACTCTGAAGTTGATACCATGTCGCTTTCTGAATCTTTCTAGCCAGCCATTCGAGGCTTTGAAATCTCCAATACCTAATTCTGTCGCGAATTCTAACACTTTTGCTTGTATCATTGGTCCTGACACAGGGACATTCTGACTTCTTATTTTCGCAAACCACTCTAGCGTTGCCCTGTCAATGAGAGCTCCACTACCACTTTGAAACAGTTTAATGTGCTGTTTGTTGCCATTTAAATGCCATTCTTTCACTAGTTCCTCTTGCTTTTTCACAATTTCAGCTGCCTGTGTCTTTCCAATCTTAAACACTTCGGACAGTTTATGCACACCACACTTCTCACGTTTATGATAGTCTATTATGCCTGCCTTTTCTTTTAAAGTTAAAAACTTCCTCGGTGCCATGTTTACACCAACTTACTAACATAAAATTGAACACATCAAAAGCCCACGAGTCAATGAAAGGTAACCTGACAGCGAAGGTACGAATTCCAGCGCTGTCGAGCATGAGAGATCACACAACTTCCGGAAGTGATAGCGTAGCTTAGTGTTGCCTTCCAAGAATGTGTACAGTGTGGATCAAAAGTTACGGTGTCTGCGATTCTTGGAAGTACCGCCTGTGCAAAAAGTAAGTGAATACATACTGTACAGGTCACAAATACAGTATTTTTTAAAAAAGAAAGTGTCCGTTAGGAGAGGTTTAATTGGAGTTTCTCGTGGCTATGGTATGTCTGCGTCCGTAATATAGGGTGTCCGTATAAGAGGGGTAAATTACTCATACACAACATGGCATTTAATTACAGACCTAGAAAATCATCTGCCAATGAGGGGTGTCCACCGGTGAGAGGTGTCCGTTAAGGCAGGTTTTACTGTATTATGATAAAAGCTAATTTAACAAGTAAGTGTTGTCCAGATCTTATGTGAGTAGAGCAAAGAGGGGAGGAATATTTTAAGTTTGTATGCTCATTTAGGTTAGTTACATTAGCATTTTTTGTGATGTAAATTTCTATTGCTTACTTTATATTCACAGATTTACTTTTATTTTCGATGTGTAAAATTTTTAGATCTGTGTTGATGTCTGTGAAATGGTGTGAACAATCATAATTGTGCTCCCCGAAGGCTGAATGCCGATTATATCTGATCGCATTTTGATGTTCTTTGTATCTTGTGTGTGAATTACGTTCTGTTTGACCTATACATGTGGCATTGCAGTTAGGTTCTTGGCACTTGAGTTCATATATAGGTCAAATAAAACGTAATTTCCACACAAGACACAAAGAACACAAAAAACGCGATCAGATATAATCAGCATTCAGCCTTTAGGGAGCACATATACGACTGTTCACACCATTTCACAGACATCAAGACAGATCTAAAAATTTTACACATCAATAATAAAAGTAAATCTTTGAAAATAAAGGAAGCAACAGAAATTAACATCGCAAGAAATGCTAATGTAAATAAACTAAGTGACCATACACACTTAAAAAATTACCCCCTCTTCGCTCTACTCACATAACATCCGGTCAACACTTACTCATTAAATTGGCTTTTATCATAATATTTAACATTTAATAGTTAGTCTGTATTTCAATTCCTTACTTTATTCACCTAAAATCATTAATTTGCATTCATCCATTTCATAAAAGTACATTTTAACATAAAGTAGGTCAATAACCTTCTCTCCCCTCTCCAGTTTTGATAGAAGGTTCCAAAGCGCTCCACTTGCTTCGCCCTACTACCCCATCCCCTCCTCTCTCCACGGCACAGTATACTCGATTTCATCATCCAATATGAGAGATCCACAACGCTCCACAAGGCCCCTCCCATGCTTCCCCTCCGTTCTCCACGAGCAGTGTGCTTTACCCCAAACTTTCCATGACCACAGTCCTGAAATAGTGTTTGGTGACAATGGTCTTAGCATCGGCAGTCTAGATAAGTACGCAAGTTTTTCATTATATTAATACTTGTAAATTTATTTTTTGTCGTTAATGTTTCATGGTATCACTAAACTCTCTATCATTGACAAGTTTACACAATGTAAACAGCACTGTACATACCGTATTTACGTGAATAATACCCACATTTTTTATTTTATTGAGGCATGAAATTGGGGTGCAGGTTTTATTTCAGTCAATGTTGGCATTTTTTTTTTTCAAAATCAGCCTTCCTAAAGTTAGGGTGCGGGGCTTATTCACGTAAATATAGTATATAAGTACGTTTTAAGTGATTTGATAGAATCTGAGGCTGTTCTTATAGAACGAAACATGTCATTCTTTGTATAATAGTGTGTATTTTTACAGGTACTGTATGTTTATCATGTTATAATTTATATTGTAATTGCTGTGTGTTTGACTGACTATGCTTTTGTTGTATTTAGCTAAGTTGACACTGAAAAATATGGCTTAATCCTTAACAAAAAACCTCCTCTCTCATACGTCTTACACACTAAATGGTATAACCTCGCCATGCTGGTTTGTCCTCAGGCAGTCAGTAATTCTCAGCATATGCCATCAGTGCCTTTTTTCTATTTAGGTCCCTCAAAGATCTGTCGAATTCTGACCTCAAAATTGGGTCTCCCAGTTCATCAGCATCAACAGCCTCTTCTTGTTTCAGAACTGTATCATCTATGTCTTTACCTTATACAATTGTTGAATATGTTCCTGCCACCTTTCTGCCATGTCTTCTTTCCCTAGAAGTGGTTTTCCATCTGTACTCTTTAATATTCATAGACCTAGTTTTTCTTTCTCCAAAGACTTCCTTGAATTCCCTGTATGCAGCATCTACCTTTCCTAGGACCATGCAACCATCAATATCCCTGCACTTCTCCTTCAGCCATTCTTCCTTAGCTGTCCTGCACTTTCTATCTACTTCATTGTTTAATCTCCTGTGTTCTTTTCTGCCTTCCTCATTGTTTGCATTCTTGTATTTTTGCCATTCATCAGTCAGATGTGATATCACTGATTCTTCACTTGGTCTTACCTTTCTTCCTAACTTGCCTTCAGCAGCCCTACTGATCTCATTCTTCATGACTGCCCACTCTTCATCTATTGTGTTTCATTGAGCATTTTCTTTTAGTCCTTGTGCAACATGTTCTTTGAAACGATCCAAACAATCCCTCACACCTTCTTCTTTCAAAATATCTAGATCCCATCTTCTTGTATTCCTTCCATTCTTCAATTTCTCCAACTTCAGATGACATTTCATGACCACCAAGTATTGGTCAGAGTTCACATCTGCTCCTGGAAAGGTTTAGCAATCCAGAACCTGGTTTTTGAATCTCTGCCTAATTCATGATGAAGTCTATTCAATACCCTCCTGTGTCTCCAGGTCTAGTCCACATATGCAGCCATTGTTTGTGGTGTTTGAACCAGTATTAGCAAGGACTAAATTAAGATCAGTGCTGAATTCAACCAGCTGACTTTCTCTTTCATTCCTTTGTCCCAGTCCAAATTCTCCTACGGCATTCCCTTCCTTGGCCTACCACTAGATTCCAGTCTCCAATCACAATTAAATTATCGTCTCCTTTTATGTATTGTATTAAATCTTCTATCTCTTGATATATTATTTCAATTTCTTTATCAACTGTTAAACTAGTAGGCATATAGAGCTGCACTGTTGTGGTGAATATTACAATATCTTGATAACAATAATTCGTTCACTACGCTTGTCATAGTAGCAAACCTGTTGCCCATTTTTTTTTTTTAATTTGTTATCAGACCAACACCTGCGTTTCCCCTGTTTGATTTTGTGTTGATAATTCTGTAGTCGTCTGACGAAAAATCCTGCTCTTCCTGCCAACCTACTTAACATACACTGATTACATCTAACTCTAGTCTATCCATTTCCCTTTCCAGATTCTCTAACCTACCACAACAATTCAAACTTCTAACCCACCCAGAGACCTGACTGGAGACTGTTTTACCTCTGTAATATTTTACCTGGGAGGAAGCCATCAACAGTATATCATTCATTCATACAGAGAGAGCTGCATGTCCTCAGGAGTTAGTTACAGCTGTAGTTTCCCATTGCTTTCATTCATTTATCAGTATCAATGCAGCCAAACCATGTTAAATATAATTACAAGGCCGTATTAGTCAATTGTTCGAACTGCTGCCCTTGCAACTTCCCAAAGGCTGCTACCCCCACATTTCGATGAACAACTAATTAGTCTGGTCTCTCAACAGATACTCATCCAGTATGGTTGTACCTTTGGCTGGGCTATCTGCTTCATTGGAACGTGCAATGCTTGTTTAAGATCAATATGTATTTATCTTCAGCAGCAAATGTTCTTCTAGTATGTTCACCTCATACTCTATCCTTGAGAGTGCCTGTCTGTTGTATTCACTTCAAGGCAGAGCGAACACCAAATTCAGAAATTCCTAATTTTTCAGCTTGCTGCTGGTTTGACCAAGCAAATCTTGTAAGCACATGCCATAGCACGCTTTTGTTCATATATGCTAGCCTTTTTCCCATGTCTGCCTTGAATCTCTATCCTGCAAAAATTGGCACAATACTGAAGAGAAGTCAGTGTTGGAAAACAGTCCAAACCAACAGTCATTCGGTAAGGAGGGAAAGTAGTTTTTATTGTAACTAACACTAGATTATTTCAACAAGGACATGCAGTAGATGAATAAGGGAGTGCTGTCTTTGAAAGTAGGAAAGATCACAATATGAAGATAAAGTTGGAATTCAAGAGGACAAATTGGCACAAGTTTCGTTTACAGGAAGAGGAGTTAGGGATTGGAATAATTTACCAAGGGAGATGTTCAATAAATTTCCAAATTCTTTGCAGTTATTTAAGAAAAGACTAGGCAAACAACAGATAGAGACTCTTGCACCTAAATGCAGATCAGTGGTGGGTGGGTGGGTGGGTGAGTGGGGGGTCGGTTCGTCATTTGGAGCAATGACAACAGAGTCTTTTAAGGATCGTAAGTTCCTTGGTATAGCAGTATAACAGAATCCAGGCTGACATTTGGTGCACATGGGTGGAAGATTATATTACAAGTAGCACTCTCCAGATACCTAAATAGTTACAATATTTAAAAAGAGGGTTCCTCCTATTCAATACAAAGATATTTGTTAACGTGAAAGAATCATATATCATTCAAATGAGGTACTAGTTTCGGCACCAGATATGTGCCATCATCAGCCACAAAGTCAAATCGGGCAAACACAATAAAACCCTAAAACAACTTTATACACACTATAACATCTGCATGGATGAATATGAAATATGACTTTAAAACAACTTTAAAAACACACTATAACATTTGCACAGGTGAATATAAAATAAAATATGGTAGATGAAGTTGCATTCCATTTTAAAATCCGTTAAAATGATGACTCCATTGTTGTATACCCATGGCGGTTTGTCCAGCTTATATATAACTTTAGTTTTCTAAAACTGTTAAATTATGCTGTGAGGTTTATTGTCATATGAAGTTGACACTATGTGTGTTCTGTAGTTTGGTTCCGGAAAATAAACGTAAACATGAACTTGGTAAGATCCAAAGAATTAATTCCCACTTCAATATGGGTTGAGGAACCTTGAGCAGCCTGAGTGATCGGCGGACCTATCCTTACATCACTTATCTTAAGAGTCTTTTCAAATCAAATCAAAATCAAAATCTCTTTATTTGCAAATGAGGTGTCTACCTCGGTGGCAAATGGTACACTAAAATACATTATTGTCAAGCACTAAATATTAAATTAACAAGAGAAGAAAATTTTCCTATAATACAATATTATACAATTTATGCTAACAATGTTTTCTATTAAACACGCAGCTCATCCTTAATAAATTTATATTGTTTACAAAATTCTACTTATAATATCTCCTGTACTACTTACAAATATAGTCAACTGATATACAGTATGTGGAATTACTTTAATTGATACTATACAACTGGTATAAGATTAATATTTACATTGCATTTATTTATTTACTATTTTTTTTTTTTTTTACCCGTTTTGGATCCTAAGTAGCATAACGACCTGCTGCGTCTTAACCAGAGCCCCTTTCGCCACCACTTTTCAGAGTTCCTGAAGGGCCTTCACAGCTACCGTAGCGGTCCCAGGGCCCTCGAAGTCCCCACTGTACTTCACCCCTACAGGCAGTCCCCTACTTTGGCTGTCCAAACTCCTTAGACCAGGGGATGGAATTAATTTATTCACACACATTTTTTTTATTTACAATACCCTGCACTGGTCGAATGCCCTCTAACACTTCATTTATTTTCTCTGTTGCTGTTTATTCTCTTCTTGAATATCTGTACAGATTTTGGAAAAGGATCAAACACTACCCCTGGTAAACTGTTCCACTCCTTCACACCCTTCCCAATGAATGAAAATTTACCCCAATCGCTTCTGCTAAAATTCCTTCTAATTTTATATTTGTGGTCAGTCCTGCCGATATAATTATTTTCCAACTGAAGCCTCTCACGGATATTTCCCCATGCTTCTTCTCCTGTATAGGCTCTATATAATCCTATAAGTCTAGTTTTCTCCCTTCTCTTACTTAAAGTTTCCCACCCAAGTTCCTTTAACATTTCTGATACACTACTTTTTCTCCTGAAATCCCCTGTTACAAATCTTGCTGCTTTCCTCTGCATACTATCTATTTCTTTTATTAGGTATTCTTGGTGAGGATCCCAAACACTGTTTGCATATTCCAATAATGGACGAACCATACTCAAGTAACTTTTTTCTTTTAATTCTTTGTTGCATCTTTTAAGTAGCCTCATTATGACATGTAACGATCTGTATGCTTTCCCAACAATGTCATCAATATGACCCTTCCAGTGCAAATTACTTTCAAATCTCACACCTAAGTATTTGCACTTGCCATCTTTTGGGATAACTACCTCATCCAAAGTATATTCAAATTCAGTTTTAAAGTTCCTTTTTGTAAAAGTTGTAACAGTTGATTTGCCTCCATTAACCTTCATATTATTTTCTTCAACCCATCTTCCAAGCACTTTGCTTTTATCACCCAGAAGGTTTCCATCTTTATCCTTGAAGAAAACAGCTCTTGGTTGAAATCCTCTCTTAAGGTCTTTTGTTCTTTCATAGAACTTTCGAACCTCCTTTCTATCCTTCATTTCATCCAGTTCTTCAATTTTCTTTCTTTCAAAAGCTCTTTTCTTATATATGCATATCTTATCTGCTCTTCTTCATTTCTCTCTATACTCTTCTACTGTTTGTCTTGTTCTCCTTTGAAGCATTCTGTTCCTAGCATCATTCCTCTCTTGGATTAATGTTGAACATTCCTCACCAAACCATTCTGCTCTCTTTACCAATTTCTTCTTTCCCAGGGTACTATCTGCAACTTCACTGATAGTTGTTTTCAGTATCTCCCATTTATCTTCCACTTCTCCTTTCTCCTATAATTCGCTTTTTATTTCCAAAGATTCAGCCATTTTCTTTTTGTATTTCTCTTGCAATTCCTCATTTTTTAGACCTTCAATATTGTGCTTTGCCTTTCTTCTTACTTTCCGTTCTTGCCAAATCTATTTTTTGTCTGTAGTTGACTCTAACAAGATAGTGGTCTGTATCTGCATCAGCACCTCTGCAGCTTCTAACATCCATAATATCTGATGCTTGTTGCCTGTCTATGATAACATGGTCCATTTGATTTCTTGTCACACCATCTGGTGAAATCCAGGTCTCATTGTGAATGTTTTTCTTAGGATGCCAAGTACTTTTAATTATCATCTGCTTTCCACTCACAAAATCAATCAATCTCAATCCGGTATCATTACTTACTTCATGCAGGCTTTCTTTCCCTACTAAGTGTTTGTACACCTCCTCTCTTCCAATTTTTGCATTTAAATCTCCAAGGATAATTTTCACATCATGTCTTTGAACTTTATTAATTTCTTCCTCCAATTTAGTATAAAATGCATCTTTCTTCTCATCTTCTGCCTCCTCAGTAGGGGCGTACACACAAAACACAGTTACGTTCAAGAATTTTGCCCTAATTCTCACAGAGCACATCCTATCATTGATTGGAGTAAAGTTGATCACGCTTTGCTTTACCAACTTATGTGTGAGGAATCCTGTGCCATTACTGCCTGCTTCTTCTCCACTGTACATCAAGATATGTTGTCCAGACATCATCATCCCTTGCCCTTTCCATCTTAGTTCCTGTAGAGCTGCTATTTTCACTCCATACTTATACATTTCATTACTTAATTCTTTCAACTTGCCAGGTCTCTTCCGTGTCTTAACATTCCACATTGCTAATATAATATCCTTTTTCCTTCTCTTTAGCCGTTTTTCTCTCCGGTTCATCACCAATTTTCCAGTGCTGCTTTATTCATTCTTAAGGTATCCGTAACAGTTGTTTTTTTATGAGGTAGGGGAGTTAACCCTACGCTCAACCCCCAACCTGGCGGACCAGGGTATCACTCTTAGTCTGGATCATCACCTTAGACCTGTCCAACTTGGGTGGCCCTACCAGGAGCAGATGCTCCTGCCAGCATAGCTCTAAGGATCATTTGACCATGCAAGCCTCCAATAAACACCCGGCAAAATATATTTTGCCTTCGTCAAGGTGGTGAGACCTTCGGGAAAGGGGATCTGAATTTACCAAATGTCAATTGGAAAGGAAATGCGAACGACAGGAATCATGACCAACAAATGGGAAATAAGCTAATATGGGAAGGACAGCTGATTCAGAAAGTGATGGAACCAACTAGAGGGAAAAATATCCTGGATGTGGTGCTGGTAAAACCAGATGAGCTCTGTAGAGAAACCGAAGTAATAGATGGTGTTAGTGATCTTGAAGCTGTTTTTGTCGTAGTTAAAAATAAATGTGTTAGAAAGGAAGGTCTTAAAAGTAGGACTATTAGGCAGTACCATATGGCTGATAAAGCAGGCATGAGGCAGTTTTTAAGAAGTAACTATGTTCGGTGGAAAACGGTAAATAAAAATGTAAATAGACTCTGGGATGGGTTTAAAGCAATTATTGAGGAATGTGAAAACAGGTTTGTACCTTTAAAGGTGGTAGGAAATGGTAAAGACCCACCTTATTATAATAGAGAAATAAATGTTCAAACATATGCTAAGTATACGTAATTATCTGCGTGTGTCTGTCAGTGTGTGTGTATTATCAGTGTTTGTTCCAGTGAAAAATGGAAGGGTATGTATAGGTATTTTAAGGCAGAAACAGGTTCCAAGAAGGACATTCCAGGAATAATTAATGAACAAGGGGAGTGTGTATGTGAGGATCTTCAAAAGGCAGAAGTATTCAGTCAGCAGTATGTAAAGATTGTTGGTTACAAGGATAATGTCGAGATAGAGGAAGAGACTAAGGCCAAAGAAGTAATAAAATTTACATATGATAACAATGACATTTACAATAAGATACAAAAGTTGAAAACTAGACAAGCGGCTGGAATTGATCAGATTTCTGGGGATATAGTAAAGACAATGGGTTGGGATATAGTACCATATCTGAAGTACTTATTTGATTATTGTTTGACCGAAGGAGCTATACCAGATGAATGGAGAGTTGCTATAGCAGCTCCTGTGTATAAAGGAAAGGGTGATAGACATAAAGCTGAAAATTACAGGCCAGTAAGTTTGACATGCATTGTATGTAAGCTTTTGGAAGGCATTCTTTCTGATTATATTAGACATGTTTGTGAAATTAATAACTGGTTCGATAGAAGGCAATTCGGTTTTAGGAAAGGTTATTCCACTGAAGCTCAACTTGTAGGATTCCAGCAAGATATAGCAGATATCTTGGATTCTGGAGGTCAAATGGACTGTATCGCGATTGACATGTCTAAAGCATTTGATAGGGTGGATCATGGGAGACTACTGGCAAAAATGAGTGCAATTGGACTAGACAAAAGATTGACTGAATGGGTTGCTATATTTCTAGAAAATAGATCTCAGAGAGTTAGAGTAGGTGAAGCTTTGTCTGACCCTGTAATAGTTGAGAGGGGAGTTCCTCAGGGCAGTGTTATCGGACCTTTATGTTTTCTTATATATATAAATGATATGAGTAAAGGAGTGGAATCGGAGGTAAGGCTTTTTGCGGATGATGTTATTCTCTATAGAGTGATAAGTAAGTTACAAGATTGTCAGCAACTGCAACGTGACCTCGAAAATATTGTGAGATGGACAGCAGGCAATGGTATGTTGATAAACGGGGCTAAAAGTCAGGTTGTGAGTTTCACAAATAGGAAAAGTCCTCTCAGTTTTAATTACTGCGTTGATGGGGTGAAAGTTCCTTTTGGGGATCATTGTAAGTATCTAGGTGTTAATATAAGGAAAGATCTTCACTGGGGTAATCACATAAATGGGATTGTAAATAAAGGGTACCGATCTCTGCACATGGTTATGAGGGTGTTTAGGGGTTGTAGTAAGGATGTAAAGGAGAGTGCATATAAGTCTCTGGTAAGACCCCAACTAGAGTATGGTTCCAGTGTATGGGACCCTCACCAGGATTACCTGATTCAAGAACTGGAAAAAATCCAAAGAAAAGCAGCTCGATTTGTTCTGGGTGATTTCCGACAAAAGAGTAGCGTTACAAAAATGTTGCAATGTTTGGGTTGGGAAGAATTGAGAGAAAGAAGAAGAGCTGCTAGACTAAGTGGTATGTTCCGAGCTGTCAGCGGAGAGATGGCGTGGAATGACATTAGTAGACGAATAGGTTTGAATGGCGTCTATAAAAATAGGAAAGATCACAATATGAAGATAAAGTTGGAATTCAAGAGGACAAACTGGGGCAAATATTCATTTATAGGAAGGGGAGTTAGGGATTGGAATAACTTACCAAGGGAGATGTTCAATAAATTACCAATTTCTTTGAAATCATTTCGGATAAGGCTAGGAAAGCAACAGATAGGGAATCTGCCACCTGGGCGACTGCCCTAAATGCAGATCAGTATTGATTGATTGATTGATTGAATTTGTTACCTACCCTTTAAACATGTCAGCAGCTGGTGTCCTTGAAACTACTGTTACAGTAGATGAGGCATTCCTGAGTGTCATTGATCCGAGTGTATTCCAAGACGAAAATAAACCTCCTTCACCAACTGTCCCCAACCCTCAGCCTACTGAACTGCTATTGAAACAATCTCTCTCTCAGTTCTCGAGAAGTCTGCCGTGTTGCCATATCAATTCTCTCTCACTCCTCAGTCACATAGATGAAGTTCATTCAATAATATCAACCTGTAACATGCATATTATGTGTATTACTGAAACCTGGTTGTCCGATAAAATTAGCTCTACCCTTGTAAAACTAGAAGGATATACTCTCTATCAGCATGATCGCACTGCCAGGCGTGGTGGTGGTGTAGTAGTATATTGTAGAGATGATATTAAATGTAGAATTATTATCAAATCATCATCTGGCATCACTCCACATATGGAATATATGTTTGCTGACACCATAATTAACCGTCAAAAAGTATTGATAGGAGTTGTCTATAAACCACCGAATGATACTAACATATCTGACCTTCTCAAACTAGTACCAACCTACGAGCATATACTACTTCTTGGTGACTTTAACTCAAATATCTTAGCCCCGACTGGCAAATCAGACCAAATCAGCAACCTATTTACCTCCATCGACATGACCATCTTACCACTGGACGCAACTAATAACGTTCATACACTTAGATATACAAGCCATACTGGAATTGACCTCCTGATTACAAAATAACCAGCATAAAGTTCTTAAGTATGGTCAATTTCCTGTACCTGGCATCTCAACTCATGACTTAATTTACCTGTGCTACTCTCTACGTGTACCAAAATACAAAGCTATATACATTAGTTACAGGGATCTGAAAAATATTGATCTACAACAACTCCAAAACGATGCGTACACTTTACCTTGGGAAGATATAAAGCAGTTGCATGACACATTTAACTCTCTACTCATAGGACTATATGACAAACATGCTCCAGTTAGGCAAGCTAGAGTCACTCGCTCACCTGCATCGTGGTTAACAAGTGATATAAAAGCAACAATGGCTCGCTGTGACGCTATGTTTCGCCGATACAAGGAAACAAATAATGAACTAGATTTTTAACAGTATCGTCTTTTACGTAACAGAACAAAGCAATTAATTCGCAATAGCAAATTTAATCACATTAAAAATGTAACAAGGAACTTAAATGCACGTGAAACCTGGAATGAACTTTGGGTATGGGAGTTGGAAGAGCCACATGTGCCAACTATATCTCTCGATACACTTAACTCTCACTTCGTAACTAACCCAATAAAGGAATCTCAACCTCAAAATCGTATCAATCAAAATAAAAGAAACAGTGACCCTACAGAAAACGAACATAATTTATCTTTTCACTATGTCAGTGTAAATGATGTAAAGCGTATTTTGAATTCAATTAAGTCACAAGCTAAAGGAACAGATAACATCCCAATAGGCTTTATAAAAAATATTATTGGCGCGGTCCTACCAATTATTAGCCACATTGTAAACCACTGTCTCACCACAGGGACGTTTCCAACTGCATGGAAGGATGCTCTAGTAACCCCAATATTAAAGCATACTGGTACCATTGCAAATGCGCCATCTGATTACCTGCCTTTTTTGATTCTTACCCCTCTCTCGAAAGTTCTTGAACGAGTTGTACACGAGCAGCTAGTAGAATTCTTAACCAGACATTCTCTTTTTGTCCCATTGCAATCTGGCTTCAGAAATGGAAGTCGTGCCTTACAAATCGTCGTCAGTGCATTGTGGTAAACACTCAAAGATCCCAATGGGCTGTAAAATCATCCGGTGTCCCTCAAGGGTCTGTTCTAGGACCTTTACTGTTCGTCTTGCATATTAATGACATATCTTCCACACTTCAGTATTACAACTACCACTTATATGCTGATGATCTGCAGATATACAAACACACCACTACAAACAATTTACATGAAACAGTTCAGCGTATTAATTCGGATATTGAAAGGCTTACCACCTATGCTAAAAACAACCACTTAATCCTAAATCCTTGTAAAACACAAAGTATTATCATAGGAAACTCTAAATTATTATATGTAATAAGCAGTATCAATCCTCCTCCAATCATAATCAATGACATTGCTGTACCGTTTTAAAAAAATGTAACTAACCTTGGAATCTCCATGAATGAGAATCTGACCTGGAATGAACATGTAACAAATGTATGTAGACAGGTTCATGCAGCTCTATATGCCCTGAAATGTCACAAGAATTCTTTTCCTCAAAAACTTAAATTAAAATTAATCCAAGCACTACTATTCCCAATTCTAGACTACTGTGATATGGTACTAGTCAATCTAAATGCTGAACAAGCTTTGAGACTTCAGCGAGCACAAAACTCATGCATACGATATGCCTTCCAACTGCGACATGACGCTCATGTCACACCATATTTCAAAACATTGGGATGGCTACGCATAAATGAACGAAGGAATTTTCACCTAATGACACTTGTTTACCAAGTGCTCTCGACGAACACTCCTACTTACCTCTCTTCTAATTTTCGTTTCCTTACCTCATTCCATGAAATTAGTACCCATTCTGGTTCCCTACTTGAAATTCCACTAAGTCGAACAAATTCCTACAATCATTCCTTTTTAGTTACTGCATCGAGACTCTGGAATGCACTCCCAATGGACATTTGGCACCTTACTTCCTCTCATAAATTCAAATCTGCCTGCCGAAAGTTTTTCCTGGGAACATAAAACTGAGTTGTGTGAATCAGTATGTGTTTGTTTTGTGAATGGGTTTTCTTCATTTATTATTATTATTATTATTATTATTATTATTATTATTATTATTGTCACACTAATTGCCGTAATGATATGTAGGCCTAACTTAGTCTTAGAATTATCTGTCCGTAGTATTATGTCCTTTTAGAATTTCTATGTCTTGCTTTTATGTTTACATTTTTAAATTTTATTGTTTATGGAGGTTAAGTGTAAGAGAGGGCCGTGAGCCCTAACTTCGCCACAAATGTAAGTCAGGAATAAATAAATAAATAATAAATTATTCTGTGAAGCCATCTCATCCCTGCCTTCCCAATATACTTCACCATTTCAGGTCTAATTTCATCTATTCCTGCTGCTGTATGACAGTGGAGTTTATTTACCATCCTTTACACTTCCTCAGGCGTAATTACATCAACATCATTTTCCTCCTCCCCATGAGCTTGGTTCTTGGTGACACCACCAGGAAGATTTCCTTTTACGTTGAGAAGATTTTCAAATTATCCCCTCCACCTGTCCAGTGATTCTCTGGGATCTATTATGAGTTCACCGGAATCACCCAAAACACCGTTCATTTCCTTTTTGCCTCCTTTCCTAAGATTATTTATTACTGTCCAGAAAAGGTTTCCCTGCTGCATGACATAGCCTTTCCAGGTTATTACCAAAATCTTCTCATGACCTCTTTTTGGATTCAATAACTCTTTGTTTTGCTCTGTTTCTTTCACGTACGTACAGTTCCTTGTCTGCATGAGCCCTTGTTTGGAGCCATTTCTGATAGGCCTCTGTTTACGTTTACAAGCTGCTCTCATTTCATCATTTCAGCAAGATGTTCGCTTTTTTCTGTCTTTACACACAGTCATTCCTAGGCATTCCCTTGCTGTTTCTATTACAGCATCCCTGTATGCCACCCATTCTCTTTCTTGAACCTGCTTACTGTCTACTGTTCAGAATTTCTCACCAATCATATCCATGTACTTATGTGTAATTTCCTCATCCTGGAGGTTTTCTACCCTTTTTCATTTGCAAACAGGTTTCACTTTCTCTGTCTTAGGCCTAGATATGCTTAGTTCACTACAGATCAGATAGTGGTCTGCATCATCGAAAAATCCCCAGAAAACCTGTTCATTCCTAACAGATTTACTGAATTCAAAGTCGGTTAAGATACAGTCTATTATGAATCTGGTACCCCTACCCTCCCATGTGTAGCGGTGAATAGCCTTATGCTTGAAGAATGTATTCATAACTGCTAAACGCATACCAGCACAGAAGTCCAGCAAATGCTTCCCATTCCTATTAGCTTCCATATCTTCCCCACATTTACCAATCATCCTTTCATATCCTTCAGTTCTATTGCCCATTAGCTCTATCCTGTCCTTGCTGTTGACCCTGACTTGTCACTCAGTGTTTCATAAAACTCATCAACTTCGTTCTCATCTGCACCCTCACATGATGAATACACTGAGACAGTTCTCATCCTAATTGCTCTAACTCTCAAATCTACCCCATATCATTTGTTCATTTACTTGCCTAACAGAAACTATGAGGCCACGGCCGCTTCCTTCCCATTTCTAGGCCTTTCCCATTCCACCATCGCCATAAGACCTATCTGTGTCAGTGTGACATAAAGCCACTGAAAAAAAAAAAAAAAAAGAACAGAAAATGTATTCCTGATGAATAGCACTACCCCACACTAATGTCATTAACTCCTAGCACTTCCGGATGTATCCTATTTGCTGACTAAGCCAGGTTTACTTTCTTTCTTCCATAAGCCCCATTAATGTTGATAGATCCCAATCAAATTCCACTTCGTTCACCAAGTTGTTTCCAAGGAGTTCCTCGCCTGTCAAATGGGATGGGACCTCGTTTCTCCTATAGGTCCGAGCCTTGCTCAAAATATTCTGAGCTCGGTAAAGTTGTGAAGCAGAATGCTACTCTGCTTACACATAGTCCAATTGGGGATCTCTTCTCTAACGGGTTAGAGACCACGGTGGATTGTATAGTCCTAGCCGCCTGAGCGCAAAGAGGTCCATGACCCCGAATATGTCTGAGATGCCCACTCCCATTCCGTAGCAACTGGTATCCCAACTCCGAGGACCACTTACAAGGTCACTCAGCCATTGCCCGTGGTTCATAAACTAGGATGTGACTACAGTAACCCACACCATGAACCATATTATAATACAGAAATAAAGAGATTAAAAGTGAGGTGCAGGTTGAAAATAAATAGAGTTAGGAGTGGTTGTGAAATTAAGGGGAGATTACAAAAAGTACAATAGAAGCAGAGGTTATCACATGCTCTCAGACAGGGAGCTCAGTCATTCCTTCTAGGAAATTGTGATGGGGCAAGGAACTTACCAGGAAATTCAATATAGTGAAGAATTCAGCTGAGGGTAATCGGATGGCAAGCACAATTGGTAGTCATATGAATTTTAGCACAAACAAAAATAATGGTACAGTATGTGTAGATACTTTCAGGCAGAAATAGGTTCCAGGAAGTACATTTCAGGAATCATTAATGTACTTCAGTACAATAGGGGTACATATGTGAGGATTTACAGAAGGCAGGAGTATTTATTCTGCAGTAGGTAAAGATAGTTGGATATAAGTAAGAGGAAGAAACTAATACTAATGTAATACTGACATTTTCCTACTAAAACAAAGATATTTACAGAAAGATACAAAAGTTAAAAACTAGAAAAGCAAGTGGAATTAAGAATATTTCTGGGGATATACTAAAGGCAATTGGGTTGGGGTATAGTCTCCTATCTGAAATACTTATCTGATGAGTGTTTGCATGAAGGAGTCGAGCATGTATAGCACATATTTGAATCATATGTATCTACGGGCTTGTACTGAATACATTATTTTTAATAGTAGTTAAGAATCTACAAACAAACTCTATTTTACAGCATCACTTAATTATAACCCTTATTATGGTAACTTTTTAGAAGACAGGATACAGTACATACAGTAGTGTAACAAGAAACATACCTCGGTTAACACCTTTGAGAAAAATCCGTTAGTCTCTTCTATTTGTTACTGTTAACCTTTCCTTCCTTCGCGTTGAAGCTTCTCGTCAATACGACGCTGCCGAGATTCATAAACGGAACTTCTCATCCGCAACTTTGGGGGTTGCTTTTGTACATGACTGGTAATTAATTTGCACCCGAGAAACAGCGAGGCTTCGCCGATTTTTCGATCATTAGAAGTTTTACTTTTTTAGTTCCCATCATATTAGCTCCCAGCATCACTATAAACTTTTCTTCACTTGTTAACTGTTCCTCACATACCACAAATGCTGTATTGTATAGTTAATGTTGCACAAGCTTCGAGTTACAGGCTTTATTTTGCTTCAAGGGAGGAAATGTGTGCTTTGAGAAATCGAGAAATTCATGTAACCGAATTTTGAGTAATAGGGAAATAAATACACGTGAAAAATAGGACAAACGGCTGGGAAATTGAAGTTACTTAAGTTACTTGGAGTAATGGAGGTTTGAGATATCGAGGTTCGACTGTATTTGTTTATGGGAAGGGGAATTAGGGGTGGAATAATTTACCAAGGGCGATGTTCAATAATTTTCCATGTTCTTTTAAAAAATTTAGGAAAAATTCAGGTAAACAACTGATAGGGACCCAGCCCTATAAATGCAGAACACTTGTGATTGATTGTGTATCAGTATCTTGCTAATTGTTGTTTTACTAATGAAAAGTCTCTCTCTGCACTGTCTCTTTGGAGACCAGTTAAGTGGTATCTTCCAATTCCCAACTGCCTTGTTGTTTTTCTTCTCAAACCTGAACATCTCACATTCAAGCCTGTACCATTTATTGACTCAATCCCTACTTCTCTCTTCCTTACATGAGCTCTGCTGATACTCATGATACTCCTTTGAATGCCAGTTTGTTTGTGCTGTGTATTTTAAACAATGTGTGCAATATATATAAATGCTACTGAACCTGTCTTATTCTTAGTGCTTCCAAATGATGTACAATATATCATGTGATAATGAAATTTCTGTGCTTCTGCAGGGAAGAGGGGATTCGCCGAGGATTCTTCAAGGGTCTCAGTATGAATTGGGTGAAGGGTCCAGTAGCTGTAGGAATCAGCTTTGCAACATACGACTACATCCGTCATTTCCTAAGGGAATTGATCGCTCTGCATCACAAGTGATCCCCAGGGAGGTTAGTGTGTTTCAGCTCTGATAATAAACATTCAATTAAAATGGATCCAAATATTGTAGAAATAGAAAATAATGAAGATGCTTTAACTATGTCCAGTATTGTTATCTGTCCTTCAGTGTGTTTACTTTTCTTCCTCCCAGGGCCGATGACCTTCGATGTTAGTCCCTGTAAAACAACAAGCAGCAACAAGCACTTTTCTTCCTGCTGATAGTACATAAAATGTTTCATCACCAGTTCTCTATAAAAATTCCTAAGAACAAGATTGTTCGAACTTTTCCTGATTTGTTTGTAGAAAGTGGATACCATATATCTAATATATATATAACATAATCCCACCCCTCCGAACCATGTGACCTTGGCGCAATGGGGAGGCTTGTTCATCCCAGTGAAGAAGAGAGCCGAGCCAAGAGACAAAAGCTAACGAATGGTTCATCGAAAATGTGGTAGCAGCATTTTGGAAGTTGCAAGGGTGGCAGTATAGATGATTGACTGATGTGGCCTTGTAATAATACTTAACATTGTTTAGCTGTGTTGATACTGCTACGCGGCTGAAAGTAACGGGAAACACAGCCGTAACTAACTCCCGAGGATGTGAAGCTCTCTGTGCAAATGATATACTGATGAAGGCTTCCTCCCGGGTAAAATATTCTGGAGGTAAAATGGTCCCCATTCGGATCTCCGGGTGGAGACTACACGAGAGGGGGCAATCATCAGGAAGATGGATACTGACAAGTTGGGGCATGGCAAGTTAGAACTTGGAATTGTTGTGGTAGGTTAGAGAGTCTGTAAAGGGAAACAGTTAGACTAAAGTTAGATATAGTTGGTATAAGTGAAGTACATTGGCAGGAGCACCAGGATATCTGGCCAGGCAACTGCAGAATCAATCAATCAATCAATCAATCAATCAATCAATCAATCAATCAATCAATCAATATTGATCTGTATTTAGGGCAGTCGCCCAGGTGGCAGATTCCCTATTTGTTGCTTTCCTAGCCTTTTCCTAAATGATTTCAAGGAAATTATCGACAAAAATCAAACGGGTAATGCAGGAGTTGGCCTGATAACAAATAAGAAGATAGGGCAGCAGGTAAGCTACTACAACCAGCAAAGTGAAAGGATTATTGTTGTCAAGATAGACACCGGGCCAATGCCATCACAATAGTGCAGGTCTGTATGCTTACTAGTAAAGCAGATGGTGAAGAAATCAAAAGAATATATGAAGAGATAGAAGATATAAACCACACCCGGGCGACCGGAGTGGGACACTGATGATGATTGTGAATAATGATGATGATAATAGAAGATATAACACAGTATGCAGACGTCTCTCGCAGTTTTTCATCATTCTTCCCGATCGCCAGGACCGATCCCCTGATTTTCAGAGCTGTTTCAGTAATTTTCATAATATATTTAACTCCCGCACGTTTCCTTGTTTTATCGATATATGGCTGAGTATGGCTGGTCGATAGTAGTTCTAATAATCACAACCGGATGGCAGTACAGGGTATGGTGGCTAACCATGTGCTCCACTTTGGTCTATAATATAGTCAAATACTCAAATAGCTTAATAATAATATGAAGCAGAAATCGCAAGCGAGTAACCTAACCTCAGAAGTAGTACAGCATGGACGTCTACCCGGGCCATGACCTGCATAAGTGCTCGTGTTATGTCACGTAGTAGTGCTTCTTGGTTGTATGCCTTACTATTTGTTTTGGCCAAAATGTTAAAAAAAAAAAAAAAAAAAAATATGATGCAATGTTTAAAAGGGCTTATAGGGACGAGTTTCCTGTTTCAGTGAATCTAGGAAGGGACTAACGTTCACATTCTGTACTATATGTAGGTGTGATTTTTCAGTTGCGCATGGCGGGAAGTGCAATATACTCAAACACGTGCAAATGAAAAAACATAAGGAGAGTGTCCAGTGTGTAGAAAGAAACCAGAAACTGAACTTTTCATGTAAAAACCAAGATGTAAATCGTGACGAATGCCGAGGCTTTATTTACGTCATCATAGAACATAACCTGCCTGTAAAATTCGCCAACCACGCGAAAAATGCTTCCTGATTCGGAAATTGCTAAACAATATGGGTGTGCTAGAACGAAAACAGCGGCTATCATTACAGAAATGCTCATGAAAGGAAGGGCAAAAATTGTATCACATTTGCAAGTAAATACATTTTCTGTTGCTACTGATGGTAGCAATAAAAACAACTTGAAAATATATCCTGTTGTTGTAATATTTTTTAGGCCTGAACTCGATGAAATTCAGAGTTGTCTACTCTCTGTGTCCAATTTAGATGGGGATGCTACTGGAGCTAGCAATCCCAATCTTTTGCTCTCAAGTTTTCAGGAATTCCGGATTCCATTAAAGAACCACCTAGCTCTTGGAACTGATAATGCTCCGGTAATGGTAGGATTAAAGAATGGTGTGGCAGGATGTTTGAAGCAGGAAAATAGTAATATAATCATCGTAGGCTGCTCTTGTCACCTAATTAATCTTGCTGCAGAGAAGGGTGTGACGTGCTTGCCTGCAAATGGAGATGAAAATATAACTGATATACAGTATTTTATTATCTGGAAAGGAGTGCAAAGAGGAAAGAAAAGTTCAGAGAACATCAGGCTTTACGCAACACAGAGATCAGGAAAATTCTGAAGCATGTGCCTACTCCATGGTTATCACTAAGAAGGTGTTTAGATAGGATTTTGCTGCAGTGGGACCCATTGGTTACTTTATTCAGGAGCGAAATTGTGAGTACGGATTCTCAGATGGGAACTTTGAAGACTTACAAAATTCCTAAGCACAGTCCAAGTACAGATGTGTCTTGTTTGTCTGAAAAGGTGAAGCATTCTCATAACATTTCACCATACTCCACAGTTAAAAGGAAAACCCAGTCATCAGTTTCACTTTTAAAAAATGAAGCTACTGATGATACTAAAAGCCATGCTTTATCACGTGAAGAACGGCTGTTCATGTTCCTTTCATTAAATTTACATAAATTTTTTTGCCTTTTTCTCTCAAGTTTTATGGACATCTTTCAGAATCCAAACGTAGCTCTTCAGTCAAGTATGCCGCACATCCACTTATTGAAGTCAATTTTGGAGGAAATGTTGAAGAATATGATGGCAAGGTTTGTGAAACCACACCATATTAAAAGTCCTCCTCTCTCCTTGATATAGATTGTCATACTCCAGCAAATCAAAAAGACAATTGTGATCTGATGATAGGGAACTCTGCGTTTGTTTTGGTGAAAACTTTGAAGTCTGAGGAAAAGTGCATATTTATCCGCATACCATACCTCCTTAACTCGTTATCTTCTGACAGAAAGTTGTACGGTTTTTCTTTGTATGCCTCCTTTAATCGATTCTTCCTTAACCTAGTTCATTTTCCTCATATTCCTTTATTCTCTCCTCATTGCTGTCCCATCTTTTGTACATATTGTAATATTTATTTATTCATTTTTTACTCTACTATACCATTACTTATGTGTTATATCTGTATTTATCATACTGTGCCTAGCTATATGTTTTCTCTTTGTTTTACGTCAATAATTTTCATCGTTGTTTCTTTTGCCTTTATGTTTTGTTGTTAATTGTTGTCTCTATAGTAATTTTGTTAGTTTTTAAATTTTTCCTCTATTTTTATCATATGTTTTTTCCGCATTGTTCTTCCACTTATTTTTTAATGTTTGCATTGTGCTACTCCAATGTAAATTTCTTTATCATTGTGGAACTATGTAATTTGGCTTCTCTCTGTTTTAAATAAATAAATAAATAAATAAATAAATAAATTAAGGAATTACTTATACAATTCTATCTATTGTTGAAATCAAATTGTAAAATATCTAATTAATTTATTAGCCAAAATAGTCTGTTTCACCCCATGTCTCTTAACCCTTTGGGGTCCAATTGATTTCCCACCTGCATTCTGCACAGGTTCAATTTGGCATTAGGCAAATATGGGACTGAAGTACTCACATAAGTAAAAAGCTGAATTTTTACATTAATAATACAAACTGCAAATTTATTTATTATCAGTCAAGTTAACCACATTATCAGCGATATTTTTTCAAAGTATGGTACTTCTGGAAGCATTTGTTCGGGTGTAGTCCTGGGTTCCCTGGACAGGTCTCACAAAAAGATGATGTCTCCTTTCACTTTCCTGTTGGAACACACGGCACAGTCCTTGGTTTTTTTGTCCTGACAAGCATCTATGATGTGTAGCTTCCCGTTCAGTCTAAGTTCTTCATCACAGCTGCTCCGTTGGCCGCGCTTACGGGCATTTTTGTTCCTAACATCCCCAACAAGCCCCATAATAACTCGGTCCCTGAAAGTCTTGTGATTCACCTCTGGCTTATTTTCTGCCATTTGTTGCAAGTTATATAGGTGAAAACTGTTCACCAAAGCTACCTCCAACACCCAGAAGTACAATTTTCCCCACCACTTCAAACTTTTCACTACAAAAACATAAGATGAGCAGTAGTGATCAGCACAATCGACCCCATTCTTTTACCCCAATCTGAATTTTCCTACTGCATTAACTTATCTTCCTGGGCCTACCACTGGATTCCAGTCTCCCATCACAATTAGATTCTCATCACCATTTACATACACAGAGAGGCGGGAATACGGAATATGGAGGGGTGAATTAATCCTGGTTTTGCGAGTTGGAACATGTAGGGAAAAGAAGGATGCAGGTTCAGGAGAACGAAATAAACCGTTAACAGCGTTATATAGGAATCTAAGGTCTGCTACTTTCCTGCAACTAGATAACGGGCGAAGGTTTAACTTATCCGGTATCTGATTACTGTTAAATGTTTTGACAGTCAGATACTGTGGCTCTACCAACGGCACAGAAGAATGACTGCACACGGTCAGTGTGATTTAGGTTAGTGGGTGAAGAAGTAGACCAAATGGGAGATGCGAATTCAATAATTGGTAGGATGCAAGATACATAGTAGGCTCTGAGGGTGTGGGTATTGGTGATGTCAGAAAATCTATACAACAAACTGAGAAGTGACATTGCTCATGGGGTTATGTTTTGTATATGGGGATCAAATAAGAATTTACCATCAAACAACACGCCTAAGTCATTTAGATTGTTAGAGTTGGGAACGGGTTACCGAGGAGGGAGTATTTACTACGAATGGGGGATTTACAAAGCATGATCAAAATAGAGGAGCACTTGGTAGGATTAGGCTTAAGATGCCATGTGGAGCACCATTCAGAGAGTGAGTTAAGCCCACTCTGTAAGGAGTTTACGTCTGATAAATAATCTATTTGTTTGAACATTTTACAGTCATCTGCAAATAGTCAAATTTTACAAGAAACGGAGGATATAGTATTAATGAGATCGTCAATAAATAGAACAAAAAGAAGGGGACCTAGGAGACTGCTCTGTGGGACGCCAGAATATACCATAACAAGAGTCTAACTGAACCCTTCAGGAACCACACGCTGATTCTGGTATTGAGGAAGCTCTGCAGGAGAGTTAGGAAGCGACCATGGATATTAAAATGTTCTGAGAGTTTATAGGAAAGAAGTGCGTGGTCTACGGTATCAAAAGCCTTTACAATATTAATGTAGCACACATCCAGCTGAGAACTGGCTTTAAGAGCAGATGTTGCACAATGGAGAAGAACAGCCAGATTAGTTAGGCAGGAGCTACCAGGAAGAAAACCATGCTGCTGGGACGATATATAAGGAAAGGTGAAAGAAAGAAGACACTGGTGGATAATCTTTTGACAGATGAGTGACAGGGTGAGTATTATAGAAATCAGGTGATAGTTTCTGACATCAGACCTTTTTCCACTTTTAAATACCGGAGTGATGTTAGCGATTTTCCACTCGTCAGGAAAGTAGCAATAGGATTGATTTTAACAACAATAATATGATTATTTTCACAAGTGATCTATCAGCACAACAATGGATCTGCTGTGGGAAGCGGAAAACCTGTTTGACGGGTTCAGTTGGCACCTGTAGTGATTTTCTGTCAGTGTTGCATTTGTTTGTGTTCTTTTGTGCAGTTTAGTTCATAGCTATTCAGAGTGTGAAAATTCCACTTTTATGAACTAAAATCTACAGTGAAAAAGTAATAAAATAATGTTTTAGAAAAAGTGTTTAAAAGAAGTCTTAGAAGGAAAAATACCATATTTACTCGTGTATTAGACCCTTTTCTCTCCACTTTTTTTCATCCCAAGAAATTAAGGGGGGTCCAGTATGTGATAACCTCAAATTATGTTAAGCAAACACATGGCTTCTAGGCAACATGTAAACATTCTGCACTATTCTTTAACAGACTTAAAGACAGTAGATGGTGAACACAACTTTTAAGCCTCTACATAAAATAAATATAGTCAGTTTTAGTTACTCATATATCACGTCATTTGTTTCGTCTTATTAATTCCTTTGATAGGAAGGGCATACGGTTGTAAAAACTAGTTACGAAAATTCATCTCACTTCATACTTGACCCCGCAGAGAAAACAGATAAGGGTATTGTATTATATTATGCAGTATTGATACAAAACTACTTAATGGCGAGTCATTTGTCTCTGTCAGTTGAGCAGTAGGCCTACCACACAGTTAACTTGAATAAACCTAATCACTGATTTCATTTGAATTATCATCTTGTGCCATCATTTTCCCTGCTACTGGCATGACGTTCCAAATGACACCATCTTCGCTGCTATCTCATCAGCCACCCAGCCATGCATCGAGACAATTGATCGAGAGCATTCGAGGTTCCCGTCTTTTTTGAAACTTTTAAAAATAGCTTTGTTCCCGACTATAGAGTCCAACAGTGAAAATCTATTCTGAAATGGTTTCTGGAGATGGTCTTTGATATTTCCGCTTGGTGTATGTGTAGCAGAAGCCACTCCTTCTGAATAAAGCCGTGCTTTGGTAGAAAGCGTGCCAAACAACAGCCGATAACTAGCGTATGTTACGAGTTGTTCTTCCGAATGTAATACATAGTGACTGGAAGCATTCTTCGGATAACTGCTGCTGTTGAAAGCCAAACCCTTATTTTTGAGTATGTTTCATGCTTGTTCTCCACATTTATCACATCAGGATTTACCTAAGCTGCTGTAAATGGTATAAGAGAGACCACACTGTTTAGGTTAGGTATGCTATCAAGTGCCAGAAGTTCGACGAAGGGAAGATAAAAGTACATAACAGGAAAGTTTGCTGCATTTATGGATATCTACAGGTGTGGCAGTAATGCGTTTTATTATCATAATGTTTAATTTCGTACGATCGTTGTCTCCATTTTTTTTATTAACGCCTACCATACTATGTTTTGTTGGCGTCTTCGAAAATCATTAAGTGGGGACTTAAAATTATTATTATTATTATTATTATTATTATTATTATTATTATTATTATTATTATTATTATTATTATTAATGGTGTGGGTTACTGTAGTCACGTCCTAGTTCGTGAACCATGGGCAACGGCTGAGTGGCATAGTAAGTGGTCCTGAGAGTTGGGATACCAGTTGCTATGGAATGGGAGTGGGCATCTCGGACATATTCTGAGTCATGGCCCTCCTTGTGCTCAGGCGGCTAGGACTATACAATTCACCAGTGGTCCATAACCCGTTAGAGGAGAGATCCTCACTTGGACTATGTGCAAGTAGGGTAGCATCCTGCTTCATGAATTTACCGAGCTCAGAACATTTTAAGCCAGCCTCGGACCTTGGGAGTAACTGAGTCCCACTCCCATTTGACACGCGAGGGACTCCTTGGAAACAACTTGGCGAATAAAATGGAATTCCATGGGGAGCTACCAATATTAATGGAGCTTATGGAAGAAAGAAAGTAGAACTGGCTGAGTCAGCAAAGAGGATGCATCTAGATGTGCAAGGAATAAGTGATATTTGGGTAAGGGGAGATAACGAGGAAGAGATGGGAGATTATAAAGTGTACTTGACGGGTGTTAGAAAGGCCATACCTGCCAACCCTTCCGATTTACCCGGAAACTTTCCGGTTTTTAACTCGTCTTCCGATTTTCCGATTTATTTTTACTTCTTCCTATTTTTGACCAATATAACTTCTAGTACGGCCAGTACTCTTCCGCTACGATAAATTCTTATGTGTTTGTGTAATTTACGAAACCTCATTTTCAAGAGTATTTATTTGATGCTTTATTTCGTGAGTATTTCGTCCTGCGCCTTCGTGTATCGTGTTTCCTGCTCACCACAGCAGCGTGTCCGCTTTTTACAGCTGGGGATTCGGGGCGGCAATATTGTCCTGCAAGCAAGACAGGCTGGCGCGCGCTAGCGACTCAGTTAATCGGGATGAAAGAATGAGTTTATTATTGTTGTTCGCGCGCTGTTAACATCGTTTCTGTGCGTAGTTTCGTCGGAGTTTTAGGCCCCTTTTTTCTTGCATTTGTGTGCTTTCCCCCACTGCCAAAGTCGTATGTTAATAATGTATGGGACATACAGAATTGTTTTGTATGTGGTAGTTTCGCGTATTTAAGTGTATCATTTTAATGAGTTGAATGTTTTTAAGGGGGATGTGTCGGTGACAGTTTCAGGTAGTTTATTTTCTCGTTAAGGCCAAAAATATAAC
Source organism: Anabrus simplex (assembly GCF_040414725.1). Taxonomy (NCBI): domain Eukaryota; kingdom Metazoa; phylum Arthropoda; class Insecta; order Orthoptera; family Tettigoniidae; genus Anabrus; species Anabrus simplex. The sequence goes on along the minus strand of NC_090266.1, from coordinate 44,734,840 downwards.
AAACGTTATCTCCAAGTGTTCAGAGATACCTATAAATTTCCGTTCATTTTACCGTCTGATAAAGAAACTACCATATTCTTTCGCGTAATTAACGCCCTTGCATAATTTACGCATCCCAATATTTTTGGGTCCAAAGTGGAGAAAAATAAATGTTCACGTATTTGACGCACCCACAACTTCGAACATCCATCACGCAGCTCCGGATGCGTTTCGAAATAAAGATGTCAACTACTCAAGTAGCAGCCTTCCTATTGCGAAAACGGGCATTCTAAATACAGGGTAACGTGCTGTTATTAGCGGGCAGGAAATCCCACTGCACTAGTTTTACGAGTGTTTCGGGTACGGGAAATTCTGTGAGCTCAGAATTGTTTGTCAGTTCACAGTATTCGAGTAATACTGCATCCTACTAACTCGCGGTAATCAGTTACGCCGAAACATACGGGACTAGGGCAGCGGGCAACAAGTATTCGATGCCCAAATGAAAAACTTGCGCTTCCGCGGTAACAGATGTGCACGTCAAGCGGCCAACATGTCTCGCAAAGCATTTCGCGGACCAAAAAGCGGCAAGTTTCCGCAAGTAGAGAAGGATCTGCTTAAATATATGATTTTGTGACGCAACGTTGGATAAGCAGTTTCTCACGAAATGCTGTATTTTAAAGAATGTGAAATAACCGCTGCACATGGAATCAGTGTCCCGGATTTGAAGGTTAGCCGAGTCTTGATTAATTTTATGAAGAGAAATGGACTTCCTCTTCGGCGAAGAACATCATCATGCCAAAAAATGACGAATTATTTAAACCATTTTCATCGTTTTGTGATTGAGAAGCGTAAAGTGAGGAATATTTGATCTCCCTTATAGGAACCGCAGATCAGACGCCAATCAGTTTCCACATGCCACAAAGTCGAACAATCGATAAGAAAGGATCATACAGTGTTATCGTACGCGCTACCGGAAGCAAAAAACAACGATGTACTGCAATGCTTGCTATAACAGCTGATCTCAGAAAGCTTACACCTTACATTGATCTAAAACGAAAAACAATGCCCAAAGCAAAATTTCCGCGAGTGATCCACGTTCGTATTCAAGAAGAAGGATGGATGGACACGTCACTCGTACAAGATTGGATACGAACGGTTTGGAGTAATGTAGCAGGGTCCCTCCTTCGATGCCCGGCCCTTCTCGTGTTGGACAATATTTTTGCCGGTATGTCATTGTTATGGCATTACATGAATTGTACTTTTATTAGTTCATGTTTTCACTCCAGGTCGTATTGTCAGCTCGTAATGGGAAGAATATTTTCCAGTTGGTACTTCAATCCCACGTGTCTAACTTACCTGATGTACCCTATTTGAATTTTCAGGAAAAATCTCACTCCGGAATTTTACGCCAAATGACGATAACCGCAAACGAGTTGAACCAGTTGTGTTTTTATATTATATTTGATGTATCTTTTAAATGTAAATGAATTGTAAATATCTTAATTCCTTGAATAATTTACGCATCCGAAGTTTTCGCCTGTATTTTTCGTCAAAAAGTGCGTTAATTACGCGAGAAAATACGATATTATGCATTTTGTTGCGTGTGTCGGTGTGACATAAATATTATTATTCGTTTAAGTGTCATAAATGATAATGATAAGGTACATTTTCTTGTAACCATTTTTATGTTTTGGTAGTTGAAGATTTGAAATTTGACGGTCAATTCGCATTGTAACTGTAGATATGTATGCCTTTTATCTTGACCTTTTTTCACCTAGACCGTGGTGGAATATATGTGATGAAATCCAGGAATTAAAAAATCTTCCTATTTTTGGTTTCTAAAAGTTGGCAAGTATGGAAAGGGAAGGGCAGAGTCTGGGGTAGGACTCTTTATGAGGAATACCATTGCACCAACGAGCCAGAAAGAGGACTATAGAGTGGCTATTGGACCGCCATATTTGAATCTACTTGAAAGCCACGTCCACCATATTGTAAGCGATCAAATCGAGTGCGCGTGTGATGAAGCAAGTACAGACGCTGCGGGAATAAATAAGTTTCACAGTTTTCTTTATTAGAGAAGCACTCAAAGATGCATAATGCCTGTTTAAAAGGACATTAAAAATACAAGGTACAGACTACATACCTACAATTTTTTTTTTTTTTTGCTATTGGTTTTACGACGCATCGACACAGATAAGTCTTATGGCGACGATGGGACAGGAAAGGGGTACGAATAGGAAGGAATCGCCCGTGGCCTTAATTAAGGTACAACCGCAGCATTTGCCTGGTGTGAAAATGGGAAACTACAGAAAACCTTCTTCAGGGCTGCCGATAGTGGGGTTCTAACCTACTATCACCCGAATACTGGATACTGGAAGCACTTAAGCGACTGCAGCTATCGAGCTCCGTCTTACATATTGTATAAAGAAAGAAAATTAGTGCATTTCCAGTACGGTAGCCCTAATTACAAAACATATCACAATAGTACATTGCTATTAAACAAATTTAGACCTACATGCAGGGAATGAAAATATAGAACAGAAAACCTTGAACAAAGTAATATAACAACATCGAGAAATAATTCATATAACTTTAATGAATATGAAAACCTACAACCTGTTTTCCAGTCATAGACCGGGTCAGGAATGTAATGAATGAAGCAGATGTAGGCTGTTAGTGCGATGGGGTCGCCACTCCCAAAGTGATTTATTAATGACTGATGGATGCTATGAAATGAGAATGGAGAGTGTTGCTGGAATGAAAGATGACAGGGAAAACCGGAGTACCCGGAGAAAAACCTGTCCCGCCTCCGCTTTGTCCAGCACAAATCTCACATGGTGTGACCGGGATTTGAACCACGGTATCCAGCGGTGAGAGGCCGACGCGCTGCCGTCTGAGCCACGGAGGCTCCTATAACTTTAATAATAATAATAATAATAATAAATCCTGGTATTTTGCCAGTTACCTGGATTTGGCATTTATATGGATTTAGCCTAATTCTACGACCGGATGCCCTTCCTGACGACGACGCCAACCCTAGGTGGAGTGATGTATTTACTATTACGTGTTTCTGTGGTGGTTTGTAGTATGTTCTGTTGTGTGTAGACTAAGAAGGTTTTCCAGTCGCCGATCCAGAGGAATTAACTGTCAACTACCCGGTAAAAATCCTCAACTCGGTCGAATCCGGGATCCTCTGAACCAAAGGCCAGCACGCTGATCATTCAGCCAAGGAGCCGGACACAAAGCAACTTGGCAGATTCGAGCCTAGCTCAATACGATGGTATCTGACGGTGCTCAAATCCCTCAGCCTCGTGTCAGTAGATTTACTGGCACGCAAAAGAACTCCTGCGGGACTACATTCAGGCACCTCGGCTTATCAGAAAAAGTAGTTAGTAGGACGTAAAACTAATAATAATTTACGAAAAATAAGTATTTGTTCACATTACTTCTTTTTCAAAATGCTGGGGAAATGTGCTCTGTAGGATACAATGTAATAATAAATAGTGTTATTAGTTTTTCGTCCTACCAACTACTTCGTACGGTTTTCGGAGACGCTGAAGTGGCGGACATATGTCCCGCCGGAGTTCCCTTACGTGCTAGTAAATCTACTGATAGAAGGGTGACGTATCTGAGCACCTTCAAATACCAAATATGGCAACATAGCTCAGAAATCCAGCGCTCTACCGTCTGAGCCACTCAGCCAGGCAGAATACGGTTTATCGTGTCTGGCTGTCTGGTCAGTTCCTACAAGAAAATAAATAACTGCCGGGCTGAGTGGCTCAGACGGTTAAGGCGCTGGCCTTCTAACCCCAACTTGGCAGGTTCGATCCTGGCTCAGTCCGGTGGTATTTGAAGGTGCTCAAATACGACAGCCGCGTGTCGGTAGATTTACTGGCAAGTAAAAGAACTCCTGCGGGACTAAATTCCGGCACCGCGGCGTCTCCGAAGACCGTAAAAGTAGTTAGTGGGACGTAAAGCAAATAGCATTATTATTACTACAAGAAAATAAAAGTAGGCCTACCCTACATGTGCTGGATTGTGCTACACAGGCAACGTAATTCTGCTAATCGCCCATAACTGTGTACTTTAGTGAAAAAAAATCTTATTTGAAATATGATTACATTCGTCGTGTTTTTTCTACAATTTATGCATTAGCTTGCCACACACGTAGAGAGCATAATTTATTCAATCTAATCTATTAAAAGTAACGCATCGTAAGCGGAAGAAAGGCGCTTAAACTATGGAGTCGCTATTTCGCCTTGGCACCACCCAGAGCGCTGTAGCAGCCATGTTAGCCACTCTATAGTCCTCTTTCTAGCTCGTTGCATTGCACACAACATAGTTTCTGTTAGGCACGTAAATGAGTGAATGATGTGGGTAGATCTGTCAGTTGGAGGAATTAGGACTAGAATTGTCTCCATGTATTCACCATGTGAGGGTGCAGATGAGGATGAAGTTGACAAGTTTTATGAAGCATTGAGTGACATGGTGGTCAGGGTCAACTGCAAGGATAGAATAGTGCTAATGGGCGATGTGGGAATGGGAAGCTAATGGGAATGGGAAGTGTTTGTGCTTCTGTGCTAGTATGGGTTTAGCAGTTACGAATACATTCTTCAAGCATAAGGCTATTCACTGCTACACATGGGAGGCTAGGGGTACCAGATCCATAATAGACTATATCTTAACCGACTTCGAATTTAGGAAATCTGTTAGAAATGTACTCATTTTCCAGGGATTTTTCGATGATACAGACCACTATCTGATCTGTAGTGAACTAAGTATCTCTAGGCCTAGCGTAGAGAAAGTGAAATCTGTCTGCAAACGAATAAGGGTAGAAAATCTCCAGGATGAGGAAATTAGACAGAAGTACATGGATATGATTAGTGAGAAGTTTCAAACAGTAGACAGTAAGCAGGTTCAGGATATAGAATGTGAATGGGTGGCATACAGGGATGCTGTAGTAGAAATAGCAAGGGAATGCCTAGGAACAACTGTGTGCAAAGATGGGAAAAGGCGAACATCTTGGTGGAATGATGAAGTGAGAGCAGATTGTAAACGTAAAAAGAAGGCTTATCAGAAATGGCTCCAAACAAGGGCCGAGGCAGACAGGGATTTGTACGTAGATGAAAGAAACAGAGTGAAACAAATAATTGTTGAATTCAAAAATAAGTCGTGGGAAGATTTTGGTAATAACCTGGAAAGGCTAGGTCAAACAGCAGGGAAACCTTTCTGGACTGTAATAAAGAATCTTAGGAAGGGAGGGAAAAAGGAAATGAACAGTGTTTTGAGTAATTCAGGTGAACTCATAACAGATCCCAGGGAATCACTGGAGAGGTGGAGGGAATATTTTGAACATCTTCTCAATGTAAAAGGAAATCATCCTTGTGGTGTTGCGAACAGCCAAGCTCAAGGGGAGGAGGAAAGTGATGTTGGTGAAATTACGCTTGAGGAAGTGGAAAGGATGGTAAATAAACTCCATTGTCATGAAGCAGCAGGAATAGATGAAATTAGACCTGAAATGGTGAAATATAGTGGGAAGGCAGGGATGAAATGGCTTCATAGAGTAATAAGATAAGCATGGAGTGTTGGTAAGATACCTTCAGATTGGACAAAAGTAGTCATTGCACCTATGTATAAGCAAGGGAATAGGAAGGATTACAACAACTATCGAGGTATCTCATTGATTAGTATACTAGGCAATGTATTCACTGGCATCTTGGAAGGTAGGGTGCGATCAGTCATTGAAAGGAAGTTGGATGAAAACCAGTGTGGTTTCAGACCACAGAGGGGCTGTCAGAATCAGATTTTTCAGTATGCGCCAGGTAATTGAAAAATGCTACGAGAGGAACAGGCAGTTGTGTTTATGTTTCGTAGATCTAGAGAAAACATATGACAGGGTACCGAGGGAAAAGGTGTTCGCTATACTGGGGGACTATGGAATTAAAGGTAGATTATTAAAATCAATCAAAGGCATTTATGTTGACAATTGGGCTTCAGTAAGAATTGATGTTAGAATGAGTTCTTGGTTCAGGTTACTTACAGGGGTTAGACAAGGCTGTAATCTTTCACCTTTGCTGTTCGTAGTTTACATGGATCATCTGCTGATAGGTATAAAATGGCAGGGAGGGATTCAGTTAGGTGGAAATGTAGTAAGCAGTCTAGCCTATGCTGATGACTTGGTCTTAATAGCAGATTGTGCCGAAAGCCTGCAGTCTAATATCTTGGAACTTGAAAATAGGTGTAATGAGTATGGTATGAAAATTAGCCTCTCGAAGACTAAATTGATGTCAGTAGGTAAGAAATCCAACAGAATTGAATGTCAGATTGGTGATACAAAGCCAGAACAGGTAGATAATTTCAAGTATTTAGGTTGTGTGTTCTCCCAGGATGGTAATATAATAAGTGAGATTGAATCAAGGTGTCATAAAGCTAATGCAGTGAGGTCGTAGTTGCAATCAACAGTATTCTGTAAGAAGGAAGCCAGCTCTCAGACAAAACTATCTTTACATCGATCTGTTTTCAGACTAACTTTGCTTTACAGGAGCGAAAGCTGGGTGGAATCAGGATATCTTATTCATAAGTTAGAAGTAACAGACATGAAAGTAGCTAGAATGATTGCTGGTACAAACAGGTAGGAACAATGGCAGGAGGGTACTTGGAATGAGGAGATAAAGGCTAATTTAGGAATGAACTTGATGGATGAAGCTGTACGCACAAACCGGCTTTGGTGGTGGGGTCATGTGAGGCGAATGGAGGAGGATAGGTTACCTAAGGGTATAATGGACTCTGTTATGGAGGGTAAGAGAAGTAGAGGTAGACCAAGACGACGATGTTTAGACTCGGTTTCTAATGATTTAAAGATAAGAGGTATAGAACTAAATGAGGCCACAACACTCGTTGCAAATTGAGGATTGTGGTGACATTTAATAAATTCACAGAGGCTTGCGGACTGAACGCTGAAAGGCATAACAGTCTATAATGAAAATGTATGTATGTATGTATGTATGTATGTATTATTATTCATGAGATACTTTGGCAAGTAAGACAATCGTTATGATTGGATTGTTTTATTATGTTTTGAACCTACTTCTCACTTTGTTAATGATCTCGCCTGCTATTTTAATAGCAACAACCATGAATATTTCTTAACTAAAATAAACTTTTCTTTATTCCAAGGCAGTGCAGATCTTTTTAGACAGGCCCCCAGTGGAAGGGAGTTGCATGTACCATTTTTACCGCATATCGACCTTCCTGCCATTTGTAAATCTCTGGCAATACGGTGCTGGGAATTGAACTCAGGTTCCCAAGAACGGTAGCTAATTGTGCTAACCCTTACGTTGGTGGACATTCTTAACTACAAAACACAGACATACATGCAGTACATGACTGATGCATGCTTGCAATGCGTGGGTCGGACACAAAATTATTCACCTATTTGTGCGACGTCATCAGAGCTGCAGTAGGCCTACGCTATAGAGGCGGAAATTTGTTAACTATGAAACACGCATGTACCGCATGACTTCGATTCGTGTTTTCATTGTGTGGTTCGTATAGACGAAACTGTTCACAAATTTGTGTGATGTCATCAGAGCTGCAATAAGGCTTATACCTGCCTTGAAGCGGAATTGTTGTTCTTCTTTGATGAATTATGTTAGGGGGTCTTGTACGCAAGATTTATTTTTTCATTTTCTTCATCTCGAAAAGCCAACGGGTGTCTAATATGCAAGGGGGGTCTACTAATACGGTAAGTATCAATAAAGGAAGCAAAGTGTACAGTATCCCTAAACGAACTCTCATGAACCGAATTCACAGTCACCGTGGTAGAAATCAAGGTGGTCTGTTGGAATGTTGTGGTTTTCTCATAAAAATAAAATGTCATGTATCATATCTTGTATATATCTTAAGGAAAACAACATTGAGGTTATGTGTTGGTAACTCATGTAATTTTAGTGGAGTGGTTTATCTTTGTTTGCTTTTGTTCTTTGAACATTTGAACTGCTTCGTGTTTGTGATGCTCAGTTGTAGTCAACAGCTCGAAATAAAAGGATATGTGTAATGAAGCTGGTGTTTCTATGGTATAAGTCGATTACCTAAACTGGTGTAACGAGCAGAAATGAAGATATATCAACAGGTTATATGCCCAGAGCTCCAGAGCACCAAAACGCCGCAGTAAATTTCGGACAATATGAGTTGAAATGGAGTAACGAGAATTAACAGACGAAGCAAGTTGTGACATTATTGACGGGGAAAATGGCGACCTCCTGGACCGGTGAAGAAACACTGAGTAAGAATGTAACCAAGCTTACAGTGGAGAACTATTTTTCGTGGGCATTAACGGTGAAACAAGAGCTGTTGTTGAAAGGTGTATGAAAATCAGTAATAGGGTATGAGGATATGCCAAGTTGTCAGCTGTCTCAGATAGAAACTAGACGACGAGCGCAAAACAATGTGATCGCGTTAGCGGTTCTTTTGAAATATGTGGGTGAAGATTTTGAAAGTGACATTGCAGATACTAAATCAGCGAAAAAGGCATGGGAGAAACTGGACAAGTTGTGTAATGACGGAGGGCTAGTGAATGGTGCTATGACCCTAAAACAGTTAACTCATTTTGTGAAGCCCATGGATATGAGTGTTCAAGAATACTGTGGAAGAATAAACCAACTGTGGAGGAGAACGAGCAAAGCTGGATACGAGTTCACAAATCAACAAGTTGCAGGAATGATCATCGGAAATCTTACAGAGGAATATCCAGTTTGTATACCTTCCTTGGAAGCTGATTTGGCAAAACTGACCATCTTGAAGGTGAAGGCGAGATTACTCACTGAGGAAAGCAGAAGGAAACTTCAGCAAAATGGAGGAAAGGCTTACAACACTGGAAAGCATGAGGAGGATGAAGCTCAAGCCATGGTTGTTCAACATATGCGAGATATCAAGAAGGAAGATGTGGGACGAGGAAAATATAGTTGCTACAATTGCGGTAAACAGGGACATGTATCTAAATATTGTCGCAGTACCCAAAAGTGCTTCAATTGTGGTAAGTCAGGACATTATTCAGAAGTATTTCCAACAATGAAGAGTGACGAATCATCACAGGAGAGTTAATCAGTGAATGCGAGTGGAAAAGTGGTAAGCTCAGAAATTATACATGTAGTAGATAAAGCAATGAGCATGGTAGTTTCTGTAGGAACTGAGAAAATTAGAGATTGGCTGTTCGATTCAGGTGCGTCCCATCATATGTGTCCAACAAAGGAGATGTTTATATACATGTCCACAAATGTAACCGGGAATGTAGAAATAGGAGATAACAGTAAGCTGGATATCAATGATATAGGTAAGGTGAAAGTAAAAATGTCCACAGGATGGACAATTACATTTACATGTACAAAACTTAGGTGCGAATTTAATATCAGTTGGTAAGTTAACCAGCAAAGGTTTCAAAGTAGGATTTGCAGGTGAGAAATCAGTGGTTGTAGATAAGAATGGAGATGAAACATTGTTTGTTGCAAACAGGAGGAATGATGTGTATGTAGTACAAATAGAGGGAAGAAATGATATTGTAGCTGTGAGTGATTGTGATCAAATAATAGATCAAGAATGTAATGACAATGTAGCATTTAAAAGTGTTGGGCAGGTTAGGTTGTGGCATGAGAGATATGGACATGTTCATTCTGAAGCATTGTTTAAATTGCCTATGTTAGAATTGAAAAGGAGTAATGATATTAACACGTTGAGTGCCAGACCGAATTTCATAGGACTGCAGTCTAGTGCCGTGAGCTAATAACATCGTGTTACTCCGTGGTGCCAAAACGTTCACAGGCTTAACCAAGCAAATGATCGCTGAAATGACGTTGTATTTATGATATATTAGGTCAACTTATTATGTATATTAGGTAAAATATTGCGACCCCATATGGGGTCGTATTGATCATTACGAATTGTACACGAACACGCACCCCCATATGGGGTCGCACTTATACATTAGTTACTGTCCCGACGCTCGGTCATACTTACCTTTTCCTTTGCAGGAACGCGTTATATGCTGTTGATAATGAGAGATGTGTTAGCTTGTTCATATTGGAGCCATAAAAATGTACGATCCCCGATTTTAGGTCAGGAAATGTTTGTAAATGACGATCTTCCGATTTTAGGTTAGGAAATTTTCATATGAAAATAATTCTTATATAAATTCATGTAATTCATGTAAATTTGGTTAATTAGGATGTAAGAGAATATTATTATAAGAAGAATTAGTAGTTACGGAATATTGAATAAGTATATAATTTTATTTGTATACCATTTTAATTTGAGTAAGAGAACCTAGCGGCGATGATTGTGCAACATGTGAAACCAGTGACTGTATCGTTGAAGACGGTCATAATTGTTGCTATAGCTGGCTTGGAAACCCGGAATACAGCAGCGATGTGTATGCTGAAGACTGTAATTTATCAATATGGATGAACGTGCGAGATCGCTATTTGCTCTGTACTAGGTTCAAAATCACTGTAACTATATACTTAGATTACATCATTGTCCGACTTGTTCGATATATCGTCCAGACTATCTGCACTAAGTATTTTACTGCTCGATTTACTAGTAACGACTTAAAAATGAAAAGGAAACTCACAGCACTGCACACTTACATAAACAATCCGTGTGCAAGATAAACAATGACTTTGTCATCCTACAAAGCACTCTTGATGTACCCATATGGGTCGCGCCAAAACAGGAATTGAGGAATGGAAGGTGAACTATGCACGTACTTAAATAGATGACCAGCAGATGGCAGGAAGAGAACTTAGGCAGCTTTGAAACACATACTTACTGCGCACCCAAATGGGTTCGCACAGTTCTCGATTTAGAACGAATGTACGACCCCATATGGGGACGTGAAGTTCAAAAACTTGACCACTCTCACGTACCCATATGGGGTCGCTTGGCACTCAACGTGTTAATACTTGTTCTGTATGCATTCAGGGGAAACTAAGTAACAAGAGAGTACCTAAGTCTTGTGAGTGTAAGGCAGAAAGACCACTTGATGTTGTGCACGCTGATGTAATTGGAAAAATTACTTCACCATCACTTGGGAATGCTCAATATGTTGTAACAATGATTGACGAATACTCCAGATATAATGTGGCTGTATGTGTGTAAAATAAGGATGAAGTATTGGAGGTGTTTAATAGGTATCAGGCAAAGGCAGAAAAGTTACAGGGTGTAGGAATTAAGGTAGTGCAATCTGACAATGGTACAGAGTATACATGTAGCGGGTTTCAAGCACAATTGCAAAAATGTGGTATTACTCATAGGAGGTCTGTACTGTACACTCCACAACAAAATGGATTAGCAGAGAGGCAGAATAGAACGATTTTTGATACTGTTAGATGTCTGTTGATCCAGTCAGGGTTACCAAAGGAATTCTGGGGAGAAGCGGTAATGACTGCAGTGTACTTAAGAAATAGGTGCCCATCCTCAGCAGTCAATTTTCAGATACCGTAGGAACTGTGGTTCAATAGGAAGTTAGATGAGGAAGAAATAGGTAGATTGAAAATATTTGGATGTCAGGCGGGGGCTGTGAGAGCAGACAGTAGGAAGTTAGATCCCAAAGCAGAGTCATGCGTTATGATAAGGTACAAAGCAAGTACTAAAGATGGATATAGATTATGGAATCTTGAAAGGAAAAAGGTAATAGTGAGGAGAAGTGTGGTATTTGAGGAGCAGATATTTCCCTTTAAGGTGAAAAGTCCTGGAATTGATATCATGGAAAAGATAAATGTACCAAAGGCAGAGGGTAGTGATCATACTTTGAAATACTGTGCACTGAAGATCCAGAGATAAAATTAGGGACTGAGTTAGACACAGAGGAGGACAGAGAGGAAACATTGGCTGTTGAGTCAACGACCGGAGAGGAACAACTAGAGGTTGAGTCTATAGCAATACAAGAGCCAGGGAATGATCTGAGGTCAGTAAGACTGAGGAAAGGTAAGCCGATTGTAAGGCAGTGATGGAAGTTAGACATTCGAATGCTTTTTTTTTTTTTTTTTTAACGTCGCACCGACACAGATATGTCTTACGGTGACGATGGGATAGGAAAGGCCTAGGAATTGGAAGGAAGCGGCCGTGGTGTTAATTAAGGTACAGCCCCGGCATTTGCCTGGTGTGAAAATGGGAAACCACAAAGAGGTTGTTAAGTTGGTTAAGATAAGGTTGGCTGATGAGTTAGAGATTAAAGATGTAGGGAAAGCAACAAACTTACTGTCAATAAAAATGGAACAGACAAATGAAGGGGTTATGATCAGTCAAAGTTTGTACATTGACAAATTACTTGCTGATTTTTCCATGAGTGACTGTAAACTGAGCAGACTATTTTACCAAGGGGGTATTCAGCAGCTGAAAATGATGAGCAGGAATTTGATTGTACTATTTATCGCAGTGCAGTAGGAAGTTTACTATATTTGTCAAATAATACTAGACCTGACATTGCATTTGCGGTACCATAAGTAAAGTTCGTCAAATTTGTCAAAAACATAAGATTAAAGATTGGAAAGAAGTGAAGCATATCATGAGATATCTATGTGGTACTAGAGATTTAAAGTTGTGTTTCAAAAATTGTGAGGAGTTAGTACAAGTGTTCTGTGATGCAGATTGGGGAGGAGATATTGAGTCTAGAAGATCAGTGAGTGAGTATGTAACCATAATGGCAGGGGGAGCAGTATCATGGTATAGTACGAAACAGAGTTGTATTGCTAGATCTACCATGGATGCTGAATACATGGCAATGGCAGAGGTATCTTGAGAAGTAACTTGGATGAAAGATTTGCTATCAGAGACAGGGCTGGAAAGGTTTATGGATATACATTGTAATGTTTGTGCTGACAATGCAGCAGCAATTAAATTGAGTAAAAATGATATTGTGAGTGAAAGGACAAAACATATTGACATCATGTACCATGTATGTAGAGAGCTAGTAGAAAAGGGGTTCATTGAGTTTGTATATGTAGCATCAGAGAGAAATGCTGCAGACTTGTTCACAAAGAATTTATCAAGCAACATGCTTAAGAGTTTGTATAAGCTTATAGGTTTGCAATGAGAGGACAGTTGATTGAAGTGTAGTTTTTTATTTTTTTGAGAAAAGGGGGAGTGTTGGAATTTTGTGGTTTTCTCATAAAAATAAAATGTCATGTATCATATCTTGTATATATCTTAAGGAAAACAACATTGAGGTTATGTGTTGGTAACTCATATAATTTTAGTGGAGTGGTTTATCTTCATTTGCTTTTGTTCTTTGAACATTTGGACTGCTTTGTGTGTGTGATGCTCAGTTGTAGTCAACAGCTCGAAATAAAAAGATGTGTGTAATGAAGCTGGTGTTTCTATGGTATAAGTCGATTACCTAAACCGGTGTAACGAGCAGAAATGAAGATATATCAACACAGTCAAACTGTTTTTAGTGTGAAAGAACAGGAGGCTTTATTTGTAAAAACTTGTGTTAAAATTCTTTATTTGTAGTATTTGTTGGTTGTTTATGCATATTAAACCTTTGTTTTAAGTTTATTCATATTCTTCATATTGATTATCATAGATTTAGACCAGTCACATTAATACCACATTACTATAAAACCAAATTTAATGCAAAACAAATAGCCGGTCAGCTTCACCTAATAGTAGGGTTAACTTGACCAGGGCACTTAGACCGTTTCCTCTTCATCTGTGACATTTAACATTTGCAAAGACCATGAATATTCTTAGTAGTGGCATAGACATAAATTTTAAAAGGAAAATGAGGTTCCTATCATTTTTCTTTCTAGAAATATTTAAATGTGAAATGTAAAATCAGCCAACTTCACCGCATTTGATGGGACTACTGTAAATGATAACTGCTGTAGATTGTAACATCAACGTAATGTTCACATTAAAGTAATTCAAATATATTAAGTGTTAACAATGGGGATTTCTTTTTTTCAGGTGCCTAAGCTGTATTGGTGCTAAAAAATACCTTTTATTCTTCAGCGAGCCATATGTATGGACACCCGTTTTGAAGATATATCTGTGATCCTTGTTGCCATGTAGTTGGCTTATGTGGTAGCTATTTTTGTAATTTTAGAAATTTCTTATATAGAGGTAATTAGCATTAATTTTTAGTTGTATGAACATTGATTTTTTAATTGGACCCTATTCCTAGTCATATTCAGTATGTTTTCTTGAATACTTTTCTTAGCTATAACTTTCATTGCATGATATATTTTATTTTGCAGTAAGTAGATTTCCTTTTGCTTGATTTTCAATCATCTTTAGTTTTTCTTGATATTTCTTGATGAGGTATTGATAAGGAAAGTATTTTTTTCCTATTTTATATCATGTCAGGTACTGTGTAAATTTGACTAAATCAAAGTTAATAGGGGTATTTTATTTCTTAATGATGGTCACAAATAGCTCAATGCAGTTTAGAAAGCGAGAAATTTTATATTCATACGTACTTTAAGATTCTTCCCATTCATTGTGAAACATAGAAGGAGAGTATGTATGGAAATGCATTGAACATCTCCCATGATAAATTATTCCAATCCCTAACTTCCCTTCCTATAAACGAATATTTGCCCCAATTTGCCCTCTTGAATTCCAACTTTATCTTCATATTGTATCTTTCTTACTTTTAAACACCACTCAAACTTATTCATCTACTGATGTCATTCCACGCCATCTCTCCACCGACAGCTCAGAACATACCACTTACATTAAATCAGTAAAAGTAAACTTCCACCGTTCAATATTATACAGAGTGAACCGAAATTCACGTACTCGGACGTCGCAGCGCTACTCCTCACATGCCAGCAGCAAAAAAAGTCTCTCACAAAAGTTCGTCCTGCGAGTATATCCGGCAGAAAAAGGACGTTGAAGAGTGGCAATCTGGCAACACTGCAACCACATGTAGGGTAACTACCTCTATCAGCACATATTAGTCGTGCTGTACAGTTGGTGCAGTGGATAGAGTTTCGTGTTAGGATGCAGGAGGTCAAGGGGTAGATCCTGGGTTGAGGCGTATGTTTTTTATTTCATAAATGTAGTCCAGGTGGTATGGTATCTGGCATCTTAATCATCAACAGTGATTGTAGCGGGTCCTCTAGAAACCATTTGCACTTACATTCTACGATCCTAGAAATGGACGAACAATTGTTTCCAATGGTCATCTTTTAAAGATGCCCTTTCCACATCGTGGACCTGAATTTATTCACTGTTGATGATTAAGACGCCAGATACCATACCACCTGGACTACATTTATGAAATAAAAAACATACGCCTCAACCCAGGATCGACCCCACGACCTCCTGCATGCTAACGCAGAACTCTATCCACTGCACCAACTGTACAGCACGACTAATATGTGCTGACAGAGGTAGTTACCCTATATGTGGTTACAGTGTTGCCAGATTGCCACTCTTCAACGTTCTTTCTCTGCCGGATATACTTGCAGGATGAACTTTTGTGAGAGACATTTCTTTATTGCTGGTATGTAAGGAGTCACGCTGTGATGCCCGAGTGTGCAAATTTTGGTTCACCCTGTATATTCGCTTGAAGCAAATTAATTATTTGTAGACATGTTTCATTCCTTAGGAACATCTACATAACATTGCTTAGATGAAATTACAGATAATTTTCTTCTTCTTCTTAAAAAACTGTCATAAAATAGTACCTTTCTTATGCTTCATGACATTTTAAAACATTTCATTTTCTTCAGTACTTACCAAATTTTGAAAATAATTATACCCCTGAATTTGCAACGCTCAATTCTCTGATAGATGTTGAAAATACTGCAGTTCCATTTAAAAATATAATATTAGAACTGTTATCTCAGACTAATCTCCTAGCACACAGGATGGCACATTCAAATGAATCGTCATCATTTATTAAAAAATGTGTTGCTACATTATGTATCTCAATGAGTGGGTGTAATCCATTTTAGCTTTCCACATGTTCATTGAACGCCTGCTTTCTGTTCTTCAGTGAGGTTGATAAAAAGTCTACATGTTTACAAAACTTTGTGTAAGATTTTTCCCCCCCTGCTCATTGAAAGAAATACTTTTTACTTGAAAAAAAGAAAGATTTAATTTTAATAATGATCAATTTTATTCATTTCTATTCAAAGGCTTATGAAGATGCTGTCATTACTGCTTTATTACTTGTTTGTAGTATTTAGTGTAAGATATTTTACTCATTATGTCATAGTCTCAATAATTGGTGACCTAGGAGAAGTATGTAGTAAACGCTTTACCCTAGTGTCCTGCTACTAAAAATAGGAATTTGTGTTCCTACTACTTCTGTTAAGTCATAATCTCTGTAGAACCGTACTTTAATTTTATGGCCTTGGTGGCCTTTTCAGTTTCTGATGTAAGTCTTGTATTCCAGGCTGTGAATGTCACAACCAAAAGAAGTACTGTTTTCATTCATGTAAATAAAATTTTGTTAGAGAATGTAACCAGAGGTTAATTGCTGCCATTGTGTATCCTCAGGTTAATATGTATGCAACATAAAACTATTATGAGATCCTGAAGAGTTCTCAGAAATTTACTTGCCTTTTTACTTCATTTAATAATGAAGCCTCTTCTACATAACATGTATATCCTTTTGAGTAGTTCTCTTTTTTTTTTTTCACAATACAGGCCCAGTATTTTAATTCTTTGACCTCTGAGACTGAATGGTTGTAACAGAAGCTTAATGGTATTTATTCCTAAATTAATTGATATTTATTTATTAGCTATATGAATATGTACAAGAGGTTTCATTTGTGTGCTCCTAAGCAGGCCATAGGCTGAAACTTGCAATTGACTGCAGCATATATGGAGCACCTTGCGCTTTGGTAGATAAATACTGTTTGTATGCCATTTCAGAACTTTCAAAAGTTACTTTATGTTGTTATTGCTTCATGCTTTTGATTTAGTTATTAAAAATATTTGCTCAGTGTAAATGAAAATGTGGCAGAATTGGGAAAAAGTGTTTGTTAGTGAAGTTTATAAAAATTAGTTGGTACTGACTTCAGTTAGCTATAGTAATTATTTTGTTCATTATCTGTACTGAATATCAAATATAGTTTGACCAGAAATGAAGTACACTGAATAACTTAAAATGAAGTAATGGAATAAAAATTAATTTAAAAATATGTTACCTTCAACAACCAATCAAAATATTTGCTCCAGGTGTCCACTATCCAACTCCAAACATCTCATTTATCCAAAAACCCACATTGCTGCAGTTTTATCCCTTGATATGGAATGTAACACATCTGCATCTGGGATATCATTTGTGGCACTGACAAGCAGTAGAGACACTCCTTCAAAGTGCCACATGATACAGACATTTCCTGCATGTTAGGTTTCTGGCAAAATGTTACTGAAGAAGCTAGTGTTGTCAAGTCATGGGAATTCTTGCACCATCCAGTTGTAATATACAGTATTGAATTAGATATATTGCATATTCTAGGTCGACAAAATCATCTCAGATCTTGTATATTTATTTACACTATTTTGCAGTGAAACAAAATATTCATCTGAAAGGCTAACACTCAGTGAGAAAAATTTCATCACCACATTTCACTGAGGATTCCCTTGGTTAGTAGTTTTATACAGTAGCGGCAATTGGGAATTAAAAGTGCGGGGGCAAACAAATACACAGACAACAAGCAGTACCCGGGTTTGTGGGATGTAGCGGCGCCGGGGGGGGGTATATAAATCAAAACTGAAGAAGCAATCTACAACATTATAAGTTTCTAGGTGCTCTCTGAGCGAATTTCGACAGAGAGGTAAAGGTTGACAATTTACCAATTTAAGTGTGGTTTATAATATATTTTAAAGATTTTGATTCAATACTACACAATAAAACTTTCACCAAAGGAACAATATTAAGCATTTATTACAATTAAATAGAAGTACGGCGTGATTATACAATTAAAATCATTTACTATTTGACTACACACTAAAAATCTAAGAGACACTAAAGGAACTGTCAGACTGACGAATGCGCGCGTCATGCGGGTGAATCATACCTCAGTGTCCATGACCTTGGCAAATAATTATATGTGTATACTAGCTGATGTACCAGTGCTTCGCTACGGAATTCTACATTGTATGCAGAATTCTAGGCTAGGTAGTGTATACGTTGTGAGCAAGATTGTATTAAATTGCATAGCTCTTAACGTTACCCTAGAAACGCGACGGAGAAATCACCAAACGTCTTTTCTAATATGAATACTGTGTTAGGGAATTTTCATTGTAATGATAGGCCCGCTTGCCTACCATATTCTTTCACCACCAGGTTGGGGAGTTTTCATTATAATTGTAGACACTCACTCTCCACCAGCCATTTTACATCCTCAGAAAGACTGTCTTAGTGGTTTTCCCAACTGAAATGAACATAGGTCATTGCAATGATGTCAGTAGGAATGGCGCGATTAAAAGCAATGCTTTCATATGAAATACTCCATCAAATGGAAGACCACATACTTTCTCACTTTTAACGAACAGTAAGTACTATGCTGGAATTCCAGAGCTGGAATGACCAAGCCGCAGACAGCTGTGATCCGTGTACACTCTTCGTCTTTTTTCGGCGGTGCAGGAAGTGGGGGGGAGGTGAATAGTGGAGAGTCCCAGGGAAAAAACTATGCCCTTTTACTAACCTGTTTCCTAGGAGTACCCGATAAGTCGGAAAATCTCAATTTACTACACTGGTAACGAAAAAATCTATATGACTTGGAGGCAATTTTTTCCTCCAAGCCAGAGGGGAAGCCCCATCTTCACTGGTAATTTGGAATTAAATGAATGTAGAATTTAATAGAAGTGGAGAGGAAGAAGCTTTTCTTAAGAAACGGCTCTTTTCAGGGTTAACTTTTGAGTTATGTAGTGAATTGTAGTGCTATAATTTGAAATAAGCTTAAATTGTAATTCTAGGCCAGGTCATACTGCTACTGCTACTACTACTACTACTACTACTACTACTACTACTACTACTACTACTACTAAGTGAGACTCTGCCTAAGTGTGCAACACAGCTCATTCAAAACAGCGCGTCAGAGTAGGGATCCGAATAGCTGGAGTACTATGATGAACCAGTGTGTTATAATACGTACCTGCAGTATCAGAAAATGTATGAACCAGAGAATGGCATGCTAAAGAAGAAAGTTTTCCAACTCCCCATCTATTTCCCGCCAATGTTCAGTCGGGCTGTAATACTCGGTACGCATTAGTAATCCCATCTATCGCAGTTGAGCGGCACCATAAGAAAAGAAGAAATCACAACAAACAATGGTCAATGAGAAGGTAATTATTTATCGGTAACAAACAATGGTCAATGTAAAGTGTTTGTTGATCAGTGTTATGCGCTTTCGATATTGTAGGCCTTCTGAAATACCACTTTTATCATAGTCGGTACAGTAAAACTGAATGAAACATAAATGATCGGAAATTGTATTGTCTATAACTTTTGTTATGTAGTACTTTTCAATATCACCAATAACATAGGTACCGGTATTTAAAAATTAAATTTTAGGCGCCTTCCCCTAAACTACCATTTCATCTCGGGTGAATAAAATTATTTACAGCCTAGACTGTAGTTTCTTATTCCTAGACTCCATATAGCGGTTTTCATTAAATTCTGTTAAAGCATTTTCTTGTGGCTCGGCGCTGATATGGACTTAGCAACAAAAATGCAAATTCATTAATATCTGTGTTATCAGAGCCAGTACGGTAAAAATGCATAAGAACATAATTGATTGGAAATGTAATTCTATATAACTTTAGTTATATGGTATTTATCGATAGGACCGCTAATAATATAAATATTCGATAATTAAATTTAAGGCTTTCCCCTAAACTACCATTTCACTCAGCGTGAATAAAATGATTTATAGCCTAGATTGTAGCGGCTCATCCCCCGACTTTACATACCGATTTTCATTAAATTCTCTTCAGCCGTTTTCTCGTGATGCGTGTACATACATACAGACAGACAGAAATTACAGAAAAGTAAAAAGTACATTTTCTTGTTACTATGGACATGACCGATACAGAAATACAATTCTTTCAAATTTTGAGCAATGTACAGACAAAACTCTTATTTTATATATATAGATACTGTACCCCTGATTTTTTAATTTTTTCGTAACTGCAAAACCCAACTGGTTCAAAGAAACTGAAAAAGAACTAGTAGAATTAAAAATTACAGAAAATTCACTATTTGATCGAACAGCTAAAGTAATACGGTAACTAAAGATGAAACATAAGGTTCCATAAACCAAATCTATTATCTGGTAAGATGAGGGGAAAGTAAGAATCAGAAAGAAAGAATGAAGAAGTACTGGGCACTAAGAAAAGAACATCACACAGAAATGATCGATTCTACGTACCCCAAAGAGGGTGAAACGAAAGAAGAAAATACCCCTGCTACCCTTCCTCACAAGCATGTGCAAAGTCTCCACTACTTGCTGTGGTGTTATACAAATCCATTAGCCGGGACAAACGACGTTTTGTGCGTATTTCCGCTAACGATTTTGTTAATAATTAAAGAAAATAAAGGGAAGAATTAGCTAATAAGAAAACAGGCCTTGTACAAATTGCTTTTTTTAAATAATTCTTATAATTCCTAGTACCAGCCAGCTAAAATGCAAATTAAAATGTAATATTTTCTAAAAAAATTGGGGGCGACTTCCCCCCTTCGCCGCTACTGGTTTTATATGAAGAAATATTGTATTACTAAAGAAATGCCTCCCATGTATTACCTACCAATATGGTTTTTCTCTTTTAACACCAAGGTAACAATGAAGCCTTTCCACCAAGAAGTGGTGCACACCATTGCCAAATTTGAGAATACTTCATTTATGACCATTTTATTTGAGGAAGTAGCCAAGTTTGAAGTGATATGAAGTTAATGAAACTGTTGTGATTGTTATACATTTAATTGGAGCCGAGAGGTCATTTGAGTTTTCTAAACTCACTATTCTTACTTCTGAGGAAAACAGCGGGAAACTACCTCCTCATTTCCCTAGTATGCCTCTTCAGTCACTCCTAGGCTATCTATGACAGCTGGTGGCAGAGCTGTGGAGGATCAAACCTGACTTCTGGGTGAATACCCATCACCATTTTTACTTCATGAGCTGTGGAAATCTATAGGGTCTTTATTTTATAACTGTGCAATAGTTCCATTCAAGCCACAGCAAGTTGCCGCATTGACACTCATCTAGAGGCCGTATTTGGATGCTACTCTGCTTGAAAAACCAGTAAGAAAACTAAATCCTTACACCACTGTCAAGCTCTCTGTGAGTTTATACAGTCTTGCTTTTAATATTTTGGTTGTGACAAACAGCCTGTACTTGGGACTAGACAGATAAAGAGCGGCTGTTTTCCAAGAGTGCACCTATTTCATTGAGCTTCTCCTCTGTTAACTCAGTTTATCTTTTTTATTTTTATAATAGATCCAGTGGTGCAGAAGTTCTCACTAAATTATGTACCGTATTTCATTTGGAAGATGGACATAAGGAAATCTGCAAATGAATTGAAACTGGCTCTCCTTGATGGATGAATTCTTTGCATAGCACTCTACAATAACAACATGTTGTTTACATTAGAACATCACTTTTTTTTTGCCAACAGTGTACTAAAAACATTCTTACAGAAACTATACGGCCAAAATAGCAACGATACTAAACTCCTGTCAATGCGGTGACTTAATTCATGAGTCTTGCATATCAGCTGTCAGCCTGAGGCTGCAGATAACTTCGCTGTTGTGGTTCTGCATGATGAGATCACCATACGACTAGCATCGTGCCAAACTTGCACAACTGCAGTAGATATTGGCTAAATGTCCTTTCTCTTAATTAATCAGCAATGAAATTGCTTAGCTTATGAAAACATATAAGGATCAATAATAGTCACTACAGTTTTGAGAAATCTAGTAAAATATTTGCAGAAATATAAGTTCATCTTTTTGTTGCATCAAGATCCAAATGCTTCTTGTAATTTTTGTAACAGATTAGTTTTTCCTGTATTCACATTGTATCTTGAGGATCAAGTGCATAATTTACAGTGCTTCCTTAACAACCACAACGTCCATTTGTGATGTAAACTGCTGCTGTGATAACTCCCAGAGGTATGAAATGAATGGATTCAACAGTGTCAAAAGTCATAAAAATGTTTGTAAACTATGACTGACAAATCCCAGCTTTCCACATGTGTTAAGAAGAGTATGTATAGGTACTTCAAGGCAGAAACAGGTACCAAGAAGAATATTCCAGGAATCATTAATGAACAAGGGGAGTGTGTATGCAAAGATCTTCAAAAGGCAGAAGTATTCAGCCAGCAGTAAGTAAATATTGTTGGTTACAAGGATAATGTCCAGATAGAGGAGGTGACTAATGCTAAAGAAGTATTGAAATTTACCTATGACAACAATGACATTTAGAGTATGCTACAAAAGTTGAAAACTAGAAAAACAGCTGGAATTGATAAGGTTTCAGGGGATATACTAAAGACAATGGGTTGGGATATAGTACAATAAGCAGTGGCGGCTCGTGGATATCAGCAGTGGGGGGCGCGCCTTAGTTTCATAATTCCACAAATATCTCAAGTTCTTCACACTATTTTATCAAGATACACACTTCGAACACATATGCAATTATGATGATGATGATGATGATGTTGATTATTATTATTATTATTATTATTATTATTATTATTATTATTATTATTATTATTATTGTATGTATGTATGTATGTATGTATGTATGTATGTACGTATGTTCAGTCGTCAGCCCTAAGGCTGGTTGGATCCTCAACAGCTCCACCATCAGCTGTCACAGATGGCCTAGGCATCACTGAAGAGGCGTACTAGGGAAATGAGGAGTGAGGTAGTTTCCCGTTGCTTTCCTCACCGGGCCAGAAGTTGCTATTACATATCAGTCTGCCAAGCCCACTGAAATGCATGCACCAACCGACCCTATGAGCAACATTTTTACACCATTCATAGCAGGTACTGGCTGCAGAAGGAATGGCATTACTAGCATCGCTCATACCTCAGTCACTTTCATATTGTCAAAGCCAAGGACAAGACAGACACAGATCAATGAAAGTAACAAAATTACTCTAGCCCATACCAGAAGACATAGTGCACTGTAAACACTAGGTCCTGCTGGCAAAGGCATTATTATTATTATTATTATTATTATTATTATTATTATTATTATTATTATTAATGCAATTTAGTACAATATAGTTCATACCTTCATCCTCTGATCACGTTCTGGTCCAGCGGTTACCGTTTTTTGGTTGCTCTACAGGAGGTCCCGGGTTTGATGCCCAACTCAGCCAGAGAAATATGAAGCATTGATAGCATTTAGTTCCTGCTACCCCATCCTCGACATAAGAAGTAGAAAATCACCTAATGCTGTGGGTGGAAGAGCGTAGAAGAACTGACCACCCTGCCGCAAATAAAGTCCTGCACAGGATGCCTGTTCTCTGCATGTCTCTTGTTCCGATTCCTGGCACTCAGTATGAAGATACTTGCTGAGAAATTTCCAACGTCTCGCGAAGAGGTTATTTCTATTTCACAATTTCACAATAAAATCACAACACTTTTTCCTAACATAATTAACGTGAACATATGGTTTGATATTTAATTAAATATTGCCGCCTCTGTGGTGTAGTGGTTAGCGTGATTAGCGGCCACCCCCGGAGGCCCGGGTTCGATTCCCGGCTCTGCCACGAAATTTGAAAAGTGGTACGAGGGCTGAAACGGGGTCCACTCAGCCTCGGGAGGTCAACTGAGTAGAGGTGGGTTCGATTCCCACCTCAGCCATCCTGGAAGTGGTTTTCCGTGGTTTCCCACTTCTCCTCCAGGCGAATGCCGGGATGGTACCTAACATAAGGCCACGGCCGCTTCCTTCTCTCTTCCTTGCCTATCCCTTCCAATCTTCCCATCCCTCCACAAGGCCCCTGTTCAGCATAGCAGGTGAGGCCGCCTGGGCGAGGTACTGGTCACACTCCCCAGTTGTATCCCCGACCAAGAGTCTGAAGCTCCAGGACACTGCCCTTGAGGCGGTAGAGGTGGGATCCCTCGCTCAGTCCGAGGGAAAAACCGAACCTGGAGGGTAAACAGATGTTGATGATGTTGATTTAATTAAATTATTTACACAGACCTAATTCTCTAACCCTAATTTCTATAGGAAAAATCCATTCGCCGCTCTTTCAATTTCTCTAATTTGTCCAACAATTTCTTGTCAAAGTTTGGAGTTGATTGTATCATATCTTTGCTTATAGACATCATTGCCAAAGCGTTCAACCTCTCGTTTTTCATTGTGTTCCTAAGAAACGATTTTATGCGTTTCAACGTGGAGAAATATCTTTCTGATTCAGCCGTTGTCATGGGTCTGGTAATGATAATTTTGACAAGTTTATGAACTTCACTAAAAACAATTGACAATCTATTTTCCCTCAGAAAATGAAACAAATTAATTGCTCCTCTAATACTCCGGAAATCTTCTCTTCGGTACATAACTTGAAGTTCTGTTTTGAGTTTTCTCTTTCAAGCATGGGATAAAATGAACAGACATGGTTAAAAGATTCCTGTGGGAACTTGGAAGAATGTGCCTCGAAGTGAACATCATTCAATAAAACAGAAACTTTCAAATGGCCAGTAAATGAAAATCTCTCTCTTACTTGCATAGAAACCACGTCGCATATTCCTTTGGCCGACACTATTCGTCTACAATGTGGAAAAATATCATCCTTTTTCCTCTTTCGATCCGGTTCTGGAAAGTTTTGTTCAATTTCCTTGTGAATTACATCAACTTGTGCTCTTTCTCTCATTACGTGTTTATCGAAAGAATCAATGTAATTTCTTATTTGAACACTGTCTTTGTTTTGGGACTGAATTTGATTATATAGAAGATCAACGTGAGGAAACAGACTATGGAACACATATAGCTAGAAAACAAATTCAGGATCACAAAGAATACGTCTTAAGCCACTTGCTTCATTTAATGTGATCTTGTTTGTACATTTCTCTCCAATTTCTTCAAGGCAATCTATTAGATTTTCTCTGTTTTCGTACACCACGTTCACAGTTCTTATGTTAAAATTCCAGCGCGTGGGTACAACTTTCGGCATTTTCTTCTTAACGATATTTTCGAGGAAATCCGATCTCTGAGACGAATTCGAAAAGAATGCAGGTATCGCTGATAAATTTGAAAAGAAAATCCTCACTTTAGAAATATGATTTGTTGATTGTTCCATGATAAGATTAAGCTTATGGGCATAGCAATGTACATAATATGCGTACGGATAGTGCTCACGAACCTTTGCCTGAACTCCACCAAGAGAGCCGCTAAAAACATGGGCCCCATCATAGCTCTGTGCAATCAACTTATCGCGAGAATGGCCTACCAGGGGATTAATCTGTTCCAGTAAAGTTTCTGTTATTCCATTCGCCGATTTGTCAGATGGATAAAAGAATCCCCATAATCTTTCATGTACCGAGCCGTCGTGAAGGTATCTTAAAACAATGACCAACTGACAATGGTTCGAGATGTCGGTTGTTTCATCACACTGTATACCAAAATATTCAGCCTCTTTAATCTGTTGAGATATTTTCTCCCTACACACTGCCAGCATGCAACTTAAAATGTCATTTTGAATCATCTTTGACGTTCCTTAAATACACTAGCTGTTTCTAAGTGTTGCTTCATTACGCTATCCAGGTCAGCCGTGAAGTTAACTAATCCCTTAAATACACCTGGATTTAAAGAATTATCTTCTTCATTGTGGCCTCGGAGCGGCAATTCAAATTCCGCACAAAAACGTACGCAAGTGATGAGTCTCTTTAATATTTGCCTGTTCTTGTCCACGATCGAATTATGTTTACGAATAGTTTCACTGTAGTGATCACTTAAACAAGAAACGACATTGACTTTACCAAGCATTTCAAAGTCCATAGTACTAGTGATATGTTCTTGGGATCTTTCATGCTTTTCAATTTTCTCATTAATATGCTTGATATCACTTACCCCTGTGGTGATCCATTTATCTCCTTTCCTAGAGTGGGAGAATAGCAGGCAAGGAAAGCAGTAAAAGGTTTCTGAGATATCACTTCCACATATCCACGGGTTCTTGTTATATACATCAGGAGAATTAATTTGTCTTTAGAAAGCCCTATTTTCATTTTTCTTGGTCTCCGATTTTTTCAACGAGAAGTCTGGTGTCGGCCTACCACACTCCTTCAGTTCGACTTTCTTCTCGATAGAAAGAGAAGAAAACGTTAGTTCTTTAATATGTTCGACGGTAATCATACTGTACGAAGTGCAAACATAATACATATAAATCACAACCTTTCTCCTAATTTCACCTTGTCACAGTCACCTCACGAGATCATTCATCAACACAAAGTTAAACATCGCGCTCTCCAGTGAGTATGGCCAACATGAGTCAAGTGCGAAGAGACAGTAGTTACAGTCGTTACTCGTTTCGTTAGTTAATAATCCTAAAAATTACAAGACTGTTTTAAATATATACCGGCATATTTAACTCAGGTAAGTGCTTCAGTAAAATAGTTCCTAGTTTTAGGAGAAAAATGACACAAATTGACCCCTGTTAAATAGAAATCAAATCACCAATGCTTCGGGTAGGTTGGCTGCAACGATGGGCCGCGGCAGAAACGCGCCGGATTCTCCGTTAGAACAGCACATCTCTACCGTGCCTCTGATTGGCTCCCTCAAGGCCAGTCAAGCGAGACTCGGAGCTTTTGGTCCGCTATGAGAGAGCGCCCTCCTGCGCAGGGCCAGCAGCGTATCAGGCCGCAGTACAGTACAACTCGCGCCCTTGATAATAATCTTATAGTAAAATATTTACCTTGTTAACATTTAAGATTAAAATTCCCCATTTTAATGGAACCCCGTGGGGGGGCGCGCGCCTTAGCGCCTCCCAGACGAGCCGCCACTGACAATAAGTTAATTATTTGATTATTGTTTGGTTGAAGGAGCTGTACCAAATGAAAGGAGAGTTGCTATAGTAGCCCCTGTGTATAAAGGAAAGGCTGATAGACATAAAGCTGAAAATTACAGGCCAGTTAGTTTGACATGCATTGCATGTAAGCCTTGGGAAGGCATTCTTTCTGATTTCATTATGATTACATTAGACATGTTTGCGATATTAATAACTGGTTCGATAGAAGCCAATTCAGTTTTCGGAAAGGTTACTCCACTGAAGATCAACTTGCAGGATTCCAGCAAGATATAGCAGATATTTTGGATTATAGAGGTCAAATGGACTGTATCGCTATTGAACTGTCTAAAGCATTTGATAGGATGGATCATGGGAGACTACTGGGAAAAATGAGTGCAATTGGACTAGACAAAAGAGTGACTGAATGGGTTGCTATATTTCTAGAAAATAGATCTCAGAGAATCAGAGTAAGTGAAGCTTTATCTGACCCTGTAATAAGTAAGAGGGGAATTCCTCAAGGCAATATTATTGGACCTTTATGTTTTCTTATATATATAAATGATTTGAGTAAAGGAGTGGAATCAGAGGTAAGGCTTTTTGTGGATGATGTTATTCTCTATAGAGTAATAAATAAGTTACAAGATTGTGAACAACTGCAAATTGACCTCGATAATGTTGTGAGATGCACAGTAGGCAATGGTATGATGATAAATGGGGTTAAAAGTCAGGTTGTGAGTTTCACAAATAGGAAAAGTCCTCTCAGTTTTAATTACTGTGTTGATGGGGTGAAAGTTCCCTTTGAGGATCATTGTAAGTACCTAGGGCTTAATATAAGGAAAGGTCTTCATTGGGGTAATCGCAAATATATGGTTGTAAATAAGGGGTACAGATCTCTGCACATGGTTATGAAGGTATTTAGGGGTTGTGGGAAGGATGTAAAGGAGAGGGCATATAAGTCTCTGGTAAGACCACAACTAGAGTAAGGTTCCTGTGTATGGGACCCTCACCAGAATTACTTAATTCAAGAACTGGAAAAAATCCAAAGAAAAGCAGCTCGATTTGTTCTGGGTGATTTCTGACAAAAGAGTAGTGTTACAAAAATGTTGCAAAATTTGAGCTTGGAAGACTTGGGAGAAAGGAGACGATCTGCTCGACTAAGTGGTATGTTCTGAGCTGTCAGTGGAGAGATGGCATGGAATGACATCAGTAGACGAATAATTTTGAGTGGTGTCTTTAAAAGTAGCAAAGATCACAATATGAAGATAAATTTGGAATTAGAGAGGACAAATTAGGGCAAATATTCGTTTATAGGAAGGGACGTTAGGTATTGGAATAACTTGCCAAGAGAGATGTTCGATAAATTTCCAATTTCTTTGAAATCATTTAGGAAAAGGCTAGGAAATAAACAGACAGGGAATCTGCTACCTGAGCGCCTGCCCTAAATGCAGATCAGTAGTGATTGATTGATTGATTGATTCATTCATTGGTCCTGTCTCAGGTATTTAAGGAAAAGCATTTTAAAATTTGTGGGTTTGATGGACCTGTTTCACTCTGTGTGCTGTAAACGTAAATGCCGTACTTGTGCCAGAAGAGCATAAGATTCAACGCAGGGCGTGTAGGTACAGAAATGGAGTGCTACAGAGGGAGAGAGGTTTGTCGAAATCATGTCTGATTCAAAGAAAACCGAGTTTATTATCAAAAGTTCAAATTCCATATCACCTCTGTACAGAAGAAATACTGGTAAGTGTTTTTTTATCCTACGGCTGGCGATGTTCTGTGAAGTCCGGCTGTTACTCTCGTTCTACCCTGGGTCTCCTCTCTGCACCATGGAACCATGATTCCTCTCTCAATGGAAATTCTAGACGTTCTGGAATTTCTAGAAGTTCGAGCCGGTCTGGGCGTTCTAGTAGAATGGGCGTCCATATCGGTCACGTATAGGACGAACATGAATACAAGCACTTATGCCCTGGACGTCTTAATTTGGAACGCGGCTTCTGCACAGATGAGAAAGAGATATAATAATGATCTTAAACAAAGTTTATAGCACGTAGAAATCATGTACTCAAAAGATTGAATCAATAACTACACTTAAGAAAATGGAAATTGCAACACCATGAAGGCATTTGGTCGTTTGTGTTGATTTTCAAGATATGGAACGATGCCATATAGGTATGTAAACGATCAAAGTTTCAGACCCATTGGATTGTTGCTACAGGTCTCTCCACGTGATTAGTCGCGGAGGAATCAACTCCAGTATAGGGACTCTGATGTAGCGTAGTTGATTTGCAGTCTATGCAGTGAAGTGTTCCCCGTCAAACATGCCTCGACGACAGAGAAGAGCACGCTATCAACAACTGTCGCCGTTTGAGAGGGCTCGGATAATTGGGCTGTGTGAGGCTGGATTATCGCTAAGGACTGATGCTGCACATGTTGGCCGACAGGCATCTACGATACAACGTGTATGGCAGCAGTGGTCAAATGGAGGTACCCACACTCGTAGACCTGGCACAGGCCCAGCGCGACAGACAACTGTGAGAGAGGATCGCCGCATCATTCGGATGCCCCGGATGGAACCCCATGCAACAGCAGCGCAAATTCGAGCAGCTGTGGCACCCCACGTTACACAACAAACAGTTGGTAATCGCCTGCGTGCAGCTGGCTTACGAGCCCTTGTCCCTGCAGAAGGTGTTCTATTGACCCCACAACAGCGACGTGTAAGGCTAGCCTGGTGTCGAGAAAGATCGACGTGGGTCGTCTTTAGTGATGAATCGGGCTTCTGCATTGCCCGCAGTGATCGTCGGAATCGTGTGCGCCGACGTACCGGGGAGAGGGGCCGCCCAGATCTTATTGTCGAGAGGCACACAGGGCCAACACCAAGCATTATGGTCTGGGGAGCTATTGGCTTTAATGTGAAATCACCATTAGTGCTTGTTGAGGGCACTATGACTGTTCGACAGTACGTTGATAGGGTACTCAAACCAGTGGTTGTCCCTATGATGGCGAAAATTGCTAATGGGATGTTTCAGCAGGACAATGCCCGGGTTCACACTGCACGCATCTTCAGAGAAGCTCTCCACGACATCACAACCTTAGAATGGCCCGCCAGATCCCCGGACCTCAGTCCTATTGAGCATGTGTGGGACATGATGGGTCGACAACTGGCCAACCGTCCCTCAGCCATCCACAACTCTGGAACAAGTGACCCGTGCAGTGCAGCAAGCATGGGAAACAATTCCTCAGGAAGCGATCCAGGGCCTTATTGACTCCATGCCTCGACGAATTCATCAATGTATTGCAGCTCGTGGTGGGCACATCTTGTATTGATTGTTGTCCAAACTTGCGGTCAGAGGGACCTGAAAGTGTAATCATCGAATCACAACCGAACACGTCCTGCATATTCAATTGCAGCAATGTAGCACCACTCCTTCTGAGTGTTGCAATTTCCATTTTCTTCGGTGTGTCACACGGTAGATTGTACTGGAATCTACTCCGTGTTCCAACACTAATCGTTTAATGCGGCCGAATGTCAATAAAATCGAACACGCATTTCAGTCTTAACACTTGAAAGATAAGTAAGCGGAGTCGAATGTCAATAAAAGCGAACTCGCGAAATAAATAGCCACTTGGAATTATATGGTAATGTAACTTCACATTGTCGAATGTCAATGAAATCGACTTAGTAAGTTCGAAGAATGTGACACTTGGCATAAGTTTAAGTTTTCTCACTTGAGAAATATTTCTAAGTTTTTACACAGTTTTGAAAGTAATCACTTTGATCGGAAGGAAACAAAATGTTTCACTCGTGAAATTATTCCTGTTCACACGTGTCAATTGAAAATAAACTGAACCTGGCTCTGTTCATTAACAGTCCTTGATTCGATCACTCATAAAATTGGTGGATACAAGTTCCAATATACAGTCGCAGCCTATCACCTACAAAATTATTTCTAAGTGTTTGAGAATTATTTAAACACGGGAAAATTGCAAGTCTGGTGACGTAGATAGCGAGTTTAAGTTAACGTTATATTCAATCACTTGTCAATGTTCAACATATGAGAAATTCTAAGTCTTAATGCACCATTATGGCAATGAAAACTCTCGGAATATTTCAATCACTTGACAAAATACAAATCTATCACTGATTAGAACGTGTCATTTACTTTCAAATATGAGCACTCAGGAAATTAACACAAGTCTCATAAACAGTCGTCCTAAATAATCAATCACTTGTAAATGTTAAAGTCGGCGAAGCACAAGTTATATTCAGTCACTCTCGAACAAGAGGAAATTTGTAAGTTCTACTTCTCAACACCGTAGAAATTAAACTGTCACTCGATGCTCCATCGCGATTGCCACGAGGCGACCAACCAGGTTCGACCGTGGTAATAGATACACTGATCTGCCTTGGGAATTAGCCCTCCTTATATACGGTACGCAAATCGTGAAGATACCAGTGAAATGGCGTATGGCTTTTAGTGCCGGGAGTGTCCGAGGACATGTTCGGCTCGCCAGATGCAGGTCTTTTGATTTGACACCCGTAGGTGACCTGCGCGTCGTGATGAGGATGAAATGATGATGAAGACGACACAGACACCCAGCCCCGGTGCCAGCGAAATTAACCAATTAAGGTTAAAATTCCCGACTCTGCCGGGAATCGAACCCGGGACCCCTGTGACCAAAGGCCAGCACGCTAACCATTTAGCCATGGAGCCGGACAAGATAGCAGTAATTTTATTTCATTGAATATTTGTTGTAGTTTTCATCGGATTTGCACCAAACTTGGTGGAAATGAAGACAAAATATTTGTTAACACGATGATGATGTTCTCATAATTTAATTCTTATCCTAAGGAAAGTTATTAGGCGTAGAACATTTAGAATGTTATCTGGCTGATGCAATCTTTCTGTCGCAAGGGTTGATAGGCTGTGACGTCATAAGCTCCACGTCGCATACGAACTTCATACTGTAGCCTGCTGAGTCGGCGTGCAGCACGTAATTCAAGTTCGAAGTGCGGGGACTATCTTGGACCAGCGTTCCTAGTACAGTACATTATTGCGATTTTACTTTTCTGTAAGTGAAGGCATAAGAACATAGGAAATTCTCAGGCTCTGTTCTCCTTTTTCATCACTGTTGTCCTTAGAATAACTGTTGGTGTTTGTACATACATTAATAAATTATTAACAAAATTTGGTCCTGAGAAGTAAAAGTTGTTAGAAATTGAATCGACTCAAGAAGCAAGATCACAAAAGTACATGCATAGTTTATTTGCTGGAGTAGCTAAGTCTTTAAATGTGGCAGGAAGAGATAACCAAGTCGTGCTCATTCATGTACCAGTATTGTTTAACACTCGAACCGGGGCTGGGTCATTTGTAACCCAGCTGTTATTTCTTTGTTCCCTATCTGCTGCAAAAAGGAAAATAAATATTTGTGGCATGTGTACAGCGAAGAAATATTATGTATTCTCAACGTGTGCATTGTGTGAAGTGCCATTCTCACAAATAAAAAATATGCAGGGTAATGTACATCAATGTGTACTGATGTCAGATGAATGGTCTCTAAAAATTGAGGAGATGGAAGCCTGTTTTGCTATACTGCACATTTGCGATGCCATAGGAGCAGGGGCTTAGAACTGGACTCATTGTGGTCAGGGAAGTGGGGCAATCCTATTGTCCACATATTCCGTATTTGTATAGTTAATATTCTACATCAAAATATATTATGAGTATTATATACTGACTGACAGAGCAAATGCAACACCAAGAAGGAGTGGTTTGAAAGGGATGAAAATTGAGGGAAAAACAGAGACGGCACGGACGAATAATTGATGTTTATTTCAAACCGATATGCAGGTTACACAATGCGCACGGCATCGACTCAATAAGATGTAGGACCACCGCGAGCGGCGATGCACGGAGAAACACGTCGAGGTACAGAGTCAATAAGAGTGCGGATGGTGTCCTGAGGGATGGTTCTCCATTCTCTGTCAACCATTTGCCACAGTTGGCCGTCCGTACGAGGCTGGGTCAGAGTTTGCAAACGGCGTCCAATGAGATCCCACACGTGTTCGATTGGTGAGAGATCCGGAGAGTACGCTGGCCACGGAAGCATCTGTACACCTCGTAGAGCCTGTTGGGAGATGCGAGCAGTGTGTGGGCGGGCATTATCCTGTTGAAACAGAGCATTGGGCAGCCCCTGAAGGTACGGGAGTGCCACCGGCCACAGCACATGCTGCACGTAGCGGTGGGCATTTAACGTGCCTTGAATACGCACTGGAGGTGACGTGGAATCATACGCAATAGCGCCCCAAACCATGATGTCGCGTTGTCTAGCGGTAGGGCGCTCCACATTTACTGCCGGATTTGACCTTTCTCCACGCCGACGCCACACTCGTCTGCGGTGACTATCACTGACAGAACAGAAGCGTGACTCATCGGAGAACACGACGTTCCACCATTCCCTCATCCAAATCGCTCTAGCCCGGCACCATGCCAGGCGTGCACGTCTATGCTGTGGAGTCAATGGTAGTCTTCTGAGCGGACGCCGGGAGTGCAGGCCTCCTTCAACCAATCGATGGGAAATTGTTCTGGTCGATATTGGAACAGCCAGGGTGTCTTGCACATGCTGAAGAATGGCGGTTGACGTGGCGTGCGGGGCTGCCACCGCTTGGCGGCGGATGCGCCGATCCTCACGTGCTGACGTCACTCGGGCTGCGCCTGGACCCCTCGCACGTGCCACATGTCCCTGCGCCAACCATCTTCGCCACAGGCGCTGCACCGTGGACACATCCTTATGGGTATCGGCTGCGATTTGACGAAGCGACCAACCTGCCCTTCTCAGCCGATCACCATACCCCTCGTAAAGTCGTCTGTCTGCTGGAAATGCCTCCGTTGACGGCGGCCTGGCATTCTTAGCTATACACGTGTCCTGTGGCACACGACAACACGTTCTACAATGACTGTCGGTTGAGAAATCACGGTACGAAGTGGGCCATTCGCCAACGCCGTGTCCCATTTATCGTTCGCTACGTGCGCAGCACAGCGGCGCATTTCACATCATGAGCATACCTCAGTGACGTCAGTCTACCCTGCAATTGGCATAAAGTTCTGACCACTCCTTCTTGGTGTTGCATTAGCTCTGTCAGTCAGTGTATTTCAAAAACATTTCCAGCGCAGGAACTGGTATATTCATTGGCTGTGTACACTTGCTACAAATAGGTTTTTTTTTAGAGTAACGCGCTCAATTCATAATACGAGGTTTGCAGGTTCGAGTCTTCATTATGACGATTTTTTTATTTTCATTATTAGTATTGTATTAATCTGTATGCCTTTCTACATACGGTATTTTGTTAATAATATATTTCATTGAAATTTTAATCACAATATTATGTCTAGTAGGAAAATGTTTTATATGTGTGCTACTTATAGAAAGTGATGTTACGATTAATATAGCATATAGGACTGTCGCCCAGGTAGCAGATTCCCTATCAGTTGTTTACATAGTCTACTTGTAAATGATTTCGAAGAAATTTGAAATTATACCATTTCCGAATTCTTCTTCCTATGATAGATATTTACCCCGATTAGTTCTTTAACAGTACCTTCCAACTTTATCTTCATAAAGTTTAGAATGAAATGCATTATCAATAAATGGAAGCATGTGGAACTAAACGAGGTGACAGAGCTAGTTGCAAATAGAGCATCGTGGAGATACTTAATCAATTCACAGAAGCCTGCAGATAGAATGCTCAAAGGCAATAAGTCCGTAAGGAAGATGTGGGTGTATATACGTATATGGAAGCGCGTGAAAAAGAGTTAAGAACAGCGGCAGGGAACGAAAATAAAATTTTAAAGGTAAATTAGAAAGACGATGAAAACCTGCGTACCTTCTATTACGGAGCGAGCGACTTGACTAATCTACTACGAGAATACTTTCCAAAAACGCTGCCTTACATGACAGGTTATAACTGGCGTAAGAAAATATAATCTCGAGATTTTAATCCCAATTAGGTATTGATTTTGAAGCTCATAGATTCAAATCACGAAAGCTTGACATAAATCGTTGTCCATAACTCTTAAGACTCCCCTTATTAGGCTTTTTTATGATAATCAACAGAAGATGCAAGCACAGGAAAATAAGACAATCGAAATGAGCTTCATACATCTGACGATAGATAGCACCACACTCGAAAGCGAGAAGTCGCTGAAAATCAGTCTAGCCAACTCTGTATATCGGTGTTTAGCTTCGGGTAGCTACCCAACGCCTGCGCGGAGGTGGTTGCACGCAAGGCAAAGTACCAGCTGATTTACACCCCCAGGTAGTTTACCTCCCGGGCAGCTGCCAGCCACTTCACCAGCAGATGGTAGAACTGGTCCTTAAAGTGAGAATATTGCTATTGATCTGCAGTAACACAGTTAAGCTACCATTTCAGTTGAACTTGTTTTCTTTTATAAAGGTTAACAATAGACAGATTTGTGTATTTTGTATACATTATATAGTTACTTTCTTTAATAAAGAACATTATTGCTATTTTGCTTTATGTCGCAACGACACAGATAGGTCTTATGGCGACGATGGGACGGGAAAGGCCTAGGAATGGGAAGAAAACTCTGTTCTTGTTATGAATCTGTCATTTTGCTTTTGAAGTCTCAGCCATGTTCGTGAAGTATTCTTGAAAGATAGTAATGACTCCAAGATAAAAGTGTACCTTGCCTCAACAAACTTGTTTGACAGTTTAGCTCATCTCAGCTTCCTTGAAGATGGCGAACTGTTGTCTTTATCAGTCTTTCATTGTTATTGCAGATAAATATTTAGTTTTCATCTCAGATTTTAGGGACTGCTTACAATGCATGATGGCTTGTGATAGTAAAAAATATACAATAATTATAATAAGGTAAATTATTGTAGTTCATTTTGTGGATTACTGTCGTCATGTCCTAGTTCATGAACCATGGGCAATGGTTGAGTGGCCTAGTAAGTGATCCTGAGAGTCGGGATACCAGTTATTAAGGAATGGGAGTGGACATCTCAGACGTATGGCTCTCCTTGTTCTCAGGTGGCTAAGAATATACAACCCACCAGAGGTCCCTAGCTCGTTAGAGGAGAGATCGTCACTGGGACTAGGTGTAAGTAGGGTAGCATTCTACTTCTTCGAATTTTTACTGATCACATTCAGAACATTAGCAGTTATGAATACGTTCTTCAAGCATACGGCTATCCACCGCTACACATGGGAGGGTAGGGGGCGCAACATCCATAATAGATGATATAATTGAATTTCAATTCAAAAATCCCTTAGGAATGTGCAGGTATTCCGAGGATTTCTTGATGATACAGATCACTATCTGATTTGTAGTGAACTAAATCTCTTTAGGTCTAGGATAGATGAAGTGAAACCTGCCTATAGACAAATAAGTGCAGAAAATCCCCATGATGGAAAAATTAGACAGAAGTACATGGATATGATTAGTGACAAGTTTCAAACAATGGACAGTAACCTGGTTCAGGATATAGAAAGAGAATGGATGGCATTACACGGTTGCTGTAGTGGAAACAGCAAGGGAATTCCTAGGAACAACTGTGTGTAATGACTGAAAAAAGCAAACATCTTAGTGGAATGATGAAGTGAGAACAGCTTGCAAATGTAAAAAGAAAATGCATCAGAAATGGCCCCAAACGAGAACTGGCGCAGACGGATTTTAACGTAGATGAAAGAAACAGAGCGAAGCAAATAATTGTTGAATCCCAAAAGAATTCGTGGAAAGATTTTGATTAATAACCTGGAAAGCCTATGCCAAGTGGCAGGGAAACCTCTCTGGACTGATCACAAGTATAAAATTACAAGGGAATTTAGCAGAAGCGATTGGGGTAAATTTCAATTCATTGGGAACGGCGTGAAGGAGTGGTACAGTTTGATCATTTTCCAAAATCTGTACAGATATTCAAGAAGAGAATAAACAGCAACAGAAAAAAGAAACAAAATTTTAGAGGGCATTCAACCAGTGCAGGTTATTGTAAATAAAAACATTTTGTGAATAAATTAGTTCCATCCCCTGGTCAATGGAGATTGGACAGCCGAAGTAGGGGACTGCGTGTAGGGGTGAAGTACTGTGGGGACTTTGAGGGCCCTGGGGCCGCTACGGTAGCTGTGAAAGCCCTTCAGAAACTCTGAAAAGCGGTGGCAAAAGGGGCTCTGATTAAGACGAAGCAGGTCGTTATGCTATTTACGTTCCAAAATTAGTAAATAAATAAATGCAATATACATTTTAATTTTGTAGCAGTTGTATAGCATTATTTGAAGTAATTCCACATACAGTATATGTGTTGACTATGTCGGTAAGTACAGGAGATATTATAAATAGAATTTTGTAAACAATATAAATTTGTTAAGGATGAGCTGTTGTTTGACAGACAAAAATGTTAGTGTAAATTGTATAATACCGTATTCTAGG
The DNA here is from genome assembly GCF_040414725.1 of Anabrus simplex. NCBI lineage: Eukaryota > Metazoa > Arthropoda > Insecta > Orthoptera > Tettigoniidae > Anabrus > Anabrus simplex. The sequence continues at coordinate 44,697,440 of NC_090266.1, read as the reverse complement.
AAAATTTCTTGTCTTCTTAATTTAAAATTTAGTGCTTGATAATAATGTATTTTAGTGTACCATGTAACTACTGCAGGCTATTGAAATACTGAACAGATAAACGTTGACTCAAATAAGTGTAAATAACAAGGATAATGGGCGCCACCTGCAAAACAATTTCAAGAATATTTAATTATGTAGAGTAACGAGCCACTCCCTCTCCCAAGGCGACGGTCACCAGGCTGACGAGGCTCCAGACTTACTTTATAACCTTATCTGTTGCTATATAATCCCTGAAATTAAATTTGGGTAACATACCAGGTTCAGCCTTACTCCACTGACAAAAGACTCACTTTAAGTTTGATTCTATGACTTTACTCCCAGAATAAGAACTAATATGTGACAAATACCAACAAAAATCAACACTTATGCAACCCACTTAGTGCCTGCCGTTTACATAGAGCAAATATACACAATACTACCCAACAAAATCATATCATCACGAGATTTACTCATTTGTCGTTTACAAAGCCCAATTACAAACCACTAAAATCACCAATAATATAAAATATCATTTAACGAGACCAACTCGTGTTTGCCGTCTACAAAGGCAAATTACAAACCACTAAAATCACCAATAAAATATCATTTAACGAGACCAACTCGTGTTTGCCGTCTACAAAGGCAAATTACAAACCACTAAAATCACCAATAAAATAAAATATCATTTAACGAGACCAACTCGTGTGGGCCGTCTACAAACGCAAATTACAAACCACTAAAATCACCAATAAAATAAAATATCATTTAACGAGACCAACTCGTGTTTACCGTCTACAAAGGCAAATTACAATCCACTAAAATCACCAATAAAAAATAAAACATCATTATACTTTTAACATACCTCCAGGTAAGAGCCCCACTGCACTCCACTGTTACCGTGAATCGTAATCTGGTAGAAAAAAGTACGACGACTACTTCTCTACATATGGATGCAACCTTCTTTACGAAGAGCATCCCTAACCTTATTTACACTTCTTCGTCGACGTCTTGAATCCTTTCCAATTGCCGGCTGGACAGAAAGCGTTACATGTCCGGAGGCAAGCAAACAGCAAAATTCTCCATCAACTGAAGCTGCATACTCGGCTGACAAGTTACAAACAAACACTTTCTTTTACAGAAAGTCCACTGCAAAGCCGGTAAGTCGTTGTGATTATACCATGTTTACTCCGTAACAGATACTCACGAACAATTGACGTCAGAAAAGTTGGATGGCGCAGCCACGCGGTAGAATGTTGAAGCTGCAACATAGTGACTGGTGAGGTATATTTACATGGCGAAGCATTGACGTCGTGATGGAAACAGAAAGAAAATTGTCAAATTTGAGGAGGTACTGCTCTGTATAAGGTTGCAAATCGTATAAAACGGATGCGAAATCTGGTCACTACTTTCCTGTACAAAAAGTTCAGAGAGAAAGATGGGTTTCCGCGCTGTCAATTGGAAAACGCGTTGCGCGATACATGACAGTGCGCAGTCTGCATTCTCGTGAAGACGACTTCTTTCCACAGCGTAGGTACCGGTACTGTTTATTGTACTCATTGATAGTTATTATCTCTAATTTGTATTCACAAAGATTTAGCTACATCAAAAATACTGATAAACTTGTAGCCTAATACTTCTGTGCCGCACATAGAATGTTATCCGCTCTTTGTAAACTTCTTCATATGTGTAACAGCAGACAGTAAATTAACTATCTACATGTGAGTAATATCTTTAACTGATAGTAATTAAGCACTAAATTTTAATTGCCTATATAATACTTCTATCAATGAAAGAAAATATGTAGTATTTTGCCGTCATAAATTAGCTTTTTTTTTGCTATTTGTTTTACGTTACACCGACATAGAGAGGTCTTATGGCGACGATGTGACGGGAAAGGTCTAGGAATGGGAAGGAAGCGGCCGTGGCCTTAATTAAGGTACAGCCCCAGCATTTGCCTGGTGAGAAAATGGGATAGCACGGAAAACCATCTTCAGGGCTGCCGACAGTGGGGTTCGAACCCACTATCTCCCGGATGCGAGCTCACAGCTGCACGCTCCTAACCGCACGGCCAACTCGGCCGGTCATCATAAATTAGAAGCCATAACCTAATTATTTGGTAGAATTGGACAAAGCAAGTATTCTTCAACCCCAAACAGCTGTGACTGTAGAGGTTATAGTACTCTTAAATTATAATTTTCCAACTTTACTCTGCATATTCTGTAGGTACTTATAATTTTTTTATACTTATTATTGTCGGTTCTAAGTTCTAACTTTTGTGCTGATGGTAAAAATGGAAGAACATTTAAGTTTATGTGGGCTGTTCCAACACAAGCCTGTATAAAGCCTAGATTTATTTGCTTTACAACATTTACTTAGTAGAATTATTATTTTCTTTCTTCCCCAAGATTACAGTTTGCAAAACAGGTAACTCCCCCGTCACCTGGCTAAGAAATTACTCCATAACCTCTAATAGTGGAAAATTACAGTAGCTTAACTGTTAAGGTGAATCAGCGTGTCAGCGGTAACATTTCTCTGACAAACCCGCTTTACATATACAGTTGCACTTCACATTTTCACCCCCTTGTTCAAGACAACATTAACTTTGTGCTGTTTTCATCTTCTGTTTCAAACTTTTTACCTACACATATCAAGTAATTACGCTTGAATATTTCTTCCCCTTCCACTAATGGACGCATGAAATCTCCGACAACTCTCAACAGTTGCGCATACGACAACAAAGACATTTTGAACACTTAATAAATCCTACAGACGCACACCCGATCACTGTCGTGTTTACATCCCGTCACTATCTCGCCACCATATTGGAAACAGCTGACGGTAAGCTCCTCCCCCGTTTCGGACGTCAATAGCAGAATGAGAATGACTCGCCGCACACGCGTACACACTTATATAGTCTTGCTACACGTGGTTATAGCGTCCTGAAAAGTTTACTGGTAGCAACGCTCTCACAGGCACTTCTTCCCGCGTCACTCAGTCAACCCAAACCTCGCTCAAAACAAAGCCCTTGCATTGGCTATCGAGTATTTGATGTGACATAGAACGTCCACTCATGTATGTCCACATTGATCCACTCCAATTCTTCAACCGATACAACCTGCCGTAACCCGTGTTTCCAAGCCACTTAGTTGCAACACACACAATTGATCTCAACCGTCCTTCCCGATATAGTCGCTGTTTTCCCGGTTGCACAATCCTTACGGCTAGGCCATATTTACAGACTCTTACCCAAACGGAAATTTATACAAAATATAATGATGCACATATGCAATATTCCCTAACTACATATTCTTCTTATAATATTACGTTTTTACATTGTAAATAAACAAAATTACATGATTTTAACATTACAAACTATATACGAAAATTTTCTAACCTAAAAATTCGGGGATCGTACATACGCACGGTTACAACCATTTGCAACCGAGGTAGACACCACACTTGCAAATAAAGTGGAATGATTTGATTTGATTTGATTTGATTTGATTTGATTTGATTTGATTTGATTTGATTTGATTTGATTTGATTTGATTTGATTTGATTTGACAGTACCGGTAATAAACAATCTTAGAAAGGATTGGATAAAGGAGACGAATAGTGTTTTGGATAAATGAGATGAACTCATTACACATCCTAAGGAATCACTGGCCAGATGGAAGGAATATTTTGAAAATCTTCTCAGCATAGAGGAAATCTTTCTGGAGATGTCGCGAACAACCAAGATCTAGGGGATGGGAACAGTGATTTTAGTGAAATTACACTTGGGGATGTGGATGAAATGCTAAATGAAATGGCGTATGGCTTTTAGTGACGGGAGTGTCCGAGGACACGTTCGGCTCGCCAGGCGCAGGTCTTTTGATTTGACGCCCGTAGGCGACCTTCGCGTCATGATGAGGATGAAATGATAGTGACGACAACATATACACCCAGTCCCCATGCCAGCGAAATTAACCAATGATGGTTAAAATTCCTGACCCTGCTGGAAATCGAACCCGGGACCCCTGTGACCAAAGTCCAGCACGCTAACCATTTAGCCATGGGGCCGGATAAGGCAGGGATGGAATGCCTTCATAGAATAGTAAGATTGGACAAAAGCAGTAATTGCGCCTATCTATAAACAAGGGATATTAAAAAGGCTATCAATGACAGAAACCATGCAAGAAGATCCTTATATCAAGCAAGAACATGGGGAGATCAACATGAAATAGAGGAAAAGCTGTCACTTTACAGAAAGAACTAAATACAGGTCAAACAGTTGGTTGTAGCTGAAAAGCAGACATGCGTGAAAGATATGCCTACCAAAATAACGCAGGATGGAAGAAAACTGTTATACAGTATTGTTAAGAATAGAAGAACTTAAAATGAATCTATCCAATCTGTAGAACTTCCTAATGGTGAGTGACTAGGGATAAGGCGAAAATATTACAGGAGTTCCAAAGGCACCTTGAAACTTTGCTGAACTATTTTGAAAGTGTCACTCCATTAGATGATGAACCTTATGATTTTGGCAGCACAAATACCACTAGTCTGACATGGTTTGAAGTAGAGACAGCAATATCTAAGCTAAAAAACAACACATCGTAGGTAAGGCTTTTTGCAGATGATGTTATTCTCTACAGAGTAATAAATAAGTTACAAGATTGTGAGCAACTACAACGTGACCTCGATAATTTTGTGAGATGGACAGCAGGCAATGGTATGTTGATAAACGGGGTTAAAAGTCAGGTTGTGAATTTCACAAATAGGGAAAGTCCTCTCAGTTTTAATTACTGCGTTGATGGGGTGAAAGTTCTTTTCGGGGATCATTGTAAGTATCTAAGTGTTAATATAAGGAAATATCTTCAGTGGGGTAATCACATAAATGGGATTGTAAATAAAGGATACAGATCTCTGCACATGGTTATGAGGGTATTTTGGGGTTGTAGTAAGGATATAAAGGAGAGGACATATAAGTCTCTGGTAAGATCCCAACTAGAGTATGGTTCCAGTGTATGCGACCCTCAACAGGATTACCTGATTCAAGAACTGGAAAAAATCCAAAGAAAAGCAGCTCAATTTGTTTTGGGTGATTTCCGACAAAAGAGTAGCGTTACAAATATGTTGCAAAGTTTGGGCTGGGAAGAATTGGGAGAAAGAAGACGAGCTGCTCGACTAAGTGTTATGTTCCGAGCTGTCAGCGGAGGGTTGGCGTGGAATGACATTGGTAGACAAATAAGTGTGAGTGGCGTCTTTAAAAGTAGGAAAGATCGCCATCTATTTATATAAAATAAGAGTTTTGTCTGTACATTGTTCAGAATTTAAAAAGGATGGTATTTCTGTTTCAGTCGTGTCCACAGTAACAAGGAAATGCACTTTTTTACTTTTCCGTAATTTCTGTCTGTTTGTCTGTCTGTCTCTCTGTCTGTCAGTCTGTCTGTCTGTCTGTCTGTCTGTCTGTATGTATGTATGTATATATGTATGTATGTATGTATGTATGTATGTATGTATGTATGTATTGTAACAGGAAAAGTTCGTGGGTTTAGGGCATGAGAAGGACCTCAGGTAGTGGAAGTTGATTTTGGAGCCGATACAGAGCAGGATAGAATCGCAGGGCGAATAATAGATGGTTATACTTTTCCAAATAACTTATTAATAATGTTGAATGATTTATAACCCTGCAATTTCAATATAGGACTCAGATCTTACATTGAAATCAAAGGTTTAAACGTAAATCTTCTTGAATTCAGTTCGAGAAAAATAAATAAATATCACTGATCCTATAGTCTTTCTAACTTTTGTGAAAACACGAAGTGTCAGTTCTTCACCTAAAGTCTTTCTAAGTATTAATTCATGAAATGAACACACACTTATAATTGTAATAAGAATTTAAATTTCTGTAGAAAGTTTTTTAGTTTGTTAGCCTTTAAATATAGAACACTTGAAAACCCCAGAGTTCTATGAATATTAAGTTTTGAAAAATAAATTTATCATTAAAGATAAACTTCTGAGAAATGATGAAAATCTACGAAATATTGTTCACACGCAGCACTGAGAAAATCACTGTTTAAGATTAATAAGAAAAAGTCAGTCAGTTTGTGACTACTCACTTAGTAAAGAAAATTTGGCTTACAACTGTTGATGTGGAGAATGGGAGTCTGGAACATTCCGCGGAGTGCGGTCGGAGACTCGAACTCGATGTTCCACGAAGAAACTACGTTGACGTCCTTCGATGGGTACCATAGATGAGATGATGTTTGAGGTAGCTGGATCTTGTAGAATTTCACCAAGATTTCCGCTGCTCGTTGAGGTGATTTTATCACACGGAAAGTTCAATTGGCGCGAGTAGTAATTACAGATGCTATCATTCACTATCAAACTTAGTTCAGTTCGTATTTTAATTTTATGACGTTAAATGAATAATTACAGTCCTTGCTGCATAAAACACTATTTAAAATCGTCACTGAGAACGTCCATAAATACACAGTTCAAATATTTGAAAAAGGAACGTGTAATAAGTCTCATCACAGTTTCTGATCACAGTCTCTTAATCACTATCCTTGCAGATAACACTGATTTTCTGGTAGTGATAATATTACATTACCTTAGAAAAAGTTCTTAATATTCACCAAGTTTATCACTGGAGTAAGTCGTGTCCTAATATGGCACGAACACTATGTAAATAAAGAGACACAGTTCAAGGATGTACTGTATTAGAAGAAATGAGTCCTAGAATAGTTAGAGTTATTGTACACGACAGTTTCTGTTTATTGTAGTAGTTCAATATTATGTGAAATTAACTAAGTCCACACGTCATGTTCTAGTCTGTGAATATCAAATATTTGACTTCGTACTTCAATGATTTCACATGTGTTATATTTCGAAATGTCTGTGAAGTATATCGCAGTCGCGGCACGATAGACTAAGTACGGTGCGACGTCTTTTACAAGTGCGACGGCGATTGATTATCCCATAATTTCGCCTCCGCAAAACGCGACGGAAAGTACTATCTCCGAGACTGCACTGACATACTGTACGAGGGTCAGTCTCCCCTCTGTCTCTCTCTCTCTCTCTCTCTCTCTCTCTCTCTCTCTCTCTCTCACACACACACACACACACACACACACTGCACTGCACTGTACTGTACTGCTTGTCAGCCTTGACATAGTGGCCTATATATCTGCGCCGGGAGGGGTGGCGCTCTGAATCATGTGACCGAGTGTGCTCAATCTTCTTAAATTTTATATTATTATAACTCAAAAACTACTGGACAGATTGCTTTGAAATTTACAGGATTTTACTTTTACGATGTCTGCTACAATTTAGCGTTGGTCCTGTTCAAATTGGTTAAGGCGTTAAAAAGTTCACGAAAGAAAAATTCTTTCGAGAAATGTCTCTAGGGGAGGCAAGTTTCAAGCGGTAGGTGACGTCACTTGACCTCGCCTGGCTCGCTCGTGGAGTCTGGTACGTACTGGAATGTTCCTTCGCTCAGCTGTTCGCATGTCGGACGGAAATTGTATGTTGAAATAAAGTTTTTTCAATTGATCTGTGCCAGGGTCTAGGCCTTCATGGTACAGTATGTATGTATGTATGTATGTATGTATGTAGGTATGTTTCTATGTATGTATGTATGTATGTATGTATGTATGTATGTATGTATGTATGTATGTATGTATGTATGTATGTATGTATGTATGTATGTACACGCATCACAAGAAAACGGCTGAAGAGAATTTAATGAAAATCGGTATGCAAAGTCTGGGAATACGTCGCTACAATCTAGGCCATGAATAATTTTGTTAAGGCTCACTGAAATGGTAGTTTAGGGGAAGGATTAATTTTAATTCTCTAATATTTACGTTATTAGTGGTTGTACTTTAATGAAAATCGGATTATAAAATCGGGGAATAAGTCGCTACAATCTACGCCATAAATAATTTGATTCACACCGAGTGAAATGGTAGTTTTGGGGAAGGCCTAAAATTTAATTCTTAAATATTTGATATTAATGGTCGTATCTTAACGAAAATCGGTAGGTGAAATCGGAGAATAAGTCGCTACAATCTAGGCCATAAATAATTGAATTCACACTGAGAAAAATTAGTTTAGGGGAAGGCCTAAAATGCAATTCCCAAATATTTATGTTATTAGTGGACCTATCTTAAGGAAAATCGGTATGCAAAATCGGAGAATAAGTCGCTATAATTTAGGCCAAAAATAATTTTATTCACGCTGAGTAAAATGGTAGTTTAGGGGAAGGCCAGCAATTTTATTCCCAAATAATTATGTTATTAGTGGTCGTATCGATAAATACTACATACCTAAAGTTATATAAGTTAGTATTAAATTTCCGTAAATTTATGTCTTATACATTGTTACCGTACCAGCTATGATCGCAGAGATATTCATGAATTTGAATTTTTGTTACTCAGTCCATATTAGCGCCGAGTCACGAGAAAATGGGTAAACAGGATTTAATGAAAATCGGCATGTAAAGTCGGAGAATAAGGAACTAAAGTCTGCGCTATAAATAATTTTATAAGATGCCCTAATATCACAGGGTCAAAAGGAAACTAAATGGGAAGGCCTACAATATATAAAGCTCATAAAATTTATCAACAATAACATTACATTGACCATTGTTTGTTGTGATGTGCTTTGTGCTTTATGTTGCCACTCATCTCCGATAGATAGCATTACTGCTGCGTACCGAGTATTTTTTAATTTGCCTTTCGTCGCACCGACACAGATAGGTCTTATGGCGATGATGGGATAGGAAAGGGCTAGGAGTGTGAAGGAAGCGGCCTTGGCCTTAATTAAGATACAGCTCCAGCGTTTTCCTGGTGTGAAAATTGGAAACCATGGAATACCATCTTCAGGACTGCCGACAGTGGGGTTCGAATCCACTATCTCCGGGTTGCAAGCTCACATCTGCGTGCCCCTAACCACACGGCCTACTCGCCCGGTCGCACCGAGTGAAACAGTCTGCCTGAATATTGGTGGGGAGTAGCTGGGGAGTTGGATGACTTTCTCCTTTAGCATGCCATTCTTCTGCTTCATAAATTTTCTAATACTACTGGTACATAACACACTGGTTCATCATAGCATTCGAGCTATTCAAACCCCACTCTGAAGCACTGATTGAGCCTGTCTGCGGGCTGGTCATTCCAGTTGTGGAACTTTGGAATGTTTTCATTTGATTATTTTATTATGATAACATTTTCTTTAATCGCTACTTTCCTACTGACGTTTCTGTAATGACCCATGTTGACTTCAGTTAAGGAACCAACAAAGTCAGTCTTTCTGAGAATCCCGTAGCGAAGCACGGGTACATCAGTTGGTATGAAGGTAAAGTTGGAATTCAAGAGGACAAATTGGGCCAAATATTCATTTATAGGAAGAAGAGTTAGGGATTGGAATAACTTACCAAGGGAGATGTTCAATAAATTTCCAATTTCTTTGAAATCATTTAAGAAAAGGCTAGGAAAACAACAGATAGGGAATCTGCCACCAGGGCGACTGCCCTAAATGCAGATCAGTATTGATTGATTGATTGATTGATTGATTGATTGATTGATTGATTGATTGATTGATTGATTGATTGATTGATCAGATGAATTAAGCGTTGAGATGATCAAAGTTCGAGGAGAGGTTGTACAACAGTTGATGTACAGGGTACTAAATAGAATGTGGAAAGATAATGTAATACCCAATGGCTGAATGCAAGGAGTCATCATCCCCTTGTTGAAAAAAGGTGATAGAAAGAAATATACCAACTACAGAGGTATAACTCCGCTGTCACATGGCCTCAAAATCTACAAATCCGTCCTTAAGAGCAGGATTAGAAAATATGTTGAACCTACACTTGAGGAGGAACAACATGGATTTATACCTCATAGATCAACTACAGACCTCATTTATGCCACCAGAATGCTCTGTGAGAAGTATTGGGAGAAAGGTAAAACACTTATAACTGTTTTTCCGGACATCGAGAAAGCATATGACCCTGCGGATATACTAAAGATAATGGGTTGGGATATAGTACCATATCTGAAGTACTTATTTGATTATTGTTTGGCTGAAGGAGTTATACCAAATGAAAGGAGAATTGCTATAGTAGCCCCTGTGTATAAAGGAAAGGGTGATAGACATAAAGCTGAAAATTACAGGCCAGTAAGTTTGACATGCGTTGCATTTGAGCTTTGAGAAGGCATTCTTTCTGATTACATTAGACATGTTTGCGATATTAATAACTGGTTCGATATAAGCCAATTCAGTTTTAGGAAAGGTTATTCCACTGAAGCTCAACTTGTAGGATTCCAGCAAGATTTAGCAGATATTCTGGATTCTGGAGTTCAAATGGGCGGTATCGCTATTGACCTGTCTAAAGCATTTGATATGGTGGATCATGGGAGACTACTGGCAAAAATGAGTGCAATTGGACTAGACAAAAGAGTGACTGAATGGGTGGCTATATTTCTAGAAAATAGAGTAGGCGAAGCTTTATCTGACCCTGTAATAAGTAAGAGGGGAATTCCTCAAGGCAATATTATTGGACCTTATGTTTTCTTATATATATATAAATGATTTGAGTAAAGGAGTGGAATCAGAGGTAAGGCTTTTTGTGGATGATGTTATTCTCTATAGAGTAATAAATAAGTTACAAGATTGTGAGCAACTGCAAATTGACCTCGATAATGTTGTGAGATGCACAGTAGGCAATGGTATGATGATAAATGGGGTTAAAAGTCAGGTTGTGAGTTTCACAAATAGGAAAAGTCCTCTCAGTTTTAATTACTGCGTTGATGGGGTGATTGTAAATAAAGGATACAAATCTCCGCACGTGGTTATGAGAGTGTTTGGGAGTTGCAGTAAGGATGTAAAGGAGAGGGCTTATAAGTCTCTGGTAAGACCCAACTAGAGTATGGTTCCAATGTATGGGACACTCACCAAGATTACTTGATTCAAGAACTGAAAAATCCAAAGAAAAGCAGCTCGACTTGTTCTGGGCTATTTCCGACAATGAGTACCATTACAAAAATGTTGCAAAGTTTGGGCTGGGAAGAACTGGGAGAAAGGAGACGAGCTGCTTGACTTAGTGGTATGTTCCCAGCTGTCAGCGGAGAAATGGCGTGGAATGACATTATTAGACGAATAAGTTCGAGCGGCGTCTTTAAAAGTAGGAGAGATCACAATATGAAGATCAAGTTGGAATACAAGAGGATAAATTGGGGCAAATTTCATTTTTAGGAAGGGGAGTTTGGGATTGGGATAACTTACCAAGGGGATGTTCAGTAAATTTCCAATGTCACTGAAATCATTTAAGAAAATGCTAGGAAAACAACAGATAGGGAATCTGCCACCTGGGCCACTGCCCTAAATGCAGAACAGTATTGATTGATTGATTGATTGATTGATTGATTGATTGACGTGCCACGCAGGCATATATGGGAATGTTTGAGACATAAGAAAGTGCCCGATGACATCATAGCATGAGCACAACGATTATATGATGAAACCAAGTTTTGTGTCCAGGTCCAGGATTGAAGGTCAGGTTGGTTCGAAACGAAGTGTGGAGTCTGCAAGAAAGTTGTCTTTCACCACTTCTGTTCATAATCATAATAGATGAAGTTTTAAAAGCGGTTAAAAGAAATTATCCAACAACTAATGCCCTGGTTTTTGCTGATGATGTAATGGTATGGCCTGAGACAGAAGCCCAAGTACAAACTAGACTAGATCTCTGGCATGAAGGTTTTACAACCTCAGGTCTCAAAATCAGCAAAACAAAGACAGTTGGTTTGATGATGTGTAGAAACTCTCCAACTATTTATCTAAGAATTGGAGATGAGGAGATGGATATAGTAGACAACTTTCAGTATTTAGGTAGTGTTCTGTCATCAGACAGTACCATACTTCAAGAGATTAGCAACAGAATACAGAAAGCTTCAAAATTCTATCACTCTGTACGTCAAATACTTTGGGATGAAATATTTCTGTCAGTTTCCAAGACCAGCTTCTACAAAATATATGTAGTACCTATACTGACGTATGGTCTGGAATCAGCAACACTTACTGGACCAATAAATAGTCGTCTTCAGGCAACAGAAATGAAGTTCCTCCATACTTGTCTACAAAAAACGAAAATGGATTAAATAAGGAATGTGGACATCTGGCAGCAGCTTGGGTTGGAAGGAAGCTTGCTGGAGACTCTAGAAGTGAAGAGATTGCAATGGTATGGTCACATGAAAAGAATGGACCTTCACAGGACTCCTCGAACATACTTTGACCACAATGTTCCTGGGAGGAGACCAAGAGGAAACCCTGGTGTTTGGGAAAAACAGATATTGAAGGACCTTGAAATTAAAGATGTGAACTAGCATTACATATATGAGCAGCATCTGTGGATGGATAGGACAAACTGGAGGAGGCTCGTACACAAACGCACCCGGCTTGCTGGAGCGAAGAAATGATGATGATGATGATGATGATGATGATGATGATGATGATATAAACAAGGGAACAGAAAGGATTGTAACAATTATCGAGGTATTTCATTGATCAGTATACCACGCAAGGTCTGTCTGTCTGTTAGGTCATCAGCCTAAAAGCTGGTTGGATCCTCAAATAGCATAACCAAGCGTTATTTTGCTTGCGGGGAAACCGTAACAACCGATGGTGGCACCAAAATGAGGTGTACTAGACAAGATGAGGAGTGAGGTAGTTTGCGATTGCTTTCCTTACAGGGCCAGAAAGTACTGTTTCAGCATGGCTGACCGTATGAGCAACACGGACACACTGGTTTTGCTCTGTGTTTCATTACTCAGTACAACCCATACCCCAGCAGCTTCCGTATTGTCACAACTTTGAATGAGACTGGGACTTCGGTGGATGCTGTGGCCTGTGCCAAGATACAAATGCAAAAGTGCTGCAACCATCAAGGAATTTCAATAGTAATAATAATAATCATGTTACTTGCTCCATGTCCCAATAACTACATTTACGGTTTTCAGAGACGACGAGGTGCCAGAATTTAGACCTGCGGGATTTCTTTAACTTGCCAATAAATCTACTGACACAAGTTGAGCACCTCCAAATACCACCAGACTGAGCCAGGATTGAACCTACCAAGTAGGGGTCAGAAGGCCAGCGTCTCAACCATCTGAGCCACTCAGCCCGGCTCAAGGAATGGCAGTAAGTGGAACTAGGAAGGGTGATCACTGGCATTTTCGAAGGGAGTGTATAATCAATGGTTGAAAGTCAGAGGGTCTGTCAGGATCAGATTTTATGTTTTGTAGTTCAAGAGAAGGCATATGACAGAGTACAGTACAATCTTGATAATCCGACATATATGGGACCGGGAAACCGCCGGATTATCGAAAAATTCGGGATTATCGGGAGTAAAAATTATTTTACAGAGAAGTACAGTACATTTCTATTCCTGGAAAAAATAATACTTGCACAGGTTTTGGCTATGAAAAATAATCATTGTTTGTTTCTCGTTTCTTTGATTTATCAAAAACACACACTCTTGAAACCGTTTAAGCACCACATCATCACTTGAGATTCCATTTTATTCTGCCCATTGAGTGCAGACATTGAGAGCATTCAATGCGTCGCTGTTGGTCACAGTTCCCCAAGTCGAAACTTCCAAGTCATCATTAGATTCGTCATCCGGGGATGGAATTTGGCTGAGGATTTCTTCGTCAGACAGGGACTGAACATTTTCCTCACTTATCCCTTGAAGCCAATCGGTGATATCCTCTTTTGTCAGGGTAACATCCACTTCACAATTGTTAGAAAACTCTTGCAAAAATTGGGAAGTCAATTGTAAAGAAGAGTTATCATCTTCACAATATTCAACCACGTTTTCAGAATTGAAAGCAGGGTGCGTTGGCCAAACTTTTTTCCACGAACACTGGATAGTGTCACTTTTAACTTTGTTCCAGCTGTGAGTTAGATTGAAAAGCATGTATCTAGTATTTTTTTCAAAAATGTATTACTTATTTTATCAATTTGTTGTATTACATCAGAAAGGAGCGATTTTTTAAAATTAACTTTTATTTGCTGGATTACATTTTGGTCCATGGGCTGCAAGAGTGATGTAGTGTTCAGAGGAATGTAGAGGACTTGAATTTGCCTGTCTTCAAAATATAGATCGTCATCTTTACGGTGTCCAGGAGCGTTATCCAGAAGTAGCACAGCTTTAGGAGGTAAATTGTGGTCTTTTGAAAATCATTTTACAGCCGGTATAAAATCTTGCTTGAACCATTCGCTAAAAACATCTCGGGTAACCCATCATTTGGTTTGGTTTTTATAGGTGACTGGTAAGTGAGATACGTTTTGAAATGCCCTCGGATGCTTGGCTTTTCCTACAACCAGTAACGGAAGTTTGTGTGTGCCAGTGGAATTTGCACAAGGCATGAATGTCAATCTGTCTTTTGACATTTTTCTTCCTAGGGCACTTTCTCGGAAGTGTGTACGAAGGTCTTATGCGGTAACATCCTCCAGAATAAACCACTTTCATCTGCGTTGTAAACTTGCTCTGGCAGAAGACCTAATTCTTGGATTTTTAATTCAATTTTCTTCTGCAAAGGGTCAACGGCCGAAACATCACTAGACAATTTTTCTCCCGTGACAGTGAAGAAAAGAATCCCAAATCTTTTCTTAAATTTATCAAGCCAGCCATCGCTAGCCCGAAAATTATCCTTTTTTTTTGTTATTATTCCCTAAAAATGTTTTGCCTTTTCACGAATAATGTCACCCGATAATGGTGTGTGCCTGGCACGCTCTTGAATAAACCAAGTGAATAAAGCATTTTCCATTTCAGGACTCTCACCTGTTTTAACTGTCTTTCTTCCCTTCAAGTCTCCCTCAACGTCCTAACGTACTCCAGGATTTTATCACAGTCGACTTCGATGTCGTAGATTGTAGATCGTCCAACGCCATAAGTCCGTGCTAGGTTTGCCGTGGTTTCTCGTTTGTCAAGTTTAATTATTATCTCTTGTTTTTGACACAAACTTAAAGTCACGTGCTTTCTTTTGGTCGACATTCCAGGTTGTACACTAGATAAACACAGTACAAAATACAGTACCTACACATACGTACAGTATATACTACTGTATACACTAGGTTTTAAACTTGATAACAATGGCGAAAGAGCTAATGGCGGGAAAGCGGCGTACAGATTGAGTAGATAGTGAAAGGTGGAGTGAGGGAAGACAGTATGATACGTGTTTCCCGAGAGCGCTGGAATTGTATCTTACAGGAGATGATTAATGTATTTTTTGTTTTTTACAAATTGCTTTACATCGCATCGACACGGACAGGTCTTATGACGATGATGAGATTGTAATGTACCAAGGGAAAATGTTATGGCCACATTGAGGGATTATGGGATTAAGGGAAGATTATTAAAAATAATCCAAGGCATTTATGTTGGCAGTTGGGATGCAGTGAGAACTGGTATTAAAATGTTTTTTATTCAAGGTACTGACAGGGGTCAGACAAGGTTGTTATCTTTCATCTTTGTTGTTCACAGTTTAGATGAATCACCAGCCATACGGTTAGGGGCGTGTAGCTGTCAGCTTGCATCCGGGAGATTGTGGGTTTGAGCCACACTCGGCAGCCCTAAAGATGGTTTTCCGTGGTTTCCCCATTTTCACACCAGGCAAATGCTGGGGATGTACCTTAATTAAGGCCACGGATACTTCCTTCCAATTCATAGCCCTTTCCTATCACATCATCGTCAAAAAAACCTGTCCGTGTCGGTGCGATGTAAAGCAGCGTGTAAAAAAAAACAAGAAAAACATGAATCATCTCCTGTAAGATATAAAATGTCAAGGAGGTATTCAGTTAGGTAGGAATGTAGCTAGCAGTTTGGCCTAAGCCTATGACTTGGTCTTAACAGCAGACTGTGCTGAAAGCCTGCAATCAACTATCTTGGAATTTGAAAATAGGTGCAATGAGTATGATATGAAAATTAGCCTCTTGATTATTTGGACTTGGAAGACTGTGGGCGATTTTATATGTTCATGTGTAATTTTGTATATTCATGTGTTCATTTATTTGTGTAAGGATGACACTGCTTCAAAAAATTTTAATTATTGTGAAAAATTTGTCTTAAAAACGTTTACAGTAAGATGAAATATTTGTGGGACATACGGTGCCACACGTGCCAGATCGGGTAGGATGCTTCCAGGAGTTTCCGGTTGCATCATATTGCATCAGTTTGGAAATTTCTCGATGCTACACCAGGTAGTTTGTCAGCATTATTTGCTGGGCCCTCATTGGCTATAATAAAACTATGTGTGATTGGCGAACGAAGGAAAATGAGGGACTCTTGTAATTCTGACCGGCGACTAGGAATGGTGAAAATTTTGTTATTACCGATATATTGATATTGCGATATATTGGAAACTTATTTTCGATAATCGATATTTATTGCACATAATACATCGGTATATTCAAACGATATCGATATATCGCTAATGATAACCCACGAGTCCAAGACCAACTACATTATCATCAGACCTCAATGCATATATATCCATATTAGTTTATTCTGCCTGTGCACGCGTTTGGTTGGTTGAGTTTATTTTGCTACTGGAATTCGCGATTTAATTATCCATGGAATATATCCATCAGTGGCTGCTAATTTCAGATGAGCATCAGCCTGCACGGCTGCTAGGGTTATACTTCCGAAACACAAATTTTCATTGACCCCCAGCCACAAGACATATTTATGTGAATAGGCGCTAGCAGTCGTGGCATAGGTCCTGAATAAATAGCTTTTTGAGAGAAATAAGTGCACCCGTAAAAGACAGTGAAAAAATAGTATCAGTAATGCTTGATGAAGTTAATACAAACCTCCTAAATTAGTAGGAATGGCTGAAAATAGTTAAGGATATGATGCAGCATCTACCGCGCAAATATTTATGGCTTTATCATTGCATTCTGGGAATGAAGATACCATTGGTCTTTTTTCTGGTGAATAACATTAACTCAGACACTTAAGGTGTTATTATCTATGGTTGAATTAGGTTTTGATGTATTCTACTGTATTGCTGAGGCCATCGGACTGACAGAAAAATGTAATGTTTGATGTTTTATCTTGTAATAATAACTTCAAACCCTGCATACCAAATCCAGCAGATCCATTGAAGTACCTGTTTCTTCTTTATGACAGTGTGTACTTATCCTCAATTGCATTAGAAAATATTTTAGTATTTGAACATAGCCTACTTTTGCCATGCAAATACGATGGATACCCTAAAAATAGTGCTGGCATTGATTGTGGCTCGTTTTAGTAGAAATGCTAAAGCACGTGCTTTCAAAATTTTCACTACATGCTACAGACTTCGAGGAAAGTTGCCACATGCTATTTTTCTCGTCACCCCGATATGATATAATTTTGACCCATTTTCTCGTAGTTCTACATTTGCTCGTGGAAGGAAATGCCTCTACCTGTCTGAAGTTTACTTTTGCAAAAGGTACACAGCAATAAACCATTGTTTATCACGCGCAATAAACATCCTGTGAATAGAATGTTTACAATAAATACTCTCTCGGCTCTTGTATATTTATCAATATGCACAAAACATATTCTCAATGAAAATCCACAGCCTGCTTAGAGTCATTTGACCAGGTCAGGAATGGAACGAATGAAGCCCCATCTAGTGTCTAGGTTGCGAACTGTGCCGGCTGTCGAAGACTGTCGCACTCCTCTGGGGCAATAATTAATGACTGAGAGATGAAATGAAATGATATTGGACAGTGTTGCTGGAATAAAAGATGACAGGGAAAGCCTGAGAACCCGGAGAAAAACTGACCTGCCTCCGCTTTGTCCAGCACAAATCTCACATGGAATGACCAGGATTTGAACCACGAAACCCAGCGGTGAGAGGCTGGCGCGCTGCCGCATGAGTCCACGGAGGCTTCTATTTTCTTAATCTTGCGTTTAAATATAAACCATATACTCATCACAAGCAGAATACACGAATCAACGCCTTTTATAATTAATTTTTGAGGGTTATCTCACCTAAAACACACTAGCTAACCTTTTTGATTCACAGTTTCCATACACGTCTGTGTTGCTTAACAGTGGTGGGCTAACACGAAGTTAGCGGTGACTCTGGAACTAGAACGTATTTCGCGCTGTGTAAACTGCCATAAACACGTAAGCAGCGGGGTTACATATTCCACCGTTTGTATTCGAATTATAGTCCAGCCTATCAGAGGCTCAGAGCAAGGTATTGATTAGATTGGATGTTTCCAGGTTGCAATTCCACCTTCACTAGCACCATCCCTTACAGAATTATCGGCGTTCTCCAGTGCGGATGCTGTTAATGAAAATAATAATTCAAAGAAAAACGATACATTTGAGGAAAACCGATATATTATGCGATAAATTTAATCAAATTTCCGGTATCGATATATCGATAAATCGAAAGGAAATTATCGGTATTTCGTAAAAACCGATATATCGTTGCCATCCCTACCGGCGACGGGAGAGGTTGCCTTCTCCAGGTGACGGGACTCCTTGGCCCCTCCAACAGTAAGCACTTCGCTTTTTCATCTTTCTGGTAGTAATCTTTAAATGTAGTGTTCCGTATAATTTCTTTTGCCGGAGCTTACCCGATTTCCCTCAGTCGCCAAATATTTCTTAAAATGACTTAGCCTTTCCGGCGAGTCACATCATGATTGTTAAGAGACAGTTCCCTTTTCTTTTGTTTTTATATTGTGCTAAATGTAAAATGTTCCACTCCTTTCGGTAGTAATGTAAACTGTAATTTTCCCCTTTGGGGATGTCTCGTAGGTCTGCTTCATCTTAGCGTATTCACATTTAAGGACGGGCACCTTTTCTCAGAAGTGTTTTTGAGGAGGTTGCCTCCTAAATGAGCTCTGCACTAAGATAATGATTTTAAATGTTGTTTCTCCTTTCTTCCATATATATTCTTTCTGACAGTATAATGTTACTTAAATTGTATTCTTTCTGACAGTACAATGAGAGTTAAATATTGCGCCATGAAACTTGAACATTATGTGAGATGTTCCTTCCTAAAGTTATGTAAAGTAGCGTTACTGAATTTGACCTTCTAGGTAATTTTTCGTAATTATTGTTAGAATTATTTCCCGTTTCAAAAGTGTAATTTTTGTCTGATCACATTTGCGTGTTATTTCCATCTAAATTATTAATTTTCATCTATTTGTTTAAATTTGTGTTTCTGTATGTTAATGTGCAACCGAAGGTTACATAATGGTACCAGAGCCTTGGTGTGTTGAAGAAAGGAAGTGGATAGTGATTACAACCTGAGATTTAATTAATGTACTATATCCTAGTGCTTTTGGTAGACATGTCTCGTGCTATCCAAGTCCCTTCCATTTGAGGAAGGAGGAATTAGTTTACAAACTTCGTATTCCTAAATTGATTTTGACAGGAAGGGTTAGAGAGGACGCGAGCATGTTAAAATGTACCAGTATCCGTCCGCGGTTTATCAACAGATGATGTGTGCGGATCATTGACGACTGTTAGAGATATACTTACTGAACTTAATGCTATTATTTTGTCCTTTTGTTCCTCTAAACCGTCTAATACTCAATTAACACGTGTGAAAGTCCAAGTGCAGCATTGCGTGGACAGGATTCGCGACCTGTTAGCTCATAATATATCTGCAAACGAGCGACAAGAGTGTGAGTTGTTAATATCACAGTTTTCTGGTATTTTCTATAAAATAGTTGGCTTGCTGGAAGACAATGCATTGCCTAGCTCCAGTTCTGTATTTAACGTGTCTGTTCCATCTGAAACTTGTGATAGTGACATTCTATCTGTATCAACTGCTTCACAAATTAGTACAGGGGTAACTTGTGATAACGTTCCCCTGCAATCTCCTCCTGCTATATTTACAAGTGCTTCTCTGCCCGTGAGTAATGCCAGTTGTGCTTCCTTTACACAATTTGGTGTGTCTATCATTCATATGGGAACTGTTAAATCAACTGTGTCTTTATCTAAACCTTCTGTTGCAACCCAAGTTGTTTCTCTTCCAATAATGCAAAGATATCCCCACGTCCAAGTGTCACCTGTATCAAATGCTTCGGTGGTTTCACAAATGTGCGAAAATGTTTCGCAGATGCCAATATCTGCGCCGATTTCGTTGCAATCTAACAGCAGTCCTAACCTCACTTTCAGTAGTCCCACATTTTCCCAAGGGCGTTCGAACCAAAATTACTATACAACTGTAAGTCCTCCCCAGAACCAGTATAGTCCTATTCAAGTACCTACTACACCTGCTGTTTCTCAATTTATTTCTAATTACCTAACCCATTAACTGCTATATTTAAGGGTGTATCAAAGTTCACCGCTGATTCAATTGATGAAATCATTGTCTTTCTACGTTTCTTGGTTGAATATAAAGATCAGTGTATTGTATATTCTTTAAGTAGTGACAATTTCTTCCAAGTCTTACATCCACATGTATCTGGATCTCTTTCTGAGCATGTCATAAGAGCTATTTCTGAAAAGTGGACTGTTGACCAATTCCTTGCGCATGTGCTTGGGTTCTTTATTCCTTCCCGTGCATTGTCTTCTTTGGTGCAAAGGTATTATTTCCGTGTGCAGCATTTGAATGAAACATTGTCTGAATATATTCAGGACGTTACGTTCAATGCTAGGATTTTCATGCTCAACTATTTTGAATCTCAAGTAGTTGTTAGCATTGTTGAGGGTCTTGCACCTAATTATCGGTCGTATCTTGCTCTGTCACCGCGACCCGCTACTTTCGCTCTGTTGGAAGCTATCACTGTTTCTGCCGAAGGCATAAGGTATGTCCACCAGCTACGCGTTGCGTTAGCTCCTCCTCCAATGAGCATGTCTTCTCAAGTCACTAGCACCGTTTCTACTTCTTCCAAGCCACGTAATTCGCGTGAATGCTATAGTTGTGGCTCCGCTGATCATTTCCTGCGGAATTGTTCTATTGAGCCTTTAGGCAACTCAAATCCTAATGTGGGTAGAGTTTCTTCCTCGACTAATTCTTGCAGATATTAAGGGCCGAGTTGACATCTTTCTGCACAGTGTCCTCGCAATTCTTCCGGGTCTGGGAGTTCTGGTAATGGCAATTCCAGATGACTAACCGCCAATTCTCGTTCCAAACCTCATAGTGTAGCTTCATGTTTTCTCTGTTATCGCTGTTAGTTAGATGATGACTCACCCAATCCTGTAGTTGATAAGTCTCTGTCTGACCCTAGTGTCAATTTCCCACATTTTTGTGGTATGTCTGCTCTTCCTCCGTGTAAATTACCTTACATACGCTTGGAAGAGAACAATGAACCTTTCTGTGCTTTAGTTGATTATGGAAGTAGCCTCACCTTGATGAGCGAAATTTGGTATAACCCTGTAAAATATATTTGTCAGTTCCCTTCCGTAAAACCGGTGTCTTTAACCATCCATACGGCTAATTCTAATTCCTTGAATGTGATTGGAAGTCTGAAAGTCAAAATTAGAATCCGTAATTTCACGTGAAAAATGCCTGTGCTTTTGGCGAAAGATTTATCTTGTCCTTTCATTCTGGATGCAAATTTTATTGCCAAAACTGGTATGATATGGGACCTTCAGTGCAACGTGTTCTAGTTTAAATTTTCTGTTAGGATCTCTAACTTGAGTAATCGTTCCCCTATTCTTCCTTATCAAGTGAAACCAAAATTTGACTTTAATCATTAGCCTGACGACCAGGCCAACAAACTTAGGAATATTTGTGGTAATTTTCCTTATGCGATTACAGATAAATTAGGTGTAACCAATGTTTTGGAATATAAAATTGAAGTAACTGATAATGTACCTGTTCGTTCTCCTCCGTATCGGTTGTCGCCTCCCAAGATGAAAGAATTAAGGCTATTATCGATCAAATGCTTGCTGATGGTGTAATACGTCCCTCTAAATTTGCGTACTCTTCTCCCATATTCCTGCTCCCTAAACCACAGGGTGGCTTTCGCCCTGTAATCGATTATAGGATGTTGAATAAGAGAGTTGTGTTTCAATCTGTTCTTTTTCCTGACTTACATTCTTGTTTCTCTTGGTTTGCTAATGCCAAAAGTTTTAGCACTCGATTTGAATCAGGCGTTTTATCAGATACCTCTTGCTCAGGATTCCAAGCATCTCACTGTTTTTGGCACTGACTGGAAGCTCTATGAATTTGAAAGGGTGCCGTTTCGCTTTGCCACAGGCGCTTCGGTCTTAACTCGGTTTCTCGATAGTGTTTTGTCAGACATTAAATTCAAATTTGTCTACAATTATTTAGACGATTTGGTGAAACTCAGTGAAACGTTTGAAGAGCACCTTGTTCATCTTAATGAAGTCCTTAAAAGAGTCCGTAAAACAGGACAAACCCTTGAGGCTAGCAAAGTTACCTTCGCACAGCCCCATATGTTCTTCTTAGGGCATATCGTGTCCGAGAAATGTGTTTCTATTTACCAGTCTCGTACTGCAGCTATTCAAAATTTTCCAACGCCTAAATATCTCAAGGCTGTAGCTAGGTCCGTTGACATGGTTAATTTTTTCCGTAAATTCATCCCCAATTTTGCTGAAAGAACTGCCCCATTAAACGCTTTGAGGAGAAAAGTAGCTAAATTAGAGTGGGGTGATGCCCAACTTGAAGCCTTTTATGAGTTGAAATCTGCCTTGTATAACGCTTCTGAGCTGGCGATGCCAGATTTTTTTAAACGTTTCATTCTCCAAACCGATGCTTCATCTACAGGTATATCTGTTGTTCTCCTTCAGGAATTTAAAGATGGACGTCGTCCTATTTCTTATGCTTCCCGTGGTCTAAACCCTGCTGAACGCAACTATTCAGCATATGAATTGGAAAACTTAGCTGTTGTTTTCTCTTTGGAAAAATTTAGAATGTATCTTGAACATCTACCTTTTGATCTTGAACGGATAATCAGGCGTTGAGTTGGGTACTGGCCAAGCCAAGAAGAACTGGTTGTCTTGCGCGTTGGGCAGTACGCATCTCGTCTTTTCAGTTTGAAGCTAGCCACATTCGTGGTACCGAAAATGTTGTTGCTGACAGTCTCAGTAGAATGTTCTATCCTGGCGGTTCTGATCCTTAATCAGATCCCGCGGATTCTTCTCCTGAACAAGTTTCGGCCTTTGTTAATGTAGTTTTGACCAATTCCCCTTTCCTTTTCAAAGATATTTGTAAACATCAGGAAGACGATCTTGAATTGAAGGGTATTATTGACAGGGTTAATTCTGGTGAACATGTCAAATCATATGTCATTACAAATGGTGTTCTGTGTTGTCCTGCTCGTGGTCGCAGAGACCCGAAAATTGTTGTTCCAGCTAATTTAGTTCCTGCTCTTTTCAAATATTTCCATGAATCCCCTGTCGGTGGACACCTTGGTGTGTTGAAAACTAGAGAGAAAATCCGTAAACATTTCATTTGGAAATCTATGGATGGTGAAATCTGCACCATGGTCAAATTTTGTAAAACCTGCTCCTTATTCCCTCCTTGTTGTCACCTGAGCAAGCTTCTCCCCCGATGGAGAGTTTATTTATAGATTACATTGGTCCTTTCCCACGATCACGGACCGGCCATCGTTTCATTCTTGTGTGTGTTGATGCTTTCACGCGTTTTACATGGCTGTTCCCAACTCGTATGGCTAATGCTAATACTACCATTTCTTGTTTGAAACAGATGTTTGCTTCATTTGGGCCCTGTCAATTTCTGGTGAGTGATAATGCTAGAGCTTTTACATTTGTGCAATACCGTATTTTCTGTTTTGACCTATCTGTTCTCATGTGACTAGCACCCCTTATTATCCCAGACCTAATTATGCTGAAAGAGTGAATCGGAATCTAAGATCTGCTCTTATTGCATACCATTCTTCTGACAACTCCAAGTGGGATTCATCACTTAATTAGCTATCATTTGCTTTCAATACTGCCGTTCATGAAAGTCATAAGCAAACTTCTGCTACGTTGATGCTAGTATTCACCCCTAAATTTCCACTTTCTAATCTGTGGTCAATTAACGATCGTCTGCCTCATGTCGCTAATCCAGAGACGATCCGTGCTGCTTGACACCGTGCGCGTAAAAATTTGAAGGTTTATTACGCTAAAGTTCAACGTAACTGTAATCACTGGCGAAGACCGCACAATCTGTCTGTGGGTGAGCATGTCTATGTAAAGACCCATCGCATAAGTAGTGCTACGGACCATGTAATTAGTAATTTATCCCCCAGATTTCGAGGTCCCTGCACGATTTTGTAATTTTTAACACCTGTGTCATTGTTAGTCAGTGATCCTGAGAGAAAGAGAATCAGTCGTGTGAATTTATCGCAAGTAAAATTACCCTAGTTGTGAGATGATACTTTAGAAACTATTTTTTCTTTGGGGTAGTTATAAGAAATTAGTTGCAAGCAAAATTCTAGTTAATGGGGTGGCCAACTATCTTCTGTGTTCTGTAGTTGTTAATTTAATTAAGAGTTACCTTAGTTGTAATGGGAATGGTCATTTATGATCATGTTAGGTATAATTTAGTATGTATTTTGTGTAGAGTTAGGATCTTCATAACTATTGATTGTGGTAAAATAATTTTGGAATGAGGGTAAACTCCGGTAGAATTTTCTTTAGTTTTTCACCGTTTTCTAAATTTTATGTTAAAATTATCTATAGTGCTTGCCTCAAAGCGGGAGGCTCAGGTAGTCCCAAATCTGCGGGGGATCTCCCAAATGGAGGTCGTGGAGACACCAGTTGTGTGCCTCCAAGCTCTTGTCCACCAGGGTGGCTTCAGCGTGTGGAATTCTCTGTCTGCTGCGTATTAATTTATGTTGCTGTGGTCGGAGGGGGATGCAATCCCCGTTTCAACTGTCGTGCCTAGAGGAGAGGAACGTTTTGTCTTGGGCTATGCCGTTCTACACCGCAACCCGGTGACCAGATGTCCAGGTGATGACAACCGTTCCCTGCCTGACAACCGGACGTGCCTAGTTGAGGGTCACCGTCTATATTTTGGTGACCATTGTCCCATACCAAATATCCAGATCATGAGTACATCTTTACCGGAAAGTACCTGACGTCCCCAATGGTGGGACACAACATCATCATATGCTTTGGACATATCAGTCGACATCGCAACAGAGTAGCCAGATGTTCTGATAACGCCAGTCGTGCTAGACAGTGCCCTGTTTCGCTATTTCGTTGGTTCAAAGTGTGGAGGAACAAGTAGCGTGCATTGTGGGTATGCAGGCTAAGCCTGGCTTACCCGTCGGACTTAAGAAGCAAAGTAAGCAGTATTGTAACTGTAATGTGCAACAATTAGTTTATCTTGTCAGTTGGCAATTCTAGTTTTTAAATGACAGCAGTTGCTGCAGTATGGTTTTCTGCAGTATGCAGCAAGTGTATTCTGCCGTACGAATTTCAGCATTAGCGTGGGTACGTGACACACGTACCGCCTTGGCTCGCCCAGCGTTGAGCTCAAGGTGACGCAAGCGTAGTAACCGCGCCAATAAGTAACCTTGGTAAGCCGACAACTCAACGCTGTCCGGCTTGATCGCATGGTGTAGTAGTGTGGAGCAACTTTGTGTGGGTTTATGATACATTTATTTATTGTGATTTGGATTATTGCTGAAACAGCTCTTGTGGGTGATAACTGACAGCATTGAAGAACGTTTTCAAAGTACGGATGTCCAGTTCATTTTAGAATTGAAATTTAACTTTTTCTTTTATGTAACGGTGTGAGAAAACTTCCTCCCGATGGTATCACCACCTTGACGAAGGCAAAATACATTTTGCCGGGTGTTTTGGAGGCTTGCGTGTTCAAATGATCCTTAGAGCTATGCCGGCGGGAGCATATGCTCCTGGTAGGGCCACCCAAGCCGGACAGGTCTAAGGTGATGATCCAGACTAAGAGTGATACCCTGGTCCTCCAGGTTGGGGGTTGGTACGTTGGGCTAACAACTCCACTACCACAAAACTACATATTGTTCAGAAACCAAATCAAGATAACCGGACGGTCCCAAACTTACGACGACTAAAGCGTGCTAAATGGCAACGATACGGATATATTGGAACATGGAATGTGAGAAGTATCTTTCAGGCCGGGACTAGTAGAAAATTGGAGGAGGAATTACTTAAATATCAGATAGATGTGGCAGCATTACAGGAGATAAGATGGAAGACAATCGAGGTGACAGATCTACAGCACTACATTTAGTTCAATAGTGGGGAGGAAGAAAATAGAATAGGAACAGGGTTTATGGTCAAGAAATCGGTCAGTCATAATGTGATTGAATATGAAGCAATAAGCTCCAGACTATGCCTGTTAAGATTGAGAGGGAGATTTGCCAACATATCACTAATTAGTGTCTATGCACAAACAGAGGATGCTGATGAGGAAGAGAAAGAACATTTCTATGAAAAAATGGAACAAGTATATGACAAGTTGCCCAAGTATGATGTTAAAGTTGTCCTAGGGGATTATAATGCCAAAGTAGGCAAAGAGAAAGAAAACACCCAGTGGCAGGATATCATAGTAAACACCAAGAATCAAATGAAAACGGGTGGAAATTGATTGACTTTGCCTTAGGCAAGGAGCTGGTGATTAAGAGCACATGTTTTCCCCATAAGGAGATCCATAAAGAGACATGGATATAACCGGATGGTCTGACAAAGAACCAGATAGACCATGTGCTGATAGATGCGCGACATGCCTCCAATATAATGGATGTCAGAAGGATGCGTGGTGCAGACAGTGATTCAGATCACATACTGGTGAGGATCAAGTTCCGAGA
The DNA here is from genome assembly GCF_040414725.1 of Anabrus simplex. NCBI lineage: Eukaryota > Metazoa > Arthropoda > Insecta > Orthoptera > Tettigoniidae > Anabrus > Anabrus simplex. Next base: position 44,670,644 of record NC_090266.1, on the reverse strand, counting down.
AAGACTGGCAATTAAACCCAGGGACAGAGCTGAGCAGAGCAAGATCTATAATGTAGAACTGTTAAGGGATGAGAAGAAGGAGGAAGAGTATAGAAACCAGCTGCAAAGAAAGCTACAGATGGGCAGAAACGGAAATGTGGACATCAACACAATGTGGGAGGAAACCAAGCTAGCAATAAATACAACGGCGCAGGAAGTACTTGTAGAGAGATGGAAACAGAATAGAAATAAATGGTATGACGAAGAAGTGGATAAGGTTCTGGAAGAGAGAAATCTTGCCCGACAAAGAATGCTACAGAGACCCACTCGAAATAATATTGCAGTTTTTAAAGAGAAACGGAGAATAGCAAAGACATTGATAAGGAACAAGAAAAGAATAGAAGAAAAGGAGAGAGTGGATGAAATGCAGAAGAATTTTGAAAACAAACAAGGCAGAAAATTCTTCTATGGGATCGGACAAGTAAAGAAGTGATATCAACCCAGAGTTAATATGCTTAAGGATGAGACTGATAAACTCATTGTTGGGAAAGAACGAATTCTGGAAAAATGGGCAAAACATTTTGAAACATTACTTTCTGTCAGACCAATAAATGAAGAAAAAGAAGGATCAGACCATATGGACACTTCAGAGAGAGATGAGGAGGGTGAATATGGAGATGAGTGTGAGGGGAAAAGATGGATGAGGAGAATGGAGATGAGGATGAAGACGATATGGGATCACCATCGATTGAAGAAATAAGAAATATTATAAAACAATTGAAGAGCAGTAAAGCCCCAGGGAATGACCTCATAACAGCAGAAATGGTAAAACATGGAGGAGAAGTGTTGGTGAAGAAAATACACGAGATAATAAAAAGGTATGGGAAACAGGTACAATGCCGGAGGACTGGACACTAGCAAAAATATGTCCTATACATAAGAAGGGGTCACGCATGCAATGCAAGAATTATCGAGGTATATCTTTACTGAGTATAGTATACAAAATCCTCTCTACAGCCATAACAAAGAGAGTTAGTTGTAGAGCGGAAAGAATTATACGGGAGTACCAAGCTGGTTTCAGACCTGGAAGATCGACGATGGACCATATGTTCACCATGAGAATGACTCTGGAAAAGACATATGAATACAACGTTCGACTAGGGCATCTTTTTATAGATTTTAAACAAGCCTATGACAAAGTTAAGAGATCGACATTGTGGGAAACAATGAAGGAGTTTAAATTCCCACAGAAGTTAATAAAATTGTCTAAGATGACCCTGGAGAACAGCAGAAGTCAGGTAAAAGTGCAGGGAAGTCTGTCAAGATCTTTCAGAACCGAAGAAGGCCTAAGGCAGGGAAACCCCTTATCACCAGTGTTATTTAATCTAGTGTTGGAGAAAGCTGTAAGATCAGTGACTACTAATCCGGGTGGTAATATTTACAATAGACTGGTCCAAATTTTGGCTTATGCAGATGATGTGGTGATATCTGCTAGAAGTAACGAGGCACTTACAACTGCCTTGAGGGAGCTGAAAGATGCAGCTGGGTCCTTGGGCTTGGAGATAAGTGAGGCTAAATCTAAATATATGGTAACAGAGAGAAATGGAAGGAACACTGAAAAACTCCAAGTGGATGATTACATCTTTGAAGCAGTAGATAGCTTCACATATCTTGGCTCAGTAATAGCATCAGAAAATAAAGTTGAGACAGATATTGTAAATCGAATTAAGGCTGCCAACATATCCTACAGGGCACTGAATCCCCTTCTGAGAAGTAAAAACTTAAGCAGGAAATTAAAACTGACTGTCTACAAAACAATAATTAAACCAGTGCTTATGTATGGGAGTGAGGCATGGGTATTGACTGAGGCAACAGAGAGGAGATTAAATGTGTGGGAAAGGAAAGTACTGAGGAAGATATTTGGACCGGTGAAGGAGGGAGATTTATGGAGAATCAGAACAAATGAAGAAATAAGATTATTGTATAAGGAGCCGGACTTGGTGACATCAATCAAAATGAGACGAATTGGATGGCTGGGGCATGAACAACGGATGGAGGAGGGAAGACTTCCAAGGAAAGCACTGACAGGACACCCTGGGGGCAGGAGAAGGAGAGGTCGGCCCCGGATGAGATGGCTGGAGGATGTGGAGACTGATCTGAGGACCGTTGGAGTCAGGAGGTGGCGTAGGCGTGCTGAAGACCGGGACGACTGGAGAGCTGTGGTCAAGGAGGTCAAGGTCCTTAAAGGACCGTAGAGCCATGGAGTAAGTAAGTAAGTGAGAAAAACTTTTCTACTAGTAGCCACCAGCGTTTTTGTGGACTATGTGGTGTGTTTATAGGGGCGTACGTTCTAATGATTTTTATAATAATAACATGCAACGTGGACAGTGCTGTATCATGAGTGCGTAATTGTGTATTTACGTAGAAGTATTTAGTGAAATATACGGTAATTTCTTATTAATTTCAACTGTCGTAATATTTGCTATGGCTGACTATATATGTGATTGAACAACTGTTGGACAAACCGTTTCGTTTTAGGAGCTTATGTGAGAAACTAGAAATATTTCAATCTGGAACACATTCTTTCTCCAGATGTGCCCAACCTTAAAGGGACGCATAAAAACAAAAGTCATTTCCAATCTTCACAGTACAGTAAAACAGAATGGATTGCCTGAACTTCCAAATTTAATAAACTGTTTTGCTGGCCATGTTTACTTTTTGCAAGAGACCGAACTGTTTGGTCTGACACTGGTTATGATAATCTGTTTAATTTGCACAATGCCATTCAAAAGCATGAGAAATCGCAGTCACACATTTCTGCACTATTACAGCTGAGAACGTCTGGAAAATCTAGAATTGATATTCAGCTTGATCCTCAATTGCTTGCAAGCACTGTACAATACAATGAGACCGTTCGGAAAAACAGAGAGGTGCTCAAGCGATTGATTGATGATGTGTGTTTTAGCTCCTCACGAATTACCATTCCGAGGACATTCTGAGGGTGAAGGTTCTTTGATCAGGGGTGCTTATTTGGGTGCATTGAACTTACTCGCCATTTACGATGCGACGTTAAGTTCACACCTAGAAACATCGACCGTGTTTCGCGGAACTTCAAACAGGATACAAAATGACTTAATAAGGGCACTCAGTGATGTACTTTTGGAAAAGGTGAAGTCAGAAATAAAACACGCTATTTTTGTTGCCATTCTTCATGACGAGACTTCGGAAATTATGAATTTGTCTCAACTATCAACCACTCAGGGATACATTGATTCTGAAAGTGGTAAAGTTCACGAAAGTTTCAATTTTTCATTGATGTCAGTGCAGATCGAACAGCCAGTGGTTTGCTTGAACATGTGTTAAACATCGTTACTGTGTTTGACTTAAGCTACAGGTTGGTTGCACAAACGTTCGACGGAGCAGCTGTGATGGCTGGCCATACAAGTGAACTAAGAACCAAAGTACAAGAACTCTTTCCGAAGGCCATATTCATCCATTGCTTTAGTCACAAGCTTAATCTGATTTTGTCACAGTCAGTTTCCTGTATTAAGAAATGTAGAATAATTTCTAAGATCTTAACGGGATTAGGATCATTTTTTCACAAGTCCTCTAAACTATCGCATGGACTGAAATAATTTACTGCAAAAAGGATGAATAGAAATACTCCAACACGGTGGAATTTTTCATCTCGTCTTGTTCACACAGTAAAAGAACGTCGTACTTCATTCCTTGAATTCTTTCGGAATGTTTTAGATGAAAGCTCAAACTGGGACAGTGAAACTGTAGTAGCGGCACAAGATTTCATGAAATTTCTAACCAGCACTGAAACTTCCTATTTGTTACTGATTTTAGCAACATCTTTTACCTTCACTGATATCCTTTTCAATATCCTCCAGTCCTATATTGCTCCCAGAAAGTTCAGGAAATCAAAAGAGAGATACTAAACCTCAGGAATAAGTGCGACATAATTTGGGCCGATACTGGTCTATCATGGTGTCGAAGACAGTCCACCAACTAAACGACAATGTCGGGAAGAAGATACAATGATATTACGGAAATGCCTTTACCACTCTACTTTTGACAACATTATTGTACAATTAGACGAACGATTTGGGTCATTAAACCAATTACAGTCTACTTCCTTGTTGGATCCACTGAAGTATGAAGGGTACGAAGCTACTTTTCCCCATTCCGCTTTTGAAAATCTAAAAATGTCCTATAAAGACTTGTTTGATTTTATCAAATTGAAGAATGAACTTACCGTGCTGTATTCGTTTGATGAATTTTATGGTCAACACCCTCATCAGTTAGTGTGTTCCCTGAAAAGCAAACGATTAGATACAGCCCTGCCTGAAGTGTATAAATTGGGTGTACTTATAGTAACTGTTCCAAGCACAACAGCGTCAGTTGAAAGATCATTTTCAGCTCTCAGGAGGATTAAGAGTTACCAGAAGTCAACACAGAGTCAAGAGCGGCTTTCAGGCTTGGCAGTTCTGTCCATAGAAAAGGAAGTTCTGCACCAACTGAAAGGCACCGACACATTTTATGATAATGTCATCACAACATTCACAAAACAAGAGAGACGAATAGATTTCACCTTCAAGTAGACTTAAAGCAACCAAAAATCTTGTGGAGGGACTTAGTGCATTGTTTTTTAGTAGTAGAGCATACAGTTGACAGTAGAAGAACTTATCACAGAAACGTAGCAAATAAGTTACAATCATTTTTGTAGGCTTATGTGTACAATGTAACATGCATGATACTGTCGCAATAGTGTCAGAAGTATTTCATGTTGGCATCTATGCTGAAGGGTGAAAAGTGTAACAAGACAGAGAGTTTTCTGATACATACATAAGAGATCAAAGAGTGTTTTAACTGAATAGTGACGGGTGATACTTGAAATAGACGTGATTCTACTAATCTATGCACTTTGATGTAGGAAACTGATTAAAATAGTTTTTAGACAAAAACGCAACAATGACAGGTTTGTCTTCCTTTTTTGTGGATTATGCACTGTCATTGGGAATAAATAAACTGAAATGGAATTTTGATGCATCAAATTTGATCATTAAACTTCAGAAACGTATTTAGAAATGTTATTTCAACAAAAGCCTTGAAGTCTGTATACTTTGCCTTAGTTCATTCGCAACTGCAATATGGAATTAACAATTGGGGTGGAATACTTGATTCACCCTTGGCTCAGGTAAATACATGCCGGAACTACATACTGAAAGTCATGTACAGAAAGCCATTGATGTTTCCAACATATGAATTGTTCCAGCAAAGCATGGTACTTAACGTACGGCAGCTATTTGTGCAATCAGTGACCCTATACATGCATACAAATTTAAAGCTCTTCTGCAAAGAACACAAGTTAAAAATTTGCACTAGGTAGCAAGACAGAACTGGAATAAGTATACCAGGCCCGAACACTTCACTTGGACAAACAAATCTAAGTTGTCTAGGGCCACGGATATACATGATCAGTGGCAAACAGAATACCCTGAATAAAAGGCTATTCACGTGGCTCATTAACATTTACTACAAAGTAGCCTAGTGAAACTTCTAAATTTCCATTATAATATATAAATCAACTAGCACACTATTCCTCTCTACTAAGAAACCAACCTTTTTCTTATCCCATGTCCCTACTTTCCAGCTTCCCGTTTATTGCACCAAATGCAGAAAAACAGCTCAAAATTACTGTAGTCCAATATTACCAAAATGATAAGGGAGTAAAAGATATTCACTAGATGCCATGATGTACATAATCTAGCTATTGTATTTTTGAAGTTCACACACAAGTTTACCTAATGTGGGATTCACACTGTATCATTTACTACCTCTGTATGTATATGTAAGATATTGATTGTGAATAAAAATGTTTAAAGTAAAATAAAATAATTCTATACATCTCAATAAGTTAATTGCAGCTTTAAAAATTATATCGATTTTTTAAATCTCTAGATTTGATGTCACTAGTTATTTTGTGTTTGCTGAAAAGCCAAGGATTTGACATGAAACCGTACGCTGTTTTATCATTATAAATTATCAAAGCTATATTTATGAACAGTGCTGATGTAGTTATTATTATTATTGTTAATTAAATACAGTCGTATCAAAGTGTATGCTGATAAGACTGTATATAATTAATAATAATAATAATAATAATAATAATAATAATAATAATAATAATACTAATAATAATAATTAACCCTACGCTCTGGTTAGAAGTCCTTCATTTTTCATGAGATTACACATAGGTAAGTCTATATGGTTACAGCTTGGTTACATTGCTTTATATAATAATGTACCTTAAATTATATTTCCTGCTTCCGGTAATTAGTAATTCCTACTTTGGACAGCATACCCACTTTTCAAAACCACCGCACGCCACTGGGAAGAGACACATAACAACTTGTTTGTGAACCCAGTTCGAAGTGAACTAATGTGAAAGCTGGAGAAAACGGCCGAGTCGTCAGTCACATGGTCAGAGAAAACTAGTGGTCCTACTGTGTAAATATGTAACAAACTCAAATATTCAATGCAGATGATACCTTGCTTAAACGTTTTGTGCTTTCCACAATGCTTTTATTTTCAGGGAACATTAAATTTTTGTTAAAAATTCAGTGTTGAGTTTTTTGTGGACATGAAAGTGACAATTTAATTTTCAAAATTCAATAATATTTCCAACAGTGCTTTATTTCATGTTATTTATTTTCGGTGGACACTAAGTTGTTTAATTGTTTTTAAAATCTAATGCAGAAACTGGACTGCTAAATAAAGTGTAACAAAATTATATTATTTGAGCTATGCTCAAAATTGCGGGCAGGGATTATGTAGTAATTATTTGGACTTGGAAGACTGTGGGGATTTTTATATGTTCATGTGTTAATTTTGTATATTCACGTGTTCATTTATTTGTGTAAGGATGACACTACTTCAAAATTATTTAATTATTGTGAAAAATGTGTCTAAAAACCTTTAAAGGTAAGATGAAATATGTGTGGGATATACGGCGGCACACGTGCTAGATCAGGTAAGAAAATTCCAACTGTTTCCGGTTGCATCATTTTGCATCACATTGGAAATTTCTCACTGCTACAGGAGGTAGTTTGTCAGCATTACTTGCTGGGCCCCCATTGGTTATAATAAAACTATTTGTTATTGGCGAACTAAGGAAAATGGGGGACGCACATTGGTTGTTTCACGATTTCTCAATTTCCGGTAGAGGTGCTCTTGTTGAGGGCCAAGCTTTTCCGAGCCGTCTTGTAATTTTGGCAGGCGACGGAATAGGTTGCCTTATCCAGGTGACGGGTCTCCTTGGCCCCTCCAACAAGTAAGCACTTCGCTTTTTCATCTTTCTGGTAGTAATCTTCAAATGTAGTGTTCCGTTTAATTTCTGTGGCAGCGCTTACCCGATTTCCTTCAGTCGCCAATTTTTTCTTAAAATGACTTAGCCTTTCCGGCGAGTCACATCATGTTTGTTAAGGGACAGTTCCCTTTTCTTCTGTTTTCTTAAATTGTGCTAAATGTAAAATGTTCAAATCCTTTCGTTAGTAATGTAAATTGTAATTTTCCCCTTTGGGGCTGTCTCGTAGGTCTGCTTCATCTTAGCGTATTCACATTTAAGGACGGGCACCTTTTCTCAGAAGTGTTTTTGAGGAGGTTGCCTCCTAAATGAGCTCTGCACTAAGAAAATGATTTTAAATGTTGTAGTTTCCTTTCTTCCATATATATTCTTTCCGACAGTATAATGTTACTTAGATTGTATTATTTCTGACAGTACAATGAGAGTTAAATATTGCGCCATGAAACTTGAAAATTCTGTGAGATGTTCCTTCCTAAAGTTATGTAAAGTAGCGTTACTGAATTTGACCCTTCTGGGTAATTTTTCGCAATTATTCTTAGAATTACTTCCCGTTTCAAAAGTGTAATTATTGTTTGATCACATTTGCGTGTTATTTCCATCTAAATTATTAAGTAAACTGTATATTGAAATGAAATCACCATTGATTTCGCTTCTTCAGCACTGCCAGTACCTTTCACCGCCTGGATATGGTCCCACCGCCTTCCACTATCCTTTCCTTAGCCGTCATGTTGCTTAACCTGATCGTTACTGTTTGTTGATTTCTTGTTGAAACGTGCGTTTGTTTTTAATATCTTTGATTGTGTCTAAACATTTTTAATCTGCCTTTATTATTATTATTATTATTATTATTATTATTATTATTATTATTATTAGTATTATTATTATTATTATTATTATTATTATTACTATTATTATTTATCTTTTTAAATTAGTGTTATGAATGTTAATGTGCAACCGAAGGTTCCATAATGGTACCAGAGCCATGGGTTGTTGAAGAAGGGAAGTTGATGGTGAATATAACCTAAGATTAAATTAATGTATCATCTCGTAGCGCTTTCGGTCAACATGTCTCGCGCTATCCCTGTCCCTTTCCATTTGGGGAATTAGGAATTAGTTTACGAACATCGTATTCTTAAATTGATTTCGACAGGAAGGGTTAGAAATGACGCAATCCTGTTAAAATAATCGTTAAATGTGCCAGTATTCTTCCCCGGCTTATCAACAGACGAAGTGTGCGCATCATTGACGACTGTTAGACATATACTTATTGAACTTAATGCTATTGGAATAACTTACCAAGGGAGATGTTCAGTAAATTTCCAATTTCTTTGAAATCATTTCGGAAAAGGCTAGGAAAGCAACAGATAGGGAATCTGCCACCTGGGCGACTGCCCTAAATGCAGATCAGTATTGATTGATTGATTGATTGATTGATTGATTGATTGATTGATTGATTGATTATTATTTTGTCCTTTTGTTCCTCTAAACCGTCTAATACTCAATTAACACGTGTGAATGCCCAAGTGCAGCATTGCGTGGACAGGATACATGACCTGTTAGCTCATAATTTATCTGCAAATGAGCGACAGGTGTGTGATTTTTTATTATCACAGTTTTCTTTTATTTTAGATAAAATAGTTGGCTTGCTGGAAGGCAATGCATTGCCTTGCTCCAGTTCTGTAGTTAATGTGTCTGTTCCATCTGAAAATTGTGATAGTGACATTCTATCTGTATCAACTGCTTCACAAATTGGTACAGTATTAACTTGTGATAATGTTCCCCTGCAATCTTCTCCTGCTATATTTACAAGTGCTTCTCTGCCCGTGAGTAATGCCAGTGGTGCTTCTTTTACACAATTTGGTATGTCTATCGTTCCTATGAGAACTGTTAATTCAACTGTGTCTTTTTCTCATCCTTCTGTTGCAACCCAAGTTGTTTCTCTTCCAATAATGCAAAGATATCTCCATGCCCAAGTGTAACCTGTATCAAATGCTTCGGTGGTTTCACAAATGTGCGAAAATGTTTCGCAGATGCGAATATCTGCGCCGATTTCGTTGCAATCTAACAGCAGTCCTAACCTCACTTTCAGTACTCCCACATTTTCCCAAGGGCGTTCGAACCAAGATTACTATATTATCCGCACACTTTATGTTGGTGCATTTACACCCTAGTGCTGAATCGGTCGACCTCGGCGATCTTCGAGATTCGTACTGGCAACCTTTGAAACACAAACTATGAATCGCTTAAGCATCGTTGTGCGACATCTGGCGTACACTTTACGTACTAGTACTGTTGTTGTTTACACAACAAAGCCAAAGTATAGAATTCATGCTAGGAACAAGATTCGCATCGAGAAATGTATTATAATGTTATATAATGTGTATGTGACATAGTTGTTGGCTTAAGATGATAACGGTTTAGAAACTTCGTATCGATCGATCATATTCTCGATTCAATTCAGATTTCATTTTCCTTCGGTTGGTAGCACTATCGATACCGGGACACCTGCCTCCTTACTCCTCACCCCCGTACACAAATGCACCAACATAAAGTGTGCGGACTATACAACTGTGAGTCCTTCCCAGAATCAGTATAGTGCTGTTCAAGTACCTACTACACCTGCTGCTTCTCAATTTTTTCTAATTTACCTCAGCCATTTACTGCCCTATTTAAGGGTGTATCGAAGTTCACCGCTAATTCAATTAATGAAATGATTGTCTTTCTACGTTTCTTGGTTGAATTTAAAGATCAGGTTATTGCATATCCTTTAAGTAGTGACAATGTCTTCCAAGTCTTACATCCACATGTATCTGGATCTCTTTCTGAGCATGTCACAAGGACCAATTCTGAAAAGTGGATTGTTGACCAACTCCATGCGCATGTGCTTGAGTTCTTTATTCCTTCCCGTGCATTGTCTTCTTTGGTGCAAAGGTATTATTTCCGTGTGCAGCATTTGAATGAAACATTGTCTGAATATATTCAGGACATTAAGTTCAATGCTAGGATATTTATGCTCAATTATTCTGAATCTCAATTGGCTGCAGCATTGTTGAGGGTCTTGCACCTAATTATCGGTCGTATCTTGCTCTGTAACCGCGACCCGCTACTTTCGCTCTGTTGAAAGCCATCATTGTTTCTGCCGAAGGCGTCTGGTATGCCGACAAGCTACGTGTTGCGTTAGCTCCTCCTCCTATGAGCATGTCGTCTCAGGTCACTAGTACCTTTTCTACTTCGTCCAAGCCTCGTAATACGCGTGCATGCTATAGATGTGGCTCCACTTATCATTTCCAGCGGATTTGTCCTAAGACTGGGCCCTTAGGCAATCCAAAACCTGCCGTGGATCGTCAACGTGAGAATTTCCAGAGGAATTGTCTTAAGATTGAGCCCTTAGGCAATTTAAATCCTAATGTGGGTAGAATTTCTTTCTGGACTAATTCCTGCAGATACTGTGGGTCGAGTAGATATTATTCTAGACTGTGTCCTCGCAATTTTTCCGGGTCTGGGCGTTCTGGTAATGCAATTCCAGATGTTTAACCGCCAATTCATGTGCCAAACCTCATAGTGATGCTTCATGTTTCGTCTGTTATCGCTGTCAGTCACATGATGGCTTACCCAATCCTGTAGTTGGTAAGCCTCTGTCTGACTCTAGTGTCAATTTCCCACTATCTTGTTGCTTTTCTGCTATTCCTCCGCGGAAATTCCCCTACATATGCTTGGAAGATAACAATGAACCTTTCTGTGCTTTAGTTGATTATGGAAGTAGACTCACCTTGTTGAGCGAAAATTGGTATAACTGTAAAATCTGTTTGTAAGTTCCCTTCCATAAAACCGGTGTCTTTAACTTGACATACGGCTAATTCTAATTCCTTGAATGTAATTGGAAGTCTGAATGTCAAAATTAGAACCCGTAATTTCACACGGAAAGTGCCTGTGCTAGTGGCGAAAAATTTACCTTGTCCTTTCATTCTGGGTGCAAATTTTATTGCCAAAACTGTTATGATATTGGACCTTCAGTACAACGTATTCCAGTTTAAATTTTCTGTTAGGAACTTTAACTTGTATAATCGTTCCCCTATTCTTCCTTATCATGTCAATGCTGTCTCTGAGAACGCAAGGGAACCCAAAGCGTTTGACTTTAAAAATTTGCCTGACGACCAGGCCAACAAACTTAGGAATATTTGTTATAATTTTCCTGATATGATTACAGATAAATTAGGTGTAATCAATGTTTTGGAATATAAAAATGAAGTAACTGATAATATACCTGTTCGTTCTCCTCCGTATAGGTTGTCGCCTCCCAAGATGAAAGAATTAAGGCTATTATCGATCAAATGCTTGCTGATGGTGTAATGCTTCCCTCTAAATCTGCGTACTCTTCTCCCATATTTCTGGTCCCTAAACCACAGAGTGGCTTTTGCCCTGTAATTGGTTATAAGATGTTGAATAAGAGAGCTGTGCTTCAATCTGTTCCTCTTCCTGACTTACACTCTTGTTTCCCTTGCTTTGCTAATGCCAAAATTTTTACCACTCGATTTGTATCAGGCGTATTATCAGATACATCGTGCTGAGGAATCCAAGCATCTCACTGCTTTTGCCACTGACTGGAACCTCTATGAATTTGAGACAGTGACGTTTCGCTTTGCCACAGGCGCTGCGGTCTTAACTCGGCTCCTCGATAGTGTTTTGTCAGATATTAAATTCAAATTTGTCTATAATTATTTGGACGATTTGGTGAAATTCAGTGAAACGTTTGAAGAGCACCTTGTTCATCTTATGAAGTCCTTGAAAGAGTCCGTAAAACAGGACTAAAATTTGAGGCTAGCAAAGTTACTTTCGCACAGCCCCATATGTTCTTCTTAGGGCATATCGTGTCCGAGAATGGTGTTTCTATTGACCAATCTCGTACTGCAGCTAAAGATAAAGATATTAAGGCTGTAGCTAGGTTCGTTGGAATGGTTAATTTTTTCCGTAAATTCATCCCCTATTTTTCTGAAAGAGCAGCCTCGTTAAACGCCTTGAGGAGAAAATGTGCTAAATTTGAGTGGGGTGATGCCCAACTTAAAGCCTTTTAAACTTGAAATCTGCCTTGTGTATCGCTCCTGTGCTGGCGATGCCAGATTTTTCTAAACGTTTCATTCTCCAAACCGATGCCTCATCTACAGGTATATCTGTTGTTCTCCTTCAGGAATTTGAACATGGACGTCGTCCTATTTCTTATGCTTCCCGTGGTCTGAATCCTGCTGAACGCAACTATTCAGTATATGAATTGGAAAACTTAGCTGTTGTTTTCTCTTTGGAAAAATTTAGAATGTACCTTGAACATCTACCTTTTGATCTTGAACGGATAATCAGGCGTTGAGTTGGGTACTGGCCAAGCCAAGAAGAACTGGTTGTCTTGCGCGTTGGGCAGTACGCATCTCGTCTTTTCAGTTTGAAGCTCGCCACATTCGTGGTACCGAAAATGTTGTTGCTGACAGTCTCAGTAGAATGTTCTATCCTGGCAGTTCTGATCCTTAATCAGATCCCGCAGATCCTTCTCCTGAACAAGTTTCGGCCTTTGTTAATGTAGTTTTGACCAATTCCCCTTTCCTTTTCAAAGATATTTGTAAACATCAGGAAGACGATCCTGAATTGAAGGGTATTATTGACAGGATTAAGTCTGGTGAACATATCAAACCATATGTCATTACAAATGGTGTTCTGTGTTGTCCTGCTCGTGGTCGCAGAGACCCGAAAATTGTTGTTCCAGCTAATTTAGTTCCTGCTCTTTTCAAATATTTCCATGAATCTCCTGTAGGTGGACACCTTGGTGTGTTGAAAACTAGAGAGAAAATCCGTAAACATTTCATTTGGAAATCTATGGATGGTGAAATCCGCACCATGGTCAAATTTTGTAAAACCTGCTCCTTATTCCCGCCTTGTTGTCACCTGAGCAAGCTTCTCGCCCGATGGAGAGTTTATTTATAGATTACATTGGTCCTTTCCCACGATCACGGACCGGCCATCGTTTCATTCTTGTGTGTGTTGATGCTTTCACTCGTTTTACATGGCTGTTCCCAACTCGTATGGCTAATGCTAATACTACCATTTTTTGCCTGAAACAGATGTTTGCCTCATTTGGGCCCTGCCAATTTCTGGTGAGTGATAATGCTAGAGCTTTTACATTTGTGCAATTCCATATTTTCTGTTTTGACCTATCTGTTCTCATTTGACTAGCACCCCTTATTATCCCAGACCTAATTATGCTGAAAGAGTGAATCGGAATCTAAGATCTGCTCTTATTGCATACCATTCTTCTGACAACTCCAAGTGGGATTCATCACTTAATTAGCTATCATTTGCTTTCAATACTGCCGTTCATGAAAGTCATAAGCAAACTTCTGCTACGTTGATGCTAGCATTCACCCCTAATTTTCCACTTTCTAATCTGTGGTCAATTAACGATCTTCTGCCTCATGTCGCTAATCCAGAGACGATCCGTGCTGCTTGGCACCGTGCGCGTAAAAATTTGAAGGTTTATTACGCTAAAGTTCAACGTAACTGTAATCACTGGCGAAGACCGCACAATCTGTCTGTGGGTGACCAGGTCTATGTAAATGCTCATCCCATTCGTAGTGCTGCGGGCCATGGAATTAGTAATTTATGCCCCAGATTTCGTGGTCCCTGCACGATTTTGGAATTTTTATCACCCGTGTCATTGTTAGTCAGTGATCCTGAAAGAAACAGGATCAGTCGTGTTATTTTATCGCAAGTAAAAATACCCTAGTTATGAGATGATACTTTGGAAACTATTTTTTCTTTGGGCTAGTTATAAAGAACTAGTTGTAAGCAAATTTCTAGTTAATGGGCTGGCCACCCATCTTTCGTGTTCTGTAGTTAATAATTTAATTGAGTGTCAACTTAGTCGTAATGGGAATGGTCATTTATGACCATGTTAGGTATAACTTAATATGTATTTCTGGTAGAATTATGATCTTCACAACTAGGGATTGTAGTAAAAAAATTTGGAATGTGGGGTAAACTCCCGTAGAATTTTCTTGAGTTTTTCACCATTTTCTAAATTTTATGTTAAAATTATCTATAGTTCTTGCCTCTAGGGGGACTAAGGTAGTTCCAAATCTTTCCGGGGATCTCCGAAATGGTGGTCGTGGAGACACCAGTTGGGTGCCTCCAAGCTCTTGTCCAGCAGCTTGGCTTCAGCGTGTGGAATTCCCTATCTGCTGAGTATAAATTTATGTTGCTGTGGTCTGAGGGGGGTGCAGTCCCCGTTTCTACTGTCGTGCCTAGAGGGGAGGTACGTTATGTCTTGGGCTCTGCCGTACTACACCGCAACGCAGTGACCAGATGTCCTGGTGACGACAACAGTTCCCTGCCTGACAACCGGACGTGCCTAGTTGAGGGGCACCTTCTACATTTTGGTGACCATCGTCCCATACCAGATATCCAGATAATGACTACATATTTACCGGACAGTACCTGACGTCCCCATTGGTGGGGCACAACATCATCATATGATTTGGACATGTCAATCTACATACCAACCCATTAGCCAGATGTTCTGATAACGCCAATCGTGATAGACTGTGGCCTGTTTCGCTATTTCGATGGTTCAATGAGTGGAGGAACCACATAACATCTTGTTTGTGAACCCAGTTTGAACTGAAATCATGTGGAGCCTCGAGACATCGGCCAAGTCGTCAGTCACATGGTTAGAGAAAACTAGTGGTCCTACCGTTTAAATAAAGAACAAACTCAAATATTCAATGCAGAAGGTACCTTCTTTGCTTTCCGCAATGCTTTTATTTTCAGGGGACATTTAATTTTTGTTAAAAATTCAGTGTTGAGTTTTTGTGGACATGAAAGAGACAATTTAATTTTTAAAACTCAATAATATTTCCAACAGTGCTATATTTCATGTTATTTATTTTCGGTGGACAAGTGTAACAAATTTCTTTCATTTGAGCTTTGCTTAAAATTGAGTGCGGGGAGTATGTAGTGATTATTTGGATTTGGAAGGCTGTAGGGATTTTTATATGTTCATGTGTTAATTTTGCATATTCATGTGTTCATTTATTTGTGTAAAGATGACACTAATTCATAATTATTTAATTATTGTGAAAAATTGTCTTATAAACGTTCAAAGGTAAGATGAAATATTTGTGGGACATACGGTGGCATACGTGCCAGATCTGGTAGGATACTTCCAAGAGGTTCCGGTGGCATCATTTTGCATCAGTTTGGAAATTTCTCGATGCTACGCGAGGTAGTTTGTCAGCATTATTTATTGGGCCCTCATTGACTATAATAAAACTATTTGTGATTGGCGAACGAAGGAAAATGGGGGACGCTCATTGGTTGTATCACGATTTCTCCAGTTCCGGTAGAGGAGCTCTTGGCCGGAGCCAAGCTCTTCCAAACCGTCTTGTAATTCTGGCCGGCGACGGAAGAGGTTGCCTTATCCAGGTGACGGGTCTCCTTGGCCCCTCCAACAGGTAAGCACTTCGCTTTTTCATCTTTCTTGTAGTAATCTTCAAATGTAGTGTTCCGTTTAATTTCTTTTGCCGGAGATTACCGGTTTTGCCTTCAGTAGCCATTTTTTTCTTAAAATGACTTAGCCTTTCCGGCGAGTCACATCATGCTTGTTAAGAGACAGTTCACTTTCTTTTGTTTACTTAAATTGTGCTAAATGTAAAATGTTCAACTCCTTTCGGTAGTAATGTAAATTGTAATTTTCCCCTTTGGGGCTGTCTCGTAGGTCTGCTTCATCTTAGCGTATTCACATTTAAGGACGGGCACCTTTTCTCAGAAGTGTTCTTGAGGAGGCTGCCTCCTAAATGAGCTCTGAACTAAGATAATGATTTTTTAAATGTTGTGTTTTCCTTTCTTCCATATATATTCTTTCTGACAGTATAATGTTACTTAAATTGTATTCTTAAACAATGCGCCAGGAAACTTTAACATTCTGTGAGATGTTCCTTCCTAAAGTTATGTAAAGTAGCGGTACTGAATTTGACCCTTCTGGGTAATTTTTCGTAATTATTGTTTGAATTATTTCCCGTTTCAAATGTGTAATTTTTGTTTGATCACATTTGCGTGTTATTTCCATCTAAATTATTAAGTAAACTGTACATTGAAATTGAATCACAATTGATTTCGCTTCTTCAGTACTGCCAATACCTTTCACCGCCTGGATATGGTCCCACCGCTTTCCAATATCATTTCCTTAGCCGTCATATTGCTTAACCTGATCGTTACTGTTTGTTGTTTTCTTGTGAAAACGTGCGTTTTTTATCTTCGATTGCATCTAAACATTTTTAATCTGCCTTTATTACTATTATTATTATTATTATTATTATTATTATTATTATTATTATTATTATTATTATTATTTATCTTTTTAAAATTTGTGTTTCTGTATGTTAATGTGCAACCGAAGGTTACAGTCAAGTTTAATTATTAATCTCTTGTTTTTGACACAAACTTAAAGTCACGTGCATTCTTTTGGTCGACATTGCAGGTAGATAAACTAGATAAACACGGTACAAAATACAGTACCTGCACATACGTACAGTATGTACTACTGTATAAACTAGGTTGTGAACTTGATAACAATGGCGAAAGAGCTAATGGTGGGAAAGCGGCGTACAGATTGAGTGGATAGTGAAAGGAGGAGGGAGGGACGAAGATATGATACGTGTTTCCCGAGAGCGCCGGAATACCAAATGTGCCGGTCTAACCAACCACCCCATTATCGAAATTGTAATGTACCAATGGAAATGGTTGTGGCCATATGGAGGGATTGTGGGATTAAGGGATGATAATTAATAACAATCAAAGGCATTTATGTTTGCAATTGTTCTGCAGTGAGAATTGATAGTCGAATGTTTTTCTATTCAAGGTACTGACAGGGGTCACAGAAGGTTGTTATCTTTCATCTTTGTTCACAGTTTATATGAATCATCAGCCATGCGGTTAGGGGCGTGTAGCTCTCAGCTTGCATCCGGGAGATTGTGGGTTCGAGACCCAATGTCGGACGCCCTAAAGATGGTTTTCCATGGTTTCCTGTTTTCACACGAGGCAAATGCTGGGGCTGTACCTTAATTAAGGCCACGGCTACTTCCTTTCTATTCATAGACCTTTCCTATCTCATCAACGTCATAAGACATGTCTGTGTCGGTGCGATGTAAAGCAACTTTAAAAAAATGACATGAATCATCTCCTGTAGGATATAAAATGTCAAGGAGGTACTCAGTTAGGTAGGAATGTAGCTAGCAGTTTGGCCTATGCCTACGATTTGGCCTTAACAGCAGACTGTGCTGAAAGCCTGCAATTAACTATCTTGGAATTTGAAAATATATGCAATGAGTATATTATGAAAATTAGCCCCTTCAAGACTAAAATGATGCCAGTAGAGAATCAAGAGAATTGAATATCCGGTTGGTTTACAAAACTGGAACAGGTAGATTATTTCAACTATAGTATTGCGCCGTTCACGCATCCAGGATGGATGGAGTACAAGAAAACACCAGGTAGGGTCGGCGAGTATCTCAGGGTAATCATCGTAGTATTTTAATGTGTGTCCAAAAACTGACCCGACTCGTAACTAAATATTTCGTTGACTAAGAAAAACAGTGATGGACGTCTCCATCAAACGAGTTGTCACGAGACCAGACATATTAAATTAGGCAATATCTAAATCAGAATTATATACTGTACTAAGTAGCTATGAATGACATCTCAAAATTATCTTACTATAATATAAATATAAAAGGAAAATACGATGGACAAAATGTGTGAATATGAATTGAAGATACAAAATTAATCAATCAATCAATCAATCAATCAATCAATCTTGATCTGCATTTAGGGCAGTCGCCCGGTGACAGATTCTCTATCTGTTGTCTTCCTAGTATTTTCTTAAATCATTTCAAAGTATTTGGAAATTTATTGAACATCTCCCTTGGTAAGTTTATCCAATTCCTAACTCCCCTTCCTATAAATGAATATTTGCCCCAATTTTTCCTCTTGAATTCCAACTTTATCTTCATATTGTGATCTTTCCTACTTTTAAAGACGCCACTCAATCTTATTCGTCTACTAATGTCATTCCACGCCATCTCTCCGCTGACAGCTCGGAACATACCACTTAGTCGAGCAGCTCGTCTTCTTTCTCTCAATTCTTCCCTGCCCAAACTTTGCAACATTTTATTAACGCTACTCTTTTGTCGGAAATTACCGAGAACAAATCGAGCTGCTATTCTTTGGATTTTTTCCAGGTCTTGAATCAGGTAATCCTGGTGAGTATCCCGTACAGTGGAATTATACGCTACTTGGGGGTCTTACCAGAGACATATATGCCCTCTCCTTTACATCCTTACTACAACCCCTAAACATCCTCAAAACTATGTGCAGAGGTCTGTACCCTTTATTTACAAACCCATTGATATGTTTACCCCAATGAAGATCTATCCTTATATTAACACCCAGATACTTACAATGATCCCCGAAAGGAACTTTCACCCCATCATCGCAGTAATTAAAACTGTGAGAACATTTTCCTATTTGTGAAACTCACAACCTTTTAACCCCGTTTATCAACACACCATTGTCTGCTGTCCATCTCACAACATTATCGAGATAATTTTGCAGTGGCTCACAATCTTGTAACTTATTTATTACTCTATACAGAATAACGTTATCCGCGAAAAGCCTTACCTCTGATTCCACTTCTTTACTTATATCATTTATATATATAATAAGAAGGTCCAATAATACTGCCTTGAGGAATTCCCCTCTTAATTATTACAGGGTCAGATAAAGCTTTGGCTACTCTAATTCTCTCAGATTTTTTTTCTAGAAATATAGCAACCCATTCAGACAGTCTAGTCCAATTGCACTCATCTTTGCCAGTAGTCTCCCATGATTCACCCTATGAAATGCTTTAGACAGGCCACTCGCGACTTCCTTTCCATTTGACTTCCTGACTCCAAGATATATGCCGTATCTTGCCGGAATTCTACAAGTTAGCATCAGTGGAATAACCTTTCCTAAAACGGAGCTGCCTGCTATCGAACGAGTTATTAATTTTGCAAACATGTCTAATATAATCAGAAAGAATGCCTTCCCAATGCTTACATGCAACACATGTCAAACTTACTGGCCCGTAATTTTCAGCTTTATGTATATCACCCCTTCCTTTATACACAGGGGCTACTATAGGAACTCTCCACTCAATTGCTATAGCTCCTTCAACCAAACAATAATCAAATAATTAACTTACTTCAGATATGGTATTATATCCAAACCCATTGTCTTTAGTATATCCCCAGAACTCTTATCAATTCCAGCTGCTTGTCTAGTTTCCAAATATGTACCGGTACTTCATTGCAAATGTCATTGTTATCATATATAAATTTTAATACTTCTTTATCATTAGTCTCCTCCTCTATCTGGACATTATCCTTGTAACCAACAATCTTTACGTACTGCTGACTGAATACTTCTGCCTTTTGAAGATCGTCACATACACACTCCCCTTGTTCATTAATTATTCCTGGAATATCCTTCTTGGAACCAGTTTCTGCCTTAAAATACCTATACATACCCTTCCATTTTTCACTGAAATTTGTATGGCTGCCAATTATGCATGCCATCATATTATCGTTAGCTGCCTTCTTTGCTAGATTCAATTTCCCAGTAAGTTCCTTCAATTTCTCCTTACTTCTACAGCCATATCGAACTCTATTTCTTTCCAATCTGCACCTCCATCTTAGTCTCTTTATTTCTCTATTATGATAAGGTGGGCCGTTTACATTCCTTACTACCTTTAAAGGTACAAATCTGTTTTCACATTCCTCAACAATGGCTTTAAACCAATCCCAGAGTCTGTTTACATTTTTATTTACCGTTTTCCACGGATCATAGTTGCTTTTTAAAAACTCCCTCATGCCTGCTTTATCAGCCGTATGGTACAGCCTCATGATAACTAATACCATCTATTACTTCGGTTTCTCTATAGAGCTCAACTGGTTTTACCAGCACCACATCCAGGATATTTTTCCGTCTAGTTGGTTCCATCACTTTCTGAAACAGCTGTCCTTCCCATATTAACTTATTTGCCATTTGTTGGTCATGCTTCCTGTCGATATAGATGTTGATTCCCATAGGGAATCTGAAATATTTTTTCTGAATGAGTAAATTTGTAATACCAATATAAATGGTCCGTTAATGGACATTATAAATTTTCCAGCTAACTCATTCATGGTTGCCAGTGTATCGCCCCCGTGTACTAGGTTGGGCTCATCAGTTGGTACCTAGAAACCTACCAAGAAGCTGGCTAGTGCATACTCTGGAGGCCATGGCGTAGGCTACGTTTAGCCACCGACAGTGCCAATGCACTATGACAGGCTTTGTCTCATTACCAAAAATTGATGCCTGCTTGGCCATCAGATGATATAGATGTTGATTCCCATAGCGTCTTGGTAGGTGTGTTAGGTACCAACTGGTGAGCCCAGCCTAGCACACGGAGCGAAACACTGGCAACCATGAATGTGTTAGCTGGAAAATTTATAATGTTCAATAACGGACCATGTGTTAGCTGGAAAATTTATAATGTTCAATAACGGACCATTTATACTGGTGTTATACATTTACTCATTCAGGACAAATATTTCAGATTCCAATGGGAATCAACATCCACTATATCATCTGATGGCCAAGCAGGCAACAAATTTTGGTAATGATACAAAGTCTGTCATAGTACATTGGCACTTCCGGTTGCTCCCAGTAGCCTACGCAGTGGCATCCACGGTATGCACTAGCCAGCGTCTTGGTAGGTGTTCTAGGTACCAACTGATGAGCCCAACCTAGCACACGGAGCGAAACGCTGGCAACCAGGAATGAGTTTGCAGGAAAGATTTAATGTTCAGTAACGGACCATTTATATTGGAATATTTCTTCCTGTCGTTCGCAATTCCTTCTCAATTGACATCTGGTAAATTAAGATTTTTCCGCTACAATCACATTCCTTTCCATGTAGTTTCCCACATAGCTGATTATCTAATCAAATAATTCTGAGTGCATGTCAGCGCTACCCTTTCCCGGTCTGTACACTCGAAAGGTATCAAGTTGCCTCTTATCTTTAGAAATGAGCCTTACACTTAGAATTTCATGTTTTTCACCTTTAACTTTTTCGTAGCTTACAAATTCTTCTTTCACCTGAATGAACACTCCCCCTTCCAACATTCCTATCCTATCTCTATGATACACACTCCAGTTCCGTGAGAACATTTCTGCATCCATTATATCATTTCTCATCCATGATTCAACTCCTATTACATTATCTGGTAAATATATATCTATTAAATCACTTAATTCTATTCCTTTCTTTACAATACTTCTACAGTTGAACACTAACATTTTTATGTCATCTCTAGTTGATTTCCAGTTCCCGCTTCCCTTATCACCGCTCCCTAGGCCATCCCGTTTCCCTGAATGTACCTCCCTATTACCCCTCCAAACAAATTTCTTAACTTATACGTACCACTGCGGTTTAAGTGAAGGCCATCTGAGCGCAGATCCCTATCTCCTACCCACCCATTAGAATCTAGAAATTTCACTCCCAGTTTCCCACATACCCACTCTATAATCTCATTTAAATCCCCAATCACTTACCAGTCAGTATCCCTTCTACACAGTATTCCACTAATACCAATCTCCGCTTCCTTAAACTTGACCCCTGCTGCATTTACCATATCCCACACATCTCCAATTATGTTGGTACTTATATCACGTTGTTGGTACCAACGTGAAACGCTACCACCTTCTCCTTCCCCTCCTCCCTATCTTATACTTTCCTCAACATATTCCTCAACCTTATTCTTGGATAACACTCTACCCTAGTTCCCTTTCCTCCACACACTTTCCCCACATGTCTAACGATGGAATCCCCCATGACCAGAGCCTCAACCCTATCCACCTCATCTGAACCCCTCCCCTCCTGGTCAGCCCTATCTTTCCAGATAGCTGCAGAAGCTACTTCCTCTTCACTTTTCTCCTTCCCATGACCCTGTTCCACCTGTCTTTTCCTATCCTCTACTCCACATTTCCCTTTCCTACGTTTTCCCTTCCTCCTACTTCCACACAACTCAGCAACAGTTCCCTGTTCCTCATTTTCCCTCTGTTGTTCTACCTGGAGTGACTCGTATCGATTTCGCACAGACACCTGTCCTGAATTCTGATCCTGAATAGAGCCCTTAGCCTGTAATCTCCTTCCCCGTAGAACATTGGACCACCTGTCTTATACAATTCACCCCTTTCCTTCCCCTCCCTCTTGTACACCTACTGTAACCTGTACATTTATTGAGGGAGGCCTATCTTCCTTCCTGTCTTCTGTGAGAATCCTAATTATCTCCCTCAAATTCTCCAACTCCTCCCTCATACCCCTCAATGCCTTGCCTGACCCACAGTTCCTACACTTGCACTCCTCAACCACTCTTTACGGAAGGAATGAAGAGAAAATGAAAAATAAAATAACTCATGTACGAACAAATGAGCGGAGGGATATATTGGCTGGGATAGTACTCAAAGGTCACACGAAAATAACGTAATTAATATAAAAATACCCTACAATACTAATAAATCGTACTGTACTTTTGTCATACAACACCCTAAGAGGATAAAAACTGTTGTTAATATTACTGAATATCGAAATGAATTCTCAAGTATTACGCCATTCTAAACTGCAATTACGCCTATCCTAATTAAAACAACAGAATTTTAGTAAGACAGTTTCTACGGATACCTCTACTATACTGTCACTACACAAATATTTTACAATAGTAAGATATTCCAATAAGATATTACTCGTAGGCCTATACTACTGTACAGTACACTACAATAACTTTAAACTACATTCAGAAGTATCCTAATTAAAATACCGGAACCGTATATCACTACTAAGCAGAAACAGAAATGAAAATTGCAAGTTTGGAATTTGCAAGAACTACTGTACTGAAAGATTATCAACAAAGCTAAATGTTTAGACAGATTATTATTAGTACTATGCTCTAATAGATACACACGAATATAGTAGGCAAGATAATGTACTATCTACTATTTACACTACAAATCTCAGCTGAAATGTGGTTATATGAATTTTTACCGCAGGTGGGTTACTATTATATTCCCTACTACAGCGGACGGAGAATAAAAGTGTCCTTAAATGCTGAAACACATGAGGTTTTCTACGATAATTTCTGTCCAAACTACGCCTGATTTTGAACTGAAACATTATTGGGATATAGGAATTTGATTATTAACTTTTACTCGATGAATACACGAAGGTGGAAAGTACAAAGTATGCAGGGAACTAAGAGTACAAATTATCGGAATAAAGTAATCAGCTGATTTTGTATTTATTTTCACAACCACGATATACATGTAGCAAAAATCATCAACAATCCAAAAACTCGTAAGTACCGTAATTCTCCAGTGAAATTACCGTGTATTCTCTTTAACTTCTTTTTAAATCAATGTTTACAGGTGTATTGTGTTATTTAATTTAATAAATTATTAACTTCGTGATAGTTTGAACGGATATCTAAACGAAATACCGGATAAGTTGCGGCGGAAGTTAGAGTGAGTTATAACTCCTTATGATATTCTGTCTTTGTAAGTAATATACCAACGAACCTACAGGTATTTAAAAATATTGTTTTAAAGGTTAATATTATTACCTAAAGTATTTCCTAAACCCAAATTCGAAACAAGGTACAACTAGCTAACCTACCTAACCTAGAAAACGTAATCTACTGAACACCAACTTAATTACTTGTTATAAAATTCAAATAAATTTCACTACTCCCAATTTCTGCCAACAAGCACTAAACACAATATATAAATAGCACTAAATGGAAATCACACACACAAAATTTAAACAATTTCAATAGGTTTTAACTACCTACTTTTTCACTACAATAATACAAGAGCTCTCTCAAAAGCCAACCGTTGACAAGCGCATCCAGGAATGCTCGCACATCCAACAGTACTACAAACTTCAATCGTTGGTACATAATTATTATTCGTCACAGGTATCCTTAATATCAACACTGAAATGGATATCTGCTTCACTTTCAGAGTACATCATATTAAAGAAATTAACAATTGCAAATTCGCATGAGTTATTATCAATTAAATTTAGCATATTATTTTGTTGTCATATGGCAATCCTCATTTCACCGTACGTCTGTGTTCAATTCTTAGGACAAATATTTTTCTTATTTATTCAACGTTTCGTAGGATTGCCGGAAAGGATAAGATTAGTTTCGTATATCAATAGCAATTATATGCTATAATGGATCCAATACAATCACATTAATTGATTATTCTTGCATTATTCATCAACTTAGCATCCAAATTATATATTGAATATATCATATACAACCAAGTGAACTCTCAACTTAATCAAAATTTCAATGCATGACCTTATAAAACTTAACTATGTGTGTAGGGAATACCATGGTTAAAGGTATTGAGCAGTGGCGTATACTGAGGGCTACCAAGGCTATCAGTGAAGCCCAAGCCTCAAATGAGAACGATGGAAATCTACATCTTATTATAATGTAAGCATCTGATACATTCTTCCATTTACAAAACTTGAAAGCATTGAGAAAGAACGTCGCTCGTATTTCTGAGAGCAAGGCATCGGAGACTAATATCGCAGCCCAGGCCTTTGGCCCACTCCCCTCGACCCGCTGCGCGAGGCTTGTTGGCGAATGTCGAAATGGTGCGGGGAACGAGGGGATATTAACCGTGAGCTGTGCTAGGCTTCGGTCCGTCAAATCGCCGCCGCTAACGAGAGAGGCAGCGGTGGAAAGAGAAGGCCCAAAGACTCGAAGTTCTCCGGAAGTGTCCGAATTGATGGGATTTACCCATGTGCTACAGTATCAGGAGTTTGTTTTTGCATGTGCAGGACATCTTATGGATTGTTTATAGTTGGAAATTATTGGTAATTTTCGGTTGATCTCAAAACAATTCTAGTTTATCTGAAGTTATAGTGTCTAACGTGATGTTACTTCTGTGAAATGGCTGAACCGTGTGTAAGTTGTTGGATAAACCATTCTCGCAACTGAAACATGAAGATAAATTGCTGATAATTAAAAATGGTAAGCCTACCCCACCTCTTACTCAGTTACAGTGTGAACAGGAGGAGAAAAACAAGAATCCATACAAAGGGTATTTCAACGTAAATAAGTATGAAAATTATTTATGGTTATGTGGCTCATGCGAACTTCACAAACTTTATTGTTGGCCATGCTTATTGTTTGCAACTGAGATAATAATAATAATAATAATAATAATAATAATAATAATAATAATAATAATAATAATAATAATAATAATAATAATAATAATAATTTCCGCCTCTGTGGTGTAGTGGTTAGTGTGTTTAGTTACCACCACCAGAGACCCGGGTTCGAATCCCGACTCTGCCACGAAATTTGAAAAGTAGTACGAGGGCTGGAACGGGGTCCACTCAGCCTCGGGAGGTCAACTAAGTAGAGGAGGGTTCGATTCCTACCTCAACCATCCTCGAAGTGGTTTTCCGTGGTTTCCCACTTCTCCTCCAGGCAAATGCCGGGATGGTACCTAACTTAAGGCCACGGCCGCTTCCTTCCCTCTTCCTTGTCTATCCCTTACGATCTTCCTATCCCCCACAAGGTCCCTGTTCTGCATAGCAGGCAAGGCCACTTGGACGATGTACTGGTCCTCCTTCCCAGTTGTATCCCCGACCCAAAGTATCACGTTCCAGGACACTGGCTTTGAGTGTAGAGGTGGGATATCTCGCTGAGAACGAGGGAAAACTAACACTGGAGGACAAACGGATTAAGAAATATTAATAATAGTAATAATAATAATGCATAGCCTCTGGAAAGGCTTGATGGTGACCTGATGGGATGAATGGTGAAGACGTCATAAGCACCTAGTCCCCGAGCTAGGGGAATTAAGTGTACGAGGAGGCTGATTCTTCTACCATCTACAGTAGCAGGGGCTAGAGCTTGTGAGCCATCCTTAACACAGCAGGCTACTCCGATGGCTATTAGCTGCAGCTCAAAACCCTTAAGGCTTGACTTTCACTAAACCAACTATCGAAATTGGGTAACCTAATTCTAGTTATAGCCCATGTCTTGAAGGCAGCATACGCCACTGGTATTGAGTGACTAAAATCCACTTAAAATTAGTAATAAGATGTAAGAATAACTACTCATGTTAATAAATGCCTGCCATAACCGATATTTCATAAAACATATGAGTAGGAATATCATATTGAAATACTCATTTAAATGAATAATCATTCAATTTAGGATTTATCTTTGAAGATCAACTAATGGCTCATGTTGTCATCTTACTGTATGATATGGATTTCCAACCAAAGAAACATCGTTATTGCTTATTAAATACTATCGATCCGCATCTGCGTCAATATTTCATTCTTTCTCTTTCAATATATAATTCGTTTCCATTATATCCTCGTAGCATTATATTTATATTTCAGTCCTTCATTTTCATCTTCACATAACATCATCTCATATTCCTATTCTCATACCTCTTGCAATACTTCACAACACTTATCGTATATAACCTACATTGACGTATATCAGTCTTCATATTTAACTAAATAAATTTATAATCGAATCAATGTCTTCTCATTTAACATCAACATGTCTTCTTTATATCTTTATATTGAAACAGGAACGGCCGTACTTTAGCTTAGTGGAGAGCGTGGATTGACGCCAAGGCGTGTACGGTCCATGCTCAGAGAATATAAGAGAGAAGGAAGGGTAGTGCAATAAGTTCATTTTAAAGTGGACCTTGCAGTTTATTCAAGAAAACATAGAAATAATATCACCTTTACAGATGAATGGTTTGAGTGTCCTGAAAGATGTGGAGATGGCGTCGTCCCACGTCACTGAACTCCTCACCTCCCACCAAGGTACCACGTCATCCCACGGCGGTTGTCAAACCTCGATGTTAAAGGAGACTCGAACCTGGGTTCAGTCGTCTGGTGATAGTGCAGCGTGGAATAGTTGATTAGCTTTGTATTCCACTAAAGTCAAATGAAGGGAGTAGAGAAATGTAAGAAGCTCGCACAGAATGCCAATAGAACCTGATACGACACTTCTCTACCGCACTGCACTGCAAGTTGGGGCAAGACACTGTTCATGAACTGTACAAGTTCCACTGTAAATGGTGTTGGACGCACATTACTTTGAAAAATGAATTCAAAATCATAGTTCTATGAAAGTAATAGAAATTAACACTGTTCATGAGATAGTCACTGGCTAACTCGAAGTGATAGGCAACGAAAAAATAATCTGGAACTTTCTGAGATTCAACTGTATACAACTTCACTTAATCTCAGTGTGAAGAAAAATAAATTGAGTCCTACGGATACAGTCTTTCGTACTGGTTGTAATGAGTACGGAAATGCAAATGCAATGACCTAGCACACACACACACACACACGTGGAAATATATTCAAGTTTCTATGGAGATAGTAAAGAAACAGTTTATGACTCTTAACACGCAGTCTCGCGAAAAAGAACCAAGTTACATTAAGACACAGACTTAATAAAAAAATTCACACATTCTCAGAAAAAAATCTCCACTGAGGCACAGTTTTTACAAGTAGCTTAACACAATCTCTCGACAATATATGTAGACACAGTCTTTCACGAAGTGAGTTAATATAGTCCTTTGAAAAGAAATGAAGGCAGAGTATTTCACGAGGCGACTTGTCACAGTCTTTGAAAAGAAATGTCAGCACAGTGTTATGAAAAGTAATGTTAGCACAGCTTTCACGAGTGAATTAACACAGTGTTTGAAAGGAAAGGTTGGCACAGTCTCATGAAAGGAAATGTTAGCACAGTCTTTCACGAGTGAATTAACACAGCCCTTTGAAATGAAAGGCTGGCACAGGCTTAAGAAAAGAATGTTAGCACAGTTTTCACGAAGTGAATTAACACAGTCTTTAAAAAGAAAGGTTGGCACTGTCTTGTGAAAATAAATGTCGGCACAGTTTTTCACGAAGTAAATTAAGGCCGTCTTTTGAAAATAAAGCTTGGCACTCTCCTTTACGACGCGAATTAACTCAGTCCTTTGAAAAGAAATGTACTTTCACGAGGGCAGAGTTTAACGAAATAACTTAACACAGTCTCTCGGAGAGGAAACACTGTTTCGCTAAGGCACAGTCTTTACCCACTAAGTCCTTCATACTCTTATAACAACACAGTTTCAAAAATATCTACTGTATAGTCTCTGCAATCCGAAATTCACAAGTCAAAAATAATGTTAATCAGCTCGACAGATCGACATTACAAATGAATACATTTTCTGCTTGCACGCGAAGTCCGAGTCCGATGAGAATATGTTCGACACTTGTATCGCGTATTTACTATCACCGGTCCTTAGCCGGACTGTACTACCGCAGCTGGCCCGCACGGCGTGGCAGCTGGTACACGAAGAAATCACTCACAGACACTGTCTACCACGGGGCTGGCGAGCTCCTTATATTGCCTTAGTTCAAACGGCCAGACTGAAAATATGAGCCTCTTTAAATTTTTATAACCCGGTCATCCTTCCGCCGATTTTCATGAAATTTTGGGCAATAGTATTTGTTATCCAGGCCTACAAGTTGGCGTTCTTCAAATCACGATCGGACATCCCGTTCATGATATAATGACATCGAAACGAGTGGAACATACGATCGTGACGTCACTTGGCCTTGGCTGGTACTCTGCAGCGAACGATCACTTGCACGCTGTCACCCATGATGCCTGCGCAATCGGCGCTCGTTTTAAATCCACACAGACGGGTGTTAGCGCGTTCTTCTCAAGAAATACATGAACGGCGAATGCTGACAGGGCATTCCCGTTTCAATATCCATATCTAACATCTACTCACTCATTTATGACATTATATAACCTATATTCGTTAACGTAATATCCTACATTTCATTTAAAATCCTATAGCATTCTACCCTCAAATACTTCAAATGCTGTATGTTACGGCATGATTCACTATGACTCATTAATATCGTAGATATTATACTATCATACTATTAAGTCAGTTCCCTAAATAACTAGAGATGGTCTTATTTTCTATGAAGACTACCTATTTCCTTCATTATAACGACACACTAATAGGTCACTCGCGATGTAATATTTTAATTTGATTCGTTTCGAAGACATATACGATTTACCATCTATTAATCAAATGCAAGCAATTTAGCATGTACAGAAACTAGCGATTAAATTCATATCTCTACGAAACTTGTCTTTTCCTTTGGCCGCCGCGATTGTTATTTCTGGTTAGCCTTCAGTAGCCTTGGTCATCCTCGATGTTCCGCCGCCAGTCACTGGGATGTTCTCGGGAATGCAGCTCTCCCTTGCCTGCCATATCGTCTAGATTTTCCCCGGAGTGTCGGCCCACATTTTTCTTACAGGTCCATGCCATAGTTGTCTTGCGCAATTGGACGATACAAATTCATCGAAGAGATTAGTTGAAACATCTTGACATAAGCAAAGCCTTCTAACATAACAATGATATCGAGAATCGGTTTAAATAGACATTTACCTCCCTAACTTTTACGCAGACCTTCAGTATGTCCGCTTTTGCTTTATTTCTTTACATTGAATGTAATTGCTACTTAAGTTAGTTTATATAAATGGCGTTTTATAGTTGTTTCTTTCTTTTACAGGCCAACGCCTCTTCTATCCCTTCTTCTTAATGCTTGGCTGATTGAATCCTGCAGTATTTCACGTATTTAGCATGAATTTATTAATATTACTATCGTAATTGTACGTTGTTCGTGCATACAGTTGCAATATATCCTTTTCTCCTTCCACTGCTATATTACTTTCAATGCTTTAACGAGTTGCTTCTTTCTGACCGAAGTTCGTCCGCTTTTTATCGATGTGTATTCATTTGTAATTTTTATATCAGTTGTTGAGTTTGTAACATATTTGAAATTAAATTTAATTTGATGGTGTTGGCAGTAGAGAGAGATGTCTGGGTTAGGGAGTGTGTGTGGGTGTTGAAAAAAATGTAAATGGCTTACATAGAGAAGTGCTTGTTTTTTCTTCTGAATAAATAGTAAAAATATATGATTTCAGCGGGGTGTTTTTCTGATTTTTAATTGGTGAACCTAACATTTACTGGCGATCGTGACAGGACATCATTAATAAAGGAAGACCCCCGTGAAAATAAAAAAGATGGAAAACCTCACGAAAGCAAGGACCGTAAAGTGGCGGTTATTTACACGAGTATACAACGAGGTTATGTCATCGTTACAAGACGGTGAACCAGACACAGAAGAAATTCAGGTACAACTAGAAATCATTCAAGAAAGGTGTAATACTATCGCTAATTTAGATGGATTGATATTTCAACAGATGATAGATGATAATTGTGAGGTTGATCAAATAGCAGATGAGGAAGAATCAACTGATGAATATAGACGTAAATTCTTGAGCTGTAGGGCTAAAGCAACAAGATTTTTGAATACCACTGTGCCGGCTTCCTCTACCCAAATTGTAGTAAATGAAAATATAGCTGAAAGAAAGAAATACAGGCTTCCAAAAATAGAATTGAAGAAGTTTTCTGGGGAAATAATTGACTGGTTATATTTTTGGAGTCAGTTCCGTAAAATACACGAAGATGAGGACATGGGGGAGGAAGATAAATTCCAGTATCTCATTCAAGCTATGATAGAAGGTTCTAGAGCGTACGAGTTATTCACAAGTTTCCCCCCGACTGCCGACAATTATCATAAAGCGATAGACAGTCTTCAAGCTCGATTTGGTAGGGAGGACTTACAGGTAGAAGTTTACGTTCGTGAACTACTGAAGCTAGTTTTAATCAATGCAGTAAATTCTACAGAAAAACCAACACTTAGTAGCTTATATGATAAATTAGAATCACATCTCAGGTCTCTGGAAAGTTTAGGAGTTACTACAGAAAAGTGTACTGCAATGCTATACCCCTTAATTGAATCATCCTTGCCAGAAGACTTACTAAGGGCCTGGCAAGGGAATACTTCTTTCAGATGTGATTCTGTCTCCAAAGATCGTTTGAAACAGCTCATGGCTTTTCTCCAAAGTGAAGTTTTTTAGTGAGGAAAGAATTTCATTAGCAATGAAAGGGTTCAACATTAATACATCCTAAGGGCTCGAGATTAAGGGAGGCAAAAACCAAGGGAAGCCGCTGAACCAAATATCCCCACCGCTTCTACCTTGTTATCTACTGATATTTCTAAAAGACAGGAGTGTATATTTTGTCTTAAACCTCATTCAAGTTCAGAATGCATTAAAGCTCAACAAATGACTGTGGAGGAAAGAAGGAAAATCTTGAGTAACAAGCACTCTTGTTTTAATTGTTTAAAGGGAGGTCATCAAAGAAAAGCTTGTAAATCCGTTATTAGATATATTTTTTGTGGTGGGAAACATGTGGTACTAATGTGTTATAAACTTGGTAACAAAGACAAAGAAAGTGTTTCCAAAAATAATTTTGAGGCAGAAAGAAAGTCGATTAGTGAGGATGCCACTCGTGTAGGTAAGACTATGGCTAACGTCGCTTGTTCTCCTGAGGTATATTTGCAAACTCTGGCAGTTGTTGTTATGGGTAAGAGTAAACAAAAACAATGCGAGCGATCATTGATACCGGGTCTACTAAATCTTACATTGTGCGTGGCTTAGCTGAACAAATGGGGTACCAGTCAGACGGAAAGGAAACTCTAATACACTCTTTGTTTGGGGGAGTACGTTCCCAAGAGGTAAAGCATGATTGTTGCAAAATAAGTTTAAGAAGATTAGAGGGAAACTATTCCAAGGAACTGCAAGTTTTGAGCCAAGAAATAATTTGTGAAGATGTCCCATATGTCAGGAATGGTACTTGGAGTAATAAGATAAAGGATCTGAAGATTTGTTTAACAGCCGTACACGACCGAGGACCCATACAGATTCTACTGGGGGCAGATGTCGCAGGTGATTTGCTTACTGGGAGGACACATCAACTAAAGTGTGGTCTAGTTCTAGTTGAGACTGTTCTAGGGTGGACACTAATGGGAAAAATTATAAGTAATAAACCTAGAAGGGATGCAGCGTCACTGTTGGTGACATCATTGTTTTCAAAACAAACAAAAATTTGTGATCTCTGGGACTTAGAAATTCTTGGAATTACTGATCCTGCAGAAAAGGGATCTACCATCGAGAAGAATGAACGAGTTAGGAAGAATTTCCTTGAGACTGTGAGGCTGAATGAAGACAACAGATATGAAGTGTGTCTACCTTGAAGCGAGCAACATCCACCTCTTCCGGACAATAGCGAAATAGCTCAGCGCAGATTGGAGACAGTCATAATGAAACTACAAGCTGAGCAACATTATGGAGGATACGATGGCGTCTTACAAGATTGGATGGGGCAAGGAATTATTGCAATGTTATCCGAAGAAGAGCTGGCGAATGGCGGACACTATTTACCACATCGACCTGTCTTGAAAGAGAACAGCACCACCAAGGTAAGACCTGTATTTGACGCCTCTGCGAAACAGAGGAACGCTCCTTCTCTAAATGATTGTATTGAAAAAGGACCTAACCTTATACAGTTGATTCCTAATTCATTATCAGAGAAAATGATATTGGAGTCATCGCAGACATAGAAGAGGCATTTCTCCAAATAAGCATCCATCCTAGAGACCGTGACTTTCTAAGATTTTTTGGTAGGATAATGAAAGTACAGAAAAGATGAAAGTCAGTACAAATATTTCGTGGATGAAGTAGTACTAGTAGACAATGACAACCCCAAGAGACTGAATTGGCCGTTGGCAAGAGTGATGGAAGTTATCCCTGGTAAAGGTGGTGTTGTGAGACTTGTTCGTCTGGAGACTGAAAGAGGGGTGCTCGTGAGACCGGTGCAGAAAGTGTATCCACTCGAAGTGACATCTGCAGAAGACCACGTC
Organism: Anabrus simplex; assembly: GCF_040414725.1. Classification (NCBI taxonomy): domain Eukaryota; kingdom Metazoa; phylum Arthropoda; class Insecta; order Orthoptera; family Tettigoniidae; genus Anabrus; species Anabrus simplex. Next base: position 44,637,276 of record NC_090266.1, on the reverse strand, counting down.
TTCAGACAATTTAAGCTGTGTGAAAAGAAAGTAAGTGACCGAAGGACAGTTAAATCATCGACCGATGGCTCCAAACTGAAAACTAGTAGTGGTAGACTGGTGATTAAACCCAAAAGATTTGAGGATTGAGTGATAGTTTTTCACAAGTGTTCATTTATTCTATGTGGTAATTATCTCAAGTGTTTTTCTTTATTTTGAGTTCCAACAGAGACAAGAAAGGGGAGAGGTGATCTTGCTGTTTTGTATTGTGTATAGTAAATTCAGTTTTGTATTGTAATGTGGATAAATGATGTGTTGAGTTGTTCCCACAACTCAAGGTGGGAGGATGATGAGTTTGTAACATATTTGAAATTAAATTTAATTTGATGGAGTTGGCAGTAGAGAGAGATGTCTGGGTTAGGGAGTGTGTGTGGGTGTTGAAAAAATGTGAATGGCTGACATGGAGAAGTACTTGTTTTTTCTTCTGAATAAATAGTAAAAATATATGATTTCAGCGGGGTGTTTTTATGATTTTCAATTGGTGAACCTAACATTAGTGTTGGCGTTAACAATTCGAACCGTAATCTGTCTTATTCACTGCCTCTACGATCGTGATCATTACTCTTTTGCACTACTCCGTATTTCCTTGATATTCTATCACTTTATACATAAAGTTTAATTTCACCAGCGGTAATCGCGTGCATTTCGAATCAACTAAATTGCTCTTAGAACAATGGAAATGGCACATTTTGTAGGATGTGTATTCTTGCAGGATGGTAGTACACTAGGTGAATCAAGGTGCAGCAAAGCTAATGCAGTGAGCTTGAAGTTGTGATCAACGGTATTGTGAATGAAAGAAGTTGGCTCCTGGACAAAACTGTCTTTACACTGGACTGTTTTGAGACCAAATTTGCTGTATGCAAGTGAAAGCTAGATGTTCTTAGCAGACGTGAATGTAGCGAACATGATCATTGGTACAAACAGGCAGGAATGACAGGAGGGTACTCAGAATGAGGGATAAAGGCTAAGTTAGGAACGAACTCTGTTGATGAAGGTGTACGTATATACCGCTTTCGTTGGTGGGATCATGTCAGGTGAATGCAAGAGAACAGATTACATACGAGAATAATGGCCTTAGTCACGGTGGGAAAGAGAAGTAGAGAGAGACAAAGACGGTGATGGTTAGACCTAGTTTCTAATGATTTGAAGGTAAGAGGTATGGAATTAAATGAGGCCACAGAGCTAGTTACAAATAGAGGGTTGCGGAGGTGTGTAGTAAATTGACAGATGTTTGCAGTCTGGATGCTAAAACGCAAAACAGTCTGTAATGAAGATTTATGAATGTATGCACTGTATATAAATTATATATTATTTTAAAAATCCATATGCATATCAGTCATTGCAAAACCGTGACTCTATACCCCAAGTTCTTTAGGTGGCAAAAACCCTAACCATCAGGGGTTAAATCTGTTACGGAAACTATAGATTAAGGAAAGAACCATCCTGATTAAGATAATAGGTCCAAGGATTATAAAGGGATAAAGATATCACAGACCCATGAGGAACTATACCTTAAGCAAGAAACTTTACTCAACACTGTTATCAGAAGATGCGCCAGATTTTATGGACACCTAGAAAAGATGGAAGAAAACAACATTGCTTTGGTACAAACAAGTCCCACAAGGTCTTGAAACTTCCAAAATCCCCGAAACACTAATACACAACATAAAATTATCTGAAAAAGTGATGCAAAACGAAACAGAAATCAAGTTTTCAGAAGGGATTGAGATGAAATAGATCAGAAGAAACCAAAGGGCGAAGGAGATATGGGCAAGAAGAAAGCTCTCAAGCAGCCGGAACAACTTCAACTGCAATTGATTTTGAGGAGGATTTGTAATCCATAGTTTTTTCATTCAAAATAAATAATACGTCTTATTCACTGATCTATTCGTCCATAAATCCTAAATTGTACCATGATACTAACGATGTCAGATTTACCAATTAATGTAACAATATTTCTATGGTACTGAGGTAGAACCCGATATATCATGGAACTTGATTTTTCAGGAGCTGCTTTTAAAAGTTGGCAAGCTCACTGAAATTCATATTGTATTTCAATGACCTCTAGATTTAAGTAACATACATTTGTGAATGTAAAAAGAAGGAACAAGTTTTATTCCTATTAATTCAGCAAGTTCAGGAAACAAAATCAGTCAGTTGCCTCAATATCGGAATCATTATTTTGGGAACAGCATATTCAACAATCACCAGAATCTTACTGGACTCTTCATTGTAAAATCTACCATATTGCTATTAAAACCGAAAATTTTATATTTTTGGCATATCAGGTTCTGCCTTGTAACACAGATTTATAGGTCATATTTACATCACCACGTGCATAGACATGTACATCCACTTATATATGCCAGGCTGAACTTTATGTTGCTAGATATACCAGCAGACCATCTGCGGGCACTTCAGCATCTCTAAAAGCCATAATAGTAGGTAGTGGGACATTATTACCATTTATATAGCTGACTTTGTACTTTATAAACATAGATGTGTTGTAACTATAACAATAAAATTTAGTTTTGATTTACCTGAAGCTAGGACGGAGGATAGGATCACAGAGCAGGCAGAATATAGAGACTAGGACAAACTCCCAAATCTGTCCTCGCTACCATCTTTGTACAGGGGGTCCTATCCTCATCATTCCTGTCCCAAGCTTTATTAGAAGGGTGTGCGTCCATGCACACTGAAGGAGTCCTGCTAAACATCTTTACTCGTGATGTGGGACATGTGAGTTGAAGAGAAAGCCAGATGAACTCTAGGCGAGGGAAAGAAGAAAAAACAAAAGGAAACAGTTTTATACAGGTGGTGAAAGACAAGAAACCCAGAATAAGGAAAGGAACATACAAGCAAGCACATGTGAATATATTTTTACACTTACTAAGTATGTAACTTCCGGCCCTGCCATAAAGAGGTAGTATGCCTGCCTTTTACCCATGGTCCTGGGTTTGATTCCCGGCCAGCTTCGGGATTTTTATCTATAACTGAGGGCTAGTTCAAGGTCCACTCTGCCTACATGATTACAATTAAGAAACCATCTGATGGTGAGATGGCGGTCCCGTTCTAGAAATCCAAGAATAATGGCCGAGAGGATTCGTCATACTGACCACACGACACCTCATAATCTGCAGGCCTTCAGGCTGAGCAACGGCCGCTTGGTGGGCCATGGCCCTTTGGGACTGTTGTGCCATGTGGGGAAGTATGTACGGTAATAGAACATCTCAAATTTTGTAAACTTGTTGTACCCTGTCCCTGACATATACACATTTTTATTTAATTTATGTACTTGATTACTGAAACAGACAGGATTAGCTCATGATACATTTTATTACATAACAGAACTGAATATTTACAAAGTATGGGGCCCATTCAAAAGAAACTTAACTTTGAAAATACTGCACAAATGGGAATCTTAGTACTGTATAGCCGTATCTTTCCTAAGTAATTTGCCGTGCATTTCTGAAACAACTAGCTCAGTAGCTGTTAATTTGCAAGTGTGTTGAGTATGCCTTGTAACTGTGAAGATGTCCAAATATTACTAGCAGCCTATGACCATTTGCTTCTGCTCAAAGTGGGTGAAACATTTATAGAGATGTAGGCCTACCAAATGATGAAGACAGTTTATGGCAATTTGCCAAACTGAAGAAAGTGCGGTAGGTCAGGTTGAACATGAAAGTTTTGTTGACAGTCTTTTTTGACATCAGTGGTGTTGTGCACCACGAATTCCTACCTGGGAGTCAAATAGTGAACCGCTGGTATTATCTTGAAGTCTTGAGATGTTTGAAAGAAAATGTCAGGAGAAAAAGACCACTTTGGGAGAAACAATTTCCAGAGCCTCCGCTAAAATAATGCACCAACTACGCATTGCTGTTGATTCGTGAATTTTTGACAGACACTAAGACAACTATGTTTCCCCATCCACTTCACTCACCTGATCTAGCACTGGCCATTGCCTACGTTACTATAGTGGCCGCGACAAGCTTAAGGTTTGGTAGGTACATCAGAACGTGGGCCATATGTTTTCAGCTGCAGCTAGTTGCTTTATATGTAAACATTGTACAGTGTAATAAGTATTATTTTTTTCTTTAGAATTTGTTTTACGTTGCACCAACACAGATAGGTCTTACGGCGACGATGGGACAGAAAAGGCCTAGGAGTGGGCAGGAAGTGGCCGTGAGCTTAATTAAGGTACAGCTCCAGAATTTGCCTGGTATTGTCCCCGTTAAAATTGGCGATATTATGAATATTGTCAACAAGTGGAAAGTGAAAATTTTATTGTCTGCTTGGAACCGCAGCATATCATTTGGGGAGTAGTGGCGAGCTAAGAACGAGTTTTTTTCGTCGTTCAGAGGGGTGATACATCGGCAGGACTGTGCCAAGGTCAGAGCAAGCCACGTGACCACCGCACGCGCGCAACTCAGTCTGTTTCTGGAATAGTCTGCGCCAATTAAATGAGACCATCAGCCAATTACCGTTCTCGTTGAAGATCACACCTCCCAGGCTGATAATATAAAAAGGCCTTTTTTCGAGTAAATCGCTCTCTTGAAACTCTTACTCTGAAGTTCTGAAGCTCTTACTCTGAATATCCTTCGTCGTGTTGTGCTGCACCACGGTATCGGACCACGTGGAGAAGTAATTTCAGTTCAAGTCGACGCCGTTCTGCTAGAATTTAGAGAAACCATTAGTGTATTCCTATGGAATAAAAACGCTTTAAACACCAAGTTAAGTGTGACTGTGTAGACGAGCTAACTATATTCGACGTGCGCTTGTGGGATATACTTAATTTTGTCATCTCAGTTACAGCTTGTGACCGGCGTTCTACCGAAGTCGTCTTGGAAGTTGAACACCTCAAGATGGATAATTCCGCAACCACCGACATCATAATTTCATCGAGGGACACCTGCTACGGAGCCTCCATGGAGCTGTAAAAATGTGAGGCGTATCTGGTAATTGGAAGGAGACTGACCGGAGGAAAATGCTGAAATAATTGACTGTCGACGGGAATCGAACTCCATCAAAACTTGAGTACCTTTTTAATTTAATTTATCTGTCTTACCTTTTGTACAACTAAAGGTCTTTCTTCTTTAAGTCGTAGACCTATTAGTTTGTTGTAGTTAGAAATATTTCATTTTTCCACTTCTTAAGGTGTCGTGGTAGACTAGGTACGTGTGAATGAAATTTTTGAATCTATTAGAGTAGACATGTAGGTTGTCTTTGAATGATTTCCCATGCTTAGGAGCTTTATACTTAATAATCACTGACCACGCGATAAATCTACTTTCCTTGTAATGTTGGAAGTTACTGGACTGAAATTTACGTGTACATTTTGAGTGAATAGGGTCGAACCTAGTGTCTTTTAAGATCACTTGTTGTATTTATGATGAAGTCATCTAATTTTACGATATTCCACGAGGATCAGTAGATGTAATAATCACTTAAATAGTAATAATATTGACTAAAGATCGGGTAAAGCAGAATTAAACGCTCGTGAGCCATAAAATTACTGTAGAGTCCTTATATGTGAGATTGAATGTGCTCTGTTCATGAAGAGTCTGGAATATGACCAATCCTGAGGGATACTTGTTGTATAATTGTGCAATTGATGATTTAATGGTGATATTTGACTTATTCTTGTGTATTGGGAACGCAAGATAGATTATAATTATTGGAGCACGTGTTGCGAGTGTATTTTACAAGTAGGGAATAAAAATAATACGATTAAGGCTCACGCTCGCGATAGTTTCAACCTGTAGCCCAAACGATGGTAGTGCTTATGGATTTTACTAGAATCTTCCATTAAAATTTTATGAGTTAGATGAACTTACGTTGATATGTGAAATGTGTTTCTACCAAGTGATACCCATGACTTCGATCACTAGCCACTATAAATGAAGGATAATTTCAGTACACAGATTATTTTTGCTAGATATTACGCGACCTGACCAACTCTAAAAATCATGAATAAACTTGCCAAAACAGGATTCGATGTAAATAATGTACATAAAAGACGTGTTTCCTAGTGTGAATGTGTGTATGCAAGTATGTATATTTTTCTTGTATCATGTTGGTCCCATTTGATTTGATCTGGTCGTGCACCTGCTGCGACGCAGATTACACTCATCGTTGTGTGTTGCCTTAAGAAGTAATTTTCATGCCCTTAAGGGAAAGTTTGGTTAACTTAAGTCGAGGAAGACTAGAAAAGGGATTTATTTTCTTCATTATCAAGATTTAAAAGGAAAGATCATCTCGTTATTTTATGAAGGCACTCGATTTGTAAATACAATTTATTTAACTAGCTCACACGTTGGTAATGTAAACTTCTGACTCATTTATAGTTGAACTTTGAAATATTTTAAGATTAATTTGAATAGAAATGAAATACAAAGGTCAGAAGTGTAGTTCGTTAGCCGCATGATTACTTGGAGTTATGGTGAAACCATGTCATTAATAATTAATTGAAAATAATTATTCTGAAATGCTAATGACGATCATTAGGTAAATAATGCAGTGGAAATTTAATGAGAACACGATCGTGTGACAATGAAACATAGGTTAATTAAATGATGAGAAATTAATAATAATAATAATAATCAGAATAATAATTAATTAATTTTGAAAATTTTGAAATCAATTTTCATTTTCTACTAAAGTTCATGTTGGTGTCATTGACTAATGTTAAATGTTGTAAATGATAAATTCAGTTGAGTACATCTTAAAACCACGTGTTGAGACTTCTTTGAGTTGGTAAAGCTTTGAACACATTTATTGTAAAACACTCGTAAGCAAGACAGCTGTTTATGATTTTATGAACTTCTATGTTAACTTATTTAATTCTTTCAATCAAATATTTTGATTCGGAAAGGCAAGAGGCCTAATTTTTCTTTGGTTTTCATTACAGCACAGTAAGGCTGGAGATTAAGAGCACGTGTTACCATAAATGAAGAAATGCAATATTATGGAAGTTCTATTTTTGTAAAACACATCAGCAAGAGTATTTTATTTGTTGTTTGCTTATGTGAATAAATGTCAGAGTGTTGTTTTAATATTTCTTTTTATCCTGCTTGGTCATCAATCCTTAACATCCCTTAAATGCCTCTAGAAAGTGATAGCCAACGATCGAACGGTCCACCTTGGGATCTCTCGCTCGATGGCTGGGCTTAGCTCGGGAAAAATGGGGGCAGTATGAAAATGGGAAAAAGCGGAAAACCATCTTCAGGGCTACCGACAGTGGGGTTCGAACCCACTATCTCCCGGATGTAAGCTCACAGCTGCGTGCCTCTAACCGCACGGCCAACTCACCCAGTATGTAAGTATTTTTGTTAGAAATGATGGAATGTTTCAACCCTCCTTGTGTGCTAATATTTTCAGTAGATGTTATCAATTGTTTCCAAGTTTGTGTAGTGAAGTTGTGCTCCTAAATGGTGTAGGTATAGCGAGTAATATCTCGGGAAGACTAGAGCAATACTGGTGAATAATTAGGTATTACTTCACATTTATTACCTCTTATACACAGTTGTAAATGGTCCATTTTTGTCTAGTATTGCACATCAGATGATTCCATAAAGGGAAGAGAGTGTCATGTTTCACAAATTTGCCAGGGATGCCGAACTGAAAGAGAAATGGACTTAAATTATTTGTAGGCAGTGGGGAAATCCAGGTACTCTTTGCAATGCTAAAGAATCTTCTCGAACTTCCAGTGCCCATTACGTGACTTAAGCATTATTGCTTCCTAATACAGTTTCCTCAATTTTTCATTATTATTATCCTCATCAATTGTAGCTTACCTCTGAAAAAAAGGAGACCAGCTCCAAGATCAAATTATTTGCCTCTAAGAAGAAAAAAAGACGGAGGCTTGTGCAGGAACAAAGCAGTGATGCTGAAATTCACGCCTATAGAAGTAGTGTGGTAGCAATACTCGCGAGTTAAGTACCCAGGATTCATTACCCTCCTTAGACAAACAATATATTGAACAATTAAGAAAAATAAATTTAAGATTAAGGGCAACAATAATTAAAAGGAGAAACTAAACAATTGAAGAAACATAAGAAAACATAACGCAATCATCAGAATTAAACCATAAAATAAAGACGCCTCAAGAAAATGTTAACAATGGAGAAATTAAAGCATCTTTCAACTAAAACAAATTGATTTGTATGGCAAGAAAAATGGTGATGTACAAAGAAACAACGTTGAAGGTATGTGAACTTTGACACAGAAGATTCCTCTGTCTGGCAAATACTTTTTTGACAATTGCTGAGGAAATTCATCATAATGAAAACAAGAGGAACAAAGTCGGTAAGGTAATATATGAAACACTTGTCATCACAACACAATCCACAATAAAATGTTTTCAGTACTTGCTCTCAATGGAATTTCGGTACGTGTTAAGTAGGAATTTATCTAGTGATAGTACAGAATTCCTGTTCAGCTATTTGCGGAGAAAAGGGGGTTTCAGCATCATGATGGATGTTAGATCTTGCTTTATGCACTGGAAACATCTCTGAAAACACGGATGATAAATCCATCTGATTCTTTTAATACTGAAAGACAGACTTTTAAAGAACTAGATTCCATTAGGGCACAGCAAGTAGTTCAACAGAAAACTCAAGTTATGATTCCTCAGAATGTTCCAACACTCAGAATTGCCTTGAGAAAGTAGGTTACTGAGGCATTTTCCGAATAAAACACATTTTCGTATTTTAAATGTTATATCCCGTGCAACTCAGCTGAAAACATCAATCGCATGCTCATATTATCTGAGCTACGGTTGGTAGTTGATAGCTAAATGATTTATCAGCTAAAACTAATATATTTCTTTCTTTTTGGAAACACTCATTAACAGTGAACTGTCAGCGATTATTGGCGCTATATTTTTCAAGGTGCGGAAGAAAATACATAATCCTCTTCTTGCTTTGAGCTTCTATCATCAACTGTCAGTGTCTCATTAAGGCACAAGGTCGAGGAGCCTCAAGAAAATATGTGTATTTCATTGTAGTAGCATTGAGACATTTGGGACATGCCCGTGTCTTAAGATACTGAAAGATTATATCGTCTGGCAATCTATGAGTATTAAGTTCGTCAACAAGCAGCCACAATGTAAGTCTCTTTTTACTGTCATTTTTAACATTTAACACCCTCTTTTCGTTCAATCTTATATAACAAATTTGGCTTTTCCCCGTTTTATAGTATATTCAAAGAATTTGGTTTTCAACGTGGCTCGCATGTTTAATAATTAAGAAGTTCATCCCACACAAGAAAAATAAGTCACTCAGTGGAGCCACGCTGTGAAATTGACTTTTTTAACATAAGGCTACGGCTGCTACCTTCCCAATCCTAGTCCCATCCCATCCTTCTGTTGCCGAACATCTTTGATATGTTAGTGTGATGTTAAGCAGGTAGCTAAAACTTGACATACACATTGTTTTATTATTAGGAGGATTTGTATAAAGTATATAAAGTACTTCGTTAATAATAAGAAAGAGACGATTTAGAACACATGCTAAGACACCCGGGACTTATTAATTTAGTTTTTGAGGGAAGTGTAGGCAGTAAGAATGGTAGAGGTGGACAATGGCACGAATATAACAAACAAATTAGAGAAGTTGTAGGATATAGTAGTTATGTAGAAATGAAAAGTTTAGCACAGGATAAGGTGGGATGGAGAACTGCATCAACATTTTTATGGACAGATGGCCCAAACAACAACAACAACACATGACAAGCGGGCACAAACAAACAATGATTTGTGACATGGACGATAATCATAATACAGGCCTATTATTTACGACATAAGACAATCCTTGGTAGCGATACCTAACATTCGACATGTCAGAAATTCCTCAATGAAAAATTCAACAAGGGAGACAGCAGATTCTTAATTCAGAGCCAAAATATACAGAGATAATTATCCTCCTAAATTCATAAAGGCTTTGGCCTATTCAACTCCAAGTTCAAAGACATCGGTGGGGCTACCTTTACTACAAAGGGGATATATGCGACATGCTAATTCCTAAATAAAATGCCAAAGCTTGTCGGCAACTCATACACATCATGTAACAACTCACTGGCCTTTATTTGATGAATCAATAATACTCTTAACCCAATCACGCGAAGATCCACATGCTCTATCTGACATCTTTACTCACTTATTTATGACATAATTCACCTGAAACTATCTCTACAGATATGACATTACATCTGAAATAAGAAAATTCAATTATTCACAGCAAAAACACAATTGGAAACAATATTAGCTTGCACTTGTAAATAAAAAATTTTAAAATACTTCCCTGAATAAATACATTTTGAAATATTTCCCTGAATAATTACACAATGGAATATTATTAACACTTCTGGATGGTCCTAAATATGCCACTATGGACGTTTAATATGCCTAAATTACTTCGACATTCCTAGCACGGAAAATTAACAATCATTAAACTATCACCAATGAATTTATAAACATGAAGACAAGTTAAATTTGCAATACATCATTTCATTACCATCTGGTATAGAAGCTGAGATCCCGTCTGTTAGCTATGCTCAATTGGTCACTGTCGGAATAAATGACGAAATTATTTGTAAAAAAAACTATACTAGATAATGAACATTCATAAACAAGGTTGTAACATACTGAAAACGTATAATATATCTCTATATATTTCCACTTAGAATATCGGCGTCCTAGAGTATATCATTACCTTATGAATGAATCATTCATAGACAGAATAGTGGCGATTGGGAATTAGAATTGGGGGGGGGGGGCGGACGAGAATTTATAGACAACAAAAAGATTTGGTTCTAAGTGATATAGTTGTGTGTGTTTTAGATATCAAAATTTAAAAATTTAGCTACAAAATGGTAAGTTCTTGATGCTTTCTAAGCAAATTTCGATAGAGACGTAAAGGTTGACAGCCTACCAACTTAAGTACCGTATAATTGTACTTTGCAATAACATTTTCACCAAAGGAACAATAATTACACATGTATTACAATTATAGAGAAGTATGGTATGATTATACAATAAAAGTCATTTAGCAATACCTAAGTGTCCATGACCTTGGCTACCCTTCATTGCAGCACGTGTTACATATCGCTGCACGGGTCTCTACTACTTGCTGTGGCAGTGTACAAATCAGCCGCAAAGAATGACATTTTCTGCGTATTTATGCCAAGTTCTTTTAAAATTAAAGAAATTAAAGGAAATAATTGTCTGAATAAGAGCCAGGGTTTATACGAGGGCGAATCAAAAATTAAGTTACACTAGCTCGTCGCGATAACACGCTGTATGTCGTGACCGTGGCCAATAGGGAGCAAGCTACAGTAACTGCTGCTACGTCCGATAGGAAGGTTGGTGTGGTATCCAATCGTGTTGTGTGTGCAGAGCAGGCTAGGCTCCATGGCGCGTCAACTAGATGTTCACTCCAAATTGGAGGTGCGTGCAACGATCAGATTTCTATGGGCTAAATGGCTTAATCGCATGGACATTATTCGTGAAATCCCTGCTATATATGCTGAGCGTGCAATTTCTCGCTCAGGTATTGTAAAGTGATGTAAGCAATTTGATGCCGGACGCACGGATTTCGCGGAGAAATATTGCGAAGGCAGGCCCGCCATGCCCAGTACTATTGAAAATATTGGCCGTGTGGATGGGATCATTAGAGAGAATTGGCGCATAACACTGTAGGAAATTGACAGCATGCTGAACATTTCGTATGACAGTGTGTTCTCCATTGTTCACCAGCACCTTGGATTTCGTAAAATGTGTCAAAGATGGGTCCCAGGTATGCTCACCGATGTTCAAAACGGACGTTTCTTGTCGTCACTGACATTTTTTCAACGGTATTCTGTGGAGGGCAACGAATTTCTGCGGTGAATCATCACAGGGGATAAAAGGTGGGTCCACCACTTCACCCCTCCCGAAACAAAGAGAACCTCGATGGAATGGGTGCACACCATATCACCAACGTAAAAGAAGGCCAAGGTCCAACTTTCAACAAAAAAGGTAATGACGACATTGTTCTTTGACATGAAGGGTGTGGTGCACATGGAATTTATGCCACCGGGCCGAGTGGCTCAGACGGTTGAGGCGCTGGCCTTCTGACCCCAACTTGGCAGGTTCGATCCTGGCTCAGTCCGGTGGTATTTGAAGGTGCTCAAATACGACAGCCTCATGTCGGATGATTTAATGGCACATAAAAGAACTCCTGCGGGACTAAATTTGAGCTCCTCGGCGTCTCCAAAAACTGAAAAGGTAGTTAGTGGGACATTAAGCCGATAATATTATTAAGAATTTATGCCAAAATGCATGACAATCAACTCGGCTTCGCACTGTCAAATGTTGAAACAGTTGCGTATGGCAATTAAAGAAAATCGGCGGGGAAAATTGAGCACTGGTGTGATTGTATTGCACGGTAATGCAACACCTCACGCGGCCCGCCCAACGTCCGAACTGCTGCAGCGATTCAAGTGGCAGTTATGGCAACATCCTCCATAGAGTCCAGAATTAGCGCCATGCGATTATCATGAGTTCAGTAAGCTGAAAACGGATCTCGGTGGACGATGATTCTGAAACGATGAGGAGGAGAAAAGCAGCAATTTCGAGGTGGTTACATAGCGCTGGAGGTGACTTCTACGCATCCGGAATTGAAAAGTTTGTTGAACGTTCCGAGAAATATTTACAGTCGCTTCGGGACTGTGTGCAAAAGTAAACTTACATTGCATGTTGTCATAGCCATGTTGCCTATGTGTAGGTGGTTTCATAAATGGCCATAACTTGGAAGTGTAACATACTCTCTGACTTGCCCTCGTACCAATACCTTTTTAATAATTATTAGTTTCAGGCAATTTTAAAAAATAACTGATCGGTTATTCAGTCAGCGAAAATTAAAAAAGAGTTTTAGGTGGCTAAATTGGTATTGTACCGGGCGGTACACCTATACACCTCACATTTAAATCTTGCGCCAATTAGAGCTCCTCTAGAGGAGAAACACTGAATTTGGAACTAGACCTATTATCTGCGCACTTTTTATCGATAGATTTGTGTACGGGTTTGAGGAGTAAGGAGGGAGCAATTCCGGTTCCGTAAGTACTGCCAACTGAATGGAGATGAAATCTGAATTGAATCGATAATATGATCAATCGATATGAATTTTGCTAAACCTTTGTTATCTTAAGCCAACAACTGTGTCACACACACATTATGCAATATTATATAACATTTCTCGATGCGAATCTTATTCCTAGAGTGAATTCTATAGTTTGGCTTTGCTGTGTAAATAACAACAGTACTAGTACGTAAAGTGTACGCCAGATGTCGCACAGAGATGCATAAGCGATTCATAGTTTGTGTTTTAAATGTTGCCAGTTCGAATCTCGAAGATTGCCGAAATGGACCAATTCAGCACTAGGGTGTAAATCTATCCAGAAAAGGTGCGCAGATAATACTTAAACTTTTACTCAGAAGATGTCACTACCTTAATTTTGTGATGGTGACGTTTCCAGTACTGTGTGTATTTCAACTTGTTTTTGTCTTCCGTTCATCAAGAAATTTGGATATTCTCTCATAGAGGTCACTACAAAAAACTATGATCATGCACCCTGGTGCGAAGTGAAGGAACTTTATTCGAAGAAATTTTGTATTCATAAGTTTGTTCTTTACTAAATTATGTTCATTCATTTGAGGGTTTTTGAACTGCGGATTTTCACGTCTCTTGGCCATTTGATCAACATCTAACTGAGTGTGTGTATGTGAAGCAGGAGGCGGGTGGTGCCTCTTTCATCAGGCAGCAGTTCTTCAGCAAGGTAATGGCCGTTTAACATCTTTATTTCTTTCTAGCTCAGCAGTTTAACCCGCGGGAAAGGTCCGAAACTCTTACCATGTAACCTACTTTTCTAAAAATGTCATTTTCTGCCGGCTTATGTAAAAACTTCATAAAATGTTCAACCGTAATTCGGGGATAGAGAGTGATTTACCCTCTCGAGCTCCCCTTCATATTGGTTTGAGGTGACTACGTTTTGTAACTGGTTTTCTCCTTTCGGTAATGTCTTAAATTATTCTTATACGAGTCACCTCCATAGTTTGGGAACAGCCCCTGTTTCATCGGCCTAGTGCCTTTTAGGTTTTAAGAATGCATATTTAGGAGTGCAAGTACACGCCTCCATTTAACTTGGTATTCTGGGCCATTTACTTAACCTGTTATTTTTCTTCTAAGGCCCAGTAGGTTGCGTACGAGATACCCCCGTTTCATTTGTGTAAGTTGTGCCTTGATGGCAAGTAATTGTAAAGTCTGATATTGCCTTGAACAGGCTTGAAAAACTGAGAGCGTGTCAGCTCTTTTCTAGTGTTGTAAGAATGTCTCTGGGAGGCTTGACATTGTAAAGTGGGAGCAAGTGCTCCATGTTATTAGGGGATTTCTGCACTTGAACAAATTTGTGCGTTGAGCTAGGAGCTCGAAATTGTAAATCTAGGGGTTTTTAGCGCAAGAGAGTTAAAATTCTTGGATCCTTTTAAGTTTTGTTTTTAGATTGCTATGTCTTTGTAATTTACCTAAAGTGAAAAGCTATCAAATTTCTATTGATTTCTGGAAAATATAACCTTTGTTAAAATTTTAAATTAACTTTGACTTAGTAGTTAGACCCATTCATCCCGGCACCTTCTTTAACCCCTGCTGTTCCACAGATATCCCGGAAGAGGTATAAACATTGAAATTTTCTCCAGAAATTGGGGCGCTCCCTAATAGCCACCACTGAATAGAATGATACAAAAATTGTTTACGTCAAGGAATATCAGTCCCCTTGTCGAGCATCGAACTGCTACTTACAAATCACTGAAATAATACTGCCTTGATATTGGTTATTATTATTATTATTATTATTATTATTATTATTATTATTATTATTATTATTATTATTATTATTATTATTATTGTACCGGGAGGTACACCTCTACGCCGCACCTTAAATCTTGCGCCTAATAGAACTCCTCTACTGGAGGAACAGTGCACTTGAAACTGGACCATCTTATAAATTTACTCTGAAGATGGTACCACTAAAATTTGATGTACCGTAATTTTGTTATTGTGATGTTTCCAGAACTGTGTGAATTTCAACTTGTTTTGTTTCCCATTTATTCTTTATTGTGATGTTTTCAGTACTGTGTGAATTTCTACTTGTTTTGTTTGCCCTTTATCAAGAAGTTTGGACTTTCTTCAACAGATGTCACTGCTTATGAACTATGATTATTCACCCTGGTGCGAAGTTGAAGAACCTTGATTTGAAGAAGTTTTGTATTCATAAGTTTTTTCACTAAATTTCGTTCATTCATTTTTTGGTTGGCAATATTTATATTTTCTTCCCACCAGTTTTGAATTTAGCCAATCACGAATTTCTGTAATTAATTTTCCGCCTATCGCAGGCTTCTTCCTCGATTTTGAGTGTAACCTTTAAATTCTCCAATAAAGTGAGAGGGTGTGGCTGTTTTATTCATGAAAGGTCTCGAACTTTCCCCGAGGGTTTATAAACTGCGGATTTTCACGGCTCTTGGCCATTTGATCGTCATCTAACCTAGTGTGTGTGTCAAGCAGGAGGCGAGAGGCGCCTCTTTAATCAGGCAGCAGGTCTTCAGCAAGGTAATGGCCAATTAACGTCTTTATTTCATGCTACCTCTGCAGTTTAACCCGAGGGAGAGGTCCGAAAACTTAACTATGTAACCTACTTTTCTGTAAATGTAATTTCTCCCGGCTTTTGTAATAACTTCATAGAACTTTAACTGCAAATCGGGGATAGAGAGTTATGTACCCTCTCGAGCTCCCTTTCATATTGGTTTGAGGTGACTACATTTTGTAACTGGTTTTCTTCCTTTCCGTAATGTCTTAAATTTTCTTTCGTATACGAGTCACCTCCCTAGTTTAGGAATAGCCCCTGTTTCATCGGCTTAGTGCCCTTTAGGTTTTAAGGATGCATACTTAGGAGTGCAAGTACTCGCCTCCATTCTATTTGTGTTTGGGGCCATTTACTTAACATGTTTCTTTCCGCAACGGCCCGATAGGTTGGGTACCAAATACCACTGTATAATCATTTTTCCTATTGTAAGTTGTGCCTTCAGAGACCAGAATTTGTAATTTAAGGCTGCCTTGAATAGGCTTGGAAAACTGAGAGCTTGTTAGCTCTTTTTCAAAGTTTTTGTAAGATTAATGAATGCCTCTGGGAGGCTTGATATTGTGAGTTGGGACCAAGCGCTCCATGTATTGAGGGATTTCTGCCCTTGTGTAAATTTGTACATTTGTAAATTCGAATTAAGAGCTCACAAAAATTGTCAAACTAGGGGCTGGTAGCCCAAGTGTGTTAAAGTTCCGAAATCTTGGATTTTTCCTAAGTCTTGTAACTGGACTGTCATTGTTATCTCACTAACAAGGGAACATCGGCAATGGTCAAGTCGCCGATCGCGATGAAACTTGGAAAACACATTGAGGTACACGTAAAAACGATGTCGGCATCAATTTTTGGTGCCAACATTCATTAGGGCGTTAACTACGGGGAGTAAAATTTGCGACATTTCAAATTCCGCGCGATCAGCGATGAATACCTGCTGGCCAATGGTAAGCCTGCACACTGCGTGCTTGGAGACACGCCTCTGCCCCTCCTCCCCACCAGGCTCCAATTGGTTCGCCACCGCACGTTTCCCTTTTCCCCGCGCTTGCCGGCTGCTTAGCTGTTCAACGGGACTGGCTCTATACTTTGCTTCTTTTCGTACTATAATAATTATTGAAATCCTTTAAATAACGTTCCGTTTCACACATAATGATAATAAATAACCTACACTAATACACCCGTATTTTATTCAAATGTCATATTTTCATTCCTGCTAATTCCGGTGAGTTGTCACATTCGTGGGCACAACTCCGAGTTAAGTACCACCGGGCGTAGTCAAACGTGGGATGGGGTACTGCGTCCGACCTACGCTTAAATTATTATTTACTTCTAAAACGCCTTAAAGCTGTCGGTAGTGTCCTTTAGATTTGACATACATATTGAAACAGGAACGCCCGTACTTCAATTTTTCGGAAAGCATGAATAACGTCAAGGCGTGTACGGTTCATGCTTAGAGAGTAAGAGAAAAGGGTAGTGAAATAAACTTATGATTAAAGTGGAACTTTCAGTTTATTCAAGAGATAAGCAAAGGAATTATATCACCTTTTACAGATGTATTGTGAGATTGTCCTTGAAGGTGTGGAGGCGACGTTGTTCAGCGGCGTCGGCGTCGTCCCGCGTCGTTGGTCTTGTCTCAGGATTGTACGTTGACGGCGACTCGAACCCGAGGCAGATCGTGTAGCGTGAAACAGTTGTTAAGGAGCTGTGAAATGAACTTACGAACAGAATGTCAAGGGGATCTGGTGCGACATTTTTCTACCGCACTGCGAATTAAGGCGAAGCAATTTTGAATAGTTTCCACAGTAAACAGTGTTGGACGCACTTTTGAAACAAAGATGAAATCAAAGTCACAGTCCGTGGGAATAATGCAGTAGGCACTATCGTACTTGAAATAATAAACAATGAAAGCAATCTGGAACCTTCCGAGATGCAATAATTAAGCACTTCGCTCAATCTCAAAAAAATAAATTAAATTCTTTGGATACAGTCTCTGCACTGTATGCAATGAGATCAGCACGCACACTCTCGTTAAAATAAATTAGAGCTTCTACGAATATAAAGAAACAGTTTATGACAGTCCAAGTTCTGTTACGTCGTAATTTTCTCTGAGGCAAGGTTATCACTGAGGCGTAATTTTTGACAGTTTTATGAGGGGATTTGACATAGTCTTGGAATGAAATGAATGTTGGCACAGTTTATGATAGGAGATATTAACACTGTTTTCACGCGGAGTGATAGACACAGCCTTTGAAGGGGAAAAAAGAAAGCACTGTTCTTTACAAAATAACGTGATACTGTTCGTAAAAGAATTGTTCAGTTGCTAGGGCACAATTTTACGAGACAGCTAAACACGGTAGAGGAAACAACTACAGTACAGTTTCATACGTACAGTCTTTATAAATTCACAATCCACAGAAGGCTATCAACATGAACACTTTCGAACTCATGTACTCATCCGGACAGAGTAACGAACCGTATAGCGAGGCGACGATGTGCTTGCTTGCACACACACACTGAGTGACACACACACTCACTGCATACTGCACACTGCTTTACTCCAGGCTGGCGACTCCCTTTTATTGCCGAAGGTCGGACGGCGTGGTTGCACATGTGGGCATCTAGAAAAATTTATATCTCGGCCATTCTTCCGCCGATTTACATGAAATTTTGGCTAGCAGCATTTATTGTTCAGGCCTACAAGGTGACGTTCTCGAAATTATGATATTACATTCTGTTCATGATGAAATGCCATAGAACAGGAGAGAACCTTCGGTGTGACGTCACTTGGCCTTGGCTGGCACTCTGGAGCAGTGCTAGCTTGCACGCTCTCTCCCACAATGCCTGCGCACTCGGCGCATGTTTTGAATGCATACAGGCGGGTGTTAGCGAGTTCCTTTCAAGAAATATATGAACGTGAATGCTCGCAGGGCATTCCCGTTTCAATATGGAATTAATTAAATTAAATCGCCCACCACTACATGAATCTCCGACCTTTAAACAACGTTAAATACCTTTTTATGTAAAGAAATTACGTACCCGGGTAGAGAATCTCATTGAATGTAATGAAATTCGGTACGTCGGAATATCAAAACCTGGTTATAGGTCGAGATCTTCTTTTTATGTCCCATCCCCCCCCCCCCAACCATTTTGTGTACGCTATCAGTTGTGTCATAACGAAACGACATCGCGGACGACAACAACAACAATTATAAACTCCGAGTTTGAAACTACTGGTATTTTCCGATTGCGTACTCTGGTATAAGAAATAGGCCTATAGGTAGAATGTTTTTATTTGTGCTTGTACTGAACGATTTATTTATGTTTTGCAGTGACAGGCACAACACATTTCAATTGCAGCAATGGTCGTCGAATATAAATAAATTTAATGCATAGGCAACTTTGATATGAGTATGACATGGAATGTAGTAAAGTTTGACGTAATAAGAAAAGCCTTGAAAAATAAAAAAGATGTGCATTTATATATGCAGTAGATATACAGTAATCACAGGCAGGCCTGCAGTATTACTGTACCAGTACTTTTGCGTTATAGCTGACGATATTAAAGTATCACAATACAGTCTTCTGGGTATAATGGCAGTTATATACGCAAAAACTTAAATGGCTATTGTACGAACTGGTATAACAACAAACAATTACAAGGTAACACAATAAATGACTCCGTATACATTACATCGGGCAAACTCCCCGCCAGTAACTGATAGTAAACAAAAACAATCTTTGGTCTATTCGAAACATTAAAAAATAGTGAAAAGAAAACCGAAACAAAACACAATTAACAACAGGCACCATTCTTCTTTATTTTACTTTTTGCTAATTGCTTTACGTCGCACCGACACAGATAGGTTTTATGGCGACGCTGGGATAGGAATGGCCTAGGAGTCGGAAGGAAGCGGCCGTGGCATTAATTAAGGTACAACCCCAGCATTTGCCTGGTGTGAAAATGGTAAACCACGGAAAACCATCTTCAGGGTTGCCGACAGTAGGATTGGAACCCACAACCTCCCGGATGCAAGCTCACAGTCGTGCGCCTCTAACCGCACGGCCAACTCGCCAGGTGCAAACGTTTTCATAAACATTTCAGAAAACGTAAACTGACTAATACAATGTGTAAATTACAAAGGACAGAGATGAGGAAGGTTGATAGAGTACCCAAAGTATAGCACCGAATCTCTTCGACAGCTAAGAAAACGGGCTGGCGAGTGGTGAAGGGAAACGTGCGGTGGCGAACCAATTGGAGCGTGGAGGGGTGGAGGGGCAGAGGCGTGTCTCCAAGCACGCAGTATGCAGGCTTAGCATTGGCCAGCAGGTATTCATCGCTGATATCGCGGAATTTGAAATGTCGCAAATTTTAGGCTCCGTAGTTAACGCCCTAATGAATGTTGTCGCCCAAAATTGATGCCAGCATCGTTTTTACGTGTACCTCAATGTGTTTTCCAAGTTTCATCGCGATCGGCGATTTAACCATTGCTGATGTTTCCTTGTAAGTGAAAGGTTGTTAAAGTTTAAAAAAATATAACCTTCAGTTTGAATTTTAAATTTTATTCTGGACATTGTAGTTTGACCCTTTCACCCTGGCACCTTCTTTCACCTCTGCTGGTCCACGGGTAACCTCGTAACAAAAGGTAGCAGAGCGTGGTTGAATGGGTCTCAATTAAGCTCCTTTTGACGGCTAAACATCGGATTCGATTTATACTCTAACAATTTTCTCAGTCGCTGGAGTTTTCTTTTTTCACTTTTCTAAATTTGTGAATTTCTTTCATCATGTCTGGCCTCGCGAAGTCCACCATCCCGGCTACTTGCGCAAGGAGGAATTAATTTACGAATTGCTTATTAGGAATGTTCAATCTGGAGGCACGGTTGCGGCCGATACCGCCAAGCTTAAAGAGTCTTTAGAATTACCTATTAGTATCCCCACTTTGGGGGAGAAGGAAATTGATGAGGCTCTCTCCACTATCACTAATATCACCACTGAGCTAGCATCCGTTGTTAGTTTTTTGAAGTGAGTGATCCTTCGACTAACCAACTTAAAAGAGTGCAGGCGTCTCTTAAGTTAAACGAAGTTCAGGGTAAGGAGGCAAGTAATCTTGTTGAACACCTTTCTAAAATGTCCAGTAAAGTTAGTCAATTGTTAACTGGGACTGCTACTCCCAAAACCGACCAAGCCGCTGTTGTAAACATTGTAAGTGAGGAAGACCCGTCCAAGAATGTAGAAAGCGGGAAATCGGTAGCTACTCAACAAACTTCTGCCCCATTAGGGAATGAGTCTTATCGTCGTACCTCAATTCCACTTTTCTTTTTGAATAATACTGCCTCTGAAGCTTCTTCACCCCCTATGCCTTTACCGATTATTTCACCCGGGTTCAGTAGTTTGCCTCATCCTTTAGCTATGTTGCTCAGGGGAATTTCTAAATTTTCTATTAATTACACTAAAGAGGTTATTTCATTTTTAAGGTTTTTAGTTGAATTCCAAGATCACGCTCTAGAGTTTTCTCTTTCCCCTTCTCAAATTCCTCAAATTATTTACCCTTACTCAATAGGTGTCATCTCAGACAAAATAGTCAGAGCCATAGGTGAACAATCCTCTATTGAAGACTTCCAAGCACACCGTCTGGCGTTTTTCATTCCGGCTCGAGCAATGCCATCATTAATTCAAAGGTATTATTACAGAGTAGGGCGACTGGATGAAAATCTCGCCTACTACATCCAGGACATTAAGTTCTATACAAGGGTATTTGCTCTTCATTTCCCAGAGGATCAAATTGTTCAGACCATTGTGGAAGGCATTTACCCACCCTACAAGTCATACTTGTGTTTTGCGTCGCGCCCTCAAACTTTTGCTGAATTATTGGCTATGGCGGTCTCAGCCGAAGGAGTTAGGTATGCCGACACCTTACGAGTCGCTAAGGAGCCCCCTCCGTCTTCGAGTAATTTTCGGCCGCAACCTCGCCGAACTTTCAATACCCGCAAATTCTATGCTTGTGGGTCGGCAGATCATTTGTGTAACAAGTGCCCAGTGATAAAATTCAGTGGGACAAAGAATGAATCAAGGTCATCCCAAGGCTGTTTTAAATGTGGCTCATTTAATCAGCTTGCCAAGAATTGCCCTAATGCCAATAGCACCCTCTCCTGTTCACCTTTTGGTGCAACCTCCACCCATTCCAGTAATAGGAAATGACTAGTATCTCCGGCTGAGTCAGTGTGTTCATCCCTTCAAGGCTCAGCCCCTGTTAAACCGCCCGAACGCTCAGGCTCGGAACAAGGTAGAAGTTCTTCTAACTCCGCACTTGAATACCCCAAAGAATGCCTTAGGATTGCGGCGGAGACCCACGCACTTGTACCTTTTCTGAAAGTGGAATTGAATAATGAACCCGTTACCGCTCTATTAGATTCATGGAGTGTTTGTTCCATTATTTCGGCGACTAGTATTCTAAATTAAAGCCTGTTTGTAAATTTTCTGATTATTGTTCGACTTCAGTTCAATGCGTTTCGGCTAATCCTTCTCCATTATAAATTTTAGGTTTCCTATTTGCAAAAAATTCGGATTTCTAAACTTACTTGGAAAATTAAAACTGTTTGTGGCTAAGCACTTGTCTTGCCCCATTATATTAGGAGCGGATTTCATATCTTCTACCGGTCTAGTGCTCGATATTCAGAGCAGGTTGTGCACTTTCAAATTTGCTAGTAACTGTAAAATTCCTTTGCTTAAGTGTAGTTCTGCATCATGTTCATCAGTTTCGCCTACCCAGGATGAGATGTTGTTAGATCTTAGACATTTACCTGAGGATCAGGCTGATAGTATTCGTAAGTTGTGTCAGTCGTTCCCAGAGGTGTTCTCTGATACTCTTGGTGTTACTGACCTTACCGAATACAAGATTGAGGTTACGGATTCGATTCCAGTCCGGTTTCCGCCTTATAGACTGTCTCCACCTAAAATGAAAACTTTGAAGGAAATCATAGATCAGATGTTGAAGGATGGTATTATTCGACCTTCTAAGTCGGCGTATTCATCGCCTATTTTCCTGGTTCCGAAACCCCAAGGTGGCTTCAGGCCTGGGATTGAGTATAGAACTTTAAATCGGAAGGTGGTGTTACAACCTGTGCCTCTTTCCGACCTACACTCTTGTTTTTCATGGTTTCGGAAAGGTAAGTTCCTCACCATCTTAGACCTTAATCAGGCCCATATTCAGATCTCTCTAGCCGAGGAATCGAAACACCTAACAGCTTTTGCCACGGATTGGAACTTGTATGAGTACAACCACGTGCCTTTCGGGCTCCCCACGGGGGCAGCCGTGCTCACGAGACTGCTAGATAGGGTCTTCTCCGACATCAAATTCGAATAATGTACCATTATCTTGATAATGTATTTTCGGAGACCTTGGAAGAACATCTAGATCATCTGAAAGAGGTCTTCAATCGCCTTCGTAAGGCAGGGTTAACGGTGAAGTTATCTAAGGTAGCTTTTGCTAAGCCTTCCATGTCATTCCTAGGGCATATCGTGTGGCCCGACGGTGTTTCTATTGATCATTCTAAAACACAGGCCATCCGTGATTTCAAACCCCCTAAGGACATCAAAGGTGTGACGTGAAAATGGGAACTAATATTTACTGGACATAACTGAATTATAACATCAAAGCATCTAAGAGTATTTATTTATTCATCTGTCGTGTCGACTTGGGTATCGAACCGTTATCAATATTATCGGCCATTGTTGGAACTGTTACCTAACTGTGGAGGTTACCAGACAAATTTAATTCAAGTTACTTATCCATTATTGTCACGCATTTGACTGGACTATGTGATGCGCTGAATTATCATTTGTGACTTCTGCGCACGTTCGCGGTGCACGCGTTGAATCATGGGACTGGCTACTTCCCCAGCTCAGTGTGAGCTCGGTAGTCTGGTCGCCGCTACACTCCAAGATGGCTGTGTTGTGTGAAGCTCCCAAGTAGACGGCTTGGCAAGAAGGGAAAGCGATTGCAATGGAGCGTGACTCCGGTGGTTAAATGATGATGTTAGGGCTAGGCCCTGTTATTCTTTTGAAAGTTATCCAGTGTGCTCCAACCTTAATATTTTCTTAATGTAACATGTAAACTTGGAGCTGCGAGTTAACCGTTATCGGTATGAAAAGTTTTAAGTGTCTTGTAAGTTGGATATCTTAACTCCAAGTACTGAAAATTATAATTTATTGAAGGGATTCCGTTCGTTAAGACACTAGAGTGAGTAATTTCATCGTGGACATGACCAACATCATAAACGCAACTTTTGGTATAGTGTAACCTTGTAAGCAAAATTTGATATATATTTCAACTGAATCCGTTGGAAAAAGAAAATTAATGTAATGTAGGGAGATCGGGATCGCTAGTTATGCGTCTATGAGGTGGTTTTTGTGTAAGTGATTTTATCTTATGGTTTCGTCGGTGTGCATTATTGCCAACTGTTCTTCTTGATGTTCGTAATGATGATGAATATTATTATTATTATTATTATTATTATTATTATTATTATTATTATTATTATTATTATTATTATTATTATTATTATTATTATTACTTTTACTCTTTTAGTAATTCATTTCGGTGCGTGTTTTCTCCCTTAATTTTTCCCTGGTTGGTGGTATTTGATGTCTGATTTTAGTCCTATTGCCTTCGTGGCTGATTATTTGTACGTGATTATTATTGCATTGTTCCGGGCGTTAATTAATGACACCTCATATTCGCATCGTAGCGCAATCCAGGGCCCCCTCTGTTCTAAAGTATGTAAGCCGCAGGGGAATTGATTAACTAAAGCTAATGTAAACTGGTACTATCACCTCTTGGATAAATAATAATAATTATTATTATAATTTTTAATAACTTAAAGTCTTAAAATTGAAATTTGCTGGTCGAAATTAAGTTGAATAATGGGGGTCTTCTTTCGTTGTCTTATTACATTTCTCCCATTGTTTGTGTTCCTTGCTTTTGTCTTTATTACGTCATGTCATCCCTTCTTATCTAATCTGATGATACGTTATTTTTTTTGTGGCTTTGATGATTATAATGGGATCTTGGCTTCGCGTCGGTAACTGGTAGCTCCTGTTGTGTGCTTCAGTGTTCTATTATTATTATTATGTGCGCACCGTTAATTGTAAATTTCCTTTAATATACTTCATTTTGTTGGGGCTGCTGTGCGCTATTATTTTATTGTGTTTTCATCTAGCTCCTTTCTTTGGTGTAATGTTAATTCGCGGTTGGAGCCACTATTTTTTTTCCTTTTTCGTGTGTCCTTGTGTGAGTCTTGTAATTTAGCATTTTAGTAGTGTAGCAAATTTCAATTTTAAAGAGATTTTATATCGCGGGCCCGCATATCGGTTGCAACCAAATTTTAAAGTAAATTTTAATCTTTCTGTATGTAAGGTAATGAGTTAGTAATGAATTTTCAAACCTTAATTTTGGTGGAAGCCTATGTTAATGCGAGCTTCATTTCATCTTAATTTCAACTTCATTTTAAAATACTGTTTCTCTCATTTAGTTTAATTGCATTTTAAATTTTTGGAAAAAGATATATATATTTATTGTTCTTATTTTATACCATTTTCAAATTACATTTACTTAGTAAATTTTCTTCATTTTAAATTTATCTCGTGTGTCATTTAGTAGCTAGCAATATTTATCTGGCAACCTGTCAGAGTTATGTAAGACCCTGGCCTTTTAATTCTCGCCTTTGCCCTCCACGCTTCATATTTTATGCTACTGCCCTTGCGGTAAGTATTGTGCTTGTTTTCTTCTCGATGTTTGTGCTTTTCATTTGGACGTTTTGTTTACTAATTGGTAAGGTTGCAAAAGGTATTGCCAGATTCATCGGCATGGTGAATTTCTTCAGGAAATTTATTCCCAACTTCGCTAACAGAGCGGCGCCCTTGAACTTACTCCGTAGGAAACGCGTCAAATTCGAGTAGGTGTCGTCTCAACAAGCCGCTTTTCAAGATCTGAAATTAGCCCTTTGTAACGCTCCCGTCCTTGACATGCCTGATTTCTCGAAGAAATTCATCGTTCAGATCGACGCCTCGTCGTCGGCGGTGGCTGCTGTGTTTCGTCAAGAAACTGAACTCTGAAGGCTCCTATTCATCTAGGACACTATCGGCTCAAGAAGCCAAGTACTCTATGAACTTGAGGGTTGAACTTATTTGCATTAGAGAAGTTCCGCCTCTATCTGGAACATGTCAAGTTCGACCTAGAAACAGATAACCAAGCATTAAGTTGGGTCTTAGCTAGGCCGCGTCGTACTGATCGTATAGCCCGATGGGCCATCAGGATTTCGGCCTTCCAATTTGATGTTAGGCATATCAGAGGATCCGAAAATGGTGTGGCGGATGGACAAAGCTGTATGTTTTCTAATGATGTGGAGACCTCCGAATTGGAAGATAGTTCTTCACTTCCCGCTCCCATACCTTCTGGTGTAAACGTCATTCTAACTGATGCCCCATGTTGTTTAGGGATATTGAAAAATATCAACGTGAAGATCCTGTACTGGCCCCTATTATGGAAACCCTTTCTTCTGGGGAACATGTTGTCCCTTATGTGTTGAGGAATGGGGTTTTATGTTGCCGTCGAGGCATGATACCAATTTATAAAGGAAAGGGTGATAAAAGGAAACCAGAGAACTACAGACCAATCAGCGTGAGCAGTATAGTTTGTAAAATACTGGAGAGTTTAATAGCAAAGTACATCAGAGGGATATGTGATGAAAAAAAATTGGTTCATGAGGAGCCAGTATGGATTTAGAAAGAAATTCTCTTGTGAGGCACAACTGGTGGGATTTCAGCAGGACATATCAGACCAATTGGATTCAAGAGGCCAGTTAGATTGCATAGCCATAGATCTTTCCAAGGCCTTTGATAGAGTGGAACATGGAATATTATTAAAGAAATTGGAGGGAATAGGATTGGTCGTAATGGTTACACGTTGGGTAAAAACATTTCTAAATTCAAGGGTTCAGAAAGTCAAAGTAGGAAATAACGTATCGCAGGAGGAGAAAGTTTGGAAGGGAATTGCACAGGGTAGTATAATTGGTCCGTTACTTTTCTTAATATACACAAATGATTTAGGGAAAAATATAACATCAAAAATAAGATTGTATGCCGTTGACATAATTGTTTATAGGGAAATAAATACCATTGAGGATTGTTCAGAATTACAAAGGGACCTTGAGAGTATCCAACAATGGGTTGAAGAGAATAGTATGAAGGTTAATGGAGGCAAATTAACTGTTACAACATTTACAAACAGGAGTTTTAAAACTCAATTTGAATATACTTTGGATGGGGTAGTTATCCCAAAAGATGGCAAGTGCAAATACTTAGGTGTGAGATTTGAAAGTAATTTGCATTGGAAGGGTCATGTGGATGACATTGTTGGGAAAGCATACAGATCGTTACATGTCATAATGAGGCTACTTAAAGGATGCAACAAAGAATTAAAAGAAAAAAGTTACTTAAGTATGGTTCGTCCATTATTGAAATATGCAAACAGTGTTTGGGATCCTCACCAAGAATACCTAATAAAAGAAATAGATAGTGTGCAGAGGAAAGCAGCAAGATTTGTAACAGGGGATTTCAGGAGAAAGAGTAGTGTATCAGAAATGTTAAAGGAACTAGGGTGGGAAACTTCAAGTAAGAGAAGGGAAAAAACTAGACTTATAGGATTATGTAGAGCCTATACAGGAGAAGCAGCATGGGGAGATATCCGTGAGAGGCTTCAGTTGGAAAAATAATTATATCGGCAGGACTGTCCACAAATATAAAATTAGAAGGAATTTTTGCAGAAGCGATTGGGGTAAATTTTCATTCATTGGAAAGGGTGTGAAGGAGAGGAACAGTTTACCAGGAGTAGTGTTTGATCCTTTTCCAAAATCTCTACAGGCATTCAAGAAGAGAATAAACAGCAACAGAGAAAATAAATGAAATGTTAGAGGGCATTCGACCAATGCAGGCTATTGTAAATAAAATATGAGTGTTAAAAGAAATTAATTCCTGGTCCATGGAGTTTGGACAGCCAAAGTATGGGACTGCCTGTAGGGGTGAAGTACAGTGGGGACTTCGAGGGCCCTGGGACCGCTACAGTAGCTGTGAAGGCCCTTCAGGAACTCTGAAAAGTGGTGGCAAAAGGGGCTCTGGTTAAGACGCAGCAGGTCGTTATGCTACTTAGGTTCCAGGTTCCAGAAGGGGTAAAGAAAAGAAAAAGTAAATAAATGCAATGTAAATTTTAATCTTATACCAGTTGTACAGTATCAGTTGAAGTAATTCCACATACTGTATATCAGTTGACTATATTTGTAAGTAGTACAGGAGATATTATAAGTAGAATTTTGTAAACTATATAAATTTATTAAGGATGAGCTGTGTGTTTAATAGAAAAAAATTGTTAGCGTAAATTGTATAATATTGTATTATAGGAAAATTTTCTTCTCTTGTTAATTTAATATTTAGTGCTTGACAATAATGTATTTTAGTGTACCATTTGCCACCGAGGTGGACACCTCATTTTCAAATAAAGTGATTTTGATTTGATTTGATGATCAAAAGATGAAATTTATGGTTCCAGCCGTTCTTGTACCTATGATCTTCAAGTACTACCATGAGACCCCACTAAGGGGGCATTTAGGCATCTTCAAAACTCGAGAAAAATCCGAGGGATGTTCACCTGGAAAGGTATGGACGGTGAAATTCGAGAATTAGTAAAAGCTTGTAAATCCTTTTTGCTCAGTAAACCCAGCTTGTCCACTAAGCTCGGTCTATTATCTTCTCATCAAGCGTCGCGCCCCATGGAACGCCTTTATATCGACTACGTAGGACCCTTCCCTCATTCAAAGGGGAATGCCAACAAATTCATTCTTGTGTGTGTAGGTGGTTTCACCATATTTTCCTGGCTATTTCCGACTAAGCTGGCTACCGCTCAGTCCACCATTTCTCGTGTAAATACCATATTTGCTTCCTTTGGTCCGTGTCATTATTTAGTTTCTGATAATGCTAAGGCATTTACATCCAATCTATTCCGGAAATTCTGTTTTGACCTGTCTATATCACATGTAACTACATCGGTGTATTATCCTCAACCATCTCTGTCTGAGCGGGTCAATCGTAATCTGAGATCGGCTCTCATTGCCTATCATTATGATGATCATTTCAGGTGGAATACGTCCCTGCAGTGGTTCGCCTTTGCTTTGAATTCTGCAGTTCATGAATCGCATAAGTTCACTCCTGCTTCTTTGATGTTAAAATTTGTGCTTAACACGCCGCTCTCTAACCTGTGGTCACTTAATGATATTCTACCAGAGACAATAGATTCCGATAATATTAGAGATCTATGAACGAAGGCTAAGGCCAATCTTAAGGTTTCTCATGAAAAAAGTTAGGGAAAGATATGATCGTGGACGGAGGCCCACCAATTTAAAAGTAGGAGATCAAGTCAATTTAAGAAGCTTTATTCCCGCGGGCAAGCTTGCCCCCAGATTTCATGGGCCGTGCATCATTTTGGATTTTTTGACACCGGTTACCCTATTAGTGAGCAATCCAGCCACGGAGAGGATCTTTAGAGTTCACCTGTCTCAGGTGAAACCTGTGTAACGTCATTGTTATATTAGCCATCAACATTTAGCAGCAGTTTGGAGGTTATATTTTTTGGGTGGCCTTCTGCCCCCAAACTATTTGATTTTGTTATATATATTGTATGTACGATCTTCCCCTCTGGTTTTCCTGCTGTCTATTCCTGAGTGTCCAAACCCAAGCCCCGCCTCCTGCATATCAACACCATTGGCAAAGCCTTCCACGCCGCACGCCCCTCAGCATCACAATTATGATCGTGCCCTCTATTCTCAATTCACCAACAACAATTTTCTTTCGCCGAGATCGTCCTGTTTCAGTGCCCCCACAGCCGTTCGTCGCCGTACCACCACTGAGGTGTGGTACGGGCCCACTCCACTCCCGTGATGTCGAACTGTGTACGGCGCGCCGGAGTCCATCATCCGGCAAAGGCTGAAGTGCGGCGCCCCTACCACCAACTTATCTGAGGACTGTAGATATACTCCTAATCTGCGGCGTCCTACACCACGTCTACCCCTCTCATGGTAGCGGGAGAGGTGTATCTGAGGGTACTTGAGGGGTCCAAGTGACCTCAACTGGATATCGGCAGCGGCGGCAGTACTTGCCGTCAAAATTATCAACATGTATTTCACATTCTACGGCAAAAAACACTCTAATGCTGGAGTTAATCTACCTTCCACCTGTCTACAAAAAACTTTTTCTTCAAAGTAAAATACTAATTTTTTCAAAATTCTGCTGTGTCACACTTTGGAAGGACATTTTCGGGGGGGGGGGCGGGAGGAGGTCTGTACCGGAAGGTAAACGTCTACGCCGCACATTTAAATCTTGCGCCTAATAGAACTACTCTACTAGAGGAACAGTGAACTTGAAACTGGACCAACTTATAAATTTACTCTGAAGATGGCACCACAAAAATTTGATGTTTCCAGTACTGTGTGAAATTCTACTTGTTTTGTTTGCCCTTTATCAAGAAGTTTGGACTTTCTTCAACAGATGTTACTGCTTATAAACTGTGATCATCCACCCTGGTGCGAAGTTGAAGAACCTTGATTTGAAGAAGTTTTGCATTCATAAGTTTTTATACTAAATTGCGTTCATTCATTTTTTGGTTGGCAATATTTATCTTTTCTTCCCACCAGTTTTGAATTTAGCCAATCACGAATTTCTGTAATTAATTTTCCGCCTATCACAGGCTTCTTCCTCGATTTTGAGTGTAACTTTTAAATTCTCCAATAAAGTGAGATTGTGTGGCTGGTTTATTCATGAAAGGTCTCGAACCTTCCCCGAGGATTTATAAACTGCGGATTTTGATGGCTCTTGGCCATTTGATCGTCATCTAAGTTTGTGTGTCAAGCAGGAGGCGGGGAACGCCTCTTTCATCAGGCAGCAGTTCTTCAGCAAGGTAATGGCCAATTAACATCTTTATTTCTTGCTACCTCTGCAGTTTAACCCGAGGGAGAGGTCCGAAAACTTAACTATGTAACCTACTTTTCTGTAAATGTAATTTCTCACGGCTTTTGTAATAACTTCATAGAACTTTAACTGCAAATCGGGGATAGAGAGTTATGTACCCTCTCGAGCTCCCTTTCATATTGGTTTGAGGTGACTACATTTTGTAACTGGTTTTCTTCCTTTCCGTAATGTCTTAAATTTTCTTTCGTATACGAGTCACCTCCCTAGTTTGGGAATAGCGCCTGTTTCATCGGCCTAGTGCCCTTTAGGTTTTAAGGATGCATACTTAGGAGTGCAAGTACTTGCCTCCATTCAATTTGTGTTTCTTTCCGCAACGGCCCAATAGGCTTGGTACCAAATATCCCTGTATAATCATTTTTCCTATTGTAAGTTGTGCCTTCAGAGGCCAGAATTTGTAATTTAAGGCTGCCTTGAATAGGCTTGGAAAACTGAGAGCCTGTTAGCTCTTTTTCAAAGTTTTTGTAAGATTAATTAATGTCTCTGGGAGGCTTGATATTGTGAGATGGGAGCAAGCGCTCCATGTATTGAGGGATTTCTGCCCTTGTGTAAATTTGTACATTTGTAAACTCGAATTAAGAGCTCACAAAAATTGCCAAACTAGGGGCTGGTTGTCCAAGTGTGTTAAAGTTCCGCATCTTGGATTTTTCGTAAGTCTTGTACCTGAACTGTCATTGTTATCTCGCTGAGTGAAAGGTTGTTAAAGTTTTTTTTTTAAATATAACTTTCAGTTTGAATTTTAAATTTTGTTCTGGACATTGTAGTTAGACCCATTCACCTCGGCACCTTCTTTCACCTCTGCTGGTCCACGGGTAACCTCGTAACAATTATTATTATTATTATTATTATTATTATTATTATTATTATTATTATTATTATTATTATTGTAGGTATACAATTTAGGGGTGGTAGATGGAGAAAGGGCAAGCCCCACATGCACGGATGTGCCTCCATCCCCGCATGTATGTGTACATAAACTCTACTGAATATTTGCATATATATATATATATATAGACAAATTTAAATTTACATATTTACACTCCAAACTCTGTACTCCTAGAATAAGAATAATTTTCATTTATTCTATACATATTAGAGTAAGAAAACCCAGCCATTTATACCCTCACTCATACCCATGTATACACACTCATTCACAACCACTTCCACATGGGCACGCATACATATACTGTACTTGCACACATCTTTCTTTCAATTCTAATTTATACAAGTTATATACATCACATATGGGTTTCTTTTTAAATATATATTTTCTTTACTGCGAGGAAGAAGTACGGAAGAGGAAGCAGTTTTACCTCAGATGGTGGAAGATTCCAGATATGAGCAGACCTTGCATAAAATCCATTTAAATGTGAGGTTGTTCTGGCTAAGGGAGGGACAAGAGTAACTCCTTGACCTCTCTTAACAGAGCGGTAATTAAGCTGCAGGCGGTGGAAAGAGGAGAGGTCTGTGTTGTCTCTCAGGTGTTTCTTAAGGAAGGCTACATCTATTTATGTGCATAACAAGTTCACTGGTGACAATGTCCTAGCTGTGTTTAAGGGGATGTGTTTGTTAATTAAACGTTCTGCTCATCGCTGGACACCTTCTAGTTTCCTCATATTTTCCGTTGCCATTGGGTGCCAGGAAGGAAGACCATATGGTAGTATGGGTCGCATCAGGGAAATATAAGCCGTTTGTAGGGCTTTAGTCCTTCCTCCTGAGAGATCTCTACGGTCAAAACCTAGCGCCCTACAGAGCGCAACACGTCCTACGCCAGCGACAAACGCTGGGCGTGTTTGGCGGACTGGTTTAGAACGACTTAATGGCGTCGCGCGCCCAGCGTACGGTTTGGATTCAGAATTTATCACGTGATATCACTAGTCTGTTCATTGTTCGTGTACATACACATATTGGCCACAACGTCACAACTTGCACGTTTTAGTACTGCGGAAGACGAAGTATGAATTGAAATAGTTAATGGTCATCCAATTTTGTAGGAACTGAAGAACCCGGAGTACAAATATACCGTAAAGAAGGAAACGATTTGGGCAGATATCGGAAATATGATTAACACAACGAGTATGTACCTATATAAAAAGGAGTAATTAATTGACAGTGCATTACATGAAATAATTCATAGTTTATTATTAATATTTCGTGCTCAGTAAACAAGAAAATGGATATAAGTGTACATTAGATTAGTATCATTACTGTTGAATAAAAGTAGTCATTACTTTTTAATGGTTTTTGTTAAAGTCTACGGGATAGTGTGTTCAAAGATCGTCAGAGCCACCAAAGCGAACGAAATGTGCACTGTCGAATTAATCTGTAAATCTGCTTCTTACTTGAAATTCTTATTTCGCAAAACCACCTGTCCCTGCAAGAAGGATCATATTCTTTGTAGCGAAATCGTCTGCATGGGAATAATGCGACACCTTTACACTACGGTGAGCTGTCACGTATACAACCCTCAGCATATTATGTCAACAACAGCACACGGTGACGAACAAATCCACAAGTTTCAGGTTTCAAATTGATAGACGTATAAAAAATTCGGAAAGTTGCGTGCATGGTTACGAAAGCATTCTCAGATACTCGTCTTGCTCTGCTTAGTTGATAGTTGAAAATTCGCATTTGCCCATCGTCCAATAATTGTTTCTTGCTGCACGGTTTCATGATGCGTTCGCTAAGCTTGAATGCCTGAAATGTTGGTTTGTTTTTCTTAGAATTTGGCATTCTCCGACATTGTGAGTATATTTGAATTTTCTTGTCTACGGCACTAACGTGATCAACGAGATCTACTAATGCATACTATCTAGGATAAGTAGAAACAATTTTGGCGTAATAACCGTGTGAGAAATTATTGATTCAATGTCTGTGTAATTCAGAATTGGTGGAATATTCGAAAAACAGATCATAATCATGTCAATGTTATGTTTGAATCTTCTTGTCTACGGCACTAACCTGATCAAAGAGATCTAATAATGCATACTATCTAGGAAAATAGAAACTGTTTTGGCGAAATAACCGTGTGAGAAATTATTGATTCAATGTTCGTGTAATTCAAAAATGGTGGAATATTCGAAAAACAGGTCTTAATGATGCCAATGTTATGTTTGGTTTATTATTGGGGGTTCAAGGAAACTGTAAATATGTACTTCCATTTGACCTTCATGGTGGGATAATTTAAAAGGTTCATAATGTAAAGTTAAATGAATCTATGCTGTACGAGCTCCTAACAATGATTGCTTACGAATACGTTAATGGTATAAATCTCTATTCGGTGGTATAAATTGATATTGTTTAACTTATTACAATCATGGTTATTATCTTGTAGATTTTACAACCACCATTTTGGGAATAAAGGTAATAAGGTGAAAACTTTTCTAATGGACTACTCGGTTTGCTTGGGTAGCCATCTTGTTGGTATGTGCGTGTCACGTGACCCGTTGCGAAGTTACAGAATGTAAACAGTTTGGGGGCGTGTGCTCTATTGAGTCTGACATCTGAGTGTCGTCTTATTATTATGACATTTGACATTCGTCAATTGGGATTGGATTTTTCCTGGTGTGGTTGGATTTTTCCTCCGGTCTTGTGATAATTATGTCTGGTTTACTGAGGTTCTTGTGGTAACGATTTTGAGCCTGCATTATTTCTTCGTGGCTGTTAATTGGATTGTAATTGTTTTTCTTCTCCTGGATTATTTTATGCTTGCATGCCGTTCGTGTTTCATTATCGATTTCAAATCCTAAATACAAATTGAGTTAGTGCCTTAGAAAATGTTTTCGATTTTCATATCCTAATTGAAGGCTTCAACATTGTGAGATTGGTTTTAACGCATTTTCCCTTTTACTAATTTCTGATTAATTTTTGATATCTCGATTTAATTTGTAGTGTGTTAAACATGGTCGGAAGTTTTTAAATCAACTTAATTTAATTATAGTTTCTTTTCTCAACCAAAATCTGAGAATTTTATTATTTCAGCCAAGGGTAAATTAAAATTAAGTTTTAATTGTTCCGCTTGGCCTCGTGTGCCCTTGCTTTCACACTCTGCGACGACCTTTTCCTTGGGATCTCTTCGGTAAGTGTCTCTATTTTTATTTGTTGTTCTTTTGCTTGTTTGATCCCTGGTCGTGCGAAACGCTCTCACTTCGTTTGATTTCTTGTTCGTGAGAGAACCCATATCATTTACAGTGAATTTGTAATTTTCATCAACCTTTGCAAGAAGTACGATCGAAAAGTATCCTTTGTAGTTAAAAAACAGACTTCCCGAGTTGGAGGGTGCTACGTTTCTGATATGCTTGCCATCAATTGCTGCTACACAGTTCGGAAAATCTCACCGAGTCCAGAATTCTTGGGCTTTTTACTCAAGTCTATTCGGTTAATGTGTGACAATAACTTCGGTACTAGCTTCTCCTTCAGTTTTAGCAGAAATTTCTGTACGAAAGCACATATTGCAGATGGAGAGATGTGGTAAGAAACGCCAATGTTCTATTAGATTCTCCTGTTGCAAGAAACCTGCAATATAATTAAATCATCATTAATCACCTTTTGTTTGGTTTATAAGAATGACTGGATGTATACACTGTATATTCATAAACCGGAATAACTATTGTACTTCATTATTGTATAGTTGTAAAAGGACGTATTTTAGTGTAAAGTTTATTAACATAAACCACATCGTATGACACGTCATTTAGCATTATGGTATAACGATGGAAAAGCATTCGCGAACATTATAGAAGGCAAAAGAAAGGTGGTGCAGGTACAGGACCTGCTGCGAAAAAGAAAAGGGCTACTTATTGGGATATGCTGAACGGTTTGGGTTCACTGGAGGATAAAAAGTACAGTTTTTCTAATGTTTCTTCAGAAGGTGTCGAATTTGCAACCCAAGGAACTTCAAATGGAACTGAAAGCGAAATGAACATTGACTCCATCAGTGACGTGGAACCTTGTGATCGAGGCACCTCGTCCCACCATCAACAACCTCTTCAAACCTCTTATACGTCCCAACTTCTACAAACCCACAGTCATCTATATCAGCTTCAATGCAAACTCCTCCATCCAAGAAGCAGAAGGAACATTCAATATTTGAAAAAATTTAGCGGAAGAGAAAGAAGACCGAGCCTACCTTAAAATCTGTCTCGAAGAACGCGCGAAACAGATACCTCCAGAAGATAACGTTGACAACTTCTTCAAAACCATTGCAATGACAGTAAATAAATTTCCACCTGTCCTTCTTACTGAGGCCAAAATGGAAATTATCCGAACAGTCATGGACATTGAAATGAAAGTTCAGCGGCAGTCGACATATGATTCAACGTTTTCGGCTTTTCCATATGACGATACCCAGTACTCATCAAGCTCCCCTCCTTCGCCCACACCCCACGCAGCACAATATGAACATCCCGGTTCAAATGACGCAATCAACTAAGCCTTGCGTCGTACCTTTACTGACTAGAGATCTACCTACATCATAGTTTTCTACTTTTAAATCAATACCTACTGGTTATACTTTACTGTTTTTAAAAGATAAACTTACTTATGGTGACCAGATATTCAGAGACAAAATGCAAAACCTGATCGTAAATATGATCTAGCAGCGAAATTAATCACTGATTTTTCTCGTTCCTATCAAGCAATACAAGCGTAAAAAGCATACAACGAATCGTACATTATTACTCACTACAGGATGATAGCCAACGGCCGTAGCCGTGTTGAAACACCGGATCCCGTGAGATCTCCGAAGTTAAGCAACATTGGGCGTGGTCAGGAGATGGATGGGTTGCCACGCGCTGTTGGTGGGGTAAGGGAATGAAGGAACGGAAAGGAACTGGCCACCCTACCGCATGTAAACTCGGGCTCAGGAACACCTCTGCGGAGGTTCGGACCTGCCTTCGGGCAGAATAACCCTTACCTACAGCATGATAATACTTAAAAAACTCTGATTTATAAATGGTATAAAAGGGAAGTAATGTGTTCCAAGTCCGCGTGATTAGCTGCCACCCCCGGAGGCCCGGGTTCGATTCCCGGCTCTGCCACGAAAATTCGAAAAGTGGTATGAGGGCTGTAACGGGGTCCACTCAGCCTCGGGAGGTCAACTGAGTAGAGGTGGGTTCGATTCCCACCTCAGCCATCCTGGAAGTGGTTTTCCGTGGTTTCCCACTTCTCCTCCAGGCGAATGCCGGGATGGTACCTAACATAAGGCCACGGCCGCTTCCTTCCCTCTTCCTTGCCTATCCCTTCCAATCTTCCCATCCCTCCACAAGGCCCCTGTTCAGCATAGCAGGTGAGGCCGCCTGGGCGAGGTACTGGTCATTCTCCCCAATTGTATCCCCGACCAAGAGTCTGAAGCTCCAGGACACTGCCCTTGAGGCGGTAGAGGTGGGATACCTCGCTGTGTCCGAGGGAAAAGCCGACCCTGGAGGGTAAACAGATGATGATGATGATGATGTGTTCCAATAACAATTTTTTGTAATTAACCTACTAACCTATTATTTTATTACATTTGTTTACATTACAACACACAGTGATACATTAACACGTTGCAGTGTGAAGTCACTGTGACAGCCTCTCGTACTTTTCACTTGAATGAATTGTTTTCAAAAACTTTAAGATTCCACGCAGTACGGTATGTCATAAAACTCTACGTGGTTATAATCCAAGTTGCACCCAGTGATTACCATGTGCTTTACATTTTCAGGCTTTAGCCTGGATTTTCATTTGTCCAAAGATTGTTCAATAATGAAGATACCCTTCTGTTGGAGCATTTGTAGCAGGAGAGCTTAACACAAATTCTACAATATCACCTATATTCCTGAAGCCAATATTCCTATCTTCCAAATTAGTGAATATTTCCACCCACCTCGAATGAGTTGGTGTACGAGCCGAATTCCATTCCTTTACTTTAGTAACTATGACATATTCCCTGATATTAACAATCTCATCAGAAAGTATTGTCTCACGTATGTCTCTCCCAGAGTACTTGCGTAAAAAATCTAATGACCTTTGTACATCACTCCATTCGAACACAGAATTAAGATCTGTCCAAATTAACACACTCAGTTCAGAAAAATGAAAAGTCCACTGGTCTAAGTATTCCAAGCAAGTGGAGTAAAATATTTTAACATTTTTCTTGAAATATGAAACATTAACTAAGCCATCATATTCAAGGTTCTTTAGTTTAGATTGAACAACTGTGTGTACACTCCAAACACACAGTCTAGCCTATTTGAGAGCTTTTTCCTGAGATACTCAAGTACTTTACAAACATCCAACATAACAACATGTTGCCCCTCTAATAATTGAATACCGGTAACACTGTGAAAAATTGCTGCTTGAGTATACACAAATTTCAACCACACCTCAGACAAAGAATCATCAAAGAAATGTTTGATTACAGTTGATTACAGCTTTGTGATTCAAAATATGATTTCAGGGCTGGATACGCATTCAGTACTCGTTCAAAGGTAACATGGAAAGCCACCTTGTTCTACTGAAACCAAGAACTTTGGAATACTCAGTTTCGACGAAATCACAAAACTCAATCAAGGGCGCCTCACGTACAATGAAAATGTGAAAATATGTGTAGATTTTCTGCACTACACTTTGAACACAAACTGGAAGACAGTCTACAGCAGTTTGTATTGCATTGTTGACAATGTGAGCACTGCAACCAACACCAACAATCGATTTTTCAAGAGACTTGTGCACGATGGAATAAACATTTTAGAATCTTTCCGAGATGCGCCACCGAAGTGAGTATTAGTGTTGTCTGCACAAAGTCCAACCACTTTACTTTCATTATGAAAATCATTTAGCATTTCAGGACAAAAACAAAATAATGTCAGCAGTTTTCTCTACCTTTTCTTCAAAATCTAACAATTTTACCTGTACCCCTGTATAAGAAGAGGGGAGAGTTTGGTGGATTTATGATTTGAAGAGTCTGTGTAGACCGAGACATAGTACACATTTTCCAAGACTTTTTCACTTTAGATATCGTAAATGGACTAATCACATTAGTGACAATAACTTCACACTTTGTCTTAGCACACATATATTTTGGTTCGAACACTTCTGAAGTAGTTTAGACGTGCAGTCTACCGAGCGAAATGATTGGTTATGTTTAACAGTATGGAATGCAAAATTGCCTTCAGAAGCTGCCAATTTTTATTCAGCTGACCCCAGTTCAGCTCCTTGAAAGAAAAAAGTGAGAAATGAGCTGGATGCAGCAGCAGCATTGTCAGAGGGTTTGTGCTTGTTAGTATCCAAATGACGTACAATCTCGCTTTTCCCGCCGTTTGTTAGTGGAAACAAAGCTCAGCATTTGCTTTTCGATTTATCTGGTACTATAAGCGTGTAGAGAAACTGCAATTCGGCATTTAGTACATATTTACTTTTAACTTTCGTCATGATTACCACGGCTAGATTAAACCACACTACCTGATCATCTGGATAATCACCAGAACCGTTGCCTACGTTATTCTCAAAGCCGTGAATGAGCATGGTCGGATTACATTTATAAGGCCGTGACAGTGGAGATCCGACAACGTCGCTTGGAGTCAAGCCTGTGACTTCTGTGTTCTTAATTTGTAAACAAGTCTAACGCGGTGTATCATTATGTTTTGTGTTTGCGTGAATTAAATTGGTGGCATTATTTGAAATTCAGAGTATACTGAAGATATTTTGTGTGTTATAGTTTAAAAATTAACCTACACGCTTTTTTCGTATACTTGAACGACATTAATTTACGGCAAAGGTGAGCCTTCTCATGTTGAAGTATGTATAATAGTGACAATCCACATCGTTTTTAAAGCAATTCTGTGTATGTATTTTTCAAACTGCGGTAGTTTAAAAGTGCGGCATGATTGTATTGTTTTATTTTACGTTTCACAAGTATGGCAAACACAACTAAATCTAGACTTAATTTCAGATGCCAAGACATTGCTGTGTTCCTTCGTGTATCAGCAACTATGATTCTAATCAAGAAGGAAACATTTCAGTGTTCAAATTTCCTAAGGATCATGCAATTAAAGCTGATGATGATGATGATGATGATGCTTCTTGTTTAAAGGTGCCTAACATCGAAGGTCATCGGTCCGAAGAGCAATGAAAGCTTCGTGATTGAAAGATATCCCCAGAGACAACTGGAGCCCTACTTCAACTAGTCTAGTCTGTGCGAAACACTTCGCTCCTGAAGATGTGGAAATACTTCAGACTTACATTGATCACAAAGTTGAATGGAAAACAAGCAAAAAGACAAGGCTACATTAAAGCCTGGTGCTCTCCCTATAATTTTACCAAAATTAAAAAGAAAATGTAGAATAGTAAACGGGAAAATCAAAGAGGGTAGGGAGAATAGAGAAACTAGAAAACAGTTAATGAGGGAACTGAATAGAGTGAAAAAGGAAGCAAAAGAGCAATATATGAATGGCATACTTCAAGATGGTAACGACCACAAAGGGAAATGTAAAGAGATTTATTCGTATATTAGGAATCAAAAAGGAAAAGGAATCCAAATTCCTACCATGGTGGGAGAAGGGGTTGAACACTATTCAACAGATACTGAGAAAGCAAATCTATTTAGTAGGGAATCCAGAGATTCAGTAGAAGATTGTCAGGAGTTGGAAACAGTAACAGAAGATAGAGAGGGAGAGACACATAGGGAAACAAGAAGCTTCTCATTCACAAATGAAGATATTTTCAGAGAAATCCAACTGCTTCAGCAAGGAAAAGCAGCAGGAAGTGATCAAATTACTGGGGAGGTATTAAAGACAATGGTGTGGTACATAGTGCCTTATTTAAAATTTCTCTTTGACTATGTCATGAATAATAGTGTAATACCAAAAGAATGGAAGGAATCTATAATAATACCAATTTATAAAGGAAAGGGTGATAAAAGGAACCAGAGAACTACAGACCAATCAGCCTGACCAGTATAGTTTGTAAAATACTGGAGAGTTTAATATCAAAGTACATCAGAGTGATATGTGATGATAAAAATTGGTTCGTGAGGAGCCAGTATGGATTTAGAAAGAAATTTTCTTGTGAGGCACAACTGGCACAACTGGTGGGATTTCAGCAGGACATATCAGATCAGTTGGATTCAGGAGGCCAGTTAGATTGCATAGCCATAGATCTTTCCAAAGCCTTTGATAGAGTGGAACATGGAAAATTATTAAAGAAATTGCAAGGAATAGGATTGGACGTAAGGTTTATACGTTGGATAAAATCATTTCTAAATTCAAGGGTTCAGAAAGTCAAAGTAGGAAATAATATATCACAGGAAGAGAAAGTTTGGAAGGGAATTGCACAGGGTAGTATAATCGGTCCGTTACTTTTCTTAATATACACAAATGGTTTAGGGAACAATATAACATCAAAAATAAGATTGTATGCAGATGACATAATTGTTTACAGGGAAATAAATAACATTGAGGTTTGTTCAGAATTACAAAGGGACCTTGAATGTATCCAACAGTGGGTTGAAGAAAATAATATGAAGGTTAATGGAGGCAAATCAACCGTTAAAACTTTTACAAACAGGAGCTTTAAAACTGAATTTGAATATACTTTGGGTGAGGTAGTTATCCCAAAAGGTGGTAAGTGCAAATACTTAGGTGTGAGATTTGAAAGTAATTTGCACTGGAAGGGTCATGCTGATGACATTGTTGGGAAAGCATACAGATCGTTACATGTCATAATGAGGCTACTTAAAGGGTGCAACAAAGAATTAAAAGAAAAAAGTTACTTAAGTATGGTTCGTCCATTATTGGAATATGCAAACAGTGTTTGGGATCCTCACCAAGAATACCTAATAAAAGAAATAGATAGTGTGCAGAGGGAAGCAGCAAGATTTGTAACAGGGGATTTCAGGAGAAACAGTAGTGTATCAGAAATGTTAGAGGAACTTGCGTGGGAAACTTTAAGTAAGAGAAGGGAGAAAACTAGACTTATAGGATTATATAGAGCCTATACAGGAGAAGAAGCATGGGGAGATATCCGTGAGAGGCTTCAGTTGGAAAATAATTATATTGGCAGAACTGTCCACAAGTATAAAATTAGAAGGAATTTTAGCAGAAGCGACTGGGGTAAATTTTCATTCATTGGGAAGGGTGTGAAGGAGAGGAACAGTTTACCAGGGGTAGTGTTTGATCCTTTTCCAAAATCTGTGCAGGTATTCAAGAAGAGAATAAACAGCAACAGGGAAAATAAATGAAATGTTAGAGGGCATTCGACCAGTGCAGGTTATTGTAAATTTAAAAAAATGTGTGTGAATAAATTAATTCCATCCCCTGGTCTGAGGAATTTGGACAGCCAAAGTAGGACAGTGCCTGTAGGGGTGAAGTACAGTGGGGACTTCGAGGGCCCTGGGACCGCTACGGTAGCTGTGAAGGCCTTCAGGAACTCTGAAAATTGGTGGCAAAAGGGGGATCTGGATAAGACGCAGCAGGTCGTTATGCTACTTAGGTTCCAGAATGGGTAAAGAAAAGAAAAAGTAAATAAATGCAATGTAAATTTTAATCTTATACCAGTTGTACGGTATCATTTGAAGTAATTCCACATACTGTATATCAGTTGAATATATTTGTAAGTAGTACAGGAGATATTATAAGTATAATTTTGTAAACAAAATAAATTTATTAAGGATGAGCTGTGTGTTTAATAGAAAAATTGTTAGCGTAAATTGTATAATATTGTAATATAGGAAAATTTTCTTCTCTTGTTAATTTAAAATTTAGTGCTTGACAATGATGTATTTTAGTGTACCATTTGCCACCGAGGTAGACAACTCATTTGCAAATAAAGAGATTTTGATTTGATTTGATTTGATTTGATTTAACCAAACTTAGTCAATCTACAAGAAAAATTCCAGATGACAGGCGTAAAGAAATTCAGAAAAGAGAGGAGGAAGAATTTCAAAAACTTGTTGAGCAAGACAAAATTAAAGAATTTAGATTTTGTTGCTTAAAAGGTTGTACAAACATCCTTGCTGACTGTTTAGGAAACAGATGGTTGATGCAAAGTAGTGAACATGAATTTGTATTTTACACTCTGTCAATCAATGAGGTACCGAAAGTTGAGGTATCAATAAAAGTGTCAGTGTTTCTGCTGTAGTTGCACTGTTGCCAGTAAAACATATATCAAGTGATGATTTAGCTAACTTGCCAAAAAGTACTGTACAAAATTGCTTTTTTACTGTTCTCTAGCATTATTTCTGATAATCGGCTAAATCGTAACATGTTTTCTCTTCTAGATGGAAGTTCAAATTATATGATACTTTTAATTACTTTTTATTTTATACTGTTCATTTCCTTAAATCAGTCATAAATAATTATATATAAATTTGTGTGATGAAGCTAAAACCTTTTTTATCTCAAATTTGGTCCTGTCGTTGGTCATGGTTGTTTTGTTTTAAAGCCCATAGTGCAAGGATCGTACTGCTTTTTCTGCTTGCAGCCGTGTGTTTGTTTATTCTCATATTTACATTGACGTATTTATTTCAATTTTCACATTGTTTTGTATGTATCCAATGAAAAATGCTCTTCCAGCAACGTTTTACTTGAGAAATCATCATTGAAGGTTAACTTCCCTTACGTTACAAGTAAGACCCCAAGGTAATTGCGCTCGGTAATGACGACGTAGTGTTTTATTCTCCGAGTAAATTAACCGTAAAATGTGACGAAATGTGCGGAAAATGTCGAAGATTAGTGAAAAATGGGATGTTGTGTGATTCATGTGATCGATGGTGGCATTATAAGTGCGGAAAGTGCCCTAGAGACGTAAAAACTAATGAAAATATTGACTGGATTTGTGAGCAGTGTGTTCGGAATGTTGTTGTTGGGGACGGCGTTGACGAAGCACCGAAAACCGTCGATGAGGAATATAAAAGTGCTTTAGAAATTATAAACATTCTAAAAAAGGACAATGAGACTCTTAAAGTTGAAAATCAAGAATTAAAAGAAAGACTGCGATCGCTAGAATTTGGGACTGACCATTCTTCGAGTGGTATACCGGTACAAGTAACAAACTTGAGCACGTGGTGTCAAGTAGTTCGTGGATGGCCGGCTAAGAAGAAATCTACAACTGAATTTCCGGAAATAAACATCAGAAATAGGTTTTCTGCCCTAAATAATTTAATTCTGGAAGAAAGTGATCGCGCGCGTGAAACCAAATCATCGCGATCCGCTGCCGTTGCCGTGCCGAGTTTAAAATTTAGGCCTAGAATTCAGATTCAAGACCCAGTTAGGCCTAAATCAGCGAAGGTAGCTGTGTTTGGTGATAGCCAAGGAAAGGGGATCGCGGGAGTGATTAACGACGAGAATATAGCAGCAACGGGAGTAATATATCCAGGAGC
This sequence comes from Anabrus simplex, assembly GCF_040414725.1. NCBI lineage: Eukaryota > Metazoa > Arthropoda > Insecta > Orthoptera > Tettigoniidae > Anabrus > Anabrus simplex. Next base: position 44,593,156 of record NC_090266.1, on the reverse strand, counting down.
TTCTATCAGCAGTGTTGTGGAAAACGTAGAAGCAACAACTAGGAACTTCGGGAGCGGCGATGCAGTGCTAATCATCGGTGGGACGAACGACGTAGCTCACGACGACGCCAAGAATGTAAGATCACAACTTAAACATACACTAGGGAAGCTGACCCACACTAACGTTTTTGTAGTGAACGTGCCCCACAGGCATGATTTGAGTAGAGACTCGTGTGTGAACATTGAAGTGGACAAGGTCAATACAGATATTGTTAAAATTTGTAAACATTTTCGGAATACTCAGGTTATTGAATGCAGCAGTTTTGAGAGATACTGTTATACTAAACATGGCCTCCATCTAAACAATTCAGGTAAACGAAAGATAGCAAATATTGTTCTAGATTTTATTAATCTTAAGGTATGTACTGTAAAACAGGCTACTCCCCTGAGTTATAATAATGACCAGGAAAACTAGTAGAAAGAGCCAGCTGTACTTCAAGCCGGCTCAGTCAACTAGAAAAAGAAACTCAGGATAGTAAGGAATTTCAACTTACCCAATTGCAACAGTCAAGTTTTAGGGAGGAAGGGGGTCTGAGATTGCTCTTGGTAAACTGTCAAAGTGTAGTAAATAAACATTTAAAATTCGGTAAATTGATGGAATCTTATGAGAGTGATGTGGTGATAGGAGTGGAATCGTGGTTGAAAGAAGGGGTGGGTAATAGAGAAGTATTTCCAGAAGGGTGCACAGTCTATCGTAGAGACCGAGGAGATAAAAAGGGAGGGGGGTGTTTATTCTGGTGAAGGAAACTTACTGTTCACATGAATGGTTTACCGATGAAAGGGATGAAATATTAGGGATAAAATTAGTTTGTGATAATATGAAGGAGGTGGGAATTATAGGAACATACTGCCCCCATTTTTCCCGAGCTAAGCCCAGCCATCGAGCGAGAGATCCCAAGGTGGACCGTTCGATCGTTGGCTATCACTTTCTAGAGGCATTTAAGGGATGTTAGGGATTGATGACCAAGCAGGATAAAAAGAAATGTTAAAACAACACTCTGACATTTATTCACATAAGCAAACAAACAAATGAAATACTCTTGCTGATGTGTTTACAAAAATGGAACTTTCATAATATTGCATTTCTTCCTCGATTTAGAGTGACACGTGTTCTTAATCTCCAGCCTTACTGTGCTGTAATGAAACCAAAGAAAAATTAGGCCACTTGCCTTTTCAAATCAAAACATTCAACTGAAAGAATTAAATGAATTAACATAGAACTTTAAAAAAAATTGATTAACAGCTGTCTTGCGAACGAGGGTTTTACAATAAATGTGTTCAAAGCTTTACCAATTCACAGTAGTCTCAACACGTGGTTTTAAGATGTACTCAACTGAATTTGTCATTTACAGTATTTAATAATAGTCAATGACACCAACATGAACTTCAGTAGAAAATGACAATTGATTTCAAAATTTTCGAAATTAATTAATTATTATTCTGATTATTATTATTATTATTATTATTATTAATTTCTCATCATTTAATTAACCTATGTTTCATTGTCACACGATCGTGTTCTTATTAATTTTCCACTGCATTATTTACCTAATGATCGTCATTAGCACTTCAGAATAATTACTTTGAATTAATTATTAATGACTTATTTTCACCATAACTCCAATTAATCATGCGGCTAACAAATTTCTACCTCTGATCTTTGTATTTCATTTCTATTCAAATTAATCTTAAAATATTTCAAATTTTAGAAATTTGCATTACCAACGTGTGAGCTAGTTACATAAATTTTATTTACAAATCGAGTGCCTTCATAAAGTAACGAGATGATCTTTCCTTTTAAATCTCGCTAATTAAGAAAATAAATTCTTCCTAGTCTTCCTCGACTTAACTTAATCAAACTTTCCCTTAAGGGCATGAAAATTGTTTCTTAAGGCAACACACAACGATGAGTGTAATCTGCGTCACAGCGAGTGCGTGACCAGATCAAAATTAAATGAAACCAACATGACACAAGATAAATATACATATTTACATACACACACACATTCACGCTAGGGAAACACGTTTTTATGTACATTATTTACATCGAATCCTGTTTTGGCAAGTTTATTCATGATTTTTATTGGTGGTCGGGACGCGTAATGTCTAGCAGAAATAATCCGTGTACTGAAATTATCCTTCATTTATAGTGGCTAGTGATCGAAGTCATGGGTATCACTTGGTAGAAACACATTTCACATATCAATGTAAGTTCATCTAACTCATGAAATTATAATGGAAGATTCTAGTAAAATCCATAAGCACTACCATCATCTGGGCTACAGGTTGAAATTACCGCAAGCGTGAGCCTTACTTGTATTACTTTTATTTCCTACCTGTGAAATACACTCGCAACACGTGCTCCAATAATTATAATCCATCTTGCGCTCCCAATACACAAGAATAAGTCAAATATCATCATTAATTCATCAACTGCACAATTATACAACAAGTATCCCTCAGGATTGGTCATATTCCAGACCCTTCATGAACAGAGCACATTCAATCTGACATATAAGGACTCTAGAGTAATTTTATGGCTCACGAGCGTTTACTTCTGTTTTACCCGATCTTTAGTTAATATTATTATTATTTAAGTGATTATTACATCTACTGATCCTCATGGAATATCGTAAAATTAGATGACTTCATCATAAATACAACAAGTGATCTTGAAAGACACCAGGTTCGACCCTATTCACTCAAAATGTACACGTAAATTTCCATCCAGTAACTTTCAACATTACAAGGAAAGTAGATTTATCGTGTGGTCAGTGATTATTAAATATAAAGCTCCTTAAGCATGGGAAATCATTCAAAGACAACCTACATGTCTACTCTAATAGATTCCAAAATTTCATTCACACGTACCTAGTCTACCACGACACCTTAAGAAGTGGAAAAATGAAATATTTCTAACTACAACAAACTAATAGATCTACGACTTAAGAAGAAAGACCTCTAGTTGTACAAAAGGTAAGACAGATAAATTAAATTAAAAGGGTACTCAAGTTTTGATGTAGTTCGATTCCCGTCGACAGTCAGTTATTCCAGCATACTCCTCCGGTCAGTCTCCTTCCAATTACCAGATACGCCTCACATTTTACAGCTTCATGGAGGCTCTGCAACAGGTGTCCCTCGATGAAATGATGTTGTCGGTGGTTGCGGAATTATCCATCTTGAGATGTTCAATTCTAAGACGACTTCCGTAGAATGCCGGTCACAAGCTGTAACTGAGATGACAAAATTAAGTATTTTGCACAAGCACACGCCGAATATAAATAGCTCGTCTACACTGTCACACTTAACTTGGCTCCTAGGCGTCTTTATTCCATAGAATTCACTAATTATCAGACTAAATTCTGGCAGAACGGGCGTCGACTTGGATTGAAATTACTTCTCCACGTGGCCCGATAACAGCAGCACAACACGACGAAGAGCTTCAGAACTTCAGAGTAAGAGTTTCAAGAGCATTAAGAGAGCGATTTACTCGAAACAAGGCCTTTTATCTAATTAGCCAGGGAGGTGTGATCTTCAGCGAGAACGGTAATTGGCTGATGGTCTCATTTAATTGGCTCAGACTATTCCAGAAACAAGCTGGGTTGCGCGCGTGCGAAGGTAGTCACGTGGTCTGCTCTGACCTTGGCACAGTCTTGCCGGTGTGTCACCCCTCTGAACGACGAAAAAAACTCGTTCTCAGCTCGCCACAACTCCCCAAATGATATGCTGCAGTTACAGGCAGACAATAAAATTTTCACTTTCCACTTGTTAAAATATTCGTAATATCGCCAATTTTAACGGGGACAATACAGGCCTGGAAGAGAGGAAAGAGACATGGAAATCTTTTTGAGAAAATAATAGAGTATACTCGTAAAAACAGTAATAATGATATGGTAATAATTGGGGGAGATCTAAATTTGCCTGAAGTTGAATGGAATGGAACTGCAAGTGAAGCCCATGAACAGAAACTGGCAAATAATTAATTTGGGAGGGAGGATTTACACAAGTAGTACAAGAACCGACTCGTCTCAATAACTTACTAGATATATTCTTGGTTAAACCATGGGAAATTATTGATAAAACTGAGGTAATTGAAGGAATAGGAGACCATAAGGCTGTAATAATGGATGTAGGACTCGTACCAAAAAGGCTTAATAAGAGGGTTACACAAGACAAGAAATTGTACAGAAAAACTAAAGTTGATGAATTTGGGACTTACCTTAAATCACAATTCAGTTGTTGGATAAGTGAAGGGAGTAACGTGGATACACTTTGGGCTAAATTTAAAGGAATCATTTGGGAAGGAGAGAAGAGATTTGTACCTGTTAAGAAGGGTAAAATGACCTCAGACACTGTTTATTATACAAGGGAAATAAGAAAATTAAAAAGAAAATGTATAATACTAAACAGGAAAATCAAAGAGGGTAGGGAGAGTAGAGAAATTAGAAAACAGTTAATGAGGGAACTGAATAGAGTGCAAAAAGGAAGCAAAAGAGAATTATATGAATGGCATATTCAAGAGGGTAATGACCACAAAGGGAAATGGAAAAAGCTGTATTCATATATCAGGAATCAAAAAGGAAAAGGAATCCAAATTCCTACCATGGTGGGATAAGGGGTGAACACTATTCAACAGATACTGAAAAAGCAAACCTATTTAGTAGGGAATTTAGAGATTCAGTAGATGATTGTCAAGAGTTGGAAACCGAAACAGAAGATAGAGAGGGAGAGAGACAGAGGGAAACAAGAAGCTTCTCATTCACAAATGAAGATATTTTCAGAGAAATCCAACTGCTTCAGCAAGGAAAAGCAGCAGGAAGTGATCAAATTACTGGGGAGGTATTAAAGACAATGGTGTAGTACATAGTGCCTTATTTAAAATTTCTCTTTGACTATGTCATGAATAATAGTGTAATACCAAAAGAATGGAAGGAATCTATAATAATACCAATTTATAAAGGAAAGGGTGATAAAAGGAAACCAGAGAACTACAGACAAATCAGCCTGACCAGTATAGTTTGTAAAATACTGGAGAGTTTAATATCAAAGTACATCAGAGTGATATGTGATGATAAAAATTGGTTCATGAGGAGCCAGTATGGATTTAGAAAGAAAAATTCTTTTGAAGCACAACTGGTGGGATTTCAGCAGGACATATCAGATCAGTTGGATTCAGGAGGTCAGTTAGATTGCATAGCCATAGATCTTTCCAAAGCCTTTGATAGAGTGGAACATGGAATATTATTACAGAAATTGGAGCGAATAGGATTGGACGTAAGGGTTACACGTTGGATAAAAACATCTCTAAATTCAAGGGTTCAGAAAGTCAAAGTAGGAAATAATGTATCTCAGGAAGAGAAAGTTTGGAAGGGAATTGCACAGGGTAGTATAATCGGTCCGTTACTTTTCTTAATATACACAAATGATTTAGGGAACAATATAACATCAAAAATAAGATTGTATGCAGATGACATAATTGTTTATAGGGAAATAAACAACATTGAGGATTGTTCAGAATTACAAAGGGACCTTGAAAGTATCCAACAATGGGTTGAAGAGAATAGTATGAAGGTTAATGAGGCAAATTAACTGTTACAACATTTACAAACAGGAGTTTTAAAACTCAATTTGAATATACTTTGGATGGGGTAGTTATCCCAAAAGATGGCAAGTGCAAATACTTAGGTGTGAGATTTGAAAGTAATTTGCACTGGAAGGGTCATGTGGATGACATTGTTGGGAAAGCATACAGATCGTTACATGTCATAATGAGGCTACTTAAAGGATGCAACAAAGAATTAAAAGAAAAAAGTTACTTAAGTATGGTTCGTCCATTATTGAAATATGCAAACAGTGTTTGGGATACTCACCAAGAATACCTAATAAAAGAAATAGATAGGGGATTTCAGGAGAAAGAGTAGTGTATCAGAAATGTTAAAGGAACTAGGGTGGGAAACTTCAAGTAAGAGAAGGGAAAAAACTAGACTTGTAGGATTATATAGAGCCTATACAGGAGAAGCAGCATGGGGAGATATCCGTGAGAGGCTTCAGTTGGAAAAATAATTATATCGGCAGGACTGTCCACAAATATAAAATTAGAAGGAATTTTTGCAGAAGCGATTGGGGTAAATTTTCATTCATTGGAAAGGGTGTGAAGGAGTGGAACAGTTTACCAGGAGTAGTGTTTGATCCTTTTCCAAAATCTCTACAGGCATTCAAGAAGAGAATAAACAGCAACAGAGAAAATAAATGAAATGTTAGAGGGCATTCGACCAATGCAGGCTATTGTAAATAAAATATGAGTGTTAAAAGAAATTAATTCCTGGTCCATGGAGTTTGGACAGCCAAAGTAGGGGACTGCCTGTAGGGGTGAAGTACAGTGGGGACTTCGAGGGCCCTGGGACCGCTACGGTAGCTGTAAAGGCCCTTCAGGAACTCTGAAAAGTGGTGGGAAAAGGGGGATCTGGTTAAGACGCAGCAGGTCGTTATGCTACTTAGGATCCAGAACGGGTAAAAAAGTAAATAAATAAATGCAATGTAAATATTAATCCTATACCATTTGTATAGTATCATTTGAAGTAATTCCACGTACTGTATATCAGTTGACTATATTTGTAAATAGTACAGGAGATATTATAAGTAGAATTTTGTAAATAATATAAATTTATTAAGGATGAGCTGTGTGTTTAATAGAAAACATTGTTAACGTAAATTGTATAATATTGTATTATAGGAAAATTTTCTTTGTCTCTTGTTAATTTAATATTTAGTGCTTGACAATGTATTTTAGTGTACCATTTGCCACCGAGGTAGACACCTCATTTGCAAATAAAGAGATTTTGATTTGATTTGATTTTTATTTGAGTAGCAGTACAGTGTTGCCAAGTTTCAGTGTCTCGGCCTTAGTGTGGTCCGGCCATGGAAAGAACAGTTGTCACAATGCCAGTACACAATTACACTGCTCCAAACTGCTCTTCCCGTCGTGAAATTAACGACCGCTACGACAACCGGAAACGGGAGTGTTTATATTACAAGCTGTAGCCATCTTAAATTAAATATTCGTTATTTCTGGTTCCCTTTCATTCGCTTAAAACATTAATAATTACATATAAAACACTCTGCAAATGAAATGAAACGATTTATAATGCAAATATATTTCGCAGTATTTTCGCAGGATATTTTATAGAAAGCAGAATATTTATACAATTTTCGAACATCCTCGTGGACCGCAGGATAGGATGTTAAAAAGAGGAGTATCCTGCGAAAATCAGGACATCTGGTCACCCTAAACTTACTGCATTGTTTGAAATATTTACGTTTTAAAACTACGCTAAACTTATCTTTTATTACTATTTGTAAAATATTTCTTTTTGTAAACACCATGTAATATTGTTTTTCATATATAAATTTATTTAAAATATACTTTTTAAATATACATATACCCCAGTTTTACAGCAAGTGCTATTGGTGACTTGATTCGATTGGACGGTTGCACTGAACGGTCTTCTTCAGTGAGGTGCAAAATGGACGCGAATTTCTCACGAGAGATTCTGAAATAAGCTTTAAATTCTTCCTCTCCCTCCATCAAAAGCTTTGTTGTTAGCAATTCAAAAGTTCCTTCGTCGGTTCTTTTCTCGTACATCCCATCTTCCAACCTCCTTATTTCGACCACTCACGAAGCACGAACTCTTCCTCATCATCCTCAATCTCCTGATCTAGTAAGAGCCACATCGCCAGTACTTCCTTTTCTTAAGTTGAAAATGATCCATGACTCTGGAAAACACAAAATTACGCAGATCGCAACTCGTCTGCCAACCTACAACGCTCTCCAGGAAAACAGTCCGCTTGAACGTTTTACGCTGCCCTGGGTGCATTAAGTTTACCGAGCGCATTAATTCCGGCGCGACGCGATAAACCTGCCTCTAGGAAAAAGGCCCTTAACTACTTAGTACCCTGCGTAGTCAGAGTTACGTCCATCTGCGGCATATCACATTTTATACTGGCTGAGTATTAATAAAACATATAGGCCTAATGCAATTCAATAAACTTTGGCCCGTTTCTAAGCTCATGCTAATAATTCCAGTTTTTAAGACAGAACACGTCATTGCCAATAAATATTTAATTTTGTAATCATTATTAAAATGATCAGTTTCCGACAATAATCTCAAGAAATGCACATATTAAATTTAGAATAAAACTGTAGACTAGCCACTGATCAACTTACAAAAAAGCACTAGCAATGAAAATAATATACAGAAAAAGAAACCTAAATACATAAATGAGCAACAACTAACACAGCGAACACAGGAAAACTCCGAGTAATATCATAAAAGCGACTGAGAACCAGCTAGCCCAGGTGGCGATAGTATCCATAAATGTGGCATTGCTGTTATCGTTACCATAGCAACAGAACATTTTCGAGCAGAGTTAGTCAACTTTTTCTCGCCGGTTGCGCTAAACGTCAGACTCTAACTCTCATGGGCCTTATAATTGTTATGACTGTAGTTTCCTGTTTCCTTCAACTGTGTAGCAGTATCTATACATCTAAGCCATGTTAAATATTATTAGAAGGCCATGAAGTCAATAATCTACACTGCCACCCAGACAAACGCCCTTTCGTTGAACATTACATTGAAATCAGAATAACTCCGGTTCAAATGATTGATTTTAATCGAATTTTTGTTATTGGAATTAAATAAACACTTTGATTAGCGATGACCGATTGCACTTATATTTTCCCAAAGAGGACCTAGGTTTCAAGATATCTTTCGAAACCTCAAAATGTTAAGAATTGAGATACCATCTTACCTCGTAAATTTGTGAGTAGCATCACGGATTTTCCTGATTTAGTTGGGTAGTTCAGGACCAAGGAATTTTTTTGAAAATCAGTAAATGAGAACTTGTATTGTACTGTACTTGTCACCTTCGTTCATACATCGATCAAAAGTTAATAATCAAATTCCTATAGGACCTATCATAATTATATTGCAGTTCAAGCCGCCGGCGTAATATTGACAAAAATTATTGTAGACAACCCTTTATATTTCGGCATTTAAGGACACTTATATTCTCCTTCCCGCATAGTAGGGAAAATAATAATAATCAACCAGAGGTAAAAATCATTGTATAGTATTGTATTTCATCCCACTGATCGTACAGTGATATGGAACACGTCAGTAATCATATTTACAGTAACTAAGGATAAAACAGTAATATACATGCCATCAGAAATAAAGAGAAATATACAATGTGGTAAAGAGGCACAGATTTAAAAAGGCGATACATAAGTTAATTATTAAGAGCTAAGTATTCTTCAATAGAATAAAAACAAGGGTCAGAAACAAATTTGAATAATTATTTCTTAAATTTTGAACGTGGTTTTATATGTTTAACGTGTATACTTGATTCATATAGCTTAGTTTTGTGTGGTTCTATGTGCAGGCTGTGTCCATTTCTATTATTATACCAATGTACATCTGAGTTTATGGTAAAACTGTTTACATTCTCCTTCATATATTCAAGTGTATGGAAGATATATAGGCTAGGCAATGGTAAAATAAAATAAAGTTTAAAGTATTTATTGCAGTTTGTCCTCCTGCGGACACCGGCCATTCCTCTAATTATTTTCTTTTGTATCTTAAAGATGACTTCTCTATATCGTGAATTCCCCCATAAATGATTCCATAGGTTAGTATGGGATAGACATATGCAAAATGCATTACTCGGCAAGCCTCTAAATTAAAATTATCTTTCAAAGATATTATCATGAAATAAATTCTACTAAGCCTTTTCCCTATAAACTCTGTATGTTTTTCCAGGGTTAATGCTTCATACATCCACAAGAAAAGATACTTTGTTGATGATGAGTACTCAACTATGGTCTCTCCAAATTATATTGGACTAATTTCCGTATTTAGATTAATCTTGTGATGAAATCAAATCACAGAAGTTTTCTGTTCACTTAAAATTAATTTATTATCTTCAAGCCAGCTCGGGATATTACAGGTTCCAAGAAGGACATTCCAGGAATAATTAATGAACGAGGGGAGTGTGTATGTGAGGATCTTCAAAAGGCAGAAGTATTCAGTCAGCAGTATGTAAAGATTGTTGGTTACAAGGATAATGTCGAGATAGAGGAGGAGACTAAGGCCAAAGAAGTAATAAAATTTACATATGATAACAATGACATTTACAATAAGATACAAAAGTTGAAAACTAGAAAAGCGGATGGAATTGATCAAATTTCTGGGGATATACTAAAGACAATGGGTTGGGATATAGTACCGTATCTGAAGTACTTATTTGATTATTGTTTGGTCGGAGAAGCTATACCAGATGAATGGAGAGTTGCTATAGTAGCCCCTGTGTATAAAGGAAAGGGTGATAGACATAAAGCTGAAAATTACAGGCCAGTAAATTTGACAAGCATTGTATGTAAGCTTTGGGAAGGCATTCTTTCTGATTATATTAGACATGTTTGTGAAATTAATACCTGGTTCGATAGAAGGCAATTCGGTTTTAGGAAAGGTTATTCCACTGAAGCTCAACTTGTAGGATTCCAGCAAGATATAGCAGATATCTTGGATTCTGGAAGTCAAATGGACTGTATCTCGATTGACCTGTCTAAAGCATTTGATAGGGTGGATCATGGGAGACTACTGGCAAAATGAGTGCAATTGGACTAGACAAAAGAGTGACTGAATGGGTTGCTATATTTCTAGAAAATAGATCTCAGAGAGTTAGAGTAGGTGAAGCTCTATCTGACCCTGTAATAATTAAGAGGGGAATTCCTCAAGGCAGTATGATCGGACCTTTATATTTTCTTATATATATAAATGATATGAGTAAAGGAGTGGAATCGTAGGTAAGGCTTTTTGCGGATGATGTTATTCTCTATAGAGTGATAAATAAGTTACAAGATTGTGAGCAACTGCAAAATGACCTCGAAAATGTTGTGAGATGGACAGCACACAATGGTATGTTGATAAACGGGTTTAAAGTCAGGTTGTTAGTTTCACAAATAGGAAAAGTCCTCTCAGTTTTAATTACTGCGTTGATGGGGTGAACGTTCCTTTTGGGGATCATTGTAGGTATCTGGGTGTTAATATAAGGAAAGAACTTCATTGTGGTAATCACATAAATGGGATTGTAAATAAAGGGTACAGATCTCTGCACATGGTTATGAGGGTGTTTAGGGGTTTTAATAAGGATGTAAAGGAGAGGGCACATAAGTATCTGGTAAGACCCCAACTAGAGTATGGTTCCAGTGTATGGGACCCTCACCAGGATTACCTCATTCAGGAACTGGAGAAAATCCAGAGGAAAGCAGCTCGATTTGGTCTGGGTGATTTCCGACAAAAGAGTAACGTTACAAAAATGTTGCAAAGTTTGGGCTGGGAAGAAGGGAGAGAAAGGAGAAGAGCTGCTCGACTAAGTGGTATGTTCCGAGCTGTCAGCGGAGAGATGGCGTGGAATGACATTAGTAGACGAATAAGTTTGAGTGGCGTTTATAAAAGTAGGAATGATCACATTATGAAGATAAAGTTTGAGTTCAAGAGGACAAACTGGGTCAAATATTCATTTATAGGAAGGGGAGTTAGGGATTGAAATAACTTACCAAGGCAGACGTTCAATAAATTTCCAATTTTTTTGAAATCATTTAGGAAAAGACTAGGAAAACAACAGATAGGGAATCTGCCACCTGAGCCACTGCCCAAAATGCAGATCAGTATTGATTGATTGATTGATTGATTGATTGATTGATTGATTGCTTTTAATTCTAAACCTTCAGAACTTTCATCAGCTACAAAAACAGTAATATCGTCTGCAAACAAAGTTAATTGCACTCCTTCAATATCATCGACAATTTGGACAATAACATAAAGAAATACTAAAATAATAATGCTCCTAAAACTGACCCCTGTGGAACACCATGTTTCTGGCACAGGAATACACATTCTTAATTTCATTTTTGCTCAAATCAGTAACGGTATATGATATTTCATCAATCTGTCTTCTATTCCCTAAAACGATTTGAACCAATTATAGGCTATACCCAGAACTCCATACATGTATAACTTTTCTAAAAGCAAGCTTTTTTTAAGTCTAAGAAAATACCTAAACATGCCCCCTTCCCATCTAGTGTGTCATATGCCCATTCAATAAAGTTAATGAATGCTGTGGTAGTCTATCTATTTTTACGAAAGCCATTTTGGCAACCTGCTAATACATTATGCTTCTCTAAGAATGATAATAGTCTATCGTGCATAATTATATCCAGTATTTTGGAGAATACAGAGGTGAGGCAGACAGGCCTCGAGTCACCAGCATCTTCTTCACTACGCTTTTTATGTATTGGAACACCTTTGGTTACCTTGAATTTGTCTGGAAATTTATCAGTTGTTAGTGACAAATTTATCAAATAACAGAGAGGCTCGATTATGTATTGGCAACAGCATTTAATAAGGTAATTTGAATAACTATCTAAACCAGAAAACTTATTTTTACCCATCTGTTTTATTATCTTCTCTATCTCTTGCTCAGTCACAGGAGTAAGAAACATGGATGATACATTCCTGTGAACTGTATTCAAGTTTGTTCTTGGCATCGATGTTTGAAAATTTTCCGTTAATCACAAAACTGCTTCTAGAAAATAGTTACTGAAGACTTCTTCAAGCTCTTCTAGATCACTGACTACTTTCCCTGCATTTGTAAAAGTAATTTTCATGTTTATTGGAACTAGAATACCTTTCTCCCTTTTTATAATGTTTCACATTCATTTAGACCTGTTTTTAGAATTATTTAGCTCATTCTCATTATGCAATATTTTGGCAGCCTAAAAACTTCTCGATATATGTTCTTATATTTCTTATAATAATTCTTCAATTCACACATTTGCTTAAAAACCGTAATCGTCTACTTGAATTTCAAATTCCTGTTGTAATCCAACCATTCCCATAATTCTTTACAATTACCCTTTTGACTGGTATTGTCACTTGATAATAATATTTGAACAAACCCAAAAACTCACTGAAGGCCTCATTAGTTGAGTTATTTCTATATATATTCTCCAAAGTTTCCTTGGCCATTAGCTGGTTAAAACATGAAATATTTTCCTTGTTACACATTCTAGTTTCCCTCTAAATTATATCGTAATTTTCTAAATTACGGTTTCCTAATGCACAATATGTTCGCATAAATAACCTAGAAATTCATGGGCTGCCTGTGGTTATCAATGAGAAGCCTACCCAAATCGTGAAAGATGTTCGCAAGTGTCTAGGAGTAGACATAAACACCAATGACGTAGACGCGTGCCACAGACTTCCTCAGAATAAAACAGAACTACCACCCCCCTCTGTTGGTAAAATTTTGCAGGGGCTTGAAGAAAGAGGAAATACAAACATCAAAGAGAAGCAAACCACGATTGACCTTCACTGATGCCGGGATTCAAGCTAAGTCACGGAATATATACATCAACGAACACCTGACATCCCAGAATAAAAATCTGCACAAAAAGGCAAGGGATCTCCGACAGCACGGATTTAAGTATGTTTGGACGAAGGACTGCAAAATTTATGTTAAAAAGGACGACACTGGAAGGACTACGCGTATTGCCAGCATAGCCGACATCTGCAAACTCCAACCCGAAATAACGAACAACACATCTTACCAAGACTATGGAAGCCGTATTAGCAGGAACTGGAAACAACATCTCCGTGGACATTCAAGATGGCCTTGGCGGTAAAACGCCGATGACGGCAGGGACGATACCGACAGACCACACTATGTACACTAATGCCTACGGCTGTAGGGAATTAAAATTTGTGAGTGTGCATGACTACATTATTCATAGTAATTACATTTTTCCTGACTGTAATAAGCTAAAAATACTCCATATAAACAGTAGAAGTGTTAAAAATAATCTAGACGAATTAGAAATTCAGCTCCATATCATAGGTGAAGTCGATGTCTTGTTTATATCCGAAACCTGGGTTAAAAGCAACGAGGCCAAATATTACAATTTAAGTAACTACTCGTGTTTGTTTGCTCACAGAGATACACAAGGGGGTGGTGAGTCAGGGATATTTATCCATAAAAAGTGGAAATTTAAAATTCTTAACAAATGTGAAGTGAATGATAGCTTGATCTGTGTTGAGATTTGGGGAGACATCTCAGCTGGTAATTCCAATTCAGATAGTCTGCATATAATTGGAGGGTACAATCCTGTGAGGGGCAGTGCAACGTCATTTTTAACATCTTTGGAAAATTTCCTTTCTCAGACTAACAATGCTCCTTGTTTTTTATTGGTGATACAAATATTGACACTTTTACTGAAGATCATTTAAAAAAGCTGTATGTAAATATCCTTTCATGCTATGGGTTCACACTGCGTAACAAAATTTATGCAACACGCACGACTGACAAATCATCAACTCTTCTGGATCATGTAGCAGTTAACACAGATAAAATACATTACACAGTCTCGAATGTAGATAATGACTTAAGTGATCATAACATCCTTATCACAGATACTGCATGGCCACATAAAAGAACCTATATCCAAAACAACACTTTGACTTTACCCTTAAAGTGCAGGGGTAAAATTAATTTAAATAACACTAATTTCCTGCCAGAGAATGCAAGACCTTCTGCCCAGGAAATTAAGATGAATCACATGTACAACTCCCTTATTACTCAAATACAAAGAAACACAAATAGAGGCAATCACCATACCATAAAGCAGAAAAAACGCATTTAAAATAGATGTGGCAACTCCCTGGATAACATCCGAATTAATAAAACTCGTTAAGCGACGGAACACTCTTTACTCTAAACTTAAGATTGGGCAACACAAAGATAATATTCCTTTGAGAGAGGAATACATTAAATGTAGAAATTCAGTAACATTCCTAAAAAGAAAACTTAAGACAAATTATTATTCGGAAAAATTAAATGTGTATGATAAAAATCCTAAGAAAACGTGGGAAATTTTGAATGAAATTATATATAACAAAAAGCACAGCTCAGAAATTTGCAAAACTCTGTCAATAGGGAATGTGGTAATTAATGATAAACAAGAAATTGCTAACGAATTCTATAAGTATTTTACATGCAAAGCCGATAATCTTGCATCTCACATAGCCACACGTGATATCATAGATCTGAATAGTAACCGCCAGCTTAAACCCCTTTTTTATATCCAACAGATAACACGGAAGTCAAATGTATAATTAAGAATTTAAAAAGTAAAAAACGTTGTGGAGTAGATGGGATTAAGCTACTATGATCAAAAGTTTTGATGAACAGCTAATAACTAAGCTTGTTACATTAATTAATATACCCATGGCAACTGGGGTCGTACCGCAGGCTTTAAAAATTGCTAAAGTTATCCCGATTTTCAAACGAGGGAACACTATTAACGCAGGGGACTATAGTTCTGTATCCATACTACCCATCATTTCTCAAATATTAGAGAGCATTATAAAGGTAAGACTAATGGCTTTTCTTAACAAACACAGATTTTTTATCAATCCCAGTATGGCTTCAGGGAGAATTCCAGCACAGAACTCGAAGTTACTGATCTAGTGTCGATGCTTCAGGAAAGCGTTGACGGTAAACAGATCGCGGCGGGATTGTTTATTGATCTCGCTAAAGCTTTCAACACGTTAAATCACGAAATTCTGTTATCTAAATTAGAAGATGCTGGAATTCGTGGGGTTGCATTAGAGTGATTCCGCAGCTACCTTAGAGGAAGAAAGCAATTTGTTTCCGTCAATGGTTGTCAGAGCACGGACAAGGAGATGAATTGTGGTGTTCCAAAAGGGTCTGTCTTGGTCCCTACCTTGTTTCTGATATACATAAATGATATAAATAATCTAAATTTAAAGGGTAAAATTATGCTTTACGCAGATGACACAAATATATTCTACACTGGTGACAAAGTAGACTCGGTGATCAATAATATGCAAGAAGACAGCATCGAAATAAACAAGTGGCTCAGTAACAATAAATTAACTATGAACGTCAATAAAAATGAATATATGATTATAACTAAGCCGAGTATAAACAATATTAATCGTTCAAAGGTATATATTAACAACACGGAAATAGGTGAGGTCGATCACTTTAAATATCTCGGTCTAATAATAAACATTTAAGCTGGGTAGAGCATGTTGATTACATTGCAAAAAAGATAGCTCCAGTATCTAGGCTTTTGAGAAGATTAAGATATATTGTCCGTAGGGAAGTTCTACTTACAGTATATTACTCACTCATCCACAGTCACTTACAATACCTAAACGTAATTTGGTCTCGTTGCAGAAAGACTGTTCTTCATGAACTTATGGTAATACAAAATAGAGCAATCAAAAATATCTTCCTTTTGACACACCCACTCGTGTTCTATACGCTAATAGTAAAATTATGCCTTTATCTATGTGCACTGCTTTTAGATCTTCAATATTAATTCACAAAATTAAACTAAACAGTGCCCTGCACGATAGCAACTACAGCCTGAATTGAGACATTCATAATTATAACACACGACAAAAAGGTGACATAGCTCTCTTTCAAACACACTCATATAAGTATGGCAACTGTAGCTTTAAGTTCTCAGCCATTCAATCATATAATCATCTTCCAAGATATTTAAAATCAGTTTCCAATCTGTCATCTTTCAAAATTAAATTAAAGAAAGTGCTGTACAATCAGTACATAAGTAAGTAGGTGACTTTCTTGATAAGACTTTGTGTAATGGTAACGTAAAGGAAATATTTAGAGTAATGTTCATTATAACAAATGTATATATTTATATATTTATTTGCAGCCAGTGTATATGTATCACATTAATTTTAGACGCTAAACAAATTGTATTGGACAATTCCTGTATATGAGCTTTGGCTCGTTGGAATTCATTAATAAAGTAATGTAAACTTGAAAAAACAATTTGAGCAAAATTATCTGAAAACCTGTATCACATACTTCTATTTCATAATTCCACATTCCCTCATTCAGTACAACTTGATCTACTGCTGCCTTTGTATCCCCAGATATTCTGGTTGGTTGATTTACAACTGCCTTTAGACCATACAAGGAAAGAAACATTTCTAGCCTTTTGCTTATCTCGCCCACAATTATTCCCTAAAAACGTATATTAAGTCGCCCATGATTATTACATTTTTGTTCCTATTCTGCAGGTCATCTAAAACAATTTCAATACCAACATAGTTGGAGATGTGTGGGATCTGGTAAATGCAGCACGGGTGAAGTTTAAGAAAGCGGAGATTGTTATTAGTGGAATACTGTGTAGGAGGGATACTGACTGGAGGGTGATTGGGGATTTAAATGAGACTATGGAGTGGGTATGTGGGAAACTGGGAGTGAAATTTCTAGATCCTAATGGGTGGGTAGGAGAAAGGGATCTGCGCTCGGATGGCCTTCATTTAAACCGCAGTGGTACGTATAAGTTAGGAAATTTGTTTGGAAGGGTAATAGGGAGGTACATTCAGGGAAACGGGATGGCCTAGGGAGCGGTGATAAGGGAACAGGGAACTGGAAATCAAGTAGGGATGACATAAAATTGTTAGTGTTGAACTGTAGAAGTATTGTAAAGAAAGGAATCGAATTAAGTAATTTAATAGATATATATTTACCAGATATTGTAATAGGAGTTGAATCATGGCTGAGAAATGATATAATGGATGCAGAAATTTTCTTACGGCACTGGAGTGTGTATCGTAGAGATAGGATAGGAAAGGTGGGAGGGGGAGTTTTCATTCTGGTGAAAGAAGAATTTGTAAGCTACGAAAAAGTTAAAGATGAGACACATGAAATTCTAGGTGTAAGGCTCATTTCTAAAGATAATAGGCAACTTGATATATTTGGAGTGTACAGATCGGGAAAGGGTAGCTCTGATGCGGATTCGGAATTATTTGATAGGATAGTCAGCTATGTGGGAAACGACATGGAAAGAAATGTGATTGTAGCGGGAGATCTGAATTTGCCAGATGTCAATTGGGAAGGAAATGCAAACGACAGGAAGCATGACCAACAAATGGCAAATAAGTAAATATGGGAAGGACAGCTGATTCAGAAAGTGATGGAACCAACCAGAGGGAAAAATATTTTGGATGTGGTGCTGATAAAACCAGATGAGCTCTATAGGGAAACTGAAGTAATAGATGGTATTAGTGATCATGAAGCTGTTTTGTGGTAGTTAAAAATAAATGTGATAGAAAGGAAGGTCTTAAAAGTAGGACTGTTAGGCAGTACCATATGGCTGATAAAGCAGGTCTGAGGCAGTTTCTAAAAAGTAACTATGATCGGTGGAAAACGGTAAATAAAAATGTAAACAGACTCTGGGATGGGTTTAAAGAAATTGTTGAGGAATGCGAAAACAGGTTTGTACCTTTAAGGGTGGTAAGGAATGGTAAAGACCCACCTTATTATAATAGAGAAATAAAGAGACTAAGAAGGAGGTGCAGACTGGAAAGAAATAGCGTTAGAAATGGCTGTGGAAGTAAGGAGAAATTGAAGGAACTTACTAGAAAATTGAATCTAGCAAAGAAGGCAGCTAAGGATAACATGATGGCAAGCATAATTGGCAGTCATACAAATTTTAGTGAAAAATGGAAGGGTATGTATAGGTATTTTAAGGCAGAAACAGGTTCCAAGAAGGACATTCCAGGAATAATTAATGAACAAGGGGAGTGTGTATGTGAGGATCTTCAAAAGGCAGAAGTATTCAGTCAGCAGTATGTAAAGATTGTTGGTTACAAGGATAATGTCGAGATAGAGGAAGAGACTAAGGCCAAAGAAGTAATAAAATTTACGTATGATAACAATGACATTTACAATAAGATACAAAAGTTGAAAACTAGAAAAGCGGCTGGAATTGATCAGATTTCTGGGGATGTACTAAAGACAATGGGTTGGGATATAGTACCATATCTGAAGTACTTATATGGTTATTGTTTGGCGGAAGGAGCTATACCAGATGAATGGAGAGTTGCTATAGTGACTGAATGGGTTGCTATATTTCTAGAAAAAAGATCTCAGAGAGTTAGAGTAGGTGAAGCTTTGTCTGACCCTGTAATAGTTGAGAGGGGAGTTCCTCAGGGCAGTGTTATCGGACCTTTATGTTTTCTTATATATATATATAAATGATATGAGTAAAGGAGTGGAATCGGAGGTAAGGCTTTTTGCGGATGATGTTATTCTCTATAGAGTGATAAATAAGTTACAAGATTGTGAGCAACTGCAACGTGACCTCGAAAATATTGTGAGATGGACAGCAGGCAATGGTATGTTGATAAACGGGGCTAAAAGTCAGGTTGTGAGTTTTACAAATAGGAAAAGTCCTCTCAGTTTTAATTACTTCGTTCATGGGGTGAAAGTTCCTTTTGGGGACCATTGTAAGTATCTAGGTGTTAATATAAGGAAAGATCTTCACTGGGGTAATCACATAAATGGGATTGTAAATAAAGGGTACCGATCTCTGCACATGGTTATGAGGGTGTTTAGGGGTTGTAGTAAGGATGTAAAGGAGAGTGCATATAAGTCTCTGGTAAGACCCCAACTAGAGTATGGTTCCAGTGTATGGGACCCTCACCAGGATTACTTGATTCAAGAACTGGAAAAAATCCAAAGAAAAGCAGCTCGATTTGTTCTGGGTGATTTCCGACAAAAGAGTAGCGTTACAAAAATGTTGCAATGTTTGGGTTGGGAAGAATTGAGAGAAAGAAGAAGAGCTGCTCGACTAAGTGATATGTTCCGAGCTGTCAGCGGAGAGATGGCGTGGAATGACATTAGTAGACGAATAGGTTTGAATGGCGTCTATAAAAGTAGGAAAGATCACAATATGAAGATAAAGTTGGAATTCCAGAGGACAAACTGGGGCAAATATTCATTTATAGGAAGGGGAGTTAGGGATTGGAATAACTTACCAAGGGAGATGTTCAATAAATTTCCAATTTCTTTGAAATCATTTCGGAAAAGGCTAGGAAAGCAACAGATAGGGAATCTGCCACCTGGGCGACTCCCCTAAATGCAGATCAGTATTGATTGAGCTTCAACATTACTAGAAGGATTTATATAAATGAATAAAAGTGTTAACTTATAATCCACTAGTTCAACAAAGCTACCCTCAAAATGCTACTCTACATTCTGATATTCAAATTTATCCAACTGCTTACATTTGATATTATTATTCACATATATACATGAACCTCCACAATTCATTTTCCTTCTACAGAATTTATTTGCAAGAGCATAAACTTCTAATACAAAGTTTTTAATCTCATCCTCTACCAACCAATGTTCAGTTAAACATAAAAAAATAGCCTTGTAGGTTATCTGCCAACAGCACCTGCATACTTAGAATTTTATTTCTTAAAGATTGAAAATTCCGGTGGATTAAATTTAGCTCTCCAATAAAATTATTACTATTGCTACTTTTACCTTAAAAATCCTGGTCTAGTAATACCGGTCGTTTCCTTGTTCTTCTTGACGTTCATATTTTTTGTTGTTTAGCTTGCCCTCCTTCAGTTCTTCCTGATGGTGCTCCAGCATCCAACTTCTCCAGTAACACCTCTCCTCGTTCATCCAAATGACTGCTACTGACGAGCTCAGTGGTTTCCTCACGAGTTTTGTGATAGTACATATATCACACTCCCGAATTATATGTAGAAGTTAGAGATATTATTGTCAGTACTCGATTTTTCATTATTATTATTATTATTATCATAATTTTTATCAGTACTTCATTTGTATATTTTGCCATTTATATTTGTAAGCTGGAAGATATCCAAATATGTAGGTGTGAGTAATTTGTTTTGCACGAATGGGAAAACATTGCTTTAATAACTCTGGTAATTTGGATGAGTCATGTGGCTACCCCAGTTTGTTGTGATGTACTTGTGTTGGGAAATTCCATGAGTCATGTATATATCCCAGCCTGATCAGATGAGCTTGTTGTTGTATTAGGGAAATTCGTTGACTCATGTAATAAACGCCAGAGTTTGTTTATCTCTTGGGAGCAAGGAGAAGTTCAGGGCATGGTATTGACCAGAAGTGCATCACTCATGATTGGCTGGCAAGCACCAATCCAGACGTATCATCTGAGAGGAGGGGGATGTTAATGTCTATAAAGGTTGATCATACGGCGGCAACCAGGGACATTGTAAAGGAACGAGAAGGAAGACAACTACAACCAATCACTACGGTATAAGACGACCACTCGATACGGACAAGAAGGACAACTGACACACTGTACGAGAAGGAAGTAGTGCTGGATATACGGTATTCGAGTGACACGGCTGCAATGGACTGGACTTCAAACGTAGTCTTTTTATGTTCGTGGAAAGTGGCTGATCAACAAATTCTGGAGGGCGCACGCATTAAGTGTTGTTGTACTTGTGGGCGTCTAGCATTATATGTTGGTGAAAGCTATCTCAGACTTTCCATAAATTATATCTTTACAAGTGTTAAAATATGTGAACACAGTATTACAAGGTACAGTATCTGTGTAATGTGATAACTGCCGATTATGAGAATCGGTAAGTCGAATTGACATAGAGACAGTGAAGGATATTTATCTTCAGACATGTACATTGTTCATCGGACTATCTACAAATGGTAGCTTAGTTCTCGCTTTCGATTTCCCACGGTTTTCATTATTGTTGTTGTTTTCGTAAATATGGAGTCTTCCAGCAATATTGTATGTGTGTATTATATGTATAATGTTGTATGATGATGAGGTGCTCATGCACGGATTTTGTTAAGAATATAGTTAGCTATTTTAGAATCAGTGGTGTTATTGATGAACCTAGGTGCAGTTCCTACCTATTTAGTCGTTTTCAGGAGGTTAGGTACGGCCTGCAGCAGATGTACCAGTACGCAGCATTATGTACACGCCCTGGGATATAAAGTTTATCATGCTCTATCAAAATTCGAGGGATCCATTCTGGTGAACTCTGGCGCCCATACTACGGACATTTCGGTTAATTATGCTTATTAATTTTATTAAGTTTTTGAGTAATTTTATTTATATATTTTATTCATGATTTTATTTATTAGTATTCATCAAAAAGTTACAGTTTTCCCTGACCACTCGGTGCTTTCTGGTATTGATGTCTCTGATGATTGAGCTAGAAGCACATTGATCCCTTTTAGCTGATTTTCTTCTCCTGAGCATCCTTCTTTGGTGGTAGCATTCACCTCAACACTTCTTACTTTCATTACCTGCAAATGTTCTGCAACTTCCTCATCTTTATCGAACAGCAATGGTGTGGCATTATTCATGACAGTTGTTCCTGGAGTCTGTCGTATATTTTTCGTTATCATATTACATAGCTGCTTTTCCCTCTTCTGCTAAGATGCACGCCATGATTTTTGAAATATCGTCGATCCATATTGCCCAAATCAATTATTTCATATAACCACATTTCAGTTTAGAATTGTATCGTAGATACGGTATATTTAGATAGTGCAGTATCTTACCTGCTATATTCGTGTGTATCTTTGTGTGTGTATCTTTCGTGTGTATCTATTAGAGCATAGTACTAATAATAATCTGTCTTAAACATTTATCTTTGTTGGTAATATTTGAGTACAGTAGTTCGTGCAAATTTCAAACTTGCAATTTCAAATTCTGTTTGGGATTAGTAGTGACATACGGTACCGGTATTGTAATTAGGATACTTCTGAACGTAGTTTAAAATTACTGTAGTGTACTGTACAGTAGTATACGAGTAAAATCCTAGTAGAAATTAGCGTGCTTGTTTTATTATTGTAAAATATTTGTGTAGTATAGTAGAGAAACTCTCTTACGAAAATTCTGTTGTTGAAATTAGGATAGGCTTAACTGCAGTATAGAATTGTGTAATTCTTGTGTATTCCTTTCGGTATTCAGTAATTAACAGCAGTTTATATCTGTTTGGGTGCTGTAGGAAAAATAGAGTACGGATAAGTAGTATTGGAGTGTAGTAGTATATTAACTACCTTACTGTCGTGTGAAATTTGAGTACTATCCTAGACAATATTTCTTTCCATTCATTTTCTTGCACGAAACAAGTTATTTTATTTTTCCTTTCCTTTTCATTGTTTTCCGTAAAGAACGGCTAAGGAGAGCAGGTGTAGAAATCGTGGGTCTGGCGAGGCATTGAGGGGTATGAGGGAGGAATTGGAGAGTTTGAGGGAGATAATTAGGATTCTCACAGAAGACAGGAAGGAAGGTAGGCCTCCCTCAAACAATGTACAGGTTACAGCAGGTGTAAAAGAGGGATGGGAAGGAAAATGTAATTGTATAGGACAGGGGGTCTAATGTTCGAAGGGGAAGGAGATTGAAGGCTAAGGGCTCTATTTAGGATCAGAATTCAGGACAGGTATCTGTGAGAAATCGGTACGAGCCACTCCAGGTATAGCAACAGAGGTAAGATGATGAACAGGGAACTGTTGCTGGGATGTGTGGAAGTAGGAGGAAGGGGAAGGGTAGGAAAGGGAAACAATTTAGGAAAAGACAGGTGGAACAGGGTCTTGGGAGGGAGAAAGGGGAGGAGGAAGTAGCTTCTGCAGCTATCAGGAAAGATAGGGCTGACCAGGAGGGGGACGGATCAAATGAGTTGGGTAGGGTTGAGGCTCTGGTCATGGGGGATTCCATCATTAGACACGTGGGGGAAAATATGTCGAGGAAGGGGAACCAGGGTAGAGTGAAATCCAGGTATTAGGTTGGTGCAGATGCTGAGAAAAGTAGAAGTTAAGGTGAAGGGGAAGGAGAAGGTGGTAGTGTTTCACGTTGGTACCAACAAAGTAAGGCGAGCTGGTATAAGTACCAACATAGTTGGGGATGTGTGGTATCTGGTAAATAAGCACGGGTGAAGTTTAAGGAAGCGGAGATTGTTATCAGTGGAATACTGTGTAGGAGGGATACTGACTGGAGGGTGATTGGGGATTTAAATGAGACTATGGAGTGGGTATGTGGGAAACTGGGAGTGAAATTTCTAGATCCTAATGGGTGGGTAGGAGAAAGGGATCTGCGCTCGGATGGCCTTCATTTAAACCGCAGTGGTACGTGTAAGTTAGGAAATTTGTTTGGAAGGGTAATAGGGAGGTACGTTCAGGGAAACGGGATTGTCTAGGGACCGCTGATAAGGGTACAGAGATCTGGAAGTCAAGTAGGGATGACATAAAAATGTTAGTGTTGAACTGTAGAAGTATTGTAAAGAAAAGGATACAATGAAGTAATTTAATAAATATATATACCAGATACTGTAATTAGAGTTGAATCATGGCTGAGAAATTATATAATGGATGCAGAAAATTTTTCACGGAAGTAGAGTGTGTATCGTAGAGATGGGATATGAATGGTGGGAGGGGGAATATTAATTCTGTTGAGAGAATAATTTGTATGCTACGAAAAAGTTAAAAATGAGAAACATAAATTCTAGGTGTAAGGCTCATTTCTAAAGTTAATAGGCAACTTGATGTCTTTGGAGTTTTTAGACCGGGAAAGGGTAGTGCTGACACGGATTCAGAATTATTTGATAAGGTAATCAGCAATGTGGGAAACGACATGGAAAAGAATGTGATTGTAGCGGGAGATCTGAATTTACCAAATGTCAATTGGGAAGGAAATGCGAACGAAAGGAAGCATGACCAACAAATGAGAAAAACTAATATGGGAAGGACAGCTGACTTAGGGAGTGACGAAACCAACTTGAGGGAAAACTATCCTGGACATTGTGCTGATAAAACCAGATGGGCTCTATAGAGAAGCCGAAGTAATAGATGGTATTAGTGAGCACGAAGCTGTTTTTGTCGTAGTTAAAAATAAATGTGATAGAAAAAAGGTTTTAAAAGTAGGGCTATTGGGCAGTACCATATAGCTGATAAAGAAGACATGAGGCAGTTTTTAGAGAGCAATTATGATCGGTGGGAAACGATAAATAAGAATGTAAACAGACTCTGGGATGAGTTTAAAGAAATTGTTGAGGAATGTGAAAACAGGTTTGTACCTTTAAGTGTGGTAAGGAATGGTAAAAACCTACCTTATTAAAATAGATACATAATGAGACTAACAAGGAGGCGCGGATTGGGTAGATAGATAGATAGATAGATAGATAGATAGATAGATAGATAGATAGATAGACAGATAGATAGATAGATAGATAGATAGATAGATAGATAGATAGATAGATTGATAGATAATGCCTTTATTGGTGGCGAAGTTAGGGCTCAAGGCCCTCTCTTACAATTAACCACTAGAAGCGTATAGGCACATGTACATAACTTATACAGTACTTACAAATACAAATATCACAAATAATATTAATAGAAAAAACAAGACTAACAATATTAAAAATGACAATAAAAGAATAATTAATTTTAAAATACACAAAGTAAAATACACTTAAGTGATGTAACTGCAATAATCCGTTCATTCATCCAATTCATTCTTTCGTTCACTCAACAATTATCCAGCAAGTCAGCCGGATCTACTCAACAAATACCCGCGGCACGCCACTTTAAACATGCGATGAGAAGGATTGTCCCTAATGTTCGCAGGTAGCAAATTCCATGCCCTGGACGCACAGATTATGAAGGAGCGGTTGTAAGCAGCAGTGCGGTTTACAGGTAAGGGATGAGTCAGATCTCGTATTGTGGTCATGATATGACGAGAGGTAAGAAAAAGGTGAAGAAAGATAGTTGGGAGTTCCTTATAATATGGTGATAAATGAGCATCATATCGCAGAATAAATATATATCTTACGCAGCTATTCAGACTTCGGTCCAGTTTTTCTTGTTACTGTCGCAGGTAATTTCAGTCAACACATTGTCACAATAGTCAAGTATAGATACTATAAGAGAGTAAATTAGTTGCACTTTAAGTCGAACCGAAAATGCATTACAGAATCGCTTCAGAGGACATAAGCATTTGTGTAATTTATTACATGTGCTTATCACCTGTTGAGTCCAATTTAGGGTCTCAGTCATAATAATTCCTAAGTTAGTCACTGAAGTAGAGTAGGGTATGATTTTATTGTTTAAAATTATTGGAGAGATGTCCCGTTGCTTGAGGGAATATAAGTTTTTACTGGTATCGATATTAATAACTTGAGTGTTATTCGGGTTTATTAGTAAACTGTGTTTATTTGCATAGTCGCTAAGATGTTTTAGGTCGGAATTTATTTTAGTAATTGCAGTATCAATATCACTCGGTTTGAATGACAGTAAATTTGTACATCATCTGTGTACACTTGCTATTTGCAGAATTTAAGAGCTTTTGATATATCATTAATTTGGATGATAAATAACAGTGGTCCCAGGTCCGACTCCTGAGGGACACCAAGGGTCTTACTTTGCCAACCTAACGTCACATTTCCCACTGGCATATGTTGCCGGCTATTTTCAAGGTAAGAGGAAAAGTACCGAAGCGACACACTATTAAAATTTAGTTCTCGAAGTTTGTGCAGTAGTAACTGAGGGTTGACAGTGTCGAAGGCGCTACTGAGATTTAATAATGTCAGTATAGTCACGTCCCACTGGTCCATTGCACGTCTAATATCATTTGTCACTCGTAGTAAAGCTGTCGCGGTGCTATGTCCTTTCCTGAAGCCGGATTGGTAGGGATTGAGGAGGGAATGCTTGGTAAGGTATTCAGTAACTTGTGTGTGAACTAAACGTTCAAGTACCTTGGATAGGGGTGGTAGGATTGATACTGGACGATAATCTGAAGGAGAATGTAACTTGGAGTTCTTCGGGATGGTTCTAATTAGTGCATCTTTCCAAACATCTGGGAACACTCCGTTTGTCAGGCAGTAGTTAAATATATGAGTTAGTATTGGCAGAACAGCTCCCAAGGTATATTTAATCAGCGATATAGGAATGTCATCATTACCTGTGGCATTAGATGTAATAGAGTATATCACACCTTTAACTTCATTCGAAATGATATTTCTAAAAGAGAATTGCCCATGCACAGAATGCTGTTGAAACAAGCGTAGTGAACTTTTATGAAAGGAGGTAGAGGCTATGCTTGGCCGTGCGAAATGATCATTTAAAGCATCTAGCGATATGCTTGGTACATGTTGTTCTACGGTTTTACCTATACCTAACGTACGTAATTTACTCCATTTTTGTCTCGGGCTGTTAGTGTTCATCAGTTCCTGAAAGTATTTATAATTTCTAATTAGTTGCTTGGTTCTGTTTCTCAGAATCCTGTACCGCTCAAAATCATCTGTGTCATGCGTCAGTTTGTATTGTCTGTACAGTTTGTCACGACTGGCTATAGCAGATCTTACCTCGGCCGTTAGCCACGCGGATGAATGGCTAGTGATTCTTACCTGCTTCATTGGTGCGTGCTTGTCAAATATTTCCAGTGCCAATGAATTGAATTTGTTTACTTTTGAGTTTATGTCCTGAAAATTACGTATACTGTCCCAAGGCAAGTTATATGCATCGTGGTGCAGTTTATTCCGGTCCACATGTCATAAGTCTCGTATTGTATTGTAGCGTGTTTTGTACTTGGGTATTCGCGTAGAGTAACACACGTGCAATAGGTCATGTGAAGAGATGCCAGGAGCAGGGATCTGTCCGTGCTTAATTACTTTCTGAGGTTGATTTGTCACAAGAAGATCAATTAAGGTATGACATGTGCGGTCAGAGTATTGAACGTGATTAGTAGCGTTGCGGGGTAAAATAGTCATGTTTGTGGCGAGAAATAAATTCAATAGGTTATTCGCTTCTCTAGTCGGCTTTAAAAGGCCAGTGTTAAAATCACCCATGATTATAATGTCATCATATGCCGAGATAAGATTTGCTAATGCCTCTTCAAAATCATCAGTCTGTCTTATTTTAGGTGGCTTGTATACAATCCCTAGTAATATCTTTTTATGGCAGTCTAATTCTACAAACGTAAATTCAGGTCGCAGTGTAAGTCTTGGGTCAGAAGTGGAAATTTTCTTACATTTCAGGTCATTTCTGTAATAAAGTAGAAGTCCACCACCTATTTTGTCAGTGCGGTCGTGGCGTAGTATTGAGTATGTTACAAGGTTAGCTGCCGATGACGGCATGTCTGTAGGCATCCAGCTTTCACTGATTCCAATAATATGTACATTGTTCACTTCAAAAATTGCCAGTACCGCTTCCACATGAGCTAATAATGACTGGCCATTTATGTGGCAACAGTGTAGAGATCGCGGGTGACTTCTGAGCTGCTCTTGCAACACAAGTCCTGTTGAAGGTGGTAGGGACAAAGGAGAAGCGGTGGATGAGGGCTGTGGAGAGGAATGCAGGTCAATGGTATTACCGTTGTACTGGTCAACAAACATTTGAAACTAAGCAGTAGGACATAAAATTAAGCAAGAAGTAAAATAAGCTTACCTGAGCAGCCTGGCGAGTAGATCCACTGACTTTCACAAGCACACTTACACACACACACACACACACACACACACACACACACACACACACACACACACACACACACACACACACACACACACACACACACACAAATAAAAACTAATTAGTAAACACATAATTTATTTCAAACTACTCCCTGCAATGTTTATTAATTGAGCCATCGTGCATATTTGAATTTTACTTCCATCTTCCCGTATAACACAAATGTGTCCATCATGAGTACAGTATTTCTGCATTCCCCACAAATCCCTTGCCATATTAAGGATATTTTTTTCACACATGTGAGGGACTCAGTTATCATGAATCCACTACCCTTCAAAGCTCGCTTCGCGCGCCACACTCGATCGGGATCATGGTATCGAAGGAACTTGATAATGATCGGTCGATTTCCATATGAGTCCACCTCAGCAGACGTTCGATTAAGGCGGCCCAGCCTGTGGCAGCGATCCACATCCAGAATTGAAAGTTCTATTGAGAGTCAATTTTTTAGTGTCTCTGGCATTTTGATGTAAACATCCTCGGACGGCTGTTCCGGGATACAATGCAATAAAAGGCAGTTCCGGCGACTGTACTGTTCGGCCTCGTCCGAATCGTCGTTTCTGAAGCCGATTTTCCAGAGCCTTCAACTCCCCTTTAAGCTTAGAGATGTCTTCGTTGGGCTGTTTCTTGAATGCCTGGAACTCGCCGCCAAGCGCTTGGAGCACGTTCGATGGGTTGGCGGCACTGACTGCTGAGTCTAGGCGATCTTGAAAGTTTTTCATGGAATTTTCGAAAGCCGATATCTTCTTAGCTACTTCCTTCAGAGACATGGTGTTTACTTTTTAAAGAAGAAGGCACTTGAAAGTATAACTTAGTTCACACGGATCAGCACTTTCTGCATCTTAATTTTCTATTTATGCAGGGTGTAACAAGAGCAACTTTACTCGAACATCTCACTTGCCGCTATCTTGAATAGAAACAAATAGTGTTAGAAATGGCTGTGGAAGTAAGAAGAAATTGAAGGAACTTACTAGGAAATTGAATCTAGCAAAGAAGGCAGCTAAGGATAACATGATGGCAAGCATAATTGGCAGTCATACAAATTTTAGTGGAAAATGAAAGTGTATGTATAGGTACTTTAAGGCAGAAACACGTTCCAAGAAGGACGTTCCATGATCAAGGAGAGTGTGTATGTGAGGGTCTTCAAAATGCAGAAGTATTGTCAGCAGTTTGTAAAGGTTTTTGGTTACAAGGATAATGTCCAGAGAGAGGAGGTGACTAATTTTAAAGACGCATTAAAATTTAAATATGACAACAATGATATTTACAATAAGATACAAAAATTGAAAAACTAGAAAAGCGGCTGGAATTGATAAGATTACTGGGGATGTACTAAAGACAAAGTGTTGGTATATAGTACCATATCTGAAGTACTTATTTGATTATTGTTTGGTCGAAGGAGCTATAATGTACACAGCTGAGATAGACCATAGGTATCATGCTTTGGTATTATAAAGTAAATTCAGGGATATGAGAACATTGAAATACACGCTTTTTTTTGCTATTTGCTTTACGTCGCACCGACACAGATATGTCTTATGGCGACGATGGGATAGGAGAGGCCTGGGAAGTGGAAGGAAGCGGCCGTGGCTTTAATTAAGGTACAGCCCCGGCATTTGCCTGGTGTGAAAATGGGAAACCACGGAAAACCATCTTCAGGGCTGCCGACAGTGGGGCTCGAACCCACTATCTCCCGATTACTGGATACTGACCGCACTTAAGCGACTGCAGCTATCGAGCTCGGTGAAATACACGCTGTAAGGCAGTTGAGTGGAGGGACAGATTTCCACTTTTCAGACTTGCCTGCGACAAGCTGGAACAGGAGATTTAGGCCTGTATAATGGGTGATGTATTTCCATGTCGAATGTTAAGGGGATAAAATCGAACAAGAAGTGCACAGATAGCCGAACCATTAGTTACGAAATTAGAAAGGAAGAAACTCGAAACAAAGGGGCTGATTACTACAGGGAAGTGACGGAGCGTTTATTCCTGAACAAGGCTGCTACCCACACGTCACCAATACGGAGAAATGTCGCAATAAAATTTCCCGTGCCTACAGGCATATTATTGTCAAGTTGTCGAGGAGAGATATTTAAACTAGCTGCTGCAGTTTTAGCCAATGACAAAATTTCTAAAAGGCCCTCAGAGGCACCAACATTACAGAATACAATTTGAACTCCAGTTGTCTTCTCAGTTAAGGGGTCCTGGGACACATTTTTATTGGTAAATGGATGAAATTGTCGAAATTTGAATTCTAGCATAAATGAATTGTATTGACCTTCCTCTACATAACAAAAATGGTTCTGTGCCGCTGTGACTATTTTTGACGTAGTTACGGCCGTTTTCAAATGGCTCTGCACGGTCATTTAATTCTCCAACACTCCCCCTTTCCTCTGTATGCTCGGCTATCCGTGTCCTTTCTGTTACCATTAATAACCTCTTTACAGTAGCACTGAGATGACACTATTTTTTTATATTGCAATATATACTGCCATCTATTGGCTTTGTTATGAACTACTTGAACCTACAATTTAGTCAACAAAAAACTTTATACTTTAGAACATGTTTTAATTATATCCATTCTAGTGAACATGTTGAAAAATTCTATGTGTCTTTAGAAGGTCAGAGAACAATTGAGAAGTCCAATCAATCAATCAATCAATCAATCAATCAATCAATCAATCAATCAATCAATCAATCAATCAATCAATCAATCAATCAATCAATCAATCAATCAATCAATCAATCAATCAATCAATCAATCAATCAATACTGATCTGCTTTTAGGGCATTCGCCCAGGTGGCAGATTCCATATCTGTCGCTTTCCTAGCCTTTTCCTAAATCCGGAAAACTTTAATAGAAAGGAGGAAGGACTGAAACTCAGCAAGTCTTTTTTTTTCCAAGGTAGCGAGTCAATGGGAGCCCCAGGGCGAATATAGTGCCCTATTACTCATCGGTGTCCGTGGAATCCCTGATGAGCCAGGAAAATCGCTTTTTGCCTACACTGGTGGGGGGTAAAATCACTCTGTCCTGTCCGGAGAAGGGCAGGTCAGAACTGAAAACCCCCTCATCGCTACGTGACGTCAGGTGTTAACAAGGGAGAAGGGTCCTCTCAAGAAACAGAATTTAGAACGTGAGAATGAATAAACGGTGTCGAAACTTAGAATTTGTTGTACAGGAGCCAGGGCCCCCGGTACTTGAAACGAGTATTGGGTTTTCCTGGTCCTGATTACCCTTTTTAGCAGGGCGATGCCCTCGTCGCTCGACTGGGAAAGAAGAATCCGAGACTTCGTCATCTTTACCACCTTCTTGATCTGTTCAAACAGGGTAGGAACTTGGAGCTGACGATGAATGCAGAGATTGGACTTGTACCATGGAGAGCGGGACATGCGGCGAAGCACCTTGCTCTGAAGCACCTGGAGACGACCAAGAGGCGTCTTTGGAATATAGCACCAGGCCTCAAACCGTAAAGGATAATGGGCCTGATGCACGCTAAGTAAAGGGACCGCTTGACCCTAATACTTAGGTGTTTGTTGAAGAGAAGGGGACTCAAGGCCGCCACCCGGGCGTACGCCCGCTGGAGGGCCTGGTCTATATTCCATCTCCAGGTGAGGCCCCTATCGATGATCAAGCCAAGGTACCGCACCTTGCTCAGCCATGGTAACTCTCGACGACGAATGTGGAGATGACGAACTTTCGGCCGTCTGTACGAAAACAGAATTGCTTGGGTCTTCTCCGAGTTTACTTTTACCTTGTTCTTGGTACACCAGTATAAAAATTTGTCGATCCAAGCTTGAAGTTCGGCGGTGGCATCGCAATATCGTCGCTGAGCGGTATAAACTGCGATGTCATCCGCAAACTGTTGAACTTCCACACCAGGAACCTTCGGGAGATCGTTCACGTACAGGGCGTAGAGGATAGGTGAAAGGGCTCCACCCTGTGGCACGCCCGCAAGGAGTTGCCGAAGGGTGGATTTGGCACCTTCACAAATACCAAAAAATTGCCGATTCCTAAGGTAGGATTGAATAATTTTGACCAAATAAGTGGGAACCTGAAATTGTTCCACGAGTTTGACGATGAGGTTATCGTGCCAGACGGTGTCAAAAGCTTTTTGGACATCGAAAAATACTGCTGGCACACTACGCCGTATATTGAACGATCCCGTAACATACTGGACTAAGCGTAAAACCTCTAGGGGAGCTGATCGTTTGGACCGGAAACCAAACTGCTCTGGTCACAGTATATTACTGGTAGAAAGGTAACCCTTAAGACGATGAAGAATAAGTCTCTCGAAAATTTTGGAAAGGTGAGGAAGAAGGCTGATAGGTCGATAATTCTGCGGGAACAGCCTGTCCTTCCCCGGCTTAGGAATGACCACCATCTTGGCAGTCTTCCAGGCCGAAGGGAAGTAACCCAAAGAAAGACAGGCTGTGAAGATAGTAGCAAGGAAGACTACTGCGCGATAGGGGAGGGATTTAAGTTCCTTGACAGTCACACTATCAGCCCCGGGAGACTTATTCTCGTTAAGCCGTTTGATGCACTTGCGGACCTCCGCAGGTGTTACGTCAGTCACTTGGTCACGTGGCGTCCTAGTTAGCCGAAAAGCTGAGGCCTTGCGGGCTACCAGTCGTTCAGTAGTGTCATCATCGTCAGGCGTATCGTGGGGTACACACTGACTCTCAATCGAGTCAGCGAAGGCCTCAGCTTTTTCCAAAGGGGAGAAAACGAGACCCCGACGGCCATGGATCGCACGCCGGGGTTCCCGTTGCCGCTTCAGACCGCGAGTTACCCGCCAGAAATCGCGGTCGGAATCGTTGTCAGAGAGAGTGCGACAGAGGTCCTCCCATTGTTCAATCTTGCGTTCCAGCAGGCGTTGGCGGACGACCTTGGCTAGCTCCTTGTATTCAGCCCGGTCAACGGGATCGCCGTAGAGCTGCCATCTCTTCCGGTAGCTATTTTTGATCTTGATCAAATCCTTGAGGAGATCGGAAAGACCTTCGTCATCGTGTGAACCAGAAGGCAAACGAGAATTTTAGGCAGCATCTTGAACGTGCCGCCGGGCATTGAGAATCTTACGAGTAAGATGCTCAACAGCCCGGTCGACCTCATCCCGGCTGCGAGGGTCAAATGGGTGCAAATTTTTGTCCACATGAGAGCGGAACTTGGAATAATCCAAGTCGGCACGAAGGTTGGGACGAGACGGCGCATCAAAACGGTCCCAGGCAAGGTTGAACACAATGGGATTATGGTCAGAATTTAGCTCGGAAGGGACTAGAAAGTCAATAGTCCTGTTATAAAATTTGGAAACTGTCACATCAATGACGTCCGGTAAACCATTCGCAGGATAAATGGTGGGCTCAACAGGAGCACATACCAGAACGTCTGTATCCCTCATATACTGACTGAGAATTCTACCCGTAGGATTGACCACCCTAGAGTTCCAGTCGGGGTGCTTGGAATTGAGATCACCGACTATCAGGGTGGGAACACGAGCGGAGTTGTCTAAAAGAGCATCGAGATCGGCAAGATGGAGGGGCGCTGAAGGCGGTAAGTAAGCGGCAAAAATACGGTAGTGGTACTTTCGATGTCGGATTTCGATGCCAAGTGATTCTAGTACGGAATGGGGCAAGGGATCCAGCACGTGATGGGTCAGGGAAGCCTTCACCAACACGGCCACACCCCCCGCCTTCATTCCGACTCTATCTTTCCGGTAAACTACCATGTTTTTTATTTTAAAGGGCATATGCTCTTTTAGCCATGTTTCACCCAATAGCATGATATCAATGTTATGGTCAGAGATAAAAGCCTCAAGATCGTACCTCTCACCGATAACACTTTGACAATTCCACGCACCAACTGTCAAGTCCATTGTGTGTGGCGTCAGTCGCGTCTGTCTAGGGGGCTGAGAAATACTGCACAGCAGCATTAATCAGCACCACTATTTTGTCAAGTGTATTTGTACACGATCTCAAGTGCGTCATAGTATCCCTAAGAATAGGGATGAGTCTACTAAAGTTGATCTGCCGACACAGATCAACAATATCAGCTAAACCACCTAGGTCGAGAGGGGGCGTCCCAGCGTCTGGGGGGGGTATGTGAGGAGGGGTTAGTGTTGCCACAAAGGACGTTCGCAAAAGTACCCCCCGTGGTGACAGGGCGAGACTGCGGCAGAGCACTCTTCTTCAGGGCTTTCAAGCGTTCTGCATTCTGCTTCTGCTCGATGGCTTGCTTGAAGAGGCGGCAGCCACGCCAGGAAGCGGGATGCTCCCCTCCACAATTTACACACTTGGCTGCGGCCTCCGGGGCAAGCGGACAGGCAGCAGCCAGGTGGTTGTCGCCGCACTTAACGCAGCGCAAGGCCATCCGACAATAATTGGCTGTGTGACCCAGCCGCTGGCATTTATAACACTGGGAGGGCCCCTCCCGACCACGGTATGTCTCAATGGTTACCTTAGACCCACAAAGGTAGTGCAAAGAGTAGATAGTTCGGGAGAATTCTGTATTCGGCAGAGTTACGCTCATCACACTGAGGGGAATAATTTTCTTGGTGGCAGAATCCTGCCGAGTAAATTGATAGATGTCGCGGACGTCATACCCCAGTGCGACGAGCTCCTCTTTAACCCAGTCGGTGCCGACTGTTGACACAATATTTCGAACGATAACTTTAAGAAGCCGCTTACTCGGCAGTTGGTAAGAGTAGAACGGGGCTGCAGAAGCTTCAAAATATTGTGTCACCAGCTGGTGATCGGCCTCATTGTCCACATGATATTTCAGGGCATCACGAGTGTTAATGACCCTGACGTCACCAGTGCAGTGTTGTTTTAAGTGGCGGAAATGCCGCTGGTAGTCAGACTTATCGTATACCACAATGGGTGGAAGCTATTTCCTCGTGGGGACGGAGGGCGGAGCCCCCGCCTGAGCGGAAGTCTGAGCCTCCACTTCCATTGACTCGTTCCCCCCGCCGGAAGCGGTGCTCTGGGCTGTCCCATTCCCGTCTGACACAGACCGTGCAGGCGCCGAACGGGAGGCACTGGCCGGGGGGCCAGAGGCAGGTACAGTGCTGGGGTTGCCCTGCGTGACCTTGGATGCCTCGGCAGCTGTGCTGTCACCGGCGGAAACAGTCGAAAGAGGAGCATAACTATTGCTCGTAGGCACATAGGCTTGTAATTGGCCTGAAATTGGGGGACGGCGCATTAATCTAACCTTAATTTTACGGCGTCTATTTACCTTACTCTTGACAGTCGTCCAGGCAGGGTCAGTCTTCTTGGTGGCAGCAAATTTCCTCAGCAGGGCAGCCTGCTGTTCCAGGGTCTCACCGGCAGGCAGAAGATGAATAAGCGACCTGGCAGGCGGCCGGGCGCTGGTATCAGAGTCCTCCTCAGAGGAGATATCCTTGGTAGGCAGCGGGTACGTAGAGGTCGACGCCTGTTGAGACAGTCCAGTCGGCCCCTTGGCACGGGGAGGGGCCCCGCCGCCGCCAGGCGGAGGCTCCATGATCCGTAAACAAAGCTAGGTCGGCGTAAAGAAGAGCACTCGGACAACACAAGACGAACACAAAAACAAAGAACACAGTACGGCACCTCCAGTCACTATCAGAGAGCACGAGTACAATCACAGTGTGCACTGAACGAA
Source organism: Anabrus simplex (assembly GCF_040414725.1). Lineage (NCBI taxonomy): Eukaryota > Metazoa > Arthropoda > Insecta > Orthoptera > Tettigoniidae > Anabrus > Anabrus simplex. The sequence continues at coordinate 44,557,026 of NC_090266.1, read as the reverse complement.
GTCCCGATGCTGTCTGCAAATCAGCAAGTCCTGGTACACCCCTTTATATAACGTACGACCGAAGCTAACTAAGATCAGGGACGTCACAGTCAACCAACCAGAGGATCCATTGCCTGGTACGACCCAATCGGAGGTCGTGCACTCCGAGACCCAATCAGACGGCAGACTGCTCGGTGCGACCCAATCGGAGGTCGTGCTTTCAGATATCCAATCAGATGGATTGCACGGCGCGAGCCAATTCGAGGACGCACACTTACATATAAATACAGCTGCTTCCCAAACAACTTTCAATTCGAGATCTGACTGCTGTTGAGTAAGGATCTACCTGTGTGTTGTGCGCGCTTAGTTAGTGTTTGACGGGCGAGTACGGTGTGTTGCGGGTTGCTGGACATTCACCCCGCGCTGCGATTGGCTGACCCCTCCGAGTGAGCAACCCAATCATGGCTACGGATGGTCCCCCGCCTGGTGGCGGGGACACCAAGAGGAAACGGGCCCCGGCTACCCAGATGACGACTCCGGCTACGGACATGGACTCGGGAACGGTAAAGTTGATGGAGGTCTCTGGTCCCGCTACCAATACCTCTAAGAATACTTTACTACCATCTGATACCACTCTCGAAGAACAGGCTAAATTATTGGCTTCTTTTGCTGCCGCCAAAGCTGCTAATAATGATAACCAATGGCAAACGGCTCGGAAAGTTAAAGGCAAATCCAAACCTCGGTATGTTTTAAAAAAACGGACTGCAAATGGCCAAACCCTAATTTATAATAGAGATCTAAATTCATACGCACCCCTTTCGGCCCTACCCACCAGTGGTAGCAACGGTCCAGAGGCACTAGTGCCTGCCCAGTCGCCTACTCCCCGGACGGCGACCGAGGCCGCCCCCTCGACCAGCGCCTCCCGTTCGGCGCCACCACCGTCTGTGTGTGACGGGAATGGGACTGCCAAGACAACCGCTCCTGGTGAAGAGGTCGAGCATATGGACACCACGGGGCCCCCCTTGCAAAGAAAAAGTCGCTGCCGCCGGTAGTTGTCTTTGACAAGACCAACTATCAGCAGCATTTCAAATATTTGAGACAGCGGTGCTCTGGCGACCTTCGGGTCATCAACACCAAGGACGCCCTCAAGTATCATGTTGATGACAAACGGGACTACCAACTGTTGATAAAATATTTCGACACCGCTAATGCTAATTTCTACACTCACCAGCTGCCCTCACAGCGGCTGTTAAAGGTCATCATCCGGAATATTGTGTCAACAGTTGACATCGATTGGGTCAGGGAGGACCTGATTGCGCTGGGTTACCAACCTAAGGATATATACCAATATACCAGGAGGGATGCCACCACAAAAAAGGTTATCCCTCTTAGCGTAATCAGTGTCACGCTTCCAAATGAGGAATTCTCTAAAACTATTTATTCCGTTCATTACTTGTGTGGGTCCAAGGTAAAGATTGAGGCATACCGAGGCAGGGAAGGACCTTCCCAATGTTTCAAGTGCCAGAGACTGGGGCACACTGCCAATTATTGTAAGATGCCCTTGAGATGTGTAAAGTGTGGAGAGAACCACTTGGCTGCGGCCTGCCCGCTCAAACCGGAGGCTCCCGCCAAGTGCGCGAACTGTCAGGGGGAACACCCAGCTTCGTGGAGAGGGTGCAACATCTTTCGAGAGGCTGTTACGAAACAGAAAACCGCGGTGCAGCTTAAAGCCCAGAAGAAGAGTGCACTGCCACCCTCAAAACCTGTGACCGAGGGGGTCTCGTTCGCGAGCCTCTTCGGTGGCGCTGCTGCCCCCTCACCAGCTCCCACTCCCTCCCCTAGTAGTACTGGAAACTCCTTCCCTGACCTCGGTGGTTTAGCTGACATCGTTGCTTTGCTTCGGCAAATCGACTTTTCTAGACTCATCCCTCTCCTGAGGGAGACTCTGACTAAATTGAGCACGTGCACTAGCACATTTGACAAGATCATGGTGCTGATTGATGCCGCTATGCGGTATTTCTCAGCCCCTTAGACGACGCGACAGACGCCACGGACTATGGACTTAAGGGTTGGTGCTTGGAATTGTCAAAGCGTTGTCGGTGAGAGGTATGAGCTTGAGGCTTTTATCTCTGACCATAACCTAGACATCATGCTACTGGGTGAGACGTTTCTAAAAGAGCATATGCCTTTCAAAATTAAAAATATGGTAGTCTACCGGAAAGACAGAGTCGGGATGAAGGGTGGGGGTGTTGCTGTGCTGGTTAAGTCTAGTCTTACCCATCACGTCCTCGACCCCCTCCCCCACTCCGTACTGGAATCCCTCGGGATTGAAATCCGACATCGGGACTATCATTATCGCATTTTACAGCATATTTGTCACCTAATGCACCCTTTAATCTGGTGGAACTAAATGCTCTTTTGGAAAACCCTGGCCACGTACCCAACATAGTGGCTGGTGACCTCAATTGCAAGCATCCCGACTGGAACTCTAGGGTAGCCAATCCTCGGGGGAGAATATTAAGTGCTTACATGAGAGACAGTGACGTCAAGGTGTGTGCTCCTACAGAGCCCACAATATACCCGGCTAATGGGTTACCTGACGTCATCGATGTGACAGTATCTAAATATTATAACAGCACTATTGATTTCGTTGTTCCCCATGAGTTGAATTCAGATCACAATCCCATTGTTTTCAATCTTGTCTGGGAGCGACTGGAGGGGCCCATTCGTTCGATCCCTCACGTCAACTTGGACTACCACAAGTTCAGGAAACATGTGGATCGAAATTTTAAACCTTTCGACATACGCTCCCGGGATGATGTTGACCGGGCCGTTGAGCATCTTACTCGTAAGATCCTCAACGCCAGGAAACACATCCAAGAAGTTGCCCGAAATCCTCGTTCGGCCCGTAGTCCCCAAGTTGAGGAGGGTCTTCCAGATCTCCTCAAGGATTTGATCAAGATTAAAAATCTTTATCGGAAGAGATAGCAATTCTATCGCGACCCAGATGACAAGGCAGAATATCAGGAACTTGCCCGTGTCGTCCGCCAACGGCTGCTGGAACACAAGATTGAAAAGTGGGAAGAACTTTGTCGCACTCTCACAGAAAACGACTCAGACCGCGAATTTTGGAGGGTTACTCGTAGTCTGACTCGAACACGAGAGCCCCGTCGTGCACTTCATGGCCAACGGGGTCTCGTCTTCTCCCCCCTGGAGAAAGCTGAAGTTTTCGCTGACTCGATCGAGAGTCAGTGTGTAGTACACTACACCCGCCACGATGACGACCGTACCGACCGACAGATTGAACGAAAAGCTTCAGCTCTGAGGCAAAGTAGGACGCCACGAGACACTGTGACTGACATCACACCTGCGGAGGTCCGCCGGTGTATTAAAGGACTTAATGAGAATAAGTCTCCCGGGGCTGATAGGGTCGCCGTTAAACAAATCAAGTCCCTCCCCTACAGGGCTGTGGTCTTTTTAGCTGCCCTCTTTACGGCCTGCCTTTCCCTGGGTTATTACCCAACGGCCTGGAAGACGGCAAAGATTTGTCTGATTCCTAAGCCGGGGAAAGACAGACTTTTTCCGCAAAATTACCGCCCTATCAGTCTTCTCTCCCACTTGTCCAAAATTTTCGAGAGACTTATTCTCAATCGCCTCAATAGTTACCTTGTATCCAGTAGGATATTGAGACCGGAGCAGTTTGGTTTCCGGGCCAAACGCTCAGCTCCATTGGCGGTATTGCGCCTGGTCCAATATGCTACGAGATCGTTCACATTACGGCGTAGCGTGCCAGCGGTATTTTTTTATGTTGATAAAGCTTTTGACACCGTCTGGCACGACAATCTAATCGTGAAACTGGGGGAACTATACAAAGTCCCCCTCTATCTTGTCAAAATTCTCCAATCTTATCTGCGCGATCGCCAATTCTTTGTCACCTGCGATGGTGAGAACTCCACCCCTCGGCGCTTATTGGCAGGAGTGCCTCAGGGAGGAGCACTATCGCCAACCTTGTACGCCCTATATGTGAACGATCTCCCCAAGGTAGTAGGTGTAGAAATCCAACAATACGCTGATGACATTGCAGTTTATACCGCTCAGCGAAGATATTGTGATGCCGCGGCGAAAATGCAAGCCTGGATCAACCAATTTCTATCCTGGTGTACCAAGAACAAGGTCAAAATTAATCCGGACAAAACCCAGGCGATCCTCTTTTCGAAGCGGCGTCCGAGGTTTTGTCATCTTAAAATCCGGCTTACTGAGCTGCCATGGTTGACCCGTGTCAAGTATCTTGGTATGATCCTGGACAAAGCCCTAACCTGGAGATGGAATGTGGACCAGGCATTACAGCGAGCCAACGCCAGAACGGTAGCATTGCGCCCTCTGCTACTGAATAGGCACCTCGGGGAATGCATCAAGAGGTCTTTGTACCTTGCGTGCATTCGCCCCATCTTTCTCTACGGCTGTGAGGCCTGGTGCTACATGGCCAAGACGCACATTCGGCGACTCCAGGTGTTCCAGAACAAGGAGCTGCGGCGCATGACCGGTTCACCATGGTACACCTCTAACTTAAAGATTCGGCAGAATCTCCAACTACCTACAGTTCAGCAACAGATTTTCAAGAAGGTTTGGATGACAAGATCTCGGATTACCCTGGCGCAATCGAATGATACGGGGATTTCCTTGCTAAAACGGGTCATCAGGACCAAGAAGCCAACCACACGTTACCGCCACCGCGGCCCTTGGCTCCTGTACTCCAAATTGTAGTTTCGGCCTTTTCAAAATTTGACATAACTTCAGGTAAACACTAAAAGGTACAAAATTCTGTTTCAATAAGACTGACCCACTTCCTAGTTGACATCATGTTATGGCCCAGCGATGAGGGGGTTTCAATTCTGCCCCACCTTCTCCGGTGGGAAAGAGTGATTTTTCCCCGCCAGTGTAGGTAACTCGCGACTTTTTCTGACTCATCAGGTAACCACGGAAACAGATGAGTAAGAGGGCATATTTTTTCGCCCTGGGGCTCCCATATACTTGATCTCACTAGAAAAAAAGAAAAACTTTCGCAGTCGCCAGCGGGATACAGGAGAGCATATCGACACGACGCCACAGAAGATGACTACCGCAGCAGTAGACGAAATGTTTGGTAGAAGCGAGAGGAGTGGACCACGGTATAATAGCCCGGAAGATTTTTATTATAAAAGGAACAATGTTCTAGAAATCGGTATTTAATTCAGTACGTCAAATAGTGTATAAAAACTGAAGATAAAATTTTAAAAGGAACACCTGTACTCTTCAAGGCCATTCACATATATTTTAGTTGTAAAAAATATTTTTTTACAGACAAGAAAGTGTTGTATTTTATGACGTGTCTAACATCTTAAAAGATGTACCAAACCACCCCCTATACTATCCGCAGAAAGAAATCAATGCGATATTACACCGAAAGTAACACATACATCGGGAATAATTGAGGCGTGGACCCCGGCTAGGAAAGGCCGAGACATAGCCCTAAGCTGTAAATGACCCTCGTCGTTGGTGAACAAGGGGTGAAACTACAACTACCAGCAATGAAAAACAGAATGAATTAAATTTAGTGTTTATTAATAAGATTGAAATCAAATATTAAACATGAAAAGAACCTATAATTGAAAATAAAAAGAATGTAATGGTTATTAACTAGAACGTACCTTTCAGAAATGAATATCTCCATATCAAGGCGTGAGCGCAAGATAACACTTATTTCAATATTCAATCACACATATTAATAAGCTCAGCTTCTTCCAACAACACCTTCATTACATCATAGGGCACCGTAATTACCATTCTCACATCTCAATTTAGGTGGCCCCTTTTACAAGAAGCCTTTCCATTCATAACACCTCTTTACTTACACCATTATGCAATCTACAATATCAATAGCTCGTCAACAATCCGCCCAGCATGGAGAACAGAAGGAATTTATATCTCTTTCCATCTCAACATTATTTTGTTCATTTATTTCTCACAGAGTTATCAACTGACTTATATTTTTCATCTGTGACCTCGTACGACATTTTTATATCCTGACTGCGTGATCTTTATAATATCTCTCTTCCCATTTGATTTATTTCTGAGGTCATTCTCCACAAAATCATCGCAACAACCTGGAATTATATTGCCAACATTTGACAATCACGATCACGTAATTCATTATCCTACGTGTCCCGGTTAGCACTTGCAAATGAAATATCTGACATTGATTTATAAAATATTGGACCGTAATTTACACAATACGTCTATTAGCATATAAGGATTATTAGCACTGATCTCACTATTCATAATTATTAATTCACAAATTTAGATTATCATTCATATTAAGTCCGAATTAGAAAAACATACTGTCATTAACGACTCCCGATAATTTCAACATATCATCACGCAGAATTTACTATTAACCGCTGTTCACATCGAAATACGATCTCACAAGAATTATTATTATATTTATGATTGTTATTAGTGGCATTCCCTTCAACTTTTGACAACGTCAAACGGAGACTATTAACATAACAATACAAACACAGCTGGCCTGACACAAGGCTGGATTTTCCATAAAGGTTATTATACGACTTGTCATCAAATGAAATAACATAACTGCAAACACCGGGTCGAATTGAACACTACACAAAATCAAAACTTGTCGAAAAATCTCGACTGTAAAATACTGGTAAATACATGCATGACTTAACTACTATCCTATATCTACAGAAATTATATGTACAACAAAATGAATACATAATATGACCCGACATTTAAGTTAAAATTATTTAATCCCGTTCGTTATACAAATTTAGAATAGGATCGAGAAGCGACCCATTTCGTTACATAAGGTAACCAAGTCAAAATCAAATTATTACCCTTCCCTGGATAATAATGATATCCCCAAATAAGTTTACATTTTGGTATTCATCTTTGTCGTTGTCATCTTTGGCGGCACAGCAGATGAGAGACCCACCTGGCCCTCTCTGCTGTTTATCCCTCCGTAATGGCTGGTTATATGTCACAAGTGATTTCCTGGCATTCCGCCATACTTACTAAATTATTACACATTTATCACTTCAAATATAAACACTGGTGGTATTTACTGAAATACTATCATAGCACTTAATCATCCTAAACCCAATTTAATTTATATACACTGTTATCTCTTCGTCCTCCTTCCGCGCAAAGGACTTAACACAACGGCGGGGTGTTAATATACACGCCCGACGCTCTTCGCGTTGTCTGGCCCGTCCGACTCACGTCGTACTCTTGAGGAATTTATCAAGATGACGGTTCGATTCCTACCATACAGGCTCCATTAATTTAAGGATATTTCCTTGTACTGCTCGTCACTCAGTAGCGTAACTCTGCATTTACCGCTTTAGTAAAAGAAAGTATTTTCTCTCCTTGGAAACACTATCTACTATTTAAACTTCACACAATATAAATTTCAAAGTCTCAAATCGTAGCATGATTTGGAATGTTTAAAGTTACTCTACTGACTGGAACAAGACGTAAATAATACAAGTCACTTCGCCGCACACGAGCACATTATGTAAGTACATGCGGTCGTTCGTACAAGTTGCAAGTTAATTCAAGTTTGAATGGCGTTTATAAAAGTAGGAAAGATCACAATATGAAGATAAAGTTGGAATTCAAGAGGACAAACTGGGGCAAATATTCATTTATAGGAAGGGGAGTTAGGGATTGGAATAACTTACCAAGGGAGATGTTCAATAAATTTCCAATTTCTTTGAAATCATTTAGGAAAAGGCTAGGAAAGCAACAGGTAGGGAATCTGCCACCTGGGCGACTGCCCTAAATGCAGATCAGTATTGATTGATTGATTGACAGCGTCGAAGTAAAATTTCAGAGTAAGCTCCACGAAGAAATAGCGCCAACCTGAATTCAGAAGTAACTACTACACGACGAGTTAGCGTCAACATGAATTCACAAGTAACTAAGTACTGAGCGCTCACTGTGTTCATATTTATCGGTGAATGTCTTCCTCGTGGCTCCACTGACGTCATGTCTGAGATAGAGGGGGTGGATTTCTCAAATCGGCACTTGCACTCCGAACTGGAAATTATAAATTATCTCAAATTAATCCCCTCATTTGGAATATAAACTGAATCGAATATGATCTCCTGACGATCCTAGATTTCGGAGATATGGATTGATTTCGCTCCTGACTTTTGGCGGGTCCGAAAGCGTCTATCTCAACGTGGTCGCCTTCCAGCCAATGGCAATCGAGGAGCTCAAATTCCAAGAAAGTCTGTCTTCAATTAATTCAATTTGCACTCTATTATTGATTATTCTTCCACGTATGACAGCTAAAAAGTTCCATAAGTTGATCCATATAACTGCAATAATTTATTTATGATTACTTTCGTAGCTAACTTTACTATTTCACCCAGATCTTTCAAGGTGGTATTCCTGAATCGCCAACTAAATTGGTCTATAAGTGCGCTGTCGGTTTGAATTTTCACCTGCCACAACCTAGGCCAACGATTACCGTGGAAACACTGTAATTTTCCACTCTCTGATTCCGAGAATCCGTGACGAAGCATAAAGTTTGCGTTCGCCCGAAATATCCCAGCGCAGCGCTCGTGTTGCAACATTCCATTGTTTCAGGCTTGCCTTTCTCTTATTGTACGAAACATATTTGTGGACATACGTATCTTCTGGTCGCTAAATTTATAGACCCCCTGCCGTGAGGCAGCTCTATGCTGCTGTGACAAGATAATCCTTCAGGCTCCAGTCTGTCGTGTATTTAGCTCGTATTTCAACACTACACAGATGAAATATTGTCAAATAATTCTGCATTTCAATAAATGTACCATATATTCTTTCATATAACAAATCATGTTTAAATTATGACCCCGATCATGCGGGTTCATCGACATCAACAGAACTTCTGTCTAGATGTTGTAGAGGGGCTAGTCAAAATGCCAATGAAAGTCTTCATGCATGTATATGGAAAAAGTGCCCAAAAGAGACCTTTGTGTCCTCAAAAAGACTTGGAATAGCTGTTTCTAATGCAGTTGCAAAATACAACATGGGAGATAGTGCAACACAAGAAATGAAAATGGCTGTAAGGAATTATAAAATTTCACCAGTATGCAAGAAACTTGCCACACAAAGAGATGAAAGAAGAAAATTTGACAGTCAGCAGTCAGTCACCGAACAAAAGAAAACAGCCAGGAAAAAAATGAAAATCCTAAAGATACACAGGGAGGAAGCCAAGAAGAAGCAGGAGGGTAGGAGTTATAGTGCTGGTAAATCTTAAGAGATTTCGAAAGGCCATTGTGAAAATTTTTAAAGGTTTCAGAACTAAAATTCATTTATCTCAAAACACCATTATTTGTAACCTGAAGTGTTCCATACGTGTCAAATCTAAAGCTATATTTACCAAAGTTGGTATGTAGTTTTATGTGGACTAAGAAAGAAATTGTAGGATGGATTTTGCATTCTTCTTCAATATATTCATTTTATGAGGCAAAATGCACAGAAAATTAGTAGAAAATTACATGAAATAAAATGTAAAAATCGAAGCAGGAGTTAATTGAGCAACATAGGGTGAATCAATAATACGATCCTTGAGATTTTTATGTTATATTTAAGAATCATTTCACAAGTTTTCAAACTATTAGGTAAAAATCCATCCCGCAGGGCACTTTTTGAAAGTTGCCTGTTTCGCGAGTGTCATAAACACAAAGTACATCATATCTCATAAACTAATAAGGATATTAACTTGAAATTAAGATATGTTCTTTCCATAATAGTCCTACATATTCCGTAACAATTTCATTGTGATTGCTCAAAAATTGTGGAAAATAAAAAATGTGTCCCAGGATCCCTTAATGATTATTAAAATATTCCAAACACCGAACTGAATAGATGGGAATTTTTAGATATCATCTCCAGGTTAATTGATAGTAAATTTAATGGATTAAGATATAGAATTCCGGGAATAGATCCCGGTGGATCGCTATTGGTCAGAAAGATCACGATCACGGCGCCGACTTAGGGCGCGAAAAGTGGAGGACAGGAATCCAGTAATATCTTCGTGTTCTACGAGCGACATGGGATAAGAATACGACATGTGAATGTTTATCACCAATTTATTAAGTGGGATAAGTTAAAATATCCAAATCAACATGCAAGTACCGATTTATGAAAACCAACCCCCTCTCTCTGGAATGACCGCGAATGACCCCCAAGGGAAGGGACATCATCCATAAATACAATGGATAGGAACCTCACGGAGACAGTTTGATACTTCGACGCTTCAAGTCAGTACTCGCGACTCATTCTAAGTCAGTCAGTTAGAACCGCGAGTACTTGGACACGGTTCTACGCTGAAAGTACGTGAGTCATTATGGAACTGAAGATGGGCCGTGAGATTATTCGTAGTACCGAGTGTTAAAATCAGTATAACTGTATGATGAATTTTATACACTTATAAATGTTTCAGTGATTGAAAGTAAATTTTCAACAGAACACCGATAGTAGTTTATGAAGGCAGTGTGCGGAGCCTAAATTAATAAGTTTCAAGATAGACGGTAAAACAATTATCCGGAGCAGGAAACTGTAGGAGCGTGGCGAACAATAGGCGGCCTAGGAATATTTCGGGAAGTGCCGGTTGACAATAGCGGATCGCGCCGGGTCGAATAGAAACGACACACCGTCGTGAGTGTCAAGGCTTATGGTGCGGGCATAAGCGAAGAAAAGAATTGTGAAAGTGTAATGGGACTTAATCACCTATAAGTGTTTTGTTGTATAAATTATTGTAACTTCATAATTAAGGTGATAATAATGGGTAAACACCCAGGAGTGGTTTTTTAATATTAATGTTATAGAGTTCGGCAAGATGAACGAGTAGACGGATGTGGGGCCATGAGGCTTCTCAATCGCCACGAGACAATGGAATTATACACAGGAATGAGTACACAAATTTGGTATATTTTGGGACGTTATCACGATAAGACGGGGATAGGTGGAAATTAATCATGGTTATATAACGTAACGCATGGATTGCTTCACGAATCCATGATTTTATTTAAGATAGACGGATGAACTAATTTACATTAACGTAATTATGGGTTAGACTAATTAGCTGATTATTTGTATATAATGTACATATGGGTCATATCTTTCAAATAATGCATGCTGTTTGTAAATACATTCATTAAGTTCATTTAAAGTGTCAGGTTTTTCTTTATGTTAACCCAGTTTATTTAGATTTCTCAAACACTGCGGTGATTATTAGTACCGTAGTTATGCATATTTGTTACCAGACATCCAGATATATGAAAGTGCCAGGGTGTGTAATTATGTGATTGCGTACGCAAGGTCATGAATAATAATAATAATAATAATAATAATAATAATAATAATAATAATAATAATAATTGTTACGGAGTATTGTGGATGTGCAGAGGTGAAAGAAGGTGCTGGGGTGAACAGGTCTCAAAATACGAAATTAAAGTTAATTTAACAAGGTTATATTTTCTTTTCAATAGCAAGAAATAACAAATATAACAGGTACTCAGTAGCTAAACAACAAATCGAGAGTGTACAATTACAGTGTTACAGGATTTGGGCTCCGAGAGCCAGACACACAATTCTTGAGCTATAAGCCCAACCTTACGATATACAAGATTCAACAAAGGGGCAGAAGACCCCAATCATGCCCAGGAGCTCTTGCTCCCAATTACACAGTAAAGCCTCCTCGAGGCACGCAGAAACAAATTTTAAGAAAGAGCAACCCGCTCTTAAGTTCAAGCCTATCAAAGGCCACACCAAACTCCACTTTCAAGTTGACCTCGAAACACAAATAACACAGGGGTAAAAATACCCAACCTACTGAGGCCTATTCAGTGAAGAAACAGGACAATTACGTGGCCTCCAAAATACCAACTTGAGAGGAGGCGAAACTGCACTCCTAATATACTTTACTAAAACCTACTTGGCACTAGGCCGCTAATGCAAGGGCTAATCCCATACTAAAGAGGTGACTTATATAAGAAAACGATTTACATTACATAAGAAGGGAAGAAACGGTTGTGAAAATAAGTTCACCTCAAAGCAATATGAGTGGGAGCTCGAGAGGGTTAAGCACTCTCTATCCCAATTTGTAGTTTAAAACGATAGAATAGATACCAAGTGTCTTTACATTTTAAAGGAAAGTTACATGGTAAAAGGCTTCGGACCTGCCCCAAGAGTTAAACTGCTGAGCTAGCCATTACCTGGTGGTTGAACTGCTGCCCGAAGAAAGAGGCGCTTCCCGCCCCTGCTACATAATTTACACAATGATAGATGTTACTGAAGTGGCCCGGAGACCCGAAAATCAGCAGTTTATATACCCTCGTGGAAAGTTCGAGGCGTTTCGTGAATGATAACACCCGCCCACAAGCATTTTATTGGATAATGGCAAAAACTACTACACTAGATGAAGAAGAAACACCTTATTGGTGGAAAATTAATTACAGAAATTCCTTATTGGTCAAATTCAAAACAGGCGAAAAGAAAGGATTAATATTGCCAACTTAAACAATGACTGAAAGAAATTTAACAAAGAACAAACTTATGAACCCAAAATTTCACCAAAAACACAGTTCTTTCACTTCGCACTAGGGTGCATAATTGTAGTCCTTCAGTAGTGCCATCTAGAAGAGAATGTCCACACTTCTTACTACAGGCAAAACAAAAATACATCAAAAACGACCCAGTTCAGAAAACTTCAAAATTTACAAGTAGGGACATCTTCTGAGAAACTTGAGAATTAACACCGTTGATAAAGTTCAGGCTTCCTCCAGTAGAAGAGTTTCAACTGGCGCAAGGTTTGAATTAGCGGAGCGGAGGTGTACCGCCCGTTACAGACCTCCCCCCCCAAAGGTCCCTCCAAGGGGTAACATAGAAGAACATAAACTTTTGTTTTAAAATAAGGACCAAGTTATGATGTTGATATAGAAGTTAATTGCAGAAGTATTTACCAACAAATTTTCTTAAAATGATTGGATCCAGTTTCAAAATTCTTTGTTTACTATTGATGGGATGTCTTTGTGCTTGTAGAAGTTGAATTCAGAAGGAAAAACCCTTAATTCTTGAAAGCCGAGAAAAATTTTCTAAGTCCACCAGATATTGTCGTTGAATTAAAAAATAGTAGTAATGTTGATATTAAATGTCCATGTAGCTGATTAAATATATATTCAAGGTTGATTAAGTTAGACGGCCAGACCGGCCGCTGCTGCTTGTGTCCAGAGGAGGCCGCTCGGACCCCTCAAGTACCCTGAGATACCGCTCGCCCGCACTATGAGAGGAGTAGTGGAGTTGAAGCACGCCGCGCACGCGGCGAACATACAGGTCGCGGGCGAGTTGCAGATTGTGCGCCGCACATCATCCTTGGCCGGGAGGAGGACCGTGGCTCGCCGTACACTGGTTGGCCTCACTGGAGAAGGGCGGGCCCTTACCCCACCTTAGTGGGGGTACGGCGCCGCGCTGCTGCGGGAGCACTGAAACATTAAAGCTCGGCGGCAGAATTTTGTTAGACCATAATTATTTTAGGGTACAGTCTTTGTGGCGAGGTTGAGGGGCCAGCGGCGTGGAGATATTTACTTCAATCCAATAAGCCACAGTTTTATGTTAGCAGGAGACGGGAGCATGGTAATGGCCATGGCAAGGACAGGATGGCAGTTTAACGGTTCGGGGAAGGTTTTACAAAAATGCTTACATACAAGGAAACAGATTCCAAGGGCAGAAGTCCTTAAAAGTGAAACCCCTCAAAAAAATATAACCTTCATATTTCTTTCAAAATTATATGAAGCAAGTTAGCACAGAAATTACACCGGTTTCACCTGTGACAGGTGAACCCTAAATATCCTCTCGGTGGCTGGATTGCTTAGCAATAAGGTAACGGGTGTAAGGAAATCGAGAATAATACACGGTCCATGAAATCTGGGGGCAAGCTTGCCCGCTGGAACAAAATTTTTGACCATCACCTGGTCACCTACCTTCAAATTGGTGGGTCTCCGTCCACGATCATATCTTTCCCTAACCTTTTCATGAGACACTTTAAGATTGGCTTTCGTCTTCTTCCAAAGATCTCTAATGTTATCTGGATCTATTGTCTCAGGTAGAATATCACTCAGAGACCAGAGGTTAGAGAGGGGCGAGTTGGGAACAAACTTGAACATCAAAGAAGCTGGAGTAAATTTATGGGATTCATGAACCGCCGAATTCAAAGCAAAAGCTAACCAATGCAAGGACGTGTCCCACCTAGAATGATCGTCGTGATGATAGGCAATAAGGGCTGACCTGAGATTACGATTGACTCTTTCGGCAAGAGATGGTTGGGATAATAAGCAGAAGTAGTCACGTGAGATATGGACAGATCAAAACAGAATTTACGAAATAGATTAGATGTGAAAGCCTTGGCATTGTCAGACACAATATATTGACACGGACCAAAAGAAGCAAAGATTGAATTTAAACAAGTAATGGTGGACTGAGCGGTAGCCAGCTTAGTCGGAAATAACCAGGAAAATCTTGTAAAACCATCTACACATACAAAGTTGAATTTGTTGGCATTTCCCTTTGACTGGGGGAAGGGTCGTACATAATCAATATACAGGCGTTCCATTGGGCGCGACGCTTGATGAGAAGACAAAAGGCCTTCCTTGGTGGACATGGTTGGTTTACTAAGCAAACAAGATTTACAAGCCTTTACTAGTTCACGGATTTCACCGTCCACACATTTCCAAATAAACATTTCACGAATCTTTTCACGGGTTTTAAAGATGCCTAAATGCCCCCCCAGTGGGGTCTCATGATAGTACTTGAAGATCATACTGTAGGTACAAGAACAGCTCGGACGACAACTTTCATCATCTTATCATGCCTCGAAGGGCAACATAAAACACCATTCCTCAGTACATGAGGGACAACATGTTCCCCAGAAGAAAGGGTTTCCATTATCGGAGCCAGCGTTGGATCTTCACGTTGATATTTCTCAAGGTCCCTAAAGAGCATGGGAGCATCTGTTAAGATGGCATTAACCTCAGATAGTATGGACTCGGGAGGTGATGAACTATCGACCGGTTCATGGATCTCGACGTCGTTGGAAAACATACGGCTGAGTCCGTCTGCGACAAAATTTTCAGTACCTCTGATATGCCCAACGTCAAATTGGAAGGCAGAAATTCGGATGGCCCACCGGGCTATACGACCAGTACGACGCGGCCTACCTATGACCCAGCTTAAGGCTTGATTATCGGTCTCCAGGTCGAATTTGACATGTTCCAGATAGAGACGGAACTTTTCTAAGGCAAATAAGACTGCCAAACCTTCAAGCTCATAGATGGAATACTTGGCTTCTTGGGCCGATAGAGTCCTAGATGCATAGGCGATGGGTCGCCTCCCTAGTTCAGTCTCTTGAAGAAGGACTGCAGCTACCGCCGACGACGACGCGTCGGTTTGGACGATGAATTTCTTCGAGAAATCAGGCATAGCAAGGACAGGGGCATTACAGAGAGCTAATTTCAGGTCTTCAAAAGCGGCTTGTTGCGAAGGTCCCCACTCGAATTTTATGCCTTTCCTACGAAGGAGGTTCAAGGGCGCCGCTCTATTAGCGAAGTTAGGAATAAACTTCCTGAAGAAATTCACCATACCAATGAACCTGGCGATACCTTTGATGTCCTTGGGAGGTTTAAAATCACGGATGGCCTGTGTTCTAGAATGATCGACTGCAACACCATCAGGCGACACAATATGCCCTAGGAATGACATGGAGGGCTTAGCGAAGGCAACCTTGGACAACTTCACGGTTAACCCAGTCTTACGAAGGCGATTGAGAACTTCTCGCAGATGATCTAGATGTTCTTCGAAAGTCTCCGAAAATACAACGACATCATCAAGATAGTGGTACAAGTACTCAAATTTGATGTCGGAGAAGACCCTATCTAGTAGCCTCGTAAGCACAGCTGCTCCGGTGGGGAGCCCGAAAGGCACGCGGTTGTATTCATACAGATTCCAATCCGTGGCAAACGCTGTAAGATGTTTAGACTCTTCCGCTAGGGGAATTTGATTATAAGCCTGATTCAGGTCCAAGATGGTGAAGAACTTTTCTTTGCGAAACCATGGAAAACAAGAATGAAGGTCAGGAAGGGGCACAGATTGTAACACCACCTTCCGATTGAGAGCCCTATAATCAATGACAGGCCTTAAGCCACTTTGGGGTTTCGGGACTAGAAAAATAGGTGAAGAATACGCCGACTTAGAGGGCCGAATAATACCATCCTTTAACATTTGATTAATGATTTCTTTCAGAGCCTTCATTTTAGGTGGAGATAGCCTATAAGGTGGAAAACGGACAGGAATCGAATCCGTGACCTCAATTTTGTATTCGATCAGGTCAGTAACACCAAGAGTATCAGAAAACACCTCTGGAAACGACTGACACAACTTACGAATACTATCAGCCTGCTCCTCAGGTAGATGTCTAAGGTCTAACAACATCTCATTCTGGGTAGGCGAAATAGATGAACATGATGCAGAATTACATTTCAATAAGGGGATTTTACAATTAGACGCAAAATTGAAAGTGCACGACCTACTCTGAAGATCGAGCACAAGACCAGTGTGAGAAATGAAATCAGCTCCCAATATGATGGGGCAAGACAGGTGCTTGGCCACAAGCAATTTAACTTTCCAAGTAAATTTTACCATATAAGGAACCTAAAATTTCTAATGGAGAAGAATTAGCCGAAACATATTGAACAGAAGATGAGCAATAGTCAGGAATTTTACAAATAGATTTCAATTTCGAATACCATTCAGCCGAAATGGTAGAACAAACACTGCCAGAGTCTAATAGAGCTGTTACAGGCTCATTATTTAATTCAATTTTGAGGAAGGGCACAGGTGCGGGGGGATCCGCCGCAATCCTAAGACATTCTCTGGGGCATTCAAAAGATAAATTTGAAGACTGAGTTTTCCCTGAATTTTCGACCTCTTTACCAGGGGCTGAGCCTCGGAAAGATGGATTAGTCGACTCAGCCGAAGCCACTAGTCAGTTTTGATTGTTTTTGTTAGTTGCAACCGAAATTGAGCAAGAGGGGGTGCTGTTGGTATTAGGGCAGTTCTTGGCAATATGGGAGAACGCGCCGCATTTAAAACAGCCTTGTGATGAAGCTGCTCCACTATTTGTCCTACTCGATTTGATCAATGGGCATTTATTGCGAAGATGGTCAGGCGACCTGCAAGGATAACATTTACGGGGTGTGACTGGTCGGCGAGGTGGAGGCCAAGGATTACTAAAAGAAGGAGGGGGTTCTTTCGCGACACGCAAGGAATCGGCGTATCTAACTCCTTCGGCCGGTACAGCCATAGCTTCTAGCTCAGCGAAAGTTTGCGGACGCGACGCAAAACACAAGTATGATCGGTAAGGTGGAGAAATACCTTCTACAATAGCCTGAACAATTTGATCTTCAGGAAAATGAAGAGCAAACACCCTGGTATAGAATTTAATGTCTTGTATGAAATCAGCAAGATTTTCATCCAGTCTCTGTACTCGATAATAGTACTTCTGAATCAGAGATGACCTCGCACGAGCAGGAATGAAATTTGCAAGAAGGTGTGCATGAAAATCTTCAATAGATGACTGTTCAGCTATTGCACTAACAATTTTGTCCGAGAGAACACCAATTGCATAGGGATAAATTATCTGCAAAATTTGACACAGAGAAAGGGAAAAAACAAGAGCATGGTCCTGAAACACAACTAAAAACCGTAAAAATGCAATTACGTCACTGGTAGAGTTAACCGAAACCTTAGAGATACATCTAAGCAACATTGCTAATGGATGCGGCAAACTACTGAACCCTGGTGACATAGTAGGTAGAGGTTTAAGTGGCGAAGAAGCTAATGCAGAACGTACATTGTTCAGCGAGGTACGATGCTCGGATTCGTTGTCTAATGGGGCAGAGATTTGTTGCGCTCCAACAGCTTTCCTATTTCCTTCTCTTCTGGAAGACTCTTCCTCTTGAACTACGTTTATCGTAGCAGGTTGGTCGGTTTTGGGAGGAACTTCCCCAGTTAACAATTGGGTAACCTTACTGGACAATTCAGAAAGACTTTCAAGAACGACGCTAGCTTCCTTCCTCTGAATGTCACTCAACTTCAGAGACAATAGATCGTTAACTCTATTAGAAAAATGAAATAGCCTAGCTTGCACACGTTTAATTTGATTAGGCGACGGGTCATTTTCTTCAAAAAAGGTAATTACAGATGCCAGCTCAGTAGTATTGTCAGTGATCGTGGAGAGAGAGTCGTCAATTTCTTTCTCTCCCAAAGTGGGGATGGAAATGGGCAAATCAAGGGACTCTCTAAGCTTATTTGTGTCTACCGCAACCGTGCCTCCAGATTGCACATTCCTAATTGTTAATTCATAGATCAACTCCTCCTTGCGCAAATAGTTGAGATGGAGGACATCGCGAGGTCCGGGCATGATGACAAAAATTTAACAATTTTGAAAAATGAAAAGGAAAAGTCCAGCGACAGAGAAAATTGTTAGAGTTCAAGAGCAAGGTAATGTTTAGCCGTCAAAAGGGGCTAATTTGAGACCCATTCAACCACGCTCTGCTACCACGTGTTAGCGAGTTTTGTGGATGTGCAGAGGTGAAAGAAGGTGCTGGGGTGAACAGGTCTCAAAATACGAAATTAAAGTTAATTTAACAAGGTTATATTTTCTTTTCAATAGCAAGAAATAACAAATATAACAGGTACTCAGTAGCTAAACAACAAATCGAGAGTGTACAATTACAGTGTTACAGGATTTGGGCTCCGAGAACCAGACACACAATTCTTGAGCTATAAGCCCAACCTTCAACAAAGGGGCAGAAGACCCCAATCATGCCCAGGAGCTCTTGTTCCCAATTACACAGTAAAGCCTCCTCGAGGCACGCAGAAACAAATTTTAAGAAAGAGCAACCCGCTCTTAAATTCAAGCCTATCAAAGGCCACACCAAACTCCACTTTCAAGTTGACCTCGAAACACAAATAACACAGGGGAAAAAATACCCAACCTACTGAGGCCTATTCAGTGAAGAAACAGGACAATTACGTGGCCTCCCAAATACCAACTTGAGAGGAGGCGAAACTGCACTCCTAATATACTTTACTAAAACCTACTTGGCACTAGGCCGCTAATGCAAGGGCTAATCCCATACTAAAGAGGTGACTTATATAAGAAAACGATTTACATTACATAAGAAGGGAAGAAACGGTTGTGAAAATAAGTTCACCTCAAAGCAATATGAGTGGGAGCTCGAGAGGGTTAAGCACTCTCTATCCCAATTTGTAGTTTAAAACGATAGAATAGATACCAAGTGTCTTTACATTTTAAAGGAAAGTTACATGGTAAAAGGCTTCGGACCTGCCCCGAGAGTTAAACTGCTGAGCTAGCCATTACCTGGTGGTTGAACTGCTGCCCGAAGAAAGAGGCGCTTCCCGCCCCTGCTACATAATTTACACAATGATAGATGTTACTGAAGTGGCCCGGAGACCCGAAAATCAGCAGTTTATATACCCTCGTGGAAAGTTCGAGGCGTTTCGTGAATGATAACACCCGCCCACAAGCATTTTATTGGATAATGGCAAAAACTACTACACTAGATGAAGAAGAAACACCTTATTGGTGGAAAATTAATTACAGAAATTCCTTATTGGTCAAATTCAATACAGGCGGAAAGAAAGGGTTAATATTGCCAACTTAAACAATGACTGAAAGAAATTTAACAAAGAACAAACTTATGAACTCAAAATTTCACCAAAAACACAGTTCTTTCACTTCGCACTAGGGTGCATAATTGTAGTCCTTCAGTAGTGCCATCTAGAAGAGAATGTCCACACTTCTTACTACAGGCAAAACAAAAATACATCAAAAACGACCCAGTTCAGAAAACTTCAAAATTTACAAGTAGGGACAACTTCTGAGAAACTTGAGAATTAACACTGTGGATAAAGTTCAGGCTTCCTCCAGTAGAGGAGTTTCAACTGGCGCAAGGTTTGAATTAGCGGAGCGGAGGTGTACCGCCCGGTACAATAATAATAATAATAATAATAATAATAATAATAATAATAATAATAATAATAATAATAATAATAATAATAATGCTTTGTGAGTTCGCTAGTTAAAGTAATATAGATATGGAGATAACATGTGGCGTAAAAGACTTTAATTCGGGTAGTAAATTCGATTTTAACATTAATTGTTGATATAAATTTTGGACTCCATAATAACCATAGTTATTTCTTTAGTAGCGATAGAGGAACTTGTATATGATGGTCACGCTATGTTGAAGGCCCAGAGTGGTTTAAGCCTATTTTTGAAATTTGAATTCGTGAGGTACAAAAATCAGGCAGGAGTTGAATTTGAGCCGTACTGATGTTGATGAAGAAAGAAATGAATCCCGAGGCCTACGTCGATATAATATGCCGATTCCTGTGTTATGAGTGGCAGAAGAGTCCACGCACCGAGGATTAATTAGTGAATTAAATGTTTGAAGATTTTCAGTGGAATAAATGGTTTTCAAATGGAACTAATGGAATAATTTAGCACTCGAAACGACTGGGTTGAATTTCTCAGCCGCGAGGTGCCATGGGATTTGAGATTTGTCTTGGGAGGACATGGTATTCCCATAAATTAACGGCGGCACGAAAATGAATGTTGCGGTTTCGAATACCGTTATTGTGTCCCGACCGATGTGAAATCAGATCTTGGTGGTTCATACTGGGATTTAACATATGTGACTAAATTCTAAAGAGTGGAAATTAAAATATTAAATCAATGATGAATAAGTGTTACGATAATGATGATCTCCACTGACGAAAATAATAATAATAATAATAATAATAATAATAATAATAATAATAATAATAATAATGATAATTTTAAGAAGAAGAAGAACTTACAATATTATTTCTGAGAATGATGATAATGGTGAAATGAAATGAAAATATTAAATAGATGATGATTCAGTGTTACGAAAATGATGATATCCACCAATAATAATAAATGATAATAATAGAATAATTGATGGTAATCAATATAAATGATAATAATCAAATAATAGATGGTAATCGAAATAAATGATAATAGTAAAATAACTGATGGTAATCAAAATAAATGATAATAATCAGATAAATAATGATAATTATAAAATTATCATAAGGAAATATAATAGAGACAGTCGTCATGTGTCGGATTAGTCGGATCCATCATTGGTACTCCACGTAGGAGATTATTGGCAATATGTGCGAAATAACCCACGGACGGTACATATCATAATTATGCGAGCATAACAAATAACCTTCCCGTACGTAATTGTAGTATTGACAAATGTAAATATTGAGTTAAGCTTTGAGTTGACCTGCTATGTCTGAGATGTTTGTAAATCTGGTTAATGTATTCTAGTGTTCGTCCATTAGTCCAATTAGTTCCACGGTGGAAATCCGGCCTACTAGAATATAATTACCCGGAAGTGACTCATATCCCACGGAACGTGGAGATGATTGTAAACCAAGTTTACTCTCATGTCCACGTCTCCGAAATAAGATAGCCAGCGGTGAATTGTCCACTCATATGGACGTGAATTCGATCCGCAGTCACCAGCGGGACAAATTCACTAAATATTATTCACACTAACAGAGTAGTGAGGTGAATCCAAATTTATGCATTCTGTTTCAGGATGGAATTTCTAAAGTGTAATAATTGTCATCACTTGCAGTTTGCGATTTAAGTTAATAAATTGCTCCTTATTGCAATTCAATAGGAAACAGTTTTCATTTCTTTTTATTGTAGTTAGTCTAGTATGCCCATGGAATTTAAGTTGACACTTCCCAGTCCTATTGTGGAGTCCGATAATTTGTGTCTATAAGTGAGCCTTCCCCTACCTTAATTTGCATGCCCCATTCATCCCTGTGTTCATTTGTACGCCTATATATATTTTTGGATTAAATTTTGAAATCTATTAAGAACAGGTCACCCCTGAGATTAATGCTATCCTGGGACTTAGAGGGTGAGCAGGTGCAATACCTAATGAATGGACAGTTGCTATAGTAAGCCCCTGTGTATAAAGGAAAGTGTGATAGACATAAAGCTGAACATTACTGGCCAGTAAGTTTGACATGCGTTGCATGTAAGCTTTGGAAAGGCATTCTTTCTGATTATATTAGACATGTTTGCGAAATTAATAACTGGTTCGATAGAAGGCAAATCGGTTTTAGGAAAGGTTATTCCACTGAAGATCAACTTGTAGGATTCCAGCAAGATATAGTAGATATCTAGGATCCAGGAGGTCAAATGGTCTGTATCGCGATTGACCTGTCTAAAGCATTTGATAGCGTGGATCATGGGAGACTACTGGCAAAATTGAGTGCAATTGGACTAGACAAAAGAGTGAAGGAATGGGTTGCTATATTTCTAGAAAATAGATCTCAGAGAATTAGAGCAGGTAAAGCTTTATCTGACCCTGTAATAATAAAGTGGGGAATTTTTCAAGGCAGTATTATTAGACCTTTATGTTTTCTTTATATATATAAATGATATGAGTAAAGGAGTGTAATCAGAGGTAAGGCATTTTTCGGATGATGTTATTCTGTATAGAGTAATAAATAAGTTTCAAGATTGTGAGCAACTTCAAAATTACCTCGAAAAAATTGTGAGATGGACAGTAGGCAAAGATATGATGATAAACGGGGTTAAAAGACAGATTGTGAGTTTCACAAATAGGAAAAGTCCTCTCAGTTTTAAGTACTGCGTTTAGGATGTGAAAGTTCCTTTTGGGGATCGTTGTAAGGGTCTGGGCGTTAATAAAAGTAAAGATCTTCTTTGGGGTAATCGCATAAATGGGATTATAAATAAAGAATATAGATCTCCGCACATGGTTATGAGGTTGTTTAGGAGTTGTAGTAAGGATTAAAGGAGAGGGCATATAAGTCCCTGGTAAGACCCCAACTAGAGTATGGTTCCAGTGTATGGGACCCTCACCAGAATTACTTGATTCAAGAACTGGAAAAAATCCAAAGAAAAGCAGCACGATTTGTTCTGGGTGATTTCCGACAAGAGAGTAGCGTTACAAAAATGTTGCAAAGTTAGGGCTGGGAAGAAAGGAGAGAAAGAAGACGAGCTGCTCGACTAAGTGGTATGTTCCAAGCTGTCAGAGAAAAAATAGCTTGGATTGACATTAGTAGACAGATAAGTTTGAGTGGCGTCTTTAAGAGTAGGAAAGATCACAATATGAAGCTAATATTGGAATTCAAGATGACAAATTGGGGCAAATATTCATTTATAGGAAGGGGAGTTAGGGATTGGAATAACTTACCAAGGAAAATTTTTAATTAATTTCCAATGTCATTGATATCATTTTAAAAAGGAAAACAACAGATACGGAATCTGCCACCTGGGCGACTGCCGTGGGTGCGGAGCGGTGTTGATTTTGATTGATTGATTGATTTTGATTTAGTTTTGGAAAAGTAATGAATAATTTTAAGGATGTTACATATCGTTGATATCCGTCTCTTGCTCAAAAGTTTTCTAAATGTCCATTATCAGTTTCAGATTTTTCCGAGTCTGGTTCATCCTTGTTGCATTACCATTCATGAAAACTGTTAGGAAAAAAGAATTGCATTCGTTACATCGCAGTGTACTACGAAAACGTTAGTCGAATAAGGATGGAGGGTAATAATAATAAGTGAATTGCGCACAAATGTGCAAAGAGTTTAACAGTTATTTGTTTTTACTGTACTCGTTGATTGATCTTGCTCTTGTTTGCACTTAAGTATGTGTTATCAATCACACACTTCCTTACATAGAGAGCACACGCACTCGTCGTCCCCTCATGCAATCGCTTAGTCCCACATAGGTTATGGTGGAAGCCATGGACTGTCATCCTTGTAACTACATGTCGCTGTTCATTGTTTGCTTCTGTCCGTTGCCGCTCCAACATGGCGTCGGTGGCATAGAATTCAAGCCCGATTTGGGCTCGCTTCATTCTTCTCTCTTCAATTATCTTTGCGCTTTGTCTTGTGAATGGCAGAACTAGATTGATTCTTAGATCCTCAATATAGAATGGCTCTTTACAATGTTCGTACACTAATGTGGACTACACAAAAGCCTTCAACACCCTCAACAGAAAAGTACGGTAATGATTGAGAAACTAGCACAAATGATTGGATAAACACAGAGCATTACAATCCTTCTGAAAGCATCCTAGAATACAACATAGTTAACATAAGTGATGGCATCTCTCTCTCCCAAGATGTTTACCAGATCAATGGGGTAATGCAGGGAGACCCAATTAGTCCAATACTATTCAACATTGCAACTGCAGGCGTATCGAAAATAGTAGAATTCAGTGAAACAGTATCACTACACATATATGCTGACGACATGGTTCTTGAGTCATCCAACCTGGAAGACTGAGTAGTGAACAAGCTGGAATCATGGGCAGAAGAAAACGATCTGCAGATAAACGAATCTAAGACAGTAATGATGATATTCAGAAAAGGAGGAAAAGCTGCAATAAAGGACAAAATTAAATATCAGAACAGAGACCTGAACATAATGAATTCCTTCAAATACCTTTGAATATTCTTACAAACGACAAGCAGCTCCTACAGAATACACATAAAGGAAAGGGCAACGATAACCATCAAAGCGATATACAGACTTAAAGACCTTCAAAAACTATCTCTAATAAAACAGCAATAGAGCTATTTCATGCTGCAATAAGCCCAATTGCCACCTATGGCATTGAAATTATTTGGGAAAAGTTATCTGTGGCTCACCTTCGGGCTCTAGAGTAATTAAGCCAGATTTCTAAAGCGAGAATTAGGATGGACAGTGATAGTAAAGGCTTCGAAATTTCTCATACATTTCTGCACATAGTTCGTTTCGCACAATGGTAGAGTGCGGTTCTACTCTCCTGATTGTGTCGAGTGCGACAAGTGTAGTAGGCTATAGTGAAAATCTTTTCGATAGTGGAGGTGGCGGTACTAACCGTTCACCGGATATGGACGTTTGTAGTGATATTGACCATGAAGAAACAGTGCAGTAGACCAATAAGAGGAACAACACATCAGTTCTCGGTGGTGAACAACCTTCATCCAATATACCATCTGACAAGACCGTTGTACCTGATCCGCTTTCCTACTATCCAGGACATCGCGGACCGTATGCAATCTTTATGGAATCGGCTGATGAGAAAAAAACCGGAAATATTCACCCCATGGCGCTTGATAGGATCTTCGACGATAAGTAGGTATAAAATCTATTGAACCGAAAGGTGCAAAGCGCATTCAACTTCTATTTGACTCAGCTGACAATGCCAACTTTTTTCTAACACATTCCATTTTGGCTTCGCATAAACTTAAAGCTTTCATCCCGGAATCCAGCTTGTTTCGCATTGGATTAATTAGGAGAGTCGATAAGAATTTAACTGATAAGGACATTATTAAATATATTGAATCCATCTTTCCTACAGTTAAGGCTCAACGGCTCAGCAGACGTGTGTGTGTTGGTGGAAAAACTAACTTTGTTCCCACGGGAACGGTCAAATTAACCTTTAAAAGCCAAACTCTACCAGAATTTGTTGCTATTTTCCACGTAATGCTAAGGACCAGACATTCATTTTTCGCCCTATTTTCTGTGGGAATTGTCAACTCTATGGGCACACAGCCAAAAACTGCAGAACAAAAATACCGAGGTTCGGTAACTTCTCTATGTCTCACGAAACTCACACATGCTCCGATGTAATACGTAAATGAGTACATTGTGGGCTGAATCACAGTGTATGATCCGATAGATGTGAGGTTCATCAGCAGCAAGTCGCAATCAAACTCATAATGCGTGTGGACAAAATATCCTTTCAGGCAGCACAAGAAGAAATTCACCTGAGAGAGTTTTCCCCCCGTAACGTCCCGCATATATTTCCACAGCTTAATGCAAGCTATTCGACGTCTACACATGAGACTCCCCGCAAACGAAATTTCACTGAAGTGATCCGCAGACCAATTCGGCCATCTTCCCTGCCAGGATTTGATAGAGCAGGCTATCACGCGATATTACGAAATCCTATCTTGGAGAAAGCTCCACGGCCATCTAGCTCTCAGCCACAACAGCCACATGTGCCAGTGGAACAGTCAACTAGTACAGCTTCAACTTCAGAGGGTTATCAGACACCATCTGATCGCCCTGCACTCCCGAGATTCAAGCAGAAATACTGCACGATTTCAAGCGATTAGCAGATGTTCTGGGTGAACACCCTCAATAGGCTCATTTATTAAAATTCCTCTTTACCAAGGTTAGTCAGTTGTTTGTAGAGGAGGATGCGAATATTAGAATGGAATAGTAGAAAAATCACTCCAAAAGAAGCATGAATGAATACTCCTCATTGGAGAATATCATCCCCATCTATATATACAAAATAAGAGTTTTGCCTGTACATTGCTCAGAATTTAAAAAGGATGGTATTTCTGTATCAGTCGTGTCCACAGTAACAAGGAAATGCACTTTTTACTTTTCTGTAATTTCTGTCTGTCTGTCTGTCTGTCTGTCTGTCTGTCTGTCTGTCTGTCTGTCTGTCTGTCTGTCTGTCTGTCTGTCTGTCTGTCTGTCTGTCTGTATGTATGTATGTATGTATGTACACGCATCACGAGAAAACGCCTGAAGAGAATTTAATGAATATCTGTAAGCAAAGTGGGGGAATAAATCGCTACAATCTAGGCCATAAATAATATTTGATTCACACCGAGTGAAATGGTAGTTTAGGGGAAGGCCTAAAATTTAATTCTCAAATATTTGTTATTAATGGTCGTATCTAAACGAAAATCGGTAGGTGAAGCCGGAGAATAAGTCGCTACAATTTAGACCATAAATAATTGAATTCATGCTGAGAAAAAATAGTTTAGGGGAAGGCCTAAAATGGAATTCCCAAATATATGTTATTAGTGGACCTATCTTAATGAAAATCGGTATGCAAAGTCGGAGAATAAGTCCCTATAATTTAGGCTATAAATAATTTTATTCACGCCGAGTGAAATGGTAGTTTAGGGGGAGGCCTAAAATTTTATTCCCAAATAATTATATTATTAGTGGTCGTATCGATAAATACTACATAACTAAAGTTATATAAGTTAGTATTAAATTTCCAATCATTTAGGTCTTATACATTGTTACCGTACCAGCTATGATCACAGATATATTCATGAATTTGGATTTTTGTTACTAAGACCATATCAGCGCGGAGTCACGAGAAAACGGGTAAACAGGATTTAATGAAAATCGGTATGTAAAGTCGGAGAATAAGGAACTACAGTCTACGCTATAAATAATTTTATAAGACGCCGTAATACCACAGAGTCGAAAGAAAACTAAATGCGGAACAGAGTCGAAAGAAAACTAAATGCGAAGGCCTACAATATAGAAATCTCATACAATGCATCAACAATAACTTTACATTGACCATTGTTTGTTGCGATGTGCTTTGTGCTTTCTATTGCCACTCATCTCCGATAGATTTGATTACTGCTGCGTACCGTGTATTTTTTTTTAATTTGCCTTAGTTCGCACTGACATAGATAGGTCTTATGGCGACGATGGGATAGGAAAGGGCTAGGAGTTTGATGGAAGCGTCATTGACCTTAATTAAGGTACAGCCCCAGCATTTTCCTGGTGTGAAAAAGGGAAACCACGTAGTACCATCTTCAGGGCTGCCGACAGTGTGGTTCGAATCCACTATCTCCGGGTTGCAAGCTCACAGCTGTGTGCCCCTAACCACACGGCCAGCTCGCCCGGTCTACCGAGTGTAACAGTCGGCCTCAATATTGGTGGGAATTAGCGGGGGGATTTAGATAACGTTCTTCTTTAGCATGCCATTCCTTGTTCATAAATTTTCTGATACTACTGGTACATAACACACTGGTTCATCATAGCATTCGAGCTATTCAATCCTACTCTGAGGCACTGATTGGAATGAGCAGTGTGCACATTTAAAGGAATAATGGTAGATGATTGTTCACGGCTGTCTGCGGCCTGGTCATTCCAGTTCTGGAACTTTGGACTGTTAGATCGGCACCGTAGTACTATTTGTTAAAAGTGAGAAATATGCGGTTTTTCATTTGATTGAGTAGTTTATATGATAACATTGCTTTTAATTGCAACTTTCCTACTGAATTTTCTGTAATGCCCCATGTTGACTTCAGTGAGGAAAGCCACAAATTCAGTCTTTCTGAGAATCCCGTAGCGAAGCACGGGTACATCGGCTAGTATTATTATAATACAAGAGTCATGGCTAAAACCTGACTCCACCTTTTCAGTAAAGGGTTATAATGTGGAACGACTGGATGATTGTAGGTATGGAGGGGTGCTCACTTTAATTACATCGCATATACAATACACTAACGTCTTTCTGTCTTATATGATTCCTAACACATACTCTTTGGCTGTGAGAATACAACATTTCCTTATCGTGAACCTCTCTTGTCCGTCTTCCATACAAGGTAACGCCCTCCAATGGCATCAATATTTTCACAGTTTTCCTCTCAAGACCGTTTAATAATAGCAGGCGATCTCAACGGGCATCACACTGACTGGGGATGTGTAGATACCAATACAAAAGGTCATAACATTTTAATGCAGCATTAATTAACCACCTGTTTATTTTAAATGATGGCTCCCCTACACGGTTATCTCCACCCGGGCACCCTAATAGTGCATTAGATCTATCCATTTGTTCTGAAAATATCGTCTATAAATCGATGTGGTATACGCATAAAAATACGCATCTAAGTGTTCATTTTCCAATCATTATTGACATTACTACTGCGCCGTTCCCGCGTCCAGGCATGGACGCAAGAGATCCAGACTAGCTCTAAGTACAACATTGATTCGATGGCTAAGATCTATGGGTTATGAGTTCCGTAAGAGAAAAACGCTCTGGTCAGTTAATGGCAGATTCTAACCAATGTTGGAAGACGTCTCTTACCCGTTACCAGTTAGATACCATATCCATATTAGTCATTAGAGAAATCGTTGTAGACTTAAGATAGTACGGTCTTACATCTAACACTTATTCTAGGAAGACATAGAAAGAGTAATGAGGTTCTAATATCCCACATTTATTAAATTATTAAGTCAGACAATAAAGGAAAATTCATCTTAATTTCAATCGAATGAATATTTCTTGAAGTAAATAACTCTGTATTATTCTTAAAGTCTGTGTTCATCACCAATGTTCCAGAAAGTCATGTCATCTGACCTCTACTGAATCATTAATTCACAGTACGGTGTCGTGACCTCGTTATATCAAAGGTAAGAATGGTTGAACCTACGAAGTTACCGTAATATAAACGCATTCTAGGGCTCCATCACTCCATTTTATAAGTCTTTTGGTCCCTCAAAACCGTAGAATATTAGACGCAAAGTATTGTACAATATTAGGGAATTACTTATAAAGTTAATGGTTTCATTCATATGCAATTCACCTAATAAGTTTGGTAATATTGAATTAAATTAAAACATTCCAGTGAATGGTATTGACAAGAAATGAACATTAAAATCAATAACTTTAAAAGTGTTGGATGCATCCATTAAAATAAGAAATAAAGAATTATATCAGTTACTATTTACAATGTCTCCGATTAAACTTTCTTGAGAAAAATAAAGAACGCATTTGGAATCGTCAAGTAAGTATTCAGATAAGGATTGGAGTCTATGTTGCCTTGATATCGTTTATTCTTCGAATAAATGTGAAATTCAGTTCATTAATACCTACTCCCTACTCATTAAAATGATACATGTTATTTAAGTTACACTAAATGTTTGTATCCATACAGGTTAAAATTCTCAATGAAAATCATCACAATACTTCTCATGACCTGGATTGACTAGTACACTCTCATATGCTTTGCCGTTTAAATATTCATATGCTCAATTGCCTCTTAGTCACTCATATTTCCTTGTTTTATTCACCGTAAGTTAAGCTATGTCCACTGGAAGTCGTAATCACCCTCAAAATAATGTTATCGTAAGATTTAAATTATAGACGTAAGATAATATGACCTTAATTCAGGGATAAATATTAATTTAAGTGCGTATTTGGTTGTAAGAAACGTCATCACACATATCCTACTAAGTTATTATCAAACATACTACCAGTGGAAAATCTAGTTGGTTGGAAGACACTATCTTCGATATCACTCTTACTTCACGTATAATAAACCTCTCACTATATTATATGCATATCAATTCATTAAATTGCACGCACAATGTGCCACGACATTCTTAAAATATTATAACTCTGAGCAGAACAATGCCTTATTCCTTCATAAACATTTCCTATATACGATCTCGTACCATGTGACCTTAATTATATTAGTAAACACTCGTATTAATACCAACTTCACACTTTACTCTTCACTGATAATAATAACAACACTAATCATTTACTCTCACATATCATTGGAAACATTACGATCGGAATATCACTTGGTGACCCCGCCTACTAATGGATCTGACGTTACACATAGATGAGTACCTACTTCCTACAACCTCACCTAGACGTTTGTCTACGCACTGTCTTCGCACGGAAGTACACTTATCAACATTTAATTATAAAAAGGTAATGTTCTCTTACTTACGAAAACGACTCAGATAATGGACTTAGCTTGTCCTAAGATGGTCTCGATGTCTTCTCATCTCCGTTCATCTGAGATTAGGATCTCGTCATCTGGTTCCTTCACGAGTGATCGGGTTCATCGTAGCTCCTCACAGCTGATTACTGGTCATCTGGACTGATCAACATCGTATCGCCTCATCAAGGTCCAAGTAACGTTGCCTTGCTTCTTTACAGGTTCATAGTGGAGTCTCGTATGTATGGAACAGAACAACAACAAAATATGTGATTCATTGCAGTCATTCTTCAGTTAATATATCTCTTGGGAAGCTTAAATTGTGTAGGTTCTGTTATGGCACAGTTTAGTTCAATATGACAGCTTCAAATCGGCTCGGATAATTGCTACGTGTTTATTCTGTTTGGAAAATGAAGTTCGCTCCTCTATGTTTTTGTTAGTGCAAGTGCACTCGACAGCTGATCAGTACGTATGCTTTTTACTATTGAGCGGTATCCGATAAATTTATATATGCTCTGCGTCAATTCGTGACGTATCTCTATTATAATCTGGGTAATCTCCTTTTTATTGTATTTTAAATTTCGCGCAGCGATTAGATCTTGATAATAGATGTTATGCGTGTAGCCGCGAATTATATTTTTTTCTAAATTACGCTGTTTGCTTCAGATAAGTAGATTCTTTCAATCTAGTTCGATGGCTTCTTGCTGCTTCAAGGTCTGATTGTGTAATGAATGATGAGAATTTTTTTTTATAATAATAGGTTTAAATAATGTCCATTTGTCATTCTTTTCCTGCGCCTTCTAGACATGTTTCCTTCCGTAACCAACCGATGAAAGTAACTACATTTCCGTCCGTCTTGACGTTAAATGCATTCACATTAACATCTTAATCGCTGGGACTCCACATTTGTTCCCACTAGCTCGCATAAAGAACTGTGAAACGGCACACTACTCAATTTCATCCGCAAAGCATGGCTGTAAAATTTCAGCGTAGAACACGAAATTTGCAAGATTTTGATTTCGGCCTCTTTCATGATTATATATTAAACCACATTAAATTTGCATCACAAACATCTTTCGCCTGTACTTCCCTATATTAGCATATTCAAAATTACCTAGATATATATCACCCTTTATATTTTCGCAATCATAGCAATACTACTAGACGTTTTAATATTTACTGGTGGAATGAGCAATGCGCCGCTATGGTGAAACGAAGACGCAGCCTGCTCGAGAATTTAAATAAAAATATCACACCAGCCAATTATGTGCAATATAAAAATAACACTGCCCACTTGAGAAAATTTTTCATCGAAAGACGAAGAGAATCGTGGAAATGTTTTATTAACTCTCACAACAGAAACACCTGTATTAAGTTTATTTGGGCAGCTATCTGAAACCTAGCTCATACGAGATGCAATAAACTCGACCAACCAAACTTCGAATGTATCTCTCTATTTTTTGACGCCTTAACACCAGATTTTGTTGTACAAGAATATAGGCAATATACTACAGTGCCTCTTACTGATAAATTTCTCACCCTCTCCCAGCCTATATCTTACCTAGAATTCATTAACCTACTCCGCAAGAAACCTACTTCTGCTCCTGGACCGGACTATATCCCCTATAAAATGCTCGGCCATCTTCCTTACCATGCACATGCAATAATCGTAGCGTATTACAATCAAATCCTCAATTCAGCTATCCCTCCTTCTGCATGGAATACATTTACCCTCGTACCCATCCAGAAACAAAAACTCTCAACCTAAAATCTCATCGAATATCGAGGAATATGTTTAGGGTCATGTTTAAGAAAGGTCTTCCTCAGTATTATGTTGGAAAGGCTTCTATGGCGTCTCTCTTATCACAATTTGTTACCCGTATATCAATACGGCTTTATCAAAGGAAGAAGTACAGCGGACCCCATTAATATATTATTAACGGATCTACTGCTAGCAAAACAACGCAAACACAGCACAGTTGCTGCTTTTCTTGATATCAAAGCTGCCTATGACAACGTGCCCGTACACATGTTACTGTCACAACTTCATAATTTACACCTCCCCAATAACTTTCTTAAATTGCTCCAACATCTCTTATATTTTAGGCGAATATAAATCACATGCCAGAGCTATACGTCTAATGTACGGTACGCGTCAAATGGGTTGCCTCAGGGCGACGTTTTAAGTGGTCTTTTATATTCGCTTTATACTTAAAGGAATTAGAAGTTATCATATCACGCGATGCAAGTATATTACGTTATGCAGATGATATAGTTATTTATTCTTCTAATGAAAGTCTGGAAATCTGTAGAAATAATATCACTAGAGCATTAACTAACGCTAAGACATGGCTAAATGAGCATGGCTTGGAATTATCGTCTACCAAAAAGGTGGCAATGATTTTTTACGCATAAACGCAATTATAACACAGACTCTTTTAGAATTGGAAGTATTACACTTCCGATAGTAAGGGTGCACAAATATTTAGATATTTATTTCGATAATAAATTGTCATGGAAAACCCATTTTGAATACCTTTCGAAGAAGACTCAAAAATTTACCAATATATTGAAACTGGCAGTTAGACGGAACTGGGGTACTGTCCCCTTCAAAAGTGGTAATATTTTATTAAAAAGAAAATGATTTATTTCATCAGCGTGTTGGGACATTATTTTAATCTACAAGAGGGTGAGATTCTGTATTTCGTGCCAGGGCGAGCCAGTCGCTTCGCGAACAGGTTTTTCCGACCTTCAGAGAGCACGAGGGAGCAAGCTGGAATTCCTGTTATGTGGCCTTCAGACACATGTGTGCGTACCACGTGACCCGGCGAGCAAGCAGATCTCAATCGATCAATAAATGGAAAGTCAAGTGACGTAAAACTGGAGCAGCCAATAAAAGTGACAACCTTCACTGCAATTCAACAAATCCACCAATTAGAAGTAATTAAGAGACACACCTATGTCTTACGACAGGAAATTAGTGGTAATTCCAGAGGAAAATTTGGTAGAGGGTTTTATAATTCTGAACGCTAAATTTTAGCATTACTCTGACTGCGGCAACCGAAGAGATTGGACGTCGTTTGCTTCATCGGAAGACTTTACATTGGCGAAGGCATCGAGGACTGTATAAACAGCAATTCAGACGCTCGACAAATTCACTACGATTAATTTAGGGTTATTCTAAGATAAGTGTCTTCAGCCAAACTATAAAGCATCGAGAGTGAGTCCTGGGCTATTTCTAAGACTTTTTGTTAGTTTCAGCTTTCTACAAGAACTTGAAAGAAGAAAGGTCCTGAGTTCGAGTTTACTGCAAGATGGATATCCAGTTCTACGAAGAATACTGCAAGTTCCTGTACATCGTCAACGCCTCCATGAGTCACTAAACATGTAAGGCATCGGACATGGGCGAAACTTCGTTCGACGGAAGGTGATGTGACCACGTGCTAGGTCATCAGCCACAATCCAGTTCACATCAGTCACATGAGTATTCTTTAAGAATTCAATTGCTTTCCATCTTTGTAAATAATTGTAAACGCAGCCTTACTTATTCCTTTGGATTTCTATTAGTTTTGCAGTAGTTTGATTTTTCATTCTTCTTTCATTGGTGAGAGGTAGTTAGAACCTTGGAATGAATGTGTGTTTGCCCTATTAGTTAGAAATGTGTGTGAATCATCGAGAGAGACCTTAACTGTCCTAAGAATTTAGAAGACAGGAGAGATAAA
Source organism: Anabrus simplex (assembly GCF_040414725.1). Lineage (NCBI taxonomy): Eukaryota > Metazoa > Arthropoda > Insecta > Orthoptera > Tettigoniidae > Anabrus > Anabrus simplex. The sequence continues at coordinate 44,522,617 of NC_090266.1, read as the reverse complement.
AATTAAATGAACCCCGCGTTAATTTTGATTAGTTTGAAATAATTTGAAAATTATTTGAAACAAATTAGGACAGTGTTCTAGTGTTTTTTCTTCGTGTAGAATTTCATTCTACGATTGTACGACATGTTTATGGGTTCGAATTTATTTAGAGTCATCCGAATAACTTCACACGACAACTTTACGAATGAGATTACGCACGGTCAGGGATAATAATAATAATAATAATAATGAGTAAAAATAATTAAAGCTAATTACGGGCTAAAATGATTTAATAAGGTCATGAGTTTAATGCTAGTTATTTTTGGAGAGTATTATCGTGTGCTCACTTTATGTAAAGTAAGCCTGGGACATGGCAAATTCTCCTGACGGAGTATCGACGAGTTATAGGTATATTTCTGCGCTATGAATTTGAATATGACTTGCAGATGGGCATTATATTTTGAGTAATAATTTATGCACCCATTAGAGTCAATTTTGGGAAGAGATGTGTCACTGGACATGATTTCTTCGAGCTTCAGTGCAGAATAATTGAGAGCCACGACATTATGATGAATAAATATAAATGCCGCAACTCATGTACCGTAAGCGCGTATCCTATTATTTTGACCTGTGTTATATTATTCTACTCGCTAAATTAGGATGATTTCTGTTTAAAATACTCCTTGAACATCGTTGTATAGTTAATTTCTTTGTATAAGTGATAACTTTAATTCTATCACATTCTGAATTGATACCTGAGATGTGTGTGATAGTGTCATCTAGAGAATGATTTCCCTAATTCGCAATAAAATCCTAAGATTAATTATAATGGGTTAGTGTTCGTGTAAATAATGTTATAATAATGTCGTGTAACCCTGTGTGAATGTGTGATGTGAGATTTGATCCTAATCTGTGTTTTTTGAATAATTCATGTACGATTTTGTGAAGGTAATTTTCATTATGTGCGTCAAAGTTTTGACCGACTTGTATTATTTCGCGTGTCCGTAATTGGATCAATTTTGAATCTTTAGAAGATTTTATCATAATTTAAGATAGATTAGGGCCTAATTTACTAACTCAAAGTGGATAAGAGAAGGCAACGTCCCTGGACTGATGTCACGAGATTTAATTGTTAGATATTGTACAGTCACTTTCTGCATAAAATTGAGCAAAAGTTAGAATGATAGATGTTCAAGTAAAATTTATTAAAATAATTTTATTCAGTCAATAATTATATAAATGATATAATTGTGGAAAGGAAAGTCTAGGGAAGACTTGCTAATCATAAATTAATGAATTAAATAATTTTTAATAATTTAAATAAGGAGAAGAAAATAATCATTTTCTTGGAAAATAATTAAAACCCAGAGGGAAGATTTTAATTTTAATTATCATAGGAGAAGGATATCAGATATTATTTTGTTTTCAGTCAATTTTTCAGTAAGTTAATGATTTTTATATTTATTATTGCAGAAAAGAACAATCATTGAAAATTTATTTGAGCGAGATCCCTCACGAATGAAAGCACGAGGAGAAGATGTTATTCAAGAATTCAGCCCAGATTTTGTTAATTTACTTGTTTTTTTTAAAAGAGTGTTAGTTTAATAAATGTGAAAACCTAATTTAGTCTCCTTTCATTTGTCGCTAGTCCTTTATCTATCCCTGCCTTTAAAAATTTCTGCGCAGCCGATAGCGAACGGTCCACGACTGAGACCCTCGCTCTCCGGCGAGCTGAGCCCGGCATGAAGGGGGCAGGTATAGATTTGGCGGCCAACGTGGTTAGGCCCGATTTATTGGCTGCACCAATAAAAGGACTCGATCTTGTAGTCCAGAATTTGGACAAAAACAAGATGCGGCGACAAATAAAATTTTTTCCAGGTTATTTTTGAAACATTTATTAGCCCAAATTTTTGTGGCGAACTACACTCAGGTTAAGTTTAGGAAGGGCCTTGTTGTTTAATTATAAACAACATCTGGAGGATAGTTGTCAAAATTTTCTTGTAGCGGCTATTTTCCGCATAATTTGGACTTAGGCTGTAGGATTGTATTTTGCGACGTTAATCTTCTCTGAAGGCTGTGACATCAATCCACTTGTGACTGATGAATTGGATTCTGGTATGTGGCCATCGAACTTAGTCCGCCCATGTCTGAATTGCCGTTTATCTCAAAGAAAAATGAGTACTGTAACAATGGAGGATTTACGTAGACTCCTAGACGGAGTAGTGACTGACTTACAGAATAACTTAAAGCGGGAAATGAATGAGAATCAAACTAAACTAGAACAGAAACTCAGTGAAAATAATGTATCATTAGAACAGAAACTTAGTGAAAATCTAGAGAAAAAACTTAGTGAAAATAGTGAAAATCTAGAAAAAAAACTTAGTGAGAATAGTGAGTTAGTAAAACGGGAACTCAAAGGTACTATTGAGGAAATCCAAAGCAAGACAGAGGAAAATATCGAAAAGCTACACATGGACGTTAAATTATTTAACGGGAAGTTAGTTTCAGTTCAAAGCGAATTGGTATCTGTGAAACAAAATTTTTCAAATTTAAAGGGAGAAATCCAGGTTGGAATAGACAATGCCATGTCAGCTATGTCTAATGAATTTAGTGAAAGACTGGCTAAAGTACAAACTGGGATATTACAAGGATTAGGCAAATATAAGGACGAGGTGCAAGATAAATTTCAAGCGATTGAGGAGAAAATCGATGAGAATACACAGGACTTAACAGCAACCAAAACAGCATGGTCGAGGAAATTTACTCAAATTTTCGAAACTGTGAAACAGGTAGAAAAGGGCGTTATTGCTGAAATAAAAGTAGCTCAAGTCACCAACTCAGAGCGACTTGAATATTTTTACGAAACGATTGAGGAAACACAACAGAGTTTGCAAACTATGAAAACCTCAATAGATAAAGAAATAGGAGAGGTCAAAGCTAGTTCAGAATCTTATAAACAAGAACTACAGAATGGAATTCAGGAACTCACTAAAGAGTTACAATTGCTTAAATTGCAAGGCGAAAGTCATAATATTGTAACCAATACATTGTTAGAGCGGCAAAGTAATTTAGAAAGGAAGGTATCCGGAGAAATTTTATCTTCAACTCCGAAGCAGGACGACCAAATGAATGCCCATAACAACGTAAATGCCACCAATCCAGCTCAAGGATATAACAGCGGAGGAGTGAGTCAACTTAATACGTCAGGTCAAACGCAGATAGTAAATATCATTCGAATGCAGGAGGACCATCCAAAAAAATTTAATAACGTAAAAGGGGTAACTCCCAGGAGTTTTATTAATGAATTACAAGAATATTTTCGGGACAACAAAATACCAGAAGAGCGCCAACTGCGAGTAACGGAAAGATATTTGGAGAATTCTGTATTGACATGGTTCACAGCGTTCCGATACTCATTCGACAATTTCGAAGGATTTAAGAGGGCTTTCCTAGAAAAATATTGGAACACGGATATTCAACATAATCTCAAGACAGAGTTGTACGCTAAGAGGTATGCCTTATCCACGCCAACACGATTTTCAGAATTTTTCTCCAGTCAGCTACGTAAGCTACGAGAGCTAGACACACCGCCATCGGAAGCTGAATTAATAAAGGTCATTACCAGGCAACTTCCAGCAGAGACGCAACGAATCATGATTGCCTCAAATGTACAAACTGCGATTCAAGCTGAAGCCATATTGAGACAGCTCGACATGACATCTAGAGAACCACAGAGGCGAAATTCCGGCCAAGAACAGCAAGTTTTCCAAACCAATGTTACCAGATCTGAAGAAAGGAACATTGCTAACCAAGGGAGAAATTGGGGTAGAAATATCGAAGGAAGACAACCCAGAGACCGATCTCCGAGACCAGGACGCCGAGATGACGAAGAATGGAATTATTCCAGACGTAATGTCCGAAGAAGACCATATGAAAACAATAGGGACAGATGGAGAAGAGAACCAGAGAATAGAAGACCTGAGAGACGGAAAAGAAACTGGAGAGAGGAAGAAAGAGAGAAGTATTTGCGGGAACTCCAGCAGTCCAGTCAAGAACGTAAGAAATGGCATCGGGCTATACATGAGCAGGACGTCAACCCCGACATTGTTGGAGCGGAGAGTTTGGAGTACCAAAGAGCAAAACAAAGGGAAGAGAAAGAACATTCGGAAGATGATGGGTACAATCAAGGTGCCATCAAAAAAAAAAAAACAACCCCTGAATTAGTAGGAGATAGTCTCGACGCTAACCCATATAGTAACAGTGAAACGCAAGAGTGGATTATTGTTCAAATTGATTCCTGGATGACAAGATCAGATGACCTACTCGAAGAAAATCTAGAGTCGAACACGAACTACCTAAAGACACTACCCATAATTTCGGCTAGAATATGTGGCGTAAAAGTAAAATGTTTAGTGGACACTGGATCTACAATTAGTGTTATTTCAACTTCTTTCCTAAACGATTTAAAGGACAGACATGATATCCCGATTATACCAGTATCTCACATTAAAATAAAAGGAATTATCCCGGATAAGACTGTGGCTTGCAAACTACAGACACTGTTGGATGTTGAAATTGGAAATACAAAATTTCAGAACGTATTCTTGGCTATATCAAATATAAAATTTAACATCATTCTAGGAGTTGACTTTTTGACATCTTACCATGCCAATATTGACTTGAATTCCAACCAGATTCTTTTTCGATTGGATGAGACATGGGAAACGGCTATAGTTAATCCAGCCGATATCAATGATCAGAGTGTGTTTCTCATTAATAACGCCTCGACACCGTGGGAATCCGAAGACCAGGAAGCCACAGAAGAGGTAAATCAGGCTCTGGATAATATTATAGAAGAGGGCGACGATGCAACACACCCGTATGACCTCATAAACTCAAAGGTTAACCAAGCTATAGGAACGGAAGAAGAAAGAGGCCGACTCCGAGAGTTATTGTTAAAATATAAATCAGTGTTTGATGATAAACCAGGCCAGATCCCTGACTTTAAATATTCTCTAGTAGTCACAGACTGGACTCCGTTTAAAAAGAAGCCTTATCCAATCCCTGAGAAATTTCATCCTCGCGTAGGGAAAATTATTGCAGAAATGGAGAGAGATGGGATTATCATGAAATCCAGTACACCATTCATAAGTGCTTTAGTGGTGGTACATAAACCAGATGGATCTCTGAGAATATGTTTAGATGCGCGAAATATTAACTCCAAACTGATACCAGAAAGAGACCAGGCACCAGCAATTAAGGATGTCCTTAGAAAATTCCGTGGCATGAACTTATTTACATCAGTGGATTTTACCTCCTCGTATTACCACATTCTTTTGGAAGAAAAGTCAAGATTATTGACTGGATTTATGTTTGACCAACAAACATATGTTTTTAGAAAATTGCCCTTTGGCATTTCTAACGCCTCGGCCGCTCTTATCCGTGCCTTAGATAGATGCCTTACGGATGAAGTCAAGAGTTTTATTACTAAATATGTTGACGATCTGCTTATGGCGAGTGAAACATTCGAAGAACATCTGGTTAAGCTAGAAAAACTGTTGAGCAATCTTTCAAAATTTGGGTTCCACATCAACCTAAAGAAATCACGCTTCTGCCAGTCTGAAATATTATTTTTAGGCCATATTATTGATGGAAAAGGTATAAGGCCGAACCCTATAAAAATTGAAGCTATTAGCAAATTTCCGAGGCCGATACGTGTCAAACAAGTACGGCAGTTCCTAGGCATGGCCAACTTCTTTGCGAGCCATTGTCCCAACTACACACAAACGGTAGCTCCACTTCAAGATCTATTAAAAAAAGGCAACAGGTGGAAATGGAACGAAGAGTGTGACCTTGCATTTACTAAGACCAAAGAGATGCTGTTGAATTACATTAAGCTAGGATATCCTGATTTTGGAAAACCCTTTATAATACAAACGGATGCATTTGGAATCGGAATTGGGGCTGTGTTATTCCAAGAAGACGGAGAGAAGCCGGAAAATAAAACTTACCTAGCCTTCGTTAGTCGGAAATTACGAAATCACGAAAAGCATTATTCAGTAACCGAAATAGAAATGTTATCCATAGTATTTGCATTGAAATATTGGCAGAAAATCATCTACGGATTTCCGATCATTATTAGAACAGATCATAAAGCTTTAACCTTCATGCTAAAGGCTACTATGGCATCAGAACGAGTATTTCGATGGACAATGTTTGTGCAACAATTCAACATTCAATTGGAACATTGTTCGGGGAAGAGTAATTTACTGGCCGACTGTCTGAGCCGTAATCCAAATGAGGAAGTACTGGAAATCAACCAACTTGAACTAGTTCCTGAGGATCACGAGTTCTTAAGAAAACTCAGATATATACGGCAAGCTCAAAAAAGAGACAATGACTTAAGACCCATCATTGATTTCCTAGAGGGTAAAATTAAACCTAGAGATCCTGGATACCGTAGAATAAGAAGAAGAGCATCCCGATACCAGTATTCAGATAACATTCTATTTAAATTTGTGGATCCGGAAAAATCGAAATTGAGAATTGTTGTACCTTCGAAATTATTTGAATCTTTAATTTGGCATGCACATCGAATTACTGGACATGGCGGTATCGATAAGACATTGGCTACCATCCAAGAAAAATTTATATGGGACAAACAAAGATCAATAGTGAGGAACATAGTTCGAACCTGTGACACATGCCAGAGGGTAAAGCCGAGCTCACATTTATTGCAACATAATCCTATTCCAATCATACCTTCTGAGCCTAAACAGCTGTACGCAATGGATTTGTTCGGTCCCGTTCCTACATCAAAGAGAGGTAATCGGCATGTTGTCGTCACCATTGACGTATTCTCAAAATATGTGACTTTATATCCAATTCAAAAGGCCAACTCAAAATCTGTCATTAGACGAATCACCCGTAATTTAATTCCGCATATGGGCAAGCCTAAAGCACTTCTCACTGACCACGGATCGCAGTTCACATCTGCTGAATTTCGTGAAGCCATGGAACAACTGGGGATTAAACACATATTAAACTCGATCCGACATCCATCTAGTAACCCGGCAGAGAGAGTGATGCAAGAATTATCTAAATTCTGCAGGATATTTTGTGGAAATGCACACTGGCTTTGGATTGATGTTCTACCCATTATGATGGAATGTTTAAACAATACAGTACACGAAGCTACGTCACAGATTCCTGTTACTCTTCACTTCGACCGACAACCGCATCGACCTTGGGACGATATTGTCCAATGCCCCGGTAATCTGAAGCCTACGCTGGAAGAAAACATTCGGAAAGCCGCCACTTCATTGCGCGAACAAGCTGAGCGTAGACAACGCAGAGTGAAGGATAAGAAGTTTTGCCGACCCCTCAAACTCAATGAGTATGTTCTTTTGAAAAAGCCAGCTACGTCAGAAACAACCAGCAAATATTACGCCAAATTTGCACCACTTTTTATAGGTCCTTATAAAATTATAAAAGTTTATGGGAATAACGCGTACAGAATCCAGAGTCTAGATAAAAATTATGAAGGTATTCATAACGCCCAGAATTTAAAAAGTTATTATTCTTCTAAACCTGTAGATGGTCATCATATCAATCTCATAATAGAAGAAGAAACACCGCCAGATACAGATGAAGATCCAACCTACCACCATGTTTCGACCCAAGTGAATCTACAAGATGAGATTTGTGAAGAATGCCGTGAATTACAAGAGAAGGTAATGGATCAACTTCGACGGCTTGGTGCTGCACTCGAGGCAGACAACGCGAGGCTTCGTGCTGGAACAAAACCCTAAATAGAAGTGACACATGATTACCACCTAAATTTTCAGGGAACATGTTAATGATTCCATCTTCAGATCAAATCATTATTTAACCAAGGGAGAAATATGTCCCCTTCAAAAGTGGTAATATTTTATTAAAAAGAAAATGATTTATTTCATCAGCGTGTTGGGACATTATTTTAATCTACAAGAGGGTGAGATTCTGTATTTCGTGCCAGGGCGAGCCAGTCGCTTCGCGAACAGGTTTTTCCGACCTTCAGAGAGCACGAGGGAGCAAGCTGGAATTCCTGTTATGTGGCCTTCAGACACATGTGTGCGTACCACGTGACCCGGCGAGCAAGCAGATCTCAATCGATCAATAAATGGAAAGTCAAGTGACGTAAAACTGGAGCAGCCAATAAAAGTGACAACCTTCACTGCAATTCAACAAATCCACCAATTAGAAGTAATTAAGAGACACACCTATGTCTTACGACAGGAAATTAGTGGTAATTCCAGAGGAAAATTTGGTAGAGGGTTTTATAATTCTGAACGCTAAATTTTAGCATTACTCTGACTGCGGCAACCGAAGAGATTGGACGTCGTTTGCTTCATCGGAAGACTTTACATTGGCGAAGGCATCGAGGACTGTATAAACAGCAATTCAGACGCTCGACAAATTCACTACGATTAATTTAGGGTTATTCTAAGATAAGTGTCTTCAGCCAAACTATAAAGCATCGAGAGTGAGTCCTGGGCTATTTCTAAGACTTTTTGTTAGTTTCAGCTTTCTACAAGAACTTGAAAGAAGAAAGGTCCTGAGTTCGAGTTTACTGCAAGATGGATATCCAGTTCTACGAAGAATACTGCAAGTTCCTGTACATCGTCAACGCCTCCATGAGTCACTAAACATGTAAGGCATCGGACATGGGCGAAACTTCGTTCGACGGAAGGTGATGTGACCACGTGCTAGGTCATCAGCCACAATCCAGTTCACATCAGTCACATGAGTATTCTTTAAGAATTCAATTGCTTTCCATCTTTGTAAATAATTGTAAACGCAGCCTTACTTATTCCTTTGGATTTCTATTAGTTTTGCAGTAGTTTGATTTTTCATTCTTCTTTCATTGGTGAGAGGTAGTTAGAACCTTGGAATGAATGTGTGTTTGCCCTATTAGTTAGAAATGTGTGTGAATCATCGAGAGAGACCTTAACTGTCCTAAGAATTTAGAAGACAGGAGAGATAAAAATTAAATGAACCCCGCGTTAATTTTGATTAGTTTGAAATAATTTGAAAATTATTTGAAACAAATTAGGACAGTGTTCTAGTGTTTTTTCTTCGTGTAGAATTTCATTCTACGATTGTACGACATGTTTATGGGTTCGAATTTATTTAGAGTCATCCGAATAACTTCACACGACAACTTTACGAATGAGATTACGCACGGTCAGGGATAATAATAATAATAATAATAATGAGTAAAAATAATTAAAGCTAATTACGGGCTAAAATGATTTAATAAGGTCATGAGTTTAATGCTAGTTATTTTTGGAGAGTATTATCGTGTGCTCACTTTATGTAAAGTAAGCCTGGGACATGGCAAATTCTCCTGACGGAGTATCGACGAGTTATAGGTATATTTCTGCGCTATGAATTTGAATATGACTTGCAGATGGGCATTATATTTTGAGTAATAATTTATGCACCCATTAGAGTCAATTTTGGGAAGAGATGTGTCACTGGACATGATTTCTTCGAGCTTCAGTGCAGAATAATTGAGAGCCACGACATTATGATGAATAAATATAAATGCCGCAACTCATGTACCGTAAGCGCGTATCCTATTATTTTGACCTGTGTTATATTATTCTACTCGCTAAATTAGGATGATTTCTGTTTAAAATACTCCTTGAACATCGTTGTATAGTTAATTTCTTTGTATAAGTGATAACTTTAATTCTATCACATTCTGAATTGATACCTGAGATGTGTGTGATAGTGTCATCTAGAGAATGATTTCCCTAATTCGCAATAAAATCCTAAGATTAATTATAATGGGTTAGTGTTCGTGTAAATAATGTTATAATAATGTCGTGTAACCCTGTGTGAATGTGTGATGTGAGATTTGATCCTAATCTGTGTTTTTTGAATAATTCATGTACGATTTTGTGAAGGTAATTTTCATTATGTGCGTCAAAGTTTTGACCGACTTGTATTATTTCGCGTGTCCATAATTGGATCAATTTTGAATCTTTAGAAGATTTTATCATAATTTAAGATAGATTAGGGCCTAATTTACTAACTCAAAGTGGATAAGAGAAGGCAACGTCCGTGGACTGATGTCACGAGATTTAATTGTTAGATATTGTACAGTCACTTTCTGCATAAAATTGAGCAAAAGTTAGAATGATAGATGTTCAAGTAAAATTTATTAAAATAATTTTATTCAGTCAATAATTATATAAATGATATAATTGTGGAAAGGAAAGTCTAGGGAAGACTTGCTAATCATAAATTAATGAATTAAATAATTTTTAATAATTTAAATAAGGAGAAGAAAATAATCATTTTCTTGGAAAATAATTAAAACCCAGAGGGAAGATTTTAATTTTAATTATCATAGGAGAAGGATATCAGATATTATTTTGTTTTCAGTCAATTTTTCAGTAAGTTAATGATTTTTATATTTATTATTGCAGAAAAGAACAATCATTGAAAATTTATTTGAGCGAGATCCCTCACGAATGAAAGCACGAGGAGAAGATGTTATTCAAGAATTCAGCCCAGATTTTGTTAATTTACTTGTTTTTTTTAAAAGAGTGTTAGTTTAATAAATGTGAAAACCTAATTTAGTCTCCTTTCATTTGTCGCTAGTCCTTTATCTATCCCTGCCTTTAAAAATTTCTGCGCAGCCGATAGCGAACGGTCCACGACTGAGACCCTCGCTCTCCGGCGAGCTGAGCCCGGCATGAAGGGGGCAGGTATAGATTTGGCGGCCAACGTGGTTAGGCCCGATTTATTGGCTGCACCAATAAAAGGACTCGATCTTGTAGTCCAGAATTTGGACAAAAACAAGATGCGGCGACAAATAAAATTTTTTCCAGGTTATTTTTGAAACATTTATTAGCCCAAATTTTTGTGGCGAACTACACTCAGGTTAAGTTTAGGAAGGGCCTTGTTGTTTAATTATAAACAACATCTGGAGGATAGTTGTCAAAATTTTCTTGTAGCGGCTATTTTCCGCATAATTTGGACTTAGGCTGTAGGATTGTATTTTGCGACGTTAATCTTCTCTGAAGGCTGTGACATCAATCCACTTGTGACTGATGAATTGGATTCTGGTATGCGGCCATCGAACTTAGTCCGCCCATGTCTGAATTGCCGTTTATCTCAAAGAAAAATGAATACTGTAACAATGGAGGATTTACGTAGACTCCTAGACGGAGTAGTGACTGACTTACAGAATAACTTAAAGCGGGAAATGAATGAGAATCAAACTAAACTAGAACAGAAACTCAGTGAAAATAATGTATCATTAGAACAGAAACTTAGTGAAAATCTAGAGAAAAAACTTAGTGAAAATAGTGAAAATCTAGAAAAAAAACTTAGTGAGAATAGTGAGTTAGTAAAACGGGAACTCAAAGGTACTATTGAGGAAATCCAAAGCAAGACAGAGGAAAATATCGAAAAGCTACACATGGACGTTAAATTATTTAACGGGAAGTTAGTTTCAGTTCAAAGCGAATTGGTATCTGTGAAACAAAATTTTTCAAATTTAAAGGGAGAAATCCAGGTTGGAATAGACAATGCCATGTCAGCTATGTCTAATGAATTTAGTGAAAGACTGGCTAAAGTACAAACTGGGATATTACAAGGATTAGGCAAATATAAGGACGAGGTGCAAGATAAATTTCAAGCGATTGAGGAGAAAATCGATGAGAATACACAGGACTTAACAGCAACCAAAACAGCATGGTCGAGGAAATTTACTCAAATTTTCGAAACTGTGAAACAGGTAGAAAAGGGCGTTATTGCTGAAATAAAAGTAGCTCAAGTCACCAACTCAGAGCGACTTGAATATTTTTACGAAACGATTGAGGAAACACAACAGAGTTTGCAAACTATGAAAACCTCAATAGATAAAGAAATAGGAGAGGTCAAAGCTAGTTCAGAATCTTATAAACAAGAACTACAGAATGGAATTCAGGAACTCACTAAAGAGTTACAATTGCTTAAATTGCAAGGCGAAAGTCATAATATTGTAACCAATACATTGTTAGAGCGGCAAAGTAATTTAGAAAGGAAGGTATCCGGAGAAATTTTATCTTCAACTCCGAAGCAGGACGACCAAATGAATGCCCATAACAACGTAAATGCCACCAATCCAGCTCAAGGATATAACAGCGGAGGAGTGAGTCAACTTAATACGTCAGGTCAAACGCAGATAGTAAATATCATTCGAATGCAGGAGGACCATCCAAAAAAATTTAATAACGTAAAAGGGGTAACTCCCAGGAGTTTTATTAATGAATTACAAGAATATTTTCGGGACAACAAAATACCAGAAGAGCGCCAACTGCGAGTAACGGAAAGATATTTGGAGAATTCTGTATTGACATGGTTCACAGCGTTCCGATACTCATTCGACAATTTCGAAGGATTTAAGAGGGCTTTCCTAGAAAAATATTGGAACACGGATATTCAACATAATCTCAAGACAGAGTTGTACGCTAAGAGGTATGCCTTATCCACGCCAACACGATTTTCAGAATTTTTCTCCAGTCAGCTACGTAAGCTACGAGAGCTAGACACACCGCCATCGGAAGCTGAATTAATAAAGGTCATTACCAGGCAACTTCCAGCAGAGACGCAACGAATCATGATTGCCTCAAATGTACAAACTGCGATTCAAGCTGAAGCCATATTGAGACAGCTCGACATGACATCTAGAGAACCACAGAGGCGAAATTCCGGCCAAGAACAGCAAGTTTTCCAAACCAATGTTACCAGATCTGAAGAAAGGAACATTGCTAACCAAGGGAGAAATTGGGGTAGAAATATCGAAGGAAGACAACCCAGAGACCGATCTCCGAGACCAGGACGCCGAGATGACGAAGAATGGAATTATTCCAGACGTAATGTCCGAAGAAGACCATATGAAAACAATAGGGACAGATGGAGAAGAGAACCAGAGAATAGAAGACCTGAGAGACGGAAAAGAAACTGGAGAGAGGAAGAAAGAGAGAAGTATTTGCGGGAACTCCAGCAGTCCAGTCAAGAACGTAAGAAATGGCATCGGGCTATACATGAGCAGGACGTCAACCCCGACATTGTTGGAGCGGAGAGTTTGGAGTACCAAAGAGCAAAACAAAGGGAAGAGAAAGAACATTCGGAAGATGATGGGTACAATCAAGGTGCCATCAAAAAAAAAAAAACAACCCCTGAATTAGTAGGAGATAGTCTCGACGCTAACCCATATAGTAACAGTGAAACGCAAGAGTGGATTATTGTTCAAATTGATTCCTGGATGACAAGATCAGATGACCTACTCGAAGAAAATCTAGAGTCGAACACGAACTACCTAAAGACACTACCCATAATTTCGGCTAGAATATGTGGCGTAAAAGTAAAATGTTTAGTGGACACTGGATCTACAATTAGTGTTATTTCAACTTCTTTCCTAAACGATTTAAAGGACAGACATGATATCCCGATTATACCAGTATCTCACATTAAAATAAAAGGAATTATCCCGGATAAGACTGTGGCTTGCAAACTACAGACACTGTTGGATGTTGAAATTGGAAATACAAAATTTCAGAACGTATTCTTGGCTATATCAAATATAAAATTTAACATCATTCTAGGAGTTGACTTTTTGACATCTTACCATGCCAATATTGACTTGAATTCCAACCAGATTCTTTTTCGATTGGATGAGACATGGGAAACGGCTATAGTTAATCCAGCCGATATCAATGATCAGAGTGTGTTTCTCATTAATAACGCCTCGACACCGTGGGAATCCGAAGACCAGGAAGCCACAGAAGAGGTAAATCAGGCTCTGGATAATATTATAGAAGAGGGCGACGATGCAACACACCCGTATGACCTCATAAACTCAAAGGTTAACCAAGCTATAGGAACGGAAGAAGAAAGAGGCCGACTCCGAGAGTTATTGTTAAAATATAAATCAGTGTTTGATGATAAACCAGGCCAGATCCCTGACTTTAAATATTCTCTAGTAGTCACAGACTGGACTCCGTTTAAAAAGAAGCCTTATCCAATCCCTGAGAAATTTCATTCTCGCGTAGGGAAAATTATTGCAGAAATGGAGAGAGATGGGATTATCATGAAATCCAGTACACCATTCATAAGTGCTTTAGTGGTGGTACATAAACCAGATGGATCTCTGAGAATATGTTTAGATGCGCGAAATATTAACTCCAAACTGATACCAGAAAGAGACCAGGCACCAGCAATTAAGGATGTCCTTAGAAAATTCCGTGGCATGAACTTATTTACATCAGTGGATTTTACCTCCTCGTATTACCACATTCTTTTGGAAGAAAAGTCAAGATTATTGACTGGATTTATGTTTGACCAACAAACATATGTTTTTAGAAAATTGCCCTTTGGCATTTCTAACGCCTCGGCCGCTCTTATCCGTGCCTTAGATAGATGCCTTACGGATGAAGTCAAGAGTTTTATTACTAAATATGTTGACGATCTGCTTATGGCGAGTGAAACATTCGAAGAACATCTGGTTAAGCTAGAAAAACTGTTGAGCAATCTTTCAAAATTTGGGTTCCACATCAACCTAAAGAAATCACGCTTCTGCCAGTCTGAAATATTATTTTTAGGCCATATTATTGATGGAAAAGGTATAAGGCCGAACCCTATAAAAATTGAAGCTATTAGCAAATTTCCGAGGCCGATACGTGTCAAACAAGTACGGCAGTTCCTAGGCATGGCCAACTTCTTTGCGAGCCATTGTCCCAACTACACACAAACGGTAGCTCCACTTCAAGATCTATTAAAAAAAGGCAACAGGTGGAAATGGAACGAAGAGTGTGACCTTGCATTTACTAAGACCAAAGAGATGCTGTTGAATTACATTAAGCTAGGATATCCTGATTTTGGAAAACCCTTTATAATACAAACGGATGCATTTGGAATCGGAATTGGGGCTGTGTTATTCCAAGAAGACGGAGAGAAGCCGGAAAATAAAACTTACCTAGCCTTCGTTAGTCGGAAATTACGAAATCACGAAAAGCATTATTCAGTAACCGAAATAGAAATGTTATCCATAGTATTTGCATTGAAATATTGGCAGAAAATCATCTACGGATTTCCGATCATTATTAGAACAGATCATAAAGCTTTAACCTTCATGCTAAAGGCTACTATGGCATCAGAACGAGTATTTCGATGGACAATGTTTGTGCAACAATTCAACATTCAATTGGAACATTGTTCGGGGAAGAGTAATTTACTGGCCGACTGTCTGAGCCGTAATCCAAATGAGGAAGTACTGGAAATCAACCAACTTGAACTAGTTCCTGAGGATCACGAGTTCTTAAGAAAACTCAGATATATACGGCAAGCTCAAAAAAGAGACAATGACTTAAGACCCATCATTGATTTCCTAGAGGGTAAAATTAAACCTAGAGATCCTGGATACCGTAGAATAAGAAGAAGAGCATCCCGATACCAGTATTCAGATAACATTCTATTTAAATTTGTGGATCCGGAAAAATCGAAATTGAGAATTGTTGTACCTTCGAAATTATTTGAATCTTTAATTTGGCATGCACATCGAATTACTGGACATGGCGGTATCGATAAGACATTGGCTACCATCCAAGAAAAATTTATATGGGACAAACAAAGATCAATAGTGAGGAACATAGTTCGAACCTGTGACACATGCCAGAGGGTAAAGCCGAGCTCACATTTATTGCAACATAATCCTATTCCAATCATACCTTCTGAGCCTAAACAGCTGTACGCAATGGATTTGTTCGGTCCCGTTCCTACATCAAAGAGAGGTAATCGGCATGTTGTCGTCACCATTGACGTATTCTCAAAATATGTGACTTTATATCCAATTCAAAAGGCCAACTCAAAATCTGTCATTAGACGAATCACCCGTAATTTAATTCCGCATATGGGCAAGCCTAAAGCACTTCTCACTGACCACGGATCGCAGTTCACATCTGCTGAATTTCGTGAAGCCATGGAACAACTGGGGATTAAACACATATTAAACTCGATCCGACATCCATCTAGTAACCCGGCAGAGAGAGTGATGCAAGAATTATCTAAATTCTGCAGGATATTTTGTGGAAATGCACACTGGCTTTGGATTGATGTTCTACCCATTATGATGGAATGTTTAAACAATACAGTACACGAAGCTACGTCACAGATTCCTGTTACTCTTCACTTCGACCGACAACCGCATCGACCTTGGGACGATATTGTCCAATGCCCCGGTAATCTGAAGCCTACGCTGGAAGAAAACATTCGGAAAGCCGCCACTTCATTGCGCGAACAAGCTGAGCGTAGACAACGCAGAGTGAAGGATAAGAAGTTTTGCCGACCCCTCAAACTCAATGAGTATGTTCTTTTGAAAAAGCCAGCTACGTCAGAAACAACCAGCAAATATTACGCCAAATTTGCACCACTTTTTATAGGTCCTTATAAAATTATAAAAGTTTATGGGAATAACGCGTACAGAATCCAGAGTCTAGATAAAAATTATGAAGGTATTCATAACGCCCAGAATTTAAAAAGTTATTATTCTTCTAAACCTGTAGATGGTCATCATATCAATCTCATAATAGAAGAAGAAACACCGCCAGATACAGATGAAGATCCAACCTACCACCATGTTTCGACCCAAGTGAATCTACAAGATGAGATTTGTGAAGAATGCCGTGAATTACAAGAGAAGGTAATGGATCAACTTCGACGGCTTGGTGCTGCACTCGAGGCAGACAACGCGAGGCTTCGTGCTGGAACAAAACCCTAAATAGAAGTGACACATGATTACCACCTAAATTTTCAGGGAACATGTTAATGATTCCATCTTCAGATCAAATCATTATTTAACCAAGGGAGAAATATGTCCCCTTCAAAAGTGGTAATATTTTATTAAAAAGAAAATGATTTATTTCATCAGCGTGTTGGGACATTATTTTAATCTACAAGAGGGTGAGATTCTGTATTTCGTGCCAGGGCGAGCCAGTCGCTTCGCGAACAGGTTTTTCCGACCTTCAGAGAGCACGAGGGAGCAAGCTGGAATTCCTGTTATGTGGCCTTCAGACACATGTGTGCGTACCACGTGACCCGGCGAGCAAGCAGATCTCAATCGATCAATAAATGGAAAGTCAAGTGACGTAAAACTGGAGCAGCCAATAAAAGTGACAACCTTCACTGCAATTCAACAAATCCACCAATTAGAAGTAATTAAGAGACACACCTATGTCTTACGACAGGAAATTAGTGGTAATTCCAGAGGAAAATTTGGTAGAGGGTTTTATAATTCTGAACGCTAAATTTTAGCATTACTCTGACTGCGGCAACCGAAGAGATTGGACGTCGTTTGCTTCATCGGAAGACTTTACATTGGCGAAGGCATCGAGGACTGTATAAACAGCAATTCAGACGCTCGACAAATTCACTACGATTAATTTAGGGTTATTCTAAGATAAGTGTCTTCAGCCAAACTATAAAGCATCGAGAGTGAGTCCTGGGCTATTTCTAAGACTTTTTGTTAGTTTCAGCTTTCTACAAGAACTTGAAAGAAGAAAGGTCCTGAGTTCGAGTTTACTGCAAGATGGATATCCAGTTCTACGAAGAATACTGCAAGTTCCTGTACATCGTCAACGCCTCCATGAGTCACTAAACATGTAAGGCATCGGACATGGGCGAAACTTCGTTCGACGGAAGGTGATGTGACCACGTGCTAGGTCATCAGCCACAATCCAGTTCACATCAGTCACATGAGTATTCTTTAAGAATTCAATTGCTTTCCATCTTTGTAAATAATTGTAAACGCAGCCTTACTTATTCCTTTGGATTTCTATTAGTTTTGCAGTAGTTTGATTTTTCATTCTTCTTTCATTGGTGAGAGGTAGTTAGAACCTTGGAATGAATGTGTGTTTGCCCTATTAGTTAGAAATGTGTGTGAATCATCGAGAGAGACCTTAACTGTCCTAAGAATTTAGAAGACAGGAGAGATAAAAATTAAATGAACCCCGCGTTAATTTTGATTAGTTTGAAATAATTTGAAAATTATTTGAAACAAATTAGGACAGTGTTCTAGTGTTTTTTCTTCGTGTAGAATTTCATTCTACGATTGTACGACATGTTTATGGGTTCGAATTTATTTAGAGTCATCCGAATAACTTCACACGACAACTTTACGAATGAGATTACGCACGGTCAGGGATAATAATAATAATAATAATAATGAGTAAAAATAATTAAAGCTAATTACGGGCTAAAATGATTTAATAAGGTCATGAGTTTAATGCTAGTTATTTTTGGAGAGTATTATCGTGTGCTCACTTTATGTAAAGTAAGCCTGGGACATGGCAAATTCTCCTGACGGAGTATCGACGAGTTATAGGTATATTTCTGCGCTATGAATTTGAATATGACTTGCAGATGGGCATTATATTTTGAGTAATAATTTATGCACCCATTAGAGTCAATTTTGGGAAGAGATGTGTCACTGGACATGATTTCTTCGAGCTTCAGTGCAGAATAATTGAGAGCCACGACATTATGATGAATAAATATAAATGCCGCAACTCATGTACCGTAAGCGCGTATCCTATTATTTTGACCTGTGTTATATTATTCTACTCGCTAAATTAGGATGATTTCTGTTTAAAATACTCCTTGAACATCGTTGTATAGTTAATTTCTTTGTATAAGTGATAACTTTAATTCTATCACATTCTGAATTGATACCTGAGATGTGTGTGATAGTGTCATCTAGAGAATGATTTCCCTAATTCGCAATAAAATCCTAAGATTAATTATAATGGGTTAGTGTTCGTGTAAATAATGTTATAATAATGTCGTGTAACCCTGTGTGAATGTGTGATGTGAGATTTGATCCTAATCTGTGTTTTTTGAATAATTCATGTACGATTTTGTGAAGGTAATTTTCATTATGTGCGTCAAAGTTTTGACCGACTTGTATTATTTCGCGTGTCCGTAATTGGATCAATTTTGAATCTTTAGAAGATTTTATCATAATTTAAGATAGATTAGGGCCTAATTTACTAACTCAAAGTGGATAAGAGAAGGCAACGTCCGTGGACTGATGTCACGAGATTTAATTGTTAGATATTGTACAGTCACTTTCTGCATAAAATTGAGCAAAAATTAGAATGATAGATGTTCAAGTAAAATTTATTAAAATAATTTTATTCAGTCAATAATTATATAAATGATATAATTGTGGAAAGGAAAGTCTAGGGAAGACTTGCTAATCATAAATTAATGAATTAAATAATTTTTAATAATTTAAATAAGGAGAAGAAAATAATCATTTTCTTGGAAAATAATTAAAACCCAGAGGGAAGATTTTAATTTTAATTATCATAGGAGAAGGATATCAGATATTATTTTGTTTTCAGTCAATTTTTCAGTAAGTTAATGATTTTTATATTTATTATTGCAGAAAAGAACAATCATTGAAAATTTATTTGAGCGAGATCCCTCACGAATGAAAGCACGAGGAGAAGATGTTATTCAAGAATTCAGCCCAGATTTTGTTAATTTACTTGTTTTTTTTAAAAGAGTGTTAGTTTAATAAATGTGAAAACCTAATTTAGTCTCCTTTCATTTGTCGCTAGTCCTTTATCTATCCCTGCCTTTAAAAATTTCTGCGCAGCCGATAGCGAACGGTCCACGACTGAGACCCTCGCTCTCCGGCGAGCTGAGCCCGGCATGAAGGGGGCAGGTATAGATTTGGCGGCCAACGTGGTTAGGCCCGATTTATTGGCTGCACCAATAAAAGGACTCGATCTTGTAGTCCAGAATTTGGACAAAAACAAGATGCGGCGACAAATAAAAATTTTTCCAGGTTATTTTTGAAACATTTATTAGCCCAAATTTTTGTGGCGAACTACACTCAGGTTAAGTTTAGGAAGGGCCTTGTTGTTTAATTATAAACAACATCTGGAGGATAGTTGTCAAAATTTTCTTGTAGCGGCTATTTTCCGCATAATTTGGACTTAGGCTGTAGGATTGTATTTTGCGACGTTAATCTTCTCTGAAGGCTGTGACATCAATCCACTTGTGACTGATGAATTGGATTCTGGTATGCGGCCATCGAACTTAGTCCGCCCATGTCTGAATTGCCGTTTATCTCAAAGAAAAATGAGTACTGTAACAATGGAGGATTTACGTAGACTCCTAGACGGAGTAGTGACTGACTTACAGAATAACTTAAAGCGGGAAATGAATGAGAATCAAACTAAACTAGAACAGAAACTCAGTGAAAATAATGTATCATTAGAACAGAAACTTAGTGAAAATCTAGAGAAAAAACTTAGTGAAAATAGTGAAAATCTAGAAAAAAAACTTAGTGAGAATAGTGAGTTAGTAAAACGGGAACTCAAAGGTACTATTGAGGAAATCCAAAGCAAGACAGAGGAAAATATCGAAAAGCTACACATGGACGTTAAATTATTTAACGGGAAGTTAGTTTCAGTTCAAAGCGAATTGGTATCTGTGAAACAAAATTTTTCAAATTTAAAGGGAGAAATCCAGGTTGGAATAGACAATGCCATGTCAGCTATGTCTAATGAATTTAGTGAAAGACTGGCTAAAGTACAAACTGGGATATTACAAGGATTAGGCAAATATAAGGACGAGGTGCAAGATAAATTTCAAGCGATTGAGGAGAAAATCGATGAGAATACACAGGACTTAACAGCAACCAAAACAGCATGGTCGAGGAAATTTACTCAAATTTTCGAAACTGTGAAACAGGTAGAAAAGGGCGTTATTGCTGAAATAAAAGTAGCTCAAGTCACCAACTCAGAGCGACTTGAATATTTTTACGAAACGATTGAGGAAACACAACAGAGTTTGCAAACTATGAAAACCTCAATAGATAAAGAAATAGGAGAGGTCAAAGCTAGTTCAGAATCTTATAAACAAGAACTACAGAATGGAATTCAGGAACTCACTAAAGAGTTACAATTGCTTAAATTGCAAGGCGAAAGTCATAATATTGTAACCAATACATTGTTAGAGCGGCAAAGTAATTTAGAAAGGAAGGTATCCGGAGAAATTTTATCTTCAACTCCGAAGCAGGACGACCAAATGAATGCCCATAACAACGTAAATGCCACCAATCCAGCTCAAGGATATAACAGCGGAGGAGTGAGTCAACTTAATACGTCAGGTCAAACGCAGATAGTAAATATCATTCGAATGCAGGAGGACCATCCAAAAAAATTTAATAACGTAAAAGGGGTAACTCCCAGGAGTTTTATTAATGAATTACAAGAATATTTTCGGGACAACAAAATACCAGAAGAGCGCCAACTGCGAGTAACGGAAAGATATTTGGAGAATTCTGTATTGACATGGTTCACAGCGTTCCGATACTCATTCGACAATTTCGAAGGATTTAAGAGGGCTTTCCTAGAAAAATATTGGAACACGGATATTCAACATAATCTCAAGACAGAGTTGTACGCTAAGAGGTATGCCTTATCCACGCCAACACGATTTTCAGAATTTTTCTCCAGTCAGCTACGTAAGCTACGAGAGCTAGACACACCGCCATCGGAAGCTGAATTAATAAAGGTCATTACCAGGCAACTTCCAGCAGAGACGCAACGAATCATGATTGCCTCAAATGTACAAACTGCGATTCAAGCTGAAGCCATATTGAGACAGCTCGACATGACATCTAGAGAACCACAGAGGCGAAATTCCGGCCAAGAACAGCAAGTTTTCCAAACCAATGTTACCAGATCTGAAGAAAGGAACATTGCTAACCAAGGGAGAAATTGGGGTAGAAATATCGAAGGAAGACAACCCAGAGACCGATCTCCGAGACCAGGACGCCGAGATGACGAAGAATGGAATTATTCCAGACGTAATGTCCGAAGAAGACCATATGAAAACAATAGGGACAGATGGAGAAGAGAACCAGAGAATAGAAGACCTGAGAGACGGAAAAGAAACTGGAGAGAGGAAGAAAGAGAGAAGTATTTGCGGGAACTCCAGCAGTCCAGTCAAGAACGTAAGAAATGGCATCGGGCTATACATGAGCAGGACGTCAACCCCGACATTGTTGGAGCGGAGAGTTTGGAGTACCAAAGAGCAAAACAAAGGGAAGAGAAAGAACATTCGGAAGATGATGGGTACAATCAAGGTGCCATCAAAAAAAAAAACAACCCCTGAATTAGTAGGAGATAGTCTCGACGCTAACCCATATAGTAACAGTGAAACGCAAGAGTGGATTATTGTTCAAATTGATTCCTGGATGACAAGATCAGATGACCTACTCGAAGAAAATCTAGAGTCGAACACGAACTACCTAAAGACACTACCCATAATTTCGGCTAGAATATGTGGCGTAAAAGTAAAATGTTTAGTGGACACTGGATCTACAATTAGTGTTATTTCAACTTCTTTCCTAAACGATTTAAAGGACAGACATGATATCCCGATTATACCAGTATCTCACATTAAAATAAAAGGAATTATCCCGGATAAGACTGTGGCTTGCAAACTACAGACACTGTTGGATGTTGAAATTGGAAATACAAAATTTCAGAACGTATTCTTGGCTATATCAAATATAAAATTTAACATCATTCTAGGAGTTGACTTTTTGACATCTTACCATGCCAATATTGACTTGAATTCCAACCAGATTCTTTTTCGATTGGATGAGACATGGGAAACGGCTATAGTTAATCCAGCCGATATCAATGATCAGAGTGTGTTTCTCATTAATAACGCCTCGACACCGTGGGAATCCGAAGACCAGGAAGCCACAGAAGAGGTAAATCAGGCTCTGGATAATATTATAGAAGAGGGCGACGATGCAACACACCCGTATGACCTCATAAACTCAAAGGTTAACCAAGCTATAGGAACGGAAGAAGAAAGAGGCCGACTCCGAGAGTTATTGTTAAAATATAAATCAGTGTTTGATGATAAACCAGGCCAGATCCCTGACTTTAAATATTCTCTAGTAGTCACAGACTGGACTCCGTTTAAAAAGAAGCCTTATCCAATCCCTGAGAAATTTCATTCTCGCGTAGGGAAAATTATTGCAGAAATGGAGAGAGATGGGATTATCATGAAATCCAGTACACCATTCATAAGTGCTTTAGTGGTGGTACATAAACCAGATGGATCTCTGAGAATATGTTTAGATGCGCGAAATATTAACTCCAAACTGATACCAGAAAGAGACCAGGCACCAGCAATTAAGGATGTCCTTAGAAAATTCCGTGGCATGAACTTATTTACATCAGTGGATTTTACCTCCTCGTATTACCACATTCTTTTGGAAGAAAAGTCAAGATTATTGACTGGATTTATGTTTGACCAACAAACATATGTTTTTAGAAAATTGCCCTTTGGCATTTCTAACGCCTCGGCCGCTCTTATCCGTGCCTTAGATAGATGCCTTACGGATGAAGTCAAGAGTTTTATTACTAAATATGTTGACGATCTGCTTATGGCGAGTGAAACATTCGAAGAACATCTGGTTAAGCTAGAAAAACTGTTGAGCAATCTTTCAAAATTTGGGTTCCACATCAACCTAAAGAAATCACGCTTCTGCCAGTCTGAAATATTATTTTTAGGCCATATTATTGATGGAAAAGGTATAAGGCCGAACCCTATAAAAATTGAAGCTATTAGCAAATTTCCGAGGCCGATACGTGTCAAACAAGTACGGCAGTTCCTAGGCATGGCCAACTTCTTTGCGAGCCATTGTCCCAACTACACACAAACGGTAGCTCCACTTCAAGATCTATTAAAAAAAGGCAACAGGTGGAAATGGAACGAAGAGTGTGACCTTGCATTTACTAAGACCAAAGAGATGCTGTTGAATTACATTAAGCTAGGATATCCTGATTTTGGAAAACCCTTTATAATACAAACGGATGCATTTGGAATCGGAATTGGGGCTGTGTTATTCCAAGAAGACGGAGAGAAGCCGGAAAATAAAACTTACCTAGCCTTCGTTAGTCGGAAATTACGAAATCACGAAAAGCATTATTCAGTAACCGAAATAGAAATGTTATCCATAGTATTTGCATTGAAATATTGGCAGAAAATCATCTACGGATTTCCGATCATTATTAGAACAGATCATAAAGCTTTAACCTTCATGCTAAAGGCTACTATGGCATCAGAACGAGTATTTCGATGGACAATGTTTGTGCAACAATTCAACATTCAATTGGAACATTGTTCGGGGAAGAGTAATTTACTGGCCGACTGTCTGAGCCGTAATCCAAATGAGGAAGTACTGGAAATCAACCAACTTGAACTAGTTCCTGAGGATCACGAGTTCTTAAGAAAACTCAGATATATACGGCAAGCTCAAAAAAGAGACAATGACTTAAGACCCATCATTGATTTCCTAGAGGGTAAAATTAAACCTAGAGATCCTGGATACCGTAGAATAAGAAGAAGAGCATCCCGATACCAGTATTCAGATAACATTCTATTTAAATTTGTGGATCCGGAAAAATCGAAATTGAGAATTGTTGTACCTTCGAAATTATTTGAATCTTTAATTTGGCATGCACATCGAATTACTGGACATGGCGGTATCGATAAGACATTGGCTACCATCCAAGAAAAATTTATATGGGACAAACAAAGATCAATAGTGAGGAACATAGTTCGAACCTGTGACACATGCCAGAGGGTAAAGCCGAGCTCACATTTATTGCAACATAATCCTATTCCAATCATACCTTCTGAGCCTAAACAGCTGTACGCAATGGATTTGTTCGGTCCCGTTCCTACATCAAAGAGAGGTAATCGGCATGTTGTCGTCACCATTGACGTATTCTAAAAATATGTGACTTTATATCCAATTCAAAAGGCCAACTCAAAATCTGTCATTAGACGAATCACCCGTAATTTAATTCCGCATATGGGCAAGCCTAAAGCACTTCTCACTGACCACGGATCGCAGTTCACATCTGCTGAATTTCGTGAAGCCATGGAACAACTGGGGATTAAACACATATTAAACTCGATCCGACATCCATCTAGTAACCCGGCAGAGAGAGTGATGCAAGAATTATCTAAATTCTGCAGGATATTTTGTGGAAATGCACACTGGCTTTGGATTGATGTTCTACCCATTATGATGGAATGTTTAAACAATACAGTACACGAAGCTACGTCACAGATTCCTGTTACTCTTCACTTCGACCGACAACCGCATCGACCTTGGGACGATATTGTCCAATGCCCCGGTAATCTGAAGCCTACGCTGGAAGAAAACATTCGGAAAGCCGCCACTTCATTGCGCGAACAAGCTGAGCGTAGACAACGCAGAGTGAAGGATAAGAAGTTTTGCCGACCCCTCAAACTCAATGAGTATGTTCTTTTGAAAAAGCCAGCTACGTCAGAAACAACCAGCAAATATTACGCCAAATTTGCACCACTTTTTATAGGTCCTTATAAAATTATAAAAGTTTATGGGAATAACGCGTACAGAATCCAGAGTCTAGATAAAAATTATGAAGGTATTCATAACGCCCAGAATTTAAAAAGTTATTATTCTTCTAAACCTGTAGATGGTCATCATATCAATCTCATAATAGAAGAAGAAACACCGCCAGATACAGATGAAGATCCAACCTACCACCATGTTTCGACCCAAGTGAATCTACAAGATGAGATTTGTGAAGAATGCCGTGAATTACAAGAGAAGGTAATGGATCAACTTCGACGGCTTGGTGCTGCACTCGAGGCAGACAACGCGAGGCTTCGTGCTGGAACAAAACCCTAAATAGAAGTGACACATGATTACCACCTAAATTTTCAGGGAACATGTTAATGATTCCATCTTCAGATCAAATCATTATTTAACCAAGGGAGAAATATGTCCCCTTCAAAAGTGGTAATATTTTATTAAAAAGAAAATGATTTATTTCATCAGCGTGTTGGGACATTATTTTAATCTACAAGAGGGTGAGATTCTGTATTTCGTGCCAGGGCGAGCCAGTCGCTTCGCGAACAGGTTTTTCCGACCTTCAGAGAGCACGAGGGAGCAAGCTGGAATTCCTGTTATGTGGCCTTCAGACACATGTGTGCGTACCACGTGACCCGGCGAGCAAGCAGATCTCAATCGATCAATAAATGGAAAGTCAAGTGACGTAAAACTGGAGCAGCCAATAAAAGTGACAACCTTCACTGCAATTCAACAAATCCACCAATTAGAAGTAATTAAGAGACACACCTATGTCTTACGACAGGAAATTAGTGGTAATTCCAGAGGAAAATTTGGTAGAGGGTTTTATAATTCTGAACGCTAAATTTTAGCATTACTCTGACTGCGGCAACCGAAGAGATTGGACGTCGTTTGCTTCATCGGAAGACTTTACATTGGCGAAGGCATCGAGGACTGTATAAACAGCAATTCAGACGCTCGACAAATTCACTACGATTAATTTAGGGTTATTCTAAGATAAGTGTCTTCAGCCAAACTATAAAGCATCGAGAGTGAGTCCTGGGCTATTTCTAAGACTTTTTGTTAGTTTCAGCTTTCTACAAGAACTTGAAAGAAGAAAGGTCCTGAGTTCGAGTTTACTGCAAGATGGATATCCAGTTCTACGAAGAATACTGCAAGTTCCTGTACATCGTCAACGCCTCCATGAGTCACTAAACATGTAAGGCATCGGACATGGGCGAAACTTCGTTCGACGGAAGGTGATGTGACCACGTGCTAGGTCATCAGCCACAATCCAGTTCACATCAGTCACATGAGTATTCTTTAAGAATTCAATTGCTTTCCATCTTTGTAAATAATTGTAAACGCAGCCTTACTTATTCCTTTGGATTTCTATTAGTTTTGCAGTAGTTTGATTTTTCATTCTTCTTTCATTGGTGAGAGGTAGTTAGAACCTTGGAATGAATGTGTGTTTGCCCTATTAGTTAGAAATGTGTGTGAATCATCGAGAGAGACCTTAACTGTCCTAAGAATTTAGAAGACAGGAGAGATAAAAATTAAATGAACCCCGCGTTAATTTTGATTAGTTTGAAATAATTTGAAAATTATTTGAAACAAATTAGGACAGTGTTCTAGTGTTTTTTCTTCGTGTAGAATTTCATTCTACGATTGTACGACATGTTTATGGGTTCGAATTTATTTAGAGTCATCCGAATAACTTCACACGACAACTTTACGAATGAGATTACGCACGGTCAGGGATAATAATAATAATAATAATAATGAGTAAAAATAATTAAAGCTAATTACGGGCTAAAATGATTTAATAAGGTCATGAGTTTAATGCTAGTTATTTTTGGAGAGTATTATCGTGTGCTCACTTTATGTAAAGTAAGCCTGGGACATGGCAAATTCTCCTGACGGAGTATCGACGAGTTATAGGTATATTTCTGCGCTATGAATTTGAATATGACTTGCAGATGGGCATTATATTTTGAGTAATAATTTATGCACCCATTAGAGTCAATTTTGGGAAGAGATGTGTCACTGGACATGATTTCTTCGAGCTTCAGTGCAGAATAATTGAGAGCCACGACATTATGATGAATAAATATAAATGCCGCAACTCATGTACCGTAAGCGCGTATCCTATTATTTTGACCTGTGTTATATTATTCTACTCGCTAAATTAGGATGATTTCTGTTTAAAATACTCCTTGAACATCGTTGTATAGTTAATTTCTTTGTATAAGTGATAACTTTAATTCTATCACATTCTGAATTGATACCTGAGATGTGTGTGATAGTGTCATCTAGAGAATGATTTCCCTAATTCGCAATAAAATCCTAAGATTAATTATAATGGGTTAGTGTTCGTGTAAATAATGTTATAATAATGTCGTGTAACCCTGTGTGAATGTGTGATGTGAGATTTGATCCTAATCTGTGTTTTTTGAATAATTCATGTACGATTTTGTGAAGGTAATTTTCATTATGTGCGTCAAAGTTTTGACCGACTTGTATTATTTCGCGTGTCCGTAATTGGATCAATTTTGAATCTTTAGAAGATTTTATCATAATTTAAGATAGATTAGGGCCTAATTTACTAACTCAAAGTGGATAAGAGAAGGCAACGTCCGTGGACTGATGTCACGAGATTTAATTGTTAGATATTGTACAGTCACTTTCTGCATAAAATTGAGCAAAAATTAGAATGATAGATGTTCAAGTAAAATTTATTAAAATAATTTTATTCAGTCAATAATTATATAAATGATATAATTGTGGAAAGGAAAGTCTAGGGAAGACTTGCTAATCATAAATTAATGAATTAAATAATTTTTAATAATTTAAATAAGGAGAAGAAAATAATCATTTTCTTGGAAAATAATTAAAACCCAGAGGGAAGATTTTAATTTTAATTATCATAGGAGAAGGATATCAGATATTATTTTGTTTTCAGTCAATTTTTCAGTAAGTTAATGATTTTTATATTTATTATTGCAGAAAAGAACAATCATTGAAAATTTATTTGAGCGAGATCCCTCACGAATGAAAGCACGAGGAGAAGATGTTATTCAAGAATTCAGCCCAGATTTTGTTAATTTACTTGTTTTTTTTAAAAGAGTGTTAGTTTAATAAATGTGAAAACCTAATTTAGTCTCCTTTCATTTGTCGCTAGTCCTTTATCTATCCCTGCCTTTAAAAATTTCTGCGCAGCCGATAGCGAACGGTCCACGACTGAGACCCTCGCTCTCCGGCGAGCTGAGCCCGGCATGAAGGGGGCAGGTATAGATTTGGCGGCCAACGTGGTTAGGCCCGATTTATTGGCTGCACCAATAAAAGGACTCGATCTTGTAGTCCAGAATTTGGACAAAAACAAGATGCGGCGACAAATAAAAATTTTTCCAGGTTATTTTTGAAACATTTATTAGCCCAAATTTTTGTGGCGAACTACACTCAGGTTAAGTTTAGGAAGGGCCTTGTTGTTTAATTATAAACAACATCTGGAGGATAGTTGTCAAAATTTTCTTGTAGCGGCTATTTTCCGCATAATTTGGACTTAGGCTGTAGGATTGTATTTTGCGACGTTAATCTTCTCTGAAGGCTGTGACATCAATCCACTTGTGACTGATGAATTGGATTCTGGTATGCGGCCATCGAACTTAGTCCGCCCATGTCTGAATTGCCGTTTATCTCAAAGAAAAATGAGTACTGTAACAATGGAGGATTTACGTAGACTCCTAGACGGAGTAGTGACTGACTTACAGAATAACTTAAAGCGGGAAATGAATGAGAATCAAACTAAACTAGAACAGAAACTCAGTGAAAATAATGTATCATTAGAACAGAAACTTAGTGAAAATCTAGAGAAAAAACTTAGTGAAAATAGTGAAAATCTAGAAAAAAAACTTAGTGAGAATAGTGAGTTAGTAAAACGGGAACTCAAAGGTACTATTGAGGAAATCCAAAGCAAGACAGAGGAAAATATCGAAAAGCTACACATGGACGTTAAATTATTTAACGGGAAGTTAGTTTCAGTTCAAAGCGAATTGGTATCTGTGAAACAAAATTTTTCAAATTTAAAGGGAGAAATCCAGGTTGGAATAGACAATGCCATGTCAGCTATGTCTAATGAATTTAGTGAAAGACTGGCTAAAGTACAAACTGGGATATTACAAGGATTAGGCAAATATAAGGACGAGGTGCAAGATAAATTTCAAGCGATTGAGGAGAAAATCGATGAGAATACACAGGACTTAACAGCAACCAAAACAGCATGGTCGAGGAAATTTACTCAAATTTTCGAAACTGTGAAACAGGTAGAAAAGGGCGTTATTGCTGAAATAAAAGTAGCTCAAGTCACCAACTCAGAGCGACTTGAATATTTTTACGAAACGATTGAGGAAACACAACAGAGTTTGCAAACTATGAAAACCTCAATAGATAAAGAAATAGGAGAGGTCAAAGCTAGTTCAGAATCTTATAAACAAGAACTACAGAATGGAATTCAGGAACTCACTAAAGAGTTACAATTGCTTAAATTGCAAGGCGAAAGTCATAATATTGTAACCAATACATTGTTAGAGCGGCAAAGTAATTTAGAAAGGAAGGTATCCGGAGAAATTTTATCTTCAACTCCGAAGCAGGACGACCAAATGAATGCCCATAACAACGTAAATGCCACCAATCCAGCTCAAGGATATAACAGCGGAGGAGTGAGTCAACTTAATACGTCAGGTCAAACGCAGATAGTAAATATCATTCGAATGCAGGAGGACCATCCAAAAAAATTTAATAACGTAAAAGGGGTAACTCCCAGGAGTTTTATTAATGAATTACAAGAATATTTTCGGGACAACAAAATACCAGAAGAGCGCCAACTGCGAGTAACGGAAAGATATTTGGAGAATTCTGTATTGACATGGTTCACAGCGTTCCGATACTCATTCGACAATTTCGAAGGATTTAAGAGGGCTTTCCTAGAAAAATATTGGAACACGGATATTCAACATAATCTCAAGACAGAGTTGTACGCTAAGAGGTATGCCTTATCCACGCCAACACGATTTTCAGAATTTTTCTCCAGTCAGCTACGTAAGCTACGAGAGCTAGACACACCGCCATCGGAAGCTGAATTAATAAAGGTCATTACCAGGCAACTTCCAGCAGAGACGCAACGAATCATGATTGCCTCAAATGTACAAACTGCGATTCAAGCTGAAGCCATATTGAGACAGCTCGACATGACATCTAGAGAACCACAGAGGCGAAATTCCGGCCAAGAACAGCAAGTTTTCCAAACCAATGTTACCAGATCTGAAGAAAGGAACATTGCTAACCAAGGGAGAAATTGGGGTAGAAATATCGAAGGAAGACAACCCAGAGACCGATCTCCGAGACCAGGACGCCGAGATGACGAAGAATGGAATTATTCCAGACGTAATGTCCGAAGAAGACCATATGAAAACAATAGGGACAGATGGAGAAGAGAACCAGAGAATAGAAGACCTGAGAGACGGAAAAGAAACTGGAGAGAGGAAGAAAGAGAGAAGTATTTGCGGGAACTCCAGCAGTCCAGTCAAGAACGTAAGAAATGGCATCGGGCTATACATGAGCAGGACGTCAACCCCGACATTGTTGGAGCGGAGAGTTTGGAGTACCAAAGAGCAAAACAAAGGGAAGAGAAAGAACATTCGGAAGATGATGGGTACAATCAAGGTGCCATCAAAAAAAAAAAAACAACCCCTGAATTAGTAGGAGATAGTCTCGACGCTAACCCATATAGTAACAGTGAAACGCAAGAGTGGATTATTGTTCAAATTGATTCCTGGATGACAAGATCAGATGACCTACTCGAAGAAAATCTAGAGTCGAACACGAACTACCTAAAGACACTACCCATAATTTCGGCTAGAATATGTGGCGTAAAAGTAAAATGTTTAGTGGACACTGGATCTACAATTAGTGTTATTTCAACTTCTTTCCTAAACGATTTAAAGGACAGACATGATATCCCGATTATACCAGTATCTCACATTAAAATAAAAGGAATTATCCCGGATAAGACTGTGGCTTGCAAACTACAGACACTGTTGGATGTTGAAATTGGAAATACAAAATTTCAGAACGTATTCTTGGCTATATCAAATATAAAATTTAACATCATTCTAGGAGTTGACTTTTTGACATCTTACCATGCCAATATTGACTTGAATTCCAACCAGATTCTTTTTCGATTGGATGAGACATGGGAAACGGCTATAGTTAATCCAGCCGATATCAATGATCAGAGTGTGTTTCTCATTAATAACGCCTCGACACCGTGGGAATCCGAAGACCAGGAAGCCACAGAAGAGGTAAATCAGGCTCTGGATAATATTATAGAAGAGGGCGACGATGCAACACACCCGTATGACCTCATAAACTCAAAGGTTAACCAAGCTATAGGAACGGAAGAAGAAAGAGGCCGACTCCGAGAGTTATTGTTAAAATATAAATCAGTGTTTGATGATAAACCAGGCCAGATCCCTGACTTTAAATATTCTCTAGTAGTCACAGACTGGACTCCGTTTAAAAAGAAGCCTTATCCAATCCCTGAGAAATTTCATTCTCGCGTAGGGAAAATTATTGCAGAAATGGAGAGAGATGGGATTATCATGAAATCCAATACACCATTCATAAGTGCTTTAGTGGTGGTACATAAACCAGATGGATCTCTGAGAATATGTTTAGATGCGCGAAATATTAACTCCAAACTGATACCAGAAAGAGACCAGGCACCAGCAATTAAGGATGTCCTTAGAAAATTCCGTGGCATGAACTTATTTACATCAGTGGATTTTACCTCCTCGTATTACCACATTCTTTTGGAAGAAAAGTCAAGATTATTGACTGGATTTATGTTTGACCAACAAACATATGTTTTTAGAAAATTGCCCTTTGGCATTTCTAACGCCTCGGCCGCTCTTATCCGTGCCTTAGATAGATGCCTTACGGATGAAGTCAAGAGTTTTATTACTAAATATGTTGACGATCTGCTTATGGCGAGTGAAACATTCGAAGAACATCTGGTTAAGCTAGAAAAACTGTTGAGCAATCTTTCAAAATTTGGGTTCCACATCAACCTAAAGAAATCACGCTTCTGCCAGTCTGAAATATTATTTTTAGGCCATATTATTGATGGAAAAGGTATAAGGCCGAACCCTATAAAAATTGAAGCTATTAGCAAATTTCCGAGGCCGATACGTGTCAAACAAGTACGGCAGTTCCTAGGCATGGCCAACTTCTTTGCGAGCCATTGTCCCAACTACACACAAACGGTAGCTCCACTTCAAGATCTATTAAAAAAAGGCAACAGGTGGAAATGGAACGAAGAGTGTGACCTTGCATTTACTAAGACCAAAGAGATGCTGTTGAATTACATTAAGCTAGGATATCCTGATTTTGGAAAACCCTTTATAATACAAACGGATGCATTTGGAATCGGAATTGGGGCTGTGTTATTCCAAGAAGACGGAGAGAAGCCGGAAAATAAAACTTACCTAGCCTTCGTTAGTCGGAAATTACGAAATCACGAAAAGCATTATTCAGTAACCGAAATAGAAATGTTATCCATAGTATTTGCATTGAAATATTGGCAGAAAATCATCTACGGATTTCCGATCATTATTAGAACAGATCATAAAGCTTTAACCTTCATGCTAAAGGCTACTATGGCATCAGAACGAGTATTTCGATGGACAATGTTTGTGCAACAATTCAACATTCAATTGGAACATTGTTCGGGGAAGAGTAATTTACTGGCCGACTGTCTGAGCCGTAATCCAAATGAGGAAGTACTGGAAATCAACCAACTTGAACTAGTTCCTGAGGATCACGAGTTCTTAAGAAAACTCAGATATATACGGCAAGCTCAAAAAAGAGACAATGACTTAAGACCCATCATTGATTTCCTAGAGGGTAAAATTAAACCTAGAGATCCTGGATACCGTAGAATAAGAAGAAGAGCATCCCGATACCAGTATTCAGATAACATTCTATTTAAATTTGTGGATCCGGAAAAATCGAAATTGAGAATTGTTGTACCTTCGAAATTATTTGAATCTTTAATTTGGCATGCACATCGAATTACTGGACATGGCGGTATCGATAAGACATTGGCTACCATCCAAGAAAAATTTATATGGGACAAACAAAGATCAATAGTGAGGAACATAGTTCGAACCTGTGACACATGCCAGAGGGTAAAGCCGAGCTCACATTTATTGCAACATAATCCTATTCCAATCATACCTTCTGAGCCTAAACAGCTGTACGCAATGGATTTGTTCGGTCCCGTTCCTACATCAAAGAGAGGTAATCGGCATGTTGTCGTCACCATTGACGTATTCTAAAAATATGTGACTTTATATCCAATTCAAAAGGCCAACTCAAAATCTGTCATTAGACGAATCACCCGTAATTTAATTCCGCATATGGGCAAGCCTAAAGCACTTCTCACTGACCACGGATCGCAGTTCACATCTGCTGAATTTCGTGAAGCCATGGAACAACTGGGGATTAAACACATATTAAACTCGATCCGACATCCATCTAGTAACCCGGCAGAGAGAGTGATGCAAGAATTATCTAAATTCTGCAGGATATTTTGTGGAAATGCACACTGGCTTTGGATTGATGTTCTACCCATTATGATGGAATGTTTAAACAATACAGTACACGAAGCTACGTCACAGATTCCTGTTACTCTTCACTTCGACCGACAACCGCATCGACCTTGGGACGATATTGTCCAATGCCCCGGTAATCTGAAGCCTACGCTGGAAGAAAACATTCGGAAAGCCGCCACTTCATTGCGCGAACAAGCTGAGCGTAGACAACGCAGAGTGAAGGATAAGAAGTTTTGCCGACCCCTCAAACTCAATGAGTATGTTCTTTTGAAAAAGCCAGCTACGTCAGAAACAACCAGCAAATATTACGCCAAATTTGCACCACTTTTTATAGGTCCTTATAAAATTATAAAAGTTTATGGGAATAACGCGTACAGAATCCAGAGTCTAGATAAAAATTATGAAGGTATTCATAACGCCCAGAATTTAAAAAGTTATTATTCTTCTAAACCTGTAG
The DNA here is from genome assembly GCF_040414725.1 of Anabrus simplex. Lineage (NCBI taxonomy): Eukaryota > Metazoa > Arthropoda > Insecta > Orthoptera > Tettigoniidae > Anabrus > Anabrus simplex. The sequence goes on along the minus strand of NC_090266.1, from coordinate 44,488,029 downwards.
ATGGTCATCATATCAATCTCATAATAGAAGAAGAAACACCGCCAGATACAGATGAAGATCCAACCTACCACCATGTTTCGACCCAAGTGAATCTACAAGATGAGATTTGTGAAGAATGCCGTGAATTACAAGAGAAGGTAATGGATCAACTTCGACGGCTTGGTGCTGCACTCGAGGCAGACAACGCGAGGCTTCGTGCTGGAACAAAACCCTAAATAGAAGTGACACATGATTACCACCTAAATTTTCAGGGAACATGTTAATGATTCCATCTTCAGATCAAATCATTATTTAACCAAGGGAGAAATATGTCCCCTTCAAAAGTGGTAATATTTTATTAAAAAGAAAATGATTTATTTCATCAGCGTGTTGGGACATTATTTTAATCTACAAGAGGGTGAGATTCTGTATTTCGTGCCAGGGCGAGCCAGTCGCTTCGCGAACAGGTTTTTCCGACCTTCAGAGAGCACGAGGGAGCAAGCTGGAATTCCTGTTATGTGGCCTTCAGACACATGTGTGCGTACCACGTGACCCGGCGAGCAAGCAGATCTCAATCGATCAATAAATGGAAAGTCAAGTGACGTAAAACTGGAGCAGCCAATAAAAGTGACAACCTTCACTGCAATTCAACAAATCCACCAATTAGAAGTAATTAAGAGACACACCTATGTCTTACGACAGGAAATTAGTGGTAATTCCAGAGGAAAATTTGGTAGAGGGTTTTATAATTCTGAACGCTAAATTTTAGCATTACTCTGACTGCGGCAACCGAAGAGATTGGACGTCGTTTGCTTCATCGGAAGACTTTACATTGGCGAAGGCATCGAGGACTGTATAAACAGCAATTCAGACGCTCGACAAATTCACTACGATTAATTTAGGGTTATTCTAAGATAAGTGTCTTCAGCCAAACTATAAAGCATCGAGAGTGAGTCCTGGGCTATTTCTAAGACTTTTTGTTAGTTTCAGCTTTCTACAAGAACTTGAAAGAAGAAAGGTCCTGAGTTCGAGTTTACTGCAAGATGGATATCCAGTTCTACGAAGAATACTGCAAGTTCCTGTACATCGTCAACGCCTCCATGAGTCACTAAACATGTAAGGCATCGGACATGGGCGAAACTTCGTTCGACGGAAGGTGATGTGACCACGTGCTAGGTCATCAGCCACAATCCAGTTCACATCAGTCACATGAGTATTCTTTAAGAATTCAATTGCTTTCCATCTTTGTAAATAATTGTAAACGCAGCCTTACTTATTCCTTTGGATTTCTATTAGTTTTGCAGTAGTTTGATTTTTCATTCTTCTTTCATTGGTGAGAGGTAGTTAGAACCTTGGAATGAATGTGTGTTTGCCCTATTAGTTAGAAATGTGTGTGAATCATCGAGAGAGACCTTAACTGTCCTAAGAATTTAGAAGACAGGAGAGATAAAAATTAAATGAACCCCGCGTTAATTTTGATTAGTTTGAAATAATTTGAAAATTATTTGAAACAAATTAGGACAGTGTTCTAGTGTTTTTTCTTCGTGTAGAATTTCATTCTACGATTGTACGACATGTTTATGGGTTCGAATTTATTTAGAGTCATCCGAATAACTTCACACGACAACTTTACGAATGAGATTACGCACGGTCAGGGATAATAATAATAATAATAATAATGAGTAAAAATAATTAAAGCTAATTACGGGCTAAAATGATTTAATAAGGTCATGAGTTTAATGCTAGTTATTTTTGGAGAGTATTATCGTGTGCTCACTTTATGTAAAGTAAGCCTGGGACATGGCAAATTCTCCTGACGGAGTATCGACGAGTTATAGGTATATTTCTGCGCTATGAATTTGAATATGACTTGCAGATGGGCATTATATTTTGAGTAATAATTTATGCACCCATTAGAGTCAATTTTGGGAAGAGATGTGTCACTGGACATGATTTCTTCGAGCTTCAGTGCAGAATAATTGAGAGCCACGACATTATGATGAATAAATATAAATGCCGCAACTCATGTACCGTAAGCGCGTATCCTATTATTTTGACCTGTGTTATATTATTCTACTCGCTAAATTAGGATGATTTCTGTTTAAAATACTCCTTGAACATCGTTGTATAGTTAATTTCTTTGTATAAGTGATAACTTTAATTCTATCACATTCTGAATTGATACCTGAGATGTGTGTGATAGTGTCATCTAGAGAATGATTTCCCTAATTCGCAATAAAATCCTAAGATTAATTATAATGGGTTAGTGTTCGTGTAAATAATGTTATAATAATGTCGTGTAACCCTGTGTGAATGTGTGATGTGAGATTTGATCCTAATCTGTGTTTTTTGAATAATTCATGTACGATTTTGTGAAGGTAATTTTCATTATGTGCGTCAAAGTTTTGACCGACTTGTATTATTTCACGTGTCCGTAATTGGATCAATTTTGAATCTTTAGAAGATTTTATCATAATTTAAGATAGATTAGGGCCTAATTTACTAACTCAAAGTGGATAAGAGAAGGCAACGTCCCTGGACTGATGTCACGAGATTTAATTGTTAGATATTGTACAGTCACTTTCTGCATAAAATTGAGCAAAAGTTAGAATGATAGATGTTCAAGTAAAATTTATTAAAATAATTTTATTCAGTCAATAATTATATAAATGATATAATTGTGGAAAGGAAAGTCTAGGGAAGACTTGCTAATCATAAATTAATGAATTAAATAATTTTTAATAATTTAAATAAGGAGAAGAAAATAATCATTTTCTTGGAAAATAATTAAAACCCAGAGGGAAGATTTTAATTTTAATTATCATAGGAGAAGGATATCAGATATTATTTTGTTTTCAGTCAATTTTTCAGTAAGTTAATGATTTTTATATTTATTATTGCAGAAAAGAACAATCATTGAAAATTTATTTGAGCGAGATCCCTCACGAATGAAAGCACGAGGAGAAGATGTTATTCAAGAATTCAGCCCAGATTTTGTTAATTTACTTGTTTTTTTTAAAAGAGTGTTAGTTTAATAAATGTGAAAACCTAATTTAGTCTCCTTTCATTTGTCGCTAGTCCTTTATCTATCCCTGCCTTTAAAAATTTCTGCGCAGCCGATAGCGAACGGTCCACGACTGAGACCCTCGCTCTCCGGCGAGCTGAGCCCGGCATGAAGGGGGCAGTACTGATCCCGTTACGGCTTTATTGCTTTACCGGCATACAGTACGTTCACTTCTAGATTATGGATCCTTTTATTTTGATATTGCTTCTTCCACTCTTATTCCCAAGCTCAACGTAAATTAACATCGTGCACTAAGATTATGTATAGGAGTGTTACCCTCTATCCCGAATAATGCGTTACTTGTTGAAACACGTGAAATACCTCTAAACTATCATCGCCGCTTGTATTTAGCTGCTAAATTTTTACTGCAAAGAAAGGCGCTAGCTAGATATCCCATCTTCCCCAAACTATAATTAATGGCGGAATATCGGCACCGTTAACACCAGCAATTACGAACTCCTGCTTTGTTAGACGCTTTCCACTTGACGCGACAATATTATAATAGTATTCAACAAAATATCTCTCTACCACACAATGCAATGCCATATAATATTATGCACTACAAACCTCATATTATAGCGTCTCCGCACATCTCTTTTAATAATAGCTCAATTCAACCTTCCGATATATCTAACACAACACTTGAAATAGCGAATAAAGAGCTTAACCCTCCTATCATTATATACACAGATGGATTTAAACATAATGCAGGCACGGGAGCCGCATATTACATTCCGCAGTTACACGTAAGTGAGCAATATATTCTTCCAGCTCATGCCTCAATATTTACTGCTGAGGCTTTCGCTATTCGATAAGCGTTGTTATACCTAAAACAACACCACATCACCAAAGCGATCATTTTTACAGATTCCTTAAGTGTGCTACAAAGCTTAATGCCACAAAAGTCCTATAAAAATTGGTACATCTGCGATATTCGACGCCTATTATTTGAACTCAATGAAAGTGGAGCTGATATGATTTTAATATGGATAAAAGGACATTCGAATAACGCCGGTAATGATCAGGTTCATAAAATGGCAAAACAAGCCGCATCACGATCAGGCATCAACGCTTCCATTGTCCTCCCCTACACAGATTTCACCCTGACCATAAAACTTGCTATTTAAGAAAAATGGCAGCACAATTGGTCACAATCGGCGAAACTAAAGGGTAAATATTATTATCAGCTGCAACCGAGCATTGCTGGTCGCCCATGGTTTACAAAAACAAACTGTTCACGCAGACATATTACTACTATTATCAGATTACGTTTTAATCTTGCTCTGACTCCGGCTTATAAATTCAAATTAAAACTGACAGATTCGTCCATGTGTTCATGTAATAATAGCGTGGCCGACGTTAATCATATTTTCTTTCAATGTTCCCATTTCATCCTACATAGAAAACGTTTTTTTCCACACTTTACACTCGCAACGAATCCCAGTACCTACCCACAAATGTAGCTAGCCTTGTTCAACAGCCTACACCTTCAGTTGTTTTTGCTATTCAAGAATTTTTGGTTAACTGTAACATTAAACTCTAACTTCGTTTGACTAGTGAGTTTGTATGTGGTTCTTCACTTGCATTCTCCTCTACATAACTGCAACCTATGACGTCGTTACGTTCTCGTTCGATAACCTCAGTGTTTCTATAAGTGTTGAACAACTCTGTACATCTCCAGTAGAACTCAAAATTTGGTTCTCTTGAAAATTCACGACAGCATGTGTTGTGACTGGGTAATGGCTTTTCAGCAGCGCCCAAGAAATTCCTAAGGGAAGAAGAAGAAGATTTCTGCGCATGCGTGCGTCACGTGATATGCCATTTTTCAGAATTCCAGGAAATGTCTTGCATATCGTTTATGTCATATTTTCTTAGTATCATTGTATAGAAGGACATATATTACTCATCAACGCTGAAAAACCGTTGTGCTAGCGACGTCAACGCTAGAGTCTAAGTTTTGGTAAGTTGTAATCTTTTACAGTGCGTTTTATAGGCGTCTGAACAGTAGTGCGGGTGTTTAATGGTTGGCAGGGCAGTGTATCGTCATTTAGTTTCCAATCACGCAGGCAAAACGAGTCGATACTGTATTATTTACACGTATATCTTTAGAAAGTAATTTACTAGGAACATATCCGTGAAGTCGTCGTTTTATTTATCGCATAGATAAATGGCATTGTCTGAGTGTTTGTGTTGATGTTCAATGAAAACATTTGAAACTACCGTGATCATGTTCAGTAACGCATTGTTTTTGTAATTGAGTGTTGTATAACCTTTGGTTTGGTGGTGTGTAAGCTCAACTGGTTGGTAATGCTTCGATAACCAGTGTTTACTGTTCTTTTTTGTGTTGGTATTCGTTTCATTTTTGTAATCGTTATGTCTGAAGAGACAAAGGAAAGACCCTCATGCAGATATGAAGATTCCAGTAAGTCCATGACGTTTTTTATTTATTTTTAAGACATGCGATTAGTTTGTTTGTTTATTTTGGAGTTAAATGGACGTTTTTATTTATTTTTAAGGTATGGGGAAAATTTCAGTTTGTATATTTGAGGTTAAGTGTTCTATCATAGAGCTATAAAAGCAACATATTAGTGCCTTGGTGCAGCTATTGGAATTTCCAAAAAATTTAACTTGTAGAGTTTGCTTTCAGCACTGTTTAGAAAGATTTCTTCAGTTCGATGACTTTAAATACAGCTGTGTAATTTGACCTTGCTGTCTGTGATTTCATGCGTCATTTTTCAACATCGCTTTTTGGGGTTGTTGTAAAACTTCCATAAGCGGGCCGGGCTTGGCACGCCTCACACTCCGCTCGCTGTATACGCAGAGGCTTGTGATGCTGTCACCAACTGTTGAGAAAATGTGACGATAGGTTACAACCACTAATTTAACTTTTCTCTTGCCGTGCGGGCAGTATGCGCCGCGGCGATAGTTAAGAGTCTCTCGAAGGGAGTGTGGCCCCCGCGGGGGTCACTGTTTTCATGACAGAACTTGGCCTGGATTTACAAAGATAGGTTACAGCTACTAAACTACATTGGTAACCCTGTGGCCACTGATCATGCGACCTCTAGCATGAAAAATGTTACATAGGCTTGTTCACAGCTGATCGGAGCTGGCCAATGGGAGTAAAGATAATGGTGGCAATTTCTTCTTTCATGCTGTCTTGCTTTCAATTTTCCTATATAAGAAAATGCTTTTTGGGGCGAGATGGTGGGTTTATAGCAAGTTGTCATTGAATATCCTCCGCACTGCACTTTGTCTAGTGTGTTGTGCATAATGAATAATGTGTTAGTGGTGGAGAAGTGTGATGAAGTGAGAAACACTTCGCTGGCTTGCAGCATTCTCATATGTGTAACACTTGATGGCTAATTCTGACTTTTTGACTACATCAATAATCAATATTAGGCTATGGTAGAGAGGTTGGAGACAAGATTTTTCTAACATTATAAGTAGGATAAGTGGAAATTAATGAAATCTCACTTGGAATGCGTCTCAGAGGTGAGAGATGTTCATAGCGATGTCCAGGAACTCACCATCTCGCCCCAAGAACTAGGCCCTACATTTACTTTTCTAACCTAATTTCATTGCTGAAGTAGCTACTTGCATTCCAATTGGCCATCGTAAAGTGACATGTGATCTCATACCCGTCAATTATGATAATCGTAATCCGTTACCAACCCCAGCGCAATGAAAGCGCCCTTATGCTTGTCCCTATATCACAGGTCTTGTCCATATCCTATTCTAACCGTCCACATGGCAAGAACCAGTCCAAACCAGTGGTCTTGCCCAGGTCCTATCATAACCGTCCGCATGGTAAGAACTAATCCAGACCAATGGAGTAACAATAATCACCACCACCACCTATCGAAGCACCACTCGCTCGTTAGTTCCTAAGTAGAGAGGTTGGCAGCATTGAGCACCGCTTGACAACATCCTTCCCGAGAAGGCTGGGAGCGTGTAAACAAACGACAGTCGTTCTGCACGTGTGAAAGTCTTGCCTCCAGGGCTAAAGCATTGATTTAGAAGACTATTTACTCTGTGTAAAAAGTTTTAAATTGTGGTTTGGTCTTGGGTTCATAGTATTGTGGCAGTAATGTACTCTGGCATAGTGAACTTAAGTTTATATGAAAACTTGGATGACTTGTTAGCTCAGAAAACAGGTGTATTACAGTGTTTAAGTGAAGATGATGATCTGCTGGTCTATTTTGTTAGAAGCTTGAGACTCTGACTTACAAAACCTTCTGTGGTTTCCCATTTTCACACCAGGAAAATGCTGGGGGTGTACCTTAAGGCCATGGTCGCTTCCTTTCCATTCCTAACCCTTTTCTGTCCCATCGTTGCCATAAAACCTATCTGTCGGTACAACGTAAAGCATCTTGTAAGGAAAAAGAAAAGACTGATATTTGGGTAAGGGGAGATGAGGAAGGTTGAGCATCGTATAGTGTTCTTAACAGGTGTTAAAAAGGGAAGGGCAGAGTGTGGGTTAGGACTGTACATCAGAAGTACTATTGCATGCAACATAGTTCCTGTTACGCACGTCAATGAGCGAATGAGTGGGTAGATTTAACAGTTGAAGGAACTATTTTTAATTATTGCCTTTATGTCCCACTAACTACTTTTATGGTTTTCGGAGATGCTGAGGTGCTGGAATTTATTCCCACAGGAGTTATTTTATGTTCCACTATATCTGCTGACAGGAGGCTGACGTATTTGAGCACCTTCAAATACAACCTGACTGAGCCCGGATCGAACCTGCCAAGTTGGGGTCGGAAAGCCATCTGAGCCATTCAGCCCAGTAGTTGGAGTAATTAGGATGAGAATTGTGTGAGTGGATTCACCATATGAGGGTGCAGATGAGGATGAAGTTGGCGAGTGTTATGAAGTACTGAATGACATTGTAGTCATTGTCAACAAAAATATAGGATAGGGCTAATGGGTGATTTCATTACAAGAACTGGAAATAGAACTAAAGGAAATGAGTGTGTACATAAGGGAAAGCTAGGAGGAACATGAAGAGTTTATCAGACTTCTGTGATAGTGTGGGATAAGCATTCGCTAACCCTTCACTGCATACTGTTGCCGTCAGACAACATATAACTTTTTTCACCTGTATAAATGGATACAGATTGGGGACAGAGGTAGTTTCATGGCACACCTTCAACTGTACAGTCAATTAAACACATAGACAGTGATGCCTTGTTTGTTTTTATAACATATGACAAAACAGCCCTACAACAAAAGGTACTCCTTCCACCCCGTCAACATCCAAGCGTACCAACCACAGTTTATTTTACGTGGGCCCTCCCCATCACATTACCACAGGCTTCAGGAGTACCTCTGGCTCAACCTCAGACTTTACCTACGTGCAAGTATACTTGCGCCATGGCCAGTAGGCAGTAATGTTCGGTCTTTGAATGTTAAATGATTAGCCTAAAATCATGAAAAATTTTATATACGTAGGTAGTTTGAAATGTTCTCGGAATGTACTAGAATTAAGTATCTTACCTTGGTGGAACTGCTTTTATTTTTCAACATAGTCTCCCTGTAGACTAATGCACTTGGTCCAGCGATGTTCCAATGCCTTGATCCCATCTCGAAAATGAGATTCCTCCAGGCCTGCAAAATACCTCTCCAATTCGGCTGTCAGTTCTTCCCTTGTAGAAAATCTCCGTCCACCGAGGAAATTTTTCAGCTTGGGGAATAGATGAAAGTCTGATGGTGCAAAATCAGGTGAATAAGGTGGATGTGGCAACAATTCGTACCCCAGTTCGTGAAGTTTTGCCATGGCAATAACACTTGTGTGCGGGGGAGCGTTGTCCTGATGAAAGATGACCTTTTTCCTTGCCAAACCAGGCCTTTTTTTGTGTATCTTTTCATGTAGTTGGTCTAGGAGGTTTGCATAGTATTGCCCTGTAATTGTTTGGCCAGTAGGAAGATAATCTATCAGCAGAATGCCTTTTGCATCCCAGAAAACTGAGGCTATGACATTTCCGGCCGAACGCACTGCCTTTGCTATCCTTGGTGGTGGTGAATCAGCATGTTTCCACTGCTTTGACTGCTGTTTTCTCTCTGGCGTATAGTAGTGGACACAAGTTTCATCTGTAGTCACAAACCAGCGCAAAAAATCTTGTTGGTTGCACTGAAAACGGGCCAGACTTTGTTCGCACATTTCCAATCTGGTGCGTTTATTGTCCAATGTCAAGAGCCGAGGCACCCATCTTGTGGATAATTCTTTCATACCCAATTCTTCGGTTAAAATATAATATACCCATTCAGAAGACATCCCTACAGCTTCAGCAATCTCCCGCACTTTCAGTCGACGATCCTCCATGACCATTTTATGCACTTTTGCGATAAATTCTGGGGTTGTTACACTTTTTGGCCGTCCACTACGCGGATCATCATCCAAGCTCTCCCGACCAAATTTAAACTCGCTGGTCCACTTGGCAACAGTTGAAAATGAAGGAGCAGAGTCCCCCAGTGTGTTCTGAAAGTCGGCATGAATTTCCTTTGCTTTCATGCCTTTCTTTACAAAGTATTTAATCACTGCTCGAATCTCAGTTTTTTCCATTGTCACAAATCACTACGCGGGAACAACACCAAAGAGTCGTCACTACCACACTCCTGCCGCTAGAGCACTGACGCGCCACGTGTTCACTCACAAAGGATGTGCGATTATTGCGCGGGAACCTTGTTGCTCTAGCACTGACATCTAGCGGTGATTCCAAGAACTTTTCAAACCGTCCTCGTACACCCCATTTCAGCAATCCACATCACATACGAGTGTTAAGCTATTAGTCCCAGTTAAAAACTGCTGGTAGATCTAAAACACAGAACGTAAGTTGAACATTAAAGCTTGAAATTTTATTCACCAAATGAAAATGAAAAATAATTCGTGCAGTAGAGGGCTAATACATTGTTCAAGCATAGGTCTAATCACTACTGCATATGGGAGGGTACATAATACGTAACACACTGTATCATAAATGACTTGGAATTCAAGAAATCTGTTAGGAATGTGTGGCTTTTCTGGGGATTTTTCAATGATAACAGAACACTATTTGATATGTGGTGAGCTAAGTATCTCTAGGCCTAGGATAGGGCAAATTAAATTGAGGACCTTTTTTCAAAACTTGCTTTCTGTAAAAAACTGAAATTTACTTTCTTATTGACATACGTATATATTAAAGTTCTCTATATGGTGGTGTAACCTGTCTTTGCAGATCTTGGTTTTTGCTGCTATAATAATCTGTAAAAATTAGTGAGTTTTTCCAAAACTTGCTTTCTGCAGGAATAATTTTTATTTTGAAGTAACTGTAACTGTTACTCATTATAACTGCATGGATTTTGTTTAAAATTAATACGACAATGGGACTATTGAGTATGCAACAATCTTGATTATTGTTACTTCCCAGCTGCTTATATTCCTTATTGATACGGTAGTTAGTCTTCTCAGGTCATGAAAGAGGCTGTGTGATTTTTGTGCTATAGAAGTTAACATGGCTGAGGAATATTCAAATCCGGTGTCAACAGTTGAACAAGGTAGGAAAAGGAGAGGAAGGATTTCAAGAAGGAAGAAAAGTATGAAATATTCAGAGGAAAGCACAGGAGAACTCAATGTTACTTGTAATCATTATTCTCAAGAATGTGACTAAGCGACGTCCTCATGGTTGCTATGTTTCTGATCTTTCTTTTGAAGATATGGATGAATTTAGAAAACTTCTTTACCTCACTAAAGCAAAATGTGAGCAAGATGCTTTTTTACTTAAGTAGATGGAGGTTCGTCAGCCAAGAAGACAAACTGCAGACCCTGGTGCTGCTGTAAATCCCAAAGGAGTGTCAGTGAGGTATTATATAAGGAAGGACAACGAAATGATTCATGTTTGTGTGAAGGCTTTTCAAGAAGTAATGGGTGTATTTCGCAGTAGACTTCATTTTATTGCAGGAAATTTTCTAACTACCGGTGTTCCTCTAAAAGAAAATCATGGGGATCTCGCCTAATGAAGGAACAGGAGCAACTCACGGAAGATATAATAACACACATTAAACAGTACAAGTGCAGGGAAGCTGACTACAGCCGAAATAAATGCAAGAGATCATATTTACCACCTGAACTGAATATCAACGCCATGCACAGTAATTTCATCAGACAGTAAGAAAAAGGGGGAAGAAAGAAATGCTCATTATCAAAATTCAGAAGTGTATTTTATAAAAACTTCAACCTAGGCTTTGGCAGTCCCCATTCCGATACTTGTTCAACCTGTAAATCATTATTACTTAACTCAAAATCATGCAGCGACTTAGAAAGCAAGAAAAAGGCTCAAATCGAGTATCGTTTACAGATTATGAAGGAAACCACTGACCCTCATGCAGACGTGGTGTTTGACATGCAACAGAACCAATCCCTCACCAAGCTAACTGTTGGAGAAGTTTTCTATTCTAGACGGGCTTGGCTGTACAACCTTTGTATTATGAGAAATAAAACACCCATAGATAAGTCTGAAGTGGATTTCTACACTTGGTTAGAAACAGTCTGGTCGAGGTGCTAATGAGGTAGCTTCAGCTATACTCACTGATCTCTATACATGGATGGCTGGTGGCTTGGGTAGCAGTAAGCCGAATAGAAGATGACTGGCGTAGTAAGATGGCAGCGAGCGCACAGTGCAGTAGTAGGGATGGGACAAACGGTTACTTTCCTGTATCATGTTCCACTGTATCCGTTACAGTGTAGTATTAGGTTGCAGTATTAGGATATAAATGTAACCTAATACAAGGTACAGGGCAACTTTTGGGATGAATAGTCGTTAACCCCCTGCTGCCTCTTGCAGCTCCTAACCAGTACGTAAATAGCGGTATTCTATCTCCCTCTCGCTTTCTCCACTACCTCCATCCCTTTCACTTGGTCGTCACTTACTATTCCAAGAAATGTTTGCAGTGACCCATTTACATTCCTAGAACTACTATTACGTAGTCAAAACAGGAACCAGTTAAATGACTTTTTAACATCATACACATTATTACATATATACAGCATAGTGATGAAGTGTGCAGTGACAGCTAGGTTGCTCTCTGAATTCCTAGACGTCCAGGAGTCTGTAGTTAAACAGACGCTAGAAGCAGACATTAAATGTTCACGAACGACTGCCATACACTGTTCATATGCTGCTGGAACAAGTGATGATGAAATAGTCTTCCTATCAGGTAAAATGTAGGCAGGGTTTAATCCAGTACAAAACGCTGCAAAACCTTCATCTTCCACTATAGAAAAGGGCTGAAAATCCACGGTAAACAACTAATAGTAGCTTGTCCAGCTTCTTTTTTTTTCACTGGCAAAAATTATGACAGCGACTGTTGCTTCTCTGCCCCACGGGCTGCAGGTGATGATGAAGATTCAGGAGGAGGGATAGGTACACGAGGTGGCACTTGCGATGGCTGTCCAGGACCTGATATTTGATTACTATGAACATTATCAGACCCACATGCACTGGTAGAGTTTGGGAATTTAACACGGAAATATTTATTGTTGGGTGCCTTCTTTCAATATGTTTCTTCAAGTTAGAAACCGTTCCCCTGTAACTAAATTTTTGCCCACATAAATCACATCGGGCAGATTTATTTACATCGTCTGTACAGCACAGTGTAAAACACGAAATATTAACTGGAAAGCCCACGCGGAACTGTTTCGAGAAACTACACAACTGTATGTATTACCTCTTGTAAACCTAATACAACGCTCTTGAGACAACTAATGAATATCTGTAATTCTGTAACCGGCTGACAAGTAACAGTGTAGGAATGTCAGTACTGCCTCTAAGCGGTTACAAATGCATCGCTCACGCCTGCGCAGGAGTGCGCGCTTAAGTCTAGGTGCCATGCTTGCTTACAGTCTAACATCCGTTAACCAATCAGGAGCTCCCTTGGTTTCGCTGAGACAGTTACTTTTGTATTAGGGTCTCGGATGGAACATAATATTTATGGAACAGCTTACTGCGATGGAACAGAATACAGTATCATAATACGATATGTAACTCCCATCTCTATGCAGTAGACCCATTGAATAGACCACGAGGAGCGCGCTTGCTTTGTTTATGCTTAGTTCAGTGACGCCAACCCCCTTGATTGTAGTTCCATGGGTGTTCTGTGCTGTGTTATTTCCAAAGAAATAGTGTATTTTATGAATTTAGGTTTGTTGCCTTGTAGTATGCTTGTAAATTCGTTCGTTCATAATCTGTTTATCCTCCAGGGTTGGTTTTTCTCTCGGACTCAGCGAGGGATCCCACCTCTACCGCCTTAAGGACAGTGTCCTGGAGATTCAGACTTTCGGTCGAGGATACAACTGGGGAGCATGGCCAGTACCTCGCACAGGCGGCTTCACCTGCTATGCTGAACAGGGGCTTTGTTGGGGGATGGGAAGTTTGGAAGGGATAGAGACAAGGAAGAGGGAAGGAAGCGGCCGTGGCCTTAAGTTAGGTACCATCCAGTCATTTGCCTGGAGGAGAAGTGTGAAACCACGGAAAACCACTTCGAGGATGGCTGAGGAGGGAATCGAACCCCCCTCTACTCAGTTAACCTCCCGAGGCTGAGTGGATCCCGTTCCAGCCCTCATACCACTTTTCAAATTTCGTGGCAGAGCCGGGAATCGAACCCGGGCCTCTGGGGGTGGCAGCTAATCACACTAACCACTACACCACAGAGGCGGACACTGCTTGTAAATTACAAAATTAAATTTAAATGTGCATGTATTTATGTGAAATCCGAATGAAGAAACATCCTACCGGGTATTAACATACCGCAGTGTTCAGCTTATGGATGTACAAACAGAAACGATCAGCAGAAAGAGAAATCATTTCATCGGTGAGTTTTATACTGTACATAATCTTCCTAGGGTAGTGTTTTGAGTTTTAGGTTATTGTATCTTATTTCGCATATTCTGGGAGCAAAATGGCAATTTTTCTAGGTTTCCTTTTCTCGAAACCCGAACATCTAAGATCATGGATTAGGAGTATCAGGTGGGAGACTTGGGAGCCTTCTAAAACAGCTGTTCTCCGCTCCCATCACTTTGAAGAAGACTGTTTAGATAAAAATGGACAAACTGCACGCCTTAAAAGTGATGTATAGCCAACTGTTTTCAATTTTACTGAACGTTAACTGCAAGTAAAGATTTACTTATATTTTTATTTATTTGTCATAATTAAACTGACGGTTTTGATGAAATATTTGATGCGACCTTATAACAATCTTAGAAGATGAAGTCTGGAGGAATTCTAGACCTTATTTACATCAGTAATAATTATGGGTTTCAGACACTGGAGTGGTGGGAGAAGGCAAAGTGTGGTGGGTGTTTTAGGCTATCCCATTATACTAGTGGAATTTGGGGCTCATTTAACGGGTGTTACAGATTTCTGATGATGACCAATATTGCTTTGGTAGCAGAATTTAATTAAAGAGGTCTGTAATAGTAAATTAAGCTGCAGGTAATGTGATATATTGATAAGTTTTGAATATTTGCTGGTTTTATGAACGTGTACATTTGCTTCAATTACATTTTAATTTGATAAACTGCGCGTTATTTCATAGAAACAGGAATTCATTATCAAGCACCGATTATGGTATGTCGAATCTAGGCCTGTATAGTGAGCTACGTTTATAGGTACATCATTTTAAGAATGCATAATTTTGTGACATACATGTATACAATTTACAGCAATGTTTCCAGAAACTGATTTTCACTCGTATTGTGTTACCGATCGCTAATTGCATGTATTCAGCACCCAAGTTAATATTAGTCGGCCGTTATTATACATTCATTTTTATTGCTATCCCGGAGATTTACTGACCTCGGAACGACGTGTCAGTGATCCCAATGTCCTTATGCTTTGAGTGAACATGTCCCTATATTTTTAATTATTCCAACGCGCCATTAATTGCGATTTAAAATTGACTATATTATCATTGCTTCCCCAAAAGGAGAGCTCTGGGATGGGTACGCCAACATGGCGAACCGCACGCTCAACTTGGCGTACTTTCTCCTGCAGCGGAGAGCTGCCATCAGCGATCCCTGTATAGAGATCAGTGGCTATACTAGATTACCTTGAAGAACTTGAGAGAAAATTATTAAAGGAAGATGAGAAAAATTTGCTTATTAGATTATTTTTGTATTCCTGTATGGCACAAAACAAAAATAGTATACTTCTGGCAACTGTATCAAGATATTTGGAGAAATCCAAGGTATTCCTCAAGGTTCAGCACTCCTTTCCTATTTGAGGATACAGTTTTATACCTCTGGATAGGATATTAGGTAACTTAGGAAAGAAATACAGAATGAAAGAAGAAATCTTACCTCCATATGAGTACTATGAGATAATGAGAAACTACGGTGGTGTGAAACTATTGGGAGATAACTGGAAAGTCTATGATCTGAAAGAAAAATCAAGCAAGCTTTTGAAAAGTAAGTTACCATTCCAAATTTCAAAGCTTCGAGTCATAAAATATAACAAAATGTATGGGAGAGGACCAGTGTCAGTTTCACTGAAAAATACATTCTCAGGACTAGAAACGGAGGTAGATATAACAAAGACGGGGAAAAAAATTTAAACTAAAGGACGGTGCCACTATTCAGAAGAAATCAAAGTGAGTAAAAAGAAGGAAGATATTGTAAAACTGATGCGATTTTTTGAGGTTCCGGACGATGCCAAATCCTTCCATGAGGATGTTATGAGCACTGAAGTGACAAAACAATGTTTCAGTTTTTTTTGAAGTCTCTGATATTGGAGAGATGTAATGAAAAGTGGACAAAGTGCTTGTGTTGATAAAAAAGAAATAATCTTATTTTCCTCTTTTTTTTACATTTATAATGAGTGTACATGTCAGAGACAATGTTTACGTTATTTTGAAGAGACTGATGTAGAAAAATTTTGAGTGAAGGTTGAATAGAGTTTTTCTGTAAACAAATTTCATAGAACAATTGTAACATTTTTTTTAATTTTCTGTATTAATTTATATTCATAAAGAGTGTAGATGCCAGAATTAGCAGGAATGGTGTACTATAATATTACATTGTAAATAAATCTGTTTAATTGATGGAAAAACAAAAGAACTCCTGTTTTACTAACAATTTGTTCGCTATTACAGTAAAACCTCGGAATGCCAGTAACTTGGCCTACGAGTGTTTTGCAAGACGAGCAAAAATTTGAAATAAATTGTAACTTGATAAGCTAGTGATGTTCCGCAATACGAGTGTCACGTGTACCTACGTTTTCTCCTCCCTTGTTGAATGGATGAACGAGGTCTTTGGTCCTATAGTGAAGAAATACATTTCAGAAAATAATCTGACGCTCGAAGTCTTGCTGGTTATGGACAATGCTCATACTCATCCTCCAGACCTTGAGTTCTTGAGGACGACTATTCAGAAGTTCGTTAAGGTTAAGTTCCTTACTCCCAACACTACTCCAGCCTATCGATCAGCAAGTCATTTCGAACTTCAAGAAGCTATACACCAAAGCACTATTTCAGCGATGCTTCGAAGTGACTGAAGGAACAAACCTTACCATCCGAAAGTTTAGGAGAAAGCATTTCCCCATCGTGAACTGCCTGAAGATCGTCGATAAAGCCTGAGATGGAGTCACCAAGAGAACTCTCACTTCCGCTTGAGGAAAGCTGTGGTCTGACTGTGTTCTTGGACGTGACTTTGAGGGGATTGTTGGTGAAAATGAGCCGCCGATTGTCGATGAAATTGTCCTTAGGGAAGACTATGGGATTGGAGGTGAATGACGTGGACATTCGAGAGCTGGTGGAAGAACATAGGCAGGAACTGTCTACCAACGAACTGATGGACCTGCATCGTGAACAACAGGAAGAGGTTATGGAGGAGATCTCACGCGGCGAAGAGGAGGAGGAAAGTCAATGGAATCTTTCACTTCAACTGAGATTCGGGAGAAGTGCAAAATGTGGGAAACGGTGCAAAATTTTTGTAGAAAAGCAGTTCGAGCAATGAATCAGTTCAATGACAATGCATTGTCACATTTTCATGAAATCCTCAAAAAGAGGCAAAAGCAAGTCATTGGACAGGTTCCTTGTTAAAGTTGCACGAAAGGAAACGATTCCAGTGAGCCAACAGATAGCAGTGATTCCATTAGTAAAATTCGTGCTACATAGTAACTCTTCTTACGTCATCTCTCGTCTCCCTCACACCATCGGTGATTCTATTGTAAGTTAAAGTGCAGTTGAATTTGTTTTAAGTTATATTTCATTTCAGAAATGGTATGGAAATAAATATTTTCGTGTTGTGGATAAATCATCCGGGTTTCAATTGTTTCTTATGGGAAAACTTGCTTTGATATACGAGCGCTTTGGATTACAAGCATGTTGCCGGAACGAATTATGCTCGCAATCCAAGGTTCCACTGTATTTTATGTAGAAAGCAAGTTTTGATAAAGCTGTTGAATTTCGGACCCTCATGGAGTGTGCAATTCTCAAATTAAACCAATTCCGATGACCACATTTTAATAAGCCCTAACCGTAAAAATCGTATAAAAACCAAGTCTGTAATTTTAAAGCCCTTCTTGGAAGATAGTTTTTTGTCCCTCGTGAAAAATTTCATTTTTTCACAAAGCAAGTTTTGCGAAAAACGGTCCTCAATTGTCTGTGGCTGAATAAGGGTGGAGAATCTCCAGGACAATATTCGTTTATAGGAAGGGGAGTTAGGGATTGGAGTAACTTACCAAGGGAGATGTTAAATAAATTTCCAATTTCTTTACAATCATATAAGAAAAGGCTAGGAAAACAACAGATAGGGAATCTGCCACCTGGGCGACTGCCCTAAATGCAGATCAGTAGTGATTGATTTTTACACGCAAATTGGATAGAAGTATGTATAGATATACTGATATATTGGATATCATTAGTAAAACCTTCCAAACAATAGATGGTAATCAGGATCGGGATATAGAAAGAGAGTAGTGGGTGGCATGCAGAGATTCTATAGTAGAAATGGCAACGGAATGCCTAGGAACAACTATGTGAAGATAGGAAAAGCGAATTCGTTGGTGGAACAATAAAGTAAAGGCAACTTTTAAACTTTTTTTTGCTAGTTGCTTTACGTCGCACCGACATAGATAGGTCTTATGGACGACGATGGGATAGGAAAGGCCTAGGAGTGGGAAGGAAGCGGCCGTGGCCTTAATTAAGGTACAGCCCCAGCATTTACCTGGTGTGAAAATGGGAAACCACGAAAAACCATCTTCAGGACGGCCGACAGTGGGATTCGAACCCACTATCTCCCGGATGCAAGCTCACAGCCGCGCGTCCCTAACCACACGGCCAACTCGCACGGTGCTTGTAAACTTAAAAGGAAGGTATTGCAGAAGAGGCTCCAAACAAAACCTGATGCAGACAAGGAATTGTAAGCACATGAAGGAAACTGAGCAAGACCAGTAATTGAAGCACACCACTGAACAACGCTGTATGGCACTTCTATCAAAATATACAAGAACAAAGAAAACATTTTTCATTGCACATAGGCCTATATTAATTTTTGACTTTAAAACAATTAAATGTAATTATTGGTGAACAACAAATAATGTTCACCCAACAGATACAATAATACTGCTCCAAGGACAGTGCAACACCTGTCTAAAATCTCAGTATAGTGGAACAGTTCTGTGTATGGCTGCCCAAACCGCATTGTTCCGTAACAAACAGCATACGTGAATATATCAAAAATAATTTTCTAATGTACTCCATTACATGGAATCTACATTTATTACATGGACATAACATATTGGTTTATAATAAATATATCTGGTATAATTATTCACATTACTTTGAAAATAATTGAAAATATCATCATACTTCAACCAGAGTGTCTGCCGGAGATTGAAAAATCAGATAGATGTGGAGGATTAAACCATTAAACTGTAATTAAAAATTGACATGAAGTCAAAACAGCAATACTAGTCTTCAGAGAGGAGATTTTTGTAACAATTCCTGTAGTGCTCAGATAACTTGCACATGTGTAGTAAACACTTTTTCTTTTCTTTGGTGATGGGAAGTGGACTTACAGATAAGGCTGGAAGATTCTATGGCAGAGTACCTGCTGAAACACTGTTTATTGATGTCGCCTTGTTCTTGTTTAATATAGCGTATCTTTCCCATGGATGAAGAATGTTATGGGACTCACAAGTACATTCAGTGTAGTTGGATCACCACTGGACAATTTTTTTAACCACATAACCTTCGTTTTTTTTTTTTTTTCAATGCCACAGTCACTGTGAATGGTTTGTTCAGAGATGCTTCCCCAATCATGTATTCCTTTGCGAAGGAACCATCACTTGAGAAACCAACATTGTTCCACTTACATGGTTTGGAGGCTGTTCGGCAGGCATATTCTTCGCACGTTGACTTATATATATATGCCTTCCCCTGATCTCTAATTGTTTCGCACTAAGGGCTGAATTCATAGACAGCGCTTATACATAAGTGCCCCTTATAAGCCAGGTTCCATTTCATAGCACCTACTTAAGTGTCCCACTTATTGCTATAAGTGGACCTCCCACACACACTTAAGGGACACTGGGACTGAAATTTTGGCGAAATATACGTAAAATATTGATTTTCGGCTTTTTCCATATTAATACACCCCTAACCCCCGCGGATCAGATAGCAGTGTTTTCATCCAAATTCCTCCATTTTTAAAGCTCTAGCGTAGCTTTTAAATGCCTGGCATGCAGTCCTTTAAACGCCCACTTTCGTTCGACTCACGATCAGCACACATTAGTGGTGTATTCAAGCAGATTTCACGATTTCATTTCATAAGAATAATTCAAAAAGGCCTCCTACATCTGTCGGTCTGCATTTTGCTTCCTTCTAGTGGAGGAAGTAGGCACTTTTACTACGTAAACTATATAAGAACTACAAAAGTTTGAAAAATCTGAATGAAAATTACAGGTGGTGGTGTGGCCTTGCATAATATATTGAGTAAATTTTTATGCCTATTTTCAAAGACAGTGATTACTTATTAAAGAAATATTTATTAGTTTCAACATTATTTATGACTATTTCCGTACATACCATGTGCAAATCCTGTTTGTTTACAAACAAGTTGTTTTCCAGTTTGATTGTGTTGAGGTATGCGAGTATTTTCTACTATTGTTTGGTGGTGTTCTGTGGTGAAATGCATACAGTAAGTTCTCGGTGGCATAAGCCAAAATCCAAAAGTAGGAGAAAACAAGAAATTTCTTTGAGATTATCAGCTGGCAATACAGGTTATGAGCATTGTCCATTATTTTAAAAAATTGCTTTTTTCTCTGTTTCACTTTTTCAGGCATTCAAAATGTTACACGCGTCATAAATCTTATGATATTGCTTTCAAAATTTGCATGTATTATCTTCATTGCATTGACTATAAACCTGCGGATCTATTTTTGGATTGCACTTTTGGTCTGGCTGCAAAAAAATTTCAAACTTAAAAAATTGAAGATTTTTGTAGATTAAAAACTTGGATATGAAAAAAATTTATTTCTTCATACTCATTAATGCAATTCAAAAAATAATCCGTAGGTTTCTTCCAATTGTATTAATGCAATAGAATATTACCTAAAAGTTACACTATCTTGATTGGTTTAATGCGGCAGACCTTTATAAATATTGAATAATTTGCACATGAAAATGTATAAAATAATTAATATCTCAAGAACTAATCAACTTGCAATGCTCAAATTTACCACAGTGGTTTATGTTATGACTATTCATAAGCATACAAAATTTCAAAGCTGTACCTCAGTTTATATAGAATTTGGAAATTTCAGTCCCAGTGTCCCTTAAGTGTCTCACTTATGTTGGAGCAAGATGGAGGATAATGATTTTGCTGAATGTGTTGCATTTCATTCTCAGAATGCTTTCCGTGCACACAGTAGAGATGGAAAATCCTGTCGAAATGTATTGTGACCAACAATTTAATGAAGGTTTCGTTTTACTAAAGTGAGAGTTATGAATATTCTTGTTCCTTGATTGAGAGAGTGAACATAACCTCTAGAGGACTCGCTTTCTCACCATTAATGAAGATATTGTTTTGAGATTTTATGCCACCTCTTAATTTCAGGTTATTGTTATTATTATCTTCACCATCGTTACCAGTATTTCGCTTAATTAATTGGAAACGTGTTACAAGTTGATAAGTTATCAAGACTGTAGGCCTATGGAATAGTAAAGAGCTGTACTGAGTTATAAGAAAAATGAATGTGTTGCACAACCACCATTTATTTTAAGGTTGATCTGTGCTAATTATGTCAGGTTAGTCAGCAAATCGTTTGCCAGATTATATCAGAAGTTTCTGAAATTATGGCATCAAAACATACTATTTTCATTTTACTAGGGAAGTAATTAGGCCTATTACAACGTAACGGCTACGGATATACTTGTCAAATCATTAAAAGCGTTGTAAGGCTAGATTTCTACATTTCGATGAATATTTGTATAGGTTTGAGTACCTGGATAACTATAAACTTATTAAGAAGAAAATTAGACTCTGGGCATTTTCATAGTTTGCATTGTCCACAACTTGTTTTTCCCATATATATGAATGTTAACTTTGTAGATTGTTCTAGAGAGTATCATCTACACATTTATTACTCGAACATTGTACATACTTTTATTATATGTCTCATGTTATATTGTATAGATTCTTAGTACCATAGCACTTGGTCCACAACCATTATGTATAACCAGGACATACTGAATTCCATCTGATACACCTTGTGTCTAAAATCGACCTACAACACAGAACATCTCATTTGTACTTTTACATCCAGACTTTTTAGCGTGTTTACTGTACTTGTTATATATTGCTCACCTATGTCACTCGCAATATTTCACTTTCATTTGCAACACTGAGCGCCATAGCACCTTGCCTAATTCAACCACACATCTTATTGTAAATTATACTTTCATAAGATTCTTACTGATTAGAAACATGTTTTAGGATTTCGTCATATATTGTGTATGTTTAAATATGGCTGATGATGACCCCGTGTAGGGTTGAAGTTAGTCCCATGTAATGTAAATAACATTGTAAATATAACTATGTATTGAATAGGTGGAAACCTCTCCTGTTTATAATTTATATGATAAAACAGACCATCCGAGCCTCCATCTTTTATCTCTGGAGGCCACATCGTAGGATTGTACCAAATCCTCCTATTAATGTTGCAAACAACTGATCTCATGGTGTGCAGAATGATGCCATTAGTGAAATTACTCTTGAAGTAGAAGGGATGATAAACATAATCATAATGTAGTAGGAATAGATGAAATTAGACTTGTAATGGAGAAATATGGTGAGAGAGCGGGAATGAAATCTTTTTACAGAATAAAATTAGCATGGAATTCTAGTAAGTTACCTTCAGAGTGGATGAAAATAGTAACTGCACCTGTTGATAAGCAAGGGAACAGGAAGGATTGCAACAACTATGAAGGCATTCCATGGATCAGTGTACCAGGCAAGATGTTCACTGGTGTTTTGGAATGGAGGCTTTGATCGATGGATGAGAGTAAGTTGGATGAAAACCAATGTGTTTTCAGTCCACAGAGGGGCTGGCAGCATCAGATATTCAGTATGCACCAGGTAATTGAAAATTACAAGGAATAGCCAGTTAAGTTCTGTAGGTCTAGAGAAGACGTAATTTCAGAGTACCGAGGGAAAAAGATGTTAGCTGTACTGAGGGATTATGGGGTTAAGGTTAGATTATTGAAAACAATCAAATAAATGTGTGTTGGAAATTGGGCTATCGTGAGAATTGATGGTAGGATGAGTTCTTGGTTCGAGGTATTTCTCGGGGTTAGACAAGACTGTAATCTTCCACCATCGTTCGTAGCTTACATGGAACTATAAAGTGGCTGGGAGGGATGCAGATAGATGGAAGTGTAAATAGCAGTTTGGCCTATGTTGATGTCTGCCTCCATAGCGTAACGGTTAGTGTTATTAGCTGCCGTCCTTGGGGGACCTGGGTTTGATTCCTGGAACTGCCAGAAATTTAAGAATGGCAGGAGGGCTGGTATGTGGTTAAAATGGTACATGCAGCTCACCTCTTTTGGGGGTGTACCTGAAAAGAGCTGCACCACCTCAGAATGAGGACATGAGTTTACATTTACTTTTTGCTTATGTTGATGACTTTGTTTATATCAGTCTGTGCTGCAAGCATGGAATCTAACACCTTGGAACTTGAAAATAGGTGCAGTGAGTATAATTTTCAGGTCTTAAGGTGATGTCATACAAAACTGGAACAGGTAGGTAATTTCACATATTTAGGATGTGTATTCTCCCAGGTTTGTAGAATAGTGAGATAAATCAAGGTGCAGTAAAGCTAATGCAGTGAGCACACAGTTGCGATGAACAGTATTCTGTAAGAAAGATGTCGGCTCGCAGTTGAAACTGCGTTTACACCGGTCTGTTTTTTAGACTGACTGGTGTAGGGTAGTGAAAACTGGGTGGGTTTCAGATATCTTAAAAGTTAGAAGTAGCAGACATGAAGGTAGCAAAAAAATATCACTGGTACAAACAGGGCGCAGCTGTGAGCTTGAATCTGGGAGATAGTAGGTTCGAATCCCACTATCGGCAGCCCTGAAGATGGTTTTCCATGGTTTCCCATTTTCACACCAGGCAAATGCTGGGGCTGTACCTTAATTAAGGCCACGGCCGCTTCCTTCCAACTCCTAGGCCTTTCCTATCCCATCGTCGCCACGAGACCTATCTGTGTCGGTGCGACGTAAAGCCGCTAGCAAAAAAAAAGTACAAACAGGTGGGAATAATGGCAGGAATGTTACATATATTTCACCAAGTGAGTTGGCCTTGCGGTTAAAGGCTCACAGCTTTCGGCAGCCCTGAAAGTGGTTTTCCGTGGTTTCCCATTTTCACACCAGGCAGATGCTGGGGTTGTACCTTAATTAAGGCCACGACCGCTTCCTTCCCACTCCTAGCCCATTCCTATCCTATCGTCACCATAAGACCTAAAGCAACTTCAAAAAGTAATCTAATTCATATTGACGACAACTTATACTTGTACAGATCTATTATCCTCATTTTTCAATACATTTTGTGATATATTTAAGCACTAAATCAACAAACACAGTAAATTAGTAGTACAGGTTTCATCTTCTTTTACGGGACAGCTTCAGCTACATAAGTTGCGGGACTAAAAACACAAAATTAAAATTAACACTGGTCTACATATTAAAGAGGGAAATTTTGATCCCTCTATGTTAACACAAATTGTGTTGCATTGAAAAAGGTGGATAGCACATCTCTACAAGGAAAAAAAATGGCAGGAGGGTATGTGGAATGAGATAATATAAGCTATGTTAGGAAACTCCATGGATGAAGTGGTATGCACGAATCGGCTTCATTGGTGGGGTCATGTTAGGCGAATGGAGGATAGGTTACCTAGAAGAATATGGACTCAGTTATGGAGGGTAAGGGTTAGTGGGAGACCAAGACGACGATGGTTACACTAGATTTCTAAAGATTTAAAGGTAGGAGGTATTGAAATAAATGAGGCCAAAGAGCTAGTTGAAGGTAGAGGATTGGGGAGGCATTTAGTTAATTCACAGAGGCTTGCACACTGAATGCTGTGAAAGGCATAACAATTTATAATGAATTTATGCTATCTATCAGTAATAACCTCGCAAGGGAAACATTTTGCTATACTACACTGACAGTGGCGTAGTCTATTATTTTCTGTGAATTTATTAAGAAGTAACTAAGTCTGTTACTGGTTTGTAAAGGTTAAGTACATAATAGGAGAAGGATACAGCAAAAACATAATATTGATTACAAATCCATGTTGGAAATCTGCTGGACAGTTTCATTAGATCTGAGGCGAAGGTCTGTCAAAATACTTTGGAAAGTCAAAATGGGCACTCAGAGGCATATCATATGCAGGTTTAATATTTGTTAATATAATACACTATCTTAAACCCTGTATCTTATGTGAATATCAGTCGGTTAAACCTCTGCGAGACAGCCACGGTTTGAATCCCTGTCATTGCAATAAAATACATTTGAAATGTAAAGACTCATTCCTATGGTTTGGAATCCACGTAGAATTGGATGTTCTGTGGCTATGATTGCAATATAAACAGTTGTGTAATGATACAGGCTTGTTTGCTTTTTGTTAAGCCGACAATCTGTTATTGCTTTTTGTAAAGTTTATGTATATAATAGAAGAAAGTTGAAGTGAAATCACACTATCACAATATGTTAAAAATCCGGATTGAGGTAGTTAGGTCTGAGGGTCGCTGTGAATCAGATAATGAGACTGAATAGGTCCATTATATTCTAAGTGAACTGAAATTAGTACAGAGGTGTAAATCTAACAATCACAGTGAACATATTGATGGACGTAAATGAAGTTATGTCTGTTAACTAAAGCTGGTTGTTGCTGCCACTGCTTATGTCTCGTTTACTGTAGTTATTTTTATCATGGCGTTTATTATCACCTAAGGTTTCAGTGTTCGTTGCTGTCAGAAGATACATTGTCACTTTCTGAACCATCAGAATTCAGTAAGTCTAAAGTAATTCTTCTCGTAGATGTTTCCACGCTTGACTTGATCCCTCCATTTTACTCACTTTGTGTGTGGCTGGAATATTTCTTCTGAAGATCTGCTAGCTGGTGCTACTGGTGATCAAGTCTAAAATTAAGAGATGTATGCTAAGAAAGGCCATTTCCATTTCTGTGATGAAATAAATTGTCAAAGCCATTGTAAATTAGGTCATAAAATTTGAAGATATATTGTCATAACCACCTTACTAGCAATGAGGTTATGTTTAACTACTCAAGTGGTGAAACCAGAATAAAAAATGGGCTGTATGTATGGGAGAAAGACAATAGAACTGGCTGAGTTAGCAAAGAGGATGCGTCCGGATGTATTGGGAGTTGATATTCAGGTAAAGGGAGATAACAAGGAAGAGGTAGGAGATTATAAGGTGTTCTTAAGAGGTGTTATAAGGGAAAGATCTGTGTGTGGGGAAGGACTGTTCATCTGGAACACCACATAGTTTTTGTTAGCCACATAAACGAGCAAATGATGTGGACAGATTTAGCAGTTGGAGGAATTAGGACAAGAATTGCCTCAGTGTATTCGGCAAGTTCTATGAAGCACTCGGTGACGTAGTTACGGTAAACATCAAGTACAGGATATGGCTAACGGGCGATTTCGGTGTGAGAATTGGGAATAAAACTGAAAGATATGAGATGTGAGGGTAAATATAAGGAAGATATGGAAGCAAACAGGAATGTGAACCATTTACTGGACTTCTGAGTTGGTATGAAATTAGTAGTTATTCACAGTTACAAGTGGGAGGGTAGAGGTCCCAGATCTTTAACAGAGCTGATCCCGAATTCAGAAAAACTGTTAACCATGTGTGGGAATTCTGTGGATTTTTTGCTAATACAGACCTCTATCTGATCTGCAATGAACTTAATGTTACTAGGCACTAGGGTAGAGAAAGTTAAGACTCTGCAGACTGTTAAGAGTAGAAAATCTTCAGGATGAGGAAATTAGATGGGTGTAAATGGACTCGGAGGATGTGTACTATCGCGATGGTCAGACCAACTCAACAGCCTGCCCGGAAGGAGCCTGCAAGACGCGATTCAGCATGTTCAAGATGGGGAATCCTATAGGAGAACACACTACGTGCTTTTGCATCACGAGGTCACTACAACCTTACGTAGGGTTAGAAAATAAGAGTGACATGGATATGACCCATGAAAAGTTCAAAAGAACAAAGTTGGCTGGTTCAGTATATAGAAAGAAAATGAGTGGCATACTGGGATGCTGTGGCAGAAACAGCAAGGGAATGCCTAGGAACAGCTGTGTGTAAAGATGCGAAAGAGCATACATCTTGATGGAATTATGAAGTAAACATAAAAAGTAGGTGTATCAAAAATGGATCCCAACAAGAACTGATTTAGAGAGTTTTATGTTGATGAAAGAAAGTGAGCAAAACCCATCATTGTAGAGTTCAAGAAGAAATTCAATCAATCAATACTGATCTGCATTTAGGGCAGTTGCCCAGGTGGCAGATTCCCTATTTGTTGTTTTCCAAGCCTTTTCCTAAATGATTTCAAAGAAATTGGAAATTTATTGAACATCTCTCTTGGTAAGTTATTCCAATCCCTAACTCCCCTTCCTATAAATGAATATTTGCCCCAGTTTGTCCTCTTGAATTCCAACTTTGTCTTCATATTGTGATCTTTCCTACTTTTATAAACGCCATTCAAACTTATTCGTCTACTAATGTCATTCCACGCCATCTCTCCGCTGACAGCCCGGAACATACCACTTAGTCGAGCAGCTCTTCTTTCTCTCAATTCTTCCCAACCCAAACATTGCAACATTTTTGTAACGCTACTCTTTTGTCGGAAATCGCCCAGAACAAATCGAGCTGCTTTTCTTTGGATTTTTTCCAGTTCTTGAATCAGGTAATCCTGGTGAGGGTCCCATACACTGGAACCATACTCTAGTTGGGGTCTTACCAGA
The DNA here is from genome assembly GCF_040414725.1 of Anabrus simplex. Classification (NCBI taxonomy): domain Eukaryota; kingdom Metazoa; phylum Arthropoda; class Insecta; order Orthoptera; family Tettigoniidae; genus Anabrus; species Anabrus simplex. The sequence continues at coordinate 44,460,461 of NC_090266.1, read as the reverse complement.
GACTTATATGCCCTCTCCTTTACATCCTTACTACAACCCCTAAACACCCTCATAACCATGTGCAGAGATCTGTACCCTTTATTTACAATCCCATTTATGTGATTACCCCAATGAAGATCTTTCCTTATATTAACACCTAGATACTTACAGTGATCCCCAAAAGGAACTTTCACCCCATCAATGCAGTAATTAAAACTGAGAGGACTTTTCCTACTTGTAAAACTCACAACCTGACTTTTAACCCCGTTTATCAACATACCATTGCCTGCTGTCCATCTCACAACATTTTCGAGGTCACGTTGCAGTTGCTCACAATCTTGTAACTTATTTATCACTCTATAGAGAATAACATCATCCGCAAAAAGCCTTACCTCCGATTCCATTCCTTTACATATATCATTTATATATATAAGAAAACAAAGGTCCGATAATACTGCCTTGAGGAATTCCCCTCTTAATTATTACAGGGTCGGATAAAGCTTCACCTACTCTAATTCTCTGAGATCTATTTTCTAGAAATATAGCAACCCATTCAGTCACTCTTTTGTCTAGTCCAATTGCACTCATTTTTGCCAGTAGTCTCCCATGATCCACCCTATCAAATGCTTTAGACAGGTCAATCGCGATACAGTCCATTTGACCTCCTGAATTCAAGGTATCTGCTATATCTTGCTGGAATCCTACAAGTTGAGCTTCAGTGGAATAACCTTTCCTAAAACCGAATTGCCTTCTATCGAACCAGTTATTAATTTCACAAACATGTCTAATATAATCAGAAAGAATGCCTTCCCAAAGCTTACATACAATGCATGTCAAACTTACTGGCCTGTAATTTTCAGCTTTATGTCTATCACCCTTTCCTTTATACACAGGGGCAACTATAGCAACTCTCCATTCATCTGGTATAGCTCCTCCGACAAAACAATAATCAAATAAGTACTTCAGATATGGTACTATATCCCAACCCATTGTCTTTAGTATATCCCCAGAAATCTGATCAATTCCAGTTGCTTTTCTAGTTTTTAACTTTTGTATCTTATTGTAAATGTCATTGTTATCATATGTTAATTTTATTACTTCTTTGGCCTTAGTCTCCTCCTCTATCTCGACATTATCCTTGTAACCAACAATCTTTACATACTGCTGACTGAATACTTCTGCCTTTTGAAGATCCTCACATACACACTCCCCTTGTTCATTAATTATTCCTGGAATGTCCTTCTTGGAACCTGTTTCTGCCTTAAAATACCTATACATACCCTTCCATTTTTCACTAAAATTCGTATGACTGCCAATTATGCTTGCCGTCATATTATCCTTAGCTGCCTTCTTTGCTAGATTCAATTTTCTAGTAAGTTCCTTCAATTTCTCCTTACTTCCACAGCCATTTCTAACTCTATTTCTTTCCAGTCTGCACCTCCTTCTTAGTCTCTTTATTTCTCTATTATAATAAGGTGGGTCTTTACCATTCCTTACCACCCTTAATGGTACAAACCTGTTTTCGCATTCCTCAACAATTTCTTTAAACCCATCCCAGAGTCTGTTTACATTTATATTTACCGTTTTCCACCGATCATAGCTACTTTTCAGAAACTGCCTCATGCCTGCTTTATCAGCCATATGGTACTGCCTAACAGTCCTACTTTTAAGACCTTCCTTTCTATCACATTTATTTTTAACTACCACAAAAACAGCTTCATGATCACTAATACCATCTATTACTTCAGTTTCCCTACAGAGCTCATCTGGTTTTATTAGCACGACATCCAGGATATTTTTCCCTCTGGTTGGTTCCATCACTTTCTGAATCAGCTGTCCTTCCCATATTAACTTATTTGCCATTTGTTGGTCATGCTTTCTGTCGTTTGCATTTCCTTCCCAATTGACATCTGGCAAATTCAGATCTCCCGCTACAATCACATTTCTTTCCATGTCGTTTCCCACATAGCTGACTATCCTATCAAATAATTCTGAATCCGCGTTAGTGCTACCCTTTCCCGATCTGTACACTCCAAATATATCAAGTTGCCTATTATCTTTAGAAATGAGCCTTACACCTAGAATTTCATGTGTCTCATCTTTAACTTTTTCGTAGCTTACAAATTCTTCTTTCACCAGAATGAACACTCCGCCTCCCACCTTTCCTATCCTATCTCTACGATACACACTCCAGTGCCGTGAGAAAATTTCTGCATCCATTATATCATTTCTCAGCCATGATTCAACTCCTATTACAATATCTGGTGAATATATATCTATTAAATTACTTAATTCTATTCCTTTCCTTACAATACTTCTACAGTTCAACACTAACAATTTTATGTCATCCCTACTTGATTTCCAGTTCCCTGTTCCCTTATCACCGCTCCCTAGACCATCCCGTTTCCCTGAATGTACCTCCCTATTACCCTTCCAAACAAATTTCCTAACTTATACGTACCACTGCGGTTTAAATGAAGGCCATCTGAGCGCAGATCCCTATCTCCTACCCACCCAATTGGATCTAGAAATTTCACTCCCAGTTTCCCACATACCCACTCCATAGTCTCATTTAAATCCCCAATCACCCTCCAGTCAGTATCCCTTCTACACAGTATTCCACTAATAACAATCTCCGCTTTCTTAAACTTCACCCGTGCTGCATTTACCAGATCCCACACATCTCCAACTATGTTGGTACTTATATCAGCTTGCCTTACGTTGTTGGTACCAACGTGAAACACTACCACCTTCTCCTTCCCCTCCTCCCTCTCTTCTACTTTCCTCAACATCTGCCTCAACCTAATTCCTGGATAACACTCTACCCTGGTACCCTTTCCTCCACACACTTTCCCCACGTGTCTAACGATGGAATCTCCCATGACCAGAGCCTCAACCCTACCCACCTCGTTTGATCCCCTCCCCTCCTGGTCAGCCCTATCTTTCCTGATAACTGCAGAAATCACTTGCTGAAAGGTATAAAATGGCAGGGAGGAATTCTGTTGTGGGAATTTAGTAAGTTGTTTGGCATATGACAATAACTTGGCCTTAATGGCAGACTGTACTTAAAGCATGCAACCTAATATTTTGGAGCTTGAAACGAGATGCAGAGTATGATAAAAAAGTACACTTTTTCAAGACTAAAGTGACGTTAGTAGAAAAGAGACTATAGGGAATTGAATGTCGGTAGGGAATTCGAAAATGGAAAGGGTGGATGATTTCATGTGTTCAGGATGTGTATTCATTCTGCCAGGATGGTAGTATTCTAAGGTAAATTACATGAAGGTACAGGGAAGCTAACGCTGTGAGCTCACAGCTGCGATCAAACAATATTCTATAAGAAAGAAGTGAGTTCAGATAAAACTGTCTTTATATTGGTCTCTTTAGACAGGCTTTGCTGTGTAGGAGATAAAGCTGGGCGGTCTTCATCTTATTCCTGCGTTAGAAGGAATATACATGAAAGTAGGAAGTATGATTGCTGATACAAACAGGTTGAAATAATGGCAGGATTATGCTCAAAGTGATGAAATAAAGGCTTTTTTTAAGGAATATTTTATAACTCTTAGGCACTTCAGTGTACCGAAACTAACTTTGAATAAATATATTTATAAACTACAACATATGGTAAGAGTATTACATATGAAAAAGAATAAACTTAATTAAAATAGAATGACATTCTATCAAATCGCACTAAAATATCTTGAAAGAAATATTTCTTATTAAATACTCTGGAACTTAAAGATGCCCTCCATTGTCTGTACTCCAGCATACGCAGGATGTGTGTTCTGCCAGGATGGTAGTATTCTAAGTAGCAAGAAAGAAAATGAGTGGCATACTGGGATGCTGTAGTAAAAGCAGCAAAGGAACAACTATATGTAAAGATGCAAAAGAACAAACATCTTGATGGAATGATGAAGTAAATGTAAAAAATGTAGGTGTATCCAAACAAGAACTAATTTAGAGAGTTGTAATTTTTCTCCTTCATTGTTCATATATACATGGATCACGTGTTGAAAGGTGCACATTTCAGTGCAATGTACATTCTTGAGAAATCTTTCCTCTAGGTGTTTTTTCATCTTGCCCCAAAGATTCTTTGTCAGCTTGAAGAGAAGAACTGGTACAGTACTACTATTCTACCCGTGTGACCAGGAGCTTTAGATTTCCTACTTTCATTTCCATTTCAAGAATAAGATATCAAGACCACCCAGCTTTATCTCCTGCACAGCAAAGTCGGTCTAAATAGACTGATGTAAAGGTAGTTTCATCTGAACTCACTTCTGCAGTAAATGCTGGAGTAGACAAAGGAAGACATCCTTTAAGATAAGTTCCAAATTTCAAGTTCCTGAGTATTTAAACAAAAATCACTCAAATATTTGTGATTGGATGGAATCTGTTGTTCTTTCAAGAACGAAACATGCCATTCAATTTTAATTTAAGTTTATTCTTTTTTTTTGTAATACTGTTGCCATGTGCTTTCTCTTTCAGGTAGTTTATAAATTTATTGACTCAACGTTAGTTTTGGCAGACTGAAGAGCCTAACAGTTTTAAATTAACTGAGTAGAAACTGAAAAGAGATGGCTTCAGATATTATTCATACAAAAAGAAATAGGAATAAACAGGATGGATGAAGCTGATCTGCAACCAGCTGTAGTGGTGGAATCATAAGAAGTGAATGGAAGAGGATAAGGTTACCCAAGAGAGTGATCACTTGACCATAGAGGGTAAGAGGAGTAGAGGGCGACTATGGTTAGACTTCGTCAAGCAGTAACCTCTTATCTGCATTTAACGCTATAACCCCGGTGGCAGGTTCCCTATCGGTTGTTTATGTAGTCTTATCTGAAATTATTTTAAAGATGTAGGAAATTTATCAAACATATTCCTTAGTAAATTATTTAAAAAAGTGCAAATTGTACTTCGTGTACAGGCTATTGCTCGAAAATTACAGCAAATGAAAGCATTTTAAGTGAACTTTTACAAAGCAGCAGTGTGCGTTATGTGTGCTTTATTTCCCTGCATGTCTTGTAGTTTGAGCATTGAAATTCCAATTTTTCACTGCTCTGTATGGATCAAAATGTTAATGTTAATAAGCATTAAGGGTGCTATTCATAGTTGTTTAGTTCGGACTAAAGTCTGACTATGGTCTAAGCAGGCGGACGTTCAGTAATTCAAAAAGATGAAAGAACCCAATGCCTTTTTAAGGACTATTTGAGAAACGCAATATATATACGTGTATACGTTTATTTACACAAATTGACCTCACTTCTTGCAAAATCTTCTGCTGTCTTCAATGTTAAAATTGAAATATAACTTGAAATATGACATGCCTTCCATAACGTCTCGTACGGAATACAATGTCCATTGTTGCTGTCCATATTTAAAATGGAAGTTCCTTTATGAACTGATGAGAAAACACTGGAGAACAAATATACACATATATTTAATGAGGATGGTTCATGTTTGTGGATTACTGTAGTCACGTCCTAGTTCGTTAACCATGGGCAATGGCTGAGTGGCCTAGTAAGTGGTCCTGAGAGTCGGGATACCAGTTGCTATGGAATGGGAGTGGGCATCTCGGACATATTCTGAGTCATGGCCCTCCTTGTGCTCAGGCGGCTAGGACTATACAATTCACAGTGGTCCATAACCCGTTAGAGGAGAGATCCTCACTTGGACTATGTGCAAGTAGGGTAGCATCCTGCTTCATGAATTTACTGAGCTCAGAACATTTTAAGCAAGCCTCGGACCTATTAGAGTAACGGAGTCCCACTTCCATTTGACAGGCGAGGGACTCCTTGGAAACAACTTGGCAAACGAAATGGAATTCGATGGGGAGCTATAAATTTTAATGGGGCTTATGAAAGAAAGAAGGTAGAACTGGCTGAGTCAGCAAAGAGGATGCATTTGGATGTGCTAGGAGTAAGTTATATTCGGGTAAAGGGAGATAATGAGGAAGAGATAGATTATGAAGTATACCTGACGGGTGTTAGAAAGGGAAGGGCAGAGTCTGTGGTAGGGCTCTTTATCAGGAATACCATTGCATGCAACATAGTTTCTGTTGGGCACGTAAATGAGCGAATGATGTGGGTAGATTTGTCAGTTGGAGGAATTAGGACAAGAATTGTGTCCGTGTATTCACCATGTGAGGGTGCAGATGAGGATGAAGTTGACAAGTTTTATGAAGCATTGTGACATCGTGGTCAGGGTCAACAACAAAGATAGAATAGTGCTAATGGGCGATTTCAATGCGAGAGTTGGGAATAGAACTGAAGGATACGAAAGGGTGATTGGTAAATGTGGGGAAGATATGGAAGCTAATGGGAATGGGATGCGTTTGCTGGACTTCTGTGCTAGTATGGGTTTAACTGTTACAAATACATTCTTCAAGCATAAGGCTATTCACTGCTACACATGGGAGGCTAGGGGTACCAGATCCATAATAGACTAGGGTCAACTGGGGCAAATGTGGGACAGCAAAATGTTGGGGTAAAAGAGGGACATCATCATATCTCCTTACAAGTAAATTATCTGTAATCTTTATTAGTGGCAGTACATTATTTTGAGTTTATTGAATGGCAGGCAATAACTAAATTACAAAAAATTACCATGTGATGAGCAGGAAAAATAATGAAAAATTTACTCATTTTCAGCATAAAAAAATTTGGTTTCTGGTAAGAAATATTTATAATTTTTGAAAAAACTAATGTTGATACAATTAATTATTTTTAACCCACATCTAAAGAAAGCATTGCAGAAACTGTCTCTAAAGCTAAGTATTTGTAAGATCAATATTAAGAAAGAAATTCTTATTTTCATTTCCGGGGCAATTGTGGGACATGTTTTGGGGCAATTCTGGGACATTCATGGGGAAGTTGGGACAGTTGTTGGACCTTCTTTTAGGTTACTTTAGTTTTAATAACGGTGATACGAAGACTTATGAAAAGGTATGGAATATAACTAATCATTTTTGTGAATATATATCGTTTTACTAAGACCAATGCAAGAAATCTAATAGAATTTGTGCCTCCTAACCTATATGAGCATGCAACATATAGAAGTCTGCATGTTTCTATACAGAACAGAATTGGCATTGGCCTGCGTTATAACGCACGAGGTGAAAGCCAAAACGATAAAATGCAGATTTGCCCTGAATTAATCTGCTCACGATCAGCCGAAGTATTTACAATGTGTCTGTTGCCATCGCTGGACTCTTAGCTCAGTACGTAAAGTTTCCTGCTGAAGAAATATTACTGGCAATGAGAAAGTTTCACAATATTGCTCTGTTCCCTCAAAAAATTATTTCAATAGTATCAATCTAATGTCTGCAGTAATAGCCTATATAGCATGTGTAAGTTGGCCCACTTGGTAGCCACGATAGTTTATGTTCTAGGTCATTGGAGCCGTGGATAGAACGCACATTCGGATAAAAAATCCTGGAGGGGAAGATGCTCATATTTATATTAACATAAAAAGATGGTTTTCTTTTAATATTCAGGTATTAAATGAATAAACCAAACCAAGCCCCATAGCACAATGGCCCCGAAGGCCGTGGCGTACGAAGTGACACTTGATAATCAGGCTTCGAAATATAGTTACCCTGTTTTTAATCAGCTAGCTTTGACTACTGGAATAGTTATGGTCCATTAAATCATCTTAATTTCCTGCCTGTCACGTTAATACCTTTACCAAGTTTGCAATATCAGCGTGTTATCTGGTATAATAGAGACACAGTCACAAGTAGGCCCCTGTCCGGGTATGGAATGAAAACCTTTACCCAACCAGTCATGATATTATCCAGTGGTATTACAGTTTTATTTTATAAATATATAAGTAATGTAATCAGTCATTAATCATTGCCCCAGAGGAGAGCGGCACGCTTCGGCAGCTGGCAAATTCCTATCCTTCCCACTAAATGGGGTTTCATTCATTCCATTATGGAAATCATTGCTTTTGATTCCTGACCCAGTCAAATGACTGGAAACAGGCTGTGGATTATCATATATTATCATAAGTAATGTAATGTAAAATGATCAATAACTGGGAAGATACTTGCCTAATTATGTTTACAAGAAATTGAGAAAAATGAAAGTATCTTTTTTATATTTGAATTCCTGGAAGTAGATTTAGTTTCCACTATTGGTTCTCCTTTCCACATGACTAGAGGAATAATTTTTCTTCTCGGCTCCAGTTTGTCTCCAGTATCTTCTTTTCGCCGTCCATTATCAGTCCTTGAGAATTGTGTGTGAATAGGAAACAAACGTTAGTTTTTAATGACGTCTCGGAACACTGTCAACTAGATCTACACTATGGTTAAAACATGTCGAGTGGAAGCATAGATTGTAAATGGAAGATATCTTCCAAATACAAGCAGGGATAGTTATTCCTCTCCTTAAGTCGTTATCATGACTGAGAAGCACAATGCCTTGAACGTAAAAAGAAATCCATCATATTTAAGAAGTTTAATGTCTGGAGGCACTATGAAGTGTATCCTTCTCGGGACCACAAAAGCATCACAGGAGAGAACAGGAAAGCCTTAATAGCCAAAATTATCAAATGATGTTCAGTCAGCAAGTATATTAATAGAAACGGCTTTTTTTTTTTTTTTATGGAAAATACTGTATTTGGAGTTATTAAAAGTTAAAATGTGCGGACTGCTGCAAATAGCTAGCATATAGCTGGTACTTGAATTTGTTATTTCTTAGGGTGAGAATTCAGAGAATGCTAGAGATAACATCCTGAAGACTGGCTATGAACTTGTCCATACAATTGCACTGGGAAGTCACCCATTTACTGGTGGTGAGTTCATTAAAGAATGTATAGTAATCGCAGTGCAGATTTTGTCTCCTACTGAAAGTAATAAATACATATCATTAAGTGTGTCAAGAAACACAGCTACAAGAATTGATGAGCTTGCAGAAAACACCAGGGTGCAGCTTGAGGAAATCTTAAGAATTTTACAGCTTTTTCAATTGCAATCTATGAAAGTACAGATATTGTGATTGTTGTGCAGCTGGTTATTTTTGTTCATGGAGTAGACAGTTCACTACAAGTAACCAAAGAGTTCCTAGACTTAATTTGTTGGAAGACAACTACAACCAGGCTAGACATATTTAGTGCTCTTTTTCAGTCTGCTGAAGAAATGGGTCTGTGTTGGGATAAACTCATATCTGCGACGACAGACGGTGCTCCTGTTACGACAGGTGCCAAATCCAGATTCATTGGTCAACTAAAATCAGCATTACTCCCAGACTGCATTCGTTCCTTTACGGCCGGTCACTGTTTGATTAACCAGAATGTCCTTTGTGCAAAATTGCTCAAAATGGGCCATGTAATGGACGCTGTTCTGAAAACTGTGAATTATATTAGGGCTCATGAATTAACCATCACCAATTATTATGATTATGTAAGTGAGGGCACAGTGCTAGTTGCAAATAGAGTATTGTGGAGGAGCTAAATTAATTAATAGGGGGTTGCAGACTGAATATCGAAAGTCATAACGGTCTACAATAAAGATGTGTACATTTAAATACATGATTGGTTCTTAAGAATCACCCAGTTTTGAAATAAGAATTGGTACTAATTCGGGATAAGACATCTTGAACCAATCTGTATTGGACTGCATTATGGGATAGAAGAGAATTGAAAGTGTAATTGTATACATTGAAGGAGGTTCTCATGGTAAACCCATTCCATTTTGTAGCTATGTAACAATTTTGGCACAATTACAGTAAGTACCAATCTGACTGAAAGGAAAAATCGTTATCCCTTAAGTCAGGAAAGCACCTATTGACAAGCAGGTTTGGTATTTAGTGTGTAAAATTTTAACATAAATTGGTTAGTAAAGTACACAATTAAAACCAAATTGGGAGAACAGTATACCAGTAGTTTCCTTTCCAAGATGCTGGCAGCTAGTGCGCTGTTGCAACACCACTACAAGCCTACGATGCAGGACAATGCAGTGACAGTGCACTGGGGTAAGCCTGTGCCTCTACTATTCATTTAGATGCCTGCTGTTTTCCTCCTCCGGTCTAGAAAGCCAAGAATAACGGCCGGGAGGATTCGTCATGCTGAGCACACGATACCTCGTAATCTGCAGGCCCTTGGGCTGAGCAGTGGTTGCTTGGTAGGCTAAGGCTCTTCAAGGGCTGTAGTGCCATGGGGTTTGGTTTGGTTTTTATTTTCTTCATTTCATTTCAAGTTAGGTCCTGTCAGTTTGGGATTTAAAATTTATATACAGTGAACGCCGTTTATTGTAATCACAGATAATGTTATCAACCGTATTATATAATCACTTTCATGAAATCCCTTACGAAAAATACTGAAACATTGAAAATCTTCCGTTTATTGTGAACATGAATTCGGTTTGTTATCACGTTATTGTTTTCAAGCATTTCGTTCTCAGGTATGCGCGTAGAGCACATACAGAGCAAACGGTCCCAACCTTTACAAACCTGTTTTTACACTGCGCGTGTCTTCAAGGCCACTTTCACGTCTCACCTTTTATAGCATTTGTACGGTAGAAAACCGATCAGCGCAGGTGGTAACACTCCCGCATACACTTTCTCTTTTGTTTCTTCCCTTACGGTAGTTCAGCCACTCACTCGCGTCTTTCTAAAGCTTTCTCACTGTGAAGTTCTTAGCGTTTTAGTGCAGTGATGGCTAGTGTGAAACGCAAACGTAAAGACTTAACTATTAAAGAGATACTTTCAATTGTAGAACAACCGGAGAGACAACCAGAAGCAAACAATAATTAGAGACTATTTTACATAGCTGAAAGCAGTTAACTGTATTGCAGTGCTGTGTACCGTTATCTGTTTTATTGTAGTGCATGTAGGTTATGCATCAGTGTTTCATTGTAGTGCATGTAGATTATGAATCAGTGTTTCATTGTAGTGTATGTAGGTTATGAATAAATACAGTAGGCTACCTATAATTTTATTTTTCAGCTACGGTTATCAGTCGGTTAATGTTATCAATTTATCTGCGTCCCAGAGTGATCATAATAAGCATGGTAAACCATGATCCTGGTATGCATTGTAAGGTCCTTATTCATGAAGACACGACAGGATGAACGTCCAAATGCTGAGTGAGCAGCACTAATTCTCCTATCAACTTGTGAGCAGTTAGCATTTGTTGAAAGGATACCTCCTAGATATAAAGTGTTCAACCTGCTTGCAGCTCCTGAAGTGGTGAGAGCAGGTGTGGTAGCGTCATCTGCATACTGCAATTCCATAACGGAGGAAATCTTAGTAAGCTTTTGTAAGTGAAGCCTAGCCAGATTGAACACTCCCCCATCGAAGCGATATCTGACCTTTATACCTTGGTTGTCTGTAGATGATCCATATAGCTAGGTAAAGAGCGAAAGTGTTGGATCAGAGATAATATTTTGATGAACGACTTGCCCAGGTGTGTTATCATGAAGAGCCTTGACTACATCTACAAAATGCTGTGGACAGCCAAAATGTTTCAGTACTGTCCAGATTAGCTGGTCTCTGGGCTGAGTCGAAAGCCCTTTCCAGATCATAGATCATTACAGTAGGTACAGAGGAGTCTGTTGCTATCTGCATTTTTCCTGGCTTTGCCTTGCACAGATCATTATATTTGTTGCGCCTCTGGACGTTCAAAAACCACACTGCGACTTTGGTAGGATCCTCTCAGAAATAATCTGCAGGCGATTGAGCAAATTTCTAGCAAGAATTTTACCTGCTATAGATAGCAGTGGTTCACCGCTTGTCCAATGGCTATGCTGTATAACTGTGTAATCCATGCATGAATTAGTTTTTTACATTAGTTTGTGTTTTTATTGAGTAGAATGATGTGGATCAGTAGTTGCCCGGTACAAAGAGACCCGTCCGATGTTGCCACAATAGCGCGGGATACTCTGCCATGCTGCACGTCGCTCAGAGTTCAATCTATTGATTACAAGTTGTATGCAACATTTGCTTTACCATTTGTTTAAAACGTTTCTCAGGTTTTTAATGATTGCCTGTGATTAGCTTCATTAATTCTAACTGTACTAAGAGATTGTGAAAAACATTTCCCATCACCTTTTTTCTCAGGAGGGCTTCAGGCCTCCTTTGACAGCTTTATTTAAATTTTATTTTTGAATTTTTTTAAATGTTTTTATTTGCATTATATACATTGGTTTGAGTAGACTCAGTTCATCACCAGAAATATCCTCGGTTTCTAATTCATGCTGTCTGCTTTCAGAATGGGAACTTTCAAGACTGACTATAACTGGCTTGACTTGAGTCTCTTCAGGAAGATAGTCTCTTTCTCAATAATTTATCAATTTCAGTGGCATTTTTTTTACATATTTTTTTCAGAGCTCCCGGGTTACAACCGGGCTGAGTGGCTCAGACGGTTGAGGCGCTGGCCTTCTGACTTAACTTTGGCAGTTTTGATCCAGGTTCAGTCCAGTTGCATTTGAAGATGCTCAAATAGGTCATCATGTCTGTAGAATTGCTAGCACGTAAAAGAACTCCTGTGGGACTAAATTCCAGCAACACGGTGTCTCCGAAAATCGTGAAAGTAGTTGATGGGATGTAGAGCAAATAATAATTTTTGCGGCGTGGTTCTGCTGACAGTCTTTTCTTTACGGGTGTGGGAGATTCTCCACTGTCTTCCTTGCTGTAATTTTCTTCAGTCTTCTTAACCACATTCTTTATGATGATGATGATGATGATATTTTGCTTTACGTCTCACTAACTACTTTTTTGGTTTTGGAAGATGCCGAGGTGCCAGAATTTTGTCTGCAGGAGTTCTTTTATGTGCCAGTAAATCTACCCACACAAGGCTGATGATTTGAGCACCTTCAGGTACCACCGGACTGATCCAGGATCAAACCCGCCAAATTGGGGCCAGAAGGCATCACCTTTTTTTTTTTTTTTTTTTTTAAACAGACCATTGTTTCTTGCATTTTCACCCTGGCCTTTCCTTCTATGAGCCAATGGAATTCCAGCATTCCTCCACCCAAAAGAAACACACAGTTTCAGTCTTCTTATCAACTCGGTTCAGTCTTGTTCAGTTCAGATTCCTACAAGACAACAGTTTTACTGAATTTGAGCTTCATGTGATTGTGAGTGTTTGTTTTTCACTTTGGAGGGCTAGAAGCTAGGTGTAAAGTAGTTTCCTATTTCCAGCCCTACCATTCTTAGACAAAACAAACCTGGTCACCTAAGATTTTAATCAACAATACATTGTTATGTGGATTGTCAGATATTTTAGAATGTTTTAGGAATTTTAAATGTAAAACCGTTACTGATAAAATTTCATTCTGAAAACAGAGTTAAACATCAGGGTAATTTGTGCTGATACATGTACGTTTTAAAAATTGTTTAATCAAATTGCAACATTTTTGTGTGAAATCGAAACACTGGTGACTGGAGTTTTCAAAATACCGTATATTACCATAATTTCTGATTCATCATTTAATTTGCCAGTGAATGCTAATTTTGAGCATGAGTTTTACTTATTTACCTCCCTTTTGAGAATGAGCATTTAATGTTCATAAGAAGCCACAACTGGTTTAAATTTAAATTGAATATTTATAATTAAACCCGACTTAAACCTAAACCTGTTTTACTTTCCAAAAAAGTTGTTTTTTCTTTCCCAGTTCTGTTTAAAGCCATAGCAGTTGAAGGGATGTCAGGCATATTATTTTCATTGCGCTACACACATATTTTGTTCTTATATTGAGCGAAACTTCAAAAGGAACCCACTTTTTCTATACATATCAATATATTTTTAAAAATTTCGTGTGAATATTTCTAGCCGAGTGCAGCCCTTGTAAGGCAGACCCTCCGATGAGGGTGGGCGGCATCTGCCATGTGTAGGTAACTGCGTGTTATTGTGGTGGAGGATAGTGTGGTGTGTGAGTTGCAGGGATGTTGGGGACAGCACAAACACCCAGCCCCCGGGCCATTGGAATTAACCAATTAAGGTTAAAATCCCCGACCCGACCGGGAATCGAACCCGGGACCCTCTGGACCGAAGGCCAGTACGCTGACCTTCAGCCAACGAGTCGGACAATATACAGTGAAACCTCGGAATGAGAGTAACTTGGTCTATGAGTGTTTTGCAAGACGAGCAAACATCTATGTATATAAAATAAGAGTTTTGTCTGTACATTGCTCAGAATTTGAAAAGAATGGTATTTCTGTATCGGTCATGTCCACAGTAACAAGGAAATGCACTTTTTTACTTTTCTGTAAATTCTGTCTGTATGTATGTATGTACACGCATCACTAGAAAACAGCCAAAGAGAATTTAATGAAAATCGGAATGCAAAGTTGGGGAATAACTCGCTAGAATCTAGGCCATAAATAATTTTATTCACCCTGATAGAAATGGTAGTTTAGGGGAAGGCCTTAAATTTCATTTTCAAATGTTTGTTTTTAGTAGTCCTATCTTCATAAAAATTGGTATGCAAAGTCGAAGAATACGTCGCAACAGTATAGCTTATGAATTTTATTCACGCTGAATGAAATGGTAATTTAGGGGAAGGCCTAAAATTTAATTTTCAAATATTTTCGTTATTAGTGGTACTATTTCATTGAAAATTGGTATGAAAAGTCGGAGAATGAGTCACTACAATTTAAGCTGTAAGTAATTTTATTTATGCTGAGTAAAATGGTAGTTTAGGGGAAGGCCTAAATGTAATTCTCAAATATTTAAATTATTAGTTGTCGTATCGATAAATACTACATAACCAAAGTTATAGAGAATTAAATTTCCGACCATTTACGTCGTATACATTTTTACCGTACCGGCTATGATAACAAAAATATTCATGAATTTGTACTTTGTTGAAGTCCATATCAATGCCGAGCCATGAGAAAATGAGTTAACAGAATTTAATGAAAATCGGTATATAGAGTCGGGGAATAAGAAACTACAGTCTAAGCTCTAAACAGTTTTATTCATCCTGAATGAAATTGTAGTTTAGGAGAAGGTGCCTAAAGTGTAATTTTTAAATACCAATGTTATTGGTCCTATCGAAAAGTACTATATAAAAAAGTTATAGCGAATAAAATTTCCGATCATTCATCTTTTATTCAGTTTTACCGTACCGACTATACGAGTGGTATTTCAGAGTCGGAAGAAAACTAAATGTGAAGGCGTATAATATCGAAAGTGCATAACATTGATCAACAATAACATTACATTGACCATTGTTTATTGGGATGTTCTTTGTCTCTTATGCTGCCTCTCAACTCCGAGTATAACAGCCTGATTGAATATCGGAGGGAAATAGCTGGGGAGTTAGAAAACTTTCTTCTTTAGCATGCCATTCCTCTGGTCCATACATTTTCTGATACAGCTGGTACGTAACACACTGGATCATCATAGTATTTAAGCTATTTGATCCCTACTCTGACGCGCTGTTTCTTTGAGCAGTGTGCATAGTTAAGGCAGAGCCTCACTTAGTAGTAGTAGTAGTAGTAGTATGGCCTGGTCTAGAATAACAATTTAGGCATTTTCCGAATTATAGCACCACAATATTCACTAAATAACTCAAAATTCAACTCTGAAAAGAGCCGTTTATTAAGAAAAGCATCTTTCTCTTCTCTTTTATTAAATTCTACATTCAATTTATTCCAACCTAGCAGTGAAGAGGGGTTTTTTCTTCTGGCCTGGAGGAAAAATTTGCTTTCAAATCAGATAGATTTTTCCGCCACCAGTGTAGTGAATTGATATTTTCAGACTCATCGCGTACTCCTAGGAAATAGAATAGTAATTGGGCATAGTTTTTGCCCTGCGAGTCTCCACTATTCGAACCTCTCCCCGCCTAAGAAAGCCGAAGAGTGTTCATAGATCACGGCTGTCTGTGGTTTGGTCATTCCAGGTCTGGAACTTTGGACTGTTAGATAGGCAGCGTGGTCCTGTTCGTTAAAAGTGAGAAAATGTGTGGTGTTTCATTTGATCAAGTATTTCGTAATATGGAAGCATTGCTTTTAATCGCGCAATTTCTATTGACGTCATTCTATGTTCATTTCAGGTGGGAAAACCACTAAGACAGTCTTTCTGGGGATGTAAAAAGGCATTATAATGAAAACATCCGAACCTGATTTTAACTGATGGTATGAAATTGGGTCTACCATTACAGTGAAAATTCCCTCAGTCTTCATATGAGAAAAGATGTTTGGTGACCTCCCATCTCGTTTCTAGGGTAATGTTAAGAGCTATACAATTTAAGACAATCTTGCTCACAACGTGTACACTACCTAACCTAGAATTCTGTATACAGTGTAGAATTCCATAGCGAAGCACGGGTACATCGGCTAGTTTCAGATAAATTGTAACTTGATAAGCGAGTGAGGTTCCGCAATATGAGCGTCACGTGTGCCTAAGTTTTCCCCTTCCCTGTTTGTTGAATGGATGAACGAGGTTATTGGTCCTGTGGTGAAGAAATACTTTTCAGATATTAATTTGCCGCTTAGTCTTGTTGGTTATGGACAATGCTCCTGCTCATCCTCCAGGCTTTGGGGATGACTTACTGGAGCAATTCAAGTTCGTTAAGATTAAGTTCCTTCCTCCCAACACTACTCCACTTCTCCAGCCTATGGATCATCAAGTCATTTCAAACTTCAAGAAGCTATACACCAAAGCACTATTTCAGCGATGCTTCGAAGTGACCGAAGAAACAAACCTTACCCTCCGAGAGTTTGGAAGAAATCATTTCCCCATCATGAACTGCCTGAAGATCATCGATAAACGCTGGGATGGAGTCACCAAGAGAACTCTCACTTCCGCTTGGGGAAGTCTGTGGCCTGACAGTGTTCTTAGACGTAACTTTGAGGGGATTGTTAGTGACAATGAGCCGCCGATTGTCGATGAAATTGTGTCCTTAGGGAAAACTATGGGGCTGGAGTTGAATGGCTTGGACCTGCATCACGAACAACAGGAGGAGGTTATGGAGATCTTGTCCAGGGAAGAGGAGGAGGAAAAGTCAATGGAATCTCTCACTTCAACTGAAATTTGGGAGAAGTGCAAAATGTGGGAAACGGTGCAAACATTTTGTAGAAAAACACCACCCGAATAAGGCTGTAGCAGTGCAAGCGATGAATCAGTTCAGTGACAATGCAATGTCACATTTCCGTGAAAGTCTCAAAAAGAGGCAAAAGCAACAGCCATTGGACAGGTTCCTCGTTAAAGTTGCACGAAAAGAAAACAATTCCAGTGAGCCAACAGATAGCAGTGATTCCGTTAATGAAATTCGTGCTACACAGTAACTCTTTTCATGTCGCCTCTCTCTCCCTCACACCAACAATGATTCTGTTCTAAGGAAAAGTGCACTTTAATTTGTTTTACGTTGTATTTTGTTTTAGAAATGGCATGCGAATAAATATTCTTCTGTTGTAGACGAATCGTCTGCGTTTCAATTGTTTTTTATGGGAAAACTTGCTTTGATATACGAGCGCTTTGGATTACAAGCATGTTGCCGGAATGAATTATGCTCGCAATCCAAGTTTCCACTGTATTGTCTTAAGATAATACAGTTACATCCCTGATGGTACACGTTTCATCTTCAGCTATATGAAGACTGTGTACAATTTCCAAAAGTATTTAAAGATATATAAAAAAAGATATATATAAAAACACTGTTGTTCATTAAAAGTCCAATAATTGTGTTAGAGGTCTAATTATATTCAACCGGGCGACGTGGCCATGCGGTTAGGGGCGCGCAGGTGTGAGCTCACATCTGGGAGATAGTGGGTTCGAACCCCACTGTCGGCAGCCCTGAAGATGGTTTTCCGTGATTTCCCATTTTCACACCAGGCAAATGCTGGGGCTATGCTTTAATTAAGGCCACGGCCGCTTCCTTCCCATTCCTAGGCATTTTCTGTCCCATCATTGCTATAAGAACTATCTGTGTCGGTGCCACGTAAAGCAAATGGCAAAGAAATCAGAAAAGTCCCTAGAAAACTTAGTCTTTATGTCGAAGGTAAATACATATGGATTTCAAAAATAAAATGCAGGAGTACTGCTAAGTTGTGACAACAGTTAAAATTGACCATTATTACATCAAAAGTATTGCATCCTTAAAAACTTGTTGGTTGTTTGTTTATAAATATTACTATATCAGGAAGCTCCTTGAACATTTTGTTGTTGTATCTCTTATATATTTGTTCATGGTGTGGGTTACTGTAGTCACGCCCTAGTTCGTAAACCATGGGCAACAGCTGAGTGGCCTAGTAAGTGGTCCTGAGAGTCGGGATACCAGTTGCTACAGAATGGAAGTGGGCATCTCGGACATATTTTGAGTCTTGGCCTTCCTTCTGCTCAGGCGGCTGGGGCTATACAATCCACCGGTGGTCCCTAACCCGTTAGAGAAGAGATCCTCTCTTGGACTGTATGTAAGTAGGGTAGCATCCTGCTTCATGAATTTACCGAGCTCAGAACATTATGAGCAAGCGGCAGACGTATGGGAGTAACGGAGTCCCACTCCCGTTTGACAGGTGAGGGAGTCCTTGGAAACAACTTGGCGAACGAAATGGAATTCGATGGGGGAGCTTTCAATATTAATTGGGCTTACGGAAGAAAGTAGAACTGGCTGAGTGAGCAAAGAGGATGCATCTGGATGTGTTAGGAGTAAGTGATATTCGAGTAAGGGGAGATAAAGGAGAAGAGCTAGGAAATTATAAAGTTTACTTGACGGTGGTTAAAAAGGGAAAGGCAGGGTCTGTGGTAGGCGTGTTCATCAGGAATAGCCTACTATTGCACGCAACATGGTTTCTGTTAGGCACGTAAGTGAGCGAATGATATGGGTAGATTTGGCAGTTGAGGAACTAGGACGAGAATTGTCTCAGTGTATTCACCATGTGAGGGTGCACATGAGGATGAGTTTTCTGAAGCATTGAGTGACATCGTAGTCAGAGTCAACAGCAAGGATAGGATAGTGCTAATGGGCGATTTCAATGCGAGAGTTGGAAATAGAACTGAAGGATATGAAAGGGTGATTGGTAAATGTGGGGAAGATATGGAAGCTAATGGGAATAGGAAGTGTTTGCTGGACTTTAGTGCTAGTATGGGTTTAGCAGTTACAACTAAATTCTTCAAGCATAAGGCTATTCACCGCTACACATGGGAGGCTAGGGGTACCAGATCCATAATAGACTACATCTTAACCGACTTTGAATTCAGGAAATCTGTAAGGAATGTGCGAGTTTTTATTGGATTTTTTGATGAAACAGACCACTATCTGATCTGTAGCAAACTAAGTTTCTCTAGGCTTAGGGTAGAGAAAGTGAAATCTGTCTGTAAACGAATAAGGATGGAAAATCTCCAGGACGAGGAAATTAGGCAGAAGTACATGGATATAATCAGTAGGAAGTTCCGAACAGTGGACAGTAAGCAGGTTCAGGGTATAGAAAGTGAAACCTTTCTGGATAGTAATAAAGAATCTTAGGAAGGGAGGGAAAAAGGAAATGAACAGTGTTTTGGGTCATTCAGGTGAACTCATAATAGATCCCTGGGAATCACTGGACAGGTGGAGGGAATATTTTGAAAATCTTCTGAACGTAAAAGATAATCTTCATGGTGGTGTCATGAACAACGGAGCTCATGGGGAGGAGGAAAAAGATTTTTGGTGGAATTATGCTTGAGGAAGTGGAAAGGATGGTAAGTAAACTCCATTGTCATAAGGCAGCAGGAAGAGATGAAATTAGACCTGAAATGGTAAAGTATAGTGGGAAGGCAGGGATGGAATGGCTTCATAGAATAATGTTAGCATGCCGTGTTAGTAAGGTACCTTTAGATTGGACAATAGCAGTAATTACACCTATCTATAAGCAAGGGAACAGGAAGGATTGTAACAACTATCGAGTATCTCATTGGTTAAGTGTACCAGGCAAATTATTCACTGGCATCTTGGATGGGAGGGTGCGATCAGTTGTTGAGAGGAAGTTGGATGAAAACCAGTGTGGTTTCAGACAACAGAGAGGCTGTCAGGATCAGATTTTCAGTATGCGCCAGGTAATTGAAAAATGCTACGAGAGGAATAGACAGTTGTGTTTATGTTTCGTAGATATAGACAAAGCATATGACAGGGTACCAAGGGAAAGATGATCACCATACAGGGGGACTATGGGATTAAGGGTAGATTATTAACATCAGTCGAAGGCATTTATGTTGACAATTGGGCTGCAATGAGAATTGATGGTAGAATGAGTTCTTGGTTCAGGATACTTACAGGGGGTTAGACATGGCTGTAATCTTTCACCTTTGCTGTTCGTAGTTTCCGTGGATTATCTGCTGAAAGGTATAAAGTGGCAGGGAGGGATTGGGTTAGGTGGAAATGTAGTAAGCAGTCTGGCCTATGCTGAAGACTTGGTCTTAATGGCAGATTGTGCCGAAAGCCTGGAGTCCAATATCTTGCAACTTGAAAATAGGTGGGATGAGTATGGTATGAAAATTAGTCTTTCAAATACAAAATTGATGTCAGTAGGTAAGAAATCTGAGAGATTTTAATGTCAGATTGGTGATACAAAGCTGCAACAGGTAGATAATTTCAAGTATTTAGGATGTGTTTTCCCATGAGGGTAATATAGTAAGTGAGATTGAATCAAGGTGCAGTAAAGCTAATGCAGTGAGCTCGCAGTTGCAATCAACAGTATTCTGTAAGAAGGAAGTTAGCTCCCGAACCAAATTATCTTTACTTCGGTCTTTTTTCAGACGAACTTTGCTTTACAGGAGCGAAAGCTGGATGGACTCGGAATATCTTATTCATAAGTTAGAAGTAACAGACATGAAAGTAGCGAGAATGATTACTGGTACAAACAGGTGGGAACAATGGCAGGAGGGTACTCGGAAAGAGGAGATAAAAGCTAAGTTAGGAATGAACTCGATGGATGAAACTGTACGCATAAACCGGCTTCGGTGTTGGGGTCATGTGAGGCGAATTGAGGTGGATAATTACCTAGGAGAATAATGGACTCAGTTATGGAGGGTAAC
Source organism: Anabrus simplex (assembly GCF_040414725.1). Classification (NCBI taxonomy): domain Eukaryota; kingdom Metazoa; phylum Arthropoda; class Insecta; order Orthoptera; family Tettigoniidae; genus Anabrus; species Anabrus simplex. The sequence continues at coordinate 44,439,530 of NC_090266.1, read as the reverse complement.
AGAAGTAGAGGGAGACCAAGACGATGTTTAGACTCAGTTTCTAACGATTTAAAGATAAGAGGTATAGAACTAAATGAGACCACAGTACTAGTTGCAAATAGAGGATTGTGGCAACATTTAGTAAATTCACAGAGGCTTGCAGACAGAACGCTGAAAGGCATAATGGTCTATAGAGCGTTCCAACCTTAAATTGCAGTACAGCGTAGATGGAGCGCGCTGTTGCTAAATCGACTCATGGAGATCACGCTCGAGTGTGTCTCAAACAGGGCGTCACAGTTCAACATTTTTCTTTTGTAATTTTAAGTTCCTTCATTCATAATTTAATATTTGTAGGCAATGGCGTTGCTCTCAGACATTGGACGTACACCTATCATTTCTGCACGGCCTGATGTTCCCGCTTTGGATGAACCGGGTTCGGGAGATGAACTTGAGGATGATCCGGACGATGAAGAAAGTCGTATTAAACACTTGTCATCATCGACATCGTCCTGTAATTCGTCTGCTTTCCACAAATCTCATTTTTCTTTTTCTTTACTTCGTTCACGTAATTTGCCCAATTGTCTTATGTTTTTATGGCATAAAAATGTTAGTTCAGCATTTGAAGCAAAGCCATGTTCATTACCCGCGTAGACTAAGGCAAATCACGGTCCTCGGCTTTTCGGTGGCCTAAGTCCCGAACTCACTCCTTCAATGGCGCCTGGCGTGCACTTTTCACTGTCGTATCCTTCTATTCTTTTGTCACTGTCTGCCCAATATTTACCCACGATTAATCTGTGTAAATTATAGCTTTATTTTGTGCCCTCAAACTTTTTATCTCCCCTAGATATCTGCCTCCAATTAATAATTTCATCGGTTTCATTGAAAGCTGCTTTATTACCCCGACTTAAATAACGGAAGCCTATATCATGTAAGAAGAGATACAATGTAGTTTTGGAAAATCGTGACAAAGAATCTTCTCCATTTACCCGACTCTAAATTACGTTCAATGTCGGTGGTATGTTAGCAAATAGAAGAGAGTGAACCACCCGACGCACTCCACTACGCATAATTTCATCATATTTAATTGTCCTTGCATTTTTCTGCCGTCCTTCTCTTTTTTTGCTTTTGCTTTTTTTTTTGCGGGAGTTCGTAAAGGACCATGTGTGTGTTCCTTCCTTATAGCATAGATTGTTCTTTCGGAACAACCTGTAGCTTTAGCAGTTTCAGTGACTGCGCTGCTCAAAAATAATCCAGGATACTCATTATAATATTGCGTTCTTTTCCCCTGAGTTTACCTACGGAACGTTTTTTTTTTTTAATTTGACGATCCATTGTACATCCTGCTGCTTTTTTTTTTTCGAACTAAGAACACCCCGCACGAGCACGAACTGACAACTACATAGACTACACAGACACAACAAACACAATCCACTTGTCCTCAAGAACTATACATTTATCACTGATCATGTCCGGCTCCATGGCTAAATGGTTAGCGTGCTGGCCTTTGCTCCAGAGGGCCCCGGGTTCGATTCCCGGCTGGGTCAGGGATTTTAACATTCGTTGGTTAATTCCAATGGCTCGGGGGCTGGGTGTGTGTGCCGTCTTCAGAATTAGAATTCATCACAGGTAGGGCCCCATTCTTATAGACGCGAAGGTCGCCTATGCGGCATCAACTCGAAAGACCTGCACTCGGCCTCTTCGGAGGCCACACGCCATAAGTATATATATACAACACTGATCTTTATTTAATGAATCTTATAATACTGATTAAATAAACACCACTGCACACGGCTGTCAGTATATTTAAAAGCTCAGCCAGCCGAGTCACTCGTGAAACTTAAACAAACGAGACGTTCTCCCTGTCATAAATTAAGAGATAACGAGATAAGGACTTGAGGTATGATTTAAAAATAACTTCCATATCCGAAGACCGTTTGCTTTGCTCTAACCACGCCATGGTCCTTCTGCACTTTTTCTACGAAATTAGATCCCCACGCACGAGCACGAACTCACGAACCACACAAACGAAGTACACTTTACCTCAAGAATTGTACATGTCACTGATATGTATTTAATCACTATTATACATACTACTGACGAAATGGGCACTGCACTGCATGCGACTGTCTGGAAATGTTAAAAGCGCATGTTTGGGCTTCAGCCAGCTAGACGGACAGCCAGCCAGCCGAGTTACGTGCGAAACCAAAATTCAAGGAGATATTCTTCCTGTCACAAATTAAGAACTTAGCAAGATAAGAACTTCGGGATTGTTTTAAAAATAACTTCCATATCTGAAGACCATTTGCCTCGCTTTGACCCCCATGCAAATTCAATAGGAAAGACGCTGGCCAGCGACTGACTTTTTCGTGCCTGCATATAAAATTCCCTGAACATGACTGAAAATAAACACATATACTGCATTTTGTTATCATTTAAATTTAAAAATAAACTTATCTACATCGAGCTGAAATGTTTCTTTACCAGCAGTGAAAAAATTAGGAAAATAATGAATATAAAATAGGAGTTATGACATAAGTTCTACACAATGAAGATTTTGCATTTGGCGAAACTTTACATTATATTACCATTTTCACATTAAATTATTTTTTTACATTTTTTTGTTAACGGCATAAAATGCGCCTTGAAATTCTGTACATAACACAATATTCACCCATTGTAACCGATAACATTCTGATTTACGGATGTTTGGCAAACCCGCTGCATTAGAGTAGGACAGCGCTACCCGCAAAACATGGGAGAAGGAAAGAGACGGAATTATCCCATTACTGCTGTACTGCAATTTAAGGTTGGAACGCTCTATATAATGATGTATGTATCTTATATAGCTTCTAAAGCTAGGAGAACTCCTCAAGTTGAGATTGTGAAAATTCTCAAACGTTGCATAAACAGAAGACTGCGAAGAACTTGAGTGTGTGAATTTGTAAGACTGCTTTAGGAGGAGGAGTTCCTCTGCTGGTCCTGTTGTATGGGTAAATGTGCTAATGAAACTGCATAGGGACTGTTACCTAAATATTTACCTTCTGTTTGGATCAAAGCAGTAATCATACTAGTATAAAAGTTTGGTAGAAGGGCAGACTGATATAATATTATAGCTGCTGTAATTCTTTGAATGCTTTACCTTACAGAATGTAGATGGCATTGTATGATAATTGGTACAAAATAAGAAGGTTGAAACCAGTACACTTCCAGATAATAAAGAGGTTGATAGGATGAGATTTTGAATATTTGCAATTTATTTTGTAGGCCTATTATGATCTGTTAAAGGGTAATGAAATGATTGGGTTAGGGTATTTACAAGATTTAGATAAAGCTTCCACGGTGTGTAGAATTTAGTTTATTTTCTGGGTTGAACCGTGTTGTTATCAGTACATTATGTACAGTTTGCAGGTTATAAACTTCATTTTCCTTGTCCGTATTGAATATCTACTTGTGATACAATTCCTGTAGTCTTGCCAATTGCCACCTTTTCTATACAATAAAAATATAGTACAAACTTACATATTTATTATGATGTTTATATGGTACATGTTTCGCTCCTTTTCGTGAGCATCATCAGCCAAACTATCATTAATCTAAGATTGTATAAGATCATAAAACAATTCTTTTGGTTCAAGATTGCTCCTATAAAACTAATTGATAATCTTATAACATTTTAAAAGTCACACAACAATAAAACTATGTCTTAAGCTAACACTTTTTGTCTAAAATCTTCTTCAGTCTAACATTTTATTGCCGAAACTCATCTGGTGAACATCTTTTAAAATTGTTTAAAAATAAGAATAAAATAAAAAACTTTTGAGATCTGGCTAGTTGTGTTGATTCCTGTTGCTTAACTTGTATAATTGTCATTAAAACTTCATAACAGTATTGAATATTTTCTGCAGTTGATGATTGTCATTATGGTCAATAGACTTGTTCTCGTTGCTGGAGTAACATTTCTAAAATGTATTGGTATTAATTTATATTATCAATGGGGTAAAATTGTTGAGAACTCAAGAGGCTAGGAGTAACACCAAACAATTACGCAGCAGAAAGGAAAACACACCAACAAGCCATTATGGAACGTTTGAGAACATTTAAAATCCAATTTCACATCAAAAAGTGTTTCATCAACAAGTTTGTTTACGAACAATTTAACCCCATTGATAATATAAATTAATACCAATACTTTTTATAAATGTTACTCCAGCAACGAGAACAAGTCTATTGACCATAATGACAATCATCACCAATGCTTTTTATAAATGTTACTCCAGCAACGAGAACAAGTCTATTGACCATAATGACAATCATCACCAATGCTTTTTATAAATGTTACTCCAGCAACGAGAACAAGTCTATTGACCATAATGACAATCATCAACTGCAGAAAATATTCAATACTGTTATGAAGTTTTAATGACAATTATACAAGTTAAGCAACAGGAATCAACACAGCTAGCCAGATCTCAAAAAGTTTTTTATTTTATTCTTATTTTTAAACAATTTTAAAAGATGTTCAGATGTGTTTCGGCAAAAAAATGTTAGACTGAAGAAGATTTTAGACAAAAAGTGTTAGCTTAAGACATAGTTTTATTGTTGTGTGACTTTTAAAATGTTATAAGATTATCAATTAGTTTTATAGGAGCAATCTTGAACCAAAAGAATAGTTTTATGATCTTATACAATCTTAGATTAATGATAGTTTGGCTGATGATGCTCACGAAAAGGAGCGAAACATGTACCATATAAACATCATAATAAACATGTAAGTTTGTACTATATTTTTATTGTATAGAAAAGGTGGCAATTGGCAAAACTAAAGGAATTGTATTACGTACAGCTTGCCGACGTTTCGAATACGTTGCAGTATTCTTTTCCAAGGCAACTGAAATACGCTTACTCGATCCAAGGTAATCAGTGCTCCAGGCAGCAATTGCACTACAAGGGTGGTTCCTGACCTTGGTCTTTTATATCCTAACCTTTCTGGCTGACATAAGCCCCCTAGCTGTCTCGAGAATTCAGGAAGGTATGTGTTGCAGCCAGGTAGTGGGGCTTGCCCGCACTGTTATGTAATTGGAGGTTCGGCCTGCGTGTTAATGGTGTGGTCTGTATGTCTTAAAGTATGAATGATACTCATCCAAGGATTACTGATTTTTATCCTTCTTCTAAATTAATGTTGTTCGGATGTTTCTTGATTACGATAGCCTATAGTATCAATATAATGGCCCGTTATTGGACATTATAAATTTTTCAGCTAACTCATTCTTGGTTGCCTGCGTTTCGCCCCCGTGTGCTAAGTTGGGCTCATCAGTTGGTAATTAGCACACCCACCAAGACACATGGTTAGTGCATACCATGGAGGCCACTGCATAGGCTACTTGAAGACCCCAGCAGTGCCAATGCACTCTGAGAGACTTTGTCTCATTTCCAAAAATTGATGCCTGCCTGGCCATCAGATGATACAGATGTTGATTCCCATAGGGAACATGAAATATTTGTCCTGAATGAGTAAATTTATAATACCAATATATAATTGTCCGTTGTTGGACATTATAAATTTTCGAGCTAACTCATTCTTGATTGCCTGCGTCTCCCTCCCGTGTGCTAAGTTGGGCTCATCAGTTGGTACTTATCAAACCCAGTAGCCTATGCAGTGGCCTCCATGGTATGCATTAGCCATGCGTCTTGGTGGGTGTGCTAAGTACCAACTGATGAGCCCAACTTAACACACAGGGGCAAAACGCTGGCAACCAAGAATGAGTTAGCTGGAAAATTTATAATGTCCAATAACGGACCATTATATTGGTATTATAAATTTACTCATTCAGGACAAATATTTCATGTTCCCTATCAGAATCAACATCTATATCATTCAATAGCCTCGCGGATTTTCCTTTCCAGATTCCAAGGGATAGCTGCTAGGATCTTGCTCTTGTCAAATGATATTCCGTGCCTTGTTTCGTAGGAATGCTTGGCTACCGCTAAAATGTGTTTTGGTTCTTGGTGTGACGAATATGGTCTTTTAGGCGAGTGGAGATCAGGCGTTTTGTTTCACCAACATAACATGCTCCGCAGCTACATTCAGTGTGGTATACTCCAGGAGCCTGTAGTTCTATTGTCTTTTATTGGTGGTAGATAACGGACTAGCTTCCGGTGTGGTTATAGAGGGTTTTTATGATGTATTTTTCCAGTATCTTGCCGATCTTTTCTGTAGTGTTTTTAATGTATGGCAGTATCGCTGTCTTCAGGCGGGTCAGTTCTTCTTTCCCGTTGTTCTCTCCTACGGCGGCCTTTGTTTTCTTCTCTTCTGATTTTCTAAAGACTCATCGGATGTTAGAGTGAGTAGCAATTTTCCCTGAGGGTTCTCGTGAGGTGTTCCCTCTCTTCTTCGAGGTGTTCTGCATCTGATATCGCTATGGCCCTGATAACCAGTGATGTTAGGACAACCTTCTTTTGTGATGGGTGGTGACGAGAAGAGGCGTGCAGGTACCTGTCTGTGTGTGGGTTTCCAGTATACTGCGTGATTGAGTCCCATTGATGTTGCGTTTTACTAGGACATCCAGGAACGGCCTAAACGCCACTTATTTCTACTTCAACGGGAAGTTCTACGAACAGACAGAAGGGGCCGCGATGGGGTCGCCAAGCTCTCCAGTAATAGCAAACACGTATATGGAATACTTCGTACTGAAAGCCTTAGCCACATGTACCCTGAAACCGAAATCTTTCCCCCGTTATGTTATGTGGATGACACATTCGTGATCTGGCCTCATGGGAGCAATAACCTGCAGCTATTTCTCGACCATCTCAACTCTGTTCACGTAAACATTCAATTCACCATGGAAATCGAAGTAATCGGAAAACTACCGTTCCTGAATGTCCTAGTAAAACACAACATCAATGGAACTCTGAGTCACGCAGTATACAGGAAACGCACACACAGACAGGTACCTGCACACCTCTTCTCATCACCACCCATCACAAAAGCAGGCTGTTCTAACATCACTGGTTAATAGGGCCATAGCGATATCAGGCGCAGAACACCTCAAAGACGAGAGAGAACACCTCACGAGAACCCTCAGGGAAAATGGCTACTCGCTCAACAACATCCGACGAGTCTTTAGAAAATCAGAAGAGAAGAAAGAAAAGGCCGCCGTAGGAGAGAACAACGGGAAAGAAGAACTGACCCGCCTGAAAACAGCGATACTGCCATACATTAAAAACACTAGACAAGATCAGCAAGATACTGGATAAATATGTCATAAAAGCCATCTATAAACCACACGGAAGCTAACCCGTTATCTACCACCAGTAAAAGACACAATAGAACTATAGGCTTCTTTAGTATACCACATTGAATGTAGCTGCGGAGCGTGTTATGTTGGTGAAACAAAACTTCTGATCTCCACCCGCCTCAAAGAACATATCTGACACACCAAGAACCAAAACACATATATTTCAGCGGTAGCCAAGCATTCCTACGAAACAAGGCACTGAATATCATTTGACAAGACCAAGATCCTAGCAGTTATCCCTTGGAATCTGGAACGGAAAATCCGCAAGACTATCGAAATAAACACCTGAACCATATGAATTTAGGAGGAGGATGTAAAATCAGTAATTCTTTGGTACCTATCATTCATAGTTTATAACATACAGACCAAACCTTTAACAGCGCAGGCAAGCCCCACTACCTGGCTGTGACCTTCCAGAATTCTCACGAGACAACCAGTGGGCTTACGTGAGCCAGAAAGGCTAGGATATAAAAGACGAAGGACAGGAATCACCCTTGTAGTGCGATTGCTGCCTGGGGGACTGATTACCTCGGATCGAGCAGATCAAGCAGGGGTACTTTATTCGCCTTGAAAAAGAATACTGCAATGTATTTCAAACGTCGGCAAACTGTACGTAATGTACAGATAACAACAACACGGTTCAACCCGGAAAATAAACTAAATAAGATTTAGATAATTATAGCATGTTGAAAGAGGTGAACTGTAGGTATAGGACACAAGATAGGTAGCTGGTACATATCGCTGGGTATCCGTGTGGAATTCTTATTACAAATACATTAACAAGTTATTCCTAAATGTGTTGGTTGCACAATCTGTTCTATTGTCTGTTACTGCTCCGTACTCCCGCTCCTTCTCTCCAAGGGTGACAGCAGGTAGTCTGCCTCCCCTATCTAGTTGAGGGTGGTACTACGAAGGAGCACTGTCATAATCTGACCTCTGGTGAGGGCGTGCTAAAGTTCAAGTAAGAGCAAAGCAGCAAAGTTAAATCTGGTACTATAGAGCGTTCCAACCTTAAATTGCAGTACAGCAGTAATGGGATAATTCCGTCTCTTTCCTTCTCCCGTGTTCTGCGGGTAGCGCTGTCCTACTCTAATGCAGCGGGTTTGCCAAATATCCGTAAATCAGAATGTTATCGTTTAAAATGGGTGAATATCGTGTTGTGTACAGAATTTCAAGGCGCATTTGATGCCGTTACAAAAAAAAATGTAAAAAAATAATTTAGTGTGAAAATGGCAATATAATGTAAAGTTTCGCCAAATGCAAAATCTTCATTGCATAGAATTTATCATGTCATAACTCCTATTTTATATTCATAATTTTCCTAATTTTTTCACTGCTGGTAAAGAAACATTTCCGCTCGATGTAGATAAGTTTATTTTTAAATTTAAAAAATAACAAAATGCAGTTATATGCGTTTATTTTCAGTCATGTTCAGGGAATTTTATGTGCAGGCACGAAAAAGTCAGTCGCTGGCCAGCGCCTTTCCTATTGAATTTACATGGGGGGGTCAAAGCGAGGCAAATTGTCTTCAGATATGGAAGTTATTTTTAAAACAATCCCGAAGTTCTTATCTTGCTTAGTTCTTAATTTGTGATAGGAAGAATATATCCTTGAATTTTGGTTTCGCGCGTGACTCGGCTGGCTGGCTGTCTGAAGTACGGTAATGATCTCCCAAATATGCGCTTTTAACATTTCCAGACAATCGCACGCTGTGCAGTGCTCATTTCGTCAGTAGTATGTATAATAGTGATTAAATACATATCAGTGACATATGTACAACTCTCGAGGGCAAGTGTATTTCGTTTGTGTGGTTCGTGAGTTCGTGCTCGTGCGTGGGGATCTAATTTCTAAGAAAAAGTGCAGAAGGATCATGGCGTGGTTAAAGCAAAGCAAACGGTCTTCGGATATGGAAGTTATTTTTAAATCATACCTCAAGTCTTTATCTCGTTATCTCTTAATTTATGACAGGGAGAACGTCTCGTTTGTTTACGTTTCACGAGTGACTCGGCTGGCTGAGCTGTTAAATATACTGACAGCCGTGTGCAGTGGTGTTCATTTTATCAGTATTATAAGATTGATTATATAAAATCAGTGATATATATAATATTTAATGGCATGTGGCCTCCGAGGAGGCCGAGTGCAGGTCTTTCGAGTTGACGCCACATAGGCGACCTGCGCGTCTATAAGAATGTGGCCCTACCTGTGATGAATTCTAATGCTGAAGACGGCACACACACCCAGCCCCCGAGCCATTGGTATTAACCAATGAAGGTTAAAATCCCCGACCCGGGCGAAAATCGAACCCGGGGCCCTCTGGACCAAAGGCCAGCACGTTAATCATTTAAGCCATGGGGCCGGACAAGATCAGTAATAAATGTATAGTTCTTGAGGACAAGTGTATTGTGTTTGTTGTGTTTGTGTAGTTGTCAGTTTGTGCTCTTGCGGGGGGTTATTAGTTCGAAGAAAAAGTGCAGAAGGATGTACAATGGATCGTCAAATTAAAAAGAAACGTTCCGTAGGTAAACTCAGGGGAAAAGAACGCAATATTATAATGAGTGTCCTGGATTATTTTTAAAGACTATGACTATGAGCAGCGCAGTCAGTGAAACAGCTAAAGCTACAGGTTGTTCCGAAAGAACAATCTATGCTATAAGGAAGGAACACACACACATGGTCCTTTGCAAACTCCCGCAAAAAAAAAAAGCAAAAAGAGAAGGACGGCAGAAAAATGCAAGGAAAATTAAATATGATGAAATTGTGCGAAGTGGAGTGCGTCGGGTGGTTCACTCTTATTTGCTAACATACCACCGACATTGAACGTGATTTTGAGTCGGGTAAATGGAGAAGATTCTATGCCACGATTTTCCAAAACTACGTTGTATCGCTTCTTACACGCTATAGGTTTCCGTTATTTAAGACGGGGTAATAAAGCAGCTTTCATTGTAACCGATGAAATTATTAATTGGAGGCACAGATATCTCAGGGAGATAAAACGTTTAAGGGCACAAAATAAAGCTATAATTTACACAGATGAATCGTGGGTAAATATTGGGCAGACAGTGACAAAAGAATGGAAGGATACAACAGTGAAAAGTGCACGGCAGGTCGCCATTGAAGGGCTGAGTTCGGGACTTAGGCCACCGAAAAGCCGAGGACCGTGATTTGCCTTAGTCCACGCGGGTAATGAACATGGTTTTGTTCATAATGCTGAACTAACATTTTTATGCCATAAAAACATAAGACAATTGGGCAAATTATGTGAACGAAGTAAAGAAAAATGAGAGAGATTTGTGGAAAGCAGACGAATTACAGGACGATGAAAATTTTTTAATACGACTTTCTTCATCGTCCGTATCATCTTCAAGTTCATCTCCCGAAGCCGGTTCATCCAACGCGGTAACATCAGGCCTTGCAGAAAGGATAGAAGGTGTACGTCCAATGTCTGAGAGCAACGCCAGTACGTTGTATTTATTTTACCATCCTACAAATATTAATTTATGAATGAATGAAGTTAAAATTACAAAATTACAAACGAAAAATGTGGAACCGTGACGCCCTGTTTGAGTCACACTCGAGCGTGATCTTCACGAGTCGATTTCGCAACAGCGCGCTCCATCTACGCTGTACTGCAATTTAAGGTTGGAACGCTCTATAGTAATATAATAGGTGCAAAGGGGAAGAATGTTAAGTACCATGTCACAAATGTGTAATGGAAATAAGCATTTCAAAGTCAAATTTTAAGTCGGTAGTATTGTGATTTAAGGTGAATTTTGTGTTAGTTTAAAGATAAACTGTCTTTTGGACCTATTCAATTACTTGGTCTGTTTAATGCCCAAGAGGCGGGATTAGAAGATAAATTGGAGGGAGGTAAAGCAAAGGTAATTATTCCGTATTGCAGAAGGATACGAGTTTACAAACAATGGTCAAAAATTTTACAAACGTACAAATATTTGAGTAGTCTTAAAACATACAGAATGAGGCTTATTTTACAAATAAAAGGTCTTATTTAATCCTCCTTTTCAATACAAAACAACCATCTATATTAGATGAGACGGTATCTATACATGTTTCTGCCTATCTAAAGGCCATCCTGGGTAAAAGCTCGAATATTACATTTTTGCAAAACAAATAAAAACACTGATGAAGTGTGTGGAATTAAAATACAGTGATCATTATTGACATATTAAAAACATGTTGAGGTGAAAAAATCCTTGACATAAATCTTTCTAATCCAAAAAAAAAAAAAAGTGGAACGCTGTGTTGCACAGCGTAGTGAGACCGTCAGTAAAGGGAATAAGTGTGCATCATCTGTAATGGGGGAGGAAAAAAGAAAATGAACGGATGAAACAAAAACAAAAAATATCGTGTGAAAAGAAAAGGCTCATCAACTTACTCGTTGAAAGGCTGTCGTCTCAAATGGTACGACCTTGCCGGTCTCGCGTCATTATTGACACTAAGCTTGTGTGTAGCTTACAGCATGCAATGAATGAGACATCACATGATGTAGTAGTGTCAGAGTTGAATGTCCAAAGCTAATGAAATGGGCTGTAGGTTGCAGTAATTTATATTTTGCAAACATGGAGGTGATTGCTTAGTTTTAAGATCAAAATGCCCTTGCAATTTATGCTTCAGCATTTGTTATAAATATGAAATGTGCAGGTCTGTGCATAGAGTTAAACTTCAAAGCGTTCTATTGCAAAGTAAAGCCTGAAACTTGGGGATAATGCACACCTGCTGAACTATGGGTGAAAGGAAGTGTGTCTGACATGCATCCTACCTACCATCCTCCCCTTCCTAATCAGAATGGTTTTGTTTGCGAACAGAGAAAAAGTGGTGCATGCAGATGTGTCTTTCTTCTATTGTTTGTCGTGTTAGTGCCGCAAAGTAAGAAAGAAAGATTTTTCAAGAGCAGCAAACAAACCTTAAAATTTTGTCTGTTTGGGGAAATTGCCTTCGGAGACTTTCACGATGCTAACAGTGACTTTATGATGGCAAGATCAGAAAGAAAGGCTATAGTGTAGTTGAACATTTTTGTAGAGAACTCTTTTTGGATTTCATTCCTGAAGGTAGTAGCTTTCCAAAGCCAAATGGAAAGTGTATATGCACACAAGAGATTACTTTGAAGTTTGTTATGTGTTAGTTTTTAAAATATTCACAATACGGAACTATACACACAGTCCCAAACTATTGGTTCCTATCTTGAATTTCTTTCATGACATAGTTTTCTTAATGACTTATCTTGTTGAATGTTCAAATATCACAATTTCACTATAATTTTATAAGTGTAAAGTATACTTTGGAGAATCTATATGTTGGTGTTTCACTAATTTGTGTTCAGTTCGTGCCTAAATATGCTTTTTTTTTTCCTTTGTTTAACCCTTTCATCGTATGCTCTAAGTTTCAGGTGTTTGTATTTATGTACCAATGATTGTGATGGCTGATGGCCGAAAAGGGAAAAACTATCTTGATTTATCAGTTTCATTTTCTGTATTGATCATTATCGTAAGTTACAGACGAGAAAGGTTCCACCTTATCAATACAAATTTATTTATACAAATATCTACAGTACCGATTTTAACTCTTTACATGTAGTCATGCTCAGCTGTACACTGTTACCTTCCCATAAATTAAATTAGTTGATTTGCCTTATCCATAATAATAGTCATAATGATAGGATATATCTTACTTCTAATTGAGCATACATCAGGTTAAATTAGACTATGTACAATCTAAAATGTGTAGGTGAATTTTTAGGCCTAAAATGAAGTAAATGGGCTGTTATTAAAAGTACAATTACGTAAACACTTTTTAAAAATATATGTGAAATATGTAAAATGCTGTCTTAAAATATACAGTTCAAGTAAAATCCGTTATGATAAATAAATAGGAAACATTTTGTTGGAATAAGTTCTCGTCTTGCGTACATTGATTTTCTTCAATATGATGTGAAAATCGTATAAATAGACTATTATTAAAAATACAGTTACATAAACACTCTTAAAAATATATATATAGTACACGTAGAATGTCATCTTAAAATGTGCAAATTCATGTAAGATCTGTTACAGTAAATAGGAAACAATTTTTTAGAGTAAGTTTCCGGTCTTGCATTCGTTGATTTTCTTCAATATGCTATGGAGAATGTCTATTCTTTTTTGTAAGTGGTGCTCCTCTTTCTGCTGTATATTATGCTTATTCATTGGTTTATGGTTGACTTATCAATCATTAATAACAAGTCAGATGTATTGTCCGAGGTAGATGTGTGCAGCTGGGGTTGAATATGGCTGGAGTATTGAATGTAATTTCTATTCTGTGAGTGTCAAATGCAGGAAGGTGGGTCTTCTCTGGTCTATAAATGCTGACGTGTGTCTGTAAGAAACGAAAAATGGAATTAAGAATTTGTAGTCTGAGGAATGCCTGTTTGTGTGTGTTTAATATAGAGTACTTACGATTGCTATTGTGGTTGTGATGCGTTAGCTTTGGCTGCCTGGCGTACACTGTGTCGTGTTCTTCTGGTGTTAGTGTCCGCTGCTGTAAGGGGAATGGAGGGGTGAGGGATGAGGGGAATTGTTGTGGTGAGGGTAGGGGTAGAGATGGGCGTGTCGATCATCTGTGTGTTGGCACGTGCTGGATGTTGTTTATTGATTATTTTAAGATAAGTTTTTTAGTGCGGGATAATTTTATTGAATATGGTATTGTTTTTTTCTGTGATTTCATTTATGTTGTAATTAGGGTTGGTATATTGGTCTAGTGATATGTATAGTTCTTCTGTTATATTGAGCAAGGGACCCTTGGGGTTTATGTTAAGTATTTTCATGTCGTTTTCAATGTTCGTGAAATTATGTTTATATTCGTCGACATGTTAACCTATTGCAGAAAAATGATTTTCACAGCATTAACGTGTTCATTGTACCTGATTGCAAAATTCCTACCAGTACGTCCTAGGTAACTTATTTCACAGTTATAACATTTGATGCGGTATACTCCTGAGTGGTGATATTTATTAGTGTTGTTGATTGTCTTGGTATTATGTAATATATTAGTACTGTTGTGTGATGTTTTGAATGCTATTTTTAGGTTGTGTTTTTTGAATATATTAGTCAGTGGGTATATGTGTGTATTGTTAAATGTGAATAGTGCGTAGTCCTTCTTGGACTTATCTGTTTTTGTTAATCTGATTTTTGGTTGGGATTTGATTTTCTGAATGATGGTGTTGACCATTTCTTTCTTGTAACCATTATTCTTAACTATCTCATGTGAATTAGTCATATTTCTTCATTAAAGTCAGTTCTTGATAATGGTATGTTCAAGGCCCTATAAATCATACTGTAATATGCTGCTTTTTTATGAGTATTGGGGTGGATGGAATCTGTTTTGATTGTGTTTGATGTATGTGTGGGTTTTCGGTAAATTTTGGAAGATAAATGATTTTCATGCCTGGTTATAGTCGAGGTAATTTAATTTCTGATTGTTTTCGGTTTCTTTTGTAAATTTTATGTTCGGGTCTACTGGGTCTAATTTTTCTAATAAGATGTTGTCGTTGGTGTGTCTGTTATCAATAATGGCAAAAATGTCGACATCTGCACCAGAAGAATATGCCGTCTGTTTCTTTGATGGAGGTATGTTCTAGATAGTCTACGTATATTTCAGCTAATATGCTGGAAGCAGGTGACCCCATTGGAAGGCCTTGCTGTTGGTAAATTGTGTCATGGAATATGAAGTAGTTATTATTGGTTGCAAATTCGAGTATTTTGATGAAATCTGCAATTTCTAGGTTGCTTAATTTGCTGTGATTTTTGAGATTAGATTGAATTATTTCTATGGTTTTTTTGGTGGGAATGCTAGGGTATATATTGGTTATGTCAAATGAAGCGATGGTCTGGTATTGTTCCATTTGTAATTCTTTTGTTTTTTTGCAAAAATCTATTGGAATATCGTATGGTTTTGTTGGGTTGAAAAAAGTAATGTTTCTTAAGAAATTTTTGGATAAATTGTGAAATTTTGTATGTTGGGCTTGCCCTGTAATTTATTATCGGTCTCATAGATATGCTACCTTTGTGTATTTTTGGGTAAGATTTTGCAGTAGGTAGTTGGGGGTTCATAGTCGTGAGTTTCGTAGATTCAGTTTCCGTGAGTAAAAAATGTGTGTTTTCTAGTAGAGTTTTTGTTGGTTGGGTCTTTGCGTATGATTCGGAAGGTAACATTCTTTAGTTTTTGTTATGTATTCGGCTTTGTCTATGATAACTGTGGTGTTGCCTTTATCTGCTTTTGTTATGATAAGGTTGTTTTGTGTGATTTTATTTTTAAGTTTGTTTATATGTACTTTTTTTTGTACCATTGTTATTTGGGTTATTGTGACTGATTTTTATTTATATATTGTGGTAGCTTTTTTATGATGTCATGTCTAACTTCCTTACGTAAGTCGTGTGGAATCTTCTGTATGGCTTGTTCGGTTTCTGTGACTAGTTATGATGTTCTGAAATACTGACATGTTGCCCCAGTTGTGCTTGGGTCCCTTACTCAGTATCTCAGTTTCTGCTTCGTTAAATGGAATTCTAGTAAGATTCTTCACTGGTGGGTGAAAACTATGTTCAATATTTGTGTTAGGGTGGATTGGAGTATTCTTGTTCATAGTTGAAATTGTTGGTTGCGTTTTGAGTGATTGTTTCAAGGTTTCTTGTTTCTTATTTAAAGTGTTCTGTTTTTTTATAGCTAGGATTTCTATTTTTTGTCTTATGGTGTACTGGAAATGATCCCAGTAGCTGTATGGAACCTCTTGGGATGCTTTCAAATGTAGTTGGTATAGTTCATGGTTCAAATGTTGGTTTTTTACGGTAAAAGAATTTTATTTCTGCATTTAGCCAAATTCCATTGGTCTTTTTTAGGGTGTTACGTGTTTGGGTAGTGTATCTATGTTTGTTATTATATTTGCTAAGAAATTTCGGGGTTAAGTCGTTTGCACGGCATTCTTTCAGAAATGCAATGTTTTTGGTTGCATTCATTAGTTTGATTTTTATGCTTCGGTATTTGTATGCATTGCGTTTTGCCTGGTTGGCTGTTATGTCTTGATTTATCAGTTTCATTTTCCATATTGACCGTTATCGTAAGTTATAGACGAGAAAGGTTCCACCGTACCTATACAAATTTATTTATACAAATATCTACAGTACCGGTTTCGACTCTTTACATGTAGTCATCCTCAGCTGTACACCGTTACCCTCACAAAAATGAAATTAGTTGATTTGCCTTGTCCATAATAATAGTCATAATGATAGGATATATCTTACTTCTAATTGAGCATACATCAGGGTAAATTCGACTATGTACAATCTAAAATGTGTAGGTGAATTTTTAGGCCTAAAATCAAGTAAATGGGCTGTTATTAAAAGTACAATTACGTAAACACTTTTTAAAAATATATGTGAAATATGTAAAATGCTGTCTTAAAATATACAGTTCAAGTAAAATCCGTTATAATAAATAAATAGGAAACATTTTGTTGGAATAAGTTTTCGTCTTGCGTATGTTGATTTTCTTCAATATGATGTGAAAATCGTATAAATAGACTATTATTAAAAATACAGTTACATAAACACACTTAAAAATATATATAGTACACGTAGAATGTCATCTTAAAATGTGCAAATTCATGTAAGACCCGTTACAGTAAATAGGAAACAATTTTTTAGAGTAAGTTTCCGGTCTTGCATTCGTTGATTTTCTTCAATATGCTATGGAGAATGCCTATGCTTTTTTGTAAGTGGTGCTCCTCTTTCTGCTGTATATTATGCTTATTCATTAGTTTATGGTTGACTTATCAATCATTAATAACAAGTCAGATGTATTGTCCGAGGTAGATGTGTGCAGCTGCGGTTGAATATGGCTGGAGTTTTGAATGTAATTTCTATTCTGTGAGTGTCGAATGCAGGAAGGTGGGTCTTCTCTGGTCTATAAGTGCCGATGTGTGTCTGTAAGAAACGAAAAATGGAATTAAGAATTTGTAGTCTGAGGAAAGCCTGTTTGTGTGTGTTTAATATAGAGTACTTACGATTGCTATTGTGGTTGTGATGCGTTAGCTTTGGCTGCCTGGCGTACACTGTGTCGTGTTCTTCTGGTGTTAGTATCTGCTGCTGTAAGGGGAATGGAATATAACAGAACTACTATACATATCACTAGACCAATATACCAACCCTAATTACAACATAAATGAAATCACAGAAAAAACCAATACCATATTCAATAAAATTATCCCCGCACTAAAAAACTGTTATCTTAAAATAATCAATAAACAACATCCAGCACGCGCCAACACACAGATGATCGATACGCCCAACTCTACCCCTACCCCCACAACAACAATTCCCCTCATCCCTCACCCCTCCATTCCCCTTACAGCAGCGGACACTAACACCAGAAGAACACGACACAGTGCACGCCAGGCAGCCAAAGCTAACGCATCACAACCACAATAGCAATCGTAAGTACTCTATATTAAACACACACACAGCCGGGCTGAGTGGCTCAGACGGTTGAGGCGCTGGCCTTCTGACCCCAACTTGGCAGGTTCGATCCTGGCTCAGTCCGGTGGTATTTGAAGGTGCTCAAATACGTCAGCCTCGTGTCGGTAGATTTACTGGCACGTAAAAGAACTCCTGCGGGATAAAATTCTGGCACCTCGGCGTCTCCGAAAACCGTAAAAGAGTAGTTAGTGGGACGTAAAACAAATAACATTATTATTAAACACACACACAAAAAAAAATGCATTCCTCAGACTACAAATTCTTAATTCCATTTTTCGTTTCTTACAGACACACATCGGCATTTAATAGACCAGAGAAGACCCACTTTCCTGCATTTGACACTCACAGAATAGAAATTACATTCAATACTCCAGCCATATTCAACCGCAGCTGCACACATCTACCTCGGACAATACATCAGACTTGTTATTAATGATTGATAAGTCAACCATAAACTAATGAATAAGCATAATATACAGCAGAAAGAAGAGCACCACTTACAAAAAAGCATAGACATTCTCCATATCATATTGAAGAAAATCAACGAATGCAAGACCGGAAACTTATTCCAACAAAATGTTTCCTATTTATTTATTATAACGGATTTTCCTTGAACTGTATATTTTAATAACAGCCCATTTACTTGATTTTAGGCCTAAAAATTCACCTACACATTTTAGATTGTACATAGTCGAATTTACCCTTATGTATGCTCAATTAAAAGTAAGATATATCCTATCATTATGACTATTATTATGGACAAGGCAAATCAACTAATTTAATTTATGTGAAGGTAACGGTGTACAGCTGAGGATGGCTACATATAAAGAGTCAAAACCGGTACTGTAGATATTTGTATAAATAAATTTGTATTGATAAGGTGGAACCTTTCTCGTTTATAACTTAAGGTCAAAACTAGTCCAAAATGAAAAATGAGGATATAACTCGCACTTAGATATAGTTGTATTCACATGTTTGTATTGAATAGGTGAACCATTTCAAACCAAATCATAACCTTTTTATCGTTAAAGGATTTTTTACTTTCTTACGTGCAAATGGGTTTGTCATTCTGTGAAGCAAGGAAACTGGCTCAAAAGTAGTAGTACTTTCCTTGCAGCAGATAATGTAAAACAGGGTTGAGTATGTCTGTTAGTAAAGTAGTACCATACTACAGTAACTAGGATGGGAAGATTGTTTCTGCTATCCTGCAGCTGACGGTGACTGTATTTGAGAAGCATATTCTTCATGAATGCAACTTCCACATATTGTGTAAAATATATTTCTTTCAGTTTGCGATACTAGGTAGCTGTTTCATTATAAGCAAGTATTTCATGAACAATTTCCTTTGCTGTGAAGTTACTCTTATGAAGTCTACATAACAGAAACTTTTTGATCCTCTGTATTTCCTTTTTGTAAATTGGGCTTTCCCATTCATTTGATTAAAAATATGGTGAGTGTATTCTTATACCTGGTGTCTCGCCTGAGAGTTGTCAGACTCTTTTTCTCTCGTGTTTTGGGGTATATTGTCATTATAGATTTTGCAAGTAGGTAGAGCCAGCCCAAACAAAGAATGCTCATAAAGTACATCATGCAACGCCCAGTGTTAACGAAAATCGTCGGTTTGTTTTATGCCACAAACAAAATGTTGTTACAAGTGATAAATATCATTTTTGATCCGTATTGATGATAATTGATTGAAATAATAACAATATGATAATTTATTAATTTGTCCACCTAATCAATACAATCAATCTTGTCTTTGTTGAATTACATTGACAAGTTAATTAAAATGGTACCGAGCTCGATAGGTGCAGTCACTTAAGTGCGGCCAGTATCCAGTATTCGGGAGATAGTGGGTTCGAGCCCCACTGTCGGCAGCCCTGAAGATGGTTTTCCGTGGTTTGCCATTTTCACATCGGGCAAATGCTGGGGCTGTACCTTAATTAAGGCCACGGCTGCTTCCTTCCTTGTCCTAGCCCCTTCCTGTCCTATCGTCGCCGTAAGAGCTATCTGTGTCGGTGTGACGTAAAGCCAATAGCAAAAAAAATAAAAAGAAAAATTAAAATGGTACATGTTTCGCCTTACATATAGGCATCATCAGCCGTGGGTTTAACCTTGAAATAAAATCAGGCACCTGATTTACATATAAATAAGATAAAACTAATTTATAAAAAGCCTTGAAGAGACTTGAAAGAAAATTAACATATGGTAAAAGACTAGTACAATGTTGGTTTTAAAGACAAAGCTATGAGTGAGAAGTTTATAATTGGGGAAAGTATTTAGAATAGTAACATTGACACAATAAATTCTCTGCAATGGCCAACCACATGAGGGATACAGGGCATAAATTCACTACAATAGAACAGGACCTTCATATCCTCAAAAGAATTGAAAAAAGTAAACTCATGACAAGAGTACGAAAATTTATTCATATTCCTCGACCAGCAGTTTAACAAAGATAAGAATTTAAACAATATCATTGATAAAAAAGCCCCTTGTACAAACAGATTTTATTACGAGAATCAATTCCCCTCACCATTATATTCTTAAAAATTTTCAACCTTAAATTAATAAGCACTCCTACTTCCTCTATAACTAATATGCTCCCCTTCCTTCCCCCCGCTGCTAGTACAACCAATAGACCTAAAGCTACACCCACTCTAATACTGCTCCCTCCAACGGCATCCCACCGCTACAATACACGCAGCAATACACTTTCTTCTTTCTCCCCCACCAATAGCAGCTCCCCTCCAAGTACTACAAACAAGCCCATAGTCACACCTTCGCAAACAGATTCCCTTCCAATTCAAACCTACAGCTATAAAACACATAGTAAGAGCTCGACAGTTAGCATTAACTTTTAGCTTATAACATAGCAGGTTACCCTCACCATCGTCAAATGGCAAGTGCACACAATTTCCACCTATATTTAAAAAAATATGTTACAATTTTTTCATACAATTAACACCATGCTTTTGGTTTCCTTTCACAGATTTTACTTCTGATCCAACATTCAATATGTTAGCTACATTCTACTGTCACATTGCCTTTTCGTACAGCTTGTCAACAAACCCATATTCTCAACAACGTTATAACATCATATCAAATGAGATGGTCCATAGGGGTCGAATATAAATATTGTATATTAACCTTCAACGACAACCTCGGACTTCGTCAAAGTGAACCACATCATCACCATATGCTATTGACTTTTAACTTACGTAAACAAATTATCACAGGTCACTTGGCCATCTCTCATCAAGTCTCTTCAAGGCTTTTTATAAATTAGTTTTATCTTATTTATATGTAAATCAGGTGCCTGATTTTTATTTCAAGGTTAAACCCATGGCTGATGATGCCTATATGTAGGGCGAAACATGTACCATTTTAATTAACGTGTCAAATTCAACAAAGACAAGATTGATTGTATTGATTAGGTGGACAAATTAATTTATTAACTTATTATTTCAACAAAATGTTGTGTAAAGTGCAATTTTATATGCCCAATCTATAGAGTAGCCTGAGATTAGCCTAGTGCAACATTTCATTTAAGGATATTTGTTAACTGTGACGGTACAACAAGAGGAATAGTTATTATTTCCAGAAGTGGTTGAGTGAGGCTGTTGTATGACACTAGTGTGGAAGCAGCACACAGTATGGATAGGCGAGGATACATAGTAGAACTCCTTCTCTTATATCCTTGAACGTAATGTTGCAGTTGACTAATACGAGGCCGCTCTGTCGTCTGGGCACATAAAATTACACTATTTGAACATCATTTAATATTCAGTGAGCATAGTTTTCCATTGAAACTGGATGTCATGTGTTGTACTTAATGAGCATTCCTTTACAAAAACAAAGTTGAAAATATCCTCTGAAACACTGGAGAAATGGCACCTGACGTCTCGGTGAGACGCCCGGTAAGTGTGAACCATTTCGTCAGTAATATTTGCCTACCTTACTGTTTGAATGTTTTGTTATTTTATACATTTGTTTTCATTGTAGACTGTTAGGCCGTGCAGCATTTAATTTACAAGACTGTCAGAGTACAAAGTTCTTTTGTTTTCATTTAGTTGCCTGAAGTAATTTTGGCCTCATTTAGTTCTATGCCTCTTTGAAATCAGAAATGCATTGAGCCTCCTTGTGCTTGTATCAGTGTACAAACACACAGACAGCGGCATGGTGCAGAACTGGGCTGTTTTGAGCAAGCCACAACACACACATATCCTGGTGCGGAGGAGTTCACAGTTGAAACTTTGACTGTCCGAAGTAATGTTGATTGAATATAAAGCGTTTCCACCTGTTCAATACGTTGACATTATGACTTAATTAAAATATCAGATTTTTATTATCATTATAAAAAAATTGCAAGGTATTGTGAGTGATTACATGACATATTTATGCAGTATAGAAACATATACGGAGCATGCTATCTAGTGTTCTGAAATTTTACAATTATATATATATAAAATATGAGTGATTAAAATACAAAGACTGCTTAAAACGTTTAAGATGTTAGACATGTCATAAAACACAACACTTTCTTGTGTGTCAAAAGGATTTTTTACAATTAAAATATATGTGAATGGCTTTGAAGTGTACAAGGTGTTCCTTTTAAAATTTTATCTTCAGTCTTTATACACTATCTGACGTGCTGAATTAAATACTGATTTCTAGAACATTGTTCCTTTTGTTTATGTGATTAGGGTATTTAATCATTGTTCATATTTATATGAATCAGTTCCACCTACTATGTATTCCTGCAATTTCTATGATATACAGATTTTTTGTTTGAATGTCACAGTCTTTGTGTAGCTATTCTAAAACATCTCATATGATTTATGTTTATGCAAATCTCACTGCAGAACCCTCTTGCGGGTACAAGGCACTTGCACGTTGGTTAAATACGTTTGCATTGTAACTTATTCGTGCCTGTAATTCCCATCTCTAGTTACGACGGGGTTTCTTGCTGCAATTTCCCTTGACATTGTCTAGTATGATTGCTTCCCATTCTTCTGCCATTTCAAGTCTGTATGTTGACTCATGAAAAGCACCAACCAGGCAGCCTTCTCTTAGAAATGCTGATTTTCATATCACATCTCTCTAGTGTCCAGATATTTTTACGAATAAAATCCTTGTTTATTGATCTTAATATAGGATGACCCAAATATCACATGCAGTTATATTAGAAAATGGATGCCCGCAGTTCCCGAATTTGCTGTCTGCTTACTAGTTTCTAGTGTTCTCACTAGATAGCATGCTAGGGCTCACTTCGCTCTCACTACTAGTCACTGCTTACAGCAGCTTCACACACACACAGGTTTGAACACACAGTCCGCTACAGATTTTATCACACGACAGCTGTTTCTTGGCTCTATTCCATGAGAGTCCAGTAACTGACACAATCATCACAGTCAACTGTTATCTCAGTCAATGGGGCCACTGTGCACAGTGGACTACTCAGCAGGACGGTAACACAGCACCACTAAACGATGTTACTCTGTCATATTCCCTCCTATAACAACTCTGACAACACCCACACTCTAGTTCTCCAACTCCATAACTGACACTGAGTGGTGGAACACACGCCACATACTTCAACACAACGCCTCATTCACTATTTCTTTCTCTGGTGATGAATTACTTGAATCTTTCAGGTACTGCTAAAGAAGGAATATTCTTGTTTTGTCTTAAGGAAGGCCCAAATGAAAACCAGGCCAAAGCACAGTAGAAGAGGCCATAGCATGTCCTGGGAGGTTCCGAGCCTGGCTTGTGCCTGTTGTACACCATCAAATTTTTCTTTAAATTCAATACTTCACAAGAGAAACTGTCAAATCTTGTCAAACATTGTTAATCATTGCTGAAGGTTTGGCAAGATTTGAATTGATTTGGCAAGGTTGGATAGCATTTTGTTTCAACACGGGAGTAAAATCAAAGAGCAGTTGTGGTTCTTGGACTGGCAGTGGGACATAAAAGAGAAACGCTCAATAAACGTTACATTTGATGGGGGGAAAATATTAAAGCAATGTATTTACTGCTAGTTACCAACTGTTGAGCCCAAATTGGCACACTAGAGCAAAATGCTGGCAAAAGGAATGAGTTAGCTCGAAAATTTATAATATCCAATAATGGACCAAGTATATTGGTATCATTGCAGAGATTGTTATATTGCATTTACTCACATTAATTAAATAAAAATGATGGCAATGAATGGAAATTCATATTTTATTACACAAAAACATATTAGGAATATAATAGTAGTAATAATAATAATAGTTAGCATCGTGATTTCTTAGCTCTGAAGCAGGAGGCAGAAAGTCGCAATTGAATTAAAATCTTATAGGTTCCACCTTTTTCAATACAAATACAATATTAGATGTTTTTACAACTTATCTTTATTAAAAAACAAGTTTTGGCGTACATTATGACGCCATCATCAGCTGCATAAGAAGTGAAGAGAAACAACAATATATGGCAACATATCAATATATATTTAACTCCTTAATATCATATACTAATTTTATGTTAAGTTCTCTTGTTTGTAACCAGATAACACTTGAGTTAAAATTTTAAAATAGTACAAAAATCTCACCTCAAAGTGACGAGTTATCTTCAGACATTAGGTATTAAAGTAATATTTTAAACATTCATGAGCATTGAAGCTCAATTGCAATGTTGGGGTTGATCAAAATAGATCTGAATCCAGTTGTATGTTATTAAAATGTTCATTTCAAAGCTACAGTGCTATACAATTTTATGGATAAAATACTCGTTGTGTTCCGTTAAAATGTTGTAATAAAATGCGCCGTCTTCTGGAGCTTGTTGAATAGTGGAAACGTAGATCTTGTGTTGTATAACTGATTGGTTAGAACTGTGAATATTTGCCCTAAAGGTGTTACACGGGCCTAGCCTCTCGGTTCAATACCAATCCCTTAACGGCCGTGTACTTCGCACGGCGACTGCAGCACAACGAGTGTGTAAAAACATCTAAGAACATTCTATTTGTATTGAAAAAAGGTGGAACCTATAAGATTTTAATTCATGATCTCAGTTCAGTACGGGTAAATCAAGATGAAATTCCTTATGTTAAAAGGCAGAACGTCATCAACTCAGTTTTGCCCACTCAAGCATCAGAGGACTATAATGAACCCTTTATGGAGTGGGAATTCCGTAGTGCCTTGTCGCTTTTCAAGGACACGTCTCCCTGACCAGACGTCCATAACCAGATATTTGAAACACTGTAGTGAGGATAGTCTCTTATACCTCCTTCGTGTCTTCAACGAATCTGGATAGAGGGTGAGTTTCCATCACAGTGGCGATAGGGCATAGTAATTCCTGTCCTGAAGCCTGACAAAAATCCTAAGTATGCAGGAAGTCGCATACTTATTTGTCTTACTGTTTATGTAAGCTATTTGAAAGGATGGTGAATCGCCGACTTGTATGGTGCCTGGAGAAAAAGAAATTTGTCCAAGTACCAATGTGGTTTTCAAGCTGCTCGTTCGACCACTGACCACTTGGTACACCTGGAGAGTTCTATCCAGGATGCATTTCTCTGAAATCACCATTTGGTGGCTGTTTTCTTTGGCTTAGAAAAGGCCTATGACACCACATGGCGATATGGTATCCTTTCAGTCTTGCATCATTGGAGATTCCGAGGCAACTTGCCGGTATTTTTTGCAAACTTTTTGTCCCTCCATCTATTCTGTGTCTGATTAGGGAGGACATACTTACAATACCACGTTCAAGAAAATGGAGTCCCACGGGGATCAGTTCTTAGCGTCACTCTGTTTGCGATTGCCGTAAATGGTATTAAATACTAAGTATGTTACAAGTGTTATTTTTAATATCCACCTATTCAATACAAAGAGATGTAGTAAATTAAGAATTAAATCTTATCATAAAAAGTTACAAGGGACATGTTTTGCCCATATTAAGGGCATCATCAGCCTCAAACTCAAACCTGTAAGGTGAATAATCAGTATCCTGATTGTTCTTACAAATCCTAAAAAAAGAGGATATCAATATAAGTGTTTGTCTAACATAAAATGATTAGAATGTCCTTGGTTAAAATCGTAGTATCAAGCTGCATGTCACAAGTTCATAAGATTACACTTTCCGGAGCGCTGATTCAATGCGCCCAAAACCTGTTGAGGGTAGAGCAAGAAACAGCTCAGTCCTTACAATGAAATAGAAATGTTTTTCCTTGAATACTCCTATTGGAGGATAAGAAAAAGTAAAGCTGATAGACTGTTAAAGATGTTAATTTTGTATGTTAAGACAAAAGTTATCTTAAGTACCTGTTCAGCTGTCTATAGTCTTTAACAGTCTATCAGCTTTACTTTTTCTTATCCTCCATTAGGAGTATTCAAGGAAAAACATTTCTGTTTCATTATAAAGACTGAGCCGTTTATTGCTCTACCCTCAACAGGTTTTGGGCGCATTGACTCAGCGCTCTGGAAAGAGTAATCTTATGAACTTGTGACATGCAGCTTGATACTACGATTTTAACCAAGGACATTCTAATCATTTTTATGTTAGACAAATACCTATATTGATATCCTCTTTTTACGATTTGTAAGAACAATCAGGATCCTGATTATTCACCTTACAGGTTTGAGTTTGAGGCTGATAATGCCCTTAATATGGGTGAAACATGTCCCTTGTAACTTTTTATGATAAGATTTAATTTTTAATTTACTAGATCTCTTTGTATTGAATAGGTGGATATTAAAAATAACACTTGTAACATACTTTGTATTCATGTACGTTTAAATATGAGAATTATAACGTGTAATAAATGGTATTGTCGCTGCTGCTGGTTCAGCAGTAATACCATCGCTATATGTAGATGATTTTGCTCTGCATTATAGCTTGCAAAAAATGGCACTTTCAGAGCGACAATTACAGCAAGCTATTAGGAGAGTGGAACAGTGGACCTTAGAACATGGCTTTCGGTTTTCAACCGCAAAGACCTCTGTTGTACACTTTTGCCAGAATGACACTCTTCAGTTCCATCCTGAGCTTTTCTTAGCAAATGTCGCTCTTCCTGTAGTTGACACAGATTTCTTGAGCTCCTTTTCAATAGCAAATTATCGTGGGAGCCACACGTGCAGCAATTTAAAAGTGAAATGCACTAAGAAGCTGGATATTTTGAAGTTTCTTTGCGGCACTACCTGGGGGGGTTGCAGATTGCATGGTGCCCCTACGATTTTATAGGGCACATATTTTATCCAGGTTAGACTACGGCAGTGCAGCATTTGGATCAGCAAGGCAAAGCGTCCTTGCAAAACTGAATAGCATCCACCACAATGGAGTTAGGTTGGCAATGGGAGCTTTTCGTACAAGCCCCATTATTAGCCTGTTCGCCGAATCTGGTTTGCCACCTTTATGCCTGAGGCACAAGCAAATGCTTTTGTCCTATGCTGCAAATTTGCGACATGCCACTTTACCCAAGCTATCCCTGCGTATTACACAATGGAAACCATCGGCTGTAGGCTGCATATCCTCGAGCAACACAACCGGTTGGAATACACCTGGATAGCATTCACAGATTGTTTGATGTACCTTAGGTTCCTTGTCTTGTTAGACGACCAAGTAGGGTATCTCCGTGTATAATACGATGACCTGAAATAATTTTAGATTTGCACACCGGCCAGAAGGGGAACACGGAGCTGTCTATTTATCGGAGACTCTTCCTGTCTGTTGTTGACAGATATCCTGATTGTCGTTGTTTACATGGATGGTTAAAGGGCAGAAGTGGGAATAGGCTGTGTGTTCGTTCTCAACAATAACTGGTTTCTTTTTCCCATCCTGGAAGCCTGTAGTGTGTATACAGCAGAGCTCTATGTTGTTTGTGAAGCTCTGCGGTACATGCTGTCCAATGAGCGCTGACACTTGCTGCTTTGTATAGGCTCCTTGAGCTCACTACAATCTATTGATGCATGTTTCGCTCGGCACCCTCCGGTGCAGCGGGTCCAGGACCTGCTGGCCGGGTGTTCGGATGCCGGCACCAGAATCATGTTTATGTTGCTCCCAAGCTATGTGGGTGTAGAGGGGAATTAGTTAGTTTATAAGGTTGCCAAGGAGGCTGGTACATTGTCCCCGTTGCCTTACAAGGTTTCAGCCAGAGATATTCGTTCTCACATGAGACATTTGGTTATGTCCCATTGGGAGATGGAGTGGCAGGCCACCCCATTGCCGTGTAAGTTGAGAGCGATAAAAGGAGCAACGAAGGTATGGAGGCCTTCCCTTTGCGCCTCTCGGAGGAAAGAAGTGATGTCATCTTTGAATCGGCCCCTGTATAACAACGCACTCCTGTTTACTGAAAACGGAACCCCCTCCGGTATGTACTTGTAGTGATCATCTTGCTGTCGTACACATCCTTACAGAGTGCGTGGACCTGACCGATCTGCACCATAGTCTAAAACTCTTGAGTACCATCTCCCTCATCCTATGAGATGGCGAGCAGTCAGCAGATCTCGTCATCCGTTTTATGAGAGATAGTGGGTTGTTTTATCGTATATAAATGTAGTATTTCCTATTAGTCTTCACATTATTATTTACTGTTTTTTATTCTTGACTCTCTTTTAGTTGTTTGTATGTTTTAATGTGTTTTTTATATTAATTTTGCATGATATTGCATTTTAAGGCATTGTTTTATTCTGCCATAATCTATCATCTATCCTTTTACTGAAAATAAGGCATTGCGAATTAGATCCACTCATTATTTTAAACTCTGTCATTGTTAATCATCATTTGTTTTAAATTGTAGTCGGTGGATACATTTTAAAATTTTAATTATCATATGTCATCCATCTCATACCATTAGGGGCCGATGACCTAGTTGTTAGGCCCCTTTAAACAACATGCATCATCATTAATAATAATAATAATAATAATAATAATAATATGTGAAGATCATCATGAATCGAACATTACTGATAGCGTTTATATTTGCTTATAGGTTACCGTACGGTATTAAGCATAATTGGTACCCACTTCCTCGAGATGTTTCCCTAGCAATCTCCTCGTTCGCTGCCGTTTTATTCATTTTATTGCGGTACTCTACAGGGGCCAATGAATATAGGCAGGGGTGTGCCTCATACTTAGCAAGTAATACACACACAGTATCCCTCGGTCATGAAGACGAAGCCATTTTTTGTTTTTTGTTTTGATTCCTGTTCCTGACAATCCCAGCATGCCTAGCAACCTAGCACACAGTTAATACTTGAATTCCATTGGTAAATTCTGTCAGAGACTTGATCGATTAGATCATGTTCTAATTCACTTTCAAGACTTTTAAAAGACTTCTCAAGTCTTTTGAAATATTGTAAGTGAATTGACAAGTAAACTTGTGAAGTATTGAAAATTCTTTTGAAGTCTTGAATTTGACAAAAATTTGATAATGTACAACAAGCTTTACTCATCCCTTCCAGGAAATACTGAAGTGGGCTTGAGAAGGCTGGCAGTCACCTGAGCATGTAACAGTATACAAGAGTGCTGGCAGCCACCTGAGCAGATAACAGTATGCTAGAGGGCTGGCAGCCACCTGAGCATGTAACACTAAACTAGAAGGCTGGCAGCCAAGTGAACACGTAACAGTATACTAGGAGGCTGACAGTCACCTCAGCACATATCAGTATAGGCAGTAGTACGCTTCAGAGAAGACGTCGCAGAATTGCTCTCGTTCTTGTTACCTTGGATGTGTGCGTGTTCATACAAAGTGTAATTGTCAGTGTAATATCAGGTAATTATGAGTATACAGTTCACTAATATTTCATAGATGATTAGATCTACTTCATACCAGATCTGCTTCCTTTTAGGAGGAATGAAGGGCACCCAGCTCTGTCCTCCTTTCCTCAGGAGGACATATTCAACATAGGTGGTATATTTTTTAGTGTATACCAGAGGTGGTGTTACGTTGGTGGTTAGGCGGTTAAGAAAGGGCTGAATTTTATTAGTCTTGTATTATACCAGTTGGGGTACAATTTTGAATTTTTGGAGAATGAAGGAACTTGAGGCACAGATGGGATTGATTTTTTTTTTTAGGCACAATTTTTCAGAGGTGTGATGTTACAAAACAGTTACTATGAACATAAACTATGTATGTAAACTTTGACAATTTATCAATAGCAAAATATAATTTCATAATGACCAATTATGGAAGGTCCCACACTTTTAGCTGGCACGAGCCTTTGTTTTTCTACAATGAAATAAAAGTCTCGTCAATTTTGAGATCTGCTAATGAGTTTTTCAAGAACACTGTGCAATAAGAAGACACATTTTACCCTCGTTTTTTATTGATCACAGTGTACAAGAGTATACAAGAACTTTTTAGATGAACATTGTGATAAACTGTAACAGTTTATGTAAGTAAATTTTGTAGTTAGTAATAGTTTTTAAGTCCTCTCTTTCACCTCCTCCCCCTTAGCCTTTTTCCAATATTTTTAAGTAGTCAAGTATGTTTTTAAGATTATGAGAAGACTATGCCTTAGCACATTTAACGTTTTTATCTAAACGAAGATATCTGTAGGGGATGATATTTATAATACCTAAAACGAAATGTGTACTACTACTAATTTGTAAACTTGCTGAAGGCACACAAGAAATTGTATCGATAAGGTGGAACAATAATTACCGTTAATTTGTTAAATTAATGTTGCTGTTGATGCTTTCACAGCCCGATTTTCTTGACGCGCATAAGCCCAAAAGCCAATATAGCATCATGTCTTAAATTAAGTTGGAATGTGTCGTCTCTTGTTAATGGTTTGAAATATTCTGCTAAATTGGACTTTTCATCGAAGTCTGCTTTTATGCCACTACAACCAGAAAACTCAAATTTTGGATGAGAAACATGATTGCAGGAAATTATGTAATATATTAGTTTGTATAATCTGTTTCTTGATTCTTTAGACTTATTTCACTATGAGACTCATCTTCATTTGTATTTATCCATTCTGCTTCAGTTTTCTGAGAAGTCAATCAGTTTCATTCTCCAAGTGTTACATTGTCTTAACTCTCTTGGTGCTAGGTGGTAGTGCGAGCACCCGCCCTTTAAATTGCCAAATCCGATCTGGTCAGCCTTTAAAAATCCACTTGGAAGTTGCCAGAGCCGATTACATCGGCCGGCTTAAAATTCTGTGATGTACGTAATTTTGAGCCCACCTATAGTGACGTGCATACTTCTGTTACAACCTGTAGTAAAGGGGCTACACATTAATGTGTGCCTGACCTTGCTTTGGAAGTTCTAAGAGGGTGTTATAGCTTTCACAAGAGTCGTTTCCTGTGTTTACAAATACCGCTAACCGGTCAGTAAGAGATTGCTCCTTGCAGTGAGTGGATTAGTGACAGCAAAATGGCAAGTTGTTCACGTGATAATTTTTCGGCAAGTATTGATAACGATAAATTAATGTAGTATTTGGAACAATGGTAAGTTAACGCGGATGATTTATTGCATAGCGACAGTGAATTTAGTTCAGAGAGTAGCGACAAAATTATACCGGACACGCCCGCGGAATCACTACAGCTAAAGAAGAGACGTTTAATTGTTTCTAATGTCACTAAAGCGACTCTGAATATGGTGGTAGATGAAACTAGTTATAACGAAGATGATGATGTCCCTACAGAACATTTTGTGGAAATTTGTCCCAGTGAACCCGACAACATTCCACAACCTCCTGTCTCCTTCAAAGGAACTTCTTTAGTCACATATAGTCCTCTATCATTACGTAAATGCCAGTCCCCGTGGGCCAAGTGTGTGCCTACCTCTCATGCCTCTCATGGGTTCTATTCCTGCCCAGTCAGGAATATTTGCCTGGTCCTGTGGGTTGATTCGAGGTTCACTCAATCTAAGTGACCCTAAGTGATTCCAATTGATAAGATATCTGAGGGTGAGAGGGCGGCCCCGGTCTAGAAAACCAAGAATGACCAAGAGCATTCGTCTTGCTGACCATGCCTCGCCTCGTAAACTGCAGGTCTCCGAACTGAGCAGCGGTTGCTTGGTACGCCAAAGCAAATCAGGGCTTTAGCACATTATAGAATTCCTAATTATGTATGTTCTGTTGTATTCTAAAATTGTTTCAAATAGATACTAGAACCGAACACGAGAAAATGATTTTGCTGAAAACAAAAATTATGATATCAACTATATTTTTTTTTTTTTTTTTTTTTTTTTTTAATAATTCAGAATTACTTTTATACTATGTTGTCCGCAGGTAGAAAATTTCTTGTCAGTATTTGCCATACATCGATACTTTACAAGCGAATTTTATCGGTGAGTAATATTGTCATGCTTTTACTATTCTCCGGACCACCACCTGAGCAGACTAAAGCGGAAGTGACATCATTGTCTCGTCACACTCGCCGTGGTTGCCAAATGAGCCGGCGCGCGATTCAAAGTTGTACTCCACCACCATAATACAGCACAGATCACCATAATACAGCACAGATCATGGATTGAACCTCGAATGAATTTAAAATAATACATTAACGTATGCGTGTTAGAATCCCATACAGTTTTTTAACGGCTTACATCTTTAAACAATTAATTTACTGAATTACATTTTAAATGTGAAAACCTACAAACTGTTTTCCAGCCAATGACCGGGTCAGGGATGGAATAAATGAAGCCCCATCTTGCGGCGAGGATAGGAATTGAACCGGCTGCCGAAGCCTGTCTCGCTCCTCTGAGGCAATGATTAATGACTGACAGATGAAATTAAATGATACTGGAGAGTGTTGCTGGAATGAAAGATGATAGGAAAAAACAGAGTACCCGGAGAAAAACCTGTCCTGCATCCGCTTTGTCCACCATAAATCTCACATGGAATGACCGGGATTTGAACCACGGAACTCAGCGTTGAGGGGCCGACGCACTGCCACCTGAGCCACGGAGGCTTTCACAATTTTAACGTACTAACTACAATTTCACGCTTAAAGCATTCCGAACAAATTCTTTGGACATAAACAGTAAACATTACATTCATTAAGTTATTACTATTATTTGTGAATATATATAATCTTTTATTATTTATTATTCACTATTATTATCTAAATATATGGTCCGATTCCTGATTGAAATGAGCTGCTACTCACGGGCGACTTATGAATAAGCGAGAGAAGTGAGGATTATGTACTACATATTATTATTATTATTGTTATTATTATTATTATTATCATTATGCAGGAGGTTTGCCTGCTGCCATTTCTTGGTGGATACAGTATTTTTGTATCCATCTCTTGGCACAGGCCAGAGTAAACTGTAGCTTCCACCGAAGTCCCAGTCTAATCCATGGCTGTGACAATATGGAAGCTGCTGGGGTATGGGTGGTGCTGAGTAATGACATTCGGAGCACGACTAGTGCATCTGAGTGTTATGAAAGGTGTTGCTCGTAGGGTCAGTCGTGCTGCAATAGCACTTTCTGACCCAGTGAGGAAAGCAATGGCAAACTACCTCACTCCTCGTCTTGCCTAGTACGCCTCATTTTGGTGCTGCCATTGGTTTTTGCGGTTTCCTTATAACCGCATAACCTTTGGTGGTGCTATTTGAGGATCCAACCAGCCTCTGGGCTGATGACCTAACAGACAGACAGATGCAGGAGGTTTCAGCGTCAGCTTACCTTGTGCGGCAGTAATTAATCTGTGTCACTATCGAGTGGCTGCACACCTCAGTCGGAATCGGAGCCGGGGTCAGTTCACGAGGTAAACTAATCCCGCCGTCAATACTATTCGCTCGGAAATGCTTATAAATAGACAGAATCATATTTCTCTCGTCGGACGTAAAAATCTTGCGTTTCTTCTTCAACTGATAACAGTCTGGTGAATTTTTGTTCAGATCCATTGCACAATGATATCCAATAATGAGTAAGAAGAAACCTACAAACGTACAGGAGACTACAAGAATTATGAATTAGCACACAATACGCACATAAACTGTTTTTGTAAAAGCGAAGCACATTGATATAATTCTGTCGCTGCTGTTTTAAACAGACTGTGTTTGGAATTGCACCCACGTGTTCAGGACATCCACTGAGTGAGTAAGTATGGCAGCTCCGCATTGACTGCATCATTGCCAAAACTCGCTGAGTAGCGCTGCCCCCTCGCCCACCGTGTTACAACACTGTAGGCGCTGCCCCTGTCGCCCGCGCCATCCCCTGGTCTATACTCTCACTTCCGCTTTAGTCTGCTCAAAAGGTGGTCCAGAGAATAGTAACATATGATTGAATTTTTATTTTTTATGTTTTTATTTTTTGTTCAAATTAGTTATTCTATAGAATTGTACTTAGCAATACATTATACATAATTACATACATTCTTTTGTATTGTAAATTATTTTTTTCAAAGTAGATATTGAGAAAGTGCGAGAATGTTTTTCTCTTCCTAAAAATAAACGTTATTGACAACTATAAATCAACAGTAAAACGTTTTTGACTCTTCATATCACTGTAAACCAGTTGCTTATTCTATGTAGTCGATATGTAGAAAATTTCATGCCAGTATTTGCTATATACCAGTAGATATACGCAAATTTTAAAATACATTTATTTCCACTGAAAACGGCCTGGCACTTTACGGTAGTAGAGTGGAGGCGGAGCTCTGGCCTCTTCCAGCTGATGGTGAGCGGCCGACCAGATCGGCTCCTGGCTCTGAGAGGGTACCTAAAAGTGTATTGAACTTTAAAGCTTGCAGCCATGTACAGTCTACTGTCAGATGTCCACTTCAATAAAAGCACAAGGTTTCAGATGCAAGAAAATAGAATTTTCTGCCATCTTGCAGAGTATATATCAAACAAAATGCAGATACTACAGAATTACTAATAATGTTATTTGCTTTACGGTCCAGTAACTACTTTCTTACGGTTTTCGGAGACGCTGAGGTGCCGGAATTTTATCCTGCAGTTCTTCGTTTACGTGCAAGTAAATCTAACAATACGAGGCTGACGTATTTGAGCACCTTCAAATACCACCGGACTGAGCCAGGATCGAATCTGGCAAGTTGGGGTCAGAAGGCCAGCACCTCAACCGTCCGAGCCACTCAGCCTGGCATACTGCAGAATTGAATTGGCTGGAGCTGAAAAGCATTAAGCCAGTTTTCACTACTTTTTAGTAAAGAGGGAGAGAGATGTTATTACCTCAGTAGAACATAACAACAACATTAATATAATGTTCTTTATTGTGGGGCTCCTACTCAGGATGTATTTGAGTGGAAGGCCATTTTTTAATTTAATAAACTATTTTCAAAATCAGTTCATGCCTTTCAGCAGCGTGGTCAATTTAATGCGGTTTAAATCCATTCATAATGAATATTTTGCATGATATATTGTCTAAAAATGTATTTGTAACATTAAAACCACAGAGACCCTGTACAAGTATAAATTCCAACACCACTATGGAACGTTACAAGGATTTCCTTTCATTTGCCGTATTTGGCAACTTATGGTCAGTTATACTGGCTTTACTAACCTGCAATTTTCGCTTGTTTCCTTCTCGTTGATCTTTCTCTGACTAGTTTATGTAAGGTAAATCTTAAAGTTCAACAACAATAAAGGTGTTTTAATTTAATCCACCATATTCAGTACTTTTATTTCCACTTATAGTGGTTACATAAATAGACTCACAGTTAAATGGGACATGTTTCGCCCTCAATTAAGGGCACCTTCAGCCCGAAAACAATCAAGAGTAAAACTAATATTAAAAGTGGAAGCTAAAAGTTTGGCCAGTTATTAAAATTCGGGACATAAAAATGTGAAAAATGATACAATATATAAAGATGCTAATGGAAACGCCGTCAATGATTAAACTAAAATCTTGTTGGAGACTAAAACTTCTTCCATTAAAATTCCAATTAAAACGGTTCATTTAAAATGTTAGTGGAAAACCTAAGTGGTAATAATATAAAGCCAACGATATGAGGGAATGAACATAAGCATAAACATGATTGTCATAAATATAATATGTCCAAGGCCACTGATGAAATTCGTCAGCATGAAGTGAGACAGAAGCATCAGTTGAAAAATTGTATGTGGCCCTTAGCACCGTAGGTAATACTATTGGCTGAAACCTTGCCAGGAAATGTCAGTAGATACTGAAATAATGTTTTCATTTTGACATTTTGCTTCAATTTGGCGTGCATCCAAACCAGATGATGTGTTCGTATGAATATGTTCCTGAATATTCCGACAGAGAAAACTGTTAATATCATTCATGATAATATTTGTAAACACAGTAATCTTAGTAAAATGGAAGTAGAAGAATTCACTAGGTTGTTAAATTTCATGTTAGACAATAATTACTTCTCATTTAACAATAATATTTATAAATGGAATGGATTAGCAATGGGTGACCCAATATCGGGCATCCTTGCCGACATATTTATGGATTCAATCGAACACAATGAAATAATAGCAAAAATTAAAGGAATTGATTTATGGTTGAGATATGTGGATGATACGTTTGTAATCATAAACAAAGATGTCACTAATAGTCAAGAAATCTTAAATAAGTTAAATGAAATCGAACGTAATTTGAAATTCACGAAAGAGGACGAAGTCGATAACTCATTGAATTTTTTAGATGTAACAGTTACGCGTAAGGTTAACACTTTTGATTTCCAAATATTTAGAAAACCGATACAATCATCTACAACTATAAACAATTTTTCTTTGCACCCGAATTCACATAAACAAGCATCTTTTCAGTCTGATTTATAGAACACTTAGAATCCCTCTATCTCCCAAAAATTTGAAGAAAGAATTAAATTATATTAGGTACCTTGCTAAACAAAATGGTTTCAAAATAGAAATGATCAACAAATTAATCAATAAAATTAACAAGTTATCCACAAATCTGATACAAAAAAAAAAAAAAAAAAAAAAACTGAGTATGCTACATTCACTTTTAATAATCCAGCTGTACACCAGATTACTAACGTATTCAAGAAACATAATATTAATATAGCTTTCAGAACTACTAATACTAACCAGTCCATATTCTTTAATCATAAAAAAGTTAATTATGATAAAAATTGTTATTTGGGATCAGGAGTATACAGACTCAAATGTACTCGTTGTAATTTTTCATATGTTGGACAGACTGGGAGAAGTTTCATGGCAAGATACATGGAACACGTTAACGCGGAAAAACATAGGAAATACTCAGCGATGAGTTTGCATATGAGGGAGACCTAGTGATAATTAGCAACATAGAAAAAGGGAGAATGTTGAACGAATTAGAAAGTTTATATATCTATTTAGATCAGACGTACAATAAGCAACAAAATCTTAATGAAACCACGGACAGTAAAAGTATGTTACATGAATTAATGCCAAAATTATTAAAGTCAGTCAGTTCGAATAAATTTAGGATACCTAATGTATTTAATTCTTCATACTCTAATACTCCTCCCATACCTACAGATATTAAGCCTACTTCCAACAATACGGTTGACTCCGCCCCTTTGTCAGCCTCGTCACAATTGACTCCACCCATCCTCTCCTCCCTTCCACACTCCCCTATTCCTTCCCCTCCGAGTTCACTGCCGCCTCTTCAGCACAGTTACAACACCAGACTCAGAGCCAACAGAAGGGCAGCAACCTACACAACAGTAGATAATAAATAACAACTTTCAACTAACATGTAAGTCCTCGTCTGTTTCAATTTATGTAATCCGAATTCTCTCCTTACTTCTTATTTAATCTTTTCCTTCTCTTACAGAAAACATTATTTCAGTATCTACTGACATTTCCTGGCAAGGTTTCAGCCAATAGTATTACCTACGGTGCTAAGGGCCACTTACAATTTTTAAACTGTTGCTTCTGTCTCACTTCATGCTGACGAATTTCATCAGCGGCCTTGGACATATTATATTTATGAAAATCATGTTTATGCTTATGTTCACGCCCTCATATCGTTGGCTTTATGTTATTACCACTTAGGTTTTCCACTAACATTTTAAATGAACTGTTTTAATGGAAGAAGTTTTAGTCTCCAACAAGATTTTAGTTTAATCATTGACAGTGTTTCCATTAGCATCTTTATATTATATTGTATCATTTTTCACATTTTTATGTCCCGAATTTTAATAACTGGCTAAACTTTTAGCTTCCACTTTTAATATTAGTTGTACTCTTGATTGTTTTCAGGCTGAAGATGCCCTTAATTGAGGGCGAAACATGTCCCATTTAACTGTGAGTCTATTTATGTAACCACTATAAGTGGAAATAAAAGTATTGAATAGGTGGATTGTTGAACTGTAAATTTTCAATACGGACCAAAAATGAGATTTATAACATGTAATAAGGTAAATCTTATCCGTTATGATGATTTCTTATGAAGATTGCCTTGTCTTTTTCTTTTGGAAGACATAATACCCATGTAGCACACACTTCTTATCAGGTTCCCTAACGTAAACAATGAGCAACCAGAAAATGCCGCGAAATAATGTAACGTTCAGAGATTTTTCAGTGTGGCGATCATTACTTAAGGAATGCGGCGTTGAATGGTAAAAAGTCAGACTGAATGCTTTTCTCCTCCGATCACGCTACACGTAGCATTTGTTTCTGGTATGAAGAGAAGACTGAAGTAATTCTTTCTTGTGCTGTTCGAAGGCCATTTCTTCAATACTTAGGAATACTGAATGATAACAAAATTTTCAATTTTGACTTAATGGTTTTCATCTCTGGCCGATTCAATTATATCTCATTATACCAAGGTGATAATACTATTAGAAGTTGGAAGACTTGTGTATATGTCGTGTATGCTAAATGATATGTGCACAGTTACAAATATAACCTCTATTTTCTATACTTGACACAAAAATTTGGTACAGCGTCGATGCTTTCATGTGTGTTAATTCTTCTTCCTGTATTCAGTATTTGTTCCGTTCCCAAACTCCTGTTTGTAATTGTGCTGCAGAGTTAACCACAACTGTCCTATTTGATAAGATATTCCAAGTACCTAACATTAAGTAACAACAAAATATTTTTATGAATAAAACACTGCCTGATATATTGATCTAATTTTATATAGGATGACCCAACTAGTACACACACAATTACATTGAGAATGGATGACAAAAGTCCTCACAGCATGTCTCCAGGCCCTCTTAACCCGGTATGGGGACCGTTCCTTAATCTTGATTGACTGGTCACCTTTCACTTTGCTTCTCGCTCATTCCGTTAACTCAGCAGCTTCACGCGCACAGATTAAAACAGTCTGTTAGCAATCACAACACACAACTGTTCCTTGGCTTGACTACAGAGAAGTCTGTCGCTCACATAATTGTTCCATGTGGCTGGTCCACGTAGGGAACTACTCGAGCACATATGAGGGCAAGTCAATAAGTATCTGCAATTTTGCTCTAATTGTCTTCAGGTTGGGTCTATGGCATTGTGTGCTCACCAGCTTCTTGATGGCACCGTTGTCTAAGTCTGTGGTAGGTTTCAGCGTTATTAGATCAGTACAGCCTACGCTGTTGCAACATAAAAATGGCCACGCCACACTCTGTTTACACCAAGGAAGAACAGCGTTCCATAATACGTTTTTTGTGGTCTGAGTGTGTACCAGGAGCGGAAATTCAGAAAAGACTTTCAGTACAATACGGGGACAATGTTTTGCCACAGCACATGCTTCCATTCCATGCTCTGATGTTTGCTCTCAGGTTTGAAATGATGAACCCATGTTTCATCTCCTGTGATGATTTTCAGGAACGTTTAACCTTCATTAGCATGACGGTCCAGTAGGTGCTGACAGATTCTCGCATGATTAAGCTTCTGCTCTTCATTGAGATGTTTTGAAACCTATTTCGAACAGACGTGGGAAAGTTAAGCCTGTTATGCATGATTTCATATGCAGAACCATGGCTAATTGTGCATATGGTTTGCCACGTCATCACCAGTCAGTCGTCTGTTATTCAGGATCATAACACGCACTTGTTCAATATTGGGCATCAGTTACGGCTGCAGATGGATGTCCGGATCTTTCCTCATCCTTCACTCTTGTGGGACCCCGTCTGAATTGTTCAATCCGCTGGTAAACACTTCGCTGTGGCAAAACATTGTCCCTGTATTGTGCTGAAAGTCTTCTGTGAATTTTTGCTCCTGGTACACACTCAGACCACAAAAAACAGATTACGGAACGCTGTTCTTCCTTGGGGTAAACAGTGTGGCGCGGCCATCTTTATGGTGCAACAGTGTAAGCTGTACTGATCTGATAACGCTGAAACCTACCACAGACATAGACAACGGTGTTATCTAGCGGCTGTTGAGCACACAACGCCATAGACCCAACCTAAAGACAATTAGAGATTCTAGTAATCTTGAGGATGTGGCTGGAGAAGGAACTAGTTTTGTGTTTCAGAAAGTCCGTGTGAAAACCAGACCAAAATATAATACAAGGAGCAGCCTCTGGCCAGCTGGGAGGTCCCCAGTCTGACTCACTTGTTCCTTCCAGGAAATACCGAAGGGGGCTTATAGTCTCTCGATGATGTAACAGTATTACTGATTCCTGTCAGAAGTAGCACGCTCTATTTAACAATTCGATCATGCTTTCACGGTCAAAAGCTTCCTTCAGCTTCTACAAATGGAATTTCATGCTCGTCAGGTGCTACCAACATACTTTTCACTTTTGGTTCTAGTCACCATAATACTGAAGGATATATAGCCCAGAATTTAAATAAAATATGCTGTGAATTAAGTTGTGTTACCAGTTTGGCCCCTTAAAAGAATGCATGGGCGGATCATATGTAAAAAAAAATATCTTTTTTTATGCATGCCTGTAGAGTGCCCGAAGAGTTTGAGGTTTTTAAAGCACATGTGGGTTTTCTGGAGGGGAGCAGCAGCCTTGGGAACTTGATTTGTGCTCAGTCAGTTATTATGATGAATGAGTGTGAGGTGTAACTTGCTGTTGTAGGTGGTGGTGGTGATAATCATCATAATCGTATGGCTTCAGCTACAGTGTGTACACATTTTAATTTGATGCCATCTAGTCGCCTGCTCGCCAGTTTCTACGTTCCGTTTTACTCTAGGCTTACTAGATGGCAGAGTAAATCAAATCTATCTTGGGCATATATAGCTGACATACAATAGAGGGAAATTTGATTGAACCACCTTTTTTCAATACATACCGGTAATATGTTGTTAATATAAGCACAACATTTTTTATTCAGTACCGGTTTCGTCCTCACAGCGTAACCTGCTATGTAATTGCAATTATCTAAAACTGTCACACTGTTTCTGATACTGAGAGGTGTTGAACTGTCAGTACACATCACTATTCAGTTTCAGGGGGTGACATCTGTTATTCTATTGTAAAGCACATTTAGCAATCTTAAATTAGTCTCTTCTTAATTTTTGTTTACTTAAAATCAGTTATCTTATTTCCCTCACCATATTATTAACTTTCATTGAAATAAAGCATTTATATCTGGGAAAGCAGAAAAATAATGGTTTTCATTTCTATAAAATATCACCAGGGACCAGTGCTCTTACTTTTAAGTTGTTTGAAATATTGGCAGCAACTGTAATGAGCAGAATTGAGCAGGTGATTTTATGGCAATTGAGTCCTGCTTGAGGTGCTTTATTACCAGGCTATCAACATCATGATTGGCACTTAGCACTGTACAGTGAGATGAGATCATGTATAAATCAACCATATTGGTTTACAAGACTTCTCACCTTATCCTTTTATACCTACTTGTTTGTAGCCAAGTTGCTGGCCCAGTAGTGACCCACTCTTGCTCCTTGATGCGTCATATTTTCATGTGCTCTAATCGTTCAGTCTAAGTAATATATTTCATCTTTTGCATAATGCTTTTTGCAGGTTGCTCGGATCCATACTGCAACCCAATGTCGCTGTGGACAAAAGCACAGCAATTACAAGGTGATGCACTACAACAGGTGCGAGCCGTATACGGCGAGCACTTTCCCATTGAGGTTCGACACTTTCTGGCAGCATGGATCGAAGAGAAAATGTGGTAAGTATCCCATATCATTTGGTCTGTTTGTGCATATGATGGCTATTTCTATGTTATATGTCTTAAACTCTACATGTACCTAGATTACCCTCTTCATTCTGTTTATCTTGGGAGAATCTCAAATTTAGCTACAGAGTCCTGGTGTCTTTATTCACAATTTCTAGAACCAGAATGCAAAATGCCGGTTTATTAACAATTAATAACAGATTAAATATGAAACATTCACATTAATAAAGCATCTTAATAATCTTAAGATTTTGATCATGTGTTTGAGAGCAAGTATTACTTTTTTGTTCTAAAGAAATACTTCTAAATTTAATGATGTGGTCATTGTTGAGTACACAACCTACTGAGGTAGGTGTTAAGCTAGCAACCTCATCTCATTTCATCTTTTGCCTGAAAGGTGATGTTATAATTTATGGAACATAATCTTGCTGTAGAAACTACCTGTCCATGCCAAGCTGTGTGACATATTATTTTTTAGTTCATGTTGTTTGTGCACGAGTCTTATTTCGCCGTCTCTCCCACCCTTTGGTGGGGTTGCGGTTGTGAACTGCAAACTCGTGGCTTTGGTTCTGTTGTAGGGGTAGATGCCCTTCCTATCGCCAATGCTTCGTGGACAATTTTATTTACTGTTGGGTGTATCTGTGGTGGGAGTCAACTATGGTGTATTGTGTGCATATTATATTGTTTCTGCATTAATACCATACAATAATTAATACAGTGAAATCTGCCTAAGGCAGCCACCTGTTCTTCCAAAAATATGGCAGTTACTCTATTTGCTTGTGTATTAGACCCCCTCGTGTATTAGGCTCCCAGAGATTTTTGAGACAAAGATAATGAAGGGAATAAATCTCTCATACAAGACCCTCCCCTCCAACGTAATTCGTCTAAACGATTCCACTTCAAAGCGGGTAGTAGCCTTATTGAAGTTCTGATGACATCGCACAAACTTGCGAATAGTTTCGTCTGTACGACCTGCGCAGTGCAAAAGCGTCAAAATTCATGCGATGCATCTGTGTTTTGTACTTGAGAGATGTCAGCCTCTATAGCGGTAGACTAACTGCAGCTCTGGCGTCGCACATACAGGTGAACAGTTTCGTGTCCGACCCACGCAATGTATGCAAGCATGCATCACTCATGCCATATTTTGTAGTTAAGAATGTCGGCCAGCGTAATGGTTAGCACAATTAGCTGCCATTCTCGGGCGCCTGAGTTCATTCCAGGTACCGTACTGACAGAGATTTAAGAATGACAGGATATACGGTAAAAATGGTGCATGCAGATCCCCTTCATTGGGGGCGTGCCAGTACTTTAGTTCAGCAATATTCACAGTTGTTGCTTTTAATTTAGCAGGAGAGATTATTAACAAAGTGATTGTTTAATATCTTGTAACTCGGGCCGATATGTCATTTTTTAGATAAGTAGGTTTAAAGCACGATACAAACAATCCAGTCATAATGATTGTTTTACTCGGCAAAGTACCTAACAAAATAGAAGAATAATGTTATTGATTTTACTTTCCCACTACCTTTCTTCACGAATTTTGGAGACGCCAGACAAAACATACTATGCTTTAATAAAAAACGGAGGCAACGATTTTACGAAATTGAGCATTATGATGATAAAAACGCATTACTGCCACACCTGTAGATATCCATAAATACGGCAAGCTTTCCTGTTATTTATGTTTATTCTTTCAGTCGTGGAACTTCTAACACTATCCGGGCACTTATAGCATACATACCCAACCTCGATTTAGACGGGAGACTCCCGACTTTCGACAGTTCTTTCCGCCTCCCGGTTACTCTATTATTTCTCCTGATTTTAGATTATTTTTTGGTGAATTTGGAACATTTGTTTTCAAATGCCACCATTTGAGCTTTTTTATGCCAGTGGCCAGAAGTCCTTTGCTCATTGGCCGCTTTCAAACAAAATATCGGCGTTTATTAATGCGAGAAATGTGCGTGAATGTGCGATGTTTGTTTGAACCTGTATATCGCGACGCATATATCGATTGTCAATCTCTCGTTCTCGCGTGTTCATGTTCGTTCACAGTTCACATCAGTCTAGTCAATTCTAGAGACTAGTCCCTAGACATGGAGTCTCTTTTAGTAATTTAGTGACAGAATTTCAATTATAACGACTAGTGACTTATTTAGAGATTTTAGGAGCCCTTTGGAGACAATTCTGACTAATTTTAATTTATCTCAGTATAAATAAAATGAGTTTTGTCTGTACATTGCTCAGAATTTAAAAAGAATGATATTTCCGTGCCAGTCGTGACCATAGTAACAAGGGGGAAATGTACGCTTTAATTTTCCGTAATTTCTGTCTGTATGAATGTATGTACGCACGCTCATCACGAGAAAATGGCTGAAGAGAATTTAATGAAACTCGGTATGTAATGCCGGGGAATAATTCGCTACAATCTAGGCCATAAATAATTTTATTCACGCTGAGTGAAATGGTAGTTTAGGGGTAGGCTTAAAATGTAATCGTCAAATATTTTATTTTTGGCCCTATTGATAAATACTACATAACTAAAGTTACATGTTGTTAAATTTTCTATCATTTATATCTTAAACATTTTTACTGTACCGGCTATGATAACAGAGATATTCGTGAATTTGTATTTTTAACCGAGCTCGATAGCTGCAGTCGCTTAAGTGCTGCCAGTGTCCAGTATTCGGGAGATAGTGAGTTCGAACCCCACTGTCGGCAGCCCTGAAGATGGCTTTCGGTGGTTTCCCATTTTCACGTCAGGCAAATGCTGGGGCTGTACCTTAAGACTACAGCCGCTTTCTTCCCACTCAGACTTTTCCTGCCCCATCATCACCATAAGACCTATCCGTGTCGGTGCGACATAAAGATTTTGGATTTTTGTTGCTAAGTCCATATCAGTGCTGAGGTACGAGAACATGGGTGAACAGAATTTAATGAAAATCGGTAGCCTATGTGAAATCAGGAAAT
This sequence comes from Anabrus simplex, assembly GCF_040414725.1. NCBI lineage: Eukaryota > Metazoa > Arthropoda > Insecta > Orthoptera > Tettigoniidae > Anabrus > Anabrus simplex. The sequence continues at coordinate 44,394,796 of NC_090266.1, read as the reverse complement.
AAGGAACTACATTGTACATAATTTTATTCATCCTGTTCAAAATTGTAGTTTAGGGAAATGTGTTAAAATTTAATTTTAAATTACCTATCTTATTGGTCATCTCGAAAAGTACTACATAACATAAGTTACAGAGAATACAATTTCCGATTATTTATATGTTATTCAGTTTTACCGTACCAACTATAATAATATTGGTGATGGTGATTAAATTGTGAAGAATTAGGAAAAAGTCGTGAAGGAACGATCGCTTGAATAATACACAAGAGGGAGTCATGAAAGAAAGGACGACTCACTTTACGTTAGATGCTCTAATAGCACAAAGTCGGAAGAAAGCTAAATGTGAAAGCCTGCAATAAAGAAAGCTCATAAAATTGATCAAAAATAACATTACGCTGACCATTGTTGTGTATTCTGCTGCCATTTATCTCCGATAGGTGGGATTACTGCTGCATACCTGCCTGGCAGGTATGCTATCTAGTATAACAGCCTGCCTGAATATTGGTGGGAAGTAGTCGATGAGTTAGGCCGCGTGCACACTGAGCGCGCTTCGCATAGTGTGTCACGTGTTGCTCAACGCTAAGCGTCACGCTAAGCATAACCAGTGCTTTGTTCGTAATCCAGGTGTTCACACCGTCCGCGCTCTGCTGCACTGAACGCCTATCTTACAGCTAAGCGAAGCGCCAGGCAACGCGCAGTGTTGGTTAATTGCTTAGCGTTACCTAGCAGGTTCTGAATCTATGGAAGAAGAAATTATTCATGCAGTGTTTCAAAGAGAAGAAATATGGAACCCAAGACACAAAAACTGTAAAAATGTAACTGTTTTGCAAAATAAGTGGACTTAAGTATCTACAACAGTTGTATCGCATTCCTACAGTAAGCATATACAGCAATATTACTTCTACTGTCACACTTTACTGGGCTTAACATTGTGACAGGATGAAATTGGGTATGGATTTTAGTGTCGGAAGTGTCCGAGGAGAAGTTCGGCTTGCCAAGTGCAGGTCTTTTGAATTGACGCCCGTATATGACCTGCATCATGATGAGGATGAAATTATTATAAATACACACATACACCCAGCCCCCGTGCCAATGCAATTTATTAATTATGATTACAATTCCCGACTCTGCTCGGAATCGAACCCGGGACTCTGTGACCAAAGGCCAGTACGGTAACCATTTAGCCACGTAGCCGGACACTTTGTGACAAAGTGCATAGAATCTCCCAGGCTCTGTCATATCGTTTTATAATTTTGCCAATGGAGGGTGGTAACATGAAGAATATCACTCTGCAGGCTAGTAGTGGGCTTGGAAGTAAATATTTCTGTTTATTAATTATATTTGTCATACATTTACTCGACTTTTGTTACGATGATTAATTGTGTATGCTAATTGTAACAATATTGCAAAATACTCTTTATAATTATTATATAACGAGCGTGATTTAGCCGGAAATTTAATTTCCACGTGTTTGCTGCACGGTGCTCCTAGTTATTTCGGAAAATTCAATTTCTCCCAATACTTCTCTGCTACTTGATGCCACATTTCAGTTGCAGGGTTTGGAAGGTCAAAGGTATTTTTTTTTTCATTCTTAAGTAATCATAAATTATCGCGATAAAGTCTTGCATCTCTGTGCAAACGATGGAATTCTCTGAAAGTAATTCCTTCTTCATTAAATTCATGAACCCACTTTCGATTCTTTTTCCTAATTTTCAATTTTAGGTAACTGTTATCAATCAGTAAACTGTTTCTAGTGTACTTGGATAACGGCATTAGTTTGTGACCACCCTAAAACGCCTCGCACCAAACTAAGCTGAGAGCACAGCGTAGAGTATTCGGTGTGAACAGCAAGCACGCCTTGCGCTGTGCATAGCATTTCATGCTACACGCGACACACTATGCGAAGAGCGCTCGGTGTGCTCGCGGCCTTAGAGATCTCTCTGCTTTAGCATGCCATTCCTCTGCTTCATAAATTTTCTGATACTACTGGTACGTAACACGCTGGATCATCATAGTATTCCAACTGTTTGATCCCTACTCTGAGGCAGTGATTGGAATGAGCAGTGTGCACACTTAAATGGAATAGTTACACAGGAGTGTTTGCAGTTGTTTGCATCCTGATCATTCTAGCTCTGGAACTTTGCACTGTTAGATCGACACCGTAGTACTTTTCGTTAAAAATACGAAAATGTGCTGTTTTTCATTTTATCGAATATTTCATATGACAGCATTGCTTTTAACCGCAACATTCATAGCGACATCATTGTAACGACCTATGTTGACTGTTGACTTCAGTTGGGAAAACTATAAGGACAGTCTTTCTGAGAATTCCGTTGCGAAGCACGGGTACATCAGCTAGTTATTTGATACAAATAGCATTGCGCTTTGCACAATCACACGGGCGCTTGATGCAATATATTAAACTATGCATTTGCTAAGTAATGGCATGACTGATTCACACATGTGGAGCATGAATTCATACTATTTTCGGAAGGCTTATCAGAGACCGATCATCTCATTCACATACTTCCTATGAGGGAATAGAGATGTGTAATTTTTAGCCTTGTAGCCTCGTATAGCAGCATTCGGGCTTTGAGACAGCAAGTGTTATAAATATATCATAGTACTGTATTGCGCAAGACATGTAGAGTAAGCAGTTTTGACCAATTGTATCTCCTTATTTTTCCTGATTTTCATATCAAAATCTCCTGATTTTTGGTTTTATAAAGTTGGCAGGTATGCTAACCTAAACAATGGAGCCTTTCTTTTCTCAATTACAACTGTTTAGGTAAATCCTAATGTGATAAATGTAGAGAACAAGAATGAAATATACTTAAAAATAAAGGTTTGGCATTTAACAGCTGCAGTTATCCAAAGAATGCTTCCAGTCACTATGTATTACATAGGGGAGTACAACTCGTAAAATATGCTAGTTGTCAGCTGGTGTGTCTGGTATGCTTTCTACAGCACAGCTTTATTCGGAAGGTGTGGCTTCAGTTACATAAACACAAACTGGAAATAAGGCACAATCTCCAGAAACCATTTACAAATAGATTCTCACTTTTTGGACTCCATAGTCAGGAATGAAACTATTTTTTAAAGTTTTAAAAAGATGGGATCTTGAATGCTCTCGATGGCAGTGTATGGCTGACAAAATGGCAGTGAAGATTTCACGTGGAATGACAACACGCCGGTAGCAGGGAAGTTGGCAGCACAAGAAGATAATTCAAATGAAATCTGTGATCAGGCCTACTGCTCAACTGACAGAGACAAATGACTGGCCATTAAATTATTTCGATTAATATTGCATAATGCAGTAATACGATACTCTTATTCGTTTTCTCTTTGGGGTCGAGTATGAAGTGAATAATCTTCATAGCGAGTTTTCCTGACCGGATGCCCTTCCTGACGTCAACCTCATCAGTGTTAATGAGATGAAACAAATGACGTGATAAGACTAATTAAAACTGACTTTATTTACTTTATATGTAGGCCTAAAAGTTGTGTTCACCATTTGTTTTTTTTTTAAATTTAGAAATACTGTTTTCCAAAGTAAATAGCTGGTAAAAACAGAATACAATCATTAGTTTGTTAAGGAATAGTGTAGAATATTTACATGTACAGAGGTGCCAGCTGTTATGGATTGTCCTTAATTATTACGGATTTCACCTCATGTTTAACGGAATTAGGGTCCAAGGGGAAATAATTACGGAAAAGCTGTCATTATCACGAAAAAATAATTTTCTACAGGAAAATAGAAAAGAAGGAAAAATGTTCAATCCTTTCGAGCCTTTCTCCTAAATCATGCTAGTTTTAATGCTTGTGAGTTGGCAGCGATACTCATTCAATCGTGACTTCTTTTTGCTACCCATAAGCGTTGTGAAATTAATTGTGAATGAAGGAGCTCTGGTGTTGATCTTCTCTATTATAAATATTTCTGTAATTTTGTATTTGCTACGCTAAGAGTACCTGGCAGTTGACAGAAAGAATGAGAAAGAAGTGAGGCCTACATTAAAGCGTATCTGCACTGGAATTGCTTATGGTTCAGAAGACAAAAACGTCATCAGAGTGGGAAGGCTGCTTCAAGAAAAACTACACTGGAAAGCAGCTGCTGCATGAAAAACAAGCTACAAGGAATGTTTTATCACAGAAGTAACAGGTTGTGTGCAAACGTTATTGTGTATTATGATATACACTGACTTAGTAAATGTCATGGGATAGTCACCTAATAGCGTGTTGGGCCTCCTCTGGCCCTGCTAAATTCAGTGAGACGCCGTGGAAGTGAGTCGACAAGTTCATGGTAGTCCTCTGGACGCAGCTGACACCAAATCTTCTGCAGAGCGGCCGCCAATGCTGGTCTGTTCGTGGGAGCAGGATCCATGGCACGGAGCCTGCGTTCCAGGACATCCCAGATATGCTCTATAGGGTTTATATCGGGGCTCCTGGGTGGTCATGGGAGTCATTGGATCTCCGCTGCATGTTCCTGGAACCATTCCCGGGCGATGTGGGAGCGATGTGGCGGCGCGTTATCATCTTGAAACACCGCAGAACTGTCTGGGCGCTGGAAGGCCAAAAATAGGTGGAGATGGTCTCCGAGCAGCTCAACATACCACGTACCATTCAAGGTCTCTTCCAGAACAACTAGGGGCCCCATTCCATACCAGGAAAATGCACCCCATACCATAACAGACACACCAGCGCCCTGGACCACACCTTCGAGGGATGCAGGATCCATTGCTTCATGTGGTCTGCGCCATACACGGTACCTCCCATCAGCATGGTGCAGTTGAAGTCGTGATTCGTCTGACCCTATCATGTTATGCCATTGTTCCAGTGTCCATCCCTGGTGACTGGTGACAAATGCGCGTCGTTGTGCCTGATGACGTTGGGTTAACAGTGGCACACGTGTGTGGCGCCGGCTCCCATTCCCCATAGAACCCATGTTCCTATGGATTGTTCACTGGGAGATGTGTCTAGCACGGCCTGTGTTGAATTGAGCCGTGATTTGTTGCACAGTTGCCCGTCTTTCACTATTGACAATCCGTCTCAGATGTCACTGGTCACGGTCATCGAGGGTGGCTGGACAGCCGGTCGTTTGTCTGATGTGGACGGTGACACCTGCATTCAACCATTCACGATACACCCTGCACACGGTTGATCGTGTGAAGCCGAATTCCCGCACCACTTCCAAAATCGCACTTCCCATCCGTCGGGCACCGACCACCATACCCCGTTCGAACGGTGTCAGCACACGACGACGTTCCATGTTACACCTGTCATATGCACAGCCACAGCTCACAAGGTCTCATATACAACTGCCGCTGGCACAGGGGGCGTGTGGTGCGCAGACAACACACCTGCACATCAGTGCTCCGCTATCCCATGACATTTGCTCAGTCAGTGTACTTTCAAATAGATTGCTGGACGGAAGGGCAAAAGGGGTGTCATTATCAAGAAGTAAAGAGCATGTTTTGGACTTGAAATTTTTCTTGGGTTGTGGAGGGCGATTACTGATAATCCACTTCAAAGGTTGGCACCTCTGCATGTACAGTTTATAGCTCTTTATAGTTTAGAAGTCGTGTTTTCACTGTACAAAATGAGGTTATCACATTGTTCCCTCCCTCCACCCCCTTAGTTTTTTGGCTGTGAAAGTGGAAAATGTAAAGGGGTTCTAATACGCGAGTAAATACGGTAGTTCAGGTGGCCGCTAAATTGAGATTATGGAATTTTGGTATCTATCATATGGTAGGCTACGGTAGGACTAAGTAACCTACACATACATTGACTGATCAACATGTTATTTATGTAAATTAGTAAATTGACAGAGTGTAACGAAAGTACAGTATGGAATCGCATACATAGTAGGCTATTTTAAATGTAATGTACTGTAAAATGACATTTCCGTAATTCTCTTGATTTACAATAAAAATCTTCCAGTGCAGTTCATTTTGTAGCATAGATAGTGGGTTCGAACCCTACTGTCGGCAGCCCTGAAGATGGTTTTCCATGGTTTCACCATTTTCACACCAGGCAAATGCTAGGGCTGTACCTTTAGTTAAGGCCACGGCCGCTTCCTTTCCACTCCTAGGCCTGTCCTGTCCCATTTTCACCACAAGACCTATTTGTGTCCGTGTGTCGTAAAGCAAATAAAAAAATCTGTGTCTGCTGAGAAGTCTTGCAGGTACGGCACGAGGAACAGATACTACACTCCTAGCTACAAACATTAGTCGTGGTAGACAATGTGAGCTCCTGCATATTTCTTATTAAACTGTTCAATGCAGTACTTATCAATTATAGTAAATGTATAACTAAAGCACAATTGCAGTATACCACTTGGAAACTCCATGACATCACCTCAGTTCGCAAGAGTTAATGCAGACAGAACTGATGACTGTAGAGAGAGAGAGAGAGAGAGTGTGTGTGTGCGTGCGCGTGCGTGCTGGCTTCACTGTATATCCGTGGAATTCACTACTAGCATGGCGAATGTAAGAACAAGTGTGTGGACTCCTCAAGTTCAAGCGCGCCCCGCCAGGCAGCGCTAGGAATGATGCCAGAGGAAATGTATTACTCCGTAACTGATAAGAATATACACTGCCTTTTTTTTTAAAAAAAAAGAGAGAGATTACAATTAAAATACCACGGCAGGGTACAATGGCAAAAGTCATACATGGAAATAAGAGGTACGGCCTTCATCACATTTTGCGGAAGGTACAGGTTACTGGAGTGTACATATACAGATACTGTAAAAAAAAAAAAAAAAAAAACACATAACTCCCTGCATATTAATACAAACACCCATAAACTATTTAAAGGTGATATTCTACTTACCAACTCAATTTGTCAGTGGATTATCCGAAAGCTTGCGTGAAGATTTGGCGGATGTTCGAGATTGTGAATCTCACCTGATTTTCTTCGTTCTGAAGAAAAATTGACACCTCAGATAATAAGCAAGTCTGGGGATTATATCCATAACATGTTGAAGATAACAGCCAGCTCCTGATGGATCAGCTGAAATGTTTTCTATGGAGACGATACAGTCAAAAAATATTTCGCCCCACATCGATTTTTAGTTCAGTTTTCCATTAATTACTTTTTCAGCCTGGAAAAGAATGTCACATACACTTTACGAAGGACGTGTTAAAATCACTTCATTGTTGCTTGAACCACGGTAGCTAACCGTGGCTTGAACCATAGTCTTCTACTGTATTTCGGTGAGAATTGAAAAATTACTTTGATTATTCTTCACATAGGGAATGGGCACAGGACAAACACTTAATAAATTTAGAAGAGTGATTAACAACGTACCTGTTGTGAGTTTCACGGAACTTAATCTTACTTGAGAAGTAATTTCCATCTCACAAGAGATATCCACTTTTTCACCATTCACTATAAAAATATCTGATTTTAAAATAAAATCATCAGAAAAATGAACATGATAAATTCTGCTATTTGGTGTTAACTCTGTATCCATCCGCGGAATAGTTCTGGCCCATTTTTCCAAGTTGATTTATATGCTTTGGTGGTGAAAAAATTGCATATCATTAACTACTGTCATAGCCTGACTTACAGCTAGGCACAAAGCAGTACGGCATGCTGAACTGTTACATAAATCAAGCCACATAAGATATGTGCTTGAAGTACACAACACACAGGGAGCTGAGTTTAGGAACTGAAAGCAAAGAAAATTCAAATTATTTGCCGAAATAACTCGCACAGTAATGTCTCCCGCTCTTTTCTTTACCCGGCTTGCCCAAACTACTGGAGCACATGTTGGATATAATTGCTTGCAGTGCTTGCAGTGGCGGGACCACAAACTACCATGTTATAATGGCTGAGTCCTCACACTTGGTCTTATATTCGTCATGCTACTAGCATACCAATGAACAAAATCACTAATGTACAGTTTATGTTCCCTAAGCAAATGAAATGGAGTGGCGTATGGCTTTTAGTGCCGGGAGTGTCAGAGGACATGTTCGGCTCGTCAGGTGCAGGTCTTTTGATTTGACGCCCGTAAGCGACCTGTGTGTCATGATGATGAAGACATATACACCCAGCCCCCATGCCAGCAAAATTAGCCAATGATGGTTGAAATTCCCGACCCTGCGTGGAATTGAAACCAGGACTCCTCTGACCAAAGGCCAGCACGCTAACCATTTAGCCATGGAGCCGGACCCCTAAGCAAATGTAAAGCTGTTGTTAGATATTTCTATCCTGAGAAAGAAATAAAAATGCTTTTGAGTTTTCTAGTCTTCTACGAGACTGTTCATATCCTAATGAAATTGACATTCACTGAGTTAGAGGATTTAATTCGGTATACAGCAGAAGATGGAAACCTAATTGAGAATGAAAACTAGAATACAGTGGTAAGCCACTTAAGGGAAGGTAATTTAAAGTTGGGATTGCGAATGTATACCCAGGCAGAAGCTTCTTATCCCAAAATGTGGCCTGCCCTAGTGATAATGAGGGTTGTCAGTCTGTTTCTTTCCTCTGGGCACAAGGGCTGTGTCATTTAAAAGGCGAATGAGTGCTGTCAAGGTCATGGTTGTTACATTTTGTGTTGATAATTTAAACATGTCAGAGTTTAATTTATTCTTAAGTGGTGCATTGGCAACAAAGCTGTAAGGATTTCTTTTGGGTAGTGAGAACTTCCGCTTTAAAACCCACTACAGTCATAAATCGCCCCCTGCTGGGCAAGCGACGGGTCAGGAGATAAAGCGTATGCCAGTTTCTTTGCTGCCGGCGGAACAACTGTTTCCCATTCCAAATTACAAAAGGAAGGCTTAACTGGGACAAAGGAATGAGACATTAACCTTGTGGAGTTTTGCACAGATTATACTTAATTCTTACCAACACCTGGTTTACTGATATAGGGTTGTATTATGGGCAGACTGGGAGACATGGAAAGATAGTGAATAGAATTCAGAGATAGAGATACAGAAACCAGATATTGAATTTCAGGTCCATCCTATAAGCATACGTGGACTCCAATCACAAGTTCGTGATAATAGTACACTGACAGATTCCCTATTTTTTTTTTTTTTTTTTTTTTTTTTTTTTACTTTTTTCTTAAATAATTGCAAAGGATTTGGAAATTTATTCAACATTCCCCCCTTGGTATTTTATTCCAATCCCTAACTCCTCTTCCTATAAAAGAATATTTGCTCCAATTTATCCTTTTGAATTCCAACTTGCTCTTCATATTTTGATATTTCCTACTTTTAAAAACACCACTCAAACTTGTTCGTCTGCTAATGTCATTCTACGCCATCTCTCCACTGACAGCTCGGAACATGCTACTTATGTGATACAGATGTTATTTCCCATAGGGTACCTGAAATATTTGTCCCGAATGCGTAAATTTACCGTATAATCTCGAGTACCACCCCCACTGTTTTTTCGGAAATATCGCTTCCAAAATTTGGTGCGGGTCTTATTTAAAGTGTTGGGAAAATTATCTTTCCGAATGCGCGTAAATCGGGGATCATCGCCGGTGCGGCTTGACAAAAATGCTCTCTCCGTTCTCAGTGTACGCTACTTCCACACTTGGAGTCAGTCTCACGCACGTTCTCGGAGTATCAACATGAATTCCACAAAGCGTTTGCGATCTTTTACTTCAAGTGAGAAACTGAAAGTAGTTCGGGAAGCCGAAATTATTGGAAATCGTGCCGCCGGTAGGAAATACGATATTGACATGTCATGTATTCGCGATTGGAGAAAGAAGAAAAAATGGTGCTATGAACATGTAGTGGTAGTAGCTTTTCATGGACTGAGCATACAGTTTCCAGAAATTGAAAAAAAAAACAACTTTATAAATATGTGACAGAAAGGCGGGAATTGGGATACGGTGTGTCAACTTAAATGTCAGATAAAGGCATTAGAGATCGCAAAGGAACTTTCATGAGTAGGGTTTAAGGCAAGCCGAGGATGGGTATGTAATTTTTATAAAAGAAATGGGTTGAGCGTACGAAGGCATACCTCAATTTCACAGCTTCTTCCTGGTGCCTACGATGAGAAGTTATTGTCATTTCGGCGTCGCATAATTCGGTTGCGGAAGGAAAATGCATATTCGCTTTCCCAAATTGGCAATGCAAATCAGATCCCAGTCTACTCTGAAATACCAGTGGACAGGACTGTGAATGGTAAGGGTACGAAAAGTGTTACCATTAGAACAGGTGGTAATGAAAATCAACGGTGTACGGTAATGTTGTGTATTCTCGCTGACGGAACCAAATTGCCGCCGTACATTGTTCCCAAGCGAAAGACGTTTCCTAAAAATCTACCCGCTGGTGTTATCGTCGGATCTCAGAACTCCAGCTGGAGGGACAGTTCACTTGTGGAAGATTGGGTAAAGTGTGTCTGGCAACATCGCCCTGGTGCATTATTGGGACAAAAGAGCTTGCTTGTTCTCGACAGTTACTGCGGCCACACAACAGACGTTATGAAGAAACATGTCAATAATGGGAAAACCAACCTAGCAGTCATTCCGGGCGGATTGACGTCTGTGCTACAGCCGCTGGATGTCTGCGTGAACCATCCATTTAGAGCAGCCTTGAAACAGCTCTATACAGAATGGATGGCGGCTGATATTCGCACACTGGCGCCAACTGGATGCATTCAGCGTCCGGAAGTTCAGCTGCTGTGTTCGTGGATTTTGACGTCATGGAATCGTATCCCTGGAGACCTCATACGGAAGAGCTTCAGGAAATATAGCATTTCTAATGCTTTGGATGGCAGCTATCACAACATTTTGTGGGAAGGTGATGGTTTTGAAAGTTCCGAAGTTGGTAATGATGATGATGATGATAATGAATGAACTCAATGGATATCATTCTGGAAATTTTTGTTTACTTTTATTTGTATTTTCTAATCATTTGATGTGTGTTAGTAAAGATTGTAAATAATTTTGACTCCACTTTAAAAAAAAATTTTGTTCTTTCAAAATAAGGGTGCAGGTCTTGTTCAGTGGCGGGTGGTATTCAAGATTATACGGTACTCTGATAGCCAGGCAGGCATCAATTTTTGAAAATGAGACGAAGTCTCACATAGAGCATTGGCACTGCCAGTGGCTCCAAGTAGCCTATGCAGTGGCCTCCATGGTATGCACTAGCTGTGCGTCTTGGTAGGTGTGCTGTTTACCTACTGACGAGCCCAACTTAGCACACTATGGCAAAACACTGGCAACCAGGAATGAGTTGGCTGGAAAATTAATGATGTCCATTAACGGGCCACCCCAATTACAGACCAATTATACTGGTATTACATACCACTTAGTCCAGCAGCTCATCTCCTTTCTCCCAAGTCTTCCCAGCCCAAACTTAACAATATTTTCAAAATGCTACTCTTTTGTTGGAAATCGACCAGAACAAATCGAGCTGCTTTTCTTTGGATTCTTTAATTTTTTTTTTTTCTTTTACATTGTGCATTCTTCATCTGTCAGTTTTCTATGGTTCTTTCACTCTCTTTGTTAGTCCTCAGACATGTTCCTTGAAACATTATTGCATTTCCCTTCTGTGTTCTTTCCCCCCCAAACTTTCTTTCACCTCTTCAGCTTTTTATAACTGTTTGGTTCTTCAGCCTTTCTAAACTAATTTAAGAATAAATTTGGTAACTACCTGAAAAGGAAAACATTTTATAACAGAACATTGCTTGAAAAAGAAACAACTTAATAATTCTGTAACATGTTTTCTTTTTCAGGTAGTTTGTAAATTTATTAGTCATAAATTAGTTTCGACAAACTGAAGAACCTAACATAAGTTAACCGAGTCAAAATTGAAAAGAAATGGCTTCAAATAAAACAAAAAACACTTTTCACTCTGTCAAAACATCAAATCTAATGCTTAGAACACTAACAAGCCTTCAAAAAACTGAACAATTATAAGTGGAATGATATGTTTTGTTCTGTAAGAATGTCCTCAGATTCTGTCAAATAAACCTTAGGCACACATATATACAATATTGTTACGTAAATGATTGTGAAATGGTGATATGAGAAAGTTGGAGAATGTCTATGCATTCATCTGACTAGACACTGCAGTGTTAAGTGTAGGGCTGAGTCCAGGTTAATTGCTTTTATTTTTGGTCTCCTCACATACTTGTTTGTGAGGGATGGGGAGAAAGAATACCCTCTCTGTTCTTCGGTGACATGGAAGTACTCTCCTGACTTTCATTAACCCGCCAGTGGTCACGTGTTGAGCAAAATACTCACGTTATGATATGACGTGTTTACATTATAAATACCAACTGATTTCAAGCGTAAATGTATTAACACGTTAAATGAACATAAGAATAAATCTTAAATGGTTATAAAGAACCCTAAAAATTAAAAATTAAATTACAAATAGTAATAAATCCCAAATTGTTATAACTGTATTTGGAAGAACAATTCCCAACTTTCTAAAATAGTGTGTGCGTCTTTTGCAATGCACTTTACACATGGAGGATGAGTCACTATATTTTCAGCACAAGTACGTGAGCGTGGATTTCTTCCTGGTGAGTATCTGCCCCACGTTGTCACCTTATTTTTCCCTGTATGAGCATTGTCCCTAAACATGAAATTCCCATTTACCTCCAACATACAGGTAAGTTGTTCGCCAGCTACAGATTGCTCTCCAGGTACGGTTTCATCAGCACGTTCTTCTGTCTCGGACTGTTCAGTATCCGTTTTATGTTCACTTGTTCACTTTCACAGTCCATTTCATTGTTCTCGCCCTCGAGTTGATCACTAGGAATTTCCTCAAACCAAGCTAAAATGTCACGACATGGAATCATCGTCATGCACTAATTACGCAACATATTAATACAGTAAGTTGCAAAGAACTGTTTCAACTATGAAACATTATTCAACGATAGCAAAACTCACACACACAGAAATTAGCGCCAACGTGACTGGTCGCGCGTGAAGCAAAATCCTCCCCGTTGACGGTCGCTGGTAATTCCTCCCTGCCCCTTCTCAAGGTCACAGATGTGCATTTCAATGCATCCGTCCTTCTCTCAAAACTGCAGTGCGAAGGTACATCAGGGCTCAAGTTCGAAACTACATGCTGTATAAAAGAGCAGATGATTTTCAATGACCGTGAGCATTTTGTTCATATAGCGACCACTGGCAGGTTAATTGTCCTGCCATGTACCAGAATGAAAGCATAATAGATTTGGAGCGAATAAAAATGTAGCGAGTACCTTTATGAGACTTTGGTTTTTAGTGATAAAATATAATGGCCTGTCTCCAGACATTGCCTCATGGTGAGAGAAGCAGTGAAAGAAAAGAAATAATGGCATGAATGAAATAGAGGTAAGAGAAGAAAGCGTAAGGAAGTATCTTGATAATATAAAGAAATGTAAGAAATCGGTAGAAGAACAGAAGTTGGGAAAAATTTAACACAAAAGATGGAAATAGATGGAGATGGCATTAAAAGAATGCTGTACGGAATTTTATGAAATAGGAAAGAAAGAGTTTATACAAAGCTGATAAGAGAACACATCCGTAAGAAATAGAGAAGATGGAAGGAGTATTTTGGTAAAGTGCTGAATGTAGAAATTGTGCAGAGGAGACATCAGTAACATGGTGTTATGACTCAACAATAGATGACGATATAACATTGGTAGGGGTGGAATTGACAATTTCAAATACATAGGGAGTGAATTAATGCAGAATACAAGGCTGGACATCCAGATCAGCAAGAGGCTGCAACAAGGCAATGCATTCTACAAGAGTGTAAAAACCTTGTCGGGAATGAAGAGGTATCAAGGAAGTGTAACAAGGTTGTGTATGAAATTTATTATACATCCTTATTGACTTATGTGGCTGAGACCTTGGCAGTGACAAGTAGGGAGGTGGGTAGAATTCAAGCCAGTGATATGAAGTACCTGGGAAGTATGATAAGAAAGACAAGGAAAGATAGATTGAAAAACAAAGATATCAGAAAAGAGGTGGGAATGGAAAACGTAAATGAGAGAATTGATAGGAGTAAACTAAGATGGTTTGAACTTGTTTAGAGGATGGAGAAAAAATTACCAAAACAGATGACAGAGATGAAGTCTGAGGGAAAGAGAGCGGGAAGGAGACCTAGAACAAGGTGGGCCGGGCTGAGTGGCTCAGACAGTTGAGGCGCTGGCCTTTTGACCACAATTTGGCAGGTTTGATCCTGGTCAGACGGGTGGTATTTGAAGGTGCTCAAATACGTCAGCCTCGTGTCGGTAGATTTACTGGCACGTAAAAGAACTCCTGCGGGACAAAATTGCGGTACCTTGGCATCTCTGAAAACTGTAGACGTAGCTAGTGGGATGTAAAGCAAATAACATTATTATTATTATTATTATTATTATTATTATTATTATTATTATTATTATTATTATTATTATTATTATTATTATTAAAACAAGGTGGATCAATTCAATAAAGATAAGTTCAAGAAGAAGAAACCTGGACTGGGACAGAATAATCGAAGAGAAATGGTGGAAGTAGGGAGGAAGCTGGAGAGGTGCCGAAAATGCCCTGACACGTCAGGTGCTGGATGAGAGGAAAAGGAGGAGGATGATGAAAAGTGTAGTAAAGAATTAGATTATATAACCTGATGCACATTCCAGATCTACTTTGTGTCAGAATAATTTCTATTATATGTTCACTGTTAAGAGTGTACTGCAGATCTTATGGCATAAGTGTTGCCGCGTCCAGCGAGTGTAACAGGACAATCATTGTACGGCACTCAACATGAGTAGTACAGCCCGCTGTCGGATGGAGTATCAGCAAGCTCCTCATCCGGACAGAATTTTGATCCTTTGTAACATAATAATCCGCACCCTTTTACTATACTTCCCATTAAATTACAGAATTTGGATGAACACTTTTTAATAAGGACTGAGTAATTTCATAAGGAATGGGGAATCCGAGGACAGTAAATGATTTACATGATAATAATGCTTAGAATGGGTTATAAATACTGCATCAATTTACAATTTTTTACATTCAAAATTTAGGTACATATAGTATGACAATGACAAAACAATTGGAATGACATGAAATCTAACCCGAATATAGTCCAAGGTCAGCCTAGGTCATTGACAGGATACAAATCATCTGTTGGACCAAGTCACTTTCATTTGCTGGGGTGAAGAGAGTACCCAGAAATAACAAGTAATTTTGTTCTTATCATATGACACTTCACATGTTATTACACGTGTAAATGAAAGAAAGTAAACAAATATTCAGTAGCAGAATGTGTATTGGACAATGAAAGGCAAATACTACAGACTGAGGTGGGAAAATTGCAAGAATTTGGTTCTTTAAAATATTTCTCAAAACAACTGCTAGCCATTTCATCAGCAGTTTTTCTTGCACAAAAATTCAAGCTTCTCATTTGGCACAAACCTGCATAATTTAACTGCATGAAAGTTCTGTCTCGCACATTATTTCAGGTGAGTAGCAAATAATATTATCATGAGTACTCAGAAACTTACAGATGCATGAATGGGAAGTTGTCATATCAGAGATAGAGACTGGGAAATTCATAAGTTAAAGCACAACACACCAATGCAATCTTACGTCCAGACAATGTTATTCGAGGAGTCCAATGCCCTGCAAGTCATTGTTAAGCTGCATATCTTCTTCACTGGACATTTCTTCTTCTGAAGAGCTGTTGCCTAACCTAGTTATGAGAGCCTCTGGGTCATCTTGGAGATTATCTGCAGTCCACATCTCTACATCAACTGTCTTCACATGTGTTGTTTGAATCATCTGTCCATAGACTGGTTTGATGCAGCCCTCCACACTACCCTATCCTGTGCTAACCTTTTCATTTCTACGTAACTATTGCATCCTACATCTGCTCTAATCTGCTTGTCATATTCAAACCTTGGTCTACCCCTACCGTTCTTACCACCTACACATCCTTCAGAAACCAATTGAACAACTCCTGGGTGTCTTAAGATGTGTCCTATCATTCTTTCTCTTCTCCTCGTCAAATTTAGCCAAAGCGATCTCCTCTCACTAATTCGATTCAGTATCTCTTCATTAGTGATTCGATCTATCCGTCTCACCTTCAGCATTCTTCTGTAACACCACATTTCAAAAGCTTATATTCTTAGGGGTGAAACATCAGAGACATTTGAAATTAAAACTGGACTACGGCAGGGAGATGGGCTCTCACCACTATTATTTAACTGTGCTCTAGAAATGGTAATGAGGGAATGGTTTAGAAAATGTCCCCCCAAAATAAAGATTGGCCGAAAAATCAAAACAAATTGCCTGGGTTTTGCTGACGATTTAGCATTACTAGCAGTGGACATAAAAGAAGCAAAAACCCAGATATCAGAACTTCAAAACATTGCAAATAAAATTGGCCTCAAAATATCATTTGAAAAAACAGAAATTATGCCCCAAAAACCAACACAGCTAAAAGAAGTCACCATAAATGGTAATAAAATCAAAATAGTAACTCAGTTTAAATATCTTGGAGAAGTAATAACACGTAACTTAAATGAAAAAATCTCAATCCAAGTAAGAACAAATAGATTAGCTAAAGCACAAAAATTAACATGGGATATCTACAAAAAGAAATGTCTATCAATAAATACAAAAATAAAACACTACAACACAGTTATAAAACCGGAAGCTACATATGCAGCAGAAACACTCTTTTACCTGAATAAACAATCAAAGACTGACAGACTTCAGAAAATTGAAAGGAGGATTGGAAGAACCTGTATCAACAAAAAATATCAGAAAGATGGACAGTGGCGGTTAATACCTAACAAAGTCGTGTACAAAGAGCTAGAACCCATTACAGATACTATGCGTAAGAGGAGACTGGGATTCTTTGGACATATCATGAGGATGCAGGACTCGAGACTTCTGAAACAACTAGTACAACACAATCTCGTCTCAAAAAATACCACAACAGGATGTAAATGGATCAGAGAAGTAAGAGAGGATCTGAAGGAAATAGGCCTTACAACAGAAGACACCAAAAATAAGATAAAATTGAATACAAAACTCAAGAATACAAACCTCCGCTTTACCCTTACACAAAACAAACCAACAACACGCACATTTTCAACTGAGGAAAGGGCACGAAGATCGGAGCGTCTGAAGAAGTACTGGGAGGACCGCAAAGCCCGAACAATCCCTTCAAAGAGACCTGAACGACGGACTGACTAAAGTGATCCTATGTGGTCATAAAAGAAGAAGAAGAAGAAATAATATATTTACTTAAAAGTTCAACAACTTCCCCAACATCTTTATTGTTGTGCTCTTAACATAAGCTATTTAAGTATAGAATTAACAAAGTTAATATAATCATCCACAGAAAAAAACTAATCAAATAAACCATGATACTCTTGTTTTGTCAACCTTGAATTACCTGAGAATATTGAACAGATTGGTTATAGATTATCTGTCCTCCCCAATCCTCTCTTCAACCCTGATCTAAAGTCTTATAAATTTGCTTCCCAAGAAAGAGGTAAATAACTTACCCCATAAGTTCTAACAAAAGGTTTAAATCACATAGAACCTAAAAAATTAGGTAACATAAGTATCCTCAACGACATTAAATTATAAGACAGAGAGAACTTAGAAATTTTGTACCCTGATCAACCCTCCAACACTTACAACTAAAGCCAATAACTTTAATCCACTTGGTAAACCAATCATAGAAGGTGTTGGAAATATAACTCAGCTTAATATATACACCCACTAAATGAAGTGCCACTGAATACCTTCTGTGCTAGCAAAGTTTGAGATGTCTCGTTGATGTGTTCTTTGTCGAACAATCTCTGCAGTTCCCAAAGTTCTTTGTCAGCGCCTACATTGTTTCTGCCATTGTCCAAATACATTCTGAGGTAAAGCGTTCAGAGAATTGCAAGAAAGGCCTGGTTAGTCATGCTACTAACAGTTTTTAGGTGAATTGCCCTAGGAGCTAACATACGAAAATTGATACACAACATTTACACTTTGAACTGTTTTTATGTCTGATTTATGGTGCAGTGGGCCAGTGTAATCAATCCAGCAGTGTAAGAATGGATTGGCAGGTGATACTCTGTAGTTCGGCAGCTGACCCATCAGTCGCTGGGTTTATGGTAGATAAATGGTTTAGGACTTGACGAATGGTATTGCTTCCATTTGGTATACAATATTGCTGGCGAAGGCAAGAGAGTAGCAATTGGCACCCAACATGTAACATTCGTCAGTGTTCGTTCACGATAATCTAGTTAAGTGGTGCCTTGGGGGCAAGATTATCTGAATTTGATCGAAAGGGAGCTCTGATCGTTGTAATCTGCGACAAACTCGAAGTCCTTGCTCGCAGAGGATTGGATTAAGGGATATAAGCTTGCTCTTCTTACTAATATTTTTTGTAGTCCGAATGGCATGAATATCCACAACATATGCTGATGCTTGGACGCTCTTGATACATGCATTTAGTACAGAACATAACTCTTGAAGGTTCAATTTAGCAGTCTTCCTTTCCGTGGGACAAAGTTTGGCATTGGTGGCTAATCTGAGGCAGTCGTATAAGCTTCATGAACTCGTCTTAAGGCTGAAGTGCCACGAGACTAACCACAGGCTTTTGCTGTTCTGGGATGTCCCGAGTCTGCAGAAGGGATTGAGTCAGGCCACGACAGAGAATCTTCGACAAGCCATGGTGGTCAATCCCACCAGAGTGATTTAGTGAGGAGGGCATCTGGGGTGAGTCCACGTGAAATCCGGTCTGGAGGATTATTTCCTGATGCAGCGTGCTTCCAGTTTGCAATCAAACTGTCTTGAATCTCTGCAACTCTGTTGGCAATGAAAGCTTTCCATCGTGTAGGAGATGCTGCAATTCATGAAGGAACTATCGTCGAATCTGTCCACAAATGGGTCAGATTTACAACTGATGCTACCTTCTTGAGATGACGAGCTAGAAGCAGTGCTCTGCACAACTCTAGGCGAGGAAGGGAGACCCTTTTCAGTGGGGCGACGTTTGATTTAGCCCACAGTAGCACTGTGATGCGCTCGCCCTGTTTGTTTTCCGATCTAAAATAAATGCAGCATCCGTAGCCCTTCTCCGATGCATCCGAAATACCATGCAGTTGTATATTTATGAAAATGCCCTTTGCTAGTACTAGTCTGTCAGTTTAAATTTGGCTAACAAGAAGAAACTGAGTGTGTAGATGCTCCCAGTACTGTAATATTTCTGTTGGTAGTTTCTCATCGCAACCTAAGAGCAGTTGCCTGAGTAGCTGTTGGAAATATTTTCAGGAGATGATCCCAACGGATCGTATATTGACGCTATGACTGCAACTACCTTTGTTTTCATAACATGTCCATTGACATTAGTAATTCCGGTACCATTATCAATCTGCAGTTGATCGTTGGCAGGATGCCACAAGAGTCCTAAAGTTTTAACATTATTGCTGTTATGAAGTTGAAAGGGCAGCTGGGCTTCTCTGTAATCTGGAGGAACAGCTTTGGTTAGTCGTGGATGATTGGAACACCACTTTCGAAGTTGGAAACCACCCCTTTGGAGAAGATCGATGAGTTGTTCTTGAATTCATTAAGCTTCCTTGAGAATTTTTGCTGCCTTGGGTACACTGAGACACTCCTCTATAGCGAGCTGCTAATGACATGTAGTAGCAAGGAAGGGTGCTGAATTTGTTCCACTATTAATAATCTTGACCATAGTGGCAGGTATTTGATCCGTATTGACTTGATCACAACAAATATGTAGGTGAATGGTCTGCCTAGTCAGTACTAAATATTAATTATATTTATTTATCTACATAAGTCTAGTACATGTTTCGAGAATCTATATACATTCCCTTCATCAGCTAGTCAAATTAAAATTAAAATTCCTGTACACAAAAAGACCTAATAAAAATGGGGATCCCCATTAAGAAATCCAAAACTATTGCCTATACAATTTAACATTTTAAAAATCAAAGTGTGGATGCATGGAATTAACTTCCATCTAGTCGAATAGGATAAAACACAATAGAATGGAGTCTGTATGCATTAAAATATTGAGCACTATGTTCTTGTTGTGGCGTTAGATCACAGTGTCCTTGAAGATCCGATAATTTCTTGTAAAATTCGATTGGAGTTGAGAATAAAAGAATAGTGCAAAAAACTTACCATGCCGAAACCATCCGATATTGGGCGTGTTATGCAACCAGGTGATGTAAGCTTAAAATGATCAATATAATGATACAAGAAGTACGTGAGGCTGTCATATAACTATTAAGGATATATAAAAGTGGCTGAGGTTGTTCGGCGACTGATTCAATTTAACATTTTAAAAATCAAAGTGTGGATGCCTTGAGGTCTTAGAATGGTTATGATGATCCTTAAGTGCCTTAATCATTTCAAAAAGACATTAAATATTTCTGTAGAAAGTTTATAGTAGGCCTATTATCATAGAGTATACAACTGTGTGACTGATGGAGTTATTATTCTTGTTGTTGTTATTAGACCCGTATTTGTGAGGTGAGTCCACAGTCATCTTATTTTTGTTGAAAAATGTTGAAAGGTTCGCGGCTGAGTGTTGCCGCGTGTGTCTTTACTAGCTGATGCAATTGTTTCTTCGTTTTGCTGATCGGAATGTTCATGCTTGATGTTGGCTATAGCTTGAATGTTGAGAACGACTATTGATGGATGTGTGGTGAAGAATCTGTAATTAGAGGAGGGTAGAAAGACTTTTAAGTTTAGAGAAAGGATGGCTATATTTGGCAGGAAACTTTGTGTGTACATTTACTTACACTCTAATTCACAGGTTTTCATTTTTAAATTGGAATCTGGAAAATTTGAGAAAAGTTAACGATTAAAATTTGAAAAAATAAATGGAAGTTTGAAAAATTTGTTATTGTTTTATTTTACCTTTTCAGTGGCAGCCTTGTGCTTCATGGATTTCAGTTAAAGCTTTAATATCCGGCTTTATGTTCAAGTTCAGGCTTAAGTCTCTTTTGAGTCAAATGCCCAGCTTATTTCTTTATTTTGTGACGAGCTGGACAACAGAACTAAATCCTTTCTCAACTAATTAAATATGTTGACAGGAACGAGATGAGAAGTGGTTCAGTTTTCCCCACAGTTGTGGATAAGTGTCCATAAGCTTCACCCAGGCTAACTCGTAACTGCTCTACTTGAAAATGATTTTCACCTCACAGTCATACTTAAGGTCTAGAAACTCCAGCTGCAAAGAGTTACTAAGCTTATCCACAGCTTCACATGAGAATGGATCTGGAATCCAATCCAGAATTAATTAATACTGATCTGCATTTAGGGCAGTCGCCCAGATGGCAGATTCCCTATCTGATGTTTTCCTAGCCTTTTCTTAAATGATTTCAAAGAAATTTGAAATTTATTGAACATCTCCCTTGGTAAGTTATTCCAATCCCTAACTCCCTTACCTATAAATGAATATTTGCCCCAATTTGTCCTCTTGAATTCCAACTTTATCTTCATATTGTGATCTTTCCTACTTTTAAAGACGCCATTCAAACTTATTCGTCTACTAATGTCATTCCACGCCATCCCTCCACTGACAGCTCGGAACATACCACTTATATTAAATAACACTTGTATGTTTTATTATTCATCCACCTATTCAGTACAATACAATTTTAAAATTTAGGACATTGTCCTTATCAAAATTGGTAACATGAAATTAACATATTAGATGGTACATGTTTCGCCTATCAATAGTAGGCATTAACAGCCATATTTTTCACCTTAGGATAGATCAGGTACCTGATTGGAAATTATTTATGAGTGCTGTTAAAAACTGTCATTTAAAATGTATTGGAGATTGTTAAACGACTATTACAATATAAAATGTAGTATGCTGTTACTTGAAAATATTTGTGATAATATTGGAGTCTAAAACATGATAATTCTTTGAGGATTATGACATATTAAAAGATATTGCAATAAAAATAAAAATCAGAAAACACATTCCATTTAGTTGTCAGATGGGGCATTATTAAAAAGTTATGGAAAGTTGAGCAATGGTAATGTTCATTGGCTCTTGAAGTTAATAAATATTTATTTTCATTTATTTGCTTATAAATTTTGAAGAATTTTCATATGGCCTGGTTCCTTTTGAGATAATAGTAGTTGGAAATGTTGGTGCCGTAGGCTGTATTGAAGTCTTCGTAGGCGTCATTAGACCATCTTCTTTGATGTGGTAAGAGTTTGTAATGGGTATGGCTCTTTGCTGTTGGGCGTGTTGAGGTGAGCATATTAGTTGGAAGGGAACGTTGTTGTCATTCGGTGATTAGCCAAAGATATGATGAGTTCTGTAATTAAAGGGTTAATTTGAAAATTTAATGAATAACCATAATTGGAATTCAGGGGCTGAATAGTGGAAGTGGCGAGTTTGAGTAACTGGCATTCGCCGAGCTCTTATTGCGCGTGTTGTATTTGTGAAGTCTTGGTGGAGGGGGTTGAGCTTGAGAAGGCGTGGCTGAGAGCCCATTCGCTGCGCGTGAGGAGTAGTTCACAATTAAAATAAAATTCTTTAAGGTTCCACCTTGTTCAATACAAATACACTGTTGTTAGATGACTTTTTACAACATTTATTTTATTGCAGTACTAGTTTCGGCGCTCTATTAAGGCACCATCATCAGCTGCGCAATAAGTAGAGAAAACTTGAAGATACAACAATACAAAACAACATACTGATATACTTAACTCCTTAATTTCTATCTAATGGTAAGTTTAAAACTCTAAGTTACAAGCAAGGTAACCCTTGTGAGTCGAAATTGTAAAATCTCATGAGTTGTCCTTGAAATTCTGTGATGGCTATAATTTTTTACATTCGTAAAATTCAAGTTCAACAACATTCCTAAAATCGTGAAATTAAAGCTGAATCAAGTCCTAAAATGCTAAAATGTTCATTTCACAGATGCATTAGTTGCCATGTGTTGGATAAAAACTCGTCGTATTCATTAAATTGCCAGACTGTGCCGTCTTCCGATGTTTGTTGATATGTGGAAGCTTAGTTCTTACGGCGACGATGTGACAGGAAAGGGCTAGGAGTGGGAAGGAAGCGGCCGTGGCCTTAATTAAAGTACAGCCCCAGCATTTGCCTGGTGTGAAAATGGGAAACCACGGAAAACCATTTTCAGGGCTGCCGACAGTGGGGTTCGAACCTACTATCTCCCGAATACTGGATACTGGCCGCACTTAAGTGACTGCAGCTATCGAGCTCGGTCAAACATTTCCTAACCTAAAATTGGAAGATAGTCATATACAAACATTTCCTGATGTAAATTCGGGAATTGTATTTTTGTACGGCTCCACTATGAATAAATTAACACGTGTCTCATAATCAGCAACATATAACTCGTCCCTGCAAAGGAAAAGGTAAGTATGGCCAAGCATCTGGAGATTAACTGCTGTATAAGTGCAACGCTATATGGGGGCGCGTGCACGTGTACAGTCGTAATGACCAATACGACCACATGCGGGGTCGCAATATTTTACCTAATATACATAATAAGTTAACCTAGTATCATAAATACTGTATATCTCCATTTCAGCGATCTCTTCGCCCCCGTGTGCTACGTTGGGCTAATCAGTTGGTATTTAGCACACCCACCAAGCCGCATGGCTAGTGCATACTGTGGAGGCCACTGCATAGGCTACTTAAAGCCACCATGGGAATCAACATCTATATCATCAGATGGCCAGGCAGACATCAATTTTTGGAAATCAGACAGTCTCTCATAGTGCATTGGCACTGCTGGTGGCTTGAAGTAGCCTATGCAGTGGCCTCCACGGTATGCACTAGCCGTGCGTCTTGGTGCGTGAGCTAAGTACCAACTGATGAGCCCAACTTAGCACATGGGGGCGAAACGCAGGCAGCCAGGGATGAGGTAGCTGGAAAATTTATAATGTCCAATAATGGACTATTATATTGACAGGAACTTACCTGAAATAAGTAATGCAGGCTGGAATGTACAGGGTTCGGGCCCAGCTGGTGCGAATGTTCAGCTGTCTCGAAAAAGACAACACGTGTTAGATTCCAGTTCAGGTAGCGATGATGACAGTGGCAGTGATGACAATAATACTGATTACAATCCAACCAGTGCTAGTTCTTCATCAACTTATACTGAAAATGGACAAAGAAGGTCCCGCGTTGATCCAAATTCCATTGTGATGTAAAGGGAGAGTTTTTAGGGTAAACAAAAACTAGGAAAATATTTTAATTATTTGTTTTATGACGAGATATGCCAGAACATAGCTGAACAGACAAATGATGCCCAGCAAGAAATCGCACATAAAATCTCGTTTAGTAAGATGAAACGAAGGAGTCGAGATCAAGACTGGGTCAGAACAAGTAAGGTCGAAATAAAGCTTTTTATGGCCATACTGTTGCCGCAGGGGATTGTACAGGAACTTAAATTAGGACACTATTTTTCGCAATAAATTGTTCACTATGCCTATTTTCTATGAGCTGATAACAAAGAGAGATTTTTTCTTGCCGGGCTGAGTGGCCCAGACGGTTGAGGCGCCGGCCGGCCTTTTGACCCCAACTTGGCAGGTTCGATTCTGGTTCAGACCGGTGGTATTTGAAGGTGCTCAAATAAATCAGCCTCATGTCAGTAGATTTACTGGCATGCAAAAGATCTTCTGTGGGACTAAATTTTGGCACATCAGTTTTTCTGAAAGCTGTAAAAGTAGTTAGTGGGACATAAAGCCGATAACATTACTATTATTATTATTATTATTATTATTATTATTATTATTATTATTATTATTATTATTATTATTATTAGGTTTTTCTACACATCATTATACCTATCTCTGACAATGAGGTGAATAATGGACAAATTCCTCCCAAAATGTTCAAGACAAATCCAGTATTTGAGAATCTGTTGGCTAAATTTTCTGAAGCTTATACCCCTGATGGTAAAGTGTCAATTGATGTGAACCATCCTTACATACCAAGAAAACTATCGCGTTTCGGAATGGAATCATACAAATTATGGGAAGCAGAGGCAGTTTATATAACAGGATCTGTTTCCATGTGTGTCATAATGAACAGCTGCAAAAGGCATAACACGGTGCAGATTGTAAATACTGTAAATATTACCTGTAGTGTAGAGTAATATAGTCAGTGTATGTCACTTACGAATTGTAGGTATATAAACTTGATCCCTCAAAAACGCCAACCAACATAACAGAAAATTTTGAGAGTATTATAATTTATTCCATTGTAAATCTTTTATGTACATGAAAACATTGTAAAGCTACAATTTACATATACAAAAACATTTATTTCCAGGCAGAGATTGTTAGTAAACTGCCTAAAATATTCATGTAAAAGTTACTGTATAAACGATAACCAGAGCTTTTCTGTTAGGAAGAAGCAACCTCGATATCGCAGTGTGAATGTACTTAGTACGTTCTTGCACAAAGTATTGAAAAATTAAAACAATAGGATTTTTCTACAATTAAATGCATTATATTCAAGTAAATATTTCTCTTAGGACCCTTCAGTAGTTTATTTTAGTCTAAGATTGTTTTTAGTCAAGTAATATTAAATATTTTCTTCAATCAGTGAAATCACTCCCCACCTGAGAGTGAGCCGGTGTATACAGGGTTCCCCGCTTAAGGGGTTAACTTATTTGCCATTTGTTGGTCATGTTGGTCATGCCGTGATTGTAGTAGAACTGGTGAGATGCAAATCAACATGACGACGAACCTAACATCAATTTTCAATTCTAGAAAGTAAAATCATTTGGACATCGTAGCCCCTGTGTATAAAGGAAAGGGTGATAGACATAAAGCTGAAAATTACAGGCCAGTAAGTTTGACATGCATTGTATGTAAGCTTTGGGAAGGCATTCTTTCTGATTATATTAGACATGTTTGTGAAATTAATAACTGGTTCGATAGAAGGCAGTTCGGTTTTAGGAAAGGTTATTCCACTGAAGCTCAACTGGTAGGATTCCAACAAGATATAGCAGATATCTTGCATTCTGGAGGTCAAATGGACTGTATCGCGATTGACCTGTCTAAAGCATTTGATAGGGTGGATCATGGGAGACTACTGGAAAAAATGAGTGCAATTGGACTAGACAAAAGAGTGACCGAATGGGTTGCTATATTTCTAGAAAATAGATCTCAGAGCATGAGAGTAGGGGAAGCTTTATCCGACCCTGTAATAATTAAGAGGGGAGTTCCTCAAGGCAGTATTATCGGACCTTTGTTTTCTTATATATATATAAATGATATATGTAAAGGAGTGGAATCGGAGGTAAGGCTTTTGCGGATGATGTTATTCTCTATAGAGTGATAAATATGTTACAAGATTGTGAGCAACTGCAACATGACCTCGAAAATGTTGTGAGATGGACAGCAGGCAATGGTATGTTGATAAACGGGGTTAAAAGTCAGGTTGTGAGTTTCACAAATAGGAAAAGTCCTCTCAGTTTTAATTACTGCGTTGATGGGGTGAAAGTTCCTTTTGGGGATCATTGTAGGTATCTGGGTGTTAATATAAGGAAAGATCTTCATTGGGGTAATCACATAAATGGGATTGTAAATAAAGGGTACAGATCTCTGCACATGGTTATGAGGGTGTTTAGGGGTTGTAGTAAGAATGTAAAGGAGAGGGCATATAAGTCTCTGGTAAGACCCCAACTAGAATATGGTTCCAGTGTATGGGACCCTCACCAGGATTACCTGATTCAAGAACTGGAAAAAATCCAAAGAAAAACAGCTCGATTTGTTCTGGGTGATTTCCGACAAAAGAGTAGCGTTACAAAAATGTTGCAAAGTTTGGGTTGGGAAGAAATGAGAGAAAGAAGAGCTGATCGACTAAGTGGTTGGGCGAATTGGCCGTGCGCGTAGAGGCGCGCGAGCTTGCATCCGGGAGATAGTAGGTTCGAATCCCACTATCGGCAGCCCTGAAGATGGTTTTCCGTGGTTTCCCATTTTCACACCAGGCAAATGCTGGGGCTGTACCTTAATTAAGGCCACGGCCGCTTCCTTCGAACTCCTAGGCCTTTCCTGTCCCACTGTCGCCATAAGACCTATCTGTGTCGGTGCGACATAAAGCCCCTAGCAAAAAAAAGGTGGTATATTCCGAGCTGTCAGCGGAGAGATGGCGTGGAATGACATTAGTAGACGAATAAGTTTGAGTGGCGTTTATAAAAGTAGGAAAGATCACAATATGAAGATAAAGTTGGAATTCAAGAGGACAAACTGGCGCAATTATTCATTTATAGGAAGGGGAGTTAGGGATTGGAATAACTTACCAAGGGAGACGTTCAATAAATTTCCAATTTCTTTGAAATCATTTAGGAAAAGGCTAGGAAAGCAACAGATAGGGAATCTGCCACCTGGGCGACTGCCCTAAATGCAGATCAGTATTCATTCTTTCTTTCCTGTCATTCGCTTTACCTTCCCAATTGGCGTTGTGTGAATTGAGATACCCATTACAATCGCAATCCTTTCCATTGCGTTTCCCACATAGTTGACTATCTTATAAAATAATTCAGTGCTATTCTTTCCCAGTCTGAGCACTCCAAAGACGCACGGTGGAATGGCAAAAATGTGATTTCCTGCATTTACACGCCTTATTTTATCGTGTTTTTGCGTATTATACTGTGAAATTGTGCAAGTTCAGATGGTAAAATATTATTCAGAACCCTTGTGTGATCAAGAAATTCAGGCTATTCTGTTAGGAAACGACAGTGAGACTGACATTTCTTCTAGTGAAGATGACAATAGTGAGATATACAGTGGCACTTCATGTGACTTATATATTAGGTTTCAACCTATTACTTATAATACTATTACTGCTTATGATGACGAAAGTGAAGACGGCCGTGATTGTAGAAGAACTGGTGAGATGCAAATCAACATGACGACGAACCTAACATCAATTTTCAATTCTAGAAAGTAAAATCATTTGGACATTTAAAAAAATAGAAATTTAAAACTTTTAAAAGAGAGCATAGTTCAGTGATTCCAACAGTGACATTATAAAAGGGAACATAGTTTAGTGATTCCAACAGTGACATTAACATTTTTGTGAAATAATTATTACTCTGCCAAATATCAATTTATATTTGCAGAATTAATTAGGTATTCTTTTGTTTTGAACATGGAGAGACAAGTGATAACAAAGCAAATTACAGGACATATACATGGATATATCCTGAATCATCGAAAGAGACCCGGGCTGAGTGGCTCAGATGGTTGAGGGGCTGGCCTTCTGACCCCAACTTGGCAGGTTCGATCCTGGCTCAGTCCAGTGGTATTTGAAAGTGCTCAAATACGTCCGCCTCGTGTCGGTAGATTTACTGGCACTTAAAAGAACTTCTGCAGGACTAAATTCTGGCACATCGGCGTCTCAAAAAACCATGAAAGTAGTTAGTGGGACGTAAAGCAAATAACATTATTATTATTCATCGAAAGAGTTCATGTATATACAGTAACTTCGAAACTGAGATGAGTACAAAATTTTTAGCAAAACCTTATATTTTGCCCTAATTTAGGTTGGCAGTTTTAGCAGTACTACAGCATTTTAGCTTGGCAGTGAAAGTGTTAGTTGGGGCAATGTGTGAGAAGCAGTATATGGACCATAAAGGGAACTTTTCAGCAGTGATGGTAATCCAAACTGCTTTGCCTTAAAACCACCACCGATCACTAGGCCATAATAGCAGAGTTCAAGAAATAGTTATTGTTTATACTGTAAATACCTCTGTGTTGGAAACTATACATAGCAGTTGCATGAAGGACATATCTGATCAACAAGGCATTGAAAATGCTGGCCTTGTTTTAATAGATCTTGCTTTCCAAATATACCCTTTATTTGGTAATTTTGCAGCTTGATATATCTGCCCATTCTCTTCCTGAATGTATATGTCGAGTAATGTATTTTAAGACCTATTATTTTGTATAGCAAGGTAAATTAAATGTTGGATAATTTCAAGGCTGAGAATGTATTTCAGATTCTGTCTTTGACAAATATTTTTATAAGAGAAGTTTGTCATAGTTATTTACAAAGAGTGTATTAAAGGTGATCGTGGTACTGTTGCAGGACTGATATAGATCCAGATAACCCACAACATGAGCAGTATGTGGCAGGTCTTGTTGCTTCACTCATCCAAGAGTTAGAAACAAAGGCCAACACCATGACTGCAGAAGACCTTTTCTTGA
Organism: Anabrus simplex; assembly: GCF_040414725.1. NCBI lineage: Eukaryota > Metazoa > Arthropoda > Insecta > Orthoptera > Tettigoniidae > Anabrus > Anabrus simplex. The sequence goes on along the minus strand of NC_090266.1, from coordinate 44,365,659 downwards.
ACAAGTTGAAGCTTATTGAAGCAGCCAACATGTTCCGGGTATGTACCATTCTTAATGTTCTTCCTGTGAATTTATGATATTAATTACAAACCTGGAATCAAATGTTCCATTGATATCAACTCATCAGTTAACTTGAACCATAGAGAGAGAGATGGACGTGAAAAGGATAGCATAAGAAAGAAGAGAAATGGACAAACATGAACCCATAGTAGGACAAGTACAATATCCACATCTTCATACACCACTGTTCCAGTAAATGAGTTCTCTCCTTATCAATCCTGGTTGTACTACGTCCATTTCTACTCAGCACTCTGCATCCTATTATTTGTTCCTTTTGATGCCTTTATCTTTCGGTGTATGATTTCATTTGATATTTGTCCCTTTCCAATGCATATATATATATCCCATAGGATATGTTCCTCCTAATCCCTGTATTCCCTTTTACTGTGTTTATCTGGGTTTCTTTTTATATTACACTTCCCATGTCAAGACTAAAGATTTGTATATTTGGACCGTTATTGGACATTGGGCGAAACGCTGGCAACCAGGAATGAGTTAGCTGGAAAATTTATAATGTCCAATAACAGTCCAAAAATATTGATATTATAAATTTACTCATTCGGAACAAATATTTCAGGTTCCCCATGGGAATCAACATCTTTATCATCTTGTGTAGTAGTAATTAAATTTATTACCTATGACAATAGAACAGAGAGATATTTAATAGTTACAGCATGTTTAACCCCTGAAACTGTATTATATATCTTTGTACAGCCATCATGTAGCATGTTTTACCTACTTTTATGATGATTATTTTTGAAATATTGCTGAATGATATTATGAAAACTGGGGTAGTGACATTTTGAAGGTAGGCATTGAGGATTGAAGGGATACTTCGCGTAATTACTTGCCGACTAGTGTTGTGGGATTAAATAGTGGTAGCCTCGGTGAGAATTTTCATTTGTCTTAAATGAGAGTAGTTCATGGTGTGGATCATTATAGTCGCATCCTAGATTGTGAACCATGGGAAACGACTGAGTGGCCTAGTAAGTGGTCCCGAGTTGGGATACCCATGGCTGAAGAATACGAGTGGGTACCTCGGGGATATTCAGAGTCGTGGACCTCCTTGTACTCAGGTGGCTCGGACTGTGCAATCCAAGAGGTGTTCCTAAACCGTTAGAGGAGAGATTCTCAGTGGGATTTTGTGTAAGTAGGGTAGCATCCACTTAGGAAATTTACTGAGTGCAGCCTTGGACCTGGGGTAGTTACTGTGTCCCATTTCCATTTGACAGGCCAGGAACCCCTTGGGAACAACTTGGTGATTGAAATGAAATTCAGTGGTGTGCTTTCATTATCAATGTGGCTTATGAAAGGAAGGAAGTAGAACTAGCTGTTGTAGCAAAGAGGCATCTGTATGTGTTAGGAGATAATAAAATGTGCTAACCCATTAATATTCAAATTATCTTTTTCCTAGTTTCTAAAGAAATCGTTATTCAAAAATGTTTATAAGTGTTAAAGTTACACCATCTTTCAGGAGACAAATTTCAATTAACTGTTAGTTACACCACATCTGAAATTCAAAATATCAAGGGCATTGCTCCCATGAATAAACTTGTAAAGCACCAAAGAATTTACGATTACCATATTATCAATTCGGGCAAAGAAATCCCATTCCCTTGGACACTTGCTTACTAATGTCATAGCAAACTCCTCTCGTATTACCATTGTATGCTTTTGGGAGCTTCGGTTTTTGTATACTAACCTGAGCATTGGCTCTACCTTGAAATGCTTGACATTGGTTCTATACTGTCAAAGTTGGTTGCAACTGTTACACATATCTTATCATTTGTTCACACAGTTAGAACTTCACAATTCTTATTTTTTAATTTTTTAAGTAGTCATAGGAATCACATTTTCCTTTCTTCATCTCCTTACCATTTTCAACGGATAGTCACCTGTTCGATTTGCCCTTACAGTACCTGTTACTCTGTCCTAGGTGTCTTCTGTAAGTGAAGAAGTTGTCATAGAACACTATGCGACTACTAGGATTATCCACACAGTCCAGCATGTTCAGAACAACACGGGCTCCTGTTATTTGAAATTGAAACAGTAACCACTAGATCTACTCAGGGTACCTGAATCTAATAGGACTGCTTTGATGGTCTGTTCCAAGTTATGTCTGTAGTATTTACCTATCATTTCATCCACCGCTGGACATTCTTCAAACGCTCTGAACTGTAGATATGAAAGGCCATATCTAGAAGCCCTTGTTTTAGATTGTAAGATCATTATTTCAAAATTGAACGGGTCTCCTCATAATCAGATATATATTTGTTAGCACTGCTTCTTTGACAATTTAATACCTTTCAGGCCAGTATGCTCTCTCTGAAGGTAATCTGTGGTATCCAGTAAAGAGAAGAAACCCTACAACCTCACAAATGGTTTGAGAGGGCTGAGTATAAAATCTGGGATGTTCTTTTCACTTACAGCATGTCAAACAGTTTCCCTTATGTGTTCAATTACCTCATCATAAAAAAGTGTTGCAAAGATTTCTTTCAGACTGAGATTGAAGTTCCTGCTTCATTCTCGCTAGTATTCTACAAGCCAAAACAGTGAGAGATCTCTCCCATTCTACAATATTCTAAGTTGTAACTAGTTCAGAAACTCAGCATGAGCAAGTGGTCAGCAGTGCTTGAAAATGCCCGAGTAGCTAGCATCCTCTTCAGCAGCAATTATTCAACAACATTGCTGCAAATAAAAGAAAACGATGGGTGTACAACAAAATGTAGGTTTTAACCACTATATTCTAGCAGTATAAAAGCTGCATACGGTAATTATAGAAAACAATGCACCAATTCATGGAAATGTACACGGACTGAGCAAATGTCATGGGATAGCGGAGCACTGATGCGCAGGTGTGTTTTCTGCGCACCACACGCTCCCTGTGCCAGTGGCAGTTGTATAGGAGACCTTGTGAGCAGTGGCTATGCTTATGACGGGTGTAACATGGAACGTCGTCGTGAGCTGACACCGTTCGAATGGGGTATGGTGGTCGGTTTCCGACGGATGGAAAGTGCGATTTCGGAAGTGGTGCGGGAATTCGGCTTCACACGATCAACCGTGTCCAGGGTGTATCATGAATGGTTGAATGCGGGTGTCACCGTCCACAACAGACGAACGATCGGCCGTCCAGCCACCCTCGATGACCGTGAATGGCGACATCTGAGACGGATTGTCAATAGTAACAGGCGGGCAACCGTGCAACAAATCACGGCTCAATTCAACACAGGCCGTGTTAGACACGTCTCCCAGTGGACAATCCATAGGAACATGGGTTCTATGGGGTATGGGAGCCGGCGCCGCACATGGGTGCCACTGTTTACCCAACGTCATCGGGCACGACGACTCGCTTTTGTCGCTAGTCACCAGGGGTGGACACTGGAACAATGGCGTAACGTTATATGACTGAACGAATCACGATTTCAACTGCACCATGCCGATGGGAGACACCGTGTATGGCACAGACCACATGAAGCGATGGATCCCGCCTGCCTCGAAGGTGTGGTCCAGGGCACTGGTGTCTCTGTTATGGTCTGGGGTGCATTTTCCTGGTATGGAATGGGCCCCCTAGTTGTTCTGGAAGAGACTTTGAATGGTACGCGGTATGTTGAGTTGCTCGGAGACCATCTCCGCCCATTTTTGGCCTTCCATCGCCCAGACGGTTCTGCGGTGTTTCAAGATAACGCGCTACCACGTTGCCCGGGAATGGTTCCAGGAACATGCACAGAGATGCCAACTATTACGATTCAATCGTAATAATTACGAATTACCCATCACAATTACGCCTTTACGAATATCACACCTCAAATTACGATTTTTTGTTGATTTTCAAATCTAAGTGTATGAGGTGTTCAAAAGTACAGACAAGGAATGCCTTTACAGCTTTAATTCTCACAATATTATTTTCGGATTTCTCGGTAATCATTTATACCCCTTTCCATCCCTCATTTGAGAATATTTCGAGTTTTCTCCCGCCGAACTCGGCGTGTGCTTACGTTACCGGAGAAATCGGCACCTGTGAAGCGGTATATCTTGCGGAGCTGTTGTCTTTGTTCGTCACATGACCAGACTTCCTTGAAATATGCGAGTTGTTTTGCCTTTGTTTTGGCGGCGAAGTGGTGAGAAACTCCGTTTCATTGTGGATACTACGTGCGAGACTGTTGAAATATTTATTGCGATTTTGGTTGCCAAATTTACATATATTGTTCTTGTAGGATATATGCTAATCGTGTGTTACAAAATGCGAAAGGTTTGAAATAATGAAGCGATTTATTGTGCAGGAAAATAGGTGTGGTGACGTTACCGTGATTAGTGATGCTAGTAATAAACCAAAAGTAGTTAAAAAATTTAGGGAGGAATACTCGAAAGAATGGCCCTGTTTATTGCGTTCCTCAAAATCTCATTCACGCGTGTTTTTGTAGTGTGTGTAGGCGCGAATTTTCAGTTGCGTATGGTGACGAAGAACAAGACTGAGTTCTGTGCTAATATGAACACCGGGTTACGTAGCGCATACTGTACCTATCTACGAAATGTCACTGTAATATTTGCCCTAAATGGAACATAATTGTGTTTACATAAATAAACTCGAAAATATGCGGTAAATTAAGAAATAGTACGAAATGATTTACTTGAAGAGAATGATATGGATACATACTTTACTACCTTACAACTATTTTTTTTCTGCTACGTCGCAGCGCTTCCGTATGTGTCTTTTTGTCTAACACTTTCGTGTGTGATGTCTTTGCTCACTGAAGTTGTTTGTATAAATTAGGTACGTTTTCTTCATGTTGCTCATTCGTTTTGTGCCCTAACTCATTCATAAATGATATATTTATTGGTCCAGGGATCGTGCTATTTTCCTTTCAACAAAAAAGTAATATATTTATTTTGCTGTTTGAACTGCCCGCGCTAGTCATATGGACAAAGATAATGAGAATTCACAGACATAGCACTCCCATTCGTCAGTGCTAGCCCTGGACCTCAAGAAAGAAACAAATGATGGCACGAGAAGCGGAATAGAACATGAGTGAGTCCTGTCTAAAGCCCGTAAGAACGTATACATATTTCTCTAGTAACGACGGTATTGCTTAATTTACAGCAGATTTTTCACTTCATTTTCACTTCATGATTATGTTCCATTTGGGACAAATATTACAGTGCCATTTCGTAGATAGGTATGCGCTACATAACCTGAGCACCGAACTGTTAAGTGCTCTGTTAGTGCAGAGGAAGCACACAATATCAAACGGAATAGCATGTCACCAGTGTACGTTTACCAAACAGCAACTACAAGCTGCTAAGGGCAGCAACTACAGTACTCAACAAAAGAAATCTACCTCAGATATGTACTGCAGATCACCTGTTACTTTAGCGGGTAAGAATCATTCACTCTTTATATGTCAGTCTTTGAATATCTGGTTGAATTGTATGTTATTCATTAATTTTTCAATGATATGTACGTTAGTAAGATCTCGAAGAAAGAAAATTCTACGGCCGCCCCCCCCCCCCCCCCCCCCCGGTGCCCAAACGGCTACATTACGAATTGCCTTTCTTGAAAGTTGGCATCTCTGCATGCAGCGGAAGTCCAACGACTGCCATGTCCACCCAGGATACCCGATGTGAGCCCTATCGAGCATATCTGGGATGTCCTGGAACGCAGGCTCCATGCCATGGATCCTGCGCCCACGAACAGACCAGCATTGGCGGCCGCTCTGCAATCGATTTGGTGTCGGCTGCATCCAGAGGACTACCAGGGACTTGTCGACTCACTTCCACGGCGTCTCACTGCAGTTCGTAGGGCCAGAAGAGGCCCCACACGCTATTAGGTGACCATCCCATGACATTTGCTAAGTCAGTGTACATAACACTCCATTGCAGGCCATGAAAAACTTTGCTTATATTTTTAAGTGTTGATATATCTCAATAGCTGACTTCATAATGGTTGAAGGAAAGGTTATCCTAATATGTTTTCATAATAACTGTCATGAAATATCAAGTACAGTTTCGTATTTAACCAAAAAGGTCGTGGTATCCTCATATGAGGACACTGGATCTTAATAGGTATTGATCACAGTAATGCATATGACAACTCATTCATACCTGCTACCATATGTTCTTGGAACTCTATCCCAGCTGAAATTAGAGGCATAGGCAATCAGATGATATTTAGAAGGAATTTTTTAATGTGGTACTCAAACCTGTAGAAAGTAGATCATAACAAAACTAATATTTTGTTCTTAATCACCATTAAGGACACAAAATTATAGAATTGAAGTACAGTAAATTAATTTTAGTGATATTTATTAATATGTTTAACTATTGATTATACGTATTGTACCAGGAATGCCCGTACTTAGCTATCTTGGGGAGCATGGATTTATGCAAGCCGTATGCGTTCCATGCGTGGAATGCGTACAGAGAGAAATTAATATTTTCTTTACGTCCCACTAACTACTTTTACAGGTTTCGGAGACTCCAAGATGCTGGAATTTAGTCCTGCAGGAGTTCTTTTACGTGCCAGTAAATATACTGACACGAGGCTGACTTATTTGAGCACCTCCAAATACCACTGGACTGAGCCAGGATCGAAGCTGCCGAGTTTTGGTCGGAAGGCCAGCGCCTCAACCGTTTGAGCCAATCAGCCCGGCTACAGAGAGAGGTTTTTGAGATAACCTTTTCAAATTAAACTCTTTGTTTATTCACAGAAGAAGGCACGTTGTATATTACCTTTAATAGAGCCGGAGTTGGAAAAGGAGAGTTAATGTCATTTGTGTTTTCGCAGGCGATGTCCCTTGGTGCTGGTACTCTTTCTCCTCACCATAGGACAGCTCTCTGTACCATGGAAACGCGTGAATTCCCATGACAACTGTAAGTTCTGGCAGATCACAGATGGTCTGGGAGTCTAAGTTCCATGGTTTAGGCATTCAGTACGATTGTGTACGCTAGGCTGATCATCGGTGCAGTTTGAAATTAAATTGAATGGTTTGAATGGTTCCCGTGAAGGGAGTGAAGAAATGTGGTTATACTGTGTAGAATGTCAATAGAACCTATCATGAACATTCCTTACTATAACTGCACGTATGAAAATAAAGAGATTATTCTGCGGTTCAGATGTTAATGGGATCAAACATACACTCAAAAGCAAAATTCACTTGACCCAGTTTTTAAAGATTTTTCAAAAGGTTCACTTAGCACAATTTTGAAAATAAATCACACAGTTTTGAAAATTTCACAGGGCACAGTTTAAAATAAATTGAAAGTAATGATGCACTTGTGCGTTTCACAGTAAATGAATTAAGAGGACGCAAATGCGTATGAAGTTTTGTTACATCCTACTATTGTCAGAATTATTTACAAGTCGGTGAGACTACAACATGTTAAGTACATTGTATGAATTTAGTTCCGTTCACAAGCTATTGTAACATGACACTTGATATTTACAGAATGTGAATTTAGTTCTGTTCACACGTGATAATATGTGGTACTTAGTTACGAAGGTAAATAAAGCTTTGTTCACTAAGACCACTTTGTTATGGCTAATAAAACACACAGTATTGTCATGACCTTCACACCACTTGTACAAGAAAGTACTTTCTCTTTACTGAAGCTACTTGGTTATGCCTATTCAATTCTTATGTAGAATAAATGCTAATCAGCTTTTGAGCTGTATTTACAAGCTCCTAGTATTATGCACTCTCTCAAAGACTGAGGTAACATCTCCACTTTTTTCACTTGGAAATCCAAGTCCTCAGATTAGCGCTTTACATCAAACTAAGTTTGAATTCACAGTTGTAAAATCTAAGTTCAGTTGCACAGTTCTAATATAACTTGAAAAATGCAAGTCCGACGTACATTACTCGGAATACGAACTGATAGAAAATATTCAGTCACTTTTATACGGTGGATTTCTGTCGAAGTTCATAGTGATACACTGGTAGAATTCCGCCGTCGACTGTCTTAGTCATCCAGCATGGCTAGGCTGTGAAATCACACTCTGTCGTGTTACCTGGTCCTCAATTTATACTAAATCAGCTGGTCGCATCACTAGATTTCCCTATAACTTCAACTTGCAATAACTCCGTCAATTTTCGATGGATTTTGCTTGAGGTTTGGTAATTATGCATAATTTAGCATTAGCTACATAGTGATGTAGTCCAAATAGTGATGCTAATTTTATTTTTTGAGTTATCAGTCAGGGAACTACAGAACATTCTATATGACGTAGCTTGTCCTTAACCAACCAGCTCTGAGCTAGCTCCTCGTTTACCAGCTGTGGTCGACTCATCTTGCGCGCAGCAGGTATTTTAAACTTTAAATACTTCGAGACGGGGTGCTGTATCAGCTTTCCAGGATCAGTATACTATTCACATCTATATATATTGTACCCTGATGAGATAGGCCCTAGTTTCATGATTTAGTTTTTTTGAAGATGAATACAGATATATAGGAATATTAAATTAAATACAGTGTCAGTTTTGTGTGGACGGTAGGATTTCAGCATAAGCTAGACATATCGCGACAAACCGTCGCCACAGTAAGCTTGTCATTATGGGGAAAATGTTTCTTGGCCAGAAGATAAGAGGATTAAAGCTAGAGCTCACAACAACAAAGTAATGACTTCGAGGAAGTGAAAGAGTATATATTTCGGACCAAGGGCGAGCAGATGTATCACCAATACCGGGAATATGACGTACCAGTTTTTCCACGCCCGAGGCATTTGGTGGTGTCAGCGTTACAAGGAAGAGATTTCAAACTAACCGAAGCGGTGTTGACCAATGAGAAAATTTATCATAGGCCCGCAGATAAACCAACATAAGAAAAACTCAGAGTGAACTCCAGTTAGCTTCTCCGATAACAATAATTAAATTATTCCAACCACATAATTGAATAGAGGGGATTCTTGTGATATCATTCCCATGTTGATTAATTGTAATCGTAATAAATTAAAGTAATGAATTCGTGGAAATGACCCACGCTATCTCGCCATTGGTCGAGATGAGCACGCCATCAGGGACGCCGAGTTAGCGCGCGAAAGGTGGAGGACAGAAATTAAGTGATATTTCCATGATCACCGAACGATATGAGTTCAGAATACGACACATGAATGTGTATCGTCAGTGTATTAAGTAGGATAAAGCAAGAGATCCAAATCCACCTGCATATGCCGATTTAGGATAACCAACCCCCCTCTCCAGGAGCTGACCGTGGATGACCCCGGCGGGAAACCATATCGTCCATAAAAGTCCAGTAGTGAAACCTCACACCACCCCAGTCGTTTGAAGTCACCAGTTGTGACCGGTCACCAGTCGTGTCAGTCGTATGAAGTAGTTGAGACTCTGACACGTTGACTCTGTAAGTCAGTACCTCGGGACGCATTCGAAGTCAGTTAAAGCTGAAAGTGCGTGAGTTATTAGGAGAATGAATACGAACAGTGAAATTATCCATAGTACCGAGAGTAAATAATCAGTACAACTGTATGTTGAATTTAATAAATGTCATGTGATTAAATAATAAATAATTAACGGAACGCCGATAGTACCTTTGGAAGGCAGTGTGCGGAGCCTGAAGTAAACACCTCAAGATAGACGGTGAATAACTATCAGAGCAGGGAATTATAGGAGCTAGGCGATTATCAAGACGGCTTAGAAATAAACCAGGAAGTGCCGGTTGAAGACGCGATACGCGCCGGTTCAAATGAACGTCATTTCGTCGTAATGTGTCACGACGTGTGTTTCGGGCGTATATGAAGATTATATTGTGCGAGTGTCAGGGGTCTAGGAGCACCTATAAGTGGTTTTTTTTGGTTATTAGTATTCTTGTGTAAAATAGTGTAATAAGGTATTAATCATGGGTAGTCACCCAGAAGTGTTTTATGGTGTTAAATTTGTATTGTGCGACATGATGGACGAGTAGATCACCATGGGGCCGTAAGGCCTATATCTCATCCGCTACGAGACAGTGGAATTCTACATAGGAATGAGTACACAATTTTGATATTTGGGGGATGTTATCGCGACTAAACGGGGTTCAGTGTAAATTAATTATGGTTACTTAACATGGTCCGCTTCCCGAGTCCATGATTTTATTTTTTTGTTAGACGGACAAATTTATATTAACGTAATAATGGGTTAGATTAATTAATTTGAGTATATGTTTGTTGTATATAATGTAAATATGGGATATATTTCTTTCAATTAATGCATGCTGTACGTAATACTTTGACTTAAGTTCATTTCAAGTGTTAAATTCTTTTTTTTTTGTGCTAACCCATTTAATTGAATTTCATTCACTGCGGTGATCATTTGTATTTTAATTAGGAATAATTTCTATTAGACAGCCAGATTATGAAAGAGCCAGAGTATGTAAGATTTGTGTTGCGTACGGAAGGTCATTAAAATACTAATAATAATCATGTTTGTGAGTAGACAAAGGAAAGTAAAATAATAATAATATTTGGGCGTGTGCAAGTTTAAGTATAATAATGATGACAGTGCCTCGTGAGTTAGCCAGTGCAAATATAATAATCAATGTGGAGGTGACATGTAGCGTTAAAGACTTTCATTCGCGTAATCAGTTTGATTTTCCGTAAATTTTTGATTTTACGTTTTTGGACTTTGTTTTAACCATTAAAAATTTGTTTAAAAGCGATAAAGGCACGTGAATTAGAATGGTCACGATATGTTAAAAGCCCAGAATGATTTGAGTCCATATTTAGAGTTGGAAGTCATGAGGGACGAATATCCGGCGTGAAATAAATTGAGCCGTATTATTTGTAATGATGAAATAGATGAATCTCAAGGCCTAAGATGATATATAATACAGATGCCGGTGTTATTAGTGGTAGAATCCACGCACCGAGGATTAATTTATAAATTAAATGTTTGAAGAGTTCCGATGAAAGGAAATGGACTTCAAATTGGAAGGAATTGTTTAGCAATCGCCGGCATTGGAGGTATTTGCCCAGCCGCGATGTGCCATAGGTTGTGAGATGTATCTTGGGAGGACATGTGTCCCCATATAAAATTAACGGCAGTACGAAATTGAAGGTACGGTCTCGGATACCGTGTTGTCCCGACCAATATAAAGCAGATCTTAGTGGTTCATAACGGGATTTAACATATGTGACCAAATTCTAAAGAGTGGAAATTAAAATATCATCTTTCCATTTTTAATAATAATAATAATAACAACAATAATCATACTCCAAGTGGATCTTGTCTTAAATCAAGTGCTTAGTGCCAAGATAAATCGGAATCGTAAAAGGGGTTATGCGTTAAACATATTAAGAGTGGACTACCGTGTAACAGGCGAAATTAAATTTTTTAAAAATTAATAATAATAATAAATATAAAAAAAACTGAGTTACTTTTTTTTTTTGAAGATTTTTTTTTTATATTTTGGACATAATAATGATGTTGGGAGTAGAAATGAAAAATTTGAGATTTTTAACTAATAATAATAATAAATAAAACATTTGAAGAAGGAGAAGAAGAATAACATATGAAGCTACTATTTTTATTTTTTTGATGAAAATAGTAAGAGCGAGAAGTTGAAGTATCATAGCGAGGATGATTACGGGTTACGATAATCACGATTTCCACTATTAATAATAAAGTTAATAATAATAATAATAATAATAATAATAATAATGAAAAGTTGAAGGAGCAGAAGATAAAGAACTTGCAATAGTAATTTAAGAATAATAATTATGATGAAAGGAAATTAAGATATTTAATGGGCGATGATGCATTGTTACGAATATAATAATAATAATAATAATAATAATAAAAATATTTATGAGGAAGCTGATCATTATATTGTGCGGATAAATTAGGAGGAAGAACGTCCCTTCGTTTGAAACGTCGGCAAGGGTTGGCATATAATCATCCCGGATGACAAATGATGATAATCAAATACAGGATTATAATTGAAATTAATGATAATAATAAAATTAATTGATAGTAGTCAAAGAATATGATAATGATCAGATAAAGAATGGTAATGATGTTATTTAATAATCATAGGAGGATATGCTAGGGACAGTCATCCTGTGTCGAACTGCTCCGAACCAGATGTTGGGTTTTCACGGGGAGATTATTATCGGTAGATACGTAAATAACCCACGGACGGCACGTTTTCATGGTCAGTGCATAGTAATGAACCTTTCCGTACGTCTTGTCGTATTGACAAGTGTAAATATTAAAGTAGCTTTTGAGTTAATGAACTCTACCTGGTGTGTTTGTGAATCTGGAAATAATAGGCTAGAGTTTGTCCGTATTATAAATTCCCGTTTTTTCGAGGCGATAACATTTTCCACGGTGGGTGTCCGGCTCACCAGAATGTACATACCGGAAGTGTCTCATGTCCAAACGGAACGAGGAGACGACAGTAAAAGGTTACTGTCGTGCCTTCGTCTCCGAAAGAAGATCTCCAGCGGTGAAACGTCCAATCATACGGATGTGAATTCGATCCCCAGTAACCAATTGGGGCGAATTCACCAGATGTTTTACACTACCAGAGTAGTGAGGTAAAATCCAAGTATTATGTCATTTATTTTTCAGGATTAAAGTGTCCCAATGTAAAATTGTCATCATGTGTAGTATGCAAAATAATTGCTCCTCATTGCAATTTCAATAGGAAACAGTTTCCATATCTTTTCATTGTAGTTAGTCCAGTATGCCCATGGAATTTAAGTTGTCACTTCCCAGTCCTATTGTGGAGTCAAAAATTTGTATCCATGAATGAGTCGTCCCCCGTAACCTTAAATTTTCATGCCCCGTTCATCCCTGTGTTCATTTGATGCGCCGATATATATTTTTTTATTTTCTTTATATAAATTTTTTTATCGTTTTCGAACTGATCACCCCTGAGATAAATGCTAGTCTGGGACTCAGGAGGTGAGCGGGTGCAATATAAAATAACTTGTCCTGACTGACTGATTCATTATCGCCGAGCCAAAAGTACTGGACATAAAGAAATGAAATTTTGAGGATACATTTATATTACAATGTAGGTGCTCGCCTAAGGGAGGATTTTTGGATATTACGTCACTAAGGGGTGAAAAGGGGGCTGAATTTTTAAAATGAGTGTATCTATATCTCGTAACTTTAAAAGTTTACAGTTGTAAAAATTGGTATTTAGAATCTCCTTTAAAAATAAAAATAAACACATTTTTTGTTTTTGGAAAATACCCCTAGGAGGGGTGAAAAAGGGGTTGAATGTCTTTAATGAGGATAATTATACCTCAGAAACTGACGATATTACCGACCTGAAAATAGGTATTTTGAATCTCCTTTAAAAATAAAGAAACACGTAATTTTTTGTTTTTGGAAAATCCAATTAATGGGGGTTAAACAGGAGTGACAAATGGGGTGACTTATTTTGACTTATTTCCTGTTGCTCCCTCTGGAGCATAGGGCCTTGGCGAAATTTCTCCACACAGTACGGCTCCTGGCCATTCACTTCGCTCCAGGTCTTGTCAACCTCTGCGATTTCGTTTTCGATCGCCCTCTTCCAGGTCTTCTTTGGCCGACCTCGCTTTCCAGTGCTTGAGGGTTCCAGTCCAGTGCCGCGCTCTGAACAGCTCCATCCGGCTTTCTTAATGTGTGTCCGATCCAGTGCCATTTCCTCTCCTTGATCTGGATGTCAATCGGCTGCTGACTGGTCATGGTCCAAAGATCTTCATTGGAGATTATGTCCGGCTACCTCACATTAGTTATGTGACTCGACATCTGTTCATGAACACATGTAGCTGGTTGTTGATCTCTTTTGTAACTTTCCATGTTTCACGCCATATAGAAGAATCGACTTTACATTGCTGTTGAAGAGGCGAAGTTTAGTCTTCCTGGAGATGTTTCTATTCTTCCACATGGGATAGAGCTGAACAAACACACTATTTGCCTTCCGGATACGGCTTCAAACATCTTCCTCTGCTCCCCCATCCATTGTAACTATACTTCCAAGGTTGAGGAAGGACTCAACTCGCTCATTTTCCTTTCCATTTACTGTCAAGCTGGTCATGACATCCGAATTAATCCTCATATCTTTAGTCTTGTTTGTGTTGATCGTGTGACCGGCATATTCCGCTTCCTTCTGCAACCTACTCAGTTTATCTTCTATGTCCCGGTACCGCTGCGCCATAAGGCAAATGTCATCTGCGAAGTCAAGATCTTCTAGCCTGTCTCTCGTCCCCCATTGAATACCCTTCTTCCATCCTCCTATTACCTTCATCACACTGTCTAGGACCAGCAGGAACAGAGTGGGAGAATGAACACACCCTGTCTCACTCCAGACTTGACATTTATCTTTTCTGTTAGTTTCCCTGCCACCAACCTACTACGCTGGCTCTCCTGTTATGCTTACTAAATTACTAAATTATGTTTAGTAAACTATGTTTGCATAAATTATGTTTACTAATGAAAAAACATAAATTATCAATAAAGTTGCTCATCCACACAGATAAGGATACCAACTCCCAGATCAACTCGAGAACATTGGCTGTTGTAGGAACAATGAAATAGTTCGGCATCAACCACAGCAGTTTTGATGTGTTATTTAGTTTCAAGTTTGTATATGTTGTTTGGACCTCATCAATGTTTTAAATTAAGACTGTAAATTGTGTCATACCAGAGTGTTCATATTATTATTGGTTATATGTGTGCTTATGTCTTCAAATTGGAGTGTGGCTGAAGATGACCCGATATATATATATATATATATATATATATGTATATGTATGGGGTCAAAACTAGTTCCAGTTTCATAAGACAATATACTGTACATTCTAATAGTATTGAATAGGTGGACAGTTCCTACCCATTGATAGTAAAGCAAATAGCATTATTACAAAAAATATATAACACATAAATGATCGGAAATGTAATTCTATATAACTTTCGTTATGTAGTATTTGTCGATAGGGCCACTAATAACATAAATATTTGAAAATTACATTTTAGGCCTTCTCCTAAACTATTACTTCACTCTGCGTGAATAAAATTATTTATAGTCTAGAATGTAGTGGCTCATTCCCTGACTTTATATACCGTTTTTCATTAAATTTTCTTCAGCAATTTCTCATGATGCACATACATACAGAGATGACGGAAAATTAAAAAGTGCATTTCGTTGTTACTTTGGACATGACCAATATAGAAATACCATTCTTTTTAAATTCTGAGTAATGCACATATAAAACTCTTTTTTTTGCATATTATATATTTTAAAATGGTGTTGTATAATATGGTTTGGCATAATAGCAGGCTTCATAACCTGAGCCTCACCATATGAGGACAGTAAACTAAATAAACTAAAAGGTGATGGGCAGAGTGGGGGGGGTGGGACTGTTCATCATGAACACCATAGCATTTAACATAATTTGTTAGGCACAGAAATAAGCGAATGATGTGAATAGATGTAGCAGTTGGAGGAATTAGGATGAGAATTTTCTGTGTGTTCACCATGTGAGGGAGCAGACTTGATAAGTTTTATGAAGCACTAAATGATATCATCATTGTCAACAGCAAGGACAGGATGGTGCTAATGGGCGATTTGTGCGAGAATTGGAAATAGGACTTATCATTTGATAATACATACAACTATCTGATCTGCAGTGAACTATCACTAGACCTAGGATAGAGTTAAATGTGTCTGCTGACAGATAATGGTCGAAAATCTCCAGGATTAGGAAATTAGAAGTACATGGTTATGATTAGTGTGATTAGTGAAATTCCAAAGAATACACAGTAGGTTTCAAATGTAAAAAGAGGACCATGGGCATGCAGGGATGCTGTAGAAGAAATGGCTAGATTGGCCTGGGAACAATTGTGTGTAAATATGGAAAAAGTCAACAACTTGGTTTAATGATGAAGTCAGGGCAGCCTGTAAATGTGAAAAGTAGAAGTCTGGAAAGTGGCTTCAAACTAGAACTGAAGTACAGTAGTTTGCGAATTGAACATGGATTAAAAAAAAAAAACACAGGGAAACAAATCATTGTAGTGTTACCATGGGAAGAATTTGGTAGTAACCTCTAAGGCTTGGTCAGGTGGCAGGAAAACTTTTCTGAACTGTAATAAAGAACCTTAGAGATGTAAGATCCTGGGAGAATTTGCTGCACAAATTGAAAGAATATTTTGGAAATCGTTTCAGTGTAGAAAGAAATCTTTCTGAAATGCAGTTCACGGGGAAGATATCGACAGTGTCAGTGAAGTTTGACTCCAGCAATAGGAGAGAAT
The DNA here is from genome assembly GCF_040414725.1 of Anabrus simplex. Taxonomy (NCBI): domain Eukaryota; kingdom Metazoa; phylum Arthropoda; class Insecta; order Orthoptera; family Tettigoniidae; genus Anabrus; species Anabrus simplex. Next base: position 44,349,367 of record NC_090266.1, on the reverse strand, counting down.
AGTAAATAATCTACACTATCATAAAGCAGATGAAATTTGACTAGGGGTGGTGAAATATAGTGCGAAGGCAGGGATGAAATAACTTAATGGACTAAAACGATTAGCATGGAATGTTAAGTTACCTTCTGATTGGGCAAGAGCAATAAATGCACTTATCTATAAGCAAGGAAACTGAAATAATTGCAACAACTGTAAGGTATTTCATTCATCATATACTGGGCATTTTGCAAAGGATGGTGCAATAAATGGTGGAGAACATGTTGGATGAAATCCCATTTGGTTTCAGACCACATATGGGCTGCCAGGACCAAATTTTCAGTATGTGCTAAAGTAATTGAAAAATACCATGAGATGAATAGACAGGCGTCCCCAAAAACTGTAAAAGAGTAGTTAGTGGGACGTAAAGCAAATAACATTATTATTATTATTATTATTATTATTATTATTATTATTGAGATGAATAGACATTTGTGTGTATATGTTTAATTGATCTTGAAAAAGCATACAGCAGAGTAGGATACCAAAGTAAGGGGTGTTAGCCATAATTGACCACTACTGGCAGTCAAAGGCATTTATGTCGACTGTCAGGTCGCATGAGAATTGATGTTAGAATGAGTTCTTGGTTCAAAGTACAGTGGAACCTTGGATTGCGAGCATAATTCGTTCCGGCAACATGCTCTTAATCCAAATCGCTTGTATATCAAAGCAAATTTTCCCATAAGAAACTATTGAAACTCGGATGATTCGTCCACAACACAAAAACATTTATTCGCATAACATTTCTAAAACAAAATGTAACGTAAAACAATTAAATTGCACTTTACCTTACAATAGAATCATTGTTGGTGTGAGGGAGACGAGAGATGACATGAGAAGAGTTACTATGTAGCACGAATTTCACTAACGGGATCACTGCTATTGGTTGGCTCATTGGAAGTGTTTTCTTTTCGTGCAACTTTAATGAGGAACCTGTCCAATGACTGTTGCTTTTTTCTATTTTTGAGGATTTCACGAAAATGTAACATTGCATTGTCATTGAACAGATTCATCCACTGTAATCATCTCCTTCCGACCGAATTCCTTTTTAGCCTTCTTTTCGTTCACAGGGCCCATCATTGCAGAACAGTTATATCACAGATGACAGAAACAAAACATGTACACTCGTACAGTGTTGACTATGCGAGCGAGGCACACCAACTGAAGTCCAGCGCGGGAAATGATTACACGCACTTTCCCAGGAATGAGAGTGGCAGGGGGAGGGGAAAACAAAGGCACAGGGGAGGTGGAAACGTATGTACACGTGACGCTCGTATTGCGAAACCTCACTCGCTTATCAAGTTACAATTTATTTAAAATATTTGCCCGTCTTGCAAAACACTCGTAGACCAAGTTACTCGCAATCCGAGGTTCCACTATATTGTGGTTCTGAGGTTATACATGGCTGTAATCTTTCGTCTTTGTTGTTCATGGAATATATGGATCATTTACTGAAAGGTATAAAATGATGGTGAGGGATTCTGTTGGGTCGAAATGTAAGCAGTTTGTGTAATGTGATTACTTGGTGTTAATTGCGGACTGTGCCAGTAGCAAATATGATATGAAGATCAGCCAAGTGATGTCAGTAGAGAAGAAACGTAAGAGGATGCCAGGTAGAGAGTAGAAAGCTGGAATCGATGGATCATTTCAAGTAATTAGAATGTGTATTCTTCCGGTATGGTAGTATACTAAAGAGGGGAATCCACCTAGTGTAACAACCAGATTCGCCAGAAACTTTGCTCAGTGAAATAGGGGTTGATAAAAGTGAACGGTTGTTTTGGCTTATCTGTAGACACTTGACCGTATCCGAGAAAATGACGGTCAAAGTTTTTGTACGTGCTTTATGTGCTTTTTAGAGTGTAGGGAGTTCAACCGACGCGGTAGCTTTCGCCAAGATCTCATACTTTTGCACCCCGCATTCAAATCCCAGTGAATTGTATTATTTTCTTTCATTCATTTACTTCTGTGCATTGACGATTAGGTTTGATTCAGTGTATTTTGAAATATTGTCCTTTTTTCATCTATTAATGTTCTGTCTGGTAAATTAATTTTAAAACATGAATTGTTCTACACTCATTGCACAGCAATTGCACGACTAGATGTGATGCAGTAAAAATCCACGCATTGATTCATAATCAGCTGCAAGAGTTTGGAAAAATGATCCATGAAATCGTAAGTAAATGTTAATGACTTTTGTTTCCTGAGTGACATTCGCAGCCAGAAATGTAACTGTGTCAAACCTGCTTTCGCGCGATGCTAAAATGATAAGCGAAATTTATATGGTTTGAATTTTTCTATGATCGGTATCGTCCAAGGGAATGCACCGTATCTCCATGAAGCGTTAATATAAGAATAAACTTGCAAAACAGTGTAATCTCCAAGAAATGCCATATATAATAAGTGCAAAATACGTATTGTGAAACCCAGTTGTAATTTTACAGTCAACATAATGCCCTTTTATCCACCAGCTTGATAAGAAACATTTGTGTAGTAATAGTCAATGGACATAAGTATGCAAATGGAATCAAAATAAAATCATCGGAATTTGAACACGGGCGTAAAATCCGGAGGTCACGGCGATAGCCCCTGCGCCACCACGTTAGTTGAATGTGTTATGCTCCAAAAGACAGATGAACAAGGACAGATAAAGTACGTTGGAAACTTCGACAGTCATTTTCTTGGAAACGATCAAGTGTCTATTTTTTGCTATTTGCTTTACGTCGCACTGACACAGATAGGTCTTACGACGACGATGGGACAGGAAAGGCCTAGGAATGGGAAGGAAACGGCCGTGGCCTTAATTAAGATACAGCCCCAGCATTTGCCTGGTGTGTAAATGGGAAACCACGGAAAACCATCTTCAGGGCTGCTGACAGTGGGGTTCAAACCACTATCTCCTGGATGCAAGCTCACAGCTGCGCGCCCATAACAGCATGGCCATCTCGCCCGGTGGTTGAGTGTCTACATATAAGCCGAAACATGTGTTCGCTTATTTCGGACCCTCTTTCTCTGAGCAAAGTTTCTGGAAAATCAGGTTGTTGCACTTGGCTGGTTCCCCTTGCAAGTGAAATTGAATTAATGTGCGGCGAAGCAAACGCAGAGAGCTTGCAGTTGCAATCAACGGTATTCTATTAGAAAGACTTGATTTCTCCACTGAAACTGTCTTTACATCAGTGTTTTGAGAGTACTGTATGTGAGTGAAAGCTGGGTAGACTCAGGATATTTTATTTGTTTATTAGAGGTAACAGACACGAAAGTACAAAAATGATTGCAGCTGCAAACAGGGGGAAATAAAGGTTGTTATGAATAAACTTGATGGATGAAGCTGTACGTATAAACTGGCCGTCGCATTGAATTCTCGTACAAGTTGCAGAGAGATTTTGTGCCTCTATCAATGCTAGCAGCATTTCATGTAAGGGAGAGTTTCTTGTGGTATGCTGTTACATTCTGTTCTTGTGTATTCCCAATGATTAATTTAGTATGTGGTCTGTGTCCACATCTGCACCTGGATAGCTCTTACACAATTTAGCTTGGTTAACATAGCAGTCTTTTATCATCATACGCTCTTCTGGTATTTCTCACCATTACCAGACATGGTCCAGGAGTATCATCGTTTTGGTTGTTCCAAACATGCATTTGCAATTACCAGCATATGACTTTTGCTGAACTAGATTAGCCTGTTTAATCTTTCTTTTCTGTTTCCAAGGTCATACTTTTGTTGTACACAATTGTCTATTCTACCCTCACCTACTACAGCATTCTAGTCCTCCTTGATGACTAGGTTACCTTCATCTTTAACTTTCATTAATACTTCCTCCGGTTCAGATATATCCTCTACATCTTTATCAATCAGTATGTCCAGTTGTGGCCCTGCATGTCTGGATTAATACTGTATTCTTAGGCTCCGTCTTTGGTGTGATCGTGATGTGTCAATAGTGTCCACTAAGTACACATTGCCTGCTTTGGTGGTAACTGTGAGGCATGCTATAGCTTCATGGTGAACAATTGACCATCAAACCCTAGATGCTTTGATTCTTCAGAATAAGGGAACAAGCTGTCTTTTTGTTTTCATAAGTAGTTTCCAATAATGATATAGATGTTGATTCCTATAGAGAACCTGAAATATTTGTCCTGAATGAGTAAATTTATGATACCAGTACCAGTTTCCAATAAGACCCCCTAGTTTCCTCTTTGTTTGGAGGGGTATAACTTGGATGAAGGTGTTGCATAATTCACAAAAATTGGTATATTCAACTCTGTGAAAAGCCAGTTTTTGTTATGAATATAAAATGAGCTACTTCATCATCCAAAGAATTCTTCTGCATTGGTGTTGATCTAACCACGTATAAATTCGATGATGTTGCAGCTTTGTCCTCCTTTCCCTGAAAATATTAAGATTTATTTGCATTTCTCTCATTAGATGATAATACAGTACTGGTAGCAAGAATGGTGGAAGAAGAAACAGTCAAGTTAATGTTAATACCATATTTGCCATGGGATTAGTGGTGATGTATGTATTATTTGTTTTTATAACTGAACCAGAAGACACGAGGCAAGAAATTAAATTCATGTGCGATATATGTATTAATGCACACAATGTGGGTTTTCTATTATATTCCTCATTCTTAAAATGATCATAATCCTGAGCCCGACCCAAAACCACCTAATTCCCACACTGACCTGTTAGTTAGCCCATCTGCAAATGTCACCAAACTCCTGGCTAAAGGTGCTGCTGGCAAGCATCGATACTACATAACAGCAGTATTCTGTTTTTTAAATCTAGGTCCCAAATATATTCAGTTTTCTAGTTTATAAATTTATACAATAATTATTTCTTTATTATTGAATATACAGTATCTGTATAAATTTATTGAATACATTACTGGAAATCACTTAAGCATTTTTGTTTGAGTTTCTTGATTGTGTATATTGTTAAATATTGAAAATGTATTAAATATCTTGCCAGCATGATCTATGCTGTCATTTTCATTCTGATTTGGTTGTCTACTTCATAACCACTTTTTCATTTGGCCCTGGTACTTTTTCTTGATAGAATGGGGTTTGAGAATGTTCCGGGCCCACGTGGGTATGGCGATAGAAATGAAGATGGAGAGAAACTGTTGGACTTTTGTATCAGAAATAACCTGATAATAAAGAACACATAGTTTATGAAGAGGAATAGCCATAAGATCAGCAGATATAGTTGGGATGGATAGTATGGAACACTTACTGATTTTATAACAACAGACGGAGAATGGGGGAGATACGTCATGAATACAAAGATAATCCCCAGTGAAAGTATGGAAGGTGATCATAAATTATTAATTGTGGAATTAAAAGAAGTAAAAATCCCTAAAATTGTATTGATGAAGAAACCAAAGATCAGGATTTGGGAATTGGAGTAGGATAAAAGAATGGCATTCCAAGATTGTATAAAAAGGAAGGTGGCTAACACAGAAATACGAAGTGGGGAAGAAGAGTGAGATAATTTAAGACTGACATTTGTGGAAGCAGCAACTGAGGTATGCGGGAAAACAGCAACGGTTAAGGGAAAAGAGACACGGTAGTGGACAAAATAAAAAAAGAAATAAAAGAAAGGAACAAAGTGAAGAAAGAAATGGATAAGGAAAAGCAAAATACATATAATAGGGATGAGAATAAGATAGAAAGGTTACATGTGGAATACAAAAGATTGAAACTACAAGTAAAGAGGTGTATCAAAGAAGAAAAGGAGAAATGTTGGGGATAGTTTACCAACAAAATTGAGCAAGATAGTTGAGGAAATCAGAAACTATTATACAGAGTAATAAAATCTAAAAGAATAAATCGAGAAAAAATCAAGGCATTAGAGGAGAGATGATGGATCCATAGTACATGATGAAAATGGTCTTCAGAAGGTGATGGCAAAGTATTTTGAAAAACTTCATAATGAGGATGACTGCTCGGAGGAAGAAGGAGATCAGAAAATGGGAATAATAGACGGAGAAAAAGAGGAGAACCCGATGACATGGTTGGAACTTGAAAGGGCAGTGAAAGCAATGACCAAAGGTAAAGTGGAAAAGATGAATTCAATGCTGATATGATTAAGGCAGCAGGAAGCATTGGACTACAGTGGCTATACAGGGCCCTCAATGCCATATGGAAGGATGAATGGCAACAAGGAAGCATGGGACTACTGTTCAAAAAAGGAAATAAGAAGAATAGGGGCATAACCCTATTATCACATGGGCTAAAACTAATGGAGAAAGTCATAGACAAAAGACTGAGGGATATAATAGAAACACAGAGGAAGAACAATATGGCTTTAGACCAAATAGATCAACAATAGACTTGATATTTACATTGTGAACGATAATGGAAAAACATCTAGAAAGGAACAAGGAAAACATCTTCGTATTTTTGGATTTGGAAAAAGCTTATGATACAGTTAAGAGAAAACATGTATGGGAATGCATACTGAAAAGGAATGTACCAAAATCATTAACAAGATGTCCGGCTCCATGGCTAAATGGATAGCGTGCCACAGGGGTCCCGGGTTCGATTCCTGGCAGGGTCGGGAATTTTAACCATCATTGGTTAATTTCGCTGGCAAGGGGGCTGGGTGTATGTGTTGTCTTCATCATCATTTCATCCTCATCACGACGCGCAGGTTGCCTACGGGAGTCGATTCAAAAAGACCTGCACCTGGCGAGCCGAACATGTCCTCGGACACTCCCGGCACTAAAAGCCATACGCCATTTCCATTTTTTTATTAACAAGATAAATGTTGTATCATGAGAGTAAAAGCAGTGTACAAGTGAGGAGTGGTGACTCTGAAACATTTTATGTAAAAAAAAAAAGGTCTCAAGCAAGGAAGTGCACTGTCGCCGTTATTGTTTATTATATTGATGGATAAAATCATAAAAAGTGTAAAACAGAGTATCAGTAGTGATGAAGTGAATGCTTTGGTATTTGCAGATGATGTGGTGATTTGGAGAAAGGGAGAAAAGGAAGTACAAAGGAGACTGGATACTTGGAATGAAAATCTGAAGGAGTTTGGAATGATAATTAGTAAAAAAAAAAAAAAAAAAAAAAAAAAAAACTGTAGTCATGTACTGTGGAAAAGAGAAAAAGAGAAGCCAAGTGAACATAGACAGAGAGCAGTTAGAGAATGTAGATCAATTTACATATCTGGGTAGCATTATTAATGGAAGTAATGAAATCAACCCTGAAATTAATAACAGACTAAGAAAAGGTACAACATTTTATCAAGTCAGAGAGCTTTTATGGGATGACAAAGTACCCAAGAGAACAAAATTAACATTGTATAGACAGTATTTCATACCAGTTGTAACATACGGACGAAAAACGCTGGTAACTAATAAGAGATAAGATAGTAAGATCCAAGCAGTAGAAATGAAATGTTTAAGAACATCGGCTTGAAAGACAAGAAGAGATAGAATTCAAAATATTAAAATTAGAGAAGAGCTAAATATAGAACTGTTAGTACAGAACATACAGGAAGCAAGACTGAGATGGTTTGGACATGTGAAAAGAATGGGAAAGGAATGGGTAGCAAGAAGGGAATTGGAAAGAGAAGTTAAGGGGAAGAGACCAGTTGGAAGACCGAGAAGAAGGTGGATTGATCAGATCTGGAAGGACATTAGAGAAGCTGGATTGAATGTGGCGGAAGTAATGGAGCAGGAAAAGTGGAAGGACAGAATAGAGTGGAGGAGTTTTGTTAACCACACCCGGGCGACTGGAGTGGAACATTGATGATGACGACTTTTTCTTGATTCCGTTTTAACTTCAATTTGAAGGCTCGGGAATGGTTTCTACTGGTCATATTGAATTGTTGAGCTTAAAATACTCAAAAGCTGTAACCAAACAAGTCACATGTGTATACTCTGAGACCAAACTTCATAAACTGCTCGAGCTTTTTGCTTTGCAATTTGCACAGTCATTTGGAAGGGGATTACCTTTGGTGTGGAAGTTCACATTTAGAAGAGTATTACCAATTTGGAAGGGCTTTCCTTTGGAATGGGAATTCACATTTACAAGGAGATTTCCTGGGCATATTTTTGTACTAATAGGTTAAAATGAATAGATTATTGAATGATTTAGTTAGCCTAATTGTACAGTAACATAAATTAAGTTTTTGTGGTAATAACAGTTACATATTAAAAAATATCAAATTTGTTTATATTAGGGGAAAAAAACCCACCGTGTTTCTAACCAGCATTCGTGGTGGACATATACTCGTTGGCTGAATAGTCAGCATACTGGCCTTCGGTTCAGAGGGTTCGATTCCCGGCCAGGTCAGGGATTTTAACCTTAATTGGTTAATTCCAGTGGCTCGGGAGCTGGGTATGTGTGGCGTATTCAGCAGTAGAAGTCATCCTAGGTAGGGCCCCCATCTTCACAGACATGCAGGTCGCCTAATAGGCCATCTACGAGAAAAAGACCCGCACCAGGTCTCTCCGGAGGCCATATGCCTATTATTATTATTATTATTATTATTATTATTATTATTATTATTATTATTATTATTATTGACATTAAAGAACCTCTTTTGAGGTCGTATGTTTTTGTATTCTAACCCTTGTAGTAAATGAAAGGATATGAAGCACATATCATTATTATGCACAAAATATGTTACCGAATTGTGATTTCATTAATGATGGTGGAGGTAACAGACAAGCAAGCACATGGAACAGAATTTACATTTTGAAGGGGGAGGGGGGGAGAGAGAGGAGGAGAGGGGATGAGGCTGGAAAATTTATATGATATGGAGGAAAATTTACTGGAGAGGTTTGTTTATGAATAGAGGAGGAATGAAAAAAATTAAACTGTTTCAACAGTTTCAATAAATGCACAAAGTCAGATGGAAGAACTGCATAAGACTTTAACTTTGACTGGTATACGTTAGTAAATTAACAATTGTTTTTCCCTTGACCCAGTTGCCTCAGGATAGAGAAAAATGATGTTTATGATTATGGTGCACCGAGCTCGGTAGCTGCAGTCGGTTAAGTGCGGCCAGTATCCAGTATTCGGGAGATAGTAGGTTCGAATCCCACTGTCGGCAGCCCTGAAAATGGTTTTCTGTGGTTTCCCATTTTCACACCAGGCAAATGCTGGGGCTGTACCTTAATTAAGGCCACGGCCGCTTCCTTCCCACTCCTAACCACTTCCTGTCCCATCGTCGCCATAAGACATATCTGTGTCGGTGTGACGTAAAGCAACTAGCAATAATAATGATTATGGTGCATCTTGCTGGACAGAAGAGTCTTGAAGAATTTAGATTATGTCACATTAGCTACTCTATAATTGGTGAAATGTATTGACTTTGATTTGTTTTGAATATAGTATAACGTGCTTCATACCTATTAATGGGCATAACTTTTGAAAATTGAATGTATGGGGTGAGAGGTTTGATGGCAATTTTGTAACCATGCAATTACAGGGTAGTGAGGTTAATTTCCAACAGACTTGCATTTACATCATGGACCTGGAAAATTGTTTCCTTTTACATAAATTTTTGTAATATTCAGATATTCATATGTTAACCATAGTATATGGAATAATACATTGGTGTTCCTTTTTCAGATTTACAGTTGTTGAGCAATCAGAGAATGTTGACAACGTGGAATTTATGTTGTGTGTTTGTCACATACTAGGCACCTCATGGCTTACTTACACTTCTGCCTTTCATCTGCACACGGTGGGTTCAGCGCTTGCAAAATTTTTGGTAGACAAAATTGGGGAATTTTATTTAATCATATTTGCCTTGTTGCTGTTACTTCAGTATTATTCCACAGTTGTTTATAATTTATCCCAGTAGAGTTGTTTGTTAGTTGTTAGTTCAAACTAATCTACATCATACCAATCAATGTAATATATGGGGTTCCAAGTAAATGATCCATAATATGTCAGGATTAATGTTAAACAGGTTGTTAATTGGCAGGTTCAGGGCAATGTTTCAGTATTGGAAAGTACAGCCAACATGAAGAATTCGCACTGGGCTGTTATATTTCAAGGATACTTTGTGATATATTTCTGCAACACATTAAACACACCAGAGTTTTCCCACAACAGAAAATACACCAAGACAGTATTTTGGCACTTGTTAATATTATCCTCTTATACAAATACATACAGTGACATACTAATTGCACAGTTATTCACTCATATCAACAGACATCACAGGAATCAGCAGTACACAGTAGAATATAAATCAGTACAGATCAATCAACTTCTTAAACATTTTTCCACAAGCAAATATTAAAGATTTTCAGCCCACTGTGTCTTAGGACCTTGGTCCACAGTGCTTCAAACAACACAATGCCAATCACTCAACAATGTTCAGCATATTGATTCATGTTGCACAGAATCAGCAACACTGCTCTCCGCAGAAGATTATAAAGAAATACACATCATCAAGTTACCTGGCAATTGTTAGATGGTAAGTTATGAATACCGTGCCAGAATAACTGCTTGTCTTTTGTGGCAAACCATTCGTCAAGCCATTTTCCAACTTCCTCGAATTTGCTGAAGTGCTGCTCTGCGGGCACGTGCCCCATTGATGCGAAGAGGTGATAGATGGTGCCAGGTCAGAGTACGGTGGGTGCAGAAGGATGTTCCATACAAGCGATTTCAAGGCGTCTTTCACTGGTTGTGCATTGTGAGATGGCACATAGTTGTGTAGCAAAATCACTTTGCCATGTCTTTGGGCCCATTCCGGTCATCTTTGGATTAATGCATGATTTAGTTAATCATTTGTTGGCAATAAGCGTTGTGCATTAACGGTTTTGCCGGGCTTCAAGAGTTCATAATACACAATACGTCTTTTGTGGTCTACCAGGGCACGCACTGTCTTTCACATTGAAATCACCCTATTTAAATTGTCGAAACCATGTCTCGCATGTTCTAATCGATGGAGCGTGTTCACTATACGTTTCTACCAGCAACCAATGACTTTCCGCAGCCTTTTTCTTTTGATTAAATAAGAAAAGCAATCCGTCCCGCAAATGTTCTTTTTCAGGCACAAACGTCGACATGAAAACTGAACGATGCAACACAGACGCTAGTGTTTGGCGGATTCAAATTCATACGCTGCGTACTGTTCGCTGGCACCATCTGTTAGCGAAACCGGAAACCTGGTATAACTTGAAACCTAGAAGAAAGTGTCATATAATCTGTACATGCAAGGCAAGAAATACAGTCATTAAACCAAAGGAATTAAGCACAGACTCATTACTGGGACTGTATTCTTTAGCTAAGAACACAGTAACAGTGGACTGGTGTTAACTCCTAACAGGGTAGTACAGTAAGCCTATAGGCTGCAGTGCATCCAGAGCAATGTTGGCGTGTCCTTGTTACGAAGAAATATACATGTGTTCGATGTGTTAGTGTGGTGTTAAACCACTAGGGAAATGAGAGTGAGGCGTTCAGATACAGACAGACATTTCCACCTCCATTCGTTTTTTTTAGGAAATAGAAAAACCTTTCTTTCAAACAATTTGCATTCTATGTCAACATTTTGTTCACATCTCAATGTAATACATTTTTTGGTTCCATACTTGCTAAGCAAGAAAATACAATAGTACTTGTTAATTAAATGTACTTAAATTTTGGAAGCGTCAGGATTTGCTTTCGAGCTAGATCAGGATGTCAGGAGTTTGCAATTTATTTTGCTTGTAAGACCCCCTCTCGTGTAAAACCAGCACCACAGTCCCAATATACAAGAATAAAGGAGGCTCAGCTGAGTGCAGTATTAGACAAATTGCACTCCTTTTTCACACAATGAAAATATTCAAGAAGGTGTTTGAGATGAGAGTAGGGAAAATCACCACTGTGGATTTGTCAGTGATTGCTGGATAGTGGATGCAATGTTCACTTGGCTTTTCTATATTCAGAAAAACCATTTGACAAGGTGCCACCCAATCTGACATGATACTCCTCTTGAAAGCAAAGATTGCCAGGATGGGCTTGATCCACTTGCTTACACTTCTTGTGCCTATATACCGAAGCTCGGTCAGATGTGATGTGGGTGTCATGGACAAGTTCCCCATCGCAGTAGGTGTCCATCCGGGATCAGCTCTCTGTGCATTGCTCTTCATCTCATTGATGAACAGCTACCTCTGACTTACAATGTCCGGTCCCTTGGAACTTACTGTATGCTGCTAATGTTATTTTTATGGTTGCAGTAGTAGAGAAAGATGATCTAGAAAGGCAAGTGGAGTGGAAAGAAGTGCTGGAAAGCTGTAGTCTTTGTTTAAACATCAGGAAGACCTGGCACGAGAAGTAGGACCAATCCATATTGAAGTCTCATACTGTCACCCAGTAATAATATTCAGTCTTTCAAATATCGTAGATCACAGATTCAAAATGATGCAGGCCTAAATGAAGAGCTAAGAAGTACAAGGGACACTAGGAAAGTTTTGCAATGTGAGTGAATGCTTTAGACATTTCCAAAATAATTTCCACCACACTCAATACACTTCTCCATACGAAGAAACCAGTCACTGAACCAACTCTGACACTTTTCTTCGGTTACATTTTCACACTCTTGATCCCATGCTGCCAGAAGCTCCCCCATCGGATGCAAAACGCCGCCCTTTCAGCTTCAACTTCACTTCTGGGAAGAGTGCAAAGTCACATGGGGCAAGATCAGGACTGTATGGAGGGTGATCAAGCACAGTCAACCCTGATCTGGCAAGAAAATCCATTGTTACATTAGCACGATGTGATGGAGCATTGTCATGATGCAAGAGCCAAGTGTTGAGCTGTGACCTTGGACGGAGCTGCTTGAGAGTCTGGATGACCTGAGGCAGACAAGTCTCACTGTACCACTTCGCAGTATGTATTTCTAGCACAACCCGAGTCAGGATGCCCCGTTTAGTGAAGAATACTGCAATCATCCTTTTCTTCACTGACCTTGACTTTTGCACAGTCACAGGAGTACCCTTATTTTCAAACAGCCACACCTTGTTCTGGGATTTTGTTGGGACATAGTAATAATAAAGCCAAGTTTTGTCACCTGTAACAATGCTATTGACGTTACGCCAAGTCCCATTTTCAACCTGTTTTAGCACTTTTCGGCACCATTTCATTCAATATGCCCTTTGTTCCTCTGAAAGTGAATGGGGCAACCAAAGGGAACAAACCTTTCTAACATGGAGATGGTCATGTAGAATTGAATGAATAGCTGATGCAGGGATGTGGAGGGTCTCTTCTGCCTGCCGATATGTCAACCGCCTCTCTTGCTGCAACATTTTCCTCACAGCTTCAATCTTTTCCTCAATCACTGATTCAGGCGGTTGCCCAGAACGAGGATCGTCTTCAACCCCAAAATTTCCCCTCTGGAACTCTTTGTACCAGCGGAAAATTATTGTCCGATGTGGACAGTCTTTCCCCAGCACAGGAGTCATTTCCTCCAGGTACTGGTCAACAGTTAATCCACTAGCAAAATTGTAGCGGATAACTGTGTGATATTCACCTTTAGATCACACTGACATCTTAACTTGATTTCAATCCACTGCTTGGTAACAACTGGTGTGAAGGTTGCGCCTTGCTGTCTTCTAGACCGGTTTTCACTCCTCTTTTCATCCCTCATCTTAACAAGGGTGTCCAGCCAACTGTTTTTGCATACTGCAGAACTTTCAGAGTGCCCTTTGTAGAGAGCAAGCAGCTTAGTATAAATGTTAAGATCTAGCTGGAGATCTCTGCAATAAGAGAATTCCAGTTTAAGATTCCAAGGTTTACTGTACAGTAGTATTGTACACATATGAATGCTGACCAGTCACTAGGATGGTGGAGAAAAACTTCATGAAATGGAAATCCAGAGATTGTCACTAGGAGTCACCAGGATGGACAAACACTGAAATAAAAAATTCTGAGAAATGATGGGAGTAACATCTATTATTGACATAATGATGGATAGTCAACTTCAATGAGATGGGCATGTAAGGAGAGCCCTCCCTACCTTCCACTAGAGCAGCAGTGGCCTTCAGCCTAAAATTTTTTGAAAAGGGACTGTGAGGAAGACAGACAACAGTGGGTGGAAGCAGTCAAATCTGAAATAAGGTTGGTGAATCGGCAGCCTTGCTGGCTATTTGATCGGAAGAGGTGGAGGCAGCAATCAAGGAAAGCTGATGATACAATGCAGGATACATGTGATGATGATGATGATGATGAAGAATAAGAATGTATGGGCACTTTAAAGCAAATGATGTAGGGTGTTAACAATTACCCATTTGATTCAGGTTGGTAAAGTACAATCGAAAAGGTAGTGTGTTGCTTATTTCCTCAAGCTTCCCTTCCTGCCACACAACCTTTCATAGAAATCTGCTACCTGATTTGGTTTATTCGATTTATCCCAGTATTGCTGGGGTCGCTGCAACCACCCAGACACATTTTGGTTTTGGCCAGAAGTTTAAGGCTGGTTGCCCTTCCCGACACGTGGTTTAAATTCTAACTCTGAATTGACCAGGATTTGAACCTTGGCCAACCTATAATAAAGGCAGCAGTTAAGTCACTGTTCCAACCTTTCATAGAAATGGTATAAATCTATGTGATGAGTTTTAGGTTTGATGTTTGCTCTTATAACAGAAAAGTTGTATATATTTAAACCAAAGTTTACAAAAAACTAGCTTGAATTTTTACGCACCTTCAAGTCGATTTCTTCCTACCAGTTGGGACTTATTGTAAACATCTAATTAACTTCAACTTTAATGCATGAAGACATTTAAAACACTTAGTCGTTCAGGCTTCGCAAATAACAGTTGAGCAGCAAAGGATGACATCACATGGTATAGGCTGCAGCTTATTGGCTGATGGGAATTGTCTGTTTAGATTTCTCTTACCTTACCTATGGTGACGGCCCGTTTTCGGGTCATGGCCTCCCTAGTTGCTCTCCGCCACACTTGTCGATCTCACGCAGCAACTCTCCAATTCCTGATCTTGAGGATGTGTGCTGCATCCTGATGTACACCATCTTCCCATCTGTTACGTAGCCTTCCCACAGGCCTTTCTCCTCCAAAGTCTTCTCAGAATATCTTCTTTGTGATTCGGTGTTCTTCCATCCTACTTAGATGATTAGCCCATTTAAGTCTCTTAATTCGAATGGCATGCAACAGGGGTGCATCCCCATACAGGGAATACAGTTCATTGTTATATCTAAATCTCCATTTCCTCGTTCTATCGATATATGGCTGAGTATGGCTGATCGATAGCAGTTCTAATAATGATACCAGATGGCAGTGTGGGGCACGGTGGCCAGTCATGTGCTCTTCTTTGGTCTGTAATACAGTCATTCTCTTTGCAAGCGAGTAACCTAACTTCAGAAGTAGCACACCATAGTCTACCCGGGCTAGGACCTGCAGAAGTACTTGTGTTGTCTTAGTATTTGTTTTGGCCAAAATGTCAAAAAAGAAATATGATGCAGTGTTTAAAGTGCTTATAGGGAAGAGTTTCCGTGTTTCAGTGAATCCAGGAGGGGACCAATGTTCACATTCTGTACTATATGTAGGTGTAATTTTTCAGTTGCGCATGGCGGGAAGTGCGATATACTCGAGCATATGCAAACTATAAACATAAAGAGAGTGTCCAGTGTGTAGAAAGAAACCAGAAACTGAACTTTTCATGTAAAAACAAAGATGTGAATCCTGTGACGAATGCTGAGGTGTTATTTACGTCATTTATCGTAGAATATAACCTGCCTGTAAATTGTACCGATCACGCGGGACCTTTGTTTTGCAGAATGTTTCCCGATTCAAAAATCGCTAAATGATACGGGTGTGCTAGAATGAAAACAGCGGCTATCATTACAGAAATGTGCATGGAAGAAAGGGCGAAAATTGTATCACATTTGCAGGTGAATGCATTTTCTGTTGCTACTGATATAGTAGTAATAAAAGCGACTTGAAAATATATTCTGTTGTAACATTTTCTAGGCCTGAACTCGATGAAATTTAGAGTTGTCTACTCTCTGTGCCTAAGTTAGAAGAGGATGCTACTGGACCTAACATTGTCAACCTTTTGCTCTCAACTTTTCGGGAATTCTGCATTCCATTAAAAAACTGCCTAGCTGTTGGTGCTGATAGTGCTCCAATAATGGTAGGATTAAAGAATGGTGTGGTAGGATGTTCGAAGCGGGAAAATAGTAACATAATCATCGTAGGCTGCTCCTGTCACCTAATTAACCTTGCTGCAGAGAAGGGTGCAGGTGCTTGCCGGTAAATGTAGATGAAATTACAGGGTATTTTGAAAAGAATATACGTATTTCGAATGCATGTATTTATTAAAATGTAAGACATACGAATATGAAACTTTACACACATATTTACGAACCTCTCAAGTTCAGATTACAGATGTTCAATATGCCCTCCATCAGCGACACAAACAATATCACATCGATACTCAATTTCCTCCATACTCGGGCGAGCATGTCCTTCGTCACTGATGTTATGGCAGTATGGATCTGGTTCTTCAACTCTTCCAGGTTCTGTGGGAGTGGTGGTACATAAACGTTGTCTTTAAAGAAACCCCGCAGGAAGAAGTCACAGGGTGTCAAATCCGGTAACCGTGGAGCCCAGCTGAGACATGCTAAGTCGCCAGCTCCTTGACGACCAATCCAACAGTTCAGTAGAGTTTCATTCAGATATTCACGCACTTGGTGACTCCGGTTAGGGGGTGCCCCGTCTTGTTGAAAAATGAAGTTGTCTTCGTGCAGCCTCGGAAACAACCAGCTTTGTAACATAGCGAGATACTGCTGACGTTTAACCATGTTTTCATCAAAGAAGACTGGGCCGTAAACAGATGATCAGGATATCCCACAAAACACATTGACTTTGGGCAAATCTCGTACATGTTCAATGACTGCATGTGGGTTCTGTAGGCCCCAAATTCGAACATTGTGTTTGTTCACCTGACCACTAACATGGAAAGTCGCTTCATCACTGAACACTATGCGTTGTGCTAAAGTGTTATCATTGTCAATAGCATCAAGAATTTTGTTACAAAATGCCACACGTTTGCGTTTTGTCATCAGGACGCAGAGCTTGTAACAGCTGTAACTTGTACGGCTTCATAACCAACTGATGTCTCAAAACACACCAAGTTCTTGTTGTAGGCAATTGTAACTCCCGACTGGCACGACAAGTTGATTGTGAAGGACTATGTTGGAAAGCAGTTTCAATTTGTGCAACATTTTCTTCAGGAACACGAGAGCGGCCAGGACCCTTTCCTTTACATGTATATCCTGTATCTACAAACTGTCGATACCATCAATATAAATGGTCCGTTATTGGACATTATAAATTTTCCAGATAACTCATTCCTGTTTGCCAGCATTTCGACCCCGTGTGCTAGGCTATTCCTTATGGGAATCAACATCTATATCATGTTGATACCATCTGCGAATGTTCCTCCCACTCGGAGGATCAATTTGCTACCTCAACCTGAAACATCTTTGCACTGTAATCACGGAATTGCACTTCGCAAACTTGAAAACACAAAATTATTTCTGCTGCGGAGTAGCCATTTTAAACATATGATGGTTACCAAGCAAAACAGAAGACAACTGACATCTAGCGGCTATTAATATAAACTAGACTATGTGTTCGTTTCTCCAATAGCTGAGCCGAGGTGCAGCGATAGATAGCTTGGACAAAATAATACTTTGTAATATGTATTTTCTTTTTCAAACACCCTGTATAATTGATATATTTTGTCTGGAAAGGAGTGCAAAGAGGAAAGAAAAGTTCAGAGAATTTCAGACTTTACACCACACTGAGATCAGGAAAAGTCTGAAGCATGTGCCTACTCGATGGTTATCACTAAGAAGGTGTTTAGATAGGATTTTGCTGCAGTGGGACCCTTTGGTTACTTTATTCAGGAGCAAAATTGTGAGTAAGAGTTCTGAGATGAGAACTTTGAAGACTTACAAAATTCAAGTGCAGATGTATCTTGTTTGTCTGAAAAGGTGAACGATTGTCATAACATTTCACCACACTCCTCAGTTAAAAGGAAAACCCAGACATTAGTTCACTAAAAAAGTGAAACTACTGATGACACCAAGAGCCATGCATTGTCACGTGAAGAACAACTGTTCATGTTGCTTTCATCAAATTTACATAAATATTTTTGCCTTTTTCTCTTGAGTCTTATGGATATATTTTAGAATCCATACGTAGCTCTTCAGTCAAGTATGCCGCACATCCACTTGTTGAGGTCAGTTTTGGAGGAACTATTGAAGAATGTGATGGCAAGGTATGTGAAGCCACGCGTTATTAAAAGCTCCTTCTCTCTTGATGTAGATTATCATAATCAAGCAAATCAAAAGGATGGTTGTGATCTGATGATAGGGAACTCTGCATTTGTTTTAGTGAACACTCTGAAGTCTGAGGAAAAGTGCGTAGTCTGTTAGAAAATGTTTCTGTTCATGTGACTACATAGTACACAAATTTCCGTTCAAAGACGAAGTTTTAATTAACGCAGAAGTTGCAAATATTTCAGTTATAAGTAAGGCATCATTTTCTAGCCTTAGATTTTTCATTAGCAAGTTTCCGAACATTCTGACTAGTGAAACAGAACATTTAGATAAAGAAACTGATATTCTGCACTCCCAGTTCTGCAACTTTCAGCTCGAAGAAACAGACCTGGCAAAAGGAAGAATTGATGTCAATGGGCACTGATAGTTGGATGAAATCAGCTGATGATGTACTTAAATATGACACACTCTAAGATGATGCTTGCTATTTTATCAATTCCACATAGCAATGCAGAATGTGGAAGGATTTTTAGCAGTCATAAAGACAAAAGCACAGTTCAGATCCTATCTGTCTGAACAAACTTTGGAGAAACTTTTAACCTTGAAATCAGTTCAGCAAGGCAAGTGCTTCGAGCAAAAATTTAATTCAGAGTTTCTGAAGAGGGCTAAGTCGTAATGTGATCACCATGTTGAAGGATGAGAAGTTGCATGTTCCTACCATTTAGGCATGTCCAGTGTATTCGCATATAAATGATGAAAAATAGATATATGTAGACCAAATAGAATTTGTTAATGTATTGAATTATAATGATTTAGTACATGTTCTGCCATCAGTGATGTGTCGTAATATGTCACGATTCGCTGCCAAATTTCTCCTGATTTTTTACTTTTGAAAGTTGGCGTGTCTGCCTTCCCTATTCAAGTTTTCAAATGCTTCTTTAATTGTCCTTGTTGTTCTTTCCATCAAATCGTCGTCAGCATATCCAACTAGTTGAGCTGTTTTGTATAGAAGTGTTCCACTGGTGTCCACCCTTAACTTTCTAATCACTAATTCTAGTGCCAGGTTAAATAGAATTGGTGGTAAGCCTTTTCTCTTTCATTTCTACTGAGTTCAGGTGTAGGAAATATTCCTTCAATCTATCTTGGATCCCTTCTTGATCTCCCAACAGCTGTCCGTCTCTGTCCGTACACGTTTGTTCTCACCTTGAATCCTTCTTTCCCTTCCATAACTTCTCTGTAAGCCATGTAGCTATTATCTTTTTTTAAATTCCTCCACAATTCTAGCTATTTTCTCATTTAATTTTCTTCTCTTCTTTCTTCGACATGCATTCTTTCTTTATTCTGCTTTTCAACCTCTTGTTTCTTCACCCTTGTTGGTCTCTCTGTGTGTGCTTTATATGCTTATCTCTTTCTTGTATGGCTTTTTGGCATTCCTCATCAAACCATTCCTTTGTGTTCCTTTTGGGTACAATGTCTAGTGTGTTCTTTGCCACGGCCTTAACGCGTTTTGTTCAGAGCAACCCATTTGGTTTCGACCGTTGCTGTTTGGTCCTTGTTATATTTCTCTACCAGAACTTCTGCCATTCCTTCCCTGTATCTTTCTGATACTTCCTTATTCTTCAGTTCACTAGTATTGTACTTTTCTATCCTATTCACTCCTTCCTTACTTGTTTTCATAATGCGACACCTTAAGATTGCCTCAATTAGAAAGTGGTCAGAGCCACAACTTGTTCCTCTGTATGATCTGATGTCCATGATATTGGATGCCCATCCTTTCTCCATCACTACTTGGTCTGTTTGATTACAGGTCTTTACATCCGGTGATATCCATGTCTGCTTGTGTACCTCTTTATGAGGGAAACAAGTTGACATCAGTTTCATGTTTCTGCTGGTAGCATGGTCAAGCAGTCTCTGTCCATTATCATTAGTATTGTTGTGCAAACTATGGGTCCCTATTATTCCTTGATGTATCTTCTCCTTCCCAATTTGTGCATTTAGGTCTCCTATTATCATCTCAGCATCGTTTGATGGGATTGAATCTATCACTCGTTCCAGTTCAGCATAGAACTGATCCTTTACTATCTGTTCCTTCTCTTCCATTGGTGCTTATACATTTACGATTGATTATAGAATCTCATTTTACATGCAGTGTTGCCAATCTTTACTGCCAAAAACTGTAGTATTTAACCTTTGGCTTGTGTTTGTACTATAAATGCTACTCCTCCTTCTACCGGGCGAGTTGGCTGTGCGCGTAGAGGTGCGCGGCTGTGAGCTTGCATCCGGGAGATAGGTTCGAATCCCACTATCGGCAGCCCTGAAAATGGTTTTCCGTGGTTTCCCATTTTCACACCAGGCAAATGCTGGGGCTGTACCTTAAGGCCACGGCTGCTTCCTTCCAACTCCTAAGCCTTTCCTATCCCATCGTCGCCATAAGACCTATCTGTGTCGGTGCGACGTAAAGCCCCTAGCAAAAAAAAAAAAAAAAACACAAAAAAAAACCTACTCCTCCTTGTGCATTCCTAGACTTCCCACTACTAAATATTGTGTGGCTTTTGGTACCCCAAAACTCGTCTCTTCCTGATCTTGTTTCTTGGATGGCTGCTATGTCCACTTTGTTGACTTCTAGTTTCTGCGTCAATACTTTCAATGCTCCGGCTCATAGAAGGGTGCGTACATTCCATGTACCAATTGCATAGCCCATTTCCTTTAGCTTAGCTCGTCTATTAAATCCACCATTCCGAGGCATATTCTGGGGCTTCGGAACAGTTTGTTTTCCGGAGCGAGGTTGTTAGCCCTGCTCCAACCCTCAGCAATTCTGGAGGACCGATGTTTTCTGTTAGGGTTGTCTCCCTTAACTGATTGGTCCCCATTTAGGCATCGGGAACTCGCATTCCACCCTTACATGACTTAGCCGTGTACCTTGAAGAATGTACCTGTTGCCCAGTGGCCACGGCGTGGATGTGCATGTGTCGGACTTGGTAGGAATATATGGCATTTCCTGTGTTTTGCTAGTGCACTTCCATCATCAAGAAGTGCACCCACAGGACCACATACTACCCCTTCAACCCTCATTTAGATTTCACTGCCACAAGGAATTGTCATGGTTTGTGTTTAATTTGTGATTTCTATACACCCGAGTCTTAAGGAATTGTTAGCATATGCTCCTTACTGACATATCTAAAGGAGGATTTCAGTGTGGAAATACCATTAATATGTATCACTCATTTTCAGAAGAAAAGTGGAACTGTCTGGTTCTGAATCTGAACGCCTCATATATAACATTGAGTTTTGAAATTGAATGACTAGGAAGAGACAGTGAAAAGTTAACCGGCACTTTAGCTGGTGCTGCTGTGCAGATGGGCGGGGAAAATGCTTGCCTTGTTCCCGTGTGGTGGGGATCGAGTACGCGGTTGGGCAGCCCAGCGAGCATTGTTAGCAGTAAGAATACAGAAGGAAGGATTAGTTTATGAGTGGAGTTCTTGTTACTGGGCAAATTGGCCATGTGATTAGGGGCGCGCATCTGTGAGCTTGCATCCGGGAGATAGAGGGTTTGAATCCCACTGTCAACAGCCCTGAAGATTGTTTTCCGTGGTTTCCTATTTTCACACCAGGCAAATGCTGGAGCTGTACCTTAATTAAGGCCATGGCCACTTTGTTCCAATTCCTAGGCCTTTCCTATCCCATTGTCGCCATTAGACCTATTTGTGTCGGTGCGACGTAAAGCCACTAGCAAAAAAAAAAAAAAAAAATTGTTCATGTTGAGCGTTGCATTCCTACACTTGCTGAATATTATTTATGTTAGCTATCAGTGTGGTGGTGTATAGTATAGGACAACCAGCTATTTGTACTTGACACTTCTTGAGAAGAAATCATATGACAGAACCGTCCACAAATTATCATGCAATCTGTCTGTAATGGTATTGTCGATACTTCTCTTTTAATTGCTGGCCCCACAGTGTAGGGGTAGCTTGCCTGCCTCTTACCCGGAGGCCCCGGGTTCAATTACTGGCCAGATAAGGAATTTTTACCTGGATCTGAGGGCTGGTTGGAGGTCCACACAGACTACATAATTACAATTTAGGAGCTAACTGATGGTGAGATGGTGGCCCCGGTCTAGAAACGCAAAAATAACAACCGAGAGGATTCGTTGTGCCAACCACACGACAACTTTTAATCTGCAGGTCTTCGGCCAGAGCAGCAGTCACTTGATAGGCCATGGCCATTTGGGGCTATTGCCCCATGGGGTTTGGGTTTAGTTTTCTTAAATTATGGTGGATGAAGTTTACCGTATAATCCCGAATACCACCTACACTCCCCCCCCAAAGTAACACTTCTAAAAATTGTGTGCGGGTCTTATCCAAGCCTTTCATTTCGTGGCGTGATACTTTACGCCTCTTAGGGAATGTTGTGTGTTTTTAGTGCATTATAGTTTTAAGGGTTGTCACTGGATTCAACCACATTTTCGGACGGCATTTGTTTGAAAATAACAAGTGGACGTGTGTGTACCATGTTGTTCCCCCTTATGTATTTCATGTGATAATGGAGATTTGTTCTATAATATAAATATGTGTAAATCTTTCCTAAAAGTAGGCTGTAGTGTACAAGTGCAGTAAAATTATTTCGAAGTACGGAACAACCTGGAAATTAAACTTCGGCACACTCGTGGTCGCCATGACTTTGCAACCGAGCTTTACAGCGCACGCTCCCCCAACCCCAAATTCACTTTCACTTCTCTTTTACCGTAAGCACTCGGCGGCAGTCAGTCTACAGTCTCACGTTCTTAGAGTGCCACGTGTAACCATGAATAAAACAAAGCGTTTGTGGTCTTTTAATGTAAGTGAAAAATTAAGTTATTAAGGAAGCTGAAATTATTTGAAATTGTGCCACCGGCAGGAAATGAGATATAGATGATCTTGTTTTCAAGATTGGAGAAAGAAGAAAGGTTTTCTTTTAAACAGTAGTGGTGATTGTAGAGCTTTCCACGGGCGGAGTGCACAGTTCGTGAAAATGAAAGGATTCTGTAAAAAATATGTAACAGAAAGGCGGGAATTGGGATATGGCGTGTCTACCAAAATGTGTCCATTAAAAGCATTACAAACCACAAAAGAACTTTCTACCCCAGAGTTTAAAGCAAGCAGAGGGTGATAAGAAATTTCTGTGAGAGGAAGGACTGAGCATTTTGAAATGTCAGTGGACAGTACTGTGAGTGTTAAGGGGTCAAAAAGTGTTACCATCAAAACGGGTGGTAATGAAATACAAGAGGTGTTCCAGTAAAGTTATATATACTTGCTGATGGAACTAAACTTTCACAGTACGTTGTCTTGGAAGATAAAAACGCTTCCGAAAGAAAATCTACTTGCTGGTGTTATTGTCAGAACTCAGGACTCCAGTTGATTGGATGGACAGTCTACTAGTGAAAGACCTGCTGAAATGTGTTTGGCAACGTCGCCCTGGTGCATTGCTTGGATGGGAAAGCTTGCTTGTTATGGACAGCTACCCCGGTCACACAACAGAAGCTGTGAAGAAGCAAACCAAGGATGCAAAAACCGATCTAGTCATCATTCCGGGTGGATTGACATCTATTAGTACGTTTACATGCAGGATTCAAATCAGTCTGAGTACACTTCCCATATTGAAAACGCCATGTAAACGGGGACTCAGTTCGGATTGAGTCTCAAGGTCGACACGGTAAAATCTGGGATCGTATCGTACTCGGTTCGAATTGAGTTCCATGTAAACGAGGATCGTACTGAGATTGTATTGAAAACATCTGCGCACACACTCCGGGTTTGTTCTGACGAAATCATCATCAAAGTTCTGTCGAAATAACAAATATAATAAGCCAGTAAATATATTTACCTGTATAAATGATCGGCAACTGCAATCATATTATAAAATGGCCAGCCCTTGCGATCAACAAAATCACTATAACCTTCTGTGGGGGGTAAAATTACAATGTGCATTCCATCTATTGCACCATTACATTTGGAATACCACACATACTTTCAAAACTGAAAGTTATCTCCTGGGCTTCTACTGCAATTGGCGTTTTTAACACGTTCAGTACCTGCTTCTGAGCGGGACACTTGAATGCCTGGGCAAGCCATTTTCATGCCCGGCCCACTTGACGTGCATCACTTAATACAATTTACAATTGCTCCTAAACTATAAATGTTAAAAAAAATTGATACTTTATGCTTACCTCTAGTAAATATTTAGGGTGTGATATCTGGTGTCACAGGTTTCAAAACACATCTGATTTTATACAGCCTATCTGTATTTTCGGCATAATGATTACTGTCACCGAAGTGAAGAAATGAAAGAATATGAAGGAAGCGTATTCGGAACATTGTATTAGAAAATATCGGAGTATGAAAAACAGGGTCTTCGGTCAAGTACATTTTTATATCAGGATTTTGGACTAATCGGTGTCCACGATTGCATGATCGAATTCTTTGTGAAAGGGCGGGGCACTGCACTTATCACTTGACTCGCGTATAGATTGGTCTGCTCACACACATACTGATAAAATTCGTCATTCATGAAAATACTCACGTAACTCAAAATATCCTGCTTATTTTCTATTTGAACGTTTATATCTGAATTCTCTGTAAATGGTGGAACGGGTGGACAATAACTAGGATGATATGTATCAGGTACTTTACTTTTCTCTTTAGGCCTATCGGATTTGGGAATCGGAATTTCCTCGTAACTCTCACTTTCACTATCTGAGTCTATTTCAGGAATAAGTTCATCACCAGAATAATCATTGTGAACAATATCTAACAGTTCTTCCTCTGTAAGGAACTTTGTTTTATAAGCCATTATACTACACTCGGTAAGAACGACACGCACTGCATTGGAATCTCAAGTACCGTCTTGACGCGCAAGGAAGTGCTGAGATATTCCCGCTAAAACAGCTAAGATAAACATGAGCCCCCTCAACGCAAGGGTTATCTCAAAAAGGTCAACCAACTTCCTGCTACAACCAGTAACGCTGACTAAGGTGTAAGAATGCGTAGATGACGAATATAAACAGCATTGCTTCACGTGGAACATTAAACGTCGTACGCTGTCCACGGTCCGCAATGAGTTAAATTCTAAGAGGCGATATGGATTTTACTACAATTCTGCATCGTTCGTATACGTCGATGTTGCCTGGCGGATTCAATACGATACTCAAATAGCCTACTACATGTAAACGGTGATCGTATTCAGTACGGTAAGTGTACTCAAATCGAACTCAATCCCCATGTAAACGTACTATATGTTGCAGCCGTTGGATGTCTGTGTAAACAGTACATTGAAAGCAGCCGTGAAACAGCTGTATACCAAGTGGTGGTGGCTGAGAATCGTGCACCAATACCAACTGGTCGTATTAAGCACCCAGAAGTTCAGCTGTTTTGTTTATGGTTAAAGACTACGTGGGATCGTATCTCTGGTGACCTCACCCGCAAAAGTTTCCAGAAGCTCACTATTTCTAATGCTATGGATGGCAGCGAAGACAACGTGTGGCAATAATAGTCATAGTAATAGTGAAAGCTCCAAAGTTAGTACTTCGGATGATGAATGAAGTGTTGATTATCATTCTGCGATTGATAACTTTTTCTGTGTGTGTTTTAAGTAATTTATTGTGTATTATTTCAAGGACACTTAAAAACTGTCTGAAACTATTTTGAATTCATGAAACAAACATATTGTAATGACATTCTTCTTTTTTAGCAAATATTGTAAATAAATTTGAGCAAAATTTTTTTAAAAATCTTGTCCTTTAAAATACCTTAGGGTGCGGGTCTTATTCAGGGGTGGGTGCTACTTGGGATTATACGGTATTTCATTTTAAACGGGTATGCATATTCTCAGAATTCAAGGTTTTATGACACTGACAATCCTCGTGTAGTGCATGCAATTTCACTTCGTGACCAGGCAGTCTGTTTTGTGTGGCCCTACTGCACACGAAATAATTAACCCTATTTTTTTTTTTTTTATACAGTTAGCTTGGAGCATTGTGTGCTAACCATACTGCAGTAATTTTTTGAAATGGTGACTGAGGACGAATAGCATTATGCCTACTTCCAGCAGAATAACGCCATGCCGTACAGCTCAACAGTCATTGCACGCGTTAGAGCAGGTGTTCTCTTAAGTAATAATTATACCGAGCTCAATAGCTGCATTTGCTTAAGTGCGGCCAGTGTCCAGTATTCGGAAGATAGTGGGTTCGAGCCCCACTGTCAGCAGCCCTGAAGATGGTTTTCTGTGGTTTCCTGTACCTGTACCTGAAATAAGGTCAAAGCTGCTTCCTTCCCACTTCTAGCCCTTTCCTGTCCCATCGTTGCCACAAGATCTATCTGTGTCGGTGCAACGTAAAGAAACATGGAAATTCTAAGTTCCCATGGAGGGAATTAGATATTTTTCCACCAATAGAGCATATCAAAAATCAGATCAAAGCCATACATCTAATTTTTGATCTGGTAAAGAAACATGCAAAAAAAAAGGTATTAATGTTGGCCTACCACAATGAAACCGAATGCCTACCGATGCTGCAGCATTGATAGTAGCAACGGATTGTAGGCAATCTGTTCATCTGATGTCCCTTGCATGGTGTGGTAACTTTTTGCTACTTCTCCCTGTATACACTGAATGTCCCAAATCCTCCATCGAACTGGTTGAAATTTCAAGACGAGGTACATACAGAACATCAGAGCATTCAAACATAAAACAGAACCTGCAATTGCAAACTACTTACTGGGCACAGGACATGAACACAAGGATGGAAATTCTTCATGTCAACCCAAACGGATACAGTCTTCTCATATTAGAAGGTAAGGAAATGCACCACCCTTCTCAAACCATGTGCATTTCGAACAAATCGTGCAAAATTGGGTTCCTAGCATTAATGTTGGCAACACATTCTTGACATCAAGGTTTCTTATGATGGGAGTCGGTTATTGAAGACTGCCTAATAAAAGCAGTTGAAAATATTCCCAGTTAACTTGTTTTTTTATAAAAACTGTAATTAAATTGTTACTTTTCATCATCAATACATCAACATGAGCAATGAAATGCTCTTACTGTCATGGTAAATACTCTCGTGGCAGAAAGTGGATCAGGCTAGAAATATTGTGTGATGATAGTGATCGAATGTTGTTGCATACTGAGGGCCAGTATATCAGTGTATGTGGTTTTTTTCTTTCAATGTTTCACCATTGAGCCAACAGCTCCTATACAGGGTGTTTCAAAATTGTAGGTACAATCTGCAAGGGTGAACGGAGAGGACACTGAAAGGAAGTGGAAGGCCGTTATAAACATGGATTTGGAAACAACACAGAATGGTTTAATCACATTTGCAACAGTTACAGCCTTGTTCACGCTTTATATTCCAGGTATGGGCTCCACATTGGATATCAACAGTTTCTTGTGTTTGTATTAGCATTTGAAGCAGTTGTCATGGCACCTCGCACGTTGATGCGTCCGTTCATGAAATGGATTTTATAATCTACCAGTTTGTCTGTATTGATACTTGTATTCACAATCACAAAGAATGGGTACCATCCACATAATCAATACTTTATTACATCTTATTACTCTGCAGTACCGGTTTTGACCCTCACAGGGGTCATCCTCAGCTGGTCGTGAGATCCAAAATTAACATATAAAAACATTACTAAATCTAATGAAGAAAGTCGCATGATATGAGTGATAATATTAAAATATACAATGATATTATGTGTCCTCTGGTTTAAAAAACAAGCGTCAATATTTAATGATATACATATGTTATTACATGTTATGCTTACAAAGCTTAAGCGAAACATGTCCCATTTTAACTTCTATGTAACATTTGTATGTTAAACTTAAAGATTGTAAACAGCGTTTTAATAAATATTTTTGAAACTTTTTACATTACATGCATATGTTACTTAAAATTCTGGTGTACTGTTCGTGGGTAACAGATAATTTGTTAAAATACAATTTTTACACTTAGTGTTTTTAGCATTCTTGAGGTACACTTTGGAGTTTAATTCATGTTGGTAAAGCATTGTGTACATTCACAGATATGTTTGTACCAAGCATTCTAGAATGTTCAATGATGTGAATTGTTTATCTTATGCATTCGTACAGTTGAGAATGTTGGATGACTTACATCAAAATATTGTGGTGTGTTATTAGTTATTTGCATGTCGTGCATAACATGCTCCCTAACTGTACACATTGAACCGTCAACAGTACTATATTACTAACATGTCCAACAACACAACTACAAGGAGGGAGCATCTGCACCTATTTAATATCTTGTAACGAGATTAGTACCAAGGAAACTACGGTAATTGATATGTTTTGTTTATTAATTTATTTAATATTATCACTCATATTATGTGACTTTATTCATTAGATTAAGTAATGTTCTTATATGTTAAGTTAATTTTGGATCTCATGACCAGCTGTGGATGACCCCTGTGAGGGTCAAAACCAGTACTGCATAGTAATAAGATATAATAAAGTATTGATTAGGTGGATGGTACTCATTCTTTATGATTGTGCATGAAATGGATGTCGGCCATCTCTCTTTAGAAACCGTGAGGAACCATGACAATTGCTTTAAATGCTGTTACAAATATAAGACACTGTTACCTGCCTGGTACCTGAAACATAAGCATGAAGAGCATTGTAGTTGTTGCAAATACGAGTAAATTGTATCTCGGAAGCTGTTGGTATCTGGTCCTGTTTTTCTTAGGACTGTGTTCTGGTTTAATTTTCCCTGTACACACTCCATTTCATACCTGCAATTTTGAAAGAGTGTTTGTCAGTTTAAGGATGAGTAGTAACAGTAGTAGCAGTAGTAAGTAGTAGTATTTTCCTTGAGGGATAGCTCTGTAGGAGTACAAACTAATTTTATTTTGAAGAAATGAAATCTATCGACAGTATGTGTTCACCATGTGGTGGCTTGATATCTACTGTCCATTGCTTTCCTTCTTAATGTGTTTACTTCTGTTGTTTTGTTTTGTTTTGTTTTGTTTTGTTTTGTTTTGTAGTTTAGTTAGTTTAGTTTTGTAGTTTAGTTTTGTAGTTTAGCTTAGTTGTGTAGTTTTGTTGTTTTGTTTAGTTTTGTGTTTATTATATTTTCTTGTTTTCTTCTTTTTAAAGCATTGTAGTTAAGACTCTTGTTAATATGCCTGTGGGCATCTTTTTAATGACGTTGATATGACTTTATTTGATGATTGTATACTCTTAGGGTATGTAATAAAAACTTTCCTGTCTCGGGCACACAACAATTTCAAATGCAAATTGAAACACTATAAGAATGCTTGTACATTTAATAAGTCGACACTGAAAATATGGCTTCTCTCTTAACACAAAAAAAAAAGGAAGGAAAAACAACAAAAACCTTTTAGGATAGTAATTGTATTACCATATTTACTTGCCTAATTCTGACCTACAAAAAATGTATTTACAAACAAAGCGAGATAAATTAAGTGTATATACAGTTAAAACTCTTAGGAGAAAAAACACAAACTGATCATTATTTGACTCGCATTGTTGCGTCAATTTTCTTCTGAACGATTGAGAACATAAGCTTGCATCAGGCACATTGAACATGCGTTTGAAATTGCCTACAGATACCGGAAAGATGTTCGTCCCATTGCGAGCTGTTAATAGCACCTGACGCAAAATAAATATGAATTGACTGAAGTACCAATCACATCTAAATATTACTGCATACCGGCAAACTGAAGAAAATCCCTTTATTTATACGTTATTCGTCGTCGCTTCTGCAAGAGGAATTGTTGTTGCCGTTACCGCTGTTTCCAGAACAATTCTTCAGTCCCGTCTAACATGTTTGAGATCACAGTTTTCTTGAAAGTGTTTTCAGTTAGCTCCAAAGAAATCCTGTCTTGAGAAACGGTATAATCACAGTTTTGCAAAGATGTCTCGTATTCCAGAAGTTGCTCATCTGTTTGCAAACGCTTTTCAGGCTGCTAAACCTTTTCACACTTGTTGGTAGGTTGAAGTGTATTTTTATGTTCTTGCCAGTATTGCCCATTGCACTTGGACTCTGAATGCTTGGAGCCCTTTGGCCTATCCCCATGAATGTTTGCGTAATTGATTATCGTATCTCAAATAACACAGTTTGCTTGGTCTGAAAAGTTGCAGTATGTAGTTCTAATGAGAACAACTTCGAGAAACTCTAAATAAAAGAGAGGAAGCGGGATGGTCCTGGAGAATTCTTAATTTAAATTAATCACATTCAAACATCAAAATAACTAAACTTGCTTATCACATTGTACCAGCCAAGTCTCCCGATGGCACAAGCTGCCCAGGAAGGAGACTATCTTACACCTGATCAAAGTAGGGAATAATGAGAAGGATCCAAGCGGAAACTCAGCCTGGCCCAAGGCAAACTCACAGCTCAGCAAAAATCTGTGATCAATAAGCATGCAGAATTCTAACTGGACAGACATCCACATCCGATGAAATGAAGATGGAATACTCCAGTCCCTACGAGTACATTCTAAAAATAACTTTGCTCTGCCGGTGGAAAGTCGGGTGGAAATGTAGCACATGTTGTCAGGCATTCCACAAGTATGGTTCACAAAATTATTTTGCACCTACAGAACTTGATGCACATGGCACAGATTTTTATGTTCCTTGGAACACAAGGACTAATGACTAAAAGTTCAAGTAATGTATGAATTCCATGTATCTATGTTTTAAGTAGAAATCATTCCCCTTGCTGTAAGTCGTCTTTCCAAATTGTGCTTTTTGTTGTCTACTATTGTATGAGCTATGTGTGTGAGTTTTATAACTATTCACAGACTCGAAGAGACAAGAAAAGCTACTGAACTTAAATGCGAGTTGCACATCTTGGGCCTTGTAGCTATTACTTTGCATTCAAGAGATGGTGGCTTTGAATCCATAGTCCCCCCAAAAATATTCCATGATGTCCCATTTTTACACCAGGCGAATGCTTGGTCTATAATTAAGACCTCAGTCACTTCCCAAATCCTGGCCCTTTCCTCAATCAATCAATCAGTCAATCAGTCAATACTGATCTGCATTTCGGGCAGTTGCCCAGGTGGCAGATTCCCTATCTGTTGTTTTCCTAGCCTTTTCTTAAATAATTTCAAAGAAATAGGAAATTTATTGAACATCTCCCTTGGTTAGTTATTCCAATCCTTAACTCCCCTTCCTATAAATGAATACTTGCCCCAATTTGTCCTCTTGAATTCCAAATTTATCTTCATATTGTGATCTTTCCTACTTTTAAAGCCGGGCTGAGTGGATCAGACGGTTCAGGCGCTGGCCTTCTGACCCCAACTTGGCAGGTTCGATCCTGGCTCAGTCCGGTGGTATTTGAAGGTACTCAAATACGTCAGCCTCGTGTCGGTAGATTTACTGGCACGTAAAAGAACTCCTGCAGGACTAAATTCCGGCACCTCAGTGTCTCCGAAAACCGTAAAAGAGTAGTTAGTGGGACGTAAAACAAATAACATTATTATTCCTACTTTTAAATACACCACTCAGACTTAATTCGTCTACTAATGTCATTCCACGCCATCTCTCCGCTAACAGCTCAGAACATACCACTTAGTCGAGCAGCTATTCTTCTTTCTCCCAATTCTTCCCAGCCCAAACTTTGGAACATTTTTGTAACGCTACGGTTTTGTCATGGTTCATGTTTGGGGGTTACTGTAGTCACGTCCTAGTTCGTGAACCATGGGCAACGGCTGAGTGGCCTAGTATGTGGTCCTGAGAGTCGGGATACCAGTTGCTATGGAATGGGAGTGGGCATCTCGGACATATTCTGAGTCATGGCCCTCCTTGTGCTCAGGCGGCTAGGACTATACAATTCACCGGTGGTCCATAACCCGTTAAAGGGGAGATCCTCACTTGGACTATGTGCAAGTAGGGTAGCATCCTGCTTCATGAATTTACCAAGCTCAGAACATTTTAAGCAAGCCTCGGACCTATGGGAGTAATGGAGTCCCACTCCCATTTGACAGGCAAGGGGCTCCTTGGAAAAAACTTGCCGAACGAAATGGAATTTGATGGGGAGCTATCAATATTAATGGGGCTTATGGAAGAAAGAAAGTAGAACTCGCTGAGTCAGCAAAGAGGATGCATCTGTATGCGCTGGGAGTAAGTGATATTCGGATAAGGGGAGATAACGAGGAAGATATAGGAGATAATAAAGTGTATGTGACGGGTGTTAGAAAGGGGAGGGCAGAGTCTGGGGTAGGGCTCTTTATCAGGAATACCATTGCACGCAACATAGTTTCTATTAGTCAGGTAAATGAGCGAATGACGTGGGTAGATTTGTCAGTTGGAGGAATTAGGACTAGAATTGTGTCCGTGTATTCACCATGTGAGGGTGCAGATGACGATGAAGTTGACAAGTTTTATGAAGCATTGTGTGACATCGTGGTCGGGGTCAACAGCAAGGATAGAATAGTGCTAATGGGCGATTTCAATGCGAGAGTTGGGAATAGAACTGAAGGATATGAAAGGGTGATTGGTAAATGTGGGGAAGATATGAGTATGGGTTTAGCTGTTACGAATACATTCTTCAAGCATAAGGCTATTCACCGCTACACATGGGAGGCTGGAAGTACCAGATCCATAATAGACTATATCTTAACAGACTTTGAATTCAGGAAATCTGTTAGGAATGTACGAGTTTTCTGTGGATTTTTCGATTATACAGACCACTATGTGATCTGTAGTGAACTAAGTATCTCTAGACCTGGGGTAGAGAAAGTGAAATCTGTCTGCAAACGAATAAGGGTAGAAAATCTCCAGGACGAGGAAATTAGACAGAAATACCTGGATTTGATTAGTGAGAAGTTTCAAACAATAGACAGTAAGCAGGTTCAGGATATAGAAAGTGAATGGGTGGCATACAGGGATACTGTAGTAGAAACAGCAAGGGAATGCCTAGGAACGACTGTGTGTAAAGACAGAAAAAAGCGAACATCTTGCTGAAATGATGAAATGAGAGCAGCTTGTAAACGTAAAAAGAAGGCTTATCAGAAATGGCTCCAAACAAGGGCAGAGGCAGACAGGGATTTGTACGTAGATGAAAGAAACAGAGTGAAACAAATAGTTGTTAAATCCAAAAAGAAGTCATGGGAAGATTTTGGTAACAACCTGGAAAGGCTAGGTCAAGCAGCAGGGAAACCTTTCTGGGCAGTAATAAAGAATCTTAGGAAGGGAGGGGAAAATGGAAATGAACAGTGTTTTGAGTAATTCAGGTGAACTCATAATAGTTCCCAGAGAATCACTGGAGAGGTGGGGGGAATATTTTGAAAATCTTCTCAATGTTAAAGGAAATCATCCTGGTGGTGTTCCGAACAGCCAAGCTCGTGGGGAGGAGGAAAATGTTGGTGAAATTATGGTTGAGGAAGTGGAAAGGATGGTAAATAAACTCTATTGTCATAAGGCAGCAGGAATAGATGAAATT
The DNA here is from genome assembly GCF_040414725.1 of Anabrus simplex. Lineage (NCBI taxonomy): Eukaryota > Metazoa > Arthropoda > Insecta > Orthoptera > Tettigoniidae > Anabrus > Anabrus simplex. The sequence continues at coordinate 44,315,621 of NC_090266.1, read as the reverse complement.
AGACCTGAAATGGTGAAGTATAGTGGGAAGGCAGGATTAAAATGGCTTCATAGGGTAGTAAAATTAGCATGGAGTGTTGGTAAGGTACCTTCAGATTGGACAAAAGCAGTAATTGCACCTATCAATAAGCAAGGGAACAGGAAGGATTGCAACAACTATCGAGGTATCTCATTGATTAGTATACCAGGCAAAGTATTCACTGGCATCTTGGAAGGGAGGGTGCGATCAGTTGTTGAGAGGAAGTTGGATGAAAACCAATGTGGTTTCAGACCACAGAGGGGCTGTCAGGATCAGATTTTCAGTATGCGCCAGGTAATTGAAAAATGCTACTAGAGGAATAGGCAGTTGTGTTTATGTTTCTAGATCTAGAGAAAGCATATGACAGGGTACCGAGGAAAAAGATGTTCGCCATACTGGGGGCCTATGGAATTAAAGGTAGATTATTAAAATCAATCATAGGCTTTTATGTTGACAATTGGGCTTCAGTGAGAATCGATGGTCGAATGAGTTCTTGGTTCAGGGTACTTACAGGGGTTAGACAAGGCTGTAATCTTTCACCTTTGCTGTTCATAGTTTACATGGATCATCTGCTGAAAGGTATAAAATGGCAGGGAGGAATTCAGTTAAGTGGAAATCTAGTAAGCAGTCTGGCCTATGCTGATGACTTGGCCTTTATGGCAGATTGTGCCGAAAGCCTGCAGTCTAATATCTTGGAACTTGAAAATAGGTGCAATGAGTATGGTATAAAAATTTAGCCTCTCGAAGACTAAATTGATGTCAGTAGGTAAGAAATTCAACAGAACTGAATGTCAGATTGGTGATACAAAGCTAAAACAGGTAGATAATTTCAAGTATTTAGGTTGTGTGTTCTCCCACGATGGTAATATGGTAAGTGAGATTAATCGTCGCCATAGGACCTATCTGTCGGTGAGACGTAAAGCCCCTAGCAGAGATAAGTGAGATTGAATCAAGGTGTCGTAAAGCTAATGCAGTGAGCTCGCAGTTGCGATCAACAGTATTCTGTAAGAAGGAAGTCGGCTCCCAGACGAAACTATCTTTACATCGGTCTGTTTTCAGACCAACTTTGCTTTACGGGAGCGAAAGCTGGGTGGACTCAGGATATCTTATTCATAAATTAGAAGTAACAGTCATGAAAGTAGCAAGAATGATTGCTGGTACAAACAGGTGGGAACAATGGCAGGGGGTACTCAGAATGAGGAGATAAAGGCTAATTTAGGAATGAACTCGACGGATTAAGCTGTACGCATAATCCGGCTTCGGTGGTGGGGACATGTGAGGCGAATGGAGCAGTATAGGTGACCTAGGAGAATAATGGACTCTGCTATGTAGGGTAAGAGAAGTAGAGGTAGACCAAGACAACGATGGTTGGACTCTGTTTCTAACAATTTAAAGATAAGAGGTTTAGAACTAAACGAGGCCACAACACTAGTTGCAAATTGAGGATTGTGGCGACATTTAGCAAATTCACAGAGGCTTGCAGACTGAACCCTGAAAGGTCTATAATGATTATGTATGTATGTACGGTTTTGCCGGGAATCACCCAGAACAAATTGAGCTGCTTTTCTTTGGATTTTTTCCAATTCTTGACTCATGTTATCCTGGTGAGGGTCCCATTCCATCCTATTCCATCCTATTCCATCATTGCCACACACAAAAGAAAAATCTGTTTGAATTGTTGAGACATTAAAGCACTAGGGAAAAAAAAAAAAATGCTGGGTGATAATGAAAGCTTAGCCAGAGCTGTGACATAGGGTAAGAGTTAAATTATGAAATATCTTGGTTAATTTGCCAAATCATTTGAAACTTCTGTTGAGGGGGAATTTAATGGCTGAAATGTGACTTATTAGGTCATTGCTGTGAATTTTCTTTTTTCTTTTATTAGCAAAGGTATATTCACAATCCTGTGGGCCTTTTCCGGATCATTCGCCATTGCCTTAGCACAGAAATGAAATTGGTACAACAAGTAGAAAATGTGAGTACTTACAATGTTATGAAGAATTTTACTGTATTCTGAGTACAGTGATGAATCAAAATGAACTGTATTTAAGTTGAAAATCTTCTCTAGACTTGCTTTTACTGTTATAAGTTGTGTATGTATTTCGAAGGTGGCACTTGGCCAGGGTATGGCACCAGCAGGACTCCCTCTTCTTCCAGATTCTAGTGCAGAAATTGCCCAGCAACTGGATTATCTTCGAAGGCGCACCCAGGAAACTGGAGAGGATTTACGTAAGATGGAGCAGGAGCAAGAGGCTTTTGCCCTTCAATACCATGAATGTACAAAACTAAATGGTAAATGTTATCTGCACACTTTCTGACTTGTATCTATTCTTAAGCTTCTTGGCATTTTGATACAGTGAATGATATGAGTGTTCTTACCATCCAACTTACAATCTTTATGCTTATCATTCATGATATATGACCTCACAAACATAGGTAGCACATGATAGTTTTTTTAAATAGGCCTGTATTTTCAAAGATTGACTCATGAATACTGGTAGTTATTGTATGTTTAGAAGCCATAACTGTGAGTATTGATGGTTAGAATATTAACTGGACTTCTCAATTGGCCAATAAGTGTTAAGTTTACAAATTACCTTTTAGCAGGAGTTCAATCAAAACAGTCTAGAAATCACTTGTTTGGTAGAAATAAAATCTTAAATTAATGAAACTGAAATGAAAGAAGAAAAAAAAAAGATAATGTTGGTGCATTTATCTTCTGTAAGTTTAACATGTGATGTCAACCAACCCGTCAGTCAATCCAGTACCAGCCGGGCCGTTGCCCAGTATCAGTTTCCCTACCATATGTTCAGCTAATTTGTTCTAAAACCATTTCAAAGAAGTTGCAAATCTGTCGAACATCTCCGTTGATAAATTGTTCCAATCCTTAATTCCTTCACCAAGTGAGTTGGCATGCGATTTGGGTCGTGCAACAGTCAGCTTGCATTTGGGAGATAGTGGGTTCTAATTCCACAGTTGGCAGACCTGAAAATGGTTCTGTTGTTTACCATTTTCACACCAGGCAAATGCTGGGGCTGTGCCTTAAGGCTACCGCTACGTACCCAATCTTAGCTCTTTCCCATACTTCCGTCACCGGAAACCTTTGATGTGTTAGTGAGACGATAAAATGTTGTTTGAGTCATCAGTCCATAGACTGGTTTGATGCAGCTCTCCATGCCACTCTATCCTGCGCTAACCTTTTCATTTCTACGTAACTATTGCATCCTACATCTGCTCTAATCTGCTTGTCATATTCATACCTTGGTCTACCCCTACCGTTCTTACCACCTACACTTCCTTCAAAAACCAACTGAACAAGTCCTGGGTGTCTTAAGATGTGTCCTATCATTCTATCTCTTCTTTTCGTCAAATTTAGCCAAATCGATCTCTCACCAATTCGATTCAGTATCTCTTCATTCGTGATTCGATCTATCCATCTCACCTTTAGCATTCTTCTGTAACACCACATTTCAAAAGCTTCTATTCTCTTTCTTTCTGAGCTAGTTATCGTCCATGTTTCACTTCCATACAATGCCACGCTCCACACGAAAGTCTTGAAAAACATCTTTCTAATTCCGATATTAATGTTTGAATTGAGCAAAATTCTTTTCTTAAGAAAGCTCTTCCTCGCTTGTGCTAGTCTGCATTTTATGTCCTCCTTACTTCTGCCATCGTTAGTTATTTTACTACCCAAGTAACAATATTCATCTACTTCCTTTAAGACTTCATTTCCTAATCTAATATTTCCTACATCACCTGCCTTCGTTCGACTGCACTCCATTACTTTTGTTTTGGACTTATTTATTTTCATCTTGTACTCCTTACCCAAGACTTCATCCATACCATTCATCAACTTCTCGATCTTCTGCAGTCTCAGATAAAATAACAATATCATCGGCAAATCTCAAGGTTTTGATTTCCTCTCCTTGGACTGTGATTCTATTTCCAAATTTCTCTTTGATTTCCTTTACTGCCTGTTCTATGTAAACATTGAAAAGGAGAGGGGACAAACTGCAGTCTTGCCTCACTCCTTTCTGGATTGCTGCTTCTTTTTCAAAGCCCTCGATTCTTATCACTGCAGACTGATTTTTATACAGATTGTAGATAATTCTTCGTTCTCGGTATCTGATCCCTATCATCTTGAGAATCATAAATAGCTTGGTCCAATCAACATTATCGAATGCCTTTTCTAGATCTACGAATGCCATGTACGTGTTCTTGTCCTTCTTGATTCGATCCTCTAAGATCAGACGTAAAGTCAGTATTGCTTCTACTTGTTTTTCCATTCTTCTGTAAATAATACGTGTTAAAATTTTGCAGGCATGAGATACTAAACTAATGGTGCGGTAGTTTTCACACCTGTCAGCACCGGCTTTCTTGGGAATAGGTATAACAACATTCTTCCGAAAATCGGATGAGACTTCTCCTGTCTCATACATCTTGCACACTAAATGAAATAACCTTGACATGCTGGATTCTCCTAAGGTAGTCAGTAATTCAGAGGGAATGTCATCAATTCCAGGTGCCTTGTTCCTATTGAGGTCACTCACAGCTCTGTCAAACTCTGACCTCAAAATTGGGTCTCCCATTTCATCAGCATCAACAGCCTCTTCATGTTCCAGAACCAAATTATTTCATCTTTACCTTGATACAACTGTTGGATATGCTCCTGCCGTCTTTCTGCTTTGTTTTCCTTCCCTAGACATGGCTTTCCATCTGAGCTCTTAGGAAATCTAGGTGTATGAATATTTTCTCCAAAGGTTTCCTTGATTTTCCTGTATGCAGCATCTACGTTTCCCAGGACCATACAGCCTTCGACATCCTTGCACTTCTCCTTCAGCCATTCTTCCTTAGCTACCTTGCACTTTCTATCCACTTGATTCTTTAATCGCCTGTATTCTTTTCTGCCCTCTTCATTTCTAGCATTCTTGTATTTTTGTCGTTCATCAATCAGGTCTAGTATCTCCTGAGTTATCCACTGATTCTTAGTTGATCTTTTCTTCCTTCCTAACATTTCTTTAGCAGCCCTACTGACTTCATTCTTCATGACTCTCCAGTCTTCCTCTATAGTGTTTCCTTCAGCCTTTTCATTTAGTCCTTGTGCAACATATTCCTTGACCGAGCTCGATAGCTGCAGTCGCTTAAGTGCGGCCAGTATCCAGTATTCGGGAGATAGTAGGTTCGAACCCCACTGTCGGCAGCCCTGAAGATGGTTTTCCGTGGTTTCCCATTTTCACACCAGGCAAATGCTGGGGCTGTACCTTAATTAAGGCCACGGCCGCTTCCTTCCCACTCCCAGCCCTTCCCTGTCCCATCGTCGCCATAAGACCTATCTGTGTTGGCGCGACGTAAAGCAACTAACAAAAAAAAAAAAACCATGTTCCTTGAAACAATCCCTCACACTCTTTTCTTTCAACTTGTCTAGATCCCATCTTTTTGCATTCTTTCCTTTCTTCAGTTTGTTCAACTTAAGATGGCATTTCATGACCAACAAGTTATGGTCAGAGTCCACGTCTGCTCCTGGGAAAGTTTTGCAATCCAACACCTGGTTTCTGAATCTCTGCCTAATCATAATGAAGTCTATTTGATACCTTCTGGTATCTCCAAGTCTCATCCACGTATACAGCCGTCGTTTGTGGTGTTTGAACCAAGTATTGGCAAGGACTAAATTATGATCAGTGCAGAATTCAACCAGCCGACTTCCTCTTTCGTTCCTCTGTCCCAATCCAAATTCTCCTACTGTATTACCTTCTCTTCCTTGGCCTACCACTGCATTCCAGTCTCCCATCACAATTAGATTCTCGTCACCTTTTACGCATTGTATTATATCTTCTATCTCCTCTTATATTCTTTTGATTTCATCATCATCCGCTGAACTAGTAGGCATATAGACCTGCATTATTGTGGTGGGCATTGGTTTGGTGTCTATCTTGATGACAATAATTCTTTCACTAAGCTGGTCGTAGTAGCTTACCCGCTGCCCTATTTTCTTATTCATTATTAAACCAACTCCTGCATTTCCCCTGTTTGATTTTGTATTGATGATTCGGTAGTCGCTTGACCAAAAATCTTGTTCTTCCTGCCAACGTACTTCACTAATACCAACTACATCTGACTTTGGCCTATCCATCTCCCTTTTCAGGTTCTCTAACCTACCACAATGTTTCAAACTTCTAACATTCCACGCTCCGACTCGCAGAATGTCAGTATCCATCTTCCTGATGATCGCCCCCTCTCGTGTAGTCCCCACCCGGAGATCCAAATGGGGAACTAGTTTACCTCCGGAATACTTTACCCGGGAGGAAGCCATCATCAGTACATTCATACAGAGAGAGCTGCATGTCCTCGGGAGTTAGTTACGGCTGTAGTTTCCCGTTGCTTTCAGCCGTGTAGCAGTATCAACACAGCTAAGGCATGTTGAGTATTATTACAAGGCCGCATCAGTCAATCATCCAGACCGCCGCCCCTGCAACCATCGAAAGGCCGCCACCCCCCTTTCGATGAACCACTCGCTAGTCCGGTCTCCCAACAGACACCCATCCGACATGGCCACACCCGCGGCCCGGCCATCCGCATCACTGGGACACGCAAGCCTCCCCACCGCGGCAAGGTCACATAGTTCGACAAGACCATTGGCAAAACAAAATCAAAAAATACTACAAATCTAATTCCAGACAAGCCCAAAACAACAAACACTGCCACCCTCACCCTCACCAACCCCGCCACACACAGCACCACCATCCCATCTAAGAAGCATAACATCAGAACTGCCCACCGAACCCGTAACACCAATCGGAATACAATCTTCAATTCCAACCTGGTAAACACTTCCCAAGACAAACTTTCAAACTCCGGCATTCACAGACCCAAACGCCCCCAGTGCGAACCCTCCTATATCGGACAAACCGGCCGCAGTTCCAGAACTAGACACTTGGAACACTACAATACCCCAAAGCACGAAAAGCACTCTGCCATATATATATATATATATATATTCATTTAAAAATGACCTATTAGTGATTAAATATATACATCTTATCAATTATTTATATAGTTCAATAATTGAAAACGTGCAGTGATGTTCCAAACATCACATTATATATAGTATTGAACAACTTTACCAAGAATTGGATACTGTCATCGTCAATCATTTTAAGAAGTTCTACAGGGATGTTATCTGGACCTGGTGATTTCTTGCTTTTTGAAACATTCACAGCATATAGCACTTCTGATCTAAGAATGTCAGGGCCTTCACAATTAGCTCGTTGGTTAGTTTCCTAACCTCTCTGATCACAGAAAAGTTCTATCAGATAATTTTCCCAAGTATTTAAAACTTCTTCTTCATTAATAATAGGCCTGTTTGTGGCATCAACCAGTACAGAAAGGTTACATTTTCTGTACATGCCAGCTGTTTCCTTTAATTTTCGATGTATATTGAACAGATCATATTTAGACTGAAAGATTTCCATTTCCACACGTTCTTTCATCCAGTTCTCTTTCGCAGCACGTATTTCTTTCCTTATGTGGCGTTGTAATTTTTTGTATTCCTCTGCATCATAAAATAAGTAGCTTAATTCCTTCTTCTATAAAAAAATATTTGCACCAATTTGTCCTATTGAATTAGAACTTCATATCTTTCCTACTTTTATACATTCCATTTGAGTTTAGTCTTCTACTAATGACATTCCATGCCATCGCTCCACTGACAGCTTGGAACATACAGCTTAGTTGAGCAGCTCGTCTCTTTACTCCCAGCCCAGCTGAAACTTTAAACAAATTTGTAATACTACTCTTTTGCTAAAAATCACCCAGAACATCTTGTGCTACTTTTTTTTGGACTGTTTCCAGTTTTTGAATGAAGTAAACATGGTTTGAGTCACATTCACTCAAACCATACTCTTAATTATTCATCTTCAGAATGTTACCGCACTCTTTGGGAATAGATTCTACATTATGTTAACAGCCACAATGGTAGTTTTTATTCAAGCTCTATTTCTCCACAAATTAAACCTCATCCTCTTTGCTCATTGTGCCTAATCCTAAGTTTTCATGAAGGTGGGACAGGTCATTTAACATTTGTGATATTCTTGTTTTTACAGCTCACTTGCAGCATCTGCAGACCCAGCCAAAAAATCAACAGAATGTGGAACTTGAGAACAAGTTGAGGAGGCAGAAAGAGATGCTGGAGCAAATGCTTAACCAGAAGGTAATCATATTGATAAAATACTTGTCTTATCATTATTTCCTTTCATCCAGATTCAGCTGGGTCAGTTTTACTCTCCACCATTCTTCATCCTTCATCATGTTCCATTCCAGGTCTCATCTTTCATAGTCTGGGTCACCTTTGATCTTTTTTCATTTGTTTTATAACTTCAGAGATAGGGTATTATTCTTTCTTTCTTTCTTTCTTTCTTTCTTTATCCACCCCCTGTGGGTGGGAGACGCAGATGAAGAATACACCCACGGTATCCCCTGCCTGTCGTGAGAGGCGACTAAAAGGGGTGACCCATGGATAATAGAATTAGAACCATGAAACTACATGTGATTAGTACTATCACGCAGGGAAATCCATGGGTCGCCTTTACTTGACAATAGTACCACTATGTTACGTACACAACTGGTTTGTGATTAGTAGCAGCAGAGAGCGGTTCACTGTTGGGTCTCCAGTACCTGTGATTAGTACCACTATATGCGGAACATCACGGGCTTACGTTGCGTGTGCTTTGTACCAATATGTGAGAAACACCACGAGTCTGAGCGTTGCCTGTGATCAGTACCACTATATCAGGGACACCGTTGGTCTGCGTTGCCTGTGATTTGTACCCACTATGTGAGGAACCCCACGGGTTAGTAAGAGTCCCTGTGATTAGTACACCTATGAGAGGTGCACCATGCGTTTACGTTGCCTACGAGTGGTGCCATTATGTGAGAAACACCATAGGTCTGCATTACCTGTATGACGTACAATACTTGTGAGTAGTACTATAATGTTTGGAACACTGTGAGGTTGCACTACCTTTGATTAGTACCACAACTTGAGAAATACCATGGTTCTCCTTTTCTAGCGATAAGTGCCCTTATGATGGACCGTTGACCTGGATATTAAACCCCAGTAGACAAGAAGCATCATCGATTCAGGATTGTGATTTGGAAGCAGTTCCTTCATCAGTAATACAGTTTCTGAGAAATTACGGGTCGGATCCACTGATTGTTTTAAATTCATATTCATCCATTCCTTCTTAATCATGTTTTGAATTCTGGTCGGTGGATGAATTTTGTACTTTTAAATTGTTATTGCATTTCGTCTCATTTCGTACCATTAGGGGGCCAGAGACCTAGATATTAGGCCCCTTTAAACAACAAGCATCATAATCTTCTTTATCCATTTAACATCCGAACCATCTTGATCTTCACTTGTCTTCATTTCTCACTCTCCTTCTCTCCTTGTCCTCTGTTGCCTGTATTTAATTTTTATCCTCCTTCGTTACTGGGTAGCTCTCGGCTCTGTATGTTGGAATAAGTATGAATAGGTTACTAATATGCTTTGTTTATTTTTTCTTTAGCGTTCCTATTTTATATGGTGGTACACAGGTACTAGACACATTTAAAATGCAAATGAAATATTTATCATTTTGTGCATTCCATGTACAGGGTCATAAAAAATGCTGTTTTCTAAATTGCTATTTCAAGTAAGATAAACATATTGAGGCGATCATGGTCTTAAACTGGAGAGAAAAGATGGGATTTTTAAATATTATTATACATACCTTAATAAATTTCTGTATGTTATTTGTCCAACCCTTGTCCCATTTCCCTGCGGGGGGGGGGGGGGTCGGGTATGAGTTGAGATGAATCTGTCATGGTGGGTTTTTATGACCGGATGCCCTTTATGACGTCAACCTCATCAGAGGAGTTAATGAGATGAAATGAATAACGTGATATATGATAGTAGGGAGTGGTTGAAACGCGGTGGCGGCACATAGCCTACTTCTGTCGAATAGCACCAAGGGGTATGCTCAAGGTTTAACGTCCTCATTCGACGGACGAATCACAATCAACAGTGTCATGCCCTCACTCTACATGGCACCGCAGAGAGGTTTGGAATTTAATCCAGGCTTTTGGCTCGCAAGCTAGTGATTAGAAATTGTATACCACCACCTCCCCTACCCTGCCGGCCAACATTCTGATGGTGAAAATTTTTTCCACCAACGGGACTCGAACCATCTAACCTCGGTTTCAGACCGTTTAGACTTCAGCGCCTTAACAATCATGGTCACCAGGCGGGCAATAAATTTCTGTATGTGTCCCATTAATTACACAGCAGGCATCAAATTGTTAAACACTTCTTGCCTGATACACTGGAGCGTGTCTGGAAGGACAGTTGCGATGGCAGCAGTGATCCTTGGTCTGAGATGGATCAAGTCATGTATATTCTCACACTAAGCAATGTTCTTAACCTTTTCTGGTCCAACGTCGAGGTGACCTCGACATGTTTTATTGTAACTGGTCCGACTCAACAAAAATAAAGGTGTTTTAATTTAATCCACCTATTCAATACTTTTATTTTCACTTATAGTGGTTACATAAATAGACTCACGGTTAAATGGGACATGTTTTGCCCTCAATTAAGGGCATCTTCAGCCTAAAAACAATCAAGAGTACAACTAATATTAAAAGTGGAAGCTAAAAGTCTGGCCAGTTATTAAAATTCAGGACTTAAAAATGTTAAAAATGATACAATATATAAAGATGCTAATGGAAACACTGTCAATGATTAAACTATAATCTTGTCGGAGACTAAAACTTCTTCCAATTAAAATGTTAGTGAAAAACCAAAGTGGTAATAATATAAAGCCAATGACATGAGGGCGTGAACACAAGCATAAACACGATTGTCATAAATACAGTATGTCCAAGGCCGCTGATGAAATTCGTCAGCATGAAGTGAGACAAAAGCATCAGTTGAAAAATTGTAAGTGGCCTTTAGCACCGGTAGGTAATACTATTGGCTGAAACCTTGCCAGGAAATGTCAGTAGATACTGAAATAATGTTTTCTGTACGAGAAGGAAAAGATGAAATAAGAAGTTGAACGTAAGGAGAGAATTCAGATTGCATAGATTGAAACAGATGAGGACTTGCATGTTAGCTGAAAGTTGTTATTTGTTATCTACTGTTGTGTTGGTTGCTGCCCTTCTGTTGGCTCCGAGTCTGGTGTTGTAACTGTGCTGCAGAGGTGGCAGTGAACTTGGAGGGGAGGGAATAGGGGAGTGTGGAAGGGAGGAGAGGTTGGGTGGAGTCAATTTTGACGAGGCTGACAAAGGGGCGGAGTCAACCGTATTGTTGGAAGTAGGCTTAATATCTGTAGGTATGGAAGGAGTATTAGAGTATGAAGAATTAAATATATTAGGTATCCTAAATTTATTCGAACTAACTGACTTCAATAATTTCGGCATTAATTCATGTAACATACTTTTACTGTCCGTGGTTTCATTAAGATTCTGTTGCTTATTGTACGTCTGATCTAAGTAGATATATAAACTTTCTAATTCGTTCAACGGTCCCCCTTTTTCTATGTTTCTAATTATCGCTAGGTCTTTCTCTATGGATTCAAATCTGTGACCAGTCTCCCTCATATGCAAACCCATCGCTGAGTATTTCCTATGTTTTTCCGCGTTAACATTTTCCATGTATCTTGTCATAAAACTTCTCTCAGTGTGTCCAACATATGAAAAATTACACAAGTACATTTGGGTCTGAATACTCCTGATCCCAAATAACGATTTTTATCATAATTAACATTTTTATGATTAAAGAATATGGACTGGTTAGTATTAGTACAGTAGAACCTCGATAATTCGACATCGGTTAATTCAAAATCCTGCCTAATTCGAAGGAGGTCTCATTCCCGGAAACATGAGATACAGTTTTGCATGTTATTTACATTGTTTAATTCGAAATACGGATAATTCGTAATTCGAAGTACAATGTCGGCCCCATTACCGAAATTTAGACTTTTAATTCAAAACTGCCTTTACATTTTAAAACTAGTATGTTACAGAGTAATTTCAACTCGAAATTTATCCGCATCATAATAAAACGTGTGTTCCGGAACGTGGAGTGGTACCGTAGCTTTCCGCATTTACACTCACTTCGGTGGATCTACAGTGTGCTTCGTGATTACTAAGTTGAATGAAATTGGAATTCTTTTGTATTCAAACTTTAAAGGAACGCCGTAATATCACGCAACGGGCAGTGTGCGGGAAAACAGAATCCGCGAACACTGGCGATGACGACAGTTGACGAAAATAATAATTTAAAAAAAAAAAGTGGCTCATATAATAAATTCGTAGGCACTGAACAATATTGTCATTGCCGATGAAACTGCATTACTTTATTTTAATGCGAGCCCAAACGATCATATGGTTTTAAAGGAGGAAGTGCCAGCCGGGGAATCATACAAGTGTGAGGGATGGGGGTCATTGTAGTGCGTTGCAATGCACATGGAAGGGAACAACTTTATCCCCTCGTCATAGGAAAGATCGATAAGCCACAATGTTATGGGCGTCGGGAACTTTCCTTGCTAGTACAAAGCATCTAAAAATGCAAACAGTATAGAAATCCAAAAAATAATGCATTTGCACCGGGGAACCTGCATAATTTATCCCCGTCTCTGAATTGTGTGATATTTTTCTTTCATTGCATGAGGTTATGTTTGTAAGTTATTTACCCAAGTGCATTATTTGAACATTGTAAATGCACCTTGTTGGATACATGTTGGAAATAGTTTTTCCATGGCATTTGAAAGGTTTAAACCGTGAATCGAGGTGATTGCATGTATTAATGAGTCTTAAAATACTTTGTGACGCGGCAGGTGTTTACATTTCTGAAGTACAAGAGAAGTGCCATGGCGGGAAATCGTACAAGGATAGTCTCAGGATAGTTCGATTTTAAGGACATCGGGCACTTTCTGTGTAAATACAAGGCATCTAAAATGCTTACTGTATAGTAATTCAATGAATAAGTACTTGCACATGGGAGCCAGCTTAGATTTCTCGTCTTTGAATCGTGCTTTTTCTTCTTTCTTTCGTTGCGTGAGGTTATGTTTGCCTGCGAGATATCCAAGTGCATTTTTTGAATACTGTAAATGCACCTTCTTACATACATTTTGGAAATGGTCTTTTTTCATGGCATTTGAAAGGTATAAACTGTGAATCGAGGTTAACTGCATGCAGTAACGGGCCTTAGAATATTTTGTAACGCAGCGAGGGTTGGTACTTCTGAATTGCGAATTGGCGGTTAATTCGAAATCACGTAATTCAAAGTCCGATTTTTGAGTCGCAACGTTAGTGTGGGTCAGCTTCCCTAGTGTATGTTTAAGTTGTGATCTTACATTCTTGGCGTCGTGAGCTACGTCGTTCGTCCCACCGAAACATAATTTTAATATAGCTTTCAGAACTACAGTAAAATCTCATTAATTCGAAGTCGTTGGGACTCAAGTGTCGCCAACTACTACATTCCGAACACACTGCTCACAAATCCAGTCAACATTTTCATTAGTTTTTACATCTGTAGGGCAATTTCCGCACTTATAATGCCACCATCGATCACATGAATCACACAACATTCCATTTTTCACTAATCATCGACACTTTCCGCACTTTTCGTCACAATTTACGGTTAATTTACTCGGAGGATAAAACACTACGTCGTCATTACTGGGCGCCATTTTGAAAAAAGACCGGGCGCCATTTTGAAAAAAGAAACATAATAGCCTTTCCGTAATTTAACGGATGCGAGAAAATATAAACACCTTGTAATCAATGACGCACTCTGCCATATCTTGCGGTGTAGGCCTATCTCACTCTTACTTAATTTCGGCATTTAGCGTTAAAATTAAGCGATTATCTTTAACGAGTTAACAACGGTTATCGGACACGTTATTTACGCATTTATTACGAAAACATGTTCTTTCATTTTCCTTGCGGAAGAGCAGTCGACGGATATTACTGATCGACTCCGACATTGCCTTTGAATGTCGACGAGAGAGCTCACTGGTGGGCATAGCGAGAAACGATACGGTGTCGAAGATGATCGATCAAATGCAGTAAAATGACTGGGTCCATAAATATCGGCAACGGAAAAATCGAGCGCGCATAATCGCTCGTAATAACGGATGCGTCGGTGAAAGGGGTCTCGCTGTAACCGAAGGATAATACACAGTTTAATATAGGAATTTTGAAGGGACGCACAAAAGTGATAGTTATAACGGAGTTCTCGTTATATGCCGTACTGGCCATAGCGGACTTCTACTATATGTATTATAAGCCTGTAATTTCCCATCTGTTCAATGGAATATTGTAAAATTACTGTATAATTACCCTGTCACACTGTGATCGTTCAACCAACGGCAGTACTTTGTGTTATGAACATTGACGCCAGACACTTTATACCCTTTCTTCCCAAACTGCTTTCATGTAAATACAAGTATAAACTTTATAATTTCCTATGATTTTCTTTAGATTAGCGTCAATTATTCTTCGGACCACCACTACTGGACACTGCAAAAATACCCTGTGATTTTACGCTTTGGTGCCGACTTCTGTGTCTATAAACATACATTGTTTATCTGTATCATCACTGAACATTGCTTTGTTTTTTTTTCTTTTTCATTTTTTCATTTTTTTTTTTCATTGTAATATGTTTAGTTTATATCTTAGCATTTATATTTTAATTACTAATGAGGTACCTGATTTATGCCTTGAGGTGGTACTATGACTGATGATGCCCTCAAGGAGGGGCGAAACATGTCTCAAATGGAAATGGTAATAAATTCCTAATTAAAAAAAAATTAAATGTATTGAATAGGTGACACAATAAACCCTTTAGCATCCTACAAATGCCAGGATGCCGATTTGATCGGCACCCTCGTACGAGTGGTGTAGTTATGCAGTAAGGTGCTAGATTGGGCCACAAATCAAGTAGAAAGAAGGTAGAATGTTTGTTATTCCTTCTTATGTCATTAGATGGCACTGACATAGCTTCGTTTTTGCTAGTTCACTCGTCAATTGTGAGTGTATGATCTGTGAACGCTTGAGGTCTATGATCCAATATGGCAGCCCCCTTGTTTGTTTATGTCCATGTGTTGTGATTTGTTTGCATTAATTTTACGTTCTAATTGACACATTTGAGTTGTTTATCATAATATATTAAGTTTATTATTATTTCTGCTGTAGTTATAGTTGTTACTTAGCAATTTATTTAGGTCGTAGTAAAGTTGTAAATAGTACATTTATCACAACAAGGCATGTCGTCACGTAGGCCTATTTCGGGAGAAGAGGAACTTTTGGGTTACTTTGGAGATGTAAGCGACTCTAATTTTAGCGAATGTGTTGATTATGATGTTTTTGGATCTTCAGATAGCGCACCAGAGAATGATGAAGCCATGCCATTGGCTAATGGGCGTACAACATTTCGTGCAATGACAAAGAGTTAGTGACAGTGCTAATGACAGTGACAGTGAATTAGATGATTCTTGGACTGAATGCATATTACCTGAATGTAATGTTGTCCATTCCCACCATTTTTATGAAATCCCAGGGCCAAAACATGTAGGCCTACCTAAACCTCATGCTCCACCCATAGAATATTTCAATCTGTTCTTTACACTTTCATTTCTGACACTGTTAGATGATTTTGTATGTTGTTCTGATCTTCTGAACTGTTCTGTTGTAACAAATACTGCTACTACACACAGTTCTCTCAAATGATTACCATTACTCTCCCAAAATTCATAAAATATCCAATCGTTGACTGGTTACACTGTTGGTGTCTTTCTCTCCACATGTTCAATGTTTTTGGAAATTAGTTTTTAAGTTGGAAAGTAGACATACATTAACAATATAAATGGGTATGTGTGATCCCAGATAAGAGTTAAGACTAAATATCTTCACTTAGCCACTTTGGATTTAGTGTAAAATGTGCTGATTAATTTCAAATTATGTTTTTCCTTTTTTTAAGTAAAAAAATATTTTTGTTCACAGTATTCCACGAAATTGAAATGCAAGTCACATGTTTATATTCCTTGGAGTATATCAAGCTCACACACCAAATTTTACCTCCGTATCTTTAAAACTGAGACATAAATAACAATTCATACAGTGATGCAAAATCCATTGAAACATGCTTGGCATTCTATGCATATGATAAGCTACTATGGTCGACATCCAAAGGGTCAAATGGTTTGTTATTGCATACATCCAGTGGCTGCAAAGTAAATGGTAGGCCACCGGGAATGTTGTCTTATTTTCATTGAGAAGTTCCTTCCCTTCATTCACAAGGTGACCTTGCAGACTATCTAAAACAAGCAAAGCCGGTTGTTACAGTAGTGCACCGGGTCTTCTATCCCACACAGTTTTAACCCAGGCCAGCATGAGTTGTACATCCATCCAACCCTTTGGTTGCACTCGTACATGAATTATACAGTGAAACTGTATTTGCTTAAGTATTGTTTTCCCCTTGAAACTTACGTAAGGCGGCAACTTTCTTCCATTGTAATAGCAAGCGTTGCCATTCATTGTAACTTCTCACTACTGGTGGTTTTCATAAATACGCTCTGTGATCCTTTTAGTGTAATAGTGCTGATGTGAAGCATATCGAAAAAGACTGGAACCTGATCAGCATTACCGATTTGAGAAAGGATGAAGTTTCCTGCGCAAATGTAAGACAAATCTGTGAAAATTCACGATCTTATCCGTGTAATCAGGAGGCATCCTTTGACATAGTGGTGTTCTCCTTTGCACAGACAGATTGTGTTCTCGTTTCAACCCCGTACCCCACCCATGATTTGCCTTAAACTGAGTTATGCGAATGTTGTGTTTGTGTGCTACCTCCTGTGCCTTCATTTGTAACATTTCACACAATACACTGTACTGCAGCTATTGTTAAGTACCATATTTATTCGAGTATTAGACCCCCTCACGTATTAGACCCCTCCTGGCTTTTCAACACGAAGAAAATGAAAAAAATAAATCTCTCCTTTAAGAGGCCCCCCAACGTAATTCGTCACAGAAGAACGATGATTGCGCTTCAAAGCGGGTACAAGTTTTATTGCAGCTCTGATGACATCGTACAAATTTGTGAATAGTTTCGTCTGTACGACATACGTAATGAAAACACGTCGAATCCATGAGGTACATCTGTGTTTCGTAGTTAAGAAATGTCCGCCTTCGTAGTGTAGGTCTACTGCAGCTCTGATGACGTCGCACAAACAGGTGAATAGGCCTAGCTTCGTGTCCGACTTGCGCTTTTCAAGCACGCATCAGTCATGCTATATGTCTGCATTTTGTAGTTAATAATGTCCTCCTGTGTAATGGTTAACGCAATTAGTTGCTGTTCTCGGGAGTCTGACTTTGATTCCCAGTACCGTACTGCCAGAGATTTGCGAATGGCAGGAAGATTGATATGCAGTAAAGGCGGTACCGTACATGTAACTCCCCTCCACTGGGGGTGTGTCTAAAAAGAGCTGTACTACCTCGGGATGAGGACTCGAGTTTATTTTAGTTGAGAAATATTCGCGGTTGGAGCTATTTATACAGCAGGTGAGATCATTAACAAAGTGGTTGTTTAATATCTTGTAACTCGGGCCAGTATAGGTATATATTTGGAGAGAAGTAAGTTTAAAACGTGATAAAAGCTGTCCAATTAAAACGATTGTTTTACTAGCCAACGTACCTAATAAATAAATAAGTAAATAAATAAATAAATAAATAAATAAATAAATAAATAATTTGTCCTCACGTACTTTTTCGGAGACGCCAAACAAAATATACTGGGGTATGCGTTCATAAAAATAGACAGCGAACGTACGAAATTAAACATTATAATAATAAAACGCATTACCGCCACACCTGTAGATATCCATAAATGCTGTATATTTTCCTGTTATTTATTTTTATTCTCTCCGTCGAGGAACTTTTGGCACTATCAGGGCGATAATATACCTAACCTAAACAATGTGGTCTGTCTTATCTCATGGACAGCTTTTTATGTAAATCCTGATGTGATAAATGTATAGAACAAGCATGAAATGTACTTAAAAATAAGAGTTCGTGTTTCAACAGCCGCAGTTATCAAAGGAATGTTTCCAGTTACTATGTATTACATTCGGAAGTACAACTCGTAACATACGCTAGTTATCGGCTGATGATTTGTCATGCCTAATACAGCACGGCTTTATTCGGAAGGAGTGGCTTGTGCTACACATACACCAACCAGGAATATCAGAGACTATCTCCAGAAACCATTTAGGAATAGTTTCACACTGTTTAGACGCCATAGTCGGGAACAAAATTATTTTTAAAAGGTTCAAAAAGACAGGACATCGTATGCTCTCCGATTGCAGTGCATGGCTCAAAGAGAATGAAGCACGGCTGACGTGACTGACGAGATGGCAGTGAAGATGACGTCACTTGAATTGCCGACACGCCGGTAGCAGGGAAGGGAAGTTGGCAGCGCAAGGCGATAATTCAAATGAAAGCCGTGATCAGGTTTACTGTGTGGTAGGCCTATTGCTGAAATGACAGAGACAAATGACTGGCCATTAAGTTCTTTTGTATCAATATTTAATTATATGATAACACGATAACCTTGTCCCTTTTAACTACGGGGTTGAGTATGAAGTGAGGCGAATCTTCGTAGCGAGTTTTTACGGCCGTATGCCTTTCCTCACGTCAACCTCACCAGTTGAATTAATGAGATGTAGCGAATGATGTGATATGAGTAACTAAAACTGACTTTTATATGTACCGTAGGTCTAAAAGTAGTGTTCACCGTTTGTCTTTTTACGTTTAGAAATACTGCCTTCCGACGAAAATAGCCAGTATAACTTAAATACATTTAAGTTTGTTAAATAATATTATAGAATGTTTACATTCATTCATTCATTCATTATTTATTTACCATAAACCTTTACAGTGTCTATGGAAGGTCAGGGGAAAAGGACAAGCCCCCTACACATAGTGCCCCCTGACCTTTGAAATAATTACCTAAATCCTAAAGCAAAACAGTCATATACACTATTTACAGGTAAAGTAACAAAGTATAGCCCAATATATACATATTTCTCATTTATAAAACCTTTCACTCCCTCATTCATTCTTCCACATATTCACGTGCATTTTCTCACCGTATGTGCTTCCTAACATAACATTTAACTATATTTACATTTCTACATTTAATGTTGGCGGGTAGATCGTTCCAAAGCCGCGCTGAACGAGCAAAGAAACCTAGTTTGTAGGACTCTGTTTGCGCAAAGGGGGGTATAAGACACACCCCTTTGCCTCTACGGACGGAGCTGTAAGATAAGGAGAGCCGAGGGAATGGTGAAAGGTGAATGGCCCTTGTGAGGGACTTATATAAGAAGGTGATGTCGCTTTGTTTACACAAGGAGGCGATTAACGGGAGGGAAGACGGGCAGCTGTTCTTGTTAATTAGTTGTTCAGCGCGACGTTGGATTCCTTCTAGTTTGTGAAGGTTAGCTGTAGTGGTAGGGTGCCAAGCAGGTAGACCATATGTTAATATACAGTGGTGGTCAAAATAATAGAGCCACCTGGCAAAGGTTTAGAATAAAGTGCAAATTTATTACTAGACATGTTTGTACTATGATGGAAACAAAATTTTACGTTGTACAGGAACCATTACAACAGAGTCACATTGTACCACAGTCAGTTATATAGATAACACAACTGAAACTAATCAGTAATATTCAAAATAATACCAGACCACAGGGTCAAAAAAATAGAGCCAATTGACACAAATATTTTGTACTTGATCTAAGTCTTATGAAATTTACAGGAACAGTCGTTTTTGCATAGGAGTGCATTAGTACTTCGTGGTGTAACCCTTATTTTTGAGGATTTCCCTGCACCTCTTACCCATAGAGTCGACTAAACGCCTGCATTCGTCGCTGCTGATCGCATACAAGGCTCTCTGGATTTCTTCCCAAAGTTTATCTAAAGTCGTCGCTTTTGAGCGGTCAATTCTCTTGTCTACGATCTCCCATAAGTTCTCGATGGATGATGCGTCAGGGGATTGAGGTGGCCACTCTAATACTTCGATATGGTGATATTGAAAAAACTGCCTTATGATCCTTGCAGTATGCTTTGGATCGTTATCGTGCTGAAATTTCCATTTCAGCGGCATTTCTTCTTCAGCATAAGGCAGCATCACATTTGCTAAGATGTCGTTGTACATTTCTGCGTTCATTATGCCGTTGATACGGTGTATTGGACCAAGGCCATACTATGAAAAAACATCCCCATAACGTAACACTTCCGCCACCGTATTTCACAGTTTTTAAAGTGTACTTGGGATTAAATTCCTGGTTTGGTGGGCGGCGCACATAGACTTTTCCGTCTGAGGCAAACCTATTATACTTGGATTCATCGGACCAAAGGATGTTCCTCCCTCAAATATTGGGTTTGTGTTCATTTCTCCGGGCGAAGGCCAACCTTTTCCGAACATTAGCTTTTGAAACATGTGGCTCCTGTCTCGCAATGCGCCCATTCAATTTTGCGGATCTCGGTCGTCTTTGAATCGTTGAAGTTGATGGTTGAACATCATTTTTGTCGCTAAACAAAATGGCTTTCAGTCGTGGTGGTGACAAAAATGGATTTCTTTACTTCCCTAGTGATGAGTCTGTCTGCGCGAGGAGTAGTTACACGAGGTCGCCCCCTGTTCCCCACCTGCGGCTTTGTTTGTTTTGCCAGACTAATGGCGTTCTGGACTCGTTTTCGCGAAACGTGTAAATCTTTGGCTATTTGATTCATGGATATTCCACTTTTGAACATCCGGCACATTACTATACGACCATCATCACTTGTATGCTCTGCTCTGCCCATCTAGAAGAATGTAAACAAAACCAAACGTCAGTTTACATACAAAATAATATTGAGTGGAGGTTTGTTGACAAATAATATCACTAGCCCCCAAAACAACAGCAAAAAATCAATTTGAACGGGACTTCTGTAAAACGGCTCTATTATTTTGACCCATAAGATTCTTACCTTTATGCCTCTTTCCGAACGTCTAGCTCAAACTCTTCCTTTCGCACGACTACAGACAGCAGCAACGTCTTCCCTGATATTGTCTAAAAGGGACTGACAACACGGCACTCGTGGAGATTTTGCGAACTAATAGATATCCTAGTTCTTAATCTCGTCAATAGAGGTGGCTCTATTATTTTGACCGCCACTGTAGGTCTCACTAGTGTCAGGTAAGCCGTCCGTATAGCATTCGACTTGCACCCACGGAGGCTTCTGTGCATAAAACCGAGCACCCTGGCAGCTTTGCATCTCACTCAGTTTGTGCGTTCCATTTTAGTTGTTCAGAAATGGTTATTCCTAACAAATGCATAGTTTTAACTCTCTCAATATGTACATTATTAATGTTATATATACATTCTACTGGATGTCGAGACCTACTTAACCTAATGTATTTACATTTGCCAGCATTAATGCTGAGACCGTTGACGTAACACCACACCGCTATAGTGTCCAAGTCCGACTGTAACCTCAGACAATCCTCTGGACATTGTATATCCCTGTACATTACCGTGTCATCAGCGTACTGAGCTATGGTTGAGGTCTCACATTTAGGTAAATCAGAGACAAATGCATTAAATAATAAAGGTCCGAGGACGGTGCCTTGACATACTCCTGAGGTTACTTTAACGGTCGATGATCGAACTCCATCAAACACAACACGTTGTGTTCGACCCTCGAGAAATGACCACAAACATGCCAGTACACTTCCCCTAACATTCATCTGTCTTAATTTTAACAAAAGTCGTTCATGAGGGATTTGATCGAAAGCTTTAGCCCAGTCCAAAGCCACGCAGTCAACCTGAACAATTTGATTTCTCCAGAGAGAACTGCCACTCATCCATAACCTTTGTTAATAAAGTATTACAGGATCTTCCTGGAAGAAAACCGTGCTGGCTTTCACTTAGCAGATTACCTTCCCGGAAGTATTCCCGTATATTAGAGGCTACCAGTCGTTCCATACATTTACATACGTGGGATGTGAGAGACACTGGCCGCTAGTTGTCAATGTGTGCTTTGTCCCCTTTCTTGAAAATTTGAACTACATCAGCATACTTCCAATCTTGGGGTAGTGATCCACAGTGAAGCGACAGGTTGAATAGTTCGCAGAGAGATGGTGCCAGTGACTCGGCGCAGTCACGGAGTATACGGCTGGGTATTTTATCAGGGCCGCTCGCCGCATGGGGTCGAATCCTCTTCAAACTTGCTAGTACCTCAAGTTCTGAGAAGTAGAGGCTGGTGAGAGGGAGGGGTGGTACGCATGTGTTGGTTATATACATGTCCCCAGCTGATTGTGCCTGGGAGAAATTCTCTTTAAATTTGTCACTGAAGGCTGAGGCAATGTCTGCAGGCGTGGAGATGGATTTCCCGTTAGCTTGAAAGGAGCTTGGTGCAGCGCTGCCACTGTTCCTTTTTAGCAGCTTCCACAGCTCTTTGGTACCTGAGCAAGCCTTGTGAATGTACTGATCGTAAGCCTACTTGATTCTATTGTTAGTGTCTTTGCGTGCGGATTTGTACTTTTCCCATGCTTGTTCAGTTTGGCACTGTTTCCACTTTTTATATAGATTGTTCCGTTTCCTTATTAACTTCTGTACAATTTATACCCCTTTACAGCCTAGAAGTCATGTGTTCACTGCACAAAATTTTGAGGTTATCACATATTGGACCCCCCTTTACTATTTTTGGCTGTAAAAGTGGGGGGGAAAAAGGGGTCTAATATGCTAGTAAATACAGAATTTCATTGGCGTACACAAACACTTCCTAGTCAATTTTTGGAAACTTCCCTGTTTTAGGACCGCTAAACGCGCATCTAAAATAAGGTTTTTAGCTTGTCCGCCAATCACACACCAACAATTCTCCGAAAATTTTCTTTCCACAGCTCAGTTTCCGTGCTGTTCGGCGAAGACAATTACGCTTAGCTTGAAGCCCGCAGAATATTTTCTATAATTACCCATAATTACAAATAATTGCTTCACACGTTAATTTGTTGCTGTGTAAATAACCGTCCGTAATTCTTCAGTATTGTATTCAAAAGCAAAGTATTTCTTCAAACACACCAAAAACAAAATAAAACTTACATTCTCATAAACCCTCCCCTGCGACCCATGTGACCTTGCCATGGTGGGGAGGCTTGAGTGTCCCAATGAAGCAGATATCAGAGCTGCAGATCGAACAATATCGGATGGGTATCTGTTGAGAGACCAGACTGATGAATGGTTCATCGAAAGCGGGGTAGCAGCCTTTTGGCAGTTGCAAGGGCAGCAGTCTAGATGATTGACTGATGTGGCCTTGTAATAGTACTCAGCATGGCTTAGCTGTGCTGATACTGCTACACGGCTGAAAGCAACGGGAAACTCCAGCCGTAACTAACTCCTGAGGACAGGCAGCTTTGTCTGTATCAATGATGTACTGATGATGGTTTCCTCCCGGGTAAAATATTCCGGAGGTAAACTATTCCCCATTCGGATCTCCGGGTCGGGACTACACGAGAGGGGGCGATCATCAGGAAGATGGATACTGGTATTCTGTGAGTCAGAGCGTGGAATGTTAGAAGTTTGAATCAATCAATCGATCACTACTGATCTGCATTTAGGGCAGTCTCCCAGGTGACAGATTCTCTATCTGTTATTTTCCTAGCCTTTTCTTTCATTGAGGTAGGTTAGAGAATCTCAAAAGGGAGATGGATAGACTAAAGTTAGATGTTGTTGGTATAAGTGAAGTATGTTGGCAGGAAGAACAGGATTTTTGGTCAGGAAACTACCGAATTAAACACGGGAAATGCAGGAGTTGATTTAATAATGAATAAGAAAATAGGGCAGTGGGTAAGCTATTATGACCAGCGTAGTGAAAGAATTATTGTCATTAAGATAGACACCAAACCAATGCCCACCACAATAGTGCAGGTCGATATGCCTACTAGTTCAGCGGATGATGAGAAAATTGAAAAAATATATGAAGAGATAGAAGATATAATATGTAAAAGGTGATGAGAATCTACTTGTGAATGGAGACTGGAATGCGGTGGTAGGCCAAGGAATAGAAGGTAATACACTGGGAGAATTTGGATTTGGACAAAGGAACGAAAGAGGAAGTCGGCTAGTTGAATTCTGCACTGATCATAATTTAGTCCTTGCCAATACTTGGTTCAAACACAACAGACGACGGCTGTATACGTGGACGAGACCTGGAGACACAGGAAGGTATCAAATAGACTTAATTATGATTAAGCAGAGATTCAGAAACCAGGTGTTGGATTGCAAAACTTTCCCAAGAGCAGATGTGGACTCTGATCACAACTTGTTGGTCATGAAATGCTATCTGAAGTTGAAGAGATTGAAGAAAGGAAGGAATGCAAAAAGATGGGACTTTGACAAGTTAAATGAAAAGAATGTGAGGGATTGTTTCTAGGAACATGTTGCACAAGGACTAAATAAAAAGGCTGAAGGAAACACAATAGAGGAAGAGTGGATAGTCATGAAAAATTAAGTCGGTAGGGCTGCTGAAGAAATGTTAGGAAGTAAGAAAAGATCAACTAAGAATCAATGGATAACTCAGGAGATACTAGACCTGATTGATGAACGAAAATAATCGAATGCTAGAAATAAAGAGAGCAGAAAAGAATACAGGTGATTAAAGAATCAAGTGGATAGAAAGTGCAAGGTAGGTAAGGAAGAATGGCTGAAGAAGTGCAAGGATGTCGAAGGCTGTATGGTCCTAGGAAAGGTTGAGTTTGCATACAGGAAAATCAAGGAAACCTTTGGAGAAAGGAAATCTTGGTGTATGATTATTAAGAGCTCAGATGGAAAGCCACTTCTAGGGAAAGAAGACAAAGCAGAAAGATGGAAGAAACGTATCCAGCAGTTGTGTCAAGGTAAAGATGTAGATGATTTGGTTGTGGAACAAGAAGAGGCCATTGATGCTGATGAAATGGGAGACCCAATTTTGAGGTCAGCGGTTGACAGAGCTGTGAGAGACCTAAATAGGAACAAGGCACCTGGAATTGATCACATTCCCTTTGAATTACTGACTGCCTTGGGAGAAACCAGCATGGCAAGGTTATTCCATTTAGTGTATAAGATGTATGAGACAGGAGAAGTACCATCAGATTTTCGGCAGAATGTTGTTATACCTATTTCCAAGAAAGCCGGTGCTGACAGGTGTGAAAACTACCGCAACATTAGTATCTCATGCCTGCAAAATTTTAATATGCATTATTTACAGAAGAATGGAAAGACAAGTAGAAGCTGAGTTGGGAGAAGATCAGTTTGGCTTCAGAAGAAATTTAGGAACACATGAAGCAATCCTGACTTTGTCTGATTTTACAGGATCGAATTAAGGAGGACAAGCCCACGTACATTGCGTTCGTAGATCTAGAAAAGGCATTTGATAATGTGGATTGGACCAAGCTGTTTGAGATTCTGAAGGTGATCGCGATCAGATACATAGAACAGGCAGTGAAGGAAATCAGAGGAATTTTAAAGGGAATCACAGTCTAAGGAGAGGAAATCAAAACCTTGAGATTTGCCGATGATGTTATTTTATCTGAGACTGCAGAAGATCTGGAAGTTACTGAATGGTATTGATGAAGTCTTGGGTAAGGAGTAAGGATTTAAATTAATAAATCCAAGACAAAAGTAATGGAGTGCAGTCGAACAAAGGCAGGTGATGACGGAAATATTAGATTAGGAAATGAAGTCTTAAAGGAAGTAGATGAATATTGTTACTTGGGTAGTAAAATAACGAACGATGGCAGAAGTAAGGAGGACATAAAATACAGACTAGCACAAGCAAGGAAGAGCTTTCATAAGGAAAGAAATTTGCTCACTTCAAACATTGATATAGGAATTAGGAAGATGTTTGATGACTTTCATCTGGAGAGTGGCATTGTATGGAAATGAAACATGGATGACAACTAGGTCAGAAAGAAAGAGAATATTAGCTTTTGAAATGTGGTGTTACAGAAGAATGCTTAAGGTGAAATGGATAGATCGAATCACAAATTAAGAGATACTGAATTGAATTGGTGAGAAGAGATCATCATCATCATCATCATCAAGGTCCCACTCCAGTTGCCCAGGTGTGGTTAACAAGCCTCCTCCACTCCTTTCTGTCCTTCCACTTTTCCTGCTCCATTACCTCCGCCACATCCAATTCAGCTTCTCTAATGTCCTTCCAGATCTAATCCGTCCACCTTCTCGGTCTTCATACTGGTCTCTTTCCCTTAACTTCTCTTTCCAATTCTTCTTCTTGCTACCCGTTATTTTCCCATTCTTTTTACATGTCTTGCCTTCTGTATGTTCTGTACTAACGGTTCTATATTTAGCTCTTTTCTGATTTTAATATTTCGAATTCTATCGCTTCTTGTCTTTTTAACCGATGTTCTTAAAAATTTCATTTCTACTGCTTGGATCTTACTATCTTGTCTCTTATTAGTTACCAGCGTTTCTAGTCCGTATTTTACAATGGGTATGAAATGCAGTTTGTATAATGTTAATTTCATTCTCTTGAGCACTTTGTCATCCCATAAAAGCTCTCTGACTTGATGATAAAATGCTGTACCTTTACTTAGTCTCTTGTTAATTTCAGGATTGATTTTATTACTTCCACTAATAATGCTACCCAGGTATGTAAACTGTTCTAAATTCTCTAACCGTTCTCAGTCTATGTTCACTTGGCTTCTCTTTTTCTCTTTTCCACAGTGCATGACTACAGTTTTCCTTTTACTAATTACCATTCCAAACTCCTTCAGATTTTCATTCCAAATGTCCAGTCTCCTTTGTACTTCCTTTACTCCCTTTCCCCAAATCACATCATCATCTGCAAATGCCAAAGCCAAGAGATCGATTTGGTTAAATTTAAGTTTACTAATAAATTTGACGATAAGAAGAGATAGAATGATAGGACACATCTTATGACTCCCATTATTTGTTCAGTTGGTTTTTGAAGGAAGTGTAGGTGGTAAGAACGGTAGAGGTACACCAAGGTATGAATATGACAAGCAGATTAGAGCAGATATAGGATGTGATAGTTACGTAGAAATGAAAATGTTGGCACTGGATAGGGTGGCATGGAGACCTGCATCAAACCAGTCTACGGACCGGCGACTCAAACAACTACTGTCACAGCTGTGAACTTGCATCCGGGAGATAATTGGGTTTGAATCCCACTGTCGGCAGCCCTGAAGATGGTTTTTCGTGTTTTCCTATTTTCACACCAGGCAAAAGCTGGGGCTGTACCTTAATTAAGGCCACGGTCGCTTTCCAACTCCTAGGCCTTTTCTATCTCATCACCATAAGACCTATCTTTGTGGGTGCAACGTAAAGCTGCTAGCAAAAAAAATAAAAATAAAAGCACAGGTGGCTACAGTAATCGCGTCACTCACAAACATACATATATGCATCTGTACATTTGTACTTTCCAGTGCAGTCGATACTTCTGTGAGAGTACATGAGAAACATGAAAGGGGAAAACCTATGTACCCCCAGGACATGGCGAGGCCCACTTGAGGTGAAGTACAAAAGTTAAAAACAGGGGTGTACATACACGAAAATTTCCCAATACCAGAATGTTAGATTATGTATTATAGCAGACTACAGGAATGGGGTTACATAACAATGTTATGAAAAAAAGAACTTGTTCATTTTGAGGTTTTCATTTGCAGAAAACCTTTGATGTTAAACAAGTAGCAAAAAACAAATTGTGTTTACCATTGGTCTTTTTTTTTTTTTAAATTTCTTTTCGTGAATTAAATTTTCAGCGACTCATTTTGTCACCGTTTGCCTGCATGTTCTGATATGTCATCCCTGGTTTAAGGCTTTGAAAGCCATACTTGAAAACAGGCATGCGCCATATGGGTAGCTACCTCCCGGCGATGCTGCCGACAAGCATATTTCAAATCAAAACTCGTATGTCACTGGTGAATAAATTGTGCATTGTCTTGCGACCATGTTGTTAAACTACTGATAAGACATATGTCGTACATATACCGGTCTTATATATTTATTTTTCGTTCTTTGCGTTTAGACCATCTGTGGACCACTGTGCTTGTGTTCTAGCTGTGTTTTTGTCCTCGTCTGCTCCTTTTGGTGTACTGGATTGTGTTCTTAGCGGCCTCTTGAGCCTTCCTGTTGGCCTAGTATTCCTTAATTTTCTCGCTGAATTCTTTCCTGCGCTCCTCTGACCAATTCCTGGCTCCTTTGTGGCCAGCTGATATAAGGGATTTTAGGAAAGGTTTCGTTTTGACGATTAAACACTATGCATTCCTGTCAGTTGTGGTGGCTTGATTAATATTGAGCTCTGCAAGATGTTTGTCCACTTGCTTGGTCCAGGGGAATCCGGTAGCTTTGCCTTTGTTAGCAAACGTGAACATCTTATGGGACAATCTATTACAATCCATTCTGTGTAGGTGTCCATAGAAAGTCAGACGTTTTCTTCTGTTGGTTTCTATGAGGTCTTGATGCTGATAGAGCTCGTTGTTGGGTTTGTACCATCGCCTTCCATCCGGTAGGTTCCTTGGCCCTATTATTCTTCTAAGGAATTTCCGTTCTTGCACTTCCAGGGCTCTCAGTGGGGTCTTTTTAGTTAGGGATAGGCATTCTACTCCGTAGAGGACTGACGACTACTGCATTATAGTGTCTCAGTTTTACATTCTTTGATAAATGCTTTGAGGCATTCAGTTTTCTGTGGGCATGGTAGGCCTTGTCTAATTTGATTTTCCTTTGTTCATGAGCCATTGTTTCACTTAGGTCCTCCGATATCCACTCTCCGAGGTACTTCACATTTTTAGCTCTCTTGATATGCTTTGTATCACCGACTCCCATTGTTGTGGGAGCATCTTTGATGTTGGTGATAAACTCTCTCTTTCCAATGTTGATCAAGAGACCCGCTTTTCCTGCTATAGAGTGCAGTGTTTGAAGCTGCATAGTGGTCTCATGCATGTCGTTTGTTAATAATGTAAGGTCATCAGCAGACGCCAGGCATGGAATCCTCAAGTTGTCTGCTTTAAACCCCATCCATAATCCGGTGTTCTCAGGTAATGACCTGGTCCATTCTCTTATGATCTTCTCCAGGACACAGTTAAATAATATGAATGAGATACCATCTCCTTGCCTCACCCCTGTTTTGATTGTGAAGCTCTTTGATAATTGACCTCTAAACTTAACTTTGGAAGTGGTGTTGTGCAGGGTGGCTTGCACCAACCTATTAATTTTTTCATTTAGTCCCAGTTCTCTTCAGGTGTTGAAGAGTGTGATTCTATCCACGGAGTCATATGCCTTCTGAAAATCAACAAAGATGGCTACCCACTGTCGGCACCTTTTCTTGCTATATTGAAGGATGGTCTTCAGATTTTGTATCTGTTTAGCACAAGACCTTGCAGTTCTGAACCCTGCTTGATATTCTCCTAATTCTTTATCCAGTTGTTTTGTTATGTGCCATTCTAGAATCTTGGAAAAGACTTCATACGATACTGCAAGGAGTGATATTCCTCTATAGTTGCTGGGATCTGTTTTGCTTCCCTTCTTGTGGATTGCGTGGATAACGGCTGATGTCCAATCATTTGGGAGCCTTACCTTAGCCCATATATCCAGGATTACTTTGTGTATGTGCCTAAATATTTGCTCACCAGCTTGTTTCAACATTTCTGCTACTATTCATTCTTCTCCAGTTGCTTTGTTGTTCTTGAGAAGTTGATCTCCCTTACTTCATCATAGGAGGGAGGAGGGATGTCTTTGGTGTCCAGGTTAGCTGGTTCTCTAACTGGGGAGGTGCTGCACAGGTTCTTCAGCAATGTAAAGTCCTTGGAAATAATCAGCTAGGGTCTTGATGCAGTCATCATCATTGAGGCAGAGTGATCCATCTGTTCTCTGGAGGTGTAAAATTTGGGGTGTGAACTGGGACGTCTGTTGTTTTAGGCCTTTGTATAAGTCTCTAGAGTTGTTTCTTCCAAAATCCTCCTCGGCTTGTTTAATCGGTTCTTTGTTTTATTTTCGCCCTCATATGATGCTGGAGGTGTTTTTCTTTGTGTAATAAAGGCTTGTAGGTTGGCTTTGTTTTTATGATGGTTCCATTTAAGCCATGTTAGTCGCCTAGCTTCTATAGCCTCATCGCATTCATTAGACCACCATGGGTGCTTGTTTCCATTAGGTCTGTTGGGGATAGTCTTCTGAGCCGCATCTGTTATAGCATCCCGAAGTGGTCCCATTCTGTACTGGCGTTAATCCTATTGATGTGTTGGTTCAGACTCTGTTGGTAACTTGCATTGTCTTCTTTAAGTTTGGTGATATCAAATCTAGGAATCTTCTTCTTCTCCTTCATAAGCATAGCCTTGGTCTTATCAGTGGTTTCAGATTCATCTTAACCATGGACAGGTAATGATCGGAGTCTACGTTAGCTCCTTGTAAAACCTTCACGTTCATAATGTCGCAGTGGTGCTTCTTGTCTATTGCTACAGGGTCAGTTTGGGCTGCGCCATGTCATGGTCTTCCTAGGTAGGCGTTTAAAAGCTGTTGACTTTAAGAGTAATCCATACTTGGTGCACAGACTGATTAGCCATTCCCCATTCTTGTTGGTTTTATTTCTGTTCTCTCCCAATCTGAGCGTTGAAATCTCCTAGCAGTATTATCGTATGATGATGTGGGATGTGGTCTAGGGTTTCCTCAAGGGTGTCCCAATACTGATCAGTAGTCTCTGGGTTTTTCTTGTTAAAAGTCCTTGGTAGGAGCATGGAAGTTAACCAGAGAGTATCCCCTATTGCTAGACCTGAAGGATAGTACTGAAGTTCTGTCATTGGGTGAAGAGAAGCCAAGTATGTTAGCAACTAGTTTGTGGTGTACTGCGAATCCTGTCCCCAGGAAGGGTACATTCATCATGACTCTCTTACCAGGCTTTCCCTTATATATTCTATTTTCTTGAGACTCCATGGCATCTTCATCTGGGAACCTAGTCTCTTGTAAGGGTGCAGTGCTGATGTTCTTGTCTTTCAGGATTTTAAGAGTGTGTTGTAAGTTTTTCGATCTTGATCATAGCTAGGTATGTGATGTTCCTTCTTCTTTTAGTTCTGACTGGGTCACATGAAGGCATAGGTCCCCCCAGAATCAGACGACCTATATGCCCCGTCATGAACGGGGGTGGATTAGTTTTATTTATATATTTATTTATTTATTTCTTGTGCAATGTCTCTCAAACGTGACTCTGTTGCTAATTTGCCCATTTGCCATGTATGTATTTAAATTATGCATGCATAATGAAATTTACATTACAGATCCTTTTAAGCAGCTTAATGACAAAATCTGAACATGCAACGATTATGTGATTGAATTTTAAAACCTTATTTTTAAAAATTGCAAATAAAGGATGCGACGATTATGCAGTGACACACGGTATCCAGTGTAGGATGTCCATCAAGTAGGGTGCCAAGAATTACATAGTGCGACGTGTGATCAACATAACAAATCCTCTGTCATTATTCTTGTCTTTCTTTCTAGACAGGGGCCACAATCTCGCCATCACATGGCTCCTTAATTACTGTATTTTGCCGCATAATCCTCACACTTTTTATATAAAAATGTTCAAACAAATTGTAGGGTGCGACCATTATGCAAAAAGTACCAATATTTGTATTACTAAAAAAATTAATTTGTAACTAAATTGTACTTTATACAAGGTTAAGATGGACGTAATATATGCTTATATACATCAAACTAATTAAAATGGTTCAAATCAGATGTATAAATAAATTAAAAAATACAGTATAACCCCGATTTTTCGTCGCCTCGATTTAACGTAAACCCGCATTTAACAGAAGAAATTTAAAGTCCAGAAAATTATTCCTTGAGAGTAATGTAATTTTATATTCGATTTAATGTAATTCACATTAAGGTGAAACCCGCATTTGGCGTTAGGAAATTTCAAAATTCTGAAGTATTTATTTCTATTAGTTATGGTTATGGGACATAAAGAACCAATGAAAAAGACGTTGTAAGCTTGCTAAGTATGATTCAAGGCAGAAGAGGGATTTAAGAGTGCTGTCGCTTAGCGCTAAAGTGAGATGTCAGGCTCACGTACACATTCGTGCTCTGTAGTACAGCAGAAGAGAACCCTGTTTTAATGACAATATTGTTATGCCCTTCGGAAATTCCTATATTGATTTGTGCAATATCCGTCAGTTACAATGAGAACCCTTTCACTGATTCATCCATTATTACGAACAAATTTGGGTGCGTTCGTTTTTCTTTTATCAATATTCATACACAACTTCAGTGTTCATATTGAATGCTATTGATCATCTTCCATGTAGATACCTCGAGTAAACCCTCGCTGACATTCAGATGTGCTGTCGACTTCGATTAATAATACCCCACAACTCAAACTGGTTGTAAACAAACATTGGGAGAATGTTTTTTGTTAATAAGCGTACAAATAAGTCCACTGACAGCAGTTGCTAACTCCTTATAAATAAAGGCTGAAGTAAGCGATTGCTTAATTTTAATACTAGGTACTGAAATAAAATAAGAACGTGATACTTCTTCTCAAGATACAGCAGTGGTCATGACTTATTTCATTGTTTAGGTTATATACTCTCATGCCTGGTTAAATTTTGGAAAGACTGTTCCCATGTAAATTTATTGTGTAAAGGTTATCATTACTCTACAGGGAGCTTGAAATATCTTTTTGTAATACGTGTGCGGTAAACCTAGGTTAAATGACTTCGTTGAAGTAAGAAAATGGAAACGTTTATTGCAGAAGCCTCTGGAGTGATGCTATTACATTTTTTTAAGAATGAAACTGTACATGTCAGTTCACAGGCTATCAGAATTAGAAAATGCTGCAATAATGGGTTAGCCGCTGTATGGAAAACATCCGTGAAAACTTTTGAACAAACTGATTTCCCTTTCAAATTGATTTTAATGTGGTTTTGTGCGAGTGTGGTATCTTTTCCAACTTCTGTGTAAAATCGTATATAACCTTACGAGAACACCTTAAACCAAAACAGTTTTGCATTCACCGATAAGATCTGTTTTCAATAGGAAGGGTTAACCATGGGCTCACCAATATCGAGAATAATGGCAAACATATTCCTAAGTAACATTGGGAAAAAAAAATCCTTAACTAACTAAGATATGTTGAGGGAGACCAATGCAATCAGTTTTAAGAGGTGTGGGACTAAGAGACTACAGAACTGGTTACAAAATAGAGGATTATGGAAGCACTTACATAATTCACAGAGATTTGCACACTGAATGCTAAAAGGCATAACAGTGTACAGTGAAAATATGTGTACTAGATGTTGGCAATGAAAAAAAGGCCAAAGCTAGGTTATGGTGCAATAAATGCCTCTTGCTTAGATGGCAGGGGCAGATCAACACAAGAGTAATCTTCAGCACAAACGGTACAAAGTTGTAAATACAGTGCAGTGTGTAGGGTGGATATCTCCAAGTTTTATTGCTGTCATTGTGTAAATAACATGTGCTGATACAGTTTGTTAATACGGGCAAAGTTTACTGGAAATGGTGTTCTTTCTATTGAAACCTTGAAGGTAAACCCCCGTTTAAGGTTAAAAATTTCAGGTGTCTATAAAAATGCTAAATAGGGATTTTAGCAGGCCAATTAGAGTATGGTTCCAGTGTATTGGATTCTCACCAGGATTACTTGATTACTTGACTCGAGAACTGCAAAAAGGTCTAAAGAAAAGGAGCATGATTTGTTGTAGTTTGTGCAGTTTATTCACCAGTAATGATATGAGATCTCATTTGAAAATACGTAAGGCTGTAAGTTATGGCTTATTGGCAACGTCACCAGGAAATACTAGCACCGCACACACTTGTTTTCTAGTACGGGTTTCAAAGTCTTGCAACCAAGGGACACATTGATACCAGAACGCGCAGGCAAACAGCAACAAAATGAGTCTCTGAGAATCCAATTCACGGAAATAAAGTTCACATTCATTCTTATCGCTGGTAAACATCGAAATGAATGTGTTATTTTTCATAACACTAGTGTGTAATCGGCCACCCTGGGCCACATTCTTTTCAAATCATATCAAAATCTCTTTATTTGCAAATGAGGTGTCTACCTCAGTGGCAAATGGTACACTAAAATACATTATTGTCAAGCACTAAATTTTAAATTACCGTATTTCACGGCATAATCGTCGCACTTTTTATACCAAAATTTTCGAAAAAAAATTGTAGGGTGTGACCATTATACGATGAATATTTAATACCAGTATTTGTATTACTCAAAAAATGTATTTATAACTAAATTGTATTTGATACAAATTTAAGAAGCACGTAATACTCGCGTTTATACATCAAAATAATTAAAATAG
This sequence comes from Anabrus simplex, assembly GCF_040414725.1. Lineage (NCBI taxonomy): Eukaryota > Metazoa > Arthropoda > Insecta > Orthoptera > Tettigoniidae > Anabrus > Anabrus simplex. The sequence continues at coordinate 44,281,177 of NC_090266.1, read as the reverse complement.
TCTAAAACAAAATTCATAATTTTTCGCAACAATTCGGTGAACGTTTTTCCAACCTGAAAATAAAAATGAACGTATTAAGTTAATTTGTCATTAATTTGAGTATTAAAGTTAAAATATTACACTTGCAAAAAATTATCGCTTTGTTGTGAAATGCGGACTTACCGGTACGCAATTTATTCCAAATCTTAGGTGTCGCTATCGCAGGTTTCCCTATCTGATGCGCCGTCCTCGCCTCTGTTAATACCAGTATCAGATTCTTCGTCTCCCTGCCACACTGCGTCATCTTCGGAACCGTCTAGTGCATTCGAAATCCCAGTCCTTTTGAAGCTCTTGGAGACTAGTTCAGGTGGTATGAGATCCCAACTCTTCTTCACCCACGAGCATAACAAGTCCAAGGGTGGACGCCTGATATTTCCGGCGGGCGTCAATTGCTGATCGCCGCTCATCATCCACTCGTAAAATCGACGTAAGTGGTCTTTAAAGGGTTTATTAACACATACGTCTAGTGGCTGCAAAGCAGATGTTAGGCCACCAGGAATGACTATCTGTCGTGTCTTATTTGTAGTGAGAATTTGCTTCACTTCGTTCACGAGGTGACCTCGGAAACTATCTAAAACAAGCAGAGCTGGTTGTTTTAGTAGTGCACCAGGTCTTCTATTCCACACAGTTTTAACCCAGTCCAGCATGAGTTCTACGTCCATCCAACCCTTTGGTTGCACTCGTACATGAATTCCACGGGGAAACTGTATATTCTTAGGCATCGTTTTCGTCTTGAAAATGATGTAAGGCGGCAACTTTCTCCCGTCAGCTGTAATGGCTAGCATTGCCGTGCATCGCAACTTCTCACTACCGCTGGTTTTCATTAATACACTCCGTGATCCTTTTAGCGCAATAGTGCTGTTGCGAGGCATATCAAAAAAGATTGGAGTCTGATCGGCATTACCGATTTGAGAAAGCAAGTACGAAGTTTCCTTGCGCAAACGTATGACAAATCGGTGAAAATTTACAATCTTGTCCGTGTAATCAGCAGGCAACTTTTGGCTTAGTGTTGTTCTCCTTCGCACTGACAGATTGTTTCGTCGCATGAACCCCTTAATCCACCCACGAGTCGCCTTAAACTGAGTTACCGGTATGTTGTGTTTGCGCGCTACCTCCTGTCCCTTAATTTGTAACATTTCATATGATACACTGCAGCCATTGTTACGTATTTCACTGACGTACCTAAACACTTCTTCGTCAATTATAGGAAACTTCCCTGTTTTAGGACCTCTAAACATCGTCGCCATAAGACCTATCTGTGTCGGTGCGACGTAAAGCCGCTAGCAAAAAAAAAAAAAAAAAAAAAAAAAAACCTCTAAATGCGCGTCTAGAAGGGTTTGTGCTTTTTAGCTTGTTTACTTTCCGCCAGTCACGCACCATCTTTTCACTCACAGAAAATTTTCTTTCTGCCGCTCTGTTCCCGTGCTGTTCAGCGAAGGCAATTACGCTTAGCTTGAAGCCCGCAGAATAGTTTCTATATTTACCCATAATCGCTTATAAATGCTTCACACGTTAATGTTTTGCGATATAAATGACTTTCCGTAATTGTTCACTATTAAAACAAATTATTTCTGCAAACACCCAAAACACAAATTAAAAACTTAAATTCTCACGCACACATGTCTACAGTAATCACGTAAATCTGAAACAAATAAATGCATCTGTGATCTGTCCATTCCAGAGCAGCCAATACTGTTAGGCAGCAAGGAAGCATGCAACAATTGATCAGTTTAGCTCGTTAGTTGCGACACACTACTGCGCTTGCGCAAACCTCGCAAACCGGAGCTCTAGCTAGCGCGGTGTAGATCTACTGTATAGTTGACTGTATTCCGAGACGTCAGTAACAAACATTCATTTTTTTCAATTTCTTTTAAACATACGGTAATTAGGTTAATATTTCTTCCCAGTTATTGATGATTTTACATTACATTACTGACGAGTTTATAAAATAAAACTTTAATAGCATTGGATAATAATTATCTTGACTGCTTGGATAAAAGTTTTCATCCCATGCCCGGACACGTATGACGTAGTAGTAAGATAAGAGTCTAGCGATTACAACCGAGACATCGTAAATAATTCGGCTGAATAATTCCGTGGAAATCTGCGTTATCGTCTTGGATTTCACTTCGTGCGCAATAACACAGGAGCCGGCCCCATGGTGTAGGGGTAGCGTGCTTGCCTCTTACACGGAGGCGTCGGGTTCAATTCACGGCCGGGTCAAGGAATTTTACCTGTATCTGAGGGCTGGTTCGAGGTCCATTCAACCTACCTAGCCGGTATTTCCTGGCGACGTTGCCGATAAGCGATAACTTACAGCCTTACGTATTTCAAATGGGAACTCCTAATATGTACAGTAGGTGGTGAATAAATAGTACACTGCCTCGCGACCACGTTGTCAAACTGCCGATAGTCTACCGGTAATCCATGCGTCGTACATATACTGGTATTATTTATTTATACGTTGTGCAACATGTCGCAAACGTGACTGTGTTGCCAAATTGCCCATAAACCATACACGTATTTAAATTGCGCATTCATGTGCAACTTACGTTGCAGTTCCATTTACCTTTTAACCAGATTAGTGAACAAAATTTGGACGTGCGACGATTATGTAATTAAAGGTTTAAAGTCCGATTTTTGTATTGAAAATAAAGGATGCGACGATTACGCGGTGGCGACGATTATGCCGTGAAATACGGTAACAACAGAAGAAGAAAATTTTTCTAGAATACAATAATATACCATTTACGCTAACAATTTTTTCTATTAAACAAACAAATCATCCTTAATAAATTTATATTGTTTACAAAATTCTACTTATATTATCACCTATACTTACAATCATTGTCAACTCATATACAGTATGTGGAATACTATGCAACTGGTATAAGATTAGAATTTACTTTGCTTTTATTTACTTTTGTTTTTTACCCATTTTGGAACCTAAGCAGCATAACTACCTGCTGCGTCTTAACCAGAGCCCCTTTTGCCATCACTTTTCAGAGTTCCTGAAGGGCCTTCACAGCTACCCTAGCGGTCCCAGGGCCTTCGAAGTCCCCTACTTTGGCTGTCCAAACTCCATGGACCACGGGATGGAATTAACTTTTTCACACACATTTTTTTTATTTACAATAGCCTGCACTGGTTGAATGCCCTCTAACATTTCATTTATTTTCCCTGTTGCTATTTATTCTCTTCTTGAATATCTGTACAGATTTTGGAAAAGGATCAAACACTACCCCTGGTAAACTGTTCCACTCCTTCACGCCCTTCCCAATGAATGAAAATTAACCCCCAATTGCTTCTGCTAAAATTCCTTCTAATTTTATACTTGTGGTCAGTTCTGCCGCTATATTTATTTTCCAACTGAAGCCTCTCACGGATTTCTCCCCATGCTTCTTCTCCTCTATAGGCTCTATACAATCCTATAAGTCTAGTTTTCTCCCTTCTCTTAAAGTTTCCCACCCAAGTTCCTCTAACATTTCTGATACACTACTTTTTCTCCTGAAATCCCCTGTTACAAATCTTGCTGCTTTCCTCTGCACACTATCAATTTCTTTTATTAGGTATCCTTGGTGAGGATCCCAAACACTGTTTGCATATTCCAATAATGGACGAACCATACTCAAGTAACTTATTAAAAAAATTCTTTGTTGCATCCTTTAAGTTGCCTCATTATGACATGTAACAATCTGTATGCTTTCCCAACAATGTCATCAACATGACCCTTTCTTTGAAGCCAGAAAACTCAAGTCACTTAAAATCAAAATCTTGAACATTGACAAATCAATTACATGTAATAAGAAATGTCTAGAATTTTATAAGAAATGTCTGAATACTTCAAAAGGCAGAAGTATTCAGTCAGCAGCATGTAAAGATTGCTGGTTACAAGGCTAATATCCAGATAGAGGAGGTGACTAGAACTAAAGAAGTATTAAAATTTACCTATGACAGCAATGACATTTACAGTAAGATACAAAAGTTGAAAACTAGAAAAGCAGCTGGAATTGATAAGGTTTCGGGGGATATACTAAAGACAATGAGTTGGGATGTAGTACCATATCTGAAGTACTTGTTTGATTATAGTTTGCATGAAAGAACTTTACCAAATGAATGGAGAGTTGCTATAGTAACACCTGTATATAAAGCAAAGGGTGATGGACATAAAGCTGAAAATTACAGGCCAGTCAGTTTGACATGCATTGTATGTAAGCTTTGGGAAATCATTCTTTCTGGTTATATTAGACATGTTTGCAAAATTAATAACTGGTTTGACAGAAGGCAGTTTGGGTTTAGGAAAGGTTATTCCACTGAAGCCCAACTTGTAGGATTCCAGCAAGATATAGCAGATATCCTGGATTCAGGAGGTCAATTATACTGTATCAAGATTGTCTAAGGCATTTGATAGGGTAGATCATGGGAGACTACTGGCAAAAATGAGTGCAATTGGACTTGACAAAAGAGTGACTGAATGGGTGGCTCTGTTTCTAGAAAATAGAACTCGGAGAATTAGAGTAGGTGAAGCTTTATCTGTCCCTGTAATAATTAAGAGGGGAATTCCTCAAGGCAGTATTATTGGACCTTTATGTTCTTATAAATATGAATGATATGTGTAAAGAAGTGGAATCAGAGATAAGGATTTTCACAGATGATGTTATTCTGTACAGAGTAATAAATAAGTTACAAGATTGTGAGCAGCTGCAAAATGACCTCGATAATGTTGTTAGCTGGACAGTAGGCAATAGTATGATGATAAACGGGGATAAAAGTCAGGTTGTGATTTTCACAAATAGGTAAAGTCCTCTCAGTTTTAATTCCTGCATTGATGGGGGTGGAAGTTCCCTTTGTGGATCATTGTAAGTACCTAGGTATTAATATAAGGAAAGATCTTCATTGGGGTAATCACACAAATAATATTGTTAATAAAGGGTACAGATCTCTGCATATGGTTATGAGGGTATTTAGGGGTTTTAGTAAGGATGTAAAGGAGAGAGCATATTTGTCTCTGGTGAGACCCCAACTAGAGTATGGTTCCAGTGTATGGGACCCTCACCAGGATTACTTGATTCAGGAGCTGGAAAAAATCCAAAGAAAAGCAGCTCGATTTGTTCTGGGCGATTTCCGACAAAAGAGTAGCGTTACAAAAATGTTGCAAAGTTTGGGCTGGAAAGACTTGGGAGAAAGGAGACGAGCTGCTCGACTAAGTGGTATGTTCAACAACACTAAAGGTGTTTTAATTTAATCCACCTATTCAATACTTGTATTTTCACTTAATAGTGGTTACATAAATAGACTATCAGTTAAATGGGACATGTTTCACCCTCAATTAAGGGCATCTTCAGCCTAAAAACAATTGTCGAGAGTGCAACTAATATTAAAAGTGGAAGCTAAAAGTTTAGCCAGTTACTAAAATTCGGGACATAAAAATGTGGAAAATGATACAATATATAAAGATGCTAATGGAAACACTGTCAATGATTAAACTAAAATCTTGTCGGAGACTAAAACTTCTTCCATAAAAATTCTAATTAAAACAGTTTATTTAAAATGTTAGTCGAATAGCAAAATGGTAATAATATAAAGCCAGCGACATGAAGGCGTGAACACAAGCAAAGCCGTTGATGAAATTCGTGAGCATAAAGTGAGACAGAAGCATCAGTTGAAAAATTGTAAGTGGCCCTTAGCACCAGTAGGTAATACTATTGACTGAAACCTTGCCGGGAAATGTCAGTAGATACTGAACTAATGTTTTATGTTAGTTGAAAGTTATTTGTTATCTACTGTAGTGTTGGTTGCTGTCCTTCTGTTGGCTCTGAGTTACAACAGTAGATAACAAATAACAACTTTCAACTAACATAAAACATTAGTTCAGTATCTACTGACATTTCCTGGCAAGGTTTCAGCCAATATTATTACCTACCGGTGCTAGGGGCCACTTACAATTTTTCAACTGATGCTTCTGTCTCACATTATGCTCACGAATTTCATCAGCGACCTTGGACATATTTATGACAAACATGTTTATGCTTGTGTTCACGCCTTCATGTCGTTGGCTTTATATTATTACCACTTTGGTATTCCACTATCATTTTAAATGAACTGTTTTATTTGGAATTTTAATGGAAGAAGTTTTAGTCTCTGACAAGATTATAGTTTAATCATTGACAGTGTTTCCATTAGCATCTTTATGTATTGTATCATTTTCCACATATTTATGTCCCAAATTTTAGTAACTGGCTGAACTTTTAGCTTCCACTTTGAATATTAGTTGTACTTTTGATGATTGTTTTTATGCTGAAGATGCCCTTAATTGACGGCGAAACATGTCCCATTTAACTGATAGTCTATTTATGTAACCACTGTAAGTGAAAATAAAAGTATTGAATAAGTGGATTAAATTAAAACACCTTTATTGTTGTTGAACTGTAAATTTTCAATACGGATCAAAAATGAGAAATTATAACATGTAATAAGTGGTATGTTCCGAGCTGTCAGTGGAGAGATGGCGAGGGAGGATATCAATAGACGAGTAAGTTTGAGTGGTGTCTTTAAAAGTAGGAAAGATCACAATATGAAGATAAAGTTGGAATTCAAGAGGACAAATTGGGGCAAATATTCGTTTATAGGAAGGGGAGTTAGGGATTGGAATAACTTACCAAGGGAGATGTTCAATAAATTTCCAATTTCTTTGCAATCATTTAAGAAAAGGCTAGGAAAACAGATAGGGTATCCGCCACATGGGCGACTGCCCTAAATGCAGATCAGTAGTGATTGATTGATTGATTGATTGTTTGATTGATTGAAGCTCATTCCTAAGTACATAGCAATAAAAGCTAAATGCACAACAACTTCATATAAAATATCAACATCTCAATCACAATTATTATGAATCAGAAACGATATTAAATTCGCATACATAAAGAAACACTCCAACAAATTCTATGCATCCGTTTAAGCCTAAGCAACTTCTGGCACCACACACAATGGGCATCCTACTCCAACTTTTTACATGTTTTCATCAAAAAAGAAGCAATCAGGAAACAGAAACTCATTGACAATAAAATAAGTAACCTAATGATTAAACAGAAAAATCCAGAAAACATAATGACGACAAACTCTCTAATTTTCACCCTAGATTAATTAACGGATCAGACACCTTTTCCAAGAATGAAATAAATTTGATAGCGAAAGGACTCAATGGACTCAAATTCAATTGCCAGGAACATCATAACGAAAACAACATAAAAAATCTTATCACTGACGTAGAAATTGCTTGCGACAAAATCCCCTCTCCACAAAGAGAAATAATAAGAAATGCAGCCACCAACAAAGCCCTAAAAATAATTGCACAAAAAAAAAAAAAAAAAAGAAAGCGTCACCGTCAAAACTCCCAAACTCCCCACACTGAGTCCCCCCCAAAACACACAAAAAATATCGTCCTATTAGACCAATAGTAAATTCTAAAGATTTGCCAAGTTGCAATTTAAGCAAACAACTCAACCTAATTCTAAAAGAGAAAATTTCGCTTAAAGAAAACAGCTCAATTAAAAACAGCCTAGAACTAATTAAAGAACTAAATAAACTTAAAATGACAGAGCACACGTATGATTTATAAATTTATAATGTCCAATAACGGACCATTTATATTGGTATTATAAATTTACTCATTCGGAACAAATATTTCAGATTCCCTATGGGATTCAACATCTATATCATCTGATGGCTAGGCAGGCATCAATTTTTGATAATGGGACAAAGTGTCTCATAGTGCACTGGCACTGCCGGTGGCTACAATTAGCCTACGCAGTGGCCTCCACGGTATGCACTGGCCAGCGTCTTGGTAGGTGTGCTAGGTACCAACTGATGAGCCCAGCCTAGCACACGAGGGCGAAACGCTGGCAACCAGGAATGAGTTAGCTGGAAAATTTATAATGTCCAATAACGGACCATTTATATTGGTATTAGTACTGGGTAAGCGCAAGGCGATCGTCTTATGTTTCTCCCAGTCAGCTGTGAGTAATGTATATAATGTGACGGAGTTTTCTGAGCTAAAGCCGATTGTATCTTCTCTAATTTTACTTCAAGACTATATTAATTAATTGTATAGGTATATTCCCTAGTATATTGTGGACAGTTTTCAGTGTTGAAGAGCTGCAAAATAAGCTACGGACCAGAGACACTAAAACTAGCGGGAGGAAGGAAGAATTAGTACAGCGGTAATTAGAAAATTCTAACATGCTTTATTATCCAGATGACGAATAGGATTCTTTTCCTAAAGATTGCAATTACTTGAGTATTGTACATTGATAAATACATAAATATACCTCCGCAAGACTTAAGTCATAAATCGAGATTTAAATACACACTTGCTCCCCTTGCTTATAGACTTCGATTCAGGTATTTTTTAAGGTTGATGGCTTACATGAAACTGCAGATACAGCCTTGTCCACCACCAAAGACATATGCCGGTGCCGGTTCCTTTGAAGATTTGACCATCAGCCATAAGGTGAAGAGCTCTATAACAAACTTGCATTCGATGGATTATTTCGTATTTTAGAAATTCGGAAATAGATGGAACACCTGTTTCCAACTATAAATCATTGTGTTATGCTGGATACAGACTTTTCAGTGAAAAGGTTTTTTTTTTGTTTATAAAAGGTTAATTTCAATAGGGTGAAATTCTAAAATGCAGTGCTGTGAAATCCGAGTACACAAAACATAAGACCTCTAATTGTGAAGCTTATTTTAGGATTACCTGGTGACATTATAGGAGGGGAATGTGAATGTTTTGCTGGAGCAGGCCCAAAGGCTTGTCTTAAGCATATTGCAGCTGTAGGCTATGCTTAGAGCACTTCCCCAAGACTGGTATTATTCAGTGTTAAGAAACATACAGCCAAAATTTATAAACTTTCCAGCATCCTCCCACCAAACGGTTGAGGCCAGTTAGACCTCTGAAAGTGGAATGTTTGCCCTTGGACCAAGTTTTGCTATTATAATGTCAGTTGCACCAGTTATAACTATAGTCGAGGGATATTCTGTCTAAAAGCAAGGGGACTGTTTTCAAGGACATTTTCTCTATCAGGCCAAATGTTCAACTCTTTAAATTGGCAGTACGGTACATGAAATTAATCCAAACATTATATATTCTCCCAACAGTAGTTTAATGGATTTCGAAGTTAAGGCCTAGTTCCTTGTTAGATTTGTCGGTCCTTAGCTTCATAACTGTCAAGAAGATACAGTCTGGGTTCAAGAGGAAATATCTGTAAATTGTATCTGTTTTCTCCCAGAACAGCAAACACCAAATTACAATGTTGGACGTCTACAAACCCTGTATAAAGCAATATGGAATCAGGATTATGCGTTGTTTGCTCAACAACCAAATTACCTGTAGTATTTGTTTGAGTGCTGATGTCTTCGAAAATGGGAGTCGCAAATTTTAAATTTACTTCTTCAGGTATATTCATGATTTTTTCCCGTATTTCAAAGGAGGTGATTCTGCATATTCCGATATTGTAGGCTTACCTTGGTGATCTGGCAATTTTCTGGTGTATGGCCTCTTCCTTGTTTTTGTTCTGTTGTTCTTTTCGTGGTCCACGGAAAAAAGCTATGGAACAACGCTCGGTTTTAATCTTGCTCTCTCACTTTTAAATACAAATGCTTAAATTCGGTGGTTATTATCGAAATGCCTAATCAGTGTATAGGTTAGAAAGTAGGAATTATTTCCCTTCGCAAATCGCACTTACCCAACGAAGTTTTCGTGAAGTCACTGGGTTGAAAATAATGGGAACACACTTTAATATTTTCGGTCAGATTCTTCTCACTGAAATTTTTCCTTCTAATAGCATGTAACCGTGTTTACCTCCTTCCTTTATTTTGTGGAAACTGGTGAAACAAAAATGGGCTTTCCTAATTTTTGCAAAGAGGAACACTGCAATATCACCGGGCGAGTTCGCCGTGCGCGTAGACGCGCGCGGCTGTGAGCTTGCATCCGGGAAATAGTAGGTTCGAATCCCACTATCGGCAGCCCTGAAAATGGTTTTCCGTGGTTTCCCATTTTCATACCAGGCAAATGCTGGGGCTGTACCTTAATTAAGGCCACGGCCGCTTCCTTCCAACTCCTAGGCCTTTCCTATCCCATCGTCGCCATAAGACCTATTTGTGTCGGCGCGACGTAAAGTGTCTAGCAAAAAAAAAAAAAAAAAAAAAAAACTGCAATAGCTCGGCATAGTTACGAAAATAACAACTTGAACAACTTAAATTAGTGGATATTTAGCGGATATTGAGAGTACACACGAGACATATGAAGAGCTCATTGCGCTTACCCAGTACAACAGCAGTGCGATCTATTGGTGCTAGTTCTATACATCCCTATTGGCTCACCATTATCAAGTATAATAGCAAACATTTTTCTGATTACCTTCGGAAACATCATCTTAACGGGCCAGCATTCAAAAGGAATCTTACACTGGAGCAGATATGTAGATGAAGTCATATGCATATATAATAATGACATCACTAATGCACACCAGTTATTAAACACACTAAATTCTTTACACAAGTCCATCAGGTTCACAATGGAGCCAGAAACTAACAAGAAAATGAACTATTTAGACATCGCAATCAGCAGGAATTATGACGACCTTTCGTACAAAGTATACAGAAAGCCCACTCAGACGTCCTACACTGTTGATGACGACTCGAACCACCCATACACACACAAAATAGCAGGACTAAATACAATGATACACAAAGCTATTTCCATACTAACGAGCACAACGGATTTCAGTGAAGAAATACAAATCATTAAACAAATCGCGAAAGGAAACAATCACCTTCCAGGCACAGTAGATAAACAATTAAATAAACAAAAGAAAAATCCCTGGGAAACCACCACACATGACAAGGAAAAATACGTGGTTCTCCACTACGTTAACAAGAACACGCACAAAGTAGCTAATATTTTCAAGAAATAAGGTTTAAAAGCAGACTTGAGAACAAACACACTACGGACACATCAGCAAGTGCAACCTAAACCAAATACTCTTTCTGAAAGTGAGGAGTCTATGAACCCAAGTGCCAAGAACCTAACTGCAATGCCACATACATAGGTCAAATGAAATGTAATTTCCACACAAGATACAAAGAACACAAAAATGCGATCAGATATACAGTATAATCCTGAATACCACCCGCAGTTTTTCCCCAAAAATATTGGTTCTGAATCTTGGGTGCGGGTTGTATTCAAGCTGTTCATTCTCATAAATATTTACTACGTTTCCGTGGAGTATGCCAACGGCTGTTACCATGTTGAAACACCGGATCCCGTGAGATCTCGGAAGTTAAGCAGCATTGGGCGTAGTCAAGATTTGGATGGGTTGCCACGCGCTGTTTGTGGGGTTAAGGGAATGGAGGATCGGAAAGGAACTGGCCACCCTACTGTACATAAACTCCGGCTCAGGCACACCTCTGCGGAGGTTCGGACCTGCCTTCGGGCAGAATACACCCTTACCTTACCATGGAGTATTGAAATAGATTTGAATACGGTTACCGTACTCAATATACCACATGTAAACGGGCATTCAGGTCTTATTGTGTTATAGTTGCATTCGAGAAAACAAAGATTGATTTTTTCTCAGTATGGTTACAGTGGCATGTAAAAGCGAAATGTAAGGTAATGAAATACAGTAAATCAAAGAATATGGGTAAATATGCAGTAAATATGAAAGCCGCTGCTGCGGATGCTCGATCGTCATTTGTTTCACAAGTGTTGCTGGCATGCTGGGTGCGCGAGTACCTGATCTCGCAGGATATCCTACTCACATTCGAGTTCCATATCTGTCCCGTGAAAGTGCTGTCTCGATAGTAAGCGATGGATTCAAAACGGCGTCTGCGATCATTTACTGTGCGTGAGAAACTTAAAGTTGGAAGCAAAGCTGAAATGTACGGAAAGTAAGATATTGATCAATCATGTATTCGTGATTAGCCGAAGAAGGAGAAACTTCTTAAAAGTAACGGTGATCGCAGTGTTCCGCGGGCTGTGTGCGGTGTTTCCGGAAATAGAAGAACGACTCCACAAATTTGTGATAGAAAAACGTGAGTTAGGGTGTGGTGTTTCTAGAGAAATGTGTCAATTGAAAGCACTAGAGATCTCAAAAGAACTCAAAACACAGGATGTTACTCCAAGCAGCAGATAGATCTGAAACTTTTATCGGAGAAAGGGGTTGTGCATTCAGAGATGTACGTCTGTTTCACAACGTCTCCCTTGGGTGTATGAAGAAAAATTAACGGCCTTTCAGCGTCACATTATTCATTTGAGGAAGCAAAATTCTAATTTGCTATCGTAAATTGAGAATGCTATTTTGTCTATTTTGAAAGGGCGTTGGAAAATACAGTGGATACGAAGGGTTCTAAAAGTGTAACCATCAGAACAGGTGGTAACGAAAAGCAACGATGCACGGTAATGTAGTGCGTATTAGCAGATGGAACCAAACTCCCTCTATATGTGGTTCTGAAAAGGAAAAAACTTCCGAAAGGAAACTTCCCATCCGGTTGCCCAGGAGCTTTGTTTCAAAAACGAAACATGCTTGTGTAGGACAGTTACTGATATGATGAGAAAAGGAAAAACTGATATCTTGTGATAATTCCCGGAGGACTCGCTTCTGTTCTACAGCCGTTGGATGTGTGCGTGAACCGGCCTTTTAATAATGCAGTGAAACCGTTGCACACCGAATTGATATCTGATGGTGATCACACGTTAACACAAACCGGACGAGTGAAGAGGCCTGAAGTGGGACTAATATGCAGCTGGATCAAGACCATATGGGCACGCATTCCCAACGATCTAGTGTCCAAAAGCTTTAAGAAATGTGGAATTTCAAATTCAGTGGACGGTAGTGAGGACAACTATTTGTGGAGAGATGCCAGCGACGAAAGTTCCTAAGGTTGAACTTCTGATGCCGGTAAATTATGAATGATCTGAGTATTGGACAGATTTTATTTATGATTCTTGTGATGGTTTCATTGTGAGTTGTTTGAAGTTATATTTGTGTTTATATTTGAAGAACAGTACAGTACAGTATACTAGATTTTAACATCCTATAGGAGGGATCCACAATGCTCCACACACCCCTCCCATGCTTCCCCTCTCCGCAAGCAGTGTGCTATACCCAAAACTTTCCATTTGCCTCTCCATGACCACAGTCATGAAATCATTAATCATTATAATGATTGAGGATGAAACAACATCTTAACAGTTCCCCGTCAGCTAGTGCTTATTTACAGTGGTGTCCAATGGATTACATATAGCTAACACCACACAAATAGATTTGATGACGAACTACAGGATCAACATTTACCAGTGCCCATTTACTATTGAAATATTAATGATCAGCAGTATAAGAACTAACAGTTCTGTGTATATAAATTAATACTTGAAATTATTCTCAATGATGAGCATACTCAAGATGTTAGAACCTAGTTGATTTCCAAATTTATTCATAATTCCATCCCAGTTTTTAATGTCACTTTGTATGTATTTGTTTTCACTTGTTTTATGTCAATTGTGTGCATGTACATTTGTTTAGTTATTAGGTGTTTTACATTAAGGCTGAAGATGGCCAGCCCTGGCCGAAACTAGTCCCTAATTAATGTATTTTAGAATATTACATATTATAGTATTGAAAGGTGGACCATTACTACATTAATTTAATTATTATATTTTCCAATTCAGAAATAACACTGTTCACAAGGGGTATCACTTCGGACATTGACACTGAAGATGAACTTACGGCGAATGTTGTTTAACTGAACATATTTAATGTGTCAATCAGTATATTAAGATCCCACTGCGATACTGTAAGATTTACTGGCAAGGAGAGTTCAGAGGATGCAAAAACTATCGTCCTCTTTTGCTGCTGAATTCTTCTTAGCATATGTAGAGTTGAATTCCATAGCGTAGGTTCATGCTGAATGGAGTAGTGTTGTGATAAAGAAAGATGCTTTTGTTGCCGCTTTGAGAATCTTAGTGGATTTTGGGGAGTGTTTGAAACTCCCAACTAGTATCCTGCGTGACGAAATGAGACTTTCAGTAGTTTCTGAAGTGGAAAGTTCATGCTTCAAAACAAGTTGGAATATATGAGCTAAACACAACAGGTGGGTAAAGTTTCCTAACTTCATAGCATTCCACAACATTTGACCATTGTCATGAATCATGATGGTTAATTTATCAATGAGACCCCAAGTTTCTAATGTTTTCTTTAAAAAATTGGCTATATTTTCACCAGTGTGGCTCACTTCTTCAAATGGGATTATTTCAATGCATGCATGTTTAAGATTATAGTCCAGGTCCACAAAATGAACGGTGACACTTAAATAATCGTCGCAGGCTGTTGATGTCCACATATCTGCGTAACTGCTACGCTGTTCGCATTTTGGAGCTCTTTTCTTACTCTTCTTTCCACTTCTTCATAAAGTTCTGGAATTATTTGATTAGGTATTTGCTTATGAGAAGGCATAGCATATCTAGGTTCAAGATACTTAATTAACTCCTTGAATCCTTCATGCTCAACAATGCTGAACGGTTGGTTATCTTTGCATACCATTGTAGCATTTTTCTGGTAATTGATTTTGACTATCACTTGGCTTAAATGCAGATTTCTTGTCCATAAATGATAGACGTGTGGGTTGAGACTGTTGAGAGACTGATGGTGATGATGCCGGTGTCATCGGTGACCGTGAAAGAAGAGTCATAGGCTCGCTTACTATTACTTCTTCAGAAGTTAAATTTCCACTTCTGCAGGATATTTTGTTAAGATGTTGTGAAAAAGCAATTTTGTGCACTGATGACTTTTTTTAGGTTACTGGTGGTGTGAGATTTTCCACCATTTGAAAATAGTTCCACATTTCACTCGTATTGAACGAAATAGAATACAGATGATATGGTACCACAAAACGAAACGCACAATCTTCAGTCACGTAGAGGTAGCAACTAAGGATAAATAATCAGTTTGGTGAACGGTCGGGGGGGGAACTAATGCTCACAGCAGGCGGTTAATCTCATTAAGCCTTACCTTACATTTGGTTTTGCTGAAGAAGTTGTCCGTTTACCTGCGTTGTCATTTCTATTTATCACCAGACAAGCAAGTGGGAACATCCAGAAATTAAGGTAATGAGGACCCACCCCTGCTGCGGGGAAATTCCTAGCAGCTGCAGCAGATCTCTTGCAGATGATGCTCCCCATCAACTGACAATGCTGGCATTCAAACATGACAATTAAGAACATACCAAAATACATTGTTTTATGATTCGCTAATATAATCTCAAGTGACACACTTTCACCAGAAAGCTCTAACTGTAAGTTGATCTGTGAAATATTTCCTTTAGGAGGAGGTTCATTATTCCCACAACACAGCAAAGGTAATTTCTCTATTAGAAAATTACAAAGAAGCACTCCGTAGAAAATTCTACTCAACATGTAATTAGTCAGGTTCTTGCTTGACGTGCAGTGAAGTAATTAGATGTTTGGGTTTGCACTAAATAAGCAGGAATTGAAGGAAGGATCTTCCTGACCGTATTTCCGTCTTCGTCTACTGTTTATATGGTCATTGCGACCACTTTAAAATGTTCTATTTGCGGCAGTAATATTTTGTGACTTCAAAATAAAATAAAAATTGCAGAATTACCACCAAAGTGTTGAAAAAGTACTGAGCTAATTTTCTGAAGTAATGTTTGATGTCGATAAAATGCAAATATCATGAGTATTGAGGTATCGAAAGTATCAAGGACCCATTCCTTCTTATAACTTGAAGCAAATAACCATCTCTCCCCTCTCCAATGGATTAAAAGCAGGATCCACCATACTCGTGGCTCCTCCCCCACTTCCTCTCCCCTCTCCACAGAATAGTGTGCACCTCCCTCAAAAACTTTCCACTGAGCCCCTCCATGACCACAGTCCAGAAACAGTGTTTGAAGACCATGGACTACACTTTGCCAGCTTAGATAAGTACAGAAACATTTAAATAAGTTAACATGGTGACTGTTGAATACTAATATAATTAGTACTTGTTAATGAAAATGAAAATCCACAGCCTGTTTCCAGTCATTTCGACCAGGTCAGGAATGGAATGAATGAATGAAGCCCCATCTACCGGCGAGGATAGGAAATGTGCCGGCTGTCGGAGCCTGTCGCACTCCGCTGGGGCAATGATTAATGAAATGAAATTACATTGGAGAGGTTGCTGGAATGAAATATGACAGGGAAAATTGGAGTACCCGGAGAAAAACCTGTCCTGCTTCCGCTTTGTCCAGCACAAATCTCACATGGAGTGACCGGGATTTGAACCACGGTATCCAGTGGTGGGAGGCTGGCGCGCTGCTGCCTGCGCCACGGAGGCTCAGCTATTACTTGTTAATGCTTGTTCATATTATCACCAAACTTTGTTGTTAAGTTTACGCAATGTAAAAAATACTGTACATATACAGTATACGCATGATTTTAAGTGATTTTGTTATAATTTGAAGATATTCTTTTAGAACTAAGCATGGCATTCTTTATATAATAGCGTGCATTTTTTCAGGTATGTTAGTGTTATATTTTATATTGAAATTGTGTGTTTGACAGACTGAAAAACTTCAGAGATACATTTAGAATATTGTTTGCTTAGTGTGTTCATTAGAATTGTTTGTACTATATATCCAGATTCTTTTCATGACCTTGCATTCGTCCCCATGTGTGTTATAACTAGTCATTGGATTATTGAGATGAACAAAGAAAACCTCTTTATTTCTCTTGATATATATTTGTTGCTGTTGTTACCTGTACCTTTTATTTTTCATTGTTGTGAACAATTGACCATACCTCATTTCCTCCCAGTTGGAGACATCATTCATTGATGGCTGATTTTACTCAGTAGCTTTTTCAAGTCATTAATACTAAAGAAGCCTGTATCTTGTGAGGATTACAGTGTGCAGCTGTGAGTTTTACAGAGATGTGTTTTAAATATAAGTTCCAGTTAGGTCTATGGAATGTGTTAAATTGTAGAAAGTGTAGATTATCAACTTAAGATTAATCTTCTTTTTTCCTAGGTAGCAAGTTTGATGCAGCTTCGTCTTACTTTAGCTGACAAACTCAAGGACACAATCTCTCATCTCAATACTCTCCAATCAAGGGTTCTTGATGATGAACTCATCAGGTGGAAACGAGAACAGCAGTTGCAGGGTAATGGAGCCCAATTTAATAACAACCTGGACAACATTCAGGAATGGTAAGTATAATATTGTCTGTGATAATCTACTTCAGCCATCTCAATCATTGTTGGTCGTAACTCATTGTGTAAATGTCTATTAATTTAAGTTGGAATCCACGATCTTCAGTACTGGTTTGGTTAATGTAACCAGTTCTCCAGGGTGTTTGAACACAAGATACAAATTCATGAAGTACGTGCCTGGAAAAGAATTTTAACCCTATCGCTTCAAGTTTAATGGTCGCACACACTCGCTTAGAAAACGGATTTAAATCGTCCTCAACACGAGTAAGCCACCCGGTCAGAACTACTGTGCACCGTTCTGAAATAAATGCCATAAGTGGAACACAGGATTTTCACACAGTTTTCAGTGAGGCATTCAAAATAGTTGTACTCAACAACAATGATGTTAGACAGATTTTGTGTAGTAAATCTCGCAACATTCGGGTATATACAGAGGCACTTCACACTACTCGCTGTCTCGAAAAATTGGTGTCTAAATACATATGTCTTTGTTCCAGCATAATTGGATGCGAGGCTTACGAACCTGGAACATCATAATGCAGAGGATAAAGTAGGCCTTAATTTTATCCTCATTAATGTCAAACCACCTTTTACTGTCTTTTTCCATGTGGGTCCGGTAATTGTTCCATAGCGTAAATATTTGATTACCACTCGCTGGGAAACGACGGGTCCGTTGCCTCCAAGAACACAAACAGCTCCGATACAGAATTATTTAAATATTTGTCTATCAGTTCTCCTGATACCCCTGGAGAGCCTGTAAAGTGATGAATAATAGATTGGTTATCTCTCTTACTAATCCACATCCAGTCACTGTTTGTTTCGCACACGGGGCTTTAGGTACAATATTGCACTATCACTTGTATTGGATGAAATATCACTTTCACTTCAAATCTCTTCTTCAGTGTTCTCTCTGAATCTAAAATGCTTTCAGTTAACTCGGCAATACCGTTGCTGTCACTTGCTTATACTATGCCCGGAGCCATGTTTAGGAGAATTACTGACACCTGATGAAATATTTGTGCTTTCAGAGGCTACAATTAGGCAATAACTAACGGTGCAAGTTCCTAGACTTAGGAGAGCTGGAAACAAGCCGCATTCTTGTTCTATTCATAGAAGTTCGCAGAAGGGAAACCCTCGCAGGGGTGATCAAAATGTAATCTAGTTTATATGACTCGGCTTCGTGCTTAAATGTCTCGTCATTTGAGTTTAAAGCCTGGCCATTGCTGGCGTGAACATCATGTCAAATCGTTCAAATGGGATTAAAAAAGTTGTTTTGCCCTCCTAGGACCACGGTTAACCCTTCCGCCTTTCTGGATTTCCAGTATTCCTTCATCTTCATTGGACAGTGCAGTTCTTCGTTCTTGAGACCCCTTTGTGCCATGTTGTTTAATTCTTTCCAGAACAACCTTTTCTTGTGTACCGAGGTCCTGAACTTCTTTTGTTCGTTCTTTCTTTCTTTCTTTCTTTCTTTCTTTCTTTCTTTCTTTCTTTCTTTCTTTCTTTCTTTCTTTCTTTCTTTCTTTCTCTCTTTCTATCTTACTTTCTTTCTTAAATCGGTGTCTCGGAGGCATCGGCCAGATCCTCCTGCCCCATGGAGGTGGTGCATTTCCAAGTGAGAAGATCAAGAATTCTGCAAGATACGCTGGTGTTACACGTTTGAGATGGATGATTATAAAATATAAGAAGGTGCTTCCTCATAACAGTTGAGAAATTTTCAAATTTGGAGTACAGCTCTGCATTTGACCTCAGGTGCTGCATAGAAAACTGCTTATTATTAATGGAATTTCATGATTTGTTCTAGAATCTGAATCTGAGGATGTTATTATATTTGCTAGTGTTTCATAAACTTATACCGCATGTTTGACAGACTCGAAAGCTTAAACTTTGTATTGCTGGGCTGAGTGGCTCAGGTGGTTGGGGCACTGGCCTTAATTCCTGTGTCAATATTTGAAGTGAGCAAATTTCTGTTATTAAAAAAGGCAATGCTTGCTTGTGCTAGTCTAAATTTTATGTCCTCCTTACTTCTGCCATCATCAGTTATTTTACTACCCAAGTGACAGTATTCATCTACTTCCTTGAAGACTTCATTTCCTAATTTAATATTTCCCGTATCACCTGACTGTTAGATTGCACTCCATTACTTTTGTTTCAGACCGATTTATTTTCGTCTTGTACTCCTTCCCCAAGACTATCCATACCATTCAGCAATTTCTCCAGATCTTCTGCAGACTCAGATAAAATAACAATATCATTGGCAAATCTCAGGGTTTTGATTTCCTCTCCTTGGATTGCGATACCATTTCCAAATTCCTCTTTCATTTCCTTTACCGCCTGTTCTATATAAACAAGGAAAAGGAAGCAGGGGACAAACTGCAGCCTTGCCTCACTCCTTTCTGAATTTCTGCATCTTTTCAAACCTTGATTCTTACCACTGCAGACTGATTTTTATACAGATTGTAGATACAGTAGAACCTCGATAATTCAAAATCGGTTAATTCAAAATCGCACGTAATTCGAAGAAGCTCTCGTTCCTGGAAACATGAGATACAGTTTTGCATGTTATTTAAATTGTTTAATTCGAAATACGGATAATTCGTAATTCGAAGTACATTGTCGGCCCCATTACCGAAATTCACACTTTTAATTCGAAACTGCCTTTACATTTTAAAACAATAGTATGTTACAGAGTAATTTCAACTTGAAATTTATCCGCGTCATAATAGAACGCGTGTTCCGGAACGTGGAGGGGTAGCTTTCCGCACTTACACTCACTTCGGTGGGTCTACAGTGTGCTTCATGATTGCCAAGTTGAATGAAATCGGAATTCTTTTGTATTCAACCTTTTAAGGAACGCCGTAATATCACGCAACAGGCAGTGTGCGGGAAAACAGAATGCGCAAACACTGGCGATGCCGACAGTTGACGAAAAAGCGTGGCTCATATAATAAATTCGTAGACACCGAACAATACTGTCATTAATACCAATATAAATGGTCCGTTATTGGACATTATAAATTTTCCAGCTACAAAGCATACTGTCATTGCCGATGAAACTGCATTGCTTTATTTTAATGCGAGCCCATACGGTCTTATGGTTTTAAAGGAGAAAGTGCCAGCCGGAGAATCGTACAAGGGTCGGGGATGGGGGTCATAGTAGTGCGTTGCAATTGCAATGCACATGGAAGCGAGAAACTTTATCCCCTCGTCATAGAAAAGTTCGATAAGCTACAATGTTTTAAGGGCGTCGGGCACTTTCCATCCCAGTACAAAGCATCTAAAAATGCAAACAGTACAGAAATCCAAAAAATAATGCATTTGCACAGGGGAACCGGCATAATTTATCCTCGTCTTTGAATTGTCTGATTTTTTTCTTTCGTTGCGTGAGGTTATGTTCGTCAGTGATTTATCCAAGTGCATTATTTGAACATTGTAAATGCACCTTGTTGGATACATTTCGGAAATAGTTTTTACATGGCATTGGAAAGGTTTAAACTGTGAATCGAGGTGATTGCATGTATTAATGGGTCTTAGAATACTTTGTGACGTGGCAAGTGTTTACATTTCTGAAATCCGAGAGAAGTGCCATGGCTGGAAATCGTACAAGGATAGAGTCATAGGAAGGTTTGATTTTAAGGGCATCGGGACCTTTCTGTGTAAATACAAAGCATCTAAAATGCATACAGTATAGTACTCCAATGAATAAAGCACTTGCACATGGGAGCCAGCATAGATTTCTCCTCGTCTTTGAATCGTGCTTTTTTTTCTTTTTTTCGTTGCGTGAGGTTATATTTGCCAGTAAGATATGTAAGTGCATTATTTGAATACTGCAAATGCACCTTTTTGGATACATTTTGGAAATAGTTCTTTTTTCATGGCATTTGAAAGGTATAAACTGTGAATCAAGGTTAAATGCATGCAGTAACGGGTCTTAGAATATTTCGTAACGCGGCAAGGGTTGGTAGATCTGAATTGCGAATTGGCGGTTAATTCGAAATCACGTCATTCGAAGTCCGATTTTTGAGTCACGACGACTTCGAATTAACGAGGTTTTCCTGTAATTCTTTCCTGGTATCTGATCCCAATCACCTTCAGAATCTCAAGGTAACTGGGTCCAATCAGTATTATCAAATGCCTTTTCTACATCTAAGAATGCCATGTACCACCAATTTACACAATGCCTTTCCCTTGTTTTTCTCCTCTTGATATCATCATGTTTTGTTTTTTTTCTTTGCTGTTTTTCAGACCATAGTTTTCAATTTTCTTGTTCAGTTCTAGTACTTCTTTGCTGTTAGTTTCCCAGACCACAATATCGTCTGCAAATAGTAATAACTTCTTCTCCCTATTCCCTTATGCTTCCTTTGCCTTCTTTAAATTTTATCCATAACAATCAACAAACAAAGGAGGTGACAATGCACTTTCCTGTCTTAGTCCAGTTTCATTTTTAAACGTTTCCGTCTTTCCAACCAGAGTCTATGCTGCTGATGCAGTTGTTGTACTTTGCTTGCACTGCTTCTACAGTTTGTGTACCCAGTCTCTTTTTGACCGTGGTTACCCAAACCTTCTCCCTGGGAACACTGTCGTATGCCTTTGTTAGCTGTATGGCTGTCCTGACCAGATCCTTTCTGTGTTCCCAATTCTTTTCCATTAATTATCTCGTGCTGAAGATTGGTCCACTGTAGATCTTTTGCTTCTAAAACCATACTGTCCACTTGAAACTCTCCTTCTACCTCTCTAATATACTTTCCAGTACAGTATTTCTTACTTGAGATAAACAGAGAGATTCCTATACAGTTATCGGCCTCCTTTTTATCCCTGTTCTTAAAGATTGGTATCCATTTTCCCTTTCCCCAGTCTCCTGGCACACGTTTCTGTTTCCATGTGCACTTTAAAAATCTGTACACCCATTGGAGTCCAGTAGGTTCAGCAGCCTTTATCATTTCCACACCAATTTCACCCATCACTTTCATTTTACAGACCGGTATTTCCACCCCTAACCTCATCTACTGTTGAGTTAGCACACCGTATTACTACAGTCTTCTCTGTAAAATTTCACATTCAGCACATTATCAGAATGCTCCTTCCATCTTCTCTATTTCTTCTGGATGTGTAAACTCTCCACCTTCCTCTATCATCACCTTTGTATATACTCCTTGTTTCCTATTACAGTAAAATACCAGTATAACAAAATTTTGGGGACCTCAAAAATTAATTTGTTATAGTGAAATTTTGTTATACTGAAATAAGTAAATTCTCAAGAACTCGCCTATTGCTAAACCTGTTGAAGAATCTGTTATTTCAACATGAATTTACACATATAAAATCTTAATACCGGTACTGTATTTATTAAATTAGAGGAAAATTAGAATACATATATTTTCATGAAGTAATGATATAAAGTATAGGTACTTGCAAGAAGTTTTCAGCATCTCAGATTTTACCCTGTACCGGTACATTATCTCCGCGACTTTATTTTTTGAAAAAGTCTGATTTTTTTTTTCTGAACACTCCCATACACAAACGAATATTCAAGGTAGTCAGCAACCACACATCGGCCGAGTTGGCGACTCGGTTAGGGATACATGGCTGTGAGCTTTCATCCGGGAGATAGTGGGTTCGAATCCCCCTGTCGGCAGCCCTGAAGATGGTTTTCCATGGTTTCCCAATTTCACACCAGGCAAATGCTGGGCTGTACCATAATTAAGGCCACGGTCACCTCCTTCCATCTCCTAGGCCTTTCCTATCCCACCATCGCCATAAGACCTATCTGTGTCAGTGCGATGTAAAGCCACTAGCAAAAAAATTTTAAAAAATAATTTAGCACAAATTTAATTCAAAACTGTCTTTACATTAAAAAAAAAAGTATTTTACATAGTAACTTAAATTCAACATTTATCCGCGTCATGATAGAGTGTGTCTTCTGGTACGTACAGGTTAGCTTTCCGGACTTTCACTCACTTTGGTGTGTCTACAGTGTGTTTCATATTTGCTAGGCTCAAGTAAAATCGTAATTCTTTTGTATTCAGCGTTTTAAGGAGCACCACAATATCACATGGCAGGCAGTGTGCGAAGAAGCTGAATCCGCGAACAGTGGCGATGCCGCAGTTGGCGAAAAAAACGTGGCTCACATAATTAATTCGTATGCACCAAACTATATTGTTAATGCCGATAAAACTTCATTGTTTCCTTTTATGCTGAGCCCAAATGGACTTATTATTTTAAAGGAGAGAAGTGCCAGCTGGGATATCATGCAAGGGTTGGTTCCATTGTACTGTGTCGCAATGCACACGAAAGCAAGAGACTTCATCCCCTCGTCATAGGAAACTTTGATAAGCCACGATGTTTTAAGGGCGTTGGGCACATTCCATGCAGTACAGGGTATATAAAATGCATACAATACAGTAATCCAATGAACAAAACACCTGCACATGAGAGCCAGCATAGATTTCTCCTTGTCTTTGAATCATGCTTTGTTTTTCTTTCGTTGTGTGAGGTTATGTTTGTCAGCGAGTTATCTGAGTGCATTATCTGAATACTGTAAATGCGCCTTTTTGGATACATTTTGGAAATAGCTCTTTCCATGACATTTGAAAGGTTTAAACTGTGAATCAAGGTTAATTGCGTGCAGCAACGGGTATTAGAATATTTTGTGATGCGGCATGGTTTGGTATTTCTGAATTACGAGTCGACATTTAATTCTAAGTCTGATTTTTGCGTCCCATCGACTTTTGAATGAACGAGGCTTTACTGTAATGATGCTCGGTACCGGTACACCAAAATTGAATAAGATAATCTTCACGTGCTGTTGGGTAGGCAATCTGCTCTTCAGAATTGTGATGTGGTTGCTTACTTTCCCCTGATTTGTAATCCGGTAGTTTTGCCTGTGTGTTGTGTGTTTGCCATCTTGTATTAGCTGTATAGAGACATGTTGTGCGCATTATGCGGCGATTTAACAGGTTGAATTTCAATTATATTTTGAAGATAAAGTCTACATTTTAATTCATTATACGGTAATGAAAGTTCAAAATTTGTTTGTGAAATATTTTAACATACGTTACATAGGGAAAAGGAAGGGGCCTAAAAATAATTTTGCTATTCTGAACATTTCGTTAAACTGGCATTCGTTACAATGACATTTTACTGTACTTCATATAATTCCGTACAGCATACTTTTAATGCCATCTTCATTCTTGGGTGTAAATTCTTCCCAACTTTTCTTCTCTTACCAGATTCTTACATTTCCTTTTATTATCAAGATACTTCCTTACCAAGCTCGATAGCTGCAGTCGCTTAAGTGCGGCCAGTATTCGGAAGATAGTAGGTTCGAACCCCACTGTCGGCAGCCCTGAAGATGGTTTTCCATGGTTTCCCATTTTTACACCAGGCAAATGCTGGGGCTGTACCTTAAGGCCATGGCCGCTTCCTTCCCAGTCCTAGCCCTTTCCTGTCCCATCGTCGCCATAAGACCTATCTGTGTCGGTGGGACGTTAAGCCAATAGCAAAAAAAACTTCCTTTTGTTTTTTTTCTTTTTTATCTTCTCTTGCCATGCTTTCTTCTTTCCTTTAACTGATTCTCTCACCTTCTCATTCCATCACAGTGTCTCCTTTTCTGTCACTCTTGTTGATTGTCTACCACATGCACTCTTCCGTACTTGCAAATGCCCTTTTGAAACTCGACCATTCGACTTCCACATTTCCTGCTTCAGTAACTGGAATTAGTTGTTTCAGTCTCTCTAGAATTTTTTCCTGTACATTGTTACCTTTTAATTTCCACACTTATGTCACTATCTACTTTAATTGATTTTTCCCACTCTCATTTTGCTATTACAACTCTCAGATCTCCATTGAATGCTTCTCCTGGTAAAGCTGTTACAACTGTCAGCTGTCTGCGATTTGTTTTTTCCACCAGAATGTAATCAATAACTAATTTTATTTTTCTGTCACACAATCCATATCCTGTCATTTTCCTCCTGTTTTTCTTCTGAAACTATGTTTTATCTGCTATCATTCTATCCTCTCACTAAACTCAACTAGTTTCTCTCCTTCACTCCTTTTCCCATATTTGTATGATAATCACTTCCACATCAGTTATTTCCTTTTATAATTTCTCCAGGAAATCCTCTACATCCTCTTTGTTCCCTGTCTTTGGCGCATACACTTGTACCATATCCACATACTCCAGCTGTTTTGAAATTGTCAGACCCACTCTTTTTTCCTTTTTTTTTTTCCTCTCTGCCATTACTCCAGTATAGTGTATATCCTCTCCTCATTCACTTCTTTCCTTTCCCCTTCCATATAACTTTGCTCATTCCCCTTAAGGCTGTGAGCTTGCATCCGGGAGATAGTAGGTTCAAATCCCACTATCGGCAGCCTTCCAACTCCTAGGCCTTTCCTATCCCATCGTCGCCATAAGACCTACCTGTGGCGGTGCGACTTAAAGCCCCTAGCATTCCCTTTAATTTCTCTTCATGCCGTTCTTGCCATGATTTCTCTTTTTCCTTCACTGCTTCTCACATCTCGTCATTCCACCATGCTGCCTCCTTTTCTTTCACTCTTGTCGATGTTCCACCACAGGCACTCTCTGCCCCATCTCCCTCTTTCTCCATAAAATCCACACTTCTTCTGACTTTCCTGTTAGGTTCATAAGGTTGCTTATGCCCACCTTCATGATGTTGGCTACTGGTTGCTTATTTTTTTCAGTTCCCCCAACACAGAAGGAACTGCATTTCATTTGCAGTGTACGCCTAACCTTTCCTGAGGCTATTTTGAAAGTACCATTTTCATATTTAGGCATTTTATACCTACTGCCAGGTGTCGCTTAAGGCTGCTCCTTATGAGTACAGACACTGACAGGAGAATGTTCTTCCGTTGTTTTTTTCCTGGTCTTGGGACTCGGGGTCCTCTTCCACCATCTAAACTGCTGACCATGTTCTACTTTATGGTGAATTTGTGTCATTTCCTACACAAAGGCTTCACCTTGGCCTCTAAAGGGGAGGACTCCTTTGCCTGTGGCAGTTAGTCCTGCGTCGCCCCCTTCCCACATGGGTGTCAAGTTTGATTATGGCCGCTTGACCCTCAGCCTGACAGTTGCAGGTAATAGTCTTCTGTCACATACAGTAGCAGGTTGAACCTGACCTGGGTTAGATAGTAAGTTTGTTGTTTATATCATGGCAATCCTGCCTTCTTCACAGCTAGATGTGTTCAACTCATGACTGGTAAATAAATCCAGTGCACTAGAGCTGAGGTGATGTCCACGCCAGCTTGTTAGTGCACAGTGCACTAATATGCCATCTTTGGCGGATGGCATCAAAATCATCACTTTGATGCAACAGAACACGTAACAAATTGAAGTTACCAACATTGTTCTCTTGAATCTAAGTGTTGTCTCCAAGTTGTGGAGGAAGTTCCAAGACATTCTTTCAGTAGCAGATTGATATCGTGTGGGCTGTCCACGCAAAACTGCAGCAGTTCAAGACTGGTGTATATACTTGTCTGCACATGACACACTACACGCGCAACTACTTCTCTTTCTGAATACCTGTGGTACAGGAAATTACAAATTGTGTCTCCCTTGTAAATAGTAAACATATTTATGAAACAACTGTACATTTATTTTATACTAATTTTACAGTCGTGTTTTGAGAGCAGTATAATTATCTTCTTCAGCAAATATTACACTTTCCATCTTCAAATGATTTGATTAGTTTTGTTTGATCAATTTTGCAAAACACAAAACTAGATACTTAATTTAAAAACATTAATACCAAACAATATCACAGCTTATTCTTATACTAGTTGTACTTGTCATCAATAAATGTCTGTTATTCACTCAACTCATCTGAAATGTCTAAAAACAGCTTCAACTCTTGAAAAACAATACTTTAATTCAATTCAGTTCAGTACGGAAAAATGTTCTTATAATGCTCTAAACATTAAATGAAAATGTTGCCACAGAATTAAAATTTTCACAGTTGTGCGATGAGGAATCATGTTATACATTCCTGTTCATATGTTTACCCATTTAGACTTTATGCAAAAAATATTGCCGGGCTGAGTGGCTCGGACGGTTGAAACGCTGGCCTTCTGATGCCAACACGGCAGGTTCGATCCTGGCTTAGTCCAGTGGTATTTGAAGGTGCTGAAATACGTCAGCCTTGTGTCGGTAGATTTCCTGGCATGTAAAATAACTCCTGTGGGACTAAATTCCGGCACCTCAGCATCTCAGAAAACCCTAAAGTAGTTAGTGGGATGTAAAGCCAATAACATTATTATTATTATTATTATTATTATTATTATTATTATTATTATTATTATTGTTATTATTATTGTTATTATTATTGTTATTATTATTATTATTATTATTATTATTATTATTATTATTATAATACAGAAAACTTACTGTAGTATCTTTCAAAGTTTAGGCTTTAAAAAATTATTACTATGCTGGAATAACTACGTTTTCTATTTTGTTTGCCATTGATTTAGTTCTCCTGACAGTACAGATTCATTCACAGGTTTCTCAGTATGATGTGACCTATTAAAAATCAATTTTTTTTCCACTATTATCCTGTGCCACAAGCTTAGAGATGCCACATGAGTTACTGTAGGAACCCAGTGGGTGCACAGTAAACTCTGTGATTGGGGGACTGTGTTCAAATAAAATCAAAATCTCTTTATTTGCAAATGAGGTGTCTACCTCGGTGGCAAATGGTACCTAAAATACATTATTGTCAAGCACTAAATATTAAATTAACAAGAGAAGAAAATTTTCCTATAATACAATATTATACAATTTACACTAACAATGTTTTCTATTAAACACACAGCTCATCCTTAATAAATTTATATTGTTTACAAAATTCTACTTATAATATCTCCTGTACTACTTACAAATATAGTCAACTGATATACAGTATGTGGAATTACTTCAAATGATACTATACAACTGGTATAGGATTAATATTTACATTGCATTTATTTATTTATTTATTATTATTATTATTTTTTTACCCGTTCTGGATCCTAAGTAGCATAATGACCTGCTGCGTCTTAACCAGAGCCCCTTTTGCCACCACTTTTCAGAGTTCCTGAAGGGCCTTCACAGCTACCGTAGTGATCCCAGGGCCCTCGAAGTCCCCACTGTACTTTACCCCTACAGGCAGTCCCCTACATTGGCTGTCCAAACTCCTTAGACCAGGGGATGGAGTTAATTTATTCACACACATTTTTTTAAATTTACAATAACCTGCACTGGTCGAATGCCCTCTAACACTTCATTTATTTTCTCTGTTGCTGTTTATTCTCTTCTTGAATATCTGTACAGATTTTGGAAAAGGATCAAACACTACTCCTGGTAAACTGTTCCACTCCTTCACACCCTTCCCAATGAATGAAAATTTACCCCAATCGCTTCTGCTAAAATTCCTTCTAATTTTATATTTGTGGTCAGTTCTGCCGATATAATTATTTTCCAACTGAAGCCTCTCACGGATATCTCCCCATGCTGCTTCTCCTGTATAGGCTCTATATAATCCTATAAGTCTAGTTTTCTCCCTTCTCTTACTTAGTTTCCCATCCAAGTTCCTTTAACATTTCTGTTACACTAGTCTTTCTCCTGAAATCCCCTGTTACAAATCTTGCTGCTTTCCTCTGCACACTATCTATTTCTTTTATTAGGTATTCTTGGTGAGGATCCCAAACACTGTTTGCATATTCCAATAATGGACGAGCCTTACTCAAGTAACTTTTTCTTTTAATTCTTTGTTGCATCCTTTAAGTAGCCTCATTATGACATGTAACGATCTGTATGCTTTCCCAACAATGTCATCAATATGACCCTTCCAGTGCAAATTACTTTCAAATCTCACACCTAAGTATTTGCACTTGCCATCTTTTGGGATAACTACCTCATCCAAAGTATATTCAAATTCAGTTTTAAAGCTCCTGTTTGTAAAAGTTGTAACAGTTGATTTGCCTCCATTAACCTTCATATTATTTTCTTCAACCCATTGTTGGATACTTTCAAGGTCCCTTTGTAATTCTGAACAATCCTCAGTGTTGTTTATTTCCCTATAAACAATTATGCCATCTGCATACAATCTTATTTTTGATGTTATATTGTTCCCTAAATCATTTGCGTATATTAAGAAAAGTAACGGACCGATTATACTACCCTGTGCAATTCCCTTCCAAACTTTCTCTTCCTGAGATACATTATTTCCTACTTTGACTTTCTGAACCCTTGAATTTAGAAATGTTTTTATCCAACGTGTAACCCTTACGTCCAATCCTATTCCCTCCAATTTCTTTAATAATATTCCATGTTCCACTCTATCAAAGGCCTTGGAAAGATCTATGGCTATGCAATCTGACCTCCTGAATCCAACTGATCTGATATGTCCTGCTGAAATCCCACTAGTTGTGCCTCACAAGAAAATTTCTTTCTAAATCCATACTGGCTCCTCATGAACCAATTTTCATCATCACATATCCCTCTGATGTACTTCAGAAAGGCCCCACAGCACTCCTCCACTAGAGCACATCAGAGTTGGACATGAGATCATCGGTCCAGAACATTCACTGAAGTGTGAATTGGTTTACAGCCTGGTGGCAGCTCTTTGTGTGTGGGGAGAGCAAGGGTGAGAACGTTACAATGAATCATTCTCAGTAGAGCGTCTCCAACTGCTTGAGGGTTCAGTACTCTTCGGCTCCTGTACACCACTGGTTTACAGTAAAGAAAACGTGATAGCCATATTGTATGAACGCAACATTCCTCGAGCTTTTGTAAGCGGTTTTGCAGATATGATAGGAGATGGGTTTACTTTACAAGGTGATAACACTCGTCGAGCTTGTCCAGCAGCAGTGATTTGATAACTAAAGACTATGTGGGATCCAAAGAACGGACTGGTGCGAGTCTTCTGGACATGAACTGCATAGAGCAGTTTCCAATCAACAACATCCACCACTAACAATTCAGGCCCTGTGGGATGCTGCCATCGCGGAGTAGGGTAGTTTGCAGCAGGAAATGCTGAGTGGTTTTGTACGTAGCCTGCCCTGTTCCATTCAAGAGTGCCTCAGGTTTCGTGGAGGACCAACACATCATTGACTCGTGTAACTGCATCGAAAATTGTATGTTCTGAAGAGGTTCCTTAATTCGTTTGGTTTAGTTGCATGCTGAGTGTTTTTCTTTTCATGCTGGGTCTAAAGTTACCGAGAAGTTTACATTGTATTTACTATTCTGAGTTTCACTTAAATAATATGATATTGGTTCCACCCCAACACAACAGAATCTGGTATATGCTTAACTTCCTTTGATGAGTGTATATTAAGTCTTGGGTGGGTATTTTAATACTGATTATTCAGAATTTGCAATATGTACTCTACTTGCTCTTATTAATAACTTGCGATTGCCTTGCGTGTAGCTTTGTCATTTTATCGGTTTTATACTTATTAATGTTTGTTTTATTGTAGTAGTATAGCCATCATTTTGATTATCCTCCAGTGACAATAGAATATCATGATTTAAATTTTAACTTGCTGAAAAGTGCAAGTTGCAGTGAAACTTGGTTAAGAAGTTCCCGCGTAACAAGTTTTTCCGCCTAAGAAGTGTGATATTCTTGGTCTCTTGACCAGTTGCATTAAGATATATGTATATTTTTCCCATTTAAAAGTGTTCTGTTGTAAATATATTTCCCTGTTAAACAGTTCAGATTTTAGAGCTCCTTGAGATAGGAAATGTCCGCTCAAAGCAGCCCGTGGTTAGAACTTTCCAGTCTCTGCCCAAGTTGCACGCTGTATTAGACCGTTCGCACGCTTGCGGTGTGTCTCTGGTGTCACGGAACCTGTCCGCGCTTGCCAAGGCCATACGACGTCACGCAATGACAACACGGACACCAGATGCTCACTCTCACCTTTTGGAATCGAATCGAACCCATCAGTCAAAATTTCCACTTCACCGTTCCATCTAGCGGAATAGAATCAAATGGGATTCTATGCGGGATACACAAAGTACGCAATGATGGTTTGATAAAACTTTAATGCAGTAAGTTGCGTGCCACGACAGGGTGAAGTCATTAATCAAGGTGACCTCAGCATTAATTAAAAACCATAAAATGTATTTGTCCACAACATTACTGTTAGTTAGGAATACATGTACGACAAACCTTCGGAATTCCACTTATAAAATTATAATAAACACTTAAAGATCGTACATTCCAACTAATGCCAATTATCGTGCTGATACCGTACTGTATATGGACTCCAACATAATATGGTTCTGAAATAAGGTCAGCAATAATTGCGAAATAAACTAAATACCGTATAGGCCTAATGTACCACAAAATTGAATATTCTAACCTGTTTGATTTTTCATTCCTTTGCTTATTTCCTTACAGGCATTCTCTCGTACGTTGTTCTTGCAATAATACTTACGGGTCTTGTCGTGGAGGAAATTACGTTTTTGAACTAAACTGATAAGATTTTCAGTGTCCATTATTCGTAAGGTGAACAAAAACCATTTCCCGATTCTATGCAGGAAACAGCCTATTTGCCAGCTGATACACATGCTGCCAAACAGCTGGCCGAAAGATCCCGATCATCTACGAAGTTCAATGAATGTTGATAACCAACTGGGTGTTGGTGAGAGGCACACACAGGCGTTGCAGTACAATGTGTTGGCATAAAATTGAAACTTATTTTTTTATTTTGACCTTTATACGAGCTAAAGATTGTATTATCGTGTCACTCGTAATTATTACATCGCATTACTAGAATGTAGCACAAGGATGGGGACACATGAAATAAATTCTCACGGGGAAAGAAACTGTTTAAGTTTAGATGTGCTAGTGTTGCTACTGCGCCTTTATCACTCCCACGTAATAACCCAGATACTTTTCCATGCACTCATTTCTGCAACATCGAACCTGTGTTTCTTTTCTTCATTACCTATAGCATGAAGAGGATTGAAGCAGGAAAATAAACTCAATACTGGCTTGGCCATGTGGTACTTGCGATACAGCCGGAAACTACGCCTGTTGCCGTGACAACCAGTAGGAATGCAGGGGCGATTTAGCTCTAGGTTCTAAGAATATCTAAGAATAAGTTGCCAGATTTCCCATTTGCTGCCGTTAACCTTAAGGAGGTGTTCGGGGGTTGGGTGTGAGGAAGATAGAAAGCACATGCCTACGAACTGTAGTACATGTCTTGTAAGCCTAAGCTACGGATTGCCAAGCATAGTGTAGCATCGTAATTAGTGTGAATAGGAGTTGGTGAAGTAAGATGTAATATCAACGTATGAACGTTTTAAGTGAAAATAGCGGAACTCAGAGGGAAGAGATCAAGCACTAACAATGAAAGACAAAGTGGAGATTATAAGGAAAGTGGATTCATCTACACTTTTCCTTGTTGCTTTGGCAAAAGAGCTTGGGATGCCACCCTCTACTTTGAATGGCATTATAGCGATGAAAGAAGAGACCTTTGCTTCTGCAGGGAATACTTCAGCAAATTGCAAGACAGTTTAATCCGGAAAGTGTCGCTTAAGTGGGGCCAGTATCCAGTAATCGGGAGATAGTGGGTTCGAGCCCCACTGTCGGCAGCCCTGAAGATACTTTTCCGTGGTTTCCCATTTTCATACCAGGCAAATGCCGGGGTTGTACTTTAATTAAGGCCACGGCCGCTTCCTTCCAATTCCTAGGCCTTTCCCATTCCATCGTCGCCGTAAAACACATCTGTCGGTGCAGCGTAAAGCAAATAGCAGTAATCCGGAAAGTACAATGAAGTAGAACAAGCTCTGCTAATATGGTTCAAACAGCAACGAAGTTTAAACATAACTTTCAGCGGGACTATTGTGAAGGAGAAAGCCGAAGAAACTGCGTGCAAATTTAAGGTACCTTTTACTGCGTCGAACGGGTGGCTGGTCCACTTCAAAAATGGAGCCGGCATCGTTTACCAAACAATTTGTGACGAAGCAGAGAGTGTAAGTGCAGAGGCAAGGGAAGCGTGGAAGGAAATGCTTCTGCCTGCTAAAATAAGCAAACCTTGCAGTGTTTTTAATCTCAATGAATTCACACTTTTTTAACAGCTTATCCTGGGTAAGTCTCTAGTTTTGAAGGGAGAGCCTTGCCACGGGGTAAAATTAAGTAACGTGCGAGTTACGGTATTGGTTGGTGCTAATATGGAAGGTTCTCAAAAACTACCTCTACTGATGATAGGGAAGTCTAGGAAGCCAAGTTGTTTCAAAAATGTCAGGACTTTACCATGCAAGTACCTCAGCAACAAGTTAGCTTAGATGGCAAGTTGCCTGTTTGAAGAGTATATGCAGGCATTAGATGCGAAAATGTGGAGCCAGAACAGGAAGATTGTTGTGTTTATGGATCACTGCCCTGCCCATCCCAAGGAGTGGCCCCATTTAACCCTTTATAGGTCATTGGCTAAATATTTAGCCACCTGAATTTTCCCTGAGTGATCAATTTTTTTAAAATTAGAAGAACATTATTTGTTGCGGGGGTAACTGTTAACTGGATTTGAAGTTGTTTTTTCATAAAACCCTTTCAAATGAACTTAAGAATCTGGTGGCTAAATATTTAGCCACTGTTCATTCCTACTGACAATAGGCTGGTGCTAAATATGCGCTCTGTTAGCTATTAGCTTCACATGGATTATTGACAATAGTTAAAAATCATTATACTTACATGAAATTATGAATATCGGGATATAATATAGCAATCGCTCCAGAAATACTCGATATATAGCAACAAACTGAGAATATACACATGTGATACTGCTAGGTATGCAAGAACTCTGTGTCCAAATATTTATCCACTTTCGTCCCAAATGGCAGCACAGTGCAGGAAATGAATGAATGAATGAATACTGATCTGCATTTAGGGCAGTCGCCCATGTGGCAGATTCCCTATCTGTTGCTTTCCTAGCCTTTTCCTAAATGATTTCAAAGAAATAGGAAATTTATTGAACGTCTCCCTTGGTAAGTTATTCCAATCCCCCTACCGGGCGAGTTGGCCGTGCATGTAGAGGCACGCGGCTGTGAGCTTGCATCCGGGAGATAGTAGGTTCGAATCCCACTATCGGCAGCCCTGAAAATGGTTTTCCGTGGTTTCCCATTTTCACACCAGGCAAATGCTGGGGCTGCACCTTAATTAAGGCCACGGCCACTTCCTTCCAACTCCTAGGCCTTTCCTATCCCATCGTCGCCATAAGACCTATCTGTGTCGGCGCGATGTAAAGCCCCTAGCAAAAAAAAAAAAAAAAAAAAAAATTCCAATCCCTAACTCCCCTTCCTGTAAGTGAATATTTGCCCCAGTTTGTCCTCTTGAATTCCAACTTTATCTTCATATCGTGATCTTTCCTACTTTTATAAACGCCACTCAAACTTATTAGTCTACTGATGTCATTCCACGCCATCTCTCCGCTGACAGCTCGGAACATACCACTTATCATAGTCCCATAGGGATCGAAACCGGTACTGACTGAATTTACTACTTTAAAGTAAATAAATTAATGTATTGATAAGGTGGAGACTTCTCAATTATCTTTGTTACATACCACTTAGTCGAGCAGCTCTTCTTCTTTCTCTCAATTCTTCCCAACCCAAACTTTGCAACATTTTTGTAACGCTACTCTTTTGTCGGAAATCACCCAGAACAAATCGAGCTGCTTTTCTTTGGATTTTTTCCAGTTCTTGAATCAGGTAATCCTGGTGAGGGTCCCATACACTGGAACCATACTCTAGTTGGGGTCTTACCAGAGACTTATATGCCCTCTCCTTTACATCCTTACTACAACCCCTAAACACCCTCATAACCATGTGCAGAGATCTGTACACTTTATTTACAATCCCATTTATGTGATTACCCCAATGAAGATCTTTCCATATATTAACACCCAGATACCTACAATGATCCCCAAAAGGAACTTTCACCCCATCAACGCAGTAATTAAAACTGAGAGGACTTTTCCTATTTGTGAAACTCACAACCTGACTTTTAACCCCGTTTATCAACATACCATTGCCTGCTGTCCATCTCACAACATTTTCGAGGTCACGTTGCAGTTGCTCACAATCTTGTAACTTATTTATCACTCTATAGAGAATAACATCATCTGCAAAAAGCCTTACCTCCGATTCCACTCCTTTACATATATCATTTATATATATATATATAAGGAAACATAAAGGTCCAATAATACTGCCTTGAGGAATTCCCCTCTTAATTATTACAGGGTCGGATAAAGCTTCACCTACTCTAATTCTCTGAGATCTATTTTCTAGAAATATAGCAACCCATTCGGTCAATCTTCTGTGTAGTCCAATTGCACTCATTTTTGCCAGTAGTCTCCCATGATCCACCCTATCAAATGCTTTAGACAGGTCAATCGCGATACAGTCCATTTGACCTCCAGAATCCAAGATATCTGCTATATCTTGCTGGAATCCTACATGTTGAGCTTCAGTGGAATAACCTTTCCTAAAACCGAACTGCCTTCTATCGAACCAGTTACTAATTTCACAAACATGTCTAATATAATCAGAAAGAATGCCTTCAAAAAAGCTTACATACAATGCATGTCAAACTTACTGGCCTGTAATTTTCAGCTTTATGTATATCACTCTTTCCTTTATACACAGGGTCTACAATAGCAACTCTCCATTCATCTGGTATAGCTCCTCCGACCAAACAATAATCAAATAACTACTTCAGATATGGTACTATATCCCAACCCATTGTTTTTAGTATATCCCCAGAAATCTGATCAATTCCAGCCGCTTTTCTAGTTTTCAACTTTTGTATCTTATTGTAAATGTCATTATCATACGTAAATTTTATTACTTCTTTGGCCTTAGTCTCCTCCTCCACCTGGACATTATCCTTGTAACCAACAATCTTTACCTACTACTGACTGAATACTTCTGCTTTTTGAAGATCCTCACATACACACTCCCCTTGTTCATTAATTATTCCTGGAATGTCCTTCTTGGAACCTGTTTCTGCCTTAAAATACCTATACATACCCTTCCATTTTTCACTAAAATTTGTATGACCACCAATTATGCTTGCCATCATGTTATCCTTAGCTGCCTTCTTTGCTAGATTCAATTTTCTAATACGTTCCTTCAATTTATCCTTACTTCCACAGCCATTTCTAACTCTATTTCTTTCCAGTCTGCACCTCCTTCGTAGTCTCTTTATTTCTCTATTATAATAAGGTGGGTTTTTGCCATTCCTTACCACCCTTAATGGTACAAACCTGTTTTTGCATTCCTCAACAATTTCTTTAAACCCATACCAGAGTCTGCTTACATTTTTATTTACTGTTTTCCACCGATCATATTTACTTTTTAGAAACTGCCTCATGCCTGTTTTATCAGCCATATGGTACTGCCTAATAGTTCTACTTTTAAGACCTTCTTTCTATCGCATTTATTTTTAACTACCACAAAAACAGCTTCATGATCACTAATACCATCTATTACTTCAGTTTCCCTATAGAGCTCATCTGGTTTTATCAGCA
Organism: Anabrus simplex; assembly: GCF_040414725.1. Lineage (NCBI taxonomy): Eukaryota > Metazoa > Arthropoda > Insecta > Orthoptera > Tettigoniidae > Anabrus > Anabrus simplex. The sequence goes on along the minus strand of NC_090266.1, from coordinate 44,244,347 downwards.
CGACATCCAGGATATTTTTCCCTCTGGTTGGTTCCATCACTTTCTGAATCAGCTGTCCTTCCCATATTAACTTATTTGCCATTTGTTGGTCATGCTTCCTGTCGTTCGCATTTCCTTCCCAATTGACATCTGGCAAATTCAGATCTCCCGCTACAATCACATTTCTTTCCATGTCGTTTCCCACATAGCTGACTATCCTATCAAATAATTCCGAATCCGCGTCAGTGCTACCCCTTTCCCGTTCTGTACACTCCAAATATATCAAGTTGCCTATTATCTTTAGAAATGAGCCTTACACCTAGAATTTCATGTGTCTCATCTTTAACTTTTTCGTAGCTTACAAATTCTTCTTTCACCAGAATGAATACTCCCCCTCCCACCATTCCTATCCCATCTCTACGATACACACTCCAGTGCGGTCAGAAAATTTCTGCATCCATTATATCATTTCTCATCCATGATTCAACTCCTATGACAATATCTGGTAAATATATATCTATTAAATTACTTAATTATATTCCTTTCTTTACAATACTTCTACAGTTCAACACTAACAATTTTATGTCATCCCTACTTGATTTCCAGTTCCCTTATCACCGCTCCCTAGACCATCCCGTTTCCCTGAATGTACCTCCCTATTACCCTTCCAAACAAATTTCCTAACTTATACGTACCACTGCTATGTAAGTGAAGGCCATCTGAGCGCAGATCCCTATCTGCTACCCACCCATTAGGATCTAGAAATTTCACTCCCAGTTTCCCACGTACCCACTCCATAGTCTCATTTAAATCCCTAATCACCCTCCAGTCAGTATCCCTCCTACACAGTATTCCACTAATAACAATCTCCACTTTTTTGAACTTCACCTGTGCTGCATTTACCAGATCCCACACATCTCCAACTATGTTGGTACTTATATCAGCTTGCCTTACGTCGTTGGTACCAACGTGAAACACTACCACCTTCTCCTTCCCCTCCTCCCTCTCTTCTACTTTCCTCAACATCTGCCTCAACCTAATTCCTGGATAACATTCTACCCTGGTTCCCTTTCCTCCACACACTTTCCCCACGTGTCTAACGATGGAATCCCCTATGACCAGAGCCTTAACCCTACCCACCTCATTTGATCCCCTACCCTCCTGGTCAGCCCTGTCTTTCCTGATAGCTGCAGAAGCTACTTCCTCCTCCCTTTTCTCCATGACCCTGTTCCACCTGTCTTTTCCTGTCCTCTACTGTACATTTCCCTTTCCTACCTTTTCCTTTCCTCCTACTTCCACACATCTCAGCAACAGTTCCCTGTCCCTCATCTTCCCTCTGTTGTTCTACCTGGAGTGACTCGTGCTGATTTTCGCACAGACACCTGTCCTGAATTCTGATCCTGAATAGAGCCCTTAGCCTGCAATCTCCTTCCCCTTAGAACATTAGACCACCTGTCTTCTACAACTCCCCCCTTTCCTTCCCCTCCCTCTTGTACACCTACTGTAACCTGTACATTGTTTGAGGGAGTCCTATCTTCCTTCCTGTCTTCTGTGAGAATCCTAATTATCTCCCTCAAACTTTCCAACTCCTCCCCCATACCCCTCAATGCCTCGCCACACCCACAGTTCGTACACTCGCACTCCTTAGCCATTCTTTACGGAAAAAATGAAATAAAAAATAAAGTAACTTATTTGCAAAAAATAAATGAACGGAGGGATATATTGTCTGGAATAGTACTCAAAGATCACACAATAAGGTAATTAATATACGACTACACTACAGTACTACTTAGTCGTGCCCTATTTTTTATCCTACAACCCCTAGCAGGATAAAAACTGCTGTTAATTACTGAATATCAAAACTAATACACAAGAACTACACAATTCCGAACTGCAATTAGGCCTATCCTAATTACAACAGTATTTTAGTACCCGTTTCTAGGGATACCTCTACTACACAAATATTTGACAATAATAAAATAAGCACACTAAATTCTAATATTATATTACTCGTATACTACTGTACAGTACACTATAGTAATTTTTAAACTACTTTCAGACGTATCCTAATTACAATACCGGTACCGTATGTCACTACTAAGCACAAACAGAAATGAAATTTGCAAGAACTACTGTACTCAAAGATTACCAACGAAGCTAAATGCTTAGACAAATTATTATTAGTATTACGGTTTAATACACACGAAAGATAACACACGAATATAGCAGGCAATATACGGCACTATCTAAATGTACTGTATCTATACTACAATGTATGTACACTACCGGTACACTACACTGAGTTTATTTAAATGCTTAAGTAGCGAAAGGATTGCCGTACACGAAGAAAAGCACGAATATAACTGGCTAGATACTATCTAATATATTATACCTTTTCTTCACTACAATTCTACTGAAATGTGGTTATATGATTATTACAGCTGGTGGATTACTATTATTTTCCCTACTCCACGGAACGGAGAATAAAAGTGTCCTTAATTAGGCCTACTGAAAAATACTAGGTTGTCTACAATAATTTCTCAAATATTTCTATCAAAACTACTCCTACTACTTCAGGGACTTGAACTGCAATTACTGGGATATATATGAACTTTATTATTATTATTAGCTAACCGCTCATAAATACTGAAAGATCGAGGGAGCGCAATATAAATTACGGATACTTTAACTACCTACTGAGAAGTACAAATGATTGTAATACAAGGTCAGCTGATTTTTATTTATATTTACTTGACTACACTACTCCCTTTGTTCACGACTGTAGCCAACAATGCAATATTTGAATATGAGGAGCGACAATAATCAATAACAATACAACGACTGTTAACTATTACCGTGTAATCTCTTTAACTACTTTTTAAATGGAAGTTTACAGGCGTATCGTGTTTTTTAATGTAGTAAATTAGTACCTTCGCAATAGTTTGGATGGATATCTATACAAAATACCGGAGAAATTTCGGCGGAAGTTACGGTACTATTCCTAACGATAATCTGCCTTTGTAAGTATTATACCAACGAACCTACAGATATTCACAAATATTTTTAAAGTTAATATTATTACCTAACTAAAGTATTTCCTAAACCTAAATTCGAAACAAGGTACACCTAGCTAGCCTACTTAACCTAGAAAACGTAATTTACTGAAGACCAACTGAATTACTTGTTATAAAGTTTAAATAAATATCTTTACTCCCAATTTCTACCAACAAGCACTAAACACCACTATATAAATAGCACTAAATGAATCACAAATACAAAAAATTAAGCTATTTCACACAGAACAGAAAGTGGCCCAATATTAAGCCACTGAATGTCTGCAGACACCACCAAATTGAATAAGGCTCAATATCAATGGCTTCTGTCAAGCATATTCAACTTTATTGAAGTGTCTGAATATTTAGCAACTGTTCATGTACGCAAACTAAACAAAATAATGTGAGCGTTGAAGGATTAAGGAACATCAAGATAGAATTTTTTCCACAGTATACAACATCGGTACTAGGAATCATAAAGGTATTGAAGCAGAGGTGCCAAAAATCAGTTGTGCACCATATGTTGCGACGCATGGAAGCAGGCAAACCCATCTACAAACCATCTCTTTTGGACACAATGAATTTCATTGCCTCATCATGAGATTCAGGGGAACCTGTAGTAATAGCAAATTGCTTCAAGAAAGCAGGCATCGGTAATGGTACCAACAGCATTGTTATGGAAGTTGGTGATGAAGAAAGTCTACAGGAGAAGATAGAGATTACCAGTAGTTTCAACGACTTCACTGCCATTGGTGATATGGTAATCACTTATGAGGAGCAGACTATCGATCAGATCTGCAAGGAAATCCAGGCAGGAGATGAGGAGATAGAAGGAGGAGGAGGAGAAGAAGAAGAAGCCCCTATGACCATCTTGCAATGAGGCAAGCATCTGCCTTGAAAAACTGAGGCGGTTTATGTAATGTTCAGCCAGTGTGCCTCAGAACACATGGAAGGCAATGTGGAAAATGGAGAGGTTTATACTTCGAGAAAGCAGTAAAAACCTGGAACAGTCAACCCTGGACAATTTCTTTTCCAAGTAGGAGCCTAGACATTTGTGTTTGAAAATGTATTTGATGTCTAATGCAGTACAGAATTTGCATAATGTACAGTTACCATCTACAGTTTTGATGTTCTTCGTATTTCTTCTTATCTCTCGTGCAAGATTTTATATGTTATGTTCCCTTCTCTTATCAAATATATTTATAATATGGTATGTTCAATTATTTTTCCAGCAAGATGACATTGAAAAATGTTTAAATTCTCATTTCTGAGAGCTTCTCACTTATGGGGCAAAAAGGAAGGCAAAAACTATGGAATTGGGAATCATTTTCTTAGTGTGTAGTCTGTTGATCAAATATTAATTTAATGCAAACTCTGTGGACGATTGTAAGTTTTGACTTTTTGATTTTTTTAAAATTTCAGGTGTGAGAGTCTCGCTGAAATAATTTGGTCTAACAGACAGCAAATCAAGGAAACTGAGAGACTGAAATTGAAGTTCAACTTGGATCCCCAAGGTGTTGTTGACATCCTGCCAAATCTCAACAATCAGATTACTCAACTGCTGTCGTCGATGGTTACGAGGTAAGGTAGATGCAGTGTTGTATTCAGTTCGATTTAGGTGAAGTTTACAGAGAAGATGATTATGAGAATAAGCAAAATTTAGGACAGACTGTATCCTTCCAGAGATTAGGAGAACAGCTGCAAATGCCTGAAACAAGTACCGGTTGTAGGAAAGAATGATTTTCTACCGAACACTGAAGCAAAGGTAATGAACATTTTGGCCAAGGTGAGACATGGTCCAATAAATTGTAACTGGACTGGGATCTGGGCAGCAGGATCTAATAATCAGAAATGAATGAAGATGGGGATGATTGTCTAGTTGTACTCCCACATTAAACCACTGCCATCGCGAGATGGACATCGGAGAGAATCTAGATGATTGGATGTCTTATGGCGAGCTTTAGGGCTGTTGCAGGTGAGAACTATAGAGGACAGAGGAATGTGGACGGAGATGCACATGGGCTGGCCTCTGTCCAAAGAGGTGATGACATAATATTATGACACCTGCCTAGAAATTGTGTGGCTAGTATACATTTTTGTTCTATTGCATTTTCATTTTCAGAATTTAAGCCCATATTATTTCCAAACTGCTGTCTTTACTCAGTTATCGGTCCTGCTCTTTCTCAGAATTTTTAACCCACCGGTGGGCACCCGGTGCAACAAATTCGTTTATATTCACTTTGCTGAAATATACGGAAATCTTGCCGTTTGGCAGAAAGTACGATATTGATGAATCGTGAATTCATGATTGGCAGAAGGAGGAGGAAAACTTATAAAAAGTAACGGTGATCGCAGAGCGTTCCGTGGGCGGAGTGCAGTGTTTCCAGATATTGAAGAACGACTCTGCAAATTTGTGATAGAAAAACGTGTTTTAGGATATGGTGTTTCTAGTAAAATGTGTCAATTGAAAGCACTAGAGATCTCTGAAGAACTCAGAACACAGGGTTTTACGAGGGACGTTTGAAAAGTCCGTGCAAAAATAAAAACTACTTACGTGTTTGGATAAACGTTTTTTATTTTTAGACATAGTTTCCTTTTAGGCTTATACACTTCGTCCAACGATGTTCTAGTTTGTTGATCCCTTCCGATTAATAGGATTTGTCCAAGTCTGCAAAATATCCATTAGTGTTTGCAATCACTTCCTCGTTTGAATATAATCTTTGTCCCGCCAGCCATTTCTTCAAATTGGGGAACAAATAGTAGTCCGAGGGATCCAAGCCTGGAGAATATCGGGAATGTGAAACGAGTTGGAATCCTTTTTCCATTAATTTTGCCACCACAACGGCTGAGGTGTGTGCTGGTGCGTTGTCGTGATGGAAAAGGGCTTTCTTGTGGGCCAATCGCGGGAGTTTTTTTTTTTTTTTTTTTTAATAGCTCGGTTTTCAAACGGTCCTATAATGATGAATAACTTGCACCTGTAATAGTTTTGCCCTTTTCCAGATAGTCGATGAGGATTATCCCTTGCGAATCCCAAAAGACTGTCGCCATAACCTTTCCGGCCGAAGGAACGGTCTTCGCCTTTTTTGATGCAGATTTCCCCTTGGTAACCCATTGTTTAGATTGTTGTTTTTATCTCAGGAGTATAGCAATGTATCCATGTTTCATCCACAGTGACGAAACGAGTCTTAAAGTCCTCTGGATTCTTCTGGAACAGCAGCAAACCATCCTTGCAACACTTCATACGATTCCGTTTTTGGTCAAGCGTGAGCAATCGTGGCACCCTTCTTGCGGATAGCTTTCTCCTGTCCAAATGTTTATGCAAAATATTATGTACCTGTTCAGTCGAGATGCCCACAGCACTAGCAATCTTGCGCACCTTAACTCTTCTGTCATCCATCACCATATCATGCTACTAACTAAACATGACCTCGATACGCGCCTGTGGTGCCACCTCTCGGACTTTGCATGGAATTTTCAAACCACCTTCGTACTGCAAGCCGCGGATGGATCCGAAACTTTTATCGCAGAGAGGGATTGTGCACTCGGAGATGTAAGTCTATTTCACGTCGTCTCCCTGGAGCGTATGAAGAAAAATTAATGGCCTTTCAGTATCACATTCATTTGAGGAAGCAAAATTCTTATTTGCTATCGCAAATTGGGAATGCAGACCAAACACCTGTCTATTTTGAAATGCCGTTGGAAATTACAGTGGATACGAAGGGTTCTGTAAGTGTAACCATTACAACAGGTTGTAACGAAAGGCAACGGTGCATGGTAATGTTATGCGTATTAGCGGATGGAACCAAACTCCCTCCATGTGTGGTTCTGAAAAGGAAAAAACTTCCGAAAGGAAACTTGCCATCCGGTGTTATTGCTAGAACACAGGAGTCTGGCTGGATGTACAGTGCGTTAGTTGAGGACTGGGTGAAGTGCGTTTGGCAACGTCGCCCGGGAGCTTTGTTACAAAAATGAAACATGCTTGTGTTGGACGGTTACCGAGGATATACCAACTGATGCCGTAAAAGATATGATGAGGAAAGGAAAAACCAATATCTTGCGATAATTCCCAGAGGACTCGCTTCTGTTCTACAGCCGTTGAATGTGTGCGTGAACCGGCCTTTCAAAAATGCAATGAAACCGTTACACACCAAATGGATATCTGATGGTGATCACGTGTTAATACCAACCAGACGAGTGAAGAGGCCTGAAGTGGGACTAATATGCAGCTGGGTCAAGACCGCATGGGTGCGCATGCTCAACGATCTAGTGTCCAAAAGCTTTAAGAAATGTGGAATTTCAAAATCAGTGGATGGTAGTGAGGATGACTATTTGTGGAAAGATGGGTGAATTGTGAATGATCTAAGTATTGCACCAATTTTTTTTATGATTTTTGTAATGATTTTATTAATTGTAAGCTGTTTTAATTTGTTTGTGGTATATTTGAAGAAAAATAAATAGGTATGTAAGTTATTTGATTTTTATTTATTTTCCCCGTATTTTGCCACCTCCAACTTAGGGTGTGGGTCTTATTTGGTGGCGGGTGGTATTCGCGTTTATACGGTATCTGTTTCTTTTGAAAGGGCTGAAAGTTTGGCAACCATGGAGAACATTCTCCTTCTAGAGCTTTCCGGTGATCCAGTTCTTCAACCTGAATTCCGCGAGATTTAGGATGGAAACGAGGACGGCTATCACGGACACGTAGTAGTGGTGGAGGAAGAAGAGGATGGTGATACGGATAAGTCAGCGGATACGGGAGCAGGTGAATCCGACAATGACGGAGATAATACCAATATAAATGGTCCATTATTGGACGTTATAAATCTTCCAGCCAACTCATTCCCGGTTGCCAGCGCTTCGCCCCCGTGTGCTAGGCTGGGCTCATCAGTTGGTACCTAGCACACCCACCAAGACGTTGGCTAGTGCACACCGTGGAGGCCACTGCGTAGGCTAATCGTAGCCACTGGCAGTGCCAATGCACTGTGAGAGACGTTGTCTCATTACCAAAAATTGATGCCTGCTTGGCTATCAGATGATATATATGTTGGTTCCCATAGGGAATCTGAAATATTTGTTCCGAATGAGTAAATTTATAATATCATTATAAATGGTCCATTATTGGACGTTATAAATCTTGTAAGATTTATACCATTTATATTGGTATTATAAATTTACTCATTCGGAACAAATTTTTCAGATTCCCTATGGGAATCAACATATATATCAAATGACGGAGATGATTTCACATTTTATTTTGTAAAGACTTAAGACACAATCTGGTGTAGGAAACTGGTTATTGAAGCAGGTAAAACTAGGTTGAAAAATTTAATAAAAACTTCTTCTGGTCCAAAACTAGTTGCAAGGAATAATAGAACTAAACTTGATGCTTTTCTAAAATTCTTCGACTTTGATATCATTGCATGTCATAAACCTCATTTTAGGTCCGTATTGAAAAATTTTTAACAGTTCAACAATAATGAAGGTGACTCAATTTATTCCACCTATTCAATACTTATATTTTCACTTATAGTTGTTACATAATTAAATTCTTAGTTACATGGGACATCTTAAATAAATTAAATGAAATCGAACCTAATTTGAAATTCACGAGAGAGGACGAAGTCGATAACTCATTGAATTTTCTAGATATAACCGTTACGCGTAAGGTTAACACTTTTGATTTCCAAATATTTAGAAAACCGACACAATCATCTACAACTATAAACAATTCCTCTTTACACCCGAGTTCACATAAACAAGCATCTTTTCACAGTCTAATTTATAGAGCACTTAGAATCCCTCTATCTCCCAAGAATTTGAAGAAAGAATTAAATTATATTAGATACCTCGCTAAACAAAATGGTTTCAAAATAGAAATGATCAACAAATTAATCAATAAAATTAAGAACAAATTATCTACGAATCTGATACCAGAAAAGACCAAAAAAACTGAGTATGCTACATTCACTTTTAATAATCCAGCTATACACCAGATTACTAGTGTATTCAAGAAACATAATTTTAATATAGCTTTTAGAACTACTAATACTAACCAGTCCATATTCTTTAATCATAAAAAAGTTAATTATGATAAGAATCGTTATTTAGGATCGGGAGTATACAGACTTAAAGGTACTCTGTGTAATTTTTCATATGTTGGACAGACTGGGAGAAATTTTATGACAAGATACATGGAACATGTTAACGCGGAAAAACATAGGAAATACTCAGCGATGAGTTTGCATATGAGGGAGACTGGTCACAGATTTGAATCCATAGAGAAAGACTTAGCGATAATTAGAAACATACAAAAAGGAAGAATGCTGAACGAATTAGAAAGTTTATACATCTATTTAGATCAGACGTACAATAAGCAAAAGAATCTCAATGAAACCATGGACAATAAAAGTATGCTACATGAATTAATGCCGGAATTATTAAAGTCAGTTAGTTCGAATAAATTTAGGATACCTAATATATTTAATTCTTCAAACCCTAATACTCCTCCCATACCTACAGATATTAGGCCTACTTCCAGCAATGCAGTTGACTCCGCCCCTTTGTCAGCCTCGTCACATTTGACTCCACCCATCCTCTCCTCCCTTCCGCACTCCCCTATTCCTTCCCCTCCGAGTTCACTACCGCCTCTGCAGCACAGTTATAACACCAGACTCAGAGCCAACAGACGGGCAGCAACCAACTCAACAGTAGTTAACAAATAACAACTTCCACTTACATGTAAGTCCTCATCTGTTTCAAAATTATGTAAGACTGAATTCTCTCCTTACGTTCAATTTCTTATTTCTTCTTTTCCTTCCCTTACAGAAAACTTATTTCTGCATCTGTTGACATTTTCTGGCAAGGATTCAGCCATTTTATTACCTACCGGTGCTAACGGCCTCTTACAATTTTTCAATAGACGCTTCTGCCTTACTTGCTACGAATTTCATCAGCGGCCTTGAAAAGATTGTATTCATGACAATCAAGTTTATGCTTGTGTACACGCCCTCATGTCGTTGGCTTTTTATTACTACCACTTTGATTTTCCAATATTTTATATGAACTGTTTTAATTAGAATTTTAATAGAAGTTTTAGTCTCCGACAAGATTATAGTTTAATCATAAGACAGTTTTCCATTAGCATCTTTTTATTTTATCATTTTTCACATTTTTATTGTTCCGAATTTTAACAACAGACTAAACTTTTAACTTCCACTTTTTATTTTAGTTGTATTTTTGATGATTGTATTTAACTTCCACTTTTAATTTAGTTGTATTTTTGATTATTGTATTTAGGCTGAAGATGCCCTTAATTGAGGGCGAAACATGTCCCATGTAACTAAGAATTTAATTATGTAACAACTATAAGTGAAAATATAAGTATTGAATAGGTGGAATAAATTGAAACACCTTTATTATTGTTGAACTGTTTTGATATCATTGACAATATCGTTTCATGAACTAATATTTTTATTGACAATTTGCTCTTTATCACCAAATTTGTGTGTGTGTGTGTGTGTGTGTGTGTGTGTGTGTGTGTGTGCGTGTGTGTGTGCGTGCGTGCGTGCGTGCGTGCGTGTGTGTGTGTGTGTGTGTGTGTGTGTGTGTGAGAGAGAGAGAGAGACTGCAATGATAAAACGAGAGTAGAAATAATGGCTCTTTTAGGAGTTTTTTTGTTCCTGACCGGAGTGAAAAGAGAAAGATATAGTTACGCTGAAGAACTACGGAAAGTAGATGCCACTGGTATGACCATCCTTAGCCATGTTCAGTATCAAGCTGTTTCATTTTTTGTTGCGAGCACTTCGTTTTGATAATGTGCGCACTCGTCAAGAACGACAATAATGTGATTAGTTATCAGCTATTAGGGGATAGCATACAAGCTTCCTGAACAGTTGTTGATTGAATTATTTGCATAGCGAGTTCGTCACAGACTAAATGCTCCTACGATTTCGAGGGCACTGGGGTTTTGTGCGGTATATGCCAAACAAACTGGCCAAATATGGCATAAAATATGCGCCCTGTGTGTCAGCAAATCACATTACATATCTAAATTTGAGCTGTATTGTGGAATTCAGAAACCAGGTCCTTTTGTGACGTCCAATCAACTATTTGACATTGTAGAAAGATTGGCTGTTTCGATACAAAATTTGAAATGAAGCCTTACCACAGACAACTAGTAATCCAGTTACGAGTTGGAAAAGTCTCTTTATGAAAATGGCTTCGCATTTCCCCCAAAATGCACATATTTTGTAGGAGCCGCATTCCATGCGGCGTGCGCCTGTCCATGTAATTTCTCGAGGCACACCCACCGGTGGGTTAAGCAAAAAGGGAAAAATTGTACCAGTCTTTATCAGATGGGGAAAATATAAACTAAAAATGGTACGATTAACCATCACTTATTGATTAAAAATGGGTATATTAGTCTAATTGGTCAGCAGAATTCTTATGAATATCCATTACAATAATTCATCCTGTTTTTTTTAAAAAAAGCCCTGGCCTTTTTTACCTACAGTATTTATTGGAGTAGAGAATACTATTGATCGCAACTGCGAGCTCACTGCATTAGCTTTACGACACCTTGATTCAATCTCTCTCACTATATTACCATCCTGGGAGAACACACAACCTAAATACTTGAAATTATCGACCTGTTCTAGCTTTGTATTACCAATCTGACATTAAATTCTGTTGAATTTCTTACCTACTGACATCAATTTAGTCTTCGAGAGGCTAATATTCATACCATACTCCTTGCACCTCTTTTCAAGTTCCAAGATATTACACTGCAGGCTTTCGGCACAATCTGCCATCTTTGCCATAAGACCTATCTGTGTCGGTGCAACGTAAAGCAACTAGCAAAAAAATCAATCTGCCATTAAGACCAAGTCGTCAGCATAGGCCCGACTGCTTACTACATTTCCACCTAACTGAATCCCTCCCTGCCATTTTATATCTTTCAGCAGTTGATCCGTGTAAACTACGAACAGCAAAGGCGAAAGATTACAGCCTTCTCTAACCCCTGTAAGTACCCTGAACCAAGAACTCATTCTACCATAAATTCTCACTGAAGCCTAATTGTCAACATAAATGCCTTTGATTGATTTTAATAATCTACCTTTAATTCCGTAGTCCCCCAGTATAGTGAACATCTTTTCCCTCGGTACCCTGTCATATGCTTTCTCTAGATCTACGAAACATAAACAGAACTGCCTATTCCTCTCGTAGCATTTTTCAATTACCTGGTGCATGCTGAAAATCTGATCCTGACAGCCTCTCTGTGGTCTGAAACCGTACTGGTTTCCATCCAACTTCCTCTCCTCTACTGATCGCACCCTCCCTTCCAAGATGCCAGTGAATACTTTGCCTGGTATACTAATCAATGGGATACCTCGATAGTTGTTGCAATCCTTCCTGTTCCCTTGCTTATAGATAGGTGCAATTACTGATTTTGTCCAATCTGAAGGTACCTTACCAACACTCCATGCTAATTTTACTACTCTATGAAGCCATTTCATCCCTGCCCTCCCACTATACTTCACCATTTCAGGTCAAATTTCATCTATTCCTGCTACTTTATGACAATGGAGTTTATTTACCATCCTTTCCACTTCCTCAAGGGTAATTTCACCAATATCATTTTCCTCCTCCCCATGAGCTTGGCTGTTTGCAACACCACCAGGATGATTTCCTTTTACATTGAGAAGATGTTCAACATATTCCCTCCACCTCTCCAGTGATTCCCTGAGATCTATTATGAATTCACCTAAATTACTCAAAACACTGTTCATTTCCTTTTTCCCTCCCTTCCTAAGATTCTTTATTACTGTCCAGAAAGGTTTCCCTGCTGCTTGACCTAGCCTTTCCAGGTTATTACCAAAATCTTCCCATGACTTCTTTTTGGATTCAACAACTATTTGTTTCGCTTTGTTTCTTTCATCTACGTAGCAATCCCTGTCCTGCCTCGGCCCTTGTTTGGAGCCATTTCTGATAAGCCTTCTTTTTACGTTTACAGGCTGCTCTCACTTCATCATTCCACCAAGATGTTCGCCTTTTCCCGTCTTTACACACAGTTGTTCCTAGGCATTCCCTTGCTGTTTCTACTACAGCATCCCTGTATGCCACCCATTCACTTTCTATATCCTGAACCTGCTTACTGTCTACTGTTCGAAACTTCTCACTAATCAAATCCAGGTACTTCTGTCTAATTTCCTCATCCTGAAGATTTTCTACCCTTATTCGTTTGCAGACAGATTTCACTTTCTCTACCCTTTGGCCTATGCTGACAACTTGGTCTTAATGGCAGACTGTGCCGAAAGCCTGCCGTCTAATATCTTGGAACTTGAAAATAGGTGCAATGAGTATGGTATGAAAATTAGCTTCTCAAAGACTAAATTGATGTCAGTAGGTAAGAAATTTAACAGAATTGAATATCAGATTGGTGATACAAAGCTAGAACAGGTCGATAATTTAAAGTATTTAGGTTGTGTGTTCTCCCAGGGTGGTAATATAGTAAGTGAGATTGAATCAAGGTGTAGTAAAGCTAATGCAGTGAGCTCGCAGTTGCGATCAGCAGTATTCTGTAAGAAGGAAGTCAGCTCTCATACGAAACTATCTTTACATCGGTCTGTTTTCAGACCAACTTTACTTTACGGGAGCGAAAGCTGGGTGGACTCAGGATATCTTATTCATGAGTTAGAAGTAACAGACATGAAAGTAGCAAGAATGATTGTTGGTACAAACAGGTGGGAACAATGGCAGGAGGGTACTCGGAATGAGGCGATAAAGGCTAATTTAGGAATGAACTCGATGGATGAAGCTGTACGCATAAACCGGCTTTGGTGGTGGGGTCATGCGAGGCGAATGGAGGAGGATAGGTAATCTAGGAGAATAATGGGCTCTGTTATGGATGGTAAGTGAAGTATAGGGAGACCAAGGCGACGATGGTTAGACTCTGTTTCTAACGATTTAAAGATAAGAGGTATAGAACTAAACGAGGCCACAACACTAGTTGCAAATCGAGGATTGTGGCGACGTTTAGTAAGTTCTCAGAGGCTTGCAGACTGAACGCTGAAAGGCATAACAGTCTATAATGATAATGTATGTATGTATTGTGAAACATGTTAAATCTGAATAACACGTGGGTGAGCGACGGGATAACGAAAGTTCAACCCCTGCTGCTAGTACATCTCAAAGAAAGCAATCTTCTTTGCTTACACAGTTAGTTGTTAACGACAAAAAATTTCCAGAGATAACTTCTCTGAATGCACAGTTGAAGTATTTGCCAAAGCAAATATACCTCTGGAAAAGCTGGAAAGCAGAGAGCTGAGAGCCTAAATTACTGTGTTTTCAAATGAAGAGCTGCCATGTGAAAGAACTCTACGTGAAGTATATTTACCGGGTAAGTTTCGATTTCATTGATCGGGTACGGTTTAGGTATTGCATCGAAACCATGCACAAAATTGAAAGATACCGAATTTGAGTGCGATTTCCATATCAAACTATCTTACCCGTACCCAATTGATCCAGTAATTTTAAATTATTTTGTTATAATTTGAGGTCTTTCTTCCTTTCTAGCATCTGACCACCAGAAAGGAACAACAGAGGCTCTAGTGGGGAAGAACATCAACATACTCAGTGATGAAACTACAGATAGATTGGGACGTTGTATTCCAGCTGGATCGAAAAGAAAAGAGAGCTGCACGTTGTTTCTGTGAACTATCTTGATGCAGGAAATGCTACAAACTACTGTCATGCTGTTTTAGAAGCCCTGTGCAGTTATAGTGTACCATATGATGCAATTACAGTGTTTGTTAATGACAGTGCCCTGTATATGACTCGGTGTTACGAAACATTAAGTGTGGTCATAGGGGATCATTTAATGCATGTACAGTGCTGGGCACATAAGATCAGCTTGGTTGGCAATAGCTGGGTCGCAGTGATGACAGATTTAAATCATGTGGTTGGGATGGTAAAGTCTGCATTTTTGAACACAAGGAAACAAAACTATAATTATTTGCAATTCTTAACATCAAAGTATGGTGCTTCAAAGGAAGCAAAGCATTTCCTGCACCTGTCATAACCCGATGGAATAGCTGGTTTCAGGCCGTCTTCTATTTGAGTGCTTACTTTACTGATCTTACATTTTTCAGGATGTCTGACATGAAAGACCAACAACTGTGGTATTAAGTACATGACTGATCTGAGTGACTGAGAAGTGAATAGGCTTCACTCCCATTTGGTTTTTGTCACAGATCATACGGCTGGATTGGTTGACCTCCTTACTGAACTTGAAGGGTCTCTGTATCCTACCTCTCACCTCCTTTACCCCAAACTGCATAACCTTGACGCCAGTTTTACCTTCATTTGCGAGGAGAATTTTTCTGCGGTAAAGAATGATGCTTTGATTAAGCTCACTCCTCTACAGCAGGCTGCATGTAGAGACACATTTGTCAAAGCTGCTCATTCTTCACAGTGCAAGCTAGCTACATTGGAAGCTAAAGACCCCAACCATAAGCATTTTGTGTCAATTTCTCAAGCTTTGTATCCAAAAAATATAATTTTGAATAACACTGATAAATTAGGTGAGCTTGAGAAATTGTTTGGGGTAACAGATCTCTCACGAAACGATAACTGGTCTGGTTACTGTTCTCGGAAACATGCAGTTCAAACCCAGATGAAAGAAAGTGAAAGTGATGTCATGCTTGCATTAACTGCAGTTCAGACAGAGTTCAGCATATTTGCTAAATACTGTCTTGAGTTGTTGTGGACCCCAAGGAACAATGTAGATAGCGAGCGCGTGTTGTCTCATTACAACACAGTGGTTACAGACAGTCGGTGCCATTTGAAAAAAAGCAATGCCGAAGTACTGACAATGCTCTCGTTTGAACAATGAATTTGCATTGTGTGTGAACCAAGGATAATAACTGCACTTCATAAACTTGGAATCATTAAAATTAACAATACTATGTGATTATTTTAACTTCGTAAATAGATGCTAATTTTGGAAAATATATAGATGCTAATTTTGAAACAAATTGATGCTAATTTTTCAGGTCCCTACCCATTAATATTGATAGCTCCCCATTGAATTCCATTTCATTCACCAAGTTGTTTCCAAGGAGTCCCTAGCCTGTCAAATGGGAGTGGGACTCTGTTACTCCCATAGGTCCAAGGCTTGCTTAAAATGTTCTGAGCTCAGTAAATTCATGAAGCAGGATGCTACCCTACTTGCACATAGTCCAAGTGAGGATCTCTCCTCTAACGGGTTATGGACCACCGGTGAATTGTATAGTCCTAGCCGCCTGACCACAAGGAGGGCCACGACTCAGAATATGTCCGAGATGCCCACTCCCATTGCATAGCAACTGGTATCCCGACTCTCAGGACCACTTACTAGGCCACTCAGCCATTGCCCATGGTTCACGAACTAGGACGTGACTACAGTAATCCACAAACATGAACCATCCACAAATATGAACCATGTATGTATGTATATTCCTCGTATAATTATTACTCGCCTGTACCATACTAACATTTTTCATTTCATTACCACACTTCACTTTATAAATTATAAATCCATAAGATTCTTACCGTTAAAATAACATGTTTTAGGATTCGACAAGAGTTGTTTATGCGTTAATATGGCTGATGATGACCCCTAGGTGGGTCGAAACCAGTTCCATGTAATTTAAAATATTGTAAATACATATTAGTATTGAATATGTGGAAACCTTTACTGTGTTATTATTCATATGTTATTGTAAAGAGACTGAGGAAATAATAATTGAAAAAGAACTAGTCTAGACAATATTTGCAATAACTGTGGCAAAAAACTATTAGAATTATGTGGAACGGAAGAACACTATATTAAGTTGTAATAATAATAATAATAATAATAATAATAATAATAATAATAATAATAATAATAATAATAATAATAATAATAATAAGATTAAACGGGTGGTGGCCAGGAGATGAAAGGGGTTATTTAACGTTTATAACAAAAACGGGTGTTAGTGCAATTGATCTAGTATTATGTTCTAAGGAGGCATTACCACTCATTAAGAGGATAAATGTTAAAGGTTGGGGAGAATCGCATCACTTACCCATAATTATAAATATGGTAAGCACGGGAGAGAATAGTGTGGGGAATTATCAAAGTAATATTAAAGGGAGATCAGTGACAAAATGTATATGGAGAGAAGATCTTAGTGCAGAATTCAAGGAATATTTTGAAGGGAGATCCTTTGAAATTATTAAGACAGGAATTAAGACCGCAATGGAAGAGAATAAAATAGACGAGGCGATAAAGCTAATAGAAAACACAATACTGATGGCAGGACATAAGTTGCGTGCTCGGGAGGTAAGAATACAAAGAAATAGGGGGTGGTACAATGAAGAATGCAGACAAAAAAAGCAGAAGTAATGAAAGCACTAGACACATTCAGAAAAATAGGCGGGCATGAACCAAGAACGGCATTCTGTAGCAAAAGAAAAGAGTACAAAGAATTATTGGTTAGAACTAAAGATTTGTGGCAGAAGAAACAGACTGACAGCTTAAACAGAGATGCTCTGAATAATGATAGTAAGAAAGTACGGCATAGAATAAATCAAATTTGTAAAGATAAAAAAAATATAACTCAGGTTAATATAAGTCATAGAGAATGGATAGAATATTTTAGTAAACTATTTAGTGGTGAAGATAGTTGGAAACAGGATGTACAGAAGATGAGAGTCTCAAGGAGTGGAGTGCACCCTGCCTGATTTAGATAAGGAAATTTCAGTCGACGAAGTAAAGGAAATATTAGAGAAAGGGAGGAAGGAGAAATTGGGAGCAATTTCAGGTATAAACAATTCTGGAAGAAAGCAGGCAAAAACAGTTTTATCCTAGCAAATATAGTCAAAATATTTAAGAAGATCTTCGAGGGAGCAAGTTTCCCTAAATCGTGGCAAGAAGGAATCATCTGTCCTGTATACAAGAAACATGGAGATAGATCTAACCCAGGTAATTATAGAGGGATTACATTGCTAGATTCTTTAAGTAAGATATACACAGAGATATTAGCAAAAAGATTAATGAATTGGGCAGAGGAGTACTTGATCCTGTCGAGATTACAAGCAGGATTCAGAAAAGGAATGAGGACAAGTGACAATATAATGGTAGTTAAAACAATAATAGAAATAAATATATTAAGAAGAAAAGAGGCAAGTTGTACATTACTGTAATCGATTTAGAAAAGCGTTCGATTCGGTGGGGAGAAGAGCTGTCGTCCACAAGTTGGGGCAGATCGGAGTATCAGCTAAAATTATAAGAGCACCATATATTCGGAATTTAAATGTATTGTCAAAGTTAAAAATGGTTTAATAGTGACATGTGATAGTGATGGATACAATGATTGGACGGTCTCTCCCCCCGGGTTGGTGGCCATCCATGGCTGGGGGAGGGGGATGTCCGTTCTTTGTTTCCAGTCGGTCGTGTGGAGTTAAATGTATTTGATTTACCCTAATTAATAATTCTGTTACCTCTCCAGGTAACTTCTAAAGTGGGTCTTAAACAAGGGTGTAAACTGTCCCCCATATTATTTTCGTTTGTTAACGATATTTTCCACTCAAAGGAATTTGAGAAATGAGCTTATCCACGTCTCGAGTATTGAGATATTCCAGGCCTAATCTTTGCGGACGATATCATTCTACTCGCCTTAACGCCCAACAAGATGCAAAATAGTATTAATGAGGTAGTGAACTACTGTAAAGAGTGGAATTTAAAGGTTAACCCACGGAAAACCAGAGTAATGGTTTGTAAAAGGGGTGTAAAGCTTTGTAAGAGTCAACAGTGGTGGTTGGGCAAGACAAAGAAGTGGTCAGAAAAATCAAATACTTAGGGACGATTATAAGTAGTAATGGTAGATGGTCAGACCAAATAAAAAGAGCGAAAGTGAGGGGTATAAGTGCCTTGGCTAGTATCAAAATATTAGATAAAAAGATGCCTAACATAGAATACAAAGTTCAGGAAAACATATTTAATGCAGTAGTTAAAGCTAAGGTATTGTATGGATCAGAAATTTGGGGAATAGATCAGGGAATTGTAGCATTAGTGGTAATCGTTCACAAATTTGCCAAAATAATTATGGGTCTGCCAAACTGTACTGCAAACAGTGGACTAAGAATGATGTGTGAAGGGGTGAGTATGTGGGCTGATATTGCGAAACAAATAGTCTAGTATTGGTTGAGATTAAAGACGGGGGAGGGCGGTAAAATATTAGGCATAGCCTATCAGCACCAAATGAAACATCTAAACAAAGGCTACTGGGTGGATGGGGTGAAGAAGCTTCTAGAGTATATGGGATTGGGATCATACTGGGTAAGTAATATATCAAGGGATGACAGGAGATTGCATAAGAAAGTAGTTCAAAGAGTGAAAGATATAGAAAGACAAACAATAAGGGCTGAATGCAACAGCAAGAGAACACTAATAGAATTTTGTAAAATAAGTGAGAATACGACTATAAGGGCACAAATGTTAACAAAAAGGGAAATGAGAGGATTAATCCGGTGGTTGATCAGAGTGTATAAATATAAAGCTTTAAAAGAAAAAAGAAAAAAATGACGAAAATAAATGTGTTTTATGTAATTCAAATATGGAAATGGCACATTTGATTAAGGACTGTAAAGAAACAAGAAATATTAGAGAGAAATACATAGAAAGGGAAGAGTTGGATAAAATCCTAAATGAACATGAACTTCACACACTTTCAAGGATATTAAACAGAGAATGGCAGTAACCGGGAAAAATAACTAAATTATTGAATATTATTAGAGGTATTTGAGGGGAAAAAATGTAAAGAAAACAGAGATAATTACATGTAGTTACGGAAGAGGTATCCTGGACTGTACAACTTAGGTAAAATCCAGGAATTACCTCATATGGATAAGGTCGTATACTTTCAGAGATATATTTAAGTAACTATTAAAGAATATGTCTGTGGTATTAAACTATAATTGTATGTGGTATCAGTTACAAGTGAGTTGCATTTCAAAATTGAACAGAACATGTGATAATGATGGATACGATGATCGGACGGTCTCTCCCCCGGGTTGGTGGCCATCCATGGGTGGGGGAGGGGGATGTCCGTTCTTTGTTTCCAGTCGGTCAAATATATTTGATTTACCTTAATAATTCTGTTTGCATGTGAGTGCAATGGTCGTGGCGGGTGGACTTTCTTCCCCTCCCCGGTGGGCAGTTGTCTCTGACTTTGGGGGGGGGGGGGGTCTGTTTGCTCTTTTTATAAGGATGTATAAATTGTGGGGTATGCAACATATACTAACATTATCTAACTGTTAACGAATTTGAATATCTTTGGATATTTTGTATCTTGCTTTCGGTTAGTGGTTTGTTGGTTTGTTTGAAGTACATTCAAATTTAACTACATGTAATATTTTAGATTACAATAAACGAATACGCTCTCCCTAGTTGGTAATTATCCGTGACTGGGAGAGAAGTGTATTCATTCATTCATTCATTCATTCATTCATTCATTCATTCATATATCTACAGTATTGTTTACATTGCATAAACTTAATACAGATGTTGATTCCCATAGGGAATTTAAAATATTTGTCCCGAATGAGTAAATTTATAATACCAATATAATGGTCCGTTATTGGACATTATAAATTTTTCCAGCTAACTCATTCTTGGTTGCCTGCGTTTCGCCCTCATGTGCTAAGTTAGGCTCATCAGTTGGGACTTAGCACACCACCCAAGACGCAAGGCTAGTGCATACCGTGGAGGCCACTGCGTAGGCTACTTGAAGCCACCAGCAGTGCCAATGCACTATGAGAACTATGTCTCATTTCCAAAAATTGAAGCCTGCCTGGCCATCAGATAATACAGATGTTGATTCCCATAGGGAATTTAAAATATTTGTCCCGAATGAGTAAATTTATAATACCAATATAATGGTCCGTTATTGGACATTATAAATTTTCCAGCTAACTCATTCTTGGTTGCCTGCGTTTCGCCCTCATGTGCTAAGTTAGGCTCATCAGTTGGGACTTAGCACACCACCCAAGACGCAAGGCTAGTGCATACCGTGGAGGCCACTGCGTAGGCTACTTGAAGCCACCAGCAGTGCCAATGCACTATGAGAACTATGTCTCATTTCCAAAAATTGAAGCCTGCCTGGCCATCAGATAATACAGATGTTGATTCCCATAGGGAATTTAAAATATTTGTCCCGAATGAGTAAATTTATAATACCAATATAATGGTCCGTTATTGGACATTATAAATTTTCCAGCTAACTCATTCTTGGTTGCCTGCGTTTCGCCCTCATGTGCTAAGTTAGGCTCATCAGTTGGGACTTAGCACACCACCCAAGACGCAAGGCTAGTGCATACCGTGGAGGCCACTGCGTAGGCTACTTGAAGCCACCAGCAGTGCCAATGCACTATGAGAACTATGTCTCATTTCCAAAAATTGAAGCCTGCCTGGCCATCAGATAATACAGATGTTGATTCCCATAGGGAATTTAAAATATTTGTCCCGAATGAGTAAATTTATAATACCAATATAATGGTCCGTTATTGGACATTATAAATTTTCCAGCTAACTCATTCTTGGTTGCCTGCGTTTCGCCCTCATGTGCTAAGTTAGGCTCATCAGTTGGGACTTAGCACACCACCCAAGACGCAAGGCTAGTGCATACCGTGGAGGCCACTGCGTAGGCTACTTGAAGCCACCAGCAGTGCCAATGCACTATGAGAACTATGTCTCATTTCCAAAAATTGAAGCCTGCCTGGCCATCAGATAATACAGATGTTGATTCCCATAGGGAATTTAAAATATTTGTCCCGAATGAGTAAATTTATAATACCAATATAATGGTCCGTTATTGGACATTATAAATTTTCCATTTACTCATTCGGGACAAATATTTTAAATTCCCTATGGGAATCAACATCTGTATTATCTGATGGCCAGGCAGGCTTCAATTTTTGGAAATGAGACATAGTTCTCATAGTGCATTGGCACTGCTGGTGGCTTCAAGTAGCCTACGCAGTGGCCTCCACGGTATGCACTAGCCTTGCGTCTTGGGTGGTGTGCTAAGTCCCAACTGATGAGCCTAACTTAGCACATGAGGGCGAAACGCAGGCAACCAAGAATGAGTTAGCTGGAAAATTTATAATGTCCAATAACGGACCATTATATTGGTATTGCATAAACTTGTCAATGATAGCGAGTTTATAGATAACATGAACCAGTAATGATAAAAAAGAAATTTACAAGTATTAATATCATGAAAAACTTATGTACTTATCTAGACTGCCGATCTTAAGTCCTTTGTCACCAAACACAATTTCAGGACTGTGGTCATGGAAAGTTTTGGGTAAAGCACACTGCTCATGGAGAGGGGAGGAGAAGCATGGGAAGGGCCTTGTGGAGCATTGTGGATCTCTCCTATTGGATGATAAAATCGAGTATACTGTACCTAGGCGAGGGGAGGGGGAAGTAGGGTGGAGCGCCGTGGAACCTATCAACCCTGGAGAGGGGAGAGAAGGTTATTAACCAACTTCATGTTAAAATGTAATGATTTTAGGTGAATAAAGTATGGAATTGAAATAGACTCTAACTATTAAATGTTGTTGTTGTTATTATTATGATAAAAGCTAATTTAATGAGTAAGTGTTGTCCAGATGTTATGTGAATAAAGCAAATAGGGAGAATTTTTTAAATGTGCATAGTCATTTAGGTTAGTTATATTAGCATTTTTTGCGGTGTAAATTTCTATTGCTTCCTTTACATTAAGAAAAATCTGTTTTATTTACCTAAAATCATTAATTTGGATTCATCCATTTTACATAAAAGTGCATTTTAACATGAAGTAGGTCAATAACCTTCTCTCTCCTCTTGAGTGTTCATAGAAGGTTCTACAGTGCTCCGCTCTACTTCCCCCTCCCCTCTCCACGCCACAGCATGCTCGATTTTATCATCCAGTAAGAGAGATCCACAATGCTCCAGAAGGCCCCTCCCATGCTTCTCCTCCCCTCTCTGCGAGCAGTGTGCTTTTCCCAAAACTTTCCATAACCACAGTCCTGAAATAGTGTTTGGTGACAATGGACATAACATTGGTGGTCTAGATAAGTACGCAAGTTTTTCATGATATTGAAAAAGAAAACCTACAACCTGTTTTCCAGTCACTGACCAGGTCAGGGATGTAATAAATGAATCATATATAGGCTATTAGTACGATGAGGTCGCCACTCCCAAAGTGATTTATGAATGACTGATAGATACTATGAAATGAGAATGGAGAGTGTTGCTGGAATGAAAGATGACAGGGAAAACTGGAGTACCTGGAGAAAAACCTGTCATGCCTCCGCTTTGTCCAGCACAAATCTCACATGGAGTGACCGGGATTTGAACCACGGTATCCAGCAGCGAGAGGCTGACGTCTGAACCACGGAGGCTTTTCGTGATATTAATACTTGTAAATTTATTTTTCATCATTACTGGTTCATGTTATATATAAACTCTCTATCATCGACAAGTTTACGAACGTAAACAATATTGTACATATATAAACATGTTTTAAGTGATTTGATAGAATCTGAGGATGTTCTTTTAGAACGAAACGTATCGTTCTTTGTATTATAGTGTGTATCTTACAGGTATGTTCATAGTGTTAATATTTATATTGTAATTGCTGTGTGTTTGGCAGACTGAAAAGTTTTCGTTACATTTAACTAAGTCGGCTCTGAAAAATGTGGCTTCATTCTTAACAAGGAGAAAGTTTAAACGTTAGTGTAGTTGAGGACCTAACTTATCAAAACTCGCTTCCTCTCTTAAATAAAACGGGTGTAAAATTTCATTAAATTACAACCCAAAACGCAATGCAGACTTCATTGAAATCTCAGCAACCAGCTACGTTAATACATATTTGATAATAGAAACAAGAATCCACAACCTCTGCTCTCAGATGCACAAAATAATAATAATAATAATAATAATAATAATAATATTGCCAATGAATTTCATACCTGAAAAATACAGCCACAGAGATTTGGCTGGTATCCCTGAGGAGCCACTCTTTATTTTTACAGGTTTCTTCACTTCCTGCAAAAACTTTTTTTCAGGTTGTGGCATTCTCTCGGTATTTCCTTCGGGGGAGTGCCAAGTCCTCCGCATTAGTACTGTGAAAGCATTGGGTGTCTTAATTCTATCTTTGAATTCACTGCTGTGAATGTCCAAATTTCTGGGAAGCTCTCAATTTCTTGTATTAATTCACCACTATCCTTCCTGGACTATTCAGTGCTGTGGTGCTTGCATGAATTTAATTAACTTTTCTGCATTAAATTACAATATGCAGAGAAATAAATGTGTGAAATGTGATAACCTACTTACCAAATTACACCTTCCACTTGCCCAAAATAGGATTGGATTCTATCCATACAAGTAATTTGTGAACTCTCACGACATGTCCTTCATACTGCTAGCACGTTACTAGCTGCAAGCGTTTTGCCCAAAAAATTGCTACCCGCAGCAAGTCGCCTTGCTGAGGAATGTAGACTTGCAACTGGTGCAGTGCAAGTAAACTGCTGCAATAACTTGCTAGTGTAAACCTAGTTGTGTACACTGTTCAAACTGTCCCCCCCTCTTGCTTTTATTACTGCTCAACCAGTACGTGGCATTCTTCTGGTTAATTTTTCCAACATCTCTGTGGTTATAGTTCCCGATGTTTGCAAAATGCACCGCTGGAGATCTTCAAAACTGTTGACAAAAGATTGTTTTGCGTTTTAATTCTTCCTACAATAGCTCGATGGGTAATAGATCAGATGACAAGAGTGGGGCCAGGTCATTACATGTAGAATTCCTGATGGCTCTTTGTTTCTTACATACTTCTTGCACAGCTTTAACGTGTGTTTTGGGTTGTGAGTCCTGCTGCAGAACACTCTCTCTTCCAGTTAGTCTAGTTCTTGATGATACTGCATTACTCGGTAAAATGCAATTGGTTCTGCTACTTCAAGATACCTTCCACTCTCACAAAGTCTCCTATAATACTACCACTCCCATGCTTCACATTTGGTGTTAAGGCACATAGCTGAGATGATGGGTTTGAACCCACTATTGGCAGACCTGAAGATGGTTTTCTCTAATTTCCCCATTTTAACTCCAGGCAAGTGCCTGGGCTGAACCTTGTGGCCAGGTTCTTCCTTCGCAATCCTAGCCCTTTCCTACCACATCATCACCACAAGACCTATCTTTTGGTGCGCCGTAAAAAAAAAAAAAAAAAAAAAAAGGTGTTGGGCAACCTTCCAACATTTTTTTCTCCTGGATGACTGCGGAAACGCTAAGATTTGACCCAAACTTTAAATTTTGGCTAATCAAGCCATAGCGCAGGTTTCCACCGGTCAGTGGTCCAATCCTTGTGTTGTTTGGGCTACTGAAATCTGAGATTTATGTCTGTGCATTAAAAGAGGTCTAATGGCAGGTACACATCCACACAACCCAATATCATTATTTCTCAGTTGGCACTGGTTGATCTCTGGTTCTGTTAATTTCAGTGTAGAGGTCAACAGTTGTAAGCCTTCTGCTATGCTTGCTTGAAATAACGTCTTGAACAGCAGATATTCTCGTAGGATGTCCAGACTTAATTATCTTTGCGAGTGCCTGTCTTGCTTTTGCTTCAAAGCAGAGTGAGTGGCAATTTTAGAAATCCCTTATTTTGCAGTAATCTGCTGCTTTGACGAACTAGCTGTCTTCTAGGCACATACCATAATAGCTTGCTTTTCTTCACTTATGATAGATTGTTGTTTAATTTCTGCTGTGAAAGAATATCCTTAGAAAATTCTAACAGTACTGTTGGAAAACAGTCCAAACCAATGAGACATTCAAAAAGGATGGAGTAAAAGTCCAATAATGGACTGTTTATATTGGTATTATTATCAAGGGTTCCGACTGACTTCGATAGCAATGAGAATATCAACTTATAGATTATGATGACTTCAATAGCTGTGGATCTCACAGTGGAATGGAGTGTTGTTGCAATTCCATTTCATTATGTAGTGCGGGCTATGGTGCGCCACTCGCCTATTGGTCCGCCATGCTGAAGGCGTAGTCGCAGATTGGCTTTGGCTGTTCTTCAATAATTGAAACATGAAGGAGCATGATGTAGGTCTATCTGCCTTGATTTACTTGATGGTTTACTTGATAAGCACAGCGGTAAGATCAGTTTGGATAACTTCTTAACTATAGTTCTATTTTCTTCAATTTGTGAATGTATTAACTAACTCTCTTTACATGTTACAAACAGAAAATTACTCTGAAACTCGTATTTACTTATTGAATATCCTAATAGTTTGAACCCTATTTTACATTAGTATATTAGGGTTATAGTTTTTATTAATTAATGAATTATTGGTCCTTGACACAAAATTAGGAAGCTAACTGTTGAAGATGTAGCAGTAGGATTTTTTAAACAGAGGGTATAATGGCTTTGAGAGTTCCGCATGACAATTGTTTAGGTGACACTCAAGATGGAACTTGTCCTTTGAGAGTTAAATGGGAATTCCCTCCTAATCACCGGCGACTTCAACGCTAAACATGGGGCTTTGAACAGTCCCGTTGAGGATGCACAAGGCAGACTTTCCTACGACTTTTGCAACTCGCCTAATTTAACAGTACTAAACAATAGAGATAAACCGACATAGACACACCAACTTGCAGTTATATTTAGACGTAAGTGTATGAAGTCTAGCACTTCTTCCTCTCATCTATGATTGGGACGTGACATACAACACTCGCTGACTACTCTCTAATTATGATGATCTTAAAATTGATTGCAGAAATACTGTTACTAAATGCTAATCATTACTCATCCAGGACCTATAGTACAGAGTATTCCAAATGGTCTCGCTTCCAACAGGCTGCCAAAAGAAACCCACTAAAGAGGTAGCAGCTTCCTGCAACACAACTATGTATTGTAATCCAGCTTAAAATCCAATTGCAATATTAATAAGTAGAAGTTTCATTCCTAATGTGGAACATCTTCAGCTAAAAAAAATACAAAAATTGGCATAAACAAAATAAAAAACATGATGATGATGATGATGATGATGATGATGGTGATGATGATGATAAGATAAAATTTTCCTTCATGTTGGGATAAAACCTCAACAAGTCAATGTTTGAGTTTGAGATAAAATCTGACGTAAGGGATCTTCTTTCTTCAAAAGCTGGAGAAGTATAAAATGTAAAATTTTAAAAAACGATGTTTGGGGGAAACTCCTAAAGAATAACGAAGTTTAGGTTTCCCTCCCGTCGGCTTCACTCCCCATCACATTTCCCCTACTTTCCCCTCAATTTCCCCTATTTCACCTCATGCTCCTCTCACAGCCACACACATACACAGATAAACATAGCGGGACCACTGGGAGGTAAGCATTTTCATTGTTCTTCAGACACTTCACCACTGTATATTTACAAGGGTTTTTCTTTATTTCCTTTTTAAAAACAGATTTTAATTTCTTTCGTTACAGACGTCCTTCAACATCTTAAAATTTTAGAACAAAAAATCAACTTCGGTTGTTCTTTAGGAGTTTTTTCCCTAACTTCGTATTTTTAAATTTTACATTTTAAGTCTATCCTCAAGATAGTATAAGTACACACTTTTCCAGCTTTTGAAGAAAGAAGATCCCTCTTTTTTTTTTTTAGAAATGATATTTGTTCATGGCGTCGACCCCTGTGGATCTTTTGCCACTGCCTGCACTTGCGTGTAATTGGAATTGCAGAAGTGTAGAGTGTTGAATATGAGGAAAGGAACTTTAAGGACGACACAAACCCCCAGTCCCCAGGCCAGGCATATTAATCATTTACAATCAAAAACCCTGACCCGGCCGGGAATCAAACCTGGGGCCGCTGGGTGATAGGTGGACGCATTGCCCCCTACACCGCGGGGCCGGACAAGAAGATCCCTTACATCAGATTTTACCTCATACTCGAACATCGACTTGTTGAGATTTTAACCCAACATGAAGGAATGTTTTATTATTTTACTAGCTG
Source organism: Anabrus simplex (assembly GCF_040414725.1). Taxonomy (NCBI): domain Eukaryota; kingdom Metazoa; phylum Arthropoda; class Insecta; order Orthoptera; family Tettigoniidae; genus Anabrus; species Anabrus simplex. Next base: position 44,216,258 of record NC_090266.1, on the reverse strand, counting down.
ATGTACCCGTGCTGCGCTATGGGATTCTCAGAAAGACTGACTTTGTGGTTTTCCTAACTGAAGTCAGCATTCTGGTGAAAGAAGAATTTGTAAGTTACGAAAAGATGAGACACATGAAATTCTAGGTGTAAGGCTCATTTCTAAAGATAATAGGCAACTTGATATATTTGGAGTGTACAGATCGGGAAAGGGTAGCACTGATGCGGATTCGGAATTATTTGATAGGATAGTCAGCTATGTGGGAAACGACATGGAAAGAAATGTGATTGTAGCGGGAGATCTGAATTTGCCAGATGTCAATTGGGAAGGAAATGCGAACGACAGGAAGCATGACCAACAAATGGCAAATAAGTTAATATGGGAAGGAGAGCTGATTCAGAAAGTGATGGAACCAACCAGAGGGAAAAATATCCTGGATGTCGTGCTGATAAAACCAGATGAGCTCTATAGGGAAACTGAAGTAATAGATGGTATTAGTGATCATGAAGCTGTTTTTGTGGTAGTTAAAAATAAATGCGATAGAAAGGAAGGTCTTAAAAGTAGGACTGTTAGGCAGTACCATATGGCTGATAAAGCAGGTATGAGGCAGTTTCTAAAAAGTAACTATGATCGGTGGAAAACAGTAAATAAAAATGTAAACAGGCTCTGGGATGGGTTTAAAGAAATTGTTGAGGAATGCAAAAACAGGTTTGTACCTTTAAGGGTGTTAAGGAATGGTAAAGACCCACCTTATTATAATAGAAAAATAAAGAGACTAAGAAGGAGGTGCAGACTGGAAAGAAATAGAGTTAGAAATGGCTGTGGAAGTAAGGAGAAATTGAAGGAACTTACTAGAAAATTGAATCTAGCAAAGAAGGCAGCTAAGGATAACATGATGGCAAGCATAATTGGCAGTCATACAAATTTTAGTGAAAAATGGAAGGGTATGTATAGGTATTTTAAGGCAGAAACAGGTTCCAAGAAGGACATTCCAGGAATAATTAATGAACAAGGGGAGTGTGTATGTGAGGATCTTCAAAAGGCAGAATTATTCAGTCAGCAGTATGTAAAGATTGTTGGTTACAAGGATAATGTCGAGATAGAGGAAGAGACTAAGGCCAAAGAAGTAATAAAATTTACATATGATAACAATGACATTTACAATAAGATACAAAAGTTGAAAACTAGAAAAGCGGCTGGAATTGATCAGATTTCTGGGGATATACTAAAGACAATGGGTTGGAATGTAGTACCATATCTGAAGTACTTATTTGATTATTGTTTGGTCGAAGGAGCTATACCAGATGAATGGAGAGTTGCTATAGTAGCCCCTGTGTATAAAGGAAAGGGTGATAGACATAAAGCTGAAAATTACAGGCCAGTAAGTTTGACATGCATTGTATGTAAGCTTTGGGAAGGCATTCTTTCTGATTATATTAGACATGTTTGTGAAATTAATAACTGGTTCGATAGAAGGCAATTCGGTTTTAGGAAAGGTTATTCCACTGAAGCTCAACTTGTAGGATTCCAGCAAGATATAGCAGATATCTTGGATTCTGGAGGTCAAATGGACTGTATCGCGATTGACATGTCTAAAGCATTTGATAGGGTAGATCATGGGAGACTACTGGCAAAAATGAGTGCAATTGGACTAGACAAAAGAGTGACTGAATGGGTTGCTATATTTCTAGAAAATAGATCTCAGAGAGTTAGAGTAGGTGAAGCTTTGTCTGACCCTGTAATAGTTGAGAGGGGAGTTCCTCAGGGCAGTGTTATCGGACCTTTATATTTTCTTATATATATAAATGATATGAGTAAAGGAGTGGAATCGGAGGTAAGGCTTTTTGCGGATGATGTTATTCTCTATAGAGTGATAAATAAGTTACAAGATTGTGAGCAACTGCAACGTGACCTCGAAAATGTTGTGAGATGGACAGCAGGCAATGGTATGTTGATAAACGGGGCTAAAAGTCAGGTTGTGAGTTTCACAAATAGGAAAAGTCCTCTCAGTTTTAATTACTGCGTTGATGGGGTGAAAGTTCCTTTTGGGGATCATTGTAAGTATCTAGGTGTTAATATAAGGAAAGATCTTCACTGGGGTAATCACATAAATGGGATTGTAAATAAAGGGTACCGATCTCTACACATGGTTATGAGGGTGTTTAGGGGTTGTAGTAAGGATGTAAAGGAGAGTGCATATAAGTCTCTGGTAAGACCCCAACTAGAGTATGGTTCCAGTGTATGGGACCCTCACCAGGATTACCTGATTCAAGAACTGGAAAAAATCCAAAGAAAAGCAGCTCGATTTGTTCTGGGTGATTTCCGACAAAAGAGTAGCGTTACAAAAATGTTGCAATGTTTGGGTTGGGAAGAATTGAGAGAAAGAAGAAGAGCTGCTCGACTAAGTGGTATGTTCCGAGCTGTCAGCGGAGAGATGGCGTGGAATGACATTAGTAGACGAATAAGTTTGAATGGCGTTTATAAAAGTAGGAAAGATCACGATATGAAGATAAAGTTGGAATTCAAGAGGACAAACTGGGGCAAATATTCATTTATAGGAAGGGGAGTTAGGGATTGGAATAACTTACCAAGGGAGATGTTCAATAAATTTCCAATTTCTTTGAAATCATTTCGGAATAGGGTAGGAAAGCAACAGATAGGGAATCTGCCACCTGGCCGACTGCCCTAAATGCAGATCAGTATTGATTGATTGATTGATTGATTGATTGATTGATTGATTGATTGATATGTCATTACAAAAATGTCAGTAGGAATGTAGCGATTGAAAGCAATATTATCATACAAATGCTCCATTAAATGAAAAACTGCACATTTTCTCAGTTTCAACAAATAGTACTACGGTGCCGATCTAACAGTCCAAAGTTCCAGAGTTGGAATGACCATGCCGCAGACAGCCGCGAACACTCCTCCGCCATTATTCCGTTAAATATGCACACTGCTCATTCCAATCAGTGCCTCTGAGTAGGGATTGAATAGCTCGAATTTTATGATGAACCAGTGTCTTGCGTACCAGTATTATCAGAAAATTTATGAAGCAGAGGAATGTCATACTAAAGAAGGAAGTCATCTAACTCCCCGGCTACTTCCCGCCAATATTCAGGCAGGCTGTTACACACGGTATGACCGGGCGAGTTGGCCGTGTGGTTAGAGGCACGCAGCTGTGAGCTTACATCCCGCAGAGAGTGGATTCGAACCCTATTGTCGGCGGCCCTGAAGATGTTATTCCGTGGTTTCCCATTTTCACACCAGGAAAATGCTGGGGCTGTACCTTAATTTAGGCCAAGGTCGCTTCCTTCACACTCCTAGCCCTTTCCTATCCCATTGTCACCATAAGACCTATCTGCTTCAGTGTGACGCAAAGCAAATTTTAAAAAATACTTAGTACGCAGCAGTAATCTTATCGATCGGAGGTGAGTGGCAACAGAAGACACAGAACAAATCACAACATGCAATGGTCAATGTAATGTTATTGTTGATCAATTTTATGAGCTTTCCATATTGTAGCCCTTCACATTTAGTTTTCTTTCGACTCTGCGATATTAGGGCGCCTTAAAAAGGTATTAATAGCTTAGAATGTAGTTCCTTATTCTCAGACTTTACATACTGAATTTTATTAAATTCTGATTAGCTATTTTCTCGTGACTCGGCGCTGGTATGGACTTTGTAACAACAATTCAAATTCATGAATATCTCTGTGATCATAGCCAGAAGACATAAATGATCAGAAATTTAATATTATACAACTTTAGTTATGTAGTATTTATCGATACCACTAATAACATAAATATTTGAGAATTAAATTGTACACCTTCCCCTAAACTACCATTTCACTCACCGTGAATAATATTATTTATGCCTCAGATTATAGCGACTTATTCCTCAACTCTCCCTACCGATTTTCATTATGATACGATCACTAATAACATAAATATTTGAGAATTAAGTTTTAGGCCTTCCCCTAAACTACCATTTCACTCAGCGTGAATACCATTATTGATGGCCCAGATTGTAGAGACTTATTCCCCGACTTTGTATACCGCTTTCTCATGACGAGTGTACGTACGTACATACATACATACAGACAGGCATACAGACAGAAATTACGGAAAATTAAAAAGTGCATTTCCTTGTTGCTGTGGACATGACCGATACAGAAATACCCTTTTTCAATTCTGAGCAATGTACAGGCAAAAAACTTATTTTATTCATATAGGTTAATATTATATAAGTGTTCTTTATTTCGTTTGTGCCAATTTTTGTATCTTTTTTAGATGTAGATGTTCCACATTAGGAATGAAACATATACTTTTTGATATAGTAATTGGATTTTAAGCTGGATTATGTTTTATAAATACATAGACTAGCAATTAAAAACAAATAAGTATTGTAAGGTGGGATTCTCCAATTAACCTAACCTTAGTTGAGTTGATGCCAATACAGGACAAAAAATGAGATTTATAAGTTGTTCCTGCAACACTGCCACCAAATTAGAAAACATTGTAGAGAAATTAACTGATGCAAAGCAAATCTACCAAAAATTTCTCAAAAACTGTGTAATGAAGAACTGATAATTATGCGAAAACATGTACCGACTTGTCATAGGAGAGAGAAACAAAGCAACTGCCCAGTCCTACATCAGATATATCACGACATTTAGTTAGCTGTCAAAGTGTAGTACAAAAAATCAGAATGCCGGGAAGAATTCTGTTCAATCCATACAAAAACTCATACGTAATACCTTATGGTTTTGTACTACTGGCAGATCGGCAAAATCTTATTGCAAATATTCACTCAATGTGCATAGTCACATGGTTGTAACTCTTGGGCTAAGGACATTCTGTAAGGTTTCATTTTTAGGAGTTCACTTGCTTTATAGGCTAAGAAATTTGAGAAACCTGTTCCCTTTGCATGAAATTTCTGTGGAGAATACTTTAATATTCCACCGGTCTGATTGAGTATATCTTCTGTTAGAATGATAGTGTGTACTGTGTATGATGTGTAACTGGCTTGCTTGGAAAAATTGCTGGAAATGAGCTTTTTGTCACAAAAATCATATTGAATCGTTTTTACATTAAAATTATTCTAATATTAATTTCTTTTTTTCCAGCACATTCATTATCGAGAAACAGCCACCGCAAGTAATGAAGACTAACACCAGGTTCACCTCCACTGTGCGGCTGCTTGTTGGTGGGAAACTCAATGTTCACATGACACCACCTCAGGTAGGCAGTTTGTATGTTCAGTAGAATCCCTCTTATCTAGCAGCACTGGAACTGGACTAGTGCTGAATAACTGATTCTCCCAGTCAGGTGAGATTTTCTATGGATTAGCTCAAAAATGCGATATTCCACTTGCAAGGTCTCACTTTTTCAATATAGGCATATTGTAGAACTTCCTGGACTTCTATACAGTATTACAGTAGATAAAAATTATTTCAGTACATAACTGCTTATATTAAATGCAATGGACCGTTGATAATGTATTAAATAATAACTCTTAAGCATTACCATATATACAAATTAGGTGACGTGGTATAAAGTAGTCTTCAGAACTGACATCACTGATCGCTGCAAATTTTTGAATGAGGTGTAATTGTCTTTACTCCAATGATGAGCAGCCAGGCAGATGAAGATTTCAACTTCTTAAACATGCATCTGGTACTCGTCTGTCTGCATGTCTCTGAGGCATTTTAGGAATTTGTTTGAATGCAGTGCAACTGTATTGCATCATGAGTTTACTTGTACATTCGCTATTGTATGAACTGAAAGAAATTTTTCAATTATACTTCTTCTTTCCACGATACTCGTGCTGTTGGCTGAGAGACATCTTCCTCTTCCCTCTCCTCTTAGCTCTGTTTACAGATGACTTGATTATTATTTCATTATCGAGGGAGCTTGTGATGGGAGTAAAGTTGTTGATATCCTACTTTTCCCCAACTTCTATCTCATCAGTCTTCCAGCATTATCATGGGCCAATATATTCCAAATCTATGCAAGTTATTTTTTAAAATGTGTCTACCTCCAGCATTTGGACAGAGTAGCAGTCGTGCAGTCCTTATTTTGTTTATATCCCTTAGGCGATGTTTCATTTCTTATTGGATGGCACTTTTGTTCATGTGATGTGTATTTTTCTCAGTTGTTCATTTTCGAAATGTTCTTGGAAAAAGTCTTTTTCATTTCTATGTTCGGTCTTAATTTAAAAAACTGTTCTCTTCACCTGTTATTCTTTCCGGAGTGAGTATTGTCCATTCAAGGTTATGAATTACATTATTGGTTCCGTATTGAATTAAGATTACATATAATTTTAAAAAGTTTATTCCACCTACTCAATACTGTACAGTAATTGCAATGTCTATAAATACATTACAATATGTTATCAAGGGACTAGTTTCGACCCTGTGTGGGTCATCATCAGCCTAAATAAGATACACTTTGATTTGGAAAATTCTAAATTCCCATGGAGTGAATTAGATATTTTTCACCAATAGAGCATGTCAAAAATGTCAAAAACATATCAGATGTAAGGCTTTTCAGACGTTTGCTCTATTAACCAGCATTCCGTCTTAGGTCTGACACTAGACTCATCAGAGTGGGATGTGTCAGATGAGTCTAGTGTCAGACCTAAGACGAAACGCTGGTTAATAGAGCAAATGCCTAAAAAGCCTTACATCTGATATGTTTTTGACACACTTTGATTTGCCGATGTCCTAGAACAAAATTACATTGTGGAAACAAAAATTAAGAGTGAACTGTGTATGTGGTCCGGTAATATACATATAAAATGGAGTGGATGAAATGTTGATAGATAAAATTATGTTGTACTGATCAATGACAAATAAAATTTCGGTTTTACATATGTTGCAATTAGACTGTAAGAATAGTATCACAATTTTCTACAATGATGATTAAAATGTTGCCCCCTCCCCCCCCCCCCCCCCCTTTTAGTGAATACTTGCACATTAAAAGTATAAGATGCCGGTCTGAATACAAAGTCCAGATGCTTCTATTGAGTTCTATATTTCATGTGCATCTTCAGGTAGAAAATTGAATGTTGAACATTGGCGCAGAGGGTGTCTGTCTAGCTTAAGGTCCAATATATCTGATACAGAAATTAAATGTAGGCAAAACCATGTGACTTCTTATAATATAATGGATTCTTTCTTTGATACGAGGAACATTCCCAATCCAAGTTGGAACCAATAGCACCTGATGATGAAAAAATTTAGAATTAACGCAAGGTTTTTTAAAGAAAGGAATGGCGAAAGGTGAAGAAAATGAAAAAGAATGAGTACTCACCTTGCACGCAATATGAACGACTTGACCGGTAGTCTGCAACTGCAGTAATGGCAGTGGCAAGGAATAGGAGGGGAGGAAAGCTGGTGAAGGGAGGAGCAACCCGGTGGAGCGGGTGGCGTGCGAAGGCAGGGGCGGGGAGTGGGGAAGTGCCTTAAAGCGAGGCCGAAGGGTGGGGGGAATGATGGTGATTGTATTGACGGAGGACCTTTAATTAACTTAGAGAAAGATTTTTGATCTGCTAAATTGTTTTTCCTGAAATAGGTAATGAATAAATCAAGTAAAATATTAGGCTTTTCTGATATTTCATTAAGGTTATAGTTAGCTGGTGCAGATGTATATAAAAAATTCTCGATTATATTAAGCAGAGGGCCCTTGTTAGCAATTTCGAGAATGTCCATGTCTTGTTCAGTATTTGTGAATTTATGATTGTAATCGACGATATGTTGGCCTATAGCCAAAAATTTATTACATTTGACTGCATTGATGTGTTCGGAATATATTAAAACTCCTTCCGGTTTGCCCTACATAAGAAATATTAGTGCATGAGTTACATTTGAGCCTGTAAACACCTGATTTTGCGTACCTGTTGACCTTGTTGATATGTGACGTGTTATGTAGAATATGTGTACTGTTATTGGTTTTGAATGCTATTTTTATGCCTTTTCTCTTGAAAATATTAGTGATCTTATGAATTTTGTTATTAAAAGTGAAAGTGGAAAAGGATTTGTATTTAGGTAGTTCTTTCTTAAGTGTTTTGGGACGAAATTTGTGTTTATTGCTTATACTTTCGATGAAGTGGCTACAGAAGCCATTGAATTTTGCTATACTGCGAATAGTATTCAATTCAGTGGAAAGATCTTTCTTGGCCATGGGTATGTTGAACGCTCGGTGAGCGGTACAATAAATTGTACAGAAAAACTAAAGTTGATGAATTTGGGACTTAACCTTAAATGACAGTTCAGTTGTTGAATAAGTGAAGGTTGTAATGTGGATACACTTTGGGCTAAATTTAAAGGAATCATTTGGGAAGGAGAGGAGAGATTTGTACTTGTTAAGAAGATTGCTGTGAAAGTGAAAAATGAAACCAGGAAAGCCAGAGACAAAGAAATGCAAAACGGAAGTCAAAGGAATGAATCTAGAGTAAACGAACTGCAGCAGAAATACAGAGATCAGAAGCTACGAGTAAAGAAAATTGTGGCTGAAGAGAAACTGAAAGCTTGGACTGATTTCACAGATAAACTAGAGCAAGACAGCAAACCTAATTCTAAACTACTTTACCGAACAATACGAAATATAAGAAGAGACAATGAATACATAACAGCAATAGAGGAACCAGATGGTAACATAGTTAGGGAAGAGACAGAAATAAGGAAGATCATGAAATCCTATTTTGATAATTTATACAACAGTACTGGGAAAGACTCCAATGATGTAACCACGCAGGTCAGTTTAAGCTACAATGATGAGCCTGACCAAGAGAGCCCGCCAACATGGAAGGAAGTAGAGATGGCCCTTAATAGTATGTCCAAAGAAAGATCAACAGGATTTGATGAAGTCAGTGCAGATATGATCCAAGCAACTGGTGCAATAGGAATACAGTGGCTTCATAGAGTAATTAATGCAATATGGAAGGATAGGAAAGTCCCAGATGATTGGAAAAAGGGAATAATACTTCTCTTCAAAAAAGGAAGCTGGCAGAAATGTAGCAGTTATAGAGGGATCACTTTATTGTGTCATGGTTTGAAAATATTTGAGAAAATACTTGAAAAAAGGCTAAGGAAAATAATAGAACCACAACTACAGGAAGAACAATATGGATTCAGAGAACACCGATCAACTACCGATCTCATATTTGCACTTAGAATACTGTTAGAAAAGCATTGGAAGAAGGGCAAAGACTTAACACTAGTGTTTTAGGATCTCGAAAAAGCATTTGATAGTGTTCCAAGGAAGACTATATGGAAATGCTTAAGAAAGAAAAATGTACCCAAAGGGCTTATCCAGAAAGTTAAAATGCTTTACGAAGAATGCTGCAGTTGCGTACAGATAGGAAACGGTAATTCTGATTGGTTCCAAACCACTAAAGGAGTGCAACAAGGCAGTACCCTTTCACCCTTACTTTGTATCACTGTCATGGATGAAGTCATGAAAGAAATTAAGCAGAAGAACAATATGGACATCAATGCATTTGCTTTTGCAGATGATGTAGTAATTTGAAGAAATACAGAGAAGGAAGTCCAAGAGAGGCTGAACATTTGAAAGCACACGGATTAACAATAAATAAATCGAAAACTGTTACTATGTCTGTCAACAGGCTGAAGAAGAAAGGAAAAATAATGCTGGAAGGTACACAGCTGGGAACAGTAGACCAATATAAATATCTTGGGTGCATCATTTCAAGTGATAACAGAATACAGCATGAGATTAACAACCGCATTGAAAAATCAGCTCTGTTTTACCATCAAGTTCAGAACCTCCTCTGGAACGAACAAGTTCCCTTAAGATCAAAGCAGATTCTATTCCAGTCATACTTCACCCCCATAATAACATATGGCCTAGAAACCTGCACAACAACCCAACAAGTGGATAGCAAACTACAAGCCACAGAAATAAAGTTCCTACGAACTATGGTACAGAAGACAAAAAGGGACAGGGTAAGGAATGAAAGAATAAGGGAGGAGGCTGGTGTGTACCCATCCCTGAATGAAAAAGTGACAAGGGCCCGTTTGAAATGGTTTGGCCATGTCAAATGAATGGACGATAGAAGGACAGCAAAACAATGGCTACACACAGTCGTGGTCGGAAAACGACCGGTAGGAAGACCTAGGAAGAGATGGCTAGACCTAGTGAAAGAGGACATAGGAACAGGAGGAGTCAGCTGGGATGTCGTCTTGAGAGAAGAGTGGTACATGGACAGACAGAAGTGGAGAGTGCTCGTAAACCACACCCGGGCAACTGGAGTGGAAAACATGATGATGATGATGATGATGATGATGATGATGATGATGATGATTAGGGCCGGATGTTTATGCAGTAATAGGTTAGATTGCAAACTTACTGAAGCGAGTGACAAGTAGAGTCTACCTTCACAACGATTATGCTATGGGGTTTGCATAAATTTTAGAGGTAGTGCCCATCAGAACCCCTATAATTTATGTTGCTACACTATGGAAAAGCGGGTAGCCGACACTGCCTACTAAACAAATTAGTTTGCATTCTAACCTATTACTGCATTAACATCCGGGCCCTAATGATGATGAAGGGTAAAATGACCTCAAACCCTATTTATTATACAAGGGAAATAAGAAAATTAAAAAGAAAATGTAGAATAGTAAACAAGAGAATCAAAGAGGGTAGGGAGAGTAGAGAAACTAGAAAACAGCGAATGAGGGAACTGAATAGAGTGAAAAAGGAAGCAAAAGAGAATTATATGATTGGCATTCTTGAAGAGCGTAATGACCACAAAGGGAAATGGAAAAGGCTGTACTCATATATTAGGAATCAAAAAGGAAAAGGAATCCAAATTCCTACAATAGTGGGAGAAGGGGTTGAACACTATTTAACAGATACTGAGAAAGCAAATCTATTTAGTAGGGAATTCAGAGATTCAGTAGATGATTGTCAGGAGTTGGAAACCGAAACAGAAGATAGAGAGGGAGAGACACATAGGGCAACAAGAAGCTTCTCATTCACAAATGAAGATATTCTCAGAGAAATCCAACTGCTTCAGCAAGGAAAAGCAGCAGGAAGTGATCAAGTTACTGGGGAGGTATTAAAGGCAATGGGGTGGTACATAGTGCTTTATTTAAAACTTCTCTTTGACTGTCATAAATAATAGTGTAATATCAAAGGAATGGAAGGATTCTATAATAATACCAATTTATAACGGAAAGGGTGATAAAAGGAGAACTACAGACCAATCAGCCTGTCCAAATAGTTTGTAAAATACTGGAGAGTTTAATTGCAAAGTACATCAGAGGGATATGTGATGATAAAAATTGGTTCATAAATAACATTGAGGATTGTTCAGATTTACAAGGGACCTTGAGAGTATCCAACAATGGGCTGAAGAAAATAAAATGAAGGTTAATAAAGGCAAATCAACTGTTACAACATTTACAAACAGGTGTTTTAAAACTGAATTTGTATATACTTTGAATGAGGTAGTTATCCCCAAAGATGGCAAGTGCAAATACTTAGGTGTGAGATTTGAAAGTAATTTGCACTGGAAGGGTCATGTTGATGACATTGTTGGGAAAACATACAGATCGTTACATGTCATAATGAGGCTACTTAGAGAGAGAAAAGTTACTTAAGTGTGGTTCGTCCATTGTTGGAATGTGCAAGCAGTGTTTGGGATCCTCACCAAGAATACCTAATAAAAGAAATAGATTATGTGCAGAGGACAGCAGCAAGATTCGTAACAGGGGATTTCAGGAGAAAAAGTAGTGTATCAGAAATGTTAGAGAGAGAGAGAGAGAGAGAGGAGAGAGAGAGAGAGAGAGAGAGAGAGAGAGAGAGAGAGAGAGAGAGAGAGAGAGAGAGAGAGAGAGAGAGAGAGAGAGAGAGAGAGAGAGAGAGAGAGAGAGAGAGAGAGAGAGAGAGAGAGAGAGAGAGAGAGAGAGAGAGAGAGAGAGAGAGAGAGAGAGAGAGAGAGAGAGAGAATGAATGGGTGAGCCCTACACGTAGGTCTGTGATGACCCTTTGTGTCCCTTTAAACGGGTTCGCCTAGTGCAGCCCTAGTGCTCCTATAAAGGATACCAGTGTCCGGATGTTGGCATTCCTGATGTCTTCCAGGCTCACAAAATGTGAGCCAAGATATTGATGTCTAGTGCTTGCAAGAGCCTCGCACTACACAATGCATGCGCGGAGGTCTCTTCCTCCCTGCCGCATCTTCTGCACTTCGGATCCTGACTGATTTTCATGATGTGTCGGTGTCTCTGTAAGGTATTGTGGCCTGTCAACAGTCCAACTACCATTCGCGTTCTGGTCCTATTCAAATTTATCAGGACCTTTTTATAACTTTGCTAGGCCCTTGATAAGTTCACGTGCCCTGCCTTGCTGTGGTTAACCTCTTCCAGATGTCTACGTGAGACTGGTTCGTTCACGGGGATATTACCAGTTTCACACTTCGGAGTGACACTCCTAGGAAGGGCTCTGGTCCTCTGAAAGGACCTTTTGAGCCTTGGTTCGCTAGTTTGTCAGCTTCTTCTTTTCCACCGATTCCTGTGTGCCCAGGGACCCATAATAGGGTAACTGAGCTAAGTTCACACAGTTGATCTAACAACCTTTGGCACTCCCATACCATTTTTGATGTTCTGACTGCGCACAGTGCTTTAACGCTGCTTGGCTATCACTGCAAATGGTGATGCATCTTCTATTTCCAGGCATAGTAGCATGTTTACTCATGGGAAGGGAGAGTCTTGTCTTAGGCCCCCAGACCCCGGCACCTGTGCCCGTCTCTGTCCGCGAGCCATCTGTGAACCATGTACAGCCCCAGACCTGAGACGGGCCCAGCATCCGTGGCCCGCTCCTCCCTTGTGGGTATCACCGCTGTGAACTTATAATCCAGATTAAAACTAGGCTTCATCAGGTCCCTGATCATCATTTTCGTAGGCACGTCTGGTGAAGCCTTGTAAGAATAGAAGCATGACCTCTATTCGGACTCTTGAAGGACCATCCTCCGAGTGATCAGAGGCGGTAAGCACTCATTCCCGCTATCTCCTTAACATATAAATGTAAGGGGGTAAGACCTAGGATGGCCTCTATTGCACATAATGGCGTAGTATCCAGTGCCCCTGTAATTCCTTGACACGCAAGTCTTTGGACACTCTTTAACTTGGTGGTCACAGTTTTACTCTCCGAACCTGGCCACCAGACTAAAGATGCAAAGGTGATCGTGGCTGTACAATAGAAATATAGAGCCACTGGACCACCTTAGATCCTAGGCCCCAAGTCTTTCAGACGGCCCTGCGACAGGCCCACATAATCTTGTGAGCCTTATCCACCTTATGATATATATGTTTCTTCCAACTCAGTCTTGCCTCAAGGATTACCCCTAGGTACTTAACTGAGGTTGTCTTCACTAATTTTTTCCCAAATACGAAAGGCTCTGACAGTCTGTCTAGCCTCCTCCTCCTCGTAAATACCACGATCTCCGTCTTGTCGGGATTAACCGACAAGTTCGTGTCGTGACACCATCTCTCCACCCTACGTAGGGAGCTCTGTACGACTTCTGAAACCGTACTGGGGAAATTTCCCACCGCCATCAGGTTAATGTCATCTGCATAGCCTTGGGTGTAAATTCCTCCAACATTTAACCTGGTAAGTACCAGACACCATAATGTTGGTGATAATACTCCCTGTGGACACCCCCTGTCTATATTAGCTCTCAACATTACTGCGTTGAGGGTAAACAGAACTTGACGGCCCTGCAGTGAGGCCATCATCCATTTTATGAGCATCCTGCTCACTCCTTTTCTCTCTAGACTAAGTTCTATGGAGCCCTAAGACGTATAGTTAAAGTCCCACTCCTATATCTAGGAATACCACCATAGCAAGTTGTTGCTGATGCAAGGCGCTTTCCAGCCTAGAAACAAGCTGGTGTAGTGCTGTCTCAACTGACTTCCCTGGTTGGTATGCATGTTGATGAGGATGCAGGGAAAGTCTTTTAATACTTTCTCCCTGATGTGTCTATCCACCAGTCTTTCCAAAGTCTTAAGAAGAAAAGACGTTAGACTAATGGGTCTATAATCCTTAGGTCTGGTGTATGAAAACCTTCCGAGTTTAGGTATATTCACTACCTTCGTCTGACGCCACAAGGAGTACACGTACCCCATAAAGAGACAGGCTCTAAAAATTCTGACCAGGTATGGTATAAGGACTGCGCACGCTTCCTGAAGAAGTGCTGGGAAGATCCCATCTATTCCTGGACTTTTATAAGGGGCAAAAGATTCTAATGCCCACTTCACCCTTCTTGGGGTAACAATCTCTGCGGCTTCCTTCCAACCACTTCTATCGGGTCTGAAGGATCCGCTCGATTCTACTTCACTATTCGTGACTACTGAACCTGGAAAGTAGGCATCAAGCAATAAGCTCAGGGTCTCCCCCTCTGTGGATGTATATCCACCCGAAGGTGACTCCATTGAGCCCAGCCTTGCCCTTCTATCCAAGGTTAGAATTTTATGAAGCCTTGCCGCTTCATGCAAACTCTCGATGGAGTCACAAAACTGTCTCCAAGATTTCTTAGAAGCCTTTTTGACTTGTGACTTGTACTTTCTCTGTGATTCCTTATAAGAATCTAGACTTTCTTGATCTTGAAGTCTCTTGTATTTATTCCAGAGCCTTCGTGTGTTTCTCCTCAAGTGTTCAAGATAACTGTTCCACTTGAAGCTTCCTGTTACTCTTTTTGCCTTAACAACTGGGCAGTTTAATTCATAAGAGGTAACTAGTGTTTGTGTGAGAAAGTTCGCACTGAGCTCCAGCTCCTTGTTCATTATATTTGAGGGTCCTCCTTCCAGTCCCCTCCTCACGTCCTCCCTAAAAGACGTCCAATTGGTTCGTCTAGGGTTTCTGTAAGATGGGATCTCGAAGGAGCCCTCTATATGAAAAACAATGCGTCTATGATCTGACAAAGAAGGCTCCAAAGAAACTTTCCAGTCTTTAAATTCCTGTATGATTTCCATGGAACCCAGGGTAAGATCTTTGATCTCCTCACTCCTGTTATTGATGAAGGTAGGGGTGTGACCTATGTTCATGATCTCAAGATCAGTTGTACATAGAAATTCTATGAAATTCTCTCCCCTTCGGTTTGTATATTTACTTCCCCAAATGCTGTGATGAGCATTGGCGTCACATCCTACTATGAGGTTAAGTCCTTGTTTTCTACAGTATATCACCAGTCTCTTGAACTCCTCCGGCGGGGTTGGAGATTCAGAGTCTCCTGGGAAATATGAACAGACAACCAGGTCTCCTGACTGTCCGCCCTCTTGATATCTCACTTGAACTGCTACAAGGTCTCTAGTAATGAAGCCCAGTATAGCCCAAGCATTATGATCCTTAACTAGTATACATGCTCTAGGCTTCTCCTCCACTGCTCCACTGAATAGAGTGAAGCCTGCACATTTTAGTCCCATGATATGCCCCTGTCTAAGCCAGGGTACTTGTATCGGGGCGACCGAAAACCTACCTTCTGGATACTTCTTATAAGTACCCTAGAGGCCGCTATACAAGGTTGTATGTTTGCTTGTATGAAAGTAATCGTTCCTTACTTTCATGCAGTACTTTACCTTATGCGGTCTCCGGAACGTGCAGCTCCGTCTCCCGCGATGAATCCTGATGCTTGGCTGGCCCCGGCTCCTGTCCAGGCTCCCGCTCTTCACCCCTGCTAGTCTCAGTGTTGTCTGTGGTGGGGTTGGTCCTCTGCTTATCGTGTTTGCCCTCCACCAGGGTGAAGGTAGCAACATGCAGCCCGCAGAAGATCTTTTTCCCCACCACTTTTTCCACATCTCTGGAGTCCATGCTATCCACAAGGCGGACACCTCTCTTCTCTTCCTTGCGGTCTTAGATTCTCCAGCTGTTGGGATTTAGGCCATGGTTCTGGCGTGCGATTCTTCCCAAAAGGACGTTGTTGTCCTTTGGTTGTCCTGGTATCCAGACCATGACTCTCTTGTAGGAAAGGAGTTTATCCATGCCCACAATTGTGAGCCTGACTCCTTCCCACGGTTGCATATCGGTAACAAGACTAGAAAGCCATGCTACAGTCTCGTCATTCTGTGCGATAATGATGGCCGCACCTCTCGACAGATAGCAGTCCAGGAACTGAGGCTTGATGGGCCCCTGCTTTGGAAGCTCATCTGTCAGATTTGTGATAGCCTCCTCCACAGACTCCACCTGTTTTTCAGTTAGCTGCTGGTCAGGATATCCTACAGGCATCCTGCTATCCTGGCATACTCCACCTTAGGTCTTTTGTGGGATTGCCGATCTTTTTCTGGTGTTTCCCCCGACAGGAGTCGTTTCCCCACTGGCGTCTTGGTGGGTGGAGTCCTCTGTGCCCTAGAAGCAGAGCCCCTTTCAGGGTCCCGCCTCTTGTGCCCGTTGGATCCCCCCGCAGTAGTCTCTGTCGTGGCAGTAGGAGGCGTCTCAGCCCCAGGAGTTAGGCCCTCTGTGGCCTGCTCCCGGGCCTTTAAAGCCTTCTTATACCTCCTCTTCTCAGCGCCAGAGCACTGTTTCTTCTTCTTCTTCTTTTGGACTAGAAGATTGCCCACCTCTAGAGTGAGCTTTCTTACTGTCGAGGTCGTACTGTCCGAGGGTATGCCCGAAGAGTCCCCATTGGTTATTGTCAAGCTGGTGTTTCTCTCGGAGGCCCCAGGGGAGCTCTCCAGTTTTCGGGTGGCTACGGTACTCATGTAGGTCCCACGAGTAGCTAGGGAAATACAATGTCCGCCCAGGCAGAACCCCGCATACACGGGTAAGGCTACTTACTTCGAGAGGGCGCCAAGTATCTCTAAGGCTCCGTTCAAGACACATCTCCCATGTGCCATGCACCCCCATCGGCATGGGTCGCGTTACCCCTTAGGGTTGGGTGGTGCTTTAGCTTCCTCCTTGTATACCAAACGGTTACCCAATAGGGCTCCATTCGGCATTGCAAGAAAGGCGCTACTAGTCCCCCTCACCACGCAGAGGATCTTCAATTGAAGAGGGTAACCGAGGTTAACCCCTTACAATTGTAGAAGCACGCACGAGGGGGAGAAATGTTAGAGGAACTTCGGTGGGAAACTTTAAGTAAGAGAAGGGAGGAAACTAGACTTACGGGATTATATACAGCCTATACAGGAAAAGAAGCATGGGGAGAAATCCGTGAGAGGCTTCAGTCGGAAAATAATTATATCAGCAGGACTGACCACAAGTACAAAATTAGAAGGAATTTTAGCAGAGGCGATTGGGATAAATTTTCATTCATTGGGAAGGGCGTGAAAGAGCAGAACAGTTTACCAGCGGTAGTGTTTGATCCTTTTCCAAAATCTGTACAGATATTCAAGAAGAGAATAAACAGCAACAGAAAAAATAAATTAAATGTTAGAGGGCATGCGACCAGTGCTGGTTATTGTAAATAAAAAATGTTTGTGAATAATTCCATCCCCTGGTCTATGGAGTTTGGACAGCCGAAGTAGGGGACTGCCTGTAGGGGTGAAGTACAGTGGGGACTTTGAGGGCCCTGGGACCACTACGGTAGCTGTGGAGGCCCATCAGGAACTCTGCAAAGTGGTTGCAAAAGGGCTCTGGATAAGACGCAGCAGGTAGTTATGCTACTTAGGTTCCAAAATGGGTAAAAAATAAGTAAATAAATGTAATGTAAATTTAAATCTTACACCAGTTGTATACTATTATTTGAAGTAATTCCACATACTGTATATGAGTTGACTATGTTTGTAAGTACAGGAGATATTATAAGTAGAATATTGTAAACAATATAAATTTATTAAGGATGAGCTGTGTGTTTAATAGAAAAACTGTTAGCTTAAATTGTATAATATTGTATTCTAGGAAAAATTTCTTTTTTTCTTAATTCAATATTTAGTGCTTGACAATGTATTTCAGTGTACCACTTGCCACCGAGGTAGACACCTCATTTGCAAACATAGAGATTTTGATTTTTGTTTTGAACTAGACTATTATATGTTGCTCTTTTGTGCGGTTGGGGGTGAGTTGAATCTTGACGAATAGTAACTGCTGATTGTGTGTTTTTTCTATAAATTTTATAGGTTAAAGAATCTGGATGTCTTACGATGGTTAGATCTAGAAAGTTATCTTTTGATTAGTTTTTGATTCCAAAGTGAATTTGATATGGGAGTCGATGCTATTTAGCCCTCGAAGGGTGGTGGGAGCGTCATTTGATTTTTTCATTTATAATTGCTAGAACATCATCAGCCTTAAAAAAAAAAAAAAACACTTCCTTTCTGCTTACCGAATAAGAGAAAAGTAAACTTATAAGTATGAACCCGGGTCTTCCTACTACCAGAGCTCTCCCGAAGATACGTAAGGCCGGTGTTCCATTCGCCCAATCATTAGTTATAGACAGTCCATTGTACAAAACATCACAATTTATCCAAAGGTTCTTAAGGAATAACTACCAATTTTCATCTTAAGAAGTTTTTAAAAACGCACATGAATTAATAGATAAACTAAATAAGTTCAGCATGCAACTCAATTATTCTCTCCACTCCTTTGATATTATAAACATGTACTACAGCATTCAAATTTCCAAGTTAATTCCCATCATTGAAAATAATCTGAACAAAAAAGTAGTCATTTGAGTAAATTAGAGATTCAAGACTTTATTACGTTACTTAAACTGGTTGTAAACAACAACTTTTTCACGTTCAACGGTATCGTTTACCAACACCCACGGTCTGGCAATTGGTTCACCGACCTGAGGTATTCTCATTCAATTTTACAAAGTATACATTTATTATTCACCTATGCAATACCTACAATACCACGTTTTGTGGTTACATAATCATAAAAGATTTAAAAGTTGTCTACATGTTTCGCCCTTCTTATTGGGCATCATCAGCACTTTTAGTTAATCTTAAAACAAACAATTTTTTTAAAGGATGATTACATTATTGATTATGAAAAATTGGGACGAGATATGTTGTGATGTTCAAAAAAAAAAGAAATTTTTTTCCTTTGAATCAGTAGTTAAGAAATTTGACATGGGAAGTAAGAGCACATGATAAAATTATTGTAGTATATTTTACAACATTGTCTAAAAATTATTTGTAATAAGTTTTTAAAATCAGCATGTGTCTGGAACTGAAATGGATCCTTTTCTTAGTAAAAGTCAGTAATATTTGCCGCGGTCGCTGCTAAGTAGATCAGAGGATGAATTTTGTTTTAAATTATACGTTCCGAGTGTTGAATTTAAGTTAAGAAGAAACAAATGGTGTTTCTTCGTTAAGTTGAATTGATTTAAGATACACTCTGACGTAATCGTTGAAATGGAGTGTGAGTTGAAGATTTATCTGTGCTTGAAAGTTGTGTTGATTTTCACATATAAGTATAGTCTTCCAGATGTTGTAGGAATCTTGACGGAATAGAATGTTGTTAAACTGCAAAGGAATAAAAAGACGTATTTGATGTGCGAGTTTAAAACGTATGTGATTGTACAGTGTTGTGGATTACATAAAATTGGATACTTACTCAATGCCGTGTGAGTATCTATCTTGTTTTGTTAGCAGCGTTGGTCTGACTGGAGTTCCTACTTCGCATGTTGAATGGGTGTGACGGAGGGAGGGGGCGAGTTGAGGGGGGTAGAACTGGGCGGAGTATTACGTGTCGGTATCGGTGTGGGAGGGGGACTATTTGGAGTGGCAATTGTGGGCTTAGTAGTCGGGGGGGGGGGATAAGTGGGGTTGTTGAATTGACAATTCTAAGTGTTCGTGGGATCTTATTTTGCTTTGGAATGACTGTTTTTAATAACTTGGGCGTTAATGTATGTAAAAAACTCTTAACCTCCGTGTCGTCGTCAAGGTTACGATCATTTAAAGTTAAAAACTTCATTATTGTTCCGTATTGAATAGAGAAATAAGATGTACAATATTATAGGTTAGGATCCACCTTTCAATACTCCGTAATAAGATGGTAAAAAGTAGTTACAACCTGTTTAATGGGACCGGTTTCAACACATTTTAAGTGTCATCATCAGCCAATTTGCGAAGATCTTAAAACAACTAGCACATTGAATACAGGCAAAAAATTAACATTGTATCATAACGTAGCAATTCAGTAAATGTTCAAAACACAATAATCACAGTCAAGAGAGTAAACAGAACATCACTATCTTGCGCCGAAAACAAATATAGCTGAAGTTCATAAGCAGGTCAAATATTCGCTTATGTAAAGTCGTTGCTAGGCAGGTCTTGTAGGCATTTGTTTCTCCGGCCGAAGAGCAAAAGGTGACGTGAATGAAGTCCTAGGAAAACAGTGTAGGATTTAATTTCATCAAATTTCAAAGTGGATATATAGGTTTTATAAAATAATTTAAAACGTTAAAAAAGAATAAAGCCAAATAAAAAATATATTTAAAAAATAGGAAGAAATAATGAAAGAAATACGAGGTTCAACTCGAAACAACTTGCCGTAGTAATTGATAAAGAAATGATAAATAGAGAAGGGGGGGGGGGCGTTAATTAGAGGGTGGTGATGGTGGTGGTGGTGGTGGTGGTGGTGGTGGTGGTGGTGGTGGTGGTTATTGTTATTAGAGGAAATACAATTGGGCAACAATCCTTAATATAATACTAATTCGAAGAAAAAAGAAAAAGAACCGACACTTCGAAAAATGAAGATATCGGTTAAAGGAAGACAAGGGCCACGAATGGCGTGAAAATGAAAGACTCCCTAGCCCTCGCAAACCTAATAGCATCGGGGTCGGAAAAGAACAAGAATTGACCAAGGGAGGTCGGACAGGATAGATGATATCTTCATTTTTCGAAGTGTCGGTTCTTTTTCTTTTTTCTTCGAATTAGTATTATATTAAGGATTGTTGCCCAATTGTATTTCCTCTAATAACAATAACCACCACCACCACCCTCTAATTAACGCCCCCCCCCCTTCTCTATTTATCATTTCTTTATCAATTACTACGGCAAGTTGTTTCGAGTTGAACCTCGTATTTCTTTCATTATTTCTTCCTATTTTTTAAATATATTTTTTATTTGGCTTTATTCTTTTTTAACATTTTAAATTATTTTATAAAACCTATATATCCACTTTGAAATTTGACGAAATTAAATCCTACACTGTTTTCCTAGGACTTCATTCACGTCACCTTTTGCTCTTCGGCCGGAGAAACAAATGCCTACAAGACCTGCCTAGCAACGACTTTACATAAGCGAATATTTGACCTGCTTATGAACTTCAGCTATATTTGTTTTCGGCGCAAGATAGTGATGTTCTGTTTACTCTCTTGACTGTGATTATTGTGTTTTGAACATTTACTGAATTGCTACGTTATGATACAATGTTAATTTTTTGCCTGTATTCAATGTGCTAGTTGTTTTAAGATCTTCGCAAATTGGCTGATGATGACACTTAAAATGTGTTGAAACCGGTCCCATTAAACAGGTTGTAACTACTTTTTACCATCTTATTACGGAGTATTGAAAGGTGGATCCTAACCTATAATATTGTACATCTTATTTCTCTATTCAATACGGAACAATAATGAAGTTTTTAACTTTAAATGATAACGCTTACCAAGCAAAATCTAAAGCCTATAACTATTTAGGCCTTAAAATCAAGATTGCTAAGCTAGGCAAAGATATTAATTTTCTCAAACAGTGTATCGCGCATAATTTAACCCCTAATTTTCTTAAACCTACCAGTTTTAGACATCGCAATTCTTATGATTGTTCAAGAACACAAAAGAAAATTAACAAGATATGGTTAACCAATGAAATTAAATTCCTTTATAGGAAGAAATCTTTCCTAAACAATCGTCTTTACGAATCTCACCTCGAAGCAACTCGCCTACTATCAAGTGCTCAATGGGACTTATTTCAATCCCATATAGACGATAAATTATTCTTCATACTTTCCAAAAAGCAATCAATTCTAGACAGAAAACTTAACAATCTCAAAAATATCTCTACGACAAGGAAACCTTTTACTAAATTACCTAATGAACCAAAAAATCATGACAGTATAATTAGTAAGTTCCACCCCCCTGTTATAAACTTATCCAAAACAACCCTAGATGATAATGATAACTTAATCCTATCAAAAGGCCCTAAACATAACTGGCCTAACTTAAATAAAAATAACAGTGTTTTTAATACAATCACTGAATCTGAATTGGCTATCAAAAAAATGCCTTTAGAACTACAGGACGAAATTAGACTTGATGTAAAAAGAAAACTTAATAAGATTTACACATCCAATGATAATAGCAACACTGTTCCCTTCGTTGAACGTAAACACATTCTTAACCTCAAAAAGAAAATTAAAGACCAGGACCTCATCATCACAAAAGCTGACAAAGGTAACACTACAGTAATAATGGATAAAGTTGATTATATCGAGAAAACCAAAAATTTCTTCAGCAATAATTCCTTTTCTATAACAAAGAAAGATCCTACCCAACAAATTCAACGTCTTCTAAAACAAACCCTTAAGAACTCTTCTTTCTTATTTACTGAGCATGAAAAAACAAAATTATTAAGCATGAATCCAGGCCTACCAACCGCTAAATCTCTCCCTAAAATTCATAAAACTGACGTCCCTATTCGACCAATTATTAATTACAGACCCAGCCCACTTTACAAATTAGCACAATTCATTCATAAATTTCTTAAGAATAATTACAAATTTTTATCGAATAAGTCTGTAAAAAACACCATAGAACTAGTTGAGAAATTAAATAACTTCAAAATCCAACCACACCACTCTCTACACTCTTTCGATATTGTCAATATGTATCCCAGTATTAATATCAGAAAATTATTTCCTATTATTGAAAATAACTTAAATACATATAGTTGCTTAAGCAAACTTGAAATTAATGATTTTATGACCCTCTTAAAATTAGTAGTTACTAACAACTTCTTCATCTTCGACAATACAATTTATCAACAAGATGGTTTAGCTATGGGCTCTCCAGCCTCGGGGATCCTTGCAGAAATATACCTAGACTTTTTAGAACACAATTTCATTGATAACAATG
This sequence comes from Anabrus simplex, assembly GCF_040414725.1. Classification (NCBI taxonomy): domain Eukaryota; kingdom Metazoa; phylum Arthropoda; class Insecta; order Orthoptera; family Tettigoniidae; genus Anabrus; species Anabrus simplex. The sequence continues at coordinate 44,193,239 of NC_090266.1, read as the reverse complement.
ACGACTTTAAACATGTATTATTTTGGGCTAGATATGTGGATGACACATTTGTTATACTGGATGATAGAGTTTTCAATGCAGCTTCTACTCTTAATAGCCTCAATAAAATTGATCCACATATTAAATTCACTCTTGAAACAGAATCAAACAAATCTATTAATTTTCTAGACATAACAATAAACAGATTACCTTCCTCATTATCATATATGATTTACAGAAAACCCACACATACAGCTAATACCATAAAACAAGACTCTTTTCACCCACAGTCACATAAACGTGCTTCATACAACAGTATGGTTAACCGCGCCTTCAAAATTCCGCTATCAAAGGATAACTTAAATAAAGAACTAAACATCATCCGCTCTATTGCCAAATTTAACGGTTATAATTCTTATTTTATTGAACAAATCATTAACAAATTTAGACACCGCCCTAACACAACACTCTTAAAAGATATTCCCAAACCAGCTGCTTACACCACATTCACATTCAATGCAAATACCTATAGTATAGCTAATGTCTTCAAAAAACATAATACTATGATTTCTTTTCGAACTAATAATAGAAACCTTGAATTATTACATAATTCCCACTCCTTAAATAGAACAAGTGTCTTTTCTAAATCAGGCGTATACCGTTTTAAGTGCCACAACTGTAATTCTTCTTACATAGGTCAAACTGGTCGCAACTTCAAAATTAGGTACTTTGAACACGTTAATGCAATAAAGCACAACAGATTTTCGGCAGTGGGACAACACATACATGACACAAAACATGCTTTCACTACAATAAACCAGGATATTGAAATTCTCAGCACTCTAAATAAAGGCCCTCTCCTAGACATCACCGAAAACTGTTTTATACACCTTGACCAATTTTTCAATCCAAATCTTAATCTGAATGATATTTCTGAGAAACCCAATCCCCTTTTCGATTTTCTCATCTCCTTTTTAAATAACCTGAAGTCAACAAATAAGGAATCAATCTTTCACAATTTACACAATACCCTCTCATGCCACTTCCCCCTTCCGCAACACCCCCCTTGATCCTCCTCAGTTCTCCCCCTTCTCACCCAAGGGGCTCTGAACTTCGGAGCGTGGGTTGGCGACCACGGGGCCCTTAGCCGAGTCCTGGCATTGCTTCCACTTACTTATGCCAGGCTCCTCACTTTCATCTATCCTGTCCGACCTCCCTTGGTCAACTCTTGTTCCTTTCCGACCCCGACGCTTTTAGGTTTCCGAGGGCTAGGGAGTTTTTCATTTTCATGCCCTTCGTGGCCCTTGTCTTCTTTTGGCTGATATCTTCATTTTTTCGAAGTATCGGATCCCTTCCATTTTTCTTTCCTTCCCACCCTCCATCCCCCAGAGGTTCTGAACTTCGGAACGTGGGTTGGCGACCACGGGGGTCCTTAGCTGAGTCCTGGCATTGCTTCCACTTACTTGTGCCAGGCTCCTCACTTTCATCTATCCTGTCCGACCTCCCTTGGTCAACTCTTGTTCCTTTCCGACCCCGACGCTTTTAGGTTTCCGAAGGGCTAGGGAGTCTTTCATTTTCACGCCCTTCGTTGGCCCTTGTCTTCTTTTGGCTGATATCTTCATTTTTCGAAGTATCGGATCCCTTCCATTTTTTCTTTCCTTCCCACCCTCCATCCCCCAGGGGCTCTGAACTTCGGAACGTAGGTTGACGACCACGGGGGCCCTTAGCTGAGTCGTGGCATTGCTTCCACTTACTTGTGCCAGGCTCCTCACTTTCATCTATCCTGTCCGACCTCCCTTGGTCAACTCTTGTTCCTTTCCGACCCCGACGCTATTAGTTTTCCGAGGGCTAGGGAGTCTTTCATTTTCACGCCCTTCGTGGCCCTTGTCTTCCTTTGGCTGATATCTTCATTTTTCGAAGTATCGGATCCCTTCCTTTTTTTTTTTTTTTTTTTTTTTTTTTTTTTCCTTCCCATCCTCCATCCCCCAGGGGCTCTGAACTTCAGAGCGTGGGTTGGCGACCACGGGGCCCTTAGCTGAGTCCTGGCATTGCTTCCACTTACTTGTGCCAGGCTCCTCACTTTCATCTATCCTGTCCGACCTCCCTTGGTCAATTCTTGTTCTTTTCCGACCCCGATGCTATTAGGTTTGCGAGGGCTAGGGAGTCTTTCATTTTCACGCCATTCGTGGCCCTTGTCTTCCTTTAACCAATATCTTCATTTTTCGAAGTGTCGGTTCTTTTTCTTTTTTCTTCGAATTAGTATTATATTAAGGATTGTTGCCCAATTGTATTTCCTCTAATAACAATAACCACCACCACCACCACCACCACCATCACCACCCTCTAATTAACGCCCCCCCCCCTTCTCTATTTATCATTTCTTTATCAATTACTACGGCAAGTTGTTTCGAGTTGAACCTCGTATTTCTTTCATTATTTCTTCCTATTTTTTAAATATATTTTTTATTTGGCTTTATTCTTTTTTAACGTTTTAAATTATTTTATAAAACCTATATATCCACTTTGAAATTTGACGAAATTAAATCCTACACTGTTTTCCTAGGACTTCATTCACGTCACCTTTTGCTCTTCGGCCGGAGAAACAAATGCCTACAAGACCTGCCTAGCAACGACTTTACATAAGCGAATATTTGACCTGCTTATGAACTTCAGCTATATTTGTTTTCGGCGCAAGATAGTGATGTTCTGTTTACTCTCTTGACTGTGATTATTGTGTTTTGAACATTTACTGAATTGCTACGTTATGATACAATGTTAATTTTTTGCCTGTATTCAATGTGCTAGTTGTTTTAAGATCTTCGCAAATTGGCTGATGATGACACTTAAAATGTGTTGAAACCGGTCCCATTAAACAGGTTGTAACTACTTTTTACCATCTTATTACGGAATATTGAAAGGTGGATCCTAACCTATAATATTGTACATCTTAAGGTTACGATCTTTATTAAATGTTTTGTCTAGAAAAATATAAGTATTCTCTAATTCATTTAGCATTTTACCCTTATTAGTAATCTAATCCTGATTATAGTAAGATCCTTTTCCATTGAAGTGAAATGGTGACGTGTTCTCTTCTCGTAAAAGACCAACTTTATGGAAGCAGTTGTTAATTGTGCAGGATGACACATGCTTGCAGGTAGCCGAAATGAACCCCATGGCCTGGAGTAGGTTAATGGACAAATGTTCATTTTCTGCAGCTGTGAGGATTGCTGACTGTTTCGTGCCAACATTTTCCTGTGGTGCACTTTGAAGTTGGCAATAATGCACAGGTCAAGTGGCTGAAGAACACTGGTGCAATTTGAGGGGAAAAGTTCCACTCAATAAATATTCTAAGGCTATTTTGGGTGGATGGGTTGCACACTGGTCCATTAGAACCAATATCTCCTTTTCCTTTCTCATTCTGAGGTCAAATTTCTTAAGCTATTATTGCACAATAAGCGTGGTCATCCATGAATTTCTGTTGGGTCTATAATCAGTAGGTTTCATTTTCACACCCCTGAAGCATCTCGGATTTTGACATTTTCCTATCACAGGATGAGGCAGTTTGTTGTAGGTATCTGCATTGCAGGCAAAAAGAGCAGCAATGCAAATCTTGCTTTTTTTTCTCCCCTCCATAGCATGGGTCATTCTTTTCAGTGTTTTAGTTGGAACGAGATTGTAAAATAGGCCGGTCTCATCACAGTTGTAGTCCACCTCTATAGGGTAACCATAGCGTATAGAAAGGGAAGTGTGCGCTCTTCCCTTTTCACCCACAATCTGACTGAAGAAAGTGGTGGTTCTTCCACTAGCAAGTGCGGAAATTTTTTTATCCTTGCACACCAGCTGCTCTTGTGTAATTATGTATATAATTGTAAATTCTCAACTATTCAATTAGATAATGTAATTACTATATAGTTACCAACTATTGACATTAGTTTTTATTACAAACATTTACGCTGAATGTTATAATGTAAATATTTTTAAAACTTTATCTCAACTGTTCAATTGAACAATGTAAATACTGTATAGTTACCAACCTTTGACATTAATTTTTGGTTACAAACATTGACGCCGAACACTACACCTTTTCTCCCTTAATTGTTATAATGTAAATATTTTTAAACTTTTTATTTTCCTATGATTGCGTCAACTGTTTCTCCAGAGCACCACTGCCGAACTCTACTATGTTAATTTTAGGCATTGGTGCTGACTTTTCATCTATAAACCTATATGTTCAACCATCACTTTTGTACAACTATTTCCCATACTTAATTTTTGTAATTGTATTAATAATATGTATTAATTTGTACATGTCAACTACTAACCAGTTACCTGATTTTTTACCTTGAGGTGATATTTTGACTGATGATGCCCTCAATGAAGGACAAAACATGTCTCAAGTGGAATCAATAATAAATTCCTAATTTATAAAATTTATATGTATTGAATAGGTGGAAAAAAACAAACCTTTTAGCATCCTACATTCAGTATCTTCAATACGGATAACAATGATTTTTATCACTTGCAATGATTTGGTTTCACGCGCGCGATCACTTTCTTCCAGGATTAAATTATTTAGGGCAGAAAACCTAGATGGAGAGTTTAGTTGTGTTAAAATAATACATCAGAATCTAATAATTGTAAGTTTGTATAGATCTCCAAAGGGCAGTGTGAAAGTATTTCTTGAGCATTTTGAAATAGTTATGAGAAAATTGTTAAAGTTTAATACTAAAGTAGTTGTCTGTGGTGATTTTAATATAGAAATGGCAAAATCAGACGAACAGTCTTCAATAATATTTCTTAACCTTTTAAGATCATTAAATTTAACCTGTACAAACAAAACACCCACACGCAATAATGCATGCATTGATAACATTATTGTCAATTTCTCAAGAAGTATGTATAATGTCGAGCTCGTTGGAGGGTCTTTTGCTTATCATGAACCATTGGTACTTTCTTTCTTGCCAGAAGAATTTGTCGTACACAGACAAGAGAACAAATAGGGAGCCTGACGTTTCATGGATAAGAACACAGAAAGATTGTTATATTAACTTATTCAGGGAAAAATTGAAGAAAGTAAACTGGAATTTTTAATACGAAAATAAAACTGACAAAGCAAAGGCTGAAATTGCTATTGAAACTTTCTTTAAAACTTATGTTGAATTGTGGCATTCTTGCTCCCCCATGGTAAAGGTCAATAATGTGCGCACAGTTAGGAATAAAAAACTTAACTGGTATTCTAATGAATTGACTCAAATAAGGGAAAGGATGCTGATTCTGTATAGAGTTTATAAAATTTCTTGGGTGCAAGGGAGTGTGCAGAAAGATGCTTATGAAGTATATCTCAGGTGTAAAAAGTTCTACAGAACTAAACTTGCGCATGAAAAAAAATTGGCGTGTGAAACATACATTCAAAGTGCATCCAACAAATGCAAGGCAGCTTGGGATATTATAGCGCAATAGAATACTCCTAATCATACACATGATATATTACTGAATCCAGATACTATGAATGATTACTTTTTGAACACAGTGAAAGAAATAGGTGATAAAGTTAATCCAACAGGTACATCTGCTATCATTGGGCCTGGTCCACATCAGTTAGGGGGACATACTTTCCAATGGGTTGACATTACGTCAAACGAAATCATAAAGACGGTCTCAAAATTATCTAATTCTAAAAGTATGGACTGTTATTGGCTGTCCAATTACATTATTAAACAAACAATACATCTGATTTGTGAACCACTAGCGTTTAGTATCAATAAATGTTTAAAGATTGGGTTTTTTCCGAATATGCTTAAAATTTCAAAAGTTATTCCGGTTTTCAAAAGTGGTGACAAACATCTTCCCCAAAATTACCGTGCAATCTCAATTGTTCCCATATTATCTAAAATAATTGAATCGGTTATTTATAGTCAACTTAGTAACTACTTTGAAAATCATGCCCTGTTGTCTAGTAATCAATATGGATTCCGACAGAGTAAAAGTACTATCTCTGCGGTTCTGGAAATTGTCAGTCAAACTTTAACAGCCTTTGAAAATAGGAAAATGGTTCCTCTGGTTTTATGTGATTTGAGTAAAGCATTTGACTGTATAGATCATGACATTTTGTTGGGAAAACTTCAGTATTATGGCATAAATACTCCCACTTTGGATGTAATTAAGATGTATTTAAGTAACAGATGCCAGTTTGTTGCAATTAGAAATAGACATTCCACATTGAAAGATGTTATTACAGGCATTCCACAAGGATCTGTACTTGGCCCATTTCTCTTTAATGTTGCTGTTAATGACCTGCAACAAAATGTTATGTCACAATCAGTTGTATCATATGCAGAAAAAACAACACTAATCAACATGCATCAGGACATATTAAATCTGCAAGAGATGTCACAAGAAGCTCTTAGGACTGCAGTGAAATGGTTTTCACAGAGATGCCAACTATTACGATTCAATCGTAATAATTACGAATTATCCATCATAATTACGCCTTTACAAATTACACACCACAAATTACGATTTATTGTTGATTTTTAAGTCTATGTGTATGAAGTGTCCAATAGGATACACAAGGAATGCCATTACAGCTTGAATTCTCAGAATATTATTTTCGGATTTCTCACTAATCATTTACACCCCCTTCCTGTTCCTCGTTAAGGAATATTTCGAGTTTTCACGTGCCGAACTCAGTGTGTGCTTCCAGTACCGGAAAAATAGGCACCTGTGAAGTGGTATATCTTGCGGAGTTGTTGTCTTTGTTAGTCACATGATCAGATTTCCATGAAAATATGAGAGTTCTTTTGTTTTTGTATTTCTCTTACATGATCCTTGGTCTTTGTTTTGGCGGCAAAGTGGTGACAAACTCCCCCCCCCCCCCGTTTAATCCCCGTGCCCTAACAGCTGCATTACGAATTGCCTTTCTGGAAAGTTGGCATCTCTGTTTTCATCTAATAAACTGCTCTGCAATGAGAATAAAACCCAACATATTCTGTTAGGATTGTCCAATACTATAGAAATTCAGTCATTCAAGCTACTAGGTTTTCATGTTGATACCAAATTAAGCTGGGAAGTACATGTCAATCATGTCTGTAAGAAGGTATCACGGGTCTCATATCTTATGTGGAAATTGAGGGAATTAGTAACAGCAGACTATTTGAGAATGGCATATTTTGGGCTTTTCCAGTCCCATATTTCATATGGGCTGCTATTGTGGGGACATTCATCTTATGTCCATAATGTATTGCTAATTCAGAAGAAGCTTGTTCGTGTAATGTGTAAAGCTGGTTCTTCTGAGAACTGTCGTCCCCTTTTTATCAGTCTTAAAATATTAACAGTTATAAATCTGTATATTTTTATCTCATTGTATGTTAAAAACCATCTGAATGAATTTACCATCAGGGGAAACATCCATCAACACAATACTCGTAATAAGGGTAATATTGATGTCCCAAGGCATAGACTTGTGAAAACAGGTAACTCACATAAAGTAAATAGTATAATATTTTTTAATAAATTACCATTCTCTGCACAGGATGTGTCCATCAATAATTTTAAAAGAAAACTGTATAACTGGATGTTGGAAAATCCAGTTTATGACGTAAAGGAATTCTTAGAAATGAAAACTGTTAATATTGACTTTTAATAACTGTATATAGATAGTAGAAATAATACTGTAGAATTGGATGACAAAACCTATTGCATGTAAATGATCAATGGTGAATAAATATTCTTATTCTTATGTACCGTGGAGAGTTTTTAATGTAATGACTGACTGAATCAGCTTTTATTTTGATTCAGTGCACGGACCTCCTTTGAAATGGAGTAGATTACCTTTGCCTTGCGGTGTCTTATTGACATCACTAAATGTCATTCCATATGTTTCTAGTTTTTAATTAGATGTAATGTCTTTAGGATTAGTAAGGCGCGCCTTTAGGTTTTAAGATTTCATGTCTCGCATTAAAATGCGCCCGCTCGACTGATTGAGTAACAGCACATTTTAATGAGGAGACTGCGGGTTGATGTGCCATTTGCTGATGGCCCTGTTCTGATAGTGTGTCGTTCTGGTTCGTTTCCTAACCATTTTACCTGGCACGCTTTTAACTAGCTCGCACTACGCGAGTTGTTTCCTGATGTACTCGTCAGGTGGCAGCTCTCTGCCCTTTGTCCTTCCTACTGGAAGAATAGCATTTTGCTATTCTTTGCCTGAGTTTTGGTTTTTATGACGTGAAATATCAACATGGATCCCATGCGGAATGGATCAGCCTTTGTGGCGTATCAGAATGTTTTTAAAATGTTCAAATGAATGCTATGACCCTTTGATCTTTCTAACCATTTGTTTATATATCGCCAGGTACGTGCACTCCTTGCTTAATATTTGTTTCTCTTGTCTTATATTTTTGTTACATACTGTTTCCACCGTCGTCTGAATGGGATGGATGTATGTGATGCCTCGAGGACATTATTAATGATATGGGCCTGCACCTATGCTCTTGTACCCTTTGTCTGCGTAGAATTAACCATGCGAAATAACTCGCGATCCGTGTCGGAGCACACGATGGCCGGATCTGTACGAATCGCGATATACTGGCAACGTATGCATGGTTTATTATATGGCCCGAATGATATGCTTATTTCCTTACTCGTGGCCTGTGAAGTGCTGGCATTTGATGTGTGTGCGCCCGTTATCCTGTGACTGCTGGGAGGTCACTATTTTGGTTGTGTCCGGCCCTTAACCTACTGGCGATATTTCTGCCATGTATATCTTATAGTGTTGGAGTGAAAGGTCGTGCGAATGTTGTGATTGGATGATTGGAGGACAACAGACGTATTTATGTTTGTATTTTATTGAATGTTTATTTTTCATTTCATTCGATCCCTTTGGGACTCGTCTTCTTTTCTTTGAGTCCACACCTGTGCCGATCATACGTTATCACCTTTTCTTGTATGGTTGACTTTTATGACTTGTATGAGCCTTACACCCAGAATTTCATGTTTTTCATCCTTAACTTTTTCGTAGCTTACAAATTCTTCTTTCACCAGAAATAATACTCCCCCTCCTAACATTCCTATCCTATCTGTACGATACACTCTCCAGTCTTCATCCATTATATCATTTCTCACCCATGATTCGACTCCTATTACAATATCTGGTAAGTATATATCTATTAAATTTCTTAATTCGATTCCTTCGTTTACAGTGCTTCTACAGTTGAGCACTAACATTTTTATGTCATCGCTACTTGATTTCTAGTTCCCTGTTCACTTAACACCGCTCCCTAGGCCACCCTGTTTCCCTGAACGTGCCTGCCTATAACTCTCAGTCAAGTTTCCTAACTTATGTACCACTGCGCTTTAAGTGAATTCCATCTAAGCGCAGATCTCTGTCTCCTACCCACCCATTAGGATCTAGAAATCTCGCTCCCAGTTTCCCACATACCCACTCCATAGTCTCATTTAAATCCCCAATGACCCTCCTACATATTATTCCATTGATAACAATCTCCACTTCCGTAAACTTCATGCGTGCTGCATTTACCAGATCCCACACATCCCCAACTATGTTGGTACTTATACCTGCTTGCCTTACGTTGTTACTACCAACATGAAACACTACCACCTTCTCCTTTCCCTCTTCCTTCTCTTCTACTTTCCTCAACATCTGCCTCAACCTAATTCCTGGATAACACTCTACCGAGGTTCCCTTTCCTCCACACACTTTCCCCACATGTCTAGGAATCCCCCATGACTAGAGCCTCAACCCTACCCACCTCATTTGATCCCCTCCGCTCCTCGTCAGCCCTATCTTCTCTCACTACTGCAGAAGCTACTTCCTCCTCCCGTTGCTCCCTCCCATGACCCTGTCCCACCTGTCTTTTCCTTTCTTCTACACTACATTTCCCTTTCCTACCTTTTCCCTTCCTCCTACTTCCACACATCTCAGCAACAGTTCCCTGTTCCTCAACTTCCCTCGGTTGTTCTACCTGCAGTGACTCGTACAGTTTTCTCACAGTTACCTGTCCTGAATTCTGATCCTGAACAGAGCCCTTATCCTGCAAACTCCCTCCCCTTAAAACATTGGACCACCTGTCTTCTACAATTCCCCCATTTCCTTCTCATCCCTCCTTTTCACCTACTGTAACCTGTACATTATTTGAGGGAGGCCTACTTTCCTTCCTGTGCTCTGAGAGAATCCTAATTATCTCCCTCAAACTCTCCAACTCCTCCCTCATACTCCTTAATGCCTGGCCACACCCACAGTTCCTACACTTGCACTCCTTAGCCATTATTTATTTTTCTGTCCGGAGATCAGGTGACACCCATGAGATCTTGTGGCAGTTCTTATGTGGAAACAATGATCCACCTATAACCAATCCAAAATTACTGCATAGGTCTGTGAATCTCTGGCCATTATTATTTTCTTCTCCTATTCCGTGTCTACCCATGATGATTTCTCTTCCTTCATTTTCATTACCAATTTTTGCATTTACATTAGAATCTCGATAATTCGAAATCGGTTAATTCGAAATACGATTATTCATAATCCACACTACAATGTCGGCCCCATTACTGAAATTCAGACTTTTAATTCGAAACTGCCTTTACATTTTAAAACAATAGTATGTTACAGAGTAATTTCGACTTGAAATTTATCCGCGTCTTAAAAGAACGCGTGTTCCGGAACGTGAAGGTGTACCGTAACTTTCCGCATTTACTCACTTCGGTGGGTCTACAGTGTACTTCATGATTACTAAGTTGAATGAATTCAGAATTCTTTAGTATTCAACCTTTTAAGGAACGCCGTAATGTCACGCAACAGGCAGTGTGCGAAAAAACAGACATCATGAACACTGGCGATGCCGACAGTTGACGAAAGAACGTGGTTCATATAATAAATTCGTAGGCACTGAACAATATTGTCATTTTACAAGTAACAACTCTCATTATTGTTCCGTATTGAAGATGACGTTAGGCATAGATATCAAGGATACTTAAATAAAAAACCACCTATTCAATACTTTCCACGTTTAATGTGGTTATTATCTACATGATTTTATGTAGACTCATTTGGTCAGGTACATGTTTCACCCATTATTTTGGGCATCTTCAGCCTGTAAACAACCTTTAGGTCAAGGTTTGGGACCTTTTTAACTAATATAAACATACTAATATATACACTATATACAACATATACATTATATACAATATATACAAACATAAGTCATTACAGTAAAGTTTTTTGGTCCTAATCTATTTAATATGGAAAATGTCCAAAACTAAAATGGATCTTCTTTTCGGTGAAGAGGATTGCAAATCGGGGTTTATGTGACCCCTATATCATATTAAGTACTTGACGTATCGTGTCTGGTGACAGGATGTTGACCAACCTACAATCAGTTCAAATCTCCTCTTATTGTTGACGACACATCCTGTCACCAGACACGATACGTCAAGTACTTAATATGATATAGGGGTCACATAAACCCCGATTTGCAATCCTCTTCACCGAAAAGAAGATCCATTTTAGTTTTGGACATTTTCCATATTAAATAGATTAGGACCAAAAAACTTTACTGTATTGACTTATGTTTGTATATATTGTATATAATGTATATGTTGTATATAGTGTATATATTAGTATGTTTATATTAGTTAAAAAGGTCCCAAACCTTGACCTAAAGGTTGTTTACAGGCTGAAGATGCCCAAAATAATGGGTGAAACATGTACCTGACCAAATGAGTCTACATAAAATCATGTAGATAATAACCACATTAAACGTGGAAAGTATTGAATAGGTGGTTTTTTATTTAAGTATCCTTGATATCTATGCCTAACAATATTGTCATTGCCGATGAAACTGCATTGCTTTATTTTAATGCGAACCCAAACGGTCTTATGGTTTTAAAGGAAAAAGTGCCAGCTGGAGAATCCTACAAGAGTGGGGGGTGTGGGTCATTGTAGTGCGTTGCAGTGCACATGGAAACGAGAAACTTTATCCCCTCGTCATAGGAAAGTTCGATAAGCCACAATGTTTTAAGGGCGTCGGGCACTTTCCATGCCAGTACAAAGCATCTAAAAATGCAAACAGTACAGAAATCCAAAAAATAATGCATTTGCACAGGGGAACCAGCATCATTTCTCCTCGTCTTTGAATTGTGTGATTTTTTTTTTTTCTTTTGTTGTGTGAGGTTATGTTTGTCAGTGATTTATCCAAGTGCATTATTTGAACATTGTTAATGCACCTTGTTGGATACATGTCGGAAATAGTTTTTTCCCCATGGCATTTGAAAGGTTTAAACCGTGAATCGAGGTGATTGCTTGTATTAATGAGTCTTAGAATACTTTGTCACGCGGCAAGTGTTTACATTTCTGAAGTACGAGAGAAAAGCGCCATGGCGGGAAATCGTACAAGGATAGTCTCAGGATAGTTCTATTTTAAGGGCATCGGGTACTTTCTGTGTAAATACAAGGCATCTGAAATGCATGCAGTATAGTAATCCAATGAATAAAGCACTTGCACATGGGAGCCAGCATAGATTTCTTCTCGTATTTGAATCGTGCTTTTTTTTTTCTTTCCTTCGTTGTGTGAGGTTATGTTTGGCAGCGAGATATCCAAGTGCATTATTTGAATACTGTAAATGCACCTTTTTGGATACATTTTGGAAATAGTTTTCATGGCATTTGAAAGGTATAAACTGTGAATCAAGGTTAACTGCATGCAGTAACGAGCCTTAGAATATTTTGTAATACAGCAAGGATTGGTACTTCTGAATTGCGAATTGGCGGTTAATTCGAAATCACGTAATTCGAAGTCCGATTTTTGAGTCCCAACAACTTCGAATTAACGAGGTTTTACTGTAGATCTCCCATCAATACCACAATGCCCTTCTTTATCCCTGCCAGTGTTTGTCAGCCTATCATAAAACTCCTTCTATTCCTCTTCTGCTACCTCTGTTGGCGCATAACACTGTACTATTGTCACAGGTCTAACTTTGGTTCTTATTCGTACAGTAATTATCCTGTGTGATACAGGGGTCCATTCCATTATGCTATTTTTTGCTTTCTTTTTGAGTAAGACACCCACTCTACTTGAATGCTGATCATTTTCTTCTCTTCCAGAGTAAATGAAGACACCTCCCTCTTCTGTCCTCACCTCTCCGTAGCCTGTCCATCTTGTTTCACCAACCCAAGTATCTCCAGTTTATACCTTTTCATTTCTGCCATTACTTCTCTCAGTCTGCCAGTTTCATACATAGTTTTGACATTTCAGAATCCGATTCGTGTCCTATATTTCATTGCAAAAGTCGTCTCCATAAAATCCGGCCGGTATAAATTTCGTCTGGTTTCTGTAATAAGTTTAATTCAGGTATGCGAGTTATTAGCCTACAGCACCCTAAGTCCAGTGGAGGGGCTGCCTCCTGTCTGCGCTAGACCGCAGGATTTTTCTGTAGGGGTTATCTCCCTTAGCCTTTAAAGATCCCTCTTTACCACAAGGCAGTGGTTTCTTCTTTATTTATCCCCAAGAAGAAGGGTTGCCTCATCCGCCAGCTTCGCCGTACCAAAAGACTCCTTCTGTACTGTTACTGCCATTGAGGTATTCACCAGAGCCCCGTTAGCTGTCACTTTTCAGGGTTCCTGTAGGGCCTTCACAGCTACTGTAGCGGTCATGGGGTGCACACAGTCCCCACTGTACATTAACCCTACAGGCAGTCCCATACTTCACGCCGTTGCCCACCTCCCATGACGTGGACGAGGGGTTGACCTTGTGGGAGGCTTTGTAATGTGCTCTCCCCAGTTAACATTCTCCTTTATAATTACACCAAGATTTCTTTCAGAGTTTTCGTACGGAATAATTTTACCAGATAGTGGAGGAATGTTTTTGTTTTTTGCGGCACTGATATGTTTCACCTGCCCAAAAAGATTAGATTTATAATTTGATGGATTGATTAAAATATAGTTTTCATGAGCATATGCACAGATATTATTTAAGTCAGAGTTCATATAACCTGTTGCTTGATTGATGTCTGAAATTTTGGAATGATAACAGATTTGTAGATCGCCAGCATACAGGTGGTATTTACAGTGTCTTAGCAGCGTTGATATATTGTTGATGTAGATAACAAACAGAAGTGGTCCAAGTACTTAGCCTTGTGGTACTCCCGAATATTTCATTATCCATTCAGATTAGTGATGGGACATTCGATTCATTTTACTGAATCGATTCATTTGATTCCGTTCACTTTACTGAATCGATACAGTGATCCGATTCACGGCTCATTGGTCACCGCTCCTACTGTATCTGTGTAGTATGTGCTGGTAAGACAGCAGCAACAGCATTCAGTGCTCGCAGCTGCCATCTGGTCTTCATACTATGAACTCCTTTCTTAGAAAAAATGCTAGTTGCTCTAATACATCGAAGGTTTCCGGCGACGCAGGGTGGAAAAAAGTTGGGATTAGGAAGGTAGCAGCCATGGCCTGAATTAAGCTTACAGTCCCAGCATTTCCTGGTGTGAAAATGGGGAAACTACGGAAAAACCATCTTAACGGCTGCCGGCGGTGGGATTAGAACCCACCATCCCCCGAATGCAAGCGCATAGCCACGCGATATTAACTGCACGACAACTCGCTCAGTCATTTAAAAAAAAGTACTTTTCTATCAGCTGAGGATTTTTTTAAATCGTCATATTTTGTGTAGGCTACCCGAGATGTACAGTAGCCCGCTGGTTTTCTGATTCAACATACTGTTATTGCGTCTGTCCACATATGATTGAAGTCTTGTGCAACGATGTGACATATGAACTGAGAGTATACTGAGCAGCCGCTCTTCCCAATATAAAACAGGTACTTTTGAGTGGTCATGAGCATGACTCATAGTCATAGGGCAGGTAAGAGTCGAGTTTAATTGTCAAATGTCAACTAAGTTATAATACTAAGATTCATTAAACTAATAAATAGTATAACCTAATAGCCTACCTACTTACTAGCTACTTCAGAATTATGTTGTGACTACCTTTTTAACACTGCAAACCTCCCTGTAAGAAGAGGACAGTGAATGCAAATGGGTATTGTTTTCAAATGAACTGAGCTCGAGAGTCCATTATAGCATACGATTCTTTCAGTGTAGCATGGCTCACTGTATGTCTCGCTGCAGTGAGCTGATAAGGAGCCGTGTGTATCATGTGTCTCACTGAGCCGCGCTCGTTCACGATTCTTTCTATGTGCTATGATTCACTGTCTCGCTGCAGCGGAAGCTCGGCTCTCCGCGCGTGTCCAGTGAGCCGATAAGGAGCCGTGTGTATCATGTGTCTCACTGAGCCGCGCTCGTTCACGATTCTTTCGATGTGCCACGATTCACTGTCTCGCTGCAGCGGAAGCTCGGCTCTCCACGTGTCCAGTGAGCCGATAAGGAGCCGTGTGTATCATGTGTCTCACTGAGCCGCGCTCGTTCACGATTCTTTCTATGTGCTATGATTCACTGTCTCGCTGCAGCGGAAGCTCGGCTCCCCGTCAACGTCCAGTGAGTGCGCCACTCAGCACTGTCCGCTGGGAGTAAGCTGAATCGTGTCGTGAGCTCACCGTTCCTGTGAATCGATTCACTCGGACACTTGAATGAATCGATACACAGCTTCGAATCATGCATTCAGTAGCCAACACTAATTCAGATGACCTATTCTGAAAAATACCGAGCTCGATAGCTGCAGTCGCTTAATTGCGGCCAGTATCCAGTATTCGGGAGATAGTGGGTTCGAGCTCTACTGTCGGCAGCCCTGAAGATGGTTTTCCGTGGTTTCCCATTTTCACACCAGGCAAATGCTGGGGCTGTATCTTAATTAAGGCCACAACCGCTTCCCTCCCAGTCCTAGCCCTTTCCTGTCCCATCGTCGCCATAAGACCTATCTGTGTTGGTGCGACATAAAGCAAAAAAAAAAAAAAAAGAAATCTGAAGAATTACACCTTGTTTTCGTTCGGTAAGATTTGAGAGAAAGAATTCTAGAGCTGTCTGTCCACTGTCCAAGGTGAAGTGATTTTAATTTAGCAACCAGGACTTCTATATTTACTGTGTCAGAGGCGCTGCTATAATCAAGAAGTGTAAGTAACGTCACCTGCCTTTCGTCCATAGCATCTCTCATGTCTGTAACCTTCAGCAGGGCAGTGGCCATACTGTGTCCGTTTTTGAAACCCGATTGTAAAAGGTCAAATAGTTTGTATTTATTTAAATAGTCGGTTAATTGCACATATTCTATGTGTTCAAGAGGCTTGGAGAGAGAGAAAAGTATGCAAATAGGTCGACAATCTGTTATAAGTACAGGTGAGAAAGTTTTGGGAACAGGTTTTATAACGGAATTTTTCCACATTTTTGAAAAGAGGCCACTTGTGAGGCATGTGTTGTATATATGAGCAATGGCGGGAAGAATGTAATTATGTTGTGTTATGAGTATGGGTATTTCATCAGGTTCGACAGCAGATGTGATATTGTCTGCATTTCTGGTTTAATTTTTATCTCACAAAAATGAGCATTAGTTTGAAATAAATGAATTGAACATATATATTGTAACGTGTTGGTGGGGTAAATAAATGATCACAGAAACTGGTAGCGTTCTACTTCTAAAATTTAACTAATTACTAAATCTACACTCGCAGGTATTCGAAGCTTACAACTTGCACTCGTAGGTTATGCAATTACACAGTGTCCACCCCCTCCCCCTCTCTTTCATTACTGACTGTTTGTTCAAACTAATTCACGTGGACTCTGGTAACTAACACTACAGTACCTAGAGAAGAGATATATATTACATATTAGCGTAACAGAAACTGAGATAAGGAAAGCACTATCCCCACCGTAATCCACGCCCTCCCAACCAATAGCCTCAAATTACTGCGATCACCCCTTCCCCTACATAACACGCTCCGCCCCTCCGCTAGTGCTCGCGGTCTATTGTTTGCCATTTCAGAAGGCAGTTCCTCTCTGGCTTTACTCTTGACAACTTAGTGCTTGATGTGAGTTAACACTACAGTCTCACCCAGTCGCATGGCCACAGTCGTTGTCGCTGTCACAGTCCACAGTTTGAAGCCCACGCACAACAGTCTCGCAGTTCAAGAAAATGTTCTCTGTCCATACTTGGATAGAATGCCAATCACAGCCCCATGCCGGCATTCCAGTACTTTCTTCTTCAGCTGCACTAGAACATGAGCAATGCTCTCCTGCGGTAGCTGGCCCCAAGAGAGAGAACTAATGGTGACAGGCATACAGAACCAGTCTTCTGCTCCAACATGCGAACACTCCGACAGACTGGCACGCTAAGCTCAGGCTATAACTTACAATGACTGGCAATCCAACTGTCACGATGCTTACTGGTGGAGCTCATACTGAGCTGCTCGCTAACTCACTGAGTCCACACGCTGAACTAACTCGGCATTTGTCCGTCACCTTATATACATGTGGCCAGTCCTTCAAGATACGTCTGCGACTCGAAGCTCTTGGAAGCCTCCGTATATGGAAGCTGCCTGCAGGCAGAGTTGTTTCTGAGGCCTCAAACGATCGATAGATTCTGAGGACGTTCTTGTAGGATGAAATGTCATTATTTTATTATTGAGCAAGTTTTTACAGGTATGTTACAGTGTTCATAGTGGCTATTTTAGGGTTCTAGGTGTTATAATTAGTATTCAAGGTTATAAACTTCATTATTGGTTCTGTATTGAATTAAGATTACATTTAAAATAAAATACAAAGTTTATTCCACCTACTCAATACTATACAGTAATTGCAATGTTTATAAAAACATTACACTATATTAACAAGGTACTAGTTTCGACCCTATTTTTGTCTGCTGCCATTTCTTGATGGATACAGTATTTTTGTATCCATCTCTTAGCACAGGCCAGAGTAAAGTGTAGCTTCCACCGAAGTCCCAGTCTCATCCATGGCTGTGACAATATGGAAGCTGCTGGGGTATGGGTGGTGCTGAGTAATGACATTCAGAGCAAGTCTAGTGCATCTGAGTGTTATGAAAGGGTTGCTCATAGGGTCAGTCGTGCTGCAATAGCACTTTCTGACCCAGTGAGGAAAGCAATGGCAAACTACCTCACTCCTCGTCTTGCCTAGTACGCCTCATTTTGGTGCTGCCATTGGTTTTTGCGGTTTCCTTATAACCGCATAACTTTTGGTGGTGCTATTTGAGGATCCAACCAGCCTCTGGGCTGATGACCTAACAGGCAGACATGGGTCATCATCAGCCTAACTAAGATACTTAGGACATGCTGAAGTCCTAAGACAGAATTACATTGTGGAAATAAGGTTTAAGAGAATGAACTGTGTATGTGATGCGATGAAGTACCTATAAAATGGTGGATTGATGAACTGTTATAGATGAAATAATGTTGTGCTTCTCAGTGACAAATAAAATTTTAGGATTTACGTCACCGAGCTCGATAGCTGCAGTCGCTTAATTGCGGCCAGTATCCAGTATTCGGGAGATAGTAGGTTTGAATCCCACTATCGACAGCCCTGAAAATGGTTTTCCGTGGTTTCCCATTTTCACACCAGGCAAATGCTGGGGCTGTACCTTAATTAAGGCCACGGCCGCTTCCTTCCCACTCCTAGCCATTTCCTGTCCCATCGTCGCCATAAGACCTATCTGTGTCGGTGCGACGTAAAGCAACTAGCAAAAAAAAAAAAAAGGATTTACGTCAAATACAATTACGCTGTAAGAATAGTTATCATACAATTATTACAATAATGATTAAAATATGCCCTTGTTGATGAATACTCTAAAATTGCACTTTAAAAACGTAGTATGCCAGTTGAATGCAAAGTCCAAATGCTTCTGTTGAGTTCTAGAATTCCGAGTGAATCTTCATGTGGAGAATATAAAGTTGAACATTGGCGCAGAGAGTATGTCTTGCTTGAGGTCCAATATATCTAGTACAGAAATTAAATGTAGATAAAACCATACAACATTCTTGTAATATAATGAATTCTTGCTGTAGTGTGAGGAATATTCCCAATTCAAGTTGGAACCAATAGAACCTTGCGCGCAATGTGAACAACCTTATCGGTGGAGTGCAATTAGTATATCAAAAGACTGAAATACTTAAAAGATATAATAACTGATTTGACAATGGAAAGTAATGGCTTCCATATTAACAAATCGCAATGAACTATTTTACTAAGGACCTTCATATTGTATTCTTTAAAATAAGGGGGGGAATTTGAAATCTGTTACTCCATTTTCTCGCAATTTTCATTCCCAAAAATGGCGTATCAAATTATACATATGTAACCCATTGCATGGAAAGGGACCTAAAGTCAGATGTTTCATTTTTTATATTTTTGTGGTTCTAAATGCTTCTAGGTGCAATACTTCAGCAGATTTTATTGACAGTTGCTATTAAGAAACCTATTTTGAGAAAGGCAAAAAGTGGTGAAGACTCAAACTGCTGCATGACTTAATTTGTTAAGAACACGCATAGGTAGCGAAAGAAGTCAAAACATAGAAATGCAATTTTTACACTGCAGACACTTGTGTTCATCTATTCTGTAAAATTTCCATTACTGGGTCACACATAGAAAAATATTAACTGTGTTATATGGATACTAAGCAAGGTTTGATGGCTGCCATCAATACTGGGTATTAATCAGTAAGAAGTAAGAACAAGTATATGCACACACCTTGTTCTTTTCAATTTTGGTGTGGGCTTTGACTTCTATATTAGTGTTCAGTGTAGTAATCGATGTTCGTTGATTGTCGTTTGAGATGACAATTGTTTTATTTTCCTTTGCCTTTTGGCTTTGCTATAGTTGATCTCTTTCGTTTGCAATATGTGTATCACATGTGTCATTTTCAGGTTAAAGTGACTATAATTAGTGAAGCACAAGCAAACGCACTTCTGAAGAATGACAAGATGGTTAAAAGTGAAGCCAGTGGTGAAATATTGAACAACACAGGCACTATGGAATACCATCAGGCTACACGACAGCTCTCTGTGAGCTTCAGGTAAGACATTCATTTCATTTTTGGACTGCTCTTTTTTTGTAATCCTCACCACATTGCCTTTCACATACTTGTTATAGATTATTGAAGATACAGGGCTTTTGAATTAAAACACTGCTGGCCTTGGAGACCCCATATGAGCTCCCAGTCAACACAATGACAACCTGCTGCTATTGAATCCAGCACTGACTGAAGACACTTCAGGAACATTCTATACCCCACGGCCACTCGCTGTGTCGACCAGAAGGAGCTCGCTCACTAAGAGATCTTTGTGGCCAGTAGTATTTTAATTTGAAAGCCCTGTAGTAACCGTCCAAAGCAGAGTTAGCTCAATACTGAATAGACATTTAACTTGTTTCTAATGACAAATTCAGCACTTGCTTTCAATTTGTAATAATTTTTGTGTTCCTTTACTCCCTGCACTTCACAGTAGGTTCAAATTGCAGAAAAATTGTTGATTTCTTCGAATTTAGGCTGATAAGGAAGACAGTAAGCCAAGAAGTATGGTCCAGTGCTCTGTTAATTACAGTGTTGCATTCCCTCTAGCAAATGAAACAGATCTACTCAACGTTGTCTACTTTAGACTTGAACACTACATTGTTTTTTGCATGGTCCAGTGTAGTGTACCTTTCGGCACTTCTTGGAAGGGACTAGTGAGGTAGCCGACAGGGGAGCTCCCAGCCTGCTCCCCCTGTGGGTGGGGGCGGTAGAATAACACCCACGGTATCCCCTGCCTGTCGTAAGAGGCGACTAAATGGGGCCCCAGGGGCTCTTAACTTTGGAGCGTGGGTTGGTGACCACGGGGCCCTTAGCTGAGTCCTGGCATTGCTTCCACTTACTTGTGCTAGGTTCCTCACTTTCATCTATCCTATCCGACCTCTCTTGGTCAACTCTTATTCTTTTCCGACCCCGACGCTATTAGGTTTGCGAGGGCTAGGGAGTCTTTCATTTTCACGCCCTTCGTGGCCCTTGTCTTCCTTTGGCCGATATCTTCATTCTTCGAAGTGTCGGATCCCTTCCATTTTTCCCTCTGATTAGTGTTACATAGAGGATGGTTGCCTAGTTGTACTTCCTCTTAAAACAATAATCACCACCACCACCACCTCCCAGCCTGCCTGGAGTTTCTTGAAGATGCAATGAGAATAATCCATCTCTGGCCACGTTGTGAATATTCTGGTGCACGTCGCCCGATCTATAAAAAGGGAGGCTAGCCTTGGACAGTCGGTTGGTGCTGAACTTTGAGTTGGTGTTGGACTCCATGGTGGAGTCAGTGTGAGACTCGGTGTGTGTTGGGGTTCGGTGACTGGGCTGAGGGTGACAGTTGTGTTGGCTGTCGCGAGTGTCCTACCTAGGTCGAAACGAGGAACTGTGGTTGTGGTGTCGGAGTGTCCAGTTATTAGCTTCATCGGAGACTGCGTGCGGGACAGAACACTGTGTACTACGTTACAGGAGAGAGAGAGAGAGTGAGTGAGTGTGCGTGCGCGCGCTTCTGTGGACTGAGAATAGTCAGAGTCGGCGACCGAAGCAACTATCGTGAGTGTAATTGGAACAGCGCTAATGGTCACTTTGTGAGTACCACCCTGCTAGTTTGCACAGTTCAGCTGTTGCAGTTTATTTGTTCACTACATGTGACTGTGAGAATTATTGGACTGTCTCTGGAGTTGAACCAACGAACGGTTGTCATGTGTTGCCAGTAACACTGTGTTCAAATTTCTATAAAATACTTTCCCGCCTTGTGAATACTTTACATATTTTGTTATATCTAATTCCTGTACATGTTTTGAGAGCCAATTACTCTATTCCTTAGTGGTGCCAAAACAGAGAACTGTGCTCTGCAAAACGTAAAGAATTTCACCTTATTTTCTTGACACGGCATAAGCCCAAAAGTCTACACAGTATCCTGTCTATAAGGATGATAACCGTCCCCAGATTATACCACCAGGCTGGACCACTTGCTGTGTAAAGAAGGGAGACTAGTAAATAGACAGCAGTCTACACACAGCTGCTGTATGAGGTGACTGGACTTGAAGTGAAAGTAAGGATTATATCCATCCCCATATTATACCACCAGGCTGGACCACCTTCTGTGTAAAGAAGAGATACTAGTAAATAGACAGCAATTAGTGAATTTGACTAGAATTGTGTGCATGTACATTTATTTGGTCATCCTGAAATAAATTAAGAGTATTGAAACAGACGGGAGTTTTATTCATAACAGAACTGGTGTCAGATGTTGGAATAGACCCCATGTGTGATACATCATTGTAATCAGCGTGAATCAGCGGACCAGATACTGCCGTAGAGAGCGTTCCACAACATCGGTGTATAATGAATACAAACACATATAAATCTTTACATTTTCATCATGCCTTAATTGCTGCATGCCATTGAGACCAGAAGCCACACGAGAATGGAGGCTCAGTTATTAAATGCGATCTATGTGACGAGGAGGAGGAGGATAGTAGAAACCCCGGAGAGGTGGATAAAGGAGATGAAAGGCAGTGGGAATGAGATGTAGGACGGCCAGGTGAAGTCAGGCGAAGATGGAAGACGAGCACAAAAGGATGGAAGATGGCCAGGAGATGCTGAAGGAAGGCCGAAAGAAGACTGAAGAAGACTAGAATAAGATGGAGGACAGCCAGGAGAAGTCGGAAGACTCCCAGGAGAAGACAGAAGAAGATGGAAGACAACCAGAAAAAGACCGAAGACAGAAGGAGGCGAAAGACGGCCAGAAGATGCATCGGTATATTGTGATAAATTTATATGGTGAATTCTATGAATATTTTTTATAGCATGATTCTTGCTTTCTATCCTACTGAAATGAGTGACACAAACAATAGAATATTAGGCTTCTGAGCCCAAGCAAGCATATTCAATCTCTGCTCAGTCTGGTGATATTTGAACGTGCTCAAATATGCCAGCCTTTTGTCTGTAGATTTAAGAGCTCTTAAAAAAAAGGTTCGAATTGAAAAAATTCTAGCAACTTGGCATCTTCAGACACTGAAAATATTGTGTGTGATGCAATATTATTATTGTTGTTGTTTTTGTTATTATTATTATTATTATTATTATTATTATTATTATTATTATTATTATTATGATTGTCATTCCAGGAATATTGTGGATCATAGAGGTGTACGAAGGGGCTAGGGTGAATGGGTGGACAAGGAAATGACCAGAGCATAAGTTAAAGCACTAAATTTTGAGATTTTTTTTTTTTTTAACTTTAAAATTGAATAAATAGAAGACCTGAATAAACAGTGACAATATAATAATGAGCTCGTCAGCTCCAGCAACAGTGACTTACAGTCCAAAAATCAGGTACAGAACTCGAGAGAATTATCAACATGATAACATAAAGGGAAAGAGCATTATAGCTCTGAACAGCTACACTATCTTATAAGAGCATGTTTGCTCCACTAGTTCACATAGTCTAGGAGTTTGAGCCCCAAAAGATAACGTAGTCTAGCCTCTCAGAGGCATAAGTTTCTTACAGAGCACAATGATATACTTGACAATCTTCAAAATAGGTTATTTACAATCACTTAGCCCTGTTTTGGGCTTATCTTCTACTCAACGGTTTTTCACATTCTTTTATAGGAACATAAACAGGGGCAATAAGTGCCCGTACTAAATGGCCTTAAATATAAAAAGAAAAGGGTTTAACATGATTGGCCATGAACAAAAGGGTAGGAGGCGATACGCTTGCACTCCTACACGTTCCTAAAACCCTAAGTGGGCTTATGGCTGTATGTCATAGAGGCTAAGCCTATTCTACACTGGGATGACTAAATGAAAAAGATTAAATTCTAAAAGTGTGTTCAGAATTTTAGATGTTTAGAAATTTGTCACGCCATACCAAGTTGAATGGGAATCAACAAAGGGTAATCACTTTGTTACTTACATTTTGTGTTTCCCAGCAGGGATTGGAACAGAGCCCTCAGACTTGTAGAAAATCTACATTTAAACCACGAAATTAGAACTTTACGTGAATAAAAGAAGTTTGTAACCGTCCCTCAAGCTATTTGCCGGAGCTATCACATGTTAAGAAAATTCTGCCATTACCTTGAGATGCTGGGCCTTCCGAACGCCGACCTGCGGCCCCTGCCTCCTTAGTACATGCTGCACACACTCACCTGGAGCGATGTAGATGACAACACAGCCCTATAGCATTTCGAGGGCAAGCTTCGAGAACTCTTTACAGATAGGCTGGATGCTTGTACACACCATGAATTTTGATTCGCTAGAGAAAATATTCACAAAATTTTAGATAGCTAGATACAGGAGTTGGAGGGGGCAGAATTGTTGACAACTTTGACACAAGAAGAAAACTATCTTCAGAAACTAAGGTTAGGTAACGGTGAAAATAAAATTTTCCCTTAAGAATTAATTGTCTTTAATCCCGCCAGAGGGGGCACTTAGGCCGATGGTAGAGACATCTAACAGTTGCAACCCTAAGTATCTTGCATAACATTAGTTCAAGTTCAATTGCATAGATGGCCTTATAGAAGGCGCACAGTTTAACTGGACGGGGAAAGTGTACTGTCGGTACAATAAAATAAATATATATATATATATATATATATATATATAATTCGCTGGGGCCATCAAGGACCACGTTAAGTCTTGTTGCATTTGACACTGAACTTGGCCTTCTTTAGAGCCCAAATTTCCCTCATTCTCTGTGTGTGGGCCTGCTTACGCTCCTCTGCCCAAGGGGCACCGTGTCTTCTCTTCGGTTGCTCGTCTCGGTTTAGCCCGTTCGTCAATATTTTCTTGCGGAAGATATCTCTGTTAAGGGCGTCTTCAGCTGAGATATGTAGCATTTGCAGGTCGTCTTTGGTATTTCTAAACCACCGAATTGTGGTTTTGGGGTTTGAATCAAAAAAGTGAAAGATTTCTTTAGTTAACTTTCTTCCGTCCATTCTTTTCAGATGACTGTTAAATCGTGCCCGTCTTTTTCTGATTGTGTCGGTAATTTTCTCTATTTTGCTGTAGACTTCCTTGTTGGATCTCTTTTGATGGATTCCATTTCTGTACATTGATCCCAAGATTCCTCTCACAGTTGTGCGTTCTCTTTTCTCCAGTTCTTCAAGGAGTCCTTTGTTGGCATTTAGAGACGGGATTTAGGCTGCATATAGAACTACTGTCTTCAGAACTGTTTCATAGTGACGTATCTTGGTGTTTTGGGAAAGGCATTTTTTGTTGTAGATTGTGCGGGATGTTTGGTAGGCTATTTCCAGTTTGCGTACTCGCTCCTGAAGTGCTTCTTTGTCCAGTCCATTTTTCATGATGATCTCACCCAGGTATTTGAATTTGTCTACTCGGGTGATGTCCCCGTATTTTGTATGGAGTTTTGGTGGAGCCTCTTTGATGTTAGTCATTACTTCTGTTTTCTCAAATGCTAAGCAGTTTGTTGCGATCCCCTTGGATTTGGTTCCTATTCTCAATGGACTGTAGTTGGTTTCCTGTAATCTCACCCGCCAGGTTCTGATGATCTTTTCAAGAACACAGTTGAAGAGTATCGGGGATAGCGCATCACCCTGTCGGACTCCTGCTTTGATGTCAAAGGAATGCGAGAGACATCCGTGGAACTTCACCTTGGATTTTGTATCGGTCAGGGTGGCTCTAATTAATGCCAGCAGTTTCAAATCAACTCCAAATTCATTTAAGATGTTTAGCAGGACTTCCCGGTCAATGGAGTCGTGCGCTTTCTTAAAAGTCCACAAAGACAGACACATACTGCTTGGACCTTAGTGTACAATATCTGATGATCGTTTTGAGATTTTGGATCTGTTCAGCTGTTGAGCGACCTTTTCTGAACCCTCCTTGGTATTCACCTATTTGATGTTCGACTTGTGCTTCCAAACGCTCCAGGATGGCAAGTGATAGAATTTTGTAAGTCACGGGTAGCAAAGATATTCCTCTGTAGTTGTTGATGTTCTTCATTCTGCCTTTTTTGTGTAATGGATGGATCAAAGCTATTTTCCAATCTTCGGGTAGGGTCTCCTTGTTCCAAATTTCTTCTATCTGCTTTTGCAAGATATGAAGAGATTCCTCCGGGGCATATTTCCATAGTTCTGCTACTACTGAGTCTTCCCCCGGCGCTTTGTTATTTTTGAGACGGCCAATGTGGCGCTTGATTTGATCTCTGTCGGGTGGTCTGCAATCTGGATACCTGAGTAAGGGTTCCTTGGTCTCAATGGCGCTTTGCGGTTTAGAGCAATTAAGTAAATTCTTGAAGTAATCTGCCAGAATGCTGCAATTTTCTTCATTTGACGTCGCCAGTGTGCCGTCCTTTCGCTCAAAGCATAGAGATGGTGGTTTATAGCCAGTGAGTTTGCGTTTGAAGGCTCTGTAGTACTCTCTGCTTTCATTCTTCCTAAAGTTTTGTTCTATCTTTTCAATGAGAGATTTTTCGTATTTACGTTTCTCAGTTCTGAACACCCTAGCTGCTTGGACACGTTGGGTTTTGTAGGTTTCCCAATCATTTTCTGATCTCGTAGAGTAATACTGTTTCCACGCATTGAGTCTTTCTTGGAGGACTGATTCGCAGGTACCATTCCACCAGGCATGCTTTTTGCTTCTCTTGATTTCTGCAACGTCTTTGGCGGCCTCAACAAGGAGACTTTTGGCGTTGTTAAAGTCGCAGTCATTTGGTCTAGCCTTCTCCTGGAACTCCTCGACCCTTTGCCGAAGTTTATCATTGTCGAAGCGTGTGATCTGTTTGGTTGTCTTCCTTGTGTTTGCGGGAATTGGTTTGAATTTGATAAGAGACATATAATGATCTGAGGCCACATTGATGCCTTTCTTTACCTTGACATTCATAATCTCAGGGCTGTTTCTCCTGGAGATTGCAACATGATCAATTTGGAACTCTCCGAGAGCTTGGACGGGAGAACGCCTAGTCATTTGCTTTCTGGGTAGATGGCGCAAGTGGGTCGACATGACCTGCAGGTTGTGATTTTCGCAAATGGACACCAGTCTTTTGCCGTTGGGATTGGTTCTTATGTGAGCAGGGTAATTTCCTATAACTTTCTTGTACTTCTGTTCACGACCTGGGGATTTTGTTTAATTTTTCATCCAGTAGGTCCCAGAAATTATCAACTTCGTCTGGATCAGACTTGTTCTTATCGTTTGTAGGAGCATGTGCGTTAACTAGTGCGTAGGTTTTGTTCGCGCATTTAAGTGTGAGTACAGACAATCTGTCATTCACAGGGTCGAAATTTGCAACCGATTTAAGGATCTTGGTTCAAACAGCAAACGCGGTTCCAAGCATCACAGCTACATGAGGATTCCTCTTTGCGCTTTGCTCTTGAAAAATCGGTAGCCTTCGGATTCAAAAATCTCTTCATCTGGGTACCTTGTTTCCTTGTAGGGCCATTATGGATATCTGATTTTCGTGAAGAGCTTTGGTGAGGGTTTTCAGCTTGCCAGTTTGTGTAAGTGAATTTATGTTGAAAGTTGCTAGAAAGGTTTTAGATTTTGGCCTTAGTTTTTGACTCTTCAGGGTAAACCGAGACGATCCAACTTGTCTCTTGCATGATGTCGAGTCTCCCCCAGAATCCGAACAAGACTCGTGCGCCGTGGCGTTCACGACGAGGGATTTATCCGAAGATTTACCCCCTGGGGTATGTTTCTTGAAAAATTGTGCCATCATGCTTTTTGAATTGACTTTGCTTTGGACGGGTACCCATCCTTTTACAACTAGGGTTGTTAGCCCTAGAGGTTGCCTCAAGATGTTTTCTCACTTCTGGTCATTTACCAGTCTTCGTTGTAACCCTGGCAAGGGACCAGTTTTTTTTTTTTTTACGGTGGTATTTTATTTCCCTACTACCCTCTGACTCTGCTGGCGGCAGAGCCAGCGAGCTTCCCCAATTCCAATGGGACGCGCCCGATGGAGGTAACCGGTAAATCCCCACACGGGATTATTATTATAATTATTATTATAATAATTTTTATTGTTACGGAGTTATCCGTGGTAGTTAGAGGTGAAAGAAGGTGCGGGCGTGAATAGGTCTCAACTACAGAATTAAAGTTAATTTAAAACTTTAACAAAGGCTATATTTTCTTTTCCAAAATCAACAAATGACAACAAATAACAAAGGTGTAACAGGTACCAAGTAGCAGATGAACAATTTAAGAATTTACAGATTACAGTCGTTACAAGATTTGGGCTTCGAGCCCCAAGTTTAATTCCTGAGCTCTCAGCTAACAACCACCTTAGCTGAAGGGCAGAAAACCCCTAAGTACGAGGAGCAAATCCTAATTACAATGTTAAGAGAAAAAGAGCAGACCCTCTCTCAATTTTACAAGCCTATTAAAGGCTACAACAAACTTCATTTCTAACTGCCCTTAAGGCACACAAACAGTGAAACTGGGGTATCTTGTACCCAACCTACAGGGCCTTCACATGAAGAAAACAAACTCTGGGTTAGTTAAATGGCCCAAAAAACCAAATTGACTGGAGGCGTAGCTTGCACTCCTACATGAAACTTCTTAAAACCTAGGTGGCACTCGGCCAGTTATACAGGGGCTAATCCCGTACTAGGGAGGTGACTCGTAGAAGAATAATTTATTACACCAAGAAGAGAAGAAAATGGGGTATGAAAACGTAGTCACCTCAAAACAACATGAGTGGGAGCTCGAGACGGTTAAGCACTCTCTATCCCAAATTGTGGTTAATTTAAGTGAATATACAGTGAAACCTCGATTCTCCGTTTTTCGAGGGACCATGAAAATAAAACGTACAACACGGGAAAACGAAAAATCCGGGAATGAATGAAAACTATCAACAATTTGGCTAAACATCACAAAAATTAAATACCGGTACCGGTATGTATAATTATAATCTTACAAAAACTCCTAAACCAAACCAAACCAAACTACAGCCCCAGTGGGACTTTGCCTGCCAAGCGACCGCTGCTCAGCCCGAAGGCCTGCAGATTATGAGGTGCGCATGGTCAGTGCGACGAATCCTCTCGGCAAATATTCCTGGCTCTGGAGATCGGGGTCGCCATCTCACCATTAGATAGCTCCACAATTAAAGGTATTCACGTAGGCTGAGTGGACCTGGAACCAGACTTATATCCAGGTAAAATTGCCTGACCTGGTCGCAATAGAACCCGGGCCCTCTGGATGAGAGGCGGGCATGTTAGACCGCGAAACCGCATTAATTACCGGTACGCGAGTTCAAAATCTCGGTACTTTATATTCAGTTTTACAGGGGAATCTTCGTCAGTTTCCCGTGAAAACTTCTTTCAGTTCAGCAACTTTGATTAGGCTAGCCAAACTTCGAAAAATCTAATAACGCCAAGCCAAACGACAATCGACCACAAGTAGTTTTTAATTCTCTCATCTAATAAAATAAAGCACATTAGATATAAAAGCACCCAAAATGATGGCGAAATCCGTTCATTTCTTAATCTTTCATTGTAATTTGGTCTCCGGTATACTGTTCGTAGTCAGTTTCTGGAAATCTCGTACCGCGCAAATTAGGCCTACATCGACTTTTAAAGGTTATGTTGAACTCGAAAACATGGTTTCGAATGTAAGTATCGATTCTTAAAAGTTCTCGAATGCATTATATTCAATTCTGCGCGTCACAAATCCAATCAAATTGGAAAGATAAAAGAAATATAAAAACTTCAGAAATTACGGTTATTCGTGACCTTGAGGTCATCTGGAAAGCGCGCTCGCTGCACATGTCAGTACGAGTTTGAAATGATACCAACCATTTAAAATGTAACGTGCGCAAATAAAACGACTGCAGTTTTTGGTATTTTAACACGAAAACATAGAATCCCCAGGCTTACATCAGGACCTAAACAGTAATAGGCAATCCCAAGACCTCCCATGGCCTTTTTTAATGTAGGGTGCAACATCTGTTTTGGTCTCGCTAACATATCATGTACGATAATATCAAAAGGTTCTGAATTTGTGTTAAGAAGGAGCAGTTTCGATTCCTGCCTGAAAGCCCAGTTACTCTGCAATGCCCTGAGCAAAGTGCCGAAAACCTCTTCGGCAGTATGATAGAAAAAAATGTAAAAATATAAACATGCAACCCTGGACATAATATGGACGTTTTATATCTGCGAACATATGACGAAACTCGTTCCGTCTTCAAGCAGAGCTGTCGAAATGCGCCGTGTCTCCTTGCAATTGTTGTGGGCACCCTCTGCTTTATGATTTTCCGAGATTCTCTAAACAATACCATCCGAATGCGATGCTAAGATGGTCTCTTATGCAAGTTCACCGCCGATCGCTTTTCTAGTACCAGTACAGTACTTGCTTTAATTATTGCAGTGACGGGGCGTTAACGCCAAGATCCATAAATATGCCATAGCCGTCCTTTCGTGAGAAACAGTTTATTAAAAAAACGATTGATCGAGGATTTAGCATTGATGTGACTGGAATTTCTGGACGGTTGATCCGGGAAAGCGTTTCTTCCAGGAACGGATAATGCGGGACTTTTACAACGTGATTTAATTACGATGCTCGCGGGACCACGTAATTTGAACGCATATTCCGGGAAAACGTATTTTCCGGGAACGGATAATCGAGGTTCCACTGTAGTAAGGTTTACATTGAAAAAGATTCGAACCTTCCCCTGCGGGTTAAAACTGCTGAGCTAGCAAGAAATAAAGATGTTAACAGGCCATTACCTTGTTGATGAACTGCTGCCCGAAGAAAGAGGCGCTTCCCGCCCCCTGCTACATAATCACACACTAAGCAAGTTGTCGATGAAGTGGCCCGGAGACAAGAAAATCGGAAGTTTTTATACCCTCGTGGAAAATTCAAGACCTTTCATGAATGAATAGACTCTCCCTTTAACTTTATTGGTAGACTAGGAATTACACATAGAAACCTGAGGAAGAAAGCTATGATTGGAGGAAAATTAATTACAGAAATTACTGATTTGTTAAATTCAAAACTGGCGGAAAGAGAAGGGTTATACTGCCAACCCAAAAAATGAATGAAAGAAATTTAACAAAGAACAAACTTATGAATACCAAATTTCTTCAAAAAACAGTTCCCTCATTTCGCACTAGGGTGCTTAATTATAGTTCTTAGGCAGTGACATCTAGAAGAGGACGTCCACACTTCTTGCTAGATAGTAAACAAAAACACGTCGGAATACACAGTTCAGAAAATTTCAAAATTACACCATTTACTGTAGTGACATCTTTTCCTTAGTAGAATTAGTTCAGTTTTCAAGGTTCCAAACTTCTCCTGTAGAGGAGTTTAAATTGGCGCAATATTTGAACTAGCGGCATGGAGGTGTACCGCCCGGTACTATTATTATTATTATTATTATTATTATTATTATTATTATTATTATTATTATTATTATTATTATTATTATTTAAGAAAATACATTTAGGGAGTAATAAGTTTAAGAGAAATGAATTTCATTTTTGAATGGTCTGTATTCAACTGTGATTACAGTTAAGTTAAAATTTAAGAGTAAAATATTTCCACGTTTTCAATACAAAATCAAGTAATATGGGTAACATTATGGAAGAAACATTTATTGGAACTAGTTTTGACCTATTTTTTTAAGGTCACCACCATTAGCCACATCGCGAGTTGCACCATGCATCTGATAGTTCATAGAAATTGTAAAAAAGTTGTGAAAACGCAGTGGTTTGACACTATAAATGTGAAAAAGTCAAAATTGTTGTAAAAGTTTTGGATAATGCATAAAATGCATAAATTGATACAGGAAGAATTCAAGAAGAAAAATTTGGGCGTTGAAGAATCTTCCTTCAATCAAAACTTCTACATCAATTTTGACTTTTTCACATTTATAGTGTCAAACCACTGAGTTTTCTAGACTTTTTTACAATTTCTATGAACTATCAGGTACATTGTGCAACACCCAATTTGGCCGATGATGACCTTAAAAATAGGTCGAAGGGATAGGATAGGAAGGGTGGGAGGGGGAGTGTTCATTCTGGTGAATGAAGAATTTGTAAGCTACGAAAAAGTTAAAGATGAGACGCATGAAATTCTAGGTGTAAGGCTCATTTCTAAAGATAATTGGCAACTTGATATATTTGGAGTGTACAGATCGGGAAAGGGTAGCACTGATGCGGATTCGGAATTATTTGATAGGATAGTCAGCTATGTGGGAAACGACATGGAAAGAAATGTGATTGTAGCTGGAGATCTGAATTTGCCAGATGTCAATTGGGAAGGAAATGTGAACGACAGGAAGCATGACCAACAAATGGCAAATAAGTTAATATGGGAAGGACAGCTGATTCAGAAAGTGATGGAACCAACCAGAGGGAAAAATATCCTGGATGTCGTGCTGATAAAACCAGATGAGCTCTATAGGGAAACTGAAGTAATAGATGGTATTAGTGATCATGAAGCTGTTTTTGTGGTAGTTAAAAATAAATGTGATAGAAAGGAAGGTCTTAAAAGTAGGACTGTTAGGCAGTACCATATGGCTGATAAAGCAGGCATGAGGCAGTTTCTAAAAAGTAATTATGATCGGTGGAAAACGGTAAATAAAAATGTAAACAGACTCTGGGATGGGTTTGAAGAAATTGTTGAGGAATGCAAAAACAGGTTTGTACCATTAAGGGTGGTAAGGAATGGCAAAAACCCACCTTATTATAATAGAGAAATAAAGAGACTAAGAAGAAGGTGCAGACTGGAAAGAAATAGAGATAGAAATGGCTGTGGAAGTAAGGAGAAATTGAAGGAACTTACTAGAAAATTGAAACTAGCAAAGAAGGCAGCTAAGGATAACATGATAGCAAGCATAATTGGCAGTCATACGAATTTTAGTGAAAGATGGAAGTGTATGTATAGGTATTTTAAGGCAGAAACGGGTTCCAAGAAGGACATTCCAGGAATCATTAATGAACAAGGGGAGAGTGTACGTGAGGATGTTCAAAAGGCAGAAGTATTCAGTCAGCAGTATGTAAAGATTGTTGGTTATAAGGAAAATGTCGAGATAGAGGAGGAGACTAAGGCCAAAGAAGTAATAAAATTTACATATGATAACAATGACATTTACAATAAGATACAAAAGTTGAAAACTAGAAAAGCGGCTGGAATTGATCAGATTTCTGGGGATATACTAAAGACAATGGGTTGGGATATAGTACCATATCTAAAGTACTTATTTGATTATTGTTTGGTCGGAGGAGCTATACCAGATGAATGGAGAGTTGCTATAGTAGCCCCTGTGTATAAAGGAAAGGGTGATAGACATAAAGCTGAAAATTACAGGCCAGTAAGTTTGACATGCATTGTATGTAAGCTTTGGGAAGGCATTCTTTCTGATTATATTAGACATGTTTGTGAAATTAATAACTGGTTCGATAGAAGGCAATTCGGTTTTAGGAAAGGTTATTCCACTGAAGCTCAACTTGTAGGATTCCAGCAAGATATAGCAGATATCTTGGATTCTGGAGGTCAGATGGACTGTATCGCGATTGACCTGTCTAAAGCATTTGATAGGGTGGATCATGGGAGACTACTGGCAAAAATGAGTGCAATTGGACTAGACAAAAGAGTGACTGAATGGGTTGCTATTTTTCTAGAAAATAGATCTGAGAGAATTAGGGTAGGTGAAGCTTTATCTGACCCTGTAATAATTAAGAGGGGAATTCCTCAAGGTAGTATTATCGGACCTTTATGTTTTCTTACATATATAAATGATATGAGTAAAAGAGTGGAATCGGAGGTAAGGCTTTTTGCGGATGATGTTATTCTCTATAGAGTGATAAATAAGTTACAAGATTGTGAGCAACTGCAACGTGACCTCGAAAATTTGTGACATGGACAGCAGGCAATGGTATGATGATAAACGGGGTTAAAAGTCAGGTTGTGAGTTTCACAAATAGGAAAAGTCCTCTCAGTTTTAATTACTGCGTTGATAGGGTGAAAGTTCCTTTTGGGGATCATTGTAAGTATCTAGGTGTTAATATAAGGAAAGATCTTCATTGGGGTAATCACATGAATGGGATTGTAAATAAAGGGTACAGATCTCTGCACATGGTTATGAGAGTGTTGAGGGGTTGTAGTAAGGATGTAAAGGAGAGGGCATATAAGTCTCTTGTAAGACCCCAACTAGAGTATGGTTCCAGTGTATGGGACCCTCACCAGGATTACCTGATTCAAGAACTGGAAAAAATCCAAAGAAAAGCAGCTCGATTTGTTCTGGGTGATTTCCGACAAAAGGGTAGCATTACAAAAATGTTGCAAAGTTTGGGTTACGAAGAATTGAGGGAAAGAAGAAGAGCTGCTCGACTAAGTGGTATGCGATGATATAGATGTTGATTCCCATAGGGAATCTGAAATATGTGTCCTGAATGAGTAAATTTATAATACCAATATAAATGGTCCGTTATTGGACATTATAAATTTTCCAGCTAACTCATTCTTGGTTGCCAGCGTTTCGCCCTCGTGTGCTAGGGTGGGTTCATCAGTTGGTACCTAGCACACCTACCAATACACTGGCTAGTGCATACCGTGGAGGCCATTGCGTAGGCTAACTCGAGCCACGGGCAGTGCCAATGCACTAAGAGACTTTGTCTCATTATCAAAAATTGATGCCTGCTTGGCCATCAGATGATATAGATGTTGATTCCCATAGGGAATCTGAAATATTTGTCCTGAATGAGTAAATTTATAATGTTGTTGTTTGAGTCATCAGTCCATAGACTGGTTTGATGCAGCTTCCATGCCACCCTATCCTGTGCTAACCTTTTCATTTCTACGTAAGTATTGCATCCTACATCTGCTCTAATCTGTTTGTCATATTCATACCTTGGTCTACCCCTACCGTTCTTGCCACCTACACTTCCTTCAAAAACTAACTGAACAAGTCCTGGATGTCTTAAGATGTGTCATATCATTCTATCTCTTCTTCTCGTCAAATTTAGCCAAATCGATCTCCTCTCACCAATTCGATTCAGTATCTCTTCATTTGTGATTCGATCTATCCATCTCACCTTCAGCATTCTTCTGTAACACCACATTTCAAAAGCTTCTATTCTCTTTCTTTCTGAGCTAGTTATCGTCCATGTTTCACTTCCATACAATGCCACGCTCCACACACAAAAGTCTTCAAAAACATCTTTCTAATTCCGATATCAATGTTTGAAGTGAGCAAATTTCTTTTCTTAAGAAAGCTCTTCCTTGCTTGTGCTAGTCTGCATTTTATGTCCTCCTTACTTCTGCCATCGTTGGTTATTTTACTACCCAAGTAACAATATTCATCTACTTCCTTTAAGACTTCGTTTCCTAATCTAATATTTCCTACATCACCTGCCTTTGTTCGACTGTACTCCATTACTTTTGTTTTGGACTTATTTATTTTCATCTTGTACTCCTTACCTAAGACTTCATCCATACCATTCAGCAACTTCTCGAGATCTTCTGCAGTCTCAGATAAAATAACAATATCATCCGCAAATCTCAAGGTTTTGATTTTCTCTCCTTGGACTGTGATTCCCTTTCCAAGTTCCTCTTTGATTTCCTTTACTGCCTGTTCTATGTAAACATTGAAAAGGAGAGGGGACAAACTGCAGCCTTGCCTCACTCCTTTCTGGATTGCTGCTTCTTTTTCAAAGCCCTCGATTCTTATCACTGTAGACTGATTTTTATACAGGTTGTAGATAATTCTTCGTTCTCGGTATCTGATCCCTATCATCTTCAGAATCATAAATAGCCTGGTCCAATCAACATTATCGAATGCCTTTTCTAGATCTACGAATGCCATGTACGTGGGCTTGTACTTCTTGATTCGATTCTCTAAGATCTGACGTAAAGTCAGGATTGCTTCACGTGTTCCTATATTTCTTCTGAAGCCAAATTGATCTTCCCCCAACTCAGCTTCAACTTGTTTTTCCATTCTTCTGTAAATAATACGTGTTAAAATTTTGCAGGCATGAGATACTAAACTAATAGTGCGGTAGTTTTCACACCTGTCAGCACCGGCTTTCTTGGGAATAGGTATAACATTATTCTGCCGAAAATCGGATGGGACTTCTCCTGTCTCATACATCTTGCACACTAAATGAAATAACCTTACCGTGCTGGTTTCTCCTAAGGCAGTCAGTAATTCAGAGGGAATATCATCAATTCCAGGTGTCTTGTTCCTATTTAGGTCACTCACAGCTCTGTCAAACTCTGACCTCAAAATTGGGTCTCCCATTTCATCAGCATCAACAGCCTCATGTTCCAGAATGAAATTATCTACATCGTTACCTTGATACAACTGTTGGATATGCTCCTGTCATCTTTCTGCTTTGTCTTCTTTCCCTAGAAGTGGCTTTCCATCTGAGCTCTTAATATTCATGCACCTAGATTTCCTTTCTCCAAAGGTTTCCTTGATTTTCCTGTATGCAGCATCTACCTTTCCCAGGACCATACAGCCTTCGACATCCTTGCACTTCTCCTTCAACCATTCTTCCTTACCAATATAAATGGTCCGTTATTGGACATTATAAATTTTCCAGCTAACTCATTCTTGGTTGCCAGCGTTTCGCCCTCGTGTGCTAGGGTGGGTTCATCAGTTGGTACCTAGCACACCTACCAATACGCTGGCTAGTGCATACCGTGGAGGCCACTGCGTAGGCTAACTCGAGCCACGGGCAGTGCCAATGCACTAAGAGACTTTGTCTCATTATCAAAAATTGATGCCTGCTTGGCCGTCAGATGATATAGATGTTGATTCCCATGCCAAGCAGGCATCAATTTTTGATAATGAGCAAAGTCTCTTAGTGCATTGGCACTGCCATTGGCTCGAGTTAGCCTACGCAGTGGCCTCCACGGTATGCACTAGCCAGCGTATTGGTAGGTGTGCTAGGTACCAACTGATGAACCCACCCTAGCACACGAGGGCGAAACGCTGGCAACCAAGAATGAGTTAGCTGGAAAATTTATAATGTCCAATAACGGACCATTTATATTGGTATTATAAGAGGTATGTTCCGAGCTGTCAGCGGAGAGTTGGCGTGGAATGACATCAGTAGACGAATAAGTTTGAATGGCGTTTATAAAAGTAGGAAAGATCACAATATGAAGATAAAGTTCGAATTCAAGAGTACAAACTGAGGCAAATATTCATTTACAGGAAGAGGAGTTAGAGATTGGAATAACTTACCAAGGGAGATGTTCAATAAATTTCCAGTTTCTTTGAAATCATTTAGAAAAGGCTAGGAAAGCAACAGATAGGGAATCTGCCACCTGGGCGACTGCCCTAAATGCAGATCAGTATTGACTGAAATGTTTCTTCCATAATGTAACCCACATTACTTGATTTTGTATTTGAAAGGTGGGAATATTTTACTCTTAATCTTTAATTTAATAGTAATAAGTTTACCGAGCTTGATAGCTGCAGTGCAGCCAGTATCCAGTATTTGGGAGATAGTGGATTCGAATCAAACTGTCAGCAACTCTGACAATTATTTTCTGTGGTTTCCCGTTTTCACACCGGGCAAATGCTGGAGCTACATCTTAATTAAGGCCACGGCTGCTTCCTCCCCCCCCCCCCCCCCACTCCTAGCCGTGTCCTGTCCCATCATCACCGTAAAACCTATCTTTGTTGGTGGGACTTCAAGCAACTTGAAAAAAGAAAAATTGTTC
This sequence comes from Anabrus simplex, assembly GCF_040414725.1. Lineage (NCBI taxonomy): Eukaryota > Metazoa > Arthropoda > Insecta > Orthoptera > Tettigoniidae > Anabrus > Anabrus simplex. The sequence goes on along the minus strand of NC_090266.1, from coordinate 44,155,658 downwards.
GTGCTACCGTAATTTTGTTATATTGAATTTCTTGTTCTAATTTTTGTAGGAATATGCAGCTGAAGAAGATCAAGAGAGCCGAGAAGAAAGGCACTGAATCAGTAATGGATGAGAAGTTCTCATTACTCTTCCAGTCTCAGTTCTCCGTTGGAGGTGGTGAACTTGTTTTTCAGGTATGGTGAAAATCTTACCAGTGTGTAGTGCATGTATGAAAACTGGGTGGCTCATGCGGTAGAGTTCTGGCCTCTTGACCTCAAGTTGGCGGGTTCGGTTCCGACTCAGTCCACTGGTGTTTAAAGGTGCTCACACACATCAGCCTCGTGTCATTAGATTTACTGGCATGTTAAAGAAATTCTGCGGCTCAGAATTCCGACACCTCGGTGTCTCCAAAAACTAATACTTGGTGGGGCATAAAACCAATAACATTATTATGAAATCTAATGCAAAAATATAAATCGTTGAGTATATGAAAATTAACACACCATCCTGATGTGCTTTATGGTAGACTTTGTGTTCTGGAATGCATCAGTATTCCCTTCTGCATCACAGACAGCAATTACATGAGCTAATAAACTGCACACTGATTTTCAAAGTATTTTTCTTATCTTGGCACCTCTTTAAATGCAAGAATAACTGAAGAGAGATATACGTAATGCCCCAATAATATGTCTAATACACTATCCCATGCAATATGTATTTTTTCTCAGATCCTTGCCCCTCTCAGTATATAAAGCCTTTAAGAAATTACCCCATGCATTGCACTTAAATCTTGCCTCCTTCATTTGTGTAATATTTTCAGTTATGCTTGGATTAAAATTTAATTTTTCATTACTTGTTCTTGCTATGGTAATTACTCTGTGAAGTATTCCACCTTTTATTTGCTGGTTTTCCAGAGTATTGATTCCATTGTATGCATTCTGTAAACCTTACATAGAGCAGTACTGGGACTGCTGTGTTGTTGCCAAAGGTATACAAATTCTCCTTCAGGCTTGCTTGTCCCAAGCAACTTGTGCAACAAGCAGAGCAGCTTAGTTTGTACATCACCAAAGCAAGAGTGCACATGTACTGAGCTTATAAGTCATAGCCACAAAACTGGGGTTCCCTTAAGCCTGCCAAGTTTTACAGGACCCGTTTTTACTGCCGGTCTTAACAAGAATGTATATCAATGTGCTGCTATTTATGTTAGTGTAGTTACTGTACATATTTTGCTCAGCGCAGCTCAGTTGTTAGCAGTGCAAGCAACAGGAAAATAAACAAACCAACATGTAATGAAAAGTGAAGAGGTTTAGGAATTTATGATTCTATAAAAGAAAGAGGGCTCAGTTACAGTGTAGAAAAAATGTTCATCTGTTTATGCAGGTATTGGTAGGTTTCTTACAATGCAATTTTGTAAAAAGCTGCTAAACGTACACTCTGGAAACTGAAGTATATTACAACATGTTTGCATATTTGATCAAAACTTTACCATAGTCAATAAATATTTTTAAAGGGGTAATCCTTGGTGGCTGACAAACGTGTGGAAAGTGTACACCAAGGAATTGAGAACATTTACTACCATTGAGGGCAAACGATTTTTCTTTTTCTTTTAAATTCATGGGTAAAGGTTATTGATTAATAAAACTGTTGTACCCTCTCGAGTCATAGTAGCCATGAAAGTACAAACATTTGCAAAGTGGGCAGTAAAATTGATATAGTACATGCTATTCAACCTGGTATGCGTGCTAGTATTGCTGATCTTTGGGCACATAATTTCAAGAGAATGCACTTCATAAATACAGAGTGGAATTTGAGTAAATATTAACTGTATTATTTTGTTAATGTTCCAATACTGCCCAAGAACTGGCACAAATATTTGCTGTTTCTTGGAAGATTGTTTTGTAACAGACCAGGAAAGCAATATTCAATCTTTGGCTCATATTATTAATACAGTTTTGAAGAATGCAAGTGATAAATATAATTATGGATCCGTATTGAAGACACTATACTGTAGGATGGTAATTAGTTTATTAATAATACCACCTATTCAATACATTAAAATTTTTAACAATTAGGAATTTATCATTATTACCATAAGAATGAGAGACGTGTCACCTTTCATAGAAGGCATCATTAGTCTCTGTACCTCCTCAAGGTTAAATCAGGTACCTGATTTATATTTAAATTATAATTACTAAGAATTAATATTAACATATTAACAGTAGGAACGAGGCATATAACAGCGTCCATCAGCAGAGGACCGACTTGAAATTCTGATACTACACTATTTGAAATGTTAGGAAATGTAATTACAAATATTTATATAGACATATTTACATGAGAGCAGTCTAAGGAAGAAGATAAAAGTAATCGGCACCATTGCGTAAAAAAAACAATATAATCCGTTGGCTTGTGATCATTAGTTGTGACAAAGGTACAATACTCAGTATTACTATGTATTAGAACTTATCAGCCATTGGCTGTTGATTGCTAATTGTGTATGGCATCTAGTAGCAGTGGTTCGACATGAAACTTTGACACTGCAGTATTAGAAATGTTAGGAAAAGTAATTATTAAGATTTATACGAAGGTTGCAACTTTTAATAGTGGCAACTGTTCATTTACAACAGATACAAAAGAGTTACATGTTAGCAACATTTACTGTCCTTCAATGTAGTCGCCAGCGTTGTGTATAACCCGTTGCCAGCGATGTGGAAGTCGTCGTATACCTTTAGCAGAGCCTGTTTTGTTGGTGGTGTGAATGAAGCGGTCTACTGCCTGTCGAAGTTCTGAAGCGAATGCCACGAAGTGGTTCCTTCATCTTCGGAATCAAATCAAAGTCACAAGGACTTAAGTCCAGGGAATATGGTGGATAGTACTTCTTCTTCACTGATGCTCGTAGGACGACCTGCCCGATGAATGTCTGCCACAGTTTACCAACCATCGTTGAAGGCTTTTACACAACGTGCCACTGTTCTGCAAGGCAATGCAGATTCCCCGCAAGCTTCTTGAAGACCGTGATGACACTGTCATGGTGTACGACCTCTAGCACATTCAATCTTGATCCACCTGTGTTGTTCCTGTTTGGAAAACATAGCGAAAACGTTACGTTAGACCGCTAGCTCACAAGTGACTGTGTTTCTCCCGCTTGTGCACACGCAGGCGATGTGCGAAGGGCGAGTCCATTTGCTCTGAGGTAACGTAGGTATGTAACCAACATGTGCTATCAGCGACAATATTAGATTCCGTTGCATAGCGTCTCCACAGCAGAGTTGGCACTATTTAAGTTCCAACCCTCATATTAACATGGGAACAGTCAAAGGAAATAGAAAACACAAGTCCCGCGCCAATGCATACAACTACAGTAAAACCTCGTTAATTCAAAGTCATTGGGACTCAAAAATCGGACTTCGAATTACGTGATTTCGAATTAACCGCCAATTCGCAATTCAGAAGTACCAACCCTTGCCATGTTACAAAATTTCTAATGCCCGTTACTGCACGAGCTAACCTTGATTCACAGTTAAACCTTTCAAATGCCATAGGGAAAAAAATTCCTAAATGTATCTAACAAGGTGCATTTATTGAAATAATGCTCTTGGATAACGCCGTATACTGTCAAACTCTACTGTATATATGCACAACGCAATTTAAGCAAATATGTTATAACCTACTTGACTTAAATGCAGTATAGGCTAAAGCACTTGCACAGGTTAGCCAACAAGGCTGTCCAAATTGGAAACACATTACACCAACAAAACAAACCTTAAAAACCCAGACATATATGGGAAACACATGGCACCAACAAAACAAACATTAAAAACCCAGACATACATTTTAAACAAATATAAAGAATAATAGATAACTATGTACAGTACCTGAATAGTTCACAAATGTTTAATGATCCAGTAGGGCTTTTTTGTCACACATTAGGCTTATTGCCTTTCTAAGAAAGAGTGCACGAGAGGTTGCTTCATCTTTTTTTATAAACACTAGCTACGAACTGCTCTATATGGGCCATAGCCTTAATTGTATCGTCGTCAGCATCACTAGCACTTATCACTGAATACAACACGGCGAGAGCAGCAAGTACATCATTCTTTGACGGAATAGTTGGCGTCACGTGATCACAGCTGATCATCATGGCGGGATCCCGCTCTTCTGAAGTAGTCTCCGCATGGTCTATGGCGATGTATTCGGAGAAAGTCATACCGATATCGGACTTTTGCCGTAACTCATCCCATTAATCCTCATTCTTCTTCTGCTCCTTTTTCTACTTCATTTAACGAACCAAAACCACACTTGACGAAGCAGTTCTTGATGGTCGATGAAGGAACAGAGTCCCAGGCAACTGTCACACTCCGCATGGCATCAATTACGTTCCACTTGCGTATTTCTCCCGCCAGAATATTTCTAGCAACTTCCCGGAGAAAGTAACGCACCAGTCGCTTTCTGTAGGCACGTTTCACAGATGAAATTATGCCTTGGTCTAGGGGCTGCAAGTAGCTCGTAGTGTTGGCCGGCAGAAAAAGAAGCAGCACATGTTTTAAAATTAGATTATGTTTGTGTGCAGCGCACTGATCCAACAACAGAAGTATTTTCCTGTCCTGGCATGCAATTTTGCGCTCAAGGCATACCAGCCACTCCTCAAAAATTTTGCCTGTCATCCAGGAATTCGTAGACGACTTATATTTGCACAGAAAGTGCCTGATGCCTTTAAAACATTGCGGTTTCTCGAACTTGCCTATGACGAGGGGAGGAAGTCTCTCGCTTCCGTCCACATTGCAACACACGAGGACTGTGACCCTATCCTTGTAAGATTTCCCTCCATGGCACTTCTCTCCCTTAAAGCCATAAGTCCATTTGGGCTCGGCATTATAAAACAATGCAGTCTCATCGGCATTGAAGATATTGTTCGGTGCATACGAATTGATTATGTGAGCCAAGTTTTCTCGCCAACTGTCTGCATCACTAGTGTTCACTGATTCGGCTTCTCCGCATACTGCATGCCACGTGATATTGTGCCGTTCCTTAAAACGCTGAATCCACCCATCCGAACACTGAAATTCAAGACCCATCTTCAGCGCCAGTTCATTCGCCTTCCCCTTAATAATCTCGCCATCTACTGGGATATTGTTTGCCCGAACATGCCGAAACCACTCGATCAATTGTACTTCCAAATCGGAGTGTTTAGCTCCTCGAATGCGCATTCGCTTTGCTGTATTTACACCCTGCATTTCCTGAGCTTCTATGCTCTCGCGATTTTTTAAAAACGTTGAAAGTGTGGACGCAGGAATTCCAAATTCTTTAGCTATTTCAGTTTTCGTCTTTTGTCCTTTGTCGACCTCCCTTATAATTTTCACTTTCTCGCTGAGTGTCTTTGAAGAATACTGACGCTTAGCCATCGCAACACGAAAAAAAGGAACACATGTGCCCTAAACTAAAATACTGTAACAATAGACTAAAACACAGTATTAATAAAATATAACAACTTCGATGTTATAACTGCACACTAAAACTTTAAATAAAATGAGTAACTAGAAGAATACAAAAGAACTATGATTTCACTAGAACTTGGCAACTCTGAAGCACGCTGTAGACACACCGAACTCAAAGTGAAGGTGCGGAAAGATAACGTTCCGGACACCAAACTCAAAGTGAAAGTGCGGAAAGATACACGTTCCGGAAGATGTGTTCTATCGTGACGCGGAGAATTTCTAATTCAAATTACGCCGTAAAGTATTATTTTTAACAAATTGAAGGACAATTTCGAATTAAAAGTCTGAATTTCAATACTGGGACCGACGTTGTTCTTCGAATTACGAATTATCCATATTTCGAATTAAACCATTTAAATAACACGAAAAGCCGTACCTCGTGTTTCGGGGAACGAGAGATTCTTCGAATTACGCGGCATTTTGAATTAACCGATTTCGAATTATCGAGGTTCTGCTGTATATTTATGCTGTTGGCTGATGATAAATGGGTGATACTGTTTTTTTACGCGTTGGTGCCGATTACATGTATCTTCTTCCTTAGACTGCTCCCATGTAAATATGTCAATATAAATCTTTGTAATTACATTTCCTAACATTTCAAATAGTGTAGTAAACAGATTCAAAGACTGTATCAGAATTTCAAGTTGGTCCTCTGCTGATGGACGCTGTTTTATGCCCTGCTCGTACTGTTAACATGTTAATATTAATTCTTCGTAATTATAATTTAAATATAAATCAGGTACCTGATTTAATGCCTTCTATGAAAGGCGAAACATGTCTCGCATTCTTATGGTAATAATGATAAATTCCTAATTGTTAAAAATTTTAATGTTTTGAATAGGTGGTATTACTAATAAACTAATTAGTATCCTACAGTTTGAAGAATGTTCCGAGTAAACCCTTTTAGAAAGAAAACTTTCCCAATATATTTGCTATTACACACTCGGTAAATTCTCTGGTTGCATACTTTAAGAGTAGAGGCTCCTGAGTGACATTACACTCATCATTAAAATGGTATATTCTACTCAGTAGAACAACTATACTCATGTTCATAAAAAACAGAACACCTTGAAAGACTAGATAGGAAGTTCATATTCACAGGACATGTTCATTAGTATGTTCTGCAGAAAGGATTAGTACTTCAGTCACCTAGGTTCCGCATGTGTCCTGTTGCCTAGTGAACACTGGGTCCTCCATGGGCACTGATAACATTGTTCTGTGCATGATGGCATTGAGTTAAATTAATAAATTTCATTGTTTGTCCGTATTGAACCAAGATTACAACTTTTATTATAATTTGGATCCACCTTATTCAGTACATAAAAACTGTTGTTTAGATGAAATTACAACATATATTTCAATCAGAACTAGTTTCGACGGCCTTTTTGCATCATCATCAGCTGATATAGGTTCTTGGAAAAATTGGCAATCACATAAGTTTATCTACGTCAAATTGAACACAATTTAAAACCATATTAACAGCCTAAAACTGTGTTACAATTAAACTGTTTCAAAGTCCATATTTTCTACAAGTCTGAGACTTGCGAGTCTTAAACCTTAAATTGATGAAAACATATGCAAACCGGTTTGCTCACTAATAAACTAACGTGAATTTAAAAGAACAAAAACTTAAAAATAAAATAGTCTTGAAGAAACATTAGCATAATTTAACACACTTCTTAAAATGTGACGTAGAATCGTATTAAAATAATTCAATAAAATCTTCAGAGTCGCTTTTATGGAGCAATCCTAGTGAGGTGGAAACGAGCAATTGGTCCTTTAAGATGTTGACAAGTACAACATTCCCAGTTCAATGTGGACCTGAAATAATAGGAATCTAACAAACTATCGCTTAACTGAAGAGGCAACATATAAAATTACATCTTATAACGTAAACGTTTTTACGTGACTCACCTCAAAAGATCACTGTCCATGCGAAGCACAATGAAGCCTAGCGAGCAGTGTTGTGTTAGTAATCAAGTGTCCAAGGTTGGTCTGGGCCGTAGGGAGGAAATGGAGAAAGCGGGAGGAGCAACTGAGGAGCGGCAACCTGTTGGAGCTCCGGAGGGCGTGGTCGTAGAAAGCAACTAGTAAAGCTATTACGCATAATATGAAACACCGTCCTATTGACCGGGATGTGCACATTTTTTAAAAACTCAATAAGGAAATCAGAAAGAATATTTGATTTTTCAGAAATTTCATTTAAATTAAGGTTTGGATTAAAATACTGATCCAGGTGTATATAGCAACCCTCCGTAACATCCAGCAAACTTCCTTTTCCTAAGTTATCCAAGATCTCAATGTCCTGTTCTATAGACGTGAATTTATGCTTTAGATCATGTACATGCTGGCCTACCGCGGAAAATCTGTTATATTTTATTGCATTGGTATGTTCCGTGTATCTAATTTTAAAACTTCGTCCTGTTTGACCCAGATATGTGCACCCACAGTCGTTATATTTAAATCTATACACACCCGATTTGGTATATGGGTTTGATCTATTAACTGAGGCTGAATTGTGCAATACAACTGTATTATTATTATCAGTACGAAACGAAACCTTGACATTATGTTTCTTGAAAACATTAGTAAACTTATATATATCCTTATTGTAAGTAAATATTGCGAACGCCTTCTGATTAGGTTTGTCTTTGGCCAAAGTGGTTTGTAAACGGTACCTGAACTTGTTGATGATACGTTCAATAAAGCATTCACTAAAACCATTAACCTTAGCCATTGAACGGTTTATATTGAGTTCTTTATTCAAATTAGCTTTTGTCATGGGATTGATGGGTATAAGGCGCGAATTGCGCATTCGCTTGATTCCACAGTTCATCTTTGGTGGTTGGCACTGGGTGACAGCGCTGCACCCGTTGTTTCACCGTATCCCACACATTTTCAGTTGGCGGCAAGTCTGGTGATCGGGTTGTACCCAATAGAACCCCACACCATAAGGCTTTGAGTTGGTGCTGTATGTCTTGTGTGAATGTAGTCAGTGTGATGCCTCTCCCCCTGTCTGCGGCAAACTAAAATGCGGCCATCATTTTTAAACAAGCAGAACCTGAATTCGTCCGAAAACGCTATTTGCTGCCATCCTGTCCCCACTGACATCGTTCCATACACCATTGCAGTCTAGCATGTTTATGCACATAAGTCGAAGGTAGGTGGAGAAGTGGACGATGCGCCGGTAACCCGGACCGCTATAAACGGCGACGGACTGTCACTCCTGATAGTGTATGGTGTGTTACTGTTCCACTGTTGCGTCAGAGCCGAGGAGGATGCAGATCTGTTCTGCAATGCTATTCGGACGAGGTCGATCTTCTTGAGGGGGGAGGGGGGGTTTGCGACCAGACCAATCTCATCATGTTCTACAGCCTTCTGTGAACCATTCTGTGCATGCCCATTGCACTGCCGGCACACTTCATCCCACACAAGCAGCAATTTTCCGGATGGATGCTTCATGTTCTCTCATGCCTATAATACGCCCTCTTTCAAATTAATTTTACGGTGCGGTTCTCGCATACATCTGCGAGGCATCCTGCTCATCTGTTCAAGTCACACTGATCCATTCCCTTTCGTTTATAATGACAGTGAGAGCCGCAGGTCTATGTAGACCTTGAACCTGAGGGCCGACATGGTTCAAATGCTAGTCATTTCTTCAGAACATACTAATGCATATGTCTTGTGAATATGAACTTCCGATCTCTAGACTTTGAAGGTGTTCTGGTTTTTATGAACACAAGTGTATATTGACAGGCTGCAGTCGGTTCACTCTGAGATAAATGCCGTGAGCATTGTTTTAGAGAACGACAGGCACCTCCCATAAAATGCTAAGTTGTGATCAGAAATTTACTAGCTAGCTTATGGCAGTTTTTGAGACATTTTAGAAGCCATTATTCATTGATCTTAATGGTGAAGGGGAGCCAACATTAGTGCTAAGTTTTATAGGACAGTAGGAAGAAGAATCACAATAATAACTAAACTTATGTCATAATGGTCCACCTTTTCAGTACTGTATTATGCAATGTTTACAATACATTTCTAATCACAGAGCTCGATAGCTGCAGTTGCTTAAGTGCGGCCAGTATCCAGTATTCGGGAGATCGTGGGTTTGAGCCCCACTATCGGCAGCCCTGAAGATGGTTTTCCATGGTTTCCCATTTTCACACCAGGCAAATGCTGGGGCTGTACCTTAATTAAGGCCACGGCCGCTTCCTTCCCACTACTAGCCCCTTCCTGCCTCATCGTCGCCATAAGACCTATCTGTGTCGGCGCGACGTAAAGCAAATAACAAACAAAAAAAAATTTCTAATCTAGGAACTAGTTTCGGCCTTGGCTGGCCAGCATCGTCGTTAATGCAGAACTATAAATACATCCAGTAACCAAAACAAATGTACAAACACACACAAATGACATTAAAAAGTGTTAGAAACATCTGGGATGAACTGTGTGCACAACATATAAAATATGACAAAATTAAAATCAGGCATCTAAGAATTTGATTTGTTGTGTTTTTTATTACAGGTGTGGACCCTTTCATTGCCTGTTGTTGTTATTGTTCATGGTAATCAAGAGCCTCACGCTTGGGCCACCGTGACGTGGGACAATGCTTTCGCAGAACCGAGGCGTATTCCTTTTGCAGTACCTGACAAAGTGGCATGGCTTCAAGTGGCAGAAGCTCTTAATATGAAGTTTAAAGCTGCAACAGGACGACTTCTTACAGACGAAAACCTCAGGTTTCTAGCTGAGAAAGCATTCAGGTTAGATCTGAAGTGAACTTTTGTACATCTGTTGTACTATGTGTAGAAAATAAATGAGACTTCTATCAGCTTTTAAGGCAAAGAACATTGTATCTAGAAGCTCAGCCTGATTACCTTGTGAATCTCTTCTAATTGTAATTTTTTGTTTTTGTTTTACTAATACCTAGAGTTTGGTGCTGCATGTGAGGGATTTTGGACATGTACTGAAGATTTAAAACTGTGTCTAATCACTAGTTTGGTTGGGATATATTGCCTGTAATGTATTTGTAATTGGGTGGGGCTATGACGTTTATGCTTGGTACCATGTCAAAAAACAGTCTGCGGTTGAAATGTCAAACCATGGGAAAACTGCTCCCTTGGATGGCAAAGTGCTGAGTGCATCTGTCCCATCAGTCCGCATTTGTAGTCATGCCAAGAATTTAATTTGCGCAAGCATCAAGATGCCACTATGCTAACCCTACACCATAGCTGTATGCATAGGTTTTACAGCTTATTTAATGGACAGTGTTTTGTTTAAGAACTTAGTTGTAGCCCAGATATTTCGTCATTTCAAGAATGGAGCTGAGATTTTGAGAATTTGTTTAAAGTTAGAGCTGCTTTCACAGATCTATTCTTTGTCTCTTTTGTCACGCAAGGAGTTTAAGGTTAGTTTTTACTCACATATTATATCTGAAGGTTGCAGCTTGTCCCACTTCTGTTTAATGTCTGTATAACCACAGAATAGAGAAAATCCATCAAAATTACAGTTAATGTAGAAGAAATCAAAACTGTAATTTTGCCAGTTATGTTGACATTTTATTTCTTTAGAGTTTACTGGGAATGTAGAGAAGCGGCTGAATAGTGTGGACGTATTCTTCGAGAATGAATACAACGTGAATATCACTACAAAAAATGTAATGTGATGCAGGGAATATCAGATTGGGGCATGAAGTCTTAAAAGAAATAGTAGAAGTCCGCTATAGCGAGTACGGCATATAACGAGAAATTCGTTATAGCGACGACATTTTTCTGTCCCTTTAAAAGTCCAATATTGAACTGTGTATCGTTCTTCGGTTGCAGCGAGAACCCTATCACTGGCGCATCCGTTATTACGAGCGATTAAGCGCGGGCGATTTTCTCTGTTACCGATATTTATGCACCCCAGCGATGATATTGTATGCGATAGATTACCTTCGGCATCGTTTCCACGCTATGTGTACTAGCGATTTCTCTCGCTGACATTCGAAGGCAATGTCTGAGTCGATTAGTAATATCCGTCGACAGCTGTTCCGTAAAGAAAATTTGAAATGAAAGAGAACATATTTTCGTAATAAATGCGTAAATAACATGTCCGATAACTCTTGTTAACTCGTTAAAAATTAAGGCTGACTAAACGGCCGCTTAATTTTGAGGCTAAATACTGCAATTAAATAAGAATAGGGTACAACTCGAGATATGGCAGAGTGCTTAATTGATTTTATAGGTTAGTTTATATTTTGTCGCATCTGGTTAAATTACTGAAAGGCTGTTATGAAAATTTATAGCGAGAAAGGTATGATTTCTCTACTGGCGCTTGAAGCGTGTTTTCATCATACGTATAGTACGGTTAAGTTAGGATACGTGACGCTGTTTGAATAAGAAAACTGAAACATTGGCAACAAAATGCAATCGATCATCTTCGGTACGGTATAGTTTCCTCACTTTGTGCATTTGCGAACTCTCTCGTTGACATTCAAAGGCGATGTTGGAGTTGATTAGTAATACCCAACGACTGCTGTTCTCTAAAGAAAATTCCAAATGAAAGAGGATAACACGTTTTCGTAATAAATGCGTAAATAAGGCGGCCGATAGCAGTTGTTAACTATTTAAAAATAAAGACTGAAGTAAATGATATCTTAATTTTAATGTTATGTACGGAAATTAAGTAAGAATGCGATACACCTCAAGATATGGCAGAGTACATCATTGATTTCAGAGGATATTTCATATCTTCTCGCGTCTACTTACGGCTATTTACATGTAAATTTTTCGCGAGGAGGTTATTTCTCTACATGCGTTTCAAATATGTTTTCATGATAGGCTACACGGTTAGGTTAGGTGACGCTTTTTGAAGAAGAAAGCTGAGGGGTTTGCCACAGAAATCTCTTGGAGTGATGCCGTATTTCTCCGAATCCAAGACTTTTTCTTCTCAGAATGGCTACTCAGTGGCAGTCATAACGCGTCTACCTGTATTGTACTTGACGCTTAGTAAAATTAAGTCTTGATTTATAAATTTCATTTTTCCATATTGATAGTTACCAATTCTCATAAAAGGAAAAGAATGTTCCACCTGATCAATAATTTTTATTTACATGTAATGCTGATTATCATATGTCTAGGACCGGTTTCGACCTCTTAACAAGGTCATCCTCAGCTACATTAGAATCTTATTTGCATTTTCACCTTATGCCTCATAAAGATCTTTATGACATACTCTATTGTTTAACAATATTAATTAAAATATTTTTTATACTCTTGCTAAAAAACATTTTAAAACATTACATCATAATTGAAACTGTGATAAAACAAGCTTATATCTTAATATACACATGCAATTGTAGCGGAATAAATTTGTCTTTAAGCTTATTCAGTGTAAATGTTTACCATAGGCGTTTTGCCTATTCAGTTGAAATAAGCCCCATTTTACAAATGTATCCAGTAGTCATATTTGAGGGGAGCTTTGTTTATATTCGTCAGTTTTATAGACAGCAAGAATAATTTCCTGATGGATCATTGTATTGTAGAGACGCATGGAATAGGTATTGCCGGAAAATTTTCAACGAGTTCTCTTCGGTATTATGATGCCAATGTTAAGTTAATGGTCCTTAAACCTGCGGAAATAAAGAATAATTGTGCAGCCGCAAAAAAAAAAAAAAAGAAAAGAAATACGGCGTGACGAAAGTCAATGTTCGGCATCTAAAAATAGTCTAAAAATGCGTAGGCCTACTGTACAACAAGGCATTCATATGATTTTACAAACTTCTTTTTGAGCCTGATTTAAATATTTTGAAGGAAAAAGTGGGTTTCATCTTGAATTCGGAGAAATACGGTACCACTTTTTTCAGAATGAAATTAAACATACACTTTCACGTAGTATCGGATTACGAAAAATAACAAACAAGTAAGCCATAGTGTGGATATCATCTGCGGAAATGCAAGTTTTAAACAAACCAATTGCCGTTTCATACCGATTTTAAAGTGCATGAAGGGTTTTCCGACTTTTATACAAAATGTATCAAGTATTATTACAATATTATAAGTCCACCTGTTCAATACAATACAATATGATCCACTATTTCATATGGTCAAATATTTTTTATACATAATACATAAAAGTCAAAGGTACATGTTTCACCCTCCTTATGGGCATCATCAGCCTATATCAATCTTAAAAATAATACATATACTTATAAATTATAGGTTAAAATGTTGAAAAATGGTTTCGTAAAACATGATACAATAACATCTAAAACAACGATAATGCACCAAAGTATGTTAAAAGAGAGTGAAATTAACAGTTTTGAAGCTTAAAACGTGATTAAACATTAAATTTTTGAGAGTCTAAAACTAAAATGGATCCATATTTTTATAATATCATTAAGACTGTGATGGGCTTGAGTATAAACACAATCATCAAAGGGGGATGTTTCTTCAATTCCCAAGTTGAATCCAAGGTGGTAAAATCACTGTCAGTTATTTAAAACGGAAGTGTGAATGTAATAAACAAGTTTAAAATGTATATGTTTGGGATATCTGAAAGTCGAGAAGAAAATGGAACTTCTGTAGAGGCGTTGCTTGTGATAAAACATATGTCAAAGCTAGCGGAGTTCGGAAATTATGGAATGTTTCAACGGAATTATAATATCAACTTGACTATCTTTTAGATCCATTCGACTACCATAATTTCCGAACTCCGCTAGCTTTGACATACGTTTTATCACAAGCAACGCCTCTACAGAAGTCCCATTTTCTTCTCAACTTTCAGATATCCCAAACATATACATTTTAAACTTGTTTATTACATTCACACTTCCGTTTTAAATAACTGACAGTGATTTTACCACCTTGGATTCAACTTGGGAATTGAAGAAACATCCCCCTTTGATGATTGTGTTTATACTCGAGGCCATCACAGTCTTAATGATATTATAAAAATATGGATCCATTTTAGTTTTAGACTCTCAAAAATTTATGTTTAATCACGTTTTAAGCTTCAAAACTGTTAATTTCACTCTCTTTTAACATACTTTGGTGCATTATCGTTGTTTTAGATGTTATTGTATCATGTTTTACGAAACCATTTTTCAACATTTTAACCTATAATTTATAAGTATATGTATTATTTTTAAGATTGATATAGGCTGATGATGCCCATAAGGAGGATGAAACATGTACCTTTGACTTTTATGTATTATGTATAAAAAATATTTGACCATATGAAATAGTGGATCATATTGTATTGTATTGAACAGGTGGACTTATAATATTGTAATAATACTTGAGACATACGTCAACTTCAATACGGAACCAAAATGAGAATAGTTACTTGTAAATTTTATACAAAAATCGGATATAATGACAATCCGTTATAGCGAGTAAATTTTTCGCTGTTATGAATTCTCGCTATAACGGACTTCTACTGTAAACGTATATTTATGATTGGGTAGCCGAATACTGAGAGATGCTGTCTAGCAGAGCTGGCTTGCTCTGCTCACTTGGAAGGATGTAGGTTCAGATCATTGTCAGGAAGTCAAAAAGTATAGAAGCAAGATTTCTACTTCTGGAGGGGCACGTGATTCTGAGGTTGACTCTGATTTTCAGTAACATTCATTACAAGAAGTTAATTATTTCTGTTCTGTTTCTGTATGAGGGCAAATCAAAAAGTAACTCTAGCTCACTGCGAAAGAACGCTGCTTGTCATGACCGTGGCCAATGCGGAGCAAGCTACAGCAACTGCCGACACGTTCGATAAGAAGGCTGGTGTGGTATCCCGTCGTGTTGTGTGTGCAGAGCGGGCTACGCCCAGTGGTGTGTCAAGTGGATGTTCACTCCAAATTGGAGGTGCGTGCAATGATCAGATTTCTGTGGGCTAAACTGTTAAATTGCACGAACATTCATTTTGAAATGACTGCTGTATATGGTGAGCATGCAATTTCTCGCCCAGGTATTGTAAAGTGGTGTAAGCAATTTGACGCCGGATGCACGGATCTCACGGATGAATATCGCGAAGGCAGGTCAACAACATCCAGTACCGTTGCAAATTTTGGCCATGTGGATGGGATCATTAGAGAGAATTGGTGCATAACACTACAGGAAATTGCCAGCATGCTGAACATTTCGCATGGCAGTGTGTTCTCCATTGTTCACCAATACCTTGGATTTCGTAAACTGTGTCGAAGATGGGGACCCACATCTGCTCAACAACTTTTCCAATTGTCGCTGGCATTTTTGCAACGGTATTTTGTGGAGGGCAGTGAGTCCTACGAGTCGCTACAGTCCGAACTTAGTGCCATGCGATTATCTTGTTTTCAGTAAGCTGAAAAAGGATCTAGGTAGACGACGATTCCGAAACAATGAGGAGGTGAAAGCAGCTGTCTCCAGGTGGTTACGTAGGATTGGAGGTGATTTTGTACGCATCCGGAATCGAAAAGTCGGTTGACCGTTTCAAGGAATGTTACCTCAAAATAAAATCAAAATCTCTTTATTTGCAAATGAGGTGTCTACCTTGGTGGCAAATGGTACACTAAAATACATTATTGTCAAGCACTCAATATTAAATTAACAAGAGAAGAAAATTTTCCTATAATACAATATTATACAATTTACGCCAACAATTTTTTCTATTAAACACACAGCTCATCCTTAATAAATTTATTATTGTTTACAAAATTCTACTTATAATATCTCCTGTACTAACAAATATAGTCAACTGATATACAGTATGTGGAATTGCTTCAAATGATACTATACAACTGGTATAAGATTGAACTTTACATCGCATTTATTTACTTTTTTTTTACCCATTCTGGAACCTAAGTAGCATAACGACCTGCTGCGTCTTAAACAGAGCCCCTTTTGCCACCACTTTTCAGAGTTCCTGAAGGGCCTTCACGGCTACTGTAGCGGTCCCAGTGCCCTCGAATCCCCACTGTACTTCACCCCTACAGGCAGTCCCCTACTTTGGCTGTCCAAACTCCTTAGACCAGGGGATGGAATTAATTTATTCACACACATTTTTTTATTTACAATAACCTGCACTGGTCGAATGCCATCTAACACTTCATTTATTTTCTCTGTTGCTGTTTATTCTCTTCTTGAATATCTGTACAAATTTTGGAAAAGGATCAAACACTACCCCTGGTAAACTGTTCCACTCCTTCACACCCTTCCCAATGAATGAAAATGTACCCCAATCGCTTCTGCTAAAATTCCTTCTAATTTTATATTTGTGGTCAGTCCTGCCGATATAATTATTTTCCAACTGAAGCCTCTCACGGATATCTCCCCATGCTTCTTCTCCTGTATAGGCTCTATATAATCCTATAAGTCTAGTTTTCTCCCTTCTCTTACTTAAAGTTTCCTACCCAAGTTCCTTTAACATTTCTCCTGAAATCTCCCATTACAAATATTGCTGCTTTCCTCTGCACACTATCTATTTCTTTTATTAGGTATTCTTGGTGAGGATCCCAAACACTGTTTGCATATTCCAATAATGGACGAACCATACTTAAGTAACTTTTTTTCTTTTAATTCTTTATTGCATCCTTTAAGTAGCCTCATTATGACATGTAACGATCTGTATGCTTTCCCAACAATGTCATCAACATGACCCTTCCTGTGCAAATTACTTCCAAATCTCACACCTAATTATTTGCACTTGCCATCTTTTGGGATAACTACCTCATCCAAAGTATATTCAAATTCAGTTTTAAAGCACCTGTTTGTAAAAGTTGTAACAGTTTATTTGCCTCCATGAACCTTCATATTATTTTCTTCAACCCATTGTTGGATAGTTTCAAGGTCCCTTTGTAATTCTGAACAATCCTCCATGTTATTTATTTCCCTGTAAACAATTATGTCATCTGCAAACAATCTTCTTTTTGATATTATATTGTTCCCTAAATCATTTGCGTATATTAAGAAAAGTAACGGACCGATTATACTACCCTTTGCAATTCCCTTCTAAATTTTCTCTTCCTGCGATACATTATTTCCTACTTTGACTTTCTGAACCCTTGAATTTAGAAATGTTTTCATCCAGCGTGTAACCCTTACATCCAATCCTATTCCCTCCAATTTCTTTAATAATATTCCATGTTCCACTCTATCAAAGGCTTTGGAAAGATCTATGGCTATCACTGATCTCTATACATGGATCGCTGATGGCAGCTCTCCGCTGCAGGAGAAAGTACGCCAAGTTGAATGCGCGGTCCGCCATGTTGGCGTACCCACCCTAAAGCTCTCCTTATGGGGAAGCAATGATAATATAGTCAACTTTAAATCGCATTTGATGACGCAGGGGAATAATGAAAAATGTAGATACATGTTCACTCAAAGCATAAGGACATTGGGATCACTGACACGTCATTCCGAGGTCAGTAAATCTCCGGGATAGCAATAAAAGTGAGTGTATAATAACGGCCGACAAATATTAACTTAGGCGTTGAATACATGCAATTAGCGATCGGTAACACAACATGAGCGAAAAACCGTTTCTGGAAACATTGCTGTAAATTGTATACATGTATGCCACGAAATTATGCATTCTTAAAATGATGTACCTACCTAAAACGTAGCTCACTGTACGTACATACCGTAATCGGTGCTTGGTAATGAATTCCTGCTTCACTGAAATAACGCGCAGTTTATCACGTTAAAATATCACTGAAGCAAATGTACACATTTATAAAACCAGCAAGTATTCAAAACTTGCCAAAATATCACATAACCTGCAGCCTAATTTACCACAGTGAAAATTACACAAAAATAAATGTACATAATTATGAAACATATAAATATTCAAAACTTGTAAAGATATCACATAACCTGCAGCTTAAATTACCACAGTGAAAATTACACCGCCTCTGTGGTGTAGTGGTTAGTATGAATAGCTGCCGCCCCCTGAGGCCCACATTCGACTCCCGGCTCTGGCACGAAATTTGAAAAGTGGTACGAGGGTTGAAACGGGGTCTACTCAGCCTCTGGAGGTCAACTGAGTAGAGGTGGGTTCGATTCCCACCTCAGCCATCCTGGAAGTGGTTTTCCGTGATTTCCCACTTCTCCTCCAGGCAAATGCCGGGATGGTACTTAACTTAAGGCTACGGCCGCTTCCTTCCTTCCTTCCTTCCTTCCTTCCTTCCTTCCTTCCTTCCTTCCTTCCTTCCTTCCTTCCTTCCTTCCTTCCTTCCTTCCTTCCTTCCTTCCTTCCTTCTTCCTTGTCTATCCCTTCCAATCTTCCCATCCCTCTACAAGGCCCCTATTCAGCATATCGGGTGAGACCGCCTGGACGAGGTACTGGTCATTCTTCCCCGTTGTATCCCCAGACCCATTGTCTCACGCTCCAGGACACTCCCTTGAGGCGGTAGACGTTTGATCCCTCGCAGAGTCCGAGGGAAAAACCGACCCTGTAGGGTAAACAGATAAAGAAAAGATGGAGAATAAGAAAATTACACCAATAATGAGAAAATTTCGTGTCTTATAAACACAACAGTCCTACTTGCAATATATATATGAAGATGGATAGTTCAGTTCATTATTGGTGCCTGCTAAGGTCTTTCCTTATCAAATCTCTATGGATTTTCTCTGAAAACTGCTTTCCCTCATGAACTGAAATTGAATCTTCTAATTTAAAATCATACTACAAAGCAACGAACCTAAATTCGTAAAATATACTACTATTTCCTTTGCAATAACACAGCACAGAACACCCGTGGAACTACAATCAAGAGGCCTGGCGTCGCTGAACTAAGCATAAACAAAGCAAGCGCGCTCCTCATGGTCTACTGCACCGTGCGCTCGCTGCCATCTTACTACGCCAGTCATCTTCTATTCGGCTTACTGCTACCCATGCTACCAGCCATCCATGTGTAGAGATCAGTGATGGCTATGCAATCTAACTGACCTCCTGAATCCAGTTGATCTGATATGGCCTGCTGAAATCCCACCAGCTGTGCCTCACAAGAAAATTTCTTTCTAAATCCATACTGGCTCCTCATGAACCAATTTTTGTCATCACATATTCCTCTGGTGTACTTTGATATTAAACTCTCCAGTATTTTACAAACTATACTGGTCAGGCTGATTGGTCTGTAGTTCTCTGGTTTCCTTTTATCACACTTTCTTTTATAAATTGGTAGATTCCTTCCATTCCTTTGGTATTACACTATTATTTATGACATAGTCAAAGAGAAATTTTAAATAAGGCACTGTGTACCACCCCTTTGTCTTTAATACCTCCCCAGTAATTTGATCACTTCCTGCTGCTCTTCCGTGCTGAAGCAGTTGGATTTCTCTGAAAATATCTTTATTTGTGAATGAGAAGCTTCTTGTTTCCCTCTGTCTCTCTCCCTCTCTATCTTCTGTTTCGGTTTCCTACTCCTGACAATCATCTACTGAATCTCTGAATTTCCTACTAAATAGGTTTGCTTTTACAGTATCTGTTAAATAGTGTTCACCCCCTTCTCCCGCCATTGTAGGAATTTGGATTCCTTTTCCTTTTTGATTCCTGATATATGAATACAGCTGTTTCCATTTCCCTTCGTGGTCGTTACCCTATTGAAGTATGCCATTCATATAATTCTCTTTTGCTTCCTTTTTCCCTCTATTCTGTTTCCTCATTAGCTGTTTTCTAATTTCTCTACTCTCCCTAACCTCTTTGATTTTCCTGTTTACTATTTTACATTTTCTTTTTAATTTTCTTATTTCCCTTGTATAATAAGCAGGGTCTGAGGTCATTTTACCCTTCTTAACAGGTACAAATCTCTTCTGTCCTTCCCAAATGATTCCTTTAAATTTAGCCCAAAGTGTATCCACATTACTCCCTTCACTTATCCAACAACTGAATTGTGATTTAAGGTAAGTCCCAAATTCATCAACTTTAGTTTTTCTGTACAATTTCTTGTCTTGTGTAACCCTCTTATTAAGCCTTTTTGGTAACAGTCCTACATCCATTATTACAGCCTTATGGTCTCCTATTCCTTCAATTACCTCAGTTTTATCAACTATTTCCCATGGTTTAACCAAGAATACATCTAGTAAGTTATTCAGACGAGTCGGTTCTTGTATTACTTATGTAAATCCTCCCTCCCAAATTAACTTATTTGCCAGTTTCTGTTCATGGGCTTCACTTACAGCTCCATTCCATTCAACTTCAGGCAAATTTAGATCTCCCCCAATTATTACCATATCATTATTGTTTTTATGAGTATAATCTATTATTTTCTCAAATATTTCCATGTCTCTTTCCTCTCTTCCAGGCATGTGTGTTCCTATAATTCCCACCTCCTTCATATTATCACAAACTAATTTTATCCCTAATATTTCATCCCTTTCATTGGTAAACCATTCATGTGAACTATAAGTTTCCTTCACCAGAATACCCCCCCCCCCCTTTTTATCTCCTCGGTCTCTACGATAGACTGTGTACCCTTCTGGAAATACTTCTCTATTACCCAACCCCTTCTCTCAACCACGATTCCACTCCTATCACCACATCAGTCTCGTAAGATTTCATCAGTGTACCGAATTTTAATTGTTTATTTACCACACTTTGACAATTTACCAAGAGCAATCTCAGACCCCCTTCCTCCCTAAAACTTGACTGTTGCAATTGGGTAACTTTAAATTCCTTACTTTCCTGAGTTTCATTTTCTAGTTGACTGAGCCAGCTTGAAGTACAGTTGGCTCTTTCTACTAGTTTTCCTGGTCAGTATTATAACTCAAGGGAGTTGCATTTTTTACAGTACCTATCTTAAGATTAATAAAATCTAGAACAATATATGCTATCTTTCGTTTACCTGAATTTGGGACTTTGTGAAAAAGTGAACTTACATTGTATGTTGTCATAGCCTTGCTGCCTATGTGTAGGTGGTTTCATAAATGGCCATAACTTGGAAGTATAAACTTACTTTTTGATTCGCCTTCATATATTGACCAGATACTGTACTGTGAAGATTTTACTGGTGCCTGAAATTTTTTTTTACTCTGTGCAATGAATTACCATTTTCACTATTATGTTTTGAGAGGGGTGTGCTTTAGAAACATTCCTAATATAATGAGAAAAGTGGATAAGCTGTGGCTTGTTACTTGAGTTTAAATGATCGGATAAAGTTAACTATCCAATTACGTTTACCAGGAATAACGGTAGATTATTTATTTGAAGACTTATTGTATGTCTACTTACTACATTTTCAGTGATGTACTTAGTAGAAAATATCTATCTTCGCTACTGATGACTCGCTCGCTATTTAGGGGCTAGTTATTATCACTGAACATCTAATAAGTTTTAAATACTATTTTCAGAACCTCTGTGAACAGGGTACGTCAGATAGCATTACGATACTATGCAAGATCAAACATTAAACGTTGAAGTATGCAAATATATTAAGTTTTACTGAATGAATAACAGGGATTTTACAGAGCGAGTGGTTGCGTTGTTCGAGTCACATAGATGTCGGCTTGCATTTGGGAGATAGTGGGTTCGAACCCCACTGTTGGCAGCCCTGAAAATGGGTTTATGTGGTTTCCCATTTTCATACCAGGCATTAATTAAGGCCATGGTTGCTTCCTTCTCGCTCCTAGCCTTTTCCTATCCCATTGTGGCATTAATTCTGGACACTTTGTAGAGATTCATTGAATATTGCATTCAGGAGTTTATTTTATTTGAAATATGCATTATAATTTATTAGAAATTTTCAGGAAACATGCTCTAATATCTGCTGTTTGAAAATTTAATTTAAAATATAAACATGCAATTAAAAATTTTAAAAATTATACAAAATGCTTAAAACTCAATAATTTCAGGAAGTTAATTGCAGAGTTTCTCAGTATTTAGTGAGATATTCTTTGAATTTAATCTCTGCCTCGATTCTGCATGGCATCGAGCCTACCAAATGTCTGAGATCTTCTGGTTTGATTACGCTAAACCATGAATTGACAATGGTCTCTAGTAGCTCAGTCTTGGTACTAGGATTCTGTCGTGAAACCAACATTTTTAGCCCTGAGTAGTAGTTCTCATTTGGACTCTTGCCAGGCCAAGGAAGCACACTAATGTGATGTTCAGCAAACCGTTCATTATTGATTCAAGCGCTATGACATGGCACATTGTCTTGCTGAAGGATTTTCTGATGTTTGTTACCTTGAAACAAATCATGGATAGAGGGCTGCAGTTTTCAACACCAAGACTTCTTCTTGGTACTTTTTGGCGTTAATATTGCCCTGTAACACTTCCAGTCGCTATGTCTTGCCATGCAGCCCATGCCATGACACTGACTGCATGCTTCATAGTGGCAGTGGTGCATTCGGGTAATAAGCCTTCTCCTGGTCGACGACGGATTAACTTTATTCCATCGCCTCCAAAGATGCTAACCTTGGTCTCGACAATCCAAATGACTAGTCCAGTCTTCTTGCGTCCAATCCCTGTATGCTAAAGCCCATTGCATACGTTTCTACTTCTGCATTTTGTTCAGATAAGGCTTCTTTCTTGAAGTCCTCGCTCGCAAATCATCTTTGCGAAGATTTTTGTCTCACCGGTCAGTCACAAACTTTAACCCCTGAAGTCTTCAAGATGGCATTTATATCTTTTGGGGTAAGCCAATGAACTTGCAGAGAAAGACTGCAGATTCTACGACAGTCTTGATCGGTCAATATTGGTTTTCTGCCAATTCTCGGAGCAGTTTAGTTTGAGCCAGTTCCTTCGTACTGCTTGCAAACTTTCCTTACACCAGACTTTGTAGCGCCTCCAGCCTGCCTCTTTTCTGTATAAGTATAACCTTTTTCATGGAGTGTTATTGCCTTGCTCCTTTTATTCATGACCAATCGGCATGTTTCTGCGGGGCTGCTTCACCGTACCGTCATGGGTGTTTCTTCTTTTTGGCAAGCTGCTTCTTGAATTCTTCTGGCCATTTCATTCCAATTCGAAGGCTCCAAGGCCTCAAGCTCTCATCAGTACTTCTGAACAATCTCCTGGTTTATCATCAATTCAGTATCTCTTAACCCTGGTGGCCAGAGGTTTCTTGTAGGACTTTAGAATAAACTTTTTCTCATCTGTAGTCCGGTAGTGGTCAGAATCTATAATAGCCCTTCTTTGTACTAAACGTTGGTTGGTTGGTTGGTTGGTTGGTTGGTTGGTTGGTTGGTTGGTTCTTAGTGCCAGGAGATTCAGATGATATGTTAGGCTCACGTGGTGCAGGTTTTTCTGTTTGAATCTCATGGGTGAGTGGTGGTGGTGGTGGTGATGTAAGGAGAGGGTGAAACCTGTTGTTGGCACATGGCCTACTCCTGGTGAATAACACCAAGGGGTCTGCTCAAATCTTAAAATCCCCATGAATGGCCATAAACATTGTGATATGCCCTCACTCCATATGAACAATGCTGAGAGGTTTGGCGGGCTTCATGCATTTTAGTGATTAGAAATTGTATACCATTACGGCTCCTACTCTGCCGACAACATTCTGATAGTGAAATTTACCTCTACCCACAGGACTTGAATGGACTAACCACACTGTCAGACCATTAAACACTTGACTCTTTTAGAATCATGGCCACCAAACAGGCTTACTTGATCAAATATATACATTGAGACATGATGATCATAATCATTGTTTTGCCTCTGCTACCATTTGCACTTTCTCTTTGCAGTCTGCCTGCCAGTTTTGACATTCTGATTTTGCTGCTATCTAGCAGCAAAAGTAGAATTCTACTGTATAGCTTTTGTTGCAGAGTTAATGTAATTGTCAGATGATACTTAGTGCGTCATTAGAGATCTTAAATATGCAGGAACCAATGCCTTAAAATGCCAGGTACGTCAGCCTCATGTCGGTAGATTTACTGGCACGTAAAAGAACTCCTGCGGGACTAAATTCCGGCACCTCGGCGTCTCCGAAAACCGTAAAAGAGTAGTTAGTGGGACGTAAAACAAATAACATTATTATTAAAATGCCAGGAGTTTTATCTGCCCTTGGATCATGAGGCCAACACACTACAGCTGATACACCGAAGCAGCTGGGAGTGTGGAAAGGATATTATGATGATGTTTCTAGGTATAGAAAAAAACACCCAATATGGAAAACGTGAGAAGCAAACTTCAAGTTTGAAACTCTGCAAATGGTTTTATACCAAGACTGTAAAGCAGTGTTAGAAAACAATTCAAAGTCACTTGCTTAAGGTAGCTTCTATTTTTATTATGAACTACCATGGAACCTCAATATCTTGAATCACCCCAGAAATTAAATTTTATTTCGGGTTATCAAAATATTGAGATATAGAGAATAAAGTTCTTGAGTGTGTGTAGCATATAATTGAGTCATATGTATCTACAGACTTACACTGAATACAGTTTTTTTAAGAGTATTTAAAAATATACAGACTTGAATTTTACAGCATCACTTTAATTATAACCCTTATTATTGCAACTTTAGAAGACAGAATACAGTGCATACAGTAATGAAAGAAACGAATCTCCGTTAACAACTTTGGAAAAAATCTGTTAGTCTCTTCTGTTTTTTCTTGCTGTGAACACACATGGTCATTTACATTCGACTGACTTGTATGTACAATCGAAGGATAGCCACTGCACTTAACGCCTGGTCTGCTGACTATACAGGAGAAGGCAACTCCAACTCTTTTTGTTGGGAATCATCTTCTTGGTCGGCAGCAGCGTTGGCGGTATCCGTAGGACGTTCAGCCACTATATAACGTTATAGTCCACATGTATGTAAGCCTCAAAATCAGCTTTGCAGTTAACAAACTGCCGATACTCCACCCATTATTCAGGAATAGGAGTGACTTCCCCTCTTCATGTTCTGAAGCCCCTAAGTCACCGTTCAAAAATCCTGCTTTGTGGAAGCAGTTTAATTCTTTCATGCTTCACATCAGCCCTCAATTTACTCAGCAGATTGATGTCTGTTAATGACTGCTCGGATTTACTTCCTCTCAGAATTCTCTTCCTATGGAAATGCTTCAAGTTTTCCATCACCCCTTGGTCCATTGGCTGTGATTTGGATGTTAAGTTTAGTGGTAAGAAAACCAACGGCACTGCCTTTAACTCCTGAATGAGTGTCTTGGGATGAGCAGGGCAGTTGCCTACAAAAGGGACGTCAAAAATTCTCGTCAATACTCCCACAGCCAAGATTCGTAGATGGAGCTTATCGTCCACAACTTTTGAAGTGCTTTCATATGTGACCAGCAATGAATTCACACCCAAGAAACAGCAAGGCTTCGCCGATTTTCCAATCACTAGAAGCTTTAGGTTTTTTTGTTCCAGTCTAATTAGCTCCCAGCATCACTGTAACCCTTCCTTTACTTGATAACTCTTCCTCACAAACCACAAATGCTGTATTGTACAGTTAATGTTGTAAAAAATTCAAGTTACAGAGTATTTTTTGCTTCTAGGAAGAAACTTTTATTTCGATAATCGAGAAATTTTTGCAACCGAATTTAGACTTGTACAGATAAATACACATGAACAGTGGGACAAACGGCCGGGAAATTGAAGTTACTTCGAGATACTGAGAATTTGAGTAATTGAGGTTCAAGATGTCGACATCGACTGTATAAAATACCAAACTTTATTTCACCAGGCTAAGATGACTCCAAGCACTACCATTCTGTGCTACTGACATGGGTATCAGAGGTTCAAGATAATGCAAGCTTTGGTTGGAAATAGCAATAAAGGTGGATCTGCAAAGTGGATTCCAGCTACTGCATAAGGCATGGAATGACATGAATAGAATTCTTGTAGTACACTAGTACAGGCCATGACAGGTGCAGAAATATGCTGCACAATTGAAATAAGTTGCTAACTGCAATCTGTAACTAAAGCTCTGTATCAGACAGTTTGTCACCATGTCAGAGAATATAAATATTGCACCCTTTGGGTCCATATTGAGGGATACCTACCTTCCTTACCTATCAGCAAAGTTCATGAGATCTGTCTCTTGGGTCGTTTCGGATTCTTCGTCACTTGCTGAGGTAAAGGTAGGGTTCATTAATTCTAATCTATCTACTGGAATGAAAGGTCTGTTTAAAAGATTCCTATTTATTCAGGAAATTCTGAAGTAATTTACTATGTCAACGGTGTCATAGTCAATTGTGTCCACTGGACACCACAATCATTTTTACATAAATGTCAGAACACTGGTGTGAGACTTTAACGTAACTGCCTGATGGGCATTCTTACTAGAAACCATTGTCTCAATTATTAATCATTTAAGAAAGGAAAGTGTGGAAATCCTTAAATTCGGCTTCCATGTGAGACCACATATACCATCATAGTGATTCGTTATGGTCCAGCTCTCGTAACACGAACTCTGGACTCTGAGTATAATTAAGGCCGTCCAATCGGTGTGTGCCACACAGTGGTTCTACGGCATGGACCCTTAATTGAATCGATGTGACCTGCGTCTATGTCATGGACCGACATCTACTCTTCTAAGTTACTTTAAAGTCATTGTGGATGATGACCACAAGGAAATGATGCTACAATGGCATATGGCCCTAATTTAAGTCATTGAGGTTGATGACCCCCTGACCATCCAAGTTTCTAGGCTGAAGGCTAAACACAATTAAGTTACATCGGTTGATGACCAAAGTTCCACTTTGCTATCCCCAGCATATTCACTGCTCAATCAATCAAAGTTCAATAATTACAACAATAGCAATGCTCACAAACTTTGTGGCAGTAAAATCCATTTCCTTCGGATATGTCCCCTTAATCGTTACTTTACATGTTAACATTCCCCAGAAAACAAACTAAAATTTCCAGAATGCATCTCCAAGTTATTCGCTTGATTAAAGTTATTTCAAATGCGGTTTCACTGAATTTAATAATTAAATAAATTTAAATGATTTAACGAAATATTAACGAACAACAAATTTTATCTCCGCGGACTCTGGTTTCTTCACAAATTTCTACGCAGCTGTGATGCGAGTTCAATATTGCGATGTTTATCTGGCTGGAAAAGAATTTTACCTAATTCATGTCCAGCTATATATATCCTGTCTCGTGATATCACGCTTAAAAATCTAATCTAGTCCTAACCGTTATTAACACTTGGATATCTTAATAATCCACGTACAAACCAAACAACTCGCCATATAATTACGATGTCATATCTCGTCATTACCATTATGAATTTTGCACACCCCTCACAGACAAACCGATCATCACGACCATCGCTCTATATTTTGGACAACCCTGAAATTGGGTTACTCTGTTCCTTATACTCAAAGTTCGTGATTTCAAATGTTCATTACGTCCCCAATTACAGTATTTCACAATACTTAGATCATTACCGGCTATGAATTTCAACTAAATCCAGCATTTTAACGTTTCCCCTGGCCGAGAATTACAGTACAATCTCAACTCCACTCTTTTCCCGTTACATCCCCGCTCAGCCGAGGCCTCTCACCCCCAGTTCGCTTGGCAGTTACATGAAACACCTGTTTGTTCCAGTTGACTGGCTTCTCAAAATGCTCACCTTTTAAACTCTGCCGACATAATTAAACAAATACGATATTCTAACCAACAAAATGCACAGATTATGCTTCAAGATGCCCACACTAATTATACGCGTCGCCAATTTATACCGCTATGGATTTCTATGAATTTCTTTCCATTCTCAACATTATGAAATATTCCTCGGGCTATCATGTCCCGGCTTCAAATGACAGGACTCTAACCTGATTCGCACATCTCATCTCAACTCATATAAAACATTCCTCGGGCTTCCGTGTCCCGGCTTCAATGACAGGTCCAACCTGATTCACAAATCTCATATCAACAAACTAACCTCTGTTTCCCAGCTCCACAATTATCATCGACAAAGAACTGGAATAAAATCCTTACTAGAAATCCCGACGTCTAATATCGCACAATGCATTAATCATGAATAACTTCGCATAAATGATATCGTATTTAATAACTTGAATTTTACGAGAAATGACTGAAACATTCTACTAGATCTTTTATTGTCAGTCAGACACGGTTTAAAATGGGCATAGAAAAAAGTTTCTCTCCGTGACCAAATTCATCACCCTAGGTTCTCACCCGACAGCGCGCTTCCACTCGATTGAAAATGAGTGACCATGGATTATTATTATTAACGTCAAATTGCAGACAGAAGAATTTTACGTCGAATGAACATCTTAATTTGACATCACAAAATATACTCAGTACACTCACACGGATGATGATCTACATTGGACGTGATATCACTTCGGAACCCTATTCAATAACTTTTTACAACATTATACGGCACTCGCAAGACTTCAAACCTTTATCCAAGTGGAAAATAAAACAAATGACTCTTTCAGTCGTACTCTCACATTTACAAAACTCAGTAGGGGTGACCACTGCGTCGTATATCCCCATTCAAATACACCTTCAGAAATCACGAGACAAGATATAAGAGGTAGTAAGATGGAAAGTCACCTACCTCATGTCGTCACGCCAGTATTCGTCTTAGGGCTCACCTGCGACCCTGGCATTTTATTTAGCCATTTTTACATTCATGGCTTCACAATTCATTGTTAATTTTCTTCAGGTTTCCTGGAATAAAGCATAAAATAAAAGAAAATACCCTTCACTTGTTTGTTGAGCGCACACGATGGACTATAATTATCTCTGCACACGAACTACTTAATCACATTAGAATTTATTCAGTACTTTGACCGTCCTATCTGGTACAGTTATTTCACTCAAGAAAACTATCTCCTCACGGAGTCAAGACTTAGCCGCAATGGCTAAAATCTGCAGTTGAACTCAGTCTACTTTCGTTGGTTTGATTTCGCAGAGCAGCTCAACAATTTTTCGTCCGCTTTGTATCACAAATGCCGGAGAAGGAGACTTCGTCATGGCGTCCCTTCATATTTATAGCAGTTACCCCCTCTCTTCGAGTCTCTCCCTTTGCCGCCAAGAAAATTTCTATAAATTTTCTGACTTACCTAAACTGCAATTTCAAGAGTTTTGAAAGTGACTGCATGCTTGCTACATTTCTGGCGGTAGTGTTCACGGACATTTAAAATTTTTACGGGTTCGATTTGTGAGATGATTGACCCCCTTTGATAGGCACTATATTTTTTTGACTTGGCGTGGTCACGCCATGTACACGCGCTTTGAAATAGTTCATAAAAATGACTTGAGATTCTTCCGCCGTCGACACGTGTGGTTGACGTCACGTACCCCAGAGCGTGGGACCGAAGGTAATCACCCCCTCGTCACGTGTCAAATCCATGCTGTCAAGAATCCAACATTTAGTTTAATTGTTACATTATGCATAATGTTCTTAGGGCACAAAGGTCATGGGTTCAATATGTGGGTATTTTACAGTGGCAGAGGGCAATTTCTGCTGACAACTCCACTTTGGGAAACCTACTTGTGATTTTTAGTGTTTCGTTTCTTCTTTTCTCTCACACTTGTTATTACCCTTGTCTTGCTTGTTTTACTGTATTGAGGTGTTCTTAGATCTTTCTCAGCACTTCCCTAAATAATTGTATTCTTTTATCTCTATCCTTCATACATTCCCTTTACTGCCCTCATATAATATAAAACTATTTTGTGAAGGTGCAGCGAAGGTGCGGCCCATTCTCCTATATTCATGAGTAGGGCTCGATAGATAGATAGATAGATAGATAGATAGATAGATAGATAGATAGATAGATAATGCCTTTACTGGTGGCGAAGTTAGGGCTCAAGGCCTTCTCTTACACTTAACCACTAGATGAGTATACATATACATAACTTATAATTTTGAATACAAATAAAACAAATAATACTAATAGCAATAATAATAATAATAATAATAATAATAATAATGAAAGAATCCTTATTTTTAAAATACACAAAATAACGTACACTTAAATTATGTAACTGCAGTAATCCATTCATTCATCCCATTCATTCCTTCATTCACTCAACAATTATCCAGCAAGTCAGCGGAATCTACCCAGCAAATGCTCCCGGCAAGCCACTTTAAACTTGCGATGAGAAGGATTTTCTCTAATGTTCGCAGGTAGCGAATTCCATGACCTAGACACAGAGATTATGAAGGAGCGGTTGTACACAGCAGTGCGGTTTATAGGTATGGCAAGAGAGGAACCAGATCTTGTATTGTGTTCATGATAGGACGAGAGGTAAGAAGAAGATGAAGACAGATAGTCGGGAGTATTAGTGGAAAGAACTTTGTGCAGAAGCGATAGCATGTGAAGTTCACGGCGCTGGTGCACTCGAAGCCACTACAGCTCCTTATAATAAGGTGATGTATGAGCATCATATCGCAGATTAAAGATATATCTTATGCAGCTGTTCAGGCTCCGGTCCAGTTTCTTGTTACTGTTATTCCAGTCAACACAGTGTCACAGTAGTCAAATATAGGTAGTATAAGAGAGCAAATTATTTGTACTTTAAGTCGAACAGAGAATATATTAGCGAACCGTTTCAGGGGATATAAGCTTTTATGTACTTTATTGCATGTGCTTATCACCTGTTGAGTCCAGTTTAGAGTCTGTCATGATAATTCCTAAGTTGGTCACTGAAGTAGAGTAGGGTATGATTTTATTGTTTAAAATTATTTGGGGGGATGTTCTGTTGCTTGAGGGAATAAAGTTTTTACTGGTACCGATAATAATAACTTGAGTCTTATTTGGATTCATTAATAAACTGTTTTTATTTGCATAGTCACTAAGATGTTGAAGGTCAGAATTTATTTTAGTAATTGCAGTATCAATATCACTCGGTTTTGAATGATAGTAAATCTGTATATCATCCGCGTACACTTGCAATTTGCAGAATTGAAGAGCTTTTGATATATCATTAATTTGGATGATAAATAGCAGTGGTCCGAGAACCAACCCCTGAGGGACGCCGAGGGTTTTCCTTTGCCATCCTGAACTCAAATTTCCATCGATATGCTCGATAAAATCTCCAGATATGCTCGAAAACCATGTGTTATATGCTCGATAGATATGCTTAAAAAAAATTATATGCTCCATAGATAAGCTCCAAGAAACACTATATGCGGTTAAATATGCAGAACATGCTCGAAAACACCATTAAAAACTATAGAAAGGAAAGTGAAACTAAAAAACCAATAACATATCTTTATATACGAGCTTTATTTTCTAATTGTATGTGATAATTACAAGATGTTCAGAATTAGGCGAGTCATTGAAGTAGATCTTCATTACTCTGTACAACAAGAATTTCTTCTATGTTTTCAGTTTTGAATGATTTTCTTAAATCAGTCAAAAGTTTCAATGATGAGAACGATCTTTCGAAGTTAACTGACACGAGAGGTAAATACTTGAATGATGCTGTTTCTTGTGCAGAGTAGTTCGGAAAATCCTCTGACGGTGCACACTTGCCACGCAGCATCCTCCCCAAGTCCAACGCTGCACTCCAACCGGGATTTCGAGCCAATACGAACTCCAATTTTGGTTTCACGGTTTTCCCAGTCTCTCCAGGCCACGAGTCAGCTTCTTGGATGACTCCTTGTATTGTAGCGACCACTTCAACCAACTCCATCCCTCACGATTCCTACTTTAGGATGGCCTCAGGAATGATGCTCATGTAGGCTTTTATGAAAGTCAAGGATGGCATCAAGCCCTTCATTTTAAAA
Source organism: Anabrus simplex (assembly GCF_040414725.1). NCBI lineage: Eukaryota > Metazoa > Arthropoda > Insecta > Orthoptera > Tettigoniidae > Anabrus > Anabrus simplex. Next base: position 44,123,573 of record NC_090266.1, on the reverse strand, counting down.
GCAACCTTAGCTTTCGCGATGTACTTGCTGTCCGCCTCATCAAACGTATTGATCACCTGGAAAAATATAAATGAAAAACATTAGCCGAGGAGAATAACTGAGAGAATTACAAAATTAGGTGCCGTATGATGGAGTAAAGATAAAAGATATGAAAAGAATGATAGAGAAAACCTTGAAAATGAGGAGATTTTAAACATTTCAACTAGTCTTACCTCTTCAATTGCCCTGTGATTTTCACCGTAATAAAAGTCAGCCAATATCCAAGTTCCCCATCGCGCCAATATGGGCTCGGGAGGTAAAGGAAGCTCTGGATGCATCGCCTTGAAGGCACGGACGCGAGAAGGAGCCTTGACAAAAAAAAAGAATTTCACTGAGGAAATGACGCTGTTCACGCTGGGCGATTTTTCATGCAGCTCCTCAGCAACTCTGTGCATTGCATGGGCAAGACAAGTAACATGTAACATCTTCGGGTAGAGAAGCTTGAAGCTCTTCCCAGCCTTAATCATGTAGGGAGCAGCGTCAGTCACCAATGCGAGTACTTTGTTTACCTCCTCGTCTGAAAAGGGTGGCCACAGCAAGCCTGAAACAGGAATGAATAAAATGGAGGGTGAACCGGTCATTTAATAGGATTCTGACATGTCGTACGATTGTAAGAGATATTTAACTATCAGAACTATCTGAGTCTTCACTGAGCATACGTAGAATGCATTGAAATTATAGCCAGACTGTACTTATTCTTTGGCAAAACGCTCAAAAAATAAATTAACAAAAATATACTTACGCAGAGTTGCTTGCGCACATTGGTACCATGGTTTGCCACATCCACCTCCCTGCACAGAATTAGGTGGCCCTTCCCCGGTTCACTGGGACTGAGTTTTCCAACAATAACGTTGGCCATGTATCTTCCACAACTGTCTGTGGTCTCGTTGATAGATAACCAAATCCCCATGTCATTCCTGATTGCGTGTAGAACCCGGTGAAGAAAGTACCTGAATGAATATTCTTCATGGAATGAAGGTATTATCGAGAGATTACCTTCATTACGACAGAGCCAGATCCATGTTAAAATTACTTCTAAATTGTTTAAACGAGAATGCGGAATACGCCAATCGTGCATGAATTCATACCTTTTCATACTCTGAAGAAACGTAATTTTTACATAGGGTCGACTCGTGAGGCAGCTCTCTTCCTGCAAAGACCTTGAAGAGAGCTCTAATCTCAGCATGTTCGACCTTGTAGAAGGGTATATTGGCACTTAAAAACGCCCTACAAACTCTGGAAGAGAACTCGTTTGAGTGCTGTTGTTGATTGAACAAAGGTTGTATCAGCACTTGTTTCTTCGATTTCCTTTTTTTAAATTCTTCAACTTTTGCTGAGTGCCCACTTGTGGCTTTATGCTGAGAAAATTGAAAACCCTTCGAAATCTTGATCTGAAAATAAATAGGTACGTACGCGTAAGTGAGAAAAAATACATTGAATGAACAAAAATAAAGCATTTTGGACTATGAAATTATTTTCAAATATTGCAGTAGAAATACGAGCACCCTCTCAACGATCCCATGAAAAAACAGCAAATCCAAACGTCAATTTCCGTCTCGGAAATGTAAAATCTCGGGATCTAACGGGTCTACACTCCGAATTCTTAGACTTCTCTCTACTTACCTAGTAGGTAGGCACCGTATGCTGCACATATGGCTTACTTAAAATTTCAACCGTTTGGCCAGTAATATCTTTAAGAACGTAGATGTGAAAATGTCAATAAGAACTTACCTCTTTTTCGCACATTTTGCAGAAAATAATTTTCCCGTCAGTAGAAAACGAGTTGCACATCATCGGAGTAAAACACTCGGAGATTCCTTAACATTAGGCATCGCGTACTTGGAAATCACAAGAACTCGATAGGTACGTACGGATACGATTACGAACTGAGAGTAGAATGCAGAAACTTCACTTGACCGGGTCGGATCTTCCACCACTTCATGGGAAAAGCCACCTAAACAATACTGGTTCCCAAAATAGGCACACCACTAAAATACCTCACATTTCAAAGTGAAAGGATGCTTGGGGCTTCCAGAGCTTTTCTGACAAGTTGCACTCTAATCCAGCAGAGGCCAGTTAGGGCGTGTGAATGACCTCACTAAAGGTTAAAAACCTTCGGTTCTATTATTCGCACCAGATAGGCTTTTCAATTATTATTTCTGTGTTAGAACCTTAAGGATGGTCAGGGCCCGAAGTTGGGGGAGGAATTCGAAGAAAAACAAACTATTCAGACGAAAACCACAAGAATATGCATTTATATGCTTCTATTCTGAAAACCGCTGTTTTATGCATTTATATGCTCGATAAATTTAAATTCTGTTGGTCCCAGAGAGATGAAAATACTACTGAAAGGCTTCTTTCAATGTGTGCTATTCAGGAAAAAAAATATGCTAATATGGTCGAATCTGAGCCCCGTTCATGAGTTACCAAGTGTATATACTGGTATAACACTGAATAACACAAAGTTCAGCTTTAACCCGATGAGTGCTACGCCCGCCTATAAACGGGCTGACGCGGCCGGTCCACCAGTGCTACGCCCGTCTATAGACGGTGCGCGAGAATTTTTTTGAGTTTCCCGGTTCACTTTTAAGTGCAAATTTGATCTCTGGCATGTTCTGCCATCTGTTGGGCATTATGTAGAACTGACTGATCAGAGATTATAGCTTCAGGAAGTAACTTACAGAGCTTTTTGTAGACGTCTGTGCAGTTGATCTGTAATGTAAACAAACTTGTTGGAAAAACAATTTATTTGCTCTTGCAGCGATGTTATTTCAGATCACTGAATCTTTCAGTTATTAACCACAGCGAAAAGTGATGATGGAGATAATCATTTTAAGGAATTGTTAAGCGATTTTGAAAGTGAGAGTGATAGAGAGAGTGCCGAAAATAATGTATGTGAGAGAAAAATAGAGCCTCCTTCTAAACGAAAGAAGAAAAACACGTTTAGTACAAAAGCTACTTTATCGCTAATTTCGTGGTGGATGGATGGGTTACTTTTCTTCACCAGAGTTTCAGGTAACTGTGACAGGCTCTGAGGGCCAAATAGTGTTTGATGACAGTCGGAAAATCATTGATGTTTTAGAAACTTTTGTGCCAGTGGAGTTGGTGCAGATAGTTGAACAAATCGGCATCACAAACAACCAGTAGAAAACATTTAACTAGCACCACATTCCAGGTTTGGAAAGTATTTTAAAATATCAACTTATATGCTTCTAAGATGTTACATGTATTAGTTGCCTACAGATGTTAGGAAATAATATTACTTTGGGCTCTTTACTTTGTATAAAGATAATGCGCGCATGATACATCAGTGTAATTTTGTTTTCTCTCAAAATAATATTGAACATAAGTGTAGGATTTTCCATTTGCATTTAGATTTATAAACAAACAACATTTATAAACATTTTAAGCAAATCACCCCACTGATAAGTTAAAAATTGAGGCTTCTACAAATTGTTTTACATACGAATGAAAAAACTCAGCAGTGAGGTACCAAACAGTCAACTGGTAACTCACCACTTAAAAGGTTAAACACCGGGCGAGTTGACCGTGCGCGTAGAGGCGCGCGGCTGTGAGCTTGCATCCGGGAGATAGTAGGTTCGAATCCCACTGTCAGCAGCCCTGAAGATGGTTTTCCGTGGTTTCCCATTTTCACAGCAGGCGAATGCTGGAGCTGTACCTTAATTAAGGCCACGGCCACTTCCTTCCAACTCCTAGGCCTTTCCTATCTCATCGTCGCCATAAGACCTATCTGTGTCGGTGCGACGTGAAGCCCCTAGCAAAAAAAGGTTAAACAGTGCTAGTTGTAAAAAATTTAGCTGCCCTTAATGTTGGTCTTGATAAAGAAATTTTGCAAGCATAAATGTGCATGGTAATAAGCACATGTGATGAATGATTCATATGTGCAGTTGGGAATTAGCCGACTCAGATCTTGAGTTTCCCAGATGTCAGGTGCATTGAAGAAATCACATTTAACTATAAGTGTAAAATTTTACAGTCGTGCTTAATCATGTTGTTGTATATTTGAACACTGAACTGATTTTATAGATATGTACATCAAGATTGATTGATTCATTCATTGATTGACCAGTATCATGGCTTTGGAGGTCAACACGTCAGCTCTACTACTTCAGGAAACTTACTTCTGATTTTTAGAGTTTCATTTATTCTCTCACTCCTGTTGTCATTACCACTGACATGCTTGTTTCTCAGTCTAATTCTCATTCTTATCCTGGGAGAACTGTGAGAAGTGGGCAACCAATAGAGAACGTTATGGAGGTGGCAGTAATAAACCTCATGTCAATGTCTAGAATGCCATAAGAGGTCATTGATTTTATGGAGATGGAGAATATAGCTATGATGGGATTGAGTGGTGATGAGTGGAGAGAAAGTAAAGTATGTATGTATGTATGTATGTATGTATGTATGTATGTATGTATGTATGTAGATAACATGAAATACATAAGTGATAGAATAATCAGGATACAGTTAAGGACAGAGAATGGATGGCGGCAGTGAAGAAGTGCATGTGAGAGAGCTCCGTAAACCACCTAGCAAATCAGCAAGTTTAACTACAATTCGTGTGTACTAGATCAAGTTACATAACAAAATAACACTCAGCGATTGCATACATTCATTCACAATGTCTCTAAAGTCATTGAACAAGCGGATTTCTTCATTCGAAGAAAAGCTAAATGACCTCCAAGCTCGCTTTGAGAAGGCAACGCGCGCCGCCAACAACAGTGATACCAACCTCGGCGATGTTTCCCTAGACGCACTCTCCCTTGAGTTCCAGTCTTTCAGAGGTGCTGTCACCGAGGAGCTCAAGGAGGTGAAGTCTTACCGAAATGCATAACCAGATCTCCAAACAGGAAGACCTAATCGACGAAGCAGAGCAGTACAGCAGGAGAAACTGCCTATTACTCCACAGGGTGGCAGAAGCTCCGAACGAGGACGTCTATGATACGGTGTTCTGTGTTGTGAAATCCCACCTAGGGATAGACTTAACATTGGACAATTTAGATCACTGTCACAGGATTGTGAAACCAAGGAGAACTACAGCTGAGGTAGTGACGGGAGGGAAAAGGCCCATCATAATAAAGTTCACGCGATATCACGAACGTGACCTTATCTGGTGTGCAAAGAAATCGCTGAAGGGATTGGGTATGCTGATAGCAGAATCGCTAACAGCAACGAGGAAGGACATACTAAATGCCGCGCGTGACCATTTCGGTCAGAAATCTGTATGGACTAAGGATGGACGTATCATTATTCTAAGCTCTGATGGGAAGAAAATTCAAGTGACCACACGAGCTGACCTTAACAATGTTATTCAAGCAGCTAGGGTGTGAAACAGTGTGAAGTAACGAAATACGCAGGTAAGAAGCATGTATTCTTCTTTATATTCTGCTTTGTGTGATGAGTACTGTTATAACCACTGCCAGCTGTGGACCTGACTGTCCCCCTACCCCTAACCTCTCCTATCCGAGAACGGAGACACTCCACTGCCAGAGGTCATTAGTGAAAGTATTTCAGGCCAACGCACGTTCATTGAACCGCATTCATTTAAATTCTCAATCCCTACCTGCTCACCATGAGGAGCTAACAGCTCTGCTTGAAAACAGCAATGTACACGTAGCTTGTATCAGTGAGAGCTGGTTACGCGCAACTATCCCTAGTAGTATGGTACACATAACGGGCTATAATATTTACAGGCATGACCGAATAGATAAAAGAGGTGGAGGAGTAGCCTTGTACTGTAGAGATGATATTAAATGTAAAATCGTATGCATATCTGCCCACTGTGCTGACCCGAGACCTTAGTTCATTTTTGCCGAGATCACTGTGACAACAGTTAAAGCCCTAATAGGAGTTGTTTATCGGCCACCATGGGTAGGTCACATCTCAGACATTGAAGACATCCTGCAGAGATTGTCACCTGCTTATGAACATATTTTAATATTTGGAGACTTCAATACTAATTTACTGGAACAGGCTGCAGGTACAAAGCAACTCTTACATATTTTCCAGATGTGTGACATGACAATACTTCCACTAAAACCGACAAATCATACCTCAACTTCACATACACTAATTGACTTAATGGTCACTAACAACCCACAGAAAATAGTATCACATGGACAAATTCCTACCCCTAGCATATCGACACATGATTTAATATACTTGTCTTACTCACTCAAAGTACCGAAGTATAAGTCCAGATACATCACATTCAGGGACATTAAACATATAAACTTAGATCATCTGAGAGTTGACGCCTTGAATAGTCCGTGGAATGACGTAAAAAAAATATATATATAAACGGTATCGATAAGAAAGTTGAAACTTTAAGCTCACTTATACTTTATCTCCTTGATAAACGTGCACCTACCGGGCGAGTTGGCCGTGCGCGTACAGGCGCGCGGCTGTGAGCTTGCATCCGGGAGATAGTAGGTTCGAATCCCACTATCGGCAGCCCTGAAGATGGTTTTCCGTGGTTTCCCATTTTCACACCAGGCAAATGCTGGGGCTGTACCGTAATTAAGGCCACGGCCGCTTCCTTCCAACTCCCATCGTCGCTATAAGACCTATCTGTGTTGGTGCGACGTAAAGCCCCTAGCAAAAAAAAAAAAAAAAAAAAAAAAAAAACATGCACCTAAGCGTACGGCCAAAGTCTCCCGACCTCCTTCTCCATGGCAGACCGATGACATTAAACAAATGATGTCTCACCGTGACGCGTTACACCAGCTCTACAGATGCACACACTCTCCCAGTGCGCTTGAACAGTATCAGACACTTCGGAATAGAATTAAAGTAATAATTCAAAATAAGAAATTTTCTTTTTACAATCACCTGGCTGGAAATTTAAATGTGTCAAACACTTGGAAACAACTTTGTTCCATTGGAATTGGGAACGCTTTGCCCCAGCCATGTAATCCAGACATCTCTCTGGAGAGATTGAATGCTCATTTTCCTGAAATAAAAATTAAACCGGAAATACATACAATTTCACAGACTATAAAATCTCTTCTGAACCAGCCACCACCAAATAGGCCATTCTTTGAATTTCGCGAAGTCACAGAGATTGACGTGAAACGCGAGGTATTATCAGTCACATCATCTGCTGTAGGACCTGATGAAATACCCATACTCATAATACAACACATCATTGACATTATTCTTCCCGCCATTACTCATATTTACAACACGTACCTCACAAGTGGCCTCTTTCCAAAAATGTGGAAAAATGCCATTATAAATCCTGTTCCCAAAACTTCCTCACCTGTACTAATAACAGATTATCAACCTGCTTACATACTTTTATCTCTATCCAAGCCTCTTGAACGCATAGAACACGTGCAATTAACCGACTATTTAAATAAATACAAACTACTTGACCCTTTACAATCGGGTTTCAAAAAGGGACACAGTACGGCCACTGCCCTGCTGAAAGTTACAGACGACATGAGACGTGCTATGGACGAAAGGCAGGTGACGTTACTTACACTTCTTGATTTTAGCAGCGCTTTTGACACAGTAAATATAGATGTACTGGTTGCTAAATTGAAGTTACTTCACCTTGGACAGACAGCTCTAGAATTCTTTCTCCCATATCTTACGGAACAAAAACAACGCGTAATTCTTCAGAATAGGTCTTCTGAGTGAGTAATGAAATATTCAGGAGGACCACAAGGCTCTGTACTTGGACCACTTCTCTTTGTTATCTATATTAATGATATATCGACACGGCTAAGACACTTTAAATACCACTTGTATGCTGCCGATCTACAGATCTATTATCATTTCAAAATTTCAGACATCAATCAAGCAATAGGTTATATGAACTCTGACTTAAATAATATCTGTGCATACGCTCATGAAAACTGTATTTTAATTAATCCATCAAAATCTAAAGCTATTATTGTTGGGCAGACGAAACAAATCAGTGCGGCAAAAAACAAAAACATTCCTCCACTAACTTTATGTGGTAAAATTATTCCGTACAAAAACTCGGTGAGAAATCTTGGTGTAATTATAAACGAGAATCTTAACTGGGGAGAGCACATTACAAATATCTGTAGAAAAGTGTATGCGTCCCTTCACCCACTAGAATATCATCAAAATATGCTGCCCCTAAACATGAGAATTAGGCTTATAAATACTCTTATCCTTCCTATATTTTCCTACTGTGACGTAGTGCTAATTGATGCCACGAGAGAACAACTAAACAGATTACAACGTGCTATGAACTTGTGTATTAGATTTAACTTTTCCTTACGTTATGATGTTCATGTTACCCCTTATTATCGACAACTTTCCCTTCAAAAATTTGAACAATATAGAAAACTCCACGTGGCAGTATTAATCTTTCGAGTATTAAAAGAGAATATCCCATACTACTTATCTTCACAACTCAATTTCCTATCCTCTTTCCACCAGCATAACACACGCTCCGGCAGTACACTTGCTATCCCTCTCAGCAGGTCAGCAGCATTTAGTCGTTCCTTTGTTGCAAATGGAGCTAGAATATGGAATTCTCTCCCCCGCAACATTAGAGCCATACAATCCTTAAATTCCTTCAAGTTTTCTTGCCGCGAGCATCTCCTCGGTGTGTGCTGCCAGGCTGAATGAATCTGGTAGAGTGAGTGTGTGTATGAATGTACGTTTACTGTGCTTATGGTATTTTGTATCATTCAACTTTTAATTTGTAACGATAGTTTTAAGACATGACTAAGAATATTTATAGAGTTTGTTATTTTGTTTCATAGTTTGTAATGGTAGTTTTAAGATAAGATTATGAATATTGCTCTCAGATGTACAATGTTAATAAAGTGTGGTTAAGTGTAAGAGAGGACCTAACTTCGCCACTACAAATAAAGGCAAATATAATAATAATAATATAAAGAACTTCATCCAAGTGGATGTTAAGAGGCAGAGTGTAAGGAGACAGAATCAGACAGTGATGACATTTCTTGATTTAGAAAAGCCGTACTGGATGCAAAGATGATATGGATAGATTCCTTGAGGCATTGAAGAGAGAAATACAGGATGTGAAAGTGACTAGTCATGGGAGACTTCAATGTAGTGGGTGAGACAAAATAGGAATGGAAGAAGTAATTAGACCTCTTGGATGTGGAAGGATGAATGAATAAGGAGAGAAGTTTGTGGGTTTTTGTGTGAGAAATGGGTTAGGAGTGGGCAGTACGTGGTTCAGGAAGAATTATTGAAAATATTGCAAGATATGTATTGGGAATCAGAAGGATAAAGATGGTAATTGATTGCATCCTGATGGAAAGGGCAAATTGTAGACTTTTGTTAGATGTAACAAACTTGCCAGAAGTAACATTTGATGGAGGCCAATAGAGTAGCAGAGAATAGGACAATCTTGGCATTTAAAGCAGTGAACGAAATCGAAGATTTACGTAAGATGTCAGTTAAAGCAGCGGTGCAGCTCTTCAATATTAAAGTTGTGCCTATAATCACCTATGGTCTACAACTCGTCTGGGAATACCTAAATATCAATAGTCTGCGACGAATAGAGAAAGGCAAAGCCGCATAACTTAGAGAGCTCTGGGGCTTTCGAAGTATACACTATCTCGACTTGTGTATGTTCTGACGAGGGAATCTTTCTTGATCGAAGAGCTACGCTTAAAGATGTCACTACCATCCACGGCAAAGTACGATCGACTACTTACGGAACTGAATCAGAAAAGAGAAGACATTCGGTTAGATTTCTATGCAACAGATGCTATGACAACGCGGGGATGGATGGAAGCGAACTACGAATTAAGACATATTGTAACTAGATTGGCTGTTCGTGGCTTTCACTTTAAGCTTTGCAAAACCAAAACATTCATGAACCTGATTCCAGATGCATGTGTAAATTGTGCGATCGTGAATGTGATAGATACCACGTCTTAACATGTCTAAATAGAGAGAAATCGTTGATTAAATTCTGTTCAGAAGAATGAGACCTATGTGGCTTGAAATGTTAAAATTAATGTACTTAATTACATGGCCTCTTGGCTGCAATAAAACTATTATTAATAGAGTAGCAGTAGCAAAAAAGAAAGTAGGAAAAATAGTGAAAATGAAAGAAATAAGAGAAGAAAATTAAAGTATGGAAATTAGAAGATATGGGAGTAAAAAGAAAACTCCAAAATAAATTCAAACAACACACTATACTGGGAATTGGGGCTGAGAGTGTGGAAGTACAATGGGGCTTGTTCAGGAAGGCATTTGTAAGCTGTACAGTGTGTGTTTGTGGCAGAATAGCTGAGAGAATGATAAGGAGACCCCATGGTGGATTGAGAGGGTAAAGAAAGCAGTGGAAAATAAGAAAGTATGGCACTTATGAAATAGGGATAAAACAAATAAAGTATAAAAAAGTATCAAGAAATAAAAAGAAAGTGCAAGAAAACAGTAAGTGAAGAAAAGCTGTAAGAGATTTACACAAGAGTTGGAAGAGGTTATGTATACAGTAAAACCTCGTTAATTCGAAGTTGTTGGGACTAAAAAATCGGACTTAGAATTACGTGATTTCAAATTAACCGCCACTTCGTAATTCAGAAGTGCCAACCCTTGCCACATTACAAAATATTCTAAGGAACGTTACTGCATGCAGTCAACCTTGATTCACAGTTTAAACCTTTCAAATGCCATGAAAAAAAACTTTCCAAAATAAATCCAAGAAGGTACATTTACAGTATTCAAATAATGCACTTGGATGACTCGCTGACAAACATAACCTCACGCAACAAAAGAAAGAAAGAAAAGAGCACGATTCAAAGGCGAGGAGAAATCTATGCTGGCTCCCATGAGCAAGTGCTTTATTCATTGGATTACTGTACTGTATGCATCTTAGATGCCTTGTACTTACACAGCAAGTACCTGATGCCCTTAAAATATCGTGGCTAATCGAACTTTCCTATGACTTTACCCTTGTACGATTTCCCGCCATGTCACTTCTCTTGTAGTTCAGAAATGTAAACACTTGCCGCGCCACAAAGTACTCAAAGACCCATTAATGCATGCAATCGCCTCGATTCACAGTTTAAACCTTTCAAATGCCATGAAAAAATCTATTTCCGAAATGTATCCAACAAGGTGCATTTACAATGTTCAAATAATGCACTTGGATTAGTCACTGACAAACATAACCTCACGCAACGAAAGAAAAAATCACACGGTTCAAAGACGCAGTAAATTATGCTGGTTCCCCTGTGCAAATGCATTATTTTTTGGATTACTGTACTGTTTGCGTTTTTAGATGCCTCGTACTTGTACGGAAAGTGCCCGACGTCCTTAAAACATTGTGGCTTATCGAACTTTCCTATGAAGAGGGGATAAAGTTTCTCGCTTCCGTGTGCATTGCAACACATTTCAATGAGCCCCACCCTTGTACGATTCCTGGCTGGCACTTTCTCCTTAAAAACCATAAGACAATTTGGGCTTGGCATTAAAAGAAAGCAACGCAGTTTCATCGGGAATGACAATATTATAATACCAATATAAAAGGTCCGTTATTGGACATTATAAATTTTCCAGCTAACTCATTCCTGGTTGCCAGCGTTTCACCCTTGTGAGCTAGGTTGGGCTCATCAGTTGGTACCTTGCACACCTACCAAGGCGCTGGCTAGTGCATACTGTGGAGGCCACTGCATAGGCTACTTGGAGCCACCGGCGGTGCCAATGCACTATGAGAGACTTTGTCTCTTTACCAAAAATTGATGCCTGCTTGGTTATCAGATGATATAGAATGACAATATTGTTCGGTGCCTACGAATTGATTATGTGAGCCACGCTTTTTCGTCAACTGTCGGCATCATCAGTGTTCATAGATTCTGTTTTCCTGCACACTGCCTGCTACGTGATATTACGGTGTTCCTTAAAAGGTTGAATACAAAAGAATTCAGATTCAACTTAGCAATTATGAAGTGCGGAAAGCTACCCCTCCACGTTCCGGAACACGCGTTCTATCATGAAGCGGATAAATTTTGAATTTAAATTACTCTGTAGCGTAGTATTGTTTTAAAATGTAAAGGCAGTTTTGAATTAAAAGTCTGAATTTCAGTAATGGGGCCGACATTGTACTTTGAATTACGAATTATCCGTATTTCGAATTGAACAATTTAAATAACATGCAAAACCGTATCTCATGTTTCCGGGAACGAGAGCTTCTTCAAATTAGGCAGGTTTTTGAATTAACCAATTTCGAATTGAGGTTCTACTGTAGTAGCACTTGTAAGAAGGAAGTCTACACAAAGCAGATGAAAGGGATTGAAGGAGACATAACACAACCAGAGGAGGTGGAGAAAATGGAAGGATAACTCCTGAATGTGAGAAGGGGTGTGGATGAGATGACAGAGGCAGTGTGTAATGGGACAGAATCCGACAGTGATGACATTCCTTGATTTAGAAAAGGCTTACGATACTTTACCCTGAGCAAAGGTATGGAAAGTAATGCAGCAGAAAGGATTTGTAAAACAAATGATAGAATATGTGCAAGCAATGTACAAAAATTGTTGCAGCAGTGTCCAGACACGTGCGGAAAGAGTAGTTCTGGAATGAAACTTACCTACGACAAGGAAGTGTGCTGTCAAGACTGTTATTCATAATGATTATTGACAAAATTGTGTACAAGGCAAAGGGGGCTGAAGATATTTTAGTGTGGGGAGCAGTCTGAGAGGAAGTACAAGGTCAACTCAATATATTGAGTTTGTTGAAAATTATGGAATAAAAATCAGCATGGAAATGAGTAAGACAATGGTGTTGACTAGAGGAAAAAGGGAAGGGAAAGGACTTATCAAAATAAAGGAACAAAATTCTGAAATTGTGGAGAGCTGAAATATTTGGGAAGTGGATTGATGTAGGATGCTGGGGTGGACATGGAGATCAGTAAAAGGATTCAACAGGGAAATGCACTTGTAGAGACCTGGACACTGTCAAGAAGACAGGAGAATAAAATCCAGGCCAGTGAAATTAAATTTTTAAGAAGTATGATTTGTAGATGTTCCCTCAATATTTTCATGGCAAAAAATAATTCTTCGAGTCGATGACATTCCATGATTACTGTCATAAATATAGCAGTGCCCAGATCAAATCATTATGAACTGTTTGTGAAATCTGAGCAGTATGCAGAGTAGGTAAATGGAATATTGGATGAAAGTGATTGTGCATTTGATGGAGAATCTATACCCAGTAATGAGTGAAAATAGTGACAGTAAGGAATTTGTGAATGAGAACAAAACGTGTGATTGGATTTGGACTGGCAACACAAACAGCATATAAAAACTTTCATTGGTTAAAACCTGCATAAATCCATTGATTTACAGGTATCTGAGGTATTCATCTACAGAACTAGACATTCTTAACACTTTCAACACTACCATATTTTAACATGGATCCTGGCTGTGAACTGGGTCTTTTTGCTAATTTTTACCGCGTTATTATGGAACAGCGGAACATATTACATGCCTGATTTTTGTACCATATGAAGGTGTCAACCATCCAAAATGAAGATGCTAATCGACAAGGGAATATCTGAAGTAATTTAATTATACTATTCTTATGAAAAACATGAAAAAATAGTATAGAAAAAAGTTTGCATTGAGGTTATACCAATAAGCTTGCTCAAACAATAAAATATAATCATTTAATGTGACTACTTAGGCCACAAATAAACACAAATGCAGTGGAATAAAATATTTACCTATTTAGGAATAGTTTATCGTATGGTAGTCCTGAAAACATTGGACTGTACACAGTCCTACTTTGCACTCCTTGCTCCACCATCTACTCTCTTTTCTGACGCGCTTACCATTTTCCTTCTTGCCCCTGTCAAAGCATAGCTTGCAATAACGAGTAGCTTTCACACATATGCAAAATTTTTGCAATAAACCAATACATTTTGTGAAGTTTTACTGCAGACCACCGGTGCCACATGGAATTTTCCTTCAGTTTGCCCTGACGTTTCATTGCCGCAATTGTCGTACCTGCATATCTCTTAGTTCCTGTTTTTATATTTTTGATCACATCGTCACTAAAAAACTTACTGAAACAATCCATTTGGTAACTTCCCGCGCAAAACTGAGTAGAACCAAATGCCGGCTGGAAGACAGGTAGCTGTAATTGATCATCTGTTTCTGACCATTCATCATCAGGTTCAGATGATCTAGCAGATGTTCCCGGCACAGGTGAATCATCAGCCTGCGTCCCTTCGTCTAAACGAAAAAGGTAAACCCAAATTTCTAGGCGAAGTATTTCTATCGTTTGTAGGCCTATTCGGAGTAAAATAATACAGCTAAACACTTCCGTTCCAAAGTGACGTAATAAATAAAAATCTTACCTGAACTATCGCTTGATACGTTATCCGGTTCGTAAGCAGGGTTGTAATCACTTTCATCCATCTCTGAACCCGCTTCTCCCGATAAAATGTCACTATCGTTGAGCCGGCGTGAGACATGTTTACACAGTAACACAGCTGACAGCGTGACAGATTTGGCGCGCGCAGCACACGGCACACCGAGTGCTTCGGTAGAGGTCATGGCAAGGAGAAAATAACTTGTTCATCGTTTCATTTCGAAATTCCCGAAAACTGCTGCATTCTAGTGGTCACTAGATGAACTATTACCTCCAACCAAGTGACGGGAACCATACGTGATACGTGCAGCTGGATATAAACACACGAGAAAATCACGCCCGTATCAAATACGCGCGCCGTCCAGAAGCAGGAAAGCAGCGCGCCCGTATCCTATACGGGCATAGTGTTGAAAGTGTTAATAAAGTCTTGAGAAATGATTTCTGGACACAAAGTAAACAAAACAAACAGAGATGCACGCGGCTTGCTGCTCGCCAGCAATGACACCCAGAATAAATGGACTGAGGTTACTTTGGGTGAAAAAATAAAGGTCTTCAATGAGTTTAATTACATTGCTACCAGAATGCATTTTTTTTTTTCTTCGCTTCCTGTGAGCCTTTCTGCATTAAATCTTCCTAGACATTTGCTCTGGGGGCACTGTTATACTGTTAAATTCTTGAAGATGATGCTTGTTGTTTAAAGGGGCCTAACATCTAAGGTCAGTAGTAGTAGTAGTAGTAGTAGTAGTAGTATGTCTACCCCTTGCTCCCTTTCCCCGACACAGGGTCGGGATGAGGTAAGATGAAATTGTGTGGCATGTTTTTTTTTACAGCCAGGTGCTCTTCCTGGCACCAGCCTCAGTTGAAGAGCTAATGAAGAAGTGCATGATGGCGAATCAAATTGAATAAGGAGATGGCCTGTCAGAGGACCTCTCCCAGCATTTGCCTAGAATTTAAAATAGGAAACAACAGGAAAACCACTTCCAGTATAACCGAGGGTGGGATTTGAACCCACTTTTCTCCAGAATGAAAAGGTTGCCTCCATAAATGTAGTGTGTTAACATGTGCAACCTCTCTAATCAGTTCTGTTATGTTCTCCGTAATGTTTTCAATTTAGTTACTTTAAAATAACTGCTTTTTATCTTTATTTTGTGATTTTTTTAATATATATATTTTCTGGACCTCTTAAGCAATTGAATAATTGTTGGTAGTAAACAATTTTAAGAAATGTATTTTATCACAAAGTAGTCCAAAGAGAATTGGACATTTTTTTAATGTTTGTTTTTTCCATGTTAATACCATGAGTAGTTTGAGAATGAAGTGTAGTGCTACATTACAGAACCAGGGCTATATTCATGCCTAGATATTCTTGAGTTTGAAGTGTGTTGTTCATCTCTTACCATAGCCAGATCTCAATTATTTGAGCATTTTGAGACCTTTATTTTAATTGCATTTTACACCCAGATAAACCAAGCGATCATTATTGATCTAAAACAATTTCAAAGAACTTAGAAATGTATCAAACATTTCCCTTGGTAAATTATTCCAATCACTAATTCCTCCTCTTATAAATGAATATTTTCCCCAATTTGGCCTCTTCAATTCCTACCTTTTAAAGCTCCACTCAGTCTTATTTGTCTACTAATTTCATTCCATACCATCTCGGAAAGAATATTATAGACCGGACTGACATGTCCTCTCAGACAATTGTAAAGTATGATGACCGTAAGGCTGATGATATACAATGTTCTGAAAGGAAACCCCAAATAAAAAAGAGACCCAAATACCGAATTGGAACTATGAACATTCTATCATTAACTGGAAAGTTAGAAGAACTCCTAGACATGATGGATAGAAGAAAAATATCAATATTGGGATTAAGTGAGACCAAATGGAAAGGGATTGGAAGTAAGACACTTCGTGGAGGTTATAAATTATACTGGAGTGGACAGGAGAAGGTAGCGAAAAATTGTGTTGGATTCTTAATTAACGAAAGGACTGATGCTACAGCTGAAGTTATCTGCAAAAGTGATAGAATCATTAAAATGTTCATGAAACTGGAGAACACTAAGTACACCTTCATACAAGGTATGCCCCACAGACAGGCTGCAGTGAGGAAGACAAAGAGAAATTTCGGCAAGACCTGGAAGATACAGTTAATGAGGAAAATGTTGTTATTATTGGAGATCTAAATGCGCAAGTTGGGTTAGACAGACTTGGGTACGAGAACATCATTGGTCCACATGGATTTGGACAAAGGAACCCAGAAGGAGAACAACTATTAGATCTGTGCAGAAGAAATGATCTTATAATCAAAAATACATTCTTCAAAAAAAGAGACAGTCACAGAATAACGAGGTACAGTTGGGATGGCCAGTATAGAACATTGATTGACTACGTAATCACAAATAAAGATGGTGGCAGGTACATCACAGATGTAAAGGTCATCCCTAGTGAAAGCATGGACAGTGACCACAGATTGCTGGTAGTAGACTTCAAACATAAGGCAAATGAAACGCAGAAACTTATTACGAAAAAACCAAGGGTTAAAACTTGGAAGTTGCAAGAAGTCCAAATAAAGGAAGAATACAAACTAAGGATTCAACAGAGTTTGCCGAAGTGTGAAGTAACCAGCGTTAATGAAGAATGGAAGGCAATCAAAGACACCTTTGTGGGAGAAGCCAAAAACCTATGTGGAGTTACAAGTTCTATCAAAAGAAAAAAGGAGACACCATGGTGGAATGATAGAGTGAAAACAGCGGTGAAAGAAAGAAACCAAATAAAGAAGGCACTGGACAAGGAAAAACAAAAACAGGGACAAGAACGAAATGAACAAGAAATACAAAGACTTCAAGGAGTATACAGGAACAAGAAACTTGCTGTAAAGAACATTGTAAGGGAAGAAAAACAGAAGAAATGGAAGGAGTTTGCAGACAAACTGGAAGAGGACAGTAGAGGAAATATGAAATTGCTATACAGAGTAGTGAAAAACAAGCGAAGGGATCAAGAGACCATAAAAGCAATAGAACGTGATGATGGAACTCTGGCACAAGAAGAGGGAGAAATTAAACAAGAACTCAAGATCTATTTCGAAAAGCTGCTGAATGGAGATACAGAAAACGTAACAACGGATAGATGAGAGCCAAGTCGAGGAACCACAACTGAACCACCAATTACATGGCTTGAGGTTGAAAATGCGCTCAAGAGCGTGAAGAAAGGAAAGGCAGTGGGCATAGACGAACTAAGTGCAGATATGCTGAAAGCAGCAGGAATTCCAGGAATCCAGTGGCTCTACAGGCTGCTCAACAAGATAT
The DNA here is from genome assembly GCF_040414725.1 of Anabrus simplex. Taxonomy (NCBI): domain Eukaryota; kingdom Metazoa; phylum Arthropoda; class Insecta; order Orthoptera; family Tettigoniidae; genus Anabrus; species Anabrus simplex. The sequence goes on along the minus strand of NC_090266.1, from coordinate 44,105,862 downwards.
GGGAGGAAAATACTATTCCTGAGGACTGGATGATGGGCATCATTGTACCTCTGTTCAAGAAAGGAAGCCGACGAAAATGTACTAATTACCGTGGTATCACACTACTGTCTCATGTCCTGAAAATATTGGAAAAAATAATAGAGACCAGAATCAGAGATATTGTTGAACCAATTTTGGAAGAAGAGCAGTATGGTTTCAGACCAGGAAGGTCAACTACAGACCTTATATTTGCAATTAGGATGCTAATGGAAACATACTGGGAGAAGAACAAGCCTCTATTTTTAATATTTTTGGAGATTGAGAAAGCATACAGTAGTGTACCAAGGGAAATAATTTGGCAATGCATGAAAGAACTTAAGTGCGAGACAGCCTCATAGACAAAGTGAAAATGTTGTATAGTGGGAACAGAAGCTGTATTAAAGTAGGATGTGGTTTGTCGGACTGGTTTGAAACAAAGAGAGGAGTGCAGCAGGGCAGCTCATTGTCACCACTTCTATTTATTATTGTAATGGATGTAGTAATAAAATCTATTAAAAGGAAAGAACATGGAGATATCAAAGCCTTCACATTTGCAGATAATGTTGCGATCTGGAGTGACTCAGAAGAGGAATTGGGAGAGAGAATACAAAGCTGGAATGAGGAGTTCAAGAAATATGGTTTAAACATCAGCAAGACCAAGACGGTGGTGATGAAAGTGTATGGGGAAGGAGCAGAACCAATAGTCATGTTAAATGAAGCTCAACTGGACAGCGTTCCAGTTTTCAAATACTTGGGTAGCGTTATATCAAATGACAACCTAGCAAAACATGAGGTGAACAATCGAATCAATAAGGCAACACAACTTTACCACCAGGTAAGACACCTGCTGTGGGATGAGCAAATACCCATGAAAACAAAAATGACATTGTACAAGTCCTATTATACACCAATTCTTACGTACAGTCTCGAAACCTCAACACTGACCAATAGAGATAATTCCAAACTTCAGGCAGCTGAAATGAAATTCCTACGCACTATGATCCAGAAAACCAGGAAAGACAAGGTTAGGAATGAGAAAATTAGAGAAGTAGGAATAGGTGATTCTCTCCTCAATAAGATTCAGATATCAAGACTGAAGTGGTTTGGTCACATGAAGAGGATGCCAGTAAACAGAACTGCAAGGAAGGAATTTGACAGAAAGGTAGAAGGAAGACGACCCGTGGGAAGGCCACGAAGGAAATGGATAGATTTATTTAAGAGCGATGTACTGCTGAGAGGTCATGATTGGGACAAGTTGGTGGAGGAAGAATGGTACAAGGACAGGATGAGATGGAGGAGGCTCATATACCACACCCGGGAAACTGGAGATGGTTTAGGATGATGATGATGATGATGACCATCTCTCCACTGACAGCTCTGAACATAATGCTTAGTCGAGCATCTCGTCTCCTTCCTCTCTAGTCTCCCCAGCCCAAAGTTTAAAACATTTTTATAACACTATCCTTTTGTTTAAAGGTGCCCAGAAGAAATAGTTCTTTCCTTTGGATCATTTCCAGTTTTCGTATCAATCCTGGTGTGGGTCCCATACTCTAATTGAGGACTTGGGTGCAATAACAGCGTTGGTCTACTTACGCTGTTATTGCATAAACACCAGTTTCAAAATCCTTGAACCGTGTGCTACCAAACAAGCCAGCTCTTATTTCCATCTGATGCGCCTAGAGGTCAGCAGCAGACGGAAAGTGTCACCACGCACTACGCTGTTGTTGCAGGGATCCAGGCTGCACTGCAGGAACAGCGTAAAAAGGTGAACATGGCATCTATTAGTGGGATGTTACAGTCACAAACTGAGTGCAATTCTAGCGATTGAGTGCTCTTCGTCAAGTGAATGTGATTCAGATGTGACTAATAGTATGGAAAGTGTGAATGATAGTTTTACACCTAAAGGCAAAGGGAAGAAGAGGAACTGGAACCCAAAGAACTGGAAGAGAAACGTTGCAAAACGGGCGCGAAACAGTGGCAAAAGTTATATTTCGCTCATAACTGGAAAGGAAGTGAAGAAGAAGGTATTCCGAAGAGTGAATAAATGCTGCAGAAAAAGGTACTACATATGTTCTAGTATTCCTTACTTTGTATTTAGAATGTTTTGTTAAAAGTCAGCCATACTAACTGTTAAGCTTTTATTTCGTTTATTGATTAATCATTACATTTTCAGGAGGTTTGATACTGTAAATCATGAGGAACAAAAGGAATGGCATAAATCATTTTTGGGACACTGGCGATAAGTGCTGCAAGATACGATCTTACTGGGTTATATGAGGAAGAAAGGGAAAAAAAGTTTCAGAAACAAGATCAGACAAGCGAGCGGAATAACCTATGGAGCTACTGTGTCAAAGTCAAGAATGATGACAATGCAGTCTGTAGGCTGTTCCTACTCTCCGTATGCAGATATCAGAAATGAGACTAAGGACTGTACAAAACACACTGTAAACAGGTAATTGTATTTTGCAATTTATATACTCTCTTTTGTGATAATTAGAAATGCAAAATGAGGGATCTAAGCGCTTTTACTTCAATAATCGTTACAGGTGGAGTCTTGGAGGAACACAGGGGCACACACATTTGTCCAACCAAAATAATCAGAACTTTTTGAAGAGCACTGGATGCAGATTCTCCACAAGGAAGCTCATTACAGTTGAGCAAAAACAATCCAAAAATACTTTGAGGACCCTTTTTTGAATGTAGTAAAATTGTATACTGCTTTCAAACAATATTTTAATGAAAAGACGGGAAAACCACTAAAAATGAGTTGCAATACACATCATAACTATTTCAGAGGAAACGGTGAGTTTTTATTTCAGCAGCCAAGGACTGATACGTGTGACTGTTGTGCAGAATACCAATATAATGGTCTGTTATTGGACATTATAAATTTTCCAGCTAACTCATTCTTGGTTGCCTGCGTTTCGCCCTCGTGTGCCAAGTTGGGCTCGTCAGCCGGGACTTAGCACACCTCCCAAGACGCAAGGCTAGTGCATACCATGGAGGCCACTGCACAGGCCACCTGAAGCCACCAGCAGTGCCAGTGCACTATGAGAGCTATGTCTCATTTCCAAAAATTGATGCCTGCCTGGCCATCGGATGAGGGCGAAACGCAGGCAACCAAGAATGAGTTAGCTGGAAAATTTATAGTGTCCAATAACGGACCATTATATTGGTATTATAAATTTACTCATTCAGGACAAATTCCTATGGGAATTAACATCTATATCATATTGTGCAGAATGCGAGGTTAAACTGAAAGCAAATTCTGATAGTGCTTGTAAATCAGAATACATGTTTCATAAAAAGGGAGTTGAGGCTTATAATGGACTAAAATCAGATGTACTGGCCAAGGCGATCTATAACGATTCCACTTTACTCGTACTGGAATTTGACTATGCCCAAAATCTTCCGCTACCTCGTCTAAATGTAACTGCTCAGTTCTATAAGAGGCTTTTGTGCCTTTACATATTGAATGTACATTGGCTCAATGATGGAAGTAACTTCTTTTGTTTTCTCAAGTCAGAATCGAAGAAAGATCCAAATTCAGTCTGTTGTTTTCTTTATCAGGTTATTAGTTAAAATCTTGAAAATAGGTCGTATTGCTGTCTGATTCCTGCGGAGGCCAAAACAAATACAGTACCAGGTAATGTTCTGTGCATGGGTAAGTAGTGTATTTAATGTAGAGGCAGAGCACCTCTTTCAAGTAAGAGGTCATTCTTTCAGTCAGTGTGACTGTAATTTTGCAAAGTATGGTATGCTTCTCAAGCAGGTTGAACATATAGAAACTGTTCAGGAGTACATCAGCATAATGAAAGAATGTAGAAGGAATCCAGAGCCATTTCACGCAGCTATGTGAGCTAATTTAATAAAAGACTGGGCATCAGCACTCAAACCTTTGCAAGTGTTCCTGTAGTGAAGGGTTACAAATTTTCAATTCAGAAATATGTAAAACTTCACTACAAGTATGGTATTGTTTCAGCGTCCCAGACATATACTTCCTGTTTCCAGCTGTTTTCTTACATAAATAAGAGGGCTGAATTTCTTAATTATAGTGATCTAAAATTGACTAACAAAACCAGGTGTAAAGACACAGAAACGAGCTGATGTACTGTCTTTGATGAAGTACTTGAAACCTGAAAACATTAAGTGGTACGAAAACACCTTATCTGTAACAAAGGATCCTGAAAATTCTGAAATCGAAGCTGATATCAAATTCGATTTCAATACTGAATAATTCAGACATGGGTACACAGTTCATAATAGTTTCAATTTCAGAAGCTTAACAAAACCAAGGGCATCAAAGCACACACAAATAGCTGTGTGCTATTCTTCATTTGTTAATTTGATATTGTGAAAGAGAATTGAAAACATTACCTGTGTTCATTGATTATTCAAAGATTTGTGCCAGACTGTACCAGTGTATTTGACAAATACATTTATAGAAATTCAGTAGTGAGTAATTAATTTAATCTGCCTTCCTGACCTATTTCCTTCACATAGCAGATCCTAATTTTCTTCATATTTAAGTGAAACTATATATTTATACATTTTCCCCGTATTTTATGCAATAACAGCATATAAAGTCAAGAATTTCATGTTTGGTCCGTATTGAATAGAGATTACAAAACAGTAAGTTAAATTGTACAAGATGCGCCTTTTCAGTACAAAGTGTGTTGTTTGTTAAAATTATCTCATTTATTTCTGGTACCGGTTTCAACATCCTCATCAGATAGAGAATCTTTTAACATCTTCAACACAGTTTCGGCCACAAGATCCACTCACTCCAGTATAATATGACATAACATCGTATTTTACGAAGATGATTGTCATATGTATTATCTATTGACTCTGTCATTTTTATGCTAATAGAGGAACACCATCCACTCTTTTAACATATTTAACATTACCGCTTTGCCTGCTGCCATTTCTTGATGGATACAGTACTTTTGTATCCATCTCTTAGCACAGGCCAGAGTAAAGTGTAGCTTCCACTGAAGTCCCAGTCTCATCCATGGCTGTGACAATATGGAAGCTGCTGGGGTATGGGTGGTGCTGAGTAATGACATTCAGAGCACGTCTAATGCATCTAAGTGTTATGAAAGGTGTTGCTCAGAGGGTCAGTCGTGCTGCAATAGCACTTTCTGACCCAGTGAGGAAAGCAATGGCAAACTACCTCACTCCTCATCTTGCCTAGTACGCCTCATTTTGGTGCTGCCATTGGTTTTTGCGGTTTCCTTATAACCTCATAACTTTTGGTGGTGCTACTTGAGGATCCAACCAGCTTCTGGGCTGATGACCTAACAGACAGACAGACAACATTACCGCATCGCACTCATTTCTCTGCATACATTGGCTGCCAATGCTGCACAAAGCATCCAAATTCGAATTTTTCTCCGAGGCCTCTCGGCTTCAGTTTTTATTTTATTTGTGACTAACAAGTTGTCAAACTTGTACCAATTATATATTCAAACCTGGACATTTAGCTTAAATATGCTTTGTATTTTAACTTACTATAGACAGTTTTAATTATGAGGGTCAATTTTGTGTGTTTTAACTTTAATGTGTATCTTTGTATTATGATCCTAATTGGCTGATGACGTCCATAGATGTTCAAACCGGTACCATAAATAAATGAGGTTGTAATTTTAACCAACAACACATCTTGTATTGAAAAGGTGGATCTTATACAATTTAACTTACATTTTGCAATAACAGCTTATATTTAAGTAAAAATCATTATAAAGTCCTAGAAAATCACAATATTGTATCAGATTCTCTAGGAATTTTGCATCTTACATTTGAAAAGCAATTAAAAGGACATTTAACCTTATTTACTGATTTATTCTTCAGGTACAATAAATTTAAACTTTACATGCCGGTTTCTTAAAATAGCGTAAATCTACCTACACTGTTATTGCACCCAAGTCCTCAGTTGGGGTTGTACTAAAGACTTACTACATCCTCTCCTCAGTAATTATTCTCGCTACTTTCATGTTTTTATTTCCAGCTTATGAATAATATCTTGTGAGTCCACCTGGCTTTCACTCCCGTACAGCGAAGTCTGTATGAAAACGGACCATGTGAAGATAGTTCTCTCCAAAATCTGACTTCTTTCTTACAGAAAACTATGGACAAGGTGAAAGGTGTATGTGCTCCCCTAAATGTACAGAATTTGTTGTTCTTCTACTGCCATTTATTTTATTATTTAATACATCAATTTTGTATACGATTATTGTTCTACCACACGATTTCTGTTGACAGGACACATGTGGGCGACTACAGTACAATGTTGCTCAGCTGGTCACAGTTCTGCAAAGAACCTCTTCCGGAACGTAGCTTTACCTTCTGGGAGTGGTTTTACGCTGTTATGAAACTAACCCGTGAGCATCTTCGGGGTCCATGGATTGATGGGTAAGTTGGTCTACTTGATCATACGTGCTAGATTGCAATGGGAATGACTGTCTAGGTAATGTAAGAAACTAGGAATTAGAAATGAAAATTTATTTTTTATAACCTTTAAAGGTGAAGAATGTTGCAGAATGGAACCACTCGTAATGCCTGTGAAACCGTTTTAAGTGGAAATTTCCTGTCCACCAAAATTGGTGGTGTTAAAACTTAGTCGGTGTGGGTCCATGGTATTTGCCTCTCTTGTCAGGTTAATATTAATCTAAACCTATCTCACGGTTGACTAAGAACTGAGGGAAATTCAAGTTTTATTGAGCATTTACACAAGCATGTCCTCAAAAACAACACTATGTAGCTTGGTGTAATTTTTAATACTACAGTATATATTAATGTTTCATGGTTTGGGTTAATGCAGTTGCATCATATTTACTGAACCATGGTCAACTGCCGAGTGGCATGGTAGTCGTCCTCAGAATCGGAATGCTGGTCCTTATTGAATAGGCATGACCATCTAGGACGTATTTCGAGTCATGCCCCTCATTTTTCACTAGTTGCTCCTAACTTGTTCAAGGAAAAATATTGTCATTGGTACTGCAGGCTAGCACCCTGCTTTGCAGAAATTAACCGAAGACTCTCACAGTTATTCAAGCAAGCGTTGTACAGTGGACTCTTTAATTTAAATTCCAAGGAGAATCAGAAAAAATCAAGTTATCCAAAATTTGAATTAACCAAGAATGACTATTTTAACAAAAAATACAGTACAGTACTGTATAAATACATAAAATTTAATCAGTTCATTGTAATGAATAATATTTACAGTATTATGCGTTCTCCTGTACTTTATCTGCTGCAGTTTTGTTCAGTACTGTAGATGAAAGTTTTCACATGAAAATATACTGTATAAACACTAGTAAAACAATGGCATTTAAATCTTGAATTTCATACCTCTTGCTTCTGATTACCACCATTACTCTGCTGGCTGGTTGTACTGGTTTCCTCACTGGGCGATGGGTGTGCCACGCCCCCCCCCCCCCCCACATGTTGTTGTTAAAGTTTTATTTAATTTATAACGTTTATATGAACTTATGTTTAATATTTTCGTAGTCCAGAATGCGGACTGGTACAGTAGAGTGCATTGTCATCAGATGCTGTGGGTTGAAATGGAATCATAGGTTGTCAAAAACCCGTCTTCTGTGTATTAACAAAGAAAGATAAAACAATTTCCTCTTGTCATTAGAACATTGCCCTTTGATGGTTATTCTGCACTTACTTCAGGTCAGTATGCAAGTTCGGTACTCATATCAACTGGAAATCATCCACCCTCCCTGAATATGTAAAAAGATACATTTGGTTTGTCTGCATTTTTCTGGGTATTTTAAAAATATTTATTTTAATAAAAATTTAATGTTAGCCCACATGGTGGTCATGATCATTGAGGCATTTAAGTCTAAACGGTCTGACACCGTGGTTAGCCGATTCGAGTCCTGTTCGTCGAACAAAATTTCACCATCAGAATGTTAGCCGGTAGGCTAGGGGAGGTGGTGGTATACAATTTCTAATCACTAGATTGCATGCCAAAAGCCTGGGATTAAATTCCAAACCTCTCCACAATGCTCATATGGAGTATATCAATCAGTACTGATCTGCATGTAGGACAGTCGCCCAGGTGGCAGATTCCCTATCTGTTGTTTTCTAGCCTTTTGTTAAATTATATCGAAATTGGATATTTATTGAACATCTCTCTCAGTAAGTTATTCCAATCCCTAACTCCCCTTCTTATAAACGAATATTTGCCCCAATTTGTCCTCTTGAATTTCAACTTTTATCTTCATATTGTGATCTTTCCTACTTTTAAAGGCATTCCTCAAACTTGCTCATCTACTAATGAAATTCCACACCATCTCTCCGTTGACAGCTCGTAACATACCACTTATACGTTATAATTCTCATATTTTGGTCTGTATTGAATTGCACATTAAAGTCAAAGAAATATTAATGTTTATTAAATTCCACCTATTCAATACATGAAGAGTAATTTTAATTAAGAATTAAAACTTACGTAAAATCTAGGGACATGTTTCACCCTGTTTTAAGGGCATCTTCAGCCTTAATCTCAAACCTGAAAGATAATAAAATCTGGATCCTGATTGCTTTTAATTGTAGTTTTTTAAGAAAAATTATAAATGTGAGCATGATGATGATGATGATGATGTAGGTACATGCGTCAAAGAATGAGTGAGAGGGATGACAGTAGTTAAAATATTCTTATAATAAAGTTTTTATAAAGCCTTACAAACAGTCCTAATTTTTATACTTTTATGAATGCCCTTGTCTGAAAATGTGGTAACAAGTTGCCTATTAGTAGTTCTATAAGAACACAATTATTGCTGCATTGAATTGAACCTTGTTAAAAGGTGCCCTGTATTGGTTGAGGGTGTAAGAAATAAGCTGGGAGCTTAAATAGCTTAATCTTTAGAATGACCAAAAAAAAAGTGTTACTGATTACACTAAGTGGAGTTTAAATAAATTTTAAAGTTGCTAGTTTGTTGTTCATCTTTTGTGATGAGATAGGTCTGCTACCTTCTTAAATTACGTTGTAGGAGCGAGGAAAAATGCTTGATAGTAAGTAACCATAATTATAAAGTTCTATAAGAACACAGTTAATTCTGTGTTGAATTGAACTTTGTTAACAGGCGCTCTGTAAAGGTTGAGGGCGTAATAAATAAATTTAGAGCTTAAACAGTTTAATCTTTAGAATAGTGACGAAGAAAAGTATATTGGATCACACCAAGTGGGGTTTATAATAAAATTTAAAGTTGATGGTTTTTTGTTGTTTGAGTCATCAGTCCATAGACTGGTTTGAAGCAGCCCTCCATGCCACCCTATCCTGTGCTAACGTTTTCATTTCTACGTAACTATTTCATCCTACATCTGCTCTAATCTGCTTGTCATATTCATACCTTGGTCTACCCCTACCGTTCTTACCACCTACACTTCCTTCAAAAACCAACTAAACAAGTCCTGGGTGTCTTAAGATGTGTCCTATCATTCTATCTCTTCTTCTTGTCAAATTTAGCCAAATTGATCTCCTCTCACCAATTCGATTCAGTATCTCTTCATTCGTGATTCGATCTATCCATCTCACCTTCAGCATTCTTCTGTAACACCACATTTCAAAAGCTTCTATTCTCTTTCTGAGCTGGTTATCGTCCATATTTCACTTCCATACAATGCCACGCTCCACACAAAAGTCTTCAAAAACATCTTTCTAATTCCGATATTAATGTTTGAAGTGAGCAAATTTCTTTTCTTAAGAAAGCTCTTCCTTGCTTGTGCTAGTCTGCATTTTATGTCCTCCTTACTTCTGCCATCGTTAGTTATTTTACTACCCAAGTAACAATATTCACCTACTTCCTTCAAGACTTCATTTCCTAATCTAATATTTCCTGCATCACCTGCCTTCGTTCGTCTGCACTCCATTACTTTTGTTTTGGACTTACTTATTTTCATCTTGTACTCCTTACCCAAGACTTCATCCACACCATTCAGCAACTTCTCGAGATCTTCTGCAGTCTCAGATAAAGTAACAATATCATTGGCAAATCTCAAGGTTTTGATTTCCTCTCCTTGGACTGTGATTCCCTTTCCAAATTTCTCTTTGATTTCCTTTACTGCCTGTTCTATGTAAACTTTGAAAAGGAGAGGGGACAAACTGCAGCCTTGCCTCACTCCTTTCTGGATTGCTGCTTCTTTTTCAAAGCCCTCGATTCTTATCACTGCAGATTGATTTTTATACAGATTGTAGATAATTCTTCGTTCTCGGTATCTATCCCTATCATTTTCAGGATCGTAAATAGCTTGGTCCATTCAACATTATCGAATGCCTTTTCTAGATCTACGAATGCCATGTACATGGGCTTGTCCTTCTTGATTCGATCCTCTAAGATCAGACGTAAAGTCAGGATTGCTTCACATGTTCCTACTTGTCTTCTGAAGCCAAATTGATCTTCTCCTAACTCAGCTTCAACTTGTTTTTCCATTCTTCTGTAAATAATACGTGTTAAAATTTTGCAGGCATGAGATACCAAACTAATGGTGCGGTAGTTTTCACACCTGTCAGCACTGGCTTTCTTGGGAATAGGTATAACAACATTCTTCCGAAAATGGGATGGGACTTCTCCTGTCTCATACATCTTGCACACTAAATGAAATAATCTTGCCATGCTGGTTTCTCCTAAGGCAGTCAGTAATTTAGAGGGAATGTCATCCATTCCAGGTGCCTTGTTCTTATTGAGGTCACTCACAGCTCTGTCAAACTCTGACCACAAAATTGGTCTCCCATTTTATCAGCATTAACAGACTCTTTATGTTCCAGAACCGAATTATCTTCATCTCTACCTTCATGCAACTGTTGGATATGCTCCTGCCATCTTTCTGCTTTGTCTTCTTTCCCTAGAAGTGGCTTTTCATCTGAGCTCTTAATATTCATACACCTAGATTTCCTTTCTCCAAAGGTTTCCTTGATTTTCCTGTATGCAGCATCTACCTTTCCCAGGACCATACAGCCTTCGACATCCTTGCACTTCTCCTTCAGCCATTCTTCCTTAGCTACCTTGCACTTCCTATCCACTTCATTCTTTAATCGCCTGTATTCTTTTCTGCCCTCTTCATTTCTAGCATTCTTGTATTTTCGTCATTCATCAATCAGGTCTAGTATCTCCTGAGTTATCCACTGATTCTTAGTTGATCTTTTCTTCCTTCCTAACATTTCTTCAGCAGCCCTACTGACTTCATTCTTCATGACTCTCCAGTCTTCCTCTATAGTGTTTCCTTCAGCCTTTTCATTTAGTCCTTTTGCAACATGTTCCTTGAAACAATCCCTCACACTCTTTTCTTTCAACTTGTCTAGATCCCATCTTTTTGCATTCTTCCCTTTCTTCAATTTCTTCAACTTCAGATGGCATTTCATGACCAACAAGTTGTGGTCAGAATCCACGTCTGCTCCTGGGAAAGTTTTGCAATCCAACACCTGGTTTCTGAATCTCTGCCTAATCATAAAGAAGTCTATTTGCTACCTTCCATTGTCTCCAGGTCTCGTCCACTTATACAGCCGTTGTTTGTGGTGTTTGAACCAAGTATTGGCGAGGACTAAATTATGTTATGTGCAGAATTCAACCAGCCGACTTCCTCTTTCGTTCCTTTGTCCCAATCCAAAGTCTCCTACTGTACTACCTTCTCTTCCTTGGCCTACCACTGCATTCCCATCACAATTAGATTCTCGTCACCTTTTACGTATTGTATTAAATCTTCAATTTCCTCATATATTCTTTCGATTTCTTCATCATCCGCTGAACTAGTAGGCATATAGACCTTCACTATTGTGGTGGGCATTGGTTTGGTGTCTATCTTGACGACAATAATTCTTTCACTATGCTGGTCATAGTAGCTTACCCGCTGCCCTATTTTCTTATTCTTCTTCTTGCGTTCCGGCCTTCTAAGGACCACGTTACAATTTCAATTGTTCCTCCTTAGTTGTTCTTTCCTTTTCTTCCAGTATTCTTTCACTGTGTTTCCTTTTCCTGTCTTCAGTCCACATTGTGCCCGTTTTCCTTTCCTTCCTCCCTTGGAAACCTTCCATTTGTAAGACTTTCTTCCTAAAAATCTTTCTTTCCAATAATTCTTCTTCTCGTATGTTGTTCCTTTCCAGGTCTTTCTTGACTTCTTGAATCCAGGTGGTAGTTGATTTCTTTTCCCAAAGGTACTTGAAGATTCGTTTAGTTAGTCTATTGTCATCCATTCTGTAAATGTGTCCAAGAAATTGCAATCTCCTTTTTCTTATTGTTTCTGATATGTTTTCTACGTTCTGGTAAATTTCATTGTTACTTCTTATTCATTATTAAACCAACTCCTGCATTTCCCCTGTTTGATTTTGTGTTGATAATTGGGTAGTCGCCTGACCAAAAGTCCTGTTCTTCCTGCCAACGTACTTCACTTATACCAACTACATCTGACTTTAGCCTATCCATCTCCCTTTTCAGATTCTCTAACCTACCACAGTAGTGCCCACCCGGAGATCCGAATGGGGGACTAGTTTACCTCCGGAATATTTTACCCGGGAGGAAAGCCATCATCAGTACATCATTCATACAGGGAGCTGGATGTCCTCGGGAGGTAGTTACGGCTGTAGTTTCCAGTTGCTTTCAGCCGTGTAGCAGTATCAACACAGCTAAGCCATGTTGAGTATTATTACAAGGCCGTATCAGTCAATTATCTAGACTGCCGCCCTTGCAACTACCGAAAGGCTGCTACCCCCCTTTCGAAGAACTATTCGTTATTGTAGTCTCTCAACAGATACCCATCTGATATGGTTGCACCTGCGGCTCGGCTGTCTGCATCATTGGGACACGCAAGCCTCCCCACCGCGGCAAGGTCACATGGTTCGCAGAGGAGGGGTTTGTTGTTAATCTCGTGTAATGTGATAAGTCTGCAGTCTTCTTAAAGCATGTTGTAGGAGCGAGGAAGAGTGCTCTATGGTAAGTAGCTGTATTTATATTAGTTAGAAAGTGCAACTGCCGCTTCTTGTATAGAGTCTAAAGGGAAATGTTGTTTAAAGTCTGTAACCCACCGCAACCAATAACACCAACAAAACGCCCCCCCTAACCCCCCTCCGCCACACGCACCTCCCCTAATCTCACATCGATGCAACACCAGAAGCGCAAGTGTTAGTCATTTCAGAGCAACCATAGCAACTGATTAACACTATAATAGTCGGGAAGATAAATGAAATTACATGCAACGTTTATCTTTAACTCACCTTTACTTTAACCAATTATCATAATTGACAAAGGGGTAAGTGAATTTGCACACATCGTTTTTTTTAACTCACCTTTCCTTCAATTTCATTCCTTAATACGTAACTCTCCTCTTGTTAGAGACTTAAAACCCCATTTCCCTTTCGACTCTCTATATAAGAAGCTGCAGTCGCACTTTCTAACTAAAATAAATACAGCTACTTACCGTCAAGCACTCTTCCTTGCTCCTACAACGTGCTTTAAAAACATTGCAGACTTATCTCATCACACAAGATTAACAACAAACTAGCAACTTAAAATTTTATTTTAAACCCCACTTGGAGTGATCAAAAATACTTTTCTTCGTCATTATTCTAAAGATTAAACTGTTTAAGCTCTAAATTTGTTTATTCCACCCTGAAACGTTAGAGTGCCTTTTAACAAAGTTCAATTCAACACAGAATTAAAAGTGTTCTTATAGATCTTTTTAATTACAGCTACTTACTATCAAGCATTTTTCTTCGCTACTACAATGTTATTTAAGAAGGCAGCCGACTTATCTCATCACAAAAGATTAACAACAAACTAGCAACTCTAAAATTTATTTAAACTCCACTTAGTGTAATCAATAACACTTTTATTGTTATTATTCTAAAGATTAAGCTAATTTAAGCTCCGTGCTTATTTCTTACACCCTCAAACAATACAGGGCACCTCTTAACAAGGTTCAATTCAACGCAGCAATAATTGTGTTCTTATAGAACTATTAATATGCAACTTGTTAAATTTCCCGACAAGGACATTCATAAAAGTATAAACATTAGGACTGTTTGTAAGGCTTTACAAAGGCTTTATTATAAGAATATTTTAACTACTGTCATCCCTCTCACTCATTCTTTGACGCATGTACCTACATCATCGTCCTCACATTTATAATTTGTCATTTTTCTTAGAAAATTACAATTAAGAGCAACCAGGATCCTGATTTATTATCTTTCAGGTTTGAGATTACTGTAAGGCTGAAGATGCCCTTAAAAACAGGGTGAAACCTGTCCCTATAGTTTACTTATTAAGTTTTAATTCTGAATTAAAATTACTCTGTGTGTTGAATAGGTGGAATTTAATAAACATTAATATCTCTTTGACTTTAACATACCACTTAGTGAAGCAGCTCGTTTTCTTTCTCCCAAGTCTTCCCAGACCAAACTTTGCGACATTTTTGTAACGCTACTCTTTTGCTGGAAATCACCCAGAACCTATCAAGCTGCTTTTCTTTGGATTTTTTCCAATTCTTAATCAAGTAATCCTGGTGAGGGTCCCATGCACTGGAACCATACACTATTTGGGGTCTTACCCGAGACTTATATCCCCTCTCCTTTACATCCTTTCTACAACCTCTAAACACCCTCATGTGCAGAGATCTGTATCCTTTATTTACAATCCCAATGAAGATATTTCCTTACATTAACACCTAGGTACTTACAGTGATCCCCATAAGGAACTTTCACCCCTTCAACGCAGTAATTAAAACTGAGAGGACTTTTCCTATTTGTGAAACTCGCAACCTGACTTTTAACTCCGTTTATCATCATAACATTGCCTGTTGTCCATCTCACAACATCATTGAGTTCATTTTGCAGTTGCTCACAATCTTGTAATGTATTTATTACTCTATACAGAATAACATCATCTGCAAAAAGCCTTCCCTCTGATTCCACTTCTTTACTCATATCATTTATATACAGGGTGAAGCGAAATTCGCGCACTTGGGCGTCGTAGCATGACTCCTCACATGCCAGCAATAAAAAATTCTCTCACAAAAGTTCGTCCTGCGAGTATATCCGTGAGAAAAAGGATGTTGAAGAGTGACAATCTGGCAACACTGTAACCACATGTAGGGTAACTACCTCTGTCGGCACATATTAGTCGTGCTGTACAGTTGCTGCAGTGGATAGAGTTTTGGGTTAGTATGCAGAAGGTCGAGGTCTCGATCCTGGTTTGAGGCGTATGTTTTTTATTTCTTAAATATAGTCCAGGTAGTATGGTATATGGCATCTTAATCGTCAACAGCGATTGCAGTGGGTCCTCTAGAAATCATTTGCACTTACTTATTCTTCTTCTTGATCTGTTTACCCTCCAGGCTTGGGTTTTCCCTCTGACACAGCGAGGGATCCCACCTTACCGCCTCAAGAGCAGTATCCTGGAGCTTCAGACTCTGGGTCGGGGGATACAACTGGGGAGGATGACCAGAACTGGCCTCACCTGCTATGCTCAACAACAGGAGGGAAGGAAGCGGCCAAGTTAGGTACCATCCCGGCATTTGCCTGGAGGAGAAGTGGGGAAACCACAGAAAGCCAGTTCTGGGATGGCTGAGGTGAGAATCGAACGCACCTCTACTCAGTTGACCTCTAGAGGCCGAGTGGATCCCGTTCCAGCTCTCGTACTACTTTTCAAATTTCGTGGCAGAGCCGGGAATCGAGCCCAGGCCTCCGGGGGTGGCGGCGACTAATCACACTAATCACTACACCACAGAGGCGGACGCACTTGCATACTACGATCCTAGAAATGCACGAACATTCGTTTTCATTGGTCAGCTTTGTAAGACGCCCTTTCCACGTCGTGGGCGTCAATTTATTTGCACCACTTCATCTACTAGATGCGTTGCAACGTGTTCAGCGTTACTAAATTTTGTAGATGGAGGATACATGTGACGTAAGAAACGGTGTCTTACTCTATTACAGTATGTAATGTCCGATGGAAATTAGCAAATAAAAAAGTGCGCCTCAACTCAAGATCGAACCATCGACCTCATGCATGCTAACCCAAAACTCTATCCACTGCACCAAGTGTACAGCACGACTAGTATGTGCTGACAGAGGTAGTTACCATACATGTGGTTACAGTGTTGCCAGGTTGCCACTCTTCAACGTTCTTTTTCTGCCAGATATACTCGCAGGACAAACTTTTGTGAGAGAAACATTTTTATTGCTGGCATGTGAGGAGTCGCGCTGCGACGCCCGAGTGCGTGAATTTTGCTTCATCCTGTATATTAGAAAACATAAAGGTCCAATAATACTGCCATGAGGAATTCCTCTTTAAATTATTATAGGTTCAGATAAAGCTTCCCCTACTCTTAATTCTCTAAGATCTGTTTTCTAGAAATATAGCAACCCATTCAGTCACTCTTTTGTCTAGTCCAATTGCACCTATTTTTTATAGTAGTTCCCATGATCCCCTATCAAATGCTTCGGAGAGGTCATTATTTATGAGTTTGTCTGTATTGACTGATCACACGTATATGGATAAGAAAGAAATTCCACCTGTCAATACTGTTTATTGTCAATGTAGACTTAAATCATTACTGGTTTCGACTCTATTTGGCCATCATCAGCTGACGAATCATAATTTTACATCTATTAAGCATTGGTTTGTGTTACCTAAAATTATGATTTGTCACCTGATGATGACCAAAGAGATTCGAAACCGGTACTGATGTAAGTCTACATTTACAATAAACAGTATTGACAGGTGGAATTTCTTTCTTATCCATGTAAGTTAGACAGGTCGATTGCAATACAGTCCATTTGACCTCCTGAATCCAAGATATCCGCTAATCTTGCTAGAATCGTACAAGTTAAGCTTCAATTGAATAACCTTTCCTAAACCTGAACTGCCTTCTGTCGAACCAGTTATTAATTTCACAAACATGTGTAATATAATCGGAAAGAATGCCTTTCCAAAGCTTACATGCAATGCATGTCAGACTGACTCGCTTGTAATTTTCAGCTTTATGTCTATCACCCTTTCCTTTATACACAGGGGTTATTAGAACTCCTCACCATTCATTTGGTATAGCTCCTTCATGCAAACAATAATCAAATAAGTACTTTGGATACGGTACTATATCCCAACCCATTGTCTTCTGTATCTTATTTTAAATGTCATTGTTATCATATTTAAATTTTAATACTGCTTTAGCATTAGTCACCTCCTCTATCTGGACATTATCCTTGTAACCAACAATCTTTACATACTTCTGACCGAATACTTCTGCCTTTTGAGGATTCTCACATACACACTCCCTTGGAACCTGTTTCTGTCTTAAAGTACCTATACATACCCTTTCATTTTTTGCTAAAATTTTTATAACTGCCAATTTTGCTTGGCATGATGTTATACTAAGGTGACTTCTTTGCTCGATTCAGTTTCCTAGAAAGTTCCTTCAATTTCTGCTTACTTCCACAGCTATTTCTAACTATTTTTCCAACCTGCACTTCCTTCTTAGTCTCTTTATTTCTATATATCAGTCACTACTGATCTGCATTTAGGGCAGTCGCCCAAGTGGCAGATTCTCTATCTGTTGTTATCCTAGCGTTTTCTTAAATGATTGCAAAGAAATTGGAAATTTATTGAACGTCTCCCTTGGTGAGTTATTCCAATCCCTAACTCCCCTTCCTATAAACAAATATTTGCCCCACTTTGTCCTCTTGAATTCCAACTTTATCTTCATATTGTGATCTTTCCTACTTTTGAAGACACCACTCAAATTTATTAGTCTACTGATGTCCTCCCACACCATCTCTCCACTGACAGCTCGGAACATACCACTTATTATTTTACATGCAACTATTCTCATGTTTAGACCCGTATTGAAATTTCTTATAATTTGCATACAATTTTTTTTTTTTTTTTAATTTTTCTATTCCAATACAATTGATTTTGTGCTGTTAGAAATTCATTTTACTACAACATTACATTAAAGATTTCTAAGGATACATGGTTTTTGAAAGAATGTTTCAAGTGCAGTTTAATACCTAAGTTTCTAAGGTCTATCCAAGGAAATAACCTATCAGGTTCAAAGTCTCTTGATACCCAAAATAAAGTAAACAAGATATGGCTAAAAAAAAATGACATAAAGTTGCTGTATAGAAAGAAATCATTACTAAACTTGCAGCTTTACAAGGTACACTTAAGTACGTTCCAATCAACATCCCCATTAGAATGGAGTTCCATTCAACAGTACACCAATGAAAAATTTGCCAACATTTTAGATAAGAAGCAAAAGAACTCTGAAAAACAAACTAGAACACCTAAAAGAAACTATACAAAGTTAACAATACATGAAATTAGAGAAAAAGACCTGATTTCGTTAATGGAAGACACCCCCGCGACAATTAACTTATCGGACACCAACTTCTCTGACAAAGAAATGAATATACTTAATCAAGGAGCTAAATTCAGTTGGTCCAATCCACAACAAACAAGATTTAACAACCACAATAGCGGAATATTGGAATTAAATATAGGGAAATTGCCGGCAGATATACAAAATGATATTAACTTCGAAATCAAAAGAAACTCCCAAATTTAGTAAAAGAAATGAAAACCAACACTAACCAGGCCCTCTTGAAAAAAATAAGGGAATTAAAAACAAGAATAAGTGATAACAATGTGATTGTAATAAGGCGGATAAAGGCGAAACAATAGTCCTAGTAAATAAAAGCGACTACATCAAAAAAACCGAAGAGTTCTTCTCTGATAAGTCTTACACTAGTGAATAAAGACCCGGTGCCTAGAATTCAACGAACTCCAATAACAATCCTTAAAAATTCAACTTGTTTATTTAATGAACACGAGCAAACAAAAACAAAAAAAAACGGTTAATGTGAACCTGATAATACCTAAGGCAACAGCACTACCCAATATACACAAAAATAACACACCCATTCAACCAATTATCAATGGTAGGAACAGCCCGACATATAAAATGTCAAAATTTACACTAAACAAAATCTATACACAGTAAAGGAAGGAAATTAAGTGCAATTACACAGTACCAAAAACCACTACACACTCAGTGAAACATCAGCTGAAACTACGCGGATCTCCGCAGATAACAACTTTGGTAAATATCAGTAGGGCCAACTAGATTTTTAGCATTTGTGATAAATGCGAAATGTGTTGAAACTTTGTCAGTGTATGTGCCATCATCTTATATGACCCGTACGAGTGGTTTTTAGCGATTTCGAATTAGCGATAAAATGCGAAATTGGATCGAAATGCGAAATTATACAATTTATGCAAAATAGATGCGAAGCTCTGTTTTATACGAAATAATCATATATCCTTTTAAAAACGATGCATTTTTTTTCTTAAAAATAAGATATATGTTATTTCAGGAGAAAGAATTATTACGGCGCCCATTGCGATCGTAAGGCGGTAACATACTTTGACGGACACTTCCGTCCTGGTGCACGGAACAAGTTCATTAGCTTAGTTAGCTGGTCAGAGAGATTTATTCTCTTTGTTTTGCAGCCTACCCGATTTATGTCAGATGATACCTGAAGCTATTTTCTCTGTGTACATAGTAACTCTGGGCTGAAATACGGACAATAAAAAGCACCTCATTTTTCCGCTCGTTGTAAACAATCATGGCGGCATCCAAGAACAGCATGGATGAGTTTATTCGTAACTCCATTGAAAATAGTGATTTTGAAAGTGGAAATTATTATCTGGAGAGTGAAAATACTTCTTCAACGGACAGTGATGAAAGTGATTCCGATTTCAGTTCAGAGATGATAGTGCCAATTCGAACTATGTGACAAAACCAGAATGTAACAAGAACGATAGGGAAGTGTAGTTGGTTTTTTTTTTTTCTTTACGTCGCACCAACACGGATAGGTCTTACGGCAGGAAAGGCCTAGGAATGGGAAGGAAATGGCTGTGGCCTTAATTAAGGTACAGTCCAAGCACTTGTCTGGTGTGAAAATGGGAAACCACTGAAAACCATCTTCAGGGCTGCCGACAGAGGGGTTCGAACCTTCTATCTCCCGGATGCGAGCTCACAGCTGCGCGCTCCTAACCGCATGGCCAACTTGCCCGGTGAGAAGTCTAGTAAAATGATACTTGGAATTATGATCTTGTTGAAAATATGCCTGTTTCTGTAACATGCAAACCAGTTTTTGAAATTCACTTTATAGTGAGGAGGGGGTTGGGTAATAATCCGAAAGTAACGGACATAGGGAATGAATTTCTAACCCCACAGTTCTGGGATCACGTTACTAAGGAAACCAATTCCTACGCCTCTACATTTCGTGCTAATTTACCTGCTTCCCTTGAAACCAGTAGTACTTGAGAAAAAAATCATTGGTTTCCTGTTACTATAGACGAGCTCAAGGCTTACTTTGCTTTGTGTATTTTTATGTAGCCTATGCGATTAGTCAAATTTATGTTCAAGTGACGAAAAAATAAATGGTATGTAAGGGAATATTTCCTTTCACAAGTAATAGTAGCCCAAAGGGTTAAAACATTCAATGTGTGGAATATCTTTCACTGGCTAAAGAGCACTGCAAAGATCAATCAATCAAACAAACATCAAATACACTTTCAAGCACACACGTTCATTCTCTTTGTGTGTTGACCCTTGATCATAGTAGGTTATTCTCGACATTGGTGTTGAGTAGTAGTTCTGTTTAAAAGTACGGTAGCAATTTATTTTATTGTCTGGTAGCCATAGGTAGAAGCGAAGTGACGATCAAACAGCATGCCGAAAGTCACAAATTGGGACATTTTTATGTAAGCGAAGACTTGAAGAAAAAAAATAATTTTGCAGTCCTTCCTTTGCCTTGGCAGCACTGCTGTGCATTTGGGCCTCTACAAACAGTGTTGATGTAGAGTTATTTTTTAGCAAGTACAACATAATTGTAACTGACAGGCGGTCTCAAACAACTGGCACCGGGCGAGTTGGCCTGTGCGTAGAGGCTCGCGGCTGTGAGCTTGCATCCGGGAGATAGTAGGTTCGAATCCCACTATCGGCAGCCCTGAAGGTGGTTTTCCCATTTTCACACCAGGCAAATGCTGGGGCTGTACCTTAATTAAGGCCACGGCCGCTTCCTTCCAACTCCTAGGCCTTTCCTATCTCATCGTCGCCATAAGACCTATCTGTGTCGGTGCGACGTAAAGCCCCTAGCAAAAAAAAAAAAAAAAAAAACAACTGGCATGTTGTACTTCAATCATTACTGAAATTCCTCTTCCTTGTAGGTGTGTTGTACTGTGATAAATAAATACGTTCAGAATAGTATTTTTCACTTTGAAATTGTGTTTGTAAATTTGTAAATACGCATAATCCTGTGTGTGCGTTAATACTTCTTGCAGTCTTATGTTGATGTCTGTCTTATTTTCCATAGTGAATTCAAAACTGCATGACCTGCAATGGGCGATTAAACAGTATTATTTCACTCCCAACTGTTGTGTGTACAATTTAGCAAATTATGCCTATTTTTAACCAATTTGCTACAAAACGCTAAATTTGAAAATCAAAACGCTAAATCTCTGATTTTTAAATGCTATAAACCACGAACTCTAGACATCTTCAATTAAAAATTCAGTAGAATTCTGCGAAAAACTAAAGAAGTTCAACTTACAACCCCACCATAAGATGAGCTCGTTTGATATTACTAATATTTATTCAAACATCCCTATTAACGAAACTGTGAAAATTATTAAATCAAACCTCTTCAAACATAGCAACTTAGGTAAGCTCGAAAGAGATGAATTTATTAATTTACTTAAATTTGTGTTAAATAACAACTATTTCACATTTAATAACAAAATTTACCACCAGTTGAGTTTGGCTATGCGTGACCCCAGCTCGGGGATATTGGCTGATATTTACATGGACAGCATAGAACATAGAAAAAATTAACCTGATATAGAAGGGCTCTGCCTTTGGCTAAGATTTGTAGACACGTTCGTAATAATAGATAACCGGAAAAATAACCGCGAAAAAATGTTAGAATTTTTAAATAATATTGACCGTTACGCAAAATTCACTAAAGAAGATGAAAAAGACAGTTTATTTAACTTCCTGGACGTTAACGTAACACGCACAAGTTCTAAATTCAATTTTCAAATATTCAGAAAGCCGACACGTACGTCATTAACAATAAGAAATGATTCACTTCACCCAAAATCCCAGAAACAGGCATCCTTTTTTAGCATGGTCTACAGAGCTTTCAAAATATCCTTATCACCTGTGAATTTAACGAAGGAACTAAATTTCATAAAAGAACTAGCACTAGTTAATGGATACAAAATAGAAATGGTAAATCGAATCATCAACAAAGTAAAACTCAAATTGGCCACAAATCTTATCCCGGAAGAATCTAAAAAGTCAAAATACGCAACTTTTACTTACACCAGTCTAGTGATCCATCAAATAGCAAACCCATTGAAAAAACGGAACATACAAATAGCTTTCAAGACACACAACACCAATAAAAACTTATTCTTTAATCACAACATAGTAAACTCCAATAATAACAAATATCAAGCTTCTGGGATATACAGACTATCATGCACACACTGTAATTTTTCGTATGTTTGCCAAACTGGCCACAGCTCTCTTACCAGATACATGGAACACCTTTTCTTTTTAAAGCATAATAAATGTTCCACAATGAGTAACCACATGAAAGAAACCGGCCATCAATATACCATAATAGAGAGAGACCTCAAAATAATCAAAAGGATTGAAAAAGGGAAGTTAATGACTGAGTTTGAGAATATTTATATAAATTTGGACCAATAATTTAATATAGAAAAATCTGAATGACATGATTGAAATAATCTGTTAATAGAGCAATTGCCAATATTACTACAAACTTACAAATCAGATAATAGTAAATTCTTTAAGACATTTAATCTGAAAACTCCCACCACAAAAATAGACACAATTACATAAAGGTCCAGTAATACTGCCCTGAGGAATTCCCCTCTTCATTATCACAGGGTCAGATAAAGCCTAGCCTACTCTAATTCTCTGAGTTCTATTTTCCTGAAATATAGCAACCCATTCAGTCTTTCTTTTGTCTAGTCCAGTTGCACTCATTTTTGCCAGCAGTCTCCCATGATCCACCCTGTCAAATGCTTTAGACGGGTCAATCGCAATACAGTCCATTTGACATCCTGAATCCAAGATATCTGCTATATCTTGCTGGAATCCTACAAGTTGAGCTTCAGTGGAATAACCTTTCTTAAAACCGAACTGCCTTCTATCGAACCAGTTATTAATTTCACAAACATGTCTAATATAATCGGAAAGAATGCCTTCCCAAAGCTTACATGCAACGCATGTCAAACTTACTGGCCTGTAAATTTTAGCTTTATGTCTATCACCCTTTCCTTTATACACAGGGGCTACTATAGCAACTCACCATTCATTTGGTATACCTCCTTCAACCAAACAATAATCAAATAAGTACTTCAGATATGGTACTATATCCCAACCCATTGCCTTTAGTATATCCCCAGAAATCTTATCAATTCTAGCTGCTTTTCTAGTTTTCAACTTTTGTATCTTATTGTAAATGTCATTGTTACCATATGTAAATTTTAATACTTCTTTAGCATTAGTCTCCTCCTCTATCTGGACATTATCTTTACATTCTGCTGACTGAATACTTCTGCCTTTTGAAGATCCTCACATACACACTCCCCTTGTTCATTAATTATTCCTGGAATGTCCTTCTTGGAACCTGTTTGTCATAAAATACCAATACATAACCTTCCATTTATCACTAAAATTTGTATGACTGCCAATTATGCTTGCTGTCATGTTACCCTTAGCTGCCTACTTTGCTAGATTCAATTTCCTAATAAGTTCCTTCAATTTCTCCTTACTTCCACAGCCATTTCCAACTCTGTTTCTTTCCAATCTGCACCTCCTTCTCAGTCTCTTTATTTAACTATTATAATAAGGTGGGTCTTTACCATTTCTTACCACCTTTAAAGGTACAAACCTGTTTTCACATTCCTCAACAATTGCTTTAAACCCATCCCAGAGTCTGTTTACATTTTTATTTACGGTTTTCCACCGATCATAGTTATTTTTTTTTAAACTACCTCATGCCTGCTTTGTCAGCCATATGGTACTGCCTTCATATCCATGTGCAGAGATCTGTACCTTTTATTTACAGTCATATTTATGTGACTACCCCAATGAAGATCTTTCCTTATGTTAATACCTAGGTATTTACAATGATCCCCAAAGGGAATTTTCACCCCATCAATATGGTAATTAAAACTGAGAGGACTTTTCCTATTTGTGAAACTCACAACCTGACTTTTAACTCTAATTATTACATTACAGCGACAGATAAATCTTCTCCTACTCTAATTCTCCAAGTTGTATTTTCTAGAAATATAGCAACCCATTCAGTCACTCTTCTGTCTAGTCCAGTTGTCCTAATTTTTGCCGGTAGTCTCCCATGATCTACCCTATCAAATGCCTTAGACAGGTCAGTCGCAATGCAATCCATTTGACCTGAATGCAGAATATCTGCTATGTCTTGCTGGAATCCTACAAGTTGAGCTTCAGTGGCTAACCTTTCTTCGAACCGAACTGCCTTCTATCGAACCTGTTATTAATTTCACAAACATGTCTAATATAATCAGAAAGAATGCTTTCCCAAACCTGACATGCAATGCATGTCAATCTGATTGGCCTGAAAAATTCAGCTTTATGTCTATCACCCTCTCCTTTATACATAGGGGCTACTATAGCAACTCTCCATTCATTGGGTATAGTTCCTTCATGCAAACAATAATCAAATAAGGAGTTCAGATATGGTAATATATCCCAACCAATTGTCTTTAGTATATACCCAGAAATCTTATATATTCCAGCTGCTTTCCTAGTTTTCAACTTTTGTATCTTACTGTAAATGTCATTGCTGTCATAGGTAAATTTTAATACAGTGGAACCTCGATTCTTTGTTTTTGTAGGGACCACGGAAAAAAACTTACAACGCGGGAAAACGGAAAATCCGGGAACGAATGAATCGTCAACAATTTGGCTAAACATCACAAAAATGAAATATGATACTTATAATCTTACTAAGACCCCTAAATCAAACCAAACTATAGCCCCAATGGGCCTTCTGCCTACCAAGCGACCTCCCTCGGTCCGAAGGCCTGCAGATCATTAGGTGAGGCATGGTCAGTGTGACGAATCCTCTCGGCCGTTATTCGGGGCTCTCTAGACCGGGGTCGCCATCTCACAAATCAATAGCTCCTCAATTAAGGGTAATCGTAGAATGAGTGAACCTGAAACCAGCCCTCATATCGAGGTAAAAATGCCTGACCTAGCCGGTAATCGAACCCGGGCCCTCCGGGTGAGAGGCAGGCAAGTTAGACCGCGGGGCCGGCTTCAAACATTAATTACCAGTACGAGACTTAAAATCTGAAAACTTATTTCAGTTCAGCAACTTTGATCAGCCAGAGCCAAATTCTTTGAAAAATTTAATACCCGTAACGGCAAGCCAAACAACAATCGACCACAGAGTAGTTTTTAATTCTCTTATCTAATAAAATAATGCACATTAGATACTAAAGCGCCCAACATGATGGCGAAATCCTCTTTTTTATCTGCCATTGTAATTTGGTCACCGGTATACTGTATAAGTAGTCAGTTTATGGAAATCTTGTATCGCGTAAATTAGGCCTACATCAGCTTTTCAAGGTTATGTCGAACGCGAGAATATGGTTTTGAATGTTTGATCTTCAACTTCTCGAATGCATTAAATTCAGTTCTGCCTGTCACTAATCACAATCAAATTGGAAAGAGAAAGAATATTGTTAACACATCCGAAATTATGATTATTCGCAACCTTGAGCTCAGTTGGAAAGCGCGCTTGCTGTACAAGTTACAAGTAACTATTCTCATTTTGGTTCCGTATTGAAGTTGACGTATGTCTCAAATATTATTACAATATCATAAGTCCACCTGTTCAAACAATACGATCCACTATTTCATATGGTCAAAAATTTTATACATAATACATAAAAGTCAATGGTACATGTTTCACCCTGCTCAGTGTGGATTTAGTTATGTTGGACAGACTGGGCGCAGCTTTTATACGAGATATATGGAGCATCACAATGCCTTAAAGCACAACAAATATTCAGCGATGAGCTCACACATGAGTGAAACAGGACATCAGTTTACATTAATTGATAAAGATCTCACTATTCTAAAATGTATAGGCAAAGGAAAACTTATGAATGAATTAGAAAATCTTTACATCTTTTTAGACCAAGCCTATAACAAAGACCATAATCTTAACGATGCCATGGAAGCAAAAAATCCTTTATATGAGCTAACTCCAAAGTTATTAGGCGTGGTGAATTCAAAACATAATACAATCCCGCAAACTTTTAGAACTTCTTGTTCTAAAGCTTCCACCACCTCGTCAAATGTTAGGCCCGCCCATCTTGCTCCTAACAGCCCTCCAATAACAACACATGCGCGCAAGGATCCACCCACCATTACCCCCCCCCCCCCCCTCCATGTCCTTCACTGCCTCAGCCACACCGTTATAATACTAGAAGTAGAAAGTTCAGTCAAGCTAGCGTTGCTGAAACAACCAGACGTACTTAATACGCACCGTACAAGTAAGTACCGCCTTAGGCATTTTTGACGTACGGGAAGTCTCTTGTACGGTACGGTATTATTTAACCAACTTTCTTCTACATTTTGTTTCAGAAAAACTTGATCATTTCTTCCAACAAATGTTTCAACAGAATTATAACATCAACTTGACTGTCTTTTAAATCAAATCGACTACCAACATAATTACTGACATCCGCTAGCTTTGACATACGTTTTATCATTAGCAACGCCTCTGCAAGAAGTTCCATTTTCTTTTCTAATTTCAGATATACCAACCGTATACATTTAAAAATGTTTATTACGTTCACACTTCCGTTCTAAATAACAGACAGTGATTTTACCATCTTCGATTCAAACTATGGGAATTGAAGAAACATCCCCCTTTGATGATTGTGTTTACACTCAAGGCCATCACAGTCTTAATGATATTTAAAAAAAAAAAAGATCCATTTTAGTTTTAAACTCTAAAAATTCATGTTTAACCACGTTTTAATCTTCAAAAACAGTTAATTTACTCTCTTTTAACATACTTTGGTGCATTATCGTTGTTTTAGATGTTATTGCATAATGTTTTACGAAATCATTTTTCAACACTTTAACCTATAATTTATAAGATTAGAATGACTCCATATGTATTATTTTTAAGATTGATATAGGCTGATGATGCCCGTAAGGAGGGTGAAACATGTACCATTGACTTTTATGTATTATGTATAAAAATTTTGACCATATGAAATAGTGGATCATATTGTATATTGAACAGGTGGACTTATAATATTGTAATAATATTTGAGACATACTTGCTGTACAAGTCGGTACGAGTGCGAAATGATACAAAGCTTTAAATGTAACGTGCGCAAATAAAACGACTGCGGTTTTTTACAATATTTTAACACAAAAACGTGAAATTCCCAGTCTTGTATTAGGACGAAAACAGTAATAGGCAATCCCAAAACCTCCCATGGCTTTATGTACGGTATGTAAGGTGCAACATCTGTTCTGGTCTCGACAACATAATCATATACCGTACGATAATATTAAAATACTACTGTAAATTTCTGTTACTTAAGATGGAGCAGTTTTGATTCCTGCCTGAAAGCCCAGTGCCTAAACAGTGCCCTGAGGGAAATGCCGAAAACCTGTTCGGCGATACACTCGAAAAAAGTAAAAAATAAACATCTAACCCTGGACATAATGTAGACGTTTTGCAAGTGCGAACATTTGACGAAATAAGTTCCATCTTCAAGCAGAGCTGTCGAAATGCGCTCTGTCTCCTTCCAATTGTGTGGACACTCTCTGCTTTATGATTTCCACGGATTCTCAAAACAATACCACCCGAATGCGATGCTAAGATGGTCCCTTATGAAAGTTCGCCGCCGATCGCTTTTCCAGTACAGTACTTCCTCAAATTATCGCAATGACAAGATGTTAATGCCAAGATCCGTAAGTATGCCGTAGCGGTCCTTTCATGAGATGCTGTTTCTTGAAAAAATGCGTGATTGAGGATTTAGCGTTAATGGGACTGAAATTTCTGGACGGGTGATCCGGGAAATCTTTTCTTCGAGGAACGGATAATGCAGGATTTTTACAACATGATGTAATTAGGATGCTCGCAGGACCACGTAATTTGAATGAATAATACGGGAAAACATAGCTTCCGGGAACGTGTAATGGAGGTTCTACTGTACTTAATTAGTCACCTCCTCTAACAGGACATTATCCTTGTAACCAACAATCTTTACTTACATACTTATAATAAGGTGGGTTTTGACCACTCCTTACCACCTTTAAAGGTACAAACCTGTTTTCACATTCCTCAACAATTGCTTTAAACCTATCCCAGAGTCTGTTTACATTTTTATTTTCAGTTTTCCACTGATTAATGTATCCACAGTGACACACACAAAATGCTGTCAACTTGTGTACACGGATTTATTTACAATTATTTACAAATTGAATGCACATAACCTTAAACACTGTATCACAAACAAAACACTTCACTCCGAGAACAACAAGGCCGCCATTTTAACAGAACATAAACAAGGCCGCCATTTTAACAACTGCCTGTCACTTCACCATGGTGACTGCAACCACTGCATGTCAACTACCAACTTTAGTAAGCCAATTCACATACTGCAAACACTTGTTAGCACGACACATATCTGGTTAGTACAACTCCTGTTAACCCATGACTCTTACTATACAATAACTTGTCTCTACCTCAAAGACCACCTCTTTATATATGTGCCTTGCCAGGCTTATAGAAAGATACATTTTCTCGTAAATTCTAGAGTGTTTAAGGCCCAGATATAATATATAGAATATTCTACAGAGTTTGCGTGTACCCAGTACCATTCTGGATGTTACAGTGCGTTTCACAATTCTGTAGTGTTGCAAATCATTAATACAGGTAATAATAAATTATATACAGGTTCTTACATTAACTAAACTCATATAAATATCTATATACAACAAATGTTTCATGACATAACCTCTCAAATAATGCAATCGTAAACTAATAATGATACTAACAAGTGGATGTACATCACAAGGCATAATAATAATAATAATAATAATAATAATAATAATAATTCAAGCTTGGTACTTGCATTATTTACCCATGGGCGAGAGAATATTGTTTTTAAGTTATATCACTTATCACACTTGCGTCACGATCATAGTTCCTTTTTTTTTTAACTCCCTCATGCCTTCTTTATCAGCCATATAGTACTGCATAATAGTCCTACTTTTAAGACATTCCTTTCTATCACATTTATTTTTAACTATGACAAAAATAGCTTCATGATCGCTAATACCATCTATTACTTTGGTTTCTCTATAGAGCTCATCTGGTTTTACCAGCACCTCGTCCAGGATATTCTTCCCTGTAGTTGGTTCCATCACTTTCTGAATCAGCTGTCCTTGGCGTATTAACTTATTTGCCATTTGTTGGTCATGCTTCCTGTCATTCGCATTACCTTCCCAGTTGACATCTGGTAAATTCAAATCTCGCGCTTCAGTCTCATTCCTTTCCATGTCGTTTCCCACATAGCTGATTATCTTATCAAATAATTCTGAATCAGCGTCAACGCTGCCCTTTACCGGTCTGTACACTCCAAAGACATAAAGTTGCCCATTATCTTTTGAAGTGTGCCTTACATCTAGAATTTCATGTTTGTCATCTTCTTTTCGTGAGGACATATTATGCTGCTGATGGCGATTCGTTCGTGTGATGGAGACATTAAGCCTCGAGCAGACCCCTTGGTGCTATTCGACAGGGGTAGGCTATGTGCCGGCAACGGATTTCACCCTCTCCCTTCCTACTATCATATATTACGTCATTCATTTCATCTCGTTCTCTCGTTTGATGAGGTTGACGTGAGGAAGGGCATCCGGTCATAAAAACCCGCCATGGCAGATTTATCTTACCTCATACCCAACCCCGTAGAGAAACGGGACAAGGGTTGGACAAATTAATAAAAGATTTACTGTTGTCAATAAATACTTATGTTACTAACACTCTGTGCTCTTTTATTGTGCTGATTAATTTGTATTGTTCCATTTCTAATTGTTATTGATGGAATAGTATGTCTGAGACATCAGTGGATTTTTTTTGCAAGATATGACCATCACCATCGTTAGACATTTTAAAAATGAAACTAGTTAAACGTGTTCTATAAGTACTGATTTGTTGGGTTTTTCTCTTTCCAGTGCTATTCTGGGGTTTGTTCGAAAGAAACAAGCAGAAGAAATGTTGCAGTCCTGTTCGAGTGGGACATTTTTGCTGAGATTTTCAGATTCTGAACTTGGTGGTGTTACTATTGCATGGGTTGGAGGTATGTTTTAATGCTTAATCGTTATTCTTTCCTGTCGGGTATATTGCTGTGATGCGTAAGAATTCTTTCAATAGTTTTATTTATGTATCACCTTTCATTCTGCTTGATATGGTTATTCACTAACACATTGACCATAAGAGCAGCTCCTTGCATTGCTTGTGTTGTCTAGTGCTACAGGTGCACACCCTTTCATAGCCATTGGATGAAGTAAAGTTTATACCATAGCCTCTTCTTTGGAGATGCTGACTAAAATTCAAGTTTGCCAGTGCAGCTAGTGAGTTCTCAAATCATAGGCATGCCTTGTGGTGCTGAAGAATTCAGTATAGGTCAGGGATGGCGAACCTTTTCTAACTAGTGTGCCATTTTATGTCTGGATTATTATTCTCAGCTGTCTGCTGTGCCACTTGCTATTTTCGTTTGTAATAGATACAACCCCCGCCCCCACTCACCACCGCCACCACCGACTTCCATCCCTAATTCCAAATTTTGTTTCATAATATGTTATTACATATATATAGTCCAGCTCCATGGCTGAATGGTTAGGGTGCTGGCCTTTGGTCATAGGGATCCCAGGTTCGATTCCCAGCAGGGTCGGGAATTTTAACCATCATTGGTTAATTTCCGTGGCACGAGGGCTGGGTGTATCTGTTGTCTTCATCATAATTTCATCCTCATCACGACGTGCAGGTCACCTACGGGAGTCAAATCAAAAGAACTGCACCTGGCGAGCCGAACCCGTCCTAGGATCTTCCGGCACTAAAAGCCATACGCCATTTCATTTTTACATATATATATATTGTAATATACCAAATACATGTGATTGCATGTTTCATGGTCGTGTTTTGTGAATACCGCAAAAATACTTAGTAGCTTTGTAATTTATGTTAGGTTTATAACTTGTCTTCACAACGTTCATTGTAGAAAATAGCTGCTTGCAGGCATATGGTGACCCAAACAAAGTAAATAGCGCTGTAGCAAGTTTCTTCATGACCGAAAACTTTTGTGGGAGGCTATTCCACTGTTCAAGTATTAAGTTCTCTGGCTTCTGGAGAGAGTTCTCCATCAACAGCACACTCAATTTTCACTAATGCTTCATGAAGTTGTACAAAATTTTTCACCCATACATGCTTGCTTAAAATTCATTCAACTCCATTTCTAAACTGTCAATATCTAACCACTCAAAAGAAGAAAGAAAAAAAGACTCATTTGTGCAATATCAGGTTTTGAAATAAAGTAAGATAATTTCTCCAAATTTCAAAATTGGGATAATTTATTGGCAATTATTTGTCTTACAAAATTCACAACAATAAAAAGTTACTCACTAAGAATAATTACGCGATGCTGGCATTCACACACAAGCCAAACTTCACTAATTCATTGATGTGGGTGAGCTAATGGCTCGTCGGCCGCATCTGTCATTTATTTCACCTGGCTTCCGGACCTATCAGTGTTGTAGTGTTGCCGTAATGCACGTTCGAATGGAATAGAATTTAGATTTTCGGTATTTATTTCTTAAACCTGAAACACTATGACTGTACGATGCACGAGATATGTATAGTCTATAGTACAAAACGTACATAAAAATTTTAATATGTGCATGTGGTGTGCCACCGAAATCATGTTCGCGTCACCTAATGACACACGTGGCATAGGTTCGCCATCCCTGGTATAGGTGGTAGTCAAGAGCAACCTCACAAGCAGCCCAGACTTACAAACACAGACCCTGTCCAGTATTTGACTCATTCTGGCAAACCACTTTTGTTTTGTGTCTGTGGAATGTATATTATTAATGTTATATTCCAATATTTTCACGTAAAAATATTCCTTTTAAACACACAAGCTAATTTTATTATTCTTTCAATTCTTTTCTGTAGGATTGTATTTGCTATTAAATTGAAATCCGATTTGCTTGGTTTATGGATTAGCATGAAACTTAGCAGCCAGTTAGTTGGCCCAGATATAGGTCCTGGCTCCATTGTGAATTTCAAGACTAGTTAGAAGATGTGGATGAAAAGGCATTCATCCTCAGAACACGACAGAGGGAAGATGTGAGATAAAGTCCCACTTATGGCGGCTAGAGTAGACACACGCAAGCTTAGTGCTGCTGCAGTTTGTGTTATTTGTGTTATTTGTGTGGTTATAATCAGAGTTGTTGCGCTTTACGGTTCTCTGTACGGTTCTATTCAAGTTAAGGAATCGGTGTGTAGAAGTGAAAAAGTGAGTTCTCCTTTTGCTTGGCTGCTAGCAGAGAGAAACTACTACATTCCGGCATTCTCTCTGATTGGATGCTCCATCTTCCAGACTTATAGGCGCCTCCCTACTAGCTCCGAGCCGAACAAGCCTAGGCCTGATCGCTCAGCGATTAGGGGCTTGCTTTGCCTCCTACTACTGGCTGGAGACGTCCACTTAAACCCCAGTCCCAGCACTTGTCGAAATGAAAACAGGCATAAACATATATTGTCAGAATGTGCAAAGCCTAAACAATAAGCTGTCCGATTGTGAACTATCCCTGCCAGACTTCAGAGAAGTTGACTTGATCGGACTTACTGAAACATGGCTCTCGTGCTCTCGTGGGCTAGTGACAGTGAACTACCACTCGGTGCTAATTACAGCTTATTTAGTCGTGATCGCGCTACTATAGGTGATGGAGTGATGCTAGCAGTGAACAGTGCCTTACTGTGTAAACGAAGGACAGATCTCGAACAGAACTGTGAGTTAGTGTGGGTGGAGCTACTTTTTCCTAGACGTCCTGTACTTGTGGAATGATATACAGACCACCAAACAGCCCATTCTGTGACCTTGAACAGTGCCTGGACTCAGTCATTGCAGCTCTCTCTTATGGTGAAGTAATTTTATTGGGCGACTTTAACTTGTCTATAAAGTGGTCTTCTCCAACTACCGGACTGTCAGTTAACAACTGTGACGCAAACGTTATAGACAGTTTTATTAATGGCCTCGGACTGAAACAGTTTAATGTGTATCCAACCCATGGTCCCAACACCCTGGACCTCATACTCTCCTCATTAGAACTTAAAATAACCCCAGGCAGAAACCTTTTCTTGTGCAACCACCAGACTCTCGATGCTACATTCCTCCTTCCCCACCCCTCCTTCAAAGCCTCGGAGCAGGACATCCTACCGCCCTACATACATCTGGCGCCTTGTCGACTGGTCTGCAGTGTGTCGTGCCCTGGAATGCCTTCCCTGGAGTCTGCTCGAAATAGCTGATATCGAATCGGCTCTTGACCTGCTGTACGACTGGCTGCAAGCTGCAACTAAAGACTTTGTACCTGCACAACGGGCTACTACCAGCAAATATCAACACTGGATATCACAAGAGACCAGACTGATAATATTTAATATGAAGAGAGCTTGGCACCTGTGGAAAGACTTCCCTAACCCACACACTCACAATACCTTCGTTAAAATCCTCCGCCACACGAGGTTTATGGTCAGAAGAGACTACAAAACACACGTAGATACTGTCACTGAAAACGTCCACAGCAATCCCAAGTGCTACTGGAGTCTCATAAACACACGGAGAAGGACGGAGCGGATTCCTGTCAGCATGAACCACAACGATGCATCAGCAGGTGGCGCCGATCGCAATGAACTGTTCAACAGGTATTTCTTCTCCAACTTCTCCCCTCCCTTACAAAACCAACCGCTCCCTCCCGTAGGTACAGCTTCAAACAGAACCCTATCAAGCATAACTACCACACCAAGTGAAGCTCATAATCCTCTTCAAACTCTTCATACCAACAAAGCTACCGGTGCTGACACTGTAGGTCCTCTTTTCCTAAAAAATACTGCCAGCACTCTTTCTGTCCCTCTCTCTAAATTATTTAACAGATGTTTTGCTGCGGGCTATTTTCCTATTACCTGGAAACAGGCAAATATTGTTCTACTTTTCAAATCAGGCAACAAATTTAATGTTTAATCTTACCGACCAATTTCTATTCTCCCCACACTATCCCTTATCGTTGAAAAAATTATACACCAGCGTCTCCTCGCATTCACTTTGCCGTATATCTCAACCAAGCAGCATGGTTTTCTACCATCTAATAAACCTGGCCACTCTGCATAGCTTTGCATCACACGCCATTGCAGCTAAATCACAGCTGGATATCTGCTACGTAGACATTTCGAAAGCTTTCGATTCTGTAGACCATACTCTGTTGCTCCATAAACTCTCTGAACGCTTTAATATACATGGCAGTCTTCTGACGCTTCTTGCCGACTTCCTACATAACCGTTGGCAGAGAGTGGTAATATCAGGTACTTCATCCTCATGGTTATCAGTCATCTCCGGTGTCCTACAAGGCAGTACTCTTGGCCCCTTGCTGTTTTCTTTGTTTATGGACGATCTGCCATCCGAACTCAACGAAACAGCGAATACCCTACTCTTTGCTGACGATTGCAAGATATTTAGGGAGATCAGGAATCCAGCAGATGCAGCTCTACTACAGTCCTCACTTAATGCCCTCTCGAACTGGTGCCGAGCTTGGAAACTTATCCCCAATCCACAAAAATGCAGCCACATGACCATGACACTACTTAAATCTTCTCTACCGACATCATATTACCTATTACTAGAGTTCGTGATTTATAGCATTTAAAAGCCAAAGATTTAGCGTTTTGATTTTCAAATTTAGCATTTTGTAGCATCTAAATTTCTCAAATTTAGCGTTTTGTAGCAAACTGGTTAAAAATGGGCATAATTTGCTAATCGAAACAGACTTTCAACCTATTAGGTCGTGTTACGTACATTTAGTGCGTGTTGAAGAGACGTTAAGTACAGAACAAAAATGGCCAACCAGACACCAATGGGATTCAAGCCCACAACATTTGAATTCACTATAGAAAATAAGACAAACATCAACATAAGACTGCAAAAAGTATTAATGCACACACACGAATATGCCTATTTACAAATTTACAAACAATTTCAAAGTGAAAAATACTATTCTGAGCGTATTTATTTATCACAGTACAACACACCTACAAGGAACAGGAATTTCAATGATGATTGAAGTACAACATGCCAGTTGTTTAAACGGTGTCCTCCTTCATTCGAGACAGCGTATCAGTTAAAATTATTATATTGTAGTTGTTCAGAAAATTTCTACATAGACACTGTTCGTGGAGGCCCAAATGCACAGCAGTGCTGCCGAGGCAAAAGGAGGACTGCAAAACATTTTTTTTCTTCAAGTCTTTGATTGCAAAGTTGACACATCAATATAGGCCTATCTGTATCGCTTACATAAAAATGTCCCGATTTGCAACTCTCGGTATGACGTTTGATCGTCACTTTGCTTCTACCCATGGCTACCAGACAATAAAATAAATCACTGCCATACTTTAAAACAGGAACTACTGCTCAACACCAATGTCAAGAATAACCAACTATGGTCAAGGGTCAACACAAAGAGAATGAACATGTGTGCTTGAAAGTCTATTTGTTGTTTGATTGATTGTTCTTTGCAGTGCTCTTTGGCCAGTGAAAGTTATTCCACACATTGAATGCTTTAACCCTTTGGCCCACCGTTACTTGTGAAAGGAAATATTCCCTTGCATGCCATTTATGTATTTTTTCATCACTTTAACATAAATTTGACTAATCTTATACATAAGAATTCACAGAGCAAAGTGAGCTTTTAGCTCGTCTATAGTAACAGGAAACTAATGTGTTTTTTTTCGTAAATATTACTGGTTTCAAGGGAAGCAAATAAATTAGCAAGAAATATACAGGCATAGGCATTGGTTTCCTTAGTAACGTGATCCCAGAGCTGTGGGGTTAGAAATTCATTCCCTACGTCGATTTCTTAGGGATTATTCCCCCCCCCCCTCACTATAGGGCGAATTTCAGAAATTGGTTTGCATGTTACAGAAACGAGATTATTGGCAACAAGATCATAATTCCAAGTATTTTTTTACTAGACTTTTCACCCGCTCTTGTTGCATTCTGGTTTTGTCACGTCGTTTCAATTAGCACTATCATCTCGGAACTGAAATCAGAATCACTTCCATCACTGTCAGTTGAAGAAGAAGAAGTATTTTCACTCTCCAGAGAATCATTTCCACTTTCAACTCACTATTTTCAAGCCCGTTACGAATAACCTCATCCATGCCGCGCTTGGATGCTGCCATGACTGTTTACAATGAGCGACAAACTGAGGTGCTTTTTATTTTCCGTACTTCACCTCAGAGTTACTATGTGCACAGAGAAAATAGCTTCAGTTATCATCTGACATCAATCGGGTAGGCTGCAAAACAAACAGAATAAATCTCTCTGACCAGCCAACCATGATAATGAACTTAAAAGTTTTCCGTGCACCGTGACGAAAGTGTCCGTCAAAGTATGTTACCACCTTACGATCGCAATGGCGCCCTAATCATTCTTTCTCCTGAAATAAATAACATACATATCTTATTTTTAAGAAATATGCATCATTTATTAAAAGATGTATGTTTATTTCGTATAAAACCGAGAGTTTCGCATCTATTTAGCATAAATTGCATAATTTTGCATTTTATCGCTAATTCAGAATCGCTAAAAACCACTTGTATTGGTCATATAAGATGAAGGCACATACACTCACAAAGTTTCGACATATTTCGCATTTATCGCAAATGCTAAAAATCACAAACTCTACCTATTACATGTTATAAATCTCATTTTTGGTCCGTATTGAAAATTTACAATTCAAAAGCAATAAAGGTGTATTTTAATCCACCTATTCAGTACTTTTATTTTCACTTATAGTGGTTACATAATCAGACTATCAGTTAAATGGGACATGTTTCGCCCTCAATTTAGGGCATCTTCAGCCTTGAAACAGTCTTCGTCAATTGCCAACTGTCAACATAAATGTCTTTGATTGATATTAATAATCTACCTTTATTTCCATATTCCCCCAGTATAGGGAACATCTTTTCCCTCGGTACCCTGTCATATGCTTTCTCTAGATCTACGAAACATAAACACAACTGCCTATTCCTCTCGTAGCATTTTTCAATTACCTGGCGCATACTGAAAATCTGATCCTGACAGCCTCTCTGTAGTCTGAAACCACACTGGTTTTCATCCAACTTCCTCTCAGCGACTGATCGCACCTTCCCTTCCAAGATGATAGTGAATACTTTGCCTGCTATACTAATCAATGAGATATTCATTCATTCATTCATTTATTTATTTATTTAGCTTCCATAGACTGTACAATTACATATTTTGAAATATGCCAACAGTATAGGAGTTGTCAAGTGATTTCCTAATACTAACAATAATATATGCACAACAATGAACATTTTGAAAAAGAAGAAGAACAGAAACACCACATACCTCAATGTTAGGACAGCACATCTTAATTTTTTTAAATAATATTAATAACCAATATTTACAAGACAAAATAAAAATATATTGGTGTGGTGTTAATAATGTGAACATAGTCAATGTGACATTAACATATTTTTAAGGCTATATACTAGATTACAAGTTAATAAGTAGTAGCATCATTACCAGCACTTCATCATGTATTCTTCTGTACTGTAGAAGCAGCTACTCAGCAGGAGATTTTTTAAAGCTGTGGTAAATGAACTGACGGGACTAATATCTTTAATCGTATTTGGAAGCTTATTATACAATCTGATTCCAACAGAGTCTACATGTCTCAAGGCAATGGTTTTACTCTTGTGTTCGATAAAAATATTATTTCTTGTTCGCGTCTGGTAATTGTGATTGTCAAAATTCTTTCTGAAGTGATCAATATCTTTTTTCACGTGTAGAATGCATTGCATGATGTATATACTTGGTACTGGGAGTATCCTTGGTCTCTTAAATAATGGTCTGCAATGATCTAACCTGTTACGTCTCAATATAATTCTGATAGCTCGTTTCTGTATTTGAAAAATAACATCAAGATTTGATTTGTAACAGCCCCAGAGACCAATAGCTTAAGTGATGACAAAATGGAAATATCCAAAATATGCCATTCTAACATATTCTTCACTACAACTATTAGACAAAATCCTTAAGGCAAAACAAACAGAACTCAGAGACTTCCCTATTTTTTTAATATGACAATCCCATCTTAATTTTTTATCTATATGGACACCTAAAAATTTTGTGGTCAACGTATTTTCAATTGCATTTGCATTTAATATAAGGTTGTGGTTTTTTGCAGTTTTGTCATGGTAGTTAGATGTCTTGAATTCCATGTATTGGGTCTTTTTAAAGTTCATTGTTAATTTGTTTTTCCTGAACCATGATTCTAACCTAGACAGGACTGTATTTGCTGTAGTTTCTATAGACGTAGGGTCAGGATTATTAATAATTATATTTGTATCATCAGCATACAGAACTGCTGTTTCTACTTGATTATTGTGAGGAAGATCATTCACATAGATCAAGAAAAGAACAGACCCCAAAATACTACCCTGCGGAATACCTAAGTCTATGCTTTTTACCTGAGAGTGATATGTCTCATTATGCCCTTTACTGTTACAATGTGTAATTTCAACAAACTGGGATCGTTTATTCAGGTATGATCTAAACCAGTCATTAACAATTCCTCTAACTCCAATCTGATATAATTTGTGCAACAATATTTCATGATCAACAGTATCAAATGCCTTTGAAAGGTCAAGAAATAGTCCTATCACAGTTTCATCATTGTCAAGAGCATTTACGACCAACTGTGTAAAATGTGATAAAGCAGACAAAGTACTTCTGCCAGCTCTGAACCCATGTTGTGCATTATTTAACAAGTTATATTTGATTAAAAATTTAGTAAGCCGATCTTTCATAGCACATTCAAATATTTTTGAAATAACAGTAAGTATTGATATTGGTCTGTAGTTATGTAAATCGTGTAAGTTTCCACTTTTAAAGACTGGGATAACTTTAGCTATTTTTAGGAGATTAGGGAACTGACCACTAGAAAATGATTCATTGATGAGATAAGTTAAAGGCTGTACCAGATAGGGAGCACATTTTTTAATGAGTTTCGTGGGAACTTCATATACACCTGTGGAAGTTTTGTTCTTCAAAGATCGTATGATTTTAAAAACTTCCAGTTCTGTTACTGGAGTTAACTGCATAGAGTTTTGCACAAAGGTTGGGAGTTCCGGTAATACATCTGATTTATTTGCATTTTCAAGTTTGTATGGTAGGGATAGAAAGATGAGGGTCATTCATTTGTATTCCCTTATCATTTTTTATGGCAGCAACTTTATTTCCAACTGCATGTCTGTTGGTTTCTCCCTTGATTACCTTCCATATGGTTCGTGATTTATTGCACAACTCTTTAACTTTCTTGTTATTGTGCATTATCTTAGCCATCCTAAGAACTCTTCGATAGACTGATTTGTAGTTTTTAACATACTTACAAAAAACCTGGTCACAACTCTGCTGTGCTAATCTACTTAGTAATTTACATTTTTGACTTGAGATCTGTATACCCTTCGTGATCCATGGCTTTTTTGAAGATTCATTAATTACTGCAAGTTTTTTTGGAAAGTGTAATTCAAATTCCGTTAAAAAAATGCTTAAAAAGGTTCTATACTTTTGGTCAATGCTATGACCGAATGTTATTGGAGTCCAGGTCTGAAGTTTAAGGCTTTCAATGAAACTGCCACATGCAGCTGCAGAGAAAAAACGAGTTAATTGTGCTTGCTTTATTTTGGTTGAATGCTTGCTAGCATTCTCAAATTCTAGTTGTAAAATTTGAGCATGATGATCTGATAATCCAAAATTTATATTGGATGCTTGCATTTTAGAACAATGGAAATTAATACAAATGTTGTCTATCGTTGTAGCTGAGGTGGCAGTTACCCGGGTGGGTGTAAAAATTAAGTGTTTTAGATTACAGCTTTGAAGAACATGCAGTAGTTGTGATGTTGATGGAAGGTTTTCTTCAGCAAAATCTATGTTAAAATCACCACAAAGTATTACTTCTGCGCTGCTATTCCTACCGAAAATGTTATGAAGGACTTGATCTAATTTTTCTAAGAAAATTTCCACATCAGCATCCGGTGAACGGTACACGGTTAACAGAATTACCCTTTTACCATAGGGAAGCTTAAATTCCACTGAAGTTAGTTCAAAATCTAATTCAGAATTATGCACTTCAAGATCCTTCCTTTCTTTACATTCAATTCCTGACTTAGCAAAAATACAAACTCCCCCATGCTCTTTATTAACCCGACTGTAATTACTTGCCAGATAATAACCTTCAATATTAATGAGTTCAAGTTCATCATTATTACACCAATGTTCATCCAAACAGATAAACATAACATCCTGTATTGAATTTAAAATTACTTGTAATTCTAAAATTTTATTTTTAAGACATTGAATGTTCTGATGAAATATTTTGAACCGCCTATTCCTACCCTCCAAGTCATTACCGGCATTTAATTCTGGACCCACATTTTCGATTGAAATGTTATTGGGTCCAGAATCTAACACACGTTTCCCGGACTATGTAGTTCTAGGACAGTCTTTTCCTGATCTTTACTTGTAATGATGTTACTTATTAACTTGCTTACATATTGCTTCCCAAGTCCATTCAAGTGCATGCCATGCCTCGTATGAGATGTTCGGTTTAATTTACTAATGTCTAACAGTGTAACATTTTTGAAATGACTACATATTTGCCTGAATTTCTCATTTGTGTCCTTGACAGCTTTATTCACAATTGACCAGTCTGTTAAATCATGTCTATGGGGTACGTTTGTCACTATCACATTTGTATGTGTCAGCTTATCTAGAGTCCTTTTCAGAATACTTGCAGCCTGATGGCCTTCATTTCTTGCTACGTCGTTGGTTCCACCGACAATAACTATGACGTCGTTTGACGAGAGTTCATCAGCATTTCTCAAGAGGGGTTTCACTACTTCTGAAAAGGGGGCACCTGGTTGAATAACACCTGTCACTTCACTGTCGGCTCGCAACTCGGCTATATTTGCTGAAAGGCCTCGACCGTGACTATCACCAAACAGTTTCACTTTCTTCTCCTTCCTTACTTTCTTGATCACGTTATGGGCGTGAATTCGGCGTTTTTTCGTCGATGAACTCTCATCTCGGGAGAAAGAAGTGCTTCCTTGCTCTTCCCGAACTTCGTGTAAAACGCTGAATCTGTTCGTTACTGTAGGTTGATTTCCAGATGAATTAGGCCCTGTTTGCGACACTTTCCTGTGTCGCGACGTAACCTCACTCCACGACGCGCCAATACCATCGCATTTTTTTTAGTTTTTCCACCTCTTCAATCAGATTTGTCTTTTCAGATCGTAACTTTTTAATTACAAGGTTTGCTTCTACCAAATCCTTGTGTAGCACTTCTATTATTTTGTGTAGTGATTCAACAGTTTCATGGACAGATGAAGGCGTCATTTTAGGCCTACGCACACACTCGCGTTCGTAGATATTACCGGTACAAATGTCCTTTTCTGGAGATAAAGAGTGATTACTTTCACTACTGAGAATACCTTGACTGTTCTTCTCACCATCTGTAACATTTTCTGTACATCTTACAGCACATTTCAGTTCGTTTTCTGACAAAAACCGGGAACACTCATTACTAGCTTGCACTGCCGACGCCATGTTTGCAATCCTTCCTGTTCCCTTGCTTATACAGTAGATAGGTGCAATTACTGCTTTTGTCCAATCTGAAGGTACCTTACCAACACTCCACGCTAATTTTACTACTCTATGAAGCCATTTCATCCGTGCCTATACTTCACCATTTCAGGTCTAATTTCATCTATTCCTGCTGCATTATGATAATGGAGTTTATTTACCATCCTTTCGACTTCCTCAAGCATAATTTCACCAAAATCATTTTCCTCCTCCCCATGAGCTTGGCTGTTTTCAACACCACCAGGCTGATTTCCTTTTACATTGAGATGATGTTCAAAATATTCCCTCCACCTATCCAGTGATTCCCTGGGCTCTATTATGAGTTCACCTGAATTACTCAAAACACTGTTCATTTCCTTTTTCCCCTCCCTTCCTGAGATTCTTCATTACTGTCCAGAATGGTTTCCCTTCTGCTTGACCTAGCCTTTCCTGATTATTACCAAAATCTTCCCATGACTTCTTTTTGGATTCAACAACTATTTGTTTTGCTCTGTTTCTTTCATCTATGTACAAATCCCTGTCTGCCTCGGCACTTGTTTGGAGCCATTTCTGATAAGCCTTCTTTTTACGTTTAGAGGCTGCTCTCACTTCATCATACCACCAAGTTATTCGCCTTTCCCGTCTTTACACACCGTTGTTCCTAGGCATTCCCTTGCTGTTTCTACTACAGCATCCCTGTATGCCACCCATTCACTTTCTGTATCCTGAACCTGCTTACTGTCTACTGTTCGAAACTTCTCACTAATCATATCCATGTACTTCTAATTTCCTTGTCCTGGAGATTTTCTACCCTTATTCGTTTGCAGACAGATTTCACTTTCTCTACCCTGGGCCTATGGATACTTAGTTCACTACAGATCAGATAGTGGTCTATATCATCGAAAAATCCACGAAAAACTCGTACATTCCTAACAGATTTCCTGAATTCAAAGTCTGTTAAGATATAGTCTATTATGGATCTGGTACCCCTAGCCTCCCATGTGTAGCGGTGAATAGCCTTATGCTTGAAGAATGTATTCGTAAAAGCTAAACCCATACTAGCACAGAAGTCCAGCAAACGCTTACCATTCCCATTAGCTTCCCTATCTTCCCCACATTTACCAATCACCCTTTCGTATCCTTCAGTTCTATTCCCAACTCTCGCATTGAAATCGCCCATTAGCTCTATTCTATCCTTGTTGTTGACTCTGACCACGATGTCACTCAATGCTTCATAAAACTTGTCAACTTCATCCTCATCTGCACCCTCACATGGTGAATACACGGACACAATTCTTGTCCTAATTCCTCCAACTGACAGATCTACCCACATCATTTGCTCATTTACGTGCCTAACAGAAACTATGTTGCGTGCAATGGTATTCCTGATAAAGAGCCCTACCCCAGACTCTGCCCTTCCCTTTCTAACACCCGTCAAGTACACTTTATAATCTCCTATCTCTTCCTCGTTATCTCCCTTTACCCGAATATCACTTACTCCTAGCACATCCGGATGCATCCTCTTTGCTGACTCAGCCAGTTCTACCTTCTTTCTTCCATAAGCTCCATTAATATTGATAGCTCCCCATCGAATTCCATTTTGTTCGCCAAGTTGTTTCCAAGGAGTCCCTCGCCTGTCAAATGGGAGTGGGATTCCATTACTGCTATAGGTCCGAGGCTTGCTTAAAATGTTCTGAGCTTGGTAAATTCATGAAGCAGGATGCTACCCTACTTGCACATAGTCCAGGTGAGGATCTCTCCTCTTAACGGGTTATGGACCACCGGTGAATTGTATAGTCCTAGCCGCCTGAGCACAAGGAGGGCCATGACTAAGAATATGTCCAAGATGCCCACTTCCATTCCATAGCAACTGGTATCCCGACTCTCAGGACCAGTTACTAGGCCACTCAGCTGTTGCCCATGATTCACGCAGTAGGACGTGACTACAGTAACCCACAAACATGAACCATATGCTCACAAATACATCAGTGGCCTTGAACAAGTTTTATGTATGACATTCATGTTTGTGCTTGTGTTAACGCCCTCATGTCCTTGGCATTATGCTATTATCACTTTGGTATTCCACTAACAATTTTAAATGAACTATTTTAATGAGAATTTTAATGGAAGAAGTTTTAGTCTCTGACAAGATTATAGTTTAATCATTGACAGTGTTTCCATTAACATGTTTGTATAATGTATCATTTTCACATTATGTCCCGATTTTTAGTAACTAGCTAAACTTTTAGCTTCCATATTTTATATTAGATGTATTCTGAAGATTGTTTTTAGGCTGAAGATGCCCTAAATTGTGGGTGAAACATGTCCCATTTAACTGAGAGTCTGTTTATGTAACCACTATAACTGAAGATAAAAGTATTTAATAAGTGAATTAGAAAAACACCTTTATTGTTTTTGAATCATATTATCTACTCGACAAGCCGATCACCGTACTTACGCAACAGCGTGACCTAGGTGTAATATTCAATACAAAATTACAATTTAAGACCCACATGGAAACATATACAACCGAGGCTATGAAATTACTAAGCATTCTCTATCGCTTCACAGAAATTTCTGACCCCATTGCTCTCCGTCACTTCTTCCTCACTATCATTCAACCTCTCTTAAACTACTGCTCTCCGATTTGGACAACAGCCTCCCCCTCCAATACTAACCAGTTATCCAGAGCAGTGTCCTTCTTTGCTGCAGTTGTAAGGAACAGAAACCCCAAGCTCAGACATATGTCTACACAGCAGGTATTAATGGTGATTAATATGTCCCCGCTGCACATCAGGCGACAGGTAG
This sequence comes from Anabrus simplex, assembly GCF_040414725.1. Taxonomy (NCBI): domain Eukaryota; kingdom Metazoa; phylum Arthropoda; class Insecta; order Orthoptera; family Tettigoniidae; genus Anabrus; species Anabrus simplex. The sequence goes on along the minus strand of NC_090266.1, from coordinate 44,060,935 downwards.
CTGACCTGAATTTCCTCCACGGGATCTTAAAAGGGCATTATCCCTCGGAACATCTTGCTTCACTCTTATCTCTGTGTTCCTTCCCGCTCCACCAGAACCAAAGACCTTCTCCACATTCCCTACACTCAACACTCAATACTTCAACGATCTTTCCTAATCCGCCTCCCAACACTCTTTAACAATATTAATAGGAGACAAGAGCTTGACATAGTATCAAATAAAATCATATTCGAGAGGGGTGTAAATAGTCTCTTACAGATATGTTGATGTGAAAGGATTACACCATCGTCTTGACTCACGACGACTTGGCTATGGACATGGACATTCTCATGGTTTACGTTTTGGACAGTTGTTATTAGTAGGCTGTGTACCTGATTTTGTTATATTTTGTTATGTTTGTTATATTTTATTATGAAAGTTTACGTTTGTTAAATAGTCTGTTGACAGTGCAAGTGAAATTTGCTCAGTGTAGCTGTATCTTGTGATTCGTGAATAAATAAATAAATAAATAAATAAATAAATAAATAAATAAATAAATAAATAAACTAGATAAGGCTTACCATGCCTGTAGAAAGCTGTATGCTTCAAAAAATCTGTCGATGAATGTCAAACTAAGACACTACAATGCAGTAATCAGACCGTCAGTCCTCTATGCAGCAGAGTGTCTATATTTAACTAAGAAGACCCCACTAAGAGCCCTCGAGGTACAAGAAAGAAAGTTCCTGAGACGGATAGTGGGACCAAGAATTTTACCAGATGGAAGCCGATGGTATCAACCAAATCGTGAGCTATATAAACACCAAGAAAATCTCATAGATGCCATCAGAAGAAGGCGACTGGCTTTTTACGGACACCTATCCAGAATGGACTCAAATAGATTATCTCATAGGATCTTCAAGGCTGCTAACAAGGGCAAAGCTACTGGGTTCGTGTGGATGAAGCAAGTGGAGAAGGACCTTTCGGAACTCCACATAAATCAAAACGACATAGCTGATCGGAGTAACTATCATACAACTCTTAAAACTAAATCCTTTGTAACATCCCTCACAGAAGTTACCCACAGACCAAAAGACGAGACCAGGAAATGGTCTGAGGAACGTAAGATTGAATTTAGCCGGAAAATGAAGGACTACTGGGCCATCAGGAAAGCTCGAGGTACCAACAAGAAAACAGCTGCCAAACCAGCCGCTAAGAACACCAATTGTGGCAAACAACGACGATGACTTCAAGAAACAGCTAAAACACAAGCACCGTGGTCCATAGATGGCCCTAACGAATTTAAAAAAAATTAAAAGAAAATCATATATATGGATGATTATTGCTTCATTCTCAGTCCTAATCCTAATTTATTAATTACATGGATACAAGACACCACAGTTGACTTCACAAGCGTATAGTGTAAAGAAGCACTTGACCTTGATGTTGTAATAAAATCTCATTTTGGTAACGTCATATGACGGGGCGAGTTGGCCATGCGGTTAGGGTCGCTCAGCTGTGAGCTTGCATCTGGGAGATAGTGGGTTCGAACCCTACTGTCGGCTGCCCTGAAGATGATTTTCCATGGTTTCTCATTTTCGTACCAGGCAAATGCTGGGGCTGTACCTTAAGGCCACGGCTGCTTCCAGCATATTCCTAGGCCTTTCCTATCCCATCATCGCCATAAGACCTATCTGTGTCGGTGCGACATAATCGTTAGAAACTGAGTCTAACCATCGTCATCTTGATCTCTCTCTACTTTTCTTACCCACCATAACAGAGTCCATTATTCTCCTAGGTAACCTATCCTCCTCGATTCGCCTCACATGACCTCACCACCGAAGCTGGTTTATGCGTACAGCTTCATCCATAGAGTTCATTCCTAACTTAGCCTTTTTTTTTTTTTTTTTTTTCTAGGGGCTTAACGTCGCACCGACACAGATAGGTCTAAAGTATAGATAAGAAATGTGTTTTTCCACCATTCAATACACAATTTATTTTAATAGATTAAACTAGTTCCGGTTTCGGCTCTTTAACGGCCATCATCAGCTAGTACATGATTTGTTTTAGCCATTAGACAATTCACAAGTTGTTATTGTATTAGGCATCCGGATGTCTAATGGGGGATGGAAATGTATACAATAGCATATAATTAAAATATCAATAGTCAGGGTAAAAAGTTACAAATTAGAACATGAGTATGTAAAACATATTAAAACACACAGGCCACAATATATAACATTTAAAAAGTTTCAACACATTAAAATGGTACATATAGGTAGACACTTGTTAAAATTTTTCAATTCATGCTACATAGATTCCATTCTTCTGTCCTCTGTGCAGTTCCTTTACTTCTAAGTTATGTTGATTTTAGCTGCGTAAGGTAATCTTCGAGAACATTCTGAAACTGGTGTACATCTTATTGATATGGGCCTTTGTCATGAAGAAATTTTGTTGTGTTATATATCCCAACTTGTGATATACTATGGCAAGTTTCAATATAGCAAACAGCAGGTCTCGAGCTTGTATTTAGAAGTAGTTGGTGGCAACACCTCTCTCGTCTACGTTTGTTGTTGTAGTCTGTAAAGATAAGGTGATATAAGTATGCCGGTAGTGTGTGTATGAAGGAATGCCTAGTGTGTCTATGGAAAGAGTACTTACTATAGTTGTTGTGGAAGTCTTGTGCCAATGTGTTTGAAGGCTTGTTGTGTTCTACTGCGAGTGCGTCTGGGGCTCATATTAGCTGTGGAGGGGAAGAAGGAGTGGCCGCAGGAGAAGTAGGGGCGGGGTCAGGCTTGTGATTCGTTGGTTTGTTAGAGCGTGTGTTTACTATTTTGAGGTAATCCTTCTTTAATGTCGGAATGGCTTTGTCAAAAATGATACTGGTTTTTTCAGTAATATCATTAATGTTATGATTGGGGTTGGCGTATTGTTTTAAAGAAATAATAATAAAATAATAAAACAGATAGATCTTATGGCGACGATGGGATAGGAAAGGCCTAGGAGTTGGAAGGAAGCGGCCATGGCCTTAATTAAGGTACAGCCCCAGCACATGCCTGGTGTGAAAATGGGAAACCGCGGAAAACAATTTTCAGGGCTGCCGATAGTGGGATTCGAACCTACTATCTCCCGGATGCAAGCTCACAGCCGCGCGCCTCTACACATACGGCCAACTCGCCCAGTGCTTAGCCTTTATCTCGTAATTCTGAGTACCCTCCTGCCATTGTTCCCACCTGTTTGTATCAGCAATCATTCTCGCTACTTTCATGTCTGTTACTTCTAACTTATGAATAAGACATCCTGAGTTCACCCAGCTTTCGCTCCTGTAAAGCAGGATTGGTCTGAAAACTGACCGATGTAAAGATAGTTTCATCTGGGAGCTGACTACACTTTGATTCAATCTCACTGACTATATTACCATCCTGAGAGAACACACAACCTAAATACTTGAAATAATCGACCTGTACTAGCTTATATCGCCAATCTGACATTCAGTTTTGTTGAATTTCTTACCTACTGACATCAGTTTAGTCTTCAAAAGGCTAATTTTCATACCATACTTATCGCACCTATTTTCAAGTTCCGAGATATTAGACTGCAGGCTTTCGGCACAGTCTGCCATTAAGACCAAGTCGTCAGCATAGGCCAGACTGCTTACTACATTTCCACCTAACGGAATCCCTCCCTGCCATTTTATACCTTTCAGCAGATGATCCATGTAAACTTTTTGCTATTTGCTTTACGTCGCACCGTCACATGTCTTGCGGCGACGATGGGATAGGAAAGGCATAGGAATGGGAAGGAAGCGGCCGTGGCCTTAATTAAGGTACAGCCCCGGCATTTGCCTGGTGTGAAAATGGTAAACCACGGAAAACCATCTTCAGGGCTGCCGACAGTGGGGCTCGAACCCACTATCTCCCGATTACTGGATACTGGCCACACTTAAGCGACTGCAGCTATCGAGCTCGGTCCATGTAAACTACGAATAGCAAAGGTGAAAGATTACAGCCTTGTCTAATAAGCCTTGTCAACATAAATGCCTTTGATTGATATTAATAATCTACCTTTAATTCCATACTCCCCCAGTATGGCAAATATCTTTTCCCTCAGTACCCTGTCATATGCTTTCTCTAGGTCTATGAAACATAAACACACAACTGCCTATTCCTGTCGTAGCATTTTTCAATTACCTGGCGCATACTGAAAATCTGATCCTGACAGCCCATCTGTGGTCTGAAACCACACTTGTTATTATCCAACTTCCTCTCAACTACTGATCGCACCCTCACCTCCAGGATGCCAGTGAATACTTTGCCTGGTATACTAATCAGTGAGATACATCGATAGTAGTTGCAATCCTTCCTGTTCCCTTGCTTATAGATAGGTGCAATTACTGCTTTTATCCAATCTGAAGGCACCTTACCAACACTCCATGCTAATCTTACTACTCTCTGAAGCCATCCTTTCCACTTCCTGAAACATAATTTCACCATCATCATTTTCCTCCTCCCCATGAGCTTGGCTGTTCACAACATCACCAGGAAGATTTCCTTTTACATTTAGATGGTGTTCAAAATATTCCCTCTACCTCTCCAGTGATACCGTGGGATCTGTTAATTCACCTGAATTACTCAAAACACTGTTCATTTCCTTTTACCCTCCTTTCCTAAGATTCTTTATTACTGTCCAGAAAGGTTTCCCAGCTGTTTGACCTAGCCTTTCCAGGTTATTACCAAAATCTTCCCCGACTTCTTTTTAGATTCAACAACTACAGGATGGGTGGGAAGTAGCTCCCTAGTTTTAAATGTCCTAAGTGTTTTGTTAACAAATATTTTCACACGGAACAAGTTGTGTTCAGTTCTCCGGACCATGAGAATGTGTGTACCACACTAAAAGTCCACATATGCCCCTGCGTTGTCGACCAAACGACGTAAATGTACAGGAATGTCATCAGTTGACTTCTGTAGGAAATTCTGAGGTAGATTTCCGAGGACAACTCTGATTCTCTCCTGTAATTCGTCCAGTGTGCGTGGCTTAGTTCGGTACACTTCTTTGGCCCAACCCCACAAAAAAGATGTCATAAGGGGTGAGGTCGGGACTTCTAGCAGGCCATTCATGTGGTCCTCGCCGTCCTAGCCAACGTCCTGGAAAATGTTCATCCAGCCAGTCACGAACGATTATGGCAAAATTAGGTGGTGCTCCATCTTGCCGAAAAATATCAGCAAAATTGTCCCATTGTGTTATCACTGGCTGCACATTTTCATTCAGCACCTGGTGATACCGGTCGCTGTTCATGGTGTCTCACAATATGAATGAACCAATGTTATGATCCGCAGTCATACCGCACCAGACTGTCACTTTTGGTCGATTCTAGAATTTTTTGACTGTCGTTCCTGGATTTATTTCTGCCCAATATAATGGGGCTTCCATGAACTCCAGACAAGGTCCTTCTTTAACACAACACGCACTGTATGCCTGCTGACTCCACTCTCACGAGCTGCCTGGTGTGTTGATTTACCAGGACTGCGAGTGAATAACTCCCTCACTGCCACTACATTTTCTGGCGATCGCACTACCGAAGGTCGTCCTCTTCTTGGTTTATCCACAACTGACCCAATTGTCATTAGCATTGTGTGACAATTCCTAAGGGTTTTAGGATCAAGTGTGGCATGAGGACCATGATCAACCCGCCACTATCGCTGAACAAGGGCTACAGATCGCTACACTTCAAACCGCGAAGCAACCTGGGCGTGCTCTTTTAAAGTCAACCTACCTGCCATCTCGTCGTTCACTAGAAGAAGATGCTACTGCAAATCAGGGTATTCTCAGGGATACTGTAACAAAACAACTTTCATTAATAAATCTCAACAATTATAAAACTTATGGACATTTAAAACTAGGGAGCTACTTCCCACCCTCCCTGTATTTGTTTTGCTTTGTTTCTTTCATCTATGTACAAATCCCTGTCTGCCTCGGCACTTGTTTGGAGCCATTTCTGATAAGCCTTCTTTTTACGTTTGCAAGCTGCACTCACTTCATCATTCCACCAAGATATTTGCCTTTTCCCATCTTTACACGCAGTTGTTCCTAGGCATTTCCTTGCTGTTTCAACTACAGCATCCCTGTATGCCACCCATTCTCTTTCTATATCCTGAACCTGCTTACTGTCTACTGTTCGAAACTTCCCACTAATGTATCCATGTACTTCTGTGTAATTTCCTTGTCCTGGAGATTTCCTACCTTTATTTGTTTGCAGACAGATTTCATTTTCTCTACCCTAGGCCTAGAAATAATTAGTTCACTACAAATCAGATAGGGGTCTGTATCGCTGAAATATCCCCAGAAAACTCGTACATTCCTAGCAGATTTCCTGAATTCGAAGTCGGTTATGATATAGTCTATTATGGATCTGGGGCCCCTTGCCTCCCATGTGTAGTGGTGAATAGCCTTATGCTTGAAGAATGTATTCATAACAGCATAACCCATACTAGCACAGAAGTCCAGCAAACGCTTCCCATTCCCATTAGCTTCCATATCTTCCCCACATTTACCAATCACGTTTTCGTATTCTTCAGTTCTGTTTCCAGCTCTCACATTGAAATCGTCCATTGGCACTATTCTATGCTAGCTGTTGATCCTGACCATGATGTCACTCAATGCTTTATAAAAGTTATCAACTTCATCCTCATCTGCACCCTCACATGGTGAAAACACTGAGACAGTTCTCGTCCTAATTCCTCGAACTGCCAAATCTACCCACATCATTCGCTCATTTACGTGCCTAACAGAAACTATGTTGCGTGGGATGGTATTCCTGATAAACAGTCCTTAAAAAAAAAAAAACCAGAAAAACTCATGTTTGTATTAGTACTCCAAAATGTCAAGTTGAATGGATTAAATTGTCAGTTTTAAATTCTTCTGTTTTAAATTGAATACATCTGAATTTACAGTGCTATTAATCCATAAGTTTGAGACTTTGAGGTCAGCAGCCTGCCTTACTTTATGTTTATGTTACTTGTGTAGTCAGTCTAATAATCTCTGTAGTTGTGGGATCTGTACTTACAAATTTGGATTTGGATTGAGGATGAAGCAATCACCATCCATATATATGATGGCAGTGAGACAGCTTTTACCTCACATTTTTTTCTCCATTGTGTTCCTGAGGCTGCATGCATTTAGCTTTAGACGTCTTAAAATTCATGACAGAGCCAAAAATTAAACCTGTGCCAACTGGTTGAAAAGTTGCATGTTAAGCCATAAACAGTCAGTAACAGTCAGGTTTAAATTCTTAATGTAGCCTGACTGAACAGTAATTGATATTTTAAGGGCTTAACCTTAAACCACATGAACGGCCTTGTTTATCATTAAAATGTTCTTCTTATGTTGCCAACAGACCTATGTATGTTCAGTTTTTTTTATTTTTTGAAAAATAGAGAAGGAAAAAACCATTTTCACTGAAGATTGCAAAACAGATTTAGAGCTATCACTCATTATTTTCATACTGATTTCCTGCAAAAGCCTCAGTCTGGAAATTGAATTCTTTCTTGAACAATGTAAAGTGGTTGTATGCTGAACACTTCACCCATCTATGTGTGTGTGTGTGTGTGTGTGTGTGTGTGTGTGTGTGTGTGTGTGTGTGTGTGTGTGTGTGTGTGTGTGTGTGAGAGAGAGAGAGAGAGAGAGACAGAGAGAGAGAGAGAGAGCGTGAGCGAGCGCGCCATCACTTGGGAAGTCCTTCTCTTGGACTTAACTTAGTCTGGGCTCTTCTAGCATATAATCCTTTATTGTTTATTAGTTAAGGTATTCTAAGGTGCTGTACTTGAGTTCTTCAGTTGTCTCTTTTTTTACATTATTTGGGAACCTATTTCCTATGTACCCCTATGCATTTGTCTATGCTAGAACATTGGGCACAAATATTAAGTTCTAAAGTTTTACGTATTTACAGATTTAAATGGTGAATCTTATAATTATTTTTCCAAATACTTTTTATTGTCTCATAAATTGAGTATAAAACCACTGTCGCCAGGCTGAGTGGCTCAGACGGTTAAGGCGCTGGCCTTCTGGCCCCTACTTGGCAGGTTCGATCCTGGCTCAGTCTGGTGGTATTTGAAGGTGCTCAAATACGACAGCCTCGTGTCGGTAGATTTACTGGCACGTAAAAGACCTCCTGCGGGACTAAATTCCGGCACCTCGGCGTCTCCGAAGACCGTAAAAGTAGTTAGTGGGACGTAAAGCAAATAACATTATTATTAAAACCACTGTCACTGTTGGAGCTTACTTAAGTTGGCAGATTACTTACTCTTTTCTGGTTCATTCAGATCTTCTGGTAAAGCAGAAAGTCTGAGTTATTGCAACTTCTGCATTTTTTAATTCACAGTTCTATTTTTTTCCCCCTCTCTATCGTGATGAAAATGAAAACCCTCCAGTTTTGTTTGTATGCAGCTGCAGTCACCAGAAATTCTTCTATCTCCATTACAACAGCAGATAATAGCCTTGTCCTGCAATAACTTACATTACACCAAAGTGAGACCTTCTGTTACATCCAAGCTCCATATTCCTTGTGTCTTTGTTCTGTAATGGCTTACTTTGCTTTATTGCCAGTGAAAGGTGAGTTGATTCAAAAAGCCATAAGATTGAGATAACATACGATACATGAAATTAGTGAGAATAGTTCTGCGTACTAACAGATGGGTGCAATAACTGGCAGGTAGGTGTTTGTGAAGTGGGAATATGGAAATGATTTTGTCAAATAAATTTCTTTGTAAGACCTGGCTTCTCTGATGTGGGGATATATGAAGTGTTTAAAATAGGCTAACTAGGTGACTCCTTGTTTCGGTTCCATATGATAGGAGAAACATTGATGCCTGGGAGGTGATGGTTAATTTAGAGCTATTTATTTCAAAATCGGAGATACTCGTGCAGAAGGAGCTCTAATGATAAATATAATTAAGGAAACTCAATCGTCAAAAAATTACCAGCGTTTTGCTCGAGTGCACCATGGTCTCATCAGATGTCTCACCTTTCCAAGACACTGACCGGGTGGCACGCTGTAAGCGACACTACTGAAAGCTATCGTGATAAGCACATAAGTCATATTTTTTGTCAAGCTCTAATGCTAGCTGTGAATAGGGGTTTATGAAGTTCCTAGGTTGATTCGTTGATTGAGGCCTGCAGACAATACTGAAAGACGTGAAGGTTTGTACTGTGAAATGGATGTATGGTAAATTCATGTTAAGTGATTTATGAATCTTACCAGAAGCAGCATAATATCAATAAACATACATACAGAACATTACACAAGCAAGCTATTGTGTAATGTATGAAGAGCGATCCAATAAACGGGATTTTTGTTTCTGAACATCAAGAGTTGGTAGGACTGGCCCCGCGCTTCTGCTATGCTTAGGTGAGACCGTTAGGAGTTGGGAGGGCGTGCTGTTAGATATTTCGCCCCGTTTTGTCAGTAACACTCATGATGTTGGAGCAACAGGTGCACCCCTCCACTGCGCAATGCATAATTATAAAATTTCTTGCTCGTGAAGGAGTTACAGCGGCAGAAATTTGCTTGAAATTGACTGCACAGTTCGGTGATCCAACATTGTCAAGGACGCGTGTGTTCGCCTGGCATAAAATGTTCACGGAAAGGCGAGAACGTGTGGAAGATCAGCAACACGGTAATCGTCCTTGGACCAGCATTACAGGCGTGAAACATTTGTGCGGTTAAAGACGTTATTCAAAAAACAATAAAGGTGTTTTTTAATACTTTTATTTTCACTTATAGTGGTTAGATAAACAGACTATCAGTTAAAATTTAAAAAAACACCTTTATTGTTTTTTTGAATTGTAAATTTTCAATACGGACCAAAAGTGAGATAACACGTAATAAAGACGTTATTGATGACGATCGACAGGCGAGAGTATCAGAAATTGCAGGACAAGTCTGAATAAGTTATGGGAGCTGTCAAGCAATCGTCACAAACGACCTACAGTTCCGTAAAGTGTGATCCAGATGGGTCCCTCGCCTTTTGACCGAAAATCTGAAGTTGAGACATTTTGAGGTCTGTCAGAGGCTTACAGCAAGGTTTGCGGAAGAAGGTGATGCATTTTTCAGTCAGATCGTCACCTGTGACAAAACATGGGTCCACCACTACACTCCCGAATCCAAAGGAGCCAGTAAGGATTGGCGGAGGAAAGGGGAAGCAGCAACATTGAAAGCCAAGACTCAACTGTTAGTTGGCAAGGTTCTTGCAACCGAGCTCGATAGCTGCAGTTGCTTAAGTGCGGCCAGTATCCAGTAACCGGAAGATAGCCAGTTCGAGCCCCACTGTCAGCAGCCCTGAGGATGGTTTTCCGTGGTTTCCCATTTTCTCACCAGGCAAATGCCGGGGCTGTACCTTAATTAAGGCCACAGCCACTTCCTTCCAATTCCTAGGCCTTTCCTATCCCATCGTCGCCATAAGAGACTAACCGATTCGACGGGTCATCCTCCTCCACGGCAATGCGCAGCCTCATACTGCAGCTCTTATCTCTAAGCTACAGGAAATGCACTAGACTAGACTTGATCATCCTCCTTACAGCCCAGACTTCCTGCGATTTTCATTTGTTCGGACCGCTTAAGGAAGCTCTAGGAGGGCAACGATCTGAAGATTATGAGAGTGTAGAAGACTTAGTGTGCAACTGGCTGGTGACACGACGCTGTTCTTTTTACAATGAGGGAATCAACAAGCTGCCCATACACTGGGACAAATGGATTTCCAAAGCAGGAATTTATGCAGAAAAATAAACTGTAATTGCCTTGTGTTTTTCAATAAATTAATTTAAATGAAAAATAAAATCCTGTGTATATTTGATCCCCTGTCGTAATATGGTCACAGGATTGTGCTTTTATTGACCATAAGCATGACCCTTCAACTTTGATTGGTATTGCATACCTGCCAAGTATTCCGGTTTTTCCATAAAATGTACATATTTTGAGTGTTTTGTACAGATGAATGTTATTGAACGGATTTTGAATATCCGCGCTTGGTTTCGCTTTCTGCAGTCAAATCGGGTTTGTTTGACTTTCGATAGTAGCTAGTAATTGAAAGTTAGAAAGTTAGAAACTGGTAATACGAGATGCAGTGTTTGAAATAATCACATTATCGATTATCACCGCGCTTTTGTCACCTGTTCAACTTCAACTGCTACTTCATTCACTGAGATATTTCCAAACAAGTAGCAGGCTGTGATTTTGAAGAAAAGAAATCCGTGAAAAGTAGTAGGCTGTGAATTTATATATAACAACTTTAGTAACTGCATCATGCTTCGTAGCAGCTGTGAAAGGCATTTGTGTGTGGGTGTGAGTAACATTGGCGGTAGTTCTGAAACTCGTGGAATTTTGTGATGAATTTGTGAGCGATTTAGAATTTTTAGTTGTTTTCGTAACAAGTTCAACTCAGAAACGATACTATCAGTCTTTTCAGGAGGCATATTCTGCTTAATTTCCTTGTTTTATACGATCACAAAACGTGTTCCCAGTGTTTAGTGTGAGCACTCGTAAAGATGTAATTTTGTGTAAGTATTTAATTTCAGGGGTGATCGTAACATATATTTGACTTGTATTATAGGTCTTTCCTGCTCTGATGGCGGGTGGCCTACATGCTGTCAGGGGAAGTGGGTTGCGGGCAGCAAGTCACTGCCCAACCAGACAAAAGATCGCTTAACGGTGGCGCTGAGAACTACTCAGTCGCCCGGGGAGTTTGTCTCGCTCTATGAACTGCTGCGTTGCCGGGCAGTCTTACAATGTGCGTGTGGGTATTACAAAGAGCTTGTTTGACAAGTTTGTTTTAGGATTATTATTGTTTTATGAGTAATTCTTGCCGCCTCCTGTACAGCATTCTTCGATTACCGTGTCCGTGGCATGTAATGTGACTTTAGTTTGTTTCTATTCTATTATTTCTATTTGCGTTGCACTATGTTGTTGTTGTGTGTAATAACTGCACTATACATCTTACAATGGCAAAGAGGAAGGAGATACGGAGCCCGGGTAGAAAAATGATCAGCAATATTCATGAATATTTTCACAAGGAAGAAGAAAATAATGGCCCTTTAGTGAGTGTGTATAAAGTGCAGCAGAGAGTGTAGGAAGCTTGTGAAGTTCGTACGCGAGCAGTTCAGCGTGTAGTAAAGGAAGGTAAAGACAGTACCCAGTCACCTGTTTCCACCTCATATCACCGCACAAATGAATCAAAGAGAACTGTATATCAGAGGCAATTGGCGGATTCCATAAGGATGTAACAAGAACAACTCTCCTCAGTTATTACGTAAAGGGTGAATACCCGACACTGAACAAATTACGCGGTGATTTAGAAAGAGATGTAAAATTAAATGGGGAATTACTTCATTGTGCAGGATACTGAAGCCTGTGGGGTACAAGTATTTTTTTTTAAAAAGCAACGACTGGAGAAGATTTTTAATGGAGCCAGAATAATGTTTTTGATAAAATGCATCTTCTGAGGAATAAGGGCCCTTCGCCCCATATATATATATATTATTTAGATGAGACTTATATTCATCAGAATTTCACTCCATTGAAAATCTGGCAAGATAAAGAGGGTTCAGGAGGTTTAAAAGTTCCTGTGGGGAAAGGTAGATGAATTATTGTTTGTCACGTAGGTTCCAGTCACACTGGTTTTCTACAGAAATATAAATTGGTTTTCAGGCCGAAGGTGAAATCGACCAGTGATGACTACCACACTGATATGAACGCTATGGTTTTTAAAGATTAGGTTTTGTAGTTTTTAAACGCTCTTGACGAAAGGAACATCAAAGACGCAGTGATTGTAATGGACAATGCCAGCTACCATTCAGTACAGCTAGAACGAATCCCTACAAAGAACACATGAAAAGCTGATATTATATCGTGGTTATCTGCTAGGAATATTCCTCATGATAGCAATCACACCATAGTCGAACTGTTGTCTCTTGTGAAACTAGTCAAGCCAAAGGTAAAAATGTACGAAATTGATACACTTTCTGACAGGAGGGATCATACCGTTGTTCGCCTGCCACCTATCACTGTCAGTATAACCCCAAAGAGCTGGTTTGGGGAAAAGTTAAAGCTGCTGTAGGGAAAAGGAACAAAACGTTCAAACTAGCTGACGTCCAATCTTTAATGGAAGAGGAGCTGGATAAAGTAACCGAACAGGAGTGGAAGGCTTGTGTGTCACATGCTGAAAAATTTCAAGAGGATGGTTACAAAAGGGACATGGTATTGGACATAGTCAGGGATGATATTGTCATAAATCTGTGAGACGACAGCCACAGTGAGGAGTCGAGTGATGGGGATATTTCTGGTGACAATGCCTAGTGTCAGAGTGCTGTAACATGGATACTTGAGCTGGAATAAGGTAAGGTGAAGTAAGAAAGTAAGAAAATGTGTTGTGTAACTCTGTACTTTCGAACTAATTGTTTTTCAGTCTATTGTCAATGCACTTTGTATATGCATTATTAACTCGTATCACACTACATCTAAGATATAATAAAATAATAAAAATAAATAAAAGTAAAATAAACAAAAATAATAAAACTCATCCACAGGCCATACTCGAACTATAACATATGAAGCTCTGTATTTCATAGTTATGTGGATTTCGACACAACTTTAACGCGCGCGCGGGCTATGCTGGCAACATTCTATTAAATTAAATTAATCTCTATATGTTAATTTATGTCCTTATTTGCATCTTAAAGAATAAATATTTCTTCTTGTCCAAATTTAACATTTACTTGTCATTTAGTGGAAATCCTTAAATAAATCAATTTGTAAAATAATTGATAACATCTATAAAATAGTCCTTATCCTAAAATCGTAAAATCATAAATAATAAATAACATTTTTAAAATTAGTTATCCTTTAAAATGTTTCTGCTCTCTTCTTTCTTCTTATAGTCTGCTATAATTTTCTAGACCTCTCATAAATCAGAATATCTTCTCTTAATCTCGTCCAGTTCCTTAAATAAATAAACCAAACTAACTAACTTTAGAGACCTTTTGCGAAAAAAGACTACTACTCAGACTACCTTTTCTTTTGTTAAAAGTATTTAAATGTATATAAAAATACCTTGCTTATCGCGTCATCAAATTTTCGCTATTATCTCTTAGTACGATTACATTTTCCTTAGCCCGGAAAATGTTATTCGTCATCCTTTGTGAAGCAAATGTGATTTCCAACTTAGGTAAGAGCCATCTCCACAATTGCATGATTATGGAAAGATTGAGCCTATTTGTGCTTGTATTCCATTCAGAAGTTAGAAATGTATTTTGTGTTGTGTGGTACAGTGAAGTTTTTTTGCTGCTTGTTGTTTAAAGGGGCCTAACATCTAGGTCATCGGCCCAATCTGAAGAGTTTTGCGTGAACACGGTAGTCTATATCTGGATTAGGAACATGTTGTTTGAGTTATCAGTCCATAGACTGGTTTGATGCAGCCACCCTATCCTGTGCTAATTTTTTCATTTCTACATAACTTCTGCACCCTACTTCTGCTCTAATCTGCTTGTCATATTCATACTGCTACCATTCTTACCCCGAACACTGCCCTCAAAAACCACCTGCACAAGTCCTGGGTGTCTTTCCTATCATTCTATCTGTTCTTCTTGTCAAATTTAAGCACAACGATCTCCTCTGTCCAATTCGATTCAGTATCTCTTCATGATTCGATCTATCCATCTCACGTTCAGCATTCTTCTGTAACACCACATTTCAAAAGCTTCTGTTCTCTTTCTGAGCTAGTTATCGTCCATGTTTCACTTTCATACAATGCCACGCTCCAAGCAAAAGTGTTCAAAAACATTTTTCTAATTCCTATATGAATATTCGAAGTGAGCAAATTTATTTTCTTAAGAAAGGCCTTCCTTGTGCTAGCTTGCATTTTATGTCCGTACTTCGTTAGTTATTTTACTACCCAAGTAACAGCGGCTACACTAAACACAGTAAACGGAGGAAAGTAAGTTCAGTTACACAGTACCAAAAACCACTACATACTTAGTGAAACATCGGCTGAAACTACGCGGAGCTCCGCCGATAACAACATTAGTAAATATCAGTAGAGCCAACTAGATGAAAATAAACCAGGAAAATCGAAAGGAGCTGGGAACCTACCAAGGGCATGGAGATGGCTTAGGTTGCAATTTCTGAAATAATCAACCGTGATCCTTAATTTTCAAAAATATTATTTACAAAAGGACTTTACAAATGAAATCTGAACAAATTCAGCCGTGCTGAAGGTACCGACACATAACTATAGTAAAATACAACTTACATGTTCTGGGTCACACCAATTATTAATACACATTCCTTGACAGTAGCTTCCTACAAGTTCAAAGAGTCAAGCAAATACAATATATCTAGTTACCAAACAGTTTGTACAATACAATTTAGAAGGTAGGAATAAACGTAATATGCAATTACAATTTGCAGTGAAGTTAAACGTACCTTTCAAAACTCTGGCGTACATCAAGTGACACTGAACTACTAGAGGCAAAACCCCAAGGTAAATATATAAAACTATAATTTACATGTTTAGCGAAACAAGGAATGGGAAATGCCTCGAAAACAAACAGGCAACCCCAGCTGAAAAGCTAAGGCATCAGAAACAATTGAGTGGCGAATCTAGGTGAGGTTAGGGCAGACTCCTATATGAAAAGGCAAGCGAACATTACAGGAAATTTAAAGGTGGAACTGAAATCGAGAGTGCTTACCCAAAGGTGGCCCCTCCCGGTAGCGAGGCGTCGCTGACGACATCAAAACTTTCAGACGGTCAAGAGATCGAAGACTGACAGACAGACCGCTCACAGACCACAGACAGACCACGAAATGCTGCCTCGCTCTCTTTAAAAGGGGAACTCTGGCCTTGGAGTAGCCAATCAGAACGTAGGGGCCCATGTATCGCTACCCAGATTCACCAATCACAACTATTACTTCAGTCGCGATGTTAAAATACTTCCTCGAATACATAGGATCACGAATCTTCCTTTTCCAGAATAGTCAGAAAATACTTTCTAGAATACATAACCAACAAAAGGCAACACACTCTGTTCAAAAATTCATGTGACAACTTTCTGGACAGTTCCAGTAAGTATAGAAATGAAATCTACTATTTACAAATACCATATGTTACCAAAATATTACACTGTACAGGTTAGGTCGTTACATGGAATACAAATAAAACATTATACCACCACACTTCAGATCATACAGTAAGTACTACTTAACAAGGTTTACAAATAAAATTTCCTCTAAGGACATTCCACTTCCAATATATTCTACACCTGTGACATCTTCCTCCCCCTGAAAGTCGAGCCACGCTCGACCATTAACATAATTTAACTGGGGAGAAAGCGATCAAAAAAAGTTCTCACACAGTATAGATAGTAAAGATACATGACCCTAACAATCATGATTTCTTGAAATTGACTTTCTAACAATAAACAAAACAAACTGTCACTACAACAAAGGTCCTAGCCTGGAGTTTACGATTTACCAATAATTTTCAGAAATAATAAAGGTGTTCATAGATCCACCTATTCAATAAATATCACACAAAAGTCCATATGGATAGTCACACTACACTTCAAAATGCCTTCTGAACCTTTTACAATTGCTTTGACAATTTCTACTCTGTCCACCAAAGGATGTACACTCATTCCTTCTGCCCATTGTTAGTAATCCAGAACCTTCTTGCTTTCTTGTCAAACAGTGTTCAAGGCCTCCTTTTAGGTGAAGTTATGGACTAAATATCTTGCACCACTTTTTTACACCAGTCACAGCACAGCTAGGCCACAGGGTCTTGCTGATGATGTGGCTGATGACACGGCTGTTTGTCGTCAGCCTCCATTCAATTTCATTCCAACCCAGGTAGCTATGTAAATTGCAGTCCAGTGGTATCTTCCACCAAATAAGCAGATGGGTGAGACACCGTCTAGTCAGACTGCCACCATTAGGCCATTCGTCACAGGATCGTGGTGCTGGATGGTAGCGCCCAAGGCACGGAGTGCGCCTCCCCACTTGGCACTTCAGGTTGCCGTCAGAAGAAGCTGGTCACTGCAGCCACTGTAACATAAACAAACCACAGCAGACAAGGGAATACATGAGGTAAAGGTATGCTGCTGGGCTCGAGGATCTTGCGTAGAGTCACCCAATGGGTGGCTTAATGAGTATGCAGTAGGGAGTCCCCCTCGCACACCAGGGATATTAGGGCACTAGCCCCGGGGTAAGCACTATAATTCATTCATTTGACAAGTTTACGGTGAGGGTGAAAGGAAACTACAGGAGTTTAGGGTAAACCTGAAAGTAAGGGGAATAAATTCCAAGCAGTGACCCTAAACTAAAACCTACCTAACTTATAATACTAAATCCATTACACTAGAGGATACCTAAAGTATTTACCTACACAATTACTTACAACTAACTTACAACAAAACTAATTATTACCTTATAAATACCTTACAATAAACTTATCATTATCATATAACTAAACTCTTACAAATAGCTTACAACCAAACCTACATAGTCACCAACAATGGTATTTACCCCTCCCTTCCTGACTTAAGATACCTTGAACTGGGAGAGGTGGACTCTGCTGATCCTTTTCCTTTCGGGATCGCTCACCAATAATGTCACCGGGGTAAGGAACTTTAAGATGGTGCAGGGACCTCGAAATCTGGGAGCCAACTTGCTGATAACATGGTCTGCAGCACTACTGACGGGGTGCGTTTTAATAAACACCTGGTCACCCACAGACAGATCGTGCGGTCTTCGCCCGTGGTTGTAATTACGCTGGACCTTAGCGTAATAAACCTTCAAGTTCTTTCGTGCACGGTGCCAATTAGCTCAGATCTTTTCTGGGCTGGCATCATCGGGCAGAAGATCATTAATTGACCACAGATTAGATAGAGGAGAATTTGTAGTAAAAGCCAACATTAACGAAGCAGGGGTTTGCTTGTGGCTTTCATGGACAGCAGTGTTAAATGCAAACGACAACCAATTTATTGATGAATCCCACTTGGAGTGGTCTGAGGAGTGATAAGCGATGAGGGCAGATCGCAGGTTACGATTCACTCTCTCAGCATAATTTGGCTTCGGGTAATGAGCAATGGATAGATCAAAACAGAAATTCTGGAACTGGACAGAAGTAAAGGCTCATGCATTATCACTTACCAAAAATTGACAGGGTCCAAATGAAGCGAATGACTGTTTCAAGCACGAGATGGTGGTGTTGGTGTTAGCCATACGAGTGGGGAACAGCCATGTAAAACGCGAAAAGGCGTCAACACACACAAGTATGAAACGATGACCATTCCGAGATCTTGGGAAAGGACCAATCTAGTCTATGAACAGTCTCTCCATTGGGCGAGAAGTTTGCTCGGAAGACAAGAGACCTAGACGAGTATTCGGGGCAGGTTTACTGATGTTACAAATCTTACAGGACTTGAGAAGGGTACGGATCTCACTATCCATGGATTTCCAAATGAAGTTGTTTTGAATTTTCTCTCTCATTTTGAAAATGCCCAGATGACCACCCACTGGGGATTCATGAAAATATTTGAAGAGAGCCGGGACCAGGTTCGTTGGGACTACAATTTTGGGGTCCCTTCGACCGCGAGCAGGACAACACAGGACACCATTCTTAAGAATGTAGGGCTTAACAAGCTCACTGGATTTAATCCTGTCGATAATACCTTTTAACTCGGCATCGTCCTGTTGATGTTCGGTTATATCCTTGAAAAGGAAGGGAGAGTCAGTGGGACCTACATTGACAAGAGCTTATACTTGTTTGGAAGAGGGGTCTGGCAGCTCTGATTGAGGGTCAGAGCTCCCCGGATAGAACATCCTACCGAGACCATCAGCCACAACGTTTTCCGTGCCACGAATGTGGCTGGCTTCAAATTGGAAGGCTGAGATGCGCACTGCCCAACGTGCTAGGTGACCGATCCTTCGCGGCTTGGCCAGTACCCAACTCAACGCCTGATTATCAGTTTCCAGATTGAAAGGAAGATGTTCCAGGTACATTCTGATGCGTTCTAAAGAGAAGACAACACCTAAGGCTTCCAACTCTTAAATGGAATAATTTCGCTCAGCAGGATTCAGGGCACACGAAGCATAAGAAATAGGATGACGCCCTTCGTGAAATTCCTGAAGAACACCGGATATGCCTGAGGAAGAGGCGTCAGTCTGAAGGATTAAGCGTTTAGAAAAGTCTGGCATAGCCAGTACAGGAGCGTTACATAAGGCGGATTTCTAGTCCATGAAGGCTTCGCGCTGGGCATCACCCCACACAAATTTGGCATCCTTTCTTCTCAAGGCATTTAATGGGGCTCCACGTTCAGCAAAATTGGGAATGAATTTGCAAAAAAAAAATTAACCATGCCAATGAATCTGGCTACGGCCTTGACGTCCTTTGGAGGGGGAAAATTCTGGACGGCGGCAGTACGAGACTGATCGATTGAGACACCCCTCCCCGACACAATATGGCCTAAGAAGGACATCTGGGGTTGTGTGAAGGAAACATTGGTGGCCTTGAGGGTTAGATCTGCTTTACACAGCCTTTCAAGCACTTCGTTGAGATGGAGGTGTTCCTCGAAGGTTTCACTAAAGATCACCAATGGAAAATTCTAAATTCCCATGGAAGGAATTACATATTTTTCACCAATAGAGCGTGTCAAAAATGTCAAAAACATATCAGGTGTAAGGCTTTTCAGGCGTTTGCTCTATTAACCAGCGTTTTGTCTTAGGTCTGACACTAGACTCATCAGAGTGGGATGTGAGAGACCCTACCCACTGACGCTGGGGTGTATGCAGGTGAACTTATCAGAAGCCCTTATAAGAGGCACAGTCTGATAACTGCATACGGGAGATAAATCTCCACAATGGAATTATTGCCCGCCTAGCAATTTAGAATGGAAAATTCTAAATTCCCATGGAGGGAATTAGATATTTTTCACCAATAGAGCATGTCAAAAATGTCAAAAACATATCAGATGTAAGGCTTTTCAGGCGTTTGCTCTATTAACCAGCATTTTGACCTAAGGAAATAAGAGGCTAATTATACGCTATAACTACAGTTACTCTTATTAATAATGTTATTGGTTTTATGTCCCACTAACTACTTTTGTACGGTTTTCGGAGATGCAGAGGTGCCGGAATTTAGTCCCACAGGAGTTCATTTACATGCCAGTAAATCTACAGTCACGAGCCTGACATATTTGAGCACCTTCAAATACCACCGGACTGAGCCAGGATCGAAACTGCCACGTTTGAGTCAGAAGGCCAGTGCCTCAACCCGTCCTAGCCACTCAGCTTGGCACAGTTACTCTTGCCTCACTTGAATTGAAAATTTGCCCTCCTGCTTTTCATTGAAGCAAGATGTTGGTAATATTGTGGGTGGTGTGGTATGGCATGGAAAATAAATTGCCCAGCATGTTGGATGCACGGTTAGGGTCGTGTAGCTGTGAGCTTGCATTCGGGGGATAGTGGGTTCGAACACCACTGCCGGAAGGCCTGAAGATCGTTTTCCGCGGTTTCCCATTTTCACACCAGGCATATGCTGTGGTTCTGCCTTAATTCCAGCCATGGTCGCTTCCTTCCGACTCCTAGCCCTTTCCTATTCCATCGTTGCCATAAGACCTATCTGCGTCGGTGCGACGTATGGCAAAAATTGTAAATTTAAAAATTGGAAATTAAATTTTCTTTGCGAGAGGAGGGAAAGTAGGAATTAAATAATCTCCACAGAGTGGCGCAATCTAATGGGGACATTTGGAACTGTTTCTCGGTAGGGGACTCGCTACTCTTGTGCAACTCCCTGGGACTGATACTGGCGAGCATGCTACCTGATGCTATAGAGGCTTAAGCTTGTCCGTGCTGAGGTACATTGCGCCGCGCTGTCCACCAGGGACAAACCCTGAGTTTGATTTGAAGCCAGCAGCATTTATTGGTCAGTTACGAAGCATTAGTGCAGCGAATAATCAAAAAGGTTGATTTTAGCACGTTTTAGATTATATGTTAGCTTTGTTAAACGAAAGCATTAGAAGAAAAGAGGACAAATGACGTGTAAAATCATTGGGAGTTGTGCATCACTGCAACAATACCACACACTGCCCTGCTTTTCTTCATGGGGCATGACATGTCATGAATAATAATAATACACAGGAACTAAAACGAGAAATGCAATGTAATTACAAATTGTAGATAAAATTGTAATCGTCGCACACGACCAAGACACAGCACATGTCCCCTCAGAATGAAACGAAACAGCACAATGGCAGCTTGGCGCTTCGAACAGGAGCCTTGGCGCCAGGGGGCTCATGGGCGTGGTTAGACCTATAAAGTCTGGTTGTGCGTAAATAATCTGCGCAGTGCAGTCCAGCCTACATGAACCTCTTGCTCCAGCCCAGAAACTTACTCAAGCCTAGAAACTCCTAATCGCTTGTAGCGTGTGCATTCTCCCGTAACAGATTGCCACTGCTCTGTGCCGCTTTAAATTTGAAACATACGTTTGCGTATATTTTTCTGATAAACGATCAATGCAGGAAAATTGTGGCCAAGGACTAGTGATTTTTTGACATTCGATGCAAATAAATAATAGAGGAACAATAGATGCAGGAAAATTTAACATTATTTACAATTGCAAAGAATGGGTACCGTCCACCTAATCAATACTTTATTATGTCTTGTTACTAGGCAGTACCGGTTTCGACCTTCACGGAGGTCATCTTCAGCTGGTCATGAGATCTAAAGTTAACTTAACGTATAATTTTAAAACATTACTAAATATAATGAAGAATGTCACATGATATGAGTGATAATATTAAAATATACGATGATATTGTCTCTCCTCTGGTTTAAAAAACAAGCGTCGGTATTTTATGACATGTATGCGTTACTTAAAATTCTGGTGTACTGTTTGTGATTAACAGATAATTAGTTAAAATATAATTTCTACACTTAAAATGTTTATAGCATTCTTGAGGTACATTTTGGAGTTTAATTCATGTTGGTAAATCATTGCATATGTTCATGAGTATGTTCATACCAAGCATTCTAGAATATTCCAAGAAATGGATGTGATAAAAACTAATAACACATAGTACATTAAAATACAATATTCTATAACATAAAATGTTCACAGTATTCTTGCGGTACACTTTGGAGTTATATTAATGTTGGTAAAGCATTGTATATGTTCACAGGTATGTTTGTACCAGGCATTCAAGAATGTTCAATGATGTGAATTGTTTATGTTGTGCATTCATACAGATGAAAATGTTGGATGATTTACATCGAAATATTGTGGTGTGTGTCATTAGTTTCCTTGGTACTAATCTCGTTATAAGATTTTAAATAGGTGCAGATGCTCCCTCTTTGTAGTCGTGTTGTTGGACATGTTAGTAATATAGTACTGTTGTCTGGTCAATGTGTACAGTTAGGGAGCACGTCGTCATATCTGTTTCTGTTATAAACTTCATCTGTTCTCCATGGCTAAATGGTTAGCGTGCTGGCCTTTGGTCACAGGGGCCCCGGGTTCGATTCCCGGCAGGGTCGGAAATTTTAACCCTCATTGGTTAATTCCGCTGGCATGGGGGCTGGGTGTATGTGTCGTCTTTATCATCACTTCATCCTCATCACAACGCGCAGGTCGCCTGCGGGAGTCAAATCAAAAGACCTGCACCCGGCGAGCTGAACATGTCCTCCGACACTCCCGGCACTAAAAGCCATACGCCATTTCATTTACTTCATCTATTGATACTTCCATGAAGGAGAGAATACTCTGTACTGTCTGAAGAACTTGCTCACTAAGCTAATCTTTGCCATAGTATTCTTCCAACAGTATAGCTCTTTCAGGCATTATACTGCAATTAAGTTGTGAAAGGGAATGTGTTTAAAATTAATTAATTCTGTGCCTTCTGCTCAAGTTTCTTTACATACACACTGATATAACACTGGTATAGATTGTACTTGTTATGTAATGATTTTTCTTCCAGATCAAACAGAGGTGTTCATGCTTCAGCCATTCACTAGTAAAGATTTTGCTATCCGAAGTTTGGCAGATCGAATCTCTGATCTACAGCACTTGGTATATCTTTATCCAGATATACCCAAAGAGCAAGCGTTTGCAAAATACTACACCCCGTTTTCAGGTGAGTGTTCCATTCCGTGAACTTGTGATTCACTTACTTTATTCGAATTCATGGTACTAACAACTCAAAAGAGTATGATGGAAAGTATTGAAGTAGGTTTTGCTACCTGGGTGGATGATTTTATACAAGATAGGCAAAATATCATTACTAGTAAGAACAAGGGAGGTGGGGTTTTAATAGCAGTGAACTCTTACACTGCAGTGCAACGACCCGATCTTGCGGGAAACTGGGAATGTGTTGTTGTGAATGCCACCCCTTCCCCTGGCCAAGCGCTATACATAGTCTTCTGTTACCTGCCCCCCGGACGAGGTGAAAGTACGGCTCACAGACTTCCGAGAAACCCTGGCTCAAATCGATCGTATAGCAAAACAAAATTACACTATTATCGTGTGCGGTGATTTCAATACAAGCCAATTAGCCTGGGCCTCAGACGATTCGGGATCTATTAATCCTATCCTCACCCATATCAATGAGGAAGCCTGTTTTCTTTTAGAAATCACCAATGAATTTAACCTTCGCCAAGTTTGCGGTTTTCCAACATGAGGAAATAACTTCCTGGACCTTGCTTTCGTGTCTGAAAAGGTCGCTAATAATACCCCGTGTGAAGCAACAGAACAGTCAGTACAATCAGATCATTCTGCGCTTGAGCTCAGACTTCATATTTCCCGTGTTCCTCGCTTACCACAGACTACAAAATCATTATTCGTATTTCCTCATCTGCAAAATATCTTATCCAGCTGTCCGTGGAACTTGCTCGAATCCTGTCCATCCCTTGATGCCGCAGTTGACTTGTTCTATGACACAGCGCTCTTAAGGACGCCGTACTGAAGTCGATGGATACGAAGAAGTCATGTGGTCCAGATCACATTCCAGGAATTGTGTTACGTGAGTGTGCTGAGGAGCTGGCAACCCCACTAGCCATGATAATCAACTGGTCTCTTCTTGCAGGCAATTTCCCGTCCGAATGGAAGATAGGATATGTTATTCCAGTCTTCAAGAATGGTGACAGATCTTTATTTGTCAATTACAGACCAGTAGTTCTTCTTTCACTCATTTCCAAAGTAGCGGAAAGAGTTGTGTACAAAGCCTTGTACAGTG
Organism: Anabrus simplex; assembly: GCF_040414725.1. Classification (NCBI taxonomy): domain Eukaryota; kingdom Metazoa; phylum Arthropoda; class Insecta; order Orthoptera; family Tettigoniidae; genus Anabrus; species Anabrus simplex. The sequence continues at coordinate 44,036,692 of NC_090266.1, read as the reverse complement.
CAGTCAGTGGTTTAATTAATATTAACCAGCATGGTTTTGTCCAGAAACGCTCAACTAACACCAATCTTGCTGTGTACTCCCACTTCATATCTAGCGCTCTGGACAATTGCAAACAGGTTGATGCCGTGTACACGGACTTTTCCAAGGCTTTTGACTCTGTGCATCATAATGCTCTTCTGACTAAGTTGTCAGCACATGGCATTCATGGAAGCTTGCTTGAATGGTTTAAATGCTATCTTTATGACAGGAGATATTCAGTAAAATAAGAGGGTATCATTTCTCATTCTTATCAGCCTATTTCTGGTGTTTCACAAGGTTCACTACTGGGACCTTTGTGTTACCTTTTATTTGTTAATGATCTGCCATCACAAATCCATTCAAGCAACTACCTGCTCTATGCTGATGACCTTAAACTTTACAGGGTAATTGAAAAGATGAGTGACTGTGAATTGTTACAGTCTGATATGAATAATATTAGTGATTGGTGCAAAAAGTGGCATATAACCCTAAATATTTCAAAGTGCAGTGCAATTTCCTTGCAAGTCAGTGTATTCAATTATCATATAAAGGATCAAGAAGTAAAGCTTGTTAATATTATTAACGACCTTGGTGTTATTTTTAGTAAACAAAATGATCTATCTTTCAATGAGCATGTGTTAAATATCGTTAACAAGGCATTTAAAGCGTTACGCTTCCTCAAAAGAAATTGCAAGTGTTTGTTTTAAATCTGTGTCCCCTTTGAAAACCCTGTTTTTCTCGCTTATACGACTTAGTCTAGAGTACTGCTCTGAAGTGTGGATCCCCTCACAGCAATACTTAGTTAATGCCTTAGAGCGAGTACAGATCAGATGCTCAAAATGGATGAGTAAAAAGTGTTTGGGTATCAAGCTATCATCGATAGATTATAATTTGTTTTGTACAAACATGTGAATTGAGTCTCTTAAAACTAGGTGCAGGTATGTCAACGTACGTTTCATACATAAATGTATCAGTAATTTCCTTGAATGTCCCAATTTACTCCAGTTGCTCTCAATTCATGTTCCTTCTCGCAACACCCGACAGGCTGTCACCTTTCACTTATCCAGGTGCAGAACAGAATCACACAGGAACTCTTGGTTTATGCAGGCCCTAAGATCCCTGAACTAAATTAGCGGGATGGATGTATTTCTCTCGTCAGCTAGCGAAATTCGCAGACATCTAATGGACGCTTCATAGACAGTGTGTTGTTCCTTGTAACTTGTTTTGTGCATTTGGTAACTGAAAGTTATACTTCCTTCCTTCGATCATTTCATATGGTAAACACTTTTCTGTTTTCATGGTTTCTTTTCTTCCGTATGTGCTTTGTAAATATGTATATATTATATATTGCTTAGTTATAAGTAGTAGTAGTAGTAGTAGTAGTAGTAAGTGCTGTTAATATTATTATTTGAATGTATATCATCTGTAATTGGAGAATTAATAACTCTATTGATAAATAAACAAATCAAATCAATATGTACATTTGTGCTGATAGTATTTTCCATTATTTTCGTTAAAGATCAAATAAATCAGTATATTTCCTATGCTGCACTTTTGAAGGAAGGCATCTGTTGTTACATGTGATAAATATCATTTTTGATCCGTATTGATGGTATTTGATTGGAATAATAATAATAAGTTAATTTATTAATTTGACCACCTAATCAATACAATAAGTCTTGTCTTAGTTGATTTACATTGGCATGTTAACTGAAATGGTACATGTTTCGGCTTGTATTTAGGCATCATCAGCCATTAACTTGACCTTAAAATAGAATCAGGCACCTGATTTACATATACATGAAATAAAACAAATTTTTTTAAAGCCTTGAAGAGACTTTAACTAAAATTAACATATGGTAAAAGACTTGTAATGAAGTTTGTTTTAAAGATATTACAATGAGTGAGGAAATATACAATTGGTGAAAGTATTAGTGATATTGACATTAGAAGGCTTCTATTATAATTAAAATGAACAAAGCAACAGTTTGTTACATATATTATATGTAATATTTGTATCTTAAAGATTGTGAAGTATTGGAATGGTGGTTTTTTAATAAATTTGTCTGCAACTTTTACATGTATCGTACAGTGCATTCAATCTTGAGACATCATTTTAAGAAGAATGGAACTTAGGCAAAGTAATTTTAGATGTCATCCATTAGTACTGTATATTTGTGATACGTTTCTTTGTTACTCTATATAAAGCTTTATCATTGGATTATTTGCAAATTTTCCCAGCAGTGAATCATTTGTTTTATTCCAAGAGTAGTGTGCCAAACTTGACATTGTTTTGCCATCTGTTCTGAGAAACGTGAACTATCTCGCACTACCTCGTTCCTTCAAATAAAAACGGGAGTCGCAAGTAGTCTGTAAAATGTAAAATAACTTTTTTGGCGTTTTATGAATAAATAACTCGTGCCTTAGTATCTACCATAATAACTTGCATGGCATTACATTTAAACAATAATTTATTAATGTGTAAGTAGTGCCAATATCTCGAACATACGTTCGTGTGGTGCATTCAGTCTTCAAAGATATTTAAGAAGAATGGAACTTAGGCAAAGTAATATTAGATGTGACACATTTCTTCATCACTGTATGTAAAGCTTTATCATTGGATTAACCATTCGCGGGCAGCAGTCATTTATGGCCGTAGGCGGCAGAGAAAAAAAAATGCATGCAAACTTGGGGAAATTTACTAAAACCATGAAACTATCCCTAAATATACCACATAACTTGTTTAAGAGTGGAAATCCAAATTTGAAGCAGTTTGAAGGCAAAATAAGAAATTGTAAATTCATTTTTTTCATTGGAAGAATGACACAAGGCACACTTCAATTTATGATGTGACGGTGGTTAACTTGAAGTACACTGTAGTCCGCCATTATGAAATATATGTACAAAAAACTACCTTCAGTGATATTTTGGTTTATTTTTTTGTCTTTATCCATCAAAAAGTGAAGGAATCTGTCAGAAAATAATCATAGCTGTTGAACCTGATCTGTACACAAACAATACCCTGAATTTGTAAGTGTCAAGGTGATGGATCCTCAAAACTCATGTTGAGTGTGGTATACTTTGAAGCACTTACCTGGATGCAGGTAAGGCTTTGAAATGCAAGTTCTGCAGAAATACACACTGCACTTGCATTGACCTTGAGCCCTGCACACAACACGAGTGAGGGACTTGACACCGCTTCAGTCTATGAAACGTGGTATTCAATTTAGTCTCTCATTAGAGGGACCCGCTGAAGTTTGCTTTCTGCTTGCAGGAAGTGACTTGCGGAAACTTACCCTTTCCTCTACTCGGGACTCCACCAAACACCTCCTGAACTTCTTATGACTCATGGGGTTTTTACCACCTTGGTTTTGCACCATAGTGTATAGCAAGCATGAATTGACTATACATACTTCAAGTAGCCTAAAGAACATCTTTTTGTACCACTTACATGACTGTCTCATGAATTGGTATGCTGCAATATAGTGGTCAGTTCTGTCAACCCCACCCATGCTTTTAGTGTAGCCTAGCACTACATCGGGCTTGGAGACAGGTGGCTGGTTGAGATATTTAGAGGCAACTTCCGTGACTGCAGTTTTGTCACCCTTGTGACAGGTACTCAGCATGATCCCCCCTTTTCATTTTCTTTACATTGCCAGATAATAATAATAATAATAATAATAATAATACCAGTTGTGACCATACCCATTCCTAGTAGTTCGTTAGCTAGCTGTGGTGAGGTTTAATAAGTCAGTATAGATATAGTAACCTGAGGGTGGAATATTGACATTTTTTATGAAGGATGAGCACAGACTTTCCATAACCTGAGTAGTCTTCAAAAGTCCTGTGTTTTCATGGTCAGATTTTCCCATATAATGAATGAAATTATATAGGTAACCATTGGTACTGTCAGACAGAGCAAAAACTTTCAACCTGAAATTCGTAGGTTTGTTTGGGTTATAAATCTTGAATGAAACTCTTCCTTTGAAACTAATTGTACCTTCACCCACAGAAACGTCAGGACCTGGTTGATAAAATAACATATTTTTTCCTAATTTTCTCTAGAACACCCTGAATGTGTTCACCCTTTTTCAGAGGCATATTTCCTTCCCCATGAGTAAACTGCAGATTCCAGAAAATAAGTAAAAACTCATCCCGGGAGAAAACATCACTAAAAAATTGCATTTTGTTAACCCAGGCCGTTGAAAAATAGTCCTTGACATCTGGCAACGGGTGAAGCCCCATGTTGATGACGACACCAATAAATGCCTTTCTCACTCAATGTTGAGTGATGCCAATTTCTCATTCTGCTTTATTTTGTGGTCAGTGTTGCTTGTATTTTCCTTTTGTCCCCATGTAATTTAGTTTCACTGAGAATATTATCAAATATTTCGTCATCAAAAAATAGATGAAAATATTCTACAGGGGGCATATCAGTATCAAAGTGTGATTGGTAATATTGGCCCTTGATCAATAATATAATATTTGTTGGCCCAGGGTCACTATTACTCACGTCCGTCCAGTCGTCTGCTCTGTCGCTTTCTGTGTCGGCGTCACTTTTTTCATTGTTGCGCTCATACGAGCTGGAGAAAGAATTTTCGTCCTCAGACTCACATTCACTAAAATCATATTCTTCTTCGACCGTATCATCCAATATTGACACTATATTTGTATCACTGATCCGTTTTCACTATGCCATTTTACCGGAAATCTGCGAAAATACATAAGAAGTACACACACAAGAAAACTGCATCACGCAACGTATGTATTATGTAACTTCCACAAACAGGAGAAGAAACTCGGCAAGATACTGCGGGGATTTCTCTCACAGGAAGAGTTGAGAGAATAGCTCCTGCCATCTCTGAGCATATTTGGGTACCTCCCTGGCTAATAAACCCACGATTTTCGAACGGAACATATATATATATGTTTCCGCCCGAGAAGAGGTAATTGCCAATGTTGCCAGCAGTACTATATTAGTTGTTCATTTGTTTTATTCCAAGAGTAGCATGCCAAGCAGGACATCATGTTGCCATCTGTTGTAGGAAATGTAAACTATTTGCACTATCTTGTTCGTTCCCGGAAGTCGTAAAAATCGGCCGGAAGTCATGAAGTCTGCCCTAAACCAGATGAACGAATGAATGAACGAACGAACGAACCTGGAGGCGGAGAGCGGCCTGACTTCCTTGGCTCACTCCAACCTTCCCGCTCCCAAGAGTAGACTCTATTGAACGACTCTCAGCTCGGAGCGGGAGCGAATGAGCTAGCTCCCTCGAAAGAGCTATTTCGACCCATCACTACTTCCACAGAATGCCCATTGGGAATGAACACGTAATAACCTCCTAATAACTCTGTAATGCCTTCGTAGTCTACTCCATAATAGTACGGTAATGACCACAATTAAGGTTCTTCAACACCGCTAACTCCATAATGACTAATGGATAATGACCTCATACAGTAATGACTCTGTATTGAATAATGAATAATGACCTTGTCTCATGTGCATACGCTTATATATATATATATAGGCTTGCTCCACATGGCTTTAGCATCGCCAAAAGTCCACTGATAGCAACGCTCTAACTGAAACATCTTCAACCGTCTCTGTCGGCGCAACCTCATTCAAAATCGGAGCTATCTAAGTGGTTACCGAGCAGCCGATACAATAATTAGCGATTTCTGGTGTTCATCCACATTGATGAATAACCGTCTTTGGCCAATACTTCTCGGCTGTACCCCAGGTTTTCAAGCCACTTGTTGCAACACTTTCAACAGACTTCAACCATCTTTTAAATTAAGAATATAAAAATATATTAACCCGTAGAGAGCCAGACAACGATATATCGTTGTTTCGTATGTACGCGTAAAGTGCCAACCACAATATATCCAAATTCTATACAAGTTTGTACAACTCGGGCCGTCAAATTGCAACATCTTATGTGTCGAGTCCATAGAGAATTGTCATTAGATTTTAATTATGCCGCTAGATGGTGCGCAAATTCATTCATTATCAAGCATTGAATTTTTAAAGTCCGTGTTTTTCTACGACGTATGCTCTCCATGCCGCGTGAGTAAAATGGCGACTAGCGGGAGAAGTTATTTTGTTAACGATGAAGAACTGGCTGTATATCTTCATAATTTTTAGTGAAGAAGAGGATGATGAAGACTCAGATGAGGAATTCATTCCTCCAAATAGTGAGGAATAGGAAAGTGAAAGTGTTATTTGGAGTGATAACAGCGAGTTTTCTGTAAACACTCAACCACGTGCTCAAAGTCCGAGTGTAAACATTGAAAGTAGTAATGACCGTCTGAGTGACTGTACTGATGATGATGATGATGACGGCTCTAACAATATCCAACAACAAGAATTTCCTGTTTTCCGTCAAATTCAATTAGGTCAAGATGCAAAACACCAACCCTCACCTTATTATTATGATACTCCTGGCCCGAGACACGCCCCTTTGTCAGACGCTAACCTATAGCGTATTTTTATTTTACTTTTCACATCTCAATTATGGAACCTCATAACTACAGAGACAAACAGATATGAGAATTCATGTCTTTTCACCATAAGCCAGAGTATAGCAGTGGAGCCCGATTACATTGACTGAAATGAAGATGTTCATTCCTGTTTTGTTGGAAATGGGTATAACTAGAAGGCCGAGCATATTTTTATTGGGTCAAAAACTCCCCTTATATTCCATGGTTTGGAAATATGTTCTCAAGAAACAGATTCCAATTGATCTTGAGATTCTTTCATCTTGTGAACAATGGTACTGATCTGGTAATGATCTGGTTACCCTGACTACAATCCATGTTCCAGGTTCAATCCGATTGTTGAACATGCCCATTGTATATTACGATACCATTGTACATAACTCTTAAAATACTGAAGATAAAAACATGAAACTTTACATGTTTATTCGTCTGAAATAGGACATTTCAAAAAAGTCATCAATATTTATCGTCAAGTTGAATTTTCTGGTTTTTGTGTGTTTTGTTTCTGATTTTAAATTTTTCGTGTTTTAAAATTGTTTGAAAAATATTATTTTTTCGAAATACCCAAGAGCATTTTAGTGTTCTAATTTATTTCAGCAGTAAGAGTGGCTTCTCGTTAACATTTAATACAAATTTCAAGTCATAGTTATAATATTTGTGAACTATGTAGTCCAAAGAGTGAGATCCTGCAAAATTCTCTAAATCTGTCTGGCACTCTTAGCATATTCTGAGCACCTGGGCCTGGCACTAAGAGGGTTAAACATACTTTGGAACATGTTTCGTCTCATTTGAGACTTCAGCCATAACGTCTCATAGCAGATTACAATGCTCGTTCCTGTCTAATAATTTAGAAATGGAAGAACCCATGTCCGTTAAGATCTATTTGAGAATACACTGAATATAAAATATATACATTATTTACATAAAATTGTCCATCGCTTGCAAAACATTTTTATCTTCAGTGTTAAAATTTGAATGACATTTCTTGAAAATATGACATGCGAGCCATAATGTCTCCTAACAGATTACAATGCTCATTGTTGCTGTCTAATAATTTAAAAATTGAAGAACCCACGTCCTTTATGAATGCATGTAATGTAGTTTTTTGTAACATCTGAAGCAATCTCTTTTCACTTCTGATTCATTTAATTTAGAACTGTTATAACTTAATTGTTTCTTTTGCAGGTGTAATACTGTTACCATATGTATGCAGACATACATCCTGAAAATATTTTCATGCCACGTCGAGGAAAGGGACAGTTGTATAATTGCAGTGCCTCGGGGCTGTGTCTAGTGTTTCCTGCGTTCACTTGCCATGTACTGACTCGTGCAGCGTGTTCCACAGAGCAAATGTGGCCCGCTGCTACCCGTAGCTGTTGTCTTAGGGCAACCAAGTTTTGCAGGCCTGATTTAGGCTATCATTTCCAATATTTTGACATGGGATACTGTCAGATTATTGGAGATAATTTTTCCAAAGATAATTGGTATATTCTGTGAAGTCTATTCAGCTTACTCATGATTCGGTGACGAATTTTACAAAACGGAGAACACACACCAACCTTGCATTTTACACGTTCTGTTCTGACTCACGACTCTCAATTTCCGGCAGTACATATCTGACACTGGCTTATTAGAGCATCAGAAGAAAGCCTGTACAATCTTATGCCATCAGACATCCTTTTAGGAAATGTGGTTACATAGATTCACATTTTTCAAGAGTAAACTCTTTAGGCCAAGAGAGTGTTCATATAGGTCTGCCAAATACTGATCACACCCCCTTGTGAATTTGGCAGGTGTCGTCCTGTCGGGACAGGCGTGGGTACTATATCTCTCCAGACCTCCAATTTAAGAATATCTCCCTGATTTTTTAAAAAGTTGCCAAGCGTTGTGCACCGTATCAATAAGTAAGAATGGATTACCACCATATCCTCTTTTGTAATAGACAGTGTTCTCATATACACAGTCTGTCCCTCCTATATACGGATAGAATTTTCTGAATGAATTTGGACGGCCAGCTGACTAGAGATGGGAGTTGCATATCGCAATATGATAATGCATCCTATTCCATCAGAGTAAGCTGTTCCAGAAATATTATGTTCCACCGGAGACTGTAAACAAAAGTAACTGTCTCAGCGAAACCAAGGGAAGGTGGGGAGTTCATGACTAGCCAGCGGATATTAGGAAGCATAGCAGCTCGTTCAAGCGTGCACTCCTGTGCAGGTGCCAGTGCTAATTTTGAAACATTTAAGAGGCAACACTGGTATTCCTACTCGGTTACTTGTTAGCCGGTTACAGATATCCTTCAGTTATTGGAAGTGCTTTGTATTAGTCCTATAGGTTGTAATACATACAGTAGCGTAGTTCCTCAAAACTGTTACGCGTGGTCTTCCCACTTTGCATCCCGTGTTTCACGCTGTGTTGTGGTCAATGAGCAAAAGACCTGATACAGTTTGTGTAGATAAAACTCAAGTACAGGGAAACTGATTATAATTTGAAGAAATGCGTTGAAAGAAGGCATCTAATTTATTTATTTATTTATTTATTTATTTATTTATTTATTTATTTATTTATTTATTTATTTATTTATTTACACTGTTTACGTCCACATTGGACCCCCAAAATCAATCTCGTATAATAAAATCTTCAAGAAATAAGTACATCAAAAATAAGTTCATTTTTTAAAACTTGATCATTTCTTCTTTTCCCAAAACTTCTTCATTCTAGATGATCTTGCAGCCCGTTCTTCTGCTGATATACTGCTTACGTTTTGATGTTTTAAGTGATAGTTTTGTATATTTGTTGTTTAGAATCTTCTTCTCTCTTTTCTTTTTGCTCTGTAGTAATTTTCAATTCATCCAAATTGATTTATATTTCTTAAACAGTGTGTTTTTTGTTTTCCTATTCCAAAAGAAATGAAAGTTTCTTTTTTTTAATCTAAAATTTGGCAAACAGTATATGTGTCCAAAAAATGCAATCCTCCATTTTCTCATTGTAGCAATAATTCATTCACTCCTTGTAAATTACTGAACTCCACTGGCCATCAGCCTGATGTTTTTTATTAATAATTGTCTGGAAAATTCTTCTCTCCATTTTCTGCAGTTTGTATGTTGTTGTTTAGGTATAAAGTTTGAATAACGTTTCACTTGCATACGTTGCTTCTGGTTTGATGACAGAGTTACAGTATAATGGCGAAATTTAGCATTAATTGAAAGAGACTGTTTATTTGTAACTCGGCCATATAATTTGTTGTGCTCGTCTCAGTTTGAGAGTTCTATTATCTATGGATGCTTTTTCATTAGCATTCCAACTGACAATTTCACAAAGATATATAAATTTATTTACAGCTTTTATTTTCTGAGTATGTGGAGTGTCAACTTTAAAAGATGGTATCTTTCTAGTACCGGGCGAGTTGGCTGTGCGGTTGGGGGCACGCGGCTGAGGGCTTGCATCCGGGAGATAGTGGGTTCGAGTCCCACTCTTGGCAGCCCTGAAGATGGTTTTCCGTGGTTTCCAATTTTCACACCGGGCAAATTCTGGAGCTGTACCTTAAGGCCATGGCCGATTCCCTCAAACTCCTAGGTCTTTCCTATCCCACTGTCGCCATAAGACCTATCTGTGTCAGTGCGACATAAAGCCAGTAGCAAAAAAAAAAATATCATCTTCCTAGTTCCTCTACTTGAAATTTTGCTTCTTCTATACTATTTGCTAAAATCGCCAGGTCATCAGCAAATGCAAGACAATTTAGTCGAATATTTCTTCCAATCTTAACAGTCGGAGGACATACCTTACTCCATTCACGCATAATTTTTTCCAGCACACAAACATCAATGGGGATAATCCATCTCCCTGTCGGAAGGCATCCAGTAATAATAATAATAATAATAATAATAATAATAATAGGATGTAATTTTAAAATATCTACAATTTCTACCAGGTTTTTGCAGTTCAGGTAATGTGTATGGTACTCGAATATCAGATCCTGAAAAGCCATCGCAAGTGCCATCATGTGTATCTGTCCCTCCAGCAACTGTTACCTGTGGGCCAGTGCAGCAACAATCGCTATTATAATTTTTACCAGTACAAAAGAAAAGGGGTGATATACAGAAAAAAGATGTTGGACAAGCCACTTACACAGTTGTTTATTGCATATTTCCAACCTTTTTCTATGGGGGATGATGAAGGTTTTTGAGCCTTGTTATATTGGATTTTCCGAGCAACTTGGCTATGTGGTTTTCGTTATGTAGCTGCGAGCTTGTATTCGGGAGATGGTGGGATCACACCCCACTGTTGGCAGCCCTGAAGATGGTTTTCGATTGTTTCTCTTTTTCACACCAAACAAATGCCGGGGCTGCTTCTTCTTAGTGCAGGCCAAGGTCGCTTCATTCGTAGTCCTGACCTGTCCTATCCCATCGTCACCATAAAATCAATCTGCATTGGTGTGACGTTAAAAAAAAAAAAAAAAAAAAAAAAAAAAAAAAAAAAAAAATAGCAAAAAGAAGTGCTGGGTTAAACTATGCTTACTTTCTTCCTGATAGGATGGATTATTTCCTCATCCCTCATTCAGACACAGTATTTGAAGAGTTCTTCAGCATATTTTATAATGTCGGGTCCCATTATATGTTTAATTAACTACAGATCCTCGGACATCTAGGAATACAGAGCTACCTAGCAGTCGCTACTCATTTTATAAATAAGTTTCTATGTAATAGTTCTTGGAGTGTAAATGGGTTGTTGCAAACTTTTTATAGGAATAGTTACTATTGTGAGTGATGAGCTGGTGAAAGGGACAGTGGGAGAGAAGAAGAGATGGAGAGATGATGTAATGCTTTTTGCATACTTTCTAAGGTATGGCTAGGGCCTGCAAGAGCCAGCTGGGGCTAAACGACTGTTGCTTCCAAAAGCTGACTTGCAACTTGTATTATGTTACTTTTATATCCTAATACTCCAACCTAATACTACAGTGTAAGGGATACACAGGAACATGATACTGGAAAGTAACCATTTATCCCATCCCTACAGCTGACACCCTCTCCCTTGCAACTTGAGAAATTTGTGCAATTTATGATGTGCATTGATATCTGCAAAGTGAATATACTGTATTTGCAAATATAATTTTTAAGAATTGATCACTGCGCATGGCAGTGCAAACCATGTTCACTTAGGTTGCTTAATTACTCATTTCTTGGACTAAACATTTTAACTTCTGCCATGTCTCCTTAGACAGTTATATTTTTTGCTGACCTTTGTTTTCTCAAAGTGAATTGTTATTGTACTGATAAATACTTGTCTAAATGTTTTAAAAAAGACTTAATCGTATTGAGTAAAAAATTGAATCGAGCAAAAATGTTTTGAAATGGGCTGATATTTTTGCTAATGAAGTTTCGCAATTAACCCCCCCCCCCAAAAAAAAATTGGTGGCTGAAATTTGGGCTGCTTGTATTATTTGCGTCTAGGTTGTTGCAGTGTTCCTGTATACTGAAATCTGGTAGCCGGTATTTTTCTGCCCACTCTTAGCGAATCTGTTCTTGGCAGAAGCAACAAGTGTTTGTCCCGTATATATCATTTAGTTTGCATGACATCAGTTTAAGTAGTATCGCATGTTTAGAATGGCTGGTGGGAGTTCTTGTTATAGGTCGTTAGTAGCTAAAAAGAATTTTCACATTGTTGATGAGACATCACAAATTGATAATCACACTGCAGGAAGAAAGCACCTTGTCTTGAACGGACAAATAGTGACCACAAGGCATTTCGCGGATGAAAAACTGAGTTTTCTGAAATCTAAAGCAGGAAAAGAATCAAATGGATCATCAATCAGTCATCAATGATGCATTTAGGGCGGTCGCCCAGGTGGTAGATTCCCTATCAATTTCTTACCTCGTATTTACATTTATTTATAATTGTTTACCCCTGTGAGTGGGAGACGTGAATGAAGAATACACCCACAGTATCCCCTGCCTGTCGTAAGATGCAACTAAAAGGGACAACCAAGGGTGATAGAATTAGAACCCCTTTTTAAAAAAATGCTATTTATTCGGGGTGTCGACCTAAGATCTCTTGCCCCTACTTTGCACCATATGTTATGAACCTGCATTTATTTGGAAATTGCGGAAGTGTAAAGTGTTGAATGTGAGGAAAGGAACATTAAAGACGACACAAACACCCAGTCCCCAGGCCAGGGATATTAATCCTGTACAATTTAAAAATCCTGACCCGGCCGGAAATCGAACCCAGGGCCGCCGGGTGACAGGCGACGTGTTGCCCCCTACACTGCGGGGCCAGACTACGATTAGAACCATAAAAACTACTTGTTATTAGTATCATCAAGTGGGGAAAACCATAGGTCGCCTTTACTTGCGAGTAGTACCACTATGTTAGGTACACAATAGATCTGTGATTAGTAGCAATAGTGGGCGTGTCACTATAGGTTTACAGTACCCTTGATTAGTACCACTATATGCGGAACACCACGGGCTTACGTTGCCTGTGATTGTTACCATTGTGGGAATCACCACGGGTCTGGGCATTGCCTGTGATTAATAGCGCTATATGAGTGACACTGTGGGTCTGCTTTGCTGTGATTAGTACCCACTATGTGAGGAACATCACGGGATAGTATGAGTCCCTTTGATTAGTACACCATGGGTTTGTGTTGCCTACGAGTGGCACCCTTATGTGAGAAACACCATCGGTCTCCGTTACCTGTACGACGTACCGTACTTGTGAGTAGTACCATAACGTTTAGAACACCGTGAGTCTACACTACTCTTGATTAGTACCGCAAACTTGAGAAATATCATGGTTTTACTTTACCAGCTATAAGTACCATTATGAGGGACCGTTGACCTGGATTTTGGACACCTTCGGACAACAAGAATCATAGATTCAGAATTGTGCTTTGTAAGCAGTCCCTTGGGCGCTAATACTAATTTTTCAATATAGTTTCTGGGAAGAAGAGGCATTGTGGGTCAGATCCACTGGTGGTTTTAAGTTCATAATCATTGTCCATCCTTTTGAATTCTAGACAGTGGATCGATTTTGGAATTATTTTTAACTTTCAGTATTGAGAGTTGGCTCCGCTGATTACTTTAAATTCATATTTATCCTTTCGTTCTTCATCACATTTTAAATCCTAGTTAGTGGATGAATTTTGCTCTTATCCTTTCATTCTCATTTTGTACCATTAGGGGCCGATGACCTAGATGTTAGGCCCCTTTAAATAACAAGCATCATCATCACTTTGTATAATTGTTTACCTAGCTTTTTCTTAAATACCAAGTTCAAAAAAATTAGGGGAACATGTCTTGTAACATCTGGCATGTGAACATTAATGTGCTAGATGAGGTTCCAATGGTCGTACAGCATACCATAAGACCTTAGCTACTCAGCGTGTGTCAAAATGAAGTTATACTCCATCTGTAGGCGTAGCCATGCGTAGCCAGGTGACCCCTCAAAACGCAGTGAACAGCGGCGCGTCCGTGTGTAGTTGCGAGGTACACAGATTACTGCGGTCATTTGAGCATGTTGTTCGTAAACCAGTAACATCCCATGAGACATCTTAACATGGTTCAAGTCGCAAGGGCCGTCAATTATTCAACGTTTGTGAGAATCGCTACAGTGAGACAGGCCAGTTCACAAGGAGGGTTGGACAAGGTCGTGGACGCATGGCAACCCCACAGGATGACCGATATCTGACCATCTGTGCGTTGCGGCGTCATTCAGCAACTGCCAGGGAACTGCAATAAGACCTCAGGGGGCTCACTGAAGTCACGGTGTCTGGCCAGACAGTATGGAACAGGTTAAGAGAAGTGTCTTTACGACCTAGACGTCCTGTTTGAGTGCCCCGTTTAACACAGCAACATCGCGCAGCTTGCCTTCTGTTTGTCCGTACCCACGTCAACTGGCAACTTTGCCAATAGCGACCTGTGTTGTTCAGACGAGTCCAGATTTCCCCTGACACAGTGTGATGGACGTCAACGTGTATGGAGATGCCATGGTGAGCAATATATGCCAAATGTTGTCCAGGAAGGAGACCGATTCGGACAAGGTTCTGTGATGGTGTGGGGTGGCATCAGTATTGATGGCCATACGGATATTGTCTTCGTCCGTGGTAATCTTACCGCTGTGGGGTACGTGAAGGAGATACTGCTACATCATGTGTTGGTGCCTGCATACGGTGTTGGCCGTGAATTCGTACTCGTGCACGACAATGCCAGGGCTCATACAGCCCGCATCACCCGAGCTGTCTTGCGAGAACTGGGCATTCAAGAGATGGAATGGCCAGCAGTGAGTCCCGACCTTAATCCCATCGAGCATGTGTGGGATAGGCTTGACAGAAGTGTTTGTGAGGGTCCTGTTCCACCACAGACTCTCCCCAAGACCTCGAACAGTCTCTCATTGAAGAATGCGACCTGATACCAAAACGTAACCTGCGTCGACTTACACGGGGCATGCCAGGTAGGTGCCAAGCTGTGAAAAATGCTTGAGAAGGATATACACCATACTGAAGCTCTCCAACGGCGATAAAAATCCACCCTGGAGGACTCTTATCATATTGTTTTCACCCCTATTTGGACATTTCAGTTTGTCATCTGAAAATGAAAGCGAATCCATCTATGTTCTTTTGTATACTTCAACAGTAAAGAATAAAGGTTTACTTGGTAATGTACCTGGGTGTGAGGTATTGTTTTGTGGAGCATGGCATACGTTCAAAAACATTTTCCCCTAATTTTTTTGAGTTGTGTATTTTCAGTGAACTTGGAAGTTCATTGAACATTTCCCATGATAAATTATTTCAATTCCTTACTCCTCATCCTATTAATGAACATTTGTCCCAGTTTGTCCTCTTGAATTCCGACTTTATCTTCATATTATGATCTTTCCTACTTTTAAAAGTTCCAATCAAGCTTATTCTTCTACTTACGTCATTCCAAGCCTAGTCACTACTGACAGCTCGAAACATATCACATAATACCAATATAAATGGTCCGTTATAAATTTTCCACCTACTCATTCCTGGTTGCCAGCGTTTTTTCCCCGTGTGCTAAGTTGGGCTCATCAGCTGGTACTTAGCACACCCCCCAAAGACGCATGGCTAGTGCATACCATGGAGGTTCCCTATGGGAATCAACATCTATATCACATGTCACATAGTCGAGCATCTCGTCTCCTTACTCCCAGGTCTTCCCAGCCCGTAGTTTGGAACATTTTAGTAACAGTACTCTTTTGTTGGAAATCACTCAGAATAAATCTTGCTGCTTTCCTTTACATTTTCTTTTTCCATTTCTCGTATCAAGTATTCCCGGTGAGGGTCCCATACACTAGAGCCATACTCGAACTGCAGTCTTACCAGAGACTTATATGCCCTCTCCTTTACATCCTTACTACAACAACCCCCAAATACTCTCATAACCTTGTGATGAGACCTGTAACCTTTCTTAACTACCTCATTAATATGATTACCCCAATGAAGATCGTTCCTTATATTAAAACCTAGGTACTTACATTTTTCCTCATGATGTGCTCTCACCCCATCAACATCATAATTAAAACTGAGAGGACTTTTCCTCTTGGTGAAACTTACAACTTAACTTTCCATCCCATTTACATTCATACCATTGTTTACAGTCCATCTCATCTCACTACATTGTTTAAGCCTCCTGCAGTAATTTACAATCCTGCAACTCATTTACTTCTCCATACAGTACATCATGTTGTGCAAATATCCGTATCTGTGATTCCAGATCTTCACTTATATCATTTTTATAATAAGAAAATATAAAGGTCCAATAATACTGCTCCCCCACCCCCACCCCTCGTAATCGTTACAAGTAGGTAACACTTCACCTACTGTAATTCTCTGATTTCTGTTTTCTTTAAATGTAGCCACCCATTCAACCACTCCTTTGTCTAATCCAAATGCCCTTATTTTAGTCAGTAATCTCCTATGATATACCTTATCAAAAGCCTTGGATAGGTCAATAGCAATGCAGTCCATTTGACCTCCTGGATTTAAAATATCTGCTATTTTTGCTGGAATCCTTTAAGTTGAGCTTCACTGGAATAGCTTTTCCTAAACCCGAACTGCCTTCTATCAAACCAGTTAGTAAATTGCAAACGTGTCTTAATCTAATCAGAAAAAATGTTTTCCCAGAACTTACAAACTACACATTTCAAGTTGACTGGCCTGTAATTTTCTGCTTTATGTTTGTCACACTTTCCCTTGTATACTGGGGCTATTATTGCAACTCGCCATTCATTTGGTATAGCTCCTTCATGCAAACAATAATCTAATAAGTATTTCAGAGACCGGGCGAGTTATCAATGCAGTTAGGGGTGCGCGGCTGTGAGCTTGCATCCAGGAGATGGTGGGTTCGAATCCCACTGTCGGCAGCCCTGAAGATGGTTTTCCATGGTTTCCCATTTTCACACCAGGCAAATGCTGGGGCTGTACCTCAATTAAGGCCACAGCCGCTTCCTTCCCACTCCTACGCCTTTCCTATCCCATCGTCGCCATAAGACTTGCCTGTGTCAGTGCGATGTAAAGCCACTAGCAGATAAGAAAAAATAGTAGTATTTCAGATATAGCACTATGTTCTAACTCATAGCCTTTAATATATCCCCAGAAATCTTATCAATCCCAGCTGCATTTGTAACTTTCAACTTTTGTACCTTTTGATAAATATCTTATTATGATAGGTTAATTTCAGTATTTCACCATTATTAGTTGCCTCTTCTATCAAGACATTATATCCAACTACACTGGTGTCCAAAAGTTAAGCATAAGTTACGAGTAAGCAGGGCAACATGAAATAGACCGCAAATCGCACGACATATGCACCTACCAGCCTTACGTGTTCGCTCTGTATAGGAAAGGAGTGTTCCCTGCTTTGACTAGCGGCGTAACCAGAAGGTAAACACAGCCAGTTCCTGCGCCCCATATTCCCTCAGTCGTGTTTGCCCTGTTGTAGTGTGCAGTGTGTATCCTCGTGGTGAACGTGACAACATAATAGCACGACGACGCCATTTGGACCCCGTCTTGTAGGGTAGAATACTCGGCCGCCTGGAAGCAGGCCAGACACAGACCAAAGTTGCCGTGTTCTTGAATGCCTCACAAAAAGACATTTCTTGGCTTTGGAGAAGATTTCGAGACACAGGAGATGTTAGTCGTAGACCAGTACCAGGTCGACCAAGGGTAACCACCCCACAGCAGGACCGATATCTGGCCTTAACCGCCCAACGAAATCAGAGTGCACCTGCAAGACAATTGTCGGCGGAGCTTGCAGCCGTCTCAGGTTGCTGTTTTCCAGTAAACTGCGTGCTGGAGGCTCAGAACAGCAGGGCATTTTGCCCGACGTCCAGCGGTGTGCATCACGCTCCCTCCAGCACAGAGACGGGCCCGTTTATTGTGGAGCCATTAACATCAAAATTGGACCATGAATTAATGGAGGCATGTGCTCTTCAGATGAATCCCACTTCAGTTTGCAGAAAGATTCCCGTTGCACACTGATCTGGAGAGAATTGGGTAGCCGATACAACCGCAAGAACATCGGGAACGGAACCAGTATGGTGGTGGTGGCGTCATGGTCTGGGGCGGCATCATGGGTGGTCCGAGAAACACTAACGCTCCAAGATACAGGGATGAGGTACTGAGACCACTTGTTTGACTCGTCAGAGGTGCGGTTGGTCCAGACTTCGCCTTAGTGGACGATAATGACCGCACCGTGCTGCTCTGGTAGATGAATTTCTGGCTGGGGAAGACATTCATCACATGGACTGGCCAGCAAGGTCTGCGGATCTGAATCCTATAGAACATGCCTGAGATGCATTGGGGAGGCGAATTGCATCCCGTCGCCCTCCACCAAGGACCCTCCATGACCTTCGCATTGCCCTATCGGAGGAATGGTATCGACTGCCACAAGAGCTCCTGGACCATCTGATAGAGAGCATGCCACGTCGCTGCGAAGCAAGTGTGGCCGTTAGGGTTAACCATACACCCTATTAACAGCATATTTTGTTGTGGAAGACATTTCCAAATTTTGTTAGTTGTTGTCAAAGTTGTACCTTAGCTATCAGAACCATTCTGACACTGTTTTTGGAACAAGTTATGTGACATACGGTGTGTGTAATTCAACTTCCGTTTGTTCAGCAATCCCTCTGACATTCCTGTCAGGCAGTATGGCCTCGCTTAGTGATTATGTTTAACTTTTGGACACTAGTGTACCTTTACATATTGCTAACTGAATACTTCTGCCATATACACTCCCCTTGTTCGTTAATCATCCTAGGAATGTCCTTCCTGGAACCTGTTCCTGCTTAAAGTATCTATACATGTCCTTCCATTGCTCCCTAAAATTGATGTGGCTCCCAATTATGTTTGCCATCATGTTTTCCTTAGCTGATTTTTTTTTTTTTTTCTCTCTTTTAAATGTGCACATCTGTTTTTACACTGCTCAACAATATCTTTAAATCCATCCCATAAGCTGTTTACCATTTTCGATTGATCATAATTGCTACTTAATAATTTCCCCATTCCCTCTTATCTGCCATTGGTATGTATTGCCTAATAGTCCTACTTTTACAGCATTCCTTTCTAACATATTTATTTTTAACTCTGACAAAGATAGCTTTATGATCACTAGGGGGCGGATTTATATGACCTAAAAATGTATGAAATATGTATGCACTTATGACCTAAAAAACATAAAAATATGACCTATAAAATTCAAAATATGACTTAATGAATAGCATCTACGTTACATAGAAGCACTTTTATTACGATTGCTACAGGCTGCAATTAATTTACAGTTTTAAAAATGTTTAATTCTTCGAAATCTCTAACCCAAAATCAACTAAAATGATTAATATTTCATGAACTCGTTAAGATTACACTGCATACTCCTAGGCAAGGACGGACTCTGTGGAAGACATAAACACTACAGTCAATTTTACTGTTCAATATTCAATCAGTTTTAATTTATACACAAAACATATGTTATTTGAAAGAAACTTTCATACCTGATCTAGTCTACATTATCAGAATTGTTGCCATTTATGACCACATGCATCTTAAGATTGTTGAATGAGAATCCCCTCCTGTTGTCGCTGAGTAAGGTCTTGTAGCGAGAAAAACTTCTTTCGACATCACATGATGTAACGGGAGCGTACGTGAATAGAGTTAAATAAATCACTTGGAGAAAATTTCTGGAAATCTGCAGATGAAGGGTTTCCACAAAGAATGTCACTTATTCCACGCAGGTACACAAGTCCACTATTTTTTTCCAGTACATTTTCTAATTTTCTACACACCCTAGATGCTATTGTCCCTTTCGCAAGCTTTAATTCCTGTTCAATGCACTTTACAACATCCAGTGCATCGCTTAGTTCTGCATCTGAAACTTCCAGTTGCGTGATTGCTCCAGATAAAGAATTAAAATCGGGCTTTATGTAAGCCAGGTCCGCTTTTAATGTAGTGCTTGAAAATAAATCTTGAGTGGTTTTTATGGAGGACAATTCTGCAGGATCAAAAGTCTTCACGATCTTCTCCACGACATCTAGGTTGTTGCAATAGTACACTGCGGCATCAAGCCAAGTCCCCCATCGCGTTATAACTGGCTTGGGAGGTAGGGGTAGTGAAGGTGCTTCTTGAAATTTCTGAACGCGAAGTGGAGCTTTGACAAACACTTTCTTACAGTTCAATATTAATTTATCAACTTCAGGGTAGCTACTTCTGACTTCTTCAGCTGCCCTATGCAAGGCATGTGCAAGACATGTCACATGTATCATTTTCGGGTATAGCATTTTAAGACCCTTGGCTGCCTTCACCATATACGGAGCAGCGTCAGTTACAAGTAGAAAAATGTGCTCTCTCTTTGCCCCGTTTGGCCACAACAGATTCATTGAATTGTCGAAGAGAACTGCAATGGTGGAATGGTTTGTCTTCTCTAGCACTTCACATGTCGGGAGGAACGTATCTCCAGGCCGGTCTTCCTTCAGCGTGCCAACGATCACATTTGCTACATATCTTCCATCCACATCTGTGGTCTCGTCTGTTGAAACCTATATCTTACTGTCTCCCACGCCACGCCTTATTATATCCAATATCTCTTCATAACAAGGGGTCAGATAGTCCTTCCTGAGAGTAGATTCGTCGGGAACAGAATGCTTTGTATATTTTTCAAGAAACTGTCTGAAGCTTCGGCTGTTAAGTTTCTTTAAAGGGATATTAGACGGAACCATCATCTTGCAGAGATCTTGTGAAAATTGTGAACACTGTGAAATTGATGTCGGGGATTCAAATAGCAGACGTTGCCTATTTTCGAGTGCAGAATATCTAGTTACACAATTCTTATGTTTTACAGTATTACAGTATTGTTGCACAGAGAAGCATTTTTCGGCAGTAACTTTTACCTCACACAATTTACAGAATAATCTCACTCCATCCGTACTGAATATGTTTTCACCGAACTCGCGAACAAAACTTCGCAACTTTCCACAAATTGAGACTTTCGTTTTGGGCATATTGAAAGGAACTGAATGACTGAAGCTCCCTAATGATCAAGGTCATTCAGTGTGTTGAAGGTGGAAGAGGGAAGGGGAAGGGGAGAGATAAGAACAAATAACTGCAGAATTACTTCTGCTTCCGTGTAAACAATAGCCCGGTTTCCAGGAATTGACCCAGCTAACAAACAATAGCTCCTACCTGTTAGAAACATTCCATACACTACTTTATAATGGTTCTTCAGTAGTATATTCCAGTCTATCCTGAAAAATAATTTCTAGAGCTTATTCTGATTTTTATAATACGAAATTAAAATGAAAATTACCAAAATATGCCGTTATAATGATATTTTGTTGAAAATATGCCATAAAACTTAAGAAACCCAAAATATGCATTTATATGCCCAATGAAACCTGTTTAATTTTGATTATCATGCTTGGAAACGTGTTGAAAATACAAGACTATAAGATATAATGTTAAGGGAAAAAATATGACTGGTCATAGAAATCCGCCCCCTAATGATCACTTATACCATCTATCACTTCAGTTTCCCTATAGGGCTTATTTGGTTTTATCAGCACCACGTCTAGAGTATTTTCCCCTCTGATTCTGCTATCCTTCCCATAATAACTTATTCACCATTTGTTTGTCATGCTTTCTGTTATTCACATTCCCTACCCAGTTCAGATCACCGTCTATGTATCGTTCCCCTCATAGCTGATAATCTCGTGAAATAATTCTGCATCAGCGTCAGTACCAGCCTTGCCAGGTCTGTACACCCCAAAAACATCAGAGATGTCTTACACTTAGCATTCCACTTTTTTGTAGCTTACAAATTCTTCCCTAACTGGTATAAATACTCCACCTCATATTGTTCCTAACCTGTTTCTATGATAAACACTCCAGTTCCGTGAAAAAATTTCCGTATCCGTAATATCACTTCTCAGCCATGATTCAATTCCTTTTACACTATCTGGTAAATATATACCTATCAAATTGTTTCTATTCCTTTCTTTACAATACTTCTACCGTCTTACTAATAAAAAGACCTTGTACAGTAGTTTAACTCTTGTTTAGTTATACAGTGAATAAACCTTGCATAAGCGTTTTACATTTTTCTTACTAATAAATGAGGTATATGCATTGTATTACTATACAGCACGTATACACTCGTTCCAAGGCGTAGGAATCTCTTCATGCAGTTCACTGACATATTTCGTACGTTCACCGCCTTTATGATCGCTTCTACTGGTTGTCTACATGCAAAACTTTCCGGAAAGTCGCACAGTAGCATGGCATATTGAAAAGGCAGTGGCAACACTAAGTGAGACAGCTGGAAATTGGCTTATACTGATATCAACATTTCTTCAGCTTGCTTGTGTAATGAACGCCAAAAAAAAAAAAAAAAAAAAAAAAATGGAAAGGCTTAAGAAAAGAGCAATAGCTCCTAACTTGGATAGTACGGAAAACGTAAGCAATTGTAATTGAATCAGTGAGTTGAAAAGGGTACACATTCCGAAATCCTTACTTTTCAGGAGAACGGAAAACCTGTTTTGTAGCTAAACGAAAGGTTTGATCAAAAAAGTTTCTATTAGGCATTTATACATAATATTTCTGCACATTCAACTACAAAGTATGGAAATTGTTTTACGTACGGTTTTCAAGTTATACCATTTTTTATGTCAAGGAATATGTCCCTTTTTATACTCAAATTTGAAAAAGATCTAAGATCTTTGTAGAGGCAGATAGTGTATAATAAACTCACAATTTTAAAAGTCTGTTAAGCAGTAATACATTGTACAGAGGAATAAATAAGTTACAAGATCGTGAGCAACTGCAAAATGACCTCGGTAATGTTGTGAGATGGACAGTAGGCAATGGTATGATGATAAATGGGGATAAAAGTCAGGTTGTGAGTTTCACAAATAGGAAAAGTCCTCTCAGTTTTAATTACTGCGTTGATGGGGAGAAAGTTCCCTTTGGGGATCATTGTAAATACCTAGGAAAGATCTTCATTGGGGTAATCACATAAATATGATTGTAAATAAAGGGTACAGATCTCTGCACATGGTTATGAGAGTATTTAGGGGTTGTAGTAAGGATGTAAAGGAGAGAGCATATTTGTCTCTGGTGAGACCTCAACTTGAGTATGGTTCCAGTGTATGGGACCCTTACCAGGATTACTTGATTCAGGAACTGGTAAAAAAATCCAAAGAAAAGCAGTTCGTTTTGTTCTGGGCGATTTCCGACAAAAGAGTAGCGTTACAAAAATGTTGCAAAGTTTGGGCTGGGAAGACTTGGTAGAAAGGAGACGAGCTGCTCGACTAAGTGGTATGTCAGATCAAAAAATTAGATGTATGGCTTTTCAGGCGCTTGCCTTATTAACCAGCGTTTCGTCTTAGGTCTGACACTAGACTCCTCAGAGTGGGATGTGTAAGACCCCACCCACTGACGCTGAGGTGTATGTAGGTGCATTGTGGAGTCTTATCTCCCGTACGCAGTTATCAGACTGTGCCCCGTGAATAGGCTTCTGATAAGTTCACCTGCATACACCCCAGCGTCAGTGGGTGGGGTCTGACACATCCCACTCTGAGGAGTCTAGTGTCAGACTTAAGACGAAATGCTGGTTAATAGAGCAAGCGCCTGAAAAGCCATACATCTAATTTTTGATCTGATTTTTTGATATGCTCTATTGGTAGAAAAATATCTAATTCCCTCCATGGGAACTTAGAATTTCCATTTAAGTGGTATGTTCCCAGCTGTCAGTGGAGAGATGGCATGGGACAACATCAGTAGACGAATAAGTTTGGATGGTGTCTTTAAAAGTAGGAAAGATCACAATATGAAGATAAAGTTGGTATTCAAGAGAACAAATTGGGGCAAATATTTGTTTATAGGAAGGGGAGTTACGGATTGGAATAACTTACCAAGGGAGATGTTCAATAAATTTCCAGTTTCTTTACAATCATTTAAGAAAAGGCTAGGAAACAGATAGGGAATCTGCCACCTGGGCAACTGCCCTAAATGCAGATCAGTAGTGATTGATTGATTGATTGATTGACAAACATACGCCCAACCATCACTTCTTTTATAACTTAGTTATTCATTGTCATTCCGTGAGACAGCTGGAAATTGACTTACATTGATATCAATATTTCTTCAGCTTGCTTGTGTAATGAACGCCAAAAAAGAAATGGAAGAGCTAAGAAAAGATCAAAAGCTGCTAACTGGGGTAGTATGGAAAACGTAAGCAATTGTAATTGAATCAGCGAGTTGAAAAGGATACACATTCCAAAATCCTTACTTTTCAGGAGGAGAGACTGAGCTCGATAGCTGCAGTCGCTTAAGTGCGGCCAGTATCCAGTATTCGGGAGATAGTAGGTTCGAACCCCACTGTCGGCAGCCCTGAAAATGGTTTTCTGTGGTTTCCCATTTTCACACCAGGCAAATGCTGGGGCTGTACCTTAATTAAGGCCATGGCCGCTTCCTTCCCATTCCTAGCCCTTCCCTGTCCCATCGTCGCCATAAGACCTATCTGTGTTGGTGCGACGTAAAGCAACTTGCGGGGGGGGGAAACTTTTCAGGAGAACGGAAAAGCTGTTTTGTAGCTAAACGAAAGGTTTGATCAAAAATGTTTCTATTAGGCATTTATACATCATATTTCTGCGTATTCAACTACAAAGTATGGAAATCATATTATGTATTATGGTTTTCAAGTTATGCTATTTTTTTATCTCAAGGAATATGTCCCATTTTATATGTACTCAAATTTGAGAAAGATATTTGTAGGGGCAGATAATGTATAATAAACTCGCAATATCAAAAGTCTATTAAGCAGTAACACATTATTACACAAAAATACGCCCAACCATAATTTCTTTTATAGTTATTCATTGTCATTCTGTCTCTTTAAAGTGTTTTACTTTACGAAGATGTCTAGCTTCCATAACCTCTGAGAATGGTGTATGTATTCTATGTTTAAAATATCGTGAAGATCATCAAAGTTATCATCCATTCTTTCAATGTGTGTTCAATGTTAAATGGATAAGTCGAATATTTCACCACGATTATATTACAATAGACAATAAATACTGGCTTTTTACGGACACCTATCCAGAATGGACTCAAATAGATTATCTCATAGGATCTTCAAGGCTGCTAACAAGGGCAAAGCTACTGGGTTCGTGTGGATGAAGCAAGTGGAGAAGGACCTTTCGGAACTCCACATAAATCAAAACGACATAGCTGATCGGAGTAACTATCATTCAACTCTTAAAACTAAATCCTTTGTAACATCCCTCACAGAAGTTACCCACAGACCAAAAGACGAGACCAGGAAATGGTCTGAGGAACGTAAGATTGAATTTAGCCGGAAAATGAAGGACTACTGGGCCATCAGGAAAGCTCGAGGTACCAACAAGAAAACAGCTGCCAAACCAGCCGCTAAGAACACCAATTGTGGCAAACAACGACGATGACTTCAAGAAACAGCTAAAACACAAGCACCGTGGTCCATAGATGGCCCTAACGAATTAAAAAAACTACAAAAATAAACTTCTCACTCGTTTCTTTTTCCGCTACTCACTGTTATACAACGCTTATACAAGGGTGCTGGTCTGTATAAGCAATTCAATGAATAACTACAACAGATGTATACACAGGAGGCTTATACACTTTTAATTAGTAACGAATTTCACATAAACGGTGTATAAACCTTCTATAAAAGTTATACACCGTTTATTAGTAAGACGGCTACAGTTTAACACTAACAATTTTATGTTTTGCTTCCTATGCTGTCATCGCCGCTTCCAGGTCCACCCTGTTTGCCTGAATGTACCTCCCTATAACTCTTCCAAACAAACCTCCTAATTTATATGTACCATTGCGGCTCAAGTGAAGGCTGAGCGTAGATCCCTATCTCGTACCCACCCATTAGGATCTGCAAATCTCGCTCACAATTTCCCACCTACCCATTCCATAGTCTCATTTAAATCCCCAATTTGGCCGTGCGCGTAGAGGCGCGCGGCTGTGAGCTTGCATCCTGGAGATAGGAGGTTCGAATCCCTCTATCGGCAGCCCTGCAAATGGTTTTCCGTGGTTTCCCATTTTCACACCAGGCAAATGCTGGGGCTGTACCTTAATTAAGGCCACAGCTGCTTCCTTCCCACTCCTAGTCCTTTCCTATCCCATCGTCGCCATAAGACCTATCTGTGTCAGCGCGACGTAAAGCCTCTAGCAAAAAAAAGCAAATCCCCAATTACCCTCCATTTAGTATCCCTCCTACACAGTATCCTACTGATGACAATCTCTGCTGCCATGAACCTACTACGTTGGTGTAGCGGGGGGGGAGAGGTGATACTCGAACATGGTGCGTCCCAGGTGGCGGGTAGGGGGGTCCTAACCGGCTTGCTGGCAGACTTGAAGGAAATAAAATACCTCTCACGGACCAAACACACAACCCTCTGTGGGTGGGGGACACAGGCGAAGAATACACACATGGTATCCTCTGCCTGTCGTAAGAGGCGACTAAAAGGAGCGACCAAGTGATGATCACTTTAGAACCATGAGACTACTTGTATTTAGTACCATCACACAGAGAACACCATGGGTCGCTCTTACTTGCACGTAGTACCACTATGTCAGATACAAAATAGGTTTGCGATTAGTAGCAACAGTGTGTGCCAACAGGATGCATTTTACAGTACCTGTGATTCGTACCCCTATATGAGCGACGCCATGTTTCTGCAAGTGACAACTCTCATGATTGGTCCATATTGAAACTGACTATAAGCAAAATTTTCACAAAATAATTTATTTATTATCACCACCTATTCAATACATGCCACGTGTTTTGTGGTAGAAATTTACATTATCTGTATATATATATATATATATATATATATATATATATATATATATATATATATATATATAAAATAAGAGTTTTGCCTGTACATTGCTCACAATTTGAAAAGAATGGTATATCTGTATCGGTCATGTCCATAGTAACAAGGAAATGCACTTTTTACTTTTCTGTAATTTCTGTCTGTCATGTATGTATGTATGTATGTATGTATGTATGTATGTATGTATGTATGTACACGCATCACTAGAAAACGGCTGAAGAGAATTTAATGAAAATCGGTATGCAAAGTTGGGGAATGAGTCGCTACAGTCTAGGCTATAAACAACTTTATTCACGCTGAATGAAATGGTAATCTAGGGGAAGGCATAAAATTTAATTCTCAAATATTTATATTATTAGTGGTCGTATCGATAAATACTACATATAGTTTGTAAAATACTGGACAGTTTAATATCGAAGTACATCAGAGGGATATGTGATGATAAAAATTGGTTCATGAGGAGCCAGTATGGATTTAGCAAGAAATTTTCTTGTGAGGCACAACTGGTGGGATTTCAGCAGGACATATCAGATCAGTTGGATTCAGGAGGTCAGTTAGATTGCATAGCCATAGATCTTTCCAAAGCCTTTGATAGAGTGGAACATTGAATATTATTAAAGAAATTGGAGGGAATAGGATTGGACGTAAGGGTTACACGTTGGATAAAAACATTTCTAAATTCAAGGGTTCAGAAAGTCAAAGTACAAAATAATGCATCTCAGGAAGAGAAAGTTTGGAAGGGAATTGCACTGGGTAGTATAATCGGTCCGTTACTTTTCTTAATATACGCAAATGATTTAGGGAACAATATAACATCAAAAATAAGATTGTATGCAGATGACATAATTGTTTTCTAGGGAAATAAACAACATTGAGGATTGTTCAGAATTACAAAGGGACCTTGAAAGTATCCAACAATGGGTTGAAGAAAATAATATGAAGGTTAATGGAGGCAAATCAACTGTTACAACTTTTACAAACAGGAGCTTTAAAACTGGATTTGAATATACTTTACATGAGGTAGTTATCTCAAAACATGGCAAGTGCAAATACTTAGGTGTGAGATTTGAAAGTAATTTGCACTGGAAGGGTCATATTGATGACATTGTTGGGAAAGCATACAGATCGTTACATGTCATAATGAGGCTACCTAAAAGATGCAACAAAGAATTAAAAGAAAAAGTTACTTGAGTATGGTTCGTCCATTATTGGAATATGCAAACAGTGTTTGGGATCCTCACCAAGAATACCTAATGAAAGAAATAGATACTGTGCAGAGGAAAGCACCAAGATTTGTAACAGGGGATTTCAGGAGAAAGAGTAGTGTAACAGAAATGTTAAAGGAACTTGGGTGGGAAACTTTAAGTAAGAGAAGGGAGAAAACTAGACTTATAGGATTATATAGAGCCTATACAGGAGAAGAAGCATGGGGAGATATCCGTGAGAGGCTTCAGTTGGAAAATAATTATATCGGCAGGACTGACCACAAATATAAAATTAGAAGGAATTTTAGCAGAAGCGATTGGGGTAAATTTTCATTCATTGGGAAGGGTGTGAAGGAGTGGATCAGTTTACCAGGGGTAGTGTTTGATCCTTTCCCAAAATCTGTACAGATATTCAAGAAGAGAATAAACAGCAACAGAGAAAATAAATGAAGTGTTAGAGGGCATTCGACCAGTGCAGGTTATTGTAAATTTAAAAAAAGTGTGTGTGAATAAATTAATTCCATCCCCTGGTCTAAGGAGTTTGGACAGCCAAAGTAGGGGACTGCCTGTAGGGGTGAAGTACAGTGGGGACTTCGAGGGCCCTGGGACCACTACGGTAGCTGTGAAGGCCCTTCAGGAACTCTGAAAAGTGGTGGCAAAAGGGGCTCTGGTTAAGACGCAGCAGGTCGTTATGCTACGTAGGATCCAGAACGGGTAAGAAAAAAAGGTAAATAAATAAATGCAATGTAAATATTAATCCTATACCAGTTGTATAGTATCATTTGAAGTAATTCCACATACTGTATATCAGTTGACTATATTTGTAAGTAGTACAGGAGATATTATAATTAGAATTTTGTAAATAATATAAATTTATTAAGGATGAGCTGCGTGTTTAATAGAAAACATTGTTAGCGTAAATTGTATAATATTGTATTATAGGAAAATTTTCTTCTCTTGTTAATTTAATATTTAGTGCTTGACAGTAATGTATTTTAGTGTACCATTTGCCACCGAGGTAGACACCTCATTTGCAAATAAAGATATTTTGATTTGCTTTGATGTCTGTTACTTCTAACTTATAAATTAGATGTCCTGAGTCCACCCAGCTTTCGCTTCCATAAAGCAAAGTTGGTCTGAAAACAGACCGATGTAAGGACAGTTTTGTCTGGGAGCTGACTTTCTTCTTACAGAATACTGCTGATCGCAACTGCGAGCTCACTGCATTAGCTTCACGACACCTTGATTCAATCTCACTTACTATATTACCATCCTGGGAGAATACATAACCTTAATACTTGAAATCATCGACCTGTTCTAGCTTTGTATCATTAATTTGACATTCAGTTCTGTTGAATTTCTTACCTACTGACATCAATTTGGTCTTCGAGAGGCTAATTTTCATACCATACTCCTTGCACCTCTTTTCAAGTTCCAAGATATTACACTGCAGGCTTTTGGCACAATCTGCCGTTAACACTAAGTAGTCAGCATAGGCCAGACTGCTTACTACATTTCCACCTAACTGAATCCCTCTCTGCCATTTTATACCTTTCAGCAGATGATCCATGTAAACTACGAACAGCAAAGGTGAAAGATTACAGCCTTGTCTAACCCCTGTAAGTACCCTGAACCAAGAACTCATTCTACCATCAATTCTCACTGAAGCCCAATTATCAACATAAATGCCTTTGATTGATTTTAATAATCTACCTTTAATTCCATAGTCCCCCAGTATGACGAACATCGTTTCCCTCGGTACCCTGTCATATGCTTTCTCTAGATCTATGAAACATAAATACAACTGCCTATTCCTCTCGTAGCATTTTTCAGTTACCTGGCGCATACTGAAAATCTGATCCTGACAGCCTCTCTGTGGTCTGAAACCACACTGGTTTTCATCCACCTTCCTCTCAACGACTGATCGCACCCTCCCTTCCAAGATGCCAGTGAATACTGTGCCTTGTATACTAATCAATGAGATACCTCGATAGTTGTTGCAATCCTTCCTGTTCCCTTGCTTATAGATAGGTGCAATTACTGCTTTTGTCCAATCTGAAGGTACCTTACCATCACTCCATGCTAATTTTATTACTCTATGAAGCCATTTCATCCCTGCCTTCCCACTATACTTCACCATTTCAGGTCTAATTTCATCTATTCCTGCTGCCTTGTGACAATGGAGTTTATTTACCATCCTTTCCACTTCCTCAAGCATAATTTCACCAACATCATTTTCCTCCTCCCCATGAGCTTGGCTGTTTGCAACACCACCAGGATGATTTCCTTTTACATTGAGAAGATGTTCAAAATATTCCCTCCACCTCTCCAGTGACTCCCTGGGGTCTATTATGAGTTCACCTGAATTACTCAAAACACTGTTCATTTCCTTTTTCCCTCCCTTCCTAAGATTTTTTATTACTGTTCAGAAAGGTTTCCCTGCTGCTTGACCTAGCCTTCCCAGGTTGTTACCAAAATCTTCCCACGACTTCCTTTTGGATTCAACAACTATTTGTTTTGCTCTGTTTCTTTCATCTACGTACAAATCCCTGTCTGCCTCAGCCCTTGTTTGGAGCCATTTCTGATAAGCCTTCTTTTTACGTTTACAGGCTGCTCTCACTTCATCAGTCCACCTAGCTGTTCGCCCTTTCTCATCTTTACACACAGTTGTTCCTAGGCATTCCCTTGCTGTTTCTACTACAGCATCCCTGTATGCCACCCATTCACTTTCTATATCCTGAACCTGCTTACTGTCTACTGTTCGAAACTTCTCACTAATCATATCCATGTACTTCTAATTTCCTCATCCTGGAGATTTTCTACCCTTATTCGTTTGCAGACAGATTTCACTTTCTCTACCGTAGGCCTAGAGATACTTAGTTCACTACAGATCAGATAATGGTCTGTAATCATCGAAAGATCCTTGGAAAACTCGTACATTCCTAACAGATTTCCTGAATTCAAAGTCTGTTAAGATTATGGATCTGGTACCCCTAGCCTCCCATGTGTAGCGGTGAATAGCCTTATGCTTGAAGAATGTATTCGTAACAGCTAAACCCATACTAGCACAGATGTCCAGCATACGCTTCCAATTCCCAATAGGTTCCATATCTTCCCCACATTTACCAGTCACCCTTTCGTATCCTTCAGTTCTATTCCCAACTCTCGCATTGAAATTGCCCATTAGGACTATTCTATCCTTGCTGTTGACCCTGACCACGATGTCACTCAATGCTTCATAAAATTTATCAACGTCATCTTCATCTGCACCCTCACATTGTGAATACATGGACACAATTCTAGTCCTAATTCCTCAAACTGCCAAATCTACCGACATCATTCGCTCATTTACGTGCCTAACAGAAACTATGTTGCGTGCAATGGTATTCCTGATAAAGAACCTTACCTCAGACTCTGCCCTTCCCTTTCTAACACCCGTCAAGTACGCTTTATAATGTCCTATCTCTTCCTCGTTATCTCCCCTTACCCGAATATCACTTACTCCTAGCACATCCATATGTATCCTCTTTGCTGACTCAGCCAGTTCTACTTTCTTTCTTCCATAAGCCCCAATAATATTGATAGCTCCCCATCGAATTCCATTTAGTTCACCAAGGTTTTTCCAAGGAGTCCCTCGCCTGTCAAATGGGAGTGGGACTCCGTTACTCCCGTAGGTCCGAGGCTTGCTTAAAATGTTCTGAGCTCGGTAAATTCATGAGGCAGTATGTTACCTTACTTACACATAGTCCAAGTGAGGATCTCTCCTCTAACTGGTTATGGACCATCGGTAAATTATATAGTCCTAGCCGCCTGAGCACAAGGAGGGCCAGGACTCAGAATATGTCCGAGATGCCCACTCCCATTCCATAACAACTGGTATCCCGACTCTCAGGACCACTTACTAGGCTACTCAGTCGTTGCCCATGGTTCACGAACTAGGACGCGACTACAGTAACCCACAAACATGAACCACATATAGCATTAAATTTCCGACCATTTATGTCTTATACATTTTTACCGTACCAGCTATGATAACACAGATATTCTTGTATTTGTATTTTTGTTGCTAAGTCCATATCAACGCCAAGCCATGAGAAAATGGGTTAACAGAATTTAATGAAAATCGGTATATAGAGTCGGGGAATAAGAAACTGCAGTCTAAGCTATAAACAATTTTATTCCCCCTGGGTGAAATTGTACTTTTAGGGGAAGGCGCCTAATATTTTTAAATACCTACGTTTTTGGTTCTGTCGAAAAGTACTACATAACAAAAGTTACAGAGAATACAATTTCCGATCCTTTATGTTTTATTCAGTTTTACCATACCGACTATGATGAATGGTATTTCAGAGTGGGAAGAAAACTAAATGTGAAGGCCTACAGTATCGAAAGCACATGACATTGATCAACAATAACATTACATTGACCATTGTTTGCTGTGATGTTATTTGTCTCATGCTGCCTTTCAACTCCGATTGATGGGATTACTGCTGCGTACCGAATATCATAGCCTGCCTGAATATTGGCAGGAAATAGCCGGGGAGTTAGAAAACTTTCTTCTTTAGCATGCCATTGCTCTGGTTCATATACTTTCTGATACAGCTGGTACGTAACACACCGAGCTCGATAGCTGCAGTCGCTTAAGTGCGGCCAGTATCCAGTAATCGGGAGATCGTGGGTTCGAGTCCCACTGTCGGCAGCCTTGAAGATGGTTTTCCGTGGTTTCCCATTTTCCAACCAGGCAAATGCCGGGGCTGTACCATAATTAAGGCCACGGCCGCTTCCTTCCAACTCCTAGGCCTTTCCTATCCCATCGTCGCCATAAGACCTATCTGCGTCAGTGCGACGTAAAGCAAAAAAAATAAAAAAAATAAATTTAGACCTATTCCAAATTATAGCACCACAGTTCACTAAATAACTTAAAATTCAACCCTGAAAAGAGCCGTTTCTTAAGAAAAGCTTCTTCGTCTTTACGTTTATTAAATTCTACATTCATTTTATTTCTAATTATCAGTGAAGAGGGGGTTTATTTTGTGGCTTGGAAGAAGTATTTGCCTGCAAGTCAGATGGATTTTTCTGACGCCAGTGCAGTGAAAAAAATGAAATGGTGTGTGGCTTTTAGTGCCGGGAGTGTCGGAGGACATGTTCGGCTCGCCAGATCCAGGTCTTTTGAATTTACACCCATAGGCGATCTGCGCGTCGTGATGAAGATGAAATGATGATGAAGACGACACATACACCCAGCCCCCATGCCAGCGAAATTAACCAATGATGGTTAAATTTCCCGACCCTGCTGGGAATTGAACCCAGGACCCCTGTAACCAAAGGCTAGCACGCTGACCATGAATTGATATTTTGTGACTCATCGGGTACTCCTAGGAAACGAATTTGTGAAAGGGCATAGTTTTTGCCTTGGGAGTCTCCACTATTCAACCCTCTCCCCACCGTAAAAAGATGAAGAGTGTTCACGAATCACGGCTGTCTGCAGCTTGGTCATTCCAGCTCTGGAACTTTGTACTCTTAGATCGGTAGTGTAGTTCTGTTCGTTAAAAGTGAGAAAATATGTGGTGTTTCATTTGATCAAGTATTTCATATGAAAGCATTGCTTTAAATCGTGCCATTCCTACTGACATCATTGTAATGTATGTTCATTTCAGTTGGGAAACCCAAGAAGACAGTCATTCTGAGGATGTAAAAAGGCAGGTGGAGAGTGAGTGTCTTCCATTATAATGAAAAGCCCCCAACCTGATTGTGACTGATGGTATGCAAGCAGGTCTACCATTACGGTGAAAATTC
Source organism: Anabrus simplex (assembly GCF_040414725.1). NCBI lineage: Eukaryota > Metazoa > Arthropoda > Insecta > Orthoptera > Tettigoniidae > Anabrus > Anabrus simplex. The sequence goes on along the minus strand of NC_090266.1, from coordinate 44,002,772 downwards.
CCTTACTCAGTCTTCATATGAGAAAAGATGTTTTGTGACTTCTCCGTCGCATTTCTAGGGTGGTGTTAAGAGCTATGCAATCTAATAAAATCTTACTCACAACGTGTACAATAGAATTCCGTATACAATGTAGAATTCCATAGCGAAGCACAAGTATGTCAGCTATTACTATATAAACTTCTCAGGGACATGTTTCGCCCCTTCTTAAGGGCATCATCAGCCTGTAGGCAACCTTAAGGTCAAATGTCTGAATCCTTGTTTATCCTTACACAGTTTACAATGAAAGTTTGATTACACATCAAAGACCTCTTAAAATTAATATGCTACAATTATACTATAAAAGGATGCCACATTACCTACTATGAGTATCGGAAACTGATGGTATCTTGTACCATTGTACCCCCTCTACGCCCCACTCCTCCTTTACCATACAGGTATAACACAAGGAATAGAAGTGGTAGTCAGGCAGGAGCTGCCAGAACAGTCAGATCTACCTAGCACAACTTTGAAGAGTAAGTTACTGCACAATTGATGTATTCGATACTTGGGATTTCTTGTTAATACGCATGCTTCAAAATTCTAATTCTAACTTCTCTTTTAATTCATACAGACAATATCCCTCTCTAAGACTTATAATCACATCAACAAGAAAGATTATTCACACATGACGTTTTGTAAACACCAAGGACACAGTTTCACAATTAAGCAGCACGTTCAACTTGGAATCTTGACATTGCTTCACACGACATAAAACATACAATCATATATTTATAATTTTAATAACACTCGATATTATCCAATGTACTGTTAAACATCCTGCTGTTATTTATAATTATTTGACATTGATTTTATCACGATCAGGTACAATGAACATTTGGGTCAAATGTACCCAAGGAAGAGTACATACACTCTTTACTCAAGACTGTTGCCTTCCCAACGGTCTGCAAGTTATTATGAAGAGGATCTGTTTTAGCTTTGGACTTTTTTAGAATCTAGAATGAACAGCACCAGTAAGTTTTAATTTTCATGTGTACAAGATATCATCAGTTCCCGATACTCAGTGTGTAATGTGGCATCTTTTTATAGTATAATTGTAGCATATTAATTTTAAGAAGTCTTCAATGTGTAATAGACCTTTCATTGTAAACCATGTATTGATAGACACGGTTTCAGACATTTGACCTTAAGGTTGCCTACAGGCTGATGATGCCCTTAAGAAGGGGCGAAACATGTTCCTGAGAATGTTATATAGTATTATGTAAATTTCAACCACATAACACGTGGTGATGATAAATAATTTATTTTGTGATAATTTTGCATACCATGGTTCTGCCTTGCCTATGCTTAGTACCCACAATGTGAGGAACACCACAGGATAGTGCGAGTCCCTGTGGTTCACTTATGTGAGGAACGCCATAGGTTTGCGTTGCCTGTAAATAGCGCATCAATGTGCGAAACACCATAGATCTGTGTTCCATGTGCGCAATACATTACCTGTGAATAGTACCATAATGTGTGGAATACCGCGAGTCTACGCTACTTTTGATTAGTACCGCAACATGACAAATAATATGGTTCTACTTTCCTAGCAATAAGTTCCATTATGAGGGGCCGATGACCTGGATTTTGCACCCGTTTCGACTACGAGCATCCTCGATTCAGTATTGTGCTTTGGAAGCAGTCCCTTGGTCAGTAATACTATTCTTTAACGCTTGTTTCTGGGAATGTGGGGCATTGCGGATCGGATCCATTGATTGTTTTAACTTCATATCCATCCATTCATTCTTTGTCCTCACGTTTTTGAACTCTGGTCAGTGGAGGATTATGGATTTTTAAATTGTCATAATATTTTGTCTCATTTTGTATCATTAGGGGCTGATGACCTAGATGTTAAGCCCATTTAAACAACGAGTATCATTGTCACCAACAGTCTCTGCTTCCTTAAACTACTCCTGTGCTGCCGTAACGAGATCTCGAACATCTCCAACTATGCTGGTACCAGTTCATGCTTGCCTTGCGTTGTTGGTTCCAACATGGAAAATTACCGCCTTCTCCTTGCCCTCCTCCCTTCCTTCTGTTTTCTTCAACATCTGCCTTAATCTGATTCCTGGATAACACCCTATCCTGGTTCTCTTTCCTCCACATACTTTCCCTACACGCCTGACGAATCGCCATGACGAGAGCCTCAGCCCCACCCACATTAGATATCCTCCACTCCTGGTCTCTCTTTAAGTTTCCCTTTCTTATTGGTCCTTTTCCCCTCACCCCACGCCACCTCTGTAACACTTCTCTGATCTCCAGGAAACAATCTGGATATCATCGCTGCCGGGACAAAACCTTCTATGTGAAATATTTTAGCTTAGAACTTTGGCCGGTAACGTTCTGTCATCTAAGGTTCAATATTGTGTGAATATTGTCGAGGGATTCTCGCTCTTGATAATGTATGTGCTGCGGGTCAGTATATCTCCAAAAATATTATCACATTGGAGGTTTTGTCCCGGCAACGACGATATGCTGTTACGTAAAATGTGTCTGTTGATAGTCATAACTAAGGCTAGCTGGGGATGGCCACATGTGTTTTTGAACAAAAGTAGCATTGCAAGATGTCTCCCAGCCTAGAAGATATTGTGAATTACCACAGATATATTTTCGGTGTGCACCAGAGAAATTCGTATTTGCTTTCGGAAATTGTAATGTAGATCAGACGTATTCGTTGTGTGGTAGTATTTATGTTTTTCAATATTAATGTTTAACTAAACTATACAATTTATTTATTTATTTATTTTTTCAAAATGTATTTTCCTAAAATTATGGTAGGGGCGGGAATATTCTCATATATACGGTATTAAGTAGTCACTTGAATATTTATCCCTTATGTAGCTTATGTGTGATAATTTCTGATATCTGGTAGTCATAAATAGAACTCTAGTATCCTCTTGTATCTTGAAACCTGTTGTTTACTATGATTATATTTTATGTAGCTACTGCTTAAACATATGCCATTATTAGTTGCTATTTTATAATGGAATACTTATAAATAGTATTTGTTTGAATTGCAGAAAGTCAGCCAACATCAATCAATGGGTATGTGAAGCCGTTCCTGGTTACGCATGTTCCGGGATGGGGTGGACCAGGTTCTATGGCTAGCTACCCAAATACTCCTCAAATGTACCCACATTCGCCAGATCCGAGTGTAACGAGGGACACTCCGTCTGTATCAAGTGCAGTCAGTGAGTCGGTTAGTAGGTAAGTGTATGGAAGAGTTTATTCAGAATCGGAAAGCTGCTTTGAGAAGCTTGAATTGGTTTTTGCTATTTAGATGACCGCATTAACCCCCACTCCCCACCCTCTCTGCTCTCTCTTGGGATGAGGAATTCTGATTTAACTTGGAAAATAAGCCTTGTATATTTAAAAATCATATTTAACTGTGTGAATCTCATCTTATAATTCAAATTCTTTGTAAGTTTTTTTCTTGCTACACCATTCTTGTTTCTTAGCTTGCTTCTGTCTTAGCTGACTTAGTAGTTCATTTGGTTAGGTACTTGTTTCCTGTTTTTAAAAGTTACAGGAATGAATTCTTGAGCTGTCAGTTGACATTTAAGATTGCTTGAATATGTGAGACCTGTGAGAGTAGATTACAGAATTTCTCTTGGATAAAATTTTTGTCACTCCAGCATCAGCAGTAAAAGAAATGAAAAACCCATTGCAAAATTGTAGTCACTTTTCTCCAAATACCGTTATATGGGCACATTTGTTGCTTATGTTATGATGCTATTCTGTATAGAGTAATAAATAAGGTACAAGATTGAGAGCAACTGCAACGTGACCTCGATAATGTTGTGAGATGGACAGCAGGCAATGGTATTTTGATCAACGGGGTTAAAAGTCAGGTTGTGAGTTACACAAATAGGAAAAGTCCTCTTAGTTTTAATTACTGTGTTGATGGGGTGAAAGTTCCTTTTGGGGATCATTGTAAGTATCTAGGTGTTAATATAAGGAAAGATCTTCATTGGGGTAATCACATAAATGGGATTGTAAATAAAGGGTACAGATCTCTGCACATGGTTATGAGGGTGTTTGGGGGTTGTAGTAAGGATGTAAAGGAGAGGGCATATAAGTCTGGTGAGACCCCAACTAGAGTATGGTTCCAGTGTATGGGACCCTCACCAGGATTACCTGATTCAAGAACTGGAAAAAATCCAAAAAGAAGCAGCTCGATTTGTTCTGGGTGATTTCCGACAAAAGAGTAGCATTACAAAAATGTTGCAAAGTTTAGGCTGGGAAGAATTGGGAGAAAGAAGGCGAACTGCTCGACTAAGGGCTGTTTCTACCATCTGCTGGTAAAGTGGCTGGCAGCTGCCCGGGAGGTAAACTACATGGGGGTGTAAAGCAGCTGGTACTTTGCGTTGCTTGCAACCACCTCCGCGCAAGCGCTGGGTAGCTACCAGGAGCTAGACACAGATATACGGTGTTGGCTAGACTGATTTTCAGCGACTTCTCACTTTCGAGTGTGCTGCTATCTATCGTCAGATGTATGAAGCTCATTTCGATTGTCTTATTTTCCTGTGCTTGCATCTGTTGATTATCTTCAAAAAGCCTAATAAGGGGAGTCTTAAGAGTTATGGACAATGATTTTTGTCAAGCTTTCGTGATTTTAATCTATGAGCTTCAAAATCGATACCTAATTGGGATTAAAATCTCGAGATTACATTTTCTTATGCCAATCATGTAAGGCAGCGTTTTTGGAAAGTATTCTCGTAGTAGATTGGTCAAGTCGCTCGCTCTGTAATAGAAGGTACACAGGTTTTCATCGTATTTCTAATTTACATTTAAAAAATCTTTTCATTCCCTGCCGTTGTTCTTAACTCTTTTTCACGCACTTCCATATACGTATATACACCCAACATCTTCCTTACGGACTTATTGGCTTTGAGCATTCTATCTGCAGGCTTCTGTGAATTGATTAAGTATCTCCACGATGCTCTATTTGCAACTAGCTCTGTGACCTTGTTTAGTTCCACATGCTTCCATTTATTTATAATGCATTTCATTCTAATGTTTATGAAGGTAAATTTGGAAGGTACCGTACTGTTAAAGAACTAATCAGGGTAAATATCAATCATAAGGAAGAGGAATTCGGGAATTGAGTAGTGTCCAATTTCTTCGAAATAATTTACAAGAAGACTATGTAAACAACTGATAGGGAATCCGCTACCTGGGCGACAGTCCTATACGGTATGCTATATTAATCGTAACATCACTTTCTATAAGTAGCGCACATATAAAGCATTTTCCTAGTAGACATAATATTATGATTAAGCATTTCAATGAAATATGTTATTAACAAAAGAACGTATGAAAAGAGGCATACAGATTAATACAACGCTACTAATGAAAAAAAATTCGTCATAATGAAGATTCGAACCTGAAAACCTCGTATTTTGAACTGTGCGCGTTAGCCATTTCGCTACGAGGTACCTTGTGGTAACGTGGATACATAGCAATAACTTATACCTGGAGTTTGAAAACTGGGAAAGTATAATATTAAATCTCATTTGAAATTATTTCCAAATAGGTTTCGATTTTATATCCTTTTAGAGTTTATTTGCGAAAGCTTGACGTGTAAAATGTGTTCCTTACGCTATCAATGCGAGAGGCTGGTGTGACCGTTGCAACTCTAAGGAAGCATTAATGTTTAAAATCCTGCAATACAATATCGATCACTGTTACAGTATAATGCTTTTTTCAGTATACTAAGCTAATTACTGTTGTATGTCACCTGAAATACAGCTGATTTTGTTCACCTCTCAAAACTTGCCCAGGAGGTAAAGTCTTATCGGGTCCTTGAAGTGGCCAATAAATTACGCGCCGGGTAACGACGATTTATGCTGCCGATAGCGCTACCTGGGAGTGGTCGAACGGAAACATCCTTTTACGCGGAGGGCAAATTACGCGCTACTTTACCAGTAGGTGGTAGAACCGGCTCTAAGTGGTATATAACATGTGATAAAATTCATTTTTGGGTCCGTATTGAAAATATTTGTATTAAATAACACTTGTGTGTTTTATTGTTCATCCACCTATTCAATACAATACAATTTTAAAAATTAGGACATTGTCCTTACCAAAACTGTTGACATGAAATTAGTATATTAGATGGTAGATGGTTGATAGGCGAAACATGTACCATCTAATATACTAATTTCATGTCAACAGTTTTGATAAAGACAATGTCCCAATTTTTAAAATTGTATTGTATTGAATAGATGGATGAACAATAAAACATACAAGTGTTATTTAGTATAAGTGGTATGTTCCGAGCTGTTATCGGAGAGATAGCGTGGAATGACATTAGTAGACGAGTAAGTTTGAGAAAGATCACAATATGAAGATAAAGTTGGAATTCAAGAGGACAAATTGGGGCAAATATTCATTTATAGGAAGGGGAGTTAGGAATTGGAATAACTTACCAAGGGAAATGTTCAATAAATTTCCAATTTCTTTGAAATGATTTAAGAAAATGCTAGGAAAACAACAGATAGGGAATCTGCCACCTGGGCGACTGCCCTAAATTGATACTGATATTAAAGCCCTTGTTTTTGTATACAGGTTTTAGGATAACTTTATCTAATTTAATGATGAGCATATCTCTGAATTACTTGTAATCCATGGCAAGGGAAGGAAATATCGAGGAAGTTTAGAGAACATAGAAAGTTGAGGAATAGTTGGGGAACAAATAACAAAGCCTGATTTTATTTTAATATGAAATGAGAATGATTTGATGAAATTTATTTTTAAATGTCCAAGTCTTAAGTGGCTTATGTTATAATTAGAGAGAGGATGTTCAGGTACTAAAAAATTGAAAAAGTTTTGTTAAAAATTGAAAAATATTTGTTAAATAGTTCAAAATATTTTCTTTCAAATGCCATTTAAATGGCATTCTTATGAGGTAAAGGCACATCAAGTACTCGCCTATTACACCTACCTCAATTCTTGGAAGTTTCTAGGCTTTGTAGTGCACAATGAACGCCATCTCCAAAGTCATGCATTTTTTCACAAACAGTATTATCCAGACTTTTAACAGTCCTTGTCAAGAGGTTTGTTGTTGCTTTTAGTTCTGTTTATAGACACACACAGAAACTCTAGTAGAGATACAGTATATGCCAGTTTGATTCTTTAAGTGCTGTACTTTAACAGATTTTGACGTGTTTTTTTTTTTTTATGAAGCCCCTCCTTCGTACAATTCATTTTTAAACAATTTAAAACTTTTGATATTATCTGCATAGTACACAACTGGGGCAAGCCATGTCCCGTATAGAGTGACTGTAAGGGTTGGTGGTAATGAGTTTCTGGGTCTTTGTTCCTGAAGAGATAGTGCTTACTTAAAGATTTTCTTTCCATTCGACACAAATGTCCTCGCTGTGGTACATTATGAGCATATTTTTACATACCCTGTACAGAGCATGTACAATGCAAGTTGTATCATTTTTGGATAACTCTCACAAAGGACGATGGCAGTTTTGTTCATTTAAGATGCTGCATCCTTAAGTAAAAGCATCACCCATTCATATTTCACACAATTTGGCCACAGTAAATGTATACTTTCATGGAACAGCCTAGCTACTGTGACATGATTTGCTGCTGGCATTTCTTAACATGCCAGCAAAATTGAGTGTTTGCTGACAGTTTCTAGATTTTTAAGTACAACTACATTTCCCACTTTTCTGTCATTAGAATCCTTAGGCTTATCGATGCATACCCATATTTTCTCATTTTCGCCCACTGCCCTGACATTTCACAATGTTTTCTCATAGCACTTTCGAAGATAGTGTGTGTTCAAAGCAGATTTTTCTGGAGTATCAAAGTTCGTGTACTTACCAAGGAATTTACTAAACTCAGTGTTGTTCACAATATATGGAGGAATATCAGCCAAAATCAAAGCCCTACTTAAATCTGAATGATAAACGTTACATTTTGAAGGGCCTGGATGTGAGGACAATTCTCCTGGTTCAGCTAACAGCACTTGTTCAGAAGTTGTACTTGAAGCTGCAGTGATGTGCTTGCTGCTTAAGGAATGTTGCATTACTTGAGACCACTGATCCCCTTTTATGGGTTTTCCACAGGGTTAGCAGTATATTATTTTCTTATCTGCAAACTGAAGCTTAAATTTGTTGTTACTTCTGCATTCTGAAAAACCAAACACAACATGCCGAAACTAGATCACTGAAGGCTGAAATTAATGTGATCCATAAAGCTGTAAGCGACTGACTGGGCTTTGCACAAGGTTATTGTGTGAGCAGTGGAAGTATTAAGAAAAGTATTTTCCAGCTTTAAACCACATTATGGAAGCATATTAGCGTGAATTGTACTGTAACAAATCTGCCCCATGGTCAACCTTCTTCATGGATCATGTTGTTTAATTTTTGTAGGTGCATGTAACAACTTTTAGGCGAATGCATTGCTGCACTGAAAACCTAGAACTAGCTTAGCTTGACATTGTGCTGCTGCATTTGAATGGCAAGTATTACAAGAATGCTAAGCAACTAGATTTGACTTTTGGTGGGGTTAAAGAAGTTGGGGATAATGAAGTGAAAAGAGAATGATGGTCTGAATTTACAAAGTTACTGTGCTTGAAAATGAAAGCTAATACATACACCACTGAATAAGTGTAAGAGAATGGAAGCAGATTGATAGAAATACGAGGACGGTTGAAAAGTTCTCGGAATCACCGCTAGATGTCGGTGCTAGAACAACGAGGTTCCCGCCCAATAATCACACATCCTTTGTGAGTGAACACGTGGTGCGTCAGTGCTTTAGCTGCAGGAGTGTGGTAGTGACGACTCTTTGTTGTGGTTCCCGCGTAGTGATTTGTGACAATGGAAAAAACTGAGATTCGAGCAGTGATTAAATACAGTACTTTGTAAAGAAAGGTATGAAAGCAAAGGAAATTCATGCCGACTTTCCGAACACACTGGGGGCTCTGCTCCTTCATTTTCAACTGTTGCCAAGTGGACTAGCGAGTTTAAATTTGGTCAGGAGAGCTTGGATGATGATCCGCGTAGTGGGTGGCCAAAAAGTGTTACGACCCCAGAATTTATCGCAAAATTGCATAAAATGGTCATAGAGGATCGTCGACTGAAAGTGCTGGAGATTGCTGAAGCTGTAGGGATGTCTTCCGAACGGGTATATTGTATTTTAACCGAAGAATTGGTATGAAAAAATTATCCGCAAGATGGGTGCCGCGGCTCTTGACATTGGACAATAAACGCACCTGATTGGAAATGTCTGAACAAAGTCTGACCTGTTTTCAGTGCAACCAACAAGATTTTTTGCACCGGTTTGTGACTACAGATGAAACTTTGGTCCACTACTATACCCCCGAGACAAAACAGCAGTCAAAGCAGTGGAAACATGCTGATTCACCACCACCACCACCACCAAAGAAAGCAAAGGCCGGAAAGATCATGGCCTCAGTTTTCTGGGATGCAAAAGGCATTCTGCTGATATATTACCTTCCTACTGGCCAAACAATTATGGGGCAATACTATGCAAACCTCCTAGACCAACTACAGGAAAAGATACATGAAACAAGGCCTGGTTTGGCAAGGAAAAAGGTCATATTTCATCAGGACAGCGCTCCGCCGCACACAAGTGTTATTGCGATGGCAAAACTTTATGAACTGGGGTACAAATTGTTGCCACGTCCACCTTATTCACCAGATTTGGCACCATCAGACTTTAATCTATTCCCCAAGCTGAAAGTTTTCCTCAGTGAACGGAGATTTTCTACGAGGAAAAACTGACAGCCGAATTGGAGAGGTATTTTGCAGGCCTGGAGGAATCTCATTTCCGAGATGGGATCAAGGCATTGGAACATCGCTGGATCAAATGCATTAGTCTACAGGGAGACTATGTTGAAAATTAAGAGCAGTTCCACCGAGGTAAGATACGTAATTCTAGTACATTCCGAGAACTTTTCAAACCACCTACGTAAAAGTATTAATATACTGTAAACTGATTAGACATTGTGTTGCTTTCTGTATTTTGCCTCGTGAACTACAGATTATCTCTTTCTCCTTTAGAGATCAGTGTTCTCCTCAGAAAGTTTCATTTGCTGGGTGGAAGGAATGAGTAGCCGGATGGGGAATGCTATGTAAAAATTTCAATTAATCCCCACCCACCCCCATCCCAGGGCATTAACAATAATATCACACCTTAACTGCGTTATGGAACTACAGTATTACCCCGCGTTTACACTCCCGTATTTTAAGTTTTCCCGTCGTGTACGACACCTTTTTTTGGTCCCCTCAGATTTCCTATGCTCACAATGTATTAAAATCCTCAAACTTAACGTTTGCGACATTTTATACTTCCCGCATGGCGTCACAACTAACATATAACGCTTCGAGTAACCACAGCGTGATGATCAAACCGGATAGTGCAAAGTGCATGGTAACTCTGAAGAGCGGCTTGCTTATTAGACAGATTTATGCGAAACCAAGTGTAAAAGAGGGGTAATATTGTAGTAGTGTAATCATTAGCAAGACATAACAAAGTATTTTGAACTTCTAGTGTTTTACTGCTCATTCATAATCATATAACACCAAGGCTTACCACTCGGTTGCTGTGGAGTGCCACACGGGTTTGCGACATCCTGCAGAATCGACACCGCTCGCGCACGACACTACTTGATAGTCAAGCTAAACATTTAACCCTTTCGCTTTCAGGCTACATTCATCAGTCAGGCCCAAAACACTCTGGCCATTTTTCGTTATTATACACGTTAAAATATAAAAAATCACTATATAATGAAATCCACAGATACTGAATTGAAAAAAATCGCACTAGTACATTATACAATGTCATTTTAGGAAAAATATATCCAAAAATTAATGGCATATTTTACCACCAAAAAAATGTGAAACTTAGAAAATATACCATAAAAAATAAATCAGTTTTCAAATACTAAAAAAGTAATATGTTCATTAGTGTTCTTCTTGACCAATCGTTCTGAAAAAAAAAGAAAAAAATGTACATTTAGTTTTGTGTAACGTGATGTAATTTTGTTTTCTGTACTCTTATCTAGTCATGAATTATAGCACCTAATATAAAGACTGTACACACGTACCTTCCAGAGTCAGCATTTGTACTTTGGGAAACACACTCCATGCAGACCCTTGTTTCACCAAGTGCATACTCTTCTGGCCCCCCTCCTCTTTTCTTTAGTGCTGCATACAATACAGTTAGACTTTATTGTCAGGAAGCTTTCTTGGTTTCTTGGATCATATATGGCACTTAATTTTATGGTAATCCATTCCTCCCCTAGGATCTTGATTATTGAAACTGTAAAGTGCAGTCTAGATTTTATTTTCCCTGATACCTTTCCAGTATCACAGTCTGCCTCTCATCAAGATAGCTGTACATCATAATGTTAAGAGGTGTCAATGCCTCATAAATTTATTATAGGATATTATTATTGATGGTTTACCATTGCTGCAATAATTAAATCCACAGATACAGAATTTAAAAATCACACTGGTACATTATACAATGTAATTTTGGGAAAAATATATCCAAAAATTGTTAATGACAAATTTTACCACAAAAAAATGAAAGTTAGAAAATAATCCATAAAAAAATAAATTTGTTTTGAAATACTAAAAAAAAAAAAATCTGTTCATTAGTGTTCTTGCTGTTGGCATTCTTATGGGTTGCTGGAATTTCCTGTTCTTGGGCTAATTTCATGACTAGTTAGGAGAAAAGTGTAAGTTCTAAAACAATGTTATCATTTAACCTTGTAAGAATATTCATAGCTGAAGATGTTCAGAATATGAACAAAACTTGTCCTAAAAAAAACGAAATAAATAAATAAATGTAATGTATTGAATAGAAGTTTCATTGTTTCTTCTTTAATGTATGTTACTATCGTACCTATCCTGAATCTCGTCGAAAGTGCCAGGAATGACATTTCATCTCTCATGCAGACTCTTTTAGAAACAGTTGTAGTTCTTCATTTTCAGTTAGACGATAGCACATATCAGTATATTCTTATCAAGGAAGGTGTGTAGTCTCGTAATTTACCTCTAGGAGCCCCATAAAAATATTTGTTTTCGTGTGATGAACATTTAAAAAAGTGTAGGCCATGTCCACACATCTTGCGCATATGTCAACAGTGATTGTGGACTTACGGGACAACGTATTTACAAACAATGATGCTCTAACGGATTACATACATAGTTTAGGGAATGATGATTACGTCGTGTCAGAAAGTAAACTGGACCTTGTAAGTGTTGAAAACTATTCTAGTGAGGTTATAGTCGGTGAGAGTGATTCTGAAAATGATTTTGTAAGTGGAACACCGCCAATTGCTGAGGTTAGACATAATTCGGAAAGTAACCAAGATTTCGACGGTAATATTGGTATTAACAGTATCACACATTGCCATTATTCAGTGAAGTTACACATGATAGTGGTTTACCATATCAACCACCTCACCCTTTCCTCAAGTAACCTGGACCGACACATGCCCCTCCTCATGATGCTGAACCTATAGATTATATTTTGATTTTTATGACATATTATCACACCAAATAACATACTTTTATCCAAAACGACAGTCAGGAGTCTGTGCTACAAGAAAAACCATCAGTTAGTGTGTCATACTGCTTTCTAGAACTGCATATTTGCCTTAAAATGTGGATTTTCATTAATTGTATTTTAAATTTTTAAATTCATGATTTATTTTAATTTTTAAATGATTTTAGGTAAAAAAAGTGCCATTAATTCAAAGGAACAAACCTTTTTATATAATTAAAAAAGTTTCACTGAGAATGGATACAAATTGAGAGAGCGATGAATTTTTTTGCTAGAGTTGCAAATCGGACAAAAAAATGGGTGGCACTCTTGGCTAGTACCTAACAAATATGCGCGGTACTGAGAGGGTAATAATATTTTAACCCTGGACTAACATTAGAAATGTCGTCTGATATTTGTATTTGCTTTACGTCATACCAACACAGATAGGTCTGATGATATAGATGTTGATTCCCATAGGGAATCTGAAATACCCGTCCCGAATTAGTAAATTTATAATACTAATATAAATGGTCCGTTATTGGACATTATAAATTTTCGAGTTAACTCATTCCTGGTTTCCAGCGTTTTGCCCCAGTGTGCTAAGTTGGGCTCATCAGTTGGTAAATAGCACACCCACCAAGATGCATGGCTAGTGCATACCGTGGAGGCCACAGCATAGGCTATTTGGAGCCACCGGCAGTGCCAATGCACTATGAGAGACTTTCTCATTATCAAAAATTGATGCCTGCCTGGCCATCAGATGATATAGATGTTGATTCCCATAGGGAACCTGAAATAATGTCCAATAACAGACCACTTACATTGGTATTATAAATTTACTCATTTGGGACCAGGTATTTCGGATTCCCTAAGGATTCAACAGAGTTTGCCAAAGTGTGAAGTAACCAGCGTTAATGAAGAATGGAAGGCCTTCAAAGACACCTTTGTGGGAGAAGCCAAAAACCTATGTGGAGTTACAAGTTCTATCAAAAGGAAAAAGGAGACACCATGGTGGAATGATAGAGTGAAAACAGCGGTGAAAGAAAGAAACCAAATAAAGAAGGCACTGGACAAGTAAAAACAAAAACAGGGACAAGAACGAAAAGAACAAGAAATACAAAGACTTCAAGGAGTATACAGGAACAAGAAACTTGCTGTAAAGAACATTGTAAGGGAAGAAAAAGAGAAAAAATGGAATGAGTTTGCAGACAAACTGGAAGAGGACAGTAGAGGAAATATGAAATTGCTATACAGAGTAGTGAAAAACAAGCGAAGGGATCAAGAGACCATAAAAGCAATAGAACGTGATGATGGAACTCTGGCAGAAGAAGAGGGAGAAATTAAACAAGAACTCAAGGTCTATTTCGAAAAGCTGCTGAATGGAGATACAGAAAACATAACAACGGATAAAGGAGAGCCAAGTCGAGGAACCACAACTGAACCACCAATTACATGGCTTGAGGTTAAAAATGCCCTCAAGAGCATGAAGAAAGGAAAGGCAGTTTGCATAGACGAACTAAGTGCATATATGCTGAAAGCAGCAGGAATTCCAGGAATCCAATGGCTCTACAGACTGCTCAACAAGATATGGGAGGAAAATAGTATTCCTGAGGACTGGAAGATGGGCATCATTGTACCTCTGTTCAAGAAAGGAAGCCGACGAAAATGTACTAATTACCGTGGTATCACACTACTGTCTCATGTCCTGAAAATATTGGAAAAAATAATAGAGACCAGAATCAGAGATATTGTTGAACCAATTTTGGAAGAAGAGCAGTATGGTTTCAGACCAGGAAGGTCAACTACAGACCTTATATTTGCAATTAGGATGCTAATGGAAAATACTGGAAGAAGAACAAGCCTTTATTTCTAATATTTTTGGTCATTGAGAAAGCATACGATAGTGTACCAAGGGAAAGAATTTGGCAATGCATGAAAGAACTTCAAGTGCGAGACAGCCTCCTAGACAAAGTGAAAATGTTGTATAGTGGGAACAGAAGCTGTGTTCAAGTAGGATGTGGTTTGTCGGACTGGTTTGAAACAGAGAGGAGTGCAGCAGGGCAGCTCATTGTCACCACTTCTATTTATTATTGTAATGGATGTAGTAATGAAATCTATTAAAAGGAAAGACCATGGAGATATCAAAGCCTTCACATTTGCAGATGATGTTGCGATCTGGAGTGACTCGGAAGAGGAATTGGGAGAGAGAATACAAAGCTGGAATGAGGAGTTTAAGAAATATGATTTAAACATCAGCAAGACCAAGACGGTGGTGATGAAAGTGTATGGGGAAGGAGCAGAACCAATAGTCATGTTAAATGAAGCTCAACTGGACAGCGTTCCAGTTTTCAAATACTTGGGTAGCGTTATATCAAATGACAACCTAGCAAAACATGAGGTGAACAGTTGAATCAATAAGGCAACACAATTTTACCACCAGGTAAGACACCTGCTGTGGGATGAGCAAATACCCATGAAAACAGAAATGACATTGTACAAGTCCTATTATACACCAATTCTTACGTACAGTCTCGAAACCTCAACACTGACCAATAGAGATAATTCCAAACTTCAGGCAGCTGAAATGAAATTCCTATGCACTATGATCCAGAAAACCAGGAAAGACAAGGTTAGGAATGAGAAAATTAGAGAAGTAGGAATAGGTGATTCTCTCCTCAATAAGATTCAGATATCAAGACTGAAGTGGTTTGGTCACATGAAGAGGATGCCAGTAAACAGAACTGCAAGGAAGGAATTTGACAGAAAGGTAGAAGGAAGACGACCCGTGGGAAGGCCACGAAGGAAATGGATAGATTTATTTAAGAGCGATGTACTGCTGAGAGGTCATGATTTGGACAAGTTGGTGGAGGAAGAATGGTACAAGGACAGGATGAGATGGAGGAGGCTCATATACCACACCCGGGAAACTGGAGATGGTTTAGGATGATGATGATATGGGAATCAACATTTCTATCATCTGATGGCCAGGCAGGCATCAATTTTTGGTAATGAGACAAAGTCTCCCATAATGCATTGGCAATGCCGGTGGCTCCAAGTAGCCTACACAGTGGCCTCCACAGTATGCACTAGCCATGCGTCTTGGTGGGTGTGCTATTTACCAACTGATGAGTCCAAGTTCGCACACTGGGGCGAAACTCTGGCAGCCAATAATGGTTTAGCTGGAAAATTTCTAATGCCCAATAACAGACCATTTATATTGGTATTACAGATAGGTCTTACGATGATGATGGTATGGGAGAGGCCTAGGAATGGGAAGGAATCGGCCGTGGCCTTAATTAAGGTATAGCCCCAGCATTTGCCTGGTGTGAAAATGAGAAACCACGCAATACCATCTTCAGGGCTGCTAACAGTTGGGTTCGAACCCACTATCTCCCAAATTCATCTGATATTATTGTACTCTCCAACAAGACTAGGTTCATGAATTTTAGCTGATCAAAAATAAATGAAGCACAAAGATGTTGAATGAGAATTTAAATTGCAATTTTTGAGATAGTGGATGCATCCAAATTCCTTGTCTTCCTTGCAAACACTTGACACAAACTGGAAACAAATCGCATAGAAAACATCAAAAGAAAGGAAAGCTCAACTGTAAAATTAAAATAATAATTTCACTTAGCTGTTTTTTAACGTTGTGTGGCCCTTACAGAGGTGGACAGAATCTACCGTGTATGGGAAACTGCGTGTATGTGTGGTAGGAGAACGTGTGGTGTGCGTGTTGCAAGAATGTTGGGGATGGCACAAACACCCAGTCCCAAAGCTAAGGGAATTAACCATTCAAGATTAAAACCCCTTTGACCCGGCTGGGAATCAAACCCGAGGTCCGAAGGCCAAGGCACTGACGACTCCACCATGGAGCTTGTCACTATAAAAATTGTTTGGGTACTGTCTGTGATCACTCACAGTTTGCTTGTATGGGGTGTAAGCGAGACAGAACAAATAAGAATACAGATGCGGACAATTGCTAGAGGGTATTGACTGTGCTGAGTAAAATGGCTTCAATTTCGGGATAATGCAATGCAAAATGTGGCGATAGGTTACCTAGAAGTATAATGGTCACCGAGCTCGATGGCTGCAGTCGCTTAAGTGTGGCCTGTATCCAGTATTTGGGAGATAGTGGGTTCGAACCCCGCTGTCGGCAGCCCTGAAGATGGTTTTCCGTGGTTTCCCATTTTCACACCAGGCAACCACGAACCTACTACGGTGGCATAGCAGGGGGAGAGGTGATACTCCCACGTGGCACGTTCCAGGTGGCAGATAGGGGGATCCTAACCAGCTTGCCGGCAGACTTGAGGGAAATAAAATACCTCTCGCGGACCAAACACACTACCCCCTGCGGGTGGGGGACACATGTAGAATACACCCGCGGTATCCCCTGCCTGTTGTGAGAGGCGACTACAAGGGGCCCAAGGGGCTCTCAACTTGGGAGTGTGTCTTGGCGACCACGGGGCCCTTAGCTAAGTCTTGGCATTGCTTCCACTTGTGCCAGGCTCCTTACTTTCGTCTATCCTGTCCAACCTCCCTTGGTCAACTCTTGTTCCTTTCCGACCCCGACGGTATTGGAGCATTCGAGGCCTAGATAGTCTTTAGTTTTCACGCCCTTCGTGGCCCTTGTCTTTCTTTATCCGTTACTTCATTTTTCGAAGTGACGGATCCCTTTTTTCTTCTTCTTTTTTCTCTCTCTCTAACCCCTGTGGGTGGGGAACGCAGACGAAAAATATACCCACGGTATCCTGTGCTTGTCGTGAGAGACGACTAAAAGGGGCTACCAAAGGATTATTGAATTAGAACCATGAAACTCCTTTTGATTCGTACCATCACACAGAGAACACCATGGGTTGCCTGTACTTGCGAGTAGTACCTCTATATTAGGTACGAAACAGGTTTGTGATTAGTAGCAGCAATGAGTTGGTTCTCCTGTGGGTTTCCAGTACCCGTGAGTCGTACCCATGTGAGCAACACCGTGGGTCTGGGCGTTGCCTGCGAGTTGTACCACTATATGAGCGACACTGTGAGTCTGCGTTACCTGTGATTAGTACCCACTATGTGAGGATCACCCCAGGAATACCGGCACCCGTGACTAGTACACCTAGGTGAGAAACATCATCGGTTTGCGTTGGCTATGAGTGGCGCCATTGTGTGAGAAACACCATAGGTTTGCGTTACCTGTATGATGTACAATACTTGCGAGTAGTACCATCACGTGTGGAACACCGTGAGTCTTTGCTACTTTTGATTAGTACCCCAACATGACAAGTACCATGGTTCTACTTTACTAGCGATAAGTACCATTCTGAGGGGCCTTTGACCTGGATTTTGGACCCCTTTAGACATCAGGCATCCTCGATTCAGGATTGTGCTTTATAATTGGTCCCTTGGTCAGTAATACTATTATTTATGGTCTTTTTTTAGTCAGATCCACTGGTGTTTTTTGGGGGGTTCATGTCCATCCATTCATTCTTCATGACATTTTTTATTTTGGTCATTGGATGATTTTGACTTTGTTTGTCATTTCATTTCGTACCATTAGGGGCCGATGACCTCAATGTTAGGCCCCTTTAAACAACAATCATCATCATCATCACCACACCAGGCAAATGCTGGATCTGTACCTTAATTAAGGCCTCGGCCGCTTCCTTCCCAGTCCTAGCCCTTTCCTGTCCCCATCGTCGCGATAAGACGTATCTGTGTCAGTGCGACGTAAAGCCAATAGCAAAAAAAAGAAAAGAATAATGGTCATTGCAAAGAGAAGCTGAGGGAGACGAAAACAAAGATGGTTAGACTCGGTTCTTAAGGATTTGAATGTAAGAGGTGTGGAACTAAACAAGGTGACAGGGTTAGGTGCGAATGGAGAATTGTGAAGAGGCTTAGTTCATTTGCAGAGTTTACAGACTAGATGCTGAATGGTATAACATCCTTTCATGATAATGAGTGAGAGTGAGCGAGTGTCAAATCTAAGTCAACCGAGCTCGATAGCTGCAGTCGCTTAAGTGCGGCCAGTATCCAGTATTCGGGAGATAGTAGGTTCGAACCCCACTGTCGGCAGCCCTGAAAATGGTTTTCCGTGGTTTCCCATTTTCACACCAGGCAAATGCCGGGGCTGTACCTTAATTAAGGCCACGGCCACTTCCTTCCCACTCCTAGCCCTTTCCTGTCCCATAGCCGCTGTAAGACCTATCTGGGTCGGTGCGACGTAAAACAACTAGCAAAAAAAAAAATCAAAGTCAAAATACTACAGTATACAGAAAAGTGAGTTTTGTACCAATATCTGCAAGTGCAAGGAAAACTTGTAGAAAGATCATCTTACACCTATCTCAACCCTTGAAAAGCTAATATCATTCATTTGAAAGACTGATTTCAGAGATTTAGGCAACAAAAACTGGTAAAATATTTGAGTACACACATTACATAGAACAAGAATAAATACAATTTTTTTTAGGTTCCTTTTCTCTTGTGTCCATTGTCTTCTATGTATGGTGTGCGCGTGCACGCGCACGCGCACACACACACACACACACACACACACTTTTTCTGTACCTGGTTTGTTCCTTACTGTACTCTTCTTCCTAAATTAAGACTGAATTTCCCTCAAGAATGGCTGCCTCACCAAGTGTGGATGTTGCTGTGACCCCCTGCTCCCCACTTCCCTCCCCATCCCTGCTTGAATTTGGTTAGTAGAAGGCTAGTCAATCTTGAAGACGTGGATCTGGAAGAATTGAGATTTTTTATGTCAGTGTTAATCTGTGAAGACGGCAGTACGTAAAGGTACGGCAATTGCGATTATTTGGTGTTCTTATGTTTATCCTCCCCCTTTCTCTAGGTTGCTCCCTATGCCCACATTGTCCTGTCATTGTTTAACTTTTATGTATGTTGCTATCTTTTTTTTTTTTCCTAGTTTCATGTACTTAAACATAAACTAAGAAACATTCTTATCAATTAGATACTTTAATTATAGTATTGTAATGAATTAAGATTTGAAATTATTATTACTAATATGGTCTGTGTGCCACATAGAGATGAAGAGTCCACTGCAAAAGAGCGGGGAATGTCAGATTTTTATTTTTTATTTTTACAGGAAATGAAATGTAAACTTTTGAACCTTAGTTAACTACAGTGAGCAAGCAAAACCTGCATAGAAGACTGATTATCCTGTAGAGAAAATGTGAATGTTGAAAGAGTAGAATTTTAATTGCCCTTGATAATAGACAGTGAGTTGCGAGATTAGGCTTACATAGGTTTGTTTGAAAATCGAAGACAATAGATTTGTGCATTCCAGTCTTTCATGCTATTCTTTCTTAGTTTCCATTATCTTTCATAAAATAATTTGGCTTTATGCTTATGAACCTCATATGCCGTTCATGCTGTGTTCTTCTGCTTCTCATTGTTCTGTTTTATTCATCTTTTGATAGAGAATCTGATTTTTAAAATGCAAGCACTGTTAAGTCAGCCTGGTACTTTTTGTGTGCACTGAATGTGCCTCAGCGTAGATAGCCAAATGTGATATTAAATCTCACATTGAAGATTTCTGTGTAGTATTTGTACAAAATGGATGGCAGTTTTTTTTCTTTATGCGTTTCACTCATTTTCTTAATATGTAGTGTGTCTTCATCCTATAGTAATGACGTCGGAGTTCCTTAAATGAGCTGATATATTTCATCAGAGTCACATTTTCCAGTATTCTGCAATGTTTGTGATCATATTTGCTTCGCTGGTCTTTTGCTGCTCTACAAGTAGTTCTAAGGGATTTCTGTAGAGTTTAAATGCATTCTTTGTAATACCATGTAAAGACTTGAATGGCTATTAGCACACAGCAGTTTCCTTGGTGCCATCTTTTTCTATGATTCTGCGTATGAATAAGCCTTATCATGGAGTAACAAGTTTTCTTCTGGGTTGCGTGGTCTACGCTTCTGAATCAAATGAATAATTATTAATCCATATAGCTATGCATGTTGTTCCGTCACTGATCCTTTTTTTGTTGCGGAATGACCTCAAAACATTGATAACGTTAACACTTAGTCCGGTCCATTTGCATGCATAAAGAACCTTAACCTTTCCATTACATCACTACTTCTACCGTATTTTACATTTACTTGTGCCTGTATTTATTTTCTCCATACTAGTACTTTCACTTTCATTGTCTTCTGAAGATACAATCATTAGACATGATATTGAACCTTACCAATAGCAATAAATTGCACAACATAAATAAAGTCTAGCAACCACTAACAACAATTTTCAGAAACAAATAATTAGTTTGTCACCTGGTGCAGTGATACCAATGTTGACACACGGCATCACCCCCTCTCCCCCACACTTCTTTACTAGCATTCTCCCTATTTTGTGTTTTGCACCAATTCTTTACCACTGCAGGGAGGTACATTCAGGGAAACGGGATGGCCTAGGGAGCGGTGATAAGGGAACAGGGAACTGGAAATCAAGTAGGGATGACATAAAATTGTTAGTGTTGAACTGTAGAAGTATTGTAAGGAAAGGAATAGAATTAAGTAATTTAATAGATATATATTTACCAGATATTGTAATAGGAGTTGAATCATGGCTGAGAAATGATATAATGGATGCAGAAATTTTCTCCCGGCACTGGAGTGTGTATCGTAGAGATAGGATAGGAAGAGTGGGAGGGGGAGTGTTCATTCTGGTGAAAGAAGAATTTGTAAGCTACGAAAAAGTTAAAGATGAGACACATGAAATTCTAGGTGTAAGGCTCATTTCTAAAGATAATAGGCAACTTGATATATTTGGAGTGTACAGATCGGGAAAGGGTAGCACTGACGCGGATTCAGAATTATTTGATAGGATAGTCAGCTATGTGGGAAACGACATGGAAAGAAATGTGATTGTAGCGGGAGATCTGAATTTGCCAGATGTCAATTGGGAAGGAAATGCGAACGACAGAAAGCATGGCCAACAAATGGCAAATAAGTTAATATGGGAAGGACAGCTGATTCAGAAAGTGATGGAACCAACCAGAGGGAAAAATATCCTGGATGTCGTGCTGATAAAACCAGATGAGCTCTATAGGGAAACTGAAGTAATAGATGGTATTAGTGATCATGAAGCTGATTTTGTGGTAGTTAAAAATAAATGTGATAGAAAGGAAGGTCTTAAAAGTAGGACTGTTAGGCAGTACCACATGGCTGATAAAGCAGGCATGAGGCAGTTTCTAAAAAGTAGCTATGATCGGTGGAAAACGGTAAATATAAATGTAAACAGACTCTGGGATGGGTTTAAAGAAATTGTTGAGTAATGCGAAAACAGGTTTGTACCATTAAGGGTAGTAAGGAATCGTAAAGACCCACCTTATTATAATAGAGAAATAAAGAGACTAAGAAGGAGGTGCAGACTGGAAAGAAAGAGTTAGAAATGGCTGTGGAAGTAAGGAGAAATTGAAAGAACTTACTAGAAAATTGAATCTAGCAAAGAAGGCAGCTAAGGATAATATGATGGCAAGCATAATTGGCAGTCATACAAATTTTAGTGAAAAATGGAAGGGTATGTATAGGTATTTTAAGGCAGAAACAGGTTCCAAGAAGGACATTCCAGGAATAATTAATGAACAAGGGGAGTGTGTATGTGAGGATCTTCAAAAGGCAGAAGTATTCAGTCAGCAGTATGTAAAGATTGTTGGTTACAAGGATAATGTCGAGATAGAGGAGGAGACTAAGGCCAAAGAAGTAATAAAATTTACATGTGATAACAATGACATTTACAATAAGATACAAAAGTTAAAAACTAGAAAAGCGACTGGAATTGATCAGATTTCTGGGGATATACTAAAGACAATGGGTTGGGATATAGTACCATATCTGAAATACTTATTTGATTATTGTTTGGTCAGAGGAGCTATACCAGATGAATGGAGAGTTGCTATAGTTGCCCCTGTGTATAAAGGAAAGGGTGATAGACATAAAGCTGAAAATTACAGGCCAGTAAGTTTGACATGCATTGTATGTAAGCTTTGGGAAGGCATTCTTTCTGATTATATTAGACATGTTTGTGAAATTAATAACTGGTTCGATAGAAGGCAATTCGGTTTTAGGAAAGGTTATTCCACTGAAGCTCAACTTGTAGGATTCCAGCAAGATATAGCAGATATCTTGGATTCAGGAGGTCAAATGGACTGTATCGCGATTGATCTGTCTAAAGCATTTGATAGGGTGGATCATGGGAGACTACTGGCAAAAATGAGTGCAATTGGACTAGACAAAAGAGTGACTGAATGGGTTGCTATGTTTCTAGAAAATAGATCTCAGAGAATTAGAGTAGGTGAGGCTTTGTCTGACCCTGTAATAGTTAAGAGGGGAATTCCTCAAGGCAGTATTATCGGACCTTTATGTTTTCTTATATATATAAATGATATGAGTAAAGGAGTGGAATCGGAGGTAAGGCTTTTTGCGGATGATGTTATTCTCTATAGAGTGATAAATAAGTTACAAGATTGTGAGCAACTGCAACGTGACCTCGAAAATGTTGTGAGATGGACAGCAGGCAATGGTATGTTGATAAACGGGGTTAAAAGTCAGGTTGTGAGTTTTACAAGTAGGAAAAGTCCTCTCACTTTTAATTACTGCGTTGATGGGGTGAAAGTTCCTTTTGGGGATCATTGTAAGTATCTAGGTGTTAATATAAGGAAAGATCTTCATTGGGGTAATCACATAAATGGGATTGTAAATAAAGGGTACAGATCTCTGCACATGGTTATGAGGGTGTTTAGGGGTTGTAGTAAGGATGTAAAGGAGAGGGCATATAAGTCTCTGGTAAGACCCCAACTAGAGTATGGTTCCAGTGTATGGGACCCTCACCAGGATTACCTGATTCAAGAACTGGAAAGAATCCAAAGAAAAGCAGCTCGATTTGTTCTGGGCGATTTCCGACAAAAGAGTAGCGTTACAAAAATGTTGCAATGTTTGGGTTGGGAAGAATTGAGAGAAAGAAGAAGAGCTGCTCGACTAAGTGGTATGTTCCGGGCTGTCAGCGGAGAGATGGCGTGGAATGACATTAGTAGACGAATAAGTTTGAATGGTGTTTATAAAAGTAGGAAAGATCACAATATGAAGATAAAGTTGGAATTCAAGAGGACAAACTGGGGCAAATATTCATTTATAGGAAGGGGAGTTAGGGATTGGAATAACTTACCAAGAGAGATGTTCAATAAATTTCCAATTTCTTTGAAATCATTTAGGAAAAGGCTAGGAAAACAACAAATAGGGAATCTGCCACCTGGGCGACTGCCCTAAATGCAGATCAGTATTGATTGATTGATTGATTGATTGATTGATTGATTGATTGATTGATTGATTGATTGATTGATTGATTGATTGATTGATTGATTGATTGAACATTATAAATTGTTTCATAACTGAGACAAAACTGAAAGGAAATGGCTTCAATATTACAAGAAACTATAAATTAGTCACTATAATTTGTTTTGCAGTGGAATGAAGTGTATTGGATTCTATTCCCTTTGATGTATAGTATGGAATGTTGAACTCAATTTTACATATTTTTTCAAATTGATATTTCCCATTTTTGCAGTGGACTCTTCTAATATATCTCTCTGAATATGAGAGCTCAGTCAAAAGCATGATCATCATTCAGTTTTTTTTTTAAACCATTTACTTTCAGGCTCTGCAGTTATGTTTGGCTAATTATTTTCCCTTTTTGCAACATTTCTTGTTTAGTGCTACCTCAATTGCACTGTCTCCCATCTCTACGCACTCCAAATTGTAAAGAAGATTGTTAGGCGAGTGATGTCGTTGCTGGATTCTTGCCAAGAGAGCCTTGGTGGTTAATACACGAGAGATTTTAAGTGAAAAGTCACCGTTTAAAACAGGAGTTTTCATCTTGGTTGAAATGTGTTGTAGTCATCCTGCTGATATTTTGATTTCATTTATCTCATAATTTGGAAGTTGTTAATTAATATAGTTTTCTGTCTGTGCGATATAAATATTTCCATCTTCTTTCAACTTCTATAGATTTCCATAAAATTATGTACCATTTACTTCATCTGTACTTTAGTAATAATAGATTTTCCTTTTGTCAGTAAATTTCTTTTCTCTTTGTCATATCTTTGTACTCATGTTCTGTGTAAAGCTCTTTTGCCCAGGTTTGTGTGCTGGACATCAGCTGTCTTCTCACCATTTGTCTACCCCTTAGTCCCATTTCTTGATGCAGGTACGGTGATGAGGTGGGATGAATTTATATGGCATGTTGGATGCCCTTCCTTATACCAACCTCAGATGAGGAGCTAATGAAGATGTATGATGGTGAATGAAATTGGGTAAGGAGGTGGAAGGAATCTGCTGTGGCCCTTGAATTGGAACTGTTGCAACATTTGCTTGGAAGTGAAAATGGGAAACTGCAAAAAACCATTCTCAGGACAGCCAACGGTGGGGCTCATACACACTCATCTCCTAAATGCAGATCCTGATTCCATTGTTGTAGCGCATTAACACGCACAACCACTCTGCTCAGTATCATCTGTCTTCCCATTACCATTATATAATGCAGGTGACCGAGCTCGATAGCTGCAGTCGCTTAAGTGCGTCCAGTATTCAGGAGACATTAGGTTCGAACCCCACTGTCGGCAGCCCTGAAGATGGTTTTCCATGGTTTCCCATTTTTCACACCAGGCAAATGCTGGGGCTGTACCTTAGTTAAGGCCACGGCCGCTTCCTTCCCACTCCTAGCCCTTCCCTGTCCCATCGTCGCCATAAGACCTATCTGTGTTGGTGCAACGTAAAGCAACTGGCAAAAAATATATATATAATGCAGAGTTTGATTTCCTGAATTGATTTTCATTGATGGACTTTCTCATATGTGTCTGGGTGTTTTTATTGTTTTTCATTCTTCCTTAGATAAGACCCTACTTATTTTCTCAATGCTTGAGAGCGCGCGCGCGCTCTCTCTCTCTCTCTCTCTCTCTCTCTCTCTCTCTCTCTCTCTCTCTCTCTCTCTCTCGCTCTCTCTCTGTGCTGGTTTAGGGAGTTCCTGTATTTAAAAGAATTTCTTTCGATCAAGTTCAGATAGTCCTTCCTTTTTTCTTGTCTGCAACTTGCAGCTTTTGACCTCCAGGTTTTCTATTGGAAATGCATTTTGTGGTATTCACTGGCCTTCCTACCTCTTGACCCAATGTTACTATGCTACTTTCTTTTCTATACATTCAAACTTTGTATAAATCTGTTTCCTTGAGCTATGATTTGGTCATTATTATATGGTTTGGATTGATGTTTACAGAACCCAGAATGATAGAGATGTCTTGGATTTAGTCTTTTTCATGCTGCATAAACCCAAAGGGTATTGTGTCTATTATACTGTTCCTTGTGGATAAATCCTGATTTTCATATTTGTGTTGCTTATCCAACCGAGACCCAAGGGTTTCAAATCCCAGCTTATGTGATTTGACCTGACCATTAAAGTCTCTCAGTATAATCAGGGTTTCCTGGACAGTGCATTTTTTTAAACTACTCGGGAGACAGTATTTTCCCAGTCTTTCAACTATATTATTGGTAGTCGTATCGTTTGAAGTTCATGAACAATGTTGGTTGAAAAAAATCTAGGTCTGAGAAGTAGACAATTCTGAAACCCTTTGTCTCTTTAGTTTTATGTTGATTTAAGTCTTCAGTGTTCCAGTTCTGTCCTAATGGTGTGTTCTGTCATTGTAGACTGTGACTCCAAATCATTTAATGCCACTTCACCAAATTTCACTGAGCTGAAACAGTCAGTTTCTGTGGGATCTTAGCAGCAACCATAGGAATTCTAAGGACTTACTCTTATGTTGGGGATAAGTTTTTAAAAAAAGTGTTGTTCATGGCATTGAAATATTATGCTGTTTATATGAATTTTAAATTAAAAGTATTTTGTCTCCTCCTGAAATACCATGTGAAGAAGGAATCCTTGGAATGAAACAAGGTTTAATGAGTTTCTGCTAGGATCTTTAACAAGTATTAAATAATGAAACAGATTTGCTTACCCTTGTACATCACTGCAGCAGGCCTAAGATGTAGTATCATTGTTCTCTTCTGTTGTTGTCATGTACAAAGCCTTCAGAATCTTTGTTCTTAGTTGTTATAGGTCTTGTTTTTCTGTGTGTGATATTTGCAGATTCTGTTTGTAATAATGCACTTTCCATTTGAACCTAGTTTAACAACTGTGATGGATTTGTAAAGCAAGGTTGCGGGCATTAAATCTATCAGCTTCACCATCAAAGGCTGCAGATATCAGTGTCGCAGGAGCAAGCAACCAGAAGATGGTCAAGAAAATAGAGAACTGTTTTGTCCCCTTGTCTTCGCAAGAATGTATGAAATCTAGAAAGTGAAGTGAACACTCTTAAAAGCATGCATATCTCAACAATTCACAAAATGAATTTAATAGAATTTGTTTCTTTGTGCAGTTAGTTACTGTGTCCTATCATTTGGTGTTGAAGTTACTGGAGCATTATTTGTAATTTTGTGTACTTGAGTATTGACTGATTATGGCCAGTGGAATTATGCCACCTAATGTTTACACTTAAACATTTAATCATGTTATTCACTGTTCTTGTTTTGAAAAACTTACTAGTTCCTATGTATTTCACCTTTTGTGACAGTGATTACCAGTGTGAACTATGTCTTCTTTGAAATCTGAGCATTATGAGCAACTTACGGGTACAGTACTTTGGGTTTAAGGATGGATACAAAAATAGCTTTATAAATAACACAAATGTTTAGGAACATGTGAATCTTAGTATTTTCCCAATTTTCTGTGTTTTTTACCAATGACTGATACAGAAATTACAACACTAGTATTACAAGAATGTTGAAGAATAATAGTGGGCCATTGAACATGTAAAAGACTAAAATCATGCACGAGAATGATTGTATATAATACAATCTGCCATTTGATTGATTTTGCATTTATATTTTTTTGTCATAGGGAACATAAATTGCTTTTCATACAGGGAATATTATAATGAAGTATTGAAGTATACTACATAGTTGAAGTATAATCAGTTTGAATCCTCTTTTTCCTCACATTTTCTTTTCTGGGTGGGTAACTCTGTGAGCATTACATCGTATGGCAGTATTGTGGCAGCCACTGTGGTCTTGTACTTTGAGCCTTATTAATTTATTTAACATTAGCTTAGCCATGTCTTCGAAATTCATTCAGAGGTAAAAAACACTGGCTGTCCACTTGTCGGGTAAACTAAAAATTGTCAGGTGTGTATATATATATTTATTTTATTTATTTTTTACATTAATATACAGTACTGTAAATTATCATTTGCTCTAAAAGATTTTAACATTTTTAATTATATTTCACTTTAGTGGAAATGTATATCTTATATACAGTTGACACATTTAATTTGTAAATGCATTGTAAACCACAAATATCTACTACTACTACTACTACTACTACTGCTGCTACTACTACTAAATTAACAGTCGAAGGTTTTTTTTTTTTCAAAACCTTTACTAATCCTGCTTGAATACTTGTAAAAGGAAACTGCATTACTATTGCTTGGTTTTTAGGATGCACAAATTATGGAGGCAATTATTAGAAGAAATAACTGTTAAGAACAGAAATGTCTGTAGCAGCCACTTCAAGGGAATCCTGGCCAAATTTGCTGGGTGATTTTTCATGCGCACATGCACATGAAGTTTTTTAGATATTTTTAAGATAGCTTTACATTTTAATTCGCCTTCAAATTTGAGTGGAATATAAGGAGTAATTTTGTTCTGTACAGACAGTCTCATTTCTTTTCAGGGTGTTTGGAGCCTTATCTCTTGCCCATTAACTACCCCTGTATATTGCCATCTGAGAGAGCGCCCAGGCTTCCCTTTGCTCCTTGCCTTTATAATAGTTGATCCAATTCATTTTATGTATGAATGTTTATAACGTTTTGGCTAACCCAGGTGTTAGGCTGAATGCCAAGAGCAGCTGGGTTGTGTTTTTTTTTTTTTACTATCAAATTGGTATGCAAAACCTGGAAAACTTGGGAATTTTAAAATGATTAAGTAGCTCTTTAGCAAAGGGCAAACCTTTCAGGAAATCATCTCTAAGTCAATAATTTTAAATCTCAATAACAATGCAGTATGATGTAATTGAAGAGGGTAAGTTTTTTTTTTGTCAGTACAGTGTTATGTTATGATATGTATTATGGGAGATAATTTTGCCGTAATGTAAAACACAGTAGTTTGACATATTGTTGCAGGCAGTGAAAAGTATTACGTTAGGAAGCATATTGTGAATGTGTATGGTGCAGGCTGTTCATTCTCCAAATTTTCTAGGCTAAAGGACTCTTTTTTTCTGCATGCATCACCATGCTCTTTTTAAGAACGGTAGCAGCTAGTAACCCACATACTATATTTGGTTGCACATTCTACGCCAACGGACTAGTTGTAACATTAAATGGAAGCTGATATGTCTTTTTTTTTTTTTTTAAGTTGGCCAGAAATGTAGAAATGTGGCCTATTTGAGATTGAAAGGACATATAGAATCCTTAAACTGTGGCCCTGTTACCTACATAAACTTTGTTACCGTGTGATATCTGTTGAAGGATACAAGCGGTATGAATAATGTTGATGGTTTTCAGTTTCATTGTAATCATTATACATAACCATTGCATAACATAGTCTGGCTGGAAAAGGTAAACTAGTGTAAAAGAGCAACTTGCCCCCCCCCCCTTGCTCCATAAAAAAAATATTTTAAAAAATAAAAAAAAAAAAACTTGAAACACAGAAAGACATGTATACACACATACATGTCCTGTAGGATGGAGAATCTTTATTAATGATTTACCTGTCTGAAATCTACAAGATATTTAGAAAACATTATTTCTGAAGGAACCTCATAATTATTGGTAGAATATGCACCAGTAACAACTAAACCTACAAACATTTAACTATATGTTGCAAAGATTGAATATCTGACAGTGTTAAGAAACCATAGGAATAACAGAAAGATATTGAAGATGAGAATGTTTTCAATTACCTTGGTAAATATTTCTGACATGTACCTGTAAGAAATTACAGTTTTCATATTGTAGATTATGTACTATAAATTTCAAACTAATTGCTCTGCATTAAGTTTAATTTAGTACTTCTCCAGTTGACTAGCAACATGCGTAGTTTATTAGACATTCACCTCTTGTGATTGAATCTTGCCATAGTTGGTTATGTTAGTGCTTTAGTTAAAGACATCAGTGACAGCAGGTTTTCTAACATATTACATAATTTCTTTATCAGGGCGTTCAGTAATATGTGAATTGTTATGTCCATGACAAGACTTGCCATTCATATTGTTTTATTTTATTACTTAGATATACAGAGTATTAAAAAAAGGGTTTCATATCTTTGCAGCCATCAACATTGACCAAAACAAAATGGGGAGGGGGAAGAGGGTTCCATGGAAAATCATTCTTATTTAAATACGTATTGAAATTCCGATCAGTTTTACATAATCATTATAAGAATTTTTTTTTTTTTTAATTCAGTTTTCCAACATCTATACCTGACAGTGATATAGTCTTTTAAACACACCTTAAGGCTTCGGCCACAGTGCAGGCGGCGAGCGGAGCGTTGCGTTGTGTGGCGGCAAAGATGAGACTCAAGCCTGCGTTAGCAAATGCATGTGGCCATAGTGCCAGCGGCGCGTCATTTTGGAGGGGAAGTTGGCTGGAGGACAACGCTGCCTGCCGCCAGCCGCTCACTCCTGTTTGAGATTTCAGCTGCGCTGCTCGCAATGACTGTTCGTGAGTTATCAAGAGAGGAGATGTTAAGTGCTGATTTCTGAAGTTCAAACCTGAACTTTCCTATGGAACGACAGAGAGAAGAACGTCGAAAACCTAATAGTGACAAGGGAAGCCTGGAAAGAAATTGGAACGATCTTAAATATACCAGATAAATAGAGTTAAAAATCAATCACGGTTATGGACATAAACATTATTGTCTTTAATGCGTCTTATTATTATTATTATTATTATTATTATTATTATTATTATTATTATTCTACGCCCTATTATTATTGTTTAATTAATATTATTGTCCTTTATAATATATTGGCGATATGAAAACTTGTGTTCGTCATTACATCTGACTTTAATGGGTCTCTGGAAGTTGGTGACTTGCTTCTCCAGTCGCGCCTTAAGTTTCAGAAAAAAGTCAAAAGTTTGAATGGACATAAAAGTATAGTTGAAAAATCTTACCAGGAAATCAATTCACTTCTCCATATAAATTGTGAAACTCCCCATGCATTTCACGTTATTTATTTACTGGATGATTACAAAATTCTCTCGTAGTCCTGCGTCGAATTCTTCAGTTTAGATAAAAAAATATTCTACAAGCAGAGACAAACGAGAAACCTTTGAAACTGCCATTATCTAATCACCTCGTTCAGGGGAGATGCCGCGCCGCTTACTGACTCTCACTAGATGTCCACACAGGCGCTCTCTCCTCCCCACTCTTCAACTTTTCGATAGCGGCAACGCTTCGCTCGCCGCCTGCACTGTGGCCGAAGCCTTATGCTCTCAGGTTGAGTGATGATACACCTTGAATATACACTCCTGCCATGGTTGTACATCATCGAAGGTCGATGTGATTTATAATGATACCTGTGTTCCATTTTCTGCAACAATACAAAGTCTCTGTAGTTAAAAATTCAAAGGTAATGATGTCACAGTTGGGCTGACCACAACTGGATGTCATATTATCTATAAATTACATCATTTACCTTTGAAAAAGAGGACACATTCTCCAGTAAGGCAGCTAAATTGTTTGACAAGTAATGGTGGTGACCCACACCTGTTTAGGTGTTCAAGAGACTGTTGGGCTGTATGAGTCTGTCACCTACCAGAAAGTTCATATCTAATGTACTCTGTGTTTCATACAAAATTAGACTTCTGTTAAATTGTTTGCCCTGAATAAAATTATGTTTATACTACTCGCTGGTTATAGAGGTATCTTCAACCCTGCTGACAAGTAGCAAATGCCTTGTGTAAGACTGATGCTTTCTAATATAGTACTGCACAGTTGGTAAGAAAAATATGGTGAGCTGAAAAAGTATGTGAATGTTGGCACAAATCCCAGCAAACTTGATGGACGCCATTTTATTAGGGAAAGTACAGAATTCAGCATCCATGTTTACTGGCCTTTTTCAAAAAAAATCTTATTTAATACTACTGCTTCACCAATTATATGATCCTTTATTTTCAACACCCTGTTAGAGAATAGGCATTACTTATTTTAATTTTGTCCCCTACCTTGCTCTTCGAGACGTGCCAACTTCCCCAATATAAACGGGAGACTTCCTCTCTACTGATCGCAGAGACTTATCTCCCAATTTTGAGAACAGCTTTAGTATTCCTGTATTTTTTGAAAATCCCAGGTTTTTCCTTCTTATTTAAGTAGCTGGAGAGAATCAATGTTCAGTGGACACTGGCAAGACAGATGTAATCAGCTGGCGGTGTTCTTAAATATGACAATCTCTAACATAATGCTGTTTATTTTATCATTTCCATGCAACAATGCCGACTGTGAGACAATTTTTTAGCATATCTATGAGGACAAAAGCTCAATTCAGATCAAAGCTTCCTGAAAAAGAATTTTTAGAAAAATTTGAACCCTAAACCCTGTTCAAGGTCAGGGCTTTGAGTTCAGAAATTACATAATTGAGCACTGTAATGTGTTAAATATTCTTCAAATTTGTGTCATCAATGATGTGTTGTAACCTGTCGGGATATGCCACAAAACAAATCCTGATTTTCTCTCTCTCTCTCTCTCTCTCTCTCTCTCTCTCTCTCTCTCTTTTGAATATGCTCTTCAATATGCATGCTTTAAATGTCTTTGTTTTGGTAAAGTGGTCCTCATTTTTATATTACCTTTCTAGTCTGACTGTATTGCCTGTTAACTTTTTTTTTTAAATTTTATTACTGCCATGTAACTAAGATTTCACTAGTACAGATTGTTACATTTGCATGTGAAAAATGTGCTTACTTTATTGGAATAGCCCACGACTATCTTAAATCAGTGGCTGTACCACAGTTCACGATGGTATATAGTCAACTTGCTGTCCAAATTTAAATACTAACGATGCAGGTTCAGAAATCCTTTTTTAGAAGAATTATGCTGCATAAAAGATCTTCAGATGGCAGGTGAGATCCATTCCCTAGGTTTTAAAATCTTCATAAGGTGGATGCTTGGTTTTGAATGGCTGCTACGCACTCTGTATTCTAGTCCAAATTCTCTTCTTCTAAAATTAGTTGCCTTTTTTTAATAATCAGTATCATTGCTAACTAAGCATTTTAAAATAATATTTTTTTCCTCATATGAAATAATGACTTTTTGACTACTTCAGCGATGCCATATATGCCCACCAATGCGCTCGCACGTGAAAACACACACAGTGGCGATTTTAAATCCCTGGTCCACAAGTATTAATAATAATTTCTTGTGTATATAGTAAAAATGTTCATTCTTAGGCTAGATAGCTCCAGTTTTAACATTAATTTCATGTTCAGATATTTTTGTAGACATTAGTAGTTTCTCTCTCCCTTTTTTTTACCTTTTTTTTTAAATACAAGTGTTTTAACTTGAAAAAATCAGCAAAACAGGGTAAGAGTGGGAGCAAAATATATTGTGTACTTAGTGATTAAATTTCAGCAGTAAAATGCTG
The DNA here is from genome assembly GCF_040414725.1 of Anabrus simplex. Lineage (NCBI taxonomy): Eukaryota > Metazoa > Arthropoda > Insecta > Orthoptera > Tettigoniidae > Anabrus > Anabrus simplex. Next base: position 43,969,511 of record NC_090266.1, on the reverse strand, counting down.
TGCAATATTCAGCTGTATTGCAAGCTTATATTCATGAAGTATTTTGCATGTTTCAGTAATTCTTGTGATTGGTTTAATGTAAAGTGCATATAGTTTGTTGTCGAAATTCTGTTGCTTTATGAAATGTAATTATAAATGTAGACTTCATAAATTTAATGTTCTATTTTAATGCAGTTCATTATCATCCAAATATTAAACAAGCTCACTACACATACCTCTCTTTTTACTGTAAGCTAGTTGGTGGAGGGATGCTGCAAAGTAAGATGGAATGTAATTTTGTTGACATCTGTTGGCAGGGTCATATAATGAATCCCTGTATATGTATCCAGGTATGAATGATGGAACACTCATTAATGACTGGTGCTTAACTTCCTATTTCTGTTTTAACTCTGCTATAGCTATAATAATTATATTTTTATGTTATAAAAAAATTATGCTTGTTTTTTATATAATTTTTAAATGCATCTGTGGTGAGAATCTTTGTACATAAATCTTCTTGTGTGTATCCATTACAGCCATGTCTTGTGCAATTGTTAAAAGTCCATCCAAGTTTTGCTCATCTGGGCAATAATGTAGGGCTGAAGCCACTCAGTAGTGAATTGACAATATGATGAAATATTCATCAACCATATCCATTTTCATATTAATACCTGTTTCATATGAAAATCAGTTTTAGATACTTATTGAAAGTTTATATATTTTCAAAACAGTTTATCACTAAAGGATTTGGAACATATTTTCAAATAGAGTGGTTCAGAGCTTGACTAGTAAATGAAACATGCATTGTACTTGCCCTAAATCACTTTTGAGAACTTCCTTGAAAAGTAAGTTGTTATAGTGTGGCACTTTCAGAGCTGTAGTCATACCAGTCGTAGTGGTATGTATGGAGAAAAGAGAATTTATATTGTTATATATTTATATAAATCTGTTACCAAAAGACTTTGAAGTATCTATAAAAACCTGTTGCAGCTACTAGCATATAAGGGCAGTTCAACGTATTACTGTGGTTAGAAGTTTGTACCTTTCAAATTGATGATACTCTAGTGACAAAGATGGCAATTCCAGTGGTGGCATGTTAATGGTACCCATGAGCACACTCCATAACTGCAGAATCTTTATTGTAATTTAGGTGAACTTATCTTCTATTGTAGATTTTTCAGATTTTCCAATATCATCACAATTATGGGATTTTTCTAGTTGAAAAGAACTACGCTGTCTGTTTCTTTTGAGTGATACTGTATATGTACAGGAATTAAGTGTAAAGTACTTTTTCCAAAAGGTGACTACGTATCTGTTTATAATAAAACTTGCTGACCTCAGAATCTACACTTAACATCTCACTAGAAGTGAACAGTATAAGGCTCCTGAGAAAATATATTTTCCTTTGTATTTATTATTTCCAAAGAAAGTATTAGTACCGTTCTAAAATAAGTTATATCTTGATTTAATTCGTGCTTTCACGGCATAAAATAGTCTTCAGTTTTCATATGGCTTAAATTTTACAGACTATCCTGTTTATCAAGTTACTCATTATCTTCCTCTTCCTCCTCCTCCTCCTCCTCCTCCTCCTCCACCTTGGACTGTTTATTGGATAACTGAACAGAAACAGTTAAGAGTAGTAGTATTCTTGGACATGTATGCTAATGAAGAGTCAGGGAGGAAATATTGCTCCCTCCACACAACACACACACACACACACACACACACACACACACATTTTTTTTTTTTTTCTTCATACAATTGGATTTTCCCTTTATTTCTAATTTTTTCATTTGACTATCCCTCTGTACACTCAACCTCTCTACATTTTGTCAATACAGTGCTAAAGGCTAACCACAGAATTTTATTAAATATTGCCTTCCTTGTGTTAATAAGTTTGAATTACAATTGAAATTATAAATAAATATGTATATCTTCAGATGAACAGCATGTGTGTGTTTTTTCTGTTACTCATTTTTTAACCTTATTTAAGTCGCTCGGACATATTAATTGCAACGATAATTCCTTCTTTAATTGGAAACATTAGCAATCTGATTGTTGTGATTCAACACATTGCTTATACTAATATTAGTTACAATTTCTTGTTATTATATTCACCTATTCAATACATGAAATGTTTATTGCCTCTAAAGGACATTTACCACAATACAAACATTAAATGAGACATGTTTCGCTCGTTATGTCAAGCATCTTCAGCCATTTTTTACAATTATCTTAAGGTTGAGTCCTTATGTTAAACCTTATTTACAATTATTTGTTCATTAAAATGTTATTATACAATAAAATATCCTTATTATATAAAAAGTAAATGTGAAGAAGTAACAATTAAAATGGATCTATAATAGACTACACATTAATCCCATGAAATTGATGTCCAGGTCATAGTAATGTGCCAATTAAATTATATGATTTGGCATGAAAATTCCGTTGTTTTTTTTTAACTCTGCTTGTGTTAAGTTATTTATCAAAGTATGAAAGTTCATATAAAGATCAATGAATTAAAAGATCAAACCTGAAATATATTCTTGTAAATGAGAATTACACCACTATTAAAAATTGGAACATTGGAGGTTTGTAATCTGTTACATGCGTCATAACTTGTAGTCTTCACCGAATAATTATTATACAATAATTCATTATTATATAAAAAGTAAACATGAAGGAGTAACTATCAAAATGGGTCATTAATAGACTATATGTTATTCACTGGAAGTTGATATCCAAGTCTTAGTAATATGTCAATTAAAATTGTAAGATTTGGCTAAAAACTTCTTTCTAACACTTCTAGTGTTCAGTTAATTTTTCAAAGTATAAAATGTTCATATGAAGGTTAATGAATTAGAAAAGTTAAACTTGAGATATGTTGAATAGGTGGATATAATAACGAAATTGTAACTAACATTTGTAAGTTCAATACAGGCAAAAAACATGAAATTGGTCTTATGCAATAACAATTGCTTATATTATGCGTTCAGGCTGATCTGGTTGATATTTCTTGTGCACGGTGTATTTATAAAGTAATTTTTTCCTAGCTGAAAAACATGCATTAGAAAATTTTCAGTTAAAACTTTGGGATTTATTTATTGTGTAATACTTTGCAATAGGTCATATTTTGCACAGTATGGAATTTGCCTAATAATCTCCAAGTTGGACACTCTTAAAAATAGTGGATGCTTTTGTCTAAGTACACTTGTTTATGCAAATGGATTATCTCCAGGTTAAAATTATAAAATCATAACTGCAGTCATTTCTGAAGGACGCAAATCTAAAAAGTATTTTAAGCCATTCTGTCAGTTGGATAATTGCTCATAATATTACCGGTAATATCACAGGACACAAGCAAGAATAAATAAAGACACCTCATGTTATGTCATTTTTACTCAAAATATACATGCAGACAAATGGTTGGCTTTTGCTGCTACAGAGACAGTGTAAAGCGTAGAACAAGAGGACGAGATTGTGCAACTCTGAATAGTGAGGGCGGGGAATCATTTCAAAACAAATATTTTCCACCGTCTTTGTTTAGCACAAATATATATGTATTTTAATAAAGCTTTTATTTCTCTAGATTCAAATAATGAAACCTTTTCTCGAACGATTAAGGATCACGGGAAGTTCCCTCAGAACCTTTGGATGCATAACTGAAAACTAAGGCAGCCTACCACGCACGCTAAATATTATGACTGGGTTAGCATAAAACAAGAATTTAACTTCATCCCTCATTCTGAATAAGAGTAGGTTAATTTTTTAATTTATAATTTTGATATGTCTGCACAGTATCAGATTTTTGTTATATTTGTCAGACTTCTCCAATTTGTGGAAACAGCTCACCAGTATTTAATTTTAACCCTTATTTTACTTACCACTGTTATAATAGAATGTCTTGGCATTGCTAAGCTAGAGCAGACAGCATTTGTCTTCTAATGTACCTTAGAGAGGTGTTAGGTTTAATTTCATATTTATGAGAGGATGATTGTGATCAACTACATTTTTATTTTGTACAACATGTACCAAGCTCTTTGTCCCACTCAAAAGTGCACAATGGAATCTGTTCATGGGTATTTTCCACGTTACATGTTTGATAATTGACAAAGATGAGCAGGTAATTAGGTGTAGGTAAGCCTACAGTAATATGCAAACTGCCCTTTTCTGGTCATGCTGGCAGAGACTAGTTTTAGTAGGATGATGATGGTAGCATAGTGCTAGAGCTCTCTAAACTTGTGATCTCTTATTGTCTTTTCGTTGGCTTCAGCATACATTCCAAAATATCATTGTTAATTGTAAAGTGTGAATAAATATTATACTCTCTCAATGCTCTTCTTAGTTTTTATTATCCTATGTGATGATTACTTCACCATCCTGGACAGATTGTTAAATCCAAAATCAGAAGTCCTTTATTTATTATTAATCATTGTTCTGTTGTGGCAATTGTTTACCAAGGTTACCTTTCCCATCCTTGCTGGTTCTCCCAAATATTTAATCTGCCTCATTTATTTCTGAAGATGTCAAGTAATTGTATTTGTGGAATGTAGGCAGCACTATGCTCGAGGATAGAGAGACAAAGACACATCAAAGTCACAAGCACCGGGAGTCAACAAGAGGAATGATTGGCTCAGTTTTGGAAGCAGTGCACTTTTCATTGTTTGCTTATTTTCTTGCAAGTGACTTGGAATAATGAGCTTTCTATCCTTGGCTAGCATACAGCTGCTTCATTCCTTCTGTTGACTAAAGGTGTAACAACACAGCAAACAAGGTTATGCACAATTTTATCAAAATTTCTTGCAGTTCTCAAACTACTTTTTTACTGTTAATCCTTTTCTGATGCCATTAAATATAATGGGAAGGGGAATAAAAGTAATATCTTGTGGTAAACCAAAACTGTTTTATTTCATGATTCCTTGAAAATCTTCACAAACATTTTGAAGACCTTGTTCTCGCTGTGTTGAATACATCATAGTGTGCCCCGAGAAGTGACAGTGTCCGTCTCTCTATCTGCAGCTACCAAGGTGTTCCTGGCGCTGTAGATATGGACTACTCAGATCTCGTAGGCAACATGGATCTTATGGATGATGGCAACTTGGACCTCAATGGATTCAATTTCTCAGACCTCGTGCAGCAATACAAGCCATGATGGAAAGGTCCAAGGTATGAATCTTGTGGAGGCCTGCAAATCATCGGTGACCATGTGTCAGCGAAGTTAGTTAGCATCTCTATCGATAGAGCAGGAGATTACCTGTGTGACTTTGTTTCCCTAATGGATCACAGATTTTGATTTATCACTATTTTTGAATCTTGTTGCGTGGAAGTTCTTCCGTAGATTAGGATGTGAAAAAGTTCAAATGGACATGTGTAATTCTGTATAGTACTTGCATGAAGAAAAGCAAATTAAAGATGCACATTGTGATCTTTTGATAGACTAGGGAAGATTCAAGCAAAATTGTCTTATTTTCTTTTGGTCATCATTCTCTCCATATACGAAGGTGACTAACGTAATTTACAGCTAAACATGTATGGTTACTTATTTTTGTAAATTTGTCTTGTGTAATATTGATTGAAATCCGATGGAATTGAAAGAATGTCTTAGTGAAAAGCTAAAAAAGTCCTAACGGGAGCCGCCTATTACTGTTTAAAAATGAATGTCAAACATGTTTCTTAGTTATTGTACATGTTATTTCAATTTGTGTTCAAGAAGACAGCTGTTTTAAATTTTATGTTGTAAAATAAGTATTTAAATTTCTGAGTTGACCAATTCACTTCCAGATCAGTGTTGTGCTGTGGTGATGGAAAAATCCTCAACAAATTAGGGTTTAGTTGTAAAGCAAGTTCATAACAGGAACCATCAGAAAACAAATGCCTTTCCATAAATTAAAAAAAACTGTGATCAAAATTCAGTATTATCATGAATTTATACCCAGGTAGAACTTCTGATTTTACAGAAAGTTTCATGAGCTAACATACGCCCTTGATCGAAGTTCAGAAAATGACCTGACAATCTTTTTGCCTTAATGATCTAGAAGAGTGTGTATGTGATAGCTAGCTAACATACAGGTAATGATGATGTGAGATATCTGTTCATGAAATAAATTTCTCCTACTAATGAAGAAATTATCACATCATTGGTGATAGTATTGCCTTCTGTTAAATAAATACCATATTATTGTATGCCGTACTCATTTTTTGGTTGGTGTAAGAGTAAGACTTGACTTAAAAATGAAGCTGGCTACTAAATGATAAGTAGCCTGGTAGATAATGTTGTGGTGCAGAAGGGGGGGTTCAAAAATTGACTTATGTTTATTCGGAATTTCAGAATTTTATGAGATAAAATATATAAATGGTGTTGTTGAAAATGGCTCGTCAAGGATTTGAATTCTCCAAACTGAATTTCACTGAAATGGAACCTTTAGGGCTTGACCTAATGACTCAGTTTCTTGGTATTCTGCCAATTACAAATGGAAAGCCTTTATGGTTTACATTTTGCAACCCAGTAAATGCTTCAGTGTTATATAACTACATTGCTAATGGAGTAGGTCACACTTTCGCTTATATTCATGTCAGAATTCAGCTTATTCTTTCAGCAACATTCTGAATTCACTCATACAATCAAGATTTAACACGTTGAGTGCCAAGCGACCCCATTTGGGTACATGAGAGTAGTCAAGTTTTTTTAACCTCGCGTCCCCATATAGGGTCGTACGTTCGTTCTAAATCGAGAACTGTGCGAACCCATTTAGGTACGCAGTAAGTATGTGTTTCGAAGCTGTATAAAGTCTCTTCCTGCCATCTATTTTAGTACGTGCATAGTCCACTTTCCATTCATCAATTCCTGTTTTGGCGTGACCCCATATGGGTACGTCAAGAGTGCTTTGTAGGGTGACAAATTCATTGTCTATCTCGCGCACGGATTGTTTATGTAAGTGTGCAGTGCTGTGAGTTTCCTTTCCTTTTTAAGTCGCTATGAATAAATCAAGAAGTAAAAACTTTGTGCAGATAGTCTGGGCGATATATCGAACAAGTCAGACAATGATGATGTAGATGAAATATATAATTACAGTGATTTTGAACCCAGTACAGAGCAAATAGCGATCTCTCACGTTCATCCACATTGATCAATTACAATCTTCAGCATACACTTCTCCACTGTACTCCGGGTTTCCAAGTCAGCTGTTGCAACACTTATGACAGTCTTCAAGGATATAGTCACTGGTTTCCCATGTTGCACAATCATCGCAACTAGGTTCTCTTACCCAAATTAAAAGTTTTACAAACATGATATACTTATTCAGTATTCCATAACTACTAATTCTTTTTATATTGTACTCTTACATCCTAATTTACCAAATTCACATGAATGTCACTACTATATTTAACATAGTTAAATTTTATATAAAAATTTCCTAACCTAAAATCGGAAGATCATCATTTACAAACATTTCCTGGCCTAAAATCGGAGGTCGTAATTTTTTACGGCTCCAGATTGAACAAGCTAACACATCTCTCATAATCTACAGCATATAACGTGTCCCTGCAAAGGAAAAGGTAAGTATGACCGAGCATCGGGACAGTAACTACAGTATAAGTGTGATCCCATATGGGGGTGCATGTACGTGTACAGTTCGTAATGACCAATACGACCCCATACGGGGTTGCAGTATTTTACCTAATAAACCTAATATATCATAAATATATTCTCATTTTAGTGATCATTTGCTTGGTTACGCCTGTAAACGTTTTGGCAGCCTGAAGTAACTTAATGTTATTAGCTCACGACACTAGACGGCAGTCTATGAATTTCGGTCTGGCACTCATCGTGTTAATGTTAGTTGTCTAGAATAGTTTCTTGTGAGCTTTTTAATACTCTTTTAAGTTGAATAATCAAGAAGATGGTAAACTCAAACTAGAATTCTTTAATTTGTACATTGAAATGTACAAGTACTTCAGCACTGATAACCTTTGCATAGTTGACAGTACAGCATACGGAGTACACATGGCTGATAACCAAATATGTAGTGCCTTTAATGAATCAACAGCAGTAAAATTGCCTAGAAATGAGAGTACCTCAGGTTCGAGTCCCAAAGGTGTTGAGCAGTTCTAGGCTCTGTGCCATTTAGAATGAATGCAGTTTCTTAAAATTCAGTAACTGGGATGAATGAGGGTAACTTCTGTGTATTAATTTGTTTTGTAGAGAGTTTCATGCAGGTATTTTCAAATGTGTTGCGTAGAAGCTTCCTCTTCAGTGTGAAAGCAGCAATAAGCGGTATGGTGCTATGTGTGTTGTTTTTGTTGGTGTTTTTGTTATTGATGATAATGATGCTGATGATTACTTTTTTAGAGATTTTGTTTGTTTGTGACAGGCATGAATAATTCTATATGCTTGAAATTTGGCTGTGAACTTGATATAAAAATATTTTGACTCCATGTTTAGGGTTACATGTATTAAAAATCCAATCAAGAGTGGTATTGATTTTGAAAGTTTTGATATTGCAAGTATCATAGGTATTTTCCAGAGTAAAAATGTATTCTGTGAATAACTGTGTATTGTACAAAGTAAAATGAATTATGTAACATTTCCTGTATGTACTATATATATATATATATATATTAAAAAAATGAAGTTATAGAAAGCCTGATTAGTTGTCCACAGTTGTATGAGCAGTAATCGACCTTGGGTTAATTCATACCTTTGCATATATGGAAAGTGGTGGTCTCGGTGCATCCTGACCTGGGACAAAAGCTAAAATGCCAATGACTGGTCTCTTTCCTTATCTGTGTCCATTGGAGCCATTTTTATTTTATTTTTTCAATTTCTTGGCACCCATAATTCTATTGCAAGGTTTTCTGCTTACAGTAACTACTGAGGATTTCCTTACCTCCATTATTAGTAATGCAATTACGTTTAGTAATAATTGGTTATTTTTGAAGATATCTTTAATTAGTTTGTGTGGTAGTTTTTCCACACATTTGTGGTAAAAGATACATATTATCCATCATCATCATTTCCCTTTATCTAGCTGTAGCCGAGTAGGGGAAATATGGTTCCTTTCCACTTTCTTCGGTCTTTCCACCTCTCCTCCTCCAACACTGTGTCCCAATCCAGGTTTCTTTCTATAATACTGCGTAGGATTGTGTCCTTCCGTTTCAATCATGGTTGTCCACGGCCTTTCCTTCCTTGTGCCCAAACCATCTTAGTCAACTCTTCCCTATTCTATCATTCATTTTTTCCACTCCAATTTCTTCCCGGATTTTATCATTCCTTATTTTGTCTCTTCTGTTCTGTATCTTACTCCTCAAGAACTTCATTTTGGCTGCCTGTATTCAACCCTCATCCTTCTTCGTCATTGTCCAAGTTTCTGCTCCGTAAGTTGTTATGGGTACGTAATACGTCTTGTACATAGTTTACTTTGTTTCCATTGGCACATCTTTGTCCCATAACATGTTTCATACACTATGTTAGAAACAGTTTCCAGCTTGTATCGTGTTATTAATCTCAGCATCCAGTCGAGCATTCTCCATTAATTCACTCCCCAGGTATTTGAACGTCTTCACTACTTCCAGGGACTTGTCGTTAAGTCTAATCTGACCTTTCCCTTCTTTCTCCCCTCAAGTCATAACAAGTGTTTTACTCTTTTCTACACTTATTTTCAATCCACATCCTTCAATCTTCCCATTCACCACATCCAACTGTTCTTGAGCTTTTGTGTCCTTCCTTCTCTCCCCAAATCACAATATCATCTGCAAATAACATGATGTTCATTTCTCTTCCTCCATATGTTGCTTTTGCTGTTCTCATGATGTCATCCATTACTATTGTAAACAGGTTGGTGATAGAACACTTCCCTGTCTCAGCCCACTTGTTATTTTGAACCATCTTGTCCTGCCAACTTGTATTTGCATGCAACTACAACATTCCTTGTACAGTGCCATGATCATCCCTGTCCAATTCCTTTTTGCACCAGACTGTCCCAAACTTTAGTCCTGGGGACACTGTCATTTGCCTTTACAATGTCAATGAATGTAATCACCATATCTTTCCCATACTCCCATTTCTGAAACCAAACTGATTTTTCTGTATCTGATTTTCAACCCTCAACCTTATCCTACTTTCCAATATCCTCTCCATTATCTTAGCAACATGGGATATCAGAGTAGCTTGTGCTAAAACTGCCAGACTCGCAAAGAAAGAGAAAAGACACCTATTGGGAAGCTAGATGAATTGTTGTCATGACACCACTGTATTGCACATTTAATGGCTAGTAGCTCTGCCTAAAAGACCGAACAGCAGGAGGATAGTTTATACTGGGCTGTAAAAACTTCACTTTCTTTTTCTTAGACTACAGCACACCCAACAAGGTCCTACCATCGTTGCTTTATGTATGAGAGCCATCAGTATAAATGATGCAGTCATGAGTGTGTCTGCATTTGTTGCGGAGAGTCTTCTTGAACAATCTTGGATGACCAGACTGTAAGAAGTGGCATTGTTGTTCTATAACAGTATTGATGATAGGCTGAGGTGATGGCCTTTTTTCTTAAGTAACGTCAATTTCTTAGTCCAATTACAGTCAAAAAGAGCAGCTCAATTCCAGGAATAATAAGTGCTGCATCGGTTGAAGTTGTCCAGTAAGCTTGGGAGATCTGGACCGCAAAGCCTCTTTGAATTTGCAATAATTTATTCCGGGCCCATTTCTTTCCCAGTATGTTTTGGAAAGAAGAGGCACAGTATAGAATCAGTGGCACAAATGCATATAATCAATTATTTTAAGTGCTTCTGAATTCAGTCTCCATGAGGTCTGCATGTAAGTTAGTAAGTTAGTCCCTGTATAAATTTACTGGCTTTAATTTTTTTTAAGTTGGTGAAGTGAGTTTGAATGAGATGTTTATCCAGGGTAATGCCAAAAAATGGTAATTGATCCTAAATTTTTATCTGATGTCCATTCATAATAATTATTGGTTTCTTCTCGTGAGAAACATCAGTTTGGTCTTCGTTGCATTAAATTGCAGTTTGTTAGTTTCACCCCAATTAAAAACACTACACAAGGCAGAATTTGTTCGAACAGTGAGATCTCTTCTGCTTCAATTAGAAGAGCATTATCGGCGTAGGCAATGACTCGACATCCCGTTGAAAGAATCAGCTGTAAAAAGTCGTCATAAAGGATATTCCAGAAACCAGAGCTACATGTTGATCCTTGCGGACAGCCTTTGGAAACATATTTTGTGGAGATTGCTGTTCCAATCTGAAGATTCACTCTTCATCTGCAAAAGTAAGACTGAATTAGTTCATAGAGAATTTTTGGGCATCGTTTATCCTTTAACTGGGACAAAATTTTGGGCCACCAAGCAGTCAAAAGCACCACTTGTTTCCAGAGAAATGAATACAGCGACTTTCTTCATAGAAAATATGCCTTGGATCCATTCTACCATGTCAAGAACAGCATCTTCGGTTGATTTCTGAGGAGTAAGGCCATACTGATTGCAACTTAGAAAATTGTAAAAGTAAATGTGATGCATAACTCGATCAATGAATCATCTCTCTAAGATTTTTCCAGGCACAGGTAGAAGACAAATAGGTCTAAATTATTTGGAAGTAAAATTAACTAGAGAACTTTCCTTTGGGATTATTTTAACAATTGCCAATTTCCAAGAAGGTGGAAAATGGTTTAGAGCCAGAAATTTGTTGAACAGTGCTACCTCAGACTACAGGGGTAACACCAAACAAGGCACAAACACAGTTAGAAGGGGAAGGTAAGAGTACAATACACAATATAAGAAAACACTATACACTCGGAAAAACAGTAGCTAGCATTACGCGGATCTCCAACAAAACAAGTACGTAACAATCAGTAGGGCCAACTAGTGAACGACAAAACGGGAAGATGGAAGGGCTGGGAACCTACCAAAGGCATGGACGTGGCTTAGATAGCGGATTCCGAAATAAATGCCCGTGATCCTTAGATTTGAAAAATATTATTCACAAAATAATCTTACAAATACATTCGAAGTTACGAGCTATAAGTTCAGTGGTATCCATAGCTTATTTCGTAGCAGGGTAAATTCAAATTTCAAAACAACTATACATCTAGTTACCAATGCAGTAGTACAATGCAATTTACAGGTTATCCAAAGTCTAGCGTACCTCAAGTGATACAGAACTACCAGAGGCAAACCCCAAGGGAAATATTAAACTACACCCTGGCCGATGACCTTCGATGTTAGGCCCCTTTAAACAACAAGCATCATCATCAAACTACACTCTACATATTTTAGTGAAACAAGAAATGGGAATGCCTCGGAAACGAACAGGTAAGTCCAGCTGAAAAACTAAGGCATCATAAGTAACTAATTTGGTGAATCTAGGCGAGGTTAGGGCAGACTCCTGTATGAAAAGCACATCGGAACATTACCAAAATTTTAGCAAGAAAGGAATTCAAGAGTGCTTACCCGAGGAGAGTGCCATCCCGGAAACCGGGGGACATCATCCAGATAGGCTGCTCGCAGACAGATAGACCAAGACCGACAGATTTCAGGATACAGAATTTATTCGAACACTGCCTCGCTCACTATATATAGAAAATTCCGGCCTTGGAGGCAGCCAATCAGCGTGCACGAGTTCCCTATCGCCACCTAGACTCACCAATCACAACCTTACTTTCGATCACGAACTTTGACTAACATTCTAGAATACGCATGATCGCGAAAGTCGTATTTTTCCAGAATAGACAGAACACACTTTCTAGAACACATACCAACAAAGTAACACATCCTGTACAAAAGTTATGTAACTTTCTGGATCTTTCCAGGAACTATAGACAGAATTCTACTATTTACAAATGCCTATGTTACAACATTATACAGTACAGGTTAGGTCAATAAAAATAAAACATCATATCGTATTTTTCAAACAAGGTCTTCAAAAAAATACATTCCACTCGCATTACATAGTTCACCTGTAACAAACAGAATGACAAATAAGGAAGGAAAGCAGTAGTGAACGTTTTTGATTATATTAGCAGACAATCTGTCCCAGCCGGGAGCTTTCTTGTCATTCTGCAAAAGGATAATACGTTCAACTTCCTGTTGAGAAAATCTTGCATCATCTTCAGTATCGGGAGGAATTTCTGGGGCTTTTTAATTGATGCTTGTTGTTCAGAGTCATCTTTCATCTGAGAAGAATCTATTTATCAGAATGTTCGCGGTATCAGAGAAATGTTTTGTGTAGCCATTTTCAGTTTCGATTGAGGTGAGGTTGGTATTCACTTTACAAAGGAAATTTAATGTGTCCTCCTATTCATTACGTACACATCTCCATCATTAGATGGAGTAATAATAGTCAAACATGTTTCAACTCGTTTGAGCCATCATTAGTGAAAAGAGGGGGTTAAAGTAATTTATATAATAGATGTTAAAAATATGGTAGAAACATAATGAAGGAAAGAGTGAAAGACAAGACATGACAGAAATAAAAAGCATTTCAATATACACACATTTCCATCATTAGATGGAGCAATAATCAACTCGTTTGAGACGTCTTCAGTGATTTTTCATCCTCGCAAACATAGCTGAGCCAACAATAGACACGATTGTAAGAACGGGACCGTTAACTTTGTGAAGGTCAGGCCGTTTCGAGAGGACAACTACCTAATTAATTAGAACTTCATTGATGGTTTCCGCTATGTGCCACACACAGTCTACCAGGCATCTAACATAGCTTCTCAATTTTTTCGCTGCCCTCCTGACTATTTAAAAATAAGGCAAACACACGTAGCCAACATTGAAAACAATCATTGAGAGCGGGACCACTGAAATTGAGATGATCAGGCTTTTTCGAAGTGCTACTATTCTAAAATTTGATCTTGATTGGCGGTTTTACATTGTGTGTTGCATGCATTTCGCCTGGCACGTGTTTCCTCTCAAACTTGGATTCGCGTGTTTTTTGCTCCCCTGTTAACTATTTGTGGTGGTGACTCTGCAGAGACGGACTGTCATTCTGCATTTTTTTAACACAGTGATTTCATTCTGTTTTATTAATTATAACACACTGAAAATTTTTAGACTAAGAGGTCCACAAGTCCGGCCCCGCGGTGTAGGGGGCAACGCGTCCGCCTGTCACCCGGTGGCACTGGGTTCGATTCCCGGCCAGGTCAGGGTTTTTTAATTGTAATGATTAAATCGCTGGCCTGGGGACTGGGTGTTTGTGATGTCCTTAATCTTATTCTCCTCACACACAACATTCCACACTGCCGCCATTCCAATTACACGCAGGTTCATACAATATGGTGCCAGTAGGAGCAAAAGATCCACATGAGTCGACGCCTCGAACAAATAGCTTTTTTTTTTTTTTAAGAAAAAGGAGGTCCACAACCTCACCATGATCACTTATTGTTTCCGTCATATCTCATTTGTTTTCATGCTTTTCTTCATTAGGTTTAACACATTTTTTAGCTTCAATTATGTACAAATGTTAACTTTTTGTTTTCACTGAAGATGTCTCAAACGTGTTATTGCTCCATCTAATGATGGAATTGTGTATATATTGAATTGGTTTTTTATATCCATCATGTCTCTTTTGTTTTTCATTCTTTCCTTCATTATGTTTCTAACACATTTTTAGCATCTGTTATGTAAACAGTGTCGCTAACGTAACGGATTTTCTGCTAAATTTGGTGGAATTAGAAGACTGTCAGCGGAGAAATATATCATTTAGCGGACAGCGGATTTTTTGGCGGAATTCTAGATTTATTATAACGGAATTTAGCATATTATCCATTTTACTCTTTAAAAAAAAATTGTACTCCAGTCTGTCTCCGAGCTATTCCGTATTTCTTTTCAGGAGCTAGCAGTCACGTGAGGAAAACATGTTATTTGGATTTGATGTTATGAGATTATGGTATCATAAATTTGTAACGTGGGGAATGGGTACTTACCTCTTAGTTGGCGAATGACAACAGATAATGAAACTGTGAGCATGTAGCATTTATACTTATTCTATGAAGAAATACTGTCTAATGAACTGGCCTGTTCTGTGTGTGGCCCTTGAGGTAGGGGATTAACGCAGTGTCTAATGATTGGTGCATTAGGAAGTGTTCGGAGTGCAGCTTATCTTGAATCGTGGTCTTAGGTTTGAATATTTTTGTTAATACAGTTGTACTATATTCCATTACCATGTCTAAACAGAAGGACAACAAGTATACACAGAAGTTTAGGAAAGAATGGCTAATCTATAATCTTCATATCCCTATTGACGAACTACCCAATTATAAATAGGAAAGGAACTCCACCTTATCAATACTTGTGTATTATAATTATTATACTACAGTACCGGTTTCGACCCCCAATTTCGGGTCATCCTCAGCTAAACAATACACTCGCATATAGTACATCAAACAATGATTGATTTTACTTTGTCTGGGGAATCTCATATGATAAATGTTTGAATGCGTCTAAGTGGGGCATGTCAAATCAGGAACTAACATCCTAACATCCTGATTTGACATGCCCCACTTGGACTATTCAAACATTTTGTTATGACATTCCCCAGACAAAGAAATATCAATCATTGTTTGATGTACTCTATGCGAGGGTATTGTTTAGCTGAGGATGACCCGAAATTGGAGATCGAAACTGGTACTGTAGTATAATAATTATAATAAATAAGTATTGATAAGGTGGAATTCCTTTCCTATTTATAAGAATGGCTAAACCATGAATCACTAAAAGAGTGGCTAATTGAAGTGCCTGCTGATTCTGGTAGCTCTAATGTACGGTGCAAATACTGTCAGTGCACTATGAAGCCTAAACTGTCTGATTTGCTTCTCCATTTCAAAAGCAAAAAACGTCTATTTGTGCTGAACCTTTTTCATCCGAGCGACAAATGAAGTTATAATTTAACGTTATCAGACACAGTAATGAATGTGTGGAAGCTGAAGCAGCACTAGCCTTGTTTAGTGTAAATCACTGCACGATAAGATTTGTTGATCACCTTTCTGACCTCTCAAAAGTGTATTTTAAGCGAGCGGAACACGCGTCGAGTTTGCGTTTACATCGAACAAAGTGGAGTGGTATTATAAAGAATATCCTTTTCCCTCACTTTAAAGACAAACTAAAAACTGCCATTGGTGACAGTCATTTCAGTGTTCTTTTAGATGAATCCACTGACATAAGTGTACCAAAAACTGCTCGCCGTGTGTATAGTTTATTTCTTGAAAACACAAACTTGAACAGGGTAAAACTATTGCAGCTGTAGCAGGGCTGAAATGTGTGCTTTCGGATTTATGATTAGATATCGACAAATTGTGCGGAATTGGAACCGACAATACATCAGATATGGTAGGCGTCAATAACAGCATGCATAAAAAACTGAAAGAAGAAGAAAGTCATCTTGTTTTGATCCCATGTGTCTGTCACTCTGTGCAGTTGGCCGTATCTACAGCTGCAAGGGAGGCTTTACCTGGAAGTGTAGAATTCCTGCTGTCAGAGACGTACTCCTGGTTTTCCAAATCATTATGCCAGCTGTCGTACAACCTTTTGTACAATACGATCAGTGAAGAAGCTGATCCTCTTAAGGCTAACACGAGATGGATGTCAATTGAGATGGCAGTCGGTCACATCCTATCTCAATGGGTGGAGTTACAGAAATATTTTGAAATAGTTAGGTTGACTGACAAATGCTCTATGGCAGAACTACTCTACTATATGTACTGCGATGTTACAAACGAAGTTTACTTGAATTTTCTAAAACCTTATCTAGCGGAATGTCAGCATGTAAATCAATTGTTTCAATCGAACTCGGCAGATCTTTGTAAATTGTTGAATGATCTGGTTGTATTGATAACAGGAGTGACGAAGAATTGTAGTACCAGCATATAAGGGAGATCTACAGACAGTTGACGTACGACATCACAATGCCCATACCTCGAACACGAAGTAGAAAGTTTGTTGACAGAACTGAAAAATCATATGTTGACCTCGGATGCGGAAGATAATCTTCGGGGAAGATGCGAGAAATTGATATTATGTCTTGCATCTGAATTGCGACGTCGTCTACCACAAAATTTAAACATTTTTCAGAAAGTGTCACTACTTTCACCATCCAAATGCCTACGTGTTATAAAAGAACCCATCATACCGTTAGCTCAGGAAATGGAACTGCCTAATTGCAACAACCAAAATTGACTTTCAAAGGACAAAATTAACGACTGTGATGTGGCAAAATACAAATGCTGTATGGCAGAATGACTCTACAATATGTACTGCAATGTTACAAACAAAGTTAACTTGAATTTTCTAAATCCTTATCTAGCGGAATGTCAGCATGTAAATCAATCGTTTCACTGAAGCTCAACTTGTAGGATTCCAGCAAGATATAGCAGATATCTTGGATTCAGGAGGTCAAATGGACTGTATCGCGATTGACCTGTCTAAAGCATTTGATAGGGTGGATCATTACTGGCAAAAATGAGTGTAATTGGACTAGACAAAAGAGTGACTGAATGGGTTGCTATATTTCTAGAAAATAGATCTCAGAGGATTAGAATAGGCGAAGCCTTATCTGACCCTGTAATAATTAAGAGGGGATTTCCTCAAGGCAGTATTATGGGACCTTTATGTTTTCTTATATATATAAATGATATGAGTAAAGGAGTGGAATCAGAAAGGAGTGGAATCAGAGGTAAGGCTTTTTGCGGATGATGTTATTCTGTATAGAGTAATAAATTACAAGATTGTGAGCAACTGCAACGTGACCTCAAAAATGTTGTGAGATGGACAGCAGGCAATGGTATGTTGATAAACGGGGTTAAAAGTGAGGTTGTGAGTTTCACAAATAGGAAAAGTCCTCTCGGTTTTAATTACTGCGTTGATGGGGTGAAAGTTCCTTTTGGGGATCATTGTAAGTATCTAGGTGTTAATATAAGGAAAGAGTAGCTGTCGTCTACTTCTATATCTGTACTTGTACCTGTTCTAACCTCATTTCGAGTATTCTTTGTTGCCTTTTCACTTGCCTCTAAGGCTGATTGTAATTCTGCAAATAAGTTTCGGATGTTACTTACGATTCTGTGCAGAGTTTCCTTGGCTTCCTTTTTCAGGTAACTGCCTCCTTCCGCTATATTCACAAGTTGTGTCAGGGCCTTGTCGAGACGCGCCTTAGACTTCTCCATCATCTTTTGGGCTCAATATGGCGGATTGATTTTTCTTTATTCTCCGCTACACGTTAGCGCTTAGATCATTCAACGTACTTCAAAACTGGAGTGCGACCTTACTGTGTTTAAAATCTATGAAAAGATGGCTTCTTACAACAAACAAGAATATTTCGACACTAAAATATCAATTTTCTCTGAATATTCTCTATAGTAGTAAGCAGAGACTTTAATATATCTCTGAAACTTAGTCTACTTGATTAAACCTGTATTATCACGTCAATTCACTCTGTAACTCACTTTCTTCGTCAATTTTTGTAGCCACAATGAACTCGCACGCAATTAGCCATGGCACGTAAGACACCATTATAATGGAGTCCGAGAGAGTGACTTTCGTAGGCCTATACATCGAACCACTCACCTCGATTGAAGACATCATAGCAATCGTGATGGCTGCTCTAGGAAAGACGGCTGTGGGAAAAAGTATTATTATAGTGGGCGACCTAAACTGTAGGCTAGATAAGTATGATTGCAGAAGTAGGGAACTACTACAGATGATGGCTGAAGAGGGATTTACACTGGTTAGTAAGAGAGAAGACAACACATACTTCGCACATAATGGCAGTACCATGGACATAATCCTGTACAAAGGCAACGATCTAGAAGTAACGGACCATAAGGTGTTATATTCCGACGCTGTGACACCAATAAAGAAACATTGTCCAGTGACAACTACTTTCAAATTGAAAGAGTCTACATTCACACGACAGGAAACAAACAATTCGAAAAGAACCTCCAGAAAGATAAGACGTGAATAAAATACGCGAAAATGGAGACAAGCTTACCATCTTTGAAAACAAGATTCAGGAAAAGGACCTAGATGCTGCTGCAACAGCACTAGAAGACATAATCAAAGCCGCAACCTCCACAATAAACGAGAGAAAGGCAAAGAAATGGTTCGATCAACAATGCTGTACAGAGAGAAAGAGAGTCATATCAGCCCTTCACATGGCCAAACACACTCAAAATCAGGACGACCTGATCACATATAGCAGACTCAGAAAATAATATAAAAACCTTCTGAAGAAGAAACGAGACGATTTCACAGAACTCGAGGCTAGAAGAATGGTGGAAGAAGCAGAAGAAAACCCCTACATTTCTCTAAAGCCACAACAGTCGCAGACAATGGGGAAAATAGAGATGCCAATCTGGGAGGCTCACTTCACGAACATCCTAAACCAACAAAGGGTCAACGAAGCTCATGAAATAACAAGACAATACGATGACATCAGAAGATTTACAACAGAGGAAATTAGAAACACTATATCAACATTGAAAAACAAGAAGGCAGCAGGCCCGGATGAGATATTTAACGAGCACATCAAAGCAGCCTCGGAAGTTTTAATCCCAGCAATCACGAACATAATGAACTTATGTCTGTATATAGGACAAATCCCGGTGGGCTGGAAAACCTTGAAAATTAGAACGATATACAAGGGAAAAGGAGAGCCACTTGACCCAAACTCGTACCGGGGAATCGCGCTAGAGAACAACTTTCTCAAAATTCTGACGAATCTTGTGAAGATAAGACTAACAGAGGAAATCGACAACAAGATCCCAGAGGAACAATTTGGATTCAGGAAAAGCCGAAGCACCCTACATGCAGTCAAAAACCTCATAGACGACATCGAGGAGGAAATAAGATTCCCAAAAGGAAAATTCCACGATTTTACAAAAGCGTTCGACAATCTCAATAGGACCATAACATGCGCCAAACTAGAACAGATGGTGGAACACAACAAGGAACTAAGCGTCTTGATACACAACATCCTGAGTAAAAACACCATCATAATTTCAGACAACGTAACAACCTCACAAGAAATTATACAAACGGAGTGTTACAGGGAGATCCCCTTAGTCCCCTTCTGTTCAACGTAGCCATACATGACGTGGTCCAAGCAATAAGAACTCCCGCTCCATCCCTCAAGATTTATATATACGTAGACGACATGGTGATGGGTTCTCACGATACTAACGAACTCCAGAAAGGAATAAATGCTCTAGGAACATGGGCTGAATACAACAGACTGCAAATAAACGCAGAAAAGACTGTACACTTGGTCTTCAGGAAAGGAGGGCGCCTATCCGCAAGGGACAAAATTTACCTTAAACATGAACCTCTACAAACTACGAACAGCTTCAAATATCTGGGCGTAACGGTCCAGACAACAGCACACTCATTCAGAATTCACACAACACAACGAGCAGCTGCCGCAACCAAAGCCATCTACGACATCATGTCATTAAGCAAACTTTCCCTGGATACAGCTATAGCCCTCTTTGAAGGCAAAATCGTTCCTATTCTAACATACGGAATAGAGATAACACGGGGAAAAAAGTTAAGCTATAAAGACCTAATACGAATGGAAAAAGTGAAAGCCAGATTCTTGAAAGCAGCCCTCGGAATTTCAAAGTACACCAAGTCAAGATTAGCATACGAACTCGCGAGAGAAACATTTCTAATAGAGGACCTGAGATGGAAATTCCATCTGCCCTGTACAGACAACTGGAAGAAACTGCGGTTAGAGAGGGAGAAGGAAAAAGAGATATAGCCAGAGTTCTACTCTTCAGAGGCCATGATGAACAGAGCATGGACCGGCACAAACCGGGAGCTGAGACATTTTGTAAATTCCATGGCAGTCCATGGCTACCATCACAAAATTTGTAGGTCGAAGACATACCACGACCCGGACTCGAGGTGCATATGTGAACTCTGTGGTAAACATTGTGACCGATATCATGTACTGTCGTGTAAAAATCATGTGAAATCAATCATAGACCTCTGTATTGATTAATGTATCCTAATATTGCACAATTTTAAAAAACTTGAAGAGATTTGAAGTAAAATAACATTAAAAATAACAATGATGGTTTAAAAATATACAATGTGATGAGTTACAATGGTGGAAGTATTAAATACTTCATTAATTTCATTAATTAATTTCATTATTACATGTTAATTAGACACTTATTTTCAATCTAAGGTTAAGACAATGGCTGATGATGCCTTCATACAAGGCGAAACATGTACCACTATTAGTTAACAAATCTATGTAAATCATCCAAGACTAGACTTTGTATTGATTAGGTGGTCTATTTAATAAATAACTTACTGTTATTCCAATAAGTGGTAATGTTCCGAGCTGTCAGCGGAGAGATGGCGTGGAATGACATTAGTAGACAAATAAGTTTGAGTGGTGTTTATAAAAGTAGGAAAGATCACAATATGAAGATAAAGTTGGAATTCAAGAGGACAAACTGGGGCAAATATTCATTTATAGGAAGGGGAGTTAGGGATTGGAATAACTTACCAAGGGAGATGTTCAATAAATTTCTAATTTCTTTGAAATCATTTAGGAAAAGGCTAGGAAAACAACAGATAGGGAATGTGCCACCTGGGCGACTGCCCTAAATGCAGATCAGTATTGATTGAAATACAAGCAATATGGTAGAACTTTCTGACTTGGGACTGATGCTGTTAGTCTTGCCGTGGTCAAATGCGGAGGTTGAGAGAGCATTTAGCCAGGTAACTTGGTGGAAACATCACAATGTAACCGGTTGAATATTCAAATGATTAATTCCATCCTAAGTGTAAGGGCTGGCTTGAGGCGCATAAAAAAGTGTTGCCACGACTACGATTTACCCACAGACGTACTTCGCCAGATCAGAACCATGGCAGCATACCTCAGCACAGACGAACCACGTCCTATCACCAGCACAACAACAGACGAGTCCACCTTTAAACTCTTTGACGTGATTGAGGATGACCAATTGATTTTTTACCAATAATCATCTCGCCAATCCCAGTGAAACTCGCAGATCAGGTGAGTGCAGACATTTATTTTTATTATTATTATTATTATTTGAGATCGGATTTCTTGGTGAAATTTTAGCGGATATTTAGTGGATCTTGAAAATATAAATTGGCAACACTGTAAGTAAATTACTTTAACCCACCCCCCCCCCCCCCTTTTTTTTTTTTTTCCACTGAAGATGGCTCAAACGAGTTGAAACATGTTTGATATTATTACTCCATCTAATGATGGAGATGTGTATGTATTGAATAAGACACATTAAATTTCCTTTGTAAAGTGAAAACCGTCAATACAGAATGATTCTAATATCTTGTAGTGAGGTTGGTATTTAAATTTTCTGGTTTCCTAGATAATTGATAAATATACCCCCAAGGGTTGTTTTTTGTTGGCGTAGAGCAAAATTCCTTCCAACATACTGATTTCTATTTTAGTATTAATTTTCTGTTGTCTTCCATAGTTTTCAAGTATACTTCTTCATATCTCTTGACGCAAAATAGGGCAGCAACTTCTCTTGTATCGTCTGTGACAAGCCAGTACTCACTTTCAAAGTATAGAAAGGTCTTCATTCCACAAGAATTGTTTACACCGCTTTTGAGAGATCTTGGGTAAGTTAACCTCTGATAGCTTTATTATGCTTTCATTTAAGCAATTTACTATTTCATCCAATAGATTTAGTTAAGAACGATGTACTGCTGAGAGGTCATGATTGGGACAAGTTGGTGGAGGAGGAATGGTACAAGGACAGGATGAGATGAAGGAGGCTCATATACCACACCCGGGAAACTGGAGATGGTTTAGGATGATGATGATGACTTTCATCCAACTCGTTCGTGGATTTGCAGGCCTCTATCTTAGTTGGCATTTTCCCAAGATTTCTTGTGGCTGCTAAATAAAAATGGTCCCATTTCACATTTTCTGTTCTATATAATTGTGTCAGATAATTCAAAGCATTAATAGTAGGCCTGCTTGGCGTAGATGGTATAGTCGCAGTGATTAGAGCATGGTCCTGAAAGTGTTGGAAGATCGCTTACTTTCCAGTCTAAAATGTAAGGAAAAAGTTAAGGATTACACACACATCTAAAATGCTGTAGGAATTACTTTTTGAAAATACGTTGGTTTGTCGCCGTTATTGAGGATAGTTAGGTTATTGGCGCTACAAAAGTCGTAAGAGTTTTCCTAGAAAGTCTAAAGTTTTGCCCCATTATCAATGTTTGGCATTTATGTCACCAGTAAAAAGAATTTGTTTTCCCTTCAAGTAGTCATATATCTGCTGAAGGGCATTTATATCTATGTTGGTGTCCCTTCTAGAATCAAAATAAGCATTATATATATAAAGTTCACACTGTTTCAAGGTTGTGCAAATAACTCTGTCGGCAGAGCAGTATTGTGATAACATTAAAACACTTTTTGATCTTAAAATAGCTGCACGGATCCATTCTTCATGTGTATTGTTTCTGGATACATGAATCTGAAATTCTTGACCAAATCCAATAACGTTATCTTTCCTCACATTCAGTTCTTGTAGGCATAAAACTATTCCTTCATCACGTTCAATGTTAAGGAGAAGCTCCTGCATAGGCACAAGTGATTTATGCAAATATTGTTGATGTATTAATAGATTAACCATAATTGATTGTTGATTTAATGTTATTTAATATTTTCTTATAGATTGGACAGTCTATAGAAGTAGCAGGATGCTGGGTGTTTAGTGTGTCATGCTGATTTCTTGAAGTAATTTTCTGGTTTTGAGATTTACAGTTTACACATTCAATCTTCATTTTAGGACAGCTATCAATATTATGAGCTTCTGAGCAATGGGAGCAGGTCTGTTTCTTTCTACAGGCAGTAGAGAAATGTCCAAAACTATAAAACGTGAAACAACGGATGACTGGAACATACGGTATTCATTGGACATACAGCTCGTGTGCCCAATATAAAGCTTGTCACAACTCAGATGTTTTAAAAATGACATGACTAACTTCAATGACTGCATATTGAGTGCTGCCATCTCGCGACTTTCTCATGAAGCATTGTCGTATGACATCTTGGCCTTCGGTTAGCATTTGTTTCACAGCTGGATTCTGTTCGATAATGCACTCAATCACTTCATTCTTGGGGAGGTGCCAATTCTGTGAATGATTATTCTGGGATTCTTCTTTCGTGGAATAAAGGCTTTCCGTTTAGATGTATTGTCTTCAAATGTTTGGACCATAGTTTTGCACTCATTTTCATTCCTTTGCTAAAAAACCACACCTTTATTTTGTATCTTTTTGATTTTGTTAACACCAACTTTCAGTGATTTGATTTGTGTTGTGGTTTGCTATAGTCTAAAGGTTTGTTTAGAGTCCTCTACTTCATTTTTAGACTGTACAGCATTAGCATATAAGTGGCTTGTTGCGTACTAGGTTGTGTAGTACTCGCAAGTCTAGTTAACTCTTCTTTAAAGGTGTCCAATGTCAGCTTTATAACATTAATTTACGAAAGCACTTCATCACACCAGTTTCTGTTCATTCTCTTGTCTGATTTCAAAGTATTATATATTAAATTAATTTCATTTTCTTCAGAGCGACACATTTCACTAACATTAAGAGCCACTGCCATCTTGTTATCTTAAACTTATCATAGTGAGTAAATATCCCATCATCTCTGTTACAACCATTCAATATTTCAAGATATCTTTGTTTCTTAATTTCACGATTGTGTTGACGAATTTGTCATTTTTTTTTTAAATTTTGCACGAAATAAGACAGTTTTTTGAAAGTTGACTGTGTACAGCCATAAAATCAGTGTGAATAGCTTGTAAAAAACTTTACTTCACCTTAGGCTAAAGGAATGATCCTGACACATGATTTTGCCTTTTGCTAGAGGAATGATCCACATTTGCTTGCAATATTTAAATGTCTTAACTGGCTGGTGTTACTGATATAGCATTCACATCTTGTGCGCTATGAAGCAGATGTATCCCAGGACAGTTGTTTTACACTTAAGGTTGATCAGATGTGACCCTCTTCAAAGATTTACGTGACATGTTAAGGAATCTCTTTCGTGACAAAATTGTTCTATGACAAAATTGTGCTATTTCTGAAAAAATTGTCCTGTATTAAATAGTTGGCATTATTACCATATTAACACATTGGAGACACCATCCATAGAAACTACAGGCATGTTATTTTGTTGCTGCTGACAGAGCTCAGGGAATGTACGGGCATGTATTTCTCTGTGGCTAAAATTGGAAGCTGCTGTTCCAGCGAGCTGTGACTTTACCAGGATACTGTTGGATGCTTCTAGTAACCATAAAATGTACTAGTTATGAGCACAAGTCGAGAGCTCTTTCACGAAATTGATAATGCTAGTATTGGACTTAGACTTGCAAGGAACTTGCATCAATATCTTAATTCGCAGAATGCTAAGATAGTCGTCGGAGCACTGGTGAGGACTTGGAAGTGTAGCAGAATGTTTGACTCGGGGCTCGACATGGCTACGGGAATCAGGGAAGATGAGGCAATGTCCGGAGGTGAGACCTCGCAACCAACAATCTGTCCATCTGTTCAAGACACGTTTTTAAGAGGAATGCCTCCGTGTTTGACTTGCGGTGTGGGCTGGCTGTTGGACACTGGGGTAGTCCTCGGCAAGGCTAGGAATGTCGCTCCTTATATAGCGCTGGCTGACGTCATAGACGAGCATGCCAGGCGCAGTGCAGTCCTCTCGTAGCCTCTGGAAACATCGACGATGCGGCGGGTTGCGGAGCTTGTAGGCGCGGCGCTTGAGCGCAGAGGACACACACAACACCCTGCCCTCCTAATTACGCTGGTATGGCGCGAAGCGGCGACAGCGATGCTGGGCTGGAGAGTTGGCCGTGTCTGTTGTGGTGTCTGGAGCCTGGGTTGGGCAAAGGAGTGTAGAATCGTCCTGAAAAGAACCCATGTTGATTAAATGGTCCAGAGCTCATTCGGCAATAGATTTGTTAGGTGTTACAAGAGAATCAACAGAAGGAGATGGACGATAGCAGAGGCGGATTTGGTCCTGGTGGCGGCAGATGCGTTTCTCTGCGGTCTGGATGTCGTAGAGACGATGGCCCAAGGTACGGCAGATGATACCAGGTATCCAGGGAGGACTGGACTTGAAAGTCCGGACATAGACTTTGTTGTGAACGTTGAACTTCGGTTGCGAGCGCTGCGGCTGGGCAGGAAGAGGCTGCAACAAAGAAAGCAAAGTGCGATGAGGGCGTCCATGAAGCTTGTGGGCTGGAGAGCGGTTGTCAGAACCAGGCATAGTCCTATATTGTCCTAGGAGTTGTAATAATGCTTGATCTTTACTTAAACCTGAAGATACAGCTTTCTTCATGCTTTTCTTGAATATTTGTACAAAACGTTCAACTTCACCATTAGACTGTGGGTGAAAAGGCAGTGCCAGAATATGCCGAATGCCATTATGAGTACAGAAGTTCTGGAAGTGAGTGGCAGTAAATTGGGGACCATTGTCGGAAATGAGCACTTGAGGTAAACCTTCAGTAGTGAAAATCTTCTGAAGTGCGCGGATGGTAGCTTCTGTAGTAGTAGAATGCATTTCTACGACGTAAGGAAAGTTGGATAGAGAATCTATCACTATGAGCCACATACAGTTGAGAAAAGGTCCAGCGAAGTCTATGTGTACTCGTTCCCATGGAGAAGTAGCAGGAGGCCATGGAGCTAGGTCAGATGACGGTGCGTTCTGATGTATCTGACATGGGTCACAGTGGCGGATGAGTCGCTCAGTGTCGGCGTCAGTACTGGGCCAATAGCAGTGTTGACGGGCGAGTTGCTTGGTGCGTGATATTCCCCAATGACCTTCATGTAATAATGTAATAGACAAGAAAAATGTTCCACCGATCAATACATTTATTGTGAATGAATTATTGCACTAGTACCGGTTTCGACCTATCTTGGCCATCATCAGCTAGCACACAAATTTACAGTCATAGGACAAAATTACAAAGATGTTGCGTAAGAGCATCCGGATGTCTAGTGAAAAATGGAAGTAAAATATATTGCAGTATGTTGCGTTAAAAATATCTCTGATTAAAAGTGGTGATGGTTAGAATAAACTAAAACCTATTGATTGAGCATGGACATGAGTACATAAACACATTAAAATATATATGCCACATCATAAGACACATCACAGCCAAACCGAAAAAAGATTATGTCCTATTTACCTTCAACAACACCAACATATATAACTAATATCTTTAAGAAGCACAACCTGAAAATAGCATTCAAAACCACACACAACAGCACCAACACTATACACAACACCAAAACAGTCAATAATAATAATTAATACAACCAATCAGGTGTCTACTGCATCAAATGTAACAACTGTGACACAAGCTACATTGGACGTACAGGTAGAAACTTCACCGTCCGTTATAATGAACATATAAATGCAGTAAAGCACAACCATTTCTCATCAATAGGCCAACATGTAGAAGAATCTAAGCACAACTTCACAGACATCAATAATGACATGATGATATTAAACATAAACTCTAAGGGCCCCCTGCTCAACATAACCGAAGATTTCTATATTTCTTTGGATCAATACGCTAACCCCAATCATAACATTAACGACATTACAGAGAAAACGAGTATCATCTTTGACAAAGTCATTCCTGCAATAAAAAATGACTATCTCAAATTAGTAAACACACGTCATAACAAACCGACGAATCACAAACCTAACCCCGCCCCTACTTTCACAATGGCCACTCCTCCATCCCCTCCACCAACATCCCTCCACACAGCTCACATGAGCCCCAGACGTACTCGCAGCAGAACACAACAAATCTCCAAACATATCGGTACACAACCTCCATAGCAACAACAGTAAGTACTTTTTTCATTTCACACATACATCCAGGCATTCCTTCATACATACGCTATACTCATTTTAGCTTTTCTTTACAGATAACAACCATATAACGTGCATAGACGAGAGAAGTGTCACCACCAACTGCTCTAAAATGAAACCCTATCTTGCTGTATATATAAATCTTACCTGACTACATCAATAGTTGAATTGCATAATACTCAATTTTCAAATTTTAATGACAAGAGTTCTTATAACATACCAATACAAAGTATATCAGCCATAGAACATTCTCGATATTCAACTTAATCAACACAAGAACTACAAGAGGATTGAAGAATGAATGCAACGCAACATGAACTCAAATTTTAATAGACGTTTTTAAAATATACCATGTTTTAATGTGTTTAATGTGCTATATTTTTTAGTGTCTTATGATGTGGCATATATATTTTAATGTGTTTAATGTGCTATATTTTTTAGTGTCTTATGATGTGGCATATATATTTTAATGTGTTTATGTACTCATGTCCATGCTCAATCAATAGGTTTTAGTTTATTCTAACCATCACCACTTTTAATCAGAAATATTTTTAACGCAACATACTGCAATATATTTTACTTCCATTTTTCATTAGACATCTGGATGCTCTTACGTAACATCTTTGTAATTTTGTCCTATGACTGTAAATTTGTGTGCTAGCTGATGATGGCCAAGATAGGTCGAAACCAGTACTAGTGCAATAATTCATTCACAATAAATGTATTGATCGGTGGAACATTTTTCTTGTCTATTACATTGAATCCAATCAATACGGAATATGAAACTTATAAATAATAATACTTCATGTAATAAGTCGAGAACTTGTCTGCGTAGACTAAGTGGGATAACCACTCGGATGAGGGTGCCTGTTTCCAATAGTATTACTCCGGCTCGAGTCGTGAGACGATGCTGTAGACGATGATAAGGTGCAAGGCTGGTAGGAAGCTTGGTTTGAAGAGGCCAACCGTTGCGGATATAAGTACGTACTGTAGCTAGTCTACTATCCTTATCAGTCGCTTTGGCGATGCAAGTAGCGTCAATAGGAAAACTGAAGACTGTGTCTTCAAGTTCTATTCTTGAGAATCGAAAGTAGTATCAGGACCTACAGGTAAGCGAGAGAGAGCATCAGCATTACAATGCTGGGATGTGCTACGATAGACAATCTGATAGGAGTAGTCAGACAGAAATATGGACCATCTTTGCAGTTTCCTTAGAGAATGTTCAGAGATCTTATTACCAGGGTGGAATAAGTGAACAAGAGGCTTGTGATCAGTAATGATGAGGAAATGGTTGCTATACGGCGAATATCAAATATGATAGCTAAAGCTTCTTTCTTTGAGAGTAGTGACGTTGATGCTCGTTGAGTGTCTTCGAAGCGAAGGCTATAGGACGTTCTTGTCCGTGACGATCCTTCTGGGAGAGAACGGCGCCGAGTCCATAATCAGACGCGTCCGTGGCGAGAGTAAGGAGCTTACCGGGCTGAAAATGAGTCAGCTTGACAGCGTGGACAAGGGCCTTGTTGATAGTCTGCCAGGCATGTTGACATTCCTGAGACCAATGAAATTTAGCACCTTTCTTGCGTAAGGCGTTCAGAGGAGCTGCTACTGAAGTGAAGCGTGGAATGAACTTGCTATAATAGTTCACTTTGCCTATGAATGATTGGAGCTGCTTAATGTTCTGTGGGGCGGGCATGTTGACAATGGCAGAGACGTTCCGTTCACTAGGTCAAATGCCGGTCTTATCAAGGATATGACCTAGGTAGTGAACTTGAGGTTGAAAGAACGTACATTTAGCGAGATTCGCTCGGAGGCCATTTTCCTACAATTTGGTGAGGAGTAGGCGCAGATTATGCAGGTGCTCATGATGATCTTTGCCAGTTACAAGAATGTCATCAAGGTAGTTAGCACAACCGGGAATAGAGGCAATAAGCTGTGCTAAATAGCACTGGAAAATAGCAGCGGAGGAAGAGACACCGAAAGGCAGGCGCTGAAGATGGAGAAGTCTGAGAGGGGTATTAAGCGTGAGACACTGCTTGGATTCTTCGTCTAAAAGTAGCTGCAGATAGGCTTCTTTGAGATCAACTTTGGAGAAGAACTGTCCACTGGCTAAACGGTGAAATAAGTCTTGAGGACTTGGAATTGGAAAAACGTCGGTTTCAACCTGAGCATTGATGGTAGAGCGAAAATCACCACAATTGCGAATATTGCCATTAGGTTTCTGAACTACGACGAGTGGAGTAGCCCATTTACTGGAATTGATGGGAACTACTATACCGTCTGCTATCCATCTCTGTAACTCTTGAGTAACTTGGTTATGAAGTGCAAGTGTGACTGGACGTGCTTTGAAAAAGCGAGGCTTGGCTCCTGATTTCAGCTGGATATGAGCTGTGTAGTCTTTGGCTGTGCCGAATGTAGAGTCGAAGACATCTGGAAATTGTTCGATGAGATCGGTGACATCAGAGGTAGGCTGTAAGGCTGAGACTACATTGACGTCATGAATTTGAAAACCAAATAAGTTAAATAGATCCATGCCCAGAATATTAGATGCAGTGTAGTTATTGACTACGAGCAAGGTAACGATCTTATGAATATCTTTATATCTGGGTGGGATAGTGATTTGTCCCTTAATATCAATTTTCTTCTTGTTAAACATAAGTTGGACGTCAGCAGGAGAGAAAGACGGCGATCCCAAGTTGTGATACGTAGCAAGGTTGATGATGGAGACAGGTGATCCAGTATCTAATTGAAAATTAGTAGAGTGATTGGGGAAAGAGATCGGAATGATGATCTTGCTGGAATTTCTAGTAGGAAGAATGAGATTAATTTGATCAACCTCCATGTCTTGTCGTGTCGTCGTACTAGTTTTCTTTGCCGGAAGAGTACTGGCAGGGCGGGACGTACTTTTACAGACAGTCTTAATGTGTCCTACTTTATGACATCGATCACAGGTGGCTTTGAAGAAGCGGCAGTCACGGTGTTCGTGATCCTTAAAACATCCTCTGCAGGAAGGCAGGGGCTGAGGAGTTGTCTGAGAAATGCGCGTCTTCGTAGAAGAGCGAGAAGGAACCTGTCGGGCACGCTTGGAAGAGAGCGAGCGGACCTTGCGGTTCGAAGGAGCAGAATGCCTCCTGGCCATATGAGATACGTGAGAGACTTCATGTTTAGTAGCTATTTCAGCTGCAGTCTTGGTAGTCATTTCATAGACTGTGGCAATACGCTGTACTTCTTCCAAAGAAGGGTTACTGCTTTTTACAGCGTCAAAATGAACCTTGTCGTGGGGAGTATGGAGAATAACTATATCCCGAATAAGTGAATCTGTGTAGGGTGTGCTACAACCATCCTTGGAACAGATAAATTTACAACTCTTGGCGAGACCTCGTAATTCCGCAATCCGTTCAGTGTGAGTCTGGTGTGGCTTCATCCTGCATTGAAAAAACTTGTAGCGAGCTGCTACGATGTGAGGATCTTTAGCATAATGATCACTGATGCGAGCGAGTAGCTGTGTAAAAGCAACTTCCGATATTTGCTCTTCGGGGCTTAATTTCTGCAGGAGTTTGCAGGTAGTGTTTCCTACAGAACTGAGAAAAAGAGCACGTTGGTGCTTCTCGTCCGTGATGGAGTGGGAGATGAAGTGTTGGTGAAGTCTGGCTAAGTACACTGACCATTCTTCTTTCTCCGGGTCGAACGTAGAAAGTTGAGGAACGGTGGTGGGCTGTGTAGAAGCAGAGAGGGCTTGTATTGCTGTCTGCTGCTGCTGAGTGAATTGTTGCTGTTGCAAAGCCTGCAAGATAGCCGCTAATTGCTCCGTAGTAGCCATGGAGACAGATGAGAGAGGGAGCACGACTTTTGGAACAGTGTGTAAGGCGACCAGCTGGGAGCTTGACCTTCAATTGATGGCTTGTGAGTGAGAGAGAAAGAGAGCTGGCGCTGCGAGAACAGGTGCGGGTGAGCGAGCCGTGAATGTTGACTGGCTGTCTGTAGTTCGAACGGGGCGTACACTGAGAAGAATTGTACGGTACAAATGCGAAAAGCTGGCAGAGTGCTAGTGTATCGAGCTTGTGTCCCGTAGCGATGGTGATGAAATGGCGAAACCACTTGGAATGTGTGCTGAGCGTGACTTTGACCTCGATGTCAATGTTGTTAGCGATACACACTAATTTTGTTGAATTGGCGGGGCAGTAGTACTTTTCCTAGTAGTACTAGACCTGCTATGAAGTTTACCTCGTCGCCAGTTTTGTTGTGTTGTATACAAGGAACTTGGTATACAGTAACACAACATAAAGTTTATTGTTTCAATAGTTTGGCACAGTATTTACAATAAATATAACAAAACTTGTCGTGAAGCTTGAATGATTTGCACGCAGTTAATGTTGTTATTAAATGATAGACTGACAGTCTGTGCCACAAGCATATATTTACAAAGAGAGAGTACTATGTACACATTTACACCTATCTTGAAGAGATAGTCTATTTCACTGGGAAATGTCCTTAGATAGTCGAAAACTATCTGTTGTGGGATAACAAGTGTAACTTGTAGAGAGAGTAGCGTTAGTATAATGCTAGTATTGGACTTAGACTTGCAAGTAACTTGCATCAATATCTTAATTCGCAGAATGCTAAGATAGTCGTCAGAGCACTGTTGAGGACTTGGGAGTGTAGCAGAATGCTTGACTCGGGGCTCGACGTGGCTACGGGCATTAGGGAAGATGAGGCAATGCCCGGAGGTGATACCTCACAACCAGCAATCTGTCCACCTGTTCAAGACATGTTTTTAAGAGGAATGCCTCCGTGTTTGACTTGCGGTGTGGGCTGGCTGTTGGACACTGGGGTAGTCCTCGGTAAGGCTAGGAATACAAGTAACTATTCTCTATTCTATATTGTATTGAACAGGTGGACTTAAAAATATTGTAATAATATTTGAGACATAAGGCTAGGAATGTCGCTCCTTATATAGTGCTGGCTGACGTCACAGACGAGCATGCCAGGCGCAGTGCAGTCCTCTCGTTGGCTTTGGAAACATCGGCAATGCGGCGGGTTGCGGAGCTTGTAGGCGCGGCGCTTGAGAGCAGGACACACACAACAGTTCTATACCGATCCCAAAAATTTGGCTTGGGCGTCTCCGAAGACCTTAAAAAGTAGTTAGTGGGACGTAAAGCAAAATAACATTATTATTAAAAATTTGGCTTGTTTCCTACATTCATATGATCTGCAGGAACTCGATGCAAGCCCATCATCGAGCAATAACCGGCAGAAAAGCAAATAGATTGTAAACAAAGATACCCATTCTGTTTGTTTGTTTGTTTATTTATTTATTTATTTATTTATTTATTTATTTATAAAGCACAAGATACAGCTACACTGAGCGCATTTCACTTGTGCTGTCAACAGACTAATTAAAAAATGTAAACTTGTAATAAAATATAACTAACAAAAGATAAGATCGGGTACACAGCTTACTAACAAATAACCAAATCGAAAAATATGAGAATGTCCATGTTCATAGCCAAGTCGCTGTGGGTCAAGATGGCAGGTGGTATAACCACTTCACATCAACTTATCCTTGAGAGCTTATTTATACCCCTCTGGAATATACTTCTACTTTATGCTGTACGACTCCTATTAATAGTGTTAAAGAGAGTTGGGAGGCGAATTAGAAAAGATTGGCGGGGTAATGAGTGCTGAGTGTGGGGAATGTCGAGAAGGTCATTGACTCTTGTGGAGCGGGAAGGAGCATAGAGAAGAGTGAGACAAGATGTTCCGAGTGGTAATGCCCATTTACGATTCCATGGAGGAAACCCAAGTCCGCTGCCTGTCGCCTGATGTGCAGCGGCTACACATTTGTTGCCCATAATGCCTGCTCCATTGACACATATCTGAGCTTGGGGTTTTTGTTCCTTACAGTAGCAACAAAGAACAACACTGCTCTGTCAAACTGGTTAATTTTGGAGGAAGGAAATTTTATTTTCAGTAGATAAGTCCTCAGTTGTGTCAAATTTCAAAATATTAATCTGACTGGCATCCATAGCTGCACCAGAATTTTTTTCTTTTGTAGAGCTTATTTTCATAAATTTATATAAAACATTGCTGTACAGTTATGATAATTATGACTCTTTTAGAGGAAGGTGTGGTCCTTTTTAAATATTCCAAAAGTTCTTACAATCATTACTTCCCTAACTTTGAAAAAAATGTCAAAAACCATTAAAAAGTTGTGATTTCTAGCGGGCAGCACATTGAAATATGGCTATCTCCAGTGTGTATCTCTCTGTGATCAGATGCTGAAATTGCGACAAGATTTTCTCTAAGTTAACAGGCTTCTTCAGAGATCAAGAAAGAACTATCTCTTGGCATTTTCAGCTAACTTGTGCATTAAATGTGACATGATTATGTGCGTGGGGATTTGTTGTGTGCAGATGATATGGAATCTGTTTAACATTATCCTATAACTGTTGTCTCAATATGTGAATTCCTGATTTCATCCATGAGTGTATGCCCATCATTCAGTACTGCATGTTACATTCACTTTAGGCACTTAGCTTGAAGCTTGAGAGCTCTTGTAATAACTCAAAACTAGATAAAAATTAATAAAGACAAACCAGAACCTTTTTTAATGATGCATTGATGTGAAAAAAAACTCTTAAATCATTATCTTTGCATTTGTACACCTCCCAGATTTAAAAGCCCAAGCTTCCTCTTTAAACTTTTAAACCGTATCTGGTTATTTTGAAATGACATTCTTCTGATTGTTTTGGATCCAAGTAATGTTACTCAGTGTTTTCTTGCTACTGTCAAGGGAAAGTCATTCAGTGCAGTGCAGTTGTGAGTTGTGAGAGTGGAATCTTCAGCAGGAGAAGTACATCAGGCTACAGGAAGCCTACACAGATTTATATGTGTGAATCATCACCGTTTAACTTTTTTTTTTTTTTTTTAATAGTCCAGTCTGATTTACATCAACACTTTTACCAGAAAATTGCTTCAATTGCATTACAATGGATTTGTTCCAAAAAATTAATGGCAAGTAAATCTTAATAAGCTGAAAAGAATGTATAATTTAGTCAACAAATGAGTGTTTGAACCACCTTCAAGTATCTTATGATTTACACTTAAGCAGGGTATGATAAGCCTTGAAGCACTCACCAATACACCAATATGTAATGCTTGGCTTTTGGTCACACCTTTTGCAAATATATCTTCTTTCATGCCTCCCTCCCTTTATATTTCTAGTGGAGCACACTGCACAGTCTTCATGCTTTCCCTCAGGATGTGGCATCAAGATGTGAAGTTTGCCATCCAAGCATTTTTCCTCGTCAGTAGACGATGGTCTGCTTCTCTTGGACTCCATCCCAACCTGATTCCCAACCAAGTCTATCAGAAGGCTCCGACAAAAATGAATATGATATAGATGTGATTCCCATAGGGAACCTGAAATGTTTGTCCCGAATGAGTAAAGTGATAATACCAATATAAATGGTCCGTTATTGGACATTATAAATTTTCCAGCTACCTCATGGCCTGGTTGCCTGCATTTCGCCCCCGTGTGCTAGGTTGGGCTCATCAGTTGGTATCTAGCACACCCACCAAGACGCATAGCTAGTGCATACCGTGGAGGCCACTGCGTAGGCTACTCGGAGCCATGCGTCTTGGTGGGTGTGCTAGGTACTAACTGATGAGCCCAAACTAGCACACGGGGACAAAACGCTGGCAACCAGGAATGAGTAAGCTGGAAAATTTATAATGTACAATAACGGAACATTTATATTGGTATTAGAACTTAATATGTTTCATTATTTTCTTGCCTCTTCCGTAAGCAGCTGCATTTTTCAAGTGGTAGCTATTTATAATGGCTAAATGGTTAGCGTGTTGGCCTTTGGTCACAGGGGTCCCGGGTTCGTCTTCATCACCATTTCATCCTCATCACGACGCCTAGGTCGCCTACGGGCGTCAAATCAAAAGACCTGCACTGGCGAGCCGAAGTTCTCGGACACCTCCCGGCACTAAAAGCCATACGCCATTCATTCCATTCTGACCTCCATCCACCAGAAGAAAAGTTTCTGCCATCATTTCAATGTTATTCTGAGAAAACAGTAGGATGCAGTTAAGTGGTCTGCTGTGTCCACTCCTCCCATAAATTGGGTGTAGTTGACAATTACTTCAGGTTTGCCAATTATTTCACCCCCCCCCCCCCCCCCACCTTCCTGTCCATTGGTATTAATCCTGCCTATTCATTGATAGAAAGCATTGTGATGACATGCCTGTCTCGCCAGGCAAGCATTGTAGAATGCAACATACTCTCCTTGCTTGAGTCTTAGTTTCTTACCCCCTGTAGGTGGGGGACGCAGACGAAGAATACACCCACGGCATCCCCTGCCTGTCGTAAAAGTCGACTAAAAGGCGTGGCCAAGGGATGATTTAATTGTTGTTGTTTGAGTCATCAGTCCATAGACTGGTTTGATGCAGCTCTCCATGCCACTCTATCCTGCGCTAACCTTTTCATTTCTACGTAACTATTGCATCCTACATCTGCTCTAATCTGCTTGTCATATTCATACCTTGGTCTACCCCTACCGTTCTTACCACCTACACTTCCTTCAAAAACCAACTGAACAAGTCCTGGGTGTCTTAAGATGTGTCCTATCATTCTATCTCTTCTTTTCGTCAAATTTAGCCAAATCGATCTCCTCTCACCAATTCGATTCAGTATCTCTTCATTCGTGATTCGATCTATCCATCTCACCTTCAGCATTCTTCTGTAACACCACATTTCAAAAGCTTCTATTCTCTTTCTTTCTGAGCTAGTTATCGTCCATGTTTCACTTCCATACAATGCCACGCTCCACACGAAAGTCTTCAAAAACATCTTTCTAATTCCGATATCAATGTTTGAAGTGAGCAAATCTCTTTTCTTAAGAAAGCTCTTCCTTGCTTGTGCTAGTCTGCATTTCATGTCCTCCTTATTTCTGCCATCGTTAGTTATTTTACTACCCAATTAACAATATTCATGTACTTTCTTTAAGACTCCATTTCCTAATCTAATATTTCCTACATCACCTGCCTTCGTTCGACTGCACTCCATTACTTTTGTTTTGGACTTATTTATTTTCATCTTGTACTCCTTACCCAAGACCTCATCCGCACCATTCAGCAACTTCTCGAGATCTTCTGCAGTCTCAGATAAAATAACAATATCATCGGCAAATCTCAAGGTGTTGATTTCCTCTCCTTGGACTGTGATTCCATTTCCAAATTTCTCTTTGATTTCCTTTACTGCCTGTTCTATGTAAATATTGAAAAGGAGAGGGGACAAACTGCAGCCTTGCCTCACTCCTTTCTGGATTGCTGCTTCTTTTTCAAAGCCCTCGATCCTTATCACTGCAGACTGATTTTTATACAGATTGTAGATACTTCTTCGTTCTCGGTATCTGATCCCTATCATCTTGAGAATCATAAATAGCTTGGTCCAATCAACATTATCGAATGCCTTTTCTAGATCTACGAATGCCATATACGTGGGCTTGTCCTTCTTGATTCGATCCTCTAAGATCAGACGTAAAGTCAAGATTGCTTCACGTGTGCCTACATTTCTTCTGAAGCCAAATTGATCTTCTCCCAACTCAGCTTCTACTTGTTTTTCCATTCTTCTGTAAATAATACGTGTTAAAATTTTGCAGTCATGAGATACTAAACTAATGGTGCGGTAGTTTTCACATCTGTCAGCACCGGCTTTCTTGGGAATAGGTAGAACAACATTCTTCCGAAAATCAGATGGGACTTCTCCTGTCTCATACATCTTGCACACTAAATGAAATAACCTTGCCATGCTGGTTTCTCCTAAGGCAGTCAGTAATTCAGAGGGAATGTCATCAATTCCAGGTGCCTTGTTCCTATTGAGGTCACTCACAGCTCTGTCAAACTCTGACCTCAAAATTGGGTCTCCCATTTCATCAGCATCAACAGCCTCTTCATGTTCCAGAACCAAATTATTTACGTTCCAGAACCAAATTATTTACATCTTTACCTTGATACAACTGTTGGATATGCTCCTGCCATCTTTCTGCTTTGTCTTCTTTCCCTAGAAGTGGCTTTCCATCTGAGCTCTTAATATTCATACACCTAGATTTCCTTTCTCCAAAGGTTTCCTTGATTTTCCTGTATGCAGCATCTACCTTACCCAGGACCATACAGCCTTCGACATCCTTGCACTTCTCCTTCAGCCATTCTTCCTTAAATACTTTGCACTTTCTATGCACTTGATTCTTTAATCGCCTGTATTCTTTTCTGCCCTCTTCATTTCTAGCATTCTTGTATTTTCGTCATTCATCAATCAGGTCTAGTATCTCCTGAGTTATCCACTGATTCTTAGTTGATCTTTTCTTCCTTCCTAACATTTTTTCAGCAGCCATACTGACTTCATTCTTCATGACTCTCCACTCTTCCTCTATAGTGTTTCCTTCAGCCTTTTCATTTAGTCCTTGTGCAACATGTTCCTTGAAACAATCCCTCACACTCTTTTCTTTTAACTTGTCTAGATCCCATCTTTTTGCATTCTTTCCTTTCTTCAATTTCTTCAACTTCAGATGGCATTTCATGACCAACAAGTTATGGTCAGAGTCCATGTCTGCTCCTGGAAACGTTTTGCAATCCAACACCTGGTTTCTGAATCTCTGCCTAATCATAATGAAGTCTATTTGATACCTTCCAGTGTCTCCAGGTCTCGTCCACGTATACAGCCGTCGTTTGTGGTGTTTGAACCAAGTATTGGCAAGGACTAAATTATGATCAGTGCAGAATTCAACCAGCCGACTTCCTCTTTCGTTCCTTTGTCCCAATCCAAATTCTCCTACTGTATTACCTTCTCTTCCTTGGCCTACCACTGCATTCCAGTCTCCCATCACAATTAGATTCTCGTCACCTTTTACATATTGTATTAAATCTTCTATCTCCTCATATATTCTTTCGATTTCTTCATCATCCGCTGAACTAGTAGGCATATAGACCTGCACTATTGTGGTGGGCATTGGTTGGTGTCTATCTTGACAACAATAATTCTTTCACTATGCTGGTCGTAGTAGCTTACCCGCTGCCCTATTTTCTTATTCATTATTAAACCGACTCCTGCATTTCCCCTGTTTGATTTTGTATTGATAATTCGGTAGTCGCCTGACCAAAAATCTTGTTCTTCCTGCCAACGTACTTCACTTATACCAACTACATCTAACTTTAGCCTATCCATCTCCCTTTTCAGGTTCTCTAACCTACCACAACCATTCAAACTTCTAACATTCCACGCTCCGACTCGCAGAATGTCAGTATCCATCTTCCTGATGATCGCCCCCTCTCGTGTAGTCCCCACCCGGAGATCCGAATGGGGGACTAGTTTACCTCCGGAATATTTTACCCGGGAGGAAGCCATCATCAGTACATCATTCATACAGAAAGAGCTGCATGTCCTCGGGAGTTAGTTACGGCTGTAGTTTCCCGTTGCATTCAGCCGTGTAGCCGTATCAACACAGCTAAGCCATGTTGAGTATTATTACAAGGCCGTATCAGTCAATCATCTAGACTGCAGCCCTTGCAACTATCGAAAGACTGCTACCCCCCTTTCGATGAACCATTCGTTAGTCTGGTCTCTCAACAGATACCCATCCGATATGGTTGCACCTGCGGCTCGGCTATCTGCATCATTGGGACACGCAAGCCTCCCCACCGTGGCAAGGTCACATGGTTCGCAGAGGAGGATGATTTAATTAGGACTATGAAACTACTTGTGATTAGTACCATCATGCGGGGAACACCATGGGTCGCCTTTACTTGCGAGTAGTACCACAATGTTAGGTACACTATAGGTTTGTGATTAGTAGCAGCAGAGAGTGGTTCACTGTAGGTTTACAGTACCTGTAATTAGTACCACTATATGCGGAACATCACGGGCTTATGTTGCCTGTGATTAGTACCATTATGTGAGAAACTCTATGGGTCTGGGCATTGCCTGTGATTAGTAACACTAAATGAGCGACTCCGTGGGTCTGCGTTGCCTGTGATTAGTACCCACTATGTGAGGAACACCCTGGGTTTGCATTGCCTATGAGTGGCGCCATTATGTGAGAAACACCATAGGTCTGCGTTACCTGTGCAATGTACAATACTTGTGAGTAGTACCATAATGTGTGGAACACCGTGAGTCTTCGCTACTTTTGAATAATACCGCAACATGGGAAATACCATGGTTCTACTTTACTAGCGATAAGTACCATTATGAGGGACCATTGACCTGGATTTTGGACCCCTTTAGACAACAAACATCATCGATTCAGGATTGTGCTTTGGAAGCAGTCCGTTAGTCAGCAATTTTATTGTTTAAAGATAGTTTCTGGGTAGGTGGGGCATTGGAGGTCGGATCCACGGATTGTTTTAAGTTCATAATCATTATTCATAGTCATCTTTTTGAATTCTAGTCAGTGGCTCAATTTTGGAATTATTTTTAACTTTCAGTATTGTGAGTTGGATCCGCTGGTCATTTTAAATTCATATTCATCCATTCATTCTTTATCATCACGTTTTGAATTCTGGTCAATGGATGAATTATGGACTTTTAAATTGTCATCACATTTCGTCTCATTTAGTACCATTAGGGGCCGATGACCTAGCTGTTAGGCACCTTTAAACAACAAGCATCATCATTTTGGCTTCTTTATGCATGGTGGCATATTCCATCTGTTAGGCATTATTGTGCTTGGTAGGTGGCATTTCATATCCCTTTCAGACTAGAAACAAAACTAGAGGTGTGAATTTTTGCTTGTATGTCAAAAACTGACTAAAATGCCATTAATTACATATATTTTTAGTTTATTTTACAAAATAAAAATTAACATCTGAAAAAAAGCACCCACACAATTTTGCATGTCAGGACTTAATTCACTACACAAGAACCTCGTTTATCCGGCCCACATTAATCTAGATCTCCGGTTTATCTGGATTTAAAATAATAAAAATGTATTTCTTCTTGTACATTATTTCTCTTATGGGGTCGATTCTTCTTGAATGTCTTTTCTGCCATGGATAGTTAAGGACAGGACCGGACGAGTTGGCCATGCGCGTAGAGGCGCGTGGCTGTGAGCTTGCATCCGGGAGATAGTAGGTTCGAATCCCACTATCGGCAGCCCTGAAGATGGTTTTCCGTGGTTTCCCATTTTCACGCCAGGCAAATGCTGGGGCTGTACCTTAATTAAGGCCACGGCCGCTTCCTTCCAACTCCTAGGCCTTTCCTATCCCATCGTCGCCATAAGACCTATCTGTGTCGGTGCGACGTAAAGCCCCTAGCAAAAAAAAAAAAAAAAAGTTAAGGACAGGAATTGGAAGCAAGTCGGCCGCGGTCTATCAAAGGTACTGTCCCAACATTCGCCTGGAATTGTGAATGCGAAACCGTGGACTCTTCTAAGTTCCTTGACACATTTGCATGCATTCCTTGATGCTCGGACGTAGATGTGAACGACATAAATGACTGGTTGAAAAATGACTAATTCAGGCTACAGCATAATGACAGATGAATAAATTATTGCCTCTTGTTCCTCGGCAGGTAATGACGAGAGTGATAGTGAATTCGAAAATTAAACCGGCGTTCCATCAGAAGAAACATTGACTCATGGAGATGCAACAATGCAGCTGGACAGACTGATGGCCTATTTAGAATTCCAGACTGAAACCACACCGACAGAACTGATGTTAGTAAAACGTCTTTGAGATCGTGCTGCACGGAAACTCTATACAAATGTAAAGCAGAAAAACTCACACATTATTTTAGTGCATAAAACAAAGTTGTAAATGTAAGAAAAGTGTTTTTATATATTCTTTTGTACAATTGTACAACTTATATTAATATATTATATAACATGTACTGTGTTTGTTTTTTACTTTTTCCGGATTATCCGGATTTTCGATCATCTGGATCAGTTCCGGTCCCACTTAACCCAGATAAACGAGGTTCTTGTGTACTTACAAAAAAGATCAACACAGTACATGTAAATATACATATGTACATGATCAAATGTTCTATTTTACAGTGTGGAACGATTTACAACAATTAAAATCTTATACATTACATTTCTCACACAGAGTACAAATTTTGCTTTTACAGTCTTTTTTGTGGCGGCACCCAGCACTCCCGCATGCATTGCCTGTAGGAAAACCTAGCCCACACAATTGTGCATATCAACATTCAAAACCTCATGATACTTCGTACAATGTTATAAGTTCACAATTTATGTTTGCTAAACAATTTACACACTTCATTGATTACATTCTGATATTCAGTAAAGCTTCTAGATTAATATGAATACAATAAATAAATACTTACTTTAGGCTTTACTGCTTCTCGCTATCTTGCCGATGAACTGCATTTTTAAACTCTTCTTCCTGCCCCCTGGTGGTCAAGCACTAAATAAAAACAACTCAAGTACATGCTGCGTGTCCCGCACAAGCACTGCAGTCCAGTCTAGCACTAAGAAAACGTCACATAAGCTCAGATATAAATTAAATACGAACCCCGCACCCTGCGTACGTGGTCTGAAAGGGATACGAAGTTCTTTTGCAAGGACCGGACTGGTGTAAAATCAAGGAAGGATAAGCATCAACTAACCCTCAAAAAAGAAATTTAAAAACTAAAGAGGGAACCAATGGTCACAGAACCCTTTTAGTCACCTTCTACGACAGGCAGGGATTATCTGTGAATATATTCAGCCCCTTCCATCCACAGGGGGTCCAACACATAAAAAACTGCAAGCCATGTCTGCACGTAGGTCGCCCCTTTTAGTCTCCTCTTACGACAGGCAGGGGATACCGTGGGTGTTTCCTTCATCTGCGTCCCCCACTCACAGGGGTTAAGATTTGAACCATCTGGGACACTATATCGAGTATTATAACATACAGAGTCAAATCCTTCCTAAGATACAAATTGTTTCTTATCAGAGAGATATGATGCAGTTAACTTGATTTGGCTATGAGAGAGTCCACATTACACTAGACCCTTAATATTTAAAGAAGCATTCCAACAGATGGGGCTGGAGGAAGGAGCATTGGACGTGTCATTGTACAGTGTTGCCACATTCCTGAATTCCATTCTCCTTCCCCCTTGTTCGTTCGTTCAGACTGCTCAGAAGTGAGAGGTTTGGCAACTCCAAGCAGGCCTATCTCCATGGCAGCTGCAGTGGGCATGCCCACGTTTCCATGGCTACCATATCCCCTACTCCCTCCTTCCCACCCGGATAGGCAGTAAACGGACCTCCCTCCAAGAACTGTCAGAATGCATCTTTTGATATTACAACCATCGTCTATTTATCTTTTTATTTTGTGTAATTCCTCTTCATATTCAGACAACATATACAACCAACAACCACAGAAACATGCAATAGTGATGCATCCTTCCAGAGAGGGTTGGCATCAGGAAGGGCATCTGGCCATAAAACGGGGACAAATCCACACGTGCGGCACTGTTCGCACCCTCAACTCCACAGGTGTGGTGAAAGCAGTGGTGATAGTAGTAGATTTGTTTTGTGTAATTAATAGTTAATCACATTTCTTCACCTGAGCGGTGGGAGGGGGGGTGGATGATAGATTGGAATTGTCATCTCACAAAGGTGCCTGGGGTTTGAACTCCAGCATGTTGGATTTTTCAAATAAATGTCACGTCTTTGTTGTTCAGATTCTTCATAATACTGTAGGTTCCTTTCCTCTGATCATACCAATAGTCACGCTTAATTACTGTAAAAGCTTGCTGGTTTCTTTGGAACAATCAAAACTGTGTTCGAGACCTCACATAGTGGATATTCCCTCAAGTTCTCGTATCCCACTGTCTGCACTGTATTGGAAGCGAGAGTCACGCAAATGCTGAAGTGTCAAGATCCCACTCTTGGTGAACGTTAAACTTTGAGCAGTGAAACGTTTCCGTGACAAGAAATTAGAGCCATAACAGGAATCTTGTGTTACAGCAGTTAGCTTTCTGTCGGTCGTCAAGGGAATTCTTGTTTAATTTATAAATGAAAATACAACATTATCTTAACTAGCGGCATTGTCCGAATGCTTACATGGGGATAATAATGTTTATTATTACTGTATTATTATTATTTACTTTCTTTCTTTCTTTCTTTCTTTCTTTCTTGACCTGTTTACCTTCCAGGGTTAGTTTATCCCTTGGACTCGGTGAGAGATCCCACCTCTACTGCTTCAAGGGCAGTGTGCTGTAGCGTGAGATTTTAGGATGGGGATACAACTGAAGAGGGGGACCAGTACCTCACCTGCTGTGCTGAACAGGGGCCATGTGGGGGGGATAGGAAAACAAGGAAGAGGGAAGGAAGCGCCCATGGCCTTAAGTTAGGTACCATCCCGGCAGTTGCCTGGAGGAGAAGTGGGAAACCACGGAAAACCACTTTCGGGATGGCTGAGGTGGGAATCAAACCTACCTCTACTCGGTTGACCTCCCAAGCCTGAGTGGACCCCATTCCAGCCCTCGTACCACTTTTCAAATTTTGTCGCAGAGCCGGGAATCGAACCCGGGCCTCCAGGGGTGGCAGCTAATCACGCCAACCACTACACCACAGAAGCGGACATTATTTAGTTTATAAGGAAATTATAGCAAAATCTTCCATAGTTCTTAACGTGTTCTGAAAAACTCCACTCTTTTGGAGTTTCCTTTTACTTCACCCATATCCAAGTGATATGAACAATCATAGCAGGCTTTGACCTATCTGTACTACCAAGCGACATAAAAATTAACTCAGGCTTTGAACTA
Source organism: Anabrus simplex (assembly GCF_040414725.1). NCBI lineage: Eukaryota > Metazoa > Arthropoda > Insecta > Orthoptera > Tettigoniidae > Anabrus > Anabrus simplex. The sequence goes on along the minus strand of NC_090266.1, from coordinate 43,924,845 downwards.
TCAATACTACCAAGTAACATAGAAATTAACTATCATAGCAGCCCTTGAAGTATCAACACTACCCAGTGCTGAATTAAACCCTGTATGCACCCATAGGCACTTGAGCTGTTCAGGGACCCTTTGACAAACACATCCTACCAAGTATTTAATTTCATCCCCAAATTTTTATAAAACTGCTAACAATGCCAAACAGTATCATTAAAATTTCAGTTACTTCAAAGGTGGTGTGAAAATAGGAAACCACAGAAAACCATCTTAAATAACATTAACATGGTTACACAATACAAAATAACATCACTCTAAATATTACCTTTCCATACTTTCCTGCAGTGAAATCATTCAGATTATCTTGACAGATTTCTTGTTTGAGATGTCATATTCAGTAGAAATAAAGACAAGAGAATATTGTCGTTTGGTCGTTCTTGTACCGCTGAAGTTAAGTTCTTTCTTTAAATTATTTTCTGTGAGAGGCATTTTAAAAGCTCTGTAAACCAGACTAAAAAAATCAGTTTGTTTATGTGATTTAGGGTGTGGAGATTCTTTTTTAATAGTTATCGGGACTTAAGATGGCTTTCTATAAATTTGAAAGTCAAATTTATTTTCTGTTCGTGTTATTTTAATGTCCAAAAAGTTTATTGAATGATTATTTTCTTCCTCCTTAGTAAATTTTACTCTTTGGTCGAGACTATTTAAGAAGTCTAGAAATTTTTTTAAAAATTTAGTTTAATTTCCGGGTTGAACTCAAAATACAAATCGAAATATTTTCTTCAACCATAACATAGTAAATTCACATGATAACCGATACCAGTGTTCAGAAATCTATAAACTCACTTGCTCAAGTGTGGATTTTCATGTATAGGCCAAACTGGCGGAAGTTTTATAACTAGATACTTAGAACACGTAAATGCCGCTAAACATGATAAATATTCAGCTATGAGTAATCACATGCAAGAAAAGGGGCACCATTTTACGACTATAAAAAGAGATTTAAAAATAATCACAAAGATTGAAAAAGGAAAACTGATGAATGAACTGGAAAATATATATATCCACTTAGATAAACACTTCAACAAAGATAAAAACTTGAATGATGAAATTGAAGTTAAGAACCCTTTAATTGAACAATTACCAAATTTAATACAAACATTTAAAATTGATAGACAAAAATTTTCAAATATTGTCATTCCTGACAGTATAAATAGTCAGTCTAAGAGAACAAACACCCCCTCCTATACTACTTCTGAATATTCCCCTCCACAAACCAGTCCATCCGTTATGGCGCCGCCCACTGCTACTTCTCCTCCCCACTCCCCACGGTTACGTACCCACACATACAATACAAGGATCGCTAGCAGAATGACAGGCAGTCATCAAACAGCCGAGAACACTAACAGATACATAGGCAGGAGTTGAAGGGGTAAGTGTTGATCCTTTAATGTAAGGCCTCGATATTACATCATATATAGTATATCCTTAAGAAATTTTCCTTTGTTACAGATATGTCAATAAGCTCATTGCATAGTTGGGAGAAATCACAATTCAACTATCAATGTAAAGCTTGAGAGTCCCCTTCAGACTTAGGCCCTGCCCACTTACACAGGATATTTAATTCTTGATTAAGATAACAGCAAATGCTGAATTTAACAAGTTTCAAAATGTTAATTTCAAAGTGTGTAACATCATCACCTATAATACACTACAGCACATTAGAGTTTCATATATTATGATGACGAACACAATAATAATTGCGCCTGATGTCATAATTTATTTTGACAGTGTAATATAGTTCCTTTCTGAAGTTTATATGAAGTGACAATGATTATTCAAGATTTTAATAAAGCATTTCAAGTTCAAACAACAAACTTTTAAGAAAATTAATAGTTTTAATAGAATGTGAAAAATTGTTAACCTTAGACCAACTAATTGACGTCACATACGGGAATATTGTAATAGTTTTAATTTCACTGTTAATAATTGTCATATCCTATATCACAGCCGAACGACGTAATATTATAAGATAATTATATTTAATCAGGTTTCTTAAAAATTGTTTTATTTACGTTTGCTAATGACAAATCATGTATACAAATTCAAAATCCATGTTCCTAATTAACCTTGTGATGGCAATATGGCTGAAGATGCTCAGAAAATGAGCGAAACATGTACCATGTTCTTATAATTTGGCAATAAAATAAGGATGAAGTCCTAATTTTGTATGCTAGTTAAGTATTGAATAGGTGGAAAATAAGTTTTATTATTCTCCTTTCATAATTAGGTACCGGTACTTCGGTATATGACGGTGCAATGTGTAATTGTGTTTAATTGTACGTGGCAACTTTAAGACGAGGCCCGAAATGCAACGTAAGTCGTGGATGTCAGTTATTTTGAAGACATGCCACATAACATAGCCCGCTGTGTTGTTTGTTCAAAAGAAGTAAAATACAGCGGCAGAAATACTTCTGGGATGATCCGGCACTTAAAAACACATAATGTCAATGAAGGGGGATCGTCACAGAACATATTCGGCCCGGTCTGCATCACAAGAAGCTACCCTGCCGACAACAATTGCGAGGTATCCGGCAAGTGTACACCTTGTCTGCAGTTATTAACAAATTATAAAGGTTATTTAGCTAAGATGTCCACTTGAAATAACTCTTGAACCGTTCAAGATACTGACATTCTTTTTCCACTTTTGACAAAATTTATCAGCACGCGCGTTTCCATATGAGAACTGCCCATTATATTATACTATCAGGCTTACTCTCGTAGTTACAGGGATGTCGCTCAGCTCGCAGCATAGAAGAATCGGTCTCAAGAGCGTTGCCCATCACCTGTGTCGAAAGAATTGGAGCAAACTCGGGCATCGTAGATTACACGATCCACTCATGTGTAATGGTGGTTGCATATGCACATTTTTCCCGTCTCAAGTTCGAATAATGCACACCTCTAATATCCAGGTAGGTGTACATTCTATCTACAGTTATTCCCAAATTATACAGGGTTATTCACCTAAGATGTCCACCTCAAATAAGACGTGAATTTTTTAAGATAATGACATTCTGTTTTCACTTTCGTTAATGGTATTAAGGGGATCATAGTACAACATGCAGTTCTTTTCCAGGCTTTTGACAAAATGTATTACATTATTTCACGCAATAACTGCTTACGATAATACTATCAAGTTTACAGTCATAGTTACTGGGACATCGCACGATCACAGCATAGGAGAATCGGTCTCGTATTCTCGCGAGAGTCTCGAGATCTGTGACGTCAGTCTCGAGCGAGAGAATTGACCATCACTAATTGAGACTCCTATAAATGCTCAATGTTGTCACGGCATTTGGAAATATTGATTGCAAATAATTTGTTTTAAATGAGACTATATGACACCAAAGGAAATTTGGACAGTAGAACTGGTCACTAGGGACATCTTTGTGTCAACTATGTTGCATGCTTCATGAGCTGTATAAAAGACAAGTGCTGTTCACATGACATACATTATTTTAAACCAGGGCCTCTCAAACATCCAAAATCTCACGTGTGCAAAACGAGGAGCAGAGGTTCTGTGCATTGTGCATCGGTTCTAGTCTGCTAGGTGTTTTGTCTCGGGGCGACTCTGCTAAGCACAGCTCAACTCTGCTCGGATGGTGGAGGCCTGCAGAGCGAGTGAGGAAGGGGGAAACAGATGGAGTGAGCGAGACAGGTGTAGCCTAAAATCCAGGAGTGGGGGTCTGTACTCTGGTAAACCTAGCAAAGTCGTCTTATGCACCTTGTGCCGTGCAATACACTGGTGCATGCACCCTACAGGCCCTGTTTTAAAGGAACTCTGCTTGCCATTGTAATTCAGCAACTACGTGCAAATTTCTTCGGTAAACTTGTTTGAAGTTCCTAGAGCTACATAATTTACCGTATGTATGTATGTTTAGTCCTCAGCCCAAAGGCTGGTTGGATCCTCAACAGCTCTGCCATCAACTGTCATAAATGGCCTAGGCATCACTGAAGAGGTGTACTAGGGAAATGAGTGAGATAGTTTCCCATTGCTTTCCTCACCGAGTCAGAAGTTGCTATTACATATCAGTCTGCCAAGCCCACTGAAATGCATGCACCAACTGACCCTTTGAGCAACATTTTTACACCATTCATAGCAGGGCCTGGCTGCATAAGGAATGGCATTACTAGCATCACTCATACCTCAGTCAGTTTCATCTTATCAAAGCCAAGGATAAAGCTGAGACAGATCATTGAAAGTAACAATATTGCTCTAGCCCATACCAGAAGACATAGTGCACTGTAAACACTACGTCCTCCCAACAAAGGCATAATTTACAGTATGGGGACTAAATTTGAGTTGGTCTTGGGGCCCGTAGGCGGTAGCCTACTCTGCCTATTGGGTGATCCGGCACTGACACTACCAAGCAGCATGTAAGTTAACTATCATAACAATTCGCAACCTTCTTCTCCTAAACACTGATAGTGATTTTTCCTTTTATTACGTCCATATTTTTACCCCTGATGGGTTGAATTTTTAAAAAAGGTTTCTTAGCTGTTACTTGTCTTTGGCGTATAACCCAAGAGGAAATTATATGACAAATTTCACCACTACTACTACACTACTACTAACCAAGAAAAACCAAACCCCACGGCACTTAAAGCCCTTGAAAGAGCCTTGGCCTGCCCTGCAGATTACGAGGGGTCGTGAGGTCAGCAGGACACATTCTCTCGGCCGTTATTCTGGGCTTTTGAGACCAGGGCCACCATCTCACTGTCAGATAGCTCCTCAGTTCTAATCACGTAGGCTGAGTGGACCTCGAACCAGCCCTCAGGTCGAGAAAAAAATCCCTGATCTGGCCGGGAATCAAACCCGGGGCCTCCGGGCGAGAGACAGGCACGCTACCCCTACACCACGGAGCCGGCTCACTACTACTACTACTACTACTACTACTACTACTACTACTACTACTACTACTACTACTACTACTAAAAATGTTTTCACTCCTCCCCTGAAGGAGGAAGCGGGCCTTTTCGATGGTGATGCCGTCTCTGAGGCTGGGAGGTTTGTTACAGTGAAGGAGATGTTTGGAGAAGGTGAGGGGGTTGGCGGCCGTGGCCTATACAACGAAATGTCCCGGCATTTACCTTGGTGCAGGAGAATTGAAAACTACGGAAAACCATTCTCAAGGCAGCCGACGGTTGGTGTCAGCCGTGAGGTCCAGCCCTGTCCCGTCTCCCAAATGCAGAGGCGTAGAGGCGTGGCCATCCCTCCTCTACCGTGTTGGCTGGTCAGAGTGCAGAGCTGTTGGACCACGGACCAGCCGTGCGCACCTGAGGGCCGAGGCCCACTCTGCATCTACCGACGGACAAATTTCACACTATTGGGTTAGGGAGATTCGCAAGGTATTGTGGTGAGTGACTGGGTGATATTTGTAATAATAATAATAATAATAATAATAATAATAATATACCTAAACTGATTTCAGCCAAATACAGTCAGGTGGTGAAATCCCAACTAACGTCAAGGTACAGGTTCATATACTAGTCTGTGAGGTCCTTCGTACACCACCAGGTTAAGATGAAGGTTTAGTTATGACGAGTTCATGAAATTAAATTGACGAGGAATACTGGTGATACAAGTAACTAATCTCATGTTTGTTCCATATTGAATGTAACAATAATTAAGATTTATTAGAATAAAAATTTTTGTAGCCACCTATTCAATATAATTCACCGTTTGTGGTGATTAAATTCTAAGTGATTTGTATACACTACATAGGTACATGTTTCGCCCTGTTTTTAGGCTCATCAGTTGGGACTTAGCCTAACTTAGCACACGAGGGCAAAACGCAGGCAACCAAGAATGAGTTAGCTGGTAAATTTATAATGTCCAATAACGGACCATTATATTGGTATTATAAATTTACTCATTCAGGACAAATATTTTAGGTTCCCTATGGGAATCAACATCTACATCATTTGATGGCCAGGCAGGCATCTATTTTTGGAAATGAGACATAGCTCTCTTAGTGCATTGGCACTGCTGGTGGCTTCAAATAGCCTATGCAGTGGCCTCCATGGCGAAGGATCACACCACATCGACCGCAAACCTCTCGCTGTGTACATCTAGATTTCCATATCAACGCTGCACTTTTTTGGCTGGCCGGGTGCCGTCTCAACTCTACCTTGCACCTCGCCAGCGCCAATAAAGCACATAGGCCTTACACCACAAAGGAAGTCAGCCTTCCCTTCAATATGCTCACCTGTATTATCAACGGTGTTGATCCAACCATTTCGGAAGATGATATCACCAGCCACCTTCGCTCGACCGGTGTCCCCGTGGACTATGCTTACCGGTTGCTGGACGGCTACATCTCATCAGCATCACCGAAGATCCTTCTCTACCTACCTACGTTGGACGCCTGGAAGCGCCTCATCGCCACCGGAGTGACCATTCAGCACCGTTTTTACCAAGTGGAGCCTACTCCCAAATCCATACTAGCTAAGCTCTCCGCTGACCCAACAATCCTGCCTGAAGTAAGCGCACCTCCTCTTCAGCCATCGCAACAGCTGACACCGCCCTCCTCTTCGTCTCACCACACAACTATCACAACCTCGACCTTTACGATGTCGGCCTTTACCCCCTCCCATAATCTCATCACTACAATAACGACATGCGATCCATCGCCCATTATGATATCATCCCCTCTTTCCACCACTACCGAGCAATCTCATCTCCAGACACTCCCTGACACCCCCTTGGACTCCACTACAGCAGCGCCACCGCCGCCTCCACAATCTTTCCACGACAACGCCGCAGCCGCCGCCGATCTACCATCAACACATCACACCAAGTATAGCTGCGTGATCCGCGGAGTCGATCCTGCCCTTTCAGCTCGCACAATTCTTCACCAACTTCAGACAGAAGGCATCCCTGTCCGTCGAGTTTTTAGGATTCAGAATGCATCTGGCCCGACATATATGGTTCGTGTCCAACTCCCAACATTTCAAGATGTTCAACGGCTGATTACAGCTGGCGCATACGTTTACAACCACCGCTACAGAGTGGAGCATTCAATCTCCCCACCAGTTCGACATACCCACAGCAACACTCCTCATCGCCCCCGGCCAGCCCCATCATTTCAACCTAGTCCACCACTTCCCATGCCTAGTTTCCTTCCCCTCACACCTTTAACGCTAGACCTTCTCCGATTCCTCACCTCTTCCCTCTGCAATCTTACTACAACCTTGCACATCCTCACCATTCATCTCCTACCTGGAACTCTCGTATAAACTCCCCACCTCGTGTACATCTTATGTGACTTTGTACCTCTTTACAACAAAGCTATGTATTAAAAAACAAAAAATAAAAACAATAAAAACTTAGGCAAAGGCAAAATTCCTCCCCCATCTCCTTCTTCTTCAAATCCTTTTACCCACCTCCTTCTTCCTTCATATCTCCCCAACCCGCCCGCATCTCTTGGCCAGAGAGAGGGCGTAACCCTCTAGGTGGCCCGCCCCACCCCTTCAGGGTGGGGAATGAAAACTTGCTCTGACAGACAGCCTCCACGGTATGCACTAGCCTTGCGTCTTGGGTGGTGTGCTAAGTCCCAACTGATGAGCCTAACTTAGCACACAAGGGTGAAATGCAGGCAACCAAGAATGAGTTAGCTGGAAAATTTATACTGTCCAATAACGGACCATTATATTGGTATTATAAATTTACTCATTCAGGACAAATATTTTAGGTTCCCTACGGGAATCAACATCTACATCATTTGATGGCCAGGCAGACATCTATTTTTGAAAATGAGACATGGAAGGGTAATAGGGAGGTACATTCAGGGAAACGGGATGGCCTAGGGAGCGGTGATACAGGAACAGGGAACTGGAAATCAAGTAGGGATGACATAAAATTGTTAGTGTTGAACTGTAGAAGTATTGTAAAGAAAGGAATAGAATTAAGTAATTTAATAGATATATATTTACCAGATATTGTAATAGGAGTTGAATCATGGCTGAGAAATGATATAATGGATGCAGAAATTTTCTCACAGCACTGGAGTGTGTATCGTAGAGATAGGATAGGAATGGTGGGAGGGGGAGTGTTCATTCTGGTGAATGAAGAATTTGTAAGCTACGAAAAAGTTAAAGATGAGACACATGAAATTCTAGATGTAAGGCTTATTTCTAAAGATAATAGGCAACTTGATATATTTGGAGTGTACAGATCGGGAAAGGGTAGCACTGACGCGGATTCAGAATTATTTGATAGGATAGTCAGCTATGTAGGAAACGACGTGGAAAGAAATGTGATTGTAGCGGGAGATCTGAATTTGCCAGATGTAAATTGGGAAGGAAATGCAAACGACAGGAAGCATGACCAACAAATGGCAAATAAGTTAATATGGGAAGGACAGCTGATTCAGAAAGTGATGGAACCAACCAGAGGGAAAAATAACCTGGATGTCGTGCTGATAAAACCAGATGAGCTCTATAGGGAAACTGAAGTAATAGATGGTATTAGTGATCATGAAGCTGTTTTTGTGGTAGTTAAAAATAAATGTGATAGAAAGGAAGGTCTTGAAAGTAGGACTGTTAGGCAGTACCATATGGCTGATAAAGCAGGCATGAGGCAGTTTCTAAAAAGTAACTATGATTGGTAGAAAACGGTAAATAAAAATGTAAACAGACTCTGGGATGGGTTTAAAGAAATTGTTGAGGAATGCGAAAACAGGTTTGTACCTTTAAGGGTGATAAGGAATGGTAAAGACCCACCTTATTATAATAGGGAAATAAAGAGACTAAGAAGGAGGTGCAGACTGGAAAGAAATAGTTAGAAATGGCTGTGGAAGTAAGGAGAAATTGAAGGAACTTACTAGAAAATTGAATCTAGCAAAGAAGGCAGCTAAAGATAACATGATGGCAAGCATAATTGGCAGTCGTACAAATTTTAGTGAAAAATGGAAGGGTATGTATAGGTATTTTAAGGCAGAAACAGGTTCCAAGAAGGACATTCCAGGAATAATTAATGAACAAAGGGAGTGTGTATGTGAGGATCTTCAAAAGGCAGAAGTATTCAGACAGCAGTATGTAAAGATTGTTGGTTACAAGGATAATGTCCAGGTAGAGGAGGAGACTAAGGCCAAAGAAGTAATAAAATTTACATATGATAACAAAGACATTTACAATAAGATACAAAAGTTGAAAACTAGAAAAGCGGCTGGAATTGATCAGATTTCTGGGGATATACTAAAGACAATGGGTTGGGATATAGTACCATATCTGAAGTACTTATTTGATTATTGTTTGGTCGGAGGAGCTACACCAGATGAATGGAGAGTTGCTATAGTAGCCCCTGTGTAGAAAGGAAAGGGTGACAGACATAAAGCTGAAAATTACAGGCCAGTAAGTTTGACATGCATTGTATGTAAGCTTTGGGAAGGTATTCTTTCTGATTATATTAGACATGTTTGTGAAATTAATAACTGGTTCGATAGAAGGCAATTTGGTTTTAGGAAAGGTTATTCCACTGAAGCTCAACTTGTAGGATTCCAGCAAGATATAGCAGATATCTTGGATTCTGGAGGTCAAATGGACTGTATTGCGATTGATCTGTCTAAAGCATTTGATAGGGTAGATCATGGGCGACTACTGGCAAAAATGAGTGCAATTGGACTAGACAAAAGAGTGACTGAATGGGTTGCTATATTTCTAGAAAATAGATCTCAGAGAGTTAGAGTAGGTGAAGCTTTGTCTGACCCTGTAATAGTTGAGAGGGGAGTTCCTCAGGACAGTGTTATCGGACCTTTATGTTTTCTTATATATATATATATATATATAAATGATATGAGTAAAGGAGTGGAATCGGAGGTAAGGCTTTTTGCGGATGATGTTATTCTCTATAGAGTGATCAATAAGTTACAAGATTGTGAGCAACTGCAACGTGACCTCGAAAATGTTGTGAGATGGACAGCAGGCAATGGTATGTTGATAAACGGGGTTAAAAGTCAGGTTGTGAGTTTCACAAATAGGAAAAGTCCTCCTCTTTTGTCGGAAATCACCCAGAACAAATCGAGCTGCTTTTCTTTGGATTTTTTCCAGTTCTTGAATCAAGTAATCCTGGTGATGGTCCCATACACTGGAACCATACTCTAGTTGGGGTCTTACCAGAGAATTATATGCTCTCTCCTTTACATCCTTACTACACCCCTTAAACACCCTCATAACCATGTGCAGAGATCTGTATCCTTTATTTACAATCCCACTTATGTGATTACGCCAATGAAGATATTTCCTTATATTAACACCCAGGTACTTACAATGATCCTCAAAAGGAACTTTCATCCCATCAACACAGTAATTAAAACTGAGAGGACTTTTCCTATTTGTGAAACTCACAACCTCACTTTAAACCTCGTTTATCATCATACCATTGCCTACTGTCCATCTCACAAGATTATCGAAGTCATTTTCCAGTTGCTCACAATCTTGTATCTTGTTTATTATTCTATACAGAATAACATCAACCGCAAAAAGCCTTACTTCTGGTTTGAACTTATGTCTACAGGTTTTGATACTTCATCTCAGGGCTCCGAGTTCAATTATAATTTCTCCGGGTATAATGTTAATGTGGATGAAGTTGGGCTGATTAGCTCAGGCGGTTGAGGCGCTGACCTTCATACCCCCAACTTGGCATGTTTGATCCTGGCCCAGTCCAGTGGTATTTGAAGGTGTTCAAATATGTCAGCCTCGTGTCGGTCGATTTACTGGCATGCAAAAGAACTCCTGCAGGACTAAATTCCAGCACCTCGGCATCTCAAAAAAACCGTAAAAGAGTTAGTGGGACGTAAATCCAATGACATTGTCTATTTATGATGAAATTCCCTCTTTGAATGAAGTTTTTGAGTAAATTTGGTTATAGTTGTAATGATCTGTACATAGGCCAAATGGGTCCATATATATACATCCAAACTCCAAATATCCCCAATTTCTTAAACTGGTGTCGAATTACTTGGCGTCTTAATTACTTGTGAAAATATACTTTATACCCTGAGAGCCATCCGAGCTTCGAGAAGGTATTTTTAAATAGCAGTATGTTGTAAATGTTCTATTCCAACGACTCTGCGAGTTTTTTTTTAAATGCCGTATTCTATCGTCAGAATTTAATTAGATGTTCTCATGGTAAGGTAAGGGTTGTTCTGCCCGAAGGCAGCTCCGAACCTCCGCAGAGGTGTTCCTGAGCCGGAGTTTACGTGCGGTAGGGTGGCCAGTTCCTTTCCGCTCCTCCATCCCCTTACCCCCCACCAACAGCGCGTGGCGACCTATCCAACTCTTGACCACTACAATGTTGCTTAACTTCGGAGATCTCACGGGATCCGGTGTTTCAACACAGCTACGGCCGTTGACGATGTTCTCATATACAACATTATCATCATTTATGATATTTTTCAAAACACTTTAGGCAATTCTACTCTATCATGACACAAATCGCCAAATTGGTAAATACATGGGGGCCAATGTCCTGGATGTTAGGTCCCTTTAAACAACAAGCTTCATCATAATCATCATCTGGTAAATACAATAGTTAGGCAAGGAGGAATTACAGTATATAGCATAAGATAAATATGATAAACAAGAAATGAAAATGTCAGGTTATTACAACCGTGCAATTACCAGTGTTTTGCTCCAGTATGGCAACCAGTTCATCATTAATCACCATGATCGGCATTTAGGGCTCTTCCACGCATTGCAGATTCCCTACCAAGAACATCTCTTCGGAATATTATTCCAATTCCTCATTCCCCTTCCTATAAACGAACATTTGTTCTTTTGAACTCCAGCTTTACAGTACCTTCATATTATGAACTTTTTGTCTACAAAAAATACACCAATTTTTTTATAAGTCTACAGATGCCATTCCACGCCATATCTCCACTAACAGCTCGGAATATACCGCTTAGTCGAGCGGCTCGTCTCCTTACTCTCAAGTTTTCCCAGCCCAAACGTTTGCAACATTTCCGTAACACTACTCCTTTGTTGATAAACTTAACCATGATAGGTTAAAATATAAATATAAAAATTATTATATGATCCGTATCGACTAGTTTGAACGTAGTACAGAAATATTAAAATAGTTCTATTTGAATCAGTCTTGTCAATACATTATTAATGAAAGAAAATGATTTATTCAACCAAACATGTTTCAGGAATTCAACCATTCCCTTCATGCTTAAGTTATAACCCCTTCATAAAGGGAATGGTTGAATTCCTGAAACATGTTTGGTTGAATAAATAATTTTCTTTCATTAATAAGTGTATTGACAATGCTGATTCAAATATAACTATTTAAATATTACTGTACAACATACACTACTCCTTTGTCAGAAATCATCCATAGCAAACCATGATGCTATCCTGCGAATCTCTTAAAGTTTTTGTATCCAGTAATCCCGGTGTGGATCCCGCATATTGAAACCATACTGTAATTGGGATCTTACCACAGACTTTTATGGCATCTCCTTTACTCATTACTACCCTCATAACCATATCAAGAAATCTGTAACCCCTATATTTACAATCCTGCTTATGTTATAACCCTAATGAAGGTATTCGCCACGAACCTACTGCGCTGGCGTAGCAGAGGGAGAGGTGATACTCCCAGGTGGCAGATAGGGGGGGTCCTAATCGGCTTGCCGGTGGACTTGAGTGAAATAAAATAGCTCTCGCGGAGCAAACGCACAACCCCCTGTGGGTGGGGGATACAGACGAAGAATTTATCCATGGTATCCCCCGCCTGTCGTAAGTTGCGACTAAAAGGGGCGACCAAGGGATGATCGAATTAGAACCATGAGACTACTTGTAATTAGTACCATCACGCGGGGAACACCATGGGTCGCCGTTACTTGCGAGTAGTACCACTATGTTAGGTACACAATAGGTTGGTGATTAGTAGCAACAGAGTGTGAATCAGGATGGGTTTTACAGTACCCGTGATTAGTACCACTACATGCAGAACACGATGGGCTTACATTGCCTGTAATTAGTACCATTATGTGAGAAACATCACGGGTCTGGGTGTTGCCTGTGATTAATATCACTATACGAGCGACACCGCAGGTCTGCGCTGCCTGTGATTAGTACCCACTATGTGAAGAATACCGCGGGATAGTACGAGTCCCTGTGATTAGTACACTTAGGTGAGGAACACCATAGGTTTGTGTTGCCTGTAAATGGTGCCGCAATGTGAGAAACACCATAGGTCAGCGTTACATGTGCGTATTATATTACCTGTGAGTAGTACCATAATGTGTGGAATACCACGAGTCTACGCTACTTTTGATTAGTACCACAACATGAAAAATACTATGGTTCTACTTTACTAGCGATAATTACCATTATAAGGGGCCGGACCGATGACCTGGACTTTGGACACCTTTTGACAACAAGCATCATCGATTCTGGATTTTGGTTTAGGAGCAGACCCTTGGTCAGTAATACTATTATTTTATGCTAGTTTCTGGGAATGTGGAGCATTGTGGGTCGGATCCATTGATTGTTTTAAATTCATATTCATTTATTCATTCTTCGTCATCACGTTTTGAATTCTGATCAGTGGATGATTTTAGACTTTTAAATTGTCATTACATTTCATACTATTAGACCGAGCTCGATAGTTGCAGTCGCTTAAGTGTGGCCAGTATCCAGTATTCGGGAGATAGTAGGTTCGAACCCCACAGTCGGCAGCCCTGAAAATGGTTTTGCGTGGTTTCCCATTTTCACACCAGGCAAATGCCGGGGATGTACCTTAATTAAGGCCATGGCCGCTTCCTTCCCACTCCTAGCCGTTTCCTGTCCCATCGTTGCCATAAAACCTATCTGTGTCGGTGTGATGTAAAGCAACTAACAAAAAAAAAAATCATACTATTAGGGGCCGATGACCTAGATGTTAGGCCCCTTTAAATAACAAGCATCATAATCATCATCAAGATTTTCCTTTATATTAACATCTAGGTACTTTCACCCTCATCAACACAGTAATTAAAACTGAGATGAATTTTCCTCTTGGTGAAACTTATATCCTGATTTTTCATCCCATTTACCATCATACAATTTTCTGCTATCTCACATTATTGTTGAAGTTCTTTTGTTTTCAGTAACTTATTTACTACTGTATACAGTATGAAATCATCTACAAAAGACCTTACCTATGATTCCAGTTCTTTAATCATATCTGGACTGTTAGGCAGTATCATATGGCTGATAAAGCAGGCATGAGGCAGTTTCTAAAAAGTAACTATGATCAGTGGAAAACTGTAAATAAAAATGTAAACAGACTCTGGGATGGGTTTAAAGAAATTGTTGAGGAATGCGAAAACAGGTTTGTACCATTAAGGGTGGTAAGGAATGGTAAAGACCCACCTTATTATAATAGAGAAATAAAGATACTAAGAAGGAGGTGCAGACTGGAAAGAAATAGAGTTAGAAATGGCTGTGGAAGTAAGGAGAAATTGATGACATTGTTGGGAAAGCATACAGATCGTTACATGTCATAATGAGGCTACTTAAAGGATGCAACAAAGAATTAAAAGAAAAAAGTTACTTGAGTATGGTTCGTCCATTATTGGAATATGCAAACAGTGTTTGGGATCCTCACCAAGAATACCTAATAAAAGAAATAGATAGTGTGCAGAGGAAAGCAGCAAGATTTGTAACAGGGGATTTCAGCAGAAAGAGTAGTGTATCAGAAATGTTAAAGGAACTTGGGTGGGAAACTTTAAGTAAGAGAAGGGAGAAAACTAGACTTATAGGATTATATAGAGCCTATACAGGAGAAGAAGCATGGGGAGATATCCGTGAGAGGCTTCAGTTGGAAAATAATTATATCGGCAGGACTGACCACAAATATAAAATTAGAAGGAATTTTAGCAGAAGCGATTGGGGTAAATTTTCATTCATTGGGAAGGGTGTGAAGGAGTGGAACAGTTTACCAGGGGTAGTGTTTGATCCTTTTCCAAAATCTGTACAGATATTCAAGAAGAGAATAAACAGCAACAGAGAAAATAAATGAAGTGTTAGAGGGCATTCGACCAGTACAGGTTATTGTAAATTAAAAAAATGTGTGTGAATAAATTAATTCCATCCCCTGGTCTAAGGAGTTTGGACAGCCAAAGTAGGGGACTGCCTGTAGGGGTGAAGTACAGTGGGGACTTCGAGGGCCCTGGGACCGCTACGGTAGCTGTGAAGGCCCTTCAGAAACTCTGAAAAGTGGTGGCAAAAGGGGCTCTGGTTAAGACGCAGCAGGTCGTTATGCTACTTAGGATCCTAAACGGGTAAAAAAAAAAAATAGTAAATAAATAAGTGCAATGTAAATATTAATCATATACCAGTTGTATAGTATCATTTGAAGTAATTTCACATACTGTATATCAGTTGACTATATTTGTAAGCACCGAGCTCGATAGCTGCAGTCGCTTAAGTGCGGCCAGTATCCAGTATTCGGGAGATCGTGGGTTCGAACCCCACTGTCAGCAGCCCTGAAGATGGTTTTCCGTGGTTTCCCATTTTCACACCAGGCAAATGCTGGGGCTGTACCTTCAAATCAAATCAAAATAAAATCTCTTTATTTGCAAATGAGGTGTCTACCCCGGTGGCAAATGGTACACTAAAATACATTATTGTCAAGCACTAAATATTAAATTAACAAGAGAAGAAAATTTTTCCTATAATACAATATTATACAATTTACGCTAACAATGTTTTCTATTAAACACACAGCTCGTCCTTAATAAATTTATATTGTTTACAAAATTCTAATTATAATATCTCCTGTACTACTTACAAATATAGTCAACTGATATACAGTATGTGGAATTGCTTCAAATGATACTATAAAACTGGTATAACATTAATATTTACATTGCATTTATTTATTTACTATTTTTTTTTTTACCCGTCCTGGATCCTAAGTAGCATAACGACCTGCTGCGTCTTAAACAGAGCCCCTTTTGCCACCACTTTTCAGAGTTCCTGAAGGGCCTTCACAGCTACCGTAGCGGTCCCAGGGCCCTCGAAGTCCCCACTGTACTTCACCCCTACAGGCAGTCCCCTACTTTGGCTGTCCAAACTCCTTAGACCAGGGGATGGAATTAATTTATTCACACACATTTTTTTATTTACAATAACCTGCACCGGTCGAATGCCCTCTAACACTTCATTTATTTTCTCTGTTGCTGTTTATTCTCTTCTTGAATATCTGTACAGATTTTGGAAAAGGATCAAACACTACCCCTGGTAAACTGTTCCACTCCCTCACACCCTTCCCAATGAATGAAAATTTACCCCAATCGCTTCTGCTAAAATTCCTTCTAATTTTATATTTGTGGTCAGTTCTGCTGATATAATTATTTTCCAACTGAAGCCTCTCACGGATATCTCCCCATGCTTCTTCTCCTGTATAGGGTCTATATAATACTGTAAGTCCAGTTTTCTCCCTTCTCTTACTTAAAGTTTCCCACCCAAGTTCCTTTAACATTTCTGATACACTACTCTTTCTCCTGAAATCCCCTGTTACAAATCTTGCTGCTTTCCTCTGCACACTATCTATTTCTTTTATTAGGTATTCTTGGTGAGGATCCCAAACACTGTTTGCATATTCCAATAATGGACGAACCATACTCAAGTAACTTTTTTCTTTTAATTCTTTGTTGCATCCGTTAAGTAGCCTCATTATGACATGTAATGATCTGTATGCTTTCCCAACAATGTCATCAATATGACCCTTCCAGTGCAAATTACTTTCAAATCTCACACCTAAGTATTTGCACTTGCCATCTTTTGGGATAACTACCTCATCCAAAGTATATTCAAATTCAGTTTTAAAGCTCCTGTTTGTAAAAGTTGTAACAGTTGATTTGCCTCCATTAACCTTCATATTATTTTCTTCAACCCTTTGTTGGATACTTTCAAGGTCCCTTTGTAATTCTGAACAATCCTCAATGTTGTTTATTTCTCTATAAACAAACCTTAATTAAGGCCACGGCCGCTTCCTTCCCACTCCTAGCCCCTTCCTGCCCCATCGTCGCCATAAGACCTATCTGTGTCGGTGCGACGTAAAGCAACAATATAAATTTATTAAGGATGAGCTGTGTGTTTAATAGAAAACATTGTAAGCGTAAATTGTATAATATTGTATTATAGGAAAATTTTCTTCTCTTGTTAATTTAATATTAAGTGCTTGACAATAATGTATTTTAGTGTACCATTTGCCACCGAGGTAGACACCTCATTTGCAAATAGAGATTTTGATTTTTGATTTGATTTGAAATTGAAGGAACTTACTAGAAAATTGAATCTAGCGAAGAAGGCAGCTAAGGATAACATGATGGCAAGCATAATTGGCAGTCATACAAATTTTAGTGATAAATGGAAGGTTATGTATTGGTATTTTATGGCAGAAACAGGTTCCAAGAAGGACATTCCAGGAATAATTAATGAACAAGGGGGGTGTTTATGTGAGGATCTTCAAAAGGCAGAAGTATTCAGTCAGCAGAATGTAAAGATAATGTCCAGATAGAGGAGGAGACTAATGCTAAAGAAGTATTAAAATTTAGATATGGTAACAATGACATTTACAATAAGATACAAAAGTTGAAAACTAGAAAAGCAGCTGGAATTGATCAGATTTCTGGGGATTGAATGCAGCAGTTTTGAGAGATACTGTTATAAAAAACATGGCCTCCATCTAAACAATTCTGGTTAACGAAAGATAGCAAATATTATTCTAGATTTTATTAATCTTAAGATATGTACTGTAAAACAGGCAACTCCCTTGAGTTATAATATTGACCAGGAAAACTAGTAGAAAGAGCCAGCTGTACTTCAAGCTGGCTCAGTCAACTAGAAAAAGAAACTCAGGATAGTAAGGAATTTCAAGTTACCCAATTGCAACAGTCAAGTTTTAGGGAGGAAGGGGGTCTGAGATTGCTCTTGGTAAACTGTCAAAGTGTAGTAAATAAACAATTAAAATTCGGTACATTGATGGAATCTTATGAGACTGATGTGGTGATAGGAGTGGAATCATGGTTGAAAGAAGGGGTGGGTAATAGAGAAGTATTTCCAGAAGGGTACACAGTCTATCGTAGAGACCGAGGAGATAAAAAGGGAGGGGGGTGTTTATTCTGGTGAAGGAAACTTACTGTTCACATGAATGGTTTACCGATGAAAGGGATGAAATATTAGGGATAAAATTAGTTTGTGATAATATGAAGGAGGTGGGAATTATAGGAACATACAGGCCTGGAAGAGAGGAAAGAGACATGGAAATCTTTGAAAAAATTATAGATTATACTCGTAAAAACAATAATAATGATATGGTAATAATTGGGGGAGATCTAAATTTGCCTGAAGTTGAATGGAATGGAGCTGCAAGTGAAGCCCATGAACAGAAACTGGCAAATAAGTTAATTTGGGAGGGAGGATTTACACAAGTAGTACAAGAACCGACTCGTCTCAATAACTTACTAGATGTATTCTTGGTTAAACCATGGGAAATTGTTGATAAAACTGAGGTAATTGAAGGAATAGGAGACCATAAGGCTGTAATAATGGATGTAGGACTCGTACCAAAAAGGCTTAATAAGAGGGTTACACAAGACAAGAAATTGTACAGAAAAACTAAAGTTGATGAATTTGGGACTTACCTTAAATCACAATTCAGTTGTTGGATAAGTGAAGGGAGTAACGTGGATACACTTTGGGCTAAATTTAAAGGAATTATTTGGGAAGGAGAGAAGAGATTTGTACCTGTTAAGAAGGGTAAAATGACCTCAGACCCTGTTTATTATACAAGGGAAATAAGAAAATTAAAAAGAAAATGTAGAATAGTAAACAGGAAAATCAAAGAGGGTAGGGAGAGTAGAGAAACTAGAAAACAGCTAATGAGGGAACTGAATAGAGTGAAAAAGGAAGCAAAAGAGAATTATATGAATGGCATACTCCAAGAGGGTAATGACCACAAAGGGAAATGGAAAAAGCTGTATTCATATATCAGGAATAAAAAAGAAAAGGAATCCAAATTCCTGCAATGGTGGGAGAAGGGGGTGAACACTATTTAACAGATACTGGGAAAGCAAACCTATTTAGTAGGGAATTTAGAGATTCAGTAGATGATTGTCAAGAGTTGGAAACCGAAACAGAAGATAGAGAGGGAGAGAGACAGAGGGAAACAAGAAGCTTCTCATTCACAAACGAAGATATTTTCAGTGAAATCCAACTGCTTCAGCAAGGAAAAGCAGCAAGAAGTGATCAAATTACTGGGGAGGTATTAAAGACAATGGGGTGGTATATAGTGCCTTATTTAAAATTTATCTTTGACTATGTCATAAATAATAGTGTAATACCAAATGAATTGAAGGAATCTATAATAATACCAATTTATAAAGGAAAGGGTGATAAAAGGAAACCAGAGAACTACAGACCAATCAGCCTGACCAGTGTAGTTTGTAAAATTCTGGAGAGTTTAATATCGAAGTACATCAGAGGGATATGTGATGATAAAAATTGGTTCATGAGGAGGCAGTATGGATTTAGAAAGAAATTTTCTTGTGAGGCACAACTGGTGGGATTTCAGCAGGACATATCAGATCAGTTGGATTCAGGAGGTCAGTTAGATTGCATAGCCATAGATCTTTCCAAAGCCTTTGATAGAGTGGAACATGGAATATTATTAAAGAAATTGGAGGGAATAGGATTGGACGTAAATGTTACACGTTGGATAAAAGCATTTCTAAATTCAAGGGTTCAGAAAGTCAAAGTAGGAAATAATGTATCTCAGGAAGAGAAAGTTTGGAAGGGAATTGCACAGGGTAGTATAATCGGTCCGTTACTTTTCTTAATATACGCAAATGATTTAGGGAACAATATAACATCAAAAATAAGATTGTATGCAGATGACATAATTGTTTATAGGGAAACAACATTGAGGATTGTTCAGAATTACAAAGGGACCTTGAAAGTATCCAACAATGGGTTGAAGAAAATAATATGAAGGTTCATGGAGGCAAATCAACTATTACAACTTTTACAAACAGGAGCTTTAAAACTGAATTTGAATATACTTTGGATGAGGTAGTTATCCCAAAAGATGGCAAGTGCAAATACTTAGGTGTGAGATTTGAAAGTAATTTGCACTGGAAGGGTCATATTGATGACATTGTTGGGAAAGCATACAGATCATTACATGTCATAATGAGGCTACTTAAAGGATGCAACAAAGAATTAAAAGAAAAAGTTACTTGAGTATGGTTCGTCCATTATTGGAATATGCAAACAGTGTTTGGGATCCTCACCAAGAATACCTAATAAAAGAAATAGATAGTGTGCAGGGGAAAGCAGCAAGATTTGTAACAGGGGATTTCAGGAGAAAGAGTAGTGTATCAGAAATGTTAAACTTGGGTGGGAAACTTTAAGTAAAAGAAGGGAGAAAACTAGACTTATAGGGTTATATAGAGCCTATACAGGAGAAGAAGCATGGGGAGATATCCGTGAGAGGCGTCAGTTGGAAAATAATTATATCGGCAGGACTGACCACAAATATAAAATTAGAAGGAATTTTAGCAGAAGCGATTGGGGTAAATTTTCATTCATTGGGAAGGGTGTGAAGGAGTGGAACAGTTTACCAGGGGTAGTGTTTGATCCTTTTCCAAAATCTGTGCAGATATTCAAGAAGAGAATAAACAGCAACAGAGAAAATAAATGAAGTGTTAGAGGGCATTCGACCAGTGCAGGTTATTGTAAATAAAAAAATGTGTGTGAATAAATTAATTCCATCCCCTGGTCTAAGGAGTTTGGACAGCCAAAGTAGGGGACTGCCTGTAGGGGTGAAGTACAGTGGGGACTTCGAGGGCCCTGGGACCGCTACGGTAGCTGTGAAGGCCCTTCAGGAACTCTGAAAAGTGGTGGCAAAAGGGGCTCTGGTTATGACGCAGCAGGTCGTTATGCTACTTAGGATCCAGAACGGGTAAAAAAATAAAATAGTAAATAAATAAATAAATGTAATGTAAATATTAATGTTATACCAGTTGTATAGTATCATTTGAAGTAATTCCACATACTGTATATCAGTTGACTATATTTGTAAGTAGTACAGGAGATATTATAAGTAGAATTTTGTAAACAATATAAATTTATTAAGGATGAGCTGTGTGTTTAATAGAAAACATTGTTAGCGTAAGTTGTATAATATTGTATTATAGGAAAAATTTTCTTCTCTTGTTAATTTAATATTTAGTGCTTGACAATAGTGTATTTTAGTGTACCATTTGCCACCGAGGTAGACACCTCATTTGCAAATAAAGAGATTTTGAAGACAATGGGCTGGGATATAGTACCATATCTGAAGTACGTATTTGATTATTGTTTGGTCGGAGGAGCTATACCAGATGAATGGAGAGTTGCTATAGTAGCCCCTATGTATAAAGGAAAGGGTGATAGACATAAAGCTGAAAATTACAGGCCAGTAAGTTTGACATGCATTGTATGTAAGCTTTGGGAAGGCATTCTTTCTGATTATATTAGACATGTTTGTGAAATTAATAACTGGTTCGATAGAAGGCAATTCGGTTTCAGGAAAGGTTATTCCACTGAAGCTCAACTTGTAGGATTCCAGCAAGATATAGCAGATATCGTGGATTCTGGAGGTCAAATGGACTGTATCGCGATTGACCTGTCTAAAGCATTTGATAGGGTGGATCCATTCATTCATTCATTCATTTATTTAGCTTCCATAGACTGTACAATTACGTATTTTGAAATATGCCAACAGTATAGGAGTTGTCAAGTGATTTCCTAATACTAACAATAATATATGCACAACAATGAACATTTTGAAAAAGAAGAACAGAAACACCACATACCTCAATGTTAGGACAGCACATCTTAATTTTTTTTAATAATATTAATAACCAATATTTACAAGACAAAATAAAAATATATTGGTGTGGTGTTAATAATGTGAACATAGTCAATGTGACATTAACATACACTGACTGACAGAGCAAATGCAACACCAAGAAGGAGTGGTCAGAACTTCATGCCAATTGCAGGGTAGACTGACATCACTGAGGTATGCTCATGATGTGAAATGCGCCGCTGTGCTGCGCGCGTAGCGAACGATAAATGGGACACGGCGTTGGCGAATGGCCCACTTCGTACCGTGATTTCTCAGCCGACAGTCATTGTAGAACGTGTTGTCGTGTGCCACAGGACACGTGTATAGCTAAGAATGCCAGGCCGCTGTCAACGGAGGCATTTCCAGCAGACAGACGACTTTACGAGGGGTATGGTGATCGGGCTGAGAAGGGCAGGTTGGTCGCTTCGTCAAATCGCAGCCGATACCCATAGGGATGTGTCCACGGTGCAGCTCCTGTGGCAAAGATGGTTGGCGCAGGGACATGTGGCACGTGCGAGGGGTCCAGGCGCAGCCCGAGTGACGTCAGCACGCGAGGATCGGCGCATCCGCCGCTAAGCGGTGGCAGCCCCGCACGCCACGTCAACCGCCATTCTTCAGCATGTGCAAGACACCCTGGCTGTTCCAATATCAACCAGAACAATTTCCCGTCGATTGGTTGAAGGAGGCCTGCACTCCCGGCGTCCGCTCAGAAGACTACCATTGACTCCACAGCATAGACGTGCACGCCTGGCATGGTGCCGGGCTAGAGTGACTTGGATGAGGGAATGGCGGAACGTCGTGTTCTCCGATGAGTCACGCTTCTGTTCTGTCAGTGATAGTCACCGCAGACGAGTGTGGCGTCGGCGTGGAGAAAGGTCAAATCCGGCAGTAACTGTGGAGCGCCCTACCGCTAGACAACGCGGCATCATGGTTTGGGGCGCTATTGCGTATGATTCCACGTCACCTCTAGGTCGTATTCAAGGCACGTTAAATGCCCACCACTACGTGCAGCATGTGCTGCGGCCGGTGGCACTCCCGTACCTTCAGGGGCTGCCCAATGCTCTGTTTCAGCAGGATAATGCCCGCCCACACACTGATCGCATCTCCCAACAGGCTCTACGAGGTGTACAGATGCTTCCGTGGCCAGCGTACTCTCCGGATCTCTCACCAATCGAACACGTGTGGGATCTCATTGGACGCCGTTTGCAAACTCTGCCCCAGCCTCGTACGGACGACCAACTGTGGCAAATGGTTGACAGAGAATGGAGAACCATCCCTCAGGACACCATCCGCACTCTTATTGACTCTGTACCTCGACGTGTGTCTGCGTGCATCGCCGCTCGCGGTGGTCCTACATCCTATTGAGTCGATGCCGTGCGCATTGTGTAACCTGCATATCGGTTTGAAAAATAATCAATTATTCGTCCGTGCCGTCTCTGTTTTTTCCCCAACTTTCATCCCTTTCGAACCACTCCTTCTTGGTGTTGCATTTGCTCTGTCAGTCAGTGTATTTTTAAGGCTATATACTAGATTACAAGTTAATAAGTAGTAGCATCATTACCAGCACTTCATCATGTATTCTTCTGTACTGTAGAAGCAGCTACTCAGCAGGAGATTTTTTAAAGCTGTGGTAAATGAACTGACGGGACTAATATCTTTAATCGTATTTGGAAGCTTATTATACAATCTGATTCCAACAGAGTCTACATGTCTCAAGGCAATGGTTTTACTCTTGTGTTCGATAAAAATATTATTTCTTGTTCGCGTCTGGTAATTGTGATTGTCAAAATTCTTTCTGAAGTGATCAATATTTTTTTTCATGTGTAGAATGCATTGCATGATGTATATACTTGGTACTGGGAGTATCCTTAGTCTCTTAAATAATGGTCTGCAATGATCTAACCTGTTACGTCTCAATATAATTCTGATAGCTCGTTTCTGTATTCGAAAAATAACATCAAGATTTGATTTGTAACAGCCCCAGAGACCAATAGCATAAGTGATGACAGAATGGAAATATCCAAAATATGCCATTCTAACATATTCTTCACTACAACTATTAGACAAAATCCTTAAGGCAAAACAAACAGAACTCAGAGACTTCCCTATTTTTTTAATATGACAATCCCATCTTAATTTTTCATCTATATGGACACCTAAAAATTTTGTGGTCAACATATTTTCAATTGCATTTGCATTTAATATAAGGTTGTGTTTTTTTTGCAGTTTTGTCATGGTAGTTAGATGCCTTGAATTCCATGTACTGGGTCTTTTTAAAGTTCAATGTTAATTTGTTTTTCCTGAACCATGATTCTAACCTAGACAGGACTGTATTTGCTGTAGTTTCTATAGACGTAGGGTCAGGATTATTAATAATTATGTTTGTATCATCAGCATACAGAACTGCTGTTTCTACTTGATTATTGTGAGGAAGATCATTCACATAGATCAAGAAAAGAACAGGCCCCAAAATACTACCCTGCGGAATACCTAAGTCTATGCTTTTTACCTGAGAGTGATATGTCTCATTATGCCCTTTACTGTTACAATGTGTAATTTCAACAAATTGGGATCGTTTATTCAGGTGTGATCTAAACCAGTCATTAACAATTCCTCTAACTCCAATCTGATATAATTTGTGCAACAATATTTCATGATCAACAGTATCAAATGCCTTTGAAAGGTCAAGAAATAGTCCTATCACAGTTTCATCAGTGTCAAGAGCATTTACGACCAACTGTGTAAAATGTGATAAAGCAGACAAAGTACTTCTGCCAGCTCTGAACCCATGTTGTGCATTATTTAACAAGTTATATTTGATTAAAAATTTAGTAAGCCGATCTTTCATGGCACATTCAAATATTTTTGAAATAACAGTAAGTATTGATATTGGTCTGTAGTTATGTAAATCGTGTAAGTTTCCACTTTTAAAGACTGGGATAACTTTAGCTATTTTTAGGAGATTAGAAAACTGACCACTAGAAAATGATTCGATGATGAGATAAATTAAAGGCTGTACCAGATAGGGAGCACATTTTTTAATGAGTTTTGTGGGAACTTCATCTACACCTGTGGAAGTTTTGTTCTTCAAAGATTGTATGATTTTAAAAACTTCCAGTTCTGTTACTGGAGTTAACTGCATAGAGTTTTGCACAAAGGTTGGGAGTTCTGGTAATACATCTGATTTATTTGCATTTTCAAGTTTGTATGGTAGGGATAGAAAGAAATCATTTATATAATTAGCCAAATGATGAGGGTCATTCATTTGTATTCCCTTATCATTTTTTATGGCAGCAACTTACTTCCAACTGCATGTCTGTTGGTTTCTCCCTTGATTACCTTCCATATGGTTCGTGATTTATTGCACGACTCTTTAACTTTCCTGTTATTGTGCATTATCTTAGCCATCCTAAGAACTCTTCGATAGACTGATTTGTAGTTTTTAACATACTTACAAAAAACCTGGTCACAACTCTGCTGTGCTAATCTACTTAGTAATTTACATTTTTGACTTGAGATCCGTATACCCTTCGTGATCCATGGCTTTTTTGAAGATTCATTAATTACTGCAAGTTTTTTTGGAAAATGTAATTCAAATTCCATTTTAAAAATGCTTAAAAAGGTTCTATACTTTTGGTCAATGCTATGACCGAATGTTATTGGAGTCCAGGTCTGAAGTTTAAGGCTTTCAATGAAACTGCCACATGCAGCTGCAGAGAAAAAACGAGTTAATTGTGCTTGCTTTATTTTGGTTGAATGCTTGCTAGCATTCTCAAATTCTAGTTGTAAAATTTGAGCATGATGATCTGATAATCCAAAATTTATATTGGATGCTTGCATTTTAGAACAATGGAAATTAATACAAATGTTGTCTATCGTTGTAGCTGAGGTGGCAGTTACCCGAGTGGGTGTAAAAATTAAGTGTTTTAGATTACAGCTTTGAAGAACATGCAGTAGTTGTGATGTTGATGGAAGGTTTTCTTCAGCAAAATCTATGTTAAAATCACCACAAAGTATTACTTCTGCGCTGCTATTCCTACCGAAAATGTTATGAAGGACTTGATCTAATTTTTCTAAGAAAATCTCCACATCAGCATCCGGTGAACGGTACACGGTTAACAGAATTACCCTTTTACCATAGGGAAGCTTAAATTCCACTGAAGTTAGTTCAGAATCTAATTCAGAATTATGCACTTCAAGATCCGTCTTTTCTTTACATTCAATTCCTGACTTAGCAAAAATACAAACTCCCCCATGCTCTTTATTAACCTGACTGTAATTACTTGCCAGATAATAACCTTCAATATTAATGAGTTCAAGTTCATCATTATTACACCAATGTTCATCCAAACAGATAAACATAACATCCTGTATTGAACTTAAAATTACTTGTAATTCTAAAATTTTATTTTTAAGACATTTAATGTTCTGATGAAACATTTTGAACCGCCTATTCCTACCCTCCAAGTCATTACCGGTATTTAATTCTGGACCCACATTTTTGATTGAAATGTTATTGGGTCCAGAATCTAACACACGTTTCCCGGACTAGGTAGTTCTAGGACAGTCTTTTCCTGATCTTTACTTGTAATGATGTTACTTATTAACTTGCTTACATATTGCTTCCCAAGTCCATTCAAGTGCATGCCATGCCTCGTATGAGATGTTCGGTTTAATTTACTAATGTCTAACAGTGTAACATTTTTGAAATGACTACATATTTGCCTGAATTTCTCATTTGTGTCCTTGACAGCTTTATTCACAATTGACCAGTCTGTTAAATCATGTCTATGGGGTACGTTTGTCACTATCACATTTGTATGGGTCAGCTTACCTAGAGTCCTTTTCAGAATACTTGCAGCCTGATGGCCTTCATTTCTTGCTACGTCGTTGGTTCCACCGACAATAACTATGACGTCATTTGACGAGAGTTTATCAGCATTTCTCAAGAGGGGTTTCACTACTTCTGAAAAGGGGGCACCTGGTTGAATAACACCTGTCACTTCACTGTCGGCTCGCAACTCTGCTATATTTGCTGAAAGGCCTCGACCGTGACTATCACCAAACAGTTTCACTTTCTTCTCCTTCCTTACTTTCTTGATCACGTTATCGGCGTGAATTCGGCGTTTTTTCGTCGATGAACTCGCATCTCGGGAGAAAGAATTGCTTCCTTGCTCTTCCCGAACTTCGTGTAAAACGCTGAATTTGTTCGTTACTGTAGGTTGATTTCCAGATGAATTAGGCCCTGTTTGCGACACTTTCCTGTGCCGCGACGTAACCTCACTCCACGTCATGGGAGACTACTGGCAAAAATGAGTGCAATTGGACTAGACAAAAGAGACAAACTCAACTCCTCCCCTCACTTCTCCTAGACTATCCCCTCCACAGTCTACTGCAGCTATCAATACGCCGCCTACCTTAACTTCGCCTTCCCCCTCCCTGCCAAAACGTAAACTCATCCACACTCACTCATACAACACAAGAAGTGCAAACAGGACAAGTAGTTCTCAAGAGGCTAGGAGTAAGACCAAACATTTACGCAGCAGAAAGGAAAGTAAGTGGCAATTCTTCCAATAAGATGTTATACAGAAATACAATCAAAACCATAAACATATAATTTTTATATTTCATTATAGATACACCAGCGAGCCATTATGGAACGTTCGAGAACATTTTAAATCCAATATCACATCAGAAAGTGTTTCATCAACAAGTTTGTTCACGAACAATTTAACCCCATTGATAATATAAATTAATACCAATACTTTTTATAAATGTTACTCCAGCAACGAGAACAAGTCTATCGACCATAATGACAGTTATCATCTGCAGAAAATATTCAATACTGTTATGAAGTTTTAATGACAATTATACAAGTTAAGCAACAAGAATCAACACAACTAGCCAGATCTCAAAAGTTTTTTATTTTATTCTTATTTTTAAACAATTTTAAAAGATGTTCACCAGATGAGTTTCGGCAATAAAATGTTAGACTGAAGAAGATTTTAGACAAAAAGTGTTAGCTTAAGACATAGTTTTATTGTTGTGTGACTTTTAAAATGTTATAAGATTATCAATTAGTTTTATAGGAGCAATCTTGAACCAAAAGAATTGTTTTATGATCTTATACAATCTTAGATTAATGATAGTTTGGCTGATGATGCTCACGAAAAGGAGCGAAACATGTACCATATAAACATCATAATAAATATGTAAGTTTGTAATATATTTTTATTGTATTGAAAAGGTGGCAATTTTCAAAACTAAAGGAATTGTATAAGTGGTATGTTCCAAGCTGTCAGCGGAGAGATGGCGTGGAATGACATTAGTAGACGAATAAGTTTGAGTGGCGTTTATAAAAGTAGGAAAGATCACAATATGAAGATAAAGTTGGAATTCAAGAGGACAAACTGGAGCAAATATTCATTTATAGGAAGGGGAGTTAGGGATTGGAATAACTTACCAAGGGAGACGTTCAATAAATTTCCAATTTCTTTGAAATCATTTAGGAAAAGGCTAGGAAAGCAACAGATAGGGAATCTGCCACCTGGGCGACTGCCCTAAATGCAGATCAGCAATTTATTCATTCAAAACAGCTAATGAGGAAACTGAATAGAGTGAAAAAGGAAGCAAAAGAGAATTATATGAATGGCATACTTCAGGAGGGTAGTGACCACAAAGGGAAATGGAAAAAGCTGTATTCATATATCAGGAATCAAAAAGGAAAAGGAATCCAAATTCTTACAGTTGTGGGAGAAGGGGGTGAACACTATTTAACAGATACTGAAAAAGCAAACCTATTTAGTAGGGAATTCAGTGATTCAGTAGATGATTGTCAGGAGTTGGAAACCGAAACAGAATATAGAGAGGGAGAGACACAGAGGGAAACAAGAAGCTTCTCATTCACAAATGAAGATATTTTCAGAGAAATCCAACTGCTTCAGCAAGGAATAGCAGCAGGAAGTGATCAAATTACTGGGGAGGTATTAAAGACAATGGGGTGGTACATAGTGCCTTATTTAAAATTTCTCTTTGACCATGTCATAAATAATAGTGTAATACCAAAGGAATGGAAGGAATCTATAATAATACCAATTTATAAAGGAAAGGGTGATAAAAGGAAACCAGACAACTACAGACCAATCAGCCTGACCAGTATAGTTTGTAAAATCCTGGAGAGTTTAATATCAAAGTACCTCAGAGGGATATGTGATGATAAAAATTGAGGGATATGTGATGATAAAAATTGGTTCATCAGGAGCCAGTATGGATTTAGAAAGAAATTTTCTTGTGAGGCACAACTGGTGGGATTTCAGCAGGGCATATCAGATCAATTGGTTTCAGGAGGTCAGTTAGATTGCATAGCCTAAGATCTTTCCAAAGCCTTTGATAGAGTGGAACATGGAATATTATTAAAGAAATTGGAGGGAATAGGATTGGACGTAAGGGTTACACGTTGGATAAAACATTTCTAAATTCAAGGGTTCAGAAAGTCAAAGTAGGAAATAATGTATCGCAGGAAGAGAAAGTTTGGAAGGGAATTGCACAGGGTATAGAGCGTTCCAACCTTAAATTACAGTACAGCAGTAATGGGATAATTCCGTCTCTTTCCTTCTCCCATGTTTTGCGGGTAGTGCTGTTCTACTCTAATGCAGCGGGTTTGCCAAATATCCGTGAATCAGAATGTTATCGGTTAAAATGGGTGAATATCGTGTTATGTACAGAATTTCACGGCGCATTTGGTGCCGTTAACAAAAAAATTGTAAAAAAATAATTTAGAGTGAAAATGGTAATATAATGGAAAGTTTCACCAAACGCAAAATCTTCATTGCATAGAACTTATCATGTCATAACTCCTATTTTATATTCATTACTTTCCTAATTTTTTCACTGCTGGTAAAGAAATATTTCAGCTCGATGTAGATAAGTTTATTTTTTAAATTTAAATGATAACAAAATGCAGTACATGCGTTTATTTTCAGTCATGTTCAGGAAATTTTATATGCAGGCACGAAAAAGTCAGTCGCTGGCCAGCGTCTTTCCTATTGAATTTGCATGGGGGTTCAAAGCAAGGCAAATGGTCTTCAGATATGGAAGTTATTTTTAAAACAATCCCGAAGTTCTTATCTTGCATAGTTCTTAATTTGTGACAGGAAGAGTATATCCTTGAATTTTAGTTTCGAGCGTGACTCGGCTGGCTGGCTGGCTGGCTGTCTGTCTGTCTAGCTGAAGTACCGGTAGTGATCTCCCAAACATGCGCTTTTAACATTTCCAGACAGTTGCATGCAGTGCAGTGCTCATTTCGTCAGTAGTATGTATAATTTCGTCAGTAGTATGTATAATAGTGTTTAAATACATATCAGTGACATATGTACAATTCTTGAAGGAAAGTCTATTTCGTTTGTGTGGTTCGTGAGTTCGTACTCGTGCGTGGAGATCTAATTTCGAAGAAAAAGTGCAGAAGGATCATGGCGTGGTTAAAGCAAAGCAAACGGTCTTCGGATATGGAAGTTATTTTTAAATCATACCTCAAGTCCTTATTTCGTTATCTCTTAATTTATGACAGGGAGAGCGTCTTGTTTGTTTACGTTTCACGAGTGACTCGGCTGGCTGAGCTTTTAAATATACTGACAGCCGTGTGCAGTGGTGTTCATTTAATCAGTATTTTAAGATTGATTAAATAAAGATCAGGGATACATATAATATTTAATGGCATGTGACCTCCGAAGAGGCCGAGTGCAGGTCTTTCAAGTTGATGCCGTATAGGCGACCGGCACGTCTATAAGAATGGGGCCCTACCTGTGATGAATTCTAATGCTGAAGACGGCACACACACCCAGCCCCCGAGCCATTGGAATTAACCAATGAAGGTTTAGGTCCCCGACCCGGCCGGGAATCGAACTTGGGGCCCTCTGGATCAAAGGCCAGCACGCTAACCATTTAGCCATGGAGCCGGACTCGATCAGTGATAAATGTGTAGTTCTTGAGGACAAGTGGATTGTGTTTGTTGTGTTTGTGTAGTCTGTGTAGTTGTCAGTTCGTGCTCGCGCTCGTGCTCGTGCGGGGGTTTCTTAATTCGAAGAAAAAGTGCAGAAGGATGTACAATGGATCATCAAATTAAAAAGAAACGTTCCGTAGGTAAACTCAGGGGAAAAGAACGCAATATTATAACGAGTGTCCTGGATTATTTTTTAAAGACTATGAATATGAGCAGCGCAGTCAGTGAAACAGCTAAAGCTACAGGTTGTTCCGAAAGAACAATCTATGCTATAAGTAAGGAACATGGTCCTTTGCAAACTCCTGGAAGAAAAAGCAAAAAACGTGAAGGACGGCAGAAAAATGCAAGGTAAATTAAATATGATGAAATTGTGCGAAGTGGAGTGCGTCGGGTGGTTCACTCTCTTTTGTTTGCTAACATAACACCGACATTGAACGTGATTTTGAGTCGGGTAAATGGAGAAGATTCTTTACCACGATTTTCCAAAACTACATTGTATCGCTTCTTACATGATATAGGCTTCCATTGTTTAAGACGGGGTAATAAAGCAGCTTTCATTGAAACCGATGAAATTATTCATCGGAGGCACAGATATCTCAGGGAGATAAAATGTTTGAGGGCACAAAACAAAGCTATAATTTACACAGATGAATCGTGGGTAAATATTAGACAGACAGTGATAAAAGAATGGAAGAATACGACAGTGCAAAGTGCACGGCAGGCCGTCATTGAAGGGGTGAGTTCGGGACTTAGGCCACTGAAAAGCCGAGGACCGTGATTTGCCTTAGGCCACGCGGGTAATGAACATGGTTTTGTTCCAAATGCTGAACTAACATTTTTATGCCATAAAAATATAAGACAATTGGGCGAATTACGTGAACGAAGTAAAGAAAAATGAAAGAGAATTGTGGAAAGCAGACGAATTACAGGACGCTGTCGACGATGAAAAGTTTTTAATATGACTTTCTTCATCGTCCGGATCATCCTCAAGTTCATCTCCTGAAAGCGGTTCATCCAAAGTGGGAACATCAGGCCTTGCAGAAATGATAGAAGGTGTACGTCCAATGTATGAGAGCAGCGCCAGTGATTAAGGTATGTTGTATTTATTTTACCATCCTACAATTATTAATTTATGAACGAATAAATTTAATATTACAAAATTACAAACGAAAAATGTGGAACTGGGACGCTCTGTTTGAGTCACAACAGCGCGCTCCATCTACACTGTACTGCAATTTAAGGTTGGAACGCTGTATAGTATAATCGGTCCGTTACGTTTCTTAATATAGGCAAATGATTTAGGGAACAATATAACATCAAAAATAAGATTGTATGCAGATGACATAATTGTTTATAGGGAAATAAATAACATTGAGGATTGTTCAGAATTACACAGGGACCTTGAAAAAATTCAACAATGGATTGAAGAAAATAATATGAAGTTAATGGAGGCAAATCAACTGTTACAACTTTTACAAACAGGAGCTTTAAAACTGAATTTGAATATACTTTGGATGAGGTAGTTATCCCAAAAATGGCAAGTGCAAATACTTAGGTGTGAGATTTGAAAGTAATTTGCACTGGAAGGGTCATGTTAATGACATTGTTGGGAAAGCATACAGATCGTTACATGTCATAATGAGGCTACTTAAAGGATGCAACAAAGAGTTAAAAGAAAAAAGTTACTTGAGTATGGTTCGTCCATTATTGGAATATGCAAACAGTGTTTGGGATCCTCACCAAGAATACCTAATAAAAGAAATAGATAGTGTGCAGAGGAAAGCAGCAAGATTTGTAACAGGGGATTTCAGGAGAAAGAGTAGTGTATCAGAAATGTTAAAGGAACTTGGGTGGGAAACTTTAAGTAAGAGAAGGGAGAAAACTAGACTTATAGGATTATATAGAGCCTATACAAGAGAAGAAGCATGGGGAGATATTTGTGAGAGGCTTCAGTTGGAAAATAATTATATCGGCAGGACAGACCACAAATATACAATTAGAAGGAATTTTAGCAGAAGTGATTGGGGTAAATTTTCATTCATTGGGAAGGGTGTGAAGGAGTGGAACAGTTTACCAGGGGTAGTGTTTGATCCTTTTCCATAATCTGTACAGATATTCAAGAAGAGAATAAACAGCAACAGAGAAAATAAATGAAGTGTTAGAGGGCATTCGACCAGTGCATTTTATTGTAAATAAAAAAATGTGTGTGAATAAATTAATTAATTCCATCCCCTGGTCTAAGGAGTTTGGACAGCCAAAGTAGGGGACTGCCTGTAGGGGTGAAGTACAGTGGGGAATTTGAAGGCCCTGGAACTGCTACGGTAGCTGTGAAGGCCCTTCAGGAACTCTGAAAAGTGGTGGCAAAAGGGGCTCTGGTTAAGACGCAGCAGGTCGTTATGCTACTTAGGTTCCAGAATGGGTAAAAAAAAAAAAAAAAGTAAATAAATGAAATGTAAATTTTAATCTTATACCAGTTGTATAGTATCATTTGAAGTAATTCCACATACTGTATATCAGTTCACTATATTTGTAAGTAGTACAGGAGATATTATAAGTAGAATTTTGTAAACAATATAAATTTATTAAGGATGAGCTGTGTGTTTAATAGAAAAAATTGTTAGCGTAAATTGTATGATATTTTATTATAGGAAAATTTTCTTCTCTTGTTAATTTAATATCGAGTGCTTGACAATAATGTATTTTAGTGTACCATTTGCCACCGAGGTAGACACCTCATTTGCAAATAAAGAGATTTTGATTTGATTTGATTTATTTTAATTTTACTTTTATTTTATTTTATTTTATTTTTTAAAATTTTTTTAAAAATTTTTTTTATTTTTATTTTATTTTGATTTGACCAACCTGGCACACGAGGGCGAAACACTGGCAACCAGGAATGAGTTAGCTGGAAAATTTATAATGTCCAATAATGGACCACTTATATTGGTATTAAAATGGGTTCTCGATGACAAAATAGTCATTATTGGAGCTTATCGCCCACCAAAATCTGGTTTAAACATGATCACTCGTCTTTCAGAATTGACATGTGCAAATATAAGCTGTGGGAAAAGAACTATAATTGCAAGTGATCTAAACCTACCGTCAGTAAACTGGGCTTGGTCAAGTATGGGGGGGGGCCTATCGCAGGAAGCAGTTAACTAGTGTGGAAAAATGGCTTTTCACAAGTCGTTACAAAGGATACACATAAACGAGCACTATTAGCTGTTTTACTAGTCAGACCGGATGACAGTTATATCTTGTGACGTTAATTCAGGGGATTAGTGACCACAGTGCAGTGGTACTCTATCTCTCTTGGGAAACTTGTATTATGAGACATGTGGGAATTTCTAAGACTGTGGTGAAAGGAAATCTGGGTGTATGAATATTAAAAGCTGAGATGAAAAACCACTTCTAGGGAAAAAAGACTAAGCAGAAAGATGCCAGGAACATATCCGACGGTTGTATCAAGGTAAAGACATAGATGACTTGGTTCTGAGATAAGAAGAGGCTGTTTTGATACTGATGAAATGGGAGACCTAATTTTGAGGTCAGTTTGACAGAGCTGTGAGCTTGGGCGTCCATATGACAGTTTGTGGGGGGGGCTAGACCTTGGGGTATGTAGTATTTTTAATATTTTGGAAGATGAATGGCGAGTTGTATTCTGTGGTAGAATAACACCCACGGTATCCCCTGCCTGTAGGTGGGGGGCGGTACTACCACTGCTACGTAATACCGACTTTTAAATCATTTTCTTGAAAGAAAAATACCTGACTACATTAGATTTCTGCCTTTCCCTGAGAGGTAGGGGGGCTGTGGCCCCCCCCCCCGCTTGCCCCAGGGCATGGGCGCCCTTGGCTGTGAGAGACCTAATAGGAAGAAGGCACCTGTAATTGATGACATTCCCTCTGAATCACTGACTGCCTTAGGAGAAACAGCATGGCAAGGTTATTCCATCTAGTGTGTAAGGTGTATGAGACAGGAGAAGTGCCATCCGATTTTCAGCAGAATGTTGTTACTTCTATTCCCAAGAAAGCTGGTGCTGACAAGTGTGAAAACTACCACACCATTAGTTTAATATCTCATGCCTGCAAAATGTTAACATGTATTATTTACAGAAGAATGGGAAAACAAGTTGAAGCTGAGTTGAGAGAAGATAAATTTGGCTTCAGAAGAAATCTAGGAACACGTGAAGCAATCCTGACTTTACATCTGATCTTAAAGGATCGAATTAAGAACAAACCCACGTACATGGCATTCGTAGATCTAGAAAAGGCATTCGATAATGTTGATTGGAACAAGCTATTTGAGATTCTGAAAGTGATTGGTATCAGATACCGAGAACGAAGAATTATCTACAGTCTGTATAAAAATCAGTCTGCAGTGATAAGAATCGAGGGCTTTGATAAAGAAGCAGCAATCCAGAAAGGAGTGACGTAAGGTTGTAGTTTGTTCCTCATAATTTTCAATATTTATATAGGAGAGGCAGTAAAGGAAATCAAAGGGGAATTTGGGAAGGGAATCACAATCCAAGGAGAGAAAATAAAAACCCTGAGATTTGCTGATTATATCATTATTTTATTTGAGAATGCAGAAGATCTGGAGAAATTGCTGAATGGTATGGGCAGATTCTTGCATAAGGAGTACAAGATGAAAATAAATAAATGCAAAACAAAGGTAATGGAGTGCAGTCGAAGAATGTTAGGTGATGCAGGAGAGCTGCATCAAACCAGTCTATGGACTGATGACACACACACATTTGGTGCTATGCGAGGGGAGACTCCGAAGGTTGTCTTAACTATTTGAGATTCTGCTGTACTAATTGGTTAAAGGAGAGCAAGGGGATGGACAATATTTGGGAGAATTTGAAAACCATTTTAAATAAATTCATTCCCAGAAAAATAATTAGGGACAATTCAGATGAGCCATACTACACCGCAACTATTAGGAAGTTTAAACATGAGACCAGGAGAGCGTGCAACAGAAGATAATAATGATGCGTGCAAAGAGGAGTACAGATGTTTACATGTTACAAATCTCATGACTGGTCCATATTGAAATGTACATTAATTCAACAATGATACAAAATTTATTGAGATCCACCTATTCAATACACGTTGGATTCTTAAAAATTAAGATTTACATCCTTCATTCTAATTTAACGGGACATGTTTTGCCCATTGTAGGACCTACTTGTACATGAAAAACCACCTTCCAATGCACATAGTAAAGATAAGAAGACCATGCCACCAACAGTGCTCAGTGCTGTATTTCTCTATGAAGAAAGTTATATCAACGAATTTTACCTAGTATGTGTGTATTGTTGCTATATGTGAATTTATTCTCTTGCTTGGTTTTACGTAAGGCTGATGATGATATTGAAAACATGTCAAAACCGGTACCTTTATAATAATAAAAATGTTGTAATATAATTTACGTGCAACAGTTTTAAATGTATTGAAAAGGTGGATTCCATTACATTAAATTACTTTTGTCATTGTATGAGCATCATCAGACGTAATCTCATGCCTAAAAGATAAAGATCAGGATCCTGATTACTCTAGTCAAAGTGTTACATAAAGAAATATATGTTATAAAAATGAGGAAACTTGTTGTAAGTTCCTAAATGACAATTTACACAATTAAAACATGTTTAAAAATATGTACGAGAAAAATGAGTAATGTTGGTGCAATCTTACATTGAAATCCTTAAATCATTTTTAAAATAACCAGACTGTCCTTATTTACGTAAACGATAAGAAAGTCTATGGCTAAAATTATGGCCTTGAGGTACAAGAACAAAATGAATGGGATCTGGTTAAATGCAACCCAATTTGAAGTTGTAGAATGGTTACAATGATCCTTAAGTGGCTTAATCATTTAAAAAAGACATTAAATATTTTGTAGAAAGTTTATAATATTATCACAGAGTATACAGCTGTGTGACTGATGCAGTTATTATTGTTGTTATTAGACCCGTATTTCTGAGGTGAGTCCACAGGCTTCTTATTTTTGTTAAAACAATGATAAAAGGTTCACAGCTGAGTGTGTCTTTAATAGCTGATGTGATTGTTTGTTTGTTGTACTAATAGTCAAATGGGAACACTCATGCTTGATGCTGGCTATAGCTTGAATGTTGAGAACGACTATTGATGGATGTGTGGTGAAGAATCTGTAATGAGAGGAGGGTAGAAACTTTAAAGGAAAGACGGCTATATTTGGCAGGAAACGTTGTGTGTACTTTTACTTACCCTCTCGATTTTTGTGGTATGAACTAGTTGCCTTTGCAGCGTCAGAACGAGTGACACTTGCATTTCTTGTGTTGTATCTGTGTGGAGTTGTGGAACGGGGGTGTGGTGCGGGAGAGGAGATGGGCGGAGCATTAAGCTTATGCGCTGTTGGCTGTGGGAGGTTAGTAGGGGCGGACACGGAGGGAGTTGCCTTTAATGGAATGGTGGGAGCTTTTGTTGATGTTATTTTAAGATTTTTAAGAATGTTATTTTGATTTAAATTAGTGATTGTAACTGTTACCGAGTTTTGTGGTAGTTAAGCATGAAAGAAGGTGCTGGGTGGTGAATAGGTCTCAAGCTACTAAAGAGAAATTAAATTTTAAAATTTAACAAGGTTATATTTCCTTTTCAAAATTAGGTAACAACAAATAGAACAGGTACTTAGTAGCCGAAATACAACTTGAAATGTACAATTACAGGGATTAAAGAATTTGGGCTTCGAGCCCTGAAAACACAATTCTTGAGCAACTAGCTCAACTTTACGATATACCAATTTCAACAAAAGGGGCAGAAGACCCCACTCAAACCCTGGAGCCCTTGCTCCAAATTACACAGCAAAGCCTCCTCGAGGCATACAACTCTCAGTTTTAGAAAAGAGCCACTCGCTCTTAAAGTTAAGCCTCTCCCAGGCCACACCAAACTCAACTTTCAAGTTGTCCTCAAAGGACATATACACAGGGGTAAAATACCCAACCTACTGAGGTCTATTAGGTGAGAAAAGATTAATACATGACCTCTAAAATACAACTTGAGAGGAGGCGAACTTGCACTCCTAATACACTTTGCTTTTAAAACCTAATCTGGCTCTGGGCCACTAACGCAAGGGCTAATCCCATACTACAGAGGTGACTTAGAGAAGAACACTTTACATTACATAAACGAAGAAAAGTTTGAGAAAATAAGTTCACCTCAAAACAAATGTGAGTGGGAGCTCGAGAGGGTTAGCACTCTCTATCCCAATATGTAACTTTACAAGAAAAGAAGAAAAGAGTAGTTACATTTTAGGAAAAGGTTACATGATGGAAAACGCTTCGAACCCGCCGCGAGAGTTAAACTGCCGACCTAGCAAGAAAAGAAGATATTAATAGGCCATTACCTGGTAGTAGATCGCTGCCGAGGAAAGAGGCGCTTCCCGCCTCCTGCTATGTACTTAATACACTGAAAGATGGAACAGAAGTGGCCCGGAGACCCCAAAATCAGCAGTTTATATCCTCTCGCGGAAGATTCTAGGCGTTAGGGGAAATAAAACACCCTCCCACAAAATCTTTATTGGTTCGGGAAAAGAAACCCCTACATAGAGGAAAAAGAAACACATTATTGGTGGAAAATTAATTAAAGAAATTCGGGATTGGCTAGATCCAAACTAAGGGGAAAAAGAGGGGTATACAGCCAACTTAAACAATAACAGAAAGAAATTTAACAAGAAACAAACTTTTGAAATAAAAATTTCTCCAACAAAATAGTTCTTTGATTTCGCACTAGGTTGCACTATTGTAATTCTTCAGTAGTGTCCTCTAGAAGAGAAAGTTCACACTTCTTACTTCAAGCGAAACAAAAACACATCAAAAGTGACACAGTTCAAAAACTCAAAATTTTCCACGTGGTGACATCTTCTGAGAAAGTAGAGAATTAATAGAATAGATAAAGTTCAACCTTCCTCCAGAAGAGGAGTTTCAACTGGCGCAACTTTTAAATAAACAGAGTAGAGGTGTACCGCCCGGTACAGACCTCCCCCCCCAAAAGTTCCTCCAGGGGTGACACATGAAATCAGTTTGAAACAAAGTCCAAGTAATGATGTTGATACGAAGATAGATAGCAGAAGCATTTACAAGATTTCTTAATTCAGTTTCAAAATGTTGTTGTTGCAGGTGAAGTAAAGTTTTTATGTTTGTAGAAGTTGAATTTCTGAAGATAAACCTTTAATGCTTAAAAGGTGAAGAAAAGTTTTGCAATGTCCACCAAATATTGTTGTTAACTTCCCAAATATAATTATTGCTTATGGTGACTGTCCATGTAGTTGATGTAGATTGAGTCGGATGGCCAGACCGGCCGTTGCAGCTTGCGTCCAACGGAGGCCGCTCGGACCCCTCAAGTACCCTGAGATACCGCTCGCCCGCACTATGAGGGGAGCAGAGGTGTTGAAGTACGCCGCGCCCGCGGTGAACAGATACAGGCTGCGGGCATGTAGCAGGTCGTGCGCCGCACATCAGCCTTGGCCGGGAGGTGAGCTCCGGCTCGCCGTGCACATGTCGTCCTCGCTGGAGAGGAGGGGGCCCATCCCCCTCCCCAGTCGCTGCACGGCGCTGCGCGGCTGCGGGGGCGCTGAAACATTAAAGCTAGGCGGCAGAATTGTGTTGGACAATTATTTTCTTTGAGGGTACAGGCTTGTAGAGAGAGAGGGGGGCCAGCGGCGTGCAGATATTCATGGTATTCATTAAGCCACTGTGTAGAGTGGAGCAGGAGACGGGAGCGTGGTAATGGCCGTGGCAAGAACAGGATGGCAGTTTAACGGGTCGGGGCAGGTTTTACATAAGGCTTACATCTAAAACCAAAATATTACAGAAGGGGCAGAATGCCTTAAAAGTGAAACTCAAAAAAAATATAACCTTCATATCCTTTCAAAATAATATGGAGCAAGTTAACACAGAAATTACACCGGTTTCACCTGGGACAGGTGAACTCTAAATATCCTCTCGGTGGCTGGATTACTTAGCAATAAGGTAACCGGCGTAAGAAAATCGAGAATGATACAAGGCCCATGAAATCTGGGGGCAAGCTTGCCCGCGGGAACAAAATTTTTGACCATAACCTGGTCACCTACCTTCAAAGTGGTGGGTCTCCGTCCACGATCATACCTTTCCCTAACCTTTTCATGAGACACTTTAAGATTAGCTTTAGCCTTCTTCCAAAGATCTTTAATGTTGTCCGGATCTATTGTCTCGGGCAGAATGTCATTCAGAGACCAGAGGTTAGAGAGCGGCGTGTTGGGAACGAACTTAAACATCAAAGAAGCTGGAGTAAATTTGTGAGATTCATGAACCGCCGAATTCAAAGCAAAAGCTAACCAATGCAGGGACGTGTCCCACCTAGAATGATCTTCATGATGATAGGCAATAAGTGCGGACCTGAGATTGCGGTTAACCCGTTCAGCCAGAGATGGTTGAGGGTAATAAGCAGATGTAGTTACATGAGAGATGGACAAGTCAAAACAGAATTTACGAAACAGATTTGATGTAAAAGCTTTAGCATTATCAGATACAATGTATTGGCACGGACCAAAAGAAGCAAAAATAGAATTTAGGCAAGTAATGGTGGACTGAGTGGTAGCCAGCTTAGTCGGAAATAACCAGGAAAATCTTGTAACACCATCTACACACACAAAGATGAACTTGTTGGCATTACCCTTTGACTGGGGGAAGGGTCCCACATAATCGATATACAGGCGTTCCATGGGGCGCGACGCTTGATGAGAAGACAAAAGGCCTACTTTAGTGGACATGGTGGGTTTACTGATCAAACAAGATTTACAAGCTTTTACAAGTTCTCGAATTTCACCGTCCATACCTTTCCATATGAACATTTCACGAATCTTTTCACGAGTTTTAAAGATTCCAAGATGCCCCCCCAATGGGGTCTCATGATAGTATTTGAAGATCATAGGTACAAGAACCGCTGGAACAACAACTTTCATCAACTTATCATGCCTCGAAGGGCAACATAGAACACCATTCCTCAGAACATAAGGGACAACATGTTCCCCAGAAGAAAGGGTTTCCATTATAGGAGCCAGCGTCGGATCTTCACGTTGGTATTTCTCAATATCCCTAAAAAGCATGGGAGCACCTGTTAAGATGGCATTAACACCAGATAGTATGGACTCGGAAGGTGATGAACTATCGACCGGTTCGTGGGTCTCGACGTCGTTATGAAACATACGGCTGAGTCCATCAGCAACAACATTTTCGGTACCTCTGATATGTCGTACATCAAATTGGAAGGCAGAAATACGGATGGCCCAACGGGCTATACGACCAGTACGACGCGGCCTACCTAAGACCCAGCTTAAGGCTTGATTATCTGTCTCCAGGTCGAATTTGACATGTTCCAGATAGAGACGGAACTTTTCTAAGGCGAATAAGACTGCCAACCCTTCGAGCTCATAGATGGAATACTTGGCTTCTTGAACCGATAGAGTCCTAGATGCATAGGCGATGGGACGCCTCCCTAGTTCAGTCTCTTGAAGAAGGACTGCAGCTACAGCTGACGACGACGCGTCCGTTTGGACGATGAATTTCTTCGAGAAATCAGGCATAGCAAGTACAGGGGCATTACAGAGAGCTAATTTAAGATCTTCGAAAGCGGCTTGTTGAGAAGGTCCCCACTCGAATTTGATGCCTTTCCTACGAAGAAGGTTTAAGGGCGCCGCTCTATTAGCGAAGTTAGGAATAAACTTCCTGAAGAAATTCACCATACCAATGAATCTAGCGATACCTTTGATGTCCTTAGGAGGTTTAAAATCACGGATGGCCTGTGTTCTAGAATGATCGACTGCTACACCATCAGGTGACACAATATGCCCTAGGAATGACATAGAGGGCTTAGCAAAGGCAACCTTGGACAACTTAACAGTTAACCCAGCCTTACGAAGGCGATTGAGAACTTCTCGCAAATGATCTAGATGTTCTTCAAAGGTTTCGGAAAATACGACGACATCATCCAAGTAGTGATATAAGTACTCAAATTTGATGTCGGAAAAGACCCTATCTAGTAGCCTAGTGAGCACAGCTGCCCCCGTGGGGAGCCCGAAAGGCACGCGGTTGTATTCATATAAATTCCAGTCCGTGGCAAACGCTGTAAGATGTTTAGACTCTTCGGCAAGGGGAATTTGATTATAGGCCTGATTCAAGTCCAAGATGGTGAAGAACTTGGCCTTACGAAACCATGAAAAGCAAGAATGAAGGTCGGGAAGTGGCACAGATTGCAACACCACCTTCCGATTGAGAGCCCTGTAATCAATGACAGGCCTGAAGCCTCCTTGGGGTTTCGGGACTAGAAAAATAGGCGAAGAATACGCTGACTTAGAGGGCCTAATAATACCATCCTTCAACATCTGATCGATGATTTCTTTCAGAGCCTTCATTTTAGGTGGAGATAGCCTATACGGTGGAAAACGGACAGGAATTGAATCCGTGACCTCAATTTTGTATTCAATAAGGTCAGTAACACCAAGAGTATCAGAGAACACCTCGGGAAACGACTGACACAGTTTCCGAATACTATCAGCCTGCTCCTCAGGTAGATGTCTAAGGTCTAACAACATCTCATCCTGGGTAGGCGAAATAGATGAACATGATACAGAATTACACTTTAACAAGGGAATTCTACAATTGGACGCAAATTTGAATATGCACGACCTACACTGGAGATCGAGCACAAGACCAGTGTGAGAAATGAAGTCCGCTCCCAATATGATGGGGCAAGACAAACGCTTGGCCACAAGCAATTTGATCTTCCATGTAAACTTAAAAACACGAATTTTGACCAGTAAGGAACCTAGAATTTCTAATGGAGATGAATTAGCCGAAACGTATTGAACAGGAGAAGAGACATAGTCAGGGAGTTTACAAACAGATTTCAATTTAGAATACCAATCAGCCGAAATAATGGAACAAACACTGCCTGAATCTAAGAGAGCTGTTATAGGCTCGTTATTTAACTCAATCTTAAGAAAAGGAACAGGTGCGGGGGTATCCGCCGCAATCCTAAGACACTCTTTAGGGCATTCAAAAGATGAATTTGAAG
Source organism: Anabrus simplex (assembly GCF_040414725.1). NCBI lineage: Eukaryota > Metazoa > Arthropoda > Insecta > Orthoptera > Tettigoniidae > Anabrus > Anabrus simplex. Next base: position 43,881,818 of record NC_090266.1, on the reverse strand, counting down.
GCTGGTCGATCTCTGCATTTACAACCTGTTTACTAGGGGCTGAGTCTCGGGAAGATGGATTAGTCGGCTCAGCCGACGCCACTAGTCACTTTTTATTATTGGCATAGCTGGAATTTGCACCAGAAGTTGAGCAGGAGGGGGTGCTATTTGAGTTTGGGCAATTCTTGGCGATATGTGAGAAGGCCCCACACTTAAAACAGCCTTGTGATGACCCTGCTCCATTCCTTGTCCCACTTGACTTGATCAGAGGACACTTATTCCGCAGATGGTCAGGCGACCCACAAGCATAACATTTACGGGGATTGACTGGTCGGCGAGGTGGAGGCCGAGTGTTACTAAAGGAAGGCGGGGGTTCTTTCGCCACACGCAAGGAATCGGCATACCTAACTCCTTCCGCAGAGACGGCTAATGCTTCCAGTTCAGAGAAGGTTTGCGGGCACGCCGCGAAACACAAATATGACCTGTAGGGTGGTGAAATACCTTCCACAATAGCTTGTACAATTTGATCCTCAGGGAAGTGAAGAGCAAACACCCTAGTATAAAACTTAATATCTTGGATGAAGTCTGCCAGATTTTCATCCAAGCGCTGTACCCGATAATAGTATTTCTGAATAAGGGAGGACCTGGCCCTAGCCGGGATGAAGTTAGCTAGCAAATGGGCATGGAAATCCTCAATAGAAGATTGCTCGGCAATGGCTCTAACTATTTTGTCAGATAGAACACCAATAGCATAAGGATAGATAATTTGCAAAATTTGACGTGGGGAAAGAGAAAACACAAGGGCATGATCCTGAAATTCCACTAGAAATCTTAAAAATGAAATTACGTCACTGGTGGTGTTGACGGAAAACTTAGAGATACCTCTAAGCAACATTGCCAATGGATGAGGCAAGCTGCTGAACCCAGGTGTCATAGTCGTTAAAGGTTTCAAGGGCAAGGAAGTTAATTCAGAGCGGATGTTACTCAATGACGCACGGCGTTCAGATTCGTTGTTCGATGGGGCAGAGATAGTTTGAGCAGCAACGGTTATCCTATTGACTTCTCCCTGAGGAGGCTCTTCCTCGTTACCTACATTCACCGTGGCGGGTTGATCAGTTTTGGGAGGAGCTTCGCCGGTTAGCAATTGAGTGACCTTATTAGACAATTCAGAAATAGTTTCAAGGAGCGTATTAGCTTGCTTCCTCTGAACGTCATTCACCTTTAGAGACAATAGATCATTAACTCTATTTGCAAAGTGATACAGCCTGCCTTGCACACGCTTAATTTGATTAGGAGATGGATCGTTTTCATCAAAAAAGCTGACTACCGATGCTAGCCCAGTAATATTCTCGACAATCGTGGAAAGAGAGTCGTCAATTTCTTTCTCTCCCAAATTGGGGATGGAAATGGGCAAATCAAGGGACTCTCTAAGCTTGTTAGTGTCTATTGCAACCGTGCCTCCAGATTGAACGTTTCTGATAGTTAACTCATATATCAACTCCTCTTTGCGCAAGTAGTTAAGGAGGAGAACATCGCGAGGGCCGGGCATGATGACAGAACAATTTTGAAAAACTCAAAAAATTCCAGCAACTGAGAAAATTGTTAGAGTTCGAATCAAAGCAATGTTTAGCCGTCAAAAGGGGCTAAATTGAGACCCATTCAACCACGCTCTGCTACCACTTGTTACCGAGTTTTGTGGTAGTTAAGCATGAAAGAAGGTGCTGGGTGGTGAATAGGTCTCAAGCTACTAAAGAGAAATTAAATTTTAAAATTTAACAAGGTTATATTTCCTTTTCAAAATTAGGTAACAACAAATAGAACAGGTACTTAGTAGCCGAAATACAACTTGAAATGTACAATTACAGGGATTAAAGAATTTGGGCTTCGAGCCCTGAAAACACAATTCTTGAGCAACTAGCTCAACTTTACGATATACCAATTTCAACAAAAGGGGCAGAAGACCCCACTCAAACCCTGGAGCCCTTGCTCCAAATTACACAGCAAAGCCTCCTCGAGGCATACAACTCTCAGTTTTAGAAAAGAGCCACTCGCTCTTAAAGTTAAGCCTCTCCCAGGCCACACCAAACTCAACTTTCAAGTTGTCCTCAAAGGACATATACACAGGGGTAAAATACCCAACCTACTGAGGTCTATTAGGTGAGAAAAGATTAATACATGACCTCTAAAATACAACTTGAGAGGAGGCGAACTTGCACTCCTAATACACTTTGCTTTTAAAACCTAATCTGGCTCTGGGCCACTAACGCAAGGGCTAATCCCATACTACAGAGGTGACTTAGAGAAGAACACTTTACATTACATAAACGAAGAAAAGTTTGAGAAAATAAGTTCACCTCAAAACAAATGTGAGTGGGAGCTCGAGAGGGTTAGCACTCTCTATCCCAATATGTAACTTTACAAGAAAAGAAGAAAAGAGTAGTTACATTTTAGGAAAAGGTTACATGATGGAAAACGCTTCGAACCCGCCGCGAGAGTTAAACTGCCGACCTAGCAAGAAAAGAAGATATTAATAGGCCATTACCTGGTAGTAGATCGCTGCCGAGGAAAGAGGCGCTTCCCGCCTCCTGCTATGTACTTAATACACTGAAAGATGGAACAGAAGTGGCCCGGAGACCCCAAAATCAGCAGTTTATATCCTCTCGCGGAAGATTCTAGGCGTTAGGGGAAATAAAACACCCTCCCACAAAATCTTTATTGGTTCGGGAAAAGAAACCCCTACATAGAGGAAAAAGAAACACATTATTGGTGGAAAATTAATTAAAGAAATTCGGGATTGGCTAGATCCAAACTAAGGGGAAAAAGAGGGGTATACAGCCAACTTAAACAATAACAGAAAGAAATTTAACAAGAAACAAACTTTTGAAATAAAAATTTCTCCAACAAAATAGTTCTTTGATTTCGCACTAGGTTGCACTATTGTAATTCTTCAGTAGTGTCCTCTAGAAGAGAAAGTTCACACTTCTTACTTCAAGCGAAACAAAAACACATCAAAAGTGACACAGTTCAAAAACTCAAAATTTTCCACGTGGTGACATCTTCTGAGAAAGTAGAGAATTAATAGAATAGATAAAGTTCAACCTTCCTCCAGAAGAGGAGTTTCAACTGGCGCAACTTTTAAATAAACAGAGTAGAGGTGTACCGCCCGGTACAGTAACAAGTGGGGCAAAAACTCGTATAAGAGATTTTTTACTTCAGTTAAGTCATTGAGATTAAGGTTTCTGTTATAGTGTTGGTCTAAATAAATATAAAAGCATTCTAATTCATTCATTAATTTCCCTTTGCCCACTCTTTTGATAATTGTAAGGTCCTGTTCAATAGTTGTAAAATAATGGCCTGTATCCTTCATGTGAGAACTCATGGCTGAGAACTTGTTGTGTTTATTGGCATTATAGTGCTTTTGATATCTTGATATATGAAATGTCACATTGGGTGCATTTGAGTCTGTATATGCCTGAACTTGAATAGATGCTACTGTTTGAGTTGAGTGTGTTATGATTGAGAAACGGGTTGTGGTTAGTGTTTGTTGTTCTAAAGGCAATGTTGATATTTTGCTTTGTTAAGGGATTTTTTACCTGGTAAATACCGGGATTATTGTAGGTGAAAGTGGCGAACTTAGAATTTTTGGGTTTATCTGGGATGAGGTTTGTTGCTAGTTTAAGTTTAATCTTGTTAATTATTCGGTTAATTATTTCTGTTTTAAAACCATTAAGTTCTGCCAAATTCTTTATATAATTGATTTCTGTTTTTAGGTTCTTAGGTGTTAGAGGGATTTTTAAGGCTCTGTAAATTTAAACTGTAGAAGGTGGCCTGTTTGTGGGAGTTAAGGTGTACTGATGAATTTTTAATTGTTAGTGGGGTATGAGTAGGTTTTCTAAAAACTTGGAAATCGAATGTATTCTTATCGCTTGTTACTGTGATGTCTAAAAAGTTGATGGATATGTTGACCTCGTCCTCCTTGGTGAACTTTATATTTTGGTCGAGGGTGTTTAAAAAATCTGAAATTTTGCTACTATTGTTAAGATTATTATCGATTATTGCAAAAGTATCGTCTACGTACCTAAGCCACAGGCTGAGTCCCTTTATTTTTCAGGTTATTTTATGGTGTTCTAATGAATCCATGTATATGTCAGCCAAGATGCCTGACAATGAATCACCCATTGCTAGGCTGTCTTGGTGATGAATTTTGCCGTTGAAAGTGAAATAGTTGTTCTTTAATACAAAGTTCAGAATCTTAATAAACTCATCTATTTCAAGCGTGCTTAGATTACTGTGCTTAGATTATGTAGACGATACTTTTGTAATAATCAATAATAATCTTAACATTAGTAACAAAATTTCTGATTTTTTAAACACCCTCGACCAAAATATAAAGTTCACCAAGGAGGACGAGGTCAACATATCCATCAACTTTTTAGACATCACAGTAACAAGCGATAAGAATACATTCGATTTCCAAGTTTTTAGAAAACCTACTCATACCCCACTAACAATTAAAAATTCATCAGTACACCTTAACTCCCACAAACAGGCCACCTTCTACAGTTTAAATTTACAGAGCCTTAAAAATCCCTCTAACACCTAAGAACCTAAAAACAGAAATCAATTATATAAAGAATTTGACAGAACTTAATGGTTTTAAAACAGAAATAATTAACCGAATAATTAACAAGATTAAACTTAAACTAGCAACAAACCTCATCCCAGATAAACCCAAAAATTCTAAGTTCGCCACTTTCACCTACAATAATCCAGGTATTTACCAGGTAAAAATCCCTTAACAAAGCAAAATATCAACATTGCCTTTAGAACAACAAACACTAACCACAACCCGTTTCTCAATCATAACACACTCAACTCAAACAGTAACATCTATTCAAGTTCAGGCATATACAGACTCAAATGCACCCAATGTGACATTTCATATATCAAGATATCAAAAGCACTATAATGCCAATAAACACAACAAGTTCTCAGCCATGAGTTCTCACATGAAGGATACAGGCCATTATTTTACAACTATTGAACAGGACCTTACAATTATCAAAAGAGTGGGCAAAGGGAAATTAATGAATGAATTAGAATGCTTTTATATTTATTTAGACCAACACTATAACAGAAACCTTAATCTCAATGACTTAACTGAAGTAAAAAATCTCTTATACGAGTTTTTGCCCCACTTGTTACAATCACTAATTTAAATCAAAATAACATTCTTAAAAATCTTAAAATAACATCAACAAAAGCTCCCACCATTCCATTAAAGGCAACTCCCTCCGTGTCCGCCCCTACTAACCTCCCACAGCCAACAGCGCATAAGCTTAATGCTCCGCCCATCTCCTCTCCCGCACCACACGCCCGTTCCACAACTCCACACAGATACAACACAAGAAATGCAAGTGTCACTCGTTCTGACGCTGCAAAGGCAACTAGTTCATACCACAAAAATCGAGAGGGTAAGTAAAAGTACACACAACGTTTCCTGCCAAATATAGCCGTCTTTCCTTTAAAGTTTCTACCCTCCTCTCATTACAGATTCTTCACCACACATCCATCAATAGTCGTTCTCAACATTCAAGCTATAGCCAGCATCAAGCATGAGTGTTCCCATTTGACTATTAGTACAACAAACAAACAATCACATCAGCTATTAAAGACACACTCAGCTGTGAACCTTTTATCATTGTTTTAACAAAAATAAGAAGCCTGTGGACTCACCTCAGAAATACGGGTCTAATAACAACAATAATAACTCCATCAGTCACACAGCTGTATACTCTGTGATAATATTATAAACTTTCTACAAAATATTTAATGTCTTTTTTAAATGATTAAGCCACTTAAGGATCATTGTAACCATTCTACAACTTCAAATTGGGTTGCATTTAACCAGATCCCATTCATTTTGTTCTTGTACCTCAAGGCCATAATTTTAGCCATAGACTTTCTTATCGTTTACGTAAATAAGGACAGTCTGGTTATTTTAAAAATGTTTTAAGGATTTCAATGTAAGATTGCACCAACATTACTAATTTTTCTCGTACATATTTTTAAACATGTTTTAATTGTGTAAATTGTCATTTAGGCACTTACAACAAGTTTCCTCATTTTTATAACACATATTTCTTTATGTAACACTTTGACTAGAGTAATCAGGATCCTGATCTTTATCTTTTAGGCATGAGTTTACGGCTGATGATGCCCATACAATGGGCGAAACATATCCTGTTAAATTAGAATGACAAGATGTAAATCTTAATTTTTAGGAACCCAATGTGTACTGAATAGGTGGATCTCAATAAACTTTTGTATCATTGTTGAATTGAATATAGAAGTTTGGTGAAGCTTTTGCTAGCAGAAAAAGTGGCTGAAGAGAAATATCTTCACAATATTCCATGAATATCTTTTTAAAATATATACACAGATTGGAGAGAACAAGTAATGAACTTCATTCTGGTTCCGTATTGACTAAAAATATCTAAGATAAAATTCTAAAAGAAGTCCACCTGTTCAATACATGTTTGCCATTTGATAAATGGTCTGTCTAAAAAGCTACATACCGGGCGAGTTGGCCGTGCGTGTAGAGGCGCGCGGCTGCGAGCTTGCATCCGGGAGATAGTAGGTTCGAATCCCACTATCGGCAGCCCTGAAGATGGTTTTCCGTGGTTTCCCATTTTCACACCAGGCAAATGCTGGGGCTGTACCTTAATTAAGGCCACGGCCGCTTCCTTCCAACTCCTAGGCCTTTCCTATCCCATCGTCGCCGTAAGACCTATCTGTGTCGGTGCGACGTAAAGCCCATAGCAAAAAAAAAAAAAAAAAAAAAAGCTACATAGGACATGTTTCGACCTGGCCTATAGGTAATCATCATTTAAAATAACATAAATAACATAATCATTTGTTGATTGTATTGTATGTAGCTTGTATTGAACAGGTGGACTTTATACATTAAATTCTTTTTTAATTTTGTCTCTAGAGAGAGAACAAGTCAATTCCTTCTCTTTGTATAGGAGGGGATTTATTCGCAACAAGATACAGATAAAGCAGAAGCATCAAATAAGCACTACGGAAAGGTTTTTAATCCGGCGGCACAGTTATTCAGTGACAATTATCTGAAAACTAATGACTTCCAAATTAAAGTTTCATTATTGCGTGAAGATCTTTCTAAACTCAGAAAAAAATAAATCTTGTGGACCAGATTCTGTTTCCAGAGAGGCACTTAAACTCAGGGTGAAGCAATTCTACCATACTTAATATGAACCTTTAATATTTCACTAAATAATAAAGTTCCAGAAGATTGGAAATCGGCCATTGTAGTTTCTATTCACAAAGGGGGTGATGAGTGACTTGAATAACCACAGACCGGTAAGTTTGACATCAATCCTATGCAAATAAATGGAGCAATTAGTAGTAGATTGCTTGAGATGAAAATGGGACTCTTCTGGAATAATATTTAAGGGGGAGCATTGTTTCAGGAAAGGTTTCTCCTGTGAAAGCCAGCTCTGTTCCATATGTCAAGATATATTGGATAAACTCAACAATGGGTCAAGGATTGATGCAGTAGTAACTGATATTGCTAAGGCATTCGATCTTGTGTGACATGACATCCTCCTTAACAAGTTGCGTGTACGGACATTGAAATCAGAGTTGTGAACTGGATACGAGAACTTCTGAATGGAAGAACTCAGAGGGTGCATGTGGGAGAAACGCTATCTTCTCCAATAAACGTCTGGTGTGGTTCAGGGTAGCATTATTAGGTCAATTCTCTTAATACTCTTCATGAATGATATGCCTGAATGGAAAATTCTAAATTCCCATGGAGGGAATTAGATATTTTTCACCAATAGAGCATGTCAAAAATAGCAAAAACATATCAGATGTAAGGCTTTTCAGGCGTTTGCTCTATTAACCAGGTCTTAGGTCTGACACTAGACTCATCAGAGTGGGATGTATCAGACCCTACCCACTGATGCTGGGGTGTTTGCAAGTGAACTTATCAGAAGTGCCTCAATGTAAGATTGCACCAACATTACTCATTTTTCTCGTACATATTTTTAAACATGTTTTAATTGTATAAATTGTTATTTAGAAACTTACAACTTCTTCTGATAAGTTCACCTGCATACACCCCAGCGTCAGTGGGTAGGGTCTGACACATCCCACTCTGATGAGTTTAGTGTCAGACCTAAGACAAAACACTGGTTAATAGAGCAAACGCCTGAAAAGCCTTACATCTGATATGTTTTTGATATGCCTGATTCGATAAAATCGGAAGTGCGCCTCTTTGCTGATGATTGCATCATATACCAGGAGATAAAGACAGAGGAGGACTAACTATTACTTCAGCAGGATTTAGATATGATTGAAAAATGGGCACGTGAAAATGGAATGATAATCCATAGTGGAAAATGCAAGAAATTATGTTTCAGTAAAAAACAAATGACAGGAAAGAGGGATTACGAACTAGGAGGGGAAAGTGTTGTTGATGTTGATAGTTAAGTACTTAGGTGTTATTATTAGAAAAGACTAAAACTGGTCACAGCAAGTGGAAAATGTAGATAAGAAATACTGGAGATCGTTACATTTTATTATGCGGAATCTCAAGAAAGCTAATTCTGGTGTCAAAAGTAAAGCTTATGAATATTTCATATGACCGATTCTTGAATATGGATCAGCGTGCTGGGATCCATACAGGGTAGGTTTAATAAATTCCCTAGAAAAAGTTCAAAGAAGAGCAATGCATTTCATAACGGGCATAGGAGAAATACCAGTAATTGGGAAATTCTTTAATCTAGAAGAACTAGAACCCGCCTGTGTTGTCCTTATAAGAGCTGTATGGGAAGGACTGCCTGGAGTAGTATTAGGAATAGGTTTTAACCTCCCTCGCACTGTTGAGAAATAATCACAAGCATAAAATCAGGGCCAGAAACCATCATACGGATGTGGGCAAGTTTTCCTTCATTAACAGGTCCATAAGGGATTGGAATCAATTACCTGCAGCGGTCTTTGATACATTCCCTTCTGGTATAAAGTCATTTAGTGTAAAATGATAAGTAAACGTTGTGAATTGCCGTGCGTTTAGGGGCGCGCAACTGTGAGCTTGCATCCGGCAGATAGTGTTGGCAGCCCTGAAGATGATTTTCTCTAGTCTCCTTTCCTATCCCATCATCGTGTGTCAGTGCAACGTAAGGCAAGTTGTAAAAATAAAAATAAAAAAGCTGTAAATTACGGACACTGAATTTGTGATTTTCTGCTTGATGTTAAACTAGTACGGTAGTAATTCTTGCAATATTCTCTTTCCAGGGAGTTGTTTGTTGTACTCGTGTTGTTCGGTAATTAACTTCCTTCTCTGATGTGGTACGGGCTATCTGGACTAGCATTCCCTAATTGCCTAGTCTTTAAATTAGACATTGGCCCTATACTTGTAAAAACTGATCAGCGTTGATCGTATGAGGAGAAAATTCAGAGATATGAATTTTTCCATGTTAGTAGAAATCTCAATCCAACTGAGCTATACTATTTATACGGTACAGACTTGTACTAAATTCCATAGTTCTTCGTCCAGAAGATTTACTGAATATAACACTAGCCGTAAACTTGTTTCGTCTCACGCAGATCCGATAACATAACCGTAGCTAAGTACTGTATCGAAGCGACAACACACTGTACAAAAATATGTCTCGGAGAGACCACACGCTGTCTCAAAATCAATAACGTCGTTCAAAGTAGATATTCACAGTAGAAGTTCTAATAGTAGTTAGGTTCTCAGCAGAAGTAGCGATATGAGTGAGTATCCGAGACTCCGTGAATCGAGGAATGCTCCGCGCTACATAATATATCACCGGGCTCTCCCCACTCTTGATAATAGCTCAATATCAATTCTCTATATAACGAAGCATCTGATTCGTAGATCGCATTATCATCTCCCTCTTCTTTCTTCTTGACAAGACCAGTAGGCGTGGCGATGATGTAGTCTGCTGGTATGCAAGCCTCGCGCGCGGGTCGCTGATTACTGCCTTGGCTCATGAGTTTAACCCAATGATTCATGTAATTTTCCCCCGCTATAAGAATAACCTTTTCCGTATACACATATATGAGATGAAATGACAACAACTATGTCTCAACATATTGACCATATTTACAGTACATAATGAATTCCAATCCTACCTAATATAATAAATAATAAATGATGTTTTAATTATATAATATGATTCCTTGCTTACAAATGATTGACGTAGAATAAATATGTTATTCCGAATAATTGCCGATGGCGGATAAAATTGATATCAAATGATATCGCGTAAAATGATAGTATATTAAATTAGTCTGGCTGGAGAAACCTGGACGGTTACAATAGGACACCTTAAGGTTTTCCTTAGCCTTATTCCAAATTGCCCTGATGTTAAGGGGGTCAATCCTTTCTGGTAACAGCTCATCAATGTTCCAAAGATTACTGAGTGGAGAGTTGGGAACGAAAGAGAACATAAGAGACACAGGAGAAAACTGATGCTCTTCATGTACAGCGGAATTAAATGCGAAGGCAAGCCATGGCAACGAAGTGTCCCATCTCAAAACATTGTCATGATGGAAGGCGATGAGAGCGGACCGCAAATTACGGTTGACTCTCTCCGCATAAGAGGGTTGGGGGTAATATGGAGATGTTGTCACATGGGTAATGGACAGGCTAAAGCAAAACTTCCTGAATAAATTCGACGTGAACGCCCTCGCATTATCGGACACCAAGTACTGGCTCTGACCAAAGGATGAAAATATGATTTTTAAACACCTTATGGTGGATTCTGCCGTGGCTAACCTCGTCGGAAAAAAACAAGAAAAACGAGTGAAGCCGTCAACACAAACAAATATAAATCTATTGCCGTCCGTCCTTGACTTAGGGAGGGGTCCTACGTAATCTATAAAAAGACGTTGCATGGGTCGCGTAGTCTGGGTAGAAGACAACAGGCCGACCCGAGTATTTAAGGAAGGCTTGCTTACCCTACAAATCTTACACGCTTTGACCAATTCACGGACTTCAGCATCAAGCCCCTTCCAAATAAAGTTTTCTCGAATTTTCTCCCTAGTCTTAAACACTCCCAGATGACCAGCCAAAGGAGTTACATGGAAATATTTAAATATCATAGGTACTAATACCGACGGAACAACTACTTTCATTTTGTGATCAGAGCGGGAGGGACAGCAAAGGACACCGTTCCTTAACACATATGGGTTAACAATCATGCCTTCTTTCAACTGCTGGACAATAGGCCCTAAGATTGGATCTTCCGCTTGGAATTTAGCAAGATCATGGTATGACAACGGGGCATCAGTCAGGATCGCTCCAGCAAAGGGTAATGAAGTTAGGAACTCAGGGTCAGAAGAGTCATCATCCTGAATAGGCTGACCAGTGAACATGCGGCTAAGAGAGTCGGCTACAACATTGTCCGAGCCTCGAATGTGCCGTACATCGAACTGAAATGCCGAGATTCTTATTGCCCACCGAGCTAGACGGTCCGTTTTCCTAGGCTTGCCCAGGACCCAGCTCAACGCTTGGTTATCGGTTTCAAGCTCGAATTTTACATCTTCTAAATACATTTGAAACCTCTCTAATGCAAACAACACAGCCAAACCCTCTAACTCATAGACTGAGTATTTACATTCAAGAGGAGTCAAGGTCCTGGAAGCCTAAGCAACAGGTCGTCTGCCCAGGTCGGATTCCTGCAATAAGACAGCTGCAACCGCCGAGGCTGAAGCATCGGTCTGAACAATGAAGGTTTTTGAGAAATCTGGCATCGCAAGTATCGGAGCATAAGCTTTAGGCACTTCAGATCCTCGAAGGCCGCTTGTTAAGTACCCCATTCAAACTGAACCCCTTTACGACGGAGGGCGTTAAGAGGCCCAGCACGCTTAGCAAAGTTAGGAATAAACTTACGGTAGAAGTTTACCATCCCGATGAAGCGGGCGACGCCTTTAACGTCCTGCAGGGGTCTGAACTCATCAATGGCTCGGGTGCAAGACTGGTCGACTGAAACTCCATTAGATGACACTGTTGTTTGAGTCATCAGTCCATAGACTGGTTTGATGCAGCTCTCCATGCCACCCGATCCTGTGCTAACCTTTTCATTTCTACGTAACTATAGCATCCTACATCTGCTCTAATCTGTTTGTCATATTCATACCTTGGTCTACCCCTACCATTCTTGCCACCTACACTTCCTTCAAAAACCAACTGAACAAGTCCTGGGTGTCTTAAGATGTGTCCTATCATTCTATCTCTTCTTCTCGTCAAATTTAGCCAAATCGATCTCCTCTCACCAATTTGATTCAGTATCTCTTCATTCGTGATTCGATCTATCCATCTCACCTTCAGCATTCTTCTGTAACACCACATTTCAAAAGCTTCTATTCTCTTTCTTTCTGAGCTAGTTATCGTCCATGTTTCACTTCCATACAATGCCACGCTCCACACAAAAGTCTTCAAAAACATCTTTCTAATTCCGATATCAATGTTTGAAGTGAGTAAATTTCTTTTCTTAAGAAAGCTCTTCCTTGCTTGTGCTAGTCTGCATTTTATGTCCTCCTTACTTCTGCCATCGTTGGTTATTTTACTACCCAAGTAACAATATTCATCTACTTCCTTTAAGACTTTGTTTCCTAATCTAATATTTCCTACATCACCTGCCCTCGTTCGACTGCACTCCATTACTTTTGTTTTGGACTTATTTATTTTCATCTTGTACTCCTTACCTAAGACTTCATCCATACCATTCAGCAACTTCTCGAGATCTTCAGCAGTCTCAGATAAAATAACAATATCATCCGCAAATCTCAAGGTTTTGATTTCCTCTCCTTGGACTGTGATTCCCTTTCCAAATTTCTCTTTGATTTCCCTTACTGCCTGTTCTATGTAAACATTGAAAAGGAGAGGGGACAAACTGCAGCCTTGCCTCACTCCTTTCTGGATTGCTGCTTCTTTTTCAAAGCCCTCGATTCTTATCACTGCAGACTGATTTTTATACAGGTTGTAGATAATTCTTCGTTCTCGGTATCTGATCCCTATCATCTTCAGAATCATAAATAGCCTGGTCCAATCAACATTATCGAATGCCTTTTCTAGATCAGCGAATGCCATGTACGTGGGCTTGTCCTTCTTGATTCGATCTTCTAAGATCAGACGTAGAGTCAGGATTGCTTCACGTGTTCCTACATTTCTTCTGAAGCCAAATTGATCTTCCCCCAACTCAGCTTCAACTTGTTTTTCCATTCTTCTGTAAATAATACGTGTTAAAATTTTGCAGGCATGAGATACTAAACTAATAGTGTGGTAGTTTTCACACCTGTCAGCACCGGCTTTCTTGGGAATAGGTACAACAACATTCTGCCGAAAATCGGATGGGACTTCTCCTGTCTCATACATCTTGCACACTAAATGAAATAACCTTACCATGCTGGTTTCTCCTAAGGCAGTCAGTAATTCAGAGGGAATATCATCAATTCCAGGTGCCTTGTTCCTATTTAGGTCACTCACAGCTCTGTCAAACTCTGACCTCAAAATTCGGTCTCCCATTTCATCAGCATCAACAGCCCCTTCATGTTCCAGAACGAAATTATCTACATCGTTACCTTGATACAACTGTTGGATATGCTCCTGCCATCTTTCTGCTTTGTCTTCTTTCCCTAGAAGTGGCTTTCCATCTGAGCTCTTAATATTCATGCACCTAGATTTCCTTTCTCCAAAGGTTTCCTTGATTTTCCTGTATGCAGCATCTATCTTGCCCAGGACCATACAGCCTTCGACATCCTTGCACTTCTCCTTCAGCCATTCTTCCTTAGCTACCTTGCACTTTCTATCCACTTCATTCTTTAATCGCCTGTATTCTTTTCTGCCCTCTTCATTTCTAGCATTCTTGTATTTTCGTCGTTCATCAATCAGGTCTAGTATCTCCTGAGTTATCCACTGATTCTTAGTTGATCTTTTCTTCCTTCCTAACATTTCTTCAGCAGCCCTACTGACTTCATTTTTCATGACTCTCCACTCTTCCTCTACTGTGTTTCCTTCGGCCTTTTCATTTAGTCCTTGTGCAACATGTTCCTTGAAACAATCCATCACACTCTTTTCTTTCAACTTGTCTAGATCCCATCTTTTTGCATTCTTTCCTTTCTTCAGTTTCTTCAACTTCAGATGGCATTTCATGACCAACAAGTTGTGGTCAGAGTCCACGTCTGCTCCTGGGAAAGTTTTGCAATCCAACACCTGGTTTCTGAATCTCTGCCTAATCATAATGAAGTCTATTTGATACCTTCCAGTGTCTCCAGGTCTCGTCCACGTATACAGCCGTCGTTTGTGGTGTTTGAACCAAGTATTGGCGAGGACTAAATTATGGTCAGTGCAGAATTCAACCAGCCGACTTCCTCTTTCGTTCCTTTGTCCCAATCCAAATTCTCCTACTGTGCTACCTTCTCTTCCTTGGCCTACCACTGCGTTCCAGTCTCCCATCACAATTAGATTCTCGTCACCTTTGACATATTGTATTAAATCTTCTATCTCCTCATATATTCTTTCAATTTCTTCATCATCCGCTGAACTAGTAGGCATATAGACCTGCACTATTGTGGTGGGCATTGGTTTGGTGTCTATCTTGGCGACAATAATTCTTTCATTATGCTGGTCGTAGTAGCTTATCCGCTGCCCTATTTTCTTATTCATCATTAAACCAACTCCTGCATTACCCCTGTTTGATTTTGTGTTGATAATTCGGTAGTCGCCTGACCAAAAATCCTGTTCTTCCTGCCAACGTACTTCACTTATACCAACTACATCTAACTTTAGCCTTATCTCCCTTTTCAGATTCTCTAACCTACCACAACGATTCAAACTTCTAACATTTCACGCTCCGACTCGCAGAATGTCAGTATCCATCTTCCTGATGATCGCCCCCTCTCGTGTAGTCCCCACCCGGAGATCCGAATGGGGGACTAGTTTACCTCCGGAATATTTTACCCGGGAGGAAGCCATCATCAGTACATCATTCATACAGAGAGAGCTGCATGTCCTCGGGAGGTGGTTACGGCTGTAGTTTTCCGTTGCTTTCAGCCGTGTAGCAGTATCAACACAGCTAAGCCATGTTGAGTATTATTACAAGGCCGTATCAGTCAATCATCTAGACTGCCGCCCTTGCAACTACCGAAAGGCTGCTACCCCCCTTTTGATGAACCATTCGTTAGTCTGGTCTCTCAACAGATACCCATCCGATATGGTTGCACCTGCGGCTCGGCTATCTGCATCATTGGGACACGCAAGCCTCCCCACCGCGGCAAGGTCACATGGTTCGTAGAGGAGGAGAAATAAAATGAATGTAGAATTTAATAAACGTAAAGACGAAGAAGCTTTTCTTAAGAAACGGCTCTTTTCAGGACATCTGCGGCTTTGCAAAGGACACCTTGGACAATTTAACCGTCAGCCCAGCGTTACGCAGTCTAGACAACACTTCGCGTAGGTGGTCAAGGTGCTCCTCAAAAGTTTCCGAATAGTTCACGACGTCATCAAGATAATGATAAAGATAACTGAATTTAATATCCGAAAACAATTGATCTAAAAGCCTACTAAGCACAGCAGCGCCAGTGGAAATGCCAAAGGGCAGACGACAAAATTCGTAGAGATTCCAATCGGTTGTGAAGGCTGTCAAATGACGGGACTCCTCTGCCAAAGGGATTTGATAATATGCCTGGTTTAAGTCCAGGACGGTAAAATACCTAGCCTTTCTGAACCACGAGAAACAGGAATGCAAGTCTGGGAGCAGAACAGATTGCAATCTCACCTTCTTATTCAATGCCGTATAATCCAAAACTGGATGGTAACCTCCCTGAGGCTTAGGCACGAGAAATACGGGTGAGGAGTAAGCTGACGTAGAAGGTCGACCTCATGCAACATCTTATCGATGATCTCCTTCAATGCTCGCATTTTTGGGGGAGAAAGACGGTAGGGCGGCCTCCTAACAGGAATAGAATCAGAGACCTCTATCTTGTACTCCAACAAGTTAGTCATCCCCAATTTCTCCGTAAGAACCTCGGGAAAAGCATCACACAACTCCCTAATGCGCTTGGCCTGGTCCTCGGGCAAATGGCGAAGATCGGATCCCTTTTCATCCTCAGGGGGCACAACGGCAAAAGAAGAAACCGAGTTAGACCGCAATACAGGAATTCTAACAGCACGACAAAATTTGAACCAGCAGGACCCTTCCTGCGTATCCAAAAATCTGATCCAAGGATTACAGGACACGGTAAATCCTTGGCCACATACAAAGGGAATTTCCACGAAAAATTTGCAACACGAATTTTACACTTCACAACTCCCAAAACCTCAACTCTAGAAGAATTAGCAGCCACACAGGAAAAGGAATCCGGGTGGACGATGGGAAATTTACACACAGATTTATGCAGACCAAACCACTTCTCGCTTACAAAGGAAGCAACACTTCCAGTATCTAAGAGTGCCGTCACTGGCTCATTATTAATCTCAGCCTTGACAAATGGGGCCACCCCCTTATTCTCGGTCGTTATCTGCAAACATTCGGCAGGACAGGATGACAAACGTCCACCTGGAGTCGTACAATGCTTTTGACTAGGCGACGGCGAATTAATGAGCCTGTCCCTGGCCTTTTCTCGGCCTAGTCAGTTACTTTCCGGCCCTTTCGTGCAATCCCTCGCTACATGACCCGGGGTCCCACAGCGAAAACATACAACATTCGAAACCCTAGGTGGCACCTCGGTACTCGAACCACGGCTAGGCCCTTGTGCCTGAAGAGATCGAGAAGGGCACTTATTACGGAGATGATCAGAAGCGCCGCAGCCAAAACATCTTTTTAACGGGGCGGGTTTACGTGTAACCGCACACTCAGTAACACCCCGGCCGGAAGAAGGAGGATCAGGAACGCGAAATAATCGGCATGACGAATGCCCTCCGCAGAGACTACCATAGCTTCCAAATCGGCAAAACTACGAGGCTGAGACACAAAACACAAACAAGAACGATACGATGGAGCAATCCCTTCCATGATAGTAGAAACCACCTGCTCCTCTGTAGAATTAAGTGCGAAAACCCTGGCATAAAATTTAATGTCAGAAATAAATTCCGATAAGGTCTCATTTAAATGTTGCACTCTAAAATAGAATTGTTGCACAAAAGAATGAAGAGCCCTAGCGGGGATAAAGTGAGTTAGTATATGTGCATGAAACTGATGCAACGACAATTGTTCCGATATTGTGTCACCGGTTGGTGGGACGGAGAACTGAAACTACTGTGTGTTTGGAAATGTAAATTTAAATTTTTTTATTTGTCTGAAGGATTTAATTTTTTTTTTTGCAACTCTGGACTCTACTGGAATTCTATGGAAATATCAAGAAACATTGAACTGTATGAACATTTCAACATGCAAAAGTGTTCCGAAGTGATTTTTTTAAATGTAGTTTTTATGTAATCTGTTGTAAAATTTGTAAGGTGATTTATTTTGGAGCATCCTGTACCTGTACCACACGTGCGGTTTCCTATGATGAAATTTTGGTGTTGTAATCGTAATGTTCCAGAACTTGTGTAATTGCTAACAATGTTAAAATTACCATATATGGTAACGAGATTTCCTATTGGCAAAAGGTCCAGGAATCTAGGGTAAGTGTGATCTTATTGGTTGATTGTAATCGGGCCATTTCCGGTCTTCTTGCCGGCTTGGGAAAAATGATGCGTGAGCTCGGCGTCTTTTCCATCCGACCGCCCAAGCGAGCGTTTGCGCTCGAGGGCTGCTGCCCTCGGGAACTCCTGCCTTTCCGAAGTAAGTGTTATTTCAGTGTTTTTGCAATGTTATTCTCAATGCTTTCTGGTTTCGTTTCATTTAGTTTAATTCCTTTTGTGTTTCATTATTTCTTCGCTTAATGTCATTTTAAAGTTTAATTTGATGTGTCCGAGTTTACCCTAGGTTCCAATTGCCGTAGTTTCTATTCTTTCATCCATTAAATACTTTCGTTTTAAACTATACCTTTAATGTAGCATCACCTTCATTGTTAAATCAAGTTTTATGTTAAGTCACTTAAGTATGTCTTGTTTCCGTGTCGTGGAACTGTATTTTGTAAAACTTTGTCATTTTTAATATAGTTGAGCTAGAGGGTGTTTCTTGCAAGTCTTTTCTCCCCCATAACGTCATACGTACCCATGGACCTCTATAAGGGCTTCCCGCAGCTTCCACATCCTGTCTTAGTTATCATTTTTAGGCCTGTAAGTGTTCCCTGTATTTGGTTTATATGAATTCTCCGCCACTGCGTCATATTTCTACCTCCTTATTCATATTATTATGTATTATATTATTTCTATATTATTGTTATTTACTATTTCTATGATTATTTTTATTTATGTACGCGCTCTAAGTCGCGCCGTTACATTTGATATCAGAGCGTGTGTTATGGAAAGGAGCGAAGGCTTACAATGATCATCCTCTGCTAACTTTTCTAAAATTAATTTTAAATTTTTTAAGTTTGAATATAGGTTGTATGTGTTCCGTGTGTGTTCTTAATTCCCGCTTTTGTTTTCGTGATTCTTGCGCGAGTTCATCTCACCACGTGTTTTCGTTCCGCGATGTGCAGTCTTGTGTTACGGTACTGTGTTTCTCTTGTAATTAACGGTTGGAGGAAATGGTGTGTCACTATTTGTAACAAGTTTTTGGTTTTGTTAATTTCAATAAATTTTCCTGTGTGGCAACATTTCGCTTGACCACGTGTTTTATAGTAAAGTGATATCTTCACATTTCGTGTGCAATGTTCGCCTTTCGAACGTCTTGTTTGATAAATTTCAATATGTTTGATTATGTCAAGGTTTTTTTTTTTTCTTCGATTCGTGTGTTTTCATCGTAACTCCTGTGGGATTACTTGTGGCTTTAGGCTATGTCATTAAATTATGCTAAGTGCTGTACTTAAGTTATCTCCCAAACAGCTGAGTTGCGTATTGTGTTGAAAACAGATGATTGCTTGACTAACTTCCGAGATTATGAGCGCTCAATTCAATCTTATAAAAGTTTCTCGTGTCGTAATCATCATCTTTTTCTTCTTCCAGATACGTAAATTGTGGTGTGAATTAGCGCTGTTAACGGAGCGGTTGTTTACGGAGCGGAGGCTCCGGGTGCTTTCAATCGTTTGCCTCCGGAGAACCTCCGATTGAATCGCAAGCGCGTAGTTTGAACTTGGCACGGGAGAAATGAACGAGCATTTGTACAGGAATTTATAACTTGTCGCTATTAATGTGAAAAACTACGCCCCTCCGTTAATACTTCAGTTATTTGGCGATATTACAAATAGGCCTAGCATTCTTACGTACAGACATAATAATAATGTAACAGAACCTCCGATTGAATGACAAGCGCATAGTGTGAACTTGGTACGGGAGAAATGGAAGAGCATTTTCTCAGGAATTTAAAACTTGTCGCTACTATTGTGCGAAACTAGGCCCCTCAGTTAATACCTAAACTATTTATCGATATTACACATAGCATTCTTACGTACAAACATAATTATGTATTTTCTTAAGTATAAACATGTTATAATTTAGGCCTTGTCAGTGACTGTAAATTACTTCGTTATGAAATAATTAATACTATTATCATTGCATGCCGGGCTGAGTGGCTCGGACGTTTGAAGCATTTGCTTTCTGACCCCAACTTCGCAGGTTCGATTCTGGCTCAGTCCGGTGATATTTGAAGATGCTCAAATTCGTCTGCCTCGTGTTGGTAGATTTAATTACACGTAAAAGAACTCCTGCGTAACCAAATTCTGGCATCACGGCGTCCCCGAAAACCTTATAAGTAGTTAGTGGGACGTAAAGCCAATATTATTATTATTATTATTATTATTATTATTATTATTATTACTAGCTGATGTACCCGTGCTTCGCTACGGGATTCTCAGAAAGACTGACTTGGTGGTTTTCCTAACTGAATTCAACATAGGTCATTACAAAAACGTCAGTAGGAATGTAGCGATTGAAAGCAATGTTATCATATAAAATACTCGATCAAATGAAAAACCGCACACTTTCTCACTTTCAACGAACAGTACTACGGTGCCGATCTAAGACTCCAAAGTTCCAGAACTGGAATAACCAGGTCGCAGACTGCCGTGACCACTCCTCTGTCATTATTTCGTTAAATATGCACACTACTCATTCCAATCAGTGGCTCAGAGTAGGGATTTTATAGCTCGAATACAATGATGAACCAGTGTGTTACGTACCAGATATATCAGAAAATGTATGAACCAGAGGAATGGCATGCTAAAGAAGAAAGTTATCTTACACCCCAGCTACTTCCCACCAATATACAGGCAGGCTGTTAGAGTCGGTACGACCAAGCGAGTTGGCCGTGTGGTTAGGGGTGCGCAGCTGTGAGATTGCATCCGGGAGATAGTGGATTCGAACCCCACTGCCGGCAACCCTGACGATGGTTCTCCGTGGTTTCCCATTTTCACTCCAGGCAAATGCCGCGACTGTACCTTAATTAAAGCCACGACCGCTTCCTTCCACTTCCTAGACCTTTCCTATCCCATCGTCGCATAAGACCTATCTGTGTCGGTGCGACGTAAAACAATTAGCAAAGAAAAAAAAACATTGAATGACAAGCGCGTAGTGTGAACTTCATACGGGAGGAATGAACGAGCATTTTCACAGGAATTCATGACGTCGCTGTTTTTGCGCGAAACAACACTCCTCCTTTAACGTTTTTTTAATGCTAATTGTTCGGGGCGTCGACCTATGAAGATCCTTTGCCCCTATTTGCACCATATATGAGGAAACCTGCGTGTATTATGTAAATGGCGGTAGGGTAAAGTGTTGAATGCGAGGAAAGGAACGTTAAGGATGACACAAACACCCAGTCCCCAGGCCAGGGATATTAATAATTTACAATTAAAAAACTTATCTTGCCGGGAATCGAACCCGGGGCCGTCGGGTGACATGCGGACGCGTTGCCACCTACACCGCAAGACCAATGGTTAGGAGTCGTTTGTGCCATGTTTTACACAGCAGCATTTACAGATTTGAACCACTTGAACTCCTCCCTCCGCTCGTAAATAATCATCCCTTACTTCTGCCACGTCTTTCACGTGTTTTACATATGTCCAGAAATTAAAAACGAATTCAAATTTAACTTGAAATTACTGTATTCTAGCGCCAATATAATGGGAATATTTCCATAATAATGAACGAACCACTGTGTAAGTTCTGCACAGGTAGGGCCTGTACTTTTCTGAGGAACAACTGAACCTATTAACATATATTGTTTGTTGTATCTACAGGGTTTATACCTACAGGTATACGGGGTATGTATTATATGTCGATATAATTGCATTTTCTTGATAACAAATGAGAGGATGCATTAATTATTCTGAATGACTAGCCTATACTATACGTTCTTTGTTAAGGGGTATTGTATGGAATATCGGTGATATAGATCAATTTTTGTTTATGTAGGTAACGATTTTTATAGGGCGCCTACATTCATGGACGTAAGTTTGAAATTACAGCCCACTAAGTCCTTACACTCGGAGCTACTGTTGCGAATAGAGCTGGGAACGGAGCAGTTGCTCCTATGATTGCAATCGGTAGTGCGAGTGAGCGCTCCCTCCGGTATTCTCCGGTAGTAAACTGTTGCTGGGAAACCAATCGGTGCTTCGGCACGCGAGCGGAGGGCGAGCGGAGGACGGAGCAACAGTACTGAATGTGTGCCTCGCTTGCCGTTCCATCCGTGGTGCGCAACGGATGTGCTAGCGACATAGTAAATACTGCTTTATAAGTATGACGAAGGAGAATATAGGAAATATATACATTCTGATTTATCGTTCGTGTTTCATTTGTCGATTACTTTTGTAAAAATTTGCTTTACGTCATGCCGTCTTATGACGACGATGTGATAGGAACGGCTAAGGAGAGTAATTTCTAGGCGTGAAAATGGAAAACGACGTAAAACCATCTTCAGAGCTGCCGACAGTGGGGTTCGAACCCATTTTCATCCGGAAGATAGTGGGATCGAATCCCACTGTCGCCAGCCTTGAAGATGGTTTTCCGTGGTTTCCCACTTCCCCTCCAGGAAAATGCCGGGATGGTACCTAACTGAAGGCCACGGCCGCTTCGTTCCCACTCACAAACCTTCCCTATCCCATCGTCGCCATAAGACTTATCGGTGTCGGTGCGACATAAAACAGAACCCAAAGTCTCACGCTCCAGGACACTGTCCTTGAGGCGGTATAGGTCCGAGGGAACACCCAATCCGGGAGGGTAAATTGATGGAAGGATTATTATTATTATTATTATTATTATTATTATTATTATTATTATTATTATTATTATTGTACTCCCATAACCACTTCTGTGGTTTTCTGTGACGTTACGGTGCCGACATTTTGTCCCACAGGAGTTCTTTCATGTGCCGGTACAGTAGCGGCGATTAGGTGGGGGGGGCGAGAGGGGACAGTCGCCCCCTACTTTGTGGAGAAAACTTTGCATTTGTATTCCATTTTAGCTGGATGAAACAAGGTATGATAGGAATTATTAAAAGAAGCAATTTGTACAAGCCCTGTTGTCTTATCAGCTAATTATTTGCTTTAATTAATAACGAAATTATTAGCGGAAATACGCAACAAAGTCGTTCATGCGGTTAACCGATTTGTATAGCGCCACAGCGAGTACTGTAGTGGAGACTTTGTATATGCTGTGAGGAAGGGTACGCGTGCATTCGTTAGTCTGGCAGTCTATTTAGTGTCAGTTAGTTTTTTTTTTTTTAGTTTGTAGTCAAATACTAAATGATTTTAATTATATAATCACGCCGTACGTCTATTTAATTGTAATACATGTGTAATATTGTTCCTCTCGTGTAAGTTTTATTGTATAGTATTGAATCAAAATCTCAAATATTATCAACACAGGTAAGTTGGTAGGCTGAGAATCTTTACCTCTCTGTCGAAATTCCATTTAGTAGCTTTTTTTCAGTTTTAATGTATAACGTATATACCCCCCCCCCCCCGCTATATCCCACAAACTGGGGTACTTTGTTGTCTTTACATTTTCCCCCCCTACTTCTAATTCCCAATCGCCGCTACTGCCGGTACACCTGACCACCTTCAGGTACCGCCGAGCAAAGTCGGAATTGAAATCGCAAGCTTGAGCTCAGAAGGCCAGCGCTTTGCCGTCTGAACTACTCAGCCCGGTACAGCATATAACCAGTTTCAATCAGTTCGTACTCTTCAGTAAAAACTGAAATGGCGTATGACTTTTAGTGCCGAGAGTGTCTGAGGACAAGTTCGGCTCACTAGATGCAGGTCCTTTGATTTGACGTCTTTAGGCGATCTGCGCGTTGTGATGTGGATGAAATGATGATGAAGATGACACATACACCCAGTTCCAGCGCCAGCGAAGTTAGCCAATTAAGGTCAAAATTCCCGAACTTGCCGGGAATCGAACCCGGGACCCCTGTGACCAAAGGCCAGCACGCTAACCATTTAGCCATGGAGCCGGATGTACTGTTCAGCAATAAATGAGCTACGAGTATAATTAATGTAAGAACATCGTATATAATACATGTTTACATGCAATGGAATATAATTACCACTTAAACTATTTTACTACCAGTATTAATAATATTGTTAACGCATTTGCAACAGTATAATATATGCCAATATTCAATCTACAGTATTCTATCCACCTGCACCTATTGCAAACTGAACGTCAGCAGATCAAAATCTGTTATTCATAACGTAACAAATAATGCGGCGATCTTGAAACGACTACATCATTTGAATGACAAACGTAGGGGAACACATGCGTCTGTGGAATTAGGAGGAATTACAATTTAGATTTTAGTACTAAGATCACCGTTGCAACATTGCCCACATCTAAGCATTTGAATTTTCCGCCAGTGAATTCAATCGGAGGACTACCGGAGGTCTCCGGAGGAGCGCTGTAATCGTATTATCCGATTCAATCAACAGGAGGTCCGCCTCCTCTTCACAGCGCTATTGTCAGAGTGATCATTGTGTTCTGATTGAATTTTAGCACGGAGTTTCCTTAGTTTTTCTGTAATTTCTCTTTTGGTAAATTTTCGGCAACAATTTTAAGGTTATGTTGTGAATTTTCGTCTATTTCTTCGAGTGTTTTCCTGTTCGTAACTCTCGTGTTTCAGCAATTTATTTTCTAAATTTTGTTTCTTGTCGCCTGGTATGTTATATTTGGCAGTATTCCACGTGTGTGATCTTTTAAAGGTAATTTTTACGTCATGTTGTAGCTCTGTATGTACTTAAATTTCCGGCCATGTGTTGTTTTTGGTCTTTTGCTGGATCTGGGTTCGTTTCCAAGTAGGTATGGGACTATTTTGGTGACTGTTTCCCAACTAGCTGCTAAATTACGAAAGTTTCCTAGTTTGTCTTGTGCTTTTCCATCGTGCAAGTGTCGGTTTCCTTGTCACGTATATTTATTTACCCGTGTATTCCTATATTTGCTAGGGAGGGTTCTATGAGGACTTGGATAGGCTCATAGGGTGACACGTGTTCACCATATCTTTAGACCAGGTAATGCTGAGGCTCATTTTGGGCAAATTTGACGGGTTACGGATCTGCACTTGTGCTCGTGACATGTTGGAAATCTAGTGTATCTGGTATGAGATTCCTCGTAATCTTTTTTTTGGTATTAGGTGCCTAGATGGAAAATGATGTCCCTTGTTATTGTAGAATGAATACTAGGAAGATTTTCTGCAAATGTTCATTTTGGTGTCCTTACGCTGAGCTATAAATTAGTTAATTCTTAGTAGGTCTGCAGGTTGTCGAGATTTTATTTCTGTTATTTTAAATTTGTCACTAGCAAAATTTTGAAGGTATCGTGATTTAGCTAAGCCTTTTAGTTAATTTTCTGCTTGTTTTGTCTTGTTCGAGTTTATCGATAGTAAGAATGTCTTGCATTACGGGTTCGTGTCTTCCAAATTTATGTACTCAGTTTGTAGAAGTATGGGATTCTGTAAACTGAGTACGGTTCTAAATTTGTAGCTGTGCTGTATCTGTCCTACAATTTTTGAATATAATTGTGCCTTTGGTAGGTATATGTGTGTGTGTACTGAGAGTTAGGGTTAAGGTGCTGAGAGGCCGTTCCTCTTCTAGGAGTCCAATATTGGCCCTAAGAGTCTCATTGTTGTGTGATAAATTCAAGGGTACTTGAGGTCATGTTCTGATGTTCTGTCCTTTTATTTTGTGGGTACTTCTTGATGTGTCATCGCACGGGTGTTTTTGTGTGTGTGTGTGTGTGTGTGTGTGTGTGTGTGTGTGTGTATGTATGTGTACTGTGTTTGTATGTCATGTGATGAGAGTCAGTATTGAGGTCGTCCGTGCCTTTTACCATTCGTTGGTTATGCTGATTCAGTGATCGTCGCACTTGTTTTGGTGGTTTGATGTTGTCTGTGTGTGTATGTCGAAGAACAGATAAGCTTGGTAGTCTTGTGTGTCGTGCGGTTATCTGGTAATCTCTGGTATGAAGGTTGTACTTGTACCTTTTTATTTCTTATATCAGTGAGTTGGATGTCTGCATGTGCACTCTTGCATCGCTTTTGTTTTTCATTTTTGAGTTCCTGTTGATAAAGTAATATGATTTTCATTTGGTATTCCTGGCTTGATTGCACCTTAAGTTGACTGGTGTGACACGTAATACGTAATGTGAGTCTATCTATGTAAAAATTTCATGAGTACATGACATGGTAAATAAATAGTGACTTACTATCCTCAATTCATTGAAAGTGGTTGCAAGCTAACGTAATTAATTATTTCTCGGTTTTGAGTTCCCTTGTAACATTCTAAATTCTTCCTTTCATTTGTTTCGTTCTGTTCCTTCATGTTGGGTGATTAAGAACGCACACGGTAACTTAATTTAGTAGTTATAAGGAATTAGTTGTAAGCAAATTTTAATTAATTGACGCGCACTATTTTTCGGGTTTTGTAGTTAATATAGTTAAGTTACTTTAGTTGTAATGGGAAGGGTTATGTATAATCATGTTAGATATAATTTTATGTAATGTCTGTTGGGGTAAGTTTAGAAGTTTATTCATGATTAGTTAGGGATTTTATAATGTTTTTGGCACTAGGGTAAACTCTGGCAAATTTTCTTTTAGTTTTTTTAATTTTCCTAAATTTTGAAATTCTGAAATAGCACTTGCCAGGAGGGCTGGGGTTTCCCAGAAACATGAGAGGGAATCTCCCTAAGGAGGCTTGTTATTGTCAATAAAAAAACACAAAAACCCACCCTCGAAACTCAAGGCTCCTCGTAACGTCATCAATAGTTCAGGCCAGTGGCCTAAGTTCTTCAGTTCCAAATTTCTGCTGCGTATGTTTATGTTCCAGTTACTGCGATGCCACTGACATTTCAACCTGGGATCTCTATTTGGAGTCTGCAACGCACCTATTGGCCACTAATGTCTGATGGTGGAATGTAAAGGTGTTGAATGGTGACAGTAGTCTGTGCTGTGCCATCTGCCTTCGCCAGTTATGGACCTGTTCACTAAGTTGGGTGGGCTGTGCTGAGGCTGTATGTGAGCAATGGTTGGACTGCAATTAGGATGGAGACGTTGGCAACGGCCGCGGTCAACGACTTCGTTTGACAGCGATACCAACGCTCTACTGGTTTTTGCCTGTATGGACGTTCCTGAAGAGAACGATGATAAGAAATTGTGGTGTGGTGCAATTTGTGGCGTTGTGAAAATATTCTGATCTCCATTAAGCCTCCCATTTTAAGTTCATTTAGATTTTGTTATTTTTGGTAAATTTTTTTGTCGAGCAGAGCTCGACTTTGGGAGGAGGAGAATGTCACCGGTTGGTGGGACGGAGAACTGAAACTACTGTGTGTTTGGAAATGTAAATTTAAATTTTTTTATTTGTCTGAAGGATTTAATTTTTTTTTTGCAACTCTGGACTCTACTGGAATTCTATGGAAATATCAAGAAACATTGAACTGTATGAACATTTCAACATGCAAAAGTGTTCTGAAGTGATTTTTTTAAATGTAGTTTTTATGTAATCTGTTGTAAAATTTGTAAGGTGATTTATTTTGGAGCATCCTGTACCTGTACCACACGTGCGGTTTCCTATGATGAAATTTTGGTGTTGTAATCGTAATGTTCCAGAACTTGTGTAATTGCTAACAATGTTAAAATTACCATATATGGTAACGAGATTTCCTATTGGCAAAAGGTCCAGGAATCTAGGGTAAGTGTGATCTTATTGGTTGATTGTAATCGGGCCATTTCCGGTCTTCTTGCCGGCTTGGGAAAAATGATGCGTGAGCTCGGCGTCTTTTCCATCCGACCGCCCTAGCGAGCGTTCGCGCTCGAGGGCTACCCTCGGGAGCTCCTGCCTTTCCGAGGTATGTGTTATTTCAGTGTTTTTGCAATGTTTTCTGGTTTCGTTTCATTTAGTTTAATTCCTTTTGTGTTTCATTATTTCTTCGCTTAATGTCATTTAAAAGTTTAATTTGATGAGTCCGAGTTTACCCTAGGTTCCAATTGCCGTAGGCTACTTTCAATTCTTTCATCCATTAAATACTTTCGCTTTAAACTATACCTTTAATGTAGCATCACCTTCATTGTTAAATCAAGTTTTATGTTAAGTTACTTAAGTATGTCTTGTTTCCGTGTCGTGGAACTGTATTTTGTAAAACTTTCTTGTCATTTCTAATATAGTTGAGCTAGAGGGTGTTTCTTATAAGTCTTTTCTCCCCCATAACGTCATACGTTTCCATGGACCTCAGTAGGGCTTCCCAGCACGTTCCACATCCTGTCGTAGTTGTCATTTTTAGGCCTGTAAGAGTTCCCTGTTTTTGGTTTATATGAATTCTCCGCCACAACGTCATTTTCCTATCACATTATCATTATTATTTATTACTGGTATTATGTTATTTTATTATTTCTATATTATTATTATTATTATTATTATTATTATTATTATTATTATTATTATTATTATTATTATTATTATTATTATTATTTTTATTTATGTACACGCTTGAAATAGAGCGGTTTCATATTGCATTAACAATCTTATCAGAAAGAACGCCAACGGTATGCGGGTAAACCACCTGTAAAATCTGTACATGCGTCAAACCAAATACTTGAGCGTGATCAAAGAATTCGACAAGAAAACGAAGAAATGCAACCACATCACTCGCCGAATTCACCGAATAGCGAGGGCTGTCTTTCAGCATGTTATGAATGAATGAATGAATACTGATCTGCATTTAGGGCAGTCGCCCAGGTGGCAGATTCCCTATCTGTTGCTTTACCAGCCTTTTCCTAAATGATTTCAAAGAAATTGGAAATCCATTGAACGTCTCCCTTGGTAAGTTATTCCAATCCCTAACTCCCCTTCCTATAAATGAATATTTGCCCCAGTTAGTCATCTTGAATTCCAACTTTATCTTCATATTGTGATCTTTCCTACTTTTATAAATGCCACTCAAACTTATTCGTCTACTAATGTCATTCCACGCCATCTCTCCGCTGACAGCTCGGAACATACCACTTAGTCGAGCAGCTCTTCTTCTTTCTCTCAAGTCTTCCCAACCCAAACTTTGCAACATTTTTGTAACGCTACTCTTTTGTCGGTAATCACCCAGAACAAATCGAACTGCTTTTCTTTGGATTTTTTCCAGTTCTTGAATCAGGTAATCCTGGTGAGGGTCCCTGTTATTCAGTGGATGAGGAATACTCGAAAAGGGTGAAACTTGCGAAGACAAGGGTGGCTGTTGACTCGTAGTCTGGTGTTTTGAAGAGCACTCTAAAGATGAGAAATGCGGCTCGAGGGAAGTTCGCTGCCCGTCAGACCCAAGGTCAGGAGTAGGTTGATTTAACTCTCCTACTACCGTCACAGTGGAAGGTAACACTGGCTTAGTATTGATAGACGGGTCAGCTAGCCAAGTCTCAACTTTCTCTAAAAGTTTAGAAGATTTGACCTTTAAATCCTGAACCTGATTTAACACCTCCTCCTTTAATTCTAATGACAGCAGATCTCCCACACGATGAATGTAATGCATCTAACGACCCTGTACTCTCTTAAGTTGATGGGGCGAAGCTATGTCGCTCTCCAGGAACTCCATCACTGAGGCAATATCAGAGAGATTAGCCTCAATAAGGGATACCGAACTCACGACCTCGCTTTCAGTATAACAGAGCGCTGAAACGTTCCTATGTAAATTGTTCCTCAACAAGAGTTCATTGGCCTTAACTGTCCCTTTTGATTCTAAATTACGTATTGCTAACTCATACAGCAATTCCTCCTTCCGCAAAGCTCCCGGATAAACAATGTCTCGAGCAGCCATCGTGTAAATGATACATGACACCAAGCAGAATTACAAAATACAGAGACAAGAGAGCTCCCAGGGCTCAAATTTCGCAAGTAAATGAAGAAAAGTCCAGATAGAACCACGCTCCTGGCTGCCAGCACTGTGCCGTGACTCTACCGGCAGGACGACCCAAAGGAGAGCGGGCCAGGGATCTGGATTAATAAGCGTAAGGACCAACCCAGAGGTATAATGTCAAGACAAAGTTTCGAACAGCTTGACTAGAACATTTATTTTACACACAATTAAGAACAAACATATTCGGAAGCGCTTGGAAACTAACATGGTTAAAAGGAGGGTTTTGACCCATTTCCATCATTCATCTTAAGTAAAACAGAAAGGTAATCCTCTCCTCTTACTAGAGGTCTAACATGAAGATAACTATTCGACTTAGTACCATATAACTTCAAACTTCAAACATATCGCTACTAGGCTGCTACGTATACACAGTTCACCAGCTACATCGTCTAAAGTGAACATCAAGTTAACGTTCGGCTCCATGGCTAAATGGTTAGCGTGCTGGCCTTTGGTCACAGGGGTCCCGGGTTCGATTCCCGGCAGGGTCGGGAATTTTAACCATCATTGGTTAATTTCGCTGGCACAGGGGCTGGGTGTATGTGTTGTATTCATCGTCATTTCATCCTCATCACGACACGCAGGTCGTCTACGGGCGTCAAATCAAAAGACCTGCACCTGGCGAGCCGAACATGTCTTCGGACACTCCCGGCACTAAAAGCCATACGCCATTTCAGTTCATCAAGTTAACATCCCTTTCGGGTACTATAGCAAACGTAAAACATCGCTTCTCGAACTAAACACCCAGAACATTCTGGAACCTTCATATCATTTGCGTGAGCTCTTTCCTTGGCTCCTACCTTGATTACAAACTAATATCGATAACGTAGGCTCTAGTGGCCACCGATAGCTTATGATACAAGAAACATAGAAATTAAGGGCCATAACACTTCAGGTTCATTACTCAAAAATACCTCGGCACCAAGCCTTCTGTAATCAGTTTACAACCTAAAGTTGCCAGATACATGGCTTTACATATCCGTATCGTAGTTCCTAGTTCCTCCCATCATCTTACCAACATATAGAAAACCTGAAGATCTTACCTCCCATGGTCCTTGGTTCGATGAAGAGAAGCGCTCTGCTCCAAGTGCAGCAGGCGAGTAATTCTGTCTACCGCCCAGCGAGCCGCACAGGCTCGCTGGGAGGCGAAGGACTCAAGACCAACGTCAGCACGCCCCCTCTCTCGGAGAAACCGGGAGCGGGTAAGTGCATGCGAGGGGGCATGGCAGAAGATTGACATACGAAGAGAAAGGCGAGAACGGAGGAACACCCCAGGACGGAACGAATTCCTTGCCCATGGAGCCATAAGTGAGGAACAGGGAGAGGACACATTTATTACAACATCTCAATGGCCAAGATAGACAGAAACACGCACAATTAATTACAGAAAATTTCAATGAGCTCACTAGGAGCGCCGCACATATATCAAGTTTGTTAAGGTGGGGGGAGATAAAACTCACGGTTCAGGCCCTATTATCCTGTCTGCAGTTACTGCCACCAACACTCCCATTTTCACACTGTAGATGAACTCAAACAAAATATCATGAGAGAAATTGAGGCTATCTCGGTAGATAAAGTAATGCATATGAATGAAAATTTCCATAGATGAAGCTAGAAATGTGTAGATGCAGGTGGAAGACATTTTCAACGTCTTCTGTGACAAGGTGGGAAGAGCCTCTGTGGCTCAGGTGGCAGTGCTCCGGCCTCTCACTGCTGAGTTCTGTGGTTCAAATCCCAGTCACTCCATGTGAGATTTGTGCTAGACAAAGCAGAGGCGGGAGAGGTTTTTCTTTGGTACTCTGATTTTTCCTGTCATATTTCATTCCAGCAACACTCTCCGATATCATTTCATTTAGTCTGTCATTCATTAATCATTGCTCCAGGAGTGCGACAAGCATTGGCAGCCGGCACAATTTCTATCCTCGCTGCAAGATGGGAGCTTCATTCATTCCATCCCTGACCCGGTCGAATGACTGGAAACATGCTGTAGATTTTCATTTCTGTGACAAGGTGATAAATTATTTTACTTTGATTATGAGTTATTATGTGTGCTTGTTATTTACATGCGATTCATACAGGCGCTCTCCCTGCCCCAAGCTCAGAGTTGCCACGGCTTGTGTGACCACCTTGCTCATCTACTGCTTTGCTGTGCCAGCCAGCCCCACTTTGAGTGAAAGACCTTGTAGTTTCAATACTAATCCAAATCGACTACAACCTACAAGGTCGAAATAAAATTCTATATTTATTAAGTCGCTGGGCTTGAAAGCTTAAGTTGTTTTGACTGTCAGGTTGTTCTGGAATGTCAGGCATTTAATGAGGGACTTGTTTTAATGGTGCAGTATTGCAGTATCACTTTCACCTTACTGTACATCAGAGAGGAAATGTCTCGAACTATTAGAGAGAATGCGATATTCTTAACTGATATTGCTAGACCTCACAGAATAGACCCTGTGAGACATTCATAGGTCTCAGCACACCTTCTCTATTCCTATAATCTTATTCCATGTAACTTCAATCTCGTTTGAAAAGCGTGATGGATCGTATCCATAAGAGATCCTGTTCTGTATGAAATATGAACCACTGGGATGTGACTGTTTGAAAAATCTTGTGCACATCGGCCCAAATTTGAACAGCACCTGTCTTGTTGAGTCGGTCACTATGCTGCTTGGCTGCCATGCCCCTCTCTTGCTACAGTGAAGAAGCTCTTGCATGGCTAACACACAACATGTTGTAATTGCAGTTTATTATGAAAGAGCAAGCAAATGAATCTTATTTGACTCAATGGTATTCTCTGTCTCTCCTGTTGTCAGTTTGGAAACATGTACCTTAGAGGATAATACTGTATTTAGATTTTTCTACTTCATGTAAGTATGACAGTCTTCACAGATGTGAATTTTCTTGCAAGTTAGGGGCTACATATAAGCACATACAAACAGTAGAATGGAGACGATGGAATTGCAGAACTACTGTATATATTTTTCCCACCATGTTTCTAGTTGTGTAATAGACATACGTGTATATTTCCCACTAAAAATGAATATTGCTGGATTTAAAAAAAATGTTCATATAAAAAGTTTAGAACAGTAATTTTATACTGACAATTAGATATTTTTATTGCTGGATGAATGAACACATGATGATGATGACTGCCAAAATAAACTTTTCAAACATCTGAAATTCTATTAAAAACAGAAAACAAACATAATCCTCTGTTTTTGATTACCAACTGACAGAGGTATCTCCCAAAATAAATGTTCTTATTGTAAGGAGTTCATTTCCAAAATAAGAAAAAGAAGCTTTTGTGCATATAAGAGGAAGTTGAATGATCAAGCTTAGACAAAGTAGTGGAAGTCTGGCTAAAGCCGCACAGCTCAACCTGCTAGTATACTTTCTCTGGCAGAAAGGACAGCAAGATGAGGGATGGAAATTCTATGTTGAATGTTGAGTAGTTTGTTCTTTGTACAAGATTGTATGCAAATGAAAACATTAATTTCAAATTTCATATCTTTTTTTTTCTGTCCCCCCTATGATTCCTACCTTCACTCCACATTTGCTTGAAACATTGCCAAGTAGTTTTGCATATTTCAAACATTTCTGTTACGGAGTTTTCCGTGGTAGTTAGAGGTGAAAGAAGGTGCGGGGGGTGAACAGGTCTCAGGTTACGAAATTAACGTGAATTTAAAATTGAACAAGGTTATATTTTCTTAGCAAAAACAAGAAATAACAATAATGGCAGGTACAGAGTAGCAAAACCACTAATCGAGAATGTACAATTACATGATTTGGGCTCCGAGAGCCAGACACACAATTCTTGAGCAATTAGCCCAACTTTACGATATACAGAATTCAACAAAGGGGCAGAAGACCCCAATCAAGCCCAGGAGCACTTGCTCCAAATTACACAGTAAAGCCTCCTCGAGGCATACAACACTCAATTTTCGAAAAAGAGCCACTCGCTCTCAACTGTAAGCCTATCAAAGGCCACACCAAACTCCACCTTCAAGTTGTCCTCTAAGGACATATACACAGGGGTAACATACCCAACCTACTGAGGTCTATTAAGTGAGAAAAAGGTTAAGTACATGACCTCTAAAATAACAATTTGAGAGGAGGCGATCTGCACTCCTAATACATTTGTTTAAAACCTAATCTGGCTCTAGGCCGTTAATGCAAGGGCTAATCCCATACTACGGAGGTGACTTAGAAAAGAACAATTTACATTACATTAAGGGAGAATCGGTTGTGAGAAATAAGTTCACCTCAAAACAATATGAGTGGGAGCTCGAGAGGGTTAAGCACTCTCTATCCCAATATGTAGCTTTAAAAGAGAATAGATGCTAAGAGTCTTTACATTTTAGGGAAAGTTACATGGTAGAAACGCTTCGGACCCGCCCCGAGAGTTAAACTGCTGAGCTAGCAAGAAGAGAAGTTATTAACAGGCCATTACCTTGGTGTAGAACTGCTCTCCGAAGAAAGAGGCGCCTCCCGCCCCCTGCTATGTACTTTACACACTGAAAGATGGTACTGAAGTGGCGCAGAGACCCTAAAATCAGCAGTTTATATACTCTCGCGGAAAGTTCGAGGCGTTTCAGGAAGGAAAACACCCGCCCACAATCATTTTATTGGTGGATAAAGAAACCCCCTACACAATATGAAGAAGAAACACATTATTGGTGGAAAATTAATTAAAGAAATTCGGGATTGGCTAAATTCAAAACAAGGGGAAAGAAAGGGTTAATATTGCCAACTTAAACAATGACTGAAAGAAATTTAGCAAAGAACAAACTTTTGAAATTAAATTTTCTCCAAAAAAACAGTTCTTTCACTTCGCACTAGGGTGCACCGTTGTAGTTCTTCAATAGTGTCCTCTAGAAGAGAAAGTTCAAACTTCTTACTACAAGCAAAACAAAATTACATCGAAAACAACACAGTTCAGAAACTTCAAAATTTCCAAGTAGTGGCATCTTCAGGGTAACTTGAAAATTAACACATAAGACAAAGTTCAGACTTCTTCCAGTAGGGGAGTTTCAACTGGCGCAAAGTTTAAATAAGCAGCGTGGAGGTGTACCGCCCGGTACAGACCTCCCCCCCCCAAAAGTTCCTCTAAGGGGTAACACAGAAGAACATAAACTTTTGTTTGAAAACAAGGTCCAAGTTATGATGTTGCTATGGAGATTAATTGCAGAAGCATTTATCAAAATAGTGAAAATTTGATTTGATCCAGTTTCAAAAATTCTTGTAGTAACCGTTGAATTAATGTCTTTAAGTTTGTAGGAATTGAATTCAGACGAAAATCTTTTAATACTTGAAAGTGAAGAAAAATTTTCAAAGTCCACCAAATATTGCAGTAGAATTCCCAAGTGTAGTAATTGCTGATAGTAAATGTCCATGTAGTTGATTAAATTGGATGGCCAGACCGGCCGCTGCAGCTTGTGTTCAGAGGAGGCCGCTCGGACCCCTCAAGTACCCTGAGATACCGCTCGCCCGCACTATGAGGGGAGCAGTGGTGTTGAAGCACGCCGCGCCCGCGGTGAACATGCAGGTTGCGGGCCAGTTACATGTTGTGCGCCGCACATCAGCCTTGGCCGGGAGGAGGGCTCCGGCTCGCCGTGCACCTGTCGTCCTCGCTGGAGTAGAGGGGGCCCTTCCTCTATCCCAGTCGCGGCACAGCGCCGCGCGGCTGCGGGGGCACTGAAACATTAAAGTTCGGTGGCAGAATTT
This sequence comes from Anabrus simplex, assembly GCF_040414725.1. Classification (NCBI taxonomy): domain Eukaryota; kingdom Metazoa; phylum Arthropoda; class Insecta; order Orthoptera; family Tettigoniidae; genus Anabrus; species Anabrus simplex. The sequence goes on along the minus strand of NC_090266.1, from coordinate 43,846,636 downwards.
TTGTTGAACCAGAATGATAGTAGGGTACATTCATTGTGGTGAGGTTGAGGGGCCAGCGGCGTGGAGAAATTCTTTTCATAAGCAAGCCACTGTGTATAGTGGAGCAGGAGACGGGAGCGTGGTAATGGCCGTGGCAAGGTCAGGATGGCAGTTTAACTGTGCGGGGAGGGTTTACAATAAATGCTTAAATATTTTAAAAAAATATTACAGAAAGGGCAGAAGGCCTTAAAAGTGAAACCTACCGGGCGAGTTGGCCGTGCGCGTAGAGGCGCGCGGCTGTGAGCTTGCATCCGGGAGATAGTAGGTTCGAATCCCACTATCGGCAGCCCTGAAGATGGTTTTCCGTGGTTTCCCATTTTCTCACCAGGCAAATGCTGGGGCTGTACCTTAATTAAGGCCACGGCCGCTTCCCTCCAACTCCTAGGCCTTTCCCATCCCATCGTCGCCATAAGACCTATCTGTGTCGGTGCGACGTAAAGCCCCTAGCAAAAAAAAAAAAAAAAAAAAAAAAAAAAAAAAAAGTGAAACCTCTCAGAGAAAAAAAAATATAACCTTCCTATTTCTTTCAAAATAATATGAAGCAAGTTAACACAGAAATTACACCGGTTTCACCTGTGACAGGTGAACCCTAAATATCCTCTCGGTGGCTGGATTGCTTAATAACAACGTAACCGGCGTAAGGAAATCGAGAATGACACACGGCCCATGAAATCTGGGGGCAAGCTTGCCCGTGGGAACAAAATTCTTGACCATCACTTGGTCGCCTACCTTCAAATTGGTGGGTCTCCGTCCACGATCATATCTTTCCCTAACCTTTTCATGAGACACATTAAGATTGGCTTTAGCCTTCTTCCAAAGATCTTTGATATTATCCGGATCTATTGTCTCGGGTAGAATGTCACTCAGAGACCAGAGGTTAGAGAGCGGCGTGTTGGGAACGAACTTAAACATCAAAGAAGCTGGAGTAAACTTGTGAGATTCATGAACCGCCGAATTCAAAGCAAAAGCTAACCAATGCAGGGACGTGTCCCACCTAGAATGATCTTCATGATGATAGGCAATAAGCGCGGACCTGAGATTACGATTAACCCGTTCAGCCAGAGATGGTTGAGGGTAATAAGCAGAAGTCGTCACATGAGAGATGGACAAGTCAAAACAGAATTTACGAAAAAGATTTGATGTAAACGCCTTAGCATTATCAGACACAATATATTGGCACGGACCAAAAGAAGCAAAAATAGAATTTAGGCAAGTAATGGTGGACTGAGCGGTAGCCAGCTTAGTCGGAAATAACCAGGAAAATCTTGTAAAACCATCTACACATACAAAGATGAACTTGTTGGCATTTCCCTTTGACTGGGGGAAGGGTCCTACATAATCAATATACAGGCGTTCCATGGGGCGCGATGCTTGATGCGAAGACAAAAGGCCGACCTTGGTGGACATGGTGGGTTTACTAAGCAAACAAGATTTACAAGCTTTTACTAGTTCACGGATTTCACCGTCCATACCCTTCCATATGAACCTTTCACGAATCTTTTCACGAGTTTTAAAGATTCCAAGATGCCCCCCTAATGGGGTCTCATGATAGTACTTGAAGATCATAGGTACAAGAACAGCTGGAAGGACAACCTTCATCATCTTATCATGCCTCGAAGGGCAACATAGAACACCATTCCTCAGCACATAAGGGACAACATGTTCCCCAGAAGAAAGGGTTTCCATTATCGGAGCCAGCGTCGGATCTTCACGTTGGTATTTCTCGATATCCCTAAAGAGCATGGGAGCATCTGTTAAGATGGCATTAACATCAGATAGTATGGACTCGGGAGGTGATGAACTGTCGACCGGTTCATGGGTCTCGACGTCGTTGGAAAACATACGGCTGAGTCCATCAGCAACAACATTTTCGGTACCTCTGATATGCCTGACATCGAATTGGAAGGCGGAAATACGGATGGCCCAACGGGCTATACGACCAGTACGACGCGGCCTACCTAAGACCCAGCTTAAGGCTTGATTATCTGTCTCCAGGTCGAATTTGACATGTTCCAGATAGAGACGGAACTTTTCTAAGGCAAATAAGACTGCCAAACCTTCGAGCTCATATATGGAATACTTTGCTTCTTGAGCCGATAGCGTCCTAGATGCATAGGCGATGGGTCGCCTCCCTAGTTCAGTCTCTTGAAGAAGGACTGCAGCTACCGCCGATGACGACGCGTCGGTTTGGACGATGAATTTCTTCGAGAAATCAGGCATAGCAAGTACAGGGGCATTACAGAGAGCTAATTTAAGATCTTCAAACGCGGCTTGTTGAGAAGGTCCCCACTCAAATTTGATGCCTTTCCTACGAAGAAGGTTCAAGGGCGCCGCTCTATTAGCGAAGTTAGGAATAAACTTCCTAAAAAAATTCACCATACCAATGAACCTGGCGATACCTTTAATGTCCTTGGGAGGTTTAAAATCACGGATGGCCTGTGTTCTAGAATGATCGATGGCAACACCATCAGGTGACACAATATGCCCTAGGAATGACATAGAGGGCTTAGCAAAGGCAACCTTGGACAACTTGACAGTTAACCCAGCCTTACGAAGGCGATTGAGAACTTCTCGCAGATGATCTAGATGTTCTTCAAATGTCTCCGAAAATACGACGACATCATCCAAGTAGTGATACAAGTACTCAAATTTGATGTCGGAGAAGACCCTATCTAGCAGCCTAGTGAGTACAGCTGCTCCCGTGGGGAGCCCGAAAGGCACGCGGTTGTATTCATACAAATTCCAATCCGTGGCGAACGCAGTAAGATGTTTAGACTCTTCCGCTAGGGGAATTTGATTGTAGGCCTGATTCAGGTCCAAGATAGTAAAGAACTTGACCTTACGAAACCATGAAAAACAAGAATGAAGGTCAGGAAGGGGCACAGATTGTAACACCACCTTCCGATTGAGAGCCCTATAATCAATGACAGGCCTGAAGCCTCCTTGGGGTTTCGGGACTAGAAAAATAGGCGAAGAATACGCCGACTTAGAGGGCCTAATAATACCATCCTTCAACATCTGATCGATGATTTCTTTCAGAGCCTTCATTTTAGGTGGAGATAGCCTATATGGCGGAAAACGGACAGGAATCGAATCCGTGACCTCAATTTTGTATTCAATAAGGTCAGTAACACCAAGAGTATCAGAGAACACCTCTGGAAACGACTGACACAACTTACGAATACTATCAGCCTGCTCCTCAGGTAGATGTCTAAGGTCTAACAACATCTCATCCTGGGTAGGCGAAATAGATGAACATGATGCAGAATTACATTTTAACAAGGGGATTTTACAATTGGAAGCAAATTTGAAAGTGCACGACCTACTCTGAAGATCGAGCACAAGACCAGTGTGAGAAATAAAGTCGGCTCCCAATATGATGGGGCAAGACAAGTGCTTAGCCACAAACAATTTGATTTTCCATGTAAATTTAAAAATACGAATTTTTGACATTTACAGAACCGAGAATTTCTAATGGAGATGAATTAGCCGAAACATATTGAACAGGAGATGAACCATAGACAGGTAGTTTACAAACAGATTTCAATTTTGAATACCATTGATCCGAAATAATTGAACAAACACTGCCTGAATCTAATAAAGCTGTTATTGGTTCATTATTTAATTCAATTTTGAGAAAGGGGACCGGTGCGGGGGTATCCGCCGCAATCCTAAGACATTCTTTGGGGCATTCAAAAGATGAATTTGAAGATTGAACGTTCCCTGCATTTTCGTCCTGTTTACCAGGGGCTGAGCCTCGGGAAGAGGGATTAGTCGACTCAGCCGAAGCCACTAGTCATTTTTTATTATTGGCATTGGTGGAATTTGCACCAGAAGTTGAGCAGGAGGGGGTGCTATTTGAGTTTGGGCAATTCTTGGCGATATGTGAGAAAGCCCCACATTTAAAACAGCCTTGTGATGAACCAGCTCCATTATTTGCCCTACTAGACTTGATCAGTGGACACTTATTGCGAAGATGGTCAGGCGACCCGCAAGCATAACATTTATGGGGTGTGACTGGTCGGCGAGGTGGAGGCCGAAGATTACTAAAAGAGGAAGGGGGTTCTTTTGTGACACGCAAAGAATCGGCGTATCTAACTCCTTCCGCTGAGACGGCCAATGCTTCAAGTTCAGAGAAAGTTTGCGGGCACGCCGCGAAACACAAATATGACCTATAGGATGGTGAAATGCCTTCCACAATAGCTTGTACAATCTGATCCTCAGGGAAGTGAAGAGCAAACACCCTAGTATAGAACTTAATATCCTGGATGAAATCTGCCAAGTTTTCATCCAAGCGCTGTACCCGATAATAGTACTTCTGAATAAGGGAGGACCTTGCCCTAGCCGGGATGAAGTTAGCTAGCAAGTGGGCGTGGAAGTCTTCAATCGATGATTGCTCGGCAATGGCTCTAACTATTTTGTCTGAGAGAATACCTATTGCATAGGGATAGATGATTTGCAAAATCTGACATGGGGAAAGAGAAAAAACAAGGGCCTGATCCTGAAATTCAACTAAAAACCTTAAGAAAGAAATAACTTCACTGGTGGTATTAATAGAAAACTTCGAGATACCTCTGAGCAACATTGCCAATGGATGAGGCAAGCTGCTGAACCCAGGTGACATCGTAGGTAAAGGTTTCAGTGGCAAAGAAGTTAATTCAGAACGTACATTATTCAACGATGCACGGCGTTCAGACTCGTTGTCCAATGGGGCAGAGATCGTTTGAGCTCCAACGGTTATCCTATTGACTTCTCTCTTAGGAGGCTCTTCCTCGCTACCTACATTCACCGTGGTGGGTTGATCGATTTTGGGAGGAACTTCCCCAGTTAACAATTGGGTAACCTTACTGGATAATTCAGAAATACTTTCAAGCAACGTACTAGCTTCCTTCTTCTGAATGTCATTCAACTTCAGAGACAACAGATCGTTAACTCTATTTGAAAAATGAAATAGCCTGGCTTGCACCCGCTTAATTTGATTCGGAGAAGGATCATTTTCGTCAAAAAAACTAACTACAGATGCTAGCCCAGTAGTATTCTCGGTGATCGTGGAAAGAGAGTCGTCAATTTCTTTCTCTCCCAAAGGGGGGATGGAAATGGGCAAATCAAGGGACTCTCTAAGCTTGTTTGTGTCTACTGCAACCGTGCCTCCAGATTGCACATTTCTAATAGTCAATTCATAGATCAACTCCTCCTTGCGCAAATAGTTAAGATGGAGAACATCGCGAGGGCCGGGCATGATGACAGAACAATTTTGAAAAAGGAAAAAAAATCAAAATTTCCAGCAACAGAGAAAATTGTTAGAGTTCGAATCAAAACAATGTTTAGCCGTCAAAAGGGGCTAAATTGAGACCCATTCAACCACGCTCTGCTACCACTTGTTACAGAGTTTTCCGTGGTAGTTAGAGGTGAAAGAAGGTGTGGGGGGTGAACAGGTCTCAGGTTACGAAATTAACGTGAATTTAAAATTGAACAAGGTTATATTTTCTTAGCAAAAACAAGAAATAACAATAATGGCAGGTACAGAGTAGCAAAACCACTAATCGAGAATGTACAATTACATGATTTGGGCTCCGAGAGCCAGACACACAATTCTTGAGCAATTAGCCCAACTTTACGATATACAGAATTCAACAAAGGGGCAGAAGACTCCAATCAAGCCCAGGAGCACTTGCTCCAAATTACACAGTAAAGCCTCCTCGAGGCATACAACACTCAATTTTCGAAAAAGAGCCACTCGCTCTCAACTGTAAGCCTATCAAAGGCCACACCAAACTCCACCTTCAAGTTGTCCTCTAAGGACATATACACAGGGGTAACATACCCAACCTACTGAGGTCTATTAAGTGAGAAAAAGGTTAAGTACATGACCTCTAAAATAACAATTTGAGAGGAGGTGATCTGCACTCCTAATACATTTGTTTAAAACCTAATCTGGCTCTAGGCCGTTAATGCAAGGGCTAATCCCATACTACGGAGGTGACTTAGAAAAGAACAATTTACATTACATTAAGGGAGAATCGGTTGTGAGAAATAAGTTCACCTCAAAACAATATGAGTGGGAGCTCGAGAGGGTTAAGCACTCTCTATCCCAATATGTAGCTTTAAAAGAGAATAGATGCTAAGAGTCTTTACATTTTAGGGAAAGTTACATGGTAAAAATGCTTCGGACCCGCCCCGAGAGTTAAACTGCTGAGCTAGCAAGAAGAGAAGTTATTAACAGGCCATTACCTTGGTGTAGAACTGCTCTCCGAAGAAAGAGGCGCCTCCCGCCCCCTGCTTTGTACTTTACACACTGAAAGATGGTACTGAAGTGGCGCAGAGACCCTAAAATCAGCAGTTTATATACTCTCGCGGAAAGTTCGAGGCGTTTCAGGAAGGAAAACACCCGCCCACAATCATTTTATTGGTGGATAAAGAAACCCCCTACACAGTATGAAGAAGAAACACATTATTGGTGGAAAATTAATTAAAGAAATTCGGGATTGGCTAAATTCAAAACAAGGGGAAAGAAAGGGTTAATATTGCCAACTTAAACAATGACTGAAAGAAATTTAGCAAAGAACAAACTTTTGAAATTAAATTTTCTCCAAAAAAAAAACAGTTCTTTCACTTCGCACTAGGGTGCACCGTTGTAGTTCTTCAATAGTGTCCTCTGGAAGAGAAAGTTCAAACTTCTTACTACAAGCAAAACAAAATTACATCGAAAACAACACAGTTCAGAAACTTCAAAATTTCCAAGTAGTGGCATCTTCAGGGTAACTTGAAAATTAACACATAAGACAAAGTTCAGACTTCTTCCAGTAGGGGAGTTTCAACTGGCGCAAAGTTTAAATAAGCAGCGTGGAGGTGTACCGCCCGGTACAATTTCTATAGTTTGCTCTTTTTCTGGAGATAAAATATAATTGCCATAACTTATGAATAGACTCTAATTTTTAACACGTATTGATGATGATGCTTGTTGTTTAAAGGGCCTAACTGATACTTTATTGTGGCTGCAGCATACCGAGAGTTTGTGAGAGTCTAGACACAATCAACCCCACCACTGAAACATTTGCCCGACACAAGAACAAACCCTCCATGAAGGACACTGTTTTTTGGTGGAACCACTCTCCCTCACAATGAACTGCTTGGAGCAGTGGTAGAAGGGCTTTCTTTAGTGGATCAAAGATGTGACCATCACAAGGGGACAGATCTTGGCTGTAAAGCAGGTGATCCAAAAGACCCCAAAACAAAACCAAAACAAAACCCACAACATGTCCAGTGATACATTGGCAATATATTGTCATGCATTATCATGCAGCATAACCACACCTCATGTCCGGCTCCATGGCTAAATGGTTAGCGTGCTGGCCTTTATTCACATGGGTCCCAGGTTCAATTCCCAGCAGGGTCGGGAATTTTAACCATAATTGGTTAATTTCGCTGGCACGGGGGCTGGGTGTATGTGTCATCTTCATCATCATTTCATCCTCATCAGGACGAGCAGGTCGCCTACGGGAGTAAAATCAAAAGACCTGCATCTAGCGAGCCGAACTTGTCCTCGGACACTTCCGGCGCTAAAAGCCATACACCATTTCATTTACCACACCTCATGACGCTTTCCTTGGGCACCTGTTTGTGATGGCTCTCAGAGCTTCTGTAAGGTGTCCGAGATGGTGATCGTGGTACTGACCGGTAGCCTCTCCAACATCAGAGGTCCCTTGAGATCGAAGAACATTCTCAACGTGACGTTGCCAGTCGTAGCAGATGACTATCTTCTTTTGTCTTGATGATGAAAGATGTCTCTATTCCCAAATCGTCTTCCTTAATGCTGGCTGAAAGTGGCAGCAGCACAAGTTGTGCAAGGAATGCTGTCAGTCAGTGCAGCCCTTGTTGGGCAGGCCCTGTCATGGTGGGCAACACATGTCCTGTATGGGAAAGTGTATTATAATGTTGCATGTGGTATGTGAGGTGCAGGAATAATGGGGACAGCACAAAACCTCAGTCCCTGAGTCGAGGTAATTGATCATTTATGATTCAAATTCATCAACCCAGATCCCCAAGGACAAATGTCAGATGCTGGTCACTCAACCCTGGAACCAGACATCAGCCAAGATGTTCCAGTCATATTCCCAACCATACAGCTGTCTCTTCTTCAGGCAGTTACCATTCAGAACATGTTCCAATACCACAGTTCTCTGCGCTCAATACAGTGCATTGATGACTCATGTATGTAGACACAGCGATCACATCGAATTTGGCGGTCTTTATAGGTACCGGCCCAGTTCGGGGATGGTCGGTGTTCAAGCCTGCCCATCACAAAACATAGTACACCACTGGAACACAGCGCTTGATACAAAATGTACAACTACACTTGCATTCAGAAGATGGCTGGCATGTTACCAGCTGTTGGCAGCTCTAAAGATGGTTTTCTATGGTTTCCCTTAATTAAACTGAATTAAGGCCATTTTCCCCTCCTTCCCAATCCTAGCCCTTCCCTATCCCATTATCGTCAGTGCAACATAAGACAAATAGTTTGAAACATGAGTATGGTTCGTCCATTATTGGAATATGCAAACAGTGTTTGGGATCCTCACCAAGAATACCTAATAAAAGAAATAGATAGTGTGCAGAGGAAAGCAGCAAGATTTGTAACAGGGGATTTCAGGAGAAAGAGTAGTGTATCAGAAATGTTAAAGGAACTTGGGTGGGAAACTTTAAGTAAGAGAAGGGAGAAAACTAGACTTACAGGATTATATAGAGCCTATACAGGAGAAGAAGCATGGGGAGATATCCGTGAGAGGCTTCAGTTGGAAAATAATTATATCGGCAGGACTGACCACAAATATAAAATTAGAAGGAATTTTAGCAGAAGCGACTGGGGTAAATTTTCATTCATTGGGAAGGGTGTGAAGGAGTGGAACAGTTTACCAGGGGTAGTGTTTGATCCTTTTCCAAAATCTGTACAGATATTCAAGAAGAGAATAAACAGCAACAGAGAAAATAAATTAACTGATAGAGGGCATTCGACCGGTGCAGGTTATTGTAAATAAAAAAATGTGTGTGAATAAATTAATTCCATCCCCTGGTCTAAGGAGTTTGGACAGCCAAAGTAGGGGACTGCCTGTAGGGGTGAAGTACAGTGGGGACTTCGAGGGCCCTGGGACCGCTACGGTAGCTGTGAAGGCCCTTCAGGAACTCTGAAAAGTGGTGGCAAAAGGGGCTCTGGTTAAGACGCAGCAGGTCGTTATGCTACTTAGGATCCAGAACGGGTAAAAAAAAATAGTAAATAAATAAATGCAATGTAAATATTAATGTTATACCAGTTTTATAGTATCATTTGAAGCAATTCCACATACTGTATATGAGTTGACTATATTTGTAAGTAGTACAGGAGATATTATAATTAGAATTTTGTAAACAATATAAATTTATTAAGGATGAGCTGTGTGTTTAATAGAATACATTGTTAGCGTAAATTGTATAATATTGTATTATAGGAAAAATTTTCTTCTCTTGTTAATTTAATATTTAGTGCTTGACAATAATGTATTTTAGTGTACCATTTGCCACCGAGGTAGACACCTCATTTGCGAATAAAGAGATTTTGATTTGATTTTGAACATACATGGCTTCATTCAACAAAAGATTTATGTTACCATACCACAATCTTTGCATACAGCTTTTTCTTCAAATGTCTCCGTTAATTAGTGGGTTCATAACTCGGACTAGCACCGTGCTGTCCTGCTATCTCTTGGCTGCCCAATCGACTGTTGGCAGTGTTGACAGCTCTGCCTATGTTTCCTTTTAACAATCCTCATTGCCTTATGAAACTGAACATTGTGGAACTTTGAGAATGATATGGTTCTTTTGTAGATTCTCCTGTTCTCTTGTATATTCCACTCTGATGCACGATATGTCTGCAACCACCACCATAGATGATTTACTTGATGATGTGTTGGTGAAAATATTCTTGTACTTTACATTTTCACAACTGATAAAGTAGGTGCAGAATGTCTGCCAACAATGGAAACATGTTGTCCAGTTCAGTGATTTATGGATCAATTTGACATATGTTCCAAACGAGCAAGGTGGGGAGCATGTTAGAGAAGCAATTACAATACTTCCTTGGACACCTAAGTGGCGAACATTAAATCTTAGAGAGAGACCAGTTGTCTACTCAGTGTTACGTGGTGCTCTCGACCTCTGCCATAATCTATGAAGACTGGAACTGAATGGATGTCAGAAACTTGGTGTCAAATTTTTTAATAGTCTTCTTCAGGAATGTCCACTTATTGAATACTTACACCTCCCTAACAAAGTAGAGTGTTCAAGGTCATTGCTAGGTTTGAAAAGTTAAAGACACTTGTGGCTGCTAATTTCCTTGGCTGGGGGATATCGAGCTGTGCTCAAACTTCTGGTTGATGGCTGCCCTACCCTGAAACATTTGAACCTGTTAAGAAAAATGCACACCCATGATGATGATGGATATTTTCTTGATAAGAAGATTTACTGATATCGTTGGCTGTAGGATGGATGGGTGCTGACTAGATGAATACTGTCCCTCTCCTTGTAGTCTGTAGGTCTTTAAAATCTTTATATATTGATTCATATTATCAATTATGTAATGATTAAATGGACATTGAAATTGAACCCCATTTTTGGAACTTTCAAATTCTTGTCCAGTGGTAGTATGTCACTAACATTAAGTAAAGTGAATTACATAACATTGAGCGGCATTGTAGACACCTTTAGCAACAAGGCAATGAGTCACTTGAAGGAACTACATAATATTGAATATGGAGATTACAGTGATGAGTTTGGTAAAGTCATTATAGAAAACTATTCTCACCTTACACTTCTGCATATAACAGATGGTTATGACTTACCCAATATCTCTGTGGGAACTGTATACTCTCTTCAAGACATAGAGAATCTCAACTTATCACATTTCTATTTCTTAAGTAATCACGGGATGAAGAACATAATTAAATGTGAGGGGTCTCAAGGTCCTTTATATTAGTGATTGTGACATGTTGAAGGTGGACAAGGATTTATTTCATTTGAAGAATCTTCAGGTTTTGAATCTGTCAGAGTAGGATTTGGTGAGCTGCCTCTTCTTTTACTTCCTTCTACTCTAAAATACTTGTCAGTTCTAGATTTAGTGTATTCTAAAAATGTTTATGTAGAATATCGTACAGAACTGAAAAAGATTATACCTCATTTGCTCATAAAAAACAACGGAGGTTGTAGTCTTGATTCAGATGATGAAAGAATTTTACGGTTAATGTACCTTCCCAACAATGAGATAATGCTTGGAGAAGCAGGTTTTTTTCCTTGAACAACTCATACTTGACTAGATGCATTGAGAGCATTTAAGTTTATCACATTAACCCTAAACTGCTGTAGGTTTAACTGTCAAGTACAGCAGAACTGGATAACTGTACAAACATCTTAATACTAACAGACCCGCACAGTTATGGCAAGCTCAAGTGCGATCAGAATGCACAAAGTGCAAGTGCGAATGTTCAGGGCAGTGATGTAAGCACACTAGGTTCAGTGACTAGCAGTGCTACTGCATGGCTATGTCCGCTAGTTAAACGTCACTCACTTCCAAATATTTTTATTCACTAAATTCAATCAGAGGATAACAGGATAAAGAAGGAAAGCTAGTATTTGATATGTTTAAGCAAATGCTGCTTTAAAAAATATAATACCATATTCTCTGTTTTATTTGAAATTGCAATTCTATCACCTCTGTTTTATAATGACAATTATAATTACCATTATTAACATTGTATTCTCTTTAATGCGAGAGATCAGAACACACAGTTATTATTCTCGTAGTCTCAATTTCCATCCACTGCCATCTCACAGCTGGTTTGGTGAGAGGACTGACCAGTGGACTTGAGCATTAAGGGCTATGAGCACAAACTCATAGCCATAGCCGTACAGAGTCAAAAACCACCAGTGGCCAAATTTGGTAACACTGCATATTATACACCAACAGAAAACTGAAATTCTATTCCATAGAAATATGGCTCAGTAGCTTAAACATATTAAATTATGATAAAATTATTTGAATGAAAAAAATATTGATAATGCACACAGAATAGAATTTTTCAGGGTATCACTTATTTTTAAAACAAGATATTTGGTAGCTTAGAAGTGTAGTCTTACACTTATACAGCCTTAGGTTATTTAGGTCTATCCTAGATCCTTAGCCCATTCCTCAGTGAGATCAGCACTACCTTTCACTATTCTTTTCCACCATTGCTTTTCATTCTGATCTGCCTCTTTCATTCTGCATTTTCTTTCAGATTTTCTACCATTTTATCATCCCACTGTAGCTTGTACCCCAAACCTTTATACTCTCTTTCCCATGCAATTTTTGTGTCCTTGTTCCACAGGGTCACATTACCTCTCTTGAATATTTGTACTCAATGGCTCTGCCTTTATGGTCCCTCTATTGTGCTCATTCCACACATAAATCTTCAAAATTCTGTGTTCACTTTTCGAATCGTGAACAAAGTTCAGAGCTACGGTGGTTTCCAGGCCTCAAAAGTGATGAAAGCCCTTCCACATCTATAGCCATAAAACCATGAGCTATAGTTAGTTCTTCAGAGAATGAAAAAAGAATGAAAGAAAATGATATCTGCAGCTATTACAATTTGAAATTGGTGCTGTTTGAATGTAGACTTGTGACCTACACGTGCAATTATTACTGATATTTCATTAATCCAAAAGCAGGCGTGCCTGTCACTAATACATAAATGGGTACATAATGAATTCTATTCACCATTGATTCCTCCTTCCTCTTGGCAGCTAGTTAATATTTAATAACTCTTACAAGGTTGATATGGTTACTCTTTATGTGATTTATAATCCTTACACATAATAATTAAAACATAAATTACAGGTGACATTACATGAATATGACAATAAAAGGTTAAAATGTTACGATTTACAGACTGAAAGAAAAAAATGAATAGACAAATACTTAACTCATGAGTACAAGAAAAAAGGAAATAATGAAAATCTTCAAAGAATATTCATTAATCACTATCACTGTTGTCACAGCATACACACCTAATGCATTTTTAGTGCATGTTTTAGACACAAAATTATGACACTTCTTCTTCTTCTTCTTCTTCTTCTTCTTCTTCTTCTTCTTCTTCTTCTTCTTCTATGACCACATAGGATCACTTTAGTCAGTCCGTCGTTCAGGTCTCTTTGAAGGGATTGTTCGGGCTTTGCGGTCCTCCCAGTACTTCTTCAGACGCTCCGATCTTTGTGCCCTTTTCTCAGTTGAAAATGTGCGTGTTGTTGGTTTGTTTTGTGTAAGGGTAAAGCGGAGGTTTGTATTCTTGAGTTTTGTATTCAATTTTATCTTATTTTTGGTGTCTTCTGTTGTAAGGCCTATTTCCTTCAGATCCTCTCTTACTTCTCTGATCCATTTACATCCTGTTGTGGTATTTTTTGAGACGAGATTGTGTTGTACTAGTTGTTTCAGAAGTCTCGAGTCCTGCATCCTCATGATATGTCCAAAGAATCCCAGTCTCCTCTTACGCATAGTATCTGTAATGGGTTCTAGCTCTTTGTACACGACTTTGTTAGGTATTAACCGCCACTGTCCATCTTTCTGATATTTTTTGTTGATACAGGTTCTTCCAATCCTCCTTTCAATTTTCTGAAGTCTGTCAGTCTTTGATTGTTTATTCAGGTAAAAGAGTGTTTCTGCTGCATATGTAGCTTCCGGTTTTATAACTGTGTTGTAGTGTTTTATTTTTGTATTTATTGATAGACATTTCTTTTTGTAGATATCCCATATTAATTTTTGTGCTTTAGCTAATCTATTTGTTCTTACTTGAATTGAGATTTTTTCATTTAGGTTATGTGTTATTACTTCTCCAAGATATTTAAACTGAGTTACTATTTTGATTTTATTACCATTTATGGTGACTTCTTTTAGCTGTGTTGGTTTTTGGGGCATAATTTCTGTTTTTTCAAATGATATTTTGAGGCCAATTTTATTTGCAATGTTCTGAAGTTCTGATATCTGGGTTTTTGCTTCTTTTATGTCCACTGCTAGTAATGCTAAATCGTCAGCAAAACCCAGGCAATTTGTTTAGATTTTTTGGCCAATCTTTATTTTGGGGGGACATTTTCTAAACCATTCCCTCATTACCATTTCTAGAGCACAGTTAAATAATAGTGGTGAGAGCCCATCTCCCTGCCGCAGTCCAGTTTCAATTTCAAATGTCTTTGATGTTTCACCCCTAAACTTCACTTTTGACTTGGTATTGGTGAGAGTCAATTTTATCATGTTTATTAATTTGGGGTGTAGTCCAAGGTGTCTTAAAATTTTAAACAGAGATTCTCTATGGATGCAATCATAAGCTTTCTTGAAATCTACAAATATTATCACCATATCTCTGTTTCTTCTCCTGTTATAGTCCATTATCAACTTAAGACTCATGATCTGATCAGGACAGCTCCTCCAGGGTCTGAAACCTCCTTGATATTCTCCTAGTTCTTTCTCAAGTTGTAAACTTATCCTATTAAGGATGATTATTGAAAATATTTTGTATGTTATGTCTAGGAGCGAGATTCCCCTGTAGTTATTAGGGTTGGTTTTGTCCCCTTTTTTGTGCAGAGGATGGATGAGGGCTGTTGTCCAGTGTTCTGGTAGTTCTTCTTTAATCCAGATAGAGACAAGTTGTTGATGGAGGGCAACTTTTGCTGAGGTTCCTGCATATTTCCAGATTTCCGCAAAGGTCTGATCTTCTCCTGGCGCTTTGTAGTTTTTTAATTTATTCAGAGCTTGGTAGACTTCCTTTATTGTGGGGGGGATTGATGTTTTCTGGTGATGTTTTTATCGGGGTGTTGGTGTCCAAATGAAGGAGTTCTGTAGGTTCCTCACAATTTAAAAGCTTGTTGAAATGTTTAGCCAGAATTTCTGCATTGTCTTTATTGTTATGAGCCAGCTTACCATCTTCATCCTTCATCAGTAGGGTCGGGGGTTCATATTTTTGGAGCTGCTTTCTGAAGGTTTTGTAGTAGTCCCTTGATTTAATTTTACTGAACTGTTCTTCAATTAACTGCAGGGTGTCCTTATGATGTTGTCTTTTTATTCTTCTTAAGACTTGGGTAGTTTCTTTTCTCTGTTTTACTAGCTTTTGATAGGATATTTCTGTCTTTTGGGACTGATGTATTAGCCATGCCTGATGTCTTTTCTCCACTGTTTCATCACATTCACTGTTCCACCATTGGTGTTTTTTACGTGGTTTAATTGGAGCTAGGTCTTCTGCAATTTGTTTAAGGTTGTATACTAAGTCTTCAAGTTTGTCTGTGATTTTTATTTTTTCAGTTGCTTTCTGGTAATTTTTGTTGTTGATTAGCTGGGTAGGATCTATTTTTCTTTTAGTTTTAAGGGCTTGCTTTTGTTGTCTCCTCTGGGGAGTGAGTTTAATTTTAATTTTAACTACATAGTGATCTGAACCTGTGTCTATTCCTCGGAGGACTTTGACGTTATAGATCTCTTTGTGTTGGTATTTGTCCATGCAGACGTGATCCAGTTGCCATTCTCCTTTAGTGTAGTCAGGGTGTTTCCATGTTTTGAGTTTTTGAGGTTTCCTCTTAAAACATGTAGATTTTGAGATTAAATTATGGTTTCTACACAGGTCAACTAGTCTCTCTCCATTTTTATTTGTTTTCTTGTGTGCTGGCCATTTTCCGATGATGTCACGGTATTTTCTTTCTCTGCCTAGTTGAGCGTTGAAGTCGCCTATTAATAATTTTATATGGTGTTTGGGGATGTTATCTATGGTCTGGTCCAATAGGTCCCAAAATTCTCCTGTTTCCTCCTGGTCTTTTGAGGAGTTGTTTTTATCATTAGTGGGAGCATGGGCATTTATTATAGTATAGATTTTATTAGATGCCTTTAAGGTGAGCGTTGAGAGTCGTGGAGACTGTGATCTGAATTCTTGAACTGAGTTTATTATTTTAAGGCTGACCAAAAATCCTGTTCCAAATTGTGGGACATTCTTCATCACTCTATTCCCGGGTATACCTTTATAAAGTCTGTACCCTTGAGATTCCAAGGCATCCTGGCCAGTGTTTCTAATTTCCTGTAATCCCATGATAAGAATTTTGTGTTGGTCCATTATGTCGGTGATCACTTATAGTTTACTGGTTTGCATGAGTGAGTTTATGTTGTGTGTAGAGAAGTATGTTATCTGCTTTGGTTTGATTCTTGATTTTGTCTCATTCGTGTATGTAGTACTGGGGTATTTCCGTGCCTCCGACTTCACGGTATCTTTCAGGTGGCAGCCCACCGTATCCGAATGCTGCCTTCTCTGAACTCTTGGTTCAGCCGGTGGAGTATTCCTTAAAAGAGCTTCCATGGTTGACTGTCAAGGTGTCACCTGTTGGGACTAGGTCCCGAATTACAACTCTGGATGTGATCCAGTGAGGTGATAATGAGGCCGCTCCTCTGGAGTACAGACACCTTGTGCAGCCGCCCCTAACCTGGAGAACAGACACTGCATAATGGATTCCAGTGGCATTTCCTCCACTGTGGGGACCATCACCCCACCCAAAGGGGCTCATTCGCCCGAAGCCGCTGGCCCCCTTAGGGAGTCAGGTTATTTCCCGCCGCCCAACACTCGGCGTTGGCAATTTTACAGCTGGGTGCCAGACCAGCAAACCCTCCTCCTTTCTCATTCCGGACTTCATTGTGATGAATTGATTTTTTTCCGTTCACAGTGAATGCAGCGTCCGCTCTTGTGATGTTTCTTCCACATGGTATGGGGATAGCAGTGCTCAGATCTCCAGAGGCAGTGTTAGGCAGTGTTCTTAGCTTAGCTCGCCCCCTTCCTCATGAGGTGAAATGAAAGATTGTTCAAAACCACGTGTCGGTTCATGTTAGTTCTTTGGGTTCCCACTGTAACGTACTTGAATATTTAATCCAGCAATGTTTAATAGAGCAAAAACTACACACTTGGTCCACCATGGAGTTTTTGGAGCTACTGAGAAATTTGCCTCCATTTGGTCAGAAGTATGGACTCCACTGTTAGTTAGATTATAATCTAGTATAGCATGAGGCCATGAACTGTGAGGATCCACAAAGGGTTCATTGTGCATAGAAGAATGTAATATGACTGCTTTTCATACTGAAACCCAAATATTATTGCATCAACTTAACCACCTCTTTTAACTTTACAAAAGAAAATATTTTTACTTGTATTGATAGGAGGATTTTATAAATATTTTCTTTTGTAAAGTGATAACCGTCAATACGGAATGAGATTCATAACTTGCAACACCTCTTTTAAGGTAGAAACTCCAATATAATTTCCCTTTTATTCTTCCTGAGAGTGTTGATGGTTAGATTTTTTCCCCTTTATGTCTTCTATTAGACATTTCACTACATCATATGGTTTATTCGGCATAGCATAACTGCAGTGATGAAATATTAAAAGTTTGAAATACAGTAATTCAGGGTGTAGAATTTTAACCCATACTTCGGCTGCTTACTTGGCATAGACATATGCACATCTCTCTCGAAAAGGCACTTGTTTCTCATCAATCCTAACAAATTCAGCTGGTGTGTAGCTCTTTTTACAGTTCACTCCAAATAAATCCAACAATGTGCAAACTGTTCCTGGTTTACTTATGCACAGAGGAGCGTTATAAGTGGTTTTGTCAATCAGTCAGTACTGATCTGCATTTAGGTCAGTTGCCCAGGTGGCATATTCTCTATTTGTTATTTTCCTAGCCTTTTGTTAAATGATTGCAAAGAAATTGGAAATTTATTGAACATCTCTCTTGGTAAGTTATTCCAGTCCCTAACTGCCCTTCCTATATACAAATATTTGCACCAGTATGTCCTCTTGCATACCAACTTTATCTTCATATATTGTGATCTTTCCTACTTTTAAAGACACCATTCAAACTCATTCATCTGCCAATGTCATTCCACGCCATCTCTCCACTGACAGCTCAGAACATACCACTTATAATATCAATATAATGATCCGTTATTGGACATTATACATTTTCCATCCAACCCACTCATTGTTGCCTGCGCTTTGCCCCCGTGTGCTAAGTTGGGCTCATCAGTTGAAACTTAGCACACCCACCAAGAAGCATGGCTGGAAAATTTATAATGTCCAATAATGGACCATTATATTGGTATTATAAATTTAATCATTCAGGACAAATATTTCATGTTCCCTATGGGAATACACATTTACACGTACTACTTAGTCGAGCTGCTCGTCTCCTTTCTCCCAAGTCTTCCCAGCCCAAACTTTGCAACATTTTTGTAACGCTATTCTTTTGTCGGAATGCTCCCAAAACAAATCGAGCTGCTTTTCTTTGGGTTTTTCCGGTTCTTGAATCAAGTAATCCTGGTGAGGATCCCATACACTGAAACCATACTCTATTTGGGGTCTTACCAGAGACTTGTAAGCCCTCTCCTTTACATTTTCTACAGCAACTTTTTCTCAGCCCATGATAAAAGTAGAACTGGAAACATGGGCTTGTTTTGAAGCACTCGGTCATGGTTATCTGAAACTACAACAGCTGTAACCGTACAGCATAGTACAAAATACACTATAGACAGTACTGGACACTTCCATATACTCCCATACTGAATTGAAAGACATGTTGACAGTGGCGCATCTGGTGGCCTGACCTTAAACATCAGGCGAGGTCTTTCAATTTGACGCCACATAGGCGACCTGCGTGTCTGTGAGGTTGGGGCCCTCCGTATGGTGAATTATGATGAAGATGGCATGCACACCTGGGCCCCGAGCCATCGGAATCGACTAATGAAAGTTAAAATCCCCAGCCCGACCGGGAATCGAACCTGGAACCCTCTGGACCGAAGGCCAGCATGCTAACAATTTAGCTATGGGGCCGGAATGTTGAATGTTTATACTGATAGAAATAATGATAATAATGATTTCATTTTACTCGAATCCTTGGCTGAATGGTCAGCATTGAGGCCTTCTCTTCAGAAGGTCCCAGATTCGATTCCCGGCGGGATTAGGGATTTTAATCGTGTCTTAGAACAGAAATAAGAATAAAACTTCAAACAACAGTTAAAAGATCACACAGGATACCACAAGTAGTTAATATGTCGTCATTCAAGGAATCATTGGCGCGAAGAGCCTCCATATTACAGGATCCAGTAACAACAGCAGAAGGGCTGTGGAATGTGACTAAAAACTGGATAGAGTCCTCTTTGAATGAATCTCGAGTACCAAATACTAGAAGGCAACAGTGGATCTCTGACTTGACCCTTCAGATTGTAGAAGAAAGAAGGTGCCTTAAAAAAATCTGGCATTAACACTAAAGAAAAAAGAGAGCAAATGTCTGATCTTGATAGAAGGATTCAGTCTTCTTGTAGAAGATATAAGAATAATTTCCTTAGTAACATTTGTTTTGAGATTGAAGACCATGCAAATCAAAATCACAGCAAGGATTTTTTTAACAAAATTAGAATAATCACTCGAGAATTCAAGCCATATTCCTGGAATGTACAGAACTCACAGGGTGATGATGTTGTGGATATAGAGAATGTTCTGGAAACATGGAGATTGTACTGCCAGGATCTGTACAGTGAACAATGTAATGCACAAGATCAAGTGAAGACAGACAAACAGTCAGATCCTGAACCTGACATCCTCCGATATGAAGTAGAAATGGCTTTGAAAATGCTGAGAACTGGAAAAGTGTTTGGACCTGATGGAATAAGTGCATAAGTCTTGAAAGCTACAGACGATGCTGGAATTGAAATGCCGTTGAAAATCTGTCAAGCAATATGGAATTCTAGAAGATGGCCCGAGGAATGGGTACAGTCAATCTTTGCCCCAATCCACAAGAAAGGATCGAGGAAAAAATGTGGAAATTATCGCTTAATTGCTTTGATTTCACATGCCAGTAAAGTTATGCTTCATATCCTGCACAAGAGACTCCGGGCATTCCTAGAGTATCAAATTCCTGAAGTCCAGACCGGATTCATGAAAGGAAAAGGAACTCAAGAACAGATCTTAAGCCTAAGACAAATCATAGAAAAGGCTACAGAATTCAATGTTCCGGTATACCTGTGCTTTATTGATTACCAAAAGGCCTTCGATACTGTCAAATGGAACCATCTTTGGAAAATTTTGGATGACATGGGTTTGCCACTCCATTTGATTAATCTCCTCAAGTCCTTGTATAGAGAAAATACAGCCACTGTGAAGATTCAAAACAAACAGTCTCAGCAGTTTCGTACAAGGGCTGAAGTTCACCAAGGATGTATTCTGTCACCGTTACTTTTCAATCTCTATGGTGAATATGCAATGAGAACTGCATTAGATGGCTGGGACAAAGGGTTTTCCATTGGGGGATGCAAGATCAACAACTTGAGATTTGCTGATGATACCATCTTGATAGCATCAACTGAAGAGGAGTTGACAGAGCTGATCAAGAGAGTAGAGGAAGCAAGCCTAGAAATTGGATTACGCCTAAATCGACAGAAAAACAAAGTCATGATTGTTGATCGTAAGAACAACAGTCCACATATCAAACAGATTGGAGGGTGTGAAGTTGTACATCAGTATGTATATCTAGGCTCCTTACTATCCAATTCTGGTGGTTCCAAAGATGAAATAAAGCAAAGAATTGAAATAGCAAAGGTAGTGATGATCCGTCTACGGAAGATCTGGAAAGATAACATCACCATCAATACAAAAAAGAAGCTCGTTGAATCTCTAGTCTTCTCAGCCTTCTTGTATGGCGCAGAGACGTGGACCATCCTCAAATGTGATCGTGAATGGATAGAAAGCTTTGAAATGTGGTGCTGGAGGAAAATGTTAAGGATTCCTTGGACAACTCATCGCACGAACACATCAATCCTGAACCAACTTCAGATAAAAGTTTGTCTATCGTGTAAGGTCTCTCAGCGGATTGTACGCTGCTTTGGGCATATAATGCACCGAGATGGTAGTCTTCAAAAGCTGATTGTTGAGGGCAAAGTCCAGGGAACCAGACAACAAGGACGAGTACCAACGCGATGGATTGACATGGTGAACGGCCCCCTACAGAGTTCTGTCAGAGCAACCACATTGAAAGCTTTAGATAGGGAAGAATGGCAGAGTATGGTTCATCGGCTAGAGGGCTGAATATTATGATAGTCACGACGCCTCAGTCCTGAGGCAAAACAAAGAAGAAGAAGAATTAATTCCTCTGGCTCGGGGACTGGGGAAACACTTTTCTCTTCATATTCAGACATCACATTACACTTCCAACAACCACAGAAACATGCAATAGTGATTACTAGACTTTGGACATTTAGGTTCTAAAATGTTATTTAGCTGCCTAGAATAGATTCTCAAATAGGTCCTAAAACAGTTTTAGGCAGCTTCAATTTTATGTATTTTATTAGGCATCAATTAAAATACCTTGTTTATTTTGCTAAATTGATAAAAAATGTACCGTGCCTGGTTTGGTCCCGTTTGGGGACTGGCTCTGAATTGAGTAGGAGTCAGTCACTACTCTTCAGGGAACAGACTAGAATGGGGGGCCTCAACCCTGACATGGCGCGCCCCAATGGCTGATAGGGGAAGTTCCTGTAGATATGCAGGGCAGGTGCAAATAAGGATATACCAAATAAGCACCCACGGATCAACTGAGGCAATCCACTGCCTTGTGGATGGGGTTTTGACCCAAAGGGCATGGGAGTAAACCCAGAAAGAAAATCAAGCAAGGTCAGAGGCTATAAGGGAGCAGCCCTCTCACTGTCCTAGCTCTATCACAGGGTTAATTACCCGTATGGAGTGAATTTCAAAACAATTCAGAGAAATATTAGATTTGAAGCCGGACAGATCACAAGACGACGAATTGGCGAGAAACGGAATATGAGAATCGGAACCTGGTCATTAAAGCAATTGTTGAGGAATGTGAAAATAGGTTTGTACCTTTAAAGGTAGTAAGGAATGGTAAAGATCCACTATATTATAACAGGGAAGTAAAGAGACTAAGAAGGAGGTGCAGGCTGGAAAGAAATAGTTAGAAATGGCTGTAGAATTAAGGAGAAATTGAAGAAACTTACTAGGAAATTGAATCTAGCAAAGAAGTCAGCTAAGGATAACATGATGGCAAGCATAATTGGTGGCCACACTAATTTTAGTGAAAAATGGAAGAGTATGTATAGGTACTTTAAGGCAGAAACAGGTTCCAAGAAGGACATTCCAGGAATAATTGATGAACAGGGAGAGTGTGTATGTGAGGATCTTCAAAAGGCAGAGGTATTCAGTCAGCAGTATGTAAAGATTGTTGGTTACAAGGATAATGTCCAGATAGAGGAGGTGACTAATGCTAAAGAAGTATTAAAATTTACCTATGACAGCAATGGCATTTACAGTAAGATATACATATTGAAAACTAGAAAAGCAGCCGGAATTGATAAGGTTTCGGGGGATATACTAAAGACAATGGATTGGGATATAGTACCATATCTGAAGGACTTGTTTGATTTTTGTTTGCATGACGGAACTTTACCAAATGAATGGAGAATTGCTATAGTAGCCTCTGTATATAAAGGAAAGGGTGATAGGCATAAAGCTGAAAATTACAGGCCAGTCAGTTTGACATGCATTGTATGTAAGCTTTGGGAAAGCATTCTTTCTGATTATATAAGACATGTTTGCAAAATTAATAAATGGTTTGACAGAAGGCAGTTTGGGTTTAGGAAAGGTTATTCCACTGAAGCCCAACTTATAGGATTCCAGCAAGATATAGCAGATATCCTGGATTCAGGAGGTCAATTGGACTGTATTGCGATTGACTTATCTAAGGCATTTGATGGGGTAGATCATGGGAGACTACTGGCAAAAATGAGTGCAATTGGACTTGACAAAAGAGTGACTGAATGGGTGGCTCTGTTTCTAGAAAATAGAACTCAGAGAATTAGAGTAGGTGAAGCTTTATCTGTCCCTGTAAAAATTAAGAGGGGAATTTCTCAAGGCAGTATTATCGGACCTTTATGTTTTCTTATATATATCAATGATATGTGTAAAGAAGTGGAATCAGAGATAAGGCTTTTCACAGATGATGTTATTCTGTACAGAGTAATAAATAAGCTACAAGATTGTGAGCAACTGCAAAATTACCTCGATAATGTTGTGAGATGGACAGTAGGCAATGGTATGATGATAAATGGAGATAAAAGTCAGGTCGTGTGTTTCACAAATAGGAAAAGTCCTCTTAGTTTTAATTACTGCATTGATGGGGTGAAAGTTCCCTTTGGGGATCAATGTAAATACCTAGGTATAAATATAAGGAAAGATCTTCATTGGGGTAATCACATAAATATGATTGTAAATAAAGGGTACAGATCTCTGCACATGGTTATTAGAGTATTTAGGGGTTGTAGTAAGGTTGTAAAGGAGAGAGCATATTTGTCTCTGGTGAGACCTCAACTTGAGTATGGTTCCAGTGTATGGGACCCTCACCAGGATTACTTGATTCAGGAACTGGAAAAAATCCAAAGAAAAGCAGCTCGATTTGTTCTGGGCGATTTCCAACAAAAGAGTAGCGTTACAAAAATGTTACAAAGTTTGGGCTGGGAAGACTTGGGAGAAAGGAGACGAGCTGCTCAACTAAGTGGTATGTTCACAATGAAGTATTTATTTATTTTCCACCTAGTCGATACAATGATTGCCTAAGGCAATTTTTATTGGTCAAAAGTGGTACATGTTTCGTATATTATCAACATCTTCAGCCACATAACAATGTTTAGATGAAAAATATAAAATAGACAAAGTAATGCTTTAGAGGAAGTGTCCTTGAAATTAACATAAGATTGACAAGATTAAAACAAACAAATAACTCAAGAGAAAATATATAAATTATTTCTACAATAGAAAGCAGTCGTCAAGGAAACACTTGTACAATATTCCATAGAGAAATTGTCCTAATAAATATTCTTTTCTTAATAATCCATGAAAAAAGATCAATTTATAAATTAAAAATTATACAATTTATAAGTAATTATCGAAATGAAGAAATCCTGATATCACAGTGCGGCTCTTATTATTAATGTAGATGAAAATATAACTAATTCCTAGTTGTCAAATCCTATTAAGCCTGCTTTCCTTTGGAACAGTAACTCCTGTCATTCTTTCACAGTTTTGCGCCGGGTGTAATATTGATGATGCGTTCTTCCTTGTTCTTGCACCTGAGGAGGAGGAGGAGGAGCGGGGGATATAGGTGTGTCAAGAACTTCCTTGCTGTCACCTATAGCTTCAACTGAGGAGGAATAAGTTGTAGGGCTATCTGTAGGTGGAGAAATTCCAATTCTTTTTTCTTGATCCTTCTCAAGCATTTTCAAATATACTAGAATTTGATAATATAATGGATTCTTATATTCTACAGCCTCATTAAGGTTATCATTTTTCTTTACAAGTTGGTCTAGATGAATGTACAGGTCTTCATATGTGTTCATTAAGCTGCCCTTTTTTAACTTTTTTATGATGGTCAGGTATGTTCCGAGCTCTCAGTGGAGAGATGGCGTGGGAGGACATCAGTAGACGAATAAGTTTGGATGGTGTCTTTAAAAGTAGGAAAGGTTGCAATATGAAAATAAAGTTGGAATTCAAGAGGACAAACTGGGTCAAGTATTCATTTATAGGAAGGGGAGTTGGGGATTGGAATAACTTACCAAGGGAGATGTTCAATAAATTTCCAATTTCTTTGCAGTCATTTAAGAAAAGGCTAGGAAAACAACAGATAGGGAATCTGCCACCTGGGTGACTCCCCTAAATGCAGATCAGTAGTGATTGATTGATGGAATATTACCTCTCTGACAGACAAGGAAGTGTATGTAAGTGATGGAGGAGGTGAAGAAGTACAAATTCGAAATTCTCAGGATCAGCGAAGTGAAGAAAAAGGGAACAGGGGAGATGGAACTGGAGCAGGGATATGTTCTGAGATATTCAGGAGTAGGTAAGAGAAGTAGAGCTAAAGAAGGAGTTGGAATTACCACAAGTGAACAATTAAGTAATAAAGTGGTGGATTGGAAGGCAGTAAGCCCGAGGATAATGAGATTAGATCTGGATCTGGAAAATAACCAAAATGCTCCAACTGAAGATAGCTATGAGATAGAAAAAGGATATATTTTACTCTGCCCTCCAGAGGACACTGGGCAAAGCTAAAGATACCTATAGCATCAGTGATAATAATGGGGGACTGGAATGCTAGAGTTGGGAATATGATGTGTTCTGGTCATGGAAGCTTGGGAAGGTATGGGGTAGAGAGAACTCTGAACAGCAATGGAAAGAGAATGCTTCAGTTCTGCATAGATAATGAAATACAAAGAGGGAATTCTTTATTCTCTTATAAACAGATCCACCAAATTACCTTCGAGGCAATAGACAGAAATGTACGAAGTACTATAGACTACTATGTGTACACAATGTAACGGTTCAAATCCCGTTACAAGGTAATATCTGTATTTTTTAATTATTATTATTATTATTATTATTATTATTATTATTATTATTATTATTATTATTATTATTATTATTATTATTATTATTATTATTATGTCCGTATTATTATTATTTTATCTGTGAGATTACTATTATTTTGTTATAATTATTATTTATAATTGAGTGTATGCATATATACGTACCGGTATATGTAGATTAACATTAAATACCTGTACAGTGAGAGTTTCGATGTATCAGATGTTGGATATGACATTGCTATATTGTGCAATATTGCTGACATTTCTGTCAAGTCATCGCCACGGCTACGTCATCGTATTTAGTTAGCACTGAGCTCACTTTCTTTGAGAAACCCAGCGAGCCGGCGGCGGTTTCACAACTGTATGTAATATTTGCCGCGCGGTGGGAGTATGTCATTGTTATTTCTGGAGATTACGTAGCTGTGTCAACCAACATCTATAAAAGGTGGATGCATATTGTAGCGTCAGTCATTATTTAAACGGAAGCAGTACAGTGAAGAAGCCAAAATGGATAAGTGAACAGTCATTAGTTCAATGGAAGCTGAACAGTGACGAAGTCTACGAGATGAAGAGGCCTCAGTCGGTCAGTCAACGAGTGTGAACGAGAGATGGAGAAGACTCAGTGAGCCATTAATTAAAAATCAAAAAAATCGAAATCTCTTTATTTGCAAATGAGGTGTCTACCTCGGTGGCAAATGGTACACTAAAATACATTATTGTCAAGCACTAAATATTAAATTAACAAGAGAAGAAATTTTTTCCTATAATACAATATTATACAATTTACGCTAACAATGTTTTCTATTAAACACACACCTCATCCTTAATAAATTTATATTGTTTACAAAATTCTACTTATAAAATCTCCTGTACTACTTACAAATATAGTCAACTGATATACAGTATGTGGAATTACTTCTAATGACACTATAGAACTGGTATAACATAATTATTTACATTGCATATCTTTATTTACTTTTTTTTTTTTTTTTTAACCCGTTCTGGATCCTAAGTAGCATACCGACCTGCTGCGTCTTAACCAGAGCCCCTTTTGCCACCACTTTTCAGAGTTCCTGAAGGGCCTTCACAGCTACCGTAGCGGTCCCAGGGCCCTCGAAGTCCCCACTGTACTTCACCCCTACAGGCAGTCCCCTACTTTGGCTGTCCAAACTCCTTAGAACAGGGGATGGAATTAATTTATTCACACACATTTTTTTTTTTTTTTACAATAACCTGCACTGGTCGAATGCCCTCTAACACTTCATTTATTTTCTCTGTTGCTGTCTATTCTCTTCTTGAATATCTGCACAGATTTTGGAAAAGGATCAAACACTACCCCTGGTAAACTGTTCCACTCCTTCACACCCTTCCCAATGAATGAAAATTTACCCCAATCGCTTCTGCTAAAATACCTTCTAATTTTATATTTGTGGTCAGTCCTGCCGATATAATTATTTTCCAACTGAAGCCTCTCACGGATATCTCCCCATGCTTCTTCTCCTGTATAGGCTCTATATAATCCTGTAAGTCTAGTTTTCTCCCTTCTCTTACTTAAAGTTTCCCACCCAAGTTCCTTTAACATTTCTGATACACTACTCTTTCTCCTGAAATCCCTTGTTACAAATCTTGCTGCTTTCCTCTGCACACTATCTATTTCTTTTATTAGGTATTCTTGGTGAGGATCCCAAACACTGTTTGCATATTCCAATAATGGACGAACCATACTCAAGTAACTTTTTCTTTTAATTCTTTGTTGCATCCTTTAAGTAGCCTCATTATGACATGTAATGATCTGTATGCTTGGTCATTGAGAGAGTGAGGACAAAGCTGGTCGCTCACTTAGTTGAAGACACGGACGCAAGGGCTTACCATGGAGTCAGAGAGGGTAACCATATTGACTTACAAAGAAGTCAGATGATATGGAGAAGAAGCAGTCACAAGGATGTATCACCAAGTTAGGCGTGACACATCTACAGTAAACACCAGATCAAAGGAATACGTCGTAATTACACTCAAAGTGTTGAAGGTACAGTCAAGTGAATCAATGAGGGAAATATTTCGTATAAATTGTTAAATGTCCTGTCAAGAAGAATTCAAATTCATGCCTAGTTTCTTTCAGTTGCAATGTCATAATTTCATATTCTCATCTGTTTTATCGCAACAAGACTCACTATTTTTTATATATTATTTAAAGAATATATTTTGTTCTATCAAACGAATTCATAGTTTTATTTCAATGACAGTAAAATATCTTAACCTCAAAATTAATGGGGAAACCGAACGCCAATCTCCTTTTCCCAGAACATATATGGTATGTTGTCAAAAGTAAGCTTATTACCCCACACCCTAGAGATAGTCAAGATTCCCATTCTATTATTGCTGCACTGAGTGGCAGCTGGCGCTCTTCAAATAACGTATGTGTAAGTAAGCAGGTAAGAAGTAAGTGTGAGTCCAGGGTTCGACGATCGTGTATTTTATTTAATGAATATTAATTTTCACATTTTCATATTAAATGCAGATATTCAGATTTTTCAAGTTAAATGCAGTTTTATAGTATTTGTAAAATTAGTCAAAGAGTCAGGAACATCTCATTTTGGCCCCGCAACGTGGTGCACGAATAAATTCAGAACTTGGTCTGAATGACAGCATATCATAGGTTCATTTTGGGAAGAGTATGCACATTTAAGCCAACGGAATTATTACCGGTAAATGTCAGAAGTGTAACTTTGTGATATATATATATTTGTATTTTGGGGATATGTCAAGGATTTGAAGAGGGAAATTAATTTGAGATCGCGTACTATCACTAGTGAACCAAAGATGGACAAGAAAGACAATAACAAGTCATGTGACGACGAGGTCATTGCTTCTGCGAACATCCAAGGTGAAATTCAGAGTAGGGAGCAGGTGAATACGATGGGAGCTTCTGAGGAAATTCAGGAAAGTGCAGAAATTGAGAAGCACACTGAAACCCAAAAGGAAATCGCGGGGGGAATGAACCGAGATTTTTAAATTTTTTTTAAGGCCGAAATGAGCGGGCTCAAGGAACAAATAATTAGTAGTAACGAAAATAATAAGGAAGAGATGAAAGAATGAATTAGTAATAGTAATGAAAATAGTAATAAACGAATGGAAAAGATGAGTGAAAATAATAAGAAAGAGATGAAAGAATTAATTGATAGTAGTAATGAAAATTGTAATAAACAGATTAACTCTCTAAGTAGTAAAATACAACAAGTAATTAGTAGTAACGGAAATAGTAAGGACGCGATGAAAGAATTAATTAGTACTATTAATGAAAATTGTAATAAACAGATTGACTCTACAAGGAGTAAAATGGAAGAAATGATTGGTAGTTGTAACGAAAATCTTAATGTGATCAATGATAAAATAGATGCGAGTGAATCACTAAATTCGAAAATAGATACCGGTACTAAGGTATTAGGAATAAATGATAATAAATCTAAGTTAGAAAGTAAGTTAGATGAAGAGTGTGTTGAAATTGAAGGCGAAATGAAGTCGAGTCGGAGCGATTTTCATACTCAAATTAAGCATGGTAAAGGAACTGGTACAGAGAATATCGTAGAATTAAGTGATAAAAGTTCTAGTAATCGGGAAGAAATTCATGACGTAGTCGAGAAAAGATTGGGCAAGAGTTACAATGTAGTTGGGGAAGAGATGGGGGAACAGATTAGTAGAAATGAGCAAATTGAAAGCAAACTTGTGGAGGTCACTGAACTACGGAACGAACAGGTAATGCTATCACAGCAGGTGAGAGAGAGAGAGGAAGAATTGCAGGAAGACGTAAGAATAGTGGAAGAGAATTCTGAGAGAGCAGCGGAAGAAGAAGAAGTTGTGAACTGCCAGGGTGTGATACGGCAAGAAATTAGGTGAGTCGGCGGGTGAGGTGATAGTAGCGAGTGGTTTGTTCAGTAGGGATCGTGATTTAACTGGGTTTTCTGGAAAACAGTTCAATTGTATAGAAGTTGTAAAAGTAGTTGAGAGAAGATTTGCAAGTAAGTTGAGGAATAATAATATTGAATGGGAATATGTGCTGGAAATCTTGTTGAATATTTTTATTGGTGAAAGTAAAATATGATTTCAAGTGTACTGGGCTAATATGTCTAATTTAGGAGAGATTAAAGGCAAGTTCATTGATAGGCTTTGGAAGGAACGTGTGCAAGGGCGCGCGCGCGCGCGCGAGAGAGAGCGCATGATATCTGGGGAAAGTAGTATAGTACAGAGAGGGGGAAAATGTTAGCCGTGTATCAGAGAAGTAGTAATCCTGTTGAGCAGAGGATTAATAGTTGTGCCGATGGTGATAGGGGTCAGAGGAGTAACCAGAGAGAATCGGAAGATGGGAGGCGTATGGATTTGAGTTATGAAAGAGAGGGTCAGAAGAGTAACCAGAGAGAATCGGAAGATGGGAGGCGTACGGATTTGAGTTATCAGAGAGACTATGATAGTCTTAATATGAATGTTATCGAGATGTCGTTATCGAGCCAGAGTATTTCAGATTCACAGGGAATCGGATAAATTAAGTCACATGGACAGTCCGAAGGTAGAAGTTGAACAGGTGTGTAGTATAAGTAGTTATGTAATGAAAGTAGATTTAAGAGTACAGTGTGATTGTGACCTAAGTAATGTTAAGTGAGATATTTAAGTAATGACGTAGTCATAGGTAATGAAGTAATTAATCGTAGTAGTAAGTTAGACGTAAGAAGTGTTCTGTTAAAGTGATGTAAGTACTTGTAATACTGGGAATGTGATGTAAGTAGTGAGGTGATAACTCCGACGATAGAAATTGTGATACGAAGAAGGTAAGTGAAGGTAATATTAGATATTATAACAGCTGGTGGGTAAGTCACAGTGAGTAAATGAGATAATAACGGTACCAATCACGATTTAAGATAATTGTAAGTTTCAGCTATGCCTTGTACCAAAGCTTGTGTATTCAGTTGTTTTAGGAGCTAACTTGGTTGCAAATCATGGAGGTAGAATAGACTTTAATTTAGTTAGTGTGTGTTTGTTCTGGGAGAAAAACTAGCAAAGAAGTACGTGTTAATTATGATGGTCTGAGGTAAGTGTTCGGTAACGTGTGTTCTTTAAAGATAGGCGAGAGGTAAGTGAAGTTGTTCCTAGTGAGAGGAAATGTTAGTGTGGGTTACGTGTCTATAACGACCAGTATCCGAGGGATAGTCGGTACGAGGCAGTGACGTGAGGTAATTTGAGTGAATTACAGGAGGAGTAATTGTGTTCGATGTTAGGTAAGCATCGAGATGTTTTTTTTTTGCTATGGGCTTTACGTCGCACCAACACAGATAGGTCTTATGGCGACGATGGGATAGGAAAGGCCTGGGAGTTGGAAGGAAGCGGCCGTGGCCTTAATTAAGGTACAGCCCCAGCATTTGCCTGGTGTGAAAATGGGAAACCACGGAAAACCATTTTCAGGGCTGCCGATAGTGGGATTCGAACCTACTATCTCCCGGATGCAAGCTCACAGCCGCGCGCCTCTACGCGCACGGCCAACTCGCCCGGTGCATCGAGATGTATTTAGTGGTGAGTGAGGAAGAACACGTATATGAACATAAATTTGTAGTACATGACCATTCATCATTTGTGGGAGCTAAGTACCCCCATTCAACTTAAAAATGCTAGTGGAGTCTAAGAATAAATAAACATTATGCTGGATTACGGAATAATGGAACCATCTTGTAGCCATAGTATTGATCCTTTTGTTATTGTTGCCAAGAAGGATTTGATTTATTGATATATGTATGTTAATTAGGGCAAAATTGATTCAGTTTGAGTGACAGAGTGCTACTCAGAGTTCCATTTTCATCATCTGCAGAGGCGGGAAATATGTCTAAATTCTTTCTTTTGTATCAGGGGCATTTCACTATTGTGAACCGTATCGGGAAGTGTGCATATTCTTTAAAAGATCAGGAAGGGAAGATTGTCGGTACTTATAACATTAGGAATTTGAAGAAGTACTTCACGTGAGATTTGTTGAGATAAGAATAAGATGATTAATTCTTGTAATAAACTGGCAAAATAAAACTAACATATGTGAATTTGCGTGTGAACCAAGTGTCGTATTGGTGTATTGGAAGAATAAGTGCTACATTGTCATGTGTTGTGTGGAAAAACGGAGAACAGGACATTGGGCAGTTAACTGCGATAACAATATGTGAGAAAGTTCTCATATAAGTGAATTTTCACGAAATGTTTTGATATGTTAAAAAAAAGAATAATGTAGTATAATCAAGTAAAATTATTTGTATGCATTTAATCAAGTGCTATACTCTTGTGATTTGTATGAGAGAAAAAGAGAATGGGACACTAGACAGTTATGTACGATGGCAATGTGCGAGAAAAATTCTCATATATGTGATGTTTTATAAAATGTATGGATGTTGAAAAAGAATATTGTTGTATACTCATTTAAAGTGTTTATCTGTGTCAGTGTTATATATATAATTTTGTTCATAAATCAATCGATTCTTTGTTCTTCGATTTATTTATGAGGAAGACGAATTGTAACGGTTCAAATCCCGTTACAAGGTAATATCTGTATATTATTATTATTATTATTATTATTATTATTATTATTATTATTATTATTATTATTATTATTATTATTATTGCATCTGTGATATTATTATTATTATTATTATTATTATTATTATTATTATTATTATTATTATTATTATTATTATTATTATTATGTCCGTATTATTATTATTTTATCTGTGAGATTACTATTATTTTGTTATAATTATTATTTATAATTGAGTGTATGCATATATACGTACCGGTATATGTAGATTAACATTAAATACCTGTACAGTGAGAGTTTCGATGTATCAGATGTTGGATATGACATTGCTATATTGTGCAATATTGCTGACATTTCTGTCAAGTCATCGCCATGGCTACGTCATCGTATTTAGTTAGCACTGAGCTCACTTTCTTTGAGAAACCCAGTGAGCCGGCGGCGGTTTCACAACTGTATGTAATATTTGCCGCGCGGTGGGAGTATGTCATTGTTATTTCTGGAGATACGTAGCTGTGTCAACCAACGTCTATAAAAGGTGGATGCATATTGTAGCGTCAGTCATTATTTAAACGGAAGCAGTACAGTGAAGAAGCCAAAATGGATAAGTGAACAGTCATTAGTTCAACGGAAGCTGAACAGTGAAGAAGTCTACGAGATGAAGAGGCCTCAGTCGGTCAGTCAACGAGTGTGAACGAGAGATGGAGAAGACTCAGTGAGCCATTAATTATTGGTCATTGAGAGAGTGAGGACAAAGCTGGTCGCTCACTTAGTTGAAGACACGGACGCAAGGGCTTACCATGGAGTCAGAGAGGGTAACCATATTGACTTACAAAGAAGTCAGATGATATGGAGAAGAAGCAGTCACAAGGATGTATCACCAAGTTAGGCGTGACACATCTACAGTAAACACCAGATCAAAGGAATACGTCGTAATTACACTCAAAGTGTTGAAGGTACAGTCAAGTGAATCAATGAGGGAAATATTTCGTATAAATTGTTAAATGTCCTGTCAAGAAGAATTCAAATTCATGCCTAGTTTCTTTCAGTTGCAATGTCATAATTTCATATTCTCATCTGTTTTATCGCAACAAGACTCACTATTTTTTATATATTATTTAAAGAATATATTTTGTTCTATCAAACGAATTCATAGTTTTATTTCAATGACAGTAAAATATCTTAACCTCAAAATTAATGGGGAAACCGAACGAAAATCTCCTTTTCCCAGAACATATATGGTATGTTGTCAAAAGTAAGCTTATTACCCCACACCCTAGAGATAGTCAAGATTCCCATTCTATTATTGCTGCACTGAGTGGCAGCTGGCGCCCTTCAAATAACGTATGTGTAAGTAAGCAGGTAAGAAGTAAGTGTGAGTCCAGGGTTCGACGATCGTGTATTTTATTTAATGAATATTAATTTTCACATTTTCATATTAAATGCAGATATTCAGATTTTTCAAGTTAAATGCAGTTTTATAATATTTGTAAAATTAGTCAGCGACTTAGGAAAGTCTCAACAAAGAATACCCACTATGATGTATGGAACTCAACACTGAATATCGTTTATTGGTAATGGAAACCCGGTTCAGATATATACGAGAATCAGCAAAAATGAATTATGTCAAAGTGAAAGTATCTGTCTTAGAGGATATCTCCAAGTGAGGCTAACAATACAAAAGTCTCTCTTTCGCAACCATTCTATTTAGCGTAGTATATTAGTTATAATTTTTTAATACTTAGAAATATCTGCTAACGCGATTCATTTTATACCAATTTTCTACTCATTTATTTTTCTCACTTTATCACATAATTTCTAAATCCTTAAATTATTTTATATTTGTATAGGCTACTGAAATCATCGTACGTCTTTGAACGATCTGCTATTGAACTATTGAACCCTTTGTACCATATTGTACTCATGACAAGTAATGAGTGTGTCTTATCTGATTTACTATACGATGTTAGTGTGAGAAACACAAGAAATCTTAAAGTCATTCATATCAATTCTCAGTCTCTTGTCGACTCCCCCCATGTATCTGAGTTCCGGCACATTTTCGGCAAGAGTTCGTTTGATATTATCGCAGTCAGTGAAACATTTCTTAAACCTTCAGTACCAGATTCTGCCATCTGTCTCGATGGGTATAATGTTTTCCGTAACGACAGATTAAACAGACCCGCTGGTAGTGTTGCAGTTTATTTGAAGAATAGCATAAAATGTAGTGTACTTAGTAAATCTCCTGGAGAGTACAGTAAGAAACCTGAGTACATAATCCTTGATATAGCCCTTTCAAATACTGAAATTCTTTTCGCTTGTATATATCGTCCACCAAAAGTAGGGTTCATGGATACATTCCTGAATGATATGTATTCTCATGTTATGAATTATAAATATATATTCGTTGTGGGCGATGTTAATGCTCGGTTCGGAACTGGGACGTTTGAAAGCGAAAATATACGTAATGTGCTCAACGCTTGTAACCTTGACTGCCTTCCATTCCATCCAACCTTTCATACTGCCACTTCCGATAGCACTCTCGACATAATCTCGTCGAACTGCAATGAGTTGGTAGTGGAATACGGACAGGAACCAGCTGCCGGTTTTTCTGGTCATGACTTGCTGTATGCTGTATTCATTTTATCCACGCCAAAACATATTCCTAAAACTATTCTTATTCGAGACTTTAGTAAATTTGACGTGAACAATTTTCGTGCTGACGCTGAATTACTACCCTGGCATATGTTTTTTCAGTCTAATGACGTAGATCAAAAAGTATCTCTCTTCAACAGCTTTGTACTTTCACTCTATGACAAGAATGCGCCCCAAAAAAGAATCCTCGTAAAACACCGGTCATCACCATGGTTCAATAAGCGTATTAAGGAATTGATAAGTAAACGGGACAGAGCTAGGAAGAAATTTATTAAAACTAAACTTCCATATGATTACGAGCAATTCAGGATCTTACGTAACGAGACAAAACAAGTAATTAGGAACACTAAAGTGAAGTATACGTACAACATCTTCCGTAATTGTAAGAGCACCTCAGCTTCTTGGCGTGCTGCAAAATCTCTTGGTATTGGAGTCAGTCACTCTCTAGATAGCCAGATGCCTGTTACTCCATCTGAATTAAATGAATATTACATGACATCAGTCTCTAACTCCAACTCTCCGAAAGTATCAGAGACTGCCAAACATTATAGACATCTCACTCCGAGTAACAGAGATAAATTCTATTTCATGTACGTACACCCTTCACAGGTAGAAAAAGCAGTCATATCAATACGAACTAAAGCTAAAGGTCCAGATAATATTCCAGTATCCATGATTTCTACCTGCATGGACATATTTCTTCCTGCCCTTGTGCACTTATTTAACTTCTCTCTACAGAATGGAGTTTATCCTCAGACTGGAAGCGTGCCAATGTACGTCCTGTGCCCAAAAAGAAAACACCAACAGTCTGTAGTGATTTTAGGCCTATCAACATCCTCTGTGCACTTAGTAAGGCACTAGAAAAATTGTTCATGAGCAGATATGTGAATATTTGTCTAAATACAACATTCTAAATCCCTACCAATCTGGCTTCAAGAAGGGCCATAGTACTACTACTGCTCTTCTGAAGGTTACAGATGATATTCGCGCGGCCACCGATAAGAGGCAGCTTACTATCTTATGTCTCTTTGATTTCTCTAAGACTTTTGACTCTGTTAATCATGAGTTGTTTCTTGCTAAGCTGAAGTCAATTGGCTTCTCCCAGAGTGCTCTGTCGTGGTTTGAATCATATCTGTCAAATAGATCACAAAGAGTCATGTTCGTTGACGGTCCATTCTCTAGCTGAAATCAGTAAACTGTGGCGTGCCACAAGGATCAGTCCTCGGTCCTTTATGTTTTTCTATTTATATTAATGAGATATCTGAAGTCTTTAAAAGCAGTACCTTTCACATGTATGCGGATGACTTACAAGCTTACTTCCACTTTTGTCCCACTAACGCATATTCTTGTATAACGCATTTTAACCATGACATCTCTCGGTTGATTGAATGGAGTGCAAATCATAACCTCCAATTAAATGTAGCTAAGACCCAGCTTATTTGCATAGGTTACACAAAACTCCTGAAAACTGTTGACCTCAAATCCCTCCCAGCAATAAAAATTCTAGAGACAGATATTCATTATAGTGACACCGTTAACAATCTAGGTCTAATTTTCGACAGAACCTTATCCTGGTCTGATCATACGTCAAATGTAATCCGAAAAGTTGTGTCATCCATGCATATTTTGAAACGTAACGTGTCATGTACACCACCTTTCATGCGAAAAAAACTACTTGTTCAACGTCTTATATTTCCAATAATTGACTATGGTGCAGTCGTATACAACGACTTATCTGAAACTTTGAACATAAAACTACAGAGGGTACAAAACGCATGTGTTCGTTACGTTACAAATGCCAGGCGTGATGAACACATAACACCCTATTACATACAGCTACAATGGTTGAAACTCCATGAACGTCGAAAAATCTCAGTAGCTGTTGCCACGCAGAAAATTCTCAAACTGAAGACACCATCCTACCTTTATAATGCATTTAAACCTATGGAGTCGGTACATAACAGAGATAATAGGTTTATAAAAACCACCCTTCAAATTCCCCTTCATCGTACCACTAGATTTAACAAATCCTTTGTTTGCACTGCATCACGTATCCTTAACGTCTTTAATCTTCACCGTTTCGCAAATAACACTAATTGTACACAACTAAAGCAGTTCTTAACATCTATCTTTCTGAAGGAGTACGCAAGAGGCTGAGATCAGGCATTCTTGTGTCGAACAATCAGAAATATGTATATTTCGAAGAAAATTGTTTCTCTGCCTTAGCTTTATATTCTTTAAATCCATGTAGTCCAAAATAACAGAAGGGCTTAATGACTTAATTTCTTATTATATATTGTATGTCTTAACCTTACTGGATTTGGTATCTGTATTTTCATTTTTTTATGTTTCATGTTTAGTTTAATAATTTAATATTATAAAAATGTAGTTACTGTGATCATAAATCTGTATTGTATTATAAGAAGGCTTTTCAGCCTCAGTGGCATGTAAATCATGATCAATAAATTCAATTCAATTCAAGTGACGGGAGTATGAAAATAAGTTGAGCAAAAAAATCATACAAAAGGAGCAAAATCACAGATATATGTGGAACATGGAAGACAAATGGAAGGTGATGAAAGAGACGATTGACGAGGTAACTACAGAGGTGCGAGGGATCAGAGTCAAAGGAAATAGGAGACAGACAAGATGGTGAAGCGAAACAGTAAAGGAAAGGGGTTCCAGCCAAGAAGAAAGCATGGAAAAGATATATGAAATCCAAAAGTGAGGAAGACAAAGGAACATATATACAACTAAGAAATGCAGCAGGGAGAGCAGTCAAGGAAGCTAAAAAGGAATCCTGGGAACAGTTTGGAAGGGAAATAGAAGAAAGTTATAAGGAAAATCAAAGAAATTTCTGGCAAGTGGTGAAAAGATGGGAAAACAGGGGAAAGAAAATCAGAAACTTTAAGAATGAAAATAACAGGCTGAAAACCAACATAAATGACATCCTGGAAGTGTGGAGCGAATATTACTCAGAAACCTTCAAGGAAAGCAATAGAATGGTGGGCATGACACCAATGGAAGAGGATGACAGTGGAGAGAGTGAAAAGCAAGAAGGTATTAGTTTGAAGGAAGTGCATGAGGCAATTAAGGCAATCAAAACTGATAATACAGCAGGCTGGGATAATATTTACATGGAGTTTGTGAAATTTGGAGGAAGAGAACTAGAGAAATGGATCTAGGATCTCTTCAAATTAGTTTGGGACTCTGATAAAATACCAGAAGATTGGGAGCGGAATATCAGAGTTCCCATTCACAAGAAAGGGAGCTTAACTGACTGTCATAATTACAGAACGATATGCTTAGCATCAGTTCTCCAGAAGTTATATTCAACTATAATAGAGAAGAGACCTAGAAAGCAAGTGGAGGAAGAATTGGAAGAAGAACAGGCTGGATTTAGACCCCATCGGCAAACACAAGATTGGATCTTCTGTTTGAGAAATGCAACAGAAATGACCCTAATTCGGGAAGGAATACTATTTGCAACATTTATCGACTTGAAGTCGGCATTTGACAGAGTACCGAGAGGAAAGCTATGGATGGCTTTACAGAAGGCACATACTACGCCCAAACTGACTAGCGTGATTAAAAGTATACACAGGAGGGTTATAGGTATAGTGAGGATAAATGGTCAAACCTCCAAGGAATTTACTATGGAAAGAGAGGTCAAGCAAGGTGACGGACTTAGTCCTCTACTCTTTAGAATATCCATGGATCAAGTTATTAACAATGTAAGAGGCGAACAAGTAAATGCAAAGTTGGAAATTTCAAGTGAGACCAGTGTGGGTACAGGCACTAGTATACGCAGATGGTATCGCACTTCTGGCAACAGATAGAGATAAATTACAGAGGGCAGTGATGGAATGGGTGTGCGCACTCCAAGACAGGGGATGGAAGATAATGCTAGTAAAAGTAAAGTTATGCATCTTACTAGGAAAGAACAAAAAGATCTTAACATCATGTGGCAGAATAAGATTTTAGAAAAGGTTCAGCAGTTTGAATATATAGGCAGCATCATAACAGCAGATGGGAAAATGGATTCTGAAATAATTCACAGAATCCATAAAGCTAACAATCTATATTATAATGTTAATAATACCTTCATAGGAAAGAGAGAAGTTACCAGGAAATCAAAAATGAGAATATACAAATCAGTATATCATCCTGTGCTGACGTACAGATCTGAAAGCTGGACACTGCAGAGTAATTTAGAGAGGAGACTCATTGCCACAGAAATTAAGTATTTGCGTAAAACAGTTGGAAGGACAAGGAGTGATGTGGTTAGAAATACTAGGACAAGGGAAGAGTGTCTTAACCAAGAACCACTGATCAGTTTAATTGAAAAGAAGGAACTTGGATGGTTGGGGCACCTGGTGAGGATGGAAGAGGAAAGGGAACCTAAACAAATATTCCAAGCAAGACCAGAGGGAAAAAGATGGAGGGGACGCCCGAGGCTGGAGTGGGACACCTACGTCTTTGACCTGGCACGAAAGAGGGGAAAGTATCCAGCAGAATTGAGAAGATTGGCACTGGACCGGATTTCATATGGGAAGTGGCTGAAGGACCCTGCGAGGGCATAAAGGCAAAAGAGAAAGAAGAAGAAGATAAAAGTGGTCAAATGAGTTTTCCCATTTTACATCGGATGGTAAAATTATATTCTGTGATGTTTGTAGCAAACAACGGCTTGGAACCTGACACTTTCACACTTTCGGCATAATTCACGCACTGAACATACGGGAATACCGAAATGTTCTCACAGAATGAAACAGAGGTTGGTTTTCTTTGTCAGCATCAGTCGATACTGATCTGCATTTAGGGCAGTCGCCGAGGTGGCATATATAGCCTATCTGTTGTTTTCCTAGCCTTTTCTTAAATGATTTCAAAGAAATTGGAAATTTATTGAACGTCTCCCTTGGTGAGTTATTCCAATCCCTATAAATGAATATTTGTCCCAATTTGTCGTCTTGAATTCCAACTTCATCTTCATATTGTGATCTTTCCTACTTTTAAAGACGCCACTCAAAGTTACTCGTCTACTAATGTCATTCCACACCATCTCTCCGCTGACAGCTCGGAACATACCACTTATTACATTACATGTTATGAGTCTCATTTGTTTGAAACATTTTACATACCACTTAGTCGAGCAGCTCGTCTTCTTTCTCCCAATTCTTCCCATCCCAAACTTTGCAACATTTTTGTAACGCTACTCTTTTTTCGGAAATCACCCAGAACAAATCGAGCTGCTCTTGTTTGAATTTTTCCAGTTCATGAATCAAGTAATCCTGGCGAGCGTCCTATACACATGAACCGTACTCTAGTTGGGGTCTTACCAGAGACTTATATGCCCTCTCCTTTACATTCTTACCACAACCCCTAAACACCCTCATAACCACATGCAGAGATCTATACCCTTTATTTACAATCCCATTTATGTGATTAGCCCAATGAAGATCTTTACTTATATTAACACCTAGATACTTACAATGATCCCCAGAAGGAACTTGTCATGTCATTGGATAAGCCTACATTCTGGTGACAGACTACGGGAGTGTTCACTGCGTGTCGTTCTAGATGATGATGATGATGATGATGATGATGATGCTTGTTGTTTAAAGGGGCCTGACATCTAAGGTCGTAAGACTTCCCGGGGAGTGTCGTTTACAGCTTTCCAATTTTAAGTTTTTCTTTAAGATACTGAAAACGAGTCAGCATATATTTTTATATTCTCGTCTCCAAATATGTTAAAAGCATTTTAACTAATTTAGAGATAAAATACGAATTATAGGAATATAGTTAAATATAGGCTCTAACGTCAGTTCAAGCATTTTAGGCACTATAGGACCACCGTTCCTAACCTTATAAATACATGAAACGTGTAAATACAACTTCATTTTAAGTTATCTCTCCAAGAACAAAATACGTTGTAGGTCATTCCCTAAAATCCGAGGTCTAGTGATTACACATCTCCATACAGGGTTGTGTCAGGAAGGGCAACCGGTCGTAAAATAGGGCCAAATCCTCATATGCGACACAGCTCTGAGACCCCGAAGTCACCTTCCGACAATATGCCCCTCTGAATAAAGCATACGTATTAAGCCTTAAAGCCGCCATCCTGTTTCAAGTTCAGCTTCAAGCTCCCTTAAGTCACTTTCCAATGTTACGCCCCTATGAATAAAGCATATGTATTAAGCCGTGTAGCCGCCATCTTGCTCCACGTTCAGCTCCAAGTTCGGGAAGTTTAATTTAGGTTAATGCGTGGTCAGTGGAAGATTAAGCCTGCACTTTTAGCCAGGGTGTAGAAAAGGGCAACCGGTTAGTTAACGCCTGATCAGCTGCCTCTGTGGATCAGCGGTAGAGTGTCGGCCTCCGGATCCCAAGATAGCGGGTTCAAACCCGGCAGAGGTAGTCGGATTTTTGAAGGGCGGAAAAAAGTCCAATCGACACTCCATGTCGTACGATGTCGGCATGTAAAAGATCTCTGGTGACACATTTGGTGTTTACCCGACAAAATTCATTAAATCTCAGCCATAGACGCTCAAGAGAGTTTCGGTTTACTCGGTCTGCCATCTAGTGGGGCCTAGAGTGAAACGGAACGACGAAATTGACGAGCAGACAGCCAGATGGCGTCAAACTGAAATGTCTGCACACGGTAGCTGAGGCCATACGATTATTATTATTATCAGCGTAAGGTTGAGCCTGCTCTTTTTTACCAGGGTGTGAGTTAAGTTATGTTAAGCGTGGTCAGCGTAACATTAGACCTGCACTTTTATGTAGTTAGCCCGGGTATCGTACTTAAAGTCTGTTAAATTAAGCTTACACGTATGTGGTTAGTGTGGGTGGTAAGGTTAGGTTAACATGTGGTCAGCATAACTTTAGGCATGCACTTTTATGCAGTTAGTCCGTTTCGAAGCCTGTAATGTTAAGCTTCCACTCTCATGCGGTTAGTCCGGGTGTAAAACTTTGAGTCTCTTCGGTTAAGCTTGTACTCTTAAGACTTCGAACTAGAGTCTGTACGGTTAACGCTCTCAGGCCTGGGGTCGAACCCGAGGTCTGGAAGATTAAGCCTGGACACGTAGCCAGCGTGAGGTCATTGAGATTAAGAGCGCGCTCTTAGCCAACCACCCTACTTTTCAAGTGAGGTCACACGAGGTAAAGCACGCACACTTTGTCAGCACATTCCATGAGGTGGAGGCCTCCCCCAGAACCGGGTGCTGGTGGTGGTACCAGAATACATATATTTTATACTACTGATGGGATAGTGAAATCGGGTACAGCGTTTCATAACAAACACAGCGCGCGACGAACACACATTTTTTGTTTGATTTTATTTCCTCGTACACATTCCACTTCCCGTCACTGTTTCTCATAGGGACGTTCTGCGTTGCCGCGTTGAATAACAAACAGAGCGCGCACCGAACACACCTCTTTTGTTTGATTTTATTTCTTCGTACAAATTCCACTTCCCATCACTTTTTCTCATAAGGACGTTCTGCGTCCAGTTGCAGTTTTACAAATGATTGGATTCCTAATTTAGAAATGTCACACTATGAGTATCAATCAATCAATCAATCAATCAATACTGATCTGCATTTAGGGCAGTCGCCCAGGCGGCAGATTCCCTATCTGTTGCTTTCCTAGCCTTTTCCTAAATGATTTCAAAGAAATTGGAAATTTATTGAACGTCTCCCTTGGTAAGTTATTCCAATCCCTAACTCCCCTTCCTATAAATGAATATTTGCCCCAGTTAGTCCTCTTGAATTCCAACTTTATCTTCATATTGTGATCTTTCCTACTTTTATAAACGCCATTCAAACTTATTCGTCTACTAATGTCATTCCACGCCAACTCTCCGCTGACAGCTCGGAACATACCACTTAGTCGAGCAGCTCTTCTTCTTTCTCTCAATTCTTCCCAACCCAAACATTGCAACATTTTTGTAACGCTACTCTTTTGTCGGAAATCACCCAGAACAAATCGAGCTGCTTTTCTTTGGATTTTTTCCAGTTCTTGAATCAGGTAATCCTGGTGAGGGTCCCATACAATGGAACCATACTCTAGTTGGTGTCTTACCAGAGACTTATATGCCCTCTCCTTTACATCCTTACTACAACCCCTAAACATCCTCATAACCATGTGCAGAGATCTGTACCCTTTATTTACAATCCCATTTATGTGATTACCCCAATGAAGATCTTTCCTTATATTAACACCTAGATACTTACAATGATCCCCAAAAGGAACTTTCACCCCATCAACGCAGTAATTAAAACTGAGAGGACTTTTCCTATTTGTGAAACTCACAACCTGACTTTTAACCCCGTTTATCATTATACCATTGCCTGCTGTCCATCTCACAACATTTTCGAGGTCACGCTGCAGTTGCTCACAATCTTGTAACTTATTTATCACTCTATAGAGAATAACATCATCCGCAAAAAGCCTTACCTCCGATTCCACTCCTTTACTCATATCATTTATATATATAAGAAAACATAAAGGTCCGAAAATACTGCCTTGAGGAATTCCCCTCTTAATTATTACAGGGTCAGATAAAGCTTCACCTACCCTAATTCTCTGAGATCTATTTTCTAGAAATATAGCAACCCATTCAGTCACTCTTTTGCCCTGTCCAATTGCACTCATATTTGCCAGTAGTCTCCCATGATCCACCCTATCAAATGCTTTAGACAGGTCAATCGCGATACAGTCCTTTTGACCTCCAGAATCCAAGATATCTGCTATATCTTGCTGGAATCCTACAAGTTGAGCTTCAGTGGAATAACCTTTCCTAAAACCGAATTGCCTTCTATCGAACCAGTTATTAATTTCGCAAACATGTCTAATATAATCAGAAAGAATGCCTTCCCAAAGCTTACATACAATGTATGTCAAACTTACTGGCCTGTAATTTTCAGCTTTATGTCTATCACCCTTTCCTTTATACACAGGGGCTACTATAGCAACTCTCCATTCATCTGGTATAGCTCCTCCGACCAAACAATAATCAAATAAGTACTTCAGATATGGTACTCTATCCCAACCCATTGTCTTTAGTATATCCCCAGAATTCTGATCAATTCCAGCCGCTTTTCTAGTTTTCAACTTTTGTATCTTATTGTAAATGTCATTGTTATCATATGTAAATTTTATTACTTCTTTGGCTTTAGTCTCCTCTTCTATCTCGACATTTTCCTTGTAACCAACAATCTTTACATACTGCTGACAGAATACTTCTGCCTTTTGAAGATCCTCACATACACACTCCCCTTGTTCATTAATTATTCCTGGAATGTCCTTCTTGGAACCTGTTTCTGCCTTAAAATACCTATACATACCCTTCCAGTTTTCACTAAAATTCGTATGACTGCCAATTATGCTTGCCATCATGTTATCCTTAGCTGCCTTCTTTGCTAGATTAAATTTTCTAGCAAGTTCCTTCAATTTCTCCTTACTTCCACAGCCATTTCTAACTCTATTTCTTTCCAGTCTGCACCTCCTTCTTAGTATCTTTATTTCTCTATTATAATAAGGTGGGTCTTTACC
Source organism: Anabrus simplex (assembly GCF_040414725.1). Lineage (NCBI taxonomy): Eukaryota > Metazoa > Arthropoda > Insecta > Orthoptera > Tettigoniidae > Anabrus > Anabrus simplex. The sequence goes on along the minus strand of NC_090266.1, from coordinate 43,802,336 downwards.
ATTCCTTACCACCCTTAATGGTACAAACCTGTTTTCGCATTCCTGAACAATTTCTTTAAACCCATCCTAGAGTCTGTTTACATTTTTATTTACCGTTTTCCACCGATCATAATTACTTTTTAGAAACTGCCTCATGCCTGCTTTATCAGCCATATGGTACTGCCTAACAGTCCTACTTTTAAGACCTTCCTTTCTATCACATTTATTTTTAACTACCACAAAAACAGCTTCATGATCACTAATACCGTCTATTACTTCAGTTTCCCTATAGAGCTCATCTGGTTTTATCAGCACGACATCCAGGATATTTTTCCCTCTGGTTGGTTCCATCACTTTCTGAATCAGCTCTCCTTCCCATATTAACTTATTTGCCATTTGTTGGTCATGCTTCCTGTCGTTCGCATTTCCTTCCCAATTGACATCTGGCAAATTCAGATCATCCGCTACAATCACATTTCTTTCCACGTCGTTTCCCACATAGCTGACTATCCTATCAAATAATTCCGAATCGGCGTCAGTGCTACCCTTTCCCGATCTGTACACTCCAAATATATCAAGTTGCCTATTATCTTTAGAAATGAGCCTTACACCTAGAATTTCATGTGTCTCATCTTTAACTTTTTCGTAGCTTACAAATTCTTCTTTCACCAGAATGAACACTCCCCCTCCCACTCTTCCTATCCTATCTCTACGATACACACTCCAGTGCCGGGAGAAAATTTCTGCATCCATTATATCATTTCTCAGCCATGATTCAACTCCTATTACAATATCTGGTAAATATATATCTATTAAATTACTTAATTCTATTCCTTTCCTTACAATACTTCTACAGTTCAACACTAACAATTTTATGTCATCCCTACTTGATTTCCAGTTCCCTGTTCCCTTATCACCGCTCCTAGTATGAGCAATGTATGTTCTAAAACAATGGGTGCTGAGTCAGCATTTTTCTACGAGGCCATTGACCTCTAGATGAGTAGTGATGATGATTGATGATGATGCTTGCTGTTTTTGTTGATATATCTTCATTTCTGCTCGTTACACCGGTTTAGGTAATCAAATTATACCATTGAAACACCAGCTTCTTCACACACATCCATTTATTACGAGCTCTTCTTCTTCTTCATGTACGTTGTTGGGCTTAGTCGTTGCCTACGTTATATACTTCTTCTTCTTCTTCTCCTTGATAGGTTTGTTTGGGTTTGAGTCGTACTGTTACCCAGTCACTAAAAGAACTTTTATCTTCTCTTTTATAAGAAATGAGACTTGATATACACACACGCATCCTAACTCAAAGGTTTTTATTCACACGTAAATTCGTAAAATTATTGGTAAAGTCAAGGTATCTCGCCATTGTATTCAACACCAAGAGATAGGCCTACAATGTCGCGTTAAAAAATGTAGAAGTGCAATTCCCATGCAATCTGCGAAAAAGCAATGGAAGTAGTATAATACAGGGATTCGGCCGCCACATCCACCTCCGGCTCCGAGGGGCACGCTCCACCTCCTCCTCCCGAGGGGCCTTCCCAGGGGCATGCTCCACCTCCTCCTTCCGGGAGGCCTTCCCAGGGGCCCTTTCCTCCGCAGCCAGGGGCCACTTCCAGTGCTGCCAACTTAACCTTACTAGCTCGAAATTTGAATTGGTAAACAAAGCCACGTGCTTTTTGACAGACAGCAACGCATCGCTAACCTCACTGCCGCCATCCTGGCGGACCTAAACCTCAGTGCTGCCAACTTAACCTCACTAGCGCCAGATTTGAATCGGTAAACAAAGCCACATGCTTTTTTGACACCCACGTGCTTTTTAACAGCTATCATCGACAACAACGTATTGCTAACCTCAGTGCTGCCATCTCGACGGGCCTAAACCTCAGTTCTGCCAACTTAACCTCACTAGCGCGAGATTTGAATCGGTAAACAAAGCCACGTGCTTTTTTGACAGCTGTCATCCGCCATCTTTAATTAAGAGAGCACCGCGCTGCCCTCTTTCAGGCAATTTCGCCACCTGTTATCCGCCATCTTTAATCAACAGAACACCGTGCTGCCCTCTTTATGGCTACTACCTTTAGCACGTAGTAGCGGTTAATTTGAAAAGTTCTGTTAGATGCCATCAGCCATTTTAATCAAGAGAGCACAGTTCTGCACTCTTTAGTTGAAATGTGGTGGTGGCAAATTTCACGTGCTCTTGTTTGGAAACAAACCCACGTGCTTTTTTGACAGCTACCATCCGCAATCTTTAATCAACAGAGCACCGTGCTGCACTATTTAGCTACATACCTTTGAAATGTTGTGGCGGCAATTTAAAAAATTCAACGTGCTCTTGTTTGGAAACAAACCTACGTGCTCTTTTGACAGCTGTCATCCACCATCTTTAATCGAGAGAGCACCGTGCTGCACTCTTTGGTTGAAATGTGGTGGTGGCAATTTGAAAAATTCCACATTCTCTTGTTTGGAAACAAACTCACATGCTTTTTTGACAGCTGTCATCCGCCATCTTTCATCAACAGAGCACCGTGCTGCACTCTTTAACTACATAGCTTTGAAATGTGGTGGGGAAAAATTCCACATTCTCCTGTTTGGAAACAAATGCACGTGCTTTTTGACAGCTGCCATCCACCATCTTTAATCAAGAGAGCACCGTGCTGCACTCTTTAGCTACATACCTTTGAAATGTGGTGGCGGCAATTTGAAAAATTCCACATTCTGTTGTTTGGAAACAAACTCACGTGCTTTTTTGACAGCTGTCATCCACCACCCTTAATCAAGAGAGCACCGTGCTGCACTCTTTAGGTACATATATTTAACATGTGGTGGCGGACAATTTGAAAAATGCTTTTTGACAGCAGCCATCTTTAATCTACAGAGCACCGTGCTGCTATCTTTATCGTAGTAGTGGGCAATTTCTACGTTACAGCTGTCATCCGCCATCTTGCATCGCAAACCTCAGTGCTGCACTCTTTAGCTACTACCGTTGAGGCGGATAATTAAAAAAAATTCTACAGCAGCCATCTCTCGACGCTAATTGCACAAGATGGCGGCTATACATGACTCCTTAAGGGTGCTTACGCAAGATGGCTGCTATACATAGGTTCTTATGAGACGTCCTTGGGATGCTTGCGCAAGATGGCGGCTATACATGGCTCCTTATGAGACGCCCTAGGGATGCTTGCTTAAGATGGCGGCTGCTCTTATGGGACGGCTTAAGGGTGCTTGCACGAGAGGGCTTGAGACGCCCTAAGGATGCTTGCGCAAAATGGCGGACATAAGATGGCGGCTATACACGACTTCTTATGAGACGCCTTAAGGGTGTTTGCGCAAGATGGCTGCTGCTCTTATCAAGAAAGCTAGCTTAAAGGCTAACGTGTCGTGCTAGTTCGATTCATTAAATTTGTGGCTTAAATGCAAAATGTTAAATATCTCGAAAACGGTGCGTCGTAGAGCAAAACGTACAAAATTTTTCCGCCCAACACGCAGGTTCGCAGTATGAAGAACATGATAGCATAAGAAAAACATAGTCTAATATGAGATCAACGGTTCGGTTTCTACTTAGGTCCTTTGGCATTTGCTCTGTTTTAGCTTGTATTGAAGCAAGTTTCTGTAACATGATCAGGTCTAGCTACGGTAGAGAGTATAACGTGCCGTGCCGGTTCGATTCATTAAATTTGGGGCTTAAATGCAAAATGTTAAATATCTCGAAAACGGTGTATCGTAGAGGAAAACGGACAAAATTTTTCCGCCTGATACGTAGGTTCGCAGTATGGGGAACATGATAGCATAAGAAAAACATAGTCTAATGATGAGATCAACGGTTCGGTTCCTACTTAGGTCCTTTGGCATTTGCTCTATTTTAGCTTGTAATGAAGCAAGTTTCTGTAACATGATCAGGTCTAGCTATGGTAGAGAGTATAACGTGCCGTGCCGGTTCGATTCATTAAATTTGGGGCTTAAATGCAAAATATTAAATATCTCGAAAACGGTGTATCGTAGAGCAAAACGGACAAAATTTTTCCTTCCAATACGTAGGTTCGCAGTATCAGGAACATGATTGCATAAGAAAAACATAGTCTAATGATGAGATCAACGGTTTGATTCCTACTTAGGCCCTTTGAAATTGACGGCTATCTAATTCTGTTTACATGTTTATGTGATAACTTGTTCGACTGCTTTTCGCACAAGACAAATGATAGAAGGCAAATCATTTGAAGTTGTACTTTTGCTCTATCCTTTACCGAGCGAGTTGGTTACGCAGTATGTGCACTGCCTTATGCATAAGATCGCGTTGTATGTTCGATTTTACTGTTCTGAACACATCAATCAATGTTCTAATCCCATGTTGAAGTTAACGGCATCGAGTACAATGTTCGATTCTAGTCTTGTTATGTTTCAATCTAATCTTCTTAGAACAAACGCATCCCCTGATATGTTCTAAACACATGTTATATCGAGTACAGTGTTCTATTCTAGTCTTGATCACTTATTTAGTGTTCTGAACACATCAATCAATGTTCTGATCACATGTTGAAGTTAACGACATCGAGTACAGTGTTCGATTCTAGTCTTGTTATGTTTCAATCACTTCTTTTGTAATCTGATCTTCAGGTATCCTCTAACATGTTCGAAACACATGTTGTATCATGCACAGTGTTCTATTCTAGTCTTGAGCACTTATTTAGTGTTCTGAACATATCAAGTAATGTTCTAAACACATGTTGTATCGAGTACAGCGTTTGATTCTAGTCTTGTTATGTTTCTTTTATCATCTGCAAGTCTAAACATGCATAATAATGATGTTATCGCTGCATACTCTTGCCTTCGCGATGCAGGTTTAAACTTGTTCGATAGAGCAATGCCTTGACATAAGAAGAGGCCTTAACACCTTATGTATAACCGCTATTGTTTAAAGATGACCGCTGGTAGCTGTTAAAAAAGCACGAAGAATTTTTTAATTACCCACCACCACATTTCAAAAGTATGAGATTTAGTGCTGTAAAGATAGCAGCACGATGCTCTGTTGATTGAAGATGAGAGCTGTCACAAATTGCCTGCTAGCACATTTCAAAGGTAAGTAGCTAAATATAGCAGCACGGTGCTCTATTGATTAAAGATGACCGCTGTCAGAAAAGCACGTGGAATTTTCCAAATTACCTGCTACCACGTACGTAAGGTAGTAGATAAACATGGCAGCACGGTGCTCTGTTAATTAAAGATAGCTGCTTGTCAAAAAAGCACATAGAATTTTTCAAATTTCCCTCCACCGCATGCATAACAGCAGCCACCATCTTGCGCAGTAGCCTCTAAGCTAGCTTTCTTCATAAGAGTAGCCGCCATCTTGTGCGAGCACCCCTAGGCCGTCTCATAAAGAGCTATGTATAGTCACCATTTTGTGTCCGCCATCTTCCGTAAGCATCCCTAGGGCGTCTCAAGCCATCTTGTGCAAGCACCCTTAAGCTGTCTCATAAGAAGCTATGTATAGCCGCCATCTTGTAGAATTAGATAGCCGTCAATGTCAAAGGGCCTAAGTAGGAATCAAACCGTTGATCTCATCATTAGACTATGTTATTCTTATGCAATCATGTTCCTGATACTGCGAACCTACGTATTAGGCGGAAAAATTTTGTCCGTTTTGCTCTACGATACACCGTTTTCGAAATATTTAACATTTTGCATTTAGACCCCAAATTTAATAAGTCGAACAAGCACGGCACGTTATACTCTCTACCATAGCTAGACCTGATCATGTTACAAAAACCCGCTTCGATACAAGTTAAAACAGAGCAAATGCCAAAGGGCCTAAGTAGGAATCGAACCGTTGATCTCATCATTAGACTATGTTTTTCTTATGCTATCATCTTCCTCAAACTGCGAACCCACGTATCAGGTGGAGAAATTTTGTCCGTTTTCCTCTACGATACACCGTTTTCGAGATATTTAACATTTTGCATTTAAGCCCCAAATTTAATTAATCAAATCGGCACGGCACGTTATACTCTCTACCATAGCTAGACCTGATCATGTTACAGAAACTTGCTTCAATACAAGCTAAAACAGAGCAAATGCCAAAGGACCTAAGTAGGAACCGAACCGTTGATCTCATCATTAGACTATGTTCTTCTTATGCTATCATGTTCTTCATACTGCGAACCTGGGTGTTGGGCGGAATACTTTTGTCTGTTTTCCTCTACGACGCACCGTTTTCGAGATATTTAACATTTTGCATTTAAGCCCCAAATTTAATGAATCGAACTAGCACGACACGTTAGCCTCTAAGCTAGCTTTCTTGATAAGAGCAGCAGCCATCTTGCGCAAGCACCCTTAAGGCGTCTCATAAGGAGTCGTGTAAAGCCGCCATCTTGCGCAAGCATGCTTAGGGCATCTCAAGCCATCTCGTGCAAGCACCCTTAAGCCGTCCCATAAGAGCAGCCGCCATCTTAAGCAAGCATCCCTAGGGCGTCTCATAAGGAGCCATGTATAGCCACCATCTTGCGCAAGCATCCCAAGGACGTCTCATAAGAACCTATGTATAGCAGCCATCTTGCGTAAGCACCCTTAAGGAGTCATGTATAGCCGCCATCTTGTGCAATTAGCGTCGAGAGATGGCTGCTGTAGATTTTTTTAATTAACCGCCTCAAAGGTAGTAGCTAAAGAGTGCAGCACTGAGATTTGCATGTAAGATGGCGGATGACAGCTGTGATGTAGAAATTGCCCACAACTACGTTAAAGATAGCAGCACGGTGCTCTGTAGATTAAGGATTGCTGTTGTCAAAAAGCATTTTTCAAATTGTCCGCCACCACATGTTAAATATATGTACCTAAAGAGTGCAGCGGGGTGCTCTCTTGATTAAAGATGGTGGTTGACAGCTGTCAAAAAAGCACGTGAGTTTGTTTCCAAACAACAGAATGTGGAATTTTTCAAATTGCCGCCACCACATTTCAAAGGTATGTAGCTAAAGAGTGCAGCACGGTGCTCTCTTCATTAAAGATGCTGGATGACAGCTGTCAGAAAAGCACGTGGATTTGTTTCTAAACAAGAGAATGTGGATATTTTCACCACCACATTTCAAAGGTATGTAGCTAAAGAGTGCAGCACGATGCCCTGTTGATTAAAGATGGCGGATGACAACTGTCAAACAAGCTTGTGAGCTTGTTTCCGAACAAGTGAATGTGGAATTTTTCAAATTGCCACCACCACATTTCAACTAAAGAGTGCAGCACGGTGCTCTCTTCCTTAAAGATGGTGGATGACAGCTGTCAAAAAGCACGTAGGTTTGTTTCCAAACAAGAGCACTTGGAATTTTTAAATTGCCGCCACCAAATTTCAAAGGTATGTAGCTAAAGAGTGCAGCACGGTGCTCTGATGATTAAGGATGGAGGATGGTAGCTGTCAAAAAAGCACGTGGGTTTGTTTCCTTACAAGAGCACGTGAAATTTGCCACCACCACATTTCAACTAAAGAGTGCAGAACTGTGCTCTCTTGATTAAAATGGCTGATGACAACTAACAGAACTTTCCTAATTGCCCGCTACTACGTTCTTAAGTTAGTCTCCATAAAGAGGACAGCACGGTGTTCTGTGTTCTGTTGATTAAAGATGGCGGATAACAGCTGACAAAATTGCCTGAAAGAGGGCAGCACGGTGCTCTCTTGATTAAAGATGACGGATGACAGCTGTCAAAAAAGCACGTGGCTTTGTTAACCGATTCAAATCTCGCGTTAGTGAGGTTAAGTTGGCAGCACTGAGGTTTAGGCCCGTCAAAATGGCAGCAGTGAGGTTAGCGATGTGTTGTTGTCTGTCAAAAAGCACGTGGCTTTGTTTACCAATTCAAATTTCGCGCTATTAAGGTTAAGTTGGCAGCACTGGAAGAGGCTCTGGCTGCGGAGGAGCGGACCCCTGGGAAGGCCTCCCGGGAAGAGGAGGTGGAGCAGGCCCCTGGGAAGGCCCCTCGGGATGAGGAGGTGGAGCGGGCCCCTGGGAGCCGGAGGTGGAGGTGGCGGCCGAATCCCTGTATTATGCGACTAATGGAATATCGTTTGTTTACAACCTTAGTTTAGTATGTTCAAGAAATTGGTTTACTAATAAAATGAAACGTGGTGATTGTTCAAATAAGAAGCAGTGAATTCTAGTTGGCAGAGGTATGTTAGTTTTTATTAATTGCTTAATTAAAAGACATTGATGGGGAGCATATTGAGGGCATTGAAAAAATAGATGATAGCTATCGTCGTTTGGATATCCATATACACAGTATGGGAGGTTAGAAATGTGAAATCTATATTTATAATCGGTAGGGAATGCATGGTTAAATCTCAAACGTATGATAATTATATGACGTCGAGTGTAAGATCCATTTAAATACCATGGTTTTGTAGGAATATAGGGCTGCACCTGGTAATAGTATTTTCCCTTGATACGTGACGAGTGTTGCCGTATGGTTTGCCGAGATTGACCAGCTTCATGTTTGAAAAGGGGAAGATAATCTGTAACTGGAACTTTGATTTGTAGGGGATCAGAATTAGAGTGACTTGCTTCTTTAGCAGTTAGGTCAGCTTGATCATTACCTGGGTTGTCAGTATGCCCTTTTTTCCAGATTAAGGTGATATATGCTCCTGACTGCTCGAGTTGATACAACATTTGTTTGACTTCATATAAATAACCATTTTAGAACTGCGGGGATGTATGTAAAGCGTGAAGGACACTTTGAGAGTCTGTAAAAATATTGACTTTCGGAAAACCGTAGCGTTGTACATATAATAGAGTTTGGTGAATTGCATAACGTTCAGCCGTGAAAACAGTTATATTGTTCGGTAAATGATACTGAAAACTTTCGCGCGTATTGAAGTCAAAGAATGCTGCCCCTACGCCATGTTGGGAGTTTGCTCCATCTGTAGAAATATTTACGTCGTGTGGATTCGGTGATACTTTAAGTTTCTTTACTGTTGGCATGATTACCTCTGTACTCTGTGAAGGGTGGGAATATGGGGAAGACGATGGAACAATAATATGGGGTTTAAAATTAAGGATATCGTAGGAATATGAGTGCATGATTAAATGAGATGTTCTGAGTACAGAGTCTTGAATATGCTGCAATTCAGAGTAAGCCATATATATCGCTGGATATCTGCCATTTTGGGGGGTACGTTGTTGCTAATATTCGTACAAAAGTGGCATTTTAGGTATAATAATGGAATTCGATCTGGGAAAGTGTTTCAGAATATATTTTTTTGCTAACATTAAACGACGAATGTTAAGAGGGGGTTCACTTGACTGAACTAACAGTGCATTTGTGGGAGTGGTTTTAAGGGCACCAATACTAGATCTTAATGCTGAGTGTTGTATTATATCCAAATTTGGTAGAGTATTTTAGGTGCAAGATCAATTATATACGCACTATAATCCAAATAAGAACGTACGGTAGCTCGATACATCAGTAATGCGGATGATGGTTCAGCCCTCCAGTTATGCCTAGTGACGGTGTGAAGAATTTTAAGGTAAACTTCCGCTTTTCGATGTAAAGCCTGGATATGAGAATTCCAATTAAGCTTGCAATGAAGACAGATACCTAAGTAGGTATGCTGATTAGTAAATGGAATGCTATATCCGTCAAAACTTATTGGACTTTTATTGAAAACACGTTTGGAAGTAAAAATCATTGCTGCACACTTTGGAATCGAAAGTTGAAGACCGTGAGTAGTTAACCACTGAAAAATGTTGCTCATAACCTGCGAGATCGTTTTCCGACATTCATGAATGTTGGTGTGTGAAAAATAAATTACAAAATCATCTGCAAAGGCCAAAACTCGCTGAAGGAGTTATTATTGATTCTAATTCTCGCATATATAATGCAAATAATACTCCAATTAATATTGAACCCTGGGGTAATCCATGAGATGTCTGGCGACTGGAAAATTGGTGCTGTGCAAATTTTAGGGTTATTGTACATTAGTAAATAATTGATGCTAAATGGAGATGAAGGTAAAGGGAAAGCCGTTCATAGACAATTTTTCCCATAAAATATGTAGCAAAACAGAGTCATAAGCACCTTTTATATCTAGGAATATAGCTATGGTAGCTTGCTTCCTCCACCGGGCTCACAAAATATCAAGGATGAATATGGTAATTGGATCTTGCGTACTACGTCCCTTTATAAATGCAAATTGGTACTTAGAAAAAAAGATTATAGTAATCTAATACCCATATTAAGCGTCGAAGTAAAATTTTACAAAATGTTTTACGGATACACAAACTTAAAACTATCCCACGGAAATGTTCTGGAACATCGGGGCGTTTTTGAGGTTTTAATATTGGTTTTAAAAATTTTTTCCATTGAACGGGGATGCGAACTGAATGTAGAATATCATTAAAATATTGGAGGAGTAGGAGGAGTTGAGCCTGTAAAGGAAGTAATCTGAGCATATGATATGTTATGGCATCCGGTCCAGGCGAGTAACTACTTGTCGTTGATATCACTGTTTGAAGTTCGTGGTAGGTTATAGGTTGCATCAATATGGAGAACTGACGATGTGCTGGTGCTACCGGTGAAATAAAAGGGGGTAGCGTATAATCAGGGGTGATTGATTGAAGAAAGTCATATAGCACGGTTTGTGGAAACGAATACCGGACTGATGTTGAAAAGTTCGTGTTATCATGCGTATTGCATTCCATAATTGAGAAGGAGGGATATGTGACGTCAATGATGATAGAAACGTTGTTTGCGTTGTTTTCACAGATTTACTAAGACCATAAGTGATGAGGATGGGAAAATGATCACTAGTATGGATATCAGCTAAGGTATGCCATGTGGTAGATGCGACCATGTGTGTACGGCAAAGCGTTAAATCAACTGCACTGGGAGGGGAACCTGGGGGAGAGAGACGAGTAGGAGAACCGTCATTAATAATTGTGAAATTATGTTGATTGGACATTAATAGCAAATTAGATCCTTTTGATGTATCCGTTGAGCCTCCCCATTCAGTATGGTGACAATTGAAGTCTCCAAAAACGAAAACGTGTTGTACTTGGTCAAATTGCGAGAAAAAATGCGACCATTGACCTTTTGTAATATATATGTGTGGGGTACAATATAAATTGATGAAATAAAATATTTTAAATGAATCCTATAGCATAAGTTTGCGGTATTAGATTTTTAATTGATAAAGGAGTATAATTTAGAGAATTCTGAATACATGTAGCTACGCCATCGTAACCATCACCATCATGTCTTAGTATGATAACCCGGTATCTTAAAACGAGAATTCGGTTTTAACCAAGTTTCTTGCAACATTATGAGATTAGCCTGGGATTCTTGAATTAGCAATTGTAATTCGTGCCTTTTAGGAATTGCACTCCTAACATTCCATTGAAGAATGTTGATCATAAACGGTTAAAATATTAGCTATATGATCCCATAATTTATAAATGACGTGACTGAGTTGTGGCTCATTTCCCAAGATTTGAATTAACATTAAGATGATGCGCTGAATTTCTTTTTGAAGGTACTCCTTCGTTTGGGGGAATAATGGGGGCTGTGAGGCTGATATATCTCTCTGAACTCGATGTTGGGAAGAGAGGGTAGTAGGTAACACTGTCCCATTTGCTGCAGTCGTACTTGGATTAGAAGAAATCCTTTCTGAAGGGATGTTTTCATTACGAATGATAGATAAATAACCCTTTCTGTCGTATCCTGGCTCAGGTGTAGGGGCTGAGACTGCATTACTACCTGCCTGAACTTCCGTTTTCGTGGATTTTCCGTAGGCGGAGACCTACTCTCCTGTGATAATGGAGGAAACTGTGTAGGGCATTGATCCGGATAATAAACGGGAAGAGCTACTTTTGCTTTTGCCTCAGTAAAGGAAATATTTTCTGTACTCATTATTTATTATGTTAACTTGGTATTGTTGTTCCGGACAGTCTGAATATCCCGTTATATGATCCCTTTTACAATAGGCACACTTGGTAAATTTTTCCGTACACTGGTTGGTGGCATGCAAGTGAGAGCATTTACCACATCTGTGATTTTTCGCCTGACATTGTTTTCCTGTGTGTCCATATCTCTGACATTTCCTACATCGAATACGGGAAAAGATAAAAGGTTCTACATCCAAATACACTTTATACAACGCCACTTGTTGTGGGAGAGATTGCGCACGAAAAATGATCTTGACAGATACTGTAGGGAGGTACTCTGTTTCGTTCTGTACGACTTTTCGATTGAGACGTTGGACTGCCTTGATAGGTACTGTAGCTTCCAATTTGTGGAGAATTTCATCACTTGAAATGTTCTTATCTACACATCATATTATACCTACACGAAGAACATTTGAAGAGGGGATGTATGCCTTGATTTTTTTAACGATTCCAAAATTGGATTGCGCAAGAACGCATTAGCTTGAGTAGCTGTATGAAAAGTAACTTGAATCCTATTTCTGCCTTTTCTTTGAATCGTTTTAACATTTAAGTCTTGTTCATAAAACCGTCGCCAAGTGCCATAGGATGTAACTGACCTATGTTCTTGTCCGCGGTCGATTCCACGAATACTATAAAAGGACCATAGTGAAATTTATTATAATAATCAGGTATAGAGTTCGATGGATGTGTCTCATTTCGCTGCTCCTGCTGTTGCTCCGAAGAACGATTCTTGTTTACGGGAGTTTGACCTTGTTTATCTCTGGCGGTTGAGTTGGCTTGTGGTAACTGCACTGAGTCTGAAGATTCACTATTTATGGATTCATCATCCATTTGTACCTCAATTTCGTTCTCCACTATTAATTGTTTTTCTGTAAGTGGCATAAGCCCCCCACTGGATGCAGCCATGGCGTACTGTCCTCTCACTACACTCACTCGAGAATACTAATAATCAACACGCTGCACAAAAGTATTTCCCACATACGAACTGTCGTACCGCACGGCGAGCAAGCAACTGTGTGGTACGAGATATACAAGGCCGGGAAGTGTGCGCTAGTTCTGAGCATAGAAACCGTCCCCAACTAGGTTCGCAGTACCGCCGCCAGATGTCTCGACATCTTGCTATAGTTTGCATGTGCTGTAGTGTATTAACATATGGAGAAAAGTATTTTTAATAAGTTTATTTATAGATTTCACTTACTGTTAGTGTTCAAATGAACTCCAAGTACATTTCATGTACACTATAAAATATGGTATATCGTACTGCAAGTCCAATTCGCAAAAAAAGGAGAACAATTTGAGTTTTCAATAATCCAGACAGGGAGGGGTGGAGGGGAAATTAGGTTCGCTTTGGTCGCCTGGGACGCCATCCAGAGTCTGTAATTTACATTTTAACTCATATATTTAGACTTCAGTTTATGGTTACAGATTCATTAGAACAATTCACTGCCTCCGACTACCGCATCAAAAGACACTTAAGCAGAATTAGGCTTATGTTGGCTTTTCGAATGGAAAAAAACTAGAATAACACCTCTCATTAAAGATCCCGTTGTGGGTGGGGCGCTAGAATATCACCCACGGTATCCCCAGCCTGTCGTAAGAGGCGACTATAAGGGGCACCAGGGGATCTGAACTTTGGAGCGTGGGTTAGCGATCACGGGGCCCTTAGGTGAGTCCTGGTATTGCTTCCACTTACTAGTACTAGGCTCCTCACTTTCATTTATCCTATCCGACTTCTCTTGGTGAACTCTTGTTTTTTACAACTCCGATGGTATGAGGTTCCCCAGGCCTAGGGAGTCTCATTTTCACGTGGCCCTTGCTTGCTTTGGGCGATATCTTCATTTTTCGGAGTATCGGATCCCTTCACTTTTTCCCTCAGATTAGTGTCATATAGAGGATGGTTGCAGAGCCTCCGTGGCTCAGGCGGCAGCGCGTCGGCCTCTCACCGCTGGATACCGTGGTTCAAATCCCGGTCCCTCCAAGTGAGATTTGTGCTGGACAAAGTGGAGGCGGGACAGGTTTTCTCCGGGTACTCCGGTTTTTCCTGTCATCATTCATTCCAGCAACGCTCTCCATTCTCATTTCATAGAATCTATCAATCGTTAATAAATCACTTTGGGAGTGGTGACCCCATCGTACTAATAGCCTATATATGATTCATTCATTACATCCCTGACCCGGTCAGTGACTGGAAAACAGTTTGTAGGTTTTCATTCTTCAGAGGATGGTTGCCTAGTTGTACTTCCTCTTAAAACAATAATCACCCCACCCACCACCACCACCACCTCATTAAAGAAAACCTCCATTACGAAGCCATGAATTTGACGTTAGGATCCCTTATCATAGATGAAATGGCTATCAAGCCCAGAGTACACTGTAATCATAATCCTGATCAGCAACAGTTCTGGAAATAGGCCTACCGAGACGCTCAAAGGTAAGCTAGCTAATTAATTTGCGATGATTGTATTTTCTTTCAGATGTACTATTTTAATAGGCCTAAAATATCTGAAAATTTTTGCTATTGGTTGTACGTCGCACCGACACAAATGGGATAGGAAATGGCTAGAAGTGGGAAGGAAGCGCCCGTGGCCTTAATTAAGGTACAGCCCCAGCATTTGCCTGGTGTGAAAATGGGAAACCACGGAAAACCATCTTCAGGGCTGCCGACAGTGGGATTCGAACCCACTATCTCCCGGATACAAGGTCACAGCTGCGCGCTCCTAACCGCACGGCCAACTCTCCCGGTAGTAGTTTTATATTATCTTAGATGCTATTGATATTTAGAATGACACCATGCCTTTTCAGAAAAACCTGTCACTCTGGAGTTGTCTTCCTTGGCCATGATATGTGGTTATCTTGTTCGAGTTGCGGAAGAAAATTCCAACTGTGGATCATGCTTGGGACAGATATCCTTGGCCACTACTGACAGTCCATTGATGTGCCTCATTAGGATGAAAGATCATGGAGCATTACGCTACCCCTCAAAAAAATTTGTTTACTTCCTGCGAAATACCGGTATGTTTAATTTTACGCGTCACTCTTTACGTTATCTGGGAAGTACGAATATAGTTTAAAAACTTAACGTTTTTGTTGTTCCAAAGTTCACTGAGTCATTCAAATGTGACGAGTGTGATCAGAAAGTACTGACTGCAACTCTCATTACGAAACTTTTAAACCCAATACTCCACAATGAAGCTCATACAATTACAGATGCTCATGACTTGGAAAAGAACTTCAGGACAAAACCTTTAAGTTGGAAGATCTTAAAAATGTGAGTGATACGAGCAGTGATCATGTTACCGTAAGACATTTTTAATGTATTACTTTTATTACTTATTGCACTTGACTTCGCCTAAAATAATTCCAAATACCACTTAAATGTGCTTTACTTTACATCCAATCACTCGAAATCACATTTAGGTGGTCCTTACTTTATTATTTGTAGATTTTTACTGCTTTAAAAACCAACATGTACTATTAAGTGAATGTATTTCGCGCGAGCAACATAGCATGATGTCGAGACCTCTAGTGGACGTTCATAAAACTATTTGCGACTCGCATTTCTATCGGTCCATTTCCTGGCCATGTATATCTCGTAGGCAACGGCTTAGCTTAACTCCGTATCCAATCACCACACCGTTTGGTAATGCCATGGGAGTGTTCTAGGTGAACTTCGTATTGCCGCCACAAGAGCGCAGTAAGGACCGAAGGGGTCCTGGCGCATACGAATGGGCGGACATGCTTCATTCTTTCTAATGCAATCAGCTGTTCTGTCAGGCATCGAAATGAGTGAAAAAACGAATTATGGGAACTGGAAATTATTTCAGTAGAAGGCGGAACTCAGAAGAAAAATTCGAAAGTTCATGGAAGGAAGAGTGAACTTATAAGGAGGTATTGTTGTTTGGATTATAGCTGCTGTATATTTTCATAACCTGACATAGGCCTAGGCCTAATACAATGTCAATTTTATGGATGCTTTAATCGTCAATATCCGCGTAACATTTCGTATTTTATCCTTTGTAGGCTCGAAGATTATGATGCCACATTTAATGTGGAAAATCGGCAGGATGAGGAGGAGGATATGTTCATGATGAAAGTACCAAGTGCAATAGTGTACAAGGACGTAAATGAAAGTACAGATCTTCCAACTGTGACTGCCCAGTGTTTTTCAAGATATTTAATGTGATTTAACGTGATTCAGGTGTGGGTAGTAAAATGTACAAAGAGAGGTATTTGTTGTGCTTGCGTTGGGCACAGGAAGGTGAATTTACATTTTTAAAAGGCAGAGTTGCATCAGAGTATAGGAAAAATATGGTATACCATGTAGACTTGAAAATAGCAGACTTCTTAATTGAGGAGTGCCAGTGTGAATGTAGTGCTGGTATGGGACCATTTGCTCACTGCAAACATGTATGTACTACATTACATGCTTTGTTAGATTTCAATACCAGCAAGACCTTCATCTGCCGGGAAACCTGTACCAGCCAGCTACAATCTTTCCACAAGTGGAAAAAATTTAAAGCCTCCCCAGTTAAGGCAAATGCACTAGTTTTAAAGACAGTCCAGGTCAAGTCATCTGTTCAAGATATAAGAAGTCATGATCCCCGGCCTCACCAGTTCCGAAATACTTCTTCATACAATGAGTACTTCAGAAATTTATCCATAAACTTCACTGCAAATTACCCTTCCCCAAATCCCATGCCAATCTTACAGTTGTATCCCTCTGCACATCTTAAAGCTGTTTATAATTATCATGATTATTTTGGATATGTTGAGGAGAAATTTTTAACTTCTAGAAAGTTGAAAGATGTTTCTCCAGGGGATTGTACTGATGTGGAACTTAAAACTAGGGGACAGAGTGCAAATCCACTTTGGTTCACAGAACGCTCCATTAGAATACCTAGCTCATTGTTTAAACGTGTTTGTCACCTTACCGAGAGGACTGACACAAAACAATTCTTAGCTCAACTAACATCTAGTCATGAATTGTCTACACCTGCTATTGTTCATGGAAGAAAGTATGAAGCTGTGGCAGTAAAAGCTTTTGAGGAACTTTACTCTATGAAGGCACATGAGTGTGGATTATTCATAAGCACAGAACATCCATACTTATGTGCATCACCTGACCGAGTTCTGGATGAGAATGAACTTCTTGAAATCAAGTGTCAATACTCATGCAGAGATGAAATGGTTTACTGTGAAACTGTGGAATACTTGTATCTTTGTGATGTATCAGGAAACCTAGCTTTGAAAACTGATCACTCATACTACTATCAGATACAAGGGCAGCTGTACTGTGCTGACAGGAGTCTTTGTAGACTTGTAATATACAGCTTCAGGGACATGAACGTTATCCTTGTTCATAGGAATGAAGAATTTATTAAACATATGATTTCTTCACTAAAACTCTTTCACAATAAGTATCACAAATCATATATCATATATAAGTTCCTCTACTTGGGCAGTGAATAAGAGATGAGTTCATAAACATTGTATAACACAATGCAATCTTTGTAATGTTTTGTAATCTTAATGCTGCAACATCATTTACCTTAAATGAAATCACAATTTAATACATTTAATTTATTTTGTTACATAATTTCTGTTCTTAAAACATAATTCCTAAAATAATAAGCACCTGTTTTCATATCCTAAAAGGCTGTAAGCCTACAACTGATCAACAAGTACAATGGAAAATGCTACGCATCACTAGAAGTTCTGTTTTTATAGGTATTGTATTTTAAAAGTTACTTGAAACTGACTTCACTGTTACTAATCAAGCATCCTTCTCAACAATATTTCTTCTAAAATTTCAGAGCATATAGCAAATAAATATGATTTCTGATGACAAGGAAGTATGTAAGGGACTCATTGGAGATTGCAGTATTTTATGTGTTTTACCCAGGCCTATTAGTGTCTCAATATGTACTCTTTTACTGGCTATTTTCCTGTCTCTTCTTAAAGTTTCACTTGGGAGCCTATTCATTTTCTTAAAAAATCTTGGGATGTTAACAGTGACACCATGAGGAACAAGCATATCTTGTATATCAAATCCCTTATCAGCCATAATGGAATCACCAAAGTGAAATTTTTCCAGAATGTCACTTCTTTCCATCATCTGTCTATCACTAGTTGCACCTCCATAGCATTGTGAATTATATGAAATCAATCCACCTGGTGTTGAACCAACTAAAACTTTTATTGTGTTTCTATTTTTGTAAGAGGAGAATGTTGCATGTTGAGCTGTTGGAAGAGATGGATTTTTGATGGGACATTCAGTTGAGTCTATGATCAAGCATGTGGTTGGATACTTAATTTTAAAATCAGTTGTCATATGAAACTTCACCAGCTGTTTTGAAGGCCATATATCTACCTCTTGCCACTAGAGATACATGAATCTTATCCAAGTGTTAAAAATGTTTGATACTTGAGAGACAGAAGTAGAAAACATGAAACTCACCTCTTTGTAGGGTAGATTCCTTCTTAGAATCATCATAGTCAAAAAGAATAAATCTAGAACTTCTAAATGTGTAGGTGGTGGGCTATTTATATAGTTAAGATGATATGATGCAGATCCTAGGGAATAAAAAACAAACATAAATTTCACATAATTTTCTAAACCAGTGTAATAGTGCAGGATTTTGTCATTTCCTTGAAAATTATTTATAGTGTATGGGACAAATTTGCTTTTAGTTTGGGTGAAGTGAGATTCTCTAGAAATTTCACTTTTTAACTGTAGGCCTATTTCTTCGGTCTGTGTTGCATTTCGTGTAGATTGTAGCCTTGCTGTATTTTGGTTATGGGGATGATCGGTAGTAGAAACCTCTAATTCTTCACCAAATGGAAAGGGGCAAATGTCATCAATAACCTCAAAATCATTCTAGCTACTCGCAGGAGGTACACAGACACTGCTATCCTTGCCTCCTTGGATTAACAGTAACTGTCTCTTGTCATGTCTCTCTTTTCGTTCCTTTGCTGTTTCACTGCCCTCCTTTACTTTTGTCCATGCAAATACCGAAGGCACAGCTGTCTTTTGCAAAGTCTTCTTAAGAGGTATATTGCCTCCTGAAAATGAACACATTGTGATATGTTATGGAATTGCAAATCATATTTTGGGATTAAGATTTAATGTAAATAAGAGTAGCTATGACTTCTTCAGATCTTTCTAATATATAGGGCAATAACTGTAGGCCTACTACACATGCCTGTTATATGTACGGGATTAAAGGTTAGAATTAAATAGGAAATTCCTGAGGCGATTAATTAAGTACCAATCAGGCATTTTAGGGACCATTAATTTCTAAACTATGTTACTGATGATTGAATTACATGTCCTACCTCGCCAAGTAGAGCTTATATAATCCTTGGGAGCGAAATGTTCGAAACAAACAACACTGCTGTCTGTTGGATTCCATTTAACCCGCCGAATTTGTTTTATCCATTGTTTTCTCAAACTGGGATCCTCTGGAAACCTATGCCCTCCTCTGTTTTTACACAATGGTACACAGCAGCATGTGCTTGGCATTATTCACGCTTGTAAATGTCATAAACTATAAAATTTACTTAACATTCGCCATTAGCCGCATTACGTATGGGACGTGTTGTGGTTATGCTGCACTCTGGTGACAACTTTTGACAGACACACGCCCATTGTTTGCGTTGATTTAATATCCGTAGGTTGGCAGTCTTGGGAAGTGCAAGTCTTGGAAGTTGGTTTTCGTGGATAAGGATGAATCAGAGGAGTATGCTTGTACTGGTAAAGGATGTTAGATCACTCTAATTTACAACTCTAACCCCACTTTCCCACAATACATTGACACTACTTACATATTTCATCATATTCTCATTTGCCTCCCGCCCTCCCCTTCAACCACGACACATAGCTACTATTTTCTCATCTCCCCCTCCGCCGATCGCGTGTACCTTTTCATTGATGTTCATAACAACACAATATCGCCCCTCTTCCTCTTTTGTTTACGATTTCACCGACACTTTCCCCTCCCTACATCCCCCATATACTTTGCTCAGATCTTTCCTTCCATCCGTCCAAAGTCCTACACTCTCACATATATCCACCCCTCCGTCGTTCCCCTGCCCTCTCCTCTCCTGCTTGTCCCTTATATGTTGGCCCGGTGTGTATGTTTTGTAGAAGTCGCTGAGACGGCCACTCTAGCGTGAAGATTAGTATACCTTGTGTCCCTGTGCTTTTCCTATATCTCCTAGTCTTGTATACGTAATTCCTCACTTTTAATTGTCTAGGTGATACGTCTTTTCTTGATCTACTTTTAGTGCTTTGAACCCATTTGTGAGTCTGCTGCATGGTCTACTTCCCTCAATCTTCAAGTACTTCGTACTCCGAAAACATTGTCAACTGCATTGGTGTCCTACTTTATTGAAATTGTGTGCGTGTGTAGATCTAGTACAAATATCATACGGTATAGTGTCTGGGTGAAATAACGAGCCCAAATAAACTTCACGAACAGAACAGAACTGGTAAAGGATGATTAAGGTATTAATGTAACCCTATATGAGGTTGTAATAAAAAGTTTATTTTCACCTAGCCTATATGTGATATCAATCATAGATATGGAAGTTCTTCTATAATCGGTGAGCTGAGGTTTGTACAGTTGTTTATCAAGTGCAGGTTAAAGGAATAGCCAGGATATGTATTGTAAGTGTGAGAATGTTAGGACATTTGTGGGCAAATAAATGAGTGACCTATAGGGCGATTTTACATTCATCAAGGAAATTAGTGAGCATATTAACTAATGGCTCCGTAGGAGTACGAATGAGACAGGCGACACTTATTGGTAGAGGAACGTTAGATTTGTTAGTGCTTGGAAAAACGTTTTTCGTTGGTTAGAATATTTACAACATTGGGGTACTATGTGATGAATCGTGCCACTAGCTTGGTGACAGGAGCAAATATCTGTGTCACTGATATGAAATCGGTACTTATATTCAGGTGTAAGCGCATGATTGAATCTTAAGCGTATTAGTGTAGTTATATATCTCCGAGAGTAAGTGCCCATAGTGAACCAGGGGGTTCTTTGCAGTCCCGGTTGTAGTTGATAATAAGCTTTACCCTTCGTTTTTGCGGAATTTTTCCAGAGAGAAGACCATTTTTGAAGTACGTTCTGTTTGATAGTAGGGTAATAATCCGTGTGTCGAATGGCGAGGTGATAGGGCTGGTGCTTTAGCTAAGCGATCAACCTGAATTTTATTGGGTATGCTGCAATGACTTCGTACCCAAATTAATATTATATCGTGCTGATTTAAGGAAAGGTTGTATAACAACTTACGGATCTTCCATATATACCAACTAGTAGATTCCTGCGGGGTTTTGATACTTTGGAGGACACTTAATGTATCAGTACAGATGATGGCATTGGGGATATTATATTGCCGTAAACATAAAAGAGTTTGTCGAATAGCAAAGTTTTCAGCAGTGTATATGGAAGCGTTAGATGGTAAAGTAAATTGTTGCTGGATGTTAAGCTGGGGGGTGTAATAGGCAGCTCCAGTTCCCTCTGAAGTCTTAGATCCGTTTGTAAAGCAATTTGTGTATTGTTTATGCGGACTGAGAAATGCGTGTAAGGTTTTATTAACTAGAGTGGGATTATTCTTCAGATTACCCGGAAGGTGTTCGAAAGTAGTAGTAATGATGGAAGGGTGGTATGTTGATAAGTTGTATGCGTGAGAGTATGCCGGTAATGATCTTGACTGTAAAACATTATTCCTTAAGGGAAAAAGTACTTCATATGCCAGTAGAAGGGCCGGTATGTTGCTGGCATTCAATTTTTGTTAGATTTGGTACTCATTTAAAAGCTGCAGTTTAGGTAATATGCGATGACGATTCAGAGCTATGTTTTTTTTTGCTAGGGGCTTTACGTCGCACCGACACAGATAGGTCTTATGGCGACGATGGGATAGGAAAGGCCTAGGAGTTGGAAGGAAGCGGCCGTGGCCTTAATTAAGGTACAGCCCCAGCATTTGCCTGGTGTGAAAATGGAAAACCACGGAAAACCATCTTCAGGGCTGCCGATAGTGGGATTCGAACCTACTATCTCCCGGATGCAAGCTCACAGCCGCGCGCCTCTACGCGCACGGCCAACTCGCCCGGTAGCTATGTTTTTAAGTAAATATTTAGACGCTAGATATTCCCGTCGCAAAGCCATGGGTAGTTCTGCTGCTTCAACCAGTAAGGCATTGGTGGGCGTTGTCCGTAATGCACCTAATATGATTCGTAGAGAGGTGAATTGTAACGTGTCTAATCTTTTTAGGTTGGTCGTTGAAGCTGTATCGAAGAAATGGCAACCATAATCTATCCTTGCCCGGACTTAATTTTTATATAAAAGTAGTAACGTGGCCGGATCCGATCCCCAGATTCTACGAGTTAAGGACTTAAGAATTTGGATTGTATTTTTAATTTTATACTTCAGTCGGGCAAAATGTGTCTTCCAATTTAACTTAATGTCTATGAAAATTCCCAAATATTTGGTATAGGGTTGAATAGTAATATGGTGGTTGGCATATGGTAGTGCAGATTTGTCATTTGTTCGTTTTTGGGTAAATATAACCGCGGCACTTTTGGAGTGCGTGATTTCTAAACCGTGGTGTTCCATCCACGTATGTATATGTGAGAGGGCTTGGGAGATGGAGTGACGACATTGGTCGACGTTATTTTGTGTGATATAGATCAGTATGTCGTTTGCAAATTGCAATATACGTGCATGAGGAGTTACTACTCGTTCCAAATCACTTGTATATAAAGTAAAAAGTATGCCGTTTAATATATCTCCCTGCGGAATCCCGATATTAGCAGTAGATAAACTGTATGGTTCTGCCGCCTCCGCCTCCGCAGGGCTCCAAGGGGCCCGGTCCTCCGCCGCCACCCGGGGGGGCCTTCCCAGGAGCCCGCTCCTCCTCCCGCGGGAATTTTTAATTTGTAAAGAAAGCCACGTCCTTTTTGACAGCTGTCATCGACAACAAAGCATCGCTAACCTCATAGCTGCCATCTTGACGGGCCTAAACCTCAGTGCTGCCAACTAAACCTTACTAGCGCGAGATTTGAATTCGTAAACAAAGCCACGTGCTTTTTGACAGCTGTCATCGACAACAACGCATCGCTAACCTCAGTGCTACCATCTTGACGGGCCTAAACCTCAGTGGTGCTAACTAAACCTTACTTGCGCGAGATTTGAATGGGTAAACAAATCCACGTGCTTTTTTTGACAGCTGTCATCCGCCATCTTTAATCAAGAGAGCACCGTGCTGCACTCTTTAACTACTTACCTTTGAAATGTGCTGGAGGACAATTTGAAAAATTCTATTTGACAGCAGCCATCTTTAATCAACAGAGCACCGTGCTGCCCTCTTTAGCTACATAACTTTGAAATATGGAGGTGGGTAATTTGAAAAATGCTTTTTGACAAGCTGCCATCTTTAATCAACAGAGCACCGTGCTGCTATCTTTATCGCAGTAGTTGGCAATTCCGTCAGCTGTCATCCGCCATCTTTAATCAACAGAACACGGTGCTGCTATCTTAATGGCTACTACCTTAAGCACGTAGTAGCGGGCAATTCCGTTAGCTGTCATCCACCATCTTTAATCGACAGAGCATCGTGCTGCCCTCTTTAGCTACTTACCTTTGACATGTGGTGGTGGGTAATGTGCGTTTTTGACAGCAGCTATCTTTAATCAAGAGAGCACCGTGCTGCCCTCTTTAGGCACATACCTTTGAAATGTGGTGGCGGAAAATTTGAAAAATGCTTTTTGATAAGCTGCCAACTTTAATCAGCGAACCACCGTGCTGCTATCTTTATCGTAGTAGCGGACAATTCCGTCAGCTGTCTCCCGCCATCTTTAATCAACAGAGCACCGTGCTGCCCTCTTTAGCTACTCACCTTTAACATGTGGTAGAGGGCAATGTGCTTTATTGACAAACTGCCATCTTTAATCGACAGAGCATCGTGCTGCCCTCTTTAGCTACTTACTTTTGAGGCGGATAATTTGAACAGTGCTTTTTGACAGCAGCTATCTTTAATCTACAGAACACCGTGCTGCTATACTTTTGAAATGTGGTGGTGGTAATTTTTATCCGCCATCTTGCATCGCTAATCTTAGTGCTGCACTATTTACGGTACTGCCTTTGAAATGTAGTAGCGGTGATTTCTACGTGCTTTTTTTGACAAGCAGCTATTTTTAATTAACAGAGCATCGTGCTGCCCTCTTTAGCTACTTACCTTTGACACGTGGTACTAAGTAATGTGCTTTTTTGACAGCTGTTATCCGCCATCTTTAATACCTTTGACATGTGGTGGTAGGTAATTTTACAGCGACCGTCAACAACGTGCTAGCTAAATCTACATGTTTGCAACTTTACGCAGGCAATTTGTTAGGCGCTACTTTTTGGTTGACGGTCCCTATCCAACGGATCTGTTTTAGGATTCGAGTTAAAGCATGCAGAAGCAACTACAGTCTTAGGCGAATGCTGCTCAGCATGACTCGCATCTGACATGCTCTTGTGCAAGCAAACCGGAAGTGACTTAGCAAAAATAAATCCTGGTCCTGTTACGTCAGGAAGGGAAAACGGTCGAATCCCGTCCTTCGGCGTCAGGAAGGGCATCCGGGCGTAAAACAATGGTTTATGATGTAAGACACTACATACTCTGATTTTAAATCCTAGAAGGGTATCCGACTGTAATACAGGACTAGGAGCGAGGGAGCAGCAGCTAGCTGCTTCCTGGTGTAGTTCAGGCGTTATGCCTTGCGAGTAGGTATTGCCCCCGTTTTGCCGGGCAGCTCAGCCGGTAAGCAAAAGTTCCCAGAGGCGGAACGTTCGCTTACGGGCAACGCTAAATTATAGGGGTCAGGGACAATCTAAGGACTGACGACAAATGAAAACACTAAAAAGAAATGGGTTTTAACATTTATTAAATAAAATATCAACACGTTCCAGATTCTATAAATATTTTCAAAATCTTGAAATAAAATATTTATCTCTTCCCTGCTGGAATTCACCCGCAGTTCTCCATTAAATTTCATTCTGTAAAGATACAGAACTAAGTCTTAATAAATCGTCTTTAGGGAATGAAATAAATTATTATTTGAGAAAATCCTGTCTTAAAATATCAAAAATCTGAACTATTTTCCTTTTCTTGAATTATTATTTAAATCAACAATACTCTGCGATTCATTTACCCGTGAGTCAAATTTTTATCTCACACGAAAAATCAAATAATCATTTCTATTAATTAAATATTATTCTAATTAATTATTTAAACTTCAAATTATATAATAAAATTATTTTGAAATCAAATATCCAACTCATTTGATTCTTATTTTTATGTCAATTGACCTAGTGTTGTGCACAACTCACAATAAAAGCTTAAAATCCTCGCATTGTAGCGTTAAATATTTTACATTTTGTGAGCTTAGTTCATTGACGCGATCCTTGCTTAAGTATTTTCCCTCGAAGCAAAGATCCTAATCTATCTTATTCCGTCATAAAATCACTTAAAGATTCATAATTGAGCCAAATATGCTCGCCACAAAACAACAAAAAAAATCGAACTTTACGCGCTCAGCGTGCACATATCATGACGAAATATAACCATGGAAATCACAATTATAAACAAAATCAGTCATTCATCCATCTCACATTCAAGCTTTGGTCCACGGTAATATTATTAAATAAATTTATCGAATCCTATCTCTTGATTTTTAATTTTACATTTTATTTGAAATATGAGAGCTTCTCTCGATGACAATATCAGACAAGGGCTACCATTACGATCGTCTGACGTGTGATTGTGACAGGATTATCACTTTTCCAATGAAATAGATTCCACAACGATGTTCCAGGATAATTTTACAGTAGAAATCATCACTAAAAATTCCATAGAACTGCCTACAGTCACAGATAAATAAACATTCGCGCATACGGTCTATGAGTCACGACTACGTTATTTTTAATCTCTTATTTTCTCAAATTATTGATCAACATGTGCTGTATAAGAAGAAATTATGTTCAAAGACACACTCTCTTCCTTAACTGACTCGTGTAATGGACACACAAATAAAATCCTATCTTAAGATCCATTTACAAGTCTCAAAAATACCAATAACAGTAAATGCAAAATTTGTGGACATTCAAACCACGACCAATATTCCAGGCCAACATCTACTTCAAAATAGCACACATTAATCACTTGTAAGCACAGTAATAATTACACTCATGACCTTTAAACATTCTGTTAGACCATAATAATGCCAATTATTATTATTATTATTATTATTATTATTATTATTATTATTATTATTATTATTATTATTATTATTATTATTATTATTATTATACGCGCACGGTCGCGTCATCGCAGGCTATGGTTTAATGAAATCATAGATGACTCTATTCTATCTCGAATCTATGGTAAACCATAAAACATCAAGAAAAAATCCTAAATTCACAGAACACGTCGATATTCTGTCCCAAATAATTCAAAAATTTATTCCATCATTATTTTATAAATTAATAACTATTATCGCGTGGGTCAAATATTTTTAACACTTTCCTAGACTTATCATGGGACAGTGAGAACATGTCACGAAGCACTCACTCAAATAGAACAAATTATAGGTCCCAAATACACTCTCACACACATCAAATCTACCAACACCAGTGAAAGAAGAGTGAGATTCCTAACTACAAAGACTATTAGAAATGATCTCAAATATTCAAGCAAGGACTACGTCTACATAATTATTACAACAGAAAACAGAGAAAAATATAATTTAAAATCTTAGCTGTAGTAGACTTGGCTTCTGGATTCGGTTGATGATCAGTGAATATTTAACCAAACTCCATCTCCGATGTTATTCTCTCCCGGGCTGAATTATGCCTCACATTTTAATGAAACATGGCTGCAGCAGGCGAGGACTTAGGACAATTACAAACTCCGTCGTAATGCTGAAGTTCCATTCTTCCAAAGTATTTCAGGATTGCTGGGGATCTTGCGTCTTCTGGTGAAAGCTGAAACTAAAAGATCTGTCTTAGAAATAATTCCTAACACACACTCGATTCTTCAAGATGGCACAGTTTTACCTACTTTAGAAAATTTTTCTTCAGATTTATACTGTTAAAGAAATCTGAACTGCGGCGTTTCCGATATTTCTGTGTCCCAAAATTTCCTCAGAAGCAGAAAATTTATCGTCTTTCCTCAAATGAATGCTGGCAATGTTCCACGTCGGATACGCCGTTTCCAACCACATATGTGCTCAAACAATTATTCCCGTAGACAACTGAGCAACACAGCGAATGCAAATGAGCAGTAAGCAAATGAGAATGAGAATGATTTCCCCAAGTACATGGGTATTTATTTCTTCAAGACGTAGGTGTGTTTGTTAATTAAATTTAATTGGCTGAGATTTTGCGATCGGGCTAACCTTGCGATTCAATTTGTTAAATATCATGACGTCAAAATCTCAAAGTATTGATCGCTTTTAATCTGGTCGAGTTCCTGTCCACGTGCCACCCCTCTGATGTCTTCAACAAGGCACAAAAAAAACCCAGACTCGCATACACGGCACGGGAAAAACCTGTTTCCCTGCTAGCTAGCAGACAGTGCAGAGTTGAACTCACCTTCCTGGATGATAATTTTATGCATCGTTCCACACCAGTAATAAAATATTCTTTCTATCCAAACCAATAACCAATTTTCAAGGGTGCAGTATGTACTAGCACCGGTTTTCGAATAAGCAGACTCTAGAGTTCCTGAACAAGAAAAAATATCGGGGATGTGTTTTACTAAAACGTTGTATTAGAGTAAGCTTAAAGCAAGCCTACACACAAGCTACATAAGGCCGGCGAGCACATATACACTGCTGGAATGTGATGCTTCAGCTAGTTTCGCCGAGTACGAAGTTCACTGCTTACGTACAGTCCGCATCAAAATTAACAGCGGCAGCTTGTCGGGCTGAGTTCAGTAGCTAAGAAGCGTTGGCCTTTTCGTTCAATCGCGGCACAAATACGTCCACCTGCAGAACTTCTATATTTCAGCACCTCGGCGTCTTGTGTTGTTCTCAAGCTCAAAGGTCGCTAACAGGCAGGGGATACCGTATATGTGGTCTTACTTTAGTGCCCGAGGATCACAACTCAGCTCAGCGCCCCCTGTAAACCTACAGGCAAGGGATAGCGTAGATGATGACTCCCTCTCTTTTTGCTCAGCTCAGCACCCTGCTAAGTACAGGCTGGGGATACCGTAGATGTGGTCTTAGCTCAGTGCCCGAGGATCGCTTCTCAGCTCAGCGCCCCTGTCTACCTACAGGCAAGGGATACCGTAGATGATGGCTCCTCTCTTTTTTGTTCAGCTCAGCGCCCCTGCCTGCCTACAGGTAGGGGATACCGTAGATGTAGCTATAGCTCAGTGCCCGGGTATCGCTTCTCAGCTCAGCCCCCTGTCTACCTACAGACAAGGGCTACCGTAGATGATGATGACTCCCTCTCTTTTTGCTCAGCTCAACACCCTGTTAAGTACAGGCAGGGGATACCGTAGATGTGGTCTTAGCTCAGTGCCCGAGGATCGCTTCTCAGCTCAGCACCCGTGTCTACCTACAGGCAAGGGATACCGTAGATGATGGCTCCCTCTCCTTTTTGCTCAGCTCAGCGCCCCTGTCTATCTACAGGCAGGGGATACCGTAGATGTAGTTATGGCTCAGTGCCTGAGATCGCTTCTCAGCTCAGCGCCCCTGTCTACCTAAAGGCGGGGATGCCGTAGATGATGACTTCTTTTTTACTCAGATCAGCACCCTGCTAAGTACAGGCAGGGGATACCGTAGATGTAGTCTTAGCTCAGTGCCCGAGGATCGCAACTCAGCTCAGCGCCCCTGTCTACCTACAGGCAGGTGATACCGTCGATGTTAGCTTTTTGCTTAGCTTAGCGCCCCGTATAAGTTCAGAGGTCGAGGATCGCGCGCTGGCCCCCTAGGTTCGATCCGCTAGTATAATACATCAACCTGCAGAACTCCTAAATTCCGGCACCTCGGCATCTTCGAAAACAGCAGGTTCGATCCTGGCTTAGTCCGATAGTGCTTAAATACGCTAGCCTGCAGAACTCCTAAATTCTGACACCTCAGCGTCTCTAAGTTCGACTGTAGTGCAAACGTTTGCAAATTACACACCCGCTTAGTAACAAGCTTCATATTTACTGGGTGTAGTCTGTGTAAAGTGCTCGCAGTTCTCCGTGTGTGTTAAGTGTGTGCGCATATACAATCCCTCTACTTTCACGCCTACCGTCTAGTGTAAAACAAAAGGTAAGATTAATTCCTTGAATATTATTATTATTATTATTATTATTATTATTATTATTATTATTATTATTATTATTATTATTATTATTATTATTATTATTATTATTATTTACGATTTATTTTTTCTTTGTTTTTAGAAAATCACTGTCTGCTGTGAATATTATTCTAGTAAACATTCTTCAGTTTGCAGCCATCAACTTAAGGTAAGCCTAAAATGTTGGTTAGTGTTGGCATTTTTGTTCGAAAGCAACTTCTACGCTAGCTAATAAACTAACTTACACTTTCATATCCTATTATCACAAGTTCTTTCACGCTAGGCAATAAAGGTCTTTGATTTAACTTAGTAAAGAAGGCTAGGCTAGCTGACTTGCCCTTTCATATCCCATCATCACAAGTTCTTCTACGCTAGGCAATAAAGATCTTTGAGTTGCATGTTTGTAAAGATAGCTAGGCTAGCTGACTTGCCCTTTCATATCCCATCATCACTATGTATGAGGCAAGTGCTCTGCGTGTAAACATGAGAATGTGCTAACGCTACTTTCATATCCTATCATCACAAGTGATTCTACACTAGGTAATAAAATCTTTGAGTTGCATGTTTGTAAAGATAGCTAGGCTAGCTAACTTGCCCTTTCATATCCTATCATCACAAGTGCTTCTACGCTACATTAATATCTTTTTGTTCTTTTCTATGTACATCAAGAATATTATCGTCGACATTTATTCGAGTTACAGGCTTGAACGTGCACATTTTATTTATCCGAATAACAGTTTGCAGTCTGCAGCGTGTACATTTTAAGGTATGTATCGAACTTTTTTTATCGATCTTATATGTTTACATTGTTTTTAAAAAATAGCATTCTAGGATAGGAGGATTAGAAGGCATAGACATAGAAGAGGTTAATCTTGTAACTTCAAACTCACAACAATGTCTGACCTCTATAGGTTGAAACTTGGTTTCTTCCGAACATTGCAACTTTAGTCTAATCTCTCATTTTTTCCTGTTTTTAACCTTGCGACCCGAGGGAAGGACATTGAGTTACTATATTTTTTATCAACAAGATTGCTTCTACTTTGTTAGGTATAGAACATTCATCTCTCTCTGCCTGCTTTTTAAATTTATGATAGTATCTAACCTCTATAGGTAAAACTTGGTTTTCTCCGAACTCGTAACAATGTATGACCTCTATAGGATAAAACTTTGTTTCTTCCGAACATAGCAACTCTAGGCTAGCTGACTTGCCCTTTCATATCCTAAAATCACAAGTGCTTCTACACTAGGCAATAAAAATCTTTGAGTTGCATGTTTGTAACGATAGCTAGGCTAGCTGACTCGCCCTTTTATATCCTATCATCACATGTGATTCTACGCTAGGCAATAAAGATCTTTGAGTTGCATGTTTGTAAAGATAGCTAGGCTAGCTGACTTGCCCTTTCATCCCATCATCACTATGTATGAGGCAAGTGCTCTGTGTGTAAAAATGAGAATGTCATAACGCTGCTTTCAGACAGTTACTGTTAACAAACTAACTTACCCTTTCATATCCTATCATCACAAGTGCTTCTACACTAGGTAATAAAAATCTTTGAGTTGCATGTTTGTAAAGATAGCTAGGCTAGCTAACTTGCCCTTTCATATCCTATCATTACAAGTGCTTCTACGCTACATTAATATATTTTTGTTCTTTTCTAGGTACATCAAGAATATTATCATCGACATTTATTCGAGTTACAGGCTTGAGCGTGCACAATTTATTCATACGGGTAACAGTTTGCAATCTGCAGCGTGTACATTTTAAGGTATTCTTCGAACTTTTTTATCGATCTTATATGTTTACATTATTTAAAAAATAGCATTCTAGGATAGGAGGATTAGAAGGCGTAGACATGCAAGAGGCTAATCTTGTAACTTCAAACTCACAACAATGTTGAAACTTGGTTTCTCCCGAACATTGCAACTTTAGTCTAATCTCTCGTTCTTTCTATCTAACCTCTATAGGTAAATATTTGGTTTCCTCCGAACTCGTAACAGTGTCTGACCTCTATAGGTTAAAACATGGTTTCTTCCGAACATAGCAACTTTTGTCGAATCTCTATTGATAAATGGTTGTTCTCTTTTCAGAACTTGAAGAGAACATGTTCCTCTGCTCGCAGTGTCATGTAACATTCGGAAGACGGGATAACCTCACACGTCATTTAAAAATAAAACATCAGCAAGTATCCATCATGTTCCCCTGCGAGCAGTCACGTAACATTTACAAGACAGGATAGTCTCACGCGCCATATAAAATCAAAAAAATCTAGATAACATCTACTTTATGTGAAGTTTGTGGGGCTTATTTTACTAATGTAGAGCAATACCAGGCTCACTCAGTAGAAGTACATCAGGTATCTACTTGCAACTATAACCCTCAGGTAATATGAAAAAAGCGTTTAATTCTGATGTAGCTGTAGAAATTTGTAGTAGTAGTAAAAAACCAAGGAAAAACCAAGAACTTCAAACTATACACTGCGAACACTGTAACACTAATGTACCATCTTCACATTTTCAGGGTCACTTACGAAGTAATGCGCATAAAAATAATGCGTGTATAAGTGCTAGTAATACAAACATCGAGGAAATTAATACTGCGTTTAAAAGTAGGATTTTTAGTTGCAGAATTCGTACTAGTCAGAAGTTTAAAAGTACTGAAAACTTTTTAAATTGCGTTCAACCGGATGTGCAACAGCTTCTTGACAAAACTTTGTCTAATGTTAATTTTTTAAAAGTTAATTTCGAACTTTTTGCGTTGTACATTAAGAGCACAGATGAATCCGAAATAACTGAAATTAAATCATTTAATACGAAGAATTTTGTAGTAAGCGAGTCAACTAATTTTGGTAATGTATTTACGGATATCTCGAACATTATTTCAACTAAGAGCGAGGAATCTCAGGAAAAGGAATCAGGGTGGGCTTTAGTTGAAATTTTGTATCTAGAAGTTAACATCAATAAGTACAATCCCTTGTGAGGTCCATCGTACATCGAGCTGTCGACATGGATTCAGCGAAGAAGCTGTTGTAAGCATCCAAAACGATGACGAGGCGTGTTTTGCACGGGCTGTAGCGTCGGCTTTAAATCCTCCGAAATCGAATGTAGCGAATAGAACAGCATCGTATTCTCACTATTCAACGCAACTAAATTTAAATAGTATAGAATTTCCTATGCAGTTAAAGGACATTAAGCGCTTTGAACAACTAAATAATATTAGCATTAATGTGTATGGTGTTGACAAAAAGTCTGTAGTAGGTCCTCTGTATTATACATGTAATAAGAAGAGTACTCATCTTAACTTACTTTATATCGAAAAAAGTATGAATAGCCACTTTTGTTGGATTAAAAATGTGAGTAGGGTTGTTGGTAGTCAGTTGTCAAACAGGTGTAACAAAAAGTGGCTATGTGGTGGATGCTTGCAGTATTTTAGAACTGAAGATCAGTTAACAAACCATTCCAAGAATGACTGCAATCATGTATGTACAGAGATACCTACTGCAGGCAATAATGTTTTAACATTTACGAATTATGACAAGCAGATGTGGGTGCTTTTCGTTATTTACGCAGACTTTGAAGCCATCCTCAGACCATTCAGCACATGCAAGCCTAATCCTGACAACTCTTTCACTAATACTACACACATGCACGTCCCGTATAGCTTCGCGTATTATGTCAAGTGTAGTTATGATAGTACGCTTAACAAGTTAGAGCTGTATCGAGGACCTGATGCTGCTAAAGTATTTTTTTAGAAAGACTTGAAAGTGATGCAGTACGACTTAGCAGTTTTCTAAATAGTAATATTCCTATGAAACCGCTCACCGAAATTCAGTTACGAGAACATGAACGTGCTACAAAATGTAGTATTTATGATGGCGAATTTTCTGAAAATGACCCTAAAGTTTTCGATCATGATCATTTGACTGGCTTGTACAGATGTCCTGATCATAATAGCTGTAATCTTAAGTATAGAGTTCCAAAATTTATTCCTGTAATTTTTCATAACTTATCTGGTTACGACTCACATTTTATCGTTTCACAATTTGGAGCTTCAGATGAAAAAGTAGATATAAGCCCTCAGTACAAAGAGCGGTACATTGCATTTACAAAGTGTGTAAAAGTAGATGAGGAGCATACTATAAAATTGAGATTTCTTGACTCGTTTCGCTTGATGGCGAGTAGCCTCGATAATTTTTCTAGTAATTTGCAGCCAGAACAATTTACAGAAATTTGACGTGTTTTTTCTGAAGAAGAGCAGTTTAATTTACTTCGGCGTAAGGGTGTCTTCTGTTATGAATATCTTGACTGCTTAGAACGCCTTGAAGAACGTGCCTGACCATCAAAACAATCATTTTACAGCTCGCTGAATTCAGCAGATATTAGTGATGATGACTATTTACATGCGCAACATATCTGGGAGCAGTTCCACATTCAAACGCTAGGTGAATACTCTGACTTATATTTAAAGACGGATGTACTTTTGTTAGCTGATGTTTTCGAAAATTTTCGCTGTGTTTGCAAGAAAACCTACAGCCTTGATCCATGTCAATATTTTACAGCACCTGGGTTAAGTTGGGATGCCGTGTTAAAATACACGCAGGTGAATTTGGAACTGCTAACCGATATTGATAATGTGCACTTTATAAAATCGTCTGTTCGAGGTGGCCTAAGTCAGTGTCGTGGGCGGTGTTCTAAGGCAAATAATTAGTTCATGCCGAGTTTTGACTCTAGTCAGGAATCTCAGTATATTGTTTATCTCGATGCTAACAATCAGTATGGGTTGGCGATGAGTCAGCATCTACCAGTAAGTGGTTTCCGCTGGCTAACGCAGTGCGATACTGACGATTTACAGCTGCACGCCCCAGACGAAGAAGCTAATAAAGGCTATTTCCTCGAAGTTACTAACAGTATCCTAAAGAGTTACACACTTCTCATAATGACTTACCGTTCTGCCCTGAAAATATGAAGTCCCCGAACATCACATCAACAACAAAAATGTTAATTGATAATTTGTGAGATAAATCTAAGTATGTCATTCTTTATCGAAATTCAAAACAGTGTTTGCAGCATGGTTTGAAGTTAACCAAAATTCATCGCTTACTAGAATTTAATCAGTCACCGTGGCTAAAGCCATATATCGATCTAAATAATAATTTAAGAACAAATGCAGTTAACGAGTTTGAGAAAGATTTTTACAAGCTCATGAATAACAGTGTGTTTGGTAAGAGTAAGACTATGGAAACTGTTGACAAACGCGTTAATGTAAAATTGATTACAAACTGGGAAAGTATTACTAAAGGTATGGTGCTAACCATTTAATAAGTAAACCGAATTTCCACAGCTGTACTATCATACATGAAAATTTAGTTATTATACAGATGAATCGTGTTAAGGTTAAGTACGACAAACCTACCTACGTCGGCTTTGCAGTACTTGAATTAGCTAAAACACTCATGTATGAATTCCATTACGATTATATGATGAAGAAGTACGCTCATAATGCGCAATTGCTCTACACAGATACCGATTCGTTTATTTACCAAATCAAAACTGATGACTGTCACAATGATATAAAGCCAGACTTGGGTAGGTTTGATACTAGTAACTATCCTGAAAATAATCAGTATAATCTACCGCTAGTAAACAAAAAGGTTCTAGGTAAAATGAAAGACGAATGTGCTGGAAATATTATCGATTCATTTTTAGGTACTAAATCCAAGTCATATTGCATAATGCTCTCAAATCAACTGCAAATAAAGAGATTGAAAGGGATTAAAAAGAATGTAGTTCAGAATCAGCTAAGTTTAGAAAATTATAAAAATTTTATTAAAAGTAATCCACCTATTTTACATAAGCAAATGGCTGTTATTAGAAGCTTTTTTAGCTAGTTGTTTTACGTCGCACCGACACAGATAGGCCTTACGGCGACGATATTATTAGAAGCAAGAAGCATCAGTTGTACACTCATTTAAATAGTAAGGTAGCCCTTAATAATGATGATTGCAAATGGTTTGTCATTCCAAATTCTACCAACACTCTAGCCTTGGGGCACAGTAGTATTGATAGGTACTACTTCACATAAAGCAGATGTGTGTGTGTGTAAACATTATGCTAGAGGTGTGTACTTTGTAATATATTCGCTAAGCTGTCTTACATCACAATTTACTGTACATATTGTATAAAGATAGTGAGAAAGGAGAGGTAGGCTGAGAGCGTAGTACAGCAAATGATGCAAGTTTAAACTTGTAAGATAAAGCATGTACATACAGGAATTGTGTTGAGAAGGGAGAAGTCCGCAAACATCACTACGGTAAAAAGGATTCGAGATAAAACTTGTACATACAAAATGTAAATAAATAATGTAGAATTGGCATATTCTTTTATTACAAGAATTGTGTTTAGAAGGGAGAAGTACGCAAACATCACTACGGTAAAATGATTCGAGATAAAACTTATACATACAAGATGTAAATAAATAATGTAGAATTGGCATATTCTTTTATTTTTTGGATTAGGTATTACCTTCTCCTCCTCCTAATCCTTCCTCTCGAAGAAGAACAAGAGTAAGAAGGAAGGTGTTGAGCAGATTCGTAAGTATGTTATCGTCTAGCTCGGTAAGTATGTTGAGAAGAGTTTTTTCTAAACAGTGTTTGATTCTAGTCTTGCAATGCAGTGTTCTACAAAATCGAAATATAGTATGTATATGTTTTTGAACGGTAGTATGTGTTCAAGTCTAAACCTGCACACTCTTGCTTTTGCAATGCATGTTCGATAGAGATGTACCTTGACAGAGGAGGAGGAAGAGCAGCTCAGTAATTATGGTGTGAAGAATTTTTTTCTAAACAGTGCTTGATTCTAGTCTACAACATCGAACTATAGTATGCGATTCTAGTCGTAATAGGTTTTGAACAGCAGTATGTGTTCAAGTCTAAACATGCATCACTGCAGGTACGCGGAATGTGCGCTGCCTTATGCATAAAATCGCGTTCTATGTTCGATAAAGCTATGCCTTGGCAGAGTAAGTAAAGGAAAAGGAAGTTATAAGAGTTGCTATCTTACGCAAGCTGTTCAAAATTCTAGTTTTTTTCTCTTAGAACGAAGGTATACCCCAGATATGTTGTATCATGTTCTAAACACATCAGTCAATGTTCTGATCACATGTTGTATCGAGTACAGTGTTCGATTATGTTCTTAATCACTTCTTTTGTAATATGATCTTCCACAACCACATGTCAAAGGTAAGTAGCTAAAGAGGGCAGCACGGTGCTCTGTCGATTAAAGATGGTGGATGACAGCTAACGGAATTGCCCGCTACTACGTGCTTAAGGTAGTAGCCATAAAGATAGCAGCACGGTGTTCTGTTGATTAAAGATGGTGGATGACAGCTGACGGAATTGGCCACTACTGCGATAAAGATAGCAGCACGGTGCTCTGTTGATTAAAGATGGCAGCTTGTCAAAAAGCATTTTTCGAATTACCCACCACATTTCAAATTTATGTAGCTAAAGAAGGCAGCACGGTGCTCTGTTAATTAATGATGACTGCTGTCAAATAGAATTTTTCAAATTGTCCTCCAGCACATTTCAAAGGTAAGGAGCTAAAGAGTGCAGCACGGTGCTCTGTTGATTAAAGATGGCGGATGACAGCTGTCAAAAAAGCACGTGGATTTGTTTACCCATTCAAATCTCGCGCAAGTAAGGTTTAGTTAGCACCACTAAGATTTAGGCCCGTCAAGATGGTAGCACTGAGGTTAGCGATGCGTTGTTGTCGATGACAGCTGTCAAAAAGCACGTGGCTTTGTTTACGAATTCAAATCTCGCGCTAGTAAGGTTTAGTTGGCAGCACTGAGGTTTAGGCCCGTCAAGATGGCAGCCGTGAGGTTAGCGATGCGTTGTTGTCGATGACAGCTGTCAAAAAGCACGTGGCTTTGTTTACAAATTCAAAATTCCCGCGGGAGGAGGAGCGGGCCCCTGGGAAGGCCCCCCGGGTGGCGGCAGAGGAGTGGGCACCTGGGAGCCCTGCGTTGGCGGAGGCGGCAGAACCATCCAGTTTATCTACTATTAGCCTTTCGTGCACAAGCGTTAAGTCTATAATTCTTTAAATTTAATGTTCGATTTAGTAAAAGGTTTTTAAATATATGAATAAGGGATAGTGGGAAGTGTAACTTGTGTAATTTTTGAAACAAAATGTGTAGATCAACATTATCGTATGCTCCTTTGACATCGAGAAAAACCGCTATAGGTTCTTGCTTTCGGGAACGTACTAATACGAGATCCGTTAGGAAAATATTTAAGGCGTCTGTGTTTCTTAGTGTTTTATGAAAGCAAATTGACATTTCGGTAAATCATTATGATACTCTAGATGCCATATTAATCTGCGGAGAAGGATGCGTTGAAAGGTTTTACGTAGACAGGACCCTAATATTATACCTCTGTAATTTTGAGGTTGTAAGAGATCCGTGCCTGGTTTATGTATTGGAATGATGTCAACATTATTCCAGTCTGACGGTATTAAGGCATCTGTTAAAATTTTATTATACGGGTTAAGAATGATGGATTTAGCCTTAATTGGTAGGGAGCATAGCATCTTGTAAGTTATAAAATCTGGTCATGGGGATGTAGTTTTTTATGTAGGGCGACTTCTAATTCCTGATATGTAATAGGATTCATCAAAGTTTGATATTCATTAGATGGGTGTGAACAACTTAAGAGGTATTTATACATACATACATACATACATACATACATACATACATACATACATACATACATACATACATACATACATACATACATACATACATACATACATACATACATACATACATACATACATACATACATACATACATTATCATTACAGACTGTTATGCCTTTAAGCGTTCAGTCTGCAAGCATCTGAGAATTTACTAAACGTTGCCACAATTCTCGATTTGCAACTATTGTTGTGGGCTTATTTAGTTCTATACATCTTACATTTAAATCGTTAGAAACCGAGTCCAACCATCGTCGTCTTTTTCTCCCTCTACTTCTCGTACCCTCCATAGCAGAGTCCATTATTCTCCTAGGTA
Source organism: Anabrus simplex (assembly GCF_040414725.1). Lineage (NCBI taxonomy): Eukaryota > Metazoa > Arthropoda > Insecta > Orthoptera > Tettigoniidae > Anabrus > Anabrus simplex. Next base: position 43,764,027 of record NC_090266.1, on the reverse strand, counting down.
ACCTATCCTCCTCCATTCGCCTCACATGACCCCACCACCGAAGCCGGTTTATGCGTACAGCTTAATCCATCGAGTTCATTCCTAAATTAGCCTTTATCTCCTCATTCCGAGTACCCTCCTGCCATTGTTCCCGCTTGTTTGTACCAGCAAATATTCTTGCTACGTTCATGTCTGTTACTTCTAACTTATGAATAAGATATCCTGAGTCCACCCAGGTTTCGCTCCCGTAAAGAGAAGTTGGTCTGAAAACAGACCGATGTAAAGATAGTTTCGTCTGGGAGCTGACTTCCTTCTTACAGAATACTGCTGATCGCAACTGCGAGCTCACTGCATTAGCTTTACTACACCTTGATTCAATCTCACTATATTACCATCCTGGGAGAACACACAACCTAAATACTTGAAATTATCGACCTGTTCTAGCTTTGTATCACCAATCTGACATTCAATTCTGTTAAATTTCTTACCTACTGACATCAATTTAGTCTTCGAGAGGCTAATTTTCATACCATTCTCACTGCATTTATTTTCAAGTTCCAAGATATTAGACTGCAGGCTTTCGGCACAGTCTGCCATTAAGACCAAGTCGTCAGCAGAGGCCAAACTGCTTACTACATTTCCACCTAACTGAATCCCTCCCTGCCATTTTATACTTTTCACCAGATGATCCATGTAAACTACGAACAGCAAAGGTGAAAGATTACAGCCTTGACTAACCCCTGTAAGTACCGTGAACCAAGAACTCATTCTACCATCAATTCTCACTGAAGCCCAATTGTCAACATAAATGCCTTTGATTGATTTTAATAATCTACGTTTAATTCCATAGCCCCCGGTATAGTGAACATCTTTTCCGTCGGTACCCTGTCATAAGCCTTCTCTAGATCTACGAAACATAAACACAACTGTCTATTCCTCTCGTAGCATTTTTCAATTACCTGGCGCATACTGAAAATCTGATCCTGACAGCCTCTCTGTGGTCTGAAACCACACTGGTTTTCATCCAACTTCCTCTCAACGACTGATCGCACCCTCCCTTCCAAGATGCCAGTGAATACTTTGCCTGGTATACTAATCAATGAGATACCTCGATTGTTGTTGCAATCCTTCCTGTTCCCTTGCTTATAGATAGGTGCAATTACTGCTTTTGTCCAATCTGAAGGTACCTTACTGCGCCATTCCCGCGTCCAGGTAAGGACGCACAAGATCCAGGCTAGCTTAAACTATGATAATATTTGTCGCATATACGTCATTTACGGGCTATGAGTTCGGGTTGAAAAGAAAGAATACCGAATTATACTTGAGAAAATCTCTAACTCACGTAGAAGGACGTCTCCTACTCGCCTACTAGGTAGAATTCCCAATGATTTACCAGGTTGCCATGAATACAGGTGCTTATGACTAAGTCATTACTCTTCAAAGTCATTGAAAGAAAGGTTGATGTTTTAACATACTACATTTTATTACAAACTCATCTCATTCCATAGAAAGGATATCATGATTTCATCTTTGAGAGTAATAGTAAAGACTATTGGGCTATACCCTTATTTAAAGGTTCACTTTTGATAGAATTAAATTGAAGTTCTCGAAAGAAATGAAGTATCCAGTTAAATTGCTTGAAAAATTACCTAATCACAATCTTAAGGATCTCAATCACAAACAACTTGTCTGTAATGCCTCTTTTGGTAAAGAAAGAAATTAAAATAAATGTCGGTATCGGACAATGAAATATTGGGTAATGATAATCGTAAGCGATTAAGTTGTTAACATGTCCGAAATTGGAAATACTAAATGATAAAAATGTTGAACAAGTAAAACATCAGATAATTAAAATATTCGCTGACTTAAATATGGATTAAGTAGAATGCTAAATAATTAAAACATTCGATGATTAAAATATTGCCTAGGTAAGATATTAGATTAAGTTAAAGATTATTAGATGCGTCTAATGAGGAAAAATAATATTTACAGTAACACATAATATATACAGTGTCGTAGATCGAGGGTGGTTATAAAATCTACAGGACGCTGGTTTGTGTCTGGCATTAAACCTTTTTTTACGGAGTTGGAATCACAACTTTTCTATATGAAATTTCACAACATTGAAATTAACTGTTATGTTTTCCTGATCATGTTTCCGTTGATCTACAGAAATGAAATAATTTTCCTTCCTTCTAATTCTTTGTGTCTAAATATACAATCAGAGTAACTTGGAAAATATTCTCGGGGTATTTATAACATTTGCTAGGTGTTGTATTGCACGTAATGTTCATATTTCTTGACATATTATGTTGCATAAACATCGATAAGTCCCTTTTAAATTAATGTATGCTCTCAAAAGAATGATTAAACATCACATTTAGAATATTAAGTAAATTACTCTTTTAACTTGAGCTTACTTATAACTTCAAGTGCGTATCCGTGCGATTATGCTATGTTACCAAGTGGATATTATCATAATTCCATAAAAATGTATACTTTTCTGACATGGTCTACCTTGTACGAAGACTCTACCTCAAAAATAGTATCTCACATATACCTGCATTCAGTCATTAGTGATACTAGATAACGCCTTAGAAATAATTTCAAAGTTCACCTAACACATGAGAAGAATCTTACGATTAGAAGATATATATATGAGGGTGTTAGCTAGTTCAAATTCATCCTCCTAGTTAGAAATCATTTGGTGATTTTACGCATAATTGTCGACATACGGATGTCCTTTCGATCGTATTCGAACCTACTCTGTGCTTACTTATGGGTAAATAATCAAATGAAAATGGAATAAGTTCACTAGTCACTTCTTAATACTCAGCCTGGAACATTATGCCCACAACAACATGATCATGATCACATTCGCGAAGAATAACAACTACTACCACCATTAATTACCAATCTCACATCATCACCTTCATTAAATAATCATTACTTCACATTTTAATAAATATCACACTTCAAATTACCATATGTATCTCGTCGTATTCTAATTCGACGTATCTCTTACCTTTATCATGGTTCGTGAAATTACTTATTCAGTTATAGCTATGATTCCTTCATAATTCCAAAAATAATTCTACCACATTTATTTATATGGCAAGCACTTCATATATACGATCTCTACATCACAATTCTTCAGTCATATAACTTCTCACACATGCCTAACTTCCGTTCTGACGTCGTATAAAACTCACCATTACATTAAAAAGAACTAACCTTCTCTCACACTAGATATTGTCAGTATTTCCAACGAAGGATTTCTATCACTGAATGACTGTTTCCTGCATATGGATTTGACGTTTCAGGTCTGAAGATTACCTAACATCCATTAACCTAACTTGTAATTCACTGTTCGTATTTCATCATCGCACTCCTCTTAGTTAGATTAGTACTTTAATAAAAGGAAAATAGATATTTTCTTACGTGAACATTGAATTTAAAACAGACTTATCTTTATTCAGCAACTTCTGTAGTTGACTCATGTCCGGGTGACTGGGCATGCGGACATATCTCCTCTCGTTTCCCTAGGTATTTGGGAATGCTCGGGAACGTCTCATCTGGTCTCTGGTCATCCTACGGTGCGCTCATGTGGGTAGTCTTGCCTTCCGTTTTCTTAGAACATATTGAGCATAGCTTGAGCAATTGGAACAGAATAATATGTGATTTTACTCAATTTCGTCATCTTAGGGCTATGTTCTGTTATTGCCTCCTTATGTAGAATGAAAGTCTTTCTTGGGAGAGTTGATGTTAGAGATAATTAACGGATTGAGATAGGTGAAATTGATTATTATACTCAAAATGAGTAAATTGTGTTTTATATATATATCCCTTCTTGATATGCCGGTCGAAATTCCAATCCTTTAGTTGTCTAAAATTGACAGTATCGGGTAATACGTCGTCTAAGGAATGTCGTGACGTATCACCGGTGCAACTTCTGTATTTCGTTTTGGAGTCTTTTAATTTTGCGGAGCGAAATAATATTTCTTGCTAATATTGTAGAATGTAGCCGTCAATGAAGTTTTCCTCTCGTCTTTAATGTGAAATACTAATACGCAGATATCTTCCTTTGGCGATCAACTATGTTGCTTCTCTTGTACGCAAGTTAAGTGAATGTAGTTTTCTTTCCAATTTTTTTCTTAATAATCGCTCGTAACAATCTTTCTACTTCGTTCCTTTTTCCACTGCCTTCTATGTTTCGATCCTTTGAGAGCGCTTGACCAAAATATTACCATATTGACTTGTGGTAATGTCTGACGTTTAAATATTCGTCGTTTTTGACAGTTCTGACTCCATTTTGTTCCGAACGTATCTTTAGGTAACAGTGAAATGGCACATTACCAACACTCCACACTAATTTTACTACTCTATGAAGTCATTTCATCCCTGCCTTTCCACTATACTTCACCATTTCAGGTCTAATTTCATCTATTCCTGCTGCCTTATGACAATGGAGTTTATTTACCATCCTTTCCACTTCTTCAAGCATAATTTCACCAACAACATTTTCCACCTCCCCATGAGCTTGGCTGTTTGCAACACCACCAGTATGATTTCCTTTTACATTGTGAAGATGTTCAAAATATTTCCTCCACCTCTCCAGTGATTCCCTGGGATCTATTATGAGTTCACCTGAATTACTCAAAACACTGTTCATTTCCTTTTTCCCTGCCTTCCTAAGATTCTTTATTACTGTCCAGAAAGGTTTCCCTGCTGCTTGACCTAGCCTTTCCAGGTTGTTACCAAAATCTTCCCATGACTCCTTTTTGGATTCAACAACTATTTGTTTCGCTCTGTTTCTTTCATCTACATATAAATCCCTGGCTGCCTCGGCCCTTGTTTGGAGCCATTTCTGATAAGCCTTCTTTTTCTGTTTACAAGCTGCTCTCACTTCATCATTCCACCTAGATGTTCGCCTTTTCCCATCTTTACGCACAGTTGTTCCTAGGCATTCCCTTGCTGTTTCTACTACAGCATCCCTGTATGCCACCCATTCTCTTTCTATATCCTGAACCTGCTTACTGTCTACTGCTCGAAACTTCTCACTAATCATATCCGTGTACTTCTGTCTAATTTCCTCATCCTGGAGATTTTATACTCTTATTCGTTTGCAGACAGATTTCACTTTCTCTACCCTAGGCCTAGAGATACTTAGTTCACTGCAGATCAGATAGTGGTCTGTACCATCGAAAAATTCGCGAAAAACTTATACATTCCTAACAGATTTCCTGAATTCAAAGTCTGTTAAGATATAGTCTATTATGGATCTGGTACCGCTAGCCTCCCATGTGTAGCGGTGAATAGCCTTATGCTTGAAGAATGTATTCGTAACAGCTAAACCCATACTAGCACAGAAGTCCAGCGAACGTTTCCCATTCCCATTAGCTTCCATATCTTCCCCACATTTACAATCACCCTTTCATATCCTTCAGTTCTATTCCCAACTCTCGCATTGAAATCGCACTATTCTATCCTTGCTGTTGACCCTGACCACGATATCACTCAATGCTTCATAAAACTTGTCACTTCATCCTCATCTGCACCCTCACTTGGTGAATACACGGACACAATTCTAGTCCTAATTCCTCGAACTGCCAAATCTACCCACATCATTCGCTCATTTACGTGCCTAACAGAAACTATGTTGCTTGCAATGGTATTCCTGATAAAGAGCCCTACCCCAGACTCTGCCCTTCCCTTTCTAACACCCGTCAAGTACACTTTATAATCTCCTATATATTCCTCGTTATTTCCCCTTACCCGAATATCATTTACTCCTAGCACATCCAGATGCATCCTCTTTGCTGACTCAGCCAGTTCTACCTTCTTTCTTCCATAAGCCCCATTAATATTGATAGCTCCCCATCGAATTCCATTTCGTTCGCCAAGTTGTTTCCAAGGAGTCCCTCGCCTGTCAAATGGGAGTGGAACTCCATTACTCCCATAGGTCCGAGGCTTGCTTAAAATGTTCTGAGATCGGTAAATTCATGAAGCAGGATGCTACCCTACTTGCACATAGTCGAAGTGAGGATCTCTCCTCTAACGGGTTATGGACCATCGGTGAATGGTATAGTCCTAGCCGCCTGAGCACAAGGAGGGCCATGAATCAAAATATGTCCGAGATGCCAACTCCCATTCCATAGCAACTGGTATCCTGACTTTCAGGACCAATTACTAGGCCACTCAACCGTTGCCCATGGTTCACGTACTAGGACGTGACCACGGTTAGCCACAAAATCGGGAGTTAGATTGCAGTAGAATTGATATAATTGATGAGGAGATAAAGCGATTGGTTGGGGTGTGCGCCGAGAGTTACGAAGAGAGCGAATTTTGGCCCAGATGATCTTGCTGGATGTAGTACTGTTAATACTTCTCTACTAAGGTTTTCCATGCGGTTCGACGTTTATTGTTAAATAAACATCTAATTTTTTCACAGATTCGTTTATATTGCATGTAATTAGTAAAAGTGAAATGTTTTCGTAAATCTTTCATCAGGTTTCTCCGTCGTCTAATCCAGACCTCACATTCTTGATCCCACCAACGAATGTTGAGCGTCGGATTATGGTTGGTTGAGGTTTTGTAAATGATTGGATGATAGATGTCGAGATAAGATTTTATACAGTGTAAAAGCGAATCATATTCCGCGGATGTCGTTCTAAAGGTATAACTGAAATAATCCTGAATAAATTGCGAAAAGAGTTCGTAATCCATATTGTTCAGATTGCGTATAGGTATCCGAGGAAGCGTGTGAGTTGCAAGAGGCTTGTGATTAGACCATGTAACGAGAATGGGGAAATGATCACTTCCACGAAGATCTTTAATAGTTTGCCAAGATAATTTATGCTCTATATCCGTGGTACATATAGTAAGATCCACCGCACTCGGAGCATTTGTAGGGGCTGTTAGCCGGGTGGGTGATCCATCATTTAGTATGGTGAGGTTGACTTGAAGGAAAGAGGTTAAGATATGAGTTCCTTTGGAGCTATTGCTCCTGCATCCCTAGGTTATGTGATGAGCGTTGAAGTCACTAAATATAATATTTTGCTTCTCACCGGTAAATTGGTTTGAAAATTGGACCAATTATGGTAGGAACCATGTATATCGGGAGGACAGTTAAAGTTAGAAAAGATAATTTTTTTTTATTTGTATGCGCTGAAAGTAAGTGCCTGTTATAGCCTGTTCCGATTGTAGAAGATGATATGGTATGAAATTCTTAATTAAAATTGCAATTCCACCATATCCTGGACCATCTAATCGTTCGATAGTATATCCCTTGATGCTAAAGTTAATATAATTTGGAAACCATGTTTCTTGTAAGAAGATAATGTCTGGTTGGAATTCGTTAATGAGTAAGATTAAAACATGTCGCTTGTTTACCACACTCCTACAGTTCCATTACAGTATCTGCATGCTTAGTATCTAAAATGGGGAGGATTTTATCAAGTATCAACTTTAATAAGTGTCGCCATTGGACATTTGGACCTATTAGTTCCATCAGATTAACAACGTCGTCCTGGATCTCTTTACGTAAATCTTTAACAGGGGTTACGTCTTGTGATGTGGAAGGGGTTATTCCCTGGTCGTTTTCGCTAGCAAGATTAGTAGGGACCGCCGGTGTAATTGTGTGGGTGGTCGGAGTTTGGGTAGCTGGTGATTTTTCCATTGGGAGGTTCGTATTATATTGTGATAGGTCTCCCTATCATAACCCTGGCGTGGGGGTGGACGAGTTTCCCTGTGTACATATGTAATGATTTTGCGTTTACGCGGGTTGAAATTACCAGGTCTGGTTACCAGAGTTTCAGTTAAGGACGGAAAATGATGGGGTAGTATGGTAGGATTATAGGTAACGGGCTGAAGTCTAATTTTGGATTCTTGAAAGGAAAAGTTTTCAGTACACATATGCTTCTTAATAGCCGTCTGTTGTTGGTGTACAGCACATTGAGAGGATCCTACCTGGTGATTCTGATCACAGTGTAGGCATTTGACAAGCGTTTGTTGACAGTCCTTCGTGACATGTTTATTGCTGTATCGGCCACAACGTGGAGTTTTCGCCCGAGAATTGGGAGCTGTATGTCCGTAACGTTGACAATGTTTTGCAAATAATTGGATTAAAGATGAAAACCTGAACGTCCAAAATGACGCTGAAAATAGAAATCTGCTGAGGGAGAGCTTGAGTTTCAAATGTGATCTTCACAGTTCCAGTCGGAACATACTCGAATGAATCAGCGTTAGATTTCCTTCGTTTAAGACGCTGGACAGCTATAACCGGCACAGGTGAATCTTTAAATTGCTTAATTTCATCTTCAGATAACGTCAAATCCACTCCCCTTAGTAAACCGACCCTGTAGACATTGGAGGAAGGTATTACTTCTGGGAATTTTATGTGAATTAGTATTCTGTTCATCCCCAATCGGCGGGTTGTCAGACTGTTGAATGGCGGTGCTTGGTGTTTGTGTTGGGTTAGGAGGTCTATCCTCACGAGAATCCATGGAGTCGTCTTCACCATTATCTGAACTGAGAATAATTGAATCAGCCATATCAACTGGACCATCTACCAATAAATCGCCACCCTCTAGGAGGTTCGGACTACGGTTAGTTCCTCCTCCCCCAATGTCAAATGCCATAGTGAAGAAATTACATGAGAAACACAATAGAACTCAGAATATAGCACACGATATTACTAAGTCACTATGCTACCAAGGCAGTAACGTGCACACGCTAAGATGAATAACACTTGCCTTCGCTGTGAACGTCCGCACACAATGAGAGCTCGACCACGACTCGGGGAAACCAGGATGACTATTACGAGCTGTTCAATACTTCTTCTGCTGCTTGATATTTGATTGGGCTCGGTATTTAACTAACACCCAGTTCCAATACTGTATGAATGACACACTTCACAACACTCAGAACCACCTATTTATGATTACTAATAAACACTTTATCTCACAAATTTTAAAGCTGGTAAAACTGTAAACTCCTTGGTTATTACCATGTAGGGATCGTATCTTAGTATGTGCAAGTAATGCACCTCATCAGAAAGTACTTTAGGACAATGATCACTAGTATGGGTGAAAATCTACAACATGTGGGTAGAAGGGGAATAGACCTAGGAGTAAGCACGAGGGCACAAGGTACTATAGCTTCACGCCGAAGTGATCCATCTTGGCGTCTTGCTACTTTGACATACTGAAACGGGTCCACAATTTTGAAGGACAAGAATTTAACTTAACTACTGAAGGATCTAGTATTGAGGATGGGATAACACAAATCAGAGTGTTTTAATGTAGATATTGCTAAATGTGTATGTGAACATTACCAAGAACGTGTGTTATTACGAAAGACGTGTTACCCTACACCTTACCTACTGAATCTGGATCTTTCTAACAAGAGAACAACGCACTATGACAAATGTGATAGAGTCGACAAATGACAGTAGCAGTGCGAGCAAGGGTCTCAATACCTGTTGGAGTTGTATATTAAACAAAACCGAATCAAATCTTAGGGTAATAGGAAACCATAATTTAAAAAATAACAATGTAATTTACAGGGAAACTAGAATGTGCAACAAGGAAAATATTTCATATTTTAACCAGTTATTGGCCAAGGAAACTTGGGAGAGTGTATATAGAAATAACTCAACTAATGAGGCCTTCAGTGAGTTTTTGGGTTTGTTCGATTATTATTATCAAGTGGCAATACCAGTCAAAAGGGTAATTGTAAAGAATTATAGGAATGGGTGGATTACAACAGGAATTAGAAATTCAAGTAGACGATTAAGGTTTTTAAGCAAATGTGTGAAAGGGAGTAACACCTCATCTGAATTGAAGGATTATTATAAGAAATATAAGAACATATATCAAGAAGTTTTGAAGGCTGCCAAAAGATTGCATAATGAGAATGAGCTAAAAAATTCTAAAAACAGGTCTAAATGTATGTGGAACATTATAAAAAGGGAGAAAGGTACTCTAGTTCCATTCAAAAGTAATATTACTCTTACAAATGCAGGGAAAGAAATCAGTGATCCAGAAGAAGTTGCAGAAATATTTAGTAACTATTTTATAGAAGCAGTTTTGAGGTTAACGGAAAATTTTCAAACATCAGTGACAAGAACAAACTTGAATACAGTTCACAGGAATGTATCATCCATGTTTCTTACTCCTGTGACTGAGCAAGAGATAGATAAGGTAATAAAACAGATGGGTAAAAAGAAGTCTTCTGGTTTAGATGGTTATTCAAACTACCTTATTAAATGCTGTTACCAATACATAATCAAGCCTCTCTGTTACTTGATAAATTTGTCACTAACCACTGGTAAATTTCCGGACAAATTCAAGGTAACCAAAGTTGTTCCGATACATAAAAAGGGTAGTGAAGAAGATGCTGGTAACTGTAGGCCTGTCTGCTTCCCCTCTGTATTCTCCAAAATACCGGAAAGAATTATGTACGATAGACTGTTATCATTCTTAGAGAAGCATAATATATTAGCTGGTTGCCAGAATGGCTTTCGTAAAAATAGATCAACTACCACAGCATTCATTAACTTTATTGAACGGATATATGACACACTAGATGGGAAGGGTGCATGTTTAGGTATTTTCTTGGACTTAACAAAAGCTTTTGATATAATTGACCACAGCTTGCTTTTAGAAAAGTTATACATGTATGGAGTTCGGGGAATGGCCTATGACTGGTTCAAATCATTTTTAGGGGATAGAAGACAGATTGTTGAAATATCATATACCGGTACTGATTTGAGCAAAAATGTAATTAAGAATGTGTATTCCTGTGCCAGAAACATAGATCATGGTCTTCCACAGGGGTCAGTTTTAGGACCATTATTATTTTTAGTATTTATTAATGATATCGTCCAAATTGTTGATGATATTCAAGGAGTGCAATTAACTTTGTTTGCAGATTATATTACTGTTTTTGTAGCTGATGAAAGTTCTGAAGGGTTAAAATTGAAGGCAGGCAATATAGTGAGTAATATCCTGAGCTGGCTTGAAGATAATAAATTAATTTTAAGTAAACAGAAAACTTCTGTGATTAGATTTCCCCATAAGATTAATTTCAATATGGAAGTTAGTCCAATATCATTTGGAGAGACCATAATTGAGTACTCATCATCAACAAAGTTTCTTGGCTTGTGGATTGATGAATCATTAACCTGGGATAAACATACAGAGTTTATAGGGAAAAAGCTTAGTAGAATTTATTTCATGATAATATCTTTGAAAAATAGTTTTAATTTAAAGGCTTGCCAAATTATGTATTTTGCATATGTCCATCCCATACTAACCTATGGAATCATTTACTGGGGGAATTCACGATATAGCGAAGTCATCTTTAAGTTACAAAAGAAAATAATTAGAGGAATGCATGCTGTCGGCAGGAGGACAAGCTGCAAGAAGTACTTTAAACTTTATTTTATTTTACCATTACCTAGCCTTTATATCTTCCATACACTTGTATATATGAAGGAGAATGTAAACAGCTACACCATAAACTCTGATGTACATAGGTATAATACTAGAAATAAACACAGTCTGCACATAGAACCACACAAAACTAAGATATATGAATCAAGTTTGAGTTATGCAGGAGTACATTTATTTAATAAATTACCAGACTACATTAAGCAGATAAAACCATGTTCAAAATTTAAGAAAGAATTATTCAAATTTGTTTCTAACCATTGTTTTTATTCTATTGAAGAATACTTACCTCTTGAAAATTAACTTACGTATCACTTTTTTTTAAATCTGTGCCTCTTTACCACATTGTATATTTCTCTTTATTTATCATGGCATGTATATTACTGTTTTATCCTTTGTTACTGTAAATATGATTATTGACGTGTCCCGTATCACTGTATGATCAGTTGGACGAAATACAATACAATACAATACAATACAATCTTAACTAGACGTAGCGGCAGTGTGAAGTACGACTTTTTAAAATGACACAACTATTAATGAATACGTTAACCTGATATAATCACTTTTTCGTATCATCTAAAAATCTGTATACTATGTATATTACCTCCGGTATCGGGTTGTAAACAAGACAATCAACACTTGTTGGAAGCGGTATTCATAGACGTATTAGACTTGTAAGTAACCGTGTTCGAGCCTGAATATATAACGGACACTGTAGAATGAGGTGATTTGCATCCGCCTCATTTGAGCCCCACTGACATATCGGTTGGTTGACAATGTTTTTTTTCCAAGATGGCGTCAGCGGAGGATGTAAGTGAAGATAGCTCCCGGTTCTCTTGCGAAATAATCGGGAATAAGTGTGGTGTAAACAAGAAGCGTGTGAAGAATGGTATCCAGTGTGAAAAGTGTTTAATTTGGTACCATTTTGAGTGTATATGTAGTGCTGGTTTTGCTAAAAATGAAGATACTTGGACCTGTGTTAGCTGTGGCGAGAGCAATTTGAATAGCGGTAACAAACCTAGGTCTACAACGGTCAACGAATCGCTGGCGTCTCATTCCTTGGAGGATGGAGGTAATGATAATGTACTTGTAATTCTCTCTTTATTGCAACAGGATTTACAAGCATTAAAAGCGGAAAATGGGATTTTAAAGGAGAAGGTACGTTTACTGGAATCGAAAGTACCAGTACCAGTAAACACTCAGAACACGGGTGGCTCCGTGAATTCTAGCGCGTGGTGTCAAGTTCCTTCAGATTCTAGGAGGAAAAGAGTACAGTTAAATAAGGACAACTTTGTAATTGACACTAAAACAGATTTTCAGCCCTGAGGGAAGTAAGCGATACGCAAGGTATCCGCACGGGAAGCAGTCAGACGTATAGCGCAAGACCCGTTACGAGAAGCGGCAAAGTTAGGCCTAAACTCTCACACAGTGCACCGACGAAAGTGTCGAACATTCTCATATTTGGTGATAGCCAGGCGAGGGGAATTGCGGAGAAAATGAACAATAAAGATATTGCAGCATCGGCTGTCATCTATCCTGGGGCCCCAATGACGAAGGTATTGGAAAACACGGAGCAGGCGGCAAGAAATCTCGGAAGTCGTGATGCAGTAGTGATCATCGGCGGGACGAACGACGTAGCTCACAACGACGCTAAGAATGTCATTTCTGAACTTAAATGTACACTAGGTAAGCTGACTCACACTAACATCTTTGTAGTGAACGTGCCCCACAGGCATGATTTGATTAGAGACTCGTGTGTGAACAATGAAGTGGACAATGTTAATACAGATACGGTTAAAATTTGTAAACATTTTCGTAATACACAGGTAATTGATAGCAGCAGTTTCGAGAGACACTGTTACACAAAGCATGGCCTTCATCTAAACAATTCAGGTAAACAAAAGATAGCAAATATTGTTCTAGATTTTATTAATCTTAAGATATGTACTGTAAAAGAGGCAACTCCCTTGAGTTATAATACTGACCAGGAAAACTAGTAGAAAGAGCCAGCCGTACTTCAAGCTGGCTCAACCAACTAGAAAAAAAACTCAGGAAAGTAACGAATTTCAAGTTAACCAATTGCAACAGTCAAGTTTTAGGGAGGAAGGGGGTCTGAGATTACTCTTGGTAAACTGTCAGAGTGTAGTAAATAAACAATTAAAATTCGGTACATTGATGGACTCTTATTAGACTGATGTGGTGATAGGAGTGGAATCGTGGTTGAGAGAAGGGGTGGGTAACAAAGAAGTATTTCCAGAAGGGTACACAGTCTATCGTAGAGACCGCGGAGATAAAAAGGGAGGGGGGGTGTTTATTCTGGTGAAGGAAACTTATTGTTCACATGAATGGTTTACCGATGAAAGGGATGAAATATTAGGGATAAAATTAATTTGTGATAATATGAAGGAGGTGGGAATTATAGGAACATACAGGCCAGGAAGAGAGGAAAGGGACGTGGAAATATTAGAGAAAATAATAGATTATACTCATAAAAACAATAATAATGATGTGGTAATAATTGGGGGAGATCTAAACTTGCCTGAAGTTGAATGGAATGGAGCAACAAGTGAAGCCCATGAACAGAAACTGGCAAATAAGTTAATCTGGGAAGGAGGATTTACACAAGTAGTACAAGAACCAACTCGTCTCAATAACTTACTAGATGTATTCTTGATTAAACCATTGGAAATTGTTGATAAAACTGAGGTAATTGAAGGAATAGGTAACCATAAGGCTGTAATAATGGATGTAGGACTGATACCAAAAAGGCTTAATAAGAGGGTCACACAAGACAAGAAATTGTACAGAAAAACTAAAGTTGATGAATTTGGGACTTACCTTAAATCACAATTCAGTTGTTGGATAAGTGAAGGGAGTAATGTGGATACACTTTGGGCTAAATTCAAAGGAATCATTTGGGAAGGAGAGAAGAGATTTGTACCTGTTAAGAAGGGTAAAATGACCTCAGACCCTGTTTATTATACAAAGGAAATAATAAAATTAAAAAGAAAATGTAGATTAGTAAACAGGAAAATCAAAGAAGGTAAGGAGAGTAGAGAAACTAGAAAACAGCTAATGAGGGAACTGAATAGAGTGAAAAAGGAAGCAAAAGAGAATTATGTGAATGGCATTCTTCAAGAGCGTAATGACCACAAAGGGAAATGGAAAAAGCTGTATTCATACATCAGGAATCAAAAAGGAAAAGGAATCCAAATTCCTACAATGGTGGGAGAAGCGGGTGAACACTATTTAACAGATACTGAGAAAGCAAACCTTTTTAGTAAGGAATTCAGATATTCAGTAGATGATTGTCAGGAGTTGGAAACCGAAACAGAATATAGAGAGGGAGAGACACAGAGGGAAACAAGAAGCTTCTCATTCACAAATGAAGATATTTTCAGAGAAATCCAACTGCTTGAGCAAGGAAAAGCAGCAGGAAGTGATCAAATTACTGGGTAGGTGTTAAAGACAATGGGGTGGTACATAGTGCCTTATTTAAAATTTCTCTTTGACTATGTCATAAATAATAGTGTAATACCAAAGGAATGGAAGGAATCTATAATAATACCAATTTATAAAGGAAAGGGTGATAAAAGGAAACCAGAAAACTACAGACCAATCAGCCTGACCAGTATAGTTTGTAAAATACTGGAGAGTTTAATAACAGAGTACATCAGAGGGATATGTGATGATAAAAATTGGTTCATGAGGAGCCAGTATGGATTTAGAAAGAAATTTTCTTGTGAGGCACAACTGGTGGGATTTCATCAGGACATATCAGATCAATTGGATTCAGGAGACCAGTTAGATTGCATAGCCATAGATCTTTCCAAAGCCCTTGATAGAGTGGAACATGGAATATTATTAAAGAAATTATAGGGAATAGGACTGGACGTAAGGGTTACACGTTGGGTGAAAAAATTTATAAATTCAAGGGTTCAGAAAGTCAAAGTAGGAAATAATGTATCTCAGGAAGAGAAAATTTGGAAGGGAATTGCACAGGGTAGTGTAATCGGTCCGTTACTTTTCTTAATATACGTAAATGATTTAGGGAATAATATAACATCAAAAATAAGGTTGTATGCAGATGACATAATTGTTTATAGGGAAATAAATACCATTGAGGATTGTTCAGAATTACAAAGGGACCTTGAGAGTATCCAACAATGGGTTGAAGAGAATAATATGAAGGTTAATGGAGGCAAATCAACTGTTACAACATTTACAAACAGGAGTTTTAAAACTGAATTTGAATATACTTTGGATGGGGTAGTTATCCCAAAAGATGGCAAGTGCAAATACTTAGGTGTAAAATTTGAAAGTAATTTGCACTGGAAGGGTCATGTTGATGACATTGTTGGGAAAGCATACAGATCATTACATGTCATAATGAGGCTACTTAAAGGATGCAACAAAGAATTAAAAGAGAAAAGTTACCTAAGTATGGTTCGTCCATTATTGGAATATGCAAACAGTGTTTGGGATCCTCACCAAGAATACCTAATAAAAGAAACAGACAGTGTGCAGAGGAAAGCAGCAGGTTTGTAAGAGGGGATTTCAGGAGAAAGAGTAGTGTATCTGAAATGTTAAAGGAAGTAGGGTGGGAAACTTTAAGTAAGAGAAGGGAGAAAACTAGACTTATAGGGTTATATAGAGCCTATACAGGAGAAGCAGCATGGGGAGATATCCGTGAGAGGCTTCAGTTGGAAAATAATTATATCGGCAGGACTGACCAAAAATGTAAAATTAGAAGAAATTTTAATAGAAGCGATTGGGGTAAATTTTCATTCATTGGGAAGGGTGTAAAGGAGTGGAACAGTTTGCCAGGGGTAGTGTTTGATCCGTTTCCAAAATCTGTACAGATATTCAAGAAGAGAATAAACAGCAACAGAGAAAATAAATGAAATGTTAGAGGGCATTCGACCAGTGCAGGTTAATGTAAATAAAAAATTTGTGTGAATAAATTAATTCTATCCCCTAGTCTAAGGAGTTTGGACAGCCAAAGTAGGGGACTGCCTGTAGGGGTGAAGTACAGTGGGGACTTCGAGGGCCCTGGGACCGCTACGGTAGCTGTGAAGGCCCTTCAGGAACTCTGAAAAGTGGTGGCAAAAGGGGCCCTGGTTAGGACGCAGCAGGTCGTTATGCTACTTAGGTTCCTGAATGGGTAAAGGAAAGCAGAAAAAAGTAAATAAATGCAATGTAAAATTTAATCTTATACTAGTTGTACAGTATCATTTGAAGTAATTCCACATAAAGTATATCAGTTGACTATATTTGTAAGTAGTACAGGAGATATTATTAGAAGAATTTTGTAAACAATATAAATTTACTAAGGATGAGCTGTGTGTTTAATAGAAAAAAATTGTTAGCGTAAATTGTATAATATTGTATTATAGGAAAATTTTTTTCTCTTGTTAATTTAATATTTAGTGCTTGACAATAATGTATTTTAGTGTACCATTTGCCACCGAGGTAGGCACCTCATTTGCAAATAAATAGATTTTGATTTGATTTGATACTTATACATGGGCGTAAGCGCATGGTGGAAACGTAGCCTAATAATATTTATTATGTGACGCCGTGTGTATGTTGTTCTTTGATACCAGTGTTGGATTGGCAGAGAGGGTTGGATTCTGTGATAGAATTTCCGTTTGATTCTTGCAGTTTCATTCCAGAACTGTTGCCATGTTGTGTTTTGATGTTCCTTTAGTATAGGAATAAGATAAGTTACTGGAGTCATAAATGTCATTGGAGGGGTGTTGCTTCTTTGGCAGCTTTATCCGCTATTTTATTACCGGGAATATTTTATGCGCCGGAATCCATATAATCGTAATCTGTATGCCAGTATTATGTAGGTCATATAGTAGCTGCTTAACATAATAAACATACCAATTAAGCGTGAATTTAGAGGACTGGATCGATTGTAATGCTGATAGTGAATCTGTGAAGATATTGGCATTCGGAATTGATTCGTTTTTTATATACAGGAGTGTTTGTCTTATCGCTATAAGTTCTGCTGTGAATATGGAGAAATCCGAGTGAAGTTTATATAGTTCAATGTGTTGTATTCTTTCATAAAAAACGCTGCGCCTACTCCGCAGTAATTCTTAGATCCATCGGTATAGAAATTATGACCAATATTACAGTATGATAAACGAAGTTTTTTCGAGGTTGATGAAAACGTAGAGATTTTATACTGCAGCAATGTAAAACTAGTAGTTGTACCTTTTATAGTATCTGGGTAGTATTGGACTACTTCAAACGCTACCGTATAATGGGGGAGTTTTGCGCTCCTTATGATATTGGTTTTTAATGTCGATGCATGTTGGAATACGCTTATTATAGCAGGGGTCCTTTTATCGCTTATATTATACGAATTGTATCTTTTATCCAGTAGTTGGGTTTCGGTACAATAGGATTAGACACTGTTATTAAACGTCGTAGTAGGTACTTGGAATCAAGGTACTGTCGGCGAATATGGAGTGGTGTGTCTCTCGTTTCCACTTGCAAAACATTCGTCGGTGTAGATTTTAATGCACCAAAACAAATACGTAATGCATGGTGTTGTATAGTATTTAGCTATTCAGTGTTGCGGGATTAGCAATATCATTGATGTGTTCGCAATAATCTAATCTTGAACGAATTGTAGCCCAGTACACTGACTTGGCTGTTGTAGGGTCTGCCCACCATGATCGTCTCGTTATAGCTTTGAGGAGTTTTATATAATTAGCCGCCGTATTTCTGAGGTAGTGGACATGTTTAGCAAAATTTAGTTTGTTATCTAGTATGATGCCTAGATATTTATGATGTGTATTTATCGGTATCTCATAGGCAGCCACTGTTAGTGGTTCAGTGTTGTAGATCCGTTTCTGCATAAAAATGAGTGCTGAACACTTAGATGGTGATAGTGATAAACCATGTGCACTTAGCCAGTTCTGTACTTCCAGCATTACTTTACTAATTGTATTACGGGCACTATCAATATCTCTCTCTGATGTGTAAATTACTATATCATCCGCATAGAGTAAGATACGGGCATATTGTCGTACAAGTTGTTCTAGGTTTGAGAGACACAAGGCAAATAATATGCCACTAAAAATATCGCCCTGTGAAATTCCAACCGTAGCCTGACGTGAAATAGGTGGAGAATGAGTGGGTTTTATTATAAGCGTTCTATATGTAAGGAGGTTTCGAAGTAGTGTGATGAACGAAGTAGGAATGCCTTTGGAGGATAATGAGTCCCATAACATATGCAATGGGACAGAATCAAACGCCCCCCGAATATCCAGAAAGATTGCAATTGAGGCGTCTAGTATCAAAACCAGCCAAGTCACAAAATTTACGAAAATGAGTTAAGGTTATAAATTTGAAGTAGAAGTATAGTACTATCAGGTTAAACAAGAATATGCTTTAAATTCGTCCATGTCTTCATGTTATAGAGCACTGAATTCTCGGTCGTGCAACAGAATCGGCCAAGTCATGCAGCCAATGAATTCAAAACCGGCCAAGTCAAGGAACGAGCGACAATCTTTATGATGCAGCATTATTGTCTGGAACCTTGTGTTGTTACATTAAGCAACAATGTGATAATATCAGTAGGCAAAATCGTTCCTCGTAATGTATATTCTTTGAAGTCATAACAGAGCCATCTACAATTAAAGCCGGAAGGTACGCTTGGCAACGCTGTATCTATCTGTCAAGCGGAGGCCGAGAGAAAAGGGAGCGTGGCCGATTTTGAATGACTTCTTTTAATTTTTAATTTAATTTAATTTAATTTAATTTATTGATAAATAGGGTTCCAGAGAGCAAGAGCTCTGTCAAGAGGAACAATACATAGATAATCACAACAATGGCGGATTAACGCATAAGGTCTAAAAGTGAAAGAGTAATAATAGTGGTTTTACATATACTTTAAGTATCACAATTTATCTAATGGATAGGATTATATTAAGTGGATTATCATCAGAGTAACAATACATGAGGAACAACTTTTTGACTTTTAAGATTTGGAAATGAAAATATCAGAGAAATAACTGTTACACATTTATAGTGCCTAACAGCTACTTCTTAAGCTTATTACGAAATGGCACAGTTTTAGAGATGATTGCTATGTTGTCAGGAATGCTGTTATATTCAGATATTAGTAAGTGTTGCACTCCCTTAGTGCCAAACCTTGTTGTATAATTTTGATGAACATGTAATTTATTTTTTTGCCTTGTCTTATATGAATGGATGTCAGTGACTTTAGGAAATTCAGAGTTGGTGAACATTTTGTTATGCAAGACACTATGAATAAGAAGTGATGCGTTTAATGAGATTAATTTCTTAAGAGGTAATATATTTGTTTCAGAGTACATTTTATTTCGAGAATATAGTTGATGAAATCCATACATAAATCTAATAACCCTGTTTTGTAAGACCTCCAAAGTATTTAAGTTATTTTGGGTTGCTTTGCCCCAAATGAAACACAAGTAAGAAAGTCGAGATTGTATCATTGTGAAATAAATTAGACGAAGAGTGTCAATTGTTAGTAGGTACTTAATCTTGCCAATGATACCAACCAAGACAGAGATTTTATTTTTTACGTTTAATATATGAGGTGTCCAGGAGAGGGCACTATCAATTATTAGTCCAAGATATTTAACTTCTTTAACCCATTGCAACTTCGTAGTGCCAAATAATATATTTGTAGTTGCATTTAGGTCATTTTGTGATTTATCGAACATCATACAGACAGTTTTTGAGTAATTGGCTGTTAGAAGATTTTTCTCAGCCATTCATCTAAGATATAACAGTCATGCTGGATATCTGCAACTATTTCATCTTCAGAATTTGATGAATAGAACAGTGAAGTATCATCTGCCAAAAGTGATATTTTACCCTTAAAAGAACACAGGGCTATGTCATTAATATATATAAGAAATAAAATTGGACCCAATATGGAACCTTGTGGTACACCAAAGCAGATCTTTTGTAGCTCACTTTTATTCATGCCAATCTGAACATATTGTTGTCGATTCGATAAGAAATCCTTAAACCAGAGCAGCGAGGGACCTCTCACACCTGCCTTTTCCAGTTTGTATATCATAAGTTCATGGCTAACAGTATCAAAAGCCTTTTTTAAATCAATAAACAGCCCAGCAGTCTTGTAACCTTTATCAATATAATTTTGAAGCTCAATTATAATGTCCATTAAGGCAGGATTCACCCCAGCCTTTTCTCTGAAGCCATATTGAAATCTGGAAAAATAACTGCATTTTTCGAGGTAACTAATAAGCCTAACTTTGACAACAGTTTCTAAGATTTTAGATAATTCAGGTGGTATTGAGATGGGTCGGTAGTTTCCAGGGTCGGATCTATCATTCTGTTTGTGTATAGGAACCACTCTAGAGATCTTTAATGAATCAGGCACAATGCCTTTTGCCAAAGAGCAGTTGATAAATTCAGATATTGGACCAGAGAGTGCTCGATTACAGATTTTGAGAAGTTTACTGGAAATACCATCACTTGCAACTGAGCGAGCATGTTTGAGAGAATTGATTATTGTAGACACTTCTTCTGGAGAACATGGTTCTAGGAAAAGGGAATTAGGATGATTATTGATTGTAGCAGTATGTTCAGGATGTGGAACAATATTTGAAGATAGTGTGGCAGGGACTGAGATAAAATTATTATTCAGGGCATTACAAATGTCACTTTTGTCTTCAAAACATTCATTCCCTAGCTTGATACGTGTAATATTGATTGTTGACTTTGAAGGTTTACCAAGAACTTCGTTTATGAGTTGCCAGGTGTGTTTAGTGTTGTGTAGATTGTTTTTAAATTGATTATCATAGTACGACTTCTTGAGAGTCCTTTTCAGGGTTGTAACTCTATTGCAGTAACTTTTATATTCTTCTTTAATTATACTGTTGTGTGGGTGTTTTCTCAATTTACTGTAGAGAAGTGCTTTATGCCTGCAGAGTGATGCAAGTTCTGGTGTGCACCATGCATTCAGAATGGTGTTTGCATTTTGATGATGAAATTTTCTAACTGTCGATGCATAGTCAAGACCACTTTGAATGTATCTGGTTAAAGCAGCATATGAAGCATTTATGTTCCCACCATCTACCCACTGGAATTGGTGTTGCTCAAAATATGATCTAGCCCTTTCATAATCTATATGTTTATATGAGTGTCGTTTTGGCTCACTGGGAGTAGGCATATAATTAGATGTTTTTGAAATATCTAAACTAAAGAGCAAGAGATTATGGTCACTCATATCATCAATTATGTTATCTACAGACCAGTTATTAAGTTGTATGCTGCATAAAAAGTGGTCGATTAGTGAATTGTTCGAACTCAGTCTGGTAGGGTATATTGTGTTACAGTTTTTAAGGCCATAGCTCTGCATGAACGATTTATATTCATTAGTTAATACTGCATTTGAGAGTAAATTTATGTTAAAGTCACCAACAACAATTATATTTCTATGTTTTATTTTGTTGAGTATTATTTCTATGTCTTCACATACCTGTGTCCAGTTTGAAGTGAATGGATTGTAAACAGCTATAATAATATAACTACACCCTGACTTAGAAATCTCCAGAACCAGAATATTATGATGCTTTTGGACATTATAGATGATATTACATTGCCACAATTTGTTTTTAGCGTAAATTGATACTCCCCCACCCTTAAGTGATTTTTCAGAAGGAATTCTAAAGGAATGAAATGCTTCATAACCTGGGATATTGTAAAAGTTAGACTCATCACCGTTTACAGACAACCATGTTTCGACAACAACTATAAAATCGATATTCTGAATTAACTCTATGCGATCAGCAATCATCTCTAACTTACCATTTCGTATGCTACGTGAATTGAGATACATTATTCTCAAGGTTGGAGCAATTGTTCCAAGTGAGGTAACCAAATCGCTATATTGAAAGTATGAGTTCCATTGTCTTTCTGTCATTAGTGTAGTTTAAAAGAAGAGGAAGAGAAACAAATATACATAAATATAAAACATAAGAAGGAATCTGTGAAGACTGACAGTTCATTTAGGCCTAGATGCTGCGAGCCTAATCAATTTTTCAATATCGTCTTCACATTTTATTGTAAATACTTCGAGGGAGGTGGCAGAGATTTTTGCCAGAATCCTCCCTTGTCTCACAAATGCACGTTCAATTCCCTTTGTCCTAGCATCACGAGCCTTCTTGAAGAGAGATTCATTGTAGGGCGTAAGGTGTTCGTTCAAGTATATATTCACTTTTGGACCACCAAAGCCTAGGAGAGAAGAGGTTAGGTTCTTCTGGCGTCTTTCTGATTGCAAAAGAGCATCCTTTTTCCAGCGTTGGACAAATCTGACAATTACGGGCTTCACACTGGTTTTGTTGAAAGAAGAAACCCTGTGAACAATGTCGATGCTGTCCGGATGTATTGGTACATCAAGGATTTCTCCAATTTTCTGGACAATTTCGGTTAAGTTTTCTTCTGAGTGGTACGGAATCCCGGATATTTTCATATTATTAGCTCTTGAATATTGTTTTAGTTCTTCAACGTCGAGTTTCAGCTGTGTCACTTCTCCGGAAAGGGTGCGGTTATTCGATTTTAAGTCTTGTACTGTGTTGTTCAGCACTATGAGTTCTGATTGCATTTTGCCCACCTCAACACTAAAATCGTCAAATTTGTCACTGACAAATTGAACAGAAGTCTTCAGTTCTTTATACACTGACTCTAGTTCACCAAGTTTTCTTAATATTACGTTGAATTTTGTGGAAATGGAATCTTGTAAATTTGAGTCAGGTGGAACGTCAAGCTCAGGTTCGAGTGACGCCGAGTTGCAGGTCAAACATATCCATAGCCTATCCTTTTTTGGAAGACTAAGGAGGCGATCTATTTCGTGTTTGGTTGACCTCATGCATTCTTCCTTCATGTGAAACCACTTAAGGCACTTTTTACACTTTACCTTCATATTATTATCTTTAAATTTCTCGGAGCACTTCACCCATATTCACTACATTTAGAACAACACGATTACTATGATAAATGCACACTCTTCGTAAAATGGTACTAAGAAACACACACATCAGTAAATGCATTTGCTGAAGTTAGAAATACACATTTTACATGAATAAAAACAAAACACTTTAAGAACAGTACTCACAAGCTCTATTATTGTGGAGCGATGACAACTTCCTCCGCTTAGTGTTTTTATCCTCACTGCCGACATGGCTCGTGTTCTTCATCTACTTTCAGCACTTATTTAACACGACATTGGAAAATGTAGACAATAAACAATCTATGGCACCACTATTGTCACGCCCACAATGACGGCGTTCAAGCCAGAACTGTTGATTGTCATCTCTTCCTAAAGCAGCACAGGATAGAGAGAACATCAATTCTTTATAATTTTCACCATCCAGGTAGTCTTCGTATACCACTGTTCTGCAGATACACGTAACACAATGTGATGGCACCACTAACCCACCTCTGAAGCTCTTCAAAAAACTTTCTTGGCAGTAAATAATTTGCTTTCACAGTTCCAAACGAAACTTTTTGTAGGGCCTAACTCTTTTTCCTTTTAGTGCAAATAATAATAATAATAATAATAATAATAATAATAATAATAATAATAATAATAATAATAATAATAATAATAATAATAATAATAATATTTGCTTTACGTCCCACCCACTACTTTTATGGTTTTTGGAGACGCCGAGGTGCCAGAATTTAGTCCCTCAGGAGTTATTTTACGTGCCAGTAAATCGACCGACACGAAGCTGACGTATTTAAGCACCTTCTAATACTACCGGGCTGAACCAGGATCGAACCTGCCAAGTGAGCCACTCAGCCCGGCTCTTTTAGTGCAAAGTTTTTATTGTTCCCTAAAAAATATGAGGCAAGACAAAGAGTGTGCTTTCACTGCTTATCTCACGATAGTCTATGCGATTGTGAAGCATTTTAATAGATTTATTTGTACACATTTAACACTAACACTACAAGAAGTGGTTCCTATATAATTTAATAAAGACGCATTTAGTTGAGACCACTTTGATATGTTACCATCTGCTAAACATGTCATTTCTTCTAACAACACCTGATAACATATACTGTACAGTGACATTGATATCTTGGTGAATTTTGAGTAAATGGGTTACATTTGGCATATCATCCATCTTCTTGTTTACCCTACTCTACATTTCCAGGCTGCTACCTTCAGGATCTTTATCTTTTAACACTTTGCGGTGACAAATATTTTTGGAAAATTTGGGAAAATAATTGGACATCCATCAGGAAGAAGTTCAGTAGGTTTCGGTGGTAGTATAGTTACGTTGACTTCACTATCACAGATTTTATCCCCTGTTGAAAAACTTTCGTTTGTGACTTGTTCTTTGCATGCGGCTGAATCCTTCCCAGGTTCCCAATTATCCCGTTTAAAATGACAAATCCATTTTCGTTTTAATTCCTCGTCTGAAGGAAAACTAAACGAGGTAACAAAACCTTTTTTAATGCTATAGTTGTTACGATACATGGAAACACAACATTTTCTGGGCATCTGAAAATACACGAAACATTTTATTAATAAGCCAAATTCAGTCCGCACCTTCACAAATAATAACGTTATTGACTTAACGTCCCAATAACTACTTTTACGGTTTTTGGGAGACGCCAAGATGCCGGAATTTTGTTCCGGAGGAGTTCTTTAACGTGCCAGTAAATCTACCGACACGAGGCTGACGTATTCGAGCACCTTCAAATACCACCAGACTGAGCTGGGGTTAGAAAGCCGCTCTACAGTCCAAGCTACTCAGCCCTGCTTAGCCTTCACATTATTTCGATAATAGGCTCTACGTATGCTTATTCTATCCCGTATCTTGTTATATATACTCTCCGTGAATAATTAAACGAAACACGAGTCGAAGTTCACTAGACATCAACATACACAGATAGATCCCGCGCTTTCGCCTTGGCCTCCACTGGACGTTGCCAAACTTAAATGACTCCGGCTTGTAACTGTAGTCGGCTATGAGCAGAGCCATATACAGTAGACGGCTCTGGTATGAGTCATAATATTTTGTTTTTTGTTCGTTTGCAACACTGATTTACGTATTCGCGGGCTTCTTACGTTATTGGCGCCAAAGCAATCCTATTTCCGGTGTGCTCGTATTTTGTCATTATTGTGTGCTGTGACGTGCATATTGTTCCAAGTGGTGAACTGAAAGATTTACTTTCATACCTTGTGAAATTGTACAAAATTGCAACAAAAACGGCCAAGTCAAAATTTAAATTAACAAAAAAGATGGGTTAATAATGAGTTAGATTTCTCAAATCAACGGAACTTAAATATTAAACCATTAAGGATATAACTGTGAAAAAATCTTTTCTGACCATCATTGCTTTGTCTCTACAGGTTTTTCGTCCATATTGAAAAATATGCCTTGAGTGACTTGGCCGGTTTTGATACTAGACGCCTCAATTGTGTGGTATTTGCGTGTTTTAGCAAGCAGTATGTCATTTAGTAGTATATTAATGGCATCTTGTGAACTGCGACCTTTAAAATATGCATATTGGTATTTGGGAACTAATTCATGGTATTCTAAGTACCACAAAAAACGTTGTAGTATTGTTTTTTAAAATGTTTTGCGTATACAAGATGCTAATACTATTCCACGAATATTCTTGTGATCATTCAACGGTAGCCGTGGTTTGGGAATAGGTATTAAGAAAAATTTATTCCAGTCGTCTGGATGTGTAAAGGTTTGTAGGATTTGGTTGTAGTGATTAACAAGTGCTTGTAAGGCCTGATTGGGGAGTGCTTTTATCATCGTGTAATTAATGTAATCCGGACCAGGTGTGGATGTTTTACATTTTTGTAACGTTGCTGTAAGTTCACGTAGGGTGATGTTCTTTAACAAAACTGAAGATGATCATGTATAGTCGCTGCCACCAAATTAGGCGGGTCAGAGAAATGACGCTGTTGCCAATATTATGTAGCAACTGGCGAAGAAATGTCTAACTGAGCACATCTTTTCGGAGCGCGTGTATTGAAAATTTCAGTAAGCGGCCAAGTTTTATTTGTTCAGCCAATAAAATTTTGTCTGCGGGAAAATGTAAAAAAATGCCTGACTTATATTTTTTATCCGAAACATATTTCCGTGAGCCTTGTAATTTTCCTGGAAAATGGCCCGGAAAGCGATCATGTAAATGTCGCTGGCTGAGGCAGTTCGGAGCCCGCGCGCCAGCACAGGCTGCAGGACGCCGTAAATACTTTCGGATTATATTGCCCCCATTTTTCCCGAGCTAAGCCCAGCCATCGAGCGAGAGATCCCAAGGTGGACCGTTCGATCGTTGGCTATCACTTTCTAGAGGCATTTAAGGGATGTTAGGGATTGATGACCAAGCAGGATAAAAAGAAATGTTAAAACAACACTCTGACATTTATTCACATAAGCAAACAAACAAATGAAATACTCTTGCTGATGTGTTTACAAAAATAGAACTTTCATAATATCGCATTTCTTCCTCGATTTAGAGTGACACGTGTTCTTAATCTCCAGCCTTACTGTGCTGTAATGAAACCAAAGGAAAATTAGGCCTCTTGCCTTTTCAAATCAAAATATTTGACTGAAAGAATTAAATAATTTAACATAGAAGTCCATAAAATCATAAACAGCTGTCTTGCTAACGAGGGTTTTACAATAAATGTGTTCAAAGCTTTACCAACTCAAAGTAGTCTCAACACGTGGTTTTAAGATGTACTCAACTGAATTTGTCATTTACAGTATTTAATAATAGTCAATGACACCAACATGAACTTCAGTAGAAAATTGCAATTGATTTCAAAATTCTCAAAATTAATTAATTACTATTCTGATTATTATTATTATTAATTTCTCATCATTTAATTAGCCTATGTTTCATTGTCACACGATCGTGTTCTTATTAATTTTCCACTGCATTATTTACCTAATGATCGTCATTAGCACTTCAGAATAATTATTTTGAATTAATTATTAATGACTTATTTTCACCATAACTCTAATTAATCATGCGGCTAACAAATTTCAACCTCTGATCTTTGAGTTTCATTTCTATTCAAATTAATCTTAAAGTATTTCAAATTTTAGAAATTTGCATTACCAACGTGTGAGCTAGTTAAAAAAATTTTATTTACAAATCGAGTGCCTTCATAAAGTAACGAGATGATCTTTCTTTTTAAATCTCGCTAATTAAGAAAATAAATTCTTCCTAGTCTCCCTCGACTTAACTTAATCAAACTTTTCCTTAAGGGCATGAAAATTGTTTCTTAAGGCAACACACAACGATGAGTGTAATCTGCGTCACAGCGAGTGCGTGACCAGATCAAAATTAAATGAAATCAACATGACACAAGAGAAGTATACATATTTACATACACACACGCATTCACACTAGGGAAACACGTTTTTATGTACATTATTTACATCGAATCCTGTTTTGGCAAGTTTATTCATGATTTTTATTGGTGGTCGGGACGCGTAATGTCTAGCGGAAATAATCCGTGTACTGAAATTATCCTTCATTATAGTGGCTAGTGATCGAAGTCATGGGTATCACTTGGTAGAAACACATTTCACATATCAATGTAAGTTCATCTAACTCATGAAACTATAATGGAAGATTCTAGTAAAATCCATAAGCACTACCATCATTTGGGTTACAGGTTGAAATTACCGCAAGCGTGAGCCTTACTTGTATTACTTTTATTTCCTACCTGTGAAATACACTCGCAACACGTGCTCCAATAATTATAATCTATCTTGCGCTCCCAATACACAAGAATAAGTCAAATATCATCATTAAATCAACAACTGCACAATTATACAACAAGTATCCCTCAGGATTGGTTATATTCCATACCCTTCATGAACAGAGCACATTCAATCTCACATATAAGGACTCTACAGTAATTTTATGGCTCACGAGCGTTTACTTCTGTTTTACCCGATCTTTAGTTAATATTATTATTATTTAAGTTATTATTACATCTACTGATCCTCATGGAACATCGTAAAATTAGATGACTTCATCATAAATGCAACAAGTGATCTTAAAAGACACTAGGTTCGTCCCTATTCACTCAAAATGTACACGCAAATTTCCATCCAGTAACTTTCAACATTACAAGGAAAGTAGATTTATCGTGTGGTCAGTGATTATCAAATATAAAGCTCCTTAAGCATGGGAAATCATTCAAAGACAACCTACATGTCTACTCTAATAGATTCCAAAATTTCATTCACACGTACCTAGTCTACCACGACACCTTAAGAAGTGGAAAAATGAAATATTTCTAGCTACAACAAACTAATAGATCTACGACTTAAGAAGAAAGACCTCTAGTTGTACAAAAGGTAAGACAGATAAATTAAATTAAAAAGGTACTCAAGTTTTGATGGGGTTCGATTCCCGTCGACAGTCAGTTATTCCAGCATACTCCTCCGGTCAGTCTCCTTCCAATTACCAGATACGCCTCACATTTTACAGCTCAATGGAGGCTCTGCAACAGGTGTCCCTCGATGAAATGATGTTGTCGGTGGTTGCGGAATTATCCATCTTGAGATGTTCAATTCTAAGACGACTTCCGTAGAATGCCGGTCACAAGCTGTAACTGAGATGACAAAATTAAGTATTTTGCACAAGCACACGCCGAATATAAATAGCTCGTCTACACTGTCACACTTAACTTGGCTCCTAAGCGTCTTTATTCCATAGAATTCACTAATTATCAGACTAAATTCTGGCAGAACGGGCGTCGACTTGGATTGAAATTACTTCTCCACGTGGCCCGATAACAGCAGCACGACACGACGAAGAGCTTCAGAACTTCAGAGTAAGAGTTTCAAGAGCATTAAGAGAACGATTTACTCGAAACACGGCCTTTTATCTAATTAGCCTGGGAGGTGTGATCTTCAGCGAGGACGGTAATTGGCTGATGGTCTCATTTAATTGGCTCAGACTATTCCAGAAACAAGCTGGGTTGCGCGCGTGCGAAGGCAGTCACGTGGTTTGCTCTGACCTTGGCACAGTCTTGCCGGTGTGTCACCCCTCTGAACGACGAAAAAAACTCGATCTCAGCTCGCCACAACTCCCCAAATG
Organism: Anabrus simplex; assembly: GCF_040414725.1. Lineage (NCBI taxonomy): Eukaryota > Metazoa > Arthropoda > Insecta > Orthoptera > Tettigoniidae > Anabrus > Anabrus simplex. The sequence goes on along the minus strand of NC_090266.1, from coordinate 43,734,466 downwards.
ATATGCTGCAGTTACACGCAGACAATAAAATTTTCACTTTCCACTTGTTAAAATATCCGTAATATCGCCAATTTTAACGGGGACATCATATTAATCCGTATCAGTTTTATTACATTATAACTTTAAATATTTGAATACTGTATATTTTACTGAGTAATATGGAAAAGAATTACTTTAAAGAATAGGTTAACATTAATTTACAATGAATTAAGAATCGGTTTCTAGTTTCAAGGCAGTCTAAGATTTCTTAGTCAGTGTCATCACACATCTCACTATCTGTCGAGTCGTCATTTACACTGATGATGAATGGCTCCATTCTTTCATCCTTTAATATTTCCTTGGCCCAATCTTCTGATTGAAGATTTTCCGCACGATTGAAGCACTTTTTCCAATTTGCAGCAGTCACACGGTCGATGGCTTCCGACGTGAGTTTTTCTACGTCCTTTATTTCGAATGTCTTGGTCCTCTCTGCCACTTCTCTCTTGACATGAGCCCAAATCAATTCACATTCACTAGCCATTTTAACTGCATTTACGGTGCGAGCTCAACAGCTGCATGACAGGGTAAGGTGGCCTGGAGCGGATGGGCTTCAACTAGACAGCACTACACGATCAGCGTTGCCTAACCGTGCTCGGAGATAAGCGACTCTCGACCATCTGTCGCTTTGCCGTTCCCATATCTGACGACAGCGCAGTTTTCCTTACCCGCCTAATTTGGTGGCCACTACAATAGAATCGTTGCCTTTAGGGATAAACTGTGCGACCACCGTATTCGGAGTTAATGAGTAAAGGAATTGTTCCAATATATCGGGCTAAATTAAAGGTATAGTAATTTGTGTGGAGACACGCGTCAGTGCTCTGACCGCGTTCCATAAACTTGTTACTGATATATATATTTATGTAAAGAATTGATAAATGTTTGCGAAGCTTTGCGTCTTTTCTGATGGAATATGCGGCGTAGTATAGCAGTGTGGTGTTTCAGCGGAATATAATTCGCTAAGTTTAATGTTTTCCGATAGATTTTAAAAAGGCGTTTCCGTTTAAGAATTAAGTGGTGGCATTCATCATCCCAACATCTGAGGCAACCAATATTGTTGGAGTGTGCGTTATGTGTTGGTTTTAATGGGTGATAACATTCCAGATATTGATATATAATTTGATAGAGAGTATTGTAATTAAACTCATCGTCTGTTTTTTCAATCTGTTTGAGTATAAATATCTTGAACGCCTCGGTATCAAACTTATGTAAAGATCGTGTTGTACTCGTTACTTTATGGGACCATGGGGGTTTCACTATTGATCCGGAACCATGAGTGATAAATATTGGAAGGTGATCACTGCTACGGGCATCACCTAATGTACGCCAGGTAGTTGTGGGTGCTATATTATAACTGCATAATGAAATATCCACTGCACTGGGTGGTGCTCCAGGGGTGAGGGGGTTAGTCTGGTCGGGACCCATCATTGAGAATTACCAGGTTACTTTGCTGTAGTGCGTTCAATAAGTTAGTTCCCCTAGGTGTATCTACTTGGGAACCTCATTGGGTATGGTGAATATTAATGTCCCCTAAAATAAGTAACTGGCTGTTGTCGGGGAATTGCTGAAAAAATGTTGCCATTGCATATATGATATACACTGACTGACAGAGCAAATGCAACACCAAGAAGGAGTGGTTCGAAAGGGATGAAAGTTGGGGGAAAAACAGAGACGGCACGGACGAATAATTGATGTTTATTTCAAACCGATATGCAGGTTACACAATGCGCACGGCATCGACTCAGTAGGATGTAGGACCACCGCGAGCGGCGATGCACGCAGAAACACGTCGAGGTACAGAGTCAATAAGAGTGCGGATGGTGTCCTGAGGGATGGTTCTCCATTCTCTGTCAACCATTTGCCACAGTTGGTCGTCCGTACGAGGCTGGGGCAGAGTTTGCAAACGGCGTCCAATGAGATCCCACACGTGTTCGATTGGTGAGAGATCCGGAGAGTACGCTGGCCACGGAAGCATCTGTACACCTCGTAGAGCCTGTTGGGAGATGCGATCAGTGTGTGGGCGGGCATTATCCTGCTGAAACAGAGCATTGGGCAGCCCCTGAAGGTACGGGAGTGCCACCGGTCGCAGCACATGCTGCACGTAGCGGTGGGCATTTAACGTGCCTTGAATACGCACTAGAGGTGACGTGGAATCATACGCAATAGCGCCCCAAACCATGATGCCGCGTTGTCTAGCGGTAGGGCGCTCCACAGTTACTGCCGGATTTGACCTTTCTCCACGCCGACGCCACACTCGTCTGCGGTGACTATTACTGACAGAACAGAAGCGTGACTCATCGGAGAACACGACGTTCCGCCATTCCCTCATCCAAGTCGCTCTAGCCCGGCACCATGCCAGGCGTGCACGTCTATGCTGTGGAGTCAATGGTAGTCTTCTGAGCGGACGCCGGGAGTGCAGGCCTCCTTCAACCAATCGACGGGAAATTGTTCTGGTCGATATTGGAACAGCCAGGGTGTCTTGCACATGCTGAAGAATGGCGGTTGACGTGGCGTGCGGGACTGCCACCGCTTGGCGGCGGATGCGCCGATCCTCGCGTGCTGACGTCATTCGCGCTGCGCCTGGACCCCTCGCACGTGCCACATGTCCCTGCGCCAACCATCTTCGCCACAGGCGCTGCACCGTGGACACATCCCTATGGGTATCGGCTGCGATTTGACGAAGCGACCAACCTGCCCTTCTCAGCCCGATCACCATACCCCTCGTAAAGTCGTCTGTCTGCTGGAAATGCCTCCGTTGACGGCGGCCTGGTATTCTTAGCTATACACGTGTCCTGTGGCACACGACAACACGTTCTACAATGACTGTCGGCTGAGAAATCACGGTACGAAGTGGGCCATTCGCCAACGTCGTGTCCCATTTATCGTTCGCTACGTGCGCAGCACAGCGGCGCATTTCACATCATGAGCATACCTCAGTGACGTCAGTCTACCCTGCAATTGGCATAAAGTTCTGACCACTCCTTCTTGGTGTTGCATTTGCTCTGTCAGTCAGTGTATATTCATCAGGTGGGCAATATATATTTATGATATGTATATTGTTAGATATACATATGTGTTAGGTATTTGGTATTGGGGATGAAAAAGCTGATATGTGAATGATTAATATATTAGAAATGCTACTCCATCATACCCCGGGCCGTCTTTGCGTTCAATTTGGAACGAAAGTATAGAAAAAACATTATCGGACGCAAGCCGGTGTTGTTTCTTTTATCAATATTCGCAATTCATGATATTTATTCCGAATACTTCTAGCATTCCATTGAATTATTTTCATTGTCTTGATTGAATAGGAGCTTGAGGCTGTCGCAGAATTGTCCAATCATGGATAACATATTAGGTTGATCCTTAAGTAATGGTGGTAGTAGCAACATAAGCGTATGTAGGCAATGTAGGACTTGGTAATTTTGCGTATCACGTTGAGAGGGCAAAGCAGCTGGGTTTACCGATTGCTGTGGTAGGTGTTGTCTCGATGTAGATGGGATCTGAGGATGTGAAGGTGGGTTTTGCTGAGCCGGCATTGATGCGTGCCGAGGAAGTTGGTAGTGTTGCAGTATTTGCATGTGTTCCAAGAGATGATATCCGGGGGTTGGTTTGGGTGGCAAATCTTGAACAATAACCTGTGTAAACTTCCCCTTACGCGGAGCTTCAACCACAGTTGGAGTTGCATGAGTATGTAGGAGGGGGGATTTTGATGAGTATCCTGTGGAGCTATTGTCTGTGGGTATAGACGCGAAGCAGCCTCAGGAAAGGATACATTCTCTAGGCACATTCATTTTTTTATTTCGACTTGGCGTTTGTGTACCTCACATTCAGTCGATCCCGATTCATGTTGCTTATTACAATGCAAACATTGCATTACATTAGATAGAAAATCAGTTGTCGCGTGATTTAATGCACAATTCCTGCATCTAAAAGTGGAAGATTGATATTTTGTTAGAGTGTGGCCATATCTTTGGCATTTCGCACAAATAATTAGATAAAAAATAAATGGAGTAACTTCTAACACAACTTGAAAATTAGATACATATTTGGGAAGATGTTTCGCACAAAAGACAACTTTGACTGAGCCAGTCGGCACATATACTACCTTCCCATCTTCTATATTCTTACGATTGAGCCTTTGTACAGAATGTACCTTTATATCACTTTTAATTAAGGCTAATATGTCAGCTTCTTTAAGATTTTTCTCAACCCCTCTAATTATTCCAATCCGAAATAGGTTTGAATGTGGAATAAATGCATGTAAATTGTGTGAGACAAGACAATTACTCTGTAAAAATGAGTTAGCATGTAAGGCAGATAGATAATTGATCTGAATCCTGTTTCTCACTTTTGATTGAATGGAGTGAACATGGAAGTTATTTTCATGTAGAAGTCTTCCGAGTGCCATTGGGTGTAGGTTGTCAATGTTATTCGTATTTTTACCGGACACAAATACGATATATGGTCCTTGGTGATTGATTGGGTAGCTATATGAAGCAAACTTATTTTTAGTGGTTTTAGTACTTGAATTATGAGCATTATTAGTTGTAGGATTATTAGTCACAGAGGTATCCTTAAAGTTATTTGCTGAATTTTGATGCGTCTTCACTGTTTCTTCGTGATCTACATTTTCGTTAGCTGAAGGATCAAGTTCTTCAGCTCCGCCACTGTCGCTATCCATGTTGTCCCACGCTGTGCACTCTACCACTCTTCAAGCACTAAGTAGACAAGTCTAGAACCGACTCGATACAACCGCATGCACTATAAAACAGCACCACTCAACAGAGTGAACGAGACTGAGCTGTTCACTACAACTGACTTTCACACACATCAGACAATTCAAATGTTCAAAGAATAACACAACCGAAGATAAACGACTTCACTCAATTATCTGAGTTACCGACACATGACCTCAATGTTGTCTTCCATAACATATGTACAAGATATGATACATGACATTTTATTTTTATGAGAAAACCACAACATTGCAACACTCTCCCTTTTCTCAAAAAAATAAAATACTACACTTCAATCAACCGTCCTCTCATTGCAAACCTATATGCTTATACAAACTCTTAAGCTTGTTGTTTGATAAATTCTTTGTAAGCAAGTCTGCAGCATTTCTCTCTGATGCTACGTATACAAACTCAATGAACCCCTTTTCTACTAGCTCTCTACATACATGGTACATGATGTCAATATGTTTTGACCTTTCACTCACAATATCGTTTTTACTAAATGTAATTGCTGCTGCATTGTCAGCAGAAACTTTACAAGGTATATCCATAAAGCTTTCCAGCCCTAGCTTTGATAGCAAGTCTTTCACCCAAGTTACTTCTCGAGATACGTCTGCCATTGTCATGTATTCAGCATCCATGGTAGATCTAGCAATACAACTCTATTTCTTACTATACCATGATACTGCTCCTCCTGCCACTGTGGTTACATACCTACTCAGTGATCTTCTAGACTTAGTATCTCCTCCCCAATCTGCATCACAGAACACTTGTACTGACTCGTCACAATTTTGAAACACAACTTTAAATCTCTAGTGCCACATAGATATCTCATGATATGCTCCACTTCTTTCCAATCTGTAATCTTAGCTTTTTGACAGTTTTGAATAACTTTACTTACCGCAAATGCAATGTTAGGTCTAGCATTATTTGACAAATATAGCAAACTTCCTACTGCACTGCGATAAATAGTACAATCAAATCCCTGCTCATCATTTTCAGCTGCTGAATACCCGCTTGGTAAAATAGTCTTACCGTAAACTGGGGTGAATAGGGACAAGGTTTTCAGTTTTTCCTATATACCTTAGCAATAAATAACTTAGTACTGAAAGTTATATTTTTGTATTTTGTAATGTCCCGTAGATTTTTCATAACATATAACATAAATCTGCTTCACCCTTCCCCTGAACATATATATTTACATACATTCATGTCCCTATTCACCCCCAGGTCGGGGTGAAAAGGGCCAGGTGTTAATTTTTATTGTAATCCCTATTCAGCCACACAGAGGGGTGAATTGGGACATCATTTGCCTCTTTAAAAATTAGTTAATATTTATTAAAAAATTAAAAACGCAAATATTTATTTTAAAACTTTTGCACTCACAAAGACACAAATTACAAATTCTAAAAGGACGGCTGACCTAACATTAAAAATGATTTTCCAATTAAAGTTACTTTGAAGGTAGGTTTGGCTTGAAGGTGAAAACAGCATGTTCATCAGCTTTTGAGAATTCGTATTCATCACGCACATCATGGAACATGAAGACATCTGAACATTTCATTGAATGGCGAAGAAATGTTGCAATGTACTTGTCCTTTTCCTTTTCAAGTTCTTGTAGAACCATTCCAATGAATATCTTCACACCCTTATCATAAGAAAATTGGACTTTGACCCACTCTCCTTCTTTCAGATCGTTTATTCCTTCACTTGCCTTCTCATCTTCACTTGCTTTCTCCACCTCACCATCTTGTCATTCTTCATCACTCGAGTCTATTTCATTTTGAACAGATTCTTGTTGTTCTGGATCATCTTTATTAGCTTTCTCAAAATCACCTAGAGTCACGCTCAATTTTTCAGATAAGCGTGTTTACTTTGTACATTTTTCATCTTGTCCCTATTCACCCCAATTTAATGGAAAAAATATGCCTCCAACAAAAAAATAAACAGCTGATTTCAAAATAAAAGTACATTAACATCTATTATGTGAAAATACTCACCAAAACACACCCAAATGAGAATAGAATTGCAGTAACACATCAGTCTAGCAACAAGCTGATATCAGACAACATTTTACACAGTATGGAAATTCTAAGAAAATTAACATCCTATTAGCAGGTCTGCCGACACAAGAAATGAAATATTACAATTTTGGTGCTAAAACATATTGTAAACAACAGATTATCCATCTTATGTGCACTGGTACCATAACCAGAGACCAAGACACAAGCGAGCTGCTTAATTCAATTTAATTTTCCCAGTTTTAGTTCCTATTCACCACGTGTCCCTATTCACCCCAGTTTACGGTACTCGGTTTACAGTCACTCATGGAAAAATCAGCAAGTAATTTGTCAATGTATAAACTTTGACACAACATAACCACATTTTTGTCTGTTCTATTTTTATTGACAGTAAGTTTGTTGCTTTCCCTAGATCTTTAAACTCTAACTCATCTGCAAACCTTATTTTAACCAACTTAACAACCTCTTTGTCACCTATTGCAATAATGTCGTCAGCATACAAGGAATTGCATTGTTGGATGCGCTAGCGAGTGGTTGACTGTTCCAAGAGCTCTGTGTTATCTCAGTGATAAGGTAGTTAATAATTGTAGAAATTAACCAAATTGTGTGTGTGTGTGTGTATGTGTGTGTGTGTGTGTGTGGGATACATTTAGCTCCACAAATAATTATGTTTAGTGTTTATTTGTAGTAATCTGCGATTAGTGGCATTTTTTTACAGCTTTCACACTTAGTAGCTCCGTAGGCGTTCGCTAGATTACAACTGGTAATTTAGGTCTGCGTGAAAGAAGAAATATACCTTTCTTTTTAATAGTATTATTAAAATATCAATAGGTTTGTTGATAAAACTACGGTACTTACAAAGACGGGATATTAAAAAGAGTCGTAACTTCGGCAGCGGTTATATCTATTAGTGCAGGCATTTGACAGGGTATTTCAAATAGCAGTTCAACGGTCCCACCTCACGAAGGTAATGACTTCTTTTAATAACGCGATACTGTTGTAAATTTTGTTTAAAGAAAGGATTTCAACAGAATAGACAGTATTTCGCTGGCGAAATAGTTAACAATCGTAATAGTTATTGATTATTGTCTCTCGTCTTATTCAACTATTGGCATTGTTGGCTACAGTCTGTGATTAAAGGGTGTAGTGTATCAAGGAAATATAAACAAAAATCAGCTGATTCCTGTATTCCGATCATTGTAGTTCTGAAAAGGCAGTTAAAGTATCCGTAATTTATTTTTCACACCCTCGAAATTTCAGTATTTATGAGCGGTTAGCTAATAATGAAGTTCCTACATTCCAATAACTGCAATTCAAGTCCCTGGCGTAGTGTAGACAGAAATACTTTTGAGAAATTATTGTAAATAACCTCACATTTTTCAACATTTAAGGACACTTTTATTCTCCGTCCCGTGGAGTATGGAAATTATTAGTAATCCACCATCTGTAAAGATCACATAACCGCATTTCAGTTGAGGATTGTAGTGTAGATACAGTTTGTTAGATAGTACCTTGCCTGTTAAATTCGTGTGTATTTCTGTGCAAACGGCAGGTTTTATTTCTATTACAGCATAGTAGGACAAAGTAGTACTAATATTAATCTGTATACGTGTTTAACTTCGTTGGTAATCTTTGAGTACCGTACCTACCGGTAGTTCTTGCGAATATCTAAATTAAGGCCTAATTGGAATTTTCATTTCTATTGTGCTTAGTAAGAAGCTAGGACACGTCCGAACGTAGTTTTAACATTATTGTAGTGTAATATAGTAACTTATTAGAAATTAGAGTGCCTATTCTATAATTTTGAGTAGTTTTGCGAATGTCGAACTTTAATGGTAATTTTCTTTTCTGTTTTTGCTTGGTAATAACCTGTTGTAATTAGAGTACGTCTGAACGTAGTTTAAAATTATTGCCGTGTATTGTAGTATCTGTACTTAGTCTGAAAGTAGTTTCAAATTATTGTAGTGTATTATAGCATCTTATTAGAAAGTAGTGTGTTTATTCTATAACTGTGAAATATTTTATAGTATAGTACCGTTTCTGTGGTATCTGTAGTAACTCTCTTACTAAATTTCTGTTGTTTCAATTAGGGTAGACTTAACTGCAGTTAAGAATTGTGTAATTCTTGTGTATTATTCTCTGTTTCCAGTAATTAACAGCAATTTTCATCGTGTTAGCGTGTTGTAGGAATAAAAATAGTACAATTAAGTAGTATTGTAGTGTAGCAGTAGCCTATATTAAATAACTTACTGTCATGTGTTCTTTGTAAACTAAACTATACAATATTTCTTTCCTTTCATTTTTTATTTTGCACAGAATAAGTTATCTTATTTTTCCTTTTCTTTTCATTATTTAGTAAAAAATGCCTAAGCAGTGCGAGTGTAGGAACTGTGGGTGTGGCCAGGCACTAAGGAGTATGAGGGAGGAGTTGGAGAGCTTGACGGAGATAATTAGGATACTCTCAGAGGACAGGAAGGGAGGTAGGCCACCAAACAATGTTGCTTGATGATGCTTGTTGTTTAAAGGGGCCTAACATCGAAGGTCATCGGCCCACCAAACAATGTACAGGATACAGTAGGTGAAGTAGAGGGATTGGAAGGAAATGGGGGAATTGTGGAAATTAGGAAATTTGTTTAGAAGGGTTATAGGGAGGTACATTCAGGTAAACAGGGTGCGCTAGGCAGCGGTGTTAAGGGAACAGGGAACAGGAAATCAAGTAGGGATGGCATAAAACTGTTAGTGCTCAACTGTAGAAGTATTGTAAATAAAGGAATAGAATTTAATAGATATATACTTACCAGATATTGTAATAGGAGTTGAACCATGGCTGAGAAATGATAAAATGGATGCAGAAATTTTCTCATGGAACTGGAGGGTGTATCGTAGAGATAGGATAGGAAAGGTAGGAGGGGGAGTATTCATTCTCCTGAAAGAAGAATTTGTAAGCTACGAAAAAGTTAAAGAGGACAGGCACGAAATTCTAGGGGTAAGGCTCATTTCTAAAGATAATAGGCAAGTAGATGTCTTTGGAGTGTACAGACCAGGAAAGAGTAACGCAGATGCTGATTCAGAATTATTTGATAAGATAATCAGCTATGTGGGAAACGATAAGGAAAGGAACGTGATCGTAGCGGGTGATCTCAATTTACCAAATGTCAATTTGGAAGGTAATGCGAACGACAGGAAGCTTGACCAACAAATGGCAAATAAGTTAGTATGGGAAGGGCACCTGATTCAGAAAGTGATGGAACCAACTAGAGGGAAGAATATTCTGGATGTGGTTCTGGTAAAACCAGATGAGCTCTATAGAGAAACCGAAGTAATAGATTGTATTAGTGATCACGAAGCTGTTTTTGTGGTAATTAAAAATAAATGTGAAAGAAAGGAAGAGATTAAAATTAGGACTGTTAGGCAGTACCATATGGCTGATGAAACAGGCATGAGGTGGTTTTTAATAAGCAACTATGATCAGTGGAAAACGGTAAATAAAACTGTAAACAGACTCTGGGATGGATTTAAAGCAATTGTTGAGGAATGTGAAAATAGGTTTGTACCTTTAAAGGTGGTAAGGAATGGTAAAGATCCACTATATTATAACACAGAAGTAAAGAGACTAAGAAGGAGGTGCAGGATGAAAAGAAATAGAGTTAGAAGTGGCTGTAGAATTAAGGAGAAATTGAAGAAACTTACTAGGAAACTGAATCTAGCAAAGAAGTCAGCTAAGGATAACATGATGGCAAGCATAATTGGTGGCCACACCAATTTTAGTGATAAATGGAAAAGTATGTATAGGTACTTTAAGGCAGAAACAGGTTCCAAGAAGGACATTCCAGGAATAATTAATGAACAAGGGGAGTGTGTATGCGAGGATCTTCAAAAGGCAGAAGTATTCAGTCAGCAGTATGTAAAGATTGTTGGTTACAAGGATAGTGTCCAGATAGAGGAGGTGACTAATACGAAAGAAGTATTAAAATTTACCTATGACAGCAATGACATTTACAGTAAGATACAAAAGTTGAAAACTAGAAAAGCAGCTGGAATTGATAGGGTTTAGGGATACACTAAAGACATTGTGTCGGGATATAGTACCACATCTGAAGTACTTGTTTGATTTTTGTTTGCATGAAGGAATTTTACCAAATGAATGGAGAGTTGCTATCCTAGCCCCTGTATATGAAGGAAAGGGTGACAAAACATAAAGCTGAAAATTACAGGCCAGTCAGTTTGACATGCATTGTATGTAAGCATTGGGAAAGAATTCTTTCTGATTATGTAAGATATGTTTGCAAAATTAATAAATGGTTTGATAGAAGGCAGTTTGGGTTTAGGAAAGGTTATTCCACTGAAGCCCAACTTGTAGGATTCCAGCAAGATATAGCAGATATCCTGGATTCAGGAGGTCAATTGGATTGTATTGAGATTGACTTACCTAAGGTATTTGATAGGGTAGATCATGTGAGACTACTGGCAAAAATGAGTGCAATTGGACTTGACAAAAGAGTGACTGAATGGGTGGCTCTGTTTCTAGAAAATAGAACTCAGAGAATTAGAGTAGGTGAAGCTTTATCTGTCCCTGTAAATATTAAGAGGGGAATTCCTCAAGGCAGTATTATTGGACCTTTATGTTTTCTTATATATATCAATGATATGTGTAAAGAACTGGAATCAGAGATAAGCTTTTCGTAGATGGTGTTATTCTGTACAGAGTAATAAATAAGTTACAAGATTGTGAGTAACTGCAAAATTACCTCGATAATGTTGTGAGATGGACAGTAGGCAATGGTATGATGATAAACGGAGATAAAAGTCCGGTTGTGTGTTTTACAGATAGGAAAAGTCCTCTCAGTTTTAATTACTGCGTTGATGGGGTGAACGTTCCCTTTAGGGATCATTGTAAATCCCTAGGTATAAATTATAGGGAAAGATCTTCATTGGGGAAATCACATAAATATGATTATAAATAAGGGGTACAGATCTCTGCACATGGTTATGAGAGTATTTAGGGGTTGTAGTAAGGATGTAAAGGATAGAGCATATTTGTCTCTGGTGAGACCTCAACTTGAGTTTGGTTCCAGTGTATGGCACCCTTACCAGGATTACTTGATTCAGGAACTGGAAAAAATCCAAAGAAAAGCAGCTCGATTTGTTCTGGGCGATTTCCGAAAAAAGAGTAGCGTTACTAAAATGTTACAAAGTTTGGGCTGGGAAGACTTGGGAGAAAGGAGACGAGCTGCTCGACTAAGTAGTATGTTCCAAGCTGTCAGTGGAGAGATGGCGTGGGAGGACATCAGTAGACGAATAAGTTTGGATGGTGTCTTTAAAAGTAGGAAAGGTCACAATATGAAGATAAAATTGGAATTGAAGAGGACAAATTTGGGCAAATATTCGTTTATAGGAATGGGAGTTAGGGATTGGAATAACTTACCAAGGGAGATGTTCAATGAATTTCCAATTTCTTTGCAATTATTGAAAAGGCTAGGAAAACAACAGATAGGGAATCTGCCACCTGGGCGACTGCTCTAAATACAGATCAGTAGTGATTGAAAAAAGTCAATAATACAACCAGTGGCGTATCCTGGAATCTCCACTAAGGCATGCAAGTAGTAACCATGCAGTTAACACAATGTATTAAGTAAATTTCAATTCTACTCGCCCTAATTACATGTAGGTGAATTCGAGCCTTACAACTTTACTGTAAGTTTCTGGATTGAACGTGCGTACACAATTCTTGTTTTCTGTTTTTAATTTACGAGAGAAGGTAGAGGTCTCCCGGCTTTAACTATTTTAATCTTTTCATCAAACGAACGGCCAGTAAGTGGCTTTTCAAACTGATTTACAACTATATCCGTTTTAGACTCATCCATCGTTAATACCACATGTGCGCAAAATATAATAAAACACCGAAAACGACGAATAGCACAGGAACAGCACACACAGAATGAACTCACTAATCAGCAAAACACACAATGTATTAACTCACTAGTTAGCCACAACTCAAGCACTGGAGGTAAGTCCCCCAGTGGCACTGGTCAGTTTCGTCACGTTGAGTTTTCGCTGGCGGGTAATCTGTGGGTCCCGTTCGCTGTAAACTTATACATGTCGACTTTCTCCAAGTTGCTAACAGATGGCAGAGGGTAGCACGGGTATGGGGTGTCAAATTCTGACCGAGTTTCAATTGCAGCGACATCATTCGGAGGTTTTCAGAACTACGACTGCCACCGAATGCAATTTTAAGATTTAATGCCGTACATCCTTAACTCCTCCATTTGCTGTATCTTTCTGTCTCGAGTGGAATAGACGGAGAGACTACACCAGCACCACACGTAGTCAAGCAACGGAACTAGTACAGTTGCGCGGACCTTTTGAACTTCTGAGAGATGAAATCGTTAATATTTGACTTGAAACAACCTAAAATCGTACATCAGACAGTTCTTTGTGTTATCATAACGCATGCAATGAATGCCTTGCATTCAAGGAGAATACGCCCCTGAATACAACACTCCTTTACATACACACATGGTTCTTTGATACGTCTCTTAAAATCTAACATTCTTTCTATAGCATCAACACAAGCATTCCAGTCTTTACTCGAATTAGGTAGTCCATAGATGCTTTTCTTCAATTTACATACATAGTTTAGGACATGTTTTTCTACGAACAATTCTGGTTGTTCCATGTATACAGTACAACTAATTTCAGTATTTACGTAAGCACTAGTTACATCTAGATGTTCTACAGTCCAAACTTTACGTACTGCAATACCTATTAACAGTCTCAATGTTTTCCTCTTTCTAACAGGACTAAATGTTTCATCAAAACAAAGGTTCATCTGTCTCTTAAAACCTTGAGCAACCAACCTGGCCTTATATTTCTGAATGTTACCGTCACTCTCATAGTTCAATTAAAACACCCATTTAGAACTAATTACCTTGATATTTTCTGGTCTTTTTACAATTTTCCAAACATCCTCCATTCTCCTCTCATTGATCTCCACTTTCATGGCTTCCATCCAGTTAGCGGACTCTTGGCTTGACATAGCCTCCTCAACTGTTCTAGGTTCTACTACATTCGCATGTCTAACTTCCAACACTGCCTTACAATCTGCACAAGTCTTACCTTTCCTCTGTCTTATTGACCTTCTCAGGCTATTCCCTGGCTCTTGTATTGCTATAGACTCAACCTCTAGTTGTTCCTCTCCGGTCGTCGACTCAACAGCCGATGTTTCCTCTCCGTCCTCTTCTGTGTAGAACTCAGTCCCTAATTTTACCTCTGGATCTTCAGTGCACAGTATGTCAAAGAATGTTTCACTACCCTCTGCCTTTGGTACATTTATATTTTCCTTGATATAAATTCCAGGACTTTTCATCTTAAAGGGAAATATCTGCTCCTTAAATACCACACTTCTCCTCACTATTACCTTTTTCCTTTCAAAACTCCATAACCTATATCCATCTTTAGTACCTGCCTCGTACCCTAACATAACGCATGACTCTGCTCTGGGATCTAACTTCCTGCTGCCTGCCCTCACAGCCCATGCCGGACATCCAAATAATTTCAATCTACCTATTTCTTCCTTATCCAACTTCCTATTGAACTACAGTTCATACGGTACCTGAAAATTTATTGCTGAGGATGGGCACCTATCTCTTAAGTACACTGCAGTCATTACCGCTTCTCCCCAGAATTCCTTTGGTAACCCTGACTGGATCAATAGATATCTAACAGTATTAAACATCGTTCTATTCTGCCTCTCTGCCTAATCCATTTTGTTGTGGAGTATACGGTAGAGATCTCCTATGAGTAATGCCACATTTTTGCAATAGGGATGTATCACGCAAAACTTGTCCGCTAGGCAGCGTAATGGTAGTACCCGGTATGCGCTTTCCGCTGCTCGATTGTTTTACATGAGACTCATATGGAGTATTCCTACATTTGCGATCATTGAAACGAAACTTTTGCTTTAAATGCGTTTTTGTTAAGATTGAATTCTTGAAGTACAAATAGCATTTTGATAACATTCTTAATACGGTATTTTTTCTTTTCTTTGCCGGTTATAGGCGTACATAAGGCACGACATTGGTGTGACAGCAGTACCTGGGGCTACACCAGTGCGACTGAATTTCATTTCCGTGCAGCGTACGAGTTTCAGGAACTTGTTTCGGACCATAAGCCAAATACCGGTATAAAAATTTCAAATTTGGAAGTAATGTTCAGGAAGTCTGAAACTGGTGGTGCTCCAGTGTCCAATTATAGGCCACTGTGTGATTCAGGGTACCGTACCGCACACGGTGTTATGGCTGTTTTTATACTTCTATATCTTCTTGCTCTCGGAGTTATTTCCAACGTACCGGTGCCATACCATGACAATATCGAAGGTACAGCGTTCTCCTTAAGTCTTCGTCTTTCGTCTAAAATGATTGAAATACGTCATATTAACTTTTCAGAATGTACTACCTTATTATAAAATTATTTCTTAATTACGGTAGTAATAATTAGCTTATTTACCAGTTTCAGTAATGCCATAATCTTCATCTGTAAAATGTTTCGAACAGACTTTGATATTAGGAGTCATATTTTTATTTCGTAGGTCCTGCCTACGAATCGCATGCAACCACTTTTTACGGAAAGCATCTTGCTTAGGAAATTGATGGTATGAATACGCTCGACCTTGATTTTGGGACATTGGGGCACAGCAATAGTCAGGCATCACAATTTTCTTGTCATCTTTGCTGTCGTAACGATATATTAAATCTTTAACTTCAGCATTTAACTAGGTAACTTCCATTAAAAACACATATAAACAAATGACGATCGACAAGCGCATACCGGATACTACACGTGAGACATCTATCGGTAGTGTTTCAGTACATCCCTATTGTGCTTGAAACCCGCTACATGTATACTCCGTACCATTGTCAGATTGCACTACCTTAATTCCTACACCATGTAACTTTTCTGCATTTGCCTGATACCTACTAAACACCTCCAACAATTCATCCTTATTTTTCATGCATACAGCCACATTAAATCTGGGGTATTCATCAATGATAGTTACAACATATTGAGATTTTCCAAGTGATGGTGGACTAATGTTTCCAACTACATCAGTGTGCACAACATCAAGTGGTCTTTCTGCCTTACGCTCACAAGACTTAGGTACTCCCTTGTTACTTAGTTTCCCCTGAATGCATACAGAACAAGTATTAATATCATTACTACTTTTCAATTCTAACATAGGCAATTTAAACAAAGCTTCAGAATGAACATGTCCATATCTCTCATGCCACAACCTAACCTGCCCAACACTTTTAAATGCTACATTGTTATTTCATTCTTGATCTATTATTTGAGGACAGTCACTCACAGCTACAATATCATTTCTCCCCTCTATTTGTACTACATACACATCATTCCTCCTGTTTGCAACAAACAATGTTTCATCTCCATTCTTATCTACAACCACTGCTTTCTCACCTGCAAATCCTACCTTGAAACATTTGCTGGTTAACTTACCAACTGATATTAAATTTGCACCTAAGTTTGGTACATACAACACATCCGTAAATGTAATTGTCCAACCTGTTGACATTGTTACTTTGACCTTACCTATACCTTTAATATCCAGCTTACCGTTATCCCCTATTTCTACATTCCCGGTTACATTTGTTAACTGTCTATAAACATCTCCTTTGTTGGACACATATGATGGGACGCACCTGAACCGAACAGCCAATCTCTAATTTTCTCAGCTCCTACAGAAACTACCACGCTCATTGCTTTATCTACTACATGTATAATTTCTGAGCTTACCACTTTTCCACTCGCATTCACTGATCTACACTCCTGCGATGATTCGTCACTCTTCATTGTTGGACATACTTTTGAATAATGTTCTGACTTACCACAATTGAAGCACTTTTGGGTACTGCGACAATGTTTAGATACATGTCCCTGTTTACTGCAATTGTAGCAACTATATTCTCCTCGTCCCACGTCTTCTTTCTTGATTACTCGCTTCTGTTGAACAACCATGGCTTGAGCTTCATCCTCCTCACGTTTTCCAGTGTCGTAAGCCTTTCTAAGACTAAGAAGGAGGTGCAGGTTGCAACGAAATAGAGATAGAAATGGTTATGGAAGAAAGGAGAAATTGAAAGAACTTACTAGGAAATTGAATCTAGCAAAGAAGGCAGCTAAGGATAACATGATGGCAGGCATAATTGGTGGTCATACAAATTTTAGTGAAAAATGGAAGAGTATGTATAGGTACTTTAAGGCAGAAACAGGTTCAAAGGAAGACAATCCAGGAATCATTAATGAACAAGGAGTGTGTGTACGTGAGAATCTTCAAAAGGCAGGAGTATCCAGTCAGCAGTATGTAAAGATTGTTGGTCACAAGGATAATGTCCAGATAGGGGAGGTGAGTAATACTAAAGGAGTATTAAAATTTATCTGTGATAACAATGACATTTACAGTAGGATACAAAAGTTGAAAACCAGAAAAGCAGCTGGAATTTATAAGATTTCTGGGGATATACTAAAGGCAATGGCTTGGGATGTAGTACCATATCTGAAGTACTTATTTGATTATTGTTTGCTTGAAGGAGGTATACCAAATGAATGGAGAGTTGCTATAGTAGCCTCTGTGTATAAAGGAAAGGGTGATAGACATAAAGCTGAAAATTACAGGCCAGTCAGTTTGACATGCATTGCATGTAAGCTTTGGGAAACTTTCTTTCTGATTATATTAGACATGTTTGCGAAATTAATAACTGGCTTGACAGAAGGCAGTTCGGGTTTAGGAAACGCTATTCCTCAGAAGCTCAGCTTGTAGGATTACAGCAAATTATAGCAGATATCCTGGATTCAGGAGGCCAAATGGTCTGCATTGCGATTGACCTATCTAAGGCATTTGATAGGGTAGACCATGGACGACTACTGGCAAAAATGAGTGCAATTGGTCTAGAAAAAAGGTGAGTGATTGGGTTGCTATATTTCTAGAAAATAGATCTCAGAAAATTAGAGTAAGCGAAGCTATATCTGACCCTGCAATAATTATGAGGCGAATTCCTCAAGGCAGTATTATCGGACTTTTATGTTTCCTTATATATATATCAATGATATGTGTATAGAAGTGGAATCAAAGATAAGGCTGTTTGCAGATGATGTTATTCTGTACAGAGTAATAAATAAGTTACAAGGTTGTGAGCGGCTGCAGGATGATCTCGATATTGTTGTGAGATGGACGGTGGGCAATTGTATGATGATAAACGGGGTTAAAAGTCAGGTTGTGAGTTTCACAAATAGGAGAAGTCCTCTCAGTTTTAATTACTGCGTTGATGGGGTGAAAGTTCCTTTTGAGGATCATTGTAAGTACCTAGGTGTTAATATAAGAAAAGACCTTCATTGGGGTAATCATATAAATATGATTGTTAATAAAGATACAGATCTCTACACATGGTTGTGAGGGTATTTATGGGTTGTAGTAAGGATGTAAATGAGAGGCCATATAAGTCTCTGGTAAGACCCCAACTAAAGTATGGTTCCAGTGTATTGGAACCTCTCCAGGATTACTTGATTGAAGAACTGGGAAAATCCAAAAGAAAGGCAGCTCGATTTGTTCTGGGTGATTTCCGTCAAAAGTGTAGCGTTAAAAATGTTGCAAAGTTTGGGCTGGGATGAATTGGGAGAAAGGAGACAAGCTGCTCGATTAAGTGGTATGTTCCGAGCTGTCAGTGGAAAGTTTCAATGTTGCTTCCGCGTGAACTCAGACGCGTGTCGAACTCGCTCGGAGCCTGGTAATTTCTAGAACCATTGCAGCCTATCACAGTACGTCAAGATAACGAACTAATAGTCAAGAAAGTGCCACACCTCCACGGTTGTGAACATATAAAACTCGGTACAAGTGCATAAGACTCTTCTCTTCTATACTAATTCCGTACTGCTGCAGATTTCCCTGACATGAAGATAAGTGTCTTCGCCACGATATTTATTCGACTTGGTCATACTTAATAAATTTTCTAAAGCCGTTCGTGTCAGTTTCAGCTGTCATCGAACTTCAAGAAAGAAGAGGACCTCTACAATTCATAGTCATCGTTCACACCAGGATGCTTCGCCTACTTTCAGGAGGAGTAAATAATTCACCTTCGGAAATTGACTTTTCTGTCATCATGTCGTGCTAAATGTAGGCACACTCTAACGTGAGGGAGAAAGCGACCAGGACGGCCGGCAACATGTGACCTGATTCAACAATCTGGGAGAGATCGAGTCTCATCGCAAATTTAAGTATAATTTTGTAATAATATTACTGTCCATCTAGGCTGTGTAGAAGTAGTACGACCCTCTTCATTTGCATTAATACTTCTATCAGATTAGTGCAATTCTGCAATATTTTCATACTTTATTCTTCTGGGGTCATAGTAGTGTTGGTACATTTTGAGAGAATTTAATTTGGATTTTATTAGTGTAGTTTGTTCTTGAATGTCTTCCGAGATTATTCCAAGTCCCATGTATATGTTTAAACTTGACATTTAAAAGCAATGGACCTCTCGGATAAAATAAAATGATGGTTCATGGTGTGGGTTACTGTAGTCACGTCCTAGTTCGTGAACCATGGGCAACGTCTGAGAGGCCTAGTGAGTGGTCCTGGGGGTCGGGATACCAGTTGCTATGGAATGGGAGTGGGCACCTCGGAAATATTCTGAGTCATGGCCCTCCTTGTGCTCAGGTGGCTAGGACTATACAATCCACCGGTGATCCATATCCGTTAGAGGAGGGATCATCACTTGGACTATGTGTAAGTAGGGCAGCATCCAGCTTCATGAATTTACCGAGCTCAGACCATTTTAAGCAAACCTCGGACCTATGGGAGTAGCGGAGTCTCACTCGCATTTGACAGGCGAGGGACTCCTTGGAAACAACTTGGCGAACGAAATGGAATTCGATGGGGAGCTATCAATATTAATGGGGCTTAAGGAAGAAAGAAAGTAGAACTGGCTGAGTTAGCTAAGGGGATGCATCTGTATGGGCTAGGAGTAAGTGATATTCGGGTAAGGGGAGGTAACAAGGAAGTGCCAGGAGATTATAGAGTGTACTTGACGGGTGTTAGAAAGAGAAGGGCAGAGTATCGGATAGGGCCGTTTATCAGTAATACCATTGCACGCAACATAGTTTCTGTTAGGCACATAAATGAGCGAATGATGTGGGTAGATTTTTCAGTTGGAGGAATTAGAACGAGAAACGTCTCATTGTATTCACCATGAGAGGGTGCATATGAGGATGAAGTCGACAAGTTTTATGAAGCATTGAGTGACATCGTGGTCAGGGACAACAGCAAGGATAGAATAGTGCTAAGGGGAGATTTCAATGCGAGAGTTGGAAATAAAACTGAAGGATACGAAAGGGTGATTGGTAAATTTGGGAAAGATATAGAAGCTAATGGGTATGGGAAGCGTTTGCTGGACTTTTGTGCTAGGATGTGTTTAGCAGTTATGAATACATTCTTCATGCATAAGGCTTTTCACCGCTACACATTGGAGGCCAGGGGTACCAGATCCATAATGGACTATTGTACCGTTCCCGTCCTTTAAAAGTCTACCGGCGCCGTCGGAGAGCTGCGTGTTCGGTTGATAAATAAGATCAGGGCTAAAATAAACCAAAAATCTCAGGATAATTATAACATAGGTATGTGAACGGAAAACAGAAACACAATTCCGGGAAAAAAATGCAAAATAGGGGGTAAGCTAGATTTATCTGAGAACATTACAGATGATTCGTATAATAATCAAATTAAATAAATGAAACCATAAGAGTGGATCAAACAAATGCCAAAATCACGATTATGTGCCGTGCACATTGTTAACTGATTACTAATACATTACATGAAAGGACGGGCAATATCCCGTATTAATATAAAAATATTTACAAAATAAATCTGGGAAAAAGACACACTTCGCTTCGAGTCGACGCAGTTAAATTTATCTAAATAAATCCTGACGGATGTCATTTCAATAAACGTTTTATAAGACATACCGCGATAGAATAGAATTATAGTAGATCCGATTCACATTACAAGTTATATTTACAACAATTATAAACAAATCACATTGTTCCAGGGGTTCCTACCTTAAATCTACACTGAATTTACAAACAGACCGTTCTGTCACAAGTGGACAACTTAAATAGCCGACTTCACACCAAAGTGAGCTATGGGCTCAAATGTAAGAAACAAGTCTTTAACAACGATGACAATGACACATACATATCAATAATATATATGACAATTCTATATAAATGAAGCTCTTCAAATAAATCCTATAAATATCATGCAAAGAAAACAATGAGAATATCACGGTGTACCCGCATATTTGAAATACAATTTATATGAGATGCTAAATTTCTTCTTCTTAGAAACCACTTGGAAGTCCTGACTCAGTTAACCATGTTGAGGATAGATAATCTTGCACATCGTATCATACATTTTCTAATATTTTTAATTCTCCAGCTGTGAGGCGGTCTGCCTCGCAAGATAACATCAGCTAATTGGATTATTAATACTTGTCTGAGAGATTCTAGCATACCAGGGTATATAATAACGCCGCAAATCACTGCTCTGTTCATTATACAATCAATAGGCCTCGCACTCATCTCAATGCTCTACAATATGCATTACTACGGTCTTTATTACACATTTCAATTCAACACAGCTACTTCATATGACACACGGCACATCTGGCCTAACACTTAGTGATACAAAAGTTCGACTCTCGTAGTATCAATGAACAGTCTAGGCAAATAAAGCCTTTCTTTAATTACACAGCTAACATCATTATATTTCCCCATTGTAATACTTTGCAGGCACCTCTGTCCTGTCTTAACACACATTTATATAAATCTCAGTTTATCAGGCTAATCTTGTCTTTCTGATGTATTATAACTCATCACATTCACAATTAACTGGTCCTCTTTGCCTATCTGAAAGACACTAACTCAACGATGCACTTTCAACCCGGATACATCTGCCATGAAAATACCTGTAAATATTGATAGTAGAATGAGTTCTTGGCTCAGGGTACATACAGGGGTTAGACAAGCCGTAATTTTTCACCTTTGCTGTTCGTAGTTTACATGGATCATCTGCTGAAAGGTATCAAATGGCAGGGAAAGATTCAGGTAGGTGGAAATGTGGTAAGCAGTCTGGCCTATACTGACGACTTTTTAGTCTTAATGGCCTGCAGTCTAATATCATGGAACTTGAATAATAATAATAATAATAATAATAATAATAATAATAATAATAATAATAATAATAATAATAATGTTATTTGCTTTACGTCCTACTAACTACTCTTTTACTGTTTTCGGAGACGCCGAGGTGCCGGAATTTAGTCCCCGAGGAGTTGTTTTACGTGCCAGTATATCTACCGACACGAGGCTGACGTATTTGAGCACCTTCAAATACCACCGGACTTAGCCAGGATCTTGGGACTTGAAAATAGGTGCAGTGAGTATGGTATGAAAATTAGCCTTCCGAAGACTAAATTGACATCAGTAGGTAAGAAATTCAACAAAATTGAATGTCAGATTGGTGATACAAAGCTAGAACAAATAGATAATTTCAAGTATTTAGGTTGTGTGTTCCCCAGGATGGTAATATTGTAAGTGAGATTGAATCAAGTTGTAGTAAAGCTAATGCAGTGAGCTCGCAGTTGCGACGCGTAAGAAGGAAGACAGCTCCCAGACGAAACTATATTTACATCGGTCTGTTTTCAGACCAACTTTGCTTTACGGGAGAGAAAGCTGGGTGGACTCAGGATATCTTATTCATAAGTTAGAAGTAACAGACATGAAAGTAGCGAGAATGATTGCTGGTACAAATATGTGTCAACAATGTCAGGAGGGTACTCGGAATGAGGAGGTAAAGGCTAATTTAGGAATGAAATCCATGGATGGAGCTGTACGCATAAACCTGCTTCAGTGCTGGAGTCATGTGAGGTGAATGGAGGAGGATAGGTTACCTAAGAGAATAATGGACTCTGTTATGGAGGGTAAGAGAAGTAGAGGTAGACAAAGACAACGATGGTTAGACTCAGTTTCTAACGATTTAAAGATACGAGGTATAGAACTAAATGAGGCCACAGCAAATAGGGTATTGTGGCGACGTTTAGTAAATTCACAGAGGCTTGCAGACTGAAAGCTGAAAGGCATAATAGTCTATAATGATAATGTATGTATGTATGTATGTATGTATGTATGTATGTATGTATGTATGTATGTATGATGTATGTATGTATGTATTGCACCCATAAGGCGATTATCCTAACGGAATGCGATAATTAAATTATTAAAAAACATACATGTGAATACTTCAGATAGCGAGGAAGAGCCAGCAGTTTCACAAAGTTCCCGGCTGAGACCTCACAAGATTGAAATATATCCCCAGAAACTCTTTAAAATCACGTACAGGAAATAGGTTTGGCTGAAAGCTTTCTCCAATATATGTTTATGACGCCGCTAAGTGCGGAACTTTCTACAGTTTTCTCACGGGAAACCGGAGAATTTAATGCGGCGCACCTAAATTGTGCGACAAGGACAGAACGAATACCTGTCACCCCTTGACAGAAAATGGTTGCACCCAAGCCAAGACAAGCGGCAAAATTTTAGTCAATCAGAAATTCCAAAATTTAACCGCCTTGTTCCAGCGGGAATATTTATCCAGTATTTCATGATTTGGAAACGAGAGAAGTAGAAAAATATCGTGTCCTAATGTGGAAATAATATTTGGAAAATTATTTATGCGAATATGTGATTAATTATTCTGTAAATAATAATTTATCAGCATTATGTGGAAGAATGGTTTCACCCATGACAATGGCTGTCATGGCGGGAAAGTGCCATGGTGCGTGAGTAAATAGGCCCTAGGACGCATTTCAATTTATAAAGTAATCAGCGATCATTTCTGATAGTGGAGTGCAGCAGGTGATTCACACCAAATTTAGGAATCATCAGAAGGTAGTTACTGAACATAAAATCTACGGGCAATTAAAAACTTAATCCAAGGTATCGTATCACTACGCCACACCCCTCCAGTGGAACTACGTGGGAGACGGAGCTTCCCGAATTTACAAAACTAGTGGCGACACTACCAATATCTCAGTCGTAGTTGCAATTTCCGAGCCTAGAGTCAAGTCTTCAAGTGCAGCGCAGGGTGATGGTATGTGAACCCGCTACTCATATTTAGTCATCGCTGAGTGTGATTCATGAGGTAAATCGGATGACAAACATTTAGGAGAACTCTGATATTATTAGTAGATCAGGTCGTAGAAAATGTTGACTCACTTAATACAGTAAAAAATGTAGACGATATTTGTTTGCTAGAATGTTTAATAATGAACGCTTAACGTGGTAAGCCGCACGAAGAACAATGACTGAACTATGGGACCTTTCAGAACATTTAGTTTCACGGCAGTTTCTTAGCTCACATAACTAACACAATAATAATTGAGCCTAGAAGTTATTACGTTCTGTACGACAGTATCATTTATTTAATTTCACTCTGTGACTGATCAGAAAAACGTTGCAATTAAATTTGCGCATCGTATAAAATTTATTGTTTCATTTGTGACATTCAAACCAACCACTACTCGTGCTATTTTAGAGGGAGAGACTTTTGTTTACCAGTGGAATGTAACGGGAGAAGGAGTAGACCTACACTTTCTATTTCCAAGCGAGGTGAATAACTTTTAATCCCTTGTTTAAACAACTGAAAGGGGCAAGCTGTGCAGACATAGGGAGAAGGACATCAACGAGCCAGGTGATTTGTTCCTGACAGTGAACGCCAATTCCCTGGATGCTAATTCCGTGTACACTGTGTAAATTATAATTAGGTGTAGAATTCGAGAGGGTGCGTGTGCTTCGGCAAAATCTTACGAGTGCTACGTAAATTAATATGGATCCGAATCGTGTGTGCGAAGTGTCATATATTCCCAGCAAGATGATCAAGATGGATTAAAAACCATGTAGTGGAGGCTGACAAGGATGCAGCCCACCTGCCGGCACATAAGGTAAAGAGCATGATGTATTTATGTGATATGTAATCGATGATGACATGAATGATTCGTGGTCAATTTTAGGTTAGTGATATCATGTATTCTTGTATATATAAAAATTCACGTACCCAAGGGAGCTTATTTTTTGTAGGAGTGAGACCACGGCAATTACATCTAACGACTGGGGATGTAAATGTCAGGGTGTCAGTAAAATCATAATAATCATTAAATAATAACCATATTCTTTTGAGTTTCTCGTTAATCTTGTTGGAGACATTTTGGACATGAGTTTTGTGTGGTTAACGTATAAAATATATTTTTACTTCACAGTAGGTGTTACTTGCACAAGGTATTTTCACGTCTCATAATAATAATAATAATAATAATAATAATAATAATAATAATAATAATAATGTGATAATAATAATATAATGATAATAATAATATAATGATAATAATAATGGTAACAGGTATAATAATATTTTTGATTTCTTATGGATGTTGCCGATTTATTTTAAATTCTGCTGATGCGAATTTACACCGTATTTGAGTCATTGTTATCTTATGTGATCATAGTTTGATATCCAGTCTTGGATTTGATTTCCTTTGTTTTGGTGGTTTAAGTTGTTAGATGCACGTTTTTTATTTTTCTTCGTGGGTACACAGTTTCAAGTTTTCGACAGTTGAGTGTGGCAGGCAATCTTGTTTATATTCAATGTTAGAATTAGGAATCGTTGCCGGCCGGCTCTGAAATTCATGGCAGCTTGTGAATATGAAATGAAAGGTCGAAGTAACCGAGTATGAAGATGCAGTAATGTCCCTGATGATAATAAATGGTGAAATGGAAAATAGAGTCTTGTGGACCATATCGTATAATAATGTCGTATTTATGAATATGAGAACGACACAATGAAGTTAGTGAAGTTATTGAGCCTGCGTGATAAATGAGCAGGGCTTTGTTGACAAATGAATAATACGTTGCGGGTAATGAGATAAATATGAGAATTGAATGATAATCAATTTGAATGATAGAGCTAAATATACGACAGTACATGTGATAATTATAGGCGGAAGGTTTAAGTACGCGAATATTTTTCCAGGGATGACATAACACTCGGAGATATTCTAATAAGAGGCCGAGTGGAGGCATGAAACGGAGTGAGCTTGCACTGTATTATTTTGAAAGCTAATGATGACGCATATTTCTCATTATTTAAATTCGAGAATATCGGTTTCAGACATTTACATCCTATAATTTGGGATTGCCGCCAAATTCAATTCAGTGGTAGCTGAGGTTATTTTTTGATAGCGATGTTTTCCATTATTAAATTTCCGAAATTTGATTAATTTTCGATAGGCAGTGATCACGTTATTTTTGAGAATTTTGTTATTTTTTTCCTTTCTTTCCCTTTTGATATTTTTATCTGCTGTATTTTATAGTGTAGAGGCCGAAGGTACGTGAATCTGATTTGTGTTTGTTTGATTTAAATGTAGGAGTAGTTAGGTTATTTTGCATTTGATTTCTTCTTTTGTTTGGAGCATTTGTTTCTCCAGTACTTTGTATATTTGTGTAAATACTAATTTTAAGTATTAAGTTAATGGACCCACGTGTTATTCATAGTCAGATTCAACTGAAACAAGTTCTTTACGCAGAAATGAAGGCAATATAACGAACAAATGAAATTGGACACCACCACTACTAATTAATTATGCAAATGAAACGACCTCTGGTAAAAGGCTATGTGATAAACGCCGCAAACTCTCTAACTAGGATGGAATCTGCCTTCATTAACGGTATAACAACACGGTTTGGTTATTCTCAGTACAAGTGTAGACAGCGGCAGTGTAAAGTAAATTAACATTGTGAAGAGGCAAGTTCATTTGATAAGTGTAATAACTGAGGCACTTGGCCTAATTTATTTTTGTTTTAAGTGTCCAGAACTATCACAGGAGGTAAATATATGATATGGAAATGATGTGTTCATGATAAAATTTGTGTTCTTGATAATTTTCTTGGTTTAGCCACCAGTTAATTTTTTTGTTGTGGCAAAGTGATATGAAGATTAACGAGATATTATTCTGCAGAACGGGAAGTGTTCATGGATTTTTCTTGTCGTTTTTCACTTATTTTGTTCACAAAACATTGATATTACAGTGATAAATTGGCAAGTTAATTAGTAGTTGTAATCATAAATTTAAGATACCCATTTTTTATTTGAGAGTATTGGATTAATTAATCAATTAATTAATAAGATATTAAAATTCCATTAGTTGAATTTTCAGTTGGAATGTAAGTCATGGGATATTTTCTGTGTATAGCAAGTCTTCGCAGACTATTGGTTCGTTTTATTTGAGTGTCAATGGACACTGGAGTCATTAGTTCGATGGTGATGATTGATATTTCAATTTGTGACCTTCAGTCAAGTTTATGAAAGATATATTTTGATTTCTAAATACTTGAGTTTTGTTACTTCCACCTATTTTTCATTATTTTATTCCATTTTATTTTCGATTCATCTAATTTTTGTTTTGTTTTCCTTTTTGCCAATTTTGTTAATAAATCTTTGTTCGTTTAAATTCATTTCAGTCTATGGGTACCGTTATTTGTAGTTAGTTGACCCGCCGACATGTTTACTTCCTCGCCTCTCATTTTGTGTGGCCCGACCAACGCGAGGAAAGCTGAGGGACGGTACCACGACCAGGAGATGGAGTCTACGTGAGCGGTACGTATATTTAAATGTTTTTATTTACAGGAGCAGTCGGAGCAACAGTCGAGCAAGAGGTGTGCCGCCACATATGCCTTGAAAAGGGCACTGTATGTATGTATGTATGTATGTATGTATGTATGTATGTATGTATGTATGTATGTATGTATGTATGTATGTATGTATGTATGTATGTATGCATGCATGCATGCATGTATGTATGTATGTATGTATGTATGTATGTATGTATTTAATTAATTAATTTCGGATTTATGAGAGATTTTGCATTATGTCTTTGTGATAAATTTCAGTGTGCTATTCACCTTATGCAATTTCATGGATTTATGCAGGATAGTGTCATCGAATTCATAGCTAAATTCAGATTTATGGTAGAACAAAAATCACCACTAATAATAATAATAAATTTTGAAACCGGGTTAAACAAAAGATGAAAGGTCATGAGTGATAAATGATATTTGCTGTTTTGTTTGCGAGATAGTTAATGCTCTGTTTATGAATTATGAGCCTAGAATACGGCGATCCTGTAGGAGTAATTTATGGATTATTGTGGAAATGCATGTGTTTTCGATTTCCATGCGTTGTACGAATTTGAAGCACGTGTTAACTGATATTTATGAGATTTAGGGATAATAATAAATTTATCGTGGCACATTGACCATGTGTCCGGTGACAGTGATGTCTAACCATAATAATGGTACGTGATATTTGTTAACGAGTTCTTCTGCATATCAAATTGCTGAATTTCTTTTATTTGATCGACGTTGCTGAATTCATGCTATTTTCTGTAATAAGTGAATGCCAATCTTCAATCACGTATCACTGGTTGTCGGACGTAACGATTTACATGATACTGTTATCTGACCAATCCATTGCTGAGATTATGATAATAATCAATATCTAAAATTAAATTCTAGAACTCGTTTGTAAATAATGTAAATAAATGTATCATATGTGTGAATGTAGAATAAATGCCATAGTTAGCAAAATATATTAAGTGATTTATTGTAATATGGTTCTAAATTGACCGCGTGTTCATCATTGTGGGTTCAGGTTATTTCGGCGCTGTTTGTGCTATTTCATCGTGCAGAATTAATGGTGTTTAGTGAACTATATTTTATATATATAAGTAAATATGTTTATTGACATGCTATTAAAAATGAATAGGCTCGTATTATTTCAACCTCGCACAAACAAATGTTTACAAAAATATGTAAATATGGTACAAATTCCAAGGCGTGTGTAACGTTAATTTATTAATGTCATAAATTATTTCAATTTCATTCTAAGGATTGTTATGGAAAGAATGCTTCTTTGCAATCATGATAATGTTTGACAAGTAATAAATCGTCATAATTGTTTGAAATAACGTTAGATGAAATATTTTTGATAAAGTAAACTATTCATATTCATATTTTTTTATTAATCATTATTTTAATATCAGAGGAAGTGGGGAAAAATAAGCCGGAGCTGGCCCAGTGGCTAATGCGCAAGATGGTGACTACACACGGGCTCTTACGGGACTAACAATCAATCAATAAATCAATCAATCAATCAATCAATTAATACTAATCTGCATTTAGGGCAGTCGCTCAGGTGGCAGATTCCCTATCTGTGACTTGAGAACAATCTTCTACTCATAGCCACGAGGCTTTAGGAATCTGCTGACGGTGTATCCGGTTACGCTATGTAAGCAACACGGCTGTCGCAGAGAGGCATGCCGTCACAATTGATATGAATGAAATATCTGACTCAAGCACACTTCGACCCTTAGACCTTGAACACAACTCTGCATCTGTTGGCCCATAGGGGTCTATGGCTTAGTCTGGCATAAGCTTAGCTCTGTAGAGCTTCTACAGGGGTTTACAACATGTAACTTATAACCTACTAGTTTTTATCAGCTTAACATTCGAAACAAGGGCTACTATGCAAGATAGCTGCTATATTTTTTTCGTTTACACTTAACTAGAGGGCTGCCTCAAGGGCTCAAAACTTGTAACTTATGACCTAAGACATTACAATGGTTTTAAACACTGAATGTAGAATACAGGGCATGTTGTTTATTTTTCTTCTCTTTCTCATTCTCCTCCTTAACCTATAGCTCAATATATTTGGATCAACACGACGAAAATACTTAGTTCCCAAGCCAGAAAACGCAATCATACACAGTTACATTCATGACCTAGTGGAAAATTGAACCTAAGCCCTCGTTTATGTAGATGAAGAGAAGTTTATTACGACGAAAACACTTAGTTCTCAAGCCAGAAAATGTAATTATACACAGTTAAAATCACGAGCCGCCGGGGATCGAACCCAAGGCCTTGTAATCCTAAGGTCAGTATGCTAATCATACAGCCAAGGAGCCTTGTGTCTAATAAAATCCATGACCCAGCCTGGAATTACATCATCCCGACAATTCAACTATTAACACATTGCTGACCGGATGCTTGAGCTTGTCACATACCCTGTGGACCGGACATTTTTCTACTAAGCATAGTAGGGTGCACTTGATTATAAAAATGTACATAAATATTAAACCAGTCAATATTTTATCTTTAAAGTTGGTATGGGTACTCTCCGATGCCCCTAGTAGTAGTCGATCTGCCTTTACATAACCATCTTCAGCGTCAATTCCTAATATATCATTTAATGTTTACATCGTTGTCTTCGTCAGAATCACTTGAATAAAGAAGTACACTAGGTAAATTACGGCCTGTAGAGGCTTGAATATCACATCAACTATCACTCTCACATTCCGTTTCCACTAATTCATTAGACTGTTTCCATTTGAACGATCATCGGCATATAATTCTTCTAAAATATCGTCGTCAGCTACCACCGTATTCCGCGGGCGCTCCATCTTGTCATTGACTGAACCGGCAGAAATAAAATCGACGTTTCGAAACTAAATCAAAGAATAAAAGAGGCCGGGAATAAAAGAAAAGTCAAAATCAAAACAATCAAAAAAAATTTCTTTTTAATTTTCTTATTTCCCTTGTATAATAATAAACAGTGTCTGAGGTCATTTTACCCTTCTTAACCCTTTCGCACTCAGCGCGCCGATCTATCGGCGCGAGAGGTTATGGCGAAAACGCTCACGGCGCCGATACATCGGCTCTGTCTTATTTACGGATTTTGGTCATTTGCGTAGCTGTTAAATCGTAACAGTTGATCGTGACGGTAGATTAAAGCGTTGAATTTGCGTTTAACTCAACAGATATATCCACCAGCCCTACAATATATTTTTATTTTCGACAAATAAAATCTGTTGACCGTGAATGTTTATGTTGTGGTTATTTGAAGTTGTTATTGCGTGGATCTGTTTTGATTGGCTTAAGAATACAACAAGTTGATCTTGCTATGAGTTTTGTTTATAGTTTATATCGTTTCTTTGATATATTGTGTGTTCGATTCACTTCGTAAACTACAATTTTACTCCTTTTTTTAACTCCGTTGTTGCACGTGCTTGCGTCATCTTTTTATAGTAATGGCTAGGCCATATTCAAGGCAGAATGATGCCGATATCCATGAATTTTCAGATGATTTAGACAGTAATAATGACCTTCTTTTGCCGAAAGTGATTCCCGTTATGTGGGAAGTGACATGGTCGTAACTGCTCACCGTGCATCGGACCGCGAAGCCCTGACATCGATGACCGTTACATGTACCCTGAATAACTTTGTGCAATGCTTCGTGAGTGAATTGCAGCACACACATCATATTGATATCAAATTATTCAGAATTAAATGTTCTTTCATCCACGTCTAGGAGTAAAGAAGGAAGACGCAACAATGTCTAATTTTTCTGTCATTGAAAACAATAATTTATTTTTAAAAAATTATTTTCGAAATTTAATAATTATTTTGGGCTTAACCAATAACAATACGTCCAAGGTATATTCATTTCTGAAATGCTCATAGTTTCCTGTATTAGTGTGATTAATTTTATTTTAATGTGTGTTAAACTCTTTACGTGTTGAATTTTTGTAATTTGCTTTGGAAAATCACAGAAATTGGTCTGAGTGTCTTCGAGCAAACACCTGCATATAGGCTGAGTGCCAAAGGGTTAACAGGTACAAATCTCTTCTCTCCTTCCCAAATGATTTCCTTTAAATTTAGCCCAAAGTGTATCCACGTTACTCCCTTCACTTATCCAACAACTGAATTGTGATTTAAGGTAAGTCCCAAATTCATCAACTTTAGTTTTTCTGTACAATTTCTTGTCTTGTGTAACCCTCTTATTAAGTGGCAGATATACATCTACGATTTATTCTATTGAATGTGCACGTCCGAGATAGTTCAAGATATGGTCAAGAGATGTCACAGGAAGACCGAAAACAATTATCTGTCAGATAGAAAACAGTATGTAGTGCTGAATAACTGTAGGAGCTCAGCAATTAGGGTAACCCATGGCGTTCCACAGGGGTCAGTATTAAGGCCGATTCTCTTCCTAGTCTACATCAATGATATTGCAACTTGCCGCTTGAAAGGACGTATCACACTGTATGCCGACGACACAAACTTGTTCTATACTGGTAGTAATATAGACTCCATTGTTAAGGATATGCAGGAAGACCTCAATACTCTGTGCTTTTGGTTTCAAGCAAATAAATTAACTATTAATGTGCAAAAGACTAATTATATGATAATGACAAAACAAGGTCAGAATGAAATCCCACACAGTAAAATATATATGCAGAATACTGAAATAAAACTAGTTAGAACTGTCAAATATCTTGGGTTGGTGATTGATAGGAACTTGAACTGGACAGACCATGTTGAATACATTACTAAAAAGATCACACCTGTTGCAGGAATTTTAAAGAAACTTAGTTATCTTATCCCACAACACATTCTAAAACACATCTACTACTCTTTAATTCATAGTCACCTACAATATTTGAATGTAATCTGGATGCGCTGTAAGAAGTCCGACTTGAATGAGCTAATGGTAGTACAAAATAGAGCTGTTAGAAATATACTTAATCTTCCCTACTTAACACCAATAAAATATCTATACCTAAGTGCTAAAATACCACCCCTAAGCATGAGTGCAGAATTCAATACAGCTGTACCCATGTATAAAATAAAACATAAATTTATACAACACAACACTACATATACTCTGAATTCTGACAACCATCCATTTAGTACTAGGCATGCAAATTACTTTGCCTTATACAATGTTTGCTCTTATAAATATGGTATAAACAGCTTGAAGTTCTCTGCGATCCACTTATTTAATAACATCCCTGTGGAGATAAAAACAGCACCAACTTTGGCAAAATTCAAACAAAGAGTCAAGCATTATTTTTGGGAAAGGTACAGTGCTGTTTAAATCAAAATATCAGATGTCATTTAAGGCATTCTCCCAAACAATCTTGCAAACTGTCCGGAACTATTGTTGTACCTCTACAACTTTTATGTTATGTAAATGTAAATACTCTGTAATCTGTTCTTGTACCTCTGCAACTCTGTGTTATGTACATATATTGTAAATACTCTGTAATCAATTCCTGTACGTCTGCAACTTTTGTGTTATGTAATTGTAAATAATCTGAAATCTATTCTTGTACTTCAGCAACTCTTATGTAAATGAAAATACTCCATAATCCATTCTTGTACCTTTGCAACTTTCATGTTACGTAAATGTAAATACAGTCAGAAGTAATTCTCTGCAATCCTCATATTGATGATGTACATATTTTATATATTGTATGTGTTTATATGTTCAACCATTTACTAATTATCTTATATACACTGACTGACAGAGCAAATGCAACACCAAGAAGGAGCGGTTCGAAAGGGATGAAAGTTGGGGAAAAAACAGAGACGGCACGGACGAATAATTGATGTTTATCTCAAACCGATATGCAGGTTACACAATGCGCAGCGATGCACGCAGAAACACGTCGAGGTACAGAGTCAATAAGAGTGCGGATGGTGTCCTGAGGGATGGTTCTCCATTCTCTGTCAACCATTTGCCACAGTTGGTCGTCCGTACGAGGCTGGGGCAGAGTTTGCAAACGGCGTCCAATGAGATCCCACACGTGTTCGATTGGTGAGAGATCCGGAGAGTACGCTGGCCACGGAAGCATCTGTACACCTCGTAGAGCCTGTTGGGAGATGCGATCAGTGTGTGGGCGGGCATTATCCTGCTGAAACAGAGCATTGGGCAGCCCCTGAAGGTACGGGAGTGCCACCGGTCGCAGCACATGCTGCACGTAGCGGTGGGCATTTAACGTGCCTTGAATACGCACTAGAGGTGACGTGGAATCATACGCAATAGCGCCCCAAACCATAATGCCGCGTTGTCTAGCGGTAGGACGCTCCACACTTACTGCCGGATTTGACCTTTCTCCACGCCGACGCCACACTCGTCTGCGGTGACTATCACTGACAGAACAGAAGCGTGACTCATCGGAGAACACGACGTTCCGCCATTCCCTCATCCAAGTCGCTCTAGCCCGGCACCATGCCAGGCGTGCACGTCTATGCTGTGGAGTCAATGGTAGTCTTCTGAGCGGACGCCGGGAGTGCAGGCCTCCTTCAACCAATCGACGGGAAATTGTTCTGGTCGATATTGGAACAGCCAGGGTGTCTTGCACATGCTGAAGAATGGCGGTTGACGTGGCGTGCGGGGCTGCCACCGCTTGGCGGCGGATGCGCCGATCCTCACGTGCTGACGTCACTCGGGCTGCGCCTGGACCCCTCGCACGTGCCACATGTCCCTGCGCCAACCATCTTCGCCACAGGCGCTGCACCGTGGACACATCCCTATGGGTATCGGCTGCGATTTGACGAAGCGACCAACCTGCCCTTCTCAGCCCGATCACCATACCCCTCGTAAAGTCGTCTGTCTGCTGGAAATGCCTCCGTTGACGGCGGCCTGGCATTCTTAGCTATACACGTGTCCTGTGGCACACGACAACACGTTCTACAATGACTGTCGGCTGAGAAATCACTGTACGAAGTGGGCCATTCGCCAACGCCGTGTCCCATTTGTCGTTCGCTACGTGCGCAGCACAGCGGCACATTTCACATCATGAGCATACCTCAGTGACGTCAGTCTACCCTGCAATTGGCATAAAGTTCTGACCACTCCTTCTTGGTGTTGCATTTGCTCTGTCAGTCAGTGTACACGAACTATATTTTGATATGTAAGTGCCCGCCAGTATGTAATGTCCTGTACAATTCCTATGTATGAGCCTGCAGGCTCGTTGGAATTAATTGAAATAAATGAATGAATGAAATGAATGAATGTCGTGAATAAAACCGAGATTTCTCGGGACCCGTCACCTACCGCTGGCGAGCGTACTACGAGATTTCTCGGGGCCCGTCATCCATGTGTTAAGTGAACTACCGGGGGTTATTAACAGCGTGTCTGTTATTACTCTCAGAAAAATTCTATTTAACCTCTACTGATAAAATGTTAGTCTCTTCTATCTTTAAAGTAGCAACGATGTGTGACCTCTATTGGTTAACACATGGTTTCTTCCGAGCTTTGTAACTATATGCAACCTTTTACTCTTACGTGTAATCTCTATTGATAAATTGTCGTTCTCTTCTAACTTCAAACTGGTTACCTATCTGACCTTTATTAATGGAATTTTAGTTTCTTCTAGTTTTTAACCTTGTGACTCGACAGAAGGAGATTTAAATGAAGAGCATGAGCTAACGAGTCAGCTGAAGTTGGTACATTTTTGACAGCGGCAACGCCCTTATCGATTGCTATCTGCAAGAACGCTTCTACTTTGTTAGGTTTACCAAATCAATTTCTATTGGTAAATGGTTTTATCTCTTCTAACTTCAAACTCGGGACGATGTGTAACCTCTGTTGTTCATGATCAATGACTGTTAACAATGTACATTACAGTAATGTTGTATATCTGTGTCGTGTATATCTGTGGTTATTCTTCAATAAACAACTGCATTGAATGATAAACCAGACTTATGGATTTTGTTATAGTCATACTATGAGCAGTTACAACCTAAGCTGCTTAACATTGTGTATTATTCCTGTTACAAGTACACAGGAAATTGATAAATGTCTTTTCCAGAAAAACGAAAGTTTACCGTGCTAATGATCATGAGTTAAAACTTTGTGTTCAGAACCAAAAAAATATAGTGCTACACACACATGATAGTGAATACAGTACGGTAGACCCCTATGTGCCAACAGATGCAGAGTTGTGCTCAGAGTCTAAGAGTCGAAGTGTTCTCGGGTCAGATATTTCATTCATGTCAAGTGTAACGGCATGCATCTCTGCGACAGCCGTGTTGCTTACATAGCGTAACCGGATACACCGTCAGCAGATTCCTAAAGCCTCGTGGCTATGAGTAGAAGATTGTTCTCAAGTCAATAAACCCTCGATTACCTATTCAAAGAAAGTTAAACAACTGTAATTAATGCCAGACTCAGCTTGAAGTCCTCTAATTGTTAATACCACGCTCGGAAGTTAAGAGACCACAGCACCCCTTTTTATTCGTTTCTTACAATAGTATTCCATCACAATCCTACCTATGTTACATCACTCTACCGAGAGTTGTAAGTTAGGAAGGGAATCCGGTTAGGAGGATGGAACCTCGAATGAGGGTAATACGTGAAAAAAACCTAGCACAGCCTCCGCCGGGTTAGTGCCATAAGAGCCCATGTAAACGCATACTTCTACTTGTGTTAGGCCAATCACTTTTATCTATCCTATCCGAACTTCCTCGGTTAATTCTTGTTCTTTTCCGACCCTTACGCTATTAGGTTTACGAGGGTATAGGAGTCTTTAATTTTCACGCCTCTCGTAGCACTTGTCTTTCTTTGGTTGATACCTTGCGTGGTTGCTCAACTCCCCAAGACATAAAGTTGCATTTCAGCGCTACATCTCAATGAATGAAGCATATGCAATAAGTCTTACACCATCTCCCTGGTACCATGTCAAGTCCTAGGAGGTTAACGCGTGGTCAACGCAACGTTAGGCCTGCAGGGGCATCAAACGTAAAGTGTATATAAGGATTTTAATCTATATTCGGGAATTCTGATAATACGCGAAATCCTGCAGAGCTAAATT
Source organism: Anabrus simplex (assembly GCF_040414725.1). Lineage (NCBI taxonomy): Eukaryota > Metazoa > Arthropoda > Insecta > Orthoptera > Tettigoniidae > Anabrus > Anabrus simplex. Next base: position 43,697,842 of record NC_090266.1, on the reverse strand, counting down.
CCAGCACCACTTAATTTTTACATATTATATTGGATAATCAGTATGAAGATAGGAGTAGTATAATGGGAGAGTTCTGGCGCCTCCTCCGCCGCACGCCTCCTCCTCCTCCGCCGCCGCCGCCGCCGCCCGCGGGAAATTTGAATTTTGGCGGGAAATTTGAATTTTGGCGCGAGATTTGAATTTGTAAACAAAGCCACGTGCTTTTTGACAGCTGTCATCGACAACAACGCAACGCTAACCTCACTGCTGTCATCTTGACGGGCCTAAACCTCACTAGTGCCAACTTAACCTAACTAGCATGAGGTAAACAAACCCACGTGTTTTTTGACAGCCACGTGCTTTTTGACAGACAACAACGCATCGCTAACCTCAGTACTGCCATCTTGACGGGCCTAAACCTCAGTAGTGCCAACTTAACCTCACTAGCGCGAGGTAAACAAAGCCACGTGCTTTTTGACAGCCACGTGCTTTTTGACAGATTTGTAAACAAAGCCACGTGCTTTTGACAGCTCGCATCAACAACAACGCATCGCAAACCTCAGTACTACCATCTTGACGGGCCTAAACCTCAGTAGTGCCAACTTAACCTAACTAGCATGAGGTAAACAAAGCCACGTGTTTTTTGACAACCACGTGCTTTTTGACAGCTGTCATCCGCCATCTTTAAACCACAAAGCACTGTGCTGCCCTCTATAGATGTAAAATTCGTCACCTGTCATCGGCAGTGCTGCCATCTTGACGGGCCTAAACCTTAGTGCTACCAACTTAACCTAACTAGCTCGAGATAAACAAATCCACGTGCTTTTTGACAACCACGTGCTTTTTGACAGCTGTCATCCGCCATCTTTAAACCACAGAGCACTGTGCTGCCCTCTTTCATCACCTGTCATCGGCAGTGCTGCCATCTTGACGGGCCTAAACCTTAGTGCTACCAACTTAACCTAACTAGCGCGTGGTAAACAAAGCCACGTGCTTTTTTGACAGCCACGTGCTTTTTGACAGCTGTCATCCGCCATCTTTAAACCACAGAGCACTGTGCTGCCCTCTTTCATCACCTGTCATCGGCAGTGCTGCCATCTTGGCGGGCCTAAACCTTAGTGCTACCAACTTAACCTAACTAGCGCGTGGTAAACAAAGCCACGTGCTTTTTTGACAGCCACGTGCTTTTTGACAGCTGTCATCCGCCATCTTTAAACCACAGAGCACTGTGCTGCCCTCTTTCATCACCTGTCATCGGCAGTGCTGCCATCTTGGCGGGCCTAAACCTTAGTGCTACCAACTTAACCTCAATGGCGTGAGATAAACAAATCCACGTGCTTTTTTGACAGCTGTCATCCGCCATCTTTAATCTATAGAGCACAGTGCTGCCCTCTTTAGCTACTTACCTTTGAAATGTGGTGGCGGATAATTTGAAAAATGCTTTTTGACAACAACCATCTTTGAGCACCGTGCTGCCCTCTTAAACAAACTCACGTGCTTTTTTCTGACAGCTATCATCCGCCATCTTGCATCACAAACCTCAGTGCTGCACTCTTTAGCTAGATACCTTTGAAATGTGGTGGCGGTAATTTGAAAAATTCTACATTCTCTTGTTTGGAAACAAACCCATGCGCTTTTTTTGACAGCTATCATCCGCCATCTTTAATCCAGAGAGCACCGTGCTGCCCTCTTTAGCTACTTACTTTTGAAATGTGGTGGCGGCAAATTCCACGTGCTCTTGTTTGGAAACAAAGCTATGTGCTTTTTTGACAGCTGACATCCGCCATCTTTAATCCAGAGAGCACCGTACTGCCCTCTTTATCGTAGTAGATGTAAATTCGTCACAGCTGTCATCCGCAGTGCTGCCATCTTAACGGGTCTAAACCTTAGTGCTACCAACTTAACCTCACTAGCGCGAGATAAACAAATCCACGTGCTTTTTTGACAGCTGTCATCCACCATCTTTAATCCATAGAGCACAGTGGTGCCCTCTTTAGCTACTTACCTTTGAAATGTGGTGGCGGATAATTTGAAAAATGCTTTTTGATAGCAGCCATCTTTGAGCACCGTGCTGCCCTCTTTAGCTAGATACCTGTGGTGGTAGGCAATTCCACATGACAGCAGCCATCTTTAATCAATAGGGTACCGTGCTGCCCTCTATGTGGTGGCGGCAATTTGAAAAATTCTACATGCTCTTGTTTGGAAACAAACTCACGTGCTTTTTTCTGACAGCTGTCATCCGCCATCTTGCATCACAAACCTCTGTGCTGCGCTCTTTAGCTAGATACCTTTGAAATGTGGTGGCGGCAATTTGAAAAAAATCTATGTGCTCTTGTTTAGTAAACAAAGCCACGTGCTTTTTTTTGACAGCTGTCATCCACCATCTTTAATCAATAGAGCACTGTGCTGCTATCATGCGGGTAATTTCATCACCTGTCATCCGCCATCTTTAATCTACAGAGCACCGTGCTGCTCTCTGTAGTAGCGGGCAATTTGAAAAGTTCTGTTAGCTATCATCCGCCATCTTTAATCAAGAGAGCACCGTGCTGCCATCTTTGGCTAGATACCTTTGAAATGTGGTGGCGGCAAATTGAAAAATTCCACGTGCTCTTGTTTAGTAAACAAACTCACGCGCTTTTGGGTCAGCTGTCATCCGCCATCTTTAATCTATAGAGCTCAGTGCTACACTCTTTAGGTACATACCTTTGAAATATGGTGGCGGGTAATTTAAAAAGAAAAATTCTACATCAGCCATCTCTCGACGCTAATTGCACAAGATGGTGGCTATACATGACTCCTTAAAGGTGCTTATGCAAGATGACCGCTATACATAGGTTCTTAAGAGATGCCCTTGGGATGCTTGCGCAAGATGGCGGTTATACAAGGCTCCTTATGAGACGCCCTAGAGATGCTTGCGCAAGATGGTGGTCGCTCTTATGAGGCGGCTTAAGGGTCCTTGCACAAGATGACTAGAGACGTCCTAAGGATGCTTACGCAAGATGGCGGACGCAAGATGGCGGCTATACACGACTCCTTATGAGACGCCTTAAGGGTGCTTGCGCAAGATAGCTGCTGCTCTTAGCTTAGAGGCTAACGTGTCGTGCTAGTTCGATTCATTAAATTTGGGGCTTAAATGCATAATGTTAAATATCTCGAAAACGGTGCATCGTAGAGCAAAACGGACAAAATTTTTCTACCCAATACCTCGGTTAGCAGTATAGGGAACAAGTAAAACATAGTCTAATGATGAGATCAACGGTTCGGTTCTAACTTAGGCCCTTTGGCATTAGCTCTGTTTCAGCTTGTAATGAAGCAAGTCTTCGTAACATGATCAGGTCTAGCTATGGTAGAGAGTATAACGTACCGTGCAGGTTCGATTCATTACATTTGAGGCTTAAATGCAAAATGTTAAATATCTCGAAAACGGACAAAATTTTTCCACCTGATACCTAGGTTTGCAGTATCAGGAACAAGAAGAATCATAGCCTAATGATGAGATCAACGGTTCGATTCCTACTTAGGCCCTTTGGCATTGACTGCTATCTATTTCTATAAGATGGCGGCTATACATAGCTTCTTATGAGACAGATTAAGAGCGCTTGCACAAAATGGCTGCTGCTCTGATGAAGAAAGCTAGCTTTGCATCGTGCAGGTATTTTTTACAGCACTATACCTCATACCTTTGAAATGTGGTGGCGGGTAATTTGAAAAATTCGACGTGCTTTTTATTCACAGCGGCTATCTTTAGACAATAGCGGCTATACATAAGCTGTTAAGGCCTCCTCTTATGTCAAGGCAATAGCTCTATCGAACAAGTTTAAACCTGCATCGGAATAGCTAGAGTAAGCACGTGCTGCGGTGATGACGTCATTAAGCATGTTTAGACTTGCAAATCACAGAAGAAACGTAACAAGGCTGGAATCGAAAACTGCACTCTATGCCGTTAACTTTATCATGTGATCGGAACATTGATTGAAGTGTTTAGAACACTAAATAAGTAGAACCGAACACTGTACTCGATACAACATGTCAGGGGATATCTTTGTTCTAAGAAGATTAGTTTACCGCACATTCCTTAGCTAAAGGGCTAATGGGCTAAAGGGCTAATGGGCAAAAGGGCTAAAGGGCTAAAGGGCTAATGGGCTAAAGGGCTAAAGGGCTAAAGGGCTAAAGGAGCAAACACCTCATCGATCGCTATCAGCAAGAAAGCTTGTACTTTGTTAGGTGTAGAAAATTAATCTTTATTTGTAAATGGTTTAATGTTCAGAACAAGGAATGGAAAATCCCCGAGGTGCGATGAGTTACGTTTTTCGAACTAGTGTTTGGAACACTGAACTTTTCAAGATGATAGCAGAGAGTTTAGCAATGTTCTGTTGTTGGATTATAAATTCAGCGCTACAACATGCATAAGGTGGCAGCCCTTGAGGTTTACTGCCGTAAAGATGACAAGAGTGAGGTTAACAATGTTCCGTTGTTGGATTTTAAATTCCGCGCTATAACATGCATAAGGTGGCAGCCTTGAGGTTTACCACCATAAAGATGACAGCAGTGAGGTTAGCGACGCTCTATTGTCCTTCAAAGTGAGGTTAGGGTTCGTCAAGAAGACAGCTGTCAAAAAAGCACGTGGCTATGTTTACCAAACAAGAGCACGTGGTCGTGACGTCACGGTCACGTAGTATGCTGCCTCAGCATGCTATGTCCAATGTCTACACCTACGTAGTAAACATTCTGCTATGTTCACAAGATTTTTACACATAACTATTCTTTATGTTTTAAGTTCGTGCACTTAGGTTATGTTAAGATAGCAGCACACGTACAAGCGATGGTCGAACGCTCGCGTAGAAGTTGTTTAGTACGATAATTGATGTATGCATTATCAAAAGGTGATATGTGCACGCTTTTAAACCTTACTATTCGTACTGCTACTATGTTCGCAAGATTTTTAAACATCGTTATTCTTTATGCTTTAAGTTCGTGCGCATAGGTCATGCTAAAGTAGCAGTGCAAACACATGTGAACGTTGTACATTCTAGCGGAATGTGTTTGGTATAATAGCTGATGCATGCAAAATCGATAGGTGTTGTGTACACGCTTTGAAACTTAACTATTCTTCGTGCTTTAAATCCATGCACATAGGTTACGCTAAGATAGCAGCACACTCTAGCGGGAGAAGTTTAGTACTCTAGTTGATGCATGTATAATCGATAGGCAATGCGTACACGCTTTTAAAACATTGCTATTCTTACTGCTGCTGCTATGTTCACAAGAATTTTATACATCGCTATTCTTTATGCTTTAAGTTCATGCGTATAAGTTATACTAAGTTAGCGGCATAGTTATAAGGTTGACGCACGCTCTAGTGGAAAAAGTTTAATACGAAAGACGGTGCATGCAAAATCGATAGGTGATGTGTACACGCTTTGAACTTGGCTATTCTTTGTGCTTTAAGTTCGCGCACATAGGTTATGTTAAGATTGCAGCATGCACAAGCAATGATCGCACGCTCTAGTAGAAGAAGTTTAGAACAAGAGTTAATGCGTGCAAAATTGACAGGTGTTGTGTACACGCTATTCTTTGTGCTTTAAGTTCACGCACATAGGTAGCAGCACACAATTGCGAACGTTGTACACTCTAGCGGTAGAAGTTTAGTACGATAGTTGATGCATGCAAAATCGATAGGTGATGTGTACGCGCTTTGAACTTGGCTATTCTTTGTGCTTTAAGTTTATACACATACGTTAGCAATACACATATGCGATCGTTGTACACTCTAGCGGGAGAAGTTTAACTTTATACACGTACTTTAGCAATACACATATGCGATCGTTATACGAAAGTCGATGCATGCAAAATCAATAGGTGATGTGTACACGCTTTGAAACATGGCTATTCTTTGTACTTTAAGTTCATGTGTATAAGTTATGCTAAAATAGCAGCACAACCTAGCGGAAGAAGTTTAGTACGATATTTGTTGCATGCAAAGTCGATAGGTAATGTACACGCTTTGAAACATGGCTATTCTTTGTACTTTTAAGTTCATGTGTATAAGTTATGCTAAGATACCAGCACAATCTAGCGGAAGAAGTTCAGTACGTGATTCGATGAATGCAAAATCAATAAGTAATGTGTACAGGCTTTGAAACATGGCTATTCTTTGTACTTTAAGTTCATGTGTATAAGTTATGCTAAGATAGCAGCACAACCTAGCGGAAGAAGTTTAGTACAGTATTTGTTGCATGCAAAGTCGATAGGTAATGTGTACACGCTTTGAAACATGGCTATTCTTTGTACTTTAAGGTCATGCGTATAGGTTATGCTAAGATAGCAGCACAATCTAGCGGAAGAAGTTCAGTACGTGATTCGATTAATGCAAAATCAATAAGTAATGTGTACACGCTTTGAGACATCGCTATTCTTTGTACTTTAAGTTCATGCGTATAAGTTATGCTAAGATAGCAGCACAATCTAGCGGAAGAAGTTTAGTACGAGAGTCGATGTGTGCAAATTCGATAGTTGGTGTGTACACGCTTTGAAACATGACTATTCATTGTACTTTAAGTTCATGGGTATAGGTCATGCTAAGATAGCAGCACAATCTAGCGGAAGAAGTTCAGTACGAGATTCGATGCATGTGAAATCAATAAGTAATGTGTACACGCTTTGAAACATGGCTATTCTTTGTACTTTAAGTTAATGTGTATATGTTATGCTAAGATAGCAGCACAACCTAGCGGAAGAAGTTTTTTTTTGCTAGGGGCTTTACGTCGCACCGACACAGATAGGTCTTATGGTGACGATGGGATGGGAAAGGCCTAGGAGTTGGAAGGAAGCGGCCGTGGCCTTAATTCGGAAGAAGTTTAGTACGACATTTGTTGCATGCAAAGTCGATAGGTAATGTGTACACGCTTTGAAACATGGCTATTCATTGTACTTTAAGGTCACGCGTATAGGTTATGCTAAGATAGCAGCACAATCTAGTGGAATAAGTTTAGTACGAGAGTCGATGCATGCAAAATCGATAGGTAATGTGTACACGCTTTGAAACATGGCTATTCATACTGCTGCTCTGCCCCCAAGACTTTTAAGCATAGCTAATCCTAATGCTGCTCTTAACGACGTCGACCGTGACGTCACGACCACGTGCTCTTGTTTGGTAAACATAGCCACGTGCTTTTTTGACAGCTGTCTTCTTGACGAACCCTAACCTCACTTTGAAGGACAATAGAGCGTCGCTAACCTCACTGCTGTCATCTTTATGGTGGTAAACCTCAAGGCTGCCACCTTATGCATGTTATAGCGCGGAATTTAAAATCCAACAACGGAACATTGTTAACCTCACTCTTGTCATCTTTACGGCAGTAAACCTCAAGGGCTGCCACCTTATGCATGTTGTAGCGCTGAATTTATAATCCAACAACAGAACATTGCTAAACTCTCTGCTATCATCTTGAAAAGTTCAGTGTTCCAAACACTAGTTCGAAAAACGTAACTCATCGCACCTCGGGGATTTTCCATTCCTTGTTCTGAACATTAAACCATTTACAAATAAAGATTAATTTTCTACACCTAACAAAGTACAAGCTTTCTTGCTGATAGCGATCGATGAGGTGTTTGCTCCTTTAGCCCTTTAGCCCTTTAGCCCTTTAGCCCATTAGCCCTTTAGCCCTTTAGCCCTTTTGCCCATTAGCCCTTTAGCCCATTAGCCCTTTAGCTAAGGAATGTGCGGTAAACTAATCTTCTTAGAACAAAGATATCCCCTGACATGTTGTATCGAGTACAGTGTTCGGTTCTACTTATTTAGTGTTCTAAACACTTCAATCAATGTTCCGATCACATGATAAAGTTAACGGCATAGAGTGCAGTTTTCGATTCCAGCCTTGTTACGTTTCTTCTGTGATTTGCAAGTCTAAACATGCTTAATGACGTCATCACCGCAGCACGTGCTTACTCTAGCTATTCCGATGCAGGTTTAAACTTGTTCGATAGAGCTATTGCCTTGACATAAGAGGAGGCCTTAACAGCTTATGTATAGCCGCTATTGTCTAAAGATAGCCGCTGTGAATAAAAAGCACGTCGAATTTTTCAAATTACCCGCCACCACATTTCAAAGGTATGAGGTATAGTGCTGTAAAAAATACCTGCACGATGCAAAGCTAGCTTTCTTCATCAGAGCAGCAGCCATTTTGTGCAAGCGCTCTTAATCTGTCTCATAAGAAGCTATGTATAGCCGCCATCTTATAGAAATAGATAGCAGTCAATGCCAAAGGGCCTAAGTAGGAATCGAACCGTTGATCTCATCATTAGGCTATGATTCTTCTTGTTCCTGATACTGCAAACCTAGGTATCAGGTGGAAAAATTTTGTCCGTTTTCGAGATATTTAACATTTTGCATTTAAGCCTCAAATGTAATGAATCGAACCTGCACGGTACGTTATACTCTCTACCATAGCTAGACCTGATCATGTTACGAAGACTTGCTTCATTACAAGCTGAAACAGAGCTAATGCCAAAGGGCCTAAGTTAGAACCGAACCGTTGATCTCATCATTAGACTATGTTTTACTTGTTCCCTATACTGCTAACCGAGGTATTGGGTAGAAAAATTTTGTCCGTTTTGCTCTACGATGCACCGTTTTCGAGATATTTAACATTATGCATTTAAGCCCCAAATTTAATGAATCGAACTAGCACGACACGTTAGCCTCTAAGCTAAGAGCAGCAGCTATCTTGCGCAAGCACCCTTAAGGCGTCTCATAAGGAGTCGTGTATAGCCGCCATCTTGCGTCCGCCATCTTGCGTAAGCATCCTTAGGACGTCTCTAGTCATCTTGTGCAAGGACCCTTAAGCCGCCTCATAAGAGCGACCACCATCTTGCGCAAGCATCTCTAGGGCGTCTCATAAGGAGCCTTGTATAACCGCCATCTTGCGCAAGCATCCCAAGGGCATCTCTTAAGAACCTATGTATAGCGGTCATCTTGCATAAGCACCTTTAAGGAGTCATGTATAGCCACCATCTTGTGCAATTAGCGTCGAGAGATGGCTGATGTAGAATTTTTCTTTTTAAATTACCCGCCACCATATTTCAAAGGTATGTACCTAAAGAGTGTAGCACTGAGCTCTATAGATTAAAGATGGCGGATGACAGCTGACCCAAAAGCGCGTGAGTTTGTTTACTAAACAAGAGCACGTGGAATTTTTCAATTTGCCGCCACCACATTTCAAAGGTATCTAGCCAAAGATGGCAGCACGGTGCTCTCTTGATTAAAGATGGCGGATGATAGCTAACAGAACTTTTCAAATTGCCCGCTACTACAGAGAGCAGCACGGTGCTCTGTAGATTAAAGATGGCGGATGACAGGTGATGAAATTACCCGCATGATAGCAGCACAGTGCTCTATTGATTAAAGATGGTGGATGACAGCTGTCAAAAAAAAGCACGTGGCTTTGTTTACTAAACAAGAGCACATAGATTTTTTTCAAATTGCCGCCACCACATTTCAAAGGTATCTAGCTAAAGAGCGCAGCACAGAGGTTTGTGATGCAAGATGGCGGATGACAGCTGTCAGAAAAAAGCACGTGAGTTTGTTTCCAAACAAGAGCATGTAGAATTTTTCAAATTGCCGCCACCACATAGAGGGCAGCACGGTACCCTATTGATTAAAGATGGCTGCTGTCATGTGGAATTGCCTACCACCACAGGTATCTAGCTAAAGAGGGCAGCACGGTGCTCAAAGATGGCTGCTATCAAAAAGCATTTTTCAAATTATCCGCCACCACATTTCAAAGGTAAGTAGCTAAAGAGGGCACCACTGTGCTCTATGGATTAAAGATGGTGGATGACAGCTGTCAAAAAAGCACGTGGATTTGTTTATCTCGCGCTAGTGAGGTTAAGTTGGTAGCACTAAGGTTTAGACCCGTTAAGATGGCAGCACTGCGGATGACAGCTGTGACGAATTTACATCTACTACGATAAAGAGGGCAGTACGGTGCTCTCTGGATTAAAGATGGCGGATGTCAGCTGTCAAAAAAGCACATAGCTTTGTTTCCAAACAAGAGCACGTGGAATTTGCCGCCACCACATTTCAAAGGTAAGTAGCTAAAGAGGGCAGCACGGTGCTCTCTGGATTAAAGATGGCGGATGATAGCTGTCAAAAAAAGCGCATGGGTTTGTTTCCAAACAAGAGAATGTAGAAGTTTTCAAATTACCGCCACCACATTTCAAAGGTATCTAGCTAAAGAGTGCAGCACTGAGGTTTGTGATGCAAGATGGCGGATGATAGCTGTCAGAAAAAAGCACGTGAGTTTGTTTAAGAGGGCAGCACGGTGCTCAAAGATGGTTGTTGTCAAAAAGCATTTTTCAAATTATCCGCCACCACATTTCAAAGGTAAGTAGCTAAAGAGGGCAGCACTGTGCTCTATAGATTAAAGATGGCGGATGACAGCTGTCAAAAAAGCACGTGGATTTGTTTATCTCACGCCATTGAGGTTAAGTTGGTAGCACTAAGGTTTAGGCCCGCCAAGATGGCAGCACTGCCGATGACAGGTGATGAAAGAGGGCAGCACAGTGCTCTGTGGTTTAAAGATGGCGGATGACAGCTGTCAAAAAGCACGTGGCTGTCAAAAAAGCACGTGGCTTTGTTTACCACGCGCTAGTTAGGTTAAGTTGGTAGCACTAAGGTTTAGGCCCGCCAAGATGGCAGCACTGCCGATGACAGGTGATGAAAGAGGGCAGCACAGTGCTCTGTGGTTTAAAGATGGCGGATGACAGCTGTCAAAAAGCACGTGGCTGTCAAAAAAGCACGTGGCTTTGTTTACCACGCGCTAGTTAGGTTAAGTTGGTAGCACTAAGGTTTAGGCCCGTCAAGATGGCAGCACTGCCGATGACAGGTGATGAAAGAGGGCAGCACAGTGCTCTGTGGTTTAAAGATGGCGGATGACAGCTGTCAAAAAGCACGTGGTTGTCAAAAAGCACGTGGATTTGTTTATCTCGAGCTAGTTAGGTTAAGTTGGTAGCACTAAGGTTTAGGCCCGTCAAGATGGCAGCACTGCCGATGACAGGTGACGAATTTTACATCTATAGAGGGCAGCACAGTGCTTTGTGGTTTAAAGATGGCGGATGACAGCTGTCAAAAAGCACGTGGTTGTCAAAAAACACGTGGCTTTGTTTACCTCATGCTAGTTAGGTTAAGTTGGCACTACTGAGGTTTAGGCCCGTCAAGATGGTAGTACTGAGGTTTGCGATGCGTTGTTGTTGATGCGAGCTGTCAAAAGCACGTGGCTTTGTTTACAAATCTGTCAAAAAGCACGTGGCTGTCAAAAAGCACGTGGCTTTGTTTACCTCGCGCTAGTGAGGTTAAGTTGGCACTACTGAGGTTTAGGCCCGTCAAGATGGCAGTACTGAGGTTAGCGATGCGTTGTTGTCTGTCAAAAATCACGTGGCTGTCAAAAAACACGTGAGTTTGTTTACCTCATGCTAGTTAGGTTAAGTTGGCACTAGTGAGGTTTAGGCCCGTCAAGATGGCAGCAGTGAGGTTAGCGTTGCGTTGTTGTCGATGACAGCTGTCAAAAAGCACGTGGCTTTGTTTACAAATTCAAATCTCGCGCCAAAATTCAAATTTCCCGCCAAAATTCAAATTTCCCGCGGGCGGCGGCGGCGGCGGCGGCGGCGGCGGCGGCGGCGGAGGAGGAGGCGTGCGGCGGAGGAGGCGCCAGAACTCTCCCATTATACTACTGATAGGTTAGGTCTTCCTGCGTGATTGTACCTAAGTTGCGAACTTGTAGGAAAAGAATTAACTTTGTATTCCATGTGTCAGCAAATACATCCAAAGATAGTCAACTTGCACGTGCACTTATTTTTTGCAGATATTTTCATGCTAGGCTCTCCGCTTTTAGAACTTCGAAGATGCTTTCCAATATTACGCTAAAAAGCAAAGCCATCTTCGTACAGGCCATAAAGGCCCTTGGAGGAGAGGAAGGTAAAGGATTCAACCATTGTTAGTCTCGGCACATGATGGGGTAGGGTGGTTAGCTCCACGCCCGGTCGCCTTTGTCCCCAGGAATAAACGTGGTACTCATTTTGGTGTAGGCTGAGTGAACCTCAGGGCCATATGCACCTCCGGAAGTGGTAATCTTGTTTTAAAATTTTACGACTTTCTGCCGGGGATTCGAACCCACGTCGTTCCGGGCGAACCGAGCACGACTTTACCACCTCGGCCAGGCAGCCTCTCCAATATTACGCTGCCTGTGAATAAATCATTTGTATCACAACTTACACCATATCCCCAGTCCTATGTGTAGCCGTAAGCTTCTACCAATCTCAGCATCGAAGTCTCTGGATCATGTCTCATCTCATCTAGTTAGGTTGAGCGTAGGATCGAATCTCAAACTTGAGACTGTAACGCCCTTGTAAAGTAAAGCCTAGCGTCATATGCATGGGTTAACCTAGCACTCTTGGCCATAATCACGTCAGCGGTTAGGTCTTAAGAGGTTAACGCGTGAGCCAGATAGGGCGAGGTACTGCTCATCCTCCTCAGTTGTATCGCCCGACCCAAAGTCTGTAGCTCCAAGACACTGTCCTTAAGGCGGTAGAGGTAGGATCCCTTGCCGAGTCCGATAGAATAAAACCGACCCTGGATGGTAAACAGATAAAGAAGAAGAGGAAGAAGAATTTAGGGAATGCCTCTATAAGGCTTTGTGTATGTCCATTTACCCCTGTGTCCTAGCACACCTCTCCCCTGAGTTAGCCCTTCCCTTTTAGTCACCCTTACGACTAACAGTATACCATTGATAAAATTCTACCCCTCCAGCCTTCCTCAAAAAAATTAGGATCTAAGTGGTGTAACGTCATCATGGTAGCAAGAGTTGTAGCAACGCCAGCGCAAACAAGCTTTGACCTATAGCTGAAGACTCTGAGTTCTCTCAAGTTAGGTGTCTTGCGTTATAACACACTGTCGCATTCCTTTACAACACCAGATCGGAAAAATACAGCTTAGCTCGCAAAGTCATTTTTTCTTTCTGCTGAGATGTGCATGTCTCCACATTTACTGTAGTTAGTACACCTTCATCGTGCACACTTTTCAATCAAGGTGAGGATATTTGAATTGCACATAAGCTCTTTAGTTTTGAATTTATGTCAACTCCACGTTCGAATCCTTTGGAGTGAATTTACTCTGCTCCCCCTGGGGCTGAAGGGTCCCCTACAAGAGTTAGCCAAGGAGGTTAAATAGACGACTGATTACCGCACATGTCTAGACTCAGCTAAAGACCCCGCGATTTCGCCAATGCAGACACAACAACAGCACAGGTTGCTCGGCTCCTACCTAAGACAAGGGTGCCTCTGGAGGAGTCTTACTCCGCTAGAACCTCACCACATCAGAATGAAGTGTCCTACAACAGTTGGCCATGGAGGTTAAATAGACGACGGCTTAGCACACAACATGTCTAGACTCTGCTAAAAAACCCTAGTTCACCAATGCAGACACAACAACAGCACAGGTTGCTCTTCTCCTACCTTAGGCAAAAGTGCCTCTGGAGGATCTTTATTCTGATCGACTCCACCACATCAGAATAAAGTGTCCTACAAGAGTTGGCCGAGGGAGGTTAGATGGGCAGCAACATATCACACATCATGCCGAGACTTAGCTAAAAAAACGAATTCGCTAACCCATGCTCTCTCTCAAGTAAGCACTCCTTTTAGTTGCCTCTTTCGACACTATTCCATAAAATTACGGCATCCTATTGTCTGAGGGTATCAGAGGTCGTAGCGAGTAGCTAGACGTGGATTGCGCGTGGCAGTCATCTCGCGCATTATCCCATGGGCCAGCTCCCAGGAGTTAGCTGGAATTTATAAGATTTCTGGAGATATACTAAAGACAATGGCTTGGGGTATAGTACCATATCTGAAGTACTTATTTGATTATTGTTTGCTTGAAGGAGCTATACCAAATGAATGGAGAGTTGCTATAGTAGCCCCTTTGTATAAAGGAAAGTGTGATAGACATAAAGCTGAAAATTGCAGGGCAGTAAGTTTCACCTGCGTTGCATGTAAGCTTTGGGAAGGCATTCTTTCTGATTACATTAGACATGTTTGTGAAATTAATAACTGATTCGATGGAAGGCAGTTCGGTTTTAGGAAAGATTATTCCACTGAAGCTCAACTTGTAGGATTCCAGTAAGATACAGCAGATGTCTTGGATTCAGGAGGTCAAATGGACTGTATTGCGACTGACCTGTCTAAATCATTTGATAGAGTGGATCATGGGAGACTACTGGCAAAAATGAGTGCAATTGGACTAGACAAAAGAGTGACTGAATGGGTTGCTATATTTCTAGAAAATAGATCTCAGACAATTAGAGAAGGGGAGCTTTATCTAACCCTGTAATAATTAAGAGGGAAATTCCTCAGGGCAGTATTATTGGACCTTTATGTTTTCTTATATATATATAAATGATATGAGTAAGGAAGTGGAATCAGAGGTAAGGCTTTTTGAAGATGATGTTATTCTGTATAGAGTAATAAATAAGTTACAAGATTGTGAGCAACTGCAACGTGACCTCGATAATGTTGTGAGATGGACAGCAGGCAACGGTATGTTGATAAACGGGGTTAAAAGTCAGGTTGTGAGTGGAAAATAATTATATCGGCAGGACTGACCACACATTTAAAATTAGAAGGAATTTTAGCAGAAGCGATTGGGGTAAATTTTCATTCATTGGAAAGGGCGTGAAGGAGTGGAACAGTTTACCAGGGGTAGTGTTTGGTCCTTTTCTAAAATCTGTACAGGTATTCAAGAAGAGAATAAACAGCAACAGAGAAAATAAAACGAAATATTAGAGGGCATTCGACCTGTGCAGGTTATTGTAAATAAAAAAGTGTGAGCATAAATTAATTCTATTCCCTGGTCTAAGGAGTTTGGACAGCCGAAGTAGGGGACTGCCTGTAGGAGTGAAGTACAATGGGGACTTCGAGGGCCCTGGGACCGGTACGGTAGCTGTGAAGGCCCTTTAGGAACTCTGAAAAGCGGTGGCAAAAGGGGCTCTGTTTAAGACGCAGCAGGTCGTTATGCTACTTAGGTTCAAAGATGGGTTAAAAATAATTAAATAAATGCAATGTAAATTTTATCTTATACCAGTTGTATAGTATTATTTTAAGTAATTCTACATATTGTATGTGAGTTGACTATATTTGTAAGTACAGGAGATATTATAAGTAGAATCTTGTAAATAATATAAATTTATTAAAGATGTGTTGTGTGTTTAATAGAAAAAAATTGTTAGTGTAAATTGTGTAATATTGTATTCTAGGAAAATATCTTCTTCTATTGTGATTTTAAAATTCAGTGCTTGACAATAATGTATTTTAGTGTACCATTTACCACCGAGGTAGACACCTCATTGGCAAATAAAGTGACTTTGATTTGAATATGCGATGTGTTACACTGTTGCGCCAGAGCCGAGCAGGACGCAGATATGTCCTGCAATGCAAATCGGATGAGGTGTCGATCTTCTCGGAATGTGGTCTGGGTGGTGCTACCAGACCCGTCTTGTCGTGTTCCACGGCTTTCTGTGAACCATTCTGTACACACCCTTTGTACTGCCGACACACTTTGTCCCACACGAGCAGCAATTTTCCGGATGGATGCATCACGTTCTCTCATGGCAATAACGCGCCCTCTTCCAAACTCATTCATTTGACGGTACAGTTCTCGCACACGTCTGCGAGTCATCCTGCACGTCTGCTCAATTCACTAATCCATTACCTTCGGTTTATAGGGACAACGAGATCCGCAGTCACATTTTAACAGTCGGTGGTGGTGCACCGAAATATCGATGTGGACCTCGAACCTGAGGGCCGACATAGTTCAAATGCTAACCATTTACTCAGAACATGCTAATGAACATATCCTGTAAATACGAACCTCCTATCTCTAGTCTTCCAAGGTGTTCTGGTTTTTAAGATCATGAGTGTACATAGAAAACTTTTTGTCTGATGGTAATAACATGTTTATATGTTATAGTCACATGTATTCGTAGCGAAATACACAAGATACAAATTTTTGACCACCCCAAAAATAGTTCTTATAATTTTCGCAAAGCAACTTTTTCTCAGCCCTGGATAAACGTGCAATTCGATACTTGGGCTTGTTTTGAAACACTCAGTTGTGGTTGTCATATACTAAAACCACTATAACCGTAAAGTTTGGTACTGAATTTATAAAGATTATGATTGATGGGATGTTGTGTGTGCGATGGAGCGTGCGATTTACAGCAGACGGGGTGGTGAAATAGGGTAGAGGGTTGCCGCGTACACTCTCCCTGGGCAGTTGTGAAATGGAATGCCCCTGACCTCGGTTTCTCTACACGTTATTTTCAGTCTGCCTGTAGTTTTATGTTACCCACATCACTTAGAGGTGTCTCCGAGGCCACCGTTGTCAGAGGGCGAAATTGCACTTGTTATGAGTGCTATTTGTATCCTTCAAATTGAGAGGGAATGGTAGGGGACACAGGTTGTTCTCTGTGTAGCAGAATGTGGCAGATTTTCTTGGATTATCGCTGTCATCAGTGAAGAGAGTAGGAGCCGCTTCAAAGCAGAATGATAGAATTATATCGTCCAGGTTAAGAAAGAAGCAGTGTTTGAGGCCGAAGCTTTCGAAACTCCGACTCGATGATTTTACTTTAGCCCATAGCCCCGCATTCTCAGGCCCACTCCCCTCCACCAAGACGCCACACTTACAATACGAGGAGCAGAACGTTAGTAACTGCCAGTATTCTAAAAACCTTTTATGCAACAAGACAACAGCCTAACAACACTAAAGATAAGCGTTAAGACCACAGGCTCAAAATTTAAGCGTAAATCCTCCTCTCTTTTCCTTCATTCTTTCAACTCAATTAATTGTGTATTTCTCCTTCCCTTCAGAGCTAGTATACTTTGGACAGCCTAACATAAATCATACCATAGTTCGAAAGCCCTTTTCAACTAATAAACCAACATCCGAACCCTCCAACAACAGAAGCACACTATCAACATTAAAATATTGGTCAGCGGAAGAAGATAATTAATGACACTCCAGCAGTCCTCATTAAGTTATTAATTTAACTGTTCAACATAGGTTCATGATTTGAATTACGACATGAAATCAACGTATTTCTGTGCTAGGCACACCATTAATACAGGGAGTGCTCAACGGAGGAGGATCGTCTAATGACATTTCGGTGACCTCATTTGGTTGGTCTACAATAGATTGCTCAACATAGGTGCTCGGGTTGAACTGCGATGTGCATGCAACGTCTTTCTGGGATAGTTACAAACTAAAAAAGAAACAACAATTATAAACTGTTCGCTATTTTTGAATAGACTACATCAATTACATGTGCCAAGATCAAACATTACGGAAATTGGCACAGTATTGGAATGCTTTTCCTTGTCATTTCGAAAATAAATATTGCATTGTTCTATACCTACTTTTACCATTTAAAAATATTTTTTTGACTTTCATTAATATTCAGCATCGACCATGGCTCCAGGCCATCAATATTGTTATTTTTATTTACATGATGGCTTTTTAAGTGAAGTTTGTTTAATGTTTTCATATTTGTAGTAGATCTTTGATCAATTTTATACAAGGTACCGACATGGTTTGGAAGTTTTTAATGTATTCAATTTCGAAGCAGATTTTAGAACAATTTTTAACCAGGTACCTGGTAGGGTTTGAGGTAATGAAACGGCTGATGATGCCCCATAGGAAAGGGCGAAACATGTCCCACCTCTTCTTTTAATAATGTTTCGACTCTAACTTCAACATTTTGAATTCTACTGAATAGGTAGAAGTGAAATAAATGTCTTACATTTATTATAAGATACCTTCAATACGGATTTACAATGAATGATTTTCATTACTTGTAACATACTTCTATGACATAAAAATTCACGTTTTTAGCTTGTTAAGCACCAATATGTTTTTTCTTATAATATTACATACTTAGAAGGATAAAGGGAGAGGAATAGAAGAGAAATGTTTGACAATATAAATTAACAATTATAGTAAAATAATTAATAATATAGCTTTTTAAATATATTAATGATTATCATCATCATCAACAACAACATCAGGGATTTTTAGCATAATGCAATCATAAATAGTAATGATATAATTTGTTTGAATTCGTTTTACATACATATTCAATATTTCAAAATAAAGCAGAACATAATGTTACAAATTCAATATGGAAATGAAAATAGAACTTGAAAACAATTGATATAATATCTACTACAACATCAGAGACTTCGCATAATGCATTCGTATATATTCAATATAGAAATGATATAAACATCTTTCTTTTTGTATTTACATACATATTTGGTATTTTCAAAAAATAAAAAAGTTAAATGAGATAAAAATGTAGAAAACTTCACATTTCACACAATACTACATTTTCAACACAGAAATGAAAATAGATATTAAAATGATTGATGATGTAATAATCCTTTAAGATTTTTTTATATTTACGTACATATTCAATATTTTCATCAAACAACTTAACACCTTTGACATTTCCGATGTTATATAAACATTTTCATTAATTTCACCATTATCTTTAAAAATAATACATGAGCATGCTAATGCTGCATTCAGCTTAAGTGAAGAATGTGTAGATAGCAATGAAATACTTTATCTTTGAACACATCATAGCATGATATTAGAAACGAATTTGGATCTGAAATATTCATTGATTTTTATAGTACCACTTGTTATACGCGAAGAAAAACTTGTATTAATAGTTTCCCAATTAGAAGCCATGATATACTGAAAAATTCATAAAACAAAATCTTTCTGACAAAAATAAAAAATGATCGTATTTAACTTACTTTCAATTAATGCTATGTGTGTAATGTAGTTTACGTGTTATAATAAACAATTACATGTTATAAATCGTTAAAACTAACAATACATGTATTGTTTTCTATACCATGATATTTCGCCGAAATTGTTCGTTGGTTTATTTCATGGGGATCAGAATCGGAAAGTGCATTAAATCTATTTGGTAAAACACTTTTAAATCCTGACATGTACACCAAATTCTCTCACCAAATTTTGTTGATATTTTTGAAGTGAAATAACACAAAATGTATCATCAACACGAAGATCGGAAAGTCTGCGTGTTGGAATACCTACGAAGCGACCGAGATTGTTAATTGCCTCCGTTCTAAAACACATCTACTAATATTAGCCTGTTGGAGTATCAACAACGTGCGCTTTTTTATAAAGGATTAATACTACCCCCTACTTCCCGGGAAGGCTCAGCCGGTGAAAAAGAGTCCCAGTGGTGGACCGTTCGATCACTGGTGCCGCATAATTTAGGGGCAGTTAAATGGAAAAGAGCTGACGTCAATTGATATACAAACAGATTTAAAAAAATTTTGACATTTATTTCTAGTAGCAATCCTTGAATAACAATGAAACAACATTTACAAATAAAATCTGACAATATTTTAATATTTCTTCTCACACGACTGTTTGATAACAATCTGACTCCCTGGTCCTCCCACAACGAAGCCAGAATTAGACTGAAATGTGAATAAAAAACAATTAACCTTCACCTGGCTTGAGAAAACTCATAATTATTGAGGGTGAACATCATCTATACTTCTTTGAATAATGTACTTAACAGAAAATTGACTATCGCGATAGCACGTTTACAATTTAAGAAACTGAATATGATATCTTAATTACAAAATAAATTTAAATAATTATATCGTCGTGAAAATCTCACAAATAATACAGAGATATTTACATAATTTTTCCTTAATTGCTGGAGAATTCCTCTAGTAGGGAAAATAAGCCGGACCTAGCCCAGGGGCTGATTCACAAGATGGCGGCTATACACGGGCTCTTATGGGACTAACTCCTGGAAGCTGGACCAGGGGCTACAGCGCAAGATGGCCGCCACGCGCAATCCACCTCTAGGTATGCGCTACGACCTCTGACACCTTCAGACAATAGGATGCCATCATCTTATGGAATACTGTCGAAAGAAGCAACTAAAAGGGGCGCCTGACTTGAGAGAGCATGGGTTAGCGAACTCGGGGTTTTAGCTAAGTCTAAGCATGATGTGTGCTAAGTTGTTGTCCATCTAACCTCCCTTGGCCAACTCTTGTAGGACACTTTATTCTGATGTGGTGGAGTCGATCAGAATAAAGATCCTCCAGAGGCACTTTTGCCTAAGGTAGGAGAAGAGCAACCTGTGCTGTTGTTGTGCCTGCATTGGTGAACTTGGGGCCTTTAGCTGAGTCTAGACATGTTGTGTGCTAAGCCGTCCTCTATTTAACCTCCTTGGCCAACTCTTGTAGGACACTTCATTCTGATGTGGTGAGGTTCTAGCGGAGTAAAACTCCTCCAGGGGCACCCTTGTCTTAGGAGCTGAGCAACCTGTTCTGTTGTTGTGTCTGCATTGGCGAAATCGCGGGGTCTTTAGCTGAGTCTAGACATGTTGTGCGCCAATCAGTCGTCTATTTAACCTCCTTGGCTAACTCTTGTATGGGACACTTCAGTCCTAGGGGGAGCAGAGTAAATGTCACTCCTAAGGATTCGAACGTGGAGTTGACATAAATTCAAAACTAAAGAGCTCATGTGCAATTCAAATATCCTCACTTTGATTGAAATGTGTGCACGTTTAAGGTGTACTGACTACAGAAAATGTGGAGACATGCACATCTCAGCAGAAAGAAAAAAATGACTTTGCGAGCTAAGCTGTATTTTTCCGATCTGGTGTTGTAAAGGAATGCGACAGTGTGTTATGACGCAAGACTCCTAATTTGAGAGAACTCAGAGTCTTCAGCTACAGGTCAAAGCTTGTTTGCGCTGACGTTGCTACAACTCTTGCTACTATGTTGACGTCACTCCACTTAGATCCTCATTTTTTAGGTAGGGTGGATGGGTAGAATTTTATCAATGGTATATTGCTAGTCGTAAGGGTGACTAAAAGGGAATGGCTAACTCAGGGAAGAGCTGTGCTAGGACACAGGGGTAAACAGACATACACAAAGCCTTATAGAGGCATTTCCTAATTACTTCTTCTTTATCTATTTACCATCCAGGGTCGGTTTTATTCTATCCGACTCAGCAAGGGATCCTACCTCTACCGCCTTAAGGACAGTGTCTTGGAGCTACAGACTCTGAGTCGGGGATACAACTGAGGAGGATGACCAGTACCTCGCTCTACCCGGCCTATGCGTTAACCTCTTAAGACCTAACCGCTGACGTGATTACGGTCAAGAGTGCTAGGTTAACCCATGATTATGACGCCAAGCTTAACTTTACAAGGGCGTTACAGTCTCAAGTTTGAGATTCGATCCTACGCTCAACCTCTCTAGACAAGATGAAACTTTGATGCTGAGATTGGTAGAAACTTACGTCTACGCAGAGGACTAGGGTATGGTGTAAGGTGTAATACAAATGCTTTATTCACAGGCAGCGTAACATTGGGAAGCATCTTCGAAGTTCTAAAAACGGAAAGCCTAGCATGAAAATATCAGCAAAGAATTACTGCACGTGCAAGTTAACTAGCTTTGGATGTATTTGCTGACACATGGAATACAAAGTTCATTTTTTCCTACAAGTTTGCAACTTAGGTATAATCACGCAAGAAGGCCTAACCTATCTTCATACTGAATACCCAATATAATACCTAAAAATAATGTGGGGCCGGAATTGAGCTCTGCAGGATTTCGCGTATTATCAGAATTCCCGAATACAGAATAAAATCCTTACATACACTTTACGTTCGATGCCCCTGCAGGCCTAACCTTGCGTTGACCACGTGTTAACCTCCTAGGACTTGACATGGTACCAGGAAGATTGTGTAAGCTTAATGCATATGCTTTATTCATTGCGACGTAACGCTGAAAAGGAGCGATAGGTCTTGGGGAGTTGAGCAACCTCGCAAGGTATCAGCCAAAGAAAGACAGGGGCTACGAAAGGCGTGAAAATTAAAGGTTCCTTTGCCCTCGTAAACCTAATAGCGTAAGAGTCGGAAAAGAACAAGTGTTAACCGAGGAAGGTCGGATAGGATAGATAAAAGTGAGTGGCCTAACACAAGTAGAAGCATGCGTTTACATGGGCTCTTATGGCACTCACCCGGCGGGTCTGTGCTAGGTTTTTTCACGTATTACCCTCATTCGAGATTCCATCCTCCTAACCGGATGCCCTTCATAACTTGCAACTCTCGGTGGAGTGATGTAACATAGGTAGGGAGTACTGCTGTAAGAAACGACTAAAAAGGGGTGCTAGGAAATTTGATTGATGTGTTTACACTGAAATCTGTTTTATGAGAAGAATTGCTAGGTATCGTACCTAAAGAGATCCTACTATATCACCTTGCCTAGAAATAGTTTTCTTCCATTTCTCCCTTAAACCGCACTCGGAAGGGAAACTATGGAACGTCAATTTTCATGCTTTTTTTAATGTCATCCGAAATACAGAGAGGTACACAACAGTGCAGCTTCTTCTCAACCTCACAGACACTCACCGACAGAAACAATATTCACAATAAATTGCACAAAATCAACACAGCATCACAATTACTCCGCATATCACAATGTTAAAGCAAATACAGTAGAGACAATACGCGTCACTCAGCTAGATATCGAGGGACTGCTATCAGAGCTCTCTCTAGCGGGTAGACCTGAGAACTACTGATTCTTTCATAAGAGCACATGTATTTGTGTGTGAAGTTCTTGGTGTTATTTATGCGTTTTCAGTGAGTTGACATAATTAAATGATAACGTGTGTCATTCCTTGACATCTCCTCTCAACATGAGGGGAAAGGTATGTGCTGCGTTTGGCTGCAGTAACTATGAAGTAGAAAAGAATGCGCGGTCTTTCTTTCGCTACCCTCGTGACAAGAAAATGTAAGTAATATTGTGTTTGCATATATATATTCTTCCAGTGACAAAGAGATTTTTATAGTACTTCATAATCTTCTGACCTGCTCGACCCATATTTTAACTGGCTTATAATACGCATATTTTACTGTATAGTGCAGCAGTTAACCTTCAATACCGATGTGTTGTTGTAGGTGTGATCTGTGGGTTTTGAAATGTCACAGAAGTGATTTGGATAAGGTGTACAAGAAAGAAGGGACGTTACACTTATATAAGAATTATAAGATCTGTTCAGACCATTTCCAGGCCAGCGACTTAAAAAAATCCTCAACTATACAGCCAAGGGTATGTTACATTTTTACTCTAATTGCACGTAAATATTCCTCAAAGCATCACTATGGACAACATTTTCATTCTTTTCTTTCTTTTATCCCTCTTCTCAGATTAAAGCGGGGATTTGTTAATTTTCTTTCTGTTAGTAGGCTTCATGTTAAGAGGAAAATTGCCCAGCTTTTAAATGTTAATTCACTGCATCATGTATGTAAGGAATGTGCCGATATTTTTATTGACAAGTGTCTTAATGTGATGATACAATGTTTTTATTAAATGAGAAAAAGACAAATCTAACCGTAAAAGTTCAGGTAGGAATGCTAAAGCAAAAAAGTAATGCATAAATGAAAGATCAAGCCATTTCACAGCAGTCCATTTCACATCTTGTTTATATGTCTAATTTCAATCTTTAAATAATTTTTCATTCATTTAACTAGAATTGCTTTAGCAACTTCGAAATTAATATCTTAATAATACTTTCCTTCTAGACGCAATTTATTTATCCATTTTCGTATATGCGTTTCCATTGATATTTGAATTTAGCGCGACTTTTCAGTTCAAGTCAGTAGGAGCGCCACCGTCGAATTGTCTCCCATTTTAGCAAGGCTAAATCCGTAAGTGTCGCGTATTGTCTCTACTGTATTTGGTTAGTCCGCCAAGAACAGAACGGAAACCTGTCATCTAGCGGCCAAACCGTGAACACGGTCGGGTCGCTTTTTCAGCGACAAATTAGTAGCTATCAGCCGTGCGAGCATTCAACTGTAGCAGATCGTTGAACCTGTTCACTGTTCTTGACTGGTGCTGACCTGTTCGGAGTGTGTGAAGCGACTACGTCCTGTCCCTGGCTACATATAGATAAGTAATAGAGTGAATACTTTTTAAGGGATGTCTCTAGATAGTGGAGGTGGAGATTTGGTTAGACCTCCAGATTCGATTCCGGTGTCTATGGAAAACCTAATCCTGGAACAAGTTTCTTTAAGAGGGATGATTGTGGATAAAGATTTACCTAATCAAGAAGCTATGGATAGAGACAGAGTTAAAAATATTAATAGTAATGTAGTATCTCACACTGATAAATTCAACACCTACACTGACACGCATATAGGGCCGTATATTGTCTATGTCGAATCGGATGATCCGGAAAAAAATTGGATACTTACACCCGATGGCTTTAGGCAGACTTTTTTATGAACGGCAGATTCCAAACATCAAAGCCATTCATAACAAGGGCCGCAACCGATTTAAAATTACTTTTAGCACTCGAAAGGATGCTAACAATTTTCTTTCCAACCCGATTCTTCAAGAGAAACACTTGAAAGCATTTGTACCTTCCTCAAATATCCATAGAGTTGGTTTGGTGCGGGGGGTTGATACAACTATATCAGAGGCTGAACTCTTACAGAACATAGATTCACTATACCCGGTGATCAAGGTTCAAAGAATGAATCGAAGATCGTCCAAGGAGGGTAAGACCGACTACATAATTAACGGTACGGTAAAGGTAATTTTTCAATCTCAACGACTACCAAAGACCATTTCTATATTTAATGTCATTCTGGAAGTCCAAGCTTTCATTTTTGCACCTCTCATTTGTCGTAAATGCCAAAGATATGGCCATCCATCGACAAATTGCAGAGCTAGGGAACCTCGCTGCGGGAAATGTGCATTAACTCATAACACCCAGGAGTGTACACAGACATTGGTAAAATGCATCCATTGTGACGGAAATCATCCGGCAGGGGATGAAAGGTGTACCGAACATCAGAGACAGAAGGAAATTAAACGGATCATGAGTGTTGAGAATAAGTCCTTCTTGGAGGTAAAAAATTATTTTGCTCCTTTGGAACAGGATTTTAATCCTTTAATACTACCACAACATTCCCCCCCGTTAGTACCTTCTTCTAGTACATCTGACCCATTAACCTCTCGCAAAAGGAAGTTTTCTGCTATTGTAACTAGCCCACCCCGAAAACCGTGTAGACCAGGTTTCGATAAAAGTAACTACCTCAATTTGATAAGGGACCCTCCACGAGACAAACAATCTATTCCGGAAAAAAGATCTCAGTTACTTTCTAACTCTGGGAATGTATCCCAAATTCATAGCTCTACCAGTACAGACCAAGTCCGAGCTGGGAACTGTGTTCCTGAGGCATCTGTCTCTAAGACGGGTGAATCTTCTAATGTACGCATTTAGTCTGAGGGGAAATTTAAAGAATTATCGAAAAAATGTATTTCATAATGAATCAAATGGGACAAGATGTTCAGTGGCGTCATTTACTTAAAGTTTTACACGATGAAATTATCGCTTTATTAACAAATAACTAAACATGAGAATTTTGCAGTGGAACTGTCGGAGTATTTTAAACAAGAAACACAAATTAATTCAGATTACACAAGTTTTTGATCCAGAAATCGTTATCCTTAGTGAAACATTGCTCAAACGTAAATATTATTTCCGAGTCACTGGTTTCAGTGTCATACGATTAGATGGCTATGTTGCGAATGGTGTGTGTATCCTTATTAAAAATATTATAGATTTCCAAGTCAGAGAGATCAGATATGAAATTCCTCATGTTCAAACAATCGCAATTGACATAAATAATTTAACCGTCGTTTCCTTATATTGTCCTCCTAAAATTAGACCGACATATGACCAATGGAAGAATTTCTTCGCAGAATTCCACACGTCCACTATTATTGGGGGCGAATACAATGCCCATAATCCGATTTGGGGAAGTGTTTCTTGTTGCAAAGAAGGCCGGGATATCGAGATCATAAATAAGTCCCCTCTTACAATTTTGAATGATGGATCACCAACACGGATCACTGCGCCCAATACCAATCCCAGTGCTGTCGATCTAACTATTGCAACTATTAATTTGGCTCAAATCAAAATCAAAATCTCTTTATTTGCAAATGAGGTGTCTACCTCGGTGGCAAATGGTACACTAAAATACATTATTGTCAAGCACTAAATTTTAAATTAACAGGAGATGAAGAAAATTTTCCTAGAATACAATATTATACAATTTACGCTAATAATTTTTTCTATTAAACACACACATCATCCTTAATAAATTTATATTGTTTACAAAATTCTACTTATAATATCTTACAAACATAGCCAACTCATATACAGTACGATATGTGAAATTACTTCTAATAATACTATACAACTGGTATAAGATTAAAATTAACATTGAATTTATTTACATATTTATATTTTACCCATTTTGGAATCTAAGTAGCATAACGACCTGCTGCGTCTTAACCAGAGCCCCTTTTGCCACCACTTTTCAGAGTTCCTGAAGGGCCTTCACAGCTACCGTAGCGGTCCAAGGGCCCTCGAAGTCCCCACTGTACTTCACCCCTAAAGGCAGTCCCCTACTTGTGCTGTCCAAACTCCTTAGACCAGGGGATGGAATTAATTTAATCACACACATTTTTATTTACAATATCCTGCACTGGTCGAATGCCCTCTAACATTTAATTTATTATCTCTGTTGTTGTTTATTCTCTTCTTGAATATCTGTACAGATTTTGGAAAAGGATCAAACACTACCCCTGGTAAACTGTTCCACTCCTTCACGACCTTCCCAATGAAAGAAAATTTACCGCAATCGCTTCTGCTAAAATTCCTTCTAATTTTGTACTTGTGGTCAGTTCTACCAATATAATTATTTTCCAACTGAAGCCTCTCACGGATATCTCTCCATGCTTCATCTCCTGTATAGGCTCTATATAATCCTATAAGTCTAGTTTTCTCCCTTCTCTTACTTAAAGTTTCCCATCCAAGTTCCTTTAACATTTCTGATACACTACTCTTTCTCCTGAAATCCCCTGTTACAAATCTTGCTGCTTTCCTCTGCACACCATCTAGTTCTTTTATTAGGTATTCTTGGTGAGGATCCCAAACATTGTTTGCATTTTCCAATAATGGACGAACCATACTTAAGTAACTTTTTTCTTTTAATTCTTTGTTGCATCCTTTAAGTAGCCTCATTATGACATGTAACGATCTGTATGCTTTCCCAACAATGTCATCAACATGACCCTTCCAGTGCAAATTACTTTCAAATCTCACACCTAAGTATTTGCACTTGCAATCTTTTGGGACAACTACCTCATCCAAAGTATATTCAAATTCAGTTTTAAAACTCCTGTTTGTAAATGTTGTAACAGTTGATTTGCCTCCATTAATCTTCATATTATTTTCTTCAACCCATTCTTGGATACTCTCAAGGTCCCTTTGCAATTCTGAACAATCCTCAATGTTATTTATTTCCCTATAAACAATTATGTCATCTGCATACAATCTTATTTTCGATGTTATATTGTTCCCTAAAACATTTGCGTATATTAAGAAAAATAACGGACCGATTATACTACCCTGTGCAATTCCCTTCCAAACTTTCTCTTCCTGAGATACATTATTTCCTACTTTGACTTTCTGAACCCTTGAATTTAGAAATGCTTTTATCCAACGTGTAACATTTACGTCCAATCCTATTCCCTCCAATTTCTTTAATAATATTCCATGTTCCACTCTATCAAAGGCTTTGGAAAGATCTATGGCTATGCAATCTAACTGGCCTCCTGAATCTAACTGATCTGATATGTCCTGCTGAAATCCCACCAGTTGTGCCTCACAAGAAAATTTCTTTCTAAATCCATACTGGCTCCTCATGAACCAATTTTTATCATCACATATCCCTCTGATGTACTCTGCTATTAAACTCTCCAGTATTTTACAAACTATACTGGTCAGGCTGATAGGTCTGTAGTTCTCTGGTTTCCTTTTATCACCCTTTCCTTTATAAATTGGTATTATTATAGATTCCTTCCATTCCTTTGGTATTACACTATTATTTATGACATAGTCAAAGAGAAATTTTAAATAAGGCACTATATACCACCCCATTGTCTTTAATACCTCCTCAGTAATTTGATCACTTCCTGCTGCTTTTCCTTGCTGAAGCAGTTGGATTTCTCTGAAAATATCTTCATTTGTGAATGAGAAGCTTCTTTTATCCCTGTGTGTCTCTCCCTCTCTATCTTCTGTTACGGTTTCCAAGTCCTGACAATCTTCTACTGAATCTCTGAATTCCCTACTAAAGAGGTTTGCTTTCTCAGTATCTGTTAAATAGTGTTCACCCCTTCCTCCCACCATTGTAGGAATTTGGAATCCTTTTCCTTTTTGATTCCTAATATATGAATACAGCTTTTTTTCCATTTCCCTTTGTGGTCATTACCCTCTTGAAGAATGCCATTCATATAATTCTCTTTTGCTTCCTTTTTCACTCTATTCAGTTCCCTCATTAGCTGTTTTCTAGTTTCTCTATTCTCCCTACCTTCTTTGATTTTCCTGTTTACTATTTTACATTTTCTTTTTAATTTTCTTATTTCCCTTGTGTAATGAACAGGGTCTGAGGTCATTTTACCCTTCTTAACAGGTACAAATCTCTTCTCTCCTTCCCAAATGATTCCTTTAAATTTAGCCCAAAGTGTATCCACATTATTTCCGTCACTTATCCAACAACTGAATTGTGATTTAAGGTAAGTCCCAAATATATCAACTTTAGTTTTTCTGTATAATTCCTTGTCTTTTGTGGCCCTCTTATTAAGCATTTTTGGTACGAGTCCTACATCCATTATTACAGCCTTATGGTCACCTACTCCTTCAGTTACCTCAGTTTTATCAACAATTTCCCATGGTTTAACCAAGAATACATCTAGCAAGTTATTGAGACGAGTTGGTTCTTGTACTACTTGTGTAAATCCTCCCTCCCAAATTAACTTATTTGCCAGTTTCTGTTCATGGGCTTCACTTGCAGCTCCATTCCAGCTCATAAGCTGATGTGGCAAACACGGAATGATACCCACGAAAGTGATCATTTTCCTATCTTTATTACTATCACATCGAACGAGCTCCGAAAGCCAACAAAATTTTCGAGGAGTGTACGACAAATGAAACATATGGATACTTCTTTATTTCAAAGGTATATTCAGGATAAATTGTCCATTGTTAATAACAACGGGAATAGTGATCAATACCAGATATTACTATATGTTATAACGCTGTATTTAGACACGTACCATCCACTTGAATTTAAATACCCGTCGCAATATTTCCCCAAACGTTTGTTGGTGGGATAAAGAATGTTCGGCATGGGTACAGCGTCGAAAGAATGCTTTAAGGAAATTCCGACATGAAGGGACAATGGCGTCTTATCTTCAATACAAGACAATAACCGCCCAGATACAAAAATTATTCAATGAGAAACGACGATTGGCTTGGAAAATGTTCACAACTTCATTAAATAGGCAAACTCCTCTTCAAGACGTCTGGTCTGCAATTCGAAATTTATGCAACTCCCACCGCAATAATCCACCCAATAACGACTGGGATAGTACAACTCTCCTGCAATTTTATCAAACTCTAACTCCTGATTATGTCGTACCTCAGCTCCAATATCCGATAACTGGAATATTACGCATAAATTTCAAACCTTGCTGCGACCAATAATCCCATCGGAATTCGATATTGCTTTATATAATACGAACACCACTTCCCCAGAAATGGATTATATATATCCTATCACATGCTTACAAGCTTACCCCCACAAGCTAAGAATATTCTCCTTCACAAATTTGACCTGATCTTGGAATTTGGTAATATACCTATGGAGTGGAACTAGTTCGTATTAGTACCTATCAAGAAACCTGGTAAATCGAAACATGATCCAACTAGTTACAGAGGAATTTGTCTAAGTTCTTGTATTCGGAAACTGTTTCAAAAGATCTTACTAAACAGAATAATGTGGGCTCTAGAATATTATGACCTTCTACCGAAGTACCAATTTGCATTCCTCAAAGACCGCAGCACGACAGATGCTTGGAATATTTTATTAGTCGATATATTGTTAGCAAAATCCAGAAAACAACACGTCATGGCTGCTTTTTAGATATTAAAGGTGCTTATGACAATAAGTAATATGGATTTTCCTTCCACGCTGATTAATGCCATAGGACAATTATATACGCATCGACGTGTATATCTCCCTCAACTCACCCATCAAAGCAATTTGCGTTCTGTATCCGTTGGGCTTCCACAAGGGGACATTTTAAGTCTGATTATGTATACAGTGACTTACATAATTATTCGGACACGTTAGTAATTATTGTCTTTGCTACACACTGGCCCTATATTTCAGAGAAAATATCGTACACGCAAACTAGTTTCTGACAGAACCCAGTTTGGCAGGTTCAACACGACGTTCAAATGTGTACTTCTAGAAAACAGCAGAGAACTAGTGACCACGAAACCTCAGAACGCAGTTAACGTGGTTCAACAAAATTAATCGGACAAAAGTCAGTTCCCGTGCAGAGGTCGTGTGTAGAAGAGCCACGGCCAGTGTGAACGTAAACATTCAGTGTGTTAGAGTGCTGTGTACAACGTAGGTGAAAATGGGCCACAGAGGAAGAGAGAGTACAATAGAACAGCGGCAGCTAGTAATTTTTCACCATGCTAGAGGTAAAGTCCGCCTCTGTGGTGTAGTGGTTAGCGTGATTAGCTGCCACCCACGGAGGTCCGGGTTCGATTCCCGGCTCTGCCACGAAATTTGAAAAGTGGTACGAGGGCTGGAACGGGGTCCACTCAGCCTCGGGAGGTCAACTGAGTAGAGGTGGGTTCGATTCCCACCTCAGCCATCCTGGAAGTGGTTTTCCGTGGTTCCCACTTCTCCTCCAGGCAAATGCCGGGATGGTACCTCACTTAAGGCCACGGCCGCTTCCTTGTCTATCCCTTCCAATCTTCCCATCCCTCCACAAGGCCCCTGTTCAGCATAGTAGGTGCGGCCGCCTGGGCGAGGTACTGGTCATTCTCCCCAGTTGTACCCGACCCAAAAGTCTGAAACTCCAGGACACTGCCCTTGAGGCGGTAGAGGTGGGATCCCTCGCCGAGTCCGAGGGAAAAGCCAACCCTGGAGGGTAAACATGTTAAGATAGATAGAAGATAGATAGCTAAAGGTAAAAGTTGTCGTAAAATTGCTGAAATGTTACAAAAGAAGAAAAGTACAGTCTCTGATATTATCACAAGATCCGGGAGGAAGATAGGATTGAACATCTACCGCATACGGGACGTCCAAGAATATTTTCTGTGAGGGAAGAGTGTTATATCATCAGAAAAATGAAAAAGGTACCCAAGTTAAGTGCTCCAAAACTCGCTACGGAGATTGCCGCAGACACGGAAAGAAAGTGCATCCCGAAACAATACAGAGAGTGCTCAGAAGAGATAACTTTCACGCAGTAGCGGCTTTTCAGGTGCATCAGGTACAGCCCGGCTGCACTGACATTTCTCAAAACAATTGTCTATCATTTTCTGTATCCCTACATTTTCTTTTTAAAACATATTTGTTGAAAAAACAGAAGAGTGCGCTCTATATGTTGTGATTACTCAACATGCGTAGCGCTCATAGTTAAGCAACCACCGCTGTTCGCTTCACTTACGAGTGCTGCGGACTGAGTGCAGCCCTCTCAATGCTCAAAGCAGCGCGGGGTGACTTGTGACGTGTAACACAACGGTTGCCATGACAACGCTCAAGACTGTCATGAGTACGCATACGGTTGTATTTTGCGTGGTGCAGCCCAGCGAGTCTCTGGGATATTCGGCTGCTTGGCCCGAGCTGGGACGATATTATCCGAACCCAACCGAACGTGTATCCCGCCCTCTCTGCTTAGGTTGAACACATGCGGGCTCCTCACTGATCTCTATATATATACATGGATCGCTGGGTATAGAGATCAGTGGGGTTCCTACAGCATTGCTGCCAATATTGGTATCTCAATCTCACGCTAAAACACAATCAAACAAAGACACATTTACTAGTATATTTTGTCGCGAGAGTTGTGGCTACTGTTACATCAGCTGTAACAAGAAACTTGTTATAAATTTGAACATGTTGTGCACGGACTATTCCTTCATAGTGAAAACAAATGTCCGTTGTTATAACGTGAATCGTGGCCGTGTGGCGGATTAATTGTGAGTGAACTGTAAATAACATAAGCACATTTGAAGAGCATTTAGTAGCACAGCTCACACGGTGAGCTCTTGGCGTTTTCATAGTTAATATGTGAAGCGTAGAATAATTATTGCCGTATGGATGTTTGGAGAGGAAGTGCGTTTGAAATTCATTAGGGATATAAATATGTAGTATTATAGTATTATAGTATTTAAATCTTTTCTTATAGTGTGAAAGAATAGTGTTCCCTCCAAAGCGTGCTTCAACATGGAACCCTCCGTGGATTTAGTTTGTATTTTAAGAGAAACTCCGTTTTCGAAATGGAAGGAGGAGGATAAAAGAGAAATTTTATCAATCGTCCCCAGCCAGATTTGGCTTATCAGAAAACAACAGGTACTGCCTCCGGAAAGATGCACACACGAAATTTCCAAGTATCTTGGTATAGTAGTTATCCGTGGTTATGCGGTAGTCATTATTTGCAGAAACACTTTTGTTGGCCTTGTCTTATTGCTGTAGTGGAACAGGGAGTCTGGAATCACACAGGATTTGAAAACATGTTCTGTGCTACTAGATCTTTCCAAAAGCACGAAGGTTCCTCGGAGCATATAAAAATGCCGTGGGATTTAAAGAACTTAAGAAGAATCAGAATCAAATTGCTCACGCTTTAAGAAAAAATGCTCGTCTATACATCATAAAATTTAATGAGAATGTGAGGCTTAACAGACTTTTCATGCGATTGCAAATCGATGCAGTTTTATTTATTTCTAAGCAGGAAATGACATTTAGAGGCCATGATGAGAGCGGCGACTCCTTAAATAGAGGGAATTTCAAAGAACTGTTGAAACTTCTAGTTTCCAACAGCTCGTTAGAAATGCAGCAGCATTGTGCTTCTATAAAGAAAGTTTTTAGCGCAGAATCGAAAACTATAGAATTTGAGTTAATAGACTGCATCTATACCTTCATTAGGGATGCTGTGAAAGAACAAATTTTAGAAATCTCTTTCTTTTCAGTTCAGGTCGACGATACAACTGATATCACAAAGAAATCGCAGTGTTCGGTGATACTTCGGTATATTATCCACAAAGGTGTGCTAGTTGAACGCTTTCTTGGTTTTTTGAAGTTAGTTCGGACCGTACGGCGATTACTTTATTCAGCTTGCTGCAGACTGTATTGAGTGAAATTTCCTACAAAACTAAATTGATTGCCCAGTGTTATGACGGAGCTAGTGTCATGGCAGGTCATCTAAATGGTCTTCAAACTTAGGTCAAGGAGAATGCCCCTCAAGCATTATTTGTACATTGTTCGGCACACTGATTAAATCTGGTGGTACAACAAAGTATTACCAACATTTCAGAGTGCCGTACTTTTTGCGAGTCTTGGTGATATTCTTTCATTTATTCATTCATTAGCCAAAAGATTTAGTAATTGCGAAGCGAATACCATCTGGTGTGGATACACGTTGGTCGTCACATGGAAAACTTTTCAGCGTGGTTGTCGAGGAGTGGGAGGGACTGAAATAAATTTTTGAAAGACTCATGTACGATCCTCAGTCAGACGAAAAAACCATTCGCCAATCAGAGGGGTTGTTTAATAACTTTAATAGCTTCCAGTTCACATTTTTATCAATAGTATTCAATGACATTTTTGAGCTTGCTAAAATATTAGGCCTATTTAACGTGCTCCAAAAGAAGTCTCTGGATGTTTAGTTCCGCCTCTCAAAAATAAGACCCACACGGCAACTGATATTAGGTAAAAGGAATGAAGAAACATTTAAAACCAGTTTTCGTACGGCTGAGAAGAAACCCAAAATTGAACTAAAAAGACATTCTGGTTTAACCCTTTCGCACTCAGCGCGCCGATCTATCGGCGCGAGAGGTTATGGCGAAAACGCTCACGGCGCCGATACATCGGCTCTGCCTTATTTACGGATTTTGGTCATTTGCGTAGCTGTTAAATCGTAACAGTTGATCGTGACGGTACATTAAAGCGTTGAATTTGCGTTTAACTCAACAGATATATCCACCATCCCTACAAAAGATTTTTTATTTTCGACAAATGAAATCTGTTGACCGTGAATGTTTATGTTGTGGTTATTTGAAGTGGTTATTGCGTGGATCTGTTTTGATTGGCTTATGAATACAACAAGTTGATCTTGCTATGAGTTTTGTTTATAGTTTGTTTCGTTTCTTTGGTATACCGTGTGTTCGATGCACTTCGTAAACTACAATTTTACTCCTTTTCATAACTCCGTTGTTGCTCGTGCTTGCGTAATCTTTTTATAGTAATGGCTAGGCCATATTCAAGGCCGAATGAGGCCGATATCCATGAATTTTCAGATGATTTAGACAGTAACAATGACCTTCTTTTGCCGAAAGTGATTCCCGTTATGTGGGAAGTGACACGGTCGTAACTGCACACCGTGCATCGGACCGCGAGGCCCTGACATCGATGACCGTTACATGTACACTGAATAACTTTGTGCAATGCTTCATGAGTGAATTACAGCACACACATGATATTGATATCAAATTATTCAGAATTAAATGTTCTTTCATCCACGTTTAAGAGTAAAGAAGGAAGACGCAACAATGTCTAATTTTTCTGTCATTGAAAACAATATTTTATTTTAAAAAATTATTTTCGAAATTTAATATTTTTTTTGGGCTTAACCAATAACAATACATCCAAGGTATATTCATTTCTGCAATGCTCATAGTTTCCTGTATTAGTGTGATTAATTTTATTTTAATGTGTGTTAAACTCTTTACGTGTTGAATTTTTGTAATTTGCTTTGGAAAATCACAAAAATTGGTCTGAGTGTCTTCGAGCAAACACCTGCATATAGGCTGAGTGCCAAAGGGTTAAAAACAGAAATGAAATTTTTCTAAAGTATCGAGTGCTTTATTTTCAGATACTGGATTTAGTCTCCGTAGAGAGTGATACAAGATTTCAAGATATGCAGAAGCTCCAATTTTTTTGCTTAGGGGATAGCTCTAAGTTTGAGGAATTTTCTAAAATCCTCCCTCTTGATGGTCTTGAGAACTTAAAAATCTCTTATCCCACGACATTTGACACACACACAGGTTAAAAAATGAACTTCAGTTTATCTATTCTGATTCCACCTACAAAAATACTAGTTTGGAGGAAATAATTCTGTCGCTCAATAAAAATGAACTCACGGACGTTTTCAAAGAAGCGTATAAATTATTTTTAATACTTACCATACCGTCTACCAGCTCCTCAGTAGAAAGAAGCTTTTCGTACCTTAAGCGGATAAAAACCTACTTAAGGAATTCAACATCGCAGGAGAGGTTGACTGCGCTGGCAACCATATCCCTGGAGAAGTCACTGTTCAGCGACTTGATGGATACAATGCCCTTTTACGATGACATCATTGACAAGTTCGCTGCTTCAAAGGACCGAAGAATAGATTTAACGTACAAGCAATAGACGTTACCGAATGTAATATTTGTTTTTTAGTTAATGTTATAGTTACATTGTGCTTTTTAAAGTAATTGCATGAAAATTACACAGCGGATATTTGTAGACCATTATCATACCAAAAGATCTCCCCGATCCCTTATTTCCTCCTAGCTAGATTATCCAACACACCTATTCAAAATGTAGGCTACACATTTACTGCAGATGCGAGTGCTGGGCTGCACCAAACTTACAACCCACGAGCCGTCACTGCTTTCACGGCCGTATTGCAAGAAGGAAGCCCTTCATAAATCAAATAAATCGAAGAAAGAGAATGCTGTTTGCCAAAGAGCATGTTAGAGAGGACAATGAGTGGTGGAATGACGTTATATTTGCTGATGAGTGTAAATTTAACATATTTCAATCTGATGGCAGGATAACAGTTTGGCGGTGTCCTAATACTGAGCTTCAAGACAAAAATCTGAAAGCAACTGTGAAGCATGGTGGTGAACATGTAATGGTGAGGGGGTGCATGTCGGCGAATGGAGTTGGTGAATTGGTTTTTATTGAGGGTAAAATGGACCACTTTCAACACCTTAAAATACCGAGGGACAATATGAAAAAGAGTGCCGAAAAGATGGGGCTTGGTGAACAAGTTTTATCAAGATAACGACCCAAAGCATATGGCCTGGAATGTAAGGATGTGGTTATTGTTTAATTGCGCAAAGGTGCTTCATCCTCCCCCTTAATCACCAGACTTGAATGGGACTGAGAATCTTTGGGACAAACTGGATAAGGAAATAAGGAAAACAACAATCACATCTAGAGAATAACTGAAAAATGGACTTCAAGAAGAGTGGCAGAAGATATCTCCCGATTACATCCGCAAATTAGTGGAGAGCATGCCAAGTCGACTCAGGGAAGTAATTATAATGAAAGGAAAGCCCACCAGATACTGAACTTTTAGGACCATTAGTAAAACGGCAAGTGTCCGAATAATTTTGTGCAATGTTGGTTTTGCTTTTGATTTTGTTTTTAATGATTATATTTTCACTGAACGTGTTCATTAGAAGAATGATGGATGTTTAGTTTTTATGTTCCATACAGAAACTTGTATCTAATTTATATGAGTGCTTTATTATTACTGAAACCACTAATACAAAGGAAACTATAATAAATCATGTCTGTCCGAATAATTATGCGAGTCACTGTATGTTGCATACTGTGGACCTTGAAAGAGAAATTGTAAAAAAACAGCTCGTATACTGCAATATGCCGATGATATAGTAATCTACTGCACTCAAAATACCATAGAAGAATGTCGGCACACTCTAGAGAAGACTTTAGAAGTCATGTAGACGTGGATGATACAAAATGGTTTAGAGATAGCCCCGGCAAAAATTTCAATTCTCATATTTACCCCAAAACGTATATAAGTCACCCATTAGATGCGGTGAGCAGGAAATCTCCGTCAAACAAACCGTTAAGTATCTTGGGGTAACGATCGATAATAAACTATCCTGGAAACATCATATTACAGAGATATGTCGCAAAACATGACAAAAACTACATGTATTAAGATCCTTAACACACAGAACCTGGGGAGCTGACCCAGCTACCCTTTTAACTGTATATAAAAACATTATCAGGTCTGTTTTTTACTACGGTAGTCAGTTTATAGATATGACTTCGGTGGTTCAAAAACAGCGACTAGTCAAAGTACAGTATAAAGCTGCTAGACTGATTACAGGTTCAATGAATTCGTCTCCTGCAAATACTTTACTAGCTGAAATTATACTGAACCACCGTTACATTTGCGACGCAAACATGTACCGGTAGCTACTAAATATATTCTCAAGAAAATGGCCAGATATCATCATCCGATTCTTCCCAAGCTGCAGTTATTATCTGAATATTATGGAAATGGAACTGTATTACAAGACAAATATCCGGCACTCCTGTGGGCTTATGTTCAATTTATATATTTACGACCTAATGTTGTTCAAACAAGAACTCACCCTAAGTACTCTATTATGTTTCGTGCGAATATACAATTACCAAATACCATACGCACAAAATTCGACGATTCCAGTATCTCCGAGAATTTAAACAGACTGATAGCAACTAAGTCATTCAAAATTATTTTAGATCATTATAATCAATACATTCCATTTTATACTGATGGATCAAAACATCAAAACACATCCGAAGTAGGAGCCGCTTTTTATTCCCCTCTGCTGCAATTATCAAAACAATTCATATTGCGCCAATACGCATCCATCTACACAGCTGAAATATTTGCAGTTCGTCAAGTGTTAATATATATTAAACATTCTACGATCCAAAAGACCCTCATACGTACCGATTCTCTTAGTAAATGAAATGTCGTATGGCTTTTAGTGCCGGGATATCCCTGGACGGGTTCAGCTCGCCAGGTGCAGGTCTTTCTATTTGACGCCTGTAGGCGACCTGCACGTCGTGATGAGGATGAAATGATGATGAAGACAACACATACATCCAGCCCCCGTGCTATTGGAATTAACCAATTAAGGTTAAAATCCCCGACCCGGCCGGGAATCGAACCCGGGACCCTCTGAACCGATGGCCAGTACGCTTACCGTTCAGCCAATGAGTCGGACGATTCTCTTAGTGTTCTTCAAGCATTAGAAAATCCTACAAAGACGGACAATTGGTATATAGAAAACCTCAGACAACTATTGTATGATCTAATTATACTAAATCGTTCCGTATTATTTACGTGGGTTCCAGGACGTTCTAGCATAACAGGCAATGTCATGGCCGATAAACTGGCCAACGAGGCAGCTAATGGACAAGGCCTACGCTACCACATTGCACTCCCACAAAATGATGTATGGACACTATGTCAGAAACTTATCCGAGAAAAGTGGAACGAACATTGGCGTCAATCTGCACAATTTAAAGGTAAACATTTCTACAATATTCAAAATACAATTGCTATTAAACCATGGTTCGCAAAAGGAAAGTACACTCGACGTCATATCACTACTCTAGTCAGACTTCGCTTCAATCATGCCTTTACACCGGAACATGTATATCGTTTAAAGATTAAGGATAACAACTTGTGTAATTGTGGTCACTATGTCGGCACTATAAATCATATTTTGTTTCAGTGTGATAAATATCCCCGACAGCAACAACGTTTCATTTCCGCTTTACTATCACTCGGATTTCAACTTCCTCTCACTATTTCTTGTTTAGTACGGTATACCATCCGACAGTTCGCTTAGCTGACTTACTAACTTTTTTCACGCATGTAATATCCCGATATAATCTTGACGATCCTGCCTCCTTTATTTGTGATCTGGTCATGTTTGTCTATAGTAGTAAATCGCCGTGGTAGATCACACTGGCGTGAAGATGTAGAACCCTGTGTCCCTGTGCTAAATCCCCTGTAACCTAACACATGTAAACTTGTTCTGTTGTTCATAACTGTATTTTAGACGCCTCGAATATTCCTAATGTATCTTTCCTACACAACATCTCCCAATAGTGATGTGCGTGCGGATGCCTGGAATCGCGGTACTCGACTCTTTCGAGTCCAGGCACGGGCACGTTTCGCTTGCGAAAACTCGATGACAGCACGTTCGCTCTCTCGCCCGCTGTTGGATGGATGGAGCATAATGTACAAGTGGTCGCCGAGGTTTTATGGGATTGCGATAGACCGGTACGATATAAATATTCTTAATGAGTGAGCAAAATAAATAATCTGAATTTTGATGATGACTTGCGAAAGATAATACTACAAAAACAAAGTATGAAAATATTCGTTCACGGCGTCTCTCACACACTCCACTGAATATGCCATCAATTCTAATAATGATAGCATAGTTATCTGGACTAATGAGCCCAACTTGGCAGGTTCGATACTGCTTTAGTCCGAGCTCAGATACGTCAGCCTCGTGTCGGTAGAATTGCTGGCACATGAAATAATTCCTGGGTGACTAAATTCCGGCACCTCGGCATCTCCGAAAACCATAAAAATATACGTAGTTGGACGTAAAACTCATATTATTATTATTTAAAATCACTGTCGCGGTGTCCTGCTCCATGGCTAAATGGTTAGAGTGTTGGCCTTTGGTCACAGGGTCCCGGGTTCGATTCCCGGCAGGGGCGGGAATTTTAACCATCATTAATTTCCCTGGCACGGGGGCTGGGTGTATGCGTTGCTTCATCATCATTTCATCCTCATCACGACGCGCAGGTCGCCTACGGGAGTCAAATCAAAAGACCTGCACCTGGCGTGCCGAACCCCTCCCGGATCTCCCGACACTAAAAGCCATACGCCATGTCATTTTTTCACTGTCACGGTATGCCTACAATCGTCCGAGGGGACAGGTGAATAGTTTATATTTACATCATACTTTCGGCAGATATAATGTAGGTATTAAGATTAGGTGTCCGGAATGGGATGTATGTACACGAAGCAAATCATCAGACAGAACGCCGTTCTGTTCTAGCTAAACAATGAATGCAATGAACAAAATACACCCTCCGTTTTGACGTTTATCTTTGCAACACATGACTGTGTAAAGGAACAAAACCGAGTGTAGTCTTTAGAAGTTGAGCAAAGGTCGAAGAACAGCGGCGGGATGTAAGCAGTACTTTTTTTTTTTTTTTGTGCTTTACGTCGCACCGACACAGATAGGTCTTACGGCGACGATGGGATAGGAAAGGCCTAGGAAGTGGAAGGAAGCGGCTGTGGCCTTAATTAAGGTACAGCCCCGGCATTTGCCTGGTGTGAAAATGGGAACTCACGGAAAACCAATTCAGGGCTGCCGACAGTGGGATTCGAATTCACTATCTCCTGGATGCAAGCTCACAGCCGCGCGCCCCTAACCAAACTTTGTGTTTCTGTGGTGATTTGTAGTGTGGTGTGTAGTGTGAATATGAAGAGGAGAGTGTTGGGACGGACAAAAACATCCAGTCCCCGAGCCAGGAGAATTAATCAGAAGCGATTAAAATCCCCGAACCGGCCGGGAATCGAACCCGGGATCCTCTGATCTGAAGGCTAGTACTCTGACCATTCAGCCAACGAGTTGGACAATAACAATAAATGATACTACAGCACATGTATGTTTCTGAACGCCCTACACATGTCTTTGCAATAAATTCTGTGGCAGTAATATTGTCATTATTTCGCACATTATTATTACACGTTTTCCTACAAGGACGTCGCGGGAATAATATTTCATAGCTATCAACAAATCCCTGGTGGCTACTTCCAGGCTGCACAATAATAATAATAATAATAATAATAATAATAATAATAATAATAATAATAATAATAATAATAATAGAACGCTGCCGTTATCGACATTAGGAAAGGTCCCAATCACAGTGTGGAAAATGTCCCCATCCTCCGCTCATCTTCGGTCCTACGTGTCTTTCTTTCAAGTTGACGGTTTGTTAGTAATAAATATTTTGCCTATGATGATAATAATGATCGTAACAATCAAATTATTGACGACCGATAACTCAAATAAAACCAATCATCAGCAACAAACATATTGGAATCCAAATCACAAAAATATTCTGTGGGTGACCCTGAATGCCGTGCAATCCAGTACAATAGTTTATAGTTCTAAGATATGTCCACAGATAGCGACACTAGTATGCTTGGACTCGAGTACACCGATTCTAAGGGCACAATACTCGATTCTACTCGATTCCGTCGCTAGCCCATCACTATCTCCCAATATATTAGTGTGTACTTCCGTTTCCCACTACCCTCAAATCTATCCTTTTCGTAACAGTTTTGATCCCGCATCGCCTCTCCGATCTCCGTAGTGCACAAATCACTCATCTCAAACTTTTTTTCTCGGCCGGGTGGCCCACATCTCTAATCGCAGCCCAGCCGAGCTCAAAAAAGCACAAATAGGCAGACGCCTAGTTGGCAGTCGCCTCCCCAATACCATGCCCTATGTACTCCTCCCCTGGGTAGATCTCTCTATCCCAGAGACAGAAATACAGCAAGCACTTAAAACACAATATGCCCAAGTTGTAAAATCCTTTCGTGTAATAGATGGCCGAACGAAGAGACCTTCAGAGCACATCTTACTACAAGTCAGGACCGACCAAGAAGTGCACCGCCTAATACTGCAGGGAGTCAACCTTAGGAACTACAACTACGTGGTAATAACACCGCCACAGAACATCCTCGACCAACTTCAAGCCAAACCTGAATTAATTCCCATCCTCCATGAGCCTCCAATAAAGACAAAACCATTGCCACTCTCCCTCCCTATCACAACCACTACCACAACCATCATAACCACTACCAGCACCCATGCCACAACCATAACCACCACCAGCACACCCTGCCACTCCTTCCCGGTCATGACATCAACCCTCCCCTCCCCCTCCCATCTACCAACCCCCCAGTCCACAGCAAACAACGTCCGAAATAACTCTGCAGGACTATACCGCTGACCAAGTAACACCATCCGAACAAGAGTACTACACCGACCGAGCAGCCACCATCTCCCATGTCCATCCACAGCTGTGTACTGCGTGGCATCAACCCGGACATCCCTACAAGAGACATCATTCAGGAACTCCGCACTGCAGGCATCCCAGTGAAGAAGGCCATAAGGATCCGAAACAACCATGGCCCTACCTATATGGTCCGCCTGCAACTACCATCGGAACGAGATGTACAACAACTCATCAGCAAAGGAGCACAAATTTACGGCGAACATCACCGAGTGGAACCCTCCTTTTCACCACCCCCATCCACCCGCCAACCATCAGCCACTATGCATCCCCGCCCCCGGCCACCCCCCACACAAATTCCACCATATCACCAAGCTCTCCCACCTCTCCCTCACTCCAGCCCCTACCAGCCGCCCACACCCTCACTGGATCTCCTCCACTTCCTCATCCTGTCTCTTCACAACTGTACCACCACTCTTCATCTCCTAACCTCACACCTGCTCCCAACCATGGTCATCCCACCATACCCACAGTCAAACCTAATCCCAAATCACATATACTAAAATTGTAACCCCTAGCATAACACCAAAATTGTAAACCAAATGTAAATATGAAACACTATTGTAACACCATTGTATCTAACCTAATAAAAAGCATAAGAGCAGATACTGCACACTTAGCCAAGAGGCCAAACGCCTTCACATCTCCAAATCCCAAAGCTACTTCCCTCTTAACTTCAAACCCCCATCAAATCCCCAAACCCCGCCAAATCTCCTGGCCAGAGAGAAGGCGTAACCTTCTAGGTGGCCCGCCCCTCCCCTTCGGAATGAAAACATCCCCCTTGGTCCTTTTGATCCCGAGTTACGTGAGAGATGATCATCTCGGGATCAAACACACCTGTATTTTTTCGGCTGGGGTGCCATCACCTCTACTTGCAAACTCAGTCGGCCCAATAAAGCACAAACAGGCAGACGCCTAGTTGGCTGTCGCCTCCCCAATCATGTACTCCTGTCTCATATCAGGTGTGGACACCACCATCGCAGAACATACGACACCACCATCGCAGAACATACCATCAGGACAAAACTTCGCAAGTCCGGCTATCGAGTCCACGATGTCCGCCGTCTCATGGATCAAGCAACCTCCCAGCCTTCAACACAGCTACTGATATACCTACCTAATAGAGAAGACAAGCTGACCCTGGAAGCCCGTGGAGCAGAGATCGGCAATAGAGGGTACTCAGTGGTAACAACACCAGACTACATACTCCAACAAATGATCGATAATCCCTATGCCCTTCCTACCGTCAACGAATCCCAACTCAAAACAGCCCACGAGCCCCCACCGCCTCCCACGTCCCTATCATCCACATCAACCACTACTACTACTACCACCACCATCACTACCTCGGCCTACACCCCCCACCATACTCCCACTTTCACTACCACGACAACTCATCCTACCCCAATAATGTCAATAACCACCACCTCCCCAAGCCCCTCACCACCCAGCTATCAACAAACCCCTACCAGCCAAGAAAACGCAACCAGCACAACGCAGCCAGCCCCACAAGAACAAGAAACCGCCGCAACTCCAGCACATCAGCAGCCACCAACTCCAGCGCCGAGCTGTGTCATCAGGGGAATCGAACCAACTTTAACAACAAGTGACATCCAGCAAGAACTGAAATCTGCAGGCATATCAGTACTCCGAGCGTACCGCATTTACAGCAGGAATGGCCCGACCTACATGGTACGAATCCAACTCGCCACAGAAGAAGTACAACAGCTAATAACCACCGGCGTCCAAATTAATAGCCAGTATCACAGAGTAGAACACTCCCGCTCCCCACCCCAATCCACACGCTCCCCTCCTAATATCCCGCACCATCGCCCCCGGCCGCCCCGCCACAGCAAACCATACACCTACCCATCCCTCAAACCAACTTCCTACTACCACCACTCCCAATTCTAGATCTTCTCCGCCTCCTAGCCACGTCCATCACCAACATCACAACAACCCTTCATCTCCTTACATTCCAACTCAACCACTTCAACCCCTACCCAACCCACATCTAACTAGCAATCTACCTCCATTATATGTACTAGTAAACCAACTAAACACATTGTACTCGTAAAATCATTGTAAGCAACCTAATGTACTTAACTCATATGATGTATGTAACCCATGTATTTAACTCATGTATGTAACCCAGGAATCTCAATAAAAAGCACAAGAGCAGATGCTGCACCCTTAGCCAAGGGGCCAAATCCCTACACATCTACAAAATCAAAGCCTCTTCCTTTTAACCTCAAACTCCCATCAAATCCCCAAACCCCGCCAAATCTCCTGGCCAGAGAGAAGGCGTAACCTTCTAGGTGGCCCGCCCCTCCCCTTCGGGGAGGGGAATGAAAACATCCCCCTTGGTCCTTGGTTCCTTTGATTCCTTCTTCCAAACTCGGAATACGATCTATGCCACTTTTTACTACGGCTAGGGAACACTCCAGTCTCCAATTCGTACCCTAGCCGTGACAACAAAGCATAATCAGGCCAAGACACCAAACTGGAAGTCGGCCTCCCTCCACCATGCCCAACTGTATACGGTAATCCCAGGCGTAGATCGCTCCTTCACCGACGCCACCTTATTCGGATACCTCAAAAACAAAGGCGTACCAGTACTAAACCTAAGTAGAATACTGGTGGATTTTGCACCCATCGACCGAGTCCTGATCCAACTTGCCAAAGAAGAAGCCGTCCAAAATGCCATAAGATGGG
The DNA here is from genome assembly GCF_040414725.1 of Anabrus simplex. Lineage (NCBI taxonomy): Eukaryota > Metazoa > Arthropoda > Insecta > Orthoptera > Tettigoniidae > Anabrus > Anabrus simplex. Next base: position 43,652,966 of record NC_090266.1, on the reverse strand, counting down.
GCATCTACATAAATGGAAGACCGCACTACGCAGAATCATGCCCAGCCTACATGGAAAATGACTTCGCACCGAATCCGGGAGCCCAGCCACCCCAACAAATCCAACCTCCATCACCACGGCCACCACCTCCATACACCCCTCCACGTCATCCGTTGACCTATCCACACACCACTACAACTACCACCATCACCACCACCATTGCTACTTCTCCCCTCCACCCCACCATTCCCATAACTACCACAGTGATGACACACTCCTCACCCATAATGAAGTCCCCTCAACCCACCAAACAGCCTAGTCCAGTAAACCTACAGACCGAGGAAGAAGACGCCACCAGCATCACCATGGAAATAAGAAGAGAAACACCACCACCAGCTCCCGAGTCCAACGAAGCAACCCCGCCGACACCACCACCACCACCAACGCCTCAGTCCAACGCCAGTTGTGTTATCAGAGGAGTCAACCCGGCCATCCCCTCGGAAATCATCACACAGGAAATACGCCGATCAGGACTCAACCTAAAGAAAGCAGCCAGGATCCACAATACAGCCGGGCCCACCTATATGGTGCGGCTCCTTCTCCAACAACCCGAAGATGCACAAAGGCTAATACAGCAAGGGATCCAGCTCTTCGGAAAACGACATCGGGTGGAACCCTCTCGCTCCAATCCTCAACCACCCACCCGCCCTAACCTTAACCCACCACGGAACCATCCCCGCCTCCCCCACCAACTCAGCCCACCTAATAACTCTAACCTTCTCCTCTTACTACTCACTTCCCTCGTCAATATCACCTCCTTCTATCAACAAACCATTCACCTTCTCCTATCCAACAACCCCACTTTTAATTAAAATCTGTGTAACTTATATGTAATTTCAAATCTGTACTGTAATCATCCAAAATATGTAAACCATTGTAACTAATGTAACAAAAATCAATAAAAAGCACGAGAACAGATGCTGCACCCTTAGCCAAGAGGCCAATCCCCCACATCACTAAAATAAAAGCACCCCCCCCCTCTTTCATCCAACCTATTAAATCCCCAAAACCCCGCCGAATCTCCTGGCCAGAGAGAAGGTGTTACCTTCTAGGTGGCCCGCCCCTTCCCTTCGGGAAGGGGAATGAAAACTTCCCCCTTGGTCCTTTGATTGGTGGAAGTTTAAAGCAACCCAGTGACTGGACGTAGTCAAAGCCTACTAGATACTAGAAGGCCTGGACAGCAAGCCAATTTCTTGCATTAAAAGGGGGGTAATAGTTTTTCTCTTGTCCACCGCTAGGTTCGCGTTTATGTTCTGTTGTTTGGCGTGAATTCTATGATGATGCGTGTTTCTGCAACATGTTTTATGAGAAGAAATAATATATTAAACTTTATTTTATACGGTAAGGCCTTATCTAACGTGAAATATGAAGAGTTTTGTCGTTTTTTAATTTATTTGGTCTCACGATTTGCAACATATGGATGATTGCTGAGATGCATTTACAGTAACATTTGTTTAGTTATGTGTTTCCAAATTATCGTCAAGGTGGTGGTGGTGATTATTGTTTTAAGAGGAAGTAGAACTAGGCAACCATCCTCTATATAACACTAATCAGAGAGAAAAAATGGAAGGGGTCCGACACTTCGAGAAATAAAAGTATCGGCCAAAGGAAGACAAGGGCCACGAAGGGCGTGAAAATAAAAGACTCCCTAGCCCTCGGAAACCTAATAGCGTAGGGGTCGGCAAAGAACTAGAATTGACCAAGGAAGGTCGGATAGGATAGATGAAAGTGAGGAGCCTGGCACAAGCAAGTGGAAGAAATGCCAGGACTCAGTTAAGGGCCCCGTGGTTGCCAACACACGTTCAAAATTTCAGAGCCCCTGGGGCCAATTACCGTCAAGTTTCTCTTTCCATTCTGTAGGTTAAGATGGTTTATTGCCGGGCTGAGTGAGTCAGACGGTTGAGGCGCTGGCCTTCCGACCCCAACTTGGCAGGTTCGATCCTGGCTCAATCCGGTGGTATTTGAAGGTGCTCAAATACGTCAGCCTCCTGTCGGTAGATTTACTGGCACGTAAAATTACTCCTGCGAGACAAAATTCCGGCACCTCGGCGTCTCCGAAACCGAAAAAGTAGTTAGTGGGACGTAAAGCCAATATTATTATTTATTATTAACATTATTATGATGGTTAATTTTGCGTGCCTAACTGCACATCTGACACAGCGAAGAAATATACACAAATATACATTTTCATCTTTTTCCTAAAGATCCGAGTTTACGGGAGAAATGGAGGCCTGCTATTTCTGGACAGGGCAGCAGAAAAGTATCTCTTCCGGCTCCTAATGATAACTCCAGAACATGTAGCTTGCACTTTGTCGAATCAGTTTACGGTGTAAGTACTGTGAGGGGAATTCTGCCTCTCCGAGAAAGTGCCGATGCAAATTCTTCTTATTAAAAGTGTATTAATATTTACAACGCGGGCGTTAGGATATCTCGGAAAATGTAAACTTGTCCGAAAGCTGAAATTCCTTACCGCTCCAAAGTTTAAAGAGACGTTTCAGTGCCGCGACTGTGATCAAGCACACATCACATACGTTATACTTACATTTTTCAGGCCTGTTCTTGATAATAATGCAAAGAAAGTGACTAATGACTGTGATTTATTAAACAAATTCAAGAGCAAGCATCTGAGCAGAAAAATGTAGAAATTATAGAATTAGGGGAAACATCGGGTCAGTACTTCTATTAGGCCTATTTCCCTATTCTTTACTCCTTTGTGATAAACAAATGCAAAATGAAAGAATTCTATGAAGTGTAGTGTGTTCTAAGTTGTTTTGTATATTTATATCTCATTGACACCGGACATAATGATAATAAAAATGTATTATTTCGCGTTATTGTATGAATCTTCAATGTAAGGATATAGACAGAACATAAACGCGATCCAAGCGGCCATTGCCTGAACTACATCGTTCGCCCAGAAATGTGTCTGCTTGTCCAGGCCTTCTATTATAGCGTATGCAACGACGTAGTGCGCTGCGCAGAGTCCAAGAACAAACAACGAAGAAGAATTAGAAGCTATACCTCGGCATTGTATATCTCGTAGACAACGGTCGTGCATAGATTTCTTGTCTTTGAATTGTAGTTTACATTTCCAGTGTGAGGTTATGTTTGCCAGTGCATAGCATTGTCTTAAGAGTTATCCAGGTGCATTAATTGCATAAATGCACCTTAGATGCATTTGGGATATACAGTTTCTTCCACGGCATTTGGAAGGTTTAATTTTGTTTCTTTGTTAGTGGTTTATCCAAGACCAACTAGAATATCTCAGACCTTAACCGACCTATCGAAACTGTCCATAATGGCGGCAGCTGGAGTGCTAGCATGCGTTTGTTTTGATTTGTGTAAGCCGTGTTCTTACCAAATATTTACGGAAATTTGAATATTATTAATCGTACATTATTTATAGTCTTAAGAAGGTTACAGATCATCTTTCAGTGCCATAAGAAGCTATTTGTTCTCAAAGAGCTTATTTATGCAAACAATATCGGTGGTGATAAGGTTAATGTTGATTCTCGTGTTCTTCCCTGAAAGTTTTTGTCTTCTTTTTTAGTTACCTATGAAATATGTTTATATTTTAATGTGCTGTGTGCCTGGATGAGTAAGAGCTTCAGTGTTCCCATTTCCAAAAGACCTAGTATTAAGACAAAATTGGGTTAAGAGCATTCATAAGGAAAACTTCGAACCGAATCATAGGACTAATAATGTTGTGTGGATTAATCATTTTATCATTTTTGAAATCAAATGTATTGTCAGGGAAGACATTATATGCCCATAGAAGTGGTGATCTAATTCGAGTACCGCGCAAACTTCCGAAGTTTAGACTAATGATGCCTATCCTAGCATTTACCTTATCAGCCAACGTACCTTACTACAAAGAACATTAAATCAGTCCCAGAAATCATGACTAAAATTTATGATTTAGAGACTAAATTATTCTTAAACGGTGGTGCAATTAATCTTCAACGTTATACAATGAACATGCGTAAACTACACCTAACCCCATTTCCCGTGGAGTAAACATGAGGATATATAAAATACAATTATACCATCAATTCTGGTGAGTTTTAAGCTGACGAGTGAATTAGATGATCAAGTGTATCATACAAATATCGCTTGTACCCACTCAACAATACAGGTGGATTTTGGAGGGTTGAAATTTTGTTGGAGAAATTTGTTTGCGTGTTTTACATAATGGGCTGTGGTTAATTGTGGTGTTACATAGTATTTCATGTAAGGTTAATAATGTTCTTTGTTGACATCTAAGTTATATATCGTATTTGCTGACCGGAGATTCATATGCGAAATAATTTTATACTCTGAAATTTCATTTAGACTTACAATACGCTATAACGCTACTTTTGGTCTTTAATTATTTACATTTTGAGTTAGTGAACTGCATTTCGTGACGTTCGACTTGTGATATTTTCTTTAGGTGACTCGAAATAAACATGCATAACCTTTCCCTCAACCTCTCATATCGCACACCGATGTCCGCCATGTTTATTCTGGATTACGGTCTGATGTAATCGTCTTGGTTTATCATCGCCCTAACATATATAAGGTTTTTACGCAATGCAGGGATTGGAAAGAGCTGGGATTGGGAAGGTAGCAGCCGTGGTATTAATTTGCCTGATGTGAAAATGGGAAACCACAGAAAACCATCTTCAGGCCTGATTTGAATTGAAAGGTTTAAACTATGAATCGAGGCGATTGCATGCATTCATGGGTCTCAGAATATTTTGTGATGCAGCAAAGGTTGGCATTACTGAATTACGAGCTGGTGGTGGTTAATTCATAACAACATAATTTGAAGTGCAATTTTTTTCATCCTGACAACTTAAAATTGACAAGATTTCACTGTACTACTTCAGCCATTGTAAACATTCGTTGTGCGGAATTATAAATACACAGCACTACTGCAAAAAAAAAAAAAAAAAAAAGTAAAAGGGCAAGCTTGCAGCTTTATGTGACTGTCAGTGATCATTACAACTAGACCTCCAAATTTACATGAATCTGAACTACAGAGTTGTGAATTTTCACTTCAAAAATCTCACCTGTATTGTGTGTATTGAACCACAGCGACCCTGGCTAATAGGGAACCTATTCTGGTTAAACTGCAGAGAACGGCACGTATCCCGTCATCTTCATTATAAGCTGTCTATATGGCAAGGTAATCGTGATTTGAATGCATTATCATCATCATCCAAGAAACTGTTACTATGAAAAACCTCACATTAGACTAATACTTTTGATACAATCCTTTATACTATGACCAATATTTGTTGCTGAACAACTGTCTTTGAGGCTGAGAACACCACACAACAGTGCTCTGCCCTTTTACTTTCCCTCTCCTATGTCATATACGTGCCACTTGGTGCACGCTGGTGAGAAACTGCTTCGCATGAGACATCTTCCATAAAGTGGTTTCAATAATGTTTTGTTTTTGGATGAAATGTCCACTGAACACAGAAATGACAAAAAAAAGGTCTTATTTCTTTACTTTTCTTTTATGCTCTATAACATAGTGCAAATACACAGTTTATAGGAAGCAAGATTAACTTGCTAGACATGTTCAAATATTGTAATTAAAACAATTCTTCCTTATAAACAATACAACTTTTATTACATATTTTTCTTATCTTTCAGCTCCTATGCCTATTTTTACCCCTTGCACCTTGTATACAACAGGCAGTATAAGAATCATAGTGAAATTCTGGGAAGGAATCACAGCAAAAGGAGAGGAAATTTAAAATCTTAGATTTGTGGACAACATTCATATCTTATCTTAGTTCTTAAGTATATTCATCAAAGGAACAGATAGAGAATAAAAACTTACCATGTAAGAATGCACAGAAAAGAACACACATAAAAGAAAGACATGGGTCCCAAAATTTTCAGCTGCAGCCTTTGTCAGTGTAGGACACAATAATATTGATAGTGGTCATTGTTGACAAGTAGAAGCTGTATGAGATACAGGGATTGGGGAGACAGGCAAGTGAATGGAATCTTTAAGGGCCAAAGAATGGGAAGTTGGCAATATATGTTTTTAAGGACTTTAATCGTGAAACAATCATCACATGTGGTTTGATGGTGCCAAGTGTGAATAAGTATGAATGGGGACGTGAAGATTCATGTCAGGGGTTTAGAAGATACTGTGGTGGCCGCATATTCGTTTGGTTAGAGTCCTGGAAGTTCAGCCAATGTGAAAAGCTGGGCAGTCTGCAATGAAGCTGACAGATGATGATGATGATGATGATGATAATGAAGTGCAGATATGACAACCATTTATGGGTTTCGACTTGTTGGTGATGCTGCTGGTGAAAGTAGTTAATTTTGTGTGGCTATTTCTAGCTGAGTGCAGCCCTTGTAAGGCAGACACTCCGTTTAGGGTGGGCAGCACCTGCCATATGTAGGTCACTGCGTGTTATTGTGGTGGAGGATAGTGTTATGTGTGGTGTGTAAGTTGCAGGAATGTTGGGGACAGCACAAACACCCAGCCCCCGGGCCAATGGAATTAACCAATGAAGGTTAAAATCCCCGACCCAACCGGGAATCGAACCCGGGACCCTCTGAACCGAAGGCCAGTACGCTGACAATTCCGCCAACGAGTCGGACAGGTGAAAGTGGTGCTTGGGATACATAAACAAAAGGTCTTCCAGCAGCTGTGTTTACAGGGAAGAGAGTCAGGTTGGTGTGGTTCATAGCGGATGAGAATTTATCCACAACTTCCCATCCGCCCGTCCTTATAATAGAGATTCCAAAGTTGGACATCAACTGGTGCTCAGGTTTAGGGAAGCACCCGGCCTTAACATCAGAGAACCACTTCTCTTTTCCATTCTACTATCTGTGTTTGCCCACTTCCTTTACCTCACATAAAGTGTACTTTTCAACAACGACCACTACTACATTATTCTGTTCTCCACTGACAAAGGCTACAGCTGAAAAATCTGGACCCATGTCCTTCTTTTATGTGTACTCTATCCACACAGTCTTACAGTTCTCCATCTGTTTCCTACATATATACCGGGTGGTACAGTTGCCTCTAATTTTCCCAGAACATATGCAACCAGCTAGGAATTAACTGACTCTTAGTCTTACCTTACAGCTATTTTATGTGGAGTTAGTCCGATATAGACTTCCCCGCAAAATGCAAAAACGGTTCAAGAAGCAGCAAGTGAAGCCCATCTCAAAAACACTATACCATTTTATGTAGAATGGAGTACAATACTCTAGTTATTTTTACGAAATGTTACTGTACTGTACAAACCATAGCCACTGCTTCAGCTATCGGTAGAGAATTGCACACCTGATTGGTCCAAGATGCCATTTTCCTTTGATAGAAAAGGGTGGTCGCTGTATCATAGAAAACGTGATAGGTTAGGACCAAGTACGGACATGTCAATTCACCTCCATTTTGTATAGTCTCATCACATTGAAATTGATAGAAACATGCTTTTTACAGTATTTTATAATCCATGACATGCAAATGCTGCACAGCAGATGTGATAGCTTATGCCATGTAATTACTATCGTTAGAGCATTCAATAAAGGTATAAAACCGGACCATAAGGCTGCAACACATCAGTAACTTTTCACAGTGAGAAGTTTTGCTCTCCTGGTGAATATAAGGTTTGAACGTTCATGCTGCAAGTAGCTGCATGAAACTGTGCATGGTACATGTACCTGGATAGGCTACTTGGAGCAGAGAGTGTTCAAAACCTTTCTTGAGTCATGTTTTTAAATTTTCATTTCATACTCGCCTAGGCATCCTCTACGAAGACTTGACTTTTCCGAACGTTCATTCTTCTAAGCAAGTTATAATAAATACTGTAGACGTAATATTGCCATATAAGCACAGACTGGACAAGTGCATTGTGAATATCACCTGAAACATGCGGACTCATTCAACGAAGTAATAGGTACACCTCTACGCGTAGGTAATGGTTGCAACTATCTGGGCTTAAGAGAGACATGATTCTTTAGCACACTGTGGTGCTTCTTTTTTTTTTTTCTCTCTCTATGGGCTTTACGTCGCTCCGACACAGATAGGTCTTATGGCAACGATGGGACAGGAAAGGCCTAGGAGTTGGAAGGAAGCGGCCGTGGCCTTAATTAAGGTACAGCCCCAGCATTTGCCTGGTGTGAAAATGGGAAACCAAGGAAACTGTGGTGCTTCCAGCAAAGTAAACCTGTCTGCACATTCAAGTACAGAACTTGTAAAATACAACAGTTTTGAAACAACAGCCTCGATTAGTACAGAGTTGCGAGTCATACTGTTTGTCGCCTGGAATGGGTACATGGTACTAATCACAGTCAGCATATGGTTGTTTGCACAGATTCTGAGTTTGAATCTAGTTATGAGCTTTTCAATTTTATTTTTATGTTATGTTCGTAAAGGTGTTTGTAATTAATATCTCAAAAGACATTTTCCAACTTTACAAAGAAAGCATAGATAAGAAAGGAATAACAACATGCGACTTTCATGTGGCTAACGGCTACAATGAGTTCCCGGTCTAGAAAGCCAAGAGGATTTGTTGTGCTCACCACACGACACCTCATAATCTGCAGGCCTTTAGCTCAGCAGCAGTCGCTTGGTAAGCCAAGGCCCTTCGGGGCTGTTGCACCATGGGATTTATTTTTTACAACGAATGAAGCGCACTGCACTTAATTGCAACATTATGACACACACATTTAACCAAATAACTGCGCACGTTTGACTCGTAGAGCACATAACAGAGCAAGTCGTTGCAGCAAACTGCGAACACCTACTGTACGGCTAGCGCAAATATTATGTATTCAGAGGATGATTATGTGAATATTATAATACGTTACGAGGAAGCAAGGCAGAATGCATAGGAAGCCAGACACTTGTATCAAAAACGATTTCCTGAACAAAGGCTACCAACTGCTGATACATTTTGTCGTGTTGAAAGACGGTTGCATGCAACGTGATCATTTCATACATTAGCCCCTCTTCAGGATGCTCCAGCAACGTCTGAAAATAGCGTAGAAGCTGTTTAAAATCCAATTGCGTACAACCCGCATACAAGCTCATGGGCCATTGGAAATGAACTGAACATCAGTCATGTATCTGTACAGCGCATATTGCACCGTCATAAATTCCACCCCTACCATAAACATCTACACCAGGAAATTCACAGAGATGACTTTCAAAAACGGATAGAACTTTCGCAATGGATATTGCAAAGAGTTGAGCATACACGGACTTCACGAGCTCCCAGTCTGGAAAGCCAAGAATAATGGCCGAGAGGATCTGTCGTGCTTACCACATGACACCTCATAATCTGCAGGCCTTCAGGCTGAGCAGCGGTCGCTTGGTAAGTCAAGGCCCTTCGGGGCTGTTGCGCCATGAGATTTTCAAAAAATCCATCCTGGACGAGGGGGTCGTCACATGGGAGGCTAGATCACCTGACCTTACTCCACTAGATATTTTCCTCTGGGGTTATTTAAAAGAAAGAGGCTAAGAATAGGGGCCTTAAAAAAGCCCGAATCATTTACGGAGGATCATCACTGAAGCCTGTAGACATTTTTCACCGCATATGTTGCAGCAAACAACAATGTCTCTTCTCAACTGTGCTCAGATTTGCATTAGCGAAGGAGGTGGTCATTTTGAACATTTGCTTCATTAACTGAATGGCCATACACGAGCCCATTGCATCTCTGTTGGTAATAGCTTACTTTACTGCAAATAGCTCTTTTAAGAGCTACTTAGAAACAAACAGGAGAGCACCTGCAATATGATAACTGATCATGATTCAGATTTGTTTTAAACAATGTGCCTCACACAAACATTAACAACGAAATAAAAATATTCGTCCTACATCGGACTCGAACCTCCGACAAACAAGCACGGGTTTACTCCTTTATTTACCACGCTCGGCTATCACGCGTTGTCATTTACTCCTGTTATTTCAATACTACTTCTAGTAGTTCAGCCTCACCGGGCGAGTTGGCCGTGCGCGTAGAGGCGCGCGGCTGTGAGCTTGCATCCGGGAGATAGTAGGTTCGAATCCCACTATCGGCAGCCCTGAAGATGGTTTTCCGTGGTTTCCCATTTTCACACCAGGCAAATGCTGGGGCTGTACCTTAATTAAGGCCACGGCCGCTTCCTTCCAACTCCTATTCCTTTCCTATCCCATCGTCGCCATAAGACCTATCTGTGTCGGTGCGACGTACAGCCCCTAGCAAAAAAAAAAAAAAAGTTCAGCCTCATATTCTCTGTACATGACTTTCCTGTGATACAGAATTTTCATGATTCTTTATCATCATTTGGTATTTTATCATTAATGCTGATGTGGTTGACAGGAATAATCGAATTATAGAAACCACAGTACAACCAGACATTGCTGACAGTAGCCAAGATCAATATTTTTAGGTCAGGCTATAATCTGCACATTGCATAAAACTGAGTGAATAGGGGGGCAGCTGTACCACGCAGTACATATATATATTGCTCCTGCTAAATTTCTTGCCTAGCAATCTGAGTTGACAGAGGATCTGCAGAAAGAGCTCAATAGTATGGACAGTCTTAAAGGAGTACAAGATGAAAGAAAGAAAGAAAGAAAGAAAGAAAGAAAGAAAGAAAGAAAGAAAGAAAGAAATTAAATAAATAAATAAATAAATACATTTAAAAGAATGCAGCAGAAGAAGATGGATGTTGTTATTTGGGTATCAGAATAAGCAATGATGGCAGAAAGATGACATAAAATACACACTAGCCCAAGCAAAGAACAAGAAATGAAATTCACTTACCTTAAAGATATGAATATTAGAAAGAATTTTATGTGGAATATGTATTGTATGGAAGTGAAACGATTACAACTAGTGCAGAAAGAAAAAGAGTGATACGGTGTGCTATCAAAGAACAAGGGTGAGGTGGGTAGATCCGATCACAAATGAAGAGATATAATGTATGAAGCTGGCAAGAGGAAAACTATAATACCGTATATACATGAATAATCCCCGATATCGTGCCATCATGTAATCCCTATTAGGAAGGAAAATTCTGAGAGAATTTTTTTTCTATTTATACCACTTTCTTAAATATTTATAAACATATTGAAAACCATGTATACTACAGTACAATAAGTTGTAAAATTATGGAGCAACTTGTCACGTCAGGATCTTCATTAGTATGTCCAGTGGCATTTCAAAATGCAAATCCAAACTCGTGTTCTCATACCGAGGTGGTGCAGATCTTTTTAGGCACACCCCCAATGGAGGTGAGCTGCATGGTATGAAATGGTATTCAACCACGTATCAGGCCTCATGCCATTCTTAAATTTCTGGCAGTACCGGGCATTGAACCCGGGCCCTCGAGGAAGGCAGCTAATAACACTAACCGTTACACTACGGAGGCGGATATTTCAAAATACAGTATACCTACTGACATCTGATTTGCTATCAACTCGCGAAAGTAAATACGAACTTCTCTGGCGCAAACTGATAACAAGTCTGTGGAATTTTGCTATATTTTCTTCATAATTGGCTGGAAGATGTTGCACAATGCTAGTTTTCTCAAGTAAACTGAAGTAATTTTGTTCAAAAACATGCAAGAGCCATCCATGGTTAACACGTTCATCACGGTTCAGGTCACCACGTGTCCCAAAGCATGTTACTCTTATCCGTCGGTGCAAACTTCCCAAAATTGCGGAGTAAGTAACTATGTCATAGTTACAAATTTCCAATAACTAATGGCAACATAGTGTTCCTATTGGAATCAGACCACCGGTAATCCGAAAGAATTTTTTTTTTGCATCTTCCATTCATATTGCTTCAGGTCACCCTGTGTTTGGATTGTTATCTAACCTATATTTTTACGCGGGAATTGCTTGCACGGTTACGGTGATTAGAGCCTACAATGTTGCTGCCTTCAGATGGCACATTGTTGTTTAATACGAGGAGTACTACCCTTCTGACATCTCGTGTAACCTATTCCTTCCTACACTGCTCTCAGGTAAACGAATATAAGTTTTCAAATTTTTATTTACTGGAGTAGTTATTGATATGTTTATTATCTTCCATAGATAATATTTACAAGCAAGTTCATATCCTTTCTTTTAGGCATGGAGCCTTCACGTTATGACACACCGGTGGCACAGAAAAGGAGGTGGTTTAGGACGGCACTGGATCCCAGATGAATTGTGCTCATTACTTGGAACAAAGTGATGACAGTGACAATTATTTCAGTATTTAAGTACAGCCTCGTATTTTGTGATATTTTTTTTTTTACTAAGCATAATATGAAAATAATTAACATAGGCCTATCATGTTCCCATAAAAACAAGACATCAAAATTCACTGCCGCAGGGAATGTGTTAACGTTACAACCCATAATTTTTAACTCTCTTCTGCTGCTTAGCTTGGAACAGACATATTTCACTCTTGACCAAACAAACTGCCTCCTTTTGGCCACACATTTGCATATCCTGTTTTTAAAAATCTAGAAACTTTGCATTCAGTCCACGAAATGCCCAGCAATTATTGTCTGTTCAAGCCAAGCTTTAAGTTTCCTACAGTCATGTATCGCACGCACCACTTGTCCATATCATACTTTCTTACACCAATTTGATCTGCCTCTTCTATAAAGTGGAGCTTTTCTTTAGCCGTGAACAACCTGTAACAAGAACAAACACCACCCATTTTAAATATGAGCTACTGCATAAACTGATGCCACGGAAACAATGCGATATGGTTCTTGCGTGTGACGGGAACAGAGTTGGCAGGAAAATACCAACTTCCAGTTTACTGTCAGGAGCACTATACCTACCATGACAAATAACACCCACACCCCAATTTTTGCTGCCAAATTTTGAAAAAAAAAAAAAGTGCATTGATTATTCCGGTACATACGGTAACAGTAATTGCATTATTCATTTTACATTTCTTTTACTCCTTCCATGTTCCACTAACTACTAATTGCAGTTTTCAGAGACGTCAAAGTGCCAAACTTTTGTCCTGCAGGACTTCTTTTACATGGCTGGAAATCTAAGGACACAAGGCTGGCATACTTGGACATTTTCAACTAATACAGGATTCAACTGAGATCGAACCCACCACCTTGAGCTCAGAAGACTGGTGCTCTACCATCTGAGCTACTCAGCCCAGTGACAAGAAAACAATTTAGCAAAATACGGCCAGAAGAAGAGAGAGAAGATTGATTGACAGGAAGACCTTGAAACACTGAGGACAGGGTTAGTTGAGTTTTGTGAAGGAAGTGTTGGGGGAGGGCAAGACATAAATATGACCAAAAAAATTAAAGTAGATGTAGAATGCAATAGGTATGTAGACATCAAGAGGTTTGTATAGGATAAGGTGGAGACCACGACAAGAACAAAAACAATAATAATATAAAATACAGCAGAATGTGATTAGTTATACAGTCATGAAAGCAAATAACAAGAACTTTCAAGTTAGCACCAATAATCTATAAATACTTAATTTGCATAGTTCTGCCATGTAAACTGAGATATCACTTAATTAGGCACAGCCCTTACCCCACTACACTGCAAGTCATACAGTCACCATTGAAGCAGAATACCTATCTAGCATCAATTAAACTTGCAAACCATAGCAAGAATATAGGGGGGAAAAAATAAAATACACAGGTGGTTCAGTAAGTATAAAAGGAATCTCACATCTGAATCATTCTTAATTTCATTAGAATTTCAGACCTAAACAGAGCTGGAATATCATTGCTTCACCTCATCACCCTAAGACTGCACACAATATCAGTTAAAATATACAAACATCAGTTGATAGATGGTAGGGTAGATGGAAACGGGGTCAATAGTTGAGACATGGTAGTGTGGTTCTTTTCTTCCCTTCTAAAGGTGCATTACAACACTAGGGCACACGAGTTGCTATCGTGCGCCACTGGAGGGTAATGGACCATCTCATATACACCCTGCATCAACAGATAAGGTAGATGCATCAGTAGCTGACACTTTAATTACACTTTTTCTTACACAATCCAGAGAAAAATTTGCTAAACAAGTCACACATTATTTTTATGTACCATCCGATAGATCTCTTTGTGCCAACAAGATGCATAAAAAGAATATATCCATGCAATCAATAATTATATTTTAGAAGTAATTTTAAAATGTGAGTTTTTGTACCTGTAGATGACACCTCATTTTTCATCTCCTAAGGTTGACACTTTTTGCACCTATAGCCAACAGATTATACGGTATGACATAACAAAATAAAGTACCCTTTAATCAACTAATCATTGTTTATAAGTTACAGCCTAAACATTACAGATATCCTGTACATTATAAGCAGAATACTCCTCCTAACCTTGACAAAAGGGCAGATTTTGGTACCCCTTATTTTGAAGCTGCCATATTTACTGGCATTCCTCGTTTAACCTCATCCAAGGCAGCACCCATAGATGACTGTTGGTACTTTAGAAATTTACTTTGTTGAGGGTCTATTTTACATCAACAACTGAAATATAGGTGTAACAAAATGTTTAAAATATACACACCGTGTATCTTTTTTTTCTTTCTTTTTTGCTAGTGGCTTTACGTCGCACCAACACAGACAGGTCTTATGGCGATGATGGGATAGGAAAGGGCTAGGAGTGGGAAGGAAGCAGCCGTGGCCTCAGTTAAGGTACAGCCCCAGCATTTGCCTGGTTTAAAAATGGGAAACAATGGAAAACCATCTTCAGGGCTGCCGACAGTGGGATTCGAACCCACTATCTCCCAGATGCAAGCTCACAGCTGCAAGCCCCTAACCGCACGGCCAACTTGCTCAGTACACTGTGTATCAGCTTTGGATTATGGTTTATATCAGCTGCCTACACCTGACACTTACACAGCTTCAAGTTCCTGTATTGGGAAATCACATAAAAAGAAATATTATCTAGCTAGCATGTATGTACAACCTTTGTCCCGTTTCTCTACGGGGTCGGGTATCAGTTTCTCTACGGGGTCGGGTATCAAGAGAGATGAATCTTCATAGCAAGTTTTTATGACTGGATGCCCTATGTGATGCCAACCTCATCAGAGGAGTTAATGAGATGAAATGAATGATGTGGTATAAATAGTAGAAAGGGAGACGGTGAAACGTGGTGCCAGCACATAGCCTATTCCTGTCAAATAGCACCAAGGGGTCTGCTCAAGGCTTCATGCCCCCATCCGACGAACAAATCACCATAACAGCGTCATATGAGCACTGTGGAGATGTTAGGATTCCCCCCCCCCCGTTATTTGCTTTACTTCGCACAGACACAAATAGGTATTATGGCGACGATGGGATAGGAAAGGCCTGGAAGTGGGAAGGAAGCGGCTATAGCCTTAATTAAGGTACAAGGCTACAGCCCCAGCTTTTGCTGGTGTGAAAATGGGAAACCACAAAAAAAAAAAAAAAAAAAACTTCAGGGCTGCCGACAGTGGGGTTTGAACCCACTATCTCCCGGATGCAAGCTCTGTTTGGAATTTAATCCAGGCGTTTGGCATGCAATCTGGTGATTAGAAATTGAATACCACCAACTCTCCTACCCTGCCGCCAACATTCTGATGGTGAAATTTTTTCGACCAACATGACGCCTTAACGAGCATGGACACCATATCTATATCTAGTTAGTATAAATTGAATGTTCCTAATTTGAAACAGACCAAAATAATATTTTCACACTAAGCTGATACAAGAGTTAGGTATAGGTATAAGGCCCCACTATGGTATACCAACGGCTGACCCTCCATAATTTATGTGATAATTTATAACTCACTTCAGCCACCATATAGAATTCACATACTGTACATTCACTTAACATACTATCAAACATTGATTTACTTCCAGAACACAATAAACAAAATATAATACCTTATTTACTTGCACTAACCTCCTTATGAAAAATGCTAAGGTTCCCTCCAAACTTTGTTTGCTGATGTTCCCCTTCAAACAAAGGACTTGCAGATCTAGATCATAACTTGAATTAATAACAATTTATTTTTTCTTCCAAAGAGGAACACTGAAACTACAAACTGATACAAAAAGAAATTAAGTATGAGAAGTTAGGTTGTCAGCTATAGGTACATCTACCTGATCCATCCTACTGGACCATTGAAGAAGTGGTTTTCAGTGAGCTATTGTGTCCTGATGTCAGACATTTGATCCTGATTTCTTCCATGCCCAAAGAGATGCCTTGTTATACTGTAAAAACAAGTACTTAAAGAAATATAAGTAGAATATGTACCAAGTCCATACCATGTTTTATACGGGTATGTAAAGAGATACACGTATTTACGCAAAGAGAGATCCCGTTTCCGTATTTACTGAACCACCCTCATAACACATTTTGAATATGGCAGGGTAGCAGGTACAACAGTAAAGGATTTCTATGAGTGCTTCACATACCACATTTACAAAGTTGAATGGATTTTGTTACAACAAGCAACTCATTGGCAATCCAGAGGAACAGGGGTTAGAGTTGATGGCAAGAATTGTGCAAGCAAGCAAACTGACATGCCACAATCTTGTAAATCATATCATAACTCGACACTGTTAGGTAAATAAGTTGTACGTAGTCGTAAACAGGCCACAAGAGTTGGCGGTCATGTTGAGCACCATTGTTGTAAGCAAAGAACAAGATAATTGGTAAC
Organism: Anabrus simplex; assembly: GCF_040414725.1. Lineage (NCBI taxonomy): Eukaryota > Metazoa > Arthropoda > Insecta > Orthoptera > Tettigoniidae > Anabrus > Anabrus simplex. Next base: position 43,636,293 of record NC_090266.1, on the reverse strand, counting down.
CACATTTTTCTGAGTTTGGTGGTGAATGTCCTTGTTTGAGGAATGAACCAATAAATCCTAATCCTCAAGTGGCACAGAAATCTAATGAACATTTCCCATGACTATTAACTTCCTTATATTCTCCCAACTCTTCCTTTGCATGTTTTGCTATTCTAGCTCCTATACTGGCACTGAAATCACTACCACACAACAGTTTTACTGTTCACCCTCTCCATTTCACAATAACATTTTTGTTCACATGATGAATATTCTGGTGACCTTCAGCATAATTCCAGGAACTGCTGAATCAACTCTTATTATTACAGTGATTCATTCAAGTACCAAACAATATGCTATATTTTGTGATATCTTGAAGAAAAACACAAATCCCCACTGTGTCCAATTATTGGCAACACCTGATAGAAACAGGGCTTTCCTCATACTAAAATACCACAAATGCATCCCATCACACTCATCTTGCTTGCCGGGCCAATTCTACAGCTTTTCTTCAATAACTACCAATGATGTAAGAGGCAACTTGTGGAATCCTACCCTTCAAACAGAATATTTCACTCAATCAACATACTTAAAGTAGCAATGTGTTGACTGTATTAGAAAGCCAATGAAGGACTTAGCCAGGCAACACTATAATTTAAGGCTTGTAAATATTTAAAGAAGAGTGCTGCCTGTGAGGGAATATACCATATGGGAGATAACTACGGCATGACTCACTCTGTAGTAAATAAAGACCCCGTCTTTAATTTCGTACATCAGGTTGGTTTGATGGGAATAGTTGACATCACTTTTCACATATCCTGAAAAGTGCAGAGAAACTAAACAAAGACTAATGTCAAAAACACACATAAAAGGACTTAGGAACACTGAAGAAGTCTCAGATCCAACTGTCAAATTTAACATGGAATTGCCTGTACTAGGCTTGTGTTAAGAGAAAAGTATACCCGTGCATAGATATCACATACATGCCAACAATTTATGAGAAACTTCTGTTTTTCAAGTTTAAAGGATTTCGAAGTGCAAAACCAAACTGAAAATAGTAAATTGCATATTTCCATTTAATACTTATATCTCTTCCTTAAGATTACTTCCATTCGTAACAAATTTATAGACAGCGCCTCCAGTAGTTTTTACAATCTGATACCATCAAGTACTAACACTTGTACTGGCCCAGCCTTATAATTTACCATTAGCATTCTCAGTGCAATACAAAACTGCCAGTAGTGATATCCACCTGACGTCCAACAATGTTGATCAATGAACAGTCTTCATTATAGTATGTCATCATCTACTTAATGAAGGAAACAAACACAGCCCACATAGTCTCATTGGTGTTAGGCTTCATACTTTCAGCCTCAAAGTCAAGGTCCAGCAACTCACGAACTCGTCTCATGGCCAATTCGTAATCATCATCGTTTAGTGGCGCAAATGCATTCTCTAGCACATCTGAAGCATGAGCAAGGAAGATAAGGGATAACACTCGCTTGTCCATGCGATGTGGGTCATTCACCCATTTGGTCAAAACAGCATCCTGCACCTATGAAAGACACAAGACAAATATAAGTTTCCAAAATTCTCATACATATATATGACAAAATCTAGTTTCACGAGAGGATATACAAATGAGCAAATTCAGTTGTCTTTGTCACTGAATGTACCAATAAAGAACAAAATGATCAATCACTACTAATCTGCATTTAGGGCAGTTGCCCAGGTGGCAGATTCCCTATCTGTTGTTTTCCTAGCAGCCTTTTCTTAAATGATCGCAAAGAAACTGGAAATTTATTGAACATCTCCCTTGATCGACTGATAAGACCAGGGAACACAATTTTTACCTCTGGGAAAGTAAAAACTATTTCTTGTCCGGTTGTATATATTTATTTATTTGAAATATGATATCCGAAATAGTTAATAGAGTCTGAATAGCAAATTTAAATTAGAAAAAAACCTGACTTACAGCTTTCAAGGTTGTAGCATTGGAATTAAAGGTGTGATGATAGCCAATGTGAGTAACAGAGGAAATAACAAAACAAATATAAAACACATTTTGACATTGAAAGACATATGTTTTTGTACTAAAGCCTTTCTAGCCAGAGTCACGTGCTATGGGATGGAGTGGACCACACAACCAACGACTCAATGCAGCGTGTTGGGTGGCAGTAAATAACCTGACTCTCTAAAGAGATCAATGACTTTGGGTGGAGGAGCTCCTTTAACTGGGTGCTGGTCCACCAGTGGAGGAAATGCCACTGAAACTCAGCAGGTGCCATTTGTTCTGCTGGTTAGGGGCGGTTGCAAAATGCGCGTGTTCTCCGGGTTAAGAGCGGCATCATTCAAACCTGGCAGTTAGGTATAAAATACTGTTGCCATTGATGCTTTTATGGCCCGTACTTATAGACATGATATCGGCTTTTGGGCTTATGCCGTGTCAAGAAAATAAGGTGAAATTCCTCACGTTACGCGGAGAACTTCGCTCTACGTCTTCGGAAGAAAATCTCGACTGTTCACGAGAAAGGCTTCTCAAGAATGATGTTTGAATTTAGACATTATAATAGAAGTGGAAGTGGTACGTTCATTCGTCACCAGATGGCTCACTGGATGCAGTACAGCACTAGCGTTCAAAGCTGACGGAACCACCAGAATCAGTCTGAGAGGGAGTCACACGTGAAAGTATGATATAGACACAAGCCTGGAATGAAACATCTGGCTATGAGGAACGTACGAATTTGGAAAACACTGAAACAAAATAACAAGAGAGAAGGGACAGGGAAATCCTTCATGGCTGGCAATGACGTATTACTTAATTGATAGCCAGTGTCCCTGCTGACATTGTTAGCATTTCTGCGTATTTCCACAGCTTCCTGTATAATCCTGGACCTGTAGTGTCTAGTGTGGGTAAGAGCTCGAGCATCTTGGAACATGACATCATGACCCGACGATAGAGCGTGTACAATTATTGCCAATTTGCCCGGCTGGTTAAGGCGAATATTTCGTTTATGTTCCTTGATATGAGTACCAATGGACCGGCATGTTTGGCCAATGTACAACTTGCCGTAAGTACAGGGAATTTCTTATACCCCAGGATGTAAAAGTGGGGACAATTTGTCCTCGGTTTTTACCCAGACTGTGGACAGTTTTAGTGATGGTGCCAAACCCGGTTTTTATACTGTGTTTGCAGACGACCTTGGCAATTCGATCTGTGGTGTTGTGAATGTAAGGCAGGCAGGCAGGCAGGCAGGCAGACAGTTCCCCTCACTTCTTTCTTCTGTGAGCTTTGCTTGGTCATTTCTCTGGGACGCAGGGCTCTATGAATCTGCAAACTGCTGTAACTATTACCCTTGAACGTGACTTTGAGTGTGTCCATCTCTACCTGGATATTTGACGGCTCACAAATTCGTCTTGTCCTCATGGTGAGTGTCGTGACAATGTCTGTTTTTGTGCTGGATGGTGGTGAGAATCTGCATGTGTGGGTAGGCTTATGATAGATGGTATGTCCTTTAAGGAGCCGTCCGGTTTTTTTCTTACTAGAACATCCAAGAAAGGAAGGCATCTGTCCGACTCCATCTCCATCGTTAGAAACCAATGAAGTTTCTCAGGACCTTCTGTCCAGACCACAAATGGATCATAAACATACCTCCACCAAATCATCGGTTTGACGGGCGCCGAAGCAACAGCCTCCTCCTCAAAGGGCTCCATAAAGAAATCAGCCACTACGGGTGAAAGTGGACTTTCCATAGCCACTCCATCCGTATGTTCGTAAAAATTCCCACCCACAAGAAATAGCTGGAAGTCATGCAGTGGTAAAATAACTAAGTAATGTCCTCAGAGAACAGATGTTCAGTGAGAGACATGACCGAGTCAATTGGCACTTTAGTAAACAAGGCCTCCACATCGAAACTCACCAAAAGTGCATTAGGTTGAACGGTTATAGTTGACAACTTGTTGACGAAATACTGAGAGTCCCTAATGTATGATTCAGTACATCCTAGGTGTGGCTGAAGCAATTTGCTTAGGTATTTAGCCAGAGCATATGTAGGAGAACCTATCACACTAACAATAGGTCTGAGGGGAACATAATCTTTATGGATCTTAGGAATCTAGGTGGCACTGCGTCCCTGGGGACAGATGTTTTTTTTTTTTCCCCGCTATTTGCTTAACGTCGCACCGACACTGATAGGTCTTATGGCGATGATGGGAGAGGAAAGGGCTAGGAGTGGGAAGGAAGCAGCCGTGGCCTTAATTAAGGTACAACCTCAGCATTTGCCTGGTGTGAAAATGGGAAAACACGGAAAACCAGGGCTGCCGACAGTGGGGTTCGAACCCACTATCTCCCGGACGCGAGCTCACAGCTGCGCGCTCCTAACCCCACAGGCAACTCGCACGGTGGGGACAGATGTTTAGCCTCCTCTCTCGGAACTGAAGATTGCCTTAAGAGCTTCACCGTGGCGTTGGACACACGAGTGGTAGGGTAACGTGAGCTCAGTCTGTAAACAGTCTCTGGCAATATAGCCGAGATCTTATCTCGCCTCTTGTCAAATTGGGCGCGGGTACAACAGCGGACCTTATGAGTCTCACACATTTTTGTCTTTACTCCTCAGCCTCATCCATAGGTAGTTTGAGGATGGTTGCCTCAACGGAAGTAATTAACTCCTCAGTGGAAATTTTAGAGGGAGCGACAGCGAAATTAAGACCACTAGCTAGAACTGCCATTTGGTTCTCGTCCAAGGATCTCTTGGAAAGATTGACAACAGTTTTACTAGCATCCGGGTTCATGTAAGAGATCGCCTGTCACCGAGCTAGTCGGAGGAACTTAAATTTCTGTCTGAATGACAGATGGTTGAATTTGCGTTCAGCCAGTATAGGAGTAATGCGATCGAAAGACAACCACAATTCCTGAGAGAGAGAGTTGCTTAACAGCAGGTGTAAATGAAACAACTCTCGGGAGACTGAGTCCAGTTCCTTACGGGTGTAATGCAGTCTCTCGATCACAAGAGCCTTGCTAGCGCCTTGATATATTCTCCTGGCCTTTGGAGTATTTAACGTGTGCTTCAGCTTCACACAGTTGGGAATGATTGTTGTTACTACAAAGATGCACACAAGAAATGCTATCAATTGTGTACAGTTTTATTTACAAATTATACACACACACACACACACAAACTAATAAATGCCTTCTTGAACAAAACACCACTATGAAGATAAGAAGAATACTGCCACAATAGCACTGCAACGTACTACCAATCACAACATGAATTCACATACTCGATTAATGACTTGCACTCACATTTCTTGTTAAACAACTCTACTCCACCCTCAAGACTGCCTCTCGTCTGGGTAAAACCAAGGACAAATTGTCCCCACTTTTACATCCTGGGGTATACGGAATTCCCTGTACTTGTGGTAAGGTATACATTGTATTAAATAACACTTGTATGTTTTATTATTCATCCACCTATTCAATTCATTACAATTTTAAAAATTAGGACATTGTCCTTATCAAAGTTGTTAACATGAAATTAATATATGGTACATGTTTCGCCTATCAATAGTAGGCATCATCAGCCACATTTTTCACCTTAGGATAGATCAGGTACCTGATTGGAAATAATTTATGAATGCTGTTAAAAACTATGTCGTTTAAAATGTATTGGAGATTGTTAAACACTATTACAATATAAAATGTAGTATGCTGTTATTTGACAATATTTGTGATAATATTGGAGTCTAAAAACATGATAATTATTTGACAATTATGACATATTAAAAGATATTACAATAGAGATAAAAATCAGAAAACACATTCCATTTAGTTGTCAGATGGCGTATTGTTAAAAACTTATGGAAAGTTGAGCAATGGTAACGGTCGTTGGTTCTTGAAGTTATTAAATATTGATTTTCATTTATTTGCTTATAAATATTGGAGAATTTTCATATGGTCTGGTTCCTTTTGAGATAATAGTAGTTGGAAATGTTGGTGCCATAGGCTATATTAAAGTCTTTGTAGGCGCCATTAGACCATCTTCTTTGATGTGGTAAGAGTTTGTAATGGGTATGGCTCTTTGCTGTTGGGCGTGTTGAGGTGAGCGTATTAGTTGGAAGGGAACGTTGTTGTCATTCGGTGGTTAGCCAAAGATATGAGTTCTGTAATTAAAGAGTTAATTTGAAAATTTAATGAATAACCATAATTGGAATTAAGGAGCTGAATAGTGGAAGTTAAATGAAGAGTGTCGACACTTACCCCTTCGACAGCTGAGATGTTAGCTTACGTTGAGAGTTTTAGAGTAACTGGCAGTCGTCGAGCTCTTACTACGTGTGTTGTATTTCTGAAGTCTTGGTGGAGGGGGGTTGAGCTTGGGAAGGCGTGGCTGAGGGCCCATTCGCTGCGCGTGAGGAGGAGTTGTCGGCAGTGGGAGGAGGGGAGGGGGGTGTGAGTGTGTTGGACTGTTGGGGGTGTTTACTGATTTTTGTAATAGAATTGATATCTGTTCATAAAGAGGACTTTTGTTATCTACTGCGTCGTTTAAGTTCTTGTCTTTGTTAAAGTGTTGATCTAAGAAGATGTATAAGTTTTTGTATTCTGTCATGACCTTACCTTTTTCAATTCTTTTTAAAATTTGTAAATCCTGATCTATTGTAGTAAATTTGTGACCTGTTTCTTTCATGTGGTTACTCATCGCAGAGAATTTATTATGTTTTTGGGCGTTATAATGTTCTGCATATCTAGTTGAAAAACAGCGGCCAGTTTGACCAACATAAGAAAAATTACATAATGAACATTTGAGTCTATATATACCCGAGCTTGAATATTTATTATTGGTTCAATTGACTGAGTTATGATTAAAAAATAAATTTTGATTTGTATTTTGTGTTGTGTAAGCGATTTTTACCTCATGTTTTCTTAAAGGATTGGTGATTTGATGGATTTTTGGGTTGGTATATGTGAATTTCGCGAATTTTGGTTTGTTGGGTTTTATTGGAGAAAGGTTTGTGGTTAATTTAACTTCAACTATTCAGCTCCTTAATTCCAATTATGGTTATTCATTCAATTTCCAAATTAACTCTTAAATTACAGAACTCATTATATCTTTGGCTAACCACCGAATGACAACAACATTTCCCTTCCAACTAATACGCTCACCTCAACACGCCCAACAGCAAAGAGCCATACCCATTACAAACTCTTACCACATCAAAGAAGATGGTCTAATGACGCCTACAAAGACTTTAATATAGCCTACGGCACCAACATTTCCAACTACTATTATCTCAAAAGGAACCAGACCATATGAAAATTCTCCAATATTTATAAGCAAATAAATGAAAATTAATATTTAATAACTTCAAGAACCAACGACCATTCCTATTGCTCAAATTTCCATAAGTTTTTAACAATACGGCAGGCATCTGACAACTAAAATGGAATGTGTTTCCTGATTTTTGTCTCTAGTGTAATATCTTTTAATATGTCATAATTGTCAAATAATTATCATGTTTTTAGACTCCACTATTATCACAAATATTGTCAAATAACAGCATACTACATTTTATATTGTAATAGTGTTTAACAATCTCCAATACATTTTAAACGACATAGTTTTTAACAGCATTCATAAATTATTTCCAATCAGGTACCTGATCTATCCTAAGGTGAAAAATGTGGCTGATGATGCCTACTATTGATAGGCGAAACATGTACCATATATTAATTTCATGTTAACAACTTTGATAAGGACAATGTCCTAATTTTAAAAATTGTATTGTATTGAATAGGTGGATGAATAATAAAACATACAAGTGTTATTTAATACTAATATTTTCAATACGGACCCAAAAATGAATTTTATCACATGTAAGGTATACATTGGCAAAACATGCCGGTCCATTGGTACTCTTATCAAGGAACATCAACGAAATATTCGTCTCAACCAGCCAGAAAAATCAGCAACAAGTGAGCACGCTCTATCGTCGGGTCATGATGTCGTGTTCCAAGATGCTCGAGCTCTTACCCACACTAGACACTACAGGTCCAGGATTATACAGGAAGCTGTGGAAATACGCAGAAATCCTAACAATTTCAACAGGGACACTGCCTATCAATTAAGTAATACGCGATTGCCAGCCATCGAGGATTTCCTTGTCCCTTCACTCTTGTTATTTTGTTTCGGTGTTTTCCAAATTCGTATGTTCCTCATCGCCAGATGTTTCATTCCAGGCTTGTGTCTATGTCATACTTTCACGTGCGACTCCCTCTCAGACTGATTCTGATGGTTCCGTCACCTGCACCACGTCCGGCGAGTGACCTTGTGACGAATGAACGTACCACTTCCACTTCTATTATAACGTCTAAATTCAAACCTCATTCTTGAGAAGCCTTTCTCATGAACAGTTGAGATTTTCTTCTGAAGACACAGAGCAAAGTTCCCTGCGAAAAGTAAAGAATTTCACCTTATTTTCTTGACAAGGCATAAGCCCAAAAGCCTATATCATGTCTATAGGTATAAAATACGAAGGCGGGTTTTTATCAACCTCCGATTGCGCAGGTAAAGAACCACACAAGCTGTGGGAACTGTTCGCGCATGGAAGGTGACTGCGCAAGTCCTCCCCTCTACCCGTGGTCACAGCTTACTTCCTCTCACCAGTGTGAGCCGAGGTATTGGCACGGAAACATGGCCGCTACTATTGACGCTCCCGCCAAATGTGAGGTGCATAGTGTGATACATTTCCTTCAAGTAGAAGGGAATAGTGCAGCTGACATTCATCAACAAATGAGTCGAGTATACGGTCCAAACGTTATGAGTGATGGTGTTGGGGGTGAATGGTGCAGGAAGTTCAAAGAAGGCCGGACCGATGTTCACGATGAAGGGGGGCAAGGGCGCAAGCCTGTCGCTTCATGACATTGTTCACGAAATTTAATAAGAGGTTTGCAAGAACCGAAGGTTTACCGTAAGCGAGTTGTGTGAGAAATTTCCTGCAGTTACAAGGTCATCTGTTAGATCCTAACAGAACACCTGCGCTACAGGAAATTGTGCGCCCGATGGGTTCCGAAGATGTCTGATGACCACAAAAGTCGCCGGATGGCAGCAGCGTTGACGTTTCTTACCCGTTATGATGCTGAAGGTGGCAATTTGTAGAAGAAAATTGTGACTGGCGATGAGACTTGGGTTTCGTACGTCACCACCGAAACAAAACAACAATCACGTCAATGGATGCACACGCACTCACCAAACAAACCGAAGTTTAAGCAAACCTTCAACAACAGGAAGATGATGGCTACAGTCTTTTGGGACCAAAGAGGTGTGTTGCTTGTTGAGTTCATGGAACGGGGGGTCTACGATCAATGCAGCTGTTTATTGCCAGAATTTACGACTGCGGAGGGCCATACATAAACGACGAGGCATGCTGACGTCTGGAATCCTCTTCGTTCATGACAACACACGCACTCACAGTGCTCGTGTCACCCAACAACTTCTGCAGGAGGAATTTCGGTGGGACGTTTTTGACCACCCATCGTGCAGTCCCAATTTAGCGCCAAGTGACTTCCACCTCCTCCCGGGACTGAAAAAGTGGCTGGAAGGCAGAGGTTCCAGGAGGATGAAGATCTTCAAACCAACGTTCGGGCCTATCTGAACTCACTGGCGGCAACATACTGTGCAGAGGGGATTGAAAAGCTTGTCCACAGGAATGACAAATGCCTCAACCTTCATGGTGATTATGTTGAAAAGAAACCACGTGTACCTAACATTTGGTAATAAATTCATTTGGATACGTACACTTGTCTTTCATTTATGACCCTCCGGAGTTTGAAAAAAAAAACGCCCTCGTACCTTTGGGTGTGGTGAGCCGTTTGTAATAACAGCCTATAATGAAGCATCAAAGTGGACCAGGGGCCTATTCCACGAACGAACTTTGCAACTTTTCACTTTGCACTTTTCAGTTTAGATTTTGTTCCACCATCACTTTTCAGATTTAGCTTGCAAAGTGAGAAGTTAGGAATCTTGTCACTTTTCAAGCCTGTTATGTTCCTCCATTGGTACAGAAATGCAAAGTGCAAAGAAATAAAGTGAAATTCTTCATAAATCTTGCAAAGAGATTATTCTCTTTTCATCTGTTAATTAACAAGTATGTACACTAGTTTCTCGGCGTAGAATTTGGTTTAGTGATATAAACACGTTATGACGAGAGCTTTTGTTAGCATCAAGTGAGGACAGTGATGAAAAATCCATGTACAAAGACAGGATTAATTTTCATAAGCTCACTTCGACGGACTTTCGCAAGTGATATCGTATTACCCCAAAAGAGGCTGACTATATTCTTGAAATGACCGGTCATTTATTGAAACATGCAACAAAAAGAAGTAAATTCCTTTCCGAAAAAGAACAAATTCTTATATGCTTACATTGGTTAGTAAATGGTGCCCAGCTGCACGGTGTAGCACCAATGCATGGGACATCAAAATCAATTATTTGCAGAACTGTTACCAAAGTCGTAGATATTATAGTAATTGTAATATTTCCTAACAGTACGTTGGCCTGATAATCCACATAATATAGCAACGGGATTTCTAATGAAAGGTGCATTTCCTTCTGCGTGTGGATGTGTTGACGGTACTCTCGTTAACATTGATGTGTGTCATCATTTGAGAGGTTACTTTTAAAGTTGGCAAAAAGGATGTCACGTTTCTCCTTGACAACTTCCATCACAGCCAGCTTCTTGTAATAAACTTTCTTTCCTATGATAAAATACTTTAATGGTACCACCATTATACCGTCAAGTTCGCCGCGAAAAGTAAAGCATTAAAAATCATAGAGTATTTGGCCTATACAGTTTGATCATGGAATAAACTCGATCGGATCACTCATTCGCAAAGACTTTTCACTTTGCGAAAAAACTGAAAAGTACAACCTAGATCAGGGCCTCTCAAACGCCCAAAATCTCACGCATGCAGATCGAGGCGCAAGAGCTCCGTGCACTGTGCATCGGTGCCGCTCTGCATGGCTCGGATCAACGTTTCGTCTCTGGGCCACTCGGCTAAGCTCGGCTCTACTCAGCCCGGATTTGGAGCGCTACAGCGCAAGTGGGGCAGAGGGAGACAGGCGGAGTGAGCAAGACAGGCGTGAGGAACGAGAAAGTAAGTGCTATTGCTCCAAATTGACTCTGGTCAACCAAGCCAAGTCGTCTTTTGCACCGTGCACAGTGCATGCACCATGCACCACGCGCATGCACCCTGACAGGCCCTGACCTAGAACATGGTGGAACAGAAAGACTTTGCACTTTGCAAGAATTGAAAAGTGCAAAGTTGAAAAGTTGCAAAGTTCGTTCGTGGAACAGGCCCCAGAACAAAGATGTAAGGAGTACTCCTGAAGTACCGTGCTTCTCATGTGTCTTCAGGGAGGTGCAAGAAGTAGACAGAGGTTGGTGATTCACAGCCTGATCCAGGATCTCCCTGGATAAGAGTGACAGAGGAAGAATTGTAATTAAAAGTGGATTAAGAATCTACTACAATTCTTTATTTTTTCCTAGTTTGCTAATGGTTTAATGTGTCACAAATGTAAACAGGTTTTCGACAATGCGAGGATGAGAAAGGACTAAAACTGGAAAGACAGCAACCATGGCACTAATTAAGGTACAGTCCAGGAGTGAATATTTGAAATTAAGGCAAGTTTAAAGCCATTCTACCCATATAATGTAGTCAACTCATAATTTAAGTTCAAAAGCAGGTTTGCTCTGTAAGGGACATAAAATTTCCCTCAATGCCCTTACTTCATGCTGTAGGTGTCTGTCTTCATAGCATAACAGTTGGTGTTATTAGCTGCCGTCCTCAGTGGCCCGGGTTTGATTCCGGGAACTGCCAGAAATTTAAGAATGGCAGGAGGGCTGGTATGTGGTTATAGCAGTACATGCAGCTCACCTCCAATGGGGGTGTGCCAGAAAAGAGCTGCACCACCTCAGGATGAGGATACGAGTTGACTATGCTGTAGGTTTAAATGAATCATATGAGGCCATGAACCCAATTTTTGTAAAATATATAAGGCTAGAAGGAAGAGAATAAACCAAATACTATACATGATAATAAGCTTTTGGACGTTTGCTGTGTCGGAAAACAAGGTGAAATTCTTTACGTTTCACAGAGAACATTGCTCCGTGTCTGTAGAAGAAAATCTAGCCCGTTCACGAGCAAGACTTCTTCAATAATGAAAGTTTGAATTTAAGGATCCTTTACTATAGTAAGCGGTACTCTCGTTTGTCACTAGATGGTTCAGTGTGCACTAGCCTTCCAAGTGCGAGGTGATGGCAGCATCTTAGATCCAATTAAGATGATGTTGGATTATACGTGCGTTGCGGAGTAAACAGCAAGGTCATCAGATGAATCAGGGACGAATGGTGGAAGATATAAATAAAAATGAAATAAATTGCAACAAAAACCTGGATAGAAGAACAGAATAGAGCTGAAGATTGAAAGAAGAGTGTGCAGCACATACCGTACATCCTTCCCCTGCCGCCTGAGACTCACTCATTTTTCTTGTTTATTTTTTTCCCACTACACACTTCTCTTTCCATCTTTGACTCTATTCTAATCTTCTACCCTGTCAGTTTTTTGCTGCAATTTATTTGATTTTTTATTATATTTCTTCCTACCACATTCATCCCTGACCACGCGTGTTATGTTTCTTGGATTCTGAGTGTCTTCTGCAATCATCTCATCCACAGAGAGCCACCAACCCATTGTTTTCACTAACACATGAAGCAAGTAGGCATGGCCATTCCTTTGGGTAACAGTCTCAATATTTTTTTAATACTGGCACTGCTATCTTCTTTGCAACTTGACAAATGCTGCACTTCATTTTTACAAAACCAAGTGCTTCTTTTTAGAATCGACGACTAGAAAGAATAATTAGAACTGTAATGCACTAAAGTACCACCCACTTCAATCCATAATACCTGGCACCTCTGGATACCCAACCTACCTCACAGTACATTGACTCATCCATCCAACCCTCCACACATGCGCTGTGCTGCAAAGAATAGAGTCTTTTACGAGAGACTGGTCGAACGGTTGGTATCCAAGATATTCTAAAAAGAGGAACAGCACAGTAGGAGTAAAATGGAACATGCCTGCAGCTCTACAGCAGCAACAGTGTCATATAAGTCTTTGCGAGGCATGCAGGGATTCGGCGTTGCCTTACAGAATCGTAGCATGGTTGGTCAAATCCTTCAATGACACACGATAGTGTGCGAACGACATGCCTAGGCTGAGTTGCCCTGGTGTCAGTGATGAGGGCATGCAGGGTTGCTGGGAACGAATAAAACCTACACAGTTTGAGTTAGCACAAGAGATAGGCTAACACCTAAAGCTGCGTTTCACATCCTAGCCTTGGCAGGAGAAAACCTGCATCGTGGCAGGTTAGGCACCATTGGATGGAATTGTAAAAATGGCAACAATACGATGCAGCGCAAACCCACTTGGAATGCTATGAGCACAAAGGGGAGGTTTTCTTAATATCGTATCATAACAATGCATGCGACATGGGGCCTAATAATTCTATTATTATTAAAAGCTGCTTTACGTCGCACCAGCACAGATAGGTCGTATGGCGACGATGGGATAGGAAAGGCCTAGGAGTGGGAAGGAATCGGCATTGGCCTTAATTAAGGTACAGCCCCAGCATTTGCCTGGTGTGAAAATGGGAAACCACAGAAAATCACAGTTCGAACCCACTATCTGCTGGATGCAAGCTCCTAACCACATGGCCAACTCACCCGGTACAATTAAATAGAAATACGGCATGATTATAAAATTAAAAATCCTTTAGTATTTGAATGCACACTAAGAAACTAACAGACACTAAAGGGACTGCCAGACTGACGAGTGCGCGCGGCAAACAGGTGAATCATACATTACTTTCATGTGGCTATTGCAAGCCTGGCACAGCTCCTGTAACGCAGACCTCTGACGAGGGTGGGCGGTATCTGCTAACCCAAACTGAAATCTCAATCTAACAAACTGTGCCATTACAGGTTCCCACGAAAGTCGAAAGTGTGGTGGTGATGAGGTGATGATAATTCTGGTGCATGACTGTTATAGCATCATCATTTTAACACATATCATACCCCAAGGACAGATTGTGAATGCCCATTATTACCGCTCATTTTTGGAACATCATCTGCAATCAGCATCGCGCAAGAAGTTACAACACGCTCTGGAGGTGCCTCTCATTGTTTTGCAGAACAATGCTCTGCTGCACGCCATGCAACCAGTGACTGATAAAGCTGGGAAGTGCTCTAATAAAGGAACTGCTTCGTGGCATCCGCTTCCGAACTGTTCCCGAAGTTCTACAGGCAATAGACTGCTCCATCTGCACCAGCCAGAGAACAAGTACTACTACTGCTTTAACATCGCTGGCAAACTGTAGATCTCTTATAGACGTATCTCCTTTGTCATCATCATCATCATCATCATCATCATCATCATTTCCCTTTATCCAGCTGTAGCCGGGTAGGGCCAAATATGGTTCCTCTCCACTTTCTTCGGTCTTTCCACCACTCCTCCTCCAACACTGTGTCCCAGTCCAGGTTTCTTTCTATAATGCTGCGTTGGATGGTATCCTTCCATCTCAATCGTGGTCGTCCACGGCCTCTCCTTCCTTGGATTTGCATTTCCATCACCTTTTTTGGCATTCTTTCGTTGCTCATTCGCTTTATGTGCCCAAACCATCTTAGTCGGCTCTTCTCTATTCTATCATTCATTTTTTCCACTCCAATTTCTTCCCGGATTTTCTCATTCCTTATTTTGTCTCGTCTACTCTTCTGTATCATACTCCTCAAGAATTTCATTTCGGCTGCCTGTATTCGACTCTCATCCTTCTTTGTCATTGTCCAAGTTTCTGCTCCGTAAGTTGTTATGGGTACGTAATACATCTTGTACATAGTATCCTTTGCTTCCATTGGCACATCTTTGTCCCATAACATATTTCTTACACTACGATAGAAACAACTTCCAGCTTGAATCCTTTTACTAATCTCAGCATCCAGTCGAGCATTCTCCATTAATTCACTCCCCAGGTATTTAAACGTTTCCACTACTTCCAGGGGCTTGTCTGCAAGTCTAATCTGACCTTTCCCTTCTTTCTCCCCTCTAGTCATAACAAGAGTTTTACTCTTTTCTACACTTATTTTCAATCCACATTCTTCAATCTTCCCATTCACCACATTCAATTGTTCTTGAACCTTCCTGTCATCTTCTCCCCAAATCACAATATCATCTGCAAATAACATCATGTTCATTTCTCTTCCTCCATATGCTGCTTTTGCTGTTCTCATGATGTCATCCATTACTATTGTAAACAGGATTGGTGATAGAACACTTCCCTGTCTCAGCCCACTAGTTATTTTGAACCAACTTGTCTTGCCAACTTGTGTTTGCAAGCAACTACAACATTCCTTATACAATGCCATGATCATTTTTATTAATCCCTGTCCAATTCCTTTTTGCACCAGACTGTCCCAAACTTTCGTCCTAGGGACACTGTCATATGCCTTTTCAATATCAATGAATGTCATCACCATATCATTCCCGTACTCCCAATGCTTTTCCATTAGTTGTCTCATAATGAAAATGGGCTCTATTGTTGACCTTCCACTTCTGAAACCAAACTGATTTTCCTGTATCTGCTTCTCAACCCTCAACCTTATTCTACTTTCCAGTATCCTTTCCATTATCTTAGCAACATGGGATATTAGAGTAATTCCCCTGTAGTTCTTCAAAACTTTCTTATCACCTTTCTTGAAAATTGGGATGATTATTCCTTTTTGCCAATCCTCAGGGACCTCCTTATTCTCCCAGACATTCCTGAGAACCCGATATGTCCACTGCAGGCCTACGGCTCCAGCTGCCTTTATCATCTCCACTGAAATTTCATCTATTCCAGCAGTTTTTCCATTCTTCATCTTTCTTACTGCCATTTCAATTTCATTCATTGTAATTTCTTTATCCATTTCTTCGTCAACTAATTGCCTTTCTTGGTCGTCCATTGAATGACTGTCATCCGTTCTTATGTTCAGCAGCTTCTGAAAATACTCTCTCCATCTATTTCTTATTTCTTCTGGCTTTGTTAAAATTATGCCACCTTCATCCTTCACAAATCTGGTGTTTACTTGATCTCTCTTTTTGTTTCTTAAGATACCATACAGTAATTTCTTGCTGCCCTGCGTATCATCTCTCAATTTCTGTGTGAATAAGGCCCAGCTTTTCCTCTTTTCTTCCTCCACTACTTTCTTGGCCAAATTCTTTGCCTCCACATATTTTCTTCTACTTTCTTCAGTCTTAGATGTTTTCCATGCTTTCCATGCCATTTTCTTTTCCTTCACTTTAATCTTTACCCTATCATTCCACCAGTGTGTTTCTTTGTCTTTCACATTTCCTGATGTTCTACCACACACCTTTTCTGCACATCCAACCAGTGCTTCCTTAAATATTTTCCATTCCTCTTCAACATTCCCCACCTCTGTCCTGGGTACCAAGGGTATTATTTCCCTTTGAAATTCTTCTTGTATGCTTTTCTCCTTCAACTTCCATACTTTAATTCTTTTCTCTCTTCTTAATTGGGGTTTTTCAATCTTTCCAACTTTCAATTTTCCTATCACAACTCTATGATCTCCACCAAAGGCTTCTTCAGGCATGGCTGTTACATCTACAAGGTTCTTCCGGTGTTCTTTCTCTATGATTATATAATCAATCATGGTCTTTGTTCGTCTGTCTCCCCAGCCATACCTTGTAATCTTCTGACTGTTCTTCTTCCTAAACCAGGTGTAGGTAGCAGGTAGGGACCCTCTTCGGAGGCAGCCCTACGCAGGGAGTGGCGCCCCTGCCTATGTGAGTCCCAGAGCACACTGACCCGGTGTGTAACATCTGGTATGGGTCCCAGCTCAGGGTTACGAGTGAAGACCTCAACGGCATCTACGGCGGAGAAGGTGGACTTCGGTACGGCGGAGATGGCGGAAGGGGCATACCCGTAGCGTCTGTACTCCAGAGTAGCGGCTACGAAAGGCGTCTGTCTCCATGTTAGGGGCGGCCTAATTTTGAACCTGGCAGTAGGTATAAAATGCCTTTGGGTGTGGCGAGCCCATCGTAACAATAGCCTATATGGACAAAGCAGATATGGTGCCTCGGAAAAGGTTAGGGCGTCCCCTGCTAAAAGCGACGCGCAGCTCTTCAGGTGCTGGGGGAACTGTGAAAAATGGGCAACCAGCACCAAACTACATCAAATCTCTTTTGTATTAATTGAAATTAATAGTTCCCACTAACAATAAAACAGGCCTTGTATATTAAAATGAAGTTTGTACATTAAGATAAGGTGACAACTTCCATTAAAACAACTCCTCATCAATTTCCAATTGATTTCTTTCTTAGTGCTCTTTATCTACTATGCATTAAGAACGGACTCCTTTTAACAATCAATAATGAGGTATTATAATGTAATAAGGCAAGATGTTTGGTGTACAAAACAAATCCTACGCCAGATAGTCATAGAAGCGTACTACTGGGGAGGACTCAACATTGTGTAATGTTCTATTTCCAAAATCAAGCTAATAAGGGAAATATTGTATTTACTCGAGTATTTCCCCCCACCCCCACATAATTTTAAGGCAAGGAACTGAGGGGGGAAGTTACATAATGTTTTCCTAGTTCGAGCTAAAATTGTAGGGACATTTTAAAGACAAATAAGAGAAATACTGACTTGTGGTCCAAAGATGTTAATAAACATATATTGAGGCATAGGTCCGCCGTGCCAATTCCGATGTGCTCTGGCCCCCTCAACCAGCAGTGACGTTCCAGCCGAGCTATCGGCCGCCGCCTACGTGTTCACTCAGGAAGAAGGACCTCATAGCGGGGCGTGCTGGTCTCCTTCTACTATCTCTATATAGCCGTTAGTGATGACCAGAAACAACGAGAATGGCGAAGCGAGAGCCTTCCATCTCCTGAGGGTTCCACAGAATTGTAGTGTCCGAAGTCTCTCGGAGCATCGTCTGGCTACAGAAGACATGTGAGACTCGCCAGTGGTGGTTCAGTTCAGTTCCAATGGAGTGGAGAAATCAGTTGTGTTCTGTCGGTGAGCGAGCCTATGCGCAAGTGAATGTTGCTGTAGGAAGGGAGAGCCTGAGTTGAGGAGGCAGTCTGTGGAATGTTCTGTCTGTGGAACTGAGTGTTCTGCTTATCTGTCAGGCAGCGTATGTCATACCGAGCTGTCAGAATGTTGTTCGTGGGCTGTAACTGAGGACTGTGATAGCAATAGTGAGAGTAAGTTTGGAACTGAGTGAGACTGTGTTAATGAACAAAGAGTGCGAATTAGTGAGACTGAACACTGAGAAATGAGAGAGAGCACGAACTGTGTACTGTTGTGTAAATTGTGATCCTGGTATGCTTGTGTGTTAGTGTTTAAGACTAAGTAGTTGAGTAGTTAGATTATAAATGTAAAGAAGTTACGTGCGACCAGTGTCTGTGTTCAATTATTTACGCTGCCAACACGTAACAACTGGCGTCAGAAGTGGGATGAACTGGTACTTTACAACCGGTGTCAGAATTGAGAAACTGGTAGTGTATTTCAAAGTTGGTGAACTCTGCAGTGAACAGAAAACAGATACCGAACAGCTCCAGGCTTTTCTCGTTAGGATCACAAGTGAACTCAAGAATGAACTTACAGCCAACCATGACAAATGCTTTAGTGACCTGAAATCTAGCCAAGATGAACTCAAACTTAACAAAGGTGAAGATGGCTCAAACAAGCCAAAACATGTTTGAATTTGATTACTCAGTCTAATGATGGAATATATGATGTATTGAATTAGGAGGATACACTCAATTTTTTCACCTTTGTTAAGTGGAAACCGTCAATACGGAATGATACTAATATCTTGTAAAGATGAACTCGAACATGTTATCAAATCTAGCTAGGATAAATAAGGGTGCCAGCTGACGAGGACGCTCGTCCCGGCATGGACATGCATGCTGGTACAAACACAGAGGTTGAGAACAAGGAATAAGAGAGAACCCAGCAAGGCCAAGCCTGAGACATGTAAGCCAGTCACATGCGTCGCACCGATGAGCTATGAAACATGCAGGCCCTGATAAAAATCGGAGGTGTGGACGAGGGGAATGTCACCAGAGCTTCGTGCAAGGATCTGCAGATCGTCACTAATTGGAAGGAGAATGTCGCTGACCGGACACAGCGTATCTCCCTTGGAGAGGCGATGGCCACCCGATCAAATTGTCTGGCACCATATCATGGTGAAAGTCAAGACGACTTTCTCTAAGGAGGGGGCAGTATGGCATGGGTCCACCATGCCAATTCTGAGCCGGATGTAGCGAGCTGATCTGGCCCTGCCCACCCGCAGTGACATCCTAGCTGGACTATTGGCTGCAGCCTACACGTTCACTCAGGAAGGAGATGCTCGTACTGGGATGTGCTGATTTCTCTCTAGTGTCTCTCTGTAGCCACTAGCAATGACCAGAAACAACGAGAACTGCAAACTAAGAGCCTTTCACCTCCAGAGGCTTCTAGTATTTGAAGTCTCTTGAAGAGCTGTCTGATTATATAAGACATGCTGCAGGAAGGAACAGCCTCAGTTGAAGTGGCAGTCTGTGGAGTGCTCTGTCTGTGGAATTGAGTGTTCATTCTGTCTGTCTGTTGCTATGAAGTTGAGTCTCTTGGGCTAGCCTCTGTGTAGTGAATGTCATGTTCTGAAGCGGTGTAGAAGAGAACGCTGGGTATCGGCACGGGACAGTGAACGAAGTCAACGGGGAATTCGGACAGCAGGACTGTGATAGCAGCAGCGAGGGTAACTGTGGCACTGAGTGAGACTGTAAGTGTAAGAGAACGAAGACCGAGTGTGAATTAGTGTGAATGAACTCTGAGATCTAAGAGAGAGCGTGAACTCTGTAAATGTGAGTTTTTTTTTGCTAGGGGCTTTACATCGCACCGACACAGATAGGTCTTATGGCGACGATGGGATAGGAAAGGCCTAGGAGTTGGAAGGAAGCGGCCGTGGCCTTAATTAAGGTACGGTGGGCGTAGAGGCGCGCGGCTGTGGGCTTGCATCCGGGAGATAGTAGGTTCGAATCCCACTATCGGCAGCCCTGAAGATGTTTTTCCGTGGTTTCCCCATTTTCACACCAGGCAAATGCTGGGGCTGTACCTTAATTAAGGCCACGGCCGCTTCCTTCCAACTCCTAGGCCTTTCCTATCCCATCGTCGCCATAAGACCGATCAGTGTCGGTGCCACGTAAAGCCCCTAGCAAAAAAAAAAAAAAAATTAAGTTACAGCCCCAGCATTTGCCTGGTGTGAAAATGGGAAACCACGGAAAATCATTTTCAGGGCTGCCGATAGTGGGATTCGAACCTACTATCTCCCGGATGCAAGCTCACAGCCGCGCGCCTCTACGCGCATGGCCAACTCGCCCGGTAAATGTGAGTTCTGCACTGTGTCATGTAATTTGTGGTCCTGGTATGACTGTGTGTTAATGTTTATTAAGATTAAGTAGTAAGATAATATATTTATAGAAGTTAAGTGCTACTCTTCTGTGTCCATTCATTTACCCCACCAACATGTAACAATATATAATGATGTAACTCAACGAATATGTATATAAACAAAGGTATTGTGCTATGTTCAGTATGTTGTGTATAATTGCTTTTCACTTTGTACCGTGCTCCTGTGCTGCTCGCGGACGTGAGAGGCCTGCTTTTTGCTCTAATAACGCAATCGTTCTACTTCACTGTCAGCCACCAGACAACGACAATAAAAATAATCCATTCTAAAAATCCCCACACCCTCGAGAAAGAACTCTAAATCGTTCCCCTTCTCTAGGAAAATATTGTAATTGCTTTGGTGATTTGCACAATCATAGTTTTGAGTGTAAGTCAAACTTCATGCTTTATCTGCAAAGTGTAATGTTTGCCGTCATTTCTCGCTTGGCAATCTGTTTTACAGCTGGGAACTCGGGACAATATTTGCCTCGCAAGCCTGCCAACAACTTGAGATGGCAGCTCAGCTGATCAGAAAACTGCATACTAGATAATACATGCATTCTCGTTACAAGTGACAATGCAGCAGAATCCAAATGAAAATGATGATGATCAGCAAGTGATTTTAAGTCATCTTGGATTCTTTGTTGGAACATGACATGACGACAGGATATACCGGTAGCTTGCGGTACTACCTATATCATTGCCACAATCAGTGGATATCGCGAAAGGTTCATTCCTTAAAATTTGGATCAATTTTTAATCAGTATCACGGGCCATTTCATTAACAATGGCAGATATTTTTTGTTTTTGCACATGCATACTTCTTTACAATATCTGAATCTGGGAATATTTTTCTAAACAATTGTCCCGCGTGATTGGAACAGGATAATGAGAGGTTATGTTCTAGAGTGAATGCTGTGAACAAACATGTCACCATAGCGTGATGAGAGAAACTCAGATACAGGACATAAAACCATCACCAATACAGCTTTTTTGAAATACCAATGTACCGACAGACTCATTAACACTGGATTAAAATGCACTTAGCGTGACACCCAAACACACGTAGTTAAATGGAGCCAGTTACAGTCTTGCACATGGCAATGTCAGCTTAATTCCCGTTCTGCAAATCCATCATTTAAAGAAATCTTCCTACTTTTTCATTTCCAAAGCATGATAGGTTTGTTTAGTTGAGCTAAACTGGGGGTGGGTAAATTACATGTGAAAAAGTAACAATTGGTTTTCAGCCTTCCCCCCCCCCCCCAAAAAAAAAACAAAACACCCCTGCAGCAGTGAAAATATGTGATGGAGGTAAATATGCGAGTAGATATGGTGTTTGTGCAAGGCTCTTTTTGTTGTAAAATGATGCATCTGATCAAATGAATAACTGCAAGAAGTTGCAGTTTGGTTGCAACATTGAAAATGGCCTGGAAGCACCCTATAGCCTGGAAGCACCCTATACAAGTTAGTTATTATCAATACAAGTGTAATACATAAAAGGCGATTATTTACCCAGTGTACACTCAAGTGTTGATACAGATGAGTCATGTCTCTGTATTACTTCAGTTCAATATCATAATGTAGATGTGGCTTTTTAATTAAGTGTTTGAGGCACAATGCAGTGTGACAATGAGCACATTTGACTATAGTCCCATCACTGCACATACCATCTTCAATGATGTGACCAAACATCATAGCATAATATTACTAACCACAACTACTTTAAGCTACTCATTTGGTCAAATGAAAAATTTTACACGGTAAGAACGCTACACCCTTCTCTCAGCGACCATGTCTGAATATGCAATTTGGAGTGACGGAACACAAATACTTTCCTCACAAGCCGAATCAAATCCTATCGGCCCTTGTCCTCCTGATCAGTGTTATATAGCATTGATGCCAATTTATCAGACAGGGACATGTTTAATTGTCCTCATGAGACTCTCAAAAGTCTTTTAACTGGCAAGCACAGAACCTCCCAGACAGCACTAGACGAAAGAAGAGCTCTCTTCTCAATTGATTTCTTCTTAGTAAATCATACTTTTTCATAATATTTTTTGTGTTGCCCTGACTATCTACGAGTATCAGGGAGCAACTTTCCCCATCTTCACCTATTTAGATGCTGGGATATTTATACTGTACAAGGATCCCACCTTTTTTGCTGCAATGAACGCCCTACTAATTTAAAGTAAATTCTCTGAAGCTTCAAATAAATAATTATTCACTTATTCTGTCTGATATTCATGCTTTGCAGCTGTTTTACATTGAAATGCCAATAAACGGTCTATATATAAAACCAGTCACCTAATGAAATCATTCTATATTTGACGGGAATAAGAATGTGACTTAATAATTTTTTTAGAAAATTGGTGTCATTGCTAGGAGGTTTTATAAGCACCAATTCTTCTTTAAATTTACCTATTCTTATGAAAGTTCCAATAATTGTTTTATTCATTACCCACCCTCTCCAATGAGGTTGAGCAGCTCTATTCCAAGTTCTTCAGGAGATAAAGCAGCCATTAAGGAAATTCATCTAATGTTGCATGCTGATCCATACTACATCATCAACATAACGTAACATAATGTAATGACTAATTCCATACTTCAGATACAAACTAGTTATTATATAATCTATGCAGAAAATTATGAAACATACCACTATCAGTGCCCCACAAGCCATACTTGATTGTGGCTGTTTCCTTTCACCATAACCTTCCAATGCAACTTTTTTCTGCCCCTGGATTCTACCAACAATTACCAAATCTAATAATTAAACTTCTGTGTATTTTGTATGTTTCACAACTATTTTTCCTATATGAATTCAAATACCAATACCTCCTACCCTCTCCCATGTGATGAAGAATCAAGAAAACAACATAAAGCAAGAGAACAAGACAACAAGCACTGGATTTCCAGCAAATTATGTCCTTCATGTTCACAATATTCCTCTAATGGTCAAAAGTTTTTGGACATGACTAGAAATAAGTTTGATTGATGCCACATCATTATATTATAAATATCCAGGTGTAAAAAGCAAACAGGAGCAGAATTATATGTGTTAAAGAAACAGATTGGGAAAACCATTGTCACTCTCTTCTCCATCAGTGAAAGTTGCATAAAAATTCTTAGATATAAGCAACAATTTTCTTTAGTGTATGGAAATTACCATACTCTTTGATTTCTCTAATTTACTTTGTCAATGGCGACAGGTAATACACAAAAAGCTAACACATGGTTTCACAAAATAATGAAACTTGCCATTAACATACCTTTTTCACTAACCGTGACTTAGCAACATTGTCCGTAAGTGGATGTGTGGTCATATCAAACAGAACAAAGTTCTGTTTCTCAGTCGTAAGGACACCTTTCTCCACTAAGTTTTTTGCTAATCTTTCCCTCACATTCTTTAATTGGTAACGCAACTTTAATGGGTTCCAGGTCTCACCTGTAAAAATAAATTTACAAAATAGAATAGATTCAAGCCATGATAGACTAAACAGCAGAGTGCATTAAAATAGTACATGTGTATGGTCATACACAAGACAATCCAAACAGATCTTAAGAAGAATTCTGCTACATCAAAGAAACTTCAGCGTAGTCAGTTTAAATCCCCAATTGCACTCTGTATCATTGGTGTGGCTATTATCCTTCAAATATAGCTCCATATCAGAGCTATATGTGCATGCGTGACATCCATAAGCTTCAGCCTTAAGGAGAAATAATTCACAGGATCCCAGGGCAGCCAGCCAAGAATTCTGGAAAATAAGAAATGTTACAGAATTCTGCATAGTACCTGGGAAAAATTAGTGAAAATGTAATTTGAAATCAGGAATTGGAGAAAATATAAGGAAAAAGTTTACAAAGAGTGGCTACAGACTGCATTGATCACTGGTAGGATCACTACCTGTGCTTTACCCTCAGACTCTTGGCTTAATGTCGATCATGGTTATACTCTTCCCCTCTATAGTTTTCTTTATTGACTGTATTTCTTTTTAGTTTGTTTGATGATCATAATTACAGACTCAATTATGTAACCATTAACAAAATTCCATGATGATAGGACTACTTTCCACTATACTGCCCATATAGAGACAAGAAATTCACAAAGTCCAGGTGTATGAAAAGCATACAAGTGGAGTAGATCCCCGTCTTATGGTATAAAATATTCATGAAACCTCTTGCTAGGATTTGAGTGTGTGATTTGTATATTATGATGCTGGATTTAGAATGTTAAACTAGTAGTATTTCTTGTAATATTTTCTTTCCATGAAATTGCTTGTTGTACTCTTGTTGTTGTTGGGTAATGTCTTAGCTTTACTTTATTATCACGCTACTGTAAGTTATCATTGCCACCGGAATATTTCCCAATTGCAGTGTATTTGATGATGATAATAACAATAATAATAATAAAGTGATGTTTCCAGAACAACATACATGTTCCAAAACTGACCACCAGAATAGAGCCAACAATGTTGAAACTGACTAGGGCAAGTCTAATGTTTTTTTTTTTTTTTTTTTTTTGCTAGGGGCTTTACGTCGCACCGACACAGATGGGTCTTATGGCGACGATGGGATGGGAAAGGCCTAGGAGTTGGAAGGAAACGGCCGTGGCCTTAATTAAGGTACAGCCCCAGCATTTGCCTGGTGTGAAAATGGGAAACCACGGAAAACCATCTTCAGGGCTGCCGATAGTGGGATTCGAACCTACTATCTCCCGGATGCAAGCTCACAGCCGCACGCCTCTACGCGCACGACCAACTCGCCCGGTAGTCTAATGTTCAATGATGAGTAACAAAACAGTGATAACTAAGAATGCATATACACATCTAATAATAATGAATGCATACACACATCTTCATTGTGCCTTTCCGCATTCAGTCTGCACACTTCTGTGAATGAAGTAAATGCCTCCATAATTCTCAATTTGTAACTAGCCCTGTGGCCTCATTAACAGCCGAACCTCGATATCTCGAACCTCCATTACTCGAATTTTCGGTATCTCAAATAAATTCAATTTCCCGGGCATTTGTTCTATTCTTCGTGTGTATTTCTCTCTCTATTAGTCGAAATTCGGTTACACAAATTTCTTGATTTCTTGAAGCAAACATTTCCTCCCATGAAGCAACAAATACTCTTTAACTCGACTTCTGTACAACATTAACTGTACAAGACTGCATTTGTGGCTTGTGAGAAAGAGTTAACAAGTAAAGGGAGAGTTACAGTGATGCTGGGAGCTAATTATGACCGAAAACTTCTAATCATCGGAAAATCGGCGAAGCCTCACTGTTTCTTGGGTATGAATTCATTTACAATGAATCAATAATAGTAAATTTCCACCTTTTTGATACTTACATTTGTATTAAGCAAATCAATAAATCATATACAGTACATGTTTCATTGCATTTGAAACATTTATACGCAAGTGAGATAACAGGTATAACTTGAAAACAATGTTCTCTTACCCATGGGTAAGTAATGCAGATATCGAGCTTGAAATATTATGGTTATTATTATTATACGATCGTGATTATTATTATTATTTTACAATTATTATTATTACTTGTATGTATAGCTATGAAGTGTACATCCATTTAGTATTATTTATGTAGTCGAATGATCGTATTGTGTGTGAGGTTATGAAATGTGTTGTACATAGACACCGATATCAGTTCCGTTAATGTAAATACCTGTAAATTAATTTCTTCTTACCTGTATAATTTGTAATCCATAATTGTGAAACACGCTGTATCTGCCAGAATGGTATAGACACCAGAACAATTGAGAATATTCTGCACATTATATTCTATGTATTGGACACTCGGGAATATCCAAGAAGGTAGTATTTTTAGTAAGGTAACTTTCTAGACGCCTGGCCAGCACATATATAAGGAGGCGATCTTGACAGCGACAAGTGAGTTGTTGAACGAGTTATTGAGAGTTACTGTTGAGTTGTGGTTTGGAAGTTATTGGAAGAGAGTGGCTGACATGCCGAGTTAAGCAGCCTCCATGTTGAATTGATCGGCAGTCATCTGTTTTATCTGTGTTTCAAAGTGTAACATCTGTGGTATTCGGTGTCAGTTGTCAACTGTTTAAAGATGGCGGCTTTGTTGATATCCTACAAGTGAAGTGTTTGGTTGGTGATACGGTGACTAAGATTGTGTGTGTATTAATTTGTGAATACGTAAATAAAAGTATTGTACCAACTGACAACAACTCGTGTGTGACTTTGTGGCTACGTTAATCTTCAGCTGCATTACAACACTTAGGTGAAATTACAAAGTATTTATCTTCTTAAGAACATCTTAATAAGTACCTTGTTTTACTTAAAATATATGTGAATTTAAAAATTGAAGTAAATTAAAATCTATGTGGATGGTTGAATAGGGTGGAGAAATGGAAGGGAAATGGATTTACTTATTTTAGCCTATTTTAAAACTATATCTATTCATTGGAACAGATGTTATAAAAAATGTTTTTGTTTCCGGCACTTTTCACTATGATATTCTGCTTGTTTACTAATAAAATGTTTTTGAAAAATAATTTTCCTTTGTCAGTGTTCTATATAATAATTACTGGTGTCCTGAAGCCAACTCTCAAGAAAATCAATCACCTTGCCGGTACTGCTCCTTGTGATGTCAGGAGAGAGGTCCCTGCTAATAACGAAAGGCTTAAAACAAATTGAATGCCTTCACATCCACTCTCTGGATACCAACCTGCCCAACGAAGACTGAAGTCCAGGAAAGCCTTTTTAACATCATTAGAACACCTGGAAGGATCATTGGACAAAGCCAGGATTACCAAATGGAAACAAAAGACCCCTGGCCTTTTGAAATGGATGGAACCACAGGAAGTGTTGCCTCCCGGTCACACCGAGGACTGGTTGACATGGAGGTCCTTAAACAGACTTACATCTGGAGTGGGTAGAACCAGAGCGAATCTACAAAAATGGAACTTCCCCATCGATGCGGCCTTTTGTGACTGTGATGAACTTCAGACAACCGAACACATGCTATGCTGCCCCCTGTGTCCATCAAACTGCACAATGGAAGACTTGGTGCTGGCCAATCCAAATGCCCTTGAAATGGCCAAATTTTGGGCTAAATCGGCGTGACATCTGTATGACATATATTGTTGTAGACCTTTTACTTGTATATATTTGTGTATATAGTTTGTTTCTTTTAAATGTAGTATTATTCTATTGTACTTCTGATTCGAATAAAGAAAGAGTGCTCTATATTTTACAAGGATGTTCTCTTCATTTGCTCCTTCCAAGGCGAATGTTGTTTGTTTTAATTTTATAAGAGTGCCTCTTGAATTCAATTAATTCAAGAGACACATTCACCTTGGAGGGAGCAAATGAAGAGAACATCCTTGTAAAATATAGAACAGTGACAAAGGAATTTTTTTAATATTTTTTTTTTGCTATTTGCTTTACATCGCACCGACACAGATAGGTCTTATGGCGACTATGGGACAGGAAAGGCCTAGGAATGAGAAGGAAGCGGCCATGGCCTTAATTAAGGTACAGCCTGGTGTGAAAATGGGAAACCATGGAAAACCATCTTCAGGGCTGCCGACAGTGAGGTTCGAACCCACTATCTCCCGGATGCGAGCTCACGGCTGCGCGCTCCTAACTGCACGGCCAACTCGCCTGGTGAACATTATTTTTCAAAAACATTTTATTAGTAGACAAGCAGATTATCATATATAATAGTGAAAAATGCTGGAAACAAAAATATTTTTTTATAACATCTGTTCCAATGAATAGATATAGTTTTAGGCTAAAATAAGTAAATCCATTTCTGTCCCATCTCACCACCCTATTCAACCATCCACATAGATTTTATAAGTAAAACAATGTACTTATTAATATGTTCTTAAGAAGAGAATACTTCGTAATTTCACCTAAGCGTTGTAATACAGCTGAAGATGTTCCACATGGAATGAAACGTGTACTGTATACGATTGATTTGCTTAATGCAAATGTAAGTATCGAAAAGGTGGAAATTTACTGTTATTGATTCATTGTAAATAGGATTTGATATGGGAAATGAAGCAGATTTCTTGCAATATGAATTCATTACCGGTCACATACGAAAGCAACCCCAGAAGTAGTGCATGACAAGCTCCATTTACGAATCTTGGCTGCGTGGTATAGAGGAGAAATGTCGTCTCTTTCGTAGACAACTGCCCTGCTCATCCCAAGATGCACGTTCAGGAGTTAGAGGCAGTGCAAGTGGTTTTCTTGTCACAGAACTTAACATTCAAACTACAGCCCGTGGACCAATGGGTGATTAAAAACTTGAAACATTTCCATAGGAAGAGCCCTGTTCAGAGAATTCTGAGAGTAATTGAATCTGAAAAGTCATTAACAGACATTAATCTACTACAGTTGATAAGAAAGCCGAGCAAATCGTGGGCTGATGTGAAGCAGGAAACAACCAAACGGCTCTCGCAAAGCAAGATTTTTGAAAGGTGATTTAGGAGCTTCAGAACACGGAGAGGGAGAGGTCACATCTGTTCCTGAAGAATGGGCGGAATATCAGCAGCTTGTTAACTGCAAAGCTGATTTTGTGGCTTACATAAATGTGGACTCTGGCGTTATAGCGACCGAACCTCATACGGATACCGCCAATGCTGCTGCCGAGCAAAAAGGAAGGAGAAGAAGAAGAATTAGAGCGTACCGTTAGCAGACCAGGCATTAGTCCAGTGGCTATTCTTCGACTGTACATACAGAGTCAGTCAAATGTAAATGACCAAGTGTTTTCAGAGCAATAAATGTTGTTGAAAAGTATGTGGAAGAAAAGAAGGTTAACAGTAAAAAACAGAAGAGTCTAATGGATTTTTTTCCAAAAGTGTTAATGGAGGTATGTTTCTTGTTTCACTACCCTACGTACTGTAATAGGTTACTATAATAGGGTTATAATTAAAGTGATGCCGTAAAATACGAGTTTGCTTGTAAGGCCTACATTTTATAATACTGTTAAAAATACTTTATTCAGTACTGTCGTCTTCATCATCACTTAATCCTCATCAAGACGCGCAGGTCTACGGACATCAAATCAAAAGACCTGCACATGGCGAGCCGAACTTGTCCTCGGACACTCCTGTCACTAAAAGCTTTTTGTTTGTTGTATTCAGTATAAGTCCATAGACACATATGACTCAATTATGTGCCACACATGGTCACAAATAGTATTCTCTATATCTCCATAACTCAAAATAAAATTTAGCTCCCGAGGTGATTTGAGATATTGAGGTTCCACTGTAGTTCCACACCTCTTATCTTTAAATCATTAGAAACTAAGTCAAACTATCATTGTCCATAATTCTACTAGGTAAACTATCCTCACCTATTCGCCTCACATGAGCCCACCACCAAAGCTTGTTTATACATATACCTTCATCCATCGAGGTCATTCCTAACATAGCCTCTACCTCCTTATTCAGAGCACCCTCTTGACAATGTTCCCACCTGTTTGTACTAGCAATTATTCTTGCTACTTTCATGTCTGTTACTTCTAACTTATGAATTTTTGCCTTGCGTTGCACCAACACAGGTAGGTCTTAAGGCAACGATAGGATAGGAAAGGGCTAGGAGTGGGAAGGAAGTGGCCATGGCCTAGATTAAGGTACAGCCCCAGCATTTGCCTGGTGTGAAAATGGGAAATCGCGGAAAACCGTCTTCAGGGCTGCTGATAATGGGTTTTGAACCTACTGTCTCCCGAATGCAAGCTCACAGCTGCATGACCGTAACCACACGGCCAACTTGCTCGGTCCACCTGCATACACCCCAGTGTCAGTGGGTAGGGTCTATTACGTTCAGCTTTGAGATATAAGTATCCCCATAAAAATATTCACTTTTTTTCACTTCCTTTCAACACTCCTCCCCCCGTAAGTGAATTTTCAAGCAAAAAAAAATTGTTTCTTTAATAGTAAGCGGTCTTCTAAATACCAATTATCACAACTCTAACTCTAACTTCTTCAGTTTTTGATTTGTGTGTCCTCATGAAAGGAATTCAACTCCTTTTCACTCCTGCGAAGGTGCTAACATAAGGGCCTAGGAAAATAGGAACATTCCCAGAGAGGAAGCTAGGTGGACCGAGGTGAGGGAGCTTTCCATCTGTAAATCCATCTGTCTTTTATTCACTGACAACAACATATGTACAACATTATGTATAACATTATAGCTGAAACACTCTTTAAAGGTAAACCAATAAACTTCTATTGACCTCTTACGTATAAGACAGAACAGGAGATCTGTTATCCCCCGAAAATATAATAGAGACAAGTAGTTAACATTAAAGAAAAGAAACGGCCTTCAACTGGCCATAGGCCCCTGGACTACGAACCCGGCCCATCCAAACAGCACAGCACACACAGAAGCACAACTCAAATCCACTTACACACACCCATTCGTGGCCACAAGCATTAACCTTTCACTCAATACACACACATACAACATTCACTCACGACTTACGCTCCGATGTTCGCAGCCCAGAAGCCTTGGGTTCGAAAGGAAACTCCCAGTAGTTGCTAGGGGCTTTACGTCGCACCGACACAGATAGGTCTTATGGCGACGATGGGATAGGAAAGGCCTAGGAGTTGGAAGGAAGTGGCCGTGGCCTTAATTAAGGTACAGCCCCAGCATTTGCCTGGTGTGAAAATGGGAAAACCACCTTCAGGGCTGCCGACAGTGGGATTCGAACCCACTATCTCCCCGAATGCAAGCTCACAGTCGCCTGCCTCTACGCGCACGGCCAACTCGCCTGGTATGAAAATGTTTGGAAGGTTGTGAAGAGAGAAGTGGCAAAGGAATTGACTACCATGAAAATTCGCCTCACTGAGAAGATGATTCAAGTATGGTGTCAGCAGTCACAGATGCAGGCAACAGAATATGGGTGAATTATTAACAATATGCCAGGGCAAATTGAATACCTATGCATTCTGGTCTACGTGTGAGCGTAGCCCACAGTGGCAGAAATTATGTTCCGGTCATGCTGCGAGCATTCTAGAATAATATATATACAAACTCAATCGCCACTGATCTGTATTTAGGGTTGTCGCCCAAGTGACAGAGTCCCTATCGACTGTTTACTTAGTATTTTCTTAAATGATTTCAAAGACATTGGTAAACATTGGTAAATTATTCCAATTCCCAATTCCTCTTCCTGTAAATGAATATTTACTCAAACTTGTCCTCTTGAATTCCTACTTTATCTTCATATTATAATCTTTCCCACTTTGAAAAGGGGCTGATGACATAGATGTTAGGCCCCTTTAAAAATAAAAAGTATCATCGTCCAACTTTTAAAACTCCATTCAAGCTTATACGTCAACTGTCACTCCACATCATCTCTCCACTGACAGCTCGAACATACTGCTTATTACATACTAGAATTCTTAGTCGAGCAACTCGTCTCCTTACTCCCAAGTCTTCCCAGACCAAAATTTGCAAAATTTTTAAACACTAATCTCTTGTCGGAAATTCCTTGGAACAAATCATGCTGCTATAAGGCAGTTTCCCATTCCTTTACTCACCAAGCCATAAGTTGCTAATACATAATTATCAGTCTGCCAAGTTGACTGAAAAGTACACACCAACCGACCGTGGGAGCGACATTTTCACACCACTCATGACAGAGACTGGCTGCATACAGAATGGCATTGCTAGCATCACTCATACCTCAGTCACTTTCATACTGTCAAAGCCAAGGGCGAGACCGAGACAGGAAAATGAGAGTAACAAATTTGTTCTAGCCCATATTCGAAGACACAGTGCACTGTAAACACTAGGTCTCGCCAGCAAAGGCATGCATTCTTAGCAGAAATACTACCAATGACATGTGATATTTTATGAGTGGTGCATCTTAGATGATTATCTCTGACAATGCTCTAGCCATGGTAGTGCAACGATGAGATAGGTATGCTAGATGCGAATATATCTGCAATCATAAAAATCCGTACAGCCTAATAAACACATTCTGTGTAGTTTATTCATAGAGTTTTCCACTAACAGTAACATATTCGGCCCCATTTAATCTGTACCTAGGTAGACTGTTCTTGCAACAAGAATATGTGTAACACCCAACACTCGACTTAACCCTAGAACCGGCAACTGTCGAATATTTGACATTTTAGTCCCTGCTATACTGGCACTCTTGAATATTCGACATGTTCATATTTCATCAAGTAATTTCCTCATTTCTTCAGTAGGTTTCATGACGGTCTACTTTTTGTAGTTCTCGATGTCCACAGCAGCAGTGAGTTCAGTTTCATTCACAGTTACGACCTCTTTGGTTGCAATTTCACAGAAACAAATGAGTGTAGTTTTCCGACCATCTGTTTGAGTGCCATTGATGTAGTGTTTGTGAACAAATCTGCTATTCTATTTCATAGTTTTCCATTTAGTGAGAGTTAATTACTTCTGTATACATATTGATATTTGAATGATTATATACATTTTTAGTAAAGTGTGTGTCTAATCTTCATTAGGGAAAATTAGTGGTGAAGTATAGCAAAATTTGTAGGAAGATGAAAGTGACAGATCTGACTTTGAGGATATTGAAAATGAACCAACAGGTTCCCAGTCGGATTTGGAATGTGTATTCGCTATTTCTTTGCATAAAATATTGGAAAGTGAAAGTGACCACGAGCCTGCCATACAGCAACCGAAAATGGAACTGAAAAGCTTTTCAGTCTGCCGAACACACAAGTTCGGTATACATATTACACAATAACATACCTGTAAAAAAACACATTATTAAACATGGATTAAAAATGCACACTACTGAACAAAACAGACACACTTCGTTCTTAAAAGAACATAATCAGATTCTATTAGGTCACACTCAATATTTGGAAATATTAATGTTTATTTCTCTCAAAACACCTAGGAATTTGAAATTTGGAACTTACATTTACTTCATACTGCGTGTATATTTTGTATTTTATTTAGAGAATTGAAAATCTGCCAAGTATGGCTGCCACCACAAGATTTAACATTGCCAGTTCTAGGGTTAAAGGAAATTAAAGCATTATTTTTTAAACAAGAAAATAATCTGTGCAAGCTGTCTTTGACATTCGTCTGATAAATTAATGCAGAAAGTCAGCCCAAACTAATACAAAACAAGCTCAGAAAATGATTACAGAAGCTACGTAAAACCCCTCTCGTAAGAGCATTCTCTTTCAATCACATATTAGCATGGTTTAATTACCCGGTGTTGTTCAAAAAAAGGATGGGAGAGGAATGGCAGGAGAGAGCCATAAATGCCCCGACTCAGCAGGAGCTGGATAAGGAGAAAGGATGAGGATGATAATGATCATCATCATATTTTGTTACTTCAAGAGGAAGTTGTCCGTTATTGGGATCCAATCCCAGAACTTCTCTTTGTATGATAGGCAACTGTCATTAAATGTACCAATTGATAAAATCTGCAGAGTGAAACAACATCAGTTCTAGAATGTGGTAGGATTTTAGTGGCACATTAAAACTGCTTCAGATTAATTAATTGGTCGAGGATAAGAGAACCAGAGGGACACCAAGGCAATGATGGCTAGATTTATGTTTTTAATAATTTAACGGTATGAGGTGTAAAACTAAATGAGGTCACAGAGCTAGTTACAAAGTGAGGATTGTACAGGTGCTTTCTTCATTCATAGAGCTTGCAGAATGAACACAGAGCGGTATTTTCTATAACGAAGATGTATAGACAGGTGAGTTTCTCCTCTATGACAAAATGCATCGAGGTAACTAGGGCAATGATAAGGGGGAGAGCCAGCCAATACACTAGTGCTGTTTGTTAATTACAGTTTGTCAAAGTTGGAAAAGAACAAGCATCGTGTTGTTTTGTCTCTAGAAGCGAAACAGGTCACCTCAATGTTGCTACTGTGGAAGTTACTGCTATGCGGCTCGATCTTTGCTTATCAAAACAAGCATGTACTCTCAGGTCATGCACTCGTTCAAAACGTAAACCTGAACATGACCAACTTCCCTGTGCTCAGTTACACATACAGCACATAACAGAGTTCACTCGGCCTCTTCCCTTTGCTGTGAGCCAGACATGGAACGCGCTGATATTCTTTATGTGTATGTATTGTGTGATAGAAATGCCATAGCAATCATAAGGGCATGCTGGCGTCTATTTCCGAACAGATATCAACCCCATAGGCATGTGTTTGTGACAATGCACCATAACATACGAGAAAGCAGTATCGAAAAGTACAGGGGAGATTAGGAATCGGGTACAAATGATGAGAGGCTGAAATAGAAAACGTTGACTCGGTGCATACCACTTCTATCAGCACTCGTCATGCCTCAAAGCAGCATATCACAAAGCTCCAACAAGGCATACCTTACATGAGACTATGCTATACCCTTTCATTTACCTGTGCAACCACCCCAACTCTGCGATGTGCTTGACTTTCTTAGCCATGTAATTGTGGTCGTATGAGTCACAGTACATGAGAGATGGCATAACAAATGTTCAGAACGCACAAGTATGGGCTCTGGAGAACCCTCATTCTGTGCAACATTCATCCTATCAGGAAAGATTTTCAGTTAAGGTCTGAATGGGAATAGTGGGGAATATTTTAACTGAACTCCACGTACTGGAAGGATGTCTTGATTGTAATCACTATCTTCACTTCCTTGGAAGAGATATTGCCGAAATTTGCTACAGGAGATTCCTCTCGATGTATGCCCCTGCATAGGGTTTCAATATGACTGTCCACCTACCCACTACTCCCATCGTGTTCATCATGGTTGAACATAAACTATCCCAGAAGATGGATTGGTCCTGATGGATCAGTGGACAGGCCCCCAGTAGATTTGATTTAACCCCTTTGGATTGCTAATTTACAGCGCTGTCTAATAAATGGTTTATCAAACAACTATCAAATTCCTTTGGCATATTTCTTCTCAAAGAAATGTTCTCGCCTAGAACTTCATGCCCTAACACTGTCAGTAATAGGGAACATGCATGATCCGGGGTTTTAATTAAAAATATGCTAATCTGATTCAAAATTTCATGCAGAATTCAAAAATGTGATCAGAATGTACAAATAATAACTCCAAACATGATAAAGATCTACGAAAATGTCACGTCACGCAAGTACGCGATCTCATTGGTCTGACGTCATCGTACAGGTTGACTGAATTAGCAGACGAAATAACACATAGTGTGCTGTGAGAAGCAGGATACACTTCGCGTATTTCTACTTTATGTTAGTGTCTGGTATGGTTAAATTCGAGGTCTATACATTGGATAATAATCTGAGTGGTATATTTTAGACTTAAAATGAATCCTGCACAGACAGTGAGGCTGAAAACTTATAAATGGTGTATAGTTCCGATGTGCAATAGCACATCGCTTACCATCCCAAACAAATTGTTTATAAATGTTCCAAAGACGCTAAAACTAGGGAGAAATGGATTTTGGCGAGCCGGAGAAATGCTGTTAATATATCGGAAAAGTCTACAGTTTATTTTTTTGAAGATGTTAACGTAAGATGAATTTGTTTGAAATTTCAAATCACTTTTCCATGTCAGCTGTTCTAGTGGTAAAACTTTAAATTTTAATGTATGGTGCTTTATTTAAATGCTTCAATTACATCTTGGAATATGAAAGTAATAAACAGTGCATTAAATAATGCTGATTATTAAAGTATTCTCCAAACCTAACCTATGTTTTGGGTGATCCATGTCAAGATAATAAATCAAAGGGGTTATGAACCATTTTGACAGCTCTAATTCTACGAATATATCTTGGCATGGGACAGTTATGCATGTCTTTATTGAAGAGCTTAATTGATAAAGAAATTTAGGCTATATCTAAATACTCTATAATGTAACAAAGAATAGGCGTGTACATCATGAAAGGAAACAACGTGAATTTAACAAATGTATAACTCTACACAAAACCAATGCTTGTCTGTTGGGGTCTTATAAGTTAACAATGCTCAATTATAATAATTATCATAATATTAATGAAATAAATAACATAATTGCACACAGGTGAAAATAGTGATGTAGGTGTTAAAAGTATTATCCAACTTAGCCTAAGTTTTAGGTTATACAAGCCAAGTCAATAAACCGAAGGGTAAAAATACCGCGCGAGTTGGCCGTGCGGTTAGGAGCGCGCAGCTGTGAGCTCGCATCCGGGAGATAGTGGGGTTTGAACCCCACTGCCGGCAGCCCTGAAGATGGTTTTCCGTGGTTTCCCATTTTCACACCAGGCAAATGCTGAGGCTGTACCTAAGGCCACGGCCGCTTTGTTCCCATTCCTAGGCCTTTCCTGTCCCATCGTCGCCATAAGACCTATATGTGACGGTGTGACGTAAAGCAAAAAAAAAAAAAGTAAAAGTCACAGCACCCAAAGACATTCCTGTATTGAGCGACTAAAATGTCACCAGGACACTTTTCTTTCCTGATATGCTCAGCTTGTTAAAAACCAAATGTAATTAATGTTATTGGCTTCACGCCCCGCTAACTACTTCTACGATTTTTGGGAGACGCCGATGTGCAGGAATTTAGTCCTGCATGAGTTCTTTTACGTGCTAGTAAATCTACCGACACGAGGCTGACGTATTTGAGCACCTTCAACTACCACCGGACTGAACCAGGATTGAACCTGCCAAGTTGGGGTCAGAAGGCCAGCACCTCAACCGTCTGAACCACTCAGCCCGACTTGTGAAAACTAGATGAAGTCATATTTATCTTTATCATGTTTAATTTTTTCCCTCCACAAAGATATTTAATTCTCTTTCATGGGCCCCGGAAGTGGGTAGGCCAGTTGTCCCAACCATAATTTTTTTTGGGGGGGGGGGAGAATGATAGATTATAGCCCTATAGTACTATGATCTTTCTTTCTTTCCTTCTTTCTTTCTTTCTTTCTTTCTTAATAAGTTTATCCTTCAGGGTTGGTTTTCTCTCGGACTCAGCGAGGGATTTCACCTCTACCACTTCAAGGGCAGTGTCCTGGAACGTGAGACTTTGAGTATGGTGATGAAACTGATGAGGAGGGCCATTACCTCGCCCAGGCGGCCTCACCTGTTATGCTCAACAGGGGCCTTGTTGGAGGATGGAAGGATCGGAAGGGATAGACAAGGAAGAGGGAAGGAAATGGCCGTGGCCTTAGGTGCCTGGAGGAGTAGTAGGAAAATACGAAAAACCACTTCGAGGATGGCTGAGGTGGGATTCGAAACCGTTCTACTCAGTTGACCTCCCGAGGCTGAGTAGAGCCCGTTCCAGCCCTAGTACTATTTGTTTTCAACTTTCATGGCAGAGCCGGGAATCGAAACCGGGCCTCCGGGAGTGGCACACATTAACCACTACACCACAGAAGCGGACTAGTACTATAATGCTACCTATATGTTTATGTTAGTGCTGAAATCCGATTTCTTACTTAACTAATGCTGAAAGCCCGAAAATGTAATGTTATTCTTTAATAGGGGAATCAGTCTAGAAGGAAATGTTGAAAGTGATGTGATATCTATCCAGGTTCGTTGTTATCCTAATACTATGGGTTACAGTACATTGCACGTATATAAAAGACGCCACTTACAAACTTGCTTGTTATCCGTGAATTTCTGCGGCCACAAAAGTCACATTTTTCAAGAATGATGACATATACACATGGTAGATTGTCTGACTGTGCTGTTTCGAACGTTTCTTCTGTCATTTCGAAATTATTCGCGATCATGAATAATAAACAATCGGCTTTTAGCAACGGCTGATGCACAACGGCTGGTAGAGCTCCATGCGGTACTGGATCGTGACGTCACAGCGCGCCGCTTACGTCAGAGGCCGTTTCACTCGCCTTGCGGAAAGGCACTATTAAATATTTTTTTAATGGTAGAAAACAAGGCAACATACCACAATGTAATACGTTTACGTACTATTTCATTGGTGTACTTTTCAAAAAAAAATATTTTTGAAAATGATGCATGTTCCCAATTAAACAAAGCTTGTGGTTTTGTATTATTGAGATTAGGTACTGACAATCACAAAACTAATGTAAACATTGTGAGATGATCATCCAAATGAAAAGAAATAAAGCCACAAATATATCATTCAGAAGACCAAAGCAGACCTTTATTTCTAGCTTTCAACCAATGCTAAATATGACAGAATCTTCAAAAAAATTCTAAAAAAAAATCTTACTGGCTTTACACTTTTTGGAGACAGCGAGATGCCAGAATTTAAGTCCTGCAGGAGTTGTTTCACGTGCCAGTAAATCTACTGACACGAGGCTGACATTTGAGCACCTTCAAATACCACCAAACTGAGCCAAGATCGAACCTGCCAAGTTGGGGTCAGAAGACCAGCGCCTCAACTTTCTGAGTCACTCAGCCCAGCTTCTACAAAATACAGTGACAGACGAACATGAAGAAATAAGAGGAAGGTGTCTACAAAACTTGTATTAAAGGCAAACAAATAAGCCTGTTTCTTTCCTAACAAGGAAATACGTTTTGCGCCTACATAGTTAGAGAAGGTGAATGAAAAAATCTGAAGAAGTATTCTCAACGGAGGTTATAACTGCTCTAGAACACTTGAAGGAAAACTCTTCGCATCTGAAAGCACAAGCTTTCCCGAATTACAGTACAAACATTGCTTCACTGAAATTCACAGGAACTGGTTCAATGTTTAGGAAGTAAACAGCACAAATGCATGTCACCTTAAAGAGAGAATGCACATTTTTTAACATAAACAATGAAAAGTTATCTTGGTTGGAATATGAATTCCTTGCACATCTGGAGAACATTAAAAAATGCAGTGAGGAGAATGTTACTGGGCTTCTGAGTACAGCCGGGCTGAATAACCCAGGCAGTAGAGTGCTGGCCACCTGAGATGAAGTTGGCAGGTTCAATCACGACTCAGTCCGGTGGTATTTGAAGGTGCTCAAATACGTCAGCCTCATGTCAGTACATTTACCGGCACATAAAATAACTCCTATCGGACAAATTTCAGCACCTCCGCATCTCCGAAAACTGTTAAAGTACTGGTAGTTAGTGGGATGTTAAACCAATAACATTATTATAGCTTAGTACAGAAACATACGAAGCTATTCTATCGACGTTTTCTATGACAATTTTGCACCTCTGGTCTCCTAAATTTCACTTACTCTGAACTAGAACATTTAACAGAGATTCAATACAGGATTTTTTTTTTTTTTCCCCCAAGTAAATTGAGACATATTTCAGGAAGAACTGATATTCTGGATTCTAGGGCAGTAATATTCTACATGAACAGGATATTATCATCCTACACAAACAGATATGAAGGACAAAGTGAATTAAAGATCACATCAGGCACTAAACACTACACCACTCTGCTCTATTATATCCACCTCTCATCACTGAAGTAAATTAACATACCAAGAGCTCTGGAAAATCAAATTTAAGGTTTGCACCTGGGTCACTGTATGTTTGTCTGCAGTAGGTTTTACCTCACTGTGGCTGGATGTTGGAGTGATATATCTTACATCAAATCCAGATTACCTTTCGAGATAAATAGTAGTTTCAGTATACAATAACACAGGACATTTACATGGAGCAACTAAAATGAAATAAAATTAACTTAAATTACTTTTTAATAATTTAACTTACTGCATATATTCATGAATGTGTGAAGACATAATTACAAGTAACTCACCTTTTCACCTCACATTTCACTGGATTGTAAAGAGAACATTGGACAGCACTATTGTATTAAAGAATAATTAAACAATTTTTATATGAGGGCTGTATACAAAGTAGCGGCAACATAGTGGAGACACTCGCAGGAAATCGGCATGCGCAAATAGGACATGGAAGCGGTAAGGTGGCGCTGTTGTTGATGTGTAGTGTGCATTTGATGGGCATCCAGTTAAGAGTGTCATTGCTGTGTGGCGCTGAAGTGAAGTGTGACGATTTCACTGCACTACAGCATGTTTTCAAAATGTGATCAGCGTTCGTGGATTAAAATCGAATGCATTCGAATGTTGTCAAGAATTACGTGAAGCCTGTGGCAAGAATGCATTAATGTTTAGGCATGTTGCACAATGGGTCAAGGCGTTTCGTGTGGGGTCAGGATGAGACTGCGGATTTGCACTGCACAGGTCAGCTGTCCATTCCTCACGATCAGATTGACATCGTGAGTGGTCTCATTTCCGTAGACCATTGATGGACTGTTCGGGAATTATCCATAGAGGTTGGTCTCATTCATCAAACGGTGTGGCACATACTGATGAAATGTCGAAACATGAGGAAAATTGTGTCCCGTTGTGTTCCACATAACTCCCTGGCATACAGAAATGGCATCGGTATGCACTGGCTGGCATCCACCTGGAGAGGTACCGCTACAAAAGATATACATTTCTGAAGCATATTGATGAGCCAGCCATTGAGGAGACATGGGCACGAGCCTATGAGCCTGAATTAAAGCGTCAGGTGAAGCTTATGCCAATTGTGGCATTTGACTTCGAGGGTGTTATTCTTACGCATGCTATGCTTGAGGGAGAAACCGTCAACAGTGACTACTATTGTGGATTTCTGGAGCAACATCTGTGTCCGACTATGCGGCGCAAACGTCCACATTTACTGTGAGTGCACGTTGTCATATTGCAAACAATGTCAAGTTCTTATTGCAACGGTGGCATTGGGAGGTCTTGGAACACCCTCCGTACTCATCAGATACGAGTCCTTGTGACTTCAACCTGTTTCCGAAGTTGAATGAACCCCTCCGAGGCTGCCGATTTCCTGACATGGCATCTGTACTCCGCGCTGTAGGGTGCTCCATCGCTGTCATCAACAGAGAACGCCTTGTCAACTGTCCCCAAAGGCTTCCAGACATTTGACCACATTGCAGGTGACTACACTGAATGAAAGTAATGCAACTGTACTTGTTAGTTCATTAAATATTGCTTTCTATCAATACTGCCACTACTTTATTTACAGCACTCGTATATACTGAACATGCATAAAATGCTCACTATTTAAATGCTAAAATGCCTGGGAATAGCATATTTCTTTGTCTCTATCTAAGATGGTGTCACAAGAAAATGTAATTTTTTACTAAGATATGCACAGTTCTATGAAGACGAGCAACGAGATCGCACTTCACAGAGAAAGAAAACAGGAAAAAATAAAAGTCCAAAATGACATTAGCAGTAGTAGTTGCAGTATTGCCGGTAATGATATATAGCAGTCATTGACTGTTATGAGCATTTTCGGATAAAATCTCTAGGAGAGCGAGTGCCAATGAAGCAAAATGTAATGTTCGACACCTACCAGCAGAAGCTACTCGTCACAATCAGCAGTGAAATAACTTAAATACACAAACACCTCATCATATATATTTTACTGTAAGCAGAACAATAATCTGTAACTCACAAACGCCTAACCATAACAAGCTAATGTTAATAAATTAATAAACACACCTAAATGAAGTTCAACCTCTTATGGTTTATGATAAGCACTCTAAACTGGCAGCCACTGTTCAAGAGTTTTACCCTTTCTTGTAGTACAAGTTTTGTGAGTTAGGCAGGCATTAACTTTCTGTGCCCCATTTCAGGTTCTTTATTTGCTATTTGTTTAACATCGCACTAATACACTGAAGGTCAACGATGGAAGGAGGAAAGGTAGTGGCTGTGGCCTTAATTAAGGTACAGGCCCTGCATTACAAAAACCTTTAACTACAGGTGAAAGTTTTGCTAGACGAAGGAGATATAGGGTACGCCTATGTCTTCTTAGGGAATTCTTTTGTTTTGTCCAC
Organism: Anabrus simplex; assembly: GCF_040414725.1. NCBI lineage: Eukaryota > Metazoa > Arthropoda > Insecta > Orthoptera > Tettigoniidae > Anabrus > Anabrus simplex. The sequence continues at coordinate 43,594,023 of NC_090266.1, read as the reverse complement.
AATCGTTATATGTGCAGCCGAAGTTGCTATGTGGCAAATGCCTACCACTGAATGCAAACTGGGGCTTCATTAACAGACCCTACAGCTGGCTGGAATTAGGTTAAATAGATTAGCCTACATAAATTATTTCATGTTGAGAACTGTAATGTCTGTCTGTTAGGTCATCAGCTCAGAGGTTGGTTGGATCCTCAAACAGCAACACCAAAGGCTATGCAGTGTTTTAATGCTTCATCTAATAGCACCAAAATGAGGCGTAGGCTACTAGGCAAGATGAGCGAGATATTATCGGCACACTTTTTCTGGATATATTTGTGTACGGGGGTGAGGAGTAAGGAGAGAGCTCTCCCGGTTCCGGTAGTGCTGCCAACTGAATGAAAATGAAATCTGAATTATCATTAGTCCAGCCCGTGGACCGTTATTCACACAGACGCGTAACGTTTGTTTTCTCGCTCGCGGCCGCCTTGGAAAGGATGTTCTGCACCAGTGCTCAGTGCAGCCAACCTCTGTACTTAGGAACTATGCTTCCAACTGTATACGGTTAGGACAGGATCTAGGCAAGACCATTGGTCTGGACGGTCAGGATTCTTGCCGTGGACAAGACCATTGGTCTGGACGGTTAAGATTCTTGCCGTGGACAAAACCATTGGTCTGGGCGGTTAGAAGCCGCGAAGCGGCGTTAGGCCCCTAGTTTCGTATACGGTTAGGATAGGATCAAGGCAAGACCATTGGTCTGGACGGTTAGGATTCTTGCCGCGGATAAGACCATTGGTCTGGACGGTTAGGATTCTTGCCGTGGACAAGACCATTGGTCTGGGCGGTTAGAAGCTGCAAAGCGGCGTTAGGCCCCTAGTTTCGTATACGACTTGCGCTTTTATTGTGCTGCGGTTGGTAACGGATTATCTTCAACATACTTGACGGGAAGGAGATCACGTGCCACTTTACATTGGCCAATAAGAATACAAGTACCTACTTCAGAAATGAGCATGGCGTGTAATAATCTTTATTAGGTTATAAAAGTAAATGTACTTCTTGGGGCGGGATGGTGGGTTCCTGGACATCACAAAGAACACACCTCTCCTCTGAGACGCTCTCCAAGTAAGATTTCACTAATTCCACTCACTTGTAACATTACAAATTACGCCGGTCTACGGGCTGTACTAATGCCTCTGAACTGAATCAAGAATATGATCGATCGATATGAAGTTTCTAAACCGTGTGTGTCACTGTGTCACACACACATTATATAATATTTCTTGATGCAAATTTGGCTTTTCTGTGTAAACAACAACAGTACTAGTACGTAAAGTGTACGCCAGATGTACACTTTACTGTAAGCAGAACAATAATCTGTAACTCACAAGCGCCTAACCATATCAGCGATTCATAGTTTGTGTTTCAAAGGTTGCCAGTACGAATCTCGAAGATTGCCGAGATCGACCGATTCAGCACTAGGGTGTAAATATATCCAGAAGAAGTGTGCCGATAATAATTTGCCATTGCTTTCCTCACTAGGCCAGGCAGTGCTATTGTAGCACAACTAACCCTATGAGCAACACCTTTCACAACACTAAGATGCACCGGTTGTGCTCCGAATGTACTCAGCACCACCCATACCTCAGCAGCTTCCGTAATGTCACAACCATGGATGAGACTGGGACTTCAGTGGAAGCTACGCTTTGCTCTGCCCTGTGCCAAGAGATGGATGCAATACGGCTAGTTTCTTACACTTAAAATTCTGATCAGTCGTCTACACACAGCTACTCAAGATGGATAGTTACACCTGGGTGGTTGGGTCAGAATTTAACATTACACAAACGTCACATACAATTCTGATTATTCTCATAAGATATGTACCACCTTGTCATGGACTTGCATCTTTGGGAATATCTTTCACTACGACGTTCATGTTTTAATAACCCTCAAGAAAGTGTCTATCAATTTAAGTTATTTCACTGCTGATTGTGACGAGTAGCTTCTGCTGGTAGGTGACAGTCGAACGTTACATTTTGCCTACCTACGCCTCAATTAGTACAAAGTGTACCGTAATTCCTGGGGAGAAATATATTTATGTAAATCATAATCTGATGGTATTCCCCATCAAAACAAGGGGACTGTACCTTACACAATCATAGTTCTTAACATTAATCACTTACCACTCAGATATTCTATCCAACTTTGCACAGTTTCAGGGGGATCTGTTTCTTTCATGTGTTTCAATGCTTCATCTAATAGCACATCTCCAGTGGGAGTGTCGTTTTTTACTAGTAATTTCCGATTAAGGAGGCTTTTCCGACGCATTCCAGCTTTTTCAAGCTCAATACGTCCACGAATACCTAACTCAATTAGGATGCAACCTCTCAGACCACTAGATATGCAATCATTCCAGAATGACGTGTAGCCCTGAAATATAACATCATAAATCTCAGACAGAATGCCCTGATCAAAATCGAGGTATCACAAAGAAGAAAACTTTCGCAGAAGAGGGACATGACCAGCACTTGACAGAACGATATAACGCTTATGAGATTTCACTGTTATACCTCTTTGTCTTTCAATCCTAACAAAAGGACTTCCTCCATCAATGTCAGGCGAGTTTCTTTAGAATCACCATCTTCCAAGTCGTCATCTCGTTCCGTTGATTTTCTCTCAACAACTTCGCCAGACTCTTTTGACACACCTACTCCTATATCTCGCGTCACATTACGTCTTTGCACTAGTCCGTCACCTCTATTCATGTTTCTGACGCGCAACTACTTATTAACAGCACTTTATTAATTAGACGTAAGATATCAACATAAAAAAAGACTGCATTAAGACAATGTTGACATTTGGAAGATTCAACAACACAGCTTACATCCATCAAAATGGCGACTGCTGATGTTACAAACTCTCCAACCCATACGTAACCCACGTAAAGAGATGTGATTTAATCCGTTGCCAAGCAACAGACAACAACCATTTCTTCTTCTGCCTCTCTAAATATCATGGACCAAAGAGGCTATGATAGGAGTAGGCTATTCTTCCATCATTGGATCATTACCTCTACAGTTCCCAGCGTAACTGAAGAGGGAGATGACAGGTATAATAGTGATCGTTTGAGGAGTTATATGTCCTTTTTTTTCTTCTCTTTTTTGTGATATGTATTTAATTCAAACGGCTGTCTCTACTTTAATAACTTTCCAACGAAAGGCAAAGGGAAATTTATGGAATAGATACTTCATAGGTGAAATATAAATATGTAATGTTTGAAACAACACTCGCCACGCTTTGTCAATCCTGTTGCCTTGTTACTCACTTGTAGTACTAAGTATTTTAAGTATCTTAGTATAATTAAGGAATTATAGAATGGTATTTTATTTTTATTTTTTACACTTTCTGTATTGATGTCTCTACTTTTACTGTTTAGTCACCTGATTATATCATTGTAAGTATTCAGAGTTTGTAGATCCGCCATTGAATATATTATTCATTGTACAATTCCTCTGTATGAGCCTTTGGCTCGTTGGAATTAATTATTGAAATAAATTTCTATCTTTCTTTCTAAGCCTAAGTTAAAATGGCTGCTAATTGCGGTGGCTTGGAACCCAAACTAACAGACAGAAACCTGCTTCAGATGAAAATCAATCATGATAACATTTTAAAATACATAGTTTCATTACATAACAGGCTTACCTTCTTGTTCTTCTCCTTCCGCTTCGTTTTCCTTGGTAATCTTTGGACTCTGCAATGCCTCAGTTAAATGTTAACTGGTGACACCATCAACATGTTAAATTTGAAATGTTGAATACCGTTCCATTTAACATTGTGTGCACACTTAATAAACATGTTAAACTCGACTTCCTTTTTCTATATGCAGGTAGTTCATTATAAAAAGTTGTGGTAATACATTTAGGTGCTGTCTAGTATTTTCAAATAAGGACAATGGACTCAGATGAAGAGCATTAACAGGCGAGTTGGCCACAATCCTGGAGATAGTGGGTTCGAATCCTACCGTCGGCAGCGCTGAAGATGGTTTTCCGTGGTTTCCCATTTTCACACCAGGCAAATGCTGGTGCTGTACCTTAGTTAAGGCCATGGTCGCTTCCTTCCTTCCAAATCCTAGACCTTTGTTATCCCATCGTCTCCATAAGACCTATCTGTGTCGGTGCGACGTAAAGCCACTAGCAAAAAGAAAGTAAAACGATGAAGAGGATTCGGCCTTTGTTATTGCCACTGTTGCTTCTTGTTATGATTTAGAAATGCAGTTTTATTAGGCACATTTCCTCCCCTCATCCTGCTCATTGCTTCAAAAGCAAACCACTTTCAAGTATGAACTTCGTCCGCCGCCCCATCGCCCCACCCCGCCGTGAATTTTCTGAACTTTTTACAATTCTCGACTATACTGAGAATGGAGGGAAGCTAGTTCTCTTTTCGATGCACTCGCGGGAACAATTATAGATAATTTCGAGTTCCTGGAAACTGTCGGCTTTCTTCGCTTTATCTCTGTATTCCTTAGATGAGATGCCACTTACAAGGCCCATCTATTGTACCATTAATTAAGTCCCGAGTAAATCTCCTTCCTCCACTCCATTTCTAACTATAAATTTTAGTACCGGTATAGTGCAGAGATAACGACATACGTGCGCGTACTGTATTTCTAGCTTATAACAAAGAAAAGGAGTATTCTTGAGTGTTGTAACTATAATCCTACTTCATGAGAAGTACATCGTTTGCGTCGTTTAGGCTATCTGTTGGAATGGAAACAGCACGGAAGTTGCCGAAGCTGTGTCGACATCTCACGGTAAACGAATTGACTTGAAATGTTTTTCACTTGGAGCGGAAAACACGCCAACATGTTAAAAGTGCTAACCTCAACATTCTGAATTAACATGCAAAGTCAATTGGAAGACATAATTACAATATACATGTCAATTGTAACATGTTAAATTTAACATTTAATATTACTCTCATAAAAATAATCTGTTAACACATATCGATTCTTAATAGAAGATATGTTCAAACATTGGAATGTCAATGCACAGGCAAACAGGGTAATAAATATTCTCGCCAGTATTATTCATCAAGGCATTTTATTACCACACAGACTAGATCGAATCATATACAAGAGGGCCGTCGCGTGGGATGTAGGCACCCAGGGAAAGGTATGAATCGGCGCATCCCACCGCCGGTAAAACTCGTAATTTTGTTCGTTCCAGTTTTGGTTCGAGGGGATGATATCCTAGCTCTTTAGAGCTACTCCATTACCCACCACCAATGGACGCACCGTGTTGCGAACTGAAAAAACAGGCAGCTATTATAAATAACAGCATCATGGACCACCTACCCTCCACTACATATTTGATATATATATATACTAAGATTTGATTTATTTATATACAAAATACAGCCTTTTATTTTTCATTCTTGCCTTTGGGGCTCTTTTTGTCGTCTATATACAAACTTCAAACACTGAAAGACATTCGCGTGGCTTTTGCATGAGCAAATGTTGTTAGAATTTCTCTAAAGTCTAATTTTCTGCATTGTCATTTTCTATTGCTAGAACGGCGAGAGAGTTTAGCCTTTTTTGTGCCATTGTAGAGCGCAAATATTTTATAAACTTAAGATTACTAAACCTTCGTTTGGCACTAGCAACTGTCACGGGTATTGCTAGTAACACTCTTAATGCGACCCACAAGATTGTAAACAAATCGTTACTGTTTGTGTTCTTGATCATACGCAATACTCCTTTTGGTGTAACTGTGTTCTTTCCATGATCGAAAATCGAACTTACATGTAAAAGTTCAAGACACAGTTCAATGCCGTTGTTTTCAGACACTTTGGTTGTTTTGTCAGTTAAATGGCTTTCAAGGTCCAAACAACTTTGTTTTAGATCTTATTTTCCTGGAAGTTGAGCAACATTATCCGAAAATCCCCATACTTGTTGGTGTTCTTTCAACGCAGTTGACCTCTTAAGTGAGTTCAAATCTTTATCCGCTAATGGATAAAAATTTTCTATCAAAAAGGTTTCTTCAGGTGATGATTGCACTTCCTCAGAAGACTCATACAAAAACCGCGTTTTCGTTTACGAATCCTTTTCTCGGGAAAACAGGTTCGATACCAAGTTCAGCAGCTACTCCTTTAGCGGAGATTACTGCGTCCACATATCCATTCTCTCTAAATCTGTTTAAAATCTCCAAACACTTATTGAACTTTTCAGAACAGTCACTGATGTCTGGTGGCTAAAATAGCAAAAATATATGATTGAATAATAGCTACGGCTGATTCTAATGTTATTAAAAATATTTGAGCAATAAGTAGGATAGAGAGTGTAGAGAGGACCAAGGAAGGCCCAGTGTTTCCTAAAAGAGTTAAAAGAAGGTGACCTGCAATTATGTTAGCGGCTAGACGAACAGCTAATGTTCCTGGACGAATAATGTTTCTAATGGTTTCAATACAAACTAAACCTCTTTCCCTTGAATGTTTTTACTAATCAAATTAACTTAAAAAAGAATGTCATTCCACAAGATCAAAGTTACGATGAAGGAAAAGACTTACGTTTGCTTAGACAAAATTGAGCTTCAGAGGCTGTTTGGGGGTTATAAATTTTTTTCGCCTAACTCAACCAATGCATCCCTAACTTCCGCGTATTGGTATCTAACTGCCTGAACAGCACTTATGCGAGATTCCAAACGCGTTTCACACACTTGCTTTAAAGTAAGTTCTTTAGTATGGTCGCTTATTACACACCAGCGCATCGTTGAACGAGAGAAGATAGTAAAGAGGCGTTGTAAAATACCAAATAAAGATAAAGACCTGGCTTTCTTTGTTTTGGTCAAGATACTTTGCTTTACTGAGTCACCTAGTATAGTTATTAGCTCATTTTGTATCGACACACTTAATAAATGAAATTGTGTTTCTTTGTTTGTTATACGTCTACAATGTTCCATTACTACATTATCAAATATTCGTAAAAGTTTCACAAGTCGAAGAAAATTTCCACGACAAGTCATATTGTACTTATAAAGATATATCAAGATATAAAGTAATTTCCACTAAGCGTCGCAATACTTCTTCTAAACGCTGACCCTCAGTTTCAGTTTGCTTCATGATGTGCTGGTTGATTGAAGTGTCTCCTTTAATTTTTTTCTGCTTCAAACCATGTAGCCATAATTTTGAAATGGTCTGGTGACAACTTAACTGATGATTTTGCTCCATCAGCAATTACTAGGTTCAGGCTATGGCACCCACAAGGAATGAACACAGCCAAAGTGAAGTTAGCCAATACACCGACTTGAACTCCTTTATGTGCCCCTGCCATGTTGACGCCGTTATCGCATACTTGAACACGACAGTTTGTCATGTTCAAACCGCACTCTATAATGTTTTTGAACAGTAAGTCAGCGAGAGGTCTCCAGTGGTTTCTTGGCAACTCGATAGGCCATAAAGCTTTATTCTACTTTGTTCTTCCCATCGACGTAGCGAATCGTTAATGAAATTTATTCTTTGTGACTTATGTGTGGAGTACAATCAAGGATAACGGAAAAATACCTGGCTTCCTTTATTTTCGTCAAGATACTTTGCTTTACTGAGTCACCTAGTATAGTTATTAGCTCATTTTGTATCGACACACTTAATAAATGAAATTGTGTTTCTTTGTTTGTTATACGTCTACAATGTTCCATTACTACATTATCAAATATTCGTAAAAGTTTCACAAGTCAAAGAAAATTTCCACGAAAAGCCATATTGTACTTATAAAGATATATCAAGATATAATTTCCACTAAGTGTCGCAATACGTCTTCTAAACGCTGACCCTCAGTTTCAATTTGCTTCATGATATGCTGGTTGATTGAAGTGTCTCCTTTAATTTTTTTCTGCTTCAAACCATGTAGCCATACTTTTGAAATGGTCTGGTGACAACTCATGGAATTTTAAACGGTCTGCCAAATTTTGCAATTGTTAAAATCCATTACTTGACCAAAATGTGACTTTCATGAGGGATTAAAAAATCTACAACAGAAGCAATAGACAGAATCTGATATTTCTGAATAAATCAAAAATCGCCTTGATATTTTTTCTCCATTTTCCACAAACCGATACCGAAATTGGTTTGAAAAGTGCATATTTTCTTACTTTTTTGGGTAATAATGGTCATTATCATACCAACACTCGTTAATGGCACTACCTAAGTGTTACAACAAGTATTCCATTTTTCCATCAGGCTGTTATGAAATTCAATACGATTCCATAACTAATTTTGTTTTACAGAACATCAGCTCATATACAGTTGCTCCTCACCTGGACGGAAACAGCTCTACTGGACCGTCAAAATCTTACAGTGCGGTTATTTGCTTGTACCTAAACAGCAGGGGTATCCGAAACAAACTTGAGGAAATAGAAATTCTGTTGCACATTATAGGCCAGGTAGATATATTGGTTGTGACAGAAAGTTGGGTAAAAAATGAGGAGGCGAAATACTATAATATACCAAATTATAGAAGCACCTTTTCCCACAGAGACGGCAAAGCTGGAGGTGGCTTAGGTATTTATATTTCGCACTGTTGGAAAGCAAATGTGAAAATGAATTGTGAACTTGATCACAGCTTGATATGGGTTGAAATTTATAGGGATAAATTTAGTAGTAGTAAATATAACAGTATTGATTTAATTGCGGGATATAACCCAAATAGGAATAATGCCACACCATTTCTAGCATCCCTCGAAAATTTTCTAAGTAAAACAACTAACAACTTATGCCTATTTTTGGGTGACACGAATATTGATATCTTAACTAATGACCAACTAAAAAGAAAATACATGAACCTGCTTTCTTGCTATGATTTCAAGCAATGCAATAATGTATATCCAACACGAATATGTGATACCACGAGTACGTTAATAGATCATGTGTCTATAAATAATTCTGGAATATATTATTATTTATCAAATGTTGGTAGCTATATAAGTGACCATAATATATTAATATTTGATATTCTTTTGCCAAATTCTAAATCTCCGTCACAATCGCTTGAACTGAAAAGGCTGAAAGCAACTAATGTAGACCGAAAAGATTATAGACCTGAAAGTAGTAATATCACTGAAATAACACAAATGTCATAAACAACACTACTAGTAGAATTGACATAATCTATAATATTCCTTTATTGACCAGCTACCGCTTAGTACACAAAGTCAGAAAACACAAAGTCATCGAACACAAAGAACTGGTAGCTTGCCATGGATATCTTCTGAAATTCTCAGCCTTATTAAGCGACGTGACATTTTACATGCAAAACCTAAAAATCCCACCCTAAAGAATAACATCAGTCTCAATCAGGAATATCGCAGGTGTAGAAACAATGTGACAAATCAAAAAAGAAGGAGCTTAAAAAACAAATATTACTCTGAAAAATTTAGAATTCATAACAAGAACCCAAAGAAAACGTGAAAAATAATCAATGAAATCATACATAATCATCCATATAGTACTAGGCATGCAAATGACTTTGCCTTATACAATGTTCGCTCTTATAAATATGGTATAAACAGCTTGAAGTTCTCTGCGATCCAGTTATTTAATAACATCCCTGTGGAGATAAAAACAGCACCAACTTTGGCAAAATTCAAACAAAGAGTCAAGCATTATTTTTGGGAAAGGTACAGTGCTGTTTAAATCAAAATATCAGTTGTCATTTAAGTCATTCTCCCAAACAATCGTGCAAACTGTCTGGAACTACTCCTGTACCTCTGCAACTTTTATGTTATGTAAATGTAAATACTCTGTAATCTGTTCTTGTACCTCTGCATTTCTGTGTTATGTATATATACTGTAAATACTCTGTAATCTGTTCTTGTACCTCTGCATTTCTGTGTTATGTATATATACTGTAAATACTCTGTAATCAATTCCTGTACGTATGCACCTTTTATGTTATGTAATAGTAAATAATCTGAAATCTATTTTTGTACTTCAGCAACTCTTATGTTATGTAAATGAAAATACTCCGTAATCCATTCTTGTACCTTTGCAACTTTCATGTTATGTAAATGAAAAATACAGTCAGAAATAATTATCTGTAATCCTCATATTGATGATGTGCATATTTTATATATTGTATCTTTTTATATGCTCAACCATTTACTAATAATCTTATATACACAAACTATATTTTGATGTGTAAGTGCCCGCCAGTATGTAATGTCCTGAACAATTCCTATGTATGAGACTGCAGGCTCATTGGAATTAATTGAAATGAATGAATGAATGAATGAATTAATTAATTAATTAATGAACTGCTCCAATTTAGAAATAAATTCTATTTCAATTTCAGTGTGTGTTGACAGTTCTATCACGCTTTTATTGCCATTATCACTATCACGATCACTGTGGTGACGATCGCTTGTAAACGGTAGCATCAGTAGGGGAAGGTACCGGTACAAATTCAGTGTCTTTGGCCTCTTGACTGCTACTTTGTGAGGAGGAACTACAGCTAGGTGCAGACGTACTGGTCTCAGCCACGGCAACATTTTGCATTGTATTAATTTTTAAAAATTAGATAGCTTCGACACTTAACTTAATGGAGCCTCATTCACTAACTCATTTTCCTTTTACAACTTTCTCCTTTGCGCCTCTGACAACTTTTTCGACATAATCCTTTAGTTTTCCGCTAATAACTAATCACTAACACTAATCACTTTACAACAACATGGTTCAGTATTCATAAAGCTCGTAACGCACGGAAGAATAAACTATTAGCAATTGGAGTAAACAGCGACGGCGGTTCTATATCAATGTCAATATGAAACCAAGTAACCAATACAAATGTAAACTGTATCCGACGCGCACTGCGGGTGGGGAGGGGTGTTGATGTCGACTCACCGGCGCCGATCAGTCAAGATCCTACTCGCACCTCACCACCTGCTAACACAGCCTACAGCGCTGCTCAGTATACACATATACAACCGTGCATTATGCATAGAGAGAATTTGTGCGCACTCAGCCATGCAACCATTGTATTATTGTATAACACAGAGACCAATACATTCGTCTATAGAATTAGACTACAAACGCATAAAATACACTGTCTTACCCACGGCGGCGCCCCCCGCCCCCCGCCGGTCACAGCGCTCAAGGCGACCGCCTCGGTCACCCTACACACGCGACGGCCCTGTATACAAGGGAGAGCTGTTAGTTATGTTAATACAGTCAGGCCATAATTTTACATTCCTGAAGGAATTGATCAAATCTCTTCGTCAGGTGAACAGTATGTTTATATATCTGCCAAGAAATATTCAGAGGAATTTGAAATACCAGATTCATTATTTTCTGAATAAGGATGTTCAGTTGTAGTAATATATGTTGTTATCATACATACATACATTATCATTATAGACTTTAATGCCTTTCAACTTTCAGTCTGCAAGCCTCTGTGAGTTTAATAAACGTCGCCAAAATCCTCGATTTGCAACTAGTGTTGTGGCCTCATTTAGTTCTATATCTCTTATCTTTAAATCGTTAGAAACTGAGTCTAACCATCGTCGTCTTGGTCTACCTCTACTTCTCTTACCCTCCATAACATAGTCCATTATTCTCCTAGGTAACCTATCCTCCTCCATTCGCCTCACGTGACACCACCATCGAAGCCGGTTTATGGGTCCATCGAGTTCATTCCTAAATTAGCCTTTATCTCCTCATTCCAAGTACCCTCCTGCCATTGTTCCAACCTATTTGTACCAGCAATCATTCTCGCTACTTTCAGGTCTCTTACTTCTAACTTATGAATAAGATATCCTTAGTCCATCCAGCTTTCGCTCCCGTAAAGCAAAGTTGGTCTGAAAACAGACCGATGTAAAGATAGCTTCGTCTGGCAGCTGACTTCCTTCTTACAGAATACTTTTGATCACAACTGCGAGGTCACTGCATTAGCTTTATGAAAACTTCATTCAGTCTCACTTACCACATTACCATCCTGGGAGAATACACAACCTAAATACTTGAAATTATCGGCCTATTCTAGCTTTGTATCACCAATCTGACATTCAATTCTTTTGAATTTCTTACTTACTGACTTAAATTTAGTCTTCGAAATGCTAATTTTAATACCATACTCATTGCACTTATTTTCATGCAGGCTTTCGGCACAATCTGCCATTAAGACCATGTCGTCAGCATAGGCCAGACTGCGTACTACATTTCCATCTAACTGAATCCCTCCCTGCCATTTTACACCTTTCAGCAGATGATCCATGTATACTACGAACAGCAAAGGTAAAAGATTACAGCCTTGTCTAACCCCTGTTACTACCCTGAACAAAGAACCCATCCTACCATCAATTCTCACTGAAGCCCAATTATCAATATAAATTCCTTTGATTGATTTTAATAATCTACCTTTAATTCCATAGACCCCCAGTATAGCGAACACCTTTTCCCCCGGTACCCTGTCATATGCTGTCTCTAATTCTACGAAACATAAACACAATTGAATATTCTATTCGTAGCATTTCTCAATTACCTGGCGCATCCTCAAAATCTGATCCCGACAGCCTCTCTGTGGTCTGAAACCACACTGGTTTTCGTCCAACTTCCTCTCAACGACAGAGGTCCTAGTCTTGGAAGTAAGATGGCGACTACTGTGATATCCGTAGTAGATAATGGTGTAAGATGCAGTGAAAAATGTGGCAAATGCAGAAGAGTAGTTAAAAATGGGATTCTATGTCGTAAGTGTGATGAATGGTACCATTTTCGTTGTGCAAATATTGTAAATAGGACTGATATTGAAGAAAGTGAGTGGCTGTGTCCCGAGTGTAAACAAACCGATAGTGAGGCAGAACAACAAGAAAGAGAGACATATGAAACTATAATTAAGATTTTAGGAGTGCTACAAGAAGAATTATGCGCTCTGAAACATGAAAATGAAAGCTTAAAGGACAGAATAAAGAAACTGGAAGATAAAGAAGACATTGGAGAAGAAAGATCGCCGTGGACGGAAGTGAAGCGTAGCCATTTTAGGCCTAATGTTAAACATATGGGAGAAACTACGTACAACTTAAAACCGGGAAAAAACTCTTTGCAGTGCCAAAATAGATTTCAGTTACTTCAGCAAGTTCCAGAAGAAGACATACCAAGTTTTCCAAATAATTTTAAATCCAGTGGAGGTAACCTACAGAAGAAGAAAACCAACCGAAAGTCAAGATCGCCAAAGATTCATCTCTACGCAGACAGTCAATGGCGGGGTATGGCAGAAGGCATCAAGGATGAGCTGCAGAATCCAGAAACTGAGGTTTTAGGAATAATAAAACCAGGTGCCAAAACTGAAGACGTCCTTTCAAGTTGTGATCCTGTGTTAGAGAAGGACAATTATGTGGTAATTGTGAGTGGTACAAATGACATTGCTGCAAATGAAGGTGAGGAACTAATTATGACTCTCAGAGGTAAGATTTCCAAACTACCTAACTCAAAAGTAATTGTAGTTAATGTGCCACCTAGGTATGACCTTTTAGAGGACTCATGTGTGAACAAAGCTGTACATGATGTAAATATAAAATCAAGAGATTATGTAAGAGTTTTAGAAATGTCTATGTAGTAGATACTTTAGGTCTTGGCAGGCAAATGTTTACTAGGCATGGGTTATATCTGAATGGTAATGGAAAAGCAAATCTCTGTAGACAAATTGCTACAATTATCAACAGAGATTTGCAAACTAATCTGTACTTAAGAAAACCCATACCACTAAACTGGCACATACAGGGAAACTTGTCAGAAAACCCAGACCCTTAAATCAAGATCTATGTACAAGGATCTGGGTTCCAGGGACGTTCTCAACTCATGAGTCAAACGTTACCCAATTGCAACAGTCAAGTTTTAGGGAGGAAGGAGGTCTGAGATTGCTCTTGGTAAACTGTCAGAGTGTAGTAAATAAACAATTAAAATTCGGTACATTGATGGAATCTTATGAGACTGATGTGGTGATAGGAGTAGAATCATGGTTGAGAGAAGGGGTGGGTAATAGAGAAGTATTTCCAGAAGGGTACACAGTCTATCGTAGAGACCGAGGAGATAAAAAGGGAGGGGGGGTGTTTATTCTGGTGAAGGAAACTTATTGTTCACATGAATGGTTTACCGATGAAAGGGATGAAATATTACGGATAAAATTAATTTGTGATAATATGAAGGAGGTGGGAATTATAGGAACATACAGGCCAGGAAGAGAGGAAAGGGACGTGGAAATATTTGAGAAAATAATAGATTATACTCATAAAAACAATAATAATGATGTGGTAATAATTGGGGGAGATCTAAACTTGCCTGAAGTTGAATCGAATGGAGCTGCAAGTGAAGCCCATGAACAGAAACTGGCAAATAAGTTAATTTGGGAGGGAGGATTTACACAAGTAGTACAAGAACCGACTCGTCTCAATAACTTACTAGACGTATTCTTGGTTAAACCATGGGAAATTGTTGATAAAACTGAGGTAATTGAAGGAATGGGTGACCATAAGGCTGTAATAATGGATGTAGGACTCGTACCAAAAAGGCTTAATAAGAGGGTCACACAAGACAAGAAATTATACAGAAAAACTAAAGTTGATGAATTTGGGACTTACCTTAAATCACAATTCAGTTTTTGGATAAGTGAAGGGAGTAATGTGGATACAATTTGGGCTAAATTTAAAGGAATCATTTGGGGAGGAGAGAAGAGATTTGTACCTGTTAAGAAGGGTAAAATGACCTCAGACCCTGTTTATTATACAAGGGAAATAAGAAAATTAAAAAGAAAATGTAAAATAGTAAACAGGAAAATCAAAGAGGGTAGGGAGAATAGAGAAACTAGAAAACAGCTAATGAGGGAACTGAATAGAGTGAAAAAGGAAGTAAAAGAGAATTATATGAATGGCATTCTTCAAGAGGGTAATGACCACAAAGGGAAATGGAAAAAGCTGTATTCATATATTAGGAATCAAAAAGGGAAAGGAATCCAAATTCCTACAATGGTGGGAGAAGGGGGTGAACACTGTTTAACAGATACTGAGAAAGCAAACCTCTTCAGTAGGGAATTCAGAGATTCAGTAGAAGATTGTCAGGACTTGGAAACCATAACAGAAGATAGAGAGGGAGAGACACATAGGGAAACAAGAAGCTTCTCATTCACAAATGAAGATATTTTCAGAGAAATCCAACTGTTTCAGCAACGAAAAGCAGCAGGAAGTGATCAAATTACTGGGGAGGTATTAAAGACGATGGGGTGGTATATAGTGCCTTATTTAAAATTTCTCTTTGACTATGTCATAAATAATAGTGTAATACCAAATGAATGGAAGGAATCTATAATAATACCAATTTATAAAGGAAAGGTTGATAAAAGGAAACCAGAGAACTACAGACCAATCAGCCTGACCAGTATAGTTTGTAAAATACTGGAGAGTCTAATAGCAAAGTACATCACAGGGATATGTGATGATAAAAATTGGTTCATGAGGAGCCAGTATGGATTTAGAAATACATTTTCTTGTGAGGCACAACTGGTGGGATTTCAGCAGGACATATCAGATCAGTTGGATTCAGGAGGCCAGTTAGATTGCATAGCCATAGATCTTTCCAAAGCCTTTGATAGAGTAGAACATGGAATATGATTAAAGAAATTGGAGGGAATAGGACTGGACGTAAGGGTTATACGTTGGATAAGAACATTTCTAAATTCAAGTGTTCAGAAAGTCAAAGTAGGAAATTATATATCACAGGAAGAGAAAGTTTGGAAGGGAATTGCACAGGGTAGTATAATCGGTCCGTTACTTTTCTTAATATACGCAAATGATTTAGGGAACAATATAACATCGAAAATAAGATTGTATGCAGATGACATAATTGTTTATAGGGAAATAAATAACATTGAGGATTGCTCAGAATTACAAAGGGACATTGAGAGTATCCAAGAATGGGTTGAAGAAAATAATATGAGGGTTAATGGAGGCAAATCAACTGTTACAACATTTACAAACAGGAGCTTTAAAACTGAATTTGAATATACTTTGGATGAGGTAGTTATCCCTAAAGATGGCAAGTGCAAATACTTAGGTATGAGATTTGAAAGTAATTTGCACTGGAAGGGTCATGTTGATGACATTGTTGGGAAATCATATAGATCGTTACATGTCATAATGAGGCTACTTAAAGGATGCAACAAAGAATTAAAAGAAAAAGTTACTTAAGTATGGTTCGTCCATTATTGGAATATGCAAACAGTGTTTGGGATCCTCACCAAGAATACCTAATAAAAGAACTAGATGGTGTGCAGAGGAAAGCAGCAAGGTTTGTAACAGGGGATTTCAGGAGAAAGAGTAGTGTATCAGAAATGTTAAAAAGAACTTGGTTGGGAACCTTTAAGTAAGAGAAGGGAGAAAACTAGACTTATAGGATTATATAGAGCCTATACAGGAGAAGAAGCATGGAGAGATATCCGTGAGAGGCTTCAGTTGGAAAATAATTATATTGGTAGAACTGACCACAAGTACAAAATTAGAAGGAATTTTAGCAGAGGCGATTGGGGTAAATTTTCATTCATTGGGAAGGGCGTGAAGGAGTGGAACAGTTTACCAGGGGTAGTGTATGATCCTTTTCCAAAATCTGTACAGATATTCAAGAAGAGAATAAACAAGAACAGAGAAAATAAATGAAATGTTAGAGGGCATTCGACCAGTGCAAGATACTGTAAATAAAAAATGTGTGTGATTAAATTAATTCCATCCCCTGGTCCATGGAGTTTGGACAGCCCAAGTAGGGGACTGCCTGTAGGGGTGAAGTACAGTGGGGACTTCGAGGGCCCTGGGACCGCTACGGTAGCTGTGAAGGCCCTTCAGGAACTCTGAAAAGTGGTACCAAAAGGGGCTCTGATTAAGACGCAGCAGGTCGTTATGCTACTTATGTTCCAAATGGGTAAAATATAAATATGTAAATAAATTCAATATTAATTTTAATCTTATACCAGTTGTATATTATTATTATTAGAAGTAATTTCACATACTGTATATGAGTTGACTATGTTTGTAAGATATTATAAGTAGAATTTTGTAAACAATATAAATTTATTAAGGATGATGTATGTGTTTAATAGAACAAATTATTAGCGTAAATTGTATAATATTGTATTCTAGGAAAATTTTCTTTGTCTCTTGTCAATTTAAAATTTAGTGCTTGACAATAATGTATTTTAGTGTACCATTTGCCACCGAGGTAGACACCTCATTTGCAAATAAAGAGATTTTGATTTTGAGATCGCACCCTCCCTTCCAAGATGCCAGTGAATACTTTGCCTGGTATACTAATCAATGAGATACCTCGATAGTTGTTGCAATCCTTCCTGTTCCCTTGCTTATAGATAGATGCAATTACTGCTTTTGTCCAATCTGAAGGTACCTTACCAACATTCCAAGCTAATTTTACTACTCTATGAAGCCATTTCATCCCTGCCTTCCCACTATACTTCACCATTTCAGGTCTAATTTCATCTATACCTGCTGCCTTATGACAATTGAGTTTTCTTACCATCCTTTCCACTTCCTCAAGCGTAATTCTACCAACATCTTTTTCCTCCACCCTATGAGCTTCGCTCTTCGCAACACCACCAGAATGATTTTACATTGAGAAGATGTTAAAAATTTTCCCTCCACTTCTCCAGTGATTCCCTGGGATCTATTATGAGTTCACCTGAATTATTCAAAACACTGTTCATTTCCTTTTTCCCTCCCTTCCTGTGATTCTTTATTACTGCCCAGAAAGGTTTCCCTGCTGCTTGACCCAGCCTTTCCAGGTTATTACCAAAATCTTCCCAAGACTTATTTTTGAATTCAACAACTATTTGTTTCGCTCTGTTTCTTTCATCTACGTACAAATCCCTGTCTGCCTCGGCCCTTGTTTGGAGGCATTTCTGATAAGCCTCCTTCTTACGTTCACAAGCTGCTCTCACTTCATCATTCCACCAAGATGTTCGCCTTTTCCCATCTTTACACACAGTTGTTCCTAGCCATTCCCTAGCTGTTTCTACTACAGCATCCCTGTATGCCACCCATTCTCTTTCTATATCCTGAACCTGCTTACTGTCTACTGTTCGAAACTTCTCACTAAACATATCCATGTACTTCTGTCTGATTTCCTCGCCCTGGAGATTTTAAACCCTTATACGTTTGCAGACAGATTTCACTTTCTCTACCCTAGGCCTAGAGATACTTAGTTCACTACAGATCAGATAATGGCCTGTATCATCGAAAAATTCCCGGAAAACTCGTACATTCCTAACAGATTTCCTGAATTCGAAGCCGGTTAAGATATAGTCTATTAAGGATCTGGTACCCCTAGCCTCCCATGTGTAGCGGTGAATAGCCTTATGCTTGAAGAATGTATTCGTAACTGCTAAACACATACTAGCACAGAAGTCCAGTAAACGATTTCCATTCCCATTAGCTTCCATATCTTCCCCACATTTACCAATCACCCTTTCGTATCCTTCAGTTCTGTTCCCAAATCTCGCATTGAAATCGCCCATTAGCACTATTCTATCCTTACTGTTGACCCTGACCACGATGTCACTCAATGCTTCATAAAACTTGTCAACTTCATCCTCATCTGCACCCTCAAATGGTGAATACACGGAAATAATTCTAGTCCTAATTCCTCCAACTGACAAATCTACCCACAGCATTCGCTCATTTATGTGCCTAACAGAAACTATGTTGCGTGCAATGGTATTCCTGATATAGAGCCCTAGCCCAGACTCTGCCCTTCCCTTTCTAAGACCCGTCAAGTACATTTTATAATCTCCTATCTCTTCCTCGTCATTTCCCCTTACCCGAATATCACTTACACCTAGCATATCCAGATGCATCCTCTTTGCTGACTCAGCTAGTTCTACTTTGTTTCTTCCATAAGCCCCATTAATATTGATTGCTCCCCATCGAATTCCATTTCGTTCGCCAAGTTGTTTCCTAGGAGTCCCTCACCTGTCAAATGGAAGTGGGACTCCGTTACTCTAATAGGTCCGAGGCTTGCGTAAAATGTTCTGAGCTCGGTAAATTCATGAAGCAGGATGCTACCCTACTTGCACATAGTCCAACCGAGGATCTCTCTTCTAACGGGTTATGGAACACCGGTGGATTGTATAGTCCTAGCCGCCTGAGCACAAGGGGGGCCATGACTCAGAATATGTCCGCGATGCCCACACCCATTCCATAGCAACTGGTATCCCGACTTTCAGGACCACTTACTAGGCCACTCAGCCGTTGACCATAGTTCACGAACTAGGACGTGACTACAGTAACCCACACTATGAACCATTGCTAACACATTGGAAAATACTGTTGAGTGTACCGATTTCTTTCCCCCATTGAAAAATATTAGGAGCGACCACCTTTAGTCTGAATAAATATTCAGGGGTACAGGCATGTTTCAATCGTAATCTTATAATAGCGGTTATGTGTCGTCTTGTATATGAGCAATTGACAAACTACGGTGAGGATTTTTGTAAAAGTCTGCAATAGTTCGAATAACTGTTTTCCTTTATACTTGGACTCATGTTTCTATTTTCCAATCCAAAGATTCCATAAATTTTCCACAACATTTTCCCATAAATCCAAGTTTGCTATTCTGAACCATGACAATCAGCGGCCTCACTGGCTAGTTTGTGCGTGCTTGTTGTTTAAAGGGGCCTAATATCTAAGGCCATCGGCTCCTCGCTGGCTAGTTTAACCCTTTGTATGTGGCTCTTAATATCTCTAGGTCCGGAAACCCACAGATATACAATTTTGAACTTCTTACCACAACTTATTTTCCTGATGGTTTCAATATACCAATTAGTTGGATTATCAATATTATTTTAAGATAAAAGTGTACTACACGAGTCCGTTCAGATAATTGCTTTTATTGGCCCTAAATATTTAATAAAGTTCAATGCTTCCTTTAAGGCCGGTCTCCAGTGATTAACATTTAAAACCAACATGTTAAATTTAACATGTCACAATTGACATGTATATTGTGATTGTGTCTTCCAATTGACTTTGCATGTTAACTCGGAGTGTAAGGTTAACACTTGTAACATGTTGGTGTGTTTTCCGCTCAAGTGGAAAACATGTCAAGTCAATTCGTTGTTCGTGAGATGTTGGCACAGCTTCGGCAACTTCCTTGCCGTCTCCATGTCAACAGATAGCCAAACGACCCAAACGACGTGCTTCTTGTGAAGTAGGATTATAGTTACAACACTCCACAACACCCATTCTCTTTGTTATAAGCTACAAATACAGTACCGGTACGCACACGCGTGTCGTTCTCTCTGCACTATACTAAAATTTATAGTCAGAAATGGAGTGGAGCACGATTACTTTGGACTTAATTAATGACATAATAGAAAGACCTTGTTAGTGGGATGACTCATCAAAGGAATACATAGATAAAGCGAAGAAAGCCGACAGTTTCCAGGAACTCCAAATTATCTATAATTATTCCTGCGAGTGGATCGAAAAAACTAGCGTCCCTCCGCTCCCAGTACAGTCGAGTATTGCAAAAAAATCAGAGAAGTCGGAAGTCGGGGGGCGGGAGCGGACAAAGTTTACACTTCGAACAGGTTTGCTTTTGAAGCAATGAGCAGGATGACGGGATGAAATGTGTCTAATAAAACTGCATTTCCAAGTCATGGCAAGAAGCAACAGTGGCAATAACAAAGGCGAAATCCTCTTCATCTGAGTCCATTGTCCTTGTTTGAAAATACTAGACAATTACCGCAAATTGATACGATGAACTACCTATATATAAACAAAGAAAGTAATGTTTAACATGTTTATTAAGCGTGGACACAATGTTAAATGAAACAGTATTCAACATGTTGAAGTGTCACCAGTTAACATTTAACACTTTCAACATTTAACATGTTGTTGTTAAATGTTAATCAGTGGAGACCGGCCTTTATGCTGATATTTCAACAGTATATGAAGACGCTTGGTTTTGCTACTCGTAAATATAGAGAATGAAAGGCAACACCTACACCCGGAGTATCCCCGTGCTTTGATCCATCGGTATAATTTGTAACAAAAGATTTGATATTTCAGAAGTGAATTTGTTAAAATTCCTCGTATTACATTAGGGTTCTGTCTATATGTACGGCTAATTTCTGAGTAAAATGATGTTACAGTTTCCTGCTTGTATATTCTTGCATGAATGGGTGAAAGAAATGTCAGATGAAAGTTCGTGTGGATTATATTATTTCTGAGATAATATAGTGGCTATATGCCGAAAGAAGCGCAGGATATTTTTCTTCGTTTTGTTTTTGTTGTTGCTGATAATATTCTTTTAACAAGTGTACTTTAGGAATGATGGGCTGTAGCGTGTTACACAATTTTGGGGTAAGTATTTAGTGGCATTAATTCTTCTTCTGAATTCCAGAAGTGGCTGTCAAGTTTCTGATGAAACTGCAGTATTGGATAAGGGGACATAGCTCCAATAATGCCTTTAATATTTTCTATCCGTAAAGAATCAAATTTATTGTTTTTAGACACAGTGGCTCTAACTATAAGGCAAATTCCATAATCAAAGATAGTTTTAATGATATTTTTCTATAACCGGGTATCTGGATCAGCTCCACAGTTTCCCTTTAACAGAGATTTGAACTTATCACAATTCAGATATAATTTAAGCAAATTTATTTATTTATTTATTTATTTATTTATTTATTTATTTATTTATTTATTTATTTATTTATTTATTTATTTATTTATTTATTTATTTATTTATTTATTTATTGGTTATAGAATGTTACAGTGAGCTAGTGGCACAAAGAGGGACTGCCCTTTACAATCACAGTTTGGCAGCTTTTAGTTTCAGTTAACAGATAAGGCATAGGCCTACATATATAACAAGAAATGTCTTACAAATACTGATTTACATCATCATATCATTAATTTGCATGGAAAAAAGAAGATATTAAAAATAAACATAGTGGAAAATAGGTAAAAAAAGTGGCTATCGGTTTATTCTCCAACATGCTGTTCAAGGAAGTGCCTGCGTACTTCTTTTTTAAAACTGTACAACTTATTGATTTGTTTCAATTTTGGAGGTAGATTGTTAAAGGCTGTGCTTGCTGAATAAGAAATGCTTTTAACACCCTATTTGGTAGTGTTTGTGGAATCTTTGTAAAACTGGTTTGCTGATCTTGTGTTATTGGTGTGAATATCTTTGCTGTATCGTAGTTCTGTATTAGCAGATATCATATTATTTTTATACCTGAACATAAATAAAGCTTGAGAGTATTTAATCTGGCATTGTACTGGTAATATGTTTGTTTCCTGAAAAATTTCCACAGAAGGTTTCAGTAAATCAAATCTATACATAATTTTTAAAGCTCTCTTTTGGAGTATGTCTAGTTCATATACAGCTTCCTGTGTACAATTTCCCCATATTATATTCATGTACGTAAGGTGTGAATGTATGAGGGAGGCATATATGTTTCTTAAGTGTTGGTTGTTTATCCCATAGTCCTTCAATCTTTTTAGTACTCCAAGTACACTAATATTTTTTTTACATTTGAGATATGCTCATTCCAACTTAAGTTATTGTCTAAAGCCAGGCCTAAACATGAAAACTGCTTTACTCTTTCAATGGCCTCATTGCCAATCTTTACTACATTACAGGTATTGAGAATTTGTGTTGGTTTATGGAATATCGTGTATTTTGTTTTTGAGGTGCTTATTACTAGATTACTTTTGGTCAGCCATGATGTTAGTATATCCATATCATTTTGCATAAATTCCATAATCTTTTGTTCGCAACTGCTGTCATAAAATATAAATATATCATCTGCAAACAGGAATATCTTACCAGTAAACTCAAGATAACCTGTATCATTAACAAATATTAGAAACAGTAATGGTCCCAGCACTTGACCCTTGTAGGACACCATGTTAACATTGTATATGGGCCCTTTAGTTTCATTGATATTAACATATTGCTTCATCTCAGTTCAGTAATTTTTAAACCACTCAAAGACTATTCCTCTAATTCCTGCATTTGCTAGTTTATTAAGTAGTAGGATATGGTTAACTGTGTCAAATGCCTTTGCAAGATCTATGAAAAGTCCAGCTGCTATGTTATTATTATCTAATGCATTCTGTATAAGGGAAACTATGTCAAATGCAACTGAAAGTGTACTATGTTTGGGTAGGAAGACATACTGAAATTTGATGAAGAAATGTGTTTTCATTAGGAAATTCAAGACTTGTTTTTTATTACAACTTCAAGTACTTTTGCTAGTGAAGATACTATACATAGTGGCCTGTAATTACTGGGGTAATACTGTGTTCCTTTCTTAAGCACAGGTACCACTCTTGCAATTTTATATTTATCTGGTATATCTCCTGTTTGCAATGACAAATTAATTATCTCTGTGAGCAAGGGGGCCAGATGATTTACACACCTCTTGAGGAGTATGTTATTTATTCCATCACCTGTGTACTTATTCTTGTTGGCTAGTGCTTCTTTCATTTGTTAAACTTCCTTAATATCTGTTGGCCTAAAGTATAGAGAGTTGCAGATAGTATGATTAGATAGCAAAGATGGATTACATGGACCAAGACCTTTAACCAAGTTTTCAACTACATTAATGAAAAATGTGTTAAAAACTTTGCAAATATCTTGACTAGAAGTGTGTTGAACATTTTCATACACAAGTTCTATAACTTTTGGTTTACTATTAGTTCTACCAAGTATCTGGTTTACTGCCTTCCATATTTCTTCATTAGTATCCCCTTTTCTAATGACATGATTATAATATGACCGTTTTAGCTATCTTTTCATTTTAATTACGTCCTTGCAACATCTTAGGTACTCTTCGATTGTTTCAGTTGAAGGGTTTTTAGCTTTGGTTTTTGCGTATATGATATTTTTTCTTTTTACCACTTCTAGGAATTTTCGTGTTACCCATGGCTTATGTGTACCTTTTGTGGTGGTTTTAGCCCAATATTTGAACTAGCTACTCTACGTCCCTCACTAATAAAAGCACACCGCTGGTCATATGCTTCGTTCACGTCAGTCGATGGATTTGTACATGTATTTCTAGTTAAAAACTCTTTTAGCTTATTGTAATTTATTTTCATGTTTGTTTGTACATTTATGTCACTACTGAGTGGAGTACCAGTACTCTCTTTAATTTGTTTTGTTACTTCTAGAATTAGAATATTATGATCACTATGGTCACTTATTACATTATATAAATAGTAATCAGCAGTGGCAAAATTTGAGTGTATATGACTAATTAAAGTTGAGGATGTGGATGTTATTCTTGTTGGTAGCCTTGTATTGCAGGGGTAAAAACTGTAACAATTCAATAAAGATGTATAGTTCCTACAAATATTGCTATCTTATCATCTCCTATAAGCAATGAGTTTAATTTTCGTGTATTGCACAAAACAATTTCAAGGTCTATCATAAAGTTAGTAGCATTACTCTCCTTTGGGTTGTAATATGAAATGACGTTATATCTCCGGTTTTTGCTAAATACTTCTCTTTGGAGAACACTGTGATAACTGTTAATGAACTTAATGACATTAGTTGTCCATTCTCTTGATACATACTGCCCCCGTTTTGCCGGGCAGCTCAGCCGGTAAGCAAGAGTCCCAGAGGCGGAACGTTCACTTACAGGCAACGCAAAAATTATTGAGGACAGGAACAACCTAAGGACTGACGGCAAATGAAAACACTAAATATGGGTTTTAACATTTATTAAAATTAATCAGCACTTTCCAAAATTCAATTAATATTTCCAAAATCTTGAATAAAAATATTTAATTCTTCCCTGTTGGAATTCACCCACAATTCTTCATTAAATTGCATTCTGCAAAGATACGAAACTGAGTTTTATTAAATCGTATTAGAAAATTAATTAACTTATTATCTGAGAAAATCCTATCTCAAAATATAAAAATCTGATTTTTCGTATCATTATTTAAATTAACAATATTCTGCTATTTACTCTTAAATGAATCAAATTTCACATCTCATGAAAAATCAAAAAATCATTTCTATTAATTAAATATTATTCTGATGAATTATTTATGCTTCGAATTATTTAATTAAATTACTTTGAAATCCCATATCCAACTCCTTATATTTTATATCTCGAGTTATTTGACCTAGTGTTGTGCACAACTCACAATAAAGACTTAAAATTCTCACTGTGTAAGGTTAAACGTTTTATATTTCGTGAGCTTAGTTCATTGACGTGATCCTTGTTTAAGTATTTTTTCTCGAAGCAAAGATCCTAATCTGTCTTATTTTATCATAAAATCGCTTAAAGATTTATAATTGAGCCAAATATGCTCGCCACAAAACAACAAGAAATCGAAAAACATTACGCGCACTGCGTACGCATATCATGACGAAATATCACCATGAAAAATCACATTTACAAAATATCAATCACTCATCCATCTCACATTCAAGCATAGGTTCCCGGTAGTATTATCAAATAGATTTATCGAAACCTATCTCTTGATTTTTATTTTTAAAAATTATTTGAAATATGAGAGTTTTCCCGATGACGATATCAGATAAGAGCTACCATTGCGATCGTCTGGCGTGTGATTGTAACAGGATTATAACTTTTTCAACGAAATAGATTCCACAACGTTGTTCCAGGATAAATTTTCGGTAGAAATCATCACTTAAAATTCCATAGAATTGCCTACAATCATAGATAAATAAGCATTCGCGCATACGGTCTATGAGTCACGCATTCGTTATTATTAATCTCCTATTTTCTCAAATTGTCGATCAATATGTGCTGCATAAGAAGAAGTTATGTTCAAAGACATACTCTTTTCCTTAAATGACTCATGTAATGGACACACAAATAAAATCCTATCTCAAGATCCATTTACAAGTCTCAAAAATACCACACAACAGTAAATGCAAAATTTGTGAACATTCAAGTCACGACCAATATTCCAGGCCTACATCTACTTCAATATAGCACACATTAATCACTTATAAGCACAGTAATAATTACACTCATGACTTTTAAACATTCTATTAGACCGTAATAATTCAAAAAAAATTCAAATTTATTTAATAAATTAATAAATGTTATCGCGTGGGTCAAATACTTTTAACACTTTTCTCGACTTATTATGGGACAATGAGAATATGTCACGAAGCACTCATTCAAATGGAATGAAATACAGGTCCCAAATACACTCTCACGCACATCAAATCTACCAACACCATAGAAAGAAGGGTGAAATTTCTAACTACAAAGACTATTAGACATGATCTCAAATATTCAAGGAAGGACTACGTCTACATAATTATTACAACAGAAAATAGAGAAAAATATAATTTAAAATCTTAGCTGTAGTAGACTTGGCTTCTGGACTCGGTTGATGATCAGTGAATATTTAACCGGACTTCATCTCGGATATTATTCTTCCCTGGGCTGAATCATGCCTCACATTTAAATTACACATGGCTGCAGCAGGCGAAGACTTAGGACAGTTATAAACTCCGTCGTAGTGTTGAAGTGCCATTCTTCCGAAATAATTCAGGACTGCTAGTGATCTTCCGTCTTCTGGTGAAAGTTGAAACTAAAAATTTTGTTTTAGTAATAGTTCCCAACACACACTTGATTCTCCAAGTTGGCAAAGTTTTTACGTACTTTAAAAGTTCCTCAGATTTGTAAAATTAAAGAAATCTGAACTGCGGCGTTTCCAATATTTTCCGTATCTCAAAATTTCCTCAGAAGCAGAAATAATATCATCCTTCATCAAATGAATGCTTATAATTTTTAATATCGTATATGCCGTCTCCAATTATACATGTGCTCTTATAACACGACGACGAGTACTTGTACAAAGCAATTATTCACGTAGAAAGCCGAAGACAAAAGAGCGCAAATTTCCCCAGATACATGGGTATTTATTTCTTCAAGACGTAGGTGTGTTTGCCAGTTGAATTTTATTGGCTGAGATTTAGCGATCGGGCTAACTTTGCGATCCAATTGGTTAAATATCATGACGTCAAAATCTCAAAGTATTGATCGCTTTTGGTCTGGTAAAATTCGTGTCCACGTGCTACTCAGCTGAGGTCTACAACAAGGCACAAAAAACCCATACTTGCTTGCACGGCGTTGGAAAACCTGTTCTGCTGCTGGCTAGTAGAGACAGTGCAGAGTTGAACTCTCCTTCCTAAATGATAATTTTATGCATTGTTCCACCCCAGTAATAAAATATTCATTCCATACAGACCAATAACCAATTTTCAAGGGTACAATACCCTGACAGTCCCCCTTCAGTACGGTATCTAGCTAGATGGTAAGTTTCAAAGCTAGGTATATTATAATAGGATGTTTCTTCATCTGATAACGAATTTTCTGTTATAACTATAATGTCAAGTTCTGTAACCTCATCAATAATAAGCATAATATCCTCAACATTATTCCTAACACTTCGTGCATTGATATAAATACATTTAAATTTAGAATTAAAGCTTGATTCCTAGTTTGTAATTTATAATTTTCTATAGTATCACACTGGATCTCAACAGAACTTATTATTTCTTTATTCCTATAAATGTCCACTTAACAACAGTATAAATTCGTGTGACTGTAGTACCTGCAGTGTTTACTGTCCGTGTATATTCCCGAGGTGTGCGATCTTGGCCTCGTTGCTGATGAGCATGCTTTATCCATCCCTAGCTTCGCGGACGTAGATCTTACAGTCCCTTGCCCATGTGGCAAATATTTTGCCATTCTGCTTCAGTAGCCTGCAACTTCTTGCAATGTTCTCATTCTTGGGCGAAAGATGGTCATTAATGAAAACTTTGCCTGATGGGCAGTTCAGTCCACTATCCTGTGTGTTTAACACTCTTTTCTGCATTCTGGCATTCACTATTTCCTCTTTCTTCCACCTGTTAGTGAATTTCACCACAATTCTTCCAACATTCCCACCTCTTGACGGCAGACGATGAGCGACGTCAATCTCCTGAATACACCAATCAACACCCAATGCCCCGGCTGTTTGCATTACCATGTCATACACATTTTCTTTTGCTATTTCTGGGATTCCTCTAATTAGCAAATTGTTCCCGCGGGTGTACTGTTTAAGGTCTTCTGACCCATCTAAAGTCTGTCTGGTATCATTGCCTACACTCACCAGAGATTTTTCTAATTCAGATGTCCTTTTCTTCAACTCACTTGTGATCGTTTTGAACTTCTCAAACTGGTCATTTATAAATTCTGTCGCTCCCTTAATAGCACTGAGTTCAACCATGAATAACGTTTTCACTTCTGTAACAGATAATTTTATCTTCTCCTTAATCTCCTTAACTACGTCACATTCGCTTCGGTTTGGTGGCGGGTGACAATCGTCACGTTTACATTTCCATACCTGTTCCGGATCACTTCTTACATCCGCGTAAGCCTTCTTTGACATTCGTGTTCATTCCTTGTGAAAGTTACGTCCACATTTCCCTTCACAATTAACGAATTCCTCACAATTTCTCACTTTTTGGCGCACGGAGAACAAACATTACTAGCCGCTGCCCCCATTATATGTATCCAATATATATGTTGAAGTTGAGATCTGTTTTTGAAAAATAAGGGTTAAAAATACGTGGTTAAATTGAAGGCGATACGGATTAAGATATGGTGATGTTGATGTTGATTCGCCCTAAAAATATGGTAGTTTCTATGTTCATTCTACCACGCAACAGTGGAATGAATTGTATTGAATAGGTCCATGTACAGTATAGTGTACATGATATTTATTCAATGACAGCGCAGGAAATAATCTATAAATGATAATTTCTTTTATTACACTTGATACATTTATATATATTATCTGTGCTGTGTTTGTAATCAGAGTGCATCTATACACAATTCGATTAATTATGAAGATTAACAGAAAATATAGCGGAGCAACATGTTAATCTTTTAGGTAAGTGGCAAAAATAAATTATATTTTTGTATTCTATTGCCGTATCTAAGGTCAACTACCATACTGAAACAGAAGGAGAATGTTTGAATTTGAAAATGTGACAGATTAATACGAGTTATTTTCTTTACAAATTGTATATTATTAATTTGTATATGCATATACAGTATACTGTACATTGGGCCTCAAGTGTTTTGAAATCATATGATTGAGTTATTATGCTGCATTAGTATAGCCAACATTTTTACCATACACTTTCATTTACAGGTTAAAGCCGATATATGTAGTCCAGTCAATATATGCATCACATAACCTAAAATTATATTTTGCTATATTTATTGCCATAACCTGTGAAATTTGTTTGATGAATTGCAGGTTCTTCAGCAATACATCCAAACGATGTAGATACCATTTTCAATTTATTGGAGAACGGAGATGTGTCTGATCGGAATTATTTAGAGAGTGACACGGAGGATAATGATAATGAGCCCGTTCTAGTACACCAGCGTGTTGGTAAGTGTTCATAACTAAAAAGTTATAATGATTACCATAGAAGCTGATACACTTTACTTATTTTCAATTCTATGTGTATATTTTAGGAGGTGACGTTGAAACGAGGAATCAGGAGTCTCGGCAGCTGCGGACAGTGGTGATCAAGAAAGTGCTAACCATGATGATGGTGATGATGGTGATGAATATGATGAAATGTTTCTTACAGACCATTTGGATATTCGGTGGCGGCACAAGCCAATTAATCCTTTCGGTGCTCAGTTTGAGTACGCAGAGTGTTTCTCTGACTTAGAAGTCCTATAGCCAATTGAATATGCAGCAGATATATTCAAGAGCAACTATTCCAGGAAATGTCACAGAAAAATATTACATATGCATTACAAAATGACATTAGTTTCAAGCCCACAACACCGGAAGAAATAGAGGAATTGTTCGGCTTGAATGTAGCCATGGATGCCATAAAATACCCTCGTACTAGGATGTACTGGGGCAGTGCGACAGATCTTGTTCATTTCAAGAGTAGCATGGCTCGTAATAGGTTCTTTAAGATTCACAACAATCTTCTACAAAAGCCATAAAATAATGACAGGTTCTGGAAAGTCAAACCTATGTACAATTACATCCGGAAACAATGCATGGATCTAGAAATAGAGAAGATAATTAGTATTAATGAGCAAATGATCCCTTTTCGCGGCCAGCTGAATGTAAAAGTGTATGTCAAGGGGAAACCATACCCGTGGGATATAAAACTGTGTGCTCTTTGTGGAAAGTCAGGTCTTGTTTACGATTTTTTGTTATATTAGTGAAGTACTACAGAATTAGATCCCACAGCTCTACAACTCTATGGTTTGGGACCGTCAGTTGTTCTTCATCTGTGCAATAGACTGTCTCATTCAGGACATGAGTTGTATTTGATAACCTATTTTCTTCATACCATCTGTTACAGGTGTTGAAAGTTAAAAACATATTTGCAGGAGGCACGATTAGAATACACAGGTTTTCTAACCCACCTCTGATAAATTATAAATGGAAAAAAGGACTGAGTGTACAGTGAGGAAGTAAGTAGTGCTGATGGAGATGTTGTAGTTGTGAAGTAGTTTGATAGCAGAGGGGTTGCACTTGCTTAAAATTATTTGGGGATTGGAAAACAGGATAAAGTGAAAAGGTGGGAAACAGCTAAAGCGAAATATACTGAAATACCTAGACCTGAACTTATAATGAGGTATAACCATGGAATGGGAGGTGTTGACCTATTTGATCAGCTGATAGGCCTGTATAGAATTTTTATTCGCTATAAAAAGTGGACTTTGAGAATGATCTTTCATGCTGTTGACTTTGCTGCTGCAAATAGTTGGTTAGAATATAGGAGAGATGCTCAAAACCTGGTATCCTGTCTGAAGATATTTTGGATTTGCTTGTATTTAGACTTGAAGTTGCTGAAGTTTTTGTGAACGTTGGCAAGCCTGGTAAGGATACCATAAAAGGGAGACCATCTACAAGCCCTGGGTGTTCACGCTTATGAACAAAACGACAGAGAAAAGAGCGGAGGCCGCTGAGAGAAATATAGACTGTCAATGTCGACCATTTGCCTGAACATGAGGGTAAGAAATAGCCCACACGATGTAAACAGGTCAAATGTACGCAACGGTCGCATATATTTTGCAGGAAATGTGAAGTTGACTTATGCATCAACAGAAACAGGAACTGCTTTGCCTTGTTTCATATGCGATGAATTGACTGTTGAAACTGGGATTTATTTATTTCAATTCGTGCAAATAATTGTATATATTTGTAAGTAGGCTTAATGAATGCAAATTAATAGAAAGTTATTTCATTTCAATAATTTTCCTTTGTTTGATATGTAATTTAATGTTATAACTTGCCTAAGTATTAAGAAAAACAGTCTTAATTCTTATAACTAGAATTCCAGAACTTCATGACACTTGAGTCTTAATGTACAGTATACTGTACATACTCTATTTTTTGAACGGTGAGTATGAGGTCAATCAAATTTTCAAATGATATTACATAAGTTATATATATGCAAGAACTACTGTGAAAACGTTTCTTCCACCAAAAAATTGGGATCAAAGGGGTTAATTTGGCATCTAAGGCAACTCCTAAATATTTTGTTGCCTTATTACTTATAATCTCACTCAGGTCATCATTCAGCGGTTATTTATCATAGTCAAGATGATTAGTGAATATTACAGCAACTGACTGTTTAAAATTAAATTTCCAATTCATGACTAAATAACCAACGATAAGCTCTCTCTAAAACCTGGTTTATTGTTTGTCGAGATTGATCCTATTGGTCATTTGGTGCATCTATTATTATATCATCTGCTAACTGAATAATGCTGGCATGTTTACTAAGTATTCTAAACTCATTTCAAGATGGAGGAATATTTTGTTCAGATGAAAGAAAATCCACAGCCTGTTTCCAGTCATTCGACCGGGTCAAGAATGGAATGATTGAAGCCGCATCTGGCGGCGAGAATAGGAATTGTGACGACTGCCGAAGCCTGTCGCACTCTTCTGGGGCTATGATTAATGAATGGCAGATGAAATAAAATTATATTGGTGGGTGTTGCTGGAAAGAAATATGACAGGGAAAGCGCAGTACCCGGAGAAATACCTGTCCCGTCTTCGCTTTGTCCAGCACAAATCTCAAATGGAGTGACCGGGATTTGAACCACGGAAACCAGCTGTAAGAGGCCGGCGCGCTGCCGCCTGAGCAACGGAGGATCTCATTTTGTTCAATTATTTAAATAAATTCATCAATTACGGTATCTTTTCTATCTTAGGGAGAGCTTTTTACATTTAATACGAGATGTTAACCGTACTAGAATCGTTCCTTGAGTTTGGTTAAATTCGATACAAAATAGGACTAAAAATATCACCCTGTGACAAATCATTTGAAGAAAATCTCTGTTCTGTCATATTATTCCTTTTTAAGCATACTTTACGCTTGATGAACAGTTTTTTAGTAGATTAAAAATTGCAAGGGAAATTTCCATTTTAAAAATTTTAAGAAAAACTAAATGTTATTGTCTGTACCGAGCGAATTAGACGCGCGGCTAGGGGCGCACAGCAGTGAGCTTGCATTCTGGAGATAGTGGGTTCGAAACTCACTGCCGGCAGCCTCAGTGTTTTCTCCAATTTTACACCAGGTAAATGCTGACGCTGTACCTTAATTAAGGCCACGGCCGCTTCATTCAAACTCCTAGCCCTTTCCTACCTCTTCGTCGCCATAAGACCAATCTGTGTCGGCGCGAAGTAAAGCCCATTGGGTGTGTGTTATTGTCTCTGTTCGAGATTTCACTGGCAGAATATCTGTAACAAAAATGTTAAATCATCTTTCCATTGTAAAGAAAATTGATATTGTGGAATAGCATTTCAATAATCTAAACATCATACCAATTGTTGTAGTGATACTTTGAAATTCTATTCGTATACATGAGTTTAAATATGTGCCACGATTGTTTAGAAATGGGGACTACTGTATACTCATTCCAAGATGGTGGAATATTTTGCTCAAATATTTAATGAAATTTATCAATTACGGTATATTTTTCTATCTTAGGCGAAGCTTTTAACATTTTATAGGAGATGTTGTCTTAACCGGACTATAATTTTTTCCTTAAGCTTCGTTAAATTTTCTCTCTGTTGTAGGTAGTAATAACGTACAGAATCTCTAAGAGTAATTAATTACAAACATGCTAATGGGAAAAGTGTTTCAAGAAAAAATCCGGGGTGATATTTCCACAAAACTGAAATAATTCTGGTCTTTTTTGTGAAATACCAGTGTTAGTATCCATTATAACATGAATCATATTAATTTCTAATTAGGCCTAATTCTCAAATTTCTCATGTTGGAGTTTCCCAAAAATTTCTCTGTTCTTGATTAAAAATTCTTTGAACTGACGCTACTGTAGTTTTGTATGTTAAGTTTATGCTCGAAGTCTCCTTCCTTTTATAATCTCCTATATTTTATATATACCAATTTACTAAATTATCACATTTTTGTTCAACAGAATAATTTAATGTGTGCATGCTTTTCTAGATTGTGCTCAAGAGGATGATGCGCGTTTAAGTAATACTGTGTCAAATGTAATAAATACTCTTATTTAGATTTATGTTTATGTGTATTACTAATTTGGTCACTAATAAATATATGAAAGAGGACATTATCAAACAAAGTGTTTCGTATTACTTTGACTAGTCACGGCTGATTAAATCCTGTATCAGTGTTTTGGGGAAATGATAACTTTGGCACGTATACCTAGAAACACTCCAGGTTAATTGTACCAACGCTTGGATTAACTGCACTTTTTTAACTTTAGGAGCAGTAATTCTGGTCGGTGACCCATCATTAAGTAAGGACAGTTTCCGATTGAATATTTCATTTTTTTATATTATTCCCTTTTACACAAGACGCTTCAATACCTCGTATAACATTCTGTGCATCGAAATCACCACCTATAATTGATGATTGAGAAAATTGGAGAAAAGAGGAAGATTTCATTTATTTCTGGTGAGCAGTATATAGACGTTATACATAACTCATTAAATATCATTGCCGGCACCTGAGTGTATGGGATAGTATGAGCTAATTGTAACGGTCGATAAATTAGCGAATTATAAATTAATTTACCTACACCACCTGAACAATTTACACTCGCACGTAATATTGAAAAACCTTTTAAATTAAATTTAAAGGGTAAAGTAAATTGCTCTTCTACTCTCCATAAATCATGACTGATCTGCATTTAGAGCAGTCGCCCAGATGGCAGACTTCCTATGTGTTTTCCTAGACATATCTTGAATGATTTCAAAGAAAATGTAAATTATTGAACATCTCCCGTGGTAATTTTTTCCATTCCCTAACTCCCCTTAATATAAACGACTGTTTGCCCCAATTTGTCCCCTTGAATTCGAACTTCATCTTCGTATTGGAACTTTCCTACTTTTAAAGGTACCACTCAAAATTATTCGTCCAATAATGTTATTCCACGCCATATATTCACTGACAGCACGGAACATACCATTTAGTCGAGCAGCTCGTTTCCTTTCTCCCAAGTCTTCCCAGCTCAAACTTTGCAACATTTTTGTACGCTACTCGTTTGTCGGCAATCACACAGAAAAAATGTACCTGCTTTTCCTGGATTTTTTCTAGTTCTTGAATCAGATAATCCTGGTGAGGGTTCCACACACTGGAACCATATTCTAGTTGGGGTCTTACCAGAGACTTGTTTGCCCTCTCCTTTACATCTTTACTACAACCCCTTAACACCCGCATAACCTTGTGCAGAGATCTGTACTCCTTATTTACAATCCCATTTATGTGATTACCCAAATTAAGATCTTTCCTTATATTAACACCTAGGTAGTTACAGAGATCCCCATAAGGATCTTTCACCCCATCAATGCAGTAATTAAAACTGAGGAGACTTTTCCTATTTGTGAAACTCACAACCTGACTTTTAACCCCGTTTGTCACCATACCATTGCTTACTGTCCATCTCACAACATAATCGAGGTCATTTTGCAGTTTCCCACAAACTTGTAACTCATTTATTACTCTAAATAGAATAACATCATCCGCAAAAAGCCTTATCTCTGATTCTACTTCTTTACTCATGTCATTTATATATAAAAACATAAGAGTCTAATAATAGTCCCTTGAGGAATTCCGCTCTTAATCATTACACGGTAAGATAAAACTTCACCCTAAATAATGGTTTCGAATCTAAATCCACAGTCGTGCTATCATAGCACTATTGTGCTACCATAATTATACCTATTCATTTCGATTATTTCCAGTATTTTCTGATAAGTCTGTCGCGATACCCTGGTTTAATTGATCTTCGTGGAGAACTTGTTATAACGGCCCTAATCGTCGTTTTCTTACCTATATTTTCTTCCATCTGTATAGAAGAGTCACGAGATAGTGGCGGAAATTGTTGAGGTATATTCAAACGGCGAAATTCCTGATTTGTAAAAGTGGGCCAATGACCTTAGATGTTAGGCCCCTTTAAACAACAAGCAACCATGCATCGATTTGTAAAGGTATCTGAGTAAAGAAATTGCGAAAAACGGTTTGTTTTAAATACTCATTATTTTCAGTATTCTTTTCTTTTGATATTATGAACATTTTTCGGCCCCAGCCGTGTAGTTACCTTCACAATGGGCAGATCATGTACTGTTAAGAACAATCCACGTGTTCTGCTATTTACAGCCGTATATCCTCAACTTCGAACATCACATGAAATATGGATACTTTTTGTTGAAGATGTTGATTTTGCAATCCCCCGCAGGTACTGCCTGTTTGACGTAGGCAATATGGCATTGCCGGGTATTTCTGGAGTCTTTCATGCTCAATTGGGAAGGTAATGCGAACGACAGGAAGCATGACCAACAAATAGCAAATAAGTTAATATGCGAAAGGCACCTGATTCAGAAAGTGATGGAACCAACTAGAGGGAACAATATTCTGGATGTGGTGCTGGTAAAACCAGATGAGCTCTATAGAGAAACCGAGGTAATAGATGGTATTAGTGATCACGAAGCGGTTTTTGTTGTAGTTAAAAATAAATGTGAAAGGAAGGAAGAGATTAAAATTAGGACTGTTAGGCAGTGCTATATGGCTGATAAAACAGGCATGAGGGAGTTTTTAATAAGTAAATATGATCGGTGGAAAACGGTAAATAAAAATGTAAACAGACTCTAGGATGGGTTTAAAGAAATTGTTGAGGAATGTGAAAATAGGTTTGTATCTTTAAAGGTGTTAAGGAATGGTAAAGACCCACTATATTATAACAGGGAATTAAAGAGACTAAGAAGGAGGTGCAGGTTGGAAAGAAATAGAGTTAGAAATGGCTGTGGAAGTAAGGAGATATTGAAGGAACTTACTAGGAAATTGAATCTAGCAAAGAAGTCAGCTAAGGATAACATGATGACAAGCATAATTGGTGGCCATACTAATTTTGGTGAAAAATGGAAGGGTATGTATAGGTACTGTACCAGGAAAGGCATAGCCCCTGGCACATCTAAATTACAAATTTTATTTTCTAGCATACAATTAAGTTCCGATACGTGAACAGCTGTATGAGAGAATATTCTCGTACCTACTGCACTCCACGAGCGAGAAAGCAAGGTCAAGTGACGTCACCGCCGCTTGCAGCTTACTTCCCCTACCGAAGTTTTTCGATTATATTTTTACGAACTTTTTAACGCCTGGTCCGATTAACACGAAACCAACACTGAATTATAGCTAATGTTCTGGAAGTAAAACCATGCAAATCTGAAATCAATCCGTCCAGTGGTTTCTGAGATATGACAATTTAAAGTTTGGGAGAAATACTTTCCCCTTATCACCTGATTCCAAGCGCCGCCCGTCTGATGTGTATATATAGGCCACTGGGCCAAGGACATAGCCAGTGCAGTCGCGTCAGTGCAGTCCCGTGTACAGAGTCATGTGTGGACAGTGTGTGTAGAAAGTATGCTCCGTCGCGATTCGCGAGGACATAATAGTGGCTGTACTCAAACGCTGTTGTAATAGTAAGAGGACGTCGTACCGTACTTGAATTTCCCGCCGCGCCTCGACGACTATAAGATTCTAGACATTTTTCAAGGTGAATTAGCGTGATATGATAATTGCAAGTATATCATAAAGGTGAAGCTATAATAGGAAGTAACAATTGAAGTGTCTAATATTTCACTGACTAAAATACGACACCGTGAACTGTAGTAATTCCACATAATTCTAAACTGTGCTAATATCATAAATCATTGTGTGTGGTAAACTGAAATCGTAATTTAAAACCACTCCTAAGACATATTTCCCTTACAGTGAACTGTGTGAGACTGTATTTACTCAACATTCGTCCCATAACAAGGTAAAAATTAACTATTTTCATTGTGCACTTTCTCGATCTTTCGGTCACTACGGTGAGAAATCCAGTGAACATTAAGGACATTTTAATAATATTAAATAGTACGGACTAGTGTGGTGTGAAGACAACCATAAAACCGCCTTAATCTGTTAATAATGTTTGTTCAGAGACTGTGATAGAAACTGTGATAGATCACGTTTTCAAGTGCTTATGAACTGTGTATATAAAAACTGTGTTTTCTGCAGTATGGACTGTGAATATTAATTTAACGCCGTAAAGTCAGTGTAAAAATAGAACTGTGCATTACGACTGTGTGTGATATTAACATCCGAAATATTTTCAATAGTGCAATTGAACTTTCCATGTTCCGACATTACATTCAAGAACAACGGATATCTTGACAAAAGTGCTACGAGATCCTGCTATATTAAACTTCGCTTCCAACGCGGGATTTACATGGCTCCTTCAGTTATGGTACCCATCAAGGGAGGTCGACGAGGGAGATAAACGTGGTATCTTCACTGAACATCGCCGGTGCTGAGTTCGAGTCTTCGTCTGCACTCCGCGGAATGTTCCAGACACCGTACAGCTCAATTCCAACATTAGTAAGCAGATCTTCTAGTAATCTGAGTGAGTAATCACAACTGACTGACTTTTTACTAAGCACTTTGTTCAGTACAGTGTTCTTGCAAGTGCTGCGTGTGGATGTTAATTCATAATTTCATCGTCAGTTAAAAGTTCATATTTTGCTGTAAATACCTTTCTAAGTCATTAATTAATTGACGTGCTTTATTCGTTTCATTTTTACAATTTAAACAAACTGAAAGACATACTGCAAGAGTTCAAATATTTAATTTATCAAACTTTCCACGACAAGTGTGTGTTTATTTTGTGTTTCAAAATTTAGAAAGACTGTAGGTCAGCACCTTAAATGATGAACTGACAATTTCCAAGGTGCTAGGCAATATTTGTGTGTGTTTGCATTTCAAATTAGAAAGACTGTAGGCTATTGATGATCTATAGAAGAACAATAATTATTTTTGAAATTCTTAAGCGAACAACGTCAAGAAAATCATAACATAAATCTTTTCTTCTTCATTTTGGCAAATATTAACTACCAAGTTGAGTTGAAATTGCAAGGTGATATATCTGTGGCTATTATTAATAAATTTTATAGAAAAAAGAATTACCATCTATTATTCGCCCTGCGATACTATCCATCTCTGTACCTGCATCAAAAAAACACCGGACACTACCTGAGATCCTTCTCATGCTCAAATCCCACAATCATTTCCCGGTACAGTACTTTAAGGCAGAAACATGTTCCAAGAAGGACATTCCAGGAATCATTTACGAACAAGGGGAGTGTGTATGCGAGGATCTTAAAAAAGCAGAATTATTCAGTCAGTAGTTAGTAAAGATTGTTGGTTACAAGGATAATGTCCACATAGAGGAGGTTACTAATACTAGAGAAGTATTAAAATTTACCTATGACAGCAATGACATTTACAGTGAGATACAAAAGTTGAAAACTAGAAAAGCAGCTGGAATTGATAAGGTTTCGGGGGATATGCTGAAGACAATGGGTTGGGATATGGTACCATACCTGAAGTACTTGTTTGATTATTGTTTGCATGAAGGAACTTTACCAAATGAATGGAGAGTTGCTGTATATAAACTAAAGGATGATAGACATAAAGCTGAAGAATACAGGCCAATAAGTTTGACATGCATTGTATGTAAGCTTTGGGAAAGCATTCCTTCTGATTATATAAGACATGTTTGCAAAATTAATAACTGGTTTGATAGAAGGCAGTTTGGGTTTAGGAAAGGTTATTCCACTGAAGCCCAACTTGTAGGATTCCAGCAAGATATAGCAGATATCCTGGATTCAGGAGTTCAATTGGACTGTATCGCCATTGATCTGTCTAAGGCATTTGATAGGTAGATCATGGGAGACTACTGGCTAAAATGAGTGCAATTGGACTTGACGAAAGAGTGACTGAATTGGTGGCTCTGTTTCTATAAAACAGAACTCAGAGAATTAGAGTAGGTGAAGCTTTATCTGACCCTGTAATACTTAAGAGGAGATTTCCTCAAGGCAGCTATATTGCACCTTTATGTTTTCTTATAATATATATCACACCAAGACTTGCAACAAGAGAATCATGTCGATAAGTGAATATTGTAAACCCCAATGCCCATTCGGGTGCCCTTTCTAATAATAATATATCAATGATAAGTGCAAAAAAGTGGAATCAGAGATAAGGCCTTTCGCAGATGATGTTATTCTGTACAGACTAATAAATAAGTTACAAGATTGTGAACAACTGCCAAATGACCTCAATAATGTTGTGAGATGGTCGGTAGGTAATTTTAGGCAATGGTATGATGATAAACGGGGATAAATGTCAGGCTGTGAGTTTAACAAATAGTAAAAGTCCTCTCAGTTTTAATTACTGCGTTGATGGGGTGGAAGTTCCCTTTGTGGATCATTGTAAATACCTAGGTATTAATATAAAGAAAGATCTTCATTGGGGTAATCACATAAATATGATCGTTAATAAAGGGTACAGATCTCTGCACATGGGTATGAGAGTATTTAGGGGTTGTAGTAAGGATGTAAAGGAGAGAGCTTATTTGTCACTAGTGAGACTCCAACTAGAGTATGGTTCCAGTGTATGGGACCCTTATCAGGATTACTTGATTCAGGAACTGGAAAAATTCCAAAGAAAAGCAGCTCGATTTGTTCTGGGCGATTTCCGACAAAAGAGTAGCGTTACAAATATGTTGCAAAGTTTGGGCTGGGAAGACTTGGGAGAAAGGAGACGAGCTGTCAGTGGAGAGATGGCGTGGGAGGACATCAGTAGACGAATAAGTTCGGATGGTTTCTTTAAAAGTAGGAAAGATCACAATATGAAGATAAAGTTGGAATTCAAGGGGAAAAATTGGTGCAAATATTCGTTTATAGGAAGGGGAGTTAGGGATTGGAATAACTTACCAAGGGAGATGTTCAATAAATTTCCCATTTCTTTGCAATCATTTAAGAAAAGGCTAGGAAAACAACAGTAGGAAATCTGCCACCTGGGCGACTGCCCTAAATGCAGTTCAGTAGTGATTGATTGATTGATTGATTGATTGATTGATTGATTGATTGATTGATTGATTGATTGATTGATTGATTGATTGATTGATTGATTGATTGAAATGACTCTTAGAGATTTGCCAGCCTCATCTACGGCTTCTGGTAGGGCCAACCAAGCTGGACGGCGCTAAGACGATTAGCCAGACTAAGAGCAGCACCCTGGTCCTCCAGGTTGGAGTTTGGTCGTGGATTTAACTATCCCCCCCCGCAAAGGAAGCACTTGTTACGGAAACAAAGAACAAAGGATACCGGACGGATATAACGGATAAACTGCGCTGGCAACGGAAGCGGCACATGAATTGGTATTTCGAAACAAGGAATGTAATAACACCGGATAAAACCGGGTGATTACTGAATCTGAGGAAGGAAACGATGAAATATAATATTATGGTGGTAGCACGGAATGGAAGCGAAATACTTGCAACTGGGCACACGTCTTGTCCTATGACTGTGGATACAGAGAATACGGAGGTACAAGGTTCCTTGTTGATAATGAATATAATAATATTATATTGAAATTTAAACCCCTTTTAATGACGGAATGCGTGTTCTTCGAGTAAAAGCCTGCTTCTTCAATATGTATCATAAGTACATATGCACCAAGAGAAGGTGCGGAGTCGGAAGGAAAAGATCTTTTACGAACAACTGAAACAAGAATTAGCATTAGTGGCAAAGCATGATGTTAAAGATTTTAGGGAGATTTCAACGCCCAAGTGGGAAGACAAATTGCTTACAAGAAAACAGATGGTAAGGAGGGTTTGCCTGGGTTTCGAATTATAATAGTATAAGGTTGATTCATTTTTCTACGGGTAATAACACGCTTATTAATATCACGTGGTTGCAAAGGATGATATATGGAATGTAACATGGTGCTCCCCTGATGGGATCACAAAGAACCAAATTGGTCGTGTACTTATAGATAGACGGTATGCTTCAGATATCTTGGTAGTGGCTATCTGTCGAAGTACACATGGAGGTAGTGATCATTACCTGTTAAGATAAAGGATAGTCAACGATAGAGAGAGTGAGTAAGGTTTGACCATGTTAAGTTAAGGATGAAAATATATAACAGCAATACGCAACAATTTTGAAAAATAGCCTGAAGAAAGTGGGAGATTGCACCTGAGAGCACTGAAGTAAAGTGGCAAACGGTTAAAGGAATAATGTACAAAACGGCCGAAAAACATTTGGGCAGAAAAGCAATCGAGGATTAATCACTTATTTGATAAAGATTGAAGGAAGAAATTTGAAGAAGGGAATGAAACAAGAAGGAGAAGTTACAGAGAAGAACAAGAGCTACTTGTAGTACAATACAGGGAGAAGATAAAGGAAGCGGACAAGGAATGAAGGAAGGAAAAGTGAGAATTTGAGAATCAGTGGATTTAAGAGTTAGGAGAGAGAAAGACTGCTCAAGAAACTAGAGAGATTTATATAATGGACAGATATATATATAAAAGTTCAACCCAGTGCAGCTTTCTGAAAAAATAAGAGGGGTTATTTTATTGGAGGTAAAGATCTGACGTTAGACAGATGGGTGGAGTATTTTAGTGAATTGCTGAATACGGCAAGAGGATATGAAGGTGGGATAGAGGATTGACAGGCGGAAGAGACAAGGCAGGAATAAAGCAGAGAAAAGGTGGACCTGGAATAAAACAAGGATCCTACGTCGCAAGAAGTTAAAAATAATATTAATAATCTTAAAAACAATAAGGCACCAGAAGACAAAATTACAGCAGAGATAATAGAATATGGAGGTGAGAAACTAACAAGATGGTTGCATGAGATTATTGAATATATATGGCTAAAAGAGAAAATGCCAGAGTAATGAATTATAGCAATACTCTGCCTTATACATAGGAGGCATGGTAATGTAGACTGTGGGAAGTATAAAGGAATAGGACTGCTATGTATTGCTTATAAAATTTTAGCAAAAACTGAGGCTGAGACCATACGTTGAAAAGCATCTAGGAGATTACCCGTGTGGCTCCGTAATTAACAGATCTACTACCGGGTATATTTTTACTATCAGATAGATCATTGAAGAATGTTGTGAATATAAGGTTGATGTTCACCAGCAGTGTATTGATTTTAAACAAGCGTATGCCAGTACCAGAAAGGATCAGTGCAAATGACTCTGGCAACAAAAATATGCAAAGTAAAGTTTGAGTGTACTTTATCAAAAGCGTTTGAATTTAACCAAGGATGGCGACAGGGTGATGCACTCTCCACCCTTCTCTTTAACATTACCTTGGAGAGGGAAATACGAATAATACAAGAGAGCAACCCAGGTGGAACATTGTTTAATCGAGTGATACAAGACCTTGCATACGCAGATGATATTGAATTGTTTTCTAGGAGTAAAATGGATGTGGAAGAGAAGTTCGGAAAACTAAAAACGTATGGGGCTCAGATGGGACTGATAATGATCAGTCAAAAACCAAGTACATGTTAACGTCTAGGAAAAAGTATAATGAAACATAAACACGTGTGGATTTCAATGGGGAAAGAATATGAACGCTGCAAGAGCTTTAAATATCTAGGGTCAGTGGTAGTTGAAAACAAGGATATGAGAGAAGAAATACCTGCTAGGATAGCAGATGGTAGTAAGAGTTACTTTGCCTGTAGCAAATTATTTATAGCAAGAAGCTTTGGCAGGAATCTGAAGCTGACTCTTTATCGAACGGTAGTGAGACCTGT
This sequence comes from Anabrus simplex, assembly GCF_040414725.1. NCBI lineage: Eukaryota > Metazoa > Arthropoda > Insecta > Orthoptera > Tettigoniidae > Anabrus > Anabrus simplex. Next base: position 43,550,833 of record NC_090266.1, on the reverse strand, counting down.
GGTGATGTATAATGCCGAGACTTGGACACTGACACAAGGTGATGAGTGGTAGTTACGGACCTGGGAGAGGAAGACACGCCGGAAAGTCCGTGAGCCAGTAAAGGATGGTGGCCTCTGGTGAATCAGGAATAATAAGAAAATCAGAGACTTGTATAATAAACCAGAGATAGTAGCAGAAATAAATAGTAGTAGACTGCGATATTTGGGACATGCAGAAAGAACGATAAAGAACAGGGCGTTAAAGAAAGTCTTCGAATGGAAACCAGAAGGACGATGTATAATGGTAAAACCTAGGATCAGATGGCTGGACAACGTGGAGAAGTATTTGAGAAGGAATGGATTTTGAAGATGGAGAACCACAGCAGTCAATAGAGGAGAGTGGGTGGAGATTGACAAGAAGCCAAGGCCCTACAGGGGGTGTAGAGACAAGGAATAAGTAAGTAATTAAATTGACTTTGAAAAGTTATATTTACAGATTTTGTTGGGATATATTGTATTTGGTCGTTGTTTGACACTTTTCTGTCCAGCCTCTTTACTGCAATGACAGGGTTTTTGTGGATTCAGTATACTTCATTGTTTCAGAATCAGTATGCGGAGAATGCGCACCTGTAATTACCTGCTAATCTATGTACTCGAGAATATTGTGTATATACCTTCAGGTCTCTACAGAATATTTGGATTGTAAAGAAAATTCTTGGCTGCTTTCATTCTGTTAAATTTTACCTGGATTTTACTTCTTCATTTACGATGATTCTTACTAATATCAGGAACGTTCTGTTCATAGAAAATACGTCTCAGCGTCATTGGCTTTAGGCTACCAATGTTCTTTTTAGACCCTATTGCTTCTGCACATACCTACCTACTAAATATATTCATTCCTCCTATGAAGGGTAAGCGGACCCCTAGACGATGACTCAGTCTCCCAGGCCAGAAGATTTGTACTGGAGCAAGAGATGTGCGTAGAGATTGTGAGGACTGGAGGACATGTCCTATCCATGGGACTGTCCCGGCATTCGTCTAAATGTAGGAGAATGGAAAACCATTCCCAAGGCACCTGACGGTGGGGACCGGCCCCTCCCCAACCCCCGAATACAGGGGCGTAGAGCCTCGGTAGAGTCGTGTCTGCCCCTCCTCCGCTTGGTTGGGCGGTCGAAGTGTAGAGGTGTCAGAGCACAGACCAGCCTGGCCATTTGAGCGCCGAGTCACACTCTGCATCCGCCGACGTCAACACATATCATCATCGTCATCAGCATCATCATCATCATCAAGAACAACACCAACAATAACAGTTTTGATTCCCCTCACTAAATAAGGAGAGGAGCAAATGGGAATTGACAAGTTGGAGGTGAATGTGGAAGGTTGACGTCTCTTGTTTAGGTGTTTTTATTGGTGGTTTTGTTTGAACATAAAAATTTTAGATAGATCGAATTTTCATTATTTACATGACTTGAACAACGACATAAAGTCAATCGTTGTTAGAAATAGACCAGCATAGTTTTTCGCTTGTCTGAGGAAAGGCATTATTACAAAAACATACTAATTTGCTGATGTGAAATAATTACACGACTTGGCATGAAAGAACTAAATTATACAATGTAGTAAATAGACTTGTTAGACGATCCTTCTGGAAGGCGAAGAGCGATGGAAGATCACCGACGATGTAGTGTTGTGAGTTTTTTCCCCATCACTCTTCCGTTTGCTGGCCGAATGCTTCAATGTTCACTGAAGTGCAGTGATACGGTGGAGGTCGGGGGCAGGAATGAGGGTCAGGTTTCAGACTAGTTTTTCCAAAGTGGTAGAATGGAAGTGACTATTTAGTCCAGAATGTGATATTGGATAATGGCATTGAGTGTTTTGTTTGCAGCAGCCTGTAGGTGTGTTAGGACGAGAGAACGGTGGTAGGGGTCAATATTGCACAGGGCTATGGTAATGAATCGGATTAATTCCTCGAAGGTAGGAGAGGGGAAAGATAACGGGTGGGACTGGTAGGCGAATCAACTGTGCGGATAGGTGCGACTAGTTCGGGATTATCAAGAAGAGGGGCATGTCGAGCTTTAAGTCTGAGGACGTAAATCGGGTGTACTTCTCTACAGAAGTTACAGACGGGGGTTGTTCAGTGGAAGGAAATTTGTGTGTTAGATGTTCTTGCAAAAGATGTCCGCACTTAGGTTCCCTAGCTCAACACTGGTTGTTGTTTTGTGAGTTGTAAGTCAGACATTATTCGCTACGAGTAGCTTGTGGTGGGGGGGCACGTGAAGATTCGACTTTGTAGTGTCGTCGGTAGATTGACACTCCTGAGGCCAGCACCCTGTCGTGATCTGCGGTGGGAGGAAGTAGAATTCTCACCATGTATGGTGAGCCTGCTGCGTCCAGGATTCGTAAGTCTTTACAAGCTGGGATGGCTTCCATGTTTAACTCTGTGATAATTTCCTCCTCAGTAAAGCTGGATCTACACCACGTACCACACATCTGAAGAGGCTGTTTCTGGGTGTTGAGGGGTGGAATTTTGAGCTCTGGTGGCGGTAGAAGCTTGAATGGAGCGGCAGAACCAATTTGTGCTGTCGCGATTGCCTGAGTGACATTTTAGCGGCGAGATCTCCATTCAAATTGATGATAACACCGTTCGTGGTTGCAATCTCTCCACGGCTTATATTAAGCTTGAGGTAAGTGAAAAGGATGTTACTTAGGGAGCGGAATTGCCGGGATGGATTTTCAAGCAAATGTAAGAGGTACCAGTTGGTGGGGTCTGGAGAGAACGCAAATTGTAGAGAGAACGGCGGGATCCTGTGACTGGAAATGGTTTCCTGTTGGGAGGAAGGGGATTTTCAGGTAGAGTTTCCATAGGGAGGGCTGGAGATTGATCCAGATTGTCCTGATGAGTGTCCGACGGACTGACTGCCAGCTGCAGGATTGGTTGTGAATCTTCTGGAGGGATGGTCGAGGCGGAACTTTTACATTGATGACTGTTGGTCTCTCGCGTTGAAGATGTAAATCGTGGTATAAATCTCGCCTGGTAGTTGAGATCTGCAAAGGAGGATATGATAGCAGCTTGGTAGGCTACGTTAAATGGGGTCGAGGGCGTCTCATGCAAAGTAAGTTGTCTATGTAGTGGCGGTGCGGTTGTCGTTGGTGGTGGTGAATGCGTAGTGATACATGACGATCCAAAAAATTCAATTAGCTGCTCTGCACTATTCGATGCAGGCCTCTGTCGAAAAAAAAGCTGAGGTATCAGCGATCCTCTCGGCGAGCGGGGGGCAGAAGGTGGTACTTCGCTGAACTAGTACGACGAGTCCTGTGGTGAAACATCAATTCGTGCACCACTCAGTGCACCTGACTAGACACGTTTTAAGCAACAGTAAATCACCGTGTTAAATTTTGGTGTATGGGTGTTGACGGACGTAAAGGCTCAGGTAGTAGTACAAACTTACGCTAGAGTCGCAGTAGTAAATGAAGGATTCTATACATAACACGAAAGGCCCTAAATGTAGGGAAGTGTTTGCATTCATTGTACGAGTATTATAACTTTTCTACTCTTTATCTATGTTATTCTGAGGTAATTGATTTTCATTTAACACAAGCATACATTACAACACAACGTCTTAAGTCAATACTCGTTCACATTCTTCCTCATCTGGAGGCCTTCTTTAATAAGGCCATCCGCTATTAACCGCTATGAGAAGAAAGCTACTCTTACCTCACCAAAGTGTTAACTTCCAACTACGAGACTTAAAAGGTTATAACTCCATTCACGCATACTGTGTACTCACACTAAAAGAGACCGGTGACAAAGCGTACGCGTAATGTCTGTGGAAGTTCATTAACGGGCTGTCAAAGTCAGCTATCCTATACAAGAAAAAAACTGTGTACATAACATGCATATTTCGAAAAATAGTGAAATAACAGAGAATAATAAGTTAAATCACAATGAAATGATCCAATTGAGGGCAGCGGCCCATCTAACTTGAATAAAAAAAAAAACAGAAAGCAATACCCAAAACATAAAAATCTTCATGTACAACATAATAACAGTCATTTAGGCCTTCATCTAATTATGATAAAGGGCATGTAAGTAACATTTAACCTATGATTTTACGGAATTAGAATAAGATAATGTTCAAATTGTAAAAAATGCAAAGGTACTTTGAGCAAAAGAACTAGATCAGGAAAGTTCAATAATTATATACCTACATGTTATATTCAACGTATAGGAGTTGCTAGGGGAGTAGGTTTAGACCCATCCGAAATAGAAATAAAAGAGTGCATAAAATGTTTATTTCCAAAATTAGAAGTCAAGGGAATAAATACAAGAAAGACTATTGAAATAAAGCTGAGTGTGTCCCCAATGGGACGGTCAAGCTAACTCTTAATCACAACTGCAATCATCAATAATCTTCATATAGGACTCTCTGTCAGGGGGCAGATTCCCATGTCAATTTTACCTAGTCTTTTATTAAACGTTTTCGAAGAACTTGGGAATTTATCGAACACTTCATTCGATAAATTTTTCCAATCCTTAAATACTCGTCCTATAAATAATATTTGACCCAATTTGACTTCTTGTATTCCTTATATTCCAAATATATCTTCACTTTATATTCATTCCTCCTGTGCTTTTAAAGATGTACTCAAACTTACCCGTGTACTAATTTAATTTCATGACATTTCTCCACTAACTGCTTGGAATATACCACTTAGTCGAGCATCTCGTCTCCTTACAGGCAAGTCCACCCAGCCCAAATTTGTAATATTTTCGTAACAGTACCGGTACTCCTTTGTCGGAAATCACCCAGAACAAATCGTAGTGCTTTCCTTTGATTTTTTTTCCACTTCTGGTATCAAGTGATCCTGGTGGGGGTCCAATACACTGGAGACATACCTACTCTAACTGCGGGCTTATCAGAGAGTTACACGTAATCTCCTTTAGATTCTTACTTACATCTTTAACCTTTCTTAACTACTTCGTGAATATGATTACCCCAATGAAGAGCATTCTTACCGGGCAAGTTGGCCATGCTGTTAGAGGCGCGTAGCTGTGAGCTTGCATCAGGGAGATATTGAATGCGAACCCAACTGTCGGCAGCCCTGAAGATGGTTTTCCGTGGTTTCCCATATTCACATCAGGCAAATGCTGGGGCTGTACCTTAATTAAGCCCACGGCCGATTCCTTCCCACTCCTAGGAATTTCCTGTCCCATCGTCGCTATAAGACCTATCTGTGTCGGTGCGACGTAAAGCAGATTGTAAAAGAAAAGAGTTTTCTTTATATTAACACCTAGGTATTTACCTTGTTCCCCATGAGTTACTATCACCCCATCAACACAATAATTAAAATTGAGATCACTTTTCCTCATGGTGAAACTTACAACTTGGCTTTTCATCCCATTACATTCATACCATTGTCTGGTGTCCATCTAACTACATTGTTCAACTCTTGAACCAGAATAACCCCAAAATCTAGAATATGTATAAATCACATACATGTTAAATCGCATAGAAATAAAAATTTTGACTCATGTGTTATATTTACCAGTATCAAAAATCAGAGTCTTATTTTTTTCAAACAGAATCAATCCCAGAAATGTCATATACCATAAATGGAAGGATAAATATTGAACAATGCTAGAATAAATTACGAAGTTTTAATGAAGAATTAGAAAAGGAAAATTGGGAATCAGTCCTGACTGAACATGATGTCCCCAAAGCTGCCAGTACTTAACTCAATATATCTCTGAACACTCTACTATCACAAGATATGAAAGATCAAAATTCAAGAAGATAACACAATGGAAGACGACTGGAATCCTAACTACCATTAGAATAAAGGATAAAAACCCCAGACAATTGTAAAACAAATGATCACGTCCACAAACTATGACGAGATCACAAACACTATTAAGAAAAGTAAAACATGCCGAAACTGGATCAACGGTCTCATTTAAATAGAAAAACGGAAGTACTATTCTAATAAAATTATGCCAAGGTCCAACAATTCTAAAATCCTGTGGAAAACATAAATTATATAACATGTAGGAAGAAGAATAAAAATTCATCTATGTAAAGCATAAATCTTACAGATTCACAAAAAACAATCCAATCAACTATCATTGCAGACACATTTGTGGATTAATTCAGTGGTATAGGTTTAGAATTTGCTGACAAAATAATAAAAATTCAGCAAAGAAAATAATGACCCATATACACATAGAGTTGTGGAATACATGAACCATAATCTACATTTTCTTCCCATAACAGAATGACTATAACAACACCGCTAGTAAAACACTTCAGACTATTAGTTCACACATTCTACTGCCTCTGAAATCCTTCTTTAGTCTGTCACTAATGAAAGGACAACTTGCAGATCCATTCAAATTTGCTATCACAGTCCCAATCCATAAAACAGCCGATAAGAGGTTTGAACAATTATCGTCCAATTTCTCTCACATCCCACATTTCAGAATTACTAGAGAAAAGCATTAAAACCAGATTATTATACTAAACGAATAAAAAACATATTGTCGCCAAATCTGTTTGGTTATAAATCAAATATTAGCGCTCATAATGCAATACGCCCCATAAAAGATTATTTGTATAAAATCACATTTCTATAGAACTCCTGAAATTTTAATTAACCGCCATCGCTACTGGTGTTTATTCCTCAAAGTGTTGGACTATTTGATGAAAAAAGAATTATACTTGAATCAAATCAAATCAAAATCACTTTATTTGCAAAAGAGGTGTCTACCTCAGTGGTAAATGATACACTACGATACATTATTTTCAAGCAATAATTTTAAATTATAAAGAGAAAAAGACATTTTCCGAGAATACAATATTACACAATTTACACTAACATTTCTTCCATTTAACACACAGCTCATCCTTAAACAATTTATATTGTTTACAAAATTCTACTTATAATATCTCCTGTACTTACATAGTCATCTCATATACAGTATGTGGAATGAATTCAAATAATTCTATACAACTGGTATAAGAATAAAATTTACATTGCATTTATTTATTTATTTTTTGGAACCTAAGTAGCATAACGGCCTGATGCTTCTTAATCAGAGTCCCTTTTGCAACTGCTTTTCAGAGTTCCTGAAGGGCCTTCACAGTTAACGTAGTGGTCCCAGGGGCTCGAAGTCCCCACTGTATTTCTCCCCTACAGGCAGTCCCCTACTTCGGCTGTCCAATCTCCATAGACCAGGGGATGGAATTAATTTATTCACACAAATTTCTTATTTACAATAACCTGCACTGGTCGAATGCCCTCTAACATTTCATCTATTTTCTCTGTTGCTGGTTGTCCTCTTCTTGAATATCTGTACAGATTTCGGAAGAGGATCAAACACTACCCCTGGTAAACTCTTCCACTCCTTCACACATTTCCCAATGAATGAAAATTTACCCCAATCGCTTCAGCTAAAATACATTCCAATTTTATACGTGTGGTCAGTCCTGCCAATATAATTATTTTCCAACTGAGGTCTCTCACGAATTTCTCCCCATGCTTCTTCTCCTGTATAGGTTCTATATAATCCTATAAATCTAGTTTCCTCCCTTCTCTTACTTAAATTTCCCACCCAAGTTCTTCTAACATTTCGGAAACACTACTTTTTCTCCTGAAATCCCATGTTACAAATCTTGCTGCTTTACTCTGTACACTATCTTTTCCTTTTATTAGCTATTCTTGGTGAGGATCCCAAACAATGTTTACATATTCCAATAATGGACGAACCATACTTAACCCTTCACTGCGCAATTTTTCAAATTTTGATGAAAAAATATATTTTATTACTTATAATGTACTAATTTGTGGAAAAATAGTAAAAAAATTATATTTACAAAATGTGAAGATTAAGGCTTAAAAAGCGGTTTGGGTCTCAGGAGGAACACTGCGCACTGAGGGTAAAATAATGTTTGAGAACTCTTAGAACACATAAATACTTTATTGCAGGGGTGGTTTTAAAGATGTAATTAAAAAATTAACCTTCCAAAGCAAAAAGCACATGAAACTAAAGGGCACATATATACAGCATGTACAAAACACATTGTTTGAAAAATAAAAAACTAATACGAAAAATGAACATTCACGCTGATTATGAATAATGCATTGCACAATCAGGTAAATTTAGCACATATGTTTGATTTCCTTTTATAAGTCTAATTATCACACAGATAGTAGGCTATTACATGTCCGGCCCCGCGGTGTAGGGGGCAATGCGTCCGCCTATCACCCGGCGGCCGCGTGTCGATTGCCGGCCGGGTCAGGGGCTTTTAATTGTAATGATTAATATCCCTGGCCGGGGGACTGGGTATTTGTGACGTCCTTAATTTTCTTTTACTCACACACAACATTCCACATAACCGCCATTTCAATTACATGCAGGTTCATACAATATGGTGCCAGTAGGGGCAAAAGATCCACATGGACTGACGCCCCGAACAAATAGCATTTTAAAAGAATTTAAAAAATCTGCAGCAAGGATCAGTTTGAAAATAAATTTTATATTTTCCTTTCAATGGGAAATATCGTGTCTACTCAATTTCAATTAGTGTGATAACTGTAAAAACAGTTTTTCTTATTGTGTAGGCACAAATATACTGCACTTTTTACGCACTTAGAATATGTTTTAGCACTACAACCAGGCAATTTAATGCGCTGTTGAATCTCGGTAAATACTGGCAAATGAGAAAGATAATCACTCCGAACATCTTGTGGTGGTGCAGGTGTAGTAGGGCTTTTCCTCTTCTTTAGCTGTAGCTGCTCTTCAACTTCAAATTTAGGCCTTCCCCGTGAGGGAGTAATGGGTTTTCCAAACTTGCAGAGTATTACACCAAGATCAGCACGGAATTCAGCAAGTGTCATAGTAGGTTGTATCCCTTTTTCAGTAAGGCATCTCTTAGACAAAAGCCAAGCATTTATGACTAACAGATCCAGCTCACATATTTCATCTGGTAGCACCGTTTTGCCAGAAAATTTGAGATCTTCGCCAGCCCATTGCATACATCCTCTTTTCCATATAACATTTCTATATTTCACTTTATCTGTTGTTTGATTTGCTAAGGTACAAATACACTTAGGACCTCTCTGTTTTGCACCATCTGGGACAGACTCTACACTCACAGATGTTTGTGGCTGATTGGAATAAGGCTCAGTAGGTGGCTGTTGTTCGGTACCAAATGTTGATTGGTTAGGCTCAGGGTAAATTGGTGGTTGTCTGGAGAAAGCCTTAGGGGTTATGTCCTCAGAAAAGGGTATATTACCCATTCTGAACTCTTCATCACTATCATCTGAATCATCCAGTCCATCTTCACTATTTTCAGCTACTGCAAGAATTTCTTCCAGTGCAGCAAATAATTGTTTATCAGTTAGTTTTTCATTATATGATATTTTTAATACAATACAAATATTATTAAGGCATAAACACACTTTGAAACACTGTTAAGCAATTTAAAAACACTCCATTTCGGTCCCTGAACAAAACCAAGTCAATAATAACGAAATAATATAACCTCTAACATGGTCTCCATAAAAATATTCATGACTGCGCAGTGGGTCCCACAAGGAACAAACAGTTTTCACTAAATTTTCTGCTGTAAAGAAACATAATTCCACAAAAACCATGTGTATATTATCCTAAAAGCCCTCAATAACACAGAAAATATTTTAACAACTGAAATTTGTCAATGTATGCACTTCCTATCAACAAGAGAAACACAGGTATTTGGAGTAATGGCTGTTGTCATGGAAACACTATAAAATTTCTTCGTAGGTGATCCCTTTGTTGGTCTATGGTGGATGATTTATGAACGAAAATGTCTGAATAGTCCAGGCCTCACAAGGAACACCATTCTCAGGTGGAAGATCGGTTATTCAGTTACTCAGGGATGCAAAAAGTAGTATGGGTCTCGTGAGACCCACTGCGCAGTGTAGGGTTAAGTAGCTTTTCTCTTTTAATTCATTGTTGCATCCTTTAATTAGCCCCATTATGGCATGTAATGATTTGTATGATTTATCAACAATGTCATCAACATGACCCTTACAGCCAGTGAAAATTACTTTCAAATCTCACACCTAAGTATTTGCACTTGCCATCTTTTGGGATAACTACCTCATCCAAAGTATCCTTAAATTCAGTTTTAAAGCTCCTGTTTGTAAATGTTGTGACAGTTGATTTGCCTCCATTAACGTTAATATTATTATCTTCAGCCCATTGTTGGGTACTCTCAAGTTCCCTTTGTAGTTCTGAACAACCCTCAATGTTATTTATTTCCCTATAAACAATTATATCATCTGCAGACAATCTTATTTTGATTATATATGGTTCTCTAAATCATTTCCGTATATTAAGAAAAGTAACGGACCGATTATCCTACACTGTGAAATTGCATTCCAAACTTCCTCTTCCTGTGATACATTATTTCCTACTTTGTCTTTCTGAACCCTTGAATTTAGAATGTTCTTATCCAACGTATAACCCTTACATCCAATCCTATTTCCTTCAATTTTTTTAATAATATTCCATGTTCCACTCTATCAAAGGCTTTGGAAAGATCTATGGATATGTAATTCAACTGGCCTCCTGAATCCAACTGCTCTGATATGTCCTGCTGAAATCCCACCAGTTGTGCCTCACAAAAAAATTCTTTCTAAATCCATACTGGCTCCTCATGGTCCAATTATTATCATCACATATCCCTCTGATGTATTTTGCTAATAAACTCTCGAGTATTTTGTAAACTATACTGGTCAGACTGATTGGTCTGTAGTTCTCAGGTTTCCTTTTATCCCCCTTTCCTTTATAAATTGGTATTATTTTAGATTCCTTCCATTCTTTTGGTATTATTTATGACAGAGTCAAAGATAAATTTTAAATAAGGCACAATGTACCACCCCCTTGTCTTTAAAACCTCCCCAGTAATTTGATCACTTCCTGCTGCTTTTCTTTGCTGAAGCAGTTGGAATTCTCTGAAACTATCTTCATTTGTGAATGAGAAGCTTCTTGTTTCCCTATGTGTCTCTCCCTCTCAATCTCAGTTTCGGTTTCCAACTCCTGACAATCTTCTACTGAACCTCTGAATTCCGTAATTAATAGATTTGCTTTCTCATTATCTGTTAGATAGTGTTCACCCCCTTCTCCCACGATTGTGGGAGTTTGGATTCCTTTTCTTTTTCGAATCCTAATATATGAATACAGCATTTTCCATTTCCCTTGGTGGTCATTACCCTCTTAAAGTAGGCAATTCATGTAATTCTCTTTTGCTAACTTTTTCATTCTATTCAGTTCCCTTATTAGCTGTTTTCTAGTTTCTCTAATCTCCCTACACCCTTTGATTTTCCTGTTTAATATTCTACATTTTCTTTTTAATTTTCTTATTTCCCTTATATAATAAACCTGGTCTGGGATCATTTTACCGTTCTTTATTTACTGCACTCTGACAGTTTACCAAGAGCAATCTCAGACCCAATTCCTCCCTAAAACATGACTGTTGCAATTGTGTAACTTGAAATTCCTTACTCTCCTGAGTTTCAATTTTTGGTTGACTGAGCCAGCTTGAAGTACAGCTGGCTCTTTCTACTAAATTTTCTGGTCAGTATTATAACTCAAGGGAGTTGCCTTTTTACAGTACATATCTTACGATTACTTTAAATTCAACCCAAAATATATTCACATTACTCCTTTTACTTATCCAACAACTGAATTGTGATTTAAGGTAAGTCCCAAATTCATCAACTTTGGTTTTTCTGTACAATTTCTTGTCTTGTGCGACCCTCTTATTAAGCCTTTTTGGTACGAGTCCTACATCCATTATTACAGCCTTTCCTTAAATTATCTCCGTTTTATCAACAATTTGCCATGGTTTAACCAAGAATACATCCAGCAAGTTATTGAGTCGAGTCGGTTCTTGTACAACTTGTGTAAATCCTCCCTCCCAAATTAACTTATTTGCCAGTTTCTGTTCATGGGCTTCACTTGCAGCTCCATTCTATTCAACTTCAGGAAAGTTTAGATCTCCCCCAATTATTACCATATCATTATTGTTATTTTTAGGAATTTAATCGATTATTTTCACAAGTATTTCCATTTATCTTTCCTGTCATTCAGGCATTTATGTTCCTATAATTCCCACCTCCTTCATATTATCACGAACTCATTTTAACCCCTAATATTTCGCCCCTTTCATCGGTAAACCATTCATGTGAACAAGTCTCTTTCACCAGAATAAACACCTCCCCTCCAATTTTATCTCCTCGGTCTCTACGATAGACTGTATAGCCTTCTGAAAATACTTCTCTATTAGCCAACCCTTCTCTCAGCCACGATTCCACTCCTATTACCACATCAGTCTCATAAGATTCCATCAATATACCAAATCTTAATTGTTTATTTACTACACTCTGACAGTTTACCAAGAGCAATCTCAGACCCCCTTCCTCCCTAAAACATGACTGTTGCAACTCGTTAACTTGAAATTCCATATTTTCCAGAGTTACATTCTTTGGTTCACGAGCCAGCTTAAAGTAAAGCTGGCTCTTTCTACTAAATTTTCTGGTCAGTATTATAACTCAAGGGAGTTGCCTTTTTACAGTACACATCATATGATTAATACAATCTTGAACAATATTCGTTTACCTGAATTGTTTAGATGAAGGTCATGCATTGTGTGACAGTGTCTCTCGAAACTGCTGCATTTAATTACCTGAGTATTACGAAAATGTTTTCAAATTTTAATCAAATCTGTATTAACTTTTTCCACTTCAATGTTCACACACGAGTCTCTACTCAAATCATGCCTATGGGTCACGTTCACTACAAAGATGTTAGTGTGAGTCAGCTTGCCTAGTGTACATTTAATTTGAGATATGACATTCTTAGCGTCGTTGTGAGCTACGTTGTTCGTCCCGCCGATGATCACAACTGCATCACGACATCCGAGACTTTTTGCTGCCTGCTCCGTGTTTTCCAGTACCTTCTTGATTGGGGCCCCAGGATAGATGATGGCCGATGCTGCAATATCTTCATTGTTCATTTCCTTCGCAATTCCCCTCGCCTGGCTATCACCAAATATAAGAATGTTCGACACTTTCGCCGGTCCACTGTGTGGGATTTTAGGCCTAACTTAGCCGCGTCTCGTAACGGAGTTCGTGCTATACGTTTGACTGTTTCCCATACGGATAAGTCCTTGCGTATCGCTTACTTCCGTCAGGGCTAAAAGTTTTTTTGGTATCAATTACAAATTTGTACTTATTTAAATGTACAATTTTCCTCCTAGAATCCGAAGCAACTTGACACCACGCGCTAGAATTCACGGAGCCACCTGTGTTCTGAGTGCTTACCGGTAGTTACGATTACAGTAAACGTATCTTCTCCTTTAAGATCTCATTCTCCGTTTTTAATGCTTGTAAATCCTGTTGCAATAAAGAGAGAATTACAAGTTCATTATCATTACCTCCATCCTCCAAGGAATGCGACGCCAGCGATTCGTTGACCGTTGTAAGCCTAGGTTTGTTACCGCTATTCAAACTGCACTCTCCACAGCTCATACAGGTTCAAGTATCTTCATTTTTAGCGAAAACCAGCACTACATATACACTCAAAATGATACCAAACTAAACACTTTTCACACAGGATACCATTCTTCACTCGCTTCTTGTTGACGCCACACTTATTCCCGATTATTTCGCAAGAGAACCGGAGATACCATCACATCCTTCGCTGATGCCATCTTTATATCTATGCGGACAGATGCCGTTAGTGGAAATTTTCTGTAGTATCTAGTGAAGATATACTGAATTCCTCGAAGGAATATTTCAGTTCTAAGATTGTATTCTATTGTGTTTTATTTTATTTCATCCAACTGTTCATACAGTGATATGGGACACGTCAATAATCATATTTACAGTAACAAAGGATAAAACATTAATATACATGCCATGAGAAATAAACAGATATATACAATATGGTAAAGAGGCACAGATTTAAAAAAGGCGACACATATGTTAATTTTTAAGAGCTAAGTATTCTTCCATAGAATAAAAACAATTGTTAGAAGCAAATTTGATTAATTCTTCCTCAAAATTTGAACATGGTTTTATATGCTTAATGTCGTCTGGCAATTTATTAAATAAACGTACTCCTGCATAACTCACTTGATTCATATAGCTTAACTTTGTGTGGTTCTATGTGCAGGCTGTGTATATTTTTAGTATTATACCTATGCACATCAGAGTTTATGGTTAAACTTTCTACATTCTCCTTCATATACACAAGTGTATGGAAGATATAAAGGCTAGGCAATGATAAAATAAAATAAAGTTTCAAGTCTTTCTTTTAGCTTGTCCTCCTGCCGACACCAGCCATTCCTCTAATTATTTTCTTTTGCAACTTAAAGATGACTTCTATATTTCGTGAATTCCCCCAGTAAATGATTCCATAGGCTAGAATGGGATGTACATATGCAAAACACATTATTCGTAATAATAATGTTATTTGATTTACGTCCCACTAACTACTTTTACGGTATTCGGAGACCCCCACATTATTCGACAAGCCTCTAAATTAAAACCATTTTTTAAAGATATTATCATGAAATAAATTCTACTATGCATTTTCACTATAAACTCTGTATGTTTTTCCCAGGTTAATGATTCACCCATCCACAAGCCAAGAAACTTCGTTGATGATGAGTACTCAACTATGGTCTCTCCAAATGATATTGGACGAATTTCAATATTTATATTAATCTTATGGTGAAATCTAATCTAATTTTTTTGCTAGGGGCTTTACGTCGCACCGACACAGATAGGTCGACGATGGGATAGGAAAGGCCTAGGAGTTGGAAGGAAGCGGCCGTGGCCTTAATTAAGGTACAGCCCCAGCATTTGCCTGGTGTGAAAATGGGAAACCACGGAAAACCATTTTCAGGGCTGCCGATAGTGGGATTCGAACCTACAATCTACCGGATGCAAGCTCACAGCCGCGCGCCTCTACGCGCACGGCCAACTCGCCCGGTAAAATCTGATCACAGACGTTTCTGTTTACATAAAATTAATTTATTATCTTCACGCCAGCTCAGGATATTACTCACTACATTGCCAGCCTTTAATTCTAACCCTTCAGAAGTTTCATCAGTTACAAAAACAGTACTATAAACTGCAAGCAAAGTTAATTGCACTCCTTGAATATCACCGACAATTTGGACAATATCATTAGTAAATACTAAAAATAATAATGGTCCTAAAAGTGACCCGTGTGGAAGACCATGATCTATGTTTCTGGCACAGGAATACACATTCTTAATTACATTTTTGCTCAAACCAGTACCGGTACATGAAATTTCAACAATCTTTCTTCTATCCCCTAAAAAGTATATGAACCAGTTATAGGCCATTCCCCGATCTCCATACATGTATAACTTTTCTAAAACCAAGCTGTGGTCAATTATATCAAAAGCGTTTGTTAATTCTAAGAAAATACCTAAACATGTACCCTTCCCATCTAGTGTGTCATATATCCGTTCAATAAAGTTAATGAATGCTGTGGTAGTTGATCTATATTTAAGAATGCCACATTGGCAACCAGCTAATATATTATGCTTTTCTAAGAACATTAATAGTCTATCGCACATAATTCTTTCCAGTATTTTGGAGAATACAGAGGGGAGGCAGACAGGCCTATAGTTACCAGCATCTTTTTCACAAACATTTTTACGTATCGGAACAACTTTGGTTACCTTGACTTTGTCTGGAAATTTACCAGTGGTTAGTGAAAAATTTATCAAATAACAAAGAGGCTTGATTACGTATTGGTAACAGCATTTAATAAGGTAGTTTGAATAACCATCTAAACCAGAAGACTTCTTTTATCCATCTGTTTTATTATCTACTCTATCTCTTGCTCAGTCACAGGAGTAATAAACATGGATGATACATTCCTGTGAATTGTATTCAAGTTTGTTCTTGTCGGTGATGTTTGAAAATTTTCCGTTAACCTCAAAACTGCTTTTAGAAAATAGTTACTAAAGATTTCTGCAACTTTTTCCGGATCACTGAATTCTTTCCCTGAATTTGTAAGAGTAATATTATATTTTGTTGGAACTAGAGTACCATTCTCACTTTTTGTGATGTTCCACATACATATAGACCTGTTTTTAGATTTTTTTTAAAGTTCATTCTCATTATGAAATCTTTTGGCAGACTTCAAACCTTCTCGATATATGTTCTTGCTTGCTGATCATGCTTGTTGTTTTAAGGGGCCTAACATCGTAAGTTATCGGCCCGATATATGTTCTTATATTTATTATAATAATCCTTCAATTCAGGTGAAGTGTTACATCCTTTCACACATTTGCTTAGAAACCTTAATCGTCTACTTGAATTTCTAATTCCTGTTGTAATCCACCCATTCCTATAATTATTTACAATTACCCGTTTGACTGAGGGGAATTCCTCAAGGCAGTATTATCGGACCTTTATGTTTTCTTATATATATAAATGATATATGTAAAGGAGTGGAATCGGAGGAAAGGCTTTTTGCGGATGATGTTATTGTCTATAGAGTGATAAATAAGTTACAAGATTGTGAGCAACTGCAACGTGACCTCGAAAATGTTGTGAGATGGACAGCAGGCAATGGTATGTTGATAAACGGGGTTAAAAGTCAGGTTGTGAGTTTTACAAGTAGGAAAAGTCCTCTCGGTTTTAATTACTGCGTTGATGGGGTGAAAGTTCCTTTTGGGGATCATTGTAAGTATCTAGGTGTTAATATAAGGAAAGATCTTCATTGGGGTAATCATATAAATGGGATTGTATATAAAGGGTACAGATTTCTGCACATGGTTATGAGGGTGTTTAGGGGTTGTAGTAAGGATGTAAAGGAGAGGGCATATAAGTCTCTGGTGAGACCCCAACTAGAGTATGGTTCCAGTGTATGGGACCCTCACCAGGATTACCTGATTCAAGAACTGGAAAGAATCCAAAGAAAAGCAGCTCGATTTGTTCTGGGCGATTTACGACAAAAGAGTAGCGTTACAAAAATGTTGCAAAGTTTGGGTTGGGAAGAATTGAGAGAAAGAAGAAGAGCTGCTCGACTAAGTGGTATGTTCCGGGCTGTCAGCGGAGAGATGGCGTGGAATGACATTAGTAGACGAATGAGTTTGAATGGCGTTTATAAAAGTAGGAAAGATCACAATATGAAGATAAAGTTGGAATTCAAGAGGACAAACTGGGGCAAATATTCATTTATAGGAAGGGGAGTTAGGGATTGGAATAACTTACCAAGAGAGATGTTCAATAAATTTCCAATTTCTTTGAAATCATTTAGGAAAAGGCTAGGAAAACAACAAATAGGGAATCTGCCACCTGGGCGACTGCCCTAAATGCAGATCAGTATTGATTGATTGATTGATTAATTGGTATTGCCACTTGATAATAGTAGTTGAACAAACCCAATAACTCACTGAAGGCCTCATTTGTTGTGTTATTTCTATATACTCTCTCTCTCTCTGGCCAATAACTGGTTAAAGATATGAAATATTTTCCTTGATACACATTCTAGTTTCCCTGCAAATTACTTTGGTATTTTTTAAACTACGGTTTCATATTACCATACAATTTAGATGCACAATTTGAGCAAAATGATCTGAATAACCTGTGTCATAAACTTCTGTTTCATAATTCCACATTTCCTCATTCAATAAAACTTGATCTACTGCTGACTTTGAAACTCCAGATATTCTAGTTTGTTGATTTACAACTGCCTTTAGACCATACAAGGAAAGCAAGATTTCTAGCCTTTGCTTACCTCGCCCACCATTATTCCCTAAAAATCTACATTAAAGTCGCCCATGATTTTTACTTTTTTGTTCTTATTCTGTAGGTCATCTAAAATAATTTCAATATTATTATAAAAATTTTCAACATTACTAGAAGGATGTCTACGAATGTATGTAAGTATTAATTAATAATCCAATAGTTCAACAAAGCTAGCCTCGAAATGCTCCTCTACATTCAGGTATTCAAATTTATCCAACTGCTTACATTTGATTTTATTATTCACATACATACATGAACCTCCACACTTCATTTTCTTTCTACAAAACTTACTTGCAAGAACGTAACCTTCTAATACAAAGTTTGAATTCTCATCCTCTATGAACCAATGTTCAGTCAAACATAACACATCATATCGTTCTAGGTTATCTGCAAACGGAACCTCCATACTTAGAATTATATTTCTTAAAGATTGAACACTCTGGTGGAACAAATTTAGCTCTCCCTTTGGATTATTATTATTGCTACCTTTTACCTTAAGAAATCTTGCCCTAGTAATACTGGTCGTTTCCATGTCCTACTTGCCGTTCTTATTTCTGATTGTTTAGCTCACCCTTCTTCAGTTCGCCTGATGCTGCTCCAACTTCCAACTTCTCCAGTAACTCCTCACCTCGTTCATCCAAGTGAATGGTACTGACGAGCTCAATGGTTTCCTCACGAGTTTTCTCCGAGTACTCAGTGCTTTCTGGTATTGCTGTCTCTGATGATTGAGGTAGAATCACATTAATCCCTTTCAGCTGATTTTCTTCTCCTCGGCATCCTTCTTTAATGGCAGCACTCACCTCAAGTACTTCCTCAAATCTGCTTACTTTCATTACCTGCAAATGTCCTTCAACTTCCTCAGTTGTCATAATAATATTAAAAATGGGTCGTCATCCTAATAAATCTAGCAGCGGTAGTGCCAGCAGTGGTGCCAACGATATCGAACAGGCGGTGACAAAGAACCTGGACGAGGCCGTGCACACCGAACGTTTCGTGGACAGTATTGTAAGTGCAGTGGCGAGACAGGAGTCGGAAATTGTGGTGAAAGAACTTGAGCGTAGTTTCCATTTCAATGCCGAATTGGTGAATGTTTTAAACAAAACCTCGAGTGCCACGAAAAAGGAATAAAACATCTCAAAGGAAATGTTGAGGCGAAGTGCGACTCCCTGGAACAGTACCAAAGGAGGTCTAGACTACGTCTATTTGGTATTGCTGAAAGTGAGGGTGGGAACTCAGACGACATTGTTGTGAGCCTCTGCAATAAGCTGGAGGCCAAGGAAACCAAAACTGACATTGATAGGAGCCAAAGAGTAGGACCGAATGTGCCTGGAAAACCTCGGCCCATCATTGTGAAGTTTACGTTTTTCTGCTCCAGGCAAGGAGTTTTCAAACGGAAACGCCAACTGAAAGGAATACCTACCACGATACGGGAAGACTTGACTGCAACTCGCCTAGCTATTCTGAAAGCAGCCATCACAATTCATGGGCTGAGGAACGCTTGTACAGATCACGGGGATGTCATAATTAAGTTGGCAGATGGTACAAGGTGTCGTATCAACCGCATGTGTCATATTCCTAGATTGTAATTTTCAGACATTACTACTCATCACCACATCAATACAGAACTACAATCGCTTTTAATATGAGTACCGAAATATTGTCTTCCCTTACTTTCATAGTAGGAATTCACTACCGTTAACTCTCACCTTTTCTTTCTCCTCTCTATCTCTCGCTCTCAATCTCTCTCTCTCTCTCTCTCTCTCTCTCTCTCTCCTCCCTCCCATTCCCTCAATCTCCCATAACACACTTCCTATCGTCTTTTACTATAGCAGGTACCTGTTTTCCAAGTATGACATCGCTAGTTAGAACCCTCTAATTTAAAATTAGACTCATTTGTGTAATTTACCTTGTGTAATTTGTCTGTAGTGTGTTCTGTCATTGTTATTAGCTGCATTGTCTTTAATTTCTACAGTATCAGTATCGCTTGAACTGTATTTAACCGTAGTCCTCTCGTTAGTTCTGTTTGAGTTTTAATTTTCTGTTCCGAAATTGGGATAACTTTTAACACAACAAGGACATGCTTCTGACGGCAGCAGGCATAAGCGCAATCCTTTAATTCCATCCCCTTGCTCCAATGTCCCGTTAACAGCTCCCTTCACACACATAGCCGCTAGAGCAAACTCACGTCCTCTTTCAGCCGCTACTCTTTTGAAGGAAACCGTGAAACGCTTTCCAAGAGCTCTTAATGTTTGTCACTGTAATGTACAGTCTTTGCTCTCCCAAACACACATGGATGAAATGCATAACCTGTTTTCTTCGCGCCAGTTCCATGCAATTCTTATGTCTGAAGCGTAGCTGAGCAGCAAATGCCCCAGCTTAACTGTTGACATAGACGGGTACGTCTTTGTACGAAATGACCGCGAGGGTAAAGGCGGTGGTGGGGGAGGGGTGGCTGCTTATGTTGCCAGAGACCTCAACCCTAAAGTAATTAGCCATTCACCTTCACAGTATGAACGTAAACCGGGGTGTTTTTGTAGAGATAACACTGTTTAGAGAGAAATGCTTGCTAGGAGTGGTTTACAAGCCACCGAAAGTAGGGTATTTGATTGACCTTGAGTCAGAAATACTAAACCTTCTGCCATACTATGAACACGTTATTATAATGGGAGATTTCAACACAAATTTGTTAGACTGTACCGCACCTTCAACTCGACAGTTTCGTAATATTTTCGAATCATATAACATGACAATTTTACCCCTTAGACCAACCCAACACACTATTTGCAGTCACACCCTTCTCGATCTAATAATAACAAACAATTCAGCGAAAGCCCTGCAATATGGACAAACATCAGCCCCGGGACTATCTGGACATGACATAATCTACCTGTCCTACCAATTACAAAGCCCGAAACAAAGGACGAAAATATTATCATTCAGGGACCTCAGACGAATTGACGTAGACAAATAAGAAGATGCTCTTTCCGTGCCGTGGATGGAGATAAATCGCGCCAATAATATAGAGGAAATGGTCTCAACAATTAATAACCTAGTAACGCAACTCTACGATCGGCACGCCCCAGTGCGTACGGGAAATGGCTCCAGAGATCCTAAACCGTGGATAGATGACGAAATTCGCCACTTAATGGCTAAACGAGACGCTGCTCGTAGACGATACAAGCACTACTCAACGGAAGTGAACCACTAGACTTATAAAACACTGCGTAATAAAACGACCTCTAAAATTCGAAGCGCTAGGTACGTTACTCCCATAACCTGACGTACGCCCTGCGACGATGTGGAAATCTATGAAATATTTTGGCATCAATAACCAGAAATCTGACGTAGAACTAAATGTCAACGTAGATGAATTAAACGATCATTTCATCCCGCCAACGGAAATTCATCCGGTCGTGAAAGAGAAAACAATTAATACGTATCATAATACGCCATCACCACAAAGAGATAAATTTTATTTCAGTCACGTCACACCGCAGGAAGTGATTGACTCAATAAAACGCATCAAGACCAAGGCTAGGGGCGTAGATAATATAGGCCACGAAATGCTCATGAAAATTCTCCACCATATTATTTATCCATTGGTGAATATCTTTAATTATTCACTGCAACAGGGGACGTATCCGGAAATATGGAAAATGGCCATACTTCACCCGCTACCGAAAATACGACTGGCAAAGAACGTCGGTGACTACCGGCCGATTAGCATTTTATGCATATTGTCAAAAGCTTTCGAATTCATAGCTGTAGTCGCTTAAGTGCGGCCAGTATCCAGTATTCGGGAGATAGTAGGTTCGAACCCCACTGTCGGCAGCCTTGAATGTGGTTTTCCGTGGTTTCCTTTTTTCACACCAGGCAAATGCTGGGGCTGTACCTAAATTAAGGCCACGGCCGCTTCCTTCCCACTCCTAGCCCTTCCCTTTCCCATCGTCGCGATAATACCTATCTGTGCCGGTGCGACGTAAAGCAGCTAGAAAAAAAATAGAATTCGTAGTTCAAAAGCAGATTACCAAGTATCTTACTCAACACAATCTTCTCGACATTCACCAGTCCGGCTTTAGACCGAGACAGAGCACTTGCAGTGCATTAACACATGTGACTGACGACATAAGGCAAGCTATGGACAACAAAAACTGACAGTTATAGCGTTATTGGACTTTAGTAAAGTTTTCGACACTGTTGACAGAGACATAATTATATCCAATTTAAATAGTTTACATTTCTCCGCAACTGCACTCCAGTGGATCAGTTCCTATCTCACAGGACTTATGGCAGTGTGTACTTAATAACAACAATGAATATTCAAATTGGCGTACGGTTGACGTAGGAATACAACAAGGATCTGTACTGGGCCCCTTATTTTTCTCTATGTATATAAATCGCATAGCTTCCCGATTAAAACACTGTAAATACCACTTATACTCAGATGACTTACAGATAGACTATATATACACAGCAAACCCGAAAACCTACTCTCAGAAACACTTCACCTGAATGAAGACTTAATGACCATAGATATATGTGCCAAAAATCACGGATTAAAATTAAACCCATCAAAACCCAGGCAATATTCTTGGTTACCCTAAATTACTTTGCAAACTCAATTGAACAGCGTTACCACAGTTGTCCATAAGTGGTATTCCCATACTGTACCGGTAACGGCGGTACAAACTAAGTCCCCGTCATAGAAATTTTAAAACTTACGTGTTACGCTCCGGGCCGCTTACGAAGGACTGACTGGACGGCGAGCAACAGCTGTGCGCGTGTGACGTAGTGAGCGGGTGACGTCACAGCATGCCTCGCCACACTACAGAGCCTAGACTGATGTAGAATCTTCTTCGAGTTTCGACGGGTAATAACTTTTCCCACGATAATAATTGAACAAATTGAACAACATCACCATATAACTTGATCCCTTAGCTATGTTCCTGCCGAATTTCACGTGAATCTGACTTGGAACGATAAAGTTATGGAACAAGGGGTGGAGGCCCGGATCAGATATAAATACGTACTGCTTCGCGCAGCAGACCAGTGTGTGTTCCAGCATGTTAGAGTGTGCTGCAGTGCGCTGCAGTGTGTTACAGCATGTTGCCAGAGTGTGATGCCAGTGTGTGGCCGGAGTATCTATGTGCACGCTAGACTGTAGTGTTCGCACAGTCGGTTCGCGGGCACCGTGATCGAGCGTGAAGCCGCTATTAAGTTTCGAGTCCGTGGACTTTAACCTAATCGTGTTGAATATGGACTTATGCGGATTTCTTTATACTGTGACAACCTTTTACTCCGATAGGACGTGAGATGAATTGTGTATCGTCTGGACATTATCTATTGACTGTTACTCTATACGAGTGTCTAAGACTCGCAAACGTTTTCGAGTGCTCGAAATTGAAGTTTTATGTTATGGACAGGACTTAGAACTGATTGCTCCTTACCGAGTACTAAATACTTCGAGTTATAAGACTGTGTTTGAATCCAAATTTAATTTACCATTCCATGAACTGAGTCAATATTTTAGGTCATGAACTGTGAACTGTGCATGTGTGAACAGTGCATTTCAATTCTAATAAACAGCACATTTCAATTCTGCGAACATTTAGTTTACGAACAGTCGAACCAAGGACTGTCAATATTCGATTAATTTCGTCTTTTGATTTCATGTTATTTTCAATACGTGAATGAGTTCTAATTCACGAGTGGAACATCTTTATTTTCAATGAATTATGTTGAACAGTACTTCAAAGAACTAAGTCATGCGGCATTACCTTACGTTGTACCAAGTGCCACAAACTTTAAGTGACTCTGTTAAATTCGACGATAAGTTTCGAGTGGACTTTTATTTTATGAGTATCAACTTACATGCTTATTCGAGTCTAGTGGCATTCTTTCACTTAACACGGGACAAAATTGAGTGACATTTCACCGTGTGATAAAGATACATTTTGTGTCTGAACTTTGTTAAAACCATTTATAAACGTTCCTCTCATCTGTGCAGAAGCAGCCTTTACATTAACTCGCCCCAGGGCTTAACGATGTTCATTCATGTTCACCATTCACAAGGAATACCTCAACGCCATTCATTAACGTCGCATGGATCTTCAAGACATCGAATGGATTTTCTAGAACTTCCATCGGGGGACGAATGGTGGTTCGCTGATATGGAAAATGGAGCTGCCGGAATCCAAGAACATCGCCAGCCATAGGACGAGGAACATTTTCTACTGTATCCGCTGTACAAAGGTGACATTACTTTCAATTTCTTAATAAACTCTGGAAAACATTTTTTAAGATTTATTTAAACAAACCCTCTCCCTCTGTATGCACTTCAACGAATGGTACACGCCCTGCGTTTCATCTCTACCGAAGTACCACATTTACTGTTACAGAGGAGCGGGGGAGAAATTGGGGCCCCAGTCGTGTCGGGGCCGATTTGGAGTGCAGTAGAATTAGAAATTAGCGCTTCAGCAATATCAGAACTTAATTATGAGTGCAGTAGAAATTAAATTGACACTTAACCATTCTAGGCTCAATTTTGAAGTACTAGTAATAAATTAAGAAGTGCAGTGATAGACAAAATCGCACTAAAATCGTGTGACTTAACAATTTAATTCAGATACATTTCCAGTGCTTTGTGTGAAATAGCTATTAACATTCCAGTGAACTTTTTAACAAGATTTAACTTCTCTATTATAAGAAGATATCAATGATATGGGATAATTTTTGTGTGTTAAATGTCTTGGAGATTTTTCTTTTTGAGAATGTTTGAATGACTTTGAACATGAACTTTTAACCATTTGACAATAATGGTGATACCTGAATTCTTTTCAAGTAATTTATGGTTTTCTTGTTGCTTGGTTTAAATACATTACCATCAAAATGGAAAATATTTTAGCTGCTATTGAAGCTCTTAAGATTAGCTTAAATGAACGTATCGCCAAATCGCATGCTCAAGTAGGTGCTGATTTACAAGCTCGTATTAACGAGGTCAATGCCGTAACTGCTCAATTAGGTACTACTTTAGAATCTCGTATTACTGAGATTAACACTCGCATTGATGAGGCTAATGCCGTAACTGCTCAATTAGGTACTACTTTAGAAGCTCGCATTAACGAATCTAAGGTTGCAACTACAGCCAGCTTAGAAAATCGTATCACACAAGTAACTAACATAATTAATACCAAGTTTACCGAAGTTAATGCTAATTTGGAACATAGGCTTACTAAAGCTGGTTCTGAGATTGAAAAACGATTCTCAGAAACTAATGCGAAGATTAATTCTAAGTTTACGGAAATAAACGAACGCCTCACCCGTGACTTAGAAACAGTAAAACAGGACCTTAAACTACAAATAGTTGAAGACTTAAAAGCTTCGTTTCCCACCTCACATCAATTGATTAAGGAAGTTGAAAGCTTAAAGGCAGAATTTAAAGAATCTCATGGTCAGTTATCACAGGCAGAAGCAAAAATAGCCTCTATTCAGGATAACATCCATGAATCTTTTAAGACTAACTTTCAGAAAATAAGTAATGAGGTTAATTTACTTAAAACAAAGCAGGAGGAAACAGATAAGCATGCAAAAACCCAATTAGATAGCGCACATACTCAAATCATTCGCATAGGCCGCGACGTAAATGAAGTGAAGCAGGACCTCGAAAAGGAAGTCCAGAGCGTGGAAAACTCCATCCGTGGACAAGTTAAGACTATCAAGGTCGAATTGCAAGGAAAAATAGAGACGATTGATAATAGAATCTCTCAGGTAGAGAAGGAGGTGTCTACACACCAGTGGCAAGGGTCTAGCGGAGATACTTCTAGCATTTCCACAGTTTTAAAATTATCAGGCGATAAACCTGCAAAATTTTCCGGAAAGGAATAGTACACGGCGAAAGAATTCCTTCTCAACATTGAAGAGTACTTTCAAGAGAATAAAGTACGATCCGATCACCAATTGAGGATAGCTTCTAGATTATTGGAAGGGAAAGCACTAAATTGGTACACAGCATTTAAATTTAACATTAAAACCTATGATGAGTTCAAGGAAGCTTTGTTGAAGAGGTTTTGGAATTCAGAAATTCAACATTTGATTAAGCTACAGTTGTACTCCAGGAGATACAACACAGCTATTAATTCTTCACGATATTCTGATTTTCTCATTTCTCAATTAAAGAAGATGCAATTCTTTGATCCTCCTTTGCCAGAACAGGAGTTAATACAGGTAGTAACTTTACAATTTCCGGCGCATGTACAAGAAATTCTTGTGGCAGCCAATGTTCAAGACCTAGAACAACTTGATGATTTATTAAGGGAACTTGACACTGCCCATACACAAAATCCACCCAGGGTTACTAAGACGAAAGAGGTTGCAACCAACCATGTCGAAGTTAACAACCCGCCGAGATCGAATCCCGAACCCCGTGAGGAAGTAGAACCACGGAGAGATTCGTTATCTCTTTTCCGGCGGTTTAGGAGACATCCATACGGGCAAAGTAAGCCTTACAGACGTAATCAAACATGGAAGAAACCTATCGAGTCGTTTACTCGAGATGGAGATTCGCCGAGAGCCGAGATCGAAAGAAGATGGAGAGAAACTCGCGAATATATCCATAATCGAAACCGGGATGAAGGATTACCTGGCGCTACCTCTTTAGAATACCAAGAGCATGCCAGAAGACAGAACACGACGCCTGCGACAAACCCCGAATCGACAGGCGCAATTAAAAAAAAACTTCGACAACACAACAATAAGATTGCCTGAAAACCGGAGTAGAGGGGAAATAATTTGTGTCACTAATATTAATTACTGGTACTTGGATGACTCAGATCTCTTGTATGAAGATCCCACTCCTACAACACCACGCGAAGTCTTCCAGTTATTAATATTACTTTGGATACCCTTTACGTAACTGCCTTAATCGATTCTGGAGCTCAGGTTTCATTAATTTCTGAGAGGTTAATTGAAATGTTAAAGGGGGGAAAAGACATGTTATTGATACCAGTCGCACAGATCAAAATTAAAGGAATAGAACCGGACAGGCATATCAAATGTAAATTTCAAGCTTTTGTTACATTTGACATTGAAGGTGTCCAGTTCGAGCATATATTCCTGGTCATTTCGCCAAAGAAATTCAACGTCATCCTAGGGTCATATTTCCTAGCCAAGTATGGGGGAATCATTGATTATCCTGCCAACGTCATACGATTTTTTTAGCATCGACTCTGTAGAGTTGCAGCTGGTAGACTGTAATAATTTGAAGTGCCAAGGTCTGGGTACCCCATTCATAGAAACCGGAGGCAAGATGAGCGATGCTTTGCCTGCCGATGAAATAGATTGCGAAGAGGGTGGACCCGGTCAGGAGGGACCCGTCGAGGGCCAGGAAGTGCCCATTATTGAGGATGTGTTCGACGAAGGTCGTGATCACTTCATATTTCTCACCAGTGTGGCTGAAAGCCCAGAGTTCGATTCCCGCGTGGCAGAAGCAACTCGACAAATATTTGAGAAATTCCCTGAGGTTTTTGATGACAAACACGGCGTTATTAGAGATTTTGAATACCAATTGAACGTTAAGGACACCTCTCCTTATAAAAACAACCCTATCCAGTTCCTGAGAAGTACCGAGAGGAAGCCAGGACTGTGATAAAGGAGATGGAAAATAATGGTATCATTTCTACATGTGTCACTCCTTATCTAAACCCCCTGGCCATTGATAAGAAAACCAGCTGTTTCGCACCCCGAACTTCGCATTTATGCAAAGTTTTGCCCACTTTATGTAGGACCATATAGAATTGCAGAGGTTCTCGAAAACGGGGCATACAAAATTAATAAGATGGATGGAAGCATCGAGGGCATTTACAATACAGCCAGCCTAAAGAAATATTTCAGGAGAGAACATCATTAAAAGAAAATCCTATCGAATTTTCTTTTCCCCAGGAGGAGGGGGAGATGTACCGGTAACGGCGGTACAAACTAAGTCCCCGTCATAGAAATTTTAAAACTTACGTGTTACGCTCCGGGCCGCTTACGAAGGACTGACTGGACGGCGAGCAACAGCTGTGCGCGTGTGACGTAGTGAGCGGGTGACGTCACAGCATGCCTCGCCGCACTACAGAGCCTAGACTGATGTAGAATCTTCTTCGAGTTTCGACGGGTAATAACTTTTCCCACGATAATAATTGAACAAATTGAACATCACCACCATATAACTTGATCCCTTAGCTATGTTCCTGCCGAATTTCACGTGAATCTGACTTGGAACGATAAAGTTATCGAACAAGGGGTGGAGGCCCGGATCAGATATAAATACGTACTGCTTCGCGCAGCAGACCAGTGTGTGTTCCAGCATGTTAGAGTGTGCTGCAGTGCGCTGCAGTGTGTTATAGCATGTTGCCAGAGTGTGATGCCAGTGTGTGGCCGGAGTATCTATGTGCACGCTAGACTGTAGTGTTCGCACAGTCGGTTCGCGGGCACCGTGATCGAGCGTGAAGCCGCTATTAAGTTTCAAGTCCGTGGACTAATCGTGTTGAATATGGACTTATGCAGATTTCTTTATACTGTGACAACCTTTTACTCCGATAGGACGTGAGATGAATTGTGTATCGTCTGGACATTATCTATTGACTGTTACTCTATACGAGTGTCTAAGACTCGCAAACGTTTTCGAGTGCTCGAAATTGAAGTTTTATGTTATGGACAGGACTTAGAACTGATTGCTCCTTACCGAGTACTAAATACTTCGAGTTATAAGACTGTGTTTGAATCCAAATTTAATTTACCATTCCATGAACTGTGTCAATATTTTAGGTCATGAACTGTGAACTGTGCATGTGTGAACAGTGCATTTCAATTCTAATAAACAGCACATTTCAATTCTGCGAACATTTAGTTTACGAACAGTCGAACCAAGGACTGTCAGTACTCGATTAATTTCGTCTTTTGATTTCATGTTGTTTTCAATACGTGAATGAGTTCTAATTCACGAGTGGAACATCTTTATTTTCAATGAATTATGTTGAACAGTGCTTCAAAGAACTAAGTCATGCGGCATTACCTTACGTTGTACCAAGTGCCACAAACTTTAAGTGACTCTGTTAAACTCGACGATAAGTTTCGAGTGGACTTTTATTTTATGAGTATCAACTTACATGCTTATTCGAGTCTAGTGGCATTCTTTCACTTAACACGGGACAAAATTGAGTGACATTTCACCGTGTGATAAAGATACATTTTGTGTTTGAACTTTGTTAAAACCATTTATAAACGTTCCTCTCATCTGTGCAGAAGCAGCCTTTGCATTAATTCGGCCCAGGGCTTAACGATGTTCATTCATGTTCACCATTCACAAGGAATACCTCAACGCCATTCATTAACGTCGCATGGATCTTCAAGTCATCGAATGGATTTTCTAGAACTTCCATCGGGGGACGAATGGTGGTTCGCTGATATGGAAAATGGAGCTGCCGGAATCCAAGAACATCGCCAGCCATAGGACGAGGAACATTTTCTACTGTATCCGCTGTACAAAGGTGACATTACTTTCAATTCCTTAATAAACTCTGGAAATTTTCTTTAAAGATTTATTTAAACAAACCCTCTCCCTCTGTATGCACTTCAACGAATGGTACACGCCCTGCGTTTCATCTCTACCGAAGTACCACATTTACTATTACAATACAGTATAGCCAAAAAGTAACAAATCTTGGTATAATATTTGACGAACATCTGTCCTGATCTGCCCAAACTATATCTGTGTGTGGAAAAATATACCGAACGCTACACTGTCTCAGTAAATTCAAATTCACTTTCCATTTTAAACAAAAGAAAATTCTTGTGGAATCACTCGCATTACCTCATTTTGGTTATTGCGATATAGTTTACAACAACTTAAGAGTAGACTGGGAAAGGAAATTACAGTGTGCTGAGAATGCTTGTGTAAGATTTATCTGTGGACTTCGTTACGCTGACCATGTCACACCGTCTTACACAAGGCTCGGGTCGCTTCGCCTGCAAAGAACGTCGCACACTTCATACTCTTTGCTTTTTACATAATATTCTTAAAACTTCTCAACCAGCCTATCTCCGGGATCGCATCAAGCTCCTCTCCACAGACCATGACAAAAATACCCGATCCTGCAGCACCATGTGTTTATCCCTTCCTGTACACAGAACAGCAATCTACATTAAATCATTCACCGTAACCGCAGCCCGACAATGGAATCCCTTACCAGTGGACGTCAGAAACATGTCCAGCATCTTAGCTTTTAAACATGCCTGTGTCGAAATACTAGGTAAACATGCATGAATCATCAAATTATGACCTGCAACCACCTCTTCCTATCGCCTCTTCATCATTATTTCCCTATTCCTTTCGCATATATTATTTTTCTTTTCCCTATTATGATTATTCTTCTTCTCCTTCTCACTAATACTTCTCCTCACCTCTCATTGAAGGCGATATTTCGATGACTGTAGAAATGTATACAATTTCTAATCTTCCTTTTATTATTATTATATATTCATATATATATTCATAGTTTTAACGTACCTAGGTACGATGTGTATTATACCAGGTGGCTCACGAGCGCCGTACTCTCTACATATAAATGTCCCGCATGCACAAATGACGAATGGGATGTCTACCAACTGATTTGCACAGGGGAACTACTGCCAGCGGGCAGGTTATATCAGAATATGAAGAGATAAGTATCGGAGTGTAGCTCGCAGCATGTTACACAGTGACACCGGTCTAATGCACCCCTTTCATTAGTAAACATCGTTACCACCGCATACTTCTAGGCTGGTGTATGGTATAGCCGCATTATATTTGCTGTCTGCATATCGACAATGACTAGTGTGTTCAGCAGCGATGAATAGACAGACATTATTTTAAACTGGAGAACCTGGTCGGAATGCAACAGAAGCTCCAAGCAGATGTATGCCTTCTACTCACGTGTTTCGCCGAACAGTATTCGTTTTCGTTTCATACATTCAACTCATTTATCGAGTGGAATGACTACACGTGCATAAATTAATAAGTTATTAGATATCCTTTACTGCATCTTTGGCGCGTCTACCAAAACTAGCGGCGATTTGATTAGGGGGTGGGGCAAGGAGGGACAGTCACCCCCTCCCTCCACTCACTTTGTGGAGTAAACATTGCATTTTTATTTCACTTTAGCCAACTGGAACTAGGAATTATTGTTAGAAAGCTCTTCGTACAAGCCTCGTTGTCTTATATGCTTATCCTTTCCTTTATTTACTCTAATTAACATAATTATTGGCGGAAATACGCACAAAACGCCGTTTGTCGCAGCTAAGCGACTTGTATAGCGCTACGGCAAGTAGTGGAGACTTTGCATGTGCTCTGAGGAAGGGTAGTAGGGGTACATATTTTTTTGCCAAGGTCGTGGCCACTGAGTTATAATTCACCCGTTTGCCGTGCGCATTCTTCAGTCTGGCAGTCACTTTAGTGTCTGTTAGTTTATTAGTGTGCATTCAAATACTAAATTATTTTAATTGCATTATCATGCCGTATTTCTATGTAATTTTACCGGGCGAGCTGGCCGTGGAGTTACGGTTGCGCAGCTGTGAGCTTGCACTCGGGAGATAGTGGTTTCGAATCCCACTGTCAGCCGCCCTGAAGATGGATTTCCGTGGTTTCACATTTTCATACCAGGCAAATAATAGTTTTATTTTGAGAATTTGATTCAATGCAGTATAATAAAATTTTCACCAGGTCTCACAAACATACTACGGGACAGGTTAAATACATTTACTTAATAAATAACATAACACAAAGAAATAATTTAGCCCAGTGAAAGGAACGTTGGTATTATTTCCCGTTGAAATACAATTACAACTGAACATTTTTTTACAATTGGCTTTACGTCGCACCGACATAGATAGGATGTATGGCGACGATGAGACAGGAAAGGGCTACGCGTGGAAAGGAAGCGAGCGTGGCCTTAAACAATGTACAGCCCCAGCACTTGGCTGATGTGAAAATGGGTAACCACGGAAAATCATCTTCGGGGCTGTCGACAGTGGGATTCGAAACCACTATCTCCCGAGTGCTAGCTCACAGCTGCGCACCCTTAACCCCACGGCCACTTCACCCGGTTCAATTAAATAGAAGTACGCCGCTACTATTTGTGGACACTCCAAAGATACAGAAATGGAAATCTAATGAGTTATTAATTTATACACGTATAGACATTCCACTCGATAAAAGAGTTGCATGTATGAAACGAAAACGAAAACTAATACTGTTCGGTGAAGTACGTGTGTAGAAGGCATACATCTGTTTGGAGCTTCTGTTGCATTCCGACCAGGTTATCCAGATTAAAATAATGTCTGTGTAATCGTCGCTGCTGAACACACCAGCCATTGCCGATATGCAGACAGCAAATATAGTGCGGCTGTACCATATACCAGCCTAGAAATATGCGGTCGGAAACGATGTTTACTAATGCAAGGGTTGCATTTGACCGGTAGCGCTAGTAACATGCTGCGAGCGACACTCCGGTCCTTATCTCTTCATTTTCTGACGTAACCTGTCCGCTGGCAGTAGTTTCCCTGTGAAAATCAGTTGGTAGACATCCCACGCATCATTTGTGCATGCGGGACATTTATAAGTGGAAAGTACGGCGTTCGAGAGCCACCTGGTATATACTGTATGATATTATTTTTCCTTTTTTAATTAAGTGTCGTTACTTTTATTAATGCTATTACTGTTTCTATTGTTAACATCACATTATGATCATCAGTAGTTACTATTAAGTGTTCTAGGCTAAGACTGGTTAACTGTAAGAAAGGGAGCACATCCCTAACTTTGCCAGAATAAATGAAATATATTATTATTATTATTATTATTATTATTATTATTATTATTATTATTATTATTATTATTATTATTATTATCATCGAACAGCAATGGTATGGCATTATTCATGATAGTTGTTCCTGGGGTCTGTCGTATTTTTCTTATCATATTGCATAGCTGATTTTTCCCTCTTCTGCTAAGATGCATGCCATGATTTGTGAAATATCCTCGATCCATATTTCCCATATCAATTACTTCTGTATTTTGAAAGCACTCGACAATCTTATGTAGCCGCCTGTTTGTATCATCAAATAACTTATTGACACAAGACTATTCAATTAAATCGTGTCGATGTGGAATATTACATACGGTAATATTACATTGGGGGTCTTTAATTCTCAAAGTGCTTTCTTCACACTAGAAATCACATTTGATGCTTCATTTCTAGCAATATCATTCCTCCCTGCCATAATAACCACGTAGTCATTCTCATTAAGTGTTCCCATCTCTTCCATATCTGACTTAAGAACCCCCTTTGAACAGAGCACCTGGCTTGACAAAACCTACAACTCCAGTCCCCGGTAGCATATCACCAAGTTTGACAGCAACACCCCGACAATGGCTATCCCCGTACACAACTACCTTACATTCTTCCTACCTCAACCCCAGTGCAGGCTTCTTAGTAATGGCTGGAAAGTTATTAATCTTTACACTTTCTTCTTCAGTAGAGGTAACTGATTCAAGAACCTCGAACTTATTCCTTCATTCAAATACCTAGGCCTACGCCCCAATCACGATTAGTTGTAGACCAACTGTTGCATCTCCTCGTAATTACTTACGACAATGTCTCAGTTTGTACTTCACTCACACCATTTAAACTAAGTCTATTACGTTTAATACTTTCAATATCTTCCCTTAACATTCGAATATTTTAATCCCTTGAGGGCAGTTCGGATAATAAATTAACACAGTCACCACAATTTCCCGCTTCCGCATGCACGATGCGTGCGTCACATACACAAACACTTCCCGAATATTTTTCCCTTTGGCCTATGACCTGATCCACACTTCCACTGGTATTTGACACCTTCTTCTCGTCATTAAATTCTGTGCACTCACTAATTTCCATTAAACTATTACGTTTCTGAAAATTCTCAACAGCTTGAGGAGCAACACGACCGGCAGGCGCCATGTTTATACATTTTATTTTTATTTGGTATTTTCTTTGTTATGGTTTGGAATTCTTGATGGTAATATGTTAGCCAATCATCTTCTGTTAAGAAACGGCTAGGAAAACAACAGATAGGGAACCTGCCACCTGGGCGACTGCCCTAAATGCAGATTAGTAGTGATTGATTGATTGATCGATCGATCGATCGATTGATTGATTGATTGATCGATTGATTGATTGATTGATTGATTGATTGATTGATTGATTGATTGATTGATTGATTGATTGATTGATTGATTGATTGATTTCCTTCAACTCATTTTGAATACCCTCACATGGGATAACGTAAACTATAAAGAAGTCCCAGTTCGGTACACACGTTATGCTTTCTCACAATTTAAATTTTGGTGACTACGTTCTTGAAAGTTCAAAATGTATTTTTTTCCTTTTGGCATTTCCCTTTTCCTTACCTAGTCACATTTAGTATGGACTAGCCCCTGCGTCTCCGGGCCTAATGTCCAAGTAGGGAAGAATTGCCGATTTTTATCTCTCAGGCGTACTTTTACATGGCAGTAAATCTACCGTCACGAGGCTGACGTATTTGAGCACATAAAAATACCACCGGACTGAGCCAGGATCAAACCTACCAAGTTGGGCTTTCCTGTGACCCTCAATTGTCTTTCGGGAAGTAATTTATTGTCCCTAAAATACATTAACTGGACAAAGAAATCTAAGTTGTCTAGGCCAACGGATAGAGTCAATTTGGCTAGGCATTTGTCTATGTAAGGAATGGTCCCAATCGAGCATACAACAGCGTGCGAAAGGAGGAATTAATAAAAGCGATGAACGAGTGGGCTAGCTACCGTATTATCCGGCGAGATTCTGTGCAGGTAACATCGAGAGAAGTATTATATACGCGAGTGTGGGTCAGAACTTATGTTTCTTGATCGTGTGAGGTCTTAAACTTTGGTTTAAGACGCTCAGACAGTATTTCAATTATTTAAGATGTTAAACTTTTGAGAATGGCTTCTATTTATCGATTTACGGAGGGAAGAACAGTTTCCAGATAGTCATTCAATTCTTAGAAGCTTGCCGGTGTAAACTGATTTTACGAGGACATCAAATTCAGTAATTTCCAGTCCAGCATTTAAATCGGAAATATTGACCTAGTTACGGCGTAGATAATAGAGGAGCTCCGCTCCTGAATGGAACTCGTTTTTTCACGTTCAGTGGAAAGTACCTTGCCGTAGTATTCTAGTAACTGGCTGGTTTAATCTTGACCCAGTTTTCTACATCGTAGACGAGGGGATGTTTTAAGAATAATCAAATCAAATCACTCACTACTGATCTGCATTTAGAGCAGTCGCCCAGGTGGCAGATTCCCTGTCTGTTGTTTTCCTAGCCTTTTCTTAAATAAATAAATAAATAAATAAATAAATAAATAAATAAATAAATGCAATGTGAATTTTCCCCTCTTAAGAACCTGAGGAACTAGGAAATGCCTCTATGGTCCTACTTACAATGATGGGAAATCCAGGAATTCACCTCCCCGTGGTAGAAAAGGGGCAACGAATGTATGTAATGACAATGATATTACATACAAGTGGCTAACGAATGATGGGACCGAGTGTCTCCCGTTGTAAGGAGATCCCTCAGCCAAGTGCCAACACTTTCTTCGTAGGGTGGATGAGCGGGTGGAGGTTCCGGGCACCCTATTGACCGTGGGATGAGAAATTTTCCCTAAAGGCAGATGAACCTTCTTGTTTCGGTCAACGGCATTGGGATGAAGAAGGCGACGGGAAACCACTGCATTATAATCCCACGTAATGCAACCATGGAGTCGTCTCTACTTGAGCAAATGATTACTAATCATGAGCATCGGAACTCAAGATCCGGCAGGGGAAGACAGACTTGCAATGCTTCCCAGGTCGTCAATCAGTGAAATCCTTGCAAAGGACAGAAAAAACAGATGAGAATCGCAACGTGGAATGTCAGAACACTAATGACACCCGGGAAGTCAGAAGAGGTAAAAAGAGTTATGGAAGTTAATTATATTGATATTTTAGGGCTTTGTGAATCACGATGGCAAGGAAATCGTGATTTCATTATTGATGCATTTAGGATCATCTATAGCGGAGGAACAATACCTGGTCAATACGGTATGGGACTAATTTTTGGGAAGAACTGGGCAAAGAATATTGAGAACACCTGTCATGTAAATGACAGAATACTGATCGTGAAGATCAAAGCAAAACCTAGGGATATGACCATTATACAAGTGTACTTTCCAACATCGAACAGTAATGAAGATGAGGTTGAAGAGCTGTATGAGTGTCTTGATGAGCTACTAAAACTAATTGATGACAAGGAAAATCTGGTGTTTACGGGAGATTTCAATGCTGTGGTAGGATCAAAACCATACAGAATGGCAATAGGGAAATTTCGACTGGGAAAGGGAAAAAGCCGAGGCGAAAAGCTACTAGATTTTTGTGAACAGTATGATATGGTAATAACTAACAACATGTTTGAAATGCCTTTGAGAAGACGATATACCTGGACAAGTCCCGGAGACATGCAAAGATATCAAATTGATTTCATGTTAGTTAAAGCTAGGTATAGAAATCAAATCAAATCAAGCCATAGCTATCCTGGCGCTGAAGTGGACGGTGATCACATACTTCTGATGGCAAAGTGCAATTTCAGACTTAAAAAGATAATAAGAAGGAAGAAAGTCAGGCGGGATTTAAACATATTGCAAAACGAACAAATTAATCAGAAATATGCAGAGGACACAAATGCACTCATGGAATACAATTGTGAGATGTACTGGGAAATGATGAAACAAGGATTCTCTGAGATAGCACATAGAACGTTAGGGAATAGAAGACTGGGGCCAAGAAAATCATGGATTGCTGAAGTTATATTAGACCTGATTCAGAAACGAAACCAGTACAAGAACATAAACGCAGTATTAAGCCAATATCAGTACAGAAAGACAAAGAATATCATTGTGACAAAATGTAGGGAGGCAAAATAAGTATGGATGAAGGAAATTACGCAGACTATAGAGAATGTTATAATAGGAGGAATAACAGATAGAGCATATCGCAAGATCAAATCACTCCAGTATAAACGCAAAACAAGAAGTTCAGTTAAGAAGGATAAGAATGGGCAGCTACTTATTGATAGTGAACATATCGCAGAACGCTGGAAGGAATATCTTGAAGACCTGTACAGGGATGAAGAAGTAATGGCAATTCCAGACTATCTTGATCCTGAACAGATGGTGGAAGAAGACAATATAGGCCCAATAATCACATGGCAAAAATTTGACCTTGCACTGAAACAAGAAAGCAACAGGACCGGACGACAAACCAGAAAAACTTCTCAAGGGAATAGGAGAAATAATGAAACAGCAACTGTATAATGTCATTGCAAGATGCTATTACAATGGCGAAATTCCTGGAGACTTTACTAAAAGTAGGCCAGTTACCTTACCAAAGATAGGAAATGCTACTGACTGTTCCAACTATAGAACACTAACACTGATATCGCACGCATCCATAATACTGCTTAATGTAATTAAGAACAGGGAAGGGAACAAGAGAAGCTCTTCTAGCATTAAGAACTATTCTAGAAAGAAGACTGAGTGTTGACAGGAAAACATACATTGCATTTGTGGATATACAAAGACACTTCACAACGTAAACTGGAAACAACTCTTTAGGAACATGAAGAACATAGGACTGGACTGGAGGGAGAGAAGACTCATTTTACTCCTGTACAAAAATCAAAGCACAACAATATAAATCAATGGTAATATTAAAACAGCATCCATTAGAAGGGGAGTGAGACAAGGTTGTGCGCTATCTCCATTTTTGTTCAACATGTTCATTGAGGCGGCCATGTCAAAACTTAGGCAAAAAACCAAAGGAATTAAAATTAACGGACAACAAATCCACTGTATAAGGTTTGCCGATGACATTGCATTAATTGCAGATTCAGAGATGGAAATAAGTAAAATGCTACGAGTTTTAACATCAACACTACAAGAATCGAGATTGATGATGATGATGACGACGATGATGATGATGATGATGATGCTTGTTGTTTAAAGGGGCCTAACATCGAAGTCATCGGCCCCTAATGGTACGAAATGAAATGACAACAAAAAGTTCAAAAAATCCACTGACCAAAAAAAAAGTCATGAAAAATGAATGGATGGACATGAACCCAAAGAAGCAAAAACAGACAAGAAACAAACAAAAACAGTGGATCCGACTCAAAAACGGTCATAAATAATAGTATTACTGACCAAGGGACCACTTATAAAGCACAGTCCTGAATCGATTATGCTTGATGTATAAAGGGGTCCAACAACCAGGTCTAAGGCCCCTCAGTATGGTACATGTCGCGAGTAAAGTAGAACCATGATATTTCTCAAGCTGCGGTAATAATCAAAGGTAGCGTAAACTCACGGTGTTCCAAACATGAAGGTACTACTCACAAGTATTGTACGTTGTAAAGGTAACGCAGACCTATGGTGTTTCTCACACAATGGCGCCACTCATAGCCAACGTAAAACGATGAGTTTCCTCACCTAGGTGTACTATGCACGGGCGCTGGCATTCCCGTGGTGTTCCTCACATAGTGGGTACTGATCACTGGCAACGCAGACCCACGATGTCGCTCATATAGTGGTACAACACACAGGCAACGCCCAGACCCGTAATGTTGCTGACATGGGTTCGACTCACGGGTACTGGAAAACCACACTGAACACCGCTTGAGTGTTACGAATCACAAAACTATGCAGTACCTAACAGAGTGGTACTACTCGCAAGTAAAAGCGATCCATGGTGTTCCCCGCATGATGGTACGATTCAAGAGTAGTTTCATGGTTCTAATTCAATCATCCCTTGGTAGCCCCTTGTAGTCGCCTCTTATGACAGGCAGGGGATACTGCGGGTGTATTCTACATGTGCGTCCCCCACCCGCAGGGGGTAGTGTGTTTGGTCCGCGAGAGGTATTTTATTTCCCTGAAGTCCGCCGGCAAGCCGGTAAGAACCCCCTATCCGCCAAATGGGACGCGCCACGTGGAAGTATCACCTATCCCCTGCAACGCCAGCGTAGTAGGTTCGTGGCGAATCATGATTGAAACTGAACAGCTCGAAAACAAAAGTATTAGTTGTCAAGAAATCAACTGAGGAAATACCATTAAACGTTAAGGTAGGTGTGGAAAATGTACAACAAGTAAGTACATTTTGCTACTAGGGAAGCTAAACAAGCCTTCAGCAACAGCAAACAGCTTCTGACAAGCAGGAACATTACCATTAAAGTTAGGAAAAAATTTGCCAAAATGTTTTTGTGAGTGTTTTGTTGTGTGTTTGCAAAACATGGGTCTTAGCAAAACAGGATATAAAACGCAGGGAATCGATGGAAATGTGGATATGGATGTGGATGCTGAAAATTAGTTGGACAGAGAAAAAGTCAAACAATACAGTCCTTAAGGAAATAGACGAAACAAGGGAATTGATGAACACTATAGAAATGAGGAAAACTAAATTCCTCGGCCACACACTTCGACATAACACATTCCTCACGACCCTGCTGGAAGGAAAAGTTCTGGGTAAGAAGGGAAGCGGAAGGCCGAGGAAGAAATATCTGGATTCCTTGATGGACAGGCTGAATTTGAAATAAAAACACGTTGACCTGAAACGCTCAGCAGAGGAGAGGCAAATGTGGTTGCAAACACAAGGCCTTGCCTTTAGGATATGAATGGATGAATGTAAATTTTTATCTTATACCAGTTATATAGTATTATTTGAAGTAATTCCACATACTGTATATGAGTTGACTATGTTTGTAAGTACAGGGGATATTATAATTAGAATTTTGTAAACAATATAAATTTATTAAGGATGAATTGTGTGTTTAATAGAAAAAATTGTTAGTGTAAATTGTATAATATTGTATTCTAGTAAAATGTCTTCTTCTCTTGTTAATTTAAAATTTGGTGTTTGACCATAATGTATTTTAGTGTACCATTTGCTACCGAGGTAGACACCTCATTTGCAAATCAAGTGGATTTAATTTGATTTGATTATCATCGTACCATTGCCTACTGTCCATCTTACAACATTATCGAGGTCATTTTGCAGTTGTCCCCAATCTTCTAACTTATTTATTATTCTGTACAGAACAACATCGTCTGCATAAAGCCTTATCTCTGATTCCACTTCTTTACACATATCCTTGATATATACAAGAAAACATAAAAGACCAGTAATACTGCCTTGAGGAATTCCCCTCTTAATTATTACAGAGACAGATCAAGCTTCGCCTACTCTAATTCTCTGTGTTCTCTTCTTTAGAAACTTAGCCACCCATTCAGTAATTCTTTTGTTAAGTCCAATTGCATACATTTTTGCCTGTAGTCTCCCATGATCCACTCTATCAAATGCGTTAGATAGGTCAACCGCGATACAGTCCATTTGACCTCCTTAAACCAGGGTATCGGCCATACCTTGTTGGAATCCTACAAGTTGAGCTTCAGTGGAATAACCTTTCCTAAACTCAAACTGCCTTCTATCAAATCAGTTATTAATTTTGCAAACATGTCTAATATAATAAAAAGAATGCTTTCCCAAAGCTTACATGCAATGCATGTCAAACTGACCGGCCTGTAATTTAAAACCGTATGTCTATCACCCTTTCCTTTTACACAGGGGCTACTATAGCAACTCTCCATTCATTTGGTACAGCTCGTTCATGCAAACAATTATCAAATAA
Organism: Anabrus simplex; assembly: GCF_040414725.1. Lineage (NCBI taxonomy): Eukaryota > Metazoa > Arthropoda > Insecta > Orthoptera > Tettigoniidae > Anabrus > Anabrus simplex. Next base: position 43,510,223 of record NC_090266.1, on the reverse strand, counting down.
GTACTTCAGATAAGTACTAAATCCAACCCATTGTCTTTAGTATATCTCCCGAAAAATTATCAATTCCTGTTGCTTTTCTGGTATTGAGTTTTGTATCTTACTGTAAATGTCATAGTTGTCCTGAGTAAAATTTAATACTTCGTTAGTATTAGTCACCTCCTCTATCTGGACATTATCCTTGTAACAAAAAATCATTACATACCGCTGACTGAATATTTTTGCCTTTTAAAGATCCTCGCACACACACTCCCCTTGTTCATTAATGATTCCTGGAATATCCTTCTTGGAACCTTTGTCTGCCTCAAAATATCTATATAAACTCTTCCATTTTTCACAAAATTTTGTATGACCGGCAATTATGCTTGCCATCAAGTTATCCTTAGCTAACTCCTTTGCTAGATTCAATTTCCTAGTACGTTCCTTCAAATTCTCCTTACTTACACAGCCATTTTTTAACTGTATGTCTTTCCAACCTGCAACTCCTTTTTAGTCTCTTTACTTCTCTGTTTAAAATAGTGAACCTTTACCATTCCTTACCACCTTTAAACGTACAAACCTATTTTCACATTCTTCAAGAATTGATTTAAACACATCCTAGAGTCTGTTTACATTTTTATATACCGTTTTCCGCTGATCATATCTACTTTTTAAAAATTCCCTCATACCTGTTTTATCCGCCCTATGGTACTACCCAATAGTCCTAATTTTAATACCTTTCTTTCACATTTATTCTTAATTACCACAAAACCGCTTCGTGATCATTAATACCATCTATTACTTCGGTTGCTCTAGAGCGCTCATCTGGTTTTACTAGCACCACATCCAGAATATTCTTCCCTCTAGTTGGTTCCATTACCTTCTGTATCAAATGTCCCTCCTATATAAACTTATTTGTCAATTGTTGGTCATGCCTCCTGTCGTGTGTAACTTAGTAGACATGCTTGCACCATATTATTTTGAAACGAAACCGATGTTACCTCTATCTGTTGAGCAAGAAAAGTATTTCCTCTCTTCTACATTATGTCACATATGTGAGAAGGAAATCGCAGATAATGAAATTAAAGTTCGCGATCATTGTCATTTAACGGGTGTTTACAGGGAATCAGCACATCAATCGTGTAACTTACAGTATCGTAAAATTTCTACATTGCCGGTAGCATTCCATAATTGGCGGCCTATGATGGTCATTTTATAATTAAAGAACTGCATAGGAAGAGAGGTGATGCTGCGGCAAATCTTGTAGGAAACATTAAATTATTAGCAGTGAACATGGAGCGATATAAGGGATTTTCAAACTTTATACGTTATAACCCAAGACAATGTGTTGAAGTAAGATCCAGATGCACATACAAATGTATTCCTTTCTTTGCTGGACAAAATATCATTATTACTTAATGTGGACTCGAAGCTTGTAACGAGACGGTATTTCACCGATGATTTACAGTTTAAAGTTGCTTCTCGGAAAGGAATATTTCCATACGATTATATCACTAGTTTGGAAGTGTTAGACGACAGTATTTTGCCGCCAAAGAGTTCATTCTTTAGCTCTTTGAAGGTTGAAACTGTATCAGAAGAAATCTACGCGTTTGCTCACATGATATGGAATAAGTTTAACTGTAAATCATTGGGTAAATATTCCGATCTTTACTTGAAAATCGACACATTACTCTTGGCAGATGTATTTGAAAATTTTAAATTAAGCGGAAAAGAGACATATGGTACTGATGCTGCTCATTTCTACACGGCACCGTCAATGGCCAGGAGTGCTCTTAAAATAACAGACGTTCAGCTAGAATTACTTCAAGATGTTGACATGCTGCAGTTTTTCGAACGCTCTGTACGCGGTGGCAATGTGCAATGCGTTACACGGCATGCAGTAGCAAACAGCAAGTACATCCCAACATATGATGAGTCGAAACCAGAATCATACTTAATGTATTTTGACGTGAACTGTATGTATGAATTCGCTATGCAACGGTTTCTTCCAATGCGCGGGTTCTAATGGGTAGAGAACGTCGAGAATTTTGACATGAATGACGGAGATGAAGCGGAAGTAGGTTATATGGTGGAGGCAAATTTAATTTATCCACCAGAACTTTACGATAAAGATGCCGAGTATCCTTTGTGCCTTGAAGAATCCACGAATCTAATGTGCACTCTTTACAACAAGGAGTTCTTCGTTATAGAGTCTTAAAACAGTGTGTAAAATTAGGTATGCAAGTAGCTCGCATTTACAGAGCGATTCAATTTCATCAGAGCGTATGGTTAAAATGATACATTGATATGAACGTTGAGAAACGAAAGCTAGCCAGAAATAAGTTCGCGAAAAGTTTCTATAAATTAATGACTAACGCAATTTTCGGTCGTTCATTAATGAACGTAAGGAAGTTGCGCGACATAAAATGGGTCACACAGTGGGAGGGTCGTTATGGTGCTCGTACGTTGATCGCAAAAGCAAACTTCAAACGTCGTATCATAGTGGACGATCGGTGTGTGATTTTCGAAATGAAGAAACTTCAAATTCTTCACAATCAACCGGTTTACCACGGTGCTACAATTTTAGATTTGCCAAAAGTAAAAATGAACGATTTTCACTACAACGTTATTTTAACAGACGTTGATTCAAACTCGCAATTACTATACACTGATACCGACAGTTCAATATATCATGTTTCATTTTATATATACGAGTTTGTGAAGGAAAATTCAGTTTTGTTTGACACAAGAAACTATAATTAAAATAATCCTTTCCAAATTGAAAGAAAAAATTCGGATGAAATAGGTTTAATGAAGGATGAAACGGTGGAAGTATACTTGAAGAATTCGTAGGTTTGAGACCAAAGATGTATGCTATTAAGTTGTGTGTAAAGGCAAAGCCTACTTGTAAAGCTAAAGGTGTCAAAAATGTTGTCGATAACCTTACAATTGATCAACATAGACGTTGCTTTTATGAAGGTGAACGACTAAACAAATTACAAGTGTGCATCAATTCCACTTCTCATTCCGTGTTCACGGTTCGTCAAAATAAGGTAGCACTCTCATGGAATGATGACAAAAGGTTCCCCTAAGAACATTAGACCACCTGTCTTCTACAACTAACCCTTTCCTTAACCTCTCTCTGGTACACCTACTGTAACCTGTACATTGTTTGAGGGAGTCTTATCTTCCTTCCTGTCTTCTGTGAGAATCCTAATTATGACCCTCAAACTTTCCAACTCCTCCCTCATACCCCTCAATGCCTCGTCACACCCACAGATCGTACACTCGCGCTCCTTAGCCATTCTTTACGGGGGAAAATGAAATTAAAAATAAAATAACTTATTTGCAAAAAAATAAATGAACGGAGGGATATATTGTCTGGGATAGTTCTCAAAGATCACACTACAATAAGGTAATTAATATACGACTACACTACAGTACTACTTAGTCGTGCTCTATTTTTATCCTACAACCCCTAACAGGATTGATTGATTGATTGATTGATTGATTGATTGATTGATTGATTGATTGATTGATTGATTGATTGATTGATTGATCACAGACAAAAAATTAATACATTACCATTTGGACACAGCAGCCTTGCAGAGAAAGAATAGGGGAAATGAAGAAGGAGAAACATATAACTAATGAAGAATAGGGGAAATGAAGAAGGAAAAAAATATAACCAATGTATAGCTGATATTTTTCCTCGGGGGGGCAGCAATCTTGCACGGTAGCCCCCGCGTTTTTGTATCAGTTTTTAGTAAGCACCTCCTCCTCTTCCTCATCGGATTACCCTTCCGTATGTAAAAAGAAAGCAATTTACTCTTTAGGTGAGTGTAGAAAAATGTGCATTTTAACTAACTTCAATTCATCAAGTAATAGCAGATGAAGCTTTTAAAGAGAATTGTAATCTTATAGATTGCAAACTAGATAAGCTCATTTTTGTTTCTTCTGTATTCAAATCATTGTATTGTTTGTAGTAAATTGTAAATCTTAATTTTATCAATCTTTTTTTAATTGAGAGAGAATTGTATTCTTATAGAATTACCAACTATATAAGCATCGAATTTATTCAAATTATTGTACTGTATTTTTACTTTCTATAGTAAAGTACATTGTAAACCTTAATTTTGTCAATCTTACTTATTTTTTGTTTTTCTACTCTCTATAATCAAATGCATTGTATACTTTAATATTGTACGATTTCCTTTTCTGAAAATAAAATCCAAACTAGATTATCAAAAGTTGTTCGATTTTTTCAACCATCCTAGCCTATTACCACCTGGGCTATCTCTCTTTTATTCCTTTTACTATGACTAAATTAGGAGTAGGAGAATTTAAAAAGTTTTCTTTTTTTACAGTCATTTATTTTGAACTCTTACTGTACAGAATTTATTTGTTGTGTTAAACAACTTTATAAAAATATACAGTCCTACTCTAATTAAATCCAGCCACCTTAGTTGCACCACATACCTGTAGAGGAGAAGAAAAGATAATTACTTGATAGTAGAAAAAATAGAAACAGAAAGCAAGAAAAAGCAAATCTCTATCTATTTTCTTCACCTTAATAATAGTTGAATTAGTAGCTGATATCAAGCTCAGACGTTAATAGTAGTAGTAGTTGTTGTTGTTGGTTCATGCATCCTGACAGGGATGGTGTAAGTTTGCATTAAGTTGATCTGGTAGATACTTCTAGAGCGTATTTAACTGATGTTGTTTGTAAATAGTCAGTATGTTTTCAGGGAAGAAAGTCCACACAAATTTATTGAATCTGGTCACACCTTCTTTCTTGAATGCACTTATTACTGAACACACTATTCACATCACGCCATCTGATGATTTTAACCAACTATGAACTGCGTGAACGTTGAACATAGTACAGCTGCCTGAATATCTTGTAACATGTGGTAAATGACGCGGACAGTCAACAGGGAAACACCCGTTAAGCATTGTCTTTAAATCGGGTACAACTTCTATAGTGTTAAAATCAATTATGCATGAACGAGTATAATCTTCACTCCATAGGTTTTGCACTTATGGTGTGTCCGAAATCGAAGAACTGAAGCAGAGAATCCACTCTCTCGTTCATATACGCAGTTAGGAAAAGAAAAAGGAAGAAAAACTCGCGCTAGATTATTGGAAGAAAAATACTTCATTCGTTAGAGGTTTATAATTTATTATGCGATCATGAATAATGAATGATGCAATGTAGATTAGTGTTGGTTGTTTCAATTTCAATGCACAGAGAAAGATTTTGTCGTTTCTAGCTTTTCCATGCAATTAATAATAACAATAGGACAATGTGATTGAAATTCACTTCGTGATACATTCGGTTCAGAATGATTATCGTCAAGCTGATATTATGCATTAAGCAACTGGATGAACATATCATACAATTCACTGCAATCGCCATTGTTAAAATTAGCCACAGCTTTTTCATATGGATAAATGTTTGAATTTAAGAATACGGCAACGGATTGAATATTACAGTGATCGAACTGAGAAGAATCAGCATTAATTTTCTTTCTATCTGTTTGGAAACGAAGCATGAAAACTCTCGGTTTTCTATTTGTGACGTAGTGATAACCGCCCAATTAATTTTCGTTGAATTTGGAATAGTGGGCAAATCATGATAACTCCACGATCGAAATGCTACAGGAATAGAAGGATTTTTTGTATCAACTCTACTCCTTTAACTTCATTCTCTTCGGACAGTGTTAGAGTTGGTAGCTTTATACACATTTTGCGTATTCCAACCTTAGGTGTATCTTCCGTGTTGGCGGAAAACAGTGCACATTTGTCAACTCTAGATCGAATAAAGATAAATTCAAGTTTGCAGTTTATAAATGGTTCCTGTAGTCCTCATATAAACCGCAAAGGACACGCATTGGGGTGATTGTATGAAACAGCATTGTAGTTGCGTGAGCAATATTCGCTTCGTTTGGTGGTGTAGAAATTGAGGGAAAATAACCGGCATTTCATATTTGGAATAAGAGGCGAGAGGTTTTATAGCACTAGTCGTACCTACGCATCGAGTTCCTTCAATTTCCTTCCCATTTAATTCAATACGAATTTCATCAAAGAGATCTGCTGCAAAGTTTTAATCGGGGACGGCTGTACTTAAGGTATATTCTCTGTGCTTGATCTGACAATATCAACTTCTATGTAAACTTCGGTTTCACAAGGTAAAAAGACGTGCTCTTGTTTGTGTACAGGCACTCGAATTTCATCGCTGTTTTCATATTTCCTGCCCGCAAATGGATGATAGCTCTTTACTTCCCGCCTGGTTACTCTGTTATCAAACACAACTGTGTCTGTTACGTTGAACATAATTCTTCTTGATGTTACCTTGATTATACACGAATAGAGACTAAAGTAGTTCCTGAAGGAGAAATAGAATTTATATAATCTATCTTATGGTCAATCAATCAATCAATCAATCAATCAATCAATCAATCAATCAATCAATCAATCAATCAATCAATCAATCAATCAATCAATCAATCAATCAATCAATCAATCAATCAATCAATCAATACTGATCTGCATTTAGGGCAGTCGCCCAGGTGGCTGATTCCCAATCTGTTGCTTTCCTAGCTTTTCCTAAATGATTTCAAAGAAATTGGAAATGTATTTAACATCTCCCTTGGTAAGTTATTCCAATCCCCAACTCCCCTTCCTATAAATGAATATTTGCCCCAGTTTGTCCTCTTGAATTCCAACTTTATCTTCATATTGTGATCTTTCCTAATTTTATAAACGTCATTCAAACTTATTCGCCTACTAATGTCATTCCACGCCATCTCTCCGCTGACAGCTCGGAACATACCACTTAGTCGAGCAGCTCTTCTTCTTTCTCTCAATTCTTCCCAACCCAAAAATTGCAACATTTTTGTAACGGTACTCTTTTGTCGGAAATCACCCAGAACAAATCGAGCTGCTTTCCTTTGGATTTTTTTCCAGTTCTTGAATCAGGTAATCCTGGTGAGGGTCCCATACACTGGAACCATACTCTAGTTGGGGTCTTACCAGAGACTTACATGCACTCTCCTTTACATCCTTACTACAACCCCTAAACACACTCATAGCCATGTGCAGAGATCTGTACCCTTTATTTACAATCTCATTTATGTGACTACCCCAATGAAGATCTTTCCTTATATTAACACCTAGATACTTACAATGATCCCCAAAAGGAACTTTCACCCCATCAACGCAGTAATTAAAACTGAGAGGACTTTTCCTATTTGTGAAACTCACAACCTGACTTTTAACCCCGTTTATCATCATACCATTGCCTGCTGTCCATCTCACAACATTTTCGAGGTCACGTTGCAGTTGCTCACAATCTTGTAACTTATTTATCACTCTATAGAGAATAACATCATCCGCAAAAAGCCTTACCTCCGATTCCACTCTTTACTCATATCATTTATATATATAAGAAAATATAAAGGTCCAATAACACTGCCTTGAGGAATTCCCCTCTTAATTATTACAGGGTCAGATAAAGCTTTGCCTACTCCAATTCTCTGAGATCTATTTTCTAGAAATATAGCAATCCATTCAGTCACTCTTTTGTCTAGTCCAATTGCACTCATTTTTGCCAGTAGTCTCCCATGATCCACCCTATCAAATGCTTTAGACAGGTCAATCGCGATACAGTCCATTTGACCTCCGGAATCCAAGATATCTGCTATATCTTGCTGGAATCCTACAAGTTGAGCTTCAGTGGAATAACCCTTCCTAAAACCGACTTGCCTTCTATCGAACCAGTTATTAATTTCACAAACATGTCTAATATAATCAGAAAGAATGCCTTCCCAAAGCTTACATACAATGCATGTCAAACTTACTGGCCTGTAATTTTCAGCTTTATGTCTATCACCCTTTCCTTTATACACCGGGGCTACAATAGCAACTCTCCATTCATCTGGTATAGCTCCTCCGACCAAACAATAATCAAATAAGTACTTCAGATATGGTCCTATATCCCAACCCATTGTCTTTAGTATATCCCCAGAAATCTGATCAATTCCAGCCGCTTTTCTAGTTTTCAACTTTTGTATCTTATTGTAAATGTCATTGTTATCATACGTAAATTTTATTACTTCTTTGGCCTTAGTCTCCTCCTCTATCTCGACATTATCCTTGTAACCAACAATCTTTACATACTGCTGACTGAATACTTCTGCCTTTTGGAGATCCTCACATACACACTCCCCTTGTTCATTAATTATTCCTGGCATGTCCTCCTTGGAACCTGTTTCTGCCTTAAAATACCTATACATACCTTTCCATTTATCACTAAAATTGGTGTGGCCACCAATTATGCTTGCCATCATGTTATTCTTAGCTGCCTTCTTTGCTAGATTCAATTTTCTAGTAAGTTCCTTCAATTTCTCTTTACTTCCACAGCCATTTCTAACTCTATTTCTTTCCAGTCTGCACCTCCTTCTTAGTCCCTTTATTTCTCTATTATAATAAGGTGGGTCTTTACCATTCCTTACCACCCTTAATGGTACAAACCTGTTTTCGCATTCCTCAACAATTTCTTTAAACCCATCCCAGAGTCTGTTTACATTTTTATTTACCGTTTTCCACCGATCATAGCTACTTTTTAGAAACTGCCTCATGCCTGCTTTATCAGCCATATGGTACTGCCTAACAGTCCTACTTTTAAGACCTTCCTTTCTATCACATTTATTTTTAACTACCACAAAAACAGCTTCATGATCACTAATACCATCTATTACTTCAGTTTTCCTGTAGAGCTCATCTGGTTTTATCAGCACCACATCCAGGATATTTTCCCCTCTGGTTGGTTCCATCACATTCTGAATCAGCTGTCCTTCCCATAGTAACTTATTTGCCATTTGTTGGTCATGCTTCCTGTCGTTCGCATTTCCTTCCCAATTGACATCTGGCAAATTCAGATCTCCCGCTACAATCACATTTCTTTCGATGTCGTTTCCCACATAGCTGACTATCCTATCAAATAATTCCGAATCCGCGTCAGTACTACCCTTTCCCGATCTGTACACTCCAAATATATCAAGTTGCTATTATCCTTGGAAATGAGCCTTACACCTAGAATTTCATGTGTCTCATCTTTAACTTTTTCGTAGCTTACAAATTCTTCTTTCACCAGAATGAACACTCCCCCTCCCTCCCCTTCCTATCCTATCTCTACGATACACACTCCAGTGCCGTGAGAAAATTTCTGCATCCATTATATCATTTCTCAGCCATGATTCAACTCCTATTACAATATCTTGTAAATATATATCTATTAAATTACTTAATTCTATTCCTTTCCTTACAATACTTCTACAGTTCAACACTAACAATTTTATGTCATCCCTACTTGATTTCCAGTTCCCTGTTCCCTTATCACCGCTCCCTAGGCCATCCCGTTTCCCTGAATGTACCTCCCTATTACCCTTCCAAACAAATTTCCTAACTTATACGTACCACTGCGGTTTAAATGAAGGCCATCTGAGCGCAGATCCCTATCTCCTACCCACCCATGGTAGTCGGTAGTATAGCGATGTCGACGTAGCACTTCACCTCAATCAAGGACATATTTACGTCTCAACTATACATAATTCATTCAAAACATCTATGTAACATATATCTTAATAAATTAAATAAATTGACAAAAGGTGGCTGAAAGTATAGAAATAACCTTATATTTTCTTATCCTAAATGAGACTGCCTTTCTTCCTAAGAAGAAAGAAAGAAAGAAAGAATGGAAGGAAGGAAGAAGGAAAGAAAGAATGGAAGGAAGAAAGAAAGAAAGAAAGAAAAATAAAGACAAGAAAGAAAGATATAATACATATGGCTACGCTCGCTTTCTTCCTACTCCTTTACCTATGTGTTGGTACGACGTAAATATATTATCCTAGCTTAGTTTGCCTTCCTTCCTAAGAGAAGGAAAAGAAATTAAAAAATAAAATAAAAGTAAACAAAAGATATATACACTCACCTATAAGGGTGCGAATAAATTATATTCTTATTCTCCTCCTCCTTGTTCTTCTTTTCCTTCTTCGTCTTCTTCTTCCCCCTCTTCTTCTTCTTTCACTATATCGAAAGGGAAATTTAATGTAGAATAAAATACGCTTATCTTTCCCGATCCTACAATAGATGATTTCTTGAAATAAAGAGAAAATTTACAACTCGCCTATTAAGTCGTCTTCTCCTTGAAAAGCTTCAGTGCTCTCTCCGAGTTTAATCAAATTTGCGCTGCACGAGTTGTAATTGAAATTTTTCAAACGAATGGTCTCAAAATCTCCTGAACGCCACCAGTTTATCGAAGACAGATTTGTGGACATCGGACATGATGCTGTGCGTGTGTGTGTGTGCATGTGTGTGTGTGTGTGTGTGTGTGTGTGTGTGTGTGTGTGTAGAGTTTTTTTATGATCAAACTTTGTGTCCTACTTTCAACAAGAGAATCGCACTTTATATATACCTTCTAACGGGGACATGTAGTGTGAAAAACTAGTTTCCAAAACCTGGGCGGGTTCAACATCACAAGTTCGGCGGTCAATATTCGGGATTAACCAGCATTCCGCGTCAACTTCTCAGTTCACTGCCCCGCCAACATTTCATTTTCGTAGCCTGAGGGTTTAGAGCCGCGGCCAAGAATCGGTCTTGAGCTGCATTCACTGCGAAACACGTAGACCTTAAACGGGTTGGCAGAAAGTTGTTCGCAGCTTACATCCGGCTTGATATCCGCGACCAATCGAAGTGACTGTCTGGCATTCTGTTTGAACATATGAGTACAAGATAAATTTTATACACAATAAACTCGCGTCTGCTAATATTAAATTACGCAATCTTACACCTAGCATTAAAATATATATAATATATATTTTAACAAGCGAATTCGCTCACACCTTTAGTTGGACATCCAGAAGAGAGTGGGTTCGAACCTTACTGTTGTCAGCCCCAAAAATAGTTCCGTGCGGTTCCCTATTTTCACACCAGGCAATTGCTAGGGGGTGTAACTTAAGGCTACAACCGCATCTCCTCTTTTATCGGCACCATAAGACCTTTCACTGTCGGTGTGACGTAAAGACATTTGTAGCCAACCATTAAAAAGTTTGTGAATAAATAGGAATGTATCGTCACCGTTGCCATCAGTGTGTGTTTAGAAACTGTTGCAGATTATGGATCGGAAAGTGAAAAATGAGTTTGGGGAGAAAAAACCGCAGAACCTAACACCAAACACCACTGTAAATATGAAGTTTTTACGCCAGATATTAGGCCTGACGCGTTGCGAACTATATATTTTTCACTAGTAAGTGATGCCATCTCAGCCTATTACACACATGGCAGCTTACTTCGAATGCCACAACATCTAATTAACAATTTACCATCAGTGTTTCTCTCAACATATGCTGCTCACGACGTCGATTTTGCTTGGGAATAACTGCCGTTCTACACAAAGGCTTTACTCGAAGTAGCCGTATGCCGCCATTGCATTCGCCCCTATAATCATCGTGGAGATAGTGGAGTTGATTTTGAGGGTCCGAATCCAATGATTAAGGAATGCGAAAACTGAAAGGAGGAATTTAGAAATGTTTTTGAACAAACATGTGATGTTATATTTTCGACTAGCTTGAATATAATAATTCTTCCTACCTTTCATGCACACACGTAAAGTTTTTCACACCAGGCAAATGCTGAGGCCGTTCCTTACTTGTGGTCTTACAGTCACTTCCTGCCTGTGCCTTTCCTATCGCTAAAAGACCTACCTGTGTCGGCGCGACGTAAAAAACAAAACAAATTGTACAATAATACGTTGACAATGCAATTATCCACCATGGAGATTTTCGGCTGGATGTCCTTCCTGACACAAACATGAACAGTTTGCGAGCTAATCAAGATCATATATTCTTCCTATCTTTCATGCATCCACGTCAAGTTTTTCCCCACCAGGAAAATGCTGAGGCTCTACCTTACCTGGGGCACCATGGTCACCTCCTTCCTGTGCCTTATCTATTGCCATAAGACTTATCTCTGTCGGTACGACGTAAAAACAAATTGTACAAAAATACGTTGCCAATGCAATTATCCAACATGAAGATTTACGGTCGGATGCCCTTCCTGACACCAACATGCACAATTTCAAAGCTAACGAAGATCATAAATGATCATAGCTAATTAGGTAAAAATTCTATAAATAAAGAATTGAAAGTTCGTTGACAATGCAATTATCCAACATGAAGATTTACGGCTGGATGCCCTTCCCGACACCAACATGAACAATTTGATAGCTAATCAAGATCATAAATGATTATAGGTAAGTAGGTTGGGAAAAACTGCAAATAAATAATTGTAAGAACTGACCACTTATTTATAGAGTTTATCCCCACTCAGAGAGCGCGGTTGGTGAAGCATGTTTAGCCTGCTCGCTCTCACATCAGCCTTCAGTAAAGGATACCAAAACAAGCAACATAACAGTTGTACTTAAACTTCAACACACGTCTGGCTTTGCCAGTAGGGGCCACTGCAAGGAGCAACATTCCGCACACTCATGGCCGTCCTGTACGGGGCCCCCGCAGGGTGCAACATTACGCACACGCATGTCCTTGACAGTTAGAGCCCCCGCAGGGGGCGCTGGCGTCCGCGCTTGCGCAGAGGCTGAGATGAGCCAGCCGCACCCAATGTTACCTACTCAGGGATACTCCCGTCGTTTACCCCCTCGGGTCCCTTAAGATCAACCGAGCTATATCCTGGCCCTGAATGCTACAGTGTGGTTAGCTCTATGCCAGGCCACATTTGCATCAGAAATGAAGGTAGTAGTCATTTCGTTTACCTCGCTTACAGCTTTTACAGCGCTCGCGTACCTTAAGAGAGTCCTATCTACTACCGCCGTTTACCCGCTCTCGGGTACCTTAAGAGATTTACTAGACTATCTTGGATATAGAAAGTTACAAGATTTAATGTATAGTGGAGGAAATATACATCAGTGAGGATTTGATCTGTGAGGATGTAGGGGTTTTCTACAGGCCGAGCACCAATTCATGTAGGAAGAATGACAATTGATACTACTGACCACTACCATACTATTGATTGAGGGGATAAAATTCACTTCCACGAAATTTGTTTTTAGCGGTAAAGGGGAGAATAAGGACTCGTGGACTTAAAGTAAGGCAGGCCGGCACACAGCGCCTGCCTGCCTGCCTCGTAAATAACTTTTCACGTCACAGCAAGTACCGAGGAGCATGAAGACATAAAAGAGGTGAGGCCGGCACGTCGCGTCCAGCCTCCGTCCTGAAGACATTTTCATGTCGCCACAAGAGCCGACGAGCACTGGGACATAAGAAGAAGGGAGGTCCGAACACCGCGCCCAGCCCTAACCGTAAGGCAATTTACACGTCGCCACAGGAGCCGACGAACACTGGGACATGAGAGAAACGGAGGCCAGAACGCCGTGCCGAGCCTCCTCCGTAAGGAAATTTTCACGTCGCCACAAGAGACGATTGGCACGGGGTCATAAAAGAGGGAGGCCCGCACAGCGCGCCAGGCCTCCCTCGTAAACTTTTCACGTTGCTACATGTTTTCGAAGCATGTGATCAGCTGGCTGGAGAGGGAAAAATTATAATTCTTGTCTGCGTGGCTCTGGCCTACTACCCTCACAAGTGATGGGACTATGCGTAAACTTTCACTCAAGGCCATCAGCGGGAAGCACAAATGCCTTGCTCCGTACCTGGCAAGCGAACTTGACGAACGGAAAGATAACTCGACTTACAGGCCATCAAATATATATTTCATTATGACATCTGGTCTGAGCTACACGCTCTTACAAACCATGTACAACTCATTAATTCAGCCGCAATAATATCTCCAATTCTATGCCCCTACACAATAATTTTGGCATATCACGGCCTTGTATTCAATAGTCCCCAGTTCAATTCTGGAGCACAGTTAAGGTTTGCCTGCCACTTTTTGTAAATATCACTCACTAAATTGAACGATGGAGATAGCCCTCTGCTCACGTCATCAGCTGGAAAACATGCAACAATACTACTTCGTGCATAGCCTGTCCATAGATTTGGTCTACTATCTCTAAGTTCCCGTTCGATCTGCAGGAGTTTTAGTGCCCTCCAATTTGCATACATGAATTTGACATCGCGCATACCTTAGAGTCTGCATGACACGAGTGAACATGTCGTAACAGAAAAAAACGAAAAACTACACTACATCCTGGCATAACCCTCATATTCCGACTCTAAAAACACTGAAATAAGACTGGAGTATATCATGCATCCAGTACCGAACTTAGTCTACAAAGTAAATGAAAACAAACAAATGCCACTCTGGCTTACATTACAGTTACTATTTATATTTAACGAAAGGCCCGAATGTGATTCAGATCACTACATTTCATGCTTATAAACAATTAACTTATCTTTATCTCCATGTCTGCGATCAGCGGTGCCCTGGGAACAGCTCCAAGTGTATAATTTATCTTATGACAGCGTTATTGTCGACAAATGTAGGAGCCTGCTAGTTCGGTCCTCCGGAGCCCATGGTTTACTGCCTTCGGCCACGTACTGCAAATGTGTACCTCTAACCTGGTAGCAGTTGTCAATCCAGTTCTCTTTACCACTTCGTTCGTGCACAAATACACTATCGCAGCCCTAGTGAGCACACAATTGACAATATCCCCTATCGATGTATTAGTCCAATCAAACGATAGTTACCAAATTAAGTGATACTTTCCCGGTTCCGGTCTAGTTCTTCAAAACGGTTATCCGTCATTAGTCGCACTCAAAATTATTACACTGCGGAAAATCGTATTAAAATATTTATTAACTGAGCAAATGTGCCTCATCTATCACTGATACAATAGACTTTGATGATCACGTCCTCGCGGAATGTACGCACTCCTCGAATGCCACTTAGCTATTGAGGGCCGTTACACTGAAGCTTTCTTCTTTTATTTTCTGAGGTAGTGACGTGCCCAATAGTACATCCCCGGGATACTCCACGCTTCCATTTCTGGTTCACAACGGATATTTCAAATGAGTTGGTAATGATCAAAACAGGCAAAGTTACACAGATTTAATGGTTCATTCTACTCCAATACATTAGCAGAACTTGTCATGGATTTTATAGTCTCAGGAAATGACTCCGCGGCTTTAATTGCATCCGAGAGATGGTGGGTTTGTGCCCCACTGTCGACAGCCCTAAAGATGGCTTTCTGTGGTTTCACATTTTCAGACCAGTCAAATGCTGGGGCCGTAACTTAATTAAGGCCACGGCCGCTCCCTTCCCACTCCTAGCCTTTTCCTGTCCCATCGTCGCCAAAATACCTCCCTGCTTTGGTGCAACGTAAAGCCAATTTCAAAAAATAATGCGGGTGATTCCTCTCCTGGAATGGCGTAATTCTGTATTTCCCCGCTTCCAAATCTCTCGCTCTGTCTCTTGCAAGCTGTTTGCTAACTCTATCTCCTCCTCGCGTACCCAAGCCATCGACTGGTTTTACACCAGTCAAATTAGGGCTTCCCAACTTGGTACATCTCAAGGAAAAACGCCGCACCCTGCGTGTTACGGGTTCGACACGTTTATACAGACGGCCACCCAGCGTTCCTATGCTCGTTCCTTAACGCCAAATTCAAGATGTTCCACAGTGTTTAACCAAATCAATTGGACCGTGATATGATACGGTTCAATATAATACCGTATACAATAATATTCTAAACTATCTCGATATATACCACCCTCTTTATTTTAGAACCTGTAGGACACCTAAAGAAGTATTAAAATACACTTACTTACTTACTTACTTACTTACTTACTTACTTACTTACTTACTTACTTACTTACTTACTTACTTACTTACTTACTTACTTACTTACTTACATTCTTATCCGGCGCTACAGCCCTGTGTGAGCCTTGGCCTCTTCTACGATAGTCAGCCATCTACTTCGATCCTGAGCGGCTGGTCTCCATGGGCGGATGTTCATTGCCCTCAAATCGGCTTCAACTTCATCGCTCCATCTATTACTGGGCCTTCCTTGTCGCCGTCTTTTATCTACTCGGGATTTCTGGACATTCGATCTTCCTCCATTCTTTCCATGTGGCCAAGCCATCGCAGTCTCCGTGCCTTAATAAATCTAACTGGCAGGTTTCGAGGTCTTCTCACCATTGCCATACATTGGTTATTCCGCCAGTGTATTTTAATACTTTTGAAGGAAATATTTCTTGAAATGAAGGAAGCAGGAAAACGAATATGGTTGAATATGTTCTGTATTTCAGCATTCGTCCTTATCCTCCACCCATTCTGGTCTTGAATTGGGCCATATATTCGTCTAATAATCTTTCTTTCAAATATTCTTAATATATTTGCGTCATCAACTAAAAGGTTCCAGGCTTCTGAGCCATAGGTCTAATAAGGGTCTGATATATTTTTAATTTTGTAGGTTTAGACAACAGACGAGATTTAAATAATGTAAGATTAGCATAATAGGCCCTGTTTCCAGCTATTATTCTACGATGTATCTCCTCACTTATTCTATTATTGTTTGCCAACATGATTCCCAAATACTCTAAACTTCGTACATTCTCAAAATTATGCCCATTTATTGTCAGATTATCTTGACTTCTTCTGCCCTCTATAACAGTCACATGCATATACTTAGATTTACTGTCATTCACCTCCAATCCCATTCGTTTTCCTGCTTCCTCCATTTCAAGAAACATTTCCTTCAAAAGTATTAAAATACACTGGCGGAATAACCAATGCATGGCAATGGTGAGACGACCGCGAAACCTGCCAGAAAATTTAAATAAAATTTGAACCTTTAACATTTTGCTCGATACAAAAAGGTGCACTGCACACCTACGACGATTTTTCAGTAAAAGACGATGAGAAGGTTGGAAATATTTGATCAACAACCTCAATCGAAAGACCAATATAAATTATACGTGGGCTGTTATTAAATAACTAGCTCATAATAAGGCAAACCACAAAAACGAAATTTTCATTTAGAAAGCATCATTATATTCGATCGCACCTTAACTCCTTTTGTTGTTATCCCAAATTATATACAGAATAATACAGAGCCTATTTCTAATAAATTTGTTACACTTTTAAAACCTATTAATTGCCTGGAATTTTTTAATATTCTTAAAAAGAATTCTTCTTCTGCACCAGGCCCAGACTACATCACCTATCAAATGATCAACCAACGTCAGTAGAGTACTTCGAAGAGTTCTGGACCAGCGCTGCCTGAGAAGAGTTCTGGACCAGCCGCAGACACTGCGCATGCCCGTGCGCTTCTCTCCCTGAAGGGGCCTCTTACTTGCTAAGGCGCGTGCGGAGGGCGCCTCTCGCTGTCAAGGCTACACACAAGTGTGGAATGTCGCTCCTTGCGGTAGCTTTCTACTGCTATGCCTAGGTGGGTGGGCGTGATAGGTAACATCGCTTGTTATAGTGCGTAATTGAGTATCTTTTACTGAAAGGTATTGTAAAAGCAAAACAAGTTCACTATTGACCTTACTCTCCTAGTAGAGATTTAAAAAGAACCTCTATTGAGTGTAATTAACTGCTTTGTTCAATTACCAAAAAATCTACCCTACTTGCCTATGTGATTAGCTCTTAAATTGTTTATGTTGGTGACAGGAAAGACATTTAGACATAAATCATCATGTTAGATATAATCACATTGTTTACTAAATTTATATCTTTTTTTGCAGAGGTCTTTTACTTGCTAGGGCGCATGTAGGAAATGTTAATTACACTTACCTGGAGGTCTTTATGTAAGAGGTAAATATTTCTTGAAAGGTGTTAGGGCAAAGTCCTGTGAGTAGATTTGTTTCTAAAAGTTACTTGCTGGAGTTCCTCTCACTGCTCAAGGTTACTTTCTGGCGAAAGATGAACAGGATGTGAGTTTTTGTAAAAGAAAAGAATCGCCCCTCTCCCCCTACTGTGAGTAAGTGGGAAAAAACACTAAGGTGTGTTTTTAGTGTGGTTGTTGCTATGCAAGATTTGCTTTGCTGTCTGTTGAAGGTTACCTCTATCATGAAAGGTGAAACAGGATGTTCATGCCAGGTTGTAATTTTAAGTGAAGGTCACTAACGACTCTAGCCAACTGGTGAGCAGTGAAGGTCGAGACAAAAAAGTGCTTAGTTTAATAAAATATTTTTTCCTTGACTACTTACCTTTAATTATTTTTCGACAGGAAACACATCTAGCTGTAAAATATTGACGTTAGATACACGCACTGTTTACTAACGTTACATCAATAAATGTTATCTTTAAAATATCACTGTACTAGTTAAAAAACTAATTTAAAAAACTCGGATAAAGTCTGAAATCAGAGGTTGATTAAGAAATTCCGTTGTTACGTACGCGATAGTATTAATTTTTACATACGGAATAAAACAAAAACAGCTCGCCATTTTTGTTGGATACGTCGTCAACTGTTTGTACTCTTCGAGGTCAAACAGCCTATACATGAGAGTGTTATGTCTGTGTTTTCTTATTATCTTTGTCCAAGATGGCGAACACATATTTTTTTTGTTTAAAAATGCATTATGATCTCTGAACTAATAAATTAGTTAGGCTAACACATGATGTGCTATCTCATCAAAAATTATATCGAATATATATGTTTAGCATGGAAGATGAAATAATAAATCGTCTAATGAATCAGTTAGGGGCACGTGAATTCACCGCAAAGAACAACAGCAAAGAACTTCAGTGAACAAAGACATCAAACACGACAGTGTTTTAACAAAACAAAAGAACGTGCTGTCATGTAGCCGAAATATTGGTTGAAAAAACTGTAAAGCATGGTTTCTTTTAAAATAAAATATTACGAATTATTTCTTAATCAACATCTGAATTGAGACAGTGTGTGAGTTAAAGCTATAATTTGTTACTCCTACACAGATTGGTGATTTGATGATAGAAAAATAAAATCTGGTAAAGGATTCAAGGTTATAACATTTGGTTGGTGTAAAAACAAAAAAAGGTATGTGTATGCATATATAGGTTAGGATGAATTATTCAAGAAACTCGAATAATAAGTGGAGCATCACACTGTTTTATTTACCTGTTAGTTCAAAATACATGATTAAATTCTTTCTTGCATCCCTCACAGTCCTTAATCATTGGATTAGGGCTGTCAAAATCGTCAACTTCATCTTGTCCTCTGTAGCAATAATGCCTGACACATCGTCTGCACACCGCGATTTCCAGTTTCGATCTTGTATAGAAGGGAAGTTTCCCCCATGCTTCATCTTAATCTTTAGCAGCATATGTTGAGAGAAACCCAGATGGTAAATAGTGAATTAGATGTTGTGGCATTCGAAGTAAACTGCCATGTGTATAGTATGATGTAATAGCCTCACTTACTAGTGAGAAATATATTGTACGTAAAGGATCAGGTTTAATATTTGGTGTACAAAGTTCACTTTTACACTGGATGTTACTGTTACGGTTTCTCTTCTCACCAAACTCATTCTTTACTTGTTGCTCCATGATTGATGACACGCACACACTGTTGCCAACAAAGACAATACCTTAATATTTATTCACACACTTTTTTAAATAGTGTGCTACAGTTAACATTACGTCACACTGACATGGCGTGTAGTCCAGT
Organism: Anabrus simplex; assembly: GCF_040414725.1. NCBI lineage: Eukaryota > Metazoa > Arthropoda > Insecta > Orthoptera > Tettigoniidae > Anabrus > Anabrus simplex. Next base: position 43,490,619 of record NC_090266.1, on the reverse strand, counting down.
TAGCTTTAAGGTACACTTCGCTAAGCAGTTGCCTAGTGTGAAAATAGCGAACTAGAGAGAATTATTTTATGATTGCCAACGAGAAGGATCGAACTTGCACTCTTCTAGCTAACTAACTAAAGATGTGAGCGAATTCACTTGTTTTATATAAAAATTTTAATGCTAGGTGTAAGATAATCTCACATTATATTACCAGACGCGACTTTATTGTGTGTAAAATTATTATTTTGTAGACATATGTTTGAAGCAGAACGTTGCTTTGTAGTGAATATCTACCCCGGATGTTTCATGCAAGCAGCCTTCGCATAAACAGGTTAACGGCTTACTTCTTTCGCGGTCATTGATGGTCATGGCCGTGCTTGGACCACAGTTTCGTCCCCTCACTCTACAAAAAGGATGCATAAACTGAAGTCCGGGACGCCACGCAGCTTACTAGCAGATGTTGTATCCAAGCAGGTTTTTTGAAACTAGTTTTTTTTCAAATTACATATCGCCGTTAGAACGGGTATATATACTGCGAATCGCTTGCTGTAGGTACGTTAAATTTTCGAAATGTCTGCAGTACAACGTAGCCTTTTTGAAGAAATAGTAGCGCTGCGGGATGTAATTAGACTAAAAGAAGAATGTGAATCAAATAATATTGTGGAAGTAGAGGGTGCGTTTGAACGCGCTGTTGCGAATAGAATGAGGGAGTTCACTGACGAAGAGTTTCAGCTCTTTATTAGTGTGTACTCCAACATTACATCACGGCGCCATAGCCCTTATTTCCACCTATTTTTAATTCACAAATTTAATTACTTTCTCTGCTGCGCGTTATTAGTTGAGCTAAGAGCGATGATAGATGAAAGTAACGAAGATGATATTGGTGAGTTTCAACTTTTTTTTAATTTTAAGAAATTCGTTTATTGTAGGATCGCGAAAGATATTAATTTTACATTATCCTTTTCTTTAATATAGTAGAAGAACAAGAAGTAGGAGAGCCTGTAAGAGAAGAAGAATTTAATTTACTTGAACCGATATAGGTGAGTGTAAAAAAAATATTTTTCTTGCTTTCTTTTTGTTTTGCTCTTAGGAAGATAAACTAATTAAAGAGAATGTTTTTTACGTCACACTAACACAGATACGTAAAGGAGTAGGAAGAAAAGAAGAACCGTAGCAATATGTATATATTTAGGAAAGAAAGAAGGGAGTCTATTTTTTTAGGAAGAAAAAAGAGGTTATATTTAGTTAAATTTTGTTTAATATAATTTAATAAGATACATGTTACATAAATGTTTCGAATTATGCAGAGTTGAGGTGAAAATATCTTCTTGCTTGAGGTAATGTCCAACGTTGTCATCATCAAAACAAACAGCACCGTTTCTTGAGCAAGGGAAGACTGCAACAATAGAGAGAGGACACTATAAGATAGTAAATCTATTATACATTAGAGTAAAAAATTAAAAATTATATATATTATACTAGCGTACTTACTATCGATTTTTTAGAATACATATTCCTTCGGAATCCATGAATTATGCGTAGCGTCGAAACCATGCCATGATACGAAAACCTTGTCGTTCTTTCTACGTAAAATTTTATCAATGAGGTATATTTTAGGATGTTTTGTCTTCTGCAGTTCTTGTTCATAGAACGCTCCATATATTGGTTTATTTTGATAGTCGTGAAGCAAGCAAGTTCTCGGTAAATTTTCTTTTACTTTTCTTACAGTGAATAATTCATTACTCCAATTAGGAGTATACCCATTTGTAAAATATTGCTTAATTTTACTTATTCGTAATGTGTCGCCTACTTTAAATTTTGGTGGATAAGGAGACTTCTTTTTCTTCATTTCCCGTAATTTGTACACAGTTGCAAGTTGATGTGGATTATTTGTAACGTCTATAGGTCTCATACCAATCGTACGATATTTTCGATTATTATATTCATCTAATACTTTTGGTAGCATACGAAGCCAGTGGTATGATCCACATGCTGAGAATTTCCTCCACATCCACGGCTTCAGTGTTCGATTGAAGCGTTCAACTACGCTTGCCTTCAAGCTGCTCCCTGTCGAATAGTGTTTAATTATTCTTTTTGTAATCCACTGTTGAAAAATCTTATTATAAATCTCTTTTCCCCTGTCAGTTTGAAGATGTTTTGGATAGCGTTTACATTTTGAATAGATGCGTTCCATATTCTCCACTACATTGTTTCCTGTTTTTGTTTTAAGTGGAACTGCCCAGGCATACTTTGAATAAAGATCAATAACAGTTAACATGTATTTATATCCACTATTAACTTTCGAAAGCAGTGACATATCAACAAGATCAGCTTGATGTAAATCATCTCTCCCCCGGCTAATAACTCTCCGTCTTTCAAAATTCTTTCGCACTGGAGCGTGGAGTTCTTTCGCTATTTCTTCTCTGATTTTGTTCATAAAGTATGGGTAAAGGAATTCGTTCTGTGTCGTCTATTCGTTTCTTGAATCTGATTCGATCTATAGCTAGTTGTTGCCAGTTGCTTCTTCTGTCTTCACATCCAATTTCATAGATTACTGAAATATCCTTTGAGAATCTAACCGCTTTAAATATATTTGCGAACGGAAGTTCGTCCCACCCCGCAGTGTTCATTTATTCGATAAACTTCGATAGTAGTATAATAGGCGGGTTCTGCCGCCACCTCCACCTCAGGCTCCCAGTGGCCACCTCCACCTCCACCTCAGCCAGAGGCCTCCCAGTGGCCACCTCCACCTCCACCTCAGCCAGAGGCCTCCCAGTGGCCACCTCCACCTCAGCCAGAGGCCTCTTCCAGTGCTGCCAACTTAACCTAACTAGCGCGAAATTTGAATTTGTAAACAAAGCCACGTGCTTTTTGACAGACAACAACGCACCGCTAACGTCAGTACTGCCATCTTGACGGGCCTAAACCTCAGTAGTGCCAACTTAACCTCACTAGCGCGAGGTAAACAAAGCCACGTGCTTTTTGACAGCCACGTGCTTTTTGACAGATTTGTAAACAAAGCCACGTGCTTTTTGACAGCTGTCATCGACAACAACGCATCGCAAACCTCAGTACTACCATCTTGACGGGCCTAAACCCCAGTAGTGCCAACTTAACCTAACTAGCATGAGGTAAACAAAGCCACGTGTTTTTTGACAGCCACGTGCTTTTTGACAGATTTGTAAACAAAGCCACGTGCTTTTTGACAGACAACAACGCATCGCTAACCTCAGTACTGCCATCTTGACGGGAATAAACCTCGGTGGTACCAACTTAACCTAACTAGCTCGAGATAAACAAAGCCACGTGCTTTTTGACAACCACGTGCTTTTTGACAGCTGTCATCCGCCATCTTTAAACTACAGAGCGCTGTGCTGCCCTCTTTCGTCACCTTTCATCGGCAGTGCAGCCATCTTGGCGGGCCTAAACCTTAGTGCTACCAACTTAACCTCACTAGCTCGAGATAAACAAATCCACGTGCTTTTTGACAGCTACGTGCTTTTTTGACAGCTGTCATCCGCCATCTTTAATCCATAGAGCACAGTGCTGCCCTCTTTAGCTACTTACCTTTGAAATGTGGTGGCGGATAATTTGAAAAAATGCTTTTTTGACAGCAGCCATCTTTGAGCGCCGTGCTACACTCTTTAGCTAGTTACCTTTGAAATGTGGTGGCAGGCAATTTCACATGACAGCAGTCATCTTTAATCAAGAGAGCACCGTGCTGCCCTCTATGTGGTGGAGGCAAATTGAAAAATTCTACATGCTCTTGTTTGGAAACAAACTCACGCGCTTTTTTGACAGCCGTCATCCGCCATCTTTAATCAACAGAGCACAGTGCTGTACTCTTTAGCTAGATACCTTTGAAATGTGGTGGCGGCAATTTGAAAAATTCTATGTGCTCTTGTTGGGAAACAAAGCCACGTGCTTTTTTGACAGCTGTCATCCGCCATCTTTAATCAATAGAGCACTGTGCTGCTATCATGCGGGCAATTTCGTCAGCTGTCATCCGCCATCTTTAATCCAGAGAGAACAGTGCTGCACTCTATGTGGTGGCGGTAAATTCCACGTGCTTTACAAACCCATGTGCTTTTCTGACAGCTGTCATCCGCCATCTTTAATCTAGAGAGAACAGTGCTGCACTCTATGTGGTGGCGGTAAATTCCACGTGCTTTACAAACCTATGCGCTTTTCTGTCATCCACCATCTTTAATCTAGAGAGAACAGTGCTGCACTCTATGCGGTGGCGGCAAATTCTACGTGCTTTACAAACCTATGCGCTTTTCTGTCATCCACCATCTTTAATCTAGAGAGAACAGTGCTGCACTCTATGTGGTGGCGGCAAATTCTACGTGCTCTTATTTGGAAACAAATTCTACTCGCTCTTCAGCTGTCATCCACCATCTTTAATCAAGAGAGCACCGTGCTGCCCTCTTTGTGGTGGCGGATAATTTGAAAAAATTCTTTTCGACAAGCAGCCATCTTTAATCCAGAGAGAACAGTGCTGCCCTCTTTAGCTACTTACCTTTGAGGCGGTTAATTTGAAAAATTCTATTTAACAAGCTGCCATCTTTAATGAAAAGAGCATCGTGGTGCTATCTTGCGGGTAATATTTTACGTCACAGCTGTCATCCACCATCTTGCATTGCTAACCTTAGTGCTGCCCTCTTTAGCTACTTACCTTTGAAACAAAAAAATCTATTTGACAAGCTGTCATCCGCCATCTTTAATCCAGAGAGAACAGTGCTGCACTCTATGTGGTGGCGGATAACTTGAAAAAATCTTTTTGACAAGCAGCCATCTTTAATCAACAGAGCACCGTGCTGACATCTTTAGCTACCGCCATCTTACATCGCTTACCTCGCTGCTGCACTCTATGTGGTGGCGGTAAATTCGAACAAGTTTAATCACGCATCGGGAAAGCTAGAGTAAGCACGTGCTGCAGTGATGACGTCATCATGCATGTTTAGACTTGTCCGTTTTCTTAAGAGTAAGTCGGTGTAAAGGAATGTGGTAGCGGTAAATTCGAACAAGTTTAAACATGCATCGGGAAAGCTAGAGTAAGCAAGTGCTGTTGTGATGACGTCATTGTGCATGTTTAGACCTGATCGTTTTTCTTAAGAGTAAGTCGGAGTAAAGCAATGCAATAAGTACAACATTTTTTGAATGCGATCAAATATTTATTTACAAATGTACTACAACAGTGTTCGTTTTTGCTGCTGACAAGGTTAGTGTGCTTCTTAACAACGTATGCTTCTGAAATGCCTCCTGCAACATTCAAATTATACAAAGCATTTAGAAATATATTATACTAAGTATGTTATGCTTTACAGAGAAGATCATATACTTCTTACCTTGCTGTTATTCCTTTTCGGAATCATCATCATCATCATCATCATGAGGTACTAGAGAAAGTTCATTCATACACTGTGTACAGTGTTCAATCCTAGGATTTGGTCCATCCCAATCATCATCACCATTTTCTCCTCGATGCTTGTAATGTCGTTCACAAGTTCTGCATAAAGCTACTTCGATTGACATCTTACTGTGTAGAGGAAGGATGTCCCAAAAATTATGTACGTAAGAGGCAGCGTACGTATATAAAAATCCTGGTGGTAAGTATTGAATAAGATGTTTCGGCATTGACGATCTACGTTTATAGAACATCTTAATAGCCTCACTCACTCGTGAAACATAAATAAGATGTTGCGTATGAGCATGCAAACAGCATGCACATTTACAGTTTTGTTCCATAGCGTACGATGTCGAAGCACACACTAATGAAAATGATAAAGATCTATTCTTATTTATAGTCTCGTAACAATATTCGTTAGCGGATGGTAAGTAACATCACTCATATGAATAATAAGACAATAGGCTGCTGTGTTAGCAGGAATGTTTTCAGATGTTTCAAATTCTAAACGAATATCAACTGGAGATTCTTTTATAGATTCTTCGTGATAAGAGCAGTCTATAACTACAATCGGTGCTTTATTTTTAAATTCTTGAGGTGTAAATAGCGGACGATCTTCTTTCTGATAATACGATGATTGAAATTTACAAAACATGTCATAGAACATCCCAAACTTATTTTTCTCAAAGTTAATGTCGATGTTTTCGTAGGGATACGTAATTCCATTGAGATATAGTCTAACGTGTCTTAATTTGCAGTGATCAAACAGTGAGCTATCTTTTTCGTGATTGAATTTACGATTAGTTTGAAATCCAAAAATAATGTACAAGGGCTTCTCAGTAAAACGTGATGTTTTAACAGCCCAGCTATGCTTGTTTGTAGGTGGTAACACAGGATATTCATGCAGCTCCCAACTTCTAAAACGTATAGGTAATGGTGTATCATTTTCTACAACCTTGAGCAATCGAAGTTTTTCACGATCAGATAAGGTTACATGTGGGATCCGCCACAGTATACGATGCAGTGTTATTTTCGATTCTACAGGTGTTTCTACTGCTTTAAGAGAATTGTAATCACTTCGATCACGGATTAGAATAAGCTCTTGTTTTACGTTGATTATAATACGTGTAAAGTCTTCTGCGAATCCAAAAATATGTTTCAGTGATAACATACCCGTAAAAGTTCCATCCTCATTAATCATCCAGTTGTTAGTAGCTTTTGGACACCATCCAGCCATCCGCAAAAGATTACTTTCTTCATCACAGAAAGAAGGGTAGAGTTTCATTGCGCTTGTAATACCAACATTCTTCGTTCGATCTATTTCAACATTATTCACTTCATATCGCGCTTCAGAAAAGAGAAAAGCTAGAGCATGGTTGTTTAGTTGTGAAGTGCTTGGTCCACTTCCATCAGACTTTTCTAATCGTCCTTCAATATAGAGGTAGCTTTCGTGTGGTAAGGTGTAAACATCTTGTTGATTAATAATAAAATGAATTTCATCATTGTTATTTAATCCAAACGTAAAAGGTTGATAGGAATGAAGCTCACTTCGTACTACACCTTCACGACTTTCTACTGTATTCGTAATGTCTAGCATTTCTTCCATTCTGTTGTAGTAGTGTATATCCTAAATCTTGGAGTATCTGCTTATGGGTATCTGTTAACTCGATGAGTCTCTGCACACATGTAGTATGTCTTCGGAATGTACACCGTGTTTTATAGATGGTTTTCATACTGGTTTAAGATGTAGTTTGTAAGCTACGTACGCGTGCTGATCTAAATGAATAAGCTGATTATGTTTATTTACAAGTCTAAGAGTAATGTTGCTAATGTGTTTTACAGACACAGGATGATAAAGAACTACTGCTGGTTTCTCACAAATAGTATATCCACGTTCCTCTGTAACAATAAAGTCGTGCAGGACGTGCGAAGGTTGTAGATTACTATTCAAGTCTGTAATAATATTACAAGTAATGTTCACATTATAATCATCGAAGAGTTTTATAGGTTGATCAGACTCGTAACGTACGTTCGGTAGGAGCTCCCTCGATGAAAATCCAAGCAGTGGACCAATCGAATCAGGTTGTGATTTGAAGTCAATCTTAAATGATGATTCAATAACACATTTATGCGTAATGTTGCTTATAGTGATTGAGAACTTGTAATTATGATTACTAAAACTATCTTCCCCAAACTGATCAATTAACGTACTTTCAATATAGTCGTGAATATCATCTACTGTATAACTACCTGAGGGTAGTGTTAGCACATACTCATCGTAATAGAACTTGTTTAAACCATCACGCACATTATAGATTTTATTGTAGCTTTCAAACGATACTAGTCCAAGACTATGCGGCTGATAACCAAGTTCGATTGGCGGATTAAAATAGATGGTTGTTTCAGGTCCTTCTCCACGTACAGCAAACGTTCTTTCACTGTTCGTCATCATGTAGATACTAATAAACTTTCTCTATTGTCTGGGTTTGATATAAGAACATAAGACATAATCGTCCGCACATGCGTGTATTAAAGTTTTGCACACGGTTTTTATTGTAAACAATGTCTGCACTGCTTCCGAAATAACGTATGAGCTCAAAAGGAGGAGGTAAATCTCCATAGCTATCAAAATACCATACTTTAGATTTACGTTTTACATAAGCAACGTAATGAGTTCCAGGTCCACGACTGTCGTCCAAGTTAATTACGGCACTTTCACGTTCACGTGGACGTGCTGGTAGTTGATCGCGCATATACACTCCTCGAAAATAATGAATTCCTAGTTGTTTAGCAAACGTAAAAACTTCATCATGCGTTAGAGCTCGATATGGCAGTGCATTCAGTAGACGTTTTTTGGAGAAATGTAGATACCAAGCCCTTTCTTGTATGGCGCTAGCTTCATGTTCACACCTTTGCCTCGTAACGCAATTGCCTCCATCGTCTTGTTATGACGTTCACTCCCTTTCAACTGTTGTTTCGCTTCTTCTACAGCTTTGACAGTTCTCGCTACAGCACTAGCACCACCTAGCAATGACCCTAAAGCTGCTAAGCCAGCAAACAGCGCAGGAAGAAATCCTTCTCGTTTTGGTACAGGAATAATTCGCGCACGTTTACTAAATATTGCTCTGCACTTTGGAGAAATTCTCGCTCTTGCTGCGCGTAACGCCTTAGTAATAGCTACACGAGGATTGTATTCCCCTCGAATAGCTTTTTGCGCAGCCTTTATAACATCTTTCCATCCAACAGTTTTTACTTTCTTCTTCTTCTTCATGTCGTTTGGATATCGTTGTTTCACCATGCTGGACACGACTTTACTAGTCAAGAGCAAATCATAAACTAACCGTTGCCTCTTGTTTCGTTTAATATATATATTACTATTACGTACTTTATGATTCAGTTATCATGAAGATTATAAAGCAGCAAGACACGCTACCTGTTACCGACATTGTACCACATCTCTTACCTAGTTCTAGTACAACTACAAGAAAACGTCATGGAACGTTGTTTCCTTTTACTGTTCGATGTATTATATCAGGTCCGTCGGGATGCGGTAAAACAAATCTTTTACTCACACTTATTACTTCTGTAAATGGTGTACGCTTCGAGAATATTTACGTTTTCGCAAAGTCACTCTATCAGCCGCTATATACTATTCTACAAACTGTAATGCACGATCTAGTTAAAGATGGAATAAGATATTTTAAATTTAATTCACATGAGCAAGTACCATCACCAGACGATGTGCTTCCTAATTCTCTAATGATCTTTGATGATGTCGCAACAGAACAGCAAAACGTTATTCGTGCATTCTTTAGTATGGGTCGACATAAATATGTTGATTGCATCTATTTGTGCCAAACCTATTCTCGTGTGCCCAAGCAGTTGATACGCGACAACGCAAATGTTATTGTGCTTTTTCGGCAAGATGAGCGCAACATGCGACATGTGTATAACGATCATGTTAACACTGATATGACATTCGATGACTTTAAACGTATGTGTGCTAAATGTTGGTCATTACACCGTTACAGCTTTTTAGTTATTGATAAAGAAAGTGATGTACAGCATGGACGATATCGCATGGGTTTCGATCATTTTATATGCATTAACACAGAATTACAGTAACTACTTGATTAAAAACCACCATCATGTTAACATCTAGCAAGGAGATCACAAAACATATCATCCAAGCTCGAAACAATATTCGACGGAAATTTAAAGAGCTTAAACGTATTCAAGCAGACACGGATTTATTTTTAAAAACACAACTAAGTACACCACTCAAAGAAATTTTTAATTCTACTTCATTACCGCAGTCTACTTCAAGTTTTGCTTCTATGCAAACATCATATCATAAAGAGAAGCATGAAGAAGATACGGAAGAGAAGAAGCAGGATGTAGATCAAGAAGAGGAAGATAAGGAAGAAGAAGAAGAAGAAGAAGAACTTAATGATGCATCACCATCTAAGCGTGTTGAGTTTTTAACTACAGATGTTATTGCAGAAACACCTACTACATCGACGCAAAATCTACCATCTTTGTCTGAGGTTATGATTACACCAGAGTATCGCAATCAGTTTAGAACTTTTATTCAAGATACCTATGGATCTCTCTTTGCACCTTATATAGAAAAACTTTTTACAGGACAAACTGACACTACCTATGGTATTCGCTACGAAGATGACTGTTTCCGGATAGGAAATTCAAATGTTAAGATTAATAGCAACAAACTCATTGTAAAAGGTGTTACCTATAAACCTACGAAAGGACTCTTAGAACTTCTTTTCTCACGAATACCTGACAAGGATATAATTTTACAAGATGATCTTAAAAAGTATAAAGCAATACTTTTTGCTACCGATGCAACACGACGTAATTACAAGAGAACAGAACCTGTAAATGCGAATAAGAGTTACAAGTATCGTGAGTTTATTTCTAAGCTGTTTCCGACTGCACGTAGTCTAGACGTTATCTACAAGCCTTTGTTGCCGTATGTGGATGTAAGATACTGGAATGACCCAAACTTACTCGTTGAACGATTACAACTTTTAAGAGCATCGCAAGAGGCTGGTCACACGGGTCACGGATCAGAAATTCTAGAAATAGAAAGAGAACTACGTTATGCCGGTATTATTTTGTAATGGCTCGTCAAGAGAAGATCTCACCTGTAAAGGTAAACATCGCACATGAGTTACATAAACCAGCACGTCGCACCTACTGTCGCAGACGCGTTATTACACGAGGAAAAGATGATCTCTGGCAAGCAGACTTAGTAGAAATGATTCCATATGCTTCTAGTAATAAGGGCTATAAGTATCTACTTACTGTTATCGATGTGTACTCAAAGTTTGCTTTTGCACAACCCGTGCGTTCTAAAACAGCAGCTCAAGTTAAAGAAGCATTTAAACATATTGTTGAAGAATCGAAACGCTGCCCAAGGCTTCTTCAAACTGATCAAGGTAAAGAGTTTTACAACAAGGATTTTTCTTCTTACCTCAAGTTACTTGGCATTCAACACTACTCTACGTTCAGTAATCTCAAGGCAAGTGTTGTAGAACGCTTTAATCGTACACTCAAAACAATGATGTGGCGAGAATTTACAGCGCAAGGTTCATATCGTTGGATTGATCTGCTACCTAGACTTTTATCTACCTACAACGATACACCTCATCGCACTATCGGAACAAAGCCACGTCTTGTTACAAAGAATACACCTCGTCTCGATGCTATTCATCTTGTAATCAAAACAGCTGATCCACGTCGCTATCGCTTTAAAGAAGGTGATTTCGTTCGCATCAGCAAACACAAGTCTATCTTTGCAAAAGGATACACACCTAACTGGAGCACTGAAATTTTTCAAATCAGAAGTGTTAAGCTTACTAATCCAGTTACGTATTTACTTCGCGATCTCAGAGGACAGCCTATTGAAGGAGGATTCTACATCGAAGAACTGCAGAAAACAAAATATCCTGATCACTATTTAGTTGAACGTGTTATTCGACGTCGTGGTAATAAACTGTATGTTAAATGGCTTGGTTTTAATAACAGCTTTAATTCATGGATTAATAAAGAGGATGTACTTTAAATCTTATGTGTGTTTTCTTTCAATCCTCTACGTTTCCTTTCTTCTAATTCACTAGGACATGCTGTAGGATTAAACAACACCTGTAATATGTTTTGACAATTCATATTTATTTTAGAATATATATACATACACTTTTATCCTTTGTTCATGTTACGGTCTTTGACACTCAGTTTTCGTTTTATTACACCAACAACGACAAGTGCTGCTATATTCTTCTGAGCAGCTAAAGCACTAGGTAATAACACATACACACACAGCATAACTTTACGAAGCAGATTTTAACAGCTACACGACATACTCTATGCAGGCAGCATGTAACTACATGTCAGGCGAACGTGTTCTAGGGCCGCAGGGGAGATGAAGCACGAAGAAAAGAAGATCAATCACTCTATTGATGAGTCCACGCCCAACATGCTTCCTCATCTTTCTCCCAGCACGTTTCTTCACCTTTTCCTTGTTTACTCTCTCCACAGCCATGATAAGTGTTTATAAGCGAAGACAACTCGTTAGTTTTAGGTCCGTGATACAGTTTAATTAGTTGACATGTACGGCACTGTCTCACAGAAGGTCTTCTAGCTAAACTCACGTGTTCATGATGTAAACTACACGTTTGAAGCTCTGACAAAACAGGATCTTGAGTCCACTCACGAGGCACCTTATCCCAAATCTTTACAGCATTCGCAGCTACATTGACCAAAAATGCCTTTGGTAATGCATTTAACTCTTCTTCAGTAAAAGTGTTTAGTTTCTTTTTGCATGCATAAAACTTTACGATCGCCTTTTCAACTGCGTTACACTTAGTATCTGTTAGAAATGACATGATGTCTTTACTCTACAAATGTTTCTTTTACACTAAGGTTATTTCGACACTGCAGTTTACATATGTTGTTCACTTCCCGGCATGCACTGCGACACAACCAATCAAAGAGCATGCATACATGTTGTAAAGACTGTTTAGTTGTTTCTCTACTATGCTCTTTCGGAAGAGTTTTAAATGATGGGCACCCCAATTCATGCATGTCGATAACTTCACATGATGATGGTAGAAAATCACGCAACCATTCTTTCTTTTCACAACCCTTTAAAAGAACAAGATCTGCTCGTGACAAATGTGCATTCATCATTAAAGGTAGAAAACGATAAGGTATTCCTTTTTCTTCCCACTTCAAACCTAAATTGTTTTCAATCCACTGAGTCTGCTTTTTATCTTCATCTGTTTGCAAACAGTAAGGGAACGGTGGACTAAATACTAAACTAACAAGTTTTGGTGCCCACAACACACAGCAATCTAACACAGCCACCTCTTTAAACACAAACTTGTTTCCGTTTACTTTAAAGCCTTGCACATCAACTATTAATGTTTTCGTCATGTTTGCACTCCACACTCTATCACTGTTTCCCGAAGACTAAAGCTTTTAGTCAACGAACGGGTTTAAACATGCATGATGACGTCATCACTGCAGCACGTGCTTACTCTAGCTTTCCCGATGCGTGATTAAACTTGTTCGAATTTACCGCCACCACATAGAGTGCAGCAGCGAGGTAAGCGATGTAAGATGGCGGTAGCTAAAGATGTCAGCACGGTGCTCTGTTGATTAAAGATGGCTGCTTGTCAAAAAGATTTTTTCAAGTTATCCGCCACCACATAGAGTGCAGCACTGTTCTCTCTGGATTAAAGATGGCGGATGACAGCTTGTCAAATAGATTTTTTTGTTTCAAAGGTAAGTAGCTAAAGAGGGCAGCACTAAGGTTAGCAATGCAAGATGGTGGATGACAGCTGTGACGTAAAATATTACCCGCAAGATAGCACCACGATGCTCTTTTCATTAAAGATGGCAGCTTGTTAAATAGAATTTTTCAAATTAACCGCCTCAAAGGTAAGTAGCTAAAGAGGGCAGCACTGTTCTCTCTGGATTAAAGATGGCTGCTTGTCGAAAATAATTTTTTCAAATTATCCGCCACCACATAAGATTGTTATCGCGAAGCAATACTTTTTACTCCCTAAATAGTGTTCTCCATGAACTACTCGAACACCAAATATTCTATCAACTTTGTGTCTCAATTGTGGGTTAAGATAATTTTTCAGGAGAGTCGTAACCTTTCTGTCCAGAGCTTCTTCTTCTTCTTCTTCTTCTGATTCTTCTTCTTCATCACTTATATAACTATTTAATTTTCGATTTTTCTTTGCATTTAATCCATTCGAGTTAACTGTAAGCTGCTGTAGTCTATTTAATGGTACAGTTATTGGTTTAAATATTTCTTCAAACTTTAGTTGGTTTAAAGCCATATCTGCTTTAAGAGAGTTATATATTTTTTACATCTTACTATTTTATCCTTTACACGACCTTTTTTCCACTATGTTCGCCTGCATTTTCAAAAGTGAAGTGTAACATCTATTGTTTTACTCATATATAGTATATTCAAAGAGTATATGGAGCAGAAGATCGTTAGTATTCCATTGTTCTGGATTTTTTACGCGGAATTGAATTTCATCACCTTCCTTTACAGCAATTGGTGTACCTACTTCTAATTCGATTGGATTGTTCACGTGATTAATCATCGCATATACCACAGAACCACGTGAAACTGTTAACGGTGTAAGTGTACCCGTGAAGGGAAGCATATACATAAGTCGACAATTTTGTAGCATATACTGTATATTGGTGATTGATTTGACGGTAGACTGTTAATTTGAAAAAGAGCTTTTCTTGGTTTATTGTGCAGTTCCTTTTTCATCACTTCAAACTCTTCTTTTGCAGTAGCAAACCTTTCTAAATACTGTTTGTTAACAACATCTTGCTCGTGGATAGGTGAATCAACATTTGTAATTCGTTTGTTCTTCATATTTAATTCTCCGTTAGATTCTACTGGTAGATAATTTTTCTGAAGTTTAGATATGACAAGTTTTAACTCGTCAACTTCTCTCCGCGCAGCTGCATACTGTTCTACAAAGATTTTATTTGCAACATCTTTCTCATTTAACGGATTATGTACGTTAGTAATCCGCTTATTTTCCATACTCAACGTACCACCCACACCAACGTTTAGTTTCTGTTGATTGCTTATTTCATTCTTCAGTTCTTCGAGTTCTTCACGCGCTGCTGAATGTTTTTCTAGGTATGCTTTATTAATCGCATCCGTCGAATGAATAGGTTTGCCGATGTTTGTTACTCGTTTATTTTGCATATCTATCGATCCATCGTCATTCAGTTGTAGTAGTCTACCTTTTGTATGCTTTTCTAAAAATAAAAGCGAAATTACATCTTGTTCCTCTTCAGGATCTGCCACACCCGATATTCTCTTGTTGTTCATGTTGAGGTTATTGTCAGTTAAAGTAAGGTGATCATCCACAATATCACGTAAAAGAGAATCAACATATTCTATGGGTGCAGAAACGTCGTTGACTCGTTTCTCCAAATTTCTCTGCACATGGTTAGTGTGCGTACGCTTTGTGTCAAGCGAAACTGCTTCGTTTCCATTCATCGCTGGAGCTATTCCTTTCAGCCTTTTGTTCTTAAAATCAACTGCATCCTCTTCTAGTTCACATATGTCATGTATTTCATTTTTAAGATCTAAAATGTCACGTTGTATTTCTTCTTTATTAATACTGTCCTTAACGGTGTTTAACACATAATTTTTATTACAAGCATCCTCCATGTTTATAGGATTGCCGACGTTTTTCAAACGTTTACCATGAATACTTAAGTTTCCGTCAGATGTTGATGTTACGTAATTTGTATTAACCATCATTTTTTCATCTACATATGATTTAGTAGCAATATCATGTCGTGATGATGGTCGCGTTACATACACGTTACTGGTTCTGTTGTTTGATGCCATCGCGATGTTCCTTCTCTACTCAACAATTCGAAAATGAGTTCGTTAATGTATACACTGTCGTATTTATATCACATAAAATATATCGAATCCATTTCGATATCGACCTTTGCTTATTTCGCTATCCTCATCGATAACGAGAAAGCTGAATTTCGACTGCGACCAAGAACGATAACATAAATCAGTGAACTGGTTGTAACTCATATCGGTGTTCACGTGATCGTCGTAGACATGCCGAAGATTTCTTGCATCTTGTTTAAACAGAATAATGAAATTAGCGTTGTCTCTAATAAGTTGTTTGGGAATGCAGGAATAGGTCTGACATAAGTAGAAAACATCCACGATATGGTGTCGACCTCTACTAAAGTAGTCTTTCATGTGCTGCTGTTTGTCGCTTGCTACATCGTCAAAAATAAAAACGGAATTTCTTTGACCTTTTACTGGCGGTATTACTTGCTCACGATCAGAGTAAAACTCACATTTTATTACTTTAATAGATTTTAAAAGCTTCTCTAGCTCAATATATTTCTTCTGCGACAATGATTTTGAGTAAACATACACATTCTCAAATCGTAACCCGTTCGGTTGCAATAACAAATTAATCATTACATTAGTCTTCCCTGCATTCGATGGACCGCATATGATACCGCGTATTGTGTCCGGCAACAGTTTACTATGTTTATTTTTCTTTCTTACTGAACGTTTTGTGTCGTTCAGATTTGCAACAGGTAAAGATAACGATTCCTTTATTGCCTTTACCATCACTTTCTTTTGATGATAATAATTTTCAACGATCGAGTGCACAAGAGCAACACGTACAGTGGATTTCTTTTTCTCAAAGTTATTGTTGATTATTAAATAAACATGAACTTTTTTAACCTTCTGTTTTACTTATTAGTTTCAAAATGGTTCGCGCATCACACTACACGTAGTATTAAGAAGTGCTGGAAGAGCTGTCCTGTTATAGTGATTTAATACTATGTTGCCAACTTCACAACCCCTCATATACCGACAAGAAGGTGACCATTTTCTGTGTTCTGTTAACGGATCATCATCTTTTTCCCACGAAAATAATTGATTCCGCAAAAAATACATTTAACTGTGTCTAGGTATCCCGTGTAGTAAAATCCAGCTTTAGCTAAACTTACGGGGTCTGTCCACGGTACACGCCATCTAGCGAAAGTCCTTAACTGATCTACCTCAGATTTTAAATTTAACGGACGAGGAATGTACGCCATGTCGTTATAAAATGAGGAGAGCAGAAAAATATCTCTCTTATTTATATAGATATCTTTCTACCTTCAAAAAAAGAATAAAAATAAAGTTATATACATTTTAGTACTCAACAGTTGCGCATCGTGTAAAAATGTACATCTTATATAATAACACACTTGCTAGCAGGAGCTCTTATTTGAGTATGCTGTGTCGAAGACGCAACGTTGTAGCAGCTCCATGTAAACGAGTAGGGAAAGGAGGAATATTAGGCAAAGTTGTTAATAAAGCTATAGATAATTTACCAGTAGAATTGCACATACCAGGTTATGAATTTTGTAGACCTGGGACAAAGTTAGAAAAACGACTTAAGCGTGGTGATCAAGGAATAAATCTATTAGATAAGGCATGTAAAGAACGCGATATCGCTTATGCTACATACAAAGACCAGAACAGAAGGAAAGAAGCAGATGAAATCTTAGCCTCTAAGGCTTGGTCTCGTGTAAACTCTCAGGACGCATCATTAGGAGAAAGAGCAGCTGCACTAGCAGTTACGGGTATTATGAAAGCGAAATCTAAAGTAGGTGGGGGTAGACGAAGAAGAAAATCAAATCAACGAAGAGAACGTGTAAAACCAAAAAAAAGACAGCATGCTGTAAAAAAGAAAGGTGATTTTCTTCCACTCCTTCCGATATTTGCAGCCTTGTCGGGCTTGGGCGGTCTAGCAAGTGGAGCTGCGGGCATAGCATCGGCTGTAAACAAGGCGAAAGCCGAACAGGAAGGATTAAAAGAAATGAAACGCCACAATCGAATGCTAGAAGCGATGCGTGGGAAAGGGCTTTCTACTCGAAACAAAGGAAAGGGCATTTACTTAAATCCTCCAGCATACAAAAGATAATGGAAGGCCTGCCGAATAGAGCATTATCTAACATAGATCTATATCGTTACGCATATCGTTTAAAAATTCCCTACTTCAGAGGTGTGTTTATGCGAGATACGTTACCGAAAATTTCTCGTAAAAATGAGAGTTGTATTTTGAATTTAGATCCGATGAGTAAATCTGGTTCGCACTGGGTTGCGTTCAGTAAACGAGGTGCGTATGTGTACTACTTCGATAGTTTTGGTAATTTATGTCCCCCTAAAGAGGTATTAGAATATTTAAAAAACTGTTATATTCGGTATAATTTTCATTCCTATCAAACTTTTAATTCATCAATTTGTGGTCATCTGTGTTTACTATTTTTATACTGTATAAATACAGCACGACCTTAGTATTTGTGTTCAGTGTGCACGATGCCATATGAAAGACGGATTACACTCGAGGGTAGAGGCTCGAAGATTGATGTAGTATTAGAAACCCCGATTTATTTGAATAGAGCTTCCTTCTATGAAATAGGACTTGCCGCACTATTTACATCTAATAGTATTCGAAATGTCACTAGTAAAAATAATAAGTTTACTATATATTGGAATGGTAAAAAAATTATTTTGAGTGTGGCAGAAGGTATTTATGAATTCGAAGATCTCGTGGCAAAAATAGAAAATTTGCTAACTATTAAACATGTAAAACTATTTATGCGGGAGTACACTCCAAAACTTAGTTTTTTTATCTCGACTATGCATTCTCCGTTTGACATTGATTTCAATGTATCGAACAGTTTTGGTAGTAGCTTAGGTTATCTGTTAAATGTATATGAGAAATATGCTAACCATGAATCGCAGCTGAATGAAATAGGTAACGTGAGCGTTAATAGCACAAATAACCAGATTGGTATTAAAATGAAGGGAGACAAAACAACTGTACTCACATTACCGGAAGGTAGTTACACTTTTTCGGAAATAGGAGCTCTAGTTCAAGAAGCAATAATTAACAACTTTCCTATTCTCGAAGAGGAGAATGACCCTCTAGATGGAGATAGTAAACTTATTACTATTACTTATGAAAAGACTTATCCTCGCTGTAAAATGTCTTCAAACCTAGACGTAGACTTTGATGTTTCCGACTCAATTGCTGATTTGTTAGGATTTTCACGACAAAAATATGAAGCTAATAAATTACATATTTCAGGGGAGATTATTAAAATTAATAACGTGAACTCGATTCGCGTATGTTGTAATCTCGTGTTAGGTTCCGGTTCCTACCTCAACGGTAAACAAACACATTCGTTATACAATTTTAAACCGCTTGTTCCAGCTGGCTATCCTATCGTAGTTCAACCGTCAACTATAAGCTTCTTACCGGTAAACACTAGTGTTATTCAACATATATCCGTCGTACTCGAAGATCAGTTCGAAAACCCAATCGACTTACAAAATGAGGATGTAACAGTAGAGTTAATTATTCGTCCAGTAAAAATACAGTAATCATATAAAACATAAAGCGTACTCTTATGTACTATCATTGGAGTAAGGAACAGTTCAACAACAACATCATGGTGGTAATTTACAACAACCAGTCAAAAAACCGAGGATTAAAAGAGGAAGCAGCCAGAGTAGTAAAATATAGAGTAAAGCTAAAAAAACAATCTCATCGTGTACGCGACAAGAACAAATCAACAGCAAAAAATAAAGAATTTTTACAGTCGCTAGGCTACCGTCTACTATAAGTTCTATTTCTCCTACGGAAACTACTTTACTCTCTTTTCGTGTGTAATCAAGGTAACATTACACTCTTTACGTGTGTAATCACTTTACAATGCTACCGACTGCCACAGGATAAAGCATATAAATTCTAATTCTCTACCAAAAACTACTTTAGTCTCTTTTAGTGTACAATCACGCTAACATCAAGGAGAAATATGTTCAACGTTACGGACAAAGTTATATTTGACAACAGAGTTGCCAGGCGGGAAGTAAGGAGCTATCATCCATATGCAGGCACGAAATATGAAAACAACGACGAAATTCGAGTTCCTGTACATAACCAAGAACATATCTTTTTACCCTCTGAAGCTGATGTTCACATCGAAGGTGAAATAGTTAGATCAAGCGCAGATAATACACCTTCACCAACAGCCGCTCCCGATCAAAACTTTGCAGCAAATCTCTTCGATGAAATTCGTGTTGAATTGAATGGGAAAGAGAGTGAAAGAACTCGACGTGTGGGTACGACTAGTGCTATAAAAACTTTCGCCTCTTATTCTAAAAATGAAATGCTAGCACTGCAAAATGCCGGCTATTTTCCATCAATTTCTACACCACCATACGAAGCTAATATTGCCCACGCAACTACAAAGCTGTTCCACGCAATTATCCCACTGCATGTTCTTTGCGGATTATTTGAAAACTACAGGAAACCATTCATAAACTGTAAACTTGAATTTATCTTTATTCGTTCTAGAGATGACAAATGTGCACTGTTTTCAGACAACGCGGAAGATACAGGTAAGGTCAAAGTACGAAATATGTATATAAAGCTACCAACTCTAATACTGTCCGACGAGAAAGAAGTTAAACGCATAAAGTTAATCCAAAAAATCCTTCTATTCCTGTA
The DNA here is from genome assembly GCF_040414725.1 of Anabrus simplex. Taxonomy (NCBI): domain Eukaryota; kingdom Metazoa; phylum Arthropoda; class Insecta; order Orthoptera; family Tettigoniidae; genus Anabrus; species Anabrus simplex. Next base: position 43,470,600 of record NC_090266.1, on the reverse strand, counting down.
GCATTTCGATCGTGGAGTTATCACGAGTTACCTACTATTCCAAATTCAACGAAAATTAATTGGACTGTTATGACTACGTCACAAATAGAAAAACCGAGGGTTTATATGCTTGCTTTCCAAACCGATCGTAAGAAAATTAATGCTTCTTCTTCTCTGTTCGATCACTGTAATATGCGATCCGTTGCCGTATTCTTAAATTCAAACTTTTATCCCTATGAAAAGGCTGTAGCTAATTTTAACAATGGCGACTGCAGTGAATTGTATGATATGTTCATCAAGTTTCATAATGCGTACTATCAGCTTGATGATAATCGTTCCGAACCGAATATATCTCGAAGTGAATTTCAATCGCATTGTCCTATTGTTGTTATTAATTGCATGGAACAGGTAGAATCGATAAAATCTTCCTCTGTAGATGTTCGCGTTGAAATTGAAACAAACGAACCTATTCCAGCCAACACTACTCTGCATTGCATTATTATTCATGACCGCATTATAAATTATAAACCACTAACGAATGAAGTATTTTTCTTCCAATAATCTTGCGCGAGTTCTTCTTCCTTTTTTTCTAATAGTGTATATATACGAGAGAGTGAGGATTCTCTGCTTCAGTTCTTCGATATCAAGCACACCATGAGTGCGAAACCCAGAGGAGTGATAGTTGACATTCAGAGGTTACCTACTGGAGGTTACGAGATAGCCTGTTGTAATATAGATTCGTCTACAAATGTGTTATCTACTGCTCTGTTAGGTATGAGTGTACCTAATTTAGATTTCACGCTTACATCGTTTTTCAATCTTCTCAGTGAACAACAATACCAATATCTGGTTGTGTGCAACTGTGTTAATGAGTTACGTCTATTAGCACTGCGAGAGTATCCTCGTACATGCATAATTGACTTGAACACTATAGAAGGTGTACCGGATTTAAGAACAATGCGTAACGAGTGTTTCCCCGTTGACTGTCCGCGCCATTTACCACATGTTGCAAGACATTCAGGCAGCTGTGCTATGTTCAACGTTCACGCAGTTCATAGTTGGTTAAAATCGTCAGATGGTGTGTTGAGAATAGTGTGTACAGTGATAAAAAAATTTAAGAAAGAAGGTGTGAGCAGATTCAATCAATTTGAGTGGGCTTTCTTCCCTGAAAACATATTATCTATTTACGAACAACGTCAGTTAAGTGCGCTCTGGCAGTATCTACCAGATCATCTGAAGGCGAACTTACACCATGCTTGTCAGGATTCAGGAGCTAACAACAACGACATCGTCCGAGCTTGATATCAGCTACTAATACATCAATTATTAAGGTGAAGAAAAAAAATAGATATAATAGCATCCCTTTTCCTTGCTTGCTTTTTCGATTTTATTCAGCTACTAATTTATTTTTTTCTCCTCTGCAGGTCTCTCCTCATAGTGGCAACATCAACAACAACAACACCAACAACAACAACGTCCGAGCTTGATATTAGTTACTATTTCATCATTTATTAAGTTAAAGAACAAAAAATATTAGTTTCCTTTTTCTTGTTTGCTTTTTCTGTTTTATGCTGCTATCAACTAATTTTTCTTTATTTTTTCCCGCCTCTGCAGGTCTCTCCTCTGGTGGCAGTCGAACTTTCAGTCTCTACAGATCTCTCCTCGTGGTTGCAGTTATAAATTCAATCGAAATTTTATATTTTAAAAAACCTCTGTAGTTTCCCATTCAATAAACTTGATTGTAAAAAATAAATATATTCTCTTTTTTCATTCTCCTACTCCTACTTTAGTTAGAGTAGAAGGAATAAAGGGAGAGGTTCTCCTACTCCTACTTTAGTTAGGGTACAAGGAATAAAAGGAGAGGTAGCGCAGGATAGTTGAAAGAAAAACAACATTTTGATCATCTAGTGTAGTTTTATTTTTTTTCGAAAAAGAAAAAAGATTAATTAAAGGTTTACAATGCACTTTAATATATGATAGAAAGTTAACTTACAGTACAATAGTATACAATGTACTTTATAAGAGAATGTATAAATACATTGCAATAAAAGAAACAGCGAATGAAATTCTATAAGATTACATTCTTTTTTTCATAATTAAATAAACTTAATAGTATACAATGTACTTTAAAAGTATAAATACAGTACAATACATTGAATAAAAGAAACAGCGAGTGAAATGTTTATCTAGTTTGAAATTCTATAAGATAACATTTTTTCTTTAATTTAATACAGAAGAAACAAAAGTTTCTAAAATAAAATGATTAAAGTAATCACAGGAGCTTCTCCTCTTATTACTTAATATTCACCTTCAGAGTAAGTTACATTATTTTTCATACAGAAGGGTAAACTGATGACGAAGTGGAGGAGGTGCTCACAAAAAAGCAAACCTACTTTGCAAGATAGCTATACATTAGTTATACTTCTTTTCTATGCAAGACTGTAATATCCAAATGGTAATGTATTAATTTTGTTATCTGTGATGTACCTTTTGTCATCATTAGCTGTGAGTGCTAGTTTGTATTGACGAACCGTGAACACAGAATGAGAATCGGAAGTAATGCACACTTGTAGTTTGGTCACTTGTTCACCTTCATATAGACAACGTCTATACTGATCAATTGTAAGGTGATCGACAACATTTTTTGACACTCTTAGCTTTACATGTAGGTTTCTCTTTTTCACACAACTTAATAGCATACATCTTTGGTCGCAAACCTACAAATTCTTCAACAATACTTCCACCGTTTTCATCCTTCATCAAACCTATTTCACCTGAATTTTTTCTTTCAATTTGGAAAGGATTATTTTCAACATAATTTCCTGTATCAAACAAAACTGAATTTTCCTTCATAAACTCATATATATCAAATGAAAAATTGTATATCAAACTCTCGGTGTCAGTGTATACTAGTTGTGAGTTTGAATCTGTGTTTCTCAAAATAACCTTGTAGTGAAAATTGTTCATTTTCATTTTTGACAAATCTAAAATTGTAGCACCGAGGTAAACCGGTTGATTGTGAAGAATTTGAAGTTTCCTCATTTCGATAATCATACACTGTTCGTTTACTATAATACGACGTTTGAAATTTGCTCTTGAGATCAACGTACGTGCACCAGAACGACCCTCCCGCTGTGTCGCGCAGCTTCCTTACGTTCATTAATGAGCGGCCAAAAATTGCGTTATTCATTAATTTATAAAAACTTTTCTCGAACTCATTTTTGCTAACTTTCGTTTCTCTGTGTTCAAATCAATGTAGCATTTTAACCATGCGATCTGATTAAACTGAATCGCTCTGTAAATGCGAGCTACATTCATACCTAATTCTACACACTGTTTTAATAGCCTATAATGAAGAACATACCGTTCCTTGTTGTAAAGAGTGCTCATTAGTTTCGTAGATTTTTCAGGACACAATGGATAATCGGCATGTTTATCATGAAGTTCTTGTGGGTAGATTAAATCAACTTCTACCATAACCCAACATCTGCTTCATCTCCTACATTCATAATGTCTAAATTCTCAACGTGTTCGACTCATTGAAAGCCGCCCGTTGGAAGAAACTGTTGCATAGCGAATCCATACAAATTGTTCACGTCAAAGTACATTATGTATGATTCCGGTTTGGACTCATCGTATGTTAACATGTACTTGTTATTTGCTACTGCAAGCCGCGTAACGCATTGCACATTACCACCGCGTATGGAGCGTTCGGAAAACTGCTGCATGTCGACATCTTGAAGTAATTCTAGATGGACAGCTGTTATTTTCTTCATACCACTCCATGCCATAGACGGTACCGTGTAGAAATGAGTGGCATCAATACCATATGTCTCTTTTCCACTCAATCTAAAGTTTTCAAATACATCGGCCAAGAGTAAAGTATCGATTTTCAAGTAAAGGTCAGAATATTCACCCAACGATTTACAATTAAACTTATTCCAAATAAGGTGAGCAAACGCGTAGTTTTCTTTCGAAACAGTTTCACCCTTTAAAGAGCTAAAGAATGAACTCCTTGACGGTAAACTAGTGTCGTCTAACACCTCCATACTAGTAACATATTCGTATGGAAATATCCCTTTCCGAGAAGCGAGTTTAAACTGTAAATCATCGGTGAAATACCGTCTCGTTACAAGCTTTGACTCGTCACTAAGTAATAGGGACATTTTGTCCAGCGAAAAAAGGAATAAAGTTGTAAGTGTCTATAAATGTTAGTTCAACACATTGTCTTTGGTTATAACGTATAAAGTTTGAAAATCCTTTGTATCGTTCCATGTTCACTGCTAATAGTTTAATGTTCGTTCTGAGATTTGTCACAACATCCCCTCCCTTCCTATGCACTTCTCTAATTATGAAATGACCGTCATAGGCTGTCAAATTATGGAATGCTACCGGCAAGATAGAAATTTTACGATACTGTAAGTTACACAATTGATGTGCTGATCCCCTGTAAACACCCGTTAAATGACAATGATCGCGAACTTTAATTTCATTATCTGCAATTTCCTTCTCGCATATGTGACATAATGTAGACGAGAGAAATTCACTTTTTTGCTCAACAGTTAATGGTAACATCGGTTTCGTTTCAAAATAATAGGGCGCAAGCGTGTCCACCAAGTTATACATCTCATCTACGAACCATTTAACACAATCACTACCTCGATAGAGTTTGAAAGAGCACAAATCTCTGTCAAAACTACAGTGTAAATAATATGCTACGCTGTATGGCACATGTTCGTGAATTGGAGTTGAATGTGACGTGTTATCATTTGGAAAACAAGTAGACACAGGTTTCAGTATGCATTCTGTGTCAGCATACACAATAAAAGGCACTGTCTCTTTAACCTTATACTCTACAAAGTACACTAGCCGTTCGCTATCCGAAGGCGTTATACTTTTGCCCACCGGAAATTGTATACAGTTATTAGTGTGCAAAACCTAATTTTTCCTTATTGTAAAAGTAAGACAAACACCGTCTGCAAATATAAATTCTATTATGGTTCTTCGTAAGAGATGAGTGCACAAGACGTGGAAGATTCTTAATCAAACAAAAGTGATACTTCTCACTGTCGCCGATCTGAAGCATTAGAAGATCTACGATCTTTTCACACGTTTAATGTGAAATGTACAAAGGTACAAGAGTAAACTCTTTTTTGTCATCATTCTGTCCTATGCACACCCAGTTGTTCTCGTCATACTGCGCTCCGAATACATTCACGGAGATTTCGTTTTATTCTTCAAATTTGCTCATGTATCTAATTTCCATCGGGATTGGTATGTCTTTTTAATTTTTAATTTAAAATTGCATTATAATGTGGATAAGAAGAAATGCGATCTACATGGTGTTTAGCTGGAACTAAGCCAGCAACTACACTCCACGCAAAGCAAGCATCACGTGTGTTCTGCAGATTAATAACTGCTTTCTTGTTTCTAATTGCTGTAGGCAACGTTAGACTAGTTGGCGACTTGCCCACGTGAAAACCTACAATTTTATTAATGTTTATCCGCAATTCGCGTATTCGTAGCAGAGACCATCGCGAATCACGAGTCTCGAACTCTGATAATTTTTTCAGAATCGGTTTCGTTACATGTTCGTTGTACCATTCTCTTAAATTAGTACCTTCAGTAATTTCAGCGTTCCTTGAATGAAAATAATTGTTATCGATTTTATCGTGAAGGACATGTTGTGTGCAGAGAACGGTATTTACTTTTAATGCTTGTGTCTTAAGTGCTTCCTTCACGTATTTATTAAACCACACGTAAGATTTATCTAGGGACTCTTCGCGGAGTAAGAAATCATTGTTAACATTTACCACCGCGAGTGTGTACACTCTGCGCCGAAAAGCTTCCTCGATTTGTTTACACTGGAAAGCAGACAAATCTTCTATCTGAAAAGTTAGTCCATTAACAGCGCTAGCGAAAAATAAATTTCTAACATCCGATTACGCATTTCCTCTAGCTCGTTAAGATTTTCAATCAGCTCGAACTGAGCTTCTTCTCGCTCCTCGCTAGGTTCCAACCGATATGAAATTAGTATTGATCCATTTACCTCCCTCATAAACTCGCGAATGAGTTCAAACGCTCTATCAAAATGAGCTTGTATTCTTCCGTCATCTTCATCTGTCTGTAAATTAATGTCTAGTTTTCTACGTTTGCTCCATGACTACAAAAATAATTACGTTTTGGTGCTAAATTTTTCTGCGTTCTCAAGACAAGTCCAGCAGTTGCTGTAGCAACGACTTATCAAGAATGTATTATCCGTCATCACCCAGTATAACCAACGAGCTAGCTCACTCCCTGCTACATCAAGTGAACAGTGAACAGCTTCGCTTGGAAACTCGTCTTGAAGCTTCCCTAACAATGTATTCCGGTAATAGGAAATTTTATTCGATTCTTGTGAAGAAAAGGAAAATTCAATCTTGTAAATTTCTTCGAATGTATTATAGCCTACAAATAGTAAAAAATGTTCATTACTTGAGAATTCACTTAAAAGAAATCGCACTACAGCAGCTGTCACCTCCTGCTGGCTTTCATATGCTTTACACAGGTTCGTCACATATACTGTAAAATGAAAAAGTGCACACCCTCTGTTCCATAGTTCAATACAATTAGCACTCACTTGTTGTTGTTGTTGCTCAGTTGTCCCGCATCATCTTCAACAGGCTGTGAAGAAGCGACCACTTCCTCCTCTCGATGTGATTGCAGACGCCGGCTCTGTATGCATGGATATGCTTGATGTTCTGTTCCTGGCTTAATCTCAACTTTCTTCCACTTCATCATAGCAACACCTCGGACCTGAAAAGAAGCAGCACATACTATTTTCAATTAACAAAACAATTATACAAATACGGTGAAAAAAAGTTACATTAAGAACGAAAATACTCTCTGCATACTTACTTAGTTAAAATAGATGTCCTAACTGTTGACATTCTACTGTAGGAAGCACACTTGATGGTAGCCCCTCTCTATGCCTTTGTACATCATTTTCAAGTTGTTTTTTAAAGAATTTATTTCTTCTATTTCTTCTGCTGTAAGTTTTGCGAATCGCGCCGGCAGAAAAACACTCACAGTCTCCTCATCTTCCCCTTCTATATCAACGATTATTTTCCTCCCAAATCTTGTTTCTACCGCTCTCAGCGCTTTAACCTTAAATGGATGGTTAAGTTGCAACTCGCTTAGTTTTCTATTATGAAGTTGTGGTGCCTTTACAATTTTGTTTAATTTCATTAACATATCCATTCTGTTGAAGCTGCTATATCTTTTTAAAATTAACAAACTAAATAAACTTACACTTACTGAAGAGGAAAGAAAAGTAGTAGTAGTAGTAGTAGTAGTAGTAGTAGAGAACTCTTCCAACTAGATGATAGTTTTCATGTCGTGCTCTGTTCCTTAAATACTCCCTGCCACCACCTTCACTCTTCACCAGTGGGCTGGACTTGTCACTGGTTCACCTTCACTCGAAATTACAACCTACAATAAACGTCCTGTTCGTTATAGAGATAACCTTCAACAAGTTAGAAAGCGGATCTTGCCTAGTAACAGCTGCACTGTAGCACTCCTTAGTGTTTCCCCCTCACCCACAGTAAGAGAGGAGGGAGGGATCATTTTTTTACATAAACTAACATCCTGTTTAGCTTTCACCAGCAAGTGACCTATTAAAGCAAATCCTGTACCTTGCCCACAAGAGTAACCTTTCAAGAAAATTAATTACCTCTGACATAATGACCTCTGAGTGTGGTGTTCTCATTCCACATGTAGTTGACCCCCTTAGCTAGTGAAAGCCACTCCAGCAAGTTACCTTTTAAAGCAAATCCAGTCACAGTACCTTGCCTCACACCTTTCAAGAATTAATTACCTCTTACATAAAGACCTCCGAGTATGTGTAGTTAATATTCCACACACGCCTTAGCAAGTAAGAGGCCCCTTCAGGGAGGGAAGTGCACGGGCATGCGCAGTGGCTGCGGCTGGTCCAGAACTCTTCTCAGGCAGCGCTGGTCCAGAACTCTTCGAAGTACTCTACTATCGTCATTACCAAGCACGCAAAATAACAATAGAATATTACAACTACCGTATTACTCCTTCAGCATGGAGTTAATTTACTGTTGTACCAATAAAGAACCGTAAATTCTCTGCCAAAAAAATTAATAGAATTTGGAGGAATCTGCTTAGGATCTTTTTTCAGAAAGACATTCCTCAGCCTCATTTTAGAAAGACGTTTATGATGTCTAAGTTATTAAAATTTATTGCCGAAATATCAGTACGCTTTTATGAAAGTGAGGAGCACATCGGACTCCATAAATATTTTATTCACAGATCTGTTGCTCACAGACCTTTGCAAACAAGGAACAATTGCTGCAGTTCTTGATATAAAATATGCATACAATGTTGTGCCTATACATATTTTATTGAAACAACTCAATAATTTCAAACTCCGCAACATTTTTATTAATATATTAAAAAGTCTATTACAGGCGAGATGGCCTTGCGGTTAGGAGTGCGCGACTGTAAGCTAGATACTACTCATCAGGCGTTATTTAAACTTCGTGGAAAATGATTCAGCAGCGGTGTTGATTATGAAGAAAGTCACTCGCAGATGTACCTGTTGTCTTAATTTGATCTCCGATTTCTTTTAGAGAGTTTAAGGAATAATTATTCATTACTTCAGTATCGAAGGATGTATCTTGAGTATGAGTTCGGCTATTTTCTTGTACTGTAACATCCCATACCACCTTGCATTTGTTGGGTGCTTTCTCAATGTATTTTTAGAAGCTAAAGTTTTAGCATGGATACCGGTAAGTTTAATTTTGTATAACTTTTTACATTTAAAATAAGCTTTAGCCTATACACGCCATTCTGCTCGGTTCCGCCTGGACAAGAGCTTTTATAATTTCTGTAGCGCAAAAGCATTCTTCCTCCATACTATGTCAATTCATCAGTATACCAGTTCAACTTCTTGCTTTTAAGTTTAGCATTATAACTAATTTTCACCAGTGGTGAACATAAATGCCACAATTCAACCAATTTATTCAAACAGTTTTCAAATACAGTTTCATATTATTTTCTCCTATTTGAATTTCAAATGCTTAGCCCTAGTTAATTTGTTTCAGATTTTTTATAAATTTTCTTTGAGTCATCAGCCCATAGACTGGTTTCATACAGCTCTCCATGCCACCCTATCATGTGTTAACCTTTTCATTTCTACATAACTACTGCTTCCTACATCCGCTCTAATCTACTTGTCATAATCATACCTTGGTCTACCCCTACCGTTCTTACCACCTACACTTCCTTCAAAAACCAACTGAACAAGTCCTGGGTGTCTCAAGATGTGTCCTATCATTCTATCTCTTCTTCTCGTCAAATTTAGCCAAATCGATCTCCTCTCACCAATTCGATTCAGTATCTCTTCATTCGTGATTCGATCTATCCATCTCACCTTCAGCATTCTTCTATAACACCACATTTCAAGAGCTTCGATTCTCTTTCTTTCTGAGCTAGTTATCGTCCATGTTTCACTTTCATACAATGTCACGCTCCACACGAAAGTCTTCAAAAAATCTTTCTAATTTCGATATCAATGTTTGAAGTGAGCAAATTTCTTTTCTTAAGGAAGCTCTTCCTTGCTTGTGCTAGTCTGCATTTTATGTCCTCATTACTTCTGCCATCATTAGTTATTTTATTACCAAAGTAATATATAAATAGGTTTATATGTTAATATAATTGTCACGCTGACTTTTTACCCAAATCAGAACAGGTTCGTCATTGTAAATTATGTCAGCTGGTTAAGATATAAGGAGGACGGATGATTTATTTTTTAAATAAATCTCTCTCTCTCTGCTATGATATGTGGCCTTTTTAGTCTGTGTTCCATAAACTGCTCGGCAGAAGGAAGGGGAAGGAGAAAATTGGTTTCACTGCTCTTATTTATTCCATGGATGATGATGTCTGCAAATTTCTAGAAACGCGTTTTGTACAAGTTCCGTGACATTGTTATTTGATCTGTGGAAGCGGTAATGTCTTGTGAGATGCAAATGTTGGTGTAATGATGTAATTGCTTTGTTTTCCAATTATTCGGTAAATTAAAAGTCATGATGAAGTGATCAAGTTGTTCGGCTCGTGATATTAGTACTTCTGTAACAAAATAGTGGATACGATGGCGTTGGACGAGTCTAAACCTCAAAGTGAGGTTATCTTTAATAAGGTTCTGCCTTATTCTGATCGTATTGATGTTGAATCGCAACGATTACTGAATGACATTAAGGAAAATCTAGGTAAAGCGCTATTATTGCGTGAAATTCGCCCAGGAGCAGGAATTTGGGCCGATCTTTTGTTCAGGTAAGTGTATAAATCCGTATTTCGTTTGGGAGCTTTATTCGTTGACATTTGAACAGCTCATTTAAGCGTTTTCTCGATAATCTCATTTGGTTGTCTTCGAAGACACAAATCGTATTTTTAAATATGAACGAATGATTGACTGTATTGCATTTTCCAAATGTTTGGCGAACTTGTATTGTCATCGTCCGATGCATTAGTTAATTAATTTAGAGGTTTTTTTTTCTATTTGCTAAAAATGTTGTTTGAGTCATCAGCCCATAGACTGGTTTGGTGCAGCCCTCCATGCCACCCTATCCTGTGCTAACCTTTTCATTTCTACGTAACTACTGCATCCTACATCTGCTCTAATCTGCTTGTCATAATCATACCTTGGTCTACCCCTACCGATGGGATAGGAAAAGACTAGGAAGTGGAAGGAAGCGGCCGTGGCCTTAATTAAGGTTCAGCCCCGGCATTTGCCTGGTGTGAAAATGGGAAACCACGGAAAACCATCTTCAGGGCTGCCGACAGTGGAGCTCGAACCCACTATCTCCCGATTACTGGATACTGGCTGCACTTAAGCGACTGCAGCTATCGAGCTCGGTAATTAATTTAGTGTTACCTTATCAGAATGTTCAATTTCAGGACATTCTATTTGAAATCGTGGGACTTTTGATTAAAAGTAAGACAGGATAAATTTGTATAAATTGACACCCCGCAGCCCAACGTTTATAACATTATAAGAAAGTGAAAATAATGCAAATCTTACTTGGAATTCGTTTTAGAGGGGAGATGTATTCATTGCGATGTCTAGGAACTCACTACCCAGCCCCCGAAGTACATTTACTTTTATAACCTAATAAAGAGCAGTGCACGAATCCCTCATGCTCCAAGCAATCATACGCCGGTATTAGTTCAGCCCGAGGGCCCCTGTATTTGTAATGTTACAAGTAACTGGAATTAGTGAAATCTTACTTGGAGAGCATCTCAGAGGAGAGATGTGTTCATTGCGATTTCCAGGAAACCACCATCCCGCCCCAAGAAGCACATTCACTTTTATAACCTAGTTAAGATTATTACAGGCCCTTTTCATTTCTGTAGTAGCTACTTGTATTCCTGTTCGCCAATGTAAAGTGGCACGCGTTCTCCTTCTTGTCAAGAATGTTGATCATAATCAGTTACCAACCGCAGCACAATAAAAGCGCAAGTAAGTGTAACATGTGAAGAAAACAATGTACAATACAGAATAGCAATAAAGATATGTGAAACTTACCTTAATTTAAGAGGAGGGTAGAGGGTTTCTGCAGCCTTGAGGAATTTGTGCACCCGGGCGTTTAAGAGGAATGAGCTCTTAAAGAGAGATTCAGTAAGATAACTGTGGAAAAATCGGGTCGCTTTGCGGCTTCTATCCGTCCAGACCAATGGTGTTGTCCACGGCAAGAATCCTAACCGTCCAGACCAATCGTCTTTTCTAGATCCTGTCCTAACCGTATACGGAACTAGGGGCCTAAGGCCGTTTCGCGGCTTCTAACTGTCCTGACCTATGGTCTTGTCCATGACAAGAATCCTAACCGTCCAGACCAATGGTCTCCACGGCAAGAATCCTAACCGTCCAGAGCAGTCGTGTTGTCTAGATCCTATCCTAACGTATATGAAACTAGGGGCCTAGGGCCGCTTCGCAACTTCTAACCGTCCAGACCAATGGTCTTGTCCATGGCAAGAATTCTAACTGTCCAGACCAATCGTCTCCTCCACGGCTAGAATCCTAACCGTCCAGAGCAATTGTCTTGTCTAGATCCTATCCTAACCGTATATGAAACTAGGGGCCTAGGGCCGCTCTGCGGCTTCCAACCATCCGGACCAATGGTCTTGTCCACAGCAAGAATCCTTACCGTCCAAATCAGTCGTCTTGTCCAGATCCTATCCTAATCCTAATCCTAACCGTCCGCATGGCAAGAATGGTGAACAATCGAAGCATAGTTCCTAAGTACAGAGGTTGGCAGCACTGAGCACTGATGCAGAACATCCTTTCTGAGAAGGCCGCGAGCGAGTAAACAAACAACAGTCGTTGCGCGTCTGTGTGAATGGGGGTCCCACGGGCTGAACTAATGATCATACGCCTTCCAGCAATCCGATATTATAATACTTCCCGGCAGTATCCAGTCCCTTATGACTTTGAGCAAAGTCTGTTTGTCCCTTCTCTCGAAGGTACAACAAAAAAGTTTTTATGATTCTCCCTCTCCACGCCTCCAAAACACCACTGTCCGTCTGCACGTCTCCCCCTATTATACTTCATTTTACCAAACTTTCAATTTCGACAATAATACTAGGCCCACCAATTTTTTTTATTAGCCACCACCCATTCTACACACATCTCTCGACAGAAACTGGAACAATCAACTGTAGTTTTGTTACAAAAACCCGATTCAGGCTTCACAATAGGACCCGGTGGTTTAGGTTGAATGCACCACAGGATGATGAAATCCTATTTTGAAGAGCTTCAAATTAGACCCTTCGAAGAAAGTGTTTTCCTGTGCACTCACAAACCTTTCGCACCTCAATCGACGACGACACGAAAAAATTATACGAGTGCCGTTCACACTCGGAGTCAGTTTAACTTCACGACCACACTTTTCACACACTGGGTGATTAGAAAGTAAGGCGTGACTTTCATACAACTGCACTAAATCATTCACCTTCGCGTCATAATCATGTACTGTCGGCAGCCCTGAAGATAGTTTTCCATGGTTTCCCATTTTTGCACCAGGCAAATGCTGGGGCTGTACCTTAATTAAAGCCACGGCTGCTTCCTTCCCATTCCTTGGACCTGTCTGTGTCACTGCGACGTAAAGCAAATAGCAAAAAAATATTGTATTTTAGACATAAATATTACATGGAACAGCTAAAAAAGCAGGCCTTATAACACGCTTTTTACAGTTGGAATGGATGCTCCCTATTCCAGGGTGTGGACTCCAAATTCCTTCCTTTTCAACTTTCGTGTAGATATTACCAATAATACAACTTAAACTTAAAAGCATTTTAGTCTATCAAAACACTAATGAAAACAAATGAAACGTTATAACATATACATAAACCACATTTATCAGGAATGATATTTTTTGTTCTACAAGAAGATCTTTTGATTCTATCAAATCAGTTTTAACGATGCATATATACAACTAGCTGCTACCTGCAGCTTTGATCACATGGATTTCATAATTTGATGAAAGTAATCATCCTCACTACCGCACTAACACATTTTGTGAAAATTCCGAAGGTGTAAAAACTCACTGAAAAATTGAGTTTCATTTACCCCAGTACCTCTTTGCAAACCATGTTTGTGGTATTGCCTTCTGGGTCTAAGATATCAGGGGGGATCAAATATAAACGGGATGTTATTTTTTATTTAAATGCATTTTTTGAAAAACACAAGGCAATTAAAATTTATTTTGCACATAGTTTCCTGCTTTGGAAATGCATTTGTCCCAGCATATGGGCAGCTTTTTGGTGCCTTCATCGTTAAAAGAACAGGGTCGTGTCACCGGCCAGTTGCGCACGAAGTCTTCCACACTCTTGTCATCTTCAAATCGTTGCTCACCTAGAGATTCTTAAGCGGTCCTAACAAATGGAATCAGAGGTCGATAAGTCCGGGCTGTAAGGTGGGTGATCAAGTGTAGTCCAATACATTTCCTGTAGCTTGGAGACAGAGCTGCAGAATGGGGCCGCGCATTGTCGTGGAGGAGGATGACCTATCGAATCGGTTGGTCTCGTCTTTTGCGGCGATATGCCACCCTCGCCTTGGTCAACAGCTCACAGTAGTAAGCTGCATTGATTATGCGTCACTCGTGCAAAAAAAAAATCAGCAGAATACCTCGCCGATCAAAAAATAAAGACGGTTGCAAGAACTTTGCCAGCTGACAGTCGAGTCTTGGCTTTCACTGTTGCTGCCTCCCCTTTCCTCCACCACTCCTTACTTTCTTGTTTGGATTCGGGAGTGTAGCGGTGGACCCTTGTTTCGTCGCAGGGGACAATCCAGCTCAGAAATGCATCACCTTCTTCGGCAAGCCTTGCTGTAAGTCTTCGACAGACCTCCAAGCATCTTAATTTCAGATTTTCGGTCAGAAGGAGAGGGACCCATCTGGAACACACTTTACGGAACTGTAGGTTGTTTGTGATTATTGCTTGACGGCTCCCATAACTGATTCCGACTTGTTCTACAATTTCTGATACTCTCGCCTGTCGATCGTCGGCAATAATGTCTTTAACCACAAAAATGTTTTCGTCTGTAATGCTGGTCCAAGGACGGCGATCATGTTGCTGATTTTCCACACGTTCTCATCCTTCTTTGAACATTTTATGCCAGGCAGACACATGCGTCCTTGACAGTGCTTGATCACCAAACTGTGCAGTCAATCTCTGGCAAATTTCCACTGCAGTAACTCCTTCATGAGCAAGAAATTTTATAATTTTGCATTGCGCAGTGGAGAGGTGCACCTGTTGTTCAGACATTGTGAGCATTACTGATGAAACAGCAGGAAATATCTAACAGCACGCTTACCCCACTCCTAACGGTCCCACCTAAGCATAGCAGAAGCGCAGGGCCAGTCCTACCAACTGTTGATGTTCAGGAACAAAATTATTGTTTATATTTGGTCGACCTTTGTAAAAATGCTACTGGCAGGGATAACTCTATATCATGCGCCATAGAACTGTTCATGCGAGAAATAGCCCTCTCTCAAGTCAAAAAAAGAAGAAGAAAATACAGGTTTTTTAAAAGGATTCCGAATACCAATTTCCATGTCTGCAACATCTGCAGTTTTTGAGATATAAGAAACCTCATAAAAATAATTCAACCCCTTAGTCAGCCCTTCCCCCCTCCCCCTCCTTAAGTGGATTTTCCTAAAACAGTCATTTTTTGAGGTATAAGTATCCTTATCGAAATAATTCAACTCCTAATATGTAGATGTGTATAAGATAAATCAAGAAAATTCAACTCCTCCTTCACTTTATTTCGACCCCAGCCCCTTAAGTGGATTTCCCCCCCCCCCCCAAAAAAAAAGTGTTCCTTTATATTTAAAGGAGATTCCAAATACCAATTTTCACGTCCGTAACATCTTCACTTTTTTTAGATATATCCTCAAAAAGAATTTGACTAATTTTTTTCTTCTTTTCACCCCCCCACCGAGCTCAATAGCTGATGTCGCTTAAGTGCTGCCAGTATCCAGTATTCGGGAGATAGTGGGTTCGAACTCCACTGTCGGCAGCCTTGAAGATGGTTTTCCGTGGTTTCCCATTTTCATACCAGGCATATGCTGGGGCTGTACTTCAATTAAGGTAACGGATGCTTCCTTTCCACACCTAGCCTTTTCCTGTCCCATCGTCGCCATTAGACCTATTTGTCGGTGTGACGTCAAGCAACTTGTAAAAAATTTTCACCCCCTTAATTGAATATTCCAAAAAAAGGGAAAAATATGGGTGTCATTATTTCTAAAGCAGATTCCAAGTACCAGTTATCATGTTTGTAACATCCATTTTTGAGATGTATCACCACAAAAAGAATTCAGCCCCTTTTTTTAGTTCTTTTAACCCCCCTCTTAAGTGATTATTCTGGAAAATAAATATGTGGTCCTTTAATTTTAAAGGATGTTCTAAATACCAATTTTAGAGTGTGTAACATCTTCGGTTATTGAGATTTATAAGAATCCTTGTAAGGAATTCAATTTTTTCACTTCTTCCTTCCCCCCTGGTGGATTTTCCGAAAACAAAAAATTTACGTGTTACTTTATTTTAAAAGGAGATTCCAAAATCCAAGTATCACGCCTGTAACATCAGTTCTTGAGATATAAGTATTCCCACAAAAATAATTCAACCCCTTTTTCACTTCTTTTCACCCCCCCCCCCCCCCCCCCCCACTTAAGTGGCTCTTCCTATAACAAAAGTATACGTGTTTCGTATCTTTAAAAGGACTTTCCAATACCAATTTTCATGTCTGTAACAGCTTCAGTTTTTGAGCTGAAGTTTGTGTTTGCGATCTACAAAGTGAACGGTGATACTGAGGTATTGCAAGAGACTATCCTCATTATTTCTGTATTGAAAGTCTGTTAAAAGCAGAACAGTAAAGCTTTGATTTCCACCTATTCAATACATTAAAAGCAATTATAAAATTAGGATCTCATCCTTATTTTATTGCTTAGTTGTTAAAACATAGGACTTGTTTTGTTCATATTCTGAATATTTTCAGCTATAAATATTATTACAAGGTTAAATTGATAACATTGTTCTAGAACTTACACTTATGGTTTGCCATTAACAAACTTATCCATAATAAGCCTTACAAACCACTTAAATATAAAACTTTTGTATATTACATTGTCTTATTGAAAATAATATGACTATTTATTGAGTTTGAAACTTTAAAACCTTATTCTAATATTTAACCCTGACAGTAACACGTCTATAAATATCGCTTTAGTTACACCACACGTTTCGAAGACGTGTCACTCAAAACCTATTATTTAAAGTTACATTAAAGTTACCAGATGGAATGAACAAGGAATAGAGGTGGTGGAGGGGATAACTCTCCCCTCCTTAAGAGGAATAGATGGGATTCATTCGCACAACACGTCAGAAAAACGTATGGTGTTACTGTCAGGGTTAAAATACAATGCCATTACTTAGTCTCTATATAAATACATTCATAATCTGTTGAATTGCTGAATGTCTTAAGATATTTTTTGTATACACATTGAAACATTTTGTTACAACTCTCGTAAACTTTTTCACTTGTTGTACCATATGGAATTGGAATCTTAATACACTCTCAAGACAGCTGAGTTAGCTGACAAAACTGATGCGCACCGTTGATTATAGGTTATGAATTTTGTCCTACATTAAATATTTAACTTCAAAATTTGTCGAATTCACAAATTGCTTGTAGTCTTAACCAGTGTACGGCAGTCGTACAGACGTAAGCAGGGACTCAGTCAAGTGATGACAGACAAGCTTTGGTGATATGCAAGTGGTAATTTCATCAACGTTTACATAAGTAAGTCTGTTGACATATCTGTAACAGGAAATTTATTTCGTAAGAATATGCTGAATGGTTAAAATTTGAAGGAGCTAACGTTGAAGGATCAGCACTTACCCTTTCTACTCCTGCCTGCATTTTCACAAGATGTACCCACTACGAAAAATTTGTCTAGCACTATTTTCACTGAGAATGAAATAAGTTTACTCAATAAAGGATCTAAATTCAACTGGCCTAACCCACACGTAATGGAAGACTTGATAACTACAATAGCAGAAGCAGAGTCGAATGTAGGACAAGTACTAGTAGATTCGCAAAATGATACTAGGTAGGATATCAAAAAGAAGGTTCCTACCTCTGTTGAAGAATTAATAAACTATTTAGATTCTACTTTATCTAAACAAATCAATGGTTTAAGAACCAAAATTAAGAATAGCAATTTAATTGTAACTAAAACAGGCAAAGGTGAAACTACAGTTCTCTTAAACATGATTACATTAAAAAACAGAAGCATTTTTTCAGATAATAATAATTTCGTGTGGCTGTTTCTAGACGAGTGCAGCCCTTGTAAGGCAGACCCTCCGATGAGGGTGGGCGGCATCTGCCATGTGAGGTAACTGCGTGTAATTGTGGTGGAGGATAGTGTTATGTGTGGTGTGTGAGTTGCAGGGATGTTGGGGACAGCACAAACACCCAGCCCCCGGGCCCTTGGAATTAACCAATGAAGGTTAAAATCCCCGCCCCGGCCGGGAATCGAACCCGGGACCCTCTGAACCGAAGGCCAGTACGCTGACCATTCAGCCAACGAGTCGGACATTTTTTCAGATAATAATTATGTAGCCTAATAACTAATAAAGACCCTATAAATAAAATTCAGAAGAACCTAAAGAATATACTTAAAAATTCCACTTTTCTAATTAACAAACGAGAGTATAAAAAAAATGATCAATATGAATCCCAAATTACCAAGGGCTAAAGCTCTACCTAAAATCCATAAAGCAAACCAGTTCTCTTTCCACACCGTTAGCGCGAATGATGTTAAACGTGTGGTGTACTCTATCACTTCTGATGCGACAGGTAATGATGGTATCTCGAAAAAATTAATTAAAAACATCATCGGGGCTGTACTACCAATACTGACTCACATATTTAACTACTGCCTGACCAATGGAGTATTCCCTAACGTTTGGAAAGGCGCACTAATAAGGCCTATCCCGAAAAACAATACCTTGGATTCTCCATCAGATTACCGCCCTGTGTCCATCCTGCCACCCCTCGCAAAAGCACTCGAACGTCTGATTCGTGCACAAATCACTGTATACCTGACCCAAAATTCCCTCCTTGACCTTTTTCAATCCGGCGTAAGAAAAAGGACATAGTACCGCGACAGCATTACTGCGAGTTACGGACAACATCAGACAAGCGATAGACCAACGATATGTGACTGTAGCACCACTACTAGACCTAAGCAGCGCCTTTGGCACAGTTAGCCCGGGGTTACTACTGCTGAAACTCTGTAGTTTCAACTTTAATATGACATCTCGTAAATTTTGTAGCTCCTACCTCACTGACCGTTGTCAATGAATATCAGTGGGAAGAATGTACTCAGGATGGCACAACAAGTCAATAGGTGTCCCACAGGGGTCGGTTTTGGGCCCACTTTAATTTGTTGTTAGTGTGAACGACATAGGGGACGCATTGAAATATAGCAAGTATCATATCTGTGCAGATGATCTTTAGATTTATTATCACTCATATCCACAAGACATAGCTGTAGCCATTGACAGAGTAAATTTTGACTTACGATGACTGAATGACTATGCGAAAAATAACAGCTTGTTAATAAATCCTAACAAAACTCAGGCTATTATATTTGGTACCAAACGAAACCTTCACTGGTTAAAAAGTAGACATGCACCCCAATTATTTTAAATAATATTGTCCTGCCCTATTGTACGTCAGTAAGAAATTTACACGTTATAATGACTGAGACACTAAATTGGACTGAACAAGTGACAAATACATGCCGTGAAGTGCAGAAATCCCGTTTTCCTCTCAAACGCTACTCTACTATATTTCCAAAACATCTTAAAATACAACTGGTAAAATCCCTAATCTTACCAATTCTAGACTAATGCGACACTGTACTTACGGACATATCTCATGACAGTGACAAGATGCTTGAACGGAGTTTAAACACCTGTATTCGATTCATATTTGAGCTGCGATATGGTTCTCACATTTCACCTTATTACAGGGAGTTCTCATGGCTTCATGTTCATGAGCGTCGCAGTCTCCACATGTTGTCCCTTTTGCATGGAGTTCTAAACACAGGTGTACCGAATTATCTCTCTTCAAAATTTAATTACCTCTCCTCCTATCATAACCACGATACACGATCTGGCTCCTGTTTAACAATATCTCTCAGTCACTCCAGGACCTACAACCGCTCCTTGGTAGTCACTGCTGTGAGGCTGTGGAATACCTTACCCGCTACCATTAGGGATTTGCGTTCTCGTAGGAGGTTTAAGATGGATTGCCGAAATCATTTTCTGAATACTTCTAGCTGACTTTTCGATGTGTGAAGTGTGAATGAGTGGGTGAATGAGCATATTTTCATAAAAGTTAGAAATATATTTGCTAGTTATAGGTTTGTACTGTGTTTCCGTCTCTTATTATCACTGGTGTTAGTTTATATTTATTATCATGTACATTTAGATTGTCATGTTGTACATTCTATAATCGTTTTTTTTATTACAATCTCCATATTTTCTGTTAGTACTATATTATTTTAAAAATATTTTTTGTATTTAAATATTATACTGTATGTATGTTAATTATTTTTAAATATTGTGGTTAAATGTAAGAGAAGGCCTTGAGCCCTAACTTCGCCACGAATAAAGACGAATTACTTACTTACTTACTTACTTACTTACTTACTTACAAATATGCCTGTTAGACCTATAATCAATAGTAGAGGAAGTCCTACTTATAAAATCTCAAAATTCTTCCACCAATTTTTAAAGAAACATTACAAATTTAACAGCGATTCCATGATCAGTAGTTCAATTGAATTTTGCGAAAAATTTAATAGTTTCAGCTTACAATCGCATCACAGGATGTGTTCCTATGATATAACCAATATGTAGCCAAGCATACCTATTAAAAAAACCGTTGAAATCATCAGGCTTAAATTGAAATGGCGGACAGTGCATAGTCGGACAAGGCAAGGCTCCTGATTAACGTTAAGTTTGAAGGTGTACTTTCGCAGTGTAAACGATTTGTGATGCTAATCCTTTTCCTAGCATTGTTGTGCGTATACAGAAGTGTTAGTGACATGATACTTGTGATTAACATCTACCAGGAAACAAAAATATCATGCCGGGCAAAGTGAAGCAAGTGCCTATGGAGAGCTTGGTGAAGCAAGCCGTCCAGGACACGCTGTGTAGCAAGGACACCTTGAGCACGTTTGCCAACCTAATACAGGAGCAAGTGACAAAGGTAGTGGTAGAACAATTGCAGGAGTCTGTAGACTTCAATACTAAGGTAATTGAAGACTTGCGGAGTGCTCTCGAAGATAGGGACAAAATCATAAAGAGACTAGAGTCCCAGTTACAGGAGAAGACAGACGATCTGGAACAGTACACGAGGCGCCAGTGCTTGCGAGTGTTCGGTGTAGCAGAGTCCGCACATGAGAACACGGACGACATTATTTTAAATATTGCTGAGGAAATTGGGGTCGATCTCAGTCTAGAAGACATTGATAGGTCACACAGGGTAGGGAAAAGAGATGGCGGTCGTCCGAGACCAATAATAGTGAAGTTTGTGTCCTGTCAGAAGAGGAATGCAATGTTCACAAACAAGAAAAAAACTGAAGAGCACAAACAAAACTATCCGAGAAGATCTCACTCCCCTGAGACTACAGCTCCTCCAGGAGGTAATTTCGAAGTACGGCGTAAAAAATACGTGGTCGAAGGATGGGACAGTGATAGTGAAACGAGGTGACAGGAAAATTCGGGTCACAAATCGCCAAGAACTAAACAGCATTAGTTAATCATGAGCCTAAGCTAAAACTAGGCGATAATTGTAATTCAATAGGAAAATACCTAGAATTGTAAATATCTGTTAAATGTAATTGATAACTTAGATTAGGCTTAACTAAATTCCAGGGAACTAGTTCAGTTAGCATTTAGAAACTGTCAAGTTGGCGTTTCTTAGGCTAAAGGAAACAAATGTCTCTAATTACAGCCTGCAAACCTCCCCTCCCGAAACGCAGACCGGTCAAACTACAACCACCCCTTCCCAAACCACTGCTGGCTGCCCCAGTGGCATTCCTCCTGTACCCCCAGGCTCTCTGCAGGTGGGGCCACGTGAACACACAGAGCCTTCTTTCCCATTTCACTGAATTCTCAGACATATTCTCCCACAACAACTTCCATGCCATATTAATATCTGAGACATGGTTGAAACCAAGTATCCCGTCTTCACTAGTACATATGGAGGGTTACACGCTGATAAGAAACGATAGAGTAGGAAAAGGTGGGGGAGGCGTAGGGATATATCTGTGCAAGGATATGAAATTCAAAGAATTATGCAAAACACCAAGTGAATTTCACAACGGGCCGGAGTTCCTATTTATTGAATTACAAATTCGCAGTGATAAGTGTTTACTGGGTGTTGTGTATCGTGCACCGAAGACGAGATATATTGAAGACCTGGAGGAAGCACTACAGGATCTATTACCTAGGTATGAGCATGTTATTTTAATGGGTGACTTTAATTCTGACATGATAAAATGTTATTCTGCTGAATCTAGACGACTTAAAAGCATGCTTACCTCACTCAATATGACGATCCTTCCCCTAAATCCTACACACCACACAGCTACTTCCCATACACTACTGGACTTAATTATTACAAACAATACTGACAGAATGCAGACTTACGGACAACAGCCAGCTAATACAGATGTTGATTCCCATAGGGAATTTAAAATATTTGTCCTGAATGAGTAAATTTATAATACCAATATAATGGTCCGTTATTGGACATTATAAATTTTCCAGCTAACTCATTCTTGGTTGCCTGCGTTTCGCCCTCGTGTGCTAAGTTAGGCTCATCAGTTGGGACTTAGCACACCACCCAAGATGCAAGGCTAGTGCATACTGTGGAGGCCACTGCATAGGCTACTTGAAGCCACCAGCAGTGCCAATGCACTATGAGAGCTATGTCTCATTTCCAAAAATTGATGCCTGCCTGGCCATCAGATAATACTGATGTTGATTCCCATAGGGAATTTAAAATATTTGTCCCGAATGAGTAAATTTATAATACCAATATAATGGTCCGTTATTGGACATTATAAATTTTCCAGCTAACTCATTCTTGGTTGCCTGCGTTTCGCCCTCGTGTGCTAAGTTAGGCTCATCAGTTGGGACTTAGCACACCACCCAAGATGCAAGGCTAGTGCATACTATGGAGGCCACTGCATAGGCTACTTGAAGCCACCAGCAGTGCCAATGCACTATGAGAGCTATGTCTCATTTCCAAAAATTGATGCCTGCCTGGCCATCAGATAATACAGATGTTGATTCCCATAGGGAATTTAAAATATTTGTCCCGAATGAGTAAATTTATAATACCAATATAATGGTCCGTTATTGGACATTATAAATTTTCCAGCTAACTCATTCTTGGTTGCCTGCGTTTCGCCCTCGTGTGCTAAGTTAGGCTCATCAGTTGGGACTTAGCACACCACCCAAGATGCAAGGCTAGTGCATACTGTGGAGGCCACTGCATAGGCTACTTGAAGCCACCAGCAGTGCCAATGCACTATGAGAGCTATGTCTCATTTCCAAAAATTGATGCCTGCCTGGCCATCAGATAATACAGATGTTGATTCCCATAGGGAATTTAAAATATTTGTCCCGAATGAGTAAATTTATAATACCAATATAATGGTCCGTTATTGGACATTATAAATTTTCCAGCTAACTCATTCTTGGTTGCCTGCGTTTCGCCCTCGTGTGCTAAGTTAGGCTCATCAGTTGGGACTTAGCACACCACCCAAGATGCAAGGCTAGTGCATACTGTGGAGGCCACTGCATAGGCTACTTGAAGCCACCAGCAGTGCCAATGCACTATGAGAGCTATGTCTCATTTCCAAAAAATTGATGCCTGCCTGGCCATCAGATAATACAGATGTTGATTCCCATAGGGAATTTAAAATATTTGTCCCGAATGAGTAAATTTATAATACCAATATAATGGTCCGTTATTGGACATTATAAATTTTCCAGCTAACTCATTCTTGGTTGCCTGCGTTTCGCCCTCGTGTGCTAAGTTAGGCTCATCAGTTGAAACTTAGCACACCACCCAAGATGCAAGGCTAGTGCATACTATGGAGGCCATTGCATAGGCTACTTGAAGCCACCAGCAGTGCCAATGCACTATGAGAGCTATGTCTCATTTCCGAAAATTGATGCCTGGCTGGCCATCAGATAATACAGATGTTGATTCCCATAGGGAATTTAAAATATTTGTCCCGAATGAGTAAATTTATAATACCAATATAATGGTCCGTTATTGGACATTATAAATTTTCCAGCTAACTCATTCTTGGTTGCCTGCGTTTCGCCCTCGTGTGCTAAGTTAGGCTCATCAGTTGAAACTTAGCACACCACCCAAGATGCAAGGCTAGTGCATACTATGGAGGCCACTGCATAGGCTACTTGAAGCCACCAGCAGTGCCAATGCACTATGAGAGCTATGTCTCATTTCCGAAAATTGATGCCTGGCTGGCCATCAGATAATACAGATGTTGATTCCCATAGGGAATTTAAAATATTTGTCCCAAATGAGTAAATTTATAATACCAATATAATGGTCCCTCCTTAGAAAATAACTTAATTGCATCAGCAAAAGGCTGTGGCAACCCAATAAACCCTACTTTATTAGGCCCTTTACGAATTTGAATATAACCTAAAACCTTCCGCTCTGATAAAGTAAGAAAGGCCATCCCAATCAATACACAAATAATCAGCATAACAACTCCTAACATTCTTATTAAAATCTCCATTAACAATACTACCCGTAATACCATTATATTGGTATTATAAATTTACTTATTCGGGACAAATATTTTAAATTCCCTATGGGAATCAACATCTGTATTATCTGATGGCCAGGCAGGCATCAATTTTTGGAAATGAGACATAGCTCTCATAGTGCATTGGCACTGCTGGTGGCTTCAAGTAGCCTATGCAGTGGCCTCCACAGTATGCACTAGCCTTGCATCTTGGGTGGTGTGCTAAGTCCCAACTGATGAGCCTAACTTAGCACACGAGGGCAAAACGCAGGCAACCAAGAATGAGTTAGCTGGAAAATTTATAATGTCCAATAACGGACCATTATATTGGTATCAACAGCCAGCTCCCGGACTTTCCCAACATGACTTTATTTACGCAACTTACTCACTGAAATGCCCCAAATATGAGCCTAAATTCATTTCTTATCGAGACTTCAAAAGCCTAAACGAAGAGGCGTTCATAGAGGACGCACTCAAAACACCGTGGCACAACATACAGCTCGTACATGACATTAACGACAAAATAACCTTGTTTAACGAACTACTTTTAAGACTGTATGACAAACACGCCCCCATATGGGCAGCACGAGTGAAACAAAAACCATCACCTTGGCTGACGCAAGACATACGGGAAAAAATGGAGGAAAGAAATGCAGCTTACAAATATTATAGAAAAAATCCAACCGCAGACAATTTCGAAAAGTACAAAAGATTGTGTAACACAACAACTCAGACCATCAGGAATGCTAAGATATGCCACACACATGAAATCTAAAAAAAATAACAATTCTGACAATGTTTGGAAAATTCTTCGGAACATTGGTTTGACAAAAAATAAAACCGATGAAAACAACACTGACTTGCCATTAGACGAATTAAATAAATATTTCTGCTCACAAAATTCACATACAGACGAACGAACTAAAAGGGAAACAATCGACAGACTACATACGAAAAGAAAACACGATGGAGAAGAATTTTATTTTTCACATGTAACTGTTAATGATGCCAGAGAAGCAGTTCATGAAATAAAGTCAGAGGCTACAGGATGTGACGGAATAAATTTGACATTAATTAAGAGACTCTCTGAAATTGTTCTCCCAACAATTACACACATAATAAATACCTCACTCATGACAGGAATCTTTCCCAATATATGGAAAAGTGCCATAATACGACCGATAAAAATCGATAATCCAACAAAACCCGAAGACTTTCGACCAATTTGCATACTTCCTTGTCTTAGTAAAATATTAGAAAAGGTCGTTCACAAGCAGATAACAAATTACCTTAACAAACACAATTTACTCGACAAATACCAGTCAGGATTTAGACCTAACCACAGCACTACTAAAAGTCACAAATGACATTCTAGCAGGCATGGACAACGGACAAATGACTATCCTTGTACTTTTAGACCTAAGTAAAGCATTTGTCTGTGTGGACAGGGAAATATTATTAGCTAAGCTACAAGCACAAAAATTTTTTTCGAGCGCACTGACGTGGCTGCACTCTTATTTAATTGGGCGGCAGCAGTGCGTGTCAGCAGGTACGAAAGTATCACACTGGCAACAAACTGAAGTTGGCGTAGTTCAGAGCAGTGTTCTAGCGCCACTGCTATTTTCACTGTACATAAATGACCTACCAGAACATATAAAAACGTGTAAATACCATTTCTACGCAGATGATATTCAACTTTATATGCATATAAACCAGAAAGACATCCAGCTAGACATTAACAAACTAAACGATGACCTGGAAAATATAAAAGACTGGACTAAAAATAATTCCCTTAAAGTCAATCCATTCAAATCGCAAGCAATCGTAATAGGATCCAAAAATAATCATACCAAACTGAAAAGTGTTAAAATTCCCCCAATCCTACTCCACGCAACACCAATACAAATAAACGAAATTGTAAAAAATCTTGGCCTCGTTTTTGATAAGTACTTAAACTGGACGGAACACACGACTAAAATATCCCAACGAGTATTCTTTTCTTGGCACTCTCTTAAACGTTTACGGGATCTCCTTCCACTAAATACGAGAAAGTTACTTGTTCAAAGCTTGATTCTACCCATCTTCGATTATGGTGACGTAATATACAACAACCTAAACACCACACTTAACGCTAAACTTCAGCGGGCTTATAATACATGCATCCGTTTCGTACTAAATATGCCCAGGTATTGTCATATATCACCTTGTCTTGA
The DNA here is from genome assembly GCF_040414725.1 of Anabrus simplex. Taxonomy (NCBI): domain Eukaryota; kingdom Metazoa; phylum Arthropoda; class Insecta; order Orthoptera; family Tettigoniidae; genus Anabrus; species Anabrus simplex. Next base: position 43,443,980 of record NC_090266.1, on the reverse strand, counting down.
ACAGCTGTCGTGGTTATATTTGGCAGAGAGAAGAAACCTTAATTCGGTTTCACTTGTTCACAACATTCTCCGTACAGACACACCAAGTTATCTGAGAATGGATCTTAAATACTTGACATCTCCAAACAGTATACCTACAAGGTCAGAAACCTCTTCCCTGCTGAGCTTCCCAATTTACCGCATGACCGGTTACGGCAACTCATTCATACCTGCAACCATACGCTCTTGGAATTCCCTTCCGGCTGTAGTTAGAGACATACATAGTAGAAATGTATTTTAAAAATATGTTATAAATGGTACATAGACTTAAGGAATTAGTATTTAATGTTTTTTAATAGTGACTCTCAGAAATTTACCTTTTGTTTGTAACTATTATTTAAGTTTAATTTTATAATTAATTATATGTAATTAGAAATCTTAATACTCTGTAGTTTGTACAATGTATTGGATATAAGATGGTTTGACATAACAGCAGGCTTCATAGCCTGAGCCATGCCATGTAAAACAAGTCAATAAATAAATAAAAAATAAATAACCAAACAGGGCAAGTTAAGTACATGCGAAATAAAAGAGTTTATAAATCGATTAAATTCTTTTAAAGAATAATAATTTCACTGGTGCGACGTAAAGCCCCTAGCAAAAAAAAATTATTTCACATTCAACAATAAAATTTACAAACAGATGTGTTTGGGGATGGGAGACCCCACGTCTGGAATTTTAGCTAATATTTACATTATTTACTTCAGCAAACAGAAAGAGAAGAACCTGAGAGAGGTTGGAACTTAGAAGAGAGATGGAGGGAATTTAAGACGAATATTATCAAAGTAGCAGAAGAGGCCTGTGGGAAAACTACAGTAAACACACGAAGGAAACGAACAAAGTGGTGGACTGAGGAAGTCAAGGAAAGTGTAAGGTGGAAAAAGGTAGCTTGGAAGGAGTACATGAGAACAAGAAGTAGGGTTGGGCACTATGTCCCTGTTTCGGCACAAGGTGCCGGTGCACATGTTCCGCTGTTCCAGAACACAGAGTGTCAATTGTTCTGAAACATTCTCAAGCGAGCCGGAGACACTGACTCGCTGTCCCATCAGAAGCGCCACTATGCACTGCCCTTCGCCTACTAGCTAAACTGTGCAGCGGGCGCACGGGACGCGGTACTGTAACTGCGCAGTGTAGAGAGAACTTCGAGAGGCAACATTGCATGCTCCGCGCCAGTGGGAACTGGGAATGTGCCTGTGCGGAACACGCTGTGTGGTGTGTGCCTGTGTGTAGTCATGGCCATGGTCCAGCATAAAGCTGCAGGGAATGTGAACGAACAGTCGGAACACTGAAATTCGCGCCCAATAATCACGTTAAAGGCTGCTTTTAGGTTAAGATTTTTCCGGTCAATATAAAATACAAATAACACGGTTACAATGGCAGTGCAGGTGTTTAAAAGTAACCAATTCAAGAATATTTTCACCAGTTGAATGTATTGGCCTGTATTGTGAGTAATTAGTGAGTAATTAATGTCTCAAAAATTTTCCTCAACACTTTCTCGGGGATTGACGTTAAACATTAATTTGGACTTTAAGGAAACTTTTAAGCCCAAGAAAAATATGGGTCGTCGCTTTGGAATTAAAAATATAACTGGATGAATACATTGTTGTGCTTTCGTGCTGTTAGGCCAGGCGCACATTGAGAAGCAGTTGGCCGCAGAGCAGGGAAGAGCAGAACAGCGCGAAGCTTACGAAATTGCGAAGTGGACGTGAGCGCACATTGCCACGCAGGGTCTCGTCGGTTTTCAGAAATAACATGTTTTCTTTAGACTCTGTGATACTGGGGCATTCAGTATAAAGAGGCTCTTTTTTTTTCTTTTTCTTCAAGCATTCGCGATTTTTCTCATTTTGTTAGTCATCTTCACAATTTCCCTTGTGCTGATGGCAACGCGGTTATTCAGCTTAAGACAATCGCAATAAAAAACAACCACCTTCGCCAGTTTACAAGACTGAACAATATTTCTATGTTACCGATGTTCAGCGTTCATATGGACTAAGCAAGGAATTTAATTCATAATTATTTTTTATATTTTTACGTCGCACCGACGCAGATAGGTCTTATGGCAACGATGGAATAGGAAAGGGCTAGGAATGGGAAGGAAGCGACCGAGGCCTTAATTAAGGTACAGCCCCCCCCCCCCCCCCAAGCATTAGCCTGGTGTGAAAATGGGAAACCACGGAAAACTATCTTCACGGTTGCCGACAGTGGGGTTCGAACCCCCTATCTCCCGAATGCAAGCTCATAGCAAGGCGGTCCTAACCGCACGACCAACTTGCATGGTAAATTCATTAATAGGATCACAGTGGGGGAGAGGGAAAAATATGTATTTACAAATGTACTGCTAGATTTTCATCTAGTTGTCACAAGACACAAGATACTAAAATCAATCAACATTGACAATCTGTTGTCAACGCGTTTGCATTTATATTTGACAAGACATGATAAATGATTTTCCGTATTTATCTCTTCACATAAATGTGATGATGGATGACGGAGTCGGCGATGATGCTCTCCATAATCAGCATTAGATCTTTGTCTTAAATTCTATATGTTGCGAGAACTTTTGTCACGGATTGTTTCATAGGTATATGAGGATTACATTCTTTTGTTTGCTGTTTGTTTAACGTCGCACTGACATATCGAAGGTTTTCGGCAACGGAAGAAGGGTGGAAGATTGGGAAGGTAGCGGGCGTGGCCTTAATTAAGGTACAGCCCCAGCATTTGCCTAGTGTGAAAATAGGAAACCACGGAAAACCATCTTCAGGGCTGCCGACAGTGGGGTTCGAACCCACTATCTTCCGAATGCCAGCTCTCAGAGGCGCGACCCTAACCGCACGGCCACTTGCTCGGTGGATTACATTTTAGGCCTTTCTCTAAACTACCTTGTTACGCAGCGTGAATAAAATGATTTATAGCCTAGACTGTAGTGCCTTATTCCCCGAATTTACATACCGATTTTCATTAAATTCTGTTCAGCCATTTTCTCGCGAACATACGTACATACATACATACATATACACATATATTGAAACAGGAACGCCCGTACTTCAGTTTATCGGAGAGCATGAGGAACGACAAGGCGTGTACGGCCCATGCTAAGAGAGTGAGAGAGAAGGGTAGTGAAAAAAAAATTTCATGATTAAGTGGATCCTTCAGTTTATTCAATAGATATCCAAAGAATTGTCACCTTTTACAGCTGAATCGTGGAGTTGTCCCTGAAGGCGTGGAGGGGACGTCGTCCTGCGGCGGCTGCGTCGTCTTGCGGTCGGCGTCGGCGTTGTCTTCCGTCGTTGGTGTTTTCTCTGTATTAGTGTTGATGATTCGAACCTGAGGCAGGAACGGGGAAATGTGGAGCTTCCACATCGGACGTCACAGGACACTGGTGTGACACCTCTCTAAGGCGAAGCACGCCGAAATAGTTCCCACAGTCAATGATGTTGAACGCACTTTAGCAGCAAGGGTAAAGTTAGAGTCACAGTTCCACGAGGATAAGATGGAAGGAATTATCGTATTTGGAATAATAAACAAACAGAAACAATCTAGGATCTTCCGAGGTGCAGTGATTAAGCACTTCATAAAGAAAATTAAATTCACCGGGTACAGTCTCTGCACTGTACTCCATGAGCACAATATTCACACGCTTGATGAAATAAACGACTGTCCAAGTTCTGTTACGTCGTAATTTTCAGAAGATTATCACTGGCACTTAAGATCATACGTGATTCTGAACAGGTTATGATGGGAATTGGCATGGTTCCTCGGAAAGAAATCACGATACTGTATTCCACAAGTTAATACTGTCTTTAAGAGGGAATGTTGGCACAGTTTATTACGAACACAGTTCAACGGATAGACACAGTCTTTAAATGAAATGAAGGTCGGCACAGTTTTATTACGAACACAGTTCCGAAAAATGGATAACCACAGTCTTTAAATGAAATGCAGGCTGGCACAGTCTATGCTAGAAACACTATCGCTGTTTCACACAGTCTTTAAATGAAATCAAGGTTGGCACAGTTTATGCTAGAAACACAGTCTGTAAATGAAATCAAGGTTGGCACAGTTCATGCCTAGAAACACCATCGCTGTTTTCACACAGTCTTTAAATGAAGTGAAGGCTGGCACAGTTTATGTTAGAAACACAGTCTTTAAATAAAGTCAAGCCCACGGAGAAAGCTTTTAACACTAACGTTTCTGAACTCAAGTATACAGCCGGACCGAGTGACGAATTATGTCACGACGTGCTTACTTGCACACACACACTGAACTCACGGCTTACTGCCGACTCCCCTCACTCTCTGCCTACGGCACACTGCAGCTGCACACTGCACACTCTCTGCTTTACCCCAGGCGACTCGCTTATATTGCCGAAGGCCGGTGGGCGTGGCTACACATGTGGGCCCCAAGAAAATTTTATATCTTGGCCATCTTTACACCGATTGACACGAAATTTCGGCTAGCAGCGTTCATTATTCCTGCCTGCAAGGTGACGTTATTGAAATATTGATATTACATTTCGTTCATGCAGCAATGCTATGGAACACGAAAGAACCTTCTGCGTGACGTCGCTTGTCCTTGGCCGGTGTTCTAGAACATCGCGAGCTTGGTTGCAGTTCCCTCTATGCCTGTGCGCTCGGCGCAAGTTTTAAATGCTTACGGCCGGGTGTTAGCGAGCTCCTCTTAACAAAAGAATGAAACGTGAATGCTCGTAGGGCGTTCCCGTTTCATCTCCCCCCCTGCTCGGGAGAAAGAAAATTGCTGGGCGATTTTCTTTTCGCTCATCTCCTAGTAAAGTATTTCAGAAACTTGAACAGTCTTCTCACTATAGTCAGAGGATTAATGTAAGGTGTGACGCATTTTGATATGATTCCATCATTCTCCATCTGTTTAATGATGACCCGAGCTTCTTCCAAGTACTTCATGGGTATCGGATAAGGCCGTTTCTTATAAGGTGAAGTGTCAGTAACATCTAAGTGGTGCTTGAAACCCTTAGTGACTCCAGGTTTCTCGGAAAATACATCTGGAAACTTCTTGAAAAGCTCTTGGATTGCCTTTGTTACTTCATCATCATCGTAATCTGGGCTTCAGCTACATTGGCGTAAAGCGTGAAGTTGTAGTGGTCCTCGTTCAACTCATCATCGATGATGGACGCCATCTGGTCCTCTACGGGTCCCACTTCCTCGGGTCGCCCCTCTTCGTGGACGCTTTCTTCGACAGGCGGAGCCTCGCTCATCTTGCCTTCTACTATGTCCACCGGGGTCTCACATTCCGGATTCTTCACGTCATTATAAGTAACCAACTGTAGCCCTACAGATTCGACGTGGAAAAATTTAATCACATTAGCGGGATAATCAATGATTCCCCCATGTTGAATGAGAAAGTCTGATCCAAGGATTAAGTCAAATTTCATTTGCGTCAAAATCAAAAATAGATGTTGGAACTTAACACCACCAATTTCTAACTCAAGAAACGCTTGAAATTTGCATTTAATAGCTTTGTCAGGAACTATGCCTTTAACCTTAACTTGAGCAACCGGCAAGATGGAAATGTAGGTCGTCTCCTGCGCCACATCTATTAATTTCTGCAAAATTAGTGAGGCTTGCGATCCTGAGTCTACTAAAGAGTGGACAATCATATTGCCTAACTTAATGATAATGATCGGTAAGCCGCGTTGTATCTGAGGCTGTCGTGGTGTTGAATCCTCATATAGTAAATCTGCATCCTCTAAATACCAATGGTTAATGAGTGCACTACATACTACCTCTCCTCCCTCCGGGTTTTCAGGCAATCTCTTTATTGCTTCGTCAAAGTTTTTTTTTTGGTACCCGTAGCTCTTGGATCCATTTCCGTTCTCTCATTTCTTCTCTGCATCTCTGCCTGGTATTCTAAAGAAGCTGCTCCAGGTAAGCCCTCTTCCCTGTTCTTATTCCTTACATATTCCGTAGTCTCTCTCCAACGTTTCTCTAATTCTTCCCGCTGGGAGTTCCTATTATCATTGGGTTGGTTAGCTGCCTGTCTCCATGAAGGTCCAGGTTGAAACTTAGCCCTCCCTTCGTAGGGACGATTCCTAGATCTTCTGTACCGAAACGGAATATCTCGGCGAGTTTCTCTTTCTTCTCGCGGTTCTGGATTTACTTGAACCGGAGTCTTCATTTCCGTAAAGTTGGTCGTAGTTTCTTTGGTTCGACCTGCTTTTGCTGCGCTCTGAGTGTGCGCAGTATCGAGTTTCCTCAGGACATCATCGAGCTGCTCCAAGTCCTGGACGTTTGCTGCCACCAATATTTCCTGAACATTTGGTGGAAATTGCAGCGTTATGACCTGAATAAGTTCTTGCTCCGGCAAAGGAGGGTCGAAAAACTGCATCTTTTTAAGCTGAGATATAAGATAATCTGAATATCGCGAGGAATTAACGGATGTGTTATACTTTCTGGAGTATAATTGAAGTTTTATCAGGTGCTGAGCCTCAGCACTCCAAAATCGTCTAAGTAAGGCTTCCTTAAACTCTTCGTAAGTGTTAATACTGAATTTAAAAGCGGGAAACCACATTAACGCCTTGCCTTCTAACAATCGAGACGCTATTCATAATCGGCGGTCGGTCTTAACGTGATTTTCTTGAAAGAACTCTTCGAGGTTGAGGAGAAACTCCTTAGCAGTATACTCCTCCTTCCCCGAAAATTTGGCTGGTTTTTCCTCTGTTATTTTAAAAACTGTGGAAACATTCATGGATTCTCCACTAGTGTTGTGAAGGCTAGATGATGAAATATCCTGTTCGATTTGCGATACTTTGCTGTTGAGAGCTTCTATACCTCCTTGGAGTTCAAGTTTTAGGGTTTTCATTTTCCCCTGTACGGAATTCTCAATTTCCTTGACCTCCTTTTCTATGTCGGTCTTGAGTTCTGCTACATCGCGACAGATACGAGTAATCTGCGTGTGAGCATTATCTAACTGAGTCTTGACACGTTTATCGGCCTCCTCTTGCTGACTTTTCAGAAGAGTAATTTCGTTTCCCAACTTCATGAAATTATTTTTAACAGATTCATGAAGTTTGTCTTGAATAGAAGCGATTTTAGTTTGCGCAAGAGATAATTGAGCATGGGACTCTTGAAATTCTTCCTTTAAGCTTTCTACTTCTTTAAGGACTTCCTGAGAAGAAGACGGGAAAGCAAGTTTTAAGTCCTCCGCCACTTATGATTTTATATCTTGCTTAATGGTTTCTAAGTCACGTGTTAATCTTTCATTTATTTCCGTAAACTTAGAATCCATTCTTTTGTTAGATTCTTTAAATCGTTTTTCAATTTCGGCACCTGCACTATTGAGCCTACGTTCCAAATTATTATTAACTTCTGCAAACTTTTGATCAACAGATTCTGTCAATTTTACAATGTTGGCATCATTAGCCTCCCTTAGTTGAGTGATATTACGATTAGTTACTTCATTAGCCTCCCTAAGTTGAGTGATATTACGATTAGTTACTTCATTAGCCTCCCTAAGCTGACCTATACTAGCCTTAGTGGCTTCCATACGACTTTCCAAGGCCGCGTTAGATTCTTTAAGTTGAGCTCCTAAAGTATTATTAGATTCAGCAATCCTACGCCCGAGATTAGTGTTACTTTCCGTAATCCTGTCATTTAGACTGATTTTTAAAGCCTCAATAGCAGCTAGTATATTTTCCATATTAATGTCGTTATTTTCACAAAATGCAGAAAATACAATCATTCACTTCATACGTAAAATCACCATTATTGTCCAATGGTAAAGTTCAATATTTCACCAACACAAAATATCAAACACTTGTGCATAAAATTAAATATCACCATTATTGTCCAATGGTAAAGTTCAATGTTTCACTGACATAAATATCAAAAATTTATATGAGACTGTGCATAAATATTATGCCTGAAATGTTTTACATAGCAAGAGAAAGAGAAAGAAAAAAAATCACTTGTGCCATAAACTTAATCAGAGTTCTGTGCCAAAAGTTTAAAATTTCGTCAAAGTCATTGAATTGATCTTTCTAAAATTTTAACACATTCACTGAACTGGAATTAACGTATGTACTATGCACTTTTATTTGAATTGGTAAGTTAAGATATCACTGATTTCAAAGTTAATTTTTATCACTTTACTCTCTTTAATCTGGCCCCAACGTCACGGGTGCCACTATTCACTCTCTTTAATCGGGCCCCAACGTCATGGGTGCCACTATTCACTACCTTCTCTCTGAAACAGGAACGCCCGTACTTCAGTTTATCGGAGAGCATGAGGAACGACAAGGCGTGTACGGCCCATGCTAAGAGAGTGAGAGAGAGAAGGGTAGTGAAAAATTTTTTCATGATTAAGTGGATCCTTCAGTTTATTCAATAGATATGCAAAGAATTGTCACCTTTTACAGCTGAATCGTGGAGTTGTACCTGAAGGCGTGGAGGGGACGTCGTCCTGCGGCGGCTGCGTCGTCTTGCGGTCGGCGTCGGCGTTGTCTTCCGTCGTTGGTGTTTTCTCTGTATTAGTGTTGATGACTCGAACCTGAGGCAGGAACGGGGAAATGTGGAGCTTCCACATCGGACGTCACAGGACACTGGTGTGACACCTCTCTAAGGCGAAGCACGCCGAAATAGTTCCCACAGTCAATGATGTTGAACGCACTTTAGCAGCAAGGATAAAGTTAGTCACAGTTCCACGAGGATAAGATGGAAGGAATTATCGTATTTGGAATAATAAACAAACGAAAACAATCTAGGATCTTCCGAGGTGCAGTGATTAAGCACTTCATAAAGAAAATTAAATTCACCGGGTACAGTCTCTGCACTGTACTCCATGAGCACAATATTCACACACTTGTTGAAATAAACGACTGTCCAAGTTCTGTTACGTCGTAATTTTCAGAAGATTATCACTGGCACTTAAGATCATACGTGATTCTGAACAGGTTATGATGGGAATTGGCATGGTTCCTCGGAAAGAAATCACGATACTGTATTCCACAAGTTAATACTGTCTTTAAGAGGGAATGTTGGCACAGTTTATTACGAACACAGTTCAACGGATAGACACAGTCTTTAAATGAAATGAAGGTCGGCACAGTTTTATTACGAACACAGTTCCGAAAAATGGATAACCACAGTCTTTAAATGAAATGCAGGCTGGCACAGTCTATGCTAGAAACACTATCGCTGTTTTCACACAGTCTTTAAATGAAATCAAGGTTGGCACAGTTTATGCTAGAAACAGTCTGTAAATGAAATCAAGGTTGGCACAGTTCATGCTAGAAACACCATCGCTGTTTTCACACAGTCTTTAAATGAAGTGAAGGCTGGCACAGTTTATGTTAGAAACACAGTCTTTAAATAAAGTCAAGCCCACGGAGAAAGCTTTTAACACTAACGTTTCTGAACTCAAGTATACAGCCGGACCGAGTGACGAATTATGTCGCGACGTGCTTACTTGCACACACACACTGAACTCACGGCTTACTGCCGACTCCCCTCACTCTCTGCCTACGGCACACTGCAGCTGCACACTGCACACTCTCTGCTTTACCCCAGGCTGGCGACTCGCTTATATTGCCGAAGGCCGGTGGGCGTGGCTACACATGTGGGCCCCAAGAAAATTTTATATCTTGGCCATCTTTACACCGATTGACACGAAATTTCGGCTAGCAGCGTTCATTATTCCTGCCTGCAAGGTGACGTTATTGAAATATTGATATTACATTTCGTTCATGCAGCAATGCTATGGAACACGAAGGAATCTTCTGCGTGACGTCGCTTGTCCTTGGCCGGTGTTCTAGAACATCGCGAGCTTGCTTGCAGTTCCCTCTATGCCTGTGCGCTCGGCGCAAGTTTTAAATGCTTACGGCCGGGTGTTAGCGAGCTCCTCTTAACAAAAGAATGAAACGTGAATGCTCCTAGGGCGGAGGAAACTGTGTTTCGAAGACTGCGCGTGGTAGGCGGAAGTAGGTGCAGAACCGGCCTGCTCTGCTCTGTCCTGCCCTGTCTGTTAACTTGCCATGATGCAATGATTTGTGTGGATTACAAAAATCTGCTCTGCGCTGCACTGCTTTAGCTGCTTTGCCTGCGTCCCACTGTGCGCCCCGCCTTATGCTCTCTGCACTTTGAATTCCTTCCCTCTCAACTTCCATTTACTTTCTTCAGTATCTCAAAAATTTCCCTCAACACTTTCTCGGGGATTGACGTTAAAAATTAATTTGGACTTTAAGGAAACTTTTAAGCCCAAGAATAATATGGGTCGTCGCTTTGGAATTAAAAATATAACTGGATGAAAACATTGATGTACTTTGGTGCTGTTATGCTCTCTGCACTTCGAATTCCTTCCCTCTCAACTTCCATTTACTTTCTTCAATATCTCGAAAATTTCCCTCAACACTTTCTCGGGGATTGATGTTAAAAATTAATTTGGACTTTAAGGAAACTTTTAAGCCCAAGAAAAATACGGGTCATCGCTTTGGAATTAAAGATATAACTGGATGATAAAATGTTCACACTCCAACACAGGGCGGCACACAGCCGGTATCGACAGGCAGACACTAATCTATCTAGTATCTAGTGCGGCCTTGGCACAGCACGTTCGGTTCAGGCACATTCCAGCTGAAGCGGAGCATGTCCTGTTGCCTCTCAAAGTTCTCTCTAGGACGCAGTTACAGTCCTGTATCCTGTGTCCCGTGTCTTGGCACTCAGTACCGAAACACTCCGCCTCAAGTTCCTAATGTTGCGGAACAAGTGAATGTTCCGGTCTGCCCAACCCTAACAAGAAGAGTAAAGGACTGGAGGAATTATGTTGAAGTACGTAATGAAGCAAAGCGGCAAGTACAAGAGGCAAAAGAAAGGAACTGGCAGGAATTTGGTGAGGAAATGGAATCAGAATACAGAAATAATGAGAAGAAGTATTGGAAGATACTAAGATCCCTCCAAGGCAAAACTAAAAAGACAATCAGAAACATTAAAAACAGGAACCTGAAGATCCAAACGAGGCCACAGGACATCCTTCATACATGGAGCACGTACTATGAGGATGTGTTCCGCACAGACCAGAATTCACAAGACGACGCCGGTAATCGGGCAGGAGAAGGGGAGACAGTTATGCAGAGTGAAGTAAGAGAGGCTGTCACTGAAATGAAGGTGGGCAAGGCAGCTGGTTGTGGTGGAATTTCACCGGAATTGATGAAGTATGGAGGAGAGGCTGTGGTGAAATGGATGACAAGGATATGCCAACAAGGATGGAGCATTCAGGAGATTCCTAAGGATTGGGAGAAGAACATTATAGTTCCTATCCAAAAGAAGGGCAGCGCTCTGGACTGTGCGAACTATCGAGCAATTTGTCTTTCCATTGTGGCCGGAAAGATATACTCTCGCAAGTTGGAAGAAGAACAGTGTGCTTTCAGGCCAAGTTGACAAACACACGACCATATATACACACTAAGAACCGCTATAGAGAAACGACTTAGTCAAGGGAAGGATGTTCTAGCTGCATTTGTCGACCTAAAGGCCGCATTTGACTCGGTCCCCACTGAACAGCTTTGGGCAGCACTTGAAGACGAAAAGGTAACCAAGACCCTCTTATGCCGCATTAGGAGCATGTACAATAGAGTCCGAGGAGTGGTGAGAATAGCTGGTGAATGCTCTAGGGAATTTGAAATGGCGAAGGGAGTAAAGCTGGGTGACAGCTTGAGCCCTCTTCTCTTTGTGATGTTCATGAACCAAGTCATTAAGCAGTGTAAAAGAAGAACTAAAAGAATTAAGGTTATCAACTGGAACATGAGACCAATATATGTCCAATCCCTGGTCTATGCAGACGGCATTCTGATTTTGGCTGGGAAAGAGGAGGATCTCCAACAAGCTCTTACTGAATGGCCTTATGTCTTCCAGGGCTGTGGGATGGAAGTGAATGTGAGCAAAGCCAAGGTCTTGCAGTTCACCAAAGGAGAAAAAGTACAGCTTCAGATCAAGTGGAACAATAAGGATATTGAGCAAGTAGAACAAATTGAGTATCTGGGCACCATTTTCAGAGAGGATGGAAAATTAGAGGCAAAAATTAGGAACAGAATTAGAAAAGCTAATCAAGTTTACTATGGTATAAACAACAGTCATAGGAAAGAAAGAAATTATTAGAAACACAAAAATGCGGGCATATCATGCCGTGTACATGCCAACCCTCCTGTATGGTGGAGAGAGATGGACAGTGCATAAAAAACTGGAGAGCCGTTTGGTTGCCGCTGAGATGAGATATTTGCGGAAAGTTGCCGGGAAAACTCGAAGAGACCATATTAGAAACACCACAGTGAGAGATGAGATTCAGCAGAAGCCAATAATGGATGTCATTGAGAGGAGAGGATTGGGCTGGATTGGTCACCTAGAAAGAATGGAAGATGAAAGTGAAGCAGGTATGGCGAGCCAGACCAACAGGAAGAACACGAGGGAGGCCACAGATTGAATGGGAGTAGTACATCTTGGGACTGATCAGGAAGCGAGGGAAGACCCTGGGTGAGGTTCAGAGAATGGCGCACGGCAGAAGAAACTTTAGTAAATGGCTGAAATGTCTCGACGCCTAATGGCACAGAGGGAGAGGAAAAGAAGAAGAATTACATGGATCATGTAGAGCACAGCAAAATAAAAACAGGCATAAAAGGACTATGTTTGTGATTGAGATATGTAGACTATACCTTTGTTATAATAGATAGTAAACTTAATGACAGCGATAATATATTAAACTTAAATAACTTAGACCATAGAGTAAAATTCACTAAGGAGGAAGAAACTAATAATTTGTTAAACTTTTCAGATATTACAGTAACATGAACAGAAAATAAATTTGCCTTTCAGATGTATAGAAAGCAACTTACATTCCAATAGCTATCAAAAAACATTCCCTACACCCAAAATCACAGAAACAAGCCACTTTTTTTAGTCTGATGTACAGAGCCTTCAAAATGCCACTCTCTGATAATAGTTTAAAGAAAGAAATTAAATTTATAAAAGACTTAGCTTCTGTCAATGGTTATAAAATAGATGTTAACAAAATTATTAATAGAATGAAATCGAAACTGGCCACTAACTTTATTCCGATCAGAACTGAAAAACCAATATTCGCAACATTTACATTCACCAACACAGCAGTATATCAAATCACGAATCCGATCAAAAAGCGGCAAATTAATATTGCATTTAAAACGCAAAATACAAATAGAAATATAATTTTCAACCATAATGGTGTAAATTCACGCAACAACCAAAGTTCAGGAATCTATAAGCTGATTTGCTCGAATTGTGGTTTTTCTTACGTTGGCCAAACTGGGAGAAGTTTTATAACTGGATATTTAGAACATGTAAATGCGGCTAAACATAACAAATTCTCCGCTATGAGTAATCGTATGCAAGAAAAAGGACAAGGTTTTTACTACAATAGAAAAAGATTTAGCAATAATCGGAAAGGTCGATAAAGGAAAATTAATGAATGAGCGAGGAATATACATATCTACCTAGATAAACACTTCAGTAGAGATAAAAACCTGAATGACAAAATAGGAATAAAAAAACCATTAATAGAACACATTCCGAAATTAATGCAAACGTTCAAACTCGATAGCACAAAATTTACAAGCGATTTTATCCCGAATGATGATAATAATAAGAGTCAATCTACAAATACACGACCCCCTCCCCTACACAACCTCAGAACATTCACCTCCACGAATCATGCAATTCGGTAGAACGCCGTCCTCTGTTACCTCCCCTCCCAACGCCCCACAGATACGTAAACATATACAACATGAGGAGCGCAAGTAGAATGACAAGCAGTCATCAAACAACGGAATGCACTAGTGTAAATGCAGGCAGGAGTAGAAAGGGTAAGTGCTGATCCTTCAACGTTAGTTTCTTCAACTTTTAAAATATTCAGCATATTTCTATGAAAGAAAAATTCCTGTCACAGGTATGTCAACAAATTTACTTACGTAAACTTTGATGAAATTACCACTTGCATATTATCAAAGCTTGTCTGTCACCATTTGACTGAGTCCCTGCTTACGTCTGTACGATTGCCCTACACTGGTTAAGACTACAAGCAATTTGTGAATTTGACAAATTTTTAGGTTAAATATTTAAAGTAGGTCAAAATTCATAACCTATAATCAACAGTGCGCATCAGTTTTGTCATTTTTATGGACGAAAAGAAATAATATTCAAGCCTAAACTCAGCTGTTTTGAGAGTGTATTAAGATTCCAATGACATATGGTACAACAAGTGAAAAAGTTTACGTCATTTGTAACAAAATGTTTTAATGTGTATACAACAAATAATTTTAAGACATTCAGCAATTCAACAGATTGTGAATGTATTTATATAGAGACTAACTAATGGCATTGTATTTTAAATATTAGAATAAGGTTTTAAAGTTTCAAACTCAATAAATAGTCATATTATTTTCAATAAGACTACGTAATATAGAAACGTTTTATATTTAAGAGGTTTTCCTACGTTTTAACAATTAAGCAAGAACATAAGGATGAGATCCTGACACTGAGGTAGTCATCGGTATGAATGAATGAATACTGATCTGCATTTAGGGCAGTCGCCCAGGTGGCAGATTCTGTATCTGTTGCTTTCCTAGCCTTTTCCTAAATGATTTCAAAGAAATTGGAAATTTATTGAATGTCTCCCTTGGTAAGTTATTCCAATCCCTAACTCCCTTTCCTGTTGATGTCCACAGTTGGGTAGTAACAACTATGTTATGTGCATTTCAGATATCATCTTTTACTCGTGTTTAATTTTTACTGAGTGAGTTAGGGTCGTGTTGCTGCGTCCTTGCATTAGGGAGATAGTGCGTTCGAATCTCATTGTTGGCAACCCTGAAGATGTTATTGCATGGTTTCCCATTTTTACATCAGGCTAATGCTGCAGCTGTACCTTAATCCAAGGAGAGGATATCAAAACCCTGAGATTTGCTGATGATTTTGTTATTTTATCTGAGACTGCTGAAGATCTGCAGAAATTGCTGAATGGTACAGGCAGAGTCTTGGGTAAGGATTACAAGATGAAAATAAATAAGTCCAAAACAAAAGTAATAAAGTGCAGTCGAACGATGTCTGGTGATGCAGGAAATATTACATTAGGAAATGAAGTCTTAAAGGAAGTACATGAATATTGTTACTTGGATAGCAAAATAACTTGCGATGGCAGAAGTAAGGAGGAAATAAAATGCAGACTAGCACAAGCAAAGGAGGCCTTTCTTAGGAAAAGAAATTTGCTGACTTCGAAGATTGAAATAGGGCTTAGAGAGATGTTTTTGAAGACTTTTGTCTGGAGTGTGGCATTGTATGGAAGTGAAACATGGGCAATAACTAGCTCAGAAAAAAAGAGAACAGAAGCTTTTGAAATGTGGTGTTACAGAAAAATGCTGAAGGTGAGATGGATGGATCGAATCACGAATGAAGAGATACTGAATCGAATTTGGCTAACTTTGAGCAGAAGAAGAGACAGAATGATAGGACACATCTTAAGACACCTGGGACTTGTGCAGTTGGTTTCCGAGGGAAGTGTACGAGGTAAGAACGGTAGGGGTAGACCAAGGTATGTATATGACAAGCAATTTGGAGCAGATGTGGGATACAGCAGTTACGTAGAAATGAAAAGCTGAGGTCAGGATAGGGTGGCATGGAGAACTGCAACAAATCACTATGGACTGATGACTCAAGTGACGTCACTTCCCGCCATTTCTCTGCTGACCGCTCGGAACATCCAGCTTAATTAAGAACTAATAATTTGGTTTAGTGATCCACCCAAGCAATACACTTCACTTTACAAGTGAGAATACACTTAATCTTAAAATGTTTTATATAAACCGAGCTCGATAGCTGCAGTCGCTTAAGTGCATCCAGTATTCGGGAGATAGTATTTTCGAACCCCACTGTCGGCAGCCCTGAAAATGGTTTTCCGTGGTTTCCCATTTTCACACCAGGCAAATGCTGGGGCTGCACCTTAATTAAGGCTACGGCCGCTTCCTTCCCACTCCTAGACATTTCCTGTGCCATTGCCGCCATAAGACCTGTCTGTGTCGGTGCGACGTAAAGCAACCTGCAAAAAAAAAAAGATGTTTTATGCATTCTTTGGTACATTCTTATCTCTTATTTAAGACATCTCTTGTCATAGCATCTCAAAAATTATTTTATGTGATTAAAATACAGAAATATTACTGTCCAGTAATTTAAAATTGATGAACCCGTGTCGTTTCTAGAATGTTTAAAAACACACAAAATCAATATTCTCATCATAATCATTTCCCCTTATCCACCTCCTGCCAGGTCAGGATATTTATGACACTTCTCCATCTTCCTCTTTTGTTTCACCATTCCTCTTCCACGATCTTGTCCCAGTCTAAATTTTGTCTTCTTATGCCTCTCTTTACTGATCCAATCCACCTTGTTCTAGGCCTTCCTCTTGCTCTCTTCCCCTGCACTTAGCCTCCAGCATCTGTCTGCTCCATCTTTACTTGTTCAAACCACCTTAGTTTATTCTTTCTAACTTTCTCATTTAAGCTTTCCTATCCCAACTTCCTTCCTTACATCTTCATTTCTCACTCTGTCTTTGCTTGTCTTTCCTATCATACTTCTTATGAATTTCAGCCCACTGGCTTGAATTCTACTCTCCTGCCTGCTAGTCAAAGTCCAAGTCTCAGCTGCATAAGTCAGTATGGGTACATAGTACATTTTGTACATTATCTCTTTACTTTTCTTTGCTCCAAACAAGTTTTCTTACACTTTGGTAGAATGCATTACTCTGCTGTACCCTCCTGCTAATCTCAATGTCCACCTTAGCATTTTACATTAATTCACTTCCTAGGTATTTAAAGCTGTCCACAGTTTCCAGACTCTGACTTCCAATTTTCACAGTGCCCTTTCCTTGCCTTTCCCCTCTCTGCATCACCATAGTCTTGCTCTTCTCTGTACTGATTTTCATGCCATACTTCTTTTCTTTCAGTACATCTAGTTGTTGCTGTTGTTGCACTTCTTTGCTGTTCTTTCCCAAGATCACATCATCTCCACAGGCTTCCTTTGCTTCCTTTACAATTTCGTCCATGACCATAATTTACAAACGAGGTGACAGCTTACTCCCCTATCTTAGTCCAGTCTCACTCCTAAACCATTCTGTCTCTTCAACTGGGTTCAGTACTCTGTTAACACAGTTGTACATTGCTTGCACCATTTCTAATATTTCTCTTCTGAGTCTTTTTTTTAACCATGGTTTCCCAAACCTTCTCTCTGGGGACACCATCATATGCCTTTTCTATGTCTATCACAGTCATGACTAGATCCTTTCCATATTCCCAGCTCTTTTCCATCAGCTGGCTCATGCTAAAGATTGGGTCCAGTATAGATCTACTCCTGAAGCTGTACTGTTCCTCTTGTAACTCTCTTTCAATCTTTCTTCTCATTCTTGTTTTTAATAACCTTTCAAGTATTTTAACTACCTGCGATATGCGATTCCTCTATAGTTACACAATTAGAAATAGATTATAGATGATTATAGATTAGAAATAGGTTATAGATTACGATCCTCTATAGTTACTGTAAACTTTCTTATCCCCTCTCTTAAACACTGGTATTATCCTTTTTTTCCCGTCTTCTGGTACGCATTTGTGTTTCTACATACACTTTACTAGTTGGTACAACCATTGCATACCAACAGGTCCAGCAGCCTTTACATTTCCACACTGATTTCATCCATCCCTGTTGCTTTTCCCAGCTTCATAATTTGTACCGCTAACTCCACCTCCCGCATTGTTATATCGTCCTCTTTTGTTGAGTCCTCACACTGTATTGCTTCTGTCTCCCCTGTACAGTTGTTCACATTCAATAGATTATCAAATTACTCCTTCCACCTTCTCTTTACCTCTTCTGGGTGTGTTAACAATTCCCCATCTTTCTTTTTCACTAGCTTTGTGGTATCTCTTCCTGTCCTGTTATTTCCTATAAGTCCACATAGCATCCTTTTACTGCCACTTACATCCTATTCCATTTTTTGAGTAAATTCTTCCCAACTCCTCTTCTTTTCTTCTCCTGCCACCTTTTTACATCTCCATTTGCTGTTGAGATCCTTCCTTTTGCTTTCTTCTGTTTGATCTTGGTTCCATTCTCGCCAGGCTGTCTTCTTATCTATTAGTTTCATGTCCGTATTGATTTTAATATTCTCAAATATGAAGTTTTGAAGCTTCCACCAAATCAATACTTTGTCTATTATCTATTATTATTGTACAGAACCGGTTTCGACCCCTTTGAAGGTCATCCTCAGCTGGCTAACATATCATAAAATTAAAACATCACTAAATACAATAAAGAATGTCACATAGTATAAATAGAAGCATTATCAATTTACAATATTCTTCGTCCTGACTTTAACAATCGTCAAGTTAAGTGATATGAGGATTAAGGCTTAAATTCTACTGTTCTTACATGGATTATATATGTTTAAAATACGATGTTCTTGGGTTTAAAATGTTCACTGTTCCACACTAAAACATATAGCTGAGTTGATAAAGCATTTTTGAGGCACAGGTAAGTTCATAAGACATTTTGTATTTTGTGTTAACATCATTTTAAGCAACTTTTATCACTGGATCCAGCAATCCTTTATAGTCATAGTTATGCCATTAGTAGACAAACACGGCTGACCATATGAAGTAATATAGTAACATAAGCACAAGCACAATGGTGTCTCCTTATCTTTCAATCTTGTAGATGTCCTGCCACAAGCATTCTCTGGTGCATTAACAAATGCCTTTTTAAAATTGGCCCACTCCTCTTCTACATTTTCCACTTCAGTAACTGGGATTTGTTGCTTCAATTGCTCCTGAAAAACTTCATGCACAATTTTGTCTTTCAGTTTCCTTTTATTTTGCTTTCTCTTATCTCTTTTAGTTTTTCCATTTTTCCCAACTGTAATTTTTCCACCACAACTCTATGGTCTCCATCAAATACTTCTCCTGGTAAAGCTGTCACATCCTTCAACTTCCTGTGATTTGTCCTTTCCACTAAAAAGTAGTCAATTACTGATTTTGTTCTTCTGTCACCCCACCCATATTTCTTGATTTTCCGCCTGTTTTTCTTTCAAAACCATGTTCCCCCCCCCTATAAGTTCATTCCTTTCACAAAATCCACTAGTTCCTCTCCTTCGTGATTCTTTCTCCCATATCCATATGGTCCAATGACTTCTTCCTTTCCTTGTCTCTCATTTCCGACCTGTGCATTCAGATCTCCCATAATAACCACTCCACACCTGAAATTTCCCTTTCTACTTTCTTCAAGAATCCTTCAATTTCTTCCCTGTTTCCCATCTGTGGTGGATACACTTGTATGAAGTCCATCACTTCATTCTTCATCTTTAGTCTATCCAATTTTCATTATTCTGTCACTAACACATTCTACCACTTTAACATACTCCACCATTTGCTTCAAAATGATTAGTCCCACTCCGTTTCTTGTCTCTTGGCCAACACTCCAGTATAATGTGTATCCTTTCCTCAATTTCTTCCTTCCGTTACCTTACCATTTCACGTCACTCAGTCCCATCATTTCCACCTTCTCCTTCTCCATGAAATCTACTTTTTCCACTTTTCCTGTCAGGGTCATAAGATTTACTATTACCGAGCTCGATAGCTGCAGTCGCTTAAGTGCGGCCAGTATTCGGGAGATAGTAGGTTCGAACCCCACTGTCGGCAGCCCTGAAAATGGTTTTCCGTGGTTTCCCATTTTCACACCAGGCAAATGCTGGGGCTGTACCTTAAGGCCACGGCCGCTTCCTTCCCACTCCTAGCCCTTTCCTGTCCCATCGTCGCCGTAAGACCTGTCTGTGTCGGTGCGACGTAAAACAACTAGCAAAAAAAAAAATTACTATTGCTATCTGAATGCTGGTTACTGGTCGCCCATTTGTCACAGTTCCCCAGTACCCTGAGAACTGCACGTTGCTTCAAGCATGGGATGCCCTAGCCTTGTCCGAGGTTTATTTCCTAGTACCATATATAGGCTACTATTACGATGGGTTTGCCACTCCCAAAGTCATTTTATACCTACTGCCAGGTGTTATTCTAGGTGCTCCACTGGAGTACAGACGCCTTCTGTAGCCGCTCCTTTGGAGTGCAGACGTTACATGTTTCCCTCTTCTGCCATGGATGCCGTACTGAAGTCCACCTTCTTCACCACTGATGCCGTTGGGGTCTTCACCCTTACCCTGGGCTTGGGCCCTCCATATTTGTGACCCCAGGAGAGAGGATGTCCCAGTATTTTAAAGCCTCTATTTTCCTATAATCTGTCACCACTTTCGTAGATAAAATCTTTTACATGTTAAAATTTGATTTCACAGCATTATCCTCTAATTAGTGTTGCTTGAGGTTTGACACAGGTTCAGTGTATTGAATGAGGTAGAAGTTAAGCTTTGGCCTCGGAAGTGGGGGAATAGGACCTTATCATTTTTTAATTCGTCAACTGGAGAATACCGAAGCTTTCAGTCTTATAAGATTCAAGAGATAAGGTCCTCAAATTGTTGTTCCTCCCTACGGCTGGTTCCCATCCACGCCTTGCGCTGACCTGCTTCTCACCACACTACTGCGCATGAAATTTTAATGAAATTTGTAAATTGCAACATCCAGCTTATTCGAGCAGCTTGCCTCCTCGTTCATTCAAAGTCGTTGGTAAGAAAAAATCGGACTTCGAATTAAATGATTTTGAATTGACCACCAACTCATACTTCAGAAATGCCAACACTTGCCACGTCACAAAATATTCTAAGACCCGTTACTGCATGCAATTTACATTGATTCACAGTTTAAACCTTTCAAATGTCATGAAAAGAACTATTTCCGAAATGTATCCAACAAGTTGCATTTACATTATTCAAATAATGCACTTGGATAAATCACTGACAGACATAACCTCATGCGACGAGAGAGAAAAAAAACATGATTCAAAGATGAGGACAAATTTTGCTGGCTCTCCTGTGCAAGTGCTTTAGTTTTTGGATTAATGTACTGTTTGCATTTTTAGATGTCTTGTACTTGCACGAAAAGTACCCGGTGCCCTTAAAACTTTGTGGCTTGTCGAACTTTCCTATGACGAGGGGTCAAAGTCTTTCCATAAAAAAAAAAATGCAGTTTCATTGGCATTGACAATATTGTTCGGTGCGTACGAATTGATTATAATGATGAGCCGTGCTTTTTTCGCCAACTGTTGGCATCGTCAGTGTTCATGGATTCTGCTTCTCTGAGCACGTCTGTTATGTGTCATTGTGGCGTTCTTTAAAACGCTGAATACAAAAGAATTACAATTTCACTTAAACTTAGCAACTATGAAACACACTGTCGACATACCGAAGTGAAAGTGCGGAAAGCTACCCCTGCACGTTCCAGAAGGTGTATTCTATCATGACACGGAGAAATTCTGAATTTAAATTACTTTGTAAAATACTATTTTTTAATATCATCATTAGTCGTTATGCTCATTACTGAGCATCATGACCTCATAACTCTCATCATTTCCGTGTTGCAACCTTGATGAGATGTCTCCATCCTGAGCAGTTTTCACATTTCTTTAATATGATCTGAAGTTGTAGACCAGTGATCTTCTTCGCCTGATCTATCCATCTACTTGCTGTTCTTCCTCATGGTCTACTGCCTTCGATTTTACCTTGTAAAATGATCTTTTCCAACTTCCTTCCGTCTTGTCTGAAAATGTGGCCAAGGAACCGGAGGTAACACTCACTCACACGGGAAGATAGATGTTTCTTGACGCAGAGTTCGTCCAGAATGGAAACATTAGTTCTTCTTTCTGTCCAGGGTACACGTAGCATTCTCCGCCAACACATCTCAAAGGCATCAATGCGCTTTTTGTCCTTAGCATTCACGGTCCAGGTCTCACAGCCGTACAAAAGGACGGAGGATACTAGTGATTCTACCAAGCACATCTTCGTAGCTTTTGACATTGCCCAGTTCTGCCAGATCTTAGTAAGTTTAACCATTGCAGCACAACCTAAGACAATACGTCTTTTTACCTCTTTATCGCAGCTTCCCGTGTCATTCATAACTGACGCCAGGTATACAAATTCCTTTACTATATCCAGGTCCTTTAGGCACCCTGTAAGTTTTATTTGACCTTGCCGATCAACTAACCATTAGTTTTGGTCTTTTTGATGTTTATCTCTAGACCATACGGAAGACTAGTGTTCTTTAACCTTGTAAGCAGGTCAGAAAGTTCCTCTTCTTTTCCAGTGATGAGGGAAGTGTCATCTGCAAAGTGCAGGTTGTTAATTTTTCTGCCACCAATTGAGATTCCACTATTCCAGCCATTGAGAGCTCTTTTGATGACACACTCTGCATAGTTGTTGTAGAGTTGAGGTGATAATATACAACCTTGCCTTACTCTATTTGTCACATTGAAAATGCCTGAGAGATCACCATCCACCTTTATGGTTGCTGCGTGGTTTTTATACAGGCCTTTCAATAACGATATTAAATGCAGTGGAATCCCAAATTCCTTTAGCACCCTGCCACAACTTGTCCCACATAACACAATCAAAGGCCTTTTTGTAGTCCAGGAAGCAAATAAAGGCAGGGACACAAAACTTGCAACATTTCTCAATTGTCTGTCTCATGTTCAGGATAGACTCTCGTGTTCCTTTACCTGCAACAAAGCCTGCTTGTTCCGTGGATATCTGAGGTTGCAGGAATAGTTTTAGGCGTTGATTATGTAGTGCATAACTTTGCTTGCATGGGATATTAATGCAAAAGTACGATAATTGGAACAATCCCTTGTAGACCCCACTTTCAGCATTTCTCCCGAAATACCATCCATATATGGGGCTTTGCTGTTCTTCAAATGATTGACAGCATTCGCAATTTCAGTGAATAAAATATCAGGTTCTTTGTCATACCTCATAGAAATTTCCTGTACAGCAGAATTATTTCCCTTGCAATACAGCATTTCACAGTATTGTTTCCACCTCTCTATTGCCTTATCAGTAATAAGGTTGCCACCTTCATCTTCAATCACCCATGTGCGTGGTTTGAACTCAAGTATTGCTGTAGACATTTTTTAAAAGATCATGTGTTTCATACAGCCTTTGATGTTGGACTATTTTATCACAAATACTGATGAGATACAGTTTTAAATTAAATGGGAGCAGTTTGCTTCCATCTGCAGTTACACAAAGCACAATTGTACACCCAACATCAAGAACTAGGTGAGCAGGAGCGTGTTGCCAACCTTGATGCGAATAAAACCTGCACCCCAATTTTGTGCCTCAAATTTTTTTAAAAAAATATGCAGGGATTATTTGCGTAAATATGGTATTAACATTAAAATGTTTACATAATGTCACTCATTGTATAAAATCAGTGATTTTCTTCTGAATTTTCTTGGTGCAGCGCTGTCGTGCAGCTATGTCACGCCACTGTTTAATCAACAGTACATCAGCTGGTGTAGATTCATTGCTTTGTTCAACAAAGCACAAAGCAATCTGAAATAATGAAACAATTTCTTTTGTTACTACTGAACTGAATACTGTATACCATAATTTTATTACTGTACTGTAATTAAAACATGTGGTACTGTATTTTAATAAATATTCAAAATTAATCTTACCTCCAGTGCATTAAATCCATCATCTGCTCTAACTTCATTCTCAGAACTGCTATTGTCAAGGTCAGAGTCATCTGCTTCAACCCTTGTCAGTAAAATGGAATCCACTATTTCTTGGTCTGTTAGATCAAGTTCAGAATCATCTGATTGTAACAACTCGTTCACCTCACACTGGTTAACATTCTCACATAATGGAATTTGTTTCGCCATCTCTTGCATATTATCATCATTTTCCTCATCTTCTGAAAATATCCCTTCATACAGTTTGTTCCAGGAATTAAAAAAATTCACTGATGTAATCTTTTCCCAGGATTGGACACACCAATAAAATGTTCATAGACTTCAACGAATCTGTAAGACTGTTACCGGATAATTCACCATCACTCAGAATAGATCGTAGCAGAAACGCACGATAATGGTGTGTGAATGCTTCCAGAACACCCTGGTCCATAGGTTGAAGTAAGCTTGTCATATTAGGGTGCAGAAATCAAACAGCAATATCACCACTTTCCAACTACCCTGGGTGTGTTGGGGCAGTGTCAATCAACACAATTGCTTTTCTGGGCAATCCCTTAGACTTCAAAAAATATTCAACGCTTAGTTCAAACTTTTGACAGAACCATTCTTCGAAAAGTTGCAACGACATCCAGGCACTTTTTTAAACTCTATAATAAACTTGTAAGGCAGTGGCGGCAATATTTTTAAGAGCTCTAGGGTTTTTTGATTTTCCTTTGCACATTAGTGGCAGCCTATGAGTGCCTGAAGCATTAGCACTTGCTAAAACCGTAATCCTCTCCTTATTCTTTTTGTGACCTGTTGCAGATTTTTCTTTTATTGATGCGAAGGATGTGCTGTATTTGGCAACATTTTAAAATTTAACCTTGTTTTGTCAGCATTATATACATGATCGTTTGTCAATCCTTCACTGATCTCTTCAAACTCTGTTTTAAAAACATCAGCAGCTAGTGGGTCTGCGGAAAGCTTCTCGCCACTTAGATGTAACTAACGTAGGCCCTCTACCATATCTATTTTTAAATATATCTAGCCATCCTCAACTAGCCTTGAAGTCCTTTCCATCATCCCCTAACTTTGTAGCCAATAATTTAGCCTTCTCTTGATTTATAGGACCAGATAACAGTATTCCTTTTTCACGTTGTTGTGTAAACCAAAGAAATACCACATTGTTTACCTTTTCATACCCACTGTCTTTCATATTATTGCGGTTTGATATCTTAGAGGAATGCTCAATTACTGTAATTTAGATTTTGTCTTTACCCAATCCTCCACTATTGACACATCAACTCAATAATCCGCAACAACAGTTCACAATGTCGCACCATTTTCCACCTGTCTCACAGCTTCGACTTTTTTTCCTGATGCTTACAACAACGCGTTTTTGTTTAGTTGACATCATTCAATAAGAATGCACTTGGCACTGTACTGTTAACACAAGTGATTAATGTACCTTGCTACTGTATTTCAAAAGAACCCAGTTCAGATGCCTGGGACAGCGTTGGTAGGGTAAGAATAAGGTAAGATACAGTACCGTTAATGAGCAGGTAGTTCATTTTACAATGGGGTAAGGAAAGCATTGGAATTACAGTATAGAACTGCAAGGCCAGTGGAACGACCTTGGGTGAAAGGAAAATATGAATTGAGAAGGGTCGCTGGACTTTCCTGGTTTTCTAACGGAAGCTGCAGTGTAGACCGAGCTGTGAACAAGATGAAACTTCTACAAATGAAGCAACGTTAACCACAGTCTACATAATCTTCATGAGGATTAATACAATAATAATAATAATAATGCAATCGTGGGAAGATTTTGGTAATAACCTGGAAAGGCTAGGTCAAGCAGCAGGGAAACCTTACTGGACAGTAATAAAGAATCTTAGGAAGGGAGGGAGAAAGGGTATGAACAGTGTTTTTAGTAGAATCAGATTTTCAGTATGTGCCATGTAATTGAAAAATGCTACGAGAGGAATAGGCAGTTGTGTTTGTTCTGCTTCGAACGCTAGCATTCTTGCCACATCCTGGGAGCCATGTGGTGGCGACTGAACGTACCATTTCCACTTCTATTATAACATCTAAATTTTAAAGAGTCATTGTTTAAGAAGCCTTTCTTGTGGACAGTCTAGATTCCTTCTGAGGACTCAGGGTGCAGTTCCCTGCAAAACATAAAGAATTTCACCTTATTTTCATGACACGGCATAAGCCCAAAAGCCTGTACAGCATCATGTCTATAAGTATGGGCTGTGAAAGCATCAATGGCAAAAGATATATTGTTTTTGAGAAGAAGGAGGCTTTTTTTTTTTTCCAGTGTCTACTCAGTAAATTTAACTTACAGTTTTGCAGTCTTTTGAAACATGAAATATTACACTATTAAATAATAGAGCAAATGCCTAAAAAGCCTTACATCTGATATGTTATTAAATACCTGTAAAAAGAATATGAACTATTTGAAAAAAATTTACTAAAACAAGAGATAGATCGATGGGACTCACCTTTAGACACCCAGGACTTGTTTAGCTGGTTTTGAAGGGAAGAGGTAGTAGTAGTAATAATAATGGTTTATATCCCACTTACTATTTTTACAGTTTATAGAAAAGTTGAGCTACAGAAATTTTGTCCTGCAATAGTTCTTTTATTTGCCAGTCAGTATCTTATCCCAAGGCTAACTTTTCTGAGAACCTTTAAATACCATCAGAGTGAGCCAGGATCAAACCTACCATCTTTATACTCTGTGCCAATCAGCCTGGTACGGAAGGGAGGAGGCTAAAACATGAATATGAAAAGCAGATTATAGCAGATGTGGCTACAGTAGTTATGTTGGAATCGAGCGAATGGTTGCTTGGTTTGAGATCACATAGTTGTCAGCTTGCATTGTGGAAAAGTGGGTTCAAACTCTTCTACTGTCAGTTCTGAAAATGTTTTTCAGTGGTTTCCGATTTTCCCTCCAGGTAAACGCTGAGACTGTACTTTAATTAAGGCCACAGTCGCTGTCTTCCCGATTCTAGCACTTTCCTATCCGTTCATCGCTAAGAGACCTATCTGTGTTGGTGCACCACAAAGCAAATTGTAAGGAAAAAATGAAGGATACTCTGGTGTGCAGAGGTACTACATCAAGGCACTCTATGGACTGACGACCCAAACATCAACATAATCTTTTCAAACAAAACCATTTGATTAATATTTTTTGAGTTTTTAATTGTAAAGTAACTACTATAAAGTTAAGTTTTGAAAAAAATATTTTAATACAGTGTGCCACGAAAACTTACACTTATTTTGTTGTGTGTTAATTTTTTGTAGTATGTTGCTATGATGTGTGATTTCTTTAAATTTTGCAACTAACTAGGTGTGTATTTTGCTTATTGCAGATATGTCCGTGTCTTTGGACTGAAGTTCTCAAAAGAAGACCACCTGGCTTTCATTCATGTGATGTACGAGTTGGTAACTCTTCCAGGCACTCCAGGCTTAGAGCCCAATTTGCTGAATAGATTTTGCATGACCCTGACTACTCTTCTTCGGTAGGTAGAAAAGTCTTTCTAATACAATTGATATACTATATAATACAATACACATGAAAAATGCTTTCCAATTTATATTTGGTATTTCATACAACTGCAGGGGGAGATATGATCTGCATAATGGTTTAGTTTCTGATTTTTTTTTACCCAGATAAATGAGGTTTGACTCATGGTGGCTTGGGATCGAATCTTCTCCTGAGAAATTGCACTGTGTCTGGGAC
This sequence comes from Anabrus simplex, assembly GCF_040414725.1. Lineage (NCBI taxonomy): Eukaryota > Metazoa > Arthropoda > Insecta > Orthoptera > Tettigoniidae > Anabrus > Anabrus simplex. Next base: position 43,416,563 of record NC_090266.1, on the reverse strand, counting down.
GTCAAACTGTGGTCAAAACCTGAAATTAGCCAGAGTGACCTCAGGCATACGTAGCATAAGCTGAAGGAAATTTATGATACAATCACTATAAAGAGTGTAACATTATTAAAGTTGGACCCACCGGGCGAAGCGCACAGCTGTGAGCTTGCATCCGGAAGATAGTGGGTTCGAACCCCACTGTCGGCAGCCCTGAAAATGATTTTTCGTGGTTTCCCATTTTCACACCAGACAAATGCTGGCGCTGTACCTTGATTAAGGCTGCGGCCGCTTCCTTCCCATTCCTAGGCCTTTCCTCTCCCATCGTTGCCATAAGACCTATCTGTGTCGGTGCGAAGTAAAACAAATAGCAAGGGGAAAAAAAGGGAAAAAAAAAGAAAGAGTTGGACCCTGTTGGGGTACTGTGTACTTTATGTTCACTTTGCAGGGCATAAGCATCACCCTACAAAAAAAAAAAAAAATGTTGAATTCCCCAACATGGCAGTTTCAGCATGAAGTGATGATAATAATAATAATATTGTTATTTGCTTTACGTCCCACTAACTACTCTTTTACGGTTTTCGGAGAGCAGCATGAAGTAAGGGGTGTGGAATATGTGAGATACCACAAAAATAGGTAGGGGTATGATTGTTTTCGAATTGATGGTTCTGTTTTTTTTTTTTTAATGCAAGGGGATTTTAGAACTGTGCAAATCAGTCAACGTGTGATAAAGTCCAATTTTAATTTAATATGAGGTTTATTATGTTAAAATATCCTCATAAAAAACCGCAGTGTGCAGCCAAACATAAAAAAAATGTATTATTCCTCAGCTTCACTTCACAGCCAAGCCCATTGTATCAAATGTACCAAAATTGCTCGATATTGATGGTTTTTTTTCCAATTTGTGGCTTGTGGTTAGTGATCGGCAGAATCAAATACAATAATTTTGAGAATCGTTACTTGCATTCAAAACGTTCTCAAGTACAACATAACCTGTAAAACTTGAGTAGGCCTAAAGGTAATTTATGGGGTACAGGACTTACTAAAACTTACTGTATACTGCACAGTATTTCCAGTTACCAAATAACAAGGGCATATAACACACAGGAGGGGATTTTGCTTCCATGTTAATTTTTTTTCTATTGGATGTCCTTTGTTTTATTATATTAGAGAACTAAAAAACTACTTGTAATCAGTTGTTACTTGGCTTTGCATCATAGCATTAAGAGGGTGTCTTTGCTTGTCCAGTCGGTGATCCCTGATTGAGGGAAATTTCCCTCTGAAGAGGGAAACATGGACATGGTTTTGGAATTGTGGGGGGAAAAAGAGAAAATATGTACATAAAATATTGTACTGTTCCTTTATATTTTTGGACAAAGGAATTGTCCTCTTCAAGTGAGAGATATAGTATATCATGGTATATTTCAATGCCCCCCTAATATTTGCCCAAACCTTGAAACTATCCGCAACTTTCTGATAAGAGACGTGAAAACACCGGATGCCTTCTCAAGGAAACTTTTTACCAATAGCTCAACAGAAATACTTCACATAGTGCATACAAGTTCTTCAGCAATCAACGAACTTATGGAAAATTCACAAGACTTATAGTGAACTATATTTTAGTCCATCAGTGTTTTTAACATTAAGATTTTTAATTATAAGTCATAGTTTAACTAACGATCGCCTTCAATGCATTCCCTCCCCCCTTCTACCCCCCCCCCCCCCCCCCCTAACATCCATTCACACACGCACCACTAACACTTGTTTTTAAGGTTTTAAGAAAATTGTGAGACTGTTTTTTAGCTAATTTTTACTTTTACCAAATGTAAGCAGCTGATGATGAATGCAACGCATTCGAAACATGTTCTGAACTTTTAATTTAATGTCTACTGAAATAGCCTAAGGCTAAATAAAAGTGAAAGTATCGATCAGGTGGATTCTTGTTCCATCAATTAATTGGACTTTCTGATCAGTTGCTCAACAATAGGTTGTTATAATTGAACTTTAAATTTTTGAATGCATTACTTGTCTGTCTGTTAGGTCATCAGCCCAGAGGCTGGTTGGCTCCTCAAACAGCACCAACAAAGGCTATGCATTACTTATCAATGATATATTAATTGAATGTACAAGAAGCATATTTAATACCACAATGAATGCTAAATATGAGTGATTATAAATCGTCCAAAATAATGCCCATAATTATTTGGCATTGCAAATTTTAATAATACAATCTGCTGGGAACTTGTGTGTTGTTGAATTTTTATTTTACCGAATTAAAAGCAGGACTTTCGGTCCGTTATTGGATCATCCTCAGCTACAATATAATGAACTTAAAGAACTATACAGACAACACACAAACTATGATATAAAATATGAAATCATATTTGTATAGTGTTGATTAGGAGGGAAGTCCTAATAAAGTTCCTAGTTACTGAAACATACCACATAGTCGACCATTTCACTTCTCCCCAGCCCAAAGTTGGCAACATTTTTGTAACACTACTCCTTCGTTGGAAATCACCCAGAACACATTGTGTTGCTTTCCTTAGAATTTTTTCCAGTTCTCGTATCAAGTAGTCCTGGTGAATGTCGCATACACTGGAACCATATTCCAACGGCAGTTGAACCAAGAGACTTATATGCCCTCTCCTTTACATCCTTACTACAATCACTAAATACTCTCCTAACCATCTGAAGAGATCTGTAAACTTTCTTAACTTCGTTAATATGATTACCCCAAAGAAGATCATTCCTTATATTAACACCTAGGTACTTAGTGTTCCCCATAAGGAACTTTCACCCCATCAACACAATAATTAAAACTGAGAGGACGTTTCCTCTTGGTGAAAATATAACTTGACTTGTTATCACATTTACATTCATTCCATTGTCCATACGTGCCAAGTCTCCCGATTTGAGCGGGAGACTCCCGATTTTTCATCGTTCCCACTGATCTGCCGATCGCCAGGTCTGATCTCCTTATTTTCAGAGCAATATCCGTAATTTTCGTATTTTTTAAACTCCCGCGGATTTCCTCGTTCTATCGATATATGGCTGAGTATGGCTGGTCGATAGTAGTTCTAATAATGATACCAGATGGCAGTACGGGGCGCGGTGGCCAGTCATGTGCTGCTCTTTGGTCTGTAATACAGTAATTCTCTTTGCAAGCGAGTCAAGTGAGTAACATTCTCCTTGGAGTAACCTAACCTCAGAAGTAGCATACCATAGTCGTTCTACATGGGGGCAAGACCTGCAGAAGTGCTCGTGTTGTGCCTTAACCCTCTTAGTGCTGGCTCCCTTACTACCGTGTTTGCTAAAAGTTCCAGAAAGAAAATGCCTATTATGCAGCACCGAAGAAAAAAGCATATCCTGCCCTCACTGTTCAAGATATCTCATTGTAGTTTACATTTTCTTGTAGCTAAGTGATCTCTCTCCTCACTCATTATATTAACATCACGAAAATAATTCATAGTGCTCCGTAAAAAAATAAATTTGTTCATGCAATTTTTGAAAAAAAAATCTAATTTGGAACTCTGTACATCCTAGTAGTTTGATTTTACTCACCTAAATTTGGTATTCCTGTACACACTGATGCATTGTTTACTAGTCTGCAAAATATCAATGTTTTAAGAATAATAGTTCTAAAAAATAATTTTCCGTTTCACTACTCATAATATGTACATATTTACACTTCACGAACTTTCATCTCTCAACACTTATGCAGTCCTACACACAAACCATGAAGTCCTTTCTTGCACTTGGCGCACACAATATTTGACCTTTTTATTGGTCCACCATCCTTATTGCTACATACTACGGCCCCCGTTTTGCCGGGCAGCCCAGCCGGTAAGCAAAAGTCCCAGAGGCGGAACGTTCGCTTACAGGCAACGCTAAATTATAGAGGACAGGGACAACCTAAGGACTGACGACAAATGAAAACACTAAAAAGAAATGGGTTTTTAACATTTATTAATAAAATATCAGCACTTTCCAAATTCTATTAATATTTTCAAAATCTTGAAATAAAAATATTTAGCTCTTCCCTGCTGGAATTCACCCACAGTTCTTCATTAAATTGCATTCTGCAAAGATACGAAACTGAGTCTTAATAAATCGTATTAGGAAATTAATCAAATTATCATCTGAGAAAATCCTATATCAAAAATCTGATTTTTCAAATTATTATTTAAACAATACTCTGCGATTCATTTGGCTATGAGTCAAAAATTTTTCTCACACGAAAAATCAAATAAATTATTTCTATTAATTAAATATTATTCTAATTAATTTATTTAAGCTTTAAATTATATAATTAAATTATTTTGAAATCCAATATTCAACTCATTAGATTTTTACCTTTGTCAATTGACCTAGTGTTGTGCACAACTCACAATAAAGACTTAAAATTCTCGCATTGTAAAGTTAAACATTTTACATTTTGTGAGCTTAGTTCATTGACGCGATCCTTGCTTAAGTATTTTCCCTCAAAGCAAAGATCCTAATCTATCTTATTCCATCATAAAATTACTTAAAGATTTATAATTGAGCCAAATATGCTCGCCACAAAACAACAAAAAAAATCGAAACTTTACGCGCTCAGCGTCCACATATGACGAAATATAACCATGAAAATCACATTTACAAACAAAATCAGTCATTCATCCATCTCACATTCAAGCTTTGGTCCACGGTAATATTATCAAATAGATTTATCGAACCCTATCTCTTGATTTTTAATTTTAAATTTTATTTGAAATATGAGAGTTTCTCCCGATGACACTATCAGACAAGGGCTACCATTACGATCGTCTGACGTGTGATTGTAACAGGATTATCACTTTTCCAATGAAATAGATTCCACAACGATGTTCCAGGATAATTTTACAGTAGAAGTCATCACTAAAAATTCCATAGAATTGCCTACAGTCATAGATAAATAAGCATTCGCGCATACGGTCTATGAGTCACGACTACGTTATTTTTAATCTCCTATTATCTCAAATTATCGATCAATATGTGCTGCATAAGAAGAAATTATGTTCAAAGACACACTCTCTTCCTTAACTGACTCATGTAATGGACACACAAATAAAATCCTATCTTAAGATCCATTTACAAGTCTCAAAAATACCAATAACAGTAAATGCAAAATTTGTGGACATTCAAGCCACGACCAATATTCCAGGCCAACATCTACTTCAATATAGCACACATTAATCATTTATAAGCACAGTAATAATTACACTCATGACCTTTAAACATTCTATTAGACCGTAATAACGTCTATTATTATTATTATTATTATTATTATTATTATTATTATTATACACGCGCGGTCGCGTCATCGTAGGCTATGGTTTAATGAAATCATAGATGACTCTATCCTAATTCGAATCTATGGTAAACCACAAAACATCAAGGAAAAATCCTAAATTCACAGAACACGTCGATATTCTGTCCCAAGTAATTCAAAAATTATTCCATCATCATTTATGAATTAATAAATGTTATCGCGTGGGTCAAATATTTTTAACACTTTCCTCGACTTATCATGGGACAGCGAGAACATGTCACGAAGCACTCACTCAAATAGAACAAATTATAGGTCCCAAATACACTCTCACACACATTAAATCTACCAACACCAGTGAAAGAAGAGTGAAATTCCTAACTACAAAGACTATTAGAAATGATCTCAAATATTCAAGCAAGGACTACGTCTACATAATTATTACAACAGAAAAAAGAGAAAAGTATAATTTAAAATCTTAGCTGTAGTAGACTTGGCTTCTGGACTCGGTTGATGATCAGTGGATATTTAACCAAACTCCATCTCCGATATTATTCTCTCCCGGGCTGAATTATGCCTCACATTTTAATTATACATGGCTGCAGCAGGCGAGGACTTAGGACAATTACAAACTCCGTCGTAATGCTGAAGTTCCATTCTTCCGAAATAGTTCAGGACTGCTAGGGATCTTCCGTCTTCTGGTGAAAGCTGAAACTAAAAGGTCTGTTTTAGAAATAGTTCCCAACACACACTCGATTCTCCAAGCTGGCACAGTTTTTACCTACTTGTAATTTTTCCTCAGATTTATAAAATTAAGGAAATCTGAACTGCTGTGTTTCCAATATTTCTATATCTCAAAATTTCCTCAGAAGCAGAAAAAAGATATCGTCTTTCATCAAATGAATGCTTGTAATGTTCAACGTCGGATACGCCGTCTCCAATAACACATGTGCTCGAAGCAGTTATTCCCGTAGACAACTGAAGACACTCAAAAGAGCAAAGCAAAAGAGCAAAAATGAGAAAGATTTCCCCAGATACATGGGTATTTATTTCTTCAAGACGTAGGTGTGTTTGTTAATTGAATTTTATTGGCTGAGATTTAGCTATCGGGCTAACCTTGCGATCCAATTGGTTAAATATCATGACGTCAAACTCTCAAAGTATTGATCGCTTTTAGTCTGGTAGAGTTCATGTTCACGTGCTACTCATCTGGTGTCTTCAACAAGGCACAAAAAAAAAACCCAGACTCGCTTACACGGCACGGGGAAAACCTGTTTCACTGCGGGCTAGCAGACAGTGCAGAGTTGAAATCTCCTTCCTGGATGATAATTTTATGCATTGTTCCACCCCAGTAATAAAATATTCTTTCCATACAAACCAATAACCAATTTTCAAAGGTGCACTACACAGCATTTTAAATTTCTACCGGGTAAATTTTCTAACAAGGCCGCTCCTGCAGAAAGACTTTTTTCAGCAGGGAGTGGATTTCTGTGACCTCTCCATTCTATTTCTAAATCCTCAATAATACTAGAAGTAAACTGTAGTCTGGTCATTTTCTTATTGGAGGTATTTTCTTTGTAGATTATATAGGAATTTAGAACCATCCTAGTAATGATGCTAAACACCACCTTCTTCCAAAATTTCAGTGTCTGCCTCTCATCCAGATAGGTGTACATCATCATATCTGAAGCATCTACTCCCCCCATGTAGGTATTGTATTTGTGAATTATATAGGGTTTTGTAATTTCCTTCTGTTTATTATTCTTAATTTTTGTTGTTTTATTTTTAGCTACAGCGTTCGTGGACAAGAGCAAAACTGGATATTTTTGAGACTTTTTTTCACGGTACCCTGCAAGTAGAATTTCATTACTCCTATAATATTTCACTTGCCCTACATCAAATCTCTCTCTTAGGCCTTGGGGTATTTCCTTCCTGTTTTGTCTGAGGGTACCAGTAAAATAAGTGTCCTTGGAAAATAGGTAACGAGCTAAAGGAATGCTTGAAAAAAAAGTTATCTGTTACTACGTGGTAACCTTTCTGAAAATAATTTCCTAATTTTAACAATTTAGTGACTACCACATGACCAAGGCCATGCTGTTTGATTTGAGCTTTGTCCACTTCACTCTTCGCTCCTCGGTAGCAATAAAATCCCAAACAATAATTTGCAACTGAGTCACATAACATCCAAAATTTGATTCCCCACCTATGATGTTTTTTATTAGGGAGGTACTGTGTGAGGGAAGAATGACACTTTGTTCCAATGAGTGACTCATCTATACTGAGATGTTGCTGAGGGTTATAATGTTGACGGAATACATCGTTTGCATGCTCTACAATGGGATCAAATCTGGCACATGGATCATAGTTCTGATGGCCTGGGGGAAACAATGTATTGTTGTCAACTAGATGGAAGAATTTTAAAATTAACTGGAATCTGTTTCGGGAAAACATTTCCCCAAACCATGGAATGTTCCTGGAATTTTTAGCCCAGTATGAAAATATAGTAGGCCTACGAGTTATTCCCATCTCAAGAATAACTGCTACAAATGCCTTGATTTCTGCAACAGTGACAGGTTGCCATTCCCTGGCTCTAGAATTAGGCGATAACTGCTGCACATGAGACAGAAATTGGCAGGCATACCGGTTTGTTTCCTTGACTATCAATTCCCACAGGGAGAGGGTGAAAAATAGATTAAAATACTGACTTGGTTTAGCATCAGAAGGAGGTGCACGTTTAGGGCCAGGCGTCTCAAGGAATGTAGGGGAGGGTTGAAATTGTACGTCATGATCGGACTGAATTTCACGGAAATCGGGAATCTGATCATCGTAATTACAGTCTCCGTCAACTCCATCATTATTCCCGTCACCATCGGAATCGGAAATTTCATGCATCACTGTCACACGAGTAGGTCGGATAACATCACCACTATCGTCATTGTTTGAAACATTAACGGCATTATTATCACTCTCAGTATCATCTGAATCATCGCCTGATTCCACATAATCAGAATCATCACTCAATGAATTAATATACTCTACCAAATCGTCGTCATTTTCAAACACAACACGAGAGCTCGTCGCCATTATTACAAACACATGGTCTACAAGTACGCGCCAAACAGCTGAAACAGAAAAAATCATAACATCAACACAATGTGCCACACAGAGGTTCTGGTGGTAGATTTAGAAACTACGTAGTTTCTACCACGGAGTGATGCCAACTGGAGCTGCCATCTACCAGATATTAGCAAACTGTTACGACTTACATAGACAGCTGCAACAAGGTGCACGATCGCGCTCCTGGCACTTTTCACTAGCCTACACAGGAGCGCGATGGCGCTTCCCGGCACTCTAGAGTTAATATTTGTTTTGGCCAAAATGTCAAAAAAGAAATATGATGCAGTGTTTAAAAGTGCTTATAAGGAAGAGTTTCCATGTTTGAGTGAATCCAGAAAGGGACCAACGTTCACATTCTGTGCTATATGTAGGTGTGATTTTTCAGTTGCACATGGCGGGAAATGCGATATACTCAAGCATATGCAAACGAAAAAACATAAGGAGAGTGTCCAGTGTGTAGAAAGAAACCAGAAACTGAACTTTTCATGAAAAAACCAAGATGTAAATCCTGTGACGAATGCCAAGGCGTTATTTACGTCATTTATAGTAGAACATAACCTGGCTGTAAATTGTGCCGATCACGCGGGACCTTTGTTTCGCAAAATGTTTCCTGATTCGGAAATTGCTAATCGATATGGGTGTGCTAGAACGAAAACGGCAGCTATCATTACAGAAATATGCATGGAAAAAAGGGCGAAATTTGTATCACATTTGCAGGTGAATGCATTTTCTATTGCTACTGATGGTAGCAATAAAAGCGACTTGAAGATATATCCCATTGTTGTAACATTTTTTAGGCCTGAACTCAAGGTTGTTCAGAGTTGTCTACTCTCTGTGCCTAATTTAGAAGGGGAGCTAACATTGCCAATCTTTTGCTCTCAACTTTTCGGGAATTCTGCATTTCATTAAAAAACTGCTTAGCTCATGGTGCTGATAATGCTCCAGTAATGGTAGGATTAAAGAATGGTGTGGCAGGATGTTTGAAGCGGGAAAATAGTAACATAATCATCGTAGGCTGCTCTTGTCACCTTGCCGAGAAGGGTGCGGCGTGCTTGCCCGTAAATGTAGGTGAAGGTATAATTGATATATTTTATTATCTGGAAAGGAGAGCAAGGAGGAAAGAAAAGTTCAGAGAATTTCAGACTTTACACAACACAGAGATCAGGAAAATTCTGAAGCATGTGCCTACTCGATGGTTATCACTAAGAAGGTGTTTAGATAGGATTTTGCTTCAGTCCGGTGCCAAAAGGAATTGGACAGGGCTTAATAAAAATGATCATGGCAGTGTACAAGGAATGTTGTAGTTGTGTGCAAACACAAGTTGGCAGGGCAAGTTGGTTCAAAATAACGAGTGGGCTGAGACAGGGAAGTGTTCTATCGCCAATCCTGCTTACAATAGTAATGGATGACATTATGAGAACAAAAGCAGCATATGGAGGAAGAGAAATGAACATGCTTTTTTATTCGCAGATGATCTTGTGATTTGGGGAGAAGAAGACATTGAAGGTTCAAGAATGTGGATTGAAAATAAGTGTAGTGAAGAGTAAAACTCTTGTTATGACTAGAGGGGAGAAAGAAGGGAAAGGTCAGATTAGACTTGCAGACAAGCCCCTGGAAGTAGTGGAGACATTCAAATACCTGGGGAGTGAATTAATGGAGAATGCTCGACTGGATGCTGAGATTAGTAAGAGGATTCAAGCTGGAAGTTGTTTCTATCATAGTGTAAGAAACATTTTATGGGACAAAGATGTGTCAATGGAAGTAAAAGAAACTGTGTACAAGATTTATAACGTACCCATAACAACTTACGGAGCAGAAACTTTGGACAGTGACAAAAAAGGATGAGAGTCGAATACAGGCAGCCGAAATGAAGTTCTTGATGAGTATGATAAAGAAGAGTAGAAGATACAAATTAAGGAATGAGAAAATTGAGGAAGAAATATATGAGTGGAAAAAATAAATGATAGAATAGAGAAGGGCCGGTTCTACCATTGCTGGTAAAGTGGCTGGCTGCTGCCCGGGAGGTAAACTACCTGGGGGTGTAAATCAGCTGGTACTTTGCCTTGCTTGCAGCCACCTCCGCGCAAGTGCTGTGTAGCTACCTGGAGCTAGACACCGATATACGGAGTTGGCTAGACTGATTTTCAGCTACTTCACGCTTTCGAATGTGGTGCTATCTATCGTCAGATGTATGAAGCTCATTTCAACTGTCTTATTTTCCTGTGCTTGCATCTGTTGATTGTCATCAAAAAGCCTAATAAGGGGAGTTATGGACAACGGTTTATGTCGAGCTTTCGTGATTTTAATCTGTGAGCTTCAAAATCAATACCTAATTGGGATTAAAATCTCGAGATTACATTTTCTTACGCCAGTTATAACCTGTCATGTAAGGCAGTATTTTTTGAAAGTATTCTCGTGGTAGATTGGTCACGTCGCTCACTCCGTAATTAGAAGGTACGCAGGTTTTCATTGTATTTCTAATTTACATTAAAAATTTATCTTCGTTCCCTGCCGTTGTTCTTAACTCTTTTTCACACGCTTTCGTATACGTATATACACCCACATCTTCCTTACGGACTTACTGTCTTTGAGCATTCTATCTGCAGGCTTCTGTGAATTGATTAAGTATCTCCACGATGCTCTATTTGCAACTAGCTCTGAGACCTCGTTTATTTCCTCATGCTTCCATTTATTGTTAATGCATTTCATTCTGATGTTTAACTTTATGCAGATAAAGTTGGACGGTACTGTTAAAGAACTAATCGGGGTAAATATCCATCATAGGAAGAGAAATTTGTGAATGGAATAGTTTCCAATTTCTTCAAAATTATTTACAAGAAGACTATGTAAACAACTGATAGGGAATCTGCTACGTGGGCCACAGTCCTATATGCTATATTAATCGTAACATCACTTTCTATAAGTAGCACACATATAAAGCATTTTGCTAGTAGACATATTAACAAAAGAACATATGTAAAGAGGCATACAGATTAATGCCTCGTGGACTGCTTGCTTTCGTGCTGCAACAAGCACCGCGCCGCATCATAGCAGCAGTCAAAGTGCACCAACACATAAAGCTTGTCATAAAGGATAATACATCGACATCCAGTTTCTCAGATTTGAAGTCCCTTTTGACAAAGCTCCTAAAAGAACAACTCCCAAGCAACATGTCAACTCGTCAATTCAAGACTAGTTTGGGGAATCAACCAACAAGATGTACCTAGCTGTTCATAATCACTAGATTGTTGCAGCAAGCATCAAATTAATACGGAACGTAGAACATTTCTCAATACTTCGACACGTACAAAGGGCACTAGGAAAGTTTTGCAATACGCAAAAACTGTTGGCTGGTCAACGCTGTTATGGTCAGGGGTGAAAACCGGTCTAGAAGACAGCAAGGCGCGACCTTCACACCAGTTGTCACCAAGCAGTGGGATTGAAAGCATGTTAAGGTGTCAGTGTGGTCTAAAGGTGAATATTGCGCAATTATCCGCTACAGTTTTGATTGTGGATTAACTGTTGACCTGTGCCTGGAGGAAATGACTCCTGTGCTGGGTAAAGACTGTCCACATCGGACAACAATTTTCCGCTGGTACAAAGAGTTCCAGAGGGGAAATTTTGGGGTTGAAGACAATCTTCTTTCCAGGCGACCATCTGAATCGGTGACTGAGGAAAACATTGAAGCTGTGAGGAAAATGTTGCAGCAAGAGAGGCGGTTGACATATTGGCAGGGAGAAGAGACCCTCCACATCCCTGCAGCAGCTATTCATTCAGTTCTACACGACCATCTCCTTGTTAAAAAGGTTTGTTCCCTTTGGGTGCCCCATTTACTTTCAGGGGAATAAAGGGCATATCGTATGAAATGGTGCCGAGAAATGCTAAAACAGTTTGAAAATGGGACTTCGTGTAACGTCAATAGCATTGTTACAAGTGACGTATCTTGGCTTTATTATTACGATGTCCCACCAAAATCCCAGAATAAGGTGTGGCTGTTTGAAGATGAGGGTACTCCTGTGACTGTGCGAAAGGTCAGTGAAGAAAAGGAGGATTGCAGTATTTTTCACTAAACGGGGCATCCTGACTCGGGTTGTGCTAGAAACACAAAGAACAGTTACTGCGAAGTGGTACAGTGAGACTTGTCTGCCTCAGGTCATCCAGGCTCTCAACCAGCTTCGTCCAAGGTCACGGCTCAACACTTGGCTCTTGCACCATGACAATGCTCCAGCACATCGTGCTAATGTAACAATGGATTTTCTTTCCAGATCAGGGTTGGCTGTGCTTGATCACCCTCCATACAGTCCTGATCTTGCCCCATGTGACTTTGCACTCTTCCCAGAATTGAAGATGAAGCTGAAAGGGCAGCATTTTGCATCCAATGAGGAGCTTCTGGCAGCATGGGATCAAGAGTGTGAAAATGTAACCGAAGAAAAGGGGCAGAGTTGGTTCAGTGACTAGTTTCGACGTATGGAGATGTGTATTGAGTGTGGTGGAAATTATTTTGAAAAAGTCTAAAGCGTTCGCTGACATTGCAGAACTTTCCTAGTATCCTTTATACATTAAGGGTGGCGTGCACCATCTTGGAGTAAATTACTTGGAAGTAGCGTTTACTAAAGAAGTCCATACTACAGAAGTAAATTACTACGGGAGTTATTTACTCCGGAAGTAACGTCGGAGAGTTGAAGTACAGTTTACTCTTTTAGTTACTACTATAGTAGCAGCATTCATTACTTGCGGAGTAGTGTTGTGTTTGTGTATCTTCTTTAAAGAAAACTAAACGGATAAGGTTATGTGCAGTAGGAAATGGGGGGAAAACGTAAGCGATAAACATAAATGCTTGTTAATAGAGATAATGACGATCTATGCAAAGGATATAGGGTGTAAGAAACACAACAAAAAGGTGCTGGATAAGAAATTCATGGAAAGTCGTGACAGAAGAATTCAATGCTTCGAGTGACGGAATGCACAGTGAAGAGCAAGTTAAGATTCTTTGGAAGAACTTAAAAGCAAAGGCGGAAGCAAAGCAGAAAGTCATGGACATGCGGGAAAAATTAAAACTGATGGTGGTTTCTTCATACAGATCGCCTACATCCACAGCAAAGTTTTCCCATTTTCACATCAGGCATATGCTGGGTCTGTAACTAAAGGCCACGGCCGCTTCCCAATCCCTAGGCCTTTCCTACCCTGTCATTGCCATAAGACCTATCTGTGCCGGTGCAACGTTAAGCAAGTTGAAAAAAAGGTAAATACCTCTTCCGATTTCTGAAAAGTTCACCGTTGTCACCGGGAGGACACAAAATGGGAATATGCGTGCAGTCACAGTCATTTGCACCCACGATGTGTGGAAACCTGCCAACGTGAAGAATATCCTTTTATTTTCCGAACAATCATCATTTGCAGGTGTACCACCCTCTTAGCCTCAACTAGTGCTTTAACCACGCTATGATAGATTACGGCCAGCAGTCGTGCGGTAAACGATAATTAGATCACTGGCAACAATACTGAAATGTTCCGATACGAAACACTCGTAGGGCACACAGCAACTGTAATTTGAGAGATACAACAAAATTAAGACAAATTCAGCTGCAAGTGATCTCCATGTAGATTTAGAAGGAAAGTAAAGGATTCCTTCCTCCTAAGACCAAAAACGTTTCTGAAACTCTCCATATGCACATTATACGGCTCTCGCCTTTCACGCTCTATTACATTTCCCATCGTTTTCTGCGTCGAGATCGTCAATATAATCTAAGTAATCCATAAACACGTTTGAAACGTCTTTCCTCTCATGTACTGCACGATATTATCATTAGTCAACAAGTCTAAACTTAGCTTACTCCATGCACAACGTGAGAGTAAATTCTAACCTATATTCGTGCGTTATTTACTTCTTTAGTAATATACTACAAGATGGTGCTCTTCAACATTTTACTCTTGTAGTAATTTAGTCCAGGAGTATCTGAAAGGACTAAAATACTTCAGAAGTAATTTACTCTCGTATGGAAGTCGCCGAATGCTGACTTCAAGAGTACTTTACTATGGAAGTAGAACTTACTCTTGGTAGTGCACGCCACGCTAAGACTTTTAAGCCTCAGATACTATTGAATTTTAACAAGGTTTATGAGTCAAATTTTAAGCAGCACAATACAGTAGCTCATTAATATAGCCTGGTAGTTAGGCATTTATTTTTGGTTAAAATAGCCAGGCAAAAAGACACTTGAAATACTGAAAATAGGCAGTACTGTAATAGGCATTTATTAGGAGTGAAAGCAAAGAGGAATCTCACTCATTATTAATGAAAATATACATATATTTTAAATACTCATCATTTCTTTGTTATCAGTTTATCACATAATTAGCATAATTACTCTTACTGTCCTTGGTTAGAAGCAACAAGGTGCTTTTTCAAAGTATCAACTGTCATAGACGCTTGTCAGAAAGAATGTTTTTCATCATGGAAAAGGAACATTCTACTTCCACTGAAGTGATTGGCACAAATTTGAAACAAACTATTTCGTAAGGACACATGCCAGTTAAAACAGAATTTTCACTTTTCACAACATCACGACTGTTCTTCATTTTTTCAATGTCCACATGAGCACTCAGAACACGTTTACACTTTTCACTAACACTGCTTCCTTTTTCTCCTGGTGCTTGCAGTAAATCATGCAGCAGTTGATTTACTGCATCTTCGAAGATCGCCGTAGATGATACCAGCGAATCATCTCTTTTTTCGAACTTCAAGATTGCTTCCGGTATCACACTATAATGTGCTGTTATAAATGCCAGATCATTGCTGAGCTCTTTATGGTCCAACAACTTTTTTTACCTCCCGAACTGAAGCAACTGATACGGCATGTACTTCACGTATCTTGTCCAAATTGTTGCTGTAATATATGACTGCTGAGATCCAGGTTCCCCATCTGGTGAGAACTGGCTATGGAGGTAAAGGGAGCTCTGGTGCCACGTCGGGAGGGTGATTTTAGGAAGATTTTCTTGGTATTCGAAACTAACGTATCCACATGAGGATACAAACTTCTTATCTCTTCAGCAATTCTGTGCAGTCCATGGGCTAGACATGTGAGGTGGACATTTTAGGAAAGAGAACTTTCAAGGCTGTAGCTGCTTTTTTCATGTAAGGTGCCGCATCTGTGACGAAAAGTAGGACCGAATCATGCCGTATTCCATCCTGCCAGAGTAACATTAATGAATTTGTGAACAACTGTGCCACTGTGGAACCTTTTGCTCTCTCCATCTCTTCTGTCGTCAAAAGAAATACTGATGATAGGTCAGTCTGCTTTGCTTCCATAGTTCCAATGATGACGTTGGCCATGTAACATCCCATTGCATCCGTAGTTTAGTCAATGGAGATCCAGATTTCTTTTCTGCAACTCTACATTGAATACTCTGCAGGGTCTCTTCAAAGGAGATATTCAAATAAGTTTTTCTTAGTGTGGATTCTGACTGAACTTCTTCTTTAATGTACTTCTGCATAAACGTCGTGAGGGATTGACTTTTCAGTTTGCAGAGCGGAATTCCGAAGTCCACAAAAGCTTTACATAGATCCAGGGAAAACTGAGATTGCCTGCTTGATGTTGTAACTACTGTTGATATTAAATTGATTTTAGGGCCAACAATATTTAACCTAGACTTATGTTTCATTGTTGCAAAATGTTGATTTATAAAGTACTTTTTTTGTGATTGATAGATTTTTCACAGATTTTGCAAAAGAGTATAACTCCATCAGTAGAAAGTGTATCTGAACCGAATTCGCGAACATAGCTATGTAATTTACCACGCAACAATGAAAATTTTGGCATGATAAATAAGTCAGCGCAAACACCCGAGTTGCCTTTAACAAGTTCAGCAGTACACTAACAAATTCTTTTATGTTTGACTTGTTAGACAGAAGTGATTTCCTCCCTTCCTCTGCATTATCTTATCATTTCAAAATCGGGAATACCAGATAATTATGTATTGGCACAGCAAAAGGGGTGTGAGGAAGGAGAAGAGATGTACTTCCCTCATCCTCTCTCTTCTCTGGTATACATTATGCTTGTGCACTCCTATCACTAATGAAGGTTCTGCTATTTACAGAGGTTAAATGAGTGGGTTGAGAAAATCAGCTTTTGAATGCCTGAGAACAAATAAACGATTTACAGGGAACAATATTCTAAATAGATATTTGTGACGACAATATGAATTTAATTTGTGCAACCTTTTTTGTCTTCGATGTACGGAAATTCATTATGGCTTTTTAAAATGTGTAAATCGCAGAAAAAAAATTGCATAACGATCAAAAAAGGCTTTAAATCTTAAAATAGGCAATGGGAGCAAAAATAGGCAAAACAAGGCAAGATAAAAATTGTCTCTAGACTTCCTAAATGCACGAAAACATATTTATCTCTATCTGATTCTTCAATATATCCAGTCAGTTAAGAAAGGCATTTTGCCTAACTTCTGGGCTCTACTCATTAACAATTGAGTTAGTGAAAACAAAGAAATTCATGAGAATTTTAGCCAAATCTTTTCATTGATATTGGGATTTACCATGTTTTGAACATGAGTGCTAATAGAATTAATGTGTATTCCAATTTTAACACTGTTATTTTAAATGTTTATCTGTTCTTTGTGTTCTCAAATGTCTTTCTGTTAATGTATTTTACCACTTAATATTATGATTATAAATAAGTACAAATTAGTTATAAGTTAATAACGTTATGTCTTAACCTTGAGAAAAGTTAAGGCTGAGGATGCTCGGAAGTCGAGCGAAACATGCCCCTGTTGATGTTATATTGTAGTAAAATGATTTTTTAGCGACAAAAAACAATTTATGTATTGAATAGGTGGAAAACAATAATCAAAATTGTATGCAAATTGTAGGAAGTTTCAATACGTGTCTAAACATGAGAATAGTTACATGCAATAAGTCGTATGTTCCGAGCTGTCAGTGGAGAGATGGCGTGGAATGACATCAGTAGACGAATAAGTTTGAGTGATGCCTTTAAAATTAGGAAAGATCACAATATGAAGATAAAGCTGGAATTCAAGAGAACAAATTGGGGCAAATATTTATGGTAGGGGAATTAGGGATTGGAATAACTTACCAAGGGAGATGTTCAGTAAATTTCCAGTTTCTTTGCGATCATTTAAGAAAAGTCTAGGAAAACAACAGATAGGGAATCTGCCACCTGGGGAACTGCCCTAAATGCAGATCAGTAGTCACTGATTGATTGATTTATTTATATATATATAAGGAAACTTAAAGGTAAGTCCAATAGCCCTCATTTCCCCCAGTAGTAATCTCCCATGATCTGCCCTATCAAAAGCCTTGGATAGGTCAATAGCGATACAGTCCTTTTGACCTCATTAATCTAAAATACTGTATCTGCAATAACCTTTCCTAAACCCGAACTGCCTTCTATCAAACCAGTTAGTAATTTTGCAAACCTGTCTAATATAATCAGAAGGAATGCTTTCCCAGAGCTTACAAACAACACTTCAAGCTGATTGACCTGTAGTTATCCACTATGTGTTTGTCACCTGTTCCCTTGTACATTGGGGTTACTATTGCAACTCTGCATTCATTTGGAATCACTCTTTCATGCAAACAGTAATCAAATATTTCAGATTTACTACTCTATAGAGTATAACATCATGTAACCCATAGCTCTTAATATATCCCTTGAAGTCCTATTAATCTCAGCTGCCTTTCTAGCTTTAAACTTTTGCATTAAAAAAATAAATATCTTTGTTATCATAGGTAAATTTCAGTATTTCGCTAGTATTAGTCTCCTCCCCTAGCTGGACATTATTGTTATATGAAACTACCTTTACATATTGCTGACTGAATATTTCTACCTTCTGTAAGTCATCACATATTCACTCCCCTTGTTCATTAATAATCCCTGGAATGTCCTCCCTGGAACCTGTTTTTGCCTTGCAGTGTCTATACATATTACTGCCTAAAATTAGTGTTTTTTCATTGAATTCAATTTCCTAGCGAGTCTCTTCAGTCCCTCCTTACTCCCACAACCACTCCTAACTCTATTTTTTTCTAATCTGCATTTTCTCCATGTATACCTTTTATTTCCCGCTGTTTTAATATAATGGGTTCTTGCTATTCCTTCCCACTTTTAAAGGCATATATTTGTTTTCACACTCCTCAACAATTGCTCTAAATCCAACCCATAGGCTGTTAACATTTTTATTTACGATTTTCCATTGATCATAATTGCTTTTTAAAATTTCCCCATTTCCCTCTTATCAGCCATATAGTATTGCCTAATGGTCCTACTTTTAGGCATTCCTTTCTAACACTTTTTTTTTTTATAACTCTGACGGGGACAGCTTCATGGTCACATATACCATCAGTCACCGGGCGAGTTGGCTGTGCGGTTAGGAGCGCGCAGCTGTGAGCTTGCATCTGGGATATAGTGGGTTCGAACCCCACTGTCGGCAGCCCTGAAGATGTTTTTCCGTGGTTTCCCATTTTCACACCAGGCAAATGCTGGGGCTGTACCTTAATTAAGGCCACGGCCGCTTCCTTCCAACTCCTAGGCTTTTCCTATCCCATCGTCGCCATAAGACCTATCTGTGTCGGTGCGACGTAAAGCCCCTAGCAAAAAAAAAAAAAAAAAAAAAAAAAAATATCCAATAGAGACAAGGTGTCTATGATTGGAACCCTAGTGAACAGAGACACAACATCAAAACTGACTAGAATATCACCAGGAGAAACACGCAGATTGGATAAAATGCCAATAAAATGCGATGAATTCCTGATGTATGCCTCATTACCTATGTACGGCTTGAGAAGTTCTCCAAGATATTCTCCGACTTTATGGCCTTCCTAAGATCCATAAAGATGGAGTTCCCCTTAGACCTATTGTTAACAGTATAGGTTCCCCTACATACAACCTGGCCAAATACCTTGGCAATATTCTCAGAAAGCACAATATCAAGACCATTTTTAAGCCTAATATCACCATAGGCAATTGTTTGCGATCTGTCAAAGATCCTATTGGTTTAAACTGCGCTGGAATATATATGATTCCTTGCGCCTGTGGATCGGTTTATGTCGGCCAAACATGTAGGAAAGTAGCAACAAGAGTTAAAGAACATCGCAGGCACTTACGTCTTCGCCAGCCAGAGAAGTCTGCTGTGGCAGAACATGCCATACATAATGACCATCAAATAATTTTTGATGCAACTTCTGTCATTTGTAAAGAGAAACATTTCATTCCCAGAATCATTCATGAGGCGATAGAAATTGCTAAACGCCCGACTAATTTTAACAAAGGTGACGGCTATATACTGAGTAGATCATGGCTACCATCCATAGTTAACTCGTCAAAATCTTTCTCCGTGACTCTGGAGGCCCTGGAATGAACTACATTTCTATCAGGGTCTCTCTATCTTGAGTCTGTTTACTATGGAGAGACCGTAGCCATTTTGCTATGTTGTTGCTCTGAAGACGATCCTGGTCGCAGGATTGAAACGCGTCAGCTGGTATTTATTTATTATTACACGACCTAATATCCCCAAATAATTATCATAATATGTTGAATTACTTAATTTTATTCCTTTCTTTACAATACTTCCACAGTTTAACACTAACAGTTTTATGTCATCCTTACTTGAATTCGTGCTTGCTATACTGTCATCACAAGCAATGAACTTGATGCTTTCACATTTGTATACTGTTATATCTGCTCCCTGGTCCACCCCATTTCTCTGAATATACCTCCCTATAACTCTTCTAAACTTCATGTTTGTGGGATACTGTAGTCATGTCCTAGTTCGTGAACCATGGGCAATGGCTCAGTGGCCTAGTAAGTGGTCCTGAGAGTCGGGATACCAGTTGCTATGGAATGGGAGTGGGCATCTCGGACATATTCTGAGTCATGGCCCTCCTTGTGCTCAGGCGGCTAGGACTATACAATTCACCGGTGGTCCATAACCCGTTAGAGGTGAGATTTTAACTTGGACTATGTGCAAGTAGGGTAGCATCCTGCTTCATGAATTTACCAAGCTCGGAACATTTTAAGCAAGCCTCGGACCTATGGAAGTAATGGAGTCCCACTCCCATCTGACAGGCGAGGGACTCCTTGAAAACAACTTGGCGAACGAAATGGAATTCGATGGGGAGCTATCAATATTAATGGGGCTCATGGAAGAAAGAAAGTAGAATTGGCTGAGTCAGCAAAGAGGATGCATCTGGATGTGCTAGGAATAAGTGATATTCGGATAAGGGGAGATAATGAGGAAGAGATAGGGGATTATAAAGTGTACTTGACGGGTGTTAGAAAGGGAAGGGCAGAGTTTGGGGTAGGGCTCTTTATCAGGAATACCATTGCACGCAACATAGTTTCTGTTAGGCATGTAAATGAGCGAATGATGTGGGTAGATTTGTCAGTGGGAGGAATTAGGACAAGAATTGTGTCCATGTATTCACCATGTGAGGGTGCAGATGAGGATGAAGTTGAAAAGTTTTATGAAGCATTGAGTGACATCGTGGTCAGGGTCAACAGCAAGGATAGAACAGTGCTAATGGGCGATTTCAATGCGAGACTTGGGAATAGAACTAAAGGATACGAAAGGGTGATTGGCAAATGTGGGGAAGATATGGAAGCTAATGGGAATGGGAAGCGTTTGCTGGACTTCTGTGCTAGTATGGGTTTAGCTGTTACTAATACATTCTTCAAGCATAAGGCTATTCACCGTACACATGGGAGGCTAGGAGTACCAGATCCATAATAGACTATATCTTAACCGACTTCGAATTCAGGAAATCTGTTAGGAATATACCAGTTTTTCACGGATTTTTCGATGATACAGGCCACTATCTGATCTGTAGTGAACTAAGTATCTCTAGGCCTAGGGTAGAGAAAGTGAAATCTGTCTGCAAACGAATAAGGGTAGGAAATCTCCAGGACGAGGAAATTAGACAGAAGTACATGGATATTATTAGTGAGAAGTTTCTAACAGTAGGCAGGAAGCAGGTTCAGGAAATAGAAAGTGAGTGGGTGGCATACAGGGATGCTGTAGTAGAAACAGCAAGGGAATGCCTAGGAACAACTGTGTGTAAAGATGGGAAAAGGCAATCAGCTTGGTGTAATGATGAAGTGAGAGCAGCCTGTAAACATAAAAGAAAGGCTTATCAGAAATGGCTCCAAACAAGGGCCGAGGCAGCCAGGGATTTATATGTAGATGAAAGAAACAGAGCGAAACAAATAGTTGTTGAATCCAAAAAGAAGTCGTGGGAAGATTTTGGTAATAACCTGGAAAGGCTAGGTCAAGCAGCAGGGAAACCTTTCTAGACAGTAATAAAGAATCTTAGGAAGGGAGGGAGAAAGGAAATGAACAGTGTTTTGAGTAATTCAGGTGAACTCATAATAGATCCCAGGGAATCACTGGAGAGGTGGAGGAAATATTTTGAACATCTTCTCAATGTAAAAGGACATCATCCTGGTGGTGTTGCAAACAGCCACGCTCATGGGGAGGAGGAAAATTATGTTGGTGAAATTATGCTTGAGGAAGTGGAAAGGATGGTAAAAAAACTCCATTGTCATAAGGCAGCAGGAATAGATGAAATTAGAGCTGAAATGGTGAAGTGTAGTGGGAAGGCAGGGATGAAATGGCTTCATAGAGTAGTAAAATTAGCATGGAGTGTTGATAAGGTACCTTCAGATTGGACAAAAGCAGTAATTGCACCTATGTATGAGCAAGGGAACAGGGAGGATTGCAACAACTATCGAGGTATCTCATTGATTAATATACCAGGCAAATTATTCACTGGCATCTTGGAAGGGAGGGTGCAATCAGTCGTTGAGAGGAAGTTGGATGAAAACCAGTGTGGTTTCAGACCACAGAGAGGCTGTCAGGATCAGATTTTCAGTATACGCCAGGTAATTGAAAAATGCTATGAGAGGAATAGGCAGTTGTGTTTGTTTCGTAGATCTAGAGAAAGCATATGACAGGGTACCAAGGGAAAAGATGTTCACTATACTGGGGGACTATGGAATTAAAGGTAGATTATTAAAATCAGTCAAAGGCATTTATGTTGATAATTGGGCTTCAGTGAGAATTGATGGTAGAATGAGTTCTTGGTTCAGGGTACTTACAGGGGTTAAGCAAGGATGTAATCTTTCGCCTTTGCTTCTTAGAAGTGAAGCTTCCACGGTGTGAAGAATTATTTAATTTAATTTAATTTCCGGGTTGAACCGTGTTGTATTTGTACGCACTTCACGTACAGTTTGCCGACGTTTCGAATACATTGCAGTATTCTTTGTCAAGGCGACTGAAATACCCCTACTCGAGCCGGGGTAATCAGTCTCCCAGGCAGAAATTACACTACTAGAGTGGCCTTGGTCTTGGCCTTTTATATCCTAGCCTTTCTGGCTGATGTAAGCCCTGCCTGTCTCGTGAGAATTCTGGTAAGTATGTGTCACAGCCAGGTAGTGGGGGCCTGACCGTGCCGCAACCCCAACCCCATTACATAACAGCGCGGTCAAGCCCCACTACCTGGCTGTGACACATACTTTTCAGAATTCTCACGAGACAGCCAGGGCTTACGTCAGCCAGAAAGGCTAGGATATAAAAGGCCGAGACCAAGGCCACTCTAGTAGTGTAATTTCTGCCTGGGAGACTGATTACCTCGGATCGAGTAGGGGTATTTCAGTCGCCTTGACAAAGAATACTGCAATGTATTCGAAACGTCGGCAAACTGTACGTGATGTGCGTACAAGTACAACACGGTTCAACCCGGAAATTAAATTAAATAATTTCACCTTTGCTGTTCGTAGTTTACATGGATCATCTGCTGAAAGGTATAAAATGGCAGGGAGGGATTCAGTTAGGTGGAAATGTAGTAAGCAGTTTGACCTATGCTGACGAACAGGTGTTAGACAAGGCTGTAATCCTTCACCTTTGCTGTTTGTAGTTTACATGGATCATCTGCTGAAAGGTATAAAATGGCAGGGAGTGATTCAGTTAGGTGGAAATGTAGTAAGCAGTTTGACCTATGCTGACGACTTGGTCTTAATGGCAGACTGGGGCGAAAGCCTGCACTCTCATATCTTGGAACTTGAAAATAGGTGCAATGAGTATATTATGAAAATTAGCCTCTCGAAGACTAAATTGATGTCAGTAGGTAAGAAATTCAACAGAACTGAATGTCAGATTGGTGATACAAAGCTAGAACAGGTCGATAATTTCAAGTATTTAGGTTGTGTGTTCTCCCAGGATGGTAATATAGTAAGTGAGATTGAATGAAGGTGTAGTAAAGCTAATGCAGTGAGCTCGCAGTTGCGATCAGCAGTATTCTCTAAGAAGGAAGTCAGCTCCCAGACGAAACTATCTTTACATCGGTCTATTTTCAGACCAACTTTGCTTTACGTGAGCGAAAGCTGGGTGGGCTCAGGATATCTTATTCATAAGTTAGAAGTAACAGACATGAAAGTAGCAAGAATGATTGCTGGTACAAACAGTTGGGAACAATGGCAGGAGGGTACTCGAAATGAGATAAAGGCTAATTTAGGAATGAACTCGATGGATGAAGCTGTACGCATAAACCGGCTTCGGTGGTGGGGTCATGTGAGGCGAATGGAGGAAGATAGGTTACCTAGGAGAATAATGGACTCTGCTATGGAGGGTAAGAGAAGTAGAGGGAGACCAAGGCAACGATGGTTAGACTCGGTTTCTAACGATTTAAAGATAAGAGGTATAGAACTAAATGAGGCCACAACACTAGTTTCAAATCGAGGATTGTGACGACGTTTATTAAATTCTTAGAGGCTTGCAGACTGAACGCTGAAAGGCATAACATGTATGTATGTATGTATGTATGTATGTATGTATGTATGTATGTATGTATGTATGTAACTAAACCCCTAATTCATATGTACCTTTGCGGTTCAGGTGAGGGCCATCTGAGCGTAGATCCCTATCTCCTACCTACCCATTATGGTCTACAAAACTCACTCTCAATTTCCCACATACTTATTCCGTAGTCTCATTTAAATCCCTAACACCCTACATTCTGTGTCCCTCCTGCACACTATCCTGCTGATAAAAATCTCTGCTTCCTTAAACTTGTTCCGTGTTTCTGTACCAGATCCCAAACTTCCCCAAATATGCCAAGCTAGTACACAGAGAGTACTCTGCTTAGTACATGACAATACTCTGTAACCGGTGGGGCACTGATGTCAGCAAGCACTACTGCCATCCCAGTCCAGTTACTGAACTCCAACACTGATTGATTTTTTCGGGCTAGCCTCCTTTTTTGTATCCTAATGATTTAGTGCTAGAAATTATAAGTTATCGTTTGTCAATCAATCAATACTGATCTGCATTTAGGGCAGTCGCCCAGGTGGCAGATTCCCTATCTGTTGCTTTCCTAGCCCTTTCCGAAATGATTTCAAAGAAATTGGAAATTTATTGGACATCTCCCTTGGTAAGTTATTCCAATCCCTAACTCCCCTTCCTATAAATGAATATTTGCCCCAGTTTGTCCTCTTGAATTCCAACTTTATCTTCATATTGTGATCTTTCCTACTTTTATAAACGCCATTCAAACCTATTCGTCTACTAATGTCATTCCACGCCATCTCTCCGCTGACAGCTCGGAACATACCACTTAGTCGAGCAGCTCTTCTTCTTTCTCTCAATTCTTCCCAACCCAAACATTGCAACATTTTTGTAACGCTACTCTTTTGTCGGAAATCACTCAGAACAAATCGAGCTGCTTTTCTTTGGATTTTTTCCAGTTCTTGAATCAGGTAATCCTGGTGAGGGTCCCATACACTGGAACCATACTCTAGTTGGGGTCTTACCAGAGACTTATATGCACTCTCCTTTACATCCTTACTACAACCCCTGAACACCCTCATAACCATGTGCAGAGATCGGTACCCTTTATTTACAATCCCATTTATGTGATTACCCCAGTGAAGATCTTTCCTTATATTAACACCTAGATACTTACAATGATCCCCAAAAGGAACTTTCACCCCATCAATGCAGTAATTAAAACTGAGAGGACTTTTCCTATTTGTGAAACTCACAACCTGACTTTTAGGCCCGTTTATCAACATACCATTGTCTGCTGTCCATCTCACAACATTTTCGAGGTCACGTTGCAGTTGCTCACAATCTTGTAACTTATTTATCACTCTATAGAGAATAACATCATCCGCAAAAAGCCTTACCTCTGATTCCACTCCTTTACTCATATCATTTATGTATATAAGAAAACATAAAGGTCCGATAACACTGCCCTGAGGAACTCCCCTCTCAACTATTACAGGGTCACACAAAGCTTCACCTACACTAACTCTCTGAGATCTATTTTCTAGAAATATAGCAACCCATTCAGTCACTCTTTTGTCTAGTCCAATTGCACTCATTTTTGCCAGTAGTCTCCCATGATCCACCCTATCAAATGCTTTAGACATGTCAATCGCGATACAGTCCATTTGACCTCCAGAATCCAAGACATCTGCTATATCTTGCTGGAATCCTACAAGTTGAGCTTCAGTGGAATAACCTTTCCTAAAACCGAATTGCCTTCTATCGAACCAGTTATTAATTTCACAAACATGTCTAATATAATCAGAAAGAATGCCTTCCCAAAGCTTACATACAATGCATGTCAAACTTACTGGCCTGTAATTTTCAGCTTTATGTCTATCACCCTATCCTTTATACACAGGGGCTACTATAGCAACTCTCCATTCATCTGGTATAGCTCCTTCGACCAAACAATAATCAAATAAGTACTTCAGATATGGTACTATATTCCAACTCATTGCCTTTAGTATATCCCCAGAAATCTGATCAATTCCAGCCGCTTTTCTAGTTTTCAACTTTTGTATCTTATTGTAAATGTCATTGTTATCATATGTAAATTTTATTACTTCTTTGGCCTTAGTCTCTTCCTCTATCTCGACATTATCCTTGTAACCAACAATCTTTAGATACTGCTGACTGAATACTTCCGCCTTTTGAAGATCCTCACATACACACTCCCCTTGTTCATTAATTATTCCTGGAATGTCCTTCTTGGAACCTGTTTCTGCCTTAAAATACCTATACATACCCTTCCATTTTTCACTAAAATTTGTATGACTGCCAATTACGCTTGCCATCATGTTATCCTTAGCTGCCTTCTTTGCTAGATTCAATTTTCTAGTAAGTTCCTTCAATTTCTCCTTACTTCCACAGCCATTTCTAACTCTATTTCTTTCCAGTCTGCACCTCCTTCTTAGTCTCTTTATTTCTCTATTATAATAAGGTGGGTCTTTACCATTCCTTACCACCCTTAAAGGTACAAACCTGTTTTCGCATTCCTCAACAATTTCTTTAAACCCATCCCAGAGTCTGTTTACATTTTTATTTACCGTTTTCCACCGATCATAGTTACTTTTTAGAAACTGCCTCATACCTGCTTTATCAGCCATATGGTACTGCCTAACAGTCCTACTTTTAAGACCTTCCTTTCTATCGCATTTATTTTTAACTACCACAAAAACAGCTTCATGATCACTAATACCATCTATTACTTCAGTTTCCCTATAGAGCTCATCTGGTTTTATCAGCACCACATCCAGGATATTTTTCCCTCTGGTTGGTTCCATCACTTTCTGAATCAGCTGTCCTTCCCATATTAACTTATTTGCCATTTGTTGGTCATGCTTCCTGTCGTTCGCATTTCCTTCCCAATTTACATCTGGCAAATTCAGATCTCCCGCTACAATCACATTTCTTTCCATGTCGTTTCCCACATAGCTGACTATCCTATCAAATAATTCCGAATCCGCATCAGTGCTACCCTTTCCCGATCTGTACACTCCAAATATATCAAGTTGCCTGTTATCTTTAGAAATCAGCCTTACACCTAGAATTTCATGTGTCTCATCTTTAACTTTTTCGTAGCTTACAAATTCTTCTTTCACCAGAATGAAAACTCCCCCTCCCACCTTTCCTATCCTATCTCTACGATACACACTCCAGTGCCGTGAGAAAATTTCTGCATCCATTATATCATTTCTCAGCCATGATTCAACTCCTATTACAATATCTGGTAAATATATATCTATTAAATTACTTAATTCTATTCCTTTCTTTACAATACTTCTACAGTTCAACACTAACAATTTTATGTCATCCCTACTTGATTTCCAGTTCCCTGTTCCCTTATCACCGCTCCCTAGGCCATCCCGTTTCCCTGAATGTACCTCCCTATTACCCTTCCAAACAAATTTCCTAACTTATACGTACCACTGCGGTTTAAATGAAGGCCATCCGAGCGCAGATCCCTATCTCCTACCCACCCATTAGGATCTAGAAATCTCACTCCCAGTTTCCCACATACCCACTCCATAGTCTCATTTAAATCCCCAATCACCCTCCAGTCAGTATCCCTCCTACACAGTATTCCACTAATAACAATCTCCGCTTTCTTAAACTTCACCCGTGCTGCATTTACCAGATCCCACACATCTCCAACTATGTTGGTACTTATATCAGCGTGCCTTACGTTGTTGGTACCAACATGAAACACTACCACCTTCTCCTTCCCCTCCTCCCTCTCTTCTACTTTCCTCAACATCTGCCTCAACCTAATTCCTGGATAACATTCTACCCTGGTTCCCTTTCCTCCACACACTTTCCCCACGTGTCTAACGATGGAATCCCCCATGACCAGAGCCTCAACCCTACCCACCTCATTTGATCCCCTCCCCTCCTGGTCAGCCCTATCTTTCCTGATAGCTGCAGAAGCTACTTCCTCCTCCCTTTTCTCCTTCCCATGACCCTGTTCCACCTGTCTTTTCCTATCCTCTACTCTACATTTCCCTTTCCTACCTTTTCCCTTCCTCCTACTTCCATGCATCTCAGCAACAGTTCCCTGTCCCTCATCTTCCCTCTGTTGTTCTACCTGGAGTGACTCGTACCGATTTCGCACAGACACCTGTCCTGAATTCTGATCCTGAGTAGAGCCCTTGGCCTGCAATCTCCTTCCCCTTAGAACATTAGACCACCTGTCTTCTACAACTCCTCCCTTTCCTTCCCCTCCCTCTTGTACACCTACTGTAACCTGTACATTGTTTGAGGGAGTCCTATCTTCCTTCCTGTCTTCTGTGAGAATCCTAATTATCTCCCTCAAACTTTCCAACTCCTCCCTCATACCCCTCAATGCCTCACCACACCCACAATAAGTACACTCGCGCTCCTTAGCCATTCTTTACGGGGGAAAAATTTTAAATTAAAAAATAAAGTAACTTATTTGCAAAAAAATAAATGAACGGAGGGATATATTGTCTGGGATACTACACAACAATAAGGTAATTAATATACGACTACACTACAATACTACTTAGTCGTGCTCTATTTTTTTTTTAATCCTACAACCCCTAACAGGATAAAAACTGCTGTTAATTACTGAATATCGAAAGTAATACACAAGAACTACACAATTCCAAACTGCAATTAAGCCTATCCTAATTTCAACAATATTTTAGTAAGAGTTTCTATGGATACCTCTACTACACCAGTACTACACAAATATTTTACAATAACAAAATAAGCACACTAATTTCTAATAGGATATTACTCGTATACTACTGTACAGTACACTACAGTAATTTTTAAACTACTTTCAGACGTATCCTAATTACGATACCGGTACCGTACCGTATGTCACTACTAAGCACAACAGAAATTAAATTTGCAAGAACTACTGTACTCAAAGATTACCAACGAAGCTAAATGCTTAGACATATTACTATTAGTATTAGGGTCTAATAGATACACACGAAAGATAACACACGAATATAGCAGGCAAGATACGGCACTATCTAAATGTACTGTATCTATACTACAATGTATCTACACTACACTACACTGCGTTTGGTTAAATGCTTAAGTATCGAAAGGATTGCCGTACACGAAGAAAAACACGAATATAACTGGCAAGATACTATCTAATATATTATACCTTATCTTCACTACAATTCTACTGAAATGTGGTTATGTGATTATTACAGCTGGTGGATTACTATTATTTTCCCTACTCCACGGGACGGAGAATAAAAGTGTCCTGAATTAGGCCTACTGAAAAATACGAGGTTGTCTACAATAATTTCTCAAATATTTCTATCAAAATTACTACTACTACTCCAGGGACTTGAACTGCAATTACTGGGATATATGAACTTTATTATTATTATTAGCTAACCGCTCATAAATACTGAAAGATCGAGGGAGCGAAATATAAATTACGGATACTAACTACCTACTCAGAAGTACAAATGAATGGAATACAAGGTCAGCTGATTTTTATTTACATTCACTTGACTACACTACACCCTTTGTTCACGACTGTAGCCAACAATGCAATATTTGAATATGAGGAGCGACAATAATCAATAACAATACGACTGTTAACTATTACCGTGTAATCTCTTTAACTTCTTTTTAAATGGAAGTTTACAGGCGTGTCGTGTTTTTTAATGTAGTAAATTATTACCTTCGCGATAGTTTGAACGTATATCTATACGAAATACCGGAGAAGTTGCTGCAGAAGTTACGGTACTATTCCTTATGATAATCTGCCTTTGTAAGTACAACCAACGAACCTACAGATATTTACAAATATTTTTAAAGTTAATATTGTTACCTAAAGTATTACCTAAACCTAAATTCGAAACAAGGTGCACCTATAATAGCTAGCCTACTTAACCTAGAAAACGTAATTTACTGAAGACCAACTGAATTACTTGTTACAAAATTTAAATAATTATTACTACTCCCAATTTCTACCAACAAGCACTAAACACCACTATATAAACAGCACTAAATGAATCAGATATACACAAAATTAAGCTATTTCAATAGGTTTTCACTACTCAGCTAGAGGCGGAAATTCTTGTTGTACATTCCCGAAGGTGCCAGGGGAAACCAGGTGAAGTGAACAGGAGAGGAGAGACCACGCCTTGTCCTCGGGTTGGCTTGGACAGCCCCGGGCTGGCTTAGTCCATTCCAATCCATGATTCACCGAAGGGTCTATGACAGGGCTGGCATGTAGCATTATTTTTAGTATGTTTATAGGCCTACTGCTAGTCACCCTTGATGCCATCCATAGGATACAAGATATTTTGCAGCCACCACCCCTGATGTGATTGTCTGCCTGCTTAACAATTCACTCATTACTTTAGGGATGGCTTTTTAAACTCCCTATTGCAGTTGACACCAAACAGAACCCTCAGGCATCTAACATTGTCTGAAAGGAAAGTCTGTACTTGTAAATACTGTTGATTGTTACATTGTTTTTAGTTTTTAGTTTGTTGTTGATGTGTGGAGTGATCTAGCCTCTTATCTATTCACCCTATTGGCTGCTGTTCGAATTCTGGTGGATATCAGATTTAACTTTTTTATGGTTCTGGCAATCCCTTCAATAATTGGGATCTGTTGAAAATCCTTTCATATTATTTAATTATTTTGATAATTTATTGGTGTTCATAATTGTTTTATAATGTTAAAATGCCTGAATTGATTTTTGAATTGCCACTTACACACTGTTTGGGTTTAATTTTAACAGAAAGAAGGAGCTAATCTCTCCAGAAGAGCTGACTTTGCCATGGAAACCTCTTTTCGACATCTGCCGCCGGTTATTCGTTGAAAAGCCAGCAACACCTTATGCATACAGATATATGGCGTATGTATTTCATCATAGTCTGTGTCATAGTTTATTTATTTGCTCAAGATACACTTTTGCTGGAACTGATTTATTAAGGAAGAAATATACCGCCTTTTGACTAGCCTTGCTTGCTTCCTTTCATTATCTCTCTCTCCTTAATGTTTGTTGATCCCAACTTCTGTAACCCAGAAACTTTCTATTTCATGAAGCAAGTTTTTATGCAAATTGGTAATAAGACAGATGTTAATTGAAAATGTTTGTGAATGGAAGAACAAGGTTAAGTCAAATGGAAACCTCAGTTTGCTAAAAAGGAAGCCACTTGTTTCGGAGTTGGCTTATTTAATACAGTCTTTAAGTTTTTCAGTCTGTGAAACATAAAACACTCTAACAAACCTGGAAAAGAAATCATGGTTGTATTAAACTTAACACTTACAGAACCAACCCTCTTCTGAGTAATTTTTTCCAGTGAACTAGAAAGTAATTTTTACAAATTTGCTTATAAATGATCACAATACATTGAAAGAGATTGTCATCTGTGTGATGTTAGAATATATTGATATATACAGTCAGTGTATAAAGATCTAGAGCCATGTGTTGCCAAGATCTTTTGCATTGGATCATGTGCATCAGTATGATTCACAGACAAATGTCTCACTGACAAATCTCACTTTTCAGCTGCATGTAATTGCATAAATATAATGTGTATTTCCATAAAATAAACATCTGTATAAATAGAGAAAACTAAATACAATACAGCAATATGATTCGTGCAAGCATCAGTCGACTTGCTGGTTCTTGCCCATGCCATGTTTAAGCGAGTGGATGATCCAATTATCATGTGTGATGCAATTGCTCCCAGGCTCATATCTTGCCCAGTGATATCATGGTCTGCTGGCCCTGTGGTTTAGGGGTAGCATGGCTGCATCTTACCTGGAGGCCCCGGGTTCGATTCCCGGCCAGGTCAGCGATTTTTACCTGGATCTGAGGGTTGGTTCGAAGTCCACTCAGCCTGCGTGATTAGAATTGAGGAGCTATCTGATGGTGAGATTGCGGTCCCAGTCTAGAAGGCCGTGAGGAATCGTTGTGCTGACCACACGACACCTCGAAATCTGCAGGCATTCGGGCTGAGCAGCGGTCGCTTGGTAGGCCAAGGCCCTTCAGGGCTGTAATGCCATGCGGTTAGTTAAGGATATCAGGGTCTCAGCTAGTTTGCAATAAGCTTCTGTACAGCATAATTGCTCCTTTTGCAACAGGAATTGATTGATTTAGTGTGTTTCATGGTTTCTGAATTAAGCATTGAACAGCGTATTTCCGTGTGTTCTGGAATTTTAAAACATGAAACATGCTGGGAAGGTGAGAAGAGGAGTAAGTGAACAATTTCCTGGAGTGCAAGTGCCAACATATTACAGAATTAAGAAGATTGTGAATAAATTTAAAACAAACATAAATTTTAAACAAGAAAAGAGTTAAAGAACTGATTGTCATACCTGATAAAATAATTCAGGACATTTATGAAAGACTTGATTGAACCCCCAAAATTCTTTATGGAAACTGGCTCAGCAGTGTGAGTTTCATATTCCTCTGCATGGTGGGTGGCAATAAACTGAAGTTTAAACCTTACAGCTGGAAGAAATCATTATTGCAATTGGTGCTTTCAGTCTGTCACCAGTGGTGAATTAAATTCTGAATTAGTGATGTTTTCTGATGAGGCAAGGTTTTATTTGCGTGGATGTGTAAATTCACAAAATAACCAGTATTGATTGCATGAGAAGCCAAGAACATTTGATGAAACTCGACTTCGTGACCTTAAAATGGGAGTTTGGTGTGCTGTTAGTGCTAAAATAATTGTGGGGCCAATACAGTACAACCCTTTTTTAACGAATCTCAGGGGTATTTGATATTTCTTCCTGTAAAAGGGGGGTTTCAAAGAATTTATTCTATATATCACAAGAAATAATAATAGATTTATGTCTTTAATGTAATGTCAAGAAATAATAAATGAACATATTAATACCAAAAAATTAACACATACATACATTATCATTATAGACTGTTATGCCTTTCAGCGTTCAGTCTGCAAGCCTCTGAGAATTTACTAAACGTCGCCACAATCCTTGATTTGCAACTTGTGTTGTGGCCTCATTTAGTTCTATACCTCTTACCTTTAAATCGTTAGAAACCGAGTCTAACCATCGTCCTCTTGGTCTCCCTCTACTTCTCTTACCCTCCATAACAGAGTCCATTATTCTCCTAGGTAACCTGTCCTCCTCCATTCGTCTCACATGACCCCACCACCGAAGCCGGTTTATGCGTACAGTTTCATCCATCGAGTTCATTCCTAAATTAGCCTTTATCTCCATTTCGAGTACCCTCCTGCCATTGTTCCCACCTGTTTGTACCAGCAATCATTCTTGCTGCTTTTATGTCTGTTATTCTAACTTATGAATAAGATATCCTGAGTCCACCCAGCTTTCGCTCCCGTAAAGCAAAGTTGGTCTGAAAACAGACCGAAGTAAAGAGAGTTTCGTCTGGGAGCTGACTTCCTTCTTACAGAATACTGCTGATCACAATTGCGAGCTCACTGCATTAGCTTTACTACACCTTGATTCAATCTCACTTACTATATTACCATCCTGGGAGAACACACAACCTAAATACTTGAAATTATCAACCTGTTCTAGCTTTGTATCACCAATCTGACATTCAATTCTGTTGAATTTCTTACCTACTGACATCAATTTAGTCTTCGAGAGGCTAATTTTCATACCATACTCATTGCACCTATTTTCAAATTCCAAGATATTAGACTGCAGGCTTTCAGCACAGTCTGCCATTAAGACCAAGTCGTCAGCAGAGGCCAAACTGCTTACTACATTTCCACCTAACTGAATCCCTCCCTGCCATTTTATACCTTTCAGCAGATGATCCATGTAAACTATGAACAGTAAAGGTGAAAGATTACAGCCTTGTCTAACTCCTGTAAGTACCCTGAACCAAGAACTCATTCGACCATCGATTGTCACTGAAGCCCAATTGTCAACATAAATGCCTTTGATTGATTTTAATAATCTACCTTTAATTCCATTAACACAAGAATAAAAAAATATTTACAAAACTGCAGACATAACAAATTCCTTATTGGGCCATTGGGAGCACAACCAGCAGCAAGGAAAAGAGAAATAGGTATTACTGACTTGCAGTTTTAAATTGAAGGAACAGAGACCTAACGTGATTTTAAAGAGATTTATGAAAAATAGAGCATGAGAATAAGCATAGTAACCTTCACTTAATGAAATAGTCCATTACAGTAGTTTGCTTCCTCTTGCCCAGATATCTCATGGAAAGAAGTTTTCTCTCAATTTGGTTGAGGCTGTTGATGAGATCTTCATCAATGTTAAAGGAGGGGAAGTACTGGCGGACAGTATCCAGTCCCTCCACTGATGCCCCCAAAAGAAGGTTCTGCTGGATCTTCTTCTTGTTTTTCCTCTTCTTCAGTACTTTGTCTTTTTGCATTGTCATAAAGGTCTCCAACATCCATCTGTGGTGCTGAGGTTAGGATAACTTCATCACAAGTAACAAATTCTTCTAATGTTGTGGGCACTCGAGTCCATTGATACAACCCCTTCCCCCCAATCTTCCGTAATTATCATCATCATTTCCTTTTATCCAGCTGTAGCCGGGTAGGGGCAAATATGGTTCCTCTCCACTTTCTTCGGTCTTTCCACCACTCCTCCTCCAACACTGTGTCCCAGTCCAGGTTTCTTTCTATAATGCTGCGTTGGATCGTATCCTTCCATCTCAATCGTAGTCGTCCACGGCCGCTCATTCCTTGGATTTGCATTTCCATCACTTTTTTTTGGCATTCTTTCATCGCTCATTCGCTTTATGTGCCCAAACCATCTTAGTCTGCTCTTCTCTATTCTATCATTCATTTTTTCCACTCCAATTTCTTCCCGGATTTTCTCATTCCTTATTTTGTCTCTTCTACTCTTCTGTATCATACTCCTCAAGAACTTCATCTCGGCTGCCTGTATTCGACTCTCATCCTTCTTTGTCATTGTTCAAGTTCTGCTCCGTAAGTTGTTACGATTTACGTAATACATCTTGTACATAGTATCCTTTGCTTCCATTGGCACATCTTTGTCCCATAACATGTTTCTTACACTATGATAGAAACAACTTCCAGCTTGAATCCTCTTATTAATCTCAGCATCCAGTCGAGCATTCTCCATTAATTCACTCCCCAGGTATTTGAACGTTTCCACTACTTCGAGGGGTTTGTCTGCAAGCCTAATCTGACCTTTCCGTTCTTTCTCCCCTTTAGTCATAACAAGAGTTTTACTCTTTTCTACACTTATTTTCAATCCACATTCTTCGATCTTCCCATCACCGCATTCATTCTTTATCATCATGTTTTGAATTCTCGTCAGCGGATGAATTTTGGACTTTTAAATTGTCATTGCATTTTGTCTCATTTCGTACCATTAGGGGTTGATGATCTAATGTTAGGCCCCTTTAAACAACAAGCATCATCATCATCAGTAATTTGGTTACTAGTAGAGGATTGTGGCGTTGGTTAGTAAATTCGCAGAGGCTTGCAGACTGAATGGTGAAAGGCCTGAGTCTATAAAGATGTATGTATGTATTTTTTTTTTTTTTTTTAATGGGATGCTTCAAGAATAAGATTATACTTTATTGTGTACAAGACTCTCAATCAGTCTGAATATGAATGAGGTGCTTGTGAATAGCTTCTCTTCCAGGAAATGAATTTCCCTTTTGAGTCGCTCCAAACAGTATTTCTGTTTATTCCCTTGGTTCTGGCAGTATATTTCTGAACTTTGAGTGGGAAATTGTACAACTAGCCATTTATTAACTCAAAAATAAATTAACATTCTCAAAAATAATATTCGGAAAACTGACAGGTACATGAGTAATGGGTAATACGAATGATCACAGAAGTGATAATAGCAAGCTAAGCCATGTGACAATGACGTCCCTAAAATGTGACATCGCTGGGATCATTGCCATGACAACAGACTATTTTCAAGCAGCGTTTAGTCAATTTTTCTTACTGTTAATGCTAAACATCAGATTCCTACACTTGTGGCCCTAAATATAATGGAGGAGAATGCCAATAGGAATGTCGTTATATGCTTCAAACTGTGACACTTTATACAGCATGTCTTTATTGGTTTGAGCATGTCCTGGCTAGTGATAAAAAAACATTGGTCTAACTCGTCAGGGATGTTTAGCAGAAAGTGTCTTAAAGGGAGGGATAGTGGGGGCTCGGTTTTGTATCGGCTATTGGTATTGGCCCACATAGTTGGTGCCTGTGGTGCAATTGAAGTTATAACTGTTTTGTTAGGATCCATTCGTTAGGTAAAGTTGACCATTGTGGCTAACTGCATTCAATTATGAGAGTTTCATAAAATGCATCCAATGTTAGCGAGTGTTCAGTGGACGGTTATTGGTAATAGTGCAGGTTTTCTCTGTGTTTGGAAATAGAAGCAAGATTTTATGGAGGTGAGATGGTGAGGTTCTAGTATCAGCGATTGAAGAAACCTCTCCTCAACAAGCATTTTAAGGTAATATTCATGTATTTCATAACACTGAGTAATTAGTTACATACTGACTCTTGTCCAATGGTGTTACCGCTGACCTCAGTGATACAGTCAGTCAGTCGTCCGTTTGTTTCCAAGATAGCAGGTACAATCCCAGCTGAGTTCTAAGGCATTTTGAGGAGATAAAATGTGATATCTCTGTTCACCTTTATCAACAGAAAAGCATACGAATGTGCATTACGTAAATTGTTGATTACTTTAGTCTTTGCTGTAATCACATTGAGATTTATGTCCTTTTTTAAATCTTGTGATGTTATATATATATATAACAGAACTGTCCACATAACGAGCACTTGCAGTTTTCACTTGGGTTGTGATAAGACATATTCTTGCATATTTTATGGTGGTACCCATGCACCATTGTCCTCTGACAATACAATGAACAACAGAATACAGGAAGCTTCCAAATTCTATCATGCTGTACATCAAATACTTTAGGATGAAACACAAAATACACTACTGCCTGACAAAAAATTGTAGTACCAAGAAGGGGAGGAGGATACGAAATTAAACTTCATGTGTTGGGAGGGTATTTGATGTTATTTTAGTGATTACAAAATGAAGTAAAATTTACAAAGAACTTTGCATTTCGATCCCACTTATCAGTATGACGTTGCACCTCTTCTGGCCAGGATGTATGCACTGAAACAGTTGATAAATTTCATTGTTTCATATCTGTCTTGACGCTTACAAGGTATTAACATACAGCTGGATCAAAGACCAAACCCTGATTGCAGTATAAATGAAATTACAGAAAACACAAATATGCTGGTTGATGAAATTTACAAACTATTACCAAAAAGATACATAAAACAGATATAATAGAAATAAGAAACATGCCATAAATTTCCCTCACCCTCCTCCTTTCACCGTCCAACCATAACAATACTCCTCCAGCCTACACGTCACTCCACCCCTTCCTAACAGCTGTTCAACTTAACAGAGTGCTGTACACGTCTCGCATATTGCCTCTCAGTAGAATACAGTGGGGAAGTGAGGAACATATTTCAAATTTATCCACCCCCTGTGGGTGGGGTACAGAGATGAATACACCCCCAGTATCCCCTGCTTGTCGTAAGAGGCAATTAAAAGGGGCGACCAAGGGATGATCGAATTAGAACTATGAAGCTGCTTATGATTACACTCAACTCTCAATTAACTGGGATACTGTAGAGTTAAGGCTTCCCGGATAAGTAAAATTGTGGTTAACCTGCAAAAATTAAAAAATATAACAGCATTTCTCGTTGAAACTAATAAGGCAAAGAAAACTATTCAGACTACCTAACTTTACTGTTTCTGAAAATAATCGTGCATGCTAGTCCGGGAGGGCATATATATCAATCAATCAGTCATTACTGATCTGCATTTAGGGCAGTCGCCCAGGTGGCAGATTCCCTATCTGTTTTTTTCCTAGCAATTTCTTAAATGATTGCAAATAAATTGGAAATTTATTCAACATCTCCCTTGGTAAGTTATTCCAATCCCTAACTCTCCTTCCTATAAACGAATATAGCAAGTGGAGATGCAATTCTCCCCTTGTACGTCGGCACTGCATTGTGCTCATCACATGTATAGCTTGCAGTGGTATCGCTACTGGCGTGCTAGCTGGCCAGTGTCTTGGGAAGGTGCGGTATCACACTTATGAGCCCATGCCTCACTGGGACAAAACACTGGTTATTTTTGACAATTGAGTTTCCTGAATTTTATTTAATCAGTCATGGTTTTCTGCTTTTGTACCGAGAAACACTTTTTCTTTATTTTTCTTCTCAAGTTTCTCAAAACAAGTTTTTCGATGATGATAGCATCATCCTGGCAATGTTATCCTGGCCCTTTGTAATTCTGTATTACTGTAGCTTCTAACTCTCGTGCATTTTTAGTGTTTTTGATATTGCAGTTAAGCCGCAACATGGTTGATCATATTACGGTAAATTGATAGTTGAGTGTAGTACCATCATGCGGGGAAAAACATGGGTCACCTTTACTTGCGTGTAGTACACAATAGGTTTGTGATTAGTAGAGCCCGGATTTCCATGCACTATCAAATATCAAAATATGCATGCCTTCAAGAACTATCATATAGCAAAACATGCATGATAAACTGGAAAATATGCACTGTCAAGCTTCAGTTCCTTTTGAAACATTGCACAACTAATTTCTCCAAATTGTCTTGATTTAAGCTCAACCGTTTACTTGTCAGCACATTCTTAAGCCCAGAAAATAATCTTTCTACGTCACAAGAAGTGACAAGTTCATACCTAAATGAAGACATTTGGAACA
The DNA here is from genome assembly GCF_040414725.1 of Anabrus simplex. Lineage (NCBI taxonomy): Eukaryota > Metazoa > Arthropoda > Insecta > Orthoptera > Tettigoniidae > Anabrus > Anabrus simplex. The sequence continues at coordinate 43,377,589 of NC_090266.1, read as the reverse complement.
CAGTGGGGTCAGTTTGTACGTCTTTTGCATATTCACCACGATACGTCTTTTATAAGCTTGATGAATTGAAAATCAGGTCTTTGAACGGATCACTTTGTTCAACTTATATCTAGCTGCCTCAGCTTCTTCTCCTTGCGATGATTGCAGACACATTTGAATGTCCTCAATAACTGGTAATGATTGCCTGCAATACCAAAGTGACGAGTGAGAGTTCTGGGTAGGAAAATCCAGGATAACAATGGAAGAGAATTCAGTGCAAAACCAAGGTTTGTAGGCTGCTAGCTCAGTAACGTGGCATCACAAAAGTACAATACAAGTTTTGTTTTGTTTGTCTAATATAGACAAATGAGCCATCAATGAGTAATGCACAATTTATGGTTCGATTTGTAACAATGTATAACTGGGACAGCTTATTCCCATGAATTACAAGAGCTCAACGTGGGGCCTTCTGGGTTACGTCAATGTTTACTCAAGCAACAGGTAAGAGAGTGTTTGGTTAATTGGGTTCTAGGACCTCTACTGTATGTACTAACTTTGATTGTCAGATTGGATGCCAGGAATACATTCTCTCTGTCTCTTAGTAATAGACATACTGTATAGCGTGGAAAAACTGTCTCAAATTCTACAAACCAACCTTCATAAAATGCACTATCATGCAAGTTATCATTATATATGCACCAAAGTCGGAAGGAAAATCATATTGTGCAATGTGAAACGTCCAGATATTCGCTATTAAATCCGAAATTTTCAAAATATATTATGGATGAATTTTCTCCGAAAAAGGACAAAACATGCAAACATGTAGGGAAAAATAACGGTTATTTGGAATCGCTTAGCCATAAAACTAGTATTTGCAAAGTTGGAGAACTGTAACCAGCTTATTCAAAAACATGTGTTTGCATGGAAATCCAGGCTCTAGTGATTAGTAGCAATAGTGGGTGAGTCACTATGGGTTTACAGTACCCGTGATTAGTATCGCTATATGTGGAACACCACAGACTTACGTTGCCTGTGATTGGTGCCATTGTGAGAAACACCACGGGTATGGGCGTTGCCTGTGATTATGAGCGACACTGGGCCTGCATTGCCTGTGATTATTACCCACTACGTGAGGAACACCACTAGATAGTACGAGTCCCTGTTATTAGTACATGTATAAGAGGAACACCATGGGTTTGCATTGCCTACGAGTGGTGCCATTATGCCAGAAACACCATAGGTCTGCGTTACCTGTGCAACGTACCATACTTGTGAGTAGTACCCTAATGTTTGGAACACCATGAGTCTACGCTACTTTTGATTAGTACCGCAAATTGAGAAATACCATGGTTCTACTTTACTAGCGATAAGTACCATTATGAGGGGCCATTGACCTGGATTTTGGACCTCTTTGGACAGCAAGAATCATAGATTCAGAATTGTGCTTTATAAGCAGTCCCTTGGTCAGTAATGCTAATTTTTCAATATAGTTTCTGGGAAGGTGTGGCTTTGTAGGACGGATCCACTGATTGTTTTAAGTTCATAATCATTGTTCGTCATCTTTTTGAATTCTAATCAGTGGATCGATTTTGGAATTATTTTCAACTTTCAGTATTGTGAGTTGGCTCCGCTGAGTATTTTAAATTCATATTTATCCTTTCATTCCTCATCATCACGTTTTGAATTCTAGTCAGTGGATGAATTTTGGACTTTTAAATTGGCATTGCATTTTGTCTCATTTCCTACCATTAGGGGTCGATGACCTAGATAAGGTTATCCTTATAATATTGAATTCCTTTAAACAAAAGCATCATCATTATCAAATTTATCCACGAAAAGCCTCGCTTTTATCCACATAATACATATAGACCCATTCTTCTATTTTTAGACAACACATTGGAACTTGTGGCGAGTTACACCACATTCTACAAAAACGCAGTTGACATGAACATTTTACTCATTTTAAGGAACATTTTAAACACCATTTAATTCCTAAACTCGAATTGCTATAAATCATTTTAACAGTATCTGGCAGGATTAAATTTTCTTAAGTGTGTGCTTATATAGACTGGAAGCTTGGTGCTCAAGATCAGAGGTGTACAAACTCTGCATTTAACTTGCCCATGCTTGCCTGGAGAGCAGGCAAGCAAGCTAGCTGCACATAAACAACAGTACAGGCAGGCTGATGCACTCCTGGTCAGGTCTAGCTCAGCCCAACTTGGGCTGGCTACAGGTTAGTTTGCTTGCTTGCTTGCTTGCTTGCTTGCTTGCTTTATTCTTCCTGCTGCGTTAATCAATGTTTTGCTTGTTCATTGTGCTGATATGAGACTCATGTTAATGCAGACAAGAAAGGGGTTGTTACATGCCAGAAGTTATGTAGGATTCGCCAACACAAATATTATTCTATATGGTTATTTAGTATTTATATGGTTGTTTAGTATTATGTTAATCATTACAAAGTTATGTTTAAATTTATTTTGTAATTCAGACGTCTTATGTAACTAATTAACTTATTTCTCTGTGTCAAAAATAGTTACTTAATAAAAAGCAAGTGCTCTGAACAAGATATTTGAATATTTAAATAAACATAATGACAGTTGATGGAAATATGACCATAAATATAATGTATTATTTATTATTCGAGAAAATTAGAAGCAAAGATATACATAATGTACGCACAGGTCATATATTTAAAAATATATATATATATATATATATTTTTGCTATTTGCTTTACGTCGCACCGACACAGATATGTCTTACGGTGACGATGGGATAGGAAATGCCTAGGAATTGAAAGGAAGTGGCTGTGGCCTTGATTAAGGTACAGCCCCGTCATTTGCCTGGTGTGAAAATGGGAAACCACGGAAAACCATCTTCAGAGCTGCCGACAGTGGGGCTCGAACCCACTATCTCCCTATTACTGGATACTGGCCGCACTTAAGCGATTGCAGCTATCGAGCTCGGTAAAGATTAATTTTATAGGTAACGTTTTGAAATACATTTAATAATTTAGGAACCCCTTCCCCACAGAACCAAAATAAATAACTATAAACCTAATCAGTTTAGAAGTGTAATTTTACCACTTGCTCTCTGGGAGTCAGATTTCTAAGTCCTAATGGGTGAGTAGGAGATAGGGATCTGCGCTCAGATGGCCTTCACTTAAACCGCAGTGGTACGTATAAGTTAGGAAATTTGTTCGGAAGGGTAATAGGGAGGTACATTCAGGGAAACGGGTTGACCTAGGGAGCGGTGGTAAGGTAACAGGGGACTGGAAATCAAGTAGGGATGACATAAAAATGTTAGTGTTGAAATGTAGAAGTATTTTAAAGAAAGGAATAGAATTAAGTAATTTAATAGATATATATTTACCAGATATTATAATAGGAGTTGAATCATGGCTGAGAAATGATTTAATGGATGCAGAAATTTTCTCACGGAACTGGAGTGTGTTACATGCAACTAATCTCATGATTAGACCCGTATTGAAATTTGCCATGAATGCTTACAATATAGTGATTATTTTAATCCAACTATTCAATACAAAATGGTTTTGTGTTGCTAGTTCATAATACTACAACACAAATTTATAGGGGACATGTTTCGCTTTATTTAAAACCATTTTGTATTGAATAGGTGGATTAAAATAATCACTATATTGTAAGCATTCGCTGGAGTGTGTATCGTAGAGATAGGATAGGAACAGTGGGAGGAGGAGTATTCATTCAAGGAAAGAAGAATTTGTAAGCTACGAAAAAGTTAAAGATGACATGCATGAAATTTTAAAGATAATAGGCAACTTGATATCCTTGGAGTGTACAGACCGGGAAAGGGTAGTGCTGACACGGATTCAGAATTATTTGATAAGATAATCAGCTATGTGGGAAACGACATGGAAAGGAATGTGATTGTAGCAGATCTGAATTTACCAGATGTCAATTGGGAAGGAAATGTGAACGACAGGAAGCATGATCAACAAATGGCAAATAAGTTAATATGGGAAGGACAGCTGATTCAGAAAGTGATGGAACCAACTAGAGGGAAAAATAGTTCAATGTTACGTTAGGAAGCACATACGGCGAGAAAATGCATGTGAATATGTGGAAGAATGAACGAGGGAGTGAAAGGTTGTATAAATGAGAAATATGTACATATTAGGTTATTCTTTGTTACTTTACCTGTAAATAGTGTATATAACTGTTTTAGTTTAGGATTTAGGTAATTATTTCAAAGGTCAAAGGTCTACATTTAATGTTGGCGGGTAGATCATTCCAAAGCCGCGCTGAACGAGCAAAGAAACCTAGTTTGTATGACTCAGTTCGCGCAAAGGGGGGTTTAAGACGCACCCCTTTGCCTCTACGGGAGAGTTGAGGGAATGGTGAAGGTGAAAGATGAATGGCCCCTGTGAGGGACTTATGTAAGAAGGTGATGTCGCTTTGTTTACACAAGGAGGCGATTGATGGGAGGGAAGACAGGCAGCTGTTCTTGTTAATTAGTCGTTCAGCGCGACACTTTCACTTACTAGTAGTTCACCGGAGGGAAAAATATCCTGGACGTGGTGCTGGTAAAACCAGATGAGCTCTATAGAGAAACTGAAGTAATAGATGGTATTAGTGACCATGAAGCTGTTTTTGTCTTAGTTAAAAATAAATGTGATAGAAAGGAAGGTTGTAAAAGTAGGACTATTAGGCAGTACCATATGGCTGATAAAGCAGGCATGAGGCAGTTTCTAAAAAGTATTTATGGTTGGTGGAAAATGGTAAATAAAAATGTAAACAGACTCTGGGATGGGTTTAAAGCAATTGGTGACATTGGATTCCTTCTAGTTTGTGAAGGTTAGCTGCAGTGGTCAGGTGCCAGGCAGGTAGACCGTACATTAGTATAGGTCTCACTAGTGTCAGGTAAGCCATCCGTATAGCATTCGACTTGCACCCACGGAGGCTTCTGTGCATAAAACCGAGCACCCTGGCAGCTTTGCATCTCACTTCCTCTGTTTGTGTGTTCCATTTTAGTTGTTCAGAAATGGTTATTCCTAACAAATGCATGGTTTTAACTCGCTCAATATGTACATTATCAATGTTATATATACGTTCTACTGGGTGTCGAGACCTACTTAACCTAATGTATTTACATTTGCCAGCATTAATGTTGAGACCGTTGACATAACACCACTCCGCTATACTGTCCCAAGTCTGACTGTAACTTCAGACAATCATCTGCACATTGTATATCCCTGTACAATACAGTGTCATCAGCGTACTGGGCTATGGTTGAAGTCACACATTGGGGTAAATCAGAGACAAATGCATTAAATAATAAAGGTCCCAGGACAGTGCCTTGACATACTCCTGAGGTTACTTTAACGGTCAATGAGGGAACTCCATCAAACACAGCACGTTGAGTTCGACCCTCGAGAAATGACCACAACCATGCTAGTACACTTCCCCTAACATTCATCTGTCTTAATTTTAACAAAAGTCGTTCATGGGGGATATGTATATGTATGTATAAATATGTAAAGGAAAGAGTCCTGGCTGCCCTCGTGTTCCTGAAGAAAATGTTACACGAATTGACACTGCTTTCCAACGTAGTCCTTCAAAATCAACTCATGCCAGTTGGGAGTTACAAATGCCTACAACAACAATTTGGCATGTTTTGAGATGTCGGTTGGTTATGAAGCCATATAAGTTTCAGCTGTTATCAGCTCTGTGTCCTGATGACGAACACAAACGTGTGGCATTTTGTAACAAGATTCTTGATTCTATTGACAATGATAACACATTCGCACAACACGTTGTGTTCAGTGATGAAGTGACTTTTCATGTTAGTGGTCAGGTGAACAAACACAATGTTTGAATTTGGGGCCACATGCAGTCATTGAACATGTACGAGATTCGCCCAAAATCAATGTGTTTTGTGCGATATCCCAATCATCTGTTTACGGCCCATTCTTCTTTGATGGAAACACGGTTAATGGTCAGCAGTATCTCGCTATGTTACAAAACTGGTTGTTTCTGAGGCTGCACGAAGACAACTTCATTTTTCAACACTGGAGTCACCAAGTGCATGAATATCTGAATGAAACTCTACCGAACCGTTGGATTGGTCGTCAAGGAGCTGGCGACTTAGCATATCTCAGCTGGGCTTCACGGTCACCAGATTCGACACCCTCTGACTTCTTCCTGTGGGGTTTTGTTAAAGACAACTTTTATGTACCACCACTCTAACAGAACCTGGAAGAGTTGAAAAACCGGATCTGTACTGCCATAACATCAGTGACGAAGGACATGGTTGCCCCAGTATTTGAGGAATTTGAGTATCGATGTGATATTGTTCGTGTCGCTGATGGAGGACATATTGAACATTTGTAATTTGAACTTGAGATGTTCGTAAGTATGTGTGTAAAGTTTCATATTCGTATGTCTTACAGTTTAATAAATATATGCATTTGAAATAGGATATTCTTTTTGAAACACCCTGTATAATCATGAAGTGTCTTAAACAATGGGACATGTTTCGTTCGGCATAGCGAACATCACCAGCCATTACTGCACAAAGACTAGGTCAGAGCCCTGAGCTTAAAAATGATCAAAATAGTATCCTCTTATCAAAAGAGGAACCATATTGTAATAAAAAAGTGATAATCAATGATCAACGCAGTATAACATTAGACTTGAAAATTGTAACAGAATATGTGAAAGTTAAAAACAAGTGTTTGTCGTGGAATGCAATAACGATAGCAATCTGTGAAATTAAAACAATCATGAGATTGTTAAAGTATGACAATAGACATTGTGGACATTAAAATATACATCAATGCGTGAAGCGTGCATTAAATATTGTGAGGATGGAATTCCTTTGAATTAAGTAAAAACAAGTGTTAAAATAGAGTTCATTGAATTGTCGCGAGCCCAAGTTGAACAAGTCAAAAGGCACATAACAGTGAACAAACTAAGGTTGACGTATGACGTGAACTCCAATAGTTGCGAATTCCATAGGAGAGACACAATCATGATGCCAGAAAGAAAGTACAAGTTAAGCTAGTCAATATTCACGCGCTAGCAATAAAACTAGACAATTGTATGTAACGTAGAATGCCAAAAAATGGACTCATTAAAGAGTAACGACGAACTTGAATATAGGGAGAGTTCTAGCGATCCTTAGATGAAAGAGAGCAGATTACGGCACAAAATGGAGTTGGAAATCTGAAATGAAAGAAAAAAAGGGGTAATGACATTATGTTGACAACAGAAGATGAAAAGGAAAAGAGAAATTGAAAGAGGAATAGTGTTCTAAAGGATTCAGGTTGGGACTCTGTGCAGGCCAGTCCATTACAAGGATGTTATTGTCGTATAACCACTCCGCCACGGGCCATGCATTGTGAACAGGTGCTCGATCGTGTTGAAAGGTGCGATCGCCATCACCGAAGTGCTCTTCAGCAGTGGGAAGCAAGAATGTGCTTAACACATCAATGTAGCCCTGTGCTGTGATAATGCCACGCAAAACACACTGGGAGTAGTATGAGGTGTCCGCTAGCGTTGGCTGCGTAAATTAAGCTGGCGCGTAGCTTTATTACTGCTTCTAGTATAGATGCCCAAGAGAGATTCGGTTTACTGCCATCTAGCGGACCTAGAGTAAAACGGAACGTCGAAATTGACGAGCAGACAGCCAGATGGCGTCAAATCGAAATGTCTGCAAACGGTAGCTGAGGCCATACGATTATTATTATTATTATTATTATTATTATTATTATTATTATTATTACTGCTTCTAGTGTTGTACGTATGTATACATAGATGTGGAGAGTGAGTCATGTGACTCCGATTCCTTGGGCGGGTCAGATGTACGCAGAGGGGGTGTAGCACGAAGGGATGGTAGAACGGTAGCTGTTGTTACAGAAGAAATGTGTTAGTAGATTTTATAATTAAAGATACTCAAAAAACTATTTTTATTTATATTGAAAAGAGTAGTTCTGAATTTTTCTTTGATTATTGGACTTTTAATTTCTGAAGTATACCGGGCGAGTTGGCCGTGAGCTTGCATCCGGGAGATAGTGGGTTCGAACCCCACTGTCGGCAGCCCTGAAGATGGTTTTCCATGGTTTCCCATATTCACACCAGGCAAATGCTGGGGCTGTACCCTAATTAAGGCCACGGCTGCTTCCTTCCTGTTCCTAAGCCTTTCCTATCCCATCGTCGCCATAAGACCTACACTATGTGATCAAATGTATCCAGACACCTGGCTGAACATGACATACAAATTCGTGGCGCCCTCCATCGGTAATGCTGGAATTCAATATGGTGTTGGCCCACCCTTAGCCTTGATGGCAGCTTCCACTCTTGCAGGCATATGTTCAATCAGGTGCTGGAAGGTTGCTTGGGGAATGACAGCCCATTCTTCACAGAGTGCTGCACTGAGGAGAGGTAGCGATGTCGGTCGTTGAGGCCTGGCACGAAGTCGGCGTTCCAAAACATCCCAATGGTGTTTTATAGGATTTGGGTCAGGACTCTGCAGGCCAGTCCATTACAGGGATGTTATTGTCGTATAACCACTCCGCCACAGGCCGCGCATTATGAAAAGGTGCTCGATCGTGTTGAAAGATGCAATCGCCTTCCCCGAAGTGCTCTTCAACATTGGGAAGCAATGTAGGCCTGTGCTGTGATAATCCCACGCAAAACAACAAGGAGTGCAAGCCCTCTCCTTGAAAAGCACGACCACACCATAACACCACCGCCTCCGAATTTTACTGTTGGCACTACACACACTGGCAGATGACGTTCACCGGGCATTCGCCATACCCACACCCTGCCATCGGATCTCTACATTGTGTACCATGATTCGTCACTCCACACAATGTTTTTCCACTGTTCAATCGTCCAATGTTTACGCTCCTTACACCAAGCGAGGCGTCATTTGGCATTGACCGGCGTGATGTGTGGCTCATGGGTGGCCGCTCGACCAAGAAATCCAAGTTTTCTCACCTTCCGCCGAACTGTCATAGTACTTGGAGTGGATCCTGATGCAGTTTGGAATTCCTGTGTGATGGTCTGGATAGATGCCTGCTTATTACACTTGACGACCTTCTTCAACTGTTGGCGGTCTCTGTCAGTCAGCAGACGAGGTCGGCCTGTATGCTTTCGTGCTGTACGTGCCTCTTCACGTTTCCACTTCACTATCACATCAGAAACAGTGGACCTAGGGATGTTTAGGAGTGTGGAAATCTCGCGTACAGACTTCTGACACAAGTGACACCCAATCACCTGACCACGTTCGAAGTCCATGAGTTCCGCGGAGTGCCCCATTCTGCTCTCTCATGATGTCTAATGAATACTGATGTCGCTGCTATGGAGTACCTGGCAGTAGGTGGCAGCACAATGCACCTAAGGTGAAAAACGCATGTTTTTGGGGGTGTCCGGATACTTTTGATCACATAGTGGTTCTGGAACATGAAGAGGCTGTTGATGCTGATAAAATGGGAGATGCAATTTTGAGGTCAGAGTTTGATAGGGTTGTGAGTGACCTAAATAGGAACAAGGCACCTGGAATTGATGACATTCCCTCTGAATTACCGACTGCATTAGGAGAAACCAGCATGGCAAGGTTATTTCATTTAGTGTGCAAGATGTATGAGACAGGAGAAGTCCCATCCGATTTTCGGCAGAATGTTGTTATACCTATTCCCAAGAAAGCCGGTGCTAACAGGTGTGAAAACTACCGCACCATTAGTTTAGTATCTCATGCTTGCAAAATTTTAACACGTATTATTCACAGAAGAATGGAAAAACAAGTTGAAGCTGAGTTGGGAGAAGATCAATTTGGCTTCAGAAGAAATGTAGGAACACTTGAAGCAATCCTGACTTTACGTCTGATCTTAGAGGATCGAATCAAGGACAAGCCCACGTACATGGCATTTGTAGATCTAGAAAAGGCATTCGATAATGTTGATGGGACCAAGCTATTTATGATTCTGAAGATGATAGGGATCAGATACCGAGAACGAAGAATTATCTACAATCTGTATAAAAATCAGTCTGCAGTGATAAGAATCGAGGTCTTTGAAAAAGAAGCAGCAATCCAGAAAGGAGTGAGGCAAGGCTGCAGTTTGTCCCCTCTCCTTTCCAATGTTTACATAGAACAGGCAGTAAAGGAAATCAAAGAGAAATTTGGAAAGGGAATCACAGTCCAAGGAGAGGAAATCAAAACCTTGAGATTTGCCGATGATATTGTTATTTTATCTGAGACTGCAGAAGATCTCGAGAAGTTGCTGAAGGGTATGGATGAAGTCTTGGGTAAGGAGTACAAGATGAAAATAAATGAGTCCAAAACAAAAATAATGGAGTGCAGTCGAACGAAGGCAGGTGATGTAGGAAATATTAGATTAGGAAATGGAGTCTTAAAGGAAGTAGATGAATATTGTTACTTGGGTAGTAAAATAACAAATGATGGCAGAAGTAAGGAGGACATAAAATGCAGACTAGCACAAGCAAGAAATATCTTTCTTAAGAAAAGAAATTTGCTCACTTCAAACATTGATATCGGAATTAGAAAGATGTTTTTGAAGACTTTTGTGTGGAGCGTGGCATTGTACGGAAGTGAAGCATGGACGATAACTAGCTCAGAAAGAAAGAAAATAGAAGCTTTTGAAATGTGGTGTTACAGAAGAATGCTGAAGGTGAGATGGATAGATCGAATCAGGAATGAAGAGATACTGAATCGAATTGGTGAGAGGAGATCGATTTGGCTAAATTTGACGAGAAGAATAGATAGAATGATAGGACACATCTTAGGACACCCAGGACTTGTTCAGGTGGTTTTGGAAGGAAGTGTAGGTGGTAAGAACGGTAGGGGTAGACCAAGGTATGAATATGACAAGCAGATTAGAGCAGATGTAGGATGCAATAGTTATGTAGAATTGAAAAGGTTAGCACTGGATAGGTTGGCATGGAGAGCTGCATCAATCCAGTCTATGGGCTGATGACTCAAACACAACACAGTGTATCTTTGTCAGTGCGACGTAGAGCAAATAGCAAAAAAAAAAAAAAATCTGAAGTATCATTTCAATTTTGATTTCCATAAACGTGCTGGTCTAAGAATATGTAAATGTTCTCAAACTCTGTCATCAGTAGGAGGCGGATATCTATGACAAGTCATATATTTTCCCTTAACATTGTATCTTATAGTCTTGTGTTTTCAACATGTTTCCAAGCATGATAATCAAAATTAAACAGGTTTTATTGGGCATAAAAATGCATATTTAGGCTTTCTTAACTTTTATGGCATATTTTGAACAAAATATCATTATAATGGCATATTTTGGTAATTTTCATTTGAATTTCATTTTATAATAATCAGAATAAGCTCTAGAAATTATTTTTAGGATAGACTGGAGTATACCACTGAAGAACCATTCTAAAGTAGTGTATGGAATGTTTCTAACAGGTAGGAGCTCTTGTTTGCTAGCTGGGTCAATTTCTGGAAACTGGGCTATTGTTTACGTGGAAGCAGAGGTAATTCTGCAGTTATTTATCATTGTTCTTATCTCTCTCCTTTGCCTATCCCTCTTCCACCTTCAACACACTGAATGACCTTGGTCATTAGGGAGCTTCAGTCATTCAGTTCCTTTCAATATGCCTAAAACAAAAGTCTCAATTTGTGGGAAGTTGCGAAGTTTTGCTCGCGAGTTCGGTGAAAACATATTCAGTACGGATGGAGTGATATTATTCTGTAAATTGTGTGAGGTAAAAGTTACTGCCGAAAAACGCTTCTCTGTGCAACAACACTGTAATACTGTAAAACATAAGAATTGTGTAACTAGATATTCTGCACTAAAAGATATGCAACGTCTGCTATTCGAAACCCCGACATCAAATTCACACTGTTCACAATTTTCAAAAGATCTCTGCAAGATGATGGTTTCGCCTAATATTCCTTTAAAGAAACTTAACAGATGAAGCTTCAGATAGTTTCTTGAAAAACATACAAATCATCCTGTTCCCGACAAATCTACTCTCAGGAAGGACTATCTGACCCCTTGTTATGAAGAGATGTTGGATATAATAAGGCATGGCTTGGGAGACAGTAAGATATTGGTTTCAATAGACGAGACCACAGATGTGGATGGAAGATATGTAGCAAATGTGATTGTTGGCACGCTGAAGGAAGACCGGCCTGGAGATACGTTCCTCCTGATATGTGAAGTGCTAGAGAAGACAAACCATTCCACCATTGCAGTTCTCTTCTTCGACAATTCAATGAATCTGTTTTGGCCAAACGGGGCAAAGAGAGAGCAGATTTTTCTATTTGTAACTGACGTTGCTCTGTATATGTGACATGTCTTGCACTTGCCTTGCATAGGGCAGCTGAAGAAGTTAGAAGTAGCTACCGTGAAGTTGATAAATTAATATCGAACTGTAAGAAAGTGTTTGTCAAAGCTCCATTTCGCGTTCAGAAACTTCAAGGAGAAGCACCTTCACTACCCCTACCGCCCAAGCCAGTTATAACGCGATGGGGGACTTGGCTTGATGCCGCAGTGTACTGTTGCAACAATTTAGATGTCGTGGAGAAGACCGTGAAGTCTTTTAATCCTGCAGAATCGTCCTCCATAAAAACCACTCAAGATTTATTTTCAAGCACTACATTAAAAGCGGACCTGGCTTACATAACGTCCAATTTAAATTCTTTATGTGGAGCAATCATGCAACTGGAAGTTTCAGGTGCAGAACTAAGCGATGCACTGGGTGTTGTAAAGTGCATTGAACAGGAATTAAAGCATGCGAAAGGAACGATAGCATCCAGGGTGTGTAGAAAATTAGAAAATGTACCGGAAAAAAATAGCGGACTTGTGTACCTGCGTGGAAAAAGTTACATTCTTTGTGGAAACCCTTCATCTGCAGATTTCCAGGAATTTTCTCCAGGTGATTTAATTCTATTCAAGTACGCTCCCGTTACATCATGTGATGTCAAAAGAAGTTTTTCTCGCAACAATAGGAGGGGATTCTCATTCAACAATCTTAAGATGCATATGGTCATAAATTGCAACAATTCTGATAATGGAGACTAGATCATGTATGAAAGTTTCATTCAACTAACATATGTTTTGTGTATAAATTAAAACTGATTGAATATTGAACAGGGAAAGTGACTGTAGTGTTTGTCTTCCACAGAGTCCGTCCTTGCCTAGGAGTATGCAGTGTAACCACAACGAGTTCATGAAATATTCATCAGTTTAGTTGATTTCGGGTTAAAGATTTCGAAGAATTAAAACTTTTAAACTCTAAATTAATTGCACCGAGCTTGATAGCTGCAGTCGCTTAAGGGCGGCCAGTATCCAGTATTCGGGAGATAGTAGGTTCGAACCCCACTGTCGGCAGCCCTGAAAATGGTTTTCCGTGGTTTCCTATTTTCACACCAGGCAAATGCTTGCTGGGGCTGTACTTTAATTAAGGCCACGGCCGCTTCCTTCCTGCTCCTAGCCCTTCCCTGTCTCATTGTCGCCATAAGACCTATCTGTGTCGGTGCAACGTAAAGCAACTACCAAAAAAAAAAAAATTAATTGCAGCCTGTAGCAGTTGTAATAAAAGTGTTTCTATGTAGCGTAGATGCTATTCATTAAGTCATATTTTGAATTTTATAGGTCATTTTTATGTCTTTAGGTCATAAATGCATATTTCGGTCATAGAAATCCGTCCCCTAGTCATCAGTTTACTTTTATTAACGTATTTTAAGATTTGATGGTCTTTTCAAGTTGTCGTAAAACCGTGACCATCTCTTCCATATGGGTACTCATGGCGGAATACTTCTTATGTTTTGATGTTCAAGGTATCTGGTCAAAAAGGTTCGTCCAGTCTGCCCGATATAAGAAAACCTGCAATGGGTACATTTAAGTCTATAGATACCAGAGTTCGAGAATTTATTGTAATTAATGTTAACTGTATTAGTGTTGAAGAATATATTACGGTTCGTGTATTGGGTTCTATAAGCGATATTGATATCGTATTTCTTTAGAGTGTTAATAATTTGAAATAAGCCTGGGTTCATATAGGTAAAGGCAGCATATTTTGTCTTCTTAGGCTTGTCCGGAGTCAAGTTGGTTGCAGTTTTTATTTTTATCTTGTTGATAATTTTATTAATTATCGAGGGATTATAGCCATTAATTCTGGCCATATCCATGATGTAATTTAGTTCTTATGATTTTTAGTTGTGAGCGGGATCATTAATGCTCTATAGAGAAGACTAAAAAATGCAGCCTCTTTATGGCATTGCGGATGTAAGAAATTGTTTCTTATAGTGATGGGGACACAAGAAGGTTTTTGAAAAATGAACTTATTATTCTCTCTTAAAACATTTAAATCTAAGAAGTTTAAAAAACCATTGACTTCATCTTCCTTAGTGAATTTGACATCATTGTAAAGCTCATTAAGTAATACTAGTACACTGTGACATCATTTTTCTGTGTATCTATAATGTCAAAAGTGTCATTAACATATCTTAACCACAATTGGACACCGTTGATATTATTGATTATTTTGTCATTTTCCATATCGTCCATAAAAATATTAGCTAGAATGCCCAAAATCGGGTCACACATTGCTAGGCCCTTTTGGTGATGTATTCTATTATTGAAGGTGAAATCGTTATTGTTAAGCACAAATTCTAACAAACTGATGAAATCATCTATTTTGCATTTGCTCAGGTTACTATGTTTTAAAAGGTTTGTTTTAACAATCTTGACTGTTTTATTTACCAGAATATTGGAATACAAATTGGTAATATCATAGGATACCATTATGTGATTATGCTCAAGATTCAATTTCAGTAATTTTTCACAAAACTCAACAGAATTTTTTTATATAAGCTGTATTATTGAACTTAAAAGTGTTTACTGCAAAAAAAAAATTATGCAGAAATTTAGAAACTTTGTTAGAAGGGCTATTCATGCAATTAATAAGAGGGCGCATAGGTACATCTTTTTTATGGATTTTTGGCACAGCTTTTACAGTTGGAAGTTTAGGGTTCATTATTATAAGTTTCTGATACTCGTGTTCTTGTAATAAGAATGGTAGATTCTTCAGTAGGTTCTTCCAACTTCATTGGATTTTAGAGGTGGGATCTTTATTAATAATAATATAACTGCTATTAGCAAAAAAGTTTTCGGTTTTCTTAATGTAATCATCTTTATGTAGTAATACTGTGGTGGGACCCTTATCAGCTTTAGTGACAATGATGATATTATTATTAATTTTATTTCTTATGTCATGTATTTGTTTGCATAGGATCAGATTAGAGGTAGTTTTCAGTTCCTACGCCAGAAAAAGGAGCTTCTTCTTTATCTCATAAAATGTCGTTATGAACTGCTGCGGGATGTTTTTGAATGTTGGATTTGATTTCCGCGACTGTAGTAATCAAATCGTCTGTTTTATTCAGGTTAGGCCAGTTAAATTTCAGCCCTTTTTCAAGAAGCGATAGTTCATTATCTGAAAAGTCAGTGTTAGATAAGTTCACTGCTGTAGTAAAATGATTTAAGCTAGTAGAGGGAACATTAGTTTTACTGTTAACATTATTCTGTCTGTTCTTAGTGTTTTGCATTTGTATCAGTTTATTATTTAGTGTTGTTTGTTTCTTATTCACTATGTCATGCACCTTTTCACTGACAAACCTAGAGTATGAACCCCATTTTAATGGGAGTAGGCTAGAGGATATTTTAAGATGTGTCTTACAAAGTTGTAGATTGAGGAACAATTTATTTTTGTCATGTGCCTTGATCTCGTTTTTTAGCCAAAATTCATTGACTTTCTCTTGAGTTCTACATGAATCAGGGGTCAAAAAGTTTTATCTTTAAAGATTTTTAAGAAATTTGGGAATTAATCCATGCTTCAAACCTTCTTTTAAAAACTGAATATCTCTTGATATTTTACTGACCTATACTTTGAGATTAAGATATCTATTACCTTTTGTAGCCTGATAGGCCACTAAGTTGCATGTAATTAATCTCATAATGGAACCGTATTGAGGATAATATATTAAAAATATAAAATTCTTTTATTTACAACCACCTATTCAATACATTCAGTAAATTATAGTATAATAATTTTTCTTTTCCTTTTCATCTTCTGTAGTCAGCATAAATTCATTCCCCCTTTGTTTCTTTCATTTCAGATTTCAAACTCCATTTTGTGTCGCAATCTACTCTCTTTCACCTTAGGATCGCTAGAACTCTCCCTATAGCCTATTCAAGATCATGATTACTCTTTAATGAACTCCATTATTTGCAGACGTGCCAAGTCTCCCGATTTAAGCGTGAGACTCCCAATTTTTCATCGTTACTCCCGATCTCTCGATCGCCGGGACCAATCTCCTGATTTTCAGAGCAGTATCAGTAATTTTCGTATTATTTTAAACTTTCGCGGATTTCCTCGTCCTGTCGATATATGGCTGAGTATGACTGGTCGATAGTAGTTATAATAATGATACCAGATAGCAGTACGGGGCACGGTGGCCAGTCATGTGCTCCTCTTTGGTCTATAATACAGTCATTCCCTTTGTAAGCGAGTCAAGCGAGTAACCTAACCTCAGAAGTAGCACGCCATAGTCGTTTACCCGGGCCAGGACCTGCAGAAGTGCTCATGTTGTGTCTTAATATTTGTTTTGGCCAAAATGTCAAAAAAGAAATATGATGCAGTGTTTAAAAGTGGTTATAGGGAAGAGTTTCCATGTTTGAGTCAATCCAGGAAGGGACCAACGTTCACATTCTGTACTATATGTAGGTGTGACTTTTTAATTGCGCATGCCACGAAGTGCGATATACTCAAGCATATGCAAACGAAAAAACATAAGGAGAGTGCCCAGTGTGTAGAAAGAAACAAGAAACTGAACTTTTCATGTAAGAACCAAGATGTAAATCTTGTGATGAATGCCGCGGCGTTATTTACGTCATTTATCGTAGAACATAACCTACCTGTAAATTGTGCCGATCAAGCGAGACCTTTGTTTCGCAAAATGTTTCCCGATTTGGAAATCGCTAACCGATATGGGTGTGCAAGAACGAAACCAGCGGCTATCATTACAGAAATGTGCATGGAAGAAAGGGCGAAAATTGTATCACATTTGTAGGTGAATGCATTTTCTGTTGCTACTGATGGTGGTAATAAAAGCGACTTGAAAATATATCCCATTGTTGTAACATTTTTTAGGCCTGAACTGAATGAAATTCAGAGTCGTCTATTCTCTGACCCTAATTTAGAAGGGGATGCTACTGGAGCTAACATGTTGCCAATCTTTTGCTCTCAGCTTTTTGGGAATTCTGCATTCCATTACAAACTGCCTAGCTCTTGGTGCTGATAATGATCCAGTAATGGCAGGATTAAAGAATGATGTGGCAGGATGTTTGAAGCGGGAACATAGTGACATAATCATCGTAGGCTGCTCTTTTCACCTAATTAATCTTGCTGCAGAGAAGGGTGCGGCGTGCTTGCCCGTAAATGTAGATGAAAGTATAATTGATATATTTTATTATCTGGAAGGGAGTGCCAAGAGGAAAGAAAAGTTCAGAGAATTTCAGACTTTACACAACACAGAGATCAGGAAAATTCTGAAGTATGTGCCTACTCGATGGTTATCACTAAGAAGGTGTTTAGATAGGATTTTGCTGCCGTGGGACCATTTGGTTACTTTATTCAGGAGCGAAATTGTGAGTAAGGATTGTCAGATGGGAACTTTGAAGACTTACAAAATTGGTATGCATAGTTTAAGTGCAGATGTGTCTTGTTTGTCTGAAAAGGTGAAGGGTTGTCATAACATTTCACCACACTCCTCACTTAAAAGGAAAACCCAGTCATCAGTTTCAAAAAAAAAAACTACTGATGACACTAAGAGCATGCATTGTCACGTGAAGAATGATTGTTCATGTTTTTAATCAAATTTACAGAAATCTTTTTGCCTTTTTCTCTCAATTTTTATGGATATCTTTGAGAATCCAAACATAGCTCTTCAGTCGAGTATGCCGCACATCCACTTATTGAGGTCAGTTTTGGAGGAACTATTGAAGAATTGATGGCAAGGTTTGTTAAACCACACGTTATTAAAAGCTCCTCGTCTCTCCTTGATATAGATTATCATACTCCAGCAAATGCAAGGGATGGTTGTGATCTGATGTTAGGGAACTCTGCGTTTGTTTTAGTGAACACTTTGAAGTCTGAGGAAAAATGCATATTCTGTAAGTCTGTTAGAAAGCGTTTCTCTTCATCATGTGACTACATGGTACACAAATTTCCATTCAAAGACGAAGTTTTAATTAATGCAGAAGTTGCAAATATTTCTGCTATAAGGAAGGCATCATTTTCTAGCCTTAAATTTTTTCATTAACAAGTTTCCGAACATTCTGACTGGTGAAACGGAACATTTAGATAAAGAAACCGATATTCTGCACTCCCAGTTCTGTAACTTTCAGTTCAAAGAAAGAGACCTGGCAAGAGGAAGAATTGATGTTCATTGGGCATTGGTAGGTCAGATGAAATCAGCTGATGGTGAACTTACACATGACAGACTCTCTAAGGTGATGCTTGCTATTTTATCAATTCTACATAGCACTGCAGAATGGGAAAGGATTTTTAGCAGAGTCACAAAGACAAAAACACAGTTCAAATCCTTGCTGTGTGAACAAACTTTGGAAAAACTTTTAACCTTGAAATCAGTTCAGCAAGGCAAGTGCTTTGAGCAAAATTTTAGTTCCGAGTTTCTGAAGAGGGTTAAGTCAGCTACGGGTGTGTTGAACAACAATTAGTCATAATGTGATCACCATGTTGAAGGATAAGTCACATGTTCCTACAGTTCAGGCATGTCCAGTATTTAGCAGTCACATATAAATGATGAAATATATATGTAGGCCAAATAGAATTGTTAATGTACTGAATTATAATTAATTAGTACATGTACTGCCATCAGTGATGTGTCATAATACGTCTCGATTCGCTGCCAAATTTCTCCTGATTTTTTACTTTTGAAAGTTGGCATGTCTGTATTTGTCATTCTACGTTACATACTATTTTCTAGTTTTATTGCTAGTGCATGAATATTGACTAGCTTAACTTGTACTTTCTTTCTGGCATCAAGATTGTGTCTCTCCTATGGAATTTGCAACTATTGGAGTTCATGTCATATGTCAGCCTTAGTTCGTTCGCTGTTGTGTGCTTTTTGACTGGTTCAACTTGGACTCGCGACAATTCAATGAACTCTATTTTAACTCTTGTTTTTACTTTATTCAAAGGAATTCCATCCTCACAATATTTAATCCATGCCTCATGCATTGATGTAGGTATATTTTAATGTCCACAATGTCTGTTGTCATACTTTAACAACCCTATGATTGTTTTTAATTTCACAGATTGTTATAGTTATTGCATTCCACGACAAATACTTGTTTTTAACTTGCACATATTCTGTTACAATCTTCACGTCTAATGTTATATTGTGTTGATCGTTGATTATAACTTCTTTATTACGACATGGTTACTCTTGATATGAGGAGAATATTTGATCATTTTTAAGCCCGGGCTCTGACCTAGTCTTTGTGCATTAATGGCTGATGATGTTTGCTATGCTGAACGAAACATGTCCATTATTTAAGACACTTCATGATTATATTATAATTTAATGAGTGTATTGTAATGTATTGAATAGGTGGTTGTAAATTAAAGAATTTTATAATTTTAATGTATCATCTTCAATACGGTTCCATTACGAGATTAATTACATGTAACATACCACGTATTACATGTTATAAATCTCATTGGTCCGTATTGAAAATTTACAATTCAAAAATAATGAAGGTGTTCACTAATCCACCTATTCAGTACTTTATTTCCTTTTAATGTGGTTTCATAAACACAATAACACTTACATGGGACATGTTTCGCCCTTAATTTAGGGCATCTTCAGCCTAAAACAATTTTCAAAAGTACATATAATATTGCAAACAGAAGCTAAAACATTAGCTAGTTACTAAAATTTGGTACGTATAATGTGAATATTGATACATTAATAAAAACATGTTAATGGAACACTGTCAGTGAACATACTAAAACTATCCTTAGAGGATAAAGAATTAAAGCTCAAATAAAGTTAGTATACCTAATATATTTAATTCTTTATAACTCTAATACTCCACCCATACCTACAAACAATAGACCTAATTCCAGCAAATTTGATAACTCCGCCCCTTCATCAGCTTCGTCACAGTTAACTCCACCCATCCTCTCCTCCCTTCCACACTCCCCCATTCCTTCCCCTCCAAGTTCACTACCACCTCTACAGCACAGTTACAATACGAGACTCAGAGCCAACAGAATGGCAGTTACTAACACAACGGTAGGTAACAAGTAACAACTTACAACAAACACGTAAATCCTCATATATTATAAGCAAAGTTAAAAAAAAGTTCTCTCCTTGTGTGCACCATTTTAAGACTTCCTTTCCTTCTCTTACAGTGAACATTATTCCAGAATCTACCGGCATTTCTTGACAAAGGCCTCTGACAATATTTCCTACCTGTACAAAAGGCCACTTCTTCTACGATAATTCAACAGATGTTTCAGTTTCGCCTTTACGTATATCTATCTTTGCATGTTAAATACCTTCAGGCTTACGACTTTAATAACGGCCTTGAACATATTGTGTACATGACATACGTTTTTGTTATGTTTACGCCCTCATTTTGTTGACAGTATATGCATTATCACATTGGTGAATCCACAAACTTTTTTAATTGAACCATTTTAATTAAAACTACGTATTTTTAATGGAGGAAGTTTTAGTCTGACAAGATAGTTTTAGTATGTTAATTGACAGTGTTTACCTGCTGTCATTTCATGATGGATACAGTACTTTTGTATCCATCTCTTGGCACAGGCCAGAGTAAAGTGTAGCTTCCACTGAAGTCCCAGTTTCATCCATGGCTGTGACAATATGGAAGCTGCTGGGGTATGGGTGATGCTGAGTAATGACATTCAGAACACGACTAGTGCATCTGAGGGTTATGAAAGGTGTTGCTCATAGGGTCAGTCGTGCTGCAATAGCACTTTCTGACCCAGTGAGGAAAGCAATGGCAAAGTACCTCACTCCTCGTCTTGCCTAGTACGCCTCATTTTGGTGCTGCCATTGTTTTTTGTGGTTTCCTTATAACCGCATAACCTTTGGTGGTGCTATTTGAGGATCCAGCCAGCCTCTGGGCTGATGACCTAGCAGACAGACAATTGACAGTGTTCCATTAACATGTTTTTATTAATCTCTCAATATTCCCATTATATGTACCAAATTTTAGTAACTAGCTAAACTTTTAGCCTCTGTTTGCAATATTATATGTACTTTTGAAGATTGTTTTAGGCTGAAGATGCCCTAAATTAAGGGTGAAATATGTCTCATATAAATGTAATTGCGTTTTATGTAACCACTTTAAGGGGAAATAAAGTATTGAATAGGTGGATTAGTGAACACCTTTATTCTTTTTGAATTGAAACATACCACTTAGTCGAGCAGCTCGTCTCCTTTCACCCAAGTCTTCCCAGCACAAACTTAGCAACAATTTTGTTGCGCTAATCTTTTGTCGGAAATCACCCAGAACAAATTCAGCTGCTTTTCTTTGGATTTTTTCCAGTTCTTGAATCAAGTAATCCTGGTGAGGGTCCCATACACTGGAACCATACTCTAGTTGGGGTCTTACCAGAGACTTACATGCCCTCTCCTTTACATCCTTACTACAACCGCTGAATACCCTCATAACCATGTGCAGAGATCTGTACCCTTTATTAACAATAATATTTGTGTGATTACCCCAGTGAAGATCTTTCCTTATATTAACACCTAGGTACTTACAGTGATCCCCGAAAGGAGTTTTCATCCTATCAACGCAGTAATTAACCTATTCATTGCTGAGATAAATTCTCTTTTGTAAAGGCCCTGTGCTGAATTTTTAATAATTTACTTCAATACATAAAAGTCAGAAATAAGATGGGAAAAACCAGAGGATTCTTGCCTGCTTGTCATATATTTTTGTACTAAATATGGAAGGTCCTAAACTGATTTTTCTAACACAAAATTAGCTATATGTTGCGCAGGAAATTCAAGGTTGTCCAACGTAAAAGGCCAACAATTGAACAAAAATCAAACTAATAATTAAAAATAACAGTAAAAAGCTCAACTTACATGTTTCCGTGGCTACAGGTGGTTCTAGCTGTCCACTTCCAAGCACCGATGTATAACTAAACTGAAGACAATAACTTCAGGGGTGTCTAAAATGAGTAAAAATGCATCTAAATTTTACGGTAAAATATTAAAGTTAAAACACTGAGAATGCATTAAAAATTCCTATACATCTTGGTTTGAAATCAAAATAAAAAAATGGTCCAGACCAGTTAATCAAGGGATTGACTGCACAGTTTCGAGGTCAAGCATTGTCAAGGACGCGTGTGTCTTCCTGGCATAAAAAGTTCAAGGAAGGAAGAGAAATTGTGTAAAATCACCAACACGATTGCCGTCCTCGGACCAGCATTATGGACAAAATTATTAGTGCGGTTAAGGGCATTATTGACGACGATCGATGGGCGAGAGTATCAGAAATTGCAGAACAAGTCTAAATCAGTTATGGGAGCTGTCAAGCAATCATCACAAATGACCTACAGTTCTGTAAAGTGTGTTCCAGTTGGGTCCCTCGCCTTTTGGCTGAAAATCTGAAGTTGAGATGTTTGGAGGTGTGTCAGTGGCTTACAGCAAGGTTTGCGGAAGAAGATTCTTGAGTCGGATTGTCAGCTGCGACGAAATATGGGTCCACCACTACACTGCTGAATCCAAACAAGCCAATAAGGAGTAAGGTCTAATTGATTGACTCCACCTTTACAATACAATACCAGTTATTCTCTTTTATTTTAAGAAAAGGGACATGTTTCGTCTCTTCTATTGCGAGACATCTTCAGCCTTAGCTATTGTGGTAAAAGCACATGATAATATTAATACTAAAAAACAATGACATATATCAAAATGTTGAAGAGTCGCGGTGACTCAATCTGCCACAGTTAAACACAGAATAAAAAGAAAAAAAGGTTGTGTAAATTTTAAGACCTATTTTTTAATGATAAAATGTCCCAATTGAGTTTTTAAGGTACAAAATGAATTAAAAAGATGATCTACAATGTGCTAAAACGGAGTTCAAACTTGAAATACGCAGATATGATCTCATGTTGGAAGCCTTGAGTACGTGAATATCTGATCAAACAGGGCTTTTTTACAGGTGGAATATCTCAGTGTTTCATTATGTGGCCGGGCAATTCTTGCAATCTATATGTTATTTGAAAGTTCTAAGAAGAAAAAAGAAAAAGAAAAAAAAAGGGCAAGAGACTTGTACGAAGTATTATAATACTAGTTGCTTTATGTCGCGCCAACACAGATAGGTCTTATGGTGACAATGGGATAGGAAAGGGCTAGGAGTTTGAAGGATCTCCCATGGCCTTAATTAAGGTACAGCCCCACCATTTGCCTGGTGTGAAAATGGGAAACCACTGAAAACAACCTTCAGGGCTGCCGACAGTGGGGTTCAAACCCACTATCTCCCGGATGCAAGCTCACAGCCACGCGCCCCTAACCGCACGGCCAACTCGTCCGGTAGTATTGAAATGAACAAGTGTTTTTTTCTTCTTAGAACTTTCAAATGACATGGATTGTAAGAATTGCCCGGCCACATAATTCAACACTGAGTTATTCCACCTATAAACAAGCCATGTTTGATCGAATATTCACGTACTCAAGGCTTCCAACATGAGATCACATCAACGTATTTCAAGTTTGAACTCCGTTTTTAGCACGCTGTGATCGTCTTTTTAATTCATATTGTACATTGAAAACTTAATTTGGAATTTTTATCATTCAACAATTGGTCTTAATACTTACACCAACTGTGTTGTTTTAAAATCTGTGTTTAAATGTGACGGATTGAGTCACCTTGACTCTTCAAAATTTTAATATATGTCATTGTTTTTTAGTATTAAGATTATCATGTGTTTTACCATAAAGGCTGAAGATGTCTCACAATAGAAGAGACAAAACATGCCCATTTTTCTTAAAATTAAATAAGAGAATATTGTATTGTAAAGGTTGAGTCACTCAATCAAATAGACCTTATTTTTTATTGAGGCCTACAATACGGATTTATTATGAAATTTATTTCTTGCGGAAGCAAGTAAGGAGTGGCGGAGGAAAGGGGAGGCGGCACCAGTGAAAGCCAAGACTCCACTGTCGGCTGGCAAGGTTCTTGCAATGTTTTTTTTCGATCGGTGGGGCTTTGCTGATTGATTTTTTGCAGGAGCAACGCAGAATCAATGCTGCTTACTGCTGCGAGCTGTTGAACAAGGCGAGGGTTGCATATCGCTGCAAAAGACGTGACCAACCGATTCGACAGGACATCCTCCTCCACGGCAATGCGTGGCCCCATACTGCAGCTCTGTCTCCTTGCTACAGGAAATGCGTTGAACTATACTTGATCATCCTCCTTACAGCCTGGACTTATCTCCCTCCAATTTCCATTTGTTCAGACCGCTTATAGAAACTCGAGGAGGGCAACGATTTGAAGATGACGAGAGTGTAAAAGACTTCTTTGTGCAGCTGGCTGGTGACACGACCCTGTTCCTTTTACAATGAGGGCGTCAAAAAGCTGCCCATATGCTGGGAAAAATGCATTTCCAAAGCAGGAAACTATGTGGAAAAATAAATTGTAATTGCCTTGTGTTTTTCAACAAATGTATTTAAATAGAAAATGAAGTCCTGTTGATATTTGATGCCCCCTCGTATTTAATATCTAGGATGTAAAAGTGACAAACCTGTGAAATTTTGATTTTGTATGTCGGCCAGTAACGGAGGAATGAATACTTTATTTAAGGGGTGAATGTTTTAAAATATTTATTAACATCTAGGATATGGAAATCCGCCCTTCAAAAAAATTAAGTTCGTGCCTGGAACGGTTTCAGAAGAATGGATATTGTGCTTTTGAGAGTCATCCACCATCTAAACCTCTTAGGGGAGAATATTTTCAAGTACAATATTTTAGACCTAGGACATTAAAGAAGACCCTTGTAAAATTACAACTTTGTATGTCAAACGGTTTCGTAGGGATAAATAATTTCCTTTACAGAGCTAACCTTATTTAACACTTTAGGGATGGAACGCTTTAAAATATCTCCTATTTCACACTTAGGATTTAAAATATATATCGCTATTTGGAATTTTATCTTCGTACGTTAAACCGTTTCATAGGAAGGAATGACTATATTTGTTTTCAGATCTTAACCCCCATTTAACTCTCTGAGGGGTTACTTTTGTGTCAAACCTTCTGTAATCTTACACCTAGGATATCATTTGAAATTTTAACTTCGTAATGCAAACGGTTACCATATAAATGCATATTTTGTCCACTAATTTTTCAATTCATTTACCCTCCCCCACTTAATTGGATTTTATGAAAATGAAAGAATAGGGCCTACATGTTTATGTTGAAAGGAGATCCCAAATACAAATTTTCATGTCTGTAAAATCTTCAGTTTTTGAAATATATGCATCCTCATAAAAAGAATTTAACCCCTCTTTCAGTCCTTTTTACACCCCTCCCCTTAATTGTTTTTCTGAAAACAAAAAATACATGTTACTATGTTAATAATACCGATTTTCACGTCCATAATATGCTAAGTTTTTGAGATATACTGTAGTTATGCTCATTTTAAAGATTCACCCCTTTAACACTTCCCCTTAGTGGATTTTCAGGAAACAAATTATGCGTGTTTCTTTACTTTTACAGGAGATTTCAAATACCAATTTCACGTCTGTAACATGTTACTTTTTGAGATATATTGTAGATGTACTCATTTTAAAAATTCACTCTCCTTGTCACTGCTGTTTACCCCCACCCCCACCAAGTAGACTTTCCAAATACAAAAAGGAGATTCCAGATATCGGTTTTCATGTCTTTGAACTGTTAAGTTTTTGAGACAGGTATAGATACGCTCATTTTAAAAATTCACTCCCTTAGCGACGGAATATCCAAAAATCCTCCCTTAGTGAGCACGTACGTTGTAATATAAATGTATCCCAAAAATGTAATTTCTCTGTGTCCAGTAGTGTTGATATTGGAAATTTTATCTTATTGACGAATGTTATGGAAGTTTGATGGGGCTGTTGAAATAATGTTGTAGATTGGGTGGTTCTATGGAGTTGTTGACCTGTTTGACTTGTGAGTACTCCTAAGGAGTAAAAACGTTAGCGACCACTAGTATCCTGACGATGATTCTTACAAGTCAAACAGGCCAACAACGCCATAGAACCAACCAATCTACAACATTATTTCAACAGCCCCATCAAACTTCCACAACATTCGTCAATAAGATAAAATTTCCAATATCAACACTTTGAAAATAATTGTCAATCAGTTATGAAAACAACAGCCATTCAACCTCATGTCAAATCTTACCAACGTAGAGAATAACTGCTTATCATCATCTCTACAAACTTACTCCGATGATTCAAAATAAATTTAAGCCAACTTTAAACTTCGTGTAAACACAATCTCGCTGAACCATTTTATAAACAATCTACGAACTGTTTGACCATTAAATATTACGGGCAAATATACGCTGGTGTCAACAGCAATTGCCCAGCATTTTGGAATGTTTTTTCTTTATCTTTTATATTCATTAATGTGATCTTTTTCATATTCTTGTACCTCATATTAACGTGTTATTCCACTTATGCATCAAACTCTGACTACGGCTTTAAGCCATCAACTGTCACTCATAATTATAAAATACCTCCATTTTTAAGTGTACCACCTAAGAACCTGCTATTTTAATATCATTTAAATGTATTGTACTTTTTTTTTTTTTTTTAATGAAAAGATTTTATATGCTTTCCACTATGTATTTAAAATTTAATATTGACTAAGGCTTCAAGCCATCTTCTGTAATACTGTACCATCCTATGACGTCCTTTTCATCAAGTGAACAACACATGTTTTCATCACTACAATAGAGTTTTGGTTATTTCATGAACATTTGTATAATAGCTGTAGAATATTTGGAAACGTTGTCTGACAGAATGACTGAAGATGCCTCAAAATACGAGGCAAAACATGTCTCACTTTTGAAAAATGTTTTAAGTTAAATGTCAATATCTTATTTTGTATTGAATAGGTGGAAATAAAAATTTTAAATATTTTCCTATATACTTAACGAAATTTTCAATACGGATAAAAATGATTTTCATCACTTGTAATAGTGAAACAAGTAGCAAAAAAAAATGTGATTTTTTTTCTAAAAATTTTTATTTTATTCATCTATTTATATATCAGTGGTTCCCAAACTGGAAGGGCTTGTTCTTCAGGGTGGGTGTAACAGATTTACAAGTGGGGCACAGACAAATTACTCAGTGGAAGAAAGAAACATGTGACTTGATAAATAGAGCAATTAATAAATTTATAGAATTAAAACTTCTCTTTTTTCCAATATGTCTTTTCAGAATTTGTCTCTGAGAGTCTGTGTGTTTAGGCAGAGGTTCAATTCCTAAAGGGAAATTGTTGCTTTTAGAAATTTTTCTGGAAATGAATGCGAGTTAATTTAGTTTTATGTTTATTTAAACTTCTCTTCAGGCTAACACTTTGGATGTGAAGCAGCAGCTTGATATTGACAATTTGTTGATTTAGGATCATTTTTATAATTTACATTCCTGTTTCAGTCACGCATCCTAGTTTCAAATATCCACATGTATGCAAATAATCCCTGCACATTAAAAGAATTGGCAGTGATAACATGGGGTGCGTATATTTGTACGTTTCTTGTAACATACAGAAATCTGGAAGTTAGCATTTTTCCACCCACTCTGTTCACAGCTCTGTTCCCCCCAAAAGCTAGATGTGTACCACATACATATCACCAGGGCCCAGATTTTGTTGACCTAAAAATGAAAAAAAAAAAATGACCTTTAAAATGACCTTAAAATTATCAAATAATGTCCTAAAAATGAACAAAATATGACCTAAAAATCCCAAGTATTTATTGTTTGAAACTAAATTATATACATATCTAGATATGAACAATATTGATAATTGATATTTTCTCTAATTTTTACATAGCAGTATGTCAGTTCTTTGTTTTGAAATCTCTCTTTTCCTTAGAAACAAAATGTACTGGTACGAAGATCTTCTGACACCAGGTACTCCGTAAAGAGAAATGATCTGAAAAGGAAAACAACGTAATCGCCGTCGGTTGCAGATTTAACTCTAAAGCTATATATAATGCCACATTATGTAGGTTTTAATATTTACCTCAGACCGTGTTGCAGTAGATAACTGTGACCATCCGTAGATTCTCGATGGCAAAGAAAACGTCGATTGTCGGCCAAAACGTTCTTGTACATCGAAAAGCTCCTTTCGACGTCCACAGATGCGAGGGCTGCGTACTTGAAGTGTGCTAAATCACTTGGTGACAGCTCTTCTTCAGTATCCACTACACTGAAATTTCCCCCAGTGAGTACCCGGACGACTGAGCACAAAACCTTGTATCCTGTGTTTTTATCTAGAACAGATTTTAGTTTCCGAAATACCGACTCGCCAACTTCACCACCCACATTTTCCAAAGCTTCCTGCGTTGCTCTCACCAAACCTGTCGCTTGTTTGATTGTCACACCTCTCTCCTGAAGTCGTGTAATAGCTGACATCAGGGAGCTAAAATTTGCCTTAATGTATGCCAACTTACCCTGCTTATCGTCAGCTGCAAACATCTCTTGGGCGATTTCGATAGACCTGGCGTCTTGGGCTTCTAGAGAGTTTATCACTCGCTGGTAAAACTGGTAAAAAGTTGTCGCTGTAGTACTCGCACGCATTGATCAACGTACTCCAATGTGTTACTACAAGCTGGGGAGGTAGTGGGTTATTGGGAGCTAGTGACTTAAAGAGTTACCTGCGCGATTGGGCCTTGAAAAATACCTTTTTTACCTGAGACACAGGTCTATCATTGTCAGGAAAATTCTCCCTCACATCTTCTGCCACTCTGTGGAAACCATGAGCTAGACAAGTTACATGCACCATTCTTGAATAAAAAGCTTTGATAGCCTTACCAGCTTTAACTACGCAAGGCGCAGCATCGGACACGAAAAGTAAAACGCCATCGTACCTCACACCGTCAGGCCACAGCAGAAGCATGGCCCTGTCAAACATTCGACATATTTTAGAATGATTGACAGATTCCAGAACTTCAGAAGTTAGCAAAAATATTTCTCCAGGATTATCTATTTCCAGGGTTTCTACAATTACATTAGCTACATAACGAACTTCAACATCAGTAGTTTCGTCTACTGAGACAAAAATCTTCTTCCGCTTGTTCTTTCCCGTATACTTTGAAGTGTTTTTTCATAGCGGAGCGGTATGTAATTTTTCCTTATCGTAGATTTGTCCTGAATGGAATGACCTGTATACCATGCTAGGAACTGCCTTAATTTAGGAATAGTTGGTTTATGAAGAGGAATATTTGCTGTTACAATAACTTCACTCAGTTCATTAAAAGAGGCTGAGGTTGTACCTCTGCTTGATGATGAATTTTGCATGAGGAAATGTTGAGTACTTTTCTTTCTGCTGATATTCTGAATACCGTGCAAATGTTTGTCGCGACTGATGTGTTGCTGAACAGTGAATCTTTTTGCTGCTGACACTTTCATTTCACACACTTTACAGAATAGTATTTCACGATTTGTAGAAAAGGTATCTTCCCCGAATTCAGAGACATTTTGTTTCAAATGACCTGCCTTGGATGGTTTTACCTTTGGCATTTTAACATGCACTCGAAATGGTTACACACAACTGACATCTACAAACTGTACAACTAAAAATGACCTGATGGAACAAGGAAACTAGAGTACACTGGCAGAAATGCTGATGTCTCTCTGTGAACACACTTTCCTGGTGAACTGATAAAGGCTTAGCCCTCGTTTGAAGGTCACCCAAGAATAGCTTAGCTCTCACCTCCTGTTAAGACACAAAGGTTAGGGATGTACAGTGTTACGTACTCAGCTCACAACTGAGTGCAGAAACTTTTGAAGGTGAACCTTCACGTAAACCTTCAAGTACGTCAAAATATAGGAACTGGTTGGTTTATGATGTAAAACTTGGATTCTTATTTAAAAATAACCAATAAGAAAAAATTAAAAATTACAAAATAATGATGCAGAAAGCAAAAAAATGACCTAAAAATCAAATACTTAAAAAAAATGACAAAAAATGACTTAATAAATACACATTTCTGTAATCTGGGGGCCATGAACAGGATTTGTATATACCTTAGCGACTTCTGTGACGCACCAATTAAAAGATGACATGTCATTGAAATCCAGGCCCTGCATATCACATTATTTGCTTGGCACCTGTTTCAGTAGAAGCATGTATTTGGGATGGCTGATGTTAGATCTCATTATAGGTTGTCGATGGCTAAAGAAAAACTCCACATTATTGAAGAGACAGAACAAATACATAATCGTGCTGCAGGAAGAAAGTGCGATGTTGACAAGATTTGCACACGGGATTGGAGGAAAATTAAACCCCTTCTCGAATAGACAAATAGTAACTGCCGGGCATTTCATGGACAGAAAGCGAAGTTTCCAGAAATCAGAAACAGGATATGTGAATATTTGACTGAAGAGAGAGTGTTTGGATATGAAGTCATGTGTAAGATTTATTGGTTGAAAGCAATGGGGAGCATGCAAGTGACCACTAGCGCAAAAGGTGGCGAAAGAGTGAAGTAGGAAGCAGGCGATGCTGGTTTAACTAACGCATGACTGTGGTGTTCATTTTCAGAAAGATTTGTTATTTGTCTGTATAAAAGTATATTATAACACACAATTTATTTATAGAGGCAGCAGTATGGAACGTCTTCGTCATGCTTAACGACGCTGTTGTATAGTGAACTGCTATAATTCAGAACATTATAGCCATCCTGGTGTAAAGTTTTTTTTGCATTCAGTACGAAAAAGAAGACAAAAATGAACACAAATAAATATCGTGAAGTAATACTGGGTGTATAATTAAAATGTAATTGACAGCTTGAGAATGACAGTGGTGTAAGTACAGTGAAACGTCATTAATGTTTTCCTCATTAACACGTTTTCCCTTAGCACATCGGAAATTCAGAGTCTGATTCTCATCATATTCAATCTAAATAAAAATACCTCACTTATCGCATCACGAATTTTTCTTATTACCGCTTAGTACGATCACATGTTTCCTAGCCCTGGAAATGTTATTTGTCATACCTTGTGAAAGGAACGCGATTTCCAACTCTGGTAAGAAAGAGCCCTCGTCACAGTTGCATGATAACGGGAAAAAACATAGAATTCCTGAACTTCACAGGATAAGTTGCAACTTCGGGGAGCAGAATGTTCAGTTTTGCTTGCCGTTCAGCAGCGGGATTGCTGAATAACAGAGTAAGCCTGTTTGTGCTTGTTCGCATTCCATTCAAAATCACAAAGTTTATACAAGGAGTAATTTTAACACCACCTATTCAATACAAATTTATTCCACTATAGTGTGGTTAAATACACATGGAAATTATCAGAAATTTGAAGGGTACATGTTTCGCCCACTATTTATTGGGCATCATCAGGCTCAGTCAATCTTAAAACACAGATGATCTAAGGAGTCATAATAACTTACGTAAAACGTATTGATGAATATTTACAAGTGTTAATACTGTGGATGCAAAATGTTTACAGTACAAAAATTTTGAATAAAACAGAACTATACTAAATCACTTTGAAAAATTGAAATGTTCATCTAAAAGTAATAGTCACACATTGTTTTTAAAAAGTAATCCATGTCTGACACTGAAATGGATCTTTTTGATGAAAAGCTTAGACAATATATATTACATTAGGAAAACAGAATATCAAAGTAAGGCGTCAACAGGATAAGAACAAGACGGTTAAAAGAGACGGTATATGCTCATGTTTGAGGCCAATATTTAAAATAAG
Organism: Anabrus simplex; assembly: GCF_040414725.1. NCBI lineage: Eukaryota > Metazoa > Arthropoda > Insecta > Orthoptera > Tettigoniidae > Anabrus > Anabrus simplex. The sequence continues at coordinate 43,345,574 of NC_090266.1, read as the reverse complement.
GATGGAAATAAGTAGTTGAATTGAAGGCGGTATAGTTTAAGACGTCTTGGGAAGTTAGATAAAAATTGTGGTATGTCGTGAAGTGCTAAAAATCATCGAAGAATTTGCCGTAAAACGCTGCTAAAATATCAAATAAAAGAAGGTAGGCTGGACGACAATTTCGTGTAACCAGAAAATGCCTCCTGTAGACGTGGATGTCCGTTGTAAACAATGTTGTCAATTTATTCTGAAGATGTAATGTATGTCCTAATGTATCTGCAGCGTTAGTCTCGATTTCAATTTTTAACTCGAGCATTCGAGTTGGTCGAATCAGAGTTTTGCCGATTCAAAATGGCGGACAAAGTCGCAGCTGCACATGGTCGAGGCCGAGTGTAACTTCCAATTCATTGTCTAAGAGTATGACCAGAAAATAATATTTACTAACCCACTGGTCCGAAATAAAAGTCTTCTACTACCATTTGTTTTAGAAAGAGTGTGATCTGCAATAATACTCTGATATTTTTATGGGCCCCCGTGCAAATGTTTCCATATTTGTTTTTTTTTTTTTTTTTTACACTCACACGGCACTCTTGTTATTTCATAATCCACAGCGGAAAAGGTTTTCATTTTTGTTCTCTCGTGTTTTTCACACCTTTTAATATTCTCTGCTCATCTCTAGAAATGGTAGATATAGTTTTCACTGTACCCGCCGATAAACGACATAAAATGCCATCATGTCGAAAAAATCGTCTGTAGTGTTTCCGTATCCCTGTTGGATAGTTTTCATTCGTGTATTCAGTAGTACGTTTTCTCGCCTAACACGGTCTTTTTCCTTGTCCCGTCTTAACGAGGTTTTACTGTAATTATTAAAGCAGACATTAATAACATCTCATACGATCTGTGTCCTTTTTTATTACACCGCTAAATTCATATAATCCAATAATTAATTGTGTTGATTCCAGATTTCACTCTTCCTGTAAATAAATCCGAATTCATATAATCCAATAATTAATTGTGTTGATTCCAGATTTCACTCTTCCTGTAAATAAATCCGAATTCTTCCTTGCGATAAATATTACGGGGAGTAATGACTGCGTTTTGAAACTTCTTCAGTTTTGATTCTAGTTAGTGATTTTGTTGGGCTAAGTGACTCAGACAGTTAAGGCGCTGGCCTTCAGAACCCAACTTGGCAGGTTCGATCCTGGCTTAGTCCGGTGATATTTGAAGGTAATCAAACACGTCAGCCGTATGTTGGTAGATTTACCGGTATGTAAAAGAAATCCCGCGGAGCAAATTTCCGACATCTGGACGTCTTCGATAAACATAACAGTAGTTAGTGGGGCATAAAACCAATAACGTAATTATTATTATTGTTGTTGTTGTTGTTGTTGTTATTATTATTATTATTATTATTATTATTATTATTATTATTATTATTATTATTATTATTATTATTATTATTATTATTATTATTATTATTATTATTATTATTAGAAATATTTTGATGTATGTAGACTTTGACACCTAGCATGTAAAAGGATAACCTTCTTGTAAAATTACAACTTCATACATCAAACTGTTCTGGAGCGATGAATAATTTTGTTTCCAGAGCTAACCTCATTTAATGCCTTAGGGTTGGATTGTTTTAAAATATATCCTATTTTACATCTAAGATTTCAAAATGTATACCACCATTTGGAATTTTGTCTTCATACGTAAATGGTTTCAGAGGAATGATTATTTTTGTTTTCGGGTGTTATCCCCAATTTAACACCCTTAACCCTCCAAGTGGTATGAGTCATTAATAACGACTCATTTATGCCTTTGTGAAATGATAAAGTCATTATTAACGACTCATTTCTTTAGAGCCGTGTTGCTGGGCAACCATTTAATGAATATCATCAAACTTTGCACTAATCAATAGTTCAGTTCATTGGCTATTTTGATTCCTGTAGCTGAATTATCGAATAGGTTTTTTTGCTTATGTACTGTCTATAACAAATCTTAGCGTCGGTCTCTCGAAGCTCCACACCGCATGGCAGTGTTCTAATTTTGTTCTACTTGATTGGTTAGTGTTTCAATAAATTAAAATGTGCGATCCATGTTGTTCTGACGATATTCAGGATATGTTAGAAGGAGAAGATTATGAAAATTATGTTTTCAGTGATGACGGTGATTTGCCAGGTGACAAAATACCGAAAGGAGTTTCTTTGAGTGGTGACTCGTAAGAAAACGAGGATGATAAAAAGAAAGCAAAGCGAATTCTGGTGCCCTAAGTGTAATTGCGGCATTCATCCTACTTGCTACCATAAGCTGAAACACTTCTACATGCCCATAGTAAAGGGGAAGAAAAGAAAAACTCTTGCAAGTGACTCGAAGTAAAGAATTATGCCCGAAGAGGAGATGTGCATAGTTTTGGTTTTTTGTACATAACTTTCTGTCCTTTAGTTTTATGGTAAATATGTACTCTTAGTGTTTTTTTGCTAACAAAATGGTGAACATTTTATACATTTACCTTTTATTTCGGTCTTTTATAGTTTTGGAGGTAGGTACAGTGAAAGTTGAAAGTTTGTTCTTTTTCAAAAGTGAAAAACTATCATTCACCACCCCCAATAAAATGAAATCAAGGCATGTACTCAATATTATTACATAATCACATTCTCTAGTTTATACTGAACAAAAAGATATGTAATATGATATATTTTCCTGTCATTTTGTATTTTTTATGAATTTTTAAAAGAAACTTGTACTAAGACGTTACAGTTGCTTATCACTTGAGAGGTTTTTACGTATCACTTGGAGGGTTAAGGACTAATCTTTTTAAAATTTTTTTGATAGTAATAATATTAATAATAATAATAATAATAATAATAATAATAATAATAATAATGTTATTGGCTTTATGTCCCAGTAACTACTTTTACTGTTTTCGGAGACCCCGAGGTACCAGAATGTAGTCCCATGGGAGTTCTTTTACATGCCAGTAAATCCCTCGACACAAGGCTGATCTGTTTGAGCACCTTCAGACTGGACTGAGCCAGGTTTGAACCTGCCATGTTGGGGTCAGAAGGCCAGCGCCTCAACTGGCTGAGCCACTCAGCCTGGCTGATCTGTTTTCACACCAGGTAAAATGCTGGGATTCTACCTAAATTAAGGCCGTGGTCATTTCCTTCCAGATTCAAGCTCTTTCCTATCTCATTGTCACCAATAAGAGCTACCTCTGTCGGTGTGATGTAAAGTAAATTGAAAGAAAAACTGTTATTTAACTCTTTCGCTGTGCTATTTTTAAACAGAACACTTACAGAAAAATGTAATTTTTTTCGTATTTTCCAAATGAACTGAAATTTCATTTTTGTTGAAGGTTAGTGACATTTGACCTTGAAACACACATTACTGTGATACATCTGCAAACATGGAACTGGACACATTGCAGGCTGCCCTGGGTAATTCTTACAAAAAAATACTGTCTGTTTTCTGTTGCACAGTCCCTTTCCTTTCTCTGAACATTTTGCTGGTAATATGGAACAAACAACACAATTAGATTTGTGACTCTTGTCCTGCTGCTCCCCAAGAAAGTGCGTCTCCGTCAGGCGCGCTTTAGGTATGTAATCAGAAGGTCTTCCTCGTTTCGCCGGCGGACTGCGCTGATACTCTCATAGAAGTCCGATTATGACAGAATTTCTGAAGTCAGGAGCACTAATTGCCCTTTTTTGAAGCTTATTGTACAATATTCTTCCTCTCATTAGTGAAGTTTCAATGCCATCACTAATATCCCGCTAGTCCGAAACAAAATGAAGATCGTCCTCGTTGGCACTTTCTTCCGAACAATCAATATGCACATCATCACTTGTTTCATTGTCCAAATTTACTGAACAGACTGAATCAGAATCGGCCACTAAAAGATTGAAGATTTCGTCACTGTCATTACTAATGTTTTTCCGCTTGCTCATAGCTGCTGAGTGAAGCCTGCTATCGGCCAGACAGCTGACAGGAATGTTGGCGGGCGGTCAGGTGAAAGATAAGTAAACATAGGTCCAGTATTCGCGGCAACGTTTTCAAACAATGCTTAGTACATAGTCAATTCATGACTATAGATGTTTGTATTATTAAATCCGCCTTTATTAAAGAAGCGCGTGGAAAATATAGCAGGAAATTACCAAGTCGACAAAAGTCGATTTCCGCAGTGAAAGAGTTAACGCGTATAATATCATTTTGAAATAGCATGCTCTTTTGTGGTATTATTTGATTCACTTTTGGGTATGAAATTCACGGTATTAAATCCATCGTAAATGAAAATATTCCTCGATGATCGCTCCTTGCTCACGATTTGCATTAGCAACTCACAGCGCCAGACTGCGCCGTAACTCAGGGAATTCTGCTAGAGCGCTCTGAACCTTGTGACTTGCACCTTCCCTATAGCAAGAGAGTTAAGAATTGTGGGATGCAAGGCCTATTGTGGTTGGGTCATGCGTGTTTCTGAATTAAATAGTTTAGTTTTTGTAGGAAAACTGGGATCTTGCACATTCTCTTGGCCAGTCCTGTGAAAATAAACAACCTTTACTCATATTTGTTGTTGGTTTAGTCTCGCAGATTGGTAATGCAGACAAGTCGAATTATATTTTGAATTGCCGCTGGACTATACTACTGAAGTTAGCAGTGCAATGAATTCCTCATAATTATTTTGTTATTCATTGTACAGTAGAATTTATGGTTTTCAGTATAAATATTTAACAAAACTATACAAATGCAAATTTAAAACTAATACCTTAAAAAAATAGGTTTGCATGAGTTATTCAACAGCAGGGATTATTTCTCATGCATTCTATATTATTCTGAAAATCATCTTTTTCTTCCACTTTTCCCACACCTGTGGGGTTGTGGGTGCGAGCGGAAGGTACATGTGGGTTTGGCCCTGTTTTACGGTTGGGTGCCCTTCCAGACACCAACCCTATATGGAGGGATGTAATCACTATTGCGTGTTTCTGTGGTGGTTGGTAGTGTATTTTGTTGTATGAAAATGAAGAGGAAAGTGTTGGAACAAATACAAACACCCAGTCCTTGGGCCAGAAGAATTAATCAGAGGCAATTAAAACCCCAACCTGGCCGGGAATCGAACCTGGGACCCTCTGAACAGAAGGCCTCAACGCTGACCATTCAGCCAATGAGTCGGACTATATTATTCTCTGAAATATCCTGAAAAAACCTACTTGTAATAATTAGGGCTTGGATTTAAATGACGTAAAAACTCTTAAAATACGCATGCATTCATGCCCTAAAAGTACCAAAATATGACCTAAAAGGTTAAGATATGACCTAGAAATACAAAAAAAATGTATTTACTTTTAACAGCTAATTAAAGATGGAATAATTTCCATCCTTCTCTTAGCCTTCATTTTCAGTAGAGTAACTCTATACGACATGAGGTTTCAGATTTTAAAACTTGAAGGATCTTTGGTTGTCAGCAGGTAGAGCCTTGTTTGTGGAGAAACTTATTTTTACATTGTACGATGTAACAGGGGCATACTTGAAGGAAAAGATCATTAGGGGAAAGTTCCTGTTCATTTTAATTGAATTTTGCTTCTTATCCACAAAGAATGTCAGCAACGTTACGCAGTGTTGTTAGCTACTTCACCCTGAGCTTTCGATATCTCGCTGTCAGTTTCTTTCTCAGTGCTCAGTGCATCACACAATTGCATGCCCACAGTTTCAAGGCGAGTGATGCTTTCGATATCACAGAAACATTGAGAATTATTTAGGCTGTTTCTTGACATGTTGAATGAAAACAAATCTTGTACATTTTTTATTGCAGATGATTCACTTCTGTCCAAGTCATTGAAGACCTCAATCTTACTGTAGTTTGTGCAGTAGTAGTTCACAGCATCAAGCCAAGTCTGCCAATGTGTTACAGAAGGGTGAGGGTAGTGATGGTGCCTCTTTTTTTTAAACCTTTGAACATGAAGTGGAGCCTTACCAAAAATCTTCGTGGCGTTAACAATGAATTTATCCACCTCAGTGTAGTTCCCTCGGACCTCTTGAGCCACTATGTAGGGCATTCGCAAGGCACATTACACTGCACCATTTTTGGATTCAAAATTTGGAGACCATTTGCTGCATTTTCCATATATATGCAACAGTGTCCATTAAGAAGATGAGCACATTCTGTCGTCATACTTTATCTGGTCCCAGCAAATTCATTGCAGTGTCGAAAACAACAGGAGTTGTTCACCTTATCCATCACCTCACACGTCAACCGAAATGTTTCTCCAGGTTGGTCATGTTTAAGGGCGCCTACGATAATATTTGCCACATATCTAATGTTTGCATCAGTGGTTTCACCAATGGACAGCCATATTTTGTTACTGCCCACACTGTTTCTTAGTTTGTTCATTGTATCATTGTAAAGGGAACTAAGGCAGTTCTTTCTTAACATGGACTGAGAGGGATTGGCATGTTGTGTACTTCTCTAAGATCTGTAGGGAAGTAGGTACCTGTATAGTTTATATAAAGGAATGTTTGGTAAAACCATCATTTCACATAGATCCTTAGAAAACTGAGAAAATGCACTACCTGATGTAGATGAGCTGCTGAGTGGTTTGTCAAGCCACAATCACTGCTAATTCTTTGTTTATGCAGGTTTTGTGTTTAGCAGTATTGCAGTGTTGTTGCACTGTAAAACGATTCTCAGCCATAATTTTCACCTCACATAGTTTACAAAATAAAATATATCGCATCAATACTAAAATACTTTTCACCAGAATCTTTAAAAAAAACTTTGCAACCTTGCACTTTACTTTAGGCATTTTGAAACTACACCAAACTACTCATTAGCAGATACAAAAGGATACTGCGGAGGGGCATAGATAGTTTTTGATTGAAATTCCTTCCTATCACTCTGCAGAACAAGGAAGTTGAACATTGTCTATCAGGACGAATAGGGAGAGAGGGAGAAGTAGCTGTTTGTTTCGTCCTCACGCACAATGAATTATACTTTTGGTGTCTCAAATGGGCTCGTACTTTTCCGGGTAAATTTATAGAACCTTTCACTCGCAAGCTGTGACCTCACATTCTTGATAAATCCCACTACTACCAAGTGACGGTTGCCAAATGAACTTCCCTTCAGACAGCTGCACAAGCATTATGAAATCTTGTTTAGAACAGTACATGGTGAAATGTCAAAAATTACATAAATGTGAGAAAAGTATGCTCTTATTTGATAATTTAGCCAAAATATGATCTAATGCTAAAATATGGCTACAATATGCATTTATATGAGCAATAAAAACTGTTTCTTTGTGTTCTCAAATATTGTTAACTTGCTTAAATTAACGTAATCGTGGTAAATTAGTCACGATAAAAATATGACGTCATAAAAATCCTAGCCCTAGTAATAATGGTTTGGGGGTATGTGATTGGCAGAGCCTACAAAGTGTGGATATACACCATTTTTATTCATATTTATATCAGTCTCTGTGAATTAGTTTGGGCTAATGTGTGACTTTTTCCAATTTCCAGGTGCCTGCATTCGTCCATATCATCTGTGGTACATTCAGTTAAATTGTGAGTATCTTTATTACCTTCATTTATTCATGCATTTTGTCTGAGAGATATTAATAATTTTCAAATAATATTCTGATTGCTGTTAGCACTTTTCAGATAATACCAACTTCGAAAAGGAGTAGGATGGAAAGAGTATATTGAGATGCATGCTATCAAATGAGTATATACCAAAAAGCTCGGGAAGAAGGATAAAAATATACATAGAGAATATAAAAACACCTCATTGTTGATTATTATTTATTGATTTATTTCATTTCTTTATTTAATTAATTACTTATTTATTTATTTATTTATTTATTTATTTATTTATTTATTTATTTATTTATTTATTTATTTATTTATTTATTTATTTCAGATGGCAAGAGGTTAAATAAATACTTTACATTACTTATATTTCAACTTTTTTGTGATTAATATAGTTTGTGTCTAGATCTGCTATTGCAAGTTACTGAACTCTCCATTATAGGAGCTTAGAGGACATTTTTGTACTATATAGCAGATAATCTGTTTCAGAATGCTACAGCTGCAGTCTGGAGAAGGGATTTGTTCCAAATTAACCCAATTGACTCTCGTTAAAATACCCCTGTGTGTCACACTGACTCAGATTTAAATCCCAGTGGAGAAGCTGTTTGTGCAACACAATGAAAATATATATTGTTAAAAGAAAACTATTCAAGATATTAACCTGAAATTTTGTAATAAGGTGAATGACATGTACTAACCTAAAATGATGTTCTTGCAAATAGACTTCAAAGCATGTTTTAGTTGTGGAGGCCTGGTGGGAAGGTTTTGCTCATCATCACTCTGAGTCACTAGTGATGTATACATTTCCTGACTCATTAACACTATTTACACTCAACACTTCCTCACACAAATTATCGACTTCTAATTCCTGAAGATCTTCACTTACACTAACGTTGGAATCACTATCTAAAACACTGTTAATTACTTTCACTATTTCTTCATGTTTTGAAACGTGCATGATGCTAGTTGTCATATTGACTACTGGCTTGAAAGGAATTTGAAATATTTCCGAGTCACCCTATACACATTGTGTGGAGGTCAAACAAGAGGAAACTTTGACATGCCCTCGCGTTAACCTTGTAGTATACAAAAATCTTAACGCATGAGCCATCTCTTGTGAACTGAGCGAACTATAGAAAGAAATCTGAGCACTGGCAATGCGTGGGCCCAACTCGTCATCCGAGTTGTAGGCCATGTGATCGCAAGTGGGCATGCCTCGTCATCCGAGTTCATTGGGTTAAAGAGGCAATTGGAACATCTACCTTGAGTCCTTATCCTATTTAGGGCGGACCACTTTCCCCAAAACTGATCAAAACTACTTGGTTTTGTTGTGATTTATGTTGGTGGTGTGGTGGTTTTTCAACCCATTCTTGTTTCCGTTGTTGCTCCCCTCCATAGACTTAACCCCCAGATACCCATTATAAATTTCATATTGCACATTATAAATTTCATATTAGAGCCCGTATTGTCAAAGTATCAACTTGTGAAAATTTAGATTTTATAATACCACCTTTACAATACTGTAATTGTCTTTATTACAAAGACTACATTAAATTACACTCGTGAAACATGTTTCGTCCTCTTATAGGACATCTTCAGTCACATATACAAATACATAACATTAAAAATAAGGCGAGGACACATTACAATAAGTAAATGCAAAGTCTTTGTATCCTGTGATGCGGCGTGATAGCGTCTTGTCAATGTTCAATGTTAAAATGGTGCGGTGTGAACATGATATGAAGCATGAAGTCCAATTAAAATCATATGTTAAAACTGTTGTTCAAAACAACGAATTGTCAATTATAAAACACCGTAAGTGGCTATGCGAATAAATTATGTGGATATTGTACATAAAACAGTGTTGTGGTGATGCCACATTATAATAGATTTCTTGATTAGGAGGTGGAGTTATACTGATGCAAGTTGAACCTGATTGTATGTTGACAATAGGGGCCTAAAAAAGAAAAAGAAAATGTGAATGAACTGAAGAATAAAATTCCGTTAAAATGTGAACCAAGTACCCATCCAGTCACTCACCTCCTTGCCCGTCCTACGTCGACTACTCCACCTCAAGTGCTAAGGCTAACTGAGTGACATCCTCGAAGGTCGTTGAGGACTGACTGTGAGGGGAGGTTGAAAGGAGTTTGACGTAAAGGGAGAGGCGTGAGGTAACGTATTACTCACCCGCCTTTGTGAAAAGAATTTATTGATTAACTCCTCGAAAAGTATATTGATATCCTTCGATATCTCATTAAGATTATAAATCGGGTTGCATTTTTGATCAATATTTATGAAGATGTTTTCCAAAATATTCAATAGATTTCCTTTCTTACATAAATGGAGAATTTGAAGGTCTTGTTGTATGCCCGTGAATGTATGATTGGTATCGTCCATACGAGAACCGAATGCTGAGAATCTATGATATATTAACAATTTGTTGGTTATTTTGATCCACCTTTTCAATACAAATTACAGTTTGTGTTGTTAAGTTGTAATGTTACAACACTAATTTACCGGGACATGTTTCGCTTTTATTCATAAGCATCATCAGCCTATACAATTGTCTCAAGGTTTGTCATATTTGGATTATTGTTACAAATTTCATTACATTGAATGTAAATCTAATTTCATTGATAACAATATTTAAAACACAAGAATAATATACACATTAAAAATTATGACAATCTGATTTGCAATGTTAAAATGGAGTAACTCTTAATTCTAAAACACATTGACGTCCAAAACACAGTTTTTACAATTTGAAAATTTGGCTAAAAATTGTTTGCAATATTAAAATAAAATTGATTCAACTATAATTTTGGTATTAAAATTTGAGTCATAAATATAAATATTGGATGTTAATATGTAGGAGCTATAGTTTCTGAAGTGCGTTGGTTTCTAGAATACAGTAACATTTCAGTATTGAGAATTTTAGTTAAGAATTGTGCTCTCTAAATAATGTTATTTAAAAAGACTGTAATTTTGCATTATGCGTGATTAGTTTTGATGATAATCTAGAATTGAAGTCTTGGGTTCGTTGGAAAATGGCTTCTAGATTTGATGAAGCTTGCTGCTGCAGTTTGGCAATTTGATCAGAGGAAATATTGACATGTTTAATTCTTGTTTGTAGCGGCCAGACTCTCCGTTGGAAGTTGATTGTTTTGATGTAAGTTATGGTTAAAAGGGGCTTCAATCCAAATTTTGAGTATCTGATTATGTTTCTTTCAATTTATAGAATGGAAGAAGCATCTGGAACAAATGGAAATGAACTTAAGTAATATTGTGTGTATGTTGTGCTTGTAATGTGAGTGTTGATGTAGCATTATCACTTACCCCTTTGTCTGCTGCTACAGAATCTTGTGGACCTTATTGCGTTACTATGACTATTGTCTGTTGTGGCTCTACTCCTTGTGTTGTACGTATGAGAGAGTTTTTGTGAAGGGTGGGTAGGGGGTTGAGGGGAAGAGATGTTGGGCGGGGCGTTTGTTATTGACGTGCTATGTGGTAGGGTATTCTTATCTGTTGTTGAGGTGGGGGTAGAGGACGATCCTGCAGGCGGGGCGTTAAGCTTTGGCGTGTTATGTGGAGGGGGACTTATTTTAATATTGCAAACAATTTTTAGCCAAATTTTCAAATTTAAAAACTGTGTTTTGGACGTCAATGTGTTTTAGAATTAAGAGTTACTCCATTTTAACATTGCAAATCAGATTGTCATAATTTTTAATGTGTATATTATTCTTGTGTTTTAAATATTGTTATCAATGAAATTAGATTTACATTCAATGTAATGAAATTTGTAACAACAATCCAAATATGACAAACCTTGAGACAATTGTATAGGCTGATGATGCTTATGAATAAAAGCGAAACATGTCCCGGTAAATTAGTGTTGTAACATTACAACTTAACAACACAAACTGTAATTTGTATTGAAAAGGTGGATCAAAATAACCAACAAATTGTTAATATATCATAGCATAGTTCAATACGGGCCTAAAAATGAGATTAGTTACATGTAATGTGATAGCCAACCAGGCAAAAACTAAGACAAACAGGTATATTAACCTCAAGGTTAAAGTCAGTAAGATTGCTAAAGATATCTGGTTTTTGAAAGAATGTTTAAGGTACGGTGTAATACCAAAATTCTTAAGGTCTACCCAAAGAAAGAACATATCAAGTTCAAAATCTCTTGACACCCAAAACAGAGTAAACAAAATATGGCTAAAAAACGAATTAAAGTTACTGTACAGAAAAAAATCGCTACTAAACTTACAGCTCTACAAAGCACACTTAAGTATATCCCATTTTACATCGCCTTTAGACTGGAGCTCCATTCAACGACATACTATTGAAAAACTCTCCAACATCTTAGACAGAAAGCAAAAAACTCTCGAAAACAAACTAAAACACCTATTAGAAGATCCAAAAAAGTTAACCGTTAATCAAAAAAATGATTCAATTCCTTTGAAGATAAACAACCCCGCGACAATTAATTTATCAGACACGAAATTTTCTGAAAATGAAATGAACATACTCAACAAAGGAACTAAGTTCAATTGGCCCAACCCGTACAAAATGGAAGAATTAACTATCACAATAGCGGAATCTGAAGCAAATATAGGGAAACTGCTGGCAGAAATACAAAATGACATTAAATATGAAGTAAAAAAGAAACTCCCAAGTTTAGTAAAAGAAATGAAAACTAATTCCAACCAGACCCTCCTAAAACAAATAAAAGACTTAAAGACAAAAATAAAAGATAACGACATTATCGTGACTAAGGCAGATAAAGGCAAAACAATAGTCCTAGTAAATAAAGGTGACTACATCAAAAAAACCCGAAGAATTCTTTTCTAATGATTCTTACACTATAGTAAATAAAGACCCGGTTTCCAGAATTCAAAGGAATCTAAAAACAATCCTTAAAAATTCAACTTGTTTATTTAACGAGCAAGAACAACAAAAAATGGTCAACATGAACCCAACATTACCCAAGGCAAAGGCACTACCTAAAGTACACAAAAACAATACACCCATTCGACCAATTATAAACAGCAGAAATAGCCCAACATATAAAATATCAAAATTTATACATCAGTTCCTCAAAAAGCATTATAAGTTCCAGAGTAACTCCTCAATTAAAAACTCAATTGAATTTTGCGAAAGATTAAAAAACTTCAACTTACAACCCCACCATAGAATGAGCTCGTTTGACATTTCCAATATGTATTCAAATATCCCCATTAAAGAAACGATCGAAATTATTGACTCAAACCTTTCCAAATATAGCAACTTAAGTAAACTAGAAGTAGAAGAATTTATTACACTACTTAAATTCGTACTAAATAACAACTATTTCACCTTTAACAATAAAATTTACCACCAATTAAGTTTAGCCATGGGTGACCCCAGCTCAGGAATATTAGCAGATATTTATATGGATAACATAGAACATAGCATAATAAAACCAAACATAGAAGGAATCTGTCTTTGGCTGAGATTTGTTGACGATACGTTCGTAATAATAGACAACCGAAAAAACAACAGCGAAAAAATCCTTGAATTTTTAAACAACATCGATAGATACGTAAAATTTACCAAAGAAGACGAAAAAAACAACTCATTGAATTATCTAGATGTTACTGTAACACGCTTGAAATCCAAATTTGATTATCAGATATACAGAAAACCAACACACACGCCAATAACAATAAGAAATGAATCACTCCACCCCAAATCCCACAAACAAGCAACCTTTTTCAGTATGGTCTACAGAGCCTACAAAATACCCTTATCACCTGCAAATTTTACAAAAGAAATAAATTTTATAAAAGAACTAGCACTAGCCAATGGATATAAAGCAGACATAGTAAATCGAATCATCAACAAAGTAAAGCTCAAAATAGCCACAAACCTTACACCGGAAAAGACTAAAAAATCCAAATACGCAACCTTCACTTACACCAGTTCAAAGATTCACCAAATAGCAAACCCACTCAAAAAATGGGATATGCAAATAGCCTTTAAAACATACAACACTAACAAAAACTTATTTTTTAACCATAACACAGTAAATGCCTACAATAACAAATTTCAAGGCTCCGGAATATACAGACTAACATGCGCACAGTGTAAATCTTCATATGTTGGCCAAACTGGACGCAGTTTCCTAACCAGATACATGGAACACTTTAACGCCTTAAAACACAATAATTACTCCGCAATGAGTAATCATATGAAAGAAACCGGCTATCATTACACCTCAATAGACAAAGACCTTACAATAATCAAAAGAATCGAAAAGGGGAAGCTAATGACAGAATTCGAAAACATATATATTTATCTGGACCAATACTTCAATAAAGGTAAAAACTTGAATGACGCGATCGAAATAAAAAGTCCGTTAATAGAACAATTGCCAACATTATTACGAAATCTCAAATCAGATAAAAGCAAATTCTTTAAAATATTCAATCTAAATACACTCACAACTGAAACCATTTCGACAACGCAAAAAAGTCCCCCTCCACTTAACACGCCAAAGCTTAACGCCCGCCTGCAGGATCGTCCTCTACCCCCACCTCAACAACAGATAAGAATACCCTACCACATAGCACGTCAATAACAAACGCCCCGCCCAACATCTCTTCCCCTCAACCCCCTACCCACCCTTCACAAAAACTCTCTCATACGTACAACACAAGGAGTAGAGCCACAACAGACAATAGTCATAGTAACGCAATAAGGTCCACAAGATTCTGTAGCAGCAGACAAAGGGGTAAGTGATAATGCTACATCAACACTCACATTACAAGCACAACATACACACAATATTACTTAAGTTCATTTCCATTTGTTCCAGATGCTTCTTCCATTCTATAAATTGAAAGAAACATAATCAGATACTCAAAATTTGGATTGAAGCCCCTTTTAACCATAACTTACATCAAAACAATCAACTTCCAACGGAGAGTCTGGCCGCTACAAACAAGAATTAAACATGTCAATATTTCCTCTGATCAAATTGCCAAACTGCAGCAGCAAGCTTCATCAAATCTAGAAGCCATTTTCCAACGAACCCAAGACTTCAATTCTAGATTATCATCAAAACTAATCACGCATAATGCAAAATTACAGTCTTTTTAAATAACATTATTTAGAGAGCACAATTCTTAACTAAAATTCTCAATACTGAAATGTTACTGTATTCTAGAAACCAACACACTTCAGAAACTATAGCTCCTACATATTAACATCCAATATTTATATTTATGACTCAAATTTTAATACCAAAATTATAGTTGAATCAATTTTATTTTAATATTGCAAACAATTTTTAGCCAAATTTTCAAATTGTAAAAACTGTGTTTTGGACGTCAATGTGTTTTAGAATTAAGAGTTACTCCATTTTAACATTGCAAATCAGATTGTCATAATTTTTAATGTGTATATTATTCTTGTGTTTTAAATATTGTTATCAATGAAATTAGATTTACATTCAGTGTAATGAAATTTGTAACAACAATCCAAATATGACAAACCTTGAGACAATTGTATAGGCTGATGATGCTTATGAATAAAAGCGAAACATGTCCCGGTAAATTAGTGTTGTAACATTACAACTTAACAACACAAACTGTAATTTGTATTGAAAAGGTGGATCAAAATAACCAACAAATTGTTAATATATCATAGCATAGTTCAATACGGGCCTAAAAATGAGATTAGTTACATGTAATGCTGAGAATCTGCCGTACTTTCATGCATTAACATGTTCATTATACCTTATGTTAAAATTCCGGCCTGTCTGTCAAATATAACTGGCGGGACACTGCTGGCACTTTAATTTGTAAACACCTGATTTCTGAAATTTGCTATTGCTGTTATTGATAGTGTGCTGATTGAAGAAAAGATGAGTGTTGTTATTGGTTGTTTTAAAAGAGACTTTCATATTAAGTTTCTTGAAAACATTCGTGTATTTGTATATTTTACTGTGACTATAAGTAAAAAGGGCGTAACTATCTTCTTTCTTTTTGGTATCCTTGGTTAATATGGAAAATGCTTTTTTCTCAATTTTGCTAATAATTTTATCTACAAATTTCCTGTTGAACCCGTTTCTTTTTGCTATAAAATAAATAGTATCCAATTCATTTTTACGATCTGCTTCTGACATGGGTATATTATAAGCTTTATAAATCATACTGTAAAAGGAGGCCCTCTTATGTGCTGCCGGGTGTACGGAATTTTGTTTAATTACGTTTGCCGTTTGAGTAGGTTTCCTAAATATTTTAAACCTAAGTTTATTAGAGTCATTAATAATTGTAATGTCAAGAAAGTTTAATGCTTTATTATTTTCACTTTTGAAAGAAAATTTAATCTGTGAATCCATATTGTTTAATTGTTCTAATACCTCCTGTCCATTAGTAATGCTATGGTCAGTTATTGTAAACGTATCGTCAGATACCCTGCATTCGTCCACGCCTGGTCGGTGCAAGCAACTACTTTCTGGCAATAAGACACTCCATGAGATCCGTGGGCTAATTTATATATCTCTACCATTAAAGGATCTGTGTGGATTGATTGGGCAACAGAACTGAGATACAAGGGTAAATATGAAGAAATGAAAATGGAGACCTCCACATTTTCTCACATTGTCATCTTTATGGTTGAGTTCCTCTTCATCAATCAATTGTCACTGATGTGCATTTAGGGCTGTTGCCCAGTTGTCAAAATTCCTATCAGTTTTGTTTACCTAGTATTTTCTTAAATTCCAAAGAAGTTGGAAATTTATTATATATCTCCCTTTATAAATTATTCCAGTCCCTAATTCCTCTTCCTAGAAACAAATATTTCTCGCAATTTGTCCTCTTGAATTCCAATTTCCTCTTCATTTTGTGATCTTTCCTACTTTTAAAAACTCTATTCAAGCTTATTCATCTACTAATGTCAGTCCCGCACAGCTATAAGCTTGCATTCGGGAGATAGTGGTTCTTCGAACCCCACTTTCGGCAGCCTTGAAGATGGTTTTCCGTGGTTTCCCTTTTCCACACCAGGCAAATGCTGGGGCTGCAACTTAATTACGGCCACAGCCACTTCCTTCCCACTCCTAGCCCTTTCCTATCCCTTCTTCACCATAACATCTACCTGTGTCGGTGAGATGTAAAGCAAATTGTAACATCAGTCCACACACACTCTCCACTGACAGTTCAGAACATACCACGTAGTTGAGCACCTCGTTTACTTACTCCCAAGTCAGAGTTTGTAACATTTTCATAACACTATTCATCTTTGTAGGAAATTACCCAGAACAAATTGTGCTGCTTTCCTTTTCATATTTCCTGGTTCTTGAATCATGTAATCCTGGTGTGGATCCTGTACGTTGGAACTATACTCTAATTGGGGTCTTACCAGTGACTTATGTGCCCCTGCTTTACATCCTTATAACATCTTAAATACTCTCATAACTACGGAGGCAAGTCAATAAGTATCTGCAATTTTGCTCTAATTGTCTTTAGGTCGGCTCTATGGCATTGTACATTCACCAGCTGCTAGATGGCACCATTGTCTATGTGGTAGGTTTCAGCTTTATCAGATTAGTACAGCTTGCGCTGTTGCGATGTAAAGATGGCCGCGCCATTCTCTGTTTGCACCAATGAAGAACAGCGTTCTGTAATCTATTTTTTTGTGGTCTGAGGGTGTACTAGGAGCAGAAATTCATAGAAGACTGTCAGCACAATACGGGGACAATGTTTTGCCGCAGCGAAGTGCTTACCAGTGGATTGAACAGTTCAAAAAAGGGTTGCACAAGCGTGAAGGATGAGGAAAGATCCGGGTCTCCATCTGCAGTCTTAACTGATGCCAATATTGAACAAACCGGGCGAGTTGGCCGTGCGTGTAGAGGCGTGCGGCTGTGAGCTTGCATGTCTCAAGTATTATTACAATATTATAAGTCCACCTGTTCAATACAATACAATATGATCCACTATTTCATATGGTCAAATGTTTTTTATACATAA
Source organism: Anabrus simplex (assembly GCF_040414725.1). Classification (NCBI taxonomy): domain Eukaryota; kingdom Metazoa; phylum Arthropoda; class Insecta; order Orthoptera; family Tettigoniidae; genus Anabrus; species Anabrus simplex. Next base: position 43,327,995 of record NC_090266.1, on the reverse strand, counting down.
TACATAAAAGTCAAAGGTACATGTTTCACCCTCCTTAGGGGCATCATCAGCCTATATCAATCTTAAAAAATAATAATAATACATATACTTATAAACTATAGGTTAAAATGTTGAAAAATGGTTTCGTAAAACATTATACAATAACATCTAAAACAACGATAATGCACCAAAGTATGTTAAAAGAGAGTGAAATTAACAGTTTGAAGATTAAAACGTGATTAAACATGAGATTTTGAGAGTCTAAAACTAAAATGGATCCATATTTTTATAATATCATTAAGACTGTGAAAGCCTTGAGTATAAAAACAATCATCAAAGGGGGATGTTTCTTCAATTCCCAAGTTGAATCCAAGGTGGTAAAATCACTTTCAGTTATTTAAAACGGAAGTGTGAATGTAATAAACAAGTTTAAAATGTATATGATTGGGATATCTGAAAGTCAAGAAGAAAATGGAACTTCTGTAGAGGCGATGCTTGTGATAAAACGTATGTCAAAGCTAGCGGAGTTCGGAAATTATGGGAGTCGAATGGATCTAAAAGATAGTCAAGTTGATATATAATTCCGTTGAAACATGTGTTGGAAGAAATGTTCAGGATTTTCTGAAACAAAATGTAGAAGAAAGTATGTTAATAATACCGTACTGTACAAGAGACTTCCCGTACGTCAAAGATGGCTAATGCGGTACTTACTCGTACGGAGCGTATTAAGTACGTCAGGTTGTTACAGCAACGCTAGCTTGACTGGGTTTTCGACTTCTAGTATTATAACGGTGTGGCTGAGGCAGTGAAGGGCATGGAGGGGGGGTAATGGTGGGTGGATCCTTGCGCGCATGTGTTGTTATTGGCGGGCTGTTAGGAGCAAGATGGGCGGGCCTATCATTTGACGAGGTGGTGGAAGCTTTAGAACAAGAAGTTCTAAAAGTTGGCGGGATTGTATTATGTTTTGAATTCACCATGCCTAATAACTTTGGAGTTAGCTCATATAAAGGATTTTTTGTTTCCGTGATATCGTTAAGATTATGGTCTTTGTTATAGGCTTGGTCTAAAAAGATGTAAAGATTTTCTAATTCATTCATAAGTTTTCCTTTGCCTATGCATTTTAGAATAGTGAGATCTTTATCAATTGATGTGAACTGATGTCCTGTTTCACTCATGTGTGAGCTCATCGCTGAATATTTGTTGTGCTTTAAGGCATTATAATGCTCCATATATCTCGTATGAAAGCTGCGCCCAGTCTGTCCAACATAACTAAATCCACACTGAGCACAAGTGAGTCTGTAAATACCAGATCTCGAAAAACGGCTGTTTTTATAATTGACTTTATTATGATTGAAAAATATACTTTGATTTGTATTGACTGTTCTGAAAGCAATATTAGTGTCGTATTTCTTCAGTGTGTTGGCGATCTGGTGAATGGCTGGGTTATTGTATGTAAACGTAGCGAAACTAGTTTTTTTAGGTTTATCCGGAATGAGATTCGTGGATAGTTTGTATTTAACTTTACTGATTAAGTGGTTAATCATTTCAACCTTGAACCCATTAAGTTTGGCCAAGTTCCTTATGTAGTTTAATTCTATTTTTAAGTTGTTAGGGGATAGTGGGATTTTTAAGGCTCTGTGTATTAAATTATAGAATGACGCTTGTTTTTGAGATTTAGGATGTAAAGAGGAATTATTTATGGTTATAGGAGACTGTGTGGGTTTTCTGTAGATTTGAAAATCGAAAGTATTATTGGCGCGCGTGATCGTTATATCTAAAAAATTTAAGGACTGTTTAACTTCGTCTTCTTTAGTGAATTTTACATTAGGATCAATTTTATTTAAAATCTCTAAAACTTCGTCGCTGTTAGTAACATTTTTGTCAACAACTACAAAAGTGTCGTCAACAAATCTCAGCCATAAACATATACCTTTTATATGTTCTTTAATTTTCGTGTATTCTATTGAGTCCATGTAAATATCGGCCAAGATGCCGGACAAAGGGTCACCCATGGCTAAGCCAGTCTGTTGATAAATCTTGCCATTAAAGGAAAAAAAGTTGTTATTCAATACAAAAGTCAGGATCTTCATAAATTCATCAATTTCCAGCTTACTCAGGCTGCTATGTTTTGAAATATTGTCATAGATAATTTTGACTGTTTCTTTAGTAGGTATATTTGGGTACATGTTTATGACATCATAGGAACACATTATATGGTTAGGTTGTAAGTCAAATTTACTTAAAATATCGCAAAATTTGATTGAATTCTTTAAAGGAAGTTTATTATTAAACTTGTAATGTTGTTTGAGAAAACCGTGGATATATTTGGAAACTTTATAGGTAGGGCTATTACGGCAGTTAATAATCGGACGTACGGGAATGTTGTTTTTATGGATTTTAGGTAGGGCTCTGGCTATTGGAATGCTGGGGTTCATGTTGATCAGTCTCTGTTGTTCCTGTTCATTGAGAAGGAATGTGGAGTTCTTAATTAGAGATTTTAAATTACGTTGTATTCTTACGATAGGATCTTTGCTAACTACTGTATAAATCTTATCCTTAAAAAATTCTTCAGTTTTATTTATGTAATGGTCCTTATCCATTAACACCATAGACCCTCCCTTGTCAGCTATTGTGACTATGATGTTGTTGTCTTCTATTTTTGTTCTCAAATTACTTAGTAAAGATTTTTGATTAGAGTCGGATTTAGCATTAAGTTCTTTAGCTAGTGTAGGTAATTTCTTTTTTATGTCAAATCTAATGTCATTTTGAACTTCAAAGGGGAGTTTAGAGATATTAGCTTCTACCTCAGCCACTGTGGTAATAATATCTAAGTCCTTTTTTTCATTAGGCCCGCCCATCTTGCTCCTAACAGCCCGCCAATAACAACACATGCGCGCAAGGATCCACCCACCATTACCCCCCCTCCATGCCCTTCACTGCCTCAGCCACACCGTTATAATACTAGAAGTCGAAAACCCAGTCAAGCTAGCGTTGCTGTAACAACCTGACGTACTTAATACGCTCCGTACGAGTAAGTACCGCATTAGCCATCTTTGACGTACGGGAAGTCTCTTGTACAGTACGGTATTATTAACATACTTTCTTCTACATTTTGTTTCAGAAAATCCTGAACATTTCTTCCAACACATGTTTCAACGGAATTATATATCAACTTGACTATCTTTTAGATCCATTCGACTCCCATAATTTCCGAACTCCGCTAGCTTTGACATACGTTTTATCACAAGCATCGCCTCTACAGAAGTTCCATTTTCTTCTTGACTTTCAGATATCCCAATCATATACATTTTAAACTTGTTTATTACATTCACACTTCCGTTTTAAATAACTGAAAGTGATTTTACCACCTTGGATTCAACTTGGGAATTGAAGAAACATCCCCCTTTGATGATTGTTTTTATACTCAAGGCTTTCACAGTCTTAATGATATTATAAAAATATGGATCCATTTTAGTTTTAGACTCTCAAAATCTCATGTTTAATCACGTTTTAATCTTCAAACTGTTAATTTCACTCTCTTTTAACATACTTTGGTGCATTATCGTTGTTTTAGATGTTATTGTATAATGTTTTACGAAACCATTTTTCAACATTTTAACCTATAGTTTATAAGTATATGTATTATTATTATTTTTTAAGATTGATATAGGCTGATGATGCCCCTAAGGAGGGTGAAACATGTACCTTTGACTTTTATGTATTATGTATAAAAAACATTTGACCATATGAAATAGTGGATCATATTGTATTGTATTGAACAGGTGGACTTATAATATTGTAATAATACTTGAGACATACGTCAACTTCAATACGGAACCAAAATGAGAATAGTCACTTGTAACAAATGTGAGCTTGCATCCGGGGATCGTGGGTTCGAATCCCACTGTCGGCAGCCCTGAAGGTGGTTTTCTGTGGTTTCCCATTTTCACACCAGGCAAATGCTGGGGCTGTACCTTAATTAAGGCCACGGCCACTTCCTTCCAACTCCTAGGCCCTTCCTATCCCATCGTCGCCATAAGACCTATCTGTGTCAGTGCGACGTAAAGCCCGTAGCAAAATAAAAATAAAAAATTGAACAAGTGCGTGATATGATCTTGAATAACAGACAAGTGACTGTTGATGATGTGGCAAACCACATGCACATTAGCCATGGTTCTGCGTATGAAATCTTGCATAACTTAACTTTCACATAGTCTGTTCGAAATGGGTTCCAAAACAACTCAATGAAGAGCAGAAGTGCAATCATGTGAGAATCTATCAGCACCTACTGGACTGTCACGTTGACGAAGGTGAAATATTTCTGAAATCGATCATCACTGGAGATGAAACATGGGTTCACCACTTTGAACCAGAGAGCAAACGTCAGAGCATGAAATGGAAGCATCCCGGATTCCCAGTCAAAAAGAAATTCAAGAGTCAACCTTCTACAGGAAAAGTAATGCTCATAGTGTTTCAGGACACTCAAGGGTCAATCCTGGAATATTACTAGGAAAAGGGTGAAACAGCAAACAGTGACTATTGCAGTGATGTGCTGGTAAACAAACTGAAACCTGCAATTCGCAACAATGCAGAGGTTAATTGTCGGAAAGAGTTCTTTTGTTGCATGACATTGCGCGTCCACATATGCAGCCCACACCGCTCAAACTCTTCAGAAACTGTGTTTCGAGGTTTTCGAGCATCATGCGTACACTCCTGAACTTGCCCCGTCAGATTACCTCCTGTTCGGTCCACTTAAATATGTTCTAAAACGCCGTTGATTTCACTCCGATCAATAGGCGAAGGAAGCGGTGCATACTGTTGCTGTCCAACTAAAAACTTTTCTTCTTTTTTTTTGGATAGGGTATCAGAAAGTTTGTGAAACGAAGGACCATGTGCATTGAAAAGCAGGCTGACTATGTTGAAAAAATAAATAAAAAGCGTGTACTCTTTTTGTAATAAATTAGCCTATAAAAATTGATGCCTATACTTACTGACTTGCCCTTGTATATGAAGAAATCTGTAAACTTTACTTACAACCTCCTTAATTTCGTTACTCCAACAAAGATCTTTCCTTATATTGACTCCTAAATATTTTCACTCTCACTCGCTTTCACTCCATCTCGGTAATTAAAGCTGAGAGTACTTTTTTTTCTTTTTTGGTGGAATGTTTAACCTGCCCCTTCACTCTATAGACCATTATACTATTGTCTGCTGTCCATCTCGCAGCTTTGTCATGGTCATTTTTCAATCTCTCATATTCCTGTGTCCTATTTATTACTATATACAGTATAACATCATTTGCAAGAAACATCTATCATTCGAGTTCTTCACTCATATCATTTATACTACAATATATACAGAAGGAAACATAAAGGTCCAATAATGCTACCTTGTGGAACTGCCCTCTTAATGATTACGAGGTCAGATAACCCTCCTCCTCTAATTCTTTATTTGCTAGAAATTTGGTACCCATTAAATCACCCATTTCTCTAGTCCAATAGCCCTCATTTTCATCAGTAATCTTCCATGATATACCCTATCAAAAGCCTTGGATAGGTGATTCAGTCCATTTGACCTCCTGAATCTAAAATTTCTGTTATATCTTGCTGGAGTTTTTAAACTTGGCCTTGCCATCAATCCCGATTGTTCTAGATCTCTGTTGTCATCATCAATGAGGTCATATCTACACCATACCTTTATTCACTCTGATTGAAGAGACCATTATTCAGATATGTTCATCACTGATATACAAAGTGTTGGATAAGAAGAAAGGAGAAGGAGAAGCAAGAACAAATGAGAAGGTATATGCAGTTAGTAGGAGACACAAATCACTGGAGAAATACAAACAACTCATTTGGATCCTGGTCTCTTTCTGCGTAGTGGAGCATTGTTGTCTTCTGAGTGGTTTGTTTCGTTGTTTGGTCTCTGCTTTGCAAGAATTGAAAACAATTCCAGGTGTTCTTCTGTTTAGTGTTCATGAGCATTGAAATTGGACACATCCTCTGTAAGTAGAGGCCTATTTCTGTGCAGTTTTTAATTTAAAAGCCACACCTGGGCGACTGGAGTGGGACATTGATGATGATTTAAATTTTTTTTTAATGTCTCCTTCAGTCCATTCTCGTTATAATCCAGTGTTCCAACATTTGGGTAGTAGCCAGAATATCCTCAGAATTCCTTTTGGTTAAGATGCTGTAGCCAGTTCTGCGGTCTAGGTGTAGTGTGCCTGCCTCTTTCCTGGAGGCCCGGGTTCTATTCCCAGCCAGGTCAGTTATTTTTGCATGGATCTAAGGGCTGGTTTGAACTCCACTTAGTCTACATGATTACAATTGAGGAGCTATCTGATAGTGAGTTGGCATCCGTGGCCTTGAAAGCCGAGAATATCGGCTGAGAGGATTCGCCGCAGCACTTCATAGTTTGCTGGCCTTTGGGGTGAGCAACAGTCGCTTTCATCAAGGATTTTTTGCCGTAGGGTTTGAAGATACTATTTCAGGTGCAAATTTTATTGTAATATCAGTCCACGCCTTCTCTCCACTGAGAGTTCAGAACATACCGCTTAGTCGAGCAAATGTCATATGCAGTTCTTCCGTTTGTTAATTTCTTACATATTTTATAATGGGTATACTTTAAAAAAAGTAATTATAAAAATTAGTAGGTTGCATTATTTTTATTCAGCAACAGTAGTATAAGCATGTTGTGGGTTAAGTAAGGAGACTGAATAATCTGCCTTTTATCTGGATGAAGCTTATGCTACCTGACAACTTTGGATAAATGACAGAGTTTGTTTCATTTACATTTCATTCCTGGCTCTACCCAGGTAAAGTGCCAAGTATTACGGATTGTCCGTAATGATTACGGATTTCACTTCGCGATTAGGGCATTACGGTCGAAAGGGAAATGATTACGGAAAAGCAACATTATCACAATAAAAATGAATTTCTATGAAAAAAAAGGAAAGAAGTAAAAAATGTTAAATCCTTTAGAGCATTACTGGTCAACCCTCCTCGTTTCAATGTTTGTAAGTTGGCAACTAAACATATTTGGCAGTTATTTGGTCGTCACTTCCTTTTGTTTCCCGCAAGCGTCGTGAAATCATGGCGAGCTACATGGCCATCATAGCTAGAATGACACATCAAATCTGCCGTGAAGTAGGCTCTACTCCTTGCTCTGCTGTTCTCCAATGCGCGCATTCGGCTCTCTCTCTGTTGTGTGCGTAGACGTGATTGGTATATTTAGCGCGTTTCAATTCTTGTTATTCTAGTCGTTGATTCGAAAAGTAGTGATTGGTTTTGTAAAATGAAGCAGAGCAAATTCCAAACTCCATCTTCTAAGAAGACAGCATTGTTACAGAAATATAGAGATGGTTATACAAAGGAATGGCCATGCCTACTTGCTTCACGTGTTAGGAAAACCACATGTTCTGCAGTGTGTGTTCGTGGATTTCTCTGTGGCTCACGGTGGACGAGATGATTGCAGATGACACATAGAATCCAAGAAACATCACACATACGGTGAATCAAAATTATCAAAACAGTCTGTTTCATTGTTCTTCGTAAAATGTAATGAAACTGCGGTCACAAATGCCGAATTGCTGTTCACATCATTTCTTTTGGAGCATAATATTATGTTATCAATTTCAGACCACACTGGAAATTTATTTAGATCAATGTTCTCCAACTCTAGAATATCTCAGAAATATGGTTGTAAACCTCTGCTTTAGGTCAATACACAGTATCTCAGGCAAAAATGTAAATTAGTGAACTTTTGCAAATAATGCCCTTTTCTTTGGCTACTGATGGTAGTACAGATTCAAATGCAGTTAAACTTTATCCTGTAGTTCTCTCTTTCTTTAATGTTCAGAGAGGCAAAATATCAACTCTTCTATTGTCATTATTAGAGAGTACTGACTATACAGGTTAGGGAATTTTCTTTGTTATGAATAGTGAATTGTCTTCTTTAGCCATTCCATGGGAAAATTGCATTTTTTTGATCTGGCAGTGCATACACAATGATAAGGGCAAATAAAGTTGGTGCCAAATTTGTAAAGGGCAGGCATTCCTCTGTCTGTTTATATCCTGGGTTGTTCATTCATCTCATACACATCTGTGCACGAAAAGCAGCAGCCCAATTACCAGTCAATGTAGAGAACTTTTTGGTTCAGTTATACTGTATTACTATCTTGATAAGAGAGTTCTAAAAGGCAAAACACATTGAAAGTATATCAGGCTGTTTATGGCACAGAGGTTCACAAAATTTTGAAATATGTCAGTACCCGTTGGCTTTCGCTTCTTCAGTTTATTAATAGAGTTCTTGAGCAGTGGGAAGCTTTGACACTCATGTTTTGTAGTGAGCTCACCATAAAAATGAGAGCACCAAACAGTTTGTCTTTCATACAAGACCCACACATAAAACTGTTTTGCTACTTTCTTCAGAATACTCTTCCTGTCTTTATAACTCAATGAATTTATTTTTTCAGCCATACATCTTGTTGTTGTTGTGTTGTTTGAGTCATCAGTCCATAGACTGGTTTGATGCAGCTCTCCATGCCACCCTATCCTGTGCTAACCTTTTCATTTCTACGTAACTATTGCATCCTACATCTGCTCTAATCTGTTTGTCATATTCATACCTTGGTCTACCCCTACTGTTCTTGCCACCTACACTTCCTTCAAAAACCAACTGAACAAGTCCTGGGTGTCTTAAGATGTGTCCTATCATTCTATCTCTTCTTCTCGTCAAATTTAGCCAAATCGATCTCCTCTCACCAATTCGATTCAGTATCTCTTCATTCGTGATTCGATCTATCCATCTCACCTTCAGCATTCTTCTATAACACCACATTTCAAAAGCTTCTATTCTCTTTCTTTCTGAGCTAGTTATCGTCCATGTTTCACTTCCATACAATGCCACGCTCCACACAAAAGTCTTCAAAAACATCTTTCTAATTCCGATATCAATGTTTGAAGTGAGCAAATTTCTTTTCTTAAGAAAGCTCTTCCTTGCTTGTGCTAGTCTGCATTTTATGTCCTCCTTACTTCTGCCATCGTTGGTTATTTTACTACCCAAGTAACAATATTCATCTACTTCCTTTAAGACTTTGTTTCCTAATCTAATATTTCCTATATCACCTGCCTTCGTTCGACTGCACTCCATTACTTTTGTTTTGGACTTATTTATTTTCATCTTGTACTCCTTACCTAAGACTTCATCCATACCATTCAGCAACTTCTCGAGATCTTCTGCAGTCTCAGATAAAATAACAATATCATCGGCAAATCTCAAGGTTTTGATTTCCTCTCCTTGGACTGTGATTCCCTTTCCAAATTTCTCTTTGATTTCCTTTACTGCCTGTTCTATGTAAACATTGAAAAGGAGAGGGGACAAACTGCAGCCTTGCCTTACTCCTTTCTGGATTGCTGCTTCTTTTTCAAAGCCCTCGATTCTTATCACTGCAGACTGATTTTTATACAGGTTGTAGATAATTCTTCGTTCTCGGTATCTGATCCCTATCATCTTCAGAATCATAAATAGCCTGGTCCAATCAACATTATCGAATGCCTTTTCTAGATCTACGAATGCCATGTACGTGGGCTTGTCCTTCTTGATTCGATCCTCTAAGATCAGACGTAAAGTCAGGATTGCTTCACGTGTTCCTACATTTCTTCTGAAGCCAAATTGATCTTCCCCCAACTCAGCTTCAACTTGTTTTTCCATTCTTCTGTAAATAATACGTGTTAAAATTTTGCAGGCATGAGATACTAAACTAATAGTGCGGTAGTTTTCACACCTGTCAGCACCGGCTTTCTTGGGAATAGGTATAACAACATTCTGCCGAAAATCGGATGGGACTTCTCCTGTCTCATACATCTTGCACACTAAATGAAATAACCTTACCATGCTGGTTTCTCCTAAGGCAGTCAGTAATTCAGAGGGAATATCATCAATTCCAGGTGCCTTGTTCCTATTTAGGTCACTCACAGCTCTGTCAAACTCTGACCTCAAAATTGGGTCTCCCATTTCATCAGCATCAACAGCCTCTTCATGTTCCAGAACGAAATTATCTACATCGTTACCTTGATACAACTGTTGGATATGCTCCTGCCATCTTTCTGCTTTGTCTTCTTTCCCTAGAAGTGGCTTTCCATCTGAGCTCTTAATATTCATGCACCTAGATTTCCTTTCTCCAAAGGTTTCCTTGATTTTCCTGTATGCAGCATCTACCTTTCCCAGGACCATACAGCCTTCGACATCCTTGCACTTCTCCTTCAACCATTCTTCCTTAACTACCTTGCACTTTCTATCCACTTGATTCTTTAATCGCCTGTATTCTTTTCTGCCCTCTTCATTTCTAGCATTCTTGTATTTTCGTCGTTCATCAATCAGGTCTAGTATCTCCTGAGTTATCCACTGATTCTTAGTTGATCTTTTCTTCCTTCCTAACATTTCTTCAGCAGCCCTACTGACTTCATTTTTCATGACTCTCCACTCTTCCTCTACTGTGTTTCTTTCGGCCTTTTCATTTAGTCCTTGTGCAACATGTTCCTTGAAACGATCCATCACACTCTTTTCTTTCAACTTGTCTAGATCCCATCTTTTTGCATTCTTTCCTTTCTTCAATTTCTTCAACTTCAGATGGCATTTCATGACCAACAAGTTGTGGTCAGAGTCCACGTCTGCTCCTGGGAAAGTTTTGCAATCCAACACCTGGTTTCTGAATCTCTGCCTAATCATAATGAAGTCTATTTGATACCTTCCAGTGTCTCCAGGTCTCGTCCACGTATACAGCCGTCGTTTGTGGTGTTTGAACCAAGTATTGGCGAGGACTAAATTATGGTCAGTGCAGAATTCAACCAGCCGACTTCCTCTTTCGTTCCTTTGTCCCAATCCAAATTCTCCTACTGTGCTACCTTCTCTTCCTTGGCCTACCACTGCGTTCCAGTCTCCCATCACAATTAGATTCTCGTCACCTTTTACATATTGTATTAAATCTTCTATCTCCTCATATATTCTTTCAATTTCTTCATCATCCGCTGAACTAGTAGCCATATAGACCTGCACTATTGTGGTGGGCATTGGTTTGGTGTCTATCTTGACGACAATAATTCTTTCACTATGCTGGTCGTAGTAGCTTATCCGCTGCCCTATTTTCTTATTCATTATTAAACCAACTCCTGCATTACCCCTGTTTGATTTCGTGTTGATAATTCGGTAGTCGCCTGACCAAAAATCCTGTTCTTCCTGCCAACGTACTTCACTTATACCAACTACATCTAACTTTAGCCTATCCATCTCCCTTTTCAGATTCTCTAACCTACCACAACGATTCAAACTCCTAACATTCCACGCTCCGACTCGCAGAATGTCAGTATCCATCTTCCTGATGATCGCCCCCTCTCGTGTAGTCCCCACCCGGAGATCCGAATGGGGGACTAGTTTACCTCCGGAATATTTTACCCGGGAGGAAGCCATCATCAGTACATCTTTCATACAGAGAGAGCTGCATGTCCTCGGGAGGTGGTTACGGCTGTAGTTTCCCGTTGCTTTCAGCCGTGTAGCACTATCAACACAGCTAAGCCATGTTGAGTATTATTACAAGGCCGTATCAGTCAATCATCTAGACTGCCGCCCTTGCAACAACCGAAAGGCTGCTACCCCCCTTTCGATGAACCATTCGTTAGTCTGGTCTCTCAACAGATACCCATCCGATATGGTTGCACCTGCGGCTCGGCTATCTGCATCATTGGGACACGCAAGCCTCCCCACCGCGGCAAGGTCACATGGTTCGCAGAGGAGGCCCATACATCTTATTAGGAGGAAACTTCCTGGTCTTTTAACTGACCTGTTGGTTAGATTTGTTCAGCCATGTTCTCTTCAGTCAGAATCTACCTCTCTCTATAGTACGCAAACCTTTTCTTGATCCTAAGTTCCCATTCAGCACTATGGATCTCGGGGATCAAGAAAAGGTTCACGTACTATATCTATCTCTCTCTCTCTCTCTCAGAATGAAGGTTTCCTATTCATCTCTTGAATATTTTGTTCGAAGATTCCCAACTTTGGTCAAGGAAAGTGAACATGACAAACTTTTTTTTTTTGCTAGTTGCTTTACGTCGCACCGACACAGATATGTCTTATGGCGGCGATGAGACAGGGAAGGGCTAGGAGTGGGAAGGAAGCGGCCATGGCCTTAATTAAGGTACAGCCCCAGCATTTGCCTGGTGTGAAAATGGGAAACCACGGAAAACCATTTTCAGGGCTGCCGACAGTGGGGTTCGAACCTACTATCTCCCGAATACTGGATACTGGCCGCACTTAAGCGACTGCAGCTATCGAGCTCGGTACATGACAAACTTGAAGAGTAGTTTGCAGTTTACCAGTGTGATACTTTCCCTGAATATATTGTACATGGACCTAACATTGATGTGAACTGGGGTAACATTGCAGAGTGTAAAATGAAAGTACCGAGCTCAGTAGCTGCAGTCGCTTAAGTGCGGCCGGTATCCAGTATTCGGGAGATAGTAGGTTTGAACCCCACTGTCCGCAGCCCTGAAGATGGTTTTCTTTGGTTTCCCATTTTCACACCAGGCAAATGCTGGGGCTGTACATTAATTAAGGCCACGGCCACTTCCTTCCCACTCCTAGCCCTTTCCTGTCCCGTCGTCGTCGTCATAAGACCTATCTGTGTCAGTACGACGTAAAACAACTTGTAAAAGAAAAAAAATGAAAGTGGACAAATTAAGTATAAAACCGTAAGTAATGTTGTATTTGCAGTACTAAGTGTACCTCACAGTAACTCTCCCACAGAAAGAGTTTTTAGGAAAAATCAGACAGAATTCAGGCCTACATTACGTACATTTACACTGGAATCGCTTATGGTTCTGAAGACAAAAATATCATCTCAGGGAGAAGTATGTTTCAAGAAAACCTACACTGAAAAACAGCTGCTGGGTGTGAAACAAGCTTCAAAGAATTTTTTATCTCAGAACTGACAGGTACTGAGCAAATTTGATTGCGTAATATAATATACTTTAGAATAGATTGCTGTATGAAAGGGGATACGGGGTGCTTTGGATTTGACTTGTAAATTTTATAGGGGTGGATGCACGAGTTAAAAATGGGATTACTGATAACCCACTTCAAAGGTTGGCATCTTTGCAGGTAAACTTGTGTGCTTAGTTAATGCCGGTTTCTTTTCTTATTAGTAATGGCATGTGCTGTGATTAAAAGTAGTTACTTAGGGGAACAATCCCCCACAGTCTAGGATTAGCAAGCTTTCCTCTTACTCCGGAGAACTTGGATTCGATTCCAGGCCGGATCGGGGATTTTTATCTGGATGTGTGATTTCATTCAGGGTATATTTAGCTTACATGAGAACAATTAAGGAGCTTCCTGATAGTGAGATTTTGGCCCAGGTCTAGAAATCCACGAATAACAACTGAGAGGATTAGTCAACCTGACCATCTGTCACCTCCAAGTCTGCAGGCCTGTGGGTCGATCAGCAGTTGTCCACCAGGACTGTAGTGCCATCGGGGAGGAATTTGTAGAGCTAGGTTGCTAACTGAGGTTTTGTGTTTAATGTTTGATTAAAGTAATGTGGTGCAAACGTGTTAAAAGGCCTGATTGCTGTACTCCAGTTCATTCAAAATTAATTTTAAAATTTACAATCATATTCTAAAAATCATATTAATCTCTCGCGTGTAATTTCTCTCTTTTGTTGTTGTTTTTGTTGTTGTTGTTGTAAGCCTTAATAGCCCACAGTTTTTTTTTATTTTTCTTTTCATATTTTATTTTCTGTCTTTTGTAACCTCATTCTGCATCATAAGTTTTATTTTTAATATAGAAAAGGATTTGTGTAAATACTTAAATTGCTTTCCAGGGGTTCTGGGTAGTGCTATATTTTCCCGGCTGAACTGTGCTTTTTCTGTAACATGCATATTGGTGGGGGACGCAGATGAAGAATACACCCACGGTATCCCCTGCCTGTCACAAGAGGCGACGAAGAGGGGCAACCAAGGGATGATTGAATTATATCCATGAGACTACTTGTATGTAATTAGTACCATCACGTGAGGAACACCATGGGTCGCCTTTACTTGTGAGCATTTCCACTGTGTTAAGTACACAATAGGTTTGTGATTAGTAGCAACATCAGGTCAAACAGTATGGGTTTTACAGTACCCGTGATTAGTACCATTATATTCGGAACATCATGGGCATACGTTGCCTGTGATTAGTACCATTGTGAGAAACACTACAGGTCTGGGCATTGCCTGGGATTAGTCCCTGTGATTAGTACACCGACGTGTGGCACCGTAATGTGAGAAACACCATAGGTTGCAATACTTGTGCATATTATATTACCTGTGAGTAGTTCCACGATGTGTGGAACACTGTAAGTCTAAGTTACTCATGATTAGTACCGCTTCATGAGAAATACCATTGTTCTTACTTTCCTAACAATAAGTACCACTATGAGGGGCCGTTGACCTGGAATTTGGACTCCTTTAGACAACAAGCATCATCGATTCAGGATTGTGCTTTGGAAGCAGTTCCTTGGTCAGTGTATACTATTGTTTTAAGATAGTTCCTAGGAAGGTGGGGCATTGTGGGTCAAATACACTGATTGTTTTTAGTCCATAATTATTGTTCATTGTGCATTTAAAAAAAAAATTCTAGTCAGTGGATTAATTTTGAAATTATTTTTAACTTTCAATATTGCCTGTTGGATCTGCTGATTATTTTAAATTCATTCATTCATTCATCATCACGTTTTGAATTCTGGCCAGTCGATGAGTTTTGGACTTTTGAATTGTCATTACATTCCATCTCATTTCGTACCATTAGAGGCCGGTGACCTAGATGTTACGCCCCGTTAAAAAACAAGCATCATCATCATCATCATTAACATGCATATTTGGGTTCTGATGCATATATATATATTTTTTTTCAGTTACTTTCCACTTGAAGCCACACAAGAAATACTTGATCGTATACGTCCCAACATGTGTCCGTTTAACAATGGTTTAATGGTGAACACTATGTCTGCTCTGGAGTGGTTTCTTCCCGTAGCGCTATCTCCAGAGAATAGCATTCACGGATACAAACTGTGGTTTGAGGAGTTCATGCACATGTGGACAATGTTTAACAATGATCTTGACTGGGAATGTGTAAGTACCCTCTGTTCTCTCCCTCACCAACTCGAGAATGTTATAAAATAATAATTCTCTCCAATGAACCTTTGACACTGTTTGAATGCCTCATGGGTTATTATTTGTCCTTATTATTCTTCAAGCACTGTTAATGATGTGCTAAACTCTGTGGATAATTTGCAGTTATTTTGACAATACAGTGTATTATATAGACATGACCTTTGTTTTACAATACACAGCACTCAGATGTGCGTGAATTATGTTCAAACCTACTGAATATTTCTACTAGAATTTTAACTGAAGAACAATGCCAGTAGCTTTTAAGTTGCCATTTGTTGTCCTTACTAACCCTTGTTTATGTCACTCAATTTCTCTTCATTTTATCACTAAATTCTCTGTTTTTCTTTCCATATGCTTTTTATTTCCCACTTTTCCTTTATGTGTTTTCTTTGACATATTTCATAGATTACAAGTTTTCACTGAATTTTGTCGCAGTGAGTTGTTTTTTACTCCGCATATTGATGTAAATATTGTATATTTGTGCTAATTTTGTTTCTGTCTAGGCTCTCTTTTGTTTGTTTTTTCATTTGCTCCTTCATTATGTTTTTTAGCATTTTTTCAACTTATGTAAATTATTTCAAACTCCCCTCATTTTTCACTGAAGATGGCTCAAACGAGCCAAAACATGTTTGAATTTGTTTACTCCATCTAATGATGGAATATTTATTGTATTGAATTAGGAGGATACTCTCATTTTTCACCTTTGTAAAGTATTTCATAGATATCGGTTTCCCTTGCCTGCATTTTGCTGTCGTCCTTATTTGGAACTGATCAGGACTCATCTGTATACTTTGTATTTGGTAGGTAATGTGTCCTGTACATTATTTCATTAGCCTCCATTGATATATCTTTGTTCTGTAGTATATTACAAATTATAGGGTCTATGATAGATAATTCTCTCAAGTTATACTGTGTTGCTTCTTTCTTTATCCAGTGTAGAATTCCATATTGATAGATTCACGTACTAAGTAGTGTGCTCCTGATAATTTGCAGTAATTAATGCATGAACTTTTGTAAATGATTGAAAACAGCGAATTATCCACAGTTTTTCCATTGTGCTTAGTAAAAATGAAACCATTGGGTAAAATATTGAAATGTTTTATATAAACAAGTGAAAAAGTAATTATAACATTTTACGTTATACTAGAGGAAAATTACTTTATGAAATGCAATGTGGTTTATGCTAACATTAATGTCTAACGAAAAAAACTTAATATAATATAAGAAATTTATTTTAATATCAACCTGAATAATACAGTACAAGATGTTAACATATTAGTTAAACATCGTTAAAATAGTTGAGACATGTTTCGCCCCTTCTGTGGGGCATCATCACTCATATCAATACCTCAAAATTCTACCAGATTTCCGGTTGGAAATTATAAAAATATGTTGCATGAGTGAATACATTAAAAAACATTTACAAGATCTTATCATTAACAAAACATCAAATTGATTAAAAAATGTTACACTAGTGAACACGTTGATGAATTTTCACTTAAAACAAGGCCGTCATATGTACAGTATTGACAATGATGGTAGTTTAAAGTTTTATTTGATGCTAAGTTCGAAGACAGTTTAAAATTTATATACAAATATTGTGAATGAATGCAGAATACATATAATTACAATTGCTGTACACGTATTTTACATTGTAAAATGTTGTGGAAAAGCATTCCAAATTTGTCTTAATTTCCATTAAAAAAATTTTTTTTGGACCTCAATATTACGTTCTTGATGTAGTTTAATCAGAATTAGCTTCAAGATGTGAAATTTTGTATGTGATATTATGACCAGCTCATGTAAAAATGTTGCATTACGTCGTAATTCAACTTGGATGTCTATGCTGACTAATTATATTTAGACTCAAACAAATTAGTTCGCCGAAGTATCGGTGGGCTAATCACCTCCGTTGGACACACTCTATGGAGACGGAGTGCCTAGTGCATGTGAACAACAGTTGATATTTGATTCAAAAATGAATCTGTGTTGAAAAAAAAGTTAAAATAATGGCTTGAATTAGGGCAGTTGAAATGTCCTTAAATCTTCCCAATTGAGTAGTGTTTTTAAGTTTTTCCGTGTGTTTCAGTTGTTGGAATATGAGATGTCAGTTTATTGGTTGAGTGGGTGACACTGTTGTTTAAAAGTTTCATTTCCGTATTGATAGATATTACTTTACAAAAACAATATAAATATAAGTCACCACCTTATCAATACAAAATTTATTCACATTCAGCTAGTAAATATGGTCAAGACCGGTTTCGGCCCCTAAGGGGTCATCTTCAGTTGACATGCATAAAAGATATATTTTACAAAAACATCACATATAATGATTAAAACTTAAATTAAGTCCAACTGATCGTAAATGTTGGTATGTATGTCTTGGTACATTTGAGCTATTGTATGTGTCAATCCTAAGTTTCCCAGCATACAGTGTCAAGGTAAGTAGTTAACTAATATACATCATCCATGAAATTACATGCTATTTTTCATGTTATCACTATCTAATTTGGGTTGTACAGTGTGGAATGAGATATACATATATTTGTGTAAATTAATGATAGTAAGTTCAGTAATATACATTAAAAGTTGGTTCTTAAATTACATTAATTGATTATTGATCAGTCATATGAAAATGTAAAATTATTAGTTTGGACACTTGTGATTAAAATATTAGTATGCAATACCTTGTTGGCATATATCTTAAATACTAAAGTATCAGTTTATAAAGCCTATTATTCTTATTTTATGTCTTGGAACAGGGTTGAACTTTTAGAAAATTATTTGTTTTGTTGAGCATAGGCATTGGATAATCTTGTTAAATTGGACACATAACTAAAACAGTGGTATATATATACCTTGTTAAAAATACATTGTATTAACATTATTAATATGTGGTGCTATATATACATTGTTTGGGGTAAAATGGGGTTAACGAAGTTTTCACAACAGTATTTGATTAGTTATGATGTTCCGATATAATGGGTCCGTAAAAATATTTAACTATATACATAATTGCGGTTAGATAAGTATTTGTATAATCTGCTTGCAATTTAGGTAATATTTGGTTGTAATGTCTGGCGATATTTTGGGCAGCTACTGTTGTTAGAGCTATTAAGAGTCTTGAATATTATTGATGGAGCATGTTCTTCTTTTCGTGTGCCGTAATATGTTGAGTTGGTGACATTTGTAGGAACGCGTTGAATATTATGCGTCCTGGTAGGGTGCACGTTGATTTTATCGTAGAAGCATATATGTTGTGAAAACAAAGTATCTGGAAGTAGAAATAATGAGTGTGAAAATGATGTGATATGAAAGTGTAATAGTAATCGTATGTCATTTCACTTACGTTAGGTGTTGGAACCATGCACTCTGTGTAGCTGCCTGTTGAGATCTAATGCGTGTTGTTCTGAGATTGTAGTTGGCGACGGTAGATTGGAGGTTTGGGGGGATGGGTGGAGTGTTAGTAACGGGAGTGGGGTTGGAGGGGAGGAGGTCTTGGAGCGGTTGATTTGAACGTATGGATTTTTGTTTATTAATTCTTTTAAGGTAGTAATCTTTTAGTAAGGGAATTACTGCATGAAAAAGAATATTGTTTCTGTCTATGTTTTCATTTAAGTTGGAGTTCGGATTGACGTATTTGTCTAAATTTATGTAAAATTCTTCTACTATACTGAGCAAGGGACTTTTTGGATTCATATTGAGGATTTGCATGTCACTATTAATGTCCGTGAAATTGTGTTTCTGATCGTCAGTGTGCCGACCCATAGCTGAAAAGTGTCTGTGTTTGACGGCATTTACATGTTCATTATATCGTATTAAAAAACTCCTACCAGTAAGCCCTACATAGCTGGCTCGGCAGTCGTTGCATTTGAGTCGATAGACTCCTGAGTGGTTGTATTTATTTATGTTGTTAACTGATTTGGAATTGTATAGTATGTTGGTGTTATTGCGTGTAGTTTTATATGCTATTTTTAGCCCTTGTTTTTTGAAGATATTGGTTATGGGATGTATATGGTTATTGTTGTAAGTAAACAGTGCATATTCTTTTTTATCTTTGGTGATTCTGGTTAGCTTGGTTTTCGGTTGGTTTTGTACTTTGTTGATGATCTGGTTTATCATTTCTCTTTTATATCCATTTTGTTTTGCTATTTCATGGATTGTGTTTAATTCTTTATTTAGATTGTCCTTTGAAAGTGGAATGTTATATGCTCTGTGAATCATACTATACTGTAGTATGCAGCTTTCTTGTGAGTATGTGGGTGGGTGGATTCTATCTTTATTGTATTTGATGTATGGGTAGGTTTTCTATATATGTTGTATGTTAGGTGGTTGTTATGTCTGGTTATGGATATATCCAAGTAGTTTATGGTGTTATTTTCAGTGTCCATGGTAAATTTTATATAGGGATCTATTTTATTTAGTTGTTCTAAGATTATGTTTTCATTCGTATGTCTATTGTCCATCATTATGAATGCATCATCGACAAACCTGCACCAATAGATGATATTTCCTATTTTTTGATTCCTTGGTGTTCTAAATAGTCCATGTATATATCAGCTATTATGCCTGATATTGGTGATCCCATGGGTAATCCTTTCTGTTGATAGTGTCATGGAACTTGAAATAATTGTTATTGATAGCAAATTGTAATAGTTTTATAAATTCATCTATTTCCAATTTGCTTAGCTTACTATGGTTATAAAGATTGGATTTTATGATAGTATTAGTTTTTTGTATGGGTATATTAGGATACATGTTTGTTATATCATATGTTGCTAGCTTGTAGAAATGTTCTATTCTTATATTCTTTGTAATACTGCAAAATTCTATTGAGTTTTTTATGGTTTTATTTGCTTGAAAGACATAATGTTTTTTGAGGAATTTTTGTATGTATTTGGATAATTTATAGATGGGGCTTGGCCTGTAGTTTATTATGGGTCTCATGGGAATGTTGTCTTTATGAATTTTAGGGTAAGCTTTAGCTGTAGGTATCCCTGGATTCATGGTGATTAATTTTGTAGTTTCCTGTTCGTTCAAGAGAAAATTGATGTTTTTTAGGAGAGTTTTTAAGTTCTTTTGGATACTGTTAGTAGGATCTTTAGTTTTAATTTGAAAAGTTTCATCTTGAAAGCAGGTTTTTGTTTTTGTTATATATTCCTCTTTATCCATAATGACTGTAGTGTTTCCTTTGTCTGCCTTTGTTACTAGTAAGTTATTTTGCTGGATTTTATTTTTGAGTACCTTAATTTGTATTTGGTTTGTGATTTCTTGATTTTGAGGTTTTTGGGTGATTTTATTGATATATTATGGTAGTGTTTTTTTAATTTCATATCTAATTTAATTTTGTTTTTCTTGAGGTATTTTGTTTAGAGCATCTTCCGTTTCAGTAATAATAGTAGTAATGTTTTCAAAAATTGAATTGTTTTTCCAGTTATGTTTCGGTCCCTTGCTCAGTATAGTAGTTTCTTTTTCATTGAATACTGTGTTAGTTAGGTTTTTGAGTGGCGGATGGAATATATGTTGGTTGCTTTCAGTAAAAACGGTAGTGTGTTGTCTGTTCTGTGTATGATTGGTTTGGTTTAGTGGTGTCTTAAGTGTGTTGAGCTTCTTATTCAGGGTGTTCTGTTTCTGTATGGCTATATTTTCTATCTTTTCGTTAGTTATTTGTTGGAAGTTGTTCCAGTATGTGTGTGGTAGTTCATGTGAGGCTTTAAGGTGTGCTTCATACATTTGTATGTTGAGGTGTTGTTTCTTTCTATACATAAATTTAATTTCTTCCTTAAGCCATATTCGGTTTGTCTTGTTTTGTGTATTTTGGGTTTGATGGGTTCTTCTATGTTTATCATATTTCCTAAGAAATTTAGGAGTTTGATTGTTTTGTAAACATTGTTTCAAGAAAGTGATGTTTTTGACAATATTTGTGATCTTAATTTTCAGATTTTGGTATCTGTGTGCTATTTTTCTTGCCTGGTTGGCTTTTCTACTGTTGTTTATAAGTTTCATTTCCATATTGATAGATATTACTTTACAAAAACAATATAAATATAAGTCACCACCTTATCAATACAAAATTTATTCACATTCAGCTAGTAAATATGGTCAAGACCGGTTTCGGCCCCTAAGGGGTCATCTTCAGTTGACATGCATAAAAGATATATTTTACAAAAACATCACATATAATGATTAAAACTTAAATTAAGTCCAACTGATCATAAATGTTGGTATGTATGTCTTGGTACATTTGAGCTATTGTATGTGTCAATCCTAAGTTTCCCAGCATACAGTGTCAAGGTAAGTAGTTAACTAATATACATCATCCATGAAATTACATGCTATTTTTCATGTTAACACTATCTAATTTGGGTTGTACAATGTGGAATGAGATATACATATATTTGTGTAAATTAATGATAGTAAGTTCAGTAATATACATTAAAAAATTGGTTCTTAAATTACATTAATTGATTATTGATCAGTCATATGAAAATGTAAAATTATTAGTTTGGACACTTGCGATTAAAATATTAGTATGCAATACCTTGTTGGCATATATCTTAAATACTAAAGTATCAGTTTATAAAGCCTATTATTCTTATTTTATGTCTTGGAACAGGGTTGAACTTTTAGAAAATTATTTGTTTTGTTGAGCATAGGCATTGGATAATCTTGTTAAATTGGATACATAACTAAAACAGTGGTATATATATACCTTGTTAAAAATACATTGTATTAACATTATTAATACGTGGTGCTATATATACATTGTTTGGGGTAAAATGGGGTTAACGAAGTTTTCACAACAGTATTTGATTAGTTATGATGTTCCGATATAATGGGTCCGTAAAAATATTTAACTATATACATAATTGCGGTTAGATAAGTATTTGTATAATCTGCTTGCAATTTAGGTAATATTTGGTTGTAATGTCTGGCGATATTTTGGGCAGCTACTGTTGTTAGAGCTATTAAGAGTCTTGAATGTTATTGATGGAGCATGTTCTTCTTTTCGTGTGCTGTAATATGTTGAGTTGGTGACATTTGTAAGAACACGTTGAATATTATGCGTCCTGGTAGGGTGCACGTTGATTTTATCGTAGAAGCATATATGTTGTGAAAACAAAGTATCTGGAAGTAGAAATAATGAGTGTGAAAATGATGTGGTATGAAAGTGTAATAGTAATCGTATGTCGTTTCACTTACGTTAGGTGTTGGAACCGTGCACTCTGTGTAGCTGCCTGTTGAGATCTAATGCGTGTTGCTCTGAGATTGTAGTTGGCGACGGTAGATTGGAGGTTTGGGGGGATGGGTGGAGTGTTAGTAACGGGAGTTGGGTTGGAGGGGAGGAGGTCTTAGAGCGGTTGATTTGAACGTATGGATTTTTGTTTATTAATTCTTTTAAGGTAGTAATCTTTTAGTAGGGGAATTACTGCATGAAAAAGAATATTGTTTCTGTCTATGTTTTCATTTAAGTTGGAGTTCGGATTGACGTATTTGTCTAAACTTCGTTAACCCCATTTTACCCCAAACAATGTATATATAGCACCACGTATTAATAATGTTAATACAATTTATTTTTAACGAGGTATGTATATACCACTGTTTTAGTTATGTGTCCAATTTAACAAGATTATCCAATGCCTATGCTCGACAAAACAAATAATTTTCTAAAAGTTCAACCCTGTTCCAAGACATAAAATAAGAATAATAGGCTTTATAAACTGATACTTTAGTATTTAAGATATATGCCAACAAGGTATTGCATACTAATATTTTAATCACAAGTGTCCAAACTAATAATTTTACATTTTTATATGACTGATCAATAATCAATTAATGTAATTTAAGAACCAATTTTTTAATGTATATTACTGAACTTACTATCATTAATTTACACAAATATATGTATATCTCATTCCACATTGTACAACCCAAATTAGATAGTGATAACATGAAAAATAGCATGTAATTTCATGGATGATGTATATTAACTACTTACCTTGACACTGTATGCTGGGAAACTTAGGATTGACACATACAATAGCTCAAATGTACCAAGACATTCATACCAACATTTATGATCAGTTGGACTTAATTTAAGTTTTAATCATAATATGTGATGTTCTTGTAAAATATATCTTTTATGCATGTCAACTGAAGATGACCCCTTAGGGGCCGAAACCGGTCTTGACCATATTTACTAGCTGAATGTGAATAAATTTTGTATTGATAAGGTGGTGACTTATATTTATATTGAGTGGGTGACAGTCGAAACATTGTGCGATGTAATTAATGTTGAGCTGTCTTACGTATGTGAACATCTGAAAGGAAGGTAGATCCTTTCTGGTAGAATTTTGAGGTATTGATATGACTGATGATGCCCCACTGAAGGGGCGAAACATGTCTCAACTTGTTTAACGATGTTTAACTAATACGTATGTTAACGTATTAGTTAAACATAATCTTCTCCACCTACAGTCAATTTCTAACGTTCTTGTATGAAACTTTCATCATCTTTATCGATTTCAGTCACTCGTTTGTCACTGTCTTCTGCATCTTGGCTTTCATTCAGGTTTGGTGTTAACAAAGTTATTGCATTGAGAATATCTTGTCTGTTTGAAGTATTGTCGTCACCTAGACCTGGTTTCCATGATCATGTGAGCGTAGTAGCATTCATTTTTTCCCAGATGTTTTTGTGGTCTGGGGAACAAACAGCAAAGAAATACATTAACAACTTGATGCACTGAACAAGAAAATTGAAAAGTATGGCATGAAAATTAGTGCAGAGCGGGTCCTTCCATTCCATGCTCTGACGTTTGCTCTCTGGTTCGAAGTGGTGAACCCATGTTTCATCTCCAGTGATGATCAGTTTGTAAAACGTTTCACCTTTGTTAGCATGACAGTCCAGTAAATTCTGACAGCTTCTCACACAATTGCTCTTCTGCTCTTCTTTGGTTTTTTTTGGAACCCATCTCGAACAGACTTTGTGAAAGTTAAGCCTGTTATGCATGATTTCATATGCAGAACCATGGCTCCTGTGCATATGGCTTGCCACATAATCAAGTCACTCGTCTGTTATTCAGGATCATATCATGCACTTGTTCAATATTGGCATCAGTGACGGCTGCAGATGGAGACCCAGATCTTACCTCATCCTTCACGCTCGTGTGACCCCTCTTGAACTGTTCAATCCACTGGTTAACACTTCGCTGTGGCAAAACATTGTCCCCATATAGTGTTGAAAGTCTTCTGTGAATTTCCACTCCTGGTACACTCTCAGACCACAAAAAACGGATTACAGAACACTGTTCTTCCTTGATGCATACAGAGAGTGGCGTGGCCATCTTTACATCTCAACAGCACAAGCTGTACTGATCTAAAAACTCTAAAACTTAAGGTATAGAGGTTCCACTTAATAATAGTGTATTGAAAAGGTGGAACCTCTACACTTTCTTTTTAGGATTGCCTACGTATATGTCCAAACCATCTTAGTTTACTCCTATCAGTTCTCTCATTTAGGTTTTCCATTCTGACCAGATCTTTGTCTCTCAATCTGTCTTCCCTTGTCTTTCCTATCATACATCTTGGGTATTTCACTGTCCAGGTCTCAGCTGTATAGTTCAATATGATCAGGGCGAGTTGGCCGTGCAGTTAGGGGCGTGCAGCTGTGAGCTTGCATCCGGGAGATAGTGGGTTCGAATCCCACTGTCTGCAGCCCCGAAGATGGTTTTCCGTGCTTTCCCCTTTTCACACCAGGCAACTGCTGGAGCTGTACCTTACGGCCATGGCTATTTCCTATCCCATCACTGCCATATGACCTATCTGTGTCAGTGCGACATAAGCAAAAAAAAATCAATATGAGTACATTATACATTTTGTACACTATTTCTTTACATTTTCTTGGTACTTATTCCAGACAAGGTTTCTTACACTCTGCTCCCTCTTGCTAATCTCCATCTCCAGCCTTGTATTCTGCGTTAATTCAGTCCCTACACATTTGAAACTGTCAACAATTTCAAGGCTCCAACCACCAATTTTCAGCTGTAACCTACCTTCAAACTTTGTGTTCATTGTTGTGCCTTCATTTGCTTCTTTTGCTGCTCTCATATCATCCATCGGGCAGCAGTGATGGCATTTGCAGATTGTTTGCCTATTTCTAGGAATTCTTTCAGGTTTGGCAGCACTACTGGAATTGTATAGCTTCATAAAGAAATAGTTTAGGGCTAATAGCGGCTAGTAATTTCTAGATTTCTAAGATAGTAATTTCTAAGTATATCATCAGGTTTAGGATTTAATTACTCAGTATTATAATTAAATGGTTGGGAATGATAATACATTCAGTGTGTTGCATATTGGAGTTTTCTTTCTGGTGTTTTATTCTCTTTGTTCACAACTGCTGTAGACTACTAATTTATCAGTTTGTTGTAGTATTTGGGATCCTTTTGGTCACATGCAGTGTCAGTTAGATTAATAATTAATAAATATATATATTGTCTCTGGAAAGGCAAAGTATCGTAAGTGATATTTTTGACAAAATTGAGGTTACAGTGTTTATACATCAATCGGACTCCACTGCACATACTGACAAAGTATCTTAAGTGTGAAATGAATCTAGAGGGTAAAAACAATGTAACTTTCTTTTAAAATCGTAACCGCCATCAGTAATATACAGAACAACAGGTTATCGTAAGCGCCAGTCATTACATCTTAAGCGCCTGAGTTAGAATCTTGTAATTTGCGTACAGATTATCGTGCACGACACGTTTTAATTCTGGAGGGACCTTGAGATGCGTCATTTTCATTGTTCATGCCTGTTGTTGGTCATTGCTGTAGTACATGTTTTATTGCCTCAAATCAATTTGACACTTGAAATTGCCTGCTGGCAGACCGGTCGCATGTTGATTTCCAACTAGTGTACTAGTGAAATGCAGAACAGGGATGGGAAGAAAAGAGAAGGTGCTGCTTCTTGTGACAGACTTGACTGAGTACAGTCAGTACCTAAACAAATCGGTTCATTGTCAGTACATATTCCTACTGTTCGTGCCCGAAGTGAATTATGCGGCTGAAAAATCTAAACAGAAGTTTGCGACAATAAGAGAAGAAACACGGGAGATTGTTCATTGTTCATAGTTTTATGAATAAGCACAGTATAGAAGGGAGTTGTTGAAAGTACAACAAAAATTAGCAGATGCAATGAAAGTGTTATAGAGGACGATCAATAGAATTTTACATTAAATCGATAAGAGTGAACTTTCTCCTGTTTAAAATAAACTTTTAAAAAATGCATAACTCGGAAAAACATACACATCACATACAGTAGAACCCTGTTTATCTGAAATAAAAGGGGCGGAGCCACTTCGGTTGACACGTTTTTTTAGATGACACATGGTAAATATTTTTGGTAGTCAATTGTCGAAAATAAAATGCATAAACTCTTTTAAGCAAAGGTGCATATTGTATATTAACATTAAAATGTCTACATAAAGCCACTCATTATACAAAATCAGTGATTTTCTTCTGAATTTTCTTGGTGCAACGCTGTTGTGCAGCTGTCACGCCACCCTTTAATTAACAATACATCAGCTGGTGTAGATTCATTGCTTTGATCAACAAAGCGCAAAGCAATTCGAAACAATGAAACAATTTTTTGTTACTACTGAAGTGAATACTGTATACAGTAATTTTATTACAGTACCGTACAGTAATTAAAGCGTGTGGTATTGTATTTTAATAAAAATTCGTAATCAATCTTACCTCCAATGCATTAAATCCATCATCTGCTGTAACTCGATTGTCAGAACTGTTATTGTCAAAGTCGGAGTCATCTGCATAATCTTCATGATGAATAATACAGTAATAATAATGATAATAATAATGATAAATAATAATTCCTGCTTTTTCAAGAAAAACTGTATCATGGAATGAACTAGAGGGTAAGAAACTGTTTTGTTTTATGCTACACATGCATTCTGGCATAAGTCATAATATAAAAATAGGGTTTGCCTAGTGGCTCTCAGCCCATATAGCTAGAGAATTACTAATATTGATGGCTAAGAATGAGAGTGTAAAAACAAAATTTTAAAATACAATTTTGCCAGAGCATTTCGGTTATGCGAAGGTTGGTTAAGTGGCGTTCTACTGTGTGAACAGAGGTGCTTTATACTATCAAATTTTTAACATATTTTAATTATTTGTATCTTTCAAAAATTAGTTTTAAGCATAGCAAAGGTACTACTTTAAGATGGTTTTTTGAGAAGAAGAAAATTATCTGTAATTTCACCTAAGCAATGTTATATAGCTGAGGATGTTCCTAAGGAATGAATCATGTTCTACAAATAATTAATTTGCTTAAAGCAAATATATAGTATCAGACAGATGGAAGTTTACTTTTATTGATGTAATGTAAATAAGATTTGATACGGGAAATGAAGCTGATTTCTTGGAAGAGAATTTTAACCGAGCAAGTTGGTCGTGCGGTTATAATCGTGCAGCTGTGAACTTGCATTCGGGAGGTAGTGGGTTTGAATCCCACCATTGGTAACCCTGAAGGTGTTGCAAGTGATAAATATCATTATGGATCCGTATTGAAGATACTATATGTAGGATGCTAATTAGTATTAGTATTAATTAATGTATTTTAATAGAGAAATGTACACTCAAGTTTGAGTATTAACCCATTCGCCTCACATTTAAATACCATAGGAGTTCACTAAGAAATCACATTTAAATACCGCTCTACGGCCGTCGTCATCACACTATTATTTAGAAAATCATACAAAACCAACCAGTTAATATTCCTTTCTGAAAATTTGCATGCATAATAAAGAAGTAATAAACTTACCAATGCCGCTATTTTAGTACGTCTGCTTGGTGTGGTACACCTCAAAACATTCTTCTAAGTGAAGAGCTACGCCACACTTTTTGCACTGCCAGCAACTTTTCCTTCTTTTACCCCGGCTGTCGCACACAACACACCTTCTTGTGACTTTTGATTTCTTCTCTGTAGGGGGAATACGCATGGGAAAGTGGGCCCATAATTTAGCTTGTAATCTGGTTGGGGTGGTGCTCGCTGAAGGTAGACCTCGAACCGAGTACTCCGGCAACTGAACAGTCTCTAGTAGCTACTGCGCAATGCTAGTTCGGAAGTCCGTGTAGGTCGTCTTTCTGTTAGCAGCGATCTTGTGATACACAGTGAAGGAATTGAAAATACACATATCTAGGAGATAAAAGAATATTTTCCTATATCCTTTCACTGTGCGTCGCATGACGGGGAACAGAGCTGTAACCTGATCCTGAAGGTCAACACCACCCATCCCCTTCTGATATTCAAGGCCACACTTGGGCTTTATCACTTCTTCCCTCGGGGTTTGTCCTCTCTTTCGTCTGAGTTTGCCTGTCCCTGTCATGTCAGCTGATTTGTGTTTAGTGGTGAGAAAGCAAACATCCTTGTTATCTTTCCACTTCACACACAACATACTGTTGGCAGCCCACGTCTCATACTCTCCACGATTTAGTTTCTACTTACTGATATCGCGAGGCATGTCTTTTCGGTTCTGTCTAACAGTTCCAATTACATTCATCTGCTTGTCTTGTAACCTTTTGAATAAATCTGGGGAAGAATACCAGTTATCTAAAAACAATGTATGTCCTCGGCCTAACAAGGGTTCACACATGTTGAGAACAACGTTTGTACTTGCTGGCAGACTTGGATCTGTTACATCACCTACATAAATTTTGAATGACAGACAGTAGCCAGAACTTGATTCACAAATTTTGTAAACTTTTATTCCAAACCTAGAACGTTTAGACCTATTACACTGGACATATGAAAGGCGGCCTCTGAATTTCATTAGACTTTCATCTAGAGCAATGTCTTGTGAAGGTAAATATAATTCTGAAAATTTGGAGCAGAAATGTTGTATTATCGGCCTAATCTTTCTTAGTTTGTCACTACTATCGACTTGTTCATCGTCAACAAAATGTAAAAATCGTAAAATTATAATAAATCTTCCCCTGCTCATGGTTTCACGAAAAATAGGAGTGTTTATACACCTGTTTTTACTCCAGTATAACTGTATTCTTGACTTTTGCACTTGTGACATTAGTATAACTAACACAAAATATGCCCTAATTTCGTCAGGTGTAGTTTCAAACCATTTGTCATCGTCTTTCAACTTTTTTCTGTCAGGATTACTCAACTGTTTTGCTGCATATGAATTTGTCTCGACAGATATTTTGTCAAACAAAGGGTTCATGTATTCACAAAAAACTGAGAGTTCAGATAGTGGCTGCATATCAAACTTTTTCAATAAACCCCACTGTATTCACTAAACTTATGTACAACAGGTTTATTGTCACTTTTTGTCCAGTTCCAGTCAGTCAAGTTAGTCTGTGCCGAGAGCTCGTTCCGAAAGACTCGGCACACCGTCGTTATTTGCTTCACTTTCCGTGTCATCAGAACTACTATACGCATCGCTAGTACTCGAACTAAGGACTTCAGGGTCTATTTCGTCGTCACAAACATCACTGCCTTCAATACCACTCTCCAGAACACTATCTATTAGCTTCCGTATTCCTTCTTCATCAACACCAGCATATCTGCTTGACGCCATGATGGCAACTGACAAGAGCGAAATTATGTGAATAAAGATTCTCTTATTTCTTGTTCCGGAAGTATGCGAGAACCTGGTGAAAGGGAAAAAACCGAAGCCACATGTGTAAACTTCAGCTCAGAATGCATACAAGTGGCGTCTGCGGGTTAGTGACTTAACTATATGGATTGATGTACAGCTGTGCATCGCCACGAGCAGAGCTCGTCATTTGATTCATATGCCACGAGTAACTATGACGAGCTAGGGTCGTCAAATGATGCGATTGGGTTAAATAAATTTCACATTTCAGTCTTTGCTATAGTCTGTAATTGTCCTGGTTCTTTTCATGCAAGTTATGATGTGGTATCTACTACACTTCTGCCCACACAAAGTGCACTTGCAATCTTCGTCTGGCTCATGGAACTTCTGGTTTACGCATATCTTGTGGTGAAACCCATGTATGGAGAGTCGTGTTATCACGTGGCACTGTTTGTTCCACTCTCTAGTCCATCTGTCGTCCGTCATCACTGGTGAGGTGTAGAAGTCTAGGTCAATTTCACTTTTCTTCCTTTCCCTGATGTTTACTAGTGCCCTGCTTGCTTCCGTTGATTGTAGGTAGAATTGCGATCGTATGTCTTCTATGAAATACGTCTCCCGCATCATTTCGTATACCATCCGGGATGGCGCTAACTTTCCAACTCGGGTAATTCTCTTCATGAACATTGCTTTTATTCTTTCTATTCTCATCAGGTCTCCGATCTTCAGCTTTTCCCACACAATCTCAATTCCATATGTTATCACTGGCGCTACTGTCGTCTTGAAAAGTCTCATCGCCGTGCTGATTGATAGGTTTGAAATGTTTTGGATGCTGTATGAGGCTCTGATTGCTGCTGCCGTTCTTTCTTGAATATGTATACCAAAGGACGCCGCCGTTGTCTGTAGTGTTATTCCCAAATATTTGTAATTTCGTACCTTTTGTAGTGGCTTTTGGTGTAATGTTATGTTGTCTTTGGGCGTTGATTTCCCACCTTTTCTGAAGGTCATTTGTACTGTCTTTTCATCATTTAACTGTAGGCTGTTTTCCTCCGCCTAGGTCTCTAGTCTGTGGACTACTCTTTGCACCTCCTCCTTTTCTTTCGCTCCGATCAGCATGTCATCTGCGTATAGGATCAGCTCTGCTTTTGATCCTTCCTCTACTATGCGGTTCACATCTGCTGTATAAATGTTGTTGTTGTTTATTCGGATTATGTTCCTCTGTAGACATGCTTCAACTATTCTCACTAGTGGGTCTCTCTCGCCGATTGTCAATTTAATTTTCTCGATTAGCTTTCGCCTGTAGCTGCCACCCCCGGAGGCCCGGGTTCGATTCCCGGCTCTGCCACGAAATTTGAAAAGTGGTATGAGGGCTGGAACGGGGTCCACTCAGCCTCGGGAGGTCAACTGAGTAGAGGTGGGTTCGATTCCCACCTCAGCCATCCTTGAAGTGGTTTTCCGTGGTTTCCCACTTCTCCCCCAGACGAATGCCGGGATGGTACCTAACATAAGGCCACGGCCGCTTCCTTCCCTCTTCCTTGCCTATCCCTTCCAATCTTCCCATCCCTCCACAAGGTCCCTGTTCAGCATAGCAGGTGAGGCCGCCTGGGCGAGGTACTGGTCATTCTCCCCAGTTGTATCCCCGACCAAGAGTCTGAAGCTCCAGGACACTGCCCTTGAGGCGGTAGAGGTGGGATCCCTCGCGGTGTCCGAGGGAAAAGCCGACCCTGGAGGGTAAACAGATGATGATGATGATGATGATGATGATGAGCTTTCACCTGTCGATTGAGTCGAATGCCTTCTTGAAATCAACAAATACTGCGTGATATTTCCCTCCTTTGTGTCTTAAGGCTTCTTCTACCTGATTTATTAGGTATTTCACTGCCTGGACCGTGCTCCTGCCTTTCATAAAACCGAATTGATTTTCTGGAATGTACCCACTGAGGGCTTCTAGTAATCTTTCATTTAGTATCTTCTTGAAAACTTTAAAGGATGCATTTTCTAGTGCTACTCCTCTAAATGAGTCTAGTGATGTTCTGCTCCCTTTTCCTTTGAACAGTATCTTTACAGTCGCTGTTTTCCATCCCCCTGGTATTTTCCCAGTCTGTATACATTTGTTCATTAGGTCTTTCCACAGTTCTTCCATCTAGTCAAGCGAGTCTTTTAAGTGTTCCATGTAAATTTTGTCTGGTCCTGCGGATTTCTTGTTTCTCCCTCCTTGTATTGCTTTCCTAATTTCATACGTTGTTATTGGCTCCAGAGCATGTGTGGGTTTTGCTGTTTCTATGTCATATGCTTGCTTCAGCCCTTCCTTATTCAGTATGTTCGAGAAATGATGTTCCCACTTCTCCATATGAATTTCTCCTGTTGCGATTGACATCTTCTTTTTCAGTGCTATGTATGGGTGTGATTTTGCTTCCTCGGCTTGTTTCCTTCCTTGTTTCTCTGTATATTCTTCTTTTTTCTTTTTTATTAGTTCTTTGTTTTTTCCTTTTCTCTGCGTATGCTGTTAGGTCGTCTGGGCATCTGTATAATTTAGCTGCATTCAGGGCCTTTAGTGTTGCTTTTCTTTCCTTGTAACACTCTTGGTCAAACCAAGCTTGTGCATGTCTTCTTTCCTTTACTGTTATAGCTTTCGTTATTACTTCGGTGGCTGTTTCTAGGGCTTCTTCTAGTCTTTCTTCTTCTGTTAGATTTCTTACTTTCCCGCTGGATTTTTCTGGTATATATGCTTGGCGTTTTTGCTTCCTTCCTCTTTTGTTGGATTTTCATACGTAGGCTTGTCATTATAGGTATGTGTTTCCTTATTGGTGCTGCCGATGAGTTCCATAGGCCTTCTTGTTTACACAATTGTAGTTGTACTCCTCTAAAAAACAGTAGGTCGATGGCGCTATGACCGTTCTGTGCAAAGTAGGTTGGTGTTTCTTTTTTGTTCGCTATTCTGAAGCCTTCTTCTTCCAGTGTCTCAAGAAGGATGCGAGTTTTGGTATTTTCTTTGTCTATCCTGCAGTAAAAATCTACGGCAAGTATTACGTTCCTTTCTGCTTTTGTTTGTTCTATGGCTATAGATATTTTATCCATTATGTTTTCTATAGGTGTATTTGGCTGAATGTAAATTCCTGTTATCGTTATTTCTGATGTGATTGTTGTGACCATGTTTTCCTCCTTGATGATTCGCTTGATATCTCCCAGTTTCCCTTTAATGAAGATTGTGACTCCCCCTGCTGGTCTTTCTTCCGTCGGGGTCGCTAGCATGTGTATACCATAGTAGCCTTGCAAGTCCATAGGTTCTGTGAGGAACGTGTCTGTCATTATCATAACATCTGTGTCGTCTATTGTCTTCTGTGATATGTGGGGTATTGCATTTCTTATTCCCTCTATATTCCGTAATAATACACTTATTTCCATGCTTGACCGAGGTTCCTTCTTCTTTGGCAATTGGGTGAGATGTTTACTGAAGTTCCACCCCTTGTTCTTCCTCCAGTCTCCTATCATATCTCCGAAAGCAAAATCTTCTGACTTTTATTCCCTGTGGTCAGAAATCTGCGCTCTGTGCATCTTCCAGATATTGAATAGGTGATATAAACTAATAAGCATCCTACAAACCCTGAAGGTGATTTTTTGTGGTTTCCCATTTTCACATGAGGTAAAAAACCTTAAACAAGTGGGGAAAAAAAAAAAAAAAGGTAGAACAGAGATAGCACGAAACTGAAGAAACTTCATTTGGTACACCAGGAAAAACACGGGAAGGGAAAAATCATGTTGTGGATTTTTAAGATTTTGACGTACAATCCATGAATTTTACATTCTTCCAAAAACAATTCCATTGGTATGTAAATTATGATTTGTGTCAGGAGATAGGTTTGGTATCCAAGGAAGTTGTATCAGTTTGAGAAGTACTCAAGAACCTCGTGTATCCAGATAAAGTGGGACCGGTTCTGATCCGGATTAACGAAAATCCGGATAATCCGAAAAAACTAAAAAAAAACAAATACAGTACATGTTATACAATCTATTAACGTAAGTTGTACAGTAATAACTTTTTCAATTGTACAAAAAAATATAAGAACACTTTGTTACATTTATGTCTGTTTTATGCACTAAAATAATGTGCGAGTTTTTTCTGTTTTACATTTGTATAGCGTTTGCGCGCAGCAGATTACAAAGACCTTTTACTAACAACAGTTCTGCCGGTATGGTTTCAGTCTGGGATTCTAAATAGGCCATCAATTTGTCTAGCGACATTGTTGCATCTCCATGAGTCATTGTTTCTTCTGATGGAGCGTCGGTTTTATTTTCGAATTTACCATCAGTGAATTAGTAGTGCGTTGCATTCAGAAGAGCGTGGGTTCGAATCCCACCTCGACCGTCCTGAGAATGGTTTTCCACGGTTTCCCATTCTCAATTCCAGGTGAACACCGGGACGGTACCTTTGATAGACCGTGGCTGAATTACTTCCAATTCCTGTCCATAACTATCCTTGGTGGAAAAGACATTATTTTCAATACGGATCAACCAGAGATCCGGATTAATGAGGGCCGGATAAACAATGTTCTTGTGTATTGTAAAAGAGTTAGGCTTTAACTTAAAGAAGGTTAAAAATAATAGAAGGATTTTAATCAAGAGTGACCTATACTGCAAAAGACCTGTGCCGGGCCCCTCTGGAGGTCGCACGCCACAACATGACAGTAATTATCTTGTGAATAAATTTGTGAGTGAGTTTCTGTGGAAACTGAGAGTACTTCTGATGACTGATGGGTAATATCCAACAAGGAGATTAACAGGTGACACAAGACGAGTATCTAAACATTACGTACGACTCCAAACACAGTGGGGCCGATGACCATCGATGTTAGGCCCCTTTAAACAAGAAGCATCATCATCATCACCACCAAACACAGTGATCTATTACCACAAACACATGAGGACTGATAAAAGTGTTCTTTTCTGAATATTGTAATGTAATCAGTGTAATTTCAACTTTCATTCTCTTTGTAATGTAGTTAAGTCAATTTTTCTATTGTGTTTTATGTACATTTCTTAATACAATCATTTAAGAAAATCTGTTATTATTCTCATGCCTTACAGTCCTTCAAACCAATCCCCCCAAAATATCGTAAGTGCTACAAAAGCTATCGTAAGAGGACCACTTTTTTCAAATATCACTACTGATCTGCATTTAGGGCAGTCGCGCAGGTGGCAGATTCCCTATGTTATGTTTTCCTAGCCTTTCCTTAAATGATTGCAAAGAAATTGGAAATTTATTGAACATCCCCCTTGGTAAGTTATTCCAATCCCTAACTCCCCTTCCTATAAACGAATATTTGCCCCAATTTGTCCTCTTGAATTCCAATTTTATTTTCATATTGTGATCTTTCCTACTTTTAAAGACACCATCCAAACTTATTCATCTACTGATGTCCTCCCACGCCATCTCTCCACTGACAGCTCAAAACATACCACTTAGTCGAGCAGCTCGTCTTCTTTCTCCCAAGTCTTCCCAGCCCAAACTTTGCAACGTTTTTGTAACGCTACCCTTTTATCGGAAATCGCCCAGAACAAATCGAGCTGCTTTACTTTGGATTTTTTCCAGTTCCTGAATCAAGTAATCCTGGTAAGGGTCCCATACACTGGAACCATACTCAAGTTGAGGTCTCACCAGAGACAAATATGCTCTCTCCTTTACATTCTTACTACAACCCCTAAATACTCTCATAACCATGTGCAGAGATCTGTACCCTTTATTTACAATCATATTTATGTGATTACCCCAATGAAGATCTTTCCTTATATTTATACCTAGGTATTTACAATGATCCCCAAAGAGAACTTTCACCCCCTCAATGCAGTAATTAAAACTGAGAGGACTTTTCCTATTTGTGAAACTCACAACCTGACTTTTATCCCCGTTTATCATCATACCATGGCCTACTGTCCATCTCACAACATTATCAAGGTCATTTTGCAGTTGCTCACAATCTTGTAACCTATTTACTACTCTGTACAGAATAACATCATCTGCAAACAGCCTTATCTCTGATTCCACTTCTTTACACATATCATTGATATATATAAGAAAACTTAAGGTCGAATAATACTGCCTTGAGGAATTCCCCTCTTAATTTTTACAGGGACAGATAAAGCTTTACCTACTCTAATTCTCTGAGTTCTATTTTCTAGCAACAGAGCCACCCATTCAGTCACTCTCTTGTCAAGTCCAGTTGCACTCATTTTTGCCAGTATTCTCCCATGATCTACCCTATCAAATGTCTTAGATAAGTCAATCGCAATACAGTCCATTTGACCTCCTGAATCCAGGATATCTGCTATATCTTGCTGGAATCCTACAAGTTGGGCTTCAGTAGAATAACCTTTCCTAAACCCAAACTGCCTTCTGTCAAACCATTTATAATTTTGCAAACATGTCTTATATATTCAGAAAGAATGCTTTCCCAAAGCTTACATACAATGCATGTCAAACTGACTGGCCTGTAATTTTCAGCTTTATGCCTATCACCCTTTCCTTTACATACAGGGGTCACTATTGCAACTCTCCATTCATTTGGTAAAGTTCCTTCATGCAAACAAAAATCAAACAAGTACTTAAGATATGGTACTATATCCCAACCCATTGTCTTTAGTATATCCTCCGAAACCTTATCAATTCCAGCTGCTTTTCTAGTTTTCAACTTTTGTATCTTACTGTAAATGTCATTGCTGTCATAGGTAAATTTTAATACTTCTTTACTATTAGTCACCTCCTCTATCTGGACATTATCGTTGTAACCAACAATCTTTACATACTGCTGACTGAATACTTCTGCCGTTTGAAGATCCTCGCATACACACTCCCCTTGTTCATTTATTCCTGGAATGTCCTTCTTGGAACATGTTTCTGCCTTAAAGTACCTATACATACTCTTCCATTTTTCACTAAAATTAATGTGGCCACCAATTATGCTTGCCATCATGTTATCCTTAGCTGACTTCTTTGCTAGATTCAATTTCCTAGTAATTTCCTTCAATTTCTCCTTACTTCCACAGCCATTTCTAACTCTATTCTTTCCAACCTGCACCTCCTCTTAGTCTCTTTACTTCCTTGTTATAATATAGTGGAGCTTCACCATTCCTTACCACCTTTAAAGGTACAAACCTATTTTCACATTCCTCAACAATTGCTTTAAACCTATCCCAGAGTCTGTTTACATTTTTATTTACCGTTTTCCACCGATTATAGTTGCTTATTAAAAACTCCCTCATGCCTGTTTTATCAGCCATATGGTACTGCCTAACAGTCCTAATTTTAATCTCTTCCTTTCTTTCACATTTATTTTTAATTACCACAAAAACAGCTTTGTGATCATTAATACCATCTATTACTTCGGTTTCTCTATAAAGCTCATCTGGTTTTACCAGCACCACATCGAGAATATTCTTCCCTCTAGTTGGTTCCATCACTTTCTGAATCAGGTGCCCTTCCCGTATTAACTTATTTGCCATTGTTAAACAGTGCACTCGACAATGACCTACAAACAATCTTAAGCAACATTGATATCTTTAACATATGTTCTTTTTGGCTATGATTGAATAAATACATAACCTAATATATGACAATAAGGTGAAAATTTTGTTTCTGGAGTAGAATACAAACAGAAATGGCTTAAACTGTTAGTATTCGACTCGTTAATCATTTTTATAATCTCCTGTAAAATTTGTATTTTGTCACTTGTGATACTTTGCGTTTCCAGGTGTGATATACCTTTGATAGACCGTGGCCGAATTACTTCCAATACCTGTCCATAACTATCCTTGGTGGAAAAGACTTTATATTTGATCCGGATCAACTGGAGATCTGGATTAATGAGGGCCAGATAAACAATGTTCTTGTTTATTGTAAAAGAGTTAGGCTTTAACTTAAAGAAGGTTAAAAATAATAGAAGGATTTTAATCGAGTGTGACCTATATAGAAAAATTAGCATATTTTTTTACACACTAAGGATTTTTTTTTTTTTTTTTTTTCAGGATATGATGTGGTTGATGGCTCGTCTAGCTCGCCATAATATTGGCTACATCGACTGGGAACCATACATTCCTGCCATGTTTAACCGATTTTTAAGAGCATTTGGTTTACCGGTTGTATACAAGAGATGTAATGCAAATGACTTTAAAATTAGAAACTTGGATACTTCTTCAATAGCTCTATGGATTGTATATGTTTTGGTAAGTACAGTGATACTAATTACTATACGGACACTGTAAAATGCATCCTCTGTGGTTTTTTAGACCGCAGGGGTAAATAGATTTCAGAGGGAACTCATCCAGTGAATAGTTTATTATCTGCTGTTTCAGAGTTGTTTAACATTAACTTAGGTTACTTGGCAAATGTTGCATTTCACTTCATTTAATTTCCTTACCCGTTACCCAGAACTCTGCAAATTGCTCATATGTAGATTGAGTTTCAAGTTGTAGCATTCACAGTAAGTGTGAAACATTCCCATGTATTTGTGTTGATATTTAAGCTTCCTACTTAGGGTTTCATGTGGATTCCTTTTGTAATATATTGATAGGGACCTGAAAAATTAGCATCTATTTGTTTCAAAATTAGCATCTATTTTTTCCAAAATTAGCGTCTATTTACAAAGTTAAAATAATCGCATGGTTTTATTAATTTTAACGATTCCAAGTTTATGAAGTACAATTATTGTCCTTGGTTCACACACAATACAAATTCATTGTTCAAACGGAAGCATTGTCAGTATTTCGGCATTGCTTTTTTTCAAATTGCACCGCCTGTCTTTAACTACTGTGTTGTAATGAGACAACACGCGCTGGCTATCTAAATTGTTCGTTGGGGTCCACAACAACTCAAGACAGTATTTAGCAAATATGCTGAATTCTGTCTGAACTGCAGTTAATGCAAGCATGACATCATATTTTTCACTTTCTTTTATCTGGATTTGAATTGCATGTTTCAGAGAACAGTAACCAGATCAGATATCATTTCGTGAGAGATCTGTTACTCCAAACAATTTCTCAAGCTCATCTAATTTATCATTGTTATTCAAAATTACACTTTTTGGATACAAAGCTTGAGAAATTGACACAAAATGCTTATGGTTGGCAGTCGTTAGCTTTCAATGAGGCTAGCTTGCACTGTGAAGAATGAGCAGCTTTGACAAATGTGTCTCTACATGCAGCCTGCTGTAGAGGAGTGAGCTTAATCAAAGCATCATTCGTTACCGCAGAAAAATTCCCCTCACAAATGAAGGTAAAACTGGCGTCAAGGTTATGCAGTTTGGGGTAAAGGAAATGAGAGGTAGGATACAGAGACCCTTCAAGTTCAGTAAGGTGGTCAACCAATCCAGCTGCATGATCTGTGACAGAAACCATGTGGGAGTGAAGCCTCGGTCACTAAGATCAGTCAGGTACTTAATACCATAGTTGTTGATGTCTTTCATGTCAGACATTTTGAAAAATGCAACAACATCAGTAAAGTGAGCACTCAAATAGAAGACAGCCTGAAACCAGCTATTCCATCGGATTATGACAGGTGCAGGAAAAAGCTTTGCTTCCCTTGAAGCACCGTAGTTTGATGTTAAGAATTGTGAATAATTATATTTTCGCTTTCTTGTGTTCAAAAATGCAGACTTTAGCATTGCAACCACATGATTTAAATCTGTCATCACTGCGACCCAACTATTGCCACCCAAGCTGATCTTATGTGCCCAGCACTGTACATGCATTAAATGATCCCCTATGACCACACTTAATGTTTCATAATACTGGGTCATGTATGGGGCACTGTAACTAACAAACACTTTAACTGCATCATATGGTACACTAAAACTGTGCAGAGCTTCTAAAACAGCATGAGAGCAGTTTGTAGCATTTCCTGCATCAAGATAGTTCACAGAAGCACCTTGCAGCTCTCTTTTCGATCCAGAAAGATTTATGCATCATATTTTGAGTAGTTGCACCATAATTGCATTTTCATACTAATTTCGCATTTTGGGTCACAATTTGCATTTCATCGCACTTCTATTTGTGCGTAAAAATGATTTTATTCCACATTATAATTATCATAGGCTTGGATTCAGAACAAGATTCAAAAATTTGCATTTATCGCAAATGCAATTTTTTCAGGTCCCTATATATTGATGATGTGTGAAAATTTCTCCGAAATAAATGAAGAATTCTTATTTTTAATCTGTATGAATGTGATATTTTTAGAACAGTACTAGTTCCATTTTCATTATAAAGAACACGTTCAAAACATTTATTCTTTGGTGAGTTTAGTTATGACTACAGCAAATGCCA
Organism: Anabrus simplex; assembly: GCF_040414725.1. Taxonomy (NCBI): domain Eukaryota; kingdom Metazoa; phylum Arthropoda; class Insecta; order Orthoptera; family Tettigoniidae; genus Anabrus; species Anabrus simplex. Next base: position 43,287,872 of record NC_090266.1, on the reverse strand, counting down.
TTCAGATTCCTCTACAGTAGCTAGTGGCTGCAGAGTAGACAAAGTATTCCAAACATTTGTTTTGTAATTGAAATAGTGAGATCTGTTCAGAATTATTATATGGGAAAAATTCCTTTCATGGCTGTTTCAATTAAATAAAATCAAAATTGTTATGTAACATGTAATAGTCTACAGAATCATTATTTTAACCAGTTAGATAAAAAGTAGATTTTGAATTTTAAACCTTTAAACTTCTAATTTTAAACATTTTCACATTCTTTCTGATAAATTGTGTACATATCATGAAGTAAATTGCACCGTTTTTAATGGCTTCTGTAGTGTATTTTAGATTCTTTTTATCTGTATGTTCATATTATAGTTCATGATATCAATTAAGGGTAGAAACATCGGTATGATGAATGTGTGAATATCAATCATTCGCTACTGATCTGAATTTAGGGCAGTCACCCACGTGACAGATTCCCTATTTGTTGTTTTCGTAGCTTTTCCTTAAATAAGTGCAAAGAAATTGGAAAATTATTGACCATCTCACTTGGTAAGTTGTTCCAATCCTTTACTCCCCTTCTTTTAAGCAAATATTTGCCCCAGTTTGTCCTCTTGAATTTAATTAATATGATTTAATTACCATTTTATAAACAGTATTTCATACGAATTGTAACATATGGACTAGAAATGCTGATAACTAATAAGAGACAAGATAGTAAGATCCAGGCAGTAGAAATGAAATTTTTAAGAACATCGGTTAAAAAGACAAGAAGAAGAGATAGAATTAAAAATATTAAAATCAGAGAAGAACTAAATATAGAACCGTTAGTACTGAAGGTACAGAAAGCAAGACTGAGATGGTTTGGACATGTAAAAAGAATGGATTACAAAATGTTGGATGCGTTTGAGAACGGTTGGCTGTTGAGAGAGCTCGTGTATTATTGTAGTGATAAAGTAGTGAAAACCTATTGAAATAGCTTAATTTTGTGTATATCTGATTCATTTAGTGCTGTTTATATAGTGGTGTTTAGTGCTTGTTGGTAGAAATTGGGAGTAGTAATAATTATTTAAATTTTGTAACAAGTAATTCAGTTGGTCTTCAGTAAATTACGTTTTCTAGGTTAAGTAGGCTAGCTAGGTGCACCTTGTTTCGAATTTAGGTTTAGGTAATACTTTAGGTAACAATATTAACTTTAAAAATATTTGTAAATATCTGTAGGTTCGTTGGTTGTACTTACAAAGGCAGATTATCATAAGGAATAGTACCGTAACTTCTGCAGCAACTTCTCCGGTATTTCGTATAGATATACGTTCAAACCATCGCGAAGGTAATAATTTACTACATTAAAAAACACGATACGCCTGTAATAAACTTCCATTTAAAAAGAAGTTAAAGAGATTACACGGTAATAGTTAACAGTCGTATTGTTATTGATTATTGTCGCTCCTCATATTCAAATATTGCATTGTTGGCTACAGTCGTGAACAAAGGGTGTAGTGTATTTAAATCTAAGAATTTCATTTTTGTCCGTATTGAACTGAGAATGGAAGATAGGAAACTAAAAAGGGTCCACCTTTTCAATACAATAAATGTTATAGTTTATTTACACCATATATTTACACTTGGGACTAGTTTCAACGCTGTTTGGCGTCATTTTCAGCCAAAATGTGGGAAATAGGCCAGCATGTAGACATTTATATTACACAAGGCGTTGCATTAAACAATACACATCTTACGAGGAGATAAAAACAGGGATGAATATAGAAACAAATGAATCGTTGAGAAAGCAAAAGTTATACATATTAAAAATAACCTTAACAACACATCTTGCAGTGCGAAAATATTCGCCTTGAATGATTCCTGAATACAAAACGCACACGCACACACTTCTGAAGAGCCAGCAGGCAGGAAAAAGTAAGGTGAACCTTAAGAGTTCTTCTGAGAAGAGTTCATCATTTTTCTATGTTCCGACTAAGTAATGAAGTCTCCCTTGAGTTCCTGATAAACATACACAACAGGAAATTCTCCTTCACTCTCAAATAGCTATAAAGACCAACGGTAAATTGCATTTTAAATATTGTGCAGAGACGTGAAAGCATGATCTTGAACATGATATAACTTCTTCATTTAACCCATTTTTTACACAAGGTGCTACATTAAACAATACACATCTTACGAGGAGATAAAAACAGGGACGAATATAGAAACAAATGAATCGTTGAGAAAGCAAAAGTTATACATATTAAAAATAACCTTAACCACACATCTTGCAGTGCGAAAATATTTGCCTTGAATGATTCCTGAATACAAAATGCACGCGCACACACTTCTGAAGAGCCAGCAGGCAGGAAAAAGTAAGGTGAAACCTTAAGAGTTCTTCTGAGAAGAGTTCATCATTTTTTCTATGTTCCGACTAAGTAATGAAGTCTCCCTTGAGTTCCTGATAAACATACACAACAGGAAATTCTCCTTCACTCTCAACAATAGCTATAAAGACCAACAGTAAATTGTATTTTAAATACTGTGCAGAGACGTGAAAGCATGATCTTGAACATGATATAACTTCTTAGCAATCAAGTAAATATAAATAAAAATCTGCTGACCTTGTATTCCATTCATTTGTACTTCTGAGTAGGTAGTTAGTATCCGTAATTTATATTTCGCTCCCTCGATCTTTCAGTATTTAGGCCTATGAGCGGTTAGCTAATAATATTAATAATAATAAAGTTCATATATCCCAGTAATTGCAGTTCAAGTCCCTGGAGTAGTAGTAGTAGTAGTAGTAGTAGTTTTGATAGAAACATTTGAGAAATTATTGTAGACAACCTCGTATTTTTCAGTAGGCCTAATTAAGGACACTTTTTTTTCTCCGTCCCGTGGAGTAGGGAAAATAATAGTAATCCACTAGCTGTAATAATCACATAACCACATTTCAGTAGAATTGTAGTGAAGATAAGGTATAATATATTAGATAGTATCTTGCCAGTTATATTCGTGTTTTTCTTCGTGTACGGCAATCCTTTCGATACTTAAGCATTTAACCAAACGCAGTGTAGTGTAGTGTAGATACATTGTAGTATAGATACAGTACATTTAGATAGTGCCGTATCTTGCCTGCTATATTCGTGTGTTATCTTTCGTGTATATCTATTAGACCGTAATACTAATAATAATTTGTCTAAGCATTTAGCTTCATTGGTAATCTTTGAGTACAGTAGTTCTTGCAAATTTCATTTCTGTTGTGCTTAGTAGTGACATACGGTACGGTACCGGTATCGTAATTAGGATACGTCTGAAAGTAGTTTAAAAATTACTGTAGTGTACTGTACAGTAGTATACGAGTAATATTCTATTAGAATTGAGTGTGCTTATTTTATTATTGTAAAATATTTGTGTAGTACTGGTGTAGTAGAGGAATCCGTAGAAACTCTTACTAAAATATTGTTGAAATTAGGATAGGCTTAATTGCAGTTTGGAATTGTGTAGTTCTTGTGTATTACTTTCGATATTCAGTAATTAACAGCAGCTTTTATCCTGTTAGGGGTTGTAGGATAAAAAATAGAGCACGACTAAATAGTATTGTAGTGTAGTCGTATATTAATTACCTTGTTGTTGTGTACTATCCCAGACAATATATCCCTCCGTTCATTTATTTTTTTGCAAATAAGTTATTTTATTTTTTAATTTAAAATTTTTCCCCCGTTAAGAATGGCTAAGGAGCGCGAGTGTACTTATTGTGGGTGTGGTGAGGCATTGAGGGGTATGAGGGAGGAGTTGGAAAGTTTGATTGAGATAATTAGGATTCTCACAGAAGACAGGACGGAAGATAGGACTCCCTCAAACAACGTACAGGTTACAGTAGGTGTACAAGAGGGAGGGGAAGGAAAGGGAGGAGTTGTAGAAGACAGGTGGTCTAATGTTCTAAGGGGAAGGAGATTGCAGGCCAAGGGCTCTACTCAGGATCAGAATTCAGGACAGGTGTCTGTGCGAAATCGGTACGAGTCACTCCAGGTAGAACAACAGAGGGAAGATGAGGGACAGGGAACTGTTGCTGAGATGCATGGAAGTAGGAGGAAGGGAAAAGGTAGGAAAGGGAAATGTAGAGTAGAGGATAGGAAAAGACAGGTGGAACAGGGTCATGGGAAGGAGAAAAGGGAGGAGGAAGTAGCTTCTGAAGCTATCAGGAAAGATAGGGCTGACCAGGAGGGGAGGGGATCAAATGAGGTGGGTAGGATTGAGGCTCTGGTCATGGGGGATTCCATTGTTAGACACGTGGGGAAAGAGTGTGGAGGAAAGGGAACCAGGGTAGAATGTTATCCAGGAATTAGGTTGAGGCAGATGTTGAGGAAAGTAGAAGAGAGGGAGGAGGGGAAGGAGAAGGTGGTAGTGTTTCACGTTGGTACCAACAACGTAAGGCAAGCTGATATAAGTACCAACATTGTTGGAGATGTGTGGGATCTGGTAAATGCAGCACGGGTGAAGTTTAAGAAAGCGGAGATTGTTATTAGTGGAATACTGTGTAGGAGGGATACTGACTGGAGGGTGATTGGGGATTTAAATGAGACTATGGAGTGGGTATGTGGGAAACTGGGAGTGAAATTTCTAGATCCTAATGGGTGGGTAGGAGATAGGGATCTGCGCTCGGATGGCCTTCATTTAAACCGCAGTGGTACGTATAAGTTAGGAAATTTGTTTGGAAGGGTAATAGGGAGGTACATTCAGGGAAACGGGATGGCCTAGGGAGCGGTGTAAGGGAACAGGGAACTGGAAATCAAGTAGGGATGACATAAAATTGTTAGTGTTGAACTGTAGAAGTATTGTAAAGAAAGGAATAGAATTAAGTAATTTAATAGATATATATTTACCAGATATTGTAATAGGAGTTAAATCATGGCTGAGAAATGATATAATGGATGCAGACATTTTCTCACGGCACTGGAGTGTGTGTCGTAGAGATAGGATAGGAAAGGTGGGAGGGGGAGTTGTCATTCTGGTGAAAGAAGAATTTGTAAGCTACGAAAAAGTTAAAGATGAGACACATGAAATTCTAGGTGTAAAGCTCATTTCTAAAGATAATATGCAACTTGATATATTTGGAGTGTACAGATCGGGAAAGGGTAGCACTGATGCGGATTCAGAATTATTTGATAGGATAGTCAGCTATGTGGGAAACGACATGGAAAGAAATGTGATTGTAGCGGGAGATCTGAATTTGCCAGATGTCAATTGGGAAGGAAATGCGAACGACAGGAAGCATGACCAACAAATGGCAAATAAGTTAATATGGGAAGGACAGCTGATTCAGAAAGTGATGGAACCAACCAGAGGGAAAAATAACCTGGATGTCGTGCTGATAAAACCAGATGAGCTCTATAGGGAAACTGAAGTAATAGATGGTATTAGTGATCATGAAGCTGTTTTTGTGGTAGTTAAAAATAAATGTGATAGAAAGGGAGGTCTTAAAAGTAGGACTGTTAGGCAGTACCATATGGCTGATAAAGCAGGTATGAGGCAATTTCTAAAAAGTAACTATGATCGGTGGAAAACGGTAAATAAGAATGTAAACAGACTCTGGGATGGGTTTAAAGAAATTGTTGAGGAATGCGAAAACAGGTTTGTACCTTTAAGGGTGGTAAGGAATGGTAAAGACCCACCTTATTATAATAGAGAAATAAAGAGACTAAGAAGGAGGTGCAGACTGGAAAGAAATAGTTAGAAATGGCTGTGGAAGTAAGGAGAAATTGAAGGAACTTACTAGAAAATTGAATCTAGCAAAGAAGGCAGCTAAGAATAACATGATGGCAAGCATAATTGGTGGCCACACCAATTTTAGTGAAAAATGGAAGGGTATGTATAGGTATTTTAAGGGAGAAACAGGTTCCAAGAAGGAAATTCCAGGAATAATTAATGAACAAGGGGAGTGTGTATGTGAGGATCTCCAAAAGGCAGAAGTATTCAGTCAGCAGTATGTAAAGATTGTTGGTTACAAGGATAATGTCGAGATAGAGGAAGAGACTAAGGCCAAAGAAGTAATAAAGTTTACATATGATAACAGTGACATTTACAATAAGATACAAAAGTTGAAAACTAGAAAAGCGGCTGGAATTGATCAGATTTCTGGGGATATACTAAAGACAATGGGTTGGGATATAGTACCATATCTGAAGTACTTATTTGATTATTGTTTGGCCGAAGGAGCTATACCAGATGAATGGAGAGTTGCTATAGTAGTCCCTGTGTATAAAGGAAAGGGTGATAGACATAAAGCTGAAAATTACAGGCCAGTAAGTTTGACATGCATTGTATGTAAGCTTTGGGAAGGCATTCTTTCTGATTATATTAGACATGTTTGTGAAATTAATAACTTGTTCGATAGAAGGCAATTCGGTTTTAGGGAAGGTTATTCCATTGAAGCTCAACTTGTAGGATTCCAGCAAGATATAGCAGATATCTTGGATTCTGGAGGTCAAATGGACTGTATCGCGATTGACCTGTCTAAAGCATTTGATAGGGTGGATCATGGGAGACTACTGGCAAAAATGAGTGCAATTGGACTACACAAAAGAGTGACTGAATGGGTTGCTATATTTCTAGAAAATAGATCTCAGAGAGTTAGAGTAGGCGAAGCTTTGTCTGACCCTGTAATAGTTGAGAGGGGAGTTCCTCAGGGCAGTGTTATCGGACCAGTGGAATCGGAGGTAAGGCTTTTTGCGGATGATGTTATTCTCTATAGAGTGATAAATAAGTTACAAGATTGTGAGCAGCTGCAACGTGACCTCGAAAATATTGTGAGATGGACAGCAGGCTATGGTATGTTGATAAACGGGGCTAAAAGTCAGGTTGTGAGTTTCACAAATAGGAAAAGTCCTCTCAGTTTTAATTACTGCGTTGAAGGGGTGAAAGTTCCTTTTGGGGATCATTGTAAGTATCTAGGTGTTAATATAAGGAAAGATCTTCACTGGGGTAATCACATAAACGGGATTGTAAATAAAGGGTACCGATCTCTGCACATGGTTATGAGGGTGTTTAGGGGTTGTAGTAAGGATGTAAAGGAGAGTGCATATAAGTCTCTGGTAAGACCCCAACTAGAGTATGGTTCCAGTGTATGGGACCCTCACCAGGATTACCTGATTCAAGAACTGGAAGAAATCCAAAGAAAAGCAGCTCGATTTGTTCTGGGTGATTTCCGACAAAAGAGTAGCGTTACAAAAATGTTGCAGTGTTTGGGTTGGGAAGAATTGAGAGAAAGAAGAAGAGCTGCTCGACTAAGTGGTATGTTGAATTGAAATAATAACATTAAGTTATTTATTAGACCACCTAATCAATACAAAATCGTCTTGGATGATTTACATAAATTTGTTAGCTAATAGTGGGACATGTTTCGCCTTCTCTGAAGGCATCATCAGCCATAGTCTTAACCTTAAATTAAAAATAAGCGTCTAAATAACATGTAGTGATGAAATGAATTTTAAAATCTTGAAGAGATTTGAAGTAAAATAACATTAAAAATAACAATGATGGTTTGAAAATACAATGTGATGAGATACAATAGTGGAAGTATTAACAAAATTAACCTTAGAAGGCTGCTAAAATAAGTACAATGGATTAAAACAGATTGTTAAACAACAAGTAGTAAGATTGCATAAAAGTAAAGTTGATAGTAATGGCGGTTATAATTTGACGATGGCGAAAAATCTTATATAATCAAAGTAAAGAGGAGAGAGTAAAAGTCAAAGTTAGTCGGGAGATCCGAAGTTCATCATGATCTTGAAGAAAAAAGATGAAAGTCAGATGCATATGGTGAAGTTGTAGAACACGTTGAGGATATGAAGTTGGTGAATAGAAGTTGAAGAACAGTTTCAAATAGGATCACTATGGACCATCTCAAAATTTGAAGTGATGTTCAAATGTTGTAAATTGTGAGTTTGTAGATATTCTAGTTGAAAAAGCATATACAAGTGGAATCTGTAAATGGAAGCAAGAAACGTAGAGTTAATTGTGTGAAAAGACATTTGAAAAATATTGAAGTAGAATCTTATGCACTTACCATTTGACGGTGACAAAGATAGCTTGTAATATTATGAGTTAGAAGTATTTGCAACAGTAGACTTCTTGCTACGTGTGTTATAACTGAAGTTTTGTGCTGGAGGGGGATCTGTTTGCGTTGACGTAACTATTAGAGGGGGGCTGCTATTGGTGGGAGGGAAGGAAGAGAGTGTATTACTGCGCGTGTTGTAACGGTGTAAGGCTATTGGAGGGAGCGATGTTCCGGTGGGTGTGGCTATGGGTTTATTGGTTGTATTTGAATTAGAGGTACTAGCGGCGGGGGGAAGGGAGGGGGGTATATTGGCTGTAGGGGAGGTGGGAACTCTAATTGATGTGAGGTTGAAGATTTTTAAGAATTTGTTGGTGAGGGAAGTTGATTCTCGTAATAAAATAAGAATCTGTTCATACAAGGGGCTTTTTTTATCAATAGTGTCATTTAGATTTTTATCTTTATTAAAATGTTGGTCGAGGAAAATAAATAAGTTTTCATATTCTGTCATGAGTTTGCTTTTATCAACTCTTTTTAGGATATGGAGGTCTTGTTCTATTGTGGTGAATTTGTGCCCGGTGTCCCTCATATGGTTGGCCATTGCGGAGAATTTGTTGTGTCTTTGGGCATTGTAATGCTCGGCGTATCTGGTAGAGAAGCTGCGGCCAGTTTGGCCAACATAAGAAAAATTACATGTAGAGCATTTCAATCTGTATATTCCTGATCCAGAGTAACTATTGTCTGTGATGTTGATAGAGTTGTGATTGAAGAATAAATTGCGATTAGTGTTTTTTGTTGTGTAGGCTATTTTTATTTCGTGCTTCATTAATGAATTGGTTATCGGGTAAATGCTATGGTTAGTGAACGTGAATTTAGCGTATTTTGGTTTGACGGGTTTTAATGGAGTTAAATTGGTAGCTAGTTTCAGTTTGGTTTTATTGATGATTTTATCAATCATATTCGTGTTAAATCCATTGAATTTAGCTATTTCCTTGATGAATAGTAATTCTTTCTTTAAATTAGTAGAGGACATAGGGATCTTTAATGCTCTATATATTAAACTGTGATAAGTGGCTTTTTTATGTGAGTTGGGATGTAAAGAATCATTTTTTATGGTTGTTGGAGAAAAGGTGGGTTTTCTGTATATTTGGAAGTCGAATTTGTTCAATGCTCGTGTGATTTTGATATCTAAGAAGTTCAAAGAGTTATTGATCTCATCTTCTTTAGTGAATTTGATATTATTATCTAAGTTGTTGAGGAATGATAGTATGTTATTGCTGTTGTTGATTTGTTTATCAATGATAGCTATGGTATCATCAACATAGCGATGCCAAAGACAGAGTCCGTTGATGTTATTAATAATCTTACTATGTTCGAGATTATCTAAGTATATGTCGGCTAGTATTCCAGATAACGGGTCTCCCATCGCTAGACCTTCTTGTTTGTAAATTTTCTTATTGAAGGTAAAATAGTTGTTGTCTAAAACGAAATTAAGTAATTTTAACCATTCATCAATTTCGATTCTACTCAATGTGCTATGTTTCAACAGATTGTTTTTTATGATGTTAATAGTATTGTTGATAGGGATATTAGTATACATGTTGGTGATGTCAAAAGAACATAAAACGTGGTTTGGTTGTAGACTGAACTTATTTAGGGAATTACAGAGTTCGATCGAGTTCTTTATGGGGTTGGAGTTGTGAAATTTGAAGTGTTTTTTTAGGAATTTGTGTAGGAATTGAGAGGTTTTATAGGTAGGACTATTGATACTATTAATTATAGGCCGAATGGGGACATCATTTTTATGAATTTTGGGCAGTGATCTGACTGTAGGTAATTTTGGGTTCATTACAGTTAATTTCTGATAATCTTGATCATTTAAAATGAAGTTAGAATTTTTCAGAAGGTTCTTTAAGTTACGCTGTATTTTGTTTGTTGGATCTTTGTTAATTAAGGTATAGGTATTGTCTGAAAAAAAGGTTTCAGTTTTATTGATGTAATCTTGTTTGTTCATTATTACTATGGTGTTGCCCTTATCTGCTTTTGTAATTACTACGTTGTTGTTATGGATTTTGGATTTCAGGTTTAGAATTTGTTTCGAGACATTGTGGTTATTATTAGATGTTATCTCATTAATTAAAGTTGGGAGTTTCTTTTTTACTTCATATCGTACGTCATTCTGTTTATCAATTGGGATTTGTTTATCGATATTAGTTTCGGTTTCAGCGATGGTAGTGATGATGTCTTCTGCCTTTTTGTGATTAGGCCAATTATGTTTGATGCCTTTATCTAATAGATTTAATTCTTGGTTAGAGAAGGTTGCATTAGATAGGTTGATTGTAGTGGGAATGTTAGTCAAATGGGAAGGGGACACTTTGTTGTTTGTATTTTGGTCAGGAGTTTTACATTTGTTTTCTTGAAGACTAAGTAATTTAAGGTTTAGGGTTTTCTGTTTCTTGTCTAATACGTAAGATAGTTTGAGGTCAGTGTACCTTAAAAATGAGCTCCATTCAAGTGGGGGTAATTTCTGAGAGATGGTCAAATGAGTCTTATATAATTGTAAATTTAGTAAAGATTTCTTCTTGTATAATAGTTTAATTTCATTTTTCAACCATATGTTGTTTACTTTCTTTTGAGTGGCATTAGATTTTGAATAGGGATGACTTTTTCTTTGTAAAGATTTGAGAAATTTAGGTACCAACTCTAATTTCAAGCAATCTTTAAGAAACTTGATATCTCTAGAAATCTTGCCTATTTTAATTTTTAGGTTCAAGTACTTGTTAGGTTTTACTATTGCCTGGTTGGCATTGACATTACATGTAATAAATATCATTTTTGGTCCGTATTGATGATATTAGATTGAAATAATAACATTAAGTTATTTATTAGACCACCTAATCAATACAAAATCGTCTTGGATGATTTACATAAATTTGTTAGCTAATAGTGGGACATGTTTCGCCTTCTCTGAAGGCATCATCAGCCATAGTCTTAACCTTAAATTAAAAATAAGCGTCTAAATAACATGTAGTGATGAAATGAATTTTAAAATCTTGAAGAGATTTGAAGTAAAATAACATTAAAAATAACAATGATGGTTTGAAAATACAATGTGATGAGATACAATAGTGGAAGTATTAACAAAATTAACCTTAGAAGGCTGCTAAAATAAGTACAATGGATTAAAACAGATTGTTAAACAACAAGTAGTAAGATTGCATAAAAGTAAAGTTGATAGTAATGGCGGTTATAATTTGACGATGGCGAAAAATCTTATATAATCAAAGTAAAGAGGAGAGAGTAAAAGTCAAAGTTAGTCGGGAGATCCGAAGTTCATCATGATCTTGAAGAAAAAAGATGAAAGTCAGATGCATATGGTGAAGTTGTAGAACACGTTGAGGATATGAAGTTGGTGAATAGAAGTTGAAGAACAGTTTCAAATAGGATCACTATGGACCATCTCAAAATTTGAAGTGATGTTCAAATGTTGTAAATTGTGAGTTTGTAGATATTCTAGTTGAAAAAGCATATACAAGTGGAATCTGTAAATGGAAGCAAGAAACGTAGAGTTAATTGTGTGAAAAGACATTTGAAAAATATTGAAGTAGAATCTTATGCACTTACCATTTGACGGTGACAAAGATAGCTTGTAATATTATGAGTTAGAAGTATTTGCAACAGTAGACTTCTTGCTACGTGTGTTATAACTGAAGTTTTGTGCTGGAGGGGGATCTGTTTGCGTTGACGTAACTATTAGAGGGGGGCTGCTATTGGTGGGAGGGAAGGAAGAGAGTGTATTACTGCGCGTGTTGTAACGGTGTAAGGCTATTGGAGGGAGCGATGTTCCGGTGGGTGTGGCTATGGGTTTATTGGTTGTATTTGAATTAGAGGTACTAGCGGCGGGGGAAGGGAGGGGGGTATATTGGCTGTAGGGGAGGTGGGAACTCTAATTGATGTGAGGTTGAAGATTTTTAAGAATTTGTTGGTGAGGGAAGTTGATTCTCGTAATAAAATAAGAATCTATTCATACAAGGGGCTTTTTTTATCAATAGTGTCATTTAGATTTTTATCTTTATTAAAATGTTGGTCGAGGAAAATAAATAAGTTTTCATATTCTGTCATGAGTTTGCTTTTATCAACTCTTTTTAGGATATGGAGGTCTTGTTCTATTGTGGTGAATTTATGCCCGGTGTCCCTCATATGGTTGGCCATTGCGGAGAATTTGTTGTGTCTTTGGGCATTGTAATGCTCGGCGTATCTGGTAGAGAAGCTGCGGCCAGTTTGGCCAACATAAGAAAAATTACATGTAGAGCATTTCAATCTGTATATTCCTGATCCAGAGTAACTATTGTCTGTGATGTTGATAGAGTTGTGATTGAAGAATAAATTGCGATTAGTGTTTTTTGTTGTGTAGGCTATTTTTATTTCGTGCTTCATTAATGAATTGGTTATCGGGTAAATGCTGTGGTTAGTGAACGTGAATTTAGCGTATTTTGGTTTGACGGGTTTTAATGGAGTTAAATTGGTAGCTAGTTTCAGTTTGGTTTTATTGATGATTTTATCAATCATATTCGTGTTAAATCCATTGAATTTAGCTATTTCCTTGATGAATAGTAATTCTTTCTTTAAATTAGTAGAGGACATAGGGATCTTTAATGCTCTATATATTAAACTGTGATAAGTGGCTTTTTTATGTGAGTTGGGATGTAAAGAATCATTTTTTATGGTTGTTGGAGAAAAGGTGGGTTTTCTGTATATTTGGAAGTCGAATTTGTTCAATGCTCGTGTGATTTTGATATCTAAGAAGTTCAAAGAGTTATTGATCTCATCTTCTTTAGTGAATTTAATATTATTATCTAAGTTGTTGAGGAATGATAGTATGTTATTGCTGTTGTTGATTTGTTTATCAATGATAGCTATGGTATCATCAACATAGCGATGCCAAAGACAGAGTCCGTTGATGTTATTAATAATCTTACTATGTTCGAGATTATCTAAGTATATGTCGGCTAGTATTCCAGATAACGGGTCTCCCATCGCTAGACCTTCTTGTTTGTAAATTTTCTTATTGAAGGTAAAATAGTTGTTGTCTAAAACGAAATTAAGTAATTTTAACCATTCATCAATTTCGATTCTACTCAATGTGCTATGTTTCAACAGATTGTTTTTTATGATGTTAATAGTATTGTTGATAGGGATATTAGTATACATGTTGGTGATGTCAAAAGAACATAAAACGTGGTTTGGTTGTAGACTGAACTTATTTAGGGAATTACAGAGTTCGATCGAGTTCTTTATGGGGTTGGAGTTGTGAAATTTGAAGTGTTTTTTTAGGAATTTGTGTAGGAATTGAGAGGTTTTATAGGTAGGACTATTGATACTATTAATTATAGGCCGAATGGGGACATCATTTTTATGAATTTTGGGCAGTGATCTGACTGTAGGTAATTTTGGGTTCATTACAGTTAATTTCTGATAATCTTGATCATTTAAAATGAAGTTAGAATTTTTCAGAAGGTTCTTTAAGTTACGCTGTATTTTGTTTGTTGGATCTTTGTTAATTAAGGTATAGGTATTGTCTGAAAAAAAGGTTTCAGTTTTATTGATGTAATCTTGTTTGTTCATTATTACTATGGTGTTGCCCTTATCTGCTTTTGTAATTACTACGTTGTTGTTATGGATTTTGGATTTCAGGTTTAGAATTTGTTTCGAGACATTGTGGTTATTATTAGATGTTATCTCATTAATTAAAGTTGGGAGTTTCTTTTTTACTTCATATCGTACGTCATTCTGTTTATCAATTGGGATTTGTTTATCGATATTAGTTTCGGTTTCAGCGATGGTAGTGATGATGTCTTCTGCCTTTTTGTGATTAGGCCAATTATGTTTGATGCCTTTATCTAATAGATTTAATTCTTGGTTAGAGAAGGTTGCATTAGATAGGTTGATTGTAGTGGGAATGTTAGTCAAATGGGAAGGGGACACTTTGTTGTTTGTATTTTGGTCAGGAGTTTTACATTTGTTTTCTTGAAGACTAAGTAATTTAAGGTTTAGGGTTTTCTGTTTCTTGTCTAATACGTAAGATAGTTTGAGGTCAGTGTACCTTAAAAATGAGCTCCATTCAAGTGGGGGTAATTTCTGAGAGATGGTCAAATGAGTCTTATATAATTGTAAATTTAGTAAAGATTTCTTCTTGTATAATAGTTTAATTTCATTTTTCAACCATATGTTGTTTACTTTCTTTTGAGTGGCATTAGATTTTGAATAGGGATGACTTTTTCTTTGTAAAGATTTGAGAAATTTAGGTACCAACTCTAATTTCAAGCAATCTTTAAGAAACTTGATATCTCTAGAAATCTTGCCTATTTTAATTTTTAGGTTCAAGTACTTGTTAGGTTTTACTATTGCCTGGTTGGCATTGACATTACATGTAATAAATATCATTTTTGGTCCGTATTGATGATATTAGATTGAAATAATAACATTAAGTTATTTATTAGACCACCTAATCAATACAAAATCGTCTTGGATGATTTACATAAATTTGTTAGCTAATAGTGGGACATGTTTCGCCTTCTCTGAAGGCATCATCAGCCATAGTCTTAACCTTTTTAACGTTTTATGTTCTTTTGACATCACCAACATGTATACTAATATCCCTATCAACAATACTATTAACATCATAAAAAACAATCTGTTGAAACATAGCACATTGAGTAGAATCGAAATTGATGAATGGTTAAAATTACTTAATTTCGTTTTAGACAACAACTATTTTACCTTCAATAAGAAAATTTACAAACAAGAAGGTCTAGCGATGGGAGACCCGTTATCTGGAATACTAGCCGACATATACTTAGATAATCTCGAACATAGTAAGATTATTAATAACATCAACGGACTCTGTCTTTGGCATCGCTATGTTGATGATACCATAGCTATCATTGATAAACAAATCAACAACAGCAATAACATACTATCATTCCTCAACAACTTAGATAATAATATTAAATTCACTAAAGAAGATGAGATCAATAACTCTTTGAACTTCTTAGATATCAAAATCACACGAGCATTGAACAAATTCGACTTCCAAATATACAGAAAACCCACCTTTTCTCCAACAACCATAAAAAATGATTCTTTACATCCCAACTCACATAAAAAAGCCACTTATCACAGTTTAATATATAGAGCATTAAAGATCCCTATGTCCTCTACTAATTTAAAGAAAGAATTACTATTCATCAAGGAAATAGCTAAATTCAATGGATTTAACACGAATATGATTGATAAAATCATCAATAAAACCAAACTGAAACTAGCTACCAATTTAACTCCATTAAAACCCGTCAAACCAAAATACGCTAAATTCACGTTCACTAACCATAGCATTTACCCGATAACCAATTCATTAATGAAGCACGAAATAAAAATAGCCTACACAACAAAAAACACTAATCGCAATTTATTCTTCAATCACAACTCTATCAACATCACAGACAATAGTTACTCTGGATCAGGAATATACAGATTGAAATGCTCTACATGTAATTTTTCTTATGTTGGCCAAACTGGCCGCAGCTTCTCTACCAGATACGCCGAGCATTACAATGCCCAAAGACACAACAAATTCTCCGCAATGGCCAACCATATGAGGGACACCGGGCATAAATTCACCACAATAGAACAAGACCTCCATATCCTAAAAAGAGTTGATAAAAGCAAACTCATGACAGAATATGAAAACTTATTTATTTTCCTCGACCAACATTTTAATAAAGATAAAAATCTAAATGACACTATTGATAAAAAAAGCCCCTTGTATGAACAGATTCTTATTTTATTACGAGAATCAACTTCCCTCACCAACAAATTCTTAAAAATCTTCAACCTCACATCAATTAGAGTTCCCACCTCCCCTACAGCCAATATACCCCCCTCCCTTCCCCCCGCCGCTAGTACCTCTAATTCAAATACAACCAATAAACCCATAGCCACACCCACCGGAACATCGCTCCCTCCAATAGCCTTACACCGTTACAACACGCGCAGTAATACACTCTCTTCCTTCCCTCCCACCAATAGCAGCCCCCCTCTAATAGTTACGTCAACGCAAACAGATCCCCCTCCAGCACAAAACTTCAGTTATAACACACGTAGCAAGAAGTCTACTGTTGCAAATACTTCTAACTCATAATATTACAAGCTATCTTTGTCACCGTCAAATGGTAAGTGCATAAGATTCTACTTCAATATTTTTCAAATGTCTTTTCACACAATTAACTCTACGTTTCTTGCTTCCATTTACAGATTCCACTTGTATATGCTTTTTCAACTAGAATATCTACAAACTCACAATTTACAACATTTGAACATCACTTCAAATTTTGAGATGGTCCATAGTGATCCTATTTGAAACTGTTCTTCAACTTCTATTCACCAACTTCATATCCTCAACGTGTTCTACAACTTCACCATATGCATCTGACTTTCATCTTTTTTCTTCAAGATCATGATGAACTTCGGATCTCCCGACTAACTTTGACTTTTACTCTCTCCTCTTTACTTTGATTATATAAGATTTTTCGCCATCGTCAAATTATAACCGCCATTACTATCAACTTTACTTTTATGCAATCTTACTACTTGTTGTTTAACAATCTGTTTTAATCCATTGTACTTATTTTAGCAGCCTTCTAAGGTTAATTTTGTTAATACTTCCACTATTGTATCTCATCACATTGTATTTTCAAACCATCATTGTTATTTTTAATGTTATTTTACTTCAAATCTCTTCAAGATTTTAAAATTCATTTCATCACTACATGTTATTTAGACGCTTATTTTTAATTTAAGGTTAAGACTATGGCTGATGATGCCTTCAGAGAAGGCGAAACATGTCCCACTATTAGCTAACAAATTTATGTAAATCATCCAAGACGATTTTGTATTGATTAGGTGGTCTAATAAATAACTTAATGTTATTATTTCAATCTAATATCATCAATACGGACCAAAAATGATATTTATTACATGTAATATTACATGTAAGTGGTATGTTCCGAGCTGTCAGCGGAGAGATGGCGTGGAATGACATTAGTAGACGAATAGGTTTGAATGGCGTCTATAAAAGTAGGAAAGATCACAATATGAAAATAAAGTTGGAATTCAAGAGGACAAATTGGGGCAAATATTCATTTATAGGAAGGGGAGTTAGGGATTGGAATAACTTACCAAGGGAGATGTTCAATAAATTTCCAGTTTCTTTGAAATCATTTTGGAAAAGGCTAGGAAAGCAACAGATAGGGAATCTGCCACCTGGGCGACTGCCCTAAATGCAGATCAGTATTGATTGATGGGAAAGGAACGGGTAGCAAGAAGGGAATTGAAACGAGAAGTTAAGGGAAAGAGACCAGTTGGAAGACCGAGAAGAAGGTGGTGGATCGGATTTGGAAGGACATTAGAGAAGGTTGTCAGGTCAGGAGTGATCCTGCTACCGCATGCGACAGACGGTACTACCTGCGACTGTCTGGCCGAGGGTTGGGCTGCCAACACCAAACCCGACAAACTATGGGAAGACCAACAGCTACGGGTGGACGAGTTTTCCCCTAGAAGGTTTGATGAGACCCTTGTGTAGGAAATGACACATAAATTCATCAGCTGCTGCCTTGCAGAGAGGTAGGGGACTGCCAAAGATTAAGGGAGGATACCTCTGACAGAAAATCCCCAGCAGTGTTTGGCTTAGCAAGTCAACTGAAGGGTTATATCGATTGCTTTCAACTACAAAACGAGCCTCGCAACGCAAAAATACCGGATAGACACATCTTCTCAAACATCTGCAACGTATGATGACTGTAAGGCTGATGTTCAAGTACAATGTTCTGAGAAGAAGCCCAAAAGAAAGAGTCCTGAACACAGAATTGGAACATTAAATATCCTGACCCTGACTGGCAGAAGTGAGGAGCTGATAGATATGATGGAAAGGAGGAACCTCTGTATTCTTGGCCTGAGTGAGGCAAAGTGGAAGGGAAGAGGAACAAGAAAGCTAAGAAAAGGATACAAACTACATTGGAATGGAAATAAAACAGAAGCCAAAAATGGTGTAGGTTTCATATTAAGAGAGGACATTGATGTCATCATCATTGATGACTGGCAGTTCTCTTTGGAGCAGACTGATGTCTCACAAATAGATTGTGGGACTCTGGACTGGAGCAAAGCTTTTGACCAGGTGTCACATCAAAGACTTCTGTTAAAACTTAGCAACTACGGCATTCAGGGTAAACTACTGTCATGGTTGAGGTCATTTTTGGTGGGTCGAACGCAATGTGTTGTGTACGGAGGAGCCAAATCAGACCAAACCACAATTACTTCTGGAGTAATTCAGGTAGGGCCCCTCCTGTACACGATTTATGCTCTCGACTTACCGGATTGTGTAAATTCAGCCATGGCGCAGTATGCCGATGACACAGTCATTTGCAGAGCCATGAAAAACAGTGATGATATTGTAAAATTCCAATCGGATCTGGATAACATAGCTCTGTGGTGTGAGGTAAATAGAATGTATATAAATATTAAGAAGTGTAAATATATAAGACTAAGCAGAGCTAAACAACCACCCCAGAACCAACCTACTCTATGTGGAATCCAACTGCCGACTTCTAACTCCATCAGACTGCTTGGTATTCACATTACGGACAATCTGAAATGGAATAAACACGTGGAGGAAGTGAGGTGTAAGGCATACAGAGCGCTAGGTTTTGTCCGTAGATGTGTCTCGGGAGGAAGAAGTAAAGCCCTATGAACGCCTTATATTTCCCTAGTGCGGCCCATACTATTATATGGCCTTCCTTCCTGGCATCCAACGACAACGAAAAATATGAGGAAACTAGAGGGTATTCAGCGACGAGCAGAACGTTTAATTAACAAACACATCCCCTTAAACACAGCCAGGTCATTGCCACCAGTGAACTCGTTATGTACACAAATAGATGTAGCCTTCCGTAAGAAATCCCTGACAGATAACAGACACCTCTCCCCTTTCCACCGTCTGCAGCTCAATTACCGCTCTGTTAAAAGAGGCCAAGGAGTTACTCTTGTCCCTCCCTTCGCTAGGACAACTTCATATTTAAATGGGTTTTACGCAAGGGCTGCTCGTACCTGGAACCTTATACCATCAGAGGTAAAGCTGCTTCCTCTTCCTCACTTCCTCTGCGAAGTAAAGAAAATGTATATGTAAATAGAAACTCATATGCGATGTATATAACTTGTATAAATTAGAATTGCAAGAAGGATGGACAAATGTGTATGCGTGCGCGTGTGGGAGTGGTTGTGAATGAGTGTGTATACAGGAGTCTGAGTGAGAGTATAAATGTCTAGGTGTTCTTACTCTAATATTTTCAGGATGAATCTAATTATTATTCTTAAGGGTACAGTGTTTGTAGTGTAAATATGTAAATTTAAAATTGTCTACGTAAGTTTATATGTAAATATTCAGTTGAGTTTATGTACACATGTGGAGATGGAGGCACTTCCGTGTATGTGGGGCTTGCCCTTTCTCCATCTGCCACCCCTAAATTGTACATGTACAATTTAAGGAAAATAAATAATAATAATAATATGTGTTAATGAAAGAATTATTAAGTTGAACATCTCTCTGAACAAGAGTGTGCTGACAGTAGTCCAGGTGTATGCCCCACAGACTGGCTGTAACGAAGAGGAAAAAGAACAAATCCGAACTGATTTAGAAGAAGCTATAGAAAGAGAGGAAAATATCATAGTAATGGGAGATCTAAATGCTCAGGTTGGATCAGACAGGCTTGGATATGAAAACGTACTAGGTCCATATGGTTATGGAGACAGGAACCCAGAAGGAGAAAGTCTTCTAGATCTATGTGTAAGGAATGGCTTGAGAATAAACAACAGTTGGTTTCAGAAGCAGCTAAGTCATAAACTAACAAGATACAGTTGGAATGGAGATACTAAAACTCTGATAGATTATTTTATATCAGACAATGAAGCAAGAAAGACCATATGTGATATCAGAGTTATACCAAGTGAAAGCCTGGACAGTGAGCACAGACTTCTCTCAACAATAAAGCACATTGAAATTTATAGACCTCAGAAATACAGGAAACCAAAAATCAAGACATGGAAGCTAAAGAAGGCAGAGAAAGAAGTTGAATACACACAAAAAAAAGTGACCAATAAATTACCATCAGATGCATTACAAGAAGTCAACATCGAGTGGACTAGATTCAAAGAAAGCATTGTCGGAGCTGCAGTAGAAGTTTGTGGTAAAACTTAATAGCAAAATGAAGGCAAAGAAACTCCTTGGTGGAACGATCAGGTGAAGATTGCTGTGAAAGCAAAGAATGAAACCAGGAAAGCCAGAGACAAAGAAATGCAAAAAGGAAGTCAAAGGAATGAATCTAGAGTAAACGAACTGCAGCAGAAATACAGAGATCAGAAGCTACGAGGAAAGAAAATTGTGGCCGAAGAAAAACAGAAAGCTTGGACTGATTTCACAGATAAACTAGTGCAAGACAGCAAAGCTAATTCTAAACTACTTTACCGAACAATACGAAATATAAGAAGAGACAATGAATACATAACTGCAATAGAGGAACCAGATGGTAACATAGTTAGGGAAGAGACAGAAATAAGGAAGATCATGAAATCCTATTTTGATAATGTATGCAACAGTACTGGGAAAGACTCCAATGATGTAACCACGCAGGTCAGTTTAAGCTGCAATGATGAGCCTGACCAAGAGAGCCCGCCAACATGGAAGGAAGTAGAGACGGCCCTTAATAGTATGTCCAAAGAAAGATCAACAGGATTTGATGAAGTCAGTGCAGATATGATCCAAGCAACTGGTGCAATAGGAATACAGTGGCTTCATAGAGTAATTAATGCAATATGGAAGGATAGGAAAGTCCCAGATGATTGCAAAAAGGGAATAATAATACCTCTCTTCAAAAAAGGAAGCCGGAAGAAATGTAGCAATTATAGAGGGATCACTTCATTTTCTTATGTTTTGAAAATATTTGAGAAAATACATGAAAAAAAGGCTAAGGAAAATAATAGAACCACAACTACAGGAAGAACAATATGGATTCAGTGAACACAGATCAACTACCGATCTCATATTTGCACTTAGAATACTGTTAGAAAAGCATTGGGAGAAGGGCAAGACTTAACACTAGTGTTTTTGGATCTCGAAAAAGCATTTGATAGTGTTCCAAGGAAGACTATATGGGAATGCTTAACTCTTACAGTGCCAAGATGCCGATGCATCGGCACGTACATTCTGTACGAAAAATGCCAGGATGCCGATTCTATCGGCACCCTCTTTTAAGTGGTGTAGTTATGTAGTAAGGCGCTAGATTGTGTCACAAATCAAGTAGAAAGAAGGTAGAATGTTCGGAATTCCTTCTTATGTCATTAGATGGCACTGACATAGTTTTATTTTTGCTAATTTACTCGTCGATTGCGAGTGTATGATCTGTGAGCGCTTGACATCTATGATCCAATATGGCAGCCTCCTTGTTTGTTTATGTCCGCTTTTTGTGACTTGTTTTAAATAATTTTACGTTCTAATTGACGTATTTGAGTTATTTATCGTAATATATTAATTTTGTTATTATCTCTACTGCAGTTATAATTACCTAGCAATTTATTTAGGTCGTAGTATAGTTGTAAATAGTACAATTATCACAACAAGGCATGTCGTCACGTAGGCCTAATTCGGGAGAAGAAATCGAGGAACTTTTGGGTCTTCGGGTAGCGCACCAGAGAATGATGGAGCCGTGCCTTTGGCTAATGGGCTTACAACATTTCGTGCAATGTCAAAGTGTTATAGTGACAGTGCTAATGAAAATGACAGTGACAGTGAATTAGATGATTCTTGGACTGAATGCATATTCCCTGAAAGTAATGTTGTCCATCCCCACCATTTTTATCAAATCCCAGGGCCTAAACACGTAGGCCTCCCTCAATCTGATGCTCCGCCCATAGAATATATATATATATTTTTTTTGCTAGGGGGCTTTACGTCGCACCGACACAGATAGGTCTTATGGCAACGAATAGATTATTTCAATCTGTTTTTTTTTACACTTTCATTTCTGACATTTTTAGTTGATTTTGTATGTTGTTCTGATCTTCTGAACTGTTCTGTAGTAACAAATACTGCTACTAGACACAGTTCTCTCAAATAATAACTATTACTCTCCCAAAATTCATAAAATATTCAATCGTTGACAGGTTACACTGTTCGTGTCTTTCTGTCCACATGTTCAATATTTTTGGAAATTAGTTTATAAATTGTAAAGTAGACTTACATTAACAACATAAATTGGTATATATGATCCCAGATATGAGTTAAGATTAAATATCTTCACTTGTCACTTTGGGTTTAGTGTAAAATGTGCTAATTAATTTCAAAATATTTTTTCCTTTTTTTAAATAAAAAATGATATTTTTGTGCACATTATTCCACGAAATTTTGTTTTTTGAAATGCAAGTCACGCGTTTATATTCCTTGAAGTATATCAAGCTCACATGCCAAATTTTACCTCCATATCTTTTAAACTGAGACGTAAATAAAATATTTTATACAGTGATGCAAAATCCATTGAAACATGCTTGGCATTCTGTGCATATGATGAGCTATTATGGGTCGGCATCCAAAGGGTTAAGAAAGAAAAATGTACCCAAAGGGCTTATCCAGAAAGTTAAAATGTTTTACGAAGACTGCTGCAGTTGTGTACAGATAGGAAACGGTAATTCTGATTGGTTCAAAACCACTAAAGGAGTGCAACAAGGCAGTACACTTTCACCCTTACTTTTTATCACTGTCATGGATGAAGTCATGAAAGAAATTAAGCAGAAGAACGATATGGACATCAATGCATTTGCAGATGATGTAGTAATTTGGGGAATTACAAAGAAGGAAGTCCAAGAGAGGCTGAACACCTGGAATGAACATTTGAAAGCACACGGATTAACAACAAATAAATCGAAAATTGTTACTATGTCTGTCAACAGGCAGAAGAAGAAAGGAAAAATAATGCTGGAAGGTACACAGCTGGAAACAGTAGACCAATATAAATATCTTGGGTGCATCATTTCAAGTAATAACAGAATACAGCATGAGATTAACAACCGCATTCAAAAATCAGCTCAGTTTTACCATCAAGTTTGGAACCTCCTCTGGAACGAACAAGTTCCCTTAAGATCAAAGCAGATTCTATTCCAATCATACTTCACCCCCATAATAACATATGGCCTAGAAACCTGCACAACAATCCAACAAGTGGATAGCAAACTACAAGCCGCAGAAATGAAGTTCCTACGTACTATGGTATAGAAGACAAAAAGGGACAGGGTAAGGAATGAAAGAATAAGGGAGGAAGCTGGTGTGTACCCATCCCTGAATGAAAAAGTGACAAGGGCCTGTTTGAAATGGTTTGGGCCATGTCAAACGAATGGACGATAGAAGGACAGCAAAACAATGGCTACACACAGTTGTGGCCGGAAAACGACCGGTAGGAAGACCTAGGAAGAGATGGCTGGACTAAGTGAAAGAGGACATAGGAACAAGAAGAGTCAGCTGGGATGTCGTCTTGAGAGAAAAGTGGTACATGGACAGACAGAAGTGGAGAGTGCTCGTAAACCACACCCGGGCTACTGGCGTGGAAAACATGATGGTGATGATGATGATGATGATGATGATTAGAGAAGCTGGATTGGATGTGGCAGAAGTAATGAAGCAGGGAAAGTGGAAGGACAAAGGAGTGGAGGTGGCTTGTTAACCAAACCTGGGTGACTGGAGTGGGACATTGATGGTGATGATGACAATGAGTAAGAGAAGTTTAAAAATAATGAAATTGTTATCTCATTGTACTTCCCATGTAAACAGTAACTACTACAGCTATGGAAGGCTTGAAGTCATTTCAGTCATTGAAGACAAATAAAGAAACTAAACATAAATGAAAAACTTTGAAATGAGGAAAGCGAGCCTCTACTCTACTCGATGTATGAAATTAGTGTGGAAATGATAAAGGTTGCTGGACCTGTTGGACCACAATGGGTGTACAGATTGTTATTAAGGTGCATATGGGAACAGAAACATGCGCCAGAAGACTGGGAAGAAGGACAAAAAAGTGTGCTATAACTCTAGCGGAATCACACTCTTATCACAAGTGGCAAAGATACTGGAAAGAATATTAGAGAGGAGAATAAGAAGAAAGGTAGAAGGAGAGTTGCAGTAGTAAGAGTATGGCTTTAGAAGTGGAAAATACGGTGAGACCCAATCTTCAGCATGAGGCAGTTTATGGAAAAGAATTGGGAATACGGAAAGGATCTGCTCATGACATTCGTTGATCTAACAAAGGCATATGATAGTGTTCCCAGGGAGAATATGTGGGAAACCATGATCAAGGAGAGACTAGGTACACAAACTGTAAAAATGGTGCAATCTATCTACAAAAACTGTGTCAGCAGTATACAGACTCCGTTTGGAAAGACAGAATGGTTTAGTAATGAAACTGGACTAAGACAGTTTCTAATGGTTATGGATGAAATTGTGAAGGAAACAAAGGAAGTAAAATAACATCATTGAAATGGAAAATAAAAAAATCTAAATAATGATTTGAAATGGACTAACTGTACTGTACCAAAAAAAAAAAAGTTACTTTATTGGAGAAAAACTTGCCAGGAAGGAATATATTTCAGATGAAGGAAGTATTATTTAGATTTTTTATTTTCCATTTCAATGATGTTATTTTACTTGGTTCGTCTAGTTAATCTCTTCGGTACGAAATAGTCTGGGGACAAGTCTGAACGCATTATTTCTGTCACATCAGAGTTAGTAGGAAGGCAATTTTCATTGTCCTTTGGTGTTTGCTCTATTTTTCTTCCTGCAGGAAACTTCTGTAGCATTAGAGGCTTCATAAATATGTAGGCAAATTTGGAAATATATGACGTTCTGTGCCAGGCTTTAAGCTTCACTTCATTCTTGGAATTTCAACCTTACATTATTTACTACAAATGAATCAAGTTTCTCAATTAAATCACCTGACAGATAAACTTGAGGAATACAGGATTTGTAAGTAAGAGACTTTCTGTTATTGGGAATGGCCCTCCCCAACTTTGGAAAGAGATTTTTGTCCCTGGGAGATCTGAAAATGTGATTTCCTTTATATGAATCCTTACCAGATTCATATCTACATCCAGCCACAAAACAAGACACCATTTCTGCTATGTATTGTAACGGGATGTCTGCCTTTGGGAGGAGCGAGTTAGTCTGCCCCCACCCACGAGTGATGAACATTGTGGCTAAGCTATTGGCTTCGTCCTCTGCCGTATGCCCACTTAAGACAGTCTGAGTCAAATGCCAGCACCCTCTTTAACTTCTCTCAATAAGGCTCTGGGGGGCTAAGCCCAGAATTTTCGGAATGAGAGAATTCTGGAGACCTCCCGTTTTGGGAAATATCTTGAGAAACTAAGCCTGACTATATAAGATGGAGTGGCAGTCAGCAAGGGAGGTGTGTTATTAAGTGGAGTACTCTGTGTGTACTGTTGTGGAGTACTGTTGTGTTTACTGAGAGGAGTCTCTGGTTCTGTTGTGAAGTTGTGGTTGAGTTGCAGAGTTGTTCCAGTAAAGTGTCTGCTGTGAAGTTGAGTTCAGTTCAGTTTTGTTCTGTTGTGGAGTTGAGTCTGTTTGTAGTGAAGTCGGTGAGTGCATTGAGTTTTGTTGTATCAGCATGGAATCTTGTGAAGTCTGTCGGAGTGCACGACTGACAAGTGAGTTGTGACGCAGTGCATGATGTGCATAAATTATTGTGAAACTGAGTTGAGTGTAACTGTGGAACTAGTGTGATTGTGTTAGTATGTAATAGAATTTACAGACTCTGGAGTGTGAGAGTGTATAAGCAATAGTAGTTAAATAAAACTTCGTTATAGACTTCATCACTACCAGTTATGTGCTTGTCTCCATAACAGCCTGTCACGGTACAACTGTTGTATGAATCAGGATTGACTGGTAGCATATTTCTTAGTTTTTTTCATAGAAAATGTTATGATTGAGAAATAACTTTAAAAAGTTCAGAATGACCTTTTTTCCCTTCTCCGTGTCTGGTCCATCATTTTCATTTGTTTTTTGGTCCTGTATATCAAGGTTAGATAATGTAGAGATAGAAGACGTGCTAAATATATACTGTATTTAAAGATATAAATTATTATAATGTTGAGTAAATCATCCTTTATGTTGATGGTACATTTTCTACCACTTGGAACTCATGTAGTTTAGATTTGTTTGGACACCATTCTTAATTCAAATATTTTGTGTAGCATTGCTCTTAGAATTATATGTATTGTAAACTTATTATAAATTAAGACAGAAATAAAATTTGATACATTGCTGTAAATATTCTAATATTAAGAAAAGCTGAAAGTAGTGATCAAATTCACACATTGGTAGCATGGTTCCATTTTTATATGCAAAATAAAGTAGCAATCACATTCACCCGACTTTAGATATGAAACTGTTTAACAATAAAATTGAGATAGATGAAGTTATGAAATGTAAATTAATTCATAAATCTACAGCCATCAATGTTAAACAGTAATAATCCAAGTTAAATAGTAATAATTCCAAATTTGCATTATCATGAAATGCAGTGATTGGAGTGTCTTGAAAACAGTTGTCGTTTTTGATCAACCTCACCCCAGTTTACGGTATATTTCTACACTGCTTATGCATGGTCATTCTGTGTTGTCATCAGGTAACTTCTCCAAGCGGCACAACTGATTTTTCAGCAATTAGCCGTGTGGTTAGGGGCGCGCAGCTGTGAGCTTGCATCCGGGAGATAGTGGGTTCGAACCCCACTGTCGGCAGCCCTGAAGATAGTTTTCTGTGGTTTTCCATTTTCACACCAGGCAAATGCTGGGGCTGTTCCTTAATTAAGGCCACGGCTACTTCCTTTCCACTCCTAGCCCTTTCCGATACCATCATCGCCCTAAGACCTATCTGTATCGGAACGTGAAGCAAATTGTGAAAAAAAAAAAAGCAATTAATTATAAATAACACTACTGTTGTTTTTATGGTACAGTTACTATTACTGCTAGATATAGGATATGTTAATTGATCATTCACCCAAGTTTCATTAAAGTCTGTCAGGTTCTATTCAAACAGTTCTTAAGTAGTGACCATTTCAGGGACTTGCTAGTGCTGAGTATGTTGAGTGAACACTGAGTAGGTTCTTTCCAACAAACAATTAGAAATAGGAAAGGAAATCCACCTATCAATACTTACTTATTGCACTTATTATGCTACAGTACAAGTTTCGACCCCCTACATAGGGTCATCTTCAGCTGAACAATACATTAACACCTATATCATGAAGCTATGATTAAGATTACATTTTCTAAGGAATGCCATATGATAATAAACATTTGGTCACATCCAAATGGGGCACGTCGAAACAGGAACTGGCGTGTATGTCACTATGTGTGACAATGCAATTGTATGTCTATGCCTTAGGTCTTAAAATTAGTTTATAAAACACATCTCTACTTAAAACTAACTTATAAGATAAATGCAATATATGTAGGAACACTTCATGCACATGAACGTTTGTGTCTTGCGTGATGTTCAGTTCATTGGTTGACTTCTGTGTTCAAGTCTTATTTACGTAGTAGTTGTACCCTTGGTTGATGTTTCTGGAGTTTGAATGATATGATTTGCTTGTAAAATTGTCACGTATGTATAAAAGATTTAGTCTTCATGTACATACATAGAATAAAACACTTTCCAATTTTAAAAAAGGATGCCAGACGTATGGATAGAATTAGGCTAAAATATGTATATTCAGCTCTGCTGTGTGTTAAATTTTGTTGCTTTGTTAAAACCGAATCATGTTGTCCTATGACGTCCGTAAAATTTTAGTGGCATTGGGTTCAAAGTAGTGCCTCCTTTCCCATTTGTAGCTGTGCAGTTATGTTATATTATCAGAGGAAGATATGATTGAGCTGTGAGTAATAACAAGAACGACATGCAAATCCGGACAATTAAATTAGAATCTAGCGGGTTCCAACTTTTCAGTACAAAATACAATGTTGTTGGGTGGTATTTACAACATTATTTATTACAGAACATGTTTCGGTGTTCAATTTTTGACACCATCATCAGCTGCTCAGAAAGTGCGAAAAAACTTGGCGATCTAAACTTTAAACAACATATTGTCATACTTAACTCCTTAAAATACATATATATACAGACAATAGAATATTGCACTAGTTAAATCCTCAACATCTATATTATGCTATATTAAAACTCTAATATGTAACAAACCGGGCGAGTTGGCCGTGCGCGTTGAGGCGCGCGGCTGTGAGCTTGCATCCGGGAGATAGTAGGTTCGAATCCCACTATCGGCAGCCCTGAAGAAGGTTTTCCGTGGTTTCCCATTTTCACACCAGGCAAATGCTGGGGCTGTACCTTAATTAAGGCCACGGCCACTTCCTTCCAACTCCTAGGCCTTTCCTATCCCATCGTCGCCATAAGACCTATCTGTGTCGGAGCGACGTAAAGCCCCTAGCAAAAAAAAAAAAAAAAAAAAAAAAAATGTAACAAGAGAATTCTTGTTAGTCATAAATATAAAATTTCTCGGCTGTTTGATGAGTTGTCTTCACATTCCTTAATGCCTGTGATTCTATACTCTCGTACTGTCGAATTCAAATGCGAACTTAAGATTGAGGAATTAAAATTGCATGCAGTCCATTTGATGTTAAAATGTTCATTTTATGTATATAATAACCACTTTGTTGGATAAAAGTTCGTTATATACAATATGCTTGTTAAAACTGAGCCGTCTTCTTAAATTTATTAAGTACAAAAAACTTCGTGTTTTTAATGCTGTATGCGTGGTTGGAACTGTAATTGAATTTGTCCTACAGTTGTTAGGCGGACATATCTTCTCAGTTCAGTGGAACCCTACAGTGATGAAACCCAATGTTAAGAGAAAAGCGAGAATATTGATAAAGAAAACTAATTGAATCTAACTGTTGATACGGCTGACTCACCTCTAAAGCTGTGTACTTCACTTAACGGCTGCAGCACGACGAGTGTGTCTGCTAGTATCTTGTGCTGTGTGATGTGAAGCGCCAGGGAAGGAGAAGTAGGGGCGGCAAAGGGGATGTTTCTTGAACGTCGAACTTTTCGGAATACGTTCACATTTTCTGGAATTGTTAACTTGCTAAGTAATAGAATCAAACAATCAAATAATACCTTGGGTTTTTCCCAGATTTCATTCAGATTAAGGTTAGCGTTATAGTATTGGTCTAGATGTATTAGACATGCCTCCGTAATGTCAAGCTTCTGTCCCTTAGACAGTGTTTCCATGATCTCGAGATCTTTATCTATGTCTGTGAATTTATGTTTGTACTCATGGATATGCTGGCCTACCGCTGAGAATCTGTGATATTTTACAGCGTTAAGGTGTTCCTGATACCTGACATTAAAGCTACGCCCAGTTTGCCCTATGTATCTACTTCCACAGTCCCTACATTCGAATCTATATACCCCTGATTTAGAATATGGATTGACTTTGTTGACAACTGAAACATTATGTAAAGCTGTTGTACTTCTATTATCTGTTTTGAATGCGATCCTAATGTTACGTTTCTTGAAAATATTTGTAATTCTGTATACATCTTTATTACATCTTTATTAAACGTGAAGGTTGCGATTTCCTTTGCTTCTGTTTTATTTTTCATCAGAGTCGTGTGAGGGCGATATTTGAATTTGCTTATTATTCGTTCTATAAAATTCTAAAATTCTAAAGTAAATTTTATAACCGTATCTATTGAGTTAAGATTATTAAGAGGAAAGACTTATCTTTGAGAAAGGTCCTAAACATAATTGGCCGACCTTCAATCAAGCTAAAGTAACTAAAAATCTGATTATAGAAACAGAAATCGCACTCGGAAAATTGCCTTTACTTTAGAATCCGAAATAGAAAAATCCATTAATTATCTGGACCTAAAGATCAATAGGCACGCTTCTTCATTTTCTTTTAGTATTTACAGAAAACCCACACAAACTGCAGTTACAATACGTAATGATTCGATACACCCCTTAGCTCACAAATGCGCGACCTATAACAGCTAGGTGAATCGCGCTGTTGGCATACCAATGTCCAAACGAAACTTGGACAAGAAACTGAACATCATTCAAGATATGGCTAAAGCTAACGGTTTTAAAGAGAATTTTATAGAACGAATAATAAGCAAATTCAAATATCGCACTCACACGAGTCTGATGAAAAATAAAACAGAAGCAAAGGAAATCGCAACCTTCACGTTTAATAAAGATGTATACAGAATTACAAATATTTTCAAGAAACGTAACATTAGGATCGCATTCAAAACAGATAATAGAAGTACAACAGCTTTACATAATGTTTCGGTTGTCAACAAAGTCAATCCATATTCTAAATCAGGGGTATATAGATTCGAATGTAGGGACTGTGGAAGTAGATACATAGGGCAAACTGGGCGTAGCTTTTAATGTCAGGTATCAGGAACACCTTAACGCTGTAAAATATCACAGATTCCCAGCGGTAGGCCAGCATATCCATGAGTATAAACATAAATTCACAGACATAGATAAAGATCTCGAGATCATGGAAACACTATCTAAGGGACAGAAGCTTGACATTACGGAGGCATGTCTAATACATCTAGACCAATACTATAACGCTAACCTTAATCTGAATGAAATCTTGGAAAAACCCAAAGTATTATTTGATTGTTTGATTCTATTACTTAACAAGTTAACAATTCCAGAAAATTCAAACGTATTCCGAACTCTACGTAACAACTTTGCTTACTACTGTCTTCGTCCACAACGCCCCCCCGGACTCTCTCTCCCAAAAAGTACGATGTTCTAGAAACATCCCCTTTGCTGCCCCTACTTCTCCTTCCCTGGCGCTTCATCACACAGCACAAGATACTAGCAGACACACTCGTCGCGCTGCAGCCGTCAAGTGAAGTACACAGCTTTAGAGGCGAGTCAGCCGTATCAACAGTTAGATTAAATTAGTTTTCTTTATCAATATTCTCGCTTTTCTCTTAACATTGGGTTTCATTATTGTAGGGTTCCACTGAACTGAGAAGGTATGTCTGCCTAACAAATGTAGGACAAATTCAATTACAGTTCCAACCACGCATACAGCATTAAAAATACAAAGTTTTTTGTACTTAATAAATTTAAGAAGACAGCTCGGTTTTAATAATCATACTGTATATAACGAACTTTTATCCAACAAAGTGGTTATTATATACATGAAATGAACATTTTAACATCAAATGGACTGCATGCAATTTTAATTCCTCAATCTTAAGTTCGCATTTGAATTCGACAGTACGAGAGTATAGAATCACAGACATTAAGGAATGTGAAGACAACTCATCAAACAGACGAGAAATTTTATATTTATGACTTACAAGAATTCTCTTGTTACATATTAGAGTTTTAATACAGCATAATATAGATGTTTAGGATTTAACCAGTGCAATGTTCTATTGCCTGTATATATGTATATTAAGGAGTTAAGTATGACAATATGTTGTTTAAAGTTTAGATCGCCAAGTTTTTTCGCACTTTCTGAGCAGCTGATGATGGTGTCAAAAATTGAACACTGAAACATTTTCTGTAATAAATAATGTTATAAATACCATGCAACAACATTGTATTTTGTATTGAAAAGGTGGAACCCGCTAGATTCTAATTTAATTGTGATCTCAGTTCAATACGGACAAAAAGATGAAGTTCCTTACGTTTAATGCAAATCCTGAACATAAACCCCAAGGGCCCCCTGCTCAACATAACAGAAGAATTTTACATCACTCTGGATCAGTATACCAATCCAAATTACAACATAAATGAAATTACAGAAAAAACTAATATCATCTTCAATACAGTTATCCCCGCCCTAAAAAACTGTTACCTTAAGATAATCAATAAACAGAACACGACACGCGACAGAGAAACATCAAACAACACACCCAGCTCCACCCCTACCCCCACAACAGCAACATTCCCTACCGCTCCTTCCCTTCCCCAAACAGCAGCTAATATGAGCCCAAGAAGAACATGAAGTGGTACACAACAAGCTTGCATATCAAACACAACTCAGCCATACCAATAACAGTAAGTACTTATTCAAATTAGCACACACAACCCTTAGACATTACTCCAACATAAAATATAACTTACAGCTCAGTCTTATCTTCCACAGATGATAGAACATCACTGCACAGCGACAAATGGGAAAGGAGCCACTACTTTGAACCCAATGCCACTCAAGTTTTACAGACCTCACAGGACAACATGATTCGATTTTAACAAAGCAACAAGATTCAACACACAGCAGAGCTGAATATACATATTTTAACCTAATTCTATCCATACGTCTGGCACCCGTTTTTAAAATTGGAAAGTGTTTTATTCTATGTATATACATGAAGACTAAATCTTTTATACATACAATGTGACAATTTTACAAACAAATCATATCATTCAAACTTCATAAACAGCAACCAAGTGTACAACTATATAAATAAGACTTGAATACAGAAGTCAACAGATGAACTGAACAAGACGCAAGACACAAACGTTCATGTGCATGAAGTGTTCCTACATATATTGTATTTATCTTATAAGTTAGTTTTAAGTAGAGATGTGTTTTATAAACTAATTTTAAGACCTAAGGCATATCATTATAAACATACAGTTGCATTGTCGCACATAGTGACATACACGCCAGTTCCCGTTTCGACGTGCCCCATTTGGATGTGACCAAATGTTTATTATCATATGGCATTCCGTAGACAACGTAATCTTAATCATAGCTTCATGATATAGATGTTAATGTATTGTTCAGCTGAAGATGACCCTATGGAGGTGGAAATCCTTTCCTATTTCTAATTGTGTAGTTCGTCAATACGGAGATGGAGGTTATAGATTGCGATCTTTCCAACATAGTCCCCATAATAGTCCTTGCACCCAGTTACCAGCTATGTTATATTGTTTCTCCTACAATTTTATATATAGATTTCCACTTCTTTTTTTTCTGTACTTGTCTTGACTATATTGCTTCCTTCACTTTGCCCACTTCATTGCTGTATATTATACTTTGTTTCAGGGTGGTAATAGCTCATGCCGAAAGTATTTCAGTAAATTCATGGCTGCATTGGATTTTTACTACTACCCTACCAACTTCGGAATCTACTCACTGAAGATGGCTGATTTCCTTCAAGATGTCTCACTTTATTTTGTTCAACGATTAAATCTGTAAGTTAATTTTGTATGTTCTTATATTTGTTGACTGAGGCTGAAATCACACTTGTGACAGTTTCATATTTATTAACTACTTGAGTGGCAATGTTTGATTACATCATTGCTCGGAAACATTGTGAGAGGTGCCAGTGTTGATGTAATCAATTACAGTCGAACCTCAATATCTCGAACCTCCATTACTAGAATTTTCAGTATCTCGAAGTAACTTAAATTTCCCAGTCGTTTGTCCTATTCTTCACATGTATTTATTTCTCTATTACTCGAAATTTGGTTACACAAATTTCTCGATTTCTCAGACCAAACATTTCCTCCCTTGAAGCAAAAAATACTCTGTAACTCGAATTTTGTACAACATGAACTCTGCAAAGGAGAGGGCATATAAGTCTGTGGTAAGACCCTAACTAGAGTATGGTTCCAGTGTATGGGACCCTCGCCAGGATTATTTGTTTCGAGAACTGGAAAAAATCCAAATGAAAGCAGCTTGATTTGTTCTGGGTGATTTCCGACAAAAGAGTAGTGTTACGAAAATCCTGCAAAATTTGGGCTGGGAAGATTTGGGAGAAAGAATACAAGCTGCTCAACTAAGTGGTTTGTCTTCAGTGGAGAGAAAGAATTCTTAGATAGGGCCACCTTATCAATACAACTTACATTTACATGAGTTATATATGTACATAATAAAGTTATTAAAAAAGCAGGACATGTTTTGCCCCTTTTGGGCATCTTGAGCTACTTAGAAAAGATTAAACCACTAAAATTTACTTCTTAGGTCATGTTCATAAAAGTTCTTGAAAAACAGTTTTTTCTTCAAAACGTCTAGAAAACACTATAAAAAGGAACGAAGACATCACCAGAAAGGTTTCGTAGATAAGCTTGACAATATTAAACGAGAATGAATAATAAATAATGATTAAAACAAAACGGCAGCCTTCATATCTCAGGATGAGGTTTGCTGTCTCCACACCCCGGTGAACTCCGTTGATAGCCCCATGCCGACGTTACAGTGTTTTCTTCCACACCTTTGCAGAACATTTGGATGTTCTCTTCCAACAGCTGGTCCTAGAGACACACATAAACACGGCGACAGGCATATAGTGCGAGTCCTCAGTTTGACAAACGAACACTCCACAGTCTGCTCCTCTCAACTCCGGCAGTCTCTTGGTGGCAGCTCCACTCAAACTGAGTCGTCTCACACACTGAACAGCCCCAACTCCAACACAAAAAGCTGCGCTGGCTATTCCCTCCGGATTTATATACCTGCGGCCTGTAACTTCTTGGTGAAAATGAAACACGAAATGGATATTTTGTAACTTGCATAAAATATAAATAACGAAACTGGGCACCACCTGCACAAGATTTACGGGAGTAATTGACTCTGTGGAGCACTAATGAATTCCTTCTCCAAAGCTGAATGTCATCAGGCTGACGAGACTCCAGACTTGCTTCATTACCTTACCTGCTACTATTTAACTCTGAAAATAAATTTGGGTAGCATGCCAGGTTTTTCCTTACTCTGTCAATAAAAGATTTAAGGTAAGTTTTTTGTACTTCTGAAACAAAATGAAACCAAACAGAACAAACACCAACACTATTCATCATGTGAAGAGGCCAACTAGTTTAATAAACATCCACAAGCAACATCTACCATCTACAAACATACATAGTTCTTAAGGCCATGCTTCAGGTTGATGATTTCATACGGATAAGACGACTGTCCATTCTTAACCTCATTTACATGAACAAGATAGCATCATCACCGCGGAATCAATTTACTATATGTTATAACTGTACCAAAAAAAAAAAAAAAAACAATCCTATTCATAATTGTAAAATGGGAATAATTGCACTTAATCAATACTGCTTATTAAAATTACTATGTGTTTATGCTTAAAAATACAAAGGGCACTAGGAAAGCTTTGCAATATGCAAAAACGGTTGGCTGGACACCCCTGTTATGGTGAGGGATGAAAAGAGGGGTGAGAACCGGTCTAGGAGACAGCAAGGCGCGGCCTTCACACCAGTTGTTACCAAGCAGTGGGATTGAAAGCAAGTTAAGATGTCAGTGTGGTCTAAAGGTGAATATCGCGCAATTATCCGCTGCAATTTTGCTCGTGGATTAACTGTTGACTAGTGCCTGGAGGAAATGACACCTGTGCTGGAGAAAGACTGTCCACATCGGACAACAGTTTTCCGCAGGTACCAAGAGTTCCAGAGGGGAAATTTTGGGGTTGAAGACGATCCTCGTTCTGGGCGACCGTCTGAATCAGTCACTGAGGAAAACATTGAAGCTGTGAGGAAAATGTTGCAGCAAGAGAGGCGGTTGACATATTGGCTACTAGAAGAGACCCTCCACATCCCTGCACCAGCTATTCATTCAATTCTACACGACCATCTCCATGTTAGAAAGGTTTGTTCCCTTGGGAAGCCCCATTCACTTCCAGAGGAACAAAGGGCACATTGAGTGAAATGGTGCCGAAAAATGCTTAAACAGTTGTCTAACAAAGATGTGTGGAAAATTTATAAAGTTTCGGTTCCCACGGTGCGCCGAGTGCTCACAGGTAATAGCCTGTGCAAGGTGCAGCTCCTTGCTAAGTGCGTGTATGACATAATTGCTTAACAACCCCATGCTCTACCTCTGCTAAGGTGGCTTAAATTTTCTACGTCAGTGGGCTGTGTCAGTTCTGCAGCCCTTGCTAGAATTGTCGAATGCTGCTTTGTTTCTACTCGAAAATTAATGAATTAAGTATTTCACCATATCGCCTATGGCAATTTGGGTGCATTATCCTCCCAGTTGAACTTGGAATCTTTTGAGCAAGGAAGATTCCAATTATGACATTCAAGTAAATATGATATGCGGCCAAATTGCAATCTTTTCTCCAAATTCTACTTTTCCATTTTGCACTGTGTTTTCCATTGCCGCTGCTACCTTATTTCTTCTAGCAGTCTTTGGTTTTCCGCTTGCAGATAATTTGCTATCTATTGTAATGTTTCCCTGAGTTCCTTTGCTTTCTGTTGACATACTGGGCAGTTATTCTTTTCGTCATCTCTCTGCTCTGTCTCCGTTTGTTGGTCTCCCACTTCTTTTCCTTCTGCAGTGGACTGGGTTTCTTCTTTGTATAATTTTCTTTGTGTAATCCAGATGTAACTTTGAATGAAACCACAGAAAAACATTATGTATTGTTCAATTTAAGTAAACCATTTATACTTAGAGTGTACTGGAGTATGGTTGAAAAACACATCAATCAACATATGTGCCTCCTCCTTCCCTTCTCCTCACCCCCATCATCGTATTCTAACATGACTCCGCTACTCCCCTTATGTTAGAATCAAGTCTCACAACAGATGGCAGTCGGACATCTTGTAACATATACAATAATAAAGTTTTATTATGAATCCACCTGTTCAATACATTATAATGTTGTTACATTTAAAATAACTTCATTAGTTAAAAAGTTATATATGGGACATGTTTCGCTCCCCTATAGAGCATCATCAGCCAAATCTCAATCTCAAATAATTGTTATTTACGTAAATAAAGACTTAAGAACTATTAGAACATTTTTGACAAACTTAAAACTTATTCTATTAGAAAATCATAAAATATAAAATCTTTGTATACATGGCTTAATTACATGTGCTTAATAGGAAGATACATTAAAATTATGGAAGAGAGAGTACTAAAATATAAAATAAATAATATATATATCATGTCCAAAATCCTAGAAAGACGTGAAGATCAATCTTAGGAGCTAAATTTGAGGATTTTCTTAGCAATGAGATCTGGTAAAAAAGTTATTTATCCCTTGTGGATAAGAGTCTATAAAGATTCAAATTTATCGTCAATTTGATGATTGAACTTATAACAGGATAAATGTTGGTCTTCAAGAAATTTAAATGCTTGTTGTCATGTGACCTCGGCGAATGCTGTTGAAAAGATATGTTCTTAGAGATGTCAATGACCGTTCGTTGAACTAATGGATTTGATAAGGATGATTGAAAGGGACGTAAATCAATGTTCTAATAGTTCTTAAGTCTTTATTTACGTAAATAACAATTATTTGAGATTCAGATTTGGCTGATGATGCTCTAGAGGGGAGCGAAACATGTCCCATATATAACTTTTTAACTAATGAAGTTATTTTAAATGTAACAACATTATAATGTATTCAACAGGTGGATTCATAATAAAACTTTATTATTGTATATCAACAGATTTCAATACGGATTAAAACATGAGATTAGTCACTTGCAATCTTGTAACATACCGGCAAGATGGTCAACACAAGAAAGTAAAAGTAAGTATAAAATTGAGTATGGGTATCGTGATTCGGATGCGTAGATTTCTTTACACAACATACAATAGTTCAGTGTTTATTTCATTGCAGGTTCCTTTCACAAAATTCATTTTTGGGAAACCCAATGATAAAACGTGCTCTCTTATCCCATTTTCATACTGATACATTTGACTCATGAAACAACAAGAAATTTCTCAAGGGCTTCTACCTTGGACAACACTCAACTGTTACAATTTAAAACGATTGCATCCAAATCAAAACAAGGATATGGGGGAGATTGTTGCCTGTTGCCTCTTAAGTATTTTATATTTTAGATAATTGTTTTTACTCATTCACACTTACCCATCGGCAACTTTATGGTGTAAACAAGAGGCTACTTTCATTTGAGGATACAATTGAGTAGTGCAAAACAATAGTCATTACTAAAATTGGTGTAAAACTTTGCGTGAAGATTAAGGTTTAAAATTGTATTTTAATGTGTTTTGACAACAGAGATTTGATGTTACAAAATGGACATCTAAATTGTGTTTTTTAATTCCTAAAGAATGTAAACTTTATGATATAGAATTTTTGTCATTGTTTATAGTTTGCAATGTATGTTTTTTAAATTTATCATTGTAGCTGAAGGTGGTCTAAACAATAGACTGAAACTAGTTCTGCTGTAAATGAGATAGAATGAAGTTGTATAACACAATTTTTAAGTGTTGATTAGGTATAAGTGTCCCAAACAAACTTAAAGCTACTGAAATTGGGAAGTCTACAAGGAAACCATGAAAATCATAATTTATGATTGATAATGCAGTCATTAGCTACAGTAATGGCTCCCTAAATAATAGTCTCCTCGTCGCATGCCCGTGCGCGTATATGTATATATAGGCATGCACCTTGTGGCGTAGCGTCTGCCAAAGTCCGCCGGTAGCAATGCTACCACTGAAATATCTTCAAGCATTACGCGGTCAATGCAAGCTCGTTCAAACTCAGAGCTTCTGTATTTGTTACCGAGCGGCTGGTATGCAAATAAGCAAATACTCGCGTTCATCCACATTGATGAATAACAATCCTCAGCCTATACTGCCTGCTGTACCCCGGGTTGCCAAGCCACTTGTGCTACACTTTCAACTAACTTTAACTGTATTTCCTGATATAGTCACTCTATATTTCACTGCTAGGCCATGTGTACAGACTCTTACCCAAATTAAATATTATACAAATGTAAGGATGTACATGTTCAGTACTCCCTAAGTCCGTATAATACTATGTTCTTACATCTTAATTTAAAAAATTCACATGATATTTGCTACTTACATACATACATACATGCATACATACATACATACGTACATACATTATCATTAAAGACTGTTATGCCTATCAGCATTCAGTTTGCAAGCCTCTGTGAATTTACTAAACGTCACCACAATCCTCTATTTGCAACTAGTGCTGTGGCCTCATTTAGTTCTATACCTCTTATCTATAAATGGTTAGAAATTGAGTCTAACCATCATCTTGGTCTCCCTCTACTTCTCTTACCCTGCATAACAGAGTCCATTATTCTCGTAGGTAACCTATCCTCCTCCATTCACTGTGACCCGACCACCGAAGCCGATTTATGCGTACAGCTTCATCCAGCGAGTTCATTCCTACATTAGCCTTTATCTCCTCATTCCAAGTACCCTCCTGCCATCATTACCACCTGTTTGTACCAGCAATCATTCTCGCTACTC
Source organism: Anabrus simplex (assembly GCF_040414725.1). Taxonomy (NCBI): domain Eukaryota; kingdom Metazoa; phylum Arthropoda; class Insecta; order Orthoptera; family Tettigoniidae; genus Anabrus; species Anabrus simplex. The sequence continues at coordinate 43,248,469 of NC_090266.1, read as the reverse complement.
TCATGTCTGTTACTTCTAACTTATGAATAAGATATCCTGAGTCCACCCAGCTTTCGCTCCCATACAGCAAAGTTGCTCTGAAAACAGACTGATGTAAAGATTGTTTCGTCTGGGAGCTGACTACCTTCTTACAGAATACTGTTGATCGCAACTGCGAGTTCACTGCATTAGCTTTACTGCACCTTGACTCAATCTCACTATATTACCATCCTGGGAGAACACACAACCTAGATACTTGAAATTACCGACCTGTTCTAGCTTTGTATTACCAGTCTGACATTCAATTCTGTTGGATTTGTTACCTACTGTGAGCACGTTATACTACTGACATCAATTTAGTCTTCGAAAAGCTAATTTTCATACCATACTCATTGCACCTATTTTCTAGTTCCAAGATATTAGACTGCAGGCTTTCAGCACAATCTGCCATTAAGACCAAGTCATCAGCATAGGCCAAACTGCTTACTACATTTCCACCTGAACTCATTGTACCATCAATTCTCACTGAAGCCCAATTGTCAACATAAGTACCTTTAATTGATTTTAATAATCTACCTTTAATTCCATAGTCCCTCAGTATGGCGAACATCTTTTCCCTCGGTACCCTGTCATATGCTTTCTCTGGATCTACGAAACACAAATGCCTATTCCTCTCATAGCTTTTTCAATTCCCTGGCACATACTGAAAATCTGATCCTGACACCCCCTCTATGGTCTGAAACCACACTGGTTTTCATCCAACTTCCTCTCAACAACTGATCCCACCCTCCCTTCCAAGATGCCAGTGAATACTTTGCTTGGTATACTAATCAATGAGATACCTCGATAGTTCTTGCAATCCTTCCTGTTCCCTTGCTTATAGATAGGTGCAATTACTGCTTTTGTCCAATCTGAAGGTCCCTTACCAACACTGCATGTTATCTTACTACTCTATGAAGCCATTTCATCCCTGCCTTTCCACTATACTTCACCATTTCAGGTCTAATTTCATCTATTCCTGCTGCTTTATAACAATGGAGTTTATTTACTATCCCTTCCACTTGCTCAAGCATAATTTCACCAACATCACTTTCCTCCTCCCCATGAGATTGGCTGTTCGCAACACCACCAGGAAGATTTCCTTTTATGTCGAGAAGATGTTCAAAATATTCCCTCCACCTCTCCAGTGATTCCCTGGGATCTATTATGAGTTCACCTGGATTACTCAAAACACTGTTCATGACCTTTTTTCCTTCCCGTCCTAAGATTCTTTATTACTGTCCAGAATGGTTTCCCTGCTGTTTGACCTAGCCTTTCCAGGTTATTACCAAAATCTTCCCACGACTTCTTTTTGGATTCAACAACTATTTGTTTTGCTCTGTTTCTTTCATCTGCGTACAAATATCTGTCTGTCTCGGCCCTTGTTTGGAGCCATTTTTGATAAGCCTTCTTTTTACGTTTACAAGCTGCTCTCACTTCATCATTCCACCAAGATGTTCGCCTTTTCCCATCTTTACACACAGTTGTTCCTAGGCATTCCCTTGCTGTTTCTACTACAGCATCCCTGTATTCCACCCATTCTCTTTCTATATCCTCAACCTGCTTATTGTCTACTGTTCAGAACTTGTCACTGATCATATCCATATACTTCTAATTTCCTTGTCCTGGAGATTTTCTACCCTCATTCGTTTGCAGACAGATTTTACTTTCTCTACCTTAGGCCTAGAGGTACTTGGTTCACTACAGGTCAGATAGTGGTCTGTATCATCGAAAAATCCCCGGAAAACTCGTGCATTCCTAACAGACTTCCTGAATTCAAAGTCAGTTAAGATATAGTCTATTATGGATCTGGTACCCGTAGCCTCCCAGGTGTTCCGGTGAATAGCCTAAAGCTTGAAGAATGTATTCGTAACTGCTAAACCCATACTAGCACAGACGTCCAGCAAACGCTTCCCATTTCCGTTAGCTTCCATGTCTTCCCCACATTTACCAATCACCCTTTCCTATCCTTCAGTTCTATTTCCAACTCTTGCATTGAAATCACCCATTAGCACTATTCTATCCTTGCTGTTGACCCTGACCACGATGTCACTGAATGCTCCATAAAACTTGTCAATTTCATCCTCATCTGCAACCTCACATGGTGGATACATGGAGACAATTCTAGTTCTAATTCCTCCAACTGACAGATGTACCCACATTATTCGCTCATTTACCTGCCTAACAGAAACTATGTTGCCTGCTATGGTATTCCCGATAAACAGCCCTACCCCATACTCTGCCCTTCCCGGGCAAGTACACTGTATAGTCTCCTGTCTCTTCCACGTTATCTCCCCTTACCCAAATATCATTTACTCCTAGCACATCCAGATGCATCCACTTTGCTCACTCCGCCAGTTCTACTTTCTTTTTTCCATAAGCCCCTGTATTATTGATAGCTCCCCATCGAATTCCATTTCGTTCGCCAAGGTGTTTCCAAGGAGTCCCATCGCCTGACACATGGGAATGGGACTCAGTTACTTCCCTAGGTCCGAGGCTTGCTTAAAATGTTCTGAGCTCGGTAAATTCATGAAGCAGGATGCTACCCTACTTACAGATAGTCCAAGGGAGGTTCTCTCCTCTAACGGGTTATGGACCACCGGTGGATTGTATAGTCCTAGCCGCCTGAGCACACGTAGGGCCACAACTCAGAATATGTCCGAGATGCCCACTCCCATTCCATAGCAACTGGTATCCCGACTCTCAGGACCACTTACTAGGCCACTCAGCCGTTTCCCATGGTTCACGAACTAGGAAGTGACTACAGTAACACATACCATGAACCATTTCACTACTTTATATTACAATTTGTTTTGCGGAATTTTTGTAACCTAAAATCGGGAGATCATGATTAACAAATATTTTGTTAATTTAAAAAATCGAGGATCGTACCTTTGTATGGTTACAGGCCGGCCCTTTGAGATATGTCGGTTTCGCGAAGCTTGTGGAAGCCTCCGGACATGGAAATCTCTCGGCCTGCTGTACTCCTAATTTGTTCCCCACAATGCTATTAGCGGTGTAATGGCCAATGACTGCTACTGTAGCAGAGCCTGGCCGTAGACACCGGCCTACTCTCCCCATCAGGTTGGCCGAGCAGCGGGAGAAGCGCGGACCTGGCACGTCGATGTCACACACAGGTTGGGGCCACAACTGATCGGCCCCCCTCCCCCTTTCAGCCCAGTTTCACAAAACTGGGAACATACCACACTATGATTACAACACCACGTAAACACTGTGAGAACTTATCCTCTTGTTTCCGTTATTATAGGGCTACACTTGTCAATAAAATGTTATGTCATTTCTTGTACCTAAATTCTTATAATAAATTCTTCTTCTTTAGCCTTTGTCCCGCCTTGTGGCAGGGTCCGCTGTGTGGATTCGTTGTCTCCACTTATTTCGGTCACGGGCCTTTTCGTTATGTAGTCATACAGTTTTCAGGTCTTTGTGTACTGTATCTATCCATTGCTGTCTTGGTCGTCCCTTGGGCCTCTTTCCAGCGACTTCCAATGTATACGCTGACGTTGCCAGTGTATTGTCTTCTGCACGCAACACGTCCCAACCAGCGCAGACGGTTTTCCTGCATTTTCTTCTGGATCGCTGCAACGCCAAAGCGTTTCCTAATATTGTCGTTTGAAATATGATCCAGTCTAGTGATGCCAGCTGTCGACCTAAGCATCTTTGTCTCCATGACGCTTAGTCGACATTCTACCTCCTTCGTAGCAGGCCAACTCTCAGTGCTGTAGAGAGCGACGGGACGGATAACAGTCCAGTAGATCTTAGATTTCAGATGGTCCTTCCTCCGACGGTCGCAGGTGACACCCGTTGTCATTCACCACTTCAGCCAGGCTACGTATATTCTTGTGTTGACCTCATCAGTAAGTCTGCCATCGTCAGAGAATGTGGAGCCAAGATATTTAAATTTCTCTACTCGTGGTAGATCTTCACCATCAACGTAGATGGTTCCAACCTCTCGAGGATCTAATGTCGTACTCTTGTCTTCTTTTTGTTGAGGCGCAGGCCGTATTGCGCTAGTCGGTTGTTTGGCGCTGGAGATCAGACTTATTCTCAGTAGCCAACATGATATCAGCATAGAGAAGTGTCCATGGTATAGGCTTGTGCAGGTTTGATATAACAGTGTCCATCACAAGAATGAACAGCAGTGGTGATCAGGAAGAGCCTTGATGTACTGCTGCAGTGATGCGGAAATCATCGGACGCTCCTGCGGCAGCTTGAACATAACTCCTTGGTTCTACGTAGAGCATCTGTACCCACATAACAAGGTGCTCTGGAATGCTATGTTCTCGTAGCGCTAGCTAGATTAGGTCATGTGGCACCCGGTCAAAGGCCTTCTCGAGATTCAGAAAAGCGAGATGATGAGGCTTATGTTTTTTATGGTGTTTCTCAACTAACAGCCGTGCAGCGTGGATTGCATCCGTTGTGCAACAATTTTTCACGATCCAGCTTGGTTCGTTGTATGTTTGGCTATCTGGTGAATCCTTTTGTCAAGAATACGTTCGAAGACCTTCATCGTGTGGCTCGAAGTCTGATCGGGCGAAAATTAGAACAATTGGTACGGTAATGCTCCGTCGCCAATCTGATGGTATTTGTCCTTCTTTGATGATCTGATTGAAAAGCTATGTTAGCCATATTGCCGCACCCCACCATTCAGAGCACCAGAACTCTGCCGGAAGATCATCGGGGCCGGTGGCTTTCTCTGGTTTCATCTCCTTCAGAACAGCCTGAACTTCCACTACATCAATTTCCTTCACTGGGCCTTCAAAAGCGCAGGTGGTTGGGATTGGTGGGTGGGGAAATTCTTCGGTTGAAAGTTTCTCAAAATAGCTCCGCCAGCGTTCTCGCGCTTTCTTCCAGTCGACCAGCAGGTCACCTTTTTTCGTCATTGATGCCACAAAAACTTTGGATGTCTTCCGTTTTGCGGTGCCTCGATTTGAGTAGCCGGTAAATGTGCCGCTTGCCTTCGCGGGTGTCAAGTTTTGCATGTAGGTCTGCATATCGGTTTGCTTTTGTTGCAGCAATGACCTTCTTCGCCTCACTACGGGCTGTTTTGTAGGCGTTCCGAGATGGTGTTTTATCTGAAAGAAACTCGTGGTACCGCTGTTTCTTCTTCCGCACTACATCTTTAACATCGTCATTCCAAAGCCACGTGTCTTTGTCAATCCTACATCATCGTGGTTTAGTTGTTCCAAGAATAGAGCATGCGGCTTCATGAACGGCGTCTTTCAGTTTAGTCCAGCTCTCTTCAACCGTGGTGATTGGTGGCACTAATTTTTGTAACAATGTTGGCCTCCTTCTCCTTGTAGCTTCACTATTTGATTCTTTTAGGCCCATTTCTGGGTAAGTATTCGGCTCTTGGCGACTTCTTCCGTAGCTTACAGATGACAGGTCAGTGTTGCATCGCGACGGTTTCGTAAGGAACAACTTTTGTATCTAGAACATATTTGAAATTCCGTCGTCTCACAAGGATGTAGTCAATCTGAGTTGCGTTGGAGCCACTGTAGTACGTGATTAGATGAGTATCACGCTTTTTGAACCAGGTGTTCGTGATGATCACATCATGAGTTTCTGCATAATCAAGAATTCGTTGGCCGTTGCCGTTCTTCTCTCCATATCCGTGTCCACCATCGGAAGTGTGGTCTTCTTTCCTCTGTCCAACGTGTCCATTCAGATCACCGGCAACGATAAGGTAGTCTTCTGGTGGCACTTCAGCAGTCTTCTCATCAAGCAGTTCCCAAAAGGCATCTTTTGTTTCCGTGTCTAGGCCGGTTTGTGGAGCCTAGGCACTGAAAAAATGGACCTTCCTTCTAACCGTGACATATACGTGTAACCGTACGTATGTACGATCCCCGAATTTTCAGGTTAGGAAATTTTCGTATATAGTTTGTAATGTTAAAATCATGTAATTTTCTTGAGAATGTAAAAACGTAATATTATAAGAAGAATGTGTAGTTAGGGAATATTGCATGTGTGCATCATATTTTGTATAAATTTCCATTTGGGTAAGAGTCTGTAAATATGGCCTAGCCGCAAGGATTGTGCAACCGGGAAAACTGCTACAATATCGGGAAGGACGGTTGAAGTCAGTTGGATGTATTGCAACAAAGTGGCTTTTTAAACACGGGGTACGGCAGGTTGTATAGGCTGAAGAATTGGAGTGGATCAATGTGGATGTACGTGAGTGGACGTTCGATGTCACATCAGACGCACGATAGCAAATACGAGGGCTTTGTTTTAAGCGAGATTGGGTTGACTGAGTGACGCGTGAAGATGTGCCTGTGAGAGTGTTGCTACCAGTAAACTTTCCACGTGCAGCAAGCCTATATAAGCAGGTACGCGTGTGCGGCAAGTCATTCTAATGCTGTTTCTGACTCTGATACTGATTGTGTTTGTGTTTTTGATTCTGTGTTTCTCACTCGGACCGGCGCGCGGGAGCTACTTAGCGCAGATTCCTAGGCGATGCTGTATTGGTCTTAAGTATATTTTATCTACAGAGTGAGCAGGCTAAATATCGCTGATGCTGCAAGTTTCTGGTGGCACCAAAGCGTACCGAATCTACATTCGGTAGTGGATGTGTGGTTGTGCACAGAGCTAATTCTGGATAAAGAAGATCGTCGGCCGAGTATCCAGCTACGGTTGGAGAAACGCGAGGCGCCACACTAACCTGTGCGGCACTCGAGAAGGACTCACGACGTCGATGAAGTGTGTAAATAAGGTTAGGGATGCTCTTTGTAAAGAAGGTTGCAATACCAATATAATGGTCCGTTATTGGACATTCTAAATTTTCCAGCTAACTCATTCTTGGTTGCTTGCGTTTTGCCCTCGTGTGCTAAGTTAGGCTCGTCAGTCTGGACTTAGCACACCACCCAAGACGCAAGGCTAGTGCATACCGTGGAGGCCACTGCATAGGCTATTTGAAGCCACCAGCAGTGCCTATGCCTATGCAGTGGCCTCCACGGTATGCACTAGCCTTGCGTCTTGGGTGGTGTGCTAAGTTCCAACTGACGAGCCTAACTTAGCACACGAGGGCGAAACGCAGGCAACCAAGAATGAGTTAGCTGGAAAATTTATAATGTCCAATAACGGACCATTATATTGGTATTATAAATTTACTCATTCAGGACAAATATTTTAGGATCCCTATGGGAATCAACATCTACATCAAGAAGGTTGCATCCGTACGTAGAGAAAGTCGTCGTACTTTTCTCTACCAGAATACGATTTTTGTTCTGTAACAGTAGAGAGTGTAGTGGGACTCTTACCTGGAGGTATGTTAAAAAATGTATATATAGTATCAATAATTTTATTGATGGTTTGTAGTGTGTATATATGCCTTTGTAAATGACAAATGAGAAGGTCTCGTCAAGATATGATTTTGTTGGTGGTAGTAGTGTGTATATTTGCCTTTGTAAACGACAAACGAGTAGGTCTCGTGAAGTAATGATTAATGTTGGTCGTAGTTGTTTGTACGTTGCCTTTGTGGACGGCAATCAGGAGGGGGTCTCTAAGTGATGATTATTGTGGTATTTATTATATTTTTGTTTATTATTTTGGGAGTAAAGTCCTGGTATCAAACTTGCAGTAAATCTTTTATCAGTGGAATGAGGATGAACCTGGCATGCTACCTACATCTAATTTCAGGGGTAAACAGGTAAGGTTATAAAGTAAGTCTGGAGCTTCGTCAGCCTGATGACCGTCGCCTCGGGAGAGGGAGTTACTCATTGCTCTACATAGTTATATGTTCCTGTAATTGTTTTACAGGTGGCGCCCATTGTCTTGGTATTTATACTTATTTCACTCACCGTTAATTGATATATATATGTGTTTATTATTTATTGGTAGTCGTCAAATTGTTACAATTGGCGCTGCCAACGTGAGGCAGAATGATATCCAGACTTGCTATATGACCTCAATAGGCACATTTGGTCCAGTGTTTTAGTGAGCTTGTGTTAGGAGTTATGTATCGGTGTTGTCATGTATCGAGTTCTGTATTTTATTAGTGGAAGATGAATAATAGTAAGAGTAATAGTAATTTTAATAATTTGAGAAGGAGAAAAGTGCATAAAGTATGTCAGTTAATGATCAGGAGAGCAGCTTTGACACAAGCACACGAAGTTTGATGAAAGTAGTTTTCAGAGTGAAAATATGTCTACGGAAAAAGTGTATGGAATTGTAATGGGGGGTGAAGGGGAAGGTAGTAAGCAAAATCAAAGTAACATGGGGGGTAATAATGAGTTTATGAAGTTAGTATTGGAGCAGTTGGCCAAATTGATTGATCAAGGGAATAATTTAATTAGTCAAATTAGTAATCAAGGGAAGGAATTAAGTGATAAAATTAGTAATGTAGGGGAGGAGGTAAGTAATTCAATTGATAAGCATTGCACGGCAGCTAATGATTGGGGTAGTAGTGTGGAGAAAGCAGTTGATAATGTAGGGAGGGAAGGTGATGATCCGAGAGAGTTTGGTGGCAAGGGGTGTGAAGAAAAGGAGGAGGATTTGTTGGAGGACCTACTATGTGCTAAAATTGATGGTGATAACACTGTGGTAATTGATGCTCTTTGGGAAGTTGTAGAAATTGAAAAGGAAGTTAGTTGTAAAGGTGGTGAAGATTATTTTGTGGAGGAGGAGTCTTTGAGGAAGACATATCATGTTGTAGAGCTTGGTGTAATTGAGGAGATTAATGTTACGTCGATAATGTGTCAGAGTAGTGATGATTTTGAGATTAATGAAACTTCCGTTAAGAGAGTCAAGAGCAACAGTGTTGATGGCATGAATGATGTGCGAGTGGGAACAGCGATAAAAGATATGGAAGGTGTAGGAATTGTGGGAGAATTCAGTAGTAATGGTCGGGATCTCGAGGTCAGTAATAGTAGTGATTTCAGGAAGAGGGAAAGTGTGAGAAGGGTTGTGTGAATGAGATTGAGGTGATTGAAGCTGGTATGTCCGATAAGGATGAGTGGAGGAAAACTGTCGATGCTGTGGGTGAAAGTCTTTGTGATGTGGAGGTTAGGTCACATTTTGTGCATAATGAGAATTATAAGAGTGGTTGTGAATATTATGGGGATTCAGGGTTTGAAGATTTTGTGAGGAGTAATTGTGTTGGAAAGCTTTTTGGTATTTGGAGAAAGTTCAAAGAAAGTGAGAGTGACAATGTGTATGAGAGAACAGGAGGCCGATTCAAACGTATGTTGAGTGGAATATCTGATGCTGAAGATCGTACGAATGATTTCAATGAAGTGTGGAAGAGTATTGATGAAAGATGTGCGATTGTGGTGTGTTTTCAGAACAGGAGGGATGTTTTGATTGTGAAATGTATATGTGTTCCAAATGAAAGTCTGTGTAAGTTGTGTGTGAAAGAATGGGAAGAGAGTTTTTGTGTGAGATTGGCAACCAAGGTAGATCTATCCTCAGCAGAAGTGGTATCTTCAAAGGTGATTGAATTAGCAAGGCAGTATTTAAGGAAGGCAGCTGATAGGAGGATGATGCAGCAGGGGAGGCATTATGGAGATAGTTTTGAAGTAGGGGAGGAGGTGTTACTAAAGGTTCCACACATTTCATCTGCAGACAACAAAGAAATTCATAAGTTTTTAAAATTGTATCAGGGACCTTATACAGTAGGTAAGAAAGTTGGCAAGTGTGCTTATCACCTGTTGAATAACAAAGGTGACATGATTGGTACACACAATATTCACAATCTTGAGAGGTATGTAAGGTGAAGTATTGTAAGTTCAGATGTTCTGTGTGTGTTCAGAAGAATGTGCAAATTTTCTTTAAATCTTGAGTGAATTTGACAGGCTGTGAAGACTTCTGAACTGAAAAGACTGTGATTTGCTCAGAAGTATTTTATATACTTCACAAATCAAGGGGAGGTATTGTAACCGTATGTATGTACGATCCCTGAATTTTTGGTTAGGAAATTTTCGGATATAGTTTGTAATGTTAAAATCATGTAATTTTGTTTATTGAGAATGTAAAAAAGTAATATTATAAGAAGAATGTGTAGTTAGGGAATATTGCATATGTGCATCATTATATTTTGTATAAATTTCCGTTTGGGTAAGAGTCTGTAAATATGGCCTAGCCGTAAGGATTGTGCAACCGGGAAAACTGCTACTATATCGGAAAGGACAGTTGAAGTCAGTTGGATGTGTTGCAAAAAAGTGGCTTAGAAACACGGGGTACGGCAGGTTGTATAGGCTGAAGAATTGGAGTGGATCAATGTGGATGTACGTGAATGGACGTTCGATGTCACATCAGACGCACGATAGCCAATACGAGGGCTTTGTTTTAAGCGAGATTGGGTTGACTGAGTGACGCGTGAAGATGTGCCTGTGAGAGTGTTGCTACCAGTAAACTTTCCAGGACGCTACTATAACCACGCGCAGCAAGCCTATATAAACAGGTACGCGTGTGCGGCAAGTCATTCTAATGCTGTTTCTGACTCTGATACTGATTGTGTTCGTGTTTTTGATTCTGTGTTTCTCACTCGGACCGGCGCGCGGGAGCTACTTAGTGCAGATTCCTAGGCGATGCTCTGTTGGTCTTAAGTATATTTTACCTACGGAGTGAGCACGCTAAATATCGCTGATGCTACAAGTTTCTGGTGGCACCAAAGCATACCGAATCTACATTCGGTAGTGGATGTGTGGTTGTGCACAGAGCTAATTCTGGATAAAGAAGATCGTCGGCCGAGTATCCAGTTACGGTTGGAGAAACGTGAGGCGCCACACTAACCTGTGCGGCACTCGAGAAGGACTCACAACGTCGATGAAGTGTGTAAATTAAGTTAGGGATGCTCTTCGTATAGAAGGTTGCACCCGTACGTAGAGAAAGTCGTCGTACTTTTCTCTACCAGAATACGATTTTTGTTCTGTAACAGTAGAGAGTGTAGTGGGACTCTTACCTGGAGGTATGTTAAAAAATGTATATATAGTATCAATAATTTTATTGATGGTTTGTAGTGTGTATATATGCCTTTGTAAATGACAAATGAGAAGGTCTCGTCAAGATATGATTTTGTTGGTGGTAGTAGTGTGTATATTTGCCTTTGTAAACGACAAACGGGTAGGTATTACAAGTTGTCCATTTCATGACCGTATCGATGTTTAATCAAGAAGTAAGTATAAATAACCACCTAATCGATACTTTATTAATGCCTCAGGCAAAATTGAATAAAATTAAAACTTACAGGACATGTTTCGACCACTTAGTGGTCCTCTTCAGCTGTATAAATAAAGAACTGAAAAGAAAAACATTGACAATAAGAACGTTTATTTGTGCTTATTGTCAATGTTTTTCTTTTCAGTTCTTTATTTATACAGCTGAAGAGGACCACTAAGTGGTTGAAACATGTCCTGTAAGTTTTAATTTTATTCAATTTTGCCTGAGGCATTAATAAAATATCGATTAGGTGGTTATTTATACTCACTTCTTAAACGAGTAGGTCTCGTGAAGTAATGATTAATGTTGGTCGTAGTTGTTTGTACGTTGCCTTTGTGGACGGCAATCAGGAGGGGGTCTCTAAGTGATGATTATTGTGGTATTTATTATACTTTTGTTTATTATTTTGGGAGTAAAGTCCCGGTATCAAACTTGCAGTAAATCTTTTATCAGTGGAATGAGGATGAACCTGGCATGCTACCTACATCCAATTTCAGGGGTAAACAGGTAAGGTTATAAAGTAAATCTAGAGCTTCGTCAGCCTGATGACCGTCGCCTTGGGAGAGGGAGTTACTCATTGCTCTACATAGTTATATGTTCCTGCAATTGTTTTACAGGTGGCGCCCATTGTCTTGGTATTTATACTTATTTCACTCACCGTTAATTGAGATATATATATGTTTATTAATTATTGGTAGTCGTCAAATTGTTACATACGATTTTCATAATCGATCATCGTAGCGTTGCACCTCAGAAACAGAACCATCAAATTTTACTGATATAACAATGCTAACGCCGTTAGTTCTTTGGGTTCCGTTGTATATGAGTTTGTATCCACACCCAATGTCGCATGACTTTTCTCCACTCCATCTTGTCTCCTGCATCGCGCAGATGTCTATAGGCTTTCTTTCAAGTGCTGTGGCCAGTTCACTGCTTCGACCAGACATAGTCCCGACGTTCAGTGATGCTATGCTGAATGTGGGGGCTTGCTTGTTTAGCCATCGCTGCCCGTGCGACGGTAACCCTTGCATATTTTTCGTGCTGGCTAATGCCAACACGCATCGCTCTTAGCGGGGGACGCCCTAGCCGTGGTTCCGATTCCATGAGATAACGTTTCCATAAAGATGTGACTGTATGTTTTTACGGCCAGCTTGTCATGAAGCCTGTCGTCAAGCATTTTAGAGCTGCTGCCAGCAGGTAGTTAGGCCACTCCTGACCTGGAGAACAGACGCCTTTTGTAGCCACTCCCCTGGAGAACAAATGCTACGTTCCTCTCTGCATTAACTCCCAGAGAGATAGAGTGCCTCATCTGCCAACTACACCGTACCAATGGTCTCCATCTCCACCGGAGTTGCCATTAAGGACTTTGACACACTTCCATCACTGATGAAGGTTATTTCTGGTGTGGCCCGAAGACCATGAAAATACAACCAGGATTGTGAGTCCTGGAGGCAGCTCTTCTGCTCTCTCTGCCGTTGGGAATCTGAAACTCCTCTTCCGTCTTTGAGACCGTTGGCCAGGTTTCACCTAGTAACCCTAGGCAGGTTCCCTTACAGGGTACTGCTATCCGGAGCCAGATGGACCCAGGTTTTTTAACGAGGTGTTACTCCTTCCCCTTCACTTGCGAGATGGGGCCCCGGATTTGGGACCGGCAATGGTGGAGTTGAATTCTTACAGTAAATTGATGAATAAATATAAGATATTGAGTTATGGAGAAAGGGACTCCTTAATTGGGATGACGTGGACTTGGTTGCGGAAAACAAACTCGGAAGGCATAATCTGGTGAGAAATCTGAAATAAAACATGGAAGAAGAACGATAATGAAAGAATGAGGCGGGCATTGAAGAAATAGAGACAAGTGGGAAGAAGAAATTTAACCATACTTACCCCCTATGTTTATTTGCTCTGCTGCCAACTCGCCTAGGTAGTGTGCACCCGCTTTGCAAGCAGCTGTTGTTTGATGCGTATTGTATCTGTGTATCGTGTTGTGTGTATATCTATATATCTCTATCGTACTGTCTGGAGACAGACCAACGCTGCTAATACAGTAAGATACATACGGCATATGATATAACCACATTCTATTCATCGATGTTCCACATCTTCTAGAAGGACTACATTTACACATGAAAATCAAACATAACCTGTCAAATACTCGAAATAAACTTGTCTCAAAGCAGCCTCAACCAGCACACTAACGTCTGTTTGCAGTGGTTATATCAGATAATATTTTAGACCAATCAACTTAATGAGAATAACATCATAACATTCGCCTTTTCTCTTAACCAATCTTTTAATGTTGGAACGCAAAATATAAACAAAATTCACCCTCAAGTTTAGGTTGGCAACTGCCGCAGCAAATATATGCTGACTTTTATAACGAATAGGATCCACTTCAGTACCAGACATGTGCCGTTTTTAGAACTTTATATTGACACAAATTTTCTTTTAGAAAAGATTTTAAATTAGTTTACAATAATTTTAGCATGTGTTGTTTGTCCCAACATCATATTTTATAACCACTATTCTGTAAAGTTAATATCATAAGCAATCACAGTTCAATTTTTACAAATTATAAATGTAATTGTCCTTTAAACAATGTTTGTTTTAAGATTATATTAATATGGCTGATGATGCCCAATAAGAAGGGCAAAACATGTCCCCCATAATATTCAGATTTTCTATGTCTAATTAACCACATAACGTGGTACTGATTGTATTGAATAGGTGGAACAATAAATGTACTCCTTTTGTAAACTAAGTGAGAAAGCCCGTATTGTCATACGTATACTTAAAAGGTATGGTCAAATGTTCCACCAACGAGCTAGAATAACATAGAAGGGCTGTAAGCCTGTCATCAGCGCTCCCTGCTTGAAGCAAGTTGGTAAGGGGCAGCCATGTTAACGGTTGTCAAAACAAAGCGAATTGGCGCGAGAGCATATGTTGAGGTGACAGGGAGATCGTGCATGCCAATTCAATTCCCTAAGTTTTAAGAAAACATAGATTCTCACTTTCAAGAATGCCAGCCGTAAGCTCAGCGTATGGTTGTTCTAATCGGAGTAATAAAACCAAGGATATATCGTACTTTAAGTAAGTATTACTGAATTATAGCCGAGATTCCTTTTTGTAATTTCTGTTTGTAATTAAATCCATTTTATTGTTTACTTAGCGTAAGTACGGATAGCCACGGTAATTATTTGTCGAATTTTGTTTCAGATTTCGTTTAAAGAACAAGGAATTAACGGAACAATGCGTTGTGAGGGCGAAAAGAGATAAATGGTATCCCACTCAATTCAGTTGCTTATGCTCTTTACATTTCCAGCCCTATGTAATTTTCATTCACATTTACAAATAAAGGAAATGGAGCGCCCACCACCAAGAAAACGTAACCACAAAAAAAAAAAAAAAAAAAAAAAAAAAAAAAAAAAAAAAAAAAAAACCAACCACTTATTTCGTTCAAACGTACACCAAGTATGACAAATTTCGTTCAAACGTACACCAAGTATGACAAATACAGCATCTTACTGCTATTTTTGAAATGTATACAGCCTTTATTGTAGATGTCTGTTGCCACACTTCATAATGGACAACTTTCAAGCTTACCTTTCAGCTAGTAATCCCAGTATGATATGGTAATGGGAGAAACATGATATCCCCCCTATATTATAATAAATAATAACACTAAATGATTATTGTTGTAAAGTATTCATGGGCCGCCTCTGTGGTGTACTGGTTAGCGTGAGCAGTTGCCACCCCTGGAAGCCCGGGTTCGATTCCCGGCTCCGCCATGAAATTTGAAAAGGGGCACGAGGGCTGGAACGGGATTCTATCAGCCTGGGGAGGTCAACTGAGTAGAAGTGGGTTCGACTCCCACCTCAGCCATCCTCGAAGTGATTTTCCGTGGTTTCCCACTTCTCATCCAGGCAAATGCCGGGATGGTACCTAACTTAAGGCCACAGCCGCTTCCTCCCCCCCCCACCAACAAAGCCCCTGTTCAGCATAGCAGGTGCAGCCCTCCCTCACATTTGTATCCCCCGACCCAATGTCTCACGCTCCAGAACACTGTCTTTGAGGTGGTAGAGGTGGGATTCGTCGCTGAGTCCGTGGGAAAAACCAACCCGGGAGGGTAAACAGATTAATAAAGGAACACAGTACTCATGAGGATGCAATAATTTTAAAAATATGAACAGAATGAGGTTGTAACCTATTGTAGGTCCCTATGATTTTAAGGCTTCCTGTCATAAATATTTATGTCCATCGTTTTTATTCTAATTTACGCTTAACCACAACAGCCAAGCAGGGTAACGCTCTTGTTCCGATTTCGAAGCCTATTCGTATGTCACTGTGCGATGATTTCGAACTACCCTACAATCAACTGATCGTGATGTTGGCCTCGTGCCGTAATATGATGAAGTGGCGGTATTCGCTTCAATGCTTCAAGCTATCGGCAACGGTCTTTAATTCTCCCCCAGTGATTCTAAAATGCGTATTTTCTACACTTTTCGTCATTTAAAGGCCATGCCCCCTTGCTTGTGTGACAACAGGAAACGTAATACCAATATAAATGGTCCGTTATTGGACATTATAAATTTTCCAGCTAGCTCATTCTCGGTTGCCAGCGTTTCGCCCTCGTGTGCTAGGGTGGGCTCATCAGTTGGTACCTAGCACACCTACCCCAGGCAAATGCTGGGGCTGTACCTTAATTAAGGCCACGGCCGCTTCCTTCCAACTCCTAGACCTTTCCTATCCCATCGTCGCCATAAGACCTATCTGTGTCGGTGCGACGTAAAGCCTCTAGCAATGCTAGCAGCACACCTACCAATACACTGGCTAGTGCATTCCCTATGGGAATCAACATATATGTCATCTGATGGCCAAGCAGGCATCAATTTTTAGTGATGAGACAAAGTCTCTTAGTGCATTGGCACTGCCGGTGGCTCCAGTTAGCCTACGCAGTGGCCTCCACGGTATGCACTAGCCAGCGTATTGGTAGGTGTGCTAGGTACCAACTGATGAGCCCACCCTAGCACACGAGGGCGAAACGCTGGCAACCAAGAATGAGCTAGCTGGAAAATTTATAATGTCCAATAACGGACCATTTATATTGGTATTATAAATTTGCTCATTCAGGACAAATATTTCAGATTCCCTATGGAAATCAACATTTATGTCATCTGATGGCCAAGCAGGCATCAATTTTTAGTGATGAGACAAAGTCTCTTAGTGCATTGGCACTGCCGGTGGCTCCAGTTAGCCTTTGCAGTGGCCTCCATTGTATGCACTAGCCAGCGTATTGGTAGGTGTGCTAGGTACCAACTGATGAGCCCACCCTAGCACACGAGGGCGAAACGCTGGCAACCAAGAATGAGCTAGCTGGAAAATTTATAATGTCCAATAGCGGACCATTTATATTGGTATTATAAATTTGCTCATTCAGGACAAATATTTCAGATTCCCTATGGGAATCAACATCTATATCAACAGGAAACATGGCGGACTTTCGTTCTATTAGCTTCACCCAGGCAGCGCTTCCACCTCTCTATGTTATTCTAGCTCGTTGTGTTTCACCTATACAATAATAAATTTTTAAAAATTTAATTATTTAAATAACATTAAAAAAATAACGGAAGAGGTTTCATCTATCTTATAGACATCATCAGCCGAATAGTTTTAAGATTAAGCACAAAGGACAAAAACACATTAAAAATAATTCGGACTGCCGAATGTGTCAGTTAAAATATTGAAAAATATGCTGGAATGTTCTGAGCACAACACTTGAATACTGTTAAAAGTGAAAATTAAAATATTGTACACATGAGATGGTTCAATAAAATTGGTAATAAAGCCCTCCTTAATGTGATGATGCTGTGTTGACATATAGTTTGCTGATGCATTGGTAGAAACTTTGTGATATGGAGCACAATCTTTAGTTCCAGTAGAATGAAGACAATTGATAAACATATCGTCGCTGCCGGGACAAAACCTCCTATGTGAAATATTTTAGCTTAGAACTTTGGCCGGTAAGGTTGTGTCATCTAAGGTGCAATATTGTGTGAATATTGTCAAGGCATTCTCGTTCTTCAGAATGTATGTGCTGCGGGTCAGTATATCAACAAAAATATTATCACATAGGAGGTTTTGTCCCAGCAACGACGATATGTTCAACATGAGTGAGGATTCCAGTAAAATGATATTGAGTTTGTCTTGTTGGCGTGATGATGTTAGCAATTCTTGATTTAAAAAAATAGGCCGAATATGTTAATATGTTAAATGTTATTTAAATAATTAAATACTTTTTTTTTTAGTATTGTAAAAGTGGAACATTTGACCATATCTTGTATACGTACAACAATACAGGCTTTATAATGAAATTCATTTCATGTAATGATTATACCAACCAGGCAAATAAAGCTAACACCTATTTGAATTACAAGATTAAGCCATAAAAATAGGCAAGGGCATCGCTTTTTTGAAGAGATGTTTACATATTGAACGTATATCTAATTTCTTGAAGTTTAATCAAAACAAGAACAATACTTCTTTTTGGCACAGAAGAACCCAGTTTAAGTCCAATTCACTATGGATTAGAAATGAACACTAAATTATATGAAGCACATCTGGGGCCTATTCCACAAAAGTATGGTCTTGTACATTACAAGTTACTAGTGTGGGTTCTTGTAATGTATGGAGTTGTACATTTCTGTTCCATAAAAGATTGATAGTCTCTTGTATATTACCAGTGAATTGTTACAAGTTTTACAAGTGACGACATATCAATAAACATACTACGTCATAGCATGAATCAGCTGTTTATCTTCGTATTCCATTCGTTGAATTAGGTTATGCTTGCCTCATTTATCGTAATATCGTATTTTACTGTAACTTATGCAGCAAAGATTGAAAGAACTAATATTCCTGTGAATTTTTTAATGCTACGATGTTATTTTTCAGTTTATTTCTTTGATGATAGGAAATTACTCCGTTATTATCACCCATTCTGTTCTTCCGCGAACCTCGCGTATGTTCTACGAGAGTCTAACATACCTACCTTGGTCTGTCATTAGAAATCAGATGCCGTTAATAACGATATTCGGCCGCCAAACTTAATTGTTACGAAATTGCAAACTCTGCATGAATTGTTAAAATGATGTCAAGAGAAACAAAGTTATTCATTTTGAAGGAAATAGAAGGTAGAAAAGATATTCGTTTCGCTGGATTCAGCGAGAGTCTGAAAAAACAAGACAAAATAAATGGTTGGATGGAAATATTTGACTTGGGAAAAGCTCATGGAGGTTTTGAGGGGAAAAGTTGGACGTATGTAAGAGATATTCTGCTCATTAATGATTCCAGGAATGTCCTTCTTGGAATATGGTTTTTTTTATTTTTTTCAGTATTTTCAGGCCAACAAACAATTTGAGGAAATTTTATATCATTTATTGCAGCTACCACAGACCGAAGATTTTGCCATCCCAAGCATATCTGCAGTACCATGGTACTGACCACCATTTCCTAGCCAATGTAATGTTGTTAGTAAATGTTGTTTAGCAGAGAGAGATTTATTTCTGTTCGTAGGATATTTTAAGCTATGGCCAATATCTATCAAAAGTTCTTCCACTTGTATTGTGCTTAACCTAAAACGTTCATTGTATTCAAATACAGTGTTAAACTGGAAGTTTATTCTTTCCCTGTACAGACGATAGTTTTCATTTTCATCACCATCACTATCACTACTGCTAGACCACATATTTATCAAAATGTATCCAAAATAAGCGTATTTAAATAGCACTAGTACATTTATATATTATTGTCCTTTCACTGGTAGAGAATTCTTCTCATTTCGCTAGTAAGTTACAAGTACTAGTACTTTTGTGGAACACGCCTATAAAAATTCACTAGTAATTTGTAAGTATGGAGTAGTAAAGTACAACTGTAGAAAATTCTTTTGTGGAACAGAAACTCTGGTATTTGTACAAGTTACTAGAGAATTTACTTGTAATGTACAAGACCATACTTTTGTGGAACAGGCCCCTGGTTTCTTCATCCACCCTAACCCCTTTAGAATGTGATTTTTTCCAGAAATTTGCATTTACAAAATTGGAAAATGTTATTACCGAAAAACAGACCACTCTAGACAACAAATTGAACACACTCATCCTTAATAAGAATTCTAGTAAAAACTCGCCTCCATACAGAAGGCATATTAATGAATCCGACTCGGGAGACTTGAAGTTCCACGACCCTGTTATAAATCTTTCTGATACCCAAGTTAGCGCTTCAGATATCCACATCTTGGAAAAAGGCCCTAAATGTAATTGGCCTACTGCCTTTAAGTTCAAAACAATCTATTGCCATTTGTGCTGAAGCTGAGAATGCTATACAAAAACTGCCACTTGACAATCAAACAAAAATTAGATTCAACGTTCTTAAAAAACTCTCTAACCTAATTGAAATCAACAAATCCACAGCTCCTTTATACCGTAAAAAAGCCATTGATTCTTTGAAACAAAAAATCAATGAGAATGATCCGAGTAATATGATCAAGATTATGCAATTAATAAACATCTGACACATTTTAGGTTATTTAAAGCTTCTGAACATAACCTGGAATTCCCAACACATAGGTAGGCCTAAAATGAATTCTCGATTATAGCTAATATCTTGTACGGTACACGACTGGGTGACTTTTAATTTAAAATGAAGGTAAACTGACTTATTTTTTTGAGTGACGTACAATAATAATAAATTTAATTGTGCACAATGTGCAAAATTTACATATTTCATCAAGTAAATTACAATTCACTCAAGGAGCACTTTGTTCAGAGCAAAATTGATTCAGAGAGACTGTTCTCTTCTATCACTTCATTACGTGATATGTATCACACTGTTCATTGCACAATACACATACACATTCCTGGCTGGCCCGGTGGTAGGATTTCTTGGCACAGATACGGTGATGAAAGCCGTGCATTGCAAAGCGTGTCACCAAATGTCTCAACTCATATTCCTCTTTCATCCAATCCTTATTTATCAGTGCGTCTGTACTGTAAAAGCTTTCCTCGATCGAGTCCCTTTTCTCTCGTAGTTCTCGTAACAGCTCCTCGTATGCCGGAGTTTGCTGTAGAGGCATTTGTAGTCTTAAATCCTCTATCAAGAAGGTTTCCCTTGCTAAAACATATACGTACCGGGATTGGGTGAATTTAGATACCCCTAGGACCCTCTTAAGGTATTTCGGTTTCATGCTTTCCAGTTCTCGTAGCTGTTTACATGATTGGTACTCCCATATTACTTCTAATCCGTATGTGAGCATTGGTAGCACTTTGACTTGGAAAAGTTTCATGGCCGTCTCGAGTGACATTCTTTGCAGATGTTTGATTTCACTTATGCTTCTAAGTGCAGCAGCTAATCTCTTCCTTGTGTGTTCTGAGAAGGTAGTTCCGGACTCTTGTAGTGTGATCCCTAGATACATGAACTGGTTTTTCAGTGTTAATGTGTGTCCCCCACATACAATGTAGTCACTTTTCGATAAGCGTCCTCCTCTCCTGAATACCATTAATTCTGTCTTCTTTAGATTCATCCTTAGCTCGTTGTCATCCGCCCATTGTGTGACAAGCTCCATTCCGTTTTGCAAATCTTTTATGTTATCAGCGGCTAGAGCCATATCATCCACATATATGTATATGCTTACATTTTGCGAATGTGTAGGCTATAATTGGTTTTTCTTATTCCCTTTGTTAATGCTTTCTGCCACCAAGTTCAATAACAATTCACTCTCTTGGAAAGTCATAATAGGCTTCTTTCTCCGTTTCTGCTCAATAGCGGACATAATTTATGCAAATTATTTGCAAACCCCGGTCATCATCATCAGTCATTGAGTCATCCAATCTTTTCTTAAGAAAGCTCTTCGTTGCTTGTGCTAATCTGCATTTTATGTCCTGCTTACTTCTGCCATCGTTAGTTATTTTCCTATCCAAGTAACATTATTCATCTACTTTAAGACTTCATTTCCTAATTTAATATTTCCTGCATCACCTGCCTTCGTTCGACTGCACTTCATTACTTTTATTTTGGACTTTCATCTTGTACTCCTTACCCAAGACTTCGTCCATACCATTCAGCAGCTTCTCGAGATCTTCTGCAGTCTCAGATAAAATAACTATCACTGGCAAATCTCAAGGTTTTGATTTCCTCCCTTTGGATTGTGATTCCCTTTCCAAATTCCTCTTTGATTTCCGTTACTGCCTGTTCTATGTAAACATTGAAAAGGAGGTGTGACAAGCTGCAGCCTTGCCTCACTCCTTTCGGGATTGCTGCTTCTTTTTCAAAGCCCTCAATTCTTATCACTGCAGACAGATTTTTATACAGATTGTAGATAATTCTTCGTTCTCGGTATCTGATCCCAATCACCTTCAGAATCTTAAATAGCTTGGTCCAATCAACATTATTGAATGCCTTTTCTAGATCTATGAATGCCATGTACGTGGGCTTGACCTTCTTGATTCGATCCTCTAAGATCAGATGTAAAGTCAGGATTGCTTCACGTGTTCCTACATTTCTTCTGAAGCCAAATTGATCTTCTCCCAACTGAGCTTCAACTTGTTTTTCCATTCTTCTGTAAATAATACGGGTTAAAATTTTGCAGGCATGAGATGCTAAACTATCTTTGCGATAGTTTTCACACCTGTCAGCACCGGCTTTCTTGGGAAACAACATTCTGCCGAAAATAGTTTGGGACTTCTCCTGTCTCATACATCTTGTACAGTAAATGAAATAACCTTGCCATGCTGGTTTCTCCTAAGGCAGTTAGTAATTCAGAGGGAATGTCATCAATTCCAGGTGCCTTGTTCAGGTCGCTCACAGCTCTGTCAAACTCTGACCTCAAAATTGGGTCTCCCATTTCATGAGCATCAACAGCCTCTTCTTGTTCCAGAACCAAATTATCTACATCTTCACCTTGATACAACTTTTTGATATGTTCCTGCCATCTTTCAGCTTTGTCTTCTTCCCTAGAAGTGGCTTTCCATCTGAGCATTTAATATTCATACACCTAGATTTCCTTTGTCCAAAGGTTTCCTTCATTTTCCTGTATGCAGCATCTAACTTTCCTAGGACCATACAACCTTCGACATCCTTGCACTTCTCCTTCAGCCAGTCTTCCTTACCTACCTTGCACTTTCTATCCACTTCATTCTTTAAGCGCCTGTATTCGTTTGTGCCCTCTTCATTTCTAGTGTTCTTGTATTTTTGTCGTTCATCAATCAGGTCTAGTATCTCCTGAGTTATCCACTGATTCTTAGTTGATATTTTCTTCCTTCCTATCATTTCTTCAGCAGCCCTGCTGACTTCATTTTTCATGACTATCCACTCTTCCTCTATTGTGTTTCCTTCAGCCTTTTCATTTAGTCCTTTTGCAACATGTTCCTTGAAACAATCCCTCACGCTCTTTTCTTTCAACTTGTCTAGATCCCATCTTTTTGCATTCTTTCCTTTCTTCAATTTCTTCAGCTTCAGATGGCATTTCATGACCAACAAGTTGTGGTCAGAGTCCACGTCTGCTCCTGGGAAAGTTTTGCAATCCAACACCTGGTTTCTGAATCTCTGCCTAATCATAATGAAGTCTGTTTGATACCTTCCAGTGTCTCCAGGTCTCATCCACGTATAAAGCCGTCGTTTGTGGTGTTTGAACCAACTATTGGCAAGGACCAAATTATGATCAGTGCAGAATTCAACCAGCCGACTTCCTCTTTCGTTCCTTTGTCCCAATCCGAATTCTCCTACTGTATTACCCTGTCTTCCTTGGCCTACCACTGCATTCCAGTCTCCCATCACAATTAGATTCTCGTCACCTTTTCATATGTTCTTTCGATTTCCTCATCATCCACTGAGCTAGTAGGCATACAGACCTGCACTATTGTCGTGGGCATTGGTTTGGTGGCTATCTTGACGACAATAATTCTTTCACTATGCTGGTCATAGTAGCTTACTCGCTGCCCTATTTCCTTTTTCATTATTAAACCAACTCCTGCATTTCCTCTGTTTGATTTTATGTTAATAATTCTAGTTGCCTGACCAAAAATCCAGTTCTTCCTGCCAACGTACTTCACTTATACCAACTACATCTAACTTTAGAGTATTCATCTCCTTTTTCAGATTCTCTAATCTACCGCAACGATTTAAACTTCTAACATTCCATGCTCCGACTCGCAGAATGTCAGTGTCCATCTTGCTGATGATCGCCCCCTCTCATGTAGTCCCCACCCGGAGATCCGAATGGGGGACTAGTTTACCTCTGGAATATTTTACCCGGGAGGAAGCCATCATCAGTACATCATTCATACAGAGAGAGCTGCATGTCCTTGGGAGTTAGTTACGGCTGTAGTTTCCCGTTGCTTTCAGCTGTGTAGCAGTATCAACACAGTTAAACCATGTTGAGTATTATTACAAGGCCATAGCAAACCCCGGATGGAATCAAAAACTTGTTTACAATTCGATAGCGACGGCTGCTCGTAGTCATTTGTTTTCTGTTCGTCAGTATGAAAAAATGCGGTTCAAACTGAGATTGAAACGGAAACTTAGTTTCGGTAAACCGAGATAATAAATTCTGTGGTGAATACCGAAGTGAGCGTTATCCGAAACAATGACTTATCCGAGTTTTGAAAATCTAAGATAACAGCATAAGTTACCGACGTTGGTGAACACGGGCCTAAAACACTTCTCTCACACGTGGTCTCTTTTTACTGGACAGTAACACGACCGATGGTGGATAATTCTTTTTGTGCAACGTAAACACTTGAAATAGACATACCGGCAAAATCTGATGTTAGTTTTGCGATACAGTAAAACCTCGTTAATTCAAAGTCTTTGTAATACAGAAATCGGACTTCCAATTATGTGATTTTGAATTAACAGCCATCTTGTAATTTAGAAATGTCATCCCTCACCAGTTTTTGCGGATTCTGCTTTTCCGTGTACTGCCTGCTACGTGATATTTGGCTTTCCTTAAAACGCTGAATACAAAAGAATTACGACTTCACTCTATTTTCAACTGTAAAACACACTATAGACACACCGAAGTGAGTGAAAGTGCAGAAAGCTACCCCTGCACGTTCCGGAAGACGCGTTCTATCGTGACATGGAGAAATTTTTAATTTAAATTACTCGTAAAATATGGTACTATTAAAAGAAAATGTAAAGTCAGTTTAGAATTAAAAGTCTGAATTGTTTTCTGTTTAAATATGACATATGGGGACAGTTTTCTTCCATCTACGTTATGCACAAAGCATAACAGTACACTCAGCATGGAAAACTAGGTGAACCAGGAGCGTGTTGGCAACCTTGACGCAAATAAAACCTGCACCCCATTTTCATGCCTTAAATTAAAAACATTTATGCGGGGATTATTCGCGTAAATACGGTATTTTTAGAAAGCCCACCCAAACTGTAAACACCATTCGTCAAAATTCGATGCATCCTGACTCTCAAAAAGGAGCAACCTTTTATAGCTTAATTCATAGAGCTGTTCATGTCCCTTTATCTGACGCAAATCGTAAAAAAGAACTCAATACCATCTACTTAATAGCAAGGAAAAATGGTTTTGGCAGGCATTTCATAGACATAATAGTCAGCAAAATTGTTAACAAATCCAGTTCAACTCTGCTTAGAGAACCAAAAAAGAAGACAGATAACTACGCCACCTTCACTTATACCAATAAAGAGATTTATGAAATCACTAATATTCTTAAGAAACATAATGTCATTATTACCTTTAAAAGAGTCAACAATGTAACCAGCACAAAATCAATAACATTGGGAATAAATACGACAAATCAGGTGTATATAAGTTAAATTGCAACCAATGTTCCGCGAGCTACATTGGGAAAACCGGAAGAAGCTTTTTAATTAGATGTAAAGAACACTTCAACGCCGGAAAAAAAAAAAAAAAAAACTCCGCCATGAGCACTCATATAACAGAGTCCAATCCTTCCTTCACCTCCATAGAGCAGGACTTAAAAATTCTTTATTTTCATAATAAGGGCAATTTACTCAACGTTTTAGAAAACATCTTTATTAATATAGACCAAAAATGCAATCCTGCTTACAATTTAAATGAAATTTCAGGAACTGTGAACATAATTTTAGAGGCATTACTCAACAGTTCTTATTTTGAGAAGCCTCGTAACAAGCCTCCACAGAGTCGCTCCCCGCTTATTGGTTCTAGCCTTCCCCTACTCTCCCCTCATCCCAGCTACCATCACACACGGCCTCCACAGTTCGCCTCCATAAACATCCATACACGCTGAGCTAGCCATTCGTGGTTAGGCGAGTATGTAAGTAATCAGATGTGCCGCATTTTATTTTCATTCATTCTTCTTTTGTATTACAAGATGCTTAAAAAACACGCCTACTTTTAATGCTAATAATATCTGTCATTCTCGTTCTAGGGCACTCCACTGCACATTCCACTTATGAAATCACGATCAGATATTCCACCTACTTTTTTTAACACAATTAGAATTAAAGAAGGTTCAACCTATTCAATACAAAGTATGTTGTACAAGGTGTTCACAACATGTTATTTATTATTACTAGCACCGGTTTCGACGCTTAATGGCGTCATCATCAGCTAGAAATCACAAAGTGGGCAGGGTACATAACAAAAAATTGTATACATGATACATGCATTGCAAAGTACGAATGATGGACAGTTTTTACATTAAGAGCTAGATGAATAATGAGTAAAATATGATGGCATAATATAAAGCATAGAGGCGTTATAGTCTAATGAGGTAGGTAGGTATTGTACAATAAAATTGGTCTGATGAATGAGAGTAAAAGTCTTAGTATAATAATAAAATGATGCGGTAAAATTATCCACTCTTCTGTTGTTATCAATGGAGATATATAAGTCCAGGTCCAGTGTTGTGTGTGGTTGGTAAGACCATCAAATATTTGTTTAAGGCCGGTATGCCTGACGTTCAGTGGTTGAATAAGGTTGAATTTTGAGGTCGTCTCTGCTCAACATAGGTGATGAAGCTTAAAAGGAAGAAAAGCTAAGTTAATGAAATGGATAGCTAAAGATAGGTTCGTGGCCGAATGTGATGGAATATGGGACTCACCTTGTTCAGCGTGCTGGTACTGTGTTGTGAAAAGGGTTGTGGATGAGTGAGATAGATGTGAGTAAGTTGAGTGTGAGCGGAGGAGAGGTGGGAGGGGCAGGAAAATAAGAGGGAGGGAAGGAGAGAGGAGGCGAGTGGAAGGGATGGGAAGGCGGAGTTTAAGGCGGGTGAGGGGGATGGAGTGGTGATAGTGTGCGACATAGGAGAGTGTTGTGCAGTGCGTAAAAGATTGATTTCTTCTTCGTGGATTTGATGCCTCTAAAGACTTCGATTAGGAAGTCGAAAAGAATATTAGGTTTTTCTGAAATTTCATTGAGGTTTAGATTGGGATTAAAAAATTGGTCTAAATGAATAAAACAGTTTTCCGTAACATCGAGTAACATCGGTACTAGTAATAATAAATAACATGTTGTGAACACCTTGTACAACATACTTTGTATTGAGTAGGTTGAACTTTCTTTAATTCTAATTGTGAATCTCTGTTCAGTACGGGAAAATGAAGTTCTTAACTCATAATAATACTTTTTTTAAAATCAAGAATTGTCAACATCATCACGCCATCAAGACGCACTCAATACCATTTTACTGGTACCCTCACACATGTTTAACACGTTTGTGCAGTCGCTTAAGTGCAGCCAGTATCCAGTATTCGAGGGATAGTAGGTTCGAACCCCACTGTCGGCAGCCCTGAAAATGGTTTTCCGTGGTTTCCCATTTTCACACCAGGCAAATGCTGGGGCTGTACCTTAATTAAGGCCACGGCCGCTTCCTTCCCACTCCTAGCCCTTCCCTGTCCCATCGTCGCCATAAGACCTATCTGTGTCGGTGCGACGTTAAGCAACCAGCAAAAAGAATAAATAAATAAATTAATTAATTAATTACAAAATAAAAAAATTGTAATGGTCATAGCGTCCGCCATGTCAACTGGCAGTGGGCCCGGTGCGTACGGTATAGACCGACCCCTTACGGTTCAACTGCGCCAATCACTAGCAGCACTTAAGTGCTAGGCCAGCCCCACTCGCTTCCGCTCGCGGTACCGTAGCAGAGGAGTATGGAAATGACTCCACGATTAATCTGGAGTGTTCCATCTCGCGATGTTCCTGGGTCCATCCAGCATCTGGACGATTCTAGAAGAGCCAGCGCAGGTATATAAGAGAGGAATGACGTGCCTGGAGTTAGTGAGAGTTAGACTGAGTTAGATGTTGGTGTGGTTCAGTCGTGAGCGACTGCCAGTGTAGTGAAGTATGTGAACTGCCGTGATTATCGGACTATAGTGTGCTGCAGTGCGGACTGTCGGCGAAGGAGAGAACGTGTAGCCTTGTGACGCGGGACCTTTTGTGTGAGTGTAAAACTGTGTAGTGTGAGAACAGGTGAGAAATGAAGGGGGAGAGAGCGCACGAACTGCGTAAGTGTTATGAGCAAAAGTTGTGTGTAGTCTTGTGTAGTTTAGTGCCTAGCTAATAAATCTTAGTATTGAAGCTACCAGTCTAGTGTTAATTGATCCTACTACCCCGCCAACTCGTTACAATATGTTTATCAATCATCTTCATTCTACTGGAACGTTTTCTTTTTTTGCTATTTGCTTTACATCGCACCGATACAGATAGGTCTTATGGCGACGATGGGACAGGAAAGGCCTAGGAATGGGAAGGAAGCGGCGGTGGCCTTAATTAAGGTACAGCCCCAGCATTTGCCTGGTGTGAAAACGGGAAACCACGGAAAACCATTTTCAGGGCTGCCGACAGCGATGTTAGAACCCAATATCTCCTGGATGCGAGCTCACAGCTGCGCGCGCCTAACTGCATGGCCAACTCGCCCGGTCTACTGGAACTAAACGTTGTGCTCCAAATCACCAAGTTTCTACCGACGCATCGGCAAACTGTATGTCAACACAGTATCATCCCATTAAGAGGGACTTTATTACCAATTTTATTGAACCATCTCATGTGTACGATACACTTAAGAAAATGGAAATTGCAACACCATGAAGGCCTTGGTCATTTGTATTGATTTTCAAGATGTGGAATGATGCCATGTAGGTATGTAAATAATCAAAGTTTCAGACCCATTGGATTGTTGCTACAGGTCTCCCCATGTGATTGGTCGCGGAGGAATCAACTCCAGTATACGGACTCTGGTGTAGCGTAGTTGACTTGCAGTCTGTGCAGTGAAGTGTTCCCCGTCAAACATGCCTCGACAACAGAGAAGAGCACACTATCAACAACTGTCGCCGTTTGAGAGTGCTCGGATAATTGGGCTGTGTGAGGCTGGATCATCGCTAAGGACTGTCGCTGCACGTGTTGGCCGACAGGCATCTACGGTACGTGTATGGCAGCAGTGGTCAAATGAAGGTACCCACACTCGTAGACCTGGCACAGGCCCAGCGCAACAGACAACTGTGAGAGAGGATCACCGCATCATTCGGATGGCCCAGTTGGAACCCCATGCAACAGCAGCGCAAATTTGAGCAGCTGTGGCACCCCATGTTACACAACAAACAGTTGGTAATCGCCTGCGTGCAGCTGGCTTACGGGCCCGTGTCCTTGCAAAAGGTGTTCTATTGACCCCACAACAGCGACGTGTAAGGCTGTCCTGGTGTCGAGAAAAATCGACGTGGATCGACGAATGGCATTGGGTCGTCTTTAGTGATGAATCTTGCTTCTGTCTTGCCCGCAGTGATTGCTGGAATCGTGTGCGCCGACGTACCGGGGAGAGGGGCCTCCCAGATCTTATTGTCGAGAGGCACACAGGGCCAACACCAAGCATTATGGTCTGGGGAACTATTGGCTTTAATGTGAAATCACAGTTAGTGCTTGTTGAGGGCACTATGACTGCTCGACAGTACGTTGATAGGGTACTCAATCCAGTGGTTGTCCCTATGATGGCGAACATTGCTAATGGGATGTTTCAGCAGGACAATGCCCGGGTTCACACTGCACGCATCTCCACGACATCACAATCTTAGAATGGCCCGCCAGATCCTCGGACCTCAGTCCTATTGAGCATGTGTGGGACACGATGAGTCGACAACTGGCCAACCGTCCTCAGCCACCCACAACTCTGGAACAACTGACCCATGCAGTGCAGTAAGCATGGGCCACAATTCCTCAGAAAGCGATCCAGAGCTTTATTGACTCCATGCCTCGACGAATTCATCAAAGTATTGCAGCTCGTGGTGGCAACATCCTGTATTGATTGTTGTCCAAACTTGCGGTCAGAGGGACCTGAAAGTGTAATCATCGAATCACAACCGAACACTCGTCCTGCTTATTCAATTGCAGCAATGTAGCACCACTCCTTCTGGGTGTTGCAATTTCCATTTTTTTCGGTGTTTTTTAATTTTAACAGTATTCATGTGTTGTGCTCAGAACATTCCAGCATATTCTTCAACATTTTAACTGACACATTCAGCAGTCAGACTTATTTTTAATGTGTTTTTGTCCGTGTCCTTTGTGCTTAATCTTAAAACTTTTCGACTGATGATGTCTACAAGATAGATGAAACATGTTCTGTTATTTTTTAAATGTTATTTAAGTTATTAAATACATTTTTTTAGTATTGTAAAGGTGGAACATTCGACCATACCTTTTAAGTACACAGATACAATAAGCGTCAAACAACAACTGCTAGCAAAGCTGGGTGAGTTGGCTGCAGAGCAAATAAACATAGGGGGTAAGTCTGGTTAAATTTCTTCTTCCCATTTGCTTCTGTTTCTTTAAAGCCCACTTCATTCTTTCTTTATCGTTTCCTTCCCTGTTTTATTTCAGATCTCCCACAAGATTATATCTTCGGGGTTTGTTTTCCACAACCAAGTCCACGTCGTCCCAATCTAATTCTAAGGAGGCCCTTTCCCCATACAACCATATACTCCAACACTCAATATCTTATATTTATTCATCAGTTTATTGTAAGAATTTAGATACAAGCTGTGAATAACGTATTTGCAGGTGTAGTCTCCTATAAACGGAAACAAGAAGATAAGTTCTCACAGTGTTTTATGTTCTAATCATATGTTCTTCAACAAATCTCTGTGACTTCTAAAGTTGTGTTTTAATGACTTTTTATTATTCACACTCCTTTAATGGTGTCATGCTTGTTATCTACGAAACCTTTCAGGTTATTTCTCTTCATACCTTTTTATAGTGTTTTCAAGACATTTTGAAGAATTACTGTTTTTCAAGAATTTTTATGAACATAACTTAAGAAGTGAATTTTAGTTGTTCAATCTTTTCTAAGCAGCTGAAGATATTAAAAAAAAGAAAAGGGCGAAAGATGTTCTGCTTTTAAAATAATTTCATTATGTATATATGAGTGGCTCAGTGCCATAGGTGCCTAACCCACAAATTTAAAAAATACCGTTAATCTGCTATAATGGACTCCTAATAGTTGCCTCTATCAGGACCAGACTTGCCTACTACATTCCAGTAGCTTGATTGGTGCTGCCACCTGCAATTATGTTAGGCAACTTCTATAACCTTCAGTTCCTTTAGTGCCAGCTGTGCCTATCCAACATCAAGATGGCTGAAGAGAGCTGGATTGTGGAAATGCTCCTGGAGGATAATTACGATGGCAGCGGCAAGGACCAAGGTTATGAGCATAACTATGCTGATTTCAAATCCTCAGGTAATTTAGAATAGGTACACATATTGATAATGTTAGGTAATAAGTTGAATGGTTTGTGATTAATAGGGAAAACATGTAGTTGGTTAGGCATTTCTAGCTCTGACTGAAGTAAATGAAATTGTATTGTGCTTAGGCATAACTGATTGATACTTTAATGGTGATTATGTTATGTATTAAATTTGGTACTATTTCTAACATAATGAGTAACTGAAGAGGATAAGTTCTGGCT
Organism: Anabrus simplex; assembly: GCF_040414725.1. Taxonomy (NCBI): domain Eukaryota; kingdom Metazoa; phylum Arthropoda; class Insecta; order Orthoptera; family Tettigoniidae; genus Anabrus; species Anabrus simplex. Next base: position 43,217,311 of record NC_090266.1, on the reverse strand, counting down.
ATAAAAATATTAATATGAGTAATTCAGAAAGTCCATTATAAATATGATGTTGGTTAGGCAAGGTTGGCTCTGATCTACCGATGCATTTTCAGATGCAGGAAGAAAAGATGGGCCTACAGCTGTTACATCTGTATGTGATTCTATTTCACAAACCTCAGGTAAAATTTCTTTATAACTGTTAGGTTCAGAAATATATGATAGATTTTATATGAAATAGTTTTTAATCATACATTACAATGAAACTATAAGTGCAGTGGAGATAATGTTCTAGAGACCTGTTGTTGACAGTTAATGTAACTTGGTTACAGGTAACTCAGAACCACAAGGAGCTGCATCTGAAGCAGAAGTATCTCATAACATAATTCCTGAAATGTCAAACATGACACCAAATGAAGACAGGAATGATCAAATAGAAAATGTGGACTTACCTAGAAGAAGAAAAAGACCAAAGCAGCCAGAAAATCATAAGAAATATATTAGGAAGTACAAACGTAACCATGGTGAGGAATATGTATCCGTTACTGGAAAGTTAGTACCAAGAAAACAGTGTTCCTTGGATTCATGTGGTTGCCAGCTACAGTGTGATAAACTTATTTCTTCAGGTAGACGACAGCAAATTTTTGATGGTTTCTACCGAATGCATTGGTCTCTAAAAAATGCATTTATCAGTGGGCAAGTTGAAGTAAGATACATCAAGAGACAATATACTAAGAAAGTGGTATCTCGAGGAAGCAAAACTAGAGTGTATAGACTCCAGGATGAGAAGGGTGAGGATAAGATAGTGTGTAAGAAATTTTTTCAAGGTACATTAGCAATTTGTGATGGTACAATTACTAATGCTCTTAAAAGGAAACAAGCCAGTGGTACACCGGAAAGTGATAAAAGAGGAAAACATATGCCACACAACAAAACCAGCCCTGGTGATGAAAAGAGAGTTTGTGACTTTGTAAATAAATTCCCAACTTACGAGAGTCACTATTGTCGTCGAGACAGTTCTCGTAAATATTTATCCCCAGATCTGAATATGGCTATCATGTTTAAGCTGTACAAAGAAGAATGTTCCAATCATGGACACAAAGCTGTGTCACTTTACATGTTTCGCCACATTTTCAATACAAAGTTTAATTTACACTTTAAGCAACCAAAAAAAGACACGTGCAACACATGTGATGAACTTCAAGCTAAGATGATTGGATTATCAGATGGTCTTGAAAAGCAGAAGCTACTTGAGCTACATGAACTTCACCTGCTGAAGGCAGATGGCATCCGGGATTTAAAAAAGAACGATATTGAGGAAGCTCGTGCCTCTAACGGTAGGAAACAAGTTCTTGTATTTGATCTTCAGAAAACTCTCCCTACTCCATTATTAACAACAGGAGTAGCCTACTATAAACGGCAGCTGTGGGTGTATAACCTTGGAGTCCATGATGAGGTTACCGACTGTGGACACATGTATGTTTGGGGAGAACATATTGCTTCTCGTGGTCCTCAAGAAATTGCTTCATGTCTTTTATACCACATCAGAAACTGTCTTCCATCAACAACAAGGGAGATTGTACTGTACTGTGACAGTTGTGGTGGTCAAAACCGCAATATCAAAATGGTTCTGATGCTACATTATATCATTGAAACTTTAGAAAACATTGAAGTGATCCACCAGAAGTTCTTTTTACCTGGGCATAGTTTTTCCACTTGTGATCAAGACTTTGGAATTATAGAAAGGGAAAAGAAATATCATCCTCACATTTTTCATCCAGAAGATTGGTGTGATGTTATAGAGAAGGCTAAGAAGCAACGACCAAGATTTGTTGTTCATAAAATGACTAGTGATCTGTTCTTCAGCACAAAGGCTATGGAAGAAAGTATTACTAACAGGAAAGTAAGTACGCACAAGGAAAAAGTGGAATGGTTGAAGATACGGTGGCTTAAGATACAGAGAGAGTACCCAAAGACCCTGTTTTATAGCTACAACAGCCATGAAGATGGGATATTCCAGACAGTTGATCTCTCAAAGAAATCTGTTCGAGGCCGAACCATCCGCCAGTTACCAAGTTCTCTAGAGCATCTCTACCCCACAGGCAGGAAAATATCAAAAGAGAAATTAAAAGATTTACTGGATCTGATGAAATATATTCCACCACAACACCACCATTTCTACAGATCACTTCAGGAACAAGAAGAAAGTGAAGTAGACGAAGATTGAAAACAATAAGGAGATACCGCAGATTATGTATTGTCAAGAGCAGATTCAAATATTATTAATTTCTGTCATTTAAATTCCTTTAGAGGTAAAGACTGAACTTATTTCAATAGTTCCTGCTGAAAATGAGCATTAAAAAGTTCCTTATATCTAAGTCCATTGTTGCCTAACCAGCAATTTTGTTTGTGAAGCGTGTTCTAGTTCAGCGCCAAATTTGCCTATAAGTTTGTGATTTAATTTGGTTGGGAATAATTAGTGCCAATTTTTTTATTGTTATGTATGTGAAAAAACCATATTTGTACTAAGTAATGCAATAAAAAGTAATATTTAAGATGCACTTGTCATTTTTCAATCGCAGTCTAACTTTAACCTAAAATATCTCAAAATGAAGTAAATGTGGGTTAGGCAACTATGGCAATGAGCCACTCATATAACTCGTGTAAATATACATCATATTGATGAGGTGGACCTATTTAAGAATATTTCTCTCCACCGGTCATATCAGTATGGACCATAAACACAAAGTTTATAACTTGCATTAAGTGGTGATTGATTGATTTGATGATAGATCACCCCAATGTAGGTCTTTCCTTAGGCTGCTCGTCCACTGGAAGCAACTATGCGCGATTACGAGGTCAGGCGACTACGTGCGTACTAGCGCGACTGATCCCAAAGCGAAGATTGTAACGGAACCGCGTCCACTGCAAGCGATCTCGAGTGGCCGACTCACGCGATTATAGGCGATAACAGGCGACAAGCGATGGATCCCACTCGAATGGGATTTGCCGCGTGTAGTCGCCTGTATTCCATGGTTCGTGCAAGCATCCGGTTAGCTGTCGTCGTCATACGCAACATTATTTTTATCATTACTACATTTGTCATGGATGTAGATGGTGAAAAGTTGATAAGTGCTGTTTGTGAAAGAACACCACTATGGAATATGAAAGATAAACGCTATTATTCTCGAGGTATACAGCGCAAAGTATGGTCGAAGTTTGCAGAGGAAGTGGGTGTTGATTATGTTAAGTAAAAAAGCAAAGTTACCTCCGTACAGGCCATGAAGGCCATGAAGGCCCTTGGGGGAGTGAAAGGTAAAGGCTTCCAACATCGTTAACTTCGGCACGTGTTGGGGTAGAGTGGTTGGCTCTACGCCCGGCCGCCTTTGCCCCCAGGAATTAACCTGGTACTCATTTTTGGTGTAGGCTGAGTGAACCTCAGGGCCATATGCCCCTCCGGAAGTGGAAATCTAGTTCCTTAAATTTTACGACTTCCTGACGGGGATTCGAACCCACGTCCTTCCGGGAGAACTGAGCACGCCTTTACCGCCTCGGCCAGGCAGCCCCTGATTATGTTAAATACCCTTATTAATTAATTAATTTATTTATTTACTAGCTGATGTACCCGTACTTCGCTACGGGATTCTCAGAAAGATTGATTCTATGGCTTTCCTAACTGAAGTCCATTACAAAAACATCAGTAGGAAAGTAGCGATTAAAAGCAATGTAATAATATAAAATATTCGATCAAATGAAAAACCGTACACATTCTCACTTTTAACAATTAGTAGCTACTACGGTGCCCATCTAACAGACCAAAGTTCCAGAGCTGGAAAGACCAGGCCGCAGACAGCCGTGATCACTCCTTTGCCATTTTTCTGTTAAATATGCACACTGCTCATTCCAATCAGTGCCTCAGAGTAGGGATTGAATAGCTCGAATGCTATGATGAACCAGTGTGTTATGTACGAGTAGTATCAGAAAATTTATGAACCAGAGGAATGGCATGCTAAAGAAGAAAGTTGTCTAGCTCCCAGCTACTTCCTGCCAATATTCAAGCAGACTGTTACACTCGGTACGACCGGGCGTGTTGGCCGTGTGGTTAGGGGCACGCAGTTGTGAGCTTGCATCCGTGAGATAGTGGATTCGAACCCCACTGCCAGCAGCCCTGAAAATAGTACTCCGTGGTTTCCCATTTTCACACTAGGCAAATGCTGGGGCTGTATCTTAATTAAGGCCAAGACCGCTTCCTTCACACTCCTCGCCCTTTCTTATCCCATCGTCGCCATAAGACTTATCTGTGTCGGTGCGAAGTAAGGCAAATTAAAAGAAAATACTCGGTACGAAGCAGTTATCCTATGTATCGGAGATGAGTGACAACAGAAGAAACAAAGTACATCACAACAAAAAATGGTCAATGTAATGTTATTTTTGATAAATTTTATGAGCTTTCTGTATTGCAGGCCTTCACATTTAGTTTTCTTCCGACTCTGTGATATTAGGGCGTCTTATAAAATCATTTATAGCGTAGATTCTAGTACCTTATTCTCCGACTTTACATACGGATTTTCATTAAATCCTGTTTACCCATTTTCTCGTGACTCGGCGCTGATATGGACTTAGTAACAAAAATCCAAATTCATGAATATCTGTGCAATTATAATCGGTACGGTAACAATGTATAAGACGTAAATGATCGGAAATTTAATACCGGTACTATATAACTTTAGTTATGTAGTATTTATCGATACGACCACTAATGACATAATTATTTGGCAATTAAATGTTAAGTCTTCTCCTAAACTACCATTCCACTCAGCGCGAATAAAATTATTTATGGCCTAGATTATTGCGAGTTATTCCCCGACTTTGCATACCGATTTTCATTAAGATAGGACCACTAATAACAAATATTTGAGAATTCCATTTTTGTCCTTCCACTAAACTATCATTTCTCTCAGCCTGAATACAATTGTTTATGGCCTAGATTGTAGCGACTTATTCTCCGACTTCACCTACCGATTTTCGTTAAGGTACAATCATTAATAACATAAATATTTGAGAATTAAATTTTAGGCCTTCCCCTAAACTGCCATTTCACTCTTCTTGAATAACGACCGCTAATAACATAAATATTTGAGAATTAAATTTTAGGCCTGCCCCTAAACTACCATTTCAGTCAGCGTGAATAAAATTATTTATGGCCTAGATTGTAGCGACTTTGCATACCGATTTTCATTAAAGTCTCTTCAGTCGGTTCCTCGTGATGCGTGTACAGACAGACAGACAGACAGACAGACAGACATTATGGAAAAGTAAAAAGTGCATTTCCTTGTTACTGTGGACACGACTGATGCAGAAATACCATCTTTTTCAAATTCTGAGCAATGTACAGACAAAACTCTTATTATATTTATTTATTTATTTATTTATTTATTTATTTATTTATATAATATGCCGGACTGAGTAGCTCAGACGGTAGAGCGCTGGCCTTCCGAGCCCAACTTGACAGGTTCGATCCTGGCTCAGTCCTGTGGTATTTCAAGGTGCTCAAATACGTCAGCCTCGTGTTGGTAGATTTACTGGCACGTAAAATAATTCGTGGAGGACAAAATTCCCGTACCTCGGCGTCTCAAAAATCATAAAAATGTAGTTAGCGTTGCATTAAACAAATAACTTTATTATTGAAAATCCACAGCCTGTTTCCAGTAATTCGACCGGGTCAGGAATGGAATGAATGAAGCCCCCACCTAGCGGCGAGGATAGATGTTGTGCCGGCTGTCGAAGCCTGTTGCACTCCTCTGGGACAATGATTAATGAATGACAGGTGAAATGAAATGATATTGGAGAGTATTGCTGGAATGAAATATGATAGGGAAAACTGGAGTACCCGGAGAAAAACCTGTCCCGCCTCCGCTTTGTGCAGCACAAATCTCACATGGAGTGACCGGGATTTGAACCATGGAACCCAGTGGTGAGAGGCCGGTGCGCTGCCACCTGAGCAACGGAGGCTCTTATAACTTTATTATTATTTATAATTTATAATATTTTATGATTTCAATACGGGAACATGTGCAGTTCCTGTTGTAATATAAAATGCAAAAAAATAAATGAAAAAAGCAAATTTAAGGGGAAACAGTACTTAAGAGAGTATGATTGAAAACAACATTTAGAGTCTTTTCAAATTAGATTTAAAGGTTTTGTATTTCTGTTTAACCCTTTTTAATTTTTTTCTTATGGATTGTGTGCTTTTCTCTCGATTTTGTGTTTTACACTGATAAATTAAATTGTATACTTACCGTAATTCGATCTTTGATTCCTTAATAAATATAAATAAATATAAAAATATCAACACTTTTTAATAACTATTCATATCACTTACTTTAGAGTCTCAGTTAAACGTTCCAGAGGTGTTATTGTCCACCTGAAGTTTGACGTTGTGACTATGTTTGGCTCCATTGCATTCAAAATATAATGAAACGTTTCTGGACGCATCCGGCAATAATCAAAGAACTTCTGGGGGTCTTTGTCTGGATCATTGTGCAGATGATGGCATTCTCCCGTTGGCTTCATTTTAGCTAGTATTGGGTTTACCCAGCACCGATGTCTTCTTTTGCGATTTTTCCTCCGACGCCTCGTCAGGTAAGGACTCTCCAGAATGTAAACTAAATCCTCATCATCCTCTCACAGAATATTTAATACGTTTAATAACTTGACAACCTCCACTACGGAAACACACACAGACCTGTACGGAGTACAGATGCCGCGCGAAGTCGCCTGCAGTGGACGACCCCAGTCACGTGTAATCGCATGAATCAAAGTCGCCTGTAGTCGCCTCATCTCGTAATCGCGTGTAGTCGCTTCCAGTGGACGAGCAGCCTTATAAATACACCTAGGTACTTACAGTGATCTCCTTGGTATTTTCACTATTCAACACTGAGGATATTTTCTCTTGGTGAAGCTTATGACCTGACTTTTCACCCCCCTTTACCACCTCGCTATAACAACTGTGCTGTCCATTTCACATTGTTGTGGTCTTTTTTCAGTTGCTTATAATCCTGTATCCTATTTATCACCCTTTAGGATGAAATTCCAAACCTCTCTGCAGTGCTCACATGGAATAAGAGCAGATGACATGCTTGATGGTGATTCATCTGTCAGATGGGGAAGTAAGTCCTGAAGCAGACTGTTGGTGCTGTTTTACAGGAGTAGGCTGTGTGCTGGCAGTGGGTTTCACCCTCTCCTTTCCTACTATCATATATATCACGTCATCCTTTTCATCTCATTAACTCCTCTGATGAGGTTGATGCCAGGATGGATGGGCATCATCTATTCATAAGAATTTGCTACGAAGAATCATCTCACTTCATACTCTCACCAGTAGAGAAACAGGACAAGGGTTGAATGTACGTACGTACATACACTATAACATCATCCACAATTTTTTTTTTTTTTTACAGATGTGTCTTAATATAATCGGAGTTAATACTTTCCCCGAGCTTACAAGCAACACATCAAGCTAGCTGGCCTGTAATTATCTGCTTTACGTTTATCCCATTTCATTTGTACATTGGGGCTACATTAAAAACTCTCCATTCATTTGGTTTAGCTCCTCCATGCAAAAAATGTAATCAGATACGTATTTCAGATATGGCACAATATTCCAGCCTGTTGCCTTTAGTATGTCCTCAAGAAATCCCAGTTGATTTTGTAGGTTTCACGTTTTATATCTTTTTGTAAATACTGTATCTTTATTATCATTGGTAAATTTCAGTAATTCGCCAGTATTAGTTGCCTTCTCAGCATGGACATTATCCTTATATGTAACTATCTTTACATACTGTTGGCTGCTGACTGAATGGTTCTGCCTTCTGTAACTGCTCACATCTACCGTATAATCCCAAATATCACCCGCCACCGAATAAGACCCGCACCCTAAATTTGAGATGGCAAAATATGGAAAGGAATAAAAAATTAAATAAGTATTTAATTTATTTAATGTATTTAATTTAATCTATTAAATTTTCTTCAAATATACCACAAATATAAATTCAAACAGCTTACAATTAATAAAGTCATCACAAAAATCTTGAATAAAATCGGTCCAATACTCGGATCATTCGCAATTCACCGTCGTCATCTGAAGTTTCACCATAGGAACTTCCATTGCTGGCAGCTTTCCACAAATAGTCATCCTTACTACCATCTACTGAATTTGAAATTCCACATTCCTTAAAACTTTCGGACACTAGATCGTTGGGAATGTGTGCCCATGCGGTCATGATCCAGCTGCATATCCCACTTCAGGCCTCTTCACTCGTCTGGTTGGTGTTAACACGTGATCACCATCAGACATCCATTCGGTGTACGACTGTTTCATTGCAGTTTTGAAAGGCCGGTTCACGCACACATCCAACGGCTGTAGAATAGAAGTGAGTCCTCTGGGAATTATCGCAAGATTGGTTTTTCCTTTCCTTATCATACATTTTACAGCGTCAGTTATATGTCCTCGGTAACTGTCCAACACAAGGATGTTTCGTTTTTGTAACAAAGCTCCCGGGCAACATTGCCAAACGCACTTCACCCAGTCCTCAACCAACGCACTGTCCATCCAGCTGGACTCATGTATTCCAACAATAACCCCTGACGGCAAGTTTCCTTTCAGAAGTGTTTTCCTTTTCAGAACCACATATGGAGGGAGTTTGGTTCCATCCGCTAATACGCACGTTACCATGCATCGTTGCTTTTCGTTACCACCTGTTCTGATGGTTACACTTTCACAACCCTTCGTATCCACTGCATTTTCCAACTGCATTTCAAAATAGACAGGTGTCTAGTTAGCATTCCCAATTTGCGATAGCAAATAAGAATTTTGTAATTTATAAGTGCACAACGTGCTCCCAAGCTACACACAACGTCAAATCAACAACAGCAATAATTGTTACATCCACACACAACTGCGAGGAGAAGGAGCCTTTACTCCAGTCAAATGCTATATAGCATAATTCAACACAGGACCTTATGATTTACCTTCCAACACAAACAGCACGGATTTTATGTGTGCACGCTTTAGAAATCTACATTTCCGCTCAAGTCTCAACTGAGTTAACACAATCTCATATATTGCTTCTCAGCATTCACATGTGTTTTTATGTATATACTGTATATATGGTGACACAAAACTCATACTTGAGAATTTAACATTTTAAAGTGTAATTTATACCTACAATGCAGGGATTTTAACACACGTTTTATTCCTACAGTTACCATTAAGTGTTCATAATAATATCTATTTATCAAGACTTCAAGGACAAAACTAATTAGTTTTTAAAAATTAAGGCAAATTAACATTGAGCAACAAGATTCTATCACAGTGTACAGTTGAAGTTTCAGGAAACAAGGAAATGTAACCCACAAGGTTAACAAATTGTGATCAACACAAATGCTCTTTCTGTGTTACCATACATGTTTTACAAAGCTAGCATCTAATTTCAGAAAAACTCATTCCTGTGAACAATTCAAACTTTTATGAATGCGTTTTTATGTATGTTATTCATGAAAAGACAGTGAATACCAAGTTCCAATTCGACGATTGTCCCCAACCATGAGAATAATTTTGACATGTTATCATCGTATGACATTCTTTGTTAGATCTAGTAATGTTTTATGATTGCATGATGTGTTATATGTGATTGAGTGACCAGCTGAGGATGACCTAGAAAGTTTGAAACCTGTCCTGTGGTTTTAATTTTTAATTTAATAAGTAAGTATCGATTAGGTGGAAGCCACCTTCTCATTGTATTTGTAAGTAAGAATTTTGCTCCCTCAAGTGAATAATGCGATGTGAAAAGCCGTTAATTTTTCTTCATATGCCCCATGGAGACGACGTGAAATAGACGTACACCTCCGAATGTACAATCCCTTTCTCCGATAAAAGTTTGGGATCCATCCGCGGCTTGCAGTAAAACCCTGTGTTTTGAGATCTCTAGTGCTTTCAATTGACACATTTTGCTAGAAACACCATATCCTAACTCTTTTTCTATCACAAATTTGTGGAGTCGTCGTTCAATTTCCGGATACACTGCACTCCGCCTGCAGAACTCTCTGTGATCGCCGTTACTTTTTAGAAGTTTTTCCTTCTACCGCCAATCACGAATACACGATTCATCAATATCGTACTTTCTGCCCACTTACAACTTTAAGTTTCTCGCGCTCAGTAAATGACCACAGACACCATTGTGAATCCATCACTTACTATCGAGGCAGCACTTTCACGGGACAGATAAGGAACTCTAATGTGAGCGAGGTAGACTTCTGTAACCAACAGTCTCGACTCTTGGAGAGTACGATATCCCGTGAGATCTGTTGTTCGCGCACCCAGCATGCCAGCAACACTTGTGAAACAAATGAGGACCGAGCATCTGCGGCAGCGGCTTTCATATTTACTGCATATTTACCCATATTCTTTGATTTACCGTATTTCATTACCTTACATTTAGTGTTTACATGCTACTGTAATAATATTGAGAAAAATCGATCTTGTTTTCTAGAATGCAACAGAAACACAATAAGACATGTGGTATATATATCAATCAATCAATACTGATCTGCATTTAGGGCAGTCGCCCAGGTGGCAGATTCCCTATCTGTTGCTTTCCTAGCCTTTTCCTAAATGATTTCAAAGAAATTGGAAATTTATTGAACATCTCCCTTGGTAAGTTATTCCAATCCATAACTCCCCTTCCTATAATTGAATATTTGCCCCAGTTTGTCCTCTTGAATTCCAAATTTATCTTCATATTGTGATCTTTCTTACTTTTATAACCGCATTCAAACTTATTCGTCTACTAATGTCATTCCACGCCATCTCTCCGCTGACAGCTCGGAACATACCACTTATGATACAATTAAATTTCAGCGAAGTGCGTAAAGAAAATTAATGCTAATGTCACAGCATATGAATGCATTGTACATGGCAACTAATCATACTGCAAAAAATAACAGACCCTAGACTGATTTTGAAGGTTTGGTTACATTGTTACGCAAGCTGAATGTTACTGATTCAGAGAAGTATGAGAATGATACACAATGCAGAGAATCGTAGCTTGAATTACAGCCGTGGCTGTGCTATGAAGAAGGAATTGCGAAGTGTAAATTATGCAGTAACTTTCGTAGTATTGCCGATAAACATTCTAAAGATGTATCCGAATTTTCAGGACCATTTAAATTGGAAACGTTTAAAACATATGAAAAATCCTATCCTCACTCAAAGTGTCAGGAGGCTGAAAAAATGGTGTAACAGCCCCAAAGGGCCTTGGCCTACCAAGCGATCGCTGCTCAGCCCGGAGGCCTGCAGATTATGAGGTGTCGTGCGGTCAGCACTACGAATCCTCTCGGCCATTATCCTTGGCTTCTTGGCAGAGGCCGCCATCTCACCGTCAGATAGCTGCTCAATTGTAATCATGTAGGCTGAGTGGACCTCGAACCAGCCCTCAGATCCACGTCAACATCCGTAACCTGGCCGGCAGGAGGCTGAAAGTTTCATGAAAAATCCTGAATGTGTACTTAAAAAAAAAAACAAAAAAAAAAAAAAAACCCAAACGAACCCTATACTGATTTCGAAAGTTTGTTTGCATTGTAAAGCAAGTTGAATGTTACTGGTGGGAAATCAAACAGGCACATGTAGTGTAATTTTAAAAGACGCTGACCTTGAAGGTGACTGGTGATTATTTGGGTTAGTATCTCTTAAAATATAAATTTCCATTCTTATATGAACTGAGACTATACTACTTCAGGCCACATTTCAAAACTAATACGTAGCTTGATCCTAGTCTAACCTGTGGTGTTCATAATGTATATTTGCAAAAAATGTGCTGGCTCCTGATAAAAAGGGGCTGGCTGCTGAATTATTTCTATTTTCTTCTACCCCTGTATATATATATATTTTTCCTAGTTGTTTTACATCGCACCGACACAGATAGGTCTTATGGCGACGGTTTAGACAGGGAAGGGCTAGGAGTGGGAAGGAAGCGGCCATGGCCTTAATTAAGGTACAGCCCCAGCATTTGCCTGGTGTGAAAATGGGAAACCACGGAAAACCATCTTCAGGGCTGCCGACAGTGGGGTTCGAACCTACTATCTCCCGAAAACTGGATACTGGCCGCACTTAAGCTACTGCAGCTATCAAGCTCGGTACATGTGGTATATTGAGTGCGGTAACCGTATTCAAATCTATTTCAATAACCCATGTAAATGTAGTAAATATTTACGAGAATGAATGGCTTGAATACGACCCGCACCCAAGATTTAGAACCAGTCTTTTGGGGAAAAAAGTGCAGGTGGTATTCGGGATCATACAGTACTCTCCAAATAAAATCCCATGGCACAAGAGCCCTGGAAGGGCTGTGGTTTACCAAGTGACCACTGCTCAGCTTGAAGGCCTGCTATTGGGATTGTAAATAAAGGGTACAGATCTCTGCACATGGTTATGAGGGTGTTTAGGGGTTGTAGTAAGGATGTAAAGGAGAGTGCATATAAGTCTCTGGTAAGACCCCAACTGGAGTATGGTTCCAGTGTATGGGACCCTCACCAGGATTACCTGAATCAAGAACTGGAAAAAATCCAAAGAAAAGCAGCTCGATTTGTTCTCGGTTATTTCCGACAAAAGAGTAGTGTTATGTTGCAATGTTTGGGTTGGGAAGAATTGAGAGAAAGAAGAACAGATGCTCGACTAAGTGGTATGTTGCAGGTTATAAACTTCATTTTCCTTGTCCGTATTGAAGATCTACTTGTGATACAATTCCTTTAGGTTTGCCAATTGCCACCTTTTCAATACAATAAAAATATATTACAAACTTACATATTTATTATGATGTTTACATGGTACATGTTTCGCTCCTTTTCGTGAGCATCATCAGCCAAACTATCATTAATCTAAGGTTGTGTAAGATCATAAAACAATTCTATTGGTTCAAGATTACTCTTATAAAACTAATTGACAATCTTATAACATTTTAAAAGTCATACAACAATAAAATTATGTCTTAAGTTAACACTTTTTGTTTAAAATCTTCTTCAGTCCAAACATTTTATCGCCGAAACTCATCCAGTGAACATCTTTTAAAATTGTTTAAAAAATAAGAATAAAATAAAAAAAACTTTGAAAGATCGCGAAAGACATATATTTTTTAAAAGAATGTTTAAAATTCAAACTAGTACCAAAGTTTTTGAAATCTGTACAAAGACGAAACTTATCTATGCCAAATTTAGTAGACACTCAAAACAAAGTAAATGAAATCTGGCTAAAAAACGAGATAAAAACACATTACAGAAAAAAGTCGTTTTTAAACTTACAACTTTTAATCGTACACATTTAGAAATCTCTGACCTTGTAACCCCATTAGAATGGCAATCAGTACAAGAAGTTACTAATGAGAAACTCGTTGATATATTAGAGAAGAAACAAAGAACTATAGAAAACAAAATATCGCATTTAAGAGAGAAAAAAACAAAATCCGAAAAACATATTACAAGAATAAAACAGACTAACTCAGACCTTAAAAACATCCCAACCACTGTAAATTTATCAGATGTCACCTTCACGGATAGTGAAATGAGCTTACTGAACAAAGGATCAAAATTTAATTGGCCTAACCATCATCAAATAGATGACGTAATAACCACTGTAGCTGAAGTAGAATCTAATATAGGAAATTGCCTTTAGAATCGCAAAGTGATACAAGATTTGAAGTTAAAAAGAAACTTTCAACCTTATTAAAAGAAATAAATAACAACTTAAATCCCGACCTCACTAAACAAATCAAAGAATTAAAAACTAAAATTAACGAAAGCAACATAATAGTAACCAAAGCTGATAAAGGAGAAACTACAGTTATTTTAAATAAGCAAGATTACATTAAGAAAACAGAAGAATTTTTCTCAAATGGAGCCTATTCGATAATACAGAAAGATCCTACAACCAAAATTCAACGAAACCTAAAGAAATTACTTAAAAATTTGTCTTTTCTCTTTAATGATCTAGAATGTCAGAAGCTGATAAATATGAATCCCAAAATACCAACAGCCAGAGCCATGCCTAAAATCCATAAAGCTAACATACCTATGCGACCTATAATTAACTGCATGAATAGCCCAACATATAAGACCTCTAAATTTATACATCATTTTTTGAAAAAGCACTATAAATTTTACAATAATTCTACGATTAATAATTCAATAGAATTCTGTGATAAACTAAATAAATTCGAACTGCAACCACATCATAAAATGTGTTCAAATGATATAACTAATATGTACCCCTGCATACCGATCAACGAAACCATTAATATAATCAAAATAAATTTATTCAATCATAGTAAATTAAGTAAGTGTGAAATAGAAGAATTCATAAATGTATTAAGATTTACTTTAAATAATAATTACTTCACATTTAATCAAAAGATATATTAGCAAATGTGCTTAGGAATGGGTGACCCTGCATCAGGTATACTAGCTAACATTTACATGGATCATTTAGAACACGTTAAAATTTTAAATAACATAGATGGACTAAACCTTTGGTTAAGATGCGTGGATGACACGTTTGTTATAATAGACAGTAAACTGAACAGTAGTGATAATATTTTGGATTTCTTAAATAAATTAGACAGTAATATAAAATTCACTAAGGAAGATGAAAGGAACAATTCATTAAGTTTCCTAGATATAAATGTAAAGAGAGCAGGAAACAAATTTGACTTCCAGATTTATAGAAAACCGACGTTTACTCCAGTAACGATCAAAAATGAGTCACTCCACCCCAACTCTCACAAACAGGCAGCATTTTTGAGTTTGGTTTACAGAGCCCTAAAAATTCCACTAAGAAACAGGAATTTAAAGAAAGAACTTGATTTTATAAAACATCTGGCACTCAATAACGGTTACAAAATAGAAATGATAAACAAAATCATTAATAAGGTGAAAATAAAATTGGCCACTAATCTTCTACCAGATAAAAATGAAAAATCCAAATTTGCAACTTTCACATTTACTAACCCAGCTATATACCAAATCACTAATACTATCAAAAAACAAAATATTAACATTGCTTTCAAGACCCAAAACACGAACCGAAACGTTTTCTTCAACCACAATAAAGTTAATACAAATAGTGATCAATACCAAGGATCTGGAATATATAGGCTCACGTGCGCAGAGTGCAATTTTTCATACGTTGGCCAGACTGGCCGAAGCTTTATAATAAGATATCTAGAACATGTAAATGCAGCCAAACACTGGAAACATTCTGCAATGAGTACACACATGCAAGAAACTGGACACAGTTTTACAACTATTGAAAGGGATTTAAAAATCTTAAGAAGAGTAGAAAAAGGAAAAGAAATGATCGAATTGGAAAACTTATGCATTCATTTAGATCAACAATACAATAAAAATAAAAACCTAAATGACAAAATAGAAATAAAGAATCCCATCTTATTACAATTACCAGAACTAATACAAATACTCAAATCAGATATAAATAAATTCTATAAACATTTTAATCCGATAAAAGTCAATGGCTTATTGACACAAACAAACTCAACTCCTCCCCTCACTTCCCCTAGACTATCCCCTCCACAGTCTACTGCAGCTACCAATGCGCCGCCTACCTTAACTTCCCCTTCCCCCTCCCCGCCAAAACGTAAACTCATCCACACTCACTCATACAACACAAGAAGTGCAAACAGGATAACAAGTAGTTCTCAAGAGGCTAGGAGTAACACCAAACAATTACGAAGCAGAAAGGAAAGTAAGTGACAATTCTTCCAATAAGATGTTATACAGAAACACAATCAAAACCATAAACATATAATTTTTATCTTTCATTACAGATACACCAACGAGCCATTATGGAATATTCGAGAACATTTTAAATCCAATATCACATCAAAAAGTGTTTTATCAACAAGTTTGTTCCTGAACAATTTTACCCCATTGATAATATAAATTAATATCAGTACATGTTATAAATGTTACTCCAGCAACGAGAACAAATCTATCGACCATAATGACAATTATCAACTGCAGAAAATATTCAATACTGTTATGAAGTTTTAATGATAATTATACAAGTTAAGCAACGGGAACCAACATAACTAGCCAGATTTCAAAGTTTTTTATTTTATTCTTATTTTTTAAACAATTTTAAAAGATGTTCACCGGATGAGTTTCGGCGATAAAATGTTTGGACTGAAGAAAATTTTAGACAAAAAGTGTTAACTTAAGACATAATTTTATTGTTGTATGACTTTTCAAATGTTATAAGATTGTCAATTAGTTTTATAAGAGTAATCTTGAACCAATAGAATTGTTTTATGATCTTACACAATCTTAGATTAATGATAGTTTGGCTGATGATGCTCACGAAAAGGAGCGGAACATGTACCATGTAAACATCATAATAAATATGTAAGTTTGTAATATATTTTTATTGTATTGAAAAGGTAGCAATTGGCAAACCTAAAGGAATTGTATCATAAGTGGTATGTTCCGAGCTGTCAGCGGAGAGATGGCGTGGAATGACATTAGTAGACGAATAAGTTTGAATGGCATTTATAAAAGTAGGAAAGATCACAATATGAAGATAAAGTTGGAATTCAAGAGGACAAACTGGGGCAAATATTCATTTATAGGAAGGGGAGTTATGGATTGGAATAACTTACCAAGGGAGATGTTCAATAAATTTCCAATTTCTTTGAAATCATTTAGGAAAAGGCTAGGAAAGCAAGAGATAGGGAATTTGCCACCTGGGCGACTGCCCTAAATGCAGATCAGTATTGATTGATTGATTGATTGATTGATTTATAAGGTATCGTGTAGTTGGCATAATGAACCCTCTTGGCGGTTATCCTTGGCTTTCTAGATTGGGGCTGCTATCTCACTGTTGGATAGCTCCTCAATTCTAATCATGTAGGCAGAGTGGGTTTTGAATCAGCCCTCAGATCCAGTTTAAAATACCTGGGAATTTGCTAGGAATTGAACCTGGGGTCTCTGGGTAAGATGCAGTCACACTATCTGTACACTGCAGGACCAGCCACATATACACTCCCCTTGTTCATTAGTGATACTTCATTTATGAGCCTTTGCCCTATCATATCATTCCTGTTTTAATGGCTTTAATATTATCTGTGCACATCCTTTACTAATCATGTACTTGTCATCATTTCTTCTTCACTCAAAAATACATACAAGAATCATTGTATTCTTGATTTATACAATAGTTACTGCCATGAGGGCAGCACTGGTATGTGTTCAGCTGGAATGGAATCTACAACTGGCCTACATCATTTTGATGATTTTCAACTTCGGAGTTGTAGGGTAACAGCTTAACTATAATTGAGGACCGTTTTTGTAAAACTCAACAATTACATTAAAATACCAGTATAACAAAAGTTTGGGGACCTCAGGATTTAATATGTTTGAGTGAAATTTTGTTATACTGAAATAAATCAATTCTTAAGAATTTGCCCCTTGCTAAACCTGTTGAAGAATCTACGTTATTTCAACATGAATTTACACATAAAAAGCCGTAATACTGTGTTTATTAAGGAAATAGAAATCCACAGCCTGTTTCCAGTCATTTGACCTGGTCAGGAATGGAATAAATGAAGCCCCCATCTAGAGGTGAGGATAGGTATTGTGCCGGTTGCCAAAGCCTGTCACACTCTAATGGAGAGTGTTGCTGGAATGAAAGATGATAGGGAAAACCAGAGTACTCGGAGAAAAACCTGTCCTGTCTCCGCGTTGTACAGCACCGGGATTTGAACCATGGTATCCAGCGGCGAGAAGCCGGCGTGCTGCCGCCTGAGCCACGGAGAAGAAAATTACAATACATATATATACATGAAGGACTGATAAAAAGTGCAGGTACTTGCAAGAAATTTTCAGCATCTCTGTCGAACACTTTGAGGCACATCTTCTTCTTCCTCCTCATCATCACACGGATTCCTATCACTTATTTATGTTGTTGATTACTACTGTCGAAGTAAACTTAAAATGTTTCTTGTTAAAAAAAATCTGTCAACTTTGCCATCATATCATATTTCTAAAATTTACTGTTGAACTTACGGATGTGTTTATTTTATGAATTATGAATAGTGTAGTTTCAGTATTATTTATGACAGTAAAACCTTATTAAGACGTTTCTACAGGTGACTACAAAAAAGAACGTGTTAAGCAAGAAAACGTACTACTGAATATACAAGTAAAAACTCTCCAACAGGGATATAGAAACACTCAATAGGACTTCTTCCGACATGAGGGCATTTTACGTCATGTATCCACGGGTACAGTGTAAACAATATCTACCATATCTAAAGATGAGAGAAAGTATTATTAAAAGGTGTGAAAAACATGAGAGAACAAATATGAAAACCTTTTCTGCTGGGGCTCATTAAATAACAAGTGCACTGAAAGTTGTGAAAAACACCAAACAGCAAATATGAAAATATGTGCAAGAGGGTCAATAAAATTATCAGAATATTATTGCAGATCACACTTTCTAAACCAGATGTTAGTGGAAGCCTTTTATTTCGGAGCAGGGGGTTATTAAACATTATTCTCTGGTCACACTCTTTGGCAGTGAATTGGAGGTTACACTCGATCATGTGCAAATGGCAGGAATGACTTAAGCTGCCATTTTGAATCAAACAAAACTTTCAACCTGTAATTACTGCAAGCTATTGAAAATATGAAATGAATAAACGGTGAGTAAAATAAGTATAAATACCTAGACTGGGTGCCACCTGTAAAACAATTACAGGAATATATAACTATGTAGAGCAATGAGTAACTCCCTCTCCCAAGGCGACGGTCATCAGGCTGATGAATTAGCTCTGTGCACAACCACACATCCACTACCGAATGTAGATTCGGTCCGCATCACCACATCCACTGTACATTATCTCGTAGAAGAATTATCGTCTAATTATTGTACAGAGTTGGAATTACAAATAAACACTTAGTAGCGTCTTTTACATAACGGCCACCAGAAACTCGTAGCATCAGCAATATTTACCATGCTCACGCCGCAGGTAAGATATATTTAAAGAACAATAGAGCATCGCCTAGGAATCTGCGCAAAGTAGCTCCCGCGCGCCGGTCCGAGTGAGAAACACACAGAATCAAGAACACAAACACAATCAGAAACAGAATCAGAGTCAGATTGAATTGCCGCACACGCTTACATACTTATATAGGCTTGTGCACATGGTTATAGCGTCCTGAAAAGTTCACTAGTAGCAACGCTCTCACAGGCACTTCTTCACGCGTCACTCAGTCAACCCAACCTCGCTTAAAACAAAGCCCTCATATTGGCTATCGTGCGTCTGATGTGACATTGAACGTCCACTCACGTACATCCACATTGATCCACTCCAATCTTCAGCCTATACTGCCTGGCCATACCCCATGTTTTCAAGCCACTTTGTTGCAATACATTCAGCTGACTTCAACCGTCCTACCCGATATAGTCGCTGTTTTCCCGGTTGCACAATCCTTACAGCCCCCTAGGCCATATTTACAGACTCTTACCCAAACGGAAGTTTATACAAAATATAATGATGCACATATGCAAAGTTCCCTAACTACACATTCTTCTTATAATATTATGTTTTTACATTCTAAATAAACAAAATTACATGATTTTCATGATTACAAATTATTTTACAAAATTTCCTAACCTAAAATTTGGGGATCGTACTTTTATACGGTTACAAACCAACTTAAGTGATCGCGTCGTAACTCGAAGGGGCGAGTTCAACATTTACGACCTCTGGGTGCTTCAAGATGCAGACCCCAGTCCAGACCGAGGAATTTCACAACTTTGAAGGGCTGATGTCATACTACTTCACTATTTCTCCCTTCTTTCCTCCTTTCTCTACTTGCCAAAGTATTTTACAGTTTTCTTTTAAAGGAAATTGCTTTCGCTTTTTTTGATCCATATTGGCAAAAGAGTTAACTGGCACACTAACACTCACATTGCTTCACGAACGAAAGATTAACAATGAACACATCATGAGACGTCAATAAACGAAATGTAGTACTGAGTGTGGACATGTGAAGCCATAATGATCATTGGTTGATTGTAAATGTGGCATTCCTACCCAGCCAATATCGTTACTTCAGACGTATTGGTTATTTTGAAATCGACATCCAGCTCGACCAGTCGCATACATGTATGAAGAATGGCTACCTGAACTGTATCCTGTAAACGCAAATATTGTAATCCAATCTGCACAACCCAATATTTGAAGATATTTTTATTAATAAAATGTTGGCTTAATTTGCTATTTATGTATAAGAAATTAATCCTACGTAATGGCGTTCAGTACTGGTACACCAAAACAGAATAAGATAATCTTCACGTGCTGTTGGGTAGGCAACCCGCTCGTCAGAATTGTAATGTGTTTGCTTACCTTCCCCTGATTTGTTATCGGGTAGTTTCGCCCGTGTGTTGTATAGTGTGTGCCGCCTAGTATTAGCTGTATAGAAAGACATATTGTGCGAAAAAGATGTTAAATATAAGTAAAAAGGCTACATTACACAGAATGTTCGAAATTCGTTTCAATGAAATATTTTAACACACATTAAATAGGGAAAAGGGAAGGGGCGTAAAATAAATTTTGCTATTCTGAACATTTCGTTAAACTGGCGTTCGTTATGACATTTTACTGTACAAAATTTCTGAAAATGAATTATATATGAGGTTGTATAGTTTTACAAGAAGTGAGGAATCAGTTGCACTCATCAGACAATGTTCTTAAGTGAGGATGTTAAGCAACTTATGAAATATTTGATTTGTCTCCTGAGGAGGCAAAACTGTTTTATTCTGCAGTGTTGCAAGGTTGTGTTGAGCGAAGTGGGGACAGTAATGATGTTGAGTATCCAGACAGGCCATTCTACTAATTTTCAATGTTTAGTTCTACATAATATTTGAAATACGACCTTTGAAAATAATTTTGTAAACTTTTGTTCCTCTAAATGTTGAGTTTTGCAGAAAACCCACAATTTTCAAACCGATTTTTCTACTGGTTTAATAAACATTTATTTTGAAAAGTATTTTGACTTAATGCTCGGTACATGGTGTGGGTTACTATAGGCACGTCCTAGTTCGTGAACCATGGGCAACGGTTGAGTGGCCTAGTAAGTGGTCCTGAGAGTCGGGATACCAGTTGCTATGGAATGGGAGTGGGCATCTCGGACATATTCTGAGTCATGGCCCTCCTTGTGCTCAGGCGGTTAGGACTATACAATTCACTGGTAGTCCATAACCCCTTAGAGAAGATATTCTCTCTTGGACTATGTGCAAGTAGGGTAGCATCCTGCTTCATGAATTTACAGAGCTCAGAACATTTTAAGCAAGCCTCGGACCTATGGGAGTAACGGAGTCCCACTCCCAATTGACAGGCGAGGGACTCCTTGGAAACAGCTTGGGGAACGAAATGGAATTTGATAGGGAGCTATCCATATTAATGGGGCTTATGGAAGAAAGAAAGTAGAACTGGCTGAGTCAGCAAAGAGGATACATCTGGATGTGCTAGGAGTAAGTGATATTCGGGTAAGGGGAGATAACGAGGAAGAGATAGATTATAAAGTGTACTTGACGGGTGTTAGAAAGGGAAGGGCAGAGTCTGGGGTAGGGCTCTTTAACAGGAATACCATTGCACGCAACATAGTTTATGTTAGGCACGTAAATGAGCGAATGATGTGAGTAGATTTGTCAGTTGAAGGAATTAGGACTAGAATTGTCTCCGTGTATTCACCATGTGAGGCTGAAAATGAGGATGAAGTTGATAAATTTTATGAAGCATTGAGTGATATCGTGGTCAGGGTCAACAGCAAGGATAGAATAGTGCTAATGGGCAATTTCAATGCGAGAGTTGGGAATAGAACTGAAGGATACGAAAGGGTGATTGGTAAATGTGGGGAAGATACGGAAGCTAATGCGAATGGGAAGCGTTTTCTGGACTTCTGTGCTAGTATGGGTTTAGCAGTTACGAATACATTCTTCAAGCTTAAGGCTATTCACCGCAACACATGGGAGGCTAGGGGTACCAGATCCATAATAGACTATATCTTAACCAACTTCGAATTCAGGAAATCTGTTAGAAATGTACGAGTTTTCTGGGGATTTTTCGATGATACAGACCCCTATCTGATTTGTAGTGAACTAAGTATCTCTAGGCCTAGGATAGAGAAAGTAAAATCTGTCTGCAAACGAATAAGGGTAGAAAATCTCCAGGACGAGAAAATTAGACAGAAGTACATGGATATGATTACTGAGACGTTTCGAACAGTAAACAGTAAGCAGGTTCAGGATATAGAAAGTGAATGGGTGGCATACAGGGATGCTGTAGTAGAAACAGCAAGGGAATGCCTAGGAACAACTGTGTGTAAAGATGGGAAAAGGCAATCAGCTTGGTGTAATGATGAAGTGAGAGCAGCCTGTAAACATAAAAGAAAGGCTTATCAGAAATGGCTCCAAACAAGGGCCGAGGCAGACATGAATTTGTACGTAAATGAAAGCAACAGAGCGAAACAAATAGTTGTTGAATCCAAAAATACACTGACTGACAGAGCAAATGCAACACCAAGAAGGAGTGGTCAGAACTTTATGCCAATTGCATGGTAGACTGACGTCACTGAGGTATGCTCATGATGTGAAATGCGCCGTTGTGCTGCGCACGTAGCGAAGGATAAATGGGACACGGCGTTGGCGAATGGCCCACTTCGTACCGTGATTTCTCAGCCGACAGTCATTGTAGAACGTGTTGTCGTGTGCCACAGGACACGTGTATAGCTAAGAATGCCAGGCCGCCGTCAACGGAGGCATTTCCAGCAGACAGACAACTTTACGAGGGGTATGGTGATCGGGCTAAGAAGGGTAGGTTGGTCGCTTCGTCAAATCGCAGCTGATACCCATAGGGATGTGTCCACGGTGCAGCGTCTGTGGCAAAGATGGTTGGCGCAGGGACATGTGGCACGTGCGAGGGGTCCAGGCGCAGCCCGAGTGACGTCAGCACGCGAGGATCGGCGCATCCGTCACCAAGCGGTGGCAGCCCCGCACGCCACGTCAACCGCCATTCTTCAGCATGTGCAAGACACCCTGGCTGTTCCAATATCGACCAGAACAATTTCCCGTCGATTGGTTGAAGGAGGCCTGCACTCCTGGCGTCCGCTCAGAAGACTACCATTGACTCCACAGCATAGACGTACACGCCTGGCATGGTGCCGGGCTATGGCGACTTGGATGAGGGAATGGCGGAACGTCGTATTCTCCGATGAGTCACGCTTCTGTTCTGTCAGTGGTAGTCACCGCAGACGAGTGTGGCGTCGGAGTGGAGAAAGGTCAAATCCGGCAGTAACTGTGGAGCGCCCTACCGCTAGACAACGCGGCATCATGGTTTGGGGTGCTATTGCGTATGATTCCACGTCACCTCTAGTGCGTATTCAAGGCACGTTAAATGCCCACCGCTACGTGCAGCATGTGCTGCGGCCGGTGGCACTCCCGTACCTTCAGGGGCTGCCCAATGCTCTGTTTCAGCAGGATAATGCCCGCCCACACACTGCTCGCATCTCCCAACAGGCTCTACGAGGTGAACAGATGCTTCCGTGGCCAGCGTACTCTCCGGATCTCTCACCAATCGAACACGTGTGGGACCTCATTGGACGCCGTTTGCAAACTCTGCCCCAGCCTCGTACGGACGACCAACTGTGGCAAATGGTTGACAGAGAATGGAGAACCATCCCTCAGGACACCATCCGCACTCTTATTGACTCTGTACCTCGACGTGTTTCTGCATGCATCGCCGCTCGCAGTGGTCCTACATCCTACTGAGTCGGTGCCGTGCGCATTTTGTAACCTGCATATCGGTTTGAAATAAACATCAATTATTCGTCCGTGCCGTCTCTGTTTTTCCCCCAACTTTCATCCCTTTCGAACCACTCCTTCTTGGTGTTGCATTTGCTCTGTCAGTCAGTGTATGTTGTGGGAGGATTTTGGTAATAACCTGGAAAGGCTAGGTCAAGCAGCAGGGAAACCTTTCTGGACAGTAATAAAGAATCTTAGGAAGGGAGGGAAAAAAGAAATGAATAGTGTTTTGAGTAATTCAGGTGAACTCATAACAGATCCCTGGGAATCACTGGAGAGGTGGAGGGTATATTTTGAACATCTTCTCAATGTGAAAGGAAATCATCCTGGTGGTGTTGCGAACAGCCAAGCTCATGGGGACGAGGAAAATGATGTTGATGAAATTACGTTTGAGGAAGTGGAAAGGATGGTAAATAAACTCCATTGTCATAAAGCAGCAGGAATAGAGGAAATTAGACCTGAAATGGTGAAGTATATTGGGAAGGCAGGGATGAAATGGCTTCATAGAGTAGTAAGATTAGCATGGAGTGTTGGTAAGGCGCCTTCAGATTGGACAAAAGCAGTAATTGCACCTATCTATTAGCAAGGGAACAGGAAGGATTGCAACAACTATCGAGGTATCTCATTGATAAATGTACCAGGCAAAGTATTCACTGGCATCTTGGAAGGGAGGGTGCGATCAGTCGTTGAGAGGAAGTTGGATGAAAGCCAGTGTGGTTTCAGACCACAGAGAGGCTGTCAGGATCGGATTTTCAGTATGCGCCAGGTAAGTGAAAACTGGTACGAAAGGAATAGGCAGTTGTGTTCATGTTTCGTCGATCTAGGGAAAGCATATGACAGGGTACCGAGGGAAGAGATGTTCGCTATACTGGGGGACTGTGGCATTAAATGTAGATTATTAAAATCAATCAAAGGCGTTTATGTTGACAATTGGGCTTCAGTGAGAATTGATGGTAGAATGAGTTCTTGGTTCAGAGTACTAACAGGAGTTAGACAAGGCTGTAAAATTTCACCTTTGCTGTTCGTAGTTTTCATGGATCATCTGTTGAAAGTTATAAAATGGCAGGGAGGGATTCCGTTAGGTGGAAATGTAGTAAGCAGTCTGGCCTATGCTGACGACTTGGTCTTAATGGTAGACTGTGCCGAAAGTCTGCAGTCTAATATCTTGGAACTTGAAAATAGGTGCAATGAGTATGGTATGTAAATTAGCCTCTCGAAGACTAAATTGATATTGGTAGGAAAGAAATTCAACAGAATTGAATGTCAGATTCGTGATACAAAGCTAGAGCAGGTCGATAATTTCAAGTATTTAGGTTGTGTGTTCTCCCAGGATGGTAATATAGTAAGTGAGATTGAATGAAGGTGTAGTAAAGCTAATGCAGTGAGCTCGCAGTGCCGATCAGTAGTATTCTGTGAGAAGGAAGTCAGCTCCCAGACGAAACTATCTTTACATCGGTCTCTTTTCAGACCAATTTTGCTTTACGGGAGCGAAAGCTGGGTGGACTCAGGATATCTTATTCATAAGTTAGAAGTAACAGACATGGAAGTAGCTAGAATGATTGCTGGTACCAACAGGTGGGAACAATGGCAAGAGGGAACTCGGAATGAGGAGATAAAGGCTAATTTAGGAATGAACTCAATGGATGAAGCTGTACGCATAAACCGGCTTCGGTGGTGAGGTCATGTGAGGCGAATGAAGGAGGATAGGTTACCTAGGAGAATAATGGACTCTGTTATGTAGGGTAAGAGAAGTAGAGGTAGTCCAAGACGACGATTGTTAGACTCGGTTTCTAACGATTTAAAGATAAGAGGTATAGAACTAAATGAGACCACAACACTAGTTGCAAATCAAGGATTGTGGCGAAGTTTAGTAAATCCTCAGAGGCTTGCAGACTGAACGCTGAAAGGCATAACAGTCTATAATGATAATGTATGTAATGTTTGGTTATAAGTGAATTTTCAGTTTAATGTATAATTTTTCTTTCGGAAGATTATCAAAAAATGTTCTGAAAATTTTTACTTTTTGTAGCTGTTGAGTTTCGCAAAAATGGTCCTCAATTGGAACCAATATTAGAATAAGTAAGTTACGTGGTTCTTTGAGACTGTGTTTTAAAGTATAATGTGAGGGAGGAAAATTTTGTTTATGTGTGAGAATTCTGCAAATTATGCTGTCTTAGAATTTACATCACCGGGCGAGTTGGCCGTGCGCGTAGAGGCGCGCGGCTGTGAGTTTGCATCCGGGAGATAGTAGGTTCGAATCCCACTATCGGCAGCCCTGAAGATGGTTTTCCGTGGTTTCCCATTTTCACACCAGGCAAATGCTGGGGCTGTACCTTAATATAGGCCACGGCCGCTTCCTTCCAACTCCTAGGCCTTTCCTATCTCATCGTCGCCATAAGACCTATCTGTGTCGGTGCGACGTAAAGCCCCTAGCAAAAAAAAAGGAATTTACATTGTACGACCTGTATACTCTTTTTCCTTTACAGTGAGCGCTACAAAAAGCTGACATGGGAAACACGAGTTAAGGATAGTCATCGCTTGACTGAAGATGATATTACAATGTTTGTGGAAACTCTGAAGCCAATTCTGCTCAATGCCATGTTCTCTAGGTTAGTGCCTCAGGTTTGCGAAACCTTTCATCATCTAGCTACCTTGAGGCCGAAGTTGATCATCGAGCCTGTTATTGAAAGGTAAGTTTCCTTGTTTACTTAGATATAGGTCTATTTCTTCCAGTATGTTTCCATACCTGTTGTTTAGCTATCTCTATGTGTATTGTGTTTATGCTCTTACAGTACTTTTAGACGTCCAACCTACTTGGAAGGATGCAATTAAATTTTAGAGCCTCACGTATGGAACTCGTTCTTTCCAGTAAGATAACATTGATCTACATTGTAGCTGGTCAGACATGCTAATATTCTCCTATTTTCATAAGTGAGAAGAACAGTTGTTAGAGAATGCATCAAAAATTATCTCGCAAACTAGTACTCTGTAATGAGGTGACTTGAGATTCTCAAGGACGTAATGTCTGTTGGAGGTGTGTATCAGTGCTAGTAGTGGTACCGATTTATCCACGAGTAGAAGGCAAAAGAAGGTTTACATATCGTTGAGCCTGTTTTGTTTCACAATAAGTTTCTCCTAATATTTGCTTTTTAGATTACTGTTTGATTTATTTATTCCTTTAATTAATTTATTTAATTAATTTACTTATTAAACTGTTTAATAAAATCTGTAATAGAATATATAGTACATTCATTGTTCATTTTCAATGCAATGCAATTATTTATATTTATTGTTAATATTGTTTAACACACCTCCCCTGCGAACCATGTAACCTTGCCCCGGTGAGAAGGCTTGCGTGTCCTAATGAAGCAGATAGCTTGCAGGTGCAACCATATCAGATGGGTATCTCTTGAGAAACCAGACTAAGGAATGGTTCAACGAAAGGGGGGTAGCAGACTTTCGGAAGTTGCAAGGCCGGCAGTCTGGATGATTGACTGATATGGCCTTGTAACAATACTCAACATGGTTTAGCTGTGTTGATACTGCTACACGGCTGAAAGCAACGGGAAACTACAGCCGTAACTAACTCCTGAGGACATGCAGCTCTCTCTGTATGAATGATGTACTGATGATGGCTTCCTCCTGGGTAAAATATTCCGGAGGTAAACTAGTCCCCCATTCGGATCTCTGGGTGGGGACTACACGAGAGGAGGCGGTCATCAGGAAGATGGATACTGACGTTCTGCGAGTCGGAGCATGGAATGTTAGAAGTTTGAATCATTGCGGTAGATTAGGGAATCTGAAAAGGGAGATAGACTCAAGTTAGATGTAATTGGTTTAAGTGAAGTATGTTGACAGGAAGAACAGGATTTCTGGTCAGGCGACTACCGAATTATCAACACAAAATCAAACAGAGGAAATGCAGGAGTTGGTTTAATAATGAATAAGAAAATAGGGCGGCGAGTAAGCTACTATGACCAGCATAGTGAAAGAATTATTGTCGTCAAGATAGACTCCAAACCAATGCCCATGACAATAGTGCAGGTCTGTACGCCTACTAGCTCAGCGGATGATGAGGAAATCGAAAGAACATATGAAAAGATTTAATACAATATGTAAAAGGTGACGAGAATCTAATTGTGATGGGAGACTGGAATGCAGTGGTAGGCCAAGGAAGAGAAGGTAATACAGTAGGAGAATTCGGAGTGGGACAAAGGAATGAAAGAGGAAGTCGGCTGGTTGAATTCTGCACTGACCATAATTTGCTTCTTGCCAATACTTGGTTCAAACACCATAAACGATGGCTTTATATGTGGATGATAGTTTGTGACACTGGAAGGTATCAAATAGACTTCATTATGATTAGGCAGAGATTCAGAAACCACGTGGACTCTGACCACAACTTGTTGGTCATGAAATGCCATCTGAAGCAGAAGAAATTGAAGAAAGGAAAGAATGCAAAAAGATGGGATCTAGACAAGTTGAAAGAAAAGAGTGTGATGGTTTGTTTCAAGGAACATGTTGCAAAAGGACTAAATGAAAAGGCTGAAGGAAACACAAGAGAGGAAGAGTGGATAGTCATGAAAAATGAAGTCAGCAGGGCTGCTGAAGAAATGTTAGGAAGGAAGAAAAGATCAACTAAGAATCAATGGATAACTCAAGAGATACTAGACCTGATTGATGAACGACGAAAATACAAGAATGCTAGAAATGAAGAGGGCAGAAAAGAATACAGGCGATTAAAGAATGAAGTGGACAGAAAGTGCAAGGTAGCAAGGAAGAATGGCTGAAGGAGAAGTGCAAGGATGTTGAATGTTGTATGGTCCTGGGATAGGCAGTTGCTGCATTCAGGAAAATCAAGGAAACCTTTGGAGAAAGGAAATCTAGGTGTATGAATATTAAGAGCTCAGATGGGAAGTCACTTCTAGGGAAAGAAGACAAAGCAGAAAGATGGCAGGAACATATTCAACAGTTGTATCAAGGTGAAGATGTAGATAATTTGGTTCTGGATCAAGAAGAGGCTGTTGATGCTCATGAAATGGGAGACCCAGTTTTGAGGTCAGAGTTTGACCGAGCTGTGAGCGACCTGAACAAGGCACCTGGAATTGATGACATTCTCTCTGAATTACTGACTGCCTTAGGAGAAACCAGCATGGCAAGGTTATTCCATTTATTGTGTAACATTGTTTAACACATTAGCTCTCATGGGGATCTAATTGAACCAGCAGTACAAGTATTTATGAATACCTCTGGTCTGCCTGGGCTGATAAGAGCTGGTTGCTAGGTAATCTGAAATGGAACTCCTGTACTAACTGCGCACATCACAGTGTAGTCATAATGACCCACAGTATTTCAAGAGACACGTTTGTAATCCAATGACCTAATGCTGTCACCCAATTTGGTCAGCTGCGCAGCATAGAGCACTTACGGAATGACTCGATATGTGATGTTTCTTATCAGCTCGATCGGGTGGGAATATGGTTTTACGTGCTAGTGACCAAAGTTATTTGACTTTACAGAGTATTTCAAATGATTAATAACCACCAGAACTGCCATGGCAGTCTATTCACTGTCTGATGAATTGTCCAGATCAGAGCCTATAACATCCAATTCATTGTAGTCCATTTCACCAATATGTCTGCTTTGCTCAAACTCTCTACTGGAAATCAAATCACGACCAAGTTCACTCAATAAGGGACCGTCAGTGGTTTGAAGGTTGCCAGTTGCATCTAAGTAATCAGTCATTTTCATAGGCATTAACTCGCAATAGACTTTGGCATAGTGGAAGTAAGCAAAGAGTGTGGCTGGAACAACGACATTTACAATAAGATACAAAGGTTGAAAACTAGAAAAGGAATTGGAATTGATAAGATTTCTGGGGATGTACTAAAGACAGCGGATTGGGATATAGTAGCATATCTGAAGTACTATTTGATTATTATTTGCATGGGCGCATTACTCATGGGTAAATAATGCAAGTATCGAGCTCGAATTCTTCTTCTTCCTATTATTATTATTATTATTATTATTATTATTATTATTATTATTATTATTATTATTATTATTATTACTACTTGTGATGTACATCCACTTACTAGTATAATTATCAGTTTATGATCACATTATTTGTGAGGGTATGTCATGAAACATTCAATCAATCAATCAATCAATCAATCAGTCAATCAATACTGATTTGCTTTTAGGGCAGTCACCCAGGTGGCAGATTCCCTATCTGTTGTTTTCCTAGCCTTTTCTTAAATGATTTCAATGATTTTAGAAATTTGTTGAACACCTCTCTTGGTAGGTTATTCCAATCCCAAACTCCACTGCCTATAAATGAATATTTGCCCCAATTTGTCTTCTATAATTCCAACTTCATATTGTGATCTTTCCTACTTTTAAAGACGCCACTCAAACTTATACGTCTACTAATGTCATTCCACGCCATCTCTCCGCTGACAGCTTGGAACATACCCTTTAGTATTTGCAATTCTTGTATTTATTATCCACACCAATTCAATACATAAAATTTTATTGTCCTAATGGCACATTACAATACATACGTCAATTGGTACATGTTTCGCTCACTGTATCGAGCATCTTCAGCCATCTTTTATACGATTGTCTTAAGGTTAAGTCATATATTAAGTCCTATTTGCAATAAATTAGCACATTAAAAATGTTTTACACACTAAAATGTTGTCACACTTAAAGAGTAAACAAGAAAAATTGACAAAATATCTCATTAATGGACTGGTCGTTAATTACATAATATTGATGTCCAAGTCATAGTAAATATGCCAATTAAATTGGAAGTTTTGGCTAATTCTCGTTTGATTCTTGATTTTCCAAACACTGTTAATGTATTTATCAAAGTTTCAATGTTCATCCGAAAATAGTAAAAGTTAAAATGTTAAACTTGCGGTATTTTTCCGTTATGTTTTCGTTAGTTGAGATCTATGCCATTTACGATAAGGTACAAAGGTTGAAAACTAGAAAAGGAATCGGAATTGGTAAGATTTCTGTGGATGTTCTAAAGACAAAGGGTTGGGATATAGTAGGATATCTGAAGTACTTACTTGATTATTGTTTGCATTGACGCATTACCCATGGATAAATGATGCAAGTATACTCTGTTGTATGCATCATACTTCTTCACAGACCAAACTTTGCAAGATTTTTGTAACACTACTCTTTTGTCGGAAATCGCCCAGAACAAATAGAGCTGCATTTCTTTGGATTTTTTCAATTCCTGAATCAAGTAATCTTGGTGAGGGTCCCATACACTGGATGATGCATACAACAGGGTATAAACATCCAGTGAACCACCCCTTAATAATGGCCTCCTTCCATATATGAAGAAGGTTCCTAATAATCAAACTGATTGTGAGAAATAAGCTCCAGCACGTTTAAAAAAGGGGGATTAATTATGGCAAACTTCTGTTTCTTGAGCATTATAAAATAAAATAAAATAATTTAAGGAAAATTGTTTAAAACCACGACATTTTTAAAATTTACAATTTGCTTTACATCGCACCGCACGAATAGGTCTTATGCCGACGATGAGATAGGAAAGGAATAGGAGTGGGAAGGAAGTGGCCGTGGTCTTAAGTACAGCTCCAGCATTTGCCTGGTTTTAAAACGGGAAACCATTAAAAAAAAATCTTCAGGGCTGCTGACAGTGGGTTTCGAACAAACCACAACTGGTAGAGACTATTGAAATTAGAAATAGAGGTTTCATATTTCCGTTTAACTCTTCTTATGTAAATCTTACTGATGTGTCTGTACCTTCCTTATTTTTGTATGTTGCACTGATATATTAAATTACATACTTAATTGGACCTTTGATTCTTTCAAAAATTCAAAGCTTTTAAAAAAATTATTCATACCACTTTCTATCGATTTTCAGTTAAACATTTTAGAGGCATTATTGTCCCCCTGAATTGTGGCATTTTGGTTATTCTTAGTCTATTGCATTCAGAATGTAGTTTCTGGATGTTTCTGGACGCATCCAATAATAATCAAAGAGCTTCTGGTGGTGTTTGTACAAATCATTGAACAGATGATGGAATCTCCCATTGCCTTCCTTTTGGCTAGTGTCAGGGGCCTAGCCACAGACATATAGATTTAGACTGGCAGTGAGCAGCTTGATTCTGAAGCTGGAAGCGTTTGGCCGCCGCCATCTTACATCGCTACACTATCCTGATGCATTAATGTAAAATAGTAGCCAAAATGGGAATAAAAGCACTCAGAAATAATAGGAAAAATTCTGATTTAATAGACCTATTAGGTCCTTTTTATTACTGCTGAGAGAAAGGAACACTGGTATAAATGCTTAAAAATAGCCACCTGTTTTAGGCCAATCTGTGGTCAAATCTGTTTCCATTCAAGTCTCTTACAGCATGATTCACACGTATTTTCAAGCACTGTGATGGAATTACACTAATAAGGCGATAAATGTGCGTGCCCTTTGATTTTAGATCTAAAGTATGTGATATTAAAATGTTTCGAACAACTGAGCTCTGACTTCATTAGGCATGTTCCCTTTCATGACTCAGCTTAAACCAGTACATTTATTCTCTCTGAAATACATCTCAGTAAGTTTCCACACATGAACATCATCTTTCGTAGGAACATCCAGATTACCTCTATTCTTGAAAGAAATGAATGGATAAGGATTTTCTTTTATATACAACTACTTTCTTACAAGTGTCACATTGTAGGGAATTGACTAAAATCCTGTCCAACTCGTTGGCTGAATAGTCAGTGTACTGGCCTTCGATTCAGAGGGTCCTGGGTTCGATTCCTGGCCGGGTCAGGGATTTTAACCTTCTTTGGTTAATTCCAGTGGTTCGGGGGCTACGTGTTTGTGCTGTCCCCAAGATCCCTGCAATACACACAACACTATCCTCCACCACAATAGCATGCAGTTACCTACACATGGCAGATGCCGCCCACCCTCATCGGAGGGTCTGCCTTACAAGGGCTGCACCCAGCTAGAAATAGCCACACAAAATTATTTTACCACAAATCCTGAGATATATTTAATAATATTCTGTGATAATCATTCCATTCTAATTTTAACAGGAAGTTTGACATCCGTACAATATATATTTAAAAATTAGAAGAGACCGATGCCACTATTATTCAATTACTATTTTATCGTCTTCTTCTTCTTCTTCTTCTTTCTTAATCCTTTTACCCTCCAGGGTTGATTTTTCCCTCAGACTCGGTGAGGTATCCCACCTCTACCACTTCAAGGGCATTGTTCTTGGATCATGAGACTTTGGATCGTGGGATAAAACATGGAAGGAGGACCAGTACCTCACCGAGGCAGCCTCGCCCACTATGTTAAACAGGGGCCCATGTTGGGGATGGGAAGATGGGAAGGGATTGACAAGGAAGCGGTCGTGGCCTTAAGTTAGGTAACATCTCGGCATTTGCCTGTAGGTGAAATGCGAAACCAAGGAAAACAACTTAGAGGATGGCTGTGGTGGGAATCAAACCCCCCTCTACTCAGTTGACCTCCCGAGCCTGAGTGGAACCCATTCCAAACCTTGTACCACTTTTCAAATTTCGTGGCAGAGCTGGGCCTCCGGGGATGGCAGCTAATCACAGTAACCACAACCCCACAGAGGCGGATATTATTATTATTATTATTATTATTGTTGTTGTTGTTGTTGTTGTTGTTATTATTCCCTATGCCACACCCCATCACAAGGGGGATAACGCCAACAAATATATATCGAAAGGAATGATTTCTGTCTCCTTCATAATTCGGCATCTTTAATAGTGAATTTAATTGCATTAATAAGTAGACAAGAAGTGTACATGAGCACATGTAAGCCACTTACCAGTGTATTGAAACTCTTATTCCTTCCTTCTTCTTTAGTCATGAATAGGAAAAACTACACCGAAACACTGCGCGGGTATTCACCATTCTGCCACATAGTAGTTTGCCGAAAAATTAATGTGAAATGTGCATAGAAACAACATAAACCAAAACTGCACGTAGCACAGTAACGTATGTTTACAGTGGATCTGTAGTGACGTATGATGGTGTTGGCTGCAAGTTTCCGGCTCACTAGCACCAATCCTACCAGATACAGCGCTGCCAGTCTATTAACTATATATCTGTGGGCGTAGCCAAGGGGTGGTTACTGGGGGGGGGGGTTAGAACCTCCTATGGATGTTTTACAAAAGAATAAATGGAAATTGACAATGAACAAGTGAAAGTCAACGCAAGGTGTTGGATCTTTTGAACATTCACAGAGTCATAATTGTAAAACCAACAGATCTCGTATATCTATTTTCTAAGAAGCATCGAAAGTTGAATTTTAGATTGTAATCTGACATACCATTCGCTGTAAAACTGTTGACCTTTATCATATTGTTCTCGTTCTGTATTTTAATGTAAGATTTTGTAGTTTATCTGTACTGCAATCTGAATATCAACGTAATTCACTTGTATCAGTGTCCTTATAAAGACAATCATACATGCACACACCACACACTCATAAGCACCTTCATTATGTTCTGTCATCATTTTGTACCTACCCCCCCCCCCCCCCCCCAAATCGTTCTATCATGGCTACACTACTGGTAAGTGTTAACACTGGTGTCTTCTTTTGCGATTTTTCCTCCAACACCTCATCAGGTAGTAAATCTCCAAAAAATAAACCAAAGCCTTATCATCTGTCTCAGAATCTTTCATAATCTTAAGAACTTGACAACGCCTACTACAGAAACTCGCACAGACCTGTACAGAGTATGGACGCCAACTTAAGCCGCGCAAAGTCGCCTGCAGTGGACGACCCCAGTCAGAAATAGTTGCGTAATCAAAGTCGCCTGTAGTTGCCTCTTCTCGTAATTGCGCGTAGTCTCTTCGAGTGGACGAGCAGCCTAATGGTTCAGGGGGTTGCCATTTGGTCAAAATTCATTTCCCACGTAACGATGTTGAGAACAAACGTCCGAACAATAAACAATGTAAAGCTTTACCTTTACCTTTAGCTACCAGATGGAGTAATAATCTAAAAGGGGAAGAAAAATAATTTTGGTGGTTGATCAAGTGTTGCATAACACCATCGATTTATGCTTCTTTAGTTGAAGCCATTCTATAGCAAGAATAAAGTAATCCTCCTTTATTTCACCATCAGTAAAAGCTATGCTAACAGCACCAAACCGACAAACAGCAATTGGAGGGACATTCAACAAGATAAACCAAGCAGCAGCTTTCAATACAAACATTGATTTACGTCCCTTTCAATCATCCTTATCAAATCCATTAGTTCAACGAACGGTCCTCGACATCTTTTCAACAGCATTCGCCGAGGTCACATGACAACAAGCATTTAAATTTCTTGAAGACCAACATTTATCCTGTTATAAGTTCAGTCATCAACTTGACGATAAATTTGAATCTTTATAGACTCTTATCCACAAGGGATAAATAACTTTTTTTACCAGATCTCATTGCCAAGAAAATCCTCAAATTTAACTCCTAAGATTGTTTTTCACGTCTTTCTAGGATTTTGTGACATAATATATATATATTATTTATTTTATATTTTAGTACTCTCTCTTCCATAATTTTAATGTATCTTCCTATTAAGCACATGTAATTAAGCCATGTATACAAAGATTTTATATTTTTCTAATAGAATAAGTTTTAAGTTTGTCAAAAATGTTCTAATAGTTCTTAAGTCTTTATTTACGTAAATAACAATTATTTGAGATTCAGATTTGGCTGATGATGCTCTGTAAGGGAGTGAAATATGTCCCATATATAACTTTTTAACTAATGAAGTTAGTTTAAATGTAACAACATTATAATGTATTGAACAGGTGGATTCATAATAAAACTTTATTATTGCTGCTATATTCCCGTCGTTAATCACTCCCGCAATTCCCCTTCCTTGGCTATCACCAAACACAGCTACCTTTGCTGATTTAGGCCTAACTGGGTCTTGAATCTGAATTCTAGGCCTGAATTTTAAACTCGGCACGGCAACGGCAGCGAATCGCGATGATTTGGTTTCACGCGCGCGATCGTTGTCTTCCAGAATTAAAATATTTAGGGCAGAAAACCTATTTCTGATGTTTATTTCCAGAAATTCAGTTGTAGATTTCTTCTTAGCCGGCCATCGATGAGCTACTTGACACCACGTGCTCGAGTTTGTTACTGGTACCGGTATATCACTCGAACAATGGTCAGTCCCAAATTCTAGCGATCGCAGTCTTTCTTTTAATTCTTGATTTTGAACTTTAGGAGCATCATTGTCCTTTTGTAGAACGTTTATAATTTCTAATGCACTTTTGTGTTCGTCATCGATTATTTTCGGTGCTTCATCGTCAACGCCGTCGCCAACTACAACATTCCTAACACACTGCTCACAAATCCAGTCAACATTTTCATTAGTTTTTACGTCTCTAGGGCAATTTCCGCACTTATAATGCCACCATCGATCACACGAATTGCATAACATTCCATTTTTCACTAATATTTGACATTTTCCGCACTTTTCGTCACATTTTACGATTAATTTACTTGGAGGATAAAACACTACGTTGTCATTACCGGGCGCCATTTTGAAAAACTCCATCCTGGGAAAACACACAACCTAAATACTTGAAATTATCGACCTGCTCTAGCTTTGTATCACCAATCTGACATTCAATTCTGTTCAATTTCTTACCTACTGACATCAATTTAGTCTTCGAGAGGCAAATTTTCATACCATACTCATTGCATCTATTTCCAAGTTCCAAGATATTAGACTGCAAGCTTTCGGCACAATCTGCCATTAAGACCAAGTCGTCAGCAGAGGCCAAACTGCTTACTACATTTCCACCTAACTGAATCCCTCCCTGTCATTTTATACTTTTCAGGAGGTGATACATGTAAACTACGAACAGCAAACGTGAAAGATTACAGCCTTGTCTAACCCCTGTAAGTACCCTGAACCAAGAACTCATTCTACTATCAATTCTCACCGAGGCCCAATTGTCAACATAAATGCCTTTGATTGATTTTAATAATCTACCTTTAATTCCATAGTCCCCCAGTATAGTGAACATCTTTTCCCACGGTACCCTGTCATATGCTTTCTCTAGATCGACGAAACATGGACACAACTGCCTATTCCTCTCGTAGCAATTTCCAATTACCTGGCGCATACTGAAAATCTGATCCTGACTGCCTCTCTGTGGTCTGAAACCACACTGGTTTTCATCCAACTTCCTCTCAATGACTGATCGCACCCTCCCTTCCAAGATGCCAGTGAATACTTTGCCTGGTACACTTATCAATGAGATACCTCGATAGTTGTTGCAATCCATCCTGTTCCCTTGCTTATAGATAGGTGCAATTACTGCTTTTGTCCAATCTGAAGGCACCTTACCAATACTCCATGCTAATCTTACTACCCTATGAAGCCATTTCATCCCTGCCTTCCCACTATACTTCACCATTCAGGTCTAATTTCATCTATCCGTGCTGCTTTATGACAATGGAGTTTATTTACTATCCTTTCCACTTCCTCAAACGTAATTTCACCATAATTTTCCTCGTCCCCATGAGCTTGGCTGTTCGCAACACCACCAGGATGATTTCCTTTCACATTGAGATGATGATCAAAATATTCCCTCCACCTCTCCAGTGATTCCCAGGGATCTGTTATGAGTTCACCTGAATTACTCAAAACACTGTTCATTTCCTTTTTCCCTCCCTTCCTAAGATTCTCTATTACTGTCCAGAAAGGTTTCCCTGCTGCTTGACCTAGCCTTTCCAGGTTATTACCAAAATCTTCCCACAACATATTTTTGGATTCAACAACTATTTGTTTCACTCTGTTTCTTTCATTTACGTACAAATTCATGTCTGCTGCGGCCCTCGTTTGGAGCCATTTCTGATAAGCCTTCTTTTTACTTTTACAAGCTGCTCTCACTTCATCATTCCACCAAGCCGTTCGCCTTTTCCCATCTTTACTCACAGTTGTTCCTAGGCATTCCCTTGCTGTTTTTACTACAGCATCCCTGTATGCCACCCATTCACTTTCTATTTCCTGAACCTGCTTACTGCCTACTGTTCGAAACTTCTCACTAATAATATCCATGTACTTCTGTCTAATTTCCTCGTCCTGGAGATTTTCTACCCTTATTCGTTTGCAGACAGATTTCACTTTCTCTACCCTAGGCCTAGAGATACTTAGTTCACTACAGATCAGAAAAATCGAAAAATCCGTGAAAAACTGGTACATTCCTAACAGATTTCCTGAATTCAAAGTCGGTTAAAATATAGTCTATTATGGATCTGGTACCCCTAGCCTCCCATGTGTTGCGGTGAATAGCCTTAAGCTTGAAGAATGTATTAGTAACAGCTAAACCCATACTAGCACAGAAGTCCAGCAAACGCTTCCCATTCCCATTAGCTTCCATATCTTCCCCACATTTGCCAATCACCCTTTCGTATCCTTTAGTTCTATTCCCAACTCTCGCATTGAAATCGCTGATTAGCACTATTCTATCCTTGCTGTTGACCCTGATCACGATGTCGCTCAATGCTTCATAAAACTTGTCAACTTCACCCTCATCTGCACCCTCACATGGTGAATACACGGACATAATTTTAGTCCTAATTCCTCCAACTGAATCTACCCACATCATTCGCTCATTTAGGTGCCTAACAGAAACTATGTTGCGTGCAATGGTATTCCTGACTCTGCCCTTCCCTTTCTAACACTCGTTAAGTACACTTTATAATGTCCTATCTCTTCCTCGTTATCTCCCCTTACCCGAATATCACTTACTCCTAGCACATCCAGATGCATCCTCTTTGCTGACTCAGCCAGTTCTACCTTCTTTCTTCCATAAGCCCCATTAATATTGATAGCTCCCCATCGAATTCCATTTCGTTCGTCAAGTTGTTTCCAAGAAGTCCCTTGCCTGCCAAATGGGAGTGGGACTCCGTTACTCCGATAGTCCGAGGCTTGCTTGAAATGTTCTGAGCTCGGTAATTTCATGAAGCAGGATGCTACCCTACTTTCACATAGTCCAAGTGAGGATCTCTCCTCTAACGGATTATGGACCACCGATTAATTGTACAGTCCTAGCCGCCTGAGCACAAGGAGGGGTACAACTCAGAATATGTCCGAGATGGCCACTCCCATTCTGTAGCAACTCTTATCCCGACTCTCAGGACCACTTACTAGGCCACTCAGCCATTGCCTGTAGTTCACGATCTAGGACGTGACTACAGTCACCTACGTCATGAACCACATAATAATAATAATAATAATAATAATAATAATAATAATAATAATAATAATAATAATGATAGCACCAACAGTGATAATACTGAGGGAAAACTAGGGTTAAAGCACCTGAAGGGGAGGTGCAGCGTGTTGATAGAGTTAGTAAATAATACACTAGAGGTAGCATGGGCGCTGCAGTCGCGTGCGAAGTTGAACGAGCCCGCTGTTTGGCAAAAGCTGGATTGTTTGGCACTGTCACTACATGAGCTTCCCGATAAATTGTATATAACTTACTTCTCTGAAGGAAAATGCCAATTTCCTGTGCAGCTTATGGCTGCGTAGAGAGGTTCACAAAGGACAATGGCGTATCATTTCACAGGTATTTTCCTTGAAATTCATTTCCTTGCGTATAAAGTAATACATTGTGTTACACTTATCGTCATGTGAATTGGCGTACGTGGACTGACTTCGCGACTGATTCCCCTGTCGGCGTGAATGAGATTCTTTGGATCTCACCTTGGAGATTGATTTTTGTTTTTTTGCTAGTGGCTTTATGCCTCACCGACAAGGATATGTCTTATGGCGACGATGGGACAGGAAAGGTCTAGGAGTTGGAAGGAAGCGGCCGTGGTCTTAATTAAGGTACAGCCCAGCATCTGCCTGGTGTGAAAATGGGAAACCACGGAAAACCATCTTCAGGGCTGCCGACAGTGGGATTCGAACCCACTATCTCCCGGATACAAGCTCACTGCCGTGCGCCCCTAACCGCACGGCTAACTCGCCCGGTAAGACTGAAATTAATGTTTTACGAAATATGAGGGATGACATTTTCGTTTCACTGAATGGCCATGTGCATGATACCGAGCGAGTGGCTGCAGGCTTTACGTCACGTAGCTGTTAGCTTGCATTCAGGAGATAGTGGGTTTGAACCTCACTGTCGGCGGACCTGAAGATGGTTTCCAATTTTTACACCAGAAAAATGCTGGAGCTGTACCTTAATTAAGGCCACAGTCGTTTACTTCACACTCCTAGCCCTTTCCTGTCCCATAGTCATCTCAAGACCTATGTGTATCGGTGCGACGTAAAACGAAATGGTACAAAAAAGAAAATAAGAAAAGAAGTGCATGAGAGCCTAGAATTGTGGCCCATTTTTCTTTTCTGTGTGTGTTTTTAGTAGGGCTATTAAAAGCTATTGAGTATATTTTCTTTATATACAGTTTGTTGCTTTTCCTTCATACAATACGTGTAGCAGTCCCCATTCATACCTTACCAGATTTTACAATTTAGAGACTATATGTGCCACACCGTGTGAACATCTGAGTCCTTTACTTTCGTCAATATTATTATTCCTTCAAATGTCACATAGGACTTTATACAAGCATAAATTGCTTTTGATCGAGCGAGTTGGCCGTGTGGTTAGGGCCACGCAGCTGTAAGCTTGCTTTCGGGAAATAGTGGGTCCAAGGCTCACTGTCGGCAGCCCCGCAAATGGTTTTCTGTGGTTTCCCATTTTCACACCAGGCAAATGCTGGGGCTGTACCTTAATTAAACCCATGGGTGCTTCCATCCCACTCCTAATCCTTTCCTATCCCATCTTCGCCATAAGGCCTATCTGTGTCGGTCTGATATAAAGCAAATTGTAAAAATATTGTACATATTTTTCTACTTCTCTTCAAACGTGTAATTTACCACTCTCCCTTTCCATTAACGAAAATAATTTTACAAGTTAAAATCTTTAAGCAAATCATACTTTTCAGTAAAAACTAAAAAACTTCATAATAGGCTGAAACCACAACCGAGTGTCATATTTCCACTTGTAATCACGTTTAGAAAACATCGACAGTAATAATAATAATAATAATAATAATAATAATAATAATAATAATACTGGCTTTACGTCCCACTAAGTACTTGCACGGTGTTTGGAGACGCTGAGGTGTCGGAATTTTTTCCCATGGGATATCTGTCATGTGCAGCTAAATCTGTCTCTAAGAGACTGACTTATTTGAGCACCTTCAAGTATCACCGGACTGAGCCAAGCTCGAACCTGCCAACTTGGGCTCAGAAAGCTAGGGTCTAAAGCGGCGATGATAATACTTTGTCTACTTTACCCCTAAATCTCAACGTTTTTAGCCCTGAAAGCTTGTTTGTCCGCTTCGTACGAGAGAGGGCATTTTCGGTCGTTGGGCAGAATTATACCAAATTTCTGGTCATTTACACAAAAAATAGCGAAATATACGAGCCCTCCTTCTAAACGTATGTTGTTAGAAGACTTAAAATGAACAGTAAATTGATTTCGTGTTAATTAACTGCACCTGAATACTGTCCTCTTTTATCACGCATTTAGTCCTGTATTCATGCTTTTTGGGCTTTCTTTTCAACTGGTTAGAAACGTCGCAAGTATACTGTAGTCTCTGAGAATGTTTACATGTAAGAATTTTAAACCATATCAATATCCACACAGTCTTTAAAGTCCCCTATTTATATTGATGTGCACAGCGGAGCGAGCTTTTTGCCAAACAGCTGTGATTTCAACATGCTCCGCTCGCTACAGTGTTTCTCTCGTGGACGGTGGCGCCAATGCTACCTCTAGTGTATCATTTACTAACTTTATGAGCGTGTCATTGACATGACCAGGGTGGGTGACATGACATAATGGAGGGACAGCGGACTGGCAGGTAGGTGGATTTGAGTATATGAAAAAGCAACAGTTTTTCAAATGCCGCACAGTGTGTATTGGAGAGGAGACAAAAGCAGGACTTAATTAAGATAAATTTCAAATTCCTAGGTGTTTGGACAGAAATAAATATAAATGTTTCCAAATATTGAGTTGACTTGATAGAATCTGATGATGTTCTTTTAACCTGTCTGTCAAGACGCAAGGATGTGCAATGGGTGAAAATTACCTACAGGCAAAAATCCTCCGTAGTTCTAAATTGTAATTATGGGAAACCATGTAAATGATGATACAGTTATGTAGTAAATCAGTTGTAGTAGTTTTGGGGTAATGATGGCAATGTGCAACTCTTGTGTCGGCCGCATGGTGCAGGGGTAACGTGCTTGCCTCTTACCCGGAGGCCCTGGGTTCGAATCCCAGGCAGGTCAGGGATTTTTACCTGGTTCTGAGGGCTGGTTCCAGGTCCACTCAGCCTACGTGATTAGGATTGAGGAGCTATTGACAGTGAGATAGCGGCCCCGGTCTAGAAAGCCAAGAATAACGGCCGAGAGGCTTCTTCGTGCTGACCACACGACACCTCGTGATCTGCAAGCCTTCGGGCTGAGCAACGGTCGCTTGATAGGCCAAGGCCCTTCAAGGGCTGTAGTGCCATGGTGTTTGGGGGGCGGGGGGGCAACTCTTGTGATAAGAAAAGATATTGAAATATTCATGTTCTCATAATGCATAAACATACACTGGCATCACAAAGTTGTTTATATTAAATTGTTTATATTAGACACTTTTTTTTTTGTATCGAAGGAGTCACATGTGATAAACACCCATTGGGAATAGATGGGAGAGCAGGGGGTAAGAACTGTAAAGGATGTTTAAAGATCAGACCTGTTTATGTTTCACTCCTGGTCCATTACTTTCTGTTGCTCGTTCATTTGTTCCACACTCTCCTCCACACACTGGTTTCACATTTTCCCAGCAAATTAGTTTTACACTCATTACACAGCACATTGTCTTTATTTGTACGTTTGTGCTCTTCTCCATATTAATCTTCATACCAATCTTCTCAATTCCCTGATTTGACAGGCTGAGTAGTACAGGTGGTAGTGCTGGCCTTCTGTCTTCAAATTTGCAGGTTCGATCCTGGCTCAGTCCAGTGGTTTTTGAAAGGTGTTTAAATATGCCAGCCTCATGTCGGTAGATTTAAGGGCACGTAAAAGAACTTCAGTTAAGGTTAGGTTGAATGGAGAACCCCACCTTCCAATACTTATTTCGAAACAGACTTTCAACGTATTAGGTCGTGTTACGTACATGTAGTACGTGTTGAAGAGATGTTAAGTACAGAACAAAATATTCAATACTTATTTGTTTTTTATTGCTAGTCTACTGTATGTATTTATTTAACATAATCCAGCTTAAAATCTAATTACAACGTTAAAAAGCACATGTTTCATTCCTAATGTGGAACATCTTCAGCTAAAAAACAAAAATTGCATAAACAAAATAAAAACATGATGATGATGATGAGATAAAATGTTCCTTCATGTTAGATTAAAATCTCAACAAGTCAGTGTTTGAGCTTGGGATAAAATCTAACGTGAAGGATCTTCTTTCTTCAAAAGCTGGAGAAGTATGTACTTAGTGTCTTGAGGATAGACTTAAAACTTAAAATTTTACATTTTTAAATGATTCATTTATTTAAAATTTTTTTTTAAATTAATTTGTTTTAAAATGTTACAATGTTACATTTTAAGTCTAACCTCAAGACACTATAAGTACATACTTCTCCAGCTTTTGAAGCAAGATGATCTCTTACGTTACATTTTATCTCGATCTCGAACATTGACTTGTTGAGGTTTTAACCCAACATGAAGGAACATTTTATCATATCATCATCATCATTATCATCATAAGTTTTTTTTTCATTTTGTTTATGCCAATCTTTGTATCTTTATTAGCTGAAGATATTCCACATTAGGAATGAAACATGTGCTTTTTAACGTTGTAATTAGATTTTAAGCTGGATTATGTTAAATAAATACATAGACTAGCAATTAACCCCTTAAGTGGTATGACGTCTTTAGACGTTTTCGCGTTGGGCTTCTACAGTGGGTATGACGGCATTTGTCAATCATTTAATTTATCGCGTATTTTTCTTGAGGGTGAAGGCATATGGCGTTGGCATGGATTGTGTCGCATTGGTTATATTTTCCACGAGTTCACGCTGTGTATTGTTTTTGTTTACAGCTGTCACAGCTTTGTGAAATGTATTTGTTTTGGCGCCTTGCATGAAGTTCCTGCACAGCCATTCATGTCGCGAAGCATGGCTTCCAATCGTAAAGTAGATCGGCTTGGTTGTGTGGGTATTTAGAGTTTTAGAAGCAGAGAGTGGTGATGAGGTATCTTCTTTATCTGATGAAGAGGACAGTGAAAGTGATCCTGAAAGTGAAGTTGTTCCAGATGAACCAAGTGACGCGGACGACATTCAAAATGTAACTCAGCCGGCTCATTTCGTTGCGAATGGTGCCCCAAGACCAAGGTTTGCT
Source organism: Anabrus simplex (assembly GCF_040414725.1). Lineage (NCBI taxonomy): Eukaryota > Metazoa > Arthropoda > Insecta > Orthoptera > Tettigoniidae > Anabrus > Anabrus simplex. The sequence goes on along the minus strand of NC_090266.1, from coordinate 43,172,941 downwards.
TTTACAGGTGTAAATAAGACAAATATAAACTTTAGTGATGTACACAATGTCGCAGAATACTTCAGCGCGTTCGTAGGTGATGATATATTCCAGTTATTAGCTGAACAGACTAACTTGTATGCTAGCCAAATTTTAGCTGCTAACCCTAACCTAAAACCTTGATCTCGAGCGAGAAGCTGGAAAGACACAAATGCTGCTGAAATGAAAACTCTCCTTGTACTTTTTCTACAGGGTGTCGTTCACAAACCAGAAAATGGTGTCTACTTCACAAAACGTGAAAGTATAGCTACCCCCTATTTCTCCAAAATTATGTCCGAATAAAGATCCCACCTGCTTTTGAAATTCCTTCACTTTGTAGATAATTCCAAGTTTGATTCTCAGATCCACAATAGGAAACTGTACAAAATACAGCCAATCCTCAACCATTCCCTAAACAAATTTTCTACTATCTATACTCTTGAACAAACTCCTGAACAAAATGTTTGTGTTGATGAATCCCTTCTCCACTGGAAAGTACGACAAAGCCGGGTACAGTTCATACCCTCGAAACGCAGCAGATTTTTCATGAAACTACAAATTGTGTGAGTGTAGTTCTGGACATGTTTGGAAATTTGCTGTGTTTACTGGTAAGGATACTCTATACAGGCCTCTCAGGGTGCATGCGCGTGTGCAAAAGACGACTTTGCTTAGTTGACCGGAGTGCAGACCCTCCCACTCCTCGATTTGGAGCAATAGCGCTACTCTCTCTTTCCTCACGCCTGTCTCGCTCGTTCCTCCTGTCTCCCTCTTCCCCACTTGCTCCGTAGCGCTCCAAATCCGAGCTGAGTAGAGCCAAGCTTAGCCGAGTAGCCCAGAGACGAAGCGTTGGTCCGAGCCAAGCCAAGCGGCATCGATGCGCAGTGCACGGAGCTCTTGCGCCTCGATCTGCACGCGTGAGATTTTGGGCGTTTGAGAGGCCCTGCTCTATATGGTCAGAACCATCCAGGAGAGAGTACAACTGCAAGAATAGTTCTTGAACTCAGTGTTGAGTTTAGACAAGAGATATTGTTTGTACCTTGATAACTGGTATATTAGCTAGACATTGGTAGATAAGCTTTGTGAAAAGAAAACTGATGTTGTAGGGACCATGAGGACTAAATGAAAGGGGTTTCCAGACTTTGTGAAGAAGGCAAAATTACAGAAGGGCGAAAGAGTTTCAGGTTATTGAAAGAAACAGATGATAATAAAATGAAAAGATAAGCATGATGTCACTCTTGTAAGCATTTTCCATGATGATTCCATGGAGAAGATGAAGTCGAGAAATGGAGTTATTGAGAAACCAGTGGTAGCCCTGGACTATAATAAGAATATGGGAGAGGTGGATATGAATGACAGTCAACTTCACTGCTATAAAAGTGCTTGGGGATGACTCAAGAAGTATTACCAAAAGGTCTTCCGATACTTGATTGATGTGGTTTGCCTAAATGCCTACGTTCTCTACAAGAAACAAGGTGGGAAATTTCAGAGACTCGATTTCCAATTGACACTTGTTGAGATATTGTCATCGTCTGGAGGCGTGGTGCAGCCAACAATGGGTCGGCCTTCTAAATCACCAAGACCATCTCGTCTCCTTGGCTGCTGCTTCCCGGAAGATATTCCTAGCACAGCGTCAAGGAAAAAACCCCTCCAAAGGTGTGTTGTATGTTGGTCCCAAGGGAAGAGGAAGGAAACATCATACTGGTGTCCTGACTGTGAAAAGGCATTGTGTGTAACACCTTGTTTCCATCTCTACCATACAGATAACAAGCTACAAAACCTATAATCATCTGGATTCAGAACAATGTAAATAATGTACATAATGTTAGTATCCCACTATTGAATAATAATTACATCGTGAGCCTCCGTGGCTCAGACGGCAGTGCGTTGGCCTCTCACCGCTGGATACCGTGGTTCAAATCCCGGTCACTCCATGTGTGATTTGTGCTGGACAAAGCGGAGGCGGGACAGGTTTTTCTCCGGGTACTCCGGTTTTCCCTGTCATCTTTCATTCCAGCAACACTCTCCATTATCATTTCATAGCATTTATCACTCATTAATAAATCACCTTGGGAGTGGCGACCCCATTGTAATAACAGCCTACATATTGTAACGTGTTGGCGGGTTAAATAAGTAAATAACTGAGTACAGAACCTGGTAGCATCCTAGTTCTAAGATTTATTAGCTAAGCACTACAATTACAGATTTACACACACACAGACGATAGCCGAGCTTGCAACTTACACACGTACTCGGTCATACACTTACAGACGTTTCGCGCTCTCTCTCTTAGTTTCTCTTATGTTCCATCTACAATGACATACACACATACACACAGAGTCATCGATTATTTGCAGTACACTCTCTCAGCCACTCAGTCACACTCGTTAGCGCTGTCACGGTCCACAGCCTACATGTCAGCCTCGCAGGTAGGGATAGTATCCGCTGTTCACTCAACCCGTTGAACTCCGCAGTCTTCACACGTCGTCTCCTAGTGTTCCCTTCTTCGCCGCTCCAGAACACTCCAGGTTCTCCTCCAGCAGCCAGCCTCAAGGGGCACACACACACACATCAGGAAAACAGGAACGAGTCCTCGGCTCCGACAGACAGATACTCGATCAGGCTGCACTCTCCCAGGCTATCATTAACTGCGCTCCAGCGAACTCAATCTCGCTCCCACTCACTCACTAACTCACTCTCGCTCTCCACTTCTCACTCTCCAATTCTCACTGACTGCTCTCACTGACCAACTGCAGGCAGGTCGTTCCTCTCTTATATACCTGTGGTGGTTCTTCTAGAATCGTCCGGATGCTGGACGGGTCCAGGAGCATCGCGAGATGGAACACTCCAGATTAATCGCGGAGTCATTTCTGTCGTCCCACGCGGCGCGACCACGGACAGAAGAGAGAAGGGCCCGCCCAGCACTTAAATGATGCTCGCGATTGGCGCGCTCGAGTCTAAGGGGGGTGGGGGCGATCGGTGACGAGCTCGGCGCGTAGCGACTTGGCATGGCGGATGCTATATCTATTACAATATGTTTCATTCATTACATCTCTGACCTGGTCAATGACTGGAAAACAGGTTGTAGGTTTTCATTTTCATTTTTCAATTACATCATATTAGATTAAACTAATTGTGTACACATTTATGAAAAAAATATTTAAATATCACAAAGTGGGGAAAAAGTACTCAGGGCAGGTTACGCATATGGAGAATTTAGTACCCAGTTAAGGGGTTAAAAAACAACTAAGTATTGGAAGGTGGGATTCTCCATTCAATGTAACCTTGGTTGAGTTGATGCCAATATGGGACAAAAATAAGTTGTAAAAAGAACTTCTGCAGGACAAAATTCTAGTAGTTGCTTGGGCATAAAACAAATATTATTATTATTATTATTATTATGAATACCATCATCATCATCATTTCTTTCCTTCTATCTTTCTCTATTATGGTCTTCTAGGGACCACGAGACAATTTCAATGCTTCATCCTTTGTTGTTCCTTCTTCCTCCTCCAATACTCTTTCACCTGCTCACCATGCCTCCTTTTCCTCTTCTCAGACCATTTTGAGCCTGTTTTGTTTCCTTCGTGACCTTGGAATCCTTCCATTTTTAACACTTTCTTTCTAGAAATCTCTCTCTCTGTTGATTATTCTTCCCATATGTTGTTTCTATTTAAATCTTTCTTGACTTCATGAATCCAGGTTGTTGCTGACTTCTTGTTCCGAAGATATTTGAAGATCTGTTTGGTTAACCTGTTGACACCCATTCTGTATAAATATCCAAAAAATATCAATTGCCTCTTCCGCATTGTTTCTGTTATGGTGTCTATGTTCCGGTATATTTCATCGTTACTTCTCGGTTTCCGGAGTTCTGTAGTTCTTAGCGGACTAAGTATTTTCCATATATTTTTCTTTCTATTACGTGTAATTTATTCTGCTTATAATTCAGTACTTGCGTATAGGCATTCTGGTTTGACTTCTGTGTTGTAGTGTTGTATTCACTCATTCACCCTTCCTGAACCTCCTTTTCTTTCAGTCTCTAGACCCTGATCTTTCTCTTTTTTCTTGTAGTTTAGTGACCTTGCCTACTTTCAACTTCGCTATCGCCTACTCTCAAATTTGCTATCACCGCTCTATAGTCAGCCCCAAAGGCTTCCTCAGGCATAGCTGTAACATCTGTAAGATCTTTCCAATGTCTTCTTTCCACTAATATATAATCTATCAATATTTTTGTTCTTCTGTCACCCTATCCATACTTAGTAATCTTCTGATTTTTGTTCTTCCTGAATCATGTGTTTCCTATTATTAGTTGGTTACTATGGTTCAAGTCCATTAATGTATCCCCTTCTTAATTCTTGTTGCCATATCCATTTGGCCCCTGAATCTCTTGACTTCCTAATGTCTGTCTTCCCACTTGTGCATTCAGATCTCCCATTATGACTTCCTTGTCTTCTATGTATTTCTCCACTTTTTCAAGGAATTGTTCTGTATTCTCTTCTTCATTTCCAGTTTGTAGAGCATGTACTTGGAGCACATCTCACGTTCCTGTCTCAAACTGTATCCTGGCCAGTGGCGGCTCGTTGATATCCCTTTTGGTAGGGCTGCAGCTAACTTTGCAATATGATTAATCTAAAGAACACACTTAAATTCTCTGTACTGTTTATTAAACTTTTGATGAATCAATCACTTCCTATTTCTAGTTTTCAAGTCTGCACAGAAATAATATACACTTAATTTAACAAAGATGTTTCTTTATTTGCTTTCACATTTACTTCACAAATCCATTTTCCATTCTTTACGACAAACGAATTTGTCAGTCACCATGTTGTTGAAATTGGTAATACTGTCCATCAGATTCTTTTCTACACTAATCATTGCCAATGCTGAAAGTCGTTCTTCTTACATTGTACTCCTTAAAAACGTTTTAACATTTTTTAAAGTAGAGAAGAACCTTTCAGGTTCAACCATTGTCATGGGTGTGGTCAGTATTATTCGGAGCAGAGTGAATACTTCTGTGCAACATCCACTAACTCCAGTACTCAACATTGTCTCATACATCTTCATAAGTACGGAGAGACTTCGGAACTCCTGTCTGATATAAAACAGTCAGTTTGGTCATCAGTCGCTCTTTGCTCAAGAATGTATAGGCTTCAATAGTGAAATCGAGCTCACTGGATAGAAAGTTGTCTGAGTCAGTAGATCCTTCAAAAAGAGATGCACTGAACAACTTTACAGCAGACAAATGCTTAGTTAAAGCAAAGCAAATCTTTCTTTTGACTGATGGGAAATAGTGTCATGTTGCTCTTTTACAACCATGTCCTCATTGTTTCCGTTCGTATTCCTCGCTGGAGGACGGTTTCTTCAGGTTGATCGCTAATAAAGGGATCTTGTTTTTCTCTATATTGATAGCATGGAGAAATTCATTCACTGCCTTATGAATACTCAGTGTGTTAGCAAAACAATGTTGTAGCTGGCTATACAAATAATTCTGAATTCTGAAATAATTCTATACAATAGATAGTGCCGTATCTTGCCTGCTATATTCCTGTGTTATCTTTTGTGTGTATCTATTAGAGCGTAGTTCTAATTGGGTCTAATATGTAGCTTTATTGGTAATCTTTGAGTACAGTAGTTCTTGCAAATATCATTTCTGTTTGTGCTTAGTAGTGACATATGGTACCGGTATTGTAACTAGGATACGTCTGAAAGTAGTTCAAAAATTACTGTATTGTACTGTTCAGTAGTATACGAGTAGCCTAATATCCTATCAGAATTTAGTGTGCTTATTTTATTATTGTAAAATATTTGTGGAAACTCTTACTAACATTCTGTTGTTGTAATTAGGACAGACTTAATTGCAGTTTGGAATTGTGTAGTTCTTGCGTATTCCTTTAGATATTCAGTAATTAACAGCAGTTTTTATCCTGTTGGAGGTTGTAGGATAAAAACTAGAGTAGTATTGTAGTGTAGTCATATATTAATTACCTTATTGTGTGTGATCTTTGAGTACTATCCCAGACAATATATCCCTCCATTCATTTATTTTTTGCAAATAAGTTATTTTATTTTTATTTTCATTTTTTCCGTAAAGAATGGCTAAGGAGCGCGAGTGTACGAACTGTGGGTGTGGCAAGGCATTGAGGGGTATGAGAGAGAAGTTGGAGAGTTTGAGGGAGATAATTAGGATTCTCACAGAAGACGGGAAGGAAGATAGGACTCCCTCAAACAATACACAGGTTACAGTAGGTGTACAAGAGGGAGGGGAAGGAAGGGGGGGAGTTGTAGAAGACAGGTGGTCTAATGTTCTAAGGGGGAGGAGATTGCAGACTAAGGGCTCTATTCAGGATCAGAATTCAGGACAGGTGTCTGTGCGAAATCGGTACGAGTCACTCCAGGTAGAACAACAGAGGGAAGATGAGGGACAGGGAACTGTTGCTGAGATGCGTAGAAGTAGGAGGAAGGGAAAAGGTAGGAAAGGGCAATGTAGAGTAGAGGATAGGAAGAGACAGGTGGAACAGGGTCATGGGAAGGAGAAAAGGGTGGAGGAAGTAGCTTCTGCAGCTATCAGGAAAGATAGGGCTGACTAGGAGTGGAGGGGATCAAATGAGGTGAGTAGGGTTGAGGCTCTGGTCATGGGGGATTCCATCGTTAGACACGTGGGGAAAGTGTGTGGAGGAAAGGGAACCAGGATAGAATGTTATCCTGGAATTAGGTTGAGGCAGATGTTGAGGAAAGTAGAAGAGAGGGAGGAGGGGAAGGAGAAGGTGGTAGTGTTTCACGTTGGTACCAACAACGTAAGGCAAGCTGATATAAGTACCAACATAGTTGGAGATGTCTGGGATCTGGTAAATGCAGCACGGGTGAAGTTTAAGAAAGCGGAGATTGTTATTAGTAGAATACTGTGTAGGAGGGATACTGACTGGAGGGTGATTGGGGATTTAAATGAGACTATGGAGTGGGTATGTGGGAAACTGGGGGTGAAATTTCTAGATCCTAATGGGTGGGTAGGAGATAGGGATCTGCACTCAGATGGCCTTCACTTAAACTGCAGTGGTACATATAAGATAGGAAATTTGTTTGGAAGGGTAATAGGGAGGTACATTCAGGGAAACAGGGTGGCCTAGGGAGCGGTGTAAGGGAACAGGGAACTGGAAATCAAGTAGGGATGACATAAAATTGTTAGTGTTGAACTATAGAAGTATTGTAAAGAAAGGAATAGAATTGAGTAATTTAATAGATATGTATTTACCAGATATTGTAATAGGAGTTGAATCATGGCTGAGATATGTTTTAATGGATGCAGAAATATTCTCACGGAACTGGAGTGTGTATCGTAGAGATAGGATAGGAATGGTGGGAGGGGGAGTATTCATTCTGGTGAAAGAAGAATTTGTAAGCTAAGAAAAAGTTAAAGATGAGACACTTGAAATTCTAGGTGTAAGGCTCATTTCTAAAGATAATAGGCTACTTGATATGTTTGGAATGTACAGACTGAGAAAGGGTAGCACTGACACGGATTCAGAATTATTTGATAAGATAATCAGCTATGTAGGAAATGAGATGGAAGGGAATGTGATTGTAGCAGGAGATCTGAATTTACCAGATGTCAATTGGGAAGGAAATGCGAACGACAGGAAACATGACCAAGAAATGGCAAATAAGTTAATATGGGAAGGACAGCTAATTCAGAAAGTGATGGAACCAACCAGAGGGAAAAATATCCTGGATGTGGTGCAGATAAAACCAGATGAACTCTATAGAGAAACTGAAGTAATGTATGGTATTAGTGATCATGAAGCTGTTTTTGTCATAGTTAAAAATAGATGTGATAGAAAGGAAGGTCTTTAAAGTAGGACTATTAGGCAGTACCATATGGCTGATAAAGCAGGCATGAGGCAGTTTCTAAAAAGTAACTATGATCGGTGGAAAACGGTAAATAAAAATGTAAACAGACTCTGGGATGGGTTTAAAGAAATTGTTGAGGAATGCGAAAACAGGTTTGTACATAAGGGAGGTAAGGAATGGTAGAGACCCACCTTATTATAATAGAGAAATAAAGAGACGAAGAAGGAGATGCTGACTGGAAAGAAATAAGAGTTAGAAATGGCTGTGGAAGTAAGGAGAAATTGAAGGAACTTACTAGAAAATAGAATCTAGCAAAGAAGGCAACTAAGGATAACATGATGGCAAGCATAATTGGCAGTCATACAAATTTTAGTGAAAAATGGAAGGGTATATATAGGTATTTTAAGGCAGAAACAGGTTCCAAGAAGGACATTCCAGGAATAATTTATGAACAGGGGGAGTGTGTATGGGAGGATCTTCAAAAGACAGAAGTATTCAGTCAGCAGTATGTAAAGATTGTTGGTTACAAGGATAATGTCCAGATAGAGGAGGAGACTAAGGCTAAAGAAGTATTAAAATTTACATATGATAACAATGACATCTACAATAAGATACAAAAGTTGAAAACTAGAAAAGCGGATGGAATTGATAAGATTTCTGGGGATATACGAGGTGCATTCAAGTTCTAAGGCCTCCGTTTTTTTTTCTAACTAACTACTCACCCGAAAACGATGAAACTGGCGTTACTTCTCGACGTAATCACCCTGCAGACGTACACATTTTTCACAACGTCGACGCCATGATTCCATGGCAGCGGCGAAGGCTTCTTTAGGAGTATGTTTTGACCACTGGAAAATCGCTGAGGCAATAGGAGCACGGCTGGTGAATGTGCGGCCACGGAGAGTGTCTTTCATTGTTGGAAAAAGCCAAAAGTCACTAGGAGCCAGGTCAGGTGAGTAGGGAGCATGAGGGATCACTTCAAAGTTGTTTTCACGAAGAAACGTTTGCATAACGTTAGCTCGATGTGCGGGTGCGTTGTCTTGGTGAAACAGCACACGCGCAGCCTTTCCCGGACGTTTTTGTTGCAGTGCAGGAAGGAACTTGTTCTTCAAAACATTTTCGTACGATGCACCTATTACCGTAGTGCCCTTTGGAACGCAATGGGTAAGGATTACGCCCTCGCTGTCCCAGAACATGGACACCATTATTTTTCAGCACTGGCGGTTACCCGAATTTTTTTTGGTGGCGGTGAATCTGTGTGCTTCCATTGAGCTGACTGGCGCTTTGTTTCTGGATTGAAAAATGTCATCCACGTCTCATCCATTGTCACAATCGACGAAAAGAAAGTCCCATTCATGCTGTCGTTGCGCGTCAACATTGCTTGGCAACATGCCACACGGGCAGCCTTGTGGTCGTCCGTCAGCATTCGTGGCACCCACCTGGATGACACTTTTCGCATTTTCAGGTCGCCATGCAGGATTGTGTGCACAGAACCCACGGAAATGCCAACACTGGAGGGATCTGTTCAACAGTCATTCGGCGATCCCCCAAAACAATTCTCTCCACTTTCTCGATCATGTCGTCAGACCGGCTTGTGCGAGCCCGAGGTTGTTTCGGCTTGTTGTCACACGATGTTCTGCCTTCATTAAACTGTCGCACCCACGAACGCACCTTCGACACATCCATAACTCCATCACCACATGTGTCCTTCAACTGTCGATGAATTTCAATTGGTGTCACACCACGCAAATTCAAAAAACGAATGATTGCACGCTGTTCACGTAAGGAAAACGTCGCCATTTTAAGTATCTAAAACAGTTCTCATTCTCGCGGCTAGCGCTAAAAATCCATCTGTCGTATAGTGCTGCCATCTCTGTGACGTTTTGACAACGAACGCGGGCTCCTTTTAAAACAATGCACATGTTTCTATTTCTTTCCAGTCTGGAGAAAAAAAATCGGAGGCCTTAGAACTTGAATGCACATCGTACTAAAGACAATGGGTTGGGATATAGTACCATATCTGAAGTACTTATTTGGTTATTGTTTGGTCGGAGGAGCTGTACCAGATGAATGGAGAGTTGCTATAGTAGCCCCCGTGTGTAAAAGAAAGGGTGATAGACATAAAGCGGAAAATGACAGGCCAGTAAGTTTGACATGCATTGTATGTAAGCTTTGGGAAGGCATTCTTTCTGATTATATTAGACATGTTTGTGAAATTAATAACTGGTTCGATAGAAGGCAGTTCGGTTTTAGGAAAGGTTATTCCACTGAAGCTCAACTTGTGGGGTTCCAGCAAGATATAGCAGATATCTTGGATTCTGGAGGTCACGATTGACCTGTCTAATGCATTTGATAGGGTGGGTCATGAGATACTACTGGCAAAAATGTGTGCAATTGGACTAGACAAAAGAGTGACTGAATTGGTTGCTATATTTCTAGAAAAAAGATCTCAGAGAATTAGAGTAGGTGAAGCTTTATCTGACCCTGTATTAATTGAGAGGGGAATTCCTCAAGGCAGCATTATCGGACCGTATGTTTTTTTATCTATATATATAAAATAAGAGTTTTGTCTGTACATTGCTCAGAATTTGAAAAGAATGGTATTTTTGTATCGGTCACGTTCACAATAACAAGAAAATGCATTTTTTACATTTCCGTAATTTCTGTCTGTCTGTCTGTCTGTCTGTCTGTCTGTCTGTCTGTCTGTCTGTATGTATGTACACGCATCACGAGAAAACGGTTGAAGAGAATTTAATGAAAATCGGAATGTAAAGTCGGGTGATGAACCGCTACAATCTAGGCTATAAATTATTTTAATCACGCTGAGTGAAATGGTAGTTTAGGGGAAGCCTGAAATTTAATTCTCAAATATTTATGTTATTAGTGGTCGTGTCTTAATGAAAATCGGTAGACAAACATGTGAAATAAGTCGCTACAATATAGGCTATACACGCTGAGAAAAATGGTAGTTTAGGGGTAGGCCTAAAATTTAATTGTCAAATATTTATTGTATTAGTGGTCTATCTTCACGAAAATTGGTGTGCGAAGTCGGGGAATAGGTCGCTATAATCTAGGCTATCAATAATGTTATTCACATTGAGTGAAATGGTAGTTTAGGGGAAGGCCTGAAATGTAATCTATATATATAAAATAAGAGTTTTGTCTGTACATTGCTCAGAATTTGAAAAGAATGGTATTTTTGTATCGGTCATGTTCACAATAACAAGAAAATGCATTTTTTACATTTCCGTAATTTCTGTCTCTCTGTATGTATGTATGTATGTATGTATGTATGTATGTATGTACACGCATCACGAGAAAACGGTTGAAGAGAATTTAATGAAAATCGGAATGTAAAGTCGGGTGATGAACCGCTACAATCTAGGCTATAAATTATTTTAATCACGCTGAGTGAAATGGTAGTTTAGGGGAAGCCTGAAATTTAATTCTCAAATATTTGTTATTAGTGGTCGTGTCTTAATGAAAATCGGTAGACAAACATAATATATATATAAAATAAGAGTTTTGTCTGTACATTGCTCAGAATTTGAAAAGAATGGTATTTCTGTATCGGTCATGTCCACAGTAACAAGGAAATGCCTTTTTTACTTTTCCGTAATTTCTGTCTGTCTGTCTGCCTGTATGTATGTACACGCATGACGAGAAAACGGCTGAAGAGAATTTAATGAAAATCGGAATGCAAAGTCGAGTGATGAACCGCTACAATCTAGGCTATAAATTATTTTAATCACGCTCAGTGAAATGGTAGTTTAGGGGAAGGCCTGAAATTTAATTCTCAAATATTTATGTTATTAGTGGTCGTGTCTTAATGAAAATCGCTAGACAAAGATGGGAAATAAGTCGCTACAATATAGGCTATACACGCTGAAAAAAATGGTAGTTTAGGGGAAGGCCTAAAATTTGTCAAATATTTATTTTATTAGTGGTCGTATCTTCACGACAATTGGTATGCAAAGACGGGGAATAGGTCGCTATAATCTAGGCTATCAATAATGTTATTCACACTGAGTGAAATGGTAGTTAGGGGAAGGCCTGAAGTGTAATCTAAATATAAAATAAGTGTTTTGCCTGTACATTGCTCAGAATTTGAAAAGAATGGTATTTCTGTATCGGTCATCGCCACAGTAACAAGGCAATCCATTTTTTACTTTTCCGTAATTTCTGTCTGTCTGTCTGTCTATCTGTATGTATGTATTGCAACCGTACGTATGTACGATCCCCGAGTTTTTAGGTTAGGAAATTTTCGTATATAGTTCGTAATGTTAAAATCATATAATTTTGTTTATTTACCATGTAAAAACGTAATATTATAAGAAGAATGTATAGTTAGGGAACATTGCATATGTTCATAATTATATTTTGTATAAATTTCCGTTTGGGTAAGAGTCTGTAAATATGGCCTAGCCGTAAGGATTGTGCAACCGGGAAAACAGCGACTATATCGGGAAGGACGGTTGAGGTCGGTTGTGTGTGTTGCAACTAAGTGGCTTTGAAACACGGGGTACGGCAGGTTGTATCGGTTGAAGAATTGGAGTGAATCAATGTGGACATACATGAGTGGACGGTCTATGTCACATCATATACTCGATAGCCAATGCGAGGGCTTTGTTTTGAGCGAGGTTTGGGTTGACAGAGTGATGCGGGAAGAAGTGCCGGTGTGAGCGTTGCTACCAGTGAAGTTCTCAGGGCGCTATAACCACGTGTAGCAAGCATATATAAGTGTGTACGCGTGTGCGGCGAGTGATTCTCATTCTCATTCTGTTTCTGACTCTGATGCTGATACTGTGTGTTTCTCATTTGTACTGGTCTGCGGGAGCGACGTATTTGCGCAGTTTGCTATACGATCTGCTATTGTTTGTGAGTATCTGTTACGGAGTGAACATGGTATAATCTTAACGACTTACCGGCTTTGCAGTGGACTTTCTGTAAAAGAAAGTGTTTGTTTGGAACTTGTCACCCGAGTATGCAGCTTCAGTTGGTGGAGAATTTTGCTGTTTGCTTGCCTCCGGACATGTAACGCTTTCTGTCCAGCCAGCAATTGGAAAGAATTCAAGACGTCGACGAAGAAGTGTAAATAAGGTTAGGGATGCTCGTCTTAAAGAAGGTTGCATCCATATGTAGAGAAATAGTCGTCGTACTTTTCTCTACCAGATTAGGATTCACGGTAACAGTGGAGTGTAGTGGGGCTCTTACCTGGAGGTATGTTAAAAGTATAATGATGTTCTATTTTTTTTTAGTGATGATTTTAATGATGTGTAATTTGCTTTTGTAGACGGCAAACGAGTAAATCTCGTGAAGAGATGATTTTGTTGGGTAGTATTGTGTATATTAACTCTATGTAAATGGCCAGCACTAAGTGGGTTGCATAAGTGTTTATTTTTGTTGGTGTTTGTCACATATTAGTTCTTATTCTTGGAGTAAAGTCATAGAATCAAACTTAAAGTGAGTCTTTTGTCAGTGGAGTAAGGCTGAACCTGGCATGTTACCCAAATTTAATTTCAGGGGTTATATAGCAACAGGTAAGGTTATAAAGCAAGTCTGGAGCCTCGTCAGCCTGATGACCGTCGCCTTGGGAGAGGGAGTGGCTCGTTGCTCTACATAATTAAATATTCCTGCAATTGTTTTGCAGGTGGCGCCCATTATCCTTGTTATTTACACTTATTTGAGTCAACGTTTATCTGTTCAGTATTTCAATAGCTTGCGGTAGTTACAGTATGTATGTATGTATGATTGTACACGCATGAATAGAAAACGGCTGAAGGGAATTTAATGAAAATCGGTATGTAATGTCGGGTGATGAACCACTACAAGGTCGGCTATACATTATTTTATTCACGCTGAGTGAAATGGTAGTTTAGGGGAAGGCCTGAAATGTAATTATCAAATAAGTTATTTATGTTATTAGTGGTCGTATCGATAAGTCTATATATATAAAATAAGAGTTTTGTCTGTACATTACTCAGAATTTGAATAGAATGGTATTTCTGTATCGGTCATGTCCACAGTAACAACGAAATGCATTTTTTACTTATTCGTAATTTCTGTCTGTATGTATGTATGTATGTGCACGCATCACGATAAAACGGCTGAAGAGAATTTAATGAAAATCGGTATGTAATGTCGGGTGATGAACCACTGCAATCTAGGCTACAAATTATTTTATTCACGCTGAGTGAAATGGTAGTTTAGGGGAAGGTCTGAAATGTAATTCTCAAATAAGTTATTTATGTTATTAGTGGTCGTATCGATAAATACTACATAACTAACATAACTTTGGTTATGTCGTAAGTTAGTAGTAGTTATGTAAGAAGTTATCAAATATCCGATCACTTATGTCTTATACATTGTTACCGTACCGCATATAATCGGAGATATTCATGAATTTGGATTTTTGTTACTAAGTCCATATCAGGGCCGAGTCACGAGAAAATGATTATACAGAATTTAGTGAAAATCGGTATGAGAAGTCTGAGAATAAGGAACTACAGTCTACGATATAAATAAATTTGTAAGACACCCTAATATCAGAGAGTCGAGAGAAAACTAATGTGAAAGCCTGCAATATAGAAAGCTCATAAACTTTATCAACAATAACATTACATTGACCATTGTTTGTTGTGGTGTGCTTTTTGTCTTCTGTTTCCTCTCATCCCCGATAGGTAGGATTACTGCAGCGTACCGAGGTTTTTTTAATTTGCTTGACGTCGCACCGACACAGGTAGGTCTTATGGCGACGATGGGATAGGAAATGAATAGTGGTGTGAAGGAAGCGGCCTTGGCTTTAAGGTACAGCCTGGTGTGATTGGTGTGAAAATGGGAAACCACGGAATACCATCTTTTTTTTGCTTAACGTCGCACCGACACAGATATGTCTTATGGCGACGATGGGATAGGAAAGGTCTAGGAAGTGGAAGGAAGTGGCCGTGGCTTTAATTGAGGTACCGTCCCGGCATTTGCCTGGGGTGAAATTATGAAACCACGGAAAACCATCGTCAGGGCTGCCGACAGTTGGGCTCGAACCCACTATCTCCCGAATACCATCTTCAGGGTTGCCGGCAGTGGGGTTCGAATCCACTATCTCCCGGATGCAAGCTCACAGCTGCGCGCCCCTAACCACACGGCCAACTCGCCTGGTCGTACCGACTGTAACAGCCTGCCTGTATATTGGTAGGAAGTAGGCCCTAGCTGGGGTGTAAGATAACTTTCTTCCTTAGCATGCCATTCCTCTGCTTCATACATTTTCTGATATCTCTGGTACGTAACACACTGGTTCATCATAGTATTCAAGCTATGCAATCCCTACCCTGAGCCACTGATTGGAATGAGTAGTGTGCATATTTAACGGAATAATGACAGAGGAGTGTTCCCGGCAGTCTGCGACCTGGTTATTCCAGCTCTGGAACTTTGGACTCTTAGACCGGCACCGTAGTACTGTTAGTTGAAAGTGAGAAAGTGTGCGGTTTTTCATTTGATCGAGTATTTTATATGATAACATTGCTTTCAATCGCTACATTCCTACTGAGGTTTTAGTAATGACCTATGTTGAATTCAGTTAGGAAAACTACCAAGTCAGTCTTTCTGAGAATCCCGTTGCGAAGCACGGGTACATCAGCTAGTATATATATAAATGGTATGAGTAAAGGAGTGGAATCAGAGGTAAGTCTTTTTGCGGACGATGTTATTATCTGTAGAGTAATAAATAAGTTACAAGATTGTGAGCAACTGCAAAATGACCTCGGAAAATGTTGTGAGATGGACAGCAGGCATTGGTATGTTGATAAACGAGGTTAAAAGTCAGGTTGTGAGTTTCACAAATAGGAAAAGTCCTCTCAATTTTAATTACTGCATTGACGGGGTGAAAGTTCCTTTTGGGGATCATTGTAAGTATCTAGGTGTTAATATAAGGAAAGATCTTCATTGGGGTAATCACATAAATGGGATTGTAAATAAAGGGTACAGATCTCTGCACATGGTTATGAGGGTGTTTAGGGGTTGTAGTAAGGATGTAAAGGAGAGGGCATATAAGTCTCTGGTAAGACCCCAACTAGAGTATGGTTCCAGTGTATGGGACCCTCACCAGGGTTACCTGATTCAAGAACTGGAATAAATCCAAAGAAAAGCAGCTCGATTTGTTCTGGGTGATTTCTGACAAAAGAGTAGCGTTACAAAAATGTTGCAAAGTTTTGGCTGGGAAGAAGGACATTGTCTTTATCAAAGTTGTTACACATGAAATTAATATATTATATGGTACATGTTTTGCCTATCGATAGTAGGCATCATCAGCCCCATTTCTCACCTTAGGATAGATCAGGTACCTGATTGGAAATAATTTATGATTGCTGTTAAAAACTATATCGTTTAAAATGTATTGGAGATTGTTAAACACTATTACAATATAAAATGTAGTATGCTGCTATTTGACAATATTTGTGATAATGTTGGAGTCTAAAAACATGATTTTTTTTTTTTTTTTTTTTTTTTTTTTTGCGAGTTGCTGTACGTCGCACCGACACCGATAGGTCTTATGGCGACGATGGGACATGAACGGGCTAGAAGTGGGAAGGAAGCGGCCGTGGCCTTAATTAAGGTACAGCCCCAGCATTTGCGTGGTGTGAAAATGGGAATCCACGGAAAACCATCTTCAGGGCTGCCGACTATGGGGTTCAAACCTACTATCTCCCTAATACTGGATACTGGCCGTACTTAAGCGACTGCGGCTATCGAGCTCGGTGACATGATAATTATTTGATGATTATGACATATTAAAAGATATTACAATAGAGATAAAAATCAGAAAACACATTCCATTTAGTTGTCAGATGGCGTATTGTTAAAAACTTATGGAAAGTTGAGCAATAGTAATGGTTGTTGGTGCTTGAAGTTATAAAATATTGATTTTCATTTATTTGCTTATAAATGTTGGAGAATTTTCATATGGTTTGGTTCCTTTTGAGATAATAGTAGTGGGAAATGTTGGTGCCGTAGGCTATATTGAAGTCTTTGTCGGCGTCATTAGACCATCTTCTTTGAGGTGGTAAGAGTTTGTAATGGGTATGGCTCTTTGTTGTTTAGCGTGTTGAGGTGAGCGTTTTAGTTGGAAGGGAACGTTGTTGTCATTCGGTGGTTAGCCAAAGATATGATGAGTTCTGTAATTAAAGAGTTAATTTGAAAATTTAATAACCATAATCGGAATTAAGGAGCTGAATAGTGGAATTTAAATGAAGAGTGATGACACTTACCCCTTCGACCGCTGAGATGTTAACTCACTTTGAGAGTTTTAGAGTAACTGGCAGTCGCCGAGCTCTTACTACGTGTTTACTATTTGTGAGGTCTTGGTGGAGGGGGTTGAGCTTGAGAAGGCGTTACTGAGTGCCCATTCGCTGTGCGAGAGGAGGAGTTGTCGGCAGTGGGAGGAGGGGAGGGGGGCGGTGTCCCAACTGGCGTTTATCTGACAGTCCACCGGTTCGAACCTCGGGGAGGTCAGTATACACGACATGACATCTTGCGACCCGAACACATACCCTTTCTGCATGACACCCCAGACACCGTATTGCAGCAGGACAGTGCAAGACCACATTTTGCTGCATGAGCATGTGTCTTCATGTTGTCGCAGGATGTCAGACGTTTGCCCTGGTCTCCCGATCATCGGACTTGTCGCCAATCGGTGGGATATGGTGAAATGACAAGTGCGGCGCTGTGACCCAATGCCAACCACCAAAGATGAACAGTGGAACCAGGTGAATGCAGCATGGATGGCTATACCCCAGGCATAGTGCCTACTAGGCAACAAGACACATGCTGAAGCTAGATGACTGAAATGCTAATCCTTTCTGCAGAACATACTAATGAACCTGTCCTGTGAATATGAACTTCCTATCTGTAGTCTTTCAAGGTGTTCTGTGATCTTCAGAAGATAAGTGTACTCTTGCGTTAGTTGTGAGTGCCAATTTTTGTCAGCTCCCGTTTCTCTCGGTAACAACTGCTAAGATTGGCTGAAATCTCCGGTGAACGAAACTCTCCAGCCACCCATAGATTTTGTTCGTATTACTCATATACACATCGTCCTGTCTAATGTTTCAACCAAAGATTGGTGCAATATTGTAGCCTCATTCCATACTACTAATGTACAATTCTGGATCAGATTGGCAGAGCTACTTTTCTTTGAAACGTTACATATGCTTGCATCAAATTATTGTCAGACCTCACTTTGGTGAGCAACAAATTAATAAAAAGAAAGGTTTTCTTGTGCCTTTAGGGCTTAGAGGAAAACCACCTTCTTTCTTTGTGATGCTAGATATGATGGTGTAACAAGCTTCTTTCTGATAGATGGTGTTCTTCCTGAGCAATGGTTTTCAGGAGCTGGGAGTGATCATACGGCATCTCTCTTAAGTACACATTATTTTTTGGTTGTAATTTATTATTATCTCTGAAGTCCAAACTCTCTGATATATTTGGTTTCAAGTGATTGTGTGCTGTTCTGTTGGCTTCAGCCAGCCCTTCATCGAATACATTTTGATCATATTTTGATTCTTCTTATGCTAGCTTGCTCTGTTATTGGTTCAGTGTGTCTTCTGACATGCTCTCTTGATGGTTACTCCGAAGACCCAATAGATCAGAAACTTGGCAAAAACATTAATGATGTTAAGCAGATATTAAAGTGATCTTGCTGAATTACATAGAGCAGCTTGTGATAATGTGTTTTCCCATTGAAAACTATATTCCAGCATTCCCTTGACTCTGCATGTATGGTGTAGTAGCATTCCAAGTTTAAGTATTGTATTGAAACCATTGAGTTTAATCATTCAGTAACAGAAATAATGCATGGCACCATTTTACATAGTGGTTCCCCAGTGATCGGGTCTGATCCGTCTTCACCTCTTCATAGCTTTATAAGATATTGCAAACTATAGCAAAATCTGTAAATTTTAGGAATTTATCTCTTTGTATCAAACTGTCGCCCAGCTATTACACCAACTACTTCATTTGTAGTAGGGGTATAAAACAGGGCGTGATGTTCACCAACAGGTATTTTATTGGCATGGACAACAATATTGAAATCCAGTACATTTGGTGGGACACTGTCAGTTGCAGTTTTGAAAGATTGAACATAATTATTATGGCATGTACTCGCCTGGTACCGCCAATGAACCAATACAAGTATAAATAGACTAGGAAGCCCAAAAACCACCCCCCAAAAAACACAACATTAAATTGAAAATAGACAAGGGGCTTACCTTAAGCAGGTAGGGGTGTCACAAATAATCCGTGAGTCAAAGTAAAACCTGTCACGGTATCGAATTGGTAAGAATTAACCAAAGAAAAACAAATACTTTTTTTTAAGAAAATAAAACAATTTTAATTTAGGAAACAATTTAAATTAAAGTTAACAGAGTAAAATCATTATCCTTGTTTGGGAAATAAACAAACCTATTAAAATTAGTGTTCATTTAACAATTAATCTTAATCACGACTGGCTGACCAAGTTAAATAAAAGAAATAAAATTAAAATTATTACTATTAACTGCAAGATAAGAGTACAGCTCTTAGATCTCAGTAACCTTTTTCTTATTCAACTCAGATTAACCTTTTAAATCTTAGTACAGTACAATCTCGATAATCCGGCGGTTGGTTAGTCCGGCACGTTTGGTAATCCGGTGCTCTCGGGAAACACGTATCATATTGTCTTCCCTCCCTCCTCCCTTCAATATCTACCCATTCTGTACACCACTTTCCCGCCATTAGCTCATTCGCCGTTGTTATCAAGTTTACAACCTAGTGTATACAGTAGTACGTACTGTACGTATGTGTAGGTACTGTATTTTGTAGTGTGTTTATCTAGTGTACTGCCTGCAATGTCAACCAAAACAAAGCACGTGAGTTTAAATTTGTGTCCGAAACAAGAGATAATAATGAAACTTGACAAAGGAAAAACCACGGCAAACCTAGCACAGACTTATGGCGTTGGATGATCTACGATCCATCAAATTCAACCGTGGTAAAATCCTAGAGTACGTTAGGACTGCTGAGGGAAACTTGAAGGGAAGAAAGACAGTTAAAACAGGTGAGTGTCCTAAAATGGAAAAATGCTTTATTCACTTGGTTTATGCAAGAGCATGCCAGGCACGTGCCATTATCGGGAGACATTCTTCGTGAAAAGGCAAAATATTTTTACGAAAAAAATAAAATGAAAAAGGATGATTTTCGAGCTAGTGATGGCTGGCTTGATAATTTTAAGAAAAGACTTGGGATTCGTTTCTTAACTGTCACGGGAGAAAAATTGTCTAGTGATGTTTTGGCCGTTGACCCTTTTCAGAGGAGATTTGAATTAAAAATCCAAGAATTAGGTCTTCTGCCAGAGCAAGTTTACAACGTAGATGAAAGTGGTTTATTCTGGAGGATGTTACCGCATAAGACCTTCGTACACTCTTCCGAAGAAAGTGCCCCGGGAAGAAAAATGTCAAAAGACATGTGCCTTGTGCAAATTCCACTGGCACATATAAACTTCCGTTACTGGTTGTAGGAAAAGCCAAGCATTTAAAAACGTATCTCACCAGTCACCTATCAAAACCAAATCAAAGGATGGGTTACCCAAGATGGTTTTTACCGAATTGTTCAAGCAAGATTTTATACCGGCTGTAAAAAGATTTTCAAAAGACCTGGACACCCTAAAGAAGAGGATCTACATTCAGAAGACAGGCAGATTGAAAGTCCTCTACATGCCTCCGAACACGACACCACTCTTCCAGCCCATTGACCAAAATGTAATTCAGCAAATAAAAGTTAATTGCAAAAAATCGCTCCTTTCTGATGTAATAAAACAAACTGATGGAGTAATACATTTTTGAAAAAAAAAAAAAAAAAAAGAAACCACAAAGATTAGAGACGTTTTCAATCTAGCTCACAGCTGGAACAAAGTTAGAAGTGGCACTATCCAGTGATCGTGGAAAAAGGATTGGCCAGCGCACCCTGCTTTCAATTCTGAAAACGTGGTTGACCATTCTGAAGATGATTACTCTTCTTTACAATAGACTTCCCAATTTTTGCAAGAGTTTTCTTACAAATGTAAAGTGGATGTTACCCTGACAAACGAGGATATCACCGATTGGCTTCAGGGGGCAAGCGAGGAAAATTTTCAGTCCCTGTCTGACGAAGAAATCCTCAGCCAAATTTGATCTCCTGATGACGAATCTAATGATGACTTGGAGGTTTCGACTCGGCGAACTGTGAGCAACAGCGACGCATTGAATGCTTTCAATGTCTGCACTCAGTGGGCAGAAGAAAATGGCATCGCAAGTGATGATGTGTTGGTGCTTAAACGGGTTACAAGAGTGCATTTTTGATAAAAATGTATAAATCAAAGAATCAAAAAACAATCAACGATTATTTTTCATTGCCAAAACCTGTGTGAGTACTATTTTTTCCAGAAATAGAAATGCACTGTACTTATCTGTAAAATGTTTTTTTACTCCAGATAATCCACAATTTTCGATAATCTGGCAGTTGCCCGGTCCCATATATGTCGGATTATCAAGATTGTACTGTATTTCTTTTTCCTCAGTTTAGTTACTTATTCCAAACAGATTATCATTTAAAATGAGATCTTTCTTTTTTCTTTATATAGTTACACTTCTTTATGGTTAGAATTCTTCAGGGTTAGATTTCACCCGGGGAGTTTCCGCAAGAAAATATTTAATCGCGATCACAAGGTGAAAATTTATAGGTTGTAAGACCGACGCAAGAGGGGAAGGAAAATCAATACAGAAGAGGGAAGGAAATTCACAAAATATCATTAAAGGGGAAAATAAGCGTGTAATTACACCACCAAGATCCAAATCTTTTTCAGGAAAATCAATTACACTCAACCAGACAATCAGCAATAGTCATCATGCCCATCAACATCTTCATGGTAATGTATACACAATAAAATTAAAAGGGGAGGACAAATCCCAAAGCCAAAACACAACAATAGTAGTTTACATGGAAAGAACATAAGATAATCAGGTAGACCATAAAACCCAGACATTAAGATAAATTAAAATTAAAAGAGAAACAGAAGGCGGATATTAAGAATGGAACAGAGCCCAAATTTTAAAAACCATGCGGGAACTCACGTGGTTGTTAAACCTTTTTTAACATGTTTAGTTTAAGAAATACCTAAGAGGGTAAAGATGCCTTGTGAAAAGTAATCATAATATGTTACAGATACAAATACATAGTATTAAACTATTGAACTTGACAATTAATATAATGAGAACAATTAGTGGGGTCCACCTATTCAGTACAACACGTTATAAGATGAATTATAACATTATTAATAATGAGACCGGTTTTGATGCGTATATGCATCATCTTCAGCATAAACTTGAAAACAGGAAAACCGAGCTCGATAGCTGCAGTCGCTTAAGTGCGGCCAGTATTCGGGAGACAGTGGGTTCGAGCCCCACTGTCGACAGCCCTGAAGATTGTTTTCTGTGGTTTCCCATTTTTATACCAGGTAAATGCTGGGTCTGTGCCTTAAATAAGGCCACGGCCGGTTCCTTCCCACTTCTAGCCTTTTCCTGTCCCATCGTCGCTATAAGACGTGTGTTGATGCAACATAAAGCAACTTGCAAAAAAAGAAAACAGAACAGGCAATAACAACTTAAGGTTACAAAAACTTGCGTAATGAATATGTACTCTAATATTATGAATAACATTAGCCTGCAAAAAGAAAAACTCTTTTTGTGCTGTAAAAAGGAAAATGGGTGGGTTTAATGAATTTCTTAACACAGAATTTGAGAAAAAAATTAGTTTTGGCATACCACGTATGGTTTAGTGGCAATTTTACGAAATATTTTGTTCTTGTGTAAAATTGTTGATACTTAGTATTGATTACATTTGATATATTAATGTAAATTTCAGCTTGCAAAATGTAATCATATTTTGCATGCATTAAATACACATAAATGCTGCTTTGTAAGCAAGCAGATGGTTTGTATTATATTTTTAATGTGTATTGAAATTCGTGAAACTTAAGCATAAAGGGCCTATTTAGTTTCGGCTGTGCAGTTGCTTTTAAATTAATGTAATCGTACCTGGAATAAAAATTACATTGTTAAACGTACATAGTTTTGTTACTTACGTTATGTGCAGTTTAGATTCGCACCTCCGTCTTTTTCCGTTTTCCGTGGAATTTCCGGGTTTTTTATGTTCTTGAATGATCTCTAGAAGGGTCATCTCGAGCAATTGACCAAGAGTAATCGGCCATCATATTCACATTCCAATGTCCCTGAGGGCGTCGTTCTGAATCTTTGAGATCCTGGTGAAACCTTTCACCTTGTTCTTCACTGACAGCTCCTAAATTTGGAGGGAAATAATCGAGATGCGAAGCTAAGAAATGAAGCTTAAGGCTCATATTACAACAGAGTTCCTTTAAACTTTACCAACATTTTCCTTACAATTTCTTTGTATTGAGGGTCCTTAATGTTGCCAAGAACTTTAGTCACTACATCTTTGAATGCGTTCTATGCCTCTTTCTCAATTCTGGTCATCGTGTCTGTGAAATTTTTATCCTTCATCAGCTTACAAATATGTGGTCGATCAAATACGCCTTCTTTGGTTTTTTGCATCTGATAATGAGGGAAATTTAGTGGATAAATATTGGAAGCATAGGCTACTTTTATCTAATACCTTGACATACTGTTTCATCAATCCTAATTTGATGTGCAAGGGTGGAAGTAAAATTTTTGCACAGTCAATGAGACTTACATTCAAGACATTTTTGGATCCTGGTTGTAGTTGTTTCCTTTCTGGCCAATTCACTGTATCCCAGTGTTTATCCCGTGTCCAGCTATCCCATTCGCATAGGAAACAGGGAAATTTTGTATAGCCTTTTTGTTGTCCCAGCAACAATCCAATGATCTTCAAATCACCGCAAATTTGCCACCCATGCTCGTGATGTTTAATTTTTTCAAGCACCAACTTTAAAGTCTCGTATGTTTCAGACATTTTTGTGTAGTGTGCAAGTGGTATGGATGCCAGAACATTTGTATTACGAAGTGAAACAGCCTTTAAACTTCTTTTGGAAGAGTTAATGAAAACATGCCAGTTACTAGGATCATACTATTTCTCTCCCAATTGACATAGAAGATTTGAAACATCAGTACAAAATACAGATTTGAAACATCAGTACAAAATACAAGTTCATCTTCTTGAGTATAATACTTTCAGAATTCTTTGTCACAATTTCGGTACCAGGAAAATGTAACACCTGTGCCAACATATTCTTTTTGTGCAATCTTGAACCAAGTAATTCACTTTTTTCTTTGGTTAGCTCTAAGTCCCTTATGAGATCATTCAATTCGGATTGTGTTAATATCCCTGAAGGTGTGTCATATTGATGTGCCTCGAATCTATTTCTTCATCGTCAGATTGCAATGAACTGCTACTTTCCTCACTCAAGTGAGTAGGTGGAGTAGGTACAAGTAAGTCAGGTCCATGAGGAACTGGTCGAAGAGCTGACTTGAGATTCGGTTATTTAATTTTGTTTTTACTCTTCTTATTGTAACCGACAACATGGGTCATACAAAAATAGCAGTCGTCATGATGGTTCTTTTGCTCTCACCATTGCATGGGTATAGCAAAGGGCATTGAGTTTCGTTTGCCCTCATACCAGTAACGTAGTCCCTCGACACAGGTATTGCATGCAATATGAGGTGCGAAAGATTTGTCTTGTTCCCCAACTTTCAATTTGAACTAAGAAAAATAAAGTTTCTTTACAAACGAGTCTATTTGACGCACCTTGGAATCGAACACATAAACTCCATAAATGTAACAAAACTGTTGAGGACTTTCTTTGCGCTGTCTTCTGTGCACCCCTGAAACACTAGCCATGATGGTGTTAAAACACTAGAACTTCACTTATTAGTGATCGTTTTGAAATTAAATTACATTAAATCTCACGCACACGATAGACCTATAATTAAATTAATGTGAACTTTAAAAGTCACACTAAACATGTATCGGTACTTCTTGGAGCCCGTCTCAAGCAACACTGTTATCTTCGAAAGGAGACTGCTTTATCAGTCCATCATAAACATTGCATAAGGGCTGGGGCTTTTAACATGTCTGTTTATTCAAGTGGTCTAAGATGAAATACGAACGCTCAACTGTCTTATCTTCAATCCTACATACCTCGCGGTCTATTGCGTATCTGGGAGAGTTTGTTATGAATTTACCAGGAAACCCCCAACTACAAAATGAACATTTAGACAGCAATAAACCTATAATAAAATGCAAACAATAACAAATCAAATCACATAATTGTATTTTTTTAAAAGTTGCGCGAGAACATGTCTCAACATTACATCTTAAGAATACATGCAGATACTAAAACACCAAATTGCGTCAAAACTAGATGTGACAGGAACAAAATAGCATCATTTTCGGAATCATGGCAGCGATCTCAATAAGAATTACATATTTTCTATTTTACCGCAAAATCATGTTGGCTAATGTAATCGGTAGGAATTGACATGATTAAAAACATGGGCCGGGAAAAATAACTTATAACACTAGCTTAAAAGTTCTCTTTTCAGAAAATATAGCACCATTTCCTTTTGAATGAGTAAGGTCTTATACGAAGTGAAAGTCCCCTTGATGAAAGTTCACAGAGTCTTGAAATGTAGGATAAAAATGTTGGAGCTTCAGTCAGAAAACATTTTCAAAACACCGATTGAAATACTGGTCATTAGAATAGTATGTGGTGTTCTTTCTTAAAATAATATATTTTAAAATGACGTTACAAGTTTTAAATCTGGAAAGAACGTGAAAATTCTTCATGCTCCATTTTCATAGTAAAATGCAGGTCTTCTCTAACTAAAAATAACCTTAACAAAGCTATGGCTGAAGTTGGTCTACTGTGAATTTATAATTTTGTATTTTTTATGTGAAAATGAGGGGGACACCTTATTTGCCCCTGGGTGCTAGAAGGTGTTCTCTAACTTCCGACTACACACGTCACACATGCTGCCAGAGGTCCCACCTTGAACTGTAATAAACACCTTCTAGCACTCTGCAATGAAATAAATCTGTATCTATAAATCTTATGATGATTAAGTTCAGAAGGATACAGACTGCTGGCCATATGGTACATTTGTCCTTGGACCTTAAATGGCAGCATGAAGAAGCCATGTTTGATTACTTAAGTACTCATAAAGGAGGTAATTTGAAATGCATTTTTAATTATGATGTATCGCTTCATTAAATCCTTTACTGTCTGGGTGGTGACTTGGTAAGAACGAATGCAAAGAATCGGAGGGGAGAACTATCCAAGAATCACAAAGGATGTCAGCCTCTTGTGTCACATTCTGAGTGTATTTTACAAGATTTCTGAACATGAAAGTGAAGAAATAATACACCATTGACTGTAACTTGAAGACGATGTTGCGCTGATATACAAATATTTATGTAGTTTGGATTGGAATTTTAGGATTTCTACCCCTTTTTCTAGTTGATTTTCAGATGCACATCAACCACTCACCACTGATCTGGATTTAGGGCAGTCACCCAGGTGGCAGATTCCCTATTTGTTGTTTACCTAGACTTTTCTTAAATACTTGCAACGAATTTGGAAATTTATTGAACATGTCCCTTGGTAAATAATTCCAATCTGTAACTCCTCTTCCTATAAACAAATATTTTCCTCAATTTTTCCTGTTAAATTCCAACTTTATCTTCATATTGCGATCTTTCCTAAATTTAAAAACACCACACAAACTTATTCGTCTACTAATGTCTTTCAACACCATCTCTCCACTGACAGCTCGGAACGTACCACTTGACTAAGGTTGAAGGAAAAATCCCACCTTCCGTGCTTTTATGGCTAGTTCATGAAAATACAAACATCGTCCACCTTAAAGTCTAATTAATTAACTAAAAGATTAGTACATGCTTCGTTCCAAAAATATAGAATATCTTCAGCTAAAATTTGTAAATGTAAAAGTTGAACTACAAGTTTGGTTTCTCAAAGAGTTTCCCCGGTTCTCGTATACAAATTTTGAATTTCAAGTCCACTTGTGTCAGTTTTAAGTTATGTAAAGTTTATATTATACCAGGAAAAGTTTTTGGGCAAAGGGCATGAGTAGGACCTCAGGGAGTGGAACTTGGTTTTGGAGCTGATACAGAGGAGGATAGACTCGCAGAGCGAATAATAGATGGTTAAAATTTTTTTTTTCAAAACAATTTATTAATTCTTCACCCTGCAATATGATTATTGGACTCAAATCTGGCATTGAAATTAAAAGTTTGAACGTAATCTTCCTGAATTCTGTTCATGAAAGTGGAATAAATATCACTGATTCCAAAGTCTTTCATATGTGAGAATATGAGGTATTGAATTTCCACCTAAAGTCTTTCTAAACCTAAGCACACACTTGTAATTGTAAGTTGATATGAGAAATTAAATTTCTGTTAAAAGTTTTCAGTTTTCAGTTTGTAAACCTTGATATGTAGCACACTTGAAAAGCCTAAAGTCTTTCTGTGAGAAAAAATGAAATTTGAAATTAAATTAATCACTTCTGAGAAATTATGAGAACTTTGAAATATTTGTTCACACGCGGCACTGAAGTTTCCACTGTTCAAAATTAATAAAAAAAATTTTAGTCAGTTTGTTACTACTCACTTACGGAAAGAAATGTTGCCACAAATGTCGAAGGATGGACATCTGGAATGTTCCGTGGAGAATCAGGATCGGCGATGTTCCCTTAACACACCATGTTGACGTTCCCGATGAGGTGATGACGGCTGGAACTGGATCATGTAGAATTGCAGCTTGTTAGGGTGATTTTTCGCACACGAAAAATTCACTTAGTGCGAGTAGTTATCACTGACACTGTCATTTACTGTTGAACACTATTTATGGCGTAATTGAATTTCAAGACGTTAAATAAAGAATCACAGTCCTTCCTGTATGAAATACTATTTAAAGTTGTTACTGAAATGTTCATAATTACACAGTTCACACTTGAAAAGGCAAATCATAGTCGATAATCACAGTCTTTGAACACAGTCATTAAGTCACTAAGGATTATTTTCTGCTTATCTTGTTATGATAACGTCATATTACCTCAGAAAAAGTTCTTAATTTTCACTCAAATTACTGTAAGTCGTATACTGATGTGGCGTGAATAAAGAAATACAGTTCAATACTCGAAAAGAAATGAGTTCTGGTGATTCTACACATTAGTTTCTGTAGAAGTTCAATATCATTTGAAGTAACCTAGGTCTACACGTAATGACATATTCTGTGAACGTTAAATAGTTGATATTTGCACTTCAATAAGTTCACTCGTATTATATTCTTAAATGTCTTTAGGATTAGACTGTAGTCGCGACGCGATGTACTAAATACAGTGCGACGTCTTTTATAATTCTGTCGGCGATATAACTTCGCGTTCCGGAAATACGACGGAAAGTACTTTCACCGTGACTGCGCGAACATACTGTACGCGGGTCGGTCTCTCCTCTGTCTCACTCACACACAGCTGTGTACTCGTCCTTGTACTGTACTGCTTGCTGGCTGGCCTTGACATATATAGATACCAGCGCTGGGAGGGGTAGCATCTCTTGGCCATGTGACCGTGAGTGCGTAATTTCTGTAGACTTTAAATTATTATAACTCAACAACCATGGGATGAATTAATTCGAAATTCACAGGGATTAACTTTTATGACGTCCGCTATGATTCAGCGTTTGTCCCGTTGAAATTGGTTAAGGCGTTGAAAAGCTGGCAAAAGAAAATTCTTTTCGAGAAATATCTCTAGGGGAGGTAAGCTTCGAGCGACAGGTGACGTCACTTGACTCCGCCTAGTGCACTCGTAGGGTCTGGCACATACTGGAACATTCTTTACATAGATGTTCGTACGTCGGTCGGATCTTTTATGCTGGAATAACGTTTCTTTCGATTGACATGGACCAGGACCTAGGCTTTCCTGGTACATCTTCCCCTTGGTTGGACGAAAAGAAAATACGCAGGATTTTCTTTTCCAGGCTTTACTCTTCCTGTGGTACATATTGTTTTAAATTGGCTGAGTTATAAATACCCTCGAAAGTGCCGTCCAATTTTACAATTTCATAAGCCCCGTTTCTCAATACAGTGCGGACACGGTAAGGACCTACGAATAGTGGACAGAACTTAGCGTAAATCCTTCTCTCAGGGTTGGAAGTAGCTGGTCTCCGTATTAAAATAAGGTCTCCAGGATTCAATTATCTTCTGAACTTCCTATTACGCTGGCGTCGTTCTCTGAGGGCGGCTGCATGTCTTAACCTGGTCAGCGCGTCATTGATCTTAAGTTGCTGCGGCACAATAGCATTTGGTAGAGCTGGTAAAATTCTGTCCCAAGGTCGTTCTGGTTTCGACCCATGATGTAGGCTGAGAGGAATGTCATTAGTAGATTCATGCACAATAGAGTTTATAATTTTTTGCATTACTGGCAAGACCTCGATCCACTTCCAGTGATGTTCACTATAATAAATTCGACAGAATTTGGCGAGTTCTCTCATTATTCTTTCAGCAAGGTTAGCTTCCGGATGCCTAATAGAATTCATGATATGTCGAATGTTGAGTTCTTCCAAAGCCTGTTGGAATTCTACGGAAGTGAATTGCATTCCGTGATCCGTCAGTAGGTATTCAGGCTTTCCCATCTCAGGGATGATGTTTTTTTTCAGCCTCCTTAAGATGTTACCGGCGTTAGCTTTCTGGATAGGCAATAGCATAGTATATTTGGAAAAGACATCCACAACTACAAGGACATGTCTGTTCCCCCTGGTCGCCTTTGGCAGAGGGCCGTACAGATCGATTGCCATTATTTCCCCGGGCTTTTCCGGGATCAGCGGTTTGGGAAATTCCTTGAGGAGATAATTATTCGACTTGATCCGTTGGCATAAATCACAGGACCGCAAAATTCTCCTAATGTCTCGCCTAAGATATTCCCATGTAAACCTTTCCTTAATAAGGTTGAGAACTTTATCCGTACCAGCATGACCTGAAATTGAGTGACAATGCCATATGATAGCCTTCCTGATTTTAACAGGTGCATAAATCCTGCATTGCATCTTGGCTAAGTCAATGTATTTCATAAGAATCCCATCCCGTAAACAGAAGTTTGAAGAGAGTCGTTGGAGACGTGGGAATTCATCATCATCGGCGGGAATCGAACCGATAAAAATCGAATTAATTCCCTACAATTGGCGTCTCTTCGTTGCATCTGGGCAAGGTAACGAAGTTTGCGAAGACATTCTTCGTCTTCATCAGTCATGATGTTAACCTCGTGAACTTCAATAACTTCAGCAGGGTTGCGGCTGAGGGCATCTGCTAATGCATTCTTCCGGCCAGGCCTATGTATTACTGTGAGGTCAAACTGTTGAATAAAAAGAGCCCATCGGGAAACTCTCTCATTCGTCATGTCAGATGACAGTATGAATGTCAGAGCTTTATGGTCTGTGTAAATCGTAATGGGATAGCCGTAGATGATTTTCTTCCAATACTGGAGAGAAAAAACAACAGCCAGAGCTTCGAGTTCAGTTATGGTATAAGACTTTTCGTGAGGTCGTAGTTTTCTACTTAGAAACGAGATGAAAAGTCTGTAATCGGGATCTTCAGGTCTCGCTTGATACAGCACTGCGCCTATTCCTACAGAGCTGGCATCACACTCTATGAAGAATGGAAGAGAAAAATCTGGATAAACTAGTTTAACAGAGTTTTTCAACATGTCCTTGGTGGCAAGGAAAGCTCGTTCACATTCTTCGGTCCACTTCCATCTATTATTCTTAAGTAGTAGTTGCTGAAGAGGAGCTACCGTCTCAGTGTAGTCTAGACAGTGTTGAGAAAAGAACTGACAAAGTCCTAGGAACTGTCTCACGTTTCTAATGCGCTGAGGTCTAGGAAAGTCAATGATACTCTTAATCTTGGCAGGGTTGGGTTGAATTCCATCACCACTAATTACATGTCCTAAGAATAATACTGATGTTTGGAAAAGTTGACTTTTCTGGGCATTTATCTTGAAATTCTTCTTTTCCAATTCCTGCAGGACCAGATTGACATCTCTCACGTGCTCTTCGAAAGTTCTCGAGGCAATCAAAATGTCGTCAACATAAATCGTAGTTATGTCCTTTACATCATCTGATAAGTGTTTTTCCAAGGCTCTGATCAGAACAGCTCCCGAGATTTTAATACCAAAGGGCATTTTGTTGAAAACATAGGTCCTATTTTCAAATAAGAAGCCTGTGAATAGCCTACTTTCAGCATCCCGTCAAGCCAACTAAAGAAATTCATGCCGTGGAATCTTCTGATGATATCCCTAAGTAGTGGAGGACGGTCATATTCTAAGGTCAGTCGGTCATTTAGGACCCTCGCGTCAAGGCAAATTCTGATACTGCCGTTAGGCTTACGCACTATGGCCAATGGATTCAAGTACTTAGTTACGCAAGGCGAAATTATCCCATCATCTGTCATTTTATGAATTAAATTACGAACTTCTTCTCGATATTTCTCGGGTACGGGATATGGTTTCTTCTGATAAGGGGACAAGTCATTTACATCAAGATGATATTCGTAGCCAGCTATCTCTCCAGGCTTGTCATCGAATACACATGCAAATTTCTGTAGAATGTCATTTTTAGCCTCCTCCAATTTTAATTTAATTTCCGGATCTTCAACCACACTGGCTATTGACATTATATAGTCCGGACCTATGATGGAGTTCTCATTGAATAGGGACTCTGCATTGTCCTCACTTTGGTCACCCTTTCTACTTTCTGCTACGGCTGGCGCAACCTCGCTTACAGCGGGCTTAATAATGTCACCACCGGCTTCTTCGAAACGGGCTCCCTTCTCTTGAACTTCCAGGTCACTTCGTCCTACCAGCTGTAGTCCTACGGAATTATTCTTTAATCTTACGAGGTTGGCATCATAGTCAATGGTTCCTTTGTATTTGATCATAAAATCTGATCCAAGTATTAAGTTGAAGTTAAGACGTGATACTACCAAAAATATGTGTTCGAATGTCTGACTGTTAATTTCAAACTCTAAAAATGCCTGGGATTTACATTTAACAACTTTATCAGGAACTATCCCTCTTACTTTAATCTGAGCTGCAGGCAATAACAAAACATTGTTCTGATTTTTAAGCGAGTCTACAAGCCTATCAGAAATTAAAGAAGCTTGCGCTCCAGAATCGATGAGCGTAATCACCTGTAGGTTGCCTGTGCGTACTGTTATGACAGGTAATGAACGTGTAATAATTGGCCTTAGTGTTTGTGCGTCTTCGAATAGTAATTCGGAATCGTCAATATGCCAGTAATTGATAACAGCAGTACAATAATTTGAAATCTCGTCCTCATCGTGTTCTGTAGTTAATCTCCCTATTGCGAGATCGGCGTTTTTTTTTATAGCGCCTGTTGATTCAGGATCAGGTGATCTTTGTTCTCTTGGTCCGAATTGATGTTGGTATTCCAGGGATGTAGCTCCAAGCTCATCAGGATTACGATTTCTCTCCCTGATGTATTCCCGTGTATCCTTCCATCTACTTTCAAGTTCTCGTCGTCTGGACTCACGATTTTCTTCAGGAGTGCTTTCGCGCTGTCTCCATAAATTCCTAGGTTGGTAAGGTTGTCAATCCTGATTCCTCTGACGTCTAAAATTCTGGAATCTGGTTGGGTTGGTAGGGCTTAATCTGCCTTCTTCACGTGTCGTGGGTTCCTCTCTCTCCGGCGGTTTTATTTCCGCAGAGTTCGTATTTATTTCTCGACTCCTGTTAGTTTTCGGACTAGATTGGGTATTAGCCGTATCTAACCTACGCAAAGTAGCGTCAGAATGCTCCAATGTTTTAAAGTTGGCAGCGACTAGTATCTCTTGAACATGAGGCGGATATTGAAGTGTCAGGATCTGAATAAGTTCGATATCTGGCAAAGGTGGATCTAAAAACTGTAGCTTCTTTAATTGCATTAGGCAATAATCGGAATATCGGGAAGTATTGACTGAAGTATTGTATTTACTAGAGTAGAGTTGCATCTTGACAAGGTGCTGTCTTTCTGAATCCCAAAAGCGTTTAAGAAGTGCCTTTTTAAAGTCGTCGTAGTTTCTAAAGTTGCTCTTAAAAGCTATGAACCATGATAAGGCTCGTCCTTCTAGAAGTTTGGATACTACTCTAAGTTTCCTATCGTCATCTACCCTATTCTCTTCCAGGTAATCGTCGACATTTAACAAAAATTCTCGAGCAGTATACTCGTCACGTCCTGAAAATTTGACTGGTTTGTCATCTGGTATTTTAATAAGTGTTGTTGTGCTGTGTACTTCCCTCGACGAACCAGGAATTGTGACGTCAGTCGTATGTTCTTTGAGTTTAATTTGATTCATTTCTTCAGACAAATTTTTAATTTTAGAATTAATTGAGGTGTCTAAATTTGTTATTTCATTTCTCAAGTCAGTTTTAATGACTTGTACGTCTTTACAGAAAGCAGCTATCTGGGTATGCGTGCTGTCTAGCTGTCCTGTAATACGCTTGTCGAGTTCTCCTTGCGTGCTCTTAATTAATCCTATCTCGCTTCGTAATTTACCCACATCGTTCTTTAATGCATCTCGCAAGGTTTCCTGCACCTGAGCTAGCTTTACTTGAGTTTGTGAGATGTTACCATGGGATTCTTGAAATTCAGTCCGTAAATCTTTGAGTTCAGTGGAAAATGCTTGAACGGAAGGAAGAACATTTCTAAGATCTTTGTCTAAAGACTTGACGACCTCTGTCTTTATTTCTTCCTTAGTAGACTCTAAGTTTTCAACAAACTGATCCCGCATGTTTTTCAATGTGGCTTCGACTTGTGCACTAGAATCAGTAAGTTTCTTTTCGAGGCGAGTTCCAGCTTCACGGAATCGTTGCTCGATAAGGGCACTAGATTCAGTGAGCCTTTTGTTAATGACTTTATCCGCTTCAGCAAACTTAGTGTCCAAGGTCCTGTCAATTTTAGAAGTTAAGTCTTCAACCTTACTATTTGACTCAGTTAACTGCGCTTGAAGTTGAGTATTTTGTGCCTGCATTTGTTGTTGAAGTTGAGCCTGCAACTGGTTATTAGACTCTACCATTTGCGTATTAATTCGATCTATTTGCGTGTTTATTTGAGCCTGCAATTGGGAATTAGACCTATCAATCTTAGCATTCTGATCGTTAATGCTAAGCTCGAGAGCTTCGATTGCTGCAAGTAAGTTATCCATGTTTCCGGAATATTCGAATAAGTCAAATACAACAAGTTCTTCGTGTTTGTAATAGTTGCAGTCGGATCCTGTGCTCAAAATACAATTTATTATGACTTGAATCGAACCCTGAATGTTGCGATTATTACAAGCACATCATCTATTATTATGGCACGGCTCCAAATCGAGCCCTTGAAGTTGCGGCGCCATCTATTATTATACTATCCTCTCTGTACCAGGAAAAGTTTTTGGGCAAAGGGCATGAGTAGGACCTCAGGGAGTGGAACTTGGTTTTGGAGCCGATACAGAGGAGGATAAACTCGCAGAGCGAATAATAGATGGTTAAAATTTTTTTTTTCAAACAATTTTTTAATTCTTCACCCTGCAATATGATTATTGGACTCAAATCTGGCATTGAAATTAAAAGTTTGAACGTAATCTTCCTGAATTCTGTTCATGAAAATGGAATAAATATCACTGATTCCAAAGTCTTTCATATGTGAGAATATGAGGTATTGAATTTCCACCTAAAGTCTTTCTAAACCTAAGCACACACTTGTAATTGTAAGTTGATATGAGAAATTAAATTTCTGTTAAAAGTTTTCAGTTTTCAGTTTGTAAACCTTGATATATAGCACACTTGAAAAGCCTAAAGTCTTTCTGTGAGAAAAAATGAAATTTGAAATTAAATTAATCACTTCTGAGAAATTATGAGAACTTTGAAATATTTGTTCACACGCGGCACTGAAGTTTCCACTGTTCAAAATTAATAAAAAAAATTTTAGTCAGTTTGTTACTACTCACTTACGGAAAGAAATGTTGTCACAAATGTCGAAGGATGGACATCTGGAATGTTCCGTGGAGAATCAGGATCGGCGATGTTCCCTTAACACACCATGTTGACGTTCCCGATGAGGTGATGACGGCTGGAACTGGATCATGTAGAATTGCAGCTTGTTAGGGTGATTTTTCGCACACGAAAAATTCACTTAGTGCGAGTAGTTATCACTGACACTGTCATTTACTGTTGAACACTATTTATGGCGTAATTGAATTTCAAGACGTTAAATAAAGAATCACAGTCCTTCCTGTATGAAATACTATTTAAAGTCGTTACTGAAACGTTCATAATTACACAGTTCACACTTGAAAAGGCAAATCAAAGTCGATAATCACAGTCTTTGAACACAGTCATTAAGTCACTAAGGATTATTTTCTGCTTATCTTGTTATGATAACGTCATATTACCTCAGAAAAAGTTCTTAATTTTCACTCAAATTACTGTAAGTCGTATACTGATGTGGCGTGAATAAAGAAATACAGTTCAATACTCGAAAAGAAATGAGTTCTGGTGATTCTACACATTAGTTTCTGTAGAAGTTCAATATCATTTGAAGTAACCTAGGTCTACACGTAATGACATATTCTGTGAACGTTAAATAGTTGATATTTGCACTTCAATAAGTTCACTCGTATTATATTCTTAAATGTCTTTAGGATTAGACTGTAGCATATATAGATACCAGCGCTGGGAGGGGTAGCATCTCTTGGCCATGTGACCGTGAGTGCGTAATTTCTTTAGACTTTAAATTATTATAACTCAACAACCATGGGATGAATTAATTCGAAATTCACAGGGATTAACTTTTATGACGTCCGCTATGATTCAGCGTTTGTCCCGTTGAAATTGGTTAAGGCGTTGAAAAGCTGGCAAAAGAAAATTCTTTTCGAGAAATATCTCTAGGGGAGGTAAGCTTCGAGCGACAGGTGACGTCACTTGACTCCGCCTAGTGCACTCGTAGGGTCTGGCACATACTGGAACATTCTTTACATAGATGTTCGTACGTCGGTCGGATCTTTTATGCTGGAATAACGTTTCTTTCGATTGACATGGACCAGGACCTAGGCTTTCCTGGTACAATATGAAACAACAACATTAATATTTCCAGCATTTTTGAAGAAAGGAAGACCACTTTGTACAAACACGTCTCACTTATTGACGTAGATTTTCTTATGAACTTCAACATCAACATATTTTGTGTGTTTTAACATAACATAAATACATTTTCTACGTCATTCTCACCATAAGTGTTTTAACTATATATGTCAATTTTCACACTTTAATTTTTTTTAGCTGAAGTCGTTCCATATTTTAGGAACGAAACATGTACCGGTAACTGATCTTTTAGTTAAGTAACTAGACTTTAAGCTGGATTATATTTATATTTTCATGAACTAGCTATAAAAATATTAATTAGTGGAAGGTGAGATTCTTCTTTCAACCTTAGTTGAGTTAATGCCAGTACAGAATCAAAACAGTGAGATTTGGTTTTCCATTTTCACACCAGGCAAATGCTGGGACTGTACCTTAATTAAGGCCATGGCCGCTTCCTTCCCACTCCTAGCCCTTTCCTTTCCCATCGTCGCCATAAGACCTATCTGTGTCGGTGCGACGTAAAGAAAAAAAAGAGAGTTTTATAAGTTGTACATACTACTTAGTCAAGCAGCCCATCTCCTTTCTCCCAAGTCTTCCCAGCCTAAAGATAGCAGTATTTTCATAATGCTACTCTTTTGTTGGCAA
Organism: Anabrus simplex; assembly: GCF_040414725.1. Lineage (NCBI taxonomy): Eukaryota > Metazoa > Arthropoda > Insecta > Orthoptera > Tettigoniidae > Anabrus > Anabrus simplex. The sequence goes on along the minus strand of NC_090266.1, from coordinate 43,136,258 downwards.
TCATGCAGATGTTTTACTATGTCTTGCTCTGACACTGTTGGAAATAGAATTTAAAATAAATAAATAAATAAATTAATTAATTAATAAATAAACATATTATGCACTGTAAAAATGTTAAGTGTTTAAAAACAAGTAATTTTTAATGTTATAAGCTCTAAAGGCTATTTTGTCTCTTAATTGTGCTCTGAACACCTTTATGAAAACATATGAAACTGATACTCTCTTCCTTTTGTTTGATTAAATTGTTGTAAGGTGTCAAATTATGAATAATACTTACTTTTGCACTTCTTCAGGTTCAACATCTATGATGACCGCATGACTGAACCCCACAAGCTACAAGCTACAATGGATTGCTTAGTAGTCCTTGTTAGACCTATGATTGAAGGGAAATTCAGAGGATATCCTGAAGGTCGCCAAAATATCATCCCTCTTATGATGAATTTCCTCCCTGGCATTGACCCAAATGATAGTCGAAAGACAGTTACAGCTTTCCTCTTCTATGGTATAGTATTTCAAATGGTGCCTATCGTTGATTCATCACAGGCTGTTCTGTACCGGGATGATCTAACAGAAGTAAGTAAATTTAAATAGTTCTTTGACTTTGTTATATATAAATGTGTATTTGACTGTGAGAGTCCAAATGAATGGGTGCTCGCAAGAACAGGTTAACCATAATTTTGTCAGAACAGATATAAAGCAACTTTTGCAAATGTCAAGAGAAAAAATTTTACCGAAAAATGTACATTTTTTCCATTTTTTTCTTAATGTAGTGTCTTTAAATTATTAAAAACTGAAGAGAAATGACTTAAGCTTTGACTTAGCTATAGATAATAGTTTACCTTACATTTGTAACCAACTTTTATTTTATGATCATACAATACAAAAAAGTGGTATATATAAAGATGCTGCACATTTATGTTGAGATAATATATGTATATATTTTTTTTACAAGTTGCTTTACATCGCACCGACACAGATAGGTCGTATGACGATGGGATAGGGAAGGGCTAGGAGTGCGAAGGAAGTGGCTGTGGCCTTAATTCAGGTACAGCTCCAGCATTTATCTGCTGTGAAAATGGGAAACAATGGAAAACAATCTTTAGGACTGTCGACAGTAGGGCTCGAACGCACTATCTCCTGAATTCAAGCTCATAGCTGCGCTCCCCTCACCACGCTGTGTACTTGCTCGATGAGATATGATATAACTTTCCCTCACCTTTGCTGGCTTTATTGGTCTTATACCATTGTACTTTTGTGGCAACTCAATACCAGCGAATGATAGCTGTCTACCAATACTGTTCCTTTTGTTAATGTCAACACAGTCATGTTTCTTAACAGTACCATATGAATATTTTAAAAATACTTGAATGGTTCATCTTAAAAAAAAAAAAAAAAAAAATGGTATGTCTGAAACTTTACTAATTACTACTCTTTGCTTATTTACATATACCATTCTCTTTATTACTTTTTCTAGCAAAGGTTTAGTGCTCACAAATTTATAAGTTGTCATTTTTACAACCTAAAGTGGCTGTTTTACTCTAGCTCTTTTCACTAAATTTATCCATTCGTCCAGTACAAAAACACAATAAACAGTTTTTTTTTCAATCAACCAAAAATCCCTGTCACAGGGAAGATATGACCAGGAACTAGATACTTATACCTCCTGTGTAAAAATCTGTTAGCCTGATCTTGCAAAAGCAAAATTAGTCTCAATAAAATGACATCAAATTAAAAGCTATGTTTCTCGTCTCACAGGATTCTCTCATGTTGGCCCAACTCAGAAGATAGTTTGAACCTTCCATTATAGAGGTCAACACATAACTCATTTTTTCAAAATTTGTTGATTAGCCTGTTTTTGTGAATACCCATTCAAATATTAAAAATACTAACTTGTACCGGTGTTCATCATCTTTCACAATTCTATTTGTGTATGTTTGAAATAACAAGTGTTGATACTAATGGGGAAATGTATACATTCCTAGTACAGCAGGTGGGTATGTTGATATTTTACAATTGATTTTATGCCCACATATGAACTGATTGTAGTAACAGTTGTACTTTTAGTATCTTTCTCCCTTCAGAAACAGTTTAAGGGGCCACATACACATTCCACCACTCAAAATCCATAAATTAACCGAGTAATTAAGAAAAAATGAAATGGTGTATGGCTTTTAGTGCCGGGAGTGTCGGAGGACAAGTTTGGCTCGCCAGATGCATGTCTTTTGATTTGACTCTCGTAGGCGACCTGCGCGTCGTGATGAGGATGGAATGATGATGAATCAATCAATCAATACTGATCTGCATTTAGGGCAGTCGCCCAGGTGGCAGATTCCCTATCTGTTGCTTTCCTAGCCTTATCCGAAATGATTTCAAAGAAATTGGAAATTTATTGAACATCTCCCTTGGTAAGTTATTCCAATCCCTAACTCCCCTTCCTATAAATGAATATTTGCCCCAGTTTGTCCTCTTGAATTCCAACTTTATCTTCATATTGTGATCTTTCCTACTTTTATAGACGCCATTCAAACCTATTCGTCTACTAATGTCATTCCACGCCATCTCTCCGCTGACAGCTCGGAACATACCACTTAGTCGAGCAGCTCTTCTTCTTTCTCTCAATTCTTCCCAACCCAAACATTGCAACATTTTTGTAACGCTACTCTTTTGTCGGAAATCACCCAGAACAAATCGAGCTGCTTTTCTTTGGATTTTTTCCAGTTCTTGAATCAGGTAATCCTGGTGAGGGTCCCATACACTGGAACCATACTCTAGTTGGGGTCTTACCAGAGACTTATATGCACTCTCCTTTACATCCTTACTACAACCCCTAAACACCCTCATAACCATGTGCAGAGATCGGTACCCTTTATTTACAATCCCATTTATGTGATTACCCCAGTGAAGATCTTTCCTTATATTAACACCTAGATACTTACAATGATCCCCAAAAGGAACTTTCACCCCATCAACGCAGTAATTAAAACTGAGAGGACTTTTCCTATTTGTGAAACTCACAACCTGACTTTTAGCCCCGTTTATCAACATACCATTGCCTGCTGTCCATCTCACAATATTTTCGAGGTCACGTTGCAGTTGCTCACAATCTTGTAACTTATTTATCACTCTATAGAGAATAACATCATCCGCAAAAAGCCTTACCTCCGATTCCACTCCTTTACTCATATCATTTATATATATAAGAAAACATAAAGGTCCGATAACACTGCCCTGAGGAACTCCCCTCTCAACTATTACAGGGTCAGACAAAGCTTCACCTACTCTAACTCTCTGAGATCTATTTTCTAGAAATATAGCAACCCATTCAGTCACTCTTTTGTCTAGTCCAATTGCACTCATTTTTGCCAGTAGTCTCCCATGATCCACCCTATCAAATGCTTTAGACATGTCAATCGCGATACAGTCCATTTGACCTCCAGAATCCAAGATATCTGCTATATCTTGCTGGAATCCTACAAGTTGAGCTTCAGTGGAATAACCTTTCCTAAAACCGAATTGCCTTCTATCGAACCAGTTATTAATTTCACAAGACGACATTTACACCCAGCCCCCGTGCCAGCGAAATTAACCAAAAAAAATTCCCGACCTTGCCGGGAATCGAACCTGTGACCAAAGGCCAGCACGCTAACCATTTAGCCACGGAGCCGGAAATTGCAGGATTTGAGCTACTGGAAAAAGACCTTCCGCTGCTCAAAAATCGTGTTAAAAATTTTCTTCCTACAATTCTGTAAGCCCTATGACAATGAAATTATGCATGCCCTGTAAGTGAAATGTGTTCTTTTAATGTACAGAAGACTTGTTTTCAGAAGTTTGTGATTGCTAGATTTTCAAAATTCTCACTGTAAAAATTTGCACTAGGCTATCCTGTTCAAAATTACTTCCAAGATTGAGTTATTAACATTTTGGAGTAATTTGTTTTTTGTTGTAAAACCAATAGCCATATTAACAACCTGCAACTCAGTGGTTATGATATTGTACTCTGTAAGGAGACGATTTTTATTTTTATTTTTTAGAAGTTTAAAATTATCACATTTCTTATCAGAAAGTAATTTATTACAAACATTCTGTCAAATATGGCTAAAGGTTGAGGTTCAGGTTATAGACATCTCTAGGAAGGACAGTCATGCAAAATTCCATCCAGTTATCTTGAAAAGTGTAGAAATGTAAATGGTTTGAAGAAACAAGTGATAAATGTAGGCATGGCGGCTGGAGGTGGTTTTAATGTCCACCAGTTTTGGTCATATTGGAGTGCACTTTAATTCATAACTTGGCCAATTTTATAGATACAGTAGAAGAGTAGATACAGTTGAGAGTAAGTTGGATGAAAACCAGTGTGGTTTCAGACCACAGAGGGGCTGTTAAGTTCATTTTCAGTATGTGTCGCTTAATTGGAGAACGCTGTGAGGGGAACAATTATTTTTATGTTTCATAGAGAAGGAATATGGCAAAGTACCAAGGGAAATGATATTAGCCATTCTGGGGGACTATGGGATTAAGTGTAGATTATTAAGGGCCTGTACTACGACTTTCAGGTAAACAGCCAGATACGTAGGCTGCAGTTTTGCAAACTAGAAGTTAAATATTTCCTTGCGTACTACCAATGGATTCTTACGATGGTATTGTAATACGGAAGATACAGTAACATTTTTATTGGGTTGGTAATAAGGTTACTGAAAATATAGTGAAATTTAGCGTGGTGGCATACGTGTTCCCTGGTGTTTTCTTTTATTTAGCGCTATTCCTTTTGAAATTGTATTACTAGAATCCAATATCAGATTCTTATTAAGCTGTAATGTGGAAGTTCAGGTCAGAAACAGAATTAGGACTGAAATCTACACATACGAAGAAATGTTAAAATTAATTAACTATGTAACGAAACTGAAACTGTTATAGAAAATAAAAGGACTGAAAATCTAATCTGGACGCAAAAGTTAAGATTCAGATTATGTATCTTTTTTGTCTAGTACTATTAACGGGGATGCACGTTACGGCGAAAGTAAAGTTTATGTTGGTAATTAATGCCACTGATGCAGCGTAGGATCATTAATTTTATTATTAATTCAATTTCTTGTTTGCTCATTGAATAAGTAGTTAGTTTCTTTCTTTTCAATACAATGTGAGAATAGTAACTGACAAGCATTTATCTCACTTTTTTAGTGTAAATACTTAGTAGCAAGTTATTATGAATTAAAAGAAATATAACCTCCTTAACATCCTCATTTGACGGATGAATCGCCATGAACAACGTCGTACCTTTACTCCATATGTGCGTTGCGGATAGATTTGGAATAGAACCCACGCTTTTGACACACATTCTAATGATTAGGAAACATGTACTATCACCTCTAGTACCCTACCGACTAACATTTAGAAGATAAAAAAATGTTAGACTGTTGGGACACGAAACCATGAAAAACTGCACAGCAGCAAACGATGTTGCCCTAACGACTATGGCTACTCATGAAGCTTGCTGCTCGGTTGCTTGTGTGCAACTTATATAGTCAGTAGCAATAACTTGCTAGCTGGGGAAAACTGTAAGAATTCTGTGATAGCTGGATAGGAAGCATAACATACTTTATAAATATATACAAAGATTACATTGTAACAACTTAATTTCGTAGAGCATTATGCAGATGTAAATTCATCTTGATGTGTAGCCATCTTGATTCTTACAGTAGTGCCCCCGGTAGGAGCGAAGTCCCAGATGGGAGCGTTAACAGTCTCTACAACTTCGGCATAGCTAACCTCAAGAATATTCTCCCAGATTGCACATAAACGAAAGTCGTAGTACGCGTTTCCAACCGAACTTCCAGATAAATGTGCAAACTGCAACATAAATTTAAACCACACTTTTATATGGCTGTCGTAGTACAGGCCCTAAATCGACCAAAGACATTTATGTTGACAATTGTGCTGCAGCGGGAATTGATGGTAGAACGAGTTCTCAATTCACGGAACTTATAGGGGTTAGACAAGCCTGTTATCTTTCACCTTTGTTGTTCATAATTTACATGGATTTACTGAAAGGCAAAAAATGGCATTGAGGGATTCATTGAGCCTATACTGATGACTTGGTCCTGATGACACATTGTGCGAAGCGTCGTATGGAAGTGAAACATGGACAGTAACTAGCTCAAAGGAAAAGAGAATAGAAGATTTTGAAATGTGGTGTTAAACAGAAGAATACTGAAGGTGAGATGGGTAAATCTAATCAAGAATGAAATTGGTGAAAGGAGAATGATTTGGCAAGATTTGACCGGAAGAGACAAAATGATAGGACACATTTTATGACAGTGTGACAACATTGGGTAGGTACCATGTGATAATGAAGGGTAGGTTGAATTAACGGTTAGAGTACCTTCAATTTATAATGTAAAATTTACAAGACACTCCACGGGATATGAAGAACAAAATTTGAAAATGGTGTTAGCTGGAGGTGATAATGGACTTCCCCACTATTTAAACAATCCTTGACCGAGCTCGATAGCTGCACAATTAAAAATAGGAGAGGATTTCCACCAATCAATACTTATTTATTGTATATATTAAATTACAGGACCGGTTTCGACCTCATATTCAAGGTCATCTTCAGCTGAACCATACATACATATTTATATAATGAAGCTTTGATTAAGATTGTGGTGTTGAAGGAATGCCATATGATGATGATGTACATTTAGTTACATACAAATGGGGCACGTCTTAGCGTGAACTGGCGTATATGTCATTCTGTACAATATTGCAACTGTATGTCTAAAATGTTGAAGGTCTTAAAACTAGTGTATAAAACACGTCTTTTCCTAAACTAACTTATATATATGTACAAGATAAAAACAATATATAAAAACACTTCATGCATATGAACATTCGTTCTTGCTTGGTGGTCAATACATCGACTAACTTCCGTATTTAAGTCTTATTCACAGTTGTGCACTTCAGCTGCTATTCTTAGAGTTTGTAAAATTGCATGGATAAAAGTTTTGTCTTCCTGTGCGTATGTGAGATAAAACACTTTCAATTTAAAATAGGTGCCAAATGTATGGATGAAATTCAAGTAAAATATGTTCAGCTCTGCTGTGTGTGTTGCCCTTTTATTAGAACCAATTCATGTTGTCTTTTTGGCGTCCGTAAATTTGGATGACATTGGTTTCAAAGTAGTGGCTCCTTTCCCATTTGTAGCTGTGCAATGATGTTATGTTTATCTGTGGAAGATAAGATTGAGTTATAAGTGATATTGTGTGGAGGAATGTCTAAGGGTTATGTGTGTGAATTGGAATATGTACTTACTGTTGTTGGTGTAGCTGAGTTGTGTTTGACGTGCGAGCTTGTAATGTACTACTTCGTGTTCTTCTTGGGCTTATACTAGCTGCTGTGAGGGGAAGGGAAGGAGGGGTAGGGAGAGTTGTTGTTGTGGGGGTAGGGATGGAGCTGGGTGTGTTGTTTGGTGTTTTTCTGTTGCTTGTTGCGTTCTGTTTATCGATTAACTTAAGGTAAGGGTTTTTTAGGGCGGGGATAACTGTATTGAAGATGATGTTAGTTTTTTCTGTGATTTCATTTATGTTGTAATTTGGATTGGTATACTGATCTAAAGTGATGTAAAATTCTTCTGTTATGTTGAGCAGGGGGCCTTTGGGGTTTATGTTTAGGATTTGCATATCGTTATCGATGTTTGTGAAACTGTGTTTATAGTCTACGACATGTTGTCCTATTGAGGAAAAATGATTGTGTTTCACTGCGTTTATGTGTTCGTTATATCGGGTTAGGAAGTTTCTACCGGTACGTCCGATATAGCTGGTCTCGCAGTTATTACATTTGATGCGGTATACCCCTGAGTGGTTGTATTTGTTGTTGCTGTTGATTGTCCTGACATTGTGTATGATGTTGGTACTATTGTGTGTAGTTCTGAATGCTATTCTTAGGTTATGTTTTTTAAAAATATTAGTTATGGGGTATATGTGTACATTATTGAAAGTGAATAGTGCATAGTCTTTCTTGGGTTCGTTTGCTTTTGTTAGTTTGGTTTTGGGTTGGGATTTTATTTTATGAATGATTTTGTTAACCATGTCTTTCTTGAATCCATTGTTTTTAGCTATGTCATGAATTAATTGTAATTCTTTGTTTAGATCTTCTTTTGTTAACGGTATATTGAATGCTCTGTGTATCATGCTATAGTAGGCTGCTCTTTTGTGTATGTTGGGGTGAACGGAATCTATTTTAATTGTATTTGAGGTATGCGTGGGTTTTCTGTATATTCTGTAAGAAAGGTGGTCATCATGTCTAGTTGTCGTTATGTCCAGGTAGTTCAGTTTGTGATTGTTTTCGGATTCCATGGTAAATTTTATATGGGAATCTATTGTATTGAGTTTATCTAATATATCAGTTTCATTTGTGGACCTATTGTCGAGGATAATAAAGATATCATCAACAAATCTACACCAAAAAAATATATGGTCTATTTTGTTGATGAATGTGTGCTCTAAATAGTCTATGTAAATTTCGGCAATTATACCAGAAGCGGGAGATCCCATTGGTAAACCCTGTTGCTGATAGATAGTATCATGGAATTTAAAGTAGTTGTTACTAATGGCAAAATTAAGTAATTTAATGAACTCTTCTATTTCCAAAGTGCTTAGATTGCTATGACTTTTTAGGTTAGATTCAATGATTTCTATTGTTCGTTTTGTGGGAATGTTTGGGTACATGTTTATTATGTCAAATGATGCGAGTTTGTGATATGGTTCAATCTTTAATCCTTTTGTCCTATTACAAAATTCTATTGAGTTCCGTACTGTTTTATTAGCTAAGAATACGTAGTGCTTTTTGAGAAATCGTTGAATAAATTGCGAAAGTTTATAGGTTGGGCTTGCTCTGTAGTTAATAATAGGTCTCATTGGAATATGGTCTTTGTGTATTTTGGGATAAGCTTTAGCAGTAGGTATTTGAGGATTCATTGCTATAAGTTTAGAGGATTCTACTTCTGTTAAAAGAAAGTGTGTATTTTTTAATAAGGTTTTGAGGTTCCTTTGTATGTTATTGGTCGGGTCTTTACGTTTGATGAGGAAAGTATTATCTTGAAAACATTCTTTGGTTTTCAATATGTATTGGTCTTTGTCGATAATAACTGTGGTATTGCCCTTATCGGCTTTCGTTATTAGTAGATTATTCTGTTTTATCTTGTCTTTGAGTTTGTTTATGTGTACTTTATTGGTTGATTTATTATTTTGGGAGTTACTGTGAATTTTGTCAATATATTGTGGGAGCCTTTTTTTAATATCATATCTGACTTTGTCTCGTAGCTCATGTGGGATTTTCTGTATGGCGTTTTCTATTTCGGTGATAGTAGTTGTAATGTTCTGGAAAGTTGATGTGTTACCCCAATTGTGCTTGAGTCCCTTGCTCAAGATAACAGTTTCCATTTCGTTAAAAGACGTATTTGTGAGATTTTTTACGGGTGGGTGGAATTTGTGTTCAGTGATTTCATTGGGAAAGGTAGGAGAGTTCGTGTTCGGAGTTTCGGTTTTTGGGTTTGGTTTGGATGGTTGTTTAAGTGGTTCTAACTTCTTATTTAGTGTATTCTGTTTTTTGGTGGCTAAGTTCCTGATTTTTTCTGTCGTGATCTGCTGAAAATTATCCCAATAACTATGTGGTAACTCGTTAGATGCCTTTAAATGTATTCGGTATAGTTCGTTGTTAAGATGTTGTTTTTTACGGTATAAAAACTTTATTTCTTCTTTCAGCCAGATTTTGTTTGTTCTTTTTTGCGTATTATGAGTTTGTTTGGTTTGCCTGTGTTTATTGTTATATTTTCTCAGGAATTTAGGTGTTAGGTCATTTTTTAGACAATCCTTCAGAAAAACAATGCTCTTAATCGCATTCGTTAGTTTGATCTTTAAGTTTCGAAATCTATATGCGCTCCATTTTGCCTGGTTGGCTACGATATCGTAATCTATAATCTCACAAATACGTCTTTTAACGAAATGGAAACTGTTATCTTGAGCAAGGGACCCAAGCACAATTGGGGTAACACATCAACTTTCCAGAACATTACAACTACTATCACCGAAATAGAAAACGCCATACAGAAAATCCCACATGAGCTACGAGACGAAGTCAGATATGATATTAAAAAAAGGCTCCCACAATATATTGACAAAATTCACAGTAACTCCCAAAATAATAAATCAACCAATAAAGTACACATAAACAAACTCAAAGACAAGATAAAACAGAATAATCTACTAATAACGAAAGCCGATAAGGGCAATACCACAGTTATTATCGACAAAGACCAATACATATTGAAAACCAAAGAATGTTTTCAAGATAATACTTTCCTCATCAAACGTAAAGACCCGACCAATAACATACAAAGGAACCTCAAAACCTTATTAAAAAATACACACTTTCTTTTAACAGAAGTAGAATCCTCTAAACTTATAGCAATGAATCCTCAAATACCTACTGCTAAAGCTTATCCCAAAATACACAAAGACCATATTCCAATGAGACCTATTATTAACTACAGAGCAAGCCCAACCTATAAACTTTCGCAATTTATTCAACGATTTCTCAAAAAGTACTACGTATTCTTAGCTAATAAAACAGTACGGAACTCAATAGAATTTTGTAATAGGACAAAAGGATTAAAGATTGAACCATATCACAAACTCGCATCATTTGACATAATAAACATGTACCCAAACATTCCCACAAAACGAACAATAGAAATCATTGAATCTAACCTAAAAAGTCATAGCAATCTAAGCACTTTGGAAATAGAAGAGTTCATTAAATTACTTAATTTTGCCATTAGTAACAACTACTTTAAATTCCATGATACTATCTATCAGCAACAGGGTTTACCAATGGGATCTCCCGCTTCTGGTATAATTGCCGAAATTTACATAGACTATTTAGAGCACACATTCATCAACAAAATAGACCATATATTTTTTTGGTGTAGATTTGTTGATGATATCTTTATTATCCTCGACAATAGGTCCACAAATGAAACTGATATATTAGATAAACTCAATACAATAGATTCCCATATAAAATTTACCATGGAATCCGAAAACAATCACAAACTGAACTACCTGGACATAACGACAACTAGACATGATGACCACCTTTCTTACAGAATATACAGAAAACCCACGCATACCTCAAATACAATTAAAATAGATTCCGTTCACCCCAACATACACAAAAGAGCAGCCTACTATAGCATGATACACAGAGCATTCAATATACCGTTAACAAAAGAAGATCTAAACAAAGAATTACAATTAATTCATGACATAGCTAAAAACAATGGATTCAAGAAAGACATGGTTAACAAAATCATTCATAAAATAAAATCCCAACCCAAAACCAAACTAACAAAAGCAAACGAACCCAAGAAAGACTATGCACTATTCACTTTCAATAATGTACACATATACCCCATAACTAATATTTTTAAAAAACATAACCTAAGAATAGCATTCAGAACTACACACAATAGTACCAACATCATACACAATGTCAGGACAATCAACAGCAACAACAAATACAACCACTCAGGGGTATACCGCATCAAATGTAATAACTGCGAGACCAGCTATATCGGACGTACCGGTAGAAACTTCCTAACCCGATATAACGAACACATAAACGCAGTGAAACACAATCATTTTTCCTCAATAGGACAACATGTCGCAGACTATAAACACAGTTTCACAAACATCGATAACGATATGCAAATCCTAAACATAAACCCCAAAGGCCCCCTGCTCAACATAACAGAAGAATTTTACATCACTTTAGATCAGTATACCAATCCAAATTACAACATAAATGAAATCACAGAAAAAACTAACATCATCTTCAATACAGTTATCCCCGCCCTAAAAAACCCTTACCTTAAGTTAATCGATAAACAGAACGCAACAAGCAACAGAAAAACACCAAACAACACACCCAGCTCCATCCCTACCCCCACAACAACAACTCTCCCTACCCCTCCTTCCCTTCCCCTCACAGCAGCTAGTATAAGCCCAAGAAGAACACGAAGTAGTACATTACAAGCTCGCACGTCAAACACAACTCAGCTACACCAACAACAGTAAGTACATATTCCAGTTCACACACATAACCCTTAGACATTCCTCCACACAATATCACTTATAACTCAATCTTATCTTCCACAGATAAACATAACATCATTGCACAGCTACAAATGGGAAAGGAGCCACTACTTTGAAACCAATGTCATCCAAATTTACGGACGCCAAAAAGACAACATGAATTGGTTCTAATAAAAGGGCAACACACACAGCAGAGCTGAACATATTTTACTTGAATTTCATCCATACATTTGGCACCTATTTTAAATTGAAAGTGTTTTATCTCACATACGCACAGGAAGACAAAACTTTTATCCATGCAATTTTACAAACTCTAAGAATAGCAGCTGAAGTGCACAACTGTGAATAAGACTTAAATACGGAAGTTAGTCGATGTATTGACCACCAAGCAAGAACGAATGTTCATATGCATGAAGTGTTTTTATATATTGTTTTTATCTTGTACATATATATAAGTTAGTTTAGGAAAAGACGTGTTTTATACACTAGTTTTAAGACCTTCAACATTTTAGACATACAGTTGCAATATTGTACAGAATGACATATACGCCAGTTCACGCTAAGACGTGCCCCATTTGTATGTAACTAAATGTACATCATCATCATATGGCATTCCTTCAACACCACAATCTTAATCAAAGCTTCATTATATAAATATGTATGTATGGTTCAGCTGAAGATGACCTTGAATATGAGGTCGAAACCGGTCCTGTAATTTAATATATACAATAAATAAGTATTGATTGGTGGAAATCCTCTCCTATTTTTAACTGTGCAATTGTCAATACGGAAATGAAAATTATAGATTACGAACTCGATAGCTGCAGTCGCTTAAGTGCGGCCAGTATCCAGTAATCGGGAGATAGTGGGTTCGAGCCCCACTGTCGGCAGCCCTGAAGATGGTTTTCCGTGGTTTCCCATTTTCACACCAGGCTGTACCTTAATTAAGGTCACGGCTGCTTCCTTCCACTTCCTAGATTTTTCCTATCCCATCGTCGCTATAAGACATATCTGTGTCGGTGCGGGGTGACGTAAAAAAAAAAAATTCCTTGGCAAACTGAAGTTATTCATATTACTACTTAGTTATGATCGAATCCAGCATTCCAATCAAATGAACAGATCATCAGAGCAGAATCGTTAATAGACACTTTCTAGGGATTCGTTGCTGAAATCGTCGAAACAGAGTACCATTTGCAGTGGAAAACGTGAGGACGTATGTGCAATCTCAATGTAATATAAGTCCTGTGAGTTTTCCTAGGATGGTACAAATGTGGCACGAGCTAAGAAATGAATAGATAGGAATTCCCATTATTTTAACTAAAAGCATTTATTGTTGTGTTTTATCAAACTTCAAATGTAAACATTACAAAGTTTACTTCATAATTGAGACATAATAAACATTACCAGAAATCATTGTTTACCATTCTTTAATTTTGATACAATGAAATGGATTATTTGGAACTTTTGGTTCCATATTACAATCTTAAATATAAACCCTCTAGATTAGACAAGAGTGTCATGAGAAAAATCTTCCTACAAGAATCTTAAAAGCCCAAAATATGTAATGTTAGTACCATACTCCAAGTTTTTGAAACATTTAAAAATATTAATGGCTAAGGAACCTTCCTAAGTTAACAATGTGGGCTAGGAACATGCTCTGTCTCTCTACCCTGTTCAACCTACCTCGCAAAATTGTGTGTTGAATTTAGTTCAAGGAATAATAAACTGGAAACTATCTTTTTACATCAACATATTAATAAAAAGAAAAATTATGCTGCACACACCATATCGGACATGACTGGTCATTAGCTCGAACGACAGTTGCAAATAGAAGAAGGAAAAGGAAAGGAAAGAAATTGAGTTGAAATGTGTAGGCATCACTCCAAATCAGGTAAAGTTTATGGGAAACATTATCGAACATCTTCCCGAAATATAGATTATGAAAGGGAAGGCAATACCTAGATACAGATAGCCTGTTGTGTAGAAGAACCAGCTTCAGTAAGGTTAAAGTAATAAAATAGATGTCTCTTCCCCTACCTTGAAAAATTCTTGTTGCTAAGGAAAACATGCTGCAAGTAGGTAGTTCCAGCAAGAAGCAACACTCCAGGAGACAGAAGAAAGATTAAAACACTCTCCGTTCTCACACCAGCAATAGCACAGGCTGTGAGAAGTTGTAAAAGCTGCTATTTATACAGTTCCCATGGGGGGAAGTATAACACAGAGTTAGGGGTGAAAGGGGAAGAGAACATTAACCCTTTTGGAGCCAAGAGCCAATCTGGTTGGCTGCTCCCCATCAGCTGGAAGAGGCCAGAGCTCCGCCTGCACTCTACTGCTGTAAAGTGCCAGGCCGTTTTCTGTGGAAATACATGTATTTTAAAATTCGCGTATATCTGCCGGTGTATAGCAAATACCGGCATGAAATTTTCTACATATCGACTACGTAGAATAAGAAACTGGTTTGGAGAGATATAAAGAGTCAAAGATGTTTTATTGTTGATTTATAGTTGTCGATAACGTTTATTTTTAGGAAGAGAAAAATATATTTCGCACTTTCTCTCTCAATATCTACTTCGAAAAAATAATTTACGATACAAAAGAATATACGTAATTATGTATAATGTATTTCTAAATACAATTCTATAGAATAACTAATTTAAACGAGAAAAATAAAAACGTAAAAAATAAAAATTCAAACATATGTCACTAGTAAAAACAAGACAATTTTACTCACCGATAAAATTCGCGTATATGTATCGATGTTTGGCAAATACTGACAACAAATTTTCTACGTGCGAACAACACAGTATTAAAATAGTTCTGAATTATTAAATAAGTAAAAAATAGCAGTTGATATTACAGTTTTTTGTTTCAGAAAAAAAGTTTCTCGTTTTCGGTTGTAGTATATATTAGAAAAATAATTTTACAATACAACAGTATTTACGAAATTAAGAAATGTATGGCACTAAAGCCGTGATTGGCTTTGACCTACTAAGCGACCGCTGCTCAGTTCGGTACCTGCAGTTTACGAGGTGAATCATGGACAGTGGACGGATCCTCTCAGTAATTATTCTTGGTTTTCGAGACCAGGGTCGCCCTCTCACCCTCAGATATCTCCTCAGTTGCAATAACTTAGGGTCACTTAGATTGAGTGAACTTCGAACCAACCCTCAGGACCAGGCGAAAATTCTTGACCTGGGTGGGAATCGACCCCATGACCTCCGGGTGAGAGGCAGGCACGCTACACTTGGCCCACGGAGACCGGCATTTAGGTAATGATAGAGTACTATATGTAACTATAAGGTTTAGCAGAGAGTAAGTGAAAAGTAAATTGAAGTATGATTTGGGCGGAGAATCAGACTGTAGGACATGTTTAGGTCCAAGAACTTCCTTGAAGGAGACAGGAGGTTGAGGAATGTTGTCGGATTCATTGGGACAAATTTCCACCAAATGTTCTCCAGAGACATTATCATATTCGTTATCACTAGTTTCATCTACCACTATATTCAGAGTAGTGCTGTTAGACACAATTAAACGTCTCTTCTTTAGTTGCGGTGATTTCGCGGACGTGTCCGGTATAATTTCGTCGCTACTCTCTGAACTAAATTCCCTATCGCTATCCGATAAATCATCCGCGTTAACTTCGCACTGTTCCAAATACTGCTTTAATTTATTGTCATCAATACCTGCTGAAAAAATATCACGTGAAAAACATGTCATTTTCCTGTCACAAATCCACTCACTGCAAGGAGCAATCTCTTACTGACCGGTCAGCGGTATTTGTAAACACAGGAAACGACTCTTGTGAAAGGTATAACACCCTCTTAGAACTGCCAAAGCAAGGCCAGGCACACAATAACGTGTAGCCCCTTTACTACAGGTTGTAACAAAAGTATGCACGTCACTATAGGTTGCCAATCGTCATAAAAGGACAGAAAAATTCCACCTAATCAATACGTTTATTTTCTTGTAAAGTATTACAATCTAGGACTGGTTTCGACCCTTCACAGGTCATCCTCAGCTATATCAGAATCACATTTGCATTTCTATCTTATACCTCTGAAAGACCTTCATGATATATTGTTTCAGAAGTATAAGATAGAAATGCAAATGTGATTCTGATATAGCTGAGGATGACCTGTGAAGGGTCGAAACCAGTCCTAGATTGTAATACTTTACAAGAAAATAAATGTATTGATTAGGTGGAATTTTTCTTTCCTTTTATGACGATTGGTAAATGTCAATACGGAAAATGAAATACATAAATCAAGATGACTATAGGTTGCCTCAAAATTATGTATATCACAGAATTTTAAGCTGGCCTATGTAATAGGCTCTGGCAACTTCCGACTGGATTGTTAAAGGCCGACCAGATCAGCTCTGGCAGTTTAAAGCTCGGATGCTCGTACTACCGCCTGGCACCAAGAGAGTTAAAGAAACAGCGAAAGCGGGAAAATTATGATGTAATAACATGGAAGAGTCAGTTGATACGTGATTAATAGAATCCAAGCCGTACTACAATGAAGGAGGACTTGAATATACACCCATGAACATAGAGTTCAGATACATAATTTATAAAAATGGTGGTGGAAGGTAAGGATAACATTACAACACCCAGAACAAGATATTAGAATCATTCCGTATTGCCGGTTTTCACTTTACAAAGGAAATTTAATATGTCCTCCTATTGAATACATACACATCGCCATCATTAGATGGAGTAATAATAGTCAAACATGTTTCAACTCATTTGAGCCATCTTCAGTGAAAAAAGGTTAAAGTAATTTACATAATTGATGCTAAAAAATGTTTTAAAATATAATGAAGGAAAGAGTGAAAAACAAAAGAGACATGACAGAATTAAAACAATTCAATATGTACACATTTCCATCATTCAATAAAGTACCGTATTTACGCGAATAATCCCCGCACATTAAAAAAACATGCGGAAAGAAATTGGGGTGCGGGTCTTATTTGCGTCAAGCTCGAATCTACCAGGAAATATCATTGCTAATAAATACAATTTTGTTTATCAGTATAGTAGTGACAACCCTACATATATATTAGTAAACGAGACTTTATATTTTAATCTTAATGAAAATAAAAAGTCTGCATAATGATGCATCATGGCTTTATTTGTTATTTTGCTGAAAATAGGAAATTAGGACATTGGAGTCTTTCCGGTTTGAGAGTCTGTTTCGCTTTTCGCGGCTCTACTTCAGATGACAGGGTGGCCGCTGCCTCAGCCAGAAGCATGCTATGAATGGTCCCCGTCTCAGTGACCTGTCAGCAGGTGATGACAGCACTTTCCGTCTGGCATGCCGCTAGCCGGCCTTTACCCACCAGGCCATGCCGTCTAGAATGTGAAAGCGCCTGGAAATGGTGGAATGCACCTCTCTTGCATGGGCCGTAGTGTCATTCTTCTCTGTGCGTCAGTTGAAGTGAATCACGTGTTCGAGATGGCAACTAAAGGTACACATTATAGGTCCTTCACGGCCAAAGAAAAGCTGCAGATTATAAAAGACGCAGAAGAAATTGGAAATTGTGCAGCAGGAAGAAAATACGACTTGGACGAGAGCTGTATTCGTAACAGGCGAAAATATAAGTTACGGCTTCAGCAAACTAGTAGTAATCGCCGGGCATTTTGTGGACAGAAAGCAAAGTTTCCCGAGATTAAAGCAAGATTATGTGTGTATATTGATGAAAAGAGTCAATTTGGATGTGCCTTACAAGTGAAATGTCCCATCTTTCTTACGAAAGTAAAATGGAAGGTGAGGCAATAGAATGCTATGGAAGTTCATTTGGTGTTCGTGTTATTCGATGTGGGTTAATAATCCACAAGAAGCAACCTTGGATTTGTGGATCTCCAGATGGCATAGTTCTCAAAGGAAATGTAGCTGACAGAGTGTTAGAAGTTAAGTGTCCATCTTCCTGTAAAGATAAACCAATAGTAGATGAGTCAGGAAAGATGCGAGTATGTTATCTTTACTTTGACGGGCAAAATAACCTATGTATTACAAACAAATACAAATACTGATGTATGTGACTGGCTTGGGAAAATGTGATCTATATGTATATAGCAAAGCACAACAGTTAACAATACGTATTTATCAGGACAATAAGTATGTCAAGGAATGTCTCACCAAAATGACAAAGTTCTGTTTCAATAATTGCTTGCCAAAAATTAGCGGTATTAATAATAATAATAATAATAATAATAATAATAATAATAATAATAATAATAATAAAGTATTTATTTGTCAATCCATGCTTGTTGAACATTGAACAGATCAAAATGTAAACAAAGAATATATAAAACAAACTGATTGTAGAACAATTCTCAAACTATTCTTTAATTATTGCAGGTTGCAAATTCATTAACATGCAACTCATAATACCATATACACAATGTCATCCACATGTGGAAAAAGTTCTGTTGGCAATTTCTGTAATATATTGTATATTTTGATTCTTTTAATACACCTTTCTGCGTGAATTCTAACACTCGCAATATTGTAAGTACTCTCAACTTCCTCAGCTGTTAATCTTCCATCATGTAAGAACGGCGGTGTCAGGATTGTGACACCGTGGCCAAATAAGATAGTTCTAATGCCAGGAAATACTTTATCAGCCATGGCCTTATCACCAGGTTGAAGGAAAGTTAATAATCCACTGTTAAATCATTGTTATGAACGAGTCACTAGCTCTTCCATCGTAATATTTATATCTAAAGGCGATCATACCACTAGGCGTGATTACAATTAAAACTAATGCAGTGTGGCTACCCTTGTATTGAGAATAGAAATACACTCTCTGATCCACTTGGGGAGGCTGTTCAACCCTAAATTCCGTGCAGTCAATAATGACTCGACAGTTACCGTAATTTCTCTTAAATGCTGGAGGCATTGTTTCTTGAACACTTTCCTTACTAGGCCAGAATATGAAATGTTTCTTACGCAGTGCCAGTTGCATAAGCACGGTCGTAAATTATGTGAAATTGTTGTCCTGTGAACCCCGAATAGCACTCTCAAAACTGAATAGGACAGTTCGATTTTCATTTTCAACAGGAAAATCAATAATCTGGTTTCTTTACATAATTTTGAAACGTTACAGTTTGATGAACGCAAGCAGCAAGGAAAAGACGTTGAAGTTCACACCTGTTAAATCACGCATTTGTGTATTGTTCGTTATGGAACTGTAGACTTCGAAACCTGGACCCTTGATGTCTGCATGATTGTCTTCCGTTCCACATATTTTATCATGTTTGTAATGTCTCCGTGGTTCGTGGTGTTGGTTACTGTAGTCACGTCCTAGTTCATGAACCATGGGCAACGGCTGAGTGGCCTAGTAAGTGGTCCTGAGAGTCGGGATACCAGTTGTTATGGAATGGGAGTGGGCATCTCGGACATATTCGGAGTCATGGCCCTCCTTGTGCTCAGGCGGCTAGGACTATACAATTCACCAGTGGTCCATAA
Organism: Anabrus simplex; assembly: GCF_040414725.1. Taxonomy (NCBI): domain Eukaryota; kingdom Metazoa; phylum Arthropoda; class Insecta; order Orthoptera; family Tettigoniidae; genus Anabrus; species Anabrus simplex. The sequence continues at coordinate 43,116,640 of NC_090266.1, read as the reverse complement.
CCCGTTAGAGGAGAGATCCTCACTTGGACTATGTGCAAGTAGGGTAGCATCCTGCTTCATGAATTTACCGAGCTCAGAACATTTTAAGCAAGCCTCAGACCAGTGGGAGTAACAGAGTCCCACTCCCATTTGACAGGCGAGGGACTCCTTGGAAACAACTTGGCAAACGAAATGGAATTTGATGGGGAGCTTTCAATATTAATGGGGCTTATGGAAGAAAGAAAGTAGAACTGGCTGAGTCAGCAAAGAGGATGCATCTGGATGTGCTAGGAGTAAGTGATATTCGGGTAAGGGGAGGTAACAAGGAAGAGATAGGAGATTATAAAGTGTACTTGACGGGTGTGAGAAAGGGAAGGGCAGAGTCTGGGATAGGGCTCTTTATCAGGAATACCATTGCACGCAACATAGTTTCTGTTAGGCACATAAATGAGCGAATGATGTGGGTAGATTTGTCAGTTGGAGGAATTAGGACAAGAATTGTGTCCGTGTATCCACCATGTGAGGGTGCAGATGAGGATGAAGTTAACAAGTTTTATGAAGCATTGAGTGACATTGTGGTCACGGTCAACAGCAAAGCTAGAATAGTGCTAATGGGCAATTTCATTGCGAGAGTTGGGAATAGAACTGAAGGATACGAAAGGGTGATTGGTAAATGTGGGGAAGATATGGAAGCTAATGGGAATGGGAAGCGTTTGCTGGACTTCTGTGCTACTTTGGGCTTTGCAGTTACGAATACTTTCTTCAAACATAAGGCTATTCACTGCTACACATGTGAGGCTAGGGGTACCAGATCCATAATAGACTATATCTTAACCGACTTCAAATTCAGAAAATCTCTTAGGAATGTACGAGTTTTCTGGGGATTTTTCGATGATACAGACCACTGTCTGATCTGTAGTGAACTAAGTATCTCTAGGTCTAGGGTAGAGAATGTGAAATCTGTCTGCAAACGAATAAGGGTAGAAAATCTCCAGGACGAGGAAATTAGACAGAAGTACATGGATATGATTAGTGAGAAGTTTCGAACAGTAGACAGTAAGCAGTTTCAGGATACAGAAAGTGAATGGGTGGCATACAGGGATCCTGTAGTATAAACAGCAAGGGAATGCCTAAGAATAAGTATGTGTAAAGATGGGAAAAGGCGAACGTCTTGGTGGAATGATGAAGTGAGAGCAGCTTGTAAACGGAAAAAGAAGGCTTATCAGAAATGGCTGAAATAAGGGCCGAGGCAGTCAGGGATTTGTACGTAGATGAAAGAAACAGAGTGAAACAAATGGTTGTTGAATCCAAAAAGAAGTCATGGGAAGATTTTGGTAATAACCTGGAAAGGCTAGGTCAAGCAGCAGGGAAACTTTTTTGGACAGTAATAAAGAATCTTAGGAATGGAATGAAAAAGGAAATGAACAGTGTTTTGAGTAATTCAGGTGAACTCATAATAGATCCCAGGGAATCACTGGAGAGGTGGAGGGAATCTTTTGAACATCTTCCCAATGTAAAAGGAAATCATCCTGGTGGTGTTGCAAACAGCCAAGCTCATGGGGAGGAGGAAAATGATGTTGGTGAAATTATGCTTGAGGAAGTGGAAAGGATAGTAAATAAACTCCAATGTCATAAGGCAGCAGGAATAGATGAAATTAGACCTGAAATGGTGAAGTATAGTGGGAAGGCAGGGATGAAATGGCTTCATAGAGTAGTAAAATTAGCATGGAGTGTTGGTAAGGTACCTTCAGATTGGACAAAAGCAGTAATTGCACCTATCTATAAGCAAGGGAATAGGAAGGATTGCAACAACTATCGAGGTATCTCATTGATTAGTATACCAGGCAAAGTATTCACTGGCATCTTGGAAGGGAGGGTGCGATCAGTCGCCGAGAGGAAGTTGGATGAAAACCAGTGTGGTTTCAGACCACAGAGAGGCTGTCAGGATCGGATTTTCAGTATGTGCCAGGTAATTGATAAATATTACGAGAGGAATAGGCAGTTGTGTTTATGTTTCGTAGATCTAGAGAAAGCATATGACAGCGTACTGAGGGTAAAGATGTTCGCTATACTGGGGGACTTTGGAATTAAAGGTAGATTATTAAAATCAATCAAAGGTATTTATGTTGACAATTGGGCTTCAGTGAGAATTGATGGTAGAATGAGTTCTTGGTTCAGGGTACTTACAGGGTTTAGACAAGGCTGTAATCTTTCACCTTTGCTGATCATAGTTTACATGGATCATCTGCTGAAAGGTGTAAAATGACAGGGAGGGATTCAGTTAGGTGGAAATGTAGTAAGCAGTCTGGTCTACGCTGACGACTTAGTCTTAATGGCAGATTGTGCCGAAAGCCTGCAGTCTAATATCTTGGAATTTGAAAATAGGTGCAATGCGTATGGTATGAAAATTAGCCTCTTGAAGACTAAATTGATGTCAGTTGGTAACAAATTCAACAGAATTGAATGTCGGATTGGTGATACAAAGCTAGAACAGGTCGATAATTTCAAGTATTTAGGTTGTGTGTTCTCCCAGGATGGTAATATAGTAAGTGAGATTGAATCAAGGTGTCGTAAAGCTAATTCAGTGAGCTCGCAGTTGCAATCAACAGTATCCTGTAAGAAGGAAGTCAGCTCTCAGACGAAACAATCTTTACATCGGTCTATTTTCCGACCAACTTTGCTTTACGGGAGCAAAAGCTGGGTGGACTCAGGATATCTTATTCATAAGTTAGAAGTAACAGACATGAAAGTAGCAAGAATGATTGTTGGTAAAAACAGATGGGAACAATGGCAGGAGGGTACTCAGAACGAGGAGATAAAATCTAATTAAGAATGTTCTCGATGGATGAAGCTGTACACATAAATTGGCTTTGGTGGTGGGGTTATGTGAGGCGAATGGAGGAGGATAGGTTACCTAGGAGAATAATGGACTCTGTTATGGAGGGTAAGAGAAGTAGAGGTAGACCAAGTCGACGATGGTTAGACTCAGTTTCTAACAATTTAAAGATAAGAAGTATAGAACTAAATGAGGCCACAACACTAGTTTCAAATCGAAGATTGTGGCGACGTTTAGTATATTCACAGAGGCTTGCAAACTGAACGCGGAAAGGCATAACATTCTATAATGATAATGAATGTATGTATGCATGTAAGTTGTAATTTCCCCTCCCAGACCGAAATTAAGTGGAATACATGCTTGTGTATTTACGTAGTTTTCATTTATTGAACATGAAATCATGAAGTCTGAACAATGAAAATCATATGCATCTGTTCCCACGGATGCAACCTTGGTTATGTTTCTTGGGCAAACTGTACTTGAAAATTTTCCGTCTGATTCTTCCTTTTTTAATCGCTTGAGTTGCCTGTGAAAGCGCTGTAAGCTGGGTCCTGGCGATACATTCCTCTTCTTGTATTCATCCAGAAATATTGTCGGAACATAGGCTGGATTTAGTGGGTGTCCAGATCTTATGTTTCCGATGATATGTGCACTACATATTATTGAGTAAGTCGTAGGTTGCCAAAGTGATCCATCAGTGCTAAAGATTAAAACCAAAATTAAATTAAATCAGATCAGTTGAACTTATTGCAAACGTGCAGTACGTATGTGTAGGCCAACATACTTCGTTCGGTTAACTGCTTGTATTGCAGGTTATAAATTTCATTTTCTTTGTCCGTATTGAAGATCTACTTGTGATACAAATTGTTATAATTTTTTTAATTACCACCTATTCATTACAATAAAAACTTAGTATAAACTTACATATTTATTAAGATGTTGATATGGTACATGTTTCGCTCCTTTTTCGTGATGAGCATCCTCAGCCAATTATTATTTACTTAAGGTTATATAAGATCATGAAACAATTCTTCTGGATTAAGATTATGCTTATAAACCTGATTGACAAATTTTATAATATTTTATAAGTCATATAACAATAAAATTATGTCTTTAAGTTAAAACATATTTTTCTAAAATCTATCCAAGTCTAACATTTTATTGACGAAACTCATGTGGTGAACATCCTTTAAATTTTTTTTTTTTTTTAAACTTTTGATATTTGGCTAATTGTATTGATTCAATGTTGCTTAACTTGTATGATTGTTGTTAAAACCTCGTTAACCCCTCAGCGCTGGTATAGAACCTCTTTTCTTCCATAGCCGCCGACCTCCATACGTGGTATAGACCCTTACATGGTTTCACATTTACGGCTATAGCGCGAAGAGTTTTGGAGTTACTGATATGCAAATTGTTTTGTTTCCAAGAAGACAGTTTCGGGTTTATCAGTGTTGTAAATAAGAATTGAAAAATCGTTATAATGTAGTTGTTTTTGCAAGGATAATTATTTGTCAAATAAGTCTGAGCACTAATCTCTTGCTTTTTTAAAGTCTGTTTGCTTAATTCTTTCCCAAAGGATAAAATAAAGAAAAGATGATCTTTTCGTGTGATATTCTTTGCTCTATTTGTACATTGGGAGTGCGGTTTATTTATTATATTGTCTTTATTTCTCGGCTTGTAATATTTTCGTAACTCTCCACGAGCACTCTGTGTAGGCTTCAGTTAGTGCTGTTTTCTGTCATACGATATGAGAACCAGTTGTTCATGGTATATATCTCGTTTGAAAGACGATGTCTCGACCTTTTATCTGAAATGTGTATCGAGTTGGTTTGTTTCGTCACACACGTTATTCTCCTCATTCAGTTTCGTCCTGTTGCTTTCGGTCTCGCTGCAGCTTCATCAGTCCGTGTGACGCGTCGCGCTCAGCCGTGGTATGACGGACAGTAACATGCCTGGAATATTGTGTAATTCAGATAAAAGTTTAGTCGGAAGTAGTAGTGACAGTATAAGCAGCAGTGATAATGAAATAGATGATGTAGCAGTGGTAAATGATGAGAGTGACGAGGAGGAGGAAACAGTACTTGGAAATTTCGTGTAAGAGAATATAGATAATTATACAGGTCAAAGAGAAGTTTTCAACGGTGAATTCTGATTGCTAAATTCTCTAATAATACTCACACAGGTCACAGAGACAAATATTGAGCAATTATCTTATCGGGTTCAGCTGGTGAAAGGTTTGTTTACAAAATACGGGAGGGAGGGAGGGGAACGGAATATTCAAGGCCGGTGCGCATCAGATAATACAGTTCCAAGGTTGCAGGAAAGACATTTTATCAGGAAATTAGCACCCAAGAGTTGGAAATCCAAACCTCAGAGACATTGTATCCTGTGTTCAAAACACGGCGGAAAGAAGACATCAGTGTACTGCTGCCAGGAGTGTGACTTGAGTCCCTGTCTCAAAGAATGCTTCAAACTCTATCACACGGAGCTAAATTACTAAGGAAATGTGAAACAATTATGTAATTATCTGCATGTACATAGTTCTGTCATAAGGAATTCCAAATTTCGTGAAAATCGGGCTACTCTTATACTTGTAGTAACGCTTTAAGTGAATCGATGTATTTCAGTCGCGCGTAGTTGAAATCTCATCCGGCCGCGGGATAGGAAGCTATTTAAATGGCTGCGACGCTGAGGGGTTAACCATATTGTCAATTTTTTGCAGTTGATAATTGTGTGTGCTATGGACATTCGACTTTTTCTTGTTGTTGCTGTAGTAGCATTTATACAAATGTATTTGCACTAATTTTATATTGTCAATAGGAGAATATTGTTCGTAAACAAACTTGTTGATGGAACACTTTTTAATGTGATACAGAACTTAAAATGTTCTCGTATGTTCCAAAATGGCTCGTTGGTATATCTGTAATGAAAGATAAAAAATTATATGTTTATGGTTTTGATTATAATTCTGTATAACTTCTTATTGGAAGAATTGTCACTTACTTTTCTTTCTGCTGCGTAATTATTTAGTGTTACTCCTAGCCTCTTCAGAACTATTTGTTGTTCTGTTTGCACTCCTTGTGTTATGTTGTATTGTATTGTATTATATGAGTATTATAGGCTCGCGTGCACAGAATGCAATTTTTCGTACGTTGGCCAAACTGGCCAAAGCTTTATGATAAGATATCTCGAACATGTAAATGCAGCCAAACACAAGAAACATTCTGCAATGGGTGCACACATGCTAGAAACTGGACACAGTTTTACAACTATTGAAAGGGATTTAAAAATTTTAAGAAGAGTGGAAAAAGGAAAAGAAATGACGGAATTGGAAAACATATACATTCATTTAGATCGGCAGTACAACAAAAATAAAAACCTAAATGACGAAATTGAAATAACAAACCCCATCTTATTACAATTACCGGAACTAATACAAATGCTTAAATCTGATATAAATAAATTCTATAAACATTTTAATCCGACAAAAGTTAATGGCTTATTGATGCAAACAAACTCAACTCCTCCCCTTACTTCTCCTAGACAATCCCCTCCACAATCTACTGCAGCTATTAATGCACCGCCTACCTTAACTTCCCCTTCCCACTCCCCGCCAAAACGTAAACTCATCCACACTCACTGATATAATACAAGGAGTGCAAACAGAACAACAAGTAGTTCTGAAGAGGCTAGGAGTAACACTAAACAATTACGCAACAGAAAGAAAAGTAAGTGACAATTCTTCCAATAAGAAGTTATACAGAATTATAATCAAAACCATAAACATATAATTTTTTATCTTTCATTACAGATATACCAACGAGCCATTTTGGAACATACGAGAACATTTAAGTTCTATATCACATTAAAAAGTGTTTCATCAACAAGTTTGTTCACGAACAATATTCTCCTATTGACAATATAGAATTAGTGCCAATACATTTGTATAAATGTTACTCCAGCAACAACGAGAACAAGTCGAATGTCCATAGCATACACGATTATCAACTGCAGAAAATTGTCAATATGGTTAACAAGGTTTTAACGACAATCATACAAGTTAAGCAACATTGAATCAATACAATTAGCCAGATCTCAAAAGTTTTCTATTTTTTAAATAATTTTAAAGGATGTTCACCACATCAGTTTCGTCAATAAAATGTTAGATTTTAGAAAAATATGTTTTAACTTAAAGACATAATTTTATTGTTATATGACTTATAAAATATTGTAAAATTTGTCAATCAGGTTTATAAGCATAATCTTAATCCAAAAGAATTGTTTCATGATCTTATATAACCTTTAGTAAATAATAATTGGCTGATGATGCTCACAAAAAAGGAGCGAAACATGTACCATATCAACATCTTAATAAATATGTAAGTTTATACTACGTTTTTATTGTAATGAATAGGTGGTAATTAACAAAATTGTAAGAATTTGTATCACAAGTAGATCTTCAATACGGACAAAGAAAATGAAATTTATAACCTGCAATGTAATGGCCAACCAGGCTAATAATAAGATTAAGAACAGATTCATTAATCTTAAGGTTAAGATTAGCAAGATCGCAAAAGACATATGGTTTTTAAAAGAATGCTTAAAATCCAAACTAGTATCAAAGTTTTTGAAATCTGTACAAAGACGAAACTTATCTATGCCAATTTTAGTAGACACTCAAAACCAAGTAAACGAAATCTGGCTAAAGAGTGAGATAAAAACACATTACAGTAAAAAGTCGTTTTTTAACTTACAACTTTATCGTACACACTTAGAAATCTCTGAGCTTTTAACCCCGTTAGAATGGCAATCAGTACAACATTTTACTAATGAGAAACTCGTTGGTATATTAAGGAAAAAAACAAAAATCTCTAGAAAACAAAATATCACATTTAAGAGAGAACAAAACAAAATCCGAAAAACGTAATACAAGAATAAAACAGACTAACTCAGACCTTAAAAACATCCCAACCACTGCAAATTTGTCAGATATCACCTTTTACGGATAGTGAAATGAGCTTACTGAATAAAGGATCAAAATTTAATTGGCCTAACAATCATCAAATAGAAGACATAATAACCACTGTAGCTGAAGTAGAATCTAATATAGGGAAATTGCCTTTAGAATTGCAAAATGATACAAGATTCGAGGTTAAAAAGAAACTTCCAACTTTAGTAAAAGAAATAAATAACAACTTAAATCCCGACCTCACTAAACAAATCAAAGAATTAAAGACTAAAATCAACGAAAGCGATATAATAGTAACCAAAGCTGACAAAGGGGAAACTACAGTTATTTTAAATAAGTATGATTACATTAAGAAAACAGAAGAATTTTTTTCAAATGGAGCCTATTCGATAATATAGAAAGATCCTACAGTCAAAATTCAACGGAATCTAAAGAAATTGCTTAAAAATTCGTCTTTCCTCTTTAATGAACTTGATTGTCAGATGCTTATAAATATGAATCCCAAGATACTGACAGCCAGAGCCATGCCCAATGTCCATAAAGCTAATATACCTATGCGACCTATAATCAACTGCATGAATAGCCCAACGTTTAAGACTTCTAAATTTATACATCATTTTTTTTAAAAGCACTATAAATTTTACAATAATTCTACAATCAATAATTCAATAGAATTCTGTGATAAGCTTAATAAATTCGAACTGCAACCACATCATAAAATGTGTTCATATGATATAACTAACATGTACCCTTGCATACTGATCAATGAAACCATTAATATAATCAAACTAAATTTATTCAGTCATAGCAAATTAAGTAGGTGTGAAATAGAAGAATTCATAAATATATTGGGATTTGTTTTAAATAATAATTACTTCACATTTAATCAAAAGATATATCATCAAATGTGCTTGGGAATGGGTGACCCTACATCAGGTATACTAGCTAACATTTATATGGATCATTTGGAACATGTTAAAATTTTGAATAACATAGATGGACTAACCTTTGGCTGAGATACGTGGATGACACATTTGTTATAATAGACAGTAAACTGAATAATAGTGATAATATTTTAGATTTTTTAAATAAATTAGACAGTAACATAAAATTCACTAAAGAAGATGAAAGGAACAATTCGCTAAGTTTTCTAGATATAAATGTAAAGAGAGCAGGAAATAAATTTGATTTCCAGATTTATAGAAAGCCGACGTTTACTCCAATAACGATTAAAAACGAGTCACTCCACCCCAATTCTCACAAACAGGCAGCATTTTTGAGTTTGGTTTATAGAGCCCTAAAAATTCCACTAACAAGTAAGAGTTTAAAGAAAGAACTTAATTTCATAAAGGACCTGGCACTCAATAACGGTTATAAAATAGAAATGGTTAACAAGATCATTAATAAGGTGAAAATAAAATTGGCCACTAGTCTTATACCAGATAAAAATAAGAAATCCAAATTTGCAACTTTTAAATTTACTAACCCAGCTATATACCAAATCACTAATACCATCAAAAAAAACGAAATATTAACATTGCCTTCAAAACCCAAAACACAAACCGAAATGTTTTCTTCAACCACAATAAAGTTAATATAAATAGTAATCAACATCAAGGATCTGGAATATATAGGCTCGCGTGCACAGAATGCAATTTTTCGTACGTTGGCCAAACTGGTTGTAGTTTTATGATAAGATATCTCGAACATGTAAAAGCAGCCAAACACAAGAAACATTCTGCAATGGGTGCACACATGCTAGAAACTGGACACAGTTTTACAACTAATGAAAGGGATTTAAAAATTTTAAGAAGAGTGGAAAAAGGAAAAGAAATGACGGAATTGGAAAACATATACATTCATTTAGATCAGCAATACAACAAAAATAAAAACCTAAATGACGAAATTGAAATAAAGAACCCCATCTTATTACAATTACCGGAACTAATACAAATACTTAAATCTGATATAAATAAATTCTATAAACATTTTAATCCGACAAAAGTTAATCGCTTATTGATGCAAACAAACTCAACTCCTCCCCTTACTTCTCCTAGACAATCCCCTCCACAATCTATTGCCGCTATTAATGCACCGCCTACCTTAGCTTCCCCTTCCCACTCCCCGCCAAAACGTAAACTCATCCACACTCACTGATATAATACAAGGAGTGCAAACAGAACAACAAGTAGTTCTGAAGAGGCTAGGAGTAACACTAAACAATTACACAGCAGAAAGAAAAGTAAGTGACAATTCTTCCAATAAGAAGTTATACAGAATTATAATCAAAACCATAAACATATAATTTTTTATCTTTCATTACAGATATACCAACGAGCCATTTTGGAACATACGAGAACATTTAAGTTCTATATCACATTAAAAAGTGTTTCATCAACAAGTTTGTTCACGAACAATATTCTCCTATTGACAATATAGAATTAGTGCCAATACATTTGTGTAAATGTTACTCCAGCAACAACAAGAACAAGTCAATGTCCATAGCATAGACAATTATCAACTGCAAAAAATTGTCAATATGGTTAACGAGGTTTTAACGACAATCATACAAGTTAAGCAACATTGAATCAATACAATTAGCCAGATCTCAAAAGTTTTCTATTTTTTAAATAATTTTAAAGGATGGTCACCACATCAGTTTCGTCAATAAAATGTTAGGTAGATTTTAGACAAATATGTTTTAACTTAGAGACATAATTTTATTGTTATATGACTTATAAGATATTATAAAATTTGTCAATCAGGTTTATAAACATAATCTTAATCCAAAAGAATTGTTTCAAGATCTTATATAACCTTTAGTAAATAATAATTGGCTGATGATGCTCACGAAAAAGGAGCGAAACATGTACCATATCAACATTTTAATAAATATGTAAGTTTATACTACGTTTTTATTGTATTGAATGGGTGGTAATTAACAAAATTATAAGAATTTGTATCATCACTGCTTGTATCCATCGCCTCCTTCGGTCCACTTCTATTGCTCGTTTTGAAAAACTATAAAATTGTACTTCACTTCCCGTATTTGCATAAGTATTGGAACATCCAACAACACAACTATTGCGTTTACTTGATCTCCTTTTCTCTGCCATTATCATCGGAATAACTACAAGTTCAGTCATAACAGAACAGCTACTGCGAGTCTGGAGTCTGCCTTATGTGTTGTACTCCGCCTGGCCGCTAGAGTGACATGCACGCTGCCTATAGCCAAAAACTGGCTTTGGGGGTGGAGTCATTTGAGGTGAATGGAGGTTACCTTGAAAAATAATGTACTAGATCATGGAGGTAAGAGAAAGCAAGGCCACAGTACTAGTTGAAAATGCAGGATTGTTGGTGTGCTTAATAAGTTCACAGAGGCTTGCAGACTGATCACTGAAAGGCGTAATGATCTATAATGATGTATGTAAGTACAGTATATATATATACAGTAGAACCTCGATAATTCAAAATTGGTTCATTGAAATCCCACCTAATCCCAGAGACATGAGGTACCGTTTTGCATGTTATTTAAATAGTTTAATTTGAAATACGGATAATGCGTAATTCGAAGAACATTGTCGGCCCCATTACCGAAATTCAGACTTTCAGTTCAAAACTGGCTTTACGTTTAAATGAAATGTATTTTACGGCGTAATTTAAATTCAAAATTTATCGGCGTCATGATAGAACGCATCTTCCGAAATGTGCAGGGGTAGCTTGTCGCACTTTGTGTCTACAGTGTGTTTCATATTTGCTAAGTTCGAGTAAAAACGTAATTGTTTTGTATTCAGCGTTTTAAGGAGCGCCACAATATCACGCAACAGGCAGTGTGCGGAGAAGCAGATTCCATGAACACAGGCCATGCCGACAGTTCGCGAAAAGCACAACTCATATAATCAATTCGTACGCACCGAACAATATTGTCAACGCCGATGAAACTGCATTGTTTTCTTTTTAATGCAGATCCCAGATGGACTTATGGTTTTAAAGGAGAAAAGTGCCATCCGGGAAATCATACGAGGGTTGGGGGGTCGTCTTACTGGGTTGCAATACACATGGAAGCGCGATTTCCTCGCCTCACTGTATGAAAATTTGATAAGCCACTGTGTGTTAAGTGTGACAGGCACTTTTGGTGCAAGTAAAAGGCATCTAAAAAATGCAGACAGCACAGTCATCCAAAAAAAAAAAGCAAATGCACAGGGGAGCCAGCTTAATTTGCCCTGTAATCGTGTGGTTTTTTTTTTTTTCGTTGCGCGAGGTTATGTTTGTCAGTGATATATCCATGTGCATTATTTGAATAATGTAAATGCACCTTGTTGCCATTGATGCTTTCACGGCCCGTACTTATAGACATAATATAGGCTTATGGGCTTATGCCGTGTCAAGAAAATACGGTGAAATTCTTTACATTTCTCAGACAACTGTGCTCATTATTCATAATTTTCATTTCCGTATTGATTGGATGCACGTATATAGACAAGAATGATGTTCCACCTATCAATACTTTTTTTATTATGAACAGATTCACATCAGTACTGGTTTCGACCTCAAAATGACCATCATCAGCTGGTGTATTACAATATTGTAGCCATTAGACATTGGTGTATGTCACAAAGATGTTATTATGATTAGAACATCCGGATGTCTAATGGGGTTAAAGATAAAATGTGTTGTGATAATGTTTTGTCTATATGGGGTTGAAATAGTATCTATTACCAATGTGGCAGTGAAATGCTACAGTAAGCTAAAACTTATTGCGTATACATTAAACATAATGAACACATTAAACATATTAAAATACATGAAACATAGTATAAAACCCTTGGTAAGTTTAAACACACTAAAATATAAGATACATACATGTTAAAACACTTGTTAAAATTTGAGAGTTCTTGTTCTGTGGAGTTCCTTCTTCAAGCTTCCTTGTAATTCTTGCACCTCTGTGTATACGTTGGTTTGGTTGCATAAAATGATTTTTGAAAATGTTCTATTTGATTAATATATGTCGTGTTTGTTTGTGCCGAAAACCCTTGTCGTAAAATTTTTCAGGTATTGTTGTGGTTCAACTGTTGATATATTTTGGTGAATTTTAAGGCAGACTGTAAAGTCTTGAGTTTTAAATTTGATTAAGAGGAGTTGTTGGTAGTGACCTCTCTCCTGTCTGTATTCGTGTGTGGATATTGCTGTTTTTTTTTTTTTTTTTTTTCTTTACGTCGCACCGACACGTATGTCTTATGGCGACGATGGGACAGGAAGGGGTTAGGAGTGGGAAGGAAGCGGCCGTGGCCTTAATTAAGGTACAGCCCCAGCATTTGCCTGGTGTGAAAATGGGAAACCACAGAAAACCATTTTCAGGGCTGCCGACAGTGGGATTCGAACCTACTATCTCCCGAATACTGGATACTGGCCGCACTTAAGCGACTGCAGCTATCGAGCTCGGTGATATTGCTGTTATCTGTAAAGATAAACTAGTATGAGTTTGAAGGAATGCCTCAGGTTGTGTGTGGAGGTGAGATTAATTAATACTTTATTAACGGTAATACCATTTTACATAACAGTAGAGAAGAATAAACAAAACAAAACACACTAAAAAGGAAGTTCAATGGAGTATAAGTAGAAAAATATGTACAGATATATACACAGGTTATATTACAAGTAATCACAGGAAAGTAATGGTCAAATTTGGAGATTATGTAAGTGATTTCTCAATTTTGACAATGAGCAGTTAAATCAATATCCAGTTTGTTTAGAGATCTTGACATTCGTCCAATTGCCCATTGAATGCGCAGTTAGTTCTATGCCAATATGTAGACAATGTATTCTTGAAGCTTGTGCGTCTGTCTGGTACATGTACGTTAATTTTTGCAAGGAGTTGTGGACAATTCACCAAGGAATGAAGCAGTTTAAAAATGAAGAGTGTATCCAATAATTCACGGTGTTGTGACAGGCTGTGAATATTTAAGGACTGTTGTAAGGATGTATAATCAACATTATCATATGAGAATCCTGCTCTAAATGAATGTAAACGAAGAAATTTATGTTGTACTGAATCTAATCTATGAATAGAGGTCTGATGAGAAGGGTTCCAAACAGGTGTACAGTATTCTAGTATAGGGCGTACCATAGACACATACAGCAATCGATAGGTAGCTAAGTTTGAAAATTCTCTAGAATATCTAGTAATACAACCCAATCTTTGAAATGCTTTCTTACAGATATTTTCAACATGTTCATTAAACGATAGGTTATAACTTAACAAAACACCAAGGTCATTAACTTGTGAAACAGGAGTTAGAATGTTGTTATTTCTAAATTTGTACTGAAATGATATTTTCTTCTTGTTTTTAAAAAACAGTATTATTTTACATTGAGATGGGTACTTACTGCTGTTGTTGTCGAGGTCGTGCGACGTTGTGTTCGAGAGCTTGCTGTGTACTACTGCGAGTACGTCTGGGACTTGTGTTAACTGTGGTGAGGGGTAGGAGGAGTGGCTTTTGTAGGGGTAGGGGTGGGGTTGGGCTTATGATTTGTCAGTATTTGAGGCATGCTATGTTCTGTTTGTTTACAATTTTAAGATAGTCATTTTTTAATGCAGGAATGGCTTTATCAAAGGTGATGCTGGTTTTCTCTGTAATGTCATTAATATTGTGATTAGGATTGGCGTATTGGTCCAGAGAAATATAGAAATCTTCGGTTATGTTGAGCCATCATCAGCTGGTATATTACAATATTGTAGCCATTAGACATTGGTGTATGTCACAAAGATGTTATTATGATTAGAACATCCAGATGTCTAATGGGGTTGAAGATAAATAGTGTTGTGATAATGTTTTGTCTATATTGGGTTGAAATAGTATCTATGACCAATGTGGCAGTGACATTCCCAATGTCTAATGCCTACAATATTGTATTATACCAGCTGATGATAGCCATAGAGGCCGAAACCGGTACTGATGTGAATCTGTTTATAATAAACAAAGTATTGATAGGTGGAACATCTTTCTTGTCTATACACGTGCATCCAATCAATACGGAAATGAAACTTAGAAATAATTATATGAAAGACAACCAGGCAAAACATAACGCATTCAAATACCAAAACCTGAAAATAAAACTAATGAACACAACCAAAAGCATTGCCTTTTTGAAGGAATGCCTTTCAAACAACTTAACACCAAAATTTCTCCAATAATACAATAACAAACATAGACAAACCAATCAGACACGCAAAACACAAAACAGGACTAATAAAATCTGGTTAAAAGAAAAGATTAAATTCCTACATTGCAATTTTAAGGTAGTCATTTTTTAATGCAGTAATGGCTTTATCAAAGGTGATGCTGGTTTTCTCTGTGATGTCATTAATATTGTGATTAGGATTGGCGTATTGGTCCAGAGAAATATAGAAATCTTCGGTTATGTTGAGCAGGTAGCCTTTAGAATTTATGTTTAATATTGTCATGTCATAATTGATGTCTGTGAAACTATGCTTGAATTCTTCTATATGCTGGCCTATTGATGAAAAATGGTTATTTTTTACTGCGTTTATATGCTCGTTGTAGCGGATGGCGAAGTTTCTGCTTGTACGTCCAATATAACTTGTGTCGGAGTTGTTGCATTTGATATGTTAAACTCCTGATTGGTCATATTTATTGTTATTGTTGCTGTCCTGGTGTGGTGTATGTGGTTTTAAATGCTATTTTCAGGTTGTGCTTCTTGAAAACATTAGTTATAATGTATATGTGGGTATTGTTGAAGGTAAATAAGGCGTATAATCTTTCTTGGGTTTGTCAGTTTTTGTTAATTTGGTTTTAGACTGGTATTTTACCTTGTGGATGATTTTGTTGACCATTTCTTTGCTGTATCCGTTATGTTTGGCTATGTCATGGATTAATTTTAATTCGTTATTTAGATCTTCTGTTGCCATTGGAATATTAATGGCTCTGTATACCGTGCTGTAATAGGCTGCTGTTTTATGTGTGTTGGGATGAATAGAATCGATTCTTATGGTATTTGAAGTGTGTGTAGGTTTCCTGTAGATTTTGTAAGATAAGTAGTTGTCGTGTCTGGTTACTGTCTGGTCCAAGTAATTTAAGGTATGGTTATATTCAGTCTCTTTGGTGAATTTAATCTGGGGATCCAATCTGTTAAGTTTGTCTAGTATAGTATTTGCGTCGGTGGATCTATTATCTATGATTATAAAGATATCGTCAACAAATCTGCACCAAAAGTATATATTATCTATTTTATTGATTGACGTATGTTTTAGGTAGTCTATATAGATTTCTGCTAATATTCCGGCGGCAAGAGATCCCATAGGTTGTTGTTGTTGTTGTTGTTGGTATATGGTATCATGGGATTTGAAGTAATTCTTATTATTGCAAATTCAAGTAAATTCATGAATTCATCTATTTCTGAGGTGCTCAAGTTACTGGGGTTTTTAAAATTGGAAATTGG
Source organism: Anabrus simplex (assembly GCF_040414725.1). Taxonomy (NCBI): domain Eukaryota; kingdom Metazoa; phylum Arthropoda; class Insecta; order Orthoptera; family Tettigoniidae; genus Anabrus; species Anabrus simplex. The sequence goes on along the minus strand of NC_090266.1, from coordinate 43,100,396 downwards.
AATCTGTTATTTTGATTGTTTGATAGGAATGTTAGGATGCATGCTTGTTATGTCAAATGAAGCAAGGGTATGGTGTTGTTCGATTTTTAATTCTTTGGTTTTTTTTTTGCAAAAATCTATAGAGTTTTGTATTGTTTTGTTTGCTAAAATTGAATAATGCTTTTTGAGAAATTTTTGAATGAACTGCAATTGTTTATATGTTGGACTGGCTCTATAGTTTATGATCGGTCTTATGGGTACATTTTCTTTGTGTATTTTAGGGTAGGCTTTTGCGGTTGGTAATTGAGGGTTCAATGTTATGAGATTTGCAGATTCTGTTTCAGTGAGAAGAAAGTGTGTATTCTTGAGTAGATTTTTTAGTTCCTCTGTATGTTGTTGGTAGGATCTCTGCATTTGATTGAAAACGTGTTGTCTTGAAAACAGTCTTTAGTCTTCGTTATGTATTCATTCTTATCCATAATGACAGTAGTGTTGCTTTTGTCGGCTTTTGTTATTAGTAGATTGCCCCGTTTTATTTTGTTTTCAAGTTTATTTAAATGTGATTTATTGGTGGTATTAATGTTTAGGTTATTATTATGAATGTTATTCATGTATTGCAGGATCTTTTTACTGATTTACTGATTTTACTGTTGTTCCTTATTCTCCGACTTTACACACCGATTTTCATTAAATTCTGTTTACCCATTTTCTCGTGACGGCGCTGATATGATCTTAGCAACAAAAATCCATATTCATAAATATCTCTATATCAAGCTCGATAGCTGCAGTCGCTTAAGTGCGGCCAGTATCCAGTAATCGGGAGATAGTGGGTTTGAGCCCCACTGTCGGCAGCCCTGAAGATGGTTTCCCATGGTTTCCCATTTTCACACCAGGCAAATGCCGGGGCTGCGCCTTAAGCAAGGCCACAGCTGCTTCCTTCCACTTCCTAGACCTTTCCTATCCCATCGTTGCCATAAGACATATCTGTGTTGGTGCGATGTAAAGCAAATAGCAAAAAACAAAACAAATCTCAGTTATCATAGCCATTACGGTCAAAATGTAAAAGACATAAATGATCGGAAATAATACTATGTAACTTTATTTATATAGTAATTGTCAATAAGGCCACTGATAACACAAATATTCGAGAATTAAATTTTGGGCCTTCCCCTAAACTACCATTTTGCTCAACGTGAGTAAAGTTATTTATGGCCTAGATTGTAGCGACTTATTCCCCGACTTTACATACCGATTTTATTTACGATGGGACAACTAATAACAAATATTTGAGAATTAAATTTTAGGCCTTCCCGTAAACTACCATTTCTCTTAGCGTGAATAAGATTATTTATGGCGTAGATTGTAGTGACTTATTCGCCGACTTTGCATACATATTTTAATTAAGATAGGACCACTAATAACATAAATATTTGAGAATTAAATTTTAGGCCTTTCCCTGAACTACCATTTCTCTTTGCATGAAAAAGATTATTTATGGCCTAGATTGTAGCTACTTATTCCCGGACTTTACATACCGATTTTCATTAAATTCTCTTCAGCCGTTTTCTCGTGATGCGTGTACAGACAGACAGACAGACAGATGGACAGACAGACATTACGGAAAATTAAAAAATGCATTTCCTTGTTACTATGGACATGACTGATACAGAAATACCATCCGTTTTAAATTTTGAGCAATGTACAGACAAAACTCTTATTTTATATATAGATAAAAACTCTTGTCATTACCCTACTATTAATCACCTTTATTTTAATAATTTCATCAATAAGAGATCCATATTTTACCAACATACTTACCAAAACTATGGATCTTATACCTATTGATCTAATACATAATTCTCTAAATAGAGAAGCCACCCCTCATTTAATCAAACTTTATAATAAACCCACCGGGCGAGTTGGCCGTGCGCGTAGCGGCGCGCGGCTGTGAGCTTGCATCCGGGAGATAGTAGGTTCGAATCCCACTATCGGCAGCCCTGAAGATGGTTTTTCGTGGTTTCCCATTTTCACACCAGGCAAATGCTGGGGCTGTACCTTAATTAAGGCCACGACCGCTTCCTTCCAACTCCTAGGCCTTTCCTATCCCATCGTCGCCATAAGACCTATCTGTGTTGGTGCGACGTAAAGCCCCTAGCAAAAAAAAAAAAAAAATAATAATAATAATAAACCTAACCACCTAATTACCTCAATGTTGGTAAACTATTTATTTCTTACTTTAATCGTAATTGTGAAAATCACAAACATCTTCCAAGGTCCTTTACGACAAAAATGTTAATGGCCAAACCTATACGAGTAGCACACCCTTTACTTAAAATTGCTAACAATGCCTTAGTAGACCTTCCAGCCCCTTCTAATATTTCCGCTTGATGAAACTTTGGATCCCTCCTCGGCCTTTGTTTAATAATCCAAATTGCCACTGGACTTTACTTAGCTATACACTATACCGCAAATGTAGATCTAGCTTTCTCTAGTGTAGCTCACATCTGCCGTGATGTCAACTATGGCTGACTCATACGTACCTTACATGCTAACGGTGCATCCTTTTTCTTTATCTGCCTTTACCTTCATGTGAGTCTATTTATGTAACCACTGTAAGTGAAAATAAAAGTATTGAATAGGTGGATTAAATTAAAACACCTTTATTGTTGTTGAACTGTACTTTTTCAATACGGACCAAAAATGAGATTTATAACATGTAATAAAGTGCTAGGATGCCGATTTGATCAGCACCCTCTTATAAGTGGTGTAGTTATGCCATAAGATGCTAGATTGCATCACAAATCAAGTAGAAAAAAGTATAATGTTTGTAATTCCTTATGTCATTAGATGGCACTGACATAACTTCATTTTTGCTAGTTTACTTGTCGATTTTGAGCGTATGATCTGTGAGCGCTTGACGTCTATGATCCTCCTTGTTTGTTTATGTCCGCGGGTTGTGATTTGTTTTCAATAATTTTACGTTCTAACTGACGCATTTGAGTTATTTATCGTAATATATTAACTTTATTATTATGTTACTGCAGTTATAGTTAGCAATTTATTTAGGTCGTAGTAATGTTGTAAATAGTACATTTATCACAACAAGGCATGTCGTCACGTAGGTCTAATTCGGGAGAGGTAATTGGGGAACTTTTGGGTTGCTTTGGAGATGTAAGCGACTCTAATTTTAGTGAAAGTGATGATTATTATGTTTTTGGGGTCTTCAGATAGCGCACCAGAGAATGATGGAGCCGTGCTGTTGGCGAATGGGCTTACAACATTTCGTGCAATGTCAAAGAGTTATAGTGAGAGTGCTAATGAAAATGACAGTGACAGTGCTAAAGAAAATGACAGTGAATTTTGTGATTCTTGGACTGAATGCATATTCTCTGAAAGTAATGTTGTCCATCCCCACCATTTTTATCAAATTCCAGCACCAAAACATGTAGGCCTACCTCAGTCTGATGCTCCACCCATACAATATTTCAATCTGTTTTTCACACTTTCATTCCTGACACTATTAGTTGATTTTATATGTTGTTCTGATCTTCTGAACTGTTCTGTAGTAACAGATACTGCTACTAGACATAGTTCTCTAAAATGATTACTATTACTGTCCCAAAATTCATAAAATATCCAATCGTTGACAGGTTACACTGTAGGTGTCTTTCTCTCCACATGTTCAATGTTTTTGGAAATTAGTTTATAAATTGGAAAGTAGACCTACATTAACAATATAAATTGGTATATATGATCGCAGATAAGAGTTAAAATTAAATATCATCACTTAGACACTTTGGGCCGATTGCAGAAACGGTATTTAGACAATGTCTACGGTTAAACAATGCCTAAGCATGGCTGCCGCATTGCAGAGACATTATTTATCACTTAGACACTGTCTAAAGCCGATGTTTAACCGGTCATATTTAAACACTGCCGAGAGCACTGTTTAACCTCAAATGAGAGGAGTGAATCACAATCAGAGGTTATGTACCATGAAATATGTCATTTTTATTATCATGTTGTGACGATTCCGGGAAGAAAGGTTAGTCCGACTGCCTCTCTGTGGGTCGCCCGCTGCTAATTCGCAGCTATTCGTTTGACATGCATGGGGAGATAATCATAAAATAAGGTTTCGCTTTATGACAGACTAGTTTCTTGAGACTGACAAAGTGACAGTCCGGTAACTGTCAGCTTGAATACAATTCTTGGCAACCGATATATTTTATTATGTACATGGGGTAATTTCCATGGAATTATAGGTCACTTCGACTACATACATAACAGAATTACGTGTCCCGATTGTCTGAGGGCTGTCACATACATCAACCGGGAGGGATTCACTTATATTTACTGCCAAGTAAACACACACAGTAGTGAAAACTAAAATTAGGTTGTATGGGATTTATATATATATATATATATATATAATCGTATAAGTTTTCGGCAACTATCAGATAGGAAAAGGCAAGTGGTGGTGATTATCGTTTAAAGAGGACTGGGGAAGAAGAGCCGTGGCCATAATAACAGCCCAAGTAGATATGCCTAGTGTAAAAATAGGGAAACTGCGGAAAACAATCTTCATGGCTGTCGATGATGCGTTTCGAACCTACGATCTCCAGAATGCAAGCTACATCTATATGGCCCATACAACACACTCGGTTACACATTATTATTGCTTATCTTCTCTTCGTCGAAGCTACCATATTTATGAATAGATTACACTCACTGTAACAACGCTATAATGAAAGCTACACTACCCCGTACGGTGGCGTGTCGCTTTAGTGTCGATAATATTATGAGATTTAATTTCCACCGAAAGCGATACTCTTATCTGTGGGCAAGTTATGCTCAACCATATTTGAGTAATGTGTAGGAAGACAAACAGCTGACTGGCGTTCGGCGCGCGCACCGACGAATTTCATTGGTTGCGACAAGCAAAGAGTTGCATGAAAGATACTTCAGTCTTCATTTTCAAACCAAAATTGAAACTTTAAGGGATGTCTAGTTAAACATCGACTGAACATTGTTTATGCAATGGAAGATTGTGAACGATTTAGACGTTGTTTAGGTAGGCGATGACTAAGGCTTAAAACTAGTCATCGTTTCTGCAATCGGCCCTTTGGATTTAGTGTAAAACGTGCTAATTAATTTCAAATTATGTTTTCCTTTTCTTAAATAAAAAATTAGTAATATTTTTGTGCACAATATTCCACGAAATTGGTTTTTTGAAATGCAAGTCATATGTTTATATTCCTTGGAGTGTATCAAGCCCACATACCAAATTTTACCTCCTTATCTTTTAAAATGAGACGTAAATAAAAATTTTAATATATTGATGTAAAATCAATTGAAACATGCTTGGCATTCTATGCATACGATGACCTATTATGAGTCGGCATCCAAAGGGTTAATTAATAACTTTTAACATTTGGTTAGGCTTCTAAATTTCTCCTTATCTCAAATTTATTATCAGTTTTCTTTTATAAATTTAATCAGTGGAGTTACATTTGATAGCGCCTCCTATAATATGAGGTTGGCGTGACTGCTTCTTCCCGGTGAATTTTACTGTTGGTCCATAGCTAAGCAGGAGTGTGAATTTTCATATTTTTTTCCCCCTTAAGTACCAACTGCTTGCTTCACCCCCGGCTGCCACCCCGGTTTTTCCCTGATGTCATTTCCAGGAATCTTGCGTGCCGTAATTTCGTTGTCCTAAATATCACTTCGCCCTCAGGTTGGGGACTTTCCATTGACTCGGAAATAACCATTCCCTTCCCTTTCCAACTTGGCAATAATTTCTGAGAAAACTAATTTTGCTGGCCATTGTGTTTCCTAATCTCTAGTAGAGACAAGGGTCTGGCCAGTACTTACAATACAGTGTAAGATATTCTGCTTAGCGAATGTGAAATATATTCCTTAATAATAAATTACAATTTAATGATGCAGCTGACACCCCCATCAGGGTACTATATATATATATATATATATATATAGAGAGAGAGAGAGAGAGAGAGAGAGAGAGAGAGAGAGAGAGAGAGAGGTGGAAAAGTAATAAATAAATAAAATTCAAAATATCCCGTGATTTCAAACCCATGAGTTTATATTCGACAGACAAGAATTCTCAGCTACTGCAGTGTTTAGGACGCTTCCCATTATGTCATCTTTAGTACCCAATGTTGTTCAACTCTCGCTGATGAATCCATAACAAGAGGTAAAACATGGATGAATATTAACAAAATCCAAAATTGTGTAGTAGTTGCTGGTAGCGTGTTTATTCATTTAACATGAAGTATATCGATTAACCTCTTAAATCAGCAATTCATCTGTTGTTTTCATGATCACCATCAGAATGTACAGTAATTATTCCCTTGAGAAACTAATAAAGTGTTCTGTTCTCTTTTTAGGAGGAAAAGGAGTTATGTGCTGAAACTGCTCGTTTTGAAGAGTTTGTGGCGGGATTCGTAGACCGGTGTTTCCAGGTGATAACCAACTGTGATCCTTCCAGCCGTTTTGATGCCTTTTCTCTTAGAAATGGTTCTTCGGAACCATCATTTGAGCAGTCTTTATTTTTGGTCTTCTCAGGTTTATTGTCACAGACTTCTAGTTGCATTTTTAAGGTAAGTTTTAAAAGTATAGTTTGAAACAAAGGTATGATGTGCCCATGTTTTTAGAACTGTAACTTCTGACAAGTTCTTATGACTTACCCCCATTTGTTATCTGAGGGCATTTACAGTTATGTGTTGGGCTTTTTCCCCCTGTTTATGCACTGTAATATTTGACACTACGTAGATAATTATAATCAGATGAGGAAGATAGACATATATCATTACTTTTAATTAACATGTAAACGTTAGTTTTAACATGAACGAGTCCTCTTCTATAGATATATAGTAGAAACTCAATTATCTATAAGGGGTTTTGGCTGATGACTTGGTGAATATTAGAGCGCCTTCGTGGTTCAGGCGTTAGCGCGCATGCCTCTCACCACTGTGTTCCATGGTTCAAATCCCGGTCACTCCATGCGAGATTTGTGCTGGACAAAGCAGAGGTGGGAGGGCTTTTCTCCTCGTACTCCAATTTTTCCTGTCATATTTCATTTCAGCAACACTCTCCAATATCATTTAATTTCATCTGTGATTCATTAATCATTGTCCCAGAGGAGTGCGACAGGCTTCGGCAGCTGGCACAATTCCTATCCTTGCCGCTAGATGGGGGCTTCATTTATTCCATTCCTGATCCGGTTGACTGATGGGGGAGACACACTGTGGATTTTCATTTTCATTTCACTTTGTGAATATTAGAGTAGATGGTAACAGAATGAAATGACAAAACAGTTACTGTGTGGTGCTCTTATCAACAACTTTAGCAACTATTATTGGTTCTGAAAGGAGAATTTTCTGGCTGCAGTCTTCAACGTACCACTGATGCATTCCAGTGTCCAGCTTATGGATTTTGGCCAGTTTAATTTTTCTCTGAGCTTTCATATTGCTGTCAGTGTTTTGCATTTTTCGGCAGCACATTTGATATAGTTAACTGTCGTTCGTCCGATACCATAAATTGGTGCGATGCCTGTAGAACTTGCACCTTTTCTTAGTTATTCTATTTTCTGGAGTTATCTGAACACTACTCGTATAGATTTTTTTGAATATTTTAGTGGCTCAAGTCAAGCTGAAAACAGCACAGTGCATAAAATAATGTTGGAGTGTGGCAACAAGGTTCAGAAACAGGCGTTGTACTTCGAACAGTCACACTCACCACACTAGTTGTAAAACAAGTGTTTACTAGAATATTGGGAAACGTATGGGATACTATAGTGGAATAACAGAGTGGAAGGAAAAGAAGAAATTGCAAACAGAATGGAAAACAACTCTAAAAGAAGATGAAGTGGAGTGCAAGCGATTGCTGAAGAAAAGCCCAGAGCTGTTCACTAAAGTAATAAGAGATGATCTGAACAATAGAAAGGAACTATGTAATTAACTGAGTGGAGTGGCTGTGCCTGTCAACATGCTGCAGCTCGGAAGGCGAGTGGGTTTGAACTGTACCATCGGCTCTCCTGAGAATGTTTTTTCTGTAGCTCCCCATTTTCACTTTCAGGCAAATGCTGGTACATTTGTATTCATAGGCTGCAGTGGATTCCTTCCACCTCCTTAAACAAATTTCATTCACCATCTTTAATTTCATCGCCATTAAGTATGTGGTGACCCTGCCATCCCGTGGGAAAGCACTGCAATCAGCCCCCCTCGTATTGGCAGGAAAATCATAGTTCAACAACAATAAAGGTGTTTTAATTTGTTCCACCTATTCAATACTTTTATTTTCACCTATAGTGGTTACATAAATAGACTCTTAGTTAAATGGGACATGTTTCGCCCTCAATTAAGGGCATCTTCAGCCTAAATACAATCATCAAGAATACAACTAATATTAAAAGTGGAAGCTGAAAGTTTAGCCAGTTGTTAAAATTCGGAACATAAAAATGTGAAAAATGATACAATATATAAAGATGCTAATAGAAAACTGTCTATGATTAAACTATAATCTTGTCGGAGATTAAAACTTCTTCCATTAAAATTCGAATTAAAAACAGTTCATTTAAAATATTAGTGGAAAACCAAAGTGGTAATAATATAAAGCCAACGACATGAGGGCATGAACACAAGCATAAATATGATTGTCATAAATACAATCTTTCCAAGGCCGCTGATGAAATTCGTCAGCATAAAGTGAGACAGAAGCATCTGTTGAAAAATTGTAAGTGGCCCTTAGCACCGGTAGGTAATACAATTGGCTGAAACCTTGCCAGGAAATGTCAGTAGATGCAGAAATAATATTTTATGTTAGTGGAAGTTGTTATTTGTTATCTACTGTTGTGTTGGTTGCTGCCCTTCTGTTGGCTCTGAGTCTGGTGTTGTAACTGTGACAGTTGACAGTTACAACACCAAACTCAGAGCCAACAGACATTTTATGTTAGTTGGCTTTACAATATTATTATATTGGGCTCTACATTCATCATTTTAAATTCCTTTTTTCTCTTATTCAGTTACAGACAACTCACAATTCCTCCCACGGTTGAACAATGCACCAATGGGAACATTAATCGATAAGAATGGCACAATATTCCAAAATTTTCATCAGATGAGCACTAATGAACAATACCAACAATATGTTTCCAACATACATGCTTTAAACCTATTAAACATTACAGTCCAACCATGCTTCTTTCTAAAGCAATATTCAAATACTACATGATCGACTTTAAGCACGGTATGTAGGATGCTAAAAGGTTTGTTTATCACCTATTCAATACATATAAATTTTATAAATTAGGAATTTATTATTGATTCATCTTGAGACATGTTTCGCCCTTCATTGAGGGCATCATCAGTCAAATTATCACCTCAAGGCAAAAAATCAGGTATCTGGTTAGTAGTTGACATGCACAAATTAATACATATTATTAATACAAATACAAAAATTAAGTATGGGAAATAGTTGTACAAAAGTGACGGTTGAACATATAGGTTTATAGATGAGAAGTCAGCACCAATGCGTAAAATTAAAATAGTAGAGTTTGGCAGTGGTGCTCTGGAGAACAGTTGACGCAATCATAGGAAAATATAAAGTTTAAAAATATTTACATTATAACAATTAAGGGAGAAAAGGTGTAGTGTTCGGCGTCAATGTTTGTAACCAAAAATTAATGTCAAAGGTTGGTAACTATACAATATTTACATTGTTCAAATGAACAGTTGAGATAAAGTTTTAAAAATATTTACATTATAACATTCAGCGTAAATGTTTGTAATAAAAATAATGTCAATGGTTGGTAACTATATAGTAATTACATTATCTAATTGAACAGTTGAGAATTTACAATTATATACATAATTACACAAGAGCAGCTTGGTGCGCAAGGATAAAAAATTCTAGTACCAAGTGCATCCTGATGTTTTAGAGGTAGGAAGAAGGAATGAGCATTGACTTTTCAGAAATATGTAGAGCGGTTTATTTTAGTTAAAATCACCGGGGGTAGGGAAATATTTCATAGCCAAATGAGGTTTTATAGGCATCAAGCTGAAAGTTGTCTGGTTGCAGCACCGAGATCGGTGCGGAGACTGGTCAGTGTGGATGGAGATTCATGGGTATTCCGTGCGTTTGAATGGCAACAATGGTGACAGTTATTAGTGGGTAACTGCTAATTAGGAAAATGTTGCAGGTTGAAACTTTCGCTTATTCTTTTAGTTGACTTCTGTAGCATCGAATGTGATGTGAAGACATCGGTGTGAGATGCCGGTGAGACAAATTGATATTGTTCCGTGGAATAAAGTATGGCGGACTTCAGGATGAAGTTATTGTTTTTTTACTGGTCTGGTGAGATAGAATAGAGTTGCTTGTGTTGTGAACTGCGGTGGAGAGATTAGAATGTGTACGGCAATTGGAGAGTCAGAGCGTTGTAGCTGGGGTGAGGCATCTTCTCATTCTGACTGCGAAGAGGAGCCGTAGTGGCACGCCATATTCGTGCCGATGTGCGCTGGGTTCCGGCGTGTTGTTGAAAGTTGTATTGTATGAAGTGGAAGTTATCTGTAATTGAGATGTTAATAGTATTAGTTGGTGTGTAAGAAAGGTTTATGGTAAGTAATGAAGAGTGAATGTTATGTTACCTACCTGATGTGTCGCTGAGAGGTAATTGTTGATGAGTATTGGTGGACTATGAAGGAGGCTCAGTCGGTAATACGCACATGCGGTTAGCAATGGCGGCGGGACGGGTGGAGAGCTTTGGGGGGAGGGGCATGGGCGGAGTCATGCGCAAAGGTTAGCTGTCAGAATGGAGGAAGGTAGAGTGGAGGGGCGAGCTTGTTGTGTATTGGGAGTGCAGGTTGATGTGGTGTTGGTTAATTATAAAAAGAGGGGGGGTATATGGACTCGAAAGTTACGCGGATAGTATTGATGCCTTTTTGTTAATGCGATGAATGTTATTTGCTTGTGTTGGGTGTTGTTGTGTTTTTGAAGGTCGAGTGGTTCTTATTTCTACCAATCTGAAAAAAGAACTTGATTACATAAAAGATATTGCCAGGTTCAATGGCTTCAACACCAACATGATCAACAAGATCATCAACAAAGTAAAACTAAAATTAACAACAAAACTTTCCCCAATAAAACCCAATAAACACAAATACGCAACTTTCACATACACTAATCCAGTCATCCACCAGATAGCCAACCCCCTAAAAAAGCACGAAGTCAACATTGCTTTCAAAAGGCAGAACACGAACCAGAACATATTTTTCAACCAGAACTCTGTCAACCCAAGAAGAAACCACTACGCTGGCTCAGGTATTTACAGACTCACCTGTTCACAGTGCAACTCCTCGTACATCGGACAAACTGGCCGAAGCTTCCAAACCCGTTATTAAGATCACTACAATGCCCAAAAACATAATAAATTTTCCGCAATGAGCACCCACGTGAGGGACACTGGCCACCACTTCACCACAATAGAACAAGACTTAACAATCCTAAAAAAAGTCGAGAAAGGCAAACTAATGACTGAGTTTGAGAACCTATACATCTATCTAGACCATCACTTCAACAAAGATAAGAACCTCAATGAGATAATAGATTTAAAAAACCCCCTTTATGAACAAATTCCCACCTTACTACAAAAAATAAATTTTCAAGGCAACAACTTGTCTAAAATCTTCAATACCACATTAACTAACTCACCCAGCACGTCGACAATTACCCCCCTACCCCCCACCTCCTCCTTTCCGACCAATTCCCCCACACACAACGACAGCAAGCCTACACATCCTCCCACCCAAGCACCTCCCCCTCCACCACGACCCCACCGATACAACACTAGAAATAAGAACCACTCGACCTTCAAAAACACAACAACACCCAACACAAGCAAATAACATTCATCGCATTAACAAAAAGGCATCAATACTATCCGCGTAACTTTCGAGTCCATATACCCCCCCCCCCCCCTCTTTTTATAAACCAACACCACATCAACCTGCACTCCCAATACACAACAAGCTCGCCCCTCCACTCTACCTTCCTCCATTCTGACAGCTAACCTTTGCGCATGACTCCGCCCATGCCCCTCCCCCCAAAGCTCTCCACCCCTCCCACCGCCATTGCTAACCGCATGTGCGTATTACCGACTGAGCCTCCTTCATAGTCCACCAATACTCATCAACAATTACCTCTCAGCGACACATCAGGTAGGTAACATAACATTCACTCTTCATTACTTACCATAAACCTTTCTTACACACCAACTAATACTATTAACATCTCAATTACAGATAACTTCCACTTCATACAATACAACTTTCAACAACACGCCGGAACCCAGCGCACATCGGCACGAATATGGCGTGCCACTACGGCTCCTCTTCGCAGTCAGAATGAGAAGATTCCTCACCCCAGCTACAACGCTCTGACTCTCCAATTGCCGTATACATTCTAATCTCTCCACCGCAGTTCACAACACAAGCAACTCTATTCTATCTCACCAGACCAGTAAAAAAACAATAACTTCATCCCGAAGTCTGCCATACTTTATTCCACGGAACAATATCAATTTGTCTCACCGGCATCTCACACCGATGTCTTCACATCACATTCGATGCTACAGAAGTCAACTAAAAGAATAAGCGAAAGTTTCAACCCGCAACATTTTCCTAATTAGCAGTTACCCACTAATAACTATCACCATTGTTGCCATTCAAACGCACGGAATACCCATGAATCTCCATCCACACTGACCAGTCTCCGTACCGATCTCGGTGCTGCAACCAGACAACTTTCAGCTTGATGCCTATAAAACCTCATTTGGCTATGAAATATTTCCCTACCCCCGGTGATTTTAACTAAAATAAACCGCTCTACATATTTCTGAAAAGTCAATGCTCATTCCTTCTTCCAACCTCTAAAACATCAGGACGCACTTGGTACTAGAATTTTTTATCCTTGCGCACCAAGCTGCTCTTGTGTAATTATGTATATAATTGTAAATTCTCAACTGTTCAATTAGGTAATGTAATTACTATGTAGTTACCAACCATTGACATCATTTTTATTACAAACATTTACGCTGAATGTTATAATGTAAATATTTTTAAAACTTTATCTCAACTGTTCATTTGAACAATGTAAATATTGTATAGTTACCAACCTTTGACATTAATTTTTGGTTACAAACATTGACGCCGAACACTACACCTTTTCTCCCTTAATTGTTATAATGTAAATATTTTTAAACTTTATATTTTCCTATGATTGCGTCAACTGTTCTCCAGAGCACCACTGCCGAACTCTACTATTTTAATTTTATGCATTGGTGCTGACTTCTCATCTATAAACCTATATGTTCAACCATCACTTTTGTACAACTATTTCCCATACTTAATTTTTGTATGTGTATTAATAATATGTATTAATTTGTGCATGTCAACTACTAACCAGATACCTGATTTTTTGCCTTGAGGTGATAACTTGACTGATGATGCCCTCAATGAAGGGCGAAACATGTCTCAAGATGAATCAATAATAAATTCCTAATTTATAAAATTTATATGTATTGAATAGATGATAAACAAACCTTTTAGCATCCTACATTCAGTATCTTCAATACGGATAACAATGATTTTTATCACTTTAACCACGGTTCCGGTTTTGTAACAATATACTTATGATAGTGACCATAACCACCTCTGAACGAACCAGCTATAAAACCTTCAACCTAATGTTCATCCATAAGTTGGAGAAGCCCCAATTCACGCTGTGATCAATCTCTAGTAAATACAGTTGGAGAAGCCCCAATTCATGCTATGATCAATCTCTAACTAATATGTACACATTTGCATAAACTTTCATCCATACAATAAGATAAATCCTATCTACACTTTGGGCGTTGTCATGTAAAATAAAATAATTTTATTTGCTTCCTGTTCACAAATTTTGTCTTTCAGTTAATGTACATATTGTAAATATGTAAATATCACCAAAAACACAACTTTGTAAGAAGCACAAGACCATTGCATTTAGTATTTAGTATTAATTTAAGTTTAGTATTAAGTTCCAATGTTAATAGATTTAAGACTTGACCTTAAGGTTAGTATTAGGCTGCAGATGCTCAAAACTAGGGCGAAACATGTCCCTAACTAATGTTTATAATTCATGTAGAATTTAACCACTACAAAATATAATAGTATTGAATAGGTGGACACAGTATTTTATTCAAGAAAGAATTTTACTTATTGTATCTTCAATATGGAACAAAATGAGATTAGTTACTTGTAACTCTTCTTATTGACCGAGAAACTGCCAGGTTCTTCAAGTCGTCATTCGAATCCCAGAAGTGCCTTTTAGAAGGCATGATATTGTAGCCACTGACACACAGAATGGCAATGAAGCAGCGTATTTCTTCTGCTGTTATCTTTGGGTCCTGATAATTAAAAACTAAATGCATGACGTCAGGTTTCCTCCACTAAATGTTCTATGAATTCTTCGTCTATAAACAATTCAAAAATTTCAATGACTGAAAAGTGTTCATATCTTGAATAATCTAGAATGGGAATGCAGTAGGTATATCGATGTAGAAATCGGCTCCTTTTTCCCATTGCGTGTCAGGAGTTTCCCTCTCAGCGACCCATTTGATAACATTTTCAGATATTGGGGTAGATATAATTTCAGGTAAAGCTGCCTCTAGTGTGGTGGGCTGTACCGATGGGCTGTACTCGTTTTCGTCTACACCTGTTTTGTCTTTGTTGGATAACTTGATTTCAGCCTTAGCCAGTAATTGACGAGACGTTAGGTTGTCAGCTAAACCTCCTTCATCCTCATTTCCAGAATCCTCATCTGTGTCTATATTTGGTATTGGTGGTTCAGTAAACACATCACCGTCAATATCATCATTGTAAATTATGTCCAGTGCTTCCTAAAACAATAAAGCAAAATATACGTCTTACTGAGTATAATCGCCTAGTGTTACCATATGGTAAGCTTGAAATTCGCAAGCCATAGCTTGACATGTTTTTAGTAAAATCATTTGTAATGGTCATATAATGTATATTACACTATACAAATAAGTATATTACCAAAAAATAATCCATGTAATAGTTATAAGCTTATAAAAATGCACTTACTTGAAGCGGATGTCCATTTTTGCTGCACATTCAGCGATAGCAATTTTTGAACTGTTTATATGTAACAAACACGTCAATGAGCGTTACATTGTCGTAAGCGCGGTTCCCTTACAGAGCGATAAGTAGTGGTACCAATCGACCAGCACAACTGTTGAAAGTACAGTAACAGCTTTAGTAATATGTTACAAGTGTTACCATAGGGTAATGCTAGGCCTTAATGGGTTAAGGTGGTTTTTGGGCGATATTTGAATTTACTGATTATTCTTTCAATAAAGGCTTCATTAAATCCATTAAATTTTGCTATAGAACAAATGATGTTCAGTTCCTTATTTAAGTTTGTTCTGGGCATCGGAATCCTGAATGCACGATCTACCAAGCTATTATATGTAGCTGTTTTTTGTGTTTGAGGATGTAAGGAGTCATTTCTTATGGTAGTAGCCGTTTGAGTGGGCTTTCTATAAATACTATATGTACATTAAATGAAGAGGGAAATCTATTTATTGTTAGGTTCAGGAAATTAATAGTATTATTTATCTCTGATTCTAAGGTAAATTTGATGTCACGATCGATACTATTAAGGTTTTTAAAGGTGGATGGCACATCTATAGAGCGTTCATCCGGGACATCCATCCAGCGTCAAACTGGATGTAGTTTTAAAATCAGATATACAGAACATGTTAGTGTTATAAAGCATCACCGATTTTCTGCAGTTGGCAAACATATGAAAGAATTTAAACATAACTTTACTAAATAGATAAAGATCTTGAGGTATTAGAAGTTCTAAATAAAGGTCCTTTAATAGATGTTACTGAAAACGGCTATATTCATTTAGATCAGTATTTTAATTCAAACCTAAACTTCAAATGATATCTCTGAGAAACCAAAAATCTTGTTCGATTTTCTTATTGTATTTTTCAAAAATATTAAAATTCCGAATAATAGATCTGTCTTTCATATTATACGTAATACCTTTTCACGCCACACGCTTTCACCGCATCACCCTCCCTAACTTCCCCTTCTTCCCTTCCTCAGACCTCCCCTCCTGCTCCTCCTCCTTCCCTCTCCCTTCCTATCCCAACTCTAGCTGCTTCTCTGACCCAAGGTTGGCCATCACGCTCGGTTCCTCTTCACCATGCTTCAGAGCTTTGCCGCCCAAGGTGAATCTCATTCAATTATAGCCCAAGCTATTTTTCTCTCATTTATTTAAACTTTTATAAATATCTCCTTTTTATACTGCAGATCCCGCATTGAACTGCAAACATCTTAAGAACCTTGGTTCAAAAGTTGCTCTCCACCGCACACATTATGTTACAACATGAAAACAATAGATCACAGGCAACAGCACAGCCGTGATGTAACACTGACTTCAAACCTCTCAGAGGAACATCTTATGCAAATTGAATATTGTAATTCTGGTCAAAAAGTGACAAAATCTTTACTCAAATAAAATATTCATTATACTTCTACTCAATACTAGTCAATAAGTGATATCATTTAATGAAGAAAAAAAAAATGTGACTAAAAATTCGAACTTTTGACTTCCAAGTTCATCTCGGACTTAAGCAAAGTTTTAAAGTGTTATGTGTATTTTAAACATTTATGTTTGTTGAGTTCCTAACTCGTGTTTGTACGATCAGATTGCTTACTCACCCTCCATGGGTTGTTCTGATAATGACTGTCAAGTTTTGAATTTGTGATTGATAATTTATTCACTATTTTATTCCCCATTTTACTCTTATTCAAGCATGATGTTGTAATATTTTGTGTAATGTGTATGGTTGTATATATGTACCTATGCTTATTTCTCACATTTTAGCTGAAGATAACGCTAAATAGCGTTGAAACTAATCCCAAGTAAATATGTTGTAACTAAACCATTATTACATTTATTTGTATTGAAAAGGTGGACCCCTTAATTTACCTCTCTTACGTTCTCAATTCAGGATGGATATAAGATGAAATTCTTAAATTTAAATTCACCAATCTACTACGAGAATACTTCCCAAAACACTGCCTTACATGACAGGTTATAACTGGCGTAAGAAAGTGCAAATATTAAAATCTCAAGATTTTAATCCCAAGTAGGTATCGATTTTGAAGGTCATAGATTTACTTTACAATAGCTTGACATAATTCATCTATAACTCTAAGTCTTCCCTTATTAGGCTTGTTGGTGATGATTAGCAGATGCAAGCACAGGAAATTAAGACAATCTGACGATAGATAGCACCTCAGTCGAGAGCAAAAAGTCGCTGAAATTCAGTCTAGCCTATCCCATATATCGGTGTCTAACTCCGGGTAGCTACCTAGCGCTTACATGGAGGTGGTAGCGTGCAAGCCAAAGTACCAGCTGATTTAGACCCCCAGATAGTTTACCTCTCGCGTAGCTGCCATCCAGTTTATCAGCGGATGGTTGGACTGGCCCCAAGAAGGATGTGCAGGTTGGAAATAAACAGAGTTAAAAATGGCTGTGGAAGTAAGGAGAAATTGAAAGAACCTACTAGGATATTGAATCTATCAAAGAAATCGGCTAAGGATAACATGATGGCAAGCATAATTTGCAGTCATACAAATTTTAGTGAAAAATGGAAGGGTATGTATAGATACCTTAAGGCAGAAACAGGTTCCAAGGAAGACATTCCAGGAATCATTAATGAAAAAGCAGACTGTGTATGCAAGGACCTTCAAAAGGCAGAAGTATTCAGTCAGCAGTATACAGGGGGAAACAAAATTTGCCCACTCGGGCGTGGCAGCGCAACTCCTCACGTGCCAGCAATAAAAAGTGTCTCTCACAAAAGATCGTCCTGCGAGTATATCCGGCAGAAAAAAGACATTGAAGGGGGTTAGCATGCAGATGGTCGAGGGGTCTATCCTGGGTTGCAGCGTATGTTTTTTTATTTCGTAAATGTAGACCAGGTGGTATGGTATCTGGCATCTTAATTCATCAACAGCGATTGCAGCGGGTCCTCTAGAAACCATTTGCACTTACATACTACGATCCTAGAAATGGACGAACAATCATTTTCATTGGGTTGCATCCGGGAGATAGTAGGTTCGAATCCCACTATCGGCAGCCCTGAAAATGGTTTTCCGTGGTTTCCCATTTTCACACCAGGCAAATGCTGGGGCTGTACCTTAATTAAGGCCACGGCCGCTTCCTTCCAATTCCTAGGCCTTTCCTATCCCATCGTCGCCATAAGACCTATCTGTGTCGGCGCGACGTAAAGCCCCTAGCAAAAAAAAAAAAAAAAAAAAAAAAATTCATTGGTTAGCTTTGAAAGACGCCCTTTCCACATCATGGGAGTGAATTTATTTGAACCGTCTCTCCCCATTTACAATCACTCCATTATCTCACAATTCTCCTCCACTGCATCCCTCCTCCTTCCTTATTTCCAATCACTCCAGTTATCTCACCATACATTATTTACAACTACTCTACACTATTCCACCAGCTAACTTACAATAAACTTTCTACCTTCACGCTACCCCTCATTACTCACTATGACATCATCTTCCAACTTATACAAATCAAATACAAGCAGCAATAATCATACATACCACCAAATCACTCCACCTTCAGATCTTTACCAACCATACTCCATTCATCTTCCAGCTAAATCCTTCTCGCCTTTCATTGAATATCATCATTCTTTACACACCACCAACACAATCTCTTAATCATCCTCCACATTAAAATTATACCACCACTACTTCTCCTTCAATAATTACCATACCATATCTATAACTTAATCACTCTTATCCCAACGACAATAATTACAAACAGCACTACAATTGCACCATTAACTTACCCACTCTTAGCCACCACCACTCCAATCACATTTCCTCTTCATATTCCACTACCTCCCTTATCATATTACTTACAATCACTCTATACTCTTTCACCAACCAACTATTCCTTTTATTTTCCACCATACTCATCCATCTCCACCCTCTTAACCCTCATTCATTACTCACTCTACCAGACAACTATTTACATCACTCCGTACCAAGCCTCCAACACACTCGCCACAGTTTTATTACTTAACCCATTAACCACTCCTCACCACCCTTGTCACCACACAAATTTGACAAACACTTATCATCTTACTTACTAACATTATTAACTTTTTACTTCTCGTTAATACACCCTCCTCACTTTTATTTCCCCCTCCCCGTAAATCCTTTAGGCTCCTGCTTCTCCCTTTGTTCCAAACAACTTTTTTAATAGAGTTCCTCCTTCAGACCTTCGGATTCACTCTGCATGTGTTTTTAGAGAGTCCTCAAAACCAGACTCTTCTCTTACTTCCCTGTCTATTTCCCCGGCTACTTCTCTCACCACTTCTTTACTCCACTCGCTGCTTCCCTTTGTTCTTCCCTGTTCACCATGTCCGTCTTCTCTCTCTCCAGCATTGTGTTCTTTTACCTGTCTTACCTCCGATCTCAACACTATACTAACCTCACTGCTTCCATTTGTTCTTTCCTTATTACCATGCCCGTCCTGTCCGGCACTGCTTTCTTTTACCTGCCTTTCTTCCACTCTCGTCCCCCTCAATTCTTCCTGCTTCTAGTGCCCGTAATTTCATCACAGACCAGTATCTAACCCAACTCCCATTGGTTACCACTAATTGCTGTCCCCTAATGTGTGCTCTTAATCCTTGGAGTCTGGCCCTCTCTAAATGTTTCTTTTGGATTTTTTGATTCTTATTACCATTTCTTCCCATGTCTCTCTTAATCCAAATTCTTTCACCCTGTAAATTACCCGTGTTTCTTCTCACTATTTCAGCCATCAGTGTAGATAACAACTTCACTTTTATAGCCCTGTAACCATTCGCTTTACCAATCCTTCCCGCATCATCTGTATCAACTTCGCTGAAGTTTATTTTCATTTTGTTCTGAATGACGTCCACAACTTTGTAAATAGTCCCTACTTGGTCCTCCCGATTTTCTTCCGGCTCTCCATAAATAAATAAGCATTTCTTCCTGCACTTCTGACTACAATCTTCTATTTCTACTTCAGCTTCAACACCTCCTCTACCATGTTTCTTATTTTCTCTCTCTGTAACACCATTTCTCTCTTGTTATTTCCCACATTGGTCCTGTTTTCGTCTGTTATTTCCGTTATCCATTGCCTCATATTTTTGAACTCCTTCACTTCTTCCCGTATCATACTTTTAATCTGTTCAGACGGGAAAACTTCCTCCACAACCTTCTTTACCACTCTTCTTATGACTTCTACGTCTTCCCAGCTCATGTTGCCACTGGAAATCGGCCCTGGGTTTACTTCCACGCCCCCTTTCACTAACAGTACCATAATCACCGCTGCCACCATCATCATCTCACCCTTTATTCCCATTGCCACTTTACCTCCCTCTCTTTTGTCTGTTTCCTTCTTCCTTCTCCCCTGCCATCTTCCGATACCTGCCCGATATTGTTCCGCACTAATCATCTTCCTCACCACTCTCCATTTCCCTCTACCGGGCGAGTTGGGCGTGCGCGTAGAGGCGCGCGGCTGTGAAGCTTGCATCCGGGAGATAGTAGGTTCGAATCCCACTATCGGCAGCACTGAAAATGGTTTTCCATGGTTTCCCATTTTCACACCAGGCAAATGCTGGGGCTGTACCTTAATTAAGGCCACGGCCGCTTCCTTCCAACTCCTAGGCCTTTCCTATCCCATTGTCGCCATAAGATCTATCTGTGTCGGTGCGACGTAAGGCCCATAGGAAAAAAAAAATTTCCCTCTTGCACTCACCGCTCACACTCCACCCTCGCTCTACCGGCACACTCGACCCAGCACGTCCGCACCCGATGCTTGCTTAGGCTAGACCGGGGGTCTTATCATTGAGTGCTCTTGGTCAGGAGAAGGTGGGCTCGAACCCTGCACTCGGCAGTCGTGGATGATTTTCCATGTTTTGCCATTTTCACACCATGCAAATGTACTTTAATTAAGGCCATGGCTGCTTCCTTCTTTTTTTTTGTGCTAGTTGCTTTACGTCGCAGACACAGATAGGTCTTATGGCGACGGTGGGATAGGAAAGGCCTAGGAGTTGGAAGGAAGCGGCCGTGGCCTTAATTGAGGTACAGCTCCAGCTTTCTTCTAATCCTAGTGCTTTGTCATACTTGTGTCACTGAATACCTTCCATGTATTAATGCGACAATGATCAACTCAAAAGGAAATGGCCAAAAAAATCTATTGTAGCAGTGGAAATCTCCAAGCAGTGAGATTTTGGGGACTGTCTTTTCCACCCACAAGCTTGAATATTTTATTGCTTAGATATCAATTCTAAACAAAATTACTTACTGCTTTCTACTTGTTTGTTTCAGATCGCTCTGAAAAAACTTATTTCCTTCATCAAGGGCAACGTTTTTGAGCTCGATGTTTCTGGAGAGTACTTGGCGATCGTGTGTCAAGCTTACGTGCGGGTAAGTAGGCTATGTGTATTTAAGATGTTTATCAAAGATTTACGACTAATAAATTTGTTAAGTAAACATTTTGAAGAAACAACCTGCTCTTCGCTATAAAGGGTGACTGTATTATCTTCATCATTATCACTTTGGCTGCCACAGGGGTACTAAGTACCGCCGACAGATGTTGTTATGACTTATGCTGCAAGGTTAGCAGATCGCTGAGCTGTTGACTTCGTTATGCTAGCGTACTGCTGTGGCTTTGCAACAAATCCTAGCATGCTTGGTTTCCAAATTATATTGTTTATTTCTTATTAGCCTTGCCTCCTTTTATTAGCAATATGTGAGTATTTGTCCAACTTGTTTAGCCATGCTTTTTGGTGCGCTGGGTTAGCTAACTTGCAAGCTCGGGATTCGGGAGGTAGTGAGTTTGAGTCCGTACTGTCGGGGAACCCGTTAATGGTTTTCTGTGGTTTCCCATTTTCACTCCATGCTTATGCTTACCTTATCAATATGCCACAGCAATTCCTTCCAAATCCTTGCATTCATACTTATTTTCTAAGCTGATACCTGATGCTTAACCCTTAGCATTAATATGAGCATATTTGCATTTCTAAATTGCTATGGATTTTACGCACGGTCTGCTCATCTGTGGAATGTTCTACCATCTGAAGTAAATCTGCTTACTCTTCCTCACTTCCTCCATGCAGTAAAGAAAATGTATATGTAAATAGAAACCCATGTGATGTATATAACTTGTATAAATTAGAATTTCAGGAGTGATGTCTGCAAAGACAGTTGAATGTTGGCAAATGTGTATGTGTGCGGGTGTGAGAGTGTTTGTGAATGAGTGTGTATACAGCGGTATGAGTGGGGGTATAAAAAGACTGGGTTTTCTTACTCTCAAATATAGCATAAATCAAGATAATTATTATTCTATGTGTACAGTGTTTGGAGTGTAAATATGTACATTTGAAATTATCTACACATGTGTAAATATTCAGTAGTGTTTATGTAAACGTACGTATGGGGATGGAGGCACTTCCGTGTATGTGGGGCTTGCCCTTTCTCCATCTGCCACACCTAGATTGTACGTATATAATTTAAGGAAAGTAAATAAATAAATTAATAATAATAATAACAACAACGACGACGACAAGATCATTAATTGAAAACATAGCAACATAGCTACGAATAAAGAGGAAATAATTTATAGAAGTACATGTTCAAGAAAAATATGGGTTTATTCATAAAATTTCTCCCACAGAAAATAATAAATCTCACCTTTTACAGTATCTACAATACTTGTGTTGATGTAGGCCTTTGTGGTCTATGTCTGCCTTGAGAATGTTTACTGCAGGGTTGGCGAAACATGGCACCATCACTTGACAATCCTACTCTGCCGTGGGGAAATGCTAGTGAACAAATCGTGGCACAGTCTTTGCATATAGTGAGTACCATCAAGCAACACAACCTTCTAATACTGCTACAGTAGATTGTACCACTCTGGCCTTCTAGCCAAAACCATACGGTGAACTTATCCGCTGAGCCACGGCTATACCTAAGTCTGTGAAGATTCTCTGCGAAACGTAAAGAATTTCTCCTTATTTTCTTGATACTGCAGAAGCCTAAAAGGCCTTTATCATGACTGTAAGTATGGGCCATGAATGCACCGTTGGTAACAAGTGTAAATATGTAAATCAAGACTGAGGGTACCTAAATTGTTGGTATATTGCACATCTGTAATTTGTCAATTTTGGAGATATTTATGAGTTTTTTGAAGCGGCAAGATGACTTGGTATCAGATGATGATTGTGATTGTTGTTTTGTTTAGGATGTAAATTCGCACGGTTAAACTTATGGTAAATCGTCCTATTTGTGGTATGAAATAATAATAATAATAATAATAATAATAATAATAATAATAATAATAATAATAATACTGACCTGCATTTAGGGCAGTCACCCAGGTGGCAAATTCCCTATGTTGTTTTCCTAGCCTTCTCTTAAATGATTTCAAAGAAATTGGAAATTTATTGAACATCTCCCTTGGTAAGTTACCTATTCCAATCCCTAACTGCCCTTCTTATAAATGAATTTGTCCTCATGAATTTCAACTTTATCTTCATATTGTGATCTTTCCTACTTTTCAGGGGTTAATACACCTTGGGAGTGGCGACCCCATCGTTCTAATAGCCTATATATGGTTCATTCATTAGATCCCTGATCCGGTCAAAGACTGGAAAACAGGTTGCAGGTTTCATTTTCAGTAATAATAATAATAATAATAATATTAATATTATTTTGCTTTTTTGTCCCATTACCTACTATTACAGTTTTTGGAAAAGCCAAGCTGACAGAATTTTGTCCCACAGGAGTTCTTTTACGTGCCAGAAAATCTACCGACACGAGACAGTCTCATTTGAGCACATTCAAATACCACTGCACTGAGCCAGGATCAAACCTACCAAGTTGGGGTCAGAAATCCAGCGCCTCAGCAGTCTGAGCCACTTGGCCTGGCAGTGATATGAAAACCTGGCATGCTACCCAGATTCATTTTCAGGGGTTAAATAGAAGCAGGTAAAGTAATGAAGCAATACTTTCGGAGTCTCGTCAGCCTGTGATCGTCGCCTTGAGAGAAAGAGTTTGATCATGCTCTACCGAGATATTTACTGTATTTCTGCAAGTATTTTGCAGATGATGCCCATTAGGTGAGCTGGTGCTGCTGATGGAAACAGATGGTGCTAGCAGAGGAGAGGGATAATGTAGAAGGGGAAAGGTTGGTTTGTTTATTTCTTCTTTTTTCTTTCTTTGTGGGGCCTCTGGAGAGGCCTGGTGCAGGTCTTTTGATTTGATGCTGTGTAGGCGATCTGTGCGTCTGTGAGGATGGGGCCCTACCTAAGATGAAATATAATGCTGAAAACATCGCTTTAGGAATTAACTAATGAAAGTTAAATTCTCCGATGTGACCGGGAATCAAACCTTGAACCAACGGCCAGTATGCTAACTATTTAGCCATGGAGCCGGATTTTATTCTTCTGAAATGAGTAAATATATACACTGGAACCTCGATATTTCAAATCATCTCGGGAGAGAAATTTTATTTGGAGTTATCCAAATTTCAAGTTACAGAAAATACCATTTTTGATCATGCTGTTGTTGTTTGAGTCACCCGTCCATAGACTGCTTTGATGCAGCCCCCATGCCACCCTATCCTGTGCTAACCTTTTCACTTCTACGTAACTATTGAATCCTACATGTGATCTAATCTGCTTTTGATATTCATACCTTGGCTTACCCCTACCATTCTTACCACCTACACTTCCTTCAAAAACCAACTGAACAAGTCCTGGGTGTCTTAAGATGTGTCCTATCATTCTATCCCTTCTTCTCGTCAAATTTAGACAAATCGGTCTCCTCTCACCAATTCAATTCAGTATCTCTTCATTTGTGATTCGATCTATCCATCTAACCTTCAGCATTCTTCTGTAACACCACATTTCAAAAGCTTCTATTCTCTTTTGTTCTGAGCTAGTTATCGTCCATGTTTCACTTCCATACGTCACGCTCCACACGAAAGTCTTCAAAATCATCTTTCTAATTCCTATATTAGTGTTTGAAGTGAGCAAATTTCTTTTCTTAAGAAAGCTCTTCCTTGCCTGTGTTAAGCCTGCATTTTATGTCCTCCTTACTAATGCCATCGTTAGTTCAATCAATCAGTCACTACTGAT
Source organism: Anabrus simplex (assembly GCF_040414725.1). Lineage (NCBI taxonomy): Eukaryota > Metazoa > Arthropoda > Insecta > Orthoptera > Tettigoniidae > Anabrus > Anabrus simplex. Next base: position 43,075,126 of record NC_090266.1, on the reverse strand, counting down.
CTGCATTTAGGGCAGTCGCCCAGGTGGCAGATTCCCTATCTGTTGTTTTCCTAGCCTTTTCTTAAATGATTGAAAAAAAATTGGAAATTTATTGAACATCTTCCTGGGTAAGCTATTCCAATCCCTAACTCCCCTTCCTATAAACGAATATTTGCCCCAATTTGTCCTCTTGAATTCCAACTTTATCTTCATATTGTGATCTTTCCTACTTTTAAAGACACCATCCAAACTTATTCGTCTACTGATGTCCTCCTACGCCATCTCTCCACTGACAGCTCGGAACATACCACTTGGTCAAGCAGCTCGTCTCCTTTCTACCAAGTCTTCCCAGCCCAAAATTGCAACATTTTTGTAACGCTACTCTTTTGTCGGAAATCGCCCAGAACAAATCGATCTGCTTTTCTTTAAATTTTTTCCAGTTCCTGAATCAAGTAATCCTGAGTATGGTTCCAGTGTATGGGACCCTTACCAAGTGGAGGTCTCACCAGAGACAAATATGCTCTCTCCTTTACATCCTTACTACAACCCCTAAATACTCTCATAACCATGTGCAGAGATCTGTACCCTTTATTTACAATCCCATTTATGTGATTAACCCAATGAAGATCTTTCCTTATATTTATACCTAGGTATTTACAATGATCCCCAAAAGGAACTTTCACCCGATCAATGCAGTAATTAAAACTGATAGGACTTTCCCTATTTGTGAAACTCACAACCGGACTTTTATCCCCATTTATCATCATACCATTGCCTACTGTCTATCTTACAACATTATCGAAGTCATTTTGCAGTTGCTCACAATCTTGTAACTTATTTATTACTCAGTACAGAATAACATCATCTGCGAAAAGCCTTATCTCTGATTTCACTTCTTTACACATATCATTGATATATATAAGAAAACATAAAGGTCCAATAATACTGCCTTTAGGAATTCCCCTCTTAATTTTTACAGGGACAGATAAAGCTTCACCTACTCTAATTCTCTGAGTTCTATTTTCTAGAAACAGAGCCACCCATTCAGTCACTCTTTTGTCAAATCTAATTGCACTCATTTTTGCCAGTAGTCTCCCATGATCTACCCTATCAAATGCCTTAGATAAGTCAATTATTTTACTACCCAAGTAACAATATTCATCTACTTCCTTTAAGACTTCATTTCTTAATCTAATATCTCCTGCATCACCTGCCTTTGTTCGACTGCACTCCATTACTTTTGTTTTTGATTTATTTATTTTCATCTTGTACTCCTTACCCAAGACTTCGTCCATACCATTCAGCAGCTTCTCAAGATATTTTGTAGTCTCAGATAAAATAACAATATCATCGGCAAATCTCAAGGTTTTGATTTCCTCTCCTTGGATTGTGATTCCCTTTCCAAATTTTTCTTTGATTTCCTTTACTGCCTATTCTACATAAACATTGACATGGAGGGGGGACAAGCTGCAGCCTTGCCTCACTCCTTTCTGGATTGCTGCTTCTTTTTCAAAGCCTTCGATTCTTATCACGGCAGACTGATTTTTATACAGTTGTAGATGATGCTTCATTCTCGGTATCTGATCCCAATCACCTCCAGAATCTTAAATAGCTTGGTCCAATCAGCATTATTGAATGCCTTTTCTAGATCTACGAATGCCATGTTTGTGGGCTTGTCCCTCTTGATTCGATCCTCTAAGATCAGACGTAAAGTAAGTATTGCTTCACGTGTTCCTACATTTCTTCTGAAGCCAAATTGATCTTCTCCCAACTCAGCTTTAACTTTTTTTCCATTCCTCTGTAAATGATACGTGTTAAAATTTTGTAGGCATGAGATACTAAACTAATGGTGTGGTAGTTCTCACACCTGTCAGCACCAGCTTTCTTGAAATAGGTATAACAACATTCTGCCGAAAATCGGATGGGACTTCTCCCGTCTCATACATCTTACATGCTAAATGGAATAACCTTGCCATGCTGGTTTCTCCTAAGGCAGTCAGTAATTCAGAGGGAATGTCATCAATTCCAGGTGCCTTGTTTCTATTTAGGTCGCTCACATTTCTGTCAGGCTCTGACCTCAAAATTAGGTCTCCCATTTCATCGGCAACAGCCTCTTCTTGTTCCAGAACCAAATTATCTACATCTTTACCTTGATACAACTGTTGGGTATGTTCCTGCCATCTATCTGCTTTGTCTTCTTTTCCTAGGAGTGGCTTTCCATATGAGCTGTTAATATTCATACACTTAGATTTCCCTTCTCCGAAGGTTTCCTTGATATTTCTGTATGCAGCATCTACCTTTCCTAGGGCCATACAATCTTCGACAACTTTGCACTTCTCCAGCCATTCTTTCTTAGTTACCTTGCACTTTCTATCCACTTTAATCGCCTGTATTCTTTTCTGCCCTCTTCATTTCTAGCATTCTTATATTTTCGTCGTTCATCTATCAGGTCTAGTATCTCCTGAGTTATCCACTGATTCTTAGTTAATCTTCTCTTCCTTTCTAACATTTCTTCAGCAACCTTACTGACTTCATTTTTCATGACTATCCACTCTTCCTCTATCGTGTTTCCTTCAGCCTTTTCATTTAGTCCTTGTGCAACATGTTTCTTGAAACAATCCCTCAAACTCTTTTCTTTCAACTTGTCTAGATCCCATCTTTTTGCATTCTTTCCTTTCTTCAATTTTTTCATTTTTAGATATCATGTCATGACCAACAAGTTGTGGTCAGAGTCCACATCTGCTCCTGGGGAAGTTTTGCAATCCAACACCTGGTTTCTGGATCTCTGCCTAATCATAATGGGCCGATTGCAGAAACGATGGCTAGTTTTAAGCATTAGACATCATCTACCTAAACAACGTCTAAATCATTCACGATCTTCCATTGCATAAACAATGTTCAGTCGATGTTTAACTAGACATCCCTTAAACTTTCAATTTTGGTTTGAAAATGGAGACAGAAGTATCTTTCATGCAACTCTTTGCTTGTCGCAGCCAATGAAATTCGTCGGTGCGCGCGTCGAACGCCAGTCGGCTGTTTGTCTTCCTACACATTACTCAAATATGGCTGAGCATGACTTGCCCACAGATAAGAGTATCGCTTTGGGTGCAAATTAAATCTCATAATATTATCGACACAAAAGCGACACGGCACCGTACGGGGAAGTGTAGCTTACGCTTTCATTATAGCGTTGTTTCAGTGAGTGTAATTTACTCATAAATACAGTAGCTTCAACGAAGAGAAGATGAAGCAATAGTAATGTGTAACCGAGTGTGTTGTAGGGGCCATATAGATGTAGCTTGCATTCTGGAGATCGTAGATTCGAAACGCATCATCGGCAGCCGTGAAGATTGTTTTCCATGGTTTCCCTATTTTTTCACCAGGCAAATACTAGGGCTTTTATTATGGCCACGGCTCTTCTTCCCCAGTCCTCTTTAAACGATAATCACCACCACTTGCCTTTTCCTATCTGATAGTTGCCGAAAACTTATGCGATTATATATATAAAAATCCCATACAACCTACATTTTAGTTTTTACCATTATGTGTGTTTACTTGGCAGTAAAAATAAGTGAATCTCTCCCGGTTGATGTATGTGACAGCCCTTGGACGATCAGGATACGTAATTGTGATATGAATGTTGTCGAAGGGACCTATAATTCCATGGAAATTACCCCATGTATATAATAAAATACGGTATATCGATTGCCAAGAATTTATTCAAGTTGACAGTTACCGGACTGTCACTTAGTCAGTCTCAAGAAACAAGTCTCTCGTAAAGCGAAACCTTATTTTATGATTATCTCCCCGTGCCTGTCAAACGAATTGCTGTGATTTAGCAGCGGGCGACCCACAGAGAGGCCGTCGGACTAACCTTTCTTCCCGGAATCGTCTCAACATGATAATACAAATAACATATTTTACGGTACATAACCTCTGATTGTGAATTCACTCCTGTCATTTGAGGTTAAACAGTGCTCTCGGCAGTGTTTAAACATGACCGGTTGAACATCGGTTTTAGACAGTGTCTAAGTGATATATAACGTCTCTGCAATGCGGCAGCCATACTTAGGCATTGTTTAACCGTAGACATCGTCTAAATGCCGTTTCTGCAATCGGCCCAATGAAGTTAATTTGATACCTTCCATTGTCTCCAGGTTTCGTCCACATATACAGCCATCGTTTTTGGTGTTTGAACCAAGTATTGGCAAGGATTAAATTGTAATCAGTGCAGAATTCAACCAACCGACTTCCTCTTTTGTTCCTTTGTCCCAATCTGAATTTTCCTACTGTATTACCTTCTCTTCCTTGACCTACCACTGTATTCCAGTCTCCCATCACAATTAGATTCTCGTCGCCTTTTACATATTGTATTAAATCTTCTATCTCTTCATATATTCTTTCGATTTCCTCATCATCCGCTGAACTACTAGGGATATAGACCTGCACTATTGTGGTGTTCATTGGTTTGGTGTCTATCTCGACGACAATAATTCTTTCGCTATGCTGGTCGTAGTAGCTTACCCGCTGCCCTGTTTTCTTATTCGTTATTAAACTAACTCCTGCATTTCCCGTGCTTGATTTTGTGTTGATAATTCAGTAGTCGCCTGACCAAAAATCCTGTTCTTCCTGCCAACACACTGCACTTATGCCAACTACATCTAACTTTAGTCTATCTATATCCCTTTTCAGATTCTGTAACCTACAACAACGATTCAAACTTCTAACTTTCCACGCTCCGACTCAAAGAAGGTCAGTATCCATCTTCCTGATGATCGCCCCTTCTCGTGTAGTCCCCACCGGGAGATCTGAATGGGGGACTAGTTTACCTCCGGAATATTTTACCCGGGAGGAAGCCATCATCAGTACATCATTCATACAGAGAGAGTTGCATGTCCTCGGGAGTTAGTTACGGCTGTAGTTTCCCGTTGCTTTCAGCCGTGTAGCAGTATCAACACAGCTAAGCGATGTTGAGTATTAATCCAAGGCCATATCAGTCAATCATCTGGACTGCCACCCTTGCAACTTCCGAAAGGCTGCTACCCCCCTTTCGATGTAAAGCATGTATAGCACATAATTGAATCATTTTTAACAGTATTGAAAAATATGCAAACTAACTCTGTTTTACAGCATCACTTTAACTGTAACCCTTACGGTAACTTTTTAGAAGACAGGATACAGTACATACAATAGTGAAACAAGAAACATACCTTTGTTGATACCTTTGGAAAAATCCGTTGGTCTCCTCTGTTTGTTACTGTTAATCTTTGCGCTCTTCATGTTGAAGCTTCTCGTCAATACCACGCATCCGAAATTCGTGAATGGGGCTTATCTTCTCTGACTTCAGGGGTTGCTATCGTACGTGATGGGTAATTAATTCACACTCGAAAAACAGCGTGGCTTCGCATTGTTCGAATCACTGGACATTTTAGCTTTTCGGTTCCTGTCATATTAGCTCCCAGAATCACTGCAACCCTTTCTTTTCTTGTTGACTGTTCCTCACAAACCACAAATGCCGTATTGCACAGTTAAAATGTTGCAGAAAATTCCGTTTAGAGTATTTTTTGCTTCAAGGGAGGCAGTGTTTGCTTCAACAAATCAAGAAATTAGAGAAAACGAATTTCGAGTAATAGAGAAATGAATACACGTGAAGAATAAGACATATGTCCGGGAAATTTAAGTTACTTATTTACAAATATGAAATTTTGAACCTTCCACCTAATCAATATTTTATTTATGTATTGTTATTTTACAGTACCGGTTTCGACCTTGTTAAGGTCATCTTCAGCTGACTAACATAACATGTAATTAAAACATCACTGATACAATAAGAATGTCACTCAGTATAGGTAAAACATTGTCAATTTGCAAATGTTCTTTGTCCTAGCTTAAGCAATCATATATGTTAAATGATATGAAAATTAAAACTTAACATTACTAGGTATCATGTACATGGATGGATATATATTAAACAATACAATGTGCTTAAATTATAAGTTCACTATTCCACATTGAAACTTATAGCTAGATTGAATAAAACACTTTGAGACACAAATGAGTTCATACGGCGTATTGTACTTATGTAACTGTTATATCACGTGATCAGCCGTGTTTGTCTACTGATGGTATAACGATGTAAGTTTTTTAAAGTAATGTGAACGCTTAAGTTGAAGTCAAGGTTATTGTCTGGTATTAGATGATGTGTCACTTCGTTGATCTATATTCAAATGCTTGCAGTTCATATTTAAAAAATATAATTTTATCGTAAAACTTAGTAGGATTTGTGTAAAATTATGGATAGATCGTTAGTCTGACGACGTGCTTCCCCTGATCTTTATGTTATCTAATATCCAATTTTGTTAAAATGTCATTACGTGTAGCTTGATTTGGACATATTATATGTTATATGATTAGCGTGGAAGCTCCTTCTTCACTTTGTTATTGGACATATTTGTAAAAATAGAAAATGAAGTGTAAGAAATTTACGCCTGCCAAGTTGGAATGTATATTTAACGTGGGAATAGGTGTGCGTGTACTTACTGCTGTTGTTGACTCTTGGTGTGTGCTACTCGGGAGCACGTCTTGCACTGTTTCGTGTGTGTCTTAAGCAGATGCTTGTGCTTGCCGAGGAGAAGGTTGGAAGGGTAGTAGGAGCAGCTGTTGAGGGACCAGGTGTGGAGCGGGGCGTATCTTCTGGTGGTTCTTTAATGTGTGTTGGGTTTTGTTTTTTGATTCTTTTTAGGTAAGTGTTTTTAGGGAAGGGATAACTGCATTGAAAAGAATATTGATCTAAACTGATGTAAAAATCTTCCATTAGGTTGAGTAAGGGGCCCTTGGGGTTTATACTTAGAATTTGCTTGTCGTTTTCAATGTTTTTAAATTTATGTTTGTAGTCTTCAATGTGTGTCTGACGTATGGCAGAGAAATGATTATGTTTTGTTGCATTGATACGTTCATTGTAACATATTTGAAAGTTCCTTCCAGTGCACCCGATAAAACTGGCCTCACTGCTGTTTCACTTCATACGATATATTCCTGATTGGTTGTATTTATTGTTGTTGTGTTGTGTAAAATGTTGCGTTATTATATGTAGTTCTGTAGGTCAATTTTAGATTTTGTTTTTTGAAAATGTTGGTTGTAGGATATATGTGGATGTTATTAAATGTGAAAAGTACGTAATCGTTCTTGATTTGTTGGTTCTGGTTAGTTTTGATTTGGGTTCATGTTTTATTTTATGGATGAGTTTATTAATCATTTCTTTTTTGTATCCATTTTGTCTCGCTATTTCGTGAACCAGATTCAGTTCTTTTATTAATTCTTCTCGTGTTAGTGGTATATTAAACGCTCTGTATGTCATACTATGGTATGCTGCTTTTTTGTGTGCGTTAGTGTGGTTAGAGTCTATTTTTATTGTGTTAAACATATTTCTAGGCTTTCTATATATTTTATATATACACTTACCTAAAAATAATAAAAAAACAAAACTCAACACACATTAAAGAACCACCAGAAGATACGCCCCGCTCTACACCTGGTCCCTCAACAGCTGCTCCTACTACCCTTCCAACCTTCCCCTCTGCAACCACAAGCATCAGCTTAAGACACACACGAAACAGTGCACGACGTGTTCCTGAGTAGCATACACCAAGAGTCAACAACAGCAGTAAGTACACGCACACCTATTCCCACGCTGAACAGATATTCCAACTTGGCTGGCGTAAATTTCTTACACTTCTTTTTCTATTTTTTCAAATATGTCCAGCAACACACAGTGAAGAAGGAGCTTTCACGCTAATCATATAACATATGATATGTCGAAATCAAGCTACACGTAATGACATTTTAACAAAATTAGATATTAGATAACATAAAGATCAGGGGAAGCACGTCGTCAGACTAACGATCTATCCATAATTTTACACAAATCCTACTAAGTTTTCTGGTAAAATTATAATTTTTCAATATGAACTGCAAGCATTCGAATATAGATCGACAAAGTTTCACGTCATCTAATAACAGACAACAACCTTGACTTCAACATAAGTGTTCACATTACTTTAAAAAACTTACATCGTTATACCATCAGTAGATAAACACGGCTGATCACATGATATAACATAGTTACATAAGTACAATACGCCATATGAACTCATTTGTGTCTCAAAGTGTTTTATTCAATCTAGCTATAAGTTTTAATGTGGAATACTGAACTTATAATTTAAGCACATTGTATTTTTTAATATATATCCATCCATGTACATAATACCTAGTAATGTTAAGTTTTAATTTTCAAATCATTTAACGTATATGATTGCTTAAGCTAGGACGAAGAATATTCGCAAATTGACAGTGTTTTACCTATACTATGTGACATTCTTATTGTATCAGTGATGTTTTAATTACATGTTAGGTTAGTCAGCTGAAGATGACCTTCACAAGATCGAAACTGGTACTGTAAAATAACAATACATAAATATAGTATTGATTAGGTGGAAGCTTCAAAACTTCATATTTGTAAATATCAAAAATCAATATGGACATGAAACTTATAGATTATGAAATTTATTTTACTCGAGATACTGAAAATTCGAGTAATGGAGGTTCGAGATATCAAGGTTTGACTGTATATCGATACGTCACACAATATGTTGATTTTGTCAGATATCTCTTAAGTTTAAATTTGAATTGCTACTTTGATCTAATTGAATGTGATTATTTTCATAGATATTTAGCAAATTACCTTTTTGTGCTTAATGTAAAATGATAAAATCTTTATTTATTGATGAGTTTGAATGATTTAAGTCTGATATAGATGTTGATTCCCATAGGGAATCTGAAATATTTGTCCTGAATGAGTAAATTTATAATACCAATATAAATGGTCCGTTATTGGACATTATAAATTTTCCAGCTAACTCATTCTTGGTTGCCAGCGTTTCGCCCTCGTGTGGTAGGGTGGGCTCATCAGTTGGTACCTAGCACACCTACCAATACGCTGGCTAGTGCATACCGTGGAGGCCACTGCGTAGGCTAACTGGAGCCACGGGCAGTGCCAATGCACCAAGAGACTTTGTCATCATCTGATGGCCAAGCTGGCATCAATTTTTAGTGATGAGACAAAGTCTCTTAGTGCATTGGCACTGCCGGTGGCTCCAGTTAGCCTACGCAGTGGCCTCCACGGTATGCACTAGCCAGCGTATTGGTAGGTGTGCTAGGTACCAACTGATGAGCCCACCCTAGCACACGAGGGCGAAACGCTAGCAACCAAGAATGAGTTAGCTGGAAAATTTATAATGTCCAATAACGGACCATTTATATTGATTTAAGTCTGTCATGTATTCACAGTTAAAATTGAAATAATAAATAAAGAGGTTCAACCTATTCAATACCAAAGAATAGGTTTAACCTCTTTATATATTATTTCAGTTTTAACTGTGATACTTTTCAATACGGAACAATGAAATTTTTATCTTTAAATGTCATGTATTCACTCATTGTAGAAATTTGAAAATACTTTTTGGCATTGACGTGCTCTTGGTATCGAGTCTGAAAGTTTCTACTAGTTTTGACCAACTGACAGTGCATTTTTTTCCCACACTTTATATACTCCAGATTTCAAATATTTATCTGTTATACAAATTGTGGAGCCTGCGTGGCTCAGGCGGCGGCCTCCCACCGCTGGGTTCCGTGGTTCGAATCCCGGTCACTTCTTGTGAGATTTGTGCTGGACAAAGCAGAGTCGGGACAGGTTCTTCTCCGGGTACTCTGGGTTTTCCTGTCATAATTCATTCCAGCAATACTCTCCAATATAATTTCATTTCGTCTGTCATATAAATTTTATGAGTATTGTAAAAGTCCTGAAGTTGGTGTTAGTAGTTTTGAAACTATGTTGAATTTTTATTTTTCAAGAATAGGCATAATGGTACCTAGGCTGTTTTTATTATTATTATTATTATTATTATTATTATTATTATTATTATTATTATTATTATTATTATTATTATTATTATTATTATTATTATAATATATGTAATTTGCTGGGGCCATCAAGGACCACGTTAAGTCTTGTTGCATTTGACACTGAACTTGGCCTGCTTTAGAGCCCAAGTTTCCCTCATTCTTTGTGAGTGGGCCTGCTTACGCTCCTCTGTCCAAGGGGCACCGTATCTTCTCTTCGTTTGCTCATCTCGGTTTAGCCCGTTCGTCAATATTTTCTTGCTGAAGAGATCTCTGTTAAGGGCGTCTTCTGCTGAGATATGTAGCATTTGCAGGTCTTCTTTGGTATTTCTAAACCAGGGAATTGTGGTTTTGGGGTTTGAATCAAAAAAGTGAAAGATTTCTTTAGTTAACTATCTTCCGCCCATTCTTTTCAGATGAGCGTAAAATCGTGCCCGTCTTTTTCTGATTGTGTCGGTAATTTTCTCTATTTTGCTGTAGACTTCCTTGTTGGATCTCTTTTGATGGATTCCATTCCTGTACTTTGATCCCAAGATTCCTCTCACAATTTTGCCTTCTCTTTTCTCCAGTTCTTCAAGGAGTCCTGTGTTGGCATTTAGAGACAGGGTTTCGGCTGCATATAGAACTACTGGCTTCAGAACTGTTTCATAGTGACCTATCTTGGTGTTTTGGGAAAGGCATTTTTTGTTGTAGATTGGGCGGGATGTTTGGTAGGCTATTTCCAGTTTGCGTACTCGCTCCTGAAGTGCTGCTTTGTCCAGTCCATTTTTCATGATGATCTCACCCAGGTATTTGAATTTGTCTACTCGGGCGATGTCTCCGTATTTTGTATGGAGTTTTGGTGGAGTCTCTTTGATGTTAGTCATTACTTCTGTTTTCTCAAACTATATCTGCAAACCAGTTTGTTCGTCAATTTCCTTTAAAATTTCAACTTGAGCTCTAGCGGTTTCTATGTCGTTTGAGAGAACAGCAATATCATCGGCAAATGCTAAGCAGTCTGTTGGGATCCCCTTGGATTTGGTTCCTATTCTCAATGGACTGTAGTTGGTTTCCTGTAATCTCACCCGCCTGGTTCTGATGATCTTTTCAAGAACATAGTTGAAGAGTATCGGGGATAGCCCATCACCTTGTCGGACTCCTGTTTTGATGTCAAAGGAATGCGAGAAACATCCGTGGAACTTCACCTTGGATTTTGTATCGGTCAGGGTGGCTCTAATTAATGCCAGCAGTTTCAAATCAACTCCAAATTCATTTAAGATGTTTAGCAGGACTTCCCGGTCAATGGAGTCGTACGCTTTCTTAAAGTCCACAAAGACAGACACATACTGCTTGGACCTTAGTGTACAATATCTGATGATCGTTTTGAGATTTTGGATCTGTTTAGCTGTTGAGCGACCTTTTCTGAACCCTCCTTGGTATTCACCTATTTGATGTTCGACTTGTGCTTCCAAACGCTCCAGGATAGCAAGTGATAGAATTTTGTAAGTCACGGGTAGCAAAGATATTCCTCTGTAGTTGTTGATGTTCTTCATGCTGCCTTTTTTGTGTAATAGATGGATCAAAGCTATTTTTCAATCTTCGGGTTGGGTCTCCTTGTTCCAAATTTCTTCTATTTGCTTTTGCAAGATATCAAGTGCCAAGTGATTCCTCTGGGGCATATTTCCATAGTTCTGCTACTACTGAGTCTTTCCCCCGGCGCTTTGTTATTTTTGAGACGGGCAATGTGGCGCTTGATTTCATCTTTGTCGGGTGGTCTGGAATATGGGTACCTGAGTAAGGGTTCCTTGGTCTCAATGGCGCTTTGTGGTTTAGAGTAATTAAGTAAATTCTTGAAGTAATCTGCCAGAATGGTGCAATTTTCTTCATTTGATGTCGCCAGTGTGCCGTCCCTTCGCTCAAAGCATAGAGATGGTGGTTTATAGCCAGTGAGTTTGCGTTTGAACGCTTTGTAGTACTCTCTGCTTTCATTCTTCCTAAAGTTTTGTTCTATCTTTTCAACGAGAGATTTTTCGTATTTACGTTTCTCAGTTCTGAACACCCTAGCTGCTTGGGCACGTTGGGTTTTGTAGGTTTCCCAATCATTTTCTGATTTCGTAGAGTAGTACTGTTTCCACGCATTGAGTCTTTCTTGGAGGACTGATTCGCAGGTACTATTCCACCAGGCATGCTTTTCGCTTCTCTTGACTTCTGCAACGTCTTTGGTGGCCTCAACAAGGAGACTTTTGGCGCTGTTAAAATCACAGTCATTTGGTCTAGCCTTCTCCTGGAACTCCTCGACCCTTTGCCGAAGTTTATCATTGTCGATGCATGTGATCTGTTTGGTTGTCTTCCTTGTGTTTCCGGGAACCATGTGACCTTGCCGCGGTGGGGAGGCTTGCGTGTCCCATTGATGCAGATAGCCGAGCCGCAGGTGCAACCATATCGGATGGGTATCTGTTGAGAGACCAGACTAACGAATGGTTCATCGAAAGGGGGGTAGCAGCCTTTCGGTTGTTGCAAGGGCGGCAGTCTAGATGATTGACTGATACGGCCTTGTAATAATACTCAACATGGCTTAGCTGTGTTGATACTGCTACACGGCTGAAAGCAACGGGAAACTACAGCCGTAACCACCTCCCGAGGACATGCAGCTCTCTCTGTATGAAAGATGTACTGATGATCGCTTCCTTCCGGGTAAAATATTCCGGAGGTAAACTAGTCCCCCATTCGGATCTCCGGGTGGGGACTACACGAGAGGGGGCGATCATCAGGAAGATGGATACTGACATTCTGCGAGTCGGAGCGTGGAATGTTAGGAGTTTGAATCGTTGCGGTAGGTTAGAGAATCTGATAAGGGAGATGGATAGGCTAAAGTTAGATGTAGTTGGTATAAGTGAAGTACGTTGGCAGGAAGAACAGGATTTTTGGTCAGGCGACTACCGAATTATCAACACGAAATCAAACAGGGGTAATGCAGGAGTTGGTTTAATAATGAATAAGAAAATAGGGCAGCGGATAAGCTACTAGACCAGCATAGTGAAAGAGTTATTGTCGCCAAGATAGACACCAAACCAATGCCCACCACAATAGTGCAGGTCTATATGCCTACTAGTTCAGCGGATGATGAAGAAATTGAAAGAATATATGAGGAGATAGAAGATTTAATACAATATGTCAAAGGTGACGAGAATCTAATTGTGATGGGAGACTGGAACGCAGTGGTAGGCCAAGGAAGAGAAGGTAGCACAGTAGGAGAATTTGGATTGGGACAAAGGAACGAAAGAGGAAGTCGGCTGGTTGAATTCTGCACTGACCATAATTTAGTCCTCGCCAATACTTGGTTCAAACACCACAAACGACGGCTGTATACGTGGACGAGACCTGGAGACACTGGAAGGTATCAAATAGACTTCATTATGATTAGGCAGAGATTCAGAAACCAGGTGTTGGATTGCAAAACTTTCCCAGGAGCAGACGTGGACTCTGACCACAACTTGTTGGTCATGAAATGCCATCTGAAGTTGAAGAAATTGAAGAAAGGAAAGAATGCAAAAAGATGGGATCTAGACAAGTTAGAAGAAAAGAGTGTGATGGATCGTTTCAAGGAACATGTTGCACAAGGACTAAATGAAAAGGCCGAAAGAAACACAGTAGAGGAAGAGTGGAGAGTCATGAAAAATGAAGTCAGTAGGGCTGCTGAAGAAATGTTAGGAAGGAAGAAAAGATCAACTAAGAATCAGTGGATAACTCAGGAGATACTAGACCTGATTGATGAACGACAAAAATACAAGAATGCTAGAAATGAAGAGGGCAGAAAAGAATACAGGCGATTAAAGAATCAAGTGGATAGAAAGTGCAAGGTAGCTAAGGAAGAATGGCTGAAGGAGAAGTGCAAGGATGTCGAAGGCTGTATGGTCCTGGGAAAGGTAGATGCTGCATACAGGAAAATCAAGGAAACCTTTGGAGAAAGGAAATCTAGGTGCATGAATATTAAGAGCTCAGATGGAAAGCCACTTCTAGGGAAAGAAGACAAAGCAGAAAGATGGCAGGAGCATATCCAACAGTTGTATCAAGGTAACGATGTAGATAATTTCGTTCTGGAACATGAGGCTGTTGATGCTGATGAAATGGGAGACCCAATTTTGAGGTCAGAGTTTGACAGAGCTGTGAGTGACCTAAATAGGAACAAGGCACCTGGAATTGATGATATTCCCTCTGAATTACTGACTGCCTTAGGAGAAACCAGCATGGTAAGGTTATTTCATTTAGTGTGCAAGATGTATGAGACAGGAGAAGTCCCATCCGATTTTCGGCAGAATGTTGTTATACCTATTCCCAAGAAAGCCGGTGCTGACAGGTGTGAAAACTACCGCACTATTAGTTTAGTATCTCATGCCTGCAAAATTTTAACACGTATTATTTACAGAAGAATGGAAAAACAAGTTGAAGCTGAGTTGGGGGAAGACAATTTGGCTTCAGAAGAAATGTAGGAACACGTGAAGCAATCCTGACTTTACGTCTGATCTTAGAGGATCGAATCAAGAAGGACAAGCCCACGTACATGGCATTCGTAGATCTAGAAAAGGCATTCGATAATGTTGATTGGACCAGGCTATTTATGATTCTGAAGATGATAGGGATCAGATACCGAGAACGAAGAATTATCTACAACCTGTATAAAAATCAGTCTGCAGTGATAAGAATCGAGGGCTTTGAAAAAGAAGCAGCAATCCAGAAAGGAGTGAGGCAAGGCTGCAGTTTGTCCCCTCTCCTTTTCAATGTTTACATAGAACAGGCAGTAAAGGAAATCAAAGAGAAATTTGGAAATGGAATCACAGTCCAAGGAGAGGAAATCAAAACCTTGAGATTTGCCGATGATATTGTTATTTTATCTGAGACTGCAGAAGATCTCGAGAAGTTGCTGAATGGTATGGATGAAGTCTTAGGTAAGGAGTACAAGATGAAAATAAATAAGTCCAAAACAAAAGTAATGGAGTGCAGTCGAACGAAGGCAGGTGATATAGGAAATATTAGATCAGGAAACGAAGTCTTAAAGGAAGTAGATGAATATTGTTACTTGGGTAGTAAAATAACCAACGATGGCAGAAGTAAGGAGGACATAAAATGCAGACTAGCACAAGCAAGGAAGAGCTTTCTTAAGAAAAGAAATTTGCTCACTTCAAACATTGATATCGGAATTAGAAAGATGTTTTTGAAGACTTTTGTTTGGAGCGTGGCATTGTATGGAAGTGAAACATGGACGATAACTAGCTCAGAAAGAAAGAGAATAGAAGCTTTTGAAATGTGGTGTTATAGAAGAATGCTGAAGGTGAGATGGATAGATCGAATCACGAATGAAGAGATACTGAATCGAATTGGTGAGAGGAGATCGATTTGGCTAAATTTGACGAGAAGAAGAGATAGAATGATAGGACACATCTTAAGACATCCAGGACTTGTTCAGTTGGTTTTTGAAGGAAGTGTAGGTGGCAAGAACGGTAGGGGTAGACCAAGGTATGAATATGACAAACAGATTAGAGCAGATGTAGGATGCAATAGTTACGTAGAAATGAAAAGGTTAGCACAGGATAGGGTGGCATGGAGAGCTGCATCAAACCAGTCTATGGACTGATGACTCAAACAACACAACAAGAGACATATAATGATCTGAGGCCACATTGATGCCTTTCTTTACCTTGACATTCATAATATCAGGGCTGTTTCTCCTGGAGATTGCAGCATGATATTATTATTATTATTATTATTATTATTATTATTATTATTATTATTATTATTATTATTATTATTATTATTATCATCATTATACATAAATGAAACCTATCTCTTTTTGAAATAGTGCTTCAAGTATAATGCAAACTTTGTGCTAAATATATGTCACAGTTATAAGGTGGTGCTTTCTTGACTCGCACCCTCAGTTGGAGGTTAGCTGTCATTGTGAATACATCATGGTCAGTTGCATAGAATAACAAATTTAATAATGGAAAAGAAAGATGTATTTCTAATAAGTAAGACTACAAACCATCAGAACCCTGCGGCTGTTTCAACGGTAACAACCTATTGCCAGTGTTTTCTCACTCATTTGTAAATCATCAGTCTGCAACGTCTCCTTTGCCAGCTCATAAACCAATCTGGAGTCAACAATGGCAGCTTTATCCTTTTGTGTTTATGCTTGTTCTGTCTCGGTTCAGTCTTGTATAACTGAAAATTGTCATTTATCTGAAATTTTTTTATCATTTTTGGTTTGGACGAGAAACTAATAAAGATTTCTGCTGCACATTATTATTAACTTTTTAACTGGGCAAGATGTATACAGTATATTCATACGCTGAATGTTACAGAGCAATGGGCATGACGAATATATACATACTCGTCTTTTATCGCGAATATCTCCTGGGTATGACGAGCTACTTTGCCGCATTGTGTATTGTTGTCTAAATTTGTGTTTTTCCCGCACAATGGCAGCAAATACCATGTCACGCTCCTTGAAGCTTATTTGTTTTTATTTTACATCTGTGCAGTGCTACTTGTCCGCAGTAGGCCAAATATGGCAGCATCTAGTTCAAAGCGTAAGTTCAACACTTACAGAATGATTGTGACGATTTATCTTCTCATAAATATGAAGATGAGTGGTTTGATACAGATGAAACTGAGTCTGATAGTGCAAGTTGTTCCGAGAATGAGAATGAAGAACAAGATGAACAACATGACGAATCGGATGAAGGCGAAGTGCAGTTCTAGTGAGGTAAATGACGTAACTAACCATGATGTTAATGTAGTATCTTTCACAATGTCACTAACATGATGTATAATTCATAAATATTCCTTTATTTTATGAACAAAAGGCTCAAATTTCAACCAGGTAAGTGACCTTGCAATTAATGAAAAATGGTTCAGAATGTCACATTCATGATATGATATTTATAAATACCCCTTGCTTTTATTTGTTTCAATTTTCGGCTGTGAAATATGGGCCAAACTCTCAAATTCCAACCAGGTAAATGACCTTGCAGCTAATGTAAAAATGGTTAAAAATTTCTCTAACATTAAAATTAATTAATTAAAACTCCTTTAATTTACTTTTCATGTCACAGATGAATGATATTAATGATATTACTAACTTTTCTGCCTATCTGCCGTGTAACAACAATCTGCTTAAAAAAATGCACAGGGCAGGTTACACCAAGCACATCAATAATATCCAGTTAAGAGGTTAATTTTGTGGAGAAATATTCAACTTGCGTAACAAGTTCTGTTATATCGTGTTCCCTGGGTCTTATTGATATGTTTAGTAAAGATAATAATGTTGTAAGTGTTCTTCTAATTGTTACATAGTTGAGATTAATGGACATGATTATTTGCGAACATTTTACTTGTTTTCTAGATTATGATATGGTGGCTTAAAATCTAACTTAAAAGTTTTCCAGTCTGTCAAACACTCAATTTAAGTGTAAATAATACATTATAACACACCTTAAAGAAAACACATTATTAAACAAGGAATAAAAATACACACTATTAAACCAAGAATGACATGTTTCGTTCTTGAAAGAACATCGTCAGATTTTATCAAGTCACATGCAGGTATTTAGAATATTTATGTCTATTTCTATTTAATACTTAGGAACCTGAAATCTGGAACTTATCTTGATGTACTGCTTTGTCTCTACTCCAGCATTTACTGCAAAGTTTTGGAAACCGTTGCTCGATTTGTTCTGGGTGATTTCCGACAAAAGAGTAGTGTTACAAAAATGTTGCCAAGTTTGGGCTGGGAAGAATTGGGAGAAAGAAGACGAGCTGCTCGACTAAGTGGTATGTTACAAGTAATAAATCTCATAGTAGACCGTATTGGACGTCAGATTATGAACATTAAAATGAGAATAATCGTTTACGCCACCTTTCCAATATTTATCTTTCCTTATATTTAGGATATAAACATTACAACAGGCGTTGTAAGATGGGACATGTTTCGCTTAAGTGTCGTAAGCATCATCAGCCGAAATAAATCTTAGCCTAAAATTAGGTCAGGGCCCCGAACCTAGTGTCCTTAAAATATATGGTACCCTATGATTCAACATTTACATTTAGAAAATCAAATAGGCTTAAAATTAGTGTGGAAAAACATAGAATGGCTAAGAGAAAAACACAATATCGTGTTGAACAGAGGTTAAAAGAACAAAAAGTACAATACAGAGCTGATAGTGAAATAATTAAAATCATATAGGATATCATTGCTACCAGTCAGTCACTCAGAACATTCATACATAAAACAAGTGTGAAAACATATAAGAGTGTTCATCATGGCTAAGTGAAAAAAATACGCAATCGTGTTGCCAGAGGTTAAGAACATATGGTACAACACAGAGCTGGCAGTGTAATCATCAAACTCATTGCTACCAGTCAGTTAATAAGAATGTTCATACATTACAAAAAAGGATGATTATATACTTTAGAATGAAGAAATAATTAAATTTCACTCTTGTATAGACCCGTGAGTCGGGCAAGAGAAGTCGCATATTGTAGCAGACATGGAGTAGTAGCACTTCAAACAGGATTGATCACGCCTGAAGCCGCTTATTAGGTAGAGGCCAATATCCACTTCATCCAAAACAATGGTTAAAGCCGAATAACAGGTGTCTTCATTTTTACATGGAGTTAAAGACCGAAACTGAAAAAATAAGATGCAAACTGAAGTCTGAAAAATGGAAAAAGGAAAAAGATGTACTCAGGCCTTGAAAATAGGGTGTTCAAATGAGAGTCTAAGATCGCTTACCTATGTTGGATGTGTGTTGACTGGTGACATTAGCCGTTCGAGGGGGCCTGTTAAACGTATGCCCGTTGCTGCGTGTGTTGTATCTGTGGGTTTGCTTAGGCGGAGAGTAAGTCGGGATGGGAGGGGTAGGCGCAACAATGAGAGGTCTGGAAGTTGGCGTCAGAGTTGTATTATTTGGAGGGGGTAAGGTGGAATCTGTTATGACGACCGGAGGGATATTTAAAGGTTTATAATTGAAGATCTTTGTGAAATTGTTATGATTTATATTAAAATTAGTGAGTAACTTGGGGACTTGTTCAATTAACGGGCTGTTGTTCTCAGGGACATCATTCAAATTATTATTATTAAAATGTTGATCCAACAAAATGTATGTATTTTCCAATCCAGTCATTAAGCTGCTTTTATTTACTTATTTTATAATGTGGAGGTCCTGATCAATTGTAGAATAATTGTGGCCAGAATCCCTCAGGTGATTGCTCATGGCAGAGTATTTTTTATACTTTAAAGCATTATAATGTTCCAAGTATCTTGTTCTAAAACTGCGGCCAGTTTGTCCAATATAAGAAAATTCACACTGGGGGCATTTGAGTCTGTAAATACCAGAGTTCAAAAATTTGTCCTGTGAAGTATTTACCAAGTTGGAATTAAAGAATATATTCCGATTAGCGTTGCGAGTTCGGTAGGTGGTTCTGATGTTGCCCATCTTAAATGGGTTAGTAATGCTGTATATCGAGGGGTTAGTGAAGGTGAAGGTGGCAGTGTTTATTCTTTTGGGCTTATCTGGAATTAAATTTGTAGTATTTGTTGATTTTATTATACCAATAATCTTATTGATCAGGTTAGGTTTATAGCCATTAAGTTTTGCAAGTTCTTTTATATATTCAAACTCTTTGTTCTGGTTAGAAGGGGATGGTGGAACATTTAATGCTTGATGAACTAAACTGTAGAAATTTGCTTGTTTATGAGATTGAGGGTGTAAAGACTCATTCTTTATTGTCAAAGGAGCAGTGGAGGGCTTTCTGTAAATTTGGAAAATAAAATTATCACTGGCTCTGGTCAATGTTAAGTCCAGGAAGTTTAAAGACTTGTTGATTTCATTTTCCTTAGTGAACCTGATATTGTGGTCAAGGTCATTAAAGGTTTTTAAAATGCTATCACTATTATTGCGATGTGTGTCGATGATGGCAAATGTGTCATCGGCGTATCATAGGCAAAGCTGTAGACCATTGATTTTTATTGATTATCTTGTTAGTCTCAAGGTGATTCTTGCAAGGATTCCAGATATCCGGTTGCCCATCTAGTATACCAGTAAATTAAACCATTAGTTTAATAGAAACTAACCTTTTGAAACATAACACCATAAGCAAATGTGAAATAGATGAACTGATCAACTTGCTAAAATTTGTATTAAACAAGAACTTCTTTACATTCAATAACAAAGTTTACCAACAGAAGGGACTAGTGATGCCCTTTTTGACGTCAACCTCACCAGAGGAATTAATGAGATGTAACGAATGACATGAAATGATTAACTAAAACGGACTTTTATATGTACCGTAGGCCTAAAAGTCGTGTTCACCATTTATTGTCTTTTTACGTTTAGAAATACTGCGTTCCGACGAAAATAACCAGTATAACTTAAATACATTCTAAGTTTGTTAAATAATAGTACAGAATGTTTAAAACGTACATTTTGTAGCTCTTTATAACCTAGAAGTTATGTGTTCGCTGCACAAAATTTTGAGGTTATCGCATATTGGACCCATCTTTACTATTTTTCGCTGTAAAAGTGGGAAAAAATGGGTCTAATACACGAGTAAATACGGTAATTACACAATTTTTTATTCCTACAACATGCTAACAGGATGAAAATTGCTGTTAATTACTAGAAACAGAGAATAATACACAAGAATTACTCAATTCTTAACTGCAGTTAAACCGGGCGAGTTGGCCGTGCGCGTAGAGGCACGCGGCTGTGAGCTTGCATCCGGGAGATAGTAGGTTCGAATCCCACTATCGGCAGCCCTGAAAATGGTTTTCCGTGGTTTCCCCATTTTCACACCAGGCAAATGCTGGGGCTGTACCTTAATTAAGGCCATGACTGCTTCCTTCCAACTCCTAGGCCTTTCCTATCCCATCGTCGCCATAAGACCTATCTGTGTCGGTGCGACGTAAAGCCCCTAGCAAAAAAAAAAAAAAAAAAAAAAAAAAAAAAAAAAAAAAAAAAAAAAAAAAAAAACTGCAGTTAAGTCTACCTTAATTACAACAACAGAATTCCAGTAAGAGAGTTACTACAGATACCACAGAAACGGTGTTATACTACACAAATATTTCACAGTAATAGAATAAACACCTTATTTTCTAATTAGATACTGTAATACATTACAATAATTTTAAACTATGTTCAGACTAAGTACAGATACTACAATACACTGCAATAATTTTAAACTACGTTCAGACATATTCTAATTACAACAGGTTATTACCAAGTACAAACAGAAAAGAAAATTACCATTAAAGTTCAAAATTCGCAAAACTACTCAAAGTTATAGAATAGGCACTCTAATTTCTAATAAGTTACTATACTACACTACAATAACATTTAAAGTACTTTCAGACATATCCTAGGTTATTACTAAGCACGAATAGAAATGAAAATTCCAATTAGGCCTAAATTGGATATTTGCAAGAACTACTGGTAGGTACTCAAAGATTACTAACAAAGTTAAACACGTAGACAGATTAATATTAGTACTACTTTATCCTCCTATGCTGTAATAGAAATTAAACCTGCCATTTGCACAAAAATACACACGAATATAACAGACAAGATACTATCTAATATACCGTATCTACACTACCAGTACAATTCTCAACTGAAATGTGATTATGTGATTATTACAGATGGTGGATTACTATTATTTTCCCTACTCCGCAGGACGGAGAATAAAAATGTACTTAAATGCTGAAAAATATGAAGTTTTTTTACAATAATTTCTCAAAAGTATTTCTGTCTAAAGTGTGCCAGGGACTTGGAATTGGAATTTTTGGAATGTAGGAACTTGATTATTATCTAACCGCTCATAAATACTGAAATATCGAGGGTGTGAAATATAAATTACGGTTACTTTAACTGCCTACTCAGAACTGCAAATGATCGGAATACAAGAATCGGCTGATTTTTATTTATATTTTCTTGTTGGCTACAGTTGTGAACAATGCCATTTTTTGAATACGAAGAGCGACAATAATCAATATAAATTACGACTGTTAAATATTTCGCCAGTGAAATACTGTCTATTCTGTTGAAATCCTTTCTTTAAACAAAATTTACAACAGTATCGCATTATTTAAAGAAGTTATTACCTTCATGATAGGTGGGACCGTTGAACTGCTATTTGAAATACCCTGTCAAATGCCTGCACTAATAAACTATAACCGCTGCTGAAGTTATGACTCTCATTAATATTTTTAAAATAATAATATAAGAAATTTACTTTAACTCAACCTATTTAATACAGTACAAGATGTTAACATATTAGTTAAACATCGTTAAAAGTCGTTGAGACATGTTTTGCCCCTTCTGTGGGGCATCAGCAGTCATATCAAATACCTCAAAATTCTACCAGACATCTGGTTGGAAATTCACATCTTAAAGCCATTTCTGATTAGACTGCACGAGGACCATAATATTGGGGTCCGGGGTAAAAAGAAAAAAAATTTTCCCATGGAAATTAATACAAATTTGGAATGTTTTTTCCACATTATTTTACAATGTAAAATACACGTACAGTAAATTGCAATTGTATGTATTCTGCAATCATTCTCAACATTTATACATAAATTTTAAACTGTCTTCAAACTTACCACCAAATAAGACTTTAACTACCATTATTGTCAATACTGTACATAGGACGGCCTTGTTTTGAGTGAAAATTCACCGACGTGTTCACTAGTGTAACATTTTAAAATTAATTTTCATATTTTGTTAATGATAAGATCTTGTAAATGTTCTTTAATGTATTCACTCATGTAACATATTTTTATAATTTCCAACCAGACGTCTGGTAGAATTTTGAGGTATTTGATATGACTGATGATGCCCCACAGAAGGGGCGAAACATTTCTCAACGATTTTTAACGATGTTTAACTTATATGTTAACATCTTGTACTGTATTGAATAGGTTGAGTTAAAATAAATTTCTTATATTATTATAGATTAAGATTCTTTCAATACGGAAAAAATGATTTTCATTTCTTTTTAATATCCCATCTTTGTAAGTATTTTATCAACAAACCTATTGATATTTTTATAATACTATTAAAAGGAATGGGATATTTCTTCTCTCACGCAGTCCTATATTGCAGGTTGTAATCTAGCGAATGCCTACGGAACTACTCAGTGTGGAAACTGTAAATAAGTACCACTAATCGCAGATTACTACAAACAAACTTTAAACACAATTATTTGTGGAGCTAAATATATCACACACACACAAAATTTGGTAAATTTCTACAGTTATTAACTACTTTATCACTGAGATAACACAGAGCTCTTGGAACAGCCAACCTTTCGGTAGGGCTTCCAACAATGTGTTCTGTTATGATATTAATTCGTTTCAACTATCCTATTAATGATGTCATAAATGAAGTGAAAGAAATAGTGTCAGCAAGAATTAATCATGTTATTTAAATGACAAGACATATATTCCTGATTGTAGGCTAGACCAAGAGAGACCCTGGCTGAGCTCATACCATTGTTATGCACAGACATCCTTGAACGATTAGAAACCCCAGATGTAGCTTTGGAACCCAATATGGACAACATGTTTTTGTACCAGATGTTGTTTAATAGTGTGTATTTTTATTTCTTGTTTAATAATGTGTTTTTTTCTTACAGGTATGTTATAGTGTAATAATTATATTTAACTTGTGTGTTCGACGGACTGTAAAGCTTTTAGGTTACATTTAACTGAGTCGACACTGGAGAGTATGGCTTCCGTTTTAACAAACAAAGACTTAAAATCGGATTATTTTCTTAATTTTTTTGAGTTCTTTTTGTGTTCTGTTATGATATTAATTCGTTTCAACTGTCCTATTAATGATGTCATGAATGAAGTGAAAGAAATAGTGGCAGCAAGAATTAATCATGTTATTTAAATGACAAGACATATTTTCCTGATTGTAGGCTAGACCAAGAGAGACCCTGGCTGAGCTCATACCATTGTTATGCACAGACATCCTTGAACGATTAGAAACCCCAGATGTAGCTTTGGAACCCAATATGGACAACATGTTTTTGTACCAGATGTTGTTATTGTCCAAGGTAAAGTACTTGACATTTTTATCTTTGGCTGTATAATAGTACATATTATTTGTGAGGCTCTGGTATTTACATAACAAAGTATATGTTATTTCAGATGATAGAGATATGTTTCAGATCAAAAATTAGATGGATGGCTTTTCCGGCGTTTGCTCTATTAACCAGCGTAGGTCTGACACTAGACTCTTCAGAGTGGGATGTGTCAGACCCTACCCACTGACGCTGGGGTGTATGCAGGTGAACTTATCAGAAGCTTATTTATGAAGCACAGTCTGATAACTGCATACGGGAGATAAAACTCCACAATGGAATTAATGCCCGCCTAGCAATTCCAAATGGAAATTCTAAGTTCCCATGGAGGGAATTAGATTCTTTTCCACCAATAGAGCATATCAAAAATCAGATCAAAAATTAGATGGATGGCTTTTCCGGCGTTTGCTCTATTGGTGGAAAAGAATCTAATTCCCTCCATGGGAACTTAGAATTTCCATTTGGAATTGCTAGGCGGGCATTAATTCCATTGTGGAGTTTCATCTCCCGTATGCAGTTATCAGACTGTGCTTCATAAATAAGATTCTGATAAGTTCACCTGCATACACCCCAGCGTCAGTGGGTAGGGTCTGACACATCCCACTCTGAAGAGTCTAGTGTCAGACCTAAGACGAAACGCTGGTTAATAGAGCAAACGCCGGAAAAGCCATCCATCTAATTTTTGATCTGATTTTTGATATGCTCTATTGGTGGAAAAGAATCTAATTCCCTCCATGGGAACTTAGAATTTCCATTTAGAGATATGTTTTGCATACCTTTATTTCACTTGTTGGAAGTTTTGCTTAAGTATGCTTATTGTG
This sequence comes from Anabrus simplex, assembly GCF_040414725.1. Classification (NCBI taxonomy): domain Eukaryota; kingdom Metazoa; phylum Arthropoda; class Insecta; order Orthoptera; family Tettigoniidae; genus Anabrus; species Anabrus simplex. The sequence continues at coordinate 43,050,245 of NC_090266.1, read as the reverse complement.
TTACTGTTTTTTAATAAATCATTGTGGCCTCTTAGGCCATGTTTAATGCTTGTCTGCCTCTCTGGATTTCCAGTACTCCTCCATCTTGATTGAAAATGCGGTTGCTTGCTCCTTGGATCACTTTGCACCAAGTTGTCTTTTCACTCTTTTCGGAAGATCCTATAGCCTATTTACCCAGGTCATGAACTTACTTCTTTCTTGAACTAGAGTCTCAGAGAAACCGGCCAGATCCTCCTACACTGCAGTTGCCCATAAAGTGGTACTCCAATCAATCAGTCAATCAATCAATCAATCAATCAATCAATCACTACTGTTCTTCATTTAGGGCAGTTGCCCAGGTGGCAGATTCCCTATCTGTTGTTTTCCTGGCCTTTTCTTAAATGATTGCAAAGAATTGGAAATTTATTGATCATCTCCCTTGGTAAGTTATTCCAATCCCCTAACTCTCCTATGTATAAACAAATATTTGCCCCAATTTGTCCTCTTGAATTCCACCTTTATCTTCATATTGTGATCTTTCCTACTTTTAAAGACATCACTCAAACATATTCGTCTACTGATGTCATTCGACGCCATCTCTCCACTGACAGCTTGGAACATACCACTTATTACATGTGATAAAATTCATTTTTGGGGTCCGTACTGAAAGTATTTTTATTAAATAACACTAGTATGTTTTTATTGTTCACCCACCCATTCAATACAATACAATTTTAAAAATTAGGACTTTGTCCTTACCAAAATTGTTGACATAAAATTAATACATTGTATAGTATATGTTTTGCCTATCAATAGTAGGCATCTTCAGCCATATTTTTTACCTTAGGAATAGATCAGGTACGTGATTGGAAATGACTTATGAATGCTGTTAAAAACTAACTATGTCTTTTAAAATGGATTAGAGATCGTTAAACAACTATTACAGTATAAAATGTATACTATTACTAGAGTTCATGGTTTATAGCATTTAAAAACTGGACATTTAGCGTTTTGATTTTCAAATTTAGCATTTTGTAGCATCTATACTTCTCAAATTTAGCATTTTATAGCAAATTTGTTAAAAATAGGCATAATTTGCAAAATTGCACACAACAGTTGGGAGTAAAATCATACTGTTTAATCACAAATTGCTCGTTATGCAGTTTTGAATACACTATTGAAAATAAGACAAACATCAGCATAAGATTGCAAGAAACATTCACACACACATGAATGTGCATATTTACAAATTTACAAACACAATTTCAAAGTGAAAAATACTGTTCTGAACGTATTCATCTATCACAGCGCAGCAGACGTACAAGGAAGAGGAATTTCAATGATGATTGAAGTGCAACATGCCAATTGTTTGAATGGTGTCCTCCTTCATTCGAGTACGCCTATCAGTTACAATCATGTTGTACTTGCTAAAAAATCATTCTATATTGACACTGTTCGTAGGCGCCCAAATGCACTGCAGTGCTGCCGAGGAAAAGGAAGGAAACTTTAATTTAAATGCCACAAACATTTGAAGGGTGTCAGTGTTTTTGTCCATTCTAATGTTCTGCAGCATCTGTTGGTGATATGCCTCGCAGCCCTCGACAAACTGATCAACAGTGACACTTACAAAAATGGCAACTTATGCTTCAGACACAAGTGATTTGGGTTCCAGAGCACTGTTTTGCCCTGCAACTGCAGGATTAAATAAATTGCACACTCCTTTGAAAAACACATTAGTATCACTGACATCCATGTGCTTTGAGAGCTTAGTTACGCATTTAAGCATTCACTGCTTAAATTCCACCTTAATTTCCTCTTTCTTCGTATTGTTTCTGAAATAATCCAGCAGGTCACTTGTTTCCAACGGAAACCATCCGTCAGCAGACCATTTCAATTCTCCACAAATAGTGGTAAGATCATCCCACAGCTTGTGAGCATATGGGTAGTATGATTCCTCTGGTACTGTGAGTGCTGCATTAACTTTTACAGATATCTGTGAAACAAACTTTATCTGAACTTTCAGGAACGGTAGCATATCCTGATCTGTAAACATATTCAACACTGAATGGCCACTGCTATGTAGGGAATTCTCATCAAGAGAGCTAAAGAACTCTACTAGGGGTGTGAAGTACTTGTCAAGTTACTGGACTGAGTGAAACCCCGAGTTCCATCAGGTGATGATAGGAGCTGGGAACAACAGTGCATTCAAATCAGGGAAATTATCTTGCAAAAAATTTAGATAGGAGTTCTTCAACTTCCTACAATGGAGAAAAGCCATCTTAAGGTTTGAAACTTAATTGTTCAACTGTGACAGTTCCTTGAGAATAACATCCCCCACAAGATGCAACTTACGTGCAAAGCACTGGAAGTGAAGAAGATGGTCCCCAATAATAGTCTGTAATGCCTGGGAACATGTATCCATGTATCTGGCAGAGTCTAACACTAAACCCAGCACATTTTCATAATCAATATTATGGTCTTTGAGAGCATCAATGGTGACTCGGCTGCATGATGTCCCGTTGACACATCCAGAAATGAACAGCTTGTCAAATAAACTTGTTGTTCTGCAGTTGGCGTGATCGTCCTGAATAGAACAGCAAAGACACATCTGCCTCGGCTGTCCGACGTCTCATCTGTGATTACTACAATGGGCTTCCCGTCCAATGCAGCATTCACCTCTGCCCTTGCTGAATCTCCGCAACGTGGAACGTAATCTCTGCTAAGGGTACTGACTAGAGGCAGATCTCCTGATCCTCGGATGTACCTATGGGGCCAATAACATTTCTTTAAACATGTTAAGTGTTGGCCTAGTGAATCACTGAATGAGTTTTAAAGCTTTTCTCTGTAAACTTCGATTTTTGTACATGAAAACAAGGTATTATTTTACATTTTAGAAGGTCTGTTAAATTGTACGTAAGTAAGTAATTCGTCTTTATGCATGGCGAAGTTAGGGCTCAAGGCCCTCTCTTACACTTAACCACAATATTTAAAATAATTAACATATATATATATATATATATATATATATTTTAAATACAACAAATCTTTTTTTAAAAATAATATAGTACTAATAGCAAATATGGTGACAGTAATAAAAGAAATAATTATAGAATGTACAACACGACAATATAAATGAACATGATAATAATAATTTTAAAACTAACACTAGTAATAATAAAAGAAGGAAACACAGTAAAAACCTATAACTAGCAAATATATTTCTAATTTTTATGAAAATAAGCTCATTCACGCACTCATTCACACGACGCACATTGAACAAGTCAGCTAGAGATATTCCACAAGTGATTTCAGCAATCCATCTTGAATCTCCTACGAGAACGTAAATCCTGAATGGTAGTTGCAGTTTGTGTAGGTTTCCTGAAAATAGTGGAGGGGTATCTATGAATAGTCAGATCTAAAAAATTGATTACTTTATTTGTTTCAGACTCATGTGCAAATTTAATATGGGCATTGATGCTGTTAGGATCTTGAAGGGTGGAGGACGCGTTATTAATTTCTTCATTCATCATTAAGAATGTATCATCCACGTATCTTGCTCATAGAAGAATGTAGGAAAGTTGTTGTTGTGTTGTTGATTTTTGAGTGTTCCAGATAATCTAAATAGATCTCCGCTAAGATTCCAGAGGCAGGTGAGCCCATTGCTAATCAATCTTGTTGATAAATAGTTTTGTCAAAAGTGAAAAAGTTGTTATTGATGACTAATTTCAGAATGGAGATGAAATATTGTATTTCAGGTTTGCTTAAAGGACTATATTTCTTTAAGTTACTTTCAATAATGAGGAAAAGCTTTGCTATTTGTATGCTTGGATGCATGTTGACTATGTCTGAAGAGTGGAGGGAGTGGTTAGTTCGTAGTAAAAAATCTTTAATTTTTCAATTAGTTCAGTGGTGTTGTTAATGAACTTATTGGCCAGCAAGTGATAGTTTTTAGCTAGGAAACTGGACAAATTGAGAAGCTTTATACAGAGGACTAGGCCTATAGTTAATAATAGGGCAGATGGGAATGTTGGCCTTATGGATCTTTGGGAGGGCGTCAGCTGTAGGTAGACCCGGGTTCATATTTAAAAGCTTAGATTTTTCATGGTCCGTAAGAAGAAAGAAGGTATTCTTTAGGGTTTGTTACGCCTCCTTTCCCTTGACTTTCTTTTCGTCTATGTAGATTTTTATCATGCCTAATTTGGCTTTCATTCTTTTCATTAGGTCTCCACGATTCCATATCGAACTGGGAATCATAATATTGGTCCAAAATAAGGTCTTCACATGACCATGTTGTTTGCTTCGGAACCACCTGAGTTAAGCCTGTTGATTACCACCTCTCTAACACTGCAGCCAAAATAAAAACAAGGAACAACATATTACACAAGCTCAGTAGAACAGGATGGGGAGCAAACGCGACAGTACTACGGACATCAGCTCTTGCCTTGATATATCCAGTTGCAGAATACTACTGCCCTGTGTGGCTTAACAGTGCATATACTTCAAAAGTTGATACACAACTGAATGATACCATGAGGACAACATCAGGCACCATCAAATCGACACCCCTAAAATGGTTACCTGTTTTATCCAACATCCATCCCCCTCACATACGAAGAGAACTGGCTCTTGTAAGAGAATGGCAGAAATGTTGCAGCAGTCTTCAACTGCCCTTACATCAGGACTGCAACCCTCAGAAATCGAAGAGATTAAAGTCCAGAAACCCATCATGGAAGTTAGGCAAGAAGCTCCTGGAAACAAATTATGATGCTGATGAGATGTGGCATGAAGAATGGACCTCTTCATATCCTGACCACCTGGGTTTAATTCACCATCCTTGTAGAGCTCCTCCTGGTTTCAACTTACTGAGAAGGGAATGGACATCTCTAAACAGAATCAGGACAAACCATGCAAGGTGTAAATTCTGGCTTCACAATTGGGGGAAATCTGAAGACCCATTCTGTGACTGTGATAATGTGCCTCAAACCATCCAGCACGTTGTTATGGACTGCCCAAAAAGAAGACTCAATGGATCTGTTCAAGAATTACATAGTGCCTCTACAGAAGCAGTGGACTGGTTGAAAAGTCTGGACATTAAGTTTTGAATGTTGACCTGTAAATTACATACTTATTTGTATTTATATGTATTTATAATGTATCCTTGTTTTGCCATACGAAATAAATAAATAAATACAGATTAAGAGAATAAGATTTATTCTTCTCACGGATACACATGTTTTACAGTTTCTTTTTAACAAGACTAAAGATACACCTTATGATCTACATGCCGCAAGCTGGACTATTTCCTTGTGTATCAAGACTTAACAACTGGGTTACCTTCTCAGATTTTATAGAATTTTACTTTGTCAGACGCACCTTACTCTCAACATTTTAACTTGTTACAATAGAACAGAGTTACCTCCCATTACATGGTCAGAAACAGAAGCAGTCCTTAAGAAGATGCTGCAAGGGAAAACCCCAGGAATCGAAGTCAGCACGGACATGATTAAAGCAGCAGGATTCCAGGGTTTACAGTGGCTACACAGAGTGCTCAATGCAGTTTGGAAAGATGGCAAGATACCTACTGATTGGAGCAAGGGTGTCATTATCCCCCTGTTTAAGAAAGGAAATCTCCAAAAATGCTCCAACTACTGGGGAATAACACTCCTTTCTCATGGGCTTAAGATTCTTGAGACAATCTCAGAATGCAGATTGCGAGTCGTCTTAGAGCCACAGTTTGAAGAGGAACAGTATGGCTTCAGGCCTAACAAGTCCACAACAGACCTAATCTTCAGTGTCCATATGTTAATGGAAAAGTATTGGGGAAAAGGCAAAAATCTATTTATGGTTTTTCTTGACATTGAGAAGGCATATGACAGCATTGCAAGAGAGAAGATATGGGAATGTCTGAGAAAAAGGATTGTGCCAGAGGGACTGGTGAGGAAAGTTCAGATGCTGTATGAGAACTGACCAGCTGTGTGCAATTGGGTGATAGACATTCTTCCTGGTTCAAGACCGAAAGTGGTGTCCAGCAAGGCAGTGCACTATCCCCGTTACTTGTTATCACCATTATGGATGACATAATGAAGAACATCAAGAAAACCTCTGGTGAACTAAATACAATAGCCTTTGCTGATTATGTTAAGATCTGGGGAGAAATTGAGGAACGAGTACAGTTGAGACTCAATGACTGGAAGGTTAAGTTCCAGGAGTTTAATCTCAGGATAAGCAAACTTAAAACAGTAATGATGGCAATAAACAGAGCAGCACGACCAGCGAACACCATGATAGGAAACCATCCACTAGAAAGTGTGGAAAGCTTTACAGACCTCGGCAGTGTAATATCTCGAGATACACTAGCCACAAAGGAAGTGGCAAATAGAGTGCAGAAGAGCTCTCACCTTTACCAGCAAGTACGAACACTCCTCTGGGATCACAAAGTACCAACAAAATCATAGCTGACGATGTTAAATCAGTACTTCATACCAATCTTAACCTATGGTATTGAAACCTGCACCCTCACTAAGAAAGACTCGTCAAGGTTGCAGGCATCCAAAATGAAGTTTCTTAGGTCTACAATTCAAAAAACCAAACTGGACAAGTTGAGGAATGATGTGGTTAGGAAGATAGCTGGGATTGTTACAGCATTGTTAGATCGGAGCGACATGTGGCAGGGAAACGGATGGTGGGAAGACCAAAAACCCACTGGATGGACATCGTAAAGATGGACATTGCATTTTGGGGAAGGACACTGGATGACGACATTAACAACAGAACGTATCTCAATAAGACAGAATGGAAAAGGCTCGCCAACAGTACCCTGGAAACTGGAACTGCAGAATGACGATGATGATGATGACGACATTTTAACATTTGTCATTGTAGGTGCTGTCATGTGTTTTATATTTTTTATGATTAGTTATGTTTTGCTCAATTGGTCCATTGGTTGATAATGACGCGCATTGAGCATCGAAACTAGTACCAATCTTGTATAAACATGTGATCTAACTCACATCAATAAACTGTCATTGTATTGAAAAGGTGGATCCTTAACATTTTCAGTTTACTGTAATCCCAGTTCAATACGATGCGAGTTCTCCAATGAAAAAAGGCCGAATTCATGCCAATACCGTGATCAAGAAAGTAAGGAAGGAGAAGAAAGTGAAACTGTTTGGTGATAGTTACGGTCGAGGCCTTCAGCAAATCTAGCAGAACTGCGAGCCGACAGTGAAATGACAGGTGTTATTCAACCAGGTGCCCCCTTTTCAGAAGTAGTGAAACCCCTCTTGAGGAATGCTGGTAAACTCTCGTCAAATGACGTCATGGTTATTTTATTGTTAGCATGTCATAGTTATTGTCGGCGGAACCAATGACGTAGCGAGAAATGAAGGCCATCAGGCTGCAAGTATTCTGAAAAGGACTCTAGGTAGGCTGACCCATACAAATGTGATAGTGACAAATGTGCCCCATAGACATGATTTATTTAACTGACTGGCCAATTGTGAATAAAGCTGTCAAGGACACAAATGAGAAATTCAGGCAAATAAGTAGTCATTTCAAAAATGTTACACTGTTAGACATTAGTAAATTAAACCAAACTTCTCATACAAGGCATGGCATGCACTTGAATAGACTGGGGAAGCAATATGTAAGGAAGTTAATAAGTAACATCATTACTAGTCAAGATCAGGAAAAGACTGCCCTGGAACTACCTAGTATGGGAAACATGTGTTAGATTCTGGACCTAATAACATTTCAATCCAGAATATGGGTCCAGAATTAAATACCCGTAATGACCTGGAGGGTGGTAATAGGCAGTTCAATTATTTCATTAGAACATTCAATGTCTTAAAAATAAATAATAAAAATAAATAATAGAAATGGAAATGGTACGTTCATAACATCCAAATTCAAAGCATCATTGTTTAAGAAGCCTTTCTCGTGGTCAGTCGAGATTTCTTCTCAGGACGCAGAGCACAGTTCTCTGTGAAACGTTATGAACTTCACCTTATTTTCTTGACACAGTGTAAGCCCAAAAGCCTATACAGTATCGTGTCTATAAGTGCGGGCCGTGAAAGCATTAATGGCAACATTAAAAACCTCTATGGGGAGGATACTTTCAAGAAGGCTTCAAAATTCAGCAAATCAAGGAAAAAGAAGTCTATTCTTCTTTCTTCTTTGTGGTTTCTACTTAGATGCAGGGACCATAACATCATTCCCAACTGTGTGAAGCTGAAGCACATGTTAAATACACCAAAAGCCAGGAGAATATATCAACGTGCTAGCAAGGCTCTTGCAATCGAGAAAGTGTATAACACTCGTAGGGAACTGGATTCAGTCTCTCGAGAGTTGTTTCGTTTACACCTGCTGTTAAACAACACTCTCTCGTGGGGTTTGTCGTTGACTTTCGATCGCATCACTGCTATACAGGCTGAACGAAAATTCATCTAGGTGTCATTCAGACGGAAATTAAAGTTCCTCGGCCTAGCTCAGAAACAGGCGGTCTCTCGCAAAAACCCGGATGCTAGTAAAACTGTCATCAGTCTTTCCAAGAAATCCTTGGACGAGAACCAAACCGCAGTTCTAGCTAGGGGGTCTTAATTTCACTGTCGCTCCCTCTAAAATTCCCACTGAGGAGTTAATTACTTCCGTTGAGGCAGCCATCCACAAACTACTACGGATGAGGCTGAGGAGTTAAGACAGAAATGTGTGAGACTCATAAGGTCCACTGTTGTACACATGCCCAATTTAACAAGAGGTGAAAGAAGAGCTCTGAAGGAACTTAAGAGTTGATTCCGAACTGACCATTCTCTCAGCTGATAAGGGTAATGCGACAGTCGTTATGGACACAGACGAGTATAAGAATAAGATCTTGGCTATATTGTCAGAGCCTGTTTACAGACTGAGCTCACGTGACCCCATCCACGCGTGTGTCCATCGCCTCCGTGAAGCTCTTAAGGCAATCTTCAATTCCAAAAGAGGAGGCTAAACATCTGACCCTGGGGGATGCAGTGCCATCTAGATTATTTGGATTATCCATAAAAAATATGTTCCCCTCAGACCTATTGTTAGTGCGATAGGTTCTCCTACGTATGCTCTGGCTAAATACCTAAGCGAATTGCTTCAGCCACACATAGGACATACTGAATCATACGTCAGGGACTCGTGGTATTTCGTCAACAATCTGTCAGCCATAACCCTTCAACCTAATGCACTTTTGGTGAGTTTCGATGTGGAGTCCTTGTTCACTAAAGTGCCAATTGACTCTCATGTGTCTCATTAAACACCTGTTCCCTGAGGACTACTCAGCTATTTTACCACTGCATGACGCGCAGCTATTTCTTGTGGGGTGGGAATTTTTACGAACAGACGGACGGAGTGGCTATGGGAAGTCCACTTTCGCCTGTAGGGGCTAATTTCTTTATGGAGCATTTTGAGGAAGAGGCTATTGCTTCGGTGCCCTTCAAGCCTATAATACGGTGGAGGTATGTTGATGATACATTTGTGGTCTGGACAGAAGGTCCTGAGAAACTTCATCTATTTTTAAACCACCTAAATCAGCAACATCCTTCAATAAAATTCACTGTGGAGATGGAGTCGGACGGATGCCTTCCTTTCTTGGATGTTCTAGTAAGAAAGATACTGGACGGCTCCTTACGACATACCGTCTATCGTAAGCCTACCCACACAAATCGCTATCTTCATGCAGATTCTCACCACCATCCAGCACAAAATCAAGGCATTCTCACAAAACCCGCCAAGAGGGCGAGACGAATTTGTGAGCCATCACATATCCAGGTGGAGATGGACACGTTCAAAGTCGCTTTCAGGGGAAGTGGTTACAGCAATTTGCAGATTCATAGAGCCATACACCCCAAAGAAACGACCAAGCAAAGCTCACAGAAGGAAGAAGTGAAGGGAACTGCCTACTTGCCTTACATTCACAACACCACAGATCGAATTGCCAAGGTTCTCCGCAAACACAATATAAAAACCATGTTTGGCACCACCCCTAAAATTGCTCACAGTCTGCGTAAAACCAAGGACAAGTTGTCTCCCCCTTTTACATCCTGGGGTATATGAAATTCCCTGTACATGCGTTGAGGTATACATCGGCCAAACATGCCGGTCCATTAGTACCTGTATCAAGGAACATAAACTTAATATATATATTTCAACCAACCTGACAAATTGTGACGTACCCACTTTGCCCACAGATGTATGACACAATTTATAACGTGGCGGGTCACTTTAATATTAAAATAAATAAATGATATGTCATTGTTTCTCCAGAAACAGTATCCCAAGGGCGCCAGTCTTCAAGCTTATGGCTTGAAAACAAAAGTAGATAATTAATAATAATAATAATAATAATAATAATAATAAATAAAAATACGAAATGAGACTCAAAAAACTCCCAGGGGTGGGGTGAACGGAACACAAATCATTAAGTACACTAACTTGGAATTTAAGGATCATTAAAAATCATTTCGTAAAATACAAATTAAAGCAGCTATTTATTAAGATGAAAAACGTGACATAACGGCGTATTAACGAAATCTGAACTTACGGAAGCAAAAGAAAAAGTGAATGAAATTAACTTTAAGAAAATGAACTGTTGCGCGAAGACTTGCAGTAACTTATGCCATAAGCTCACCAAATGTAGACTCTGTTGTCTTGAAGCTGAAGATAGGTGGATCTCTCGTACAGGCTGCCTCATCTGTTGTTGGATTCCAGTCCTACATCCACATTTCCTGTCTTTAACACTTCTTATTGTACTCCTTACATAAAGTCGTAATGAGTCCTAATTTTAAGTGCAAAACCACCATGGGTTATGTTCATGGAGAGAATACATTCGTATTCTTCCGGATTACGGAGCAGTAGCGTAGCTAAATTCATAATTAAAGCTCTCCTCCTCTATACCAGTCAGAACCGGTCTCCCGTTGACTACCTCTCGTCATTGAGATAACAAGTCCCAATGAGAGTAACTTTTGAGTAGAATATACTCAGATGCGAAGTGAACTAAGTTAAAATCTTCTCCGATGTGTAGACGTAGAATCGTAGTAAGAGTATCTTCCAAGCGTGAGAATCAGAATGAGAATGTCCGAATCTCTGAATCTCAATGTGAGTCTGAATGAGAATCTTAATGTGAGTGAATGTCCTCTCCAGCCCTTGTCGGTGGTATATATTGGTTCAAAAGTCTCCTTCCATCAGCCATATCACATGGTCCAGTAAGATTCGAGGTCTCATCCCTTCTCCGATGTATAGCTGTGCATCCATCACGTTGCTTCATTACGTTCATTCACATAGGCTGAACTTTCCCGCTGAAATAAAGCGTCCCGAAGCTGAGTTTGAAAAGTGGGTGTTAATAATATATCAACTGTCTCATCATGAGGTGGAGAGGGTAAGGTCTCTCGTAACCTCGATGACGTACTTTTCCTGGAACTGGGCTGAAATTAGCCTGCTGACTCTGGTCACCTCACAACGGCTATTGGAAAGTTTACTGCAAGTTATAAATATGCGTGATGTTGAAATACTTTACCCAATAATTTGTTCGTTCAGAATACGTTATAGCTGCGATACAAAGAAATGAAATGATTGAAATGGATGATAAAAACCCACATCAGTGATTAAATATATAAATCTTATCAATTAAATATATAGTTCAATAATTAAAAATATACAGTGATGTCCCAAACATCACAAAATCGGCAATAGCTGAGCACGCTCTATCGTTGGGTCATGATGTCATGTTCCAAGATGCTCGAGCTCTTACCCACACTAGACACTACAGGTCCAGGATTGTATGGGAAGCTGTGGAAATACGTAGAAATACTAACAATTTCAACAGGGACACTGGTTATCAATTAAGTAATACCTGGTTGCCAGCCATTAAGAATTTACGTAGGTAGTTCCCTTCCCTGTCTCTTCACTATTGTTATTTCGTCTCGGTGTTTTCCAAATTCGTACGCTCCTCGTCGCCAGATGTTTCATTACAGGCTTGTGTCTATATCATACACCTGTCTATGTCATATGTTACACAAACACGTTATGTGAACCGCTTGGTCTGATTGTGATGGTTCGATCAGCTTCCGCTTCGAACGCTAGCATTGTGCCACGTCCTGGGGGCAATCTGGTAGTGAATGAACGTACCATTTCCACTTCTATTATAACTTCCAAATTCAAAGGGTCATTGTTTAAGAAGCCTTTCTCGTGGTCAGTCGAGATTTCTTCTGAGGACGCCGAGCACAGTTCTCTGCGAAACGTTAAGAACTTCACCTTATTTTCTTGACACGGTGTAAGCCCAAAAGCCTGTACAGTATCATGTCTATGTAACAGTAACAGTAAAGGGCATAATGAGACATCACTCTCAGGTAAAAAACATAGACTTATGTATTCTGCTGGGTAGTATTTTGGGGCCTGTTCTTTTCTTGATCTATGTGAATGATCTTCCTCACAGTAATCAAGTAGAAACTGCAGTTCTGTATGCTGATGGTACAAACATAATTATTAATAATCCTGGCCATATGTCTATAGAAACTGCAGCAAATGCAGTCCTGTCTACATTAGAATCATGGTTCAGGAAAAACAAATTAATATTGAACTTTCAAGGCATCTAACTACCTTGATAAAACTGAAAAAAAATAAACATGCACACATACATTATCATTATAGACTGTTATGCCTTTCAGCGTGCAAGCCTCTGAGAATATACTAAATGTCGCCACAATTCTCGATTTGCAACTAGTGTTGTGGCCTCATTTAGTTCTATACCTCTTATCTTTAAATCGTTAGAAACTGAGTCTAACCATTGTCATCTTGGTCTCCCTCTACTTCTCTTACCTTCCATAACAGAGTCCATTATTCTCCTAGGTAACCTATCCTCCTCCATTCGCCTCACATGACCCCACCACCAAAGCCGGTTTATGCGTACGGCTTCATCCATCGAGTTCATTCCTAAATTAGCCTTTCTCTCCTCATTCCGAGTACCCTCCTGCCATTGTTCCCACCTGTTTGTACCAGCAATCATTCTCGCTACTTTCATGTCTGTTACTTCTAACTTATGAATAAGATATCCTGAGTCCACCCAGCTTTCGCTCCCGTAAAGCAAAGTTGGTCTGAAAACAGACTGATGTAAAGATAGTTTCGTCTGGGAGCTGACTTCCTTCTTACAGAATACTGCTGATCGCAACTGCGAGCTCACTGCATTAGCTTTACTACACCTTGATTCAATCTCACTTACTATATTACCATCCTGGGAGAACACACAACCTAAATACTTGAAATTATCAACCTGTTCTAGCTTTGTATCACCAATCTGACATTCAGTTCTGTTGAATTTCTTACGTACTGACATCAATTTAGTCTTCGAGAGGCTAATTTTCATACCATACTCAGGAAAATCAGTTTGGCTTCAGGAGTGGAAGGTCAACAATAGAGCCCATTTTCATTATGAGACAACTAATGGAAAAGCATTGGGAGTACGGGAATGATATGGTGATGACATTCATTGATATTGAAAAGGCATATGACAGTGTCCCTAGGACAAAAGTTTGGGACAGTCTGGTGCAAAAAGGAATTGGACAGGGATTAATAAAAATGATCATGGCATTGTATAAGGAATGTTGTAGTTGCGTGCAAACACAAGTTGGCAGGACAAGTTGGTTCAAAATAACTAGTGGGCTGAGACAGGGAAGTGTTCTATCACCAATCCTGTTTACAATAGTAATGGATGACAACATGAGAACAGCAAAAGCAGCATATGGAGGAAGAGAAATGAACATGATGTTATTTGCAGATGATATTGTGATTTGGGGAGAAGACGACAGGAAGGTTCAAGAACAGTTGAATGTGGTGAATGGGAAGATTGAAGAATGTGGATTGAAAATAAGTGTCGAAAAGAGTAAAACTCTTGTTATGACTAGAGGGGAGAAAGAAGGGAAAGGTCAGATTAGACTTGCAGGCAAGCCCCTGGAAGTAGTGGAAACGTTTAAATACCTGGGGAGTGAATTGATGGAGAATGCTCGACTGGATGCTGAGATTAGTAAAAGTATTCAAGCTGGAAGTTGTTTCTATCATAGTGTAAGAAACATGTTATGGGACAAAGATGTGCCAATGGAAGCAAAGGATACTATGTACAAGATGTATTACGTACCCATAACAACTTACGGAGCAGAAACTTGGACAATGACAAAGAGGGATGAGAGTCGAATACAGGCAGCCGAAATGAAATTCTTGAGGAATATGATACAGAAGAGTAGAAGAGACAAAATAACATACATACATTATCATTATAGACTGTTTTGCCTTTCAGCGTTCAGTCTGCAAGCCTCTGAGAATTTACTAAACGTCGCCACAATCCTCGATTTGCAACTAGTGTTGTAGCCTCATTTAGTTCTATACCTCTTATCTTTAAATCGTTAGAAACAGAGTCTAACCATCGTCGTCTTGGTCTCCCTCTACTTCTCTTACCCTCCATAAGAGTCCATTATTCTCCTAGGTAACCTATCCTCCTCCATTCGCCTCACATGACCCCACCACCGAAGCCGGTTTATGCGTACAGCTTCATCCATCGAGTTCATTCCTAAATTAGCCTTTATCTCCTCATTCCGAGTTCCCTCCTGCCATTGTTCCCACCTGTTTGCACCAGCAATCATTCTTGCTACTTTCATGTCTGTTACTTCTAACTTATGAATAAGATATCCTGAGTCCACCCAGCTTTCGCTCCCATAAAGCAAAGTTGGTCTGAAAACAGACCGATGTAAAGATAGTTTCGTCTGGGAGCTGACTTCCTTCTTACAGAATACTGCTGATCGCAACTGCGAGCTCACTGCATTAGTTTTACTACACCTTGATTCAATCTCACTATATTACCATCCTGGGAGAACACACAACCTAAATACTTGAAGTTATCCACCTGTTCTAGCTTTGTATCACCAATCTGACATTCAATTCTGTTGGATTTCTTACCTACTGACATCAATTTAGTCTTCGAGAGGCTAATTTTCATACCATACTCATTGCACCTATTTTCAAGTTCCAAGATGTTAGACTGCAGGCTTTCGGCACAGTCTGCCATTAAGACCAAGTCGTCAGCATAGGCCAAGCTGCTTACTACATTTCCACCTAACTGAATCCCTCCCTGCCATTTTATACCTTTCAGCATATGATCCATGTAAACTACAAACAGCGAAGGTGAAAGATTACAGCCTTGTCTAACTCCTGTAAGTACCCTGAACCAAGAACTCATTCTACCATCAATTCTCACTGAAGCCCAATTGTCAACATAAATGCCTTTGATTGATTTTAATAATCTATGTTAATTCCATAGTCCCCCAGTATAGCGAACATCTTTTCCCTCGGTACCCTGTCATATGCTTTCTCTAGATCTACGAAACATAAACACAACTGCCTATTCCTCTCGTAGCATTTTTCAATTACCTGGCGCATACTGAAAATCTGATCCTGACAGCCTCTCTGTGGTCTGAAACCACACTGGTTTTCATCCAACTTCCTCTCAACGATTGATCGCACCCTCCCTTCCAAGATGCTTGTGAATACTTTGCCTGGTGTACTAATCAATGAGATACCTCGATAGTTGTTGCAATCCTTCCTGTTCCCTTGCTTATAGATAGGTGCAATTACTGCTTTTGTCCAATCTGAAGGTACCTTACCAACACTCCACGCTAATTTTACTACTCTATGAAGCCATTTCATCCCTGCCTTCCCACTATACTTCACCATTTCAGGTCTAATTTCATCTATTCCTGCTGCCTTATGACAATGGAGTTTATTTACTATCCTTTCCACTTCCTCAAGCATAATTTCACCAACATCATTTTCCTCCTCCCCATGAGCTTGGCTGTTTGCAACACCACCATGATTATTTCCTTGTACATTGAGAAGATGTTCAAAATATTCCCTCCACCTCTCCAGTGATTCCCTGGGATCTATTATGAGTTCACCTGAATTACTCAAAACACTGTTCATTTCTTTTTTCCCTCCCTTCCTAAGATTCTTTATTACTGTCCAGAAAGGTTTCCCTGCTGCTTGACCTAGCCTTTCCAGGTTATTACCAAAATCTTCCCATGACTTCTTTTTGGATTCAACAACTATTTGTTTTGCTCTGTTTCTTTCATCTACGTACAAATCCCTGTCTGCCTCGGCCCTTGTTTGGAGCCATTTCTGATAAGCCTTCTTTTTACGTTTACAGGCTGCTCTCACTTCATCATTCCACCAAGATGTTTGCCTTTTCCCATCTTTACACACAGTTGTTCCTAGGCATTCCCTTGCTGTTTCTACTACAGCATCCCTGTATGCCACCCATTCACTTTCTATATCCTGAACCTGCTTACTGTCTACTGTTCGAAACTTCTCACTAATCATATCCATGTACTTCTAATTTCCTCGTTTTGGAGATTTTCTACCCTTATTCGTTTGCAGACAGATTTCACTTTCTCTACCCTAGGCCTAGAGATACTTAGTTCACTACAGATCAGATAATGGTCTGTATCATCGAAAAATCCCCGAAAAACTCGTACATTCCTAAAAGATTTCCTGTATTCAAAGTCTGTTAAGATATAGTCTATTATGGATCTGGTACCCCTAGCCTCCCATGTGTAGCGGTGAATAGCCTTATGCTTGAAGAATGTATTCGTAACAGCTAAACCCATACTAGCACAGAAGTCCCATTCCCATTTGCTTCCATATCTTCCCCACATTTACCAATCACCCTTTCGTATCCTTCAGTTCTATTCCCAACTCTCGCATTGAAATCGCCCATTAGCACTATTTGATCCTTGCTGTTGACCCTGACCACGATGTCACGTCACTCAATGCTTCATAAAACTTGTCAACTTCATCCTCATCTGCACCCTCACATGGTGAATACACGGACACAATTCTAGTCCTGATTCCTCCCACTGACAAATCTACCCACATCATTCGCTCATTTACGTGCCTAACAGAAACTATGTTGCGTGCAATGGTATTCCTGATAAAGAGCCCTACCCCAGACTCTGCCCTTCCCTTTCTAACACCCGTCAAGTACACTTTTATAATCTCCTATCTCTTCCTCATTATCTCCCCTTACCCGAATATCACTTACTCCTAGCACATCCAGATGCATCCTCTTTGCTGACTCAGCCA
This sequence comes from Anabrus simplex, assembly GCF_040414725.1. Classification (NCBI taxonomy): domain Eukaryota; kingdom Metazoa; phylum Arthropoda; class Insecta; order Orthoptera; family Tettigoniidae; genus Anabrus; species Anabrus simplex. Next base: position 43,033,121 of record NC_090266.1, on the reverse strand, counting down.
GTTCTACCTTCTTTCTTCCATAAGCCCCATTAATATTGATAGCTCCCCATCGAATTCCATTTTGTTCACCAAGTTGTTTCCAAAGAGTCCCTCGCCTGTCAAATGGGAGTGGGACTCCGTTACTCCCATAGGTCCGAGGCTTGCTTAAAGTGTTCTGAGCTCGGTAAATTCATGAAGCAGGATGCTGCCCTACTTGCACATAGTCCAAGTGAGGATCTCTCCTCTAACAGGTTATGGACCACCGGTGAATTGTATAGTCCTAGCCGCCTGAGAATAGGGAGGGCCACGACTCAGAATATGTCCGAGATGCCCACTCCCATTCTATAGCAACTGGAATCCCGACTCTCAGGACCACTTACTAGGCCACTCAGCCGTTGCCCATGGTTCATGGACTGGGACGTGACTACAGTAACCCATAAACAGGAACCAAACAGGAAATTAAAAAAATATAAAAACCCGCCTTATATTAAATGCAATTGAAAATACATTGACCACAACATTTTTAGGTGTCCTTATAGATGAAAAATTAAGATGGGATTGTCATATTAAAAGAATAGGGAAGTCTCTGAGTTCTGTTTGTTTTGCCTTAAGTATTTTGTCTAACAGTTGTAGTGAAGAATATGTTAGAATAGCATATTTTGGATATTTCCATTCAGTCATCACTTATGCTATTGGTCTCTGGGGCTGCTACAACTGTAATCTTGATGTTATTTTTCGAATACAGAAACAAACTATCAGAATTATATCGAGACATAACAGGCCATAATTTAAGAGACTAAGGATACTTCCAGTACCAAGCATATACATCATGCAATGCATTCTACACGTGAAAAAAAATTTTGATCACTTCAGAAAGATATTTGATAATCACAATTACCAGACGCGAACAAGAAATAATATTTTTTTCGAGCACAAGAGTAAAACCATTGCCTTGAGACTTGTAGACTCTGTTGGAATCAGATTGTATAATAAGCTTCCAAATAAAATTAGAGATATTTCAATATAATTATTAAATTAATGTAGTAATGGTCCACCTGTCAATACTATAATATGTAATATTCTAAATTACATTAATTAATTAGGGAGTAGTTTCGGCCGGGGCTGGCCATCTTCAGCCTTAATGTAAAACATCTCATAATTAAACAAATGTACATGCACACAATTGACATGAAACAAATATATATAAATTGACATTAAAAAATTGGGATGAAATTATGATTTAATTAATTAATTAATTAATTAATTAATTAAAGCACCACGAGAGCATCTCATTTTATTACCTTGATTGATGATGGAACAACATCTAACAGTTCTCCGTCAGCTAATGGTTATTTACAGCGGTGTCCAATGGCTTGCATATGACTAACACCACTCAAATAGATTTGGTGATGAACTACGGGATCAACTTTTACAAGTTCCCATTTACTATTGAATTATTAATGATTAGATGTTCTGTGTATATGAATTAATACTTAAAATATTCTCAATGACGATCATACTCAAGAAGTTAGAACCTAGTTTATTTTCAAATTTAATCATAGTTTCATCCCAATTTTTTATTGTCTATTTGTATATATTTGTTTCGTTTGTTTTATGTCAATTGAGTGCATGTACATTTGTTTAGTTTTTAGATGTTTTACATTAAGGCTGAAGATGGCCAGCCCCACTGAAACTTGTCCCTATTTAATTAATGTAATTTAGAATATTACATATTATAGTATACATATTATAGTATTGAAAGGTGGACCAGTACTACATTAATTTAATAATTAGATTGTACTTACAATTCAATATGGATCAGAACCATGAAGTTTATAACCTATGATTAAAGATATTAGTCCTTTTATTTCATTTAGCACGGCTTTAAAAAAATCTCCTGCTGAGTAGCTGCTTCTATAGTACAGAAGAATGCGCGATGAAGTGCTGGTAATGATGCTATTACTTATTAACTTGTAAACGTTCTTAATATCTAGTATATAGCCTTAAAAAAATATGTTAATGTCACATTGATTATGTACATATTATTAACACCACATCAATAGATTTTTATTTTGTCTTGTAAATATTGGTTATTAATATTATTTATTATTTTAAAAAATTAAGATGTGCTGTCCTAACATTGAGGTATTTGGTGTTTCTGTTTTTTCTTTTTCTTCTTTTTCAAAATGTTTATTATTGTGCACATATAATTGTTAGTATTAGGAAATCACTCGACAACTCCTATACTGTTTGGCATTTTCAAAATATGCAGTTTTACAGTCTATGGAAGCTAAATAAATGAATGAATGAATGAATGAAGTTTGTAACTTTTAATAGGACATGACTACCATAACCAACACCAACACCATGAACCATACAAGTAAATATTGAGAAAAATGTAAAAAGCATATTTTTTTTCCCTGTTGTGTATTATTCAATAATATCATCTCATATGACATTAAAGTCACATTTTAGAGTGAATAATTTCTGTATTAAATAATTGCATTGTTTTACTTTGAAATTGGTATATATTTCAGAATCAGCACTTCTCTCAACATTTCAATATTAAGGAAAATATACTCCTCTTGTAGCAGGGTCTCTGAAATTGCACCCAAAAATACATACACATTCACCATTGAGATTGTGTACTATGCTGTTGCATTTCAATATCAATGTCTGTAACTAAAATGATTTTCTAAAAAGCAGTCTCTGTGGACAAGTCTTGTTTCTGAAATCAGCAATTCAAGTTCATCAGCTGAAATGGTGGAAGTATGGATGTGATGGGTGGGTTTTAAGGGGCACAGGATTTTAAAATATTTTGTAGTCGTAGGGCATCACTGCTCTGCGTTAATAAATTTGCAGTAAAGTCTTCAAAAATAATTGCATGCTCGTATGATGGTAGGAGTCTTAGTAAGCTATGTTCTAAGTGGCAGAAATTCCGCAGTGCGTCAGGAGGCCTATATACTACTCCTAGTATTTTCATGGTGGTAACAATCATCTCTACAAACATAAATTCAGGAGCAGTTTTTGTGGCCTGTGTAGACTTAAGTACTGCTCTGCTCTTGAAGATACGTTAACAATATAGAGCAACCCCATCACCTCGTATGTTTGTCCTATCATGCCTGTGAATATAATAATTGTGATATCAACGGTATTTGAGGGGATCGAATTACAGAGCCAACTCTCACAATAGCGTTATGAATCGGATTGTTGTCAGGTATCACCTTCAGTTGGTCGAGGTGAGTAGCAGTGGACTGGTTGTTGTCATTTATACACAACAGAGCGCAGGTGAATGACTTGTGTTCCCTCTCCAGGATAGTCTTAGTAGAATGGGTGGGAGAAGGGTTTGAGAAGCAGACGGGTGTGCTGTGTCCTGCCAGAAATATGATTCGGTGAAAAGGCTGGGAAGGAAGTGTGAGGGGGCTCGGTCTTACAACTGTGTTTGAAGGGGTGAGCGAGGGAACAAGAAGGGGAATTTTAATTGCGTTTTGTAACTCAGGCAAGCTAAAGGAATGTATAACATGTAGCCTACCTTAATTTCCTCATGCATACAGTATTCAGCTGATTGACAGAAAATGCACATACTCACAAATATATAACGTTCAAAATCAATAAACAACATCTATAGTACATAGTTCACTTGTCTTCACCATACTGCCTGATTGAGTTCAGTTCTGTGGGTGTGTTGACATGGAACTTCTTGCTGTTGGATACATGAATTTATTCCTCCATCAAAATTGACTATTATATGAAAACAAAACCTCAGATATTTTTCTAGGATATCAAATAAATTTATCTAATCTATTCAACAAGGACATTCCTCCAGTAATTGTAAACGGTACTGTAGTCAAGTATCAGGAATGTGTTAAGAATTTAGGAATTCTAATGGATAACACTCTGTCCTGGACCTTCCATGCCAAGCATTTGGTCAAGAAAGTATCTGGCATGTTGCATCAGTTTCGACGAAACTTGCCGTATCTTCCTTTTTCGGTGAGAAGAATGTTGATCCAAACTATGTTATTTCCTATTTTAGATTACGGCGCTGTAATTTACAGCGATTTCTCAGAGAAATATAATAACAAACTCCAGCGTATTCAAAATGCCTGCATGCGATTCTTCTTTAATATTCGTAAACACTTACTACAAAGCCGCAGAGTGGTTGAAACTCAGGGATAGACGATCATACTCGGCTGCTTGTTTACTGCTGAGAATTTTAAAATCTAACAGTCCTTTCTTCAGGTGAGTCAAGTGCATGATCAGGACAATAGGTTTACAGCTAACACCCTTCAGGTTCCACAGCATCGTACGGTAGAGTGCAGTAAGTCATTCATTTTCACTGCCTCTCAATTATACAATGATCTTAAACTATATGAAATACAGCAAAGTAGTGTCTGAACTCAGAAAAAGTGTCTTAAATACCGCTACCTTCCACTTATTAAGCCATGTAAGTGAATTTTCACCAAATTAATTAAATATTACAAAATGTCATAATCTCCTAGATACATTTTAGATTCTCAGAATTATTCTTAATTCATCCTCGGCATTAAAATTCTTAGGTGTCTCTTATGTCTTCTCTTCCTTGTTAGTATAGTCTATATTTATGAAATGGTAAAAGTATTATTGTAATCTCTTAGATGTTTAGTTGTAAATCTTATATCCACAGTAGGAAAATGTATCTTACACTTTTTATGTACTTTTTTTGTTAGATGGTGTATGTTAGTTGATACATTTAAGTTAAAGTAGCAGTTAGTTACAGCCAAAGGGACCTCTGGTCCCACTTGTAATTAACTTTAAATAAATATATTTCTATTTCTGTACGTATTGTGCATTTCAAATGTGTCTCACACTTGGTTTGTTTAATATGTCCTTACTCAACTTAGCGAGCAATTCCATTACAGGTAGTTTCGTGCCTTTTAACCGTCACTTAGCGCGCCAAATGTGATCCCGCTGGTGGTAGCGGCGGAATTTCGTGATCATAGGCACATTGTCTGTAACCCCTACGTCAGCAGTCGATCTTCATTGCTGTCCCAGTCGATGACAGCGGTCGATAAGAGTCCATGACCTTGCTATAAATGTCCTTGTTAGGTGTCTCGCTCACTCCATTCTGAGTAGGATAATTCCACCTACTGTACTTCTCCTCTTCGTCAGTCCAGTCCTCCCGAATTAAGTCATTTTTCGATATCAACGATGGTATCTTGTAAATCCAAGAGTTCTGCACAGATAGCATTTTGGAAGGTTTGGAAGTCCACTTCAAGCACAGTCAGAACAGCGCTGGGTTGGTAGTGCTGCTGGTGGGAGCAGATATGGCTTCCTCCAGGTGGGTTTGGAATTGAGTCTTTTTCTTTTCAAGCCTATGATTCTTTCCTTCACAATTTTCAGGGTCATTGTTACACACACAATATGTATACGTGATGAAGTTTCAAACGATACTTACTTGCAGTCAGGACTTATTGATTTTCTTGCGATTTATGCAGGTGAATTGCGCATCTTACTTATATACGTCTAACTCTCAGCGCCATTATTTCTGTGTGCGTGTTATAAATGTGAATTATATGAGATTCTCTTAAATTATCATAGTAGAAATTGAATGGTGGTGTTGATAATTGGGAAAAGACATGATAAAGAAATTGCTTCGGGCAGTGACTGTGAATTTAGCACTCAGGCAAGAAAGTATAAATGTAAATACCGTTTTTACCTCTGATGGATACATTCTTAATTCTTTTCAAGGAAATAATTCAAATTATGTGACACTAATTTTTGTGATCTACTAGCTATTCAGTTTTACTAATTGTGGAATGATTTTTCTGCCAATCTAGACGGTGTGCACGGCTGGCATAATTCCTCACCTGCCAGTATTGACATCGGTTCTGGATCGTACCCTTCATCTCAGTTGTCGAAAAGCCTGTGCTTTAGCCACTGAAATACTAGGAAATATAATGGTGGCTCTATCCAATACCGAGCCTACTGAACCCCAAAATCTCGATGCTGATATGAAGGACTATTTAGGTATAAGGGTAGGTACATTCATTTTGCCTTTGCATGTACTTTGCATTTTTCTGTTCTTGTCTAATACCTGTTGTATTACTTTGCAGGATTGGGGGAAGTTTCGCGATATTGATGACTTGGAGATACAGTGGCAAGTGCCTGGTTCTGAAGAAGTACATGCTGCCAGTAACTTGTTGTCCCGATACTTGCCAACTGAAATTGCTTTCTTAAACAGCTTTATTGAAAATGATGTGGAATTAAACAGGTAATAAGGGTCTATATTTTATGTTTCTCTTTTGTGTCTACATGCAGAAATATTAGGAGCCTAGAAGGTGTCTGGTTTTGGATGCATTTTCTCCTCATTCCCTCAGTTGACCTTTGTGGCACAGTTGGTTAGCTGTTGTCGTTCTGTAGCGGATAAGGGGGTACAATCCTTCTTCATGTCGGTGTTTAAATCCGACAACTGTGTGTCGTTGGTTATTGGTACATTATCTTATATAATTGTGAGGTTCTTCAGTCTCTTGAAAACGGGCGAGTTGGCCGTGCGGTTAAGAGCGCGCGGCTTTGAGCTTGCATCCGGGAGATAGTGGGTTTGAATCCCACTGCCGGCAGCCCTGAAAATGGTTTTCTGTGGTTTCCCATTTTCACACCAGGCAAATGCTGGGGCTGTACCTTAATTAAGGTCATGGCTGATTCCTTCCCATTCCTAGGCCTTTCCTATTCCATCGTTGCCATAAGACCTATCTGTGTCGGTGCGACGTAAAGCAACTAGCAAAAAAAAGTCTCTTGAAACACATCATCATCATCATCATCATAGAACTTCTCCAGTGTGCCGGATGAGGTGGTATTGAATGTGTCTTCGCCATTATTGTCTGTCCAAAAATGCCGTCTCTCCCACCACTAACTTCCAATTCCCTCCTTTTCTTTCCACATCCTTTCTCAGCATCTCTTCCTAGGTCTTCCCACTGGCTTTCCTCCTTCTACCATTCTGTCTAGGCGTGCATGTGCTGTTCTTGTGCCAGTCATTCGCTTTACTTGTCTAAACCATGTCAGTCTCAAAGTCGTTAGGCTCTCTTCTTTCGAGTCCAGTTCCATCCTGATATTATTGTTCCTTACACGGTCCTGGCATGATTTTTGAAGGGTTGTTTGTAGAAACTACATTCCACTTCCTTGCAGTGTTCGAACCTCTCTCTCTTTCAATGTACATGTTTCTAGACTGTGTGTGAGAATGGGCGCAGAGTATGACTTATGCAGAGTCATCTTGATTCTCATGGGCACATTGTTTCCACTAAGTAGATGTCCTACGAGGTTGTAGCAGTTGGAACTGCTAGACACACTGTTTACTATTTCTTTATCTGCAGTACCCGTGTTGGAAATCACACTCCCGAGGTATTTGAATACCTGTACACATTGAATGTTTTGACCTTCAAGCTTTATATGGCAGCCAGTATATTTCCTGCTCATTTTCAGTGCAACAGTTTTTGTTGCGCTAACTTTCATCTGATACTGATTGAACTTTGTACCTCTTCCTCTGTCTCTCCCCAGATGCCACATCATCAGCAAATACCAGTGTATGTAGTTCTCCATCTTGTTCTCTTTTCAGTATTTTAAGAATACTGTCCACGGCAGTAATGAGTAGTTATGGTGAGAGTGCACTCTCTTGTTGGACATCCCGTGTGGTATTAAACCATTCTGAATGGCCATCCCTAACATGCACACAGTGTAGTGCACTGCAGTGCAGCATCTGGACCTTGCCTATGAGATATTCAGGCACTCCCAGTTCTCTGAGGCACTGCCATATGACAAGTCTAAGGCACCCTATCATATGCCTTTTCTAAGTGTACGAATACTACAGCTAGGCCTTTTCCTCTGCTGCACTCTGCTTTGAATGTGTGGTACAAACTAAAATAGGTGGGTTTTATTAATTTCGTACTGCTGAATTGAAAAATGAATTTTGTTTTGCCGTATCACGTCTGGTTAAATGGTTATTGTACAAAACATTATTTAGTGCAATTTCCAGCTTAGACCATGTACAGTGAAACCTCATTAATGAATTCCTCACTAACACGTTTTTCTGCTTAGCACGGCATAAATTTGAAGTCCCGATTTTCATCATATTAAATGTATATAAAAATACCTAGCTTATCGCGTCATGAATTTTTGCTATAACCGCTTAGTACGAGCACAATTTTTGTAGCCCTGAAAATGTTACTGTCATCCCTTGTGAAAGAAACGTGATTTACGACTCAGGTAAGAGCCGCCGCCACAGTTTCATGCTAACGGAAAAAGTGAACCTATTTGTGCTTGTATTTTGCATTCCATTCAGAAGTTAGAAATTTATTTTACGTTGAGTGGTACAGCGAAGTTTCGTCGCGTGATACGGTAGCCTATATCTGGATTAGGAACGTAATTGTGTGAAATTGACTTGCGTGGTGCATAGTTATCTTGTGATAGCCTAGTTACATATATGGAAAAAGTTGTGAAATTCCTTGCTAATAAAGACAACCTTAAAGTGGACTGGCATCCGCATCCTAAAGCGCGCAGAGGTTGCGAATGTTGAACTTGCACCTTCGAGTTTCGACTCAATCATTTAACTTTTGACTCGATCATTCGACTTGGTCAAGGTTTTTCAAAATGGCGGTCAGAGTCATTCCTCCTGATTCCTCCCGGTCGCACATGGTCGAGTGTAACTTCTAATTCATTGTCTAACAGTGTGCTCATAAAGTAATGTTTAATAACCCGCTGCTCCAAAATAAAAGACTTATACTAACATTTGTTTTAGAAAGAGTGTGATCTGCAATAATACTTGGATACTTTTGTTGGCTCCCGTGCATATGTTTTCATCTTTGTTGTTTATGCACTTGTTATTTTATAAGCCCCAGCAGAAAAGGTTTTCATATTTGTTCTCTCATGTTTCACCCTCCTTTTAATACTTTCCTCATTCCTGTAGAAATGGTAGATACAGTTTTCACTGTACCTGTCGATACGCAACTTGAAATGCCCTCATGTCGGGAAAAAATTGCATCTAGTGTTTCCATGTCCATGTTGGATAGTTTTTATTCGTATATTCAGTAGTACAGTTTCTCGCTTAACACGTTCATTTTTGTTGTCCCCTGCAGAAACTTTACTGTAATTGGAACAGCATCTGTCCTCAGCCTTTTTTCCGCTTCTTCAGTCGTTTTACCCTCATTCAGGATTGTATTGAAATAGGTCTTCATTTTGTTTCTAATCTTTTGTTCACTCCTGACTATATTCCCGTTTACTGTTTCTATTGCTTTGATGTCGTATTTTTTGGATCTCTTGCTTCTATCCAGATTGTACAGCATCTTCATGTTTCCTTTATTATCTTCCTGTAGTTCTTGGGTAAATTCACCCCATATCACCTTCTCTTCTCTCAGAATTGTTGTTACTTCTAATTTACTGTTTTGATATTCTTGGTTCAGCTTTGGAATTTTTTCCTCATCTCTCAGATGACTGTTTTCGGTATTTCTGGCTTTTTCATCATCCCTCACTTCATTGGACTTACCTAGTTTTTCTATTCTATTGCTTCATTTACTCTGCCATTCTATCATGATGTTATTTTATTAATTACTCTCCTGTTTGTATTTTTTTCACACTTTTTGTATACTAGCAATGAAACTAGTTTTAAAATTATTCTATTCCTCATCACTTTGGCTGGAATCTGACATTAGTAACTTACTTTTGTTCATTTCTTGAAACTTTTGTTTATAATCCTTTTCCTTCGGCTTATAGTCTTTTATCCCTGCTATCCTCTTGCTGGTCTTTGTCAACACTTGGATTCCTGTCAGGTCAGCCACCAGAAACTTATGGTCACTATCAAGACATTCACCTCCCTATCTTCTACTCTAAGTTTTCCCTTTCCTTTTGCCCCACCCCTCCTTTGTATAACTTAAATGATCTCCATCTTTCCTGTGCTGATCTACCTGCTATAACTCTAACCGATTCTTCACTGGTACCTCTGCTGTGCCCACTCCCTGAATAAAACCCGTAGCCCTCATTTTCCTTGGCCTTAAAACATTATCCCACCTGTCTTCCACAACTTCTCCCCTTCCTTCTCCCTCTTGCCTACCTACTTTATCCTGTACATTGATTGATGGAGACGTATCTCCATTCCTGTAATTCGTTACAAGTCTAATTATCTCCCTCAAACTTGCTCTCCCCTCATCTTCCTTAGTTCGCACTCACACCCACAGTCCTTACTCCTGCCTCTCTGCCATTCTTTTACCTCTCCAAAGAAATGTGAAATAATATGGAAAGATCAACAGAAATTAAATAGCGTATTCCGTAAATATAAGTAGGTATATATGTCAGAGGAAGGAAATAATGTATGCTACACAATGATTTCACAACAATAATGCAATCAGAAAATCACCTGATAGAATAAACACACTTCAGTTATTCTAGTTTACACGTTTGTGGCCAATGATACGTGCAGCATGACTCCACTTTCATGTGCGCCACACTCCACGCCAAGTATTATTAAGTGAGGGATGATGAAAAGCCCAGAAATACTGACAACAGTCATCTGAGAGATGAGGGAAAAATTCCAAAGCTGGACCAAGAATATCAAAACAGGAAATTAGAAGTAAAAAAGGAGTGTAAGAGGAGAGGTGATACGGGTTGAATTACCTCTGAACATAAGCGGACCTCCAATCTGTGCATTGTTAAGCTATTGTTATACATACGCTCCACCTGGGCATCATATTAATTGTTAGTTACTATCTCTGCAGTTGTTACAATTCAGCATAACTTTCTGTGATGTCATTAGAGAATAGTGAAGTTGCAGGGCCTTCTCAGCACAAAAAACACCATCTCGTAGGCTTCCAAAATCTATCACACTACATACAGGAACACTTTTTCACATTTTGCCAGTAAATGTGTGGCTAAGGAGAATGGGTGTAGATGTGGAAGCTGTCCAGACAATGTTACAAAGAGGGGCACCGCCGTAGGACTGAATGTTTTGCTGTAAAGCCAGGCTTGTGTCTGAGCAATATTTTGTGGAGACAGAAGTACAGTAGAACCTCGATAACTAAAAATCGATTCAAATTGTTGAGTTAGAGTTGAAACATTATTAAAATATTTAAAAAGTGCAGGGTGTAAATACAGCAAAGCGAACGCGCATTCGAGGAACTAAATACTCTTGATTTGGAAATAGAATTGATCGAGTGGTTTCGGCAGGTTCGAGTGAACAGTATCTCTTTTGATGGTGAGATTTTTAAGGGGAGGGCGAATGAACTGGCACTAAAGATAGGGCTGAGGTTTCAGTGTTCCAACATATAGCTTCAGCATTTTAAGGAACGGCACAATATCACGTGGCAGATAGTGTGCGGAGAAGCAGAATCAGTGAACACTAGCGATGCAGACAATTGGCGAGAAGGCGTGGCTCACATAATCAACCGAACAATATCTTCAGTGTCAATGAGACTGCATTTTAAGAAAAATGCAGAGCCCAAGCAGACTTACGGTTTTAAAGGAGAGAAGTGCCATGGCGGGAAATCTTACATGGATAGAGTCACAGTCTTTGTGTGTTGCAATGCGGGCGGAAGCGAGAGACTTCCTCCCTCCGTCATAGGCAAGTTCCAGAAGCCACGATGTTTTAAGGGTACGAGGCACTTTCCGTGAAAATACAAGGCATCTAAAAATTCCTGGATGACAGGCAAAATTTTTGAGGAGTTGCTGGTATGCCTTGAGCGCAAAATGGCATGCCAGAACAGAAAAATACTTCTGTTGTTGATCAGTGTGCTGCGCACAAACAAGTTAATTTTAATACGTGTCTCTTCTTTTTCTGCCGGCTTACACTACAAGCTACTTACAGCCCCTAGATTAAGGTATAATTTGATCTCTGAAACGTGCCTACAGAAAGCGAGTGGTACGTTACTTTCTCTGCGAAGCCGCTAGAAATATTCTGGCAGGAGAAATATTTGTATGCAAGTGGAACGTGATCAAATGCAATGCAGAGTGTAACAGTTGCCTGGGACGCTATTCCTTCGCCAACAATCAGGAACTGCTTCATCAAGTGTGGCTTTGGTTCGTTAAATGAAGTAGAAGGAGGATAAGAAGAAGACAATGAAGATGAATGGGATGAGTTACGGCAAAAGTACAAAGTCGGTATAACTTTCGCCGATTACAACGCTGCAAAGTCTCATACATTTTTTAGAAGGCATAAGTCTAATGTGTGAGAAAAATCCCCTACTAGACCATTAAACATTTCTGAACTTTTCAGATACTGTACAAACATATTTATTAATCTTTGACATTTGTGTTAAATATATGTCTGGGTTTTTGAAGTTTATTTTGTTGGTGTCCTGTTTCCCATTGGACAGTCTTGTTGGCTCCCCTGTGCAAGTGCTTCATACTGTACTTAAATTGCATCGTGCATAGACAGTAGATTACTCTTTGTCTCTGAATAGTGTTTTATTTTTTCCAGGTGTGAAGTTATGTTTGAGAGTGTATGGCATTATCCATTATGCTTAAAGTAAATACAAAATTTTAATATTCCACCTACTCAATACTAAAAAATCATGTGATGTTTTTACAAAAACATTACAATGACATTAAAAGGTACTAGTTTCGGTCCACTGTGGACCATCATCAGCCTAGCCAAATTACAACAGTAAAAGACATAGTGATAAAAATAGTATGGAGAAATGAGAGGATCTAAAAGGATGGGATGGTGGTAGAATGACAGATAAAAGTGAAAAGAAAGAAAAAAAAAAACGTATTTGCGAATAATGATAAAAGTAACAGAAGTGTTCACAATGACAAGTAAAATCTTGTGAAGTCACAGTAAAAACTCTTGATGAGATAGTCAGGTTGGCAGTTGCTCCTCTGTTGCACGATTGACATATATAACTACGTATATGCTTCTAGAAAGTTGTAGATGTAAGTTCCACTTTTGCGTAGAGGGAAGAATTGTCCAATGAGACTAGCACCAGATTAAAATTGACAAAGTTGAACCTGTTCTATGGTGGAATTAAAGGCTTTCTGTGTTGAACAGAAGTCTCAGATCAATCGGGACCCCAATGAACCTGGGGAAAGAAGATAGTATTAACGCGGGTAATCGAATGGAGAACAAGCGAGGCACCGGAAAATATAAACGATGACTCACCTTGCGCTGCGTGGAACTTGAATGCAACTTACGGAGTGAGCATGGCGCGGAGTAGATCAGCAGGAAAGGGGGTAGGTGAATACGGAGGGGAGGAATGACGTAAGTGGTGGAGGGTGGGAGGGATGGGAAGGTTCAAGGCGGGGTGGACGGGAGAGGAAGTGAAGGTGTTTGTACTGTCGGGGGACCCTTAATGGACTTAAAGAAAGAATTTTGAACGACCGATTTGTTTTTTCTGTAATAAGTAATGAAAAGATCAAATAAAATATTGGGTTTCTCAGTTATTTCGTTAAGGTTATAGTTGGCATTAAAGTATTGATCTAAATGAATGTAAAAGTTCTCTATTATATTGAGTAGAGGTCCTTTCTTAGCTATTTTGAGAATGTCCATGTCTGTTTCAATATTCGTGAATTTGTGATTATAGTCGACCATATGTTGGCCGATAGCTGAAAATTTGTTGTATCTGACTGCATTGAAATGTTCTAAATATCTAATGTTGAAGCTCCGGCCAGTTTGCCCCACATAAGAAATATTAGAGCATGTATTACATTTAATCCTGTAGACGCCTGATTTTGTGTACCTATTTATTTTATTAACACGTGATGTGTTATGTAAGATTTGTGTGTTGTTGTTGTTGGTTTTAAAGGCTATTTTCATACCTTTTTTCTTTAAAACGTTGGTGATCTTGTGGATTCCATTGACGTAAGTGAAGATGGAAAAAGAGTCATGTTTAGGTGGTTCTTTTTTAAGTGTGGTTTTGGGGCGAAATTTATGTTTGTTAATGATGTTTTCTATGAAATGGCTATTGAAGCCATTGAATCTGGCGATGTAGCGGATAGTATTCAATTCGGTATGAAGATCATTTTTATTCATGGGAACGTTGAATGCTCTATGTACAAGACTGTTATATGTTGCTTTTTTGTGGGGGAGGGGGTGAGCTGAGTCTTGTCGGATTGTGACGGCCGATTGGGTGGGCTTTCTGTAGATCTTGTAGGTTAGAGATTCCTGTTGTCTGGTGATTGTATTATCCAGAAAATTGATTTTTTGATCTACTTCTGACTCCAATGTGAATTTAATATGCGGATCGATGTTATTAAGTGTTTGGAGTGTGGTGTGAGCATCTTCCAAGTTCTCGTTGATAACTACTAGGACATCGTCGACGTACCTAGCCCAAAGGAGAATATTGTCGAATTTATTGTCGATTTTAGTGTTCTCGAGAAAGTCCAGATAGATTTCTGCGAGAATGCCTGATGCAGGTGAACCCATTGCCAGACCGTTTTGTTGATTGATGGTATCATTAAACGTAAAAAAGTTATTATTTACGACTAATTTCAACAATGTGATGAAATCTTGAATTTCCAATTTACTCAAATGACTGTTTTTGTATAAGTTACTTTTGATGATGGGAATTAATTTAGAAATTGGAATGCTTGGGTACATGTTTACGATATCAAAGGAGTGAAGTGAGTAATGAGGTTGCATGTTAAATTTATTAAGTTTGTCTATTAATTCAAAGGTGTTTCTAACCGATTTATTGGATGAAAAACGGTAATTTTTGCTTAGGAACTTTTGAATAAATTGTGCAGTTTTATATAAAGGGCTCGGTCTAAAATTGATGATTGGACGAATGGGAGCACCTGCCTTATGAATTTTTGGAAGAGCTCTGGCCGTAGGAAGTCCAGGGTTCATACTTATAAGCTGGCTTTTTTCATGTTCAGTAAGTAGGAAGGAGTTTTTTAAGGTTTGTTTAAGGAGTCTTTGGACTTTTTGTGTTGGGTCTTTTTTAATTATGGAAAAGGAACTATCTTTAAAGAAATCTGATGTTTTACTGATATATTCATTCTTATCAATGATTACGGTCGTGTTGCCTTTATCGGCCTTGGTCACGATTAGGTCGTTGTCCTTAATTTTTTTGTTTAGGGTGTGCAGGAGCTTCACATCGGTTAGTACATTCCTGTTATTAGAATTGGCGGGAAAATTAGGTGAATTATTGCGAAAAAGGATGTTATTAAGTTTCTTTTTGATGTCATATCTTAATTCATCTTGTGTGTCTAAAGGCGTTTTAGAGATAGCTAATTCCGATTCTGTTATCATTGTAATAAGTGAATTGGTTGTGTTCAAATCGGGCCAGTTATGTTTGGGTCCCTTGGCTACAATTCCTTCTTCATTTGGATTTAGGGGAGTATTGGATAGGTTAATTACGGGTGGATGAAAATGGTTACGATCGTCTGCTGGTCTACTATTGCGTCTAATTTGATAATCTTGCGATTTGGATCTCTTTAATTTCTCCAATTTATTATCCAAAATATGTTGTTTCTTGGTTAAGTCTATAATTAATTTATCTTCAACTGATTGGAAGAAGATTGTCCAATGCGCTTTAGATAACAATTTTGTTGCCGCAAGGTGAGACTCGTATAGTTTGAGGTTAAGGAATGATTTTTTCCTATAAAGAAACTTGATTTCATCTTTCAACCAAATTTTATTGGTCTTAGTTTGAGTTTTGGAAGTTTGTGACGTGATACGATGTTTCTTTTTGTTGTGTCTTAAGAAATTTGGCGTTAAATCAAACCGAACGCACTGTTTGAGAAAATCTATGTCTTTGCCTAATTTGGCTATTTTCAACTTAATGCCTAGGTATTGAAAGGCTTTGTGTTTAGCTTGGTTAGCGTCATCATTAAAAGTAATAAACTTCATTGTTAGGTTCCGTATTTAGTTGAGACTATGCTTAAAGTAAATACAAAATTTTAATATTCCACCTACTCAATACTAAAAAATCATGTGATGTTTTTACAAAAACATTACAATGACATTAAAAGGTACTAGTTTCGGTCCACTGTGGACCATCATCAGCCTAGCCAAATTACAACAGTAAAAGACATAGTGATAAAAATAGTATGGAGAAATGAGAGGATCTAAAAGGATGGGATGGTGGTGGAATGACAGATAAAAGTGAAGAAAAAAAAAAAAAAAAAAAAAAAAACGTATTTGCGAATAATGATAAAAGTAACAGAAGTGTTCACAATGACAAGTAAAATCTTGTGAAGTCACAGTAAAAACTCTTGATGAGATAGTCAGGTTGGCAGTTGCTCCTCTGTTGCACGATTGACATATATAACTACGTATATGCTTCTAGAAAGTTGTAGATGTAAGTTCCACTTTTGCGTAGAGGGAAGAATTGTCCAATGAGACTAGCACCAGATTAAAATTGACAAAGTTGAACCTGTTCTATGGTGGAATTAAAGGCTTTCTGTGTTGAACAGAAGTCTCAGATCAATCGGGACCCCAATGAACCTGGGGAAAGAAGATAGTATTAACGCGGGTAATCGAATGGAGAACAAGCGAGGCACCGGAAAATATAAACGATGACTCACCTTGCGCTGCGTGGAACAAACTTGCTGGATTGAATGCAACTTACGGAGTGAGCATGGCGCGGAGTAGATCAGCAGGAAAGGGGTAGGTGAATACGGAGGGGAGGAATGACTTACTGAACATGAAAAAAGCCAGCTTATAAGTATGAACCCTGGACTTCCTACGGCCAGAGCTCTTCCAAAAATTCATAAGGCAGGTGCTCCCATTCGTCCAATCATCAATTTTAGACAGAGCCCTTTATATAAAACCGCACAATTTATTCAAAAGTTCCTAAGCAAAAATTACCGTTTTTCATCCAATAAATCGGTTAGAAACACCTTTGAATTAATAGACAAACTTAATAAATTTAACATGCAACCTCATTACTCACTTCACTCCTTTGATATCGTAAACATGTACCCAAGCATTCCAATTTCTAAATTAATTCCCATCATCAAAAGTAACTTATACAAAAACAGTCATTTGAGTAAATTGGAAATTCAAGATTTCATCACATTGTTGAAATTAGTCGTAAATAACAACTTTTTAACGTTTAATGATACCATCTATCAACAAAACGGTCTGGCAATGGGTTCACCTGCATCAGGCATTCTCGCAGAAATCTATCTGAACTTTCTCGAGAACACTAAAATCGACAATAAATTCGACAATATTCTCCTTTGGGCTAGGTACGTCGACGATGTCCTAGTAGTTATCAACGAGAACTTGGAAGATGCTCACACCACACTCCAAACACTTAATAACATCGATCCGCATATTAAATTCACATTGGAGTCAGAAGTAGATCAAGAAATCAATTTTCTGGATATTACAATCACCAGACAACAGGAATCTCTAACCTACAAGATCTACAGAAAGCCCACCCAATCGGCCGTCACAATCCGACAAGACTCAGCTCACCCCCTCCCCCACAAAAAAGCAATATATAACAGTCTTGTACATAGAGCATTCAACGTTCCCATGAATAAAAATGATCTTCATACCGAATTGAATACTATCCGCTACATCGCCAGATTCAATGGCTTCAATAGCCATTTCATAGAAAACATCATTAACAAACATAAATTTCGCCCCAAAACCACACTTAAAAAAGAACCACCTAAACATGACTCTTTTTCCATCTTCACTTACGTCAATGGAATCCACAAGATCACCAACGTTTTAAAGAAAAAAGGTATGAAAATAGCCTTTAAAACCAACAACAACAACACACAAATCTTACATAACACATCACGTGTTAATAAAATAAATAGGTACACAAAATCAGGCGTCTACAGGATTAAATGTAATACATGCTCTAATATTTCTTATGTGGGGCAAACCGGCCGGAGCTTCAACATTAGATATTTAGAACATTTCAATGCAGTCAGATACAACAAATTTTCAGCTATCGGCCAACATATGGTCGACTATAATCACAAATTCACGAATATTGAAACAGACATGGACATTCTCAAAATAGCTAAGAAAGGACCTCTACTCAATATAATAGAGAACTTTTACATTCATTTAGATCAATACTTTAATGCCAACTATAACCTTAACGAAATAACTGAGAAACCCAATATTTTATTTGATCTTTTCATTACTTATTACAGAAAAAACAAATCGGTCGTTCAAAATTCTTTCTTTAAGTCCATTAAGGGTCCCCCGACAGTACAAACACCTTCACTTCCTCTCCCGTCCACCCCGCCTTGAACCTTCCCATCCCTCCCACCCTCCACCACTTACGTCATTCCTCCCCTCTGTATTCACCTACCCCCTTTCCTGCTGATCTACTCCGCGCCATGCTCACTCCGTAAGTTGCATTCAATCCAGCAAGTTTGTTCCACGCAGCGCAAGGTGAGTCATCGTTTATATTTTCCGGTGCCTCGCTTGTTCTCCATTCGATTACCCGCGTTAATACTATCTTCTTTCCCCAGGTTCATTGGGGTCCCGATTGATCTGAGACTTCTGTTCAACACAGAAAGCCTTTAATTCCACCATAGAACAGGTTCAACTTTGTCAATTTTAATCTGGTGCTAGTCTCATTGGACAATTCTTCCCTCTACGCAAAAGTGGAACTTACATCTACAACTTTCTAGAAGCATATACGTAGTTATATATGTCAATCGTGCAACAGAGGAGCAACTGCCAACCTGACTATCTCATCAAGAGTTTTTACTGTGACTTCACAAGATTTTACTTGTCATTGTGAACACTTCTGTTACTTTTATCATTATTCGCAAATACGTTTTTTTTTCTTTTTTTTCTTCACTTTTATCTGTCATTCCACCACCATCCCATCCTTTTAGATCCTCTCATTTCTCCATACTATTTTTATCACTATGTCTTTTACTGTTGTAATTTGGCTAGGCTGATGATGGTCCACAGTGGACCGAAACTAGTACCTTTTAATGTCATTGTAATGTTTTTGTAAAAACATCACATGATTTTTTAGTATTGAGTAGGTGGAATATTAAAATTTTGTATTTACTTTAAGCATAGTCTCAACTCAATACGGAACCTAACAATGAAGTTTATTACTTTTAATTATCCATTATTGAATAAATGCACCATGTTGGCTACATTTCGGAAATATAATATTTTCCACGGCATTTGAAAGTTTTAACTATGAATCAAGGTGATTGCATGCATTAAAGGATCTTAGAATATTTTGTGATGCAGAAAAGTTGGCATTTCTGAATTTCGAGTTGGCGGCTGTTAATTCTAAAACGCGTAATGTGAAGTCCGATTTTAGTGTCTGAACAATTACGAATTAATGAGGTTTTACTGTAACTGACTCTAAACAATTCCATATCTACCTGTGTTTTGCAGCATACTATTAGAGGCTACTGCATTGACTAGGTACATTGTACAATGGTTGTTCACACATCAGTAACACAGATTTTACCACACAGCATTTTTGTCAGAAATGTTAAAAACCGTATATATCTATCGTAGAAGTTATTGAATGTCAACAACTGAACAAAACATTCTTTCCCTTATTCCACTCCATTACCTGTCATAGCGCATATGCTGCGTCAAGTGGCACCACAGGCAAAAAGCTTGTCAGTAATGCCACTGACTCACCATTTGCATCATGGCTACCATGCAGAGAAATATTATTGAAATAATTCAAATGATGATCTAAAAGGTATAAAGGCACAGAAATAATCTCCGTTAGGAAAAAAAAGAATGGTATCACAGTAACCGTTACTGATATCAGAGTGGTCGTGAATGTGTTAAACATATCCTGATTATAAAATGCTAGGAATAAGAGGCTAACTATAGCAATGTATAACTACGCTAAATACATAGTTACAGACAGATTATTTTGCTGCTAGTTTTACTGGCAAGAGCTAATTTTCTAGAGCACTATACCCCAATATAACTTGTCCCTTATTGGACATTGTAAATTTTGCAGCTAACTTATTCCTGGTTGCCAGCGTTTTGCCCCACTATGCTAAGTTGGGATCATCAGCTGGTAAATAGCACACCTACCAAGAAGCATGGCTTCTGTGGAGGCAAGGACTAGGAAAGGTTTTGATTCCCCTCCCCGAAAGGGGAAGGGCGGGCCACCTAGAAGGTAACGCCTTGTCTATGGCCAGGAGATTCGGCGGTTTAGGTGGTTTGATGGAGTATGGGGACGGGTTAGGGTGGTTCGGCATGGTGATGGAGATGGGGGGATTTTGGCTCTGGCTGCATTCTTTATTGCTGTTGAGATTTTACAGTACTTTCCTTTTTAACTGGTTTTGTTAGCGATTTAAAATTTTCTGTTGGTTTACAATTGAATAAAGCTTTTACATAGTGTTAACTGCGATATGTTCACATAGGACTGAAGTATTGTGATCTTCTTGTTAGATATTTTACAATTGACATGTGTTGTTGTTTGAGTCATCAGTCCATAGACTGGTTTGATGCAGCTCACCATGCCACCCTATCCTGTGCTAACCTTTTCATTTCTACGTAACTATTGCATCCTACATCTGCTCTAATCTGCTTGTCATATGCATACCTTGGTCTACCCCTACCGTTCTTACCACCTACACTTCTTTCAAAAACCAACTGAACATTGTCCTATCATTCTATCTCTTCTTCTTATCAAATTTAGCCAAATCGATCTCCTCTCACCAATTCGATTCAGTATCTCTTCATTCGTAGTTCGATCTATCCATCTCACCTTCAGCATTCTTCTGTAACACCACATTTCAAAAGCTTCTATTCTCTTTCTTTGTGAGCTAGTTATTGTCCATGTTTTACTTCCATACAATGCCACGCTCCACACGAAAGTCTTCAAAAACATCTTTCTAATTCCTATATCAATGTTTGAAGTGAGCAAATTTCTTTTCTTAAGAAAGCTCTTCCTTGCTTGTGCTAGTCTGCATTTTGTGTCCTACTTACTTCTGCCATCGTTAGTTATTTTACGACCCAAGTAACAATATTCATCTACTTTCTTTAAGACTTCATTTCCTAATCTAATATTTCCTGCATCACCTGCCTTCGTTTGACGGCACTCCATTACTTTTGTTTTGGACTTATTTATTTTCATCTTGTACTCCTTACCCAAGACTTCATCCATACCATTCAGCAACTTCTCGAGATCTTCTGCAATCTCAATCTCAGATAAAATAACAATATCATCGACAAATCTCAAGATTTTGATTTCCTCTCCTTGGACTGTGATTCCCTTTCCAAATTTCTCTTCGATTTCCTTTACTGCCTGTTCTATGTAAACATTGAAAAGGAGAGGAGACAAACTGCAGCCTTGCCTCACTCCTTTCTGGATTGCTGCTTCTTTTTCAAAGCCCTCGATTCTTATCACTGCAGACTGATTTTTATACAGATTGTAGATGATTTTTCGTTCTCGGTATCTGATCCCTATCATCTTCAGAATCATAAATAGCTTGGTCCAATCAGCATTACCGAATGCCTTTTCTAAATCTACGAATGCCATGTACGTGGGCTTGTCCTTCTTGATTCGATCCTCTAAGATCAGACGTAAAGTCAGGATTGCTTCACGTGTTCCTACATTTCTTCTGAAGCCAAATTGATCTTCTCCCAACTCAGCTTCAACTCGTTTTTCCATTCTTCTGTAAATAATACATGTTAAAGTTTTGCAGGCATGAGGTACTAAACTAATGGTGTGGTAGTTCTCACAACTGTCAGCACCAGCTTTCTTGAAATAGGTATAACAACATTCTGCCGAAAATCGGATGGGACTTCTCCCGTCTCATACATCTTGCACACTAAATGAAATAACCTTGCCATGCTGGTTTCTCCTAAGGCAGTCAGTAATTCATAGGGAATGTCATCAATTCCAGGTGCCTTGTTCCTATTTAGGTCACTCACAGCTCTGTCAAACTCTGACCTCAAAATTGGGTCTCCCATTTCATCAGCATTAACAGCCTCTTCATGTTCCAGAACGAAATTATCTACATCTTTACCTTGATACAACTGTTGGAGATGTTCCTGCTGGCTTTCCATCTGAGCTCTTAATATTCATACACCTAGATTTCCTTTCTCCAAAGGTTTCCTTGATTTTCCTGTATGCAGCATCTACCTTTCCCAGGACCATACAGCCTTCGACATCCTTGCACTTCTCCTTCAGCCATTCTTCCTTAGCTATCTTGCACTTTCTATCCACTTGATTCTTTAATCACCTGTATTCTTTTCTGCCCTCTTCATTTCTAGCATTCTTGTATTTTCGTCGTTCATCAATCAGGTCTTTTATTTCCTGAGTTATCCACTGATTCTTAGTTGATCTTTTCTCCTTCCTAACATTTCTTCAGCAGCCCTACTGACTTCATTTTTCATGACTCTCCACTCTTCTTCTATTGTGTTTCTTTCAGCCTTTTCATTTAGTCCTTGTGCAACATGTTCCTTGAAACAATCCCTCACACTCTTTTCTCTCAACTTGTCTAGATCCAATCTTTTTGCATTCTTTCCTTTCTTCAATTTCTTCAACTTCAGATGGCATTTCATGACCAACAAGTTGTGGTCAGAGTCCACGTCTGCTCCTGGGAAAGTTTTGCAATCCAACACCTGGTTTCTGAATCTCTGCCTAATCATAATGAAGTCTATTTGATACCTTCCAGTGTCTCCAGGTCTCGTCCTCGTATACAGCCGTCGTTTGTGGTGTTTGAACCAAGTATTGGCAAGCACTAAATTATGATCGGTGCAGAATTCAACCAGCCGACTTCCTCTTTTGTTCCTTTGTCCCAATCCATATTCTCCTACTGTACTACCTTCTCTTCCTTGGCCTACCACTGCATTCCAGTCTCCCATCACAATTAGATTCTCGTTACCTTTTAAATATTGTATTAAATCTTCTATTTCTTCATATTGTACCAAAAAAAAAAAAAAAAAAAAAAAAAAAAAAAAAAAAAAAAAAAGTTCATATCTTTAAGGTGCTTGATATTAAATTAACGAGCATGGATCTTATCCTAGGGAGTGGCTTTATCATTGGAGTTCGTACAGAGAGGGGTATAGTTATCAATTTTAGAGATTCTTTTGATAAATTGAGTTTATTGATCATCAAAAGCAAGTTCATATCACCTTCGTACAGCAGCATGGAAGTTTCGTGGCTGGTTGGTACCTCCGAGTCCTGGGATGGCGCTGGACATCGCCTGGGCAGGGACCACACCTGCTCGTATGAGGAGTTCTGGAATGTCTCGAGGTTCTGGAATGTAATACCAATATAATGGTCCGTTATTGGACATTATAAATTTTCCAGCTAACTCATTCTTGGTTGCCTGCGTTTTGCCCTCGTGTGCTAAGTTAGGCTTGTCAGTTGGGACTTAGCACACCAACTGACGAGCCTAACTTAGCACACGAGGGCGAAACGCAGGCAACCAAGAATGAGTTAGCTGGAAAATTTATAATGTCCAATAACGGACCATTATATTGGTATTATAAACTTACTCATTTGGTATAAATAATTTAGGTTCCCCATGCGAATCAACATCTACATCATCGTTCTGGAAGGTACTGAAGATTGGCACATGTTCCTGGGTTCGATTTGAGATGTAATTCACATTTGAGTTTTCTGCACGGCACTCCACGCATTCATGGCACTATCTGAACAGATATGACTTTTTAATTATGGTTACTGCACTCTAGATAGTAAATCAAAACGTTCTGGAATAATCACTCGAAGAACAAGATGATTTTGACTTTGTACCGGTAGAAATGCAAGTTCATAATGCAAGCTTACTGTAAATTGGAATGTTCTAGAGGATTATAGTCACCACAGTTCTTAATGCATAGTTTCTGAAGATTTAAAACACATTGGCAATGAACTGAATAAATAGCACTCGGAAACTGTCTTATTCCGTCAATAGGCGAAGTGAATAGGCATTAAAGAAAATGATATTTGAAAGAAAAACTCTGATTTCATAAATTATGGATTCACTCATACTACTGGAAAGTTCTAGGCTTTCTGGGAATGCGACATTCGTATTCTGAATTGTCACAGTCTTTAATGAGGATAAGAATCAAAACACAAGTCCCAGTGCAGCACTTGGAAAGTATTGCATATTTCACAATTAAACGTAATGTTGAACGTCCCCTAAGTTTCACAGTCTTTACAAGACGTAAATTCAATGAGGCACTTGGGAAAACAAGTCATATCGTTCGCACGAAAGTTTATGTTGGTAGGGCACAAGTTCATCCTACATGCTCGGAAAATTTCAATGTTCCAGAAATTGATTCACTAAATACCAGTTCGAATAAGTTCGAAACGTAAGTTCAATGTGGTACACAACACTCGTGAAAATTCAAAGTCCTTTCAATCGTCGTCGAATAACTAAGTCCCTATGTGGCACTTCAAAAAAAATAACAAAGTTCCAATGTGTCAAAATATTAAAGTCCCAACACGACACTCGAAGAAAATAAAGTTCCAATGACAGTGCTCCAGTATGTCACCTTAAGAAAATAATAAAGTCTTACCGCAACACTTGGCAAAAATAACTAAGTTCCAATGAGACGCTTCAGAAAAATAACGAAGTTCCTATATTGCACTTTAAGAAAA
Source organism: Anabrus simplex (assembly GCF_040414725.1). NCBI lineage: Eukaryota > Metazoa > Arthropoda > Insecta > Orthoptera > Tettigoniidae > Anabrus > Anabrus simplex. Next base: position 43,008,651 of record NC_090266.1, on the reverse strand, counting down.
ATAACAAAGTCCAATCACGGCACATGAAAAATAACAAAGTTCCAATGTGTCAATATGACAAAGTTCCAACACGATGCTCGCAGAAAATAACAAATTCCCAATCAGGCACTTCAAGAATATGATAAAGTCCCGACACAACACTTAGAGAAAATACCGAAGTTCCAATACTTGGATTTCGAAGACTGTCAACTAGAAGTTCGACACACACAATACTCCTCCTGTCACCCGTGCCACAGAGACGGCGGAGTGACAGATACTGAATTCGTAGGTCGGGTGGTCCTCCTTTTATACCCGTTCGCGTGGAAGTGTCTAGAACCCGGTTATTATCTACCCTTATAACTCCTATAAAACTCGGTGGATTTTCTTGAAATCTTGACAGATTACGTCCATTGTAATGGTTTTTAAGATGGCAGTGTCGAAATAGCGATAAAGTAGCGCAAAATGTACTTTTGAGGGTAAGCTGGAACATTACCATATATGGTCGCGTATAGCTGGCTTACGGCGGCCACGTCACTCGCTGGGTACTTCACTGCGTTCGGCTGGCTGCCTACCTTCCACCTCGCGCAAGGTCAACAAATATATTTCGGACTTCTCTCGTAGCGGCGTTCCCGGTACAATATATTCTTTCGATTTCTTCATCATCCGCTGAACTAGTAGGCATATAGACCTGCACTATTGTGGTGGGCATTGGTTTGGTGTCTATCTTGACGACAATAATTCTTTCACTATGCTGGTCGTAGTAGCTTACCCGCTGTCCTACTTTCTTATTCATTATTAAACCAACTCCTGCATTTCCCCTGTTTGATTTTGTGTTGATAATTCGGTAGTCGCCTGACCAAAAATCTTGTTCTTCCTGCCAACATACTTCACTTATACCAACTACATCTAACTTTAGCCTATCCATCTCCCTTTTCAGATTCTCTAACCTACCACAACGATTCAAACTTCTAACATTCCACGCTCCGACTCGCAGAATGTCAGTATCCATCTTCCTGATGATCGCCCCCTCTCGTGTAATCCCCACCCGGAGATCCGAATGGGGAACGGGGACTAGTTTACCTCTGGAATATTTTACCCGGGAGGAAACATCAAAATCAAATCAAATCAAAATCTCCTTATTTGCAAATGAGGTGTCTACCTCGGTGGCAAATGGTACACTAAAATACATTATTGTCAAGCACTAAATATTAAATTAACAAGAGAAGAAAATTTTCCTATAATACAATATTATACAATTTACGCTAACAATGTTTTCTATTAAACACACAGCTCATCCTTAATAAATTTATATTGTTTACAAAATTCTACTTATAATATCTCCTGTACTACTTACAAACATAGTCAACTGATATACAGTATGTGGAATTACTTCAAATGATACTATACAACTGGTATAGGATTAATATTTACATTGCATTTGTTTATTTATTATTATTATTATTATTTTTTTTTTTTTACCCGTTCTGGATCCTAAGTAGCATAACGACCTGCTGCGTCTTAACCAGAGCCCCTTTTGCCACCACTTTTCAGAGTTCCTGAAGGGCCTTCACAGCTACCGTAGCGGTCCCAGGGCCCTCGAAGTCCCCACTGTACTTCACCCCTGCAGGCAGTCCCCTCCTTTGGCTGTCCAAACTCCTTAGACCAGGGGATGGAATTAATTTATTCACACACATTTTTTTAATTTACAATAACCTGCACTGGTCGAATGCCCTCTAACACTTCATTTATTTTCTCTGTTGCTGTTTATTCTCTTCTTGAATATCTGTACAGATTTTGGAAAAGGATCAAACACTACTCCTGGTAAACTGTTCCACTCCTTCACACCCTTCCCAATGAATGAAAATTTACCCCAATCGCTTCTGCTAAAATTCGTTCTAATTTTATATTTGTGGTCAGTCCTGCCGATATAATTATTTTCCAACTGAAGCCTCTCACGGATATCTCCCCATGCTTCTTCTCTTGTATAGGCTCTATATAATCCTATAAGTCTAGTTTTCTCCCTTCTCTTACTTAAAGTTTCCCACCCAAGTTCCTTTAACATTTCTGATACACTACTCTTTCTCCTGAAATCCCCTGTTACAAATCTTGCTGCTTTCCTCTGCACACTATCTATTTCTTTTATTAGGTATTCTTGGTGAGGATCCCAAACACAGTTTGCATATTACAATAATGGACGAACCATACTTAAGTAACTTTTTTCTTTTAATTCTTTATTGCATCCTGTAAGTAGCCTCATTATGACATGTAATGATCTGTATGCTTTCCCAACAATGTCATCAACATGACCCTTCCAGTGCAAATTACTTTCAAATCTCACACCTAAGTATTTGCACTTGCCATCTTTAGGGATAACTACCTCATCCAAAGTATATTCAAATTCAGTTTTCAAGCTCCTGTTTGTAAAAGTTGTAACAGTTGATTTGCCTCCATTAACCTTCATATTATTTTCTTCAACCCATTGTTGGATACTTTCAAGGTCCCTTTGTAATTCTGAACAATCCTCAATGTTATTTATTTCCCTATAAACAATTATGTCATCTGCATACAATCTTATTTTGATGTTATATTGTTCCCTAAAACATTTGCGTATAGTAAGAAAAGTAACGGACCGATTATACTACCCTGTGCAATTCCCTTCCAGACTTTCTCTTCCTGCGATACATTATTTCCTACTTTGACTTTCTGAACCGTTGAATTTAGAAATGTTTATATCCATCGTGTAACCCTTATGTCCAATCCTATTCCCTCCAATTTCTTTAATAATATTCCATGTTCCCCTCTATCAAAGGCTTTGGAATGATCTATGGCTATGCAATCTAACTGACCTTCACTGTACATCGTTGATACAGAGATATACGTGTAGTCCACACGTGGAGATATGAATGGGGGGACTATTTTTACCTCCGGAATATTGTACCCGGGATGTCTGCTACTGGAAAATTCTTGCAATCCAACGCCTGGTTTCTGAATCTCTGCCTAATTATAATGCGTCTATTTGATAACTTAGTGTCTTCAGGTCTCATCTAAAGCTCTGTTGAAATCTAACCAAAATTTTGGGTCTCACATTTTATCAACATCAACAGCCCCTTTTTTGTTCCATAACCATGTACTGTACTGATTTACCTTGATAAACTGTTGTGTATCTTCTTGCCATCTTTCTGCCTTGTCTTTTTTTCCTAGAAGTGCTTTTCCATCTGAGCTCTTAATAACCAAGCTTTACTTTCTCCAAAGGATTCCTTGATTTTCCTGGATGCAGCATCTACCTTTCCTAGGACCATACAATCTTAGATGTCCTTGTGCTTTCTATCCACTTCATTGTTTAATTGCCTGTATTCTTTCTGCCCACTGCATTCTTGCATTCTTATACTTTTGTCAGTTATCAGTCAGGTCTGGTGTCTCCTGAGTTATCATTTGATTTTTAGTTGATCTTTTCTTTCTTCCTCTTCAGTAGCCCTACTGACTTCACTCTTCATGATTGCCATTCTTCCTCTATTGTGTTTCCTACAGGCTGGCCTTTTGCAACATGTTCCTTGAAACAATCCCCCACACTCTTTTCTTTCATTTTCCTTGCATTCCTCCCTTTCTTCAACATCAGATGGCATTTCATGACTAACACTTTGTTGTCTGAGTCCATGTCTGCTACTGGGAATGTCTTGCAATCCAACGCCTCTTTTCTGAATCTCTGCTTAATTATAATGACATCTATTTGATGACTTCTGGGTATCTTCAGGTCTTATCCACACGTACGGTCATCATTTGTGGTATTTGAATCAAGTATTAGCAAGCACTATCTTATGATTGGTGCAGAATTCAACCAGCTGACATTCCTCTGTCCCAGTTTGAATTATTCTATTGTATTACCTTCTCTTCCTTGCCCTACCACTGCATACCAGGCTCCCATCACAATTAGATTCTCATCTTTTTTATATTGTATTAAATCTTCTACCCAGTCGTATATTCTTTTGATTTCCTCATTATCTGCTGATCTAATGGGCATACTATTGTGTAGGCATTGACTTGGTGTCTATCTTGACAACAAAAATTCCACTATGCTGATAATAGTATCTTACCTGCTGCCCTGTTGTCTTATTCATCATTAAACCAACTGCTGCATTTCCTCTGTTTTATTTTCTGTTGGTAATTTAGTAGTCTACTGGTCAAAAATCCTGCTCTTCCTGGCAACGTTCTTCACTTATACCAACTACATCTAACTTTAGTCTATCCACCTCCCTTTTCGGATTCTCTAACTCTGTGGATTTAGTCACCTAATATTTCCATGCTCAGACTCGCAGATTGTCAATATCCATCTTCCCGATGATTGCCCCATCATGTGTAGTCTCTACGTGGTGATAGGAATTGGGGACTATTTTACCTCTGGAATATTGTACCCAGGATGAAACCACCATCAGTACAGCATTGATATGAAGAGAACAGCATGTCCTCGGGAGTTAGTTACGGTTGTATAGTTTCCTGTTGCTTTCAACTGTATATCAGTAAGCCATGTTAAGTATTATTACAAGGCCATATCAGTCAATCATCTAGACTGCCGCCCTTGCAACTTCCGAAAGGCTGCTACCCCGCTTTCAGTGAACCATTTGTTGGTCTGGTCTCTTAACAGTTACCCATTACATATGGTTGCATCTGCGGCTCGGCTATCTGCTTCACTGGGACGCACAAGCCTCCCCACAGCGGCAAGGTCACACCGTTTTCAGGGGAGGAATCTCGGTTATTGCAAATAAAACACTAAATACCAATGTTTATAGAACTAAACGGGTCTCACACACACACAAAATTAACTAAATTTCAATAAATATTAAATACTTTATCACTAAGGTAATACAGAGCTCTTGGAACAGCCGATTGCTAGCAAGGCAATTCTGGTATAGGAAATGTTATTCCACTGAGGCTCAAATTGCAATATTCGAGGAAAACATAGCAGATATTTTAGATTTTCATAGTCAGATGGACTGTATTACTAACGACTTCCCCAAGGCATTTGACAGGGTAGATCATGGGAGACTACTGATAAAAAAGGTGTGCAGTTAGAGTAGACAAGTGATTGATAGGATGGGTGGCTATATTTGTATACTAGCTGATGTACCTGTGCTTCGCTACGGAATTCTCAGAAAGACTGTCTTTTCGGTTTTCCTAACTGAAGTCAACATAGGTCATTACAAAAATGTCAGTAGGAATGTAGCGATTAAAAGCAATGTTATCATATAAAATACTCGATCAAATAAAAAACTGCAAATTTTCTCACTTTTAACGAACAGTACTACAGTGCCAGTCTAACAGTCCAAAGTTCTAGAACTGGAATGACAAGGACACAGACAGCCTTTAACACTCCTCTGCCATTATTCCATTAAATAGGCACACTTCTCATTCCAAGCAGTGCCTCAGAGTAGGGACTGAATAGCTCGAATGCTATGATGAATCAGTGTGTTACATACCAGTAGCTCGTATCGGTAGATTTACTGGCACATAAAAGAACTCCCGTTGGACTAAATTCTGGCACCTCGGGGTCTCCGAAGACCGTAAAAGTAGTTAGTGGGACGTAAAGCAAATAACATTATTATTATTACGTACCAGTAGTTTCGGAAAGTTTATGAAACAGAGGAATGGCATGCTAAAGAGGAAAGTTACCTACTCCCCAGCTACTTCCCGCCAATATTTAGGCAGACTGTTATACTTGGTACGACTGGGCGAGTTGGGCATGTGGTTAGGGGCATGCAGGTGTAAGCTTACATCCGGGAGAGAGTTTATTCGAACCCCACTGTCGGCAGCCCTGAAGATGTTATTCCGTGGTTTCCCATTTTCACACCAGGCAAATGTCAGGGCTATACCTTAATTAGGGCCAAGGCCGCTTCCTTCACACTCATAGTCCTTTCCTATCCCATCGTTGCCATAAGATCTGTGTCAGTGCGACGTAAGGCAAATTAAAAAAAAAAAAAACTCTGTATGCAGCAATAATCCCATCTATCGAAGATGAGTGGCAAGAGAAGACAAAGCACATCAGAACAAATAATGGTCAATGTAATGTTATTGTTGATCGATTTTATGAGCTTTCTATATTGTAGGCCTTCACATTTAGTTTTCTTTCGACTCTGATATTAGGGCGTTCTATGAAATTATTTATAGTCTAGACTGTAGTTCCTTATTCTGACTCCATCTTCTAGTGACTCGATGCTGATAAGGACTTAGTAACAAAAATCCAAATTCATTAATATCTTTGATTATAGCCAGTATGGTAGCAATGTATAAGACATAAATGAACGGAAATATAATACTATATAACTTAAGTTATGTAGTATTTATCAATACGAGCACTAATAACATAATTATTTGGGAATTAAATTTTACACCTACCCCTAAACTACCATTTCATTCAGTGTGAATAAAATTATTTATGGCCTAGTTTATAGTGACTTATTCCCCGACTTTGTATACCGATTTTCGTTAAGATACGACCACTAATAACATAAATATTTGAGAATTAAATTTTAGGCCTTCCCCTAAACTACCATTTCACTCAGTGTGAGTAAAATTATTTATAGCCTAGTTTATAGTGACTTATTCCCCGACTTTGTATACCGATTTTTGTTAAGATACGACCACTAATAACATAAATATTTGAGAATTAAATTTTAGGCCTTCCCCTTAACTACCATTTCAATCAGTGTGAATAAAATTTATGGCCTAGATTGTAGTGACTGATTCCCCGACTTGGCATACCAATTTTCATTTAATTCTCTTCAGCCAGCCGTTTTCTCGTGATACGTGTACATACATACATACATACATACAGACGACATAGACAGACAAATTATGGAAAGTAAAAAGTGCATTTCCTTGTTACTGTGGGCACGACTGATACAGAAATACCATCCTTTTTAAATTCTAAGCAATGTACAGACAAAAATCTTATTTTATATATATAGATAATGGTACTCACAAGAATTAAGAACATGTGAAGTGTAATTGGATCCTGTAATTATTTATTTATTTATTTATTTATTTATTTAATCTCCAAAGTGCTGTGAACCCTATTTTACCATAAGGTATGTTAGGGTTGTAGTTTATACAAAATATACAATTTCTCTGATAAAATTCAAAATACATAAACAGCAAAATAGACATGAACAGAAATGGAAAAATAAAAGTATGATAGATACAATCCTTAATACTAAGAGTACCGTACTAATTTAAAAATACCGTACCAGACATACAATATATATACATTATATACAATACATATGTTAAGCAGCTAATAAGCAGACAGTATCAAATTATATATGTTTAAATACATAGTCAATAAATTCTGAAAACTGGAAGTGCAGCATTTTTTATAAAATATGAAATTTAGTGGTTTTTCAAAATAGCAACTGCAAGTTAACAAATGCATCTTAAGTTCAAAACGTGCTCTCTCAAAAGCAGGACAGTTGAACAGAATGTGTTCTACAGTTTGAATGTCTTCAGTGCAGAAGCACAGTGAGCCATTTTGTGTTGGAATTTTGAATCGCTCGAAGTAAGCATTGAATTTACCATGACCTGATAGCACTTGAGTTAAATGAAAGCCTACTATATACATTTGGAAAAAACAGGTCTTTGGTTACTGAGCCATGTTTACTTGTTAACCACAGTTCATTCCAGCGAGAGAGCATTTGATCCTTTCCGGTTCTTTTGACAAAAGCAATTGGGCATTTAGTATAACTCTCTGACAAGTTAGAATTACAAGCTTCTTTGGCCAATTGGTCAGCTCTTTCGTTCCCTTTTATGGCAGAATGACCTCGGACCCAACCGAAATATATATGTTTATTGTACTTTGCTATACTCTCTCTGACATGTACTGCCAAATTGTGTAAGTTCTATTTATCTTTTATGGAGTTCAGCGCCGCTTGTGAGTCACTGAGTATAGTCGCACACGTATTTTTGTTTATGCACCACTCGACTGCTTTCAATATTGCAAGCAGCTCGGCTTGAAACACGGAACAGTATTCCTTTAGTTTTATTTTCTCAGAATGAACTTCATCTTCACCCTCATATACCACGAAGGCGCAGCCCACTAGTGTTCCGTTGCTGAAAATGCAAGAACCTTCTGTGTATATTGAGTGGCTGTGATCTCTGGTACATGGTTGGTCAAATACAGATCTCATATAGTCTGCTGGATGTCTGGCGGCAGTATGATGTGCAGGAAGTTCAAGTTCCACTCCTTCCAAATCCTGCGGATGTATTCTGTTCTTCTTACAGTTGACATACGTTGACATGCTGAGTCCTGTGAGATGCAGAGGTTCTATACCAGAAATAATAAGGGCAGCGTCTGTCGATATTGTACGGTAAGCGCGTGATGCGTAACACGAAACCTCTTTGAATTTGAGACCATTTCTGTTGCACCCATTTTTTTATGCAGAACATGTTCGAAAGTAGTGACACAATAAAGCACCATTGGTTCAACAGCTCCACGATATATAATCTTCAAAATTTCAGAGTTTAGTCCCCAGGTGGGTCGTGCTACCATTGTCAGGCTCCTATACAATTTGGCTGCTTTAGTTTCCAAATGTTGAAAGTGCGGTCTAAATAAAAGTTTGCTGTCTAAAATTATTCCTAGATATGTCATGCTATCTACAATATCTAAGTTTTGGCCGTCTAGTTTAACCACCGGTGTCTCAAATTTCCTTTTCTTGGTGACTAACATAGCAACAGTCTTAGATGCGTTGAATTTGTTGTTCTGTCCTCACCTTAGAAGTATGTCAAGTGCTTCATTTGCTGCAGATGTTAATGTATTTGTTGTTCTACCCCTAACTAGTAGTAATGCATCATCTGCATAAGCAGTTAGCGAACAATTATCGGGAAACTTCTGTTGAAGAATGTCATCATAGAGTATGTTCCAGAGACCCGGGCTACAAGGAGAGCCTTGTGGGCATCCTCGATCTACATTTCTTGTCACAGTTGTGCCACAAATGGTCAGGTGCACTTTTCTATTTGTGAAGTAATTTTGCATTAGCCTATAAATGTTTTTTGGACAACCCTTCACTTTCAGCTGATGCAACACTTTAGGCCACCAAGCAAAGTTGAAAGCACCGGAGATATCTAATGATACTAGTAGTCCGAATTCTTTGCAATCGTAGACAGATTTCATCCATTGTGTCACCTTATGTACTGCATCTTCCGTAGATTTTGACGGCATAAACCCAAATTGGTTTTCATGTAAACTGTTCTTCATCGCAAAGTTAAACATCACTCGTAATTATGAGTTTCTCTAAGACTTTTCCTAACACAGGGAGTAGGCTTATTGGGCGTAGACAATTGGCTGTATATTTATTTTGCTTTCGGTGTTCAGGGATCACTTTTATCGTGGCCTCCTTCCAACAGTCTGGAAAAACACAAAGTTCTAAACATTTATTGAACAGTTTCAAGAGAAAGTCAGGACAGGCACTATAAATATGTTTCACAATATTTGCAGATATGGCATCAATTCCTGGGGCGCTTTTATCATCTAACTTCGAGATCACATGATTAACTTTTTCCATGCTAAAAGGCTTTTCATCTTCTGTTTCTGGTGCAAGCATGGTTTCCTTTCGAAGTGTAGCCTGCCTTTCATTATCAGCATTGTCTCTGGGAAAAAATGTCTCTGCTAGGGCATTAGCAGTTTCTAATGGTGGTGTTGTGAATCCACTGCCAGTGTCAATAGTATGCAGAGTAGTGTTGAGGTTACCTGTTTTTCGACATACTTTATAAATTTTCCCCCAGGGGTTTCTAGTTGATTCCGAGGAGCAGAACTTTCCAGCTATTTAATTTAGTTTGCATAATTGTCTTTCTATATAGTTCTCTGATACTTTTATACGAGGCTTCATATGCAAGCTTGAGAGTGTCGCATGTGCATCTTTTGTATCTTGTCTGAGCTGCTAAGAAGCGATTTCGGACTGTTGTAAGTTGAGGTGTCCACCAGTAGTTCTTTGGGTGGTTGCGTGACAGTTTGGGAAGGTGGGAGTTGCATAGATTTACAATATGTTGTGTGATATCTTGCGTAAAGTTGTTTAACTCTTGTTCAGTCAAGATAGCCTCCAATTTCTCAATTGAATTTTGGAGAACTCGTTTGGCAGATAATTCAAAATGGAGAGCCACTTCACATTTTGAGTTTTGAATTTACGTGTATGATAAACGTTTACAGGAATAACCGGAGGACATCTTGTATCGCTAATTTTGGTTTTAATTAGCCCATGATCAGTCGTTGGGTCTTTGTTTTGGAACTAATGCTGTGGTCTCATTTAGTTCTATACCTCTTATCTTTAAATTGTTAGAAAGTGAGTCTAAACATTGTCGTCTTGGTCTTCCTCTATTTCTCTTACCCTCCATAACAGAGTCCATTATTCTCCTAGGTAACATACCCTCCTCCATTCGCCTCACATGACCCCACCACCAAAGCCGATTTATGCGTACACCTTCATCCATAGAGTTCATTCCTAACTTAGCCTCTATCTCCTCATTCATAGTACCCTCCTGTTATTGTTTCCACCTGTTTGTACCAGCTATCATTCTCGCTACTTTCATGCCTGCTACTTCTAACTTATGAAGAAGATATCCTGAGTCCACCCAGCTTTCGCTCCCGTAAAGCAAAATTGGTCTAAAAACAGACTGATGTAAAGATCGTTTCGTCCAGGAGCTGACTTCCTTCTTACAGAATACTTTTGATCGCAACTACGAGCTCACTGCATTAGCTTTACTGGACCTTGATTCAATGTTGCTTACTATATTACTATCCTGGGAGAACACACATCCTAAATACTTGAAATTAACTACCTATTTCAGCTTTGTATCACCAATCTGACATTTAGTTCTGTTGAATTTCTTATCTACTGACATGAGTTTAGTCTTCATAAGGCTAATTTTTATACCATACTCTTTGCACCTATTTTCATGTTCCAAGATATTAGACTGCAGGCTTTTGGCACTATCTGCCAATAAGAGCAAGTTGTCAACATAGGCCAGACTGCTTACTACATTTCCACCTAACTGAATCCCTCCTTGCCACTTTATACCTTTCAGCAGATGATCCATGTAAACTACGAACAACAAAGGTGAAAGATTGCAGCCTTGTCTAACTCCTGTAAGTAAGTGATTTTCTCATGTTTAAAATATCGATAGGAGTAAAGAACTGGAATCACAGATAAGGCCTTGTGTGGATGATGATGTCTGTACAGATTGAGAAGTAAGTTACTGGTTTGTGAGCAATGGGTAAAAGACCTTAACACATTTTTGCAGTGTACAGAAGGCAATGGTGTAATGGTATATTGGGTGAAGTCAGAAGGTCCATAAGAATCCTTCCCCAGTCAAATTGATGGTGATCGTCGCGTATGACGTCAGGGGTGTCATTGTTTGCCACTTTGTTCCACATGGCAGAACAGTGACCGCACAGTACTACAGGGACTTCCTGGTGTGACAGGTACGACGTGGCGTTCCGGAGAAACGTCCGGATCGTGTGGACAGTGCAATAATCCTGCACGACAATGCAAAATCACATAAAGCAGAGTGTGTAGGGCAGCTACTGTTACGTTGGGGATGGGAAGAATTGGAGCACCCACCGTACTCTCCCGATATTTTCCCCTGTGACTTTGATCTCATTCGAAAGATTAAGGAACCACTACGTGGTAGGCGGTTTGCAACACGAGAGGACATTGCTAATGCTGTGCACCAACAGGTGACCCGATTCACACTTGGTGCGGCAAATGCTGAGGCAGATTGTATTCAGCACCTCCCACATCATTGGCAGCATGTGGTGTCAGTAGCAGGGGACTTCTTTGAGGGTCTTTAGGCCCAGGTTTGTCATGTCAACTTTATGTGTACTGTGTTGTCATTCTTTTGCACCAGGAAGCCCAAATTGCCCTGTATACTACCGTAATAAATTAGCATGTTACGATATTTCAGTGCTATTCATTGTCCACACATGTAGTTAACACCTTGCCCTTTTGTCTGTATGTGTCACATTTTCGAACCGGGCTGGTATCTTCTAGAAAAAAAAAAAATATATATATAGCTGTCATGACTTTTACCCCAACCCTCGTATTAACAAATACATCACAATTGGGAAATATCCTGGTGGCAATGGTCACTTGCGGTAGTGTGATAATAAATTAAAGTTAAAACTTATACAACAACAACAGCAAGAGTACAACAAGCATTTCCATGGAAAGAAAATACCCTGCTGGGCAGAACTTAAGGACGAGATAGATAAAGCAACATAGCACCTACTGAGTGTAAATGAGTGAAAGTGTGATAACATGTTGCCAGGGGTCTCCCACACATGCGTAGAAACCTGGCATGAGGTCAGCGCGACTATAGCACCAAATGAGTCTGGCTGTACAAAACGAGGCAGTTGAAGGAACGGGGCAAGGCAGTGTGAGTTGATCAGCAAGCTGTTACGGTGCACTGTGGTTGTGTTATTCATTACAACATGTCTCGGAGACATTTGGATGTCTTCATACAGGCAAGAATCATCAGGAAACTGGAAGAAGGAGGAAGTGTGACGAGTGTAGCCCAGGAGTTCGGTATTGCTCACAGCATTGTTTCACGTACATGGAGAGCATTCCGAAACACAGGCACTGCTGACCGAAGGAGAGGAGGGGGTCGACCACGGTCATCTACGGCAGCAGATAACCGCTACATTGTGCAACAGGCAAGAAGAGACTCACGTCAAACAGCAGGTGCAATTGCAACCACATTTAACAGAACTGCAAGGCACCCAATCTCACACTCCACAGTGGCATTGCAACTGCATGGGGGGGTTGTTTGCTCAATGACCGTTACGCTGTGTTCTGTTGACACCTGCACATCGGCGGCACCATTTGCAATGGTACCAAGAACATCAGGCTTGGACCGACCAGGAGGGGGGCCATATGCTCTTCTCAGAGCCCATTCAGTCTGAGTAGTGAAACTAGATCTACCCTTATCTGCTGAAAGGTGGGAACACATAATGCATTCAGGTATATTGTTGAACATGATCATTTTGCTGGTCCAAGTGTTATGATATTGGGAGTCATAATGTTGTATGGGCGTACCGACCTCAAAATCTTTGAACGGGGTACACTCGCTGGTCAACGTTATTGTGACAGTGTACTATAATTCAGTCCTGAATTCATTTTTATGGATGATAATGCACGACCTCATCGAACAGCGCAGGTGAAGGAGCTCTTAAAACGGGAGGATATTCAGCTAATGGACTGGCCTGCCCGTTCCCCCGACTTAAATCCCCTCGAGCACATGTGGGACATGTTGGGCAGACCTATTGCAGCACATACACATGCACCAACGACCATCCAGCAGTTGTCAGCTTTGTTGGTAGAGGAATGAAATTCCCTACCATGAGAACTCCTTACCAACCTTGTGGCCAGTATGGGAACACGTTGCAGAGCATGCATCGCTGTCCGTGATGATCACACACCCTTTTAAGAACCATGTCCCTTCTTTTGTGATGTCGAGGAGACCATCATGAGTCGCAGTGTCTTATGTGTAATTGTATAAAAGTCTAATTTCTGTTCGTCTCATCTCATATTTCAGTTGCCTACCGTACCATACTGTAGCAGTTCTTTCTATGTATGGTTCAAGTTTCATCAGGCTATGTTACTTGGCCAGTGACACAACATGCGAAAGTTACTTTTGCCCTTAAGTTTTGCACAGCAGTGTATTACAACAAATACTATTAGTTTAACATTGTAAATCCAGCATCATCATATACAAATTCACATACAACTTAAGTATTCCCAGTGCTTAACACTAATGCTTATAATACTATAGGTTGAACTTACTACTAGCTTAACATGACAAGTGGTGATAAAGTAAAGTTGAAACATAACTATCTAACAGCAACAACTACAACAATCAATTCCATAGAAAGAGAATATTACCAGTTTAACATTCCAAATCCAACATCATCATATACAGTATCATACACAACTTACGTGTGTGTGGAACCTTGCGGGAGTCCATTGTTTCATCGTCTTGGTTTGCTCAGGGTATTGTTCGTGATCACTTGAATTATTCTAACTGAAAGCATGCGATTGATTAGATTTGGAGTGTTTTTACACTGTAAGGTTTTAAGGAGTGTACCGGTATACATTAACCTGCCCCTCCATACAGTGTTGAAAGCAACCGTAAGATCTATGAACAACGCACCGGTTTTTAGCTTCTATTCAAATTCAGCTTCAATGAATATTGTCAGACCAAGTAATTGGTTTTCACAACTGGTTCTGGTCTAAAGCCAGCTTGTTCTGCCTGGAGGATCTTGAAAATGGCTGGACTGATTCTGTAGTATGAGTGTTATTTATTTACCACAATTCTGTTCAGAAATATGGAATGTCTAGAGAAGAAGGGTGAGCCACCATGTACATATAAAGTGTTCCCTAGACCTAGATCAGCCTTTGCAGTAGCTTGTAGGTTGAGCTTAATAATGCTTAATTTGCTTCTATTTCTGTTATACTGTTCCTCTGGTGTAATTGCCAGATTTGAATACTTAGCATAGTATAGTGTGCAGACGTGCCAAGTCTCCCGATTTGAGCGGGAGACTCCGATTTTTCATCGTTCCTCCCGATCGCTGGGTCCGATCTCCCGATTTTCAGAGCAATATCCGTAATTTTCGTATTATTTTAAACTCCCGTGGATTTCCTCGTTCTATCGATATATGGCTGAGTATGGCTGGTCGATAGTAGTTCTAATAACGATACCAGATGGCAGTATGGGGCACGGTGGCCAGTTATGTGCTGCTCTTTGGTCTAAAATAGTAATTCTCTTTGCAAGCGAGTAACATTCGCTTTGGAGTAACCTAACCTCAGAAGTAGCACACCATAGTCGATCTACCCGGGGCAAGACCTGCAGAAGTGCTCGTGTTGTGCCTTAATATTTGTTTTGGCCACAATGTCCAAAAAAAGAAATATGGTACAGTGTTTAAAAGTGCTTATAGGGAAGAATTTCCGTGTTTGAGTGAATCCAGAAAGGGACCAACGGTCACATTCTGTACTATATGTAGGTGTGATTTTTCAGTTGCACATGGCGGGAAATGCGATATACTCAAGCATATGCAAACGAAAAACATAAGGAGAGTGTCCAGTGTGTAGAAAGAAACCTGAAACTGAACTTTTCACGTAAAAACCAAGATGTAAATCCTGTGATGAATGCCGAGGCGTTATTTACGTCATTTATAGTAGAACATAACCTGCCTGTAAATTGTGCCGATCACGCGGGACCTTTGTTTCGCAAAATGTTTCCTGATTCGGAAATCGCTAAACGATATGGGTGTGCTAGAACGAAAAGAGCGTCTATCATTACAGAAATGTGCATGGAAGAAAGGGTGAAAATTGTATCACATTTGCAGGTGAATGCATTTTCTGTTGCTACTGATGGTAGCAATAAAAGCGAGTTGAAGATATATCCCATTGTTGTAACATTTTTTAGGTCTGAACTCAAATTCAGAGTTGTCTACTCGCTGTGCCTAATTTAGAAGGGGATGCTACTGGAGCTAACATTGCCAATCTTTTGCTCTCAACTTTTTGGGAATTCTGCTTTCCATTAAAAAACTGTCTAGCTCTTGGTGCTGATAATTCTCCAGTAATGGTAGGATTAAAAAATGGTGTGGCAGGATGTTTGAAGCGGGAAAATAGTAACATAATCATCGTAGGCTGCTCTTGTCACCTAATTAATCTTGCTGCCGAGAAGGGTGCAGCGTGCTTGCCCGTAAATGTAGATGAAAGTATAATTGATATATTTTATTATCTGGAAAGGAGTGCAAAGAGGAAAGAAAGGTTCAAAGAATTTCAGATTTTACACAACACAGAGATCAGGAAAATTCTGAAGCATGTGCCTACTCGATGGTTATCACTAAGAAGGTGTTTAGATAGGATTTTTGCTTCATTGGGACCCTTTGGTTACATTATTCAGGAGCGAAATTGTGAGTAAGGATTCTCAGATGGGAACTTCGAAGACTTACAAAATTCCTAAGCACAGTTTAAGTGCAGATGTGTCTTGTTTGTCTGAAAACGTTAAGGAGTGTTATAACATTTCACCTCACTTCTCAGTTAAAAGGAAAACCCAGTCATCAGTTTCACTAAAAAAAATGAAACTACTTATGACACTAAGAGCCATACATTGTCACGTGGAGAACGACTTTTCATGTTCCTTTCATCAAATTTACATAAATCTTTTCTTCCTTTTTCTCTCAAGTTTTATGGATATCTTTGAGAACCCAAATGTAGCTCTTCTGTCAAGTATGCCGCACTTCCACTTATTCAGGTCAGTTTTGGAGGAACTATTGAAGAATTGATGGCAAGGTTTGTGAAAACAGACGTTATTAAAAGCTCCTCCTCTCTCCTTGATGTAGATTGTCATACTCCAGCATATTAAAAGGATGATTGTGATCTGATGATAGGGAACTCTGCGTTTGTTTTAGTGAACACCTTGAAGTCTGAGGAAAAGTGCATAAAGTCTGTTAGAAAGTGTTTCTCTTCATCGTGTGGCTACGTGGTACACAAATTTCCATTCAAAGATGAAGTTTTAATTAATGCAGAAGTTGCAAATATTTCTGCTATAAGTAAGGCATTATTTTCTAGCCTTAGATTTTTCATTAAGAAGTGTCCGAACATTTTGACTAGTGAAACGGAACATTTGGATAAAGAAACTGATATTCTGCACTCCCAGTTCTGTAACTTTCAGCTCAAAGAAACAGACCTGGCAAAAGGAAAAATTGATGTCCAATGGGCATTGGTAGGTGGGACGAAATCAGCTGATGGTGTACTTAAATATGACAGACTCTCTAAGGTGATGCTTGCTATTTTATCAATTCCGCACAGCAATGCAGAATCTGAAAGGATTTTTAGCAGAGTCACAAAGACAAAAACACAATTCAGATCCTTGCTATCTGAACAACCTTTGGAGAAACTTTTAACCTTGAAATCAGTTCGGCAAGGCAAGTGCTTTGAGCAAAAATTTAGTTCCGAGTTTCTGAAGAGGGCTAAGTCAGCTACTGGTGTGTTGAATAACAATTAGTCATAATGTGATCACCATGTTGAAGGATAAGAAGTCACGTGTTCCTACAGTTCAGGTATGTCCAGTATTTAGTATTCACATGTAAATGATGAAAAAAATATATATGGGCAAACAGAATTTTTAATGTATTGAATTATAATGAATTTGTACATGTTCCGCCATCAGTGATGTGTCGTAATACGTCGCGATTTGCTGCAAAATTTCTCCTGATTTTTCACTTTTGAAAGTTGGCATGTCTGAGAGTGCCATGGAAGCTGTTGGAGCAGTTTATAATGTAACAAAATTTTAAAATGTACTATATTTAAGCTCTGTGTGGCATTTTCCTTTGCAGGGAGGCCCTTTATCGCTGCCTAGACATAATAATTGCTCTTTTGTGCTGCAAGCCACTGTTGCCAGTCTGGGATGAGCCTGCTATTGCCCTGTGAGTATTATATCCACTCCTATTTTTAAAATAAAAGTATACCTTTGTTCACAGTAATTTATTCACCCCCAATTTTTGGCTACCATTTTTGTGATACAGTAACAAACAAAGGTGGGATATTTAGTAAACTCAGTTTTGATTCTTCTTTTGTGCTTCAGGATGGTCATCCTTAATTAAATGTTTCTTTTGTAAGAATTAGTGTAGTATACATGTTACACAGATGTATTTCACAACATTGAAATGCTTGGCCATAATTTATTTAATTAATATAATCCAAATGTTAATTACTAGAATTTTTGACATGTTACATATAAAATTTCTTTAAAATTTTTAAAATGGCATAAAACTATGAAGGCAGTGCAATGAGTGTAGTTCATACTAATGGCTTAGAATGATGACTTAATGAGTAACTGAATTGTGAAACGGGAGGTATTCATAATAGGATTAGTCTATTTCTACCAAAATATACAGACTGAGTTGGCGGCACGTTTCAGTTTACCTAGCTTTGAACTTGCATTCGGAAAATCATTGTGTTCTCTCCAGTATCATTTGAATAGATGCATTGCCTGGCAGATTTTACTGTCTGCCTGGTGAGTGTGAAGATCCATCACAAGAGTTATTATCACGTATGTAATCAGAATTGCAATGACATTATTTGCCACAGCAGCCACATTAGAGAAAATTAAAATATCAATTTGAAGTCACAGAAGGAGTTGATCAAGTGTGAAAATATCTCCTGGAATATTTCTTGGCTGAGCTGCCTACACCATTGAAGGCAAAATGACTAAACATAAATAAAAATTTCACCAAATTTGTAGAGTAGAACCTCGATTATACGTTCCCGGAAACTACGTTTTCCCGTATTATTCGTTCAAATTACGTGGTCCCGCGAGCATTCTAATTAAATCACGCTGTAAAAATCCTGCATTATCTGTTCCTCGAAGAAACAATTTCCCAGATCAACCGTCCAGAAATTTCATCCCATCAATACTAAATCTTCGATCACGCGTTTTTCAAGAAACTGTATCGTACAAAAGGATGGCTATGGCATACTTAGCCTACGGATCTCGGTGTTGACATCCCGTCATTGTGGTAATTTGAACTACTGTAGGGCCTACTGGAAAAGTGATCGGTGGTGAACTTGCATAAGGGATCATCTTAGCATCACATTCGGGTAGTATTATTTACAGAATCCTTGGAAATCATAAAACAGAGAGTGCCCACGACAATTGGAAGAAGACAGTTCACATTTCGACAGCTCTATTTGAACATAAAAATGATATGGAAGCCTCCACCTTATCAATACAGTGTTTACTTACTATTAATTACAGTAAATCCAGTACCAGTTTCGACCCCTATGGGGTCATCCTCAGCTGTCATACATCAAACTAGTTTAAAAAATCACCGGGCGAGTTGGCCGTGCGTGTAGAGGTGCGCGGCTGTGAGCTTGCATCCGGGAGATAGTAGGTTCGAATCCCACTATCGGCAGCCCTGAAAATGGTTTTCCGTGGTTTCCCATTTTCACACCAGGCAAATGCTGGGGCTGTACCTTAATTAAGGCCACGGCCGCTTCCTTCCAACTCCTAGGCCTTTCCTATCCCATCGTCGCCATAAGACATATCTGTGTCGGTGCGACGTAAAGCCCCTAGGAAAAAAAAAAAGTTTCAAAAACATCACATTACAAAGCGTTGCATATGCATGAAAACTGACCCAATTTTACAAATGATTAAAAACCAAGTTAAATGTTCAAATAGTAAGAATGATAAAATGGGTCCTTTCCTCTTTAACTTTAAAAGTTACATGTTGTGAGAGGCATGTCACCTCATTATTTCGTTAATCTAATGAACATCAATTAAAAATTTTTACATTACTTATGTACACTGATATTTGTGAAGTTATTACTATTTACATTTGTGATATTGAGATATTACAATGTTTTAAAGTTTTATGTACATAAAAAGTTGACCCGATTATGATAGCTCTATTTGAAGACGGAACGAGTTTCGTTAAATGTTTATACTTGCAAAACGTCTACATTATGTTCAGGGTTAGATGTTTATTATTATTATTATTATTATTATTATTATTATTATTATTTATTTATTTATTTTTTTCCTTTTTTCAAGTGTATCGCCGAACAGGTTTTTGGCATTTCCCTCAGGGCACTGTATAGTCACTGGGCTTTCAGGCAGAAATCGAAACTGCTCCTTCTTTAGTAACACTAAAACAAATTTAGTAACTTATTTTAATATTATCGTATACGATTATGTTATCGAGACCATAACAGATGTTGCACCATGCATACATAAAGCCATGGAAGGATTTGGGATTGCCTTTTACAGTTTTCGTCCTAATATAAGACTGGGAACTTCACGTTTTTGTGTTAAAATGTTATAAAAGCCACAGTTGTTTTATTTGTGCACATTAAATTTAAAAACTTTGTATCATTTCACACTCGTACCGACTTGTACAGTGGGCGCACTTTCCAGCTGAGCTAGGTCGCGAATAATTGTAATTTCGTAAGTGTTAATGATATATGTTCTCTGTGTTAATGATATATGTTCTCTTTCCAGTTTGATTGTGATTAGTGACGGGCAGAATTATATATACGGTAATGCATTCTAGAACTTGAGGATTGATACTTTCGAAACCATATTCTCGAGTTCAACATAACCTTTAAAAGTCGATGTAGGCCTAATTTACACGGTACAAGATTTCCATGAACTGACTAGGAACAGTATACCGGTGATCAAATTACAATGGAAAATTAAAAAAAGAAAGGATTTTGTCATCATGCTGGATGCTTTTGTATCTAATGTGCTTTGTTTTATTAGATTAGAGAATGAAAAACTATTTGTGGTCGATCTTCATTGGGGTAATCACATAAATATGATTGTAAATAAAGGGTATAGATCTCTGCACATGGTTTTGGGTGTGTTTAGGGGTTGTAGTAAGGATGTAAAGGAGAGGGCATATAAATCTCTGGTTAGACCCCAGCTAGAGTACGGTTCCAGTGTATGGGACTCTGACTAGGATTACTTGATTCAAGAACTGGAAAATAATCCAAAGAAAAGCAGCTTGATTTGTTCTGGGTGTTTTCCGACAAAAGAGTAGCGTTACAAAAATTTTGCGATGTTTGGGTTTCGAAGATTTGGAGAAAGGAGACGAGCTGCTCGACTAAGCGGTATGCTACAAGTAACTATTCTGATCTTAGAACCCTATTGAAGATCAATTATGATGCAAAAATACAATGGTTTATTACAATCCACCTATTTTATACATAATTAGCATAGTTAGGATTACGTGCGTACTAAATTGTTATACATGGTACATGTTTCGCTCTTTCTCTGAGCATCATCAGCCACAGTATAAATTAATTGAAAAGTTCAAGGTTAAGATCCTAATCAACCTAGAGATCCTATATTGGCTGATGATCCTCTGTGTACAAACCCGCAGCCAAAGCCATTCCCAAAGTTGTTCTGCCTGTACTGTTCAACCTATGATACTTCAATATTATCATAATTCACCTACCAGTGCTCACTTAGGAATGGCCAAATCAGTATACTCCTTACGCATTTTCGGCCTTCATACCTTTGTTATCTACTTATCTACCTCCTCTGGAAGGAAGAGAAATATAGCTTTACTCACACAGTCACACCGTAGCCATCCAGACGACTGGGAACAAATAATGGCATGTCACAGATGCGGCAAGGTCAAGTCCCTCCACGACACACCGGAGTCAAAAAGTGGAGCATATGGTTATATATATAGACAAAGAAGTAAAGCGCTAGAACAAATCGAAGGATTGAGTTCATTCAAGATCATCGATATACGGACAGGTGTATACAAATTTTACATCATCAAACAAATAATCTATGTGGCGTTTCATTATTTGAGATCCAAGGTTTAATCCGAAAGGGACTTTGTTCGAAAAGTCCTGTTGTGATGAAGGCTGAGTTTGCGGCTTTAACTATCATTTCTTACAGTATTGGGCAATTATCTCGATGAAAAACAAACAATTTTTGAAATTATGTTAGCTATTGTTCTTTGGAAAAAAACAATGGCATATGGCTTTTAGTGCTGGGAGTGTCAGGGGAAAAGTTCAGCTCGCCAGATCGTCATGAGGATGAAATGGCGATGAAGACGACACACAAACCCAGCCCTCATGTCAGCGTAATTAACCAGTTATGGTTAAAATTCCCGACCCTGCCGGGAATCGACCCCGGGACTGTTGTCACCAAAGGCCATTACGCTAACCATTGAGCCATGGAGCCAGATTTTTCCTTGGAAGATATTCATACAATAAGAAAGTTTATTATAATAAGTTCTGGGATTTGTAATGGTAGTTTAAGCCGTTTTTCTTTCTTGAAACATTTTCGGTGTATTGAAAGTGTAATAAATTTCATATTAGTGTTCACAAGGTGGACATTTGTATTTAATTAACCTTTAAATGTGATATATTGATATGGGTCAATTTACTAAGACTATTATGGTTAAGATTATCAATTACATGAGGACAAATGCGAGAGATTGTAAAAATAAAAAGCAAGAACAGCTTAGAAGGCAGTTGTTCAGAATACAACAAAGAAAGCAGATAGCGAATATTTAAGATGAACTTAAATATTATATTTAATACATATATAATTTATTATATTTAGTACATGTTTCGTCCCCTAGAGGACATCATCAGCTATAAAAAGTACAATTATATATCAAAATACCAAAATTACATTAATAAATTGGAAAGACACATTAAAAAACAAAACATTAAAAACAAAATATTGGCACACTTTGTTAAAGTTGCAAGTAAAACTGGTTGAAATGTTCATTAAACACTTGTTGATAAAGTTCATGGGAAACTAACAGTTGTATTCATAAAATCTTAAAATGATCATTGCTGTGAATAAGAACTCTTGATTTAAAATATTTCTTGATGGAAGATCTGTAAGATCTTTGATGGACATTCCTTAATTTTTATATAAGATAGAACGCTTCAGGATTTTAGGTCAACACGGGGCCAAAGCAGTAAAGTTATTTGTGGAACTGAGTACTATTCTGTCTAAAATTGAAAGAAAAATGTAAGTATAAGTAAAGAGATATGGAAGATGAAATATATAATATGATATAAATATTGTTACTTACTTCTTTGTTATTGGGTATTGTACCAGTAAGGCATAGGCCCTGGCACATACGAGTTATAAATTTTATTTTTTAGCAGACAATTAAGTTCCGATGCATGAACAGCTGTGTGAGAGAATGTTCTTGTCTCACTGCGCTGCACGAAGGGGGAACGCGAGTCGAGTGAGGTCAAGTGACGTCACCGCTGCCTGTAGCTTACCTCCCCTTCAGAACTTTCTCAATTATTTTTATGAACTTTTTAACGCCCGGACCGATCAACACGAGACCAACGCTGAATTGTAGCTAATATTCTGGAAGTAAAACCCTGCAAATTTGAAGTAAATCCGTCCAGTGGTTTTCGAAATATGATAAATGAAAGTTGGAAAGGAATTCTCGCCCCTTCATCACCTGATTCCGAGCGCTGCTCGCAAACTTGTATAAATAGGTCACTGGGCCAAGGCCATATTACAGTGTGCAATATACAGTGTGTGCAGTAAGTGTGTCGTAAGAACAGTATGCTCCGTCGCGATTCGCGAGGACATAGTCGTGGCCATACTCGAACGCCATTAAAATAATACAACAACGTCGTACGTAAAGTTTCTGCCACGCCGCGGCGACGGAAATATTCTAGACATTTCTCCGACTGAATTGTCATAATATGATACTTGTAAATTTAGTAACTGAGTGGAGCTATATAATTGGAAGTTGAAGTGTCCAATATTTTACTGATCAGTATACAACATCGCGAACTTTACCAATTTCACGTAATTCTGAACTGTGATAATAATCTAAGTCATTGCGTGTGGTGAACTGAAACCCTAATTTAAGACCATTTCAATCAATCTAAGACATATTTCTCTTACGATAGTGTAACAGTGAACTGTATAAGACATTATTTCACTCGACATTCGTCCCATAACAATGCTTGAAGTAACTATTTTTGTGTGCACTTTCTTGATCTTTTGATCACCACTGTGAGAAACCCAGTGAACATTAAGGACTTTTTATGACTATATTAAGTAGTACAGACTAGTGCGGTGTAAATACAGCCATAAAATGGCCTTAATCTGGGAATAATATTATTTCAGAGACTGTGGTAGAGACTGTTATAAATAACATTTTTCAAGTGCTTATGGATGGTGTTCATTACTTTACAGTCAAATCTCAGACATAATTAGTGACAATTATGAACTGTGTTCTTAATTCTGTGAACTGTGTATATAAAAACTGTGTTTTCCTTAGCATGGACTGTGAATGCTAATTCAACCCCGTAAAATCAATATAAGAATAGAATTGTGCATTACAACTTATGTCAGTGTGTAGTATTAATATCCGTGATATTTGTGAGCTCAATAGTGCCAATTAAACTTTCCGTGTTCCGACAAAAACTGCCAGTTGACAGTCAAACAGAAATTAGATTCAACGTTCCTAAAAAACTCTCTAACCTAATTGAGATCAGCAAATCCACAGCTCCTTTATTCCCTAAAAGAGCCATTGATTCTTTAAAACAGAAAATCAACGAGAATGATCTGATAGTCACGGAAGCAGACAAGGGCAATGCTACTGTTACTCTGAAAAAAGAGACCTATGTGCAAAAAACCGAAACTTTTTTTTTGGAAAATTCATTTAAAACGATGAAGAAAGACCCAACTAATAATATTCAAAAGAACTTAAAACAAATATTGAAACAAACATCCTTCATTCTCAGTGAATATGATTCTCAGAAACTAATCAACGTGAACCCCAGTATTCTTACAGCCAAAGCATTGCCTAAAGTCCATAAAACAGATATTCCCATAAGACCCATACCGGTAGTTAATTATAGGAACAACCCAACTTACAAAACCTCCAAATTTATCCACAACTTTTTGAAAAAACACTACAAGTTTGAAAACTCCAGCTCTGTTAGGAATTCTATAGAATTTTGTAATTTGACTAAAAACCTAGCGTTACAACCACAACAAAAAAAAAAAATGTATACTTTTGACATAAAAACATGTATTCTAATATACTGGTCAAAAAACTTTTAAAGATCATCCAGGACAATTTTCGTAAACATAGTAAATTAAGCACACAGGACATAGAGTTCTTAAATATTTTAGAATTTGTAACTTCCAACAGCTATTTCACTTTCAATGGAAAAATTTACAAGCAGGACAGGCTTCCTATGGGCTTCAGGAATAATGGCAGAAATTTATTTAGACCATTTGGAAAACTCCCAAATTCATAATAAAATTAAAGGTATTGTGTTCTGGACGCGCTATATTGATGATACGTTTGCCATAATAGATCACATCACTAACGGCGATATCATCCTTGAATAGCTAAATGCAGTCAATCAATGGATCAGTTTTACTTCCGAAGCTGAAATCGATAATTCTTTAAACTTTTTAGATATCACTATTAACAACAGCCCCAACAAATTTTCTTATACTATCTTTAGAAAGGCCACCCAAACCGTAAATACCATTCGTCAAGATTCGATGCATCTGAACTCTCAAAAGAGAGCAGCCTTTTATAGCTTAATTCGTAGAGCTTTCACGTCTTTTTATCTGACGTGAATCGTAAAGAAAACTCAATACCATCTACTTAATAGTGAGAAAAAAACGGTTTTGGCACGCATTTCATAGACAGGATAGTCAGCAAAATTGTTAACAAATCCAGTTCAACTCTTCTCAGAGAAACAAAAAAGAAAACAGGTAACTACGCCACATTCACTTACAATAGTAAAAAGATTTGCAAAATCACCAATATTCTTAAGAAACATAATGTCAATATTGCCTTTAAAACAGTCAACAACAATACTAATCTCTTTTGTAACCAGCACAAAATCAATAACATCGGGAATAAATACAACAAATCAGGTATATATAAGTTAAATTGCAACCAATGTTCCACGAGCTACATTGGGCAAACTGAAAGAAGCTTTTTATTTAGATATAAAGAACATGTCGACACCGCCAAGCACAAAAAATACTCCGCCATGGGGATTCATATAACAGAGTCCAATCATTCCTTCACCTCCATAGAGCAGGACTTAAAAATTCTTTATTTTCATAACAAGGGCAATTTGCTCAACATATTAGAAAACATCTTTATTAATATAGATCCAAAATGCAATCCTGCTTACAATTTAAATGAAATTTGAGAAACTGTGAACATAATTTTCGAGGCATTACTCAATAGTTCCTATTTTGACAAGCCTCGTAACAAGCCTCCACGCAGTCGCTCCCCGCCTATTGGTTCCAGCCTTCCCCTACTCTCCCCTCATACCAGCTTCCATCACACACGGCCTCCACAATTTGCCTCCAGTCAACCATAAGCATCCATACACGCTGAGCTAGCCATTCTTGGGTAGGCGAGAGCATAAGTAATCAGATGTGCTGCAATTTATTTTCACTTAGTCTTCTTTTGTATTACAAGTGCATCAAAAACTTGCCTACTTTTAACGCTGATGAAAGCCGTTATTCTCGTTCTAGGGTACTCCACCACACATTCCACTTACGAAATTCACAATCAGATATTCCGCCTACTTTTTTTATTATCAAGAATTGTCAACATCATCACACCATCAAGATGAACTCATTATCATTTTACCGGAATCCTCGCTTATTTTTAACATACGTTTATAAATCGTCTTCATTCTACTGGAACTAAACATTGTGCTCTATATCACCAAGTTTTTACCGATGCATCGGCGAACTGTATGTCAACACAGCATCATCAATTAAGAAGGACTCTAATACCAATTTTATTGAGCCATCTCATGTGTACAATATTTTAATTTTCACTTTAACAATATTCAGGTGTTGTGCTGAGATCATTCCGGCACATTCTTCAACATTTTAACTGACGCATTCGGCAGTCCGAATTATTTTTAATGTAAGACAATACGGGCTTTATAATAAAATTCATTTTATGCGGTAAAATCAATAGGAAAAAAAAAAAATGCTCCCTGATTAATGTTAATAGAGGATGGTTGTCTAGTTGTACTTCCTTTAAAAACAATCACCACCACCACACTCCACAGCAACCGAGTGGTAAGCGCCAGGATTACATGATTAAGAATGAGCAGTCGAACACCAGAAGTTCAAAATACTCTGTTTTGCCTCGTTCATGATAATAATACCAAAGCAGTTTAGTTCTGCAGTTAATATTTACCTGTCTGATATTATTGTTAATGCCTTGAAGGGAATACATTGAAATTTCATCAGATTCATTTTTTACGTAGTATGTGCCGCCTGAGTGACGAAAATTTCTGGGGAAACCACTGCAATATCTAAATTACGACCTGTGTCAGGAGAGGGGATTGGTTTCCAAGGAGGTTGTGTCATTTTGAGAAATATAGTAAAAGAGTTGAGCTTCAACTGGAAGAAGACTAGAATAGAAGGGTTTTTTAGTTGTGACATAAGAAGCATGCGAGTATCTTACCTTACAGCCATACGGAAATACAAGGACAGTCGTCCCATCATGTGAACACGAAACCTATATAAAGCAGGAGTATTAATCCCCGCCTTGAGAGAAGATCAACTGATTATTCTGCATGCAGGTGCTAGGAGAGCTCTTGTTCCTAATGCGCTACTTATTTACCAGTCCCACAAGAAAAGTGAAGACCACCTCAAAGGTATGAATAGTTAAATTATATTTGGTGGTTGAAGGAAGACAAGTTGATCCCTAATGCAGAACTCAGATTAGTGCTTGTTATTGCCCGCGCCTCTTGCCACAACGCGCAGAAAGAGAAGCCCCCAGTGGCAAATTCTAGCAAAGATACTCTGAAAAACAGGCTGCAAGTTAATAAACATTCCACCAAGCGAGTTAGACGTGCGGTTAATGGTGCGCAGCTGTGAGCTTGCATCCGGGAGATACTGGGTTCGAACCCCACTGTCGGCAGCCCTCAAGATGGTTTCCTTGTGGTTTCCCATTTTTACACCAGGCAAATGCTGGGGCTGTACCTTAATTAAGGCCATGGCCACTTCCTTACCATTCCTAGGCCTTTCCTGTCCCATCATCGCCATGAGACCTATCTGTGTTGGTGCGACGTAAAGCAAATAGAAGAAGGAAAAAAAAAAAAAACATTTAGTGATTCCCTGCTGAAAGTTCAACTATATGAACTTACTAAACTTCGCAAGCCACGACAAAAACATGCGGTTTTTATATTTTCAAGTAACAATGTGCTTTATGTCGCACCGGCACGGATAGGCCTCATGGCAACGATTTGACAGGAATTAGTTTGGAGTGTGGAGGAAGAGACTGTGGCGTTAGATAAGGTACAGCCCCAGCATTTGCCTAGTGTCATTATGGGAAACCACAGACAAACATCTTTAAAGCTACAGACAATGGGGTATGAACACACTATGTCCCGAATGCAAGCTGACTGGTACGTGACCCAAACCACGCAGCAACTTACTTGGTACATACATAATTGATGAAATCATGGCTGCTAGTATGCACTCGGTATTGAGACTGTCTCCGTACCACACAGATATAAATCCCATAAAACTCATGGTCTGCCATGAAAAAGTTGTTTGGTGATGATTTTAAATGCCTTTGCAGACAGAGATTTTTAGAACGAGGGAAAAGTGACCGGATTAGCTTATGTGACCATGTGGAAAATTATGAAAATGAATGCTTTGAATGTGAGAGACTAGTGCTTGTGGAGGAGGGAATACAATATATCAAATTAACTAATGACAAGGATGACAGCAGTGACAATAGACGTGAACCTGACAAAAATGATAATGAAATATCTGGAATTGAACCCTTAGATGATGATTAGTGACTGCACAGTGATTGCCTTTTAAGTGAAGATTTAACATACTTAACTATTTGCTTGGCTAATTGATTAATGAGTGATTAATACAGCATTTCTAAACTATATCATTAAGATATTTATGGTATTGTTACTTTAATATACATTTAGGCGTAGTAGAGTCGCTATTTATATTCTGTTTGTTCCTAGTAGTTAACAAGCAAAATAAATTATGCATGGTACTCATTGGTTGTGCCCAGCTCCCTGGCTAAATGTTGGCCTTGGGTTACAGGGGTCCCGGGTTCGATTCACAGCCGGGTTGTGCATTTAACTTTCATTAGTTAATTCACGTGGCTTAGGCAGGGCCCCATCCTCGCAGACGTGCCTATGTTGAGTCAAATTAAGCCGCAGGCTCCACTCCTGGTGGTGCCCTTCCATCAATTCCTTTAAGTTTTAGCTTTGCAACCATACTTACCCCGGAACCCGAAAGCTTTGGTTTTCCGGGAGCTGTCCGCCGAGTCATCGGAGAACTTCGGCGGATCGCTTGCTGGCATCGTTTATGGTTAGAACTAGGGCGGTATCTGATCGCCTTCGAACCTCTAACTTTCTTTCTTGATTTATGAAAACATACTTGGCAAATGCTTTCGCTTCAGTCCGTCTTGCGACGATCCAAGAATTTAACGTCGCAATACAAATGCCCCCACCTGTCCCTATTAATCATTACCTCGGGTTCCGAAAACCAACAAAATAGAACCGAGGTCCTATTCCATTATTCCATGCACACAGTATTCAGGCGCAGCCGGCCTGCTTTAAGAACTCTAATTTGTTCAAAGTAAACGTGCCGGCCCACCTCGACACTCAGTGAAGAGCACCGCGGTAGGATTTCATTGGGGTCTGCCTACGGCGCGGAGGAACCGCACGCGGATAACAACGGCGGCCGCGCGCTTTCGACTCGCCACCACCGGCAGGACGTCTGCAGCGTTAACTCGAAAGACTTACACCAGGACTCTCCGGAGGCCACACGCCATGACATGACAGTAGTTGTCTTGTGCATAAATATGTGAGTTTGTGCGGAAACTGAGGGTACTTCTGAATACTGTTGGGGGATACTCAATAAAGAGATTAGCTGGCGACACAAGAGAGGGCGCTGAGGTAAGTGGGAAGGTGCCAGCCACTTATGTTGTTCTAATCCGACTGTTACGGCATGTTTGTACCAGTGGATGCGTGAGAGCATGCATGCTCATTGATTGGGCTCAGGATGCCTCAAATGACTACCAGGAGAGACAATCATCTGATCCTCCCGGAAATGTGTAGAGCCACCTTTTTTTTTGTCGCCCACCATCCAAACAGGTAGCACCATCATTGCTAGTGCCTGTGTCAGCCCAAACCATTTCCAGGCGTTTGGCTGTAGGGAATTTGGTCTCACCGCACACATTCCGTATCTTGCCATTGTCACCTGCCCACCGTAGCGTCCGTTTGCAGTGGTGTCAGGAACAAGAAACCTGGAGTGCTACAGGCTGGAACCGAGTTGTCTTTAATGATGAATCCATGTTTTCTTTTGTGCTTTGATGGTGACTATGTCCATGTCCATCAATGCCTCAATGCTGCATTTGGAGTGGCGCTACACATCACCCCCACTGCTGGCGTGATGTTTTTTTGGGGGGGGGGGGAGGGGCATGACAACATACGATCACCCTAGTAGTGTCAGGAGGATCAATAATGGTCCAGTGATATGATATGGATATCCTTAGGCCGCAATTGTCACCATTCTTGATATGGGCATAGGTCCTATTTGGAATGCTTTCCAAGATGGAACACATTTAATGTACATTTGTTTTTGAGCTATTGGCATGCACATAGTGTCTTACCCACTCTGCCTTTTTGAAGTTTTATTCTAACCTAACTTACATAATTGCCTTCAGCCTCTTTGCATGGGTTGCCTGTCTCTCATTGAACTAGCCCATTGAATGCACAGTTGTTGGGAGGGAGGATTTACATGGGATGGAGGATTTACACAAGTAGTACAAGAACCGACTCGTCTCAATAACTTACTAGATGTTTTCATGGTTAAACCATGGGAAATTTTTGATAAAACTGAGTTAATTGAAGGAATAGGAGACCATAAAGGCTGTAATAATGGATGTAGGACTCGTACCAAGAAGGCTTAATAAGAGGATTACACAAGACAAGAAATTGTACAGAAAAACTAAAGTTGATGAATTTGGGACTTACCTTAAATCACAATTCAGTTGTTGGATAAGTGAAGGGAGTAATGTGGATACAGTTTGGGCTAAATTTAAAGGAATCATTTGGGAAGGAGAGAAGAGATTTGTACCTGTTAAGAAGGGTAAAATGACCTCAGACCCTGTTTATTATACAAGGGAAATAAGAAAATTAAAAAGAAAATGTAGAATAGTAAACAGGAAAATCAAAGAGGGAGGAAGAGTAGAGAAACTAGAAAACAGCTAATGAGGAAACTGAATAGAGTGAAAAAGGAAGCAAAAGAGAATTATATGAATGGCATACTTCAAGAGGGTAATGACCACAAAGGGAAATGGAAAAAGCTGTATTCATATATCAGGAATCAAAAAGGAAAAGGAATCCAAATTCCTACAATGGTGGGAGAAGGGGGTGAACACTATTTAACAGATACTGAAAAAGCAAACCTATTTAGTAGGGAATTCAGAGATTCAGTTTAACTGAAACAGAAGATAGAGAGGGAGAGACACAGAGGGAAACAAGAAGCTTCTCATTCACGAATGAAGATATTTTCAGAGAAATCCAACTGCTTCAGCAAGGAAAAGCAGCAGGCAGTGATCAAATTACTGGGTAGGTATTAAAGACAACGGGATGGTACATAGTGCCTTATTTAAAATTTCTCTTTGACTATGTCATAAATAATAGTGTAATACCAAAGAAATGGAAGGAATCTATAATAATACCAAATTATAAAGGAAAGGGTGATAAAAGGAAACCAGAGAAGTACAGAGCAATCAGCCTGACCAGTATAGTTTGTAAAATACTGGAGAGTTTAATATCAAAGTACATCAGTGGGATATGTGATGATAAAAATTGGTCCATGAGGAGCCAGTATGGATTTAGAAAGAAATTTTCTTGCGAGGCACAACTGGTGGGATTTCAGCAGGACATATCAGATCAATTGGATTCAGGAGGTCAGTTAGATTGCATAGCCATAGATCTTTCCAAAGCCTTTGATAGAGTGGAACATGGAATATTGTTAAAGAAACTGGAGGGAATATCATTGGATGTAAGCGTTACACGTTGGATAAAAACATTCCTAAATTCAAGGTTTCAGAAAGTCAAAGTAGGAAATAATGTATCTCAGGAAGGGAAAGTTTGGATGGTAATTGCACAGGGTGGTATAATCGGTCCGTTACTTTTCTTAATATACGCAAATGATTTAGGGAACAATATAACATCAAAAATAAGATTGTATGCAGATGACATAATTGTTTATAGGGAAATAAATAACATTGAGGATTGTTCAGAATTACAGAGGGACCTTGAAAGTATCCAACAATGGGTTGAAGAAAATAATATGAAGGTTAATGGAGGCAAATCAACTGTTACAACTTTTACAAACAGGAGCTTGAAAACTGAATTTGAATATACTTTGGATGAGGTAGTTATCCCAAAAGATGGCAAGTGCAAATACTTAGGTGTGAGATTTGAAAGTAATTTGCACTGGAAGGGTCATATTGATGACATTGTTGGGAAAGCATACAGATCGTTACATGTCATAATGAGGCTACTTAAAGGATGCAACAAAGAATTAAAAGAAAAAAAGTTACTTGAGTATGGTTCGTCCATTATTGGAATATGCAAACAGTGTTTGGGATCCTCACCAAGAATACCTAATAAAAGAAATAGATAGTGTGCAGAGGAAAGCAGCAAGATTTGTAACAGGGGATTTCAGGAGAAAGAGTAGTGTATCAGAAATGTTAAAGGAACTTGGGTGGGAAACCTTAAGTAAGAGAAGGGAGAAAACTAGACTTATAGGATTATATAGAGCCTATACAGGAGAAGCAGCATGGGGAGATAACCGTGAGAGGCTTCAGTTGGAAAATAATTATATCGGCAGGAGTGACCACAAATATAAAATTAGAAGGAATTTTAGCAGAAGCAATTGGGGTAAATTTTCATTCATTGGGAAGGGTGTGAAGGAGTGGAACAGTTTACCAGGGGTAGTGTTTGATCCTTTTCCAAAATCTGTACAGATATTCAAGAAGAGAATAAACAGCAACAGAGAAAATAAATGAAGTGTTAGAGGGCATTCGACCAGTGCAGGTTCTTGTAAATAAAAAAATGTGTGTGAATAAATGAATTCCATCCCGTGGTCTAAGGAGTTTGGACAGCCATAGTAGGGGACTGCCTGTAGGGGTGAAGTACAGTGGGGACTTCGAGGGCCCTGGGACCGCTACGGTAGCTGTGAAGGCCCTTCAGGAACTCTGAAAAGTGGTGGCAAACGGGCTCTGGTTAAGACGTAGCAGGTCATTATGCTACTTAGGATCCAGAACGGTAAAAAAAAAAGGTAAATAAATATAGAAAACATTTTTAGCGTAAATTGTATAATATTGTATTATAGGAAAATTTTCTTCTCTTGTTAATTTAATATTTAGTGCTTGACAATAATGTATTTTAGTGTACCATTTGCCTCCGAGGTAGACACCTCATTTGCAAATAAAGAGATTTTGATTTGATTTGAGTGAAGTAATATGAGGGATTGGGAGTGTATCAGAGAGAAACATCGGTAACTGTGTTTGTACATGCACTGGCTAAAATGCCACACATCTACACTAATGAAGAATATGTAGAGAAACAGTTTCTGCCATGGTAGTGCTCCTGCTGCTGTCGAGGAGTACCGTCTGCGCTTTCGGTCGTTGAATTCCTGATCGTGGAGCGTGTATCAGAGTTTTCAG
Organism: Anabrus simplex; assembly: GCF_040414725.1. NCBI lineage: Eukaryota > Metazoa > Arthropoda > Insecta > Orthoptera > Tettigoniidae > Anabrus > Anabrus simplex. The sequence goes on along the minus strand of NC_090266.1, from coordinate 42,975,395 downwards.
CACATTGCTTGAAACAGGTATTCTTCCATGTTCCCATTTTCCTTGTGAATGTGTAGTTCAACAACATGTTCAGGAACAGCAACACATTGTTGAAATGATGGAGCGTAGTTATACTACCAACACATGGTGACTTTGTGCATGTGTCATTGTTCTACAAACACGTGTATGGCGAACATTACATGCAGAAAACTTGTACCCGTTTCAAAATGTGTGCGCCACTAGCTCAAAAAGAAATGTGCGTTAAATGTGTACATTTAAAGAGACTGTGTACATCTCGGAAACCATTTGATATAGGGCATATGTCTGTGTTATTTTTTTTTGGTGCTTTAAATGATCGTTCCTGTCATATCCCTCCATTCCTCCTGGAACATTCTGTATAGTCAATTCCTCAGAGATCTGAATGGGGGACTATTTTACCTCCACAGTATTTTACTTGGGAGGAAGCTATCATCTGTACATCATTTACTCATACAGAGAGAACTGCTTGTTCTCTGCTGTAGTTTCCTGTTGCTTTCAACTGTTTAACAGTCTTGACATAGCTAAGCCATTACAAGATCATATCAGTCATCCAGACTGACACCTTTGGAACTTTTGAAAGACTGCCACACCCCTTTTGATAAACAATTCATTAGTCTGGTCTCTCAACAGAAACCCATCCAAATGGTCACACCGACAGCTCTCTTACCTGCTTCATTGGTATGTAGAAGTCTCTCCACTGTAGCAAGTTCATATGATTCGCAGGATATTTTGTAAATCAGATCAAAAATTAGATGGATGGCTTTTCCGGCGTTTGCTCTATTAACCAGCGTTTCGTCTTAGGTCTGACACTAGACTCTTCAGAGTGGGATGTGTCAGACCCTACCCACTGATGCTGGGGTGTATGCAGGTGAACTTATCAGAAGCTTATTTATGAAGCACAGTCTGATAACTGCATACGGGAGATAATACTCCACAATGGAATTAATGCCCGCCTAGCAATTCCAAATGGAAATTCTACGTTCCCATGGAGGGAATTAGATTCTTTTCCACCAATAGAGCATATCAAAAATCATGGATGGCTTTTTGATGATTTTTGATATGCTCTATTGGTGGAAAAGAATCTAATTCCCTCCATGGGAACGTAGAATTTCCATTTGGATATTTTGTACACGGTATATATTTTTAAAAGAAAAATTATCTCATTAATTTTTATTGTAATATTGACTGTTGACAGTAGGTTATTGCTAGTTTTGAGTAGTCATAGGGAAAATGGCTATGAGAATGGATATTTTAGTATGTAATAGGCATGTACAGTATTTGTAGTGTTTCTGAACATTTTCCTTCTTCTAGGGTGGACAGTGTTTTGCTGCCCTGTGCGTTTGTGCTGCCCAATGGTGACAACATAGGCATTGTGACAATGCCTGGAGGTGAAAATGTGAGAAAGACCCTGGTAGAGATAATGCATCGCCTACAGGAAAAAATGCTGCTTAGAGCAGAAGATGATACTCAAGCATTCAGTTCATTAATTCTTGTAAGTAGACTTAAGTATTTCCTGTAGCTGTAGTTTATATAAGCAGGTTATAGCAGAATTTGACAAACTGTTCTACATTTTTTATGAACTATTTTTTGATCTGTTTTTGTCCTTGGAGACTATCATTACAATTGGGATGCCACTTCCAAAGGTACCATTTCTGGTTTTTGGTTGTTTTTTTTCCTAACGTGGTGACAGATTCATTTTATAGCCTTCTTTCTTAAAAGAACAGACATAATATGATGAATTTCGTTATTTCCCTCACCATGAGGCCATAACCTCATATGCTCAAATCATTGGGCTCTCTATAGTGTACCAGGAAAAGTCATAGGAAAAGGAGCATGAAAATGGTTTTAGGGAGTGTTCAGTTCTTAAGAGCCGATACAGAGAAAGGAGTTTGCAGTGCGAAAACACTCAGTCAAGATTTCTCGTGTCGGTTAGAAAATTGTGCTGACACAAGAAAGTTCAATCGACTGTTTAAATTGAATGGTGTTATGCATCACCTGACCAAGCGCCAAAATGGATTTTTTTAGATTATTGCACCATCTGATAGCTAAAGGTGTAAACTTTACATAGATTATTGTAGCCGGTACAGAGAAAGGAGTTTGCGGTACGAAAACACTCGGTCAAGATTTCTGGTGTCAGTTAGAAAATTGTGCTGACACGAGAAAGTTCAATCGACTGTTTAAATTGGATGGTGTTATGCATCACCTGACTAAGCGCCAAAATGGATTTTTTTTAGATTATTGCACTATCTGGTAGCTAAAGGTGCAAACTTTACATAGATAATTTTTTTTTTTTTTTTTTTTTCTAGTTGCTTTACATCGCACCGACACAGACAGGTCTTATGGCGACGATGTGACAGGGAAGGGCTAGGAGTGGGAAGGAAGCGGCCGTGGCCTTAATTAAGGTACAGCCCCAGCATTTGCCTGGTGTGAAAATGGGAAACCACAGAAAACCATTTTCAGGGCTGCCGACAGTGGGGTTCGAACCCACTATCTCCCGAATACTGGATACTGGCCGCACTTAAACGACCGCAGCTATCGAGCTCTGTACATAGATTATTGTTTGGACTTTTATTCTCAATATGATCTCGCGGGAAATGTATTTTGACCAAACAGCAACCTATCTATCATTGAATTGAAGTTTTGCATCAAGTGACCAACCACCATTTCTGAGTCTGAATTATGCATCAAATGACCACACGACAAGCGTGCAGTCGCTTGATCGTGTGATGCTAAATGTGGATTCCCGCGTAGAAGATTTCCACACAGGTTTTCTTCCCTGCGGCATACGCCCAGAACCTAAAATCCTCCGCTTTAGAAAATTTGAAGTTGGATGAAAAACTGGAAACGTTTTATTTTGGCCTTGAAAAAACACTACCATTGTCCCGTATTCCCACAGATGTGGTTCTTTACAAGTGCCAGTTGTGGTTATATAACTTAGGGATTCATAGTGTGAAAGATAATAAAGATCATTGTTATGTCTGGTTGGAAGGAAAAGCAGGACGAGGGGCTCAGGAGCTTGGATCCTGCTGGTACAAGCATCTCATGGAAAACATGCACAACGCCAAAGAAGTCATATTGTGGTCATATTTTTGCGGAGGACAGAATCGTAATATAAAGATTGTTCTACTTCTGAAAACAGTTTTAGAACAGCACCCTACCATTGATAAGATTACACAAATATTTTTATTTCCAGGCTGCATGTGAGAGTAATACAGTTGAAGAAAGATAAACCTTTTAGCATTTTCTTCAAAATGCACTTTGATGAAGAACGTACTGTTGAAGTGAACATTAAGATATCTACTGTTCCTAGCGGCTTCAGAATGAAAATGGATCAGCTCTACATGGTCTGCTCACTCTGTTATTGCCCAATGGGAAACCTGTTTCAGAAGCTAAACTGAACGACCTGCGCTCTCTCATGGTGCTAATTCCCAATGATGCTAAGCCTTTCTATAAGAGCTTGGTTAGTGACCCTGGAATAGACGATGATATAGATGGGTTTGATTGTGGAAATATGGATTTTGAACTCGAAAATTCTTAAAATCCTTCATTATATTACACTTTGACAAAACTCGGTGTTTATGAAGCCTTAATATTATGATCTAGCAGTGTAATATCTATGCTACTGTATATTCTAAAATTCATGTGTTTTTTCTGTCATGTTGTATGCTGTTAATATAATTTAATCCTGTACTTAAATAAGCAATAAAATCAGTTAACAAGTACCATATTGTACTGCACTGCACTGAATTTTTTAAAGTCAAATCTATCACTAAATGACAATTTTATTTCTTGGTCAAGTGATGCAAAACAAAAACTAATGTAACCGCAATAAAGCATCAAGTGACCAAGCACCAGTATCTCAGATTACGACGGTATATTTCAAATATCCCTAAATTGAATACATTAAGAAGAAAATTTATGTTCTTATCTTCATTTTGGTATATAATACCTCACATTTAAAAGGAAATATGAATTAATACAAAGGATTTTGCGTTTGTGTCAATATCTCAAAATCTACTTTTGGCGCTTGGTCAAGTGATGCATAACACCATCCAATTATGAGTGTCTGAATAGCACGATTTGATTAAGTGAAAATTAGTAAATTGCTAGTAAACAGTACTTAGAATCACAGTTCGAATCACAGTCTGTTGTGTATAGTTCAAAATAAGAAGCACAGTTCAGAATAAATATAACTTGATTAGCTAGAAATACACTTCAAAGTAATTATGGCTTTGTTTAAAATAAAAGCACAGTTTGAAGTAGTTATGGTTTCGAAGCACAGTTCAAATAAACACACTTTGGAAATTTGTACCTTTAGAAGCACATTTCCAGGTGGTTATAGTTTCGAAACACAGTTCAAAATAAACACAGTTTTGAAACTTCTACCTGTAGAAGCACAGTTCAAAGCACAATATATCAAATAATTCATCCTATTTACACATGTAAGTAATGTTACTGTCTTCCAAAAACTCACTGTATTTGGTTTCAAATAAAACACGGAGGCTAATGATTATCGTATTATCAAGTGCAAATTCAGTACAATCACCACACACATGGTTCGATTCCTGGCCGGGTCGGGGATTTTAACCTTAATTGGTTAATTCCTACGGCACGGGGGCTGGGTGTATGTGTTGTCTTCATCATCATTTCATCCTCATTACAACGTGCAGGTCGCCTACGGGAGTCAAATAGAAAGACCTCCACCTGGCGAGTCAAACCTGTCCTGGGATATCCCGGCACTAAAAGCCATACGACATTTCATTACCACACACGTATGATGTAAGTTGAATGTTCCTAATCATTCACAACACAATTATCAAGGACATAGTATGTGTTATTTCTTTTAAATAGAGTTAATATTTCACTAATCTGTTGTAAAATAACCTTATGATTCACTTGGTTGTCTTCTACCACTGTTCAAAATAAGTTAAATTTGAGTTTGATAAAGTTGATCACTCTCCGTTATGAAAAATGCTAAGTTCAGAAGTCTCAAAAATATTACAATATCGAGGTATTACTGTCAAATGTTAAAGTTCGACACACGCTGGATTTTCTAAGTCCCGAGCTATTGCCGTGAAATGTTAAAGTCCGCCGTGACACGCAGGATTTTTGAAAATTCCGAAGCACTGGAAATTTTACAAGTATAACGATTAGTTCAACATAACGCTCAACAAAGTTACCAGGTTCGAGATCCATACGCGGCAACAGTATGACGATCCGTCATCGTTGAGTTGCAGTTTATAAATAACCATACCTCTCCAGTGTCCGTCCTTTTATACTCAAAGTCGAGGTCGGCTGCTCGTACCTCATGGAAAAATGTGATTTCTTCTCAACTCAATATCTCGATAATCCATGAGCCGATTTACGTGAAATTTTGACATGGTGACGTTTAAATAATGGGCTTCACGTTGATGTATTCATTTTTCTGTATCTTAAGGGGTTGAGGAGACGTAAAAAACACTTTTAGTACTTTCTAGACGAGTACGTAGACTTCACGTGATGACTGCGTCATCCCGCACGTTTCCAGCAAGTGACGTTGCTGTCTCTCTCATTCTTCGCTTGCAGCTCCGTGCTGTCCTGTTACTTTGCGCACTGTACTGAAGTGCTCGTGCCGTCCTGTTGCAAATACTTTGCTAATTAAAAAAACTCTGTTCCAGGCCTTAGGCATTCCTGGTACAATAGGTGACTTACCTTATTTACTAACATACAAGAACTGAGCTCGATAGCTGCAGTCGCTTAAGTGCGGTCAGTATCCAGTATTCGGGAGATAGTAGGTTCAAACCCCACTGTCGGCAGCCCTGAAAATGGTTTTCCGTAGTTTCCCATTTTCACACCAGGCAAATGCTGGGGCTGTACCTTAATTAAGGCCACGGCCGCTTCCTTCCCACTCCTAGCCCTTCCTTGTCCCATCGTCGCCATAAGACCTGTCTGTGTCGGTGCGATGTAAAGCAACTAGCAAAAAAAACAAACATACAAGAACCCATTTTTTCCCCCTTAATTTTGTCTTCTTAAACGGGGGTTGGTGTAATGAGCAGTTATGTAAAAGAGAATAATAGGTTGATTGTGTGGGGGTATAAGGTACAAAAACATATGCCTTGTTTAATCTGAATCCAACAATAATTATCTAAATAAGGAGTTAAACAAGAATTTATTTAAAGCTATTTACAACAAGTAATAAGATGCCAGGATTTTTAAAATTCATTTTAAATTGATGTCCCAACACATTTGAAGGACAACAGAATATGAGATGAGGCCTCACGTTGTCTTGAGGGAAATCAGTAAAGCCAAATTTTCAGATTTCTGGAGCTTTCTCATATACGGGTGATCAGACTGTGATTTCAGGTCATGTGATGGTAAGGCTACCTCCAAGCTGGGTATTCCTGGGTGTATCATCGTTATTTCCTATAGGCTGCCATTTGTAACCTTTTGTGATCTTCTCAGAATTCTCTTATCATTTAATTATTTTATTCCGAATACCTAATGTACAGTGGCCGCATGGAATATAAAGGGTTTGTTTATATTGTGGACAGAGGAAGCAGAAAATGCAGTGTCAACATGTAGAGATAACAGTCACCACAGTCTCTTACTTTTATAATTCTCACATAATAAGAGTTATATTGCCTGTTTCTTGACCATCTCACAAGGTGTGCAAGTCGTGATGGCTTCAGCCAGTTTTCACTGTTGCCATCCCACTACCAAAGTGTATCATAAGATATGACACTTCTTATTCTATACATAAAATCCTTCTTCCTCTTCTTTTTATTTTTTTGGTCGAATTACATGTTGGAGCTTTGTTTACTTTTACTCTGTGGAAGGGAGGAGCATTGTCAAGTACAGCAGAATTTGTCCTTAAATTATGAAATTAGATTTTGTCTCATTCTTTTGTCATAGGGTGTATGATTTATTTCCTGATAATAGTCAGCTATTGCTGGGTATAAATTCCACATCAGTGGTGCCTTTGGGTCAAAATATTTTTCCTCTGCTTACATGAAAATGTATTAGGTGCTGGTCTTTTCATTTAGGTTTGAGGAGTCCATTAGTTGTATTTTTACTCCATGACATGACCTGTCAGAGTCAAGTGATGATGAAATATGACTCATCAAAGTGTAAACTCTCTTAAGTTTTGTCTCTTTACATTGATATTTTTCTTATATATGGTATTGGTATTCTTTTCTGTTGAATGCCACTTCATTCAAGCAAAAAATAACCACCCTGGATTGTATTTTTCTCCATGAAAATCCCAATTTCTTTATCACACACATTTCTATCTTGAAAGCCAACAGCTTTCTTCAAATTCTCGTATTAATTCTTCTGTTGGGAGTACCTTCCATTTCCTTGTTGTATATAAATTGTAAATAACTCTCCAAACAACAGTTTCATCAAATCCATCAATGCCCATAATTCTTTTTCCCATGTGCCCTTACCAGTTGTTATGAATGTGGTACTTTCACCTCATACAAATTTTCTTCCTTTCCTTATAATTTTCAGTACCCCTTGTAGTCCTCAATAGAACTTGCTCTATCAGAATTATGCTGAGAGGCAAATCCTATATGTCAGAGATAAATTATTGTAAACGTAAAAAAAAATACAGTTTTGGCTTGTTTTGATTATTCCTTCTTAGTGGTACAATATTGAATGTGTATGTATCTCAGGAATGAAGATGAGCTATGTGATACTATCGTATGTGCAAGGAGAACCCAGTGATAAACAATGGTAAGTGATCATACAACAGTTCAGCCTTATGCTGTCCGTCACACTCCTTATCATATTGGCTCATACGATGGTTTGCCTCTTAGTCAGTTATTAACATTACTTCGATAGCGTCATCCCTACTGTAAACGATATGCAAGTAATCTATGATTGTGAGACGAAGAAAATTAAAAAAAAAAAGAATCTTGCATATAAGACCCCCCAACGTAATTTGTCAGAGGAGAACAAGGGTTCTGCTTCGAAGCGGGTACAAATCTACATATCTTATTGCAGCTCTGATGATATTGCACAAATTTGTGAATAGTGTCGTCCGTATGACCTACGCAATGAGAACGCATCGAATCCATGCGGTACATCTGTGTTTTGTAGTTAGGAAATGTCCGCCTCCATAGCGTAGGTCTACTGCAGCTCTGATGACGTTGCACAAATAGGTGAATAGGCCTAGCTTCATGTCCGACCCGCGCATTGCAAGCATGCATCAATCATGCTATATGTCTGCATTTTGTAGTTAATAATGTTCACCAACATAATGGTTAGCACATTTAGTTGCTGTTCTTGGGAGTCTGACTTCGATTCCCGGTACTATACTGCCAGAGATTTACAAATGACAGGAAGGTTGGTATGCGGTAAAAGCGGTACATGCAACTCCCCTCCGCTGGGGATGTGTCTAAAAAGTGCTGTACCACCTCGGGATTGAGGAAACTAGTTTACTTTAGTTGAGAAATATTTGCGGTTGCTGCTATTTATACAGCAGACGAGATCATTAACAAAGTGGTCGTTTAATATCTCGTAACTCGGGCCAATATAGATGTATATTTGGAGAGAAGCAAGTTTAAAAGGTGATAAAAGCTATCCAATTAAAACGATTGTTTAACTCGCCAATGTACCTAACAAATAATAATAATAATAATAATAATAATAATAATAATAATAATAATTTTATGTCCCCACATACTTTAAACGATTTTCGGTGATGCCAAACAAAACATACTAGGGTATGCATTAATAAAAAAAGAGACAACGAACGTATGAAATTAAACATTATGGTAATAAAACGCATTACCGTCACACCTGTAGATATCCATAAATGCGGTATATTTTCCTGTTATTTATTTTTATTCTTTCCGTCGATGAAATTTTGGCACTATCAGGGCAATGATATACCTAACCTAAACAATAGGGTCTGTCTTATCTCATGGACAGCTGATGTGATAAATGCAGAGAACAAGCATGAAATGTACTTAAAAATAAGGGTCTGTGTTTCAACAGCCGCAGTTATCAAAAGAATGTTTCCAGTTACTATGTATTACATTCGGAAGTACAACTCGTAACATACGCTAGTTTTCAGCTGATGGTTTGCATGCCTTCTACAGCACGGCTTTATTCGGAAGGAGTGGCTTCTGCTACACATACACCAACTGGGAATGCCAGAGACCATCTCCAGAAACCATTTGGGAATAGATTCACACTGTTTAGGCTCTATAGTCGGGAACAAAATTATTTTTAAGAGATTCAAAAAGACGTGACCTCGTACGCTCTCAATTGCAGTGCAAGGCTCAAAGAGAATGAAGCATGGCTGACACGACTGACAAGATGGCAGTGAAGGTGATGTCACTTGGAATGCCGACACGCCAAGACCAACTTGGTCTTAGACACGCAGGTAGCAGGGCAGGGAAGTTGGCGGCGCAAGGCGATAATTCAAATGAAAGCAGTGATCAGGTTTACTGTGTGGTAGGCCTACTGCTGAACTGACAGAGACAAATGACTGGCCATTAAGTTCTTTTGTATCAATATTTAATTATATGATTACACAGTACCCTTATTCCTTTTTTCTACGGGGTTGAGTATGAACTGAGATGAATCTTTGTAGCGAGTTTTAACGGCCGCATACCCTTCCTGACATCAACTTCACCAGAGGAATTAATGAGATGTAACGAATGACGTGGTATGAGTAACTAAAACGCGGGTATCGTCAATCGAGAGCGAAAAGCCCTCGGAGCCAGTTTGCTCCCCGTTCTCGAGGAACGAGAGCAGCTTAGCGAGCAAGTAGGGGAAGTGCATGACGTAGTATGTACTGAAGGCCAGTGGTGCAAGTACTGTACGACCACGGTATGCAAGCTGCCTGATGTCTGCTCTCTTGTCACATGACAAACACCCGTCCCGAGCGGAGCAAGTAACACCGGCTCCCTAGAGCAACTACGTGATGACGTCTGCTAAAACGGACTTTAATATGTACCGTAGGCCTAAAAGTATTGTTCACCATTTATTGTCTTTTTACGTTTAGAAATACTGCCTTTCGACAAAAATAGCCAGTATAACTTTAATACATTCTAAGTTTGTTTAATAATAGTATAGAATGTTTACATGTACAACTTATAGCTCTTTATAACCTAGATGTCATGTGTTTGCTGCACAAAATTTTTAGGTTATCGCATATTGGACCCCCTTTTACTATTTTTGGCTGTAAAAGTGGGGGAGAAAAAGTGGTCTAATACGCGAGTAAATACAGTAACTGTTTTTACCTAAAAAAGAAACAACTTAATCCTAGTGAGGGAGCGAAGTCTTATGGTGAAGTTCAAATTGCATCAGGTGGCTGATAGTATTAGTACTGAAGGCGAGATTGTTTCAGTAACTGCTTTATCTATATCTAACAGCACAAAGAGCACTAATACTGTCAACACATAAGCAACCGATGTCTTAAGACGTGAGAAGTGAGGACGTCACCACAGTTTTTTGGAGTATAAATCGAAATTGGGCAGATTAGTTCAGGTGAAACAAGCTTAGCCTGCGTGCAATCTTCTTGTAAAAGGAAATGTTTAGGGAAAATTACTTCTGAAGAGAGGCAGTCTATTTTTAACACTTTCTTTAGAGACAGAAATAACAACGATTTTAAGAGATTATACTAAGCCTCACATGAAATTCCTAAAAAAAGCATGAGTAGAAGTACAGTACAGGGGAGGGAGTTTAGATGTAACGTGGCACTTCAGTACTTCTTTGATGTTCGTGGCCAAAGGCTTCACTCTGTAAAATATTTTTCTTAAATACATTGAGTATTGCCAAAATGTTCATATACAGTCTTACTAATAAACCAAGTTTATACACAGTTTATTTGCAATTTGTGACTAATAAACTGTGTATAAGCCTCTTGTGTATACTTCTGTTATAGTTCAGTGAATTGCTTATACAGACCAGGACCGTTGGAGAAGCATTGTATAGCAGCGATTGACGGAGAAGAAACAATGCTTGATCGGTTTATTTTAGTGGTATTTACTGTCTGCGTTGTTATAATCATGGTGAAATATCTGACTTATCTAATAAGCACACATTGAAAGAATGGAAAATAACGTTGATAATCTCCACAATATTTTTAACATAGAAGACAGAATATTTAGAGACTATGGAAGCTGGAAATGTTCGTAAAATAAAACAATTTAAGAGGCGGAGTGATCCATTTCTCCTAGATGACAGACATTTTAAAATTAAATAATGATTTATGAAGGAGTATGCTTGAATTGTCATTCACACAGTCAGGGATGACTTGATGAAAGATGCTAGAGATGGCTTTATATCTTGTGAACACTTGATGTTCGCAGCACTACAAGCATGAGCGCGGAATGAGGTTAGTAATTATTATCAGCAGCATCATTATTATTCTGGAATGTTTCTTCTTAATTTGGAGGTCCATTGTGCACCTTTTCAGCCTTTGTTCTTTGAATTAAGAATCCCCATGCATTAGCACTTACTCACAAACTACACAGACTATACAACTATACAAACACAATCCACCTGTCCTGAAGAACTGTACATTCATCACAGATTTTTATTTAATCCATATTATACTACTGATAAAATGAACACTGCACCACATACGATTGTCTGGAAATTTAAATGCACACCAATTGGGAGATTCCTACTAGCAATCAGTCAGTCAGCCAGCCAGCCAGCCAGCCAGGGGAGTCACGCATGAAACTTAAACAAAAGAGACGTTCTTCCTGTCATAAATTAAGAACTAAGTGAGATAAGTACTTGAGGTTTGCTCCCCCCCGCCCCCACGTAAAGTCAGTAGTAAAAAAGTTGGCCAGCGACTGACTTTTTCGTGCTTGCACATACAAATTTCTAAACATGGCTGTAGAGAAAGACACATACTGAATTGTTTTTATCATTCAAATTTAAAATGAAATGTATCTACATTGAGCCAAAATGTTTCTTTACCATCAGTGAAAAAATGCAAACATAATGAAGAAGAAATGGGAGTTACGATATGATAAGTTCCATGCAAAGAAGATTTTATTATTTGATGTAACTTTCCATTATACTTTATTAACATTTTCACACTCAATTACTTTTTAACATTATTTTTGTTAACGACACTAGATGCAGCTTGAAATTCTGTACATAGCTCTATATTCACCTATTTCAGTCAATAACATTCAGATTTGTATACTGTACATATAACCAAAAAAAAGCAATCATAAAGGCGATGAACATGAATAAATACGTCAGTGAACTGCAGGAAGAGATCCCTATGGCTCACAATGAGTGTATACATGCAGGATAGTAATAAAATTCATACTGGTATACCGCATTTATTAGTAAGAAAAATATGCATCGCTTATACAAGGGTTATTCAATGTATAACTGTACAGGTGTTAAACAATTGTATAAGGACATTTTATTAGTTAGATTCAAGACTGCCTTGATCAAGAAAATTACTGGTTGAATCATTGAACCAGATCATAGGGGAAAGAAATTACTATCAAATAAGTTGGGTGAAGAAATAAGGGAAGACATCAAAATATATATCAGAATGTTCTACAAAAATGAGACCAACTACAGCCGAGAGCAATCAGGTACACTGTATCTTCGTAGCCATCTCATTGTATAAAAAATGTATTCTTTGTACTTAGAACACTGCATGGAAAACCAGGTGAAGCAAGAGTTCAGAGCAAAGCGATGACTTTACCATGACATTTTTAATACTGAGTTAACTTAGGTTCGAAGGAACCTGCTAATGATACCTGATATAACTGCAATGAATTTCAGGTGAAACTCAAAAATAATAACAGACAAACAAAGAATCATAATTAAATCGGACTATGGACTGCCCACATGTCAGAGGCAGATATGAGATACAAATTTGAGACCTTTGATAAAAATCAGTCAAAGAAACCTGGATAAAAAAGGGAAGAAGAAATTGATATATTCGATGTTAAGGAGTGTCTGCCGACACCACACCTTACTAAGTCCAGTGTCTAATGGAAACAGGAGACGCCCACCTATTCAGTACCATACAATGTTATAAGAAAAATTATAACATTTTATTATACTTAGTACCGGTTTCGATGCTAGTGTGCATCATCAGCCAAAAAATAAGAAAAATATACATAGACAAGGTTACAATAAACATTGCATAAAGTATACACAAATTTTACAAAACTGGCAAGACCTAATTAAAAACAAGACCCATAAACATTAACTTATGACTTACACCTAAAAATAGCACCAACTGTCTTAAAACTTTGAATATACGTCCTCTTGATAAAAGTCCTCTGAATCTAAAAACATTAAACCATGTGCGAGCAGATTAAATTAAGCTGAGGACAAAAAAAACGAATGCTTCACTATCATAAAAGTCCAAGAGCATATTTTTTTTATTTTGTAAGAACATATGTATAAAAGGTTTTCTTGCTGATTTCCTTATTGAGTTCTTTAAAAATATACATATCCCGGTCAATAGGACGGTGTTTCATATTACGCGTAATAGCTTTACTAGTGGCTTTTTACGACCACGCCCTCCGGAGCTCCAACAAGTTGCCGCTCCTCAGTACCTCCTCCCACTTTCCCCTATTTTCCCCCTTCGGTCCCGGCCAACCTTGGACACTTGATTACTATCACAACACTGCTCGCTAGGTTTCATTGTGCTTCGCATGGACAGCGATCTTTTGAGGCGAGTCACGCAAAAACATTTACGTTATAAGACGCAATTTTCTATATTACCTCTTCAGTCAAGTGATCGTTTATTTCATTCCTATTATTTCAGGTCCGCATTGAACTGGGAACGCTGAACATTCACAGAGTATTAGAGTAACCGGTGCAAGAATTAAGAAACCATTTTTCTATTGGTTAAAAATGGCTGTCATTAAAATAACATAACCATTCAACAAGACGTAACAACTTCCAGTACTAAAAAAGAACATGAGAGAACTTGAGACAGTGTTTTGCGTAATAAAACATAGGTCCTCAAATCAAATCAAAATCTCTTTATTTGCAAATGAGGTGTCTACCTCGGTGGCAAATGGTACACTAAAATACATTATTGTCAAGCACTAAATATTAAATTAACAAGAGAAGAATTTTTTTTCCTATAATACAATATTATACAATTTATGCTAACAATGTTTTCTATTAAACACACAGCTCATCCTTAATAAATTTATATTGTTTACAAAATTCTACTTATAATATCTCCTGTACTACTTACAAATATAGTCAACTGATATACAGTATGTGGAATTACTTCAAGTGATACTATACGACTGGTATAACATTAATATTTACATTGCATTAATTTATTTACTTTTTTTTTTTTTTTTACCCGTTCTGGATCCTAAGTAGCATAACGACCTGCTGCGTCTTAACCAGAGCCCCTTTTGCCACCACTTTTCAGAGTTCCTGAAGGGCCTTCACAGCTACCGTAGCGGTCCCAGGGCTCATTTGTAAAAATAATAGGCAACTTGATATCTTTGGAGTGTACAGGCCGGGAAAGTGTAGCGCTGACACGGAGTCAGAATTATTTGATAAGATAATCAGCTATGTAGGAAATGAGATGGAAGGGAATGTGATTGTAGTGAGAGATCTGAATTTACCAGATGTCAATTGGGAAGGAAATACGAACGACAGGAAGCATGACCAACAAATGGCAAATAAGCTAATATGGGAAGGACAGCTGATTCAGAAAGTGATGGAATAAAGTAGAGGGAAAAATATCCTGGTTGTGGTGCTGGTAAAACCAGATGAGCTCTATAGAGAGACCGATGTAATAGAGGGTATTAGTGATCATGGAGTCGTTTTTGTCATAGTTAAAAATAAATGTGTTTGAAAGGAAGGTCTTAAAACTATTACTATTAGGCACTACGATGTGGCTGATAAAGCAGGCATGAGGCAGTTTTAAAAAGTAACTATGATCAGTGGAAAATGGTAAACAAAAATGTAAACAGACTCGGGGATGGGTTTAAAGCAATTGTGGAGAAATATGAAAATAGGTTTGTACCTTTAAGGTGGTAAGGAATGGTAAAAACCCACCTTATTATAATAGAGAAATAAAGAGACTATGAAGGAGGGAAGGAGGTGCGGATTGGAAAGAAATAGAGTTAGAAATGGCTGTGAAAGTAAGGAGAAATTGAAGGAACTTATTAGGAAATTGAATCTATCAAAGAAGGCAGCTAAGGATAACATGATGCAAGCAAACTTGGCAGTCATACTAATTTTAGTGAAAAATGGAAGGGTATGTATAAGTACTTTAAGACAGAAACAGGTTCCAAGAAGGACATTCCAGGAATAATTAATGAACATGGGGGGGGGGGGGGGGGTGTATGCGAGGATCTTTGAAAGGCAGAAGTATTCAGTCAGAAGTATGTAAAGATTGTTTGTTACAAGGATAATGTCCAGATGGAGGAGGAGACTAATGCTAAAGAAGTATTACAATATACATATGATAACAATGACATTTACATTAAGATACAAAAGTTGAAAACTAGAAAGCGGTTGGAATTTATTTGATTTCTGGGGATATATAAAGACACCTCCTCTGCGAAACATGTGACCTGGCAGCGGTGGGGAGGCTTGCATGTCCCAATGATGCAGATAGCCGAGCCGCAGGCGCAACCATATTGGATGGGTATCTGTTGAGAGACCAGACAAACGAATGGTTCATCGAAAGGGCGGTAGCAGCCTTTCGGTAGTTGCAAGGGCGGCAGTCTAGATGATTGACTGATACAGCCTTGTAATAATACTCAACATGGCTTAGCTGTGTTGATACTGCTACACAGCTGAAAGCAACGGGAAACTACAGCCGTAACTAACTCCCGAGGACATGCAACTGTCTCTGTATGAATGATGTACTGATGATGGCTTCCTCCCGGGTAAAATATTCCGGAGGTAAACTAGTCCCCATTCGGATCTCCAGGTGGGGACTACACGAGAGGGGGCGATCATCAGGAAGATGGATACTGACGTTCTGCGAGTCGGAGCGTGGAACGTTACAAGTATGAATCGTTGTGGTAGGTTAGAGAATCTGAAAAGGGAGATGGATAGGCTAAAGTTAGATGTAGTTGGTATAAGTGAAGTACGTTGGCAGGAAGAACAAGATTTTTGGTCAGGCGACTACCGAATTATCAACACAAAATCAAACAGGGGAAATGCAGGAGTTGGTTTAATAATGAATAAGGAAATAGGGCAGCGGGTAAGCTACTTCGACCAGCATAGTGGAAGAATTATTGTCGTCAAGATAGACACCAAACCAATGCCCACCACAATAGTGCAGGTCTATATGCCTACTAGTTCAGTGGATGATGAAGAAATGGAAAGAATATACGAGGAGATAGAAGATTTAATACAATATGTAAAGGGTGACGAGAATCTAATTGTGATGGGAGACTGGAATGCAGTGGTAGGCCAAGGAAGAGAAGGTAGTACAGTTGGAGAATATGGATTCGGACAAAGGAACGAAAGAGGAAGTCGCGTGGTTGAATTCTGCACTGATCATAATTTAGTCCTTGCCAATACTTGGTTCAAACACCACAAACGACGGCTGTATACTTGGACGAGACCTGGAGATACTGGAAGGTATCAAATAGACTTCATTATGATTAGGCAGAAATTCAGAAAGCAGGTGTTGGATTGGAAAACTTTCCCAGAAGCAGACGTGGACTCTGACCACAACTTGTTGGTCATGAAATGCCATCTGAAGTTGAAGAAATTGAAGAAAGGAAAGAATGCAAAAAGATGGGATCTAGACAAGTTGAAAGAAAATAGTGTGAGAGATTGTTTCAAGGAACATGTTGCACAGGGACTAAATGAAAAGGCTGAAGGAAACACTATAGAGGAAGAGTGGAGGGTCATGAAAAATGAAGTCAGTAGGGCTGCTGAAGAAATGTTAG
The DNA here is from genome assembly GCF_040414725.1 of Anabrus simplex. Classification (NCBI taxonomy): domain Eukaryota; kingdom Metazoa; phylum Arthropoda; class Insecta; order Orthoptera; family Tettigoniidae; genus Anabrus; species Anabrus simplex. Next base: position 42,958,509 of record NC_090266.1, on the reverse strand, counting down.
GAAGGAAGAAAAGATCAACTAAGAATCAGTGGATAACTCAGGAGATACTAGACCTGATTGATGAACGACGAAAATATAAGAATGCTAGAAATGAAGAGGGCAGAAAAGAATACAGGCGATTAAAGTGGATAGAAAGTGCAAGGTAGCTAAGGAAGAATGGCTGAAGGAGAAGTGCAAGGATGTCGAAGGCTGTATGGTCCTGGGAAAGGTAGATGCTGCATACAGGAAAATCAAGGAAACCTTTGGAGAAAGTAAATCTAGGTGTATGAATATTAAGAGCTCAGATGGAAGGCCGCTTCTAGGGAAAGAAGACAAAGCAGAAAGATGGCAGGAGCATATCCAACAGTTGTATCAATGTAAAGATGTAGATAATTTGGTTCTGGAACATGAAGAGGCTGTTAATGCTGATGAAATGGGAGACCCAATTTTGAGGTCAGAGTTTGACAGAGCTGTGAGTGACCTCAATAGGAACAAGGCACCTGGAATTGATGACATTACCTCTGAATTACTGACTGCCTTAGGAGAAACCAGCATGGCAAGGTTATTTCATTTAGTGTGCAAGATGTGTGAGACAGGAGAAGTCCCATCCAATTTTTGGAAGAATGTTGTTATACCTATTCCCAAGAAAGCCGGTGCTGACATGTGTGAAAACTACCGCACCATTTGTTTAGTATCTCGCCTGCAAAATTTTAACACGAATTATTTACAGAAGAATGGAAAAACAATTTGAAGCTGAGTTGGGAGAAGGTCAATTTGGCTTCAGAAGAAATGTAGGAACACGTGAAGCAATCCTGGTTTTACGTCTGATCTTAGAGGATCGAATCAAGAAGGACAAGCCCACGTACATGGCATTCGTAGATTTAGAAAAGGCATTCAATAATGTTGGTTGGACCAAGCTATTTATGATTCTGAAGATGATAGGGATCAGATACCGAAAACGAAGAATTATCTGCAATCTGTATAAAAATCAGTCTGCGGTGATAAGAATTGAGGGCTTTGAAAAAGAAGCAGCAATCCAGAAAGGAGTGAGGCAAGGCTGCAGTTTGTCCCATCTTCTTTTCATTGTTTACATAGAACAGGCAGTAAAGGAAATCAAAGAGAAATTTGTAAAGGGAATCTCAGTCCAAGGAGAGGAAATCAAGACTATGGGATTTGCTGATGATATTGTTATTTTGTCTGAGACTGCAGAAGATCTCGAGAAGTTGCTGAATGGTATGGACGAAGTCTTGGGTAAGGAGTACAAGATGAAAATAAATAAGTCCAAAACAAAAGTAATGGAGTGCAGTCGAACAAAGGCAGGTGATGTACGAAATATTAGATTTGGAAATGAAGTCTTAAAGGAAGTAGATGAATATTGTTACTTGGGTAGTAAAATAACTAACGATGGCAGAAGTAAGGAGGACATAAAATGCAGATTAGCACAAGCAAGGAAGAGCTTTCTTAAGAAAAGAAATTTGCTCACTTCAAACATTGCTATCGGAATTAGAAAGATGTTTTTGAAGACTTTGGTGTGGAGCGTGGCATTGTATGGAAGTGAAACATGGACGATAACTAGCTCAGAAAGAAAGAGAATAGAAGCTTTTGAAATGTGGTGTTATAGAAGAATGCTGAAGGTGAGATGGATAGATCGAATCAAGAGATCGGATGAAGAGATACTGAATCGAATTGGTGAGAGGAGATCGATTTGGCTAAATTTGACGAGAAGAAGAGATGGAATGATGGGACACATCTTAAGACACCCAGGACTTGTTCAGTTGGTTTTTGAAGGAAGTTTAGGTGGTAAGAATGGTAGGGGTAGAACAAGGTATGAATATGACAAACAAATTAGAGCAGATGTAGGATGCAATAGTTATGTAGAAATGAAAAGGTTTGCACAGGATAGGGTGGCATGGAGAGCTGCATCAAACCAGTCTATGGACTGATGACTCAAACAACAACAACATATAAAGACAATGGGTTGGGATGTAGTACCATATCTGAGGTGCTTGTTTGATTATAGTTTGGTTGAAGGAGCTATACCAATTGTACAGAGAGTTGCTATAGTAGCCCCTGTGTATAAAGGAAAGCGTGATAGACATAAAGCTGAAAATTACAGGCCAGTAAGTTTGTCATGCGTTGCATGTAAGCTTTGGGAAGGCATGTTTTCTGATTATATTATACACTAGGTGACGTACACATGCTGCGCTACGGAATTCTACATTGTATACGGAATTCTAGTGTACATGTTAGCAAGATTGTATTGAATTGCATAGCTCTTAACGTTACCCTAGAAACGCGATGGGGAAGTCACCAAACATATTTTCTCACATGAACATGAATTTTCACTGTAATGATAGACCCGCTTGCATATCATGAATCACAATCAGGTTGGGGAGTTTTCATTATAATGGTAGACACTCACTCTCCACGTGCCGTTTTGGATCGTCAGAAATACTGTCTTAGTGTTTTTCCCAACTGAAATGAACATGTATTACAATGACGTCGGTAGGAATGGCGCGATTAAAAGCTATGCTTTCATATGAAATACTCGATCAAATGAAACACCACACAATTTCTCACTCTTAACGAACAGGACTACACTGCCGATCTAACAGTCCAAAGTTCCAGAGCTGGAGTGACCAAGCCGCAGACAGCCGTGATTCGTGAACACTCTTAGTCTTTTTTCAGTGGGGAGAGGGTCGAATAGTGGAGACTCCCAGGGCAAAAACTATGAAAAATCTGACTTGGAGGCAAATTTTTCCTCCAAGCTAGAGGAGAAACCCGCTTTTCACTGGTAATTTCGAAAAAAAATAAATGTAGAATTTAATAAAAGCGAAGAGGAAGAAGATTTTCAGAAACAGCTCTTTTTGGGGTTGAATGTTGAGTTATTTAGTGAATTGTGGTGCTATAATTTGGAATAGGCCTACATTGTTATTCCAGACCAGGCCGTACTACTACTACTGCTGCTGCTGCTGCTGCTGCTACTACTACTACTACTACTACTGCTACCACCAATACTACTGCTGCTACTACTGCTACCACTACTGCTGCTACTACTACTACTACTACTACTACTACTACTACTACTACTACTACTACTAAGTCAGCCTTTGCCTTAAGTATGCACATTGCTCATTCAAAACAGCACGTCAGAGTAATGATCAGATAAATGGAATACTATGAAGAACCAGTATGTTATGTACCAGCTGTATCAGAAAATGTATGAACCAGAGGAATGGCATGCTAAAGAAGAAAGTTTTCTAACTCCCCGGCTATTTCCCACCAATATTCAGTCAGGCTATTATACGCAACAGTAATCCCATCTATCGGAGTTGAGAGGCAGCATAAGAGACAAATAACGCCACAACAAACAATGGTCAATGTAATGTTATTGTTGATCAATGTTATGCGTTTTCGATATTGTATGCCTTAAACGTAAGGAACTTCATCTTTTGGTCCGTATTGAACTGAGATCACAATTAAATTAGAATCTAGCGGGTGGATCCTAATTTAATTGTGATTGTATGCCTTCACATTTAGTTTTCTTGCGACTCTGAAATACCAGTAACAGTAAATATGTTGGAAGATTGTCCGCCTAGTATAGTATAGTATAGTATAGTATAGTATTGACTAGGCGGACCATCTTCCAACATATTTACTGTTACTAAGTCAATACGGATCCAATCCCGACCATCATGGTCAAGATTGTTAATAAAAATCAGAAATACCACTCATCATATTCGGTATGGTAGAAATACCACTCATCATATTCGGTATGGTAAAGCTGAATAAGACATAAAGGATCGGAAATTGTTATGTAGTACTTTGCGATAGCAACAAAAATACAAATTCATGAATATCTGTGTCATCATAGCCGGTACGGTAAAAATGCATAAGACATAAATGGTTGGAAATTTAATTCTATATAACTGTGGTTATGTAGTATTTATCGATATGACCACTAACAATATAAATATTTGAGAATTAAATTTTAGGCCTTCCTCTAAACTACCATTACGTTCAGCGATTTATAGCCTATATTGTAATGGCTCATTCTGCTACTTTGTATGCCAGTTTTTAATGAGATAGGACCACTAATGACATAAATATTTAAGAATTAAACTTTAGGCCTTCCCCTAAACTATCATTTCTATCAGCGTGAATAAAATTATTTATGCCTGAGATTGTACCGACTTATTCCATGACTTTGCATACCGATTTTCATTAAATTTTCTTTAGCCATTTTCTAGTGATCTGTGTACATACATACAGACAGACAGAAATTATGGAAAAGTAAAAAGTGCAGTTCCTTGTTACTGTGGACATGACCGATACAGAAATACCATTCTTTTCAAATTCTGAGCAATGTATAGACAAAACTCTTATTTTATATTGAAACCGTACAGTGTCCTGTACAGCTCATTGGAATTATACGTGCCTTTCTACTTCATTAAAATCACTCCTAAAGGTCGCGTCATTGGTAGCAGTATGGGCGATGGGGATCGAGGCCAGAAAAACAAAGGGAAGACAGGGCAGGGTCCAAGCCCCCGCGAAAATACCCTCTCAACTTGCAGAGAGAGCTAGAAGAGGACGCGATGCTGGAGTAGTCAGATGCGCCCCGAGGTGTGGCTTAGCTTCCCAGAGTTCCAAACTAACATAAGGAACTTCCGGTTTTTTATGCACGGGTTACGGGTGCCAACGTTGGATTTTGGCGCGTAAAAATGGGATGATATTTTGATCCAGACATAGGAAAATTATGTGAGACACACCAATGAATAGAGCTGAATTTTCTGCGTTTCCCAGACTAAAAATATGTAATAATTTATTCAGGGGAAGAAATGAGGTCACCAGCTGTCCAGATGTAACATATTGCTAACACATGTGAATACAACAGCGTCACCCAAGCTAAGAGTCGCGCTCAAAGATGACTCCACCCCTGAAGGGACGCTAATGAATTAATCAAAGGCGGGAAGCAAATTGCATAAAAACTGCCGATCGTAGGTCCAGCACGCCTTGCTCAAATGAAAGAGGAGATAGAGGGCCACAAGATGCACTATTTAAATGTCTTCAATTCTTGGTATGAAAGGAGCTCTTGTTCTTAATGAACCATGAACGTTTACGCCCCCAGGCTTCCGGCGGGGAAGGTAATATAGGCCGGGCTGGCCATCGCAGAGGACAGTTCTTTGCGGGTCGTTGAGAAGGGACATTGTGTCCCGCGGTGCTCCAGTTTTACAGTCCGAACCCATTGACCGCTTACTAAGAGGGTTATTGTGTCCATCGCGTCGTGAAGTACAAATCCTCTGTGAAGTGTAACGGGAGGCCAAACGAGCCTAGGTGAATTGTCTCTGTGCCGCGTGTCAAACTAGTTAATCCGCGAGCATAATTTACAAACGAGTAGCGGAAGACGGCTGGGACAGTGCCGACTTAAATGAGTCAGTGAAATTTATAAATTGGTATCACCCAAAGTGTTACTCTGAATCCGGGTGCTCGAGTCTCGTGAGCCACCCGATCCCTGCTGTGAACGCGCCCGCCGTGATTTGAAAGACCGGCTTATTCGTGGTGTAAACTCTGGAAATAGAGGCCGTGTGACGAGTGGTGAAGTGTTACCCATTCCGGATTACTGTAAGATTTCAGCTGTGAACGAGTTCCCCAGGATGTTAGACTTGTATGGACCAGGGATGAAGGACTGCACGCCCGCCACCAGCCCTGGGGTCATGCAGCACTAAACTCCACCATGGGTCTCCCGTGGAAGGAAAAACAACGGCCACCAAACAGATGAGTGATGTCCAAATCTAATTTCTTAAGCATGATAATGTAACCGGGGATAGGATTAGCTTTCTTTTGTAAATATCAAAATGTTGTAAGATAATGCATGTCCTAATATGGAAATTTTATTGATCTTTATAATGTTGAAGTAAATTCAAGGGAGCTGAATTCCCGGACGACCCATTTTTTTCTTAATGATTAGCTTATCGTGAGGGTTATATTTTTAGTAATATGTAGAATGTCCTAGCAAATAAGGAAACAAGGTTAGGAGAATATTTGAGTTCCCCTTAGGGGTGGCTGGAAAAAATAATGCTGGCGAGCAGGGAAAACCATGTCAAAATGTTGTTAGTTACTGTCCCACGTGGCTGTCGTATATGCCGGGGAAACTCATGGGTCAGTCAGACAATGCATGCCTCGCTTACACATATAATCAATGCATGTACAGCAAGAGAGAAGAAATCCCGACCGGGAGAGGTATGTGCTGTGTTATTTAGGTAGTTGTGAGGGACCATGTGCAAGTCTCCCGTGATTTTTGATTAATTGGCCAGAATGTCCGGAGTATGTTTTTTTTAAAATCTATAGCCGGGTTGAGACACAGAGGCTGGAGTCTCTAATCTTTGGTCAAAAGATTTAAACTTATGTATATTTCCTGTGCGAGGAACGAGGAGTATGGAAACAGTGGACTGAGGAGTCATATGAGTCCTATGCCCAAGGAAAGAAGATACGTGATACGAGACGTAATGAGAGGGCCGAATGCCCGAGGAATTTACGATGAGATGAGTTAGAAGTGATCGTGCCCACAGTCGGCGTTCAGCGGTAATAATGAGAAGGGAGAGAATAAAAGTGTATTTCTTGGGAACTCAGCGGTAAGATGATGTAAACAAATGAAATGGGCCAGGGATATGTGCCCCGGCTGGCCATGGTAACTGAAAGGGGTCAAGAATCTGCCGTGGCTAATGAGTGAGTGATGGCTGTAGTAGCGAATGACCTTCCCTTTTTTTTTTTCCTCATGAGTGTTTGCTCCGCGCCCCCTCACAACAGAGATGGTCCTGCTGTGCTATTATAGTTAAGGTTTGAGGCTATGGGCTTCCCCCGTAAGTTACTGTTGTTTAACTGGTCCAACTAAAACACTGCCGGCAATGATATTATCACGCTGATTTAGAAGGTATTTAATAAATGAGTAGGGATCTCCCCCAGATATCCGGTGATATGAGACTGTAGCTAGTCTAGGGATTTTCAGAAATCCACAGTACCTCTCGGTCGGGAGTCGGCCAGTTCGACCTTGGATCATGATGGCGCCCTTGAGCGAGCTGCCCCAAGCTTGCGCCTTGGGCCGGAGACAGTGATAACCATGCTGTTTCATTCAAGGAATGGCTCTCCTTTATGCATGAAGTGTGTGTATATATATATATATATATATATATATATCTGTGTATGTGTAGAATTAATGTGCATATATTTTTTTGAGTTCAAACAGAACCTTTGTACAACGTTGCGTGGTCTTGGTGATAGATGAGGAAGTCCGGGGTTTAGCTAAATGGTATGTGTGTTTGTTTGTGTATCATGCAAATGTTTCTTTTAATATGGTAATTATGTAGCGTAGGCCCCGGTTATTTTCGTGCTAAGAACAGGAAGTAATATGTGAGTAGGGACATCAGATCATCTCACGGTGTGATCGACAGAACAATATAAAAAATGTCATGAACGGTATGAACTAATGAGGAAAGATGAACGATAGCAATCGCAAAACCTCAATTACACCGTTATGCAGACGACGCCCATGGGCGATTCATATTTTAGAGTGATCATTATTTCCTTTTCCTCCCATATGCGGAGAGTTCATTGTATAGAGCTGTATCAATTTCTTTAACATGTCAGATTTGAATAAATTAGTATTCGTAACCCCTATTTTATGATTCTTGTCATTTGTAGCAGTGCTAAGCAGTATCCAGTAGGCATTTGAACCCAGAGATCCTACTTTCATATTATATACATAAGGCTCCATCTTAAGTATTTGTTTCCATTTTGTTTTTGTTTTTTTCTCTCTTTCGAACGTACCACTCCCCAAGTGCTCAGGCTGCCGGGCCAGCACAGAAAGTAGGAAGGGGAGCGGTTCGAAGCTTGTTAAGCAATTCGACCCGCTCTTCAATCCAATCTCATCCGTAGGTGTTTACCGTGTTACGTGGAGGCATTCTTATGTGTGGGTCATCCATTCGAGGCCCGGAAGGGTGTAATATATATAAATGTTTGCAAAATTAATAACTGGTTCTGAAGAAGACAGTTCGGTTTTAGGAAAGGTTATTCCACTGAAGCTCAACTTGTAGGATTCCAGCAAGATATAGCAGATATCTTGGATTCAGGTTGTCAAATGGACTATCACAATTGACCTGTCTAAAGCATTTGATAGGGTGGATCATGGGAGACTACTGGAAGAAAATGAGTGCAGTTGGACTAGGCAAAAGAGTGACTGAATGGGATGCTATATTCCTAGAAAATAGATCTCAGAGAATTAGAGTAGGTGAAGCTTTATCTGACCCTGTAATAATTAAGAGAGGAATTCCTCAAGGCAGTATTATTGGACCTTATGTATATATAAATGATACGAGTAAAGGAGTGGAATCAGAGGTAAGGCTTTTTGCGGATGATGTTATTCTGTATAGAGTAATAAATAAGTTACAAGATTGTGAGCAACTGCAACATGACCTCGATAATGTTGTGAGATGGACAGCAGGCAATGGTATGATGATAAACGGGGTTAAAAGTCAGGTTGTGAGTTTCTCAAACAGGTGAAGTCCTCTCAGTTTTAATTACTGCGTTGATGGGGTGAAAGTTCCTTTTGGGGAAGCAACTTATTGTTTCTAATACTCGGAAACATGTTGACGATATCAAATGAATGTAAGGTATGGTGAGCTTGTAATTTAAAATTGCTTAATTTATTAACCAGTCCTATGGAGTTCTTTATGGATTTGTTTGCCGTAAATCTGTAGTGTTGTTTAAGGAATTTCTGAATGAATTTAGCCAATTTGTATAGAGGACTGGGTCTGTAATTTATTATGGGACTGGCTTTTAGGATCCCCATGACAAAAGCTAATTTGAATAAAGAACTCAATACAATCCGTTCAATGGCTAAGGTTAATAGTTTTAGTGAATGCTTTATTGAATGTATCATCAACAAGTTCAGGTACCGTTTACAAACCACTTTGCCCAAAGACAAACCTAATCAAAAGGCATTCGCAATATTTACTTACAATAAGGATATATATATATATATATATATATATATATATATATATATATATATATATATATATATATATATATATATATAAGTTTACTAATATTTTCAAGAAACATAATGTTACGGTTTCGTTTCATACTGATAATAATAATACAGTTGTATTGCACAATTCAGCCTCAGTTAATAGATCGAACCCATATTCCAAATCGGGTGTGTATAGATTTAAATGTAACGACTGTGGGTGCACATATCTATGTCAAACAGGACGAAGTTTTAAAATTAGATACACGGAACATACTATTGCCATAAAATATAACAGATTTTCCGCGGTAGGCCAGCATGTACATGATCTAAAGCATAAATTCACATCTATAGAACAGGATATTGAGATCTTGGAGAGCTTAGGAGAAGGAAGTTTGCTGGATGTTACGGAGGGTTGCTATATACACCTGGATCAGTATTTTAATCCAAACCTTAATTTAAATGAAATTTCTGAAAAATCAAATATTCTTTTTGATTTCCTTATTGAGTTCTTTAAAAATATACATATCCCGGTCAATAGGACGGTGTTTCATATTACGCGTAATAGCTTTACTAGTGGCTTTTTACGACCACGCCCTCCGGAGCTCCAACAAGTTGCCGCTCCTCAGTACCTCCTCCCACTTTCCCCTATTTTCCCCCTTCGGTCCCGGCCAACCTTGGACACTTGATTACTATCACAACACTGCTCGCTAGGTTTCATTGTGCTTCGCATGGACAGCGATCTTTTGAGGCGAGTCACGTAAAAACATTTACGTTATAAGACGCAATTTTCTATATTACCTCTTCAGTCAAGTGATCGTTTATTTCATTCCTATTATTTCAGGTCCGCATTGAACTGGGAACGTTGTACTTGTTAACATCTTAAAGGACCGATTGCTTGTTTCCACCTCACTAGGATAGCTCCATTAAAGCGACTCTGAAGATTTGATTGAAGTATTTTAATACGATTCTACGTCACATTTTAAGAAGTGTGATAAATGAAGCTAATGTTTCTTCAAGACTATTTTATTTTTAAGTTGTTGTTCTATTAAATCCATGTTATTTTATTAGTGAGCAAACCGGTTTGCATATGTTTTTAATTAAGATTTATGACTCGCAAATCTTGGACTTGTAGAAAATATGGACTTTGGGACAGTATAATCGTAAGACAGTTTTAGGTTGTTAATATGGTTTTAAATTGTGTTCAATTTGACGTAGATAAACTTGTGTGATTGCCAATTTTTCCAAGAACCTATATCAGCTGATGATGACGCAAATGTGCGTCGAAACTAGTTCTGATTGAAATATATGTTGTAATTTCATCTAAACAACAGTTTTTATGTATTGAATAAGGTGGATCCAAATTATAATAAAAGTTGCAAGTCCCAACATCATATTTTATGACTACTATTCCTTAGTGTTAATACCATAAGAAATCACAGTACAAATTTTGCAAATTAAATGTTAATTTTTATGTTTATTTATGTTTATTTAACCACATAACGTGGTACTAATTATATTGAATAGGTGGGGTAATAAATGTACTCCTTTTGTAAACTAAGTGAGATTGCTGTTTTCAATACGGAACAAAAATGGGAGTGATGGTTTGTAAGTGGTATGTTCCGAGCTGTCAGCAGAGAGATGGCGTGGAATGACATCACTAGACGAATAAGTTTGAGTGGTGTCTTTAAAAGTAGGAAAGATCACAATATGAAGAGAAAAGTTAGAATTACCGGGCGAGTTGGCCGTGCGCGTAGAGGCGTGCGGCTGTGAGCTTGCATCCGGGAGATAGTAGGTTCGAATCCCACTATCGGCAGCCCTGTAAATGGTTTTCCGTGGTTTTCCATTTTCACACCAGGCAAATGCTGGGGCTGTACCTTAATTAAGGCCACGGCCGCTTCCTTCCAACTCCTAGGCCTTTCCTATCCCATCGTCGCCATAAGACCTATCTGTGTCGGTGCGACGTAAAGCCCCTAGCAAAAAAAAAAAAGTTGGAATTCAAGAGGTCAAATTGGGGCAAATATTCATTTATAGAAAGGTGAGTTAGGGATTGGAATAATTTACCGAGGACCGAGCTCGATAGCTGCAGTCGCTTATTAAAAACATAAATAAACATAAAAATTAACATTTAATTTGCAAAATTTGAACTGTGATTTCTTATGGAATTAACACTAAGGAATAGTAGTCATAAAATATGATGTTGGGACTTGCAACTTTTATTATAATTTGGATCCACCTAATTCAATACATAAAAACTGTTGTTTAGATGAAATTATAGCATATATTTCAATCAGAACTAGTTTCGACGCACATTTGCGTCATCCAGTATTCGGGAGATAGTAGGTTCGAACCCCACTGTCGGCAGCGTTGAAAATGGTTTTCCGTGGTTTCCCCATTTTCACACCAGGCAAATGCTGGGGCTGTACCTTAATTAAGGCCATGGCCGCTTCCTTCCCACTCCTAGCCCTTTCCTGTCCCATCGTCGCCGTAAGACCTATCTGTGTTGGTGCGACGTAAAACAACTAGCAAAAAAATTTACCAAGGGAGATGTTCAATAAATTTCCAATTTCTTTGCAGTCATTTAAGAAAGGGCTAGGAAGACAACAGATAGGGAATCTGCCTCCTGGGCGACTGCCCTAAGTGCAGATCGGTATCGATAGTTTGATTGATTGAACTGGGTTCAAATAGCACTATTGCAAAGCCACTGGATTTTATGGCAAAAATGTTTGAAAGAGGTTTTTTTAAACAGGTCCGCCTATTTTATTGCAATAAATAGATTTTTAATGTATGAACATGCTTCGATCTTTATGGGATCTTCTTCAGGTAACAGTGAGAAATCATGAAGAATATAAACTGGATACGAAGACATTTAAAATGCTTGTTATAACAAACACATTGAAACCTTCTTATAAAAAAATGTTACTGTGTCTTATGTCTAAACATGTTCTTAAAGTGCTGATCCGTGAGATTGCTCATTGATGAGGTAATTGATGCATCGCGGAAATGTAAAATTTAAGGCTGGAATGTTCTCATTTGGTGCGATGGACGTAACCATCATTACAGAGTTTTTGTTAGAATGTTTGTCAACATGGAACTTAATTATAAGAAGCTGTATTTGAATGTCCAAATATTTAGAACAATTAGTTCTTTTCCAGCTCCGGACTGGGTTCATTCATGTGTTGTTGACAATGAATTGACTGTTGGGAACTGATTGATATGTATTATATGCAAATGTCAGACATCAAATATTTTGAAAGCATCATTATCACCTTTCGTTAAAGGAACCAGAAAATTTTCTGTTGTTGAAGTTGTGCAACTTGAAATACGAGCAGGAAATTTAGGTTTCCTGATCTCTAAAACTTCATTTGGTGTTGAATTTCAAGAGATTGATATACAGCAGCAAACAAACGAGGGGGAGGACTGAGGACTTACTGCTATACAAAAGACTGTCAGACGCATAGCTCCAGAAAAGCAAAAACTCCTTAGCTGGGTGTCTCGGTGCTTTTACATTTTTTACCGGAGCATTCCGCGCACAATGCCGAGACTTCCCGAGAAAGAAGTGGGAAAAAAGTAATTCCACAGGATGAAGATGATATCTGACAAGTGAATTCTATATCTTGTATATTTTGCACTTTATTTGCTTTGTTGAATTACAATTTTGATGTTCATGTTCAGCTCTATCATTCTGTGTAATAAGGATAAATACTTAAATAAACATAAAAAAGGAAAATAATATAAAACAAGCTATTATTAACCCATATCTGCCCAAATTATTTTTCTTTGGAATATTGCGATATATTTCGTAAGTACAGATGTTTGTAACCTAAATGAAAGGCTTATGATGATTTTAGGTTTCATTAACATATTATTGCGGAGATTTACCGTGTCGACATGTGTCGACAGTGAGCATGGAACGGGTAGGGTAAGAGACATGCTCAATAAAGGAACTTCGCATTTTAAGCTTATATGAATGTAATAATTAGTCAGTTAGTGAATATTAGTCACATAAGTGGTGAATAAGCAGAAAATATTTAAAAAACATGATTCAAAACGTAAATGTTGAACAGTTTTTCCTCAATTTAGAATGCATACTGTTTCAAAACAAAAGGACAATATTCGTATGTTTATAGTACTTGTTATACACACAATACCAAATTTTGAGCAAGTATGATCACTCTGAAAATAGCAAAAAAGGAAAACTACAAGTAGAATTTCAAAAACAGTTTAGTCTGCGTTTTGAGGTTACACTCTGCTTCTCTTCATCCAGTCTGGTTTAGCGTGAGTGAAATGACTGAAAGCAAAGGACGTGGCGGCCAACGTTACATTTTTGCACTGTTACCTGGCAGCTTTACTATTGTGAGCGCACCGCACTTGCTTCCCTCTTGTTTCGAGGTAGTGGGATACCCCATCAGAACGCACTTCTGGCAACACGCGTGAAGTTACTTTCGTACTCGGTCTTCATGCTTTAGGATGCGTAGCGGCACGAGATAGGATATATGTCCTAAGATGTAGCATGTGAAGCCGGGAAGGTCTAAATTGGGGTCAAACGGTAAAGTTTCCATGCATTGTCCATGGAGACGTTCAGAAGGAACACAATTAGAGGCCAGTACAATTTCTTGTTTTTGATGCTGATGCGGTAACAAGATACATTTTGATCCAATTGATCGACGCTCCCCATGTGCATATTATGCAGAATTATACAGGTTGGCTGAATTACTGTTATGTATTTCATTTCAGCATTACCATTGTACCATTTTCACTTATTTTTGTACACACTAGTTCAGTATCAGCCCGGAGTTGATTACCAGAGAGTCTGTAAATATCTCCACAAGACTCATCATCATCGCTATCCCCGTCACTATGGAAAGCATTTTCAGGTTGTTCTATGTGTATATTAGCATCTAGGATGTTTTGCGATTCCTCTAGGATGATTACGATCTGCTCGATGGTCACTCTGAGAAGAATAAATGAAAATTGTATATCAGTGCTGAGGCAGTCCCATTCGCGCCCACTGTCTACATATGTCGACGTGGAAATTTTTTGCTCTGCTAGACAAAAGCAACTATAAGTCAGCCATAAATGAATTCAAAATCTGTTAAAGGCATGTTTCGTTATTACGTTTACCAGAACAGTCCCATCTTACTTTCAACTGTAACAATATTATAAGAAAATATTACTCACCGCGATGGAAGCATCATCCTCTTGAGTGTATACGGAATGATATTTCATACGCAGCCACGATATAAGGCGCGAAAACGAGTGATTCTTGTTTTCGTGCTGTGCAGTAAGTATCAAACTATGAACTGTAAACAATGCACCTCAAGAATATTATTCAGGTTTACAGATATAAGATTTACAATATTCAGATATTAACGTCGACAAATGTCGACAGTGGGCACATATGGGTTTAACCCCTTGACTTACCATAAGTGTAAAAGATAATGTGTTCAAAAATATATTTTCCAGGAGTTGAAATATTGTATGTGCCATACTTCTTACCACTACAGAAAAACATTCACAATGATGTCACATAGAGACCAGCTGGGACTGTTATAGACATTAAGATTCTTCAGAACTTTCAATTCAACCTGCCTTAATGGTAGCAAAATGTGAGCCTCAGCAGCTTCTTCCTGCTTTCCTGTAAAGTTAGTGAAATGTCACTTATGGTAGTTCACCTCTGATGTCAACACATTAAATTCCATCTCTCAGGATTGGCTGGTTAATTTCTCACTTTTTAGCCTTGGGTTAATAGAAGATAATATTTTATGTAATCAGCAAATTCTTTCCTGGTATAATGGTAACTTGCATATCTCAACTCATGGCACTTGCCACTCTTTCATGCGAGAATTTAGTGTTTTAGTATCAGCTTTCAAACAGCGACTTCGTAAGGTAAAGTTTCATGTACTCTTGACTTCCTGTGCGGAAGATAAGGGTAGTTTGCTTTGCACTGTAGCCCTGAAACAAATCTGACAATCAAGAAAATTCCTCCAGTATTTGTTTGGAGAACTGACTTCAGTGATCTGGTGCCACCTGGAATGTGGGGTATATATTGGCTCATATTGGATGGTTCATTATAATTTATTTAGGACCTAGGTTGCTGAGAGTGTATTCGTGGGATCTATGAGGGAGAGTCAAAAAGTAATTGAATGAATAAAGGCAGGTAAATACGAGAACCATTCTACTTTGGTTTCAATTAAAGGTAAATAAGGATGTAATCCTCTAAGATGAGGTCGAAACTGATTGCAATTTATCGCTTCTTATTTAAGGTAAATTTTATTTTGGTACCACTCCTTTTTGACATAATCATGAACATTATTATTTGTTATAGTTAAATTAAGATTTCCCCTTATCTGGTGATAGAACGTGATGTCCTACTTTTTGACCCATTTCACCTGTGTATTTTGTTGATGAATGGCAACTCTGCTCTTTATCATTCATAGCCGTGCAACTTCCTGCAAATTGATGGCACCATTTCCAATCTTGTTGGACAGACATCCATTTCTCTCTGGATAGGTATGCAATCCTTCTGTGAATGTTGACTCGCTTTGTGTTTTCTGTTGACAGAAAGCAGGTAACTGTGGACACTCATTCATTCAGTGCCTTCTCCATTTTGTATGTCATTGCACCAAGGTTCTTTTCCACTGATGTATAGACCTATCCACTAGCAGTCAGTGGAACAACAAACTAATGTATGCATAAATTGTTGCAATCTCTGTTTCTTAACAATAAAATAGTGAGAATTACTTCTTGATTTACCCTCGTAATGGTCATCAATGTTGCAGTATATTGATAAAATGTTATTTGCTTTCAGATCTGGAATTCACTGCTACATGGTAGCAATACTGTGGTGAATCCAGTGGATGTGAGTTTCAACCAATATAGACTACTTAAGAAAGTGCAAAGGAATATCTTGCTAGGAGAAAAGAAACACTTGCGATCCATACTCGTTCAGAGAGCCCGACTGCAACATGATTTATTGTGTGATCAGAGTATTGTACATTTGACTGCAACACATGGAAAGATTATCAAGAACTTATTGAAACTATCAGTCAGTCATTATGGTGAGGTAAGGAGAAAATATTTATAGTATAGCTCGTAACTGCTCACTTCCCAGTACAATTTAATTTTGAACCTATTTGCTGCTACTGCTGCTGCTACTACTACTACTACAAAATTTCATGTAGGGTAAGAGGGAGTTTTTGTATGTAGCAGGTAATGGTACACTCCCACACTATCTGATCAACACTAGTAAACAGCATGACATATTGCAGGTTTGAATTGCTCGGTGCGACTACAGGACAGCAACATGGGTAGGTCAGGTGAGCTTAGTGCCTTTCACATGTGGTAATAATTAGTTGCCACGTACAAGAGAAATCATCACGGACATTTCTAAGATTGTGAATGTTCCTAAATCGACTGTTAGTGATGTAACTGTAAAGTTGAAATGTGACTGTACAATCACAGCACAATCTGGTTGGTCACATATACTGACACCTAGGGACCAGCAGACATTAAAGAGGGGGGTGCGAGAATACCATTGGTTGTCTCTGGAAAGAATCTCCAGAGAATTTCAATGGAAAAGAATAGGTTTCCATAGATGAGCAGGAGCACATAATCCACATATTTCTCCTCTTAATATAGTCGAACCCCATTTTAACGAATCTCAGGGGGATTTGATATTTCTTCCTTAAAAAGGGGTTTTCCTTAATAGGGGGTTCAAAGAAAATCGGCTATATATCACAAGAAATAACAGTACACTTAAATCTTTAACTAATGTAATATCAAGAAATAATAAATGAACATATTAATACTAAAAACTCAAATTAACACAAAAATAACAGAAAATATTTACAAAACAGCAGACGTTACAAATTTCTTAGTGGTCCATTGGGAGCACAACCTGCAGCAAGGAAAAGAGAAATAGGTATTACTGACTTGCAGTTTTAAATTGAAGTAACAAAGACCTAACATGATTTTAAAGAGATTTGTGAAAAATAGAGCATGAGAACCATGAGAATAAGCTTGTCCAGTACAGTAGTTTCCTTCCTCTTGCCCATATGTCTCATGGAAAGAAATTTTCTCTCAATTTGGTTGAGACTGTTGATGAAATGTTCATCAATGTTGAAGGAGGAGAAGTATCTGCAGACAATATCCAGTCCCTCAACTGCTGCCCTAAAAGCTGGTTCTCTTGGATCCTCCTTCGTCTTCTTCTCCTTCCTCAGTACTTTGTCTTTTTGCATCGTCACAAAAGTCTACAACATCCATCTCTTCTGCTGAGGTTAGGATATCATCATCACAAGTAACAAATTCTTCGAATGTTGTGGCACTCGAATCCTTTGATACAACCCCCCAATCTTCCCTAATGTCATCAGTAGTGTCATCTTCATAAAGAACTTCTGAAATGGCAGCAAAACCTGCATGGCCAAAGCAGTTTTGAATAGTGTCTGTTGTTACTAGTTGCCATGCTGCTACAAACCTATGCATGGCTTTGAGTATATTCAATTTCATTTCCTCATTTCTTTCAAGGAAAGAAATAGCTCTTTGAACCAGGGCCTTCCTGTACTTCATTTTCACAGAATGAATAATGCCAAGGTCTAGAGGCTGCAGGTGACTAGTGCAATTACAAGGAAAGAAAACCACGTTTATATTGCACAGGAAACATATATCTGAAGGATGAGCTGGACATGTCACCAGCAGTATCTTCCTTGCTGCTGATCCCATCTTAGCATCCAAGCTTCGTAAAAATTTCTCTCGCCGCACGTTTTGGAACAAAAGATTGTGCCTTTTTCAGAACGATCAAACCAGCCATTAGAAGCATGGGAATTGACCAAGCCCAGCTTGAGTGAGACTTCTCAAGCTTTTTTGTTTAAGCATGTTTCCTTCAATTGGATCATTCTTGCTCCTTTTTCCCACGAACCATTTCATTAAAATGTTTTCAAGTTCCTCGTACAGCGAAGAATGAATATTCATCCGTATTTTTGCCCTAGAACCGCACTCCACTTCTGCGGTCAGAATTGCTTCCTTCGGCTTCATGATGCCGAACAGCATACAGGATGCCAAGTCATATTTTTTTGCCATCTGTGGTAAAGGTACTTGGCTATCCCATTCAACATCACTAATGCGCCCATCCTGCGTCCAGGTACGACACAAGAAAAATTATCCCGGTAGCTGGTGTTCTCTCAGGGTAATTCTTCGTTAAAAAAAAAAAAAAAAAAAAAAAAGGTTTAGATTAACGTGGATTCAGAGAAAAGACTCGGATCGGGCGCGACATATTTATCTCCGGATGAACGTCTCTATCCCATCGCATTTTCGAATCAGTCAATCACCGCAGGTTATATAGTAAATTGCATTTTAAAAAAATAAAAAAAAGAACTTAAACTAAGTCAACATACATCTAACATCTACAAATCACTAACTCAGCTCGATAGCTGCAGTCGCTTAAGTGCGGCCAGTATCCAGTATTCGGGAGATAGTAGGTTCGAACCCCACTGTCGGCAGCCCTGAAAATGGTTTTCCGTGGTTTCCCATTTTCACACCAGGCAAATGCTGGGGCTGTACCTTAATTAAGGCCACGGCCGCTTCCTTCCCACTCCTAGCCGTTTCCTGTCCCATCGTCGCCATAAGACCTATCTGTGTCGGTGCGACGTTAAGCAACTAACAAAAAAAAAAAAAATATTTAAAAATAAACCATAAGAAGAAATGTATTAAGCTAATTGAATATGAAAGAAAAGAGAATGTAAAATCTGCTGATATTCTTCCAGTTATGACATAACATCGATTATTATATACAGGGATCTCATTAAAGTCAGCGCTGGCTTTCAAGAGAAAAATGGTTTTCATCTCTGACATGAGCTCACATCCTTCACATTTCATCTTGTATGAAAATCATCCAATTATTCAATTACATTATTAAATTAATTATTAAATCAAAAGAAAGTTTATGATTCGTGTTTCTATCATAACACTTAATTTGTTTCAGAAGATACTTTTTTTTAATCTGACCATTTGAATCGCTTTCTTATTGCTTGCATGTAGATGTTTTTATTGAATGACATGCTAAGGTTACTACCCCAATTGCCTTCCAAAATCTTGGCACCTATAATCCTAGCCCATCATATTTACGTATATAGCTAAATCATGAATCATCTCTCGAAATATAAAATAATATACATCACATTCCTAAGTAAAGTAGTTCTTAGTTAACCCTATTCATTTCCTCACGACGTGCATTTGATCTTTCACGAAGCTTATATTCTCATGACAAGTTTATTTAAGTGACTCCTCTAACGTCCAATTATATCTCGATGTTATATGTGTTATTTACTAAGGCTACACACTCATTTCATCTCCCGTTACGTGCATTACCACAATATGTCATTTGCTATAAGTATTTTCCTACAACAGCTGTAATTGACATTGCGGAAACCATTTATTCTTATCTACGCATATGGGTTTGTCATGCATACCTTGTCTTATGTTATTCCCTCGATGAATTTCTTTCAGTGTTCTTGCGTCACATATTTGATGCATATTTGAATATTAAAACATTTAGCATCCATATTTACGTCTTGTTGCAACATATCTTCGTATTACTTTACTTCAATTGCTTCATTTAAATCCATTCTCAACTCTATATCGCTCAATCAATTCATTTAAACCAACAACATATCCATTTTTCATAAATCATAACCACTTCATAAATATTAAGACATATAAAACTGGGTTGCAATTATATTTGCTTACTTTGGATCATCTTTCATCTCATAGAACAATGCTTAACCTCCATCACTTCGTAATTCCATTTAATGACATAATTCGACAAGGAATAACTAGTATCAATCATAATTCCTCTCTATTTCATCCCATAATGACGCTAACTTAGCATGAATGGCTTCACAAAACCCATTAATGAAATCTATGCACTCAAATACCGGTACTCATTTCCAGCTGTGTGTGTAATCTACATTCCTTCTCACAAATAATTGTTTTATAATTTGCTATCGTAATCCACTTGACATGTTCAGCCACTTCTTTCGAGATATCGATCTAGTCATAGCCTAACTTAGTATGGTATCATTCAAACGTATCACTTCACTGAGTCACTTCACTTCTTAAATATTTAACACTTATCGTAAATTATATTAGATAATTATGTCTAGCTTAATTAAGAATTAATGTCTAGCAAACTTAGCTCGTCATTCAGCAATCACGACGTCCTCTGCAGCTCTCTGCGTCACCACTTTGGTCCACGGTTGTTTGCGGTGTGTGGAACGGCTGGAATCTCTTGTTTCATCAGGTCTGGTCTATTGGCCGGTCCATATTCATCTCCAGGTCGGTCCACCTCAGAATTAGCAAGACATCTGCTTCTTCATTCTTGAGCTAATAGTAAAATCCAAGAAGTCCAACAAGTAATCGTTCATTATAAAGTTTCTTAAAATAATATTCTCTTCTCAATAGCCTTATGTCTTTCTTATCAATTTGGAGAATTAAATATTTTATAATGGGTTCATATCTCCGATCTTATTTTTCTAAAAGAATCTGTAATTTCAGGACATTTCTATTCTCGAAAGCGTAATTATTTGTCAATTCTTCTTCTCAGAAAATTATTTCTGTATACTTTTCTTTTCTTTAAACTCTGTTTGTGATGCGCTTCTACGTATCATTTCACTTGGAATCGGCCCAACAGGTGAACGTATTTTAAATAAATTTTCTTATTTTACGCCGCGATTATACTCTTCAATGTCGAATAACAAGTATTAGGCTGTATTTTTCCCTTTTACTTAAGGTAATATCTTCATAATTTTAACTATTGTGGCAATTATTCTCCTCTTCTGTTGCAGCAGAACTAATACACGTCTGCTCTCTATCTGTTCAGTTTTGCAAGTGTGATGATAATAATAATAATGATAATATATTATATTTTACTTGTTTTTCTAAACGATTCATTTGATACTGTTCTGTTCTCTCTTCACAGCCTTTTAAAATTGTTTGTTCCAACTTGGTCATGGCCTCCTATAAACTTCCAACTTAATATTCTTTTCCATACAATTCTGCCTTATGTGGTCCATAGCTCAACTCGACGCCATTTTGGAACACGTCAGAAAATGCGACGGGCACATTTTCTTCCCCTAGTTGGATTAAATATATTGCTTGCAATATATTCACTCTTTTCTTACTTCAGTTCTAAATGTGACTTTGCATTTTTTGTTCTTTGTAATCTCGGTCTTTGATTTCTCCGAGCATCGGGTTCTAATTCTTCTATGGTACGCTATCAATTTATTTCTCCATGGTTAACGTTGTATATTCACTCTGAATCTTCTTTCCTTGATCATCGGCTGTAATCCCACTAATAATTTTGTATACTTTCTCTTTTCTTTTATAGTCTACAGTTCACTTTAGTAGAGAACGTGGGGCGGAATGGAACCTTAAAATTTTTACACAGTGTGATTGGTTGAGCAATGTAAGGATTAAAGATTGAACCATATCATAATCTCGCATCATTTGACATAGTAAACATGTACCCGAACATTCCCACAAAACAAACAATAGAAATCATTGAATCTAACCTAAAAAGCCACAGCAATCTAAGCACTTTAGAAATAGAAGAGTTCATTAAATTACTTAATTTTGCCATTAGTAACAACTACTTGAAATTTCATGATACTATCTATCAGCAACAGGGTTTACCGATGGGATCTTCCGCTTCTGGTATAATCGCCGAAATTTACATAGACTATTTAGAGCACACATACATCAACAAAATAGACAATATATTTTTTGGTGCAGATTTGTTGATGACATTTTTGTCATCATCGATAATAGGTCCACAAATGAAACTGATATATTAGATAAACTCAACACAATAGATTCCCATATAAAATTTACCATGGAAACCGAAAACAATCGCAATATGAACTACCTGGACATAACGACAACTAGACATGATGACCACCTTTCTTACAGAATATACAGAAAACCCACGCAAACCTCAAATACAATTAAAATGGATTCCGTTCACCCCAATACACACAAAAGAGCAGCCTACTATAGCATGATACACAGAGCATTCAATATACAGTTAACAAAAGAAGATCTAAACAACGAATTACAACTAATTCATGACATAGCTAAGAACAATGGATACAAGAAAGAAATGGTTAACAAAATCATTCACAAAATAAAATCCCAACCCAAAACCAAACTAACAAAAGTAGACGAATCCAAGAAAGATTACGCACTATTCACCTTCAATAATGCACACATATACCCCATAATCAACATTTTTAAAAAACATAACCTAAGAATAGCTTTCAGAACTACACACAATAGTACCAACATCATACACAACGTCAGAACAATCAATAGCAACAACAAATACAACCACTCAGGGGTATACCGTATCAAATGTAATAATTGTGAGACAAGCTACGTCGGACGCACCGGTAGAAACTTCCTAACCCGATATAACGAACACATAAATGCGATAAAACACAATCATTTTTCCTCAATAGGACAACATGTCGCAGACTATAAACACAGTTTTACAAACATCGATAACGATATGCAAATCCTAAACATAAACTCCAAAGGCCCCCTGCTCAACATAACAGAAGAATTTTACATTACTCTAGATCAGTACACCAATCCAAATTACAACATAAATGAAATTACAGAAAAAACTAACATCATCTTCAATACAGTTATCCCCGCTCTAAAAAACTCTTACCTTAAGTTAATTGACAAACAGAACGCGACACATAACAGAAAAACATCAAACAACACACCCAGCTCCACCCCTACCCCCACAACAACAACTCTCCCTACCCCTCCTTCCCTCCCCCTCACAGCAGCTAGTATGAGCCCAAGAAGAACACGAAGTAGTACACTACAAGCTCGCACGTCAAACGCAACTCGGCTACACCAACAATAGTAAGTACATATTCAAATTTACACACATAACCTTTAGACATTCCTCCAACATAATATCTCTCATAGCTCAATCTTATCTTCCACAGATAAACATAACACCATTACACAGCTACAAATGGGAAAGGAGCCATTACTTTGAACCCAATTTTACGGACGCCACAGGACAACAAGATTTGATTCTAACATAAGGATACATACATAGCAGAGGTGAACATATTTTAGCCGAATTTTATCCATACATCTGGCACCCTTGTTTTAAAATTGGAAAGTGTTTTATCTCACATGAAGACTAATCTTTTACTCATGCAATTTTACAACCATATCTTTTAAACTCCAAGAACAGCAGCTGAGTGTACAAATGTAAATGGGACTTAAATACGAGAGTTGATGAATTGACCAACAAGCAAGATACGAATGTTCATGTGCACGAAATGTTTTTTATATATTGTATTTTATCCTGTACATATATATATATATATATATATATATATATATATATATAAGTTAGTTTAAGTGAAGATATGTTTTATACACTAATTTTAAGACCTCAACATAATATTTTAGACATACAGTTGCAATATTGTACATACTGATATATATGCCAATTCACGATAAGACATGCCCCATTTGTATGTGACTAAATGCACATCATATAACATTCCTTTGACAATGCAATTTAATCAAAGCTTCATCATATAAATATGTATTCATGGTTCAGCTGAAGATGACCTTGTATATGGGGTCGAAACCGGTCCTGTAGCTTAATATAAGCAATAAAAAAAACAAGTATTGATTGGTGGAAATTCCTTCCTATTTTTAATTGTGTAATTCGTCAATACGGAAATGAAGATTATAGATTACGACAATGTAATTAAACGAGACAAAGTTATTGCTCGTATTTCACAACTTACACTATCATACAACAGAAAACAAGTAAAAAATAACAGAGATAATAAATGTAAGTAGTAAAAAATGGCATAAAATAATATATACTGAATGGACCATTCCGGCCCAAGCATTGAGGTAGAATGGAACCATTGTCAAACTTTTCTCACTTTTATGTAGTTTTCTCGACTTAATGTCTATCTGATGTATTGTTATTGTCTATTATTCTAATGTTCTTTACAGAAATAGTAAATCTGACTCAACAATCAATTAAATCACCGGCAAAATTCACAAACGAATCTAAACTCATCATCCTCATCATCGTCTGTATCTACTCCTGCACATAAATTGTGAGCCCAACTATGACAGTCATTACAGGCAATCCATCTCTCACTAGATTGGGAGTAGAAATGACCACAGTAAAGACACTCTGCTTCACTATTGTCCTCACTAGTCAGATGATTCATCTCGCTTGTTTTTATTTGTAGCTTTCTCCTTGCCCTTAGATTTCTCAGTACACTTCCTTTTAGTAGGGATCTGGTTCATGTTCAGTTTTTTCTTCGCTTTTTGTGCCTGCTTCTCAATCTTCCTTTTTGAAACCTTAACAGACATCTCTAGTTCTGCCTTGTACAGAGAAGAAGTGAGTATTGTAGCTTTTCCCTTTTACCTACTGTTTTTCCTCTTCCTATCCTGAGATTGGACTTTTGGAACCGAAAGGACACCTAGTGGTGTTACACATACACAAGGGAATGCTGTTGACGGACTTTCAGGAGTGATGATAATTAATGTGTCCCATGAACACTGAGGCCGCAAATCATCTGGTGAGACATCTGCTGAACTAAACTTTTCTTCCGCAGATGGTTCTGGATGCTTAGGAGGCTGTATTTGTACACCAGTTTGGACTGATGTGCCTGCTTGATGTTGAATAGGGTTAGGCTTATCATTCAACATTAAAAACTTCATATCTGGTCCGTATTGAAAGGAAATATCATACAGTACAATAGAAGGAAATTTGATTGATCCACCTTTTTTCAATACATAATATGTTGTTAATATGATCACAACATTTCAATTCAGTACTGCTTTCGGTGTCTATGGACACCATCATCAGCTGAAACAGGTCGTATGGACAAAGATATACAAGTATGTAATACATATAATAGACCCTTAGTAAATGACATTAATAGGATGAAATAAAAATATAATGCTTAAAATAATATAAACTAGTTATGTGCTCGCTGGTCAAAGTATAAAATGCAACTGAAGATATTAACAAATGTTTGAAGATATGATCACTTTGAAATAGTTAAGTCTCAAGCGTAGCACTGCTAAACGCTAGGTTAAAATAAATCATGACCGAGCTCGATAGCTGCAGTCGCTTAAGTGCGGCCAGTATCCAGTATTTGGGAGATCGTGGGTTCGAACCCCACTGTCGGCAGCCCTGAAAATGGTTTTCCGTGGTTTCCCCTTTTTACACCAGGCAAATGCTGGGGCTGTACCTTAATTAAGGCCACGGCCGCTTCATTCCCAGTCCTAGCCCTTTCCTGTCCCATCATCGCCATAAGACTTATCTGTGTCGGTGTGACGTAAAGCCAATAGCAAAAATAATAAAAAGAAATCATGGACATCTAAAAACTGTCGTAGTATGCAGTCCTTCCACAGAGTATTGAATATAAAGTTACATAAGTAAGTTTGATGGTAGCTTGTAACACCAACTCAGACTACGGAACGGTTCATCGAAAGGGGGGTAGCAGCCTTTCGGAAGTTGCAAGAGCGGCAGTCTAGATGATTGACTGGTATGGCCTTGTAATAATACTCAACATTGCTTAGCTGTGTTGATAAAGCTACACGGCTGAAAGCAACGGAAAAATACAGCTGTATCTAACTCTCGAGGACATGCAGCTCTATCTGTTTGAATGCTGTACTGATGATGGCTTCCTCCCGGGTAAAATATTCCGGAGGTAAACTAGTCCCCCATTCGGATCTCTGGGTGGGGACTACACGAGAGGGGGCGATCATCAGGAAGATGGACACTGACATTCTGAGAGATGGAGAGTGGAACGTTAGAAGTTTGAATCCTTGTGGTAGATTAGAGAATCTGAAAAGAGAGATTGATAGACTAAAGTTAGATGTACTTGGTATAAGTGAAGTACATTGGCAGGAAGAAAAGGATTTTTGGTCAGGCAACTACCGAACTATCAACACAAAATCAAACAGAGGAAATGCAGGAGTTGGTTTAATAACGAATGAGAAAAGTGGACAGCGAGTAAGCTACTATGACCAGCATAGTTAAAGAATTATTGTCGTCATGATAGACACCAAACCAATGCCCACCACAATAGTGCAGATCTATATGCCTACTAGCTCAGCGGATGATGAGGAAATCGAAAGAACGTATGAAGAGATAGAAGACTTAATACAATATGTAAAAGGCGACGAGAATCTAATTGTGATGGGAGACTGGAATGCAGTGGTAGGCCAAGGAATAGAAGATAATACAGTAGGAGAATTTGGATTGGGACAAAGGACAAAAGAGGAAGTCGGCTGGTTGAATTCTGCACTGATCATAATTTAGTCCTTGCCAATACTTGGTTCATACACCACAAACAACGGCCTTACATGTGGGTGAGACCTGGAGACACTGGAAGGTAGCAAATAGACTTCATTATGATTAGGCAGATATTCAGAAACCAGGTGTTGGATTGCAAAACTTTCCCAGGAGCAGACGTGGACTCTGACCACAACTTGTTGGTCATGAAATGCCATCTGAAGCTGAAGAAACTGAAGAAAGGAAAGAATGCAAAAAGATGTGATCTAGACAGGAGAGAAAAGAGCGTGAGGGATTGTTTCAAGGAACATGTTGCAAAAGGACTAAATGAAAAGGCTGAAGGAAACGCAATAGAGGAAGATTGGATAATCATGAAAAATGAAGTCGGCAGGGCTGCTGAAGAAATATTAGGAAGGAAGAAAAGATCAACTAAGAATCAGTGGATAACTCAGGAGATACTAGACCTGATTGATGAACAACAAAAATACAAGAATACTAGAAATGAAGAGGGCGGAATAGAATACAGGCTATTAAAGAATGAAGTGTATAGAAAGTGCAAGGTAGCTAAGGAAGACTGGCTGAAAGAGAAGTGCAAGGATGTGAAAGGTTGTATAGTTGTAGGAAAGGTAGATGCTGCATACAAGAAAATCAAGGAAACCTTTGGAGAAAGGATATCTAGGTGTATGAATATTAAGAGCTCAGATGGAAAGTCACTTCAGTGGAAAGAAGACAAAGCAGAAAGATGGCAGGAACATATCCAAGAGTTGTATCAAGGTGAAGATGTAGATAATTTGGTTCTGGAATAAGAAGAGGCTGTTGATGCTGATGAAATGGGAGACCTAATTTTGAGGTCAGAGTTTGACAGGGCTGTGAGCGACCTAAATGCTAACAAGGCACCTGGAATTGATGACATTACCTCTGAATTACTGACTGCCTTAGGAGAAACCAGCATGGCAAGGTTTGTAACGGTTCAAATCCCGTTACAAGATGATATCAGTATTTTTATTATTGTATGATTTTATCTGTATATTATTATTATTATTATTATTATTATTATTATTATTATTATTATTATTATTATTATTATTATTATTTTATCTGTGATATTGTTACTATTATTGTAATTATCAGTCTTATTCAATTCGATTTTGTAATGCCTGTTGCTTGCAAGATTGTACTTAGATGTATGTGTAGAATAACACTCAATACCTGTACAGTGAGAATTGTTGTATATATCAGAGATTGGAAGTGACGTTGTTATATTGCTATACCACTGGCGATTCTGCCAAGTCATCGCCACTCCATGGCTACGTCATCGTATTTATTTAGAATATGCGCTCAGAGAGTCAGCTGCCCCGGGGGATTTCACCATTGTATGTAATATCTGTCGTGTAGGTGGGAGTATGTCATTGTTATTTCTGGAGATTACGTAGCTGTGTCAACCAACGTCTATAAAAGGTGGGTGCATATTGTAGCGTCAGTCATTAGTTATACGGATGCAGTACAGTGAAGAAGTCTACTAGATCAAGAGGCCTTAGTTGGTCAGTCAACGAGTGTGAACGAGAGATGGTGAAGACTCAGTGAGCCATTAATTATTGGTCATTGAGAGAGTGAGACCAAAAACTTGGTCTGTCACTTAGTTGAAGACACGGACGCAAGGGCTTACCATGAAGTCAGAGAGGGCAACCCTGGACCTGCCAAGAGGTAATACCATATTGACTTACAAAGAAGTCAGATGATATGGAGAAGAAGCAGTCACAAGGATGTATCTCCAAGTTAGGCGTGACACATCTACAGTAAACACCAGATCAAAGGAATACGTCGTAATTACACTAAAAGTGTTGAAGGTACAGTCAAGTGAATCAGTGAGGGAAATATTTCGTATAAATTGTTAAATGTCCGGTCAAGAAGAATTCAAATTCATGCGTAGTTTCTTTCAGTTGCAATGTCATAATTTCATATTCTCATCTGTTTTATCGCAACAAGACTCACTATTTTTTTGATATATTATTTAAAGAATATATATTGTTCTATCAAACAAATTCATAGTTTTATTTCATTGACAGTAAAATATCTTAACCTCAAAATTAATGGGGAAACTGAACGCCAATCTCCTTTTCCCAGAACTTATATGGTATGTTGTCAAAAGTAAGCTTATTACCCCACACCCTAGAGATAGTCAAGAGTCTCATTCTATTATTGCTGCACTGAGTGGCAGCTGGCGCCCTTCAAATAACGTATGTGTAAGTAAGCAATTAACAAGTAAGTGTGAGTACAAGGTCCGACGAGTGTGTATTTTATTTAATGAATGTTAATTTTTATAATTTCCATTTTAAATGCAGATATTTCATATTTTTCAAGTAAAATGCAGATTTACATATGTTGTAAAGTTAGTCAGCGAATAGGAAAGTCTCAGGTTATTCCATTTATTGTGTAAGATGTATGAGACAGGAGAAGTCCCATCCGATTTTCGGCAGAATGTTTTTATACCTATTCCCAAGAAAGCCGATGCTGACAGGCGTGAAAACTATCACACAATTAGTTTAGTACCTCATGCCTGCAAAATTTTAACACGTATTATGTACAGAAGAATGGAAAAACAAGTTGAAGCTGAGTTGGGAGAAGATCAATTTGGCCTCAGAAGAAATGTAGGAACACATGAAGCAATCCTGACTTTACGTCTGACCTTAGAGGATCGAATCAAGAGGGACAAGCCCATGTACATGGCATTCGTAGATCTAGAAAAGGCATTCGATAATGTTATTTAAGATTCTGAAGGTGATTGAGATCGGATACCGAGAACGAAGGATCATCTACAGTCTGTATAAAAATCAGTCTGCCGTGATAAGAATCGAGGGCTTTCAAAATCAAGCAGCAATCCAGAAAGGAGTGAGGCAAGCCTGCAGCTTGTCCCCCCTCCTTTTGAATGTTTATATAGAACAGGCAGTAAAGGAAATCAAAGAGAAATTTGGAAAGGGAATCACAATCCAAGGAGAGGAAATCAAAACCTTGAGATTTGCCGATGATATTGTTATTTTATGTGAGACCGCAGGAGATCTTGAGAAGCTGTTGAATGGTATGGACGAAGTCTTGGGTAAGGAGTAGAAGATGAAAATAAATAAGTCCAAAACAAAAGTAATGGAATGCAGTCGAACGAAGGCAGGTGATGCAGGAAATATTAAATTATCAGATGAATCTTAAAGGAAGTAGATGAATATTGTTACTTGGGTAGTAAAATAACTAACAATGGCAGAAGTAAGGAGGACATAAAATGCGGATTAGCACAAGCAAGGAAGAGCTTTCTTAAGAAAAGAAATTTGCTCACTTCAAACATTGCTATCGGAATTAGAAAGATGTTTTTGAAGACTTTCGTGTGGAGCATGGCATTGTATGGAAGTGAAACATGGACGATAACTAGCTCAGAAAGAAAGAGAATAGAAGCTTTTGAAATGTGGTGTTATGGAAGAATGCTGAAGGTGAGATGGATAGATCAAATCAAGAGATCGAATGAAGAGATATTGAATCGAATTGGCGAGAAGAGATCGATTTGGCTAAATTTGACGAGAAGAAGAGAGAGAATTATAGGACACATCTGAAGACACCCAGGACTTGTTCAGTTGGTTTTTGAAGGAGGTGTAGGTGGTAATAACTGTAGGGGTAGACCAGGGTATTAATATGACAAGCAGATTAGAGCAGATGTAGGATGCAGTAGTTACGTAGAAATGAAAAATTTAGCACAGGATAGTGTGGCATGGAGAGCTGCATCAAACCAATCTGTGGACTAATGACTCAAACAACAACAACAACAAATGGTTCGTTATTGGACATTATAAATTTTGCAGCTAATTCATTCGTGGTTGCCAGCGTTTTGCACCCGTGTGCTAGGCTGGGCTCATCAGTTGGTACTTAGCACACCTACCAAGACGCCTTGCTAGTGCATACCGTGGAGGCCACTGAGTAGGCTAAATGGAGCCACCTGCAGTGCCAATGGACTATGAGAGACTTTGTCTCATTACCAAAAATTGATGCCTGCTTGGCCATCAGATGATGTTATGCACTAGCCATGCGTCTTGGTAGATGTGCCAGGTACCAACTGATGAGCCCAGCCTAGCACACGGGTGCGAAACGCTGGAAACCAGGAATGAGTTAGCTGGAAAATTTATAATGTCCAATAACGGACCATTTATGTTGGTATTATGCCTGGCTTTGACGATAACACCATTTTTAACTTTGTGGATTTACAGCATAGAAGAATGGAATTCATATTTAAATAAAGGAATAACACTGCCATCGTCGAACAATTCACAGGCCCTACCGTATTCTACATTTGTATGGACAGGGCGAGTAGACTGTACTTCATTCGTCCTGTAGACTCGGTATTAGGCCTATTTTTTAAATTTTTACAAGTTGCTCTACGTTGCACCGACACAGATAGGTCTTATGGCGACGATGGGGCAGGAAAGGGCTAGGAGTAGAAAGGAAGCAGCCATGGCCTTAATTAAGGTTCAGCCCCAGCATTTGCCTGGTGTTAAAATGGGAAACCATGGTAAACCATCTTCAGGGCTGCCGGCAGTGGAGTTTGAACCTGCTGTCTCCCGAGTACTGGATACTGGTGTCACTTGAGCGACTGCAGGTATTGATTTCGGTAAGTAGGCCTATCAGTCGGTACAGCTATTTGAATGGACTTGAGGATTACCCGGCCATCCAATGGTAGTTCGATAATGTATATAGCGCTGTGAACATATATCAGATAGACTTCAGTGACAGTAGGTACATTTAAATAGTTCAAGGTACTTTAGTGTCAGTAGTTACTGTACATTGAAACAGTTCAGTATACTTTGGTGAGGTAAGAGTCTGGATCGCCATTTTCTTTGAATGGACACCAACATTTCATTGCACTATTCTGTTGAAATAAGATGATGACAGTGAAGTACGTGAGTAATGAATAAAGTATTTAACACTGTATGATGTGTATCTGGGTATGCATTTGTTTTTTTTTCTTCTTTACGTCGCACCGACACAGATAGGTCTTATGGCGATGATGGGACAGGGAAGGGCTAGGAGTGGGAAGGAAGCGGCCGTGGCCTTAATTAAGGTACAACCCCAGCATTTGCCTGGTGTGAAAATGGGAAACCACGGAAAACCATCTTCAGGGCTGCCGACAGTGGGGTTCGAGCCTACTATCTCCCGAATACTGGATACTGGCCGCACTTAAGCGACTGCAGCTATCGAGCTTGGTTTTTGTTTGTTGTGTGTGTTTAGTAAGAATATAAATTTGAGAGAAGGTAGTGCCCCTCCACCAATCCTCCTGAGCAGCTGCTGCTGATATTTACAAGTAAAGTCATATGTAGAAAGACAGAGAGATGAATGTGAACATATAATAAGATAAACACGGTGGCAGGTAAGCTCTGGAAGAGGGAGCAATAGAAAAGGAGACAAAGACGTACATGTAAAGACAAATGAACAAGGACAGTCTCCACATCTTCATACAGATTAATCCAATTTCACATACATCCGTTTCTTCTCAGTCCCTGATGAGCTTGTTTCTGGTTTCCAGCTTCATCAAGAGGGCAGCCATCTTTTACAGATCTTCACTCTTGATGTGGGAAGTGTAAGCACAGGTAAAGGTGAATACAGACAGGTGGTAAATGACTAGGAACTAACTGTCGGCAGCCCTGAAGATGGTTTTCCAGGGTTTCCCATTTTCTCACCAGGCAAATGCTGGGGCTGTACCTCTGTTAAGGCCACGGCCACTTCCTTTCCACTCCTACGCCTTTCCTATCCCATTGTCGCCATAAGATCTATCTGTGTCAGTGCAACGTAAAAGCAAATTGGAAAAATGACTAGGAATACAGGACAAACTTAAAAGAGAAAAGGAGTCCAACAGGTCAAAATAAGTAACGCTGACCTATCATTGTGTTTATCCTGTTATGTGTTCCTATCTTTCTATATATGGCTTAAATTGACTGTTGTGTGTTCGTTTCCATTACCTATATTCACAAGTAGCTTTGACTTGACCCTGTACCCCAAAAGTATTCCTTGCCAGGCTTAGCACGTAAGGATATAATTGAACTGTAAACTGAAACTTTTGAATCTATTATCCTTAATTCTTTGAAGGTTGTAGCTATCATAGATTTCAGTATTATAGACTTTAAATTGTTTGTGTACTTTCTGTGTCCAAATTATTCCTACTTAATTGTTCTGGTGGTAATGATCTTGTAGGAAATCAAACACAATACTACTTTTTACAGATCAGAAGAAAAGCACAAGAAAAACTATATTCTGCCTTGGAATATTTCACTGATTCGTATCTGCTACTGACAGATGATGTTATTCAATACCTTAGAGCGGACTCTAACCAGTTCCATGAACAGTTCAAGGTAAGATGTAATTGAGATTATCATTAGCAATTACAAAGCATATTGTGCACAGGATAAAATATTACCAGTCTTTAGTTTGTTCTCTTGGCATAGTCTTTCAAGTGATATGTCATGCATTTCATTGTGTGTACTGTGTGGTATCTACTGGTTGTGCAAATCTTGCAATGAAAACAGTCGACAGCAAACCTCCTGGAAGTTGGGGTCCTTCCATACGCCCATCTGGAAGTTTTTGTGCTGTAGATTTCCCATGGTACTTCTGTTTCTTTTGCTCTTCCCTCTCCTTAGTGATGATGCGAGAGCAGCGGTGGTCACAAAATTAACAATAATAATGTATTAAGTAAAATTCTTATCACACCCAACTGCACTGTTGGTATGTAAATGTATCACTTTTTAATATTGGATCTACTGAGTTCATGATTGCCTTGCCCATACCTGCCAATGCTTCCGATATACCTGGAAACTTTCTGTTTTTTAACTCTCTTCTGATTTTCAGATTTATTTTTACTTCCTCCTATTTTTGAGCAATATAACCTTGAGTACAGTCAATACTCTTCCCATCATCATCATCATCATCATCATCATCATTTCTTCGCTCCAGCAAGCCGGGTGCAGTTGTGTACAAGCCGCCTCCAGTTTGTTCTATCCATCCACAGATGCTGCTCATATATGCGACACCATTTCACATCTCTAATTTCAAGGTCCTTCATTATCTGTTTTTCCCAAACATCACAAGGTCTTCCTCTTGGTCTCTTCCCAGGAACATTGTGGTCAAAGTATGTTTGAGGGGTCCTGTGAGAGTTCATTCTTTTCATGTGACCATACCATTGCAATCTCTTCACTTCTAGAGTCTCCAGCAAGCTTCTTTCCAATCCAAGCTGTTGTCGGATATCCACATTATTTATTTTATCCAGTTTTGTTTTTTGTAGACAAGAACGGAGGAGCTTCATTTCTGTTGCCTGAAGACGACTCTTTGTTGGTCCAGTAAGTGTTGCTGCTTCCAGGCCATACGTCAATGTAGGTACTAGATATATTTTGTACAAGACGATCTTGGACTCTAACGGAAATGTTTCATCCCAAATTATTTGACGTACAGCGTGATAGAATTTGGAAGCTTTCTGTATTCTGTTACTAATCTCTTGATTGAACGTATGCCTGCGAGAGTGGAAGCTGTCATCAAGGTTAAGGGTGGGCCAACACCATATTGAATTCCAGCATTACCGATGGAGGGCGCCACAAACTTGTATTTCATTCTCAGCCAGGTGTCCAGATACTTTTGATCACATAGTGTAGATGAGTATTGTTACTTGGGTAGTAAAATAACTAATGATGGCAGAAGTAAGGACATCAAATGCAGACTAGCACAAACAAGGGAATCCTTTCATAAGAAAAGAAATTTGCTCACTTCAAACATTCATATGGGAATTAGAAAAATGATTTTGAAGACTTTGGTCTGGAGTGTGGCATTGTATGGAAGTGAAATATGAATGACTACTAGCTCAGAATGATAGAGAATAGAAGCTTTTGAAATGTGATGTTACAGAGAATGCTGAAGGTAAGATGGATAGATCAAATCACGATTGAAGAGATACTGAATCAAATTGGTGAGAGGTCAATTTTGCTAAATTTGATGATAAGAAGACATATAAATGACAGGACACATCTTAAGACACACAGGACTTGTGCAGTTCGTTTTTGAGGGAAATGTATCTGGTATGAATGGTAGGGGTAGACCAATGTATGAATATGACATGCAGATTAGAGCAGATGTAGGATCAAACAATCAATCAATCAATCAATCAATCAATACTGATCTGCATTTAGTGCAGTCGCCCAGGTGGCAAATTCCCTATCTGTTGTTTTCCTAGCCTTTTCTTAAATGATTTCAAAGAAATTGGAAATTTATTGAACATCTCCCTTGGTAAGTTGTTCCAGTCTCTAACTCCCCTTCCTATAAATGAATATTTTCCCCAATTTCCCAATTTGTCCTCTTGATTTTCAACTTTATCTTCATATTTTGATCTTTCCTACTTTTAAAGATGCCACTGAAATTTATTCGTCTACTAATGTCATTCCACGCCATCTCTCTGCTGACAGCTCTGAACATACCACTTAGTCGAGCAGCTAGTCTTCTTTCTCCCAGTTCTTCCCAGCCCAAACTTTGCAACATTTTTGTAACGCTACTCTTTTGTTGGAAATCACCCAGAACAAATCTAGCTGCTTTTCTTTGGATTTTTTCCAGTTCTTGATTGAAGTATTCCTGGTGAGGGTCCCATACACTGGAACCATACTCTAGTTGGGATCCTACCAGTGATTTATAGGCCCTCACCTTTGCACCCTTACTACAACCCCTAAACACCCTCATAACCATGTGCAGAGATCTGTACCCTTTATTTAAAATCCCATTTATGTGATTACCGCAATGAAGATCTTTCCTTATATTAACACCTAGATACTTTCAATGATCCCGAAAAGGAACTTTCACCCCTTCAACGCAGTAATTAAAACTGAGAGGACTTTCCCTATTCGTGAGACAGACAACCTGACTTTTAACCCTGTTTATCAACATACCATTGCCTACTGTCCATCTCACAACATTGAGGTCACGTTACAGTTGCTTACAATCTTGTAACTTATTTATTACTCGGTACAGAATAACATCATCCGCAAAAATCCTTACCTCTGATTCCACTTCTTTACTCATATCGTTTATATATATAAGAAAACATAAAGGTCCAATAATACTGCCTTGAGGAATTCCCCTCTTAATTATTACAGGGTCAGATAAAGCTTCACCTACTCTAATTCTCTGAGATCTATTTTTGAGAAATATAGCCACCTATTCAGTCACTCTTTTGTCTAGTCCAATTGCAATCATTTTTGCCAGTAATCTCCCATGATCCACCCTATCAAATGCTTTAGACAAGTCACACGAGTATAAAGGATGAGTTTTCCACCTAATCAATACTTTCTTTTACAAAATGTTTAGAATTATTTACAGTAAAACAGTACCAGTTTCGACCTGTAAATAGGTCATCATCAGCTGTTGGTGAACCTGCTTAATAGCGATTGTATATAATAAAACTTTAGTAAAAACTAATTAAACAAGAATGCCTAATTCTAATATAACAGTAATGTTAAGATATATGCATATGGTACAATTGAAAGGATTTGACTTGTTGGAGTCCCATTCAGATATCTATGCTGTTGCCAACATTATGTCAAACAAGATATATACATATGGTAGAATGAAGGGCTTTGGCATGCTGGAGTCCCATGAATGCCAAATATTCCAAAAATTGTATAGCTGAGGTTAGAAATAGGGTATAGTTCTTCGAGAATAAAGGGTAACCGAGGTTTTGGTGTCAAGTTCAAATATGTATGCAATATGCCATCATTATATCCAACTGTTGTATAGATAGAATGAAGGTGCATTGTTGGGCCTTTTTTGCTGGTAACGTTGCGTTCAGTATATTGAGGTTCTGTAGCTTGTTTGACAATTATTATGTTCATCCTTAGTCTAAGTTACAGTATTGCTGATACATGCTAGTTTTCAGGATCCTTGTTGTGGCATATCATGCTATGTAGGACATATTGAAATTAAAGAAATTAGGCTGATAGAGCTCCCCTCTTCATACCTGTATTTATGCTCAGGTAAATTCAAAAATGTTTTGGGCTGGATATGTCCTTAAGTATAGTTGGGAGTATGTTGCACACTCTTGCGTGAACGTTTTGCTGTGTGCCGGTACTGTTTTAATGTAAATAATTCTAAACATTTTGTAAAATAAAGTATTGATTAGGTGGAAAACTCATCCTTCATACTTGTGTGCTTAAATTATCAGTACGGACAATGAAGCTGATAGATTTTGGTTTAGACAGATCAGTCGCGATACAGTTTATTTGACCTGCTGAATCCAAGATAATTGCTATATCTTGCTGGAATCCTACAAGTTGAGCTTCAGTGGAATAACCTTTCCTAAATCTGAACTGCCTTCTATCGAACCAGTTCTTAATTTTGCAAATATATCTAATATAATCAGAAAGAATGCTTTCCCAAAGCTTACATGCAACTCATGTCAAACTTACTGGCCTGTAATTTTCAGCGTTATGTCTATCACCCTTCCTTTGTACCCAGGGGCTACTGTACCAACTCTCCATTCATTTGGTATAGCTCCTTCAACCAAACAATAATAAAATAAGTACATACTTCGGATATGGTACTTTAGTATATCCCCGGAAATCTTACCAATTCCAGCCGCTTTTCGAGTTTTCAACTTTTGTATCATATTGTAAATGTCATTGTTATCATATGTAAATTTTAATACCTCTTAGGATTAGTCTCCTTCTCTATTTGGACCTTCTACGAACCTGCTACGCAGGTGTAGCAGGGGGGGAAGTGATACTCCTACGTGGCGCGTCCCAGGTGGTGGATAGGGGGGCCTAACCGGCTTGCTGGCGGACTTGAGGGAAATAAAATACCTTTCGCGGACCAAACACACTACCCCCTGCGGGTGGGGGACGCACATGTAGAATACACCCGCGGTATCCCCTGCCTGCCGTAAGAGGCGACTACAAGGGGCGACCAAGGGATGATTGAATTAGAACCGTGAAACTACTCTTGATTCATACCATCATGCGGGGAACACCATGGGTTGCATGTACTTGCGAGTAGTATCACTAAATTGGTACGAAATGGGTTTGTGATTAGTTGCAGTAAAAAGCCTGGCCTGGTGGATTCCAGTACCCGTGCGTTGTACCCATGTGAGAAACACCGTGGGTCTGGGCGTACCCTATGAGTTGTACTGCTATATGAGCGGCACCGTGGGTCAGCGTTGCCTGTGATTGGTACCCACTATGTGAGGAACGCCACGGGAATACCGGCGCCCGTGACTAGTACACCTAGGTGAGGAACCTTACCAGTTTGCGTTAACTATGAGTGGCGCCATTGTGTGAGAAACACCATAGGTCTGCGTTCCCTGTACGAATTGCAATACTTGTGAGTAGTACCATCTTGTGTGGACCACCGTGAGTCTTCGCTACTTTTGATCAGTACCCCAAAATGACAAATACCATGGTTCTACTTTACTCGCGACATGTACCATTCTGTGGGCCCTTAGACGTGAATTTAGCACCCCTTCAGACATCAAGCATCATTGTGCTTTATAAATGGTCCCTTGGTCAGTAATACTCTAACTACCTTCTTTTTGAGTCTGATCCACTGTGTTTGTTTTTTTTTTTTTGTTTTTTTTTTTTTTGTAGGGTTCATGTCCATCCATTCATTCTTCATGACATTTTTTATTTTATTTTGGTCAGGGGATGAATTTGGATGTTTTGTTATTTCATTTCGTACCATTAGGGGCCGATGACCTCGATGTTAGGCCCCTTTAAACAATAAGCATCGTCATCATCATCATCAACTATTTGGACCTGATCCTCGTAACCTACAATCTTTACATACTGCTGATTAAATACTTCAGCCTTTTGAAGATCCTCACATACACACTCCCCTTGTCCATTAAATATTCCTGGAATGTCCTTCTTGGAACCTGTTTCTGCCTTAAAGTACCTATACATACCCTTCAATTTTTCACTAAAATTTGTATGACTGCCAATTATGCTTGCCATCATGTTATCCTTAGCTGCCTTCTTTGCTAGATTCAATTTCCAAGTAACTTCCTTCAAGTTCTCCTTATTTCCACAGCAATTTCTAACTCTGTTTCTTTCCAGTCTGCACCTCCTTCTTAGTTTCTTTATTTCTCCATTATAATAAGGTGGGTCTTTACCATTCCTTACCACCCTTAAAGGTACAAACCTGTTTTCACATTCCTCAACAATTGCTTTAAACCCATCCCAGAGTCTGTTTACATTTTTATTTACCGTTTTCCACCGATCATAGTTACTTTTCAAAACTGCCTCATGCCGGCTTTATCAGCCAATGGTACTGCCTAATAGTCCTACTTTTACCTGGCAAGTTGGCCGTGTGGTTATAGGCACGCGGCTGTGAGCTTGCATCTGGGAGATAGTGGGTTCGAATCCCACTGTTGGCAGCCCTGTAGATGGTTTTCTGTGGTTTCCCATTTTCACACCAGGCAAATGCTGGGGCTGTATATCAATTAAGGCCATGGCCGCTTCCTTCCAACCACTAGGCCTTTCCTATCCCATCGTCACTATAAGACCTATCTGTGTCGGTGCGACGTAAAGCTACTAGCAGAAAAAAAAATCCTACTTTTAAGAGTTTCCTTTGTATCACATTTATTTTCAACTACGACAAAAAGAGCTTCATGATCGTCAACACCATCTATTACTTCGGTTTCTGTATAGAGCTCATCTGGCTTTACCAGCACCATGTCCAGGTTATTATCCCCTCTAGTTGGTTCCATTACTTTCTGAATCAGCTGTCCTTCCCATATTAGCTTATTTGCAATTTTTTGGTCATGCTTCCTATCGTTCGCACTTCCTTCGCAATTGACATCTGGTAAATTCAGATCTCCCGCTACAATCACATTCCTTTCCATGTCGTTTCCCACATAGCTGATTATCTTATCAAATATTTGTGAATCGGTGTCTGCACTACCCTTTCCTGGTCTGTACACTCCAAAGACATCAAGTTGCCTATTATTTTTATAACCGGAAGAAATTATGTGAGGCCATGGCAAACACCACAGAAAACAAGAAACACCAAAAAACAATAATCATCACCAACAAGATGGGGTGACGCCATAATACTCGGTTTACCCAATCAGAGGGCGCAAGCACAACAATGCAAATCAATGAGAAACAAAAGAAGGAAATGAGTAGTAACTCAAGGTTCAAGTCAAAGTTGCTAAAATAAATAAATCCTCCCAAAGAAACCCAGAAAACATGTAATCACTTCAATCCTTGTGAGAACTTCCTTCTCACTCACAAACCTCATAGCAATAAGGTAAGAGCCCAACAACACTTAAGATTTTCACATACGTAAGACAGCTCAACATTAATTACATCGCACAACGTTTCAACTGTCACCCATTCAACCAGTAAACTGACATCCCATTTTCCAACAACAGAAACATACGGAAAAACTTAAAAAC
The DNA here is from genome assembly GCF_040414725.1 of Anabrus simplex. Lineage (NCBI taxonomy): Eukaryota > Metazoa > Arthropoda > Insecta > Orthoptera > Tettigoniidae > Anabrus > Anabrus simplex. Next base: position 42,918,696 of record NC_090266.1, on the reverse strand, counting down.
ACTAGTCAATTGGGAAGATTTAACGACATTTCAACTGCCCTCATTCAAGCCATTATTTTAACTTATTTCAACGTAGGTCCATTTTGAACCAAATATCAACTGTTGTTTACATGCACTAGGCACTCCGAGTGTCTAATGGAGGTGATTAGCCCATGGATACTTCGTCGAACTAATTTGTTTGAATCTAAAATATAATTAGTCAACATAGACATCCAATTTGCATTACGACGTAATGCAACATTTTCACATGACCTGGTCATATCATCACATACAAAATTTCACATCTTGAAGCTAATTCTGATTAACCCATTCACATACCATTTAACTGAAGTTAATTATGCCTTGGTGTACCATTTATTTTCATTACTTTACATGATATCACCGACACTGAAAAAGCATGCTTTACAGCAACGTAATGAGACGAAATCTCCAAACTACTGTCAGATGTACTTTGTGAAGTCTTTATGAATATGGTAGGTCATAAAACAGTCATATTCGTGCATCGCCACCTTGCACCGGTGGCATTCAAATGAAGATTCCTTCCTCAGACCCCGTGTCACACAGGCTTTGCATCTCCGTGATGGGATAACCTTCTGCATTGTTGGGTGTATTTTGGTCGGGAAGTGTCCCCAATGCCTCTCTTGAAGTCTCAGTGGTATATCCCCAGGGCTTAGGTGCCTTATTTTGGATAGTCAGGCAAGGTCACACTTGCCAACAGCTGTTCGGCCAAATTGATCCGGAAGGTGGTAAAGCCCACTCGCTTCTTTTCAGTGTTGAGGAGGGGATGAATGATGTTGGAATTCAGAAGTGTCATGTCCAGCATGTAGAAGTATATTTTTTGTATCCTTTTACATACTTCCTCATCAAGGGGAATAATGCAAGTCTCTGGTAATGGGAATCAACACCACCCTTTCCCCAGTTGTAGTCAACAACAAGATTGGGTCTGAACATCTTTTTTCCATCATACTTTACCACTTCGAGGTAATCTGGCCTTCATTTCATCCACAGATACAGGAAACCAGTGTTCCTTTCCAAATGACATTACCCTTTTTATATCCTCGGCAGCCGATACAAGACATTTACTTGCATAATCATTTACCTCACTGGTTAGATGTTCCTGAAAAGTCTGCTGTTAGAAGTTCATTCACAACTTGTAGTTCGTTGGGGCATTGTACTAGGTGTCTTTGGAAAACACTATTTAACCATTTGCGATGCATGAATGATACTCTGGAGTATTACTTACATGCTCCCAGTTCCATTCCGCTATCGTCTAAAACATGATTAGAAGCCGCTGGTGTGGCATCAGTTGTAGGCCTAAAATTCAGTGACATATTTGACGGCAAAACAGCACTTTGTTCACCCCTGCCAGCGCTAAAGTTTCTATCTCATGAACTACTTTTACTACTTTCCAAATCAACTAAATTCTTCGTCGCTTATTTCTATATCAATGTCATTCTCTTCTGAAAATTCTCATATAATCGCTTTGTCACTCAACATGGAGGCAGCCATGATTTCGCTTATGATGAGGTTGCTAAGATACTGGTTATTCTTTCCGCGAAATAACTGCATGGACGTGTTTATCAAATACATCAATGGAATAAAGCAGTGATTCCATCTGTCAAGGGGTTACCTTACTAATATCAAATCCTTTCACAAAGGAAACCGGCTTGGAGCGGGTCCGGAAATAAACACTACGCGCGGACGGAGGGATCCGTCTTTGTACCGGAGTGCAGTCGAGAGCCAGGATGGAGAGATCCGTCAAAGTACGTCAAGTGGTTAAACTACATCAAGAAGATAATATTGAGGTCCAAAAAAAAAAAAAAAAAGGAAACTAATACAAATTTGGAATGCTTTTCCATAACATTTTACAGTGTAAAATACATGTACAGCAATTGTAATTATATGTATTCTGCACTCATTCACAATATTTGTATATAAATTTTAAACTGTCTTCGAACTGACCATCAAATAAGACTTTAAACTACCATTATTGTCAATACTGTACATATGACGGCCTTGTTTTAAGTAAAAAATCACCAACATGTTCACTGTGTAACATTTTTTAATCAGTTTGATATTTTATTAATGATAAGATCTTGTAAATGTTTTTTTAATGTATTCACTAATGCAACATATTTTTATAATTTCCAACCAGACGTCTGGTAGAATTTTGAGGTATTGATGTGACCGATGATGCCCCACAGAAAGGGGCGAAACATGTCTCAACTATTTTAACGATGGTTAACTAATATGTTAACATCTTGTACTGTAGAGAATAGGTTGAAGTTATAATAAATTTTCTTATATTATTTAAGATTCTTTCAATACGGAAAAAATTATTTTCATTACTTGTAACACACTCCAGTTCCGTGAGAAAATTTCTGCATCCATTATATCATTTCTCAGCCATGATTCAACTCCTATTACAATATATGGTAAATATGTATATCTATTAAAATACTTAGTTGTATTCCTTTCTATACAATACTTCTACAGTTCAACACTAACATTTTTATGTCATCGTTACTTGACTTCCAGATCTATGGACCCTTAGCTCCACTCTGTAGACCACCCCATTTCCCTGAATGTACCTCCCTATTACCCTTGCAAACAAATTTCCTAACTTATACGTACCACTGCAGTTTAACTGAAGGCCATCTGAGCGCAGATCCCTATCTCCTATCCACCCATTAGGATCTAGAAATTTCACTCCCAGTTTCCCACATACCCACTCCATAGTTTCATTTAAATCCCCAATCACCCTCCAGTCAGTATCCGTCCTATACAGTATTCCACTGATAAAAATCTCTGCTTCCTTAAACTGCACCCGTGCTGCATTTACCAGATCCCACACACCTCCAACTATGTTGGTACTTATCTACGTAGAAATTAAAGGTTGAGCACAGAATAGGGTGGGATTGAGAGAACTGTATCTTTGTTATTCTATCACTTATATAATCCACTTTATCTACATACTCATCTATGATCTTATTGATTATTATCTCCACTCCATTCTATTTATTTATTTATTTATTTATTCACGAAGCACAAGATACAGCTACACTGAGCACATTTCACTTGCACTGTCAACAGACTATTTAACAAACGTAAACTCTCATTATAAAATATAACGCACATAACAAAATATAACAAGATCAGGTACACAGTCTACTAATAACAACTGTCCAAATCGAAAACCATGAGAATGTCCATGTTCATAGCTCAGTCGTCGTGGGTCAAGATGGCGGTATAATCCCTTCACATCAACTTATCATTAAGAGACTATTTACAAACCTCTCGAATACACTTTTATTTGATGCTATATCAAGCTCTTGTCTCCTACTAATATTGTTAAAGAGTATTGGGAGGGGGATTAGGAAAGATCGTTGAAGTATTGAGTGCTGAGTATGGGGAATGTGGAGAAGATCTTTGGTTCTGGAGGAGCGGGAAGGAACACGGAGAGAGAAGAGTGAGACAAGATGTTCCGAGCGGTAATGCCCATTTAAAATCCCACGGAGGAAACTCAGGTCAGCTACCTGTCGCGTGATGTGCAGCGGTGACATATTATTTGCCATTAATACCTGCTGCGTAGACAGAAATCTGAGCTTGGGGTTTCTGTTTCTTACAATTGCAGCAAAGAAGGACACTGCTCTGTCTAACTGCTTAGTATTGGAGGGGGAGGCTGTTGTCCAAGTAAGAGAGCAGTAGGTTAAGAGAGGTTGAATGGTCATGAGGAAGAAGTGGCGAAGAGCAATGGGGTCAGAAATTTCTGTGAAGCGATAGAGAATGCCTAGTAATTTCATAGCCATAATTGTATATGTTCCTATGTTGGTCTTAAATTGTAATTTTGTATCGAATATTACACCTAGATTACGCTATTGCGTAACTACGGTGATGGGCTTGTCGAGTAGGTAATATGATGTCGGTAGAGGAGATTTACGTAGTGTTATGGTCATGTGGCTGCATTTTTGTGGATTGAGGATAAGTTTCCAAGTACGGCACCAGTTCAAGAGGGCATTAAGTGAGGACTGTAGCAGAGCTGATCTCCTTAAATATCTTGCAGTCGTCAGCAAAGAGTAGGGTATTGGCTGTTTCATTGAGTTCGGATGGCAGATCGTCCATAAACAAAGAAAACAGCAAGGGGCCAAGAGTACTGCCTTGTGGGACACCAGAGGTGACTGGTAACCATGAGGATGGAGTGTCTGATATTACCACTCTCTGCCAACGGTTATGTAGGAAGCCAGCAAGAAGGGTCAGAAGACTGCCATGTTTATTAAATCGCTCGGAGAGTTTATATGGCAACAGAGTATGGTCTACAGAATCAAAAGCTTTCGAAATGTCTACGTAGCAGATATCCAGCTTTGATTTAGCTGCAATGGCATGTGATGCAAAGCTATGGACAGTGGCCAGGTTTGTTAGACAAGAACCACCTGGTAGAAAACCATGCTGCTTGGTTGAGATATACGGCAAAGTGAATGCTGGTGTATAATTTTTTCAAAGATAAAGGATAGTGTGGGGAGAATAGAAATTGGTCGGTAAGATGAAACATTAAATTTGTTGCCTGATTTGAGAAGTGGAACAAACGAAGAGTTTGAAGAAGGTTATGAACTTCACTTGGTGTGGTAGTTATGCTTGATAGGGTTCTGTTTGAAGCTGTACCAACGGGAGGGAGCGGTTGGTTTTGTAAGGCAGGGGAGAAGTTGGAGAAGAAATACCTGTTGAAGAGTTCATTGCGATCGGCGCTATCTGCTGTTGCATCGTTGTGGTTCACGCTGTCAGGAATCCGCTCCGTCCTTCTCCGTTTGTTGATGAGACTCCATTCGCGCTTGGGATTGCTGCGGATGTTTTCAGTGACAGTGTCTACGTGTGTTTTGTAGTCTCTTCTGACCATAAACCTCGCGTGGCGGCGGATTTTAACGAAGGTATTGTGAGTGTGTGGGTTAGGGAAGTCTTTCCACAGGCACCAAGCTCTATTCGTATTAAATAGTATCAATCTGGTCTCTTGTGATATCCAGTGTTGATATTTGCTGGTAGTAGCCCGTTATGCAGATACGGAGTCTTTAATTGCAGCTTGCAGCCAGTCGTACAGCAGGTCAAGAGCCGATTCGTTATCAGCTATTTCGAGCAGGCTCCAGGGAAGGCATTCCAGGGCACGACACATTGCAGACCAGTCGGCACCCCGTTAGATGTAGGTAGGGCGGTAGGGTGTCCTGCTGTGAGGCTTTGAGGAGGGGTGGGTAAGCAGGAATGTAGCATCGAGAGACTGGCGGTCGCACAGGAAAAGTTTTCTGCCTGGGGTTATTGTTTTAAGTTCTAATGAGGAGAGTATGAAGTCCAGGGTGTTGGGTCGACTGGTCGGGTACATATTAAACTGTTTCAGTCTGATTCCATTAATAAAACTGTCTATAAAGTATGTGTCACAGTTGTTAGCTGACAGTCCGGCAGTTGGAGAAGACCACATTATAGACAGGTTAAAGTCGCCCATTAAAATTACTTCACCATGAGGGAGAGCTGCAATGACTGAGTCCAGGCACTGTCCAGGGTCACAGAATGGGCTGTTTGGTGGTCTGTAGTAACATCCCACAAGTACAGGGCATCGAGGAAAGAGTAGCTCCACCCACACGAACTCACAGTTCCGTTCGAGATCTGTCCTTCGTTTACACGGTAACGCACTGTTCACTGCTAGCATCACTCCACCACCTAGAGTAGCGCGATCACGACGGAATATGCTGTAATTAGCACTGAGTGGTAGTTCACTGTCACTAGTCCACGAGAGCCATGTTTCAGTAAGTCCGATCACGTCAACTTCTCTGAAGTCTGGCAGGGATAGTTCACACTCGGACAGCTTATTGTTTAGGCTTTGCACATTATGACAATAGATGTTTATGTCAGTTTTCATTTCACAAGTGGTGGGACCGGCGTTTAAGTGGACATCTCCAGCCAGTAGTAGGAGGCAAAGCAAGCCCCTAATCGCTGAGCGACCAGGCCTAGGCTTGTTCGGCTCAAAGCTGGTAGGGAGGCGCCTATAAGTCTGGAAAATGGTGCATCCAGTCAGAGAGAACACCGGAATGTAGTAGTTTCTCTCTGCTAGTAGCCATGCAAAAGGAGAACTCACTTTTTCACTTGCACACACCGATTCCTTAACTCGAATAGACCCATGCAGAGAACCGTAAAGCGCAACAACTCTGATTATTACCACACAAACAACACAAACTGCAGCAGCCCTAAGCTTGTGCGTGTGTACTCTAGCTGCCATCTTGGATTGATCATATGTCCTCCATTCTAGCAGAGAGTGTATCCCTTTCTCAATTTCTTCTTTCCTTTTCATCCTTACTTAACCTCACTCAATCCCAACATAGCTATATTCTTCTTCTTCTTGACAATATCATTAGTGTAGCAGGGTAAAAATAGTTTCTTTTACTAATGACTATGTAAAGTGAGGCATAAGCAATTCCTGAACCTCCATCTATTTCAGTTTTAGTTTTATGTGGTTTACTGTCCACGTTTCATATAAATTTTACTTTCTCATCTAGCGTGCAAATTTTCTCTTTCAGTTCTTCATGGCCAAATGACAGATACGTACAATAAATTTCTACTGATAGAACTGCAATTCTTATAACTCAGTATGGCACATGTCAGCTCTCAGCATCATTTTAACGTGTCTCGTTTTAATAACCTGCTTTTCTGTGGTTTCCCCATTTTCACACCAGGCAAATGCTGGGGCTGTACCTTAATTAAGGCCACGGCTGCTTCCTTCCCACTTCTAGGCTTTTCCTATCCCATCATCACTATAAGACCTGCCTGTGTCGGTGCAATGTAAAGCCAATTGTAAAAAAAACTGCGTTCTGTTAAAATGTAAGCGTGTCTCATAATCTTTCTACTTTATCTTTATGTTGCACAGTCACTTCCCATGACCACACCCCTCTGGACCTGCAGCTAAAGCGTGCTGCTAACAATGCCTATTCTAACGTATTACATTGCTAATTTACCTGTATTTCAGCCACAACAGGAACTTCATATGTCTATGGCATTATTTTAACTCTGCTAGTGCAAATCGACAGTCTCATGATCTTTCTCTTTTGGTTAAATGCTGCGTAGTTGCTTCCCACGTCCTGCTTTACACTACTGTATCACACCTCTCCGACTGCCATTAAATAAGCATTTCTCCAAGCTTGACTCTACTAAGTGCTCCCAGAGAGGAATCTATACATTACTGATTAGCATTGTACATAGCAATTGTAATCACTTTACTTTATATTTGTCATGTTTAGAATTTTCTAAAATCTTTTTAAATTTGATGCTTTGGAAGGATTTGTTATTACCTGAATGTTGTTCCGAAATTGTTTGGAAATTCTGTTTTAAAAGTATACAAGCCCTCTAGGCCTGTTCAGTTGTGAAATTACCAGCTTTTCACCCCATTGTGGCAGTGGGCTTATCACTTGGATGGCCACGTGGTGTTCTGTGCACAGTTCAAGCCTTCTCTATAGGACAATGTTATGACAGTGCTCTAGGGAAGACATGTTCCTTGGCTTGTGTAAATGCCTACCTTTGGTTTTTATATAAAAAATTAAAATACCAGAAAGGAGTCATAATTTAATATCACTGATTACCACAAATATATAAGTATTCATGCTTTTTAAGCCTTCTTAATTGCTGGAACTTGAATGCCTTTTATTTGCAGGCAGTGAAATTAAATTATAATTTTCCCTTCTGGGAATTTTATTTTTGATAATTCCCTTTGTTTGTTTGTTTAGTAATTAATTAATTAATTAATTAATCTATTTATTTATTTATTTATTTATTTTTCTCTTTCTGTGTTACAGGGCGTTTTGCATGTTGTTCTTGGAATCAAGTCGAGCTCCTTGTTAACCGTTGCGGACTGGCACCATTTGAGTCGTCTCTGGCCAGCCATTGTAGATTCTGTACCATCTGAGAAACTATCAATTGTGAAATTAATTCAAAACATTTGTGTATTTATGCCCAAGCTTTTTCCAACTGTTGGAGTCATATTTAAGGTAGGTATAAACTTGACTCTGGAATATTCAATACAGTTCAGTTTTAGGTTGTTGTCTGTAGAACTTTACAGTTGTCATACAACGTCAAGCTATACTCTATATACAACAAAAACATATATTCTAATTTATGTACAAATGAAAACCACACATTCTGATTTATAGTTCATTCATGGAATACAGGCACCTGTTAATTGGGAGATCTTTTAATGACTTCTGACATTTTTTACCAGTCATTTTTTATACCCTTACGCAGTTTGTTATAGAGTAACATACCCTTCACATATCTTCACATATCCTTTTATTGTGGTGGAAACTCGTGTGGTAATGATTCCTAATTCTTGTGTTATAATTGTGGGCCTCACTGTTACTTATAGTCTATGATTTGTAGTGCTTAATGAACAGAATAAATTTATATATATATTGCACCCGTCCACCCTCTGAGTCCCAGACTAGCATTAATCTCAGGGGTGTCGGTTCATATTTTAAGTCATCAGAATCATAAATATAGAGGCATCAGTGAACACAGGGATGAACGGGGCATGCAAAAATATAAAGTGGGGGACGTTCAATCATAAACATGAATTTAAGGACTCCATGATAGGACTAGGAAGTGACATTTAAATTTTATCAAGGACATAATATCTAACTACAATAAAAAGATTATGAGAATGGTTTTCTTTGAAAATAAATGCCAGAAGGAGCAGTTTATTGTGCCATCCAGCGCGCTGAGTTTAGATACACTTTCGAAAAACAATGATTTTACAACACATTAAATAATAAGGTTACACAAGAAGGGTTAACAAGCAAGATGTCAACAACTACAGAGGTATATCTCTCCTGCCAGTTGCTTACAAGATATTTTCAACAATACTACTAAACAGAGTAAAATCGATACTGGACAGTCAATTGGGTGAATATCAAGGTGGATTTAGAGAGGGAAGATCTTGCTCTGAACAGATTTTCAACCTGAAATCTATAATTCGACACAGATTAATAAACTCCAAAGACATAGTTGTAACATTTATTGACTTTAAAAAAGCTTTTGACTCTGTTGATAGGGAAACCCTAGATAAAGTAATCCGGGAATTTGGAGTTAAAACTAAATTGGCAAACCTAATTCGTGAAACACTTACAGACACTATCTCGAAAGTAAAATTTATGGGTGAAATATCTCGACCTTTCAAAATAAATACAGGTGTCAGGCACCGTGTTGGTCTATCTCCACTCCTTTTCAATTGTGTCATGGAGAAAATTGTAAGAATTTGGAATGAAAAACTGAAAGAATCCAAAATATTGCCACTCATGCTGGGGAAGAAGAACAAAGGTGTTGCAATAAATTGCCTAGCATTTGCAGATGACTTTGCCATACTTTCAGAAAGCCTTACAGATGCAGCAATGCAAGTCAATCTCCTTGAAAAGACAGCCAACATGGCAGGCTTGAGAATGTCTGCCAAGAGAACAAAAGTTTGACGAATATAAAAAGTACCCCAAAGTTTTTAGTAACGGATATTGGTCAAATAGAAAAGGTAAAGAAATCCAAATATTTGTGTGAGACAATTCAAGAAAATGGTATAGAAAAATCTGCTATAGAGGAGAGGATACAAAAGATTGAAAGAGGATACGGTATAACTAAGAATACTTATAACAAAAAGTGCTTATCAAGAAAACTTAAAATGAAGCATTACAACACAGTAGTGAAACCAGAATGCCTGTATGCCAGCGAATGTCTAGCACTGAACTACAAGCTCGATAAATTAGAAATATTAGATAAAAGAATTATAAGGAAAATATTAGGTCCTCTAAGAATTGCAGAGTTTTGGAAATTAAGAAGTAACAATGAAATTTACCAGAACACAGAAAACGTATCAGAAACAATAAGAAAAAGGAGATTGCTATTTCTTGGACACATTTACAGAATGGATGACAATAGACTAACTAAACGAATCTTCAAGTACCTTTGGGATAAGAAATCAACTACCACATGGATTCAAGAACTCAAGAAAGACCTGGAAAGGAACAACATACGAGAAGAAGAATTATTGGAAAGAGGAGGAGGAGGAGGAGGAGGAGGAGGTCACTTGCTTCACTGCAAGTGGTGACAATACACTTATAATGTCCATCCTGGAAAAGAAACACAAATTCGGGGTATGATTCACTAATTGATCACGTTGGGATCGAACCCGTGTCCGTGATGGTCCACAAGGACGAGCCTGCTTTATGTCGAGAGCCCGAGGATAATCAAATTTATCGTCGGTTTCCCGATTCAAATTAGATTGAGTATTTCCGACAATATCTACAATTCCCGATGTCGGCAATCGGATTGAGTAATGTTACGATGATTAAGGAGGTTTATTTCACAGACAGACGCTATCATTTACCCAGCGGATGCCATGCCAACTGGAATTCGCCTCCACAAATATTTACGCATGTTCTAATTATTGCCGAGCTCGACCACCTGGTCTCAATAGGTCAGTGTTACGATGAGATAACACGAGGTGTAGTGGGAATACCGGGCGATAACCTCCTCTCACCCCTCAAGCAAAATAAGCAAACCGGGTCTTACGGTAGTTACGAGACACCATATGATTATCATATCCGTTCAAATTCTTATGCTGAGGGATATCGTCGTCAGTAATTTAATTTATTATTGTTATGTCTATTATTATTATTATTATTATTATTATTATTATTATTATTATTATTATTATTATTATTATTATTATCATCTACGATTTCTGACACTGCCACATTATGATTATGATCATTATTATTACTGGACGCAAAATACAATTATTATTATTATTATTATTATTATTATTATTATTATTATTATTATTATGAGTTGGTCACGTCCGCAGACATCTCAATATACCGGTCGCATTTCAGATGTTCAATCGTCAACAAAACAATTTCCTATTATTATTATTATTATTATTATTATTATTATTATTATTTTGATCACTACGATTTATCACCGTCCTAACATTATTATCATTATTACTATTATTATTATTATTATTATTATTATTATTATTATTATTATTATTATTATTATTATCGGTTTCACATCATTAGTTATATTCCTCTTTAACACATTTATCATCGTCCCTTCATTTAACACAGTCCAGCTTTAGATCAGCAATACTTATTTTCATTATTATTATTATTATTATTATTATTATTATTATTATTATTGTCATGATTATCAGCCCTCATCATTCTTAATCATCACACCCTACGATCATCCATGTGGAATCTTAACCTCTTTTCATCTTTGGGTCCGTAGTCTTTCAAACCACTCTCTGCGCAGTCCATTTATTTCGTACGTACTATTACGGGTTCGAATCCTGCCCTCTATGTAATTCAATTTTACTCTGTTCCATTGCCCGTATTTGTACACATATTTTCTCTGTGTATATCATTAATTTCATACACTTCTTCGTATCACATTATCTTTCAACACAGCTTCATTATACAGTAAGTGTCCCCATATGGAATTTATCTCTCTTCATATCTCAACATCATTTTATTCAATTATTAACCACAGAGTTTTCAATTGACTTATTTCTCATCGACGACATCGTACCACATATTTATATTCTGACTGCATGATCTTTACAACATCTCTCTTCATATCTGATTTACTTCTGAGGTCATTCTACACAAATAATCACAACAGCCTGAAATTATATTCGCCGAAATTCGATAATCATGATCATGTAATTATTAGTCCTACGTGGTCCGGCTAATACTTGCAAATTTAATATCTGACATTTATTTATAAAATATTGGACCGTAATTTAAACAACACGTTTACTAGCATTTAAGGTTTACTAGCACCAGTATTATTACTCATAATTATTAATTCACAAATTTTAATTATCACATTTTTAATTCCGAATAAAAAACTATTCTGTAATCAATGATTCCCGATTATCTTAACATTTTATCCATTCAAAATTTAATGTAACTCACTGTTCACATTGAAAAACGATATCTCATGAAGTATTATATTATTATTAGTTCGTGACATTCCCTACAAAATTTTGTCAACATTAATAAAAAATTGAACACACCGAAACACGCTGGCATTGCACGTGGCTGGATTTTCCATAGCATTATAATACAAATTGTCGTCAATTGACTGACATAAAAAGCAAACTCTGGGTCAGTTTGAACATTAAACACAAAATCAAATGTCGAGAAGGAAACTCTACTAGATTAATATTATAACCAATGCATGACTTAAAATCTCTACCCTACACCTATGGAATTATATGTACAACAAATTAAATACATTATACGACCCAACATTTACAATACTACAATTTAATTCCGTCCGTTTATACTAAATTTAGAATGGACTCGGGAAGCGATCCATTTTGTTACATGAAGTAACCAAGTCAAAAATAAAATTGTTTCCCTTCCCAGTCATGGTAACATCCCCAAATAAATTTACATATCAGTACTCATCTGTAGTTGAAATCCTTGGCAAGCATTCCGGACGAGAGGCCCATTTGGCCCCTTTCCAGCTTACGCTCCCATAATGACTGGTTTCATTTTACCTTCATATTTTATTCCACATCGTTCACGTTTGTGGGTTACTGTAGTCACGTTGTAGTTCGTGAATCATGGGCAACGGCTGAGTGGCTTAGTAAGTGGTCCTGAGAGTAGGGATACCAGTTGCTATGGAATGGGAGTGGGCATCTCGGACATATTCCGAGTCATGGCCCTCCTTGTGCTCAAGCGGCTAGGACTATACAATTCACCGGTGGTCCATAACCCATTAGAGGAGAGATCCTAGCTTGGAATGTGCAAGTAGGGTAGCATCCTGCTTCATGAACTTACCGATCTCAGAACATTTTAAGCAAGTCTCGGACCTATGGGAGTAACAGAGTCCCACTCCCATTTGACAGGCGAAGGACTCCTTGGAAACAACTTGGCGAACAAAATGGAATTCGATGGGGAGCTATCAATATTAATGGGGCTTATGGAAGAATGAAAGTAGAACTGGCTGAGTCAGCAAAGAGGATGCATCTGGATGTGCTAGGAGTAAGTGATATTCGGGTAAGGGGAGATAACGAGGAAGAGATAGGAAATTATAAAGTGTACCTGACGGGTGTTAGAAAGGGAAGGGTAGAATCTGGGGTAGGGCTCTTTATCAGGAATACCATTGCACTCAACATAGTTTCTGTTAGGCGCGAAAATGAGCGAATGATGTGGGTAGATTTATCATTTGGAGGAATTAGGTCTAGAATTGTGTCCGTGTATTCATCATGTGAGGGGTCAGATGAGGATGAAGTTGACAAGTTTTATGTAGCATTGAGTGACATCGTGGTCAGGGTTGACAGCAAGGATAGAATAGTGCTAATGGGCGATGTCAATGCGAGAGTTGGGAATAGAACTGAAGGATACGAAAGGGTGATTGGTAAATGCGGGGAAGATATGGAAGCTAATGGGAATTGGAAGCGTTTGCTGGACTTCTGTGTTAGTATGGGTTTAGCTGTTATGAATACATTCTTCAAGCATAAAGCTATTCACTGCTACACATGGGAGGCTAGGGGTACCAGATCCATAATAGACTATATCTTAACCAACTTTAAATTCAGGAAATCTGTTAGGAATGTAAGAGTGTTCCGGGGATTTTTTGATGATATAGACCACTATCTGATCTGTAGTGAACTAAGTATCTCTAGGCCTAGGGTAGAGAAAGTGAAATCTGTCTGCAAACGAATAAGGGTAAAAAATCTCCAGGACGAGGAAATTAGACAGAAGTACATTGATATGATTAGTGAGAAATTTCGATCAGTGGACAGAAAGCAGGTTCAGGATATAGAAAGTGAACGGGTGGCATACAGGGATGCTGTAGTAGAAACAGCAAGGGAATGCCTAGGAACAACTGTGTGTAAAGATGGGAAAAGGCAAACATCATGGTGGAATGACAAAGTGAGAGCAGCTTGTTAACGTAAAAAGAAGGCTTATCAGAAATGGCTCCAAACAAGGGCAGAGGCAGACAGGGATTTGTACGTAGATGAATGAAACAGAGCGAAACAAATAGTTGTTGAATCCAAAAAGAAGTCATGGGAAGATTTTGGTAACAACCTTGAATGGCTAGGTCAAGCAGAAGGGAAACCTTTCTGGACAGTAATAAAGAATCTTAGGAAGGGCGGGAATGAAGAAATGAACAGTGTTTTGAGTAATTCAGGTGAACTCATAATAGATCCCAGAGAATCACTGGAGAGGTGGAGGGAATATTTTGAACAATTTTCTCAATGTTAAGGGAAATCATCCTGGTGGTGTTGCGAACAGCCAAGCTCATGGGGGAGGAGGAAAATGATGTTGGTGAAATTATGCTTGAGGAAGTGGAAAGGATAGTAAATAAACTCCATTGTCATAAGGCAGCAGGAATAGATGAAATTCGACCTGAAATGTTGAAATATAGTGGGAAGGCAGGAATGAAATGGCATCATAGAGTAGTAAAATTAGCATGGAGTGTTGGTAAGGTACCTTCAGATTGGACAAAAACAGTAATTGCACCTATCTATAAGCAAGGGAACAGGAAGGATTGCACCAACTATTGAGGTATCTTCATTGATTAGTATACCAGGCAAAGTATTCACTGGCATCTTGGAAGGGAGGGTGCGATCAGTGGTTGAGAGGAAGCTGGATGTAAACCAGTGTGGTTTCAGACCACAGAGAGGCTGTCAGGATCAGATTTTCAGTATGCGCCAGGTAATTGAAAAATGCTATGAGAGGAATAGGCAGTTGTGTTTATGTTTCGTAGATCTAGAGAAAGCATATGACAGGGTACCGAGGGAAAAGATGTTTGCCATACTGGGGGACTATGGAATTAAAGATAGATTATTAAAATCAATCAAAGGCATTTATGTTGACAATTGGGCTTCAGTGAGGATCGATGGTAGAATGAGTTCTTGGTTCAGGCTACTTACAGGGGTTAGACAAGGCTGTAATCTTTCACCTTTGCTGTTCGTAGTTTACATGGATCATCTGCTGAAAGGTATAAAATGGCAGGGAGGGATTCAGTTAGGTGGAAATGTAGTAAGCAGTTTGGCCTATGCTGACGACTTGGTCTTAATGGCAGACTGTGCCGAAAGCCTGCAGTCTAATATCTCGGAACTTAAAAATAGGTGCAATGAGTATGGTATGAAAATTAGCCTCTCGAAGACTAAATTGATGTCAGTAGGTAAGAAATTCAACAGAACTGAATGTCAGATTGGTGATACAAAGCTAGAACAGGTCGATAATTTCAAGTATTAAGGTTGTGTGTTCTCCCAGAATGGTAATGTAGTAAGTGAGATTGAATCAAGTTGCAGTAAAGCTAATGCAGTGAGCTCGCAATTTCGATCAGCAGTATTCTGTAAGAAGGAAGTCAGCTCCCAGACGAAACTGTCTTTACATCGGTCTGTTTTCAGACCAACTTTGCTTTACGGGGCCGAAAGCTGGGTGGACTCAGGATATCTTATTCATAAGTTAGAAGTAACGGACATGAAAGTAGCAAGAATGGTTGCTGGTACAAGCAGTTGGGAACAATGGAGGAGGGTACTCGGAATGAGGAGATAAAGGCTAATCTAGGAATGAACTCGATGAAGCTGTACACATAAACCTGCTTCGGTGGTGGGGTCATGTGAGGCGAATGGAGGAGGATAGGTTACCTAGGAGAATAATGGACTCTGTTATTGAGGGTAAGAGAAGTAGAGGTAGACCAAGACGACTATTGTTAGACTTTGATAAGAGGTATAGAACTAAATGAGGCCACAACACTAGTTGCAAATCGAGGATTGTGGCGACGTTTAGTAAATTCTCAGAGGCTTGCAGACTGAATGCTGAAAGGCATAACAGTCTATAATGATTATGTATGTATGTATTTATGTATTTTATTCCACGGCGATCCACCATTACAGCACTGATTTAATAATTATGACACTGATTTAATATTTTAGCATATTAACACTGACACACTGAAATTAAATTTTTCCATATGATACCACTACGGTACCATAGACCCAATTTTTTCTATGTACACTATTTTATCTTCTTCCTTTTCCCGCACAAAGGACTGGACACAAAACGACAGATTGTCGATTAAGTTGCCCGGTGCGCTTCTCGGTCTCCGACACGGCACATCTGAATTAATATCAGGTTGCACTCTTGATGTGTTCATTATGACGGCGGTTTTATTTCAGCTACCTACAGTACAGGCTCGATTATTCAGTAAGATTTCCATTTACTGTTACTTTCACTGTTACTTTTGAAGAAGATATTTTATCACTCCTTGCTACTATTACATCTTTTACTTGAAATCACAATATACAACTCGTCGGCTCAGACGGTAGCATGATCTGGCGCGATCTATTTTTACTCGACCCGTGGGTGACTGGAACACAACACCCTGATTCCGAGTCACAAGTCACTTTGCTTGAGGTTTGAATACACGTAAGTACGGTCGTCCGTAAAATGAAGTAACGCGTAAAATGAGTTGGTCCCTACAAATGAGTTAGTACGTAAATTGAGGTAATGAGTGTTCCTTCCACTCGTATTTATTGATGGAGGACTTAACTGGTGGATTAGCTTAGGTCATGCTTTGGAGAGGGGTTGGGGGGGGGGGTGGATTTCTCAAATCGGCACTCGGAGTCTGAACTGGAAGTTATAATTGATACCAAATTAATCCCCTTATCTGGAACACACACCTGGTTTAATATGATCTCCTAACGATCGCAGATTTCGGAGATATTAACAGATATCGCTCCATGATAATTAGCGGGTTTCGTGGCGTCTCTAATGGTGTGGTCATCCTTCGACCAATAGCATTCGAGACGCCCTGTTTCCAGGAAATTCAGTCTTCAATTTATTTAATTTGAAGCTTTTTTAGTTATGACAGATGAAAGCCACATGGGTAGGAGACGAAGTAAGAATGGTAGTGGAACATTGCGAGAACAGAAATTATTGAAGACAAAAGGTTTAGACTTTGACACGCACACAAAAATATTTATGCCAGTTAAGAAATCTCCCTCACCACGGGTACGATTTTAAGCTCGTCACTGGCTGTGAAAGCTGAATAATATGATAGCTGTTGAATGTGTACATATCTCCAGTATACTCGACGGTAAACATGCTGATATTGTTCTTTCTTTTAGTTACAATGTGACTGTAGATTAAGGTGCAGGGAGCTGGGGCCTGCATTGAAAATAGATTCGTTTTCTAAATTCTATAAGCAAGACTACCAAACACAAGGAACCTTCCTGATGGGTCTTCTTAGTGTCACACCAGTACAGCGTCGTCGGTACGGAACCTATGATAATCCCTCTGAAAGTCGCCGGCAGGGAACAGTTCGGTATTCTATTCCAAATGGCAAAGGTGATCTTGTTGCAGTGTGTAAAAGCAGTTTCGTGGATATTTTTGCAGTTGGAAAGAAAAGGCTGGAAGTACTTATTAAGAAGAAAAAACTCAGAGATACAACATTCACTGACCACAGAACAAGACACGGTCACTCAAAATGTAGTGACAATGACAAAACGACTATAAAGTAGCACATAAATGGCTCTCCCCGGGATATTAGCCAATACAGCCGAGCAGGATCAAGCAAGGAATACCTCAGTCCTGACCTAAATATTGCAAGACTACTCCCATGTTCAAAGGATATTTCCTGAAAGTACCATCAGTTCCAGTTTTTATTACTGAGTCTTTCTGATAGAGTTTCCCAAATTTTCCGTCCAAAAACCTAGGGAAGGTACCTGCAAGACTTGTGACTTATTGAACATTGAAGTAAAAACTCGTTCAATGCAGTCACTGATGCGTTTAGAGCTTCACCATAGGAAGGCAGAGATGGCACAGAAACTTTTGAAGAAGGACATCAGTTCATCTTAGTTCCCTGACAGCGACACTTGCAGCATATCCAATGATTTGCAGCAGGTTATGTTTATGCCCATATTGACGCATTCTGAGATGTGTTATCGCCGCCAGTTATCTTGTTACTACTTGGGAGTATCGGTAGGTGATAACCTTCAGTCTTACATGTGCATGTGGGATGGGACTCGCTGGTAGGGGTGGAAATGTTATAGCACCTTGCATTCTCAAAGTGTTGAACAGTGGGATAACAATGAAGAAAAACCCTATTGTTTGGAGCGACAACTGTGCTGCATAGAACAAGAATCGAATGATTGTGTTTCTTTTTCTTTTCCTAGTGACAAATGGGTTGTTCACAAGAATAGAACAACACTTTCTTGTTAGTGGGCACAGCTTCCTTCGCTGTGACTCTGAGTTTCTGTTAATAGAGAGGAGGAAGTCAGAGACGGAGGCATTTGTACCTAGTGACCTATGCAAAATGGTCAAGGAAGCAATGGTTGTTAAACCTTTCATTGTAATTTCCATGGATAGTTCACATTTGTTTAACATTCAAGCTGTGGCAGACGAGATAATCCCCACAAAAAATCTGAACATTTCCAAAGCTGTCATCATCACATATGATGCATCAGATGTAGAATATGTGTAAGTAAAAGAGTGTTACATGGAAATAGAAAGGGTCCGTATGGTAAACGTCCTCAAAAAGGGGAAACATGCAAAGACATTCAATCGGCTGTCCTTGAATCCAGTTCCTCAATTAACTCAATTTCCTCAATTGTTCAACCACAATGTAGTACGTCATTTACCTCAAAACAAATTGAATGATTTATCAACTGAACAGCTGTCTAATTTATAGCATAATAAGTGTTGATTAAAAAGGTCTCAACTGGACCTAACTGACCTTACAAACATGACGACTATCAATACCTGTTCACAAATACAGGATCATTACCCAACTTTTGACAAGACAAATTTTAAATAACTACAGGGTTTGGTGTTCAGTGAAGGTATAAACTGATTATGTTTGCCGTTCTAGAACCAAGATGATGTTTGGGTTGTTTGACGCAACCTTTCGTTATCCTACATTACTCTATTTACACAACGGAAAATCTTCCGTTTACCACACCACGAAAGAATATCTATACTGTTCACCACCGTCAGTCACTGCCTAAGCTACGCGTAGAGAAAAAAATCAAGGGAAGGGAATCTAAACTGAAAAAAAAAAATACCCTAATTAATATACAACGTATCATGCATAATTTAAACAATATCAAAATATTTACTACGTAATCAAATCCTTAATTACAATGCCGCATGTTGATTTCAACGTCCTAGGATATCTATCGTTGAAATAACAGGTGTCCATGGCCAAGATTAACGTTTATCATGGCTGCTTTCTCCCTATTTTGATTCACATAATAATAATTAAAACAAACATGGCGCATAAATAGCTAACCAAAATCAGGTTATTACCTACTCACAGTGTTTAATGCAGTGCAGTCTGCGACATCATGTTTCAGACAAGAAAAGAAAAAATCCAAAACACCATTTGATATTATTATTACCTATGAATCATATGGTCCTAGCCATGCTGGATACGTTTGCTTGCCTTATGTAATCATTACACACACAAATGCTTGATAATGAATTGTGTGGGTCTTTAGTTGAAGTTACGTCCATTAATATCACCCTTATGAGTATCTTCTGAATTCGATCTTACCTTGCTTATCAATATTTATTCATTCATTATTATATCATCGTAGATTCATAATTGTACTCTGAACCTCAAGTACATTATTATTATGTATAAAAAGTTTGGCGCACTTCCAAGCATCCGTATTCACGCCCTTAATGATCTCACAGCTTCCCCGCTGAGATTGAGTTCTCTACATCATTATTCTTATTTCATATAACACGTCCGTCAGCTAGACTGCTGACCTATGAATGTCTTCCTCTTTACTCACTAGATACAATTCGTAATTAATGCTCTAGACTCCTCGTCGTAATGGACTGCTCAGCGTTACCATAATTCTCACACAACTACATTGTCAATCGTATCACTAGCCACATAGACTGATTTAACGAATATTAAAGAAAGAATCAAACAATATCAAATAGTCTCAAAAAGAAAGCCTGAACCATGTGAATCGGTTCGACAGAACTCTGCCTGTGCGAAATACCATGAATACAGCCGCTACCTGACCAATATAACTCAAATCTGCCTCGTTGCATGCGTAACAACATTATTAAATCAAAGTGCGTGACTGCAAAACAAATTATACACAAAGTGAAGACTGTGGTGTAGCCCTAATATGAATAATCAGTGATTAAAATTAAACTACAGAATTATCTTTACCAACAGCTTGCGTCCTGTACAAATTCATATTTACATTATTTACAACAAACAACACCTTAGATTAAATTTCACTTGCTCATACTGATGGTTCGGCCGCCGCTTCTCCATAGTCCCGATGGCTATTCAGCTTACGCCATCATGATTGAGACATATGACGGGGTTAACTTGCAGTATCGGACTTTAAACACGATTCGGATCTTCCTATAGTATTGAATCTCACCTCCGTAGACTGCTAGACTGCTGGTCCTGTATCACCCTCCTTGTAACGGGACCACAGGATTACCTTCCCCTAGTTGAACTTCCATGTAGTGTTTACGGTCGAGGTCGTACACCTGTCAGTTCCAAGAACTCCCCTGGTTTGAATGAACTGCAACGGGACATTCCTTGTACAATTGCTGCATGTTCCCAACATTAAACAATTACCGTCTGTCTTTATTAGCAGATCCTAGCCGTAATGTCTATTAGTTTGAATAGCTGATCATTACTTCAAGAATAATAAATCAGAAATACGAGATGCTGCTGCGCTTGCAAAAATCATAGTCTCTGCGACAGAAATATGCACTTTTTAGCCCGATATGCCACGGTTAACTATTTCCTTATCCCATTGGGATCCTTAACTTGAAAAATCTATCACCTCTCCTTGGGCAAAGTCTCATATAGTTTCTAATTACTTAGGTATGACTGATTTAAATAAACGTTCCTAATCGTCGTTCATGAGTAAGTTCAATACAATTTGCAACTTACTCTCGCGATGGCTGTCACTGGCGAACAAATTACTTTAGGAATTACTCTCCACATTATTAGAGTTCGCTGGACACAAAGACTGAGCGTTCGCGAGTCAGTAAGACGAACTGATCTTCCCTCAGTGAGAACATAGAGAACACTCCTCCCCGGGTATGGTAGGCGGGCTTATTTATGTGTTCCTGGGTACGCTGGGCGTGGCGCGTTACCCTGAGGGCTTTGGCGTCACTGGTATTCGTGCGCTGTGGGGGTGGGTTTCCCTCGCACAATTAGTTTTATCACATATGTCCCCTATTCCATTTATTCACTATAAGTTGGATAACAGTATTCGTAGCCATTCCTCTAACTGATGTTCCATTCCACAGCGGTCGTAGGTTTTTCACTTAATTAGGATGCGTGGGAGGTACTATTTTCTGCCGACGATGCATTATATGTGGGTGAAAACTGTCAGCACGTGGTTGGCAATGCAGGATTTGTCTTACGAAGACGCACTTTCATATTTAAAGTCATGTCACCTACAATTAATTAATAAAATCACACTGAAAATATACTATTTTCACCTATTGTCAGGAGCACCAAAAATCTGCCTTCACACTGATCCGATGTCCCGAATCAACTAAATTATCATAGGCGCTTTTTGAAACGAGTAATTTTGAGCTCCCTGATTGGCTGAATTTTACCTAGCGGTACATGGCTTTCTTCTGTATGGAACAAACCATCTCTGTTCGAGGGATGTCTGTCAACATTCCGTCTCACTCGCACAGAACATGTGGTCTCTCCCTCTTTCTGCCGCCTTTGTTCAGTTACTGGTGAAATTTTATGGCGGTAGCGTACTGTCACCGTGAGAAAGTGCTGACCCGAGCACTTAGCTGTTGGCTGAACGTTTTATTTGAGGATGGTAGAGTGTGCAATTATCTTTGGCTGCACCCTAGAATGTGCCTTAAGCATAGTGACAGGGCTCGACTCTGTGTCGCAATTTTTCTTTGACACCCCATGCCGCCTGCCGAAATATCTGCCGCAGTGGCTGTCTCATGTTCTCAAACATCGATTGAGATAATTAATTATTTTTTAAAAACACTAATTCGGCATATGGGTGCAATAGTTACGTATAAATGAAAGTTTAGCACAGGATAGGGTAGCATGGAGGGCTGCATCAAACCAGTCTGTGGACTGATGACTCGAACAACAACATGGTGCTATTTAGAGCTAAAATAATGCCAGTACTAATGTATGGGATGGAAGTTATATGGTCACATCTCACCTAAAAGAACCTATTTGTACTAGAAAGGGTAAGGGCGAGTTGGCCGTGCGCGTAGAGGCGCGCGGCTGTAAGCTTGCATCCGGGAGATAGTAGGTTCGAATCCCACTATCAGCAGCCCTGAAAATAGTTTTCCGTGGTTTCCCATTTTCACACCAGGCAAATGCTGGGGCTGTACCTTAATTAAGGCCACAGCCGCTTCCTTCCAACTCCTAAGCCTTTCCTCTCCCATCGTCGCCATCATACCTATCTGTGTCGGTGCGACGTAAAGCCCCTAGCAAAAAAAAAAAAAAGGGTAAAAGCATTATACGAGGGTTGGGGCAAAAGTCATTGCAACTATTTTTTTTTCTTGAAGATACCAGTCCGGTTGGAAAATGTGACATATACAGACGAAAGGACAGGGTGTTAACTACATGTGTGAACAATGAGTAGCACTCAAATATTGTAACACACTAATTTATTACGGTAGTATACAGAGCAATATGGCCTTCCCGGTGCAAAAGAATGAGAACGCAGTACACATGAAGTTGACATGACAAACCTGGACCTAAAGACCATCAAAGTAGTCCCCTGCTACTGACACCACATGCTGCCAACGATGTGGGAGGCGCTGAGTACTATCTGCCTCAGCATTTGCCACACCACACGTGAATTGGGTCACCTGTTTGTGCACAGCATTAAGAATGTCCTCTCTTGTTGCAAACCGCCTATCACGTAGTGCTTCCTTGATCTTTCGAATGAGATCAAAGTCACAAGGCAAAATGTTGGGAGAGTACGGTGGGTGCTCCAATTCTTCCCATCCCCAACGTCGCAATAGCTGCCCTACACACTCTGCTTTATGTGGTTTTGCCTTGTCGTGCAGAATTATTGCACTGTCCACAACATCCGGACGTTTCTCCCGAACGCCACGTCGTACCTGTCACACCAGGAAGTCCCTGTAGAACTGTGCGGTCATTGTTCTGCCATGTGGAACAAAGTGGCAAAAAATGACACCCCTGACGTCATACGCGACAATCAGCATCAATTTGACTGGGGAAGGAATCTGACGGACCTTCTGCCTCCTTGGTGATCCAGCATGTCGCCACCCCGCGAACTTGCCTTTCAGTTCTGGTTCGTATGCCCTGGCCCAAAATTCATCGATGGCAATTATTCGTTACAAGAGTTGATCACCGTCCTGTTGCTAGCGTGCAAGGTGCTCGGAGCATATTGCATAGCGCACCCACCTTTGAACTTCCGTCAGTGCATGCGGTACCCACCGCGATGCGATTTTGCGCAGTTGCTGCTCATTACACATCCTGTGGATGGTGCGTTTCTCGATGCCACTTGCCTTCTCTATCTCCAGTAGCGTCCATCGTCTGTCTTCATTCAGGAGCTGCTCGATGACAGCACGTGCCACGTCGGACCGCACACTGACAGGTCATCCCGAAAGTTGCTCACCACTGGTTGACAAACGTCCTTTCTGAAACTTTCCTACCCACCGTGCTACTGTACGGTATGGTAGGACATTATTTCCAGGGTCTTCCACTAATTCACTGTGACACCATCGTATTTCTCCCTCAGAGATTGGCTATTTTGATATAAGCGCGCTGCTCAACACGGGTTACTTCCATCTCACACGACACTCACCAACTGACTGATTTCACAGCCCTCGCTGCGCTACTACCAGTTATCACGGAGCCATCTGTTGTTCTGCATACACACTATGCCTGCGGAACTTCCACACGACACATATACGTTTGCGATCCGTTCACATATCTACAAAAAAAAAAAAGTTGCCTTGGCTTTTGCCCCAATCCTCGTACATCAACAGAGCACTAGGAGTGTCAAAGACTACACGCTCCAGACTAGTCTACCTTCTCGCAAGAGAAACATTCCTCATCGGGGATTTAAGGACACACGTGACTCTACCCAACACTAGAGCCTCAGAAATTCTTCTATCAACTTCATAAGCAAAAAGAGAAGAAATACCGCAAGAGTTCTATGGAGCGGGGCCACGATAGACCGGACATGGACAATATCTTATTTTGAGATGAGGCATGTGTTTACTAGACTGGCGGTACACGGTTCTACATTCTCATCTTTAAGAACACATCATACCATGAGCCAGCTGAGATGTGTGAATGCAACTTGTGCGGAAATGCATGTGATTGTTCTCACATAGAACTGTGCAGGAAAAGAACCAAATCAATTAAAGACTATGCAAACCAAGGCACCAGAGTGCAAACTTGAAATTACTTGAATAATTTATATTTGTACGTAATTTTCTTCTATTTGTCTGGCCATTTGCCTGCAATAAAATTATTATTTTACATCGATATCTAGAAAATTGAACAAATTGTTGCTTTCTTCCTCTTTATGAATTTTTTGTTATTGTCGAAATTATTTAAAAAATCCTAAATATGATCACTATTATTTAGTTTACTGTCTATTATGACAAACGTGTCATCCACGTATCTCAGCCAAAGGCGTAGCCTTACTATGTTATTCAAAATTTTAATATGTTCCAAATGATCCGTATAAATGTTAGCCAGTATACCTGATGCAGGGTTGCCCATTCCTAAGCACATTTGTTGATATATCTTTTGATTAAATGTAAAGTAGTTATTACTTAAAACGAATCTCAATACTTTAATGAATTCTTCTATTTCACACCTACTTAATTTGCTGTGACTGAATAAATTATTTTTGATTATATCAGTGGTTTCATTAATCAGTATGCACGGGTACACGTTAGTTATATCATATCAACACTTTTTGTGATGCGGTTGTAGGTTGAATTTATTAAGCTTATCACATAATTCAGTTGAGTTATTAATTGCAAAATTATTGTTAAATGTATAGCGCTTTTCTCAAAAATTGATGTATAAATTTAGAAGTCTTATCACAATAATGTTAGTTTAAATAGCAATCAATATCAAGGATTAGGAATTTATATACTTTCATGTGCAGAGTGCAATTATTCGAATGTTTGCCAAACTGGCCGAAGCTCTCTGATAAGATATCTTGAACATGTAAATGCAGCGAAACACAAACATTTTGCAATGAACGCTCATGTGCAAGAAACTGGACACTGTTTTACAACTATTGAAAGGGATTTAAGAATTTTAAAAAGGGTAAAAATAGGAAAAGTAATGACGGAATTGGAAAATATATACATTCATTTAGATCAGCAATATAACAAGAATAAAAACCTATATGATGAAATTGAAATAAAGAACCTCCTTTTAGTACAATTACCGAAATTAATACAAATGCTTACATCTGAGATATATAAATTCTATAATCAATTTAATCCGACAGAAGTTAGTACCTTATTGATGCTGATAAACTCAACTCCTCCCCTTACTACTCCTAGGCAGCCCTCTCCACCATCCACTGTAGTTATCAATGCACCGCCTACCTTCACTTCCCCTTCCCACTCCCCGCCAAAACGCAAGCTCATTCACACTCAATCATTCAATACAAGGAGCGCAAACGGAACAACAAGTAGTTGTCATGAGGTTGTGAATAACACTAAACAGTTACGCAGCAGAAGGAAGACCGGGCGAGTTGGCTGTGCGCGTAGAGGCGCACGGCTGTGAGCTTGCATCCGGGAGACAGTAGGTTCGAATCCCACTATCGGCAGCCCTGAAGATGGTTTTCCGTGGTTTCCCATTTTCACATCAGGCAAATGCTGGGGCTGTACCGTAATTAAGGCCACGGCCGCTTCCTTCCAGCTCCTAGGCCTTCCCATCGTTGCCATAAGACCTATCTGTGTCGGTGTGACGCAAAGCCCCTAGCCAAAAAAAAAAAAAAAAAAAAAGAAAGAAAAAAAAACAGCAGAAGGAAGGGTAAGTGATAATTCTTTCAATAAGTTTATACAAAATTATAGTCAAAGTCTTCAACATATTTTTTATTTTTATCTCAGATATATCAACAAGTTCAATTCGGAAACTTACGGTGTTCATTAAAATTCTACTTCACATTAGAACGTTTTTATTTTATTAACAAGTTCATTCAAAAACAAGACTGATATATTGACAATATTGGATTTATGCCAATACATATTGTACTATTGTTACTCTAGTAACATCGAGAATAAGACAATGGTTCATAATATAGTCAATTATTAACGTAATAAAATCATTAATATATACAGTGAAGGTTCAAGGACACTTGCACAAGTCAAGAAATACTGAATCAGTATAATCAGCCACATCTCAAATGGTTTTTGAAATGGTTTTAAAATGATGTTCAACAGATGGGTTTCGTCCATAAGTTTAAAGGACAATGTTAATACTAAGATTTTAGACAAATCTGTTTTAACTCAAAAACATAACTTTTATTGTTACATGATCTGTAAAATATTATAAGATTTGTCACTCATGGTTACAAGGCATATTTTAGCTCAATAGAACATGTTCACGATGTTATTGAACCTTGGGTAAATATTAATTGGCTGACGATGCTCACAAAAAGGAGTGAAACATGTACCATGGTAACAATTTAATAAGGATATAAGTCCTCATTCGATGTTCAAGTGACATATCCGTAAGTTGTTACCAATGGAAATTGATGAGTGTTCCGTGCTTGGTTGGTCCTGAAAAGGACTATGCGTAGATAAGTTCTCTTGCATACTTGTTGCTGTGTAGTAGCACCTTTGTGGAAGAATCAGCCGGTTAAACCGTTGCCCAGGGAACGCCCGATTGCATTAACCACAATCTTCGGGGAGGCTTCTTCCTTGTAGGGAGGTGTGGCTACATGTTGAAGAAATGGGGTTTCCGTTCATCTGCTGACTGCGACTGTGGAGCGGAGGAGCAGACAATGGAACACATTGTTAAGGAGTGCCCACTTCGAGCATTTAACGGTGATCTGAGGCTTCTACACTAAGTGACTCCGAGTGCTCTGGACTGGTTGTCAAATTTGGACATTTTCATTTGATATTAGCTTTTTGTGTACTTGTAAAGCCATACGATATATATATAATATAGTCCTCATTAATTTGTTATGTAGTAAATAGATGGTATTTAATAAAATTATAATAATTTGTATCACATGTAGATCTTCAATACAGACAAAAAATTAAATTTTTGACCTTCAGTGGTTCTGTACGTTGAATAATGTGGGCACTTAATTTAAATATATTGAAAGTAGGGTGCGATAGTAAGAAGAATATGCTAATGTACTGAGTGATAAGAATGCATTTTTCCCAATTCAAAAATACAATTTTAATTACTGAGAGCATCACATGTTAATATTTACACACACACGAGAATTGCCATAGTATTGCCTGCCTGGCAATTTTAAACACTGAAATTTATCATATGGGAAATGCCATCAAATGACTTTTATTAGTCTTGGTCACCTGAATCTCATTCTGGCATTCCCAAATAACTCGTTAGCAATGCATGTATACACTTTAATTACACCAGCCTGCAAAAAAAAAAAAAAAAAAAAAAAAAAAGTGTGGTTAAAACGAAAATAGGTGGGTTTTATGAATTTCTTAACGCAGAATTTGAGAAAAAAAATTGTTTTGGCGTATCACGTCTGGTTTAGTAGCAATTTTACAAAATGTTATTTTGTCCTTACGTAAAATTGTTGATACTTAGTATCGATTAAATTTGATATATTAATGTCAATTTCAGTTTGCAAAACGTAATCATATTTTGCATGCATTAAATACACACAAATGCTGCTTTGTAAGCAATTAGATGTTTTGTATTATATTTTTAATGTATATTGAAATTCGTTAAACTGAAGCATAAAGCGCCCATTTAGTTTCAGCTGTACAGTTGGTTTTAAATTAATATAACTGTACCTTGAATAAAAATTACATGGTTACACATACATAGTTTTGTTACTTACATTATGTGCAGGTTAGATTTACATCTCCGTCTTTTCCCGTTTTCTGTGGAATTTCCGGGTTTTTTAACTTCTTGAATGATCTCTAGAAGGGTCATCTCATGCACGACCAACAGTAATCGGCCATCATATTCACATCCCAATGTCCCTGATAGTGTCGTTCTGCATCTTTGAGATTCTGGTGAAACCTTTCCCCTTGTTCTTCACTGACAGCTCCTAAATTTGGAGGGAAATAATCGAGATGCGAAGCTAAGAAATGAAGCTTAAGGCTCATATTACAACAGAGTTCCTTAAACTTGACCAACATTTTCCTTACAATTTCTTTATATTGAGGGTCCTCAATGTTGCTGAAGAATTTAGTCACCCCAACTTTGAACACGTTTCATGCGTCTCTCAATTTTGGTCATCGTGTCTGTGAAATTTTTATCCTTCATCAGTTTACGAATCTGTGGTCGATCAAATACGCCTTCTTTGATTTTTGCATATGATAATGAGGAAAATTTAGTGGATAAATATTGGAAGCATAGGCTACTTTTATCTCATGCCTTTACATACTGTTTCGTCAATTCTAATTTGATGTGCAAGGGTGGAAGTAGATTTTTTTCACGGTCAATAAGCCTTACATTCAAGACTTTTTTGGATTCTGGTTGTAGTTGTTTTCTTTCTGGCCAATTCACTGTATCCCAGTGTTTATCCCGTGCCCTGCTATCCCATTTGCATAGGAAATAGGGAAATTTTGTATAGCCTTTTTGTTGTCCCAACAACAATCCAATGATTTTCAAATCACTGCAAATTTGCCACCCATGCTCGTGATATTTAATTTTTTCAAGCACCAACTTTAAGGTCTCGTATGTTTCAGACATTTTTCTGGAGTGTGCAAGTGGTACGGATGCCAGAACATTTATATTAGGAAGCAAAGAATCAATAAAAACACGCCAGTTACTAGGATGATACTCTTTCTCTCTCAATTGACGTAGAAGATTTGAAACATCCGTACAAAATACAAGTTCATCTTCGAGAGTATAATACTTTCGGACTGTTATCTTTGAAAGGAAACTGCTTTACCAGTCCATCATAAACATTGCATAACGGCTGGGGCTTTTAACACGTCTATTCAAGCGGTCTAAGATGAAAGAGAAACACTCAACTGTCTTATTTTCAATCCTACATACATCGCAGTCTATTGCATATCTGGGGGAGTTTGTTATGAATTTACCAGGAAACCCCCAACTACAAAATGAAAATTTAGACAGCAATAAACGTGTAATAAAATGCAAACAGTAACAAATCAAATCACATAATTGTATTCTAAAAAAAAAAAGTTGAGCGATAACATCTCTCCGCATTACATCTTACGAAATGATGCAGATACTGAAACACCGAATTGTGTCAAAACTAGACGTGATAGGAAGAAATAGCATCATTTTCTGAATCAGGGCAGCGGTTTCCATAAGAATTATATATTTTCTATTTTACTGCAAAATCATGTGGTCTACTGTTATTAATCACTAGGGATCTGTCCCTTTATCTTAATATTGATACCAGTGGGTATCCACTATATTATAACAACACAAAATTATGTGAAAAGGATGACATTGTCGTGAGTAAAACAATATTTGTGCAGTGTCATCGTGTCCTGACATAACTATAAAAGATCCTTCCGCTTATTTATCCTATCACGAAAATCGTGTCGTCGTTTGTCACAAATAAAGTCTACATTATCATATTAATTATACATCACACTATAGAATATACGCATTTCTCTGGGGTAATACCTTATTCCGCTATTTACAAAGCGGATACATGACGTTGGTTATCCTGTAACTCACCAGAAATCAACATACACTGATACAATACATAAAACATAAGCACATATTACAATGAATCATTAACCTATAAATACATAAATACAACATACAATCCACATACTTTAATGCTTTCTGAGAATCTGTGACCCCTTTCAGGTCTCCTGGTGTCGATCCAAGGATGTCGATACCAATCGGGTATCAAACCGTGTTAGCTTGACTTCAAGGTGCTATCTGGAAATCCCTACTGTGGTCTTACTTAAATATAAAATCTGGAGGATTTTTTTCACCTATCGGATCATGAAAAATTTACAGCATTGATGATGAAAAATTTTTGACACATGAATATTCCATACAATGTGAAATGAGAAAAAGCATCTTATGTGGTTTCTGTGAGCGGTTGACAGACTTTAACATAACCTGCACTAGGGACTGGCGCCACCCCTCTTGTTATTCGTTCTGAAGGCCATAAATCTCCCTTCTGAGTACAGTATTGGCTTCCGCCAGTTGAGTAAACCCTCACACTTTCATCCAGATACAAACACGAAATTCTTCATTCAATTATCACGTATTCTCCGGGCATATGATCATTTATGAATACCTTCAAATATCATTCCATGTCAATTCTTCAACTGTACTCAGTATTGGTTCACTTCATCACTCTTATTATTATCATCATTAATATTATGAAATCCGCTTGAGTGGGGCTTTTAAAATTAGGAAATACCATAATATGAAGAACATATTCATTTATAGAATGAGGAGAAAAGGATTGATATAATTTATCAAGGAAATTTTTTCATAAATTTCGAAGTTCTTTGAAAAGTTTAAGAATTGATACGGAATGTACCAGCCAGGCAACAGCCCTAAATTCAGATGATTGATTGAGCTTTGAATGTATTATGTATAAATGATTTTGCAAGTTTTTCATATGACCCAGATTCAAACTGCATATGTGATGCATTCCATGCTACATGGCACAGTGAGGAGATCAATTCATCCCATATATATTCTCACTCTCTCTCTCTCTCTCTCTCTCTCTCTCTCTCTCTCTCTCTCCATCTGAATTAAGTGAATATTATATGACATCAGTCTCTAACTCCAACACTCCGAAAGTATCAGAGACTGCCAAACATTATAGACATCTCACTCCAAGTAACACAGATAAATTCTATTTCATGTACGTACACCCTTCACAGGTAGAGAAAGCAGTCAGATCAATACGAACTAAAGCTAAAGGTCCAGATAATATTCCAATATCCATGATTTCTACCTGCATGGACATATTTCTTCCTGCCCTTGTGCACTTATTTAACTTCTCTCTACAGAATGGAGTTTATCCCTCAGAGTGGAAGCGTGCCAATGTACGTCCTGTGCCCAAAAAGAAAATACCAACAGTCTGTAGTGATTTTAGGCCTATCAACATCCTCTGTGCACTTAGTAAGGCACTAGAAAAAATTGTTCATGAGCAGATATGTGAATATTTGTCTAAATACAACATTCTAAATCCCTACCAATCTGGCTTCAAAAAGGGCCATAGTACTACTACTGCTCTTCTGAAGGTTATAGATGATATACGCGCGGCCACCGATAACAGGCAGCTTACTATCTTATGTCTCTTTGATTTCTCTAAGGCATTTGACTCTGTTAATCATGAGTTGTTTCTTGCTAAGCTGAAGTCAATTGGGTTCTCCCAGAGTGTTCTGTCGTGGTTTGAATCATATCTGTCAAATAGATCACAAAGAGTCACGTTCGTTGACGGTCGATTCTCTAGCTGGGAATCAGTAAACTGTGGCGTACCACAAGGATCAGTCCTCGGTCCTTTATGTTTTTCTATTTATATTAATGACATATCTGAAGTCTTTAAAAGCAGTAGCTTTCACATGTATGCGGATGACTTACAAGCTTACTTCCACTTTTGTCCCACTAACGCATCTTCTTCTATAACGCATTTTAACCATGACATCTCTCGATTGATTGAATGGAGCGCAAATCATAACCTCCAATTAAATGTGGCTAAGACCCAGCTTATTTGCATAGGTTACACAAAACTCCTGAAAACTGTTGACCTCAAATCCCTCCCAGCAATAAAAATTCTAGAGACAGATATTCATTATAGTGACACCGTTAACAATCTAGGTCTAATTTTCGACAGAACCTTATCCTGGTCTGATCATACGTCAAATGTAATCCGAAAAGTTGTGTCATCCATGCATATTTTGAAACATAACGTGTCATGTACACCACCTTTCATGCGAAAACTACTTGTTCAAAGTCTTATATTTCCAATAATTGACTATGGTTCAGTCGTATACAACGACTTATCTGAAACTTTGAACATAAAACTACAGAGGGTACAAAACGCATGTGTTCGTTACGTTACAAATGCCAGGCGTGATGAACACATAACAGCCTATTACATACAGCTACAATGGTTGAAACTCCATGAACGTCGGGAAATCTCAGTAGCTGTTGCTACGCAGAAAATTCTCAAACTGAAGACACCATCCTACCTTTATAATGCATTTAAACCTATGGAGTCGGTACATAACAGAGATAATAGATTTACAAAAACCACCCTTCAAATTCCCCTTCATCGTACCACTAAATTTAACAAATCCTTTGTTTGCACTGCATCACGTATCTTCAACGTCTTTAATCTTCACCGTTTCGCAAGTAACACTAACTGTACCCAACTAAAGCAGTTCTTAACATCTGTCTTTCTGGAGGAGTACGCAAGAGGCTGAGATCAGGCATTCTTGTGTCGAACAATCAGGAATATGTATATTTCGAAGAAAATTGTTTCTCTGCTTTAGCTTTATATTCTTTAAACCCATGTAGTCCAGAATAACAGAAGGGCTTAATGATTTACTTTCTTACTTATTATATAATGTATGTCTTAACCTTACTGGATGTGGTATCTGTATTTTCATTTTTTTTTTTAAGTTTCTTGTTTAGTTTAATACTTTAATATTATAAAAATGTAGTTACTGTTTTCATAAATCTGCATTGTATTATAAGAAGATGCTGCATAAAGGGGCTTTTCAGTCTCAGTGGCATGTAAATCATGATCAATAAATTCAATTCAATTCAGTTCAATTCAAAACAATTCTCTCATTATGCTCTGAAAGTGATTTAGAGTGAGAATTCTTTTTTCCTTTTTAAATGCTATTTGTTACGGGCATCGACCCCTACTTGCGCCATATGATATGAACCTGCATGTTATTGGAATTGGGGAAGTGTAGAGTTTTGAATGTGAGAAAAGGAACATTAAGGATGACATAAACACCAAGTCCCCAGGCCAGGGATATTAATCATTTACAATTAAAAAACCCTGACCCAGCCAGAAATCGAACCGAGGGCTGCCGGGTGACAGGCGGGCACGTTGCCCCCTACACTTTGGGGCCGGACAGAGAGTAAGAAGTTACTGCTAAACAGTATTTATCTCTCAGGTGGCTTGTCAATTATTTTAATATAAATGTAAAATGGTTTAGTGTTTATTTTCTCTGATCATGGCAAAATTAGAGCTAGAGAACTGGTATTAATTTATTATAAATAAATTGAGGTCTAGCAGCCTGTTTTATTTTTAAATTCAGTTGCAGACAGCAAAGAATATTGTTTAACAACTTCTCATTATTTCAGGTTTCTGATGGCTGTATTGCAGCTGCACGACGACTGCACAAGGAACCATTACCTGAGGATCAAGGAATAGAACGAGAAAACGAACGGAATGAGTTTAATTTGTCGTGTGTACGTCAACTAGAAACATCTCTGCTTAATTGCTTGGCCAGGCCTGACTTGTAAGTATTATTCACGGTGCATTCATTACTTGTGAACTCCATATTTCTTGAGCAGTTTGGAACAACTGATTAAGAGGGGGTTCCACATTCCAGTATTATTGGACCTTAATTTTTTCTTGGGTATGTATATATACATATAAATGATAAAGTAAAGAACTGGAATCACAGACAAGGCTATTTGTGAATGATGATGTACTGCACAGAGTAGTAAATAAGTTACAGGATTGTGAGCAACTACAGAAAGACATAGATGATGATGTGAGATGGTTGACAGACAGTGATATGGTGGTAAACACGATGAGAAGTCAGCTTGTAAATTTCACGAAGAGGAAATGTCCTCTCAGTTTTAATTAAAATGAAACCTGGATTCATCCTTTTTGGTGGAATTGTGGAGAACGATGGATGTAAGTCCTTAATTGACGTTTGTTTTTTGGTTATAGAAAATACCAGTTATAGAGCAGTTACAAACGTAATACTTAAAAATAAACCACGTATAATTATAAATGTACTTAAACCAAATGATATTCAAACCCCACTGCTGGCAGCCCTGAAGATGGCTGTACCTCTATTTAGGCCACGCTTGCTTCCTTCCAACTCCTAGTTCTTTCCTATCCTATTGTCGCCATAAGATCTATCTGTGTCGGTGCGACGTAAAGCTGATTGTAAAAAAAAAAAAAACGTACAGTGATAAAAATATTACAGTACACATTTTTTACCATCGCACTTTTTGCAAAAAATAATTGTGGTATTCCCTTTTAACATCCTTTAAGAAGGTCCCATTTGTTTCTTAGCCTGATTATGTTTCGCACAGAACGATGCACTTTAAATAACATATTTACTCACGTATAAGACCCGTTCTTTATCCTATTTTTACTGCTGAAAAATCAAGGGGGGTTCTTATATGCGCATATCTCAAAAATTAAGTGTGTATCCAAATTTCCATTAACACATTGGAGACTGAACCCGAGTGTTTATCAGGGTGGGGCAA
The DNA here is from genome assembly GCF_040414725.1 of Anabrus simplex. Lineage (NCBI taxonomy): Eukaryota > Metazoa > Arthropoda > Insecta > Orthoptera > Tettigoniidae > Anabrus > Anabrus simplex. Next base: position 42,884,031 of record NC_090266.1, on the reverse strand, counting down.
CAGCTCAGACTGACCGCGCCCGAGGCTTACTCGGGCCAGCGTATTTGTTATATTGTCAACACAGCCTTGACGAGATTCGCTCGGAAAGTATACGTACCACTTTAAGGAACTTTTATAACAGCTATACCGTGCGTTCGTGTCCTCTGTCGTTTTCTCGAACTTATAGCAGCTTATTTTTGCTCGAGTTCTCTTCTACACTCCGTGCTTCCTGCCTTGCTTCCAGCTGCTCAAGGCGCACGCTTTCAGAGTTTTGTTTACATCGTGCGAAGTGTTTAGACTGTGTTTTTGTTTCTCCGATAATGATTGGGTCATTGAATGAAGGTGGAATTGTAGAGTTTTTTGATGACAGTGGTTCAGAAGAAGAGGTAGATGATTCAGATTTAGACCCTGATTTCGAACTTCATGTTAGTGATTAAGGTATTTATAACCTATTCTATCATATTCCTCCCAGGTGTGATTTTATACTTTGCAGTTTATTTAGCTAATGTTTCACGATCTTCATACGACTGGATTTTAGTTTAGAATGAAGTGACGCAAGCGATGATAATTCAAAGGCAGGGACTGATTCACATTCGCCGGGTACTCTTGGTGATTTGGGTGCACTTGCAACGCCCGTGCAGTTAAAGGAAAAGCAAAAAATAGGAAAGTAATGAGGAAAGAGACATACTGGTGGTATCCAATGTGTTCTGTAGCACTTTGTGTCCCTGAATGCTTCAAACTATTCCGCACTCAAGCTCATTATTTGTAAGACTTCGTTGTCAGACTTTTTTTGTTGTTGCAAAAGGCATACCGTTGGAATATGTGTAATGTGAAAAGTATTCAATAGATCTTAATGCAACATTTTAATCTGTAGAATAGACACTTTTAATTTTTTGATGATATATACGCGTTATAATTGCAACCTACCTACTAGTTTCTACAATTTTTAAAAACCTTCAAAATATGACGGTCTGCCTGCCCACATGCCACCTTAAGACACGGTCTCCAATGTGTTAAATAACTATACATACGAACATCCCTGAAAATATATTCCAAAACAGAAAATATATTATTCAGGTTTCAAAGAATACAATTATGGACCATTATACAATATTAGCCTGATATAAATCTACCACAATAGCAGCAAGTATCCGCGCATTGTAGAGTAGGCCTAATTTCACATTCACTGCATTTGAAATAAAGGGTAGGTACCGTTAGGGATATTCTTGTTTAAAAATTAAAAGTAGATGTATTATTATTAGGGGAGAGAGTTTCAAAATAAAAATAATTTCCATTTACCTGTTGTTACATTTCATTCATCACCGGGCGAGTTGGCTGTGCGGTTAGGAGCACACAGCTGTGAGTTTGCATCCGGGAGATAGTAGGTTCGAACCCCACTGTAGGCAGCCTTAAATATGGTTTTCTGTGGTTTCCCATTTTCACACCAGGCTAATGCAGGTGCTGTACCTTAATTAAGTCCACAGCTGCTTCCTTCCCATTCCTAAGCCTTTCCTATCCCATCATCGCCGTAAGACCTATCTGTGTCAGTGTGACGTAAAACAAATAGTATTTAACGTTAAGAATTTCATTCTTCAGGTTCCGTATTGAATCAAGATTCACAATAAACAAAGAAAATAATAAGGTCCACCTTTTTCAATACTATATATTATGTGAAAATTTCTGTATTTATGTTAAATCATCACATTTATAAATTTTTGGTACCGGTTTTGACAAAACTGTATGTCATCATGAGCCTAGGACAAATTATACAAAGACAATAAAATACTTTGATTCTGACTCTTATAGTAATACCGTAATAGTAATGTAGAAAATATACATGATAAAACTAAAATAATATTTACACATATAAGCCGATAGTCATTAATACAATGGAAGTTGTTTACCGTATTTAATAAGTTGTACACCGTAGTAATTATAATTAAAAAGAATGACATGTTAAAAGAAAATCTGGTTTTTGTACTATATAGTTTGTAGTAAAATATAATTATCAGCTTTTGATCTGTCGTATTTTTATCTGTTATAGCCATGTTTGAGGTGCTAAAAGAAGTAAACAAACACATAGTCATAAGTTGTTCCTCGCGAGTATATACAATAGAATGTTAAGAATATTCTAGTAGGGCTTCAACTTGGGCTTAACAGAAGAAGAATTTTAATACAATGTCCAATGTAACCAGAATAGATAAATTAAGTTTACATATTACTGCAGGTTGATATTGACAAGCAGAGTGTTCATTGGAAAGTTCTTTATATCAGCTTGTCCCATTTATATGTAATGAATATCGTATTAAAATGTTATATGAGTTGAACACTGTAAAATAACAGAGGTTCTTGTTGAAATGGTGCATGAAAGAAGGATCTTATGAAGCAAGTTGTAAGTACAGAAATAGAAAAAATAGTCAGTCAGTCAATCACTACTGATCTGCATTTAGGGCAGTCACCCAGGTGGCACATTCCTTATTTGTTGTTTTCTTAGCCTTTTCTTCAATGATTTCAAAGAAATTGGAAATATCTTGAACATCTCCCTTGGTAATTTATTCCAATCCCTAACTCCCCTTCCTATAAACAAATATTTGCCCCAATTTGTCCTCTTGAATTCCAACTTAATCTTCATATTGTGATCTTTCATACTTTACAGACACCACTCACACTTATTCGTCTACTAATGTCATTTCACGCCATCTCTCCACTGACAGCTCGAAACATACCGCTTACAATGAATCATTAACAGTAAATTTCCAACTTTTTGATACTTACACTTGCATTAAGCAAATCAGGTAATCATATACAGTACATGTTTAATTCCATTTGGAACATCTTCAGCTGTATTACAACGCTTAGGTGAAATTACAAAGTATTTATATTCTTATACTTAAAATCTACGTGAATTTAAAAATTGAAATAAATTAAAATCAATGTGGATGGTTGAATGGGGTGGTGAAATGGGAGGGAAATTGGGTTTGCTTACTTTACCCTATTTTAAAACTATATCTATTCATTTGAACAGATGTTATAAAAAATGTTTTTGTTTCCAGCACTTTTTTCACTATGATATATGATATTCTGCTTGTCTACTAATAAAAAGTTTTCAAAAAATAATTTTCCTTTGTCACTGTTCTATATTTTTTAAGGATGTTCTCTTCAGTTGATCCTTCCAAGGCAAATGTTGTTTGTTTTAATTTTATAAAAGTGTCTCTTGAATTCAGTTAATTCAAAATCCCTGAAGCTATCAATCAGTCAATCAATCAATATTGATCTGCATTTAGGGCAGTCACCCAGGTGGCAGATTCCCTATCTGTTGCTTTCCTAGCCTTTTCCTAAATGATTTCAAAGAAATTGGAAATTTATTGAATGTCTCCCTTGGTAAGTTATTCCAATCCCTAACTCCCCTTCCTATAAATGAATATTTGCCCCAGTTTGTCCTCTTGAATTCCAACTTCATCTTCATATTGTGATCTTTCCTACTTTTATAAACGCCACTCAAACTTAGTCTACTAATGTCATTCCACGCCATCTCTCCGCTGACAGCTCGAAACATACCATTTAATTGAAATAATAACATTAAGTTATTTATTAGACCGCCTAATCAATACAAAATCGTCTTGGATGATTTACATAAATTTGTTAGCTAATAGTGGTACATGTTTTGCCTTCCCTGAAGGCATCATCAGCCATAGTCTTAACCTTAAATTAAAAATAAGCATCTAAATAACATGTAGTAATGAAATGAATTTTAAAATCTTGAAGAGATTTGAAGTAAAATAACATTAAAAATAACAATGATGGTTTGAAAATACAATGTGATGAGATATAATAGTGGAAGTATTAACAAAATTAACATTAGAAGGCTGCTAAAATAAGTACAATGGATAAAACAACAGATTGTTATACAACAAGTAGTAAGATTGCATAAAAGTAAAGTTGATAGTCTGGCGGTTATAATTAGACGATGGCGAAAAATCGTATATAATCAAAGTAAAGAAGAGAGAATAAAAGTCAAAGTTAGTCGAGAGATCCGAAGTTAATCATGATCTTGAAGATAAAAGACGAAAGTCAGATGCATATGGTGAAGTTGTAGAACACGTTGAGGATATGAAGTTGGTGAATAGAAGTTGAACAGTTTCAAATAGGATCACTATGGACCATCTCAAAATTTGAAGTGATGTTCAAATGTTGTAAATTGTGAGTTTGTAGATATCTAGTTGAAAAAGCATATAAAAGTGGAATCTGTAAAAGGAAGCAAGAAATGTAGAGTTAATTGTGTGAAAAGATATTTGAAAAATATTGAAGTAGAATCGTGTGCACTTACCATTTGACGGTGACAAAGATAGCTTGTAACATTATGAGTTAGAAGTATTTGCAACAGTAGACTTCTTGCTACGTGTGTTATAACTGAAGTTTTGTGCTGGAGGGGGATCTGTTTGCGTTGACGTAACTATTGGAGGGGGGCTGCTATTGGTGGGAGGGAAGGAAGAGAGTGTATTACTGCGCGTGTTGTAACGGTGTAAGGCTATTGGAGGGAGCGATGTTACGGTGGGTGTGGCTATGGGTTTATTGGTTGTATTTGAATTAGAGGTACTAGCGGCGGGGGGAAGGGAGGGGGGTATATTAGCTGTAGGGGAGGTGGGAACTCTAACTGATGTGAGGTTGAAGATTTTTAAGAATTTGTTGGTGAGGGAAGTTGATTCTCGTAATAAAATAAGAATCTGTTCATACAAGGGGCTTTTTTTATCAATAGTGTCATTTAGATTCTTATCTTTATTAAAATGTTGGTTGAGGAAAATAAATAAGTTTTCATATTCTGTCATGAGTTTGCTTTTATCGACTCTTTTTAGGATATGGAGGTCTTGTTCTATTGTGGTGAATTTATGCCCGGTGTCCCTCATATGGTTGGTCATTGCGGAGAATTTGTTGTGTCTTTGGGCATTGTAATGCTCGGCGTATCTGGTAGAGAAGCTGCGGCCAGTTTGGCCAACATAAGAAAAATTACATGTAGAGCATTTCAATCTGTATATTCCTGATCCAGAGTAACTATTTTTTCAAATCAAATCAAAATCTCTTTATTTGCAAATGAGGTGTCTACCTCGGTGGCAAATGGTACACTAAAATACATTATTGTCAAGCACTAAATATTAAATTAACAAGAGAAGAAAATTTTTCCTATAATACAATATTATACAATTTACGCTAACAATGTTTTCTATTAAACACACAGCTCATCCTTAATAAATTTATATTGTTTACAAAATTCTACTTATGATATCTCCTGTACTACTTACAAATATAATCAACTGATATACAGTATGTGGAATTACTTCAAATGATACTATACAACTGGTATAACATTAATATTTACATTGCATTTATTTATTTACTTTTTTTTTTTTTACCCGTTCTGGGTCCTAAGTAGCATAACGACCTGCTGCGTCTTAACCAGAGCCCCTTTTGCCACCACTTTTCAGAGTTCCTGAAGGGCCTTCACAGCTACCGTAGCGGTCCCAGGGCCCTCGAAGTCCCCACTGTACTTCACCCCTACAGGCAGTCCCCTACTTTGGCTGTCCAAACTCCTTAGACCAGGGGATGGAATTAATTTATTCACACACATTTTTTTATTTACAATAACCTGCACTGGTCGAATGCCCTCTAACACTTCATTTATTTTCTCTGTTGCTGTTTATTCTCTTCTTGAATATCTGTACAGATTTTGGAAAAGGATCAAACACTACCCCTGGTAAACTGTTCCACTCCTTCACACCCTTCCCAATGAATGAAAATTTACCCCAATCGCTTCTGCTAAAATTCCTTCTAATTTTATATTTGTGGTCAGTCCTGCCGATATAATTATTTTCCAACTGAAGCCTCTCACGGATATCTCCCCATGCTTCTTCTCCTGTATAGGCTCTATATAATCCTGTAAGTCTAGTTTTCTCCCTTCTCTTACTTAAAGTTTCCCACCCAAGTTCCTTTAACATTTCTGATACACTACTCTTTCTCCTGAAATCCCCTGTTACAAATCTTGCTGCTTTCCTCTGCACACTATCTATTTCTTTTATTAGGTATTCTTGGTGAGGATCCCAAACACTGTTTGCATATTCCAATAATGGACGAACCATACTCAAGTAACATTTTTCTTTTAATTCTTTGTTGCATCCTTTAAGTAGCCTCATTATGACATGTAATGATCTGTATGCTTTCCCAACAATGTCATCAATATGACCCTTCCAGTGCAAATTACTTTCAAATCTCACACCTAAGTATTTGCACTTGCCATCTTTTGGGATACCTACCTCATCCAAAGTATATTCAAATTCAGTTTTAAAGCTCCTGTTTGTAAAAGTTGTAACAGTTGATTTGCCTCCATTAACCTTCATATTATTTTCTTCAACCCATTGTTGGATACTATCAAGGTCCCTTTGTAATTCTGAACAATCCTCAATGTTGTTTATTTCTCTATAAACAATTATGTCATCTGCATACAATCTTATTTTTGATGTTATATTGTTCCCTAAATCATTTGCGTATATTAAGAAAAGTAACGGACCGATTATACTACCCTGTGCAATTCCCTTCCTAACTTTCTCTTCCTGAGATACATTATTTCCTACTTTGACTTTCTGAACCCTTGAATTTAGAAATGCTTTTATCAAACGTGTAACCCTTACGTCCAATCCTATTCCCTCCAATTTCATTAATAATATTCCATGTTCCACTCTATCAAAGGCTTTGGAAAGATCTATGGCTATGCAATCTAACTGACCTCCTGAATCCAACTGATCTGCTATGTCCTGCTGAAATCCTACCAGTTGTGCCTCACAAGAAAATTTCTTTCTAAATCCATACTGGCTCCTCATGAACCAATTTTTATCATCACATATCCCTCTGATGTACTTTGATATTAAACTCTCCAGAATTTTACAAACTATACTGGTCAGGCTGATTGGTCTGTAGTTCTCTGGTTTCCTTTTATCACCCTTTCCTTTATAAATTGGTATTATTATAGATTCCTTCCATTCCTTTGGTATTACACTATTATTTATGACATAATCAAAGAGAAATTTTAAGTAAGGCACTATGTACCACCCCATTGTCTTTAATACCTCCCCAGTAATTTGATCACTTCCTGCTGCTTTTCCTTGCTGAAGCAGTTGGATTTCTCTGAAAATATCTTCGTTTGTGAATGAGAAGCTTCTTGTTTCCCTCTGTCTCTCTCCCTCTCTATCTTCTGTTTCGGTTTCCAACTCTTGACAATCATCTACTGAATCTCTAAATTCCCTACTAAATAGGTTTGCTTTCTCAGTATCTGTTAAATAGTGTTCACCCCCTTCTCCCACCATTGTAGGAATTTGGATTCCTTTTCCTTTTTGATTCCTGATATATGAATACAGCTTTTTCCATTTCCCTTTGTGGTCATTACCCTCTTGAAGTATGCCATTCATATAATTCTCTTTTGCTTCCTTTTTCACTCTATTCAGTTCCCTCATTAGCTGTTTTCTAGTTTCTCTACTCTCCCTACCCTCTTTGATTTTCCTGTTTACTATTCTACATTTTCTTTTTAATTTTCTTATTTCCCTTGTATAATAAACAGGGTCTGAGGTCATTTTACCCTTCTTAACAGGTACAAATCTCTTTTCTCCTTCCCAAATAATTCCTTTAAATTTAGCCCAAAGTGTATCCACGTTACTTCCTTCACTTATCCAACAACTGAATTGTGATTTAAGGTAAGTCCCAAATTCATCAACTTTAGTTTTTCTGTACAATTTCTTGTCTTGTGTAGCCCTCTTATTAAGCCTTTTTGGTACGAGTCCTACATCCATTATTACAGCCTTATGGTCTCCTATTCCTTCAATTACCTCAGTTTTATCAACAATTTCCCATGGTTTAACCAAGAATACATCTAGTAAGTTATTGAGACGAGTCGGTTTTTGTACTACTTGTGTAAATCCTCCCTCCCAAATTAACTTATTTGCCAGTTTCTGTTCATGGGCTTCACTTGCAGCTCCTTTCCATTCAACTTCAGGCAAATTTAGATCTCCCCCAATTATTACCATATCATTATTGTTGTTTTTACAAGTATAATCTATTATTTTTTCAAAGATTAAGTCCCAAATTCATCAACTTTAGTTTTTCTGTACAATTTCTTGTCTTGTGTAGCCCTCTTATTAAGCCTTTTTGGTACGAGTCCTACATCCATTATTACAGCCTTATGGTCACCTATTCCTTCAATTACCTCAGTTTTATCAACAATATCCCATGGTTTAACCAAGAATACATCTAGCAAGTTATTGAGACGAATCAGTTCTTTTACTACTTGTGTCAATCCTACCTCCCAAATTAACTTATTTGCCAGTTTCTGTTCATGGGCTAAACTTGCAGCCCCATTCCATTCAACTTCAGGCAAGGTTAGATCTCCCCCAATTATTACCATATCATTATTATTGTTTTTTTTACATCGCACCAACACAGATAGGTCTTATGAGGACGATGGAATAGGAAAGGCCTAGGAATTGGAAGGAAGCGGCTGTGGCCTTGATTAAGGTACAGCCTCGGCATTTGCCTGGTGTGAAAATGGGAAACCACGGAAAGCCATCTTCAGGGCTGCCGACAGTGGCGCTCAAACCCACTATCTCCCGATTATTGGATACTGGCCGCAATTAAGCAACTGCAGCTACCAAGCTCGGTATTTATTATTGTTTGTATGAGTATAATATATTATTTTCTCAAATATTTCCATGTCTCTTTCCTCTCTTATAGCCCTGTATGTTCCTATAATTCCCACCTCCTTCATATTATCACAAACTAATTTTATCCCTAATATTTCATCCCTTTCATCGGTAAACCATTCATGTGAACAATAATTTTCCTTCACCAGAATAAACGCCCCCTCTCCCATTTTATCTCCTCGGTCTCTACGATAGGCTGTATACCCTTCTGGAAATACTTCTCTATTACCCACCCCTTCTCTCAACCATGATTCCACTACTATCACCACATCACTCTCATTCCATCAATGTACCGAATGTTAATTGTTTATTTACTACACTCTGACAGTTTATCAAGAGCAATCTCGGACCACCTTCCTCCCTAAAACTTGTCTGATTTTTTTTTTTTTTTTTTTTTTTTTTCGTGTGGCTATTACTAGCCGAGTGCAGCCCTTGTAAGGCAGACCCTCCGATGAGGGTGGGCGGCATCTGCCATGTGTAGGTAACTGCGTGTTATTGTGGTGGAGGATAGTGTTATGTGTGGTGTGTGAGTTGCAGGGATGTTGGGGACAGAACAAACACCCAGCCCCCGGGCCATTGGAATTAACCAATGAAGGTTAAAATCCCCGACCCGGCCGGGAATCGAACCCGGGACCCTCTGAACCGAAGGCCAGTACGCTGACCATTCAGCCAACGAGTCGGACAACTTGTCTGATGCAATTGTGTAACATTGGATTCATGAGTTGAGAACTTCCCTTGAACCCAGATCCTTGTACATAGATCTTGATTTAAGGATCTGGGTTTTCTGGCAAGTTTCCCTATATGTGCCAGTTTAGTGGTATGGGTTTTCTTAAGTGCAAATTAGTTTGCAGATCTCTGTTGATAATTGTAGCAATTTGTCTACAGAGAGTTGCTTTTCCATTACCATTCAGATGTAATCCATGCTTAGTGAACATTTGCCTGCCAGGACCTAAAGTATCTGCTACATAGACATTTCTAAAACTTACATAATCTCTAATTTTTATATTTACATCATGTACAGCTTTGTTCACACACGAGTCCTCTAAAAGGTCATACCTGGGTGGCACATTAACTACAATTACTTTTGAGTCAGGTTGTTTGGAAATCTTACCTCTGGGGGTCGTTATTAGTTCCTCACCTCCATTTGCAGCAATGTCATTTGTACCATTCACAATCACCACATAATTGTCCTTCTCTAACACAGGATCACAACTTGAAAGGACGTCTTCAGTTTTGGCACCTGGTTTTATTAGTCCTACAATCTCAGTTTCTGGATTCTGCAGCTCATCCTTGATGCCTTCTGCCATACCATCCCTTGACTGTCTGCGTAGAGATGAATTTTTAATAATAGCAATATAAACGGTCCGTTATTGGACATTATAAATTTTCCAGCTAACTCATTCCTGGTTGCCAGCGTTTCACCCCCGTGTGCTAGGTTGGGCTCGTCAGTTGGTACCTAGCACACCTACCAAGACGCATGGCTAGTGCATACCGTGGAGGCCACTGCTTAGGCTACTTGAAGCCACCGGCAGTGCCAATGCACTTCAAAGTTTTGTTTCCACTCTTCAGCAGTTTAGGTGGGTTCATTTGGGTATACACTCATGATTTTAGTAAATTTTCCGAAATTTTCTACACATTTTTAAATGTTTTTATTTTATCACTGCCTAAGGCCATGAATTAACCATCGCCCGCGAAGTGTTCAACATGTTCACTGTCATTTGTATGTATTTACTCGCATATAAAATGATTCCTAACAGCCAATTGTAGAAATTGACCTTCAGCCAATACTGTTCATTTTATTACAAAAGGATTATAAGGAATTCTGCTGTGTTTTATATGATATTATTTGATTGCTGAATGTAATCACTGTTTTCATAGACACTGGAGGCTGCGCAAGTTGGGTATGATATTCCTCCGCTGTTTGAATCATCCTGACCTTGACTACTCTGAACGCAGCGTGGAGCTATTCACAGAATCTCTCATAAGTGAAGACCTATTCACCAGAAAGGTGAGTAAGAAATTTTAGTTGATATTATAAAATTACGTATGAATCAAATTTTTGCTTTCTTGAATTTAGTGTCTCTATTTGAAGTCAAGCTCTAATCTCTATGATGCTTTTCTGTCTCCTATTAAGTGGTTACTAGATGAAATGACGAGGGAAACCTGCCAGTGTGTGTTGTTTCAAACATCACAGAATGTAATCTGCCTGTTTAAGCCACGACTAACACATTAGAGGCACAAGACCCCCTCAGGGGTGATCAGTAAGGGATTGACATGTTCCATTAAAAAAAAAAAAAAAAAGTGTGGATCAAGGAAATGGGCAGATATCAGTAAATAATGAACCATCGTAATACAAATTAATGGTGGATGATTTATTACAAAATAATTCCGTCTTTCTGAGAATTATGATTGTGTGAGATGATCACTAAAATTTTAAATTCTACTTTTAATCTTGCTGTACATCCAAAAATTAAAGCAAATGGGATGGTACATGGTAATAAATTCCTACTAATTCTGACCTAAAAAATTCATAAAAATCATTGTCGAATATTATTTTGAATATTAAATTTGATTTGCTTAGAGAGTGATGCTCGTACACATGTCAAATCATGCCGGAAAATCTGGAACAAGATTTTAAATGCTTAAGTTACGTGACTGGTCAAAAAGATGAAAATACAAAAACAAATTAATTTTGATGGACACTTAATTTTACATGGTAATTGTTTCTCCAATTTAACTCGACCTTTCAGTGATTATCTGTTCAGCGTAACCTCAGAATACACGTGACTTTACGTGATAAAAGTAAGCAAGATAATTTTTTAAAATTAAATCTTGAACCGTGTGTCATGACCTTAACACAATGCCGAAACTTAGAACAACAATGGTAACATACACATCAATAATTTACAATAAAAATAAAATCACTCAACCTGTGGAGATAACAAAATAAAATGCACGTAATAAATCTCCCGTTACCATCATCCACCAAGGAAAGAATTGTAACCAACTACAACTAAGGATACTATTTTACAAATATACACACATGTCCACATGTTATTCATCCATTTTATGGAGATGGAAGACTCCCATAAATGATGGCCTGCACACAATAATCAATCCGGTACAAATACAGTGTACTCCCCAGGACCTTTTTAATGGTTTTTTTACAGACCGCCCGAATAACATAACCTAGATGTGTGCTAATTACATTATTTGAACACATAGTTGAGTCATTGGTTGTTTCGAATTAAAATATAAATACTGTGAAACTGTTTATTTAAATGATAAAAATCCATTGTTGCAGCATAATTACATTGGATTTTAAGTGGTATGCTTCACTATAACGTAGCGTTGTGCATGAGCGGCTCTTGGATCAGCGTAGAATCGCTTGCGAGCACTCGTCTCGATTCCGTGTGACGTCACAAACCCGCACGGCACTCCACAGCAACGGAGTGGCCAAGCACGAACGATGACACACGATTATGAACGAGCGATAGAACACCAGAAGTTCAAAATTCTCTATCAATACTTGAATTAATAACGATTATAACAAATTCCATGCAATACAAATGGAAGAAATACACTGTATAATATTGGCCAGGATCGTTAGAGACCATTATAAGAACGAGATGGCGATTGTGAAATATTACTAGCGTTCTGAAACACAAAATTCTAACTACATTCTCTCAATATAGAAATGCACTAGCTGATGTACCCGTGCTTCGCTACGGGATTCTCAGAAAGACTGACTTGGTGGTTTTTCTAACTTAATCCAACATAGGTCATTACAAAAGCGTCAGTAGGAATGTAGTGATTGAAAGCAATGTTATCATATAAAATACTCGATCAAATGAAACACTGCACACTTTCAACGAACAGTACTACGGTGCCGATCTAAGAGTCCAAAGTTCCAGAGCTGGAATAAACAGCTCGCAGACTGCCGTGAACACTCCTCTGTCATTATTCTGTTAAACATGCACACTACTCATTCCAATCAGTGCCTCAGAGTAGGTATTGAATAGCTCAAATACTATGATGAACTAGTGTGTTACGAACCAGATATATCAGAAAATGTATGAACCAGAGGAATGACATGCTAAAGAAGAACGTTATCTTACTCCCCAGCTACCTCCCGCCAGTATACAGGCAGGCTGTTTCAGTCGGTACGACCAGGCGAGTTGGCCGTGTGGTTAGAGGTGCGCAGCTGTGAGATTGATATATATAGATTTATCGAAACGACCACTAATGACATAAATAACTTATTTCAGAATTACATTTCAGGCCTTCCCCTAAACTACCATTTCACTCAGCGTGAATAAAATAATTTATAGCCTAGATTGTAGTGGTTCATTACATGACGATTTTCATTAAATTCTCTTCAGCCGTTTTCTCTTGATGCGTGTACATACATACATACATACATACATACAGACGGACAGACAGAAATTACGGGAAAGTTAAAAAATGCATTTCCTTGTTACTGTGGACATGACAGACACAGAAATACAATTCATTTCAAATTCTGAGCAATGTACAGGCAAAACACTTACTTTATATATAGATTACATTTCAGGCCTTCCCATAAACTACCATTTCACTCAGTGTGAATGACATTATTGATAGCCTAGATTATAGTGACTTATTCCCCGACACTGCATACCAATTTTCGAGAAGATACGACCACTAATACAATACATTTTTGATAATTAAATTTTAGGCCTTCCCCTAAACTACCATTTTTCTCAGCGTGTATAGCCTATATTGTAGCGACTTATATTTTCCCATGTTTGTCTGCTGATTTTCATTAAGACACGACCACTAATAACATAAATATTTGAGAACTAAATTTCAGGCCTTCCCCTAAACTACCAGTTCACTCAGCGTGATTAAAATAATTTATAGCCTAGATTGTAGCGGATCATCACCCGACTTTACATTCCGATTTTCATTAAATTCTCTTCAGCCGTTTTGTTGTGATGCGTGTACATACAGACAGACGGACAGACGGACGGACAGACAGACAGACAGACAGACAGAAATTACGGAAAAGTAAAAAATGCATTTTCTTGTTACTGTGAACATGACCGATACAAATATATCATTCTTTTCAAATTCTGAGCAATGTACAGACAAAACTCTTATTTTATATATATAGATTTGCGAATCAATTGGAGAGGATTATCTGTTGCAGCAGCATTATTAAACTTACAGCATCCCAATGTGATGCTTGGTACCGGCATCCTCCCAGTCACATTGGTGAATTCATTAACAGTGTTATACTGATAATAACAATGTTGTCTTTACGTACCAGTAACTACTTTGGACGGTTTTCGGAGACGCCTAGGTGGCGGAATTGTGTCTCGCAGGAGTTCTTTTACGTGCCAGTAAATGTACCGAGGCTGACATATTTGAGCACATTCAAGTACTACCGGACTGAGCCAAGCACGATTATACACCATTATGAACGAGCGGTAGAACACCAGAAGTTCAAAATTCTCTGTTACCAAGTTGGGGTCAGAAGGCCAGCTCCACAACAGTCTGAGCCGCTCGGCCGGGCAACAATATCATTAGCAGCTACACAGAAATTACTGACATTCAGTCCTTCCATACTTAATTTCATGAAGTGGTAACGCGAATACCACACTAATATTTGAGATAAGTTAAGATTTAACCGAGTTTGGGGTTTTGTTAATTATTTTATTCTTGATTTGAAATGTATGTACTTCGCATATATTGAACCATATCATTGTCTTGGAGTCATTAAGTGTTATTCTAAACACACTTCCTTCGTTACATCACGATTTCATTCCCGCTAGTTTCGTTGTTACAAGTAATTTTACGAACGGTCAGAGATACCGATGCGTATTCCCATGGACTCGATTCCGGCGCAGTGTCCATTTCCAGGAATAGAACTCAACTCGAGACAGACTTTCTCGATTCCACTCCATCGCTAGCTTATCACAATATTTTACCAAATACTTCAATAAAATATTTGGTATTGCGCATTTGCTATGGCAGCCATTTTGACGGAAAATATCGATCTACAATTGAATATGAAACATACGAATCGATAGAGTATGTGTTAATGTTCAGTGTCACCAACTTAGCTGTTTTCGAAGAAAATCCGTGTGTCCGGTGTTCTTTTGGTTTCTTTAACATTTACTACTGCTAACAATGGACTTCAGTTGAATTATAGTTCCAATTTAATTACATTTTAACTATTGTTGTCAGTGTTTTCCATTTGTGCTTTACTTTCTAATTCATCACGGATATTGGTATTATTTTCAATCTCTTGGCGGGGCTTACCTAAATGAACTGCCCGTTTTATTTCTTCGTGTTTTTGACGCCAAATTCTGTGTTCTCAAAATGAGCAGGAAATCTCGTCAAACATCTACTCTTCTTTCATTAAGAAAGAACCTAGTAAAAGTAATAATTCAACACCAGGAGAGATTTCCGAAAAGGACATTGCTGAGGCCGGCTCACCTGGTGAAGTGGAAAGTATTCAAAATGAAAAACCACAAGTGAAACATTCTTCTAAACACTGCTTATTGGGCATCAGCAATGACTGGTTTAAGCAATTTACGTGGTTAGTTGTGAAAGAAAATGGTATGTTTTGTTCCACATGTATAAAATGTTCATTGAAGAAACCGACAAAGAAGGAAGTGACTTGGGTGACTATACCGTGTGCAAGACTTCGAAAGGAGTGTTTAGTTGACCATTAACAAAGCAAGCTGCATACTGATTCTTGTTCAAACTTAAGTGAAAGACATGCATTCGAAGAAACTGGATTTGGGCAAATACAAAAATCTGTTTCTATTTTAAACAATTTACAGAGAGATGCTTTTCTCGGAGCCCTAAGATCAATGTATTGGTTGGCAAAAGATGAGCTACCACACACTACATTATATGGAAAACTGCTCAAACACTGTGAGGCTATGGGTTGTACATTCCTAAAGCATCTTAATATTGGTGATAATGCTAATTATACTTCAGAAAGAATAATGCAGTAGTTACTTGATGTTATAGCTTTAGAAATTAGATGTGAAATATTAAAGAACATATATTCAGCAGATTATTTCAGTGTTCTGTGTGATGAAACTACAGATATTTCTGTACTAAAGAAACTTATTGTGTACATAAAATATGTCAATCAACTTGAAAAAGAGGTTAATGTTAGTTTTGTGTCAACCTGCAACATCACTGATGGTAAAGCTGAGACCATAATAAATAAACTACGGTAATTGAAATCCTTGAAATTTTGGGTTTAAAACGTGTAATTTGGTAGGTCTAGGATCTGACAGGGCAGCTCTCATGATTGGTAAGAAAAAGGGAGTAGCAACACTGCTAAAAGAGAAAACAAATCGACTCATGGTAAACTGACACTGCATTAACCACAGATTGGCACATGCTAGTGCCCAGGCAGCAGCTGAAGTGCCTTATTTAGTGAAGTTTAATGACATTTTAAGACAACTCTTTCTTTTTTTCTAAATTCCTCAGTCAGGATAGCTGGTTTAACTGAAATCCAGAATATCATGGACAGCCCTCAAATTAAACTAAAATTGGCCAGTGATACTAGATGGTTGTCTCATGACTCTGCTGTAAAGTCTCTAAGAAGATCTATGGTGAGTGTTGTTGCTGCACTTGAAAGAGAGGCCACTGAAAGGAATGATATTACAGCTGAATGCTTAAGCAAGTACATGAAGACATACAATTTCTTAGCTGCAATTATGAAGCTTTCAGATATCTTACCTGTTCTGTGCACATTGTCTAGAGCTTGGCAATCGCAAGATATTGACTTGACAGAAATTGAGCCAATCTTAGAAGCCACAAAACTCAGCGTCTTACAATTGAAAGAGACTCCAGGAAATAATTTTCATAGTCTCGGTCACCATCTTGCTGGTGAATGGTCAGACTTCCACATCACTTATTCAGATGTCGATGTTGTGACCTTCAAGACAACAACTAGTACATAGATACTGTTATCCAGCATCTAGAACACTGATTTCCAGATATGCCCATCATTTCCTGCTTTTCAAGAGTGTTTAATGCAAAAAGTCAAGATCAGAATGAAGCTTCTGAGTTGCTTCTTGATTTCTACTCTAAAATGGGAAGCCCTCCAGTCATAAATTACAATAGCGCTAAAGTGGAATGGTCTGTTGCATCAAAAATGTTCCAAGGAGAGTCCTACATTGCATTAAGACCTAAACAAGTAATGATGAAGTTTGGAACAACATGCGAGCTTAAGGAATCTTTTCCAAATTTAGTAAGACCAGCTGCTATTGAACTGTCCATACCTGTGAGCACAGCTGAATGTGAAAGGGGATTTTTGGCTTTGAAGAGAGTTAAAACCTCTTCGAGGAATCGTATGAAGCAGAGCACACTCAACAATTTGCTGCTGATTTCACTAGAGCGACCAGACTCAACAGAATTCAATTATGTAAGAGCTGTAGGCAACTGGGCCTCAAAGAAGAAAAGAAAAATCAACATATAAAATGTCATGCTAAAAGTAAATTTCAATTTTTTAATGGTAGAAAAAGATATCTTATTTTGTCATGTTGGTGATAACAGTGAAATCAATTTTTCAGTTTATGTTACCTCTCTCATATTATTGTTAATCCAAGCATGTGCCCCACCTATATCAACCAGAGGGGAATAAACAATTTATTTATTGAAATTTTATCACTCATTTTTGAAGTAGTATTCCTCCACCCGGCTGACAAAAATTTCTGGGGAGAACACTGAAATAGTCTGGGTAATGGTGACTAATAACATCGTCAGTATCTGCATCGAACTCAGGACGTTACCGAAATTTATCAAATATCGAGGAATTGAGTAGTATTATACAGCTACGATTTTGATATTATTGTGATGCTGCTCATCCAGTATGACAAAAGGCTCTAACAATCTCATACGCTCAATTTTATTTTATAGGAAGACATGTGGTTTACCTCGTGGTTCAATAATATTTTGTGAAGACGCTATCGCCTATGGTTCTCTCACGAAAACAACTAATCGCAGATACATCAAATGATGATAAATTATTCCTAAATATCCATTCATCATTGCACAGAACATCGCAGAAAATAGATTACATGTGCTTCTGATCATAGAGACGCGAAGATTTGCCCCCAAATAGCACATAAAATCTCCATAATCCAATGCAACATCTCTCCACGTGGCACAAAGCGAGAGGTAAAATATCAAAAATAATTCGCAACATCCGTCCAAAATATCACGGGAAAATCTTCATAAATGACTGGAACCACACATAAATATATTAATCAGACAATGTCCTCCCTTAAAAGTATGAAATCGGATCCAAAAGAAAGCTCTCCGTTCATTAGCATAGCATTAATATGTCAGATGAGCCTGCTCCCTCGTGAAAAATATAGCAAACATTTTTGGTAAAATGTAGGAGAAATAAATTCCGAAGAAAAAAAAATTATTACACTTACACAATCCTCAATATTATAGTAATTGAATGGAAATGTAATATTCCTTAAAGGTTAGCTGATGGCTGATATTTAAACCAGATACTTCTCCCATGACATGACTTATTGAAACCCGCGTAATCGATGATGTTCACATACTGTCATCATGCACCTTAAAAATCGTATAGTAGGAGAAAATACAAATTCAACATTGTATAACACAAGAAAATGACATGGTAAAGATATTAGAAATCTACTCAAACTACTGTTCAATCAATAATCCCTTCAAGAAGAAAGTTAACTACTTATTACAGCTACATAGAACAGATAATGTCCAGTATAAATGATTTGTCGACTTAAGTTGGATGTCTTGATGACCCTGGTCTCCTTCTAGGCTGGAGTCATGGCATTAGGACGCTGTCGGCATCAGTCCTCCCTTTTAGTCGTGCATCTTGATCTGGGCGATGTCTCTGGGACACACGAATTTCCTACTGTAGGTCTTCATTGCCTTGGCCGGTATCGAACTGGTACTGCTTGATGTGCAGCTGTCCAGGTCTATAAAAGACCTCCCTGCGTAGTGAGCTTTCGAACAACACGCGTAGCCATCAAGTAAGCAAGTAAGAGAACTCTTGTTCGAGTTCGCCACCTATATTCTGAGCTCTGACGTTGTACCTCATGATTCGATTGACGTCCTGAATTCCTCTATGTTGTAATTAACATGTCTCTTAATTTCTTATTAATTAATTAGTTAATTACTTCCACAATTAATTTCCTAATATTATTATTTATGCCTTCCTAAAATGCGATATCAAAGCATTTTATGCACACTTGTTAGAGAATGTTTATTAAGACGTTGAATCTGAAGTTTTGATATTACAAAAGGTTTTGAAGGTAATATTTCTTGTGGGAGTTCAGCAGTATTAAAAAAAAAATTCCCGGCTTCTCTTGCGGTGATAAGGCTGCTCTTCACCCCTCAACGGGTTATACAAAAGAAAAAAAAGAATGTCATCCCTTTGGGTTCCGCCGCAAACACTCTGCGCGGAACACATGGCGTACTGTCCTGGCACATAAAATTCACTGCCAATTACAATAGACCTAAAATGTCACATCATATAAAATTATCAAACTGTACACTTAATTTGTAAGATGTTTATATTTAATTTGTGGTTGGTCATTTAGGATCATTGGTCATATACCGGGTGGTCCAGCAGCCCCTTGCAATCCTGTTTATGCATCCTTTCACATTTTAAAGACATCGGTCCCTCTCCCTAAACCGGGGTAATATAACGAGATGTTTGTTTATGGGCTAGAAGACAGCAGGAATTGTGAGCGCCACTGTTCATTCGTTATGCGTACCTCCAATGAACCCATAAAACGAGTATAGATACGCAGAACACATACTTTAAAAACAGGAGGTGGACGCACAGTACTGATCTGGGTAAAGTGAGCTCTCCTTATATTCAGATTGGGGCTCCTACGTCATCACATAACATGATCTATTTGAGGCTGATTATCTCGAGAATCCCTCGACGGATTTTCTTGAGATTCACAATTTTGGACGTTTATGTTATCCTCTTCAGAATGACGTAACGCTCAAGTCACTGTGGTTATTGTTATAGGACTTTTATTAAATTTTTCAATCGAATGTTCGCGAAGTCGCGACGTTTATATCCAGAACATACCAGGCCATGCAGGCTACACGTGGCGTCAGGCGGGTGGTCTGTCCTGTCCCTGTAGCTACGTCACACACACAGCTGTCGCTGGCTCACCTGCTCGCTCCTCTGAACGTAAACAAACCAAGTTCTCTCTGAATGGTACAGTAGTGAACACGTTGTTGAATTTTCACTCAAAACAAGGGCATCATATGTATAGTATTGACAATAATGGTAGTTATTGGAATAAACACATATTGGAACACATCCAACATACGATCTCAGAGGGTTAATTTGAAGAATGCGATGGACCTATTTTAACATGTTTAATAATAATATTACTGTAGTACAGTACATTCCATGAATAATGCTATCCATTTATCGTTAACTTTTTTTCTCTTAAGTCTTTTGTACATGTAGCGAAGCACACAGATCCTATTAGTAAAGTATAAAGTTAAACATTCAAACAACTTTTTTTTTTTTCTTGTAAATTTTGAAGACTCGTCATGTGTGTGGGGTTGACTGTCCAGGTATAGCGGGCTGGAAGTACAGGAAACAGCCTTGGTCCGTTGGGACTCTGAAGTTAACCTGAAGACCTATATACTGGTGTTTTCTATCTTGTTTTGTTTCTTTCCTGTATACATCGCGAGCGATCAAATTATTTCCTCCCGTCTCTACCTCACTTCATCCTACTCACTCTTCCTTGCCACCTTTCTCCTACCTCTTTCTCTGTCTCAGAGTCAATAAGAAGTATGTTAATTGCAGTCTGCACCTCGGAGTAGTCTTTTCGGGGCATGAGATACATAACTCGGCTACTGCTCTTACTATCGCCACATTTAAAATCAATTTGATATTTTGTTAATGATAAGATCTTGTAAATGCTTTTTAATGTATTCACTCATGCAACATATTTTTATAATTTCCAATCAGACGTCTAGTAGAATTTTGAGGTATTTGATATGACTGATGATGCCCCACAGTAAGGGCAAAACATGTCTCAACTATTTTTCACGATGTTTAACTAATACGTTAACATCTTGTGCTGTATTGAATAGGTTGAGTTAAAATAAATTTCTTATTATTATAAAATAAGATTCTTTCAATATGGAGAAAATGATTTTCATTACTTGTAATGATAAGGCCAACCAGGCTAATACAAATAGGTATCAAAACCTCAAAATCAAAATCAGTAAAAATTTGAAAAGATATTTATTCTTAAAGGAATGTTTAAGACTAGGTCTGGTACCCAAGTTTTTAAAATCAACCCAAAGGAAAAACATTCCAAAACACAAATCTAAAAACATCCAGAACAAAGTCAAGACCATCTGGCTCAGAAATGAAATAAAACTAAGGTATAGAAAAAAATCCCTATTAAACCTGCAACTTTACCGGGAACAATTGACCACTGCTCAATCATTATCACCTCTTGAATGGAATTCATACCTAAGACATATTGCACACAAATTACAGAACATATTGGACAAAAAGCAAAAAACCTAAAACCACAAGTTAACATGTCTAATGGAAGAGAAAGCTAAATCCTTAAACCAAAACAGAAACAGAGAAACTCCCATCTCCTCATGGAACAACACTCCAGTCACGATCAACTTATCCAACACTACATTTTCAGACAATGAAATACATTTGTTTGACCAAGGCCTAAAATATAATTGGCCTAGTCCACATAAAGCTGAGCACATAATTACCACAATAGCGGAAGCGAATCAAACATAAACAAACAAATTCCCTTTGACAAATAGAACGACGTGAGATATGAGATAAAAAAGAAATTACCCACTCTTGTAAAATAAGTTTCTAACATCAATAATTTCATCTCACTAAAGCAAATCCGTGAATTAAGAAAAAAAGGTGGACACCAATAATGTTATAGTAACAAAAGCCGACAAAGGCAATACCATAGTCCTAATGAATAAACATGACTACATTGAAAAAACGGATGATTTTTTCCCGATAATTCTTACTCAATAATCCCTAAAAATCCTACCTTAAAAACTCAACGTAGTCTAAAAACACTCCTAAAAATCTCACCTTTCTTATTTAACGAACACGAATATCAAAAACTCATCAACATGAATCCCAAATTACCCACCGTCAGATCATTGCCAAAAATACATAAAAAGGACGTACCCATTTGACCCATCATAAATAGCCGAAATAGTCCGACGTACAAAACTTCACAATTCCTCCAGAAATTTCTCAGGAATCATTTTACATTTCACAACTACCCCCCTATAAAAAAAACTCAATAGAACTATGCGAAAACTTCAATAAATTTAATTTACAACCTAACCACATAATGTGTTCTTTCGACATTACCAACATATACTCGAACATTCTCGCTAAGAAAACTATAGAAATCGTACAAAATAATCTTTCCAAACACAACACCTTAAGTCTATTAGAAATGGAAGAATGCTTAAAATTGCTAAATTTCGTTCTTCATAATAATTATTTCACTTTCAACAACAAGATATACAAACAAGAAGGTCTAGCCATGGGAGATCCCATCTCGGGCATACTCGCCGAAATTTACATGGTTAATCTCGAAAATAGTAAAATAACAAATAGCATTAATGGATTGTGTCTTTGGCTACGCTATGTCGATGACACATTAGCAGTAATAGATAAAAGTTGCAACAATAGTGAAGGCATACTAATCTACTTAAATAACCTAGAAAACTGCATCAAGTTCACCAATGAGGTCGAGGACAATAATTTAATCAATTTTCTCCACATTACAATTACCAGGACCTTAAACAATTTTGATTTCCAAATTTACAGACAACCTTCGTTCACTCCTACAACCATAAAACAAAATTTTCTTCACCCACAGTCACACAAACAAGCCTCATTTTACAGTTTAGTGTGCAGAGCACTAAATTCCCATGTCAACCACCAACTTGAAAAAAGAAATAAATTCCATAAAAGAAATAGCTAGTTTCAATGGATACAATCCCTCAATCATACATAAAATAATCAATAAAGTGAAATTGAAATTGACCACGAACCTCTCCCCAATGAAAAAAAAAAATCATCTAATCCCATCATACATCAAATCGCTACCCCTTTAAGGAAACATGATATTAAGATAGCCATTACGACCCACAATTCAAATCAAAAGTTATTCTTCATCCACAACAAGATAAACTCGGACAGGAATAAAGTTTCGGGTTCCGGCATTTACAGACTGAAATGCGCCGAGTGCAATAGTTCGTACATCGGTCAAACCGGAAGAAGCTTCACAACTAGATATGCTGAACATTTTAATGCCCAGAAACACAACAAACACTCAGCAATTATCATCCATATGAAGGACACAGGACACAGTTTCACCACAATCGAAGAAGATCTCCAAATTTTAAAAAGACTAGATAAAGGCAGACTCATGACCAAGTTCGAAAATTTGTACATTTTCTTGGACCAAAAATACAACAGTAATAAAAATTTAAATGATCCAATAGACAACCGAAGCCCTCTTTATGAACAATTAATAATTTCGCTAAATAAGTTAAATATGAAAGACAAAAGACTAGTTAACGTCCTCAAAACGACCTCTTCAAGCACCCCCACTAAGCCGTTCAACTTATCACGCCCCTGTTCTCCCCCCAATACACACAACTCCTTCCCATGCGCCAATCACAGGCCCATAGCCCCGCCTTCTCAGGCCCACTCCCCTCCACCAAGACATCACACGTACAATACGAGGAGCAAGACGTTAGTGACAGCCAGTGCTTTACAAACCTCTTAGCAATAAGGTAACAGTCCAACAGCACTTAAGGTAAGTTTTTAACTTCACAGTCTCATTTCTTTAACGCATTCATTCTTTCTCTTTCCCCATCATTTCACTCAACTAATTAAGGACTTATCCTTCCTTTCAGATTTCCACATACATAAGACAGCTCAACATTAATTACATCGCACAACGTTTCGACATTCGCCCATTCAACCAATAAAACTGAAATCCCATACTTCAGCAACATAAACACATGGAAAAACTTAAAACACTAGTCAATGGGGGGGAGATTTAACAACATTTCAACTGCCCTCATTCAAGCCATTATTTTAACTTTTTTCATTATGGTTCATTTTGATCAAATATCAACTGTTGTTTACATGCACTAGGCACTCCGTCTTCTTAGAGAGTGTCCAACGGAGGTGATTAGCTCATGGATACTTCAATGAACTATTTTGTTTGAGTCTAAAATATAATTAGTCAACATAGATATCCAAATTGAATTACAACGTAATGCAACATTTTTACATGAGCTGGTCATAAATCACATACAAAATTTCACATCTTGAAGCCATTTCTGATTAGACTGCACCAGGACCGCAATATTGAGCTCCAAAATTTTTTTTCTTTTTATGGAAATTAATACAAATTTGGAATGCTTTTGCACATTATTTTACAATGTAAAATACGCGTACAGTAAATTGTAAGTATATGAATTCTGCATTTCATTCTCAATATTTGTATATAAATTTTAAACTGTCTTCGAACTTAACTTCAAATAAGACTTTAACTACCATTATTGTCAATACTGTACATATGACGGCCTTGTTTTGAGTGAAAATTCACCAACGTGTTCACTAGTGTAACATTTTTTAATCAATTTGATATTTTGTTAATGATAAGGTCTTGTACATGTTTTATAATGTATTCACTCATGCAACATATTTTTATAATTTCCAACCAGACATCTGGTAGAATTTTGAGGTATTTGATATGACTGATGATGCCCCACGGAAGGGGCGAAACATGTCTCAACCATTTTTTAACGATGTTTAACTAATACGTTAACATCTTGTACTGTATTGAATAGGTTGAGTTAAAATAAATTTCTTATATTTTTAAAAGTTGGAATTCAAGAGGACAAACTGGGGCAAATATTCATTTATAGGAAGGGGAGTTAGGGATTGGAATAACTTACCAAGGGAGATATTCAATAAATTTCCATTTTCTTTGAAATCATGTAGGAAAAGGCTAGGAAAGCAACAGATAGGCAATCTGCCACCTGGGCGACTGCCCTAAATGCAGATCAGTATTGATTGATTGATTGATAAATTTTCTTCCACCTTGTCAACATTATGAATAAAAGACCCTGAAATGTAAGTAGCGCAATCACAAATTTATGTTAGAGACCTGGCAAGCATTCTCATGCCCGTGGAGTACTCATTGAGTAAATCACCCACAGTTTGGGGGCAGCTAGACGGTGCATTGTCTTGCTGTACGTACAGATCTCCCGCAGTGTGGTGGAAGTAAACAAATGGGTGGACATGATCTGACAGCAGGTTCGTGTATCATTCGTCGGTGAGGGACGTTGTCAGATGTATCAGGGGTCCCATTTCATCCTACGTGAATGGTCCCTGTACATTGATACAAACACCTATGATCTGAACTGCCCTTTAAAACGTACTTGACCGAGCTCGATAGCTGCAGTCGCTTAAGTGCGGCCAGTATCCAATATTCGGAAGATAGTAGGTTCGAACCCCACTGTCGGCAGCCCTGAAGATGGTTTTCCGTGGTTTCCCATTTTCACACCAGGCAAATGCTGGGGCTGTACCTTAATTAGGGCCACAGCCGCTTCCTTCCCACTCCTAGCCCTTCCCTGTCCCATCGTCGCCATAAGACCTATCTGTGTTGGAGCGACGTAAAGCAACTAGCAAAAAAAAAAAAAAAAAAAAAGTACTTGACACAGGGTTGTATTTGGTTTGTATGTGTACTCTGTCCGTGCTAGGTGAAACTTTAATCTACTCGCATACCAAGCTTTTGAATATTTTGGTACATTCATTTCTTATACACTGGCATAGCAGGGCGAGAGGTGATACTCCCAAGCTGGCGGATAGGGGGGTCCTAACTGGCTTGCTGGCATACTTCAGCGAAATAAAGTAGCTCTTGCGGGTCCAGCACACAACCCCCTGTGGGTGGTTCATGCAGATGAAGAATACACCCACGGTATCCCCTGCCTGTCACGAGGTGACTAAAAGGGGTCACTAAGGGATGATCAAATTAAGGCCATGAGGCTCCTTGTAATTAGCACCATCACGTGGGGAACACCATGGGTCACCCGTACTCGCGAGTAGAACCACTCTGTTAGGTACACAATAGGTTTGTGATTAGTAGCAACAGAGAGAGAGAGAGAGAGAGAGAGAGAGAGAGAGAGAGAGAGTGTCAGGATAGGTTTTACAGTACCTGTGATTAGTACCACTACAAGCGGAACACCACGGGCTTACGTTGCCTGTAATTAGCACCATTATGTGAGAAACACCACGGGTCTGGGCATTGCCTGTGATTAGTATCACTACATGAGTGACACCTGTGTGCCTGTGATTTGTACCCACTATGTGAGAAACTCCACGTGATAGTAGGAATCCCTTTCATTAGTGCACCTATGTGAGGAACACCGTAGGTTTGCGTTGCCTCTAAGTGGCACTGCAATGTGAGAAACACCATAGGCCTGCATTATATATGCGTATTACGTTATCTGTGAGTAGTACCATAATGTGTGGAATATTATGAATCTATGCTACATTTGATTAGTACCACAACATGACAAATAGCACGGTTCTACTTTACTACTGATAAGTACCATTATGAGGGGCCAATGACCTGAATTTTGGACCCCTTAAGACAACAAGTGTCGATTCAGGATTGTGCTTTAGAAGCGGTCCCTTGGTCAGTAATATTATTGTTTTACACTAATTTCTGGGAATGTGGGGCATTGCGGGTCGGATCGACTGATTGCTTTAAAATCGTATTCATCCATTCATTCTTCCAAGTTTTGAATTCTGGTCAGTGGATGATAATGGACTTTTAAATTGTCATTACATTTTGTCTCATTTCGTACCATTAGGGGCCGATGACGTAGATGTTAGGCCCCTTTAAACAACAATTATCATCATCATAATCATCATCATCATTTATTCTGCTACGCTTCGAATTAATATACCTTCATCTAAAATTTGATGTACACGTAACCTTACTTCGTTTTTAATATTTCTGACCAATGGACTTTCAAATTGTCATTACATTTTGTCTCATTTCGTACCATTAGGGGCCGATGACGTAGATGTTAGGCCCCTTTAAACAACAATTATCATCATCATAATCATCATCATCATCATCATCATTTATTCTGCTACGCTTCGAATTAATATAACTTCATCTAAAATTTGATGTACACGTAACCTTACTTTGTTTTCAGTATTTCTGACCCTATTGGTTTTCTTTATCCAAACCCTTAGCATTACAGTAGAATGTCGATTATCCAAAAAAATTGGGACCAGGTATGGTTGAGATAACTGAACATCATACTGTGCACAAAATTTAAATCCTGAAGGTAATATTTCCATGCATCTCGAATTATTTAGTACATAGTTAGCTTAAGTTTATTTTGTGAAATAATCACAGACTTCTTGCTGTTAAAATGCGGCTCTGATATAAACTCTCCTTTCGAATGTCTTTGCAAAATCTACGTGTAAATTCGCTGATCAAGATCTGAATCATTTCTTTCCCTTGTAGTTTTTTGAACCATCTTTGGAATCAAGTTTATATGCTAATTGCAAAATGTTTTGCTGGTTTCATTTCATTCTGGATATTGTGGATTTACATACATCAAACATCTTGCTAGATGTGATTCACTTTCTCCTTTTTCCAGTTGGCTTAAAATATCTGATTTTTTATTTTTTTTGGTATTGTGCACAATTTATGATTATGTTTAGTGGAAAATGTTATGTTGTGCATTGCATACAACATACAGAGATCACAAGTTTATAAAAACACAGTACACAGCACAACAAAACACTTCAGCTACATCTTTTAAACAGAAACAGAATGTGTGGAAGTCAAGTGGTCATTGTATGATGTAAAACTGTACATATTCTGTATGCTCTAAGAGATGGTTGAGATGGAACACAATTGATGTTCAATGGAAAGATGTAAAGCTGTTCTTACCGAAGATTTTTGACCTGGCCTTAGAGCTAATTAGCGTCAGATGATTTGACAGTACAGAAAACGAGTGTTTGGTACTCAGGCTTTCTGATTAGACTTAATCATAGTCAATGGCTTGGTTATAGGGCTCTATACAGGATCAGAATTCAGGGCAGGTCTCTGTGAGAAATCAGTACAAGTAACTCCAGGTAGAACAACAGAGGGAAGATGAGCAACAGGGAACTGTTGCTGAGATGTGTGGGAGTAGGAGGAAGGGAAAAGATAGGAAAGGGAAATGTAAAGTAGGGGATAGGAAAAGACAGGTGGAACAGGGTCATGGGAAGGAAAAAAGGGAGGACGAATTAGCTTTTGCAGCTATCACGAAAGATAGGGCTGACCAGGAGGGGAGGGGAATCAAATGAGGTGGGTAGGGTTGAGGCTCCGTTGTATGGATGTGGACAGAACATAGACACTACTTGAGTTACAATTCAGAATAGGGATTGAAAAATGAATATCCACAGCAGTTTACGGGAAGAAGTTCATCTATGTAAAATTGCATCAAGATGGTTATCTTCTGCACTCACTGACATACAATGTGGACATGGTATGTCATGTGAGTCATCTATTTCCAAAACAGGCCATCTCCAAATGGTTAAATTTTTCAGGAAACCGAAAAATGTATAAAATGTAAATAATGAGATTTTATCTTAGAGGTGAAGCTTCCACGGTGTGTAGAATTATTTCGTTTATTTTCCGGGTTGAACTGTGTAGTTGTTATTTGTACATTACGTACAGTTTGCCGATGTTTCGAATACATTGCAGTATTCTTTTTCAAGGCGACTGAAATACCCCTACTCGATCCGAGGTAGTCAGTCTCCAGCCAGCAGTCACACTATAAGGGTGGTTCCTGACCTTGGTCTTTTATATCCTAGCCTTTCTGGCTGATATAAGCACCCTGGCTGTCTCATGAGGATATAAAAGACCAAGGTCAGGAACCACCCTTATAGTGTGATTGCTGCGTATGGACTGACTACCTCGGATCGAGTAGGGGTATTTCAATAATACCAATATAAATGGTCCGTTATTGGACATTATAAATTTTCCAGCTAACTCATTCCTGGTTGCTAGCGTTTCGCCCCCGTGTGCTAGGCTGGGCTCATCAGTTGGTACCTAGCACACCTACCAAGATGCTGGCTAGTGCATACCGTGGAGGCCACTGCGTAGGCTAATTGTAGCCACAGGCAGTGCCAATGCACTATGAGAGACTTTGTCTCATTATCAAAAATTGATGCCTGCTTGGCCATCAGATGATATAGATGTTGATTTCCATAGGGAATCTGAAATGTTTGTTCCATACATACATACATTATCATTATACTCTGTTACGCCTTTCAGCGTTCAGTCTGCAAGCCTCTGAGAATTTACTAATTGTCGCCACAATCCTCGATTTGCAACTAGTGTTATGGCCTCGTTTAGTTCTATACCTCTTACCTTTAAATCGTTAGAAACTGAGTCTAACCATCGTCGTCTTGGCCTACCTCTACTTCTCTTACCCTCAATAGCAGAGTCCATTATTCTCCTAGGTAATCTATCCTCCTCCATTCGCCTCACATGACCCCACCACCGAAGCCGGTTTATGCGTACAGCTTCATCCATCGAGTTCATTCCTAAATTAGCCTTTATCTCCTCATTCCGAGTACCATCCTGCCATTGTTCCCACCTGTTTGTACCAGCCATCATTCTTGCTACTTTCATGTCTGTTACTTCTAACGTATGAATAAGATATCCTGAGTCCACCCAGCTTTCACTCCCGTAAAGCAATGTTGTTCTGAAAACAGACCGGTGAAAAGGTAGTTTCGTCTGGGAGCTGACTTCCTTCTTACAGAATACTACTGATCGCAACTGCGAGCTCACTGCATTAGCTTTACTACACCTTGATTCAATCTCACTTACTACATTACCATCCTGGGAGAACACACAACCTAAAAACTTGAAATTATCGACCTGTTCTAGCTTTGTATCACCAATCTGACATTCAATTCAGTTGAATTTCTCACCTACTGACATCATTTTAGTCTTCGAGAGGCTAATTTTCATACCATACTCATTGCACCTATTTTCAAGTTCCAAGATATTAGACTGCAGGCTTTCGGCACAGTCTGCCATTAAACCAAGTCGTCAGCATAGGCCAAACTGCTTCCTACATTTCCACCTAATTGAATCCCTCCCTGCCATTTTATACCTTTCAGCAGATGATCCATGTAAACTATGAACAGCAAAGGTGAAAGATTACAGCCTTGTCTAACCCCTGTAAGTACCCTGAACCAAGAACTCATTCTACCATCAATTCTCACTGAAGCCCAATTGTCAACATAAATGCCTTTGATTGATTTTAATAATCTACCTTAAATTCCATAGTCCCCCAGTATAGTGAACAACTTTTCCCTCGGTACCCTGTCGTATGCTTTCTCTAGATCTACGAAACATAAACACAACTGCCTATTCCTCTCGTAGCATTTTTCAATTACCTGGCGCATACTGAAAATCTGATCCTGACAGCCTCTCTGTGGTCTGAAACCACACTGGTTTTCATCCAACTTCCTCTGAACGATTGATCGCACCCTCCCTTCCAAGATGCCAGTGAATACTTTGCCTGGTATACTAATCAATGAGATACCTCGATAATTGTTGCAATCCTTCCTGTTCCTTTGCCTATAGATAGGTGCAATTACTGCTTTTGTCCAATCTGAAGGTACCTTACCAACACTCCATGCTAATTTTACTACTCTATGAAGCCACTTCATCCCTGCCTTCCCACTATACTTCACCATTTCAGGTCTAATTTCATCTATTCCTGCTGCCTTATAACAATGGAGTTTTCTTACCATCCTTTCTACTTCCTCAAGCATAATTTCACCAACATCATTTTCCTCCTCCCCATGAGCTTGGCTGTTTGCAACACCACCAGGATGATTTCCTTTTACATTGAGAAGACTTTCAAAATATTCCCTCCACCTCTCCAGTGATTCCCTGGGATCTATTACGAGTTCACCTGAATTACTCAAAACACTGTTCATTTCCTTTTTCCCTCCCGTCCTAAGATTCTTTATTACTGTCCAGAAAGGTTTCCCTGCTGCTTGACCTAGCCTTTCCAGGTTATTACCAAAATCTTCCCATGACTTCTTTTTGGATTTAACAACTATTTGTTTCGCTCTGTTTCTTTCATCTACGTACAAATCCATGTCCGCCTCGGCCCTTCTTTGGAGCCTATTCTGATAAGCCTTCTTTGTACGTTTACACTCTGCTCTCACTTCATCATTCCACCAAGATGTTTGCCTTTTCCCATCTTTACACACAGTTGTTCCTAGGCATTCCCTTGCTGTTTCTACTACAGCATCCCTGTATGCCGCCCATTCATTTTCTATATCCTGAATCTGCTTACTGTCTACTGTTCGAAACTTCTCACTAATCATATCCATGTACTTCTGTCTAATTTCCTCGTCCTGGAGATTTTCTACCCTTATTCGTTTGCAGACAGATTTCACTTTCTCTACCCTGGACCTAGAGATACTTAGTTCACTAC
The DNA here is from genome assembly GCF_040414725.1 of Anabrus simplex. Classification (NCBI taxonomy): domain Eukaryota; kingdom Metazoa; phylum Arthropoda; class Insecta; order Orthoptera; family Tettigoniidae; genus Anabrus; species Anabrus simplex. Next base: position 42,852,697 of record NC_090266.1, on the reverse strand, counting down.
AGATCAGATAGTGGTCTGTATCATCGAAAAATTCCCAGTAGACTCGTACATTCCTAACAGATTTCCTGAATTCGAAATCGGTTAAGATATAGTCTATTTTGGATCGGGTACCCCTAGCCTCCCATGTGTAGCGGTGAATAGCCTTATGCTTGAAGAATGTATTTGTAACAGCTAAACCCATACTAGCACAGAAGTCCAGCAAACGCTTTCCATTCCCATTAACTTCCATATCTTCCCCACATTTACCAATCACCCTTTCGTATCCTTCAGTTCTATTCCCAACTCTCGCATTGAAATCGCCCATTAGCACTACTCTATCCTTGCTGTTGCCCCTGACCACGATGTCACTCAGTGCTTCGTAAAACTTGTCAACTTCATCCTCATCTGCACCCTCACATGGTGAATACACGGACACAGTTCTTCTCCTAATTCCTCCAACTGACAAATCTACCCACATCATTTACGTGTCTAACAGAAACTACGTTGCGTGCAATGATATTCCTGATAAAGAGCCCTACCCCAGACTCTGCCCTTCCCTTTCTAACACCCGTCAAGTACACTTTATAATCTCCTATTTCTTCCTCATTATCTCCCCTTACCCGAATATCACTTACTCCTAGCACATCCAGATGCATCCTCTTTGCTGACTCGGCCAGTTTTACCTTCTTTCTTACATAAGTCCCATTAATATTGATAGCTCCCCATCGAATTCCATTTCATTCGCCAAGTTGTTTCCAAGGAGTCCCTTGCTTATCAAATGGGAGTGGGACTCCATTACTTCCATAGGTCCGAGGCTTGCTTAAAATGTTCTGAGCTCAGTAAATTCATGAAGCAGGATGCTACCCTACTTGCACATAGTCCAAGTGAGGATCTCTCCTCTAACATGTTATGGACCACCGGTGGATTGTATAGTCCTAGCCGCCTGAGCACAAGGAGGGCCACGACTTAGAATATGTCCGAGATGCCCACTCCCATTCCATAGCAACTGGTATCCCGACTCTCAGGACCACTTACTAGGCCACTCAGCCGTTGCCCATGGTTCACGAACTAGGACATGACTACAGTAACCCACAAACACGAACCACGAGTAAATTTATAATACCAATATAAATGGTCCGTTATTGGACATTATAAATTTTCCAGCTAACTCATTCCTGGTTGCCAGCGTTTCGCCCCTGTGTGCTAGGCTGGACTCATCAGTTGGTACCTAGCACACCTGATGGCCAAGCAGGCATCAGTTTTTGATAATGAGACAAAGTCTCTCATAGTGCATTGGCACTGCCTGTGGCTACAATTAGTCTACGCAGTGTCCTCCACGGTATGCACTAGCCAGCGTCTTTGTAGGTGTGCTAGGTACCAACTGATGAGCCCAGCCTAGCACACGGGGGCGAAACACTGGCAACCAGGAATGAGTTAGCTGGAAATTTTATAATGTCCAATAACGGACCATTTATATTGGTATTATAAATTTACTCATTCGGAACAAATATTTCAGCTTCCGTATGGAAATCAACATCTACTTCATACGGGTATTTCAGTCGCCTTGAAAAAGAATACTGCCATGTATTCGAAACGTTGGCGAACTGTACGTAATGTACAGATTACGACAACACGGTTCAACCCAGAAAATAAACTTAAATAATGAGAATTTAGTTTTATTTTAGATTTTGGAAAGTCCACTTAATGGGAGAAGGGGTGGGAGGCAAGAAGTGAAGGAGTTGATTTCTGTTAATGAGGATACATATATCTGAAAGACTGAAAATGTTCCAGGCGTGAAAATTGGTACTTGGAATCTCCTTTAAAAATGCCTATTATTTGCTTAATTGCTTATAAATAGCATTGTAATGAATGTTACAAAATAGCAATATTTTATTTGTATAATTATTTGGAATATTTAAATCTCAAATTTGGAGTTGGCCAGGTTTGCACCAAACAAAAGAAATTGAAGGAATGAAAATGTACCAAAAATGCTTTATTCAAAAGTTAACTCAAAAGAAATCAATACAATGTAAAATCCAATGTATTTACACAAAATGAACCAGAATTAAACATTAATTAATGCCGTTGTGTACACTGTGCCCACTTGCATCGTCCCTCTCTTCTGGGTGGTTGTTTTATGGAAGGTTATTATCATCATCAGTGAGTTCTTTGCAAAATTAAAGCACATCTACATTTTACCACTGAGTCCCAACATGTTTAGTCAACAGAGATTCAAAATATTTTGCCTAACTCCAAATTTGATGAAGAAAATAACTGGTTTAAGGCAGAGTTTGCAGCTGATAGTTTGTTGTCTTGTGTAAAAGTGGACAGAGAACATAATCAGCATAAAAAGTGGATTTCAATCTTTTTTGGTTTTGCAAATAGACAACTCATATGCTCTGACAACTTGGAACACTACTGGAAGGGTGGCAAGCAATTGCTGGAAGGAATAGTGACCATAGATGAGTTTTGGGCCAGGGTGTTTGAACCAGAGCTCAAACGCCAATCTGCAGAATGGCGACATGCTGGATCACCACAAAGATAGAAGTTCTGGTCCCTCCCCAGTGAAGCTGATGGTCATTGTAGCTTATGACATCACAGCCTTGATTGCAGGTGACTTCATTCCACATGGCACGAAAGTGAAAGCAACATCCTGGAGTGACAGTTTCGTCGTGCCTTTAGGGGCGAACACCTGGATCTTCTCAACAATTCCAGACTGCATGTGGCAAAGGCTTTATAAAGGCAACTTCTGTGATGGGGGTTGGAAGTAGTGTAACAGCCACGGTGCTCACTGAACCTGTCTCCATACAATTTTGATCTCATCCACAAAGTGAAAGAACCATTGCGTGAGAGACGGTTTGGGACACGAGAGGACATTCACAATACTGTGAAACATGAGATTGCAGAATTCACACATGGGGATGTGATTGGTATCCAGAGTTATCCGCATCTTTTGTGATGTGTTATGACTGTCTAGGACAGGGGTGCTCAATAGCATCGTGCAAAACATGCTCCATGCTCGGTTCATATTTGTCGAGCATGGCTCTGATTGAAGTTTGCTTTCCAAAGGCAAGGTGAGCTATGTTCGTTCGACCTTGCTCCTTCGTACTCACTCCTTCAAGCGCTATCTCAGTCACAGGTAGAATTGTTCCCGTCCCTACTAATGGTGGAATAATGTGGTAGCACATAAAAAATTGCCAAAACTAGCACTGATATTAATCAGTTCTTACCGTAATTAACATAGATGTGTCTCTGCGAGTCTATCTAGAATTCAAATCTGTCAAAGAAACTATTTAAAGTAGTTTATGTTGGGTCCACCTTGTCAATAAACTTTTAATGATTGAAAATTATTTATTCATTCATACATGTTTGAGGAACAATATGCATCCCCGTCATCAGTGATGTCAAATCAAGGAATCTATCTAGAATTAGTGTGGACATTCACGGTAACCATGGCAACCAGTGTATGTCATCTATGTATACTTGGACATGAAATAAACAAACCATGCTTCTATACTTCTCCGTGTGATGCAGAAACTTACTTTAATTTTTCTACCGTAACAGTATTGAATGGTGGGAAATCTTTGGCATGCAAGAAAACACATGCGCTAGTTGTGGTTTGCTTTGTATTGCTGGGCAATGCTTGGCAAGAAGCGCTAACATTAAATTTGCAAACGCGTTTGTTTTTTTCAATAATACACGTTATACCGATTTATATGTTAATAGTACACGGTATGTTTCACAGGAAACATACCCTGTTCGCTGACTGTTTGCAATTACCACAAGCAGGAACTTCTTCCAAACATTAGAACTGAGCCCATCTCTCTTGATTATTATATATTCACTGTTTAGAATTTTGTCCATAACGCTGTCCGTCGATTCACGTGGCATGGTGAACTTCAGCTCAAAACTAGTGGTTAACTCAACCATTCTTTTATACCTCCCAATTTCCGGCAATTGCTCTTTGTAAACAAGGGCTTTCTCATCTCTGGATGATCCATATTGCTTGCAAAGTCAGTAAAGCAAACAATGTCATCCCTCCCCAGTCAGAAAACTTTGCTTCGAACATGCCCTGTTGAATGAATTGGAGCAAACTCTGGCAGTTTAGATTACATGCTCCACTTAAGTCTGATGGTGGTCACATTTGCAGTAAAGCTCATCGTGCTCCATTTTGGTTATCTATCTCAAGTTCGAACAATGCACACCACTAGCGCTCAACTATCAAAGGGTGTAGAAAGGTGAATGGTGGAACATGGGGGTGAGTCTCATATAGCTGTGTGTTAATCTCGACCTTTTAGCTTCCCTTTTTTCTCAAAATTCACTTCAAATATTTTTTCTTTTTCAGGCATTCACTTCACACTGAATTCAAATCAAATCAAAATCTCTTTATTTGCAAATGAGGTGTCTACCTCAGTGGCAAATGGTACACTAAAATACATTATTGTCAAGCACTAAATATTAAATTAACAAGAGAAGAACATTTTCCTATATACAATATTATACAATTTACGCTAACAATGTTTTCTATTAAACACACAGCTTATCCTTAATAAATTTATATTGTTTACAAAATTCTACTTATAATATCTCCTGTACTACTTACAAATATAGTCAACTGATATACAGTATGTGGAATTACTTCAAATGATACTATACAACTGGTATAAGATAAATATTTACATTGCATTTATTTATTTACTTTTTTTTTTCTCCCGTTCTGGATCCTAAGTAGCATAACAACCTGCTGCGTCTTAACCAGAGCCCCTTTTGCCACCACTTTTCAGAGTTCCTGAAGGGCCTTCACAGCTACCGTAGCGGTCCCAGGGCCCTCGAAGTCCCCACTGTACTTCACCCCTACAGGCAGTCCCCTACTTTGGCTGTCCAAACTCCTTAGACCAGGGGATGGAATTAATTTATTCACACACATTTTTTTATTTACAATAACCTGCACTGGTCGAATGCCCTCTAACACTTCATTTATTTTCTCTGTTGCTGTTTATTCTCTTCTTGAATATCTGTACAGATTTTGGAAAAGGATCAAACACTACCCCTGGTAAACTGTTCCACTCCTTCACACCCTTCCCAATGAATGAAAATTTACCCCAATCGCTTCTGCTAAAATTCCTTCTAATTTTATATTTGTGGTCAGTCCTGCCGATATAATTATTTTCCAACTGAAGCCTCTCACGGATATCTCCCCATGCTTCTTCTCCTGTATAGGCTCTATATAATCCTATAAGTCTAGTTTTCTCCCTTCTCTTACTTAAAGTTTCCCACCCAAGTTCCTTTAACATTTCTGATACACTACTCTTTTTCCTGAAATCCCCTGTTACAAATCTTGCTGCTTTCCTCTGCACACTATCTATTTCTTTTATTAGGTATTCTTGGTGGGGATCCCAAACACTGTTTGCATATTCCAATAATGGACGAACCATACTCAAGTAACTTTTTTCTTTTAATTCCTTGTTGCATCCTTTAAGTAGCCTCATTATGACATGTAACGATCTGTATGCTTTCCCAACAATGTCATCAATATGACCCTTCCAGTGCAAATTACTTTCAAATCTCACACCTAAGTATTTGCACTTGCCATCTTTTGGGATAACTACCTCATCCAAAGTATATTCAAATTCAGTTTTAAAACTCCTGTTTGTAAAAGTTGTAACAGTTGATTTGCCTCCATTAACCTTCATATTATTTTCTTCAACCCATTGTTGAATACTTTGAAGGTCCCTTTGTAATTCTGAACAATCCTCAATGTTGTTTATTTCCCTATAAACAATTAGGCTATATCATGTGCATACAATCTTATTTTTGATGTTATATTGTTCCCTAAATCATTTGCGTATATTAAGAAAAGTAACGGACCGATTATACTACCCTGTGCAATTCCCTTCCAAACTTTCTCTTCCTGAGATACATTATTTCCTACTTTGACTTTCTGAACCCTTGAATTTAGAAATGTTTTTATCCAATGTGTAACCCTTACGTCCAATCCGATTCCCTCCAATTTCTTTAATAATATTCCATGTTCCACTCTACCAAAGGCTTTGGAAAGATCTATGGCTATGCAATCTAACTGACCTCCTGAATCCAACTGATCTGATATGTCCTGCTGAAATCCCACCAGTCGTGCCTCACAAGAAAATTTCTTTCTAAATCCACACTGGCTCCTCATGAACCAATTTTTATCATCAAAGCAAAGTACTTCAGAGGGATCTGTGGGGCAAGAACAAAATTGTACTTTTTGACAATTATTTTATCTATCTTCGACTTTTGGAAAGCCTGAAACTATAAAAGACGTCGACATGTGGCACAGAAAGATCTAACAGGCAAGGCTGTCCACAAAATCTAAAACTGAGAAGAGCCTGATAAAAAGAGAGTATGATTACAGCTTTTCGAATACTGGTTTGGACTCTCAAGTGGCAAGACAAAAAAACCTGTACACTTTGCATCCAATTACCATGGGTCAGAAAAATTCATATGCAACAAAATCAGAAAAATGGATCCAGACAGAGTGCAGTTTATAGTAGTTGTATATATCTACAATCTGTACATGGGAGGAGTTGACCTTGCCGACCATTTTAGAACCCTGTGTGATGTTGGCAGGAAGTCGAAGAAATGGTAGCTGAGGCTCTTCTGGGGGTTACTTGACATCATGTGTGAAAATGTCTATGTAATTTGCTGTGAAATGTTCGGTAAGGCAACGGTACTCCAGTTTTGAAGGATGGTGGCAAAAGGACTTTTGTCAATGAAAAACCCCCCAAAACAGAGGACATCCTTGGCAACACTTGGGTCACCTCCATCCCTGCCTGCAAAAAAGAAAGAAGATGGAGCACTCTGTCCCAAAAGATGTCAGAATGGAAAACAGGGGTATTCATTGGCCTAAATTTGTGGAGATTTGGGGGCAATATGAGGAGTGCAGTGTGAAGCAGTTCCAGTCACGTCTACATTCTCAATGCAGCCACTGCAAGGTGTCAACGAGGTACCTGTGTCAACGAGAAGAAGTAGTGCTTTGTGGAATACCACCAAGTAGACTTGCAGAACACCTTGAACATTCCCATTTGGCATTTTTGTTAATCAGATTGATTGCTTTCATTTTACTTCTTTATTATGTTCATTTTATAATGATTTGCAAATTTTATATCACTGGTATTGATTCCCATTCATTTTGAGAACATTGTTACTAAAATTTTTTGTCCTTCGGCAGTTTTGATGTACTTATATGTAAGGGGTGACTAGAGGACTTACGGTACTTAAAGGTTCAACTGATAGATTGTGTTCCCGGTCACTAGTGGCCTGAAGGTACTTCAGAGTACCATGAAAAAACTGGGTACTTGGAATTGTTGTATTTTGAAAATATTGCTTGTGTGTCTTATTTAAATGGTATTTAAATCATTTAAGGTCATAAATTGCATTTTTTTTCATTTTCTGTACTTTTGGGACTCAAAAGGTTAAGGTCGACATATTTTAATCACGTCTTCGAGTTTTTGTGTTATAACTTCGTGCTTCGCAGTTTCTAATGGTTGAAGACTGTGTGTGCTTTGACATGTTTTAATGAAGTGTTTAACTGCCTTGAGTGTTTATGTTATAATTTTATGTGATGTTCAGTGATCTAGGTTCCTTCTGATGTTTCAGTAGATATCGAGACGTTTGTCCTTCGACATTTTCATACGCTATATTCATCGTGTAGGATTCATGAATATATCCAACAAGAAACATTACTTCCAGACATTTAAAAGAATCATATTCTGTTGATTTTCTGTGCATACTAAAATCAAGAAAGGGAGAAAAATTTGCATTTTGCATGGTATGTAGATGTGATATCAATATTACACATGGTGGAAGAAACGTTTTAAGTAATTAAGTGAAGTGCGGTAAGCACATATATTATGTTAAATCGAAGGAAGATAACAAGAAAATCAACCCCTTCTTTGCCAAGTTTGGAAACGTTGATAGTGATGTAATTAGGGTCAAGTGTCTGTTTACATCCTTTTTGGTGGAACACATTGTGCCCATAAGTGCGGCTGATCGTGCTGGTGCTTTGTTTAAGAAGATGTTTTCCACAGCAGAAGTTGCAAAGAAATATAGCTGTGGTCATACGAAAATGACATGCATTGTAAATAAAATGGCAAAAGATTCATTATATGAAGATGTTAAGTGCCTTCAGAATGGACCATATTCTTTGGCAACGGATGGAAGCAATGATGCGAATGCACAGTTGTTTCCTATTGTTGTTACATTCTATGATATTCCGCGGGAAAAAGTAGTGAGCACTGTACTGTCTACACCAATGTTAGACGGGGACTCAACAGGGTGAAGCATAGGTAACCTGATGTTATCACAGCTGAATTCTCATAACATAACCAATTGAAAACTATATGGCCTTTTGCTCTGACAATGCTCCTGTTATGATAGGACACAAAAATGGGTTTCAGTAGTTCTGAAGGAAGTTCAACCAGGTATTGCCATCATAGGTTGCATTTGCCACCTGATTAATCTAGCAGCTGAAAAAGATGCTGGAAGATTACCACTTAAAGTGGATGAGATTTTTGTTGATACATTTTATTTCTTAGAGAAGAATGTCAAAAGAAAAGTGCCTTCAGAAATTTCAGAACTTTCACAATGAAGAGACAAAGAAAATTGTGAAGCATGTATGTACTAGGTGGTTATCTTTAGGCAGATGTTTGGATCTACTACTGGACCAGTGGGATCCGCTTCTTTCTTTCTTGAAGGAGGAAGTATTATTATGTACCAAAAACATTTCCACAAGCTTGACATCTTTCAGAATACCTTGAGTTGAACAAAATGGTTCCAAAGAGTATCGGAAGAAGATAATTCTTGATTCTGCTACTACACATGTCCCTAAAAGAATAGCATATTCTTCCAAATGTGACAACCCATCCTAAAATGTAACACTTCTGCTACAACATGTGAGGAAAAATTGTTTATGTTCCTGTCCTCAAACTTGAACAAGGCCTTTTGCACTTTCCTTCATGTGACTATTGTATTTCTGTACTTGACAAATTCAATGTTGCCCTTCATACTTCTTCCCCACAAGTTCACTTTTTACTAGAACTTCTAATGGATTTGCTAAAGCAGTTGTTCACCAAGTTTGTTAAGCCCAAAATTGTCAAAAGCTTTTCATTGCTTGAAGTTGAGTACAACTTGATTCAGAATCAAAGAAGTTATAATGAGTTAGTTATTGGGGTTCAGACTTCCAACATAGTGAATGATCTCCAGGATACAGATAAATCCCTATTCTTTTCATCAGTGAGACTACTTTTATATTGCCTGTGACTACATCATCAACAAGTTTCCACTCTAGGATGATGTGTGAAATCATGCTCAAGTTGCTAGGCTAGACGAAATTGAAGATGCACAGTTTTCTTCCATTTGTTTTTTCTTGGAAATGATTCCTATCATGTTATGCAAGGAAGAGAATGAAACTACAGATGAGGTGATGAATGAGCTTCAGAGGCAGTTCACAGCTCTTCAGGTAGATGACACTTTGGCTACAAATCAAGATGCTGCAAGTGATTTCAGTTGGGCACAAATATCAAGAATTGATGATGCTTGTTCTTTAAAGGGGCCTAATATATAAGGCCATTGGCTCAGTATCAAGAATTTCTCACCATACCCCTTAGCAATGCAGAAAGTGAACGTGTTTTCAACTTTGTGAAGAAAAATAGAACGGAGTTCAGATCATCCATGTCCAATGAATCTCTGGCTTCTTTTTCCATTTTCAAGACCAGGAGTTGCGGTTCCTGTTATGACAGAACATTTTCTCAAGACTTTTTGCAGGAAGCTAAAAAGGCCAAAACTATGACTTTAAAGTCGAACTAGCATGTGATTTGCAGTGTGCATTATATTATTTCTTGCGTGTGTTACGTTAAACAAGTTTTATTGTGTAAAGCCTTTTTCAGTTATCACATATTTACATAATTTACGAAGGAAGTCCTGTTAAGTATGCTCCAAACCAATATTCACCATGCCTATTGCTGTTTAACATGGATTTCTTCTTGATTGTTAGGTTAATCTACAAGTCATTGGCCAGTGATGTAAGTAGATATGATTTCATTGACGTATCCTGTTTAAAGCATGAATTATTGTGTTTTGTAGCCCAGAAGTAGTGTTATTTTCACCAAGCCGGGGTATGTAAAAAATCGTTAGATTTTTTTCGTGCGTGTGTTTTACTGATAGCCCTTTTCGAAAATTAGCAGGTATGCAGAAGTATTTTCTCGCAAGTTTTAAGAAAGCCAGAAAATTTTCATTACTATGCACCCTGTAAAAGTTAATCAGATTTTCCTCCGCTAATTTGTCCCTTAACTGGGAACAACACTGAAATTTAATTAATTCAACTTTTAGTTGCACAGTTGCATCACTGACGTCAACTGCAAATGTATTTTTAAACAAATGAATTCTCTCCACACTCACAGGAAGGTCTTTAAATCTCTCTTCAAACTCATTCTCCAATAAGTCAGTCAACTTAATAAACCAATCATACGGCAATGAAATGTTTGACTTCGCTTCTTGAATCTCAGTACAATGTGAAAAGCACATCATTCCCTCGTAATCCCTTTCAAAATATTTAAATATTACATTAAATCTGTGGGTGTTGCTAAATCCCACATCCAGATTTCGTCCCCAAATTCTGCCAAATTTTTCTGCTTCATGTTTATGAATGTGGTTATTTCTTTACAAAGATGAAGAAACATTTCAAAATATTACCACAACTAAGCCAGTGTACCTCGCGATGATAAATTACATCACTGTAATCACAATTAATTTCAGCCAGAAATTACTGGAACTGCCATTGATAGAGTCCATGTGATCGAATATAATTAGTTATAGATGTCACTGTGTCCATCAAATGTTGTTAATTTAATACTTTTTCAAATAGCACTTGTTGATGAATAATGCAGTGTAATTTTAGAGGCATATCAGTTTTTCTGTTAGTAAATTAGTTCCTTATTCTTATAATTAATCCAGTTTTTGTACCACTCATATTCCTTGCTCCATCTGCATTCAGTATTCATAGCAAAAAATCTTATGAAATAAAATCCCCACAGTTGTGTTACATGTTAAGTATTTTCCTACCCAGTGAGTGGATGTGCGTTTTGGGTCATGTGCCTGTCGGCTTGCATTTGGGAGATAGTGGGATCAAACGCCACTGTTGGCAGCCCTGAAAATGTTTTTCCGTGGTGTACCGTTTTCACACCAGACAAATGCTGAGGCTGTACCTTAATCAAAGCCATGTTTCATTCCTTTCCACTCCTATCCCTTTCCTCTCAAGATCTATCTGTGACTGTGTGATGTTAAAAAAATCCCCTTTCACAGAATTTATCTTGCAAATCACTGGGGTTAATGGCCTTTCCCAGATCTATTAACTTTGTGGTATTTTAAACAGATCCATTGTTCATGTCTTGTTGACCTCAAGATGCTCTGTTAAGGAGGCACAGCAGCTGAAATTTCAGTCTTAAACTCAAATGAATCACAAAATGCAGAAACCCCCTATGTCCATTCGAGTGATTTTTTCAGGTGGAACAAAAAACTTCATAACTATGTTGTACGAGGATGGTTTGAAAAGTTCCTGGAATCACCGCTAGATGTCAGTGCTAGAGCAACGAGGTTCGCGTGCAATAATCACACATCCTTTGTGAGTGAACACGTGGCACGTCAGTGCTCTAGCTGCAGGAGTGTGGTAGTGACGACTCTTTGTTGTTGTTCCCGCATAGTGATTAAATACTCTGTTAAGAAAGGAATGAAAGCAAAGGAAATTTATGCTGACTTTCAGAACACACTGGGGGACTCTGCTCCTTCATTTTCAACTGTTACCAAGTGGACCAGTGAGTTTAAATTTGGTCGGGAAAGCTTAGATGATGATCCGCGTAGTGGATGGCCAAAAAGTGTTACGACCCCAGAATTTATCGCAAAAGTGCATAAAATGGTCATGGAGGATCGTCGACTGAAAGTGCGGGAGATTGCTGTAGCTGTAGGGATGTCTTCTGAATGGGTATATTATATTTTAACCGAAGAATTGGGTATGAAAATATGATCCGCAAGATGGGTGCCGCGGCTCTTGACATTGGACAATAAAGCCACCAGATTGGAAATGTCCGAACAAAGTCTGGCCCGTTTTCAGTACAACCAACAAGATTTTTTGAGCCGGTTTGTGACTACAGATGAAACTTGGGTCCACTACTATACCCCAGAGACAAAACAGCAGTCAAAGCAGTGGAAACATGCTGATTCACCACCACCAAAGAAAGCAAAGGCAGTGTGTTCGGCCAGAAAGGTCATGGCCTCAGTTTTCTGGGATGCAAAAGGCATGCTGCTGATAGATTATCTTCGTACTGGCCAAACAATTACGGGGCAATACTATGCAAACCTCCTAGACCAACTACAGGAAAAGATACGCGAAACAAGGCCTGGTTTGGCAAGGAAAAAGGTCATCTTTCATCAGGACAATGCTCTGCCGCACACAAGTGTTATTGCCATGGCAAAAATTCATGAACTGGGATACAAATTGTTGCCACATCCACCTTATTCACCTGATTTGGCACCATCAGACTTTCATCTATTCCCCAAGCTGAAAATTTTCCTCGGTGGACGGAGATTTTCTACAAGGGAAGAACTGACAGCCGAATTGGAGAGGTATTTTGCAGGCCTGGAGGAATCTCATTTTTGAGATGGGATCAAGGCATTGGAACATCGCTGGACCAAATGCATTAGTCTACAGGGAGACTATGTTGAAAAATAAAAACAGTTCCACCAAGGTAAGATACTTAATTCTAGCACATTCCAAGACTTCTCAAACCACCTATGTATTATGCAGCAGGACATTGAAAGTTTGCAGGTTAATAGGTTTTTCATACAGGAGGATTACTACAAAGTTTCAAATTGGTATTTATAGCACATATTGAGAAAAGTATTAAATAATGTTGTGGACAATGCAGGAAGCAACCTTAGTTATTAAGGACAAGAAATGGCAAAGTGACATTTTGCTTCCCTTGGTATATGTCTCCTTGTCGATTCCACAGACAATGCACTCCTTTGGTAGAATTGTGCCTACCAAGCTTTGTAATCTACTATGTCTTGACTGTCAACCATTTTGACTTCAAAGTTCCCTTGTGCACTCGATTCAATAATTAACTCTGTATATTCTTTCATTAAGTACAGTCTGTCACTTTTCCTAAGTTTCTGTTTGACTACACTGAAATCCATGTCACTGGGGAGATACGAATGTCCATGCTGAGGAAAAAATAGTGTGATTGTATGAAACCGTCCATTTGCCACTAGCATTAACCATAGCATGATTTTTATTTTGTCCCCAAGCACCATCAGCAAAGATATGCATGTGCCTGATGTTTTTATGTACACATTCGTTAACATTATCCATAAAGAGTGAGCACACTTCATTCGGGCCTTTCTTTGCAACACCCTCGAGGTAAATGTAGAAGCGAGCTTTGGATGATTTCAGATCATGTGTATTAAAAATGTTAACCAAAAGCTGTCACAGTTAAAATGTTTCCTGTACTGGAATATGTGGTAACTGAAGACTTTGCATATAGTCCATGGCAATACCCGCAACATCATCTTCCACTTTACATTTTTCCAAAATTTGTTTCATGGTCTGGAAACATTTCTTCGCCCGACGTTTATGCACTAAAAACTCTGCGGCAGCTGCCCTCTTTGCGTTGTCATTGAGGGTTGTACTTCTGAGTTTTACTCCAAGCTCCTCACAAACACAGCAGTTATCCACCTGCGGTGTCCAAATTTCAAATCAAAGGTTTCATTGAAAATTTTCCTGTAGAATGTGTATTTCACATTCTTATGTGGGTATTGTTCCTTAAACATTCGCCACATGATGAGAACATTCAATTTAGGCCTGAGATATCTACATTCTCTACTCGTGTATTGAGCTTCTCGGACTGGGAATGAGTTAATGTGGTCCTCTATTGCCATAACAGTACTTGCAGACTTTGTATTACCGGACTGGTGTTTTCCTCTACGATCACGGAGATTTTCCAGCGACTAGCAGATTCCGAAGTCTTCTAACCCTGTCATCAGTGATGCCATAAACGCTTAAAAAAGCTTTTTTACAGACCGACACGTTCCCTCGAGATGCACTCAGCCAATAAACAAAGGAACTACCTTTCTGTCTTTTGTTATCTTGCTGATCACTCGGTAATCTTGACCTCTTCCTGGCAATATTCCTTACCTCTATCTTGCTTTGTAGGTACACATCCCGTTCATTTTTTGTCTCGCAGCCTATGAACTTGGAATACAATTCATCCGCATCTTCACGAGGAACTTTCGTAGTGATAGAATTTCCCTTGCATCTGTAAAATGAAGATCCAAGCAATTATAATTTCAATGCAAGCAATAAAATAACCTATAATAGAAAAGCGAAAGTGAGGTTAACTTACCCATGTGGTCTGCTTTCAGTGATAGTCCCCTTCCAATTCACATATTGTGCATTCTTTACTTGTGCTTTTTTTTTTTTCCTCTACTTCTCTCTTGTACAATTTGCCTTTAACTCCTTTTCTCTTCTTTTTAACTGTATCAAGATCCATTAAAGTACCCTTGGATTCAAACATGTTGCTTTGTCAGACATGAACTCAGATTAAATAACAGGAAACAATAATGAATCAATCAGGTCATAGAAAGAAGATGGCTGACAATGTGTGTTCTGTGCTCGGCAGATATCCTGTATGTCCGGGACATAAGGGGTTTTTCTGCACTTCATGAAAACTTCATTACCGGGTGAGTTGGCCGTGCGGTTAGGGGCGCGTGGCTGTGACCTTGCATCCGGGAGATAGTGGGTTCGAATCCCACTGTTAGCAGCCCTGAAGATGGTTTTCCGTGGTTTCCCATTTTCACACCCTGCAAATGCTGGGACTGTACCTTAATTAAAGCCATGGCCTCTTCCTACCAACTCCTAGACCTTCCCTATCCCATCGTCGCTATAATGCCTATCTGTGTCAGTGCGACGTAAAGCCACTAGCAAAAAAAAAATAATAATAATAATTTTTTGATATTTCAGCTAAGGGAGTGTGGACATATGGCACTTCTGCACAGTTTGTGCATCTTGGTATAACAAACTCATAACGGCCATAAACTCATTTTGGCCAAAATGTGGACATGGGGGTTTCTGCATTTTGTAATTCAAATGTGTTTCACAGTGTTATCATACAAGTCATTAATTTCTCTCTCTTACAGACTGCAATTCGTAGTATGGTGTACATACTCAGCCAACAGAAACAAAAACATACGAGGATTCCTATTGATCCAAGTGTATTTCCTGGAGACGATAGGGATTCTGGAGCGACAGGCAGCTTTGTAAATCCAGGTGTTCGTCAAGACAATCGCTGGCTTCTGTACAACAGTAAGACTGTACCTGTTAATGAAGAACAATGGAACGAGCCAAGATTTGTCCATAAACTCCACATTGGATACTACTTTTGGCCTCGGTAAGTTAGATCTTCTGAAACACTAATCTAAAAAGGGAACCTAAATCATTTAAAATGGCATATGCCATATTAAGTACATTAAATAACCTAACAGGTAAAAACACATTTGAGTATTAATTTTAGAAAATATAGAGGTGTAAATTCAGTGTCTGGGATGGGTAGGATTAGAATTGCATTTGATGAGAATTAAAATTAAGTGGAGAACGGAGCCCACTACAGTTGTCTAGGCATGTGCCATGAAATTGCATGGCTGTTCTGCAGAAAGCAAGAAAATGGAGAAATATTAATGCAGAACAGACAAACCTCATTTATTAACCTTAGAGATATAGAAAACTCCAGTGTTACCGCTTTTGTAAATCATTGAAATGCAATGTTATATTATCACATCAAACTGTCTGTGGTACTTTTCTGGCTTCCGCAGATGCCCAGGTGTCAGAATGTAGTCCTGCAGCAGTTCTCTTATGTGCTAGTAAACCTGCAGACTCGAGGCTGAGTATATTTGAGCAGCTTCAAATACTATCATATTTAGCGTTCAGAAGGTCAGCACCTCAACCATCTGTGCCACTTAGCTCAGCAAATTTAATTGACAAATATGGAGTTATTTGCTTCTGCGCAATTATTATGAAGGATGTTCAATAAATTCTGAGACTAATGTTCAAAAGTCTTGAATAGGCAGTTGCACTGTCATTTAGCGGCTCGATAACCACCAGGTGTTACACTTGTCAGAACTCAACTGCTGCCCGTCAGTTGCGTCTTGAATATGGTTGTAGCTTGATGCGCCTCTAAGTTTACAATGGCAGAAAGACAAGAGCGACGTTATGCAGTCGTGTTTTGCATTCTTTTGAATGCTTAAAGATCATCATAGAGCTTATGGTGACTCTACAATGTTGCTGCCTGTTTCTGTTGGCATAAAGCTTTTAAAGATAGAAGAGAGAGTTGTGAGCTGTTAGGAGGGGAGCGGACTCCTTGTCCTTACCGAGATCACTATCAATACTGCGGCTGTATTCTAGACCGAGGTCTGTCATGTGACCATTAGAGAAGTCCAATAAGTGCTGAAAATATCCATGGGAAGTGCTCAAACCATTTTAAAGGACCATTTGAGGATGGAAACCTTTTAACATAAGAAATTTCATCTTAATTTATCTGTATTGAACTGAGTTTGCAAATACTTATAAAATCTGAAAGGTTCCACCTATTCAATACATATCAAAGTTGTCTGATTGTATTACAACATAATCACTTTATTAGCAGTGCTAGTTTCAATGTTTTTACAATACCATGATCAGTTGCGTTAAAGTAAAGAGAAACCAGCAATTAATATAAAATACATCTCAACATTATTTACACAACTTGTTCCTTTAGACATTACATTCAATTATAAATAGATAACATTGACTTGCTTTGAGAAAACTTATGTCCATGTGTGTAGAAACAAGGTATGGGAAGCCGTACAGAGAAAAGGTGTCGAGGAACAGACCATAGAAAGAGTGAAGGAGATATACAATGGGAGTGTCAGTTGTGTGAAAATAAGAGGAGAGAAAACAAGCTGGTTTTAGTAAAAAGGTGAATTAAAACAAGGAAGTGCTCTGTCACCTTTGCTCTTCGTAGTAACAATGGATGAGATAATGACAAAAGTGGCAAGAAAAATTGGAGAAGGAAAAATGAAAGTGATGATGTTATATAATAATAATAATAATAATAATAATAATAATAATAATAATGCTATTTGCTTTACGTACCACTAACTACTTTTTCGGTCTTCGGAGATGCCGAGGTGCTGGAATTTAGTCCCGCGGGAGATTTTTACGTGCCAGTAAATCTACCGACACGAGGCTGACGTATTTGAGCACCTTCAAATACCACCGGACTGAGCCAGGATCGAACCTGCCACGTTGGGGTCAGAAGGCCAGCGCCTTAACCGTCTGAGCCACTCAACCCGGCTGAAAGTGATGATGTTTGCAGATGACCTGTTAGTCTGGGGAGAAAATGAAGAGGATATCCAGGAACAGGTAGATGCTTGGGTAGATGAGGTGGAACAATATGGAATGAAATTTAATGCCCAAAAGAGCGAGATAGTGATCACAAACAGAAAGAAGGAGAGACCCACGAGAGGGATATTGCTTGGAGGGGAACAGCCCAGAAAGGTAGAGAGTTTCAAGTACTGTGGAAGTATCATAGAGGAAAGTGGAAGGAATGATAAGGAAATAATCGAGCATGGAAGACAAGCAGGAGCATTGCTGAAAAGTGTCAGAAGCCTGGTTTGGACCAAGGATATCCCTCAGAGAAGCAAAAGGGTGATATAGAGGATGTACTCTATACCTATTTTGACGTACGTAGCGGAGACTTGGGTAATGAGGCAGAGAGCCGTGTATAGAATACAGGCAAGTGAAATGAAATTTCTGAGAGGCAGGATAGGAGTGACAAGATTGCATAAGATGAGAAATGAGAGGGTTCAAGATATAGTAAAAGAAGAGTCAGTATAGAATAGGATACAGGCATCTAGACTTAGATAGTATGGACACATGAAGAGAATGACAGAGGAAAGGATACCAAGGAGGATGCATGAAATGGAGGTAACAGGTAAACGACCAAGAGGCAGGTGGATAAAAGGAGTGGAAGAGTGTGTACAGAGAAGAGGAGAACACTGGGCAAGAGTGACTAGGGAGAAGTGGTGGGAAGACAAGAGGAGATGGAGAAGCTTATGTTCCAAGCAGACCCGGCCAACAGCTGGAAGCTGCAGATGATGATGATGATGATGATGGATGCTACGAGGGTAATTCCAAAATTAAGGTCTGCTATATTTTTTTATAAATATAGAACTCTGTTCATGTGGCTGTTGGTCACAATATTGTGAAGAGTGTTTCCCGTGCTCGCATATAAACGTGAGCACGCCACACTAAGGCACCCAGTCTTGGTTTGGCAGCCATTGAGAATGGAGCTCACGTTGGATGTTTCCGCGAAGTGCACGCAGTTATTCGTTTTTTTTTACGCAAAAGGTACCGAGCCGATGGAAATCCATCGCCAATTGACGGAAGTGTATGGTGAGTCGTGCATGGATGTCAAAAATGTTCATAAGTGGTGTAGAGAGGTTGCAGCCAGTCAGATTGAAATTCACGATAAACGAACAAAGGAGTGGAAAGACCGCCAATTTCCGTCAAAACAGTCGTGAAGGTTGAGCAAATTGTGCGTGAAGATCGGCAGATCACCCTGGATGATCTCTGCACTTTGGTTCCTGAGATGAGGTTCACAACTTCCTGAACAGCATGGCGGCGAGCTGGTATGACATGGGCACACAAAAACTGTCACAGCGTCTACAAAAATGCATTGACCGAAATGGTGATTATGTAGAAAAATAGCTAAATGTTCAAGCTGTAAAAGGATTTAAACCATTGTAGAAATAAACAGGTCTATGTATTTATAAAAAAAAATAGGAGACCTTATTTTTGGGATTACCTTTGTATTTTACTCCATTAATTTAGGTACTTTGTAGAGACTGTAAACAGTGTTATTTTTCCAAATTATGTAACTATGTACTGTATGTTGTGGTTAAGT
Source organism: Anabrus simplex (assembly GCF_040414725.1). Classification (NCBI taxonomy): domain Eukaryota; kingdom Metazoa; phylum Arthropoda; class Insecta; order Orthoptera; family Tettigoniidae; genus Anabrus; species Anabrus simplex. Next base: position 42,833,690 of record NC_090266.1, on the reverse strand, counting down.
GTAAGAGAGGACCGTGAGCCCTAACTTTGCCACATAAAAGGCATAAAATAAATAAATAAATTAATTAATTAATTAATTAATAGCAATGGGAATTAAAATATTCATGGCATAACTAATGCAATACCCATTACAGTTGTGGAATGAACCACCAAATTAAATACATGAAATAGAAAGTACATCAGTGTTGTCGTAAAAACATGAAGATGGTTTTCCGTGGTTTTCCATTTTCACTCCAGGCAAATGCTGGGGCTGTACCTTAATCAAGGCCACGGCCACTTCCTTCCCACTCCTAGCCCTTTCCTATCCTATCATCGCCATAAGACTTGTGTCGGTGCGACGTAAAGCCCCTAGCAAAAAAAAAAATGGTTCATGAAGAATTGGGGACAAGAAAAATGTTGGTTTTTTGTAAGTTTTGCCTACTACATTACACCAAGATGCTGCAGAACTTAATGCCATGTTAAGTAGCTCAGGCAGTAGAGCGCAGACCTTCTGATCCCTACTTGGCAGGATCAATTCTGGCTTAGGTGGTATTTCAAGGTGCTCAGATATGTCAGTCTCATGCCTATTGATTTACTGGCATGTAAAAGTGCTCGTTGAGGACAAATTTCCAGCACCTTGGTATCTCCAATAACCATGAAAATATAGCTAATGGGACGTAAAATGAATAAGAGCGATTATTTAACTTCTTTCATCAGTGTCGATTCTAAGTTCCAGTCCTGGTTACTGTGCAGTTCTGTCAGGGTACCAGAGTGACGGGAGTAGTTCTTCACCAGGCTGCCATTGACACTTCCTAATTGGGAATGGCATAGATCTCAAGCAACTTATTGAAGTAGTCCATGGTTGGAAAAAGATACTGATTTCTAGTGCCTGACTCTGGGAAAGGTCCTATTATATTGATGGAACTGTTGCTGACCTGTTGGAACTTCCACTAAGCCCAGGCTGCCTTGGACATTGGGCTACCCTCAGTGATGTCATTACATGCTTGTCATTGTCCCAACTCATCTTCTTGCAGGATCTGTCCATCATCCTTTTTCACAAGCTGCTCCCTCCCGAGGACCCAATTCCAGCCTTCTGCTGCAACAGCTGTCTCGTCTCAGATGTCCTCTGTACCTGTCTGCCTCTCAACCTTCTGACAATGGGTGCAGTCCTCAGGACATGTTCTCCTGGTCAGTGTCAGTGTTGCAGTGTTTCCTCCCCTGCCACTGTTTGGCCGTGAAGTCATGCTTTGCAAGTAATCAATATCATTATGAGTCCGTATTGAAATTCTGTGTACTTCTTAAAATTACAATTATTATATCATCCACCTTTTCAATACAATACAATTTTAAGAAGTCATGCTCTGTAAGTGTTGCACTTAATAAGCTGTCTGCCCTCCATATTTTTAAAGTCCAAGAGCCACATCATGGCAGAATGCTGAGCGCAGAGATCAAACTGCTGACTGTACAGGTGCTTGTAGAAGTACTCCAGGCTCTTCACAATGGCCAGTGTTTTAACACATTTAACATGGTGCCTGAGCTGTGCTCAGGCTCCCTCATTTACTGCCATATGCGGTTCCCAAGCGGCGGTCAGGTATGGTTTTCTTAACTAATAAATAATTGCTTGTCGGAAATACGTCAATGTCTTTTTCCGTAAACATTGTCCAGTTATGTAGTAAACATAAAAATGTACTCAGGAAGGCCGGAAACGAGAATAATCCCATTACAACATTGGTTTGTGAACTTTGTGGCAACTTAGTAGGGCAAAGTCATATCATCTACAGTATGTGGACTGATTTTACACAAGCCCGGCATTATTTGATGATTTTACAATGCTTAGTAAAGCTAAGGGTTCCACCTATTCAATACGTTATCGTAATGGTCTATTTAGAACATCACATATTTATTTAACTTATCATAAAATACATCTTTGGGACCGGTTTCTGCAATCCACTATGCCATCATCAGCCATTGAGTTTTTTTATAGCAAGGAACATTCAAAAATTTAAAAATATGCAATAGCAAGTCCTATTCTTACATGAAAAACATTAAAAATATAGCTAAATAGCATAGGCCCATTGTACTATACAAATAACATGTCTTTTTTGAAAAATACAATATTATTTAGTGCATCTAAAATTATTTTTTATATATAATTGGCAAAGTCTATGATTTGGTGTACCTTATGTACAATAGAATCATGTAAAATTGATAAAAGAATCTACTTTTGCCATTTAAACCACAGTTTTAAAACAACAAGTCCTATTTTACATGGAAAATATTAAAACTTGGCTAGTTAGTATTAACCCTTTTTTATGTTATACAAGTAACATGTCTTGTTAAAAAATATAGTATTATTTGGTGCGTCTAGAATTGTTTTTAGGTGCTTAAAAAGACTATGGTTTGATATAGTTGATACACAGGAAATTTTCTATAAAATTGATGAATGTTTCTATAAAAACCTCTGTCATTTTTTAAACACAGTTTCTTAGTTCCTCATAATATGCGACTTGTACTGTTTTAGATAATAAATACAGGTTCTTCTTCCTTAAAACTTATTGACACAACAGTCTGTTTGACTATGTAAGGAGTAGCAGATTCTGATGTGTTTTTTCTTGTTTGAGTATTTGAACCTTGCTTCTAGTATTTTCCAATGTAAATAACTGTGTGGCTGAGGCCGAAACTATGGTTAAGATCTTGAATATTATTTTATGTGCCAGATGGAAATGGGCCGTAAATAGTGTTAATCTCGAACCAGTACGGACCTAAAAAAGGAAATAGTGAAATGAGTATGAGTTATTGAGAACGATACGCGGTACTATAGAAAAGAATTGAAGATATGAAACTCACCTCAGGTTGAATGTAACAGCGTGCAGAGAGAGTGAGGAACAATTTTATAGAAAATTTCCTGTGTATCAACTATATCAAACCATAGTCTTTTTAAGCACCTAAAAACAATTCTAGACACACCAAATAATACTATATTTTTTAACAAGACATGTTACTTGTATAACATAAAAAAGGGTTAATACTAACTAGCCAAGTTTTAATATTTTCCATGTAAAATAGGACTTGTTGTTTTAAAACTGTGGTTTAAATGGCAAAAGTAGATTCTTTTATCAATTTTACATGATTCTATTGTACATAAGGTACACCAAATCATAGACTTTGCCAATTATATATAAAAAATAATTTTAGATGCACTAAATAATATTGTATTTTTCAAAAAAGACATGTTATTTGTATAGTACAATGGGCCTATGCTATTCAACTATATTTTTAATGTTTTTCATGTAAGAATAGGACTTGCTATTGCATATTTTTAAATTTTTGAATGTTCCTTGCTATAAAAAACTCAATGGCTGATGATGGCATAGTGGATTGCCGAAACCGGTCCCAAAGATGTATTTTATGATAAGTTAAATAAATATGTGATGTTCTAAATAGACCATTACGATAACGTATTGAATAGGTGGAACCTTTAGCTTTACTAAGCATTGTAAAATCTTGAGTCAATACGGACAAAAAATGGAAGTTTTTAATACTAAATTATTTGATGAGCTACGGAAGGAAAAAACCCTTGCGATGGGTGCCGTAATGAAAAATAGAAGGGGGCTTCCAAAAGGCCTCGTGAATTTCCCACTGAAGGCATACGTACATACATACATTAAAGACTGTTATGCCTATCAGCATTCAGCCTGCAAGTCTCAGTGAATTTACTAAACGTTGCCACAATCCCCTATTTGCAGCTAGTGCTGTGGCCTCATTTAGTTCTATACCTCTTATCTTTAAATTGTTAGAAACTGAGTCTAACCATCATCATCTTGTTCTCCTTCTACTTCTTTTACCTCCATAATAGAGTCCATTATTCTCCTAGGTAACCTATCCTCCTCCATACGCTTCACATGACCCCACCACCGAAGCCGATTTATGTGTACAGCTTCATCCGTCGAGTTGATTCCTTACTTAGCGTTTATTTCCTCATTCCGAGTACCCTCCTGCCATTGTTCCTATCTGCAATCATTCTCACTACTTTCATGCCTGTTACTTCTAACTTATGAATAAGATATCCTGAGTCCACCGAGCTTTCGCTCCCGTAAAGCAAAGTTGATCTGAAAACAGGCCGATGTAAAGATAGTTTCGTCGGGGGGCTGACTTCCTTCTTACAGAATACTGTTGATCGCAACTGCGAGCTCACTGGATTAGCTTTACTGCACCTTGATTCAATCTCATTTACTATATTACCATTCTGGGAGAACACACAACCTAAATACTTGAAATTATCGACCATCTCTAGCTTTGTATCACCAATCTGACATCCAATTCTGTTGAATTTCTTACCTACTGACATCAATTTAGTCTTTGAGAGGCTAATTTTCATACCATACTCATTGCACCTATTTTCAAGTTCCAAGATATTAGCCTGCAGGCTTTCGGCGGAATCTGCCATTAAGACCAAGTCGTCAACATAGGCCAGACTGCTTACTACATTTCCACCTACCTGAATCCCTCCCTGCCGTTTTATACCTTTCAGCAGATGATCCATGTAAACTACGAACAGCAAAGGCGAAAGATTAGAGCCTTGTCTAACCCCTGTAAGTACCCTGAGCCAAGAACTCATTCTACCATCAAATCTCACTGAAGCCCAACTGTCAACATAAATGCCTTTGATTGATTTTAATAATACTTTAATTCGATAGTCGCCCAGTATGCTGAACATAAACACAACTGCCTATTCCTTTCGTAGCATTCTTCAATTACCTGGCGCATACTGAAAATCTGATACTGACAGCCCCTCTGTGGTCTGAAACCACACTGGTTTTCATCCAACTTCCTCTCAACGACTGATCGCACCCTCCCTTCCAAGATGCCAGTGAATACTTTGCCTGGTATACTAATCAATGAGATACCTCGATAGTTGTTGCAATCCTTCCTGTTCCCTTGCTTATAGATAGGTGCAATTACTGCTTTTGTCCAATCTGAAGGTTCCTTACCAACACTCCATGCTAATGACGTATACTTCAGCATTTCAGGTCTAATTTCATCTATCCCTGCTGCTTTATGACAGTGGAGTCTATTTACCATCCTTTCTGCTTCCTCAAGTGTAATTTCACCATCATTTTCCTCCTCCCCATGAGTTAGGCTGTTCGCAACACCACCAGGAAGGTTTCCTTTTACGTTGAGAAGATTTTCAAAATATTCCCTCCACCTCTCCATTGATTCTCTGGGATCTTTTATGAGTTCACCTGAATTACTCAAAACACTGTTCATTTCCTTTTTCTTTCCCTTCCTAAAATTCTTCATTACTGTCCAGAAAGGTTTCCGTGCTGCTTGACCTAGCCTTTCCAGCGTTATTACCAAAATCTTCCCACGACTTCTTTTTGGATTCAATAACTATTTGTTTCACTCTGTTTCTTTCATCTGCGTACAAATCCCTGTCTGCCTCGGTCCTTGTTTGGAGCCATTTCTGATGAGCCTTCTGTTTATATTTACAAGCTGCTCTCACTTCATCATTCCACCAAGATGTTTGCCTTTTCCCATCTTTAAACACAGTCAATCCTAGGCATTCCCTTGCTGTTTCTACTACAGCATCCATGTATACCGCCCATTCTCTTTCTATATCCTGAACCTGTTCATTGTCTACTGTTCAAAACTTCTCAGTAATCATATCCATGTACTTCTGTCTAATTTTCTCGTCCTGGAGATTTTCTACCCTTATTCGTTTGCAGACAGATTTAATGTTAATCAAGATCTATATCATCTGATGGCCAGGCAGGCATCAATTTTTGAAAATGAGACCAAGTCTTTCATAGTGCATTGGCCCTGCCGGTGGCTCCAAGTAGCCTACGAAGTGGCCGCCACGGTATGCACTAGCCATGCGACTTGGTAGGTGTGCTATTTACCAACTGTTGAGCCCAACTTAGCACACTGGGGCAAAATTCTGGCAACCAGGAATGAGTTAGCTGGGAAATTTGTAATGTCCAATAATGGACCAACTATATTTTTATTATAAATTTACTCATTAAGAACAAATATTTCATGTTCGCTATGGAAATCAAGATCTTTATCATCTTTATCATCTAGCACATAGTGTTTTGGCCTGGACAGTCAAGGTATAATCTAGATTTGGTGCAGCAGAAAAAGTGAAGCCAGATGTTGTCTTAGATTACAATAAAAACAAACTTGGTGTTAACCACAACAACCAGTTACTAGCTTACTGTCCATTTGGTAGAAAAACTTTGAAGTGGTAGAGGAAAGTATAATTTCATCTCTTCACCGTGGCAGTGGTCAATTCCTTCATTCTGTACAAGAAATAGGGAGATAACAATAAGATTTGTCATCTGGATGAGTACATGAAGGCTCTTACAGCTGCATTTGCGGAGAAAGGAGAGGAATTTCAGAAAGATCTCCCGTCGCCACCAACTTCTATCAACCATCTCACAGCTGCTCACAGATGGCCATTCTCCAGTGAAAATACCATCAACAGGACAAAAGCCAAGACCTACAAGATTGTGTAAAGTGTGCTCAGAAAGATTACTGAAAGAGCCTGGAAAACTATCCGGGAAAGGGACGCGATAAGTGTACTTAAATAATAGAAATAAACAAGAGGGAGAAGGAGCATTAGAAAAGGAGACAAGGACAAACACATATACACAAAAGGAAAAGGATAATCTCCACATCTTCTTAAACTATAGTCTCAAATAGATAGACCTACTCCTTGTCAATCCCAGTTCCCTCCGCATCCATTTCTTCTCAACCCCCTCCAAGCTCTTTTCTGCTTCTACCCTACCCTGTCCTTTTGCATCATCACACTAAGACGTCTCTCAGTCGGTGTAACGTAAAACAAATAGCAAAAAGAAAAGGTCTTGATGTAGGAAGTGTATTTAGATGAAGAAAAACAGATAAACACAGGAAAAGGGAAGACAATATAAGTACAGGCTGTAAAAAGCTAGGAAAAGAAAAGGAACCCAATGGGTCAGTATTATTAATTGAAAGGAGAAAGGGAGTGGCTGTGTATAGAGAGATAGAAAGGAAGATGACAGGAGCACATAATACAGTATAACCCCGATTTTTCGTGGCCTCGATGTAGCCAAACCACATTTGCCAGAAGAAATTTCCAGGCCTGAAAATTATTCCATAAGAGCAATGCAATGTTTTATTCGATTTAACGTAATTCATAATAGGGCAATACCCGCGTTTAGCGTTTAGGAAATGTTAAAATTCTCAAATATTTGTTTCTATTCATTGTGGTTGTGTGACATTAAGGACCTATGAAAGACGTCATAAACTTGCTAAGGATTATTCAAAGCAGAAGAGGAATTTAGAGCGTGGCACTTAAGACTAAAGTGACATGTTGGACTCGGATACACATCCGACTGCAGCCGCTGTAGCAGAAGAGAACCCTTGTTTTAATGACAATGACAAATTCCTATATTAATCTGTGCAATATCCTTCGCCTACAATGAGAACCCTTTTACTGATTAATCTGTTATTAGGGCAAATTTGGGCATGTTAGTTTTTATCTGTTATCATTATTCAACTTGTGAAAATTTAAATTTATAATTTCACCTTTACAATACAGTAATTGTCTTTATTGAAAATACTACATTGGACTACACTCGTGATACATGTTTCGTCCTCTTATGGGACCTCTTCAGTCACACATACAAACATTGAAAATAAGGTGAGGACATGTTGAAATAAGTAAATAAATTGTCTTTAGATCTTGTGACATGGCGTGTTGGCGTCTTGTCAATCTTGAATGTTCAAATGGTGCAGCATGAACATAGTATGAAGCATAAAGTCCAATTAAAACAGAGATTAAAATGTTGTTATATGCATAGAATTGCCCAATTATAAAACACCATGAGTAGCTGTGTGAATAAAATTATATGCATATGGTACATAAAATAGTGTGATGATAATGCCAAATTAAAATGGCTTTCTTGATTAGATGAAGGATGTGGAGTTATTCTGATGACGCAAGTTGAACTTGATTGTGTGTTGACAATATTCCCATAGGGAATCTGAAATATTTGTCCCGAATGAGTAAATTTATAATACCAATGTAAATGGCCCATTATTGGACATTATAAATTTATAAATTATAAATTTATCAATTGGGATCACCATCTGTATCATCTGATGGCCAGTCAGACACCAATTTTTGGAAAGGAGACGAAGTCTCTCATAGTGCATTGGCACTGCCAGTGGCTCCAAGTAGCCTGCGCAGTAAGTAGCCTGCGCAGTGGCCTCCATGGTATGCACTAGCCATGCGTCTTGGTAGGTGTGCTATATTTACCAAGGAATGAGTTAGCTGGTAAATTTATATGTCCAATAATGGAGCAACTATGTTGGTATTAAGTGGTATGTTCCGAACTGTCAGTGGAGAGATGGCGTGGAATGACATTAGTAGACAAATAAGTTAGAGTGGTGTCTTTAAAAGCAGGATACATCACAATATGAAGATAAAGTTGGAACTGAAGAGGACAGATTGGGGCAGATATTCGTTTATAGGAAAGGGAGTTAGGGATTGGAATAATCTACCAAGGGAGATGTTCAGTAAATTTCCAATTTCTTGCAATCATTTAAGAGAAGGCTAGGAAAACAACAGATAGAGAATCTGCCACCTGGGCAACTGCCCTAAATGCAGATCAGTATTGATTGATTGATTGATTGATTGATTGATTGATTGATTGATTGATTGATTGATTGATTGATTGATTGATTGTGAGACTGAAGATCTGTCAAGATGATCCCTCAGGGAGTGTTGAACTCTGCCATTCTGATGAAGCTGGGAAACTGAAGCAAGGCCATCGGGGCCTGAAGAGAAATGGATGGAGAACTGGGCTTAGAAACCAGAGAGCCTTTGTACTTGAAGGTGGCAGTGTATGAAAATGTAGAAATTGACCGTGTCTTTTTCTCCTTTCATATCGCTCCTTTTTCGGATGCTGACCTGTCCTTGGGTTTATAATAATACATGTTCTTATCATGTTCCTATCTTTTTATAAATGGCTTGATTCATACCAACTTGTGTATTGTTCAGATGGACACTGTAGATGTTGACATGAACCCATCTTTGTATGTTGCTGGTATACTTTCTCTTACTAAACCATGGGATTCCTTTATGCTTGCAGAGAACTTCTGGTGTATGCACCAATGAATCTTCAGCCAGAACTTGATCGCACAAGCAGTGAACTGCTACCATGTGAGGGCCCCATTGATAAATTCTTCAGTGACCCAGAAAAGGTCAAGAAATTTATGTACTTCCTCTCTCTGGAGGAGAAGAAGGGCTGTGATAAGTTCAGTGGACTCAGATTCCTAATGTTCAAGGTTAGTGTTACATCACTTGTAATAGTGTGTTTGGATGTCAGATTTTCTTCAGCAATTTTTTTGGTACTACAGAGTAAAACTATGTATACTTTTGTGTTCCATCACTCCTGAATTTCAGTTCCATTTTGGGCCAAATATAAGATGGCCTTGCATTACTCGAATAAAAGTCAACCTTAAATTTTTGGAAGGTATTGTAACCGTATGTTAAAATGATCCCCTACTTGAGTAACAATGAGAATTCCAGTATTTAATTTATCTGAAAACTGATGTAATTTGATTCGATTAAGTTATAAAGATAAGACGAGGACATCTTGATCATGTCTCATTTTTTCAAAATAAGACAGATATATACTGGTAACTTTTTTTTTTAAATAGCATTTGTGGACATCTGTATTTGTGTCATGAAAGCTTGTATTGCTGGAGATGTTGTAACTTGGGCCATTGGAGATATATTTGGGCCGGGCTGAGTGGCTCAGATGGTTGAGGTGCTGGCCTTCTGACCCCAACTTGGCAGTTTCGATTCTTGCTCGGTCCGGTGGTATTTGAAGATGCTCAAATAAGTCGCCTCATGTCAGTAGATTTACTGGCTCATGAGAGAACTCCTACGAGAATAAATTTCAGCACCTCGGTGTCTCCTGAAAACCGTAAAAGTAGTTAGTGGGACGTAAAGCTAATAACATTATTAGATGTATTTGGAAGGACCATTTCATCAACTGGAGAGTCCTGGTAGTGTTGAGCAACACTGCCCAGCAACGTAGGGAACAGTGTAGAAATATAAGTTTAAGACTATAGCCCGTCAATTTGGAACAGTGGAATAACGCTAAGAACATTTTGTATCACTTCTCAATGGTGAACCAGGACACTGGGAATTCATGAAGTTTGAACAAGCTCGCATTGATTGTAAGATTCCAGTAGGTAAGTCTTGTAGAGCATGTCTACCATTTGGCTTTTTGGAATGCCTCCACCTCACGGTAATGTATATAAAGGCTTGTTTGAGCAGGAAGAAGGCTATCTGAAGCTTCGGTTAGATAAAATGTCGTGGTGTCTGACAGAGAAATGAAATGTAGTTGACTCTCTCTCTTCCTCTCTTTGTTTAATAATTTGCATTACATCACACCAATATAGATAGGTCTTACGCTGACGATGGGATAGGAATGGGCTAGGAGCAGGAAGGAAGCGGTCATGGCCATAATTATGGTACATTTGCCTGTTGTGAAAATTAGAAATCATGGAAAATGTTCTTCAGGGTTGCCGACAGTGGGATTCAAACCCACTATCTCCCGAATGCAAGTGACTTATTATTTGACAATTGTGCTGTATGAGCATCAAAGTTGGTGTTTATTTTTGGAGGCTGAGCTGTGTGGCAATGTAGGTTAGTGTAGTCCAGGCAATTTAGTTTATTTAGTTGAACTTTGGGCTCTATCTATAGGTACAGAGTAATGGGTTTGAATTTTGTTACTCACAGAGCACTTGTTCAGAGGTTTGGACGTCCAATATCTTTATATTTATGTCTGTGCAATTGGTGGAGTGAAAATGCTGTTGTGTGATATGTGCAAGCTGGGAGAAATTGACTGATTAACTTCAGGAGAGGCTGGTGGCAAGTTGTGTTCCTGGACACAAGAGTGAAGCATATGTGTGACCGTGTGAGGTTAGGGATCAAACCAAAACCAAACCTCATGGCGCAACAGCCCCAAAGGGCCATGGCCTACCAAGTAACCGCTCCTCAGCCCGAATCCTGCAGATTATGTGGTGTCGTGTGTGGTCAGCACGATGGATCCTCTCGGCCGTTATTCTTGGCTTTCTAGACCGGGGTTGCCATCTCACAGTCAGGTAGCTCCTCAGTTGTAATCATACAGGCTGATTGGACCTCGAACCAGCCCTCAGAGGCAGGTAAAAGTCCCTAACCTGGACAGGAATCAAACCTGGAGCCTCCGTGTAAGAGGCAGGCACGCTACCCCTACACCGTGAGGAGGTTAGGGATCACACCAAGTAAATTAGTGTGATCAGATAACAAGGCAGATGGTGGTACCTCATCCTTATAAGTTATCTCAGGTTAAATAATGTGTGAGTGATAGGTATGTGCTATCTACAGTATATACAAAATGTGATTTGTTTGTCTGTTAATATTCTATTTATATTTTTTGTGGTCAGATTTAAAGAAATTGAATGAAGGTTGTAAAGAGGAAGTTCTGCTATATGTGTTGATTGGATAGACCTTTTTTGCGATTAGATGATCCTTAAATTCAAGTAAATTTGATATTTAAACTTCTGGTAAAATTTTACTGTGGAGTTCATACCTGGCATGTTACCTAGATTCAATTTCAGGGAGTCAGTGTCAGGTAAGATTAAAAAGCAAATTTGGAGATTCGTCAACACATGATCAACACCCCGGGAAGAAGAATTTGATAAACTGAACTTCATAAACATGTATTACCGCAAGGCTTGATTTTAGGTCCTTTTGTATTTCTTGTTCAAATAAATGATGTACCTAATAATATAGGATCTAATGCCAGTTTGGTTTTACAGTATATGAAGACGATACTACTTTTTTAAATGAGGCTATGACAGTCAAAGAACTCAAGTGTGCTATGTAAGCAAACATTGAACATGGCAGTTGAATGGTTCTCTGCGAACAAACTCGCAGTAAATGATAAAAAGACTCAGTCAATTATATTTAATTACAATAAAAATCAAGGAAATTATGATAAACAACATGTGAAGTTATTAGGAATACATTTAGAGTCAAACTTTAACTGGACTGCTCACATAGACTTTATTTCATGTAAACTATCAAGAGTGGTAGATCCCTTGAGAGCCATCAGAGATAAAGTTTCAAGTAAATATCTTGTAGATGCCTACTTTGCATTCGTTCACAGTATTCTTCAATACGGAGGTCTACTTTGGGGAAACTCCTGCCGCATTTCTAAAATTTTACCTCTCCAGAGAAGGGCATTGCCTTTTGTAACAAATTCTCCTTTGATGGCCCACCGTAGGCCTATATTTATTAAGCTGTCCATTATGACTGTTGTGAACACATATATTTCCAATGCACTTCTTAAAGTGTATGCACAAACAGACAAAATCAAACTCAGAAGTGATGTTCATAAATATAATACCAGGTCAGCTAACCAAGTTGATGTACCTCGCCGTAGGTTACAAAAGATGGTTTCTAGCCATTTCATTGCTCATTTGAAGATGTTTAATAAACTTCCTTCAGATCTAAAAGAACTACCATCTGATATTCAGAAATAAGCTTAACAAGTGGTTACTCATGTATCCCTTTTACTTAGGGCAAGAAATCCATGAAATTAATGAATTTGATATATATTGAAAACAACATTTGTTATTAGTTTGTGTATGTACTATATATTACGATTTTATTTTTTGACAATGTCTATTGTATGTAACGTACTTAATGCATACCTGCCACCGAGCTCGATAGCTGCAGTCGTTTAAGTGCGGCCAGTATCCAGTAATCGGGAGATAGTGGGTTCGAGCCCCACTGTCGGCAGCCTTGAAAATGGTTTTCCATGGTTTCCCATTTTCACACCAGGTAAATGCCACACCTTAATTAAGGCCACGGCCACTTCCTTCCACTTCCTAGGCCTTTCCTGTCCCATCATCACTATAAGACTCATCTGTGTCGGTGCGACGTGAAGCAAAAAAAAAAAAAGTAGCATACCTGCCAACATTCCCGATGTAGGCGGGAGACTCCTGGTTTTTGACAGTTTTTCCTACCTCCCAGTTATTTTATTATTTTTCCCGATTTTAGCTTATTCTTATTTTCTGGTGAGCTTTGAACATTTATTTTCAAATCGACCCATTTCGCCTTTGGGCCACTTTCAAATGAAATACCAACATTTATTAATACGAGAAATGTGTGCGAATGTGCGATATTTATTGAAACCTGTATATCGCGACGTGTATATCAATTGTCAGTCTCTCGTTCTCGTGTGCTATGTTTGTGTTCGTTCACATGAGTCTAATTGATTCTAGGGACTGGTCGGTAGATTTGGAGTCTTTTTGTGACAGAATTTCTAAAATTGTCACTAGTCAATTTTCTAGAGATTTTACAAGCCACCTGTAGACAATTCTGGCGAATTTTAACATTACTTGATAAAATAGTATTGCGCTTCGCATATTCGCGCGGGCACGTGATGCAATATATTAATCTATGCATTTGCTAAGTAATGGCATGTAAGTGCATGACTGATTCACACATGTGCAGCCCGAGTTCATACTATTTTCAGAAGGTTTATTAGAGACCGATCATCTCACTCACATACGTCCTGTGAGGGAATAGAGATGTGTAATTTTTAGCATTCTAGCTTCGTACAACAACAGTCCTGTTATGAGACAATAAGCGTTACTTGACGAGGCGTGTTTTTAAGTAAGGGCCGTTTGAAAATAACTACGCAACGAAAGACGATTTTCAAACACCACATTTATTTGCGGATTCTGTCTACTTTACTCTGATTTTCAACATAGACGCCAAGTTTGTTTAAACACTTATAATACCTTACAACTAAGTTTTGAATAACCTCTTCATAGACCCTTGCTGCCTGTTCCGATAACCAAGAGTTCTTGATCTTGCGCTGGCACAGAGTCTGTTTGGCCTTCGACTTTACAGGTGAATCTTTTGTTTTTGTACAGATTTAAGTTTTCGATGACTTTTTTGACTCGTTATGCTGAAGGAGGTGACGACGAGTCAGATCGTAACGGGAGACGAAACATGGGTTTCGCATATCACGCCCGAATCGCAGCAGCAGAGCATGGAATGGAGACACACACACATTCCCTTGTAAAGGTGAAGATCAAACAGAATTGTCCCAGCGCAAGATCAAGATCAAGAACTAAACATGTAAATTGTAGTTTTATGTATTTACCTTGTGGTTTTGCCTCTAGTAGTTCAGTGTCACTGGACGTGTTCAAATTATGTTGTTCAGATATTTTGAAAGGTACGTTTAACTTCACTCTAAATTGTATTGTACGACTTGGGTTGTAATTAGATGTATGGTATTTGCTTGACTCTTTGAACTTAAAGATGCTATTGTCAAGGAACGTCCACTTCGTGTGTCTCAAGGAACATGTAAATTGTAGTTCGCCAGTTCGACATGACTGAAATTGTTCGGAATTTGTTTGTAAAGTCCTTTGTAAGTAATATTCTGTTAAATAATATATTTTGAAAATCAAGGATCAGGGTTGATTTTCCGGAATCTGCAACGTAAGCCATCTCCATGCCCTTGGTAGGTTCCCAGCTTCTTTCACGTTACTGGGTTTTTATCATCAAGTTGCCCCTACTGATATTTACCAGTGTTGTTATCAGCGGAGTTCCGCGTAGTTCATCAGCTGTTTTCTTGTGTGTGTAGTGTCTTAGGTACCGTGTAATTGCACTTACTTTCCTCCCTTTACTGTGTTTGTTGAAGCCGCTGAAGTAACGGTTACACATGCTATGCATATTGAATTATCTATGTCATCATGTTACAGAGGCACCCAATTTCAAATTATAGTTCAGGTTTACTCTGGTAAGTGAATTTACCGTATTTGGTCGTGTACTGGATCCCCCCCCCCCCTTTTTTTTTTGTTTTCCACTTTTACAACCAGAAAAATAAGGTTGGTCCAATATGTGATAACCTCCAATTTTGTGCAGTGAACACATGACTTACAGCCTATAAAGAGCTATAAATTGTACATGTAAAACATTTTACATTGTTCTTTAACAAACTTACGAATGTTCAGTAGAACCTCAATGCATCGTTCCCAGAACTCTTGTGTTTTCCTGTGCTTATTGTTCAATTTATTCGGTCCCAAAAATGTTCTGTATCAAGCAATGTTAACCGGGCGAGTTAACCATGCGGTTAGAGGCACGCGGCTGTGAGCTTGCATCGGGGAAATTGTGGGTTCGAATCCCACTGTCGGCAGCTCTGAAGATGGTTTTCCATGGTTTCCCATTTTCACACCAGGCAAATGCTGGGGCTGTACCTTAATTAAGGCCACGGCCGCTTCCAACTCCTAGGCCTTTCCTATCGCATCATCACTATAAGACCTATCTGTGTCGGTGCGACGTAAAGCCACTAGCAAAAAAGAATAGACAAAGCCCAACATTAAATTTCCCTGCATTTATCGTTCCTCAAACTATCGTTTTATCACATCACCCATGGAAAAATTATTTGTCCTCGGCCTCAATTTTCCCGCATTGATCGATCTTACGTAGGAAAAATACGAAGGCCATCAGGAAGGTGGTACCCGTTTGCGCAATAAAGACACAGGAGGAAATGTTAACAAATATACACATTTTTATTGGAAAGAGCATACTTTACACTACTTCTCCACAGCGTATTGAGATACGTAGTCACGGCTCGTTAAGTTCTTCATCACTGTCAAATCTTTTTCCCGCCAGAAAGTCTTTAAGCTTCGTAAAGAGATGAAAATCCGAAGGGGCCAAGTCTGGGCTATACGGGGGATGGTCGAAGGTTTCCCACTTGAATTGCTGCAAAAGTTGTTGTGTTATCACAGCTGCATGAGGCCTGGCATTGTCATTAAGGAGAATAATGCCTGTAGACAATAGACCTCACCGTTGATTTTGTATTGCCCACCGTAATTTCTTTAATGTTTCACAATACGCATTAGCGTTAATTGTGTCTCCATGGGCCATAAAATCAATGAGCAGTACATCTCGGCGATCCCAGAAAACGGTTACCATTAGTTACCTGGTGGACAGAACTGTCTTGAATTTTTTTGGTTTGGTTGGTGAATGAGCATGATGCCACTCCATTGACTGTAATTTACTCTCGGGTGATGCATAACAAACCCATGTTTCGTCCCCAGTAATGATGCGAGTCAGGAAAGAGTCTCATTCATCGGAATAACGTCCCAAAAACGTCAGTGCTGCAGCCATACGCTTGGTTTTGTGCTCCTCTGTAAGCATGCGAAGGACCCACCTTGCCCAAATTTCTGAATAATGCAGATGGTCTTTGACAGTTTCATGAACAATTGTTCGATACACATTAGGAAAATGTTCACAGAGTTCATCAGTTGTGACGCGCCAATCGTTCCTCACGCATTCGTCTACTGTGCTCAGCAGTTGGTATGTAATGACAGATGGTCTCCCTGAACGCTCCTCGTCATGTGTGTTCCCCCTCCCCAGGTTGAAGTTGCGACACCAGCACTGAACAGACGACTCGTCCATCACATTGTCTCCATACACCTCCGTTAATTGGCGATGAATATCACAAGGTCGAACGTTTCGTGCATTAAGAAATTTAATCACGGCCCTCACTTCACAACTGGCGGAGTTCTCAATTTGTTTAAACATTTTAAACAATCACAGACACAACACAGGCAATGCTAGTGTCACGCAACCCCGCACAGAGTAGGCAGGCAAGCCACTGACACGGTCTGACTTTGCCCGGCGATTACCCGAGTCGTCGGCGCTTTATGCGGCGCTAACGGGTACTACTTTCGGGACGGCCCTCATATATGCAAAAGTTTTTTTTTCGATTTAGAGGGACTGCTCAATATCCTTAGCATATAGTAGCGGCAACCGGTTATGCGGGAATGTATGAGTGATTTTTGAACAAGGATCTTGTAGGCTGGAGTGCTGTCCTCAGGTCATTCACACACAACCTCACTACAAGCCTCCTGGTGCCAATGCTTCTCTTCGACCCAAGCATTAAAAAGTAGACTGTGTAAAACTCAAATCTGCCACCATTTTCTGTGTTGGTATAGGCTGGCTGGGGCTGCCAACTTCGTTGAAAGTGAGAAAATTGTTCAGTACACCAGATATGTTTTACTTAGTCACAGGGTGATTATCGCATCATACCTTGTGGAGTGTGTGGGTTGCTAGAGCCCTGTTGACCACTTTCGTGCCCTCTGCCCAATAGCCTTCTTTCTTATAGCCTAGTCTTGTAACTAGTTCCTAAGTTGGCAGCCTCGCACAGGCTTCTGTGACATCGTTCGAGACGCGCTTCGTTGAATTTGTAACCTCTGTTACATCATTTGAGCCGAGCTGCGTGAGCCGTGCCATGTTGGGTATCTAACCTTTTGTTCACGAAGGGTCTACGGAATCTTTTCTTAAATACAGGTTATCGCCTAATATCCTTAGTTCCCTATAAGAGAACCCAAACCTTTTCCATTATTACGAAATGTGAAACAAAACTTCCTAAAAGTCACGCTTTTTATTTTCATCACATAAGTTGCAATATTTTGATACCGTTGTGTATAGTATGAGCTTAAATGGTTAACACACAACAGAAGAGGGTATAAATGATCCACCTTATATGAATACAAATTATGTTGTTAATACAAAATCAAAATGGTTAGCATGTGTTGGGCTATGGTTCAAAGGGTCTCGATCGGGTCGAGGATTTTAACTTTCCTTGGTTAATTCCTAACTTTCCTTGGTTAATTCCAACGGTTACGGGCTGTTTGTTGATATTTATTGATATTTAGAAATTTCATGATCCGTATTGAAGTGGGATTATAATAATTGAAATTATTAGATGCCCTCCTATTCAATACAATGACATTTATTAATGTGAATTAATCACATGTCGTTCACATGAGGTACTAGTTTCGGCACTTAACTCGTGCTATCATCAGCCAACGAGTCAAATCAGGCAAACACAAACAATTTTAAAACAATCTTAGAGGTGAAGCTTCCACAGTGTGAAGAATTATTTAGTTTAATTTCCGGGTTGAACGATGTTAAAACACACTGTAACACCTGCATAGATGAATATTAAATAAAATATGGTACATGATAAAAATGAAATGGCGTATGGCTTTTAGTGCCGGGAGATCCCATGACGGGTTCGGGTCGCCAGATGCAGGTCTCTTTGATTTGACGCCCGTAGGCGACCTGCACATCATGATGAGGATGAAATGATGATGAAGACAACACATACACCCAGCCCCCATGCCAGGGAAACTAACGAGTGATGGTTGAAATTCCCAACCCTGCCGGGAATCGAACCCAGGTCCCCTGTGACCAAAGGCCAGCATGCTAACCATTTAGCCTTGGAGCCAGACATGGTACATGATGATACTGCACTTCCTTTTAAAAATGATGCTGACTCCATTGTTTTATACACAAGCTGGACAAACCACCATGTCTATAAAACATTGGAGTCATCATTTTTAAAAGGGTTTTATACTGAAGTGCAATATCATCATGTACCATATTTTATTTAATATTCATCTATGCAGGTGTTACAGTATGTTTTAAGATTGTTTTAAAGTTGTTTGTGTTTGCCTGATTTGACTCGTTGATGGGGATCACTGTAAGTACCTAGGTCTTAATATAAGGAAAGATCTTCTTTGGGGTAATCATATAAATGGGACCGTAACTATAGTGTACAGATCTCTGCACATGGTTGTGAGGGGTGTTTAGGTGTTGTAGTAAGGATGTAAAGACAAGGGCATATAAGTCTCTGGTAAGACCCCAACTAGAGAATGGTTCTAGTGTATGAGACCCTCACCAGGATTACTTGATACAAGAACTGGAAAAAATGCCAAGAAAAGCAGCTCGATTGGTTCTGGGCAATTTCTGACAAACCCGGTCTAGGAAGCCAAGAATAACGGCCGAGAGGATTCGTCGTGCTGACCACACGACACCTTGTAATCTGCAGGCCTTCAGGCTGAGCAGCAGTCGCTTGGTAGGCCAAGGCCCTTCAAGGGCTGTAGTGCCATGGTGTTTGGTTTGGTTTTTTTTGTTTGGTTTGGTTTGGTTTTTTGGTTTGGTTTGGTTTGGTTTGGTTTGGTTTGGTTTGGTTTGGTTTGGTTTGGTTTGGTTTGGTTTGGTTTGGTTTGGTTTGGTTTGGTTTGGTTTGGTTTGGTTTTTTACAAAAGAGTAGCATTACAAAAATGTTGCAAATTTTGGGCTGGGAAGACTTGGATGAAAGAAAACGGGCTGCTCGACTAAGTGCTATGTTGTGAGCTGTGAACAGAGAGATGGCATGGAATGACATAAGTAAACGAATAAGTTTGAGTGGTGTCTTTAAAAGTAGGAAAGATCACAATATGAAGATGAAGTTGGAATTCAAGGGGACAAATTGGGGCAAATAATTTGTTTATAGGAATGAGTTTAGGGATTGCAATAACTCACCAAGGGAGATGTTCAATAAATATCCAATTTCTTTGAAATCATTTAAGAAAAGGCTTTGAAAACAACATATAGGGAATCTGCCACCTGGGTGACTGTCCGTAATGGAGGTCAGTATTGATTGATTGATTGATTGATTGATTGATTGATTGATTGATTGATTGATTGATTGATTGATGTTGCAAATAGAACAGTTGTTATGATTGGATTGTTTTCATCATGTTTTAAACCTGTTTCTCTCCAAAAATACCTATATTGGCATGAGTTACGAGATATTAAACAATCACTTTGTTAATTATCTCAGCTGCTATATTAATAGCAGCAACCTAGAATATTTATTAACTAAAGTAAACTCGTTTCCTCATCCCGAGGTGGTAGTGCTACTTTTAGACATGCCTGCAATGGAGGGGAGTTGCATGTACCATTTTTACCGCACATCAACCTTCTTGCCATTTGTAAATCTCTGGCAGTACAGTTCCAGGAATCGAACTGAGGCTCCTGAGAACGGCAGCTAATTGTGCTATTCATAACACATTCTTAACTACAAAACACACACATAGCATGACTGATGTGTGCTTGTAATATGTGGGTTGGACACGAAAGTATTCACCTATTTGTGTGACATCATCAGAGCTGCAGTAGACCTACGCTACGGAGGCGGATATTTCTTAACCATGAAACACAGATGTACCGCATGACTTTGATGCGTTTTTATTGCGTGGGATGTACAGACAGAAATTTGTGTGATGTCATCAGAGCTGCAAAAGTCTTGTACCTACTTCGAAGCGGAATCATTGTTCTTTTCTGACGATTTACATCTGGTGGGGGGGGGGTGTCATGTAAGCAAGATTTAATCTTTCACTTTGTCTTGATAAGCCGGGGGGTGGGGGGGTCTAATACCCGAGTAAAGGTAATAGTGAATGAGGGATAACATTTATTAGCATGCTAGGAAATGTAAATAGAGTGGGACATCAATTCTCTGTTTTGGAAAGACCCCGGATAAAAAAGCTTTAACATGTGGGAGAATGGATAATCTGGGAACGAATAAACCATCAACAATTTGGATAAACATCACAAAAATGAAATATGTGGTAATTATAATCTTACAAACACTCTTTAAACCAAAATACAGCCCCAGTGGACCTTCGCGTACCAAGCGACAGCTGCTTAGCTGAAAGGCCTGCAAATTATGGGGTAATACATGGCGAGTGTGATGAATCCTCTCTTCCGTTATTCTTGGTTCTCTAGACAGGGGTCGCCATCTCACCATTCAATACCTCCTCATTTGATGGTAATTGTAGGTTGAGTGAACCTGGAACCAGCCCTCATATCCAAGTAAAATTGCCTGACCTGGCCGGGAAATAAACCCAGGCCCTCCGGCTGAGAGGCAGGCAAGTTGGACCACGGGGTTGGCTTCAAACTTTAATTACCTGTATGCGAGTTAGAAATCTCGAAACTTTTCATTCAGTTTTACCGGGGAAACTTCATCATATTCCCATGAAATCTTATTTTAGTTCAGCTACTTTGATCAGCCAAACTCTTCGAAATATCTGGTACCAGTAACGCCAAGCTAAACAATAATCGACTACAAGTAGATAGTTTTTAATTTCTAATCTAAGTAAATATAGCACATCAGATTCAAAAGCGCCCAACATGATGGCGAAATCCCTTTTATCTTCCATTGTAAATTGGTCACTGGTATGCTGTTCAAAGTCAATTTCTGGAAATTTTATACCACATAAATTAGGCCTACATTGAATTCTCGAATGAATTATATTGAATTCTGCCCGTCACTAATCACAATCAAATTGTAAAGAGAAAAATTATAATAAAAACTTCAGAAATTATGGTTATTTGTGACCTTGAGCTCAGCTGGAAAGCACGCTCATTGTGCAAGTCAGTACGAGTAGGAAATGATAGCCTACAAACATTTTATATGTAACGTGTGCAAGTAAAACGATTGCAGTTTTTATAATATTTTAACACAGAAATGTAAAATTCTCAGTCTTATATTAGGACCAAACCGTAATAGGCAATTCCAAAACCTCCCATCTGTTCTGGTCTGGATAACATCATCGTATACAATAATATCAAAATACTAAATTTGTATTAAGAAGGTCCAGTTTTGAATCCTGCCTGAAAGCTCAGTGATTAAACAGTGCTCTGAGGGAAGTGCCGGAAACCTGTTCGGGGATACAATCGAAAAAAGCAGAAATAAACATCTAACCCTAAAACGTAGTTTCTGGGAACGTATAATCGAGGTGCTACTGTAGATGTTTTATTTCATTTGATTAATGCCCATCTGCAGATATGTAAGTATGGCTGTCTTCAAAACAGTCAGTAGGGTTAGAGTATTGTACAAGAATAGTTAAAAATGGAATGTATTGTATAACAACATATTCAAGCTTTTGTATCTCCTTTGCTACTTCTTGTTGAGGGTCCACTTTCTCCATTTCTTCCTTTTCTTGGGCCATGTCAGAGTGGAGGTTTACACTTTTGAAGTCTTTAGTCCTTGATACCTTGGTTGCCCCTTTCATCTTTCTCCAGTAACTTCCAGAGTATAGCCCTCTTTTTGCGATTGTGTCTGCTGCTGATAGCAGCACATAGCAAAACCATTATAAATGGTTCCCCTGCATTTTCTCCTTGACAGAGCTCGATAGCTGCATTAGCATAATTGTGAATAGTATCCAGTATTCAGGAGATAGTGGGTTTGAACTCCACTGTCGGCAGCCCTGAAGATGGTTTTCTGTTGTTTTCCGTGGTTTCCCATTTTTCACACCAGGCAGATACTGGGACTGTACCTTAATTAAGGCCACAGCCACTTCCATTCACACTCCTAGCCCTTTTCTGTCCCATTGTTGCCATAAGACCTATCTGTGTCAGTGCGAAAAATTCTCCTTGATTGGTTCACCGTCGACGTGTTCCTTATGCTTTCATTGGAGATGTGATTCAGCCTGGTGATGGAAGCTGTCCATCTCAGTAGCTTTGCCTCCATGATGCCTTCTCAGTGTTCTGCTTCTCTGGTTGTTAGCCATCATTCAGAACTTGAGTGCAATGGAATGAACTACAGTAAGATCGATCCTTGATTTTAGGTTATCTTTCATCTAGCAGTTGTAAGTGGCTCCTATCTTCATTCGCCGTTTCATCTATGCAGCATGAATTAATGCATTTTCTTCAGGAAGTCAACCATCATCAGCGACTGTAGACCCCAGATATTTATATTTTGTCATTCATGGCAGGTCCTCACCATCAACTTGGATTGTTCCAGTTTATCTGGCATCTGACCACATATATTTATTCTTCTCTCAGTTATGCCTCACTCCATGTTGGCCTAGTCAATCATTCCAGTCCTAGATTTGGTGTTGGAGATTCAGCTTATTCTTGGTGACTAACATTACCTAGTCAGCGTAGAGAATGATCCTCGGTGAAGGTCGTTGCTGGTTTGCTGCAACACATGCAATCACAAGGATGAACAACGGTGGTGACGGGGCTGAATCTTGATGAATGCCAACTGTATGGACACTCATGCAGCAGTTTCAACATAACATCTTGGCTTTGCATGAAGCAGCTGTACCCAGTTTACAAGGTACTCCAGGAAGCCACGTTGTCAGAGTTATCAGGTTTTGCAGCACACATTCAAAAGCTTGCTTGAGATCTAAGAAAGTGAGATGTAGCAGATTGTTGTTCCCACAATGTTTCTCAACTAAAACCCATGCAGAGTGGATTGTGTCGGTTTTCTGCTATTTTTCTCAAATCCAGTTTGGTTTTATGGTCAGCTGGATGATCTCATGGATCCGCTTGTTAAGAATACACTTGAACACTTTCATGGCGTGACTCTCGGAAGTGGAATTGGTGCATTCATTGAGACTTCCTTCATTTTGTGTATGGGCACCATAATGCTCTGTTAAAATTCACATGGCATTTGTCCCTCTTTGACTGCACCGGGCGAGTTGGTCGTGTGGTTAGGGGCGTGCAGCTGTGAGCTTGCATAAGTGAGATAATGGGTTTGAATCCTACTGTCAGCAGCCCTGAAGATGATTTTCCCGTGGCCTGCCATTTTCCACCAGGCAAATGCTGAGGCTGTACGTTAATTAAGGCCATGTCCGCATCCTTCCCACTTCTAGCTCTTTCCTATCCCATCGTTGCCATAACACCTGTCAGTGCCGGTGCGACGTAAAGCAAGTTTAAAAAAAAAATGTGCTGTTTTGGCTTGAATGGTAGTCACTGCCCTCTTTGACTATTTGGTTGAAGAGTCTGGTCGTCCAGTCTGCTGCATCTCTTTCGAGGACACCACAGCCCTGCCACATTGTCATCTGGACATTGGCTTTTCCTGGCTTCATCTAGTTTAATGCAGCCCCTTGACTTCAGTGACATCAGTAAGTATGATGGGTCACTGGACAGATGTGCTGATTGGGACTGGAGGTTATGCAAGTTCTTCTGTTGAAATCTTCTTGAAAGAATGGTGCTATTATACTTGTGCTTTTAATCAACTAGCAAGTTACCCTTTTCATCGTTAACACAATAGAAATGTTGGATATACTCTGTTTTGTGGTTTCTGGATTTGATGATTCGGTAGACGTCCCAGTGGCCCCATCGCAAGTGGTCTTGCAGAAACTCATGATACAGTTGATTCATCTTGCAAACTGCATCTTTGACTTTGTCATTCCAAAGCGGTTGCCCATGCGCATCAGCTAGAACGACCTGCTCAAGGCCTCTCCACAGGCTACGAGTTCAACCAATCAATTCCAGATCCACACATCATTCTTGATCTGATGTCGTCATGGCTTTGCTGACAACCTGATCAATACTGATCAATACTGATCTGCATTTAGGGCATTTGCCCAGGTGGCAGATCCCCGTTCTGTTGCTTTCCTAGCCTTTTCCGAAATGATTTCAAAGAGATTGGAAATTTATTGAACATCTCCCTTGGTAAGTTATTCCAATCCCTAACTCCCCTTCCTATAAATGAATATTTGCCCCAGTTTGTCCTCTTGAATTCCAACTTTATCTTCATATTGTGATATTTCCTACTTTTATAAACGCCATTCAAACTTATTCGTCTACTAATGTCATTCCATGCCATCTCTCCGCTGACAGCTCGGAACATACCACTTACACGTAATAAATCTCATTGTAGACCGTATTGGACATCAGATATGAACATTAAAACAAGAATAATAGTTAGCACCACCTTTCCAATACTTATCTTTCCTATATTTAGGAAATAAACATTACAAAAGGCGTTGTAAGATGGGACATGTTTCGCTTAACAGTCGTAAGCATCATCAGCCGAAAATAAATCTTAGCCTAAAGTTAGGTCAGGGCCTTGAACCTAGTGTCCTTAACATATGTGGCACCCTAAGAATCAACATTTATATTTATAAAATGAAAATAGGCTTAAAACTAGTGTGAAAAAACATGGATTGTTACAACATGGCTAAGAGAAAAAACACAATCGAGTTGAGACAGAGGATAAGAACAGGAAGTAGGCTACAATACAGAGCTGGTAGTGAAATAATTAAAATCATTAGGATATCATTGTTACCAGTCAGTCAATCAGAATGTTCAAACATAAAAACAAGCGTGAAACGTATCTATACAAGAGTGGGATTTAATTATTTCTTGCTGGGCTGAGTGGCTCAGACGGTTGAAGCGCTGGCCTTCTGACCCCAAAATGGCAAGTTCGATCCTGGCTCAGTCCGGTGATATTTGAAGGTGCTCAAATATGTCAGCCTCGTGTCGGTAGATTTACTGGCACGTAAAAGAACTCCTGCGGGACAAAATTCCGGCACCTCAGCGTCTCCGAAAACCGTAAAAATAGTTAGTGGGACGTTAAGCAAGTAGCATTATTATTATTATTATTATTATTATTATTATTATTATTATTATTATTATTATTATTATTATTATTATTATTATTATTATTATTATTAATTATTTCTTCACTTAAAAGAATATAACCATCATGTTTTGTTATATATGAACATTCTTATTAACTGACTGGCAGCTATGAGTTTGATATTACACTGCCAGCTCTATGTTGTACCTTATGTTTTTACCTCTGGCAACACGATTACGTGTTTTTTCTAACTCAGCCATGATGAACACTCTTATATATTTTCACGCTTGTTTTTATGTTTGAACATTCTGATTGACTGACTGGTAACAATGATATCCTAATGATTTTAATTATTTCACTACCAGCTCTGTATTGTAGCCTACTTTCTGTTCATATCCTCTGTCTCAACTCGATTGTGTTTTTTTTCTCTTAGCCATGTTGTAACATTCCATGTTTTTTCACACTAGTTTTAAGCCTGTTTTCATTTTATAAATATAAATGATGATTCTTAGGGTGCCATGTATGTTAAGGACACTAGGTTCAGGGCCCTGACCTAACTTTAGGCTAAGATTTATTTTCGGCTGATGATGCTTACGACTGTTAAGCGAAACATGTCCCATCTTACAACGCCTGTTGTAATGTTTATTTCCTAAATATAGGAAAGATAAGTATTGGAAAGGTGGTGTTAACTATTATTCTTGTTTTAATGTTCATACATACCACTTAGTCGAGCAGCTCTTCTTCTTTCTCTCAGTTCTTCCCAACCCAAACATTGCAACATTTTTGTAACGCTACTCTTTTGTCGGAAATCACCCAGAACAAATCGAGCTGCTTTTCTTTGGATTTTTTCCAGTTCTTGAATCAGGTAATCCTGGTGAGGGTCCCATACACTAGAACCATACTCTAGTTGGGGTCTTACCAGAGACTTATATGCACTCTCCTTTACATCCTTACTACAACCCCTAAACACCCTCATAACCATGTGCAGAGATCTGTACCCTTTATTTACAATCCCATTTATGTGATTACCCCAATGAAGATCTTTCCTTATATTAACACCTAGATACTTACAATGATCTCCAAAAGGAACTTTCACCCCATCAACGCAGTAATTATAACTTTGAGGACTTTTCCTATTTGTGAAACTCACAACCTGACTTTCCACCCTGTTTATAACATACCATTGCCTGCTGTCCATCTCACAACATTTTCGAGGTCACGTTGCAGTTGCTCACAATCTTGTAACTTATTTATCACTCTATAGAGAATAACATCATCCGCAAGAAGCCTTACCTCCGATTCCACTCGTTTACTCATATCATTTATATATATAAGAAAACATAAAGGTCCGATAATACTGCCTTGAGGAATTCCCCTCTTAATTATTACAGGGTCAGATAAAGCTTCACCTTCTACATATTTGTCCAGCTTTCTTCAACAGTTGTGATTGGTGGTAGATTAATTCACGCATGTTGTCGGTTTTCTTCTCATTAAAGCACCCCCATTTGATTCTTGCTGTTCCTATGTGAACTTGAATGGTTTTTTAGTGGCTTTATACAGAGCTTGCAGCTAATTGGTATGTGCTGAGTTGCAACTACGAGGGTTGGGGTAAAAGTCATGGCAACTCTTTTTTTCTTGGAGATGCCAGTCCGGTTGAAAAATATGACATATACAGACGAAAGTACAAGGTGTTAACTACGTGTGTGAACAATGAATAGCACTGAAATATCGTAACACACTAATTTATTATGGTAGCATACAGGGCAATATGGCCTTCCTGGTCCAAAAGAATGACAACACAGTAAACATAAAGTTGACATGACAAACCCGGGCCTAGAGACCCTCAAACTAGTCCCCTGCTACTGATACCACACGTTGCCAACGTTGTGGGAGGTGCTGAATACCATCTGCCTCAGCATTTGCCGCACCATCTGTGAATCGGGTCACCTGTTGGTGCACAGCATTAGCAATGTCCTCTCGTGTTGCAAACCACCTACCACGTAGTGGTTCCTTAATCTTTCGAATGAGATCAAACTCACAGGGCAAAATGTCGGCAGAGAACGGTGGGTGCTCCAATTCTTCCCATCCCCAATGTCGCAGTAGCTGCCCTACACACTCTGCTTTATGTGGTTTTGCGTTGTCGTGCAAGATTTTTGCACTGTCCACAAGATCAATCAGCCAATCAGTGACTACTGATCCGGACGTTTCTCCTGAACGCCACGTTGTACCTGTCGCACCAGGAAGTCCCTGTGGTACTGTGCAGTCACTGTTCTGCCATGTGGAACAAAGGGGCAAACAATGACACCCCTGACGTCATACACGATGATCACCATCAATTTGTCTGGGGAAGAATTCTGACAGACCTTCTGCATCCTTGGTGATCCAGCATGTCGCCACTCTGCGAACTAACGTTTCAATTCTGGTTCGTATGCCCCGGCCCAAAATTTATCGATGGCAATTATTCGTGAAGAGAATTGAACGATGATATAGATGTTGATTCCCATAGGGAAACGGAAATATTTGTTCCGAATGAGTAAATTTATTACAATAATAATAATAATTTATAATAATGTCCAATAACGGACCATTTATAATAACAAGAATTGATCGCCTTCCTGTTTCCAGCGTGCAAGGTGGTCGGAGCATACTGCATAGCGCACCCATCTTTGAACTTCCGTCAGTGCATGCGGTACCGACCACGATGCGATTTTGCGCAGTTGCAGCTCATTACGCAATATCCTGTGGACGGTGCGTTTCTCTATGCCACTTGCCCTCTCTAACTCCAGTAGCATCCATCGTCTGTCTTCGTCCAGGAGCTGCTCTATGATGGCACGTGCCACGTCGGGCCGCACACTGACAGGTCGTCCCGAACGTTGCTCATTGACATAAGTCCTTGCTGAAACTTTCCTACCCACCGTGCTACTGTACGGTATGGTAGGGCATTATTCCCAAGGGCTTCCACTAATTCACTGTGACATTCCATCGCATTTCTCCCTTGGAGAATGGCTATTTTGATGTAAGCACGCTGCTCAACATAGGTTACTTCCATCTCGCACGACACTCACCAACTGACTGATTACACAGCCCTCGCTGCGCTACTAACAGCTATCACAGAGCCATCTGTTGTTCTGCATACACACTATGCCTGCAGAACTTCCACACGACACATATACGTTTGTGATCCATTCTCATATCTACAAGGAAAAAATACTTGCCATGACTTTTGGCCCAGTCCTCGTATTTCATAAGGCATAATTTTAGTGTCCAGTTCATCTTTAAGATCTCGACTTTTCATGAGGATAGAGTTTATGTGTTGCATTTGTGTACCTCCAGTATGCAACCAGAAATGAATTACACTTCTTAAACCAGATGTTGGTGATGACCAATCATGGGTTTCTGCTTAATGGAGAATTTTCTGGCGGTCATCGTTCTTCTATTCATATCCATGTGCACTGCAAGCTGCATGGTCTTGATTAATGCCGTGGGTAACCTTATCTCTCCAGCGTCCGCTCCGCACTCTTAGTATTACTCTCGCGATGAAAGTTAGTTTCTTATCACTGGCGGTGCACTTGCACAGAGGTAGCGTGCAAGTTAGAACTTGCTTATTCGCGCTGCTGTTATCATGAGTGTAAGGTGCTTCAGGAGGTGGATGTGGATTTTTCTATCATGGGTATTGTAGACAATCTTCATTAGGTGGCCATCGTATCACTGGACTTCAGAAAGAGAGCCATCTAAATTTGCTAGTGCATTAATGCCCACCACTGGTGGTTCTGCATATACTATTGTGACAGTGTCTGCCATTTTATCGTGAGACCTTTAGAGGAGCCATTGAGGGTGGCTGCAGCTGCAAGCGACATCACCAGGTTTGGGCTCTGCCCACTTGCTGCAGCAGCAACCAGATACAGCCAACCGCACCAGACTTGCCCATATGCCATCACTACAGTAATCGCACTTTTATCTCACTGCAGGCCTCCCTGATAGCGCAAGAAAGGACTGAGCATGAACCCAGAACATTCTGATTACAGAGGACGCCAGGGACATACTTTCATGAAGAATCTGTAACACGGAATGCGTTGGCCATGCGTGTAGGGGCATGCAGCTGTGAGCTTGCATTCGAGAAATAGTGGGTTTGAACCCCACTGTTGGCAGCCCTGCAGGTGGTTTTCCTTGGTTTCCCTTTTTCACATCAGGCATTTTCTGGGGCTGTACCTTAATTAAGGCCACAGCCTCTTCCTTCCCATTCCTAGCCCTTTCTTATCCCATCGTTGCCATAAGACCTATCTGTGTCAGAGGAACATGAAGCAAATTAAAACAAAAAAAAAAAGTTGTTGTATATGTGTTCTTTGAAGGCTGAATGCCAATTGTATCTAATTGCATTTTTGTTTTCTTTGTACATGGTGTGGAAATTGTGTTTTGTTTAGCCCATATGTGTGGCGTTGCAGTTTGGTTCTTGACATTTTCTGTTCATAAACTCCTGATTTGGAGAAGTGGTCTTGATGGGATGAGTGGCTTGGACAGTTGAAGTGCTGGCCTTCTGAAACCAATTTGGCAGTTTGGAACCTGGCTTTGTCTGGTGGTATTTGAAGGGGCTCAAATACACCAGCCTCATGTCGGTAGATTTACTGGCATGTAAAAGAACTCCTGCTGGACTAAATCCGACACCTCGGCGTCTATTAAAACCATAAAAGTTGTTAGTGGGGTGTAAAAACAAATAACATCATTGTTGTTATAATAATAATTATTATTATTATTATTATTATTATTATTATTATTATTATTACTACTACTACTACTACTACTACTACTACTATTGGAGGAGTGGTCTATTTTGTAATAACTCTTGTACATTACTTCTTTAGCCTTCTTTGCTACATTTATTCCATATTAATCTCCATACCTCGTGATAAAAGTCACTCCCCAGTTGTATCCTCCTACTTATTTCCATATCCAGTCTTCCATTTTCTGTCAGGTCACTTCCCAAGTATCCGAATTACTCTACTATTTCCAGTCCCCTGTCTCCAATTTTGATTTCTCCTTTTCCTCCTTTACTTCCTCTACTCATCACCATTGTCTTGCTCTTCTCCACATTGGTCCTGAATCTCCATTTTTCAATCCTTCTGTTCAGTACATTCAGCTGTTATTTTATCTCCTCCTATCTTCTCGTCAGATCACAACATCGTCTACAAACATCAATACATTAATTCTTTCCCCCCTATGTTATTCCCTGCTGCCTTTTAGATGTCATCCATCACCATCATGAACAGTAAAGGTGACAACACACTTCTATGTTTTAGCTCATCCTAAGTTCCAAACCATTCTGCTCTACTTACTGTTGTTTTCACACAGCTGTAACTGTTATCATACACTGCCTTTATCATTGTTATTAGTTCCTTGCCAATGCCCCTGTGTGTCATGCTTTCCCAAGTTTTATTTCTGAGGGTCTGTTCTATGCCTTTTCTAAGTCTATGAAAGCCATTACTACCAATCAATCAATCCAATCACTCACTCAATCAATCAGTCACTACTTATCTGCATATAGGTCAGTCGCCCAGGTGGCAGATTCCCTATGTGTTGTTTTCCTGGCCTCTTCTTAAATGATTGCAAAGAAATTGGAGATTTATTGAACACCTCCCTTGGTAAGTTTATCCAATCCCTAACTCCCCTTCCTATAAATGAATATTTGCCCCAATTTGTCATCTTGAATTCAAATTTTATCTTCATATTGTGATCTTTCCTACTTTTCAAGATTACTAGGTGAGTTGGCTGTGTGGTTAGTGGCACACAGCTCTGAGCTTGCATCCAGGAGATAGTGGGTTCAAACCCCACTGTCTGCGGCCCTGGAGATGGGTTTTCCGTGGTTTTCCTTTTTCGCACCAGGCTTCATTATGGAAGGATTATGATGATAAGACTGAACGGGAAAAGAAAAGACTTAGTGATCATTCAAGTTTATATGCCGACCTGTAATCATTCTGATGAAGAGGTGGAAGAGTGTTATGAGAAGATAGATCAACTCATTGAGAAAGAGGATAAGAATGCATGTATTGTTGTAATGGGTGATTGGAATGCGGTTGTTGGTGAAGGATCAGATGGTAAGACCCTTGGTAAATTTGGATTGGGAGACAGAAATGAGAGGGGAGAAAGGTTGATTGAATTCTGTAATGAAAATTGCATGGTGGTTGGAAACACTTTGTTTGACAACCACAAAAGGAGAAGGTATACTTGGATATCTCGATTAGATGACAAGAAATATCAAATTGATTATATAATGATACAACAACGGTACAGAAACTGCCTAAAGAATGCTAAATGTTACCCAGGAGCAGACATTTATTCTGACCATATATTAGTTGTAGCAGAGGTAATGATTAAATTGAAAATAGTATGGAAAGGAAAGAAGAGAGAAGAAATTAATATTGAGAAACTGAAAGATAAAGACAAGTGTAGAGAACTAGAGGATGAGTATTGTAACAATAATACATTAGGAAATGAAACAGAAAATGTAGAAAGGAGATGGGAAACTTTTAAAAATGGGATAAAAGAAGCAGCTAAGAAAACTCTTGGAGTCGAGGAGAGGAAAAGGGCAAAGAAGGAATGGATAACTTCAGAAATGATAAGTAAAATGGAGGAACGCAGGAAATGGAAAACAGTAAATACAGAGGAAGGAAAGCGTAACTACAGGAAGTTAAATAATGAATTAAGAAGAGAAACAGAAAAGGCAAAGAAGAAATGGTTGACAGAAAAGTGTGATGAGATAGAGCAACTGGAGAAAGAAGGGAAATATGACTTGATGTACAAAGAAGCAACAAATATAGTATTCAGAGAAAAGAGAAGGAACAACAGCAATAAGGAAATAGAGGCTACAGATGGCACAATGATATACGAACCCCAAGAAATAATGAAAAGATGGGAAGAATACATAGAATGGCTATATGATCGGGACAATCGACCAAATGAAGAACAACTTGAATTAGAGGAGGAAGATATGGTTAAAGAGGATGATAAAGGGGAAACCATACTGAGAAGAGAGATCGAAGCATCACTGAACGAGATGAAAAATAGAAAAGCAATGGGAATAGATGAGATTCCTGTTGAACTGTTAAAAGCGTTAAATAATGAAGGGAGAAAGGAGTTGATTGGATTATGTAATCAAATATACATGACAGGAAAATGGCCAAAGGACTTTAGTGAAATCATCTTAATCCCTATGGAAAAGAAAAAGGACAGCAAAAAATGTGAATAACATAGGACATTGAGTCTAATTTCACATGCAGCCAAAGTCTTACTGCGGATGCTCAACAGAAGGATATATGGAAAGCTGAATAACTTTATAGGTGATGAACAGTTTGGTTTCAGGAGAGGAGTTGGAACAAGAGACGCCATTGGACTTCTGAGGGTGATAGAAGAGAGGTACATAGAGAAAAACAGGAAGGTTTATGCTGTATTTATTGACCTTGAGAAGGCTTTTGACTGTGTCAGATGGGACAAATTGATGACAATCCTGAAGAAACATGGAGTTGATTGGAGGGATAGAAGGCTAATAAAGAATTTGTATATAAACCAGAGAGCAAGAGTGAGAATAGGAGATCAATTGAGTGAAGAAATTGAATTAGGAAGAGGTGTAAGACAGGGCTGCTCTTTATCACCAACACTGTTCAACATCTATCTCGAAGAAATAATCAATGAAAGTTTTAATGGAAATAGTGGAGTTTGTGTTGGAGGTAGGAGAGTAGAATGTATAAGATTTGCAGATGATATGGTTGTGATGGGAGAAAGCGAACGTGAAATGATACAAATGTTAGATAAACTCAACATGAAACTAGAAGAATATGGAATGAGAATTAATAAGAAGAAGACCAAAAGTATGATAATTGGAGGAAAAGGTAGAAGTTGTCATATTAGTATAGGAGGAGAAGAAATAGAGCAAGTCAGTAACTTCAAGTATTTGGGAAGTATGATCAGAGATGATATGTATTGCACAACAGAAATTAAGAAAAGAATTGCCATAGCAAAAGAAGGCTTTAGGAAAAATTCAAAATTATTTTGTGGACCACTAAACAAAGATTTGAGGGAAAGACTTGCTAAGTGTTACATTTGGAGCATAGTGCTGTATGGCGCAGAGACTTGGACATTGAGAAAGAAAGATGAGAGAAGATTGGAGGCACTAGAGATGTGGGTATGGAGGAGAATAGAACGAGTGAAATGGGAAGACCGGGTAAGGAATGAGGAGGTATTACGAAGAGTTGGAGAAGAATGAAGTATGTTACAAACCATTATAAGGAGAAAAATGAACTGGATCGGACATTGTTTGAGGAGGGACTGTTTACTGAAAGAAGGAATAGAAGGAATGGTGAAAGGCAAACGAGGAAGAGGAAGGAAAAAATATCAAATGTTGGACAATATCCA
The DNA here is from genome assembly GCF_040414725.1 of Anabrus simplex. Taxonomy (NCBI): domain Eukaryota; kingdom Metazoa; phylum Arthropoda; class Insecta; order Orthoptera; family Tettigoniidae; genus Anabrus; species Anabrus simplex. The sequence goes on along the minus strand of NC_090266.1, from coordinate 42,800,038 downwards.
AGGAAATAAATATTCGGACATGAAAAACTTGGCGCAGGACAGGCAACAGTGGAAGAGGTTCATCCCATGACAAGACCTGCCATAAGGCAGAACACCTAGATAGATAGATCATTGTTATTAGTTCCTCTATCTTAATTAAGGCCACAGTTACTTCCTTTCCGTTCTTTGGTTTGTCCTATCCCATCTTCGCGATAAGACCTATCTGTGTCAGTGCAACGAAAAGCATATTATAAAATAAAAAATATTTTAAAAACACCACTGAAACTTATTCACCGAGCTCGATAGCTGCATTTGCTTAAGTTCGGCCAGTATCCAGTATTCAGGAGAGTGGGTTCGAATCTCACTGTTGACAGGCCTGAAGATGGTTCTCCGTGGTTTCCCATTTTCACACCAGGCTGGTGCTGTACCTTAATTAAGGCCACAGACACTTCCTTTCCAGTCGTATCGTCGCCATAAGACCTGTCTGTGTCGATGCGACGTAAAGCCAATACCAGACTTATTCGTCTATTAATGTCATTCCACGCCATCTCTCCACTGACAACTCGGAACATACCACGTATGGAAAATTCTAAATTCTAAATTCCCATGGAGGGAATTTGATATTTTTCACCAATAGAGCATGTCAAAAATATATCATATGTAAGGCTTTTCAGGCGTTTGCTCTATTAACCAGCGTTTCGTCTTAGGTCTGACACGAGACTCGTCAGAGTGGGATGTGTCAGACCCTACCCACTGACGCTGAGTGTATGCAGGTGAGCTTATCAGAAGCTTATATATGAGGCACAGTCTGATAACTGCATACGGGAGATAAACCTCCACAATGGAATTATTACCCACCTAGCAGTTCCGAATGGAAAATTGTAAATTCCCATGGAGGGAATTAGATATTTTTCACCAATGGAGCATGTCAAAAACATATCAGATGTAAGGCTTTTCAGGCGTTTGCTCTATTAACCAGCGTTTCGTCTTAGGTCTGACACTAGACTCGTCACAGTGGGATGTGTCAGACCCATTCCATTGTGGAGATTTATCCCCCGTATGCAGTTATCAGACTGTGCCTCATATATAGGCTTCTGATAAGCTCACCTGCATTCACCCAGCGTCAGTGGGTAGGGTCTGACAAATCCCGCTCTGACGAGTCTAGTGTCAGACCTAAGACGAACCGCTGGTTAATAGAGCAAACGCCTGGAAAGCCTTACATCTGATATGTTTTTGACATGCTCTATTGGTGAAAAATATCTGATTCCCTCCATGGGAATTTAGAATTTTCCATTCGGAATTGCTAGGCAGGCAATAATTCCTTTGTGTAGATTTATCTCCCGTATGCAGTTATCAGACTGTGCCTCATATATAGGCTTCTGATATGCTCACCTGCATACATCCAGCATCAGTGGGTAGGGTCTGACACATCCCACTCTGACGAGTCTAGTGTCAGACCTAAGACGAAATGCTGGTTAATAGAGCAAGCGCCTGAAAAGCCTTACATCTGATATGTTACATACCACGTAGTCGAGCAGCTCGTCTCCTTTCTCCCAAGTCTTCCCAGCCCAATCTTTACAACATTTTTGTAATGCTACTCTTTTGTCGGAAATCACTCAGAACAAATAGTTGTGTTTCTTTGGATTTTTTCCAGTTCTTGAATCAAGTAATCCTGGTGAGGATCTCATACACTGGAGCCATACTCTAATTGGGGTCCTACCAGAGAATTACATGCCCCCTCCTTTACATCCTTACTCCAACCCCAAAATACCCTCATGACCCTGTGCAGAGATCTGTGCCCTTTATTTACATTCAGATTTATGTGATAACCCCAATGAAGATCTTTCCTTACTTACAATGGTCCCCAAAAGGAACCCTTTCCATATTCCCAGCTCTTTTTCATTACCTGTCTCAGAATGAAAATGTGTTCAACTGTTGGCCTTCCACTTCTGAAACAGAATTAAAATATGTGTAGACTACCGAGCTCGATAGCTGCAGTCACTTAAGTGCAGCCAGTATCCAGTATTTGGGAGATAGTGGGTTCGAACCCCACAGTCGGCAGCCCTGAAGATGGTTTTCCGTGGTTACCCATTTTCACACCAGGCAAGTGCTGGGGCTGTACCTTAATTAAGGCCACAGCTGCTTCCTTTCCACTCCTAGCCCTTTCCTGTCCCATCGTCTCCATAAGACCTGTCTGTGTCAGTGCGACGTAAAGCAACTTGTAATATATGTAGATTGGTACCAGATCAGGAGCAGCTAACAATGGATTATGTGTGGACTTTAGTGGACTAGCTAAATGACATTCACGACAATGCCCGACAACATCTGAGGGTAGCCAGCGACTGGATTAAAGGCCACTACGACAGTTTGAGTTCAGTTCCTCTATTGATTGAGATGGTTTAGTTCTTTGCGATGAGTCACTGGACAATGTTGGCGAAGTGCTCTTTGTGTACTGATGACGAGGGCAGAACGGTGAAGCTGAGCGACGAGGGAGAGGGTATGAAAACCTCCGTGAGTGTATGAACTGTGTGCCACCTAAGGAATTGTAAGACTGTGTTGTGTGCGTGCAGATTGCGAACTCTGCAGCCGAGATAGTGTTCAGCGAGTGTGAACGTGAACTGTGTAGTGCATTAATATATAAATGATAAAGCAAATAACTAGCGTGACTGAGTTAGAGAGAGCTGTGTCTTTATTGTTCTGTAAGTAATTAGTGCTAGTTAATAAATTCTAGTGTAAACACTATAAGTTGTGTGTTTATGTACCTGTTTGCATTCCCATTATGCCATTGTAATACAAATCTGTAACTCTAAATGATGTTACATCCTTTCTCTTTGCTCCATCACGTTTCCTGCACGTCATTGCACCTCTTTTTGAGCGATTTTGTCTGTTTGTGATGCCCTCGAGATGTGCTGCCTAAATTGACACAATTTGGGTATTGGGCGTGAGCTTGCTCCCATGCATAGGTAACCCTTGAATACTTTTTGTGCCGACAGGTCCTAGTCTACAGCCATCCCTTCCAGGGAATGCCCTAGCCTTTAGAACTAATTCCTGAGAAAATAGCTTGTCACCCAGCCTGCCGCCATGCATTTTAGAGCTCTGCCAGCATGGGAATTAGGCTGCTCCTGACATAGAGAGCAGATTTTTTTTTTTTTTTTTTTTTTTTTTGGTAGTATCTGAAGCCATTTCTTTTCGGTTTTGACTCAGTTAATTTAAAACTGTTGGGTACTTCAGTCTGCTGAAAGTAATTTTGAGTAATAAATTCATGAACTACCTCAAAAAGGAAACATGGTTCTTGGCAGCTGTGGACAGTGTCGACTTAGTGCTGTTTTTGTTCTGATGACGAGTGAGCCATTGGTTGTAGGTCTTACTCCATTACCGTGGCAGATATTTCATTAGTCTGAAAGTAAATCTAAGAAGAGATGTTTATTATTAAATATTGTGGACATTCCTCATATGACACTGTTAAGTTATCAATTTATTAGTGTGGTCTGGCAGTAGACATTGTAAGTGTAATGTTGGAAGTGCACTATTTGTTTGCTTCACCCCTGTTTTGTCTTAAATTCAGTTACCAGAACTTTTTTTTTACCTTGCACTGACACAGATAGGTCTTGTGGCGACAATGGGACAAAAAGCGCTAGGAGGAGGGAAGGAATTGCCCACGTCTTTGATTAAGGTACAGCATCATTTACCTGGTGTGAAAATTGGAAATCACAATAAACCATCTTCAGTGCTGCTGACAGTGGTGTTTGAACTGACTATTTTCTGAATGCAAGCTGACAGCTATGTGACCCAAACCAAGCAGCCACTTGCTTGGATGATTTCATACTAATAACTTCATGACTAACTGGTTAAGCCTGAGTTCATTTCTCCTGCACAAATCCAGAACAAATATAACACTTTTGTTAAAATTCCTCTATCTTTCTACTGCCAAAATCATATGTTACATCCAGAAGCACTGAGCTTTTATTGTGGATATGTCTGATTCCTAGTTCCGATTTATGAGTGGCTAAATGAAAACAACAGGAGAGATTTTTTGAACTGCTGTAGTCAACACTTTTATCTCAGAAACTGTACAACCCGGAGCAAAGTGACATACACCATCCTGTAGGGGACATAATTACGCCTGAGATTAGTCATATCCACTGATGACATCTGCCCAGCATAGCGAGGAAGAACAAAATAGCACCAATTACATTGCTGTATTGTTTTATTGTCAGCTGCAACTTTAGGCGTTGCAACATATTTCGATGGTCAAGGTGTCATTTGAAAGGAAATGGAGAGTTTTTTAAGGCTTAATATAATGTACAGTGACACTTGAAACAAGGGAACGGTGCACATGAAAAATGAAATTAGGCCATAAAATTTCAAAATATTGAAGATCATTGCTCAAAAGGTAAAAATAAAATCGATGAAAGAAAATCAGGATTATGAGGACATCAGGATGAATTGATGTATGTGCCTAACAATAATGCTCACAGTTGAAGAGAGTACAGCAGAGGGCTGGTATGAACAAAACGCTGATGGCACAAGCAAGTTCAGTGATTCTGCATCTACAGTGTCTGATATCAACATTAAAAGGCGTCATGAGGTACAAAAGCAACCTGACAATACGATTCATGTGCCTAAAATTCATGCAAAATGTTGTAGAGAGTACCGGGAATGTTTAGAACTAACCATCAAAAAGAGGGCTGTATTATGTTCAGAGTCAGCGAAGGCACTTCTACGTCTATTTCACTGATGGATATCAATGACAGTGATCAGAGAACTATTATTGGATAAACAAAACTCACAATAAATCGTAGCATTTTATTTTGACAGATGACATAGATGTATTCACGCCTAAAATGCTTGCAGCTGTATCCAATACAGCCCAAACCCATATATAATTCCATTATAAATAGATAGATAAATAAATAAATAAATATATATATATATATTTTTTGCCACCTTTCATTTATTAGTATATTTTGCTTCACATAATCCCGGCAATTTTAAGTTTGTCATAAGTTATTCTCTTTCTCTCTTTTCCCTTAAATTAACTTAACTGATAAATGCACTCTCCTTTCCATGCAATCTGCCGTGGCTGGAGTAGTGACCAATGCAGAATACATTAATGCAACTATGACAACCTAAACAGCAATGGATTACAAGCCATGGTCAAGAAATTTGGTGTATTTGTGACCTTGAGTTCAGCTGCAATGTACATGGGGACTCCTCCACAGCTGTGGAATGATACAAATAAAAAATATATAAATAAAATGAATCTTTATATGCTAAGTTGCACATACAAGATGATTACAGTTTTTATTAGTACATTTTAATGTGAAAATCATTGTCCTGTTTTCAGTCCACTACATAACGTCTGCTTCATTTCGAAGGATCACTTTTTCTCTCTCTCTTTTCTTTTCCAGAAAGTTGTGACCAAATTAAACTGTTCAAACATTTTTAATTTCCATGGAAAGTATAATAATACTACGTTAAGTAGCCTAATGCTAATTTTTTGGGTATTAATTGATTTAGAAGTGATCTGAAAGTTGAAATACACATTTGACAAATGAGACAAGGTTTTGAATTAGATTTATAGTTTGTTATAATCTTGTTCCTTTACAAGATTCCTTAGACATATATACTGTATTTACTCCTTAATTTTTATATATGTAGTGTGATTGCTTCCTGGAGACCTATTACCTCAGATCGAGTAGGGGTATTTCATTCGCCTTGACGAAGAGTACTGCAATGTATTCAAAATGTCGGCAAACTGTACGTAATGTACAAAAAACATCTAATGGTTAAACCTGGAAAAAGAACTAAATTACAGGTCATAAGTTCTAAATACAATGTTTACAACAATTCTTCTTCTTTTCTTCATGGGGCCTCTAAATATTTGTTCCTAATTAGCGTCGACCTCTAAGATATTTTGCCACCATGTTTTTGCTTCATTCCCACCTAGATATACCTGCTCCCTTCACAAAGCTTCAGGTTGTTCTTATTGAGTTGTCTTGGATTTTTCTCTCTCATCACCTGGTAGTCCTAGAGTGGAGAGTCTGATTCTACCCAACGCCTCACATTCGAAAAGTATGTGTTCAGCTGATTCGTCTGCTTCATTGCATCTCCTGTTTATATTGTCTCTTATTACTCCAAGTCTATGTAGGTGTTTTTTTCAGATGGCAGTGTCCTGTCAACAGCCCTACTACCCATCTTACATTTTCTCTGCTGAGTTTTAACAGTTCTTTGGTATGCTTCTTGTTTAGTCCTTTTATCAGTTCCTTTGCAAGCCTGCATCCTGGAGTATTTTTCCAGTTTTCCATTGTTTCTTTTGTACCCATTCTCCTATGTAGTATCGGGCTTGTCCATAGGAAATCCCGCATGCAGATTCTGGGCGTACAGATTGTATTTCTGCCCCTTTCCTGGCCAGTTTATCTGCCTTTTCATTTCCTTCTATACCTGCATGTCCTGGTACTCATATTATTTTGACAATATTCTACTTTGAGAGCTTCAGGAGAAGTGAGTGGCAATACCAAACAATTCTGGATGTTATCCAGACTGCCTCTAGTGCCTTAATGGCTGCCCGGCTGTCTGTAAAAATGAAAATGTTCTTATTCCTATAGTTCATTTTCAGATTTCCTTCAAGATATGTTGTGATAGCTATCACTTCCGCTTGAAAGACTGTAGTGTGTTTGCCCAGGCTCATCAGAATTGATCTCCCAGGTCTTCCCCCATTGATCCCTCCTCCTATGCCATCCCCAGTCTTTGAGCCATCAGCCTACCACACTATATCTTCTTTTTCGGTATTCCATTTGTTGATATCCCAGTCTTCTTTTTTTTTTATTATCTGGGTCTCAAATGGTTTTTCAGAGTTGCACTTTGGTATCATATGATCAGAAGGCATGTGTAGAACTTCCTCTGTTATTACTCTGTTAATTTTACAGTGTCCTAGATTGGGTCTTTGTGCATTCCAGCACTCTGACTGTGCCAGTCTATATGAACTCATTCTGGCCTATCCTTTTATGAAATTGCATAGTGATGGAAGGTCTAGCAAAGTACCCAAGGCTTCTGTCGGCATAGTTCTCATAGCCCCTGTTATAGCTATGCATGCCATTCTCTGTTGCTATCCAATCTACTACTGGCTTTTTCTTGGCTTGCTTCCTGCCATCAGATGATTGCAGCATAGACCATCAACGGTCTAATGATCATTGTATATATCCACATTACCATTGATGGTCTTAGACCCCATGTCTTCTCTATGGCTCTTTTACATGCATACAGCAAGTTCTTGTCCCGGGTTATGTTCCTTTCTATATGTGGATTCCATGTTAGATTTTCATCTAACACTACACGTAGGTGCAGTGCCTGTTCTTCCATATATATCTTGCCCAAAGAGCTTCAGTGATCTCTTTCCCTCCAATTTTCTCCTCCTCTTAAAAGGGACCAGAGTTATCTTGTTCAGGTTGACTGATAGTTGTTCTTCTCGACACCAGTTCTCCAGAAGTTTAAGTGATCTTTGCATGAGGTCCTGGATAACACACATCACCTTACCTCATACCACAATCACTAGGTCATCTGCATATCTTTGTGTATAAAAACCTTGTTCATTGAGCATAGCTGTGATTGTGTTCACCACGAGGTTCCACAGCAGAGGATAAAGAACTCCTCCCTGAGCACAGCCTCGGGTGGCCCTAACCATCAGCGTATCTTCAAACAGGGTTGCTTTTATCTTCCTTCCATCTAACATGGATTTAATAAATTTGACAATGGTTTTACTCACCTTGCTCTTTTCCAGTGCTTTGATCATAGAGTCATACGTTATTGCTGAAGGCTCCTTCTATATCTAGAAATGCTGCCAGTGCAATTTCTTTATGTTCTAGGCTTTCCTTTAGTTTACAAACCAACTGGTGGAGTGCTACTTCAGTGGATCTGCCAGGTCTATATGCAAACTGATTTTCATGTAACAGTGACTTCAGTTGCACCATTCTTCTGATATATTTATCCAGAATTTTCTCCATTGCTTTCAGCATGAAGGAAGTTAATCATAATGATCTGTATGCTTTCGCTTGGGCGTAATTTGCCCTTCCAGGCTTAGGTATGAATACTGCATAGCTTCAGACCATGATTTCGGCATGTACCCTGAAGCTAGACTAGCTCTGAAAAGGTCCGTCAGGACATTGACAGGTATTTCCCGTCCTTCCTGTAGGAGTATCGGAATTATCTCATCTGGCCCCGGAGCCTTTATAGGATGAAATGTGTTGATTGCCCATTTTACAACAAGGTTATGTTTTATTATTCTGTCGGCACAGTTCCAGTCTGCTCTTCTAGCTCTGGTCTCTGTTCCAACCGTTTCTTCTTCTGTCATCTCCTCAACCTCAGGAAATTGACATGCCATTAATATCTCCAGCATGTACCTCCCCGCCTGAGTAAATGACCCATCTGGTTTCTCCGGTGTCCCCACTTGATTTATATGGGTTGCTTTCAGAACCTTCTGGAGCCTTGCTGTTTCAGTGTGTGATTCCAGTTTCTCACAGAACAGTCTCCAAGATTTTCTTTTTGCTCTCCGTATCTCTAGGTTATACTCAGTGAGTTTCCTGTGATATACGTCCCACACACCATTTCTAGATGATACTCTATACAACATCCTAACCTCTTTTTCATTTTTGCTAGTTCGTTGTCCGACCACCTTACGTTTTTGGTGTTTTTCTTTTCCTTGAGAGGACAGTTTTCATGGAATGAGTCTATGTCATTAAACTGCATCTACCGAGTGACCACCGGTATAAGTGGTCCCCCTCTAACAAGTGCTAATGGCCTCCCCAGAGGGCGGACGAGCAGGTAGAGGTCCAGAGCACCCTCTTGTCCTTGGGGTGGGAAGCTGCCCCTAAAGGCAGAAGAGCCACTGGATGGCCAACGGCATAGGATCAGGAAGGCAAGGGGAAACCACCTGATTATCATCCCATGAGCGCATCAAGCAGAGTCAAGAAATGAATATTGGTATGCTGCACGACCCGAGTGGTGATCGGCGCCAGCTTGGGTCCGGGCCGAACAATGCGAAATGTGTGACCGGGCGTGCAGAGGTGAACAATCGGGCCTCGCACGGTAAATCTGCTACTGATCAACCAAATGCAGACCAACTTCGCAAAGGCAAAGCAATAGCTACTTGGAATGTGAGAGGGTTACTTCAGACGGGAAAACTTTGCATTGTAGAAAGAAAACTAAAGAGATATCAAATTGACATTCGTTGACTGTCAGAAACTCACTGGAAAGGATGTGGGCATTTTGAAACAGATGACCATGTAATATACATCGCTGGGGCAAATGATACAGGTCAGAATGGCGTCGCGTTTCTTGTTGATAAGCTGATATCCCAATATGTTGAGGAATACAGACCTATCAATGGAAGAATACTGACCCTCTCTCTCAACACCAAACCATATAAACTACACCTGGTCCAGGTATATCTACCCACCATCGCTGCAGATGACCAAGAGATCGAAGACTTGTATGCAGACATGGAAAATACAGTAGCATCACTTAAACCAAGAGGTGTTACCATCATATTGGGAGACTTCAATGCAAAAGTAGGAACCACCTCGATGGAAAACCACTTGCGAGAAACTGTAGGACAGTATGGCCTGGGTGCACGTAATGATCGAGGCAATCAGTTGATACAGTTTGCAACGGACAACTGTCTTTCCTTTATGAATACCATGTTTAAACATCACAAAGGTCGTCTCTTTATGTGGACCTCCCCGAATGGGCATTTTTAGAACCAAATTGATTACATCCTTGTCAATAAAAGATGGAGAACCTCCTTCTGTAATGTGAAAACGAAACTTAGTGCCGAATGCGGATCAGATCATCGTTTACTCTGGGCCCACCTTAGAAACAGACTGAGCAAGCCAGTCGTCGAAATAAACTCGAAAAAGTTAGCGGCCCCTGAGCCAGTTGCTTTCCAAGAAACACTGCTAAGCACGGGGCCACCTGACCTAGAGGGAAATTGTGACATGGCTTGGAAGAGAATTGAAGAATGGATCACAGATGCAGCAAGCAAGCTCCCACCGTAGTGAAGCGACAACATTGGATGACTGACGAAACTTTGGCACTGGTTGAAATGAGACTTAACATCCGGCTCACAGTTACAGATCCAGAACAACAAGGACGCCTAATGAAAAAAATGAACAGTGATATCAAACACACATAGTCTGTAATTCGTACCACTGTTCAAGAAAGGTTCTCCACTTGACTGTGCAAACTAACGAACGATAGCGCTCATCTCCCATGCCAGTAAAATCATGCTCATGGTGCTGAACGAGAGGCTGAAGACCTTCTTACTTCCACAAATCTCAGAGGAACAAACCGGGTTTGTTCCAGGCAAAGGAACTTGTGAGCAGATTCTAAACATCCGGCAGCTCATAGAGAAGACAAGGGAGTACAATATCAAGATGTTCCTGTGCTTCGTGGACTACAAGAAAGCCCTCGACAAGGTAAAACGGTCAAAGCTCTGGGCTATACTCATTGAGATGGGGACGCCAAGACATTTAGTGTACCTGATTCAACAATTGTACTCTTTGAACACTGCAACAGCGAGAGTTAATGGCAACTTCTCAGACATCTTTTCTACTAGTGCTGGAGTGCGACAAGGTTGCATTCTTTCCCCCCTCCTATTTAATTTATACGGCGAGTACATCATGAGGAAGATTCTCGAGGACTGGAGTGACGGCGTCACAGTTGGTGGCTGGAAAATTAACAATCTCAGATATGCGAATGACACTGTGATAATTACAACAGATGATCATGAACTAGAAGCCATCATGCGGAGGTTAGACGAGCGAAGCAGAGAATATGGTCTTGAAATCAACAATAAAAAGACCAAAGTGATGAGTGTAGAACATTTTAATAACAGCAGACCTGCCATAACAAGAATTGCGGATTATAAGGTTGTCAGTCGCTTCGAGTATCTAGAATCTATTGTCACAAATACTGGAGACTGTGAACCTGAGATCCGCAAGCGCATTGCGATTGCGAGAAATTCAACAGCAAAACTTACTTGCATCTGGAAGGACACCTCCATCACTTCCAAGACAAAGCTCACCCTCATTCGAACTCTGATCTTCCCTATCACGACCTATGCTGCAGAAACGTGGATGATGAAGACGGCCGATCGCCGCAGGGTTGATGCTCTAGAAATGTGGTGCTAAAGGAGATTACTGCGAATACCATGGACAGCACACCGTACTAATGAATCATTCCTGCAACAACTCGCATCAGAACGAGACTGTCGACCTGTATCAACCAAAAACAACTCGGATATTTTGGTCATATTGCCAGAAGACAGGAGGCAATGGAAATACTTATCATAGAGGGAAAAGTCGAAGGCCGAAGACCTAGAGGAGATGCACCGTGACGATGGATGGACCAGATCAAAAACTTGACCATGATGAGCTTACAGCAAGCAAGTCACCATGCCCAAAGCAGAGACTCCTGGAGGAAGGTCACCAAAAGGATTGTCACATGATGCTACTACACCCTTACGAAGGGTTGGACTGAAAGAGAAAGAGTCTATAATGGCCTCTTCTAATAGTTCCCGTGCCTCATTCAATTCTTTCTGTCCTCTTATGTTAGTTGGAATTTTTTGTTCAGCCTGCCCTAGATCTTCTCTGTATCTGTCCCAGTTAGTTCTTTTTGGGTCTCTGTACATCTCAATCCCACATAGTCTCACATCTGTTGCAAATCAGATGTACTGGTGGTCTGCCAATGATGGTTCCTCAAGCACCTTCCAGTCTTTAATAAAGTTTGCAATATGTGTAGTGATTAGTGTATTGTCTATTACCTCCCTACTTTTTTTATTTATAAATGTAGGCTTGTTTCCTAGGTTTAGTATTGTCAACTCAGTTCCATTAATAAACTCTAGTAAAGACTATGACCATTGTTACTTAGACATTAAAAAAAAAAATTACCGTATAATCCCGAATACCACCCGCCACCGAATAAGACCCGCACCCTAAATTTGAGACGGCAAAATACGGAAAAAATAAAAAATCAAATAAACATACCTATTCAATTTTCTTCAAGTATATCACAAATATCAATTCAAACAGCTTACAATTAATAAAATCATCACAAAAATCTTAAATATAATCGGTCCAATACTCAGATCATTCACAATTCACCGTCGTCATCTGAAGTTTTACAAGCCGGGCTGAGTGGCTCAGACGGTTGAAGTGCTGGCCTTCTGACCCCAACTTGGCAGGTTCGATTCCTGGCTCAGTCCGGTGGTATTTGAAGGTGCTCAAATACGTCAGCCTCGTGTTGGTAGATTTATTGGCACATAAAAGAACTCCTGCGGGACTAAATTCCGGTACCTCGGCGTCTCCGAAAACCGTAGAAGAGTAGTTAGTGGGATGTAAAACAAATAACATTATTATTAAGTTTTACAATAGGAACTTTCGTTGCAGGTATCTTTCCACAAACAGTCATCCTCACTACCATCCACTGAATTTGAAATTCCACATTTCTTAAAGCTTTTGGACACTAGATCGTTGGGAATGCATGCCCATGCGGTCTTGATACAGCTGCATATTAGTCCCACTTAGCCCTCTTCACTTGTCCGGTTGGTGTTAACGCGCGATCACCGTGTGACATCCACTTGGTGTATAACTGTTTCATTGCAGTTTTGAAAGGCCGGTTCACGCACACATCCAACGGCTCTAGAAGAGAAGTGAGTCCTCTGGGAATTATCACAAGATCGGTTTTTCCTTTCCTCATCATATCTTTCACGGCGTCAGTTGTATGTCGTAGGTAACTGTCCTACACAAGCATGTTTTGCTTTTGTAACAAAGCCAAACACACTTCACCCAGTCCTCAACTAACGCATTGTCCATCCAGCCAGACTCATGTGTGCTAACAATAACACCAGACGGCAAGTTTCTTTTCGGAAGTGTTTTCCTTTTCAGAACCACATATGGAGGGAGTTTGGTTCCATCCGCTAATACGCACAACATTAGCATGCACTGTTGCCTTTCGTTACCACCTGTTCTGATGGTTACACTTTTAGAACCCTTCGTATCCACTGTATTTTCCAACGGCATTTCAAAATAGACAGGTGTCTGGTCAGCATTCCCAATTTGCGGCAGCAAATAAAAATTTTGCTTCCTCAAATGAATAATGTGCTGCTAAAAGGCCGTTAATTTTTCTTCATACGCCACAGGAAAATGATGTGAAATAGGCGTGCGTCTCCGAATGCACAATCCCTTTCTCCGATAAAAGTTTCGGATCCATCCGTGGCTTGCAGTAAAACAGTGTCTTTTGAGTTCTTTTGAGATCTCTGGTGCTTTCAGTTGACAGATTTCACTAGAAACACCATATCCTAACTCACAGTTTTCTATGACAAATTTGTGGAGTCGTTCTTCAATTTCCGAAATCACTGCGCTCCACCCGCGGAACGCTCTGCGATCGCCGTTACTATGTTTTTCATTCTTCTTCCGCCAATCACGAATACACGATTCATCAATATTGTACTTTCTGCCAACGGTGTGATTTCCATATATTTCAGCTTCGCTTACAATTTTAAGTTTCTCACGCACGGTAAATGACCGCAGGCGCCGATTTGAATCCATCGCTTACTATCGAGACAGCACGTTCACGGGACAGATACGGAACTCGAATATGAGCAAGGTAGACTTCCATAACCAACAGTCTCGATTCTCAAGTACGATATCCCCCATATCAGCTATTCGCGCACCTAGCATGCCAGCAACACTTGTGAAAGAAATGACAATCAACTATCCGCAGCAGCGGCTTTTATATTTACAGCATATTTATCCGTATTCTTTGATTTATTGTATTTCATTACCTTACATTTCGCGTTTAAATGCCACTGTAACTGTATTGAGAAAAATCGATCTTGTTTTCTAGAAATCAACTAAAACACAATAAGACATGAATGCCCGTTTACATGTGGTATATTGAGTATCGTAACCGTATTTAAATTTATTTCAATACTCCATGTAAACGTAGTAAATATTTACGAGAAGAAGCGTCTTGAATACGGCCCGCACCCAAGATCTAGAACCAATATTTTGGGGGAAAAAGTGTGGGTGGTATTAGAGATTATACCGTACCGCTAGCTTGAATATTCTTAAAATTACCTCCAGTGACACACTAGTCACATCAAGAAAGAAAATAACATGGAAGATAATATAACTAATATTGCATTACAGTACTAATTAATACTACTTAAGATTTAATGATAATAGTTTTTCAAAATATTAGAACAGGATATCAAAATCAATCAAAATCAAAATCTCTTTATTTGCAAATGAGGTGTCTACCTCGGTGGCAAATGGTACTCTAAAATACATTATTGTCAAGCACTAAATTTTAAATTAACAAGGGAAGAATTTTTTTTCTAGAATACAATAATATACAATTAATGCTAACAATTTTTTCTATTAAACAAACAGATCATCCTTAATAAATTTATATTGTTTACAAAATTCTACTTATAATATCTCCTATACTTACAAACATAGTCAACTCATATACAGTATGTGGAATTACTTCAAATAATACTATGCAACTATATTGCCTTCTTTTTTTTAATTTTTTTTACCCATTTTGGAACCTAAGTAGCATAACAACCTGCTGCATCTTAACCAGAGCCCCCTTTTGCCACCAATTTTCAGAGTTCCTGAAGGGCCTTCACAGCTACTGTAGCGGTCCCAGGGCTCTCGAAGTCCCCACTGTATTTCACCCCTACAGGCAGTCCCCTACTTTGGCTGTCCAAACTCCATGGACCAGGGGATGGAATTAATTTTTTTTTTACACACATTTTTTATTTACAATAGGCTGCACTGGTCAAATGCCCTCTAACATTTCATTTATTTTCCCTGTTGCTGTTTATTCTCTTCTTGAATACCTGTACAGATTTTGGAAAAGGATCAAACACTACCCCTGGTAAACTGTTCCACTCCTTCACGCCCTTCCCAATGAATGAAAATTTACCCCAGTCGCTTCTGCTAAAATTCCTTCTAATTTTATACTGTGGTCAGTTCTGCCAATATAATTATTTTCCAACTGAAGCCTCTCACGGATTTCTCCCCATGCTTCTTCTCCTGTATAGGCTCTATATAATCCTATAAGTCTAGTTTTCTCCCTTCTCTTACTTAAAGTTTCCCGCCCAAGTTCCTCTAACATTTCTGATACACTACTGTTTCTCCTGAAATCCCCTGTTCTCTGGTTTCCTTTTATCACCCTTTCCTTTATAAATTGGTATTATTATAGATTTCTTCCATTCTTTTGGTATTACACTATTATTTATGATATAGTCAAAGAGAAATTTTAAATAAGGCACTATGTACCACACCATTGTCTTTAATACCTCCCCAGTAATTTAATCACTTCCTGCTGCTTTTCCTTGCTGAAGCAGTTGGATTTCTCTGAAAATATCTTCATTTGTGAATGAGAAGCTTCTTGTTTCCCTATGTTTCTCTCCCTCTCTATCTTTTGTTACTGTTTCCAACTCCTGACAATCTTCTACTGAATCTCTGAATTAGTGTTGGCTACTGAATGTATGATTCGAAGCAGTGTATCGATTCATTCAAGTGTCCGAGTGAATCGATTCACAGGAACGGCGAGCTCACGGCACATGATTCAGCTTACTCCCAGTGGACAGTGCTGAGTGGCGCACTCACTGGACGTTGACGGGGAGCCGAGCTTCCGCTGCAGCGAGACAGTGAATCATGGCACATCGAAAGAATCGTGAACGAGCGAGGCTCACTGAGACACATGATACACACGGCTCCTTATCGGCTCACTGGACACGCGGAGAGCCGAGCTTCCGCTGCAGCGAGACATACAGTGAGCCATGGCACACTGAAAGAATCGTGAACGAGCACGGCTGAGTGAGACACAAGATACACACGGCTCCTTATCGGCTCACTGCAGCGAGACATCCAGTGAGCCATGCTACACTGAAAGAATCGTATGCTATAATGGACTCTCGAGCTCAGCTCATTTGAAAATAATACCCATTTTCATTCACTGTCCTCTTCTTACAGGGAGGTTTAAATAATAGATGGATTTATTTGCACTGTTAAAAAGGTAGTCACAACATAATTCTGAAGTAGCTAATAAGTAGGTAGGCTATTAGGTTATACTATTTATTAGTTTAATGAATCTTAGTATTATAATTCAGTTGACATTTGACAATTAAACTTGACTCTAGCGTGCCCTATGACTATGAGTCATGCTCATGACCACTCAAAAGTACCTGTTTTATATTGGGGAGAACGGCTCAGTATTCTCTCAGTTCATATGTCACATCGTTGCACAAGACTTCAATGATATGTGGACAGACGCAATAACAATATGTTGAATCAGAAAACCAGCGGGCTACTGTACATCTCGGGTAGCCTATACAAAATATGACTATTAAAAAACATCCTCAGCTGATAGAATTTTTTTTTTTTTTAATGACTGAGCGAGTTGTCGTGCGGTTAATATTAATAAATAATAATAATGTTATTTGTTTTACGTCCCACTAACTACTCTTTTAAGGTTTTCGGAGACGCCGAGGTGCCGGAATTTTGTCCCGCAGGAGTTCTTTTTCGTGCCAGTAAATCTACCGACACGAGGCTGACGTATTTGAGCGCCTTCAAATACCACTGGACTGAGCCAGGATCGAACCTGCCAAGTTGGGGTCAGAAGGCCAGCGCCTTAACCGTCTGAGCCACTCAGCCCGGCGCGGTTAATATTGTGTGGCTATGCGTTTGCATTCGGGGGATGGTGGGTTCGAATCCCACCATCGGCAGCAGTTAAGATGTTTTTTCCGTAGTTTCCCAATTTTCACACCAGGAAATGCTGGAACTGTACCTTAATTCAGGCTATGGCTGCTACGTTCCTAATCCTAACCTTTCCCACACTGCGTCGCCGGAAACCTTTGATGTATTAGAGTAACAAGCATTTTTTCTAAGAAAGAAGTTCATAGTATGAAGACCAGATGGCAGCTGCGAGCACTGAATGCTGTTGCTGCTGTCTTACCAGCACATACTACACAGATGAAGTAGGAGTGGTGACCAATGAGCCGTGAATCGGATCACTGTATCGATTCAGTAACGTGAACGGAATCAAATGAATCGATTCAGAAAAATGAATCGAATGTCCCATCACTACTCTGAATTCCCTACTAAATAGATTTGCTTTCTCAGTATCTGTTGAATAGTTTTCACCCCCTTCTCCCACCATTGTAGGAATTTGGATTCCTTTTCCTTTTAGATTCCTAATGTTACGGAGTTCTGGTGGAACAGTAGAGGTGAAAGAAGGTGCTGGCTGGAATAGGTCTCAACTACAGAATTAAAGTTAATTTAAAACTTTGACAAAGGTTATATTTTCAACAGACAACAAAGTTTAACAATTTTCATATAGACTTTCAAAACTCAACTAATAACAAGTCAGCAACAAGCAAAAATCAAGTACAAAGAAATTACAAGATTTCGGGAGTTATTACCAAAATCTGGGCTTCAAGCCCCAAGTATAATTTCTGAGCTCTCAGCTCACAACTATCATTGCTGAAGGGCATAAAACCCCTAAGTACAAGGAGCACTTGCTCCTAATTACAGTGTTAAGAAAAAAAGCAGACCCGCTCTCAATTTTACAAGCCTATCAAAGGCTACAACAAACTTCATTTCTATCTGCCCTTAAGGCACACCAAGAAACAGGGGTATTTGATACCCAACCTACAGGGCCTTTACATGAGGAAAATAAAACATCAGGTTGAGTTACTGGCCCATAATACAAAATAGAATGGAGGCGAAACTTGCACTCCTAATACACTTTTAAAACCTACTTGGCTCTAGGCCGCTTACGCAAGGGCTAATCCCATACTAAGGAGGTGACACGATACGAAAACTTTATTACATTACGAAGAGAAAAAAACGGTTATGAAAATGTAGTCACCTCAAAACAATATGAGTGGGAGCTCGAGAGGGTTAGGCACTCTCTATCCCAATTTGTAGTTAAAAAGACGGAATTTTTACCAAATGTCTATTACATTTTAAAGATAGGTTACATGAGAAAAGTTTCGAACCTGCCCCGAGGGTTAAACTGCTGAGCTAGCAAGAAATAAAGTTATTAAGCGGCCATTACCTTGTGAATGAACTGCTGCCCGAAGAAAGAGGCGCTTCCCGCCCACTGCTACATAATCACACACTAAGCAAGATGTTGATGAAGTGGCACCGAGACAAGAAAATCAGCAGTTTAAATACCCTCGTGGAACATTCGAGACCTTTCAAGAATGAGTACACACACCCACCTCAACTTTATTGGATAGCTAAAAGCAACATATCCATATCGGAGAAGACATACGTTATTGGTCAAAAATTAATTAGAGAAATTTGGTATTGGCTAAATTCAAAACAAGCGGGTAGAAATGATTAATGTTGCCAACCCACAAACCACAGAACAAAATTTAGTAAGGTCAAAAACTTATGAACACAAAACTTCTTCAAGAAGGTTCATTACTTTGCAACAGAGTGCGTAATCCTAGTTTTTTCTCTGTAGAGACATCTAGAGGAGAATGTCCACACTTCTTGATACGGAATAAACAAACACAAATCGAAATAGACACAGTTCAGAACACTTCAAAATTACACCATTTACCGTAGTGACATCTTTTAAGAAATAGTAGAATTAGTTCAGTTTTCAAGGTTCCAAACTTCTCCTGTAGAGGAGTTTAAATTGGCGAAATATTTGAATGAGCCGCCCAGTACACCTAATATATGATAACATCTTTTTTCCATTTCCCTTTATGGTCATTACCCTCTTGAAGTATGCCATGCATATATTTCTCATTTGCTTCCTTTTTCACTCTATTCAGTTCCCTCATTAGCTGTTTTCTAGTTTCTCTATTCTCCCTACCCTCTTTGATTTTCCTGTTTACTATTCTGCATTTTCTTTTTAATTTCGTTGGTCCATAACCCGTTAGAGGAGAGATCCTCAATTGGACTATGTGCAAGTAGGGCAGCATCCTGCTTCATGAATTTACCGAGCTCAGAACACTTTAAGCAAGCCTCGGACTTATGGGAGTAACGGAGTCCCGTTCCCATTTGACAGGCGAGGGACTCCTTGGAAACAACTTGGCGAACGAAATGGAATTCGATGGGGAGCTATCAATATTAATGGGGCTTATGGAAGAATGAAGGTAGAACTGGCTGAGTCAGCAAAGAGGATGCATCTGGATGTGCTAGGAGTAAGTGATATTCAGGTAAGGGGAGATAATGAGGAAGAGATGGGAGATTATAAAGTGTACTTGACGGGTGTTAGAAAGGGAAGGGCAGAGTCTGGGGTAGGGCTCTTTATCAGGAATACCATTGCACGCAACATAGTTTCTGTTAGGCACGTACATGAGCTAATGATGTGGGTAGATTTGTCAGTGGGAGGAATTAGGACAAGAATTGTGTCCGTGTATTCACCATGTGAGGGTGCAGATAAGGATGAAGTTGACAAGTTTTATGAAGCATTGAGTGACATAGTGGTCAGGGTCAACAGCAAGGATAGAATAGTGCTAATGGGCGATTTCAATGCGAGAGTTGGGAATAGAACTGAAGGATACGAAAGGGTGATTGGTAAATGTGGGGAAGATATGGAAGCTAATGGGAATGGGAAGCGTTTGCTGGACTTCTGTGCTAGTATGGGTTTAGCTGTTACGAATACATTCTTCAAGCATAAGGCTATTCACCGCTACACATGGGAGGCTAGGGGTACCAGATCCATAATAGACTATATCTTAACAGGCTTTGAATTCATGAAATCTGTTAGGAATGTACGAGTTTTTCGCGGATTTTTCGATGATACAGACCGCTATCTGATCTGTAGTGAACTAAGTATCTCTAGGCCTAGGGTAGAGAAAGTGAAATCTGTCTGCAAACGAATAAGGGTAGAAAATCTCCAGGACGAGGAAATTAGACAGAAGTACATGGATATGATTAGTGAGAAGTTTCAAACAGTAGACAGTAAGGAGGTTCAGGATATAGAAAGTGAATGGGTGGCATACAGGGATGCTGTAGTAGACACAGCAAGGGAATGCCTAGGAACAACTGTGTGTAAAGATGGGAAAAGGTGAACATCTTGGTGGAATGATGAAGTGAGAGCAGCCTGTAAACGTACAAAGAAGGCTTTTCAGAAATGGCTCCAAACAAGGGCCAAGGCAGACAGGGATTGGTACGTTGATGAAAGAAACAGAGCGAAACAAATAGTTGTTGAATTCAAAAAGAAGTCATGGGAAGATTTTGGTAATAACCTGGAAAGGCTAGGTCAAGCAGCAGGGAAACCTTTTTGGACAGTAATAAAGAATCTTAGGAAGGGAGGGAAAAAGGAAATGAGCAGTGTTTTGAGTAATTCAGGTGAACTCATAATAGATCCCAGGGAATCACTGGAGAGGTGTAGGGAATATTTTGAACATCTTCTCAATGTAAAAGGAAATCATCATGGTGGTGTTGCAAACAGCCAAGCTCATGGGAGGAGGAAAAGGATGTTGGTGAAATTATGCTTGAGGAAGTGGAAAAGATAGTAAATAAACTCCATTGTCATAAGGCAGCAGGCATAGATGAAATTAGACCTGAAATGGTTGAAGTATAGTGGGAAGGTAGGGATGAAATGGCTTCATAGAGTAGTAAAATTAACGTGGAGTGTTGGTAAGGTACCTTCAGATTGGACGAAAGCAGTAATTGCACCTATCTATAAGCAAGGGAACAGGAAGGATTGCAACAACTATCGAGGTATCTCATTGATTAGTATACCAGGCAAAGTATTCACTGGCATCTTGGAAGGGAGGGTGTGATCAGTCGTTGAGGGGAAGTTGGATAAAAACCAGTGTGGTTTCAGACCACAGAGAGGCTGTCAGGATCAGTTTTTCATTATGCGCCAGGTAATTGAAAAATGCTAAGAGAGGAATAGGCAGTTGTGTTTATGTTTCATAGATCTAGAGGAAGCGTATGACAGGGTACCGAGGGAAAAGATGTTCGCCATACTTCGAGACTATGGAATTAAAGGTAGATTATTAAAATCAATCAAAGGCATTTATGTTGACAATTGGGCTTGAGTGAGAATTGATGGTAGAATGAGTTCTTGTTGGTTCAGGGTACTTACAGGGGTTAGACAAGGCTGTAATCTTTCACCTTTGCTGTTCGTAGTTTACATGGATCATCTGCTGAATGGTATAAAATGGCAGGGAGGGATTCAGTTAGGTGGAAATGCAGTAAGCAGTTTGGCCTCTGCTGACGACTTGGTCTTAATGGCAGACTGTGCCGAAAGCCTGCAGTCTAATATCTTGGAACTTGAAAATAGGTGCAATGAGTATGGTATGAAAATTAGCCTCTCGAAGACTAAATTGATGTCAGTAGGTAATAAATTCAACAGAATTGAATGTCAGATTGGTGATACAAAGCTAGAACAGGTCGATAATTTCAAGTATTTAGGTTGTGTGTTCTCCCAGGATGGTAATATAGTAAGTGAGATTGAATCAAGGTGTAGTAAAGCTAATGCAGTGAGCTCGCAGTTGCGATCAGCAGTATTCTGTAAGAAGGAAGTCAGCTCCCAGACGAAACTATCTTTACATCGGTTTTTCCAGTCCAACTTTGCTTTACGGGAGCGAAAGCTGGGTGGACTCAGGATATCTTATTCATAAGTTAGAAGTAACAGGCATGAAAGTAGCGAGAATGATTGCTGGTACAAACAGGTGGGAACAATGGCAGGAGGGTACTCGGAATGAGGAGATAAAGGCTAATTTAATAATGAACTCGATGGATGAAGCTCTACGCATAAACTGGCTTCGGTGGTGGGGTCATGTGAAGCGAATGGAGGAGGATAGTTTACTTAGGAGAATAATGGACTCTGTTGTGGAGGGTAAGAGAAGTAGAGGTAGACCAAGACGACGATGGTTAGGCTCAGTTTCTAACGATTTAAAGATAAGAGGTATAGAACTAAATGAGGCCACAACACTAGTTGTAAATCGAGGATTGTGGCGACGTTTAGTAAATTCACAGAGGCTTGCAGACTGTACGCTGAAAGGCATAACAGTCTATAATGATAATGTATGTATGTATGTATGTATGTATGTATGTATGTTCCTTATTTCCCTTGTATAATAAACAGGGTCTGAGATCAATTTACCCTTCTTAACAGGTACAAATCTCTTCTCTCCTTCCCAAATGATTCCTTTAAATTTAGCTCAAAGTGTATCCACATTGCTCCCTTCACTTATCCAACAACTGAATTGTGATTTAAGGTAAGCCCCAAATTCATCAACTTTAGTTTTTCTGTGTAATTTCTTGTCTTGTGTGACCCTCTTATTAAGCATTTTTGGTACAAGTCCTACATCCATTATTGCAGCCTTATGGTCTCCTATTCCTTCAATTACCTCAGTTTTATCAACAATTTCCCATGGTTTAACCAAGAATACATCTAGCAAGTTGTTGAGACGAGTCGGTTCTTGTACTACTTGTGTAAATCCTCCCTCCCAAATTAACGTATTTGCCAGTTTCTGTTCATGGGCTTCACTTGCAGCTCCATTCCGTTCAACTTCAGCCAAGTTTAGATCTCCCCCAATTATTACCATATCATTATTATTGTTTTAATGAGTTGTTGTTGTTGTTGTTGTTGTTGTTTGAGTCATCAGTCCATAGACTGGTTTGATGCAGCTCTCCATGCCACCCTATCATGTGCTAACCTTTTCATTTCTACGTAACTATTGCATCCTACATCTGCTCTAATCTCTTTGTCATATTCATACCTTAGTCTACCCCTACCGTTCTTGCCACCTACACTTCCTTCAAAAACCAACTGAACAAGTCCTGGGTGTCCTATCATTCTATCTCTTCTTCTCGTCAAATTTAGCCAAATCGATCTCCTCTCACCAATTCGATTCAGTATCTCTTCATTCGTGATTCGATCTATCCATCTCACCTTCAGCATTCTTCTGTAACACCACATTTCAAAAGCTTCTATTCTCTTTCTTTCTGAGCTAGTTATCATCCATGTTTCACTTCCATACAATGCCACGCTCCACACAAAAGTCTTCAAAAACATCTTTCTAATTCCGATATCAATGTTTGAAATGAGCAAATTTCTTTTCTTAAGAAAGCTCTTCCTTGCTTGTGCTAGTCTGCATTTTATGTCCTCCTTACTTCTGCCATCGTTGGTTATTTTACTACCCAAGTAACAGTATTCACCTACTTCCTTTAAGACTTCGTTTCCTAATCTAATATTTCCTACATCACCTGCCTTCGTTCGACTGCACTCCATTACTTTTGTTTTGGACTTATTTATTTTCATCTTGTACTCCTTACCTAAGACTTCATCCATACCATTCAGCAACTTCTCGAGATCTTCTGCAGCCTCAGATAAAATAACAATATCATCGGCAAATCTCAAGGTTTTGATTTCCTCTCCTTGGACTGTGATTCCCTTTCCAAATTTCTCTTTGATTTCCTTTACTGCCTGTTCTATGTAAACATTGAAAAGGAGAGGAGATAAACTGCAGCCTTGCCTCACTCCTTTCTGGATTGCTGCTTCTTTTTCAAAGCCCTCGATTCTTATCACTGCAGACTGATTTTTATACAGGTTGTAGATAATTCTTCGTTCACGGTATCTGATCCCTATCATCTTCAAAATCATAAATAGCCTGGTCCAATCAACATTATCGAATGCCTTTTCTAGATCTACGAATGCCAGGTACGTGGGCTTGTCCTTCTTGATTCGATCCTCTAAGATCAGACGTAAAGTCAGGATTGCTTCACGTGTTCCTACATTTCTTCTGAAGCCAAATTGATCTTCCCCCAACTCAGCTTCAACTTGTTTTTCCATTCTTCTGTAAATAATACGTGTTAAAATTTTGCAGGCATGAGATACTAAACTAATAGTGCGGTAGTTTTCACACCTGTCAGCACCGGCTTTCTTGGGAATAGGTATAACAACATTCTGCCAAAAATCGGATGGGACTTCTCCCGTCTCATACATCTTGCACACTAAATGAAATAACCTTGCCATGCTGGTTTCTCCTAAGGCAGTCAGTAATTCAGAGGGAATATCATCAATTCCAGGTGCCTTGTTCCTATTTAGGTCACTCACAGTTCTGTCAAACTCTGACCTCAAAATTGGGTCTCCCATTTCATCAGCATCAACAGCCTCTTCATGTTCCAGAACGAAATTATCTACATCGTTACCTTGATACAACTGTTGGATATGCTCCTGCCATCTTTCTGCTTTGTCTTCTTTCCCTAGAAGTGGCTTTCCATCTGAGCTCTTAATATTCATGCACCTAGATTTCCTTTCTCCAAAGGTTTCCTTGATTTTCCTGTATGCAGCATCTACCTTTCCCAGGACCATACAGCCTTCGACATCCTTGCATTTCTCCTTCAGCCATTCTTCCTTAGCTACCTTGCACTTTCTATCCACTTCATTCTTTAATCGCCTGTATTCTTTTCTGCCCTCTTCATTTCTAGCATTCTTGTATTTTCGTCGTTCATCAATTAGGTCTAGTATCTCCTGAGTTATCCACTGATTCTTAGTTGATCTTTTCTTCCTTCCTAACATTTCTTCAGCAGCCCTACTGACTTCATTTTTCATGACTCTCCACTCTTCCTCTACTGTGTTTCCTTCAGCCTTTTCATTTAGTCCTTGTGCAACATGTTCCTTGAAACAATCCCTCACACTCTTTTCTTTCAACTTGTCTAGATCCCATCTTTTTGCATTCTTTCCTTTCTTCAATTTCTTCAACTTCAGACGGCATTTCATGACCAACAAGTTGTGGTCAGAGTCCACGTCTGCTCCTGGGAAAGTTTTGCAATCCAACACCTGGTATCTGAATCTCTGCCTAATCATAATGAAGTCTATTTGATACCTTCCAGTGTCTCCAGGTCTCGTCCACGTATACAGCTGTCGTTTGTGGTGTTTGAACCAAGTATTGGCGAGGACTAAATTATGGTCAGTGCAGAATTCAAGCAGCCGACTTCCTCTTTCGTTCCTTTGTCCCAATCCAAATTCTTCTACTGTGCTACCTTCTCTTCCTTGGCCTACCACTGCGTTCCAGTCTCCCATCACAATTAGATTCTCGTCACCTTTGACATATTGTATTAAATCTTCTATCTCCTCATATATTCTTTCAATTTCTTCATCATCCACTGAACTAGTAGGCATATAGACCTGCACTATTGTGGTGGGCATTGGTTTGGTGTCTATCTTGGCGACAATAATTCTTTCACTATGCTGGTCGTAGTAGCTTATCCGTTGCCCTATTTTCTTATTCATTATTAAACCAACTCCTGCATTACCCGTGTTTGATTTCGTGTTGATAATTCGGTAGTCGCCTGACCAAAAATCCTGTTCTTCCTGCCAACGTACTTCACTTATACCAACTACATCTAACTTTAGCCTATCCATTTCCCTTTTCAGATTCTCTAACCTACCACAACGATTCAAACTTCTAACATTCCACGCTCCGACTCGCAGAATGTCAATATCCATCTTCCTGATGATCGCCCCCTCTCGTGTAGTCCCCACCCGGAGATCCGAATGGGGGACTAGTTAGCCTCCGGAATATTTTACCCGGGAGGAAGCCATCATCAGTCCATCATTCATACAGAGAGAGCTGCATGTCCTCAGGAGGTGGTTACGGCTGTAGTTTCCCGTTGCTTTCAGCCGTGTAGCAGTATCAACACAGCTAAGCCATGTTGAGTATTATTACAAGGCCGTATCAGTCAATCATCTAGACTGCCGCCCTTGCAACTACCGAAGGGCTGCTACCCCCCTTCCGATGAACCATTCGTTAGTCTGGTCTCTCAACAGATACCCATCTGATATGGTTGCACCTGCGGCTCGGCTATCTGCATCATTGGGACACGCAAGCCTCCCCACCGCGGCAAGGTCACATGGTTCGCAGAGGAGGGTTTTAATGAGTATAGTGTATTATTTTCTCAAATTTTCCATGGCTCTTTCCTCTCTTCCAGGCCTATATGTTCCTATAATTCCCACCTCCTTCATATTATCACAAACTAATTTTATCCCTAATATTTCATCCCTTTCATCGGTAAACCATTCATGTGAACAATAAGTTTCCTTCACCAGAATAAACCCCCCTCCACCATCTTCTCGGTCTCTACGATAGACTGTATACCCTTCAGGAAATACTTCTCTATTATCCACCCCTTCTCTCAACCATGATTCTGTTCCTATCACCACATCAGTCTCATAAGATTCCATCAATGTACTGAATTTTATTTGTTTATTTGGGATCTAATCAATTTAAATCTAATAAATTTAATAATATGGTTTACAATGTTCATACTGTTTTCGTTTTTTAATTTTTTGATAATGTATTAAATTTTAATGAGAAGTAGAGTGTTACATTCATTAATATTTTGTAGTATTTTAATGTTACCTAAGACAACAATTGTAGCCATTTCTGACATGTAAATGAAATCATTGTAAGATGTGGTATCTACTTTGTGAATTTCCTCTTAGTTGTCTTACTTGAGAGAATGGTAATCCATACAATGTTCTTAACACGTTAGCGTGGTGCAACCTTCTTTAGAGAGACCCTCCAGTGATGGTGGGTGGTATCTGCTAACTGTGTGTTTGTTTGGGGGAAGATAGTGTTCTCTGTGAGTTGTAAGTATGTTCAGGACAGACCAAACATCCAGTCCCTGAACCAGAAATATTAACTATTTACAATAAAGATCCCATGACCAGTCCAGTAATTGAACTTATGGTCCGAAGGCCAAGGCACTAACTAATTAGTCGCAAGAGCCAAGTGGCATAAAGTAATAAATTGCAGTATCTAATGAGAGGAAAGGAAGTCCTCCAGTGGAGCTTGGCAGCCAGTATGAGACTCCTGTGTCAACTCTGATAAATTTATACTTTTTCTAGAAGGAACTCTGGATTCTGACAGACAAGCTGTAGGGTAGACAGAAAAAAAAGAAGAAAAAAATTGTTAGGTTGAAATTTTATATTCTGTGTTGAGGTTGAATTTGGCACTGTTCTAATTGTAAAATATACGTACATCTCCATTGATAATAACAGAAGAGTGGACATCAATTTTATTTCATTGTTTTGTTGTATTATATATACCAAGGTTTTTACTATCATTCATCAGACCAATTTTATTGTATAACACCAATGTACTACATTAGACTATAACGCCTGTTATACGTTTACATTACTCCATATTTTACCCATTGTTCATTTAGCTCTAAATTGAAATTTTTTTAACCATTGGTACTTCGCATTGCATGTATTATGTGCACAGTTTTATGTTATGTACCCTGCTCACTTTGTAACTTCTAGCTGATGATGACGCCACAAAGCGTCAAAACCGGTACTAGTAACAATAAATAACATGTTGTGAACATCTTGTACGACATACTTAGTATTGAATAGGTTGAACCTTTCCGCAATTCTAATTGTGCATATATGACAAGTGTTGTTTTCTTTCAGGGCCTGTTCCGGAATCATGGAGATCGGTACTTGCAACATTTCTTAGAACCTTTGAATGAGTGTACAAATTCCCGTCTAGAAAGTTATCAGAGAGCTGCAACGGAGGTTATATCAGGTAGGTTCCATATTTCCTTATTAAAAAAATATATATATTCCTTCATTATATTCATTGAATTTTCCCAGATGTAATACCTTGTTCATTATCTTGCACCACACAACAATATATTTTACTTGGTTGTATGGTAGAATTACATGGTTATACAGGGAGTAAACTGGATTACATTGATATTTCTGTCAGGTACTTGCTTTATCATTTTACCCTTATCCAGGTTTCTTACTGTTTGGATGAAAATACGTAATTAGATGTATTTACACTTGGTCATATGCTTGCAGCGATAACCCTCCATTTCTTTTGTGCATCCAACATATGCCCATCTGCACTACGAATTATGTAAGATATTTGCAGTGTGCTGATACTTCCCTTGCTTCCATGTATTTCAAGTTCAGAGCTGTGTTATTTAACGTTCTACAGTATATTCTATTCTGATAACTGACTTCTTTAGTTGAAAGTGTAACCTGCTGCGATTGTAAAAGTCCATTTGATAAGACCCGCAATATCATGAATCCTCATGTATTATATTTCAAACATCACAGAAGGCAATCATCGTGTACGAAAAGGAACAGGTCGTTTTGTTATCACAAGCACGCACACACGAAATGCTGTCAATTGTGTACAGTTTTATTTACACATTATTTACACATGATACACACACAAACTAATAAACTGCCATCGTGAACACTTGACTACTACGCTCTCGAACAAAACACTGTTGCGAAGCATAAGAAGAAGACTGCACACACTTGCATGTGAACCAACTACCAATGCAAAAAATTCACATATTCGATTAATGACTTGCACTCATAACTCTCAATAAAACAACTTCCTCTCTACCCTCAAGACTGCCTCTTTATATACCTTGCCTGGCCAGGCTTCTAGAAGAATATGACATGACATGTTTTCTCATAATTTCGAGAGTCTTCAATTACCTCTTTACAATTAAAGAAATTTTTTTGTAACTCGCTAAAACCAAAGATACGTTGTTCCAGACTATTACCGTTTGTTGCACAGTATTGCGGTGGATATATACATCATATATACAGGTAACAATAAATTACATACTATTAATTATGTCTTCTTACATTAAATAAATTCATATTAATATACATACAGCAGATGTTTCATGACAACTTCACAAATAATATGACCACTGTTTATACCAAATAAAGTTCATACACAACTGCGTAAATAATAATAAATCGAGCTAGTTATTTCCATTATTTACCATTACGTTAGAGAATATTGTTTACAAGTTATACTAGTCTGTTACACTTACTTGTATTAGTTGCTAAGAAAGTCCTCAGGTCTGTACAGTATTTTAATGTCACACTGCTTAAATACAAATGATACATTGTAACCTCATGCATGGTTCGGAGAGAAATCATTTAACAAATTAACAAAAGTGAATCAAAAAAAAAAAAAAAGAAGGAAAGAAAGAAAAGAAACATTTTGTTAAGTGAGTTCATTACTGCAGAAAAATAGTTGTGTAAGCCATTTTATGAGGGTTGGGGCAAAAGTCATTGTAACTATTTTTTTCTTGCAGATGTGTGACCAGATCACAAACTGCTATTTGTCATGTGGAAGCCATGCAGGAGTAGTGTGAATTCACAACAACAAATGGCTCTGTGATTGCTGGTAGTAGCACAGAGAGTGCTGTGAAATCAGTTGTGTGGCGAGAATCATGTGAGATGGAAATAACCTGTGTTTAGCAGCACGCATACATCAAAATAGCTTTTCTCTGGGGGAGAAATGTGACAGAATGTCACAGTGAATTGGTGAAAGCCCTTGGGAATAATGCCCTCACATTCTGTACATTAGCATGGTGGGTAAGGAAAGTTTCAGGAAGGACATGTGGCAAGTGGTGATCTGCAATGCTTGGGACGACATGTCAGTGTGTGGTCTGACGTGGCATGTGCCGTCATCGAGCACCTCCTGGAGGTAGACAGATGGTGAACGCTACTGGATTTATAGAGGGCAAGTGGCATTGAGAAGTGCACCATATGCAGGATGTTGCGGACAGAGCTGCAACTGCGCAAAATTGTATTGCGGTGGGTACCACATGCACCCATAGAAGTTGGACTGTGGATGCGATATGCAACATGCTCCGACCACCTAGCATACTGGCAACAGGACGGCCACTTCCTGTCACAAATAATCACCATTGATGAATTTTGGACCAGGGTATACAAACCGGAACTGAAACGTCAGTGGTAATATGCCGGATCACCAAGGCAGCAGCAGTTCTGTCAGAATCCTTCCCTGGGAAATTGATGGTGATTATCGCATATACTGCAGGGGTGTCATTGTGTGCCACTTCCTTTCACATGGCAGAACAGTGAGCACAGCGCACTACAGGGACTTCCTGGTGTGATAGGTACGACGTAACATTCGGGAGAAATGTCCGAATCTGGTGGACAGTGCAATTATAATACACGACAATGAAAAACCACATAGAGCAGAATGTGTACAGCAGCAACTGCAACGCTGGGGATGAGAAGAATTCGAGCACCTGCTGTACTCTGCTGACCTTTCGCCCTCAGACTTTCATATCAAATGAAAGGGAAATGAACCACTATGTGGTAGGTCATTTGCAACATGAGAGGACTTTGCTGATGCTGTCCGACAATAGGTGACTCGATTCACACATGGAGCGGCAAACTGTGTTGCAGATGGTATCCAGTGCCTCCCACATAGTTGGCAGCGTGTGTTGAACGTTGCAGGGGACTACTTTGAGTGCCTGTAGACTCGGTTTTACTGGACTGAGTGGCTCAGACGGTTCAGGCACTGGCCTTCTGGCTCCAACTTTCAGGTTCGATCTTGGCTCATTCCGGTGGTATTTGAAGGTGCTCAAATACGTCAGCCTTGTGTCGGTAGATTTACTGGCATGTAAAAGAACTCCTGCGGGACTAAATTCTGGCACCTTGGCGTCGCCGAAAACCATAAAAAGTGATGTAGTTAGTGGGACGTAAAGCAAATAACATTGTTATTATTATTATTATTATTATTATTATTATTATTATTATTATTATTATTATTATTATTAGACTCAGCTTTGTCATATCAGCTGTATGTGTACTGCATTGTAATGTAGGAGGTGTGCTTGGCTGTAATTATTTTGCATCATGAAACCAGAATTGTCCTGTACACTAACATAATAAATATGTGAGGCACAGTGTTTGTGCGCTTTTCAATGTCCACACATGTAGTTTCCACCTCATCCTTTCATCTGTATATGTCGCAGTATCCAGCCAGGCTGGTATCTGCAAGAAAGAAAATGGTTCCAATGACTTTTGCCCCAACCCTGGTATAAAATTATGACACTTCCAAGTTTTTTATAAGCTAAATATTAAGTACTTGTTATTTAACCCCTCAGACCTTGTTTTCATCCTATGCAGTTCTAATTTGTTATTAAAATGAATTTATTTAAAGAAACCTGATTAGCATTCAATAGAATTTGTTATATGGCTGAATATAGATCTATTTCCATCATCGTTTTTGCAGACCTCCAGCTCTTCTTATGTCTAATACAATGTGAAAAACTCATTTTTCTTCTGTATGCCAGCGTTATGAAGTGACCTCACTTACTCCTGGAAAAGCCTCTTATTGCACTGTGCATATTGTAGGTTTACAAGTAAAACACATAAAGTTAAAAATCTTAAATTTATATGTGCATACATACAAGCAACTGCATTATAGACAGTTGTGACTTTCAGCATTCAGTCTGCAATACTCCTATGAATTTACTAAAAGCCTCCACAATCCTCTGTTTGTAAATAGCTCTGCAGTCTCATTTAGTTCTATACATCTTATCTTTAAGTAACACTATGCAACAGGGAAAAAACGTTTTCACAAAAGTATTTGTACTTCATGTATTTCTGCCTCCTGAATAAAAAAATGACACTGAAAATATTGTATCACCCACAGTTTTGGCACAAAACGTATACTTTGTTAATAATGATATCACATATTGAAGTAGTACATGTATATATGGCACACGAATCATGCTGAACTAGAATACAAGTTTAAACAAACAACGTATTGAAATACGCACACAGTGAACAGATGCATACAGAGAATGTGGTAAAAACATGCACTAATGTAATTCATTCCGTGCTTTCTTAGTTGTCATGACGTGGCCCCTGTTTTTCCTCTTATGGGGCATTTCTGTGTGTTCACGGTGAAGCATCCATAGTAGTCGCCCATCATCCGAACATCCCAAGTTCCCTGGTATCGCCATTCCATGTCCTTTATATCCTGATGGGAACCTTTCACCCTGTTCCTCACTTACAGCACCCAGGTTTGGAGGAAAAAAGTCAAGGTGAGAATGTAAATGTGTAACTTCAAACTCATTGAGCATCCCAGCATTTTCAACTTCGTCAGCATGTTCTCCACTCTGTCCACATACTTTGCGCTGCGATTGTTTCGCAGGAAGTTTTGAACCACACACTTAAAGGCAGTCCAGGCGTCTCGCTCCATGGCATTCATTGAATTAAGGAAATCTTCATCTAGCATTACTTTCCGAATATCGGGACCATTGAACACACCCTCCTTCAGCTGAGCATCTGGCAGGTTTGTTGAACTTGTTACATAGATATTTGAAACAGTTGCCACACCTAGGTAATGCTTTGACAAACTGCTTCATTATGCCCAGTTTGAGGTGCAGAGGTGGCAAGAGTATACTGTCTCTTTCCACTAGAGGGTCACACTTGATATTTTCATCCCCTGGAACCAATTCCAACCTTCGGGGCCACTGCTTTTGCTCCCAATGTTTGTCACGAGCACGACTGTCCCATTCACAGATGAAAGAAGGAAACTTGGTATATCCGGTCTATTGTCCTAGAAGCATACCCAACACTTTCAAATCGCCACACACCATCTATGTGATTCTCATAACGAATGGTAGTAAGAAGCACCTTCATGTTGTCGTGTGTTTCCTTCAGGTGCACAGAATGGCCGACAGGTATTGAGGCATGCATGTTACCATTGTGCAGCAGAACTGCCTTCAGGCTTCTTTTAGATGAATCAGTGAACAGTCTCCAGTCACCGGGTGCGTACAGAATGTTGAACTGACCCAGCAAACCTTCTACATCACTGCAGTACACTAACACGTCATTTTGAGAAAAATATTGTGTGAATATCAAGTCCCTTTTGCTATAAAATGTAACGGACGTTCCGGATGCTAAGAAACGTCTTTCACGCAGTCTTGGCCCTAGGAGCTCTGCTTTATCCTTTGACAGTCCCAGATCACGGACTAAATCATTTCGATCTGTCTGAGTGAACAGAAGAGGGGCCTCATGTGCCTACTTCAAAGTCAGTATCATCAGTCTCCTGCACGGCATCCATGTCATCACTGTCATCCGTATCTAATGTCTGCGGATGCTGTGGTATAGGTAAATCCTGGCCATGTGGAATAGGACGAATAGCTGAGCGAATGTTGTTCGGATACTCAATAGTCATCTTGTTTTTTTTGTTTTGTTTTTTTTTTTTGTTTTTTTTTTGTTGTTGAAACCAGCTACCTTACAAGAGCAGTAGTAGCAGTCGTCAGTATGATCCTGTTGCTCTCGCCAGACCCTGGGGATGCAAAATTGTAATGACTTCTTCTTTCCTGCCACCCACTGTCATAAACCTTTTACATACACAATGCACACGACCTGGGGGGCCATGGTTTATCAATGTCGCAGAGTTTCACTCTGAAATAGGCATGGTAGACCTTTTTCACAAAAGTAGTAATGTTTCTATGGTCCTTTTTCACCACAAGTTCACCACATATATGACAAGAACTGTTAGGAGAGTTTACATAACCTCGGGTAGACATTCTGCACTAACACGTACCTCCTTCCGCAAACACAACACAGTACCGGAAAGGCAGCGTCATTTGCAACATGCCACTAGGAGCACAAGTGTTGAACAGTTGAAAGCGATGTACCGCTTCTGAACTTCATATGGTGTTTTCATGTCTATTATACTAAATACTAAAACCCCATATGAAGCTCAGAATATCAATCAGAATATTATAATACCATTAAATTGCATTACCATTAATTACAAATTTATGCAATTTGTGCAAAAACTGTGGGTGATACGACGTTTTCAGTATCATTTTCGAATTCAGGTGGTCGAAATGCATAAAGAACTCCTACATTTTCAAAAAGTTTTTGTGACCTTAAAATTTGTTGCATAGTGTAATAGGAAACTGAGTCTAAACATTGTTAGATATCTCTTGTTTCTCTCCCTGTACAACTCTTACCCTCCATGACCAAGTCTATTATTATCGTAGGTAACCTATCCTCCTCCATTCATCTCACATGACCCTACCACTGAAGCTGGTTTGTCCATACTGCTTCAACCATTGAGTTCACTCCTAACTTAGCCTATACCTCCTAATTTAGAGTACCCTCCTGCCATTGTTCCTACCTGTTAGTACCAGCGATCATTCTCGCTACGTTCATGTCTGTTACTTCTAACTATTGTTCATGGTGTGGGTTACTGCAGTCACGTCCTAGTTCGTGAACGATGGGCAAAAGCTGAGTAGCCTAGTAAGTGGTCCTGAGAGCTGGCATACAAGTTGCTATGGAATGGAAGTGGGCATCTCAGACATACTCTGAGTCATGGCCCTCCTTGTTCTCAGGCGGCTAGAATTTTACAATCCACCGTGGTCCCTAACCCGTTAGAGGAGAGATCCTCGCTTGGACTCTGTGTAAGTAAGGGTAGTATTCTGCTTCAGAGAATTTTCACCGAGAACACTCTAAACATTTCAAGCTAGCCTCGGACCTATGTGAGTAACAAAGTCCTATTTTCATTATTTTCATTTGACAGGTGAGGCACTCCTTGGGAACAACTTGGTGAATGAAATGAAATTTGACGGGGGGCTGTCAATATTAATGGAGCTTATGGAAGAAAGAAAGTAGAACTGGCTGAGTCAGCAAGGAGGATACATCTGGATGTGCTAGCAGTAAATGATATTCGGGTAAAGGGAGATAAACGAAAAAGAGATAGGAGATTTTAAAGTGTACTTGACGGGATTTAAAAAGGGAAAGGAAGAGTGTGGGACTATCGCACACAGCATAGTTTCTGTTAGGCACACAAATGACTGAATGATGTCGGTACATTTGATATTCGGAGGAATTAGGACAAGAATTGTCTCGGTGTACTCACCATGTCATACCTGCCAAGTATTCTGGTTTTCCGTAAAATGTACGGATTTTGAGTGTGTTTTACGGTTGTACAGATGATCACTGTTATTGTACGGATTTTTAATATCTTCGCTTGTTTTTGCTTTCTGGAGTCAAATGGGATTAGTTTGACTTTCGATAGTAGCTGGTAATAAGAGATGCAGTGTTTGAAATTCGACCGGTAAATGTATTATACCCTATAAGGGCGTAAGTGATTGGATAAGTTCAGTAAATGTAGGGGGTTCTATAACTTACCTGTTATTCCTGTCCAGAATGCACCGTCCTAGCAGCCATAGAGCGTGGGAAAGAGTCCTGTGGCCTCCAATGATTACTAAAAGGATCTTATAGATCTAAATGGACAGGAATTCTGTGTTGTATTTCAGTAAATGAGGAACAACTTAAAATTAATCAATTTAATGAACGGAACCACGATAAAAAATATAAACGTGTTAATAAAACACACCCAATGCACTAAAAACCAGTGCGATAAATGCCATGAAATGGCAATGACACAAACAAAACATTGAATCTACATGAAATTCACAAACATAATCCTTTATGATTATACAAACGGTGAGTCTTTAAATTGCACAACACTTTAAGTCATAATGTTACAACATCCTTTAAATCTTACGCTGAAGTGGACAAGCCCTAGATGTACATCATCATGGCATAGAAGTAATAAATTGTAGTGTTAGGATTACTAATGCTTCGCAGATCAATAATTAACCCTAGGAAAATCCCTTACATATGGGAATTATATATACAATGGTACCAAAACCCAGGACTAACTTACGTCTACCAAAACACTGAAATTAATGTGGTTGCAGTTCCACCAACTCACAAGAGTAACGAACTCTTGACTCCAAGTATGTTGCATCTTACAACACTTATTATACGACAAGAATAGTACAATCCAACGCATATGAACAACACAAATAAACATACACATGGATGCCAACAAATGACATCAAATTAATAACCTGAAATAAACACAAGAGGAACAGAACAAAATAATTCACATGCAGCCACACAAGACGTAAAGTTTCCTTGAAAGGGTGTGGTTTGTTTCGTTGACCCGCTGAGTGGGGTAAGGAGCTCTCCCTTACTACCAGCAAAAATAATTGTAAACAAACACGCCTCCTTGACTTAGTTTTCCTCAGCTGATGCGAACTTGACAGGTCAAGGACTCTCATTCTTCCACTCTTACAAAGCAGGCATATCAGCTCCCTTGGCCATTCCCAGTACAAGGGATTATTTACTTCCACAAATACAGTAGGCTCAATTGCCTGGCCTCATGTAGGGGCTATCTCATTAAGTCAGAGTACTCTCACGTACTAATTCAATATCAATGCTAGGTCGCATCTTTCATACGGCGCATTATCTCTCCCTTTAGTCCCAGTTTCAAGTCAAGTGCATAGTGACAGAAACTCTGTCGGAAATTCAGATAATGTTACTGTTATGACATTGCTACAGCTTGTACGCAGCCTCACCCAAATCACTGGAAACCATGCAGATAACATGCAGATCCCAACATAAATTTTACTAACATTTTATTTCTTCCCAGACACCATCTTATATTATCAGACTTTCCTTTGATGACACGTTGCAATTGATTATGTTAACATGCATAGATTC
The DNA here is from genome assembly GCF_040414725.1 of Anabrus simplex. Classification (NCBI taxonomy): domain Eukaryota; kingdom Metazoa; phylum Arthropoda; class Insecta; order Orthoptera; family Tettigoniidae; genus Anabrus; species Anabrus simplex. Next base: position 42,763,657 of record NC_090266.1, on the reverse strand, counting down.
GATCCTGGCTCAGTCCGGTGGTATTTGAAGGTGCTCAAATACGACAGCCCCGTGTCGGTAGATTTGCTGGCACGTTAAAGAACTCCTGCGGGACTAAATTCCGGCACCTCTGCGTCTCTGAAGACCTTAAAAAGTAGTTAGTGGGACGTAAAGCAAATAACATTATTAACATGCATAGAGACTAACTGGAATATATTACTAACAGCAATCCTATGTTACACCTAGCTTCCCTGTTTCCCTTAACTTAAAACTAACTATACAAATACACATGCCATAAGGGCTTACACAAACTCATGATTACATAATCAGGTAGCCTGACGGGCTTACGTATTATTGTTACTGTATTACACAGCTGCCTGAAGGGCCTTAACTATCATCTTGACTATATAATACAATTGCCAGAAGGGCTTGACTAAATCCTATTTACATAATTAAACAAATATCTATCTGCGGAAACATCACTATCCCTACCACATGCCAAAACACACGTCCACTTAGCTCATTACTTATGACCTCTCCGCTTCTGCCTTTGTGCCATGGCTACTCCTGCCTAGCCCATCATCATGAAGCCATTGTCCTGGGTCAATTCTCTTCGTCCAGTCTCCATGGATTACTCTTACATGAGGTCGTCTTCTTGAGGTAGGGCTCATTCATGAGGTTGTCTTCTTGAAGTTATGGTTGGAAGGTCTCATGCCCCTAGACTCTTAAAACATGGTACAGGTTTGCACTGGAATGAAATGCCTAATTATTTATCAGCATGGCAATACCGTCACTTCTGTTTACTTTTACAGGCATGAAACAGTTACTGCCAATCTGCAATGTTGAAATTCATTGTTCCCCTTTAGCTGGTTAATCGTGCACGAACGTGTATCGGCTAATACTATCTGCAGTGTGCAATTAGCAGTCTAATCTGTGGAATGAATTGTCATTATAACATGTTCAACTGATACTGACACGTAACTAGTGGGAATAACACAAATGACTTAGTTTATACTTGCACATCTTCCGCACCTAGCAATCTATTTACGCGGTTACCCGTACATCTTCACGACAAAGTCTTTTCGTAATTTATAAGGTATTGATTAGGTGGAGCTCTTCTCCTCTTTACATTTGTGTGAAGTCTTTTCGTACGGCACTGTTCACTGTTAGATAATTCAACACTCACGACCGCGCTGTACTGCATCTAAATACAATCATTTAATTGAACAATTATTACGTAGTTTACGGATCATCGATCCACTGAATAATTATTAGTGCAACTGCACTAATCACAGTCTTTGTCCAAAGCAACGTTTATAGCACGATTATTAAACTGACGGACATACTCATGACACGCACAGGAGAAATCTTGTTGCGGAATGAGATAGCTCCCTTCAAATCAGCCAGTAATTGTTGGGAGTCTGCAGCCAAGCCATGCCAGGGGACTACCTCAAATACACTCTTGACATTGGAATGTAGATACTTGACCATCTTCCCACAGTGATGCACGCTTATGTAGAATTATCGAATTCACTGCAAATTAATGGCATGAGACACATCACCATGTTCCTAAAATTCTGAGGTTCATTGTCATCTATTTGTTTCCTCTAAAAGTCTTCAGGGAGAGTAGATAACACTCAATTCCCGCGAAGTGTCACGCCTGCTTCTTGCCGCTTTAAATTTTGTTAATGTGGCAGAGGGCTTCCCCAAACAAGCTTCACATATCTCCATCTTACTCTGACACATTTTCTGTCTCATACACACAGTGCCACACCCGTAGTGGAGGATAGCGACCAAGCTCCTGCCTCCAACCTGGCTTCGCACCAATTATCGTAGCATCCTATTGCGCAACATTATAATTGCGTTAAATATCACCAAATTCCAAATGAACAGTACGGTTCATTATCGTTAATCACATTATTGATTATCACTGTGCTTTTGTCACCTGTTCGACCTCAACTGCTACTTCATTCACTGAGATGTTCCCAAACAAGTAGCAGAGTCTGTGAAAAGTAGTAGGCTGTGAATTTTTATATAAGAACTTTAGTAACTACGTCATGCTTCATAGCAGCTGTGAAAGTCTTGCTTGTGTGTGGGTGTAACATTGGCGGTGGTTCTGAAACTCGTTGAGTTTCGTGATGAATTTGTGAGCGATTTAGAATTTTTAGTTGTTTTCGTAATGAGTTCAACTAAGAAACGATATTATCAGTCTTTCGGGAGGCATATTTTGCTTAATTTCCTTGTTTTGTACGATCTCGGAAAGTGTTCCCAGTGTTCAATGCAAACAGATGAGCACTCGTCAAGATGTAACTGTGTAGGTATTTAATTTCAGGGGTGATTATAACATATATTTGACTTCTATTAGTATTGTTTATAATCTACCCCCTTGCCGTCCTTTTTCATTATGTCTCAAGAGTTTGCGACGCATGCGCGTGTTCTAAAAAAATTTCCATTTTAGGATCTTCCGGATTTCTACCTTTGAAAGTTGGCAGGTATGCCATGGGAGGGTGCAGATGAAGATGAAGTTGACATGTTATGAAGCATTGAGTGACATTATATTCAGGGTCAACAGGAAGGACAGGATAGTACTAATGGGCGACTTCAGTGCGAGAGTTTGAAATAGAACTGAAGGATATGAAAGAGTGATTGGTAATATAGGGAAGATGTGGAAGCTAATAAGAATGGGAAGCGTTTGCTGGTCTTCTGTACTAGTATGTGTTTAGCAGTTGAGAATATATTCTTCAATAATAAGGCTATTCACTACTACACATGGGAGCGTAGGGGCACCAGATCCATAATAGAATATATCTCAACAGACTTCGAATTCGGGAAATCTGTTAGGGATATGCAGATGTTCAGGGGATTTTTCAATGATACAGACCACTGTATGGGGCAAAATGTTGGTAATTTCATGATTGAAAAGCCCTAAGGAGCTTAAATGTTTTTAAAATTTGCAATTGATGAAATTAAATTATGGTTTCCTTCTGGGAAGTTAATTTTTGATATATGGATGTGATTAGTGAAAAGTTCCAAACAATGAAGTATAAGCAGGTTCAGGATGTAGAAAGAGAATGGGTGGCAGACAGGGATGCTTTAGTAGAAACAGCAAGGGAATGCCTTGTAACAGCTGTGTGTAAAGATGGGAGAAAGCAAACGTTTTGGTGGAGAAATGAAGTGAGAGCAGCTTATAAACATAATAAGTGTAACCTTTACTACAGTGGTTACACAAAAACAAAACACTAAACACAATAAGGGGGGGAAGTAAGAGCAACTACACAATGTCAGAAAACACTACACACTCAGCAAAACATCAGCTGGACTACGCGGATCTCCGCCAACAACATAATACGTAAATATCAGTAGGGCCAACTAGTAGACAATAAACCAGGAAGGTGGAAGGAACTACGACCTACTGAGGGCATGGACATGGCTTAGGTTGCGGTTTCCAAAATAATTCGCCGTGATCCTTAAATTTGAAAAATATTATTTACAAGTGAAATTTTACAAATACATTCCGAAACAAAATCCACCAACTTACAAACTATAAGCTCCGTGATACACATTATCTTAGAGGTTCCTTGATAATGACTTCACTACAAGTTTCAAACTTCAAACCAACTATACATCTAGTTACAAATCCAGTTGTACAATGCAATTTAGTAGGTTGTACAATGCAATTTAGTAGGTTGTACAATGCAATTTACAGTGACGTGAACGTACTCTCCCAAACTCTAGCGTACATCAAGTGACACTGAACTATCAGAGGCAAACCCCAAGGTAAATATATTAAACTACAATCTACATATTTAGTGAAATAAGAAATGGGAATGCCTCGAAAACAAACAGGCAAGCCCAGCTGAAAAGCTAAGGCGTCATAATTAATTAATTTGGCGAATCTAGGTTAGGCTAGGGCAGACTCCTATACGAAATAGCAACCGAACATTACGGAAATTGTAGCCGGAACGGAATTCAAGAGTGCTTACCCGAAGGTGGCCCATCCCGGTAGCGAAGCGTCGCACACGACGTAAAACTTCCAACAGACCAAGACAGACTAAGGCAGACCAGGCCAAGACAAGACCAAGACAAGTCCGAATTATCACGAATGCAGCTTCGCTCTCTATATATAGGTAAACCCTGGCCTTGGAGTAGCCAATCAGAAAGCATGAGTCTGCCCATCCCCACCTAGTTTCACCAATCACAATTCCTACTTTCAGTCGCGAACTTTAACTAAACTTCTCGAATACGCACGTTCGCGAATCTTCCATTTCCAGAATAATTAGAAAATGCTTTCTAGAACACACAACCAACAAAAGGCAACACACCCTGTTCAAAAATTCATGTAACTTTCTGGATACTTCCATTAAGTACAGAACTGAAATCTACTATTTACACATACCATATGTTACAAATATTACACAGTACAGGTTAGGTCATTACAAATAAAACATATTACCACACTTTACAAATAAAGTCTTCAATAAACATATTCCACTTCCACTACATTGTTCACCTGTGACATAAGCGAAGTTCTGGAGTCTTTTGATAAAATTCTTCACTTGCCAATAAAAATACAAATAAATGACTTTTATAGTGCATGTTGGTATATCATTTTCATATGTGAAAATCTCATCATATAAAACCGGGTTTGTTTGTCCTCCCCAAGAATCGATGTATGGCGTCATCACATCGATCAGAAAATCTTTGCACAATGCTCATATCACCTTCCCGAACTTCGAGGATGTAATGGCAACGTCATATATTTTCGCATATACATCTACTGATTTTTGCAACCTTGGTCCAAATTTGCTAGTCGCCTCCTTCTGCTTAACAAGCACAACCTTCTATCCTTGTTTGGTGAGGGTTCAGTTTTATGCTGACTGCTATTGGCACCCTGGAATAACAGAGACGTATGTATGTACTTTGTCTACACAATATTTTACTTTGATATAAAACAAAAATATATCTTTTCCAAATACCTGTTTGGTCGGTGTTGATGACAAAATCCTTGTCATAGTGTGGGATGAGGGCTCGTGCTTGCGTTTGAAACTTTTTGCTGCAGGAACAGTCTCCTGCATTGTCACGGTTTCTCTCTTCGACAAAGATTTTGTTACTTTTCTTTGTCGAATTTGGTGTCTTTGTTTGAAGACCTTGACCCACGTCTCCAAAGCTTTCAGTTGCAATTCCGGGAATTGACTGGTAGCAGCCAGAGTCCATTGCTGCAGTTTCCTCATCGTGACTTGCGGGTTGGATTAGCAAGCTTTTGCAAAATGACCATGAGCCCATGTATCAATTGTTTTGTATTCATCTGTCGTGTATCCACCTCTCGTAATTTGTTCCTCCCATATCTTCAACTGATCCATTCTCTTCAGGCGGAAATCTCCCTGTCTTTGCAGATTTGGTAATCAAGTGGAATTATATCCGTATTGATTTTTGACCGTTTTTCATCTGGATGGTACTCATCGTCCGCTTGTAAGGCAGAATCTTCAGCTTCTGCAAAAAGGACTTCTTCATGGCTTGAATGGAGTTTTAAAAAAATAGTGAAGATCATAATATGAAGAGAAAGTTGTAATACTAAAGGACAAATTCATGTAGCTAACTGTCTGATCACATTAAATTTTAATCCTTTTTTTTTAGTTAACATTTCTTCATAAATCCAATAATAAGAATTTTTCAGTTCATTTTTAATTATAAATTAGTGCTCCAATTTGTATCTGAAAACAAAATGTACCCTAGTAGCGAATGGAAGCCCTTATTAATTTAAATACAGAGTTTCATGTCATGAACTTCCACGATTTTATTTATTTTGGAAAAAGCAAATGGACAGAATGACATATAACAATCACTTTTTGTTGCCAGCTGCCCTAAAAACTGTACAGTATGTCTGAAACATGTACAAAACTTAAGAGGTTGCAAAGGAATCTAATGGACAGACGTTAATGTTTTATTTATATTTTTAGTATATACTAGATATGTACTGTACTTTTCCCTTCAACACCACCTTCAACCATTCATCCGAGCATCCAGGCTCAGTCAGAAACAAGTAACGAGAGCCATATGTCTATCTGCTGCCACTAATGGCTACTGTTGAAAATCTTATTCAAAGTCACCAAAATTGAATATTGGGACTGTGTTGTTGTGAGTCTAGTGGCTAAACTGCTGCATCAATGTGGTTCTGATCACCTACATGCAAGGTAGTAATGTCATAATTCAAGATAACAATAACGTTGTTTTTTGTTTGATGTTCATAACTGTTTTAGGCGATATTGAAGCAATCGCTGAGATAATTTTTATCATATTCATGGAAAATTTATATGAAAACTTCATACCAAACAGATTTATAAAATCGCCAAAACCATTGATTGCAAAATTTGCAACCAAGACAAAGAAATGTGGAAGCCTCTGTTTCTCAGACGGCAGCGCGTCGGCCTCTCGCCACTCCATACTGTGGTTCAAATCCCGGTCACTGCATATGAGATTTGTGCTGGACAAAGCAGAGGCGGGAGAGGTTTTTCTCCGGGTACTCCGGATTTCCCCGTCATCTTTCATTCCAGCAACCCTCTAGACTATTATCTCATTTCATCTGTCAGTCATTAATTTTGCCCCAGAGGAGTGTGACAGGCTTTGGCAGCTGGCACAATTTCTATCCTCTCCCCATGATGAGGGGCTTCTTTCATTCCATCCCTGACCTTGTCATTGACTGGAAAACAGGTTGTAGGTTTTCATTCATTTTCACAAAGAAATGGGACTAAAGATATTTGCTAGTGTTTTATATATGAATGCTCAAAGCATGCTTAATTATAAATTGTGTTGGAACTTTTGTGTATCATTTTTTTATATGTTTTATTAATAGGTATCGTACGTGGATCAAAAGTGTGGTCCTATGAAAAAACCGTGTCACTTTGGAAAAATTTGTTACCTCTGATTAGCCAAGGTCTCAGTAACATCAGAGAGGAGACTCTGGTGGATTGGGGCATTTGCATAGCAACATCAGCGGTAAGTTTTAATAATTACAAATTTTAGTTTTTGTAATAATGAGGAAATTACACATCATTGTAAATGTGTCAATCCCACTGAATAGCTGACCAGTGATAATGTGTAAGATTGAAACCTTTGAAAGCATGCCTCTATGTCCTGGCTAAAAAGCAGAGATGATGTTAAGTCGTCAGTGTCAACAACCCCAACCCCAAGTCCTTCGATGATCTTTATTATTCCTGTGCATGTTCTGGAGTGGGATTTTGTGATTAGTTGATTTTTGGATTGGGGAGCAAGTTGGTATGGTGTTACGATTCAGAAATAAGCCGGTATGGCTTTGAGAAGGGTTTTGTTTGTTTGTTTATTTTATGCCTTTTAGCCTTTGCGATCATGAAATCACCAGCTTTCTACCGCATTGGGCTCCTCATTTTGATTTTCACACCTTTCCAACTGTGCTCTAGCCACCAGAATCTTGGCAAGTTGTGGCAATGTAACTAACTTGCCCACTGTCACACTAGTAAAAGGCCTAAAGAGCTTGGATACTTCAACGTTTTATTAGTTTTTTAATATTGATTAAGCATGCATTTTGAATACAGATGCCCATATTAATTACATTTATGTAACATTTTAATAATTTTTTAGTATTGGGTAGGTAAGAATGTAAACTAAACTCTATATTGCTATGGGTTCAGTCCAAAAAATTGAGATCTAGCTGATTTACGTTATCAAAAAACACCCAGGACTTGTTCATTTAGTTTTTGAGCTTTGCATCCGGGAGATAGTGGGTTCAAATCCCAGTGTTGCCAACCCTGAAGATGGTTTTCCATAGTTTCCCATTTTCACACCTGGCAAATGCTGGGGATGTACTTTAATTAAGGCCACGGCCACTTTATTCCCATTCCTAGCCCTTTCCTATCCCATCGTCTCCATTAGACCTATCTGTGTCGGTGCGACGTAAAGCAAATAAAGTTTTTTGAGGGAAATGTGGGCGTTAAGAAAGGTAGGGATAGACCAAGGTATGAATATGACAAGCAGATTAGAGCAGGTTTAGGATGTAGTAGATACGTAGAAGTGATAAGATTAGCACAGGATAGGGTGGCATGGAAGACTGCATCAAACCATTCTATGGATTGATGGCTCAAACAACAGCAACAGCAACTCTTCCTTTATACAGGCAGTTGAGAGGATACTAGTAACACGTTGGTGGGTGGTTAAATAAACACACAACTGGTAGTGTTATTTTAAGATTTAGACTAGTTCTAATAACTATTGTTGGATTTTTATTATGGATATTGTAGTTTAGGCATTAATTACAAATGAACCAACAGGCCTATTTCAAAGTGAGTTATACCAATATTTTCCTTGTTTAATTCTTCATTGGTGTGTATAAGACAAATTGTTTTTGAAGTTCATAAATTATTTTTTATTTGTGGTTGTAGTAAATATTGTCCGGGTTTTTGGCTTCTTCTTTGGGAACCACGCACTTAAAAATATATACATGGAAAACTACTTATTCTGATGGTAATGAAATTTCTATATGTTATAACTACAGGTATTTGTAGAAAAATACTCAGGTTACAATTTTTTTCAACCCAGGACAAATGTACAACAGGGAACTTGGGCTTGTTTTGAAGTACTCAGTTGTGATTATCAGATACTACAACTACTGTAACCGTACAGTGTGATACTATATTTATGAAGAGTAATATTGATGGGAAGGTGCTGGACCATGTGATTAACAGCAGACGGGGTGGTGAAATCGGGGACAGGGTTGTCGCAGACACTTGCACTGTGCAGATGGAAATGGAATGCCCCTGACCTCTGTTTGTCTGCGTGTTATCATCAGTCTGCCTGTGTTCTCCATGTTAGCCACATCACTTCCTGTGTACCTGAAAGTTGCAGATTGTCTTGGATTATCGCTGTCGTCGGTGGGGTAGGTGCTGCTACAGAGGAGAATGATAGAAATATATCATCTAGGACATTAAAGAAGCAGTGTTTGATGCCGTGGAGTTCAAAAATCAAATTCAATGATTTTTACTTTGGCCACAATACGAAGAAATATACGCAAATTTTACACGTATAAGGCATTCCCCACAATTAAAAGCCACCGCCTGCAACTGCAACCCTCACCAGGATTACCTGATTCAAGAACTGGAAAAAATCCAAAGAAAAGCAGCTAGATTTGTTCTGGGTGATTTACGACAAAAGAGTAGCATTACAAAAATATTGCAAAGTTTGGGCTGGGAAGATTTGGGAGGAAGGAGACGAGCTGTTCGATTAAATGGTATGTAAGTCCAATACGGTCTACAATGAGATTTATTACTTGTAAATGGTATGTTCCGAGCTGTCAGAGGAGAGATGGCGTGGGAGGACATCAGTACACGAATAAGTTTGAGTGGTGTCTTTAAAAGTAGGAAAGATCACGGTATGAAGATAAAGTTGGAATTTAAGAGGACAAATTGGGGCAAATATTCGTTTATAGGAAGGGGAGTTAAGGATTGGAATAACTTACCAAGGGAAATGTTCAATAATTTTCCAATTTCTTTGCGATCATTTAAGAAAAGTCTAGGAAAACAACAGATAGGGAATCTGCCACCAGGGCGACTGCCCTAAATGCAGATCAGTAGTGATTGATTGATTGACTGTTGGAATATACGTGGGATTTTACTGCTATGTCAATTTCAACACTTTTGAAACTCTGGAAACAAGTGTTTTTTTTTTTTTTTAAAAAAAGGTAAGAAAATGGAAGATACCACTGGTAAAAAGGGGGACTGTTGCAAAATATCCCCTGTTCCGAGCCAGTCATAATCAACATGAATGACAGCAGTTCCGATTAATCGGAAATTAGTGATTTTTCAGGCGATGAAAATTGGCAGAATTAAATATTGTAAAGATACGTAAATAACCTTTTTAAAAATTGTACAGTGTGACATTTGTAAATTAGGAATCCAATCATTTTTGAACCTGCAATTGAATGCCCAAAGTACTTATGAGAACAGGTAGGGAAGTAGAATTTGTATGTGGAAATAAAATCAAAATTTGAAAGTAAACAAAAACTGTGTTCCTTGCGCACTGTATTTACTACTGAACGTGGCAACGCTGTACCCGATTTCACCACCTCATCTGCTGTTGATCGCATGGTCCAGCACGCTCACAACTTCCCCTTAATATTAGTCTTATAAATTCTGTATCACACTGCACAGTTACAGTGGTTTTATTTTCTAATAACCACGACTGAGTGCTTCAAAACAAGCCTGAGTTTCATGTTCTGTATTTATCCTGGGCTGAGAAAACGTTGCTGTAGAAAAATGATAAGAACATTCTTTGGGCTGATTGAAAAAAATTGTACCGGGCGAGTTGGCCGTGCGCGTAGAGGCGCGCGGCTGTGAGCTTGCATCCGGGAGATAGTAGGTTCGAATCCCACTATCGGCAGCCCTGAAAATGGTTTTCCGTGGTTTCCCATTTTCACACCAGGCAAATGCTGGGGCTGTACCTTAATTAAGGCCACGGCCGCTTCCTTCCAACTCCTAAGCCTTTCCTATCCCATCGTCGCCATAAGACCTATCTGTGTCGGTGCGACGTAAAGCCCCTAGCAAAAAAAAAAAAAAAAAAATTGTAACTTGAGTATTACACTACAAATACATGTGGCTATAACATATAAAAGTTTCATTACCAACAGATAAGTAGTCTTCCACATATATATTTTTAAGTGAGCGGTTCCTAGAGAATAACTAAAAACCCAGGGAGTATTACTACAGAAAAAAAAAATTCAAAAACAATTTTTCTTACACACTCTCATGCAGAATTAAACAAGGAAAATATTGGTATAACTCATTTTGCAACAGGCCTGTCGGTTAATTAGTAATTAACGGCAAAAGTCGAGTATCCATAATAAAAAGTCTGACAGTACTTACACAACTATACAGGCACACAAGGATCACGACTTATGGCTAACATAGTACACACAATTACACTCATTCACTCTCTCTCTGTTCAGTCACACTATTGCCTGTAGATGAATACAAATCACACTCACCCTTCACCCTTCCACAACTTGACACTGACAGTTTAAAACGGTTCCACAGTTATTCTTGCCATTGCTGTCATGACCACTCAGTTCGGAACATGATTCTGTGTGACGTACACTGTCCGTTCACTTTCCCTTGCTAATCTTACCTTGAATTCTCTCATGCTGCACCAGACATAACGGTCACATTACAGTACTGAGAGACTCAACTCCTTGACGACAAACAGAACGAATATTCGGTTCCACGGACAGAACACTTACAGAGACTGATACACAGACTGCCTCCTTAACACAGGCTTGAACCTCAAATCGAACTGTCACTGTCCATAGCAGCACTCCTCACACTCATGTGGCCTGCCTTGAATGGGAAAGCCTGTGTGGTTCCAGTACAGTCCAGACACTGGATAAACCCAGAAACATCTTGGCCCTCAGTCGTCTGTAGGTTTCTGTTAATCGCCAGAGGCTCCCGGAGTGGCTGACACATCCTACTCAAGCTGACGTGCAGGCAGCAGTCAGTAGTCCAGCTGTGACATCACTCGCTTCTGTGTGAGGCCAGACCAACTTGCTCCTCTTGGCCCGTAATCAGTCTGGCGGATAATTTATAAATAATAAATCAATACTACGGCACATGAAAGTTTTTTTGTATGATGATGATATTGTGTTTTATATTTGTTTGCTCTTTAACAGGAGGGGAGAGATCCCAACAGGAACCACTGGTTCTTGGAAATGATTATCAATAATCCTATTCGTGATGAAGCCTCACACATAAGTTGTGGGTAAGTACCTATGGAATTAGTAACACACTAACCAGATTTAAGTCAAGCTTATGAAATTGAACTACAGTAGAAGTCCACTATAGCGAGTACGGCATATAACGAAAACTCCGTTATAGCGACGACTTTCTTCTGTCTCTTCAAAATTCCTATATTGACCTGTGTATCGTCCTTCGGTTACAGCGAGAACCCTATCACTGGCGCATCCGTTATTACGAGTGATTGAGCGCACACGTTTTTTCCGTTACTGATATTTATGCACCCCAGCGATGATATTGCATGTGATCGATTACCTTCGGCATCGTTTCCTCGCTATATGCACTAGCGATTTCTCTCGTTGACATTCGAAGGCGATGTCGGAGTCGATTAGTAATATCCGTCGACAGCTGTTCCATAAAGAAAATTAAAAATGAAAGAGAACATATTTTCGTAATAAATGCGTAAATAACGTGTCCGATAATGGTTGTTAACTCGTTAAAAATTAAGGCTGACTAAACGACCGCTTAATTTTGAGGCTAAATACTGCAATTAAGTAAGAATGATACACCTCGAGATATGGCAGAGTGCTTAATTGATTTCATAGGTCAGTTTGTATTTTGTCGCTTCTGGTTAAATTACGGAAAGGCTATTATGAAAATTTCTAGCGAGAAAGGTATAATTCCTCATCATACGTATAGTACGATTGAGTTAGGATACGTGACGCTCTTTGAATAAAAAAACTGAAACATTTGCAACAAAATGCGATCGATCATCTTCGGTACAGTATAGTTTTCTCACTTTGTGCATTTGCGAGCTCTCTCGTTGACATTCAAAGGCGATGTTGGAGTTGATTAATAATACCCATCGACTGCTGTTCTCTAAAGAAAATTTGAAATGAAAGAGTATAACACGTTTTCGTAATAAATGTGTAAATAATGTGGCCGATAGCAGTTGTTAACTCGTAAAAATAAAGACTGAATAAACGATATCTTAATTTTAGTGTTATATACGAAAATTATGTAAGAATGTCATACACCTCAAGATATGGCAGAGTACATCACTGATTTCAGAGGATATTTCATATCTTCTCGCGTCTAGTTACGGCTATTTGCATGTAAATTATTCGCGATGAGCTTATTTCTCTACATGCGTTTCAATGTTGGCTACATATACGGTTAGGCTAGGTGACGCCGTTTGAAGAAGAAAGCTGAGGTGTTTGCCACAGAAATCTCTGGAGTGATACCGTATTTCTCCGAATCCAAGACTATTTTTTTCTCAGAATCACATGCGAAAACTCAAGGGTTGTTGCATTCGCGGCCTAACAGTAAGTTAATGGATACCACTGGCAACTACCGCGGTAACCACGCTGCTTCTTTTCACATGCCACAGAAGCCATTGACAATAAACAACCGGCTCTTTACTACACATCCCTACCGGTTGTACAGTGCACAGTGCCTGTGTGTTTCTCAAATCTGCAGAATGGCATCAAAACATGCGACCCTTCGAATTCTTAGTAAAGCCATGGCTACTCAGTGGCAGAGTCATAACGCGTCTATTGTACTTGGCGCTTAGTAAAATTAAGGTTTATAGACAGCAGGAATATTTTCGTGATGGCTGGTCATATTGTAAAGATACGTGGAAAAGGTATTGCCGGCAAATTTTAAACGAGTTCTAGTCGATATTATGATGCCAATTTTAAGTTAATGTTTATTAAACACTCAGAAATGTAGAATAATTGTGCAGACGCAATAAAATACAGCATAAGCCTAACTAAAGCCCATATTTGGCGTTAGCATGAAGACAAAGAGCTAAAAAAATTGCGTACTGTACAAAAAATGCATTCTGTGGTCCGCAACAAGGACACTTTAAAGAAGTCGATGATGTGATGAAAAGTGCGGAAAATGTTGAAGATTAGTGAAAAATGGAATGTTGTGTGATTCATGTGATTGATGGTGGCATTATAAGTGCAGAAATTGCTCTAGAGACGTAAAAACTAATGAAAATGTTCACTGGATTTGTGAGCAGTGTGTTCGGAATGTTGTAGTTGGCAACGGCGTTGACGATGAAGCACCGAAAACAATCAATGAGGAATATAAAAGTGCATTAGAAATTATAAACATTCTACAAAAGGACAATGAGGCTCTTAAAGTTGAAAATCAAGAATTAAAAGAAAGACTGCGATCGCTAGAATTTGGGACTGACCTTTCTTCGAGTGATATACCGGTACCAGTAACAAACTCGAGCATGTGGTGTCAAGTAGTTCGTGGATGGCCGGCTAAGAAGAAATCTACAACTGAATTTCCGGAAATAAACATCAGAAATAGGTTTTCTGCCCTAAATAATTTAATTCTGGAAGAAAATGATCGCGCGTGAAACCATATCATCGCGATTCGCTGCCGTTGCCGTGCCGAGGTTAAAATTTAGGCCTAGATTTCAGATTCAAAACCCAGTTAGGCCTAAATCAGCAAAGGTAGCTGTGTTTGGTGATAGCCAAGGAAGGGGAAATGCGGGAGTGATTAACGATGAGAATATAGGAGCAACCGGAGAAATATATCCAGGAGCTTCTATCAGCAGTGTCCTGGAAAACGTAGAAGAAGCAACTAGGAACTTTGGGAGCGGCCATGCAGTACTTATCATCGGTGGGACGAACGACGTAGCCCACGACGACGCCAAGAATGTAAGATCACAACTAAAACATACGCTAGGGAAGCTGACCCACACTAACGTCTTTGTAGTGAACGTACCCCACAGGCATGATTTGAGTAGAGACTCGTGTGTAAACATTGAAGTGGACAAGGTCAATACAGATATTGTTAAAATTTGTAAACATTTTCGGTATACTCATGTTATTGAATGCAGCAGTTTTGAGAGATACTGTTATACAAAACATGGCCTCCATCTAAACAATTCAGGTAAAGGAAAGATAGCAAACATTGTTCTAGAATTTATTAATCTTAAGATATGTACTGTAAAACAGGCAACTCCCTTGAGTTATAATACTGACCAGGAAAACTAGTAGAAAGAGCCAGCTGTACTTCAAGCTGGCTCAGTCAACTAGAAAATGAAACTGAGGAATGTAAGGAATTTCAAGTTACCCAATTGCAACAGTCAAGTTTTAGGGAGGAAGGGGGTCTGAGATTGCTCTTGGTAAACTGTCAAGGTGTAGTAAATAAATAATTAAAATTCAGTACATTGATGGAATCTTATGAGACTGATGTGGTGATAGGAATAGAATCATGGTTGAGAGAAGGGGTGGATAATAGAGAAGTATTTCCAGAAGGGTATACAGTCTATCGTAGAGACCGAGGAGATAAAAAGGGAGGGGTGGTGTTTATTCTGGTGAAGGAAACTTATTGTTCACATGAATGGTTTACCGATGAAAGGGATGAAATATTAGGGATAAAATTAGTTTGTGATAATATGAAGGAGGTGGGAATTATAGGAACATACAGGCCCGGAAGAGAGGAAAGAGACATGAAAATATTTGAGAAAATAATAGATTATTCTCATAAAAACAATAATAATGATATGGTAATAATTGGGGGAGATCTAAATTTGCCTGAAGTTGAATGGAATGGAGCTGCAAGTGAAGCCCATGAACAGAAACTGGCAAATAAGTTAATTTGGGAGGGAGGATTTACACAAGTAGTACAAGAACCGACTCGTCTCAATAACTTGCTAGATGTATTCTTGGTTAAACCATGGGAAATTGTTGATAAAACTGAGGTAATTGAAGGAATAGGAGACCATAAGGCTGTAATAATGGATGTAGGACTCGTACCAAAAAGGCTTAATAAGAGGGTTACACAAGACAAGAAATTGCACAGAAAAACTAAAGTTGTTGAATAAGTGAAGGGAGTAATGTGGATACACTTTGGGCCAAATTTAAAGGAATCATTTGCGAAGGAGAGAAGAGATTCGTACCTGTAAGAAGGGTAAAATGACCCTAGGCCCTGTTTATTATACAAGGGAAATAAGAAAATTAGGGAGAGTAGAGAAACTAGAAAACAGCTAATGAGGAAACTGAATAGAGTGAAAAAGGAAGCAAAAGAGAATTATATGAATGGCATACCTCAAGAGTTTAATGACCACAAAGGGAAATGGAAAAAGCTGTATTCATATATCAGGAATCAAAAAGGAAAAGGAATCCAAATTCCTACAATGGTGGGAGAAATGGGTGAACACTATTTAACAGATACTGAAAAAGCAAACCTATTTAGTAGCGAATTCAGAGATTCAGTCGATGATTGTCAGGAGTTGGAAACCGAAACAGAAGATAGAGAGGAAGAGAGACAGAAGGAAACAAGAAGCTTCTCATTCACAATTTAAGATATTTTCAGAGAAATCCAACTGCTTCAGCAAGGAAAAGCAGCAGGAGGTGATCAAATTACTGGGGAGGTATTAAAGACAATGGGGTGGTACATAGTGCCTTATTTAAAATTTCTCTTTGACTATGTCATCAATAACAGTGTAATACCAAAGGAATGGAAGGAATCTATAACAATACCAATTTATAAAGGAAATGGTGATAAAAGGAAACCAGAGAACTACAGACCAATCAGCCTGACCAGTATAGTTTGTATAATACTGGAGAGTTTAATAGCAAAGTACATCAGAGGGATATGTGATGATAAAAATTGGTTCATGAGGAGCCAGTATGGATTTAGAAAGAAATTTTCTTGTGAGGCACAACTGGTGGGGTTTCAGCAGGACATATCAGATCAATTGGATTCAGGGGGTCAGTTAGATTGCATAGCCATAGATCTTTCCAAAGCCTTTGATAGAGTGGAACATGGAATATTATTAAAGAAATTGGAGGGAATAGGATTGGACGTAAGGGTTACACGTTGGATAAAAACATTTCTAAATTCAAGGGTTCAGAAAGTCAAAGTAGGAAATGATGTATCGCAGGAAGAGAAAGTTAGGAAGGGAATTGCACAGGGTAGTATAATCGGTCCGTTACTTTTCTTAATATATGCAAATGATTTAGGGAACAATATAACATCAAAAATAAGATTGTATGCAGATGACATAATTGTTTATAGGGAAATAAATAACATTGAGGATGGTTCAGAATTACAAAGGGACCTTGAAAGTATCCAACAATGGGTTGAAGAAAATAATATGAAGGTTAAAGGAGGCAAATCAACTGTTACAACTTTTACAAACAGGAGCTTTAAAACTGAATTTGAATATACTTTGGATGAGGTAGTTATCCCAAAAGATGGCAAGTGCAAATATTTTGGTGTGAGATTTGAATGTAATTTGCACTGGAAGGGTCATGTTGATGACATTGTTGGGAAAGCATACAGATCGTTACTTGTCATAATGAGGCTACTTCAAGGATGCAACAAAGAATTAAAAGAAAAAAGTTACTTGAGTATGGTTCGTCCATTATTGGAATATGCAAACAGTGTTTGGGATCCTCACCAAGAATACCTAATAAAAGAAATAGATGGTGTGCAGAGGAAAGCAGCAAGATTTGTAACAGGGGATTTCAGGAGAAAGAGTAGTGTATCAGAAATGTTAAAGGAACTTGGGTGGGAAACTTTAAGTGAGAGAAGGGAGAAAACTAGACTTATAGGATTATATAGAGCCTATACAGGAGAAGAAGCATGGGGAGATATCCGCGAGAGGCTTCAGTTGGAAAATAATTATATCGGCATGACTGACCACTAATATAAAATTAGAAGGAATTTTAGCAGAAGCGATTGGGGTAAATTTTCATTCATTGGGAAGGGTGTGAAGGAGTGGAACAGTTTACCAGGGGTAGTGTTTGATCCTTTTCCAAAATCTGTGCAGATATTCAAGAAGAGAATAAACAGCAATAGAGAAAATAAATGAAGTGTTAGACAGCATTCGACCAGTGCAGGTTATTGTAAATTAAAAAAATGTGTGTAAATAAATTAATTCCATCCCCAAGTCTAAGGAGTTTGGACAGCCAAAGTAGGGGACTGCATGTAGGGGTGAAGTACAGTGGGGATTTCGAGGGCCGTGGGACTGCTACGGTAGCTGTGAAGGCCCTTCAGGAACTCTGAAAATTGGTGGCAAAAGGGGCTCTGGTTAAGTCGCAGCAGGTCGTTATGCTACTTAGGTTCCAGAATGGGTAAAAAAAAAAAAAAAAATCATAATAATTATTATTATTATTATTATCTAAATAAGAATTATCTAAACAGATTAATAGTGCAGCGAAGAAAGTATTTGGATCAGTTAAAACTAAAAAGAAAGTATGGTGGAATAACGTATGTGAGGAAGCACTTATGGAAAGAACGAAAAATGGAAAAAATGGAAATGTTCTGGAAAGAATGAATACCATGAGCTATTTAAACAACAAAGAAAGGAAACAACAAGGATAATAAGGCAGGTTAAAAGATCTTTTGAAATATTGCAGCTAGTAGAAATTGAGAATAATTTTGTAAGAAATAACTCCCGAAATTTCTATGAGACCTTTAAGAATAACCTGAAAGGTTATCATTCCCGGAGCATTTGCTTCAGAGATGCATATGGTAATATTGGCCTTAACAATGCCGAGAATTGTGAGATTCTGGCAAAACACTTCGAACACCTGCTGAACTGCCCTGAGCCAAATCACAAATTAGAATTTTCAGAAATTCAGGAAAATCTAGAAGCTGATTCACCTCAAACAGCGGAAGAAATACAGGAAGCAATAAAAAATCTTAAAAATAACAAAGCTAGTGGGGAAGACTCCATAACAGCTGAACTTTTAAAATGGGCTGAACTAAAAATTATAGAAGATGTACAAATAATCTTTGAAGAAATTTGGGAAACAGAAAAGATCCCAGAGGATTGGAAAGTGGCTCTAATACACCCATTACAGAAGAAGGGTAAGAAGCAAGATGTCAACTACTACAGAGGTTTATCTCTGTTTCGAGTTGCTTACAAGATATTCTCAACAATACTACTAAATAGAGTAAAATCGACACTGGACAGTCAATTGGGTGAATATCAAGGTGGATTTAGAGAAGGAAGATCTTGCTCCGAACAGATTTTCAACCTGAAATCTATAATTAAACACGGATTAATAAACTCCAAAGACATAGTTGTAACATTTATTGGCTTTAAAAAAGCTTTTGTCTCTGTTGATAGGGAAACCCTAGATGAAGTAATCCGTGAATTTGGAGTTAAAACTAAATTGGCAAACCTAATTCGTGAAACACTTACAGACACTATCTCGAAAGTAAAATTTATGGGTGAATTATCTCGACCTTTCAAAATAAATACAGGTGTCAGGCAGGGCGATGGTCTATCTCCACTCCTTTTCAGTTGTGTCATGGAGAAAATTGTAAGACTTTGGAATGAAAAACTGAAAGAATCTAAAATATTGCCACTCATGCTGGGGAAGAAGAACAAAGGTGTTGCAATAAATTGCCTAGCATTTGCAGATGACTTTGCCATACTTTCAGAAAGCCTTACAGATGCAGCAATGCAAGTCAATCTCCTTGAAAAGACAGCCAACATGACAGGCTTGAGAATCTCTGCCGGGAAAACAAAATTTTTGATGAATATAAAAAGCGCCCCAAAGTTTTTAGTAACGGATATTGGTCAAATAGAAAAGGTAAAGAAATTCAAATATTTGGGTGAGACAATTCAAGAAAATGGTTTAGAAAAATCTGCTATAGAGGAGAGGATACAAAAGATGGAAAGAGCGTACGGTATAACTAAGAATACTTACAACAAAAAGTACTTACCAAGAAAACTTAAAATAAAGCACTACAACACAGTAGTGAAACCAGAATGCCTTTATGCCAGCGAATGTCTAGCACTGAACTACAAGCTTGATAAATTAGAAATATTAGAAAGAAGAATTATAAGGAAAATATTAGGTCCTCTAAGAATTGCAGAGTTTTGGAAATTAAGAAGTAACAATGAAATTTACCAGAACATGGAAAACATATCTGAAACAATAAGAAAAAGGAGGTTGCTATTTCTTGGACACATTTACAGAATGGATGACAATAGACTAACTAAACGAATCTTCAAGTACCTTTGGGAAAAGAAATCAACTACCACCTGGATTCAAGAAGTCAAGAAAGACCTGTAAAGGAACAACTTACGAGAAGAAGAATTATTGGAAAGAAAGATTTTTAGGAAGAAAGTCTTACAAATGGAAGGATTCCAAGGGAGGAAGGAAAGGAAAACAGGCACAAAGTGGACTGAAGACAGGAAAAAGAAACACAGTGAAACAATGAAAGAATACTGGAAGAAAAGGAAAGAACAACTAAGGAGGAACAATTGAAATTGTAACATGGTCCTTAGAAGGCCGGAACCCAAGAAGAAGAAATAATAATAATAATAATAATAATAATAATAATAATAATAATAATAATAATAATAATAATAATAAATAAGTACATAAATGCAATGTAAATTTTAATCTTATACCAGTTGTATAGTATCATTTGAAGTAATTCCACATACTGTATATCAGTTGACTATATTTGTAAGTAGTACAGGAGATATTATAAGTAGAATTTTGTAAACAATATAAATTTATTAAGGATGAGCTGTGTGTTTAGTAGAAAAAATTGTTGTATAATATTGTATTATAGGAAAATTTTCTTCTCTTGTTTATTTAATATTCAGTGCTTGACAATAATGTATTTTAGTGTACCATTTGCCACCGAGGTAGACACCTCATTTGCAAATAAAGAGAATTTGATTTGATTTGAATTTGATGAAATTGTGAGGTATGTGCACGAAAAACGCAAGGGCGGTTGGCCATACCGTGGCGCAGTAAACTCGTTCGTTGACTTTCAACGTTCGCGATTAGGCCTATACATCGCTAGCCGTTGAATTTGGCCGCACCCGACAAGCGAGACGTGCGTGTAGCGCAGTGGCGGTTTCTGATATAGCGCAGTGGAGCAATGAACCTCCAGTTTATATCAAATTTTATTCAACAACTTAATATTCATAACTCCCTTGTCAATCTCGAAGCTCTTGCTTAGCCTATCTATCCGTAATATACTCGTACTGACTTTCAATTCATGTGAACTGCGCACGTTTCGTGGCTGGATACTTGTCTGGAATGAACCCCCTTGGAAGGAAATCTCTCCGTCCGTACCTGGGCGAAGGGAGTGGCGAGGTGCGGGGGGACATCGGCCGGCACATAGACAAGACCAAGATATCGCAGAAACAGATATCCGTGGTTTACGCATGCGCAATATGCCACTCTCTCTAGTCGTGTTGCCGGGGGTGTTGGGGCAAGGTCTGTCTAGACTGATCTTGTGTTGGAGTAAGTATGTGCCTGCCATATGTTGCCCTTACAGGAACTCAACTACGTAGCAGGAAATAGTGCACATAATTAGAGCTAGTGTTGAAGAGCATCATTACTATCAGCAGTCACATTAAATTGCCAAATTCCTATTGATGTCTTTTCCCAAATACATCAATATTTACTAAACATCTGTTCATTTGCCTTCTTTTGAATAATTACTTTTTTGAGAGAAAATTAACTTAAAATCACCGACGCAAAGAGTAGCAGGAATGTAATACCAAAGAAAACGCTAATTGCCTCGCCACAGGAGTTCTTAAAATTAAGTTACCAACATTGCGAACATATATCCCTAAAGTATACTCTGTTTTTTAAGTGTGATGCTAGTGTTTACAACTTTTTGCAATAGTTATCATAATTCGTAATATTATTGTACGCTGTGCAAGCGTGTGAGTGTGTTTCTGTACTGTTGTGCCGTTCAGAAACTTAATTTTTAGGACATAAAGAAGTTACAATATTTTCTCCGTGAGTGTATTTTTGTGCACTGTAGTTGCGTCCGTAATTTTGGTCCCGGGAAAGGTCAGGAGCTACATAATGAGTTTGAACAGTGATACGATACTTAAGAAGACAAACTTTTCTTCTCTCTCTCTCTCTCTCTCTCTCTCTCTCTCTTTCTCTTGAGCATAAGATTAAGATTAAGGATGCCAGACGCCCAATGCCTGATCTTGATATAACGAGGCATCGTAAAAGTAAAAGTAATGAAATCGTGCTTATTTTCAGAATGGATTTATACCATATAAAAGAATCGAGTGGATCTGTGGGTGCGAAATTACTAACATGTTGATTTGTTTTCCTTTTTTATGATTCATGGGTGATGAAAGCGAAGGGACTTGGACCAAAGTCGGAGTGTTAGATATAGGATATTTGTCCAAAAATAATAATAAAGAAACACAGAAATTCTAAATCTCATATGCTTGCCCAGTTACAATTCGATCTCCCGGGAAGACACAATAACCTTCGGTAATTTGACTGTGCTTACAGGCAGTCTGTGGAAAGAGACAACGACCAAGTACGGAAAATTCGTTGTGTGCTGTGTAAGGTTCTGTGGCGCGTTTGAGATGGCATTGCGTGGGCAAGACGAAACAAGTGAATCATCGAATCCTGGCATATTTCGAGGCCTCGTCAATTTTAGTTCTGAAATTGACGTTGCATTAAGAGACCATCTGTCCAAAGCTACTGTTTTCAAAGGCACCTCGAAAGACATTCAGAATGATTTGCTTTTGTGCATGTATGAAATCTGTCGTGAGAAAAAAATCACCACAGCGCACTTCATTTCAGTAATCGCAGATGAGACCACCGATATATCAACTACAGCACAATTTGTTATCATTCTTCCCAACGGTAAGCCAGTTGAAAGATTCTGGGGTTTCCTCTATCCTCTAGTCATAATGCTAAGACAATAGCAGAGTGTTTAAAATTTTCTTTGAGCGAAGTTGTGGATAATAGAGATAAGTTGATTTCACAAGGTTACGATGGAGCAAATGTAATGAGTGGTCACCATTCAGGGTGCAAGTTCTCATCAGGGAAGATTTTAGGCATGTACATTATGTGCACCGTTATGCCCATTCTCTGAACTTAGTCATGGCACAGGTGACAGGGGAGAGGGAAGATATTGAGGGAGCGGGGGGGATTTTTCCTTCTGTTGAACCCCCAGTGATGAAAGTCACGCGCCACCACTGGTGTAGCGGTAGCCGGTTATATCTGACGCTGCGTAAAAGTAAGTTTTACAGACAGCAAGAATAATTTCCTGATGGATCGTTGTATTGTAGAAGACACATGGAATAGGTATTGCCAGAAAATTTTCAGCGATTTCTCTTCGGTATTATGATGCCAATGTTAAGTTAATGGTCCTTAAACCCGCGGAAATAAAGAATAATTGTGCAGCCGCAAAAAAAAAAAAAAAAAGAAATACGGCGTGACGAAAGTCAATGTTCGGTGTCTAAAAATGCGTAGGCCTGTATGATTTTACAAACTTCTTTTTGAGCCTGATTAAAATTTTTTGAAGGAAAAAGTGGAGTTCATCTTGGATTCGGAGAAATACGGAACTATATTTTCTTCAGAATGAAATTAAACACACACTTTCACATAGTATCGGATTACGATACATAACAAACAAGTAAGCCGTAGTGTGGATATCATCTGCGGAAACGCAAGTTTTGAACAAACTGATTGCCGTTTCATACCAATTTTAAAGTGCATGGGGGGTTTTCCAACTTTTATACAAAAATCGGATATAACGACAATTCATTATAGCGAGTAAATTTTTCGCTGTTATGAATTCTCGCTATAACAGACTTCTACTGTATTTGGTGTGTAGTTATGTTGTTGAAATTAATTTTGTTGTTCTTTTGTAACAACAGCTCCATGCTGTGACATCAAGTTATGCTTCTTAATTCTGTAATTATCCATGTTTTTCTTGTAGGTTGACGTTATTTTCACTGACTATACAACCAAGATCTGTTGGAATTCTGTGTTGCAGTATGACTATGCCGTTTGTGTTCTATATTGTATGGGAACACAAGTCATAGTGTTGTGTCTGTAAATATTATTGCATTAGTACAAAGTGATTACTTAAAAAGACAAGACCATTTTGTTTTGTCAAAACAGTTTGGTAGTTATTTTTCAGTAAGTGATGCTGTAGTTTATTCTCTCCATAATCTCAGATTTTATGGGCTTAGCGACTCAGTGATACAATGACTACTGACACATTTAAAATTAAATGGATTGGAGTTTAAACTGCTAAAAATATTGAAGAAGTGGCTGATCTGAACTTAAGTATACCAAAATGTATACACTTTTATTCTGTGTTTGCAGGTGGTATATAATATTTTTTTAAATTATTTTGCACATCAGATAATTTGACGGGAAACATTAACGAACATGTTTTCGACTTTTTATGGACAAACCTTCACTTTAAGAACAGGTACCGTAAAACCTTGTCGTTCAGTCATAACCAGATTTTAACACAGCGTAGCCCTAAGTGCTTTTAACAAATCTTAGAAATTGTGGACTTTTCTCTTGATACGTAAAAACCATTATTGATAAAATTTTCTTAGTACTGGTTAATCGAATGAAGTCATAGTAAGCATCGTTAAAAGGTCTTCAATTAGTACTTTTTATGAAGAACAATTTCTGAAATATTGGGTCGATGTGTTGATTTTATATATAATTTTATTTGGTAGAAAGGGAGAATGTGCGCTCTTAAGTTAACAACAGTGATGATGGGGCTGGCCCCATAGTGCTGTATTGCCGAGTACGGTTCTGCGACAGTGCTACACTCCATGTTGCTGTCATTTTTGTGTGACTCACCCCTTAGCTTGGAATTTTTTTTAAGTCACCGACAGGAAGTCGAAAATGTGTATTGTGTTCGTATATAGTCAAGATGCCATCGAAGTCACTGGTATGAGGCGGAGAATTAGCAATGATTTTGAGGTTTTTTTTTTTTTTTTTTTTTTTTTTTTTTCAATGTGATGGTATTAAAGTAAATAATAAGATGTATCCTGTTTACCAGAAGGTTTTAGAATGTTTGGGCATCTCATATGGATCTGTGAAAAAGATTGGGGCATCCGCTAAAAATGATGATAACCAGGTACCTGTACCTGGAAGCAGACTGTGTGTAAGAAACGAACTCTCCACAATCACATAAGAAGAGTTTACTCTTGGACTCATCTGAAAAAGTATTCATGATTTTTATTTTAAAGGGATTTCTCTACAATTGAAAATTTTTAGGAATAGCTATTGTAAGACATAAGTGATTTCCCAAATAGAATTGTACAAAAATATGGGTAGCAAACAGGTGAGGGGCTGCTCTGCTGGGTGACAGTGTCATCCACTGCAAGTCTGATTTTAGTTGAAATTAAAGACACATTGGATAATCAAGTTCTGAACAATTTTATTTACTAGTTGACAATGATAACTATAGTAACAGACTATAGACAATTATGCACAAATAAATAAAACCCAATTTAATCTTTACTGTTGTGATATTATTGATACAATTTATTCCAAATTAACTTCTATGGCTTTTCGCTTAGAGCCATGGATGGATAGCCAAAGGCTATGTTTCAGTACCGTACATTTGGTCATTTAAAAATTTTGTGCACCTTGTAACTTTTTTACATTCAAATGACATTATGAAGCAAATTTAGAAATTCTCACATTTTTGCCTGAGGTCCGTATGACAACCTTTGTGTATCATCATCCCGAACTTGGAGATTGCTTTCTTATCAGTCAATCACTACTGATCTGCATTTAAGGCAGTCACCTAGGTGGCAGATTCCCTATCTGTTGCTTCCCTAGCCTTTTCTTAAATGATTGCAAGGAAATTGGAAATTTATTGAACATCTCCCTTGGCAAGTTATTCCAATCCCTAACACCCCTTCCTATAAACGAATATTTGTCCCATTTTGTCCTCTTGAATTTCAACTTTATCTTCATATTGTGATCTTTCCTACTTTTGAAGACACCATCCAAACTTATTCGTCTACTGATG
Source organism: Anabrus simplex (assembly GCF_040414725.1). Taxonomy (NCBI): domain Eukaryota; kingdom Metazoa; phylum Arthropoda; class Insecta; order Orthoptera; family Tettigoniidae; genus Anabrus; species Anabrus simplex. The sequence goes on along the minus strand of NC_090266.1, from coordinate 42,738,143 downwards.
TCCTCCCACACCATCTCTTCACTGACTGCTCGGATCATACCACATAATATGCTTACAATATTGTGATTTTTCATTTTCCCACCTTTTCAATACAATTGGTTTTATGTTGTTAGATAATAATGCTACAACACTGTTTTATAGGGACATGTTTCGCTTGAATTTCAAGCATCCTCAGCCTATATAATCATCTCAAGGTTAAGACCTGTCGTATTTGATTAGTTTTGACAAATTTGTGCTGAATTATAATTCTAACAATAAAGTAATAAAATATATAAACATAGGAATTTATGAACAAATTAATAGTTTAACAATATGAATGACTATACTAAAATTGGAATAACCATTAATTCTAAAGATATTGACATCCAAAACACAGTGTCATCAAATGTTGAAAATTTGGCTAAAATTGTTTTCTCAAAGTTCTAGTTTATTAAAAACAATTGTAATTTGACTTCTATGTTAAAACTTGAGTCATAGTTATAGTTAAAACTATTGGTGTCTTAAAATTAAAATCTTGGATTCGTTTGGAATTCAGCTTCTTGTTTTAATTTTGAGGCGTGCTACAGTAATTTAATAGTTTTGGACAGTAAAATATTGAATTAGTTAGTTTCATTGAACTAGTCTTGTTTTTATGATCAGATTTTCCATTGGTAGTAGTTTGTATTTATGAAGTATTTAGTCAAAAGGGACGTCAATCCAAAATCTTCAGGAGTTGATTAGTTTCATTCATAATATTTGAGTGATGGTGCGTCTGTAACAAAGGAAATTTACATGAATAATGTTGTGTGTTATTGTGTTTTTACAGTGATCTGATGGTATGTATTCACTTACCCCTTTGACTGCTACTACGAAACCTTGTGGACTGTGTTACGTTACGGTGACTATTATCTGTTGTGGTTCTACTCCTTGTGTTATATGTATGGAAAAGCTGTTGTGGAGGACGGGTAGGGGATTTAAGGGAAGAAATATTAGGCGGGACGTTAGACATTGGCGTATAATGTGGTGAGGAGTCCTTATCTGTTGTCGGGGTGGGGAAAGGAGGGGGGGGGGACTGTAGGAGGGGCGTTGGGCATTGGCATGTTGTATGGAGGGGAATCTTTATGTGTTGTTGAAGTAGTTTCTGTGGTGGGAGTTTTCTGATTAAATATGTTAAAGAATTTACTATCATCTGATTTGAAAGTATGTAATAATATTGGCAATTGCTCTATTAATGGACTTTTATATCTATTGCGTCATTCAGGTTTTTTTCCTTATTAAAATATTGGTCCAAATTTTAAGACACCAATAGTTTTAACTACAACTACGCCTCAAGATTTAACATAGAAGTCAAATTACAATTGTTTTTAATAAACCAGAACTTTGAGAAAACAATTTTAGCCAAATTTTCAACATTTGAAGACACTGTGTTTTGGATGTCAATTCCTTTAGAATTAATGGTTTTTCCAATTTTAGTATAGTTATTCATATTGTTAAACTATTAATGTGTTCATAAATTCCTATGTTTATATATTTTATTACTTTATTGTTAGAATTATAATTAAGCACAAATTTGTCAAAACTAATCAAATACGACGGGTCTTAACCTTGAGATGATTATATAGGCTGAGGATGCTTGAAATTCAAGCGAAACATGTCCCTATAAAACAGTGTTGTAGCATTATTATCTACAACATAAAACCAATTGTATTGAAAAGGTGGGAAATACAAAATCACAATATTGTAAGCATATTATAGCAAATTCAATACGGGTCTAATCATGAGATTGGTTACATGTAACATACCACATAGTCGAGAAGCTTGTCTCCTTTCTCCCAAGTCTTCCCAGCCCAAACTAGCAACATTTTTGTAGCGCTACTCTTTTGTCGGAAATCGCCCAGAACAAATCGAGCTGCATTTCTTTGGATTTTTTCCAGTTCCTGAACCAAGTAATCCTGGTAAGGGTCCCATACACTGGAACCATACTGTAGTTGGAGTCTCACCAGAGACAAATATGCTCTCTCCTTTACATCCTTACTACAACCCCTAAATACTCTCATAACCATGTGCAAAGATGTGTACCCTTTATTTACAATTCCATTTATGTGATTACCCCAATGAAGATCTTTCCTTATATTAATTACCCAGGTATTTACAATGATCCCCAAAAGGAACATTCACCCCATCAACGCAGTAATTAAAACTGAGAGGACTTTTCCTATTTGTGAAACTCACAACCTGACTTTTATCCCCGTTTATCATCATACCATTGCCCACTGTCCATCTCACAACATTATCGAGGTCATTTTGCAGTTGCTCACAATCTTGTAACTTATTTATTACCCTGTACAGAATAACATCATCTGTGAAAAACTTTATCTCTGATTCAACTTCTTTACACATACCATTGATATATATATATATATATATATATATATAAGAAAACATAAAGGTCCAATAATACTGCCTTGAGGAATTCCCCTCTTAATTTTTATAGGGACAAATAAAGCTTCACCCACTCTAATTCTCCGAGTTCTGTTTTCTAGAAACAGAGCAACCCATTCAGTCACTCTTTTGTCAAGTCTAATTGCACTCATTTTTGCCAGTAGTCTCCCATTATCTACCCTATCAAATGCCTTACACAGGTCAATCGCGATACAGTCCAATTGACCTCCTGAATCCAGGATATCTGCTATATCTTGCTGGAATCCTACAAGTTGGGCTTCAGTGGAATAACCTTTCTTAAACCCAAACTGCCTTCTATCAAACCAGTTATTAATTTTGCAAACATGTCTAATACAGTCAGAAAGAATGCTTCCCCAAAGCTTACATACAATGCATGTCAAACTGACTGGCCTGTAATTTTCAGCTTTATGTCTATCACCCTTTCCTCTACATACAGGGGCTACTATAGCAACTCTCCATTCATTTGGTAAAGTTCCTTCATGCAAACAATAATCAAATAAGTATTTCAGATATGGTACTATATCCCAACCCATTGTCTTTAGTATATCCCCCGAAACCTTATCAATTCCAGCGGCTTTTCTAGTTTTCAACTTTTGTATCTTACTGTAAATGTCATTGCTGTCATGCTTTAAACCCATCCCAGAGTCTGTTTACATTTTTATTTACCATTTTCCACCGATCATAGTTACTTATTAAAAACTCCCTCATGCCTGTTTTATCAGCCATATGGTACTGCCTAACAATCCTAATTTTAATCTCTTCCTTTCACATTTATTTTTAACTACCACAAAAATCTATTACTTCGGTTTCTTTATGGAGCTCATCTGGTTTTACTAGCACCACATCCAGAATATTCTTCCCTCTAGTTGGTTCCATCACTTTCTGAATTATATTCTTCCCTCTAGTTGGTTCCATCACTTTCTGAATTAGGTGCCCTTCCCATATTAACTTATTTGCCATTTGTTGGTCATGCTTTCTGTGGTTCGCATTACCTTCCCAATTGATATTTGGTAAATAGAGATCACCCTCACAATCACGTTCCTTTCCTTACCGTTTCCCACATAGCTGATTATCTTATAAAGTAATTCTGAATCAGCATCTGAGCTACCCTTTCCTGGTCTGTGCACTCCAGAGACATCGAGTTGCCTATTATCTTTAGAAATGAGCCTTACACTTAGCCCGCTGTCACACAGGGCATCGAACGATCAAGAGCGACCAACTGGCATCGAGTACTAACGACTAAATTCATTTACCTTGTCACACTGCTCATCGATCGAGAGGGATCGACTGCACGGAAACAGCTGATACTCCCGCCCAGTACCGTACAGGCTACAGATGTATTCATATTCACAAGAGAAAAAGAATGTGTTGTGAAAACGATAATTCGGGTGGAAATATGATTCTAACCTATGAATATATTAGGAGAAAGGAAAAGAACCAGACGATCGCAGTGGACAAGGTAAAGAGCCATGGAGAATTCCACCAAAGTGTGCCTTCGTTGCGGAATGACGAAGAAAGATTCAGGAACTAGTACCGAATACCCATCAGTAATTACGGTATAAGGAATTAGAGGAAAAAATGAAGTCAATAATAAACATCAGGCAAACAAATTACAGGAAAAGTATAAGTTCTGAGGAAAGGCTGACACTGTCGTTAAATTCAATATTCACAACGATTTTTTTAGGTTTAAAGTCAAAAGTGATGTTCACCTTCGAAACAACTACTGTATGTCCGTGGAAAAATATATCAAATAAAAGATTAGTGGCATTCTGCAGGATTCTAATAAAGTATTGATAAAAGGGACTGAAAACTGTTAAGTACATCAATTTGAATTCATGATTTGAAGGTGCTACCATCAACAGTGGAAATATATTTATTTAGGCCTACAGGTTTCTGGACATTGGTGACTCATACAGATTTAGGATTGCTCACAATACATCAGTGGATTTGTTCCTATTATATATGATGCCATTCATAGAGCACTACAGCCAGAATTCTTGACAGGGTGAAAATTCCAACAAAAGCCTCACAAAAGTGGCTCATTGTATTTCAAATATAAGACTAATACCATTTATGCTTATTTGTTTTAATGATGCTGGATCTTGGGGCATAATTACTGTCTTTTCAAATGATATTTTGAGGTGTTTATTAGATGGAGGTTAACAGCTTTTTTTTTTCATACCACTTGGTGAGATCCCACCTACCAAAATAATAGACATATCAAGAAATGCTTCCAGTCAAAATTTACATTACCTAATGTAGAAATAGTGTGTCAAGTTTCATTACAATCCTGTAAATAATTTTGAAAGAAAGAAAAATGCACATATGCTCTGAATATTGTGAAAATGATAAAAGCAATGGAGTTCCTTACACTGTTTCTCTCCCTCATGATCCTCTGCAAATCTCCTGTTGCCTCTCCTCTTCTTTGTTATTGTGCCATGTTCAGAATAGTATCATATTGCTTTCATGACAAGCGTGTTGCTGAATTTCTGTAGGCCTACTGTGTTTTGTGCAAAGAATCCAGGTCCATATCCAAACTTTGCAAGAATGACAATCCTGTCTTAATTTATATCATTGAAGACTACAGCAGCTTCGAAAGCAGCTAATTTTACCAAATGGCTGTGAAGAAAGGTTGTCTATGGACATCTCTTCCAAAGTAAATTCTCTTTAGGATTCTGTGTATTCACATATGTGTACATTTCTTGAGGAGTTCAGGTGAGGCTAGTGCTCTGTACACTAGCTTAATAACTATAGGAAAAGCTTCTGGAATATTGTTCTAATAAGTACGTTGGCAGTGTAATAGACTGATACTTGTCAAAACTACATGTAAATTACACACAAGGTCTTGTTTATTACCCTCATCACTAAGCATAAAGTACTGTCTCCCCAAACTTTGCACTGGCAAGCTGATCTAATTGCTCACTTGGCAATAATAAGCCAATTAATATAAATCCTGCACTTCCATCCAAGTTACTGGTAAACTCCTTGGTACAGAGCAACAACTTTTTCTGCAAAGGTCTGGTAGGACTCTTTCTTACCTCAATATTGATTTTGCCTTTCTGTGTATTGTTCATATGTAACTTCTTTACTGATATGAACATGACCAAGCCTATCTATCCATCCTGAAATACTTTCCTTATGAATCAGTTCAAGGAAAATGAAAACATTGCCTTCAATTTCACCAAAAATGAGAACCAACCACTGCAAAAAATAATAGGTGCTAATAACAAGCACCTTGCCTTCTATTTTTAGAAGTGAAGAGTATGCCTTTCTAACAACTAAATAGACTACTATTGCTGTCTACAGTAAAATGTTATTTAGGCCTCAGGTGGTAAATGATTTAATTTTGCTATATCTTACATTGCCTGTCAAAACTGTTTGTAAATACCAATTATATAAATGAATGTTTGACAGAGTAGGGTGTATGGGCCTTGTAAGATCTTGGATTGACTTACAGGGTAATTAATCTACTCAACCTTTTATTACAAGCATGTAACTCTCATATGAATATATTTTTTATAAATAATGTACATATTCTGCCATCATATCCCCTTAATATCACATCACACAAAATACAGTTTTTTATGTTGTAGATTAAAATCTACAGAACTTTGGTGGAAACATCTGTCAAAATAGTTACAAATGAATTTTTCATCTTTGTTTTTCATTGTTTATATGGATCTACAGCACAAGAAATAAAATAATCAGTCTACCTTGATGCCCTCTGTAGGCCTATATGTTATTAATAAATTATAAGTACAGTAACAGACATGAAAGTAGTGATTGCTGGTGCAGACAGGTACAATGGCAGGAGAGTACTTGGAATGAGGAGATGAAATAGAACTGAATGTCAGGTTGAGAATACAAAACTGGAACAGGTAGATAATTTCAAATAGGTATTTAGGATGTGTATTCTCGCAGGATGGCAGTATAGCAAGCAACATTGAACACAGATGCAGTAAACCCAATGCAATGAGCTTGCAGTTGTGATCAACAGTATTTTGTAAGAAGGCAGTCAGCTCCTGGACAAAACTACTAATGTCTTTACACTGGTCTGGTTTCAGACCACCTGTGCTGTACAAACCTAGTGCAATGAGTTTGCAGTTGCGATCAACAGTATACCGTAAGAAGGAAGTCAGCTCTTGGACAGAACTATCAATACGCTGGTCTGGTTTCAGACCACCTGTGCTGTACAACTGCTTACTACATACACACAGAAAGGACCTACTACATGTATTTCAAAATACGCCTTTCCTTGTAAACCATACATGTTCTACCACATAAAATATACAAATTAAGATGTTGTAATAATGCTAATAATTAATAAAAATTGGAGTTAAGGTTCTTTCCCATCAGGTGCTAATACACATAACTCACTGAGGATTCCAATAAATATTGATAGATAAGTATAACAAAAAATGATTTAATTTAAAAAGTAGAACATTTCTCAAGAACATAAATTTTATTAGATTCTTTCTTGGTCTAACACTGTATACAACAGTTTCCGAATTTTAACTTTGAAAACCCTTCGACCTAGTACACTCATTCTTTCCATGTCATCATGAAGACACTAAAAATAACATTGATTATATTTTCTTTTCAGTTTCAGTATCTTTCTAAATATTCACTTAACACATCACTGTCACTTTCACATTTCTGTTTCTTTTATTTTTAACTGCTGGCAAAGCTGTTTGTAGAAGCAGAAGCCACTGGACTGGAAGTTGAAGTCCCTTCAGTAATTTCTGAACTGTAGGAGTTAAACCCCTCCAACACAAATTATTTCTGCTTCCTCCTCCTATATTTCAGCTTTGTGAAAAGGCTCTCATACACCAGGTGCCACTTCCATAGATGTGTTTGTTATAGAACTGAAAAAAATGAACAACATATTAATGCAATTCTTCTAAATTGGAGCTACATTTTAGTCTGGACACAAGCCTTCTGTTTAAGAAATTGTTACTTTCAATAATTATTTTAGTAAGATGATTGTTAGGTTAGATTATATTATATTACTTTCAGTTATATCTGATAAATTAATGAACAGATGGGTGGAACTTATGGCCTACAGACTGAATCTTCCCCTCACTCTTTCACAACTAGAACACTGGTCTGTAATGTAGGCCTTCTTTTAAAAATAAATATTATAGAATTGTACCTTCCTCCAGCAATGAAGAGTTCCAGAAAGTTGAGGGCATTGAAGTAGACCCATTTTATGTTTTCTGTACAGCAGAACCTGGGAGGAGAGGGAGGATGTTATCTCTCCAAGTTCGATATCCAGCCCTCAGAATTTGCCATGTTTTGGCACAACTTTTTCCTGAAACAATGAATCAGAATATTGTGACAAAGAAAATGTACATGTAGTAGGCCTACTTATGGCATAGGCCTACACTTATTTGTCATTAAAGCAAACAATGGTATTCATTTCATTAGGTACGAGATGGAGGTTAGGAAAGCACTGCTTATGTTTTCCAAACATTTCTTCAATTAAGTTACAAGAATGATAATTACTACTTCTCCTAGTGTAACTCATTTTACCAATCTATTCCGTATAATATATTTTATCAATAAATGATCTAAGATAACACTATTCATAAGATAATCGGAATAAATCTAATAATTACTTACCAGTTTTTGTCCCAATTCTCCACACTATAGAATGCCATACAAAATTCACGGTCTCCCTATTACTATATCCAGGGAGTCTAGGATTATACACCACTTTGTTTTCATACACTAAGCAAATTAATGTTTCGATTTCATCAACAGATGACTATGTTGCGTCCGCCATTATCGAACGACTGCGACTGAAAAACGGACACGTTTGTTTTTACAAACCAGTCGATCTTCATCGCTCGTAGTTGATCGCTGACGATCGATGCTGTGTGACTGGTGCCACTGCCCTCTGTAGGTTTGTTTTCTTAGTCGGTCGATCGCAGTCGTTCGATCGAGCCTGTGTGACAGCCCCCTTAGAAATTCATGTTTGTCATCTTTAACATTTTCGTAGCTTTCAAATTATTTTTTCACCAGAATGGAGACTCCCCCTTCTACCATTCCTTTCCTGTCTCTACAATATACACTCCAGTTCCCTGAGAAAATTTCTGCATCCACATATCATTTCTCAGCCACGATTCTTTCAACTCCTATTACAATATCTGGTTAAGTATATATCTATTAAATTTCTTAATTCTATTTCTTTCTTTACAATACTTCTACAGTTGAGCACTAACAGTTTTATGTCATCCCTACTTGATTTACAGTTCCCTGTTCCCTTAACACCGCTTGAGGGTACACTGCATGAGGGTTCCACCTTAGATGATCAAATTGCCTAAGTTTCAAAACTTCTGTTGCAAATTAACAGTGTTCTTAACAGCAGAACAGAGTATAGCTATGTGTCAGAACAAGGCGTGGCACCTCAGCACCCTGGGGCAGCCCGAATGATGCTGTGTTAACTGAACAATGAGCATTCTCTTTATCTATCAAATGAAATGTGATGGAAAAAAATCAATGCATGGATTTAAGTTTTCATCACCGGGCGAGTGCGCTTGCATCCAGGAGATAGTGGGTTCCAACCTCACTGACATCCCTGGAAGTTGTTTTCCGTGGTTTCCCATTTTCACACAAGGCAAATGCTGGGGCTGTACCTTAATTAAGGCCATGGCTACTTCCCACTCCTAGCTCTTTCCTATCCCATCGTCGCCATAAGACCTATCTGTGTTTGTGCGACATAAAGCAAATTCTAAAAATAAAAAAGAAAGCAAGTTTTCAGCATTTGTTCTTTATATAAACACTAACTAGTGTGCTTTTTATGACTTCATGCGAGTTCCTGGTACTGACAAAATGTCTCTTCATTGAATTGGTAACAACTTTTTTATTAATAAAGGAGAAGCTCTTATTTCAGAAACTTGTTAATAGCACTTTAAGCTATGATGTGTTAACCCTTACCCCTCAAATTTAAATTCTCTGTGTTGCCTCTACTGCTCGTATTTTGAATGTGAATTTCTATAGTATATGACCCGTGTTCGTGTTTCATGATTTTGGAGATAACACTTGCTCTTAAATGAACAACATTTACAGCAAGATATACTGAAGCAAATAAAAGCAATATGTAGAATTTGAGACATATTATTTTGCATTATTATTATTATTACCGCGGTACTACTACCATTATTGCATACCAATTGGTTTTGTTAGTAATTTCACTGAAAAATTATCGGTGAAAAAAATTGAAAACTCTGATTCAGTCTCTGGTTTCATACTGTACCCTTTTCGTGATATCAGTACGTCAATAAGTTAGAGTAGTCCTGTAACATGACGTTAAAATGGAACAGCTCAGGTGAGACCTCCGACAAAGCCCGGCGTCGAAGACCCACCTCCCCTACTAGCATAATATGGCGCTAGAATAAACGGGTCGTAGTCTGTCCTTACTGGGCAGTGATCTAATAATCTGTAGTAGGGGAATCTTAATAATGAGAGGAATACTATCAAACTAAGCAATGAGAAGAATGATTTTTTTTTTTTTTCACAATGACAATTTTATTACTATTAAAGCACATGTTTAAACCTTTTGCACAGATATGTCACAACATAAACACATTAATAACAGACACTAATATTTCTTGAGGTTAGGATGTCTATATAGTCTTATTTCTATTATCCATTATCTCAGAAAATATGCAATAACTCTGTCTGCACTCGGTAGCAGCGGGTACGACTTTCACTGCTACTGCCTGGCAGTGATCCAGGTCCCCTTGACAGTGTGGGTGTGTAACATCTCATCTGGAACCCCTGAGCGGTAAAATTTATGCAAAAGAGTGGTGGGCATTCTCTCGTCTACGATAGCTGCAGATCTACTCAACGATGTTATTCTACAACTTACTGCGAGTAAGAGCTGTCTCGGAGAAAGAATACGATCTTTGAAATGACTTCTTTAAATGCAGCAACAGTGTTTTCTTCCTTTCTCTTGGCCTTGTCGTGGACTGCCTCGAAGGCCATCGACCTGCCTGGTACAATACACAACTTTCACTTTTGTATTTAACGGGAGATCCCGGCCCGTCTTGCGATCAGTAACTTCCTGCCCCATTCATTCTCGGTCATCTCCCAATGTGCCACAAATATCATTGACGCGAACCAGCTATAATCTAGCCCCTTTTTATATTCATCAGATGGAATAACCCATCGCGTGTACTATTCAAATCTCTGGGGACTATTCACACTTTCTTAAATCACAGACTCATTACAGTTATCTACTCAAAGCTTCGCCTCTTTCTCTCTCGACTCAGCCTTACGTGCAAGCTACAGAAGAAGTTGTTCTAACGATCGGGGACAAAATACATACCGACACTCGCGATCTAAGCATAACACATTTATAATCACACCCACTGTTGTCTCGTCCTTTTGATGCACATCATTCAGCTTACTTGACATAGGTGGGGTATCTCACTGATGTGAAGCGAAAATAAGAAATTTCAGAATGTTTCTGAAGATTCGTACTGAATATAATTGATGGTAAACTGAAGTGAGTTTACAAGAACCTTGAATCCCATTTACATAATTACCATAAATACCCGTGAAAATGAAATAAAATACGGCCATACAACCATGAAGAAAATCAAAATACTACTAATAGGTAACTATGTCATCCCTTTGAAAATGCAAAATCCTAATCTGCAGTCTACATCATTTGCATGCAATTAATGTATTTACATTTTAATAAAAACTGCAACTCTCTAATACTTAAAAAAATAATACTCATTACTTGACTGGTTCACTCCAACATCTCTCCCCCCGGCAGGCACTCCAAGGGAGTCCTTAGTTAGACATCTCAGCAGTGTCAACAGCATAGTCTGAAGTTTGATTGCAGATGAGCTGCTCCCATGATGACTTGAATCATGTTTGTGTTCAGAAGGTCTTGAAGTTCCGTGATGTGCCGAATATCTGTACACCTCGTGTACGTAGATCTGCTCCCAAGGGTGACATCATCGCTAGTACACAACACAAATGAGGGGATTTTACTTAGTATAGCTTTGTTAATTGGTCACACATTATACTACCTTACGATCAGAGAAAACTCAGAGACTCAAGTTTCCTGATCAAGCAGTGGTATTGTTCATGTTGCCCATCACTCTCCCCCATTCGTCTCTCGAATCCACTATCAGCAATTAGGCCCTAAGTCACCGGTAATCTGAATTTCACTTCACTGGCTACTTGATGATGTCCTGAAAGTACAATTTCAACTCGGCCTATTTTACACTAGTCTCTATGGGATACAGAGTTAATTATTGCACTAGGGTTTTCTTAGCTGATACCGCCCTTTCCAAATTCATAACCAGTGAGCCTCGTATTTATCTCCCAGTTTATCATTTAATATTATGCAGCTAACAAAGCTCCTCCATGATTTCATCGACATTATTATACTTGTATACCGAGTTCAATTGAGGCGTCGCCTATTAGCGTTTTAAGTCACACTTGAATTGCTCCCGTATAGTTTTATGCTGTGGCTTCACACATTACGTAAATATTCATCATCACGTCCTCGGAGAGTACATATACCTCCACACATTTCCGTACAATTATATCTATGTTGTTGTTGTTATTATTATTATTATTATGAAACTTGTAGACACCAACGAAATCATTACTGAATTATCAAACACTTTATAACAAGGACTTGGTGAAGAATCGCTCACGATGTACACAACATCACACTGCAACTGGAAATATCGAAGTACCTTACTGGTATGAATCGGTTTTCTTAAATAGGGAAACCGTGTTAGACCTAGTGGAGAGAGTAAACTCCACCCCCTTGTGAAAATTCACTCCGCTAATCGGCAATCTCCATCATTGGTTGAGATATCAAATTGAAGCTCTTTCACTCCAGTTTCCACTGATCAATTCTCATTACCGGCGTGTCGTGCGTTTTGATGTAATCTCCATAGCTTCCCTTGCAGCTTCGTGTGGGAGGGGCTTGAACTTGGGGAGCTTCTGAGTTTGCTCCCGCTATCCGCTTTCACCATCTGGCGAACACCCGTTAGGATACTTGTTTATTGCGTACTTGGTTACATCTCCATTATATACAACACTTCTAGGCGTGATAAATCTGCATAAATTTCGCTGGTTATTACGAGCCTTTATTTTTGGAAACCTGTCAAGTATTACCTGATTTCTGCTATTAATCCTTTTGAAACAGTTGAAGTCTTGTGGATTGGTAGTGGTGTTTTCGCGGGAAAAAGTGCAAAGAGTGATATTTTCCAGGGTTGAAAGCAATGTTCGTGTCCTACTTAGCAGCGTGGGTATTCTCTTCTCTGCTGCGCCTGACAGAGAGCGCTTTTGCCCGCAGACGAAAGTATGATTCATTGCAGCAAGTACGTATAAATAGAGTCTGGCCCATGGAACGGACCGTGTGCGACCAGTATCCCGGAAAGTGTAAACGTGCGCTAACTTGGGTGCTAATTAACGTATAAGAGGGCGGAAAATTGCATATTTGAATTGTGGAATGCCATAATATGCTCCTAATGATGTGTCGAACGGTCACAATACCTTGCAGTGGTTTGTTGCCTGAAACCTCTATAAATGGCGATTTCTTGAAATCGGGATCTGTTCATTTATAATTGCGCCAGCCATCAGCATCAGCTACATTTTGAATTATGGTACAGAAGCCGACCATCGCCAGTTAACTTGTAGGCGTTAGCAGATGCTATTAGATACATTCATTAGGGTACAATGAAGGAGCATAGATGCAAAATTACTGGGGTTTTGACATACACAACATTGAACAGAACACTGTATATGACTAAGAGAGCACATGGCGACCAAGTTTGTTTACCATTGCTCGAGCCTTCATATGTGTGAGTGGACTGGACACATGATGGCTACACTGCCATCTAAATAATAGATTTTTGACTGACAGTCAAATAGTATCTGGATTTTACAAAGTTGCACACTGAACCAAAAGATGGCAGTGCAGTATAGCATTGTGTATTTTGTCAGCTAAGAGACGGCAGACGAGCGGAATGGGAATATTGTAATGTCAGGGCTCTCCCAACAGACGAGGGGTAAGGGTTAAATTTGGTTATGATCAAATTCTAAGGTTTGATTATACCGGTTTTTAAACGTGTGGTTCATCCATAGGAGGCTGAGAAACACTCTCCCCTCCCGTAAAAATACCTGAATTGTTAATTTCTTTATTACATCCAAATGTAGAGCAAAGTGAGATAAATTTTTGTGTATTTTATGTTCAGGTTGTCCATTCATTTTTACCTGTATACATAATTTTGAATCTGACAGTAGTGTGTTACCATGGCAGCCACTGTTCATATCTAACTCAATGTAGATGAAATTTTCAAAATGAAGTCCCTGTTGCTCCTGAGCTCTGATGCTCCTAACATGCAATATTACTAGTGAATGTGATAGTGTTGCTTAACTGGCTCTGTGCTTGTGAGAATATTCCTAATAACATCTAAAACAACTCGTTGATTAGCACTTTGTCACTGGTGCCCGTCTACCAGCTGTATTGCATGGGAACATTGTTCCACTTTCCTAACAGCATTTGGAGTCTGCTGCACATCTGGGAAAGAACAGATGGCACACGTTTATAATGTAACGTGTTAGGGATATATCGGTTCAACATGGCAGAAGAGACCTGACATGAACTCTGAAATTACTTATCAATATAAAACAAATTCTGCTTTGGTAGGATTTGAACCATGGAGGAAAGAGATCTTCCAGACACTGTTTCACCCAGCCATGCAAATACATGCACATTGCTTGTACAAAGCAGACCTGCATATCCTGCATCCATTTTATTGTTTCATACATATTTCATATCATCATAACATTATTTACAGTATTAATTGCACATTCACCATTACCAGAACACTTTATGCCATCATTATAGCATGTATGCTACACCTGAATGAATGTTTGGTTATGAGAACCATCTTGATCTTATAGTTTGCAAACTATGCATGCAAGGTGTGACTTACATATTTACCAAATCTTAGAAAAGCAGATAAAACCCTGCATTTTTCAATATCAAACCGGAGTCTTAAATTATTTTTTAACCAATTTTTACTTGTTCACAGGCGTCTATATGCTCTCCAAGGAGCCCTTGCTCAGCTGCAGTGGAGAATTCCAGAATTATTTTTTAGACTTCTTGAATTCCTGAAGCCATATTTGAGCCACCCTTTTCAGAACATCCGGGAAAGGGTAGGAAGGTATGTATTAGCTGAGTCTATATACTTTTTAAAAACTTAAATAACATTTGCTACGCAAATTGTTTAGTCATGCCACTATCCTCTATATCAGATGTGAGGTGGGTCAAACAATAACCAGTCTCTTAATGGCATTGAAGTTTGAATACACCATGATAGTGAGTGCCAAGCACGTTTGTACAAACTTTCAGTATTTCTAGATCTGGGGTGTCATGTTGGCTGTGAGAATATCTACTGGACTGCATTACAACCCGCTGTTAATTCCGCAGTGACCAAGCACCGTGGCATCTGGTCATCGTAGCAAGCCAGTGATATTGGTTGAAGTCATATGTACTCAGTGTAGTGTTCCTTAGTATCTGTGCAATAGAGAAGGAGTGTACCAACACAAGTTCATATCTGGCTTCAATAGTATAATCGGATAGTCATTCTTCCATTCCTGCGATAACGAGATTGATCCCAGGTGAGATCACTGGCATTTAAGGTGTTTACTTGCAACATCTTTGTGTTGTTGGCTTTTGGCACATTGAAGAACACAATTCTAACACCATGGCATTTATTAAAACGTACGGCAATATTTACAGGGAATTCATCATGGTCAGTGAGGAATACTTCTGTGTTGGCCATTGTAAAGGAAGAGATAAATCTGTTTTTCATATTTGAAGTTCCTAGTTGTGCCAAATATCTATGCAAATTATCTGGTTATTAGCTCCTGTCATACTTCTGTTTCCCCTACCTAAGATAGTAATGTCAAACATCTAGAACATTATTTATTTCTTATTCATTACCTGATGTATCACTATTATGTGCATAGATGTGATGTATAAGCTCCAAGATATTAAATTTAAGCAAACTTGCTTAAAGCATTTCCATTCATCTTATTGTTAAATCCTTGCTTGATGAAGGGATCAGCTGTGGAGAAAGCAGAATACTGAATACTGCTGAGGCAGTAAACTGTCCATTCTGCCCTCATTCATGTCTTACCACACAATCTGTGGTAATAGGGGGGGGGGTAAGATTTTAAAGATCGTTTACGGTGAATCGTGTATTAGAAATTGATTGACAGTATTGAGAGGGTTTGGTAAGGTAAGACTGATATCTACTGTTGTGATAGGGACTGCGAGTAAGACTGGTCGAGAGGGGTATGAGGGAAGAGATACAGAATTTGATGGAGATAATTAGGCTTATAATAGAAGTTAGATCTCCCTCAAGCAATATACAGGTTACAGTAATTAGAAAAGATGGAGGTGAAGGAAAGGGAGAAGAAGACTGGTGGGCCAATTTCTTACAGTGAATGAAAGTGAGGGGAAGGGGAAAAGTTCACAATAGATATCAGTGAAGAATAGTTGTCAGCCACAGTTGGTAGAACTGTTGGTGTAGCCGTCAAAGAAGAAAAGATGAATGACGTGAACAAACTGCTGACACTTCACTACGGGGAAGGGTGGAAAAACAATGCAGAACTTCAATATTACAAGGAGTGCATGGATCAAGAAAACGTGGTGGAAGGTGACGTGACAGACGACCTCGTTTGTGAACCCAGGGAAGTGGATAACGACTTAAGAATCTAATCCATGTGATGAACTGCTGATTGTATTTTATTATGTTGCAGCATACTATTTTTCATGTAATTTGCTAGAAATTGTGTTCACTGTAAATTTCGTGTGTTTGTTAAATAACAAGTGCATAACAGCATTATGTGGCTAAAATAATTCTTATTTAGCAAAATCCAGTGCTTTGTTTCAAAACTCGACATATGCAAGAAGTTCGTTCCAAAATACGACTTTCTATTGCTGTACTTCTAAAAGTCGACATCTGCAATTTTTAAAGCTAAATATCTCCTAAACAAATAGCTGAATTTACCTCTGGCCCTATTTTAATGTTTATATAACAGTTTGTAACAAACATCAGATAAAATATATTGAAAAAGTCGACATCTGCAATTTTTAAAGCTAAATATCTCCTAAACAAATAGCTGAATTTACCTCTGGCCCTATTTTTATGTTTATATAACAGTTTGTAACAAACATCAGATAAAATATATTGAATTTTTATGTTAAGATGAACTTTAACAGTTTTTTCGTTTTTCCCATAAACTTGAAAAAAATGCAGATGTCGACTTTCGGAACTAGGCGCCTCATTTAAACATTATTAATTTTAAATATTGTTAAGTATAGGAATATCCTTGTAAATGCGACGGTTCTCATTACAAGCTTTCTTCACTCTTAGAAGAAACACACTATCTACGCTAAAATCAGAGACAATTTGGAGTGGTCGCTTAACTAATTTACTATACTTCTAAATAATAAACAAAAGAATAAGCTAACACTAGTGGGCACTATCACAACCAACAATAAAGTTAAACAGATGTCGAGTCCGGAATCGAACCCACATCCTAATGAACCGATGACAAAATGACGAGACAGAACCCTTTCTCGAATTCATACATAAAACATGAAATAAATCTCAAAGAACATATTAAAAAATTATGTACACACATTATAAACAGAAGTATAAGCAATAAACACATGCGACTGGCTGTATT
This sequence comes from Anabrus simplex, assembly GCF_040414725.1. Taxonomy (NCBI): domain Eukaryota; kingdom Metazoa; phylum Arthropoda; class Insecta; order Orthoptera; family Tettigoniidae; genus Anabrus; species Anabrus simplex. Next base: position 42,720,956 of record NC_090266.1, on the reverse strand, counting down.
TCGAGGAACAGGAAAAAACTTGTGTGTGACGAAAATCCAGGGTCTGCCTTGGACTTCGAACCGGTGGTCTCCAGGATGCCACCGACACATGGGTCTCTAAATTTCCCTATCTCAATTATTCATAAGATCAACACACAATACAATACTGGCGTTCCAGTTATTTAATTTCTTTACAGAAATAAACATGAAAGATTTAAAAAGAAAATCTTCTAAATGTGATCGTATATTTGTGAATCCTTATGCTTTCAGTCTTGGTCAACAGGCTTGAACAATACTTTTGGCAGAATCTCTTCTTATGAGGGAGTGCTAGCACACCCTTTTAAAATCATAAATCATAACGCAGAGCTACACCTTGTAATGGCTGGCCGGAGATCACTTATTTTAAACACACTCAAGACGAGACGTCCAGTCTCCCTGAGGAAACATTGTGGCAAATGTATATCATTTCAACTGATATGCTCTTACATTCAAAAGCTTCATTGGCTTATTAATTCCCCGCCCGCTTACAATTCTTTAACTCATATCAAGCCACTATTCATCTTTTCAGTGTCACATCCATAGACTTGGAATACCCAGGTTCACACCTACTCGATTGCACAGAATAATCAGGCTATGTTTTCCTATAAATTTGAACTCGGACAAAAATCTCAAATGGATTTAAGCGTATCCATAATTTTATTCTCATTTTAAAGAAAAGCATATACTTCTTGACAAAGGAGGAAAACTCTGTCTAAAATATGGGGGGACATCCATTCGTGTCTGGGCCTGTCACAACTTACACAAATTAATACAGCCATATCTATATTCTACTCATGCAAATTTACTTCAAATCCAGAGTGCCTTCCTACACTCATGATTATTATGCCAATACTGGCATTTTGAAGACACTACCGTCATGCATTACCAATATAGATTAAAATATTCCATATGAAGGAAGATATTAATTTTATCGTTAGAAATCTTCAATAAAACAAATCTATATTTTACCCTCTCAGTCTAAAGCACTCTCAGCCCTTGTGATATTTCATCACTAAATCATGCACATGCGTCACTTTAAATTTAGATTTTATAGACCCGAAAATTTAGCCCATATTACAGAATTTCCATTCCCCTCTAGTTAAATGTTATTTAATAAAATATGAAGACCACTCTCAAGTCTCTCCCTAATTCAAAAATACATGCAATTTACATTACTAACCTAGCTTATATGATCTACATATTTATATGAAAATAACCGTGCAGTTTACTCCGATAATACTTTAAATTTGATGTATTCATCGTCATGTAAAGAAATCTGTGTTTCGGGCTTTGGAAAGGCCCTTGGTGTCATTTGACCCCTCATAGCGCTGGCGTGGATCACTGGTTCGAATCTTGTTCTGATCCAGCTGAGCACCTTCATAATCCTAGGGTCCTGTTCTTTACTTAACAAGTCTAATGACGTTCGATCAAATTACATCATTCACTAACACGATTTTCGAAACATTTAGACAGTTCCCGTGGTCGAATTTCTGGCGATATACTTGTCCCGTTAGCCAAAATTATCACATACTTTCTGTACTTCAACTTTATCTATAACTTGGACAAAGTTTTTCATACAGTGTATTGGCAAAATATATATTAGCACTCCCGAATACAGGTAAGGCCAGGACACCAGTGGACCGTGTTGAGTTAAAATAAATTTCTTAAATTTTTTATATTATTATAAATTAAGATTCTTTCAATACGGAGAAAATGATTTTCATTACTTGTAATAGCTCCATTCTCAACGGCTGCCAAGCCAAGACTGAGTGCTTCAGTGCGACCTGCACATGATTATACACCGAGCACAGGAAACACTCTTCACAATATTGTGACCAACGGCCACATGAACAGCTGTATTTATAAAAAAACAGGAGACCTATTTTTAGGATTACCCTTGTACTTTTCCACTCCTTCACTTGTTGGGTGTAGATTTGTTCTGTTCTCTTATTTTTTATCAATCCATACAGCATCCTTTTTCCACCATTTACATCCTTTCCCAAATCTTGTGTGAATATCTTCCATCTTTTCTTTTCCTCATTTACCACATTTTTACACTTACTTTTAATTTACTGATACTTAATCTTTCTTACTTCTTTCCTATCTTTATTCCATTCTCACCATGCTTTCTTCTTTTGTTTAACAATCTCCTTCATTTTGTCATTCCACCGAAGTGTCTCCTCTTCTTTCATTCTCACCAAAATTCTGCCACAAATAATCTCTGCACAGCTTACAAATGTGTTTTTAAATTTGGTCCATTCTTCACCTTCTCTTTCTATTTCTCATATAGAGAAGTGCTGTTCTAATTCCTCCTGAAATTTCTCCCGAGTTCTTTTATCTCTTAATTACCGACCTCGATAGCTGCAGTCGCTTAAGTGCAACCAGTATCCAGTATTTGGGACATAGTGGGTTCGAACCCCACTGTCGACAGCCTTGAAGATGGTCTTCCATGGTTTCCCATTTTCACACCAGGCAAATACCAGAGCTGTACCTTAATTAAGGCCACAGTTGCTTCCTTCCCACTCCTAGCGCTTTCCTGTCCTATCATCAGAGTAAGCGCTATCTGTATCGGCACAACGTAAAGCAACTTGTAAAAAAGAAACTTTTAATTTCCATGCTTTTATTTTCTTCTGTCTTATTTATGTTACTTCTTTTTTTGCTAGTGGCTTTACGTCACACTGACACAGACAGGTCTCATGGCGACGATGTCATAGGAAAAAGAATCAAATCTCAACCAAAAACTAGATTGACCAAAATAGATAGACCTAAAGAGGACTATGCATTATTTACCCTCAATAACGCACTCATATATCCATTAACCAATATTTTAAAAAAACATAACTTAAAAATAGCCTTCAAGACCACGCATAATAGCACTAATATCTTACACAACACCAAGACAATCAACAGCAACAATAAGTATCATCAATCAGGAGTATACCGAATCAGATGCAACAACTATCAGACTAGCTTTATAGGACGTACCGGTAGGAACTTCGCAATCCGATATAATGAACGCATAAATGCCGTAGAACATAATCATTTTTCCGCAATAGGCCAGCACATTGATGAATACAAACACAGCTTCACAAACATTGCAAATGATATGAAAATATTAAATATAAACCCTAAAGGCCCCTTGCTCAATATAACAGAAGAATTGTACATACTACTAGATCAATACGTTAATCCTAATTACAACATAAACAAAATTACAGAAAAAACCAACACCATATTTAATAAAATCATCCCCGCTTTAAAAAACCACTATTTCAAAATAAACAAACAGAGTTCAGCACGTGCTGCAGATGACCGACACGCACAGCTCCACCCCTACCCCTACGACAGTAACTCTCCTCGCCCATCCCTCCATCCCCCTTACAGCAGCGGACACAAGCTCAAAGAGAGCGCGATACAGTACACACCAGGCAGCCAAACTCAACGCATCCCAACCACGACCGCAATAGTAAGTACTCATCACGTTAACACACACACACACACACAAGCAGGCATGTTTTCAGATTATAACTATCTCACACTACCTTTTGTCTCTTACAGACACACACCAGCAAAATATTATAGACGAGAAAAGAGCCACCAACCTGCATCTGAAATATTCACGCATAACAGAGACTACATTCAATACTTCAAGTCCATGTATCAATCACAGCTGCACATATCTACCTCCGTTCATATACTGGATTTGCTATTAACAATATGATAAACCTATCAAATATACAAGTGGATATATCTTAATATTTACTAGAAACCCCCACGAGAGCACTGCCAATGAATGCAAGCACTGACATTCTTCATCTACATTGGACTCAAACAAGAATATAGACATACGCAAGACGTATAAATCCATTCCATTGAAGTGATCTGAGCCATTATAAAGGATTTTAACATGCACTGTATATTTTAATATGCGATTTTAACATGTGTTATGCATTTTAGAGTGTTTAACATACCTGTACTTTTAAAAATTGCTGATTTACACGAATTTTAGGCCTAAAAACAAACTCGCTTTTAACTATCTAGATTGTATCATATAGCCAATTTTTACTCTTAAACATGCCCAATTTGAATGCTTGGACATAGTGCTTCCCCACAACTTCTCCATTTGGAAAGGCAATTCAACCAATATTTGACTTATGTAAAGGTACCAATGTACAGCTGATGATGACTGTTCAAAAAGTCGAAACCGGTCCTGTAAGTTAATCTTATATAAATAAAATTGGTATTGATAAGGTGGAACCTTTTCTTATCTGAACCATTTTTAGTCGTATCTACTTGTGAGGATATCAAATCTGTTTTTGCTAGTGCTCCCATTCAGATTTCCAAAAAGTAATCAACAAAATAGGATTTGCATCGCACACTTGTGTTAATATCGAGCAATCCCGAGCTTCTGGGAACAGGTTACTTAGGTCAGGGCCTCTCAGGATGCATTGCGCGGCACAAGGTGCAAAAGATGACTTTGCTAGGTTGACCAGAGTGCAGACTCCCACTCCTGGATTTTGAGCAACAGCGCTCTCTCTCTCCTTCCCTACGCCTGTCTCGCTCGCTCTGCAGCGTTCCATCATCCGAGCAGAGCCGAGTTGCCCCGAGACAGAACACTGGTCCGAGCCGAGTCAGGCGGGTGCACTGTGCAGAGAATCTCTGGGCCTTGGTTTGCATGCGTGAGATATTGGGCGTTTAAAAGGCCCTGACGTAGATAAACATGACGAGCATAGTGAAATACAATTTACATGTGACTTTTTAATGTGTGAAACAAATCACACCGAACCGATTTGCTGATTGGGTCATTTATATCCTCAGGATCTCACAGTGTTGAAATCGGGTGAAACTTTGACTCGGAAACAATCAGTCGATGAAGGCAATGCTGAGGAACCATCGGCACGATGGGTGAAACGAGAAGCTGGATTCACAGGTAGCAATTCGGGACAGGCTGGTATAATTCCTGGGGTGAGAGAATCGCCTGTAGAATGGCCTCTCCCATTTAAGCACGCCACATTCACATTTACCCAATGGTCATGGGAGGAACTATCGACAGAGTTGTCGATGCTACCATTAACCTGTTGTTTATAAGTTTCATTTCCGTATTGATAGATATTACTTTACAAAAACAATATAAATATAAGTCACCACCTTATCAATACAAATTTATTCACATTCAGCTAGTAAATATGGTCCAGACCAGTTTCGGCCCCTAGGGGGTCATCTTCAGTTGACATGCATAAAAGATATATTTTACAAAAACATCACATATAACGATTAAAACTTAAAATAAGTCCAACTGATCATAAATGTTGGTATGTATGTCTTGGTACATTTGAGCTATTGTATGTGTCAATCCTAAGTTTCCCAGCATACAGTGTCAAGGTAAGTAGTTAACTAATATACATCATCCATGAAATTACATGCTATTTTTCATGTTATCACTATCTAATTTGGGTTGTACAATGTGGAATGAGATATACATACATTTGTGTAAATTAATGGTAGTAAGTTCAGTAATATACATTAAAAATTGGTTCTTAAATTACATTAATTGATTATTGATCAGTCATATGAAAATGTAGAATTATTAGTTTGGACACTTGTGATTAAAATATTAGTATGCAATACCTTGTTGGCATATATCTTAAATGCTAAAGTATCAGTTTATAAAGCCTATTATTCTTATTTTATGTCTTGTAATAGGGTTGAACTTTTAGAAAATTATTTGTTTTGTTGAGCATAGGCATTGGATAATCTTGTTAAATTGGACACATAACTAAAACAGTGATATATATATACCTTGTTAAAAATACATTGTATTAACATTATTAATATGTGGTGCTATATATACATTGTTTGGGTTAAAATGGGGTTAACAAAGTTTTCACAACAAATGTCACCAACTCAACATATTACGGCACACAAGAAGAACATGCTCCATCAATAATATTCAAGACTCTTAATAGCTCTAACAACAGTAGCTGCCCAAAATATCGCCAGACATTACAACCAAATATTACCTGAATTGCAAGCAGATTATACAAATACTTATCTAACCGCAATTATGTATATAGTTATATATTTTTACGGACCCATTATATCGGAACATCATAACTAATCAAATACTGTTGTGAAAACTTTGTTAACCCCATTTTACCCCAAACTATGTATATATAGCACCACATATTAATAATGTTAATACAATGTATTTTTAACAAGGTATATATATATATCACTGTTTTAGTTATGTGTCCAATTTAACAAGATTATCCAATGCCTATGCTCAACAAAACAAATAATTTTCTAAAAGTTCAACCCTATTCCAAGACATAAAATAAGAATAATAGGCTTTATAAACTGATACTTTAGCATTTAAGATATATGCCAACAAGGTATTGCATACTAATATTTTAATCACAAGTGTCCAAACTAATAATTCTACATTTTCATATGACTGATCAATAATCAATTAATGTAATTTAAGAACCAATTTTTAATGTATATTACTGAACTTACTACCATTAATTTACACAAATGTATGTATATCTCATTCCACATTGTACAACCCAAATTAGATAGTGATAACATGAAAAATAGCATGTAATTTCATGGATGATGTATATTAGTTAACTACTTACCTTGACACTGTATGCTGGGAAACTTAGGATTGACACATACAATAGCTCAAATGTACCAAGACATACATACCAACATTTATGATCAGTTGGACTTATTTTAAGTTTTAATCGTTATATGTGATGTTTTTGTAAAATATATCTTTTATGCATGTCAACTGAAGATGACCCCCTAGGGGCCGAAACCGGTCTTGACCATATTTACTAGCTGAATGTGAATAAATTTGTATTGATAAGGTGGTGACTTATATTTATATTGTTTTTGTAAAGCTACCATTAACCATCGGCTTGATGGCTATGTTAGATGACGAAATGTTAAGTGTTACAAAGCACATTATGCCATGCTGTCAACACATTCATAAGCCAAAGGTTGTAACGACTAATTTCATCATCCTTACAGAAGAACTGGAGCAACAGAGTAAGATGATTCATTTCATGCCGAAGTATCAATCCACTACCGGGTACACCATTTCGGACAGTGATAGTGTCAGTGCGATAAAATGGAAAGATTTTATGGTGAGTGGGCGTTCCAGTTTCCTATATACCTTACCAAAGATAGGTAACTTTGAAAAACTGAAGGTGTATGAAATTTCCTCCCACGTTCATGACAGTCGTTATCAAGGGTATGTATTAAATGATCTGGAATATACAGAGCATGAACTGCTAGCGTCACCTTCTACAGATGAAGATAAGCTCTGGCTCCGCCTGGATCACGCATTAGGTGTGCTAGACGAAATGACACAACAGAGGACTGTTACGTCTAATTCGTCTCTCGACCCCATGACAATCTCCACTTGCTGATATAGGGATTTGATTCATATCTTAGGTGCAAGTGATACAGTCGAATTTGACGTAGAGACCAATCTGGAAGGTGACCTATATCCAGATAAGATTGAGCCGTTGGGAATGCCCACACTGTTTACTTTCTTTTTTGTGAAAGGAACAGAAAAGCAGTCCCAACAAACTTTTTGGAAATTTGGTTTCGTCCCATGGCCGTCTACCTTCAATCTCAAAAGTATCGTAGGAATGCCTCGTCGGGTTCTCAATGGCTCCATGGTACCTCATAAGATATGAACTTCATGGTTTTGATCCGTATTGAATTCTGATAACAGTAATAATTATTAATGTCATAGTGGTCCACCTTTTTCAATACTACAATATGCAGTATTATTGAATTACATTACTAAACTAGGGACTAGTTTTGGCCTTGGCTGGCCATCTTCAGCCTTAATGTAATACATCTAATAACTAATCAAATCTACAAACACACAACTGACATAAAAACAAATGTACAAGCACATAATTGACATTAAAATCTGGGATGAACTATGTGTAAAATTTGAAAATAAGTTACGCTCTAAATTCTGGAGTATGCACATCATCCAGACTCTTTCTTGCATTAATATTCATAGAATTGTTAGTTCCATCACTGCTAATCATTACAATTTCAATTGCAAAACGGGAACTGGTAAATGTTGATTCGTAGTCAGATCATCAATCACCAAATCTACTTGAGTGGTGTTAGCAGTATGCAAGCCACTGGATGCCATTGTAGATAACCACCAGCTGACACAGAACTGCTAGATGGTGTTTCCACATCAACCAACGTAAATAAAATGAAATGTTCCTGTAGTGCTTGTTAAAATCATGCTGAAATGGTGTTGGACATTGTCAGGACAGCACGTGAAGATATGGTTAAAACACACATTCTTAATTTGTGGCTGGTATAAATTCGCAATTCACTGTGATGTCCATCAAGGTAACCTCTCATTGCGGCATGTGGTGCGTGATGAGGCACACGACAATTAGAATTAAAGACACCCAAGTGTTCTAAGAACACAATACAAAATATTTTACCCAGATCTCAGGTAAAGTTTTAATGAGTTCATTAGCAGAGTCTCGTTCCTTTTCTATATTTAAGAGACAATGATATCCTCAAGATTTTAGACAATTAATGTTTGTAGCTTAAAGAACAAACTTTTTAAGACTACAATAGATAAAATTGAATATGTACATAACAGTAAAGTTTCTTAGATCCAGAGCTAAGATACAAGGTAAAGATGTAGATAATTTGGTTCTGGAACAAGAAGAGGCTGTTGATGCTGATGAAATGGGAGACCCAATTTTTAGGTCAGAGTTCGACAGAACTCCGAGAGACCTAAATAAGAACACGGCACCTGGAATTGATGATATTCCCTATGAATTACTGACTGCCTTAGGAGAAAGCAGCATGGCAAGGTTATTCCATTTAATTAATAGAGAAATGTACACTCAAGTTTGAGCATTAAATAAATTTCACATTTCAGTCTTTGCTATAGTCTGTAATTGTCCTGGTTCTTTTCGTGCATGTTATGATGTGATATCTACTACACTTCTGTCCACACAAAATGCACTTACAATCTTTGTCTGGTTCATGGAACTTCTGGTTTACGCATATCTTGTGGTGAAACCCATGTATGGAGAGTCGTGTTATCACGTGGCGTTGTGTGTTGCACTCTCTAGTCCATCTATCGTCCATCATCGCTGGTGAGGCGTAGAAGTCGAGGTCGATTTCACTTTTCTTCCTTTACCTGATGTTTACTAGTGCCCTGCTTGCTTCCGTTGATTGTAGGTAGAATTGTGATCATATGTCTTCCATGAAATACGTCTCCCGCATCATTTCGTATACCATCCGGGATGGCGCTGTCTTTCCGACTCGGGTAATCCTCTTCATGAACATTGCTTTTATTCTTTCTATTCTCATCAGGTCTCCGATCTTCAGCTTTTCCCACACGATCTCAATTCCATATGTTATCACTGGCGCTACTGTCGTCTTGAAAAGTCTCATCGCCGTGCTGATTGATAGGTTTGAAATGTTTTGGATGCTGTATGAGGCTCTGATTGCTGCTGCCGTTCTTTCTTGAATATGTATACCAAAGGACGCCGCCATTGTCTGTAGTGTTATTCCCAAATATTTGTAATTTCGTACCTTTTGTAATGGCTTTTGGTATAATGTTATGTTGTCTTTGGACGTTGATTTCCCACCTTTTCTGAAGGTCATTTGAACTGTCTTTTCTTCATTTATCTGTAGGCTGTTTTCCTCCGCCAAGGTCTCTAGTCTGCGGACTGCCCTTTGCACATCCTCCTTTTCTTTCGCTCCGATCAGCATGTCATCTGCGTATAGGATCAGCTCTGCTTTTGATCCTTCCTCTACTATGCGGTTCACATCTGCTGAATAAATGTTGAAAAGTGTGGGACTCATGGGATCCCCTTGCATAACTCCGTTCGTCTGTATTATGTCTTCAGAAATTTCTACGTTGTTGTTTATTCGGATTATGTTCCTCTGTAGACATGCTTCAACTATTCTCACTAGTGGGTCTCTCTCGCCGATTGTCAATTTCATTTTCTCGATTAGCTTTCGCCTGTCGATTGAGTCGAATGCCTTCTTGAAATCAACAAAGACTGCGTGATATTTCCCTCCTTTGTGTCTTAAGGCTTCTTCTACCTGATTTATTAGGTATTTCACTGCCTGGACCGTGCTCCTGCCTTTCATAAAACCGAATTGATTTTCTGGAATGTACCCACTGAAGGCTTGCAGTAATCTTTCATTTAGTATCGTCGTGAAAACTTTAAAGGATGCATTTTCTAGTGCTCCTCCTCTAGGTAAATGAGTCTAGTGATGTTCTGCTCCCTTTTCCTTTGAACAATATCTTTAGAGTCGCTGTGTTCCATCCCTCTGGTATTTTCCCAGTCTGTATACATGTGTTTTCATTCTGGTGAAAGAAGAATTTGTAGGCTACGAAAAAGTTAAAGATGAGACACATGAAATTCTAGGTGTAAGGCTCATTTCTAAAGATAATAGGCAACTTGATATATTTAGAGTGTACAGATCGGGAAAGGGTAGCACTGATGCGGATTCGGAGGATAGTCAGCTATGTGGGAAACGACATGGAAAGAAATGTGATTGTAGCGGGAGATCTAAATTTGCCAGATGTGAATTAGGAAGGAAATGCAAACGACAGGAAGCATGACCAACAAATGGCAAATAAGTTAATATGGGAAGGACAGCTGATTCAGAAAGTGATGGAACCAACCAGAGGGAAAAAATATCCTGGATGTGGTGCTGATAAAACCAGATGAGGTCTATAGGGAAACTGAAGTAATAGATGGTATTAGTGATCATGAAGCTGTTTTTGTGGTAGTTAAAAATAAATGTGATAGAAAGGAAGGTCTTAAAAGTAGGACTGTTAGGCAGTACCATATGGCTGACAAAGCAGGTATGAGGCAGTTTCTAAAAAGTAACTATGATTGGTGGAAAACGGTAAATAAAAATGTAAACAGACTCTGGGATGGGTTTAAAGAAATTGTTGAGGAATGCGAAAACAGGTTTGTACCTTTAAGGGTGGTAAGGAATGGTAAAGACCCACCTTATTATAATAGAGAAATAAAGAGACTAAGAAGGAGGTGCAGACTGGAAAGAAATAGAGTTAGAAATGGCTGTGGAAGTAAGGAGAAATTGAAGGAACTTACTAGAAAATTGAATCTAGCAAAGAAGGCAGCTAAGGATAACATGCCGGGCTGAGTGGCTCAGACGGTTGAGGCGCTGGCCTTCTGACCCCAACGTGGCAGGTTCGATCCTGGCTCAGTCCGGTGGTATTTGAAGGTGCTCAAATACGCCAGCCTCGTGTCGGTAGATTTACTGGCACGTAAAAGAACTCCTGCGGGACTAAATTCCGGCACCTCGGCGTCTCCGAAAACCGTAAAAGAGTAGTTAGTGGGACGTAAAACAAATAGCATTATTATTAAGGATAACATGATGGCAAGCATAATTGGCAGTCATACAAATTTTAGTGAAAAATGGAAGGGTATGTATAGGTATTTTAAGGCAGAAACAGGTTCCAAGAAGGACATTCCAGGAATAATTAATGAACAAGGGGAGTGTATATGTGAGGATCTTCAAAAGGCAGAAGTATTCAGTCAGCAGTATGTAAAGATTGTTGGTTACAAGGATAATGTCGAGATAGAGGAAGAGACTAAGGCCAAAGAAGTAATAAAATTTACATATGATAACAATGACATTTACAATAAGATACAAAAGTTGAAAACTAGAAAAGCGGCTGGAATTGATCAGATTTCTGGGGATATACTAAAGACAGTGGGTTGGGATATAGTACCATATCTGAAGTACTTATTTGATTATTGTTTGGTCGAAGGAGCTATACCAGATGAATGGAGAGTTGCTATAGTAGCCCCTGTGTATAAAGGAAAGGGTGATAGACATAAAGCTGAAAATTACAGGCCAGTAAGTTTGACATGCATTGTATGTAAGCTTTGGGAAGGCATTCTTTCTGTTTATGTTAGACATGTTTGTGAAATTTATAACTGGTTCGATAGAAGGCAATTCGGTTTTAGGAAAGGTTATTCCACTGAAGCTCAACTTGTAGGATTCCAGCAAGATATAGCAGATATAGGGTGGATCATGGGAGACTACTGGCAAAAATGAGTGCAATTGGACTAGACAAAAGAGTGACTGAATGGGTTGCTATATTTCTAGAAAATAGATCTCAGAGAGTTAGAGTAGGTGAAGCTTTGTCTGACCCTGTAACAGTTGAGAGGGGAGTTCCTCAAGGCAGTGTTATCGGACCTTTATGTTTTCTTATATATATAAATGATATGAGTAAAGGAGTGGAATCGGAGGTAAGGCTTTTTGCGGATGATGTTATTCTCTATAGAGTGATAAATAAGTTACAAGATTGTGAGCAACTGCAACGTGACCTCGAAAATGTTGTGAGATGGACAGCAGGCAATGGTATTTTGATAAACGGGGCTAAAAGTCAGGTTGTGAGTTTCACAAATAGGAAAAGTCTTGTCAGTTTTAATTACTGCGTTGATGGGGTGAAAGTTCCTTTTGGGGATCATTGTAAGTATCTAGGTGTTAATATAAGGAAAGATCTTCACTGGGGTGATCACATAAATGGGATTGTAAATAAAGGGTACAGATCTCTGCACATGGTTATGAGTGTGTTTATGGGTTGTAGTAAGGATGTAAAGGAGAGTGCATATAATTCTCTGGTAAGACCCCAACTAGAGTATGGTTCCAGTGTATGGGACCCTCACCAGGATTACCTGATTCAAGAACTGGAAAAAATCCAAAGAAAAGCAGCTCGATTTGTTCTGGGTGATTTCCGACAAAAGAGTAGCGTTACAAAAATGTTGCAATGTTTGGGTTGGGAAGAATTGAGAGAAAGAAGAAGAGCTGCTCGACTAAGTGGTATGTTGATGTAGATGTTGATTCCCATAGGGAATCAGAAATAATTGTTCCGAATGAGTAAATTTATAATACCAATATAAATGGTCCGTTATTGGACATTATACATTTTCCAGCTAACTCATTCCTGGTTGCCAGCGTTTCGCCCCCGTGTGCTAGGCTGGGCTCATCAGTTGGTACCCAGCCCAGCCTAGCACACGGGGGCGAAACGCTGGCAACCAGGAATGAGTTAGCTTGAAAATTTATAATGTCCAATAACGGACCATTTATATTGGTATTATAAGTGGTATGTTCCGAGCTGTCAGCGGAGAGATGGCGTGGAATGACATTAGTAGACGAATAGGTTTGAATGGCGTCTATAAAAGTAGGAAAGATCACAATATGAAGATAAAGTTGGAATTCAAGAGGACAAACTGGGGCAAATATTAATTTATAGGAAGGGGAGTTAGGGATTGGAATAACTTACCAAGGGAGATGTTCAATAAATTTCCAATTTCTTTGAAATCATTTAGGAAAAGGCTAGGGTGCAACAGATAGGGAATCTGCCACCTGGGCGACTGCCCTAAATGCAGATCAGTATGATTGATTGATTGATTGATTGATTGATTGATTTGTTCATTAGGTCTGTCCACAGTTCTTCCATCTCGCCAAGTGAATCTTTTAAGTGTTCCATGTAAATTTTGTCTGGTCCTGCGGATTTCTTGTTTTTCCCTCCTTGTATTGCTTTCCTAATTTCATACGTTGTTATTGGCTCCACAGCATGTGCGGGTTCTGCTGTTTCTATGTCATATGCTTGCTTCAGCCCTTCCTTATTCAGTATGTTCGAGAAATGATGTTCCCAGTTCTCCATATGAATTTCTCCTGTTGCGATTGATGTCTTCTTTTTCAGCGCTATGTATGGGTCTGATTTTGCTTCCTCGGCTTGTTTCCTTCCTTGTTTCTCTGTATATTCTTCTTTTTTATTAGTTTTTATATTTTTTCCTTTTCTCTGCATATGCTGTTAAGTCTTCTGGGCGTCTGTATAATTTTGCTGCATTCAGGGCCTTTATTGTTGCTTTTCTTTCCTTGTAACACTCTTGGTCCAACCAAGCTTGTGCGTGTCCTCTTTCCTGTACTATTATAGCTTTCGTTATTACTTTGGTGGCTGTTTCTAGGGCTTCTTCTAGTCTTTCTTCTTCTATTAGGTTTCTAGCTTTCCCGATGTTTTCCTCGCTTTCTTCTACTGTTTCCCGCTGGATTTTTCTAGTATATATACTTGGTCTTTTTGCTTCCTTCCTCTTTTGTTGGATTTCCATGCGTAGGCGTGTCATTATAGGTATGTGTTTCCTTATTTGTGTTGCCGATGAGTTCCATAGGCCTTCTTGTTTACACAATTGTAGTTGTACTCCTCTAAAAAATAGTAAGTCGATGGCGCTATGACCGTTCTGTGCAAAGTAGGTTGGTGTTTCTTTTTTGGTCGCTATTTTGAAGCCTTCTTCTTCCAGTGTCTCAAGAAGGATGCGAGTTTTGGTATTTCTTTTGTCTATCCTGCAGTTAAAATCTCCGGCAATTATAACTTTCCTTTCTGCTTTTGTTTGTTCTATGGCTATAGATATTTTATCCATTATGTTTTCTGTAGGTGTATTTGGCTGAATATAAGTTATTCCATTTAGTGTGTAAGATGTATGAGACAGGAGAAGTCCCATCCGATTGTCAGCAGAATGTTGTTATACCTATTCCCAAGAAAGCCGGTGCTGACAAGTGTGAAAACTACCGCACCATTAGTTTGGTATCTCATGCCTGCAAAATTTTAACATGTATTATTTACAGAATAATGGAAAAAAAAGTTGAAGCTGAGTTGGGAGAAGAGCAATTTAGCTTCAGAAGAAATGTAGAAACATGTGAAGCAATCCTGACTTTACGTCTGATCTTAGAGGATCGAATCAAGAAGGACAAGCCCACGTACATGGCATTCGTAGATCTAGAAAAGGCATTCGATAATGTTGATTGGACCAAGCTATTTACGATTCTGAAGGTGATCAGGATCAGATACCGAGAACGAAGAATTATCTACAATCTGTACAAAAATCAGTCTGCAGTGATATGAATCGAGGGCTTTGAAAAAGAAGCAGCAATCCAGAAAGGAGTGAGGCAAGGCTGCAGTTTGTCCCTCCTCCTTTTCATTGTTTACATAGAACAGGCTGTAAAGGAAATCAAAGAGGAATTTGGTAAAGGAATCACTATCCAAGGAGAGGAAATCAAAACCTGGAGATTTGCCGATGATATTGTTATTTTATCTGAGACGGCAGAAGATCTCGAGAAACTGCTAAATGGTATGGACGAAGTCTTGGGTAAGGAGTACAAGATGAAAATAAATAAGTCCAAAACAAAAGTAATGGAGTGCAGTCGAGTGAAGGCAGGTGATGCAGGAAATATTAAATTAGGAAATGAAGTCTTAAAGGAAGTAGATGAATATTGTTACTTGGGTAGTAAAATAACTAACAATGGCAGAAGTAAGGAGGACATAAAATGCAGACTAGCACAAGCAAGGAAGAGCTTTCTTAAGGAAAGAAATTTGCTCACTTCAAACATTGATATAGGAATTAGAAAGATGTTTTTGAAGACTTTCGTGTGGAGCGTGGCATTGTATGGAAGTGAAACATGGACGATAACTAGCTCAGAAAGAAAGAGAATAGAAGCTTTTGAAATATGGTGTTACAGAAGAATGCTGAAGGTGAGATGGATAGATTGAGTCGCGAATGAAGAGATACTGAATCGAATAGGTGAGAGGAGATCGATTTGGCTGAATTTGACAAGAAGAAAAGATAGGATGATAGGACACATCTTAAGACACCCAGGACTTGTGCAGTTGGTTTTTGAAGGAAGTGTAGGTGGTAAGAACAGTAGGGATAGACCAAGGTATGAATATGACAAGCAGATTAGAGCAGATGTAGGATGCAGTAGTTACGTAGAAATGAAAAGGTTAGCACAGGATAGGATGGCATGGAGGGCTGCATCAAACCAGTCTATGGACTGATGACTTGAACAATGACAGCTAAGATACATACATGAATATTGTAATTGAGATTGTTAAAGAATAGGTAAAATAGCATATGTTTGTAAAGTAGCATAAATTAATTCAAAAGTTCTAGGTCAAGATCCTAATCAACCTAGAGCAGGGATGGCGAACCTTTTCCGACTAGTGTGCCATTTCAAGTCTTGTTTATTATTCTCAGTTGTCTACTGTGCCACCTGCTATTTTCCTTTAAGGAATGGCTACAACTGACACCCCCCCCCGGCCGACTTACCTTCCTACTTCAATTATGTTTTATAATATGGTATTAATTAATTAATTTATTTATTTATTTATTATACAAGTAATAAAAGTTATTGCATTTTCCGTGGTCGTATTTGGAAAATAATGCAAAAATACATTTTGGTAGTTTTAAGAATACTTAACATTATTTGTAAAAAAAAAATATATATATATATATATAGACAGTAATAACCGCCCTTATAAAGTATTATTAAGTATTATTAAATATAAAAATCAAAAGTACTAATATTACCAAGGGACTTCAAGTGAAATATCGTTCTCGCATTTAGTGCGAAACTTGTTGCTGAATCTTAGTAGCCATGTCATTTATATTAGGTTCATAACTTGTTGTCTTCAATAAAACACACGATGCACTTAGGTCTGAACCAAGGCAGTTTCTAACTGTTGACTTCACAAAGTTCATTGTAGAAAATAGCTGCTCGCAGGCGTACGACGACCCAAACAAAGTAAGTAGCGCTGTAGCAAGTTTCTTCATGGACGAAAACTTTTGTGGGAGGCTGTTCCACTGTTCAAGTATTAAGTTCTCTGGCTTCTGGAGAGAGTATTCACCATCCACACCATACTCGATTTTTACCATGCTTCACCAAGTTGTACGAATTTGTTCACCCATATACTGCTTTCTTGAAATTCAATCATCTCCATTTCTAAATGGTCAATATCTAACCAGTCAAAAAAATTGACCTTAATATCACTCATTTGTACAATATGAGGTTTTGAAATAAAGTGCAATGTTTTCTCCAAATCTCGAAACTGGGAAAATCTCTTGGAAACTATTTGTTTTGAATTTTGTAAGACGTCCACATACTTCTTACAAATACTTTTTGTGTCTTCAAAAGTTAATTGATCTGCAAAATTTGACATCAATTCGAGTTGCACTTTAAGTGAAGGAAAGTACTTAAATGTCTTTGTTTCAACATCCCTGACGAATACTTCAAGTTTTCTTTGAAATGATTTCATGATCTCAAACAATCTATCTGCAGTATGTCCCTTTCCTTGCAGTTCCTTATTCACATCACTGTATATTGCTGTAAAATCACGGAGAAACATTAAATCGCACAGCCAAATAGGGTCCGTGAGTTCTGGGAATTCTACCTGTTTTTCTGTCATGAAGAAGCTAATTTCGTCCAAGAGCTCAACAAACCTCTGGAGTACTTGCCCGCGACTCAGCCAGCGAACATTATTGTACATTATAAGTCCGCCATATTGAGATTCCACTTCCTGTAACATTTTTGAGAACTGGCGATTGTTTAGAGCACGTGCAGATATGAAGTTCACAATTTTAGTTACCACAGAGAGTACACTTTCAAATGCCTTCATACCTTCTTTCGCACAAAGGGCTTCCTGGTGTAATAAACAGTGGAACTGTAAAATAGGATGTTTAACTTCTTCTTTAAGAAATTTCACAAACCCATTATGAACACCCACCATACTTGGGGCAGCATCAGTGGTCACGGACACAATTTTCTGCAAGTCAAACCCCATTTTTAATACAAGTTCTTGCTTTACTTCGTTCATTATATCTTTCCCTGTTGTCGTAGTTCGCAAGCTCAGCAATTTAAGCAATTCCTCCCTCATCACATTTCCACAAGGAAATCGGACAAAAACAGCTAACCTTGCTTGTAAGGTCTCATCCGTGCTTTCGTCAAGACATATTGAATACATCTGGGAGTTATCCAAATCAGCTTTCAATTGCTCCGAAACATCTTCACTCATTCGTATTATTCTATCCTTGACAGTATTTCTGCTGGCAGGCATTTCTTTAATTCTGTTAATTATTTGTTGTTTGTTAGCAAAGTCTTCAAATAATGTGTCTGACGACAATAAGAAAGCCTTCTTCAAGAACTCACCATCAGAAAGCAGCTTCCCATGCTGTACTATGCAGTGTGACAGGTGGAAACTAGCCGCACTGATATTATTCCTTGGCCTGAAAGATGATACAAAAGAACTAGTTTGTTTTGTATATTGTTCGATTTTTTGTGAAAAGAACTCTCTTCTTTCTGCATTTGGCATGGGACAAACATTTGAATGATTCGTCTCGAAATGGCGCTTTACATTAAATGTGCGGGATACAACTGTTTCCGAACACAGGCAACACAAAGCTTTATTGTTCCTTTCTATCACTCCGAATTCCCTTGTCCACTGCTCTTGAAAAATCCGGCCACTACCTTTATTAAGTTTCTGTTTTTTCGGCACCGAAAACATGTTTCCCAGGTCCGTATACAAAACCACCAGAGAACTATATTCAATAAACAGTTACCCACTACTGGCAACCACACACAAGTCAAACTTCACTTACTGACTGACGTGGGTGAGTGAAGGGCTCGCCAGCCACTCTAACACTGTTATCTCACTAGACTTCCGGACCTATCGGTGTTGCAGTGTTGCTACATTGCACGGCGGATTGGAACTAGAATTTGGATTTTCGATATTTATTTCTTACACATGAATACGACTATACGATGCACGAGATATAATCTACAATACAAGATGTTTATAAAAACATTAATATGTTCGCGTGGCGTGCCACCGAAATCATGTTCGCGTGTCACGCGTGGCATAGGTTCGCCATCCCTGACCTAGAGAAACTATGGTGGCTGATGATGCTCAGAAAAGGAGTGAAGCATGTACAATGTATAACAGTTTAGTAAGGTAACTAAGCTAATTATGTATTGAATAGGTGGATTGTAATAAACCATTGTATTTTATATCATGCTGAGAAATTGTCAGTGATATGTCTCTGTTCTCATTCCCTGCCAATTTGTGCATTAAAATTTCCAAGGAGGATCTTAACATGATTTGAGGGATCATGGTAAGTGCTCGTTCAAACTGTGACCAGAGTTTTTTAACTTTTAGTTTAGTCAAGTTCATTGTTTGCTGGAGCATGTGCATTCACGGGTGTATAGGCCTTTTTGGCGCATTTAACTGTGAGGAGGGAAAGACATTCTGAGGGTAATGCTAAATCTATCACAGAGTTCTTAATAAAAAGGGTATAACACTTCCATGAAGATGCTAGTTTGTCCATAACCTGTCAACTGACAAACTTTGTTTGTGTATAAATATGGCCAAACAGTTTACCTAGCAGAAATATTCTTATTGATGTCCTATTGTCCAGAAAAGAATAAAAATGACCTGAGTGATTTTCCTGCACTAACTTCTAAGTCACTTCTGTGTTGACTTGATCTTTCTCAGTGAGGTCATGGACTGCTAAGGTATGTGACAAGTTACAATCACTTAAAAACATATATATACAGTAGAGTTTATCCGAAATAAAGGGGGTGGAGCCACTTCGGTTGATGCGCCTTTTCGGATGACACATGGTCAATATTTTAGGAATTTAAATGTCGAAATAAAAATGCCTGAACTCTGTTAAGCCAGGTTGCATACTGTATATTAACATTAAAATGTTTACATAATGTCGCTCATTGTATAAAATCAGTGATTTTCTTCTGAATTTTCTTGGTGCAGCGCTGTTGTGCAGCTATGTCGTACCACCGTTTAATCAACAATACATCAGCTGGTGTAGATTCATTGCTTTGTTCAACAAAGCTCAAAGCGATCTGAAATAATGAAACTTTTTTTGTTAGTACTGAACTGAATACTGTATACAGTAATTTTATTACAGTACTGTAATTAAAGCTTGTGGTACTGTATTTTAATAAAAATTCGAAAACAATCTTACCTCCAGTACATTAAATACATCATCTAATGTAACTCGATTCTCAGAACTGCTATTGTCAACGTCGGAGTCGTCTGCATACTCTTCAGGACGAATAATACAGTAGTAATAATAATAATAATAATAATAATAATAATAATAATTCCTGCTTGTACAAGAAAAAATGTATCATGGAACAAACTATAGGGTAAGAAACTGTTTTGTTTTATGCTACATGTGCATTCTGGCATAAGTTATAATATAAAAATAGAGTTTGCCTAGTAGCTCTCAGCACATATAGCTAGAGAATCACTAATAATGATGGCTAAGAACGAGTGGGTAAAAACAAAATATTAAAATATAATTTTGCCAGAGCATTTTGGTTAAGCTGGGTTCTGGTTAAGCGAATTTCAGTTAAGCAGGGTCCTACTGTATTTAAAAGTTCACCTCAATGGAAGTTTCAACAATCAAGAACCAACACTACACAAAAAAGAAATAAAGAACTACACACACTTGCAGTCTTTTTGGACAAAGGCTGCACTCCACAAGCAAAAGTTATAAAAATATGTAAGTGTATTGTAATAAATATATATATTTCCATGAGCATTTTCTTCAACTGTTTGGTCAGATCCAAAGCCTCCCTCGTTATTATTAGTTGATGATACTTATTAATTGTATTCACACTATATTACGAGTAAAAGGTAATATAGATAAGCTTATACACTGGTGGGAAATGAAATCCCAACACCAAGAAGGAGTTGTGCTAGATAAGCAAAATATGGGAGGCATGTTTGCATATCTGAAAGATGACAGCTGTTCATATTAGCGCACTGCTCGATGAAGAGCGGTGCTAGAAGTGCCACTGTGAACTTGCAAAGCAAGTATGCCTTAAATACGCACTGCACACTTTGTGAGCATTAGTCATCATCCTTCTATTGTTGATGTTGTGAGTCCCACATGCCTTACAGGAGACAAAGAAGGGAGTATCAGCAGCTTACAGAGTTTGAATGAGGCTGGGTAATAGATCTATGAGGCGGTTTGAAAGACTTGGCAGGGATGTATCCACAGTGCATTGGTATTGGCAAAAATGTTCATGGGAAGACACTGTGTCAAGAAGACCAGGGTCCAGCCACTACGTAGAGGGAAGACCGCCGTATTGACTGCATTGCTGTGATGGATTGTACTGCATCTGCAGCAGCCATTAGAGCTTCAGTTGGCCCCAGAGTGACACAGTGAACTGTAACAGTCATTACATGTGATGAAAATCTTTTTTCGGTCCATATTGGCTAGCTCTAGTTAAAATTGGATTTAATCCACCTTGTTCAATACGCAAAGTTAACAAAGTTTAAAATTAACACATAATTAAACATGTCTACATTTTAGATAATTTGTATTAATTTTAAAGTTTGTTAACATTGTGTATTGAACAAGGTGGATTGTCCTATATTTTACTAGAACTGTAACATATCGATCACTTGAGGGACAGCTCCAAATCATCTCTGAATCAAGGCCATCTGCAACTTCATTGGTGTCAAGGTAGAGCTCTTTGGAAGGCAGAGTGGGAATCTGTTGTTTTCTCATATAAGAACCGCTTCCGTCTTGGAGACAATGATGGCTGTAGGTTGGTGAGAATTGGGCCAGGCGAGCGCTTGGAACCAAGTTCTCTGCTTCGTTGACACACTGAACCTACACCAGGAGTTACGGTCTGGGGTGTGATTTCCTTTGACAGCGGGAGCACTCGTCATTTTGTCATTATCCCAAGAATCTTGACAGTGGATTTATACATCAGACTGGTGATTGAACTGGTTGTACTGTCATTCATTTGCACTATTATAGGTGATGTTTTCCAACAGGATAACACTCATCCTCTTACTGCTGCTGTCACCCAGTGTGCTCTACAGAATGTCGAACAGTTACCGTGGCCTGTGAGATCACCAGACCTTTTGCCCATTGAGCACGTCCGGAATATTATGGGACAGCAAATCCAGCGTCATCCTATACCAGCATTAACCGTTCCTGATTTAACTGACCAAATGCAACAGGTGTGCAAGTCCATCCCACAAAATAACATATGGCACCTGTACAACACAATGCATTCAAAAGCATGGCAACTACAGCAGTTATGAAGGTACTACCATGTCGACTTTTCATGCGTACTTGAATCTGTGATCTGGAAACTTTAATCTAGTAAATATCTTGCCTGGACCAGGGATGGTGAACCTATGACATGTGCCATTAGGTTACATGCAAGGAGGACTTCTGTGGCATGTCAGACGCCATACTAGCATATTTTAATGTTTTTAATAAATAGAACGAAAATCTAGCGACATAGCACATTTTAACATTATGCTGGCGTTGTGAATTCATTTTTCACTGGTGTATTTTCTACATTGAGTAAATATATATTTTTCTTCATATTTCTGGGTTATATTCTCAGTAAT
The DNA here is from genome assembly GCF_040414725.1 of Anabrus simplex. Taxonomy (NCBI): domain Eukaryota; kingdom Metazoa; phylum Arthropoda; class Insecta; order Orthoptera; family Tettigoniidae; genus Anabrus; species Anabrus simplex. Next base: position 42,698,644 of record NC_090266.1, on the reverse strand, counting down.
TTGTGGTTATTACTTGATTTTTAGGGCATTTTATAGGTTATTCTGCAGCATTTAATAGGTCATCACAATCTAGGCCCTGATAATTACCATCTCTCAAAAAAGGAAACTGCAGCCCTGTATCTTGTACGCGATGAATTCATTAACTTCATGTAAGAATTGCTCATTGTTTTTATAATGCACTTTGAAGCTGTATGTTTAATGTGATGTCTGTTTTAGCATGCTCAGCAATATATTTGATGGCGACTCGGTCTTCTTTGAGGAAGAATCTCCAGTAGCTCCACGAGTAGCCGATCTTGTCGATTATATTCTACCGAAATTGGAGATCCTAACCAAAGATGCTGTCAAAGGTTTGAACAATATCCATTTCATTAGCATGTTTGTTAGATTGTAGTAGTGTTCTAAGGTTTGCCCAGGTGAAACGGACTCTGGTACAAGCATCATAATTCGAAGAATGAGAACATTGCGTACGCATCAGTACATGGGTGCATAATTTATCTGAAAGTGTTAGTGTGCTGTTTGTAAAAGCAAAAGCAATGTGACTAGGTGCAATTTTGACTTAAATTTGTCCAGCATTAACCAGCCTCGGTTATTCAGTTTATGGTGGCAGATGGTTTGGCAGAGCCAACAGGCGTGCTAAAGTGAGATCAGGTATAGTGGATAGCCTCGTGAGAAAATGAAAAAGACAAAACAGTAAAGGGATGCTGGTTCTCAAGCAATGGCGAGTCTGAGAAGCCGCAGAAGAATGGTTCTGCCACCAACGATAAACCTTGTTCGCTTGGGGTATTTTCATGTGGACCACTGGGGCTGATATATCACCCATACATCAGTCTTTATTTTCCTGTATGTTCAAATATTTCGAACAGCAAACCATTACAGAGACCAACAGAAGTTCCAGTTTCATTTGGACAATTCTTATATAATGGGGTAACTGGTTTTGAGAACATACTAGTTTGTTGGCATATAGTTTGGTAGTGCCAACTGTTCAGACCTGCCTTACTAAAGTTTTGAAGGTTATTTGCTGATGTTATTTTAGAATTCTGTCTGGAATTGTTCCAACACCAGTTGAACCAATGTTGTTCTTAGTTTGAGGAGTGTTACTGTTACTAATGCATCGTAGAATGGGAAGGTAGTGCTTAGTACAAAAATTGGGAGTAATATAAGTTATTATTATTATTATTATTACAACTTCCCCATGCGGAGGCTGCCACAAGGACAAAGTATGTCGGCTACACAGTATTTTGTCTTCTAAGTTACTGTTGACTTTGCTAGTGTGCCAGGTAGAAGATTCACCAAAAGGCTCAGGAATAGATTTGCGATACGGTTCTTCAGATGTTATATAGATGATTGCGGAGTATGGTCACTGAACCTCATATTGCGGCAATAGCGATGTCGTGAAGTCGTGTCCGGCTGAGACGGAGAGAATCCCATAGCTGTACAAGAAATTTAGGGATTGTGCCTCGAGCTCCGATCATGAGTCCATGGACGGAAATATTGTGTAGGTGATATTTATCTTTATAGTAGTTTACAGTTGGCTGGTAAATTGACTTCTTTTCGGCGTCCACCTCTTCGGCCTGGCCAACGTGCGACTCGAAGCGTATTGTGGGATCTAAGATTAGCCCTTGCTTGCTAGCTGGTTGAAAGGCTATCATGTCAATACGTCTGTTACTCCCGTCGGTAGCTAGGCCAGAGACCTCTTCATGCACCGTGAAGCCGTGATCCCTCAGCGAGGTCGCAATCATGTGTTGTATTGTATGATGGCGGGAATTTCTCAATACCTCCCCGTGAGGGCAGGCTCCCAGGACATGGGCAAGAGTTTCGTGCTCTCTGTGGCAACGACGACAGAGGGTGTTGTCCTGGGACCTTCCTGGCACGGAGCGAACGGCGCACACGTTCGCTGTCATCTTGATGGCCTCTCTCCATTCCGCACAGGATAAGCCTTGGTGATCTCTTATCCATTTGTTCGCTGGCGTGTATTCCTGGAAGAGTCCAACGCCCTTTCCTTTGTGCGGCAACTTCGTCCATGACTGAGCTTCTCTGTCTCGTAGTATCTGTCGGACCTTCCTTATGTTGGGAAGATGGCTATTTTTGGACATAACTCGATCATTCATTTCTATGCCTAGATCTTGCAAACAAATTGTACGTTCTTGTTCCAAGTTTCTTCTGTTCATAGGCAATATTGAAATATGTAGGAAATTTAAAAGTGTTAGAATATGTAGAAAATACACTATTCAAAATTAAAAATGCGACATGAAGAATGAATAGACCCTTTGTGTTGATTTTGGAGATATGTAATGGAGCCAAGTGGTCTGTAAACTATATCAGTTTCAGCCCAAGGATTGTGGTGACCAGTTAGCTCAATCCAGGCCCTTTTGAACATGTGTGAGACAGCTGAACTACTCTCCTCAGCCACCCTGAAATGCAGAGCAACTTACCTTCGTGATGTAGCAAGCATGAGTCACAGTACCATACAAAATGATTGCAGACCTTATTGACTTCATGTCTCATAGAATTCAGCAATGTATAGTAGCTGACAGAACACAGAGGAACTAGAATGTGTTATCATTGCCTAATCCCTGCCCTTGCTTCATCAAGACTTTGCCGACCAAGCTCGATAGCTGCAGTCGCTTAATTGTGGCCAGTATCCAGTATTGGGCAGATGGCGGGTTCGAACCCTACTGTCTGCAGCCCTGAAGATGGTTTTTACACCAGGTAAATGTTGGGGCTTTACCTTACTTAAGGCCACGGCTGTTTCCTACCCACTCCTAGCTCTTTCTTGTTCCATCATCGCTGTAAGACCTATCTGTGTCTGTGTGACGTAAAGCCAATTGTAAAAGAAAAACTTTGCCGTCTCACCCCTTTGCAGTGTTGCAATTTCTATTTTGAGTAGTGCTCATGGGTATTTATATATACCTGCAATAACTGGGATGTAGTTCATAGAAAGTATGTTTCAAACTAGATCAGATTAAAGGAGAACCCTCATTACGTAAAACAAGAACATTAACACAAAGATTCCACACTCGACAAACAAAAAACAAAAATACAAATGCATTTTGTAAGAGAGGCAGGAATGCTTCTCAAGTTTAAACTACATCATATAAACCTATATGGTTAGAGTCCTGAAGGAGATCTTGTACATATTATGGCTGTTAAAAACACTTATTAAAATGAGTTTTAGTGGCCTTAGAAAAGTTGATCCAAAAGATTTTGAGACTGGATTAATAAATATAGATAAAACTTAAGCTGATGATTTTAATGCTTCAGGTGTTCTGCATAGTCTCTCCTATTTGAGAACAACACACAGAACGTTCGTACCACCATGTGAAACTGTTTAACATGCTGTTTAACATGCTGTTCATCTTGCTTGTCACAGTGGCTTGAATGTCGGTTATGTCATCCAAGCAGTGACTCTTCATGTGAATTTTTATTTTGGGGAGTAAGGAAAAGTCACTCAGAACCATGTTGGGTGAATACGGAGGGTGATTGAGAATTGGCACTTTTTTTTCCCCCGCTAGAATCTGCATAACTCCAGCCGTGTGAGTGGTCGCATTGTTGTGCAGGAAGAAGAAATCTCTTCCCTTCCATTATTGCTGACGAACCGTCTGAATCCTCTTGCACAACCGATTCGTGACTCCCGGATAATACTGGGAATTGACAGTATTGGTGCCCTTGGGAACAAATTCCCTGTGGATAATGCCGTGGGCGTCAAGAAATAGGCGATGAGCGTTGTCTTCACGGTTGATTTTGTCATTTGCACTTGCTTCAGTCTTGGCAAACCATCAGAGACCCATTCTGCACCTTGTTGTTTTGTGGTAGGTACGTATTGATAACACCAAGTCTCATCACCCATGATGATTTTTTCCAGAAAATAATTGTCCACATTTTCTCATTGCAGTTAAGTCATGGCAGGCATCCACACGTTAAATTATTTGGGTGTCGAAGTGTGCGGGACGAATTTTACACACACTATTATCTTCTTCAAAACATTCTAGATCATGTCTTGAACACTTGATTTAGAGATGTTCAGCTCTTCAGCAATAGCTCTGCATGAGAGATGATGGTCAGTTTTCAAAAGATCACAAATGTTCTCAAATGTTTCCATCGGATGAACATTAGGTGGGACGCCCTGACCTCTCGTCCCTCAGCGACGCCTGTCCTATAAAACATTTATAACACTCGTGCATGACTTAAAACACTTGCACACGGCTTAAACAATTATCACTGTAAAACTTTTTCATGGGCTCAAATATCTCCGTAGCCGTTTTACTGAGTAAAACGTGAAAGTGAATCGCTGCTCGTTGCTCCATTCCGCTTTGTGACACAGCAACATTGACATATTTTGCCAACACATCCACTACTTAACACTGCCTGCTCACAACTGACTGGTCGAATGCATATCTATTGTTTGCAGTTGTTTATTCAAGCTGCCACCATACTTACTGCACTGACGTCGTTTATACACCAAGAATAAAATCAGTCTTGGAACTTTGTGGACGGATGGTGTATGTGTATTACATTTTCCCTTTAGTCTTCATAAATTGACATTCTCATGCCAACCTCAATGAGTCAGCCAGTCTTCTCCATAATCTTCTATTTGAAACGAGCACTTAATCCCTTTGCTTTTCTTACATTGTACATTTCCTACCCTCTTCCACTTGCCTCACGTCATCTAACCAATGATTTCATAAGTACAGTATCACTTCAGTTTCTCTATAGAGCATATCTGGTTTTATCAGCATCACATCTAAAGTATTTTTCCCTTTTGTTGGTTCCATCATTTATTGATTCAGCTGTCCTTCCCAGATTTACTTATTAATCATTTGTTGGTCATGTATTCTGTCATTTTCATTCCCTTCCCAGTTTTTTTTTTTTTTTTTTTTTTTTTTTTTTTTTTTTTTTTTTTTTTTTTTTCAAAATGGCGCCCGGTAATGACGACGTAGTATTTTATTCTCCGAGTAAATTAACCGTAAAATGTGACGAAAAGTGCGGAAAATGTCGAAAATTAGTGAAAAATGGAATGTTGTGTGATTCATGTGATCGATGGTGGCATTATAAGTGCGGAAATTGCCCTAGAGACGTAAAAACTAATGAAAATGTTGACTGGATTTGTGAGCAGTGTGTTCGGAATGTTGTTGTTGGGGACGGCGTTGACGAAGCACCGAAAACAGTCGATGAGGAATATAAAAGTGCATTAGAAATTATAAACATTCTAAAAAAGGACAATGAGACTCTTAAAGTTGAAAATCAAGAATTGAAAGAAAGACTGCGATCGCTAGAATTTGGGACTGACCATTCTTCGAGTGATATACCGGTACAAGTAACAAACTCGAGCACGTGGTGTCAAGTAGTTCGTGGATGGCCGGCTAAGAAGAAATCTAAAACTGAATTTCCGGAAATAAACATTAGAAATAGGTTTTCTGCCCTAAATAATTTAATCCTGGAAGAAAGTGATCGCGCGCGTGAAACCAAATCATCGCGATCCGTTGCCGTGCCGAGTTTGAAATTTAGGCCTAGAATTCAGATTCAAGACCCAGTTAGGCCTAAATCAGCGAAGGTAGCTGTGTTTGGTGATAGCCAAGGAAGGGGAATTGCGGGAGTGATTAACGACGAGAATATAGCAGCAACCGGAGAAATATATCCAGGAGCTTCTATCAGCAGGGTTGTGGAAAACGTAGAAGCAGCAACTAGGAACTTCGGGAGCGGCGATGCAGTGCTTATCATCGGTGGGACGAACGACGTAGCTCGCGACGACGCCAAGAATGTAAGATCACAACTTAAACATACACTAGGGAAGCTGACCCACACTAACGTTTTTGTAGTGAACGTGCCCCACAGGCATGATTTGAGTAGAGATTCGTGTGTGAACATTGAAGTGGACAAGGTCAATACAGATATTGTTAAAATTTGTAAACATTTTCGGAATACTCAGGTTATTGAATGCAGCAGCTTTGAGAGATACTGTTATACAAAACATGGCCTCCATCTAAACAATTCAGGTAAACGAAAGATAGGAAATATTGTTCTAGATTTTATTAATCTTAAGATATGTACTGCAAAACAGGCAACTCCCTTGAGTTATAATACTGACCAGGAAAACTAGTAGAAAGAGCCAGCTATACTTTAAGCTGGCTCAGTCAACTAGAAAAAGAAACTCAGGATAGTAAGGAATTTCAAGTTACCCAATTGCAACAGTCAAGTTTTAGGGAGGAAGGGGGTCTGAGATTGCTCTTGGTAAACTGTCAAAGTGTAGTAAATAAACAATTAAAATTCGGTACATTGATGGAATCTTATGAGACTGATGTGGTGATAGGAGTGGAATCGTGGTTGAAAGAAGGGGTGGGTAATAGAGAAGTATTTCCAGAAGGGTACACAGTCTATCGTAGAGACCGAGGAGATAAAAAGGGAGGGGGGGTGTTTATTCTGGTGAAGGAAACTTACTGTTCACATGAATGGTTTACCGATGAAAGGGATGAAATATTAGGGATAAAATTAGTTTGTGATAATATGAAGGAGGTGGGAATTATAGGAACATACAGGCCTGGAAGAGAGGCAAGAGACATGGAAATCTTTGAAAAAATAATAGATTATACTTGTAAAAACAATAATAATGATATGGTAATAATTGGGGGAGATCTAAATTTGCCTGAAGTTGAATGGAAAGGAGCTGCAAGTGAAGCCCATGAACAGAAACTGGCAAATAAGTTAATTTGGGAGGGAGGATTTACACAAGTAGTACAAGAACCGACTCGTCTCAATAACTTACTAGATGTATTCTTGGTTAAACCATGGGAAATTGTTGATAAAACTGAGGTAATTGAAGGAATAGGAGACCATAAGGCTGTAATAATGGATGTAGGACTCGTACCAAAAAGGCTTAATAAGAGGGTTACACAAGACAAGAAATTGTACAGAAAAACTAAAGTTGATGAATTTGGGACTTACCTTAACTCACAATTCAGTTGTTGGATAAGTGAAGGGAGTAACGTGGATACACTTTGGGCTAAATTTAAAGGAATTATTTGGGAAGGAGAGAAGAGATTTGTACCTGTTAAGAAGGGTAAAATGACCTCAGACCCTGTTTATTATACAAGGGAAATAAGAAAATTAAAAAGAAAATGTAGAATAGTAAACAGGAAAATCAAAGAGGGTAGGGAGAGTAGAGAAACTAGAAAACAGCTAATGAGGGAACTGAATAGAGTGAAAAAGGAAGCAAAAGAGAATTATATGAATGGCATACTTCAAGAGGGTAATGACCACAAAGGGAAATGGAAGAAGCTCTATTCATATATCAGAAATCAAAAAGGAAAAGGAATCCAAATTCCTACAATGGTGGGAGAAGGGGGTGAACACTATTTAACAGATACTGAGAAAGCAAACCTATTTAGTAGGGAATTTAGAGATTCAGTAGATGATTGTCAAGAGTTGGAAACCGAAACAGAAGATAGAGAGGGAGAGAGACAGAGGGAAACAAGAAGCTTCTCATTCACAAACGAAGATATTTTCAGAGAAATCCAACTGCTTCAGCAAGGAAAAGCAGCAGGGAGTGATCAAATTACTGGGGAGGTATTAAAGACAATGGGGTGGTACATAGTGCCTTATTTAAAATTTCTCTTTGACTATGTCATAAATAATAGTGTAATACCAAAGGAATGGAAGGAATCTATAATAATACCAATTTATAAAGGAAAGGGTGATAAAAGGAAACCAGAGAACTACAGACCAATCAGCCTGACCAGTATAGTTTGTAAAATTCTGGAGAGTTTAATATCGAAGTACATCAGAGGGATATGTGATGATAAAAATTGGTTCATGAGGAGCCAGTATGGATTTAGAAAGAAATTTTCTTGTGAGGCACAACTGGTGGGATTTCAGCAGGACATATCAGATCAGTTGGATTCAGGAGGTCAGTTAGATTGCATAGCCATAGATCTTTCCAAAGCCTTTGATAGAGTGGAACATGGAATATTATTAAAGAAATTGGAGGGAATAGGATTGGACGTAAGGGTTACACGTTGGATAAAAGCATTTCTAAATTCAAGGGTTCAGAAAGTCAAAGTAGGAAATAATGTATCTCAGGAAGAGAAAGTTTGGAAGGGAATTGCACAGGGTAGTATAATCGGTCCGTTACTTTTCTTAATATACGCAAATGATTTAGGGAACAATATAACATCAAAAATAAGATTGTATGCAGATGACATAATTGTTTATAGAGAAATAAACAACATTGAGGATTGTTCAGAATTACAAAGGGACCTTGAAAGTATCCAACAATGGGTTGAAGAAAATAATATGAAGGTTAATGGAGGCAAATCAACTGTTACAACTTTTACAAACAGGAGCTTTAAAACTGAATTTGAATATACTTTGGATGAGGTAGTTATCCCAAAAGATGGCAAGTGCAAATACTTAGGTGTGAGATTTGAAAGTAATTTGCACTGGAAGGGTCATATTGATGACATTGTTGGGAAAGCATACAGATCATTACATGTCATAATGAGGCTACTTAAAGGATGCAACAAAGAATTAAAAGAAAAAAGTTACTTGAGTATGGTTCGTCCATTATTGGAATATGCAAACAGTGTTTGGGATCCTCACCAAGAATACCTAATAAAAGAAATAGATAGTGTGCAGAGGAAAGCAGCAAGATTTGTAACAGGGGATTTCAGGAGAAAGAGTAGTGTATCAGAAATGTTAAAGGAACTTGGGTGGGAAACTTTAAGTAAGAGAAGGGAGAAAACTAGACTTACAGGATTATATAGAGCATATATAGGAGAAGAAGCATGGGGAGATATCCGTGAGAGGCTTCAGTTGGAAAATAATTATATCGGCAGGACTGACCACAAATATAAAATTAGAAGGAATTTTAGCAGAAGCGATTGGGGTAAATTTTCATTCATTGGGAAGGGTGTGAAGGAGTGGAACAGTTTACCAGGGGTAGTGTTTGATCCTTTTCCAAAATCTGTACAGATATTCAAGAAGAGAATAAACAGCAACAGAGAAAATAAATGAAATGTTAGAGGGCATTCGACCAGTGCAGGTTATTGTATATAAAAAAATGTGTGTGAATAAATTAATTCCATCCCCTGGTCTAAGGAGTTTGGACAGCCAAAGTAGGGGACTGCCTGTAGGGGTGAAGTACAGTGGGGACTTCGAGGGCCCTGGGACCGCTACGGTAGCTGTGAAGGCCCTTCAGGAACTCTGAAAAGTGGTGGCAAAAGGGGCTCTGGTTAAGACGCAGCAGGTCGTTATGCTACTTAGGATCCAGAACGGGTAAAAAAGAAAAAATAGTAAATAAATAAATGCAATGTAAATATTAATGTTATACCAGTTTTATAGTATCATTTGAAACAATTCCACATACTGTATATCAGTTGACTATATTTGTAAGTAGGACAGGATATATTATAAGTAGAATTTTGTAAACAATATAAATTTATTAAGGATGAGCTGTGTGTTTAATAGAAAACATTGTTAGCGTAAATTGTATAATATTGTATTATAGGAAAAATTTTCTTCTCTTGTTAATTTAATATTTAGTGCTTGACAATAATGTATTTTAGTGTACCATTTGCCACCGAGGTAGACACCTCATTTGCAAATAAAGAGATTTTGATTTTGATTTGATTTTGAACATTTCGTAGGTTATGATCACCCGTTTCAACATTATTTCTGTTCGCGTCATTCTCCACAAAGTTGATCATTAGAAATAATTGTACATCACTGTTAAGAATGAGAAACATGAAATTTTAGATGTAGGCTCATCTACAAAGGTAATAGGCATTTTGATGTTTTTGAGGTGTACAGACCTTTAATTATTGAATAACATAATCGTCTGTGTGGGGAACAACACAGAAGTGAACGTGATTGTAGCTGGTGATAACAGTTTACTAAATGTCAACTGAGAAGGTACTCTGTGAATGACAGAAAGCATTACCAGCAAACAGTAAGTTAATCTGGGAAGGACAGTTGAATCACAAAGTGTGGGAGGCAACTAGAGGGAAGAATATTCTAGTGTGGTGCTGATAGAACCAGATGAGGTCTGTAGAGAAACCGATGTGGTAGATGGTGTAAGTGATCACAAAGCAGGATTTTTTTAATAGTTAAAAGTCAATGCAATAGAAGCAAAGGTTGTAGAAGTAGGAATATTAGGTAGTACCATATCGGTTATAAGAAAGGCATGAAAGACATTTTAATAAGTAATGATGATAGGTGAAAAATGGTAAATAAAAATTTTAACTGCCTTTGAGATGGCTTTAATTAAAGCATTTGTGATTTTTAATATAATTCGCTTTACGTTGCACAGACAGAGATAGGCCCTATGGCAGCGATGGGATAGACTAGGGCTAGGAGCGGAAAGGAGGTGGCCATGGCCATAATTAAGGTACAGCCCGGAATTTGCCTGGTGTGAAAATGGGAAACCACAGCAAACCATCTTCAGGACTGCCAACCATGGGAGTAAATCAACTGTCTTCCAAATGCAAGCCGACAGGTACATGACCCAAACCGCATGGTCACTCGTTCAGTTTAAAGCAGACAGTGGGATGATGGCAAATGTTATGAAATGTCAGGTTGTTCTACCAAGAAGAAAAGCCCTCACTTTCTTAACCTCTCAGCGTGGGATGACTTTCACCACCTGGCTACCCTGTGCTGCGGGAGGAGTATAGCACCAAGCATGCCATGAGGCAAGCTTTTGGTTGTATGTCATAGAAATTTATTATTAATCAAGAAAATGCTTTTGGTTGATCGGCATAAATGAAAAGCCGTTCAGTGAATTTTACCAAAATGCTCAGTTTCTTATTAGTGCATACACATAAACATCATAATTTAACACAAACAGCATAATTTACTGGAATTACCTAAGGTCAATGAAGTGGAGGAATCTTCTTATGCTTTCAAGTCGAACAAGAGACATGGCTGAACCAAATATGGGAGTGGCTAGTACCCGTTTAAAAAAAAAAATTTTTTTTAAGAAATAAGATCTCAGTGCAGCTTTCTGTACCGTGCTCATTAACATACAAAATGCAAAAACTACATACATTTCCTCTACAGTAACCAGTACACATTCATTTACCCTCAGTCGGAATGGAAATAACATACCGCATCACCACATGTGATGTTGAGCACAAATATCTGCCTATTCTACTATCATATTTGCGAACTCGACAGTAGAAAACAACAAATTGGGGCAAATATTAATTTATAGGAAGGGGAGTTAGGGATTGGAATAACTTACGTAGGGAGATGTTCAATAAATTTCCAATTTCTTTGAAATCATTTAAGAAAAGGCTAGGAAAACAACAGATAGGGAATCTGCCACCTGGGCGACTGCCCTAAATGCAAGAACAGTATTGATTGATTGATTGATTGATTGATTGATTGATTGATTGATTGATTGATTGATTGATTGATTGATTGATTGATTGATTGAATATTTTTCACAACAGGATACAAACTGTTCTTAGTAGCATTCTGTGACCCATTACCTACTATAAATATTTTCCTTTGTCCTCTGTACTTATCCATGTCTTCTCACACAAACCCACCATCAGTAACTTCACGGCCGATATTTTCCCGTGTATCAAAAGCAACTTCAATGTCACGATCACTATTTTCACTCACAAATTCAATATCCCTGTCCTTGTTTAACAACAGTAAACTTTCTGTATCATTATTCGGTAAAACACCACTAATTTTGTAATTCGTGATTACAAGAAAACGTAACCTGCCATGATGCCGACAACAGAACGTGTGTGTTTTTCAGACGTGATATCTGATATGTAATCATTAAAAACTCAATAGATATACAAATCAAATGTAAGATCAATACTTCACCTTACTACATTTGTAATAGTTCCAGAGCTATTCGCTAGATAGAAGCACAAAGCAGAAGCTGCTATGTTCATGCAATATAGGGCACTCCACGTTGAGTGATTAATTACCATGATGGAGTGAAAGTACATCATGGGGATCACTGTAAGTATGTAGGTATTAATATAAAGAAAGATCTTCATCGGGGTAATCACAGTAATGAAATTGTAAATGAAGGTTACAGATCTCTTCATGTGGGTATGAAGGTATTTAGGAGTTGTATTAAGGATGTAAATGAAAGGGCATAAAAGTAAGACCCCAATTGGGGTATGAGTCCTGTGTATGGTATCCGTACCAGGATTACTGTGTTCAATAATTGGAAAAAATCCAGTGGAAAGCAGCATGATCTGTTCTGTGTGATATCTGATGACAGAGTTGTGTTACAAAAATGTTGCAAACTTTGGGTTGGGAAGAGTAGGGAGGAAAGAAATGAGCTGCTTGACTCAGTGGTATGTTCTGAGGTGTCTGAAGATGTGATGTGGAATGTCATTGGTAGTTGAATAAATTCAATTGGAGATTTTATAAGGAGGAAGGATCATAATAGGAAGATAAAGTTGGAAGTGAAGAGGCCAAATTCGGGTGAATATTTGTCTATAGGAAGAGGAATTTGATATTGGAATAATTTACCAATGGAGATCTTTTGTTTCCAACTTCCTTGAAATCATTTAAGATAAGACTAGGAAAACATTGATGCAGAATCTGCCACCTGGCTATAGCACTTACCGTAGTGCAGATCTGTGGTGACTAATGGTGGTGGTGGTGGTGGTGGTGGTGGTGGTGGTATTGTTGTTGACAGTGTGTGTATTTATTGTGGTGAAAACGTATTACACCTTCATTTGTATAAGTAAATCTGTCTCTTATAGAGAATGCATGCTTCCTTACTTTTGGTTGTGGTTTTATATAGAGATGGCATGCTTCACTACTGGTGATTTTGATGTTATCTACATACCAGTTAGTCTACTGTAAAAGTTCATCATATTCAAAGCGTGGAATTGTAAATCTAGATTGATCTACAAAAGTGACTTCGCGTGATATCCTGTAGTTACCGGTGATCGGAACTTTTTGGCAGTGGTAACACACAGAGAATAAAGTAGTATACCAGTATATCAGTGCTCTGTAACCAGATCTCTGAAAAAAATGTTGTGAAGGATGTTGTTTTCTTGCTGCAGGTGCTCAGGGTCAACTACTTATTCTGCTGGAAGAACCAGGATGTGACCAGGGATTCAGGTATATACCGTAACATTAAGTTAAACGTGCTCTCCATCCAGGACCTCCAGGAAAAGATGCCTGTCATTCTGTTTGACATCTGTTGCTCTGCATATTCTGGAATGAAAGCGAGTTATTTTGCCCATAAGGCTAAGACTGCAAGCTTTATAGGGATGCTGCTATTAAGTCATCAGCATGAGCCACACTGTTTATCTATTCTGACGTTATGAGATGGTATCAGAAAATTATATCATTGCTGTTAAATACCGGCTGCCTTTATTCATATTCACTTGCAGACCTTGAAACTATTCTTCCTCGGACATCATACAATGGTTCCAGCGTTCATTTCACTGTTCAAAACACTCCTGAATGCCCTTCTTGGATAGTCTGTTGAGGGTACCTGAAACTGTATTGCTTAACTCCTAATCTCTATGAAAATGATTGTCCTGAAGCTCCTTTTTCAGTGTAGGAAATAGACTGAAATCACATGGTGCTAGTTCCGGTGAATAAAGTGGGTGTGGTATATCTTCAGTGCCCAGGGCGGAAATTGTTTCTGGAGGCCTGGCGGTGCGATGAGTGGTCGCATTGTCCTGATGAAGGACCTATCCCGTTTGAGCAAGTGTTGGTTGTTTTGCAACTCTCCTCCTCATGAATGGCCCTTCAATTCTTCACACTAATAATCAGCAGTAACGGTGTGTTGCTTCTTCATCACGTGATCATGTACGGTGTTTTGCTGATCAGGAAATACCTACATTTGCTTCAATCTTCATCTTCTTTGGTCTTAAAGGATGTTTCCATTGGGCACTTTCCTGTTTTGTCTCTAGGTTGTTTCATGCCATGTGGTGACTTTGACCAAAACCCTCGTTCACCCTTAAGCCCTCCACTTCCATTGTTGACTTGCCAGCACCCCGTGAGCTTTTTGTTCTAAATTTTATTTCATAAAAAGTATTTTGAGAGTCCACTTTTTTCAATACTGAACATTATATTCTTTTTCTAAAATCAATACCAATTACATATTAGTTACATTTCATCCTTTAATCTGTGACATCTTCAACTTCATTTTTTTTTCTTTTCAAGTTGCTTTTACGTCGCACTGACACAGATAGGTATTATGGCAACAATGGGACAGGAAAGGGCTAGCACAGTTAGGTATTATGGCAACGATGGGACAGGAAATGGCTAGGAGTGGGAAGGAAGTGGCCATGGCCTTAATTAAGGCACAGCCCCAGCATTTGCCTGGTGTGAAAATGGGGAAACAACGGAAAACCATCTTCAGCGCTGCCGATAGTGGGGTTCGAACCAACTTTCTCCCAAATACTGGATAGTGGCCGAACTTAAGCGACTGCAGCTCTCAAGCTCGGTCATCTTTATTCCAATATCAAAACAAATTCCGTTGAATCATTTATTTGGCATTTAACAACAAGTGTAAACGCCTTTGTCTTAATACATTAATATATACAAATATTCTCCAGATAAACTAAATGAGCTTACTCCAATAATAAAGCTATATAAATGTATGCTTTAAAAAACTACACACTTATACTCAAGTAAATTGACAAATATGCAAGTAACAACGAATGTGTATATATATATATATATATATTTTCTAAAGTCCATCACTGGTGCAGTGATCGCGTTATCCATCTACATTTTGTCAGTCCATCTCATCTTTGAATCCTGGTAACATCTGACAGAGAACTCTCATCCAGTTTTGGAAAAGATATACATTGAGAGATTAAAACCAGATCACATTAACGATACACTATGTATAAAAAGGCTATTTCTCACTTGTAGTCTTAAAATATAACATTTAGAATGTTTTACATTATTATCCTTAAAAACGTCTTCTGAGACATCATTCCCGAAGTTGATGATGCAAGAAAAGTGTCTGTATAAGGCAATATGCTACTATTCTCATGCCTGGTGGACTTAAAAAATATCTATTGTATAAGTAGTTGTAACACTATCCTACACCACAATAACACGCAGTTACCTACACATGGCAGATGCCGCCCACCCTCATCGGAGGGTCTGCCTTACAAGGGCTGCACCCGGCTAGAAATAGCCACATGAAATTATCATAGTAGTTGTAACAAATTCAAGTGTATTTATGACAATAGTAGCATATTGCCTTACGCAAACTCTACGACTGTTTATCATCGACTTTGGTGAATTACATCTTATCAAACCTTTTTAAATGTAATAATGAAAAAAATTCTAATTTATATATTTTAAGATTACAAGTGAGAAATAATGTTTTATATGTAGTGCATCATTTATGTGATCTGGTTGTTTAATCTGTCAATGTATATCTTTTCCATATTTTCTTGCGATCGTAGCTGAAGATGTCCCAGATTAAGGGACAAAACATGCACTACTCTATTTGATATGTAATTGATGTTGCTTTAAGAAAGCAAATATATTACTCAGTACTATAAAAAGGTGGACTTCTCTGAAAATGTTTTTTATCTTACACTATAAAATACTTCAGTGTGGGCTTCAAAATGAAATTTTTTACCTGTAATGAGCTTTTTGTTTGTCGTTTGCCGCACGAGGCATTCACTTCGCTGCGACTTTGCGCTAGCCAAGAACATTGTATATGATGTCTTCAGTTGATCCAAAGGAGATAGTGGAAACCGTTTATTGCGACATCACTTATGACTTATTGGATACAACGACTAAATCTGATGATTTAGTCTAAATCCTATATAAACAATGTGTTCAAAAAATTGCTTAGTACGCCATCGCTTATTACGACATTTCATATAAAAGGCCGTATTTCTATCACATTTTCGGAGCAATGTATCGGCTGTAACGCCCAATGTTGATTTTTGTTTGTTAGTATTTGGAAACTGCTGACAACACTAAAAAGCTTGTTTTCCAATTCCTCAATCAATCAGTCACTACTGATCTGCATTTAGGGCAGTTGCCCAGGGGGCAGATTCCCTTTCTGTTGTTTTCCTAGCCTTTTCCTAAATGATTTCAAAGAAATTGGAAATTTATTGAACATCTCCCTTGGTAAGTTATTCCAATCCCGAACTCCCCTTCCTATAAACGAATATTTGCCCCAATTTGTCCTCTTGAATTCCAACTTTATTTTCATATTGTGATCTTTCCTACTTTTAAAGACACCACTCAAACTTATTTGTCTACTAATGTAATTCCACGCCATCTCTCCACTGACAACTCGGAATATACCGCTTTCAAAGCTTGAACATCCTTACAAAAAGCGGTGAGTTGTGTGTGTGTACTGTCCATTTGACTCGTGAAACGCTTGTCCATCTCGGCTTGTGTGCATTTCATAAGTCCACTTCCGCATTGAGTTTGTTTACGTCCGATTTGAACGAGTCCCTAAGGCTCTCTTGGATTTGTTATAAGAATCTCTGCTTCCTTAAACTCCAATGCTGCCGGGCTGAGTGGCTCAGTCGGTTGAGGTGCTGCGCTTCTGACCCCAACTTGGCAAGTTCGATCCTGGCTCAGTCCGATGGTATTTGAAGGCGCTCAAATACGTCAGCCTCGTGTTGGTAGATTTATTGGCACGTAAAAGAATTCATGTGGGACTAAATTCTGGCACCTCGGCATCTCTGAAAACCATAAAAGTCCTGCACACACTTTCCCCACATGTCTAACAATGGAATCCCCCATGACCATAGCCTCAACCCTACCCACCTCATTAGATCCCCTCCCCTCCTGGTCAGCTCTATCTTTCCTGACAGCTGCAGAAGTAGCTACTTATTTTCAGTAAAGTTATGTTTTTTTGAAGTTTTAACTTTATTCTGTTAATTAACCGTGTAAATGTGCAGCGTAAAACTTACAGCTTTTACCAGTTAAAGAGAAAAGACCGTTTTGTGCAAGTATTGCCTATAATGACCGTTAATTGATGGTCCCTCTGGAGTCATTACAACCAGTTTCAACTGTATTCATAATTACTGGAACCTGTGCAATCGCGTCACAATGGTCTTCTTGCACAATGACGTCGATCGTGTTGACATCGACATTGGTCTTCGAATTTGAGGGCCATCCGGGGCATAGCGATCCTCGAGGGCTGTTTAACCCTCCCTAATTCGTTGATGCAACTCAAAGACCCGTTTTTTTCCCATGGCTTGCTCTTTGTAGGTTAGCTGCAATGTTTCCTCTTTTTGTGATGGAAGTTTGTTGAGGAGAGGGCAAAATCTAACTGATGCATGCCGCTGCAACTTAAAATCCATGCTGGGTACAGTTAACATGTTCTTTCCCTCCAACTGAACACCTTTGTGCACATGATGTGCATGGTGTTGTCACTCAGGATCTGGCTTCTTCAGTATTGCCAACACCAAACTCAAGTGTGGGAGCATTGAACAGCTATAAAATCATTCTAGTTATTTTTTGATATGCCTCCATATATTACTTAGAATGTGAACCATGTGAGACAGTATTAATTTATTAAAAGACAGGGTGGGTGCGATGTAGCTCCCCAGTTTTAAAAGCCCTTAAGTTGTTTTGTTAAGATATATTTTCACACGGAACAAGTTGCGGACAATGAGAATATGTGTACCACACTAAAATTCCAACATACGTTCCTGCGTTGTCGGCCAAACGACGTAAACATATAGGAATGCCATCATTTGAGTTCTGTAGGAAAATCTGAAGTACATTTCCTAGGGCAACTCTGGTTCTCTCCTCTAATTTGTCCAGAGTGCATGGCTTTGTTCGGTACACTTCTTCTTTGGCCCAACCCTACTAAAGGAAGACGCAAGGGAATGAGGTCGGGACTTCTAGCAGGCCATTCATGTGGTCCTCGCTATCCTGGCCAACGTCCTGGAGAGTGTTCATCCAGCCAGTCATGAATGATTAAGGCAAAGTGAGGTGGTGTTCCACCTTACTGAAAAATTACATGCTCAAAGTAGTCCCATTGTGATATCTGGCAACACATACTCATTCAGCATCTGGCGATACCGGTCGCTGTTCATGGTGTCTTAATATGAATGGACCATTGATACGACCTGCGGTCATACCACACCGGACTGTCAATTTTCGTAGACTTTGGAATTCTTCATCCGTCATTCCTGGATTTGTTTCTGCCCAGTAATGGCAGTTGTGTTGATTGGCATACTTCCCAACATTAAAAACCGCCTCATCACTCCAAATTACACATCCGACCAATTGTTATGCCATGACAGCATAATTTCCCCATATGCCATTCGCCCGTCACAATCCTCCAACGATAACTCCTGAACATAATGGGGTTGCTAGGGTCCCCAGCCCAGGTCCTTCTTTAACACAACCCGCACTGTATGTTTGCTGATTCCACTCTCACGAGTTGCCTGGCGTGTTGATTTACCAGGACTGCGAGTGAATATCTCCCTCACTGCCGCTAAATTTTCTGGAGATTATGCTTCCTAATGTTTTTGGTTTATTCAGAACTGACCCAGTTGTCGTTAGCTTAGTGTGACAATTCCAAATGGTTTTGGCATCAAGTGAGGTGTGAGGGATTAACACCCCGCCACCATCACTAAACAAGGGCTACAGATTGCCACACTTTAAACCGCGAAGCAACCTAGGCGCACTCTGTTAAAGTCAACCTTTCTGCCATCTTGTCATTCACTGGAAGAAGATGCTACTGAAGATAGGGTATTCGCAGGGGTACTGCAACAAAACAAAACAACTTTCATTAATAAATATTAACAATTATAAAACCTATAGACATTTAAAACTAGGGAGCTACTTCTCACCCACCCTGTAGAAGATAAGAGACTCAGCTGTACAGTAGTGACTAATCAACTAAGTGACTTCCCAAATTATAGCAGAATTGGAGATATGATGGAATTGTTAGTGTAACCACTATGGATTACACGGCACAAGGAACAGTTATAATAATTGTTACGGAGTTATCCGTGGAAAGCAGAGGTGAAAGAAGGTGCGGGCTGGAATTGGTCTCAACAACAAAATTAAAGTTAATTTAAAACTTCAACAAAGGTTATATTTTCTTTTCCAGAATCACTCAATAACAAAGTATAACAGGTACCAAGTAGCAGAACAACAAATTAAGAAATTACAATTACAGTTCGTTACAGGATTTGGGCTTCGAGCCCCGTTTTTCATCCCTGAGCCCTCAGCTCACAACCACGAATTACCAAAGGGCAGAAAACCCCTTCATACCAAGGAGCACTTGCCCCTAATTAGAATGTCAAGCCTCCTAGAGGCACGCACAGATCAAATTAGGAAAGAGCAGTCCGGCTCTCAATTTTACAATCCTATCAAAGGCCACAACAAACTTCACTCCTAACTGCCCTCAAGGCACACATACAGTGAAACAGGGGTATCTTGTACCCAACCTACAGGGCCTTCACATGAAGAAAACAAAACTTTGGGTTAATTAAATGGCCGAAAAAACCAAATTGATTGGAGTCGTAGCTTGCACTCCCACATGAAACTTCGTAAAACCTAGGTGGCACTCGGCCAGTTATACAGGGGCTAATCCCATACTAGGGAGGTGACTCGTAGAAGAATAATTTATTATATTAAGAAGAGAAGAAAATCAGTTATGAAAACGCAGTCACCTCAAAACAAGATGAGTGGGAGCTCGAGAGGATTAAGCACTCTCTATCCCAAATTGTGGTTAATTTACATGAATATAGTAAGGTTTACATTGAAAAGGATTCGAACCTTCCCCGCGGGTTAAAACTGCTGAGCTAGAAAGAAATAAAGTTCTTAAACGG
This sequence comes from Anabrus simplex, assembly GCF_040414725.1. Classification (NCBI taxonomy): domain Eukaryota; kingdom Metazoa; phylum Arthropoda; class Insecta; order Orthoptera; family Tettigoniidae; genus Anabrus; species Anabrus simplex. The sequence continues at coordinate 42,678,875 of NC_090266.1, read as the reverse complement.
CCATTACCTTGTTGATGAACTGCTGCCCGAAGAAAGAGGCGCTTCCCGCCCCCTGCTACATAATCACACACTAAGCAAGCTGTCGATGAAGTGGCGACGAGCCATGAACCTCAGCAGTTTTATACGCTCGGGGAAAGTTCGAGACCTTTCGTGAATAAAACAGTCCCGCCCACTACCTTTTATTGGTCGGCTAAAGATTACCTATCAAAACTGAAGAAGAAAACTAGGATTGGTGGAAAATTAATTTAGAAAATTCAGGATTGGCTGAATTCAAAACTGGCGGAAACAGAGATCAATATTGCCAACCCAAAAAATGAAAGAAAGAAATTTAACAAAGAACAGACTTATGGATACAAACTTTCTTCAAAAACAGTTCGTTCACTTCGCACCAGGGTGCACAGTTATAGTTTTTATGTAGTGACATCTAGAAGAGAATGTCCACACTTCATGCTACAGAGCAAACAAACACAAATCGAAATAGACACAGTTCAGAACACTTCAAAATTTACAGTAGTGACATCTTCCAAGAAACCTTTGATTTAATACAGATTTTAAAGTTCAGAGTTTCTCCTGTAGGGGATACCTTTTAGGCGCACAATTTAAATTTGCGGGGTCGGGGTGTACCAACTGGTACAATAATAATAATAATAATAATAATAATAATAATAATAATAATAATAATAATAATAATAATAAAAATAAAAGGATTTAAACTTCATGAGATTTGGAACACTTGATGGTAAACAAAACACACACTACAAAGGGCACTAGGAAAGTTTTGCAATACGCAAAAACGTTTGGCTGAACACCCCTGCTATGGTGAGGGATGAAAAGAGGGGTGAAAACCGGTCTAGAAAACAGCAAGACACGACCTTCACACCAGTTGTTACCAAGCAGTGGGATTGAAAGCAAGTTATGATGTCAGTCTGGTCTAAAGGTGAATATCACGCAATTATCCACTACAGTTTTGCTCGTGGATTAACTGTTGACCAGTGCCTGGAGGAAATGACTCTTGTGCTGTGGAATGACTGTTCACATGAGACAACAATTTTCCGCTGGTACAAAGAGTTCCAGAGGGGACATTTTTTGGTTGAGGACGATCCTCATTCTGGGTGACCATCTGAATCAGTGACTGAGGAAATCATTGAAGCTGTGAGGAAATTTTTCCAGCAAGAGTGGCGGCTGACATATTGGCAGGTAGAAGAGACCGTCCACATCCCTGCATCAGCTTTTCATTCATTTCTACACTACCATCTCCATGTTAGAAAGGTTTGTTCCCTTTGGGTGCCCCATTCACTTTCAGAGGAACAAACGGCACATCGAGTGAAATGGTGCCGAAAAATGCTAAAACAGTTTGAAAATGGGACTTTGCGTAACGTCAGTAGCATCGTTACAGGTGATGAAAATTGGCTTTATTATTACGATGTCCCAACAAAATCCCAGTTGTCAGTTTGAAGATGAGGGTACTCCTGTGACTGTGCGAAAGTCAAGGTCAGTGAAGAAAAGGATGATAGCAATATTCTTCACTAAACTGGGCATCCTGACTCGGGTTGTGTTAGAAACATAAAGGACAGTTACTGCGAAGTGGTAGAGTGAGACTTGTCTGCCTCGGGTCATCCAGGCTCTCAAGCAGCTCCGTCCAATGTCACGGCTCAGCGCTTGGCTCTTGCATCACGACAATGCTCCAGCACATCGTGCTAATGTAACAATGGATTTTCTTGCCAGATCAAGGTTGACAGTGCTTGATCACCCTCCATACAGTCCTGATCTTGCCCCATGTGACTTCGCACTCTTCCCAGAAGTGAAGATGAAGTTGAAAGGGTGGCATTTTTCATCCAACGAGGAGCTTCTGGCAGCATGGAATCAAGAGTGTGAAAATATAACTGAAGAAAAGTGGCAGAGTTGGTTCAGTGACTGGTTTCGATGTATGGAGAAGTGTATTGAGTGTGGTGGAAATTATTTTGAAAAAGTCTAAAGCGTTCACTCACATTGCGAAACTTTGCTAGTGACCTTTGTATTAATACTCCAGAAACAGCGTAGAGGAATTAATACCAGGTTAACAAACATGACTACAATAGAAAAGGAAATGGAAAACAGGCTGGAAACCCTACAAGGTCCATGAGCAGGTAGTGCGTTGCGGGGAAAATGAAATTAACGGTGATCGATTTCAGAACACTTAGATTTACAGAATAAACGAAAGCAGATTAAGGTACAAAACAAATTAATTAGCACAACAGCCAAAATAACATATGGAATCAAAATCATGTAAAATAGTTCCTTTTATGTACAATAAATCATGACAGTCAGTTATTGGAATTACAGACTATGGCCTTTTACAGTTACATTTAAGAAAATTAAATCAATGTGAAAAGTATACCATTTACTAAGGGTTTCAAATTAAATTTAAGAAAATGGAATCAACGTGAAAATTATACAGTTTGCAGGGGCATGTTGAAACATTTACTAAGAGACAAATAGTTGCAAGAAAAATAAAATTTAACGTAGAGGCCAATTAAGTTGCTGCCTTTCCTAAAACACTTCAGTAAAACGTGCATAGCTTTATCTGGTGTATATTAAATTGTCGCTGGACTACAGGAGGCAAACCCAAGGGAAATCAAATCTTTACATATTACTTATAAGACCTTACACCAACATTACATTTACATCTAATTAGAATCTGCAAAACGAGAACAGGGAATTGCCTCCTTAGATAAAATATATATGACTCCCGGAAAGGGTTAAGTCATTTCGAAGTTAAAAATTGGTGAATGCGAAGTACTGTGGGCAAACTCTGGTGCACAAATTAAAATGTACCATAATAAAATTTACATTAAAGTTAAAATCCAAAAACAGAAACAGAAACAGTGCTCACCCAGAGGGCCGCTGATCCCATCACGGGTCAGATGGAGAAGACGTCTGCTCCCTTTGCCGGTCAGAAGTCAAAGACCCGCACACTAGAGATGCTCTCACGAAGAAACTTTGTTATTCTAGCCTATCACAAAGCTCTTCTAGAATAATCTTTCTGATGAACCAGCATCTTACAGGAAATGAGGAAATGATTGGAAAAATATTCCTAACATTTACATGTGGCAGTACACCGTGCTTCACAAGTTACCTACCTCATTAAACCATCTTGTTACACAATAAACACAGTTTTTTAAATCAAAATTGTCCATACGTATTTGTTTTCTACAGTAAATCCAAAATAATGTAGTAAACATTAAGTCCATTGTCCATCTTAGCGCATAATTTCTTCAATTTACATAAATAATTTATAGAGTTCACATTCCCAAATTAAATAACACTGTCCTTGGCGTACAGAAAATAAAATGATGATTATTTTATATTGTACAAAACAAAATTACAAAAGTTCTTTTAGTCCTCATCCAGAGCGATAATTTTAAATATTACACTCAGTTAATTTTTCATGGCGAAGCAAAATAAACAGATTTTATAAAACCAAATGAAGACAATGACTTTTGTCCTTCGGTAACAATTAGCAGAATCCACGCTAAGCAGTAGAAGTGAATGACAACTCGTCAGTGTGCTGGCAAGGAGAGGTTTACCAGGGCATTCAAATAGGAAAAGAAATATACCATACGGCTCCTTAACAAGAATATATTTTAACAAAAACCAGAATAACTCAATTTGTCATAGGCCGTAAAGTTCCATGTACATTAATACTGTGGGACTCGGTAGGTTAGTTTTCAATATGATTTATAAACAGAATGCCAAAGTATTCACTCAAATATTTGACAAGCAAGTAAGTACAGTAAGTCAGTCCTAGCAAACTAACTTCGTAGAAATCATTACAGTCGTATTCATTAATAGATATTCTGACCGTCAAGGGAAAGTTCAAAAGTACATTCTAATAAGATACAACAACATTGTTTAAACGACATGAGGTTTGAGTAAAACTTTGTAAAGGAAATTTAATAATTAACAGTATCCTTATAATAAGTTATAAGTGCATATTGCAATAAAACAGCATCTTAATACGTGAATCTCAGCTCCATATACATAACAAATGTGACCTGGGAAACACCTGGCGATAGTGGCTATTTTTTTCAACCCAATCTTGTTCCATTCATTTCTAGCCCCTACTTTATATTGCTTGAAACAAATGCATTTTTTACCAGTTAAACAGTCATTTTATAAAGTTAGTCTATATTAAAGCGTCTATCACTTGTGCCGTTTGCTGTTTGTGTTGTCATTTGTGATTCACACATTTTTCACCAACTATGCCTTATCCTACCTCTTAGACAGGGTGGCCCATTTAGAACTTTCACCGCAAATATATCTGGAACAACAGGAGATATTGAAAAATGACTTTCACGAGCATGAAGGCAGGGAACGGGCTAATTAAAGTAAATACTATAAGCCCGAGTATTGGCGGGTAAACCATAGACTTAACTGACAGGAGGAAATGCGTGTCAGGCACTAACCGTCTAGTGCATAACAAAGTATCGACGCGAAGATCCATGGTATGCCTAGAAAGCTAGTGGTAGTGTCTTCAAATTGCTTTCAACTATCGAACGAGCCTCGGATGGAGATAAAAAATAATACTGAAATTGACAAAGTCTTCGAGCATATCTAGCAGGTATGACGACCAACATGGCTCCGATGAAAGACAGATATGTCCGAAGAACAATGTAAGAATTGGGACTATGAATATTTTGACCCTGACTGGTAAAACTGAAGAACTTATCGATATGATGAAGAGGAAAAATCTTTCCATATTGGGAATGAGTGAAACAAAATGGAGAAAGGCAGGTAGCAAAATTCTCAGATGGGTACAAACTAGTATGGAGTGGATGCGAAGAAGAGGCCAGAAATGGTGTAGCTTTCCTGATAACAAAAGACATGGACATCATTACTGAAGTATCCTATAAGAATGATAGGATCATTAAATTATCTATGCAGCTGGAGTCCACAAATTACACGGTAGTGCAGGTATATGCACGACAGGTTGGATGTAGTGCTCAAGTGAAGGAACAATTCTCTTAAGATCTAGAAGATATAATTGATGAAGAAAATGTCATCATCATTGGGGACTTAAATGCACAAGTTGGGAGACAGACAGACTTGAGGAAATCATTGGACCACATAGGTTTGAGAACAGAAATGCAGAATCCGAACATCTGTTGATTTGTGCAGAAGAAATGGATTGATCATCAAAAATACCTTCTTCCAAAAACAAGAAAGCCACAAGATAACAAGATATAGCTGGGATGGAAAACATAAGTATTTCGTCGACTATGAAAACCTACAACCTGTTATCCAGTCTTTGACCGGGTCAGGGATGTAATGAATGAATCATATATAGGCTATTATTACAATGGGGTCGCCACTCTCAAGGTGATTATTAATGAGTGATAAATGCTATGAAATGAGAATGGAGAGTGTTGCTGGAATGAAAGATGACAGGGAAAACCGGAGTACCCGGAGAAAAACCTGTCCCACCTCCGCTTTGTCCAGCACAAATCTCACATGGAGGGACCGGGATTTGAACCACGGTATCCAGCGGTGAGAGGCCGACGCGCTGCCGTCTGAACCACGGAGGCTCGTTCGTCGACTATATCATTACAAAATAAGGAGGAGGGAAATATGTAACTGATGTCAAAGTTATCCCCAGTGAGAGTATGGGCAGTGATCATAGATTATTGATTGCAGAGCTAAATCATGTGGCTAACACAACCCTGAAGAAAAGAAAAAGAAAATGTAAAGTGAAGACTTGGAAATTAGAAGAAGCCAAGCTAAAGGAAGAATATAAAATATGGGTACAGGGACAATTACCAAAGGGGGAAATGAATATAGTAGATGAAGAATGGAAATTTTTTAAAGATACTTTGGAACCTAAGACCTATGTGGAGTAACAGGATCGACTATGAAAGAAAAATAGACACCTTGGTGGAATGACAGAGTCAGATTAGCTATAAAAGAGAGAAATTGGGCAAAAAAGATGCTAGACAAAGAAAAGCAAAGAGTTGCACAAGATCCAGGTGGCCAAGAAATGACTAAAACTATGGGAACTCTACAGGGCAAAAAAAACTTACAGCTAAGAGGATAGTAAGAGAAGAGAAAGAGAAAAAATGGTATGAGTTTGTGAAGAAGTTGGAAGAGGACAGCAGAGGGAACAAGGAACTTCTTTACAGAGTAATTAAAAACAAGAGAAATAACGTAGAAGACATCAAGGTAATAGAGCAGGACAATGGATCAGTAGTACGAGAGGAAGATGGCATCAGGAGAAAATTCAAGACCTTCCTTGACAAGCTCCTGAATGGAGAGGCATCAAATGTAATTCAAAACAGAGAAGAATCTGGAAAAAGTGAAGAGCCCAGCAATAATATGGAGCCACCAATCACATGGCTGGAGATAAAAGCCTTAAAAGTATGAAGAAAGGGAAAGTTGCAGGAATAGATGAGTTAAGTGTGGACATGTTGAGAGCAGGAGGAACCCCAGCAATCCAATGGCTATATAGACTCCTAAATGTAGTGTGGCAGCAAAATATCACCCCAGAAGACTGGAAGAAAGGTATTATTGTACCTATATTCAAGAAAGGCAGTGGACAGAAATGTACCAACTACTGTGGCATCACTACTCTCTCATGGACTAAAAATTCTGGAAAAAATTATAGAGGATAGATTGCGAGAAATTGTAGAACCACTTTTAGAAGAGGAACAAGATGGCTTTAGGCCTGGAAGATTAACAACAGATCTTATATTTGCTATCAGGATGCTAATGGAAAAACATTGGGAAAAAGATAAGCCTTTATATCTACTGTTCCTTGACATTGAAAAGGAAGGGAGCGTATTTGGGAGTGTTTGAGAAGGCTCAAAGTTCAAGACAGTCAAATTTCAAAAGTTGAGGTGCTTTACGAGAAAACTGGAAGCTGTGTACAAGTCGGTTCTGGACTGTCAGACTGGTTTGAGACAAAAAGGGGAGTACAGCAAGGTAGTGCTTTGTTGCCCCTATTATTTATCATTGTAATGGATACCGTATTAAAGGCACTAAAAGAATAGGGGCAACAAAACTTAATAGCATTTGCATTTGCAGGTGATGTAGTAATTTGAGGTAACTCAGAGAAAGATGTGGAAGAGAGACTGCACGGGTGGAGTCAGGAGTGTGAGAGATATGGATTAAACATCAACAAGGCTAAAACGATGGTGTTGAAGGTACAGAAGGGTGACAATCAGCCAGAAATTATTATAAAAGCCACTAAGCTGGACAGTGTTACAGAATTTAAGTACTTGTGTAGTATAATGTCCAAGGATAACTTAGCTAAATATGGAGAAAACAGTTGAATCATGAAAGCAATACATTTTTACCTCCAAGTAAGACAGCTGCGATGGGATAAACAAGTACCACTCAAAACCAAGTTGACACTGTAAAAATCATAATACACCCCTGTCCTCGCATACAGCCTGGAAACCACTACATTGACAAGAAAGGACAACTCGAAACTCCAAGCAGCAGAAATGAATTTCTTACACACAATGATCCAAAAGACCAGGAAGGATAAAATCAGGAATGAAAAAGTCAGAGAAGACATAGGACTAGAAGACTCCTTACTCCAGAAGATCCAAAAGGCAAGACTGAAGTGGTTTGGTCATGTGAAAAGAATGAGTGCCTATAGGTCTGCAAGAAAGGAGTATGAAAGAGAAATAAGGGGAAAGAGACCAGTGGGCAGACTTAGAGAAAAATGGACAGACTTAGTGAAGAAGGATGTAGAGGAGAGAGGACAGGATTGGGAGCGGATTGTGAACAAAGAATGGGAAACTGGAGTTGGTCAACGATGATGATGATGATGATGATGATGATGATGATGATGACTATAAGCCAGTCAAAAACGTAAGAAAATATTATTTTCAACATAAAGTTATGTTTTTTAAATGGACACCCTATATTATTTCTTTTGCAATCGTTAATATAAAAAATCACATAAGGAATGGTGTTTGTTTCATTGCAATGGGTCAATTACATACCAAGGTATTGCAACGCAGATCTGCCAACCCTTCCAATTTACCCAGAAACTTTCCGTCTTTTAACTCGTATTCCGATTTTGCGATTTATTTTTAGTTCTTCCTATTTTGACCAATATGACCTCATGTACAGTCAATACTCTTCCCCTAGGATAAAGGATACATTCTTATGTGCTTGTATAATTTACCCAACCTCATTTTCAAGCATTTGTATTTGATGCTTTGTCTCGCGAGTGTATCGTCTGTCGCCTTCATGTATCGTGTTTCCTGCTCGCTACAGCAGCATGTGTGCTTTACAGCCGGGGGATTCGGGACGACAATCGTCGTATAAGCAAGAGAGGCTAGCGACTCAGTTAACTAGGACGAAAGAATTAGTTTCTTATCGTGTGGTTCTCACACTATTAACATCGTTTCTGTGCGTAATTTCATTGGAGTTGTATGCCACAGGTTTTTATTAGCTGTTTTATGCTTTTCGCCATGTCAGAATAGTATGTTAATATATGAGACATACCGATCTGTTTTGTATGTGGTAGTTTCATGTGTTTCAGTGCATTTTTGTTAATTCTTACTTCATAATTTTAATGAGTTGAATGTATTTCAGGGAGTTTTGTCAGTGACAGTTTGTGGTATTTTCTCTTCACGCTATGGCCAAAAAACATAAAACGTTTCTCCAAGTGTTCAGAGATACCGACAAAATTAAATTTCCGTTCATTTTGCAGTCTAATAAAGGAAACTATTATGCAAATCACTTCGGGAGATAAGTTTTATTTCGAGATATAGAGAATACCATTTTTGAGTATGTATAACACATACCGCAATTGAATCATATGTATTTACGGGCTTTTACTGAATACATTATGTGTAACGGTACCGGTACTTAAAAATATACAATGAAACTCTATTTCACGGCATCACTTTAATTGTAATACTTATTATAGTACCTTTTTAGAAGACAGGATACAGTACATACAGTAGTGAAACAAGAAACATAGCTCTGTTAACATGTTTGGAAAAAAATCCGTTAGTCTCTTCTGTTAGTTGCGGTTAACCTTTCCTCCCTTCACGTTGAAACTTCTTGTCAATACCACGCAGCTGAGTTTCATAAATGGAGCTTGTCATCCGCAACTTCTGGGCTTGTTTCGTACGTGACTGGTAATTAATTGACACCCGAGAAATGGCGAGGCTTTCCTGATTTGCCGATCACTAGAAGTTAGAGTTTTTTGGTTCCCTTCATATTAGTTTCCAGCTTGACTGTAACCCATCCTTTACTTGTTAACTGTTGCTCACAAACCACAAATGCCATCCTGCACAGTTAATGTTGCACAAAATTTGAGTTATAGAGTATTTTTTGCTTCAAGGAAGGAAATGTTTGCTTTGAGAAATTAGTATAACCGAATTTCGAGAAAGAGATAAATACACGTGAAGAATAGGAGACACGGCCAGAAAATCTAAGTTAGTTTGAGTTACTGAAAATTGAAGTAATGGAGGTTCGAGATATCGAGGTTCGACTGTATTTTTATTCGTATGTATGTGTCATAAATGAGTTATTAGGTACATTTTCTTGTAACCATTTTAATGAATTTTTTTTTCAGTTTAAGAGTTTCAATTCACATTGTAACTGTAGATACGTATGCCTTTTATCCTGTCCTTTTTTCACTTTGACCGTGGCGCAATATATGTGATGAAATCCAAGGAATAATCTTCCTATTTTTGATTTCTCCAAGTTGGCAGCTATGGCGACGTGAAGTTGACGCTTGAGAGAAACGAAACGCGCAGCTGTTGCACATCCCGAGATTCAAGCGCGAACCTCACATTCCTCTTAATCGTGATATGATTGACGTACTATGATGCGACAGGCGCTGTACGTAATGTTATTTGCACTGTTATTAAGAGGCTTGAAACAATACCTATTTCCGGTTACACACAATGGAATATAAAGAAAGGGTATGCTCGTTCTTGTTCTATTGATCTCTACTACTGTACAGTACTAGAATGGACATAATGCTAATGAAATTGAATATCACTGAGCGGGGTATTACAAAATCAATCGCTGACCAATGATCTAGCAGAGGGGGAAAATGCTGGTTTACTGTATGTAGTTGTACGTCATTTACATAATGTTACATGACAAGTACAAGGCATGTTACAGAACATTTTAAATTACAACATTACAATTGAAATTTTGCACATGGTGAAGTGATGACATAAACGTATGTTTGTACAGTAGTAGGTACAAAACAAACTTCTCAGTAACACACAAACATGTAACTTTGCTGTATGAATTATGTACATTCTGAAGTAGTACAATACAGAGTACTGTACTGCCCCCTTATTACCTGGCTAAACTCAGCCACTGAGCGAGAGATCCCAAGGGGGAACGTTCGTTCATGGCTTTCCGATTTTCTAGAGGTATTTAAGGGAAAAGGATGGACGACCAAGTACAAGTATAAATTGTAATGCAACATTTCTGACATTCATTCACATAAACACCTTTTGAAAAAAACAATTCTTGCTGGTTTTAAAATTTTACAATAATTTCATTGTATCCTGTCTTCTAGTAGTGAATTTACATAATTCAGAATGATCTTCGTTGACGTAGACAACGGTTAGGCTCTGGAAGAAAGATAATATAAACTCAGGTTAGGCCTTTACTGCCTTTAAAATATAAAATTAAAATATGGATTGAGCCTCCTATATCTCACATTAGTATTTACAAAATCAGCTGGCAGTTATCTCAAAATTAAACTTGAAAATTCCACTTATCCATTAAAGATTTAACACGTGGTCATTCTTAACTAATGATCAGTTACATTACTTTCAAGGTTAAATGCAATCGCTTAAGTGTGGCCAGTATTCAGTAATCGGGAGATAGTGGGTTCGAGCCCCACTGTCGGCAGCCCTGAAGATGGTTTTCCGTGGTTTCCCATTTTCACACCAGACAAATGCAGGGGCTGTACCTTAATTAAGGCCACGGCCGCATCCTTCCACTTCCCAGACCTTTCCTATCCCATCGTCGCGATAAGACATATCTGTCGGTGCGACGTTAAGCAAAATAGCAAAAAAAAAATATTTAAAAATCACTGTAGGTAACACTAGCTTAAGAAATCCTACTATTGGATATGAGTCTACTTCAAAGTCACAATTAATTAATTATTGTTATCATTAATTGTCATTGAAATTTCTGATAACATTTATCTTAGATAATCTCACGATCGTGTTCACGGAATCGACGTATTCAAAAATCAGAATCTCTTTATTTGCAAATGAGGTGTCTACCCTGGTGGCAAATGGTACACTAAAATACATTATTGTCAAGCACTAAATATTAAATTAACAAAAGAAGAAAATTTTCCTATAATACAATATTATACAATTTACGCTAACAATTTTTTCTATTAAACACACAGCTCATCCTTAATAAATTTATATTGTTTACAAAATTCTACTTATAATATCTCCTGTACTACTTACAAATATAGTCAACTGATATACAGTATGTGGAATTACTTCAAATGATACTATAAAGTTGGTATAAGATTAAACTTTACATTTTTTTTTTTTTTTTTTTTTTTTTAACCATTCTGGAACCTAAGTAGCATAATGACCTGCTGCGTCTTAACGAGAGCCCCTTTTGCCACCACTTTTCAGAGTTCCTGAAGGGCCTTCACAGCTACCGTAGCAGTCCCACGGCCCTCGAAATCCCCACTGTACTTCACCCCTACATGCAGTCCCCTACTTTGGCTGTCCAAACTCCTTAGACCAGGGAATGGAATTAATTTATTCACACACATTTTTTTAAATTTACAATAACCTGCACTGGTTGAATGCCCTCTAACACTTCATTTATTTTCTCTGTTGCTGTTTATTCTCTTCTTGAATATCTGTACAGATTTTGGAAAAGGATCAAACACTACCCCTGGTAAACTGTTCCACTCCTTCACACCCTTCCCAATGAATGAAAATTTACCCCAATCGCTTCTGCTAAAATTCCTTCTAATTTTATATTTGTGGTCTGTCCTGCCGATATACAGTAGAAGTCCTTTATAGCGAGAATTCATAACAGCGAAAAATTTACTCGCTATAACGGATTGTTGTTATATTGTTATATCCAATATATCCAAGTCGGAAAACCCTTCATGCACTTTAAAATCGGTTTGAAACGGCAATCAGTTTGTTCAAAACTTGTGTTTCCGCAGATGATATCCACATTACGGCTTACTTGTTTGTTATTTTTCGTAATCCGATACTACGTGAAAGTGTGTGTTTCATTCTGAAAAGAATATAGTACCGTATTTCTAAGATGAACCCCACTTTTTCCTTCAAAAAATTTAAATCAGGCTCAAAAAGAAGTTCGTAAAATCATATGAATGCCGTGTTGTACAGTAGGCCTACAAATTTTTAGACTATTTTTAGACGCCGAACATTGACTTTCGTCACGCCGTATTATTTTTTTTTTGTTTGCGACTGTATAATTATTCTTTATTTCCGCAGGTTGAAGGACTATTAACTTGACATTGGCATCATAATACCGAAGAGAACTCGTTGAAAATTTTCCGGTAATACGTATTAATATTTAGAAATTTCATGATCCGAATTGAAGTGGGATTACAATATTTAAAAATTAAGAGGGTTCCTCCTATTCAATACAAAGATATTTATTAATGTGAAAGAATCACATATCGTTCAAATGAGGTACTAGTTTCGGCACCAGATATGTGCCATCATCAGCCACAAAGTCAAATCGGGCAAACACAATAAAACCCTAAAACAACTTTAAAAACACGCTATAACACTTACACAGATGAATATAAAATAAAATATGGTAGATGAAGTTGCATTCCATTTTAAAATCCGTTAAAATGATGACTCCGTTGTTGTATACCCATGGCAGTTTGTCCAGCTTATATATAACTTTAGTTTTCTATAACTGTTAAATTATGCTGTGAGGTTTATTGTCATATGAAGTTGACACTATGTGTGTTCTGTAGTTTGGTTCCGGAAAATAAACGTAAACATGAACTTGGTAAGATCCAAAGAATTAATTCCCACTTCAATATGGGTTGAGGAACCTGGGGAAGAAATTAGAAGTCGAATTAGGCAAAAGATCGGAAGGAAAGATCAAAAAGAAAAGTCTAGAAAAACCCAGAGAATACTAGAAACGAACTCACCTTGAGCAGCCTGAGAGATCGGGTAATACCTATTCCATGCGTCTCTACAATACAACGATCCATCAGGAAATTATTCTTGCTGTCTATAAAACTGTTACTTTTACGCAGCGTCAGATGTAACCGGCTACCGCTACACGCACATCTCGCATGTCGGGTTCGGCCAATTTCAGCGGCTAGCGATGTATAGGCCTAATCGCGAACGTTGAAAGTCAACGAACGAGTTTATTGCACCACGGTATGGCCATTCCGCCCTTCCTTTTTTCGTGCACATACCTCAAAATTTCATCTTCGACTTCTTTAAAGCGTCCTTGTTGCGGACCACTGAATGCATTTTTTGTACAGTACGCATTTTTTTTTAGCTCTTTGTCTTCACGCTAACGCCAAATATTGGCTTTAGTTAGGCCTATGCCGTATTTTCTTGCGGCTGCACACTTATTCTACATTTCTGAGTGTTTAATAAACATTAACTTATAATTGGCATTATAATATCGACTAGAACCCGCTGAAAATTTGCCGGCAATACCTTTTCCACGTATCTTCACAATACGACTATCCATCACGAAAATATTCCTGCTGTCTATAAACCTTAATTTTACTAAGCGTCAAGTACAATAGACGCGTTATGACTCTGCCACTGAGTAGCCATGGCTTTTCTAAGAATTCGAAGGGTCGCATGCTTTGATGCCATTCTGCAGATTTGAGAAACACACATGTACTGTACAACCGGTTGTCGCGGCTAGCGTCGTTTATTGTCAACGCGTTCTGTGTGTGTGTGTGAAAAGAAGCACCGTGGTTACCGCGGTAATTGCCACTGGTATCCATTAACTTACTGTTAGGTCGCGAATGTAACAACCCTTAAGTTTTCGCACGAGATTCTGAGAATAAAAAGTCTTGGATTCGGAGAAATACGGTATCACTCCAGAGATTTCTGTGGCAAACACCTCAGCTTTCTTCTTCAAAAAGCGTCACCTAACCTAACAGTATATGTAGCCTATCATCAAAACATATTTGAAACGCATGTAGAGAAATAAACTCCTCGCGAAAAATTGACATGTAAATAGCTGTAACTAGACGCGAAATGAAATGAAATATCCTTTGAAGTCAGTGATGTACTCTGCCATATCTTGAGGTGTATCACATTCTTACTTGATTTCCGTATATAACATTAAAATTAAGATGTCGTTTATTCAGTCTTTATTTTTAACGAGTTAACAACTGCTATCGGCCACGTTTTTTACACATTTATTACGAAAACATGTTATCCTCTTTCATTTCGAATTTTCTTTGGAGAACAGCAGTCGATGGATATTACTGGTATTTCTAATCAACTCCAACATTGCCTTTGAATGTCAACGAGAGAGCTCGCAAATGCACAAAGTGAGAAAACTATACCGTACCGAAGATGATCGATCACATTTTGTTGCAAATGTTTCAGTTTTCTTATTCATACAGCGTCACGTATCCTAACTTACCATACTATACGTATGAAAACACACTTCAAGTGCCAGTAGAGAAATTATACCTTTCTCGCTATAAATTTTAATAATAGTCTTTCCGTAATTTAACCAGAAGCGACAAAATATAAACTAACCTCTGAAATCAATTAAGCACTCTGCCATATCTCGAGGTGTATCCCATCCTTGCTTAATTGCAGTATTTAGGCTCAAAATTAAGGCGGTCGTTTAGTCAGCCTTAATTTTTAACGAGTTAACAACCGTTATCGGACTCGTTATTTACGCATTTGTTACGAAAATATGTTCTCTTTCATTTCGAATTTTCTTTACGGAACAGCTGTCGACGGATATTACGAATCAACTCCGACATCGCCTTCGAATGTTGACGAGAGAAATCGCTAGTGCACATAACGAGGAAACTATGCCGAAGGTAATCGATCGCATGCAATATCATCGCTGGGGTGCATAAATATCGGTAACGGAAAAAATCGCGTGCACTTAATCGCTCGTAATAACGGATGCGCCAGTGCTAGGTTTCTCGCTGTGACCGAAGGACGATACACAGTTTAATATGGGAATTTTGAAGGGACAGAAAAAAGTAATCGCTATACCGGCGCTCTCGTTATATGCCGTACTCGCTATAGCGGACTTCTACTGTAATTATTTTTCAACTGAAGCCTCTCACAGATATCTCCCCATGCTTCTTCTGTTGTATAGGCTCTATATAATCCTATAAGTCTAGTTTTCTCCCTTCTCTTACTTAAAGTTACCCACCCAAGTTTCTTTAACATTTCTGATACACTACTCTTTCTCCTGAAATCCCCTGTTACAAATCTTGCTGCTTTCCACTGCACACTATCTATTTCTTTTATTAGGTATTCTTGGTGAGGTTTCCAAACACTGTTTGCATATTCCAATAATGGACGAACCATACTTAAATAACTTTTTTCTCTTAATTCTTTATTGCATCCTTTAAGTACCCTCATTATGACATGTAACGATCTGTATGCTTTCCCAACAATGTCATCAACATGACCCTTCCAGTACAAATTACTTTCAAATCTCGCACCTAAGTATTTGCACTTGCCATCTTTTGGGATAACTACCTCATCCAAAGTATATTCAAATTCAGTTTTAAAGCTCCTGTTTGTAAAAGTTGTAACATTTGATTTGCCTCTATTAACCTTCATATGATTTTCATCAACCCATTGTTGGATACTTTCAAGGTCCCTTTGTAATTCTGAACAATCCTCAATGTTATTTATTTCCCTATAAACAATTAGGCTATATCATCTGCATACAATCTTATTTTTGATGTTATATTGTTCACTAAATCATTTGTGTATATTAAGAAAAGTAACGGACCGATTGTACTCCTCTGGGCAATTCCCTTCCAAACTTTCTCTTCCTGCGATACATTATTTCCTACTTTGACTTTCTGAACCCTTGAATTTAGAAATGTTTTTATCCAACGTGTAACCCTTACGTCCAATCCTATTCCCTCCAATTTCATTAATTATATTCCATGTTCCACTCTACGAAAGGCTTTTCAAAGTTCTATGGCAATACAATCTAACTGACCTCCTGAATCCAATTAATCTGATATGTCCTGCTGAAATCCCACCAGTTGTGCCTCGCACGAATATATCTTTTTAAATCCATACTGGCTCCTCATGAACCAATTTTTATCATCACATATCCCTGTGATGTACAGTACTTTGCTATTAAACTCTCCAGTATTTTACAAACTATACTGCTCAGGCTGATTGGTCGGTAGTTCTCTGGTTTCCTTTTATCACCCTTTCCTTTATAAATTGGTATTATTATAGATTCCTTCCATTCCTTTGGTATTACACTGTTATTGATGACATAGTCAAAGAGAAATTTTAAATAAGGCACTATGTACCACCCCATTGTCTTTAATACCTCCCCAGTAATTTGATCACCTCCTGCTGCTTTTCCTTGCTGAAGCAGTTGGATTTCTCTGAAAATATCTTAATTTGTGAATGAGAAGCTTCTTGTTTCCTTCTGTGTCTCTCCCTCTCTATCTTCTGTTTCGGTTTCCAACTCCTGACAATCATCTACTGAATCTCTGAATTCGCTACTAAATAGGTTTGCTTTTTCAGTATCTGTTAAATAGTGTTCACCCACTTCTCCCACCATTGTAGGAATTTGGATTCCTTTTCCTTTTTGATTCCTGATATATGAATACAGCTTTTTCCATTTCCCTTTGTGGTCATTACCCTCTTGAAGTATGCCATTCATATAATTCTCTTTTGCTTCCTTTTTCACTTTATTCAGTTTCCTCATTAGCTGTTTTCTAGTTTCTCTACTCTCCCTAATTTTCTTATTTCCCTTGTATAATAAACAGGGTCTGAGGTCATTTTACCCTTCTCAACAGGTACAAATCTCTTCTTTTCTTCCCAAATGGTTCCTTTAAATATAGCCCAAAGTATATCCACATTACTCCCTTCACTGTCCGACTCGTTGGCTGAATGGTCAGCGTACTGACCTTCGGTTCAGAGGGTCCCGGGTTCGATTCCCGGCCGGGTCGGGGATTTTAACCTTAATTGGTTAATTCCAGTGGCCCGGGGGCTGGGTATTTGTGCTGTCCTCAACATCCCTGCAACTCACACACCACACATAACACTATCCTCCACCACAATAACACGCAAATACCTACAAATGGCAGACGCCGCCCACCCTCATCGGAGGGTCTGCCTTACAAGGGCTGCACTCGGCTAGAAATAGTCACACGAAATTATTATATACTCACTTCACTTATCCAACAACTGAATTGTGATTTAAGGTAAGTCCCAAATTCACCAACTTTAGTTTTTCTGTACAATTTCTTGTCTTGTGTAACCCTCTTATTAAGCCTTCTTGGTACAAGTCCTACATCCATTATTACAGCCTTTTGGTCTCTTAATCCTTCTATTACCTCAGTTTTATGAACAATTTCCCATGGTTTAACCAAGAATACATCTAGTAAATTATTGAGACGAGTCGGTTCTTGTACTACTTGTGTAAATCCTCCCTCCCAAATTAACTTGTTTGCCAGTTTCTGTTCATGGGCATCCCTTGCAGCTCCATTCCATTCAACTTCAGGCATATTTAGATCTCCCCCGATTATTACCATATCATTATTATTGTTTTTATGAGTATAATCTATAATTTTCTCAAATATTTCCATGTCTCTTTCCTCTTTTCCAGGCCTGTATGTTCCTATAATTCCCACCTCCTTCATATTATCACAAACTAATTTTATCCCTACTATTTCATCCCTGTTTCGGTAAAACATTCATGTGAACAATAAGTTTCCTTCACCAGAATAAACACCCCCACCCCCACCCCCCCCCCACCCCTCCCTTTTTATCTCCTCGGTCTTTACGATAGACTGTGTACCCTTCTGGAAATATTTCTGTATTACCCACCCCTTCTCTCAACCACGATTCCACTCCTATCACCACATCAGTCTCATAAGATTCCATCAATGTACCAAATTTTAATTGTTTATTTACTACACTTTGACAGTTTACCAAGAGCAATCTCAGACCCCCTTCCTCCCTAGAACTTGACTGTTGCAATTGGGTAACTTGAAATTCCTTACTTTCCTGAGTTTCATTTTCTAGTTGACTGAGCCATTTTGAAGTACAGCTGGCTCTTTCTACTAGTTTTCCTGGGCAGTATTATAACTCAAGGGAGTTGCCTGTTTTACAGTACATATCTTAAGATTAATAAAATCTAGAACAATGTTTGCTATCTTTCGTTTACCTGAAGTGTTGAGATGGAGGCCATGTTTTGTATAACAGTATCTCTCAAAACTGCTGCATTCAATAACCTGAGTATTCCAAAAATGTTTACAAATTTTAACAATATCTGTAATCACCTTGTCCACTTCAATGTTCACACACGCGTCTCTACTCAGATCGTGCCTGTAGGGCACATTCACTACAAAGACGTTAGTGTGGGTCAGCTTCCTAGTGTATGTTTAAGTTGTGATCTTACATTCTTGGCGTCGTCGTGAGCTACATCGTTCGTCCCACCGATGATAAGCACTGCATGGCCGCTCCTGAAGTTCCTGGTTGCTTCTTGTACGCTTTCCAGGACACTGTTAATAGAAGTTCCTGGATATATTTCTCCGGTTGCTGCTATATTCTCTTCGTTTATCACTCCCGCAATTCCCTTCCTTGGCTATCACCAAACACAGCTACCTTTGCTGATTTAGGCCTAACTGGGTCTTGAATCTGAAATCTAGGCCTAAATTTTAACCTCGGCATGGCAACGGCAGCGGATCGCGATGATATGGTTTCACGCGCGCGATCACTTTCTTCCAGAATTAAATTATTTTGGGCAGAAAACCTATTTCTGATGTTTATTTCTGGAAATTCAGTTGTAGATTTCTTCCTAGCCGGCCATCCATGAACTACTAGACATCACGTGCTCGAGTTTGTTACTGGTACCAGTGTATCACTCAAAGAATGGTCAGTCCCAAATTCTAGCGATCGCAGTCTTTCTTTTAATTCTTGATTTTCAACTTTAAGAGCCTCATTGTCCTTTTGCAGAATGTTTATAATTTCTAATGCACTTTTGTATTCCTCATTGATTGTTTTCGGTGCTTCATCGTCAACGCCGTCGCCAACTACAACATTCCGAACACACTGCTCACAAATCCAGTGAACATTTTCATTAGTTTTTACGTCTCTAGGACAATTTCCGCACTTATAATGCCACCATCGATCACATGAATCGCACAACATTCCATTTTTCACTAATCTTCGACATTTTGTGCACTTATAATACCAATATAAATGGTCCGTTATTGGACATTATAAATTTTCCTGCTAACTCATTCTTTGTTGCCAGCGTTTCGCCCTCGTGTGCTAGGGTGGGCTCATCAGTTGGTACCTAGCACACCTACCAATACGCTGGCTAGTGCATACCGTGGAGGCCACTGCGTAGGCTAACTGGAGCCACCGGCAGTGCCAATGCACTAAGAGACTTTGTCTCATCAGCAAAAATTGATGCCTGCTTGGCTATCAAATGATATAGATGTTGATTCCCATAGGGAATCTGAAATATTTGTCCTGAATGAGTAAATTTATAATACCAATATAAATGGTCCGTTATTGGACATTATAAATTTTCCTGCTAACTCATTCTTGGTTGCCAGCGTTTCGCCCTCGTGTGCTAGGGTGGGCTCATCAGTTGGTACCTAGCACACCTACCAATACGCTGGCTAGTGCATACCGTGGAGGCCACTGCGTAGGCTAACTGGAGCCACCGGCAGTGCCAATGCATTAAGAGACTTTGTCTCATCAGCAAAAATTGATGCCTGCTTGGCTATCAAATGATATAGATGTTGATTCCCATAGGGAATCTGAAATATTTGTCCTGAATGAGTAAATTTATAATACCAATATAAATGGTCCGTTATTGGACATTATAGATTTTCCTGCTAACTCATTCTTGGTTGCCAGCGTTTCGCCCTTGTGTGCTAGGGTGGGCTCATCAGTTGGTACCTAGCACACCTACCAATACGCTGGCTAGTGCATACCGTGGAGGCCACTGCGTAGGCTAACTGGAGCCACCGGCAGTGCCAATGCACTAAGAGACTTTGTCTCATCAGCAAAAATTGATGCCTGCTTGGCTATCAAATGATATAGATGTTGATTCCCATAGGGAATCTGAAATATTTGTCCTGAATGAGTAAATTTATAATACCAATATAAATGGTCCGTTATTGGACATTATAAATTTTCCTGCTAACTCATTCTTGGTTGCCAGCGTTTCGTCCTCGTGTGCTAGGGTGGGCTCATCAGTTGGTACCTAGCACACCTACCAATACGCTGGCTAGTGCATATCGTGGAGGCCACTGCGTAGGCTAACTGGAGCCACCGGCAGTGCCAATGCACTAAGAGACTTTGTCTCATCAGCAAAAATTGATGCCTGCTTGGCTATCAAATGATATAGATGTTGATTCCCATAGGGAATCTGAAATATTTGTCCTGAATGAGTAAATTTATAATACCAATATAAATGGTCCGTTATTGGACATTATAAATTTTCCTGCTAACTCATTCTTGGTTGCCAGCGTTTCGCCCTCGTGTGCTAGGGTGGGCTCATCAGTTGGTACCTAGCACACCTACCAATACGCTGGCTAGTGCATACCGTGGAGGCCACTGCGTAGGCTAACTGGAGCCACCCGCAGTGCCAATGCATTAAGAGACTTTGTCTCATCAGCAAAAATTGATGCCTGCTTGGCTATCAAATGATATAGATGTTGATTCCCATAGGGAATCTGAAATATTTGCCTGATTCAGGCATGGTGTGGCAAATGCTGAGGCAGATGGTATTCAGCGCCTTCCACATCATTGGCAGCGTGTGGTGTCGGTAGCAGGGGACTACTATGAGGGTCTTAAGCCCAGGTTTGTCATGTCAACTTTTTTGTGTACTCTGTTGTCATTCTTGTGCACTGGGAAGGCAATATTGCCCTGTATTCTACCATAATAAATTAGTGTGTTACGATATTTCAGTGCTATTCATTGTCCACACACGTAGTTAACACCTTGTCCTTTCGTCTGTATATGTCACATTTTCCAACCGGACTGGTATCTTCAAGAAACAAATAGTTGCCATGACTTTTGCCCCAACTCTCGTTTTACAATTGATTTCATGTACTGGCACTATTTTTATTAGCAAGACAATGTGCAAGTGGCTATACTGTTAACATGTTGATTTTTTCTTGTAGTCTCTACTGTGTGGCGCTGAACTCTTTGAGTGTCAAGTATTAAAACTAACATCCCTTACCTAAGCTAGCTGTCCTGTCACCTTAAATTGCTGTCAAGGAAGGGCCCACAGCTCTGCCTTACTCCCAGGATAAGGGAGCTTCAAGTGCATGCGTCAACCAAGCGACTTAAATTTCGCTGGGGTAGCTCTCTTTCGCGCTGGCAAGGAAACCCAGCTTTGCTTGGAGATGCTGTACTGTGGTAGTGCGAGCTGATCATTGAGACAGCTGTACTTGGCTTAGTATTCGCAGTTTTCTGAACTTTATAAAAATCGTTCTAAGGAATAATAAGGAAAAGTTAATACAAAGTTATTTACCACAGCAGCGTTGGGGTAGATGGGGTTCCGTGCACGTCACTGCACAGGAGTGTACACGGCTGTCTGTGGCTTCGTCATTCCAGCTCTGGAACTTTGAACTGTTAGATCCACACCGTTGTACTTTTCGTTACAAGTGAATTTTTTTTCTTTCATTTTATCGAATATTTCATATGACAACATTGCTCTTAATGGCAACATTCGTACAGACATCATTGTAATGACCTATGTTGACTTCAGTTGGGAAAACTATAAGGACAGTCTTTCTGAGTATAGCGAAGCACGGGTACATCAGCTAGTTACTTGATACAAATAGCATTGTGCTTTGCATAATCGTGCGGGTGCTTGATGCAATATATTAATCTATGCATTTGCTAAGTAGTGGCATCTAAGCACGTGTTCATACTATTTTCGAAAGGCTTATCAGAGACCAATCATCTCACTCACAGACTTCCTGTGAGAGAAAAAAATGTGTAATATTTAGCCTTGTAGCCTTATATGGCAACACTCGGGCTTTGAGACAATAAGTGTTACAAAATATATCATAGAACTGTAATGCGCAAGACATGTAAAATAATCAGTTTTGATCAATTATATCTCCTGATTTCTCCTGATTTTCATATGAAAATCTTCTGATTATTGGTTTTGTAAAGTTGGCAGGTATGGGATGTTTATTATCATGGATTCTCTGTAATCCCATGATGTGAAATCTATTTAAATGTGAATGAATATTATCATTTTTAGTTTTGCATGCACCGGGCGAGTTGGCTGTGCGGGTAGGTGCGTGCGTCTGGGAGATGGTGGGTTCGAATTCCATTGTTGGCAGCCCTGAAGATTGTTTTCCCGTGGTTTCCCATTTTCACTCCAGGCAAATGCTGGGGCTGTACCCTAATTAAGGCCATGGCCGCTTTCCTTCAGCTCCTAGCCTTTTCGTATCCCATCGTCGCCTGATTAAGAAAGTGATGGAACCAACTAGAGGGAAGAATATTCTGGATGTGGTGCTGGTAAAACCAGATGAGCTCTATAGAGAAACCGAAGTAATAGATGATATTAGTGATCACGAAGCTGGTTTTGTGGTAATTAAAAATAAATGTGAAAGAAAGGAAGAGATTAAAATTAGGAATGTTAGGCAGTACCATATGGCTGATAAAACAGGCATGAGGGAGTTTTTAATAAGCAACTATGATCGGTGGAAAACGGTAAATAAAAATGTAAACAGACTCTGGGATGGGTTTAAAGCAATTGTTGAGGAATGTGAAAATAGGTTTGTACCTGTAAAGGTGGTAAGGAATGGTAAAGATCCACTATATTATAACAGGGAAGTACAGAGCCTAAGAAGGAGGTGCAGGTTGGAGGTGCAGAGTTAGAAATGGCTGTAGAAGTAACGAGAAATTGAAGGAACTTACTAGGAAATTGAAACTAGCAAAGAAGTCAGCTGAGGATAACATGATGGCAAGCATAATTGGTGGCCACACTAATTTTAGTGAAAAATGGAAGAGTATGTATAGGTACTTGAAGGCAGAAACAGGTTCCAAGAAGGACATTCCAGGAATAATTAATGAACAAGGGGAGTGTGTATGCGAGGATCTTCAAAAGGCAGAAGTATTCAGTCAGCAGTAGTAAAGATTGTTGGTTACAAGGATAATGTCCAGATAGAGGAGGTGACTAATACTAAAGAAGTATTAAAATTTATCTATGACAGCAATGACATTTACAGTAAGATACAAAAGTTGAAAACTAAAAAAGCAGCTGGAATTGATAAGGTTTCGGGGGATATACTAAAGACAATGGGTTGGGCTATAGTACCATATCTGAAGTACTTGTTTGATTTTTGTTTGCATGAAGGAACTTTACCAAATGAATGGAGAGTTGCTGTAATAGCCCCTGTATATAAAGGAAAGGGTGATAGGCATAAAGCTGTAAATTACAGGCCAGTAAGTTTGACATGCATTGTATGTAAGTTTTGGGAAAGCATTCCTTCTGATTGTATGAGACATGGTTGCAAAATTAATAACTGGTTTGACAGAAGGGAGTTTGGTTTTACTAAAGGTTATTCCACTGAAGCCCAATTTGTAGGATTCCAGCAAGATATAGCAGATATCCTAGATTCAGGAGGTCAGTTGGACTGTATTGCGATTGACTTATCTAAGGCATTTGGTAGGGTAGATCATGGGAGACTACTGGCAAAAATGAGTGCAATTGGACTTGACAAAAGAGTGACTGAATGGGTTGCTCTGTTTCTAGAAAATAGAACTCAGAGAATTAGAGTAGGTGAAGCTTTATCTGTCCCTATAAAAATTAAGAGGGGAATTCCTCAAGGTAGTATTATTGGACCTTTATGTTTTCTTATATATATCAATGATATGTGTAAAGAAGTGGAATCACAGATAAGGCTTTTCGCAGATGATGTTATTCTGTACAGAGTTATAAATAAGTTACAAGATTGTGAGCAACTGCAAAATGACCTCGATAATGTTGTGAGATTGACAGTAGGCAATGGTATGATGATAAACGGGGATAAAAGTCAGGTTGTGAGTTTCACCAATGGGAAAAGTCCTCTCAGTTTTAATTACTGCATTGATGGGGTGAAAGTTCCCTTTGGGGATCATTGTAAATACCTAGGTATAAATATAAGGAAAGATCTTAATTGGGGTAATCACATAAATATGATTGTAAATAAAGGGTACAGATCTCTGCACATGATTATGAGAGTATTTAGGCTTTGTAGTAAGGATGTAAAGGAGAGAGCGTATTTGTCTCTGGTGAGACCTCAACTAGAGTATGGTTCCAGTGTATGGGTCCCTTACCAGGATTACTTGATTCAGGAACTGGAAAAAATCCAAGAAAAGCAGCTCGATTTGTTCTGGGCGATTTCCGACAAAAGAGTACCGTTACAAAAATGTTGCAAAGTTTGGGCTGGGAAGAATTGGGAGAAAGAAGAGGAGCCGCTCTACTAAGTAGTATGTTACATGTTATAAATCTCATTTTTGGTCCGTATTGAAAATTTACAGTTCAACAACAATAAAGGTGTTTTAATTTATTGTTGTTGAACCTTTATTGTTGTTGAACTATGTGGTATGTTCGGAACTGTCAGTGGAGAGATGGCGTGGCAGGACATCAGTAGACAAATAAGTTTGGATGGTGTCTTTAAAAGTAGGAAAGATCCCAATATGAAGATAAAGTTGGAATTCAAGAGGACAAACTGGGGCAAATATTCTTTTATAGGAAGGGGAGTTCTGGATTGGAATAACTTACCAAGGGAGATGTTCAATAAATTTCCAACTTTGAAATCATTGAAGAAAAGGCTAGGAAAACAACAGATAGGAAATCTGCCACCTGGGCGACTGCCCTAAATGCAGATCAGTAGTGATAGTGATAGAAACTGAATAAGACCTGTCTGTGTCAGTGCGATGAAAAGCTACTAGCAAAAAAATAAAAGCTAAAAAAAATTTGCATGCAGTACGAAGTAAATGTGAAATCTTCCACTTATAACTATCCCAAAGTTCTAGTGTCCTGTTCACACTTTGGAGTCATCTGTGCATACAGCACACTCACCAGGGCAGATTGTGTTACTAGCAGCTATTTGCATTGACTTCTATGCTTGCTACAACTTTCTCGTAGTGGCTAGCATCCTTGGCAGGTCCGATACAAGTAAATGAAAGGAAATTGTTTATGTGAAAGGCAGAACTAGTAGTTCTGTAGGCTGTAGGATTACTAACAAAATTAGAAAATAAATATTTATGTATAGTATATAAAGTAGTGATATGTCAATACCCTTCTCATCAGAAAGGGATAGATCACAGCTTTCTAGGTTGAACGCCAATTTTATTCAGCCACTGGATTAATGATGGAGTATTTACAAGATCTGCTTATAGTCCTTCATACGAGCACTGTGGACGTTCTGAAAAGGTGTGTCCCATACCATGTTGGGATGATCAGCAATTGCAGAATGTGAGATCTGGATGCCCCATTTATGGTTATGCCCGCCAAGTCCTGCGATGTAGATCAAGGCCTCTTGAAGCATGTAACCTTTACTACAGTGGTTACACAAAACAAAGCACTAAACACAATAAAGGGGGGAAGTAGGAGCAACTACACAATATCAGAAAACACTACACACTCAGCGAAACAACAGCTGGACTACGCGGATCTCCGCCAACAACAACATAATACGTAAATATCAGTAGGACCAACTAGTGGACAATAAACCAGGAAGGTGGAAACAGGCAGGACCTACCGAGGGCATGGAGATGGCTTAGATTGCAGATTCCAAAATAAATCAACCGTGATCCTTAAATTTGAAAAATGTTATTTACAAGAGGATTTTACAAATACATTCCGAACAAAATCCGCCAACTTGCAATTTACGAACTGTATTCTCCATGATACACATAACTTAGAGGTTCTTTGATAATGTCTTTCTACAAGTTCAAAATTTCAAACCAACTGTACATCTAGTTACAAATCCAGTTGTACAATGCAATTTACAGTGAAGTAAACGTACTCTCCAAAACTCTAGTGTACATCAAGAGACACTGAACTACAAGAGGCAAACCCCAAGGTAAATATATTAAACTACAATCTACATATTTAGTGAAACAAGAAATGGGAATGCCTCGAAAACAAACAGGCAATCCCAGCTGAAAAGCTAAGGCGTCATAAATAATTAATTTGGCGAATCTAGGTTAGGCTAGGGCAGGCTCCTATACGAAATAGCAACCGAACATTACGGGAATTTTAGCCGGAACGGAATTCAAGAGTGCTTACCCGAAGGTGGGCCATCCCGGAAGCGAGGTGTCGCACATGACGTAAAACTTCAGACAGACTAAGGCAGACCAAGCCAAGACAAGACAGACCAAATTATCACGAACGCTGCCTCGCTCTCTATATAAAGGTAAACCCTGGCCTTGGAGTAGTCAATCAGAATGCATGAGTCCACCTATCCTCTCCTAGGTTCACCAATCACAATTCCTACTCCCGTCGCGAACTTTAACTATGCTTCTCGAATATGCACGTTCGCGAATCTTCCATTTCCAGGATAGTTAGAAAATGCCTTCTAGAACACATAACCAACAAAAGGCAAAACACCCTGTTCAAAAATTCATGTAACAATTCTGGATACTTCCAGTAAGTACAGAACTGAAATCTACTATTTACAAATACCATATGTTACAAATATTTCACAGTACAGTCTAGGTCATTACAAATTAAACATATTACCACACTTTACAAATAAAGTCTTCAATAAACATTTTCCACTTCCACTACATTGTTCACCTGTGACATCTTCCTCCCCCTGTGGCTCGACCATTAACATAGTTTCACTGGGGAGAAAGCGATAAAATGTTCTCACACAGTACAGATAGTAAAGATACATTACTCTAACACACACGATTTCTTGAAATTGACTTTCTAAGCAATCAAAACAAACTGTCGTTACAACAAGGTCCTTTTAGTAGCCAAGATTTTAAGATTCACCAATTATTTTCAAATATAATAAAGGTGTTCATAGATCCACCTATTCAATAAATATCACGAAAATAAACATGGATAGTCACATTACACTTCAAAACTCCTTCTGACCCTTTCACAGTTGTTTAGACAATTTTTACTCTGTCCACCAAATGATGCACACACTTCCTTTCTGCCAAATGTTAGTCATCCAAGAACTTATCACTTTGTTTGCTAAACATCGTTCAAAGCCTCCTTATAGGCGAGATTACGGACTAAGTATTGTGCATCACTTTTTCGCACCAGTCACAGCACAGCTAGGCCACAGGTTCTCGCTGATGATGTGGCTGCCGATACGGCCATTTGCCGCCAGCCCCATTCAACTTCAGTCAGACCCAGGTAGCTATGTAATTGCAGTCCAGTGGTATCTTGCACCAGATAAGCAGATGGGTGAGACACCGTCCAGTCCGACTGCCTCCACTAGGA
The DNA here is from genome assembly GCF_040414725.1 of Anabrus simplex. Classification (NCBI taxonomy): domain Eukaryota; kingdom Metazoa; phylum Arthropoda; class Insecta; order Orthoptera; family Tettigoniidae; genus Anabrus; species Anabrus simplex. Next base: position 42,651,233 of record NC_090266.1, on the reverse strand, counting down.
CGTTCGTCACAGGATCGTGGTGCGGCATGGTAGCGGCCAAGGCACAGAGTGTGCCTCCCAACTTGGCACTTCAGGTTGCCGTCAGAAGAAGCTGGTCACTGCAGCCACTGTAACATAAACAAACCGCAGCAGACAGGGGAATACTTAAGGAAAGTATGCTGCTGGGCTCAAAGATCTTGCGTAGAGTCACCCAATGGGTGGCTTAAGGAGTATGCAGTAGGGACTCGCCCTCGCACACCAGGGATATTAGGGCACTAGTCCCGGGGTAAGCACTGCTATCTATAATGCGTTTGACAAGATTGTGGTGGGGGGTGAAAGGAAGCTATAGGAGTTTACCCTAAACCTGAAAGTAAGGGGAATAAATTCCAATGAGTGACCCTAAACTAAAACCTACCTAACTTATAATACAAAATCCATTACACTAGAGGATACCTAAAGTATTCACCTTACTTACAACTAACTTACAACAAAACTTATTATTACCTTATAACTAAAGCCTTATAAATTCCTTAAATAAACTTATCATTATCCTATAACTATATTCTTACAAATAGCTTACACCTAAATCTACATGGTCACCAACAATGGTATTTACCCCTCCCTACCAGGCTTAAGGTACCTTGATCTGGGAGAGGTGGACTCTGCTGATCCTTTTCCTTTCGGGATCGCTCACCAATAATGTCACCAGGGTGAGGAACTTTAAGATGGTGCAGGGACCTCGAAATCTGGGGGCCAACTTACTGATAACATGGTCTGCAGCACTACTGATGAATCTTTCTGTCACAGTGGCGAGAAGGCATAGTCATTCCTGTCCTCAAGCCTGACAAAGATCCTAAGTATGCAGGAAGTTACAGACCGATTTGTCTTACAAACTGCCTGTGTTAGCTATTTGAGAGGATGGTAAATCGCTGACTCGTGTGGTGTCGTGGAGAAACAAGGACTCTCGTCCGAGTACTAATGTGGTTTTCGAGCCGCTCGATCCACCACTGACCACTTGGTATGCCTGGAGAGCTCTATCCAGGATGCGTTTCTCCGCAAACAGCACTTGGTAGCTGTTTTCTTTGACTTAGAGAAGGCCTACGACACCACATGGCGATATGGTATCATTTCAGTCCTGCATCAATGGAGATTCCGAGGTAACTTGCCGGTATTTTTTGCGAATTTTTTGTCCCTCCGTTTATTCCATGTCCGAGTAGGGAGGACATATTCGCAATAGCACGTTCAAGAAAATGGAGTCCCACAGGAATCGGTCCTTAGTGTCACTCTGTTCGCGATTGCCATAAACTGTATTGTCGCTGCTGCTGGTCCAGCAGTAATACTATCGCTATATGTGGACGATTTTGCTCTGCACTATAGCTCGTGCAGTATGGCAGTCGCAGAGCGACAGTTACAGCTAGCTATTAGGAGGGTGGAGCAGTGGACCTTAGAACATGGCTTTCGGTTTTCTGCCGCAAAGACCTCTGTTGTCCACTTTTGTCGTCAACGTACTCTTCACCCACATCCTGAGCTTTATTTAGGAAATGTCATTCTTCCAGTTGTTGACACTTACCGATTTCTTGGGCTCCTTTTTGACAGTAAATTATCGTGGGAGCTACACGTGCGGGAGCTAAAACTGCAATGCACCAAGAGGCTTAACCTCTTGAAGTTTCTCAGTAGCGCTACTTGGGGAGCTGACCGCGCGGTGCTCCTACGATTTTACAGGGCACACATTTTATCCAGGTTAGACTACGGCAGTGCAGCATATGGCTCAGCAAGACCAAGTGTTCTTGCGAAGCTGAACAGCATCCACCACGGCGGGGTGAGGTTGGCGATGGGAGCTTTTCGTACAAGCACAATCGCCAGCCTACTCAGTGATTCTGGTGTGCCGCCTTTACACCTGAGGCGCCAATAGCTCCTACTTTTGTATGCTGCAAATTTGCGACAAATGCCACTTCATTCAAGCTATCCTTGCGTGTTCAACAATGGCAATCGTTTGCTGTGCGCTGCTTGTCCTCGAGCAACGCGGCCGGTTGAAATACGCTTGGATAGCAGTTACAGATTGTTTGACGTACCTTCGGTTCCTTGCCTTGTCAGAAAACCAAGTGGGGTACCTCCGTGGGTCGTACGACGACCTGAAATAATCCTGGATCTGCACACTGGCCGGAAGGAAAACACGGACCCTTTGATTTATCGGAGGCTCTTCCTGTCCTTTGTTGGCCGATATCCAGGTTCAGTCGTCGTCTACACGGATGGTTCAAGGACAGATACGAAGGTGGGCTGTCCGTTCGTTGTCGACAATGATAGGTTGTTTTTGCTCTCCCTGAAACCTGTAGTGTGTACACAGCAGAGCTCTATGCTATCTGTGAAGCTCTGCGGTACGCACTATACAATGAGCGCCGACACTTTCTTGTGTGTACTGACTCCTTAGGTTCGCTCCAGTCTATTGATACCTGTTTCCCTCGGCACCCTCTGGTGCAGCTGATCCAGGACCTGCTGGCTGGGTGTTCGGGTGCCGGCACCAGAATCACGTTTCTGTGGCTCCCCAGCCACATAGGCATGGAGGGAAACGAGTTAGCTGATCAGGCTGCCAAGGAGGCAGTAACACTCTCCCCGTTGCCTTTCAAGGTTCCAGCAAGTGATATTCGTTCTCAGCTGAGACATCTGGTTATGTCCCATTGGGAGATGGAGCGGCAGGCCAGTCCACTTGCCAATAAGCTGAGAGCGATAAAAGGAACATCGAAGGAATGGAGGACTTCTCTTCGGGCTTCGTCGGGGGAGGCCGTGGTATTATGTCGTCTTCGGATCGGCCATGGTATCGTGTCTCACTCGCATCTTTTGAAAGGAGCACTCCATCTGGTGTGTACCTGCGGCGACCATCTTACCATGGTACACATCCTTACGGAGTGTAAGGACTGGTCGATCTTCGCCGTAGTCTTAACCTCCTGGGTACCATCTCCCTTATCTTTTGAGATGACGAGCAGTCAGCAGTTCTCGTCATCCGCTTTATGAGGGATTGTGGTCTGTTTTATCATGTCTAATGATGTTGTTTGTCCTAATGTATTTGTGTCACTTGCGCTTTTATCCCATTGACTTCATTTTAGTTTGTGTTGCGTATTTTAATGTGTTATTTTAACATTAATGAAAATTCTATATCTGCACTACCAGGCAATGCCTTATTCCTCTTCTCCCTGTATTTTCTCTTATTTTATTAGAAAATAAGGCATTGCGAATTAGGTCCACTGCTGTTTTAATCTCATACTCATTTTCTCATCATCACCATTTTTTTTTTAACTCTTGTCAGTGGATACATTTTTTTTTTTTAAATTGCGGCTGTGAGCTTGCATCCGGGAGATAGTAGGTTCGAATCCCACTATCGGCAGCCCTGAAGATGGTTTTCCGTGGTTTCCCATTTTCACACCAGGCAAATGCTGGGGCTGTACCTTAATTAAGGCCACGGCCGCTTCCTTCCAACTCCTAGGCCTTTCCCATCCCATCGTCGCCATAAGACCTACCTGTGTCGGTGCGATGTAAAGCCCCTAGCAAAAAAAAAAAAAAAAAAAAAAAACATTTTAAAATTTTAAATATCATGTATCATGTCGTCCATCTCGTTCCATTAGGGGCCGATGACCTTTGATGTTCGGCTCCTTAAAACAACAAGCATCATCATCGCTGCAGATAAAGCCTCATGGAAATGTTGGTGTTTTCTTTTTCCCTGGGCCGATGACCTTAGATGTTAGGCCCCTTTAAACAACAAGCATCATAATTTCTTTTTTCCCCCTCAGAGACTTGTAATCTGAAAACAGCATGGTGTAACTATATATATTGTAGGACATAATTCATTTTCTTTCTAAGGTATACCAGGACTAACAGTACTGTGAATTTTTTTTTTTTTTTTAATAAGTTGTTTTACGTCGCACGTCTTATGGCGACGATGGGATAGGAAAGTGCTAGGAGTGGAAAGGATGCGGCTGTGGCCTTAATTAAGGTACAGCCCCAGCATTTGCCTGGTGTGAAAATGGGAAACCATGGAAAACCATCTTGAGGGCTGCCAACAGTGGAGTTCGAACCCACTATCCCCCAAATGCAAGCTCACAGCTGCGCGCCCCTAACCACATGACCAACTCACTCGGTAGTATGATATTTAACTAGATGTGTACTTTAAATGAGAATAAATTTTTGAAAATTTTGTCACTAATAGGCCCCTATATTGTTTTTGTCTTCTATTATGTTTTTAGAAGTATATTTTTTGAACAGTATAGCTTACAGTTGTGCAGTCTTCTGAGCAGACAGTACCAAGGGAGATGTTCAATAAATTTCCAATTTCTTTGCAATGATTTAAGAAAAGGCCAGGAAAACAACAGATAGAGAATCTGCCACCTGGGGACTGCCCTAAATGCAGATCAGTAGTGATTGATAGATTGTGCAAAGTGTGGAAGATAATTCAGGGTGCCGTTTGGGATGTGTCAAGGAGAAATATCAACAAACATATCAGATGTAAGGGTTTTCAGGCGTTTGCTCTATTAACCAGCGTTTCGTCTTAGGTGTTACACCAGACTCATCAGAGTGGGATGCGTCGGACCCTACCCAGGGCTTCTGATCAGTTCACCTGCATACACCCCAGCGTCAGTGGGTAGGGTCTGACACATCCCACTCTGATGAGTCTGGTGTAAGACCTAAGTTTGTCCTCTTGAATTCCGACTTTATCTTCATATTGTGATCTTTCCTACTTTTATAAACGCCACTCAAACTTATTCATCTACTAATGACATTCAATGCAATCTCTCCGCTGACAGCTCGGAACATACCACTTACAAACCATTATTCTCATCATTATTCCATATTGAAGAATAGGTATTGAATAGGTGGTATTAAAATTACTCCTTGTATAAACTTTGTGATTACATACCACTTAGTCGAGCAGCTCTTCTTCTTTCTCTCAATTCTTCCCAGCCCAAACTTTGCAACATTGGAAATCACCCAGAACAAATCGAGCTGCTTTTCTTTGGATTTTTTCCCGTTCCTGAATAAGGTAATCCTGGTGAGGGTCCCATACACTGGAACAATACTCTAGTTGGGGTCTTGCCAGAGACTTATATGCCCTCTCCTTTACATCCTTACTACAACCCCTAAACACCCTCATAACCATGTCCAGAGATCTGTATCCTTTATTTACAATCTCATTTATGTGATTACGCTAATGAAGATCTCTCCTTATATTAACCCCTAGATACTTGCAATGATCCCCAAAAGGAACTTTCACCCCATCAATGCAGTAATTAAAACTGAGAGTACTTTTCCTATTGGTGAAACTCGCAACCTGACTTTTAACCCGTTTATCAACATACCATTGCCTGCTGTCCATCTCGCAACATTTTCGAGGTCACGTTGCAGTTGCTCACAATCTTGTAACTTATTTATTACTCTATAGAGAATATCATCATCCGCGAAAAGCCTTGCCTGTGATTCCACTCCTTTACTCATATCATTTATATATATAAGAAAACATAAAGGTCCAATAATACTGCCTTGAGGAATTCCCCTCTTAATTATTACAGGGTCGGATAAAGCTTCACCTACTCTAATTCTCTGAAATCTGTTTTCTAGAAATATAGCAACCCATTCAGTCACTCTTTTGTCTAGTCCAATTGCACTCACTTTTGCCAGTAGTCTCCCATGATCCCCTCTATCAAATGCTTTAGACAGGTCAATCCCGATACAGTCCATTTGACCTCCTGAATCCAAGATATCTGCTATATCTTGCTGGAATCGTACAAGTTGAGCTTCAGTGGAATAATCTTTCCTAAAACCGAACTGATTTCTATCGAACCCGTTATTAATTTCACAAACATCGAGGACACATTAAACTTTGTATCTTTTAGACAGGTTGCACCACATGGACTCCAGGTTTTCTAGCATGATTTATGCTAACACCTCTATGATTGATTGTTGCAGATCCTGCAGATCCATTGATTTTGGCCATATACATGTTACTTGACGTGATGTGTGGGTTTTCTCTTCCCAAATGATTGTACTGTATGTGTCATTACAAGTAATGAACTTCATTCCGGTTCTGTATTGACTTCAAATATCTAAATGAAATTCTGAAAGAATGTAACTATATAAAGTCCACCTATTCAGTACACTTCTGCCATTTAATACATGGTCTGTTTAAAAAGCTACATCCACATACCAGTTGAGTCAACCGTGCCTGACGTTTCTGCTTTTTGGCATCCCAACAAAAGGTTATTCCACTGAAGCTCAACTTGTAGGATTCCAGCAAGATATAGGGACGTTTCCATAGGGATCCTGAAATAATTGTCCCCAAGAGGAACCTGAAATATTTGTCCATCTGATGGCCAGGCAGTCATCAATTTTTGGTAATGAGGCAAAGTCTCTCATAGTGCATTGGCACTGCCAGTGGCTCCAAATAGCCTAAGCAGTGACCTCCGCGGTATGCACTAGCCATGCGTCTTGGTAGATGTGCTATTTACCAACTGATGAGCCCAACTTAGCACACTCAGGCAAAACACTGGCAACTATCAATGAGTTGGTGGGAAAATGTATAATTTTAACCATTACTTCGGCGGCTACACAAACACAGTTAAAGGGACGGAAAAAAAAAAAGCAATTACATGGTACCTTAAACACTACACACAAAATAAACTTTGAACTGTGCTGCACAGCGCCGAATACAATTCAAGTAAATATCAGTGAGGGCAACTTGACGAAAACAAACAAAGAACGTGGAAAGGGGACTAGGAAACCTTACCGAAAGCCATGGAGATGTGGTTTTCGGAAAAATCAACGGTGATCTCTGGTTTTCAAAAATTTTATTTACAAAATTGAGTTTACAAAGTAAATTCCGAACAAATTCAACTATGCTGAAAATCCTGGTACACAATTTGTAAAATACAAATTATATGTTCTTTGAGAAACACATATTAGATGTTCCATGACAAGAGTTTTCTATAGTTTCAAAGAGTCAAGCAAACACTGTTCATTTTATTACAAATCAAGTTGTACAATACGATCTTGAAGGTAAGAGGAAACTCAATATGCTATTACAATTTAGAATGAAGTTAAACATACCTTTCAAAATATCAGATCAATAGAGTGACGATCAATCAATCAATCAGTCAATACTGATCTGCATTTAGGGCAGTCGCCCAGGTGGCAGATTCCCTATCTGTTGCTTTCCTAGCCTTTTCCGAAATGATTTCAAAGAAATTGGAAATTTATTGAACATCTCCCTTGGTAAGTTATTCCAATCCCTAACTCCCCTTCCTATAAATGAATATTTCCCCAGTTTGTCCTCTTGAATTCCAACTTTATCTTCATATTGTGATCTTTCTACTTTTATAGACGCCATTCAAACCTATTCGTCAACTAATGTCATTCCACGCCATCTCTCCGCTGACAGCTCAGAACATACCACGTAGTCGAGCAGCTCTTGTTCTTTCTCTCAATTCTTCCCAACCCAAACATTGCAACATTTTTGTAACGCTACTCTTTTGTCGGAAATCACCCAGAACAAATCGAGCTGCTTTTCTTTGGATTTTTTCCAGTTCTTGAATCAGGTAATCCTGGTGAGGGTCCCATACACTGGAACCATACTCTAGTTGGGGTCTTACCAGAGACTTATATGCACTCTCCTTTACATCCTTACTACAACCCCTAAACACCCTCATAACCATGTGTAGAGATCGGTACCCTTTATTTACAATCCCATTTATGTGATTACCCCAATGAAGATCTTTCCTTATATTAACACCTAGATACTTACAATGATCCCCAAAAGGAACTTTCACCCCATCAACGCAGTAATTAAAACTGAGAGGACTTTTCCTATTTGTGAAACTCACAACCTGACTTTTAACCCCGTTTATCAACATACCATTGCCTGCTGTCCATCTCACAATATTTTCGAGGTCACGTTGCAGTTGCTCACAATCTTGTAACTTATTTATCACTCTATAGAGAATAACATCATCCGCAAAAAGCCTTACCTCCAATTCCACTCCTTTACTCATATCATTTATATATATAAGAAAACATAAAGGTCCGATAACACTGCCCTGAGGAACTCCCCTCTCAACTATTACAGGTTCAGACAAAGCTTCACCTACTCTAACTCTCTGAGATCTATTTTCTAGAAATATAGCAACCCATTCAGTCACTCTTTTGTCTAGTCCAATTGCACTCATTTTTGCCAGTAGTCTCCCATGATCCACCCTATCAAATGCTTTGGACATGTCAATCGCGATACAGTCCATTTGACCTCCAGAATCCAACATATCTGCTATATCTTGCTGGAATCCTACAAGTTGAGCTTCAGTGGAATAACCTTTCCTAAAACCGAATTGCCTTCTATCGAACCAGTTATTAATTTCACAAACATGTCTAATATAATCAGAAAGAATGCCTTCCAAAAGCTTACATAGAATGCATGTCAAACTTACTGGCCTGTAATTTTCAGCTTTATGTCTATCACCCTTTCCTTTATACACAGGGGCTACTATAGCAACTCTCCATTCATCTGGTATAGCTCCTTCGGCCAAACAATAATCAAATAAGTACTTCAGATATGGTATTATATCCCAACCCATTGTCTTTAGTATATCCCCAGAAATCTGATCAATTCCAGCCGCTTTTCTAGTTTTCAACTTTTGTATCTTATTGTAAATGTCATTGTTATCATATGTAAATTTTATTACGTCTTTGGCCTTAGTCTCTTCCTCTATCTCGACATTATCCTTGTAACCAACAATCTGTACATACTGCTGACTGAATACTTCTGCCTTTTGAAGATCCTCACATACACACTCCCTTTGTTCATTAATTATTCCTGGAAGGTCCTTCTTGGAACCTGTTTCTGCCTTAAAATACCTATACATACCCTTCCATTTTTCACTAAAATTTGTATGACTGCCAATTATACTTGCCATCATGTTATCCTTAGCTGCCTTCTTTGCTAGATTCAATTTTCTAATAAGTTCCTTCAATTTCTCCTTACTTCCACAGCCATTTCTAACTCTATTTCTTTCCAGTCTGCACCTCCTTCTTAGTCTCTTTATTTCTCTATTATAATAAGGTGGGTCTTTACCATTCCTTACCACCCTTAAAGGTACAAACCTGTTTTCGCATTCCTCATCAATTTCTTTAAACCCATCCCAGAGTCTGTTTACATTTTTATTTACCGTTTTCCACCGATCATAGTTACTTTTTAGAAACTGCCTCATACCTGCTTTATCAGCCATATGGTACTGCCTAACAGTCCTACTTTTAAGACCTTCCTTTCTATCACATTTATTTTTAACTACCACAAAAACAGCCTCATGATCACTAATACCATCTATTACTTCATTTCCCTATAGAGCTCATCTGGTTTTATCAGCACCACATCCAAAATATTTTTCCCTCTGGTTGGTTCCATCACTTTCTGAATCAGCTCTCCTTCCCATATTAACTTATTTGCCATTTGTTGGTCATGCTTCCTGTCGTTCGCATTTCCTTCCCAATTGACATCTGGCAAATTCATATCTCCCGCTACAATCACATTTCTTTCCATGTCGTTTCCCACATAGCTGACTATCTTATCAAATAATTCCGAATCCGCATTAGTGCTACCCTTTTAGGGCAATCTCCTGTGTGATTACATGCAAATTAAAATCCGACAGAAAACAGCAGCGCTTACCCTAAGGCAGCCCATGCTGGTAGGGAGGAGATGCTGACGACGTCAAAACTTCGGCAGGCCAAGACCAAGACGGCTCAAAGACTTAAGACCAGACGAAATGCTGCCTAGCTCCCTTTCAAAGGGAAATCTGGCCTTGGAGTAGCCAATCAGAATGCAGGAGCTTGCCCAGATTCACCAATCACAACTCTTTCTGTGGTCACGATCTTTGAACCACTTTCTCGAACACATGTACAGACCCAGATCGCGAACCTTCCATATTCCAAACTAGAAAGGACATATTTCTAGAATGCTTACATAAAAAGGTCGACACCCCCCGTTCCGAAAATCTACATCACAACCTTTCTGGACTGTTCCAGTTAATATTGAAGTATAATCTAGTAGTTACAAACAACATATGTTACAAAAATATTTTACACTGTACAGGTTAGGTAGCAAAATGGAATACGAATAAAATATTCTAGCACAACACTCCAGATCATACAGTAAATATTACTTAAAAAGACTTACAAATAAAACCTTCTACAAACACTTTCCACCTCCAAGAGATTGTATACCTGTCTCAATAATATCCAATAACAGACCATTTATATTGGTATTATAAATTTACTCATACGGGACAAATATTTCAGGTTCCCTATGGGAATCAACATGTATATCATGTCATATGGTTATGTAAAATGTACGTGCCAGTTATAAGCTTTCGATACTGGTAGAAAACGTGTGAGTTTGTGAAGGGGGATTTTGTTTTACACTAAATAAGCTTTCTGATAAACTGGAGGCAACAGTCATTGTGGTGTAGTGTGTGACCTTAACTATAGTGGTTACACAAAACAAGGCGCAAACACAGTAAAGGAGGAAGGTAAAAGCAACTACACAATATCAGAGAACACTACACACTCAGAAAAACATTAGCTGGTATTACGCAGATCTCCAACAACAACAACATTTACGTAAATATCAGTACGGCCAACTACTGGACAACAAACCGGGAAGGTGGAAAAGGCTGGGAATCTCCCAAAGGCATGGACATGGCTTAGATTGCGGATTCCGAAATAAATCTCCGTGATCCTTAGATTTGAAAAATATTATTTACAAAAGAATATTACAAATACATTCCAAATACAATCCCGACTTACGAACTATAAGTTCTGTGATATACATAACTTAGAGGTTCTTTGGTAATACCTTCGTAGCAGTATAAATTCAAATTTCAAATCAGCTATACATCTAGTTACCCATGCAGTCGTACAATGGAATTTACAGTGAAATGAACAGGTTCTCCAAACTCTAGCGTACCTCAAGTGATACAGAACTGAAAATGAAAACCTACAACCTGTTATCCAGTCATTGACCGGGTCAGGGATGGAATGAATGAAACATATATAGGCTGTTTTTACAATGGGGTCGCCACTCCCAAGGTGATTAATTAATGAGTGATAAATGCTATGAAATGATAATGGAGAGTGTTGCTGGAATGAAAGATGACAGGGAAAACCGGAGTACCCGGAGAAAAACCTGTCCCGCCTCCGCTTTGTCCAGCACAAATCTCACATGGAGTCACCGGGATTTGAACCACGGTACCCAGCGGTGAGAGGCCGACGTGCTGCCGTCTGAGCCACGGAGGCACCCTGATACAGAACTACCAGTGGCAAAGCCCAAGGTAAATATATTAACTTACAATCTACATATTTTGTGAAATAAGAAAAGGGGAAGCCTCGAAAACAAACAGGCAAGCCCAGCTGAAAAGCTAGGACATCCTAAATAATTAATTTGGCGAATCTAGGTTAGGCTAGGGCAGGCTCATATATGAAAAGCAAATCGGAACATTACGGAAATTTTAGCAGGAATGGAATTCAAGAGTGCTTACCCGAGGATGCGCCATTTCCGAAGCGAGGCGTTGCACTGGCTGCAGACCAACACAGACTAAAGGCAGATCAGGCCAAGACAAGACCGAAAGAATCACGATCGCTGCCTCGCTTACTATATATAGGAAAACTCTGGCTTGGAGTAGCCAATCAGAATGTGTGAGTCCGCCCATCCCCTCCTAGGTTCACCAATCACAATTCCTACTCCCGTCGCGAACTTTAACTAACATTCTCAAAGACACACGTTTGCGAATCTTCCATTTCCAGAATAGTAAGAAAATTCCTTGTAGAAAACATAACCCACAAAAGGCACACACCCTGTTCAACAATTTTCTAGATACTTCCAGTAAGTACAGAATAGAAATCTACCATTTACAATTACATATGTTACAAATATTACACAGTACAGGTTAGGTCATTACAAATAAAACGTTATATTATACTTTACAAATAAAGTCTTCAAAAACACTTTCTACTTCCACAATATTGTTCACCTGTGACAAGTGGACTGACCACAGACGTGTTGACACATGTTACGTTGGTAGGTGGTTTGAATCGCACGAGCGATAAATATGTTTGTTCACATTTTAAACTTTAAGGATCAAATAAGAGGCTATTCATACCACAATTGACCAATAGCACGCATGTTGAATGTGTAGTGGCCTGATACTTGGTGAAGCCTAGCAGTCCTGGTCATTTCTTCGCTATGTATGCAACAGATGAGTATGTTGACATGCTCCTCATGTATGGTGAAGCAAGACAGAATGCACAGGAAGCACAGTACCTGTACCAGGAAAGATTTCCACACAGACAACAACCAAACACAAATACGTTTAGGAGGGTGGAGCGACATTTGCGTATAATTTTGTCACATTCCCGAACAGTTCCTGTGAGAGAGGCACCAGTAACTTCCGGTGAAACTGCTGAGATGGTTTTGGACTCTTTCCGGGAGAATCCTCACATGAGTACCCGGGCAGTAGCACAGCGGGCCATTATTAGCCGGTCGTCTGTTGTAAAGATATTGCATTCCAGTGTTTTTCGTCCATATCACCTGCAGCTACATCAAGATCTCCACGGACGAGATTTCGAAACTCGTGTTGATTTCTGTGCGTGAATACTGACCTGACACAAGTGGCAAATGATCCAGCGTTTGTATCTCACATTTTATTTTTGGTTGGGGCACGATTTCTTAATAATGGCTCTGTGAATCATCATAATGTGCACTACTGGAGTGTTGAAAGTCCCCACTGGGTAAGTCAGACAGCATTTCAGGTATGATGGGGAGTAAATGTCTGGTGTGGTATACTAGGTGATCACCTAATTGGGCCATATATCTTTGAGGATCATTTGACAGGAGCCCGGTACTTAATTAGTTAAATAACTCGTGACGTGAATGCATTTGGATACATTGGCTCTGTGGATGATTCTCGAAGTACAAAATGCGAATAAAATTTACAGGCTCAAGTTCGATTCGAACCCACCTACCAAATGCAGCTGTCTTAACAGCACCGCACTTAACCTATGACACCATGTCTACTCCAGCAAGTAGGTTTCCAGAATGCCTACTAGATAGACTACTACTTTCACTTCACGAATGCACACACGTTTTCTATCAGTATGCTATCGCTTTTTAGCCTTCATTTCATACCCTACTGAAAGCTCATAAATGGCACATACTTTTTACATAACTGTATGACAGTTTGATGCATTGTGTACAGTAAATTCCTGTCACATACGGTACATGTTTTTGCAACGGTAATGGTGCAGTGAGTAATTAAAAGCGATTGTTGCTTGGTATACAGTAAAGGAGAATAGACCATTAACAACACCAGTCACGTTCGGTTCGATGCCTAGAGGCATAAAAGTCAGGCACGGCTGACTCACCTCGTATAATCAAAAATAAGGGAACTTTATTAAACATTTTAGAAAATATTTATACAAACCTCGATCAAAAATCAAATCCCATCTATAATCTTAATGGAATCCAAGAAAAAACGAACATCCGGGTCGACACAATGATCAAGAAAGATCTTAAGCAATGCTCAATTAAATCTGTTACAACACGCATCACTGGTCCATCCTCCCATACATCCACTCATTCTCCCTTCCCTCAACCGCTGTTTCTCCCACCCAACGCAACATTGGAATGGTCGCCAGTCAGTGTGGAGGTCAACACCGGCCCAACCTGATCTATACAAGCGCAGGGCTGGAGGAAAGAGGACGTGAATAATAATTTGAGACTCTTCATATTATCTTTCACTTCTACCTCATTTTTCATTCTCATATGCAGCTTTTTGTTTCCTCTTTCAGATCCTGGCTATACTTGTATTCTCCATGATGAAATATAACAGATTTTTCAAAAACTTCATTCTGTTTCCAGAAACATGACAGATTAGAGCAACAACTAACTGTCTTCACAATTCTTTAACTATTTCCTCCAGCCAACCAATATTGTATTAAATACGGTTGGACTCACACTACAACTAAATTCATCCAAGTTTGAATCCATGTGCATTTTAACAGATTTCCATTGTATTTGTTGAGTGTATTTTTAATATTGAAGCTATGTACATTTTAAACATGAACTCCCATTGCATTTATTGACTATATTTTACCTTGGATTTTTTAGGTATCACTGTTTTTGTTATATGTCTTTCTTCTTTGTGTCATTTTAGCTGATGATGACCTCTGGGCTAGGTCGAAACATTTCCTAGGTAGTTTTTTTAAACAACTATATAGCTTTTTAAACAGACCAGTTATTAAATTGCAGAAGTGTATTGAATGGGTGGACTTTATATCATTAAATTCTTTTAGAATTTTGTCTTAGATAGCTGTATGTGTCCACACAGCCAGTGATGTGAAAGGTAGCTTCATCCGTAAACTTCCACAGAATTATCCACTGCTCATCTGCAGCCTTCTGCTCATACGTCATGTTGCAAAAAGTGTACCTGGCCTCTCAATTCCTGTTCTTCATTGCATGTAAACATTGCTGGTGGTTGGGGAATATTTTGAGACACTGTTGGACGATCCTTCGACATGTTGTGAAAGGGATGTGTTTCTTGGCTGAGAGCGAGCCCTGTCCATTAATGGATATCTGGTATCTTTCCCTCTGTTTCTATTATACACTCATCTGCCTGTGTGAAGCACGGTGGGACCATCCACCGCTTCATTATCTCACGATATGAGAGTGCACGATGACCTGTATACTGCACTCTAAACATTCACCAAATACATGGTAGTACCACGAGACTCATAGAGTGCATTGCTGTTGAGTGACCACCATTTTGGGAAACTGCCGGTCTGCCTGAACTGCTTACATGCATCTCCATTCGCACATAGCCGAAAACCTCACTTAATTAATTTTTCTCTCGAGCTGCTTGATCATATCGAAGCATCGAATATACCATCAGTTCCAGAAAATTGTATCCTTATGACATCTCAAACGAATCACCTGGTATTATTTGGATCTGATAATAATTCTTACTCACTGACATGCAGGTTGCAGAGTTTTGATTTATAAAACTTACTTTACTCCATTTGACGTAACTCCTTCATTCTCTGAAAAGTACAGTAAAAACCTTACTAATCAAATCTTGAGGGAAGAGAAAAATTCTTCGATTTATATAGGTTTTGAATTATCAAGATTTCATCTTAATATGTTTAAATTAACACTTGGACTACCAGGAAGTAGCCAGAGCATTTAAACCTCCATCCCAGCAATTTTTAAAAGTCCTTGCCTGCCAGTCCTGCCTTCTGCACTGTGGAACAAAAATATTTGCTACTCCTATATTACATTTTGAAATATTGTGAAAGAATTCTAGTATGGTTTTAAGGTGTGGTATCTGGTGTCACACGGAGAGCCTCCATGGCTCAGGCGGCAGCGTGCCTGCCTGTCACCGCTGGGTTCTGTGGTTCAAATCCCGGTCACTCCATGTGAGATTTGTGCTGGATAAAGCAGAGGCGGGACAGGTTTTTCTCCAGGTACTCCGGTTTTCCCTGTCATCTTTCATTCCAGCAACACTCTCCATTGCCATTTCAGTTCATCTGTCATTCATTAATCAATGCCCGAGCGGAGTGCGACAGGCTTCGGCAGCTGGCACAGTTCCTATCCTCGCCGCTAGATTGGGGCTTCGTTCATTCCATTCCTAACCACGTCGAATAACTGGAAACAGGCTGTGGATTTTCAGCATTTTCATCTGGTGTCACATGCTCCAGGGTGCAGTGGTTCATTCATTCCATTCCTAACTACGTCGAATAACTGGAAACAGGCTGTGGCTTTTCATCATTTTCATCTGGTGTCACATGCTCCAGGGTGCAGTGGGACGCCACACTTCCTGCAGTACCACCTTGTGTCACATACTTTTTTCTTCTGGAGACAAACTCTACATCTTCTTGTCGAGTAAGGGTCAGTTTTCAGTGGTGGAAACTTGAGCAGAACATGTTCATTGACTTTTCCATCCAGACGTGACGGGGGATCTTTAGCTGGTGCTCTTTGTGGGCGGGGGGCCTGGTGAATGGAATGCAGTGGGCTGGATAGTAGTGATGACGTATCGGAGAGAGCTGGAGAGGCTGTTCTGACTGGGTTCAGATTTAAGAACTTCATTGTGTATCCATATTGAACCGAGAATAGAATAGGAACAAACTAATGGGTCCACCTTTTCAATACAAAACAATGCTATTATATTTAGATTACAACATTTTAATTAATGGAACTACTTTCAATGCTTTTTCTGCATCATCTTCTGCCAAAAAACTTAGTAAAACAGACATTGACATATATAAAATATAGAAAGCAATGCACAATACAGTTGAACATATGACTAAATTGTAAATGAATTAATCTGATGAAAGATCACTTCTTACAACACTAAGTTACAGATTAATATAAAGTATAACACTATTTCATGAACCACTGCATAACATTATTAAGATAGCTCTCTTTAGATCATAAGGTACTCGAGGTCCAAGTTCAATATTTATTCTGAAAACGTTGATTATATGCTTGTAACTTGTGAACGTGTAAAAGTTCTTCTTATAACAAGATGTAACAAATAGAAATTTAATCTATAAGCCTGATCGGAACTTGAAGTACCAGGTTCAACTTTATGTTGCTGAAGTTCAATGTACGAAAAGAATTTGTATCACTGTTCAAAAATCAAGTACGTGTCTTCTCTAGACGAGACATACAAAACAAAGCACAGGACCAATATGGCCATATTAAGTGGTTAAATGGACTGAGAGTTAAAATGAGTATCACCTTATACAACACTCAGTTAATATTTTTTTTTTAAAGCACAACACGGTCTTGAATCACCAAGTAATATTATGAAAGTTTTCCTTTGTAATCATAAGGAATTTGAGTCCAAGTTCGAATAACAGTCTCAGATTGTTTATTATATACTTATATATTATGTGAGAGTGAGCTGGAACCGTACCAGATAAGATATGTGCAGTCGCTTAAGTGCGACCAGTATCCAGTATTCGGGACATAGTAGGTTCGAAGCTCACTGTCGGCAGCCCTGAAGATGGTTTTCCGTGGTTTTCCATTTTCACATAAGGCAAATGCTGGGGCTGTACCTTAATTAAGGCCACGACCGCTTCCTTCCCAGTCCTAGCCCTTTCCTGTCCCATCGTCGCTCTAAGACATATCTGTGTCGGTACGACGTAAAGCCAGTAGCAAAAAAAATATTAAAAATGCAACATTCCTTCTTAAAACACAACGTAACACTTTAGGATATGTTTATCTATAAGCCTGAATGGAACTTTAAAGGTTCTGAATTTGACTTCGCGTTACTAATTTTTGAAGTGTGAAAAGACTTGTGTGTACAAATTGTTATCAATGCCCCTTGCATGGGATAACACATTCTCAGGAACAAGAAGAATAAGAAATGTTAGGTTCTTATCACCACCGAGCAAGTGGCTCTGTGGTTTGGGTCACGTACCTGTCAGCTAGGATTTGGGAGATAGTGAGTTTGAACCCTACTGTTGGCAGCGCTGTAGATGGCTTCCATAGATTCCTATTTTCCCGCCGGGCAAATGCTGATGCTGTACCTTAATTAAGGCCACAATCGCTTCCTTCCCACTCCTAGACCTTTCATATCCTACCCAATCATCACCACAAGGCCTATCTGTGTTGGTGTGCTGTAAAACAGATTGTAATTTTTTTTTTTTAAAGATCTCACTGTCAGGATTTTTTTTTTTTTTTTATTTATTTATTTCATTTCAATATAGGCACCTGAGCCAAGGCTCTTCTTGGTGCAATACAAATAAATAACAATGGCAGCTATATTCACAATCTGATTACAAAATAAAATACAGTAAGTATATAATTTAACATGATGTAACAGATTCTAACACTAAAAGTTAAATTACCAAGCTCGATAGCTGCAGTCACTTAAGTGGGGCCAGTATCCAGTACTTGGGAGATAGTGTGTTCGAACCCCACTGTCGGGAGCCCTGAAGATGGTTTTCCGTGGTTTCCCATTTTTACACCAGGCAAATGCTGAGGCTGTACCTTAATTAAGGCCATGGCCGCTTCCTTCCTACTCCTAGCCCTTTCCTGTCCCATCGTCGCCATATAAGACCTATCTGTGTTGGTGCGATGTAAAGAAACTTGTAAAAGCTAAATTTGTGCTGTACGCCCTACAAAGAATGTGATGGTTACTATTTCATTCTATCTTCAATTTATTGAGATTTTTGTCGCGGAGCAGAGGAGAGCATACTAAATCTTTGACTTATAGAATTTTTTGATTTATCGAAGTTTTACTGTAGTTGATTTCCACTCAGCATACAAAGGTAACAGTTAGCAAAGGTAGTGTTTATTTACTCCATCCTGTGATAATCCATGGTCATATGCACATACGTGTCATGAGTGCATTGTTTGACAGTTTGTAATTTCTTTTGATTATACTATTCCTGACCATTTACAATCATCTTTGTCGGGGTCTCCCACTTTCATCCTCTTACCATGTCCAAACCATCTAAGTTTACTCCCCTCCATTCTATCCTAAAGCTTTTCCAGACCAATTTCCTTCCTGACTTCCTCATTTCTTACTCTGTCCATTCTTGTCTTTTCTGAATAATTATCACATATTCTCGTCACCGTTTTTAAATATAGGTATTATTACTTTTTACTTCAGTCATTTAGTAACAATTTTTCTTTCCAAATACATGTAAATGGCCTATAAAGCTGCTTTTGTCATTTCCACATACAATTCATCCATTTGACAGACCTCTTCAGGTGTGATTTCATTCTTGGATTCTGTCTCCTTTCATCTGATCTACACCCCTTCTCACATTCAAGAGTTCATCAGAATAATCCTTCCATCTTATACTTATCTCCTGGTTGTATTATCTCTCCATGAATCACGTGTAAATCCTTCCCCACCGGGCAAGTTGGCCGTGCAGCTAGGGACACGCAGCTGTGAGCTTGCATCCACGAGATAGTGGTGCGAACCCCACTGTCGGCAGCCCTGAAGATGGTTTTCGATAGTTTCCCATTTTCACACCAGGCAAATGCTGGGTCTCTGCCTTGAGGCCACGGCTGCGTCCTTCCCACTTCTAGACCATTCCTATCCCATTGTTGCCATAAGGCCTATTTGTAGAGGCACCTGTTTCTGTTGAAAAATTTTGCCTAATTTTGTCATTTTTTAACAGTTAATTTGGTATATTTTTAGCTGTTTTTATTTTATTTTGTCAATTTTGCTAATTTTTATTTCCACTTTTCAGCGGAAAAAGGTAAACCAATAACTTAGTTGATAGCATATTTGCAGTGTAACAACATTGTATTTTTGCATAAAATACATGAGTTATTCTTCTACTTAGAATACATACAGTATTACACATTATATCAAAGAATGGAAATTTTAAAAAATTGTGTCAGCTGTCACTTTAACAAGTAGGGCCTAGCCTAAGTATATAATTTACATATCAATCTGAGGAAGACAGAGATATCATGAGTTCCATATTACTGGGAGTCAGAGCTGCTCTCCTCTCAGACATTAAATTACAATATGTTGAGAATGCCCTCGCACTATCAACATTACTGACTGGGATCCTTCACTGCAGATTCCACAAAATGCTCATATTCTGGTTTCAGGCAAAGAAGAATGACAATCAGATCAATATCTCTACATGAACTAGTTATTAGATCCCTAAACACTGTGTATGTTTCAAATTATGCTCAGGTTGAAAGTTCTCATACGATGGGAATTTGCTTTATTAGACGAGAGAGTTCATCATTTTCTAAATCACATTCCATTATGCTTCTTGGATCAAAAGGTTTACTGAGAGATGAAATGATGAACTTTCCTGTGTCAAACTCTATTAAGTGGTTCAGGTTTTTCAAGCTTGCTCTACCTACAGATTGAAACAAAGATGCTAACTGTGTCTGGAGTTGTTTTGGTAGTCTGGAAAGTTTATCCGAGGTTGTCACATATAAAAATGCTTCCTGTAGTAATTTAAAGTCCTTTGAAAGGTCACTAAGCTTATATTTAAGTGCATGAATTAACGGGATGTTGGAGCTCTTTAATGTGAGAAGCATGTTACAACATTCTGAACAATGCTCAACAAGAAACATAGCTAGGTAATGAATTTTTGTTACTTTATTTGGGGTCAAAGCTTTAAAATAGTTCACAACAACACTCTCGTCTTCAAGAGTTTCTAGATATTCTCCAAAGTACTCAACACTTTTAAACCATGAGTTCCACCTGGTGATCACTGGAATAGCGAAGAGTTTAGCCTTAGTATGTTCGTCTTAATTTTTTTAATTCAAGAATTGAATGTATGCATATTTTCTCTTACGTGTATTAAGGATGATGTGGTTTGCCTGTACAACACATTGGTTCAAAGCACTAAGTCCCACAGCCCACACACTGTCCACCAAATTCAGTTTATGAGCACAGCACTGCTTGTGTACTAACCCTTCTGAAACTGCTATTTGCTTTACGTCGCACCAACACAGATAGGTATTATGGCGACGATGGGACAGGAAAGGCCTAGGAGTGGGAAGGAAGCGGCCATGGCCTTACGGTACAGCCCCAGCATTTGCCTTGGTGTGAAAATGGGAAACCACGGAAAACCATCTTCAAGGCTGCCGACGGTGGTGTTCGAACCCACTATCTCCTGGATGCAAACTCACAGCTGCGCGACCCTAACCGCACGGCCAATTCGCCCGGTCCTTCTGAAACTAAAACCCTAACTGAGTTTATACACTTGGCTATGTAACATGCTGAATCTGGAATTATAGAAACTACATTCTGGTACTAAATTTCAAGTTTGTGAATTACACTCATAATTACTTGTGAACATTCTGTAGCATTTGCAATAACATTCACTCTCTCTACAAATAACTTCTGAACTTTCTTTTTTCTTTGCTAGTTGTTTTACGTCGCACCGACACAGATAGGTCTTATTGTGACGATGGAACAGGGAAGGGCTAGGAGTGGGAAGGAAGCGGCCATGGCCTTAATTAAGGTACTGCCCCAGCATTTGCCTGGTGTGAAAATGGGAAACCACAGTAAACCATCTTCAGGGCTGCCGACAGTAACTTCTGAACTGTACTATCACCACAACTAAGCACTTTTATCAGAATCATAAACACACATTGCCCGTTTTTATCAGTCGTTTCATCACAAAGAATTGAAACTCTCATCTTTCACATCTTGTTTTAATCTTTTTCCTCCTCTTTGATGATTTGAGGTACATAAACTTCTTGCAGTCTTCCAGTTGTGGGCAAGTCTCCAGCACCTTAAAAAATCAATAGACCTAATATTTATTTTGTTTTGTTTTTTGTTTTTTTGCTAGGGGCTTTACGTCGCACCGACACACGTAGGTCTTAGGGCGACGAAGACCTAATATTAGAGGGCTATTTAACATTATTTGAATGAATTAAATGATTTATAATTATAAATAAATGAGTAAATATCATCAAATGAGAAAACTAACATAACCACACAAAGTTATTAGAAAAATATAACCTTACATTTCTTCCTCGGAAAAATTGTATAGTATTGCGTAAACCTGGTATATACGTATTTCTCCATCCACTCTCTCAGCTTCGGATTATCAACTTTTTCCAGTGGAATATTTGGCTCCATAAAAGCTCGAGTTGTACATAAAATGAAAGCATCTTTGTCGTATTTTGCTTGTTTTGCCGCTGAACTAGTGTCTGTGAGACTAGCTTGTCTTCTGATGCCTGTCGTCGTTAGCACCTTTTCCTTGTTCTTTTTATGTGAAACTCTTTTATTAATGTGTTTCAGGCATGTTGTCCTTTCTGTACCACTCTAGTTGCACATTAAAGTATTAGCACATCAGTTTTCTAATTTTGTCAAACACGTAACATCCTTCCGATGGAAATTCTTTTCGCGATCAAAAACTGTTACAACAGTTTTAATAAACTGAGCACAAAATAGGAAATTAAACGCACCTATCGGCAGCGATTTTCAACAGGCAAGATGAAATACACTGTCACCCCGTCACGTGATTATGAATATGATAAATTTCTCGCTTCACAGGAAGCTAATTTAGCGGTAATCGATATACTAGTACGCAAACCTTTTCTTGATCCCTGAGCAACATAGTGCTGAATGGGAACTTGGGATCAAGAAAAGGTTCGTATACTATATATTAGCCTTTCATATAATCAAAAGCGTATAAAGTCGATTGTAGCATCCATTATCGGATTTTAATACCACGACTCACGTGGAATCTCAGTCATTTACTTCAAATGATGCAATTCCAAATAATGTTTGTAAATTATTTCGTGATTTTGCTTAAGCGTAAGTAGTTTCGCATTTCTGAGCCGAATTTGTAAAATTTCGCGAAAATTTTGCGCTTTGCGAAAAGCAGGTGCCTCTGCCTATCTGTGTCGGTGCGACGTAAAGCCTGTTGTAAATGAATAATTTTAAGAAATCCTTCCCAGCTCTCCTTCTTTTCTTCACTGTCTTGCACCTTCTTTTCATTTCCTGATATTTTCTTCTTGTTCCTTCCATTTTATTCCTGGCATATAATTGCCATGATTTTTTTCTTTATTTTTCACTGCTTCCATTATCCTGTCATTTCACCATGGGGTCTTTATTAATAGCTATTCTGCCACAAACACTCGGCACAGCTTACAAATGCCTTCTTGAACGTGTCTCATTCCATTTCCACACTCACCTCCTCAGTTTTGTGTACTGTGTATTGTTTTAGTTTATATGGGATTTTTTCTTTTATTTCCATAGCTCTTAATATCCATACTTTTAATTTCTTCTTCCTTATTTCTTTCATTTTTACTATTTTTCCCCCCTTTCATATTTGCTACCACTACTCTATCATCTCCATCAATGGCTACTTCTGGCAAGACTGGTACGTCTAACAACGGTTTGCTCTTCCTACCAAATAGTAGTCCATTACTGTCTTTGTCATTCTGTTTCCCCATCCATATCTTGTTATCTTTCTACTATTCTTCTTCCTGAACCACATATTGGCCACACTTGACTCATTTCTCACACAAAAATCTACCCACTTTTCGCAGTTTCCCTAGTGTAAGAACACCATAATCTTTCCTGAGGATGATTTAAAAGGCTTTTATTACCATCGGGTATCCACTCCCATTGCCGTTTTAAAGTTACTGCCAACAGGTGGTCAGGCTGCTCCTAACATGAAGTACTAAAGCCCTTAGCAGCTGCCCTTAACCTAGGGTCGGACACTACTCAATTGGTTCCAGTGTCATATCTTACATCCCACCTAACAAACTCATCCGTGTGAAGCTGTTGGTCACCTTAGGGAATCGGGTTATTTGCCACCGTCCAACACTCGGCGTTGAGACACATGCTGTATGTTCTACTCTTTACCATAGTGGGGTAACAGGCCAGGCAGGAATCTTAACGTATATTGTGTGCTGCGGGTGACTCTCTCTCTCAATTATGTTGTTGATATATCAGTCTTTTTCTTCTTCTTTTTTCTAGCTGGAACGCCTGGCGGTTCCCATGATATTGCTGAAGAATTGATAGATGTTCTGGATGAATTAGCTACTGGTGACCGGAAGAAAGGCCCAAAAGTTGGATTGGGTACAAGCAGCGGTGCAGCTCAGCCTGAAAAATTGCCTGGTAAAGAGGTAGAAATGTGTGGCGATGAAGCAAAGTTGTTGGATGAAGAAAAAAAGGTGGCAGTGAGACTTTTAAAAACAGGTAATTATCTCTCTATTTCTGAGACTATGTTATTACATTCTGCATTAAGTATTTGATTCATTTTCAAACTTCGCTACTCATCCGCTGTAATGCTCATGCTGTAATGATTGTAGCCTTACCTAATTTTTCCTTCCTCTCACCCTTCTAATACAGTAAAACCTCCTTAATTCGAAGTCGCTGGGACTAAAAAATCGGAATTCAAATTACGTGATTTCGAATTAACCGCCAATTCGCAATTCAGAAGTACCAACCCTTCGTAATCTATAATCTTCATTTCCGTATTGACGAATTACACAATTAAAAATAGGAAGGAATTTCCACCAATCAATACTTGTTTTTTTATTGCTTATATTAAGCTACAGGACCGGTTTCGACCCCATATACAAGGTCATCTTCAGCTGAACCATGAATACATATTTATATGATTTATATTTATATGTAGTACACTACAAGCTCGCACGTCAAACGCAACTCGGCTACACCAACAATAATAAACATAACACCATTGCACAGCTACAAATGGGAAAGGAGCCATTACTTTGAACCCAATTTTACAGACGCCACAGGACAATAAGATTTGATTCTAACATAAGGATACATACATAGCAGAGCTGAACATATTTTAGCCGAATTTTATCCATACATCTGGCACCCTTGTTTTAAAATTGGAAAGTGTTTTATCCCACATGAAGACTAATCTTTTACTCATGCAATTTTACAACCATATCTTTTAAACTCCAAGAACAGCAGCTGAGTGTACAAATGTAAATGTAAATTGACCAACAAGCAAGATACGAATGTTCATGTGCACGAAATGTTTTTTATATATTGTATTTTATCCTGTACATATATATATATAAGTTAGTTTAAGTGAAGATATGTTTTATACACTAATTTTAAGACCTCAACATAATATTTTAGACATACAGTTGCAATATGTACATACTGACTTATATGCCAATTCACGATAAGACATGCCCCATTTGTATGTGACTAAATGCACATCATATAACATTCCTTTGACAATGCAATTTAATCAAAGCTTCATCATATAAATATGTATTCGTGGTTCAGCTGAAAATGACCTTGTATATGGGGTCGAAACCAGTCCTGTAGCTTAATATAAGCAATAAAAAAACAAGTATTGATTGGTGGAAATTATTTCCTATTTTTAATTGTACCAACCCTTGCCACATTATCAAATATTCTAAGGCCCGTTACTGCATGCAGTTAACCTTGATTCACAGTTTATACCTTTTAAATGCCATGAAAAAAGAACTATTTCCAAAATGTATCCAAAAAGGTGCATTTACAGCATTCAAATAATGCACTTGGATCACTGGCAAACATAAACTCACACAACGAAAGAGAGAAAAAAACGGCACGATTCAAAGATGAGGAGATCATCTATGCTGGCTCCTATGTGCAAGTGCTTTATTCATTAGAGTACTATACTGTATGCATTTTAGATGCCTTGTATTTACACAGAAAGTACCCGATGTCATTAAAATCGAACTTTCTTATGACTCTATCCTTGTACGATTTCCCCCATGGCACTTCTCTCGTACTTCAGAAATGTAAACACTTGCCACGTCACAAAGTATTCTAAGACCTATTAATAGATGCCGATACTTGCAATCACCTCGATTCACAGTTTAAACCTTTCAAATGCCATGGAAAACACTATTTGCGAAATGTATCCAACCAGGTGCATTTACAATGTTCAAATAATGCACTTGGATAAATCACTGACAAACATAACCTCACGCAATGAAAGAAAAAAATCACAATTCCAAGACGAGGATAAATTATGCTGGTTCCCCTGTGCAAATGCATTATTTTTTGGATATCTGTACTGTTTGCATTTTTAGATGCTTTGTACTGGCATGGAAAGTGCCAGACGCCCTTAAAACTTTTTTGGCTTATTGAACTTTTCTATGACGAGGTGATAAAGTTTCTCGCTTCCATGTGCATTGCAATTGCAACGCACTACAATGACCACCATCCCCCACCCTTGTACGATTTCCTAGCTGGCACTTTCTCCTTTAAATCCACAAGACCGTTTGGGCTCGCATTAAAATAAAGCAATGTAGTTTCACCGGCAATGACAACGTTGTTCGGTGCCTACGAATTTATTATATGAGCCACGCTTTTTCGTCAACTGTCGGCATCGTCAGTGTTCGCGGATTCTGTTGTTGCGCACACTGCCTGTTGCGTGATATTACGGCGTTCCTTAAAAGGTTGAATACAAATGAATTCCGATTTCATTAAACTTAGCAATCATGAAGCGCACTGTAGACCCACCGAAGTGAGTGTAAATGCGAAAAGCTACCCCGCCACATTCCGGAACACACGTTCTATTATGACGCGGATAAATTTCGAGTTGAAATTACTCTGTAACATACTATTGTTTTAGAATGTAAAGGCAGTTTCGAATTAAACGTCTGAATTTCGGTAATGGGGCCGACATTGTACTTCGAATTACGAATTATCTGTATTTTGAATTAAACAATTTAAATAACATGCAAAACTGTATCTTATGTTTCCGGAAACGAGAGCTTCTTCGAATTAGGTGGGATTTTGAATTAACCGATTTTGAATTATTGAGGTTCTACTTATACTCAAGGTCATGCACAGACTCGCTGTATTTCTCTGTAAAAATCTAATAAATCAGTACAGGTTTCACTCGTACTGTGTACAAGCTCAAAATATCTTACGGAAGTCTCATACCTGTGAGAGTGACAGAGTCCAACTTCTTTCATACAAGCCATGGACTTAGTGGAAAACACTTGGCAAATGAAATGGTATTTGATGTGGAGCTATAAATATTATTGGGGCTTATGGAAGAAAGTACAATTGGCTAAATCAGCAGAGTGGATGCACTTCAGTGTGTTAGGAGTTAAAGGTAGTCTGTTAAGGGAAGATGCTGAGGAAGAAATAGTAGATTATATGGTGCTTTCAACAGGTGTTATGGCGAAGGGTAGAGTGTAGCAGGCAACATATCTTCTGTTCTGCACTTAAATAAGCAAATGGTGTGGAAATAGTTCACAGTTGGAGGAATTAGTATGAGAATTGTCTTGGTGCATTCACCATGTGAGGGAGCAGATGAGGATGAATTAGACAAGTTTTACAAAGCAATGAGTGACATTGTAGTCTGGGTCAAAAGTAAGGATAGTACAATGCTAATGGGCGATTCCACTCTCAGAAGTGGAAATAGAACTGAAGTGTAAAAGAAGATAAAGGGAAAATGTGGGAAGATATGGATGCAGGTAGGAATTTGAAGCATTTACTGAACTTCTGTGCTAGTATAGGATTAGCAGTTACCAGTCCATTCTTCATGCATAATGCTTTTCACCATTACATTTGAAGAGTAGGTGCACAAGATCAGTAATAGTGAACTGGGATAGCATTGCTGACTTTCAATTCAGAAAGTGTATTAGGAACGTTTATGTATTTCAGTGATTTTTTCAATGGTACTGCTGAGTGGTGAATGAGGTGTATCACTATGCCTAGGATAGCCAAAGTGAAGTCTCTCTGCAAACAGATTAGGATAGAAAATCTCAAGGATAAAGGAATTTGGACTGGAGTACTTGCATATGATTAGTGAAAAGTTTCAAAGAATGCACATACAGAAAATGTAGGATGTAGAAAGAGTATGGGTAGCATACAGGCATGCTGTAGAAGAAACAGCAGGTGAATTCTTTGGAACTGTGTGCAAAGATGGGAATGAGACATTTTCAGTGGAATGATGAAGCCAGGACAGGCTGTAAACGTAGAAAGACGTCATACAAAAACGTCTCCAAACAAAGTGCAACAGATCATTGTACAGTCCAAGAAGAAATCATGGGCAGATTCAGTAATGACTTGGAAAACCTGGTCACATGACAGGGAAACATTTCTGGATTATTATAAAAAATTCTTAGAAAGGAGGGGAGAAGTGAAATGAACAGTGTATTCAATAAATCAGGGAATCACTGGACAGGTGAAAGAAATATTTTGAAAATCTTCACAATGTGAAGGGAAACCTTTCTGTTGAAATCCCTAATAATGGAATTCATGGGGAGGAGATCACTGTTGGCAGTGAAATTAAGTGTGAGGAAGTGAAAACTATGTTAAATATATTATATTTTCTTAAAGCAGCAGAAATATATGAAATTAGACCTGAAATATTGAAATATGGTGGAAAGGCAGGGAAGAATCGGCTTCAAATCAAATCAAAATCTCTTTATTTGCAAATGACGTGTCTACCTCAGTGGCAAATGGTACACTAAAGTACATTATTGTCAAGCATTAAATATTAAATTAACAAGAGAAGAAAATTTTCCTATAATACCATTTTTTCTATTAAACACACAGCTCATCCTTCAGAAATTTATATTGCTTACAAAATTCTACTCATAATATCTCCTGTACTACTTACAAATATAGTCAACTGATATACAGTATGTGGAATTACTTCAAATGATACTATACAACTGGTATAAGATTAAAATTTACATTGCATTTATTTACTTTTTTTTTACACCCATTCTTGAACGTAAGTAGCATAACGACCTGCTGCGTCTTAACCAGAGCCCCTTTTGCCACCACTTTTCAGAGTTCCTGAAGGGCCTTCACAGCTACCGTAGCGGTCCCAGGGCCCTCGAAGTCTCCACTGTACTTCACCCCTACAGGCAGTCCCCTACTTTGGCTGTCCAAACTCCTTAGACCAGGGGATGGAATTAATTTATTCACACACATTTTTTTATTTACAATAACCTGCACTGGTCGAATGCCCTCTAACACTTCATTTATTTTCTCTGTTGCTGTTTATTCTCTTCTTGAATATCTGTACAGATTTTGGGAAAGGGTCAAACACTACCCCTGGTAAACTGTTCCA
This sequence comes from Anabrus simplex, assembly GCF_040414725.1. NCBI lineage: Eukaryota > Metazoa > Arthropoda > Insecta > Orthoptera > Tettigoniidae > Anabrus > Anabrus simplex. The sequence continues at coordinate 42,622,646 of NC_090266.1, read as the reverse complement.
CTCCTTGAAACCTTTCCCAGTGAATGAAAATTTACCCCAATCGCTTCTGCTAAAATTCCTTCTAATTTTATATTTGTGGTCACTCCTGCCGATATAATTATTTTCCAACTGAAGCCTCTCACTGATATCTTCCCATGCTTCTTCTCCTGTATAGGCTCTACATAATCCTATAAGTCTAGTTTTCTCCCTTCTCTTACGTAAAGTTTCCCACCCAAGTTCCTTTAACATTTCTGATACACTACTCTTTCTCCTGAAATCCCCTGTTACAAATCTTGCTGCTTTCCTCTGCACACTATCTATTTCTTTTATTAGGTATTCATGGTGAGGATCCCAAACACTGTTTGCATATTCCAATAATGGACGAACCATACTTAAGTAACTTTTTCCTTTTAATTCTTTGTTGCATCCTTTAAGTAGCCTCATTATGACATGTAACTATCTGTATGCTTTCCCAACAATGTCATCAACATGACCCTTCCAGTGCAAATAACTTTCAAATCTCACACCTAAGTATTTGCACTTGCCATCTTTTGGGATAACTACCTCATCCAAAGTATATTCAAATTCAGTTTTAAAGCTCCTGTTTGTAAAAGTTGTAACATTTGATTTGCCTCTATTAACCTTCATATTATTTTCTTCAACCCATTGTTGGATACTTTCAGGGTCCCTTTGTAATTCTGAACGATCCTCAATGTTATTTATTTCCCTATAAACAATTAGGCTATATCATCTGCATACAATCTTATTTTTGATGTTACATTGTTCACTAAATCATTTGTGTATATTAAGAAAAGTAACGGACCGATTGTACTACTCTGGGCAATTCCCTTCCAAACTTTCTCTTCCTGCGATACATTATTTCCTACTTTGACTTTCTGAACCCTTGAATTTAGAAATGTTTTTATCCAACGTTTAACCCTTACGTCCATTCCTATTCCCTCCAATTTCTTTAATAATATTCCATGTTCCACTCTATCAAAGGCTTTGGAAAGATCTATGGCTATGCAATCTAACTGACCTCCTGAATCCAATTGATCTGATATGTCCTGCTGAAATCCCAGCAGTTGTGCCTCACTTTATGTTACAGGAGGCCCCCCCCAGCCCGCTCCCCCGCCATGACCATCGACTCAATCTACATGGCTTCCGACATGCTATTAATTTCTAAGTAGAAAAGAGATAGCTGGGTAGAGTGGGAAGTGATACAAGGAGTATCTGCCTGTTTCCATGTCAGACACGTTACCAGGTGAGATTGTGTTAGGTATATGGTGTTGAAGTATGGTATTGAAGGGTCAGGGAAAAACCACATAGGCAGAAAGAAGAAAGAGCCTACATGTAAAACCTGACTTCTTTTGATAGCACATGCAAGGATGTGGGCTGGAGATAGACCAGAGGTTGTGTTAGTTAGGAGTATGTGTCACGCAAACATAACCATTTCCTTGCCATTTTCTGTTATTGAGGGGATCAGTCCTTCTTGTCACTGCCTGGTGTGGCTCGGGTCTGGTAGCGTCTGGGCTCTGGGCCACAGGTTCGTCCCATTGCCCAGCAGCCAGCAGTCCCTGGTGCCAAGTCTCCTTTTGGAGAGGGGGAATTAAAGCGAAGCCTTACGTAATGCAAGGGGCTATCTTCTTCCGCCTGTCGATGTCCCTCTATGCGGTGTTATTGGAACACACTTGTCTCTGCAACAATTTGTACATATATACATTTAAAACTTTAGAGTGTGGGCCGCTCTCTTCCGCTCTCGTGTCCTGTAAAACAAGTACATCGTATAATTAAATGATATTATCAGGGGTGGTTTATCTGTCCACTCCCTTGTCGCTGGCAGGGGGCGGGGGTGGATTGGGTCGTCCCTTATTAAGGCTGAGTTGCCTTCGTCTTGATGTATTTCTTATCTCAATCCTCCCTCGCTTGATTACCGGTGGTGGCTAGGTCTGTAACAGAACATAACAAAAACATAACATAGCATAATAATAGTAGTAGTATAGCTTAATCTAGGATATAGGTGGTCAGGTATGTACATATATACAGGTGCTGCAGTGTGGTGTGTGGGCGTAATGTTAAGTGGAGCGGTGTAGTGGGTTGGTGTCAGCTAAAGAGCAAGGGCGGTTTTGGCCCCCCGGCCTCCTAACCCTGTGGCTGAACAGAATGTGTTTCGGCGTGGGGTATTTTGTGTATAGGTCGACGTCATAGCGTCCGATTCCACTGACAAGTGGGTTGACCTTACTACCCCATGACTTCTTGTACATTCGGAGTTTTTGTTTTCGTATGTGTTGCCTTATCGAGCTGACTTTCGCAATAGAGTGTAGTTGGCGTATTGGCGTGTCGTACGGGAGTCTAGCCGCTGCTCGAATGCATTTATTTTGTATTAGCTCCAGCTTATCCAGATTTGTCATAGCAGTGTAGCCCCAGGCGGGGGCTGCGTACGTTATTATTGGCCTAATTAGGGCCTTGTACATGTTGATTGCTACTCTCTTGTTAATATTGGATCTTTTGTTCAGTATGGGATAGAGCTGTGACAGTCGTGCGTGTTTTCCGCTGGATCTCTTTAATGTAATATAGCATGGTTAGTTTTCTATCTAGGACTACTCCTAGATATTTGACCTTGTCGTGCCATGCTGTATCTCTATTGAATAGTTTGAGCGGTTTTATATTGGCTGGCCTGTGTGTGCGTCTGTTCTTCCTAGTGAACATTACAGCTTGGCATTTGTCTACATTGACCTTGATACGCCATTTGGTTAGCCAGGGCTCGAGGGTTCGCAGTGCTACTTGTAGTCTCTTTCGGGTGCATGCTAGCTGAAAGTGTTGTTCTGTGATAGCAGTGTCATCCGCGTAGGGGTGCGTGGTAGTGAGTTCCGCTGTCGGCATGTCATTTCGTAAATAGAATGAACAGGATTGGCCCTATTAGTGACCCTTGGGCTACGCCCGCCCTGATCGGTCGCGTGCTTGACAGTGTGTTATGAACGTCTACTTCGAACTCTCGGCCTGTTAGGTATGATTTAATTAATCTTATGTACCCTGGGTGGAATTCGAGGTCTATTAATTTCGCTAATAGGCCTTCGTGCCAGACTTTATCGAATGCCTTCTGGATATCAAGGAATATCATGCCTGTGTCCCTCCACTTGTTTAGTCCGATGGTCGCTTGCTCTAGGACCCGGGTAAGCAGTTGCGGGGCGGAGTGGCCGTTCCTGAAACCGAATTGTTCATTTCAAATGATTCCTCTTTCCTTGATATGTGCTATTAGCCTTTTCAGCAGTATTTTCTCGAATACTTTGCTGAGGGCGTCCAGGAGACTGATGGGCCTGTAGTTATTAGGGTTAGATTTGTCCTTGCCTGGTTTGCCAAATACAAGGATTCTCGCCCTTTTCCACTGTTCCAGATAATACTGCAATTGGAACATTGCGTTGTATATTTTAGTGAGTAGTGCGAGGGCTTTCGGAGTTAGCTTTTTTAATATTATGTTCTGTATCTCGTCTGGGCCGGGTGCCTTCTTTGGGTTAAGGTGATCTATTATCCACTTCATTTTGTGGATATTAGTCTTCTTAACCTCGGGCTTAGGTGCGTTTGCTAGGAATTCCGCTACCTTGTTGTGCCTCACAAGAGAATTTCTTTCTAAAGCCATACTGGCTCCTCATGAACCAGACGGGAGATAAATCTCCACAATGGAATTATTGCCCGCCTAGCAATTACGAATGGAAAATTCTAAATTCCCATGGATGGAATTAGATATTTTTCACCAATAGAGCATGTCAAAATGTCAAAAACATAAGAGATGTAAAGCTTTTCAGGCGTTTGCTCTATTAACCAGCATTTTGTCTTAGGCTGACACTAGACTCGTCAGAGTGGGATGTGTCAGTCCCTACCCACTGATGCTGGGGTGTATGCAGGTGAACTAACTAATGAAAGTTTTCATTCCCCTCCCTGAGGGGGAGGGGCAGGCCACCTACAAGGTAACGCCTTCTCTCTGGCCAATATTTTTTTTTTTTACGGGGAGCCCCCGTAGCCCACTCCCCCGCCGTGACCATCGACTCAATCTGCATGGCCTCCGACATGCTGTTAATTTCTAAGTAGAAAAGAGATAGCTGGGTAGAGTGGGAAGTGATACAAGGAGTATCTGCCTGTTTCTATGTCAGACACGTTACCAGGCGACATTGTGTTAGGTATATGGTGTTGAAGTATGGTATTGAAGGGTCAGGGAAAAACCACATAGGCAGAAAGAAGAAAGAGCCTACATGTAAAACCTGACTTCTTTTGATAGCACATGCAAGGATGTGGGCTGGAGATAGACCAGAGGTTGTGTTAGTTAGGTATATGTGTCATGCAAACATAACCATTTCCTTGCCATTTTCTGTTATTAAGGGGATCAGTCCTTCTTGTCACTGCCTGGTGCGGCTCGGGTCTGCTAGCGTCTGGGCTCTGGGCCACAGGTTCGTCCCATTGCCCAGCAGCCAGCAGTCCCTGGTGCCAAGTCTCCTTTTGGAGAAAGGGGAATTAAAGCCAAGCCCTACATAATGCGAGGGACTGTCTTCTTCCGCCTGTCGATGTCCCTTTATGCGGTGTTGTTGGAACACACTTGTCTCTGCAACAATTTGTACATATATACATTTAAAACTTTAGAGTGCAGGCCGCTCTATTCCGCTCTCGTGTCCTGTAGAACAAGTACATCATATAATTAAATGATATTATCAGGGGTGGGTTATCTGTCCACTCCCTTGTCGCTGGCAGGGGGCAGGGGTGGATTGGGTCGTCCCTTATTATGGCTGAGTTGCATTCGTCATGATGTATTTCTTATCTCAATCCTCCCTCGCTTGATTACCTTTGGTGGCAAGATCTGTAACATAACATAACATAACATAACATAACATATAACATATAACATAGTAGTAGTATAGCATAACTTAATCTAGGATATAGGTGAACTGGTATGTACATATATACAGGTGTTGCAGTGTAGTGTGTGGGCGTAAAGTTAAGTGGAGCGGTGTAGTGAGTTGGTGTTAGCTTAAGAGAGGGGGGGGGGGGGTGGCTTTGGGCCCCCGGCCTCCTAACCCTGTGCCTGAACAGAATGTACTTCGGCGTGGTGTATTTGGTGTATAGATCGCCGTAGCGTCTTATTCCACGGACTAGTGGGTTGATCTTATTATCCCATGATTTAGTGTACATTCGGGGTGTTTGCTTTCGTATGTGTTGCCTTATCGAGCTGACTTTTGCAATTGCGCGTAGGTGGCATATTGGTGTGTCATACGGGAGTCTAGCCGCTGCTCGAATGCATTTCTTTTGTATTAGTTCCAGCTTATCCAGGTTCGTCATAGCAGTGTAGCCCCTGGTGGGGGCTGCGTACGTTATTATCGGCCTATTTATGGCCTTGTACATGTTTATTGCTACTCTCTTGTTAATACTGGATCTTTTATTCAGTATCAGATAGAGCTGTGCCAGTCCTGCGTGTGTTTTCCGCTGGATGTCTTTAATGTGATATAGCATGGTTAGTTTTCTATCTAGGACTACTACTAGATATTTGACCTTGTCGTGCCATGCTAGATCTCGATTAAATAGTTTGAGCCTCTCTGGCTAGGCCTCAGAAGCCATTATAAGAGGCACAGTCTGATAACTGCATATGCGAGATAAATCTCCATAAGGGAATTATTGCCCGCCTAGCAATTCTGAATGGAAAATTCTAAATTCCCATGGAGGGAATTAGATATTTTTCACCAATAGAGCATGTCAAAATGTCAAAAACATAAGAAATGTAACTTTAAAAATGTGTTTTCAAATCCTGCCATTTCAGCTTGGGTACGTAAGTGGCCGGAAGTCCTTTGCTCGTTGGCTGCTTTCAAAATGAAATATCGACATATTTTAATACGAGAAATGCATGCGAATGTGCAATGTTTATTGAAAATGGTATATTGCAACGCGTATATCGATTGTAAATCTTTCGTTCTCGCGTGCTACGTTCATGTTTGTTCACATCTGTCTAGTCGATTCTAAGGACTAATCACTAGGTTTGGAGTCTTTTTTAATAATAATAAGAAGAAGAAGAATTTCAAAGATAGCAACTAGTCACTTTTCTAGAGATTTTCGGAGCCATTCGGAGACAATTCTGGTAAATTTTAATTTATTACTTGATAAAAATAGCATTGAGCTTTGCATAATTGTGCAGGTGCATGTTGTAATACCGTATATTGTATGCATTTGCTGAGTAATGGCATCTAAGTGCATGACTGATTCACATGTGTGGAGCATGTGTTCATACTGTTTTCGGAAGACTGATCAGAGACCGATCATTTCACTTAAATACTTCCTGTGAAGGAATAGAGATGTGTAAAATTTAACCTTGTAGCCTAATATAGCAACAGTCGTATTTTGGGACAAGATGTGTTATAATATACCACAGTACTTCTGTATTGCGCAAGACATCTAGAACAAGCAGTTTTGACCAATTGTATCTCCTGATTCCTCCCGATTTTTCCTGATTTTCATATCTGAATCTCCTGATTTCTTGTTTTGTAAAGTTGGCAGGTATGAACTTGTGATAGGCTCTTTTCAAGGATGTATACTCAACATCAAGGTGACAAGTATAATGAAGAGGAGGGCATGAAGACTTATTAGGAATTGGGAAGCTCATACAATTGATAACAGAAATGGAAACACTGTAAAAACACAGTGTCTGTGCACAAGGCAAGCAGGTAACCCTTTTCCAGCACCAACCAACAGCACTCTTACAATAACAACCATTGCCCCACAGATGACACAGAGATTAACACATTGCGGACCGGGTGCACTTCACCCCATGCACAGCCCTGTTCCCGGCCACTTTCTAACTACCTTTAAGCTGGAGTGCATGCATTCAAATAAACTGTCAGGACTTCACTATCTTTTGAAGGACTACTGCGTATTTTTCTAGTGGCCTTCCTGAATAGATGTTGAAATGCAGGGTATTTCTTGAAATCTATTTCGGCTCATAGTTTTCGGAAATATGGGTTTTTTATTAGGGGATCGGTAGGCCAGTAATCTTCCAGACATGATTTCTTCACCTGCCCTATCAATATAGCCTACACAGAGCAATATTTTTTTAATTTCCGTAATAGTGACATTAGTCCACTTTAGTGTTTTAGATGATACGTTATGAGAATGTGAATTCTGCTCATAGTATAAGTTTGTCTTTTCAGCTACATACTGAAAATATTCCTCACCAATCATAAGTCCTGCTACTTGTCCTATGTTTCCAGATTCATTAGACCATAGCTTTATACCAGCAGCACCTTCAAAATCCTATAGCCTAGGTTCACTGTTGCCCATAACCCAGTTGTCAGAAAACACAACATTCTTTACAGTATTTAGAATGTTTACACCCGCAACACAATTATCAGACTCGTTCTGCGCTACGAGTGTTTCACACCTTGAAGATAAGACTGTATCCTCGTCATCACTTGAAACATTTCCGTTAGAAGATATTTCATCATCGAACTCTAAATATTCAGCATCACTTAGATATTCGGAGCCTGTATCAGCACATAATTCGCGAATAATTTCATCTTTGTCTAAACACGTGCGATCCCTGGGCGCTGCCATCTTGGCTCTTCAAACTTTTTAAATATGTTGTCAGGAAATGCAAAGAAAATCTATGATATGAAGAATACTCGAAAAGAAATGCGACTATCGACTGTGTAGAACCATACATAACAGAGTTCTATCACCCCTGACCTCCAAATAGTTCCCATATATCTCAAAAGATAGCACTAAAGTTCAGTCTGCTGGGTCTGCTGCTAACACGAGATAACTCGGGACCGGTCCGCAACGCTCGGCTAGGCAAACACGAGTTTTCTCGGGACCGGTCTACAATGTGATAACAACCATTGCCCCAAAGATGACACAGAGAAAATAACATCAACCACTGCCCAGCAACTTACAAACCTACACTAGTCATGACAGATTAAAAATGGTAAACCATTCATGCAAGTATGTACTTATACCCTTAGGGCTTAAGTAAATGGATAAATTGAAAAAAAAATGGTGGGCTAAATAACTTACCTGCTTACCTATCCAACAAAATAAAAATGCACCCACTTAGCAGTCGAACAGAGCTTGTGTCAGGTCCTTGCAACGAGAGTGTTGATAGGACTGTTATACTACTGTATTATTAGTATAAATGAGGAACTGCTTAAAATTCAAACCATTTAACGAGAGTGTTGATAGGAGTGTTATACTACTGTATTATTAGCATAAATGAGGAACTGCTTAAAATTAAAACCATTTAATTGATGAAAGCACAGTCAATTATTTAATCAAAATCAATGAGAACATTATTTACAACATGATGCACTCATGGTGCAGAAAATGCCAAGAATGGCTTACATTATAAATTTGAGTAATGATGTTCATACGTTTCGACGGATGTGAGCTAGTGAACAGGTCCTCAGTGTACAACACCATTAGACCTAAGACATGAATTATAGTACTAGGATTAGCAACATTTCGGAGAAAGTAAATTTAACACTGAAATTCCCTTGCATCCGGGACATATTTACTACAACATAACATGAAAATTTAAAAAAGTTAAAACCCAAACAAAAGGGCACAGAATTTACTTGTGGGCGCGGTTCCACTAAGATGGATGAGTGTTAACTCACGATCCCTAGCTAATCTTCACGGTTACCAGACAATCTAACGATCAAACATAAAATCAAATAATGCACAAAGATATCACCCATTATGTACACACAGATATTGATAGACGGAGAAAACCTCTGTCACATAAATAAATTTCTCATCTCGAAAGGAAAAGAACAAAATAGTGCATGCGACTTTAAAGATGGTCGGTCACCCCCTGGGGTGAAGTAACTATGTCAACGACCTACCAAGTGGGAGGGGGAGAGCTCCCGGACAAACAAACAAAGTTGTAAACAAACTCCTGTTCTGACCTAGTCTCCACCACCTTCTACCCTCGATACCAATCAATCAGTGAGTCACTACTGATCTGCATTTAGGGCAGTCGCCCAGGTGGCAGATTCCCTATCTGTTGTTTTCCTAGCCTTCTCTTAAATGATCGCAAAGAAATTGGAAAATTATTGAGCATTTCCCTTGGTAAGTTATTCCAATCCCTAACTTCCCTTCCTATAAACCAATATTTGCCCCAATTTGTCCTCTTGAATTCCAACTTTATCTTCATATTGTGATCTTTCCTACTTTTAAAACCGAGCTCGATAGCTGCAGTCGCTTAAGTGTGGCCAGTATCCAGTATTCGGGGGATAGTAGGTTCGAACCCCACTGTCGGCAGCCCTGAAAATGGTTTTCCGTGGTTTCCCATTTGCACACCAGGCAAATGCTGGAGCTGTACCTTAATTAAGGCCACGGTCTCTTCCTTCCCCTTCCTAGCCCTTTCCCAGTCCCATCGTCGCCATAAGACCGATATGTGTCAGTGCGACGTAAAGCAACTAGCCTACTTTTAAAGACACCACTCAAACTTATTCATCTACTGATGTCCTCCCACGCCATCTCTCCACTGACAGCTCGGAACATACCACTTAATCGAGCAGCTCGTCTCCTATCTCCCAAATCTTCCCAGCCCAAACTTAGCAACATTTTTGTAATGCCACTCTTTGTCGGAAATCACCCAGAACAAATCGAGCTGCTTTTCTTTGGATTTTTTCCAGTTCTTGATTGAAGTAATCCTGGTGAGGGTCCCATACACTGGAACCATACTCTAGTTGGGGTCTTACCAGAGACTTATATACCCTCTCCTTTACATCCTTACTACAACCCCTAAATACCCTCATAACCATGTGCAGCAATCTGTACCTTTAATTAACAATCATATTTATGTGATCACCCCAGTGATGGTCTTTTCTTATATTAACACCTAGGTACTTACAATGTTCCCCAAAAGGAACTTTCACCCTATCAACGCAGTAATTAAAACTGAGAGGACTTTTCCTATTTGTGAAACTTAAAACCTGACTTTTAACCCCGTTTATCATCATACCATTGCTCACCGTCCATCTAACAACACTATCGAGGTCACCCTGCAGCCGCTCACAATCTTGTAACTTATTTATTACTCTGTACAGAATAACCTCATCTGCAAACAGCCTTATCTCTGATTCCACTTCTCTACACATATCATTGTTATATATAAGAAAATATAAAGGCCCAATAATACTGCCTTATGGAATTCCCCTCTTAATTATTACAGGGTCAGATAAAGCTTCGCCTACTCTAATTCTCTCAGTTCTATTTTCTAGAAATATAGCCACCCATTCAGTCACTCTTTTTTCTGAGCCAATTGCACTCATTTTTGCCAGTAGTCTTCCATGATCTACCCTATCAAATGCCTTAGGTAGGTCAATCGCAATACAGTCTATTTGGCCTCCTGAATCCAGGATATCTGCTATATCTTGCTGAAATCCTACGAGCTGAGCTTCAGTCAAATAACACTAGCCTGCAAAAAAAACTCTTTCAAAAAAGTTAGTTTTGGCGTATCACGTCTGGTTTAGTGGCAGTTTTACAAAATGTTACATTGTTCTTACGTAAAATTGATGATACTCAGTATTGATTAAATTTGATATATTAATGTAAATTTCAGCTTGCAAAACGTTATCATATTCTGCATGCATTAAATACACATAAATGCTGCTTTGTAAGCAAGTAGATGGTTTGTATTATATTTTTAATGTATATTGAAATTCGTGAAACTGAAGCATAAAGCACCTATTTATTTTTGGCTGTACAGTTGCTTTTAAATTAATATAACCGTACCTTGAATAAAAATTACATCGTTAAACATACGTAGTTTTGTTACTTACATTATGTGCAGGTTAGATTCACACCTCCGTCTTTTTCTGTTTTCCGTGGAATTTCGGTTTTTGAAGTGCCAATGTGGAGTGTGCAACATTTGTATTATAAAGCAAAATAGCCTTTAAACTTCTTTTGGAAGAGTCAAAATAAAAAAAAAATATTAAAAAAAAAGCCAGTTACTAGGATCATCTCTAGAAGGGTAGTCTCGTGCAATCAACCATTATTAATCGGCTATCATATTCACATCCCAACGTCCCTGATAGCGTCGTTCTGCACCTCTGAGGCCCTGATTAAATCTTTCACCTTGTTCTTCACTGACAACTTCTAAATTTGGAGGGAAATAATCCAGATGCGAAGCTAAGAAATGAAGCTTAAGGCTCTCATTACAACCGAGTTCCTTAAACTTTACCAACATTTTCCTTACAATGTATTGCGGGTCCTTAATGTTGCCAAGGAATTTAGTCACTACATCTTTGAATGCGTTCCATGCCTCTTTCTCAATTTTGGCAGTTTACCAGTTTTCGAATCTGTGGTCCATCAAATACGCCTTCTTTGATTTTTGCATCTGATAATGAGGGAAATTTAGAGGATAAATATTGGAAGCATAGGCTACTTTTATCTAATGCCTTGACATACTCTTTCATCAATGCTAATTTGATGTGCAAGGGTGGAAGTATAATTTTTTCACGGTCAATAAGACTTACATTCAAGACATTTTTGGATCCTGGTTGTAGTTGTTTCCTTTCTGGCCAGTTCACCGTATCCCAATGTTTATCCCGTGTCCTGCTAAACCATTCGCATAGGAAACAGGGAAATTTTGTATAGCATTTTTGTTGTCCCAGCAACAATCCAATGATCTTCAAAACACCGCAAATTTGCCACCCATGCTGATAATATTTAATATTTTCAAGCACCAACTTTAAGGTCTCGTATGTTTCAGACATTTTTGTGGAGTGCGCAACATTTGTATTATAAAGCAAAATAGCCTTTAAACTTCTTTTGGAAGAGTCAAAATTAAAAAAATTAAAAAAAAAAAAAAGCCAGTTACTAGGATCATACTCTTTCTCTGCCAATTGATGTAGAAAATTTAAAACATCTGTACAAAATACAAGTTCATCTTCTTGAGTGTAATACTTTCGGTATTCTTTGTCACGATTTCGGTACCAGGAAAATGAAGCACCGTGTGCCAACATATTCTTTTCGCACGATCTTGAACCAAGTAATTCACATTTTTCTTTGGGTAGCTCTAAGTCCCGTATCTGATCATTCAATTCGGCTTGCGTGAATTTGTTTGAAGGTGTGTCATATTGATGTGGCTCGAAATCTATTTCTTCATCGTCAGATGGCAATTCAAACAATAACAAATCGAATCGCATAACTGTATTCTAAAAAACGTTGCACAAGAACATCTCTCAACATTATATCTTACGAATTCATGCAGATACTGAAACACCGAATTGCGTCAAAACTAGACGTGATAGGAAAACAATAGCATCATTTTCGAAATCAGGGCAGCGATTTCCATAAGAATTACATATTTTCTATTTTACCACAAATTATGTTGGCTAGTGTAACCTTTCCTAAACCCAAACTGCCTTTTGTCAAACCAGTTATTAATTTTGCAAACATGTCTAATATAATCAGAAAGAATGCTTTCCCAAAGTTTACATACAATGCATGTCAAACTGACTGGCCTGTAATTTTCAGCTTTGTCTATCACCCTTTCCTTTATACACAGGGGCTACTATAGTAACTCTCCATTCATTTGATATAGCTCCTTCAACCAAACAATAATCAAATATGTATTTCAGATATGGTACTATATCCCAACCCCTTGCCTTTATTATATCCCCAGAAATCTTATCAATTCCAGCTGCTTTTCTAGTTTTCAGCTTTTGTATCTTACTGTAAATGTCATTGTTATCATAGGTTAATTTTAATACTTCTTTAGTATTGCTCACATCCCCTATCTGGACATTGTCCTTGTAACCAAAAATCTTTACATACTGCTGACTGAATACTTCTGCCTTTTGAAATCCTCGCATACACACTCCCCTTGTTCATTAATGATTCCTGAAATATCCTTCTTTGAACCTGTTTCTGCCTTTAAGTACCTATACATACCCTTCCACTTTTCACTAAAATTTGTATAACCCCCAGTTATGCTTGCCATCATGTTATCCTTAGCTGACTTCTTTGCTAGATTTAAATTCCTAGTAAGTTCCTTCAATTTCTCCTTACTCCCATAACCATTTCTAACTCTATTTCTTTCCAGTCTGCACCTCCTCCTTAGTCTCTTTACTTCTTCGTTATTATATAGTGGATCCTTACCATTCCTTACCACCTTTAAAGGAACAAACCTATTTTCACATTCCTCAATAAATGCCTTAAACCCATCCCAGAGTCTGTTTACATTTTTATTTACCATTTTCCAGCGAACATAGTTACTTTTTAAAAACTCCCTCATGCCTGTTTTATCAGCCATATGGTACTGCCTAATACAGTAAAACCTCGTTAATTTGAAGTCGTTGGGACTCAAAAATCGGACTTCGAATTACGTGATTTCGAATTAACCGCCTATTCGCAATTCAGGACTACCAACCCTTGCCGCGTTACAAAATATTCTAAGACCCTTTATTGCACGCAGTTAACCTGGATTCACAGTTTATACCTTTCAAATGTCATGAAAAAAATAACTATTTCCAAAATGTATCCAAGAAGGTGCATTTACAGTATTCAAATAATGCACTTGGATATCTCACTGGCAAAAACCTCATGCAACGAAAGGGGAAAAGTTAAAGCACGATTCAAAGACGAGGAGAAATCTATGCTGGCTCCCATGTGCAAGTGCTTTATTCATTGGATTACTATACTGTATGCATTTTAGATGCCTTGTTTTTACACAGAAAGTACCCGATGCCCTTAAAATTGAACTTTCCTATGACTCTATCCTTGTACGATTTCCCGCCATGGCACTTCTCTCGTACTTCAGAAATGTAAACACTTGCCGCGTCACAAAGTATTCTAAGACCCATTAATACATACAATCACCTCGATTTACAGTTTAAACCTTTCAAATTCCATGGAAAAAACTATTTCCGAAATGTATCCAACAAGGTGCATTTAGAATGTACAAATAATGCAATAATCACTGACAAACGTAACCTCACGCAATGAAAGAAAGAAAAAACAATCACACAATTCAAAGACGAGGATAAATTATGCTGGTTGCCCTGTGCAAATGCATTATTTTTTGGATTTTTGTACTGTTTGCATTTTTAGATGCTTGGTACTGGCATGGAAAGTGCCCGACGCCCTTAAAACATTGTGGCTTATAGAACTTTCATATGACGAGGGGATAAAGTTTCTCGCTTCCATGTGCATTGCAACGCACTAGAATGACTCCCATCCCCCACCCTTGTACGATATTCCGGCTGGCACTTTCTCCTTTAAAACCATTAGACCGTTTGGGCACGGATTAAAATAAAGGAATGCAAGTTCATCGGCAATGACAGTATTGTTCGGTGTCTGCGAATTTATTATATGAGCCACGTTTTTCGTCAACGGTTGGCATCGCCAGTGTTCGCGGATGTGCTTCTTCGAATTAGGTGGGATTTTGAATTATAGAGGTTCTACTGTAGTCCTAATTTTAATACCTTCCTTTCTTTCACATTTATTTTTAACTACGACAAAAAACAGCTTTGTGATCACTAATACCATCTATTACTTCGGTTTCTCTATAGAGCTCATCTGGTTTTATCAGCACCACATCCGAAATATTCTTCCATCTAGTTGATTCCATCACTTTCTGAATCAGCTGCCCTTCCCATATTAATTTATTTGCCATTTGTTGGTCATGCTTCCTGTTGTTCACATTAGCTTCCCAATTGACATTTGGTAAATTGAGATCACCTGCTATCACATTCCTTTCTGTATCATTTCCAACATAGCTGATTATCTTATCAAATAATTCTGGATCAGCGTCCCGGTCTGTACACTCCAAAGACATAAAGTTGCCTATTATCTTTAGAGAAGAGCCTTACACCCAGAATTTCATGTTTTTCATCCGTAACTTTTTCGTAGCTTACAAATACTTCTTTCACCAGAATGAATACTCCCCCTCCTACCATTCCTATCCTATCTCTACGATACACACTCCAGTTCCGGACAAGGAAAAGACAAGGGTTCTCACTTCCGTCTTACCATGACGAACATTTGTGCTCTTAAACACCTTCTTGCAACAAGCAACGAATCAATTCTCTTTCTAAATATCATGCTCAGTTATTGGACCGCTTCTTGGGTATGATTCATTTAATCAAAGTTCTATCATGTACTATTTTCTCGCATAAACACAGCACTACTCACATATGGTGCAACATCATGACCTCAAGACCCAGGTTCGAGTCTAGTGTTTGGTCGTGTGAAACTTGGTCAGAAATTTTGACAACATTACTTACAACATGCTATCAGTCTCCTCAATAGACCCTAATCATAGTGAAACATGTAAATTAATCATGCGCGAGTATCATGCAGATTCAACACTAATTTAACCTTTCTATCCTTCTTGATGTCTGAGAATGACAAGCTTCCCTTTCAATTATTCTTATTTACTATGTTACCATACATAAGGAGTATTCTGACATAAGAAAAAGAAAAAAAAAAAAAAAAAAAAAAAAAAAAAAAAAAAAAAAAAAACAATCCTGAGTGACACCCAACTCCCTTATGACCCGTAAAATACTATAACAAACTGTACAAGTCCTAAGATGATTAACTAAATGCCGTAAGGGCTTTAATAACTTAAAAATTATCTTATTAAATGGCCTGATGGATTCATACGACATGATCTTAATCTTGTACAATTGCCTGAAGGGTGCCAGTAGCCTATCAGTTATATGACCTTACTTGCCAAAGGGCTTAACTAACTCTATTTACATAACTAATCACTAAATCTCTGCATAACTGTCACTAATCCTACCACATGCTAACAACCTTTGTTCACTTAGCTCCTTTTACTGTCAAAGGGTAGGAAGTGTCCACCTATTCAATACTGTTAGTTTGTGTTGGAATCAGAGGTAAGGCTTTTTGCAGATGATGTTATTCAGTACAGAGTAATAAATAAGTTACAAGATTGTGAGTAACTGCAATGTGACCTCGATAATGTTGTGAGATGGACAGCAGGCAATGGTATGTTGATAAACAGGGTTAAAAGTCAGGTTGTGAGTTTCACAAATAGGAAAAGTCCTCTCAGTTTTAATTACCGCGTTCATGGGGTGAAAGTTCCTTTTGGGGATCATTGTAACTCTAGGTGTTAATATAAGGAAAGATCTTAATTGGGGTAATCACATTAATGGGATTGTAAATAAGGGTACAGATCTCTGCACATGGTTATGAGGGTGTTCAGGGGTTGTAGTAAGTATGTAAAGGAGAGGGTATATAAGTCTCTGGTAAGACCCCAACTAGAGTATGGTTCCAGTGTGTGGGACCCTCACCAGGATTACCTGATCCAAGAACTGGAAAAAATCCAAAGAAAAGCAGCTCGATTTGTTCTGGGTGATTTCCGACAAAAGAGTAGCGTTACAAAAATTTTGCAAAGTTTGGGCTGGGAAGAATTGGGAGAAAGAAGACGAGCTGCTAGACCAAGTAGTATGTCTTACTTAGTTTACAAAGGGAGTATATTTATTACCCCACCTATTCAATACAATTAATACCACGTTATGTGCTTAAATAAACATAGTAATTCTAAATTTTAAGGGGACATGTTTCGCCATTCTTTTATTGGGCATCATCAGCCTTATTTAATCTTAAAACAAGCATTGGTTAGAGGACATTGACATTTATAATTTATAAAAATTGAACTGTGAGTTCTTAAGGTAATAACGCTAAGGAATGGTAGTTAGAGAATATAATGTTGAGACATAACATATACAGCACATGTTAAAATCATTGTAAACAAATTTAAAGTCTTTGTCCAAAAGAAAATTTGTGTCATATAAAATTCTAAAAACAGCACATGTCTGACACTGAAGTGGATCCTCTTGTTAAGAAAATTCGAGCATATACTTGCTTGGGACAGTTGTCAACACAAGTCTTCAATAGACTAGAATGGTTGAAACATTGAGGTTGAATTATGTTTATTTTTTGCAAACCGGCACTTGGACAAAGATTTTAAATTTGTTTACAATGATTTTAACATGTGTTGTATATGTTATGTCTCAACATCAAATTTTATAACTACCATTCCTTAGTGTTATTACCTTAAGAAATCACAGTTCAATTTTTATAAATGTCAATGTCCTCTAAACGATGCTTGTTTTAAGATTATATAAGGCTGATGATGCCCAATAAAAGAAGAGTGAAACATGTCCCCTTCGGCAAACTTTATGTAGTCTTTGTTGATTACTCGAAGGCCTTTGATTTAGTCAACAGAACTATACTTATGAACAAGTTAGAAACGCTAACAGGCAGAACAAGAACAACGACCCCCATATCGAATATACTAGCAGAAAACTACATACAAGTCTACGACGGGGTTGGGAATTCAAACTGGATAATGCAAACAAATGGCGTACTTCAAGGTGATCCCCTTAGCCCCACCCTATTTTATGTTCTCACATATGATGTTGGTGACAGAATTCGAGAAACAACAAAGGCAAAATTATACATATATGCGGATGATATGGCAATAGCTTCAGAGCAGATAAATGATTTGCAAAAGGCAGTAGACATATTAAGTGACTGGGCCCAGAAAAATGAAGTCACAATCAATGAGGACAAGACGGAAATGATAATTTTTCGAAACGGTGGAAGGCAAGCAGTTTCTGACCAAGTGACCTGCAACGACAAGGAACTGAAAATAGTCAACAATTTCAAATACCTAGGCATTACTTACAGGTTACGGGAAGAAGCTTTAGGCTACACATAAGATCAAAAACTGCTGTCGCAATAAAAGCTATAAACGACATTGGACATATAAATCTCATTTCACTGGAAACAGCAGTGACACTTTTTCAAACGAAGGTGCTGCCCGTTCTGACATATGGACTCGAGCTAATTTGGGAATTCCTTAACTACAGGCAATTGGAAAAGATAGAAAAGACAAAATCCAGATTTCTCAAAAGAGCCCTTGGTGTATCAAAGACAACCAGATCCAGACTGGTGTACGAGCTTGCAAGAGAAACGTTCCTAATAGAGGATCTACGGATAACTCTACTACTACCGACTACGCAAAGTTACAACAAGCTGCTCCAAGTTCTACAGAATAAAAAGCGGGATATACCGATGGAATTCTACACAACAAATGCAATGCTAGACACAAGATGGGCGCAACCTCTGTGTGAAATGAGGCAAGTCGTGACCAGGCTTGCAGTTCATGGTTTCCACCACAAGATTTGCTCCTGAAAAGTGTTTCATGATCCAGATGAAAATTGCGCGTGTGAACTATGTAACAATACATACGGAATTTACCACATAACCATGTGCTCAAGTCGAACCAGGTCAATAGTGGAATATAGCAAGGAGTGACATGACTGCCCAGAACTAGGAAATATGTTGTATTACTATGTAGGTCAAATTCTAAAAAGAATATGACATATATGTATCATTATGGCCATTCGGCCGCAATAAATTTTTTATTATTTAAAATGTAGAATTACTATGTTTATTTAACCACATAACGTGGTATTAATTGTATTGAATAGGTGGGGTAATAAATGTACTCTTTTTGTAAACTAAGTAAGATAGCTGTTTTCAATACTGAACAAAAATGAGAGTGATGGTTTGTAATTACAGATAAGTGGTATGTTCCGAGCTGTCAGCGGAGAGATGGCGTGGAATGACATTAGTAGGCGAATAAGTTTGAGTGGCACCTTTAAAGGTAGGAAAGATCGCAATATGAAGATAAAGGTGGAATTCAAGAAGACAAATTGAAGCAAATATTCATTTATAGGAAGGAGAGTTAGGAATTGGA
Organism: Anabrus simplex; assembly: GCF_040414725.1. Taxonomy (NCBI): domain Eukaryota; kingdom Metazoa; phylum Arthropoda; class Insecta; order Orthoptera; family Tettigoniidae; genus Anabrus; species Anabrus simplex. Next base: position 42,603,895 of record NC_090266.1, on the reverse strand, counting down.
ATAACTTACCAAGGGAGTTGTTCAATAAATTTCCAATTTCTTTGAAATCGTTCCAGAAAAGGCTAGGAAAACAACAGATAGGGAATCTGCCACCTGGGCGACTGCCCTAAATGCAGATCAGTATTGATTGATTGATTGATTGATTGATTGATTGATTTTTAACACTGGGACTTGTTTTGACCCCATATATATTGGGTCATCTTAAACACTGATATGACACAATTTACAGTCTTAATTTAAACCATTGATGACAGCAATGCTCCAATTGGAAGACATAAGCGCACACATAAAACTTATATAGCTTATTAACTGCTGGAATGGCTTTGCAAGTTAATCAGAAGCACAGGAAGCAGGGAAAGCATATCAGATGTAGGGTGAATAACGAGCATCTCAAAGATTACGGCATCAAATCAAAATGACACCAACTCCTGGATGAAAAACACCTGAGAATTATCTAGAGAATGTAGAAGACCATTGCAAACATTCAAGTCAGCAGTGCTGTCAGCCTGTGGAGAATCTGCTGGTTTTGCCAAAAAGCAGCATGCAGATTGGTTTGATGAGAATGACCTAGAAATTCAGTCTCTCATAGAAACTAAAATGAAATAATTTAATGTCTGGCAAATTAACTCTAAATCTACCTCCAAACGGCAAATGTATCAAAATGTAAAAGCTAAAGTCCAGAGGAAAACTCAGATCATGAAAAAAAACCAATGATGGATATCTACATCCCATGAAATGCAGCATCTAGCTAACACAAACAGCACCCATGCTTTCTTTAATGCAACTAAAACTATACAGCGTGTCCCACCCAATTCCGAAATGAAACAAAATATGAAAATTCCAATTGGTCAGGGGCTCACATGCACAATCCACAAAGGCAAGCAAATAACACCTCTAACACCAAGTTGCGCTTTTTTAAATGGAACATGTATGTTTATTCTAGCAAAATGACAACTAGAGCTACAACTAGTGATAACACACTTGGTTCCGCTTTTCTAAACACATTTACTAGTTGCCTATAGCCCTCAGAAACTTCATTGTTGTGCAGTACATCTGGCGTGGAAAATGCACCCACAAATCACCCGTAGCGTCTTGTCCGATGAAATCGTGTCACTTCAACAGATGTTCGAAGTGCCCTCCGTTTACATCAATACACTTTTGGAATCTGGTAACAAGATGGTGTTGCACGGATTGCAGTGTTTCTACAGATATTGCCGCATACGCCGCAGTAATACAATGTTGCATATCCTCTACTGTCGTTGGTGGTTCTTGATACACACTATCTTTCACTGTGCCCCAGAGAAAGAAGTCTAATGGCATCAAGTCTGGGGACCGAGGTGGCCATCGCAGAGGACCTCCCCATCCTATCCACCTATTTGAAAACGTCGCATCCACATCATCTCTGGAAACTCGTGCAGAATGTGTGGGACATCCATCATGCTGAAACCACATTGATAGATGCGTTTCCAATCCCACATCCTCTATGAGGAGGGGTAGAGTGTGTTGCAGAAATGATGAATGTCGCTGTCCGTTTAATGTTCCCTGATAAAAATAGGGACCTAAAATACGGTTACCAATGATACCGCACCAAACATTGACACTCCACTGTCGTTGATGAGCAACTTGGCGAATCCAGGGGGATTTTGCTCGGACCAGTAGTGCATGTTGCGCAGATTCACATGACCGTGTTTTGTAAATGAAGCTTCATCCGTAAACAACGTATTACGTAGGAATGCTGGATTACCTTGCAACTGCTGAAGTGCAAAACGACAGAATACAATGCGGGATTCAAAGTCCATCCCGTACAGTTCCTGGTGCAGTGAGATATGGCACGGATGAAACCGATGCCTTTGCAAAATTCTGCTCACACCACTGTGGCTTATTCCAGAACCTCGTGCAATCTCTCGGACACTCGCCTGAGGACTGTGCGCTACAGCAGCCAGACCAGCAATTTCGTTTCCAGTGCCACTCACTGTCTTTGTACGTTGTCGCTTTGTGGGAGCCCAGCTTCCTGTTTCCCTGAGTTTCGTGCAGATATTGGCAATGGTACGAGGCGAAGATCACCGTCGATCTGGGTAGCGTTCAGCATACAATGCCACAGCTGCGGTGCATTTCTGCAACATTCGCCATAAATTAAAATAATATCCAGGTATTCTTCGTTACTGAAGGCCGGCATATCGACTAGATGACGGCAATTGTTACATGCCACACGATAACACGGTTTAATGTGTCAATATGGAAAGCAATATCTGAAACGTTGTTGAATTACGGTAAAGTATGACAGCAGACCCGGTCAGGAGACACTAGTACACTGAAGCTAAAACGTGCCGAGCTGATATCGGTTTGTTTACAGCAGGCTACAGGTCAGTGCAAGCAACCCCTTCTCTGAGCACAGATGTACATGCGTTGCATTACATCAGAAACAGTGGCGCCATTTCCATCCTCTAACAGCCACGTATTTCAGAACATATGAGGTTTAGAAATGTGAAACCAAGTGTGTTATCACCAATTGCAGCTCTAGTTTTCATTTTGCTAGAAGAAGCATAAATGTCCCATTTAAAAAACGCAACTTGGCGTTGGAAGTGCTATTTGTTCACCTTTATGGATTGTGCACACCTTCTCATTGTGTGAGCCCCCGATATGGGTACATTCCTGGCCAATTGGAATTTTTCATATTTTGTTTCAGTTCGGAGATATTTGGGGTCACAGAGTTGGGTGGGACAACCTGTATATGATCCATCTCACCATGGAATAAATCCCATAAAATCAAAAGATGATACCGGATTTCTTAGAGACACAACCCATCAACTCCCGCTGGAAAGAACATTTTGGAGAACTACTGAACAGGGACACACAAATTGATGACTACATCTTTACACAAATTCCTCAGAGCCTTATACAAGACCATCTTGATGAAGCTCCCTGTCTTTCAGAAATGAAAATTGCCATCAGTCAACTCAAAAATAATAAGGCACCAGGCTTGGATGGAATTCCTGCTGAGCTCTTCAAGAGATGGAACACATCAGTAGTTAACCACATTCACAAGCTCACTGACAAGATATGGCAAACTGGAACCATACCTGGTGATCTACAGGATGCCTTGATAGTAACCATATTTAAAAAGGGTGTTATGGCACAATGTGGCTACTATCAAGGAATATCATTGTTTTGAGCTGCTGGCAAATTTCTCGCCAGAATTTTGACCAACTTCCTGAAACCGCTGGCCAAAATAATGTTGCCTGAAACTCAGCGTAGCTTTAGGCCGAATCGAGGCACAACTGATATGATCTTCTGTGCCAGGCAATTGAAGTAAAAATCTAGAGACCAAGGTCAGCCTCTATATATGGCAATCATTGATATACTTACAGCCTTCGATTCAGTCGATCGAGAAACTCTTTGGAAGATCCTATCCATAATTGGTTGCCTCCAAAATTCACACAGATTCTTCGATTACTGCATGATGATATGAATAGTGTAGTCCTTAACAAGTGGACCTGGAGAACCATTTGAAATCACAATGGGTATAACACAGGGCTGTGTGATTGCCCCCACAAGGGTTTCACAGCTCAACTGGAATTTTGTCTTTGACCAGATGATTCATCCATTCGTTCATTTATTTAGCTTCCATAGACTGTACAATTACATATTTTGAAATATGCCAACAGTATAGGAGTTGGCAAGTGATTTCCTAATACTAACAATAATATATGCACAATAATGAACATTTTGAAAAAGAAGAAAAACAGAAATACCAAATACCTCAATGTTAGGACAGTACATCTTAATTTTTTAAATAATAAATAATATTAATAACCAATATTTACAAGACAAAATAAAAATATATTGGTGTGGTGTTAATGATATGTACATAATCAATGTGTCATTAACATATTTTTAAGGCTATATACTAGATATTAAGAAAGTTTACAAGTTAATAAGTAATAGCATCATTGCCAGCACTTCATCCTGTATTCTTCTGTACTGTAGAAGCAGCTACTAAGCAGCGAGATTTTTAAAGCTGTGATAAATGAACTGACAGGACTAATATCTTTAATCTTATTTGGCAGCTTATTATACAGTCTTGATTCCAACAGAGTCTACATGTCTCAAGGCAATGCATTTTCTCCTGTGCTCGATAAAAAATATTATTTCTTGTTCGCATCTGGTAATTGTGATTGTCAAAATTTATTCTGAAGTGATCAATATGTTTTTTTTCACATGTAGAATGCATTGCATGATGTATATGCTTCAGTCAATACTGATCTGCATTTAGGGCAGTCACCCAGGTGGTAGATTCCCTATCTGTTGCTTTCCTAGCCTTTTCCTAAATGATTTCAAAGAAATTGGAAATTTATTGAACGTCTCCCTTGGTAAGTTATTCCAATCTCTAACTCCTCTTCCTATAAATGAATATTTGCCCCAGTTTGTCCTCTTGAATTCCAATTTTATCTTCATATTGTGATCTTTCCTACTTTTATAAACGCCATTCAAACTTATTCGTCTACTAATGTCATTCCACGCCAACTCTCCGCTGACAGCTCGGAACATACCACTTACCAATATAAATGGTCCGTTATTGGACATTATAAATTTTCCAGCTAGCTCATTCTTGGTTGCCAGCGTTTCGCCCTCGTGTGCTAGGGTGGGCTCATCAGTTGGTACCTAGCACACCTACCAATACGCTGGCTAGTGCATACCGTGGAGGCCACTGCGTAGGCTAACTGGAGCCACCGGCAGTGCCAATGCACTAAGAGACTTTGTCTCATCACTAAAAATTGATGCCTGCTTGGCCATCAGATGATATAGATGTTGATTCCCATAGGGAATCTGAAATATTTGTCCTGAATGAGCAAATTTATAATACCAATATAAATGGTCCGTTATTGGACATTATAAATTTTCCAGCTAGCTCATTCTTGGTTGCCAGAGTTTCGCCCTCGTGTGCTAGGGTGGGCTCATCAGTTGGTACCTAGCACACCTACCAATACGCTGGCTAGTGCATACCGTGGAGGCCACTGCGTAGGCTAACTGGAGCCACCGGCAGTGCCAATGCACTAAGAGACTTTGTCTCATCACTAAAAATTGATGCCTGCTTGGCCATCAGATGATATAGATGTTGATTCCCATAGGGAATCTGAAATATTTGTCCTGAATGAGCAAATTTATAATACCAAGAATGAGCTAGCTGGAAAATTTATAATGTCCAATAACGGACCATTTATATTGGTATTATAAATTTGCTCATTCAGGACAAATATTTCAGATTCCCTATGGGAATCAACATCTATATCATCTGATGGCCAAGCAGGCATCAATTTTTAGTGATGAGACAAAGTCTCTTAGTGCATTGGCACTGCCGGTGGCTCCAGTTGGCCTACACAGTGGCCTCCACGGTATGCACTAGCCAGCGTATTGGTAGGTGTGCTAGGTACCAACTGATGAGCCCACCCTAGCACACGAGGGCGAAACGCTGGCAACCAAGAATGAGCTAGCTGGAAAATTTATAATGTCCAATAACGGACCATTTATATTGGTATTATAAATTTGCTCATTCAGGACAAATATTTCAGATTCCCTATGGGAATCAACATCTATATCACATACCACTTAGTCGAGCAGCTCTTCTTCTTTCTCTCAATTCTTCCCAACCCAAACATTGCAACATTTTTGTAACGCTACTCTTTTGTCGGAAATCACCCAGAACAAATCGAGCTGCTTTTCTTTGGATTTTTTCCAGTTCTTGAATCAGGTAATCCTGGTGAGGGTCCCATACACTGGAACCATACTCTAGTTGGGGTCTTACCAGAGACTTATATGCCCTCTCATTTACATCCTTACTACAACCCCTAAACACTCTCATAACCATATGCAGAGATCAGTACCCTTTATTTACAATCCCATTTATGTGGTTACCCCAATGAAGATCTTTCCTTATATCAACACCTAGATACTTACAATGATCCCCAAAAGGAACTTTCACCCCATCAACGCAGTAATTAAAACTGAGAGGACTTTTCCTATTTGTGAAACTCACAACCTGAGTTTTAACCCCGTTTATCATCATACCATTGCCTGCTGTCCATCTCACAATATTTTCGATGTCATGCTGCAGTTGCTCACAATCTTGTAACTTATTTATCACTCTATAGAGAATAACATCATCCGCAAAAAGCCTTACCTCCAATTCCACTCCTTTACTCATATCATTTATATATATAAGAAAACATAAAAGTCCGATAATACTGCCTTGAGGAATTCCCCTCTTAATTATTACAGGGTCAGATAAAGCTTCACCTACCCTAATTCTCTGAGGTCTATTTTCTAGAAATATAGCAACCCATTCAGTCACTCTTTTGTCTAGTCCAATTGCACTCGTCTTTGCCAGTAGTCTCCCATGATCCACCCTATCAAATGCTTTAGACAGGTCAATCGCGATACAGTCCATCTGACCTCCAGAATCCAAGATGTCTGCTATATCTGGTACTGGGAGTATCCTTAGTCTCTTAAATAATGGTCTGCAATTATCTAACCTGTTAAGTCTCAATATAATTCTGATAGCTTGTTTCTGTATTCGAAAAATAACATCAAGATTTGATTTGTAGCAGCCCCAGAGACCAAGTGATGACTGAGTGGAAATATTCAAAATATGCTATTCTAACATATTCTTCACCACAGGTATTAGACAAAATCCTTAAGGCAAAACAAACAGAACTCAGAGACTTCCCTATTTTTTTAATATGACAATCCCATCTTAATTTTTCATCTATATGGACACCTAAAAATATTGTGGTCAACATATTTTTAATTGCATTTTATATAAGGGCGTATTGTTTTTTGCAGTTTTGTCATGGTAGTTAGATGCCTTAATTTCCATGTATTGGGTCTTTTTTAAGTTCAGTGTTAATTTGTTTTTCCTGAAGCATGATTGTAACGTAGATAGCACTGTATTTGCTGCAGTTTCTACAGGCTTAGGGTCAGGATTATTAATAATTATGTTTGTATCATCAGCATACTGAACTGCTGTTTTTACTTGATTATTGTGAGGAAGATCATTCATATAGATCAAGAGAAGAACAGGCCCCAAAATACTAACCTGCAGAATACCTAAGTCTGTGTTTTTTACCTAAGAGTGATATGTCTCATTATGCCCTTTACTGTTACAATGTGTAATTGCAACAAACTGGGGTCATTTATCCAGGTATGATCTAAACTAGTCATTAACAATTCCTCTAACTCCAGTCTGATATAATTTGTACAGCTATATTTCATGATCAACAGTATCAAATGCCTTTGAAAGGTCAAGAAATAGTCCTATCACAGTTTCATCATTATCAAGAGCATTTACGACCAACTGTAAAATCTGATAATGCAGACAAAGTGCTTCTGCCAGCTCTGAACCCGTGTTGTGCATTATTTAACAAGTTATGTGTTTGAGTCATCAGTCCATAGACTGGTTTGATGCAGCTCTCCATGCCACCCTATCCTGTGCTAACCTTTTCATTTCTACGTAACTATTGCATCCTACATCTGCTCTAATTTGCTTGTCATATTCATACCTTGGTCTACCCCTACTGTTCTTACCACCTACACTTCCTTCAAAAACCAACTGAACAAGTCCTGGGTGTCTTAACCTGGATCCGCCCAAGATTTTACTCTTTGAGAATCAACTTGTAACATTTAGCGTTGGATAATGTGCATATGAAGATCCCGGAAAAGCTTTAATTTTATTTATTCAACATGTAACTTCCGAGAAAAGGCTCGTGCCATATATGGCACGCTGGGCGGTAGTGCTGTCTTTTGTTTCACATACAGGAATTTTGATATTATTCCGCATTTTCCTAAGAGATATGCTTTTATTCACTACTTTCGTTTGTAAATCAACAGTATTCTAGTTTTTCTTTAATATTAGCATATATTACAAAAATGTTGTTGCAGAACTATTAAAAATACCTAGATGTTTGATTTTTGGTGCTAGGGATGATTTTAGAGGGGTTGTAAATTAATTGAGTTGTTAATTATATGAGAAAATGAATTTATATTTTAAATAATAATGCTAAAATCTCACAAGGTAGCCAAATCACTTATTACATCGTGAGGCAATCATACAGTCTGTATGAGGAATTATAGCAGCGGTATATACAGAGATAAGTCACCTGTTCATGTGAATACTGTACTAACGATGATGTTCTGAAAGGCATGTACACACTACTTATTACCTTTGTGAGTATAATAATCAGTAAAACAGTCAGCGCATAAACCTACATTGCACTTGGTACACTGGGTTCTAGGCCTAGCAAGGCAATATTCCTTTCGCACCTGGAATTGTAGATCAGTGATGCATTCCATCGTACCGACGTTCCTGCACTGCATCATGTCCAAAACAATGAGATTATCTGAACAAGGGAGCAGCTTTGTAGCTTGTGAGATAAGTATGGACAATTGCTCGTCGAAAATCAAGATGAGAAATGCCTTCTCGAGACATGTCCTTCAGCTGCCATGCATCATGCATTCTTACATCGATGAGCCGGGCAAATATTGCCCACCACCACTTTTTTCCTGCGTTTGCTCGAAGCTAGCTACCAGCCAAATTGTCGGCGAAGCCACCTCCATCTTCCTACCTCTGTCGTGATCCGAAAAATTTGCAGCATCTGGAGGCTCGATGAATACATTTCCTGTGTCGGAAAGTTCATCATTTTCCAACAAGTCGAGCACTTCGAAATGAAATTCTCCTAGAAAAATGTATGAACCCGTAAATATGAAGCACGTGAAAAAACAGGATGAATATGTGCATAAAAGATACATTTCAACAAGAAAACCGCAATGTAGTGTCAATTTTATGTGAACATTTTACTCCGTGTGATTAAAACTTGTTAAATTAAAACATATAACTTACAGCCTACACTATTATGCGTTGATAGGTTGATAAAGAGGAATGAAATGAACGGAAAGGAACATCAGAACTATAACAATTATAGGCTGAGTTGTGTCGTGCAGAAAGGCAGCACTTCCGCCCAGCGCGCCAGATAAGAACCACCAAACTTCGACTTCAAATAAAAGAACACCAATCATCACCGAGATATATCTTAGCTAATCCCTAAACATATAAGCACCTTAGACAAAAATATAGCGCAACTGGGTCCATATAAATAACTATAGAGGTAAACCAGGAATTACTTACTTCAAACGTGCAGCCATTACTGGCACTCGTGAAAACAAGACTTCACTTTTTTGTACGAGCTCGTACCTATGAGCACGATATACTAAAACAAACCACGTAAGATGTTAGGCTGGACTTCTCTGAACACGACAATACCGTAGTAAACAATACGGTGCGCGCGATTTCAAAAATAAGAGTCCAGGAAGACGGTGTAGTTTGCCGTGCCATATATGGTACGCTGGGCGGATCCAGATTAAGATGTGTCCTATCATTCTATCTCTTCTTCTCGTCAAATTTAGCCAAATCGATCTCCTCTCACCAATTCGATTCAGTATCTCTTCATTCATGATTCGATCTATCCATCTCACCTTCAGCATTCTCCTGTAACACCACATTTCAAAAGCTTCTATTCTCTTTCTTTCTGAGCAAGTTATCATCCATGTTTCACTTCCATACAATGCCACGCTCCACACGAAAGTCTTCGAAAACATCTTTCTGATTCCGATATCAGTGTTTGAAGTGAGGAAATTTCTTTTCTTAAGAAAGCTCTTCCTTGCTTGTGCTAGTCTGCATTTTATGTCCTCCTTACTTCTGCCATCGTTAGTTATTTTACTACCCAAGTAACAGTATTCATCTACTTCCTTTAAGACTTCATTACCTACTCTAATGTTTGCTACATCACCTGCCTTCGTTCGACTGCACTCCATTACTTTTGTTTTGGACTTATTTATTTTCATCTTGTACTCCTTACCCAAGACTTCATCCATACCATTCAGCAACTTCTCGAGATCTTCTGCAGTCTCAGATAAAATAACAATATCATCGGCAAATCTCAAGGTTTTGATTTCCTCTCCTTGGACTGCGATTCCCTTTCCAAATTTCTCTTTCATTTCCTTTACTGCCTGATCTATGTAAACATTGAAAAGGAGGGGGGGACAAACTGCAGCCTTGCCTCACTCCTTTCTGGATTGCTGCTTCTTTTTCAAAGCCACGTATCACTGCAGACTGATTTTTATGCAAATTGTAGATAATTCTTCGTTCTCGGTATCTGATCCTTATCATCTTTAGAATCATAAATAGCTTGGTCCAATCAACATTATTGAATGCCTTTTCTAGATCTACGAATGCCATGTACGTGGGCTTGTCCTTCTTGATTCGATCCTCTAAGATCAGACGAAAAGTCAGGATTGCTTCACGTGTTCCTACATTTCTTCTGAAGCCAAATTGATCTTCTCCCAACTCAGCTTCAACTTGTTTTTCCATTCTTCTGTAAATAATACGTGTTAAAATTTTGCAGGCATGAGATACTAAACTAATGGTGCGGTAGTTTTCACACCTGTCAGCACCCGCTTTCTTGGAAATAGTAATTTCAACTTTGAATTCACATTACTCATTTTGACAAAGTCTAAACCTAATAAGAAGTATCTGTATAAGCACATGCGGCTACATTTAAGCATATTTAGTCGACTAAAAACAATGCAATATAAAAGTCCTTTTAAAGAACACGCCAAGCCGCCAAGCGATACACTTCCCAATCATCTCACGACAATAGTTAGCAAGTATCATAGACCGAAAAAGAACCACCTACAACAACAGCTTTCATAACCCCAGCAGCACATTCATCTTCAATCTGTATATTCAACAAGACAATATAAATTTATAGTGATTGGACTTTAAGCAAATAGTGGCCAATAGTGCCCCATTTGAACTTGGCATGTACACGTGAAGAACAGTACTTCATATGAAATTTTACAAATTTGCAGGACTGCCTCTTACCTTTTAACTTATATTGAAATGTACCATTGTTTTATGTTGAATTTAATGTATTTTACACAGTATATATTTGAAGAGGTCATTCAATACAGGTTTTAATTACCTGGCATTTCATTTCTCAACGCAGTCTCAAAATTCATTTTCACATTACTTAATTTGACAAAGTTTATATAAAGTATACTACCCCATTTGAAATTGACACATACGCATGAGGAAAGAACATTACTTCATATGAATTTCACAAAAACGTATATGATTGTTTTATACCTTTCAACTTTTATATATTGAAGTGTGCTAATGTCTTCTTTGCATGAAATGTATTTTAAATAGCATATAATTGCAGGAGTTATTCAACAGAGGTTACAATTACCTAGATCACTATTAATTCAAATGCACTTCACTTTGTTATTGTAATTTCAACTTTGAATTCACATTACTCATTTTGACAAAGTCTAAACCTAATAAGAAGTATCTGTATAAGCACATGCGGCTACATTTAAGCATATTTAGTCGACTAAAAACAATGCAATATAAAAGTCCTTTTAAAGAACTATTATTAGTAAAACTTGAACGATAATGCTATATTCAAGGTCAAGTGTAAACAACAAATTTTATCATGTGTTGTAATTTTTTAATGTGTTAAAGATAGATATCTTTTTAATATTCTTGATCCTTTAAACTTAGATGTAAGAAGCAGAATTTCACTTCTAGACATATTACCTAATGTCTATCAAACACGACATGTTTATTTGTAAGATACAACTGTTTGAACATGTATTCTAATGTGTATGTAAATGACAGCTGAAGATGACTTGTAATAAGTCGAAACCGGTCCTGTTTTAAATAACAATATTAAATTTAGTATTGATAAGGTGGATCTCTTTCTTTCTATGACATACTATAGATATCAATACGGAACATCATGAAATTTATTAATCAAGTGCATTATCTTAGTCGCCATAAGAACTCGTCGATAGACTGATTTGTTTTTAACATACTTATAAAAAAAGTTACAATTCGTACTATCCATGGTTGCTATACTAGGAAACATAATGTGGTGGTTTCCCGTTGCCTTCCACATCGCAGTTTTACTGCCATTCAAGTCTTCTTGACCATGCCAGTAAATTTTCAGCGACAGTCCAGTAGACACCTTAGTCCTGCACTGTGCTGATACTGATAGCGCTGCTTCCACTACAAGGAAGAGAGACTCCTCCGCCTTTCCAGCTGTTGGGACATATCCTCATCCACCCTTCAAGCCGTTGGTCCTCTTCACCTGTAACCCTAGGTAGGGGCCCTATAACAGGGTGCTACCATCCGGAGCCAGATGGACCCTGGTTTTTTAACAAGGTTTATACTCCTCCTGCTCCTCCCTTCCTCATCACTTGCGAGATGAGGCCCCGGGCTTGCAACCGGCATGGCGGAGAGAAATAAACACCCAGAGGCATTTAATAACAGCGATAAAAAGGAGAAAAGCATCAGTTTTCGGTCACATTCTCCGGCATAATAACTTCATAAAGAACTTGTTCGAAGGCAAGGTGATGGGAAAGAAAGGCAGAGGGAAACCACGGAAGAAGATCATTGAAGAGGTAGTTGAGATGATGGGATGCCAAGGTTATGGAGAGATGAAAAGGATCGCAAAGAGAAGAGATCAATGGTTGCAGCGACAAGGCGAAGCCTTTAGATGATGATGATGATAAAAAAAGTCACAACTCTGCTGTGCTAATCTGCTTAGTAATTTACATTTTTGATTTGAAATCCATATATCCTTCATGATCCATGGCTTTTTTGAAGATTCATTAATTACTGCAAGTTTTTTGAAAATGTAATTCAAATTGCATTTTAAAAAATGCTTTAAAGGTTGTATACCTTTGGTCAATGCTGTGACCAAATGTTATTGGAGCCCAGGTCAGAAGTTTAAGGCTTTCAGTGAAACTGCCACATGCAACTGCAGAGAAAAAATGAGTTAATTGTACTTGATTCATTTTGGTTGAATGCTTGTTAGCATTCTCAATTTCTAGTTGTAAAATTTGAGCTTGATAATTTGATGATCCAAAATTTATATTGGACGCTTGCATTTTAGAGCAATTTAAATTAATACTAATGTTGTCTATCGTTGTAGCTGAGGTGGCGGTTACCCGGGTGGGTGTAAAATTTAGGTGTTTTAGATTACAACTTTGAAGAACATGCACTAGTTGTGATGTTGATGGAAGGTTTTATTCAACAAAATCTGTGTTAAATTCACCACAAAGTATTTCTCTGCGCTGCTATTCCTACCGAAAGTGTTATGAAGGACTTGATCTAATTTTCCTAAGAAAATCTCCACATCAGCATCCAGTGAACGGTACGCGGTTAACGGAATTACCCTTTTACTATAGGGAAGCTTAAATTCCACTGAAGTTAGTTCAAATTCTAATTCATAATTATCAAGATCCTTCCTTTCTTTACATTAATTTCCTGACTTAGCTGTGACACCCTTGTGGGGGCAGTCACACAGCCCTGTGTTACGAGGGGTGTTTGAAAAGTTCGTACAAAAATAAAAACTACTTACGTGTTTGGGGTAAACCTTTTTTATTTTTTGACATAGTCTCCTTTTAGGCTTATACACTTTGTCTAACGATGTTCTAGTTTGTTGTTCCCTTCCGAATAATGGGATTTGTCCAAGTCTGCAAAATATCCATTAGTGTTTGCAATCACCTCCTCGTTTGAATAAAATCTTTGTCCCGCCAGCCATTTCTTCAAATTGGGGAACAAATAGTAGTCCGAGGGAGCCAAGTCTGGAGAATAGAGGGAATGTGAAACGAGTTGGAATCCTATTTCCATTAATTTTGTAACCACAACTGCTGAGGTGTGTGCTGGTCCGTTGTTGTGATGGAAAAGGACTTTCCTGTGGGCCAATTGCGGGCGTGTTTCTTGCAGCTCTGTTTTCAAACGGTCCAATAACGAATAATACGCACCTGTAATAGTTTTACCCTTTTCCAGGTAGTTGATGAGGATTATCCCTTGCAAATCCCAAGAGACAGTCGCCATAACCTTTCCGGCCGAAGGAACGGTCTTTGCCTTTTTTTGTGCAGATTCCCCCTTGGTAACCCATTGTTTAGATTGTTGTTTGTTCTTAGGAGTATAGTAATGTATCCATGTTTCATCCACAGTGATGAAACGACGCTTAAAGTCCTCCGGATTCTTCTGGAACAGCTGCAAACCATCCTTGCAACACTTCACACAATAACGTTTTTGGTCAACCCATCTTGTGGATAGCTTTCTCATGTCCAAATATTTATGCAAAATATTATGTACCCATTCACTCGAGATGCCCACAGCACCAGCAATCTCACGCACCTTAACTCTTCTGTCATCCATCACCATATCATAGATTTGATCAATGATTTCTGGATTTGTAACCTCCACAGGCCGTCCAGAACTTTCAGCGTCACTTGTGCCCATATGGCCAGTCCGAAAATTCTTAAACCACTTATAAACTGTTCTAAATGAAGGTGCAGAGTCACCATAATGTTTATCAAGCTTCTCTTTAGTCTCCTGAGGCGTTTTGCCTTTCATAAAGTAATGTTTAATCACCACACGAAATTCTTTTTCGTCCATTTCTTGAAAGTCACTCGACTTCCTTGATTCACACGAATGCCAAACACAAAGAAATAGATCAATATGGCTGAAACTTGGTGTGCGTTCATTCAAGAGATGCTACTAACTAAACATGACCTCGATACGCGCTGATGGTGCCATCTCTCGGACTTTGCACGGACTTTTCAAACCACCTTCGTATACCTATTGTGATTTTAAATGGTTCTCCAGGTCCACTTGTTAAGGACTTCACTATTCATATCATCATGCAGTAATCAAAGAATCTTTGTGAATTTTGGAGGGCAACCAATTATGGATAGGATTCTCCAAAGGGTTTCTCAATTGACTGAATCGAAGGCCTTAACTGTATCAATGATTGCCATATATAGAGACTGACCTTGGTCTCTAGATTTTTCCTTCAATTGCCTGGCACAGAAGATCATATCAGTTGTGCCTCGATTCGGCCTAAAGCCACATTGTGTTCCAGGCAACATTATTTTGGCCAGTGGTTTCAGGCAGTTGGTCAGAATTTTGGCAACAAATTTGCCAGCAGCACAAAGCAACGATATCCTTGATAGTTGCCACATTGCACCTTATCACCCTTTTTTAAATATGGTTACTTTCAAGGCAGCCTGTAGATCACCAGGTATGCTTTCCAGTTTGCCATATCTTGTCAGTGAGCTTGTGTATGTGGTTAACTAGTGATGTGTTCCCTCTCTTGAACTCAGCAGGAATTCCATCTAAGCCTGGTGCCTTATTATTCTTGAGTTGACTGATGGCAATTTTCATTTCTGAGAGACTGGGAGCTTCATCAAGATGGTCTTGTGTAAGGCTTTGAGGAATTTGTGTAAAGATGTTATCAGTTTGTGTGTCCTTGTTCAGTAGTTCTTCAAAATGTTCTTTCCAGCGGGATTTGATGGAGGTTGTTTCTCTAAGAAATCCAGTATCATCTTTTGATTTTATAGGATTTATTCCATTGTGAGATGGACCATATATAGTTTTAGTTGCATTGAAGAAAGCATGGGTGTTGTTTGTGTTAGCTAGATGCTGCATTTCATGGGATGTACAGTAGATATCCATCATTGTTTTTTTTTCATGACTCGAGTTTTCCTCTGGACTTCAGCTTTTACATTTTGATACATTTGCCGTTTGGAGGTAGATTCAGAGTTAATTTGCCAGACATTAAATTATTTCCTTTTAGTTTCTATGAGAGACTTAATTTCTAGGCCATTCTCATAAAACCAATCTGCATGCTGCTTTTTGGCAAAACCAGCAGATTCTTCACAGGCTGAGAGCACTGCTGACTTCAACGTTTGCCAGTGGTCTTCGACATTTTCTAGATAATTCTCAGGCAGTTTTTCATCAAGGAGTTGGTGTAATTTTGATTTAATGCCATTATCTTGGAGAGACGCTCGCTGTTCACCCTACATCTGATATGATTTTCCTGCTTCCTATGGTTCTGATTAAATTGCAGAGCCATAACAAATTGTAGCTGTTGGTGATCAATCCAGCAGTTAATATGCTATGTAAGTTTTATATGTGTGCTTATGTCTTCCAATTGAAGCATGGCTGTCATCAATGGTTTAAATTAGGACTATAAATTGTGTCATATCAGTGTTTAAGATGACCTAATATATATGGGGTCGAAACTAGTCCCAGTGTTATAAGACAATATACAAACTAATGGTATTGAATAGGTGGATCCTTCCTACCCTTTCATAGTGATCTATTGCCAATACGAACCATAATGAAATTCATAACTTATGATATAGCTCATTTTAGGCGACCCTCTGCTCTATCCATTGTGACCCGGTTATACCATTTAGCCAGACATGATGAATAACTTGTCCATGTTTGATCCTCTCATACTGATGTCTGCAGGTAGGTACATCAATCAATCCAATCAATCAATCCATCATAGGCTTCTTCTTGATGCTCGGCTTGAAGTTCGCGTACACACGGTCTTGAAAGTTGTTGCCGGAATTACTGGAATGAAATGCTCAGTTATTTAACCGCACAACACAATCGTCACTCCTACTCCGTTTCTTGGGTGTAACAAATAGTTTACAAGCTTGGTGAAGTTAAAGTCATAGTTTCTATTATTGTGAAACCACGCACAGATATGTGTACAGGCCTACTTTACTGAATATGTGTTCGTAGCCGTATTTGTCGAGCTGAATTGTTATTTTAACTCAACCACACATATGCGTCAGTCCAAAACAACCTGAATAATTTCAGTTCGTAGTTCAAATCCTGCTACCGATCTGCATCTTACTGTGAGCCTACCCATGCCGCTTCTGTGAAGAAGTGTATACAGATGGCAAAGTTTATGGTTGAACTATTACACATTCATGACAGCACTGTGATACAATCTAAATCTAACCTCAGGATAAAAACGTTATTCAAATTACTTCTTCTCAAAATAAAGTTAGTATGGCCGCTCAAACGTAATCAGAGTCTTTGTTCAAACAAAGGTATATGGTGCAGTAATCAAGACAGGCAAAGATACCTGCAACACGCACTGGCAGCAATCTTGCAGTTGAATGAGATGCTTCCCTTGAAATCTCCCAGTTCTTATAGGGTGGAGAAACCGAAGCCAAGCCAGGGGATATACAGTGATACACACTTTACACGGTTTTTATATTGTGTTTGGCACCACCACTAAAATTGCTCACTGTCTGAGTAAAACCAAGGACAAATTGTTCCCACTTTTACATCCTGGGGTATACGAAATTTCCTGTATGTGCGGTAAAGTATACATCGGCCAAAGATGCCGGTCCATTGGTACCCGCATCAAAGAACATGAACGTAATATTCGTCTCAACCAACCTGACAAATTGGCAATAGCTGAGCATGCTCTATCGTCAGGTCATGATGTCATTTTCCAAGATGCTCGAGATCTTACCCACACTAGACACTACAGGTCCAGGATTGTACGGGAAACTGTGGAAATAAGTAGAATCCTAACAGTTTCAACAGGGATACTGGCTATCAAGTAATACCTGGTTGCCAGCCATTAAGAATTTACGTAGGTAGTTCCCTTCCTTGTCCCTTCACTATTGTTATTTCGTCTCGGGGTTTTCCAAATTTGTACGTTCCTCGTCGCCAGATGTTTAATTCCAGGCTTATCTCTCTGTCTTACACTTGCCATATGTTACGCAAACACGATAAGTGAACCGCTTAGTCTGATTGTGATGGTTCAGTCAGCTTCCGCTTCGAACGCTAGCATTGTGCCACATCCTGGGGGCCACCTGGTGGCGAATGAAAGTACCATTTCCACTTCTACTATAACATTCCGAAATTCAAAGTGTCATTGTTTAAGAAGCCTTTCTCGTGGACAGTTGAGATTTCTTCTGAGGACGCAGAGCACAGTTTTCTGCGAAACGTTAAGAATTTCACCTTATTTTCTTGACACGGCATAAGCCCAAAAGCCTGTACACTATCAATTCCTTTCTATTTTCTTAGAACCCATATATTCAATCAAGGGTATGAGATGGAAACAGATTGCTCAGTGCACACTGGGCTGAAAACTAGAATATTCGATGTGAATTTACACAGTGATCGATATAGCATATAATCTAAAATCATACCGAGTTAATATCATGGTCATAAATTTAACCAGCGTAACGCGATATGCACATTTCAAAGGAAAGGAAATGAAAGATAAATGTTTATGGGAAAAACCTAGGTGAAACAACTAATAGAACTTGAGTTTACAAAATCATGATTTCAATTAGCATAACAGTATTTTAAGAAATTAAAATCCATTAACATTAGAATAATAATCTAAAGTAGGTTGGGTAATCGAACACAAGCAGTTACAGGTAAATCCAATTCGCAATCATAGTGCATTTCATAATGAGCAATAAATAAGAGAAATGAAATTCCATCAAACAGGAAATTGCCCAATGAAATTAAAGAAATAATACCATATACAATTATTAAAATCGGCAGCAACGTGTTAAATAAGGAAATAATACATAATCGAAATATGACCAATATGAACAGAGAGACGTAAATAGTTTAGGTACCGGGAGAGTTGGCTGTGCGGTTAGGTGCGTGCGGCTGTGAGCTTGCATCCGGGAGATAGTGGGTTCAAATCCCACTGTGGGCAGCCCTGAAGATGGTTTTCCTTTGTTTCCCCATTTTCACACCAGGCAAATGCTGGGGTTGTACCTTAATTAAGGCCACAGCCGCTTCCTGCCAACTCCTAGGCCTTTCCTATCCCATCGTCGCCATAAGACCTGTCTGTGTCGGTGCGACGTGAAGCCACTAGGAACAAAAATGTAGGTATACATAGCAATTACATTAAACTCAGATAATAAAACCACATGAGTCAAAATTACTTGGTGAGGGATATAATAGGTAAAAAATTAAATTAAGGAGTAACCTACATAGTCAGTTAAAACTTCTCGAACGGTATTAAACTTACAATTGTGTTCAACCAGGATCGCAATAAGCAATAGAGGCGTTCCCCTCTGCCATTTCAGGTTTTATAGATAAAATTACCTGGAAGGCAGAATTGACCATGCAAAACCATGTACTGAATGTGGTAGTTTTACCAAGCATATCTCGTATAAAGGTAGAACTTGCAATTTTCAAAATTAAAAGAATTGTCCAGAAATAAGTTAGTTACGTTACCACATAGATGTTCTGTAGAAGTTGACCCATGTTCCAAAATAGTTTCTAAAATCTAAAAGATTGCTGCTGATATAAAATAAAGAGATGTAACAGTTCGCTTATCCAAGATCATTATTGACCCAACATTCTTTCCATGGACCAAGACCGGGGTCAAGAAGCATTGTCATTCTAAAAGTCATCGAACTTGTACCACGAGCAATAAGCTTCTGAATATTGGCAATTATCGTGGCCAACGACAAGAATCAAGTCACGTGACCCCAAAATCATCTAGTTCACTCGACTGGCTAGAGAGTGCATCCCCATACAATACAAGAAATACACTGTATCATGCAACAGCAATCAGTATAGGAAAGTCGAAGTAACTTAAGACTAACAAGGAGCAGAAATTACCATATCATAGGGGAAGGTAGAGAATGCAATTGCAGATCGGTATTGATTGATTGATTGATTGATTGATTGATTGATTGATTGATTGATTGATTGATTGATTGATTGATGAATAATAGTTAATTAAAATTGTGACACAAATTTCAAATTACACTTAAAGCAAACCCACAAAAATAATGAATAAGCTGGGAGTGTAACGAGACTAAAAGTAGTCATGTTATAGAATGACGAAGTTGCGCTTGTCCGAATTGAATGGATGTGGATGTTGCTTGACGGGTGAGGAAGTGCTGCATTCAGTGGTGTACGTTACCGTGGTAGTCCGTCCTATTTTATTCGTGATGGATTCCGGAAAGTCCTTTAAGGCATGTCTCAGCTCTTGTTCTTCACATGGTTGAAGACGCATTAACTGGATATCTCCCAGGTCTATGTCGACTTCCGCATCGGTGCGAGTCCGGAGATTGATGATGATGCTTGTTGTTTTAAGGGGCCTAACATCGAAGGTCATCGGCCCCAGTCCGGAGATTTCCATCGTGCCAGGTGACCCTCTGACGTCTGTCTTTTCCCAAAAAGACTTCGTGAGCTGCTTAGTCTAGGATCACCTTGTATTCCACCAGAAAGTCATGACCTAATATGATGTCAGGTATCAGGTTCTGAATCACTGCAACATCAGTTACAATAGGCATGCTCATACATTTAGCGGTTAGTTTAGTCTCTCCTTGGATGGAATAGGTTACCCTGTCCGCTGCTTTCACTACCCTTCTGTGGTGGTGAGACTTCATAGGCAGTAGTAATCTGGCAACAGTCCCATTGACAAATGAATGGCTTGCTTGGCTGTCAAGTATGGCTGAAAAATTCTCGTTGTCTGTCCTTAAGATTATAGATGGGTGGGGTTGGTCTGTTCTACTCACAATCTGACCAATCCCTCTCCTACTTGACCAGGGTTGCTTGTCTGTCGTGTTTTGAGGAGCATTCCTGTTCCTAATCCCCTCCCCCCCCCCAATCCAGAATGGGCCGGCCTAGTTTTCCGACGTCAAGGCTGGGCACTTGTTCTTTAGGTGTACTGTTCTTCCACACTGGTAGCACTTCCTAACTGCTCTAGTCTCTTCCGTGGCTTTGCTCTTGTGTTTCTCCTCGAACTGGGCAATGATTCTTTGTAAATCATCAAAGGATTTCGGTTGTAATACTTTCACTAGGGGTCGAATCTTATCGTGGAGTAGCTCTGTGATGTCTGGTAAGATCTCTTTCTCGCTTCCTTCTAGGTGCAGACGCTTGAAGAGTTGGTACTTCTGTAGGACGAAGGCGCTAGCTCTCATGCCATTGGGATGTGCCTCAATCAGTAGCTTCCCTTTCATGGAGCTCTTCACCCTTTCAGAATTAAACCTAGCAAGGATTTCTCTCTTGAAATCTGTCCAGTTTCACTTTAAGCCCTTCAAGTTATTCCACCAAGTAGCGGCTTGCCCCTTTAACTGTGGTGTGATGAATTGCACGAAGATGTCCTCTGGTAGATTAGTCCTTCCAAACAGACTGACCGCTCCCTCGATGAAGCTAGTTGGGTTCTCTTCCAGTCGCCCGTGGAATTCTGGAAGGCTCTCTACAATCACCTTCGGGTATAGGTGTCCTGTATTGCCGGTTAGGTACGAGGGGTTTAGAGATGTGGTGATACGTCCTGTGATATGTCTACCTCGTGAAGGATGCTTTCTCTTGTATTGAGCGCACATATTGTAGTATCGCTTGCATTTTGATTTATTTCGCAATTACTTTCGTAATCACTCATAAATTCTTATGTCCTCGTCACGGTTGCCAGTGAGGTATCCACAGAGATGCACACAGAATGCTGTCACTTGCATACATGGATTTTATTTACAATTATTTACAAGTTAAACACACATTAAACATACACATAACCTAATCAACCCTCATCACAAACAAAACACTACTACGGAAACATCAGAAGATTACGACTCCCATCTTGAACACTTGACTGCTGACTGCCACATTAGCATTTCGGCATATACACAACACGTGTTCACACAAAAAACTCCCGTTAAACAATAACTCAACTCTACCATCAAGACTGTCTCTTTATATAGGTTGCCTGGCCAGACTTCTCGAAGGATGTTACCCAACACCTTTTCTCTTAAATTCTAGAGTACCTAATACATAGTTACAATTACAAGGAAGGTCCTACATAGTTCTTGCCGTACCTACTGTTTTTCTGGATATTCTGGATATTTGTACAGTGTGTTGCACAATTTTACTGTGGATTATACATCATATATACAGGTAATAATAAATTATATACTATTAATTACAGGTTCTTACATTAACTAAACTCATGTTGTAGTTTGAGTCATCAGTCCATAGACTGGTCTGATGCAGCTCTCCATGCCACCCTATCCTGTGCTAACCTTTTCATTTCAACGTAGCTATTGCATCCTACATCTGCTCTAATCTGCTTGTCATATTCATACCTTGGTCTACCCCTACCGTTCTTACCACCTACACTTCCTTCAAAAACCAACTGAACAAGTCCTGGGTGTCTTAAGATGTGTCCTATCATTCTATCTCTTCTTCTCGTCAGATTTAGACAATACCAATATAATGGTCCGTTATTGGACATTATAAATTTTCCGGCTAACTCATTCATTGGTTGCCTGCGTTTCGCCCTCGTGTGCTAAGTTAGGCTCGTCAGTTGGGACTTAGCACACCACCCAAGACGCAAGGCTAGTGCATACCGAGGAGGCCACTGCATAGGCTACTTGAAGCCACCAGCAGTGCCAATGCACTATGAGAGCTATGTCTCATTTCTAAAAATTGATGCCTGCCTGGCATCCCTATGGGAATCAACATCTGTATCAGATTTAGACAAATCGATCTCCTCTCACCAATTCGATTCAGTATCTCTTCATTCGTGATTCGATCTATCCATCTCACCTTCAGCATTCTTCTGTAACACCACACTTCAAAAGCTTCTATTCTCTTTCTTTCTGAGCTAGTTATCATCCATGTTTCACTTCCATACAATGCCACGCTCCACACGAAAGTCTTCGAAAACATCTTTCTGATTTCGATATCAGTGTTTGAAGTGAGCAAATTTCTTTTCTTAAGAAAGCTCTTCCTTGCTTGTGCTAGTCGTCATTTTATGTCCTCCTTACTTCTGCCATAGTTAGTTATTTTACTACCCAAGTAACAATATTCATCTACTTCCTTTAAGACTTCATTTCCTAATCTAATATTTCCTACATCACCTGCCTTCGTTCGACTGCACTCCATTACTTTTGTTTTGGACTTATTTATTTTCATCTTGTACTCCTTACCCAAGACTTCATCCATACCATTCAGCAACTTCTCGAGATCTTCTGTAGTCTCAGATAAAATAACAATATCATCGGCAAATCTCAAGGTTTTGATTTCCTCTCCTTGGACTGCGATTCCCTTTCCAAATTTCTCTTTGATTTCCTTTACTGCCTGTTCTATGTAAACATTCAAAAGGAGAGGGGACAAACTGCAGCCTTGCCTTGCTCCTTTCTGGATTGCTGCTTCTTTTTCAAAGCCCTCGATTCTTATCACTGCAGACTGATATTTATACAGATTGTAGATAATTCTTCGTTCTCAGTATCTGATCCCTATCATCTTCAGAATCATAAATAGCTTGGTCCAATCAACATTATTGAATGCCTTTTCTAGATCTACATGTGCCATGTACGTGGGCTTGTCCTTCTTGATTCGTTCCTCTAAGATCAGACGTAAAGTCAGGATTGCTTCACGTGTTCCTACATTTCTTCTGAAGCCAAATTGATCTTCTCCCAACTCAGCTTCAACTTGTTTTTCCATTCTTCTGTAAATAATACGTGTTAAAATTTTGCAGGCATGAGATACTAAACTAATGGTGCGGTAGTTTTCACACCTGTCAGCACCGGCTTTCTTGGGAATAGGTATAACAACATTCTGCCGAAAATCGGATGGGACTTCTCCTGTCTCATACATCTTGCACACTAAATGAAATAACCTTGCCATGCTGGTTTCTCCTAAGGCAGTCAGTAATTCAGAGGGAATGTCATCAATTCCAGGTGTCTTGTTCCTATTGAGGTCACTCACAGCTCTGTCAAACTCTGACCTCAAAATTTTGTCTCCCACTTCATCAGTATCAACAGCCTCTTCATGTTCCAGAACCAAATTATCTACATCTTTACCCTGATACAACTGTTGGATATGCTCCCGCCATCTTTCTGCTTTGTCTTCTTTCCCTAGAAGTGGCTTTCCATCAGAGCTCTTAATATTCATACATCTAGATTTCCTTTCTCCAAGGATTTGATTTTCCTGTATGCAGCATCTACCTTTCCCAGGACCATACAGCCTTCAACATCCTTGCACTTCTCCTTCAGCCATTCTTCCTTAGCTACCTTGCGCTTTCTATTCACTTGATTCTTTAATCGCCTGTATTCTTTTCTGCCCTCTTCATTGCTAGCATTCTTGTATTTTCGTCTTTCATCAATCAGGTCTAGTATCTCCTGAGTTATCCACTGATTCTTAGTTGATCTTTTCTTCCTTCCTAACATTTCTTCAGCAGCCCTACTGACCTCATTTTTCATGATTCTCCACTCTTCCTCTATAGTGTTTCCTTCAGCCTTTTCATTTAGTCATTGTGCAACATGTTCCTTGAAACAATACCTCACCCTCTTTTCTTTCAACTTGTCTAAATCCCATCTTTTTGCATTCTTTCCTTTCTTCAATTTCTTCAACTTCAGATGGCATTTCATGACCAACAAGTTGTGGTCAGAGTCCACGTCTGCTCCTGGGAAAGTTTTGCAATCCAACACCTGGTTTCTGAATCTCTGCCTAATCATAATGAAGTCTATTTGATACCTTCCAGTGTCTCCAGGTCTCGTCCACATATACAGCCGTCGTTTGTGGTGTTTGAACCAAGTATTGGCAAGGACTAAATGATGATCAGTGCAGAATTCAACCAGACGACTTCCTCTTTCGTTCCTTTGTCCCAATCCAAATTCTCCTACAGTACTACCTTCTCTTCCTAGGCCTACCACTGCATTCCAGTCTCCCATCACTATTAGATTCTCGTCACCTCTAACATATTGTATTAAATCTTCTATCTCCTCATATATTCTTTCGATTTCTTCATCATCCGCTGAACTGGTAGGCATATAGACCTCCACTATTGTGGTGAGCATTGGTTTGGTGTCTATCTTGATGACAATAATTCTTTCATTATGCTGGTCATAGTAGCTTACCCGCTGCCCTATTTTCTTATTCATTATTAAACCAACTCCTGCATTTCCCCTGTTTGATTTTGTGTTGATAATTCAGTAGTCGCCTGACCAAAAATCTTGTTCTTCCTGCCAACGTACTTCACTTATACCAACTACATCTAACTTTAGCCTATCCATCTCCCTTTTCAGATTCTCTAACCTACCACAACGATTCAAACTTCTCATATTCCACGCTCCGACTCGCAGAATGTCAGTATCCATCTTCCTGATGATCGCCTCCTCTCGTGTAGTCCCCACCCGGAGATCCCAATGGGGGACTAGTTTACCTCCAGAATATTTTACCCGGGAGGAAGCCATCATCAGTACATCATTCATACAGAGAGAGCTGCATGTCCTCGGGAGTTAGTTATGGCTGTAGTTTCCCGTTGCTTTCAGCCGTGTAGCAGTATCAACACAGCTAAGCCATGTTGAGTATTATTACAAGGCCGTATCAGTCAATCATCTAGACTGCCGCCCTTGCAACTACCAAAAGGCTGCTACCCCCCTTTCGATGAACCATTCATTAGTCTGGTCTCTCAACAGATACCCATCCGATATGGTTGCACCTGCGGCTCGGCTATCTGCATCATTGGGACACGCAAGCCTCCCCACCGCGGCAAGGTCACATGGTTCGCAGAGGTGGACTAAACTCATATAAATATATATATATATATATATATATACAGCATGTTTTGTGTCATAACCTCACAAATACAATTGTAAATAATAATAATTCAAGCTCGATACTTAAATTACTTACCCATGGGTTAAAGAATGTTGTTTTCAAGTTACAGCAGTCTATTACACTTATGTCGGTACCACCATATTGTATTGCGTAGAGCAGAGTGATAAGGCAAGGTGTCAGATAAATGTATGCCACCCTTCGTACGAATATAATCTATGGTTATAGTAGGCTTCATTGTATCTTCACAATTTCTACTTGTTCTTCCTGTAGCTTCAGTGGTATTGCTGTGTTTAGTTGAGATCATCAACACGTCTTTTGTGTGTCCACTTTATTGCTGTGACACCTTCATCACTTTCCATGACCTTAGACGCGTTTTTCTTTGGTTTTGCTGCCGTCACTTCTTTCAGGAAGCCCTTTCCATACCTGCCAACTTTTATGGTTTATCCGTAAAATTGATGAAAATATCAGCATTTTATGGTTTTACAGATGGACAGTGTCATTTTACGACTTCGCGGACAAAAATTTGAAACATTAACTTTCGATAATCACTCCACTTCCGTACAATCGATTGTTTGCATGGGTCGAAGGCAGGTCCAAGATCATTGATAACTCAGTCTTTGATATGATCGGTATTTTTAACTATGTGATGTTTGTGTCGTTATCAAAATTGAATTTAAAGCCTGAATAACATTTCTTCCGTGTGAATCTTAGGTGTGGACAGGCTCTGCTCTGCAAATTCTTTGTTCCGCTCCATTCACTTGTTGTGATTTAACCCGTATTCTTTGACCGCGTGAGTGTTCTTTATTCACGAAGTTGGCGTTCCTTGAATCTTTAGGGCTTTTAAGGTTATGACATATTTTAATGAAGTGTGTTTTAGTTTTTGTGTTAAAACTTTGTGCTTCACAGTTACCCTTATTTGTTGGACTAATTACACTCGTTCCAGTGACTGTGTATAGTGCTATTAGCAAAGCCCATTAAATAATAAAGAAGAAGAAGAATTACATTCGTTCCACGTGTGTGTATGTTTTTTACTATGTGCATATTCCTTGTGTACCTTGAGTATGTAGATTCAGGCAAAACAACCACCATCGCCAGGGTCAGCTGCCATCGTGTACAACGTGTTATTGGCAGTGGTCACCGTTGACTGACTTGGATGTTAGGAGCGGATAGATGGGTCACAGTCACAGCCCTGTGAATAATATTCACAAATACAATGCTGGATTATAAGAATGTGTGAGCAGCTATACCATCCAGGACAGCCTCCTCACAATTAGGTGCTGAAGCCACCGTTCCACTTTGGGTACCACTGCTCACCACAGATCACAAGACACAAAGAATGACACTGCCACAGGAACACTACCATTAAACTCTCAAAGAAGAAAATCCCAGGGGTAAATGAGTCGTGGTATCAGTTTTACACACTGATGACAGAATATGGTGTCACCAAGCAATCGAGGCAGTGGACTCACTGGTCAACAGGTACAGTTCAGGCCAAAGGTGGTTGTATCATCGTATAGGGACGGTTCATATGGGATGAAATGGGAATACTGGTTCTTCTGATAACGTCCCTTACTGATGATCATAAGCTACTGATGAACGATACAGGAACCTGCTGTTAGGCATCTAGCACACAGCTGGAGACCTATACGTACAGTAAAATGATTCACTGTACAATTGCTCCTAATTTTGTGGTTCATTGGTTAGATGAACCATTGCATACGAGATATACAAGGCCGGGACATAGCTACTAATTTGCCGCTGAAAAGATGGCCTGACCGTGTTCACTGTTTGGCCGCTAGATGTCACATTTCTGTTCTGCTGATTTTATGCAATTTAATGTGTGTATTGTTTCTGTCAGTGAGTGTCCGTGAGGTTGAAAAGCATGGTGCACTGTTGTGTATCTCTGTGTACTTCAGATACTGCTAAAGAGCAAGAAAATGTGATGTTTCATAATTTTCCTTCAGAGTGCGGTTTAAGAGAGAAATGCAGGCAAGCTATTTCGAGGTATGAGTATGTAGCTTGCTCTTTAATACATCAGATTTCAGTGTAAAGCATATCAATCAAGCAAATTCTCCCCAACAAAGTTCCTTCTGTTTTTTGTGTATAGCCTGTTTACAACAGAAAATTGTCAAGCGCAGGAAGACTCCAGCTCCAAGAAATGACGTATTGCTATCAAAATTTAGTAAAATTTCTGATTCAAATAACGATAAACATATACCATATCTTCAGCATATACCTGATCTACGTCGCCCACAAACAAAAAAGAAGTACCTACAAGTCTCATTTCTATGGCAAGGAAAGGCTACGAGTATCTCTGTTAAATCTAAATGTATATTGATGAGATTTCAAATGCCAGATTATGGAAAACAGTCTTTATATTGTGAAGTAGGGTACAGTAATAAAATCGGAAAAAATTATTTTAGGTATCTGAACTTGACCAAAAAGTAAACCAAATTGAAAATAATGGTACAAATGAACATTTAGGAGCTTTATTCTTATTAGAACAATCTGAATCTTTCAGGATGAAAAAGTGAAATACGGAGAAACAACGCTAAAAATTTGCGTCCTCTGGCATAGGCAAGCACCTACCGGCTACAGATTTGAGATCCTTGCACAGCCTAACTGTACCACATCAGAAGATGCTGAAAAATTACATAGGATTTTCTCATGGTGAAATGGGCAAAACATCGCTCTCCAAGCAGCGGTTTAATACGAATGTCGCAACATCAGATGTGTGGGGGGAAAAGGTAGGATAGCTGATAATTTATAAGATGGTGATTAAATCCAAAGTTATTTATGACCACAATCTCGATCAGTTTATCGAATACACTGAGGCAGAATTAGAGAAAGCAGGAAGAAGTGGCAAACTCTCTAATAGACTTCTCTGCTTCTTTTGTGAATCACTTATTTCATTTAAAAGCAAAGTGTAAGAAGTACGTTGTACAAAGCAAGTCAACAACTGCTCTTGGTCTATTTTTTATCTCACATATGTTTGGTGCCTTCTGAAATTGCTAGTTTTAATGAATTTTTGTAGTTTTTCGTACTGGAACGTGTTGCAGTGAGCGGGGAGACAGCTCAGTAAAGAGAACTCTAGTGGCGCTTGTCGGAAGTATCTCGAGGCCGAGTCTAGTGTGCTGTATTTCCTGGCCTTATGTATCTCGTAGGCAACGGATGAACACTCTACAGACATGACGATGCTTGCCTGGTCCCTAAGGTCACCTGACCTCAGCCCTATTGAGCCCATCTAGGATGCAGTCGAGAGAGATGTGAGCTCCATTGACGTTGCTCCAAACAATCTATGTGCTTTATGGGAGGCTGTGCAGTGGACGTAGAACAGTATCACTTACCACGCTTCTGGTATCTGCTGGAGTCCCTTTCGTGCTGCATTGCCATCATTGTCAGGATGAAAGAGGGTGCTACATGCAACTAGCCGGGTATTTCTAATTCAGAGGCGGGTAAACAGTCTTTTAAAAGGAGTTAATGTAAACTTCCTCCTCTGCGAACCATGTGACCTTGCCGCGGTGGGGAGGCTTGCGTGTCCCAATGATGCAGATAGCCGAGCCACAGGTGCAACCATATCGGATGGGTATCTGTTGAGAGACCAGACTAACGAATGGTTCATCGAAAGGGGGGTAGCAGCCTTTCGGTAGTTGCAAGGGCGGCAGTCTGGATGATTGACTGATACGGCCTTGTAATAATTCTCAACATGGCTTAGCTGTGTTGATACTGCTACACGGCTGAAAGCAACGGGAAACTACAGCCATAACTAACTCCCGAGGACATGCAGCTCTCTCTGTATGAACGATGTACTGATGATGGCTTCCTCCCGGGTAAAATATTCCGCAGGTAAACTAGTCCCCCATTCGGATCTCCGGGTGGGGACTACACGAGAGGGGGCGATCATCAGGAAGATGGATACTGACATTCTGCGAGTCGGAGCGTGGAATGTTAGAAGTTTGAATCGTTGTGGTAGGTTAGAGAATCTGAAAAGAGAGATGGATAGGCTAAAGTTAGATGTAGTTGGTATAAGTGAAGTACGTTGGCAGGAAGAACAAGATTTTTGGTCAGGCGACTACCGAATTATCAACACAAAATCAAACAGAGGAAATGCAGGAGTTGGTTTAATAATGTGTAAGAAAATAGGGCAGCGGGTAAGCTACTACGACCAGCATAGTGAAAGAATTATTGTCGTCAAGATAGACACCAGACCAATGCCCACCACAATAGTGCAGGTCTATATGCCTACTAGTTCAGCGGATGATGAAGAAATCGAAAGAATATATGAGGAGATAGAAGATTTAATACAATATGTAAAAGGTGACGAGAATCTAATTGTGATGGGAGACTGGAATGCAGTGGTAGGCCAAGGAAGAGAAGGTAGTACAGTAGGAGAATTTTGATTGGGACAAAGGAACGAAAGAGGAAGTCGGCTGGTTGAATTCTGCACTGATCATAATTTAGTCCTTACCAATACTTGGTTCAAACACCAAAAACGACGGCTGTATACGTGGACGAGACCTGGAGACACTGGAAGGTATCAAATAGACTTCATTATGATTAGGCAGAGATTCAGAAACCAGGTGTTGGATTGCAAAACTTTCCCAGGAGCAGACGTGGACTCTGACCACAACTTGTTAGTCATGAAATGCCATCTGAAGTTGAAGAAATTGAAGAAAGGAAAGAATGCAAAAAGATGGGATCTAGACAAGTTGAAAGAAAAGAGTGTGAGGGATTGTTTTAAGGAACATGTTGCACAACGACTAAATGAAAAAGCTGAAGGAAACACTATAGAGGAAGAGTGGAGAGTCATGAAAAATGAGGTCAGTAGGGCTGCTGAAGAAATGTTAGGAAGGAAAAAAAGATCAACTAAGAATCAGTGGATAACTCAGGAGATACTAGACCTGATTGATGAACGACGAAAATACAAGAATGCTAGCAATGAAGAGGGCAGAAAAGAATACAGGCGATTAAAGAATGAAGTGGATAGAAAGTGCAAGGTAGCTAAGGAAGAATGGCTGAAGGAGAAATGCAAGGATGTCGAAGGCTATATGGTCCTGGGAAAGGTAGATGCTGCATACAGGAGAATCAAGGAAACCTTTGGAGAAAGGAAATCTAGGTGTATGAATATTAAGAGCTCAGATGGAAAACCACTTCTAGGGAAAGAAGACAAAGCAGAAAGATGGCAGGAGCATATCCAACAGTTGTATCAAGGTAAAGATGTAGATAATTTGGTTCTGGAACATGAAGAGGCTGTTGATGCTGATGAAATGGGAGACCCAATTTTGAGGTCAGAGTTTGACAGAGCTGTGAGAGACCTCAATAGGAACAAGGCACCTGGAATTGATGACATTCCCTCTGAATTACTGACTGCCTTAGGCGAAACCAGCATGGCAAGGTTATTTCATTTAGTGTGCAAGATGTATGAGACAGGAGAAGTCCCATCCGATTTTCGGAAGAATGTTGTTATACCTATTCCCAAGAAAGCCGGTGCTGACAGGTGTGAAAACTACCGCACCATTAGTTTAGTGTCTCATGCTTGCAAAATTTTAACACGTATTATTTACAGAAGAATGGAAAAACAAGTTGAAGCTGAGTTGGGAGAAGATCAATTTGGCTTCAGAAGAAATGTAGGAACATGTGAAGCAATTCTGACTTTAAGTCTGATCTTAGAGGATCGAATCAAGAAGGACAAGCCCACGTACATGGCATTCGTAGATCTAGAAAAGGCATTCAATAATGTTGATTGGACCAAGCTATTTATGATTCTGAAGATGATAGGGATCAGATACCGAGAACGAAGAATTATCTACAATCTCTATAAAAATCAGTCTGCACTGATAAGAATCGAGGGCTTTGAAAAAGAAGCAGCAATCCAGAAAGGAGTGAGGCAAGGCTGCAGTTTGTCCCCTCTCCTTTTCAATGTTTACATAGAACAGGCAGTAAAGGAAATCAAAGAGAAATTTGGAAAGGGAATCGCAGTCCAAGGAGAAGAAATCAAAACCTTGAGATTTGCCGATGATATTGTTATTTTATCTGAGACTGCAGAAGATCTCGAGAAGTTGCTGAATGGTATGGATGAAGTCTTGGGTAAGGAGTACAAGATGAAAATAAATAAGTCCAAAACAAAAGTAATGGAGTGCAGTCGAACGAAGGCAGGTGATGCAGGAAATATTAGATTAGGAAATGAAGTCTTAAAGGAAGTAGATGAATATTGTTACTTGGGTAGTAAAATAACTAACGATGGCAGAAGTAAGGAGGACATAAAATGCAGACTAGCACAAGCAAGGAAGAGCTTTCTTAAGAAAAGAAATTTGCTCACTTCAAACATTGATATCGGAATTAGAAAGATGTTTTTGAAGACTTTCGTGTGGAGCGTGGCATTGTATGGAAGTGAAACATGGACGATAACTTGCTCAGAAAGAAAGAGAATAGAAGCTTTTGAAATGTGGTGTTACAGAAGAATGCTGAAGGTGAGATGGATAGATCGAATCACGAATGAAGAGATACTGAATCGAATTGGTGAGAGGAGATCAATTTGGCTAAATTTGACGAGAAGACGAGATAGAATGATAGGACACATCTTAAGACACCCAGGACTTGTTCAGTTGGTTTTTGAAGGAAGTGTAGGGGGTAAGAACGGTAGGGGTAGGCCAAGGTATGAATATGACAAGCAGATTAGAGCAGATGTAGGATGCAATAGTTACGTAGAAATGAAAAGGTTAGCACAGGATAGGGTGGCATGGAGAGCTGCATCAAACCAGTCTATGGACTGATGACTCAAACAACAACAACAACAATGTAAACTTGTTTGCTGCTGTCTTAACCTGCGACGACTTGGCTATGAACATGGATATTATCAGGATTTTCAATTTGGATAGTTGATATTCATATATACCTGACCTTTTACCTGTATTTTGTTATGAAAATGTACGTTTGTTAATTCGTCTGTTGGCAGTGCAAGTGAGAAGTGCTCAATGTAGATGTATCTTGCGCTTTGTCAATGAATGAATAAATAAATAAATAAATAAATAAATAAATAAATAAATGAAAATACACAGCCTGTTTCCAGTCATTCGACCGGGTCAGGAATGGAATGAATGAAGCCCCCTTCTAGCAGTGTGGATAGGAATAGTGCCTGTCCTACTCCTCTGGGGCAATGATTAATGAATGAAGAATGAAATGGTATTGGAGAGTGTTGCTGGAATGAAATATGACAGGGGAAACTGGAGTACCCGGAGAAAAACCTGTCCAGCCTTTGTTTTGTCCAGCGCAAATCTCACATGGAGTGACTGGGATTTGAACCACGGAACTCAGCAGCGAGAGGCAGGTACGCTGCCACCTTAGCCATGGAGGCTCTGAATAAATAAATAAATATATGTGGAATTTTAGAATGAAAATTTGCATTTCTGTGGTTCAGATTCCATGTAAAACTGAAGGTCCCTTGGCTGTGGTAATGATGTCAACAGTTGCATGATACTACAAGTTTGCTTGCTTTTACTGTTCTATAATTTCTCTAGTTTCCTTGTCATATTTGTGT
This sequence comes from Anabrus simplex, assembly GCF_040414725.1. Lineage (NCBI taxonomy): Eukaryota > Metazoa > Arthropoda > Insecta > Orthoptera > Tettigoniidae > Anabrus > Anabrus simplex. Next base: position 42,570,872 of record NC_090266.1, on the reverse strand, counting down.
AATTGGAATGTTTTCAACTTTACAAGAGTCAGAAGTCTTGTAGCTTAACTGACACACTGCTTTTCTCTCAGTTTGCAGGTGGATCTCGGCAACAGTGAACCGAACTCCATTTGGAATGTCTCCTCACCTGTATAGATTTCTGTTTGTTCTCTGCTTGATGGAATCTGCAGAGGGAGATGAAGAGTTGAATAAACTCTGTACATCGACTTTAGGAGCTCTGTGTTTCTGCAAAGTATTGCCTCAGCATATGCCAGGAATTATTGCTTCATTGCAGAGCGTTAGTACCAGTAACACTGTTCTTTCATCCCTTCTCTTGGATCAGTTGCAAAGATATATATATTTCACAAAGTTAGAAGTTTTTCTTAAGTAAAATTTTAAGGTCCTTTCCTGCACTGGACCAAGAAGGTATGTTTTGTTATTAGACTTGATGAGAGTAGAGTTAAGGATATGGCTGTTTTTTAATTTATCTGTTGTTATTTATGAAATTAGAGCTTCTGCTTGCCACATTAACTCATTTCCATTTGTTGGTGTTTGCTGCCATTGTATCCAGTGGTGAACCATCCTGCAGGTATGTCATAATTGACATCAATTTGCCTCTGTTTAACCCTTTTGCTGCTTGAAATTACTCCCTTACTCATGACACTTCAGTTTTGGTTTTGTGTACCTTAAAGGAGTTATCCTGTTCTAAATTAATTGTGTAGTAGATGGAAAAGTACCTGAATGCACAACATATTCAAATTTGTACATTCATTATTCATGTGAAACTTTGCAATCAGTTATTTATGTGGTCATTTTAAGATAAAGATTATGTGTGACATTTACTGTGATTGTTTTAGTCTACAGATTTTTTTTTTTTTTTTTTTTTTTTTTTTTTTTTTTTTTCAATGTTGCATAGTAAGTTCCAATCTCATTTTATTTTCTATGGAGATAGTAAGTATTTGCACTTTTTCTCTTCAGCTCTATACATCCAGTAGTCCTCTGCAGAAAGGTACTCTTATACTTTCCCTTTCTATTACTGTGTTAAAAATTTGGCAGTGGACAGAGGGCAAGCTTATGTACATTCCTAGGTTAGTTTGTGTATAGACGTAGAGAGAAATCTTTCTTGGGTGAGGCATATGACATCAATACCAGTCTTTCATCTCTTCTCTTCGATCAGTTGCAAAGATATTGTGATATATTTTATAAAGTTAAAGATTTATCTTAGGTAAAATTTGAAGGTGCTTTCCTGTACTGGACCAAGAGGGTATGTTTTGGTATTAGAGTTGATGAGTGTAAAGTCTGATAAGACTGTAAATATTGGTTTTTAAACCAAAGGGATTTATTTGCATAGTGTATGGGTAATATAGACATATTGTAGGAAATATGGAAGAGGAATGGTGGAAGGAAAGAGGAAGAGAAGTGCCATAAATACCCCAACTTGGCAGGAGCTGGATAAGTGGAAATGATGGTGGTGATGATGATGATGATGATGATGATGATGATGATGATGATGACTCTTGAGATATATTACTACCAAAGTAACAATGACCAGTGATTCATTACAACTGAATGTCCATGATTATAAAAATTTTTACAAAGTGCTCAATTAGATTTTTATAAAAATGAAGAAGTGATAGCTTAGCAATAATTACCTGAGGCTGCTGGTGTCACATTTCTGATGGGAAGTTCTTGGTCAAGGATATTTTTGATGGAATTTCTGAGACCAATTGACAGAACATCGACTGAAGCACATCTCAACAGATGTGGCATTATGATTTCCAGGGCAGGATTGGTGATGTATTTTCTTCGTGGAATCAAATCTTCTGTATTAGAGAAATAAATAATCTGGGCATTGACAGTAGCCAGATCCAAAAGACCACAGAAGACTGCTAAAGGCCATCTATTATTTACCCTTTTTAAGCTGTAGTTTTTTCTTCTTCCTGTCAACAATATCAACTCCTCCTTTTGTAAAGTTGTAACATGTAATGACCTCTGGTTTGTTAACAACTCCGGTCACAGGGTCGATACTTTATATTCAGTTTTACTGGGAAACTTCATCAGTTTCCCATGAAAACTTCTTTCAGTTCAGCAACTTTGTAAGGTGGACGGCATAAAAACATTTTTCTTTTTCTTGGGGACATACAAAATTAATAGCGTACTATTAGGTTCTTTGCCTAATCTGAACATGCTACTTCCAACAGGTCTGTTCTTGACATTCAAAAAGCCTGGTGGCAATTGAGGTTTGTTTCTTCTTACCGTGCCAACTACTGTCATTCTATGATGAGTAAAAAGGTCATTGGCAAGTGGAACAGATGTATAGTAATTGTCCATAGTGATGTTTCTTCCTGAGTTGCCAATTGGTTGAATTTGTCTCTTCACAATAGCAGATGCACAATTGACTGTAGCATAAGGGCTTCTAGCTGGTTTTTACCAGGTTCAATTTCCATATTTAGAGTAAAAAATTCCGTATTTGTATGGTTTATTACTAATATACTGACAAAATTTACATCTTCCTTGGAAACCTTCAAGTATTTCAACAATCGTCACATATTCCCCAGGTGTATAATTTGAAATACAACTGCTGACGAAACTATCAAAAATTTGTGTACTAGGGGTTAGGTTGTCAATTATCATACGAGCATTTCAAGTATGTTTTTTTCATCAAACGGAATAGCTCTGTACAACCGGTGAAATTTCTTTTGCTTATGACTCCTTGAAAAACTTCTGTACCATTAGTTTCCTATATTTCTGATGTGTTTAAATGATTGCATTTCTTCACACCCAACATACATAAAACAAAAAATGTCCAATAGTTCATCAACAGAGGTTTGTGGACAGTCCTTTTCACCATTTTTATAAGGACTGGCAATTTCACTGATCGTTTCATTAGAGAAACAAAAACTTTCCAACAATCTACAACAGTTTTACAATTTTTTGCATTACCTTTGACATCTGGTAATTTATTAACTATATTTCGGCTTAAAGTTTTTCCTTTCTTCTTTGTTCGTTTATGTATGAACCATTTGGTATATTTATCCTTTCCAATGTTGTTTTTTGTTGCAAGTTGCTTTACGTCTCACCGACACAGATAGGTCTTATGGCGACGATGGGACAGGAAAGGGCTAGGAGTGGGAAGGAAGCAGCCGTGGCCTTAATTAAGGTACAGCCCCAGCATTTGCCTGGTGTGAAAATGGGAAACCATGGAAAACCATCTTCAGGGCTGCCAACAGTGGGGTTCAAACCCACTATCTCCTGTATACTGGATACTGGCCGCACTTAAGCGACTGCAGCTATCGAGTTCGGTCCTTTTCAATGTACTGAAGTCCAGAAGGCTGCGTTATGGCTGTAGCGGATGCACATTTCAAGTTTTTCTGTTGTCCTGATGGCAGCAATGTGGTTCCTTCGGGTGCAAAAATCTCAGGTGACTGCATTGTAGATGAGGAGGGTATAGGCTGAAGTAGTTGGGTGCCAGTTAGTTCTGTATCAATATCACTGTCCGAATCATTGGGTTGCTCCGTATCAGTTTGATGCATGGAATGTTCAGTAGGAGCACCATTTAGACAGTCAGAAGCAAAGCCTTAATAGTCAACATCAGTAAATACGTTGTCCTCTTCTTCAATCCAGCACAAAAGAACAGATTCACTAGGACAATTGGCCATTATAACATTACTGTGACACTTTTCACGAAAACATTACAACAGCATTGAACGCGCAAAATCTGCTACACCAAAGGTATAAAGGCTAGAAAGTGCCTAACACTGCCTGTGACGCAACCGGTATCGTAACGAGGTACGGACTAGCACTCCAGACACAACACACTTTCCCCACTCCCCAACGTGACAAGTGCGTGTGAATCATTGCGTAACAAAGCAAAACATGTGACCAAGAAGTATTGGTCACCTGTAACAATTTAATAAAGTCCAATATTTGTAACGGTACGGCCAGAGTTTACAAGAGTTCTCAACGGCACGGCCAGGTATTCAGCGTGCATTCCGCATCACCTGTTCCACGTTGCCAATGACGTAATAGCACGTGAACAAGTCGTGGCAATCTAGAACATGCCAGAACATTTTCCAATGAAATAGAAATATAATTTTCCATGAGGCACAAGAGACCGCCCGGCTAGATGATATAAAAGAGAGCCGTTTCGACAGAGTCACCAGTTCAAGTTCAGCACTCACAGCCGTAGCATATGCAGGCTGGTAAGAGTAGATTTATACACGACATTCGAATTCGGTATTTTACGTGAAGAATCTTCAAATGGACCTGTAAATTCAGTGAGTGCTATGACACTTAGAAACTTGTTGCAAGTGACTAATCTCATGTTTTAATCCGTATTGAAATCTGTTGATATTATTGTATATACTTAGAAACTTTTCGATTGAATATCACAGTGACTTGTGATGGTTGTAGTTATTAACTTTATGTTTCTAATGACAGTTTAAGATGTTAGTAATTAAACAAGTGACAGTATTTGAATAGAAGCTACTTAGAGCTTTTAATACAAACAATTGCATGTGAATTGACAACATTTCTTGTAGAATTACAAACTACAGTACTTAGCCCTCTGAAATAGACTGTTCTGTAACCGTACTTTAACATGTAAATGTAAAGAGTGTTTTTTTTAATCAGTCACTACTGATCTGCATTTAGGTCAGTCATCCAGGTGGCAAATACCCTATCTGTTGTTTTCCTAGCCTTTTCTTAAATAATCACAAAGAAATTGGAAATTTATTGAACATCTCCCTTGGTACGTTATTCCAATGATACAGATGTTAATTCCCATAGGGAATATGAAATATTTCTCCCGAATGAGTAAATTTATAATACCAATATAAATGGTCCGTTATTGGACATTATAATTTTTTTAAATAATTATTTGTTGTATAACCATTAAAACATTTTGTTACAACTGGCGTAAACTATTTCACATGTTGTACCATATGGAAAATGAAATCTTAATACACATGGTGAATACACGGACACAATTCTAGTCCTAATTCCTCCAACTGACAAATCTACCCACATCATTCGCTCATTTACGTGCCTAACAGAAACTATGTTGCGTGCAGACTCTGCCCTTCCCTTTCTAACACCCGTCAAGTACACTTTATAATCTCCCATCTCTTCCTCATTGCCTCCCCTTACCCCAATATCACTTACTCCTAGCACATCCAGATTCATCCTCTTTGCTGACTTATCCAGTTCTACTTTTTCTTCCATAAGCCCCATTAATATTGATAGCTCCCCATCGAATTCCATTTCATTCGCCAAGTTGTTTCCAAGGAGTCCCTCGCCTGTCAAATGGGAATGGGACTCCGTTACTCCCATAGGCCCGAGGCTTGCTTAGAATGTTCTGAGCTCGGTAAATTTATGAAGCAGGATGCTACCCTACTTGCACATAGTCAAAGTGAGGATCTCTCCTCTAACGGGTTATGGACCACCGGTGAATTGTATAGTCCTAGCTGCCTGAGCACAAGGAGAGCCAGGAATCAGAATACGTCCGAGATGCCCACTCCCATTCCAAACAAACTGGTATCCCGACTCTCAGGACCACTTACTAGGCCACTCAGCTGTTGCCCATGGTTCACGAACTAGGACTTGACTACAGTAACCCACAAACATGAACCATCTGTTGTTGTTGTTGTTGTTATTATTATTATTATTATTATTATTATTATTATTATTATTATTATTATTATTATTATTATTATTATTATTATTATTATTATTATTATTATTTACCAAAGGTTTCCACTTCTTGATTTGAGCTCTAACATTGGTCTTGCAGTTAACCTCTTATCTAAGGTGGATGAAACTACAATATGTACAATTTCAAATATTAACAAATCTTTTTGAAATTCCATGCAACCAATGCTTTTTTACTGTCATGGTTTGATAGTTTCTGAATGCATACTTCTTGCAGTGTTTTTTAATTAATAAACACTCCCTTCATAGCTCTTTGCATTCTTCCCATTGAGTCAGTATTATCAGCATAAACCAACACCAGAATGTACTTGTAAGATAGTTTCTCTAGTCGAGGAAAGGAGCAGAATATTGAATATTAGCCTAATGTTAGATGCAGGAATTTTGGCTCTCTAGTGTGCTGAAGTCTCTTGCTCTTCATACGAGGTATGTTCGATACTTAATGTATTTGTTTTATTAAATAGGTATAGCAGTGCATACTGGAACTCATGGAAAACTAAATCACAATATTTAAAAGTGTCAATAATCCCTAATGTTTTGAACATAAATCACTCACTTGATTAAATAACAACATTTATTACACTTACGACACTTATATAACATATTATAATACATAATACTGGGTATTGATGGGCAGATGCCCTCGATAACAGTCAGTCACATGTTCCCGTGTCCTCCCGCTCGAGGCACCCAAGCATAACAATTCTCTCATCCCCTTCCATCCACACACCACTTCTGGCTGAGGGCCTTCAAAATAAATATACACTGAAGGGTGCTGCTATCTGTCCTAAAGTGGTAGTGGGTAACTAGGTGGTCTAGCCATAGCTAGGCCAGAACATGCTCCCCACCGTTGAATCATGTTGAATCACCATGATTCAACCGAATTAAATTGCCTGATATGCCCTCATGAGAGTTCAGTTCAATTCAAGTATCACACAGGCACTGACATACAGAGTTCATGTTCAGTAACCAAAATGAGTTGATCATTCAACAAAATATACATATAAACATAGGCAAAACAGAAACACAAGCAACAAAATATTTACAGACTGTTAACAGAAGGTACTAAGTAGGTTGACTGTGTCCTCATCCATTATTATACAGTATGAATTAAGCACACTATATGTTCTCAGTTCAAATCGCACACACAACACCATAACACTCTGAAATGAACAAGAAACAAATATTCACGTGAATCACATTATGTTTTAGCCACAATGATCCTGTTTAGTGTTCAATAGGTAATGGAATTAACTTCTTAACAGCTCGTTTAAAAAGACCACTGGTTGTTCTGATGGTAGTCACTCGTGCAAGTCCATCCTTCCCAGGGTGAACAGTCTCCACCACAGCCAACTTCCAGCAGACAGGAGGAAGGTTGTCCTCCTTCAGAAGAACAACTGTTCCAATAGCTAGGTTCTCCTTGGGACAGGTCCATTTCTTCCTCTGCTGCAGTGAGTTCAGGTAATCGGCAGACCACCTCTTCCACAACTGCTGCTGCATTGCCTGGATACGCTGCCATCGAGACAATCTGTTCATGGGCAGGTCAGTAATGTCACGCTTAGAAATGGTTGTAAGGGGGGCACCAATTAGGAAGTGAGCAGGTGATTACTAATTAAGGTCACTGGGGTCATTGGATAAGGCAGATAGGGGGCGAGAATTAAGACAGGCTTCTATCTGTGCAGTAAGTGTACATAGCTCCTCAAATGTCAGTAGTGCATTACCCGCAACTCTTCTCAACAGCTGCTTCCCACAGTCCGCCAAATTTGGAGAGCTGGGAGGTATAAAGTGCCACGTGATGCCTTCCATCGCTAATGAATTCCTTATCTTTTCACAAAAGCTGGTTGAAAGGAACAGTTTTCGGAGATCCTGCATTCTTCTGTTGGCACCAATGAAGTTAGTCCCATTATCACTATAGATGATGGAGCATTTTGCACGTCGAGCTATGAATCTCCTCAGGGCTGCCATAAAGGCATCAGTAGAGAGGTCACTCACCACCTCCAGGTGAAGAGCCTTGGTAGCTAGACAGATGAACAATCCAATGTAGCTCTTTGTTGTCTGTTTGCTTCTTGCATTTCCCCTCTTGATGAAGAAAGGACCAGCATAATCAGTTCCTACATTAAGAAATGGGTGACTGTTGCACTCTGGTCACAGGGAGCTGTCCCATCAGCTGTTCAGCTGTTGACGCCTTGAATCTAAAACAGGTCAGGCACTTGTGGATGACTCTTCGAACAACTGCCCTAGCCGTGGGAATCCAGAATCTTTCTCTTAATGATGCAGTTACTAATTGAGCACCTGGATGTAAAAGCCTAATGTGTTCTGCCATCACAACAAGGTTTGTGAGAGCATACTGGGCAGGAAGGATAAGCTGGTGCTTAGTGTCATAAGGTAGTTTTGAATTTACTAGTCTTCCTCCTACCCTTATCATCTAAGAAAGGATGTAAATCTGCAATTTTACTCTTCCTTGAAATGCAGCATTTAGAGTTGAGACTGGCTATCTCTTGAGCATAATACACTTGTTGTGCAATTTTGATACAGGAGTGTAAGCCCATCTGCAGCTCTTGTGCACTTAATATCCCTAACCTCTTGTCTTGAGGATTTGCACTATTGTGAATAAAACGCCAACAATATGTAGTAACTCGAGTCAGTCAGGACAGTGACGAGTGCTTCAGCATAAGTTCATCCCAATTTTTACCTATCAACATGACTACAGGAAGTGTGCTTCGTGACTCAGGTAGTTCCTCTCCTGCATGGGCCGAGATTGTGTCTGGCCATGATTCAGTGGGCTCAGTTAACCAGGATGGTCCGTGCCACCACAGGTTCATACCTCGTAGTTGTCCTGGAGCAACACCTCTGGATATTAAATCTGCGGGATTGCAACTGGTAGGAACGTGTCTCCATTCTGCCTTGTGAGAGTATTCTTGAACTGAAGAGACTCTGTTGGCCACAAATGTTTTCCAGCGAGTAGCAGGAGATGCGATCCAGGCTAAGACAGTGGTGGAGTCCGTCCACATGTACAACTTGCTGACTGGCAAAGAAAAAGGTGGAAGGGTCTTGTGGAGTAGTCGGGCAAGTAGTAGCGCTCCACACAGTTCAAGTCTTGGTAGTGTCAGTTTCTTCACTGGTGCTACTCTGGATTTAGAACATAATAATCTGACACAGATCTGTTCCCCTTTGTTGACAGACCGCCTACATAAAGACAAGCTCCATAAGCTTGTTCTGAAGCATCAGAAAAACCATGAATTTGTACATCAACATGTGACTAACCGCTCAATATAAAATTCTCTTACTGCCTATGGCTTAAAGTGAAGTTCCTCCCATTCTCTGACTAGTTGAGATGGTAGTCTCTCATCCCAGTTCAGATTGACTAGCCAAAGTTTCTGCATAAAAATCTTGTAAGAAATTACCAAAGGACTGACCAACCCAAGTGATTCAAATATTGATGCAGTAACAAATAAGACCTTTCGTTTAGTTACGTGAGTATCAGCATGATAGGGACTGTCTGAATACAGATTGCCACAAATGAGAAAGTGATCAGTTACTGGATGCCATAATAGGCTTAAAGATTTCACGCTAGTGCCTTCATCAAGACTGAAAGGCAGCTGGGTTTCCCTGTCCTCTTCTGAAACTGCTTCCAGTCATGCTGGGTGGTTTGAACACCATTTCCTGAGGTGAAATCGTCCACTCTCTAGTAAATTAATAATTTCAGACTGCAAGTGAAGAGCATCTTGGATATTGTCATAGTCGCTTAATAAATCATCAACATAAAAATCTCTGCGAACAACTTGTGCTGCTCTGGGGAACCTCAATTCTTCATCTTCAGCAAGTTGCTGCAGGCATCTGGTCGCTAGGAAGGGTGCTCATGCGAGTTAGTCTTGACATGGCATGATTGAAAGAGTTTCCCAGAACCTCAGGTTTCTGCTTGAGGGGTAAGCGAACTATGAATCTACCTGTAGCATCCCTAGTAGTATTCTCTGTAAAGTGTTTTTCTGTGGCTCTCTCTTCTCTTGTCATGACTCGTGACGTAAGCTCTTCTATTTCCCAGAACCGTTGTAGTTGGGTGTCTAACCTGTCCTCTGACTTCAAAAAACATGTAGTTAGAGTAAGATGTTTCTCTTCCCTACGCTGGTAGTGTCCAGCAAAATCCATCCTAGTTCAGTGTCTTGAAGAATAGGATAATCTGGTGATCGAGTTCTGCACCCAGGTTTCAGTAATGGAAAGAAATGTTCTGCGCCTATTAACAATTCAATGTCACCTGGCTGGAAGAACTTTGGGTCAGCGAGCTTGAAGTCAGTGGGCAAGTTCCAGTGATCATGCTGAATGTAACTACTGGGCATGTTACCTGTGATACGTGGAAAGACAGAGCAAGTCATACTCACAGTGAAGTTACTTACAGTGGATTGCAATTCTAAATGAACACTGTACCTTGATTAAGAAATGGAATCATTAATGCCACTGATTGGTATGGGATTCTTCATTTTCTTAAGGACTAATCGCTGTGCTAGACTTTCAGTGCAAAGATTAACCTGGCTGCCACTGTCAAGAAGTGCCCAGCAGACTTGCATTTGCCCCCTAGAATCTAGTACCTTGACCATGGAAGTGGACACCAGAACCCCTACAGGGTCTCTAGTATTGTAGTATGTATGAGAGGAGTTGGATGCAGTTTGATGGGCTGTACCTCGCTCTCTACCTGATGGATTATGTAATGAGGTGTGATGCTTCCTACTACATAATTTATAACCACGTGATTTGCACTGTTTGGCAGAATGCTCTGTACGCAAACGGTTAAAACATAAGTCCATTTCCTTATCCCTTCTTTGTCTATCTTCCACACCGAGAGCTGCAAACTCTTCACATTTAAATATCGGGTGATTACCATGACAGCAGGGACACTTTATGAGACTGGTAGTGGTGTAAGTGTAGCGTGGTTGAGTATCCCCTTGAGGTTTAGGCTTATTTCTGTCAGCTTGTTGTCTGTGCGATGGTGCAGTGTGCTGTGAGCTAGGGAAGTTCTCCAGAGCTTGCCGTTTGTGCTCAACAAATGACAGCAAGTCATCAAGTGATGGAACCCGAGTGTTTGCCTGTGAAAATTCCCAGTCTGTCTAGTACAAGCATCAAGTCCTTGAGCATACAGTTGAGTCAAAATAACTTCAGGCAGTGGAATGTTAAGTTTTAGGGCCTTGAGTGCATTCAAATGACTATTAAAAGTGTTAGAGTACCTTAACAGTTCTGTGGCTGTTTCACTGGAGACTGATTTTAAAGTGAAGAGTGCCTTAACATGAGTAGCTGCTATTAGTTTCTTGTTCTCAAATCTGTCCTTCAACATTTTCCACGCTACCTCATAATTTGCCTCTGTGATGGGTAAATTATGAATTAATTGCCTGGCTGGGCCCTTGAGAACAGATGCTAGGTAGTGAAATTTCTGGACACTTGGCAGATTATTGTTGTTATGGATCACAACTTGAAAACTGTCTGCGAATGAGAGCCAGTTTTCGTATGTTCCATCGAAATGTGGAATGTTAATAGCCGGCAACTTTAAACTCGCGACACTGCTGACCTGAGTTCTTCCTGAATCTACCGTGTCGCGTGATGCCTTTTCAAGGTTCGCTATTATTTTACTCATTTCGCCCTTTACCTTGTAGTATTTGGTTTCAAATTCGGCGTGCGCCTTATCATGAGCTTGCTCGTTCTCAACGTCTCCTAATTCTAATTCTGACTGCACGTCATCAAACTTCGACATTAATACACTCATATCTTCGTATCGTAGTTTAATTTCATGCGAATTCAAATGTTGTTGAGCGATGAAATTCTCAACGAAAGTTTTCGAGCGGATAAGTTGCGCTTTAAATCCCGACCTCTGCTTAAGAAGCTTTTGCCTTGTTGAGGATTCCATGATGGAGGGGGTAAGACAAGAACAAGGAGAAAAGAACCTTAAATGAATGGTACTGACCTGCCTTCTCAGTTTAGTTTACCTCTGGTGCTGGTACATCAAACCTGGGACTGCCAGACGATGTCATTAAAGTGAACTTCCAAGTATTTCCATGTGACTGTTGAAACTAGTCATCCATACTACACGCCGCGCCGCTCTCACGATGTACTCGTGGTGTAGATAATCCGGCCCAGTATTTGGACCATGTTTTGAACGTAAATCACTCACCTGATTAAATAACAACATTTATTACACTTACGACACTTATATAACAATCATTATAATACTTAATACTGAGTATTGATGGGCAGATGCCCTCGATAACAGTCAGTTACATGTTCCCGTGTCTTCCCGCTCGAGGCACCCAAGCATAACAGTCTCTCATCCCCTTACATCCACACCACTTCCGGCTGAGGGCCTTCAAAATAAATACACACTGAAGGGTGCTGCTATCTGTCCTAAAGTGGTAGTGAGTAACTAGGTGGTCCAGCCATAGCTAGGCCGGAACACCTAATATCAGATATATACTTGATATTAGGCATACTGCGTTCCTGAATAAGCATATTCAGTAATAATATTAATTACGAGTTAAATTTTTTAAAAACTGTAATAAGATTTTTATTCCTTGTACCATAATCATCCTCCTCCATCACCCTGCTTTCCCTTTATCTAGCTCTTGCTGGGTCGGGGTTTTTATCGCACTTCTCCACCTTCCTCCCTCCTTCCATCATTTCTCTTCCATCATTTTGTTCCAGTCCAGGTTTCTTCTTCTTTCACTCTTCTTTATTGAAGCAATCCGCCTTGTCCTAGGCCTCCCCTTCACTCTTTTTCCCTTGAACTTCATCTCCATCATCAGTTTTGGTATTCTTTCCTCCTCCATCCTCTTACATAATTATCCAAACCATCTTAGTTTACTCATATCAATTCTGTTGTTTAGGTTTTCTAATTGTGATGTCCAGCTCCATGGCTAAATGGTTAGCGTGCAGCCTTCGGTCACAGGAGTCCCGGGTTTGATTCCGGGCGGGGTCGGGAATTTTAACCATAACTGGTTAATTTTGCTGACACGGGGGCTGAGTGTATATGTCGTCTTCATCATCATTTCATCTTCATCATGACGCGCAGGTCGCCTCCGGCAGTCAGATCAAAAGACCTGCATCTGGCAAGCCGGACTTGTTCTCGGACACTCCCGGCACTAAATGCCGTACGGCATTTAATTTCTAATTGTGATCTCCTTTCTCACATCTTTGTTTCTCAGCCTGTCATTCTTCTTAGGTATTTCATTTCACTGGCTTGAATTCTACTCTCCTCTTATTTGTCATTGTCCGGGTCTCAGCTGCGTAATTCAATATGTGTACAGAATACATTTTGTACATTATCCCTTTACACTTCCTTGGCACTTCCTTATTCCAGATAAGGTTTTATACACACAGGTAGAATGCATTAATTTGTTACATCCTCTTGCTAATCTCCATGTCCAGCCTTGTATTCTACATTACTTCACTCCCTAGGTATTTAAAGTGTTGTCAATTTCAAGGCCCACCAATTTTCATACTGCCTTGTCTTTCCCCTCTTGATATCACCATGGTCTTGCTTTTCTCTTCGCTGATTTTCATACCATACTTTTCAGTTTTCTGATTCAGTACATCAAGTTGTTCTTGTACTTCTATGCTATTTGTTCCCCAGACCACAATATCGTCTGCAAATGGTAATAACTTCATCTCCCTATTCCCATATTATGCTTTCTTTGTCTCCTTCACAATTTTGTCCATAACAATTAGAAACAAAAGAGGTGACAGCACACTCCCCTGTCTTAGTCCACTTTTATTTCTAAACCATTCAATATTTCCAACCAGAGTACCGGGCAAGTAAGCCGTACAGTTAAGGTCCTGCAGCTGTGAGCTTGCATTCAGGAGATAGTGAATTCGAACCCCACTGTTGGCAGCCCTGAAGATGGTTTTCCATGGTTTCCCATTTTTACACCAGGCAGGTGCTGGGCCTGTACCTTAATTAAGACCACGGCTGTTCCCTTCCCACTCATACGCCTTTCCTGTCCCATTGTCACATCCCATATCCATATGGTCTGATTACTTCTTCCCTTTCTTGTTGTTCGTTTCCCACCTGTGCATTTATGTCTCCCATGACAATCACTTCCTCATCAGTAGGGACCGGATTTTTAGGTTTTAACCTATTTTTTTCTTTGCTATTTAATTCACAAATTTCAATATATTCGTTCGTTTTACACTTCCTGGAGCAGAACATGTGAATTTCATTGCACCTAAAAACAACCTAAATGAGGGGTTGACACCTAAAATAACCTAAATAGCTGTTTTACCTTTTTCAAATAAAGAATGTTATTTCCCCATTGAAATGCATTGTAAAATTATTTCCACTGTGATTACTAGCAGTAGGGCGGAGGTAGTTCAGTTTACAACCGTTGAATGCAGCACGTCCCATGCTTCCCACAACATATGTGACATCTGGTGGCTCCTTGATGCACCTGATAGAAGGTCAGGAGGAACGCAAACAGTTTCGCCTCCAGTCGTCCACAGAGAGTACAGCCGGCAGAGTTTGTGCTGAATGGTTCCTGGAGTGTTTTCTAACCGTAATTGTATAGCGAAGACAATGCCTAAATCACACTTATTGAAAAAATGGATTGCTACAAATGGACACTTCATTATGGATGGTTGCACAAAAGTAATTTAATATAATGGGATCCACCTTTATATTAAATTACTTTTGTGATTCTCGGTTCAATACGGAACGGCCATTAAGCTTATAACTTTATATTGATGGTTGAGTAGTCTTCTGTCAGGCATGCTCCAAAGAAGTAAGTTTCCCGTAACTGACCTAAAACCTGCATTGGAATACCCTAGCGCTCGCTTACTGAACAGTACTTTGGATTTGGATTCTTCATTTCTGGTTAAATGTGAGCAGAAATCCGAGCTTGAGCAGCATAGATCTGCAGCTGCTCACATGGCTAGTGTAGCGAGGAGAAGTAAGTCGAGCAACAACAGTAAGCAGACGTTTATTTCTTCCACAGTTTGCAGGCCTGAAGATAATTTTAACTTCCGCCTATGTCAGGCGTTGGTGTCTGCAAACGTCCCATGGAACGTGCTAAGGAACCTGACCATGAAAACATTCTTTGGAGACATCAGTGGCCACAGTATACCTAATGAATCCACTTTAAGGAAGAATTATTTGCATCCCGTTTATCAGAAGACATTAGATGAAATAAGAGAAGATATAGGCGATCACTATATTTGGTGTTCTGTCGATGAAACATCTGACAGTTGTGGTCGCTTCATTGTGAATGTGGTAGTAGGTAAGCTGGATCAAAATGAACCAGGTAACCCTCATCTAATTCTTTGTAAAGAAACAGAACAAACTAAAAGCACGTTAGCCTGCGCAGTGAGGGATGCTTTACACATATTGTGGCCAGCAGAAAATCAAGATAGTAAGTTCCTTTTGTTAGTGACAGACAGTGCTGAAGGCAGGGCAGGTTCTACAGTCCTTCTACTCGAGCATGCTACATGTTACGTGTTTGGCCCACGGCCTGCACCACCTTGAGGAGGAGATTAGAAGCAACTTCAGTGACGTGAACAGCGTGGTTTCTTCAGTCAAGAAGGTTTTCTTAAAAGCCCCAACACGTATATAGTTGTTCAAAGAGAAACTACGGCAACACCTCTTCCACCTGAACGGATACTTACCCGCTGGGGAACTTGGCTGTCTGCTGCTATTTACTATGCTGAGCACCTAGAAGGAATTAAAAATGTCGTCAATGACTTGGATGAAACAGAAGCTTCCTGCATCGCAAAGGCCAAGAAATCGCTCAAATGCCTGATCCTCGTCACTTCCCTAGCATTTATTAAGACACATTTTCGTTTATAGCAGAAGTTATTCTCCAGTTGGAAAGTGCAACCTTGCAACTCAAAGATTCCCTGGATATCATTGGCAATGTTTCCAGAAGAGAAATGCCTGGGCCATTGGGAATGGAATGTTCTTCAAAGCTGCAGAATATCCTTCAACTCAATCCTGGTTTTGAAGATATGAAATTCATCAGTTCAGTATTACAGGGAGAAAAATATTCCGAAAAATGACCCCTACAACCTGCTGCATTAGCATCTATGTACTACGCGTCATTGATGTCATGCTCTGTTGAAAGAACTTTTTCGTCATATAAAAATGTGTTACGTGACAACAGGAAATCATTTACATGAGACAATTTGGGTATGTAGGGGAAGATGGGGGAATGGCGCCACCTTAAGGATAATGTCACTTCGTGTTAATATAGTGAATTGTAGTAAGTAAAAAAATATTAGAACATAGTTCCTTATTATAATAGTTTGCACGTTACTAAGTATGCAGTTGCTCACAATCTTGTAACTTATTTATTACTCTGTACAGAGTAATATCATCTGCGAAAAGCCTTATCTTTGATACCACTTCTTTACACATATCATTGATATATATAAGAAAACATAAAGGTCCAATAATACTGCCTTGAGGAATTCCCTTCTTAATTTTTATTCTGTACAGAGTAACAAATAAGTTACAAGATTGTGAGCAACTGCATACTTAGTACCGTGCAAACTATTATAATAAGGAACTATGTTCCATATTTTTTTACTTACTACAATTCACTATATTAACACGAAGTGACATTATATATACTGTTTATAAAGGAAAGGGTGATAAACGTAAAGCTGAAAATTACAGGCCAGTCAGTTTGACATGCATTGTATGTAAGCTTTGGGAAAGCATTCTTTCTGATTATATTAGATATGTTTGCAAAATTAATAACTGGTTTGATAGAAGGCAGTTTGGGTTTAGGAAAGGTTATTCCACTGAAGCCCAACTTGTAGGATTCCAGCAAGATATAGCAGATATCCTGGATTAAGGAGGTCAATTGGACTGTATTGTCATTGACTTATCTAAGGCATTTGATAGGGTAGATCATGGGAGACTACTGGCGAAAATGAGTGCAATTGGACTAGAAAAAAGAGTGACTGAATGGGTGGCTCTGTTTCTAGAAAATAGAACTCAGAGAATTAGAGTAGGTGAAGCTTTATCTGCCCCTGTAAAAATTAAGAGGGGATTTCCTCAAGGCAGTATTATTGGACCTTTATGTTTTCTTATATATATCAATGATACGTGTAAAGAAGTGGAATCAGAGATAAGGCTTTTCGCAGATGATGATATTCTGTACAGAGTAATAAATAAGTTACAAGATTGTGAGCAACTGCAAAATGACCTCGATAATGTAGTGAGATGGACAGCAGGCAATGGTACGATGATAAACGGGGATGAAAGTCAGGTTGTGAGTTTCACAAATAGGAAAAATCCTCTCAGTTTTAATTACTGCGTTGATGGGGTGAAAGTTCCCTTTGGGGATCATTGTAAATACCTAGGTATTAATATAAGGAAAGATCTTCATTGGGGTAATCGCATAAATATGATTGTAAATAAAGGGTACAGATCTCTGCACCTGGTTATGAAAGTACAGTTAAACCTGCTTTGTACGAAACTCTGTTCTATGTAATTCGTATTTGTACGTAATTTCCTTTAGGTCCCGGCAAAATATAATTTAAAAGCGTGTTAATTAAATCTTATTTATACGTAATCCGTTTATACGTAATTCGCTGTTATACGTATTAAGTGCCAGTGAAATATAACTGAGTTTTGCATAATTGTAATGAGAATGTGCTTTTTAAAAAGAAACTACTGTATTTACGAAGTTCTCTCTTTGTCGGTGTAGGCGGAAATAGGGCGATCGGGTTTCGGTGCTGAAACAGAGCAGAGAGTTTCGCCGAGTGACATTGTTGACCCTTACTTACTGGTGGCTTAACAAAGACGAGCCTCCTTCGCTCCTCCTCTACCTTCGTTGTTTTTAAGACGTAGCCAAAGATTAAGGTACATTGTAAGCAAAATGGGCGGTTTCGGTGTGTAAACAAAAGAAAATACAGTAAATTTGTTTGAATATGAGAATTTCTTTCGTGGGAACAACGGAGAATGAAATGTCCACGATGCCGGTATCTGGTGTTTACTGTTGAACAGTAGTTGCTTTTGATTGGAGAATAGAAAAGGGAAAAGTTATACGAGAAGTGGACGCTAATCCACACAAAACGAAAACTGAAATCGCTTCAGACTTAGGCATTGCTTATACCATGCTATGTACAGTCATCAGAAACGCTATTTTGGATGAGTTCTTAAAACTGGGTTCAAAATCAGCAAAGCGCAGCTGTCAGCAAGAAGGATGGTACGTAGATTTGGAGAAAGCACTTTTCACATGGTTCCAGCAAAAGCGGGCTGCAGCTCTACCAATTAGTGCAGACATGTTGAAGGCAAAGGCGATAGATTTAGCTAAAATGAAGAGTATCACTGCTGCTTTCAAGGCTTCATCGGGATGGTTGCAAGGATTTAAATATCGTCATGGAATTACAGGGAGAACAATTTGCGGTGACTCAAAATCTGTAGACGACGTCACGGTGCAACACTGGAAAGAGGAGGTACTGCCGGGTATCGTAAGCGATATCAGCCTCCAAACATCTACAACTGTGATGAGACCGGCCTATTCTACAATCTCCTTCCTAATAAGACATTAGCTGAATAAGGTGACTCATGCCACGGAGGAAAGAAAAGTAAAATTCGTGTAACAGTACTTCTAGCCACCAATGCAGGTGGATCTGACAAACTTCCTCCACTTGTGATAAGAAAATCAAAGAATCCGAGGTGTTTTAAGGGTGCGAAAACAAAACCTAAGGAAGTTGAATCCAGTGGAACAGTGGTTGAAAAATCTGGACATTAAAATGAAAAAGAAACAAAAGATGATCCTTCATCTTATGGATCGATGTGCAGTACATCCACCTCAAATTGTTCTGGAGAATGTCCGAATGGAATTTGTCCCTCCTAACTGTACCAGCGTTCTACAACCGCTTGATTTGGGCATCATTGCAAATTTCAAAGTGCATTGTAGAAAAATGCTGGTTCAACATTTAATAATACTGAGTGATGCAGGAAATGAACCTCTCTTCATTAATTTGCTACAAGCCATGAACTTTATTTCGGCTGCCTGGAAGCAGGTGTCATCCTCCACAATCAGCAACCATTCCTGCAAAACTGGTGTCTTACGAGAAGAGGCTGCCTCTAATTATGATGTGATTATGGGGATGAAGTTTTGTCTGGTAATGAGCTAACACTACCGGTGGGTATATAAAAAATTGAATTCGATACTTTTGTGCATTTCGATGACAATCTGGCTGTATGTGGAGAACTACCAGATGATGAGATTATTGCTGATGTATGCCAACAACGCGGCAGTGATGGACCAGCTACAAGTGATAGTGAAATTGGAGATGGAGATAACGACTTGAATCTTGACACCTGAACTGAGTGAAGTGTTGAAGTGCAATCGAAGTGTGTAGGCGTTACTTTTTTTTTTTTTTTTTTTTTTTTTTTTTTTGCTATTGGCTTTACGTCGCACTGACATACAAAGGTCTTACGGCGACGATGGGACAGGAAAGGGCTAGGACTGGGAAGAAAGCGGCCGTGGCCTTAATTAAGGTACATCCTCAGCATTTGCCTGGTGTGAAAATGGGAAACCGCGGAAAACCATTTTCAGGGCTGCCGCCGGTGGGGTTCGAACCCACTATCTCCCGAATACTGGATACTGGCCACACTTAAGCGACTGCAGCTATCGAGCTCGGTATAGGCGTTACATCAGTGCGAAAAGTTGAAGTGAAAATGCTTTGAATGCATTACCAAGTTTGCTAAAGGAGGTTTATATTCTTAATGCAAGAAAAGTGATACAAGCTAAACTATCTGATTTCTGGCCGGGCCAAGTTCAAAATGATATTTTCTGTCTTAATGCATTTATTATTTGCAAGGATTTACACATGTAGGTCTATTCCATTGGTTTTTCAGTAAATATGTGATGTATTGCATAAGTCTGATTTCTAAGTAATTCTGAGTTACAAGTAGTTTTTTCTCTTCCCCTTGATATACGTATAAGTCAGGTTCAACTGTATATAGGGGTTGTAGTAAGGATGTAAAGGAGAGAGCATATTTGTCTCTGGTGAGACCCCGACTAGAGTATGGTTCCAGTGTATGGGACCCTTACGAGGATTACATGATTCAGAAACTGGAAAAAATCCAAAGAAAAGCAGCTCGATTTGTTCTGGGCAATTTCCGACAAAAGAGTAGCGTTACAAAAATGTTGCAAAGTTTGGGCTGGGAAGACTTGGGAGAAAGGAGACGAGCTGCTCGACTAAGTGGTATGTTCTGAGCTGTCAGTGGAGAGATGGCATGGGAAGACATCAGTAGACGAATAGGTTTGGATGGTGTCTTTTAAAGTAGGAAAGATCACAGTATGAAGATAAAGTTGGAATTCAAGAGGATAAGTTGGGGCAAATATTCGTTTATAGGAAGGGGAGGTAGGGATTGGAATAACTTACCAAGGGAGATGTTCAATGAATTTCCAATTTCTTTGCAATCATTTAAGAAAAGGCTAGGAAAACAACAGATAGGGAATCTGCCACCTGGGCGACTGCCCTAAATGCAGATCAGTAGCGATTGATTGAAGTATAATTAGATATTTTACATAATGTATAGGTAATTAGAGTGTTTTTGTGAAACAGTGAATGTGGCAGTATTGCGCATGCCACGAGGGCAATTCCGCCATGGTAATGGGGTAATAGGACCATCTGAATATTTAATGGATAGGCTTATATACCGATAGTCTTGGATGTCATACGCACAATTATGGTACATGCTACATATCGAGTTACACAAACAAAAATCGCAAACATAGTTTTCAGGAGTATTTTGACCACTGCATTCTTCATGGGTCCACTTAGAGCAATATGTGCATCTGTACACCAATTCATTGTTTTTCCCATATTCATCACATGTATTACATACATTCACATCATCCCCAAGTCCAGTTGGATCAGTCTCATCATTATCATCATCTTCACATAAATTATGCTAGTGTTTATCATTTTCATCCGATGATGCAAACATTATATTCCCTCTGCACGTCTTTTTCGATTTTCTTGTTATTCTGGCTGGTCTCTTTCCTTGGACTGGAGACCTTTTGTTTTCTTTCTTCTTTATTTGCTTCTTCAGATACGGCTTTCACAGGTGTACATGTAAGAATTTCTGTGTTCCTTCTCTGGGTATCTTTTACCCTGATGAGTGGACTTCAAATGTGATGGCACAGGAGATATGTCCTGCACAGTTACAGTAAGTATGGTACGTTTCCTGTTGGAGTGCTTGAGCTGGAAATACTGTGAATGGTATCCTGCTTAGTTTCTGAAACCGAAGGTGATGAGGGAACTACAGATTGACTTGGCATCTCTCTCTTCCATCTGAAGTAATCGAAGGCTGAACATCGGGTGAGTGGTGTTGCCCATTACCTACGTCTTCATCAATTACAACAAACACTTCCTTTTACTGAGGTTCTAAAAAATCATCGCTGTTCAATTTGTTTGGATTGTGTGGGTAAATCCCTGCTGACTGAAATACACTCACTCCTTTCTCGAGAGTTGCCGTCCTAATGTAGGCTCAATTGAATATTTCTGCTAAATCATATTGTGTTGTTTTAGTCTGTGTGTTGCTGTGGGCTTTCCGAAACGTTCTCTGTTAAATGCAGTCTTCAGCGGTCCATAGAAGCTAACATCTAGGGGCTGAAGTCGGTGGGAAGTGTGCGGTGGCAGAGATACAATATGAACGTTATTTTCTCTGCAGAAATTATACAACTCATAATTCTTATGGCTTGAGTGGTTGTCCAGAATTAACAAAATAGGATCCTCATAGATTTTATCTCTCAGACCTCCCTTCTGCAGCAAAGGTGTCATCCTATGTCTTGGATATATGAACATTTGTGGGATAAAATTTCCTGCTGCACTCATTGCACAGACCACAGTAACATTTTTTCCTCTTTCCCAGCTGGTTGCAGCACCTACTTGTTTCTGGATCTTAGGGCCAAAAATTTTCCCTGGTTTATGGACAGAGGAAATCCCTGTTTCATCTATATTATAAATTTGTGATGCAGGAAATGCAAATTTTACCATCACACTCTCTAGATTTTTGAAAAACAACTTTACCTCGATTTCATTAAAGGGTGAAATCCTGTTCAGACTAGTCGCTTCAGGTTTTCGAAGACTAACTTCTGGATTTCTCTTTAAAAAACCATAAAACCAATCTGAACTAGCCAGCTTTGTTGTCCAGTTGAAATTGTGAGCAATCCCATTCACTTCTTCTAGATCAAATGCCAGGCGACGAAGTTCTCCAAAGGAAAAACCATAAAATATATTTGATAAGAGCAACAGATGATTACAAATTTCTTTCTCTTGTTCTTCAGAAAACAAAGTTTTTTACTGCAATGCAGGTTTTTCTAATTTACTGTCTTTGAGCCTACCTTGTACTGTTGTTGTTGGTATGTTGAAAATCTTAGACACACTTTTAGCAAACTGGCTGTCATTCACTGCTTTAATAGCTTTCAGCAAATCTGTGGCAGTCCATTTAGCCTTTTCAGTTCTTCTCAATCTATTTCGAGGCATCTGCAAATAAAATAATAAAATTGCACCTACCGAAAATTTGCATGAGGGAATACCGCAACCTGTGGGCATTACCCCGTTAGCACGTGGCTATCTTTGGATCAAAATGCTACATAACCAACAAATCAAACAACACGGAAGTATATTATAAAATACTTAATATTGATCATACTTTTATAAAATATAACTGTAATTTGAAGATCACTAATTTAAAGTACCCTTATCTTAGTTTATTTGATGTCACAAAATAAGGTGATAAAGGATGATTTTAGATTTTGAATCTCCGAGTAGAAACAAGTTTGCTTACAGGAAACTGACATACCTTGCAGTGTTTCAGTAATCATCCGCTAGAGATCATGCTTATTCGCGCAAATGTTAGACGCGTGGTTATTAAAATTTAACTGGTGGCGGAATTGCCCATGGTGGCGGAATTCTCCCGCCTTTCCCTATGTTGTTATTTACATCAATGCCAAAAAATAACTTACAAAGGAGACGGTAAAGTGTTTTCTCTGTGTTTTTATGAATATGACAATGTAAACTTTTGTGAAATAAGTACATAAATAAAGGTTACAGAACTGTGAAAACAGAAAATTATTTTTGCCTGTATTGATCCTGGAGGCAAAACCTAAAATAACCTATTTTAAGAATACCTAAATTGAAGGTTTATGCCACCTAAAAATCTGGGCCCTACTCATTAGTTTCTTCAGAAATTCCTCAATATCCTCTTCTTTATTCTCTGTCTGTTGTGCATACACTTGTATTAAGTCCTTCACTTTGTTCCTCATTCTCAGTCTAATTTTCATTATGCTCTTATCGTTCTACATTGCAATTTTATTTGACGTAAATAAATATCACACAAGAACACGTTCACTTCCTTGTATAAATTACTTTATTTACACTGTACGTCACAACACACAGTTTTACACAGTAGCAAATGACACTATATACAACACTCGGTAGGGGAGTACAGATATCAACAACACTGATGTGCGCACTATAACATACTCTCTCTTGAATTCGCCGCCTCGCTCACTTGAGTCCAGTACTCAGACTCCACCTCGGAGCCCAACAGTCACTCCCCGTCCATCACTTGCCTGAGTCCCAAGAACCAAGATCTGCGAACTTAGAAATGAGAACTGCCTTCACTGACTGACAGCTCGATATTTATACAATTCGATCAACCATCTAGAATGATTAACTTCTGGAAGAGTTCTTACAACACTCTAATGAAACACGCTCGAAACATCGATCGACCAGCTAGTCGAATGGGTACTTGAACGTTCCTCCAACATTTAAAATGTACATGGAAATATCTACAACATTCATAATGTCTCTACATGTATCTGGATAATAAAACCTTACAGTAAGTTTCCAGAACCCTTCGTATACACCAAATTACAGTACAATAAGTCTAATATACGAACATTATGGAATTTTCTACCACTTTTGACTCTATAGATTTTGAGGTTAAAAAATACGTATTTGAGGTTATACAATTTTATACTACATATTTACAGGGAAATAATATATTAATCATATTTAACATTTAATAAAAGATAATTTAGCATTAAATAACCTACAATTAAAATATATTAAACATTTTAATTGAAGGTTTTACACCAATTACGATGTACCTACGACAGTTATCCCCTCTAAACCCTTCAATATCTACCCTGTACATTCCTTACTCTAGATCTTAAATTATATCTAGGTGTCCTTATATCTATGTCTTCGTCTCGCTTAGTCCTCACCATTCAATTACACTTAGACTACCTCAATTACACTGTCTTCTCGTTGGCGTTGTTGAAGTCCACATATCGCAGCTAGATAGTTCAATCGATGGCCACCACCTTCCCATGGGGGATCCGCTGGGTCTGGCTGACGGTGTCCCTGTTCTCCGTAACAATGATCCGCAGGTCCTCGCGCGGCAGTCGACACCTCTGACTTTCCCCTTGGTTGTGCCTTTGTGTTCTGCCAGGACGTACGCGTCTTCGCAGTCCACCGGTATGATGCACGGGAGAGGCTCACACATCATGGTCTTGGTCCCGTTGAGTCTCCTCTTTTTCCGGGGTGCTGAATTTAACGTTCCTACTGGCATATGAATTTGTGCCGGGACTATTGTCCTGGTTACTTGGCACCCTCGTTTGTCGGTTGCCATCGCCACAAGGATCCCGTAATCCCGTGGAGTTGTCATCTTCACGACACCGGAGCCACCATCACTGCTTGCGGGCTTCACCCGTGTCTCCAGAGCTGTCGTGCTTTCACACAGGGCACTCGGCTTTTCCGTTGGGCCTTGGCCTACGGACTCCACCATCGTTACAATGATCCCGTCGTCCGTGGAGTTGCCACCTTCACGACGCCGAAGCAGCCATCACTGCTTGCAGGCTTTACCCGTGTTTCTGGAGCTGTCGTACTTTCACACAGCGCACTCGCTGTTTCCACTGGGCCTTGAACTACGGACTCCACCGTGGCTCGTACTTCGTCGTCCAGCGACTTGATTTGGTCCTTTATTCCTTGAGACTGGGCCTCAATTTTACCCTCGAGTTTTTCGGACTGGGCCTGAATTTTACCCTTGAGTTTTTCGGATTTGGCCTCCATACCCTCGAGTTTTTCGTACTGGGCCTGAATCAACGCAGTTAGTTGTGCTAACATAGTGCATACCCGGTCGTTGGTTTCTTCCTCCGAAAGTCGAAACTGTATGGGTCCTCTCCGTTGTCTATCAAATCCTGGCGCAGCATCTCTTGTAAGTTCGCTTTTCTTTCAGCCGTCGGTAAACCTCGGGATGTCAGCACTTTCCGTAACGCCAGCAAGCTCATTTGGTCAATCTTCATTGCTGAAGTCTTGAAGTGTCCTGTCCACAGTCACCAATTTATCGTTCTACTATGCGATTTTATTTGACGTAAATAAATATCACACGAGAACACATTCACTTCTTTGTATAAATTACTTTATTTACACTGTACGTCACAACACACAGTTTTACACAGTAGCAAATGACACTATATACAACACTCAATAGCGGAGTACCCCGAAGTCGATTCTGACAAGTACAGATATCAACAACACTGACGCGCGCACTATAACATACTCTCTTTTGAATTCACCGCCTGACTCACTTGAATCCACTACTCAGATTCCACCTCGGAGCCAAACAGTCACTCTGATTACTTACAGTCTGGGTCCTCTCCGTTGTCTATCAAATCCTGGTGCAGCATCTCTTGTAAGTTCGCGTTTCTTCCAGCATTTTATACCTACTGTCAGGTGTAAATTTAGGCCACTCCTCAGGAATACAGGCACCTTTTAAAACCGTTTCACTGAAGTACAGCCATGACTGACAGGAGGAATTTCTTCCTTTTTTATCTGCCATTGGGTCTGGGGTTCTTTTCTGCCATCTAAACCCTTGACCATGTTCTTTACTACCTTGCAAAAAAAAGTATTTGCTATTTGGCTCCTTTTCTTTATTAATGTCAGCATCTCTAATAATATTTTCTATTTCAATGTCAATCATTTGGCAAGCCAAAGAATTGCCTTACCAAACTAATCCTGGTGGCTGCAGTAGAGATGAACTAGTCAGCGCTCATACCTGTCATCTTCGTCCTGCAGTGAAACTCTTAGCAAGTAGGCAGAGCCAGATGATATTTTTAGAACTCTGATGTATAAGTCTGCTTTGATGTCAGGCACACATTCAGTCCCATAGTTTCAGAGACACTTCACTGTTCGTCAACTGAGAATAATACTGCAGTCCACACAGCAGATGAGCGAGTTTAGTTGTATTTTGCATAATGTGAGAAATGGAGTGCAAACCCTTGTTTGACATAAATTGAACAGAATGTTAATAAACTAAAAGAAAAAGAGAAACCAATAGGAAGAGCAATGTGTGAAAAATATCTTACATTGTGTTGACGAAAGAAATGGCTTAGGTGTACAGTATTCATCAACATGGAAATCATTGATGTTGCTTAAGAAGATACTATCATATACCTTGATTCCTGTTTTTCACACTATTTATTCCTATGAAAAATAAATTCTAGTTCTTATTTGTTTCACACTTCATAAATGATATTGTTAATACCTTAAAATATATTTGTCTAGTTCTGTACTCCACATATATTTCTACTCTTCCCTCTTTAGTTATTCCTGTGTAACTTGGATTTAATCCACAGTGCATTCAAGATTGAACTGAACTCCATGTCCCTATGTTAAGTTGTTGCTAGGTCAGGTGTTTGAGCAGGACTCGCCTGCATCGAGACTGGCATTACGAGCTCACTGTACTCGCTGATCGGGTGAGTGAAGTGGGAGTAGAAGGGGTTTGCATACATCTCTAGGCTACAGGACTTGGCAGCCGGTTTTGAATTTCATTTTGGCACTAAATATTTTCCATGGTAGTTTTTATTTAATGCAATTGCAATTAATGTACTTGCAATCTGTAGTTACTCCACCATTGCTACAAAGAGATTAATTCTGTCGGTAATGTCATAGAGTAATTGAAAATTAGTGAAGGAAGAGTGTGTTTCATATTCCTTACATTTTCAATTCAGTATGACCCACTATTGATCTTCATATTCGTCTGTAAATGGCACAGGATGTATGCTTTTTTAAATATATATAGACAACGCATATCATAGTGATGTCCTTATATTAGAATGTAGCATATCATGTTTCTTATGACTGGAGCATATAATATTCAAATTCCCTTCATTAGGATCTGCTTCATCGATCCAATACTCTCTGATCAGCATTTAATAGGTGTGTCGTATACTCTGGGTCTACATGCTTTATCACTGTGGATTGGGTCAGATCCATTCCAGGAGCTTATTGGAGATGGTAGATTTTAACATTTTAACATTTAAAAAATTAAGGTTAGCAACAGCAAGGATAGAATGGTGCTAATGGGCGATTTCAATGCAATAGTTGGAAATAGTGCCAATGGGGGATTTCAATGCGATAGTTAGAAATAGAACTGAAGGATACAAAAGGGTGATTATGGAATCTAATGGGAAGCATTTGCTGGACTTCTGTGCTAGTATGGGTTTAGGAGTTACGAATACATTCTTCAAGCATAAGGCTATTCACCGCTACACATGGGAGGCTAGAGGTACCGGATCCATAATAGACTATATCTTAACTAACTTTGAATTCAGGAAATCTGTTAGGAATGTACGAGTTTTCCGGGGATTTTTTGATGATACAGGCCACTATCTGATATGTAGTGAACCAAGTATCTCTAGGCCTAGGATAGAGAAAGTGAAATCTGTCTGTAAACGTATAAGGGTAGAAAATCTCCAGGGTGAGGAAATTAGACAGAAGTACGTGGATATGATTAGTGAGAAGTTTCGAACAGAAGACAGTAAGCAGGTTCAGGATATAGAAAGTGAATGGGTGGCATGCAGGGATGCTATATAGAAACAGCAAGGGAATGGCTAATAGCAACTGTGTGTAAAGATGGGAAAAGGCGAACATCTTGGTGGAATGATGAAGTGAGAGCAGCTTGTGAATGTAAGAAGAAGGCTTATCAGAAATGGCTCCAAACAAGGGCCGAGGCAGACAGGGAGTTGTACATAGATGAAAGAAACAGAGCGAAACAAATAGTTGTTGAATCCAAATAGAAGTCGTGGGAAGGGTTTGGTAATAACCTTGAAAGGCTAGGTCAAGCAGCAGGGAAACCTTTCTGGACAGTAATTAAGAATCTTAGGAAGGGAGGGAAAAAGGAAATGAACAGTGTTTTGAGTAATTCAGGTGAACTCATAATAGATCCCAGGGAATCACTGGAAAGGTGGAGGGAATATTTTGAACATCTTCTCAACGTAAAAGGAAATCTTCATGGTGTTGTTGCGAACAGCCAAGCTCATGGAGAGGAAGAAAATGATGATGGTGAAATTACGCTTGAGGAAGTGGAAATGATGGTAAATAAACTCCATTGTCATAAAGCAGCAGGAATAGATGAAATTAGACCTGAAATGGTGAAGTATAGTGGGAAGGCAGGGATGAATGGCTTCATAGAGTCGTAAGATTAGCATGGAGTGTTGGTAAGGTACCTTCACATTGGACAAAAGCAGTAATTGCACCTATCTATAAGCAAGGGAACAGGAAGGATTGCAACAACTATCGAGGTATCTCATTGATTAGTATTGTAACCGTACGTATGTACGATCCCCGAATTTTTAGGTTAAGAAATTTCATATATAGTTTGTAATATTAAAATCATGTAATTTTGTTTATTTAGAATGTAAAAACGTAATATTATAAGAAGAATGTATAGTTAGTGAATATTGCATATGTGCATCATTATATTTTGTATAAATTTTCGTTTGGGTAAGAGTCTGTAAATATGGCCTAGCCGTAAGGATTGTGCAACTATATCGGGAAGGACGGTTGAAGTCAGTTGGATGTGTTGCAACAAAGTGGCTTGGAAACACGGGGCACGGCAGGTAGTATAGGCTGAAGAATTGGAGTGGATCAATGTGGATATACGTGAGTGGACGTTCAATGTCACATCAGACACTCAATAGCCAATACGAGGGCTTTGTTTTAAGCTAGGTTGGGTTGACTGGGTGACGCGTCAAGAAGTGCCTGTGAGAGCGTTGCTACCAGTAAACTTTCCAGGACGCTATAACCACGTGCAGCAAGCCTATATAAGCATGTACGCGTGTGCGGCAAGTCATTCTGATTCGGACTCTGATTCTGTTTCTGGTTGTGTTTGTGTTCTTGATTGTGTGTTTCTCACTCGGACCGGCGCGCGGGAGCTACTTTGCGCATAGTCCTGGGCGATGCTCTATTGGTCTTAAGTATATTTTACGTACGGAGTGAGCACGCTAAATATCGCTGATGCTACAAGTTTCTGGTGGCGCACCAAAGCGTACCGAATCTACATTTGGTAGTGGATGTTTGGTTGTGCACAGAGCTAATTCTGGATAAAGAAGATCGTCGTCCGAGTATCCAGTTACAATTGGAGAAACGTGAGGCGCCACACTAACCTGTGCGGCACTCGAGAAGGACTCAAGACGTCGATGAAGTGTGTAAATAAGGTTAGGGATGCTCTTCGTAAAGAAGGTTGCATCCGTACGTAGAGAAAGTCGTACTTTTCTCTACCAGAATACGATTTTTGTTGTTAGTAGTGAGTATATTTGCCTTTGTAAACGACAAACGAGTAGGTCTCATCAAGTAATGATTTGATTGTTGTTAGTAGTGTGTATATTTGCCTTTGTAAACGACAAACGAGTAGGTCTCGTCAAGTAATGATTTGGTTGTTGTTAGTGGTGTGTATATTTGCCTTTGTAAACGACAAATGAGTAGGTCTCGTCAAGTAATGATCAGGTTGTTGTTAGTAGTGTGTATATTTGCCTTTGTAAACGACAAACGAGTAGGTCTCATGAAGTAATGATTAATGTTGGTTGTAGTTGTTTGTACGTTGCCTTTGTGGATGGCAATCAGGAGGGGGTCTCTTTAAGTGATGATTATTGTGGTATTTATTATATTTTTGTTTATTATTTTGGGAGTAAAGTCCTGGTATCAAACTTGCAGTAAATCTTTTTATCAGTGGAGTGAGGATGAACCTGGCATGCTACCTACATCTGATTTCAGGGGTAAACAGGTAAGGTTATAAAGTAAGTCTGGAGCTTCGTCAGCCTGATGACCGTCACCGTGGGAGAGGGAGTTACTCATTGCTCTACATAGTTACATATTCCTGTAATTGTTTTACAGGTGGCGCCCATTGTCTTGGTATTTATACTTATTTCACTCACCGTTAATTCATTTCATATTTTCTATAGATTGCAAATGGTTACAGTATACCAGGCAAAGTATTCACTGGCATCTTGGAAGGGAGGGTTCGATCAGTAATTGAGACGAAGTTGGATGAAAACTAGTGTGGTTTCAGACCACAGAGGGGCTGTCAGGATCAGATTTTCAGTATGCGCCAGGTATTTGAAAAATGCTACGAGAGGAATAGGCAGTTGTGTTTATGTTTCGTCGATCTAGAGAAAGCATATGATAGGGTACGGAGGGAAAAGATGTTCGCCATACTGGGAGACTATGGAATTAAAGGTAGATTATTAAAATCAATAAAAGGCATTTATGTTGACAATTGGGCTTCCGTGAGAATTGATGGTAGAATGAGTTCTTTGTTCAGGTACTTACAGGGGTTAGACAAGGCTGTAATCTTTTACCTTTGCTGTTCCTAGTTTACATGGATCATCTGCTGAAAGGTATGAAATGGTGGGGAAGGATTAAGTTAGGTGGAAATTTAGTAAGCAGTCTGGCCTATGCTGACGACTTGGTCTTAACGGCAGATTGTGCTGAAAGCATACAGTGTAATATCCTGGAACTTGAAAATAGGTGCAGTGAGTATGGTATGAAAATTAGCCTCTCGAAGACTAAATTGATGGCAGTAGGTAAGAAATTCAACAGAATTGAATGTCAGATTGGTGATACAAAGCTAGAACAAGTCGATAATTTCAAGTATTTAGGTTATGTGTTCTCCCAGGATGGTAATATAGTAAGTGAGATTGAATCAATGTGTAGTAAACCAGATGCAGTGAGCTCGCAGTTGCGATCAACAGTATTCTGTAAGAAGGAATTCAGCTGCAAGACGAAACTATCTTTACATCAGGCTGTTTTCAGACCAACTTTGCTTTACGGGAGCAAAAGCTGGGTGGACTCAGGATATCTTATTCATAAGTTAGAAGTAACAGACATGAAAGTAGCGAGAATGAATGCTGGTACAAACAGGTGGGAACAATGGCAGGAGGGTACTCGGAATGAGGAGATAAAGGCTAATTTAGGAATGAACTCGATGGATGAAGCTGTATACATAAACCGGCTTCGGTGGTGGGGTCATGTGAGGCAAATGGAGGAGGATGGGTTACCTAGGAGAACAATGGACTCTGTTATAGAAGTTAAGAGAAGTACAGGTAGACCAATACGCCGATGGTTAGACTTGGTTTCTAACGATTTAAAGATAAGATGTATAGAACTAAATGAGGCCAAAGCACTAGTTAGTTACAAATAGAGTATTGTGAGGACGTTTAGTACATTCACAGAGGCTTGCAGACTGAACGCTGAGGGGCATAACAGTTTATAATGATAATGTATGTATGTATGCCTTCTAATATATCTTTTAAAAAGTATAGTTTGATAATTATGACATACGTGACGCCACCATCGTACTATCGCAACTTAGATGCTTTACTCTTCTATGACATTCATTACCTAGTTTTCTTTGGTTTTGTCTGGTATAATAAGTTAGTTACAACACACAGAATACACAAATTAATAGTAATAACTAATATACACATAATTAGATTATTATAATGTCACAATAGGCCATATCTCACTGTGGCGGTTTCTCAATTGTCATATATGTATTGATTTTGTTACATATAACTCTGTTAGACTAGTCCGGCACCATGTTTGAAGAACTTGGCACTGTTCAAATCCTCACGCCTGCATTCTTACTGTTTCAATCATGGTTCTTACTAATCTACACCATGGGAAAACAGCACAATACATAAGCATTAATGAAGCTCTCGACTGACTTGCTCCCGCAGTCGAGGCGCAAGAGGCAGCATACATGTTTGGACTTTTTAAGTTACTGACTTCGAAGCCAGGGTCCATGTTGCACATGGCTTTTCGTCTCCTCTTCATGTCCACTGGATTTGTGATGATTGCTGGTCACCTTAGCATCCCATTAATCTGGACCAGGTTACAACTAAAGATGAACGATCCTCTCATAGAATGAGCCTGAAACAATAGTTCGTATGTTATTACTTTTATATACAGTGATTGCGGGAGCAAGAGCTGGACTCCATAATCAGAGAACACGGGTGATACAAGCGGGCCACGTAACACTAAAATCTGGCGTTTCAACTTCAATAATGCTTATGTATATCAGTCCAGGTCGGAACACAAAAACTGAGCCAACAGTATACAGATACCAATTGAACCACATCAAAGGACAACAAAAAGCTTTGAAACAGAAAGACTTCCAGCTCAAGACTATTTTAACGATCAATATTTCAGTTTTTTTAACTTTCGTCATGCTTTTTAAAAACTTTTTAACTAACATTTCATTTTGTGTGTTTCCTATGTTTTTAATGCATCATATATGTCTTACTGAGAATGACCCAAAGCCGGGTCAAAACATGTCTATTTATATGCGAACTTTCATCTTAATTGGACATAAAAATATATAGTATTGACTAGGAGGATTAAAATAGTTTTGTACAATTTTATATGAAGTTCAACTGTCAATACGGATTCAGCAATGAGATTCATAGCCTGTAATGAAACTAATAACTTATGATAAGATTGAGACTATGCAGTTAATTTTATTAACATTTGTGGAGACAGCTGTAGACCAAATGGGGGTGCAGAAATCGATGGTAGGAAGATCAAAAGTAAAGAGAACTTTTAAATCACAAATTTCAGTAAATCCAAACAATTCCGAGAGACCTCATTGAACATCTTTTAATTGATCTACGGTGGAGTGCCGTTTACTTCATGTTCATTTAGGCATATCGACATATTGACACATTTTTGTGCTTTAAGTTTGAGTTTCCATCTAGTCAGTCACCCAGTTGAAGCACTAACGTGTATATATATATATATATATATATATATATATATATTTTTTTTTTTTTTTTTTTTTGAGATGCCAGGGTTTTTGCAGAAGTTCTTAAACATGCAAGTAATGCTACCAACATGAGGTTGAGGTATTTGTACACTTTCAAATACCACCAGACTGAACTGGGATCGAAACCGCCAACATGAACACAGTAGGAACATGGATCTTCCTGTCCTCATTCACACATGGCTTCATCAAACCGCATTTGATGGTTGTTTCACAGTTGAAATCTTGAGCATTTCCTTCCCGCTCACGCTTAAAAGATTCCAAAGTTGGGAAGCAAGCAGCCTTAATATTAGATAACTACTCCTTATTCCATTCTCTTTGTCTGTCTGTCTGTCTGTCTGTCTGTCTGTCTGTCTGTCTGTCTGTCTGTCTGTCTGTCTGTCTGTCTGTCTGTCTGTCTGTCTGTCTGTCCGTCCGTCCGTCCGTCTCCCCACTCCCTTTACCTCATACAGCAACTACTTGTCAACAAAAACCTATACCATTATTTAATGGAATTTGAATTGTTTTTCATTTCTGATATGTGATTTAATTTAGTGGAGTAAAGAATGTGGAAACATTTAGGTGTGTGTATGTTTTTAATTCTGGTTGGCTTCTTTTGCACTGTGTCCTTTTATATTTACGAATTTTCTATTATTTTCATTGCGTAATATTTTAAGATCTGTGTAAAGTGCTGGGTGTTACATGTGTGGTCACAGAATGAGTGTCTGTACCACCTTAATTGCATTTTGTGTTCTGTGTACCTGGTGGGGAAGTTGTGTTTCAGTTGGTTGATATAAATGTTGTTACAATATGGTTCTTGACATTTCGGTTCACATATTCCTGATATGAAAAAATGTCATTTTTTTAAATCTGCATTATATTTACTATTTGTATTTGTAATTTGTTGTTTGTTCTGAATGCCATTTTAAAACCTTGATTCTTGAATACGTTAGCTATTTTGTAAGTGTTTTTGTTCAAGGAATTGAAAAGCTAGATATTTATTACAAGTAATGTATGACATGTTTGGCCTGTATTCTCAACTTTAAACAGTACATATTCATTGTTCAATCAGTTCCGTCTAGTTCACAGTGGAACCAAAAGTAACCTGAAAGATCAATATTTTCAACATCACAATCAGTAAAAATAAAGAAAAATTGTCATGCCCCTCAAATATCACACAGCAGACAAAGATTCCAAACACTGGAAACCATGATTTCGATGCACAAATCGGTTGCTGTCACATGTCTGCACGTGTCATCTCCCACATGCTCTGTCCTCTGTCATTACATGTGAGTGAGAGAAGCAGACTTATTTAGTGACCAGTTGAATACAAAGTGGTGCTCACAATAAAACAGCTCATGTTCATTGTTGAGTGTTATGTAAAGCAGGATTCATGGAAAACCTCTGTGGAGCTGTTTGCACAAGATCGTAAGACTGGAAGTGTTTTGGCAGAACCCCCAGCAAAGTCTGCAATGCAAAACTTAGTGGCAAAATGGCATGAAATGGTCTCGGTAGTGAATAAAAGCCATAATTATCCCAAAAGAAAACACCAGAAAACATTGCACAAGTGAAGGAAATTCTGGAAAAAGTCGGACGAAATCTCAACACTGTTTATCTGCGCAAGTGGGAATTAAGAGTTCATCGTGTCAGAACGTTATCAGGAAGGACCTCCGTCTGTATCCTTACAAATCTACTGTTGTGTGTGCATTAAAGCATCCAGATGAACCTTCATGTGTTGCGTTCTGCCGGTGGTTTCTGAGTGAAGTGGAGTCAGAACTTTTGGATCCTCAGTTTTTCATTTCTTCAGATGAGATCTGGTTCAGCCTGTCAGGGTATGTGAACTCACAGAACATGCTGTCCTCGTTTCTACCATCAAGGTAATTTGCCTCAGACTAGTGAGCCGCTCCCAGGGGTGCTCAGTTCAAACTATGATTTTTTAAAAATGTCCTAAAAAATACATACACCCTGGATTTTGATGGGGAACACATAACTAATATGAACACAGTGGGGTTAACTAAAAGCTATAAAAAATAGCAAGGCGAAACATGTCAGTTTTGGAGGAAAATCTGTTTATTAAAATAAACGAGAAAATATGAAAAAATAGCAAAAAGTATCAAGTGATCCAAATTTTTACATGACTCAGAATTTTCTTTTAGCTTGACAAAGTCCATCTTGAGAATCAAAAATATATTACAAATATAGTAAAATTAAATTCCTTACAAATATACAATGCATGCCGACACACAAACAAATTGTGTTTTTTAACACTAGAACCGCCGGAATATATTATATACTTAGAACCGCCGATGCGATCATTTTGACCCCTATTAAAATTATTATATTTTCGTTCTCGGTACGCACGGTTACTCATTATTATAATTTTACCTCTGTTTCTGTATATTGCTTTATGAGTTTCAGTATTTAATTAGCAATAATTTTTTTTTGCTAGTGGCTTTACGTCGCACCGACACAGATAGGTAATATCTGCCACAACCATGCCTCCAGATTGGACCTTCCTAATTAGAAGCTCATAAATCAATTCCTTCTTGTGCAAGTACCCAGGTGCAAGGACTTCATGGGGACCAGACATGTTGATGGAAAATCTAACGAATTTTAAGTGTCTTGGCGTCTTTGGTGTATACCTTAAGGGGGGGTGGGGGGGGGTTGACCCCTTACGGGTGATTGGTTTTGTTGATTGAGGTGGGCTCTGACGAGTCTGCCTCTTGTGTGTAGTATGCTGTGGCTGGGTTGAGCCGATAGATGTTTCAGTGCTGCTATCGGCTCGGGTACTTGGCTCGCGTGTCCCGCCTTTCTGGACCTTGCGGCTCAGGGGCTGAGCTACTTTGCCTTTCCCCTTCCCCCTCTTCCTCCCTTTAGCCTCCCTGAAGCCGTCACCCTGGTTTCCCGGCTGGGTGGCTGGGACCACGGGTTCGGTCACCCCGTGCTCGTGGAGTTCCTCTCCCTCAGAGCTTTTGGACTCGGCCTCCTGGGAGGCACCTGATAGGTCCATCACCAGTCTGGCCTCGTTTGAGTCTGAGTCCGAGTTGCTCGCTCGCACAGGTGGGGTTGGACTTTATTTGGTGCCATCCGCCGAGTCCGTTTCTTCTTCTCGTTCCTTCCCTTATGCGCTGTTGCCTCTGCGCTCGGGTTGGCGGAACTGGGTCCCGCTCTCCCGGCGTCCAGCTGGCTGACCACTGGGTCGGGTTTGAGGGTTCGGTTTGTGTTGGGGGGAGAGGTAGCCACCCATTCGTGTTTCTCCTCAGTCGCTGGCTCAGCAGAGCCATGTGACTGTTCCTTCCCGTGTGCAGGTTCTGGTACTTCGGGGTTTAGCCCTGGTTCTCGTTCGCCCGCACACAGCGTCACGCATTGCATTTCGCTTTCCAGGCTCCACCAGCTCTTATTCCGGGGGTCAGCTGTACAACTGCCTGGCCCAGTGGGGAGCGGCTGCACTGGTATATGCGACCTGGCAACTGCTGACAGGGTGGTAATAGGAGATGTCGTGGTGGTGGGGCACGCATAGTTTCGTAGCGAGTGCCTCGTAAGGTAAACTTCCCCCGTCAGGTTTAGCAGCTGTGAGTCACGGGTGAAGTCTGTTCGCTGCCCCTCCGGCGGGTTCCGTTCACTGGTCACGGAGCACGTGAGATGGTGAGTCACCCCCAGCTCTTGCTCGGCCAGGTCATTGACCGGAACGAGGGCCGGTCGCAACATGCTATGCACTGTCCTGCCTTCCTGAGAGTGGTTGGCGAGGGACGGTGCAGTGAGAACTGCACTTTACCCTCCGCTGGTGAGTTGGCGGCCTCTGAGTGGTCGGGGTGCCGTAATAACGGCTTCCCCTCACTTGCCGTCAGTTCTCGATGATCGACGTATGTCTGTATGGCACCAGGGTCATTGACAAATTGCTCTTTCGAAAAATTGCTCTTTTTGAAAGAATGAGCTTGGTCCCGTGTGTGTATGTGTGTGGACATCTAAATCGAGCTAGTGGGCGCGGGATTATCCATTGTTAAGCGGGTCTCTGGACCACATAGTTTCCTAACTAACTCTAGGTACCGAGAAGCAGTAACCGGTTGGGGCAGGTAGTGTAGTCTCTCGAAGTCTTGAAGGTCTTGGTGAGAAGAGAGGGACAGCGGAGCGATAGGCACGTATGTCCTCTCGCTAGCGCAGTCGAACTTGTCCTCATCTCGTCCCTCGCTGTATCCTCACATGCCTAAATAGACATCAGCCTTCCCCTTCCTCTCACATGATCTGTCTGGATTCATCCTGGCCAGCCAATCATGAGTAGATCATCTAGTCAAGACCACGACCTGAATTTCTTCCTGGCCCCAAGACAATAACCCCATCAATGGACACTACGGTGTTTCACAAGAGTCCTCAGAACTTTTCGACTACAATAACAAGTCCACCTCATCAGACTTTGGGATATACACATGTCCTACAAATTTCCTGAGTTATGATAGCAATGATTTTCCTAGTCGTTGTACAAAACAAATTACTCATACCACATATGGAGACCTCCCAGCTTAAAATATGAATGACAAAATATACAACTGAAATACTGACGATAATAATAATAATAATAATAATAATAATAATAATAATAATAATAATAATAATAATAATAATAATAAATGTATTGAGTAAGGTGGATCCAAATTATAATAAAAGTTGAAATCGAATACTGACAATATTATCTCTCACTTCTAAATACAGTGCGAGGGTGTAATATATGTACTATCACACATACTACAATATAATTTTGAATGACCTATACGAATGATAATATATAACAGACTTAGGCGAGATAATTGAAATATGGAGTGTGGCAGTGTCAAGTTAGTGATCTGTAAGCAAAAGCTGTAGCATTATACATTACACTGGAACACATCATTTATGTTGGCTACCATGCATCATGCGAAGGGGGTCAAGGAACTGAATCACCTGTCCTTAGGCTTTGTGTGATAAGAGCAGAGGTGTGCTTATTAGTATTATTATTATTATTATTATTATTATTATTATTATTATTATTATTATTATTATTATTATTTCGTGTGGCTATTTCTAGCCGAGTGCAGCCCTTGTAAGGCAGACCCTCCGATGAGGGTGGGCGGCATCTGCCATGTGTAGGTAACTGCGTGTTATTGTGGTGGAGGATAGTGTTATGTGTGGTGTATGAGTTGCAGGGATGTTGGGGACAGCACAAACACCCAGCCCTCGGGCCATTGGAATTAACCAATGAAGGTTAAAATCCCCGACCCGGACGGGAATCGAACCTGGGACCCTCTGATCCAAAGGCCAGTACGCTGACCATTCAGCCGAGTCGGACAGAGGTGTGCTGATAGGGGGTGAGTCCGTGAATCTTAAGAGAGGGCGATGTACATAAAAAATTGATGTTTCAATAAAACATTACTTGTAAATGGGTTAGAATTTCTAAACACTCAACTACAGTGGTAATAGGTAATCGCAATCCATGAGAGATAGGTAACCATCAGAATTCCATAGCAAATAATAACAATTGCATGAGTAGGCTTGACATATCATATCCTGTAAAGACAGAAAAGGGAAATAGAGGGGTGAAGCCTATCAGACATTAATATTCCCACCTAAGAAGAGAGACCAGATACATTAAGTATAAATAAGCAGTTATGCAATAAAGTTAACATTGTATTAAATTGTAGTTAAAGACACCATTCCGGAAGAAGCAAACTCAACCATAATTATAGATTACAGAAGTTTTTGAACAATGCCAAACACAAGGAATAATAAGAAGCCACTGAGAAATATTGCAATTTTGAACAAAATCTGAGAAAAGAATACAATTTTTACAATTGAAAGGGAACTATTTTGCTTTTGCTATTGTTTTGCCCAATACTTATAATATACTGACTTGTTTTCCATTGTAGCTGTGTAATGTGAAGAAATACTTGTATACTCTCTCTCTTGCTAATATCAGACTTTGTGTCTTCATGACCATGTGTACCACTGGGAAATATGGGAACCAAAACCAGGAGGCTCAATTTTGGTTTATGTCAACTTTTGGTAGCCCTTTCAAATGATTTTTTATTTTATTTTGTATTTTGCAGTTGATGTAAATGCTAGTAATGTACTTTGTTTCAAGTTGTGGGGCTCTTCTCAAATGTAGACCAAAATAATTGCAGTTTCACATCAGTACAAACACAATAACACAGGCTGTTAGAATGTACACCTTTAAGGGACTGAACTGATGACCAATATGTCTCTTTACCTCCTCTCTTCACACTCCTATGATTACTGTATAGTTGTTTAGAACAATGTGTGGATATCTAATATTAGTTGAGTCAAGAAGTATGTGTGTTTCCTAAGTAGTATGGTATTTTTTGGCACCAAAAGGGTTAAACTACTGGTATAATCAGTGTAACAATTGTCTTTGCAGCTGATTCAATGATACCATTTTGTATTATTTATTACTCACGTCAAGATTAGAGCTTCTGAATGGGATGATGAAATTTTTTCTAAAGAAAATATAAATTGGTACGACAGGAATCTTCCATATCCGGATCATGTTTGCTGTCTCTGTTCTGCTGTGATTGAGACTTGCAGGAAAATTATATGCACATATTGAATTTGCAGTATTAGTCAAATCTGATACAAAATATTAAATTGTTATAGAATGGCAATTTATTCCCATAAAAGGAATTTAAGTCTGTATCAGACATCTAAAGCTGAATCTCTTCATGTGCATCTTATCTAAATATTTTTTCCTTTACTGTAAGCTATTGAAGTTTACTTCATGGGCCTGGTGCTATAACTCGAGTGCTTCTGAAACGCCGATAGTTACATTTTGAGGGAACTGCCAATCTAAAGGATTCTTTTTTCTGTCACCCATTTCCAGGAATCTCCAGGGTTGGGCAATGGGTCAGTGACCTCTTTTGATTCATCATCTCCAGTGGGTTTAAGTATATCTTACGTACATTAAATTGGGCTGCATAGAAACGGAGTAAGGGTACTTGCCTACGCAAGGACATTAAATGACACATAAGATTGTGATGCTAGTGATCATTGGTAATAGTGAGGATAACTGAGAAAATTCTTGGAATTTACCGAGTCTCTAACAGAATAAAATTGTAAGTGGTAGGGACATGTTTGGTCATCAGTGGGTCTATGTTATTACAGGGTGTACAGCTGCATAGGCCCCAGATTTGATTCCAGGGCAGCTCAGGGAGTTTTATCTGGATCTGGGAGTTGTATTAGGTCCATTCAGCCTACATGTAAACAAATGAGGTGCTGTTGATTGGTGAGATAGCAGTTCAGGTGTAAAAGGTCAACAATGGCCAAGAGCATTTGTTATCCTGTCCACACATCACCTTGTAATCTGCAGGCCTTCAGGCTGAGCAGCGATCACGCTTGGTTGGCCAGTGCCCATCAGGGCGGTCATACCATTGGGTTTAGATGTAAATGTTGACAAGATCCTCTCCACTTCTGGTGCATTAGCCAGGCACTGTCATTTAAGCAACCCTACTGAAGAAAGTTCCAAGTCTTAAGTTAAGGCCTGGGCTTCTAGTATGTCTTTAGCACAAGACTAGGGCAGTAGGCAGGTTTTAACCAGTCACCATTGATCTGCATTTAGGGCAATCACCCAGGTGGAGATTCCCTATTAGTTGTTTATCATTTCAAAGAAGTTGGAAAATTTGCTGTTCCATTAGAAGCCCTATAAGTTATTAATTGAACTGTAGTGGTTTCTATCTGGAGCGCACATAACTATGGCATACAGAACTAATGTAAAATTTCCTTCATATTCACCATGTCAAGGATCTGACCCGAGGAGTAGTTATATTCAGTGACGACTCTGTGCCATAATTGGACAGTAAATAAAGAGGATAGTGGGGAAATGATTTGCTAAGCTTGCAAATTATGCAGAGACAGAAGAGATGGTAAAATCTTCGGAATTCTTGCACTTAATATGTAATTATATGCTGGAAATTCCTTCTTGAAAAAAAGGGCATTCTTTTCTGCAGGGGTTGTTCTGTTGAAGTAATGGGACAGTCAAGAGGTGGCCGTACTGCGTGATGTGGTGTTTGTAGTAACAGGCCAGAACATGGTCAATCCAAGACAGACATCTGCTAAGTAGAGGGAAAACCGGGCTGAGTGGCTCAGGCGTTTGAGGCGCAGGCCTTCCGACCCCAACTTGGTAGGTTCAATCCTGGCTCAGTCTGGTGGTATTTGAAGGTACTGAAATACGTCAGCCTCGTGTCAGTAGATTTACTGGTACATAATATAACTCCTGCAGGACTAAATTCCGGCACCTCAGCGTCTCTGAAAACCGCTAAAGAAGTTAGTGGGATGTAAAGCAAATAACATCATTATTAAGTAGAGGAAAAAGTTGAAGCAACATTTGTGTTTAATGGTTACGCCCAAACAAGTACAGCATGGCATGGTTCAGTTCTTGCCCAAAGAAGGTACTTCGACTGAGAAAACCGTCATGGTGCTCCACAGGAACGCACATCAACATGCTACCAATACTACAGTGGACAGTCGGAACTGTTTTCATTGGGGTTGTATGGGTCGCTAATCTTACTACTAAGATCTCTCCTCTTGTGACAGTCATGCCTTTATTCTGTTGAAGAAAGCTCTGGAAAGTAAACGTTTGACCAGCATTCAAGCAGTGGAATAGTGGTTCAACCAGCAACTGGTGGCTTTCATTGTAGAGGTTACTAAGAAATTTGTTCATCATTGGGACAGGAGCCTGGATTGTAGACTCTCTCAAACTATCATCCATATGCTATTGTTTTAATATAGTAAATATTGTCTAAATTGAAAACTACATACAA
The DNA here is from genome assembly GCF_040414725.1 of Anabrus simplex. NCBI lineage: Eukaryota > Metazoa > Arthropoda > Insecta > Orthoptera > Tettigoniidae > Anabrus > Anabrus simplex. Next base: position 42,529,298 of record NC_090266.1, on the reverse strand, counting down.
TATATTACAAAAGAGTTCTTTGCTATGTATATTGTTCCCAGGCCCTTCTGTAATAACCCTTAAATGTACAACCTGCACTTTTATGATTGACCTGTCTAAAGCATTTGATACAGTGGATCATGGGAGACTACTGCTAAAAATGAGTGCAATTGGACTAGACAAAAGAGTGACTGAATGGGTTGCTATTTATTTCTAGAAGATAGATCTTGGAGAATTAGAGTAGGCGAAGCTTTATCTGACCCTGTAATAATTAAGAGGGGAATTCCTCAAGGCAGTATTATTGGACCTTTATGTTTTCTTATATATATATAATTATATGAGTAAAGGAGTGGAATCGGTGGTAAGGCTTTTTGCGGATGATGTTATTCTCTATAGAGTAATAAATAAGTTACAAGATTGTGAGCAGCTGCAACGTGACCTCGAAAATGTTGTGAGATGGACAGCAGGCAATGGTATGTTGATAAACGGGGTTAAAAATCAGTTTGTGAGTTTCACAAATAGGAAAAGTCCTCTCAGTTTTAATTACTGTGTTGATGGGGTGAAAGTTCCTTTTGGGGATCATTGTAAGTACTTATGTGTTAATATAAAGAAAGATCTTCATTGGGGTAATCACATAAATGGGATTGTAAATAAAGGGTACAGATCTCTGCACATGGTTATGAGGGTGTTTAGGGGTTGTAGTACGGTAATGATGTAAAGGAGAGGGCATATAAGTCTCTGGTAAGACCCCAGCTAGAGTATGGTTCCAGTATATGGGACCCTCACCAGGATTACTTGATTCAAGAACTGAAAAAACTCCGAAGAAAAGCAGCTCAGTTTGTTCTGGGTGATTTCCGACAAAAGAGTAGCATTACAAAAATTTTGCAAAGTTTGGGCTGGGAAGAACTGAGAGAAAAAAGGCGAGCTGCTCGATTAAGTGATAAGTAATACCAATATAAATGGTCCATTATTGGAATTTATAAATATTCCAGCTAACTCATTCCTGGTTGCCAGTGTTTTGCCTTCGTGTGCTAGGTTGGGCTCATCAGTTGGTACCTAGTACACCTACCAAGACGTGGCTAGTGCATACCTTGGAGGCCTCTGCGTAGGCTACTTGGAGCCACCGGCAGTGGCAATGCACTATGAGAGACTCGTGTCCCTTTACCAAAAATTGATGCCTGCTTGGCTATCAGATGATATAGATGTTGATTCCCACAGGGAATCTGTAATGTTTGTCCCGAATGAGTAAATTTGTAAATTTATAATACCAATATAAATCATCCGTTATTGGACATTATACATTTTCCAGCTAACTAGCTGTCCAATAACAGACCATTTATATTGGTATTATAAATTTACTCATTCAGGACAAATATTTCAGATTCCCTATGGGAATCAACATCTGTATCATAAGTGCTATGTTCCAAGCTGTCAGCAGAGAGATGGCGTGGAATGACATTACTAGACGAATAAGTTTGAGTGGCGTCTTTAAAAGTAGGAAAGATCTCAATATGAAGATAAAGTTGGAATTCAAGAGGACAAATTGGGACAAATATTCATTTATAGGAAGGGGAGTTAGGGATTGGAATAACTTATCAAGGGAGATGTTTAATAAATTTCTAATTTCTTTGAAATTATTTAAGAAAAGTCTAGGAAAACAACAGGTAGGGAATCTGCCACCTGGGCGACTGCCCTAAATGCAGATCAGTATTGATTGATTGATTGATTGATTGATTGATTGATTGATTGATTGATTGATTGATTGATACCCGTTGTTGACGGGACAGTCACTTAGACATTATCGGTCAATCAGTCACTACTGATCTGCATTTAAGGCAGTCGCCCAGGTGGCAGATTCCCTACCTGTTCTTTTCCTAGCCTTTTCTTAAATGGTTGCAAAGAAATTGGAAATTTATTGAGTATCTTCCTTGGTAAGTTATTCCAATCCCTAACTCCCCTTCCTATAAACGAATATTTGCCCCAATTTGTCCTCTTGAATTCCAACTTTTAAAAACACCGCTCAAACTTATTTGTCCACGAATGTCATTCCACATCATCTCTCTGCTGACAGCTTGGAACATACCACTTAGTCGAGCAGCTCGTCTTCCTTCTCTCAGGTCTTCCCAGCCCAAACTTTGCAACATTTTTGTAATGCTACCATTTTCTTCAGAAATCACCCAGAACCTATATATACCCTTCCATTTTTCACTAAATTATGTATGATCTTGTTTACGTATCTAATTCGATGATAATATTTCTTCATTATGTTGTAATTATGTGGTTAAGTGTAAGAGATGGCCCTTTTGCAATTTCATCTTTATTCTTTCTCTTCCAAATCAAGTACTACCAGGTGAGTTGGCCATGCGATTAGGGGCGCGCAGTTGTGAACTTGCATCCGGGATATAGTGGGTTCGAGCCCCACCGTCGGCAGCCCTGAAGATGGTTCTCCGTGGTCTCCCATTTTCACACCAGGCATATGCTGGGTCTGTAACTTAATTAAGGCCACGGTCGCTTCCTCCCCAGTCCTAGGCCCTTCTTATCCCACCATCGCCATAAGATCTATCTGTGTCGTTGCGACGTATAACAAATTGTAAAATATCAAGTACGGTATAGTACGCGAACCTTTTCTTGATCCCTGAGCTCCCTAGTGTTGAATGGGAACTTGGGATCAAGAAAAGGTTCACGTACTATACTGTATCAGGTTAATATTAAAAATGTGTACTACTGGTGGATGTATAAACACTTCAAATGTTGCCAGGTTGATATCCATAGCAACTCTGCTTATCAGCTCTTGGGGGCTGTGTAAGTAATAATAGAAATACATTTTGTTATGAGCAGTTTTCCTGGAAAACCAACTGTAAAAGAGATGCATAAAGTTTTACGATTAAAGTCCCTCCTACTGCACTGGTTTCAATGAATTATAGCTAAGGTCGTACTCGCCCTTATTAAATATCGAGTTTCATAAAAATCCACCAGTCCATTCCAACATGATGCTATAACAGACAGACAGACAGACAGACAGACAGACAAAAGTTCAGCTGAATCCATCATAGACCATTATTTGACTTAGCCAGTGGAAATACTGAGTGTCAGATCAATTTTCAAAAAGTATGGACAGAAAGACTATTTCATATATATCGATGGCTGAGAATGAAAGGGTTAAAACTTTTAAAAAATGCATTTTGCCATTCTACCATCAGTGTATAGCTTATTTTGACCTTTACAAACTCTGAAAGTGTTACAACAAAAAATCTAATGTATTCATTCCATAATGCACTTCTAATGGTTTTCAATATTCTGAAATTAGCTGCTTTGCTTAATTCAAAACGGTCATTTTGATTTGTAACTACTTTCCAGATTATATTAAATGTTGACACAGTGTACACACCAATTTTCATAAGAATTGTGTAACATGTGTATTTTTGAGAGGCAATGATATAAACTGCTAAATGTTTAAACTCTTCTCCTGAAAGATAATTGATTTTGAATTGTAACACTTTCATTTCCAGCCATCGATATGTAGATGACATCGAACTTCAATTTTGCAGCACCAGTGTGAAGGATGATGCATGAAACATAAGTCAAATTTCTATGATATCGTTTAAATATGCTTCCTGAACAACATAGACACTGGGACATCAGCATATTATTGTAACACTTCCTGACACACAGGCATTGGAAAGGAACAAACAGGTGTCAAATCAATGCCTTCTTGGTGCAGAACATGATCATCCCCAAGTGCAAGTGCGACCAGTAAAAAGGAACACATTATCATAGGGATTTCTTGCCTAGTTAATATGTGAACGTTTATTAACACTTTGACAATAAAAGGATGGACTTTTGTGCATTTTCAATGAGTTTAAATGGAAATATTCACTACAAATTACTCTAAACCCTAAGCCTGCTGGTGACCATGATCGTTTAGGCATCAGATCTTTTTGGTCTGGCACAGCGGTTGGCTGGTCCAAGTCTTACTGGTCAGTGGGGCGAAAGAGGTTGTGGTATACAATTTCTAATCATTAGATTGTGTGCCAAGAGTCTGGATTCAATTCTGAACCTCACCATGGTGCTCATATGGAGCAAGGGCATATAATGCTATTGATGGTGATTTGACCTTCAGATGGGGACATTAAGCCTTGAACAGACACCTTGGTGTTACTGCATTTGACAGGATTAGGCCATGTGCTAAGAACCTTATCCCCATCACCACTACCACCAACACACACCCTGATGTGCAGGTTGCCCATGGGTGTCAGCTAGAAAGTCTCACACTAGGCCTCTCTGGAGGCCACATGATGTCATATCCCTGTAAATGTTTACAAAAGTAAGGCAAGAAATATTTTTTTGAATGAAATAACAAGAAACTTGTTACCAGTCACAAGTTTTATTAACTTACTTACTCTTATATGCATTTCAAAGATTTCGCTCCATCGTCAGGTGGTGAAATGGTGACATGATTTTTGCACTACTCGATACACAATTGTTTTCAAATAATATACTATTGCATTTAAGGGTAGGAGCTATGTGGCGTATGAATTTATTACATCTATTTTGTGTCAACTATAGATTTATGTTGTCTCAGAAATATACAGTTTTTGCTGAAGTTTTAATATTTTTTTTTAAATATTCATTTTCAGTTTATCATTGAGCATGTGTCCAGAGTTTCTAAAATGTTAGGTTTTATCCATTTTGGATATGTGTGTGTGAAGAATGATAACACTTTGGCTACATAAGTGTGAAAATTAGCAGTTGCTGCACATCTACATCACAGGGAATGAAGTATCAAATATATGGACGTCTTTCTCCATTTTACGCAGAAAGGGAGAAGAAAGAAGCAACTGGGTTTTGTTTAAGATAGGTTTTACTGTATAATAATTTTGTCCAACTATTGTACTGTTTTTTGTTTTGCTTTTTTACTATTTGCTTTATGTTGCACCAACACAGATAGGTCTTATAGCAACGATGGAATAGGAAAGGGCTAGGAGGGGAAGGAAGTTGTGGCCTTATTTAGGGTACAGCCCTAGCATTTTCATTGTGTGAAAATGGGGAACCACAGAAAACCATCTTCAGGGCTGCCGATATTGGAGTTTGAATCCACTACGCAAGCTCATAGCTACATGACCCAAACCATGCAGCTATTTGCTCGGTACTGTTTGCGATAATTAGTCAAATTTTAGTCTATTTATTCTAAAATTCTTTGGCTGAGGAATAGGACTTGACTGGTTCACTGAAGTCAATGCAGTTGATACAAAATTCCATTATGTACAATCACATAGATATGTGTATATTTTTTAGCCATTATTATTTTACTGCATGGTATATTGTATTATGATGTGATTTATGTATGATCTCTATCAGAACTAATAGTGCATCTACACTTAGCATTTGAAATACAGTTTAAAATCATCTTTATAATTTACTTTTTCTTCAGGTATCTGTCTGCGGCTCGTGGACTGCCCGAGTGTCGTGCCTGACTTTCATTCAGATTTTTGTGTACCGCAACTTGTTTATTATAATGGATAACAAGACATGGATTACCCAGGTTAGTAAACCAAACATTCAAGACTACAGCTTCCTCATTTAACTTGGTTATTTATTCTGACATTTTGTAGGAAGTATTACTAAAAAAAAGTTTAGAAAGGAAGTTTGGATACTGGGAATGAATCTAGTTTCCATTATGAAACTACCGACTATTCATATATGAAGATCTACTTACAGAAATTGTTATTAGTATATCTCTTATTTTCTCTTTCTTTTGAATTGTGACATCCTGCTCGTCCATCATATAGGGTTGTCGTAAAATAAAACTAAAAATTAAAGCTGCACATCTCTAAATTTATAAGTCTTGAATGATCAGGGGACCTAGAGAAGAAGCATTTTGCTGTAGAACCCACTGAAATAAAATAACTTGCATTCATATTCTGGGAGAGTCAGCTGCTACCCCATATTTTTCTGGAAGATACACAATCCATTAAACCCTGAATAACAAGGTGGTTGATATACCTCTGCTAACCTCCATTTTGGTAGAACCTCACTGTAAACATACCCTACAAAGCGACAAAATTATCTCTATCAACAATTCATGCTATAAGAATAAGTTAATTCAGGCAATTTAAGTTTTTTTTAAAGTTGCTTTCTGTACCTTTGTCTGTTCAAGGACTCTGTTATGGAGGGTAAGAGAAGTAGAGGGAGACCAAGACAACGATGGTTAGACTCAGTTTCTAATGATTTAAAGATAAGAGGTATAGAGCTAAATGAGGCCACAGCATTAGTTGCAAATAGAGGATTGTGACAACGTTTAGTAAATTCACAGAGGCTTGGAGACTGAACGCTGAAAGGCATAACAATCTATAATGATAATGTGTAAGAGACTCATCTGTCTAGCTCAGTGCAATTTAATCTATGTGATGTTTTGCTATGAAGTAAACTTCTTACAAACCCATCTCACATTGGCTGAGTATCTCAGTGGAACAGTGTCCCAGCTACGTAAATTGATGTTTCATGACCTACTATGTATTCACAGCCTCTGTTTGTGCAATGGAATATTGTTTTAGGAGCTCAAGTATAATCTTTTGCACAGGGAACAATTCATTTCAAAAGTATGCCACGATAAAAATGTTACATACGACATGAGAAAGTAATTACCATATTTCTCTGAATCCAAAACAACCCTGATTGCAAGACGTCCCCCACCTTTTCCTTCAAAAAGAATTTCATCAGGCATAAAAAGTGCTTTGTGAACTCATATGAATGCCTCTTGTACAATATGCATTTTTAGACTACCTTTGTCTTCATGCCAACACCGAACATTGTTTTTAGTTATGCCGTATTTTCTTGCAGCTGCAAAATTATTCTTTATTTCCATGAGATTAATAACCATTAACTTTAAATTAGCATCATAATATCGCAGAGAACCCGTTGAAAATTTGCCGGCAATACGACGATCCATCTGGAAAATATTCCTGCTGTTTATAAAACTGCTATGTTTGTTGCTATCACTAAGCATCACATACAACCAGCTGCCATGAGACGCACATCTCGCTTGCCATCTTCGACCGACTTCAGCGGTTAGCGATGTATAATAAAGGCTCAGGTTTTGAAGGTCAACAAGTTTGTGTCATGATATGGCCATTCTGCCCTTTTGTTTTTCACGTACATACCTCACAATTTCATCTTTGACTTCTTTAAAGCGTCCTTGTTGCAGGCCACTGAATGAATTTTTTGTACAATATGCATTTTGTAAGCTATCTTTGTCTCCATGCTAATGCGAAATATTGGGGCAAAAGTCATGGCAACTATCTTTTTCTTGTAGATATGTGAACGGATCACAAACATATAAGTGTCATGTGGAAATTCTTCAGGCATAGTGTGTATGCAGAACTACAGATGGCTCTGTGGTAGCTGGTAGTAGTGCAGTGAGGGCTGTGAAATCAGTCAGTTGGTGAGTGTCATGCGAGATGGACGTCACTTGTGTTGAGCAGCGCGCTTACATCAAAATAGCCGTTCTTTGAGGGAGAAATGCGATGGAATGTCACAGTTAATTAGTGGAAGCCCTTGGGAATAATGCCCTACCATACCGTACAGTAGCACGGTGGGTAGGAAAGTTTCAGCAAGGACGTGTGTCAACCAGTGATAAGCAATGTTGGGGACGACCTGTCAGTATCCGGACCGACGTGGCACGTGCCGTCATCGAGCAGCTCCTGGATGAAGACAGACGAGGAACGCTACTGGAGTTAGAGAGTGCAAGTGGCATCGAGAAATGCACCATTCACAGGAATTTTTCAATCACTACTGATCTGCATTTAGGGCAGTCGCCCAGGTGGCAGATTCCTTATCTGTTGTTTTCCTAGCCTTTTCTTAAATGATCACAAAGAAATTGGAAAATTATTGAACATTTCACTTGCTAAGTTATTCCAATCCCTAACTCCCCTTCCTATAAATGAATATTTGCCCCAATTTGTCCTCTTGAATTCCAACTTTATCTTCATATTGTGATCTATCCTATTTTTTTGCTAGTTGTTTTACATTGACCGACACAGATAGGTCTTATGGTGACGATGGGACAGGAAAGTGCTAGGAGTGGGAAGGAAGCAGCCGTGGCCTTAATTAAGGTATAGCCCCAGCATTTGCCTGGTGTGAAAATGGGAAACCACGGAAAACCATTTTCATTGCTGCCGACAGTGGGGTTCAAACCTACTACCTCCTGAATACTGCATATCCTATTTTTAAGACACCACTCAAACTTATTCATCTACTGATGTCCTCCCACGCCATCTCTCCACTGACAGCTCGGAACATACCACTTAATCAAGCAACTCGTCTCCTTTCTCCCAAGTTTTCCCAGCCCAAACTTTGCAACATTTTTGTAATGCTACTCTTTTGTCGGAAATCACCCAGAACAAATTGAGCTGCTTTTCTTTGGATTTTTTCCAGTTCATGGATCAAGTCATCCTGGTGATGCTCCCATACACTGGAACCATACTCTAGTTGGGGTCTTACCAGAGACTTATATGCCCTCTCCTTTACATCCTTACTACAACCCATAAACACACTCATAACCATGTGCAGAGATCTGTACCCTTTATTAACAATCATATTTATGTGATTACCCCAATGAAGGTCTTTTCTTATATTAAAACCTAGGTACTTACAATGATCCACAAAAGGAACTTTCACCCCCATCAACGCAGTAATTAAAACTGAGAGGAATTTTCCTATTTGTGAAACTCTCAACTTGACGTTTAACCCCGTTTATCATCATACCATTGCCCACTGTCCATCTCACAACACTATCAAGGTACCCCTGCAGCTGCTCACAATCTTGTAACTTATTTATTACTCTGTACAGAATAACATCATCTGCAAACAGCCTTATCTCTGATTCCACTTCTTTACACATATCATTGATATATATAAGAAAACATAAAGGCCCAATAATATTGCCTTGAGGAATTCCCCTCTTAATTATTACAGGGTCAGATAAAGCTTTGCCTACTCTAATTCTCTGAGTTCTATTTTCTAGAAATATAGCCACCCATTCAGTCACTCTTTTTTCTAGTCCAATAGCACTCATTTCTGCCAGTAGTCTCCCTTGATCTACCCTGTCAAATGCCTTAGATAGGTCAATCGCAATACAGTCCATTTGGCCTCCTGAATCCAGGATATCTGCTATATCGTCCTGAAATCCTACAAGCTGAGCTTCAGTGGAATAACCTTTCCTAAACCCAAACTGCCTTCTGTCAAACCAGTTATTAATTTTGCAAACATATCTAATATAATCAGAAAGAATGCTTTCCCAAAGCTTATATACAATGCATGTCAAACTGACTTGCCTCTAATTTTCAGCTTTATGTCTATCACCCTTTCCTTTGTACACAGGGGCTACTATAGCAACTCTCCATTCATTTGGTATAGCTCCTTCAACCAAACAATAATCAAATAAGTATTTCAGATATGGTAATATATCCCAACCCATTGCCTTTAGTTATCCTCAGAAATCTTATAAATTCCAGCCGCTTTTCTAGTTTTCAACCTTTGTATCTTATTGTAAATGTCATTGTTATCATAGGTAAATTTTAATACCTTCAGTATTACTCACCTCCCCTATCTGGATATTATCCTTGTAACCAACAATCCTTACATACTGCTGACTGAATACTTCTACCTTTTGAAGATCCTCGCATACACACTCCCCTTGTTCATTAATGATTCCAGGAATGTCCTTCTTTGAACCTGTTGCTGCCTTAACGTACCTTTACATGCCCTTCCATTTTTCACTAAAATTTGTATGAACACCTATTATGCTTGCCATCATGTTATCCTTAGCTGACTTCTTTGCTAGATTCAATTTCCTAGTAAGTTCCTTCAATTTATCCTTACTTCCATAACCATTTCTAACTCTTATTTCGTTCCAACCTGCCCTTCCTTACTCTCTTTACTTCTCAATTATAATAAGGTGGGTCTTTACCATTCCTTACCTCCCTTAAAGGTACAAACCTGTTTCTGCATTCCTCAACAATTGCTTTGAACCCATCCCAGAGTCTGTTTACATTTTTATTTACCATTTTCCAGCGATCATAGTTACTTTTTAAAAACTCCCTCATGCCTGTTTTATCAGCCATATGGTTCTGCCTAATAGTCCTAATTTTAATACCTTCCTTTCTTTCACATTTATTTTTAACTACGACAAAAACAGCTTCGTGATCACTAATACCATCTGTTACTTCGGTTTCTCTATAGAGCTCGTCCGGTTTTATCAGTACCACATCCAATATATTCTTCCCTCTAGTTGGTTCCATCACTTTCTGAATCAGCTGCCCTTCCCATATAAACTTATTTGCCATTTGTTGTTCATGCTTCCTGTCATTCACATTACCTTCCCAATTGACATTTGGTAAATTGAGATCAGCTGCTACTATCACATTCCTTTCCATATAATTTCCAACATTGCTTTTTATCTTATCAAATAATTCTGAATCAGCGTCTGCGCTACCCTTTCCCTGTCTGTATACTACCGAGCTCGATAGCTGCAGTCGCTTAGGTGTGGCTAGTATCCAGTATTTTGTTCGAACCCCACTGTCGGCAGCCCTGAAAATGGTCTTCCGTGGTTTCCCATTTTCACACCAGGCAAATGCTGGGGCTGTACCTTAATTAAGGCCACGGCCGCTTCCTTCCTACTCCTAGCCCTTCCCTGTCCCATTGTCGCCATAGGACCTATCTGAGACGGTGCGACATAAAGCAACTAGCAAAAAAAAAAAAAAAAAATGGTCTGTACACTCCTAAGACATCAAGTTGCCTATTATCTTTAGATAAAGAGCCTTACACCCAGAATTTAATGTTTTTCATCCTTAACTTTTTCGTGGCTTACAAATTCTTCTTTCACCAGAATGAATACTCCCTCTCCTACCATTCCTATTCGATCTCTACGATACACACTCCAGTTCCGTGAGAATATTTCTGCATCCATTATATCATTTCTCAGCCATGATTCAACTCCTATTACAATGTCCGGTAAGTATATATCTACTAAAATACTTAATTTGATTCCTATGTTTACAATGCTTGTACAGTTGAGCACTAACATTTTTATGTCATCCCTACTTGATTTCCAGTTCCCTGTTCGCTTAACACCGCTCCCTAGGCCACCCCGTTTCCCTGAATGTACCTGCCTATAACCCTTCTAAACAAGTTTCCTAACTTATAAGTACCACTGCGGTTTAAGTGCAGGCCATTTGGGAGCAGATCCCAGTCTCCTACCCACCCATTAGTATCTAGAAATCTCACTCCAAGCTTCCCCCATACCCACTCCATAGTCTCATTTAAATCCCCAATCACCCTCCAGTCAGTATTCCACTGATAACAATCTCCGCTTCCTTAAAGTTCATCCGTACTGCATTTACCAGATATCACACATCCCCAACTATGTTGGTACTTATACCTGCTTGCCTTACGTTGTTAGTACCAACGTGAAACACTACCACCTTCTCCTTTCCCTCTTCCTTCTCTTCTACTTTCCTCAACATCTGCCTCAACCTAATTCCTGGGTAACACTCTAGCCTGGTTCCCTTTCCTCCACACGCTTTCCCCACATGTCTAGCGATGGAATAATCCCCCATGACCAGAGCCTCAAACCTACCCACCTCATTTGATCACTTCCCCTCCTGGTCAGCCCTATCTTTCCTGATAGCTGCAGAAGCTACTTCCTCCTCCCTTTTCTCCCTCCCATGACCCTGTTCCACCTGTCTTTTCCTTTCCACCACACTACATTTCCCTTTCCTACCTTTTCCCTTCCTCCTACTTCCACACATCTCAGCAACAGTTTGCTGTTCCTCATCTTCCCTCCGTTGTTCTACCTGCAGTGACTCGTACTGATTTCTAACAGACACCTGTCCTGAATTGGGAACATGTATCATTTTCAAAAATATTTTTTTTGAAAAGTACACCATTGAAATAGTACGTAAACGTATTGCATTGTGGTATGTTGCCTTGTTTTCTACCATTAAAAAAATATTTAATAGTGCCTTTCCGCAAGGCGAGTGAAACGGCCTCTGACGTAAGCGGCGCACTGTGACGTCACGATCCAGTACCGCATGGAGCTCTACCAGCCGTTGTTCATCAGCCGTTGCTAAAAGCCGATTGTTTATTATTCATGATTGCGAATAACTTCGAAATAACAGAAGAAAGGTTCAAAACAGCTCAGTCAGACAATCTACCATGTGTAGATGTCATCATTCTTGAAAAATGTGACTTTTGTGGCCGCAGAAATTTGCGGATAACAAGCAAGTTTGTAAGTGGCGTCTTTTATATCCGTGCAATGTACTGTAACCCATAGTATTAGGATAACAACGAACCTGGATAGATATCACATCACTTTCAACATTTCCTTCTAGACTGATTCCGCTATTAAAGAATAACATTACATTTTCGGGCTTTCAGCATTAGTAAAGTAAGAAATCAGATTTCAGCACTAACATAAACATATAGGTAGCATTATAGTACTAGTCCGCTTCTGTGGTGTAGTGGTTAATGTGTGCCACTCCCGGAGGCCCGGTTTCGAATCCCGGCTCTGCCATGAAAGTTGAAAACAAATAGTACGAGGGCTGGAACGGGGTCTACTCAGCCTCGGGAGGTCAACTGAGTAGAAGGGTTTCGAATCCCACCTCAGCCATCCTCGAAGTGGTTTTTCGTATTTTCCTACTTCTCCTCCAGGCACCTAAAGCCATGGCCGTTTCCTTCCCTCTTCCTTGTCTATCCCTTCCGATCCTCCCATCCTCCAACAAGCCCCCTGTTGAGCATAACAGGTGAGGCCGCCTGGGCGAGGTAATGGCCCTCCTCACCAGTTTCATCACCATACTCAAAGTCTCATGTTCCAGGACACTGCCCTTGAAGTGGTAGAGGTGAAATCCCTCGCTGAGTCCGAGAGAAAACCAACCCTGAAGGATAAACTGATTAAGAAAGAAAGATCATAGTACTATAGGGCTATAATCTATCATTCCAAAAAAATTATATATTTATGGTTGGGACAACTGGCCTACCCACTTCCGGGGCCCATGAAAGGGAATTAAATATCTTTGTGGAGGGAAAACGTTAAACATGATAAAGATAAATATGACTTCATCTAGTTTTCACAATTCGGGCTGAGTGGTTCAGACTGTTGAGGTGCTGGCCTTCTGACCCCAACTTGGCAGGTTCGATTCTGGTTCAGTCCGGTGGTAGTTGAAGGTACTCAAATACGTCAGCCTCGTGTCGGTAGATTTACTGGCATGTAAAAGAACTCCTGCAGGACTAAATTCCTGCACATCGGCGTCTCCGAAAATCGTAGAAGTAGTTAGCGGGGCGTGAAGCCAATAACATTAATTACATTTGGCTTTTAACAAGCTGAGCATATCAGGAAAGAAAAGTGTCCTGGTGACATTTTAGTCGCTCAGTACAGAAATGTCTTTGGGTGCTGTGACTTTTTTTTTTTTACGTCACACCGTCACATATAGGTCTTATGGCGACGATGGGACAGGAAAGGCCGAGGAATGGGAACAAAGCGGCCGTGGCCTTAGGTACAGCCTCAGTATTTGCCTGGTGTGAAAATGGGAAACCACGGAAAACCATCTTCAGGGCTGCCGGCAGTGGGGTTCAAAACCCACTATCTCCCGGATGCGAGCTCACAGCTGCGCGCTGCTAACCGCACGGCCAACTTGCGCGGTATTTTTACCCTTCGGTTTATTGACTTGGCTTGTATAACCTAAAACTTAGGCTAAGTTGGATAATATTTTAAACACCTACATCACTATTTTCACCTGTGTGCAATTGTTATTTATTTCATTAATATTGTGATAATTATTATAATTGAGCATTGTTAACTTATGAGACCTCAACAGACAAGCATTGGTTTTGTGTAGTTATACATTTGTTAAATTCACGTTGTTTCCTTTCATGATGTACACGCCTATTCTTTGTTACATTATAGAGTATTTAGATATAGCCTAAATTTCTGTACCAATTAAGCTCTTCAATAAAGACATACATAACTGTCCCATGCCAAGATAGAATTAGAGCTGTCAAAATGGTTCATAACCCCTTTGATTTATTATCTTGACATGGATCACCAAAAACATAGGTTAGGTTTGGAGAATACTTTAATAATCAGCATTATTTAATGGACTGTTTATTCTTTCATATTCCAAGATGTAATTGAAGCATTTAAATAAAGCATCATACATTAAAATTTAAAGTTTTGCCACTAGAACAGCTGACATGGGAAAGTGATTTGAAAATTCAAACAAATTCATCTTACGTTAAAATCTTCAAAAAAATAAACTGTAGACTTTTCCGATATATCACCAGCATTTCTCCGGCTCGCCAAAATCCATTTCTCCCTAGTTTTAGCGTCTTTGGAACATTTATAAACAATTTGTTTGGTACGGTATGCGATGTGCTATTGCACATGGGAACTTTACACCATTTATAAGTTTTCTGCCTCACTGTCTGCGCAGGATTCATTTTAAGTCTAAAATATACCACTCAGATTATTATCCAATGTTTAGACCTCGAATTTAACTATACCAGACACTAACGTAAAGTAGAAATACGCGAAGTGTATCCTGCTTCTCACAGCACACTATGTGTTATACGTCAGACCAATGAGATCGCGTACTTGCGTGACGTGACATTTTCGTAGATTTTTATCATGTTTGGAGTTATTATTTGTACATTCTGATCACATTTTTGAATTCTGCATGATATTTTGAATCAGATTAGCATATTTTTAATTAAAACTCCAGATCATGCATGTTCCCTATTCTGATCCTGAACAGAGCCCTTAGCCTGCAATCTCTTTCCCCTTAAAACATTAGACCATATGCCTTCTACAATTCCCCAATTTCCTTCCCATCCCTCCTTTGTACCTACTGTATCCTGTACATTATTTGAGGGAGGCCTACTTTCCTTCCTGTCCTCTGAGAGAATCCTAATTATCTCCCTCAAACTCTCCAACTCCTCCCTCATACTCCTTAATGCCTGGCCACACCCACTGTTCCTACAGTTGCACTGCTTAGCCATTATTTACAGAATAATAGGGAGAAAAGGAAAAATAAAATAACTTATTCTGTGCAAATAAAAATGAAAGGAAAGAAATATTGCCTATAAAAATGAAAGGAAAGAAATATTGTCTAGGATATTTCCCAAAAATCACACAACAACAAGGTAATTAGTATAAGCTACTACTACACTACAATACTACTTAATTGTACGAATTTTTTTTCCTACAACATCCTGACAGAATGAAAATTGCTGTTAATTACTAAAGACCGAAAGTAATACACAAGAATTAGGTCTACACAATTCTAAACTGCAGTGAAGTCTGCCCTAATTACTGCAACAGAATTCTAGTAAGAGAGTTAATACAGATACCACAGATACTATAGATACTACAGATACTATACTACACAAATATTTCACAGTAATAGAATAAACACACTAATTCATAATAAGATACCTACTATAATACACTACAATGATTTTAAACTACGTTCTGACGTATCCTGATTATAATACAACAGGTTATTACTAAGCACAAACTGAAATGGAAATTACAATTAAAGTTTGAAATTCGCAAGACTGCTCAAAATAATAGAATAAGCACGCTAAATCCTAATAAGTCACTACAATACACTACAACAGTTTTTAAACTACCTAATTAGAATAGGTTATTATTAAGCACAAATAGAAATGAAAATTGCAATTTGGCCTAAAGTTTGAAATTCGCAAGAATTCATTCATTTAAGGATTAGCAACAAAGTTAAATGCATAGACAGAAGAGTATTTCTTTAGTAATACTTTATCCTACTATGCTCTAACAGAAATGAAACCTTGTGTTTGGTTAAATGCTTAAGTATCGAAAGGATTGCCGTACACAAAGAAAAACACGAATATAACAGGCAAGATACTATCTATATAATATACATTATTTTGCGTAATGAGCTGCATCTATGCAAAATGGCATCGCAGATTGTACCGTATGCACTTACGGAAGTTCAAAGGTGGGTGCACTATGCAATATGCTCCGACCACCTTGCACGCTGGCAACAGGACGGCGATCAATTCTTGTCACGAATAATCGCCATCGATGAATTTTGGGCCAGGGCATACAAACCAGAACTGAAATGTCAGTCCGCGGAGTGGCAACATGCTGGATCACCAAGGAGGCAGAAGGTCCGTCAGAATCCTTCCCCAGTCAAATTGATGGTGATCGTTGCTTTATCTATCTCATCACCGATATGTCTTAGTTTCTCTGGATCTAATTTCCTGGATATTTTCTTACTTGGTTGTATTGGCAATTGATCTTTATGAGTAATTTCAAAGACTGTCGAGATTGGTATATGTTTCCTAATCGGAGCTATGGCTGAAGTCCATAATGCTTTTTGACTGAATATTTTAATGTCTCTACCTCTGTAAAAGACTAAATCTATGGTGCTGCTTCCGTTCGAGGTTATGTACGTTTTCATGTAGGGACTGTTAACAAGGACATAGCCGGCTTCTTCCAGAGCCTCTTTAATCTATTCTGTTCTGACGGTTGGTTTGTCTATTCTTGCATTTAGGTCGCCTGCGAAGATTACTCTATCATCTGTTTGCGTTTGTGACAAGGCCTCTGTTATTCTTTCGATTGTGTCCTCTGTTGACATATGTGGTTGAACATACATGCCAATGATTGATAGTAGGCTGGTCTTTACGGTAATTGTGTTTTCTTCTTTTATTATTTGTTTTATTTTCCCTAAGTTCGGTTTGAGAAAGATGGAGACCCCTCCTGATGGTCTTCCTGTGGTCTGACGAGCGAATGAATGAATTCCGTAATATCCTTGAATGTTGAAATCCTGTGTTAAGAATGTTTCTGTCAGTATAATGGCGTTGTAGTTGCTTAATGTCTCTATTGGAAAGAGAGGCAGAGCGTTTTTTATGCCTTCAATGTTCCATAGGAGCATATGTGTATGTTTATTGTAGTTCTCCTCCTTCAGCACGGTTTGCTCTTCGAAAACGAAATCTTCTTACGATTGTTCTATTTGGCCAGAATTCCGGTCGTACAGCATCTTCAAGGAATTTGAAAGGGAAACCTATTTTGAAGGCCTTCTTTTCACTTCGTGTGTGAAGTTCTTCGCAATGGATATTATCTTTAATTCCATTTTTCTCTAGGTACTTCTTAACCTTCTCTTCTGTTGCGTTTCCTTTCAGATTGCCTAGGTAAAGCCATGCCATTTTGTCAGCAGCTTGTAGATCATCTTCTTGAACCCTTGTCCCTCTGATGGTTTGTGTGTTTCTTTTATTTATTACAGTTGTCCATTCTGTTTCTCCTCTATAGTTCTGATCGTTATCCCTTCTGTCTGTTTTGTTATTGAGTACTTCATTATCCTTGTGAGTAAGCACTGCATTCCTATTCAGGGTCTGCATTACTTTTTCTTCAATAATTATATTTATTTTATTCGTTATGAAGTCCATCATATATCTTACGGTTTCTTTTAAATCCGCTAGATCCGTAGTTTCATTATTCACAGCTTTCTTTTGCTGAATGAGCTGGGTTGTCCGTTCAAGTAAATGCGAGCTTTGCATTCCGCCGTCAAATGGTTGAAGTTGCTTGTTGTTGCTGTTTGTAGGTTCTTGGTTGTGGCCGGGAGATGAAGCTATTTGTTCCGAGGTCGAGCTACCCTCTCCTGCTTGGGTGTGGCCGCTAGATGGAAGTAGCTGCCAGGTGGAGTTACTTGCAGGTTCTTGGTTGTGGCCATCAGATGGCGCTAGTTGTCTCGGAATCAAACTGTCTTCTCCCTCTGATACGTCTTCTCTTTGGTATTCCATAACCTCGCTTTCAGAAACAATCATTTCGTTGTTCTTGTCTTTCACTACATTAGTTAATATATTAAAGCAGTTTCTCAGATCGCTTACCGCTTTTAGTATCTCTTCTTTCTTCTCATTCTTAAGGTAACCACCTGTTTCTGTAATATTAAGTATCGTTTTGAGAGCGTTCTCAATCCGTGATTTCATGCCCTTGGTACATAAATATTCCAGAGCATATTTGCATTAGCGCGTGCGTGCGTGTACACACACACACACAGAGGGGGTTTTCCTGTGCAACTTGGGAAACATTGACGGTTATGATGTATCCTTAATCTAACTTCCCTTCAGTAACAAACATATAATGAGAAGTTTTCTGAATGACTGAATACGTCAAGGGTTATTTACAACCAATACATGTAACCTAGCATATGATATATGAACAACGGTTTTCAGGTATATTTATAACCTACCTTGCATCAATAGTTTTAGCTTACCTACTGTAAAAAGGCAGGGGGTTATAAGTCTGACAGGATCTACATGCATAATGATCATTTTAATTTCAACTTGAATTTAAACTTCGGCCCTTTCAAAACACTGGCCACCCATTTGCTAAATTCTCACTAGTTAAGCGAGTCCTGTTAAGCAGTAACATCCATATACAGAAATTCAATAAGATAAATACAAAATAAGAGTAAAATGAATAAAACTAAAGCAAACATCTGCATTTAACAGTACTGTGACACTGTTTAATGTAGTGTTTTTAAAGTACAACATTTTAAAAAGTATTCCAACATATTTTAAAAAATCCTTCCCATGAAACATGAACCACCATTTCATTATGCATATTTCTGCTATGCTCATTGCAGCTGAGCTGTAGTGTAAAATCGTGTCCTCATCCCAGTGTGGTGCAGATGAGTTGAATGTATCATTTTACCCTCATACCTGTACCAGCCCTTCTGCCAATCGTAAATCTCTGGCAGTACAAGAAATCGAACCTGGACCTTCGGAATGGCAGCTAATAGTGCTAACCTTTCCACTATAGATGTGGACGGTAACGTGATAAGAGACACTTGCTGATATACCTACACATAAAATCTGTACGTAGTCTCAGTGTACACTCTCATTTGTGCAAACACTATATTTGCACCAAAGAGAGTTTGCAAGTGCATTCATGGATGATGCATATATCATCTGGTATGTTAGCCCTCGTTGCTAAATCTATAGCCAAAATTGTTGGTGACTCGCCCAGTATAAGTAAATCATCCGTCTTAACTTAATGAAATGGAAAATGGCCTGCATCTGAGTTCACACACGGTCAGTGCAACTGCTCCCTTAACTGCATTGCTTGGCATTCACTGCAGTTTACTGGCTCTCATATCAGGTCACTCATCAGTTGTATTCATTAAATAAGATCCCACTTCATCTATTGAAGAATGGGTAAGGCCAGTATTGTACTGCCCAGACATTGACTGAACACACTCACATTGTAAGAGTGATGGAATTCTTCTGCCAGCCGTGAAGAGGACCTGACAAGAGACAAAGGAGATGGCAAAGAACAGTGCGTGCTGGCGGACTTCATCTATGCTTCCAGGGGAATTGAACAATTAATGATGATGATTCTAGATAACCATCTCCTTATGTCCCAATGTAAGGATTCAGTAAAAATATTTGTTAAAAATTGCTGTGGTGGATAACACAAGTATGTGAATTTGAAGATACCATTTTCAATAAAAATTGCCACCAATAATTAAATGATTTCTTTTTCACATATTTTCTGGAATTTAACAATCTTGCATTAGTTTTGACAGACTTGAAAACATCAAGGTTATATATTTTCTAACTTGAAATTAAAAACAAAATGGCTTCAGCTGTTACAAAAATAATCTGTGAACAGTTATTTAATGAGAAGAACTCCATTACTTTCAAATCGTTTTTGATATGCTCTATTGGTGGAAAAGAATCTAATTCCCTCCATGGGAACTTAGAATTTCCATTTCAAATCGTTGTAAATGCCCAGTATAGAATTTGTGCAACCTGATTATTGTAATGGTTGACAAGACATGGATTCTGTATTACTTATTGTAGTGTGCTCTTTGAGTACTATCCCAGACAATCTATCCCTCCGTTCATTTATTTTTTGCAAATAAGTTATTTTATTTTTAATTTAATTTTTTCCCCATAAAGAATGGCTAAGGAGCGCGAGTGTACAAACTGTGGGTGTTGACGAGGCAATGAGGGGTATGAGGGAGGAGTTGGAAAGTTTGAGGGAGATAATTAGGATTCTCACAGAAGACAGGAAGGAAGATAGGACTCCCTCAAACAATGTACAGGTTACAGCAGGTGTACAAGAGGGAGGGGAAGGAAAGGGGGGAGTTGGAGAAGACAGGTGGTCTAATGTTCTGACGGGAAGGAGATTGCAGGCTAAGGGCTCTATTCAGGATCAGAATTCAGGACAGGTGTCTGTGAGAAATCGGGACGAGTCACTCCAGGTAGAACAACAGAGGGAAGATGAGGGACAGAGAACTGTTGGTGAGATGTGTGGAAGTAAGAGGAAGGGGAAAGGTAGGAAAGGGAAATGTAGAGTAGAGGATAGGAAAAGACAGGTGGAACAGGGTCATGGGAAGGAGAAAAAGGAGGAGGAAGTAGCTTCTGCAGCTATCTGGAAAGATAGGGCTGACCAGGAGGGGAGGGGATCAAATGAGGTGGGTAGGGTTGAGGCTCTGGTCATTGGGGATTCCATCGTTAGACACGTCGGGAAAGTGTCTGGAGGAAAGGGAACCAGGGTAGAATGTTATCCAGGAATTAGGTTGAGGCAGATGTTGAGGAAAGTAGAAGAGAGGGAGGGGGGGAAGGAGAAGGTGGTAGTGTTTCATGTTGGTACCAACAACGTAAAGCAAGCTGATATAAGTACCAACATAGTTGGAGATATGTGGGATCTGGTAAATGCAGCACGGGTGAAGTTTAAGAAAGTGGAGATTGTTATTAGTGGAATACTGTGTAGGAGGGATACTGAATGGAGGGTGATTGGGAATTTAAATGAGACTATGGAGTGGGTACGTGGGGAAACTAGGAGTGAAATTTCTAGATCCTAATGGGTGGGTAGGAGATATGGATCTGCGCTCAGACTGCCTTCATTTAAACCGCAGTGGTACGTATAAGTTAGGAAATTTGTTTGGAAGGGTAATAGGGAGGTACATTCAGGGAAACGGGATGGCCTAGGGAGCGGTGATAAGGGAACAGGGAACTGGAAATCAAGTAGGGATGACGTAAAATTGTTAGTGTTGAACTGTAGAAGAATTGTAAAGAAAGAAATAGAATTAAGTAATTTAATAGATATATATTTACCAGATATTGTAATAGGAGTTGAATCATGGCTGATAAATGATATATAATGGATGCAGAAATTTTCTCACGGCACTGGAGTGTGTATCGTAGAGATAGGATAGGAATGGTGGGAGGGGGAGTATTCATTCTCATGAAAGAAGAACTTGTAAGCTACGAAAAAGTTAAAGATGAGACACATGAAATTCAGGTGTAAGGCTCATTTCTAAAGATAATAGGCAACTTGATATATTTGGAGTGTACAGATCGGGAAAGGGTAGCACTGACGCGGATTCGGAATTATTTGATAGGATAGTCAGCTATGTGGGAAACGACATGGAAAGAAATGTGATTGTAGCGGTTGATCTGAATTTGCCAGATGTCAATTGGGAAGGAAATGCGAACGACAGGAAGCATGACCAGTAAATGGCAAATAAGTTAATATGGGAAGGACAGTTGATTCAGAAAGTGATGGAACCAACCAGAGGGAAAAATATCCTGGATGTGGTGCTCATAAAACCAGATGAGCTCTATAGGGAAACAGAAGTAATAGATGGTATTAGTGATCAAGAAGCTGTTTTTATGGTAGTTAAAAATAAATGTGATAGAAAGGAAGGTCTTAAAAGTAGGACTATTAGGCAGTACCATATGGCTGATAAAGCAGACATGAGGCAGTTTCTAAATAGTAACTATGATCGGTGGAAAACGGTAAATAAAAATGTAAACAGACTCTGAGATGGGTTTTAAGAAATTGTTGAGGAATGCGAAAACAGGTTTGTACCTTTAAGGGTGGTAAGGAATGGTAAAGACCCACCTTATTATAATAGAGAAATAAGGAGACTAAGAAGGAGGTGCAGACTGGAAAGAAATAGAGTTAGAAATGGCTGTGGAAGTAAGGAGAAATTGAAGGAACTTACTAGAAAATTGAATCTAGCAAAGAAGGCAGCCAAGGATAGCATGATGGCAAGCATAATTGGCAGTCATACAAATTTTAGTGAAAAATGGAAGGGTATGCATAGGTATTTTAAGGCAGAAACAGGTTCCAAGAAGGACATTCCAGGAATAATTAATGAACAAGGGGAAGTGTGTATATGAGGATCTTCAAAAGGCAGAAGTATTCAGTCAGCAGTATGTAAAGATTGTTGGTTACAAGGATAATGTCGAGATAGAGGAGGAGACTAAGGCCAAAGAAGTAATATTATTTACATATGATAAAAATGACATTTACAATAAGATACAAAAGTTGAAAACTAGAAAAGCAGCTGGAATTGATCAGATTTCTGGAGATATACTAAAGACAGATAGAGTACCTTATCTGAAGTATTTATTTGATTATTGTTTGGTCGGAGGAGCTATACCAGATGAATGGAGAGTTGCTATTGTAGCCGCCTGTGTATAAAGGAAAGGGTGATAGACATAAAGCTGAAAATTACAGGCCAGTAAGTTTGACATGCATTGTATGTAAGCTTTGGGAAGGCATTCTTTCTGATTATATTAGACATGTTTGTGAAATTAATAACTGGTTCGATAGAAGGCAATTCCGTTTTAGGAAAGGTTATTCCACTGAAGCTCAACTTGTAGGATTTCAGTAAGATGTAGCAGATATCTTGGATTCTGGAGGTCAAATGGACTGTATCGTGATTGACCTGTCTAAAGCATTTGATAAGATGGATCATGGGAGACTACTGGCAAAAATGAGTGCAATTGGACTTGACAAAAGAGTGACTGAATGGGTTGCTGTATTTCTAGAAAATAGAACTCAGAGAATTAGAGTAGGTGAAGTTTTTTCTGACCCTGTAATAATTAAGAGGGGAATTCCTCAAGGCAGTATTATCGGACCTTTATGTTTCTTATATATATAAATGATATGAGTAAAGGAGTGGAATCGGAGGAAAGGCTTTTTGCGGATGATGTTATTCTCTATAGAGTGATAAATAAGTTACAGTATTGTGAACAACTGTAATGTGACCTCGAAAATGTTGTGAGATGGACAGCAGGCAATGGTATGTTGATAAACGGGGTTAAAAGTCAGGTTGTGAGTTTCACAAATAGGAAAAGTCCTCTCAGTTTTAATTACTGCGTTGATGGGGTGAAAGTTCCTTTTGGGGATCATTGTAAGTATCTAGGTGTTAATATAAGGAAAGATCTTCATTGGGGTAATCACATAAATATGATTGTAAATAAAGGGTACAGATCTCTGCACATGGTTATGAGGGTGTTTATGGGTTGTAGTAATGATGTAAAGGAGAGGGCATATAAGTCTCTGGTAAGACCCCAACTAGAGTATGGTTCCAGTGTATGGGACCCTCACCAGTATTACCTGATTCAAGAACTGGAAAAAATCCAAAGAAAAGCAGCTCAATTTGTTCTGGGTGATTTCCGATAAAAGAGTAGTGTTACAAGAATGTTGCAAAGTTTGGGTTGGAAAGAATTGAGAGAAAGAAGAAAAGCTGCTTGACTAAGTGGTATGTTTCAAACTGTCAGCGGCGAGATGGCGTGGAATGACATTAGTAGACGAATAAGTTTGAGTGGCGTTTATAAAAGTAGGAAAGATCACAATATGAAGATAAAATTGGAATTCAAGGGGACAAACTGGGGCAAATATTCATTTATAGGAAGGGGAGTTAGGGATTGGAATAACTTACCAAGGGGGACGTTCAATAAATTTCCAATTTCTTTGAAATCATTTAGGAAAAGGCTAGGAAAGCAACAGATAGGGAATCTGCCAACTGGGCGACTGCCCTAAATGCAGATCAATTTTGATTGATTGATTTTTATTGATTGATTGATTGATTGATTGATTGATTGATTGATTGATTGATTGATTGATTGATTCTGCGCTGCTATTCCTACAGAAAATGTTATGAATGACTTGATGTCATTTTCCTAAGAAAATCTCAACATTAGCTTCCGATGGATGGTACACGGTTAACAGAATTACTCTTTTATCATAGTGAAGCTTAAAGTCCACTGAAGTTAGTTCAGATTCTAATTCAGAATTATGCACTTCAAGATCCTTCCTTTCTTTGCAAACAAGTCCTGACTTAGCGAAAATACAAACTCCCCCGTGCTCTTTATTAACCTGACTGTAATTACTTGCCAGATAATAACCCTCGATATTAATCATAATAATGTTATTTGTTTTACGTCCCACTAACTACTCTTATACGGTTTTCGGAGACGCCGAGGTACCGGAATTTAGTCCCGCAGGAGTTCCTTTATGTGCCAGTAAATCTACCGACGTGAGGCTGATGTATTTGAGCACCTTCAAATACCACTGGACTGAGCCAGGATCGAGCCACTCAGCCTGGCACCTTTGATATTAATGAGTTCACGTTCATTATTATTACACCAATGTTCATCCAAGCAGATAAACATAACATCCTCTATTGAATTTAAAATTACACGTAATTCTAAAATATTATTTTTAAGACATTGAATGTTCTGATGAAATATTTTGAACTGCCTGTTCTCACCCTCCAGGTCATTATTTCATTCTGGATCCACATTCTGGATTGAAATGTTATGGGGTCCAGAATCTAACACATGTTTCCCGGACTAGGTAGTTCTAGGACAGTCATTTCTTGATCTTTACTTGTTTTGATGTTACTTATTAACTTGCTTACATATTACTTCCCATGTCTATTCATGTGCATGCCATGCCTTGTATGAGAAGTTCGGTTTAATTTACTGATGTCTGATAGTGTAACATTTTTGAAATGAGTGCATATTTGCCCGAATTTCTCATTTGTGTCCGTGACAGCTTTATTCACAATTGACCAGTCAGTTAAATCATGTCTGTGGGGGCACATTTGTCACTATCACATTTGTATGGGTCAGCTTACCTAGAGTCCTTTTCAGAATACTTGCGGCCTGATGGTCTCCATTTCTCGCTATATCGTTGGTTCCGCCGACAATAACTATGACGTCATTTGACGAGAGTTTATCAGCATTTCTCAAGAGGTGTTTCACTACTTCTGAAAAGGGGGCACCTCGTTGAATGACACCTGTAACCTCACTGTCGGCTCGCAGTTCTGCTAGATTTGCTGATAGGCCTCGACTATGACTGTCACCAAACAGTGTCACTTTCTTCTCCTTCTTAACTTTCTCGATCACGTTATCGGCGTGAATTCAGTGTTTTTTCGTCGAAGAACTCTCGTCTTAGGAGAAAGAAGTGCTTCCTTGCTCTTCCCAAACTTCGCGTGAAGCGCTCGTGCAGAGTTTGTAATGAATAAATTTTCTGTAATATTTTAGGCTATATCCTGCCTCTACCGGGTGAGTTGGTCATGCGGTTTGGGGCGCGCAGCTGTGAGCTTGCATGTGGGAGATAGTGGGTTTGAACCCCACTGTTGGCAGCCCTGAAGATGGCTTTCCATTGTTTCCCATTTTCACACCAAGCAAATGCTCGGGCTGTACCTTAATTAAGATCATGGCCACTTCCCACTCCTAGGCCTTTCCTCTCCCATCATCACCAATAAGACCTATCTGTGTTGGTGTGATCTAAAACAGATTGTAAATTAGTTTTCTCTTTTTAATCCTGAATTTTAATCTTTCACTACTATAAACTGCAGCATTTCTGGAGATGCAAGAGGCAGGAGAAGGAATTTCTTTGACAATTTCCCTCACTTAGTGATCTGCAGCAAACAGAATTGTGTGCAGCTTGGAATTTTAGTTCTCACGTGCTTTTTTTCCAGTATTTACACTGAGTGATTCTTGAAATCTGAAAGAAGTTCTGCACATTTTGTGTATAGTAATGTTTAAAAATAAGAGGTTTTTTTTCATCAGTGGTTAACATGAAAATCTGAATAACAGAAATTTAGTTCGTTTTTCAGTAATTTGATCACCTGATACTCACTGGATGTGTAAGTGTATTATCTAGTACTTATGTAAGCACCTAACATATATTTTTCTGAGTAAAATAGTATACAGTAGGTCAAGTATTTCTGTTTCTGAAAGTGATTTAATGATAGTTTTAATTTGTGTACAATGCCTCAGTAAATGGCCTAGCATTCAAATGAAAACACTTACAGGATTAACAGGCTGGCGTTTACCTATAAAACTTATTAAGGATGCCCTATATGAAGTCGTACTTGCAGTTTTTGAATTTTATTCTAAAGAGTGGAAGAAAGATTACCTCAGAACGTTTTTTAGTACTGATGGTTTTCTCTTATACTGCTACTAGAGTACATAAATATTTTCTATTGATGTAAAACACATACATACGTACATACATACATTACCATTATTGACAGTTATGCTTTCAGCGTTCAGTCTGCAAGCCTCTGTGAATTCACTAAACGTCGCCACAATCCCTTATTTGCAAGTAGTGCTGTGGCCTCATTTAGTTCTATACCTCTTATCCTTAAATCGTTAGAAATTGAGTCTAACCATTGTCGCCTTGGTCTCCCTCTACTTCTCTTACCCTCTGTAACAGAGTCCATTATTCTCCTAGGTAACCTATCCTCCTCCATTCACCTCACATGACCCCACCACCGAAGCCAGTTTATGCATACAGATTCATCCATCGAGTTCGTTCCTAACTTAGCGTTTATCTCCTCATTCCGAGTACCCTCCTGCCATTGTCCCCACCTCTTTGTGCCAGCAGTCATTCTCGGTACTTTCATGTCTGTTACTTCTAACTTATGAATAAGATATCCTGAGTCCACCCAGCTTTTGCTTCCGTAAAGCAAAGTTGGTCTGAAAACAGACAGATGTAAAGATAGTTTCGTCTGGGAGCTGACTTCCTTCTTACAGAATTCTGTTGATCGCAACTGCGAACTCACTGCATTAGCTTTACTACACCTTCATTCAATCTCACTTACTATATTACCATCTTGGGAGAACGCACAACCTAAATACTTGAAATTATCGACCTGTTCTAGCTTTGTATCACCAATTTGACATTCAATTCTGTTGAATTTCCTGCCTACTGACATCAATTTAGTCTATATAGAAATTATAAATAATTATAAATTATAAATAATAATCAATTTAGTCTTCGAAGGCCAATTTTCATACCATACTCATTGCACCTATTTTCAAGTTCCAAGATATTAGACTGCAGGCTTTTGGCACAATCTGCGATGAAGACAAAGTTGTCAGCATAGGCCAAACTGCTTACTACATTTCCACCTAATTGAATCCCTCCCTACCATTTTATACCTTTCAGCAGATGATCCATGTAAACTATGAACAGCAAAGGTGAAAGATTACAGCCTTGTCTAACCCCTGTAAGTACCCTGACCCAAGAACTCATTCTACCATCAATTCTCACTGAAGCCCAATTGTCAACATAAATGCCTCTGATTGATTTTAATAATCTACCTTTAATTCCATAGTCCCCCAGTATAGTGAACAACTTTTCCCTCGGTACCCTGTCGTATGCTTTCTCTAGATCTACGAAACATAAACACAACTGCCTATTCCTCTCGTAGCAGTTTTCAATTACCTGGCGCATACTGAAAATCTGATCCTGACAGCCTCTCTGTGGTCTGAAACCACACTGGTTTTCATCCAACTTCCTCTGAACGATTGATCGCACCCTCCCTTCCAAGATGCCAGTGAATACTTTGCCTGGTATACTAATCAATGAGATACCTCGATAATTGTTGCAATCCTTCCTGTTCCATTGCCTATAGATAGGTGCAATTACTGCTTTTGTCCAATCTGAAGGTACCTTACCAACACTCCATGCTAATTTTACTACTCTATGAAGCCATTTCATCCCTGCCTTCCCACTATACTTCACCATTTCAGGTCTAATTTCATCTATTCCTGCTGTCTTATGACAATGTAGTTTATTTACCATCCTTTCCACTTCTTCAAGCATAATTTCATCAACATGATTTTCCTCCTTCCCATGAGCTTGGCTGTTTGCAACACCACCAGGATGATTTCGTTTTACATTGAGAAGATGTTAAAAATATTCCCTCCACCTCTCCAGTGATTCCCTGGGATCTATTATGAGTTCACCTGAATTACTCAAAACACTGTTCATTTCCTTTTTCCCTCCCTTCCTAAGATTCTTTATTACTGTCCAGAAAGGTTTCCCTGCTGCTTGACCTAGCCTTTCCTCGTTATTACCAAAATCTTCCCATGACTTCTTTTTGAATTCAACAACTATTTGTTTCGCTCTGTTTCTTTCATCTATGTACAAATCCCTGTCTGCCTCGGCCCTTGTTTGGAGCCATTTCTGATAAGCCTTCTTTTTACGTTTACAGGTTGCTCTCACTTCATCATTCCACCAAGATGTTCGCTTTTTCCCATCTTTACACACAGTTGTTCCTAGGCATTCCCTTGCTGTTTCTACTACAGCATCCCTGTATGCCACCCATTCACTTTCTATATCCTGAACCTGCTTACTGTCTACTGTTTGAAACTTCTCACTAATCATATCCTTGTACTTCTGTGTAATTTCCTCGTCCTGGAGATTTTCTACCCTTATTCGTTTGCAGACAGATTTCACTTTCTCTACCCTCGGCCTAGAGATACTGAGTTCACTACAGATCAGATAGTGGTCTATATCATCGAAAAATCCGTGAAAAACTTGTTCATTCCTAACAGATTTCCTGAATTCAAAGTCTGTTAAGATATAGTCTATTATGGATCTGGTACCCCTAGCCTCCTATGTGTAGCGGTGAATAGCCTTATGCTTGAAGAATGTATTCGTAACAGCTAAACCCATACTAGCACAGAAGTCCAACAAAGGCTTCCCATTCCCATTAGCTTCCATATCTTCCCCACATTTACCAATCACCTTTTCGTATCCTTCAGTTCAATCCCCAACTCTCGCATTGAAATCGCCCATTAGCACTATTCTATCCTTGCTGTTGACCCTGACCACGATGTCACTCAATGCTTCATAAAACTTGTCAACTTCATCCTCATCTGCACCCTCACATGGTGAATACACAGACACAATTCTTGTCCTAATTCCTCCAACTGACAAATCTACCCACATCATTTACCTGCCTAACACAAACTATGTTGCGTGCAATGATATTCCTGATAAACAGCCCTTCCCTTTCTAACACCCGTCAAGTACACTTTATAATCTCCTATCTCTTCCTTGTTTTCTCCCCTTACCTGAATATCACTTACTACTAGCACATCCAGATGCATGCTCGTTGCTGACTTGGAAGCCCCATTAATATTGATAGCTTCCCATCGAATTCCATTTTTCTCACCACGTTGTATCCAAGGAGTTCCTCGCCTGTCAAATGGGAGTGGGACTCCGTTGCTCGCATAGGTCCGAGGCTTGCTTAAAATGTTTTGGGCTCGGTAAATGCCTGAAGCAGGATGCTGCCCTACTTACACGTAGTCCAACTGAGGATCTCTCCTCTAACAAGTTAGGGACCAGCGGTGGATTTTATGGTCGTAGCCGCCTGAGCACAAGGAGGGCCATGACTCAGAATATTTCCAAGATGCAACTGGTATCCCGACTCTCAGGACCACTTACTAGGCCACTCAGCCGTTGCCCATGGGTCATGAACTAGGACGTGAATATAGTAACCAACACCATGAACCATATGTAAAAAGTAAATTAAATGTCGCCCCGACTTGCCTGCACAAATACACACAGTTGGAATCCGCAACATACATTTTTACAGGGAAAAATGTTCCAAATAATTTTTACGTGCAAGAAACGTTGAACAAATCCACAAAAAATTACACAGGATTTTACAATTTTCCAAGTGGTAACATAGTCAAAGCACATTCTGTGTTGTAGAAATGTAGCCACCCATTCAACCACTCTTTTGTCTAGTCCAATTTTCATTAGTAATCTCCCAAAATCTACCGTATCAAAAGCCTTTGATGGGTCAGTTGCGGTACAGTCCATTTTACCTCCTGAATCTTAAATGTCTGCTATATCTATTTGTTTCCTACAAGTTGAGCCTCACTGAAATAACCTTTCGTAAACCCGATCTTCGTCTATCAAACCGGTTAGTAATTTCACAGACATATCTAATATAATAACAAATAATGCTTTCCCAGAGCCTGCGTACACCTTGTTTAATAGTGTGGGGTTTTTTTTTTTTACAGGCGTGTTATAGTGCAATGACACACTGGAAAGCTTCTAAGTTACATTTAATTTGGTTGACACTGGAAAGTATGGCTTCCTTCTTAATAAAGATATGGCACTATACACCTGCCCATTGCCTTTAATATATCCCCAGAAATCTTATCAATCCTAGCTGCATTTTTGATTTTCACTTTCTGTAGATATCTTTATTATCATAGGTAAATTTAAATAAGTCTCCAGTATTAGTCGTCTTCTCTATCTGAACATTATCATCATATCCAACTATCTCTTTGTCGTTCCAACTGAAAAAGAAAAAAATGTACGTTACAAAAGCCAAAGTGTCCTTCTATGCTTTAGCGTTACAATGTACAACAAGAGCATTATCAAGTATTCAAAAAGGCTTCTCTCCACATCAGATGAGGTTACTGGTTCCCATTTCAAACACGTCTGACTGTGAACATTCTTTCTTCATTGCGCTCCAGATCTCCATTGCCACTCATTTGCAGAAGTTAACTGTACTCCAGATTTTTTGATAAGATGTTTTTTAATTTCACTAAAACTTATTTCCTCAAGCTTCTCACAGCCTTCATGAATGTCCTGCAGAGCTGATAGAACTGTTACATTTTTATTTCCAAGTTTCATGTTTGTGGGACTTAACCCATTTATGCCCGTAACCCATTTATGCTTATATTTTGTATATGAGGCTCAAACATAACAATTAGTACAAATTTTACGTTATTGCGTATTCTGTATAGTGAAAATAGCATCGGTCGAAAACGACCCAGTGGGCATGACACATGACCTCTTATGTAGCTGTGATCAAGATTTTATGGTTAATTATTTTAAATGCAGGAATAATCTTGAACCAAATAAGTATATTCTTATCTAATAAAGTTACAAATAACACATGTTACTCAGAGTTCACTTGTTCTGAATTAGTTTTAAAAATTGTTTCACATACACTGCTTAAACATTTTGAGGTTTCACAATACACAGGAATTACATATGATGGAAAGCTGCTAAACACTTGTCATGCAGTGGAACAGAGTACTTCTTACAGGCTTTCACTGGGGTTTTTTTTGAGCACTGGGCACATCTTCTACGCAGCTGATCAGTGAGAATAATATGTTGAGCTGCATTGGTCTGGATAGGATCTTCAACTCTCCTTCTACGCTGCAGATGTTGATGAGGTCCGGGACTCAGGCATGGTTTACCATACATTGTTAACAAGGCTCCGACTACAGCTCATTGAAATCCTAAAGCATCCAGGGACAACCCTACCTTTCTACTCAGAAGCCAGGCGTTGTTCATCGACACATCCAGCAACCCCAAAATAATTGGAATGTACCATTTTTTTTTTTCCCTCTCATGGAGATCCTGTAATTTGAAACGTTGTTACCCAGCTGGTCAACACTGCCCATTCCCTTGTTATATTTAGAAAACAAAAAGGGTTGACTCACTTCGATCTTCTTCCTTTGAATGTAGGAATATCTCTTTGCTTGCTGAAGTTGTAGTACCCCATGTTCATTAGAGAGCATAGTCACAACGTTATTGTCTTTCTACTTCACTGCAGTTATGGCATTGTCATCGTGTCATGTCTTAGCATCTGTCAAAGGACATTTCTCAGTTCTGTTATCTCTAACGGTCCCGGTTCCATGCAATCCCCTCTTGCCAAGCTCGGTAAGGAGCCTAACGGAAGTGAAGAAGTTATCAAAATATAAGGAGAATGTTGCATTAGGCTTGTGGAACATCACAAAATCCAAGAACAACGGACTGACCTAAGTTAGTGGCATGTGTTGTCGCGTCTCCAGTCTTTCGACCCTGATAAATGTCCATGTGAATACCATATTCATTAGGATTTGCTAAAACCCATGCTTTTAATCCAAAGCTTGCCTCGTATAAACTGCTTGCAGCCGTGCCTTCCAAAATAGGATATCATGCATTTATCAGCTGAGAGATCTTTCTGGATGGGAAAGTTTTTTGAAAAGGACTCATGCAAAGAATTTAGCATAGGTCGGACTTAACCCATCTTGTCTCTTGCAGGAAGATTACTACTGTCTGCTACATGAAGATATCGGAAAATTTCTTCAAAACTGTTACGTCTCATTGCATTTGACACGAAATCTTTATGTACATTATTTTGTGTCTCCCAATACATTCGTCATCTGGGCAGTACTGCGTAACCACTTAATAACAATATACCATTGAATGTATGCATATCCGCAAGAGACACTGCAAAAGTTGGATTATTCTTAAGGCGGGATTCCACTGAGGCAACATTTGGGCGACTGGCAACAAATGTTGCTCTTTGTAGCATGCGGCTTGTTGTCAGTCGGGCACAAAAGATGTGGTATGCTACACGTGTTGCCGGGTGTAGCATGCGTCACTTGTGGAGACTTGTCGCCAACTACAAACGTTATTCCATCAAGGCAACCAAGACAACAGTTCCTCACTCGACTTTGACCGGCTGGTGACAGTTATACTTCCTTGTTTTGAATTTCTCAACCTATCATCTCACGGATCATCCCGGAAACGTGCATGGCACGGAGTGATCCAACTGATAAGGCATGGAGCCCTTGGCAAACAAACCACGTCGGAATTTTCAAGAGGCGAAAGCCATTAGTGAGGATTTTTTGGAGTACTTTGTCAGATGAAGGTCATGTACCATGACAGAATTTGTACGCCTGGTCATGTACCATGACAGAATTTGTACGCCTAGAGGTACGGGAAGATTTAGAAACTTCTTGTTCACTGGAATTTAATTATATTTAAAAAAAATAAAATGTATTAGATTTAAGCAGAATATCCTAACCCTATTCTGATTATTTTACCCCCTTATAGTTCACATTTCTAGTACAGTTATACTAGGAGAATGAAAGATAACTCGTGGCAACTATGAAAATAAGTAGACAAAATACCATGGCACTACAGCCCTTGAAGGGCGACCGCTGCTCAGCCCGAAGGCCTGCAGATTACGAGGTGTCGTGTGGTCAGCACGACAAATCATCTCGGTCGTTATTCTTGGATTTCTAGACTGGGGCCGCTATCTCACCGTCAGATAGCTCCTCAATTCTAATCACGTAGGCTGAGTGGACCTCGAACCAGCCCTCAAGCCCAAGTAAAAATCCCTGACCTGGCCGGGAATCAAACCTGGGGCCTCCGGGTAAGAGGCAGGCATGCTACCCCTACACCACGGGGCCGGCAATAAGTAGACATAGTGAGGAAGAAAAAGACTATGATGAAACAGTGTTGGATGACTGCGTGATTAGAGTAGCAGCGAAGAATATCCGAATAAAAAGTAGATTAATTGTTGTGTGTTAAGTGTAGAAAGAGAACCATTTGTTGTTATGCTATTAAACGACGTATTTATGAGAAATCCATAGCCATGGAAATGCCATAATATACTGATATGTAGAATTTATTATTATTATTATTATTATTATTATTATTATTATTATTATTATTATTGTTCGTTGTTTGTTATTATTATTATTATTATTATTATTATTATTATTATTATTATTATTATTATTATTATACAATAATGTTATTGGCTTCAAGTCCCACTAACTACTTTTACGGTTTTCTGAGTCGCCGAGGTGCTGGAGTTTAGTGCAGCAGGCATTATTTTACGTGCCAGTAAATCTACCGACACGACGCTGACGTAGGTCTACTAGAACACCTTCAAATACCACTGGACTGAGTTAGAATCGAACCTGCCAAGTTGTAGTTAGTACTATGATGTCATTAAATTCTATTTTAATAGTTATCTCTAATTTATTTATTTCTAGTGCAAACTATTGCCAGTACTAATAAGGATAAAACCAGGAACTGAATAATAATAATAATAATAATAATAATAATAATAATAATAATAATAATAATAATAATAATGACTTTACGTCCACTCTCTACTTTTGCGGTTTTCGAAGACGCCGAGGTGCCGCAATTTAGGCCCGCAGGAATTCCTTTAAGTGCTACCGACACGAGGCTGACGTATTTGAGCACCTTCAAATACCACCAGACTGAGCCAGGATCGAACCTGCCAAGTTGGGGTCAGACCAGCGCCTCAACCGTCTGAGCCACTCAGCCCGGTGGGCATTGAATAAATCACAATTTTATTTACGAAAGTTCATAAACAGATAACTAATTTCATTTATTAGAGGAAAACAGTAGCATAAAATCAATTCACCACACGTTCCTTATTGTCACCTGACATTTGAAACATCGATCTCAAGAAGAAAGGTAAGTAGATTATACGCGAACCACAGATTTCCTCTCAATGGAGAAGCAACACCAGTTTTCATTTTCTGAATTTTTTATGCTCTCGGTGGAAAGCTGAACGCATTTTTAAAATTTTCTCCAGTTCGTGGACACAGCAGTCAATTTTTCTGGGGGCCATTTTAACGTTTGCTTTCTTTTCTACTGTTTTTATAATCACTCAATGTTACATTCCGCAATTCCGGAGCATTGAGATAATCCCCAATTAAATTCGCAGTGTTTTCAATAGCCCACTTCATCTTGTCGCACAGAAATTGTAGCACCGATCCACACACTGTTGGATCCCGGGCGACACTGTTCGACAAGCATATTTTTGAGGCATGCGGCACCAAAGAGTGTTCGATAGATGGCAACATGTCTCATGCCACACAGCCGCACGCTACATGTCGTGCCGTGTTTCTTCAATTGAAAGTCGACTGCAGCATGCTTCACTGTTGCTTGCTCCATGTCGCTCAAATGTTGCCTCAGTGGAATCCCGCCTTTAGAAACTGCATACATAACCGTGTGCTTCACTATATCAAGGATAAGTTTGTTATGTAAGTATAGTTTTAAAAAATCAACTTTTTCACTCGCAGTAAGCGGTGGTACACAGCATGGTAGAAAGTTTTTGTGGGGAGCAGTTATGGAATCCCCTAATTTTGATATCCTATTTGTTCCTGCCTTTTTTGGATGCTGGTGCATTGGTCCCCCTTTGGATCCTTGTGTACCTGTAAAGACAGTCTCTTCGTCTGCCGAAGGAGCTGCGAAGCATGGAGGAATATTTTCAACAGTTTCATTCACATAATTTCTGCAGAGGCTTCCAACAGCCCATGACTCAAACGATCTGGGTCGATGCATTCATCTTCTCCGGAGTCGCCATCTGTGTCGACTCCCTGATCATCTGGAGGCGAGATGTAGATATCGATATCACCTGGAATATATTCCTCTTCTAGCAGTGCTATTACTTCATGAGTCGATAGGCCACTATAAACAGGAAAAGAAATGGATTGGAAATAGGTCAGTAAATATGGCATGTAACACATGAGATATTCAGAATGACTCTGATATTTTTTACTATTAATTCCTAAATACAGCAGTGATCCTAGAATTCATATTTCTAAAATATTTGTTCTAATGTTACATAAATGCTGCAATTGTGTAATAATGAAATGTCGTATGGCTTTCAGTGCCGGGATATCCCAGGATGAGTTTGGCTCACTAGGTGCAGGTCTTTCTATTTAATGCCCGTAGGCGACCTGCGCGTTGTGATGAGGATGAAATGATGATGAAGACAACACATACACCCAGCCCCCATGCCATTGGAATTAACCACTTAACGCTAAAATCCCCAACCTGGCTGGGAATCGAATCCGGGACCCTTTGAACCGAAGGCCAGTATGCTGACAGTTCAGCCAACGACTCGGACTTTGTAATAATGATATGGCATGATAAGAGCGCATGATATTTATAACTCCCCAACTTCAACAAAAATGTTACTTTTACATCCTGCCCACTGGGTCGTTTTCGACCCATCCATAATTTGGCCAGTTATAGCCATTAAACCATAAGATGTGCAATAGATTTTATATATGCTAAATAATCTCAGTAGTATACAAATGCAAAATATATTATTCAATTATATAAGACTTAAACAAGGATGTTCTGAAGCTCGACATGCTAGCTGGAGAAGACTTTTCGATTCACCAACACACTTGCACATCTAGCTCAAGAATGAAAATTGCCTACAGTGTACCAAAAGTGACAATGTGCGAAGTGCATTATAGAGAGTGCAGCTGACTAGGTAACAAACATCAACAATGGATAGACAGTTACTAATATAATTTTAATATCACTGGGTCGTTTTTGACCCAGTGGACATTGAGAACAAAGTTCGATTCAAGTTTCCTTGAACTCCTTTCGCACCCATTAATATACAAAGCATCATTTATTTATTTATTTATTTATTTATTTATTTATTTATTTATTTATTTATTCATTCATTCATTATATACAGCTGAAGGAGGACCACTTTACACTAATAATATA
Source organism: Anabrus simplex (assembly GCF_040414725.1). NCBI lineage: Eukaryota > Metazoa > Arthropoda > Insecta > Orthoptera > Tettigoniidae > Anabrus > Anabrus simplex. Next base: position 42,492,856 of record NC_090266.1, on the reverse strand, counting down.
ACAAATTTAAATAAGTATAATAAGATAACAATCAGTATAAACAACAATATTAGTTATCAACAGTAAATTAACAACAATAGCAATGTAAAAACAGTGGCAACGATAACTGGCAAGGTTCGGTTACTGAGTTAGCAAGAAGAAAGGTCATGGGTTGAAAGGACGGAAGAAAATGGAAACCCAGAGAGGACTTCAAAGGAATCACTTAATTTTGTGTTTGAATTATGTGAAGCGTGTGAACATGTCAATATCAGGTTGTGAGTTACCAAGAGTTGGGAGACAGTGGAGGAAAGAGCATTGTTGCAAAGTTGGGCACAGGCGGGATGCATGATTAGTTATGCCGGTTGCATGTTGGGTGGGGTGGGGAATGTGTATAGGGAAGTATATTGGAAGACTATTGAATTCGGTATGGCCATTTATTATTTTATGTAGGTAACAAAGATCGGACAACTGCAAGTAGTTCTCAGGTCAATTATACCCTAAGTCGACAAACTTGACCATATCTGTCCTTAATTGGTCCTTATTGACTCATAATAACAATAATGTACAACGGGTGATTGTTTGGTCCAAAAACTATGTCAACAAAATAAAGAATAGTATCATCAACAAACCTAAACACATCTCGAAAAACAGAAAGAAAAGAAAAAAACATGTAGTAATCGCATATCGGAACAGGCATTCATACGATCTGGCTAACACATTTAAGAAACTCAATATTCGAGTAGCATACCGTACTAATAATAATAATAATAATAATAATAATAATAATAATAATAATAATAATAATAATAATATGTTCGCAAATTCAAGCAAGATTAACACAGACAACCACAAAATAAAGAATCATCAACAAACCAAAAACACATCTCGAAAAACAGAAAGAAAAGAAAAAACATGTAGTATTCAGATATCGGATAATAATAATAATAATAATAGACAGACAACCAATTCAATAAATCGGTAATATACAGACTGACGTGTCAAAACTGTAACCAAAAATACATCGGACAATCAGGAAGAAATATAGCCATTAGATATAAAGAACATATAAATGCCAAAAAAGTACGGAAAATATTCAGCTATGTGCAAACACATGCATGAAAATAATCATTCATTCATCAACATCGAACAAGACATGAAATTAATACATTCAGCAAACAAACGTCCTGGAGAAATTAGAAATTTACATAGATCAGAAACAAAATATTGACAACAATTTAAACGAACACATTAAAGAAGAAAATCCGTTATTTAAGTTAGCTAACCAATATGTGAAGAGAAAGAAAAAGGACAATAGATAGCATCAATTATAACTGTCAGACCCACCGCTTAAATTGTCAGGTTTTATGGGTAATATACTTTCTGTTAGTGGCTAGCCGGCAAGCGGATCGATTTCCTCCGCTTTATCATTTTAGGTAAGTCCTAATATTTTTATATCATAAAGTATCTGAATATATATTTTAACTAGGTAAAATAGCTTTTCTTTCTTTATTCTTTTTTATAGTACTAGAGGAGCATTTGCAGAAACATAACGGGAGGTTTGTTCCGCTCTGATTCAAAAAGTCCGGTCCTGCAACAATCAAGCAAATGCCATCTGCTCTGACGGCACATGCATGGCTAAAATTTTTAATATGTATACAACGATGACCATATCAGTGCAACCTATAAGGGTATTAACTTCCAAGGATGTCAAATTGGACGATAAGATGGTAGCTTCATAGTGACAACACAATGCAAGCAGTGACAAGTAACATTTTATCAGTGGCTGACACAGCTAATGGATCCAAACAGGGTGATGATACACGTTGTATGAGTGTAAAGGATAGGAGGAATGAGTGGACGATTCAAGAGTGTTTTTAAAATGTTCCATGTCTTACGTGTTGGGTTACAACAGGCATTATTATACAAAAATGCAAAGTGTACATATAGTGTTCTAGAGTTGAGTTTATACAGGACAATGCTTAATGTTAATGTGATAAGATGTTATATCTTGAGACTTGGGTAAGGTAGATTTTGATGTAAATACACTGACGAAGGGAGTTATAGCTCCCAAAACATGTACGTATAAATTATTCAAATATTAATAATATATTGACAGGGCGGACCAAACAATCACCCGTTGTACATTATTGCAATTATACCCAGGTAGTTCAAAATGTTAGCTTTAGTTGTATTCTTAAAATCAGGATCGTGGGTTTTAACAATAAAAGTGAAAAATGTTAAAAAATACTGTTTAGTTGAGATATGTTTGTTATAGCAGATAATGACCAAATAGGTGAACATAAGTCAATAATGGGGAGAACATAGGAGACTAAGTATAATTTTAAGGCATTAATATCATTATTTTCAGTGAACCTCTAAAGAATGCCTAGGATACACACATCTCTGAATTTTATTGACTTGGTATGAGCAGAGGAAGTCAGTTTACAGTCTGTTATAACACTTAGGTGTCTTACCTGAGAAGTGAATTGAAGTGTGTTTCCCTGGATGGTATAGGCAGTTTTCATTACTTGCTTTAACAGTGATAAAGATATTATGTTACACTTATTAGTTTAGCTCTCCGAGGACTGATTTTACAAGCTCAAAATTGTCTCCATAATAGTATGCTGCAACCAGTCAAGTACACTCTCTGATGAACACTGGTTGCAGAGATAGTGGCAAATCAGCGGCACACTATTTTAATAAACTCATATAGGTCGGCCGCTCGTTCTTGGCCGGCCACTTGCGCGTGGGAACAATAGAGTGAGTCTAGAAGATCGTGTGACTTACCCATGCCAGTCTTCGGGCACCCTTCACTCCGTTCGTACGTCACCGCGCTGTAGGCTGTAAAACAAGCAGTCAGAGTAAAGCAAAGCAAATTTCAGTTCACACGAAATCTTTATACACGTGATTCTTTACACTAAAATATTCACATCACTAGTAGGCATTACTGTACGTTCCAGTTAACTAAAAATATAGTACATTTTCTAACTTTCTACTCAGGTAAAGTACTAATTCACACGAGCTAATAGTGGAGGCTTTAATTCAGTTCCTCTACACCTGACATCGCTGTGTCCTCACTGTCTCTTGATTGAATGTTCTCTTCGGATTCATTGTCACCGTCACTGTCACTAATGTCACTACTGCCATTAACTGTGAATGCTCTTCTTTCAATCGCATCTTCGACTAGTCCTTCCATGCATAATATTCCAATTTTCCTCTGTGCGACGGCAAACCTTTCTCCATTCTTCTTTTCTGATTTCTGACAATCTTTCCCTGCACAAAGCGACAACATCGTCCATTTTAAAAGTGGTGTTCCTACTTCCTACCCATTGTTTCACATCAGCCCATATCATTTCTATGGGGTTTAAATCAGGATGGTATGGGGGTAGTCTCAAGGTAGTGTGCCCATGTCTTGTCATAATTTCATCTATGAGATACTGCTGATGGAGCGGTTTGTGCAATTTAATAATGTTATACAATTCGGCCTTTAGCATACTCTCTTCAAACGGAATTCCTTTCCCTCTAAGCCATGCTTTCATGGTGTCTTTCCTACTGTTAGAGGTTGGCGTTTTGTTCAGACGATAAGAAGCATTATCTATAACCAGCACAGAATTAGGTTGTAAATTTGGTATTAATTGTGCCGACAACCAGCGCTGATAATTCTCAGAGTTCATTTCATTATGGTAGTCTCCTGTCGACCGACCCGATTTGAACATTAATGGAGCGTTTGGTACAAAACCTGATGAGCCACCGGCATGAACGATTATTAATCTATTGCCTTTTGATATAGGTGTCATCAAATCTACTGCCGTGTCATCACTCTAGTTCTTAGGGCTTGAGTGGCTACTATGAATGCGAGACTCTTCTTCATAAACTACGGGACGACCCTCCTCTCGATATTTCTTAATCGCCTTCAGGAACTGTACACGCAAAGACCTACTGTCATGCCGTTCTATCAGAACAGCCCTGTTGTTTCTTGTCTTTTTCCATTTAAAACCCACATTCTTCAAGATAAGTTTTAAACTTGTTTTCCCTCCTGTAAACTTTATGCTAGCCTCATCCTGAAGTCTAGGAAGGAGTTTGCCGATTGTCGGCGCACATTTCTCTACAATATCAAAGTCATGCATTGTATTGGCGAATCACAGACACGTCGAAATTATCCACACCAGTGATACGTTTCCTTACGGTGTTCTTTTTCCCAGATGTTCCAAATGATGTTCCCGTTTCTTCAGTGGCTTCTCTTTCCCTAATAATCTGTCTCACAGATCGTTCAGGCACACGAGTCACCCTTACGACCCTTTCCTGAACTTTTTTCAAAGGGATCATCACTTCACCGGCCGCTGCTTCTCTCTTCATAAATTTGTGTACATTCGAAATAATTTCACATGACTGACTATGCAAGGTTTTCGACACTAATTTCGAATGAACGGGAGGCATTGTAAGAAAGTAAAAACGAATCACTAGTCACTATTCTTTGCGCGTGCGTTACTCTGCTGTCCGCACCCTGTCAGTTCGAGGAGAGAACTGAGACCATAATTATTATGCGCATGCCCTGCGCGGGGAGATCACTGCACACATCAAATGTACTGGTTACCGTAGTGGGAAGAAACCTATAGGCTCGCTCTGGGTGGAGAGACCACTGCGCACGTGAATTGCACCGGCCAAGAACGAGTGGCCAAGCTATACAACTGGATGCTTTATTGAACGTTTTACCACGCAAGTTGGCTGTGCGGATTAGGGGCGCACAGCTGTGAGCTTGCATCCGGGAGATAGTGGGTTCAAATCCCACTTTCGGCAGCCCTGAAGATGGTTTTCCGTGGTTTCCCATTTTCACACCAGGCAGATGCTGGGGCTGTGCCTTAATTAAGGCCATGGTCGCTTCCTTCCAACTCCTAGACCTTTAATATCCCATCATCGCCATAAGACCTGTCTGTGTCGGTGCAACGTAAAGCCACTAGCAAAAAAAAAAAAAAGAATGTTTTCTTAATGGATGCTATTACTCTGTTCACTTGTGGAAAAATACTCTTTACAGTTTCAGCAACACAGTGCATTCCGTGTGCTAAACAAATTAAATGAATCGTCTTGCTATACAGAACTTTCAACTCTTGGCATGTTTTAACCATATAAGGTGCAGCATATGAACTTAATAGATCCAGTTTTATCATATCAGTCTTCTCTCGGCAGCCCTGAAGATGGTTTTCTGTGGGTTTCCATATTCACACCAGACAAATGCTGGGACTGTACCTTAATTAAGGTGACAATGGCTTCCTTCTTATCCTAGCCCTTTCCTATCCCATCATTGCCATAAGACCCATCTGTGTTGGTGCAAAGTAAAGCAAATTGGAAAAAAAAAATATATATATATATATAGGATGGCATCAGGTCACAGGAGCACCACGGCATCATTAAAACTTTAGCTAGTGTGTGACTTAGATTTCTCAGAATGAACCGTTGTCAGTAAAAATTACTGTGATGGATCGCATTTTAAGGCAGCTACTATGACGTTAGCATGATTTATTAGTTTCATCTCCATGTTGATGATTTATGATGACAATGACATACCTGCCAAGTATTCCAGTTTTTCCATAAAATGTACGGGTTTTGATTATTCACACTTGTTTTCGCTTTCTGTGGTCAAATCGGATTTGTTTGACTTTCGATAGTAGCTGGTAATATGAGATGCGGCGTTTGAAATTTGACCGGTAAATGTAGCGATAATCACATTATCAATTATCACTGTGCTTTTAGTCACCTGTTCGACCTCAGCTGCTACTTCATTCACTGAGATGTTCTGAAACAAGTAGCAGGCTGTGATTTTGAAGAAATCAGTGAAAAGTAGCAGGCCGTGAATTTATATATAACCACTTTAGTAACTGTGTCGTGTTTCGTAGCAGCTGAAAGGCTTTGTTTGTGTGTGAGTGTTAGTAATATTGGCAGTAGTTCTGAAACTCGTGGAATTCTGTGACGAATTTGTAAGCGATTTAGTATTTTTAGTGGTGATCATAATGAGTTAAACTGCGGCATATTCTATTGAATTTCCTTGTTTTATACAATCGTGGAGAGGCAAAACATTTACATTCTGTTCCATGTGCTCGTGTGATATAAACGTTTCTCATGGAGGAAGAACAGAGTTAGTAAATGACATTAAATCTGTTAAACACCTCTCCAATACAAAATTTAAGGATGGCGGTCAGAAAATTAATTCGCTTTTTACCTCGTGGAGCTGACCTTGATATAGCAAGAGCGGAATGCTTGTTCACTTCATTTTTAATTTAACATAATATCCTGTTAACTGCTGCCGAACATGCTGGTGCTCTGTTTAGGAAAATGCTTCCAGGTTCAGAAATTGCAAAAAAATATGGCTGTGGTCATACAAAAACTACACACATTTTGAAAGAAATGGTTACGGACTCAAGAAGTGAACTCGTTGGTTACATGCAACGTGAACCATCTTTCCTTGTGTTGTACCCACCTTCAGTTCCAAGCTTTCTTCTCATAATTTGAAATTTTGTCCTTACATAAACCTGGATCCTGGAAACGGAAAGTAGATCATGTAAATTGAAAGGCTTACACATAAATGCAAAAAGCATGAAAAATAAATTTGATGATATCCAAATTACCTTAGAACAGTTTAAAGATGTAGATATTCTTGCAATCCCCAAAAATTGGTTAACCAACAAACTAACCTACGCTTTTGAAATAAAAAACTACATTTCTCATCATGTGGTAAGTGAGCAGATAGGTGGGGGTGTTTCGCTTTATGTTTCAAACAAATGGAAAAGCAGTGTCATAAAGGAAGTAAATAAATCTCATAGCACACTGCAAGTCATGTTTACAAAAGGAAATCTAAGATATGAAATTATTACCATCTATAACCCACAGGAAAGTAACTCGCCAAGTTTCATGTTCGATGTAGAAAATATCCTAAATAGTAGTTCAGGGCATACTTCAACAATACTTGGAGATACAAATATAGACTTGCTCTGAACCTCCAGAAACAGAACTTTGTATGACAATTTAATAACAACTTATGGCTATATAACATGAAATAACAAATACCCAACTAGAGTAACAAAAACAACCTCCACATTAATTGATCACATACTTGTCACAAACAGTAGTAAAATATGTCATGTATTCAGTATAACAAGTAACTTAAGTGATCACTACCTACAGGTATGTGAAATTATTAGTGAAAAATCAGTTCCAGAAGTACCAATAATCAAAGATAGTGGTAAGCAATTTGTAAATTACAACAAATTAAATCAGTATATCCTACAAAATAAATTTAACTGTGAGGAAATTGACATAAACACTTATTATAATAAATTTATTGAGTATATTAGCACGGGAATCGAAACCAGCTTAATTTCAATAAAAAGAAAGAACCCCAAAGACATTCCCCTAAAATCTTGGGTTACCCAAGAATTACTAACAGTTATTCACATCAAAGACTCGCTGTTTTCAAAAACTAAAGTAAAAAGCCCCTCTGCAGAAGTAATTGAAGAATACAAAAGAATCAGTAATAAAATAACCAAATTAAAAAGAGAGTTACGAAAAAGGTATTATGAACACAGATTAGAGAATTGCAAAAACCAAAAAGAAAAATGGTATGTAGTCAATGAAGTGTTAAATAGGAAGCTTAGACATCAACATGAAATCAGCCATCTTGTTGTGGTAAATTATGTCAGCATTACAAACACAGAGGACATATGCAATAATTTAAATGAACTATACGTTAACGTAGCTGAAAATACAAGAAAAGGTCTTCCTGAAGATGAGCAAGTTCATGGCAGCACAACAGCTGAAAGTTAAACTAATAGTATTTTCATGTCTCCAACTGATGAGTGTGAAGTGCTCAAAACTATCATTTCTCAAAAAAAAAAAAAAAAAAAACTTTAAGTAAGAGAAGGGAGAAAACTAGACTTACAGGATTATATAGAGCCTATACAGGAGAAGAAGCATGGGGAGATATCCGTGAGAGGCTTCAGTTGGAAAATAATTATATCGGCAGGACTGACCACAAATATAAAATTAGAAGGAATTTTAGCAGAAGCGATTGGGGTAAATTTTCATTCATTGGGAAGGGTGTGAAGGAGTGGAACAGTTTACCAGGGGTAGTGTTTGATCCTTTTCCAAAATCTGTACAGATATTCAAGAAGAGAATAAACAGCAACAGAGAAAATAAATGAAATGTTAGAGGGCATTCGACCAGTGCAGGTTATTGTATATAAAAAAATGTGTGTGAATAAATTAATTCCATCCCCTGGTCTAAGGAGTTTGGACAGCCAAAGTAGGGGACTGCCTGTAGGGGTGAAGTACAGTGGGGACTTCGAGGGCCCTGGGACCGCTACGGTAGCTGTGAAGGCCCTTCAGGAACTCTGAAAAGTGGTGGCAAAAGGGGCTCTGGTTAAGACGCAGCAGGTCGTTATGCTACTTAGGATCCAGAACGGGTAAAAAAAAAAAAAAAAAAGTAAATAAATAAATGCAATGTAAATATTAATGTTATACCAGTTGTATAGTATCATTTGAAGTAATTCCACATACTGTATATCAGTTGACTATATTTGTAAGTAGGACAGGATATATTATAAGTAGAATTTTGTAAACAATATAAATTTATTAAGGATGAGCTGTGTGTTTAATAGAAAACATTGTTAGCGTAAATTGTATAATATTGTATTATAGGAAAAATTTTCTTCTCTTGTTAATTTAATATTTAGTGCTTGACAATAATGTATTTTAGTGTACCATTTGCCACCGAGGTAGACACCTCATTTGCAAATAAAGAGATTTTGATTTTGATTTGAAAATAACCAATGACCGAGCTCGATAGCTGCAGTTGCTTAAATGCGGCCAGTATCCAGTATTCGGGAGATAGTAGGTTCGAACCCCCCTGTCGGCAGACCTGAAGATGGTTTTCCGTGGTTTCCCATTTTCACACCAGGCAAATGCTGGGGCTGTACCTTAATTAAGGCCACGGCCGCTTCCTTCCCACTCCTAGCCCTTCGCTGTCCCATTGTCGCCATAAGACCTATCTGTGTCGGTGCGACGTAAAGCCAATTGCAAAAAAAAAAAAAAAAATTAGATTGGTAAATTTTCTATGTAAAACTAATTACTTTTCCAATAATCAATATGGGTTTCTCTCAAATAGAGGAACTGATAATGCCATATTTGATACAGTAATAGATGTTTAAAAGACCTTAGGTGAAAATAAATTAGCGGCAGGACTACTCATAGTAGTTAAAACCTATTGAAATTATTTAAATTTTGTGCTTGCGTGTTCCATTTAGTGCTATTTATATATTGGTGTTTAGTGCTTGTTGGTGGAAATTGGGAGTAGTGTTATTTATTTGAATTTTATAACAAGTAATTCATTTGGTGTTCAGTAGATTACATTTTCTAGGTTAAGTAGGCTAGCTAGGTGTACTTTGTTTCGAATTTAGGTTTAGGAAATACGTTAGGAAGTAATATTAACTTTTAAAACAATATTTTTAAATATCTGTAGGTTCGTTGGTATAATACTTACAAAGGCAGATTATCATAAGGAGTTGTAACTCGTTGTAATTTCCGCTGCTACGTTTCCGATATTTCGTACAGATATCCATTCAAACTATCAAGAAGGTAATAATTTATTACATTAAATAACATGATAAGCCTGTAAACATCGATTTAAAGAGAATTCACGGTAATTTCACTGGATAATTACGGTACTTAACAGTTTGTTTGGATTGTTGACGATTGTTGCTACATGCACATGATAGTTGTGTAAATAAATACAAAGTCAGCTGATTCATTATTCCGATAATTTGTAGTCTTAGTTCCCTGCATACTTTGTACTTTCCACCTTCGTTTATTCATTGAGTAAAAGTTCATAATCAAATTCTTATATCGCAATAATATTGCACTTCAAGCCATGGTGTGGTTTTGACAGGAATTATAGTAGATAACCTCTTATTCTCAGCATTTAAGGACACTTTTATTCTCCGTCTCGCGTAGTGGGGAAAATAATACTAATCCACCAGCGGTAAAAGTTCATATAACCACATTTCAGCTGAAAATTGTAGTGTAGATACAGTATATATAGATAATGCCGTATCTTGCCTGCTATCTTCGTGTGTATCTACTATTAGAGCATAGTACTAATAATAATTTGTCTAAACATTTAGCTTTGTTGGTAATCTTTGAGTACAGTAGTTCTTGCAAATTTCATTTCTGTTTGTGCTTAGTAGTGACATACGGTACCGATATTGTATTTAGGATACTTCTGAAAGTAGCTTAAAAATTACTGTAGTGTACTGTACAGTAGTATACGAGTAATATCCTATCAGAATTTAGTGTGCTTATTTTATTATTGCAAAATACTTGTGCACTACTGGTGTAGGAGAGGTCCCCGTAGAAACCCTTACTAAAATTATGTTGTTGTAGTTAGGATAGGCTTAATTGCAGTTTAGAATTGTGTAGTTCTTGTGTATTCCTTTCGATATCCAGTAATTAACTGCAGTTTTTATTCTGTTAGGGGTTGTAGGATAAAAAATAGAGTACGACTAACTAGTATTGTAGTGTAGTCGTATATAAATTACCTTATTGTTGTGTGATCTTTGAGTAGTATCCCAGACAATATATCCCTCCGTTCATTTATTTTTTGCAAATAAGTTATATTATTTTTATTTTCATTTTTTTCCATAAAGAATGGCTAAGGAGCGCGAGTGTACGTACTGTGAGTGTGGCGAGGCATTAAGGGGTATGAGGGAGGATTTGGAGAGTTTGAGGGAGATAATTAGGATTCTCACAGAAGACAGGAAGGAAGATAAGACTCCCTCAAACAATGTACAGGTTACGGTAGGTGTGAAAGAGCGAGGGGAAGGAAAGGCTGAACTTGTAGAAGACAGGTGGTCTAATGTTGTAAGGGGAAGGAGATTGCAGGCTAAGGGCTCTATTCAGGATCAGAATTCAGGACAGGTGTCAGCGCAAAATCGGTATTAGTCACTCCAGGTAGAACAACACAGGGAAGGTGAGGGACAGCGAACTGTTGCTGAGATGTGTGGAAGTAGGAGGAAGGGAAAAGGTAGGAAAGGGAAACGTAGAGTAGAGGATAGGAAAAGACAGGTGGAACAGGGTCATGGGAAGGAGAAAAGGGAGGAGGAAGTAGCTTCTGCAGCTATCAGGAAAGATAGGGCTGACCAGGAGGGTAGGGGATCAAAGGAGGTGGGTAGGGTTGAGGCTCTGGTCATGGGGGATTCCATCGTTAGACACGTGGGGAAAGTGTGTGGAGGAAAGGGAACCAGGGTAGAATGTTATCCAGGAATTAGGTTGAGGCAGATGTTGAGGAAAGTAGAAGAGAGGGAGGAGGGGAAGGAGAAGGTGGTAGTGTTTCACGTTGGTACCAACAACGTAAAGCAAGCTGATATAAGTACCAACATAGTTGGAGATGTGTAGGATCTGGTAAATGCAGCACGGGTGAAATTTAAGAAAGTGGAGATTGTTATTAGTGGAATACTGTGTAGGAGGGATACTGACTGGAGGGTGATTGGGGATTTAAATGAGACTATGGAGTGGGTACGTGGGAAACTGGGAGTGAAATTTCTAGATCCTAACGGGTGGGTAGGAGATAGGGATCTGCGCTCAGATGGCCTTCACTTAAACCGCAGTGGTACTTATAAGTTACGAAATGTGCTTGAAAGGGTAATAGGGAGGTACCTTCAGGGAAACAGGGTGGCCTAGGGAGTGGTGATAAGGGAACAGGGAACTGGAAATCAAGTAGGGATGACGTAAAATTGTTAGTGTTGAACTGTAGAAGAATTGTAAAGAAAGAAATAGAATTAAGTAATTTAATAGATGTATATTTACCAGATATTGTAATAGGAGTTGAATCAAGGCTGAGAAATGATATAATGGATGCAGAAATTTTCTCACGCGACTGGAGTGTGTATCGTAGAGATACGATAGCAATGGTAGGAGGGTGAGTATTCATTCTGGTGAAAGAAGAATTTGTAAGCTACGAAAAAGTTAAAGATGAGACATATGAAATTCTAGGTGTAAGGCTCACTTCTAAAAATAGTAGGCAACTTGATATATTTGGAGTGTACAGACCGGGAAATGGTAGCACTGACACTGATTTAGAATTATTTGATAAGATAATTATCTATGTTGGAAATGATATGGAAAGGAATGTGATAGTAGCAGGTGATCTCAATTTACCAAATGTCAATTGGGAAGGAAATGCGAACGACAGGAAGCATGACCAACAAATGGCAAGTAAGTTAATATGGGAAGGACAGTTGATTCAGAAAGTGATGGAACCAACTGGAGGGAAAAGTATCCTGGATGTGGTGCTGATAAAACCAGATGAGCTCTATAGAGAAACTGAAGTAATAGATGGTATTAGTGATCATGAAGGTGTTTTTGTCATAGTTAAAAATAGATGTGATAGAAAGGAAGGTCTTAAAAGTAGGACTATTAGGCAGTACCATATGGCTGATACAGCAGCCATGAGGCAGTTTCTAAATAGTAACTATGATCGGTGGAAAACAGTAAATAAAAATGTAAACAGATTCTGGGATGGGTTTAAAGAAATTGTTAAGGAATGCGGAAACAGGTTTGTACCTTTAAGGGAGGTAAGGAATGGTAAAGACCCACCTTATTATAATAGAGAAATAAAGAGACTAAGAAGGAGGTGCAGACTGGAAAGAAATAGATTTAGAAATGGCTGTGGAAGTAAGGAGAAATTGAAGGAACTTACTAGAAAATTGAATCTAGCAAAGAAGGCAGCTAAGGATAACATGATGGCAAGCATAATTGGCAGTCATACAAATTTTAGTGAAAACTGGAAGGGTATTTATAGGTATTTTAAGGCAGAGACAGGTTCCAAGAAGGACATTCCAGGAATAATTAATGAACAAGGGGAGTGTGTATGTGAAGATTTTCAAAAGGCAGAAGTATTCAGTCAGCAGTATGTAAAGATTGTTGGTTACAATGATAATGTCCAGATAGAGGAGAAGACTAAGGCTAAATAAGTATTAAAATTTACATATGATAACAATGACATTTACAATAAGATACAAAAGTTGAAAACTAGAAAAGCGGCCGGAATTGATAAGGTTTCTGGGGATATACTGTACCCGCTCAAAGCCTGAGTCCCAACCAGCATTTATCTCAGGGAGTGTTACGGTCCGAATCCATCGCAACTAATACAATAAAAAAATATTTTGAGATATAAGATCTCAAACTAAATGTAAGGGCGCCATCTAATCAGTACTACAGGGGTTGAATGGGACACTCTAATCTTTAACTTTAAGGCTCATCATAAAAGCACACAAATTATATATATATATATATATTCAGATCAAAGGGAAATTATGAAGGCTCCGTCCTAGGAATGGGGACGGATATTTAAACGGTCACTAAGGGTTTACTATTCTACAAGAACAAGAACCTGGAACTGTTTCCTTGCAAATGCTAAAGGAGCATTTTATTTAAGTGAACAAATTAAATTTTACACACAATCAAAATCTGTTGACCCTTGATTTGCCGGTTTTTGGCAAATTATTCCTGAAAAATGATTACATAATACACTGACTGACAGAGCAAATGCAACACCAAGAAGGAGTGGTCAGAACTTTATGCCAATTGCAGGGTAGACTGACGTCACTGAGGTATGCTCATGATGTGAAATGCGCCGCTGTGCTGCGCACGTAGCGAATGATAAATGGGACACGGCGTTGGCGAATGGCCCACTTTGTACCGTGATTTCTCAGCCGACAGTCATTGTAGAACGTGTTGTCGTGTGCCACAGGACACTTGTATAGCTAAGAATGCCAGGCCGCCGTCAACGGAGGCATTTCCAGCAGACAGACGACTTTACGAGGGGTATGGTGATCGGGCTGAGAAGGGGAGGTTGGTCTCTTCGCCAAATTGCAGCCGATACCCATAGGGATGTGTCCACGGTGCAGCGCCTGTTTTGAAGATGGTTGGCGCAGGGACATGTGGCACGTGCGAGGGGTCCAGGCACAGCCCGAGTGACGTCAGCACGCGAGGATCGGCGCATCCGCCGCCAAGCGGTGGCAGCCCCGCACGCCACGTCAACCGCCATTCTTCAGCATGTGCAAGACACCCTGGCTGTTCCAATATCGACCAGAACAATTTCCCGTCGATTGGTTGAAGGAGGCCTGCACTCCCGGCGTCCGCTCAGAAGACTACCATTGACTCCACAGCATAGACATGCATGCCTGGCATGGTGCCGGGCTAGAGCGACTTGGATGACGGAATGGCAGAACGTCGTGTTCTCCGATGAGTCACGCTTCTGTTCTGTCAGTGATAGTCACCGCAGACGAGTGTGGCGTCGGCGTGGAGAAAGGTCAAATCCGGCAGTAACTGTGGAGCGCCCTACCACTAGACAACGCGGCATCATGGTTTGGGGCGCTATTGCGTATGATTCCACGTCACCTCTAGTGCGTATTCAAGGCACGTTAAATGCCCACCGCTACGTGCAGCATGTGCTACGGCCGGTGGCACTCCCGTACATTCAGTAGCTGCCCAATGCTCTGTTTCAGCAGGATAATGCCCGCCCACACACTGCTCGCATCTCCCAACAGGCTCTACGAGGTGTACAGATGCTTCCGTGGCCAGCGTACTCTCCGGATCTCTCACCAATCGAACACGTGTGGGATCTCATTGGACGCCGTTTGCAAACTCTGCCCTAGCCTCGTACGGACGACCAACTGTGGCAAATGGTTGACAGAGAATGGAGAACCATCCCTCAGGACACCATCCACACTCTTATTGACTCTGTACCTCGACGTGTTTCTGCGTGCATCGCCGCTCGCGGTCTTCGTACATCCTACTGAGTCGATGCCGTGCGCATTGTGTAACCTGCATATCGGTTTGAAATAAACATCAGTTATTCGTCCGTGCCGTCTGTGTTTTCCCCAACTTTCATCCCTTTCGAACCACTCCTTCTTGGTGTTGCATTTGCTCTGTCAGTCAGTGTATTTATCACTTTTGACCACCCTTCCATTTGGGTGGTAGAACCGTTGATATCTGAAGGTATCAGATTTACCTTCGTTAACACCTTGACCATATTTGATCATGGACCAATTAGCTGTTGGCTAAGTAGGCGCGATTACATGGATTGAGATGAGACCAACCCGGGAACTACAAACTCTCCCTGGGTTCCTAACCAAGATATGTTAATCGTTAGTTGAAGGAATACGACTAAGGAACTCTAACCTAATGGTCCAGATGTAGGTATTTGCCTTCATTTTACACATATTAACTTAACTTATTATTTACAACCAATTGACATTATTACGTTAATTCGCCAGGTGACTTCCCTAGTATCATCCCTCATCAGCATCCGAAATAATAATAATAAAAAAATATTTTATTATTATTATTATTATTCTTCTTCTTCTTCTTGCGTTCCGGCCTTCTAAGGACCACGTTACAATTTCAATTGTTCCTCCTTAGTTCTTTCCTTTTCTTCCAGTATTCTTTCATTGTTTCACTGTGTTTCTTTTTCCTGTCTTCAGTCCACTTTGTGCCTGTTTTCTTTTCCTTCCTCCCTTGGAATCCTTCCATTTGTAAGACTTTCTTCCTAAAAATCTTTCTTTCCAATAATTCTTCTTCTCGTATGTTGTTCCTTTCCAGGTCTTTCTTGACTTCTTGAATCCAGGTGGTAGTTGATTTCTTTTCCCAAAGGTACTTGAAGATTCGTTTAGTTAGTCTATTGTCATCCATTCTGTAAATGTGTCCAAGAAATAGCAATCTCCTTTTTCTTATTGTTTCTGATATGTTTTCTACGTTCTGGTAAATTTCATTGTTACTTCTTAATTTCCAAAACTCTGCAATTCTTGGAGGACCTAATATTTTCCTTATAATTCTTCTTTCTAATATTTCTAATTTATCAAGCTTGTAGTTCAGTGCTAGACATTCGCTGGCATAAAGGCATTCTGGTTTCACTACTGTGTTGTAGTGCTTTATTTTAAGTTTCCTTGATAAGCACTTTTTGTTGTAAGTATTCTTAGTTATACCGTATGCTCTTTCCATCTTTTGTATCCTCTCCTCTATAGCAGATTTTTCTAAACCATTTTCTTGAATTGTCTCACCCAAATATTTGAATTTCTTTACCTTTTCTATTCGACCAATATCCGTTGCTAAAAACTTTGGGGCACTTTTTATATTCGTCAAAAATTTTGTTTTCTCGGCAGAGATTCTCAAGCCTGTCATGTTGGCTGTCTTTTCAAGGAGATTGACTTGCATTGCTGCATCTGTAAGGCTTTCTGAAAGTATGGCAAAGTCATCTGCAAATGCTAGGCAATTTATTGCAACACCTTTGCTCTTCTTCCCCAGCATGAGTGGCAATATTTTATATTCTTTCAGTTTTTCATTCCAAATTCTTACAATTTTCTCCATGACACAATTGAAAAGGAGTGGAGATAGACCATCGCCCTGCCTGACACCTGTATTTATTTTGAAAGGTCGAGATACTTCACCCATAAATTTTACTTTCGAGATAGTGTCTGTAAGTGTTTCACGAATTAGGTTTGCCAATTTAGTTTTAACTCCAAATTCACGGATTACTTTATCTAGGGTTTCCCTATCAACAGAGTCAAAGGCTTTTTTAAAGTCAATAAATGTTACAACTATGTCTTTGGAGTTTATTAATCTGTGTCGAATTATAGATTTCAGGTTGAAAATCTGTTCGGAGCAAGATCTTCCTTCTCTAAATCCACCTTGATATTCACCCAATTGACTGTCCAGTGTCGATTTTACTCTATTTAGTAGTATTGTTGAGAATATCTTGTAAGCAACTGGCAAGAGAGATATACCTCTGTAGTTGTTGACATCCTGCTTGTTACCCTTCTTGTGTAATGGGTGTATTAGAGCCACTTTCCAATCCTCTGGGATCTTTTCTGTTTCCCAAATTTCTTCAAAGATTATTTGTAGATCTTCTATAATTTTTGGTTCAGCCCATTTTAAAAGTTCAGCTGTTATGGAGTCTTCCCCACTAGCTTTGTTATTTTTAAGATTTTTTATTGCTTCCTTTATTTCTTCCGCTGTTGGAGGTGAATCAGCTTCTAGATTTTCCTGAATTTCTGAAAATTCTAATTTATGATTTGGCTCAGGGCAGTTCAGCAGGTGTTCGAAGTGTTTTGCCAGAATCTCACAATTCTCGGCATTGTTAAGGCCAATATTACCATTTGCATCTCTGAAGCAAATGCTCCGGGATTGATAACCTTTCAGGTTATTCTTAAAGGTCTGATAGAAATTTCGGGAGTTATTTTTTACAAAATTATTCTCAATTTCTACTAGCTGCGATTTTTCAAAAGATCTTTTAACCTGCCTTATTATTCTTGTTGTTTCCTTTCTTTGTTGTTTAAATAGCTCATAGTGTTCATTCTTTCCTGAACATTTCCATTTTTTCCACTTTTTCACTCTTTCCATAAGTGCTTCCTCACATACGTTATTCCACCATACTTTCTTTTTAGTTTTAACTGATCCAAATACTTTCTTCGCTGCACTATTAATCTGTTTAGATAATTCTGGCCATTTGCCATGCTGAGTTATTTTAATTTCTTCCTGAAAGTTTTCTATAGTTGCTTGTGTAATGTTGAGCCTATCTATGTTGTATTTCATTAATTTTCTCAGCCTTCTTTGATTCCTGCGAGGTAGAAGCTTTAGCTTAATTTTAGAGAGGTAATGATCGGAGTCAAACTCCCCACTTCTTATTACTTTAACATTCATAATTTCCTTAATACTTTCTTGAGAAATAGCTACATGGTCCAACTGAAACTCACCTAACATAGGATTTGGGGACACCCATGTTTTAGCCTTTCTTGGAAGTTTCTTGAAGAAGGTCGACATTAATTTTAGGTGAAAGGATTTACAGAGATTAATTAGTCTCATGCCATTTTTGTTTGTTCTTTTGTGTGCCGGATATGCCCCTACTGTTTTGCTGAAAACTTTTTCTTTGCCTATCTGTGCATTAAAATCACCGAGTAGAATAATAACATTTGATTTTGGAATTTTTGACATTTCATCATCTAGAAGACTCCAGAATTCTTCAGTTTTACTTGGGTTCTTGCTATTATCTTCATTTATTGGTGCATGACAGTTAACAAATGTATACTTTTTGTTCTTGCATTTAAGTGTGAGAAGAGATAACCTTTCTGAACTAGATTTAAATTCCATAACATTATCAACTATTGCTTTATGGACATAAAAGGCGGTACCTAGTAGTGGCATTCCTTTCATAATTTTGATTGCTGGTTTACCTTTAAAGATTCTATAGTTTTTGGTTTCTGTTACATTCTCATCCATAAACCGTGTCTCTTGAGCTGCTAAGATCTGGATTTCATGTCTATCTAAGAAAATTTCCAGTTCTTTCTGTTTGCCGGTTTTTAGCAAGGAATTTACATTAAGAGTGCCTGCAAAGAATTTCCTCTTAAATTTAAGTCTGAAAGGATTCCAAGGATGCTCCGACTCACCCTTATTGCAGATGTTGGGACTCCCCAGAACCCTAGGTCCCGATGCATTGCATAACGCAATGGTGGATTTCTCTTCCGAGCTACCACCTGGGGTAGTGCTTTCATTCAGCGGACTTTCCATTCTGCAATTGAAATTGTACATTGTACAAGGTAGGAAATTAATTCCAAGATAAGATCGGATTGTTAGTCCGAAATGATTTTTTATTCGTGCTTTACTCCACTAGGTTCTTCCGCTCTCTCCACCGTTGGGACATTAAATTCCTCATCCGCCTTCGAGACCGTTGACCAGGTTTCACCTGTAACCCTAGGCAGGGGCCCTTACAGGGTGCTACCATCCGGAGCCAGATGGACCCAGGTTTTTTTACGAGGTTGTTACTCCTCCCCCTCCTCCTTCCCCATCACTTGCAAGATGGGGCCCCTATTATATGTGGAGATCATGATTATCGTAACCCATAATCATCCTCGGAATAATATTTCAACTTTTCGCGATTTTTATTTTCATCTGAAATAAATAAAAGTAGCTTCTTTGATTATTCTTCGTTTCCTTCTTCAAATATTCTCATTATTATTATTATTATTATTATTATTATTATTATTATTATTATTATTAGTTAAAAATCTCAAATTTTTCATTTCAACTCCCAACATCATTATTATATCCAAAATATAAAAAAGTAAATTCTTCTTCTTCAAAAAAAAAGTATTATTATTAATTTTTAAAAAAATTAATTTCGCCTGTTACACGGTAGTCCACTCTTAATATGTTTAACGCATAACCCCTTTTACAATTCCGATTTATTTTGGCACTAATCAATCCAGTTATGATTTACTTGGAATATTATTATTATTATTATTAATAGTATTATTATTCTTTCGAGAATCTTTATTTTTATTCGCCATCTTTATAATTTAGTCACATACGTTCTCTCCCAAACAGAAATCGCCAAGATCCGAATTCACATCGGTCGGGACATAATAGTGTTCGAACCCGCAACCTTATTTTCGTACTGTTGTCAATTCATGGAGACCATATGCTCCTAAGACAATTCTCAAATCCCATAACACCTCGCAGTTGGGCAAATACCTCCAATCTCTGCAAGTGTTAAATTATTCCTTCCTTTTTAATTTTGAAGTCCATTTATCCATTGGAACTCTTCAAAACATTTTCACAAATTAACCCTCGGTGTGGACTCTATTCTGCCACTCAATACACCGGTATATAAATACAACCTCTATGTGGGCCTTAAGATCCATCTATTTCTTCATCAACATCAGTACAATTCACTTTCATTTCGGGCCGGATTTCTGTCCCGCAAAACTCCAAATCTCAACTTTTGGCTCAAATCCCTCTGGATCTCAAACATAGCGTGACCATATTATAAAAGTGCCTATCTCGTTTCTACCAAATTTATTTATGGAGTCCAAAAACGTTAAATCAACAATTAGTGTTAAAACCGGATTCACTGCCCAAATTATAATTATTCACGGCACATGTGATCTCCACATTTAAATTACTTTAATTTGCAATCATTCTATCCAACTAGGCCCGTGCCTTTATTCTCAAAGATTATTATTAAACACGCCTTTACACATTACCAAATTTTAATGTACTACTTCGACATTTGTACAGATTATTATTATTTTGTCCACTGGCGAACTTTGCGATATTTACAAACAAATCAATGGACTTCATTCCGTCCCACAACAATTTAAATCACTTGGCAATCCTACCTCTGGATTATCTTAACAACATGCCTTAATATCTATAAAAGTTCCGATAACGGAAAAACACTTTGGAAGCACTTCTAAATGAATATTAACATTATCTTTACGTGAAACGTGCTCCATATCATATCAAACAATTCAAGCACTTGAATGAACAACTCAACCCTACTAAACTCTATGTAATGATCAATTATGATGAGTGTTCGATCTAATCATGTACATATTAATTTGTCCCTTTGTCTATCTACCTTTGAATTTATACGAGCCGGAAACTGCTCGTTTCACAATCAAGTTACCATGATAAAATAATATGATTTCCTTCCCCTAACGATAGCAATCTACAAATATGTTAAAAGGCTACTCATCTCTGCCATTGTAGTCTGCTAAAACCGGACGAGAAGCCATAGCCCCTCCGGTTTTTAGCAATGCATTCCACTAGTATTCATGCCAGCTTGAAGAATTAATCCTTGACCCTTTTCAACTTTACACATTTTGAATAAAAACAAATAAATTAACTGTTGCACTTTGGAATAATTTCCACCCTAAATTCTACTCACAAATTTTACACTCTCGGCCTTGTATCTAGCCCACTTAATGTAGATATACATTCTTCATTCCTTTCCCAGACACTAGGAACATGGGATACCTCAGGATTCCCTTTACAACGGCCCGTGCGTGCACTTGAATTTCCCGTCTCACGTTCGTGTAGCTGACCAGGTATCAGTTTAGAATCGACTGTTTACTAGGTGACATAAACACTCGTGACCGTTCTCATGTAACGCACTTCCTAATCTGTTGGTAGAATCTCACACTCCGTAAGTTATGCTTTACTGAGTCCTGTCTATTTGAAACACTTCATACTATATGTATACTGCTCAAGACCGTAACATGAGCTACATCACGTCATGAATCACTGTACTATGTAACAATATAATACTTCGAACCCTACTCCACGAGTAAGTACACACTCGCACCCCTGGCGTAATCACGGCTCGAACAAAATATCAGAAGTTGTCACGCACCCCTAGCATGGTGACCGCCCGAACACTTTGTCAGAAGTAGTTGCGCACCCCGGGCGTGCTATCAGCTCGAACACACTGTCAAAAGTAGTTGCGCACCACTGGCGTGGTGACCGCCCGAACACTTTGTCAGAAGTAGTTGTCGGTCCTTGTCCACGACCTCATATTTATACTTGTATCCCCTCTCTTCCGAGTTCAACGGAGTTCATCTTGGGACGCGCAGTCCCGACATCTTCATACGACACTTTGCGGTTTGGCCCGTGGCTTAAATATATGATCCAATGATGTAATGATGTTCTCAAATGCTCTATACCAATTCTCAACTATTATCGTTCGCTGGTAATGGATATATTTGCGAATTTAGCTGCCGTATCCCGGCTCGGGATTTCGCGCTCTTTTGTGGCTTCCTTTGCCTTCAGCCAATCAACGAATAGCGTCCATGAATTCTCAGAATTACACCATGCAATCTCCTGCAATTATTTACTTTTTATAAGTTTTATGGTATAGTAAGGCTCCTAAATTCCACTTTATTCTGAATCGATACTTCACTTCCTTCTATCAGTTTAATCCACGGAGTTAGCCTCGCTAGTGCTTCTTACAATACGAAGTTGTCGCCTTGCTTTGGTCAAGTGAATTTTTCCATTGGTCCACCTAAACCACGTGACCGGGAAGGCTCATATTTTTTTCTTCCAGTGCCAACCCCGCGTTCAACTCCCGCTCGTTACATGGAGATACCCGGCCATCATTTCTCAGAAATTTGCACCCGGCTCCCTGCACTGTTGCTACTACCAAGACTGCCCGGGGCTATGAAAACTTTGGCAACAAGTTATCCTCTCTCTTTCCTCGTTGTCACAATTTCTGAGAATTCTAATTCTGTCACTCATTGTGTTTGTTAATCTCAATGGAGACAACAGTCTGTGGTATGATGAAACCTGCCATCTCGGCCTGGCCTGTTCTTACTGTATGTACAGTAAGATACTATTTATTCTGAAAATGAAATATGTATTCCTCAATAATTCATCATAATTACAATTGCATGACACTTATCACACCCCCACCAGGCCGCAATACTAAAGACAATGGGTTGGGATATAGTACCATATCTGAAGTACTTATTTGATTATTGTTTGGTCGGAAGAGCTATACCAGATGAATGGAGAGTTGCTATAGTAGCCCCTGTGTATAAAGGTAAGGGTGATATACATAAAGCTGAAAATTACAGGCCAGTAAGTTTGACATGCATTGTATGTAAGCTTTGGAAAGGCATTCTTTCTGATTATATTAGACATGTTTGTAAATTTAATAACTGGTTTGATAGAAGGCAGTTCGGTTTTAGGAAAGGTTATTCCACTGAAGCTCAACTTGTAGGATTCCAGCAAGATATAGCAGATATCTTGGATTCAGGAGGTCAAGTGGACTGTGTCGCGATTGACCTGTCTAAAAGCATTTGATAGGGTGGATCATGGGAGACTACTGGCAAAAATTAGTGCAATTGGACTAGACAAAAGAGTGACTGAATGGGTTGCTATATTTCTAGAAAAAAGACCTTACAAGGGAGCATTCCCTACTCGTCACCATCGATTTCGCTCAAATTTATAGAACATGCAGTGCTAGGTTAGAAATTAAAGTACCCAAAGTGAGAACTCCAGATGGCCAAGCATATAGAAGATAAAAAATAAAAATAAAATGTTGACGCAGCTCTCGCACCATATAAGCCATGTACGTTACCGCGCACGCCAAGTAGTTGATGGCGTAGCGGTAGGAGCTTGGACTAGTAATTCGGTGGTCGTAGTTTCGACTCTCCGTGTCGAGAGTATTTTTTCTATTTTTTATATTATTCATTTATTTTAATACTTTATTTATTTGTGTACAAAAGGCATATAGGACGTCATTTTTGTAATAAGCACACAATTGTAGAAAATTTAGAGTTGTGAACTTTTCCGACGTGTTCAAACAGAAATTCTTCTTTTTTTTCTCCTTTTTTGGCTATCTCCTTCCTTGGCAAATGTGCCATGAACGTAAATAGTAGTTTCGCTGTGAGATTCGTTTTCACCTGACAAGTACACAAACAATAGATTCTTGGCTCAGGTAGAGAAAAGTCTGACAATTAAATCCAAATTTTTTACCTTTTCTATTCCTTTTGATTATAAAAAATAAATAAATAAATAAAATGAATTATTCGCCTCTTTGCTTAATTGGAAAATGAATAATATAAAAGTTGACAGAACAAAACCAGTCTCCACACGGGGAATTAAACCTACAACCATCGAATTACCAGTCCGAGCTCTTACCGCTACGCCAACAACTGCTTGGCGTGCGCTCTAACATAAGTGGTTTATACGGTGCGAGAGCCGTGTCAAAATTTTTTCTTTGTTTTTTTTCTATACTCTTGGCCATCTGGAGTTCCCACTTTGGGTACTATAAATTTCAGTGAAATCGGCGGTGATGAGTAGGGAATGCCCGCTTGTCAGAGAATTAGAGTAGGTGAAGCTTTATCTGACCCTGTAATAATTAAGAGGGGAATTCCTCAAGGCAGTATTATCGGACCTTTATGTTTTCTTATATATATATATATATATATATAAATAAATGATATGAGTAAAGGTGTGGAATCAGAGGTAAGGCTTTTTGCGGATGATGTTATTCTCTATAGAGTAATAAATAAGTTACAAGACTGTGAGCAACTGCAACGTGACCTCGAAAATGTTGTGAGATGGACAGCAGGCAGTGGTATGTTAATAATAATTTCGTGTGGCTATTTCTAGCCGAGTGCAGCCCTTGTAAGGCAGACCCTCCGATGAGGGTGGGCGGCATCTGCCATATGTAGGTAACTGCATGTTATTGTGGTGGAGGATAGTGTTATGTGTGGTGTATGAGTTGCAGGGATGTTGGAGACAGCACAAACGCCCAGCCCCCGGGCCATTGGAATTAACCAATTAAGGTTAAAATCCCCGACCCGGCCGGGAATCGAACCCGGGACCCTCTGAACCGAAGGCCAGTACGCTGACCATTCAGCCAACGAGTCGGACAGTGGTATGTTGATAAACGGGGTTAAAAGTCAGGTTGTGAGTTTCACAAATAGGAAAAGTCCTCTCAGTTTTAATTACTGCATTGATGGGGTGAAAGTTCCTTTTGGGGATCATTGTAAGTATTTAGGGGTTAATATAAGGAAAGATCTTCATTGGGGTAATCACATAAATGGGATTGTAAAGAAAGGGTACAGATCTCTGCACATGGTTATGAGGGTGTTTAGGGGTTGTAGTAAGGATGTAAGGGAGAGAGCATATAAGTTTCTGGTAAGACCCCAACTAAAGTATGGTTCCAGTGTATGGGACCCTCACCAGGATTACCTGATTCAGGAACTGGAAAAAATCCAAAGAAAAGCAGCTCAATTTGTTCTGGGTGATTTCCGACAAAAGTGTAGCGTTACAAAAATGTTGCAATGTTTGGGCTGGGAAGAATTGAGAGAAAGAAGAAGAGCTGCTCGACTAAGTGGTATGTTTATTACAAGTGATGAAATTCATTTTTCGTCCGTATTGAAAGTGTTATAAAATGTATTTAGGAAAATATTTAATATTTATTTCCACCTATTCAATACAATATAAGATGTTGGAATTTAAGTTAAAACATTTTTTAAATGTGAGACATGTTTTGCCTCTTACTGTGAGGCATCTTCAGTCACTATCAAAACCTTATTATTTTTGTCAGGCAACAGGTTCAAATTATCCTAAAATGTGTTTGATAATGATTGTAGGTGAGATAAAAATTTTACAGTTATTGTAAAAATGTTCATGAATAACTAAAAATCTAATATAATGGTAAACTCATGTGTAATTCACTTGATCAATAGGACGTCATTTGATGGTACAGTAGCAAGAAGATGGCTTGAAGCCTTAGTCAATACCAGATATCCAACACATAGTGGAAAGCATATAAAAAAACATTACAGTGAAGATATACAATACATTCAAATGATATTTTTTTAAACTAGTAGATTCTTAAAGATGGAGGTGTCAATTAGCCCGGCATATAAAACTTCACAATTCCTCCAAAAATTTCTTTTAAAAATTTCAAATTCCATAACAAACCCCCCAAAAATTCAGTAGGACTATGTGAAACCCTTAAAAAATTCAACTTAAAACCTAATCACATAATGTGTTCTTTCAACGTCACTAACATGTATTCAAACATTCCCACTAAAAAAACTACAGAAATAATAAAAAACAATCTTTCCAAACATAGCAGTTTAAGCAAAATAGAAAAGAAGAACTCTTAAAAGTACTAAACTTTGTCTTAGAAAACAACTATTTCACTTTCAACAATAAAATATACAAACAGGAAGGCCTGGCCATGGGAGACCCTTTATCCGAAATCCTTGCTGAAATTTATATGGATAACCTCGAAAACAGCAAAATAATAAAAAACATCAGTGGATTAAATCTCTGGCTATGCTGTGTTGAAGATACGCTAGTAATAATTGACAAAAATCTCAACAACAGTGAAAACATATTAACTTATTTAAATAATCTAGATAACAGTATCAAATTCACTAAAGAGGACGAGAACCAAAACTCAATTAATTTTCTTGACATCACAATAACAAGAACTTCCAATAAGTTTGATTTTCAAATTTACAGGATACCCTCATTCACACCTATAACTATTAAACAAAGTTCCCTACATCCACAATCACACAAACAGTCCTCATTTTACAGTATGGTGTACAGAGCTCTAAAAACTCCCCTTTCAACCACCACTTTTAAAAAAGAAATAAATACAATAAAAGAAATAGCCACTTTTAATGGATACAACCCCTCCATCATAGACAGACTAATTAATAAGGTTAAATTGAAACTATCCACAAACCTCTCCCCAATAAAAAATGAAAAATCAAAGTACACAACCTGTACATACACCAACCCAATCATACATCAAATAACCAATACCTTAAAAAATCAAGAGATCAAAATAGCTTTCAAAACTCAAAATCAAACCAAAAAAATGTTCTTCAACCACAATACAATAAATTCTGAAAATAATAAATACTCAGGCTCCGGTATCTATAGATTAAAATGTAATGAGTGCCTCAGCTCATACATCGGACAAACAGGAAGAAGCTTCATAACTAGGTACACCGAGCATTTCAATGCTCAGAAACACAATAAACACTCAGCAACGAGCAATCACGTCAAAGAAACTGGGCACAACTTTACCACAATTGAACAGGACCTTCAAATTTTAAAAAGACTAAAAAAAGGTGACTCATGACCGAATTTGAAAATTTATACATATTTTTGGATCAAAAATTCAATACTAATAAGAATTTAAATGATCCAATAGACAATAGAAGCCCTTTATATGATCAAATAGTAACATCATTCAATAAAGTGAACTTTCAGGACAAACATTTTTTTTAATATTTTCAAAACAGTATCAATAAACACTCCTTCCACATCAACAAATACATCACACACCTCTTCCCCTCCACGTGCCAATCTTAAGCCATTAAATGCTCCATGCCCCCCACTTCCCCCACTATACACAACTCCCTCCCATTCACCAATCACAAGCCTACAACCCCGCCCCCTTCAAACATCCCCCTCCGCCCAGACAGCATACATACAACACAAGGAGTAAAAACGTTAGTGATCACTAGTATCCTGATAACGCTTCACACAACAAGTCAAACGGGCCAACAACGCCATAGGTAAGCACCAACATCTTCTCTCCAACAACACTTGGACAAAACATTCCCATGTTTTTTCTTTTCATTCTCATCAAAATTAACTACAGTTTTTCTTCATTTCAGAACCAACCAATCACAACAATAATTCAACAGCCCCATCAAACTGTGATATTACATATATCACACCCCAGAATTATATGTAGAAGTTAGAGATATTATTGTCAGTATTCGATTTTTATTATTATTATTATTATTATTATTATTGTTTCATTTGTATATTTTGCCAGTTATATTGGTAAGCTGGAAGATATCCACATATGTAGGTATGAGTAATTTGTTTTGCACGAGTGGGAAAACATTGCTTTAATAACTCTGGTAATTTGAATGAGTCATATGGCTACCCCAGTATTTGTTGTGGTCGTCGGGAAATTCGTATGAGTCATGTATATATCCCAGCCTGATGAGATGAGCTTGTTGTTGTACCAGGGAAATTTGGTGATTCATGGAATATACCCCAGAGTTTGTTATTGTCTTGGGAGGAAGAAGTAGTTCAGGGCTTGGTCTTGACAAGAGGTTCACTCATGATTGATGGGCAAGCACCAATCCAGACGTCTCATCTGAGAGGAGGGGGATGCTGATGTCTATAAAGGTTGATCATACGGCGGCAACCTACGACATTGTAAGGAACATTGTAAGGGTGATTGTGAGAGTGATTGTAAAGGAACGAGAAGGAACTACTACAACTATAAGCAGTAACACTGTATGAAGGAACTACAACTGAGGCACTGTACGGGAAGGAAGTGGTGTTGATACACGGTACTGGAGTGACACGGCTGCAATGGACTGGACTTCAAACGTTCGTGGAGCGTAGTCTAGTTATGTTCGTGGAAAGTGGCTGATTGTGGAGAGTGCTTGCGCATTAAGTATTGTAGCACTTGTGGCGGCCTAGCATTATATGTTGGTGAAAGCTATCTCAGACTTTCCATATTTATGTTGAGGATCGACAGACGTGTGTATATATCTTTACAACAAGTTTTAAAATATGTGAACACAGTAGTACAACGTACAGTATCTGTGTGATGTGATAACTGCCGATTATGAGGATCGGTAAATCGAATTAATATAGAGACAGTGAAGGGTGTTTATCTTCATACATGTACATTGTTCATCGGACCATCTACAAATGGTAGCTTAGTTCTCGCTTTCGTTTTCCCACGGTTTTCATTATTGTTGTTGTTGTAAATATGGAGTCTTCCAGCAATATTTTATGTGTGTTTTATATGTATAATGTTGTATGTTGATGAGGTGCTCATGCACGGAATTTGTTCAGAATATAGTTAGTTATTTTAGAATCAGTGTTATTGATGAACCTAGGTGCAGTTCCTACCTAATTAGTCGTTTTCAGGAGGTTAGGTAAGGCCTGCAGCAGATGTACCAGTACGCAGCATTATGTACACGCCCTGGGATATACAGTTTATCATGCTCTTATCTAAATTCGAGGGATCCATTCTGGTGAACTCTGGCGCCCATACTACGGACATTTCGGTTAATTATGCTTATTAATTTTATTAAGTTTTTTAGTAATTTTATTTATATATTTTTATTCATAATTTATTTATTATTATCATCAAAAAGTTACAAAACTTCCATAATATCTTCAATAATATAAATTTCCACTATCAGTGTTTTGAAAAAAAAAAAATTTGTCATCAGATGAAGAAAACAACAGCCATTCAACCTTCGCGTCAAAATCATACCATCGTAGAGAATAACAGCTCATCATCATGTCTACAAACTTACTTAGATGTCTTAAAATAAATGTAAGCTAACTACAAACTTCGCATCAACACAATCTCGCCAATCAAATCTATATATAACCTATGAACTGTTGACCAATAAACCTCACGGGCAAATATACGCTAACGTTAATTAATATTTGCCGAGCAAAATTGGAATGTTTTTCCTTTATATTTTGTATTCAATAATGTAGTTTATTTAATATTTATTCACTATATATTAGCATGTTATTTTACTCATACTTCAAACATTGACTACGGCTTTAAGCCATCAACTGTCACTCATAATTATATGACACCTCCATCTTTAAGTGTTCTACCTAAGAATCTACAAGTTTTTAAAAATATCATTAGAATGTATTGTATATCTTCACTGTAATGTTTTTTTATATATGTTTTCCACTATGTGTTGGATATCTGGTAATGACTAAGGCTTCAAGCCATCTTCTTGCTACTGTACCATCAAATGACGTCCTATTCATCAAGTGAATTACACAAGAGTTTATCATTATAATAGACTTTTAGTTATTCATGAATATTTTTACAATAACTGTAAAATTTTTATCTCACCTACAATCATTATCAAACATCATTTTAGGATAATTTGAACCTGTTGGCTGACAAAAATAATAAGGTTTTGATAGTGACTGAAGATGCCTGACAGTAAGAGGCAAAACATGTCTCACATTTAAAAAATGTTTTAACTTAAATGCCAACATCTTATATTGTATTGAATAGGTGGAAATAAATATTAAATATTTTCCTATATACATTTTAAGTGGTATGTTCTGAGCTGTCAGTGGAGAGATTACGTGGAATGACATTAGTAGACAAATAAGTTTGAGTGATGTTTATGAAAGTAGGAAAGATCACAATATGATGATAAAGTTGGAATTCAAGAGGACAAACTGGGGCAAATATTCATTTATAGGAAGGGGAGTTAGGGATTGGAATAACTTACCAAGGGAGATGTTCAATAAATTTTCAATTTCTTTGAAATCATTTAGGATAAGGCTAGGAAAACAACAGATAGGGAATCTGCCACTTGGGCGACTGCCCTAAATGCAGATCAGTATTGATTGATTGATTGATTGATTGATTGATTGATTGATTGATTGATTGATTGATTGATTGATTGATTGATTGATTGATTGATCTTAAAAAAGCATTTGACCTGGTTGACCACAAAATACTTCTCAACAAGTTAAAAATAGCAGGAATTAGGGGTTTAGCGCACAAATGGTTCCAAAATTATTTATCAAACCAAACACAATATGTGATGATTAATGATATTAAAAGTTCTAAGCAGCAAACAAAAATGGGAGTACCGCAGGGCTCAGTACTAGGTCCTATTCTATTTTGTATTTATATTAATGACATACAGTCTTTAACACTGAAGGGAAAAATGTAAATTATTTTATGATGATACCTTAATAACTTATAAAGGACTAAGTAAAATGCAAATTATGGAAGATATAAATGTGACTAAAACAAACTACTTAATCTTTCATAAAACAGCCCATAAGATCACAGCGGCTAATACTGTTACCCTAAAGTACCAAGTAATAGAGCGAGTCAACTCGGCTAAGTATCTTGGTATAATATTAGACTCAACACTTTCCTGGAAAAGCTATATTGATTATGTAATCAGCAAAATTACCCCTTTGATAGGAATAATGCACAGATTAAGACACATTAATTTTTCTCATCAACAATTGAAGTGTATATATTATGCAATGATCCACCCACGTCTAACATACACAAGCTTTATTTGGGGAAGATATAAGAAAGTTTTTATTAATACTTTGAAATACTACAAAAAAGAGCCATCAAAATCATGTATGGATCCCCCTTCCTCAAACCGTCACATGAAGTTTTTCAGTCAAATATTCTGCCATTCCATAATCAAATTGCATTTTCATCATCAGTCTTTATGTATAAGCTAGACAGGAAATTAACCAACTCTACTGTTAACTTCTCCCATTTTAGTGAAATTCATAGGTATGAAACTAGAGGATCATTAAGGATATATCCCGCTCACTCTAATTCAGTTAAATGTGAAGTGAAAGACATAGAATCAGCAATGTTTAGGGAATATAATGTGTTGCCTCCTGTTATAAAGAACTCTACTGTAAATCGATTATATGTTTTTAAGAAAAAACTGAAGGAATATTACTCTTATACAGATATCTTAATATAATCTCTATATAACTTGCTTTAATTAATACAATAATATGTTGTTGTTGTTGTTGTTGTTGTTTGAGTCATCAGTCCATAGACTGGTTGGATGCAGCTCTCCATGCCACCCTATCCTGTGCTAACATTTTCATTTCTACGTAACTACTGCATCCTACATCTGCTCTAATCTGCTTGTCATATTCATACCTTGGTCTACCCCTACAATTCTTACCACCTACACTTCCTTCAAAAACCAACTGAACAAGTCCTGGGTGTCTTAAGATGTGTCCTATCATTCTATCTCTTCTTCTCGTCAAATTTAGCCAAATCGATCTCCTCTCGCCAATTCGATTCAGTATCACTTCATTTGTGATTCGATCTATCTCTCTCACCTTCAGCATTCTTCTGTAACACCACATTTCAAAAGCTTCTATTCTCTTTCTTTCTGAGCTAGTTTTTGTCCATGTTTCACTTCCATACAATGCCACGCTCTACACAAAATTCTTCAAAAACATCTTTCTAATTCCTATATCAGTGTTTGAATTGAGCAAATTTCTTTTCTTAAGAAAGCTCTTCCTTGCTTGTGCTAATCTGCATTTTATGTCCTCGTTACTTCTGGCATCGTTAGTTATTTTACTACCCAAGTAACAATATTCATCTACTTCCTTTAAGACTTCATTTCCTAATTTAATATTTCCTGCATCACCTGCCTTCGTTCGACTGCACTCCATTAATTTTCTTTTGGACTTATTTATTTTCATCTTGTACTCCTTACCCAAGGCTTCGTCCATACCTTTCAGCAGCTTCTCGAGATCATTTGCAGTCTCAGATAAAATAACAATATCATCGGCAAATCTCAAGGTTTTGATTTCCTCCCCTTGGATTGTGATTCCCTTTCCAAATTCCTCTTTGATTTCCTTTACTGCCTCTTCTATGTAAACGTTGAAAAGGAGGGGGGGACAAACTACAGCCTTGCCTCACTCCTTTCTGGATTGCTGCTTCTTTTTCAAAGCCCTCGATTCTTATCACTGCAGACTGATTTTTGTACAGATTGTGGATAATTCTTTGTTCTCGGTACCTGATCCCAATCATCTTCAGAATCTTAAATAGCTTGGTCCAATCAACATTATCGAATGAGTTTTCTAGATCTACAAATGCCATGTACGTGGGCTTGTCCTTCTTGATTCGATCCTCTAAGATCAGACGTAAAGTCAGGATTGCTTCACGTGTTCCTACATTTCTTCTGAAGCCAAATTGATCTTCTCCCAACTCAGCTTCAACTTGTTTTTCCACTCTTCTGTAAATAATGTGTGTTAAAATTTTGCAGACGTGAGATACTAAACTAATGGTGCGGTAGTTTTCACACCTGACAGCACCGTATTTCTTGGGAAAGGTATAACAACATTCTGCCGAAAATTGGATGGGACTTCTCCTGTCTCATACATCTTACACACTAAATGGAATAACCTTGCCAGGCTGGTTTCTCCTAAGGCAGTCAGTAATTCACAGGGAATATCATCAATTCCAGGCACCTTGTTCCTATTTAGGTCGCTCGATGTTCTGTCAAACTCCGACCTCAAAATTGGGTCTCCCATTTCAACAGCATCAACAGCCTCTTCTTGTTCCAGAACCAAATTATCTACATCCTCACCTTGATACAGCTGTTGGATATGTTCCTGCCATCTTGCTGTTTTGTCTTCTTTCCCTAGAAGTGGCTTTCCATCTGAGCTCTTAATATTCATACACCTAGATTTCCTTTCTCCAAAGGTTTCCTTGATTTTCCTGTATGCAGCATCTACCTTTCCTAGTACCATATAACCTTTGACATCCTTGCACTTCTCCTTCAGCCAGTCTTCCTTAGCTACCTTGCACTTTCTAACCACCTCATTCTTCAATCGCCTGTATTCTTTTCTGCCCTTTTCATTTCTAGCATTCTTGTATTTTCATCTTTCATCAATCAGGTCTAGTATCTCCTGAGTTATCCACTGATTCTTAGTTGATCTTTTCTTCCTTCCTAACATTTCTTCAGCAGCCCTACTGACTTCATTTTTCATGACTATCCACTCTTCCTCTATTGTGTTTCCTTCAGCCTTTTCATTTAGTCCTTTTGCAACATGTTCCTTGAAGCAATCCCTCACACTAATTTCTTTCAACTTGTCTAGATCCCATCTTTTGCATTCTTTCCTTTCTTCAATTTCTTCAACTTCAGATGGCATTTCATGACCAACAAGTTGTGGTCAGAGTCCACGTCTACTCCTGGGAAAGTTTTGCAATCAACACCTGGTTTCTGAATCTCTGCCTAATCATAATGAAGCCTATTTGATACCTTCCAGTGTCTCCAGGTCTCGTCCACCTATAAAGCCGTCGTTTGTGGTGTTTGAACCAAGTATTGGCAAGGTCTAAATTATGATCAGTGCAGAATTCAACCAGCCGACTTCCTCTTTCGTTCCTTTGTCCTAATGCGAATTCTTCTACTGTATTACGTTCTCTTCCTTGGCCTACCACTGCATTCCAGTCTCCCATCATAATTAGATTCTCGTCACCTTTTACATATCTTCTGCTTCTTCATATGTTCTTTCGATTTCGTCATCATCCCCTGAGCTAGTAGGCATATAGAGCTGCACTATTGTGGTGTGCATTGGTTTGGTGTCTATCTTGACGACAATAATTCTTTCACTATGCTGGTCGTAGTAGCTTACCTGCTGCCCTATTTTCTTATTCATTATTAACCCAATTTCTGCATCTCCCGTGTGTGATTTTGTGTTGATAATTCAGTAGTCGCCTGACCAAAAATCCTGTTCTTCCTGCCAACGTACTTCACTTATACCAACTACATCTAACTTTAGTCTATCCATCTCCCTCTTCAGTTTCTCTAATCTACCACAACAATTCAAACTTCTAACATTCCATGCTCCGACTCACAGAATGTCAGTATCCCCTCTCGTGTAGTCCCCGCCCGGAGATCCGAATGGGCGACTAGTTTACCTCCGGAATTTTTTACCCGGGAGGAAGCCATCATCAGTACATCATTCATACAGAGAGAGCTGCATGACCTCGGGAGTTAGTTACGACTGTAGTTTCCCGTTGCTTTCAGCCGTGTAGCAGTATCAACACAGTTAAGCCATGTTTAGTATTATTACAAGGCCATATCAGTCAATCATTCAGACTGCCGCCCTTACAACTTCCGAAAGGCTGCAACAGAACACTGTTATTTCAGGTAAAATTCCCTGTTAAGCTTAAGTTACGGAGTAGTAGATCGTCAAAGGAGTTTTAATGAGACTATTGATAGCTTCGGACACATGCTGTCCCTAATGACTGGGGAATTCCTGTCTTGAAACAGAATACAGAGGCAAGGGCACACTAGCTTATCACAGAAGCCAATTGCTAGAATTGCCAAGGATGTAAAACAGACATCTGAGAAGTAGGACATGCCGTCAAATATAGAAAATGTGTACTTATGAATAAGTATGCCAGAATGTTCATTTAATTATAAAAACAGGAAAGTATGGAAATAGATAAAAATACTTAAAGCACATAATTATCAAAGCTGCAACTGTTTTTCAAGCAAGAATATCTCAGCACGCTTTGGTGCTCTCTGGTAGCACTAAATCATTACAAGATATTTTTTCACCTTTGTAAAGCAATAAATCAAGTGAAAATAAGTCAATATTGGAGTCACTTTGTAGTGAAAATCAGTTCGGAGCAAGTTTGAGATGCAGTTTTTACCACAAATCTCTTCAATTCAGGAACTTACGTTTTGACTTTATTCAAAGTCATCCTCAGTCTTCTAGTATGATAAGTTTGTGATATAGTTTATTGAGGTAAAAACTGCATCGCATACTTATCATAATGAGTAAATACCACTGCATTTTTGCTACAACCATTAAATATTTGAAGAAGTAAACTATTTAAATTTCATTATTTGTTTTACTCTCTTGGATGTGGAGCCTTCAATACTTCAAAAACAACAAGCCAAATACAGTGAGGAATGCTCTAGATTTATCATATTAGAACTCTTCTCAAGTGATCATTCCAAATATCTTAGTCATGAGAAGGTAGGGGAAACAATACTTGTCTCTGGAAAATTAGTAAATGTATAATGTCCTTGCATCTTAGATTATGAGTGAATGTTTTTTTGCAGATAACGCAAATTGTACTGAGGTTGCTTGAAGATGACTGGTCAGATGTAAGGATTAAAGCATCAGAGGCATTGGGTGTTTTATTCTACACAGATTTAATTGAAAACAAGGATTCCCTGTTGGTAAGTTTTTCTTTTATATTATGCTTAAATAATTGAACGCCTATGTTGAATAGCTGGAATAGCCTTAGTGCAATAAGTATCATTGTTTTGGCTGCAGTTTGTACAAAATTGCAGCTCCCTTAAGATACATTTCTTCCATAGTCATAATAAGGTTCAACGGTCAGATTTTATGTTCTATGAACAAATTAAGGAATGATAGATTAATTTTAAACAAAAAATGAAACACAGCTTACAACTATTCCTTAATGTGAACACCAGTGTGGTGGCTAGGTCTTTGTTTAATATATGCAATCAAAAGTTGCTGCTTGTGCTAATGCAAAAAGTTTAAATGTTGTCCATATGTTAATTTAGTAGGTTGAATAGTGGGGGAAATTTTTAACAATGTGTGTTAATTCAGGTTGGTTTGTCGTGTGCCTAAGATTCAATCCCAGGACAGCTGGTCTCTCCGAGGATCGAACCTATGATGCAAGTGTGATAAACTGATATAACTTGAAAACAATATTCTCTCACCCATGGGTAAATAATGCAAGTATCGAGCTCAAATTATTATTATTTGATGATTATGATACTGATTATTCATTCATTCATTCATTCATTCATTCATTATCATTATAGACTGTTATGCCTTTCAGCATTCAGTCTGCAAGCCTCTGTGAATTTACTAAATGTCGACACAATCCTCGATTTGCAACTCGTGTTCTGGCCTCATTTAGTTCTATACCTCTAATCTTTAAATCGTTAGAAACAGAGTCTAACCATCGTCAGCTTGGTCTCCCTCTATTTCTCTTACCCTCCATAGCAGAGTCCATTATTCTCCTAGGTAACCTATCCTCCTCCATTCGCCTCACATGACCCCACCACCGAAGCTGGTTTATGAGTACAGCTTCGTCCATCGAGTTCATTCCTAAATTAGTCTTTATATCCTCATTCCGAGTACCATGCTGCCATTGTTCCCACCTTTTGTATCAGCAACCATTCTTTCTACTTTCATGTCTGTTACGTCTAACTTATGAATAAGATATCCTGAGTCCACCCAGCTTTCGCTCCTGTAAAGCAATGTTGGTCTGAAAACAGACCGATGTAGAGATAGTTTCGTCTGGGAGCTGACTTCCTTCTTACAGAATACTGCTGATCGCAACTGCGAGCTCACTGCATTAGCTTTACTACAACTTGATTCAGTCACACTTACTATATTACCATCCTGGGAGAACACACAACCTAAATACTTGAAATTATCGACCTGTTCTAGCTATGTATCACCAATCTGACATTCAATTCTGTTGAATTTCTTACCTACTGACATCAGTTTAGTCTTCGAGGGGCTAATTTTCATACCATACTTATTGCACCTATTTTCAAGTTCAGGCTTTCGGCACAGTCTGGCATTAAGACCAAGTCGTCAGCATAGGCCTAACTGCTTACTACATTTCCATCTAACTGAATCCCTCCCTGCCATTTTATACCTTTCAGCAGATGATCCATGTAAACTACGAACAGCAAAGGTGAAAGATTACAGCCTTGTCTAACCTCTGTAATTACCCTAAACCAAGAACTCATTCTACCATCAATTCTCACTGAAGCCCAATTGTCAACATAAATGCCTTTGATTGATTTTAATAATCTACCTTTAATTCCATAGTCCCCCAGTATAGTGAACAATTTTTCCCTCAGTACCCTGTCATATGCTTTCGCTAGATCTTCGAAACATAAACACAACTGCCTATTCCTCTCATAGCATTTTTCAATTACCTAGGCGCATACTGAAAATCTGATCCTGACAGCCTCTCTGTGGTCTTAAACCACACTGGTTTTCATCCAACTTGCTCTCAACGACTGATCGCACCCTCCCTTCCAACATGCCAGTGAATACTTTGCCTGGTATACTAATCAATGAGATACCTCGATAGTTGTTGCAATTCTTCCTGTTCCCTTGCTTATAGATAGGTGCAATTACTGCTTTTGTCCAATATGAAGGTACCTTACCAACACTCCACCCTAATTTTACTACTCTATGAAGCCATTTCATCCCTGCCTTCCCACTATACTTCACCATTTCAGGTCTAATTTCATCTATACCTGCTGCCTTATGACATTGGAGTTTATTTACCATCCTTTCCACTTCTTCAAGCATAATTTCACCAACATCATTTTCCTCCTCTCCATGAGCTTGGCTGTTTGCAACACCACCAGGATGATTTCCTTTTACATTGAGAAGATGTTCAAAATATTCCCTCCACCTCTCCAGTGATTCCCTGGGATCTATTATGAGTTCACCTGAATTACTCAAAACAGTGTTCATTTCCTTTTTCCCTCCCTTCCTCAGATTCTTTATTACTGTCCAGAAAGGTTTCCCTGGTGCTTGACCTAGCCTTTCCAGGTTATTACCAAATTCTTCCCATGACTTCTTTTTGGATTCAACAACTGTTTGTTTTGCTCTGTTTCTTTCATCTACGTACAAATCCCTGTCTGCCTCGGCCCTTGTTTGGAGCCATTTCTGATAAGCCTTCTTTTTACGTTTACAGGCTACTCTCACTTCATCATTCCACCAAGATGTTCGCCTTTTCCCATCTTTACACACAGTTGTTCCTAGACATTCCCTTGCTGTTTCTACTACAGCATCCCGGTATGCCACCCATTCACTTTCTATATCCTGAACCTGCTTACTGTCTACTGTTCGAAACTTCTCACTAATCATATCTATGTACTTCTAATTTCCTCGTCCTGGTGATTTTCTACAGTTATTCGTTTGCAGACAGATTTCACTTCCGTTACCCTAGGCCTAGAGATACTTAGTTCACTATAGATCAGATAATGGTGAATACACGGACACAATTCTAGTCCTAATTCCTCCAACTGACAAATCTACACACATCATTCGCTCGTTTACGTGCCCAACAGAAACTATGTTCCGTGCAATGGTATTCCTGATAAGGAGCCCTACCCCAGACTCTGCCCTTCCCTTTCTAACACCCGTCAAGTGCACTTTTTTTTTTTTAAGTTGCTTTATGTCGCACCGACACAGATAGGTCTTATGGCGACGATGGGACAGGAAAGGGCTAGGAGTGGGAAGGAAGCGGCCGTGGCCTTAATGAAGGTGTGGTGTGAATATGGGAAACCACGGAAAACCATTTTCAGGGCTGCCGACAGTGGGGTTCGAACCTACTATCTCCCTAATACTGGATACTGACCACACTTAAGCGACTGCAGCTATCGAGTTCGGTGAGTACACTTTATAATCTCCTATCTCCTCCTCGTTATCTCCCCTTACCCGAATATCACTTACTCCTAGCACATCCAGATGCATCCTCTTTGCTGACTCAGCCATTCGACCTTCTTTCTTCCGTAAGCCCCATTAATATTGATAGCTCCCCATCGAATTCCATTTCGTTTGCCAAGTTGTTTCCAAGGATTTTCTCGCCTGTCAAATGGGAGTGGGACTCAATTACTCCCATAGGTCCAAGGCTTGCTTAAAATGTTCTGAGCTCGGTAAATTCATGAAGCAGAATGCTACCCTACTTGCACATAGTCCAAGTGAGGATCTCCCCTCTAACGGGTTATGGACCACCGGTGAATTGTATAGTCCTAGCCGCCTGAGCACAAGGAGGGCCATGACTCAGAATATGTCCGAGATGCCCATTCCTTAGCAACTGGTATCCCGACTCTCAGGACTACTTACTAGGCCACTCAGCCGTTGCCCATGGTTCACGAACTAGGACGTGACTACAGTAACCCTCAAACATGAACCATTATTGATTATTATTATTATTATTATTATTATTATTATTATTATTATTATTATTATTATTATTATTATTACTTGTGATGTACATCCACTTTTTAGTATCATTATTAGTTTTTGATCACATTATTGGTGAGGTTATGTCATGAAACATTTGTTGTATATAGATATTTATATGAGTTTAATTAATGTAAGAACCTGTACATAACTTTTTATTATTACCTGTAAATATGATTTGTTATCCACTACAGAATTGTGAAACACACTCTAACACATAGAATGGCACTTGGCTTAAGCACTCCAAAATTTACGAGAAAATGTATCTTTCTAGAAGCCTGGCCAGGCACATATATAAGGAGGTGGTCTTGATGTTAGAGACGAGTTATTGCTTAGTTGGAGTTATGGTTTAGCAGGAATTCTACTTGTGACCTTGTGTTGTGTTAAACCGACATGCTGTCAGCAGTCAACTGTTTAACTGTGTTTTAAGGTTGCAATCTCCATGTGGCTTGTGCTTAGTGATAGGCATTTGTCAACCCATTCCAATCTGGGCGTTAATATCCCTAACAAACTTTCTGGACTGGTCATTTTTAAGGTTATTTAAAACATTATATATCTGTACCTGTAGGAGATATTTGCATGATTCTTTTTTTTTTTTTCTTTGTGCTTTCTTGAGCATCTAGTTTTGAACAACGTTGTTTGTATTATCTCAACTATCACTTGAGATTTTAAAATTGTTTTAATATATTTATATATGTTTTGCGAATGGAAAAAAGGTCTGACGGATAACTAAGCAAGTACAGTTTTCTATTTTGCTAATATAAAATGTGCATTGCAATTACAAAACAACAACAATAATGAGTACGATATAAAAATAATAATTTTTCAATAATAATAATAATAATAATTACAATAATGAAATTTTATTTTAATTGATAAGTTTTGTCAAAAGTTACTCAAATGTAAAAATATTGTTCCATTTACCACAAAAGACTTATGAGAAAAAGAAAATACAGTCTTCTAAACAGACAACTTTACTAATATGTAGACAATCTTACGTATTCATGCAAGTTTGAAATACGCGGGAACATGCGCTAGGCTGTAAAACGAGCTCCAATTGTAATAAAATGTAAGAAGTTGTTTCGAATTCATATGTCAGTAATTTGTTCATTTGCGCATAAACTTATAATATATCATAAAATACCAAAAATATCACTTTCGTCAAGCACATGTTTGCCTTGAGAAGCCATGTCTTAGAGCTCACTGAGTGCCAACATCTACTGATGCATGTTGATTGAAAATATTGTAAATTCTCTGACTTAGATATATAATACTGCCACCTGCTTAAATACTCTCGTAACTAATACATGAAGAAACACGATGTAACCACCAGAATGCGTGTATAGCTCATTCCCGATTTTTTGTGAATCGTCAAACCATACTACGGGCTATGCCCACAGCGCGGCCTGAGCGTAATTTCGGCCACTGCGAGCGTAGCTCAGAAAGAATTAAAGATGGTGATTTGTTGATGTGTGCGTCTTTGTGGATACATCATTGGTGACCATGGGACAGGAC
The DNA here is from genome assembly GCF_040414725.1 of Anabrus simplex. NCBI lineage: Eukaryota > Metazoa > Arthropoda > Insecta > Orthoptera > Tettigoniidae > Anabrus > Anabrus simplex. Next base: position 42,452,413 of record NC_090266.1, on the reverse strand, counting down.
GTAAGAACTTGCGAGTGAATACGAGTGTAGCGCAAAATAGATCAAAATGCAAGTGATAACGGAAAATATGTCGGTGAAACAGCTCAAAGATGAACTCGCCAAGAGAAATCACCCGACGAACGGGAAGAAGAAGTCACTCCAGATGCGGTTACGGGAAGATCTCGCTGAAATAGGAAAAGATCCCAAAAAGTTTTTCATCGAAGTTGACGAACATCCAGACGAAACACCTGAAGATGAGGTAAATATGACCAAAACGTGTGCTAAGCTAATGAACATGATACAGACCCTCAATTCCACCTTAACAGATAGCATTTCGAAAGTAAATGACAACATTTCAGACATAAATGACAGACTTTCAGACAAAATTTCAGACGTCAATTCTAGCCTAACAGGACGGATTGCAGATCAAATTTCAAAAGTCAATGACAAAATTTCTCAAGCTAACTCAGTTTTAACCGGACAAATATCACAAGTGTACACGCAGGTTTACAAAGCTGAGCAGGGCCTAGAATCTAAAATTTCAACCGTAGATGACAAAATTTCTTCGCAAATTAGCGACGTCACCAATCGATTAACGCAGCATATATCAGACATCAGATCAAAAGTGGGGCAGGTTGAACAGATCGATAGTAGGGTAAGCCAACTGGAAGGGTACGTCTTGAACCTCAAGGAGGAAGTGGAAATCCAGGTTTCCGGCATAAAGCAACAGGTTGAGGGGAGGATTTCTACCGTTGACAGAAATTTTGAAAGCCATATCTCAGCCGTCGAGGGAAATTTTGGGAGCCATATTTCTGCTGTTGAAGGAAGGTTAGAAAACCAGTTTTCGACCATCAAGGGAGAGATATGCAGAGTATAAGGGAAAACGTCCTTCACGCAGTAGAAGATATATTAGCACAAAGAGGACCTATCACCACACCTCTAACCCCCTCAAACCTAACCGGCAGTACAGCTCACCTAGGCCCGAAGGTGATTATAAGAGAGCCTTCCGGAATTCCACGGGCGACTGAAAGAGAACATGACTAGCTTCATCTTGGAATCGGTCAGTCTATTAAGAAGGACTAATCTACCAGAGGACATCTTCATGCAACTCATCACACTGCAATTAAAGGGGCAAGCTGCTACTTGGTGGAATAACTTGAAGGGTCTAAAATTAAACTGGACGGACTTCAAGAGGGAATTCCTCGCTAGGTTTAATTCCGAAGGGGTGAAGAGCTCCGTGTAACAAGAAACAAGAATCTTTATTTGCCATTGACCGTATACAATGAAATAGGCTTCGTCAACTGATAATAATTTAGTACTTAATTATAATTTAGTACTTAAGGCTGATTCCAGAGAATTGTCAACCCAAGAAGGAAAAAAGTAAATTTTAAAATAACACTCAACAATTTTTTTATGATAGATAAAACATTAAATTTTATTAATTTTATAATATGTATTCATTTAATGATGTCTTTCAATTTTTAATTGTGTGGTTAGTTGAACCTTTATGTGCAGTCTAAATTCATTTGATATTTCTCAATGTTTTAGAATTACTGGTTATTATGATGAAAAGGTATCAAAATAATTATGTTAAATATTAATTCTAATGCTCTTTCTCTTCATAGTAAAGTACTTATTTAGGTTATCAACAGTTTATATAAGGTATAATAAGGCGATGAATTTATTGCTGCAGGCCGTGTAAACATGTGACAAAAAAGGTATAAAAGTTTCTGTAGACAAAAAGTGCGTGGCTCAATTTGAATAAAATTTGGTATGCAAAGACAATACTGTACAACCTTTCAAAATGCTATATCATTCGTTTAAATTTTCAAATGGATTCATACAAAGCTGATAGTAAAATACGTCGCGTGTTTACGGCGTTCTCGCATGCAGGCGGCCGGGGAGTTCCCTGTCGTATGGAGCCATATGTACAGGAATGCTGGAGACAAAATTAAGTGGTACCAGTGGCAAAGTGATGATGAAAATCACGTATCTCGAATTCAAGAATCTGGCACAGTTGAAGAATGTTTTGATAAACTAGTAAAATCATGTCCCTTGTTTATGAAACACACATTTATTAAAAGAATGCAAAGCAAAATGTTCGAAGTGCAGAAAAAACAAACGACTGAAAATTCAATGGTTTTGCAAGTGGATTTTACGGAGAATTTCACTCTTCTTCCACAAGATGAAATTCAGAGTTGTTATTGGCATCACCGACAAATTACGATATTTACTGCTTCTCGGACAGGGCAGCGAGCCACGTCAAGCAACGTTTCATGTTCGCAAGCCTAACGTTTTTTAAGGAAACTTTTGGAATTAATGTAACTTGGAATTTTTTTGCGTCTGGTCACGGGAAAGGTGCTGTTGACGGTGTTGGTGTAACACGAAAACATAATTTGACTGTTGCTCTATGTGCAAAAAGACACCTTATAAATATGCACGATGTCGTGGAAGTAGCGAAAAGAAATTCAGCAAACACAAATGTTATATTGGTTCCTTCTGAAAATGTTGAAAGGAGTAAACCCCTTCTGAAATGCCGCATCGCAGTACCAGGAACATATGATACTCACAATGTGGAGCCATAAAAAAAATACATAATTCAGGCAAGAAAATATTATTATTCAGAAACAACTACTACACACTCTCTACATCCAGACTAAAAGATCAAAGCACTTGACAAAAATCCACCCCGTGATACGACTTTTGAAGTGGGAGACTTCGTCCTGGGAAAACACGGCAGAAAGAAACATTCCAAGTATTATGTTTGTACCATAACTGAAAGAGATGGGGATGTTTATTTTGTATTATTATTACACCACTGGTATACTTATATTAGCTTATCTTTACAGACTACAACCACAAACGTAGACGAGAAAGGTGTTGCCACCAACTACTTCTAAATTCAAACTCAAGACCTGCTGTTTACTATATAAGAACTTACCAGAGTACATCACAAGTTGGAATATACAACACAATAAAATTTCTTCATGACTAAGGTCCATATCAATATGACGCATACCAGCTTCAGAACATTCTCAAAGATTACCTCACACAGCTAAAATCAACATAACATAGAAGCAAAGGAACTACTCAGAAGATAGAAGAATGGAATCTATGTAACATGAACTAATAATTTTAACAAGTGTCTACCTATACATACCAAATTTTAATGTGTTAAAACTTTTTAAGTGTTTTATATTGTGGTCCATATGTTTTAATATGTTCTACATACGTTTTACCTTGACTACTGATATTTTAATTTCATGCTACTGTATACATTTCCATCCCCCATTAGACATCCGGATGTCTAATACAATAACAACTTGTGAATTGTCTAATGGCTGGAAACAAATCGTGTACTAGCTGATGATGGCCGTTAAAGAGCCGAAACCGGTACTAGTTTAATCTATTTAAAAGAAATTGTGTATTGATTGGTGGAAAAACACATTTCTTATCTATACTTTGAATCTGTCAATACGGAAAATGAAATTTATAAATAATAATACGGAAGGGATTTAAATATCAGAACTTGAAAATTAAACTAATGAACGCAACCAAAAGCATTGCCTTTTTGAAGGAATGCCTTTCAAACAAATTAACACCGAAGTTTCTCCAGAAATACAATAATAAACACAGACGAACTGCTCAGACACGCAAAACACAAAACAGGACTAATGAAATTTGGTTAAAAGAAGAAATAAAATTCCTATATCGTAAGAAACAACACCTTAATAATGAACTTTACTCAACACACCTGAAAGCATCCCATGAACTCCCACACAGCTATTGGAATTACTTTCAACGAATTTCCAGAGAAAAAATAGAAGACTTAGCCATAAAGAAACAAAACACACTAAACAAAAAACTGGAAACACTGAAACAACAACAAAGTAAACCAAAGCCACTAACCATAATCCAAAACAAAGATCCCTCTCTTCCAAACAAGGATTCTCAACATAAATTCCATCTGCCTATAAAAAATCTTACGCAAACCGTATTTGACGACGAAGAAACGGATATGTTGAGCAGGGGACCCAAACACAACTGGGGTAATGCATCATCCTACCAGAATATTATAATTACCGTTACCGAAACAGAACTTGCTTTACAAAGGATCCCATATGACGTACGAGACGAAGTTAGACACGAAATCAGTAGACAGATCCCGCAATACATCAGTAACATTCACAATAATAACCTAAACATGAATACCACCAATAGATCAAACTTGAACAAACTTAAAAATAAAATAAAACAGAACAATCTACTAGTAACGAAGGCCGACAAAGGCAACACTACGGTCATTATAGATAAAAATGAATACATAACAAAGACTAAAAAATGTTTCCGAGGCAATACTTTTTCTATTAAACGCTGAGATCCAACCAATAACATACAAAGGAATTTAAAAATTTTACTTAAAAACACACACTTTCTTCTCACCGAAACTGAACCTGCTAAACTCATAACAATGAACCCCCAATTACCGTCCATGAAAGCCTACCCAAAAATACATAAAGAAGACGTACCTATGAAACTAATTATAAACTATAGAGCCAGTCCAACCTACAAATTATTGCAATTCATCCAAAATTTTTTAAAAAAGCACTATTCATTTTTAGCAAACAAAATAATACTAAACTCAATAGATTTCTGCAAAAAACCAAAGAGCTAAAGATCGAACAACACCATACCCTTGCTTCATTTGACATAATAAATATGTACCCTAACATTCCTGTTAAACAAACAATCAAAATAATAGAATCTAACCTAAAAAAACAATAGCAACTTGAGCATCTTAGAAATAAACGAATTCATAAACTTACTTGAATTCGCCATAAACAATAACTATTTCAGATTTCACGATACCATTTATCAGCAACAAGGCCTACCTATGGGGTCTCCTGCCTCCGGAATATTAGCAGAAATATATATAGATTACTTAGAACACACGTCAATCAAAGAAATAGATAATATAAATTTTTGGTGCAGATTTGTTGACGATATCTTCGTAATTTTAGATAATAGATCCACTGACGCACAAGCTATACTAGACAAACTTAACACTCTAGATCCCCAAATTAAATTCACCAAAGAAACCGAAAATAACCGTACACTAAATTACCTAGATTTAACAGTAACCAGACACGACAACCACTTATCTTACAAGATCTACAGGAAACCCACACACACCTCAAATACCATAAAAAAATGACTCCATCCCAATACACAAAAAAGAGCAGCCTATTATAGTATGATTTATAGAGCTTTTTACATCCCAATGACAACAGAAGACCAAAACAATGAATTGAAGTTAATCCACGACATAGCTAAACATAACGGATACAGCAAAGAAATGGTCCATAAAATCGTTCACAAAATAAAATCACAACCTAAAACTAAATTAGCAAAAACAGCCAAACCCAAAAGAGACTATGCCCTATTTACCTTTAACAACACCCACATATATACTATAACTAATATTTTCAAGAAGCACAACATGAAAATAGCATTCAAAACCACACACAATAGTACCAACATTATACATAACACTAAAACAGTCAATAATAACAATAAATACAACCAATCAGGTGTCTACCGTATCAAATGTAACAACTGTGACACAAGTTACATAGGACGTACAGGCAGAAACTTCACCATCCGCTACAATGAACATATAAATGCAGTAAAACATAACCATTTCTCATCAATAGGCCAACATGTAGAAGAATCCAAGCATAGTTTCACAGACATCAATAACGACATGACGATACTAAACATAAACTCCAAGGGCCCCCTGCTCAACATAACCGAAGATTTCTACATTTCTTTAGACCAATACGCTAACCCCAATCATAACATTAATGATATTACAGAAAAAACCAGCATCATTTTTGATAAAGCCATTCCTGCATTAAAGAATGATTACCTCAAAATAGTAAACACACGCTCCAACAAACCAACGAATCACAAGCCCGACCCCGCCCCTACTTCCCCAACGGCCACTCCTTCTTCCCCTCCACCTACATCCCCCTCCACAGCTAATATGAGCCCCAGACGCACTCGCAGTAGAACACAACAAGCCTTCAAACACATCGGCACAAGACTTCCACAACACCTATAGTAAGTACTCTTTCCATACACACACCAGGCATTCCTTCATACACACACCACCGGTATACTTATATTAGCTTATCTTTACAGACTACAACCACAAACGTAGACGAGAAAGGTGTTGCCACCAACTACTTCTAAATTCAAACTCAAGACCTGCTGTTTACTATATAAAAACTTACCAGAGTACATCACAAGTTGGAATATACAACACAATAAAATTTCTTCATGACAAAGGTCCATATCAATATGACGCATACCAGCTTCAGAACATTCTCGAAGATTACCTCACACAGCTAAAATCAACATAACATAGAAGCAAAGGAACTACACAGAAGATAGAAGAATGGAATCTATGTAACATGAACTAAAAATTTTAACAAGTGTCTACCTATACATACCAAATATTAATGTGTTAAACTTTTTAAGTGTTTTATATTGTGGCCCATATGTTTTAATATGTTCTACATACTCATGTTCTAACTTATTGTAACTTTTTACCTTGACTACTGATATTTTAATTTCATGCTCCTGTATACATTTCCATCCCCCATTAGACATCCGGATGTCTAATACAATAACAACTTGTGAATTGTCTAATGGCTGGAAATAAATCATGTACTAGCTGATGATGGCCGTTAAAGAGCCGAAACCGGTACTTAGAAATCCCTGTCTGCCTCGGCCCTTGTTTGGAGCCATTTCTGATAAGCCTTCTTTTTACATTTACAAGGTGCTCTCACTTCATCATTCCACCTAAATGTTTGCCTTTTCCCATCTTTACACACAGTTGTTCCTAGGCATTCCCTTGCTGTTTCTACTACAGCATCCTGGTATGCCACCCATTCACTTTCTATATCCTGAACCTGCTTACTGTCTTCTGTTCGAAACTTCTCACTAATCATATCCATGTAGTTCTGTCTAATTTCCTCGTCCTGGAGATTTTCTACCCTTATTCGATGGCAGACAGATTTACTTTCTCTACCCTAGGCCTAGAGATACTTAGTTCACTATAGATCAGATAATGGTCTGTATCATCAAAAAATCCACGAAAAACTCGTACACTCCTAACAGATTTCCTGAATTCAAAGTCTGTTAAGATATAGTCTATTATAGATCTGGTACCCCTGGCCTCCCATGTGTAGCGGTGAATAGCCTTATGCTTGAAGAATGTATTCTTATCAGCTAAACCTATACTAGCACAGAAGTCCAGCAAACGCTTCCCATTCCTATTAGCTTCCATATCTTCCCCACATTTACCAATCACCCTTTCGTATCCTTCAGTTCTATTCCCAACTCTCGCATTGAAATCGCCCATTAGCAACATTCTATCCTTGCTGTTGACCCTGACCACGATGTCACTCAATGCTTCATAAAACTTGTCAACTTCACCCTCATCTGCACCCTCACATGGTGAATACACAGACACAATTCTTGTCCTAATTCCTCCAACTGACAAATCTACCCACATCATTCGTTCATTTACGTGCCTAACAGAAACTATGTTGTGTGCAATGGTATTCCTGATAAAGAGCCCTACCCCAGACTCTGCCCTTCCCTTTCTAACACCTGATAAGTACACTTCATAATCTCCTATCTCTTTCTCATTATCTCCCCTTACCCGAATATCACTTACTCCTAGCACATCCAGATGCATCCTCTTTGCTGACTCAGCCAGTTCTACCTTCTTTCTTCCATAAGCCCCATTAATATTGATAGCTCCCCATCGAATTCCATTTCGTTCGCCAAGTTGTTTCCAAGGAGTCCCTCGCCTGTCAAATGGGAGTGGGACTCAATTACTCCCATAGATCCAAGGCTTGCTTAAAATGTTCTGAGCTCGGTAAATTCATGAAGCAGGATGCTACCCTACTTGCACATAGTCAAAGTGAGGATCTCTCCTCTAACGGGTTATGGACCACCGGTGAATTGTATAGTCCTAGCCGCCTGAGCACAAGGAGGGCCATGACTCAGAATATGTCCGAGATGCCCACTCCCATTCCATAGCAACTGGTATCCCGACTCTCAGGACCACTTACTAGGCCACTCAGCCGTTGCCCATGGTTCATGAACTAGGACGTGACTACAGTAACCCACACCATGTACCGAGCATTAAGTCAAAATTAATGACTATACCATACTTTTCAAAATAAATGTTTATTAAACCAGTAGAAAAATTGGTTTGAAAATTGTGGGCTTTCTGCAATACTCAACATTTACAGGAACGAAAGTTTCCACCCTATAGGTTATCTCCACCTAAAATGAAGGCTCTGAAGGAGATCATAGATCAGATGCTGAAAGATGGTATAATTCGGCCCTCTAAGTCGGCATATCCCTCGCCTATTTTCTTGGTTCCGAAACCCCAAGGTGGCTTCAGGCCTGTGATTGACTATAAGGCTTTAAATCGGAAGGTGGTGTTACAATTGGTGCCTCTTCCCGATCTTCACTCTTGTTTTTCTTGGTTTCGGAAAGCTAAGTTCTTCAACATCTTAGGCGTTAATCAGGCGTACAATCAAATCCCTCTAGCCGAAGAATCCAAACATCTCACAGCCTTTGCCACAGATTGGAACTTGTATGAGTACAACCGTGTGCCTTTCGGGCTCCCCACGGGAACAGCTGTGCTCACGAGACTGCTAGATAGGGTCTTCTCCGACATCAAGTTTGAATACTTATACCATTATCTTGACGATGTCGTATTTTCTGAGACCTTTGAAGAACACCTGGATCATCTGAAAGAGGTCCTTAATTGCCTTCGTAAGGCAGGGTTAACTGTGAAGTTATCTAAGGTAGCCTTTGCTAAGCCTTCCATGTCATTTCTAGCGCATATTGTGTCGCCCGATGGTGTTTCCATTGATTATTCTAGAACACAGGCCATCCGCGATTTCAAACCTCCTAAGGATATCAAAGGTATTGCCAGATTCATTGGCATGGTGAATTTCTTCAGGAAATTTATTCCTGACTTCGCTAACTAGCGGCGCCCTTGAACTTACTTCGTAGGAAAGGCGTCAAATTTGAGTGGGGGCCTTCTCAACAAGCCACTTTCGAAGACCTGAAATTAGTTCTTTGTAATGCCCCCGTTCTTGCTATGCCTGATTTCTCGAAGAAATTCATCGTTCAAACCGACGCGGCGGCGGCGGTGGCTGCTGTGCTTCTTCAAGAGACTGAAGTCGGAAGGCGACCCATCGCCTATGCATCTAGGACACTATCGGCTCAAGAAGCCACGTATTCCATCTATGAACTTGAGGCTTTGGCAGTCTTATTTGCACTAGAGAAGTTCCGCCTCTATCTGGAACATGTCAAGTTCGACTTGGAAACAGATAACCAAGCGTTAAGTTGGGTCTTAGCTAGACCGCGTCGTACTGGTCGTATAGCCCGATGGGCCATCAGGATTTCGGCCATCCAGTTTGATGTTAGGCATATAAGAGGATCTGAAAATGGTGTGGCAGACGGACTAAGCCGTATGTTTTCTAATGATGTGGAGACCTCTGAACAGGAAGACAGTTCTTCTCTTCCCGAGTCTATACCTCCTGGTATAAATGCCGTTCTAACTGATGCCCCCATGTTGTTCAGGGATATTGAAAAATATCAACGTGAAGATCCGGTGCTGGCCCCTATTATGGAAACCCTTTCTTCTGGGGAACATGTCGTCCCTTATGTGTTAAGGAATGGGGTTTTATGTTGCCCATCTAGGCATGATCAAAAAATGAAAGTTGTGGTTCCAGCTGTCCTTGTTCCCATGATCTTCAAGTATTACCATAAGACCCCATTAGGGGGGCATTTAGGCATCTTCAAAACTCGAGAAAAGATCCGAGAGATGTTTATCTGGAAAGGTATGGACGGTGAAATTCGAGAATTAGTAAAAGCTTGTAAATCATGTTTGCTCAGTAAACCCACGTCCACTAAGCTAGGTCTTCTATCTTCTCATCAAGCGTCGCGCCCCATGGAACGCCTCTATATCGACTACATAGGACCCTTCCCCCAATCAAAGGGGAATGCCAACAAATTCATTCTCGTATGTGTAGATGGTTTCACTAGATTTTCCTGGTTATTTCCGACTAAGCTGGCTACCGCTCAATCCACCATTGCTTGTTTAAATACCATCTTTGCTTCTTTTGGTCTGTGTCAATATATATTTTCTGATAATGCTAAAGCCTTTACTTCCAATCTCTTCCGTAAATTCTGTTTTGATCTGTCCATCTCTCATGTGACTACTTCGGCGTATTATCCTCAACCATCTCTGGCTGAGTGGGTCAATCGTAATCTGAGATCGGCGCTCATTGCATTTCATCATGATGATCATTCCAGGTGGGATACATCCCTGCATTGGTTGGCCTTCGCTTTGAATTCGGCGGTTCATGAATCTCATAAGTTCACTCCAGCTTCTTTAATGTTTAAATTTGTGCTTAACACGCCGCTCTCTATAACCTTTGGTCTCTTAATGATATCCTACCAGAGACAATAGATCCCGATAATATCAGAGATCTATGGAAGAAGGCTAAAGCCAATCTTAAAGTTTCCCATGAAAAGGTTAGGGAAAGATATGATCGTGGACGGAGGCCCACCAATCTAAAAGTAGGGGATCATGGTTAAAAACTTTGTTCCCGCGGGCAAGCCTCCAGATTTCATGGGTCGTGCATCATTTTAGATTTCCTGACTCCTGTTACATTATTAGTGAGCAATCCAGCCACAGAGAGGATCTTTATAGAGTCCACATCTCCCAAGTTAAACCTGTATAATTCGTTTTTTTTGCTCATTGCCGCTAAATTTTAGCAGGAGCTTAGAAGGTTATATTTTTTTAAATTTTAAGGCCTTCTGCACTATGGTTTCCTTTCTTTATCCATATGAGTTGTATGTGCGATCTTTCCCTCTGGTTTTCCTGCTGTCAGTTCCTGAGTGGCCATTACCAAGCCCCCGCCTCCTGCAGATCCACACCATGGCACGTAAAGCCTTCCACGTCGCCCAGTCCTCAGCATCACCAATAAAGATCGTACCCTCCATTCTCAAGTCTCCAACAACACTTTTCTTTCGCCGAGATCTTACTGTTTCAGTGTTGCCGCAGCTGTTCGTTGCCGTACCGCCACTAAGGTGGGGTACGGGCCCACTCCACTCCCGTGATGTCTACCTGTGTACGGCACGCCGGAGTCCATCTCCCGGCATAGGCTGAAGTGCAGCGCACCAACCGCCAACTCATCTGGGGAGTGTACTTACACTTCTGATCTGCGGCGTCCTTCACAACGACTACCCTCTCGTAGTAGCGGGAGAGGTGTATCTGAGGGTACTTGAGGGGTCCGGGCGACCTCAAACTGGATGGCGGCAGGCCTTGCCATCAAAAATATTCATATATATTTCATATTCTGCAGCAACAAGGACACTCTAAAGCTGAAGTTTAACAAGTTGCTACCTGACTACTACAAAAAAAAAACTAAATTATTTTTTTTCCCTTCAAAGTTAAAGAATAATTCCTTTAAAATTCTTCTGTGTCACCTCTTGGAAGGACATTTGTGGGGGGGGGGGGGAGGTCTGTACCGGGAGGTACACCTCTACGCCGCAGAGTTAAATCTTGCGCCAGTTAGAACTAATCTACAGGAGAAACACTGAACTTGGAACTTAACCTACTTAAACTTTTCCTCAGAAGAGGTCACTGCCGTAATTTTGTGATTACGAAATTGCCAGTACTGTGTGATTTTTACTTGTTTTGTTCTCCATTGATCAAGAAGTGTGGACATTTTCTCATAGATGTCACTGCTATAAAACTATGATCATGCACCCTGGTGCTGAATGAAAGAACCTTTCAGAAGAAATTTTGTATTCATAAGTTTTTCCTTTACTAAAGTCCGTTCATTCATTTTTGGGTTTTGAAATATTTATCCTTTCTTTCTGCCTGTTTTGAATTTAACCGATCAAGAATTTCTGTAATTAATTTCCAACCAATCATGTATTTCTTCTTCGATTTTGAGTGTAAACTTTGTATCCTCCAATAAAATTCTGTGGGTGTGTCTTGATTATTCATGAAAGGTCTTGAACTTTCCCTGAGGGTTTATAAACTGCGGATTTTCACGACTCTCGGCCACTTGATCAACATCTAACTAAGTGTATGTATGTGAAGCAAGACGCGGGAGGTGCCTCTTTCATCAGGCAGCAGTTCTTCAGCAAGGAAATGGCCGTTTAACATCTTTATTTCTTGCTAGCTCCGCAGTTTAACCTGAGGGAAGGGTCCGAAACTTTAATATGTAACCAACTTCTCTAAAATGTAAGTTCTGCTGGCTAATGTGAAAATCTCATAAAATCTGTAACTGTAATTCGGGGATAGAGAGTGATGCACCCTCTCAAGCTCCCCTTCATTTTGGTTTGAGGTGACTACGTTTTGTAACTGATTTTCTCCCTTCCGTAATGTTTAATTTACTCATTTTACGAGTCACCTCCATAGTTTGGGAATAGCCCCTGTTTCATAAGCCTAGTGCCCGTTAGGTTTCTTTTCTGATTCTAACGTAAATTTAATGTGTTTGTCCATGTTGTTTAAAACGTCCAGTAGTTCGGCCAGTTTTAATATCTGTTCATTGAAAATTACAAAACATCATCCACATATCTCAGCCACAAATCCAACCCTTGTATTTTACCTCTGACAGGTTCTGTAGAGGAAGAAAAGAGAAAAGTATGTTGTATTTGGACTGTTTTGTAGAGAAGGTAAAGAGAAAAATATGTTGCATTTGGACATATAACGACGGCTAAATTGTAAAGGGTTATCATTATTGTTAGGTGATATTCTGGAACATTGTGGAAACATTGTGACTTGGACTTTCGGAAGAGGGGGTGTCTGCCCTTGTCGATTCTAGTAGCATGTTCATAGTTTCGTAAGATGGAAAGTTTCTGATAAATATTTTGGTTGGAGAAAATAACAGGGGTTTTGATTGGTGGATCTGGGTGGCGAGAGGTAAGCTTCTGTGACCTGATTGGTTACCTGGTGACTGGACCGGGGCCAGCCTCAGCCTCCTTTAGAGAGCGAGGCAAGATTTTGTGGTCTTTTTCGTTTCTCGTCAGTCCAGCGAGCAGACACACTTCAGCGATCCTCCCACCCAGGATGGCCTGCCTTGGGGAAAGCGCTGTTGGTTTCATTTCCATCTTAATTTATATCTAATGTTTACTTTTCTTTTTGCGTAGGTGTTTGCCACTATTCGCCCCGATTCGCCACGCAGTTATTAAGATGCCTTAGCTATTCAAGCCCGGCCCCACTGTTTGGTTTCGGAGGCAGTTCCCATTTTCTTTGCTTTGGTAACTGTGTTATTAATCGGTAAACTTCATTTCCCTCGGGGTTGCCTCCCGTAACTTTGCGTCACTTGATGTAGGCTACTTGTTCCTCTACCCCACATCAGAAGTGTTTTTGGTTGGGAGTAAGTTCAGATAGCCCCTGCATTATGTTTTCGTATTTCTTCCTTCCCTCTGGTTTCCATTATATATAATTTTAATATTAAGTGGTTCCTATTACCTTTAATCATTGTATTCTGTATGTTACATTTGTTAAATTATTTTCTGGTTAGCCTCTGTGACTTAAGGGAATAGCCCTTGGTAAATTGCTCCTGAACTCGTATGTTTGGCCTATGTTAACTTGAATTTTGAATCGATGAATTTTGTTTGTAATGTCTATTTTGGAAAAAATATTAACAGATGAAGGGATCATCATTGATTTTCCTTAAAATCCTCAACCTACGTATCGTCATGGCGCTAGGTAGGGTTCTCACGCCTGCTCCACATCCTTTCTTAGTCGTCACGTTGCCCAAACTGAGTTTCAATTGTTTATTTTTTGATGCAGTTTATCCGGTGTTTTGGTTCGTGTTAAAATTCCATATAATATAAGTTTTCTTTTTTCCTTTACTATGTGTCGTGTAACCAGTTGCCGGTTACATATTGGTAGCATAGCAACTGGCTGGGGACAAAAGAAAGGTTAACGGTGATCGTCGTAACTAACCTAAAAATCTGAGGTATAAAATCTCCTTCAGTATTGGTTTCTGCCTGTCAGGATGTCTCGTGCTGTTCCTAACCCCTTTCATTTGAGAAAAGTGGGATTAATTTACGAACTTCAAATTCACAAATTGAATTCCGCAGGAAATGTTAGAGATGACATGAGCCTAATGAAACAGTCCCTTAATTTGCTGGTAACCATACCTGCATTAAATGCAGACGAATTTCATGAGTCTTTGCTGGTGGTTAGAGATAAATTGTCGGAATTTAATGCCATTTTTGTGTCTTTTTGTTCTTCTGAGCCCTTACCACATGGCCAATTATCACGGGTTACTTCATAATTGCAACATTATCTGGATCGAATTCGGGATTTATTGTCTCTTAATTTGCCGTCAGATAGTGGCAGGAGTGTGAATCTTTATTAGTACAAGTTTCAAGGATATTTGACAAAATCGTAGGCTTGCTTGAAGGGAATGCATTGCCCAATTCAAGTGCTGAGGTTCAAGTGTCTACCTCTTCTGAGTCGCGTGAAAGTGTTAACTCTGGTTTCGTATCTAGCTTCTCATCCGTGTACTGTGATCACTAGTGCTATCAATCAATCAATCAATCAATCATTACTGATCTGTATTTAGGGCAGTCGCCCAGGTGGCAGATTCCCTAGTGTTATTCAGGAGTCTGATGTGGTTAATGTTCCCCTAGGATCTTCTGCTTTGTTGTCAAACTCTATGGCACCTGTAAATAATTCAATGTATCTTCTACACATGTTGGTATCTCTACTAATTTTCCTGTGGCACCTGGTAATTCTACCGTGCCTCAGCGTCAGCCTTCTGTTGCTACACAACACCTGTCCTAGTGCCACCTGTATCAAGTGCTCTTTTAAGTTGTATAAACCCTGCACAAGTGGTTAATGCACCGATGATCTCTTAAATTTGTGAGAATGTTTCGCAGATGAGAATATCTGCACCTGTCACTTTACAGTCTAACGTTTGTCCTAACCTCACTTTCAGACATGCTTTTCGCAAGGGCACTCGAATCAAGGTTACTATGCTGCTGTATCTCCTCAGGACCACTAGTCCTTCCCAGGTACCTCCTACACCTGCTTTCTCCCAGATTTTCACTAACTTACCTCACCCATTGACTATTATATTTAAGGGAGCCTAAAATTTCTGCTAACTCTATTGATGAGGTTATTTCTTTCCTTGGGGGCCGATGACCTTCGATGTTAGACCCCCTAAAACAACAAGCATCATTATCATTATCATTTCTTTCCTTTCTTTCCTTTGATTTCTAATCGAGTTTAAGGATCAGGCTATTGTGTACAGTCTCAGTAACGATCGCGTGTTTCAAATCTTATATCCATATGTATCTGGAACTCTTTCTGAGCATATCGTTAGAGCCATTTCTGAAAGATGGACGGTAGATCAGTTTCATGCACATGTACTTGAATTTTTCATTCCTTCTCGTGCCTTGTCTTCTTTGGTGCAGAAACATTATTTCAGAGTGCAGCATTTGAATGATTCGTTGTCTGAGTATATTCAGGACACTAAGTTCTATGCTAGAATTTTTATGCTCAACTATTCTGAGTCTCAAATGATTGCCAGCATTATTGAAAGTCTGGCCCCTAACTATCGGTCATATCTTTCTCTTTCACCACGACCAGCAACTTTCGCCCAGTTGGAATCTATCACTGTTTCTGCCGAAGGTATATTCGATATGCCGACCAGCTATGCGTTGCGTTAGCTCCTCCTCCTATGAGCATGTCTTCTCTTTGGGTTACTAAAACCTCCCCTTCACCTTCTTCAATGCCACGTAATTCTCGTGCATGCTCTAATTGTGGTTCCACTGAACATTTCCCGAGGAATTTACCTAAGATTGGGCCCTTAGGCAATTCAAGACCAGATGTGGGTAGAGTCTCTTCCACCAGTAATTCTTGTCAATACTGTGGGTCGAATAGGCATTTCTCTAGACAGTGCCAATGTAATTCTTCAGGATCTGGATGTCCTGGCAATAGTAATTCTAGATGACTAACCGCCAATTGTGGTGGTAAACCTAAAAGTTCTGCTTCATATTGTCTGTCATAGCTGTATGTTACAGGATGATTTACCTAATTATGAGGCTGGTAATAGGTCCCAGTCTGTAACTATTGTCAATTTCCTACAATCTTGTGGCATTTCTACTGTCCCTCCTTGTAAGTTACCTTACATATGCTTGGAGGTAAATAATGAACCTGTCTATGCATTGGTAGATTCTGGAAGTAGCATCACATTGATGAGTGAGAACTGGTATAACTCAATGAAAACGGTTTGCAAGTTACCTCCATTAAGGTCGGTGTCCTTAACCTGCCATACTGCTAATTCTAACTCATTGAATATTGTAGGATTCCTAGATGTCAAGATAAGAGTCCATGATTTCAAATGGAAAATGCCAGTACTAGTGGCGAAAGATTTATCTTGTCCCTTTATTTTGGATGCAAATTTTATTGCCAAAAGTGGCATGATTTTGGGCCTGCATTTCAACAGATTCTATTTTATATTTTCCGCAAGAACCTTTGAGCGGTGTGATCGCTCCCCTATTCTGCCTTGGTCATGTTCATGCTGTTCCGGAAGATTTGGGTGAACCCAAAGCTTTTGAATTTCATCATTTGCCTGATGATCAGGCCAACCAACTTAGGAATCTCTGCGATAAGTTTCCTGATGTCTTTACCGACAAGTTAGGGGTAACTGTTCTTTTGCAGTACAAAATTGAAATCACTGATAATGTACCTATTAGCTCTCCTCCATATCAGCTGTCGCCTCCCAAAATGAAAGCCCGTAAGGCTATTATTGATCAGATGCTTGCTGACGGTGTAATACGTCCTTCTAAGTTGGCTTATTCTTCTTCCATATTCCTTGGCTCTAAACCACAGGGGGGGGGGGTTATCGTCCTTTCGTTGACTATCGGATGTTGAACCGGAAAGTGGTCCTTCAGTCTGTTTGCCTTCCTGACTTGCACTCTTGTTTTTCATGGTTTGCTAATGCAAATTTTTTTACCACTTTTGATTTGAATCAGGCATATTATCAGATACCTCTTGCTGAGGAATCCAAGCACCTCACTGCTTTCGCGACTGATTGGAACCTGTATGAATTTGAACATGTCCCGTTCGTATTAAGTTTCAGTGAAACCTTTCAAGAACACCTTGTCCATCTCAAGGAAGTCCTTGAAAGACTGTGTAAAGCAGGTATAACCCTTAAGGCCATCAAGGTTACTTTCGTGCAACCCCAGATGTCCTTCTTAGGGCATATTGTGTCAGGGAAGTGTGTCTCTTGATCAGTCTCGTACTGCTGCCATCCAAAATTTTCTCACGCCTAAAGATGTCAAAGCTGTAGCCAGATTTATTGGCATTGTTAATTTCTTCCATAAATTCATCCTCAATTTTGCTGAACGGGAAGGTCCATTAAATGCCTTGAGAAGAAACGATGCTAAATGTGTGCGTGGTGATGCCCAACGTAAAGCCTTTGGTGACTTGAAATCCACTTTATGTAACGCTCCAGTACGAGCTATGCCAGACTATTCTAAACGTTTCATCCTTCAGACTGATGCCTCTTCCACAGGTATATCTGGTGTTCTCCTTCAGGAATTTGAAGAGGGTCGCTGACCCACATCTTATGCTTCTTGTGTCCTGAATCCTGCAGAAAAAGACTTCAATTTATTAATCGGAAGCCTTAGCAGTTGTCTTTTCTTTAGAACAGTTCAGAATGTACCTTGAAAATCTCCCTTTTGATCTTGAAACTGATAATCAGGCATTGAGTTGGGTACTGGCCAAGCCAAGAAGGACCGGTCGTCTTGCGCGTAGGGCAGTACTGATCTCAGACTTCCAATTTGAAGCTCGTCACATTCGTGGCACTGAAAACTTTGTGGCTGATAGCCTCAGTAGAATGTTCTATCCAGGCAGTTGTGATCCTCAATCAGAGCCTGCAGATCCGTCTCGTGAACAAGTTTCGGCCTTTGCAAATATAGTTCTCACTAACTCTCCTTTTCTTTTCAAGGATATCGCCAAACATCAGGAGGATGATGCCGGGTTAAAGGCTATTATGGACAGAATTAGGTCTGGTGAACATGTTAAACCTTATGTTCTTAAAAATGGTGTTCTGTGTTGCCCTGCTCGCAGTCGCAGAGACCCCAAAATTGATGCCTAGCTAACCTAGTTCCAGCTTTCTTCAAGTATTTTCATGAATCCTCAGTTAAGGGTCATCTTGGCATTTCCAAAACTAGAGAGAAAATTCGTAAGCACTTGGAAATCCATGAACGGTGAAATCTGTACCCTTGTAAAATCTTGTAAAACTTGCAACATCAGTAAAACTGCCCCTAATACTCGCCTAGGTCTGTTGTCATCTGAGCAAGCTTCTCGCCCTATGGAGAGATTATTCATTGATTACATTGATCCTTTCCCGAGGTCACGGACTGGTCATCGTTTCATACTTGTGTGTGTTGACGCATTCTCCCGGTTTATTTGGCTATTCCCGACTTGTATGGCTAATACTAACACTACCATCTCTTGCTTGAAACAGATCTTTGGTTAATTTGGACCCTGTCAATTTTTGGTGAGTGATAATGCAAGGGCTTTTACCTCTGTGTGCAGTTCCTTAATTTCTGTTTTGATCTATCCATCTGTCATGTAACCACTACCCCGTATTATCTGAGGCCAAATTATGCTAAAAGAGTGATACCAATATAAATGGTCCGTTATTGGACATTATAAATTTTCCAGCTAACTCATTCCTGGTTGCCAGCGTTTTGCCCTCGTGTGCTAGGTTGGGCTCATCAGTTGGTACCTAGCACACCTACCAAGACGCTGGCTAGTGCATACCGTGGAGGCCACTGCGTAGGCTGCTTGGAGCCACCGGCAGTGCCAATGCACTATGAGAGACTGTCTCTTTTCCAAACACTGATGCCTGCTTGGCTATCAGATGATATAGATTCTGATTCCCATAGGGAATCTGAATTATTTGTCCTGAATGAGGAAATTTATAATACGAATATAAATGGTCCGTTATTGGACATTATAAATTTTCCAGCTAACTCATTCCTGGTTACCAGCGTTTCGCCCTCGTGTGCTAGGTTGGGCTCATCAGTTGGTACCTAGAAAATTTTCCAGCTAACTGGTGTGCTAGGTACCAACTGATTAATTCAATCTAGCAAACGAGGGCGAAATGCTGTTAACCAGGAATGAGTTAGCTGGAAAATTTATAATGTCCAATAACGGACCATTTATATTGGTATTATAAATTTACTCATTCAGGACAAATATTTCAGATTCCCTATGGGAATCAACATCTATATCATCTGATAGCCAAGCAGGCATCAATTTTTGGGAAAGAGACAAAGTCTCTCATAATGCATTGGCACTGCCGGTGGCTCCAAGCAGCCTACGCAGTGGCCTCCACAGTATGCACTAGCCAGCGTCTTGGTAGGTGTGCTAGGTACCAACTGATGAGCCCAACCTAGCACAAGAGGGCGAAACGCTGGCAACCAGGAGTGAGTTAGCTGGAGAATTTATAATGTCCAATAACAATCAATCAATACTGATCTGCATTTAGGGCAGTCGCCCAGGTGGCAGATTCCCTATCTGTTGCTTTCCTAGCCTTTTCCGAAATTATTTCAAAGAAATTGGAAATTTATTGAACATCTCCCTTGGTAAGTTATTCCAATCCCTAACTCCCCTTCCTATAAATGAATATTTGCCCCAGTTTGTCCTCTTGAATTCCAACTTTATCTTCATATTGTGATCTTTCCTACCTTTATAGACGCCATTGAAACCTATTCGTCTACTAATGTCATTCCACGCCACCTCTCCGCTGACAGCTCGGAACATACCACTTAGTCGAGCAGCTCTTCTTCTTTCTCTCAATTCTTCCCAACCCAAACATTGCAACATTTTTGTAACGCTACTCTTTTGTCGGAAATAACCCAGAACAAATCGAGCTGCTTTTCTTTGGATTTTTTCCAGTTCTTGAATCAGGTAATCCTGGTGAGGGTCCCATACACTGGAACCATACTCTAGTTGGGGTCTTACCAGAGACTTATATGCACTCTCCTTTACATCCTTACTACAACCCCTAAACACCCTCATAACCATGTGCAGAGATCGGTACCCTTTATTTACAATCCCATTTATGTGATTACCCCAGTGAAGATCTTTCCTTATATTAACACCTAGATACTTACAATGATCCCCGAAAGGAACTTTCACCCCATCAACGCAGTAATTAAAACTGAGAGGACATTTCCTATTTGTGAAACTCACAACCTGACTTTTAGCCCCGTTTATCAACATACCATTGCCTGCTGTCCATCTCACAATATTTTCGAGGTCACGTTGCAGTTGCTCACAATCTTGTAACTTATTTATCACTCTATAGAGAATAACATCATCCGCAAAAAGCCTTACCCCCGATTCCACTCCTTTACTCATATCATTTATATATATAAGTAAAACATAAAGGTCCGATAACACTGCCCTGAGGAACTCCCCTCTCAACTATTACAGGGTCAGACAAAGCTTCACCTACTCTAACTCTCTGAGATCTATTTTCTAGAAATATAGCAAGCCATTCAGTCACTCTCTTGTCTAGTCCAATTGCACTCATTTTTGCCAGTAGTCTCCCATGATCCACCCTTTCAAATGCTTTAGACATGTCAATCGCGATACAGTCCATTTGACCTCCAGAATCCAAGATATCTGCTATATCTTGCTGGAATCCTACAAGTTGAGCTTCAGTGGAATAACCTTTCCTAAAACCGAATTGCCTTCTATCGAACCAGTTATTAATTTCACAAACATGTCTAATATAATCAGAAAGAATGCCTTCCCAAAGCTTACATACAATGCATGTCAAACTTACTGGCCTGTAATTTTCAGCTTTATGTCTATCACCCTTTCCTTTATACACAGGGGCTACTATAGCAACTCTCCATTCATCTGGTATAGCTCCTTTGGCCAAACAATAATCAAATAAGTACTTCAGATATGGTACTATATCCCAACCCATTGTCTTTAGTATATCCCCAGAAATCTGATCAATTCCAGCCGCTTTTCTAGTTTTCAACTTTTGTATCTTATTGTAAATGTCATTGTTATCATATGTAAATTTTATTACTTCTTTGGCCTTAGTCTCTTCCTCTATCTCGACATTATCCTTGTAACCAACAATCTTTACATACTGCTGACTGAATACTTCTGCCTTTTGGAGATCCTCACATACACACTCCCCTTGTTCATTAATTATTTCTGGAATGTCCTTCTTGGAACCTGTTTCTGCCTTAAAATACCTATACATACCCTTCCATTTTTCACTAAAATTTGTATGACTGCCAATTATGCTTGCCATCATGTTATCCTTAGCTGCCTTCTTTGCTAGATTCAATTTTCTAGTAAGTTCCTTCAATTTCTCCTTACTTCCACAGCCATTTCTAACTCTATTTCTTTCCAGTCTGCACCTCCTTCTTAGTCTCTTTATTTCTCTATTATAATAAGGTGGGTCTTTACCATTCCTTACCACCCTTAAAGGTACAAACCTGTTTTCGCATTCCTCAACAATTTCTTTAAACCCATCCCAGAGTCTGTTTACATTTTTATTTACCGTTTTCCACCGATCATAGTTACTTTTTAGAAACTGCCTCATACCTGCTTTGTCAGCCATATGGTACTGCCTAACAGTCCTACTTTTAAGACCTTCCTTTCTATCACATTTATTTTTAACTACGACAAAAACAGCTTCATGATCACTAATACCATCTATTACTTCAGTTTCCCTATAGAGCTCATCTGGTTTTATCAGCACCACATCCAAATTATTTTTCCCTCAGGTTGGTTCCATCACTTTCTGAATCAGCTGTCCTTCCCATATTAACTTATTTGCCATTTGTTGGTCATGCTTCCTGTCGTTCGCATTTCCTTCCCAATTGACATCTGGCAAATTCAGATCTCCCGCTACAATCACATTTCTTTCCATGTCGTTTCCCACATAGCTGACTATCCTATCAAATAATTCCGAATCCGCATCAGTGCTACCCTTTCCCGATCTGTACACTCCAAATATATCAAGTTGCCTATTATCTTTAGAAATGAACCATTACACTTAGAATTTCATGTGTCTCATCTTTAACTTTTTCGTAGCTTACAAATTCTTCTTTCACCAGAATGAAAATTCTGGACCATTTATATTGGTATTAGAAATTTACCCATTCAGGACAAATATTTCAGATTCCCTATGAGAATCAACATCTATATCATCTGAAAGAGTGAATCGAAATCTTTGGTCTGCTCATTGCTTATCACTCTGCTGACCACTCTTTAAGTGGGATTCATCACTAAGTTGGTTGTCATTTTCTTTCAACACTGCCATCCATGAGAGTCATAAGCAAACTCCTGCTTCATTAATGCTAGCCTTTACTCCAAATTCTCCAATCTCAAATCTGTGGTCCATTAACGATCTTCTGCCTGACAATGCCAGTCCAGAAAAGATCCACGCTAATTGGCACCGTGCGCATAAAAATTTGAAAGTTTATTACGCTGAAGTTTAGCGTAATTACAATCATGGGCAAAGACTGCACAGTCTCTCTGTAGGTGACAAAGTGTTTGTTAAAATGCATCCCATCAGTAGTGCTGCGGACCATGTTATTAGTAAGTTAGCCCCCATATTCGATGTCCCTGCACCATCTTAAAATTCCTTACCGTGGTATCATTATTAGTAAGTGATCCCAAAAGGAAAAGGATCAGCAGAGTGCATCTCTCACACGTCAAAATCATAAATTCTGGTGAGTAAATTCTGTTTTTCGTGACCATATAGATTTAGTTGTAAGATAGTGTTAAACATACTCATCACCACTGTACCCTAGTTATTAGAGTGATTTAGTAATGGGAATTATAATTGTTGTGTATAGATACTTAGGTATTCCCCTTAAGCATTTGTTTCCCTTAGTGTAACGAGTTTAGTATGATAAGAAGGTTAGATAGGTTTTAGTTCTAGGGTCACTAATTGGAATTTATTTCTCTAACATTTCTGAATCTGGGTAAACTCCTGTAGTTATATTTTTCTTTCACCCATCTTTATCTTGTCTAAAATGTATGAAAAGTGCTTGCCCCGGGTTCTGGGTGCCGCAAGTCCATTGTGTGGGAGGGGGTCCACGAAGTTCCTTGAGCCACTGGTTGGGTGACTGTAAGTAAGTCAGCAAATTAAACTAAGAAAATTATGAAAATCCTCCCTTGACCTGTTTTGGTCTCTTCAAAATCGTCTAGTCTGCCAGGGTGGCTTTGCTTCAAGTATTCCTCTGTCTGCTGCTTGTCAGTTTATGTTGCAGTGGCTGCGATAACTGTTTCCACCTGACGGTAACCTGACGTGCCTAGTTTAGGGGCATACTGTATGACTTGGGCGCTACCATCCGGCACCGCAATCCGGTAGCTAAATGTCCAGGTAGCGGCAGTCTTGCTAGACTGCGCCTCTCTTCGCTGCCTGTTAGCCGTTGGTTCATGATACGGATGGGCTGCGCTGCAACTTGCCTCGTGGTCATTGTTTGGACTGAACTTGTATGGAGGCTTTGGGCAAATGGCTGTGTCAGCAGCCACATATTCAGCAATAACCAGTGGTCAAGTTGGGCGACTTTGATCCTGTGACTACAGTGAAAACAGACGCAAGATCAGCTTATTCCAAACTTTATCATGAAGGAGGTAGTGGATGCCTTCGTAAGAAAATGAATGGGCTCTGTATTATTGACAGATTGTGGAAGCAATGTGTAATACAGACTTTTCGGTGGACGTAGTTAAAATTGTTGAAGCGATTTTGGAATGTTGTAAATACATTTTTGAAACGTTATATGCTTATCACCTTTAAAAAAAAAAAAAAAAGTATATAGCTTCTGTTTATATGTAAACTTCAGAATACCTCAAAGTTGCTGAAGAGACCTTTGGTATAGTGACATGTATATTTTTATGTATATATTGGAAGTTCAACTTAAGATAACCATGCTTGTCAGTAAAGTGACTCTGGGACTTTTGAAAACTATCAGTACACTGTTTGCTTGAAATTCTTTTGTGAATGGCAGTATTTTATGTTTTACAAGATATCAGTGCTATGATGTGTAATTTTGGTGCGATCAAAACCCCCAGTCTCAAGTGTATTTATATGGTAATCTGTTGAGCATAGCTCGACTTTTGGGGGGAGGAAGATGTGACAGGTTTTGTAGAGAAGGAAAAGAGAAAAATGTGTTGCATTTTGACATGTAACTATGGCTAAATTGTAAAGGGTTATCATTATTGTTAGATGATATTCTAAAATGTAAAGGGTTATCGTTATTGTTTGGTGATATTCTGGAACATAGTGACTTTCAGAAGAGGGGGTGTCTGCCCTTGTCGATTCTAGAATCATGTTCATAGTTTCATAAGATGGAAAGTTCTCGATAAATATTTTGGTTGGAGGAAATAACAGGGGTTTTGATTGGTGGATCTGGGTGGTGAGAGGTAAGCTTCTGTGGCCTGATTGGTTACCTGGTGACCGGACCGGGGCCAACCTCGGCCTCCTTGAGAGAGCGAGGCAAGATTTCGTGGTCTTTTTCGTTTCTCGTCACTCCAGCGAGCAGACACACTTCAGCGATCCTCCCACCCAGGATGGCATGCCTTGGGGAAAGCGCTGTTGGTTTCATTTCCATCTTAATTTATATCTAATGTTTACTTTCTTTTCGCGTAGGTGTTTGCTACTATTTGCCCCGATTCGCCACGCAATTATTAAGATGCCTTAGCTATTCAAGCTGGGCCCCACTGTTTGGTTTCGGAGGCAGTTCCCATTTTCTTTGTTTTGGTAACTGTGTAATTAATCGGTAAACATTTCCCTCGGGGTTGCCTCCCGTAACTTTGCGTCACTTGATATAGGCTACTTGTTCCTCTACCCCACACCAGAAGTGCTTTTGGTTGGGAGTAAGTTCAGATAGCCCCTGCATCAAGTTTTCGTATTTCTACCTTCCCTCTTGTTTCCATTATGTATAATTTTAATATTAAGTGGTTCCTATTACCTTTAATCATTGTATTCTGTATGTTACATTTGTTAAATTATCTTCTGGTTAGCCTCTGTGGCTTGCAACGGTCTAGTGTGCTGTATTTCCTGGCCTTGTGTATCTCAATGCTCGTAGGCAACTCTCTAACAAGAGGGAATAGCCCTTGGTAAATTGCTCCTGAACTCGTATGTTTGGCCTATGTTAACTTGAATTTTGAATCGATGAATTTTGTTTGTAAAGTCTATTTTGGAAAAAATATTAACAGATCAAGGGATCATCATTGATTTTCCTTAAAATCCTCAACTTGTGTATTCTCATGGCCCTAGGTGTGGAAAAAAGTCCAATCGACACTCCATGTCGTACGATGTCGGCATGTAAAAGATCTCTGGTGATACATTTGGTATTTACCCGACAAAATTAATTAAATCTCAGCCATAGACGCCCAAGAGAGATCCGGTTTACTCTAGGTCCGCTAGATGGCAGACAGAGTAAAGCGGAACGTCGAAATTGACGAGCAGACAGCCAGATGACGTCAAATCGAAATGTCTGCAAACGGTAGCTGAGGCCATACGATTATTATTATTATTATTATTATTATTATTATTATTATTATTATTATGGCCCTATGTAAGGTTCCCACGCCTGCTCCACATCCTTTCTTATAGTCATCACGTTGCCTAACCTGAGTTTCATTTGTTTATTTTTTGATGCAATTTATCTGGTGTTTTGGTTTGCATTAAAGGTGTTAAAATTCCTTATAATATAAGTTTTCCTTTTTCCTTTACTATGTGTCGTGTAACCAGTTGCCGGTTACATTATCTACTATCCCCTTAAACTCCAGGTGTTCCAAATAAATATTTGCTAAAATGCCTGATATTGCTGAGCCCATCGCTACCCCGTTTGCCTGTTTGTAAATTTTATTATCAAAAGAGAAAATGTTATTCTCCAATGTAAAAGTTAAAATTCTGCTCAATTCTTTGTTTTCTACTTTATTTAAACCACTGTGTTGAAACGGATTATTTCGTATGATGTTAACTGTTTTGTAATATTGGTATGTTGGAGTACATATCCACAAAATCAAAACTATGAACACCGAGCTCGATAGCTGCAGTCACTTAAGTGCGGCCAGTATCCAGTATTCGGGAGATAGTAGGTTCGAACCCCACTGTCGGTAGCCCTGAAAATACTTTTCTGTGGTTTCCCATTTTCACACCAGGGAAACGCTGGGGCTGTACCTTAATTAAGGCCACAACCGCTTCCTTCCCACTCCTAGCCCTTTCCTGTCCCATCATCGCCATAAGACCTATCTGTGTCGATGTGACATAAAGCAACTAGCAAAAAAAAAAATACTATGAATGGAATTATCTTTAGTCAATGTGATCTTCTTTGCCTTACTACAAAAATCAATGGTGTTAACTAAATTGGTTTTACTATTAAACCTAAAATGTTTCTTTAGGAATTTTTTGTATAAATTGTGCAATTTTATAGGTCAGGCTTCTCTTAAAATTTACCACTGGTCTAATTGGTACATTCTCTTAATGAATTTTTGGTTATGCTTTTAAAATGGTCAGTCCTGGGTTCATAGTCGGCAAGCATTTTGTGTCTGTAGTGTCAAGTAGAAAATTCAAAAGAAAAGAAAATCTAAAATGAAACGTGTTTCCTATTTACGAATTTGAGAATATATTGACAGGGCAGACCCAAATATTAATAATAATAATAATAATGTTATTTGTTTAACGTCCCACTAACTACTTTTAAGGTCTTCGGAGACGCCGAGGTGCCGGAATTTGGTCCCGCAGGAGTTCTTTTACGTGCCAGTAAATCTACCGACACGGGGCTGTCGTATTTGAGCACCTTCAAATACCACCGGACCGAGCCAGGATCGAACCTGCCAAGTTGGGGTTAGAAGGCCAGCGCCTTAACCGTCTGAGCCACTCAGCCCGGCTAGACCCAAATATTACCTGTAGCATTTATGTGAACTTAGTCAATACGGACCAACTAAGACAAAAAATGGTCCAATTTGTTGACTGCGTGCGTGCGAAGTTATTCAAGGTTCTTGTGTTAAGTTACTTTTTTTTATTGCAGGAGGAGTTCAAAGAGCGAGCAAACTTTGGGAAAAAGAAGAAGAAGAAGATGGAAGAAGTTCCAATGACTGCAGCAATGGTTAACTTGCGTCATTCCGGAATTCTTGGATTGTGTGCCTACGTTGATGCTTATCCATACAGCATCCCCGAACCAATTCCAGACTTGTTGCTATTTTTATCTGCTCATCTTTATGATCCTGCTCCGATCCCAGTGAGTATCGTGCAGTGCTTTCTTCATATCTAAACTGTAGAGCCCATATGAAGCCAAGGTGACTGGCATGACATAGCTTTGGCCCAACACAGAGTACAGTCAGTTGTGTACAAAAGCCAAAAATAACTCGTTGTATAACAAAGTTTGCTGGAATCCTTGACACTGTAAGTTCCAGTCAAATTTATCAAGCCACTGGGACAGCATTTCTCAAAATTAGGTTGAGTTATCCCTCCTTCAAAGCCATTTTTTGTCTCACTCCTCTGAGAAGAGAGCACTTGTTGAATAGAAACTGTAATTATATGTGCACAGACAGATGTGCTAAAAATTGGCAGATGATTGAGCTGGTACCAGTCAAACACTAGCCCCTCAACGCGATCACAATCTTACTAGGACTTGTGAACTTATAACATTCACTTTTAAACCAAAAATACTCAAGTTAACTCTAATGAATTTTTATTATTATTATTATTATTACTACAATTATTATTATTATTATTATTATTATTATTATTATTATTATTATTATTATTATTATTATTATTATTCCAGTTTCCCGACTTGTCATGGGGAACATCATCCACTGTCCATCCCCTAGTAACTAGATCAACCTTGATCATATCCATCCATCGGGTTTTAGGCCTTCCTGCAGGTCTTCCCCTCCACCTGTCTTTCCATACTTATTCTGGCTGTTCTTGTAGGCTCCATCCTCATCACATGCCCGTACCACCGTAGTCTAGATGTGCCAATTCGGTCTAATAGGGATGTCTTTATTCCGGCGTCTTTCCTCACCTCCTCATTTCTTAACTTGTCCATCTTGGTCTTCTGGATGGTGAATCTGAGAAATTTCATCTCTCATGCTTGCAGTCTTAATGAATCTCTTTTAGTGAGGGTGCACGCTTCAATAACATTGGTATGAAATAGCTGTTATACATCATCATTTTGGCTGGTTTTGGAATCATGTCATCCCATAAAAGTAATTTTACTTGTTCGTAGAATTCTGATCCCTTTTGCACTCTGTTTGTAATTTCCTTTCTGACCAAATTATCACTGGAGATTACACTTCCAAGGTAAGGAAAACTATCCACACACTCCAGCTGGTGGTCTCCTAGTTTTATACTTGCTGGACACCCTTCTCTGTTAACTGCCATCACGTCTGTCTTGGTCTTGCTGATGTTGAGGTTATATTCCTGGAAATGGGATTTCCATACGTTGAGACTGGTCTGTACTTCCTCTTCTGTTTCACCCCAAATCATGACATCATCAGCAAAGGCCACTGCATTCAGTTCACGTAAATTCTCCTTGACGTTCTTCATTATATTGTCTATGAAATGAAATGGCGTATGGCTTTTAATGCCGGGAGTGTCCGAGGACATGTTCGGCTCACCATGTGCAGGTCTTTTGATTTGACTCCCGTAGACGACCTGCGCATCGTGATGGGAATGAAATGCTGGTGAAGAAGACACATACACCCAGCCCCCATGCCAACGAAATTAACCAATTATGGTTAAAATTCCCAACCCTGCCGGGAATCGAACCCGGGACACCTGTGACAAAAGGCCAGCACGTTAACCATTTAGCCATGAGTCCATTGTCTATAACAGTGAAGAACAGTAGTTGGGACAGTGCACTTCCTTGTTGAACTTCACTCTTGGTCTCAAACCATGATGATCGACCTTCCCCAATTTGTACACAGCTAGTACAGTCTTTGTACAACATCTGAATTTTCCTTAGCAGTCCTTCAGGCACATTTCTTTTCCTCAGGCACTCCCAGATTCCTCATGCAAAAATCCACCAACAAATCGCCTTCTGGATTTACCTTTCCATATCCAAAGGGCCCTACAACATCTTTCTTTCCTTGTCTTTCCATTCCAACTTTTGCATTTTGATCTCCCATCAATAGCACTTCCTTATCTTCTATCTGTCTCTCCACTTCCTTTAAAAAGTCCTCTAGATGTTAATATATGCAACCTGTTTGTGGGGCATACAAGTGAAATAGATCTTTCATGCCATTTTCAAACTGGATGCATTTTGTATATTCCACATATTCTTGGATTTCTTTTCTAAGTATGATGGCCACACCATTTTTGCTGCAAGTCCTCTGCTGTAATATAGCCTGTATCCTTTCAAAGGAACCTCTTCTGTACCCCTCCTCTTGGTCTCACACAGTCCTTTCATGAAGTCAACCAGTTTCTCTGTCTTTCCCGTCATTGTCAGAACATTTTCTGTCGCAATCTTCATGTAGTTTGGTGCTGGTTGCCCATTTCTCACAGTTCCCTCAGCACCCAAAGAGCTGCACGTCGCTTTTGGCAGGGGCCGCCCTAACGCTTTGCGAGGCACAATATCTGCTTTGTCCATATAGGCTATTGTTACGATGGGCTCGCCACACCCAAAGGTACTGCCAGGTTCAAAATTAGGCCGCCCTTAACATAACCTTTCATAGCCACCCCTATGGAGTACGGACGCTATGGGTTTGCCCTTTCCGCCATCTCCACCGTACCAAAGTCCACCTTCTCTGCCGTAGATGCCGTTGAGGTCTTCACTCATAACCCTGACCTGGGACCCATACCAGATGTTACACACCGGGTTAGTGTGCTCTGGGATTCACGCAGTTTGGGGTACCACTCCCTGAGTGGGGCTGCCTCCGAAGAGGGTCCCTACCTGCTACCTACTCCCAGATCTTATGTCTTAATGTTATAATGATTATTATTATTATAATGATTAATCTAGAGAAGTAGAGGGAGACCAAGGCGACGATGGTTAGACTCAGTTTCTAACGATTTAAAGATAAGTGGTATAGAACTAAATGAAGCCACAGCATTAGTTGCAAACAGGGGATTGTGGCGACGTGTAGTAAATTCACGGAGGCTTGCTGACTGAACGCTGAAAGGCATAACAGTCTATAATGATAATGTATGTATGTATGTATGTATGTATGTATGTATGTATGTATATATCTAATCTTAAACTGCCGTAGCACCCAAGCAGCATCTACAGGTTTCTGAACTCCCCTGTGCATTTGCATTTAGTTAATTAACACAATAACCGAGCCCGATAGCTGCAGTCTCTTAAGTGCGGCCAGTATCCAGTAATCGGGAGATAGTGGGTTCGAGCCCCACTGTAGGCAGCCCTGAAGATGGTTTTCCATGGTTTCCCATTTTTACACCAGGCAAATGCTGGGGCTGTACCTTAATTAAGGCCATGGCCGCTTCCTTCCACTTCCTAGGCCTTTCCTATGCCATCGTCGCCAAAGACCTGTCTGTGTCGGTGCGACGCAAAACAAATAGAAAAAAAAATTAACACAATACTGCATAATACAATTGAGCACCAGCGTAAACTATAATACATGGTATAAATGTAGCATGAGACTAACGTATCTAACCCATGAGCTACTACACTGTTGTGGCAGTGGGAGAGGTGGCGCATCCTAGGTGGTGGATAGGGGGGTCGTAATCGCCTTGCTGGCAGACTTGAACGAAATAAAATAGCTTTCGCAGACCGAGCGCAGAACCCTCTGTGGCTGGGGGACGCAGACAAAGTATACACCCGCGGTATCCCCTGCCTGTTGTAAGAGGCAACTAAAAGGGGCAACCAAGGTTTGCTGAATTTTGAACCATCAGATTACCTGTGATTAGTACCATTACGTGAGGAACGCCATGAGTCGACATTTCTTGCGGTTAGTACCACTATATGAGTAATACCATGGGTCTGTAGGTGTATCACTATGGGTTTACAGTATCCCGTGTATAGTATCTGCCACTGTGAGGGAGGCTCACCCTCTGTCCAGATTCATTGAATACCTCAAGGGGGAAAAGGTTATCCTTGCTTGGGTGTTTCGGCATCTGGTTAGGGACGTCAGGGGTCTGCGTTCTGAGGAACGCTATGGGTCTGGGCATTGCCTGCAATTAGTACCACTATATCATCCCTTAAGAATGAATACTGCATAATTGACATTTTTGGTGAAAATGACTTTTTGGCACTGTTGGCATCCTGGATGAGTCCCTCATCTGTTTCAGCAGTGGGTATTTCATAGTTACACATTATTGTAAAAACATTGGAGGCGTACCCAGTCCCTGAGCCAGACGAATTAACCAAGTAAGGTTAAAATGCCCGGCCAGGAATCAAACCTTGGACCAAAGGCCAGCATGCTAACCATTTACCCCTATAGCTGGACAGCAACTAACAATAGAGGTATGATCTGGAAGTGATAAGAGTTAGTTTAGAGCTTCATTTTTATTTTTTTATAATTTGCTTTATGTCCCACCGACACAGATAGGTCTTTTGGCGGCGATGGGATAGGAAAGGGCTAGAAGTGGGAAGGAAGCGACCATGGCCTTAATTAAGGTACAGCCCCAACATTTGCCTGGTGCGAAAATGGGAAATGACGGAAAACCATCTTCAGGATTGCCGACAGTGAGGTTCGACCCACTGTCTCCCGAATGCAAGCTGATAGCTACTTGACCCAAACCATGCGCCCACTTGCCGAGTACAGTCTCCTACTCTGCGGAGTTCTGTATAGAGTGTAAGTTGAATTACTGAGCTTTGTCAACAAGTGTTGGCTCAATGAACCAGTAAGTCGGTAAATTAGTAAGTTGGCTCTAAGTGCAGGTAAACTCCGTGGGCTGTGCTTGTGTGCACTGGGGGCCACACCGCACTGTGAGAGGTCTGGTTGGATAGCAGGAGTTCAACTCACTGGAGTGCTACGTGATCAACCAAGTTAGTGATTACAAACTACATGAAGTGGAAAACTCGAACTTGAGTGCACTTGGAAATAATTGTCAATAGTAGCTTTAATAAATTTAGTGTATAGTTAAACACTACAATATCTCTCTGAGTAGTCATTTAAGTTTTAAGCACCCGGAATACTCGCAACAATACTTACATATATTTTCCCTTGTGAGTATTCATTGGTTTGTGAACACAATCCAAGAGGAGATGCAGTGGGAAGGCACAGTTGTTTCAGTGTATTGGCTGTGTGGTTCAGTTGCAGAATTCTCTGATGAAAATGTATCTTCCATGTGGCAACAGAAGTTACTTTCTCAGCCTGTGTGTAGCGAGCTGCTTATCTTTGTGTTATATTATGTTGTGTTGTGCACAGCAACCTGTTTCCTGAAGCTAATACCATAGATATACCTGCAATTCTTGTTTAATTGTTGACAATATCATCATTTATATTGCTTTCTATCATCTTTGAATTTATGTTCTTTGTGTCTTATTGCAGGCTGCCATTAACAAATGTTTAAGTGCCTTCAAGAGGTCACATCGGCAAATGACCGTGGAGTTGGACTCCTTGTCTGAGCAACTCCGAGAAGTTCTCAAAGATGGCACTGTGCCGCCATCATACATCGCTTAATGCTCACTTGTGAGCATAACATTATTTCACTGTGATAAAGAGGTACAATAGTAGCTCGATATTTGTGATCTTTATACAGAAGGTGAAACAGATGGAAGATGTGGCCATGGTAAATTTTAAGCAGTATTACTACTGAGTAAGTTCTAGAATATTTTACATTTGAGGACAACTTGTTATTTATGGTTTGTGGAGCTCTGTTATCCAATGAGATATTTAATGCCCAACATCACGTTGTGCAGAGGAGGTACGGCTTGTCTAGTTTCAGAACTGAAAATTTATTTAGTCTGAAGTTTCAGCAGTTGCAAGAGAATGTGCTAAAATACTTATTATATTAGATCATATCTTTCATTTAATTTAATTACATTTTTGTTGTAATAAAACCCATATTTTCTTTTAACTATTTTGAATTATTCTCCTCTTTTGTCTTACTGGTTGATTTAGCAAAAAAAAATCATTAGATAAAAGCTGTTGATCCTAAAATAATGGTATTTTCCTTTCAAACTTGGAAAAATTTTGAAAGAATTGAATTAGTGTACCATGTGATCTATGATTTCTGTTCTACAATTCTTTTTGACTCTCATTCTAGTATACTCATAGAGAGCTTGAAACCTTCTATCTTTTTTGGGCCTGGAGAAGGTTTCTAGAAATAACATTTCCAGTTGATAAAGATGTAGGTTACAGTTTTTGTAAAAACTGCCAACTGGTTAATGTAAATGTGGCTTCGGTTTCTTTAAGGTGTTAGCTTGTCATGTTTGCTACATCCGTTTTGTATCTCAGCAATGTCAAACCAGATAGCTCTTATCAAAAATTTTAGACTAATGCTATTCGGAAAAAATTTCAACACCAGTTTTCTATATTTGAGCCATTAGAAAAAATAAACTGAACATACAGTTGCTCTCTAAATTAAATAAAGTATTTGTAATTGTTTCGTTAAGGTGTGAGCTTGTCATGTTTGCTACATTTTTTTTGTATCTCAGCATTGTCAAACCAGATAACACTTACAAAAATTTTAATTTTTTTGGACTCCTACTATTCAGAAATAATTCAACACAAATCTTCTATATTGGACCCATTACAGAAAGTGAATTGAGCATGTAATTGCTTTATAAATTAAATAAAACATTTGTAAATGTAGGTGGTGTATATTTAAGAAGCTAGCCTTCCTACATCTTTTCTGAATCTATGTCTTCTATATTGGAGGCATTACAAAAATTGAAATGAACACAGAATTGCTTTCTAAATTAAATGAAGTACTGTATTTGTATATGTAGCGTGAGGTTTTTTTTTTTTTTAAAGGAAATCTGTATATCATAAGACCATCTTCAAGGAACGTATTGCTGAGAGTCATGAATTTTGTAAAGAAAAGTACTTGACTGCCATTAAGTACCATACCTTTTACAAATGGTTACAAGTTATATATATATATAGGTATAGATTTAAAGATGAATTAAATAAAGTATTTGTAGATGTACATTGTGTTTCTTTAAGATGCCAGCTTGTCATATTTCTTATGTCCTTTCTGAATCTGTTTGGACTTGTACTATTCAGAAAAAATTCAACATCAATCTTCTATATTGGAGCTATTACAAAAAATGAACTGAACATACAATTGCTTTCTGAATTAAATAAAGTATTTGTAAAGGAAGGTAGCTTGTATTTCTTTAAGGAAATATGTATGTGATAAGACAATCTTTAAGGTACTTATTACCGAAGGTGACAAATTTTGTGAAGGAAAATGCTTCATAGATGATAAATTGAGCTGCTATGAGTACCATACTTTTCAGAAATGGTTTCAAGTTTTGTATATATAGTTATAGATTTGAAGATTTTTATAGCGGGCTATGTGTTCTCCTGTTGCACAATGGAAATATTCAAATATGAAAGAAATTTTCAGACATTTGAGTCTTGCACAAGGACCTAAAATGTATGTTGATCTTTTGGGCTGGAGCTGCACACACCCGTAATATGGCCTCTATCTCGTACGTTCCATTTGTATTTGCCTTCTGTACTAAACATATATAATGGTTTAGGGGTTGGGGGAGGGAATGGTTGATATGGGAGGGCGTGTCTTTGTGAGACTGAGAGAGTTACTGTGTCTTTAACCCACCAAGTGCCAAGGATTGATATTTTTGACAGTCCTGACTACTTTGTCTTGCAGATTGATGATTTGTTAGTGTGTGCTTTTTTTATTTATGAAGAATGCATACATTTTAGTGAGCTACATTCTGAAGGAAAGGTCTGGTGATGCAGTCTACTGTCTTTCTTTCTAGCTTCCCTGAGTTCTCATTTCATTTTACTTTGACACTCAAGTTTGTGTGTTATACTACTTGGAGACTTATGATCCTTATAGCGTAGAAGGCTACTAAGAGGCTGAACATTACTTACAACAGTAAATGAATAATATACAGTTTATTCAATTGTTTTCCTATTCAACAGTTTTTCAGCTTCTTTGTTTAGCTACGTGTATCTGAGAAATGTTTGCAATAATTAGGCTTAATTAATTTCCACTAAAATAACGTGAAAATGCTTCTTTAAATTGGCACATTAAATATTAATATTGATTACACATGACAAGAATATTAGCATTGATTAAGAATTACTGAGATATGAAACTTTCATCTGACATGACAGAGTAGAGCATATGGCACTTACCGGGTTAACAAGTTATCTTTCTTTTATTTTTAACACTCATTCCGAAGTGAATGTCATTGATCTATGCATAAATGTGGACTTTGATTGCCAGTAACACTACCTAACCTGCAAGGGGCTTTAGGGTATTATCCCCTCTATACTTCTCACAGAAATATTTTACTAAAATTCTTAATTTGATGCTGTTATTACATATTCAGAATCAAAATTTTAGCCATGACATTCACTTCAATGTGCATATTTTATTCTGTTAATTTAGTTTTATTTAATGTTTTTAATATTAGTGCAGTGGTTCCCAAACTTAAATTTGCCTACCACATTATTGGGTTGTAATTAAACATTCATAATCCTGAATTTAATAGAAACTATTATACATTTATTTTGAAATATTGCTATTCAGTATGGATATAATGTTTGAGCAAAGAAAAAAAATGAAAATACTTTGGTTACACAATGAATCATCATGAGGAGTTCAACTTAAATATCCTTTGAGCTCAGTATCAATATAAAGAGGCTTAAAAAATTGGATTTGAACAAAATTTTCTACATTTTTGTTAATCAAGTTTTGGTATGGCAGCTTATCAATATCTTCTTTAAAAACCTCAAATATGGGAATCACTGATATAGCTGTTTTTTAAATAATAGGTTTTTTCTTTATTTTCTGTTATTGTTGGAGCACTTCGTCTAGTCCCTCTCTTAAATTGTCAAGTGAAGTGATTATTGTTTTAACAGGAAGTACAACTTTTAGTTGAAAGAGGGCTTCTTACTAGTAAGAGTCTCTTAACACCTGTGGTCTTAATTCCATGTAAAGCTCGTGGTTGTGATCTAGATATCAGGATTAACACAAAACTACAAGCTGGCTTTTCTCTTAACATTAGTTATCTAGAATTTTGTGAAATTTAAACAAGATAAACGCTGTACAAGATAAGTTAATATATATTTCCATCCCAGGAGCTTTTCTTCATAAGTAACCACTAAAATTTGTAAAGGAGTGACAATGAAATTTATAATTAGGAAATTAATAAAACATATATACGAGGTCAAGTCAATAAATTCCCGGACTATTCTCATAGGTAGGTCATTATATAGACTTTATTTGTCCCCATCACCTTCAAAGTCCCCTTTGTGGCTAAACATCAATTATAGTGACACTACAGCTACCAGAAGCATTCCACAAAGTCTTTTTTTTTTTCTTTTCTCACAGCATGTTCAAATCAGACTGCTTTTCTATATGAATTTCCGCCACCATTCAAATCTTCACATCTTCAGCTACATTTTTATTTTTTGAAGTATGAAGAAGTTGCACGATCCAAGATCTGTCAGTCAGGAGAGCATGTTGTTTTGCCACTGATCAGGTCACTTCCTCCTCACATTCTCCCACAGACATTTCAAAACTTTCACATAGAAAACAGCCTTAACTGTTCGACTTTCTTTGCGGAAAATCAGATGCACTTTTGCTATATTTTGGACACTAGGCAACAAGGCTGCATATCATCATTGATCAGTTTTCTAACCAACCTTAAAGCAGGAGAACCACTGAAATGTTTGGCAACATCCCCTGGCCTGTTCTCCAAAAGCCAATTTCAGCATTTCATTTCAGGTATTAATGCATACATGTTGTTCACGTATTTCAGTATTAGAGGAGCGAACAAAGCACAGTGCCCACAGAACAAGCTAGTTTTCAACATACTGACTCTTAATAGCACTGCAATACTGCTTTTAGCAGATAACAGTGTGAACCCATACAAGCATGGAAAATACAGTCTGGGAATTAAATGTTTAGAGCTGGTGTAGGATCTTTCTTGTATGAGCTCTTGTTTTAGTTCATTTGATGATGATGATGATTGTTGTTTAAAGGGGCCTAACATCTAATAAATCTAATCTAATCTCATTTATTAATTTCGTGATAACTTCAAAATATGTTTTTCGTATATCTGCCTTGAGAAAGTAAGGTCAGATTAGGTGCTTTGAGAGGGTACTAGGTTAGAAGTGTCTCCAATCATTTTTGGTTTTGTTATTTATTTGATTTTTAATTTTTATTTTTCAAGAGCACATTTCCTTTTTTAATTGTGCTGTTTTAAAAAAATGTTTGTTTCTTAATGTATTGGTACATCTTGTTTAAACAAGGTGACTCGTGATCTCCGAAGACATTTCTGTTCAAAGAGCACAAACAAGGAAATGGTAAGCAATTTGCGGTAAAATGTTTGTCATTCCCACTGGTTAAATGAAGAAAACATTCAAAGGAGAACACCTAAGTGGCATATTTTCTTATTTCACCAGATAATTTGGCTCATTTATTTCCTGAATATGATAAGAGTGGTCAGTTTCCTGCCATAGCCTGGTGTCGGCCATGTGAACTGCAAGGTCATATACCCCTCCAGCAGTCGAAGTCTTCTTTATTGATTTATCGATATCTTAACTAGAATCAAACTTGCACCCTTCTGGGTAAACAAAATATGCCACCTCAGCGAGTTAGTCCCAAGTTTTATTATATACTGTACGAAATCTAGAAAGTTGCAATAATTTTCAGGACTAATGCCAGTAATTTTATATCATTTTAATAAAAAGGAACATTTAAAGAAATAGACTTACCTCACTTGCCTTTGTGCTCTCCATTTCTTGTGAAATCTTTCCCTGTGGTTTTGATCAAATTCATTTTGTAACATTTACTTAAAATTTACTCAAAATACAATTGTAGTCCTTAAAACAGGATTTCAAATTGAACATTCACTTCTTAGACATTAATTGCAAAAGTACTTGATGAAATGACTGTCAAAAATTTCTTACATCTTGTTTAAACAAGTTGTCTCATTCCTAAACAAGACATTTATGTAGAGTAGTTTTATTGTTTTCGTTGTCTCTGTATGTGATTATAATCTTGTTAAAACAAGAGTTTTCATTCCTGGGCATTTCTACAATTAACGGACTGATGCCTCATGTTGTCAGTTTTCAAAATAAAAATTTCACTGCTGTTAATAACTCAAAATTTTGTTATAAAAATGTAATAATTTATATTGAAAATGTTATGTCTATGTACGTAAGCTCACATCTGCTTGAAAATATTATTAGAAATTTGAAGAACCTTGAAAGGTGCATTGATGCCTTCAGATTTGTTGCTTACCCTTGCTAATTGGAAATCAGGAAGAGGGATGTAAATAAATTTTAATTGGAAGGGAGAGGGTCTTAAATTATAAACTACTTTACAGAAAACCTTTAAAAATGTAAATTTGTACATTATTCATAAAACTCTATGCCTTTAAATTATTTTCATAATTTATCTTTTTAAATTATTTTAAATTATTGTTAGAACTTGGAGAATATTGGAAAGGATGTTCATACATTCAGACTTGCTGATTTTACTTTGGCTAGTTAGAAAAATGAGAGTGGTTTGCAAATAAAATAAATAAAATGTCAATAAGATGTTTTACAGAAACCCTTCAAAAAGGAAAAATTCCATAATTTATTTTTTAAATATTTTGTCTGTGTTTTGTGGAAATGCCCACCTTTAATATATATTTTTTTACATTTTGTTCCAAAGGAAGATAGTATATATGATGTAGTTCAGTGGTCGCCAATTCTCAGTATGCTGATGGGGCACCACATCAGGAATGGAGTCAAAATGGTGCATGAAAGTACCTCATTATGAAATGTGATATTCCTGTTGGTGGCTCATAGAAGCATTAGCCTTTTGCGTATTCATACCAATTGCATAAATATGTAATTTCTATAAAAGGAAGAAATGAACTAGTCAGACCATCTCTGGTAACTGCTGGCTTCAGGGAAGCTCAAATATTTTTTGGTATTACTATAATTGAGATTTAGAGCATCGTAGAAACAGTTGAGGAATCATATTTGAGGATTGGAAATCACTGTTGTTGAAGCACTTCTGTATGAAGTGAAGTTCTTTGTTCTGGATTAATTTATTGGAATGTTAAGAGTTTCTTACTTAAAACCAGTTTTTATGTACCTGAATAACTTCAGAAATAAATATTTCAAAATACTTTAATGTAGTGTTAATATTTTCATTGCATTGCCAAATTTCAATGTTGCCATAGTTGTCAGGTTAATGTTGTATGAGGTGGTGAGAATCAAAACTGTCCTTATCCAAAAATGGAAAAAAAATGTGTTAAATGTGGATTCCAAGTAAGTTGGTATCCTTGCATCTGAAAATGAACTCGGGTAGTGCCAAAACTCGCTATATCCTCACAATGTTTTGCTTCAATACTCTCCTTATCCACCTGAAAGAATTTGCAGCAAAGTTAGCCTTATCCTTTTCACGCCATTTGAGATTGGGAATGGTTAATTTGAAAACTACCCTTGTCCATATTGATGTTACTATTGTTAAAAATTTGAGACAATGAATTTGTAATGACTTTCTGTTCTATTAGACAATTTCTGAGCAAACTCAGCATTCGTACTTTCCATGATTATTTGTCTGGTTGGTAGACAGACTATTTCCTTCTTGCAGTTGTTTTTAACAAGTCTAGCATAACAGACACAACTCAAACAGAGGAATCTGATGAATGTTGTTATTGTTACTTATGTTCAGAACATAGGGTTTTCATCATGGAGCATAGTTTAACAGTATCAGAAGTGGAAGATGGCAGGAGCAGGGAAAGGAAACATGACACAACCAAATAGGCAAGAACGAAATAGAAGGAAGCTAGCTAAGCGCGTTATTTTAGGTTAATCGACTTGCTTATCATTATGGGAAATTACACGACCTTTTATATAATTATTATGACAAATAATTTAGCACAGCCGATATTTTCTTGTTTTTTTAATATTTCAGATATAAGTCAAAGTCTCTCCCACAGTTTCCGACATGTGGTCACAACAGTAACACTTTTCAGTGCTCATTATTGAAAAGGCAAGACATTCGTCACTTTCATAAGGCATTCTACAAGACATCCAGAATGGTTTTATCTTAAAACATACAGTCCAAGAAATTCCAAAGAGGTCACGAGCAAAGAAAGAAAATAGTTCAAGGAAATCAGTGAGCAGTCAGTACTATGTTACAACAAAAAAGGGACAAATGCAAGTGTGTGTGCTAAAACATTTATCTCTATACTGGGTATATCGCAATTCAGAGTCCAAAGACTTAACCATATACACTTAGCAACAGGCGACTCACCAAAAGAAACTCGGTGGGGGGGGATCGACGTTCAAAACTATTTGCTGCACAAAGATAGTCTGCTATTGAATTTATCAAGCAACCTCTAGCCAGTCCAGTCCCACTACAGTTGTGCAAAAAGCACCCGCCTCTATCTACCAAGTCACTTAAGCATCAAGAAACTGTGGAGGGTTTATAACGATGCTCATGAGTCCCTTCACAAAGTCCATTATCATTACTTTTGGGATACGGTATTCTTATCCATCATTTTAACATTAGTTTCCAGTCCCTGGTGACAGATGCATGTTCAACTTGCATTCAATTAAAATCACAAATATCTTCAGAACCCTCTGGCAGCAAGAGGAAGAGTGAAGCCATGATGAGACTCACAGTCCACAAATTATGTTATCAAGCATTTCATTCTGAACTGAAAGAGAAATTTGCTTATGAGGGACTCTAGGTTATCAGTTTTGACTGACAGAAAAATACAGTACTCCCTAAGGTTGCAGATTAATCGGTGTGACAGCTCTGTCAGTACAATTTCACAATTTGCAAAACAAAAATGATGTAACCATCTATTCTTGGTTAGAGAATGAAAGACCTAAAGAATCAAATGAAATTTCTTCAGCTCTTCATGACAGTTTTTTTTTTTTTTTTTTTTAGAAAATGTGACATCTCTTAGACTGTGCTGTGATGGGTGTCTGGGCAAAATAAAAATTCAACTATGGTTGGCATGCTCATGAAATGGTTCAAAACCCAGCTTTGACTCAAACTGACCTCCGGATCGTAAGATAATCGGTTCAAACTGTAATGTTAATCGTTGTAGTAGTAATTATTGTTCTAGGAGAAATGTAACGTTTAATTCTATATTTCATGGATCGATTTTGAACATAGCGTGTTCTAAACATCTGATGTAAGTGTCGATACCGTCCTACTATGTAGCTGGGAGTTCGATTCGTAGTATCATATAGCTTGTGCGCTCTAATCACATTAATAGTAGTAGTAATTATTGTTTTATAAGGAAATGCATCTATCCTCTATTTCTATCGTTCCGCTGACTTGGAGTTGCCCTTCTGTCAATAATCACCGCGTTATCGTTGCACAATTAAGTAATCACGTGTTCGATTCCTGGGATTACAAGAAGATAGTAATATAAGCTGTTGTGATGTTTTTAAATTCAAATATGAATATCAATAGAATAGAACATATAGTTGCAGAAAATCGTATTGTATTGCGTTATTTTATCTGTATAGTAGTGATTATTGATTTAAGGGGAAGTACATCATTTCTTCCCCCACTGGGATCTAAGTTCAAATCCTATAATTATTTTTCTTTCTCTATGGTGTTTGCGATAAGAGAACAGAGTTTGAATCTATGTTTTTCTGTTGTAACTAAATCAGAGTTTGAAATCTATACAGATTTTTTCTGTTGCATGTGTTCGAATCCTGCAAGAAATGCATCTCCTTAGCCTAAAGGTATCCCCTGCAAAGAAGTAAAATCATTTTATCTGCAGTGAATAAGAAGAAGTATGTCGGATATAGATATACAACATTTGCAATTCTATGTGTGCGTGTTGTTTGCATAGGAGTGCGATTATATCAACAAAGAGGTTAATCTTATAGTGTTTTGCGTTATAACTTTTCTGTTCTGAACACTAATAGGCAACATGTTTTGTCTTGTTCTTCAATCAGTTCTAGTGTTTGTCTTGACGGATAAGGGCATACAGCATGTCAATTCTATATTTTTACAATTGCATTCTGTAACTAGATTGAACCTGTTATGTCTTGTCGGATACAGCATTTGCTTATCCTACATTATTTTTGCATGCTGAAAAAAGTATTACCTTCTCCTTACCACCTCCTCCTCCTACGGCTTCCTCCTCGATCGAAAAACATATGCGACAAAAACAACGCTACATAACGTAAGTATACTTGTTTGTAATGTAACATTCGATTCCGGAATGCATCTGTCTGTAGGAGGAGGAATTGAGCTAACCTCAGTAACTCAGGCCGTCACCTTGTGCAGTAGGCTCTAAGCTAAATTTCTCCATATAAGCCTGTGTATAGCCGCCATCTTGTTCAATTGCCCATGGCCGGCATCTTTCTCCATAAGAGCCATGCATAGCCGCCATCTTGTGCAATCGCCCTTGGCCGGCATCTTTCTCCATAAGAGCAGCCGCCATCTTGCGCAAGCGCCCTTAAGCCATCTCATAAGATCCTCTGTATAGCCACCATCTTATGCAGTAGACTCTAAGCTAGCTTTCTTCATATAAGCCTGTGTATAGCCACCATCTGGTGCAAAGCCCATGGCCGGCACCTTTCTCCATAAGAGCCCATGTATAGCCGCCATCTTGTGCAATCGCCCACGGCAGGCATCTTTCTCCATAAGAGCAGACGCCATCTTGTGCAGTAGGCCCCCTCAGCCAGCTTCCTCCATAAGAGCAGACGCCATCTTGCGCTAGCGCCCCTAGGCCGTCTCATAAGAGCCTATGTATACTCGCTATCTTGTGCAATTAGATAGCCGCCATCTTGCGCAAGCGTCCCTAGGCCGTCTCATAAGAGCCTATGTATGGCAGCCATCTTGCACAAGCGCCCCTAGGCCGTCTCATAAGTATTTGTGTATAGCCGCCATCTTATGCATTTTTCGCCGGGAATGGCATCTTGCCGTAAAACTAAGGATAGCCCCCTTCAAGATGGTGGCTGTGAGGTTAGGCTCCCTCTCTTAGGTGTCGGGAGGGGCACCTAGCCGTTAAAGTAAGGTTACGCCCCTCAAGATGGCGACTGTAAGGTTAGGCGCGTTGGGAAAGTCATCTTACCTTAAAACTAAGTTTAGCCCCTTCAAGATGGCGGATATGAGGTTAGGCTCGCTCTCTTAGGCGTCAGGAAAGGCAACTAGCCGTTAAAGTAAGGTTACGCCCCTCAAGTGGTGACTGTAAGGTTAGGCGCGTCGGGAAGTGCATCTGCCGTAAAACTCGGGATGACCCCTTGAAAATGGCGGATGTGAGGTTAGGCTCACTCTCTTAGGCGTCGGGAAAGGCAACTAGCCGTAAAATTAAGGTCACGCCCCTCGAGATGGCGACTGTAAGGTTAGGCGCGTCGGGAAGTGCATCTTGCCGTAAAACTATGGATGACTCCCTTCAAGATGGCGGATGTGAGGTTAGGCTCGCTTTCATAGCCATCGGTAAGGGCAACTAGCCTTTAAAGTAAGGTTACGCCCCTCAAGATGGCGACTGTAAGGTTAGGCGCGTCGGGAAGTGCATCTTGCCGTAGAACTAAGGATAGCCCCCTTGAAAATGGCTAATGTGAGGTTAGGCTCGCTCTCTTAGGCGTCGGGAAAGGTAACTAGCTGTTAAAGTAAGGCTACGGCCCTCAAGATGGCGACTGTAAAGTTAGGCGCGTCGGAAATGGCATCTTGCCGTAAAACTAAAGTTGACTCCCTTCAAGATGGCGGATGTGAGGTTAGGCTCGCTTTCATAGCCATCGGTAAGGGCAACTAGCCTTTAAAGTAAGGTTACGCCCCTCAAGATGGCGACTGTAAGGTTAGGCGAGTCGGGAAATGCATCTTGCCGTAGAACTAAGGATAGCCCGATTGAAGACGGCGGATGTGAGGTTAGGCGTCGGGAAAGGC
Source organism: Anabrus simplex (assembly GCF_040414725.1). Taxonomy (NCBI): domain Eukaryota; kingdom Metazoa; phylum Arthropoda; class Insecta; order Orthoptera; family Tettigoniidae; genus Anabrus; species Anabrus simplex. The sequence continues at coordinate 42,408,311 of NC_090266.1, read as the reverse complement.
AACTAGCCGTTAAAGTAAGGTTACGCCGCTCAAGGTGGTGACTGTAAGGTTAGGCGCGCCGGGAAGAGCATCTTGCCGTAAAACTAAGGGTAGCACCCTCAAGATGGCGGATGTGAGGTTAGGCTCGCTCTCTTAAGCGTCGGGAAGGGTAACTAGTCGTTAAAGTAAGTGTACGCCTCTCAAGATGGCGACTGTAAGATTAGGCTCGCTCTCTTACGTAAAATCCGCAATTCGCCCTAGCCCTTCTGCTATACTAGGAGTCAATGACCTTGGGGTCAGAACACGCATTTACACTACTAGGGGTGAATGACCTAGGGTGCTGACCCAGCAAGAAAGTGCTGATTCAACGTGTTTGCACTGTCACTGCTCCACTACTGGCGAGTGATATTAGTCCATACAAATAAATAAGCTCTTGACATAAAATTTCCCTCTGGTAGATTATACAAAAAGTACCATATATGTATTACGTTATCCAGTACCTGTAAGAATACGATAAATATAATCACCCTATTTATAAATAACTGTGACATTGCAGATAGGTTAAGCTTTCCAGTCTAGCCTAAGCAAGCAACGAGTGTGAACGTGCTGGGTTGAGTGTGCCGGTGGAGTGACGGGACTGTAGGAGGGGAGTGCAAGAGGGAAGCTAAGAGTGACGAGGAAGATGATTGGTGTCGAACAATATCGGGTAGTTATCGGAAAATGTCAGGGGAAAATGGAGGAAGTAAAACGGAATTGGGAATGAAGGGGGAGATGATGCTCGTGGCAACGGCGATTATGGTATTGCTAGTTATCGGGGAGCGTGGAAGTGAAACCCGGGCCAGCCTCCAGTGGAAGCATGAACTGGGATGACGTGGAAGTAATAGGAAGGTGGTAAAAGAGTTGTTAGAAGAAGTTTGCCCGTTTGAGCAAATTAAAAATATGATACAGGAGGTGACAAAGGAGTTCGATAATATGAAGAAATTGTTCCAGAAAGAACCAGACGAAACAACAACCAAAGTGGGAAACAACTGGAAAGAATTTGTGTCACAAAGAGAGAAAATAAGAACTTTGGAACAGGAAGTGTCGAAGCTGAAAATATTAGTAGAGGCCAGTAGTCAAGATCGAAGAAAGAAATGCTTATTTATATATGGTGTCCGGAGGAAAAGAGAGTGGACAAAGTTAATACAGTATATAAAGTGGTGGAGCTAATCCAGTACAAAATGAAAATAACTCTTCGAATTTTATGTAGACGATGCGGAAAGGGCAGGTAAATTGCAGGGTCACAGGCCTATAAAAAATGTTACCTACATTGATGGCTGAAACAGTGATCAAGAATGCGTTTAACATTCAAAGCGAAACAATTTAGATTAAGAGATGCATGGGAAGAGAAGGTATTAAGAACTTAAAAGTTCTAAAGAAACATTTCGTTAGGGCCAGACCCCAAGGTTTAAATCTCACATTAGGAGTCAGCAATTAGAAGTGACTAATGGCAGGTGGATAAGATTCTGGACTGTAACAAACTTACTGGAATTAGAAGAAAGGGTGAAGCAAGATGAAGTGATGGAGGCGAGAGTGGAAGATAGCAGGAAGTGGGAAGCCGTGCCGGATATGAAGGACATGGTGAAGGGGGAAGATCAGGAACCAGTGAGGTCAGAAGTATTAGCAAGATAGGAGCATTGAGCAGATGTGATTTCATAGAAGCGGTTTTAGAAGGATGCAGTGAAGCAGAAAACAAGCTGAGCATGTTAGCCCGTGCGAGAGAAGAAATGAGGATACAGGAAGTGACGGTGGGAGTGGATGCACATGAAATGGCAAGTGGTCAGAAACTAACTGAAAATAATTGTTTGAGGGAAGAAGCAGAAGTAAAAGGTGCCTTGGCTAAGCTTAAAGGAACTATGGGGTAAGAAAGGCAAAAGTGACGAAGGTATAGTGACGAGAGGTAAAAAGTCAAGTAGTAGTGGTGGTGGTGGTAGTAGTAGTAGTAGTAGTATGTAAGCTGGGTATTGGTACAAAGTGAATTGAAATGGGTAGTGAATTTAATGTGGAGTTTGTTTGTATGTATATTTGGAATTATAAATGAAGGAAAGGGAGAGTGTAGGTGTAGGTTGCTATGAGTGATGAAAGAGTGAGGATAAGGGAGGTAGGGAATTATGGTTGGCAAATTGCTAATTGGAAAGTTTGGTGTCTATATTTTATGTTATTTGTAGATAATTTACGTGGTGGAATAATTAAGGTTAAGTCCGGCTTGGTATAATTAAAAGTGGAAAGGAGCGGTGGTTTGAAGTGTGATTTTATGTCTTAGTGGTATGTAAATGTCAATTGTATTGAAATGATTAGTGAATTGAGTGCAATTAAGGTAATTTGGGTTGGCTGAAAGATGTTTGAAGTTTTGTGTTAATATTTTAATGTGACGATAGCCGGTAATTTAAATGAGATTGAAGTGGTGGTGGTCAAGAAGGAGTAAATAATAAAAAAAAGTGAGCGGATGAGTGAGGTGAAGGGAGGTAGTGAAGTTGTGGTTTGGCAAATATAATTTAAAGTGGAAAGGAGCGGTGGTGGTGAAGTATGATCTCACGTTTTACGTTGTAGTGATATATAAATGATGATGGTATTGGTTATTTATTAGTTGATGAGATGGATGAGAATTTGAAATGGGAAGTGAATTTTTAACGTGGAGTTTGTTTGGGTTTGTAATATTATGTTCTTTTTGCTTAAAGGAAGGTAAGAGTGATTAGGTGGTGGGATGTTTGAGAAGTGTGGCAGTTTGATTAAGAGGTTGACTGACATGAAAGGAAAGTGTGAAGGTTGGCAAATATAATTTAATGTGGAAAGGGGTGGTGTGGTGAAGTATGATTTCATACTTTATGTTGTAGTGATTTATAAACGATGATGTATTGGTTATTTGTGTTTGGAAGGAATAGTGAATAGGAAGGTAAGAGAGAGTATCAGTGAATGATTTGTAATTAAGGCAATATGGAAGAGTGATTAGTTGATGAGATGGATGTGAATTTGAAATGAGGAGTGAATTTAATGTGGAGTTCGTGTGGGTTTGTAATATTAAGAGGTTGATTGACGTGAAAGGAAAGTGTGAAGGTATGTTTGAGTGATGAATGATATGACGAATTATACGTTGCAAGTTGCTTCATGTCGCACCGACACAGATACGTATTATGGCGACGATGGGACACGAAAGGGCTAGGAATGGCAAGGATGCGTCCGTGGCCTTAATAAAGGTACAGCCCCAGCATTTGCCTGGTGAGAAAATGGGAAACCACGGAAAATCATCTTCAGGGCTGCCGACAGTGGGGTTCGAGCCCACTATCTCCCGAATACTAGATACAGGCCGTACTTAAGCGACTGCAGCTATCGAGCTCGGTAATTATACGTTGGAGCGAGAAGAATTTATTTTGGGTAATTAAGGTAATTTTGAGTGATGGTTGCTATGAGAGTTTGAGTGAAGGTTGACATGAGTGAGTAAGAGGTTGATTGACGCGAAAGGAAAGTGTGAAGGTAATTTGGTGTAATGAATGCTATGAGGAATTACATACTGGAACGAGAAGAGTTTATTGTGGAGTTGTAGTTTAGTAAACAGGAAGTAGTTCACATTATAAATGATACGTAAGGAGAATGTGGCAAACCAACACGACAGATGATGTAATGCTAAAGCTGGGTTTGCATCCTGAGTAAATCAGCAGAGAGGTCAGTGTACGGTCTGAATTTTGCTAGGTTGCGAGCCCAGCCAGGAGAGATACGAAGGTCTTTTAAACTACATGTGCCGTCTGCCGATGTTTTTTATTTACCCCATTTTATTATTTGTTGTTTATTCTGTTGCCGTATTGCCATGGCCATTGGATCCCCGATAACGAGATGATCATGAGCCATATGACAGTGCCTGTTGTGCCAGATTCCCGTTAATTTTACTTTATTTTGTGCCTTCTGTTATATGTTTACTGCACTTTAGTATAGTTTGGTATTATTGGTCTGTTTTGTGTGTATTGCCTCGGAAATTTTGGATTTCAACTATGTATTGTACCCGGGTGGCATTGCCCATAAATTAATCATGATTTGATATCAGAAGGCGAATAGTTACACATATTGAAGTGGGAAGGAAGGAAGCGTAGATGTGTACACAATGGAGCCAGAAGGATTATTCTGTCACAATGGCAAGGCTAGTCGCCTACCAGCAGGGGGGATTAGCATACCGACAGGAAGATTTGGATAACCCAGTGGGTCTCGCACGAGAAAAGAAAGGACAGCAGGAGAGACAAAGGCCTAGATACAACATGAGGGGTGCAGCGATGTACAGTATTTCTGGGCAGGCAGAACTTTCCACTACGTCAGAAATTCTCGGAAGCTGTGTGCCGGAGATCCCTACGCTTTAGGGCAAAAGTGTCGTTACGTTGCCACGGAGAAAGATTCGAATTAACCGCCCGCTATCGCCCAGTCACAAATATCACATGGCCATCCAGGGATGCAAGCTTGAGAGAAATGAATTGAAACATCAATTATTTCCGAAATTAATTATTAATTATTGCAATTACCGGGATTTAATCAAGGAATTTGTTAGGTGTCGTGCATAAAATAATCAGTTATAAGTTTAATAAATTGAAGAACAAAATTATCGGAAGGACCATTTCGAACGCTATTGGCAGGGAAGAGACAACGCTATGATGACGCGGTTTAGCCCACGAAACGTGGGGGAGCAATATCCGCTAATATCTCTGAGATCTAGATCGATATTAGATTATGTTAAACCACGTGTATGTTCCATATGGGGGGATTAATTGATATCAATTCCAACCTTCCATTCGGATCGCAAGTGCCAATTTAGGAAAACTACCCCCTCTTCAAGGTGTGACATCAGTTGACCCATCAGTGAGGCCTTTCAACTATAAATATGAATGAAAGGAGCAAACTAGACTCTCAATCGTACTCCGATCTCGGGCAAAGTGACGTCTCATTCATATTCGGAAGAAAGTAGTCGTGTCCCAGAGTCATACCGCGTTCGAGCCAACTTTAAATCCAGCCAGATCTTGTTATGATCTGAGCTGACTGTTATTTAAACTGCGATTTCAGTCAGATGGTAAGAGGCGGAGGTACGAGAAGTGAAGTGAAGCAGTCAGGAAACGGGTATCTATCATAGAGTGCTAAACAGTATTTCTTTAACTAACTCTGAGTGCAGAAAATAGCAAGCAGTGCGATGAACAGTCAGTGCAGCTGTAATAAACGTTATTAGTCAGTGATTTGAGCCTGTATTGTAGGACTGTGATATGAGCCACAGTATGCGCCGGAACAACGTACCCATCAAGAGCGGAATGGACTAGGCGGCTTGATAACATTTCGGACGCGCCGTATCGATATTCGTGAAACGCGCCGGGTGACATATTCGACACGACGTCGTACGTGTCCCAGTCTTTTGTACTGTTAAAGACGAAGAATAACCAGTGTAATTAAAATTTGGGTCCTAGGCACCTCAGTGTAACGATGTGTTAGAATCTTCCGTGTATGAGTGTTAAATATTACACCAGTGTTTATAATGGCTGAATGCCTAAGTGTAACGATGTATTAAGAGAATTTCCCATGTATGAGTGTTAAATATTAGATCAGTGTTTATAATGGCTGAACACCTCAGTGTAAAGTATATTTGTGACCTGAAACCAGCCATCATGCAGGAGTAGACGGATAAGGACCGGAATGGGCCTCTCATTCGTAAAATGCCACCGGGGATCCAACTAAATAGATGAATACTAATTTGTGAATTATTTGGGAATGTTACCGTGATTAGAAGGGAAACAGTGTCATTTGATGTGGTTACTTCATATAACAAATGGATCGCTTCCCGAGGCCATTATTAATTTAGGATAGACGGACGGAGTTAAAATTTGTAAAGTAAATAATGGGTCAGATTTCAGTAGTATATTTGTTTGTTTTAAATAGTCTACATTAGGTTAGGGTTAGTATTCTAGATCATGCATATTTAATGGTATTGGTTGATTCGAGCTTTTCTCGATATTGAAGCAATTGCGTAGTTGTTTGTACTGACCCAGAGTTTGCTTATTTTTCTATCCGTCACTTGGTGACAAGTGGGGTAAAATTTGATCCTGTTCTATGGGAAATCCAGTCACATGAAATGCCAGTGTTCTTTTTTGTTTTCGTTTTATTTATTATTATGTATTTGTTGGGAAGGTCATGATATCATAAGAGTTCATGATGCCGAGATTTTGCTAGTGGTTATTACTGGATTGAATTGTCGGGATGAAAATACGATATTCAAATGTAAACAGTGTTAAACTTTGAATTTTAAATGGATAAAATGCTAGGATAACACCTTAAAATTTCTGAGTGGGTTCCAAATTATGTGTTAATTAAGGAGGCAGATTGCGGTCGCCGTTTATAATAAATGCTAAATAATGGTCTAAACCTATTGTTTAAATCGCGGTCTTAATGAATTATAAATAACGAGCAAAATATTATTGTGTAAATAGTAGTTTGAGACCACGTAATAATTACATATTCACGATTTTTAAAAGTTATGGGAATATAAAGTTACACCATTATGAACATTTGTGGAGACTAAACTCAGAAAACAAATCAAGTGTAAAAGGGGAAATTAGGAATAACGTGCAGTTAATGAAGAAACAGATCGTACTATGTCGTTTGTGGAATATAATCAGTCGATAACTCTGTGAATATTAGTTGAATAATATTACTTTGATGTATAAGGAAGGGAAGATTCCCTAATCAGGGATATTTATAATGAAGCGATGACGAAATATATAATGAGTCTACGACGAAATATGTGAAACTACAATGAAATATATAAAGAAGTCTACGAGAAACACAGAGAGCGTTAGTGTCCGGTTACTGGAAAATGGAATTATCAGCCCGTGAAATGTAGGCATAGTAAGACTGAGTTCCGGAGGGTTCAGGGATCAAAACCCGTTATAGTACATACGAGAAGGATGGGCTGCATGCCTAGTTATTTGAAGTACTACGGCCCAGAGATTAGAGAGGTTGATAGTCCGCATAAATGACCGTCATGATTAATCATGGCAGATTAAACGAATTTAAATGGAACCAATAGTAATAATATTGATTATTATATAATAATATATTACACCAGTAATAGTAAAAATAATATTGAAGTTTCGACGATCGTAATGAATAATAATAATAATAATAATAAAAATAATAATCCCGTGTGGGGCTTAACCGGTTACCTCCATCGGGCGCGTCCCATTGGAATTGGGGAAGCTCGCTCTCTATGCCGCCAGCAGAGTCAGAGGGCAGTATGGAAATAAAATACCACCGTGAAAAAATGGTCCCTTGCCAGGGTTACGGCGAAGACTGGTAAATGACCAGAAGCCAGAAAACATCCTGAGGCAACCTCTACGGCTAACAACCCTAGTTGTAAAAGGATGGGTACCCGTCCAAAGCAAAGTCAAGTCAAAAAGCATGATGGCACAACATTTCAAGAAACATACCCCAGGGGGTAAATCTTCGGATAAATCCCTCGTCGTGAACGCCACGGCGCACGAGTCTCGTTCGGATTCTGGGGGAGACTCGACATCATGCAAGAGACGAGTCGGAGCGCCTCGGTGTGCCCCGAAGAGTCAAAAAATCAGGCCAAAATCTAAAACCATTCTAGCAACTTTCAACATAAATTCACTTACACAAACTGGCAAGCTGAAAACCCTCACCAAAGCTCTTCACGAAAATCAGATATCCATAATGGCCCTACAGGAAACAAGGTACCCAGATGAAGAGATTTTTAAATCCGAAGGTTACCGATTTTTCAGGAGCAAAGCGCAAAGAGGAATCCTGAATGGAGCTGTGATGCTTGGAACCGCGTTTGCTGTTAGAACCAAGATCCTTAAATCGGTTGCAAATTTCGAACCTGTGAATGACAGATTGTCTATACTCACAATTAAATGCGCGAACAAAACCTACGCCCTAGTTAACGCACATGCTGCTACAAACGATAAGAACAAGTCTGATCCAGACGATGTTGATAATTTCTGGGACCTACTGGATGAAAAATTAAACAAAATCCCCAAACACCATGTCAAGCTTCTTTTGGGTGACTTCAATGCCCAACTAGGTCGTGAACAGAAGTACAAGAAAGTTACAGGAAATTACCCTGCTCACAAAAGAACCAATCCCAACGGCAAAAGACTGGTGTCCGTTTGCGAAAATCACAACCTGCAGGTCATGTCGACCCACTTTCGCCATCTACCCAGAAAGCAAATGACTTGGCGTTCTCCCGTCCAAGCTCTCGGAGAGTTCCAAATTGATCATGTTGCAATCTCCAGGAGAAACAGCCCTGAGATTATGAATGTCTAGGTAAAGAAAAGCATCAATGTGGCCTCAGATCATTATGTGTCTCTTATCAAATTCAAACCAATTCCCGCAAGCACAAGGAAGACAACCAAACAGATCACACGATTCGACAATGATAAACTTCGGCAAAGGGTCGAGGAGTTCCAGGAGAAGGCTAGACCAAATGATTGTGACTTTAACAACGCCAAAACTCTCCTTGTTGAGGCCGCCAAAGACGTTGCAGAAATCAAGAGAAGCAAAAAGCATGCCTGGTGGAATAGTACCTGCGAATCAGTCCTCCAAGAAAGACTCAATGCGTGGAAACAGTACTACTCTACGAAATCAGAAAATGATTGGGAAACCTACAAAACCCAACGTGCCCAAGCAGCTAGGGTGTTCAGAACTGAGAAACGTAAATACGAAAAATCTCTCCCTGAAAAGACAGAACAAAACTTTAGGAAGAATGAAAGCAGAGGGTACTACAGAGCCTTCAAACGCAAACTCACTGGCTATAAACCACCATCTCTATGCTTTGAGCGAAAGGACGGTACACTGGCGACGTCAAATGAAGAAAATTGCAGCATTCTGGCAGATTACTTCAAGAATTTACTTAATTGCTCTAAACCGCAAAGCGCCATTGAGACCAACGAACCCTTACTCAGGTACCTAGATTCCAGACCACCCGACAGAGATGAAATCAAGCGCCACATTGCCCGTCTCAAAAATAACAAAGCGCCGGTGGAAGACTCAGTAGTAGCAGAACTATGGAAATATGCCCCAGAGGAATCACTTGATATCTTGCAAAAGCAAACAGAGGAAATTTGGAACAAGGAGACCCTACCCGAAGATTAGAAAATAGCTTTGATCCATCCATTACACAAAAAGGGAGCATGAAGAACATTAACAACTAGCGAGGAATATCTTTGCTACCCGTGACTTACAAAATTCTATCACTTGCCATCCTGGAGCGTTTGGAAGCACAAGTCGAACATCAAATAGGTGAATACCAAGGAGGGTTCAGAAAAGGTCGCTCAACAGCTGAACAGATCCAAAATCTCAAAACGATCATCAGATATTGTACACTAAGGCCCAAGCAGTATGTGTCTGTCTTTGTGGACTTTAAGAAAGAGTACGACTCCATTGACCGGGAAGTCATGCTAAACATCTTAAATGAATTTGGAGTTGATTTGAAACTGCTGGCATTAATTAGAGCCACCCTGACTGATACAAAATCCAAGGTGAATTTCCACGGATGTCTCTCGCATTCCTTTGACATCAAAACAGGAGTCCGACAAGGTGATGGGCTATCCCCGATACTCCTTAACTGTGTTCTTGAAAAGATCATCAGAACCTGGCGGGTGAGATTACAGGAAACCAACTACAGTCCATTGAGAATAGGAACCAAATCCAAGGGGATCGCAACAGACTGCTTAGCATTTGCCGATGATATTGCTGTTCTCTCAAACGACATAGAAACCGCTAGAGCTGAAGTTGAAATTTTAAAGGAAATTGCCGAACAAACTGGTTTGCAGATATCGTTTGAGAAAACAGAAGTAATGACTAACATCAAAGAGGCTTCACCAAAACTCCATACAAAATACGGGGACATCACCCGAGTAGACAAATTCAAATACCTGGGTGAGATCATCATGAAAAATGGACTGGACAAAGCAGCACTTCAGGAGCGAGTACGCAAACTGGAAATAGCCTACCAAACATCCCGCCCAATCTACAACAAAAAATGCCTTTCCCAAAACACCAAGATACGTCACTATGAAACAGTTCTGAAGCCAGTAGTACTATATGCAGCCGAAACCCTGTCTCTAAATGCCAACAAAGGACTCCTTGAAGAACTGGAGAAAAGAGAATGCAAAATTGTGAGAGGAATCTTGGGATCACAGTACAGAAATGGAATCCATCAAAAGAGATCCAACAAGGAAGTCTACAGCAAAATAGAGAAAATTACCGACACAATCAGAAAAAGACGGGCACGATTTTACGGTCATCTGAAAAGAATGGACGGAAGAAAGTTAACTAAAGAAATCTTTCACTTTTTGATTCAAAACCACAATTCCCTGGTTTAGAAATACCAAAGAAGACCTGCAAATGCTACATATCTCAGCTGAAGACGCCCTAAACAGAGATCTCTTTCGCAAAAAATATTGACAAACGGGCTAAACCGAGACGAGCAACCGAAGAGAAGGCACGGTGCCCCTTGGACAGAGGAGCGTAAGCAGGCCCACTCACAAAGAATGAGGGAAATTTGGGCTCTAAAGAAGGCCAAGTTCAGTGTCAAATGCAACAAGACATAACGTGGTCCTTGATGGCCCCAGCGAATTATATAATAATAATAATAATAATAATAATAATAATAATAATAATAATAATAATAATAATAATAATAATATTTTAATATTGTACACCAGTGATAGTAACAATAATATTGAGGTTTCGACGATCGTAATAAATAATAATAATGATAGTAATATCCGACTGGAGCAAATTAATTTACGCGGACGCCATTCACTTGGGTGCTCTCATTTAAGGTTAACTGATAATATCCCGAACAAATAATAATAATAACGATTAGAATTAATAATGGTAATCGTAGGTGCGAGACCGATAGCATAAATAATAATGCGTTTAATGGACGGGAGATTTAGACTCGTAACGAGACGAATGGTCGTGTGCTGAATTTATTGCGAGACCCGTTTGTGTTTGCCCGAGGGGTCGTAGCGGGTTGCAGTAAGGTACTGTATTTTCCGTCGAGTCCCTTGTTATGTACGTTATGCGCTTGACCTTCCCAAACCAGGTGGTCGAGCCAGACAATAATAAATATATTGGGGTAATCTGTGTAATGACGAGTTCGATATGGTATAACATGAACTGGACGTATCATAGGGTCCGTCCGCATATTAATTCCCGCCTAATCATAGTAAAATTATCCAACCCAATGGGCCGGCCTTGCCAATGTACATATTTGCCGGAGGTATCTCATCAAGCGGACCGGGAAGCCGACAGTAAAATTTATTTTACTCTCAGGCTCACGTATCCGAAAGGGTTGTCCATGGGAACCACCACCCATACGCACGCTGGTTCGATCTCAAGGCATCAGATGATGGAGCCAGCTCCAGCAGTTCACACCAAGTAAGATGGAACAAACCCCACATGTTTATATTACAGGATTGGTATTGCAAAATTGATCCACACCACTTGCAGTGGAGCAAGAATCTTGTATGTAATTCTCCGGTCAAATCAGTGTATTGGTAAACTGTGATTGACTTAATTCCGCCAAATGTTGGAATAAACTGCTCCTTATGACATTTTTCAAAGGAAACCATTCTCATAATATTTTTATTGTAATTAGCTATGGATGACCATGATAATTTTAAAGTCTCACTTCCCAGTCCTATCGTGGAGTCCTTTAATTTGTGTTTATGATTGAGCCTTCCCCTACCTTAATTTGCATGCCCTTCATTCCTGTGATTATTTGTGTGCCTATATCTATAGTTTAGATTCTTATTTAGATGTTGAATAATGAACCGATACCCCTGAGATTAATGCTATCCTGGGACTCAGAGGGTGAGCGGCTGCAGTATTGGGCAGAAGCCTGTGATGTTCAATAAATCCACTACCAGTAAAAAAAGTTTAAGCTTCCCATATTATTTTCTCATCTGCCTTATTATTACCATACATTTTACCGAACTCGTACATTCATGCTAATCCATAGTACTGATGATATAGCCTACATGCTGAACTTATTTATTATTTATAATTATTACGAAAGGTGTTGTCAGTAAAAATGGTTGTTAGGTACCGGTATATACATAATTCCTAATGATGTTGACAGGGAGCTAATATCCATGTAAGACGCATCTGCGGAATTAAAAACGTATAGAATCTGTTGAAGTATATAAAAAATTAAGATATGCTACATACGGCATACTTGAATTATATTTTATGTTTATTTAAAGGTGGCGTCCGCGGCATTTTGTATCTTTAACCTAACTTTCGCCCACCGTGTGCCGAAAGTTTTACCGATTTGTATACATGCATTCACTTCGATAGCTCTTCATGTGTTCAAACTTGTCACTAATATTCACTTAACTCTAATTGCTATTATAAATATTTCTACTACAGTAGGTTCATGAAAATGATTAAACAATAGGCCTAAGTTACTACATATTGAAAGTTGAAGTTTTAAATGTCGCTTGGCTAACAAAAGGTATCCCTGTGGATTGCTCCTACAATATGATAATTTAGCAAAGTTAGGTAGATACAGTAGAACTTTTTTTACATCTGTTTCGGAGACACCTTGTCGGCAACGTCAAATATTCTGTAGTACTAAAATATATCTCATAGGAATAATATTGCCCTGCTTCATACGACAATCATATATGCGTTTACTTCATTATTTTTCGAACCCAACTTGAATGGGACTATTCTAAGATCCATAGTACCAATTTAAAGATCTCTATCTTCACTTGGACATTTTCATTAGTCGAGTTGACGTACAGATAACGTACTCACACTCCTCTTCTCTCATTGACCTTCAGAAATTGCTGCAGGCAAGCTCCCCACTCAATTGGCAATCCCAATGCTCACCAATACTAGCATCGCAGTAAATATCTCAACGCCTTGCTTAAAGGTTCAGAATGAAAAATTTGCTCAGCCTATTTCCAGTCATTCGGCAGGGTCAGGAATTGAATGTTTTTTTGCTAATGGCTTTACGTCACACCGACATGTATAGGTCTTATGGCAACAATGGGACAGGAAAGGCCTAGGAGTTGGAAGGAAGCGGTCGTGGCCTTAATTAAGGTACAGCCCCAGCATTTGCTTGGTGTGAAAATGGCAAACTACGGAAAATCATATTCCGGGCTGCCGACAGTGGGATTCGAACCCACTATCTCCCGGATGCAAGCTCACAGCCGTGCGCCTTTAATCGCACGGCCAACTGGCCTGGTGGAACGGAATGGATGAAGCCCCATCTAGTGGCGCCAGCTGCTGAAGCTTTTCACATTCCTCTGGGGAAATGATTAATTACTGACAGAGGGAATTAAATTATTGTTGGGGAGTAGTATGAGCTAGGGATATTCTGAGTCACCTCGTCAGCATTTTCTGTGCTGAGTCTGCACCCGAGGTAAATTACCCCATGGCGCCATGACCACTTGACCATAAAGTTTGTAAACAAAGCCACGTGCTTTTGACAGCTGTCACATTGGCGGACACTAACATCACTTTTTGGACAAGAGAACGTCGCTAACCTCACTGCTGCCATCTTGACAGTCCTAACCTTACTTTTTGTGAACAAGTGAACGTGGTTAACCTCACGGCTGCCATCTTGACAGGTCCTAACCTCGTTCAATTGTTTTTGCCGCGGATTTTGAAAAGTGTTCCATTCTAACCTCACTACCATCATCTTAACAGGACCTAACCACGTGCTTTTTAACAGGTGTTAGGCGCGGAATTTGAAAAAGTGGGCGCCGCTAACCTCACAGAGGGACTTAACCGCGAACTGAGGCGCGCAAGTGTGCAAGGCCCCTCAGGAGGCGACCGAGTGAAACTACGACTAGCAGTTATGTTTATACCATCGTTGAGCGGATGGGGAGATGCACAGATCCGCATGAAGTGCGCGCGCATTGTGTGGCGATTTTTGCGCACTATGGTAAATGAAAATATAAACTCATCTCGAAATTTATCGATTGTCGATGCAAGCTTATCGACTGGCGATTGTTGCGCATGCTGGTAAAAGAAAATATAAACTCATCTCGAAACGTTTCGAATGTTGATGCATGCACATCGACTGACAATAGTTGCGCACTCTGGTATAAGAAAATATAAACTCATCTCGATGTTTTTCGATTGTCGATGTGTGCACATCGACTGACGATAGTTGTGCAGTCTGGTAAAAGAAAACAAGTTCGTCTCGAAAATTTTCGACTGTCCATGCGAGTACTTGCGTACTCTGGTAGAAGAGAACATAAGCTCATCTCATAATTCCTTCAAATGTTGATGCGCGCGCATCTTGACGGGACTTAGCCACAATTCACAAGCTTTTAACAGGTATGTGGCGCGGAATTTGAAAAGGAGAACGACTCTATCCTTACTGCTGTTATCTTGACGGGACTTAGCCACGTGCTTTTATGTGGCGCGGAATTTCCAACGTTCCCTAACCTCACTGCTGTCATCTTGACAGGACTTAGCCACGTGCAGGCGCAGAATTTTGAAATTGGCTAACCTCACTGCAGCTATCTTGACAGGTCCTAACCACATGCACTTGCTTTGACTCGGATTTTTTAACGACTCTAACCACACCGCTGTTATCTTGAGGGGACATAGCCACGTGCAAGCACGGAATTTTGAAACGAACTCCAACGTTACTGCTGTTACCTTGACGGGATTTTGCCACGTGATACACCATCTTAGAGTGGCCTAATCTCAGAGGATCCTAGTTTTAAGGCTAGCTGTCCTTCTCGACACACCTTGGAGGGGCATAAGGACCCTAGTTTAAGGCATGCTGCCCTTCTCGAAATGTTAATATCTTGGAGGGGGCCTGAACTCAGAGAACCCTTGTTTTAAGGCTAGCTTCCCTTCTCGTTATGCCCCTTTCCGACACCATCTTGGAAGGAACCTCACATCACGTGCTTTTAACAGGTGTGAGGCGTGGTTTTTGAAAAAGAGAACAATCTTAACCTCACTCCATGTGCTTTTTAAGACTACGTGCTCTTTTTTGACATGTGTGAGGCATGGAATTTGAATGAGAGTAGATTAAAAAAGTAATTATTTAAACAGAAGGATAAAAATAATTTACCAATTTGTTTAATACCTGATATACTTGCGTTATTGTTATTTCATGAGCATGGTGTAGATATTTCCTCTTGTCCTTTTTACCTCGTGTTAAGACATGTGCATTGATTTCTGCAAGTTTTTACTTACCGTTATATAATTTTTATTTTTAACGGACAAAAGAAGAGAAACAAGCGGAGGATGAATGTAGAGGGTTCGATAAGGAAGAGGTGATGGATTTCATATTGAACCCTTTTGGTCCATACTGAAGGATACCTACCTTTCTTACCTATTAGCAAAGTTCATGAGATCTATCTCTTGGGTCGTATCGGGTTCTTCGTCACTTGCTGAGGTAAAGGTAGGGTTCAGTAATTTTAATCTATCTACTCAAATGAAAGATTTGTTTCTAAAATGTTCCTATTTATTCAAGTGTTTCATGTAGCATTTCTGCTTTATCGACGGTATCATTTAACTTAATCTTGTCCACTGGAAACCACAATTATTTTACATAGAGGGTCAGAACACTGGTGTGAGCCTTTGACGTAACTGCCTGATGGGCATCCTTACTAGAAACCTTTGTCTCAATTATTAATTAAAGAAAGAAAAGTCTGGAAATCCTTAAATTCGGTCTCCATGTGAGACTACATGTACCATCATAGTGATTCTTTATGGCCCAGCCCTCGTAACACGAACTCTGGCCTCTGGGTATAATTAAGGCAGTCCAATCGATGTGTGCCACGCAGTGGTTATACGGCATGGACCCTTAATTGAATCGATGTGACCTGCGACTATGTCATGGACCGACATCTAAACTTCTAAGTTACTTTAAAGTCATTGTGGATGATGACCGCAATGAAAATGATGCTACAGTGGCACATGGCCCTAAACTATGTCACTGTGGTTGATGACCCCCTGACCATCCAAGTTTCAAAGCTGAAGGCTAAACACAGTTAAGTTACGTCGGTTGATGACCAAAGTTTCCACTTTAGTATCCCCAGCACATTCACTGCTCAATCAATCAATGTTAAATAATACAACAATAGCAATGTTCACAATACTTTGTGGCAGTAAAATCCATTACCTTCGGATATGTCCCTTTGATCGTTACGTTAACATTTACACATTCCTCAGAAAACAAACTAAGATTTCCAGAATTCATCTCCAAGTTATTCGCTTGATTTAAAGTTATTTCAAAATACGGTTTTCACTGAATTTAATAGTTAAATAAATTAAAATTATTTAATGAAATCTTAATGAACAACAAATTTTACCTCCGCGGACTAATGGTTTCTTCACAAATTCCTACGCAGTTGTGACGTAAAATTTTTAATCCTGTGATGTTTATCTGTTGATTCCGATAACTGGAAAAGAACTATTACATCATTCATGTCCAGTTTATATCTTGCTTCATGACCTCACACTTTAAATCTAATCTAACTCTAGCCATTATTAACACTTGGATAACCCTAATAATTCACCGTATAATGTAAGCCAATTACGATGTCATATCTCGTCATAACATTCCATAAAGTTTGCGCACCCCTCACAGACAAAACAACCATCACTACCATTGCTCTATATTTTGGACAACCCTGAATTTGGCTAATCTTGCTCATTATACTCTAAGTCCGTGGTATCAAATGCACATTACTTTCCCAATTAAACAAATTTGCAGTGTCTAATAACACACACGTTATTCCCGAATGAGAATTTCAACGAAATCCAACATTTAACGTTATCCCCTGCCGAGAAATACAATCTCAATTCCACGCGTAACACACTCTGCATGTCCCGTTATCCCAGCGTTATCCTATCAGCTGACGGCATTTCGCCCCTAAGACCGCTTGGCAGTGATGTGAGACATCTGGTCGTTCTACCTAACTGGCCTCTCAGAATGCAACCTTTAGACTCTGCCGACATAACTAAACAAATACGATATATCTAACCAACAAAATGCACATAGATTATACTTCAAAATGCCCACAATAATTATATACGCCGCAAATTAATACCGGCGCGGATTCTTGTATATTGCTTTCCATTCCCAAAAATATAAAATCATCCTCGGGCTTCCACAAGTCCCGGCTTCATTGACAGGTCTTCAACCTGATTCACAAATCTCATCTCGACTCACACGACAAAACTAACCTCTGTTTCCCAACTCACGACTATCACTGACAAAGAACTGGGATAAAATCCTTACTAGAATCCATGACGTCTAACAACGCACAGTGCTTTAATAATGAATAACTTCGCATAACATGATATCGTATTTTAATAACTGGATTTTCACGAAATGACTGAAAAATTCTACTAAATCTTTTTTATTGTCAGTCAGACACAGTATAAATGGGCCTAGAGAAACGTTTCATTCCGTGACCAAATTCATCACTCTATACTCTCACCCGACAGCACGCTTCCACTCGATTGAAAATGAGTAACCATGGATTTCTCATATTATTTACGTCAAAATTTCAGACAGAAAAACTTTACGTCGAATGAACATCTTAATTTGACATCACAAAATATAGGCAATAAACACACGGAAATGACGATCTACATTGGACGCGATATCACTTCGAAACCCTATTTTATAACTTTTTACATCATACGACACTCGCAAGACTTCAAAATTTTATCCAAGTGGAAAATAAAACAAATGGCACTTTTTCGTCGTATTCTGACATTTACAAAAACCACACAGGGGCGATCAACTGCGTCGTATATACCCCTTTCAAATACACATATTTTAGACATCATGAAACAAGATATAATAGGTGGTAAGATGGTAAGTCACATACCTTATGTCACGCCATCGTTCATCATTGGGCTCACCTGTGACCCTGGCATTTTTATTTAGCCATTTTTACATTTTTGGCTGTACAGATCATTTTATTCTTCCGGTTTCCTGGAAATAAAGCATTAAAAAAGAAAATGCCCTTCACTTTTTCTTATTGAGCGCACACGATGGATTGTAATTATTTCCGCACACGAATTACTTTATGTATCTACTACCAATTTATTCGGTCCCTTGACCGTCCTTTTGGTACAATTATTTGCACTCAAAGAAAACTATCTCCACATGGAGTCAAGACCCCAGCCACAATGGCTAAAATCTGTGGGTTGAACTTAGTCTACTTTTGTCGTTCGATTTCACAGAGCAGCTCAACCCTCTGTCTTCCGACTCGTGATACAAAATGCAGGGGCTTCGTCATGGCGTCCCTTCATATTTATAGACACCACCCCCTCTCTCCGGGCATCTCCCCTTGTCGCCAAGATATTTTCTGTAACTTTTCTGACTTAACTAAACTGTAATTACAAGAGTTTTGAAGGTGACTACATACTTTCTACATTTCTGGCGGTAGTGTTCATGGACATTTTGTGATGTTTGGGACATCACTGTATATTTTTAATTATTGAACTATATATTTAATTGATAAGATGTATATATTTAATAACTGATAGGTCATTTTAAAATTAATATATATATATATATATATATATATAGGGTTTTTATCATTCATTTCAATCATCATTTCATTTCTTTGTATCGCGGCTATAACGTATTCTGAACGAACAAATTATTCGGTAAAGTATTTCAACATCACGCATATTTTTTATAACTTGCAGTAAATTTTCCAATAGCCGTTGTGAGGTGACCAGAGTCAGCAGGCTAATTTCAGCCCAGTTCCAGGAAAAGTACGTCATCGAGGTTACGAGAGACCTTACCCTCTCCACCTCATGAAAAGACAGTTGATACATTATTAACACCCACTTTTCAAACTCAGCTTCGAGACGCTTTATTTCAGCGGGAAATTTCAGCCTATGTGAATGAACGTAACGAAGCAACGTGATGGATCCACAGCAATACAAGGGAGAAGGGATGAGACCTCGAATCTTACTGGACCATGTGATATGGCTGATGGAAGGAGACTTTTGAACCAATATATACCTCCGACAAGGGCTGGAGAGGACACTAACATTCTCAGTCAGATTCTCATTCAGACTCACATTCAGATTCGTATTCAGAGATTCGGACATTCTGATTCTGATTCTCACGCTTGGAAGATACTCTTACTACGATTCTACGTCTACACATCGGAGAAGATTTTAACTTAGTTCACTTCGCATCGGAGTATATTCTACTCAAAAGTTACTCTCATTGGGACTTGTTATCTCAATGACGAGAGGTAGTCAACGGGAGACCGGTTCTGACTGGTATAGGGCAGGAGAGCTTTTATTATGAGTTTAGCTACGCTACTGTTCCGTAATTCGGAAGAATACAAGTGTATTCTCTCCATGAACATAACCCATGGTGGTTTTGCACTTAAAATTAGGACTCATTACGACTTTATGTAAGGAGTAAATTAGGAAGTGTTAAAGACAGGAAATGTGGATGTAGGACTGGAATCCAACAACAGATGAGGCAGCCTGTACGAGAGATCCACCCATCTTCAGCTTCAAGACAACAGAGTCTACATTTGGTGAGCTTATGGCATAAGTTACTGCAAGTCTTCGCGCAACAGTTTATTTTCTTAGAGTTAATTTCATTCACTTTTTCTTTTGCTTCCGTAAGTTCAGATTTCGTTAATACGCCGTTACGTCACGTTTTTCATCTTAATAAATAGCTGTTTTAATTTGTATTTTATGAAATGATTATTAATGATCCTTAAATTCCAAGTTAGTGTACTTAATGATTTGTGTTCCGTTCACCTCACCCCTGGGAGTTTTTTGAGTCTCATTACGTATTTTTTATTTATTATTATTATTATTAATTATCTACTTTTGTTTTCAAGCCATAAGCTTGAAGACTGGCGCCCTTGGGATACTGTTTCTGGAGAAACCATGACATATCATTTATTTATTTTAATATTAAAGTGACCCGCCACGTTATAAATTTGTCATTAATCTGTGGGCCAAGTGGGTACGTCACAATTTAAAATTTATACATTTTCAATTAGCTGGATAAATGACCTCATTTGATAGGCACTAAATTTTGTCGACTTGGCTTGGATATGCCATACACACGCGCTCTTCTGAAATAGTTCACAAAATGACTTGAGATTCTTCCACCGTCGACACGTGCGAATGACGTCACGTATCCCAGAGCGTGGGACAGAAGGCAGGCAGCTACCCACTCGCCACGTGTCAAATGCGTGCTATCAAGAACCGAACTTCTTATTAAATTGACAAATTAATACATAATATTTTAGGGCACAAATTTCATGGGTTCAATATGTGTAGCACGATTTTAATAAGATAATCATAATCTAGGTTTATATAAAACAATTAAAGGAAAAAAGGAAGAGGAATAGAAGTGTGTTGTTAAAATATTTCTCAAAAAGTCCTTAACCGCGTGGCCAATTCGCTCGATATAGGTGTGTTGGAATGGCATTAACACATAATCCCACTAGAACTTTACATTACAAAATATGTTTATTTTTGCTCTAATTGCAAAGCTTACAGCTACACATCCCTAACCGCGTGGCCAATTCGTTCGGTATAGGTGTGTTCAGTGGCATTAACACATAATGCTACTAGAGCTTTACATTATAAAGCAATGTTTATTTTTTCTCTAATTGCAAAGCTTACAGGCTTGCATCCCTAAACGTGTGGTCAATTCACTCGGTATAGGTGCATTACAATAGCATTATCACATAATGCTACTAGAACTTTACAGTATAAAGATATGTTTATTATTACACTAATGCGAAGCTTAAAGCTACATATCTCTAACCGCGTGGGAGATTCGCTCGGGGGATACCGTGAAAACATTTCTGACCTGGCTATAAATTGAACACAGTCATAAACAATTATTGATAAAACGGAAATCAGAAATTTAGTAATTAAAATTGATGCACTAACTAATAGTATATTGTTTGACATGCATGCATCTAGATTGTCGCGAATAAGTGTACATTTGTCAAAAACGATTATTATCTTTGCCACTTCAGTGTAATAGATAATGAGAATATATATTATCGCTAACCCCGACACACTTAAGTTCGGAGCCCCTCCTGGACGCCTTTTAGTCGACTCATACCATAGGTGTTTAGTACACTGAATGTTTGATTTTAACATTTCGAGCTTATAGATTTGAACACTAGAGGGATTTCATTGTCTGCTGTAATGTTCAGATAGCTAGAATAGAACTCTAAAATAAAGAGAAAAACAACGGGAAATTACCTCACTCTTTATTTCCCTTGCACGTCTCCTCTGTAATATCTACACCATAAAACTTAAATGAATGTGATTTAACCATATTGAAAGAAGAATGATCGAAACACTCACACTTATCCTAAAAAATCGAATACTAGACAATTACAGCGATACACACAGTACTTACTATGATGTCAAGCCAATGTACACATTAGAAAATACTTCCTCCTAATTAATCAGATTTCTGTAATGCCTTCCCCGAAATACTAGGCCTGAAATACGGAACTGAACGCCACATACAGCGACACTTTCTTACCTTGATTGTTTTTATATCGATATGTAATTCCGTTGAGATAGAGTCTAATATTTCTTAATTTTACAAGCGACTACACGATTTAAACGAAACACGCGCTCTAGTCTAAAGCTAGCAACACTGCTTACAGTAAATAACAATAGACTATGTATAATATTCACAAAACAAACGCACTATATTTAATGATGAAGGCAACGGATCAACACTTCTTTTGTGATAATAGATATACTGAACATTCTGTTCATGGTCAAGGAATGTTTATTTTATAATTATTATGGGAATTATATGAGACCACAAAGAAAGCGCCTTGGGCGGCACTTTATTGTGTCAGAGTATCTAAGATTGTGCGCTTTTCGTGAGAAAGTAGCATCAGACCCGAGCTGAAGTTTCTAGATGCTCAATAAAATTTACTACCCCGGCGAACCTCTTCACTTGTAGCTTGGGAAGCACGCAGCTCCGAGAGATATCGCGGGAATTTTTACATTGGAGGGAAAGGAATTTATTTAATATTTTCGATTACAAGTTGACTACAGAGGATTGGATACCAGAACCGCAATCAGGACATTTTTCTGAAAATTTTGACATGTGGCATGCCTATAGTTTTAATCACAATGAGAGTTTGAGTACTTAATATGCATATCGCGGGAGAACTTTTCCACACGCGGGCGCGCGCTGGAAGCCCACCCACGCAGCACTTGGTAGCGTGGCTGCGAGACTGCTAATATATACGACTGACGAGCGCGCTAGAGTCATTTCACTGTGTGCATCGCTGTCTGTCTCGCCGCTGCTCCGCACAGAGAAGACTGCCTTTATCTACAAGCAACGCAGTCAGAATTCACCTTATACTTGGGAAATGTAAGTAACAACCAATGATAATAGAGATCACAACTTTATACAGCAAGTTTTGACCTGTTTCGTATGAGAATATTCTGCTGCTAGTAATACTGTTCGTGGATAGTCACATTGCATAATCTGAGGTTCATATTGTCCTAAACGAATGACACATGCTAGTATAGGCTGAGAAGGTTGAAGTTAACGTAATTCGGTCAGTACAGAGAACAGTCAAGAGTAAAGTGCAGTGCAGTTGAGAATTGTGTATCTGTACGGCAAGGCTAACGCTCAGAATGTGACCTGATATTACGAGATTAAAGGAAAAGGTTAGAGGGGAGGTATAGGCATCGAACGGAGGACATATTTTAATGTGATTTTCCTTACAGTTTCTCCTACATCACGAGTGGACTGGCCACTGCTCATACTTAACGGTGAAGCCGTAATTGGGCTGAAGCTGTCGAGGATTCTTCACGGCATCGAGGTGCGAACCAGTACCAGTGGCGACGTCCAATCATCACGACATCGAGGAGGCGATCACCAAGTCACCTGAACGAGCTGCAGAGAACATCACAGCCGACCAGGATGTCACCCGTCGTCGAACCACGAGTGCTGTCACCAGCTTCTAACGCCGACATGATGGCGTAAATTCGCAATATCCACTAGGAGAGCTGTTCAGTTATATCATCGGACACAGGTCAGATAATTCCATTGTTTAAGCATGCAGCACCGCGATAATGGTTAAAATTATAGATAGAGTTGACTCTCTGCCAATATGTAAAGAGGTTAGGCTATTAATGCCCGTGTATATAGAATTTATGCTTCAGGACGCAAGTTTGGTTATTTTATTAATTTGCATGTTTTTAGTCGTAGGCATTTCGCTAGTGTCATTATTGCAGATATTCTATTCAAGGTAGGGAGTGTGAGTTCGTGTATTCCATTTCACCGGGACCTATACGGTCTTATATGAGTGTAACCAAGACAAGCAGTTTAGGTATTAACCAGATGCAGGTGCAGAGTAGACTGTAATGTTAGTTGTCATGTGAAGAAAGCCTAAAATCTTCTATATCTTTTAAATACACTCGGGTTGGCGTATCCGGCTGAGCAAGTCATATCATAAGAAGCCTATCAGAATTGAGAAATAATGTCATTATGCCCAGAGTATTGAGTCGAGGCCCTCAAGAGAGTGATAATTTGTGAATGTATGTGCCCATAAGAAGGCCGATATATGTATAGGAATGTGCCGCTGAGAGCACTAATGCTAAGTAATGATCGGGTCTGTTGTATTTGATTTTATCAGCGATAGAGTGTTGAATTTGTGATATAAGAAATAAAATGGCCTGTGGTAATTATATTATAATGAGGGAAATATGTACGTTAAACTCATGGGCCGGGAAGAAGGAAGAGCTGCACCCCCTTGTCTCTGTTTACGTGCTGTCAGATGAGGGAGATATTTATGGCAGAAAGGAATGGCGGCTCAGTTGGTACAAAAAACCGAGGTGATGAGAGGCTAATATGGGTCGTTTCTAACGTCAGGACACGAAAGTCTGAATGTAGGAACTGTATGTTTGTCTGTCAAGTGTACAGGAGAGCAGTGACCTTTTTGATATTAGGGTCCGGTAGACAAAATTTTATACACGATGGTTGATGTCATTCATTTAAGCACATAACTAGTTAGAAGTATCTGCATGAAGTTATATATATATATATATATATATATATATATATATATATATTGTACCAGGAAATGATTAGGGATCTGGGCATGAGAATCTTTACGTAGGGGTGGGCGGCTCTTAGAGAGCAGGTACAGAGAGGCGTATGCAGAGCCAAATAATAGTAGGGCTTAAAGCTCAATTTATTCGTCATCATGTAATTATGGGCAATGTTTCCTACTGTATTATTTCTGCTCCTTTTCACGAAATATTTGTTTCGTTGGCAAATTATTTAAACATTAAAGCAAGTTATTTTACAAAATTTTCGTAATGCAATGTTTGCCTGATTTAAAAAAAACGTGATATCCACAAAAGATTGCCTTTATCTTGAGGTTTTGAAAATAATTTGTTTTTACGTAAGTCACCATAAACTAACTGAAATGATTGTCTTTCACCAGAAGATCAAATTTCAAATTCCAAATAATGAATTGTTTCCCTACAGTCTTTTTAAATAATAAATTTCTCTTCTTTCCTAAAGTCTTTTAAATAATAAATATCACTTGTTTCCTACAGTCTTCTTAAATAATAAATATCACTTTAAAATACATACTCTTTCACTTTCAAAGTTTGTGAAGTTCTCCCTAAAAGTTTTTTACACGTATGAAAAATTTAACACTTCGAAAATAACGTAAACTAGAATTTAGTAAAAGTCTAGTTTCCAATGAGCGTTGTAATAATTGTTCGTAAAGGCGCTAAACGAAGTCACTGATTTTACTATTCCACTTGGCAAGAAGAAAGTTTGTTTTGTGGAATTTTATGCACTTGTTTTGAAAGTGGTTTAAAATACGCTTCATATCACCTGTTTTTACTGGAACTCAGGACTGGAATGTTGACAGCTGCTGGTCAGCGAACAGCAAGTGGTCACCATAGCCAGCCGGTGTCGTGAAGTCATCACCATAGCACCACGCTCCATATCCCATGCTGATACTGCATTTTCATTCCCTTGTTGACACGTCCCAAGTCGACTCGAGATTCAGCTTATATAGCGGCAGGCAGATATGATAATTACGAGAAATAGGCACTTGTCAGGATTTCGCGTGTCACTGTGTAATGTAGCGAACACGAGAAAGTTCAACTGACTGTGATTGCTAGGTAGTGTCCCATTCAAAATAAGTCGTATTTGCACTTCATAAATGTGTGCACGTTATTTTGTTATGTGCACTTATTCACTGTTCTTAACACTAGCAGCAAAATTACGAAAGCTCATTTTTTGGAATAACTGTTCAGAGGAAAAACACAGTTCCAATATAATCGTTGGTATGAATAAAAGGTATATTTACAACAGTAGAAGTGTTCTAAACACATGCATGTTTGTACGTTCAAACAGCTACAGTGTTTGGAGAAGTCGTCTAATGCGGCACTGTCTTGTTCACCCGAGACGAATGCTTTAATGCTGTTTAGAGTTAACCACACTTGTATTAAATATCAATTAAACATTTTCGTTGCGTTACTTGCTTTAAAAGACTAAGTATTTATGTATTTCACTGGAAAATTGCGTTAATATGCACCCGATTTTAAATTATAAATGTTCCAAGTTAAAGATAAATCTGGTGTGAGTACAAGTTCTACGCACTTGCTTTCGACTGAGTTGAAGTTCAAACACATTATACCACAGTTTAAGTTACTGTCACACATTCTCGAGATAGTCCTAGTAGTTCGTGAAAACTAAGTCCGTATTTTAATTTTCGAAAATTTGTAAATCCAAAAGTAGCACTTTGAATACAAGTCTTTTGACGACAATTACGGCAGAGTTCTTACCGGCGAACCTCACTCGTAGCGGCTATGTTCGAACCTCGGCGTAGTCACTCGCATACAACATCGTGTTGTTCCTTCAGCTGCGACTTATGAACTGACTTACTTGGCGAATCCCTGTCCTTTTATACCATTCCTTTCCATGCCCTCACGCGCTGTACACGTGATCGGCGCGTCATAGTAATGTCACTTCCTTGCGCGAAGCTCGGGACGTAGTTACTCGCTCTCTCTCGAAAGTTCCAGCTGTGACTTTGTTTACTTCGCAGTACCTCACGCTGAAATAAATTATGTTCCAGACCGCTGGCGGTTCCTGGTACATGTTCCTCTCTCCTTGGAAAAAGAAAATTCGAATGATTTTCTTGTCTTAATTACCTACTGTCCTTGTGGAACGTATTTCTTGAGGTTAGAGGCATTATAAATTCCTTCTGGGGTTCCATCCAGTTTCGCGACCTGGTATGCTCCATTCCTAAGAACAGTATCTACTTTGTATGGGCCTATATAGAAAGGGCAGAACTTTGCGTATATATGCTTTGTTCAGGGTGAGAAATAGCAGGCTTGCGAATTAATACTAGGTCTTCCTGTTTAAGGGGTTGTCGAAATCGTCGATTGCGCTGGCGACGTTCCCTGATGGTGGCAGCGTGCCTCAATCGTCTTAAAGCATTATCAATTTTCTCTTCCTGAAGGACGACATTATCCGGAGGGATCTGCAGCAAGTTATCCCACGGGCGTTCGGGCGTTATCCCACGATGCAGAACCATGGGATTGTCACTTGTGGATTCATGGATGGTGGAGTTCAATATGTGCTGCATGACAGGTAGGACTTCAATCCAATTCCAATGCCTGTCACTGCAGTAAATTCTGCAGAACTTGGCTAATTCGCGCATAACGCGTTCCGCAGGATTTGCCTCAGGATGCCTGATGGAATTCATAATGTGACGAATTCCCATGTCTTCCAAGGCTTGCTGAAATTCTGCGGATGTGAATTGTGTGCCATAATCGATTAGAAGATACTCAGGAAGTCCCATTTCCGGAATGATATTCTTCCGCAATCGCCTTAAGATACTACCAGCATTGGCCTTCTGTATCGGTGACAGCATCGTGTATTTAGAGAATACGTCAATCACTACAATTACGTGTCTGTTTCCCCTGGTCACCTTGGGGAGGGGACCATATAAGTCCAAAGCCATAATTTCCCCTGGTTTCTCTGGGATCAGAGGTCTTGGAAACTCCCTTAGCAAAGAATTGTTGGGTTTTATCTTTTGGCATAAATCACAAGATCTTAAAATCCTTCTGACATCCTTTCGAATGTATTCCCATGTAAATTTTTCCTTGATGACAGGGGTGACCTTATCTGTACCCGCATGTCCTGACAATGATTGACAATGCCATACTATAGCACTGCGGATTTTAGGAGGTGCATAAATGCGACACTTTTTTTGTCAGTATCAATATATTTTAAAAGTAACCCATTTCTGAAGCAGAAGTTCTGGGCTAATCGAGCGACACGTGGAAAATCGGCATCAGTTATATGAATGGATCCCTCGAAATACCGAATGAGCTCTCTACTTTTCTCGTCTCTCCGTTGCATTTGTGGCAGATATCGCATTTTCCTCAAGTATTCCTCATCAGCATCGCTGAGTATATCTATCGGATGGGCCGAAATTGTTTTTGTTGGGTTTCGACTTAAAGCATCGGCCAACAGATTTGTTTTGCCTGGTTTATGCTTTACAGTTAAACTGTTGAATAAACAAAGCCCATCTGGTCAACCTTTCATTAGTTAGATCCGATGACATGATAAAAGTCAAAGCTTTGTGGTCCGTAAACAGGGTTATCGGAAAACCGTAAATGATTTTCTTCCAGTATTGAAGCGAGAAATCTATTGCCAAAGCCTCTAATTCAGTGATGGTGTATGACCGTTCATGCGATCGCAGCTTCCGGCTTGCAAAAGAGATGAAAAGTTCAAGTTCTGGCTGTTCCGGATCAATCTGATATAGGACTGCTCCAATCCCAACGGTGCTGGCATCACACTCGATCAAAAAGGGCCATAAAAAACTTAGGGTAGACCAACTTCACATAATTCTTCAACATGTCCTTTGTTTGATTAAAGGCCACCTCCCACTCATCCGTCCATTTCCAACGGTTGTTTTTACTCAGCAATTGTTGCAGAGGTGCCACTGTTTCTGTATATTTTGGACAATGTTGGGCAAAAAATTGGCAAAGACCCAAAAATTGTCGTACTTTTTTGACACGTACAGGCCTTGGAAATTCAAAAATACACTGGATTTTAGCGGGATTGGGTTGAATTCCGCTGCCGCTGATAACATGGCCTAAGAAAAGGACAGAAGTTTTAAAAAGCTGACTTTTGTCGGCGTTAATCTTAAACTTTTTACTTTCTAATTCTTGCAACACCAAATACACATCCTTGACGTATTGCTCTAAAGTGTCGGAGGCTATGAAGATGTCGTCCACATAAATGGTAGTTATGGCTTTGACTTCTTCGGAAAGCTGGCTCTCCAATGCTCTAATATGCACAGCTCCCGAGTTCTTAACGCCGAAGGGAAGCCGATTGAAAGCATAAGTGACATTGTCGAACAAGAATCCAGTAAATAATCTGCTCTCAGCATCTAAATTAATATGGTAGTATGAAGAAGTACTATCTAAACAACTGTAGAAATTCTTTCCATTGAAGCGCCGTATAATATCCTTTAGAAGAGGAGGACGGTCATACTCTAACACAAGGCTTTCATTGAGGGCACGTGCGTCTAGGCACAGCCTTATAGTACCATTAGGTTATCGGACTATTGCCAATGGGTTGATATATGGGGTGACACAGGGCGAAATTATGCCATCATTCTTCATCTGACTAATCAGTGCTCTTGCCTCATCTCGATATTTCTCAGGAACTGAATATGCCTTCCGTTTATAAGGAGAACTATCATTAACGTTGAGGTGATACTAAAAAACCTTGAATTTTCCCTGCTTTCTCATCAAAGACATTGGGGTATAATTTAAAAACTTCTTGTCTAGCCGAATTAAGCTTTGCTTGGAGTTCTGGCTCTTCAATTGCACAGGTTAAGGATCCTAATAAAGAAGCGTCGATAACGGAACATTCGTCAAATACGGACATTTCCTCGCCCGTTCCAGGGTTTCCCATCTTCAATAGCTTCACCGCGGCTAGCGCATCCTCGCATTTATCCATATCGCTACCGGGTTCTTCAGCAGGGGTTCCCTCTTCACGAATTTCCTCATCATAATGATCCACCAGCTGCAATTCTACAGTCTCAGCGTTGCTTAAACTGACAAGGTTAGATTTGTAATTTATAGTCCCCTTATATTGGATCATGAAGTCAGATCCCAATACAACATTGAAATGGAGACGTGAGATGACAAGAAAAATATGTTGAAAATGTCTTCCACTGATATAGAATTCTACAAATGCTTGTAGTTTACATTTAATATTGCGATCAGGTACCACACCTCGAAACTTTAGTTGAGCTACAGGCATTAGTAAGACAGTGTTTCTCCCCAAACAATCGATAAGTTTGTCTAAAATAAGCGAAGCTTGTGCGCCAGAGTCAACCAAAGTCATTACCTTAAGGTTCCCGACTCGTATAGATATGACGGGTAAGGATCTCTTAATTATGGGCCTATTCTGATGTTCATCCTCAAATAATAGATCGGTATCATCAATGTGCCAATACTGTACTTCTGTGAAACAAATAACTTGATGATTGTCCCCTTCTTCGTTTTCAGGCAATCTCCAACTTAGTTGATCGGAGTTTTTTTTAATAGCACCAGTTGATTTGGGGTCCTTGTCCTTTTCTTCTTGAATTCGCACATGTTTTTGGTATTCCAGTGATGTGGCTCCTAAGTCCTCATTAGTTCTGCTTCTATCTCGAATGTATTCTCTGGTTTCTTTCCATCTATTTTCAAGATCTTCCCTCCGAGCGCTTCTGGCTTCTTCGGAAGTTATCTCCGGCTTTCTCCATGGTGGTCTCGTCCTGTACGTAGGCTGTCGCTGATCCGGTTGTCTGTGCAATTTCCTAACCCTAGGAGGAGGAATACGTGAACTATTCACAATGTTTTCCCTTGGTGTTACTTCTTTTTCTGTAGTCTGCACCTCGGCTGAATTGCTAGATACCCCTTTCGGTTTAGTACTCCTTGGAAATGACTGCGTATTAGCCGTGTCCAGTCGTCTTAACATAGCATCCAAATGTTCAAATGTTTCAATGTTTGCTGCCACTAATATTTCCTGTACGTGAGATGGAAATTGAAGGGTCATTATTTGAATAAGTTCTGGAACCTGTAGTGGCGCATCCAGATACTGCATCTTCTTTAATTGCATCAAACAGTAATCTGAATATCTCGATGTATTCACTGATGTATTATAATTCCGGGAATACAACTGCATTGTTGCAAGATGCTGTGTCTCTGTGTCCCAAAAACGATTTAATAATGCCTTTTTAAAATCATCATATGTCTTGAAATTATTCTTAAAGGCTATAAACCAAGATAATGCTCTGCCTTCCAATAATTTAGATACTGTGCGCAATTGCCTATCTGGTCCTATGCGGTTTTCTTGAAAAAATCTTCAACATTTTGAAGAAATTCCCTAGCAGTATACTCATCTCTACCTGAATTTTAATGAGTGTCGTGGTGTTAACTGACTCTCTAGATGTACCCGGACTGGAAATAAATGATAAATTTTCTCTTAACTTAATTGAAGAGACTTCTTCAGTAAGGGTATCTACTTTCATCTGAAATGAGTTGTCAAGAGTTTTGATTTCAGATTGTAAATCAGTTTTCAAAGCTTGAACATCCTTACAAAAAGTGTTCACTTGTGTATGTGTGCTATCCATTTGACTCGTGAAACGCTTGTCCATCTCTGCTTGTGTACATTTCATAAGTCCCATTTCAGCATTGAGTTTGTTTACGTCCGATTTGTACGAGTCCCTAAGGCTCTCTTGGATTTGTGCCATTTTATTTGAGCCTGTGAAATATGTCCATGAGACTCTTGAAATTCGGCTCGAAGTTCTTTTAAATCCGTAGAAAGGGATTGAACATTTTTGAACTCTTGACCAAAGGATTGAATAATTGACTTTTAACTTCTTCCTTCAATGTTTCAAGATTTTCTACGAATTGAGTTTTTATTTCTCCTAAATTAAATTCGACTTTGTCACTGGAATCCTTGAGCCTCTTTTCTAAATTCGTGTTTGCTTCGCGAAATCTTTGTTCAAGATTAGCATTTGATTCAGCAAATCGCTTATAATGGATTTATCTGCCTCCGTAAATCTTTTTTCTAAAGAAGCTTGTGCTTCATCGAACCTTGAGTTGAGGTTGTTAGCTACCTCTTGCATTTTGTCATAAGTGGTTTTTATCTGTTGACCTAATTGTTGACTGAGTTGTTTGTTAGCCTGATCAGCCTTAGCATTTGATTGATCTATTTTTGCATTTAATTGAGCACTCGATTCCTGAATTTGTGTGCGAAGAGCTTCAATTACTGCTACTAAATTTTCCATGAAAAAAAATGTTTATGAGGGACTTGAAAATTAATTATTCTGGGGATTAAAATGGTAATCAAATGTGCGTAATCTGACAATGTCTGCGTCTCCTAGCGTTGTCTAAACAGATTCGCATGTTATTTCGAATATGGTATTTAAAGTTGTCCTTCATTTATTATTACATGCGGTGTATCGCTACGCATTTGTTGCTAGCGTGGTATATCTCCTTTCGGGGCCCCTTAAGTTGGCTGCCATGAATTATAGCTCTCTCTGTACCGGGAAATGATTAGGTATCTGGGCATGAGAATCTTTACGTAGGGGTCGACGGCTCTTAGGGAGCAGGTACAGAGAGGCGTATGCAGAGCCAAATAATAGTTGGGCTTAAAGCTCAATTTATTCGTTATCATGTAGTTATGGGCAATGTTTCCTACTGTATTATTTCTGCTCCTTTTCACGAAATATTTGTTTCGTTGGCAAATTATTTAAACATTAAAGCAAGTTATTTTACAAAATTTTCGTAATGCAATGTTTGCCTGATTTTAAAAAAACATGATATCCACAAAAGATTGCCTTTATCTTGAGGTTTTGAAAATAATTTGTTTTTACGTAAGTCACCATAAACTAACTGAAATGATTGTCTTTCACCAGAAGATCAAATTCCAAATTCCAAATAATGAATTGTTTCCCTACAGTCTTTTTAAATAATAAATTTCTCTTCTTTCCTAAAGTCTTTAAATAATAAATATCACTTGTTTCCTACAGTCTTCTTAAATAATAAATATCACTTTAAAATAAATACTCTTTCACATTCAAAATTTGTGAAGTTCTCCCTAAAAGTTTTTTATACGTATGAAAAATTTAACACTTCGAAAATAACGTAAACTAGAATTTAGTAAAAGTCTAGTTTCCAATGAGCGTTGTAATAATTGTTCGTAAAGGCGCTAAACGAAGTCACTGATTTTACTATTCCACTTGGCAAGAAGAAAGTTTGTTTTGTGGAATTTTATGCACTTGTTTTGAAAGTGGTTTAAAATACACTTCATATCACCTGTTTTTACTGGAACTCAGGACTGGAATGTTGACAGCTGCTGGTCAGCGAACAGCAAGTGGTCACCATAGCCAGCCGGTGTCGTGAAGTCATCACCATAGCTCCACGCTCCATATCCCATGCTGATACTGCATTTCCATTCCCTTGTTGACACGTCCCAAGTCGACTCGAGATTCAGCTTGTATAGCGGCAGGCAGATATGATAATTACGAGAAATAGGCACCTGTCAGGATTTCGCGCGTCACTGTGCAATGTAGCGAACACGAGAAAGTTCAACTGACTGTGATTGCTAGGTAGTGTCCCATTCAAAATAAGTCGTATTTGCACTTCATAAATGTATGCACGATATTTTGTTATGTGCACTTATTCACTGTTCTTAACACTAGCAGCAAAATTACGAAAGCTCGTTTATTGGAATAACTGTTCAGAGGGAAAACACAGTTCTAATATAATCGTTGGTGTGAATAAAAGGTATATTTACAACAGTAGAAGTGTTCTAAACACATGCATGTTTGTATGTTCATACAGCTACAGTGTTTTGGAGAAGTCGTCTAATGCGGCACTGTCTTGTTCACCCGAGACGAATGCTTTAATGCTGTTTAGAGTTAACCACACTTGTATTAAATATCAATTAAACACTTTCGTTGCGTTACTTGCTTTAAAAGACTAAGTATTTATGTATTTCACTGGAAAATTGCGTTAATATGCACCCGATTTTAAATTATATATGTTCCAAGTTAAAGGTAAATCTGGTGTGAGTACAAGTTCTACACACTTGCTTTCGACTGAGTTGAAGTTCAAACACATTATACCACAGTTTAAGTTACTGTCACACATTCTCGAGATAGTCCTAGTAGTTCGTGAAAACTAAGTCCGTATTTTAATTTTCGAAATTTGTAAATCCAAAAGTAGCACTTTGAATACAAGTCTTTTGACGACAATTACGGCAGAGTTCTTACCGGCGAACCTCACTCGTAGCGGCTATGTTCGAACCTCGGCGTAGTCACTCGCGTACAACATCGTGTTGTTCCTTCAGCTGCGACTTATGAACTGACTTACTTGGCGAATCCCTGTCCTTTTATACCATTCCTTTCCATGCCCTCACGCGCTGTACACGTGATCGGCGCGTCATAGTAATGTCACTTCCTTGCGCGAAGCTCGAGACGTAGTTACTCGCTCTCTCTCGAAAGTTCCAGCTGTGACTTTGTTTACTTCGCAGTACCTCACGCTGAAATAAATTATGTTCCAGACCGCTGGCGGTTCCTGGTACAATATGTTCTTCTCATTTGTGTGTTGTCATGTGTTGCTATCCTTGGGAGAGTCTCGCGATAGATTCCCAGACAATTTGTGTGTAGATTGGATGCTTGTTTAGAACTTGTAGGATAATTAGGAGCACTGAGACATAGATTCAGGCTAGAAATAAAGTAGATTCTTTGTAGATAAGAGTTGCCTACGAGCAGATTTATGTTTAAACTCTTTTAATTGACGTAACTATTATGGTGGTTGTTGCAGTGCTTAACGTTTACGATGCCAGATATTGCCTCCACACCATTTACATGTGACGCAAGATACCAATTTTTTGTCAAAGAAACCAAATTAAATTGGTCTGTGACTATAATGTCAGTTATATAAATTTCTTTGACATTTGTTAATTATCAGAATTTTTTTATTATTGCAATAAACCAGTTTGTTAAAATCGGAAATGCAGCTCAACCGTTATTTATTTTAGTTAGTGTTAGTTAACACCTTGCACATTTTTTATTCCTCTTCATTTATTTGACTTATTACGGTAACCCTTACCTTACCCGACACCCCTGAAGAATGCTGTTACGCCGGAGTCTTGCAAGGTAAGCTATGTGTCATATTGATTCACTTAGTGGTGAATGTATTGTTCACTATAATGCACTTGGTTCGATCTCAGCATTCCCTTGACATGGACTAATTCATTATAGGGCACAATACACACACACATCTTATTTTTCTAACACACTCTGTTGTAAGAAATCCAACACTAGACACGAAATACGGAATTTGACGACGCATGGAAAAAATATATATATTTGCGTGTGTCATGCAAATGCTGTGAGCTACCGCCACGCACACGTACATATTTAAACACTAAGATAATCTTGGATATTATATTCACACGTCATTCACATTTGTTGTATTTAATTACCGAATATTATTATACTTATATATAAAAACTAGCAAGATACCCGTGCTTCGCTACGGTATTATACTGAAATTTATAATTGAATGCTAATTGTTTTGGATATATAATCCGCCGAAATTCGCGATCTGACTCGTTTTCTGCGAGAATCCGCCTAAATTCGCGATCTGACTCGTTTTCTAATAGATTACGGTATGTTTCCTCACATTTTTCAATCTTTCTTTCCAGCAATCGATTTCGTACTTCCCGGGCTAGGTCCAGATATTCCACCCCGTCAGTTGGGTCCCTAAATCTTTGCCATCTTTTCCTATAAGCGTTTTTAATATGGATCAAATCCTTCAGGAGATCCGGCGTGGTGTCGTCTTAGGTGCCTTGGCGGTACTGAACCCGCGGCCGGACTGCATTCTTAGTCATTACCCGTCCAGGACCATTTTCCAGGGGGGTCCGCACATTTGACAACGGTCCAGAATATTATTATTTTTATTATTATTATTATTATTATTATTATTATTATTATTAGTATTATTATTATTATTATTATTATTATTATTATTATTATTATTATTATTATTATTATTATTATTATTATTATTATTATTAAAAGATGTTCTGAACCCCACAGCAAGCTGCAAGATCGCTACTTGGCGGTAAATTACATCTGCTGCCAGTGTCATTGTTACAATGTGACCAGCACCATCGTCGCGCGTAGGCAAGTGTGCGGGATTTCTGGCGATACCAATGACATACTTCCGTGCATTGTTGACCTTATTATAGAGGTGAACAATTTGACGGTCCATCTCATTCCTATCGTTTATTTCAAATGTGTTTAAATTTTTATTTACATGCCAGGAGGATCTACTGTAATCTAAGAACGTTCTTCGAAGGAAAAGATGGCTGTTGAAAACCAGCCCAGGAAAGATTAAAAATGATCGGTTTATGATCAGAATAAGTACATCGAAACTATATAGCCTGTTTCCAGTCATTCGACGGGGTCAGGAATGGAATGAATAAAGCCCCATCTAGCAGCGACAATAGGAATTGTGCCGGCTGCCGAAGCACACCTCTGGGGCAATGATCGTTGAATGACAAATGAAATGAAATATTGGACAGTGTTGCTGGAATGAATGATGAGAGAGAAAATCGAAGTATCCGGAGAAAAACCTGTCCCGCCTCCGTTTTGTCCAGCACGAATGTCACATGGAGTGACCGGGATTTGAACCACGGAACCCAGCTGCGAGAGGCCGGCTTGCTGCCGCCTGAGCAACGGAGGCTCCTTAAGTACATTATGAACAGTAAAATCAATTGATCTCACCTCCTTTTACACCCCACCGCCGTTAAGTTTATTTACACCCCCCCCCCAAAAAAAAATAGAAGACGTGTTTCTTTATGTTTAAAAGATATTCCAAACACCAATGTTCACATCTGTTACATTCAGTTTTGAGATATAAGTATCCCCATAAAAATAATTCACTTTATTTTCACTTCCTTTCACACTCCCCTCCCCCCCACCCCGTAAGTGAATTTTCCGGCAAAATATACTTGTTTCCTTAATAGTAAAGGATCTTCTAAATAGTAATTATCACGACTCTAACTTCTTCAGTTTTTGATTCATGTGTCTTCATGAAAGGAATTCAACTCCTTTTCACTCCCGCCCCCCAAACGCGTTTTTCTTTGTTTAAGGAGATTCAAATACCAATTTTCACGTCCGTAACAACTTTAGTTTCTATTAGATGTATGTATTCTCATACAATTAATTCAATTAATTTTTCAATTCTTTCACCCCCCCCTTCATTGGATTTTCCGAGAATACGTGTTTCTTTACTTTTAAAGCAGATTCCAAAGCAGATTTCACGTCTGTAATATCTTCATTCTTGAGATATCAGTAGCCTAATTAAAAGAATTCAACACCATTTTCAGTCACTTTTACCCCCCCCTCTTCCACCCAAGTGGTATTTCCGAAAGCTGAAAATACACGTTTCTTTATTTTTAATAGAGATAAAAATACCATTTTTCACTTCTGTAACATGTTAAGTTTTTGAGATATACTGTAGAAATTCGCTTTTTAAAATTTCACCCCTTTTTATTTCCCCTTACGTGGAGTTTCCGAAAACAAATCACCTATCTTTCTTTACATTTACAGGAGATTCCAAATACCCACGTTTTACGTCTATAACATTTTACGTTTCTCAGATAAGGGTAATTCATTATTTTTAAGATGGATTTGCATACAGTGCAGAGTGCTCTGCTCTTAAGATGATGTTCATTGCATGTGATCGAGACTCGTTACGTCTGTCTTGCACGCCACTAGCTTGAGGCACCTCTCTTATCGCCTAGCGGAAAAGGATGTGTGAGTCAGCACATACACCGGTCTGTATGTGCAAACAGCGGTGATTGTTCGCTCTGTAACAAGCTCTAATATACAGTAGAAGTTAATTATAGAATATTTACAGATACGATTTTTTAAAAATGTTGCACTAGCTGAGTAGTGTAAGGGGTTGAGTTCTTAGCTCTTACCTAGAGGCCTTGAAGTCGATTCCCAGCTAGGTTAGAGATTTTTACCCGCATCTACAGTCCTAGCATGTGCTTGGTATTTACTATGGGCTATTTTGTGGTCTCCGCGTTTGATTCCTCGCCAGGCATTTTACCAAGGAGACAGGACAATATTGTCTGGGGGAGGGGGCTGTGTAATACATGTGCTTAGTATTTACTATAGACTAGTTTGCGGTCTCGGCCGTAGTTCAAATCCCTAGTTACTTTACGTGAGATTTGTGTAGAGGCGGGGGACAGATACTCCCTGTTACCTTTCTGCCCCCGAGTTCGATTTCCGACAAGGTCAGGGAATTTTGCTTCCAACTATGGGGTAGTTCGATGTGTACTTTGCTTAACCCCCTAGCATTTGCCTAGAGGCTAAGAGGCTTTATGGCTTTCTGTGGTGTAACATGTTCAATCCAGGCAAATGCTAGGGGTTACACAATCACATGTACGCTTCTCCTGTGTTGACTACACTATAAAACGTAATTAAATGAATGAGGCAGCGGTCTAAAACTCTGAACTTTGGATCACAATAATAATAATAATAATAATAATAATAATAATAATAATAATAATAATAATAATTCTTTTACTTTTCAAAACAAGAATAATAATATTATTACCCATAGCCCACTAATCAACCGCCTCGGCTGTGCTAGGAGGCTTTACGGCTTTCCGTGGTATAACATGTTTACTCCAGGCAAATGTTAGGGGTTACACAATCACATGTACTCCTTTTCTGGGTTGACTACACTATAAAACGTAATTAAATGAATGAAGTAGGGGTCTAGAAACTCTGCACACTTCAACACATTAATAATAATAATAATAATAATAATAATAATAATAATAATAATAATAATAATAATAATAATAATAATAATTATTTTACATTTACAAAACAAGAAAATAATATTAATACCTATTGCCTACTAATCAACCGTTTCGGCTGTGCTAGGTGGCTTTATGGCTTTCCGTGGTATAACATATTTACTCCAGGCAAATGCTAGGGATACGCCTTTTCTGTGTTGACTACACCTTAAAACGTAATTAAATAAATGAAGCAGGGGTCTAAAACTCTGACCTTTGGAACACATTCATAATAACAATAATAATAATAATAATAATTTTTCTACTTTATCAACCTAGGGAGTAAAGCGCAACATGGCGGCTATGTGCAACTTCTTAGTGCTTGGGCCCCGGGCAAGATAGCGGCTATAAACTTTTATAGACTTGGAGTTGAACACAGAACAAGATAGCGGCTATAAGGTTATATACGTATGCTTTTAAACATGAAGTTCGATATCCGGGCTGCATGTCTAACGTTACGCTGACCACGCGTTAACCTCTCAGACTTGGAGTTGAACTTGGAACAATAGAGCGGCTATAAGACTTCATGCGTATGCTTTTAAACATGAAGTTCGATACCTGGGCTGCATGCCTAAAGTTACGCTGACCTCGCGTTAGCCTCTCAAGACTTGGAGTTGAACATAGAACAAGAAAGAGGCTACAAGACTTCATGCGTATGCTTTTAAACATGAAGTTCGATACCCGGGCTGCAGGCCTAACATTACGCTGACCACACGTTAACCTCTCAAGACTTGAAGTTGAACATAGAACAAGATAGCGGCTATAAGACTTCATACGTATGCTTTTAAACTTCATGTTCGATATCCGGGCTGCAAGCCTAACGTTACACTGACCACGCGTTAACCTCTCAAGACTTGGAGTTGAACAGGAACAAGATAGCGGCTATAAGACTTCATGCGTAGGCCTATGCTTTAGGTTTTGGTTGCGGAAGTTGATCTCATTTCCTTAAATGTGGTCTTGATATTTTAGTGTTTGTCGCTGTTCAGATTCTTGTGAAGATGAACTTGTAGTATAAAATTTTGTTTTTCTGAGGATCCATATGTGGAAGCGTTGTGGTTCGTTCTCCTTTGCTATTCTTTGTTGATCATGTTACTTCATTTTAAATTACTGTTGTTCAATCGTGTTGGGCTTTCCTTGTTGTGCTGGTAAATGAGGATTGAAGGGTGACCTCTTGCACGTCTTTTTCCCTACAGGGTCATGTGGGATTGCATCTTCTTTGGGATCCCAGTCTGATTTCTCGCATTCTTTCTCTGGTTGTCATGTTGGTGATCCTGTTTATCTTTGTTTCTAGCCATGTGTATGTTTTCGAAGCTTGCGATGTTGTAATTGGTGTCTTATCAGTTTGAATTTGTGGATAAATTTAGTTGAAACTGAAGAATTGGACAGTTTAAAATGGCTTGCATGTTTGGATGGGATTACGAGGAGGAAATTTCTATTTATATGAGAGGTCTCAGAAATATAGCAGACTTAAGAAAAGGAGAAATTTTCAAGAAGAGAGCAGAAAATATTTTATGTTCAACATAGTGACTAACTTAGTAGGTGTTATTTGTTTAGTTAGTTATTTATTTACGAATCAAAAATTATACTTTTTCAAGTGTTTTATTAAATGACAAATTAAATGTAAATTTAGACACAAAGAAATATTTTATTTCTTTTTTAGATGTAAATAAGGACGTAACTTCCAAAAGCAGAGCAGATTTAAAATTTTAGCACATAGTGACTAATTTAATAGATTTTATTCATTTATGATTTGAAAATTTCTATTTTAAAGTCTGTAATAAATGATATAGTAAGTAAGTTGAAACACAAAGAAATATTTTAACAATTTTAAGATTTATATATAATTGTTCTGTTGATAAATATATATGACCCAATGCACAAAGTCCAAAGATTAGTGATGTTTTGGCACCGCTGAAGAAAAGAGTAGGTAGCTCTCGAAACATCTATGGTAATTAAGTATAATAAAATATGTAAAGTATTGACAAAGCGGGAAAATATTCTATAGAAATTT
Source organism: Anabrus simplex (assembly GCF_040414725.1). NCBI lineage: Eukaryota > Metazoa > Arthropoda > Insecta > Orthoptera > Tettigoniidae > Anabrus > Anabrus simplex. Next base: position 42,368,328 of record NC_090266.1, on the reverse strand, counting down.
GAAGGTGGTCATGTTAGACATGTGGTGTCGGTTTTTGCTTTTCATCTGATAGGAACTGTTTCCTCCCTTTCCATTAGTGATTGTTTATTTAGTGAAGACGGAACAATACCTTGTGTAAAAGTAAAAGTTTGTGTAATGTGAGTAAAAGACTCCAACTGTTAAGCAGTGACTTACAGGCACAGTGGTCTCAAATGAAACCACCCCATAATTTTATACATTTTAATGAAATTTTTTAGAAATATTACCTTGTTTTGATGAATTGAATATGTAATTGCCATTTTTCCTTTCAAAATTCTTGAAAAAATAGTTCTGTGATTCAAGGAGAAATATCCAGGCATGCACATAACCTACTTTTTCTATTCCATGACTTTTAAGAAGTAGTTTCCTAACCTTTCTTTCCATACTCCCCGATCCAACACCTGTACCCTTTGTGACCATCTAGCTGCAGAGATAATTGCTTCTGTGGGAGAGGGCAGTAAACTGTAAGGTCAACTAAACTGCACCACATGAAGGTAAAGAAAGCTACAATTTAAATGAGAAATGACTACACAGAGGCTCAACGTCCCGCCAACAGTAGGCGCATGTTTTCTATTGCTCTACAGCAAGTTTCATTTTTTACCCACATTAACTCATTCTCAGATGTTTCATGGAAGACTACTGGCAAAAATGAGTGCTATTGGACTAGGAAAAAGAGTGACTGAATGGGTGGCTATATTTCTAGAAAATAGAGCTCAGAGAATTAGAGTAGGCAAAGCTTTATCTGACCCTGTAATAATTAAGAGGGGAATTCCTCAAGGCAGTATTATTGGACTTTTATGTTTTCTTATATATATCAATGATATGTGTAAAGTAGTGGAATCAGAGATAAGGCTGTTTGCAGATGATGTTATTTTGTACAGAGTAATAAATAAGTTACAAGATTATGAGCGGCTGCAGGGTGAGCTCAATAGTGTTGTGAGATGGACAGTGGGCAATGGTATGATGATAAACAGGGTTAAAAGTCAAGTGTGAGTTTCACAAGTGGGAAAAGTCCTCTCAGTTTTAATTAGTGCGTTGATGGGATGAAAGTTCCTTTTGGTGATCATTGTAAGTATGTAGGTGTTAATATAAGAAAAGACCTTCATTGGGGTAATCACATAAATATGATTGTTACCGGTAATAAAGTGTACAGATCTCTGCACATGATTATGAGGGTATTTAGGAGTTGTAGTTAGGATGTAAAGTACAGGGCATATAAGTGTCTGGTAAGACCCCAACTAGAGTATGGTTCCAGTGTATGGGACCCTCACCAGGATTACTTGATTCAAGAACTGGAAAAAATCCAAAGGAAAGCAGCTCGATTTGTTCTGGGTGATTTCTGACAAAAGAGTAGCATTACAAAAGTGTTGCAAAGTTTGGGCTGAGAAGACTTGGGAGAAAGGAGACGAGCTGCTCGATTAAGTGGAATATTCCGAGCTGTCAGTGGAGAGATGGCGTGGAAGGACATCAGTATTACAAGTCATTAACCTCATTTTTGGTCCGTATTGACGACAGTGATTACATACAATTTACAGAATATTCGTTTAATGTTAACCTAGTCAATGCTTACAATACCACAAATACCACTAGGTTAACGTTAAACGAATATTTGGTAAATTGTATGTAAGGACATCAGTAGACGAATACGTTTGAGCGGTGTCTTTAAAAGTAAGAAAGATCACAATAGAAAGATAAAGTTGGAATTCATGAGGACAAATTGGGGCAAATATTTGTTTATACAAAGGGGAGTTAGGGATTGGAATAATTTACCAACGGAAATGTTCAATAATTTTCCAATTTCTTTGCGATCATTTAAGAAGATGCTAGGAAAACAACAGATAGGGAATCTGCCACCTGGGCGACTGCCCTAAATGCAGATCAGTAGTGATTGATGATTGATGATGATTTGCGTCCTCATTTTAATGTTCTATTACACAATAATACACCTACGACGTAATTCTTCTTAATTCTGTAATTTTCAGTTTTACGTCTATCACCCTTTCCTTTATATACAGGGGCTACTATAGCAAGTCTCCATTCATTTGGTGAAGTTCCTTCATGCAAACAGAACCAAATAAGTACTTCACATATGATACTATATCCCAACCCATTGTCTTTAGTATATCCCCCGAAACCTTATCAATTCCAGCTGCTTTTCTAGTTTTCAAATTTTGTATCTTACTGTAAATGTCATTGCTGTCATACGTAAATTTTAATACTTCTTTAGTATTAGTCACCCCCTCTATCTGGACATTATTCTTGTAACCAACAATCTTTAGATACTGCTGGCTGAATACTTCTGCCTTTTGAAGATCCTCGCATACCCACTCCCCTTGTTTACTAATGTATCCTGGAATGTCCTTGGAACCTGTTTCTTGCCTTAAAGTTCCTATACATACTCTTCCATTTTTCACTAAAATTAGTATGGCCACCAATTATGCTTGCCATCATGTTATCCTTAGTTGACTTCTTCTTCTTAGTCTCTTTACTTCCCTGTTATAATATACCTTTCCTCCACACACTTTCCCGACATGTCTAACGATAGAAACTCCCATGAACAGAGCCTCAACCATACCCACCTCATTTGATCTCCTCCCCTCCTTGTCAGTCCTATCTTTCCTAAGAGCTGCAGAAGCTACTTCCTCCTCCCTTTTCTCCATCCCATGACCCTGTTCCACCTGTCTTTTCCTATCCACTACTCCACATTTCCCTTTCCTACTTCTTCCCTTTCTCCTACTTCCACATTTCTCGGCAACCGTTCCTTGTTCCTCATCTTCCCTCGGTTGTTCTACCTGCAGTGACTCGTGCCGATTTCTCACCGACACCTGTCCTGAATTTTGATCTTGAATGGAGCCCTTAGCCTGCATCTCCTTCCCCTTAAAACATTAGACCACCTGTCTTCCAAAATTCCTCCCTTTCCTTCCGATCCCTCTATTACACCTACTGTATCCTGTACATTGTTTGGAGGCCTACCTTCCTTCCTGTCCTCTGAGAGGATCCTAATTATGTCCCTCAAGCTCTCCAACTCCTCCCTCATACTCCTTAATGCCTGGCCACACCCACAGTTCCTACACTCACACTGCTTAGCTATTTTTTACTAAATGATGAAAAGAAAAGGAAAAATAAGATAACTTATTCTGTGCAAAATAAAAATGAAAGGAAAGAAATATTGTCTAGGTTATTTCACAAAGATCACACGACAGTAAGTTAATTAATATAGGCTACTGCTACACTACAATACTACTTAATTGTACTGTTTTTTATTCGTACAACACTCTAACACGATGAAAATTGCTGTTAATTACTGGATACACAAGAATTACACAATTCTTAACTGCAGTTAAGTCTACCCTAATTACAACAACAGAATTTTAGTAAGAGAGTTACTACAGATACCACAGGACGGTACTATACTACAGAAATATTTCACAGCAATAGAATGAACACACCACTTTCTAATAAGATGCTATAATACACTACAATAATTTGAAACTACGTTCAGACTAAGTACAGATACTACAATACACTGCAATAATTTTAAACTACGTTCAGACGTATTCTAACAACAGGATATTACCAAGAAAAAACAGAAGAGAAAATTACCATTAAAGTTCGAAATTCGCAAAACTACTCAAAACACTACTGAAAATTCCAATTAGGCCTAAGTTTAGATATTCGCAAAAATTACCGGTAGGTACTCAAAGATTACCAACAAAGTTAAACACGTATACAGATTAATATTAGTACTACTTTGTCCTTCTATGCTGTAATAGAAATCAGTGGCGGCTCGTGCTGAATAATGTTGGTGGTTCTGCTCTGTGACGCCCAGTCCATAGCAGTAAGTGTAATAGACAAATCTAAATTCGTATTGTATACAGGAAGTGTCAGCTGAGCTCGTGTAAATACGTCCTCCAATCCCGCGGAAATGTCCTATCAGTGTGAAGTTCTCGAAAATATACCGAATATAAATATAAATAACTGACTTGTTCATAAAACAACAATTACAATTTACAAAAAATGAAGCCGCCTTCCGCTTATCGAAAAAAGTTGACTTATCGACACATTCATATTTACAAACGTTCCGGCTTTCTTAATGGAGGGTGAACATCATCTGATGGTGCTAGCGTTTCTGTTTTTATTTTCATGACTACCTAACTCGGAAGAATTCACTACCATTACGGAGAAACATAGTCAAACTTGTAAGCCTAAGAACTCGCTCATTCGCTTCGTACGAGAATGTTTTCGGTCGTTGGATAGAATTTTGCTGAAGTCCTGGTCATTTACACAAAAGATAAAAAAATATGCATACCCCAATCATAAGGTACGTTGTTTCAAGACTTAACATGGACAGTAAATTGATTTTGTGTTACTTAATCACAACCATCCTCTTTTATCACGCATTTATCCTGTATTTAAACTTTTTGGGCTTTCTTTCTACTGAACAGAAGTATCACAACTCTACTGTAGTATGTGAGAATGTTGACATGTAAGAATTTTAAACCATATCGATACCCACACAGCTTTAAAAGTTCAAAAGTTCTCTATTTACACTGGTGAGTACAATGGATGGCGCTTTTCCCAAACAGCTGAGATTTCAACAGGCTCACTCGCTGCAGATTCTCTTACGGATGGTGGCGCTGTCTAGTGTATTATTTACTAACTCTATGGTCACGGGAATAAGCCAGACGTACTGCAAGACTTGCAGTTCATACAGAACCTTATGGGCGAATCTTAGCCACCTAACGGAAGAAAGCTGTAGTTAAGTGGGCTCTCCTAATATTCTGTCGTTCACAGTTCTAAACAGGGTTGCCAGATCACCAGCAGCTGTGTGGGTATCGATCTTTGGCTCGATATACACACTCATTATGAAGGATGGGATCGCTAATCGCTATATATTACATTACTGTAGGCCTATATCTTTCATTGTGGTGGTTCGGCAGCTCTGCAGATCGTATTATGGAGCCGCGCCTGATAGAAATATAAATGAAACCTGCCGTTTGCACAGGCAAGATATTATCTAATATACCGTATCTACACTACAATTCTCAATTGAAAGGCGGTTATGTGATCTTTGCAGATGGTGGATTACTATTATTTTCCCTACTCCGCGGAACGGAGAATAAAAGTGTCCTTAAATGTTGAAAATATGAGGTTGTTTACAATAATTCCTCAAAAGTATTTGTCTAAACTACGCCAGGGAATTGAATTGCATTTATTGGAATGTAAGAACTTGATTATTGGCTAACCGCTCGTAAATACTGAAATGTCGAGGGTGTGAAATATAAATTACGGATACTTTTACTGCCTACTCAGAACTACAAATGATCGGAACACAAGATTCAGCTGATTTTTATTTATATTTTCTTGATACACTACACCCTTTGTTCACAACTGTAGCCAACAATGCCAATATTTGAATAAGAAGAGCGACAATAATCAATAACAATTAAGACTATTAACTATTTCGCCAGTGAAATACTGTCTAATCTGTTGAAATCCTTTCTTTAAACAAAATTTACAACAGTATCGCGTTATTAAAAATTACATCTGTTACAACAACGAACTCATTGCACCTACCATTGTAGACGGTGGCGTAACATGTAGAAATAGGATAAAAAGCAGTAGTAGTTTGTAAATAAATATTTTATTAAAATTTAAAATGTTCTACTTATTGCATTCCCTTTACCTCCTTACTCCTATCGTAAACGCTTGAGTTTACTGGAGAGTAACCTTGATAACGAACATGATAAAACATGCATAACCATAGCGATGTGGGCACTGCGGTAGAGGAGGAGGAGGAGGAGGAGGGATTGCGCTGTCCTCCGTGACATCACGCTGTCGGATACAGAACTGTGAGGAGGAGGAGGAGGAAATGAGCTGATCTCCGTAACTGTGAGGAGGAGGAGGAGGAGGAGGGGAGGAGGAATTGAGCTGATCTTCATAACTGTGTAGAGGAGGAAGGATTGAGCTGACCTCCATAACTCTGAGGAGGAGGAGGAGGAGGGATTGAGCTGAACTCCGTAATGTCACGAGGAGGAGGAGGAGGAGGAGGAAGACGGTGAAGAGGAAATGGTTTGTCGAGAAGGGCATCTAGCCTTAAAACTATAATCCTCTGAGGTTAGGCTCTCTCTAAGATGGTGTCATGTTGAGAAGGGCAGCTAGGCTTAAAACTGACTTTCGGTATTAGTTTCGGTCTTCGGTTCATTTTCAACCGTATATAGTCAATTTATATACTAAAACATGAGACAGAGCACATCTAAAAGAGAGAAACACACTTTGAATAAGAAAACCCTTTAAAAAGAAGTCCTTGATGAATGTATCTTGGAGATGTCAAGTCCTTCAGTCGTAAAATAGTCCATACAAAGACTACATTATCTCTTTAACATCAGTGGCACTATGATGGTTGAGGAAAACACCCTTGTCATTCATTGATTTAATGCATGTGATTGCGATCTAAATTCTTAATCCATTTTTCTTTCTTTTTCAGACATCTTTTCTGGTTTAAATATGTGATCCACATCGACAGTCACAAACACGTGGCTTCTGTTCCGTTTGGCCTATTTTACCTTTGTCCCCCTTACTCAACATTTTAAAGTAGGTATATCATTTAAGGCTTTACAAGTTACATGCATTAAGGCAAGGACAAAAGTGTTTTCCACAACCATCACGGTGCCACAAATTTTAAAGAGAGTCTTTCAGTGCACTATTTTATGACTGATGGCCTTGACGCCATCTCCAAGATACTTTCATCAAGGAGTGGTTTTTAATGTATTTTCTTTTTCAAAGTGTGTTTCTTCTTTTCAGATGTGCTCTGCTTCACCTTTTTAATATACCAATTGACTACATATGACTCAAGATGAACGTAAAGGTTGAAACTAGTACCGAAAATCAGTTTAGGTGAGAATATAACAGATTCATGAAAATTTAGTTATATTTGGCGTTTTAAACGTGTACTGAATAGGTGGATCAATTTACCCTATTATATGCATCTCTAACTTTGCAAAATGCCTGCATTTCGAACGCAGCCAGGTTATCTACCCATATGAGACCACCGGAACAACTTTTAGGTGAAAGAGTGTGATCGCTGTTTCCAGTCACTCATTGCTCTTACAGCAGCCGTCCCTCTCTGTTGGACATGGGTTCTGAAGACAGTCCCTGGTGTTTGTAACGTTACCCCTAGGTACCTGAAGTAGTGAGACAGGCAAAAGTTGGCGGTCTGGCTTTAAAGGGAATAACTCCATATTTACCTCCATTTCTAAAAGTCACCATCACTGTCTAAGCATTATTCGGATGCAATTAGGTTCTTTCTGCCCATTCGGACCCTTTACTGAAGACTCACTGGAGGTAATCTTGGCTGATTGAAGCCAACGCCATGTCACTTCTATACTTGTGCAGAATTAAAACTTTTGTTATTGTTCTGACAACATCTGCTGCAGCCACAGTAAATAGAATGGGGCTCAGTAGGTCCCCTCGAAGGACTCGTATCATCTGTTTTTACGTTGTCGTTTTTACGTTGTCGCAGATTGATACATAGCTCCTGCTGAGTATGTTCCATATAGCCTGGCTCTGTAACTGTAGTTCGTCTACTGTGTGTGTTTCTTGAAACACGATGATATCAACTGCATATTTTAATTAAACGACGGTTTACCTCAAGGATAAATCCTGCCTCAGCTTCTTTTAGTCTGTACATGCACGACTTCCCAGACACATCTTCCAGAAAATTCATTTATGCTGATGACATTTCCTTGGTGACTCAGTGCCCCAACTTTCATGACGCTGAAACTTCTTTATCCACTGATCTGGAAGCCTTGGACGTACACTTCAAGAAATGGTACCTGCACCTAAATCCTCAAGAGACATTTATATCTACATTCCAATTATGCAACAGACAGTCTAATTGCAAACCAACAATCAAATTCGGAGGTCAAGCGTTGCCATTCTGCAGAATACAAACATACTTGGGAATAACACTTGATAGAACTTTGACTTTCAAGCAAGATCTCTCAAATATAACTGCTAATGTTAAAACTCAAAAACATATTCTTCAGAAACTTGCTGGTACATCATGGGGAGCCAATACTCGTGTTCTAAGATCAACAGTATTAGCCTCACCATATTCTGTTGCTGAACTCTGCTGCCCCTCTTGGATCAATAGTGATCACACTAAGAAGGCTGGTGAAAAACTCATTCAGGCAATACACGTCAGCAAGAGATGAAATCGGAGCGCGAACACGCTATGGCTTTATGTTCTCAGCAAAATTCCACCTCCAGCCCTAAGACGATCAGAAGTTCTCCTGAAGGTTTGGAAAAACATTCAGCAGAATCCCAACTACCCATCCATCAAGATAAAACAAACACTGAAAATGAACTCAGAGATGAAGCTTCCACGGTGTTTAGAATTATTTAGTTTATTTTCTGGGTCGAACCGTGTTGTTGTTTTCTATACATTACGTACAGTTTGCCGACGTTTCGAATACATTTCATTATTCTTTGTCAAGGCGAGTGAAATACCTTATTCGATCCGTGGTAACCAGTCTCCCAGGCAGCAATCACACTACAAGAGTGCTTTATGACTTTGGTCTATATATTCTAGCCTTTCTGGCTGACTTAAGCCCCCTGGCTGTCTCTTGAGAATTCTGGAAGGTATATGTCACAGCCGGGTGGTGGGCTTTTCCGTGCCGTTATGTAATATGAGGTTCGACCTGCGTGTTTATGTAGTGGTCTGTGTGTCTTAATTTATGTGTGATAGGTATCCAAGAATTACTGACTGTATATTCATATTCTTCGGAGGTTTCTTGATTTCGATTGCCTCGCGGATTTTCCTTTCCAGATTACAAGGGATAGCTGCTAAGATCTTGGTCTTGTCAAATGATATTCCTTGTCTTGTTTCGTAGGAATGCTTGGCTATCGCTGAAATATCTGTGTTTTTATTCTTGGTGTGACGGATATGTTCTTTTAGACGGGTGGGGATCAGACGTTTTGTTTCACCAACATAGCACTTTCCGCAACTACATACAATGTGGTATACTCCAGAAATCTGTAGTTCCATTGTACCTTTTTACTGGTAGTAGATAACGGGCTAACTTTCGGTGTGGTTTGTAGATGGTTTCTATGTCGTATTTGACCAGTATATTGCCGATCCTCTCTGTAGTGTTTTCAATGTTGGAAGTATCGCTGTTTTCTGGTCAGTTCTTGTTTCCCGTTGTTTTTTCCTACGGCGGCCTTTCCTTTGTTTTCTTCTGATTTTCTAAAGACTTGCCCGATGTTATTGATCGTGTAGCCATTTCTCCTGAGGGTTCTCGTGAGGTGTTCTTTCTCTTCTTCGAGGTGTTCTGGGTCTGATAATGCTATGGCCCTGTTAACCGTTGATGTTCGAACAACCTGCTTTTGTGATGGGTGGTGTTGAGAAGAGGCGTGCAGGTACCTTTCTGTGCGTGTGGGTTTCCTGTATACTGCGTGACTCAAAGTCCCATTGATTTTGCGTTTTACTAGGACATCCAGGAACGGTAGTTTTCCGTTTACTTCGATTTCCATGGTGAACTGAATATTTACGTGATTAGAGTTGAGATGGTCGAAAATAGCTGCAGGTTGTTGCTCCCGTGAGACCAAAACAGGAACGTGTCATCTACATAACGGAGAAAACATAGGGTAGATGTGGTTAAGGCTTTCTGTTCGAAGTGTTCCATAATACAGGTTTGCAATTAATGGAGAGAGCGGCGGCCCCACCGCGGCCCCTTCTGTCTGTTCGTAGAACTGCCCGTTGAAGAAGAAATAAGTGGCGTCAAGGCATTCTTTAGCTAGTGTTGACAGGTCTTCTGGAAGTTTCTGGACTGATAGCGGAAATACTTCTGTTAGCGGCACCTTGGTGAAAAGTGACGTGACGTCAAAACTTACTAACAAGTCCATACTTTCGATTGATTGGCTCTAAAGGAGCTGGATGAAATATTCACGGAGGTTTCAGTGTGTCCTGTATGTGGCTGAAGTAGTCCGGCTGGGTAACGGGCGATATCGTGCGTCGGATATCCTATAGCGCACACGATAAGTCCCAGAGGTATGCCTTCTTTATGGATTTTAGATAGGCCATACAATTTAGGAGGTATATGGTCCGAGGAGATCACCTTCTTCCGTATTTCGGCTGGGATACTGGAATTTTTTACTAGCCTGTGGAGTTCGTTCTTAATGCGGTTGGTAGGGTTTCTTATTTTCCAGTATGTAGAATCGGTGAGTAAATGTTCTATTTTCCGTTTGTAGTCCGTGCGTGTCATTATCACCGTAGCGTTGCCTTTATCTGCGGGTAGTATTATCGTTTCCGTATTTTGACGTAGTGTTTTGAGGGCGTGAATTTATTTTTTGGTCAAATTGGATCTTACCATCCAAAACAGACTCCCTTATTCTCCTAGGTAATCTATCATTCTCAACTCGCCACCACCAAAGCAGGTTAGTGCCTACAGCTTACTGCACTGAGTTCATTCCTAACTTACCTTTTATCTCCTCATTCAGAATACCCTCCTGCAATTGTTCCCACCTGTTTGTATCAGCAATCATTCTTGCTACTTTCAAGTCTGTTACTTCTAACTTATGAATAAGATATGCTGAGTCCACCCAGCTTTCACTCCCGTAAAGCAAAGTTGGTTTGAAAACAGACTGATGCAAAGATACTTCCATGTGGGAGCTGACTTCCTCCTTACAGAATACTGCTGATCGCAACTGCGAGCTCACTGCATTATCTTTACTACACCTTGATTCAATTTCACTTACTATATTACCACCTTGGGAGAACACACAACCTAAATACTTGAAATTATAACCTGTTCCACCTGTGTATCACCAATCTAACATTTAATTCTGTTCAATTTCATACCTACTGACATCAATTTAGCCTTCAAAAGGTTCATTATCATAACATACTCATTGCACCTATTTTCAAGTTCCATAATATTAGACTGCAGGCTTTCGGTGCAAACTGCCATTAAGACCAAGTCATTAGCAAAGGCCAGGCTGCTTCTACATTTCCACCTATCTGAATTGCTCCCTGTCACTTTATACATTTCAGCAGATGATCCATGTGAACAACGAACAACAGAGGTGAAAGATTACAGCCTTGTGTAACCTCTGTAAGTACCCTGAACCAAGAACTCATTCTACCATCAATTCTCACTGCAGCCCGACTGTCAACATTTTTGCCTTTGATTGATTTTAAAAATCTACCCTTAATCCTATAGTCTCCCAGTATGGCGAACATCTGTTCCCTTGGTACACTGCCATGTGCTTTCTGTAGATCTACGAAACATAAACACAACTGTCTATTGCTATTGTAACATTTTTCATTTACCAGATGGACACTGAAAATCTGATCCTGATCTGCGGTCTGAAACCGCACTGGTTTTCATCCAACTTCCTCTCAACCACTGCTCGCACCCTCCCTTCCAAGATGAAGAGAATAATTTACCTGTTTACTGATCAATGAGGTACATTGATAGTTGTGCAATCCTTCCTGTTTCCTTGCTTATAGATAGGTGCAATTACTGCATTTGTCCAATCTGAAGGTACCTTACCAACTGTCGGGATATTTGATGTTTTGATGTTGGTCATGTTTTATTGTGAGCTGTATTTGTTGTAACCTTAAAAACAAAAGAAGTATAGATCGATCAGTCCTTGTAAAATTGTAGTATTCGCGAGTCTAAGTATTGCATTAAATGGATTTAAGATACCTAATTATTACACGACATATGATGTGATATGATATGTACAAAGCATTAAAATCTGGTGACCGTGACGGGACAGTTTTGGCCGTGTAATAATCCTATGAAGGTAAAATAAGAGAAAACTTGCTTCGCGGTACACCTTTCGATTTCGACCGACGTAAAGACATGGCTGCTTTAAATATATTATTGAAAGAAAGAACACAGTTACGTCGTTTATTTACAAAAGCGTTTAACATATTCCAGAACAAGATTGCTGAGGAAAATGTGACGCAGGAAGATGTTTTCACCAGTTTTAAGGTACTCGAAGATAAGGCCGATCGACTGTTTACACTTGATGAGAGAATCCATGAAGCTTGGCATACCAATGAAGGCACGGACGAAGATGTAGCTGCGGAATATGAAGAAGTCGAGTCATATCGAGATAAGTGGCTAACACTGAAATGTAAGTACGAGAAATTCAGTGAATGTCAAATAACGTGTGATGCTTCTTCCATAAGCTCGAGTGTTTCTCCGACTAGTAGATTGATTAGTAAATTGCCGAAGTTATCGCTTGTGAAGTTCTCGGGAGATATTAAGCAGTGGTTATCATTTTGGGCAGAGTTCAAACGAGTACACAAAAGTAGCAAGCTGGATGATGCAGAAAAGACCCTCTATCTAAGAGAATCTATAACTCCTGGGACAAGGGCTTATGAGCTTGTGAATGGCTTTCCACCTATTCCTGAAAATTATAGTAAAGCTGTTCAGTTGTTAAAAACACGTTATGGTCGAAAGGATTTATTAATCGAGCTTTACGTAAGAGACATTATAAATCTAGTGACTGCAAAACTTTCCCTGTCAGTGTTGTATGATCGAATTGAGGTTAATGTTAGGTCGCTAGAATCAATGGGTGTAACTACTGACAAATATGCTGCATTATTATTTCCTCTCGTGGAGTCTTGCTTGACTGATGAATTGATCCGTGTGTGGCAGAGGAGAGGAGATAATATGCAAGCAGCTGGGTCACAAGAAAAGCTCAAAGGACTGTTAGAATTTCTGAAATCTGAAGTAGAAAATGAAGAATACTTGCAGCTAACTAGGAAGATCTGTGATATTAGTGTGGGTAAAGCTCAAACATCAAAACCTTTGAGAAAATGTGATGTTCCAACTGCTCAAGGTTTAGTTTATACTAGTGGTGTAGGTAATGCATGTGCTTTCTGTAAAGTAGAGACTCGTGCTTCATCGTAATGCCAGCATGTAAAAAATATGACTCTCGAAGAAAAGAAAGCTAGACTCTCCCAAAACGGTGCATGCTTCAAGTGCTTCAAGGTTGGGCACGTTGCAAGAAAATGTTACGCTCGCCTCTCCTACAATGTGTGTAAGCGACAACATTATCCGGTCATGTGTGAAAGTTGAGAAAGGAAACTTGAGAAAGAGTCGCAGGCTTCACCTCAGTCTAGGTCAGTAACTAATTTCTGCATCAATTCCTCGTGTGTCTATCTTCAAACTGTCTTGGTTAAAATAGTGCATGGATATAATCAGGAACTTTTGCGTGTCCTTCTGGACTCTGCTTCGCAGCGTTCTTACGTGAAAGAAGAACTGGCAGAGAGGTTAGGTCTTCAGGTGATTAGAAAAGTGACTATGAGCCATGCTGTGTTTGGTGGTATTACTGGGTCTCCTGTAGAACATCGTGTATTTGTACTTGTTCTTCAGAATCTTGATAATTCTAATCAGTTGAGACTGACTGCTCTTAGCCAGCCTGTTGTTTGCAGTCATGTTCCTCGCCTTACAGCAGAACACGTGATACAACTGGGACTGTCACACCTAGATGTGTGGAGAGATAAAGAAGTAGAGATCCTTATCGGAGCAGATTTCCTAGGGTCAATTCTCTTGAATGAGCGTAGAGTAATGGGAGATTTGACGGCAATGTTAACTACATTAGGGTGGACGGTATTCGGCAGGAAGCAGCGCTCAGGTTGTGATGAGAGGGAAGCGACATCTATTCTGCTGAATATAGAGAAAATGAATGACCTGTGGGAACTGGACGTTTTGGGCATAGAAGATCCTATATCTGAAAAGAAGAAATGTCAACTGGAAGAAGAAGCAAGACTAGATTTCCTGGAAACCGTACATATAAAAGAAGATGGTAGGTACGAAGTTCGACTTCCATGGCTGAAAGATCATCTGCCCTTAGGTCCATCATACGAGACAGCAGAAAAGCGGCTAGAAATTACAAAGAGAAAGCTTGACAGCAACGGGCTGATAAATTTTTCAAGGCTGGCTTGATGAAGGGATAATAGAAGAAATTCCGGGTGATCAGGCTGGAATCTGTGGGCATTATCTTCCTCATCGACCTGTCATCAAGAATTCTGAAACAACACCACTGAGGCCAGTCTTTGATGCTTCCGCGAGAAGAGGTAACAATCCTTCCCTCAACGATTGTCCAGAAAAGGGTCCCAATCTCATCAAACGAATTCCTTCTCTCCTCTTACAGTTCCGAAAGAAGTCAGTTGGGGTTATTGCTGATATTCGTAAGGCACTTCTGCAAATTTCAATAGCACCAGAAGATAGAGATTTTTGAGATTCCTGTGGGGCAAGGAAGAAGTGAAAACCTATAGGCACAATCGAGTAGTTTTTGGAGTGACATCGAGCCCTTTTTTACTGGCAGCGGTGATTGACCACCTTCTAGCCCAAGCCTTGCTAAATGCTCAAGATGAAAATAAAGTGACTGTTGGTATTATTAGACAGCTTAAGGACAGTTTTTATGTTGATAATTGTGTGACAAGTGTCTCAAATGAGGAGGAGATGTAACTATTTGTCAGTACTGCTCAAGAGGTTTTTTTCCCAACACAAGTTTGAGCTCAGAGGTTGGGAGAGCACTGATCCTTTGCTTGAAGATGATTGTAAGTTGTCACCCTTCCTTGGAATAATGTGGAATCGCAAGGAGGATGTGCTTCGTTTGAATTGTGAACCTCTGGAAAATATTTCACAAGAGAAGATAACTAAAAGGGTAGTGCTGTCTACTGTCCATCGGATTTTTGATCCGATAGGATTTTCGGTGCCCATTATGCTGCTGCCGAGTCTGTTATTGCAGAAAATAAATGAGGTCTTTTGGGACACGGAAATACCTTTGGAAATGAAAACCACATTTGGAAATTGGCTTTGTGAACTTCGAGAATTACATCAGTTGGAGATCCCCAGAAAATTCCCTGAAGTATATATAGAACATAGCCTTAACGTCTTCTGCGATGCGAGTCGAGATGCGTATGCCGCAGTGGTATTTTTACCTACGCATACGGAGTCAGGAGTTTACGTCCAGCTCCTTCAAGCAAAATCAAGAGTAGCTCCTTTACCCCGGCCGACCATTCCTCGACTCGAGCTCATGGGAGCAACAATAAGTGCTCGATTGTTGTCAACTGTGAGAAAAGATTTTGACGCTGAGTCAGTTTACTTGTGGACAGATTCTACGACAGTGTTGACATGGATACAGCGTGAGATCCTTTGGTCAGTCTTCGTTGAGAACAGGGTTAATGAAATAAGACAACTGACTCAAAAGGTATCTTGGAGGCATGTGCCTCATGTGCTTGGTGGTACAGTGAATCCTGCTGATCTGCCTACTCGAGGATCTGGGACAAGAGAACTTATAACCTCCAGAAGGTGGGAGGGGCCATCCTGGTTGTACTTTCCAGCGGAAGAATGGCCTTCAGATTGCAGCGTCAGGAATGAAGATGAAATTATGCACGAAAGAAGAAAGACTGCCACAAGCCTCGTCGTCACAGAAGATCCATTAAGGTCAGACTGGTACTACAAATAATTTTCTCGATTTCACAAGATAGTGAGATTGATTAGTTGGATCAAACGGTTTATTTTTAACTGTAAGTCTAAAAGGAGGAAAAGTGGAGAGCTGAGTTGTTCAGAATTGGAAGACTGCGAAAGAACAATTATTAAACTTATCCAGAATGAGAGTTTTCGAGGACCTGAGGATCAAAAGCTGATTTCAATTGTACCAATCCTGGACGATCATGGTATTTTGCGAGTGAATACGAGAGTATCAGAGAGGGAGGATAAATTTGAGTTTCGTCAAACCGCTGTCTTGCCGGGAGATCACCCTGTTGTTCAACGACTTATTCATGGTACTCGTGTTCAGAATTGTCATGTAGGCCCACAGACTCTCTTGGGTATTCTCAGAGAAAGATTCTGGATCTTGAATGGATGAAGAGTCGTGAGATCATGTGTGCGAAAATGTGTTATTTGCAAGAGATATAAGAAAGAGAGTCTAAAGGTTTCTACACCACCTCTACCTCACGATCGCGTGAGAGATGCCAAGATTTTCGAAGTAGTTGGTGTTGACTTGGCCGGCCCGTTGATTGTGAGAGGTAATCAGAAGATGTGGGTATGTTTGTTCACATGCGCTGTGTACCGAGCAGTACATTTGGAACTGCTCGCATCACTATCTACAGACTCTTTCCTTCAAGGACTACGAAGATTTATATCACGTAGAGGAAGGCCTTCGACAATTTATAGTGACAACGGAACAAATTTTAGAGGTGCAAGTAACATGATGGCTAAGCTTAACTGGCAGCAGATGGAATCTTATTGTAGCATTCGAAGAATTGCATGGAAATTTAACCCTCCCACAGCCTCGTGGTGGGGTGGTTGGTGGGAGAGATTGATCGGACTGTTGAAAGAACTGCCTCGTAAAGTTCTGGGAAAATCTTCCCTGACATCTGAAGAATTAATGACTGTTTTATGCAAGTGTGAGGCAGTTATCAATAGCCGACCCTTGACTGTAGACACTGAAAATCCTGATGACTTGAGACCAATCACAGCAGCGATGTTTCTGCAAGAGGCCCATGAGATACGTGTACCGGATCTGGATGCGACGGGTGGACCTCAACTGAGGAGAGAGCAGCCTATCGACTGCTATTGAGCAATGCACATCGTCAGAGATTTCGAAAGGAGAACCTTGAACAACTTCAGTTGAAACATAAGCATCATGACAAATTTAGCAAAGGAGATGTTGTGCTCATTGAGATGGACAAACTTAATAAACTAGAGTGGCCGCTGGGCATTATCGAAGATCTATTACCTGGGAAGGACGGTCGTGTAAGTGTTGTGAGGCTTCGTACGAAGAGAGGAGTAGTCATGCGACCTGTTCAACGTCTGATCCCGTTAGAATGTTCCCTGTCATCAGTTGAAGAGTCCGAACACAAAATTGATGCCTCGAAGAGAGAGGCAGACTTAGAGGTAGACCCTACTAGATGTGGAAGAGTGGTGAAGCGACCTGCACGGTTTGTTAGGAATCATATCTGATAAGCCTTATATTTATTTTTACAGGCTGCCCTTACTTCATCATTCCATCAAGATATTAGTTCCTTTCATCTTTACACACAGGTGTTCCTAGGCATTTGGATTCAACATATATTTCTTATGCTCCCTGTTTCTTTCATCTACGTACAATTCCTTATCTGTACCAGCCCTTGTTAGGAACCATTTCTGATAAGCCTTGTTTTTAAGTTTACAGGCTGCTCTCACTTCATCATTCCATCAAGATATTAGTTTTTTCACCTTTACACACAGGGGTTCCTAAGCATTACCTTGCTGTTTCTACTTCAGCATCCCTGTATGCCACCCAGTAATGGCGATTGGGGATTAAAAGTGCGGGGGCAAACAGTACCCGAGTTTGTGGGATATAGCCGCTGGGGTTGGGTGGGGGTATATATTGTGACCGTATCGGTCATATACATATTTATTAATTATTTTAGGCAGTGAAAAACCTTTGTTAAGCTCCCTCGTACATGTTACTAAGGTGTTAAGGGAACAGGGAACTGGAAATCAAGTAGGGATGTTACTGCTCAACTGTAGAAGTATTGTAAAGAAAGGAATAGAATTAAGTAATTTAATATATATACTTACCAGATATTGTAATAGGAGTTGAATCATGGCTGAGAAATGATATAATGGATGCAGAAATTTTCTCACGGAACTGGAGGGTTTATCGTAGAGATAGGATAGGAAAGGTAGGAGGGGGAGTATTCATTCTCGTGAAAAAAGAATTTGTAAGCTACGAAAAAGTTAAAGATGACAAGCACGAAATTCTAGGGGTAAGGCTCATTTCTAAAGATAATAGGCAACTAAATGTCTTTGGTGTGTACAGACCAGGAAAGGGTAGCGCAGATGCTGATTCAGAATTATTTGATAAGGTAATCAGCTATATGGGAAACGATAAGGAAAGGAACGTGATCGTAGCGAATGATCTCAAGTTACCAAATGCCAATTGGCAAGGTAATGCGAACGACAGGAAGCCATACCAACAAATGGCAAATAAGTTAATATGGGAAGGGCACCTGATTCAGAAATTGATGGAACCAACTAGAGGGAAGAATATTCTGGATATGGTGCTGGTAAAACCAGATTAGCTCTATAGAGAAACTGAAGTAATAGATGGTATTAGTGATCACGCAGCTGTTTTTGTGGCGATTAAAAATAAATGTGAAAGAAAGAAAGAAAGAGATTAAAGTTAGGGCTGTTGGGCAGAATAATATGGCTGATAAAAAAGGCATGAGGGAGTTTTTAATAAGCAACTATGATCGGTGGAAAACGGTAAATAAAAATGTAAACAGACTCTGGGATGGGTTTAAAGCAATTGTTGATGAATGTGAAAATATGTTTGTACCTTTAAAGGTGGTAAGGAATGGTAAAGATCCACTATATTATAACATAGAAGTAAAGAGACTAAGGAGGAGGTGCAGGTTGGAAAGAAATAGAGTTAGAAATTGCTGTGGAAGTAAGGAGAAATTGAAGGAAATTACTAGGAAATTGAATCTAGCAAAGAAGTCAGCTAAGGATAACATGATGGCAAGCATAATTGGTGGCCACATTAATTTTAGTGAAAAATGGAAGAGTATGTATAGGTACTTTAAGGCAGAAACATGTTCCAAGAAGGACATTCCAGGAATAATTAATGAACAAGGGGAGTGTGTATGCGAGGATCTTCAAACGGCAGAAGTATTCAGTCAGCAGTATGTAAAGATTGTTGGTTACAAGGATAATGTCCAGACAGAGGAGGTGGGTAAAAGTAAAGAAGTATTAAAATTTACCTATGACAGCAATGACATTTACAGTAAGATACAAAAGTTGAAAACTAGAAAAGCAGCTGGAATTGATAAGGTTTCGGGGGATATACTAAAGACAATGGGTTGGGATATAGTACCATATCTGAAGTACTTGTTTGATTTTAACTTTACCAAATGAATGGAGAGTTGCTATAGTAGCCCCTGTATATAAAGGAAAGGGTGATAGGCATAAAGCTGAAAATTACAGGCCAGTCAGTTTGACATGCATTGTATGTAAGTTTTGCGAAACCATTCTTTATGATTATATAAGACATATTTGCAAAATTAATAAATGGTTTGACAGAAGGCAGTTGGGTTTAGGAAAGGTTATTCCACTGAAGCTCAGCTTGTAGGATTCCAGCAAGATATAGCAGATATCCTGGATTCAGGAGGTCAATTGGACTGTATTGCGATTGACTTATCTAAGGCATTTGATAGGGTAGATCATGGGAGACTACTGGCTAAAATGAGTGCAATTTGACTTGACAAAAGAGTGACTGAATGGGTGGCTCGGTTTCTGGAAAATAGAACTCAGAGAATAGTAGGTGAAGCTTTATCTGTCCCTGTAAAAATTAAGAGGGGAATTCCTCAAGGCAGTATTATTGGACCTTTATGTTTTCTTATATATATCAATGATATGTGTAAAGAAGTGGAATCAGAGATAAGGCTTTTCGCAGATGATGTTATTCTGTACAGAGTAATAAATAAGTTACAAGATTGTGAGCAACTGCAAAATGACATCGATAATGTTGTGAGATGGACAGTAAGCAATGGTATGATGACAAACGAGGATAAACGTCAGGTTGTGAGTTTCACAAATAGGAAAAGTCCTCTCAGTTTTAATTACTGCGTTGATGGGGTGAAAGTTCCCTTTGGGGATCATTGTAAATACATATGTATAAATATAAGGAAAGATCTTCATTGGGGTAATCACATAAATATGATTGTAAATAAAGGGTACAGCTCTCTGCACATGGTTATGAGAGTATTTAGGGGTTGTAGTAAGGTTGTAAAGGAGAGAGCATATTTGTCTCTGGTGAGACCTCAACCTGAGTATGGTTCCAGTGTATGGGACCCTTACCAGGATTACTTGATTCAGGAACTGGGAAAAATCCAAAGAAAAGCAGCTCGATTTGTTCTGGGCGATTTCCGACAAAAGAGTAGCTTTACAAAAATGTTGCAAAGTTGGGGCTGTTAAGACTTGGGAGGAAGGAGACGAGCTGCTCGACTAATTGGTATGTTCCGAGCTGTCATTGGAGAGATGGCGTGGGAGGACATCAGTAGACGAATAAGTTTGGATGGTGTCTTTAAAAGTAGGAAAGATCACAAAATGAAGATAAAGTTGGAATTCAAGAGGACAAATTGGGGCAAATATTCGTTTATAATAAGGGGAGTTAGGGATTGGAATAACTTACCAACGGAGATGTTCAATAAATGTCCAATTTCTTTGCAATCATTTAAGAAATGGCTAGGAAAACAACAGATAGGGGATCTGCCACCTGGGCGACTGCCCTAAATGCAGATCAGTACCGGTAGTGATTGATTGATTTTTACAGAAAATTGCATTAGGTTTCACATGCTTACACAACTTTTCTAGCCTGGTAAATACCACTCCGTCTTAACTAAAAGAATCAACAGATAGAGAGAGAGAGAGATGACAAATGTCAAGCCAGAAGAATCGATAATGATACCTCCACCCGTTGGAAAAATGGCCGAAACGCAGCGATGCCAGTTTGCAAGCTTCATTTGTATGATAAGATTTCGTGATATGGATAACAATTAGTATGAGAAAGCTCGAGATGTTATATGGTTTCATAATAGACCTCTGCCAAAATTCCAATTTTTATAGTATATTAACGTGTGGAATAATACGCGATCATTTGTATTATATAACAGCTAAGCGTCAGCACGCTTGCTATGTACGTAGCATCCTCATGGAGGACACTGTAGGGGCATTAGTTTGATAATTAATTTTAAATAAACGGCCGATCGACGCAGTTTTCGCACATAACTAGACTACTTAAGAATCTGAGTCACACGTCTGAGTGCATTACCGATGTCATACGACAAGTTGAACTATTAATTAAAAAAGTAGTGGGGATTTGCCACTGTCTCTGGCGTGAGTGGGGGAAATCTTTTAAAAAGGATGGCGGTGATGACACCAGTATCCACTTGATGCGAAGGATTCAAGGCAGAACTACGGTTTGCTGGTGTTCTGATTTTATTAGTATTTCAGAATGTAAATATACATTTTACATCTTCGAGACTATTATAATTATCTACAAATGATAGTATTAAAAGGGTTGAAGGAATGTGACCGCAAGAATAGTGTTATATTAATTTTTTTAAAGTGACGCAATATATGTTAATATCATTAAAGTGTTACAGTAATTTTTTTAAAGTGATGCAACATATGATATCATCAAAGTTGTGATAAGTGTAGAAGAGGACCATGGATTATGAACGCGCTCAGCAGGAGTAGCAGTGGACACGATCCTGTGACCAACGTCACTGCCATGGAAGCTTAAAAAGATAATTAGGGCCTTTTCCTGGGCTCTAGCCTTGGATTTCACGACATGATGGTAAGTACTAAAATGTAATAATTTTTCTAAATAAATGCGCGGTTATTTAACATGTAGATCACATAAATTAGATTAGAAATGTAAATTGCATGAATTCTTGAATTAGAGAGAGAACTTGTGAGTGGTCTTCATATCGTTTACATTCATCTAGATGGAATTAATAGTCTACTACATAGGCTTCAATATATATTTAACGTAATGCATGTCCATGATTTGATGAAAAATATCAGTTAGTCTGAGAGGGCTTAGATTAGATAAAAAATAAAAATAAAAATGCAGATTTGTATTTGTACTGATCCCAAACCGTGATGTGTATAATTTATTTACTAGATATCCTAGCTTATTGTGATAATGCATGGTGATTATCTCTTCAAAAATGGACTATCGGTTCATTATATCCAGATAGGAAGGCACTCTTATTTTCACGAAATTTGCACGATAAAATTTGTAGATGGCTGTATTAATTATTTGCGTAACTTGTGACAAGCCTGGACAACTAACAAACGCCCTCCCATTGTGGTTAGTTTTTCCTTTAATGTCAAATATTTTCCCTTTCTGTGTATGAGAATAACATTATGGATATTTGATTTTATTTGTCTGAGTTTAAAATGTAAGAAAACCTAGGCTGTGTACCTCTGTAATCGGATGGATACGAACCCGGTCATTCTAATTCTAAGGATGTGAATATGATAAGATAAAATGTGGTTTGATATTGAGTTGAAGAATTGTGATAAGGCAGTGAACTAATAAGCCAGTGGAGCTTTGGAAATATGGTATGAGGATATGTAATGAAATGAGATTATTTGACAATGATGGATTCTAAGGGAAACGATTTGGTCTCGCCTTGAGCTGTTAACAAAATATTTTCTGCCACACCAGGCCATTACTTGTTATAGTATGACATCGAATGATTTACAACTTGAAGGGGAACGAGAGAGCTTGTCCCTTGTAAAAGGGTTACAGTCAACTCTATTGTTCGAGCTGTTCCACTTAGAATGTAGGCAGGGAATTCTGCAGAAAACCGATTATAGTTTAAAGGATTCTTTTAACTTTTTCATGTTTAATTTTATAATGAAATAACATTACCGGAACGCCAGTATTATTTATTTGTTGACCCTATGATTAATTAAGAAAGGGAGTTTTTATAGACCCGTTTGTCGATGCCATCCTGGATATCGTCGGTTCGTGTTCTGAGGCAACCATGGATTTTTGTTGTCACATGATATATTATTAATTGTTCTTTTTAAATTGTGTGTACATATTTTCCTCTTTTATACGTTCTTTTAATTGTGTTTTACATTTTTATTTGGATGACAAAACGAGCTCTATTTCATTATTTGTCATTAGATTCTTTGGGATCGATTTCTGGGCCCGACATCGGTCATTGTTATTTATTTTATGATTATGATCTCATCGACTAGTATTCACTTATTCTTTTGTTTACTTAGTTGTAATATAATTAATTTAGCAAGGTGACCACTTCAAGTTATCTTCAATTTTTGTTGTTGTATAGATAATTGTTTCTTCTGATAGTGAAGAAAGTTCTTAATGATAACCGTCGCATTTATAAGGATATTTCTGATTTAGAAAATATGTTATACAAATTTTAATGTAATATTTATCGTCATGTCGGGAAGAGGAAAGAGGGAAAGGAGAAATCAACTTTGACTTTTCACTATTTTGTATTTAGTCCATTGGACAATAAGATTATATTATATTATAAGTATTCAGGGTCAATTTTCATTAATTTGATTTATCAAGTATTAATAAATAGGTAATTAAATTTTTGTTTGCCTATCATTTTGCCGAAAAACATTGTATCCCAAGTTTCCTTCCGTTCATTTATGCCTTTAAGCCAGTTATGTGTTATTTTTTATCTTTTGCCGCGAACGCACCATGGCCCTGGGAGGTTGGTGGTTTGATTCTATGGAACCGAAGGGTGCGGTAGATCCTTGCACGGTCGGAAGAGCTTTTGCTCACCCATCATTCTAAAAATTTTCTTTTTCGTTCCTTCCAGATGAGGTGGCATTTGACTCTAGGCTAAAAAGTTCCCTTTCCAACGAACGCCTTAGCGTATGGTGCTATATGACGGTATCCCGATATTTTAGGGATTTTCATGCAGTCATTTCGTTCTATGGGGCAAATGGCGTGGGGTAGAAAGGTTGCATTTGGCGCCCAGCGTTTTGGCATTTTCGGCATTTTTAGGCATTTACAATGTTAGGTATTTTCGGCATTTTCGCATTTTATGAATTTTTTCGGCATTTTCAGAATTTTTCAATGTTTTCGATAGATAATTTAAAAGGCTGACTTTTGTGAAAATGGGCGTTAGGCATGGTAATGCCATATTTAGGAATATAGGACTGACCAATTATTATATGAAGGAACACGATGGTTGTTCAATTTATGGGATGCTGATAATTGGATCAGTATGCGAAGTGAATGACAGATTAATATTAATGTGATATTTACGGCAAAATGAAAACATAGTCGTGGTTATAATCTAAGTGACGATAACCATGACAGTCATTTATAGTAATTGAGGTACCCAAAATCATGTAGGGATTTAATTAAATCCCAGGAAACAATGAAATGGTTTTCCCAAATCTGACGAAAAATGAATATCGATACCCTTCAGGTAATCGTATTCATGGGTACTTGCCAGGAGGTACTGGTTGTAACAGGCATAATTACTCATAGTGAATCATTTATTAAAATTGTGTTAGTTTTTCACGGTAGGTAAAGGTGACCTCAGGCCCTTAGAGTTTGTTGTTAAGTGGCAGTAAGTTAGGATTCATGTGGAAAGTTTTGGGATGGTATTACCCATTGTATTAGGTGTATCTGCCTCAATACTGGTAGGATGGCCTAATTTATTGGCATATACCACCTGTGTTGGTATTTAACTTGCGATATTTTTATTCTACGAACTTATTCAAAATTTTTATTATAATAATAATAATAATAATAATAATAATAATAGCAATAATAATAATAATAATGATAAGCTACCTATTTGAACAGTTTGTGATGATAGTAACCTTGATAAATTACACTGTTGAATAATTTTTAGATAGCTGTATTCAGGCTATAAATTTAATTCAAGTCACATTGTTGTGAAAATGTTATGATTTTGGATTAATGTAACCCTGAATTGATTTCATTTTCAAGTTGATTGTTCCTAATCCGAGGCTCGAGTTAAAGGGGGCCCACTTTAATGAAAGATTGTGTAAAATGGATGTAGAAGCCATGAAGGCTCTGATTGAGGACATGAAAGAGGAATTTAAAAATATGATAGTTCAGAATAATGAAAAAATTGACGACATGAAAGAGGACATTAACAAAAATATGAAAGTGATTGATCAGAAGATAGGTCAGAATAGTGAAGACATTAAAGAGAGTAATGAAATAGTTACGGACATGATTGATCAGAAATTAGATCAGGTTGACGAACATATGGAGAGAATACAGAAGGAGTGTAAGGAAGGGAGAGATGAAATTAATAAACAGATGGGGAATTTTAACGTACGGTTGGAGGAAACAAATGAACGCTATGACGAACTGGTAGGACAGATAACGGGGTACCAGACACAATGTGAAAGGAACACAGCACAGTTAGAAAAACGACTGGATAATAGCACGAAAAACAGGAACGGCTAGAAAACTCGTTTGGCACGGTAATTGAGCGCGTCGAACGTGTTGAGGCTCGGACATTAAGTATCGCGGAACAAATTGATGTTCATATTCAAAGATGACAGATCACCAGGAAACCACAGATAGGATTATAGAAGATGTTAAGAAGGAGGTCCATCAGACTCAGGTCGATATGCATGACATTCGGAACCTAACCAGCGCGTTGAAACCGGAAATTGTTACCAACGTGGATAAGCGAATATCTGAGGTCATAAAACAGACATTCGATGGAATAGTCACGATCCAAGAGGAGGTACGGAAGAATGAGGATAGGACGTCAGATAGGATCGAGGAATGGTCGCATAAGATGCAAAAGACGAAGATAAAAGTAGATATACATGACGACCTTATACATGAGTTGAGAGAAAAGATTGTGAAATTGGAATTACAGGATGACTTTCAGGAACTGGGAATAAAAACAGATCCGATGAAAAAGAGCTACGTTAATACTTATGATCTTAAGATAGAAGGAGAAGGAATGGGTTTATTCAAGGGTGTGAATAATAGTGCAGATCAAATATCGGCGGCACAGGTGCATAACTCCACAATTTTGCCGATTGAATCCATACCGTTTTATAATGTAATTCGGATGAATGAAGATAAACCAAAGCGATTCAAATCAGGAGGTAATATGACACCAAAGAAATTTTTGGCTGAGATAGATGTTTACATGGTTGACTATCAGGTAGCTCCAGAACGTAGATTAAAGGTCGTGGAGAGATTCTTAGAGGACCAGGCCTTGGTATGGTTTCAGGTTTTCAGATATTGTTTTGATAGCTACGACACCCTTAAGAGACTGTTTCTAGGTAAATACTGGGGACTGGAAACGCAATTAGGATTGCGTTTGGAACTGTATTCATGTTGTTATTCCATGACCGGTCCAACGCGAATTTGTGAATTTTTCACAGGGCAATTAGTGAAAATGAGCGAGCTGGATAACCCTCCGGCTGAAATGGAACTCATATCGGCCATTACTAAACAGTTCCCAGCTGATGTTCAACGAATCTTGATCGCAGCGAATGTAAAGACGGCTGTAGAGGCAGAACAGATCTTACGACACCTCGACCTAACATCGAGTGGACATCAAACTAGAGCCAGACAATCAGAAATGGTGGATACATTGGATTGTCAAGAGAAACAAAGTACAATAGTAGTCAAAGAACAAGGCACGAATACCGCTCAGGGATATATTGGTAATCGAAATATTAGGGACACCCGATGGAATTTTCGTTCTTGGGAAGAATCTAGACGACAATATGGCGAGCAGCAGTACAGGCAAAGGGGCATTAAGAGAGATCGTCGACCATATTCTAGGTGGCCACGGCAGAATAACCAAAATTTCAGGCAGCAGAAAGAATACTACCGAGGGGATCTCGAAGATAGAAAGAGGGAATCTCAGCAATATGTTAGAGACTTAAATGGGTCTAAACAAGGGAAAGACGTATGGGAACAACCCATACGGCGGCTGACGGAAACGGCGGAATGCCAAGGAGCCGAGAGCCTCGCATTATAGAACCATAAAGCTAATCAGAACAGGTTAAATCCTCGTGCCCCTGAAAATGAGGCTAACGAGGAAATTCATCCTAAAAAGCGCGTTTGCTAAGCGAGGAGATAGTCGGAGTTTCAGAGACTATTACTCCCCAAACTAACATATGGACTATAGTACTGATCGACACGTGGGTGATACAGCCGGATGAGTTGTTAGAAGACAAGATCCAAATGAATTCACAGGTCGTAAGAGAATTGCCAGTAGTCTACATAAGAGTAAATGGAGTACGGGTTCGATGCTTGGTGGATACGGGCGCAAGTGTCCGCGTCATATCAAAGGCTTTGTTGGAAGATTTGAAGTTGAAAAACCACATTCCACTCATTCCAATATCGAATATCAAAGTTCGTGGTGTGATTCCTGATCGCACTACGATTTGCAATACTCAAGCATATCTTGATTTGGAACTGGGTGACAATATTATTTCACATCCGTTTATTGTACTAACAAAAATGGAGTACAATGTTATTATTGGGTCAGACTTCCTGCGAGAATATAAAGCAAATATCAACATGGAAAGTAATGAGATTTGCTTTACATTCGACTCAGTCCAAAAGGAGATGAAATTGAATGACGTTGAAAATTTAGATCAAGAAGAGATGATTTGGAACACCCAAATATGTTCAGAACAAGAAGAGGAAGAAAACGTCTTAGAAATGGAAGAGATAAGTAGGAAGATCTTTGATGAATCCGGAATTATGGTCACGGCAGTGAAGGAAGAAGAAGAAGAATAATTTTTATTTGAATCATTAGTCCAGAAGAAGATCAGTGAGGCCAAGATCGAAGATGAAGAGAGAATTCGCCTGCAGGATATTATTGAACAACAAAATGAAGTTTTCGGATCAAGACCAGGGAAGATTCCAAATTTTCAATACACATTAGTGGTAAATAGCTGGGAACCTTTTAGACAGCGTCCTTATCCTGTACCAGAGAAATACCATAATCAAGTAAGCCGGATTATCCCTGAGATGGAAGAGAGCGGACTGATTTCTAAATCCCCCACACCATATTTAAATCCGTTAGTGTTTATGGAGAAAGCAAATGGGTCATTAAGAGTTTGCTTAGATGTCGGGCAATAAACTAACACCTAGTCCCAGAGTATGACCAGGCTCCTTGCATCAAGGATATTATGAAGAAATTTCATCTTATGAAATTATTCACAGGGGTTGACTTGACTTCGTCATTTCACCATGTGGAACTCGATCCAAAAACTAAAATATTAACAGGTTTTATGTTTGATCAAACTACGTATGTTTTAATTGGCTCCCATTTGGGATAATGAATACAGGATCTGCCCTTATTAGAGCTTTAAATAGAATTTGAGTGATGAAGTGAAAGCCTTCACAATAGGATATATCGATGACATTTTGATTGCATCGGAGACTGTAGACCAACATCTCGAGAATATCAAGGAATTACTTGTAGATTTGGACAGAATCAATTTCAAAATTAACCTCTCGAAATCCAATTTTGTCAAAGGAGCATTCCATTTCTGGGTCATATTATTGATTCCGAAGGTGTGACCCCAAACCCAGTAAAAATTCAGGCCATTCAGAAGTTTCCGAGACCAACTAGGGTGAAACATATTAGGCAGTTTCTGGGTATTTGTAATTTCTGCGCGGACCACTATCCAGGGCACACAGAGGTTGTGGCCCCTCTGCAAAATTTGATGAAAAAGAATAATCGATGGAAGTGGGACGATGAATGCGAGGCAGCATTCGTAAAAACGAAGGAACTCCTCACAAACAGCGTAAAGCTCGGGTATCCAGATTACAAAACGAAATTCATTGTACAGACGGACGCGTCAAATGTAGGAGTAGGCGCTGTCCTGTATCAGGAAGACCCCGAGATGGAACCGAAGACCTCATTTTTGGCATTCATGAGCCGTAAGTTACGAGCACATGAATTGAAATATACCGTAACTGAGCTTGAGATGTTAGCCATTATAACAGCTGTAAGTCAATGGCGAAAATATATTTATGGTTTCCCCATTGTATTGCGAAATGACCATAAGGCTCTTACTTTTAAGTTAAAATCAACCATGACTAGCGAAAGAGTTAATCGGTGGTGGTACTGTCCACTGTTTGAAACTTCTTACTAATCATATCCATGTACTTCTGTCTCAATTTTTCTTTCTGGGGAATTTCTACACTTATTCATTTGTAGACAGATTTCCCTTGATCTATCCTAGGCCTAGAGATACTTCGATCACTACAGATCAGATAGTGGTCTGTATCATCGAAAAATGCACGAAAGATCCATGCATTCCTAACAGATTTCCTGAAGTGTTCCTGACATAATCTATTATGGACCTTCTACCCCTACCCTCCCATGTATGGTTGTGAATAGCCTTATGCTTTAAGAATGTATTCGTAAATGCTAAAGCCATACTAGCACACAAGTCCAGCAAATGCTTCCCATTCCTACTAGCTTCCATATCTTTCCCACATTTACCAATCACCCTTTCGTATCCTTTGGTTCAATCTCCACCTCTCGCGTTGAAATTGCCCAATAGCACTATCCTGTCCTTGCTGTCGACCCTGACTATGATATCACCCAATGCTTCATAAAACTTGTTAACTTCATCCTCATCTGCACCTCCACATGGTGAATACACTGAGACTATTCTCGTTCTAATTCCTCTAACTGCCAAATCTACCCACATCATTCACTCATTTACGTGCCTAGGAGAAATTGTGATGCATGCAGTAGTATTCCTGATAAACAAACCTACCCACACTCTGCCCTTCCCTTTTTAACACCCGTCAAGTACACTTTATAATCTCCTCTCTCTTCCTCGTTTTCTCCCCTTACACGCATTTCATTTACTCCTAGCACATCCAGATGAATCCTCTTTGCTGACATAGCAAGTCCTACCTTCTTTCTTCCATAAAACCCATTAAAATTGATAGGTTCCCATCAAAATCAATTTTGTTGGGCAAGTTGTTCCCAAGGAGTCCCTCACCTGTCAGATGGGAGGGGACTCCATTACTTCCGTAGGTTCGAGGCTTGCTTAAAATGTTGTGAGCTCGGTAAATTCATGAAGCAGCATGCTACTCTACTTACACATAGTCCAAGTGAGGATCCCTCCTCTAATGGGTTAGGGCCCACGGTGGATTGTATAGTCCTACCCTGAGCACAGGGAAGGCCATGAATCAGATAATGTCCCAGATGCCAACTCCCATTCCATATCAACTGGTATGCCACTCTCAGGACCACTTAATAGCCCACTCAGCCATTGCCCATGGTTCATGAACTAGAACATGTCTACAGTAACCATGAACTATGAGCATGTTAAAAGCAAAAATAAAGATGATCAATCAATCAATCAATCAATCAATCAATCAATCAATCAATCAATCAATCAATCAATCAATCAATCAATCAATCAATCAATCAATCAATCAATCAATCAATCAATCAATCAATCAATCAATCAATCAATCAATCAATCAATCAATCAATCAATCAATCAATCAATCAATCAATCAATCAATCAATCAATCAATCAATCAATCAATCAATCAATCAATCAATCAATCAATCAATCAATCAATCAATCAATCAATCAATCAATCAATCAATCCTGATCTGCATTTAGGGCAGTCACCCATGTGGCAGATTCCCTATCTGTTGTTTTCCTAATCTTTTCCTAAATGATTTCAAAGAAATTGGAAATTTATTGAACATCTCCCTTGGTATGTTATTCCAATCCCTAACTCCCCAGTTTGTCCTCTTGAATTCTAACATTATCTTCATATTGTGATCCTTCCTACCTTTATAAACGCCACTCAAACTTATTCCTCTACTAATGTCATTCCACGCCATCTCTCCACTGACAGCTCGGAACATACTACTTAATGGAAAATTCTAAATTCCCATGGAGGGAATTGGAGATATTTTTCACCAATAGAGCATGTCAAAAACATATCAGATGTAAGGCTTTTCAGGCGTTTGCTCTATTAACCAGCGCTTCGTCTTAGGTCTGACACTCTGACGAGTCTAGTGTCAGACCTAAGACGAAGTGCTGGTTAATACAGCAAACACGTGAAAAGCCTTACATCTGATATATAAATACTACTTAGTTGAGCAGCTCGCCTTCGTTCTCTCAGTTCTTCCCAACCCAATCTTTGCAACATTTTTGTAATGCTACTCTTTTGTCGGAAATCACCCCGAACAAATCGGGCTCCTTTTCCTTGGATTTTTTCTAGTTCTTCAATCAGGTAATCCTGGTGAGGGTCCCATACACTGGAACCATACTCTAGTTGAAGTCTTACCAGAGACTTATATGCCCTCTCCTTTACATCCTTACTACAACCCCTAAACACCCTCATAACCATGTGCAGAGATCTGTACCTTTATATACAATCCCATTTATGTGATTACCCCAATGAAGATCTTTCCTTATATTAATACCTAGATACTTACAATGATCCCCAAAAGGAACTTTCACCCCATCAACGCAGTAATTAAAACTGAGAGGTCTTCCCTATTTGTGAAACTCACAACGTGACTTTTAACCCCGTTTATCAACATACCATTGCCTGCCGTCCATCTAACAACATTTTCGAGGTCACGTTGCAGTTGCTCACAATCTTGTAACTTATTTATTACTCTATAGAGAATAACATCATCCGCAAAAAGCCTTACTTCTGATTCCACTCCTTTACTCATATCAGTTATATATAGAAGAAAACATAATGATCCGATAATACTTCCTTGAGGAATTTCCCTCTTAAGTATTACAGGGTCAGATAAAGCTTCACCTACTCTAATTCTCTGAGATCTATTTTCTAGAAATATAGCAACCCATTCAGTCACTCTTTTGTCTAGTCCAATTGCACTCATTTTTGCCAATAGTCTCCCATGATCCACTCTATCAAATGCTTTGGACAGGTCAATGGTGATACAGTCCATTTGACCTCCTGAATTCAAGATATCTGCTATATCTTGCTGGAATCCTACAAGTTGAGCTTCAGTGGAATAACCTTTCATAAAACCAAACTGCCTTCTATCGAACCAGTAATGAGAGGGTATGATCTATCAGTGTGCGTTTATCTTAATTCTGTCTTGTAAATGAAATTAAAATGTGATTTATAACACTTGAGGAAAATTAAGAAAAGAAATTGCACTTAAGGGAACTGGCCAAGAACTTTAACCAGCATAGTTCGTGTATGGAAATCCCAGTTCCAGGAATATAACTTCATTATCAGCGAGACCAAGATAGTGGTGATGGCAGTTAACAGAAAAGGGCATCCAGCAAGTGTAAAACTAGGAGACAACCAGCTAGAGTGTGTGGATAGTTTTCCTTACATTGGAAGGGTAATCTCCAGTGATAATTTGGTCAGAAAGGAAATTACAACAAGTTAGAACACTTTCATGGGATGGCCTGATTCCAAAACTGACCAAACGGATGGTGTTTAACAGCCATTTCATATCAATATTTACCTATGATGTTGAAGCCTGCACCCTCACAAAAAGAGATTCAGAAAGACTTCAAGCATCAGAGGTGAAATTTGTTAGATCCACCATCCAGAAGATCAAGATGGACAAGTTAAGAAATGAGGAGGTGAGGAAGGAAGCCAGAATAAAGACATTCCTATTAGACCAAATCGACACATCCATACTATGAAGGTACGGGCATGTGATGAGGATGGGCCCTATAAGAACAGCCAGCATAAATTTGGAAAGACAGGTGGAGGGAAAAACCCAGCAGGAGGACATAAAACTGATGGATGGGCATGATCAAGGTTGATCTAGTTAGCAGAGGGTGGACAGTGGATGAATTCTCCATGACAAGTTGTATATGTACATGAGGAAGTGGAAGATGCTGATTAACAGTACTCAGAAAACTGGAACTGTAAAATGATGATAATGATGATGAGTTATGTTCATTATCACCTTGCAATTGATAAAGCTGTGGATGCACTGCGGTGGAAGCAATGGTTTTATCCTGCTATTTATTATTTTTAATCTTTTTGTGGATGACTTCTATGTTGAGGAGAATGATGGTTTTTGAACCTTATTGTTTGGGGTTCACACTCTACTGGATGTGCTGGTGTAAAGCAAGTTTAATTCTCACTCCCATTGGGACAAAGTGATGCTCTAAAACTGTCAACAGTTTTAGGCTGCTTCAGAACTTCTTTAGATTATGCTTATCATTTTGAAGTAGTTCTAATTTCCCTACTGTTATCTGAATTGTTTTTAAATTTCTTCCATAATACTTTCTGCTGTAGCTTCTGCAGGTTTATGCAATTGCTTCATGTGACATTGCAGTTCTAAGCGACAATCATTTCTTAGGGAAGAGGGAAGTGCTTGTTGAGAGGTACCGGTACCAACAAGGCTTTTTGTTAAATACATGATAAAGTAGTGGACATGTCTGCATATCAGGGTTCTGGTAAGATAATAGAGGCAACTGCAGGAGAATGCATGAACACAAATTTTGCACTTATCACAGAGCAAATGACAACAGTTCTTATGCAATATTCTCTCAACCAGGTACATGCCCACTTACCATTCATATTCATTTTCGTGAATTAACTCGTCCTGCATTGCTGATGTAGTTTCATGCCTCTTTTCAAACACTTTAATACATTTATGGTGCTTGCCTTTTATTAATTTATGTATTCTGTCAAATTCCCTATCTCGCACTAAATGTCAAGTCTTTTAACATGCACACCTCCCTAATATTCATACTTTATGGTTCTGTGAAATCTTTCTAGATGCATATCTGTGCTAATATCACAACCTATTCTGAAGCATTTTGCCCACATCTGTGGAATACTTCTATAATATCTTGCAAAATACAGTGCTGGAAAAAAGTTAGTACACCTGTTAAGGCATCATCAATTTTGATCCGATGACAGCAGATGCCACTTCGG
Organism: Anabrus simplex; assembly: GCF_040414725.1. NCBI lineage: Eukaryota > Metazoa > Arthropoda > Insecta > Orthoptera > Tettigoniidae > Anabrus > Anabrus simplex. The sequence goes on along the minus strand of NC_090266.1, from coordinate 42,334,818 downwards.
GGATAGTAGATGTACTGATAATGGTTTCAACATCGTCCACCAACAGATAGCATAGTGAAATAGCTGCTAGGCTGCCATCTGCTTGTACCCTTTAATCGGGAATATTTACAACCATAAGGCTCAGTGTGATGTAAACGTTTGAAGCAAACTGTTGCCATGCCATGGAGATGCACTCATGCTTTGTACAGCCAAGTGAGTGAGTATGATAGGGTTCACGTTGCAGTCATCCGAGTGGCGGAATGCTCCTTTCAGAGGATTACCACACGAGTTTAATGTGCATCGTCAGTTGTGAAACGATACTGGTTGCAATGGTCACATGAACATCCTCACACCCGTTGGCGAGGTTCTAGACGTCCACGAAGCACAGACATCCGCCAAGATCATCGTATTGTAAGGGCAGCATTGGCAGATCGTACAGGTACCACAGCAGAGATAAGAGGGTTAGTGAGCCCAGAAGAGTGAACACAAACTCTTGTCAACCAGTTACTAGCAGTAGGACTACGGGCACGCACACCTCTAGCCCGTCTTCCACTCACGCCACAGCATCAACGTGCACGGCTCAACTGGTGCCATCAGAGGTTCACTTGGAAGATTTAATGGTGGGCCGTGATCTTCAGCAATGAAAGCAGATTCTGCCTGCACGCAAGTGATGGTCGGTCTATCGCACGACGTAAACCTCGTGAGCACTGTCTCATAGAGTCAAGACACACTGACCCCAACCCAGGCCTTATGGTCTGGGGTGCGATAAGCTACAACTCTCCTTCACCTTTGGTGTTTGTGGAGGGAATGCTGACAAGCGCTTGGTACATGCAGAATGTTGAAACACCCATTCCTTTGCCATTCTTGCAGCAGGAAGTTGATGCATTGTTCCCACAGGATAATGCTCGCCCAAACACTGCGTGTGAATCTCATCGTGCTCTCCAAGTTGTGTATCAACTTCTCTGGCCAGCACGATTTCCGGACTTGTCTCTTATCGAGCACGTGTGGGATATGACGGGATGACAACTGACACGTGCGACTCGTCAACCTACAGCTCCTGCAGAACTACGTGAATAGGTTGAACAGGCATGGAATAATGAATCCCAAGACTGTATTCGCCATCTGTATGATCGATTGGATGCCAGAATCAGCACCTGCATTACCGCCCCTGGAGGATACACTGCGTATTAATATGGGTGTTTCAGCATGGATCGACACCTGGTACCTCAGTACCGCTTGAGCTATTGTTCCTTAAATATAATCATTTCATGTACTCCATGTGCACTGTTTCAACAATAAATCTTGAGTGAATCGGAAAACTCTAAGAGTGTGTACTATTATTTTTTCTGGCAGTGTACAAACCAATGTTTTTGTCTCAGGATCTTGTGCACATTCTTCACAAAAATCTACAAGTGCCCGCGGAAAAATCCTTTTGTTGAGGAGGAGACTGAAGAATCTTCACATATTTGTGCATTTTTAATTTTGGAAGAATTCTCAGTCCAAGCTTTAAACACATGCCATAGACATAGAAATCTCTGACCTGGCTCTCCCATGATACTCTTCCATGCCACGTAACACGTTTTGGGGATATCACTCATAAAATTTTGGTATATAGAGAACGAGTTCTTTCCTTAATTTTCATGAAAAGTAATTCGTAAATATAACAGTCTCTTCGATTAGTAAACATGAAAAATACAGGGAAAACTACGTTGTAGTCATCTAATACTAATACAGATGTTAGTTCAAAGTCATAACCATTTAGGCCATGTGATCCATTTGAAATGGAATGGCGTTTGGCTTTCAGTGCCGGGAGTGTCCGATGACATGTTCAGCTCGCCAGGTTCAGGTCTTTTGATTTGACATCCGGAGGCGACCTGCGCGTCATTACAAGGATGAAATGATGATGAAGATGACACATACACCCAGCCCCCTTTCAGCAAAATTAATCGATGATGGTTAAAATTACCGAACCTGCCGGGAATAGAACCCAGGACCCCTGCGACTTCAGGCCAACACCCTAACAATTTAGCCATGGTGTCGGACTGTGCTCCATCTATACAGATGGCATTTCTTGAAAATTTTCTCAGCATATGCTTCTGTGTTTCATTCATAAGCACAATGCAAAAGTCATTTCTGATGCTACCCTGAAAGAAAATAAAATTGAACTCTTTTCTTATATTGTACAGGTCAGTTCTTGTTACAAGGTCAGATTTCTTCACTTCAGAGCCAGCATTTTCCCAAACAAATTTTAGCACCGTTTTGGTAGGCAGGCCTGAACTCACCTGCTAAACACTCACTCTCTGCCTTTGTAAGTTGGAGATGTTTTATTTCCTGCCCATAACCATAATGAGTAGCCCAAAACACTATATTTGTTTTATCCCCTACTGTGCTGGTGCACACTGCATTGATCACTGGAGATTCCTGTGCTTTAGCAGCTCTCTGCATTGGTGCTCTACATTCACAAGACTATTTTGCAAGATATTTTAGAAATATTCCACAGATGTCGGAAAAATGCTTCAAAATAGGTTGTGACATTAGCACAAATATGCATCTAGAAAGAGTTCACAGAACCATAAAGAATGAATATTTTGTAGGTGTGCATGTTAAAGGACTTGATGAGATTATCTATGATCACTTACAGTCAGTGCAAGATGAGGAATTTGACAGAATACATAAATTAACAAAAGGCAAGCACCACAAATATTTTAAAGAGTTTGAAAAGAGGCACAAAACTACATCGGCGATACAGGAAGAAATAATTCATGAAAGTGAATATGAATGGAAAGTGATCATGTACCAGGTTGAGAGAAAATTGTTGGAGAGCGGTTGTCAGTTGCTCTGTGAAAAGTACAAAAGCTGGGTGCATACATTCTCCTGCTGTTGCCTGGATTATCTTACCAGAACCATAATATGCAAGCATATTCATTCCTGCATCATGCATTTAACACAAAACCTTGTTGGTATCTCCCAATAAGCACTTCCCACTTAATCTAATCTAATAATCTAATACTTTATTAACGGTAATACCATTTTACATAACAGTAGAGAAGAATAAACAAAACACACAAAAAAAGTTCAATGGAGTATAAGTAGAAAAATATGTACAGATATATACACAGGTTATATTACAAGTAATCACAGGAAAGTAATAGTCAATTCTGGAGATTATGTAAGTGATTTCTCAATTTTGACAATGAGCAGTTAAATATATCAATATCCACTTTGTTTAGAGATCTTGACATTCATTCAATTGGCCCATTGAATGCATAGTTAGTTCTATGCCAATTTGTAGACAATGTATTCTTGAACCTTATGCGTCTGTCTGGTACATGTACATTAATTTTTGCAAGGAGTTGTGGACAATTCACCAAGGAATTAAGCAATTTAAAAATGAAGAGTGTATCCAATAATTCACGGTGTTGTGACAGGCTATGCATATTTAAGGACTGTTGTAAGGATGTATAATCAACATTATCATATGAGAATCCTGCTCTAAATGAATATAAACGAAGAAATTTATATTGTACTGAATCTAATCTATGGATAGAGGTCTCATGAGAAGGGTTCCAAACAGGTGTACAGTATTCTAGTATAGGGCATATCATAGACACATACAGCAATCGATAGGTAGCTAAGTTTGAAAATTCTCTAGAATATCTAGTAATGCAACCCAATCTTTGAAATGCTTTCTTACAAATATTTTCAATATGATCATTAAACGATAGGTTATAACTGAATAAAACACCAAGGTCATTAACTTGTGAAACAGGAGTTAGAATGTTGTTATTACTAAATTTGAACTGAAATGATATTTTCTTCTTGTTTTTCAGAAACGATATTATTTTACATTTCTCATGATTAAGTTTCAACCCATTTTGAATACAGTACTTTACCAGATGATGTAAATCTTCTTGAAGTTTTAACAATCAAGTGGACAATTAATTTGCATAAAATTTTTTGCATCGTCAGCAAACAAAAGCAATTCAGATTTCTTAAGTATATTTTTAATGTCATCTATGTAGAGAGTAAAAAGTAAGGGCACAAGTTGAGACCCTTGAGGAACACCACTGGTAACAGTAATAGGCGTAGACAAATGATTCCTTATTTTAACAATCTGCAGGCGATTTTTAAGATACGATTCAAACCATGAGAGGAGAGGCCCATTAATTCCATAGCCTGTTAGTTGTTGCAGCAAGATATCATGGTTGACAGTGTCAAAAGCTTTTGAGAAGTCTGTATAAATGCAGTCCACTTGGCAGTGGTTCTCTATTGCATCCAAGAGGAACTGATAGAATAAAAGAAGATTGCTACAAGTTGACCGTCCTGAAAAGAATCCATGTTGCTCATCAATGATAATGTTTCTAAAGAGAGGTGTGATTTTGTCAAGAATTATTGAATCAAAATTTTTGGAAATATGAGAAGAAATTATAACTGGTCTATATTGTTTTATGTCAGTTTTATCACCATTTTTGAAAACTGGACTAACAAATCCTTTCTTCCATTCCACTGGAAAAACGCCTTAGTTTAATGATAAGTTGAACAGATAAAAAAGTGCTTCACATAAAATAAATGAGCAGTACTTGAGCAGGTAAGTTGAAACACCATCAGGTCCTAGAGTTTTCTTTAATTCCAGAGATATCAGTTTGTTGTAAATTTCTGCCTTACTAATGTTTATAACTGATAGATTGACAGAGAAAGGATAATCATATGACATACTACTATTATTCAGATAAGAAGAATAAACAGATGAAAAGTGGTTAGCAAAAAGATTGATAATATTTTCTCTAGTATCTGCTGTAACTTCATTAAGATACATTATTGAAGGATTATTATTACATGACCTTTTAGAACTTAGATATTGCCAGAATTTCTGTGGATTGGAAGTAATACTTCGTTCACAGTTGGAAACATACATTGTATAGCAAGATTTAGATTCCCACTTGCATTCATTTCTTAATTTCGAGAAAGGCTGATAATCACTATTGAGTCCTGATATTTTGTATCGCTTGTATGCTTTCTTCTTTTCAATAATCAGGGACTTCAATTTATGATTAAACCACTTTGAGGATTTGGGAGTCTTAAAATTCCGTATAGGGATGTAAAGTTCCATGCCATAATGTAGTACTGAATAGAAGATTTCTACTGCTTTATCAATTGATATATTTTGAAACATCTCCTTCCAGCTGAACTGTGACAGATAATAATTTAGTCCATTATAGTCACCATTTAAAAAGTCAAAATAAAAACTATCAGCAGGCAAGGAATTGTATAGCTCATTTATAGGTAAAGAAATCTCTAATGCTGGGTGGTGTCTATCGAGGGGGACAATCAATCAATCAATCAATACTGATCTGCATTTAGGGCAGTCGCCCAGGTGGCAGATTCCCTATCTGTTGCTTTCCTAGCCTTTTCCAAAATGATTTCAAAGAAATTGGAAATTTATTGAACATCTCCCTTGGTAAGTTATTCCAATCCCTAACTCCCCTTCCTATAAATGAATATTTGCCCCAGTTTGTCCTCTTGAATTCCAACTTTATCTTCATATTGTGATCTTTCCTACTTTTATAGACGCCATTCAAACCTATTCGTCTACTAATGTCAATCCACGCCATCTCTCCGCTGACAGCTCAGAACATACCACTTAGTCGAGCAGCTCTTCTTCTTTCTCTCAATTCTTCCCAACCCAAACATTGCAACATTTTTGTAATGCTACTCTTTTGTCGGAAATCACCCAGAACAAATCGAGCTGCTTTTCTTTGGATTTTTTCCAGTTCTTGAATCAGGTAATCCTGGTGAGGGTCCCATACACTGGAACCATACTCTAGTTGGGGTCTTACCAGAGACTTATATGCACTCTCCTTTACATCCTTACTACAACCCCTAAACACCCTCATAACCATGTGCAGAGATCGGTACCCTTTATTTACAATCCCATTTATGTGATTACCCCAGTGAAGATCTTTCCTTATATTAACACCTAGATACTTACAATGATCCCCAAAAGGAACTTTCACCCCATCAACGCAGTAATTAAAACTGAGAGGACTTTTCCTATTTGTGAAACTCACAACCTGACTTTTAGCCCCGTTTATCAACATACCATTGCCTGCTGTCCATCTCACAATATTTTCGAGGTCACGTTGCAGTTGTTCACAATCTTGTAACTTATTTATCACTCTATAGAGAATAACATCATCCGCAAAAAGCCTTAACTCTGATTCCACTCCTTTACTCATATCATTTATATATATAAGAAAACATAAAGGTCCGATAACACTGCCCTGAGGAACTCCCCTCTCAACTAATACAGGGTCAGACAAAGCTTCACCTACTCTGACTCTCTGAGATCTATTTTCTAGAAATATAGCGACCCATTCAGTCACTATTTTGTCTAGTCCAATTGCACTCATTTTTGCCAGTAGTCTCCCATGATCCACCCTATGAAATGCTTTAGACAGGTCAATCGCGATACAGTCCAATTGACCTCCTGAATCAAAGATATCTGCTATATCTTGCTGGAATCCTACAAGTTGAGCTTCAGTGGAATAACCTTTCCTAAAACCGAATTGCCTTCTATCGAACCAGTTATTAATTTCACAAACATGTCTAATATAATCAGAAAGAATGCCTTCCCAAAGCTTACATACAATGCATGTCAAACTTACTGGCCTGTAATTTTCAGCTTTATGTCTATCACCCTTTCCTTTATACACAGGGGCTACTATAGCAACTCTCCATTCATCTGGTATAGCTCCTTCGGCCAAACAATAATCAAATAAGTACTTCAGATATGGTACTATATCCCAACCCATTGTCTTTAGTATATCTCCAGAAATCTGATCAATTCCAGCTGCTTTTCTAGTTTTCAACTTTTGTATCTTATTGTAAATGTCATTGTTACCATATGTAAATTTTATTACTTCTTTGGCCTTAGTCTCTTCCTCTATCTCGACATTATCCTTGTAACCAACAATCTTTACATACTGTTGACTGAATACTTCTGCCTTTTGAAGATCCTCACATACACACTCCCCTTGTTCATTAATTATTCCTGGAATGTGCTTCTTGGAACCTGTTTCTGCCTTAAAATACCTATACATACCCTTCCATTTTTCACTAAAATTTGTATGACTGCCAATTATGCTTGCCATCATGTTATCCTTAGCTGCCTTCTTTGCTAGATTCAATTTTCTAGTAAGTTCCTTCAATTTCTCCTTACTTCCACAGCCATTTCTAACTCTATTTCTTTCCAGTCTGCACCTCCTTCTTAGTCTCTTTATTTCTCTGTTATAATAAGGTGGGTCTTTACCATTCCTTACCACCCTTAAAGGTACAAACCTGTTTTCGCATTCCTCAACAATTTCTTTAAACCCATCCCAGAGTCTGTTTACATTTTTATTTACCGTTTTCCACCGATCATAGTTACTTTTTAGAAACTGCCTCATGCCTGCTTTATCAGCCATATGGTACTGCCTAACAGTCCTACTTTTAAGACCTTCCTTTCTATCACATTTATTTTTAACTACCACAAAAACAGCTTCATTACTATATTTTACTTCAATGGAACTGGAGTTACTGAAAACCAAATCAAGAAAGTGATTCAAAAATTTTGGGATAGCATTAAACTGATTTAAACAGAGATAAGAAAAAGTGTCCATAACTAAACTGGACTGCATGGTGTGGTTACCTACAGACATAAGGCCAGAAGATGTTTCTTCATTTACTCTCCAATTAAGATGTGTTAGGTTGTTGTCACCAACAATGAGCAATAAATGGTTGTCAAGATTTGACATAATTTTTTCAACAGCACTGCAATGTTCGAAATATTTTTGGACAGGAGACTTGGGTGGAATGTATACAGCACCAATGATTAATTTTATGGTGTTAAAAGTCAGGGACACAAACAACTGTTTGACTGTGTTAATGCACGGTATCAGAGTAGGTTTAAACCTCTTGTTAATAAAGATCGTTACCCCCCCATGGTATGCCTTCGTACTTGTTAAAGAAGACCTATCACACCTGAAAATTGAATACGTTTCGAGTCCGAGTTCCACATCAATAATTCCATCATTTTAGTTTATTTCAGTTAATACCATGAAGTCATAGTCGGCTAAACATGAAGAAATTTTAAGTTCAGTTAGTTTGGTTCGAAGTCCATTTACATTTTGATGGTATCCTCTAAAGTGTTCAACTAACCTTTTTATTGATGTCTTTGGTGCTTTCTTAGTATAGTGTATCTGATCTCTGTGGAATGATTCCCTATCTACATTTTGTATTGTATTCCTGATATAAGTTATACTTTCTAAATCATTTTCTGTATCACTTAAGTTTTTGCCATAAGGATTAGCATCTTCCCTCATTTTCTTAATTAATTTCCCGAGAGCATTCTACTAGATATTCTATTGCGAAGTTTACCAAACTTAGAAGTTCCTTTTCTGTTAAGGTGTAGCCCATCTTTTTTAAAATCACTACCTCTAAGCCAACTATTACCATCGATATAAAACGCCACTGAGAAAAAGCTTTGCCACTGGGAACCTCCTTTTTATCGCAGTAATAAGCCTATCAGTTTCGGCCATTTTGTCACTAGGTGTTGAGAAATTATGAAGGTCATTTGTGCCAATATGAACTATCAGGGCTTCAGGATTTTCTTTAATACTGTCACTGTTTATATGTTCAGCAATTTGACCCACTCGTATGCCTGGATAGCAGTACGCAATTCCCTCTTCAACTTCGGGTCCTACATTTCTTATCATCGAGTCCCCCACTATTACTGTACGGGCTTGTTTATGTACGGGTCACCAATGGGAAAATAATAGGAAAAAAATAGAGAAAATAAAATAAATAGAAAATAGATAAATAGAAAAAAGAAAAAAAATAGAAAATAATTTTTGCTTAGAACTGCAATGTCACATGAAGCAATTGCATAACCCTGCAGAAGCTAGAGCAGAAAGTATTAGGGAAGAAATTAAAAAACAATTCAGGTAACAGTAGGGAAATTAGAACTACTTCAAAATGATAAGCATAATCTAAAAGAAGTTCTGAAGCACCTTAAAGCTGTTACAGGTTTTAGAGCATCACTTTGTTCTAGTGACAGTCAGAATTAAACTTGCTTTACGCCAGCACAAACAGTAGACTGTGAACCACCAAACAAGAAGGTTCAAAAACAGTTGTTCTTAACAAGGATGTCATCTACAAAAAAGCTTAAAAAGAATGAACTGCAGGATAAAGCCATTGCTTCCACCATAGTCATCTACAGCTCTCTCATTTGCAAGATGGTGACAATGAACATAACTAAAATGGTTAAATTTCTGGGTCAGTTCCTTTTAGGGCAATTTCTTTTCATGTTCCTCAAGTGTTATAATATATACTTTAGGTTTATTTACAAGACAGAATAAAGACAAACCCACATTGATACATCATATCCTTCTCATTACTGGTATTGTGGAACAACTGATGGACTGTGCTTCTGGTGCTATTGTTTATTTTATACATGCAGAGGAACTGATGGAGTGCGCTTCTGGTGCTATTGTTTATTTTATACATAAAGAGCAACTGATGGACTGTGCTTCTAGAGCTATTGTTTATATTATAGATATGGAACAAGTGATGGACTGTACTTCTAGAGCTATTGTTTATTTTCGTTTTTAATATGTTGATAGTTCATGGAGTGGGTTACTGCAGTCATGTCCTAGTTCATGAACAAAGGGCAAAGGCTGAGTGGCCTATTAAGTGGTCCTGAGAGTCAGGATACCAGTTGCTATGGAATGGGAGTGGGCATCTGGAACATAATCAGAGCCATGGCCCTCCTTGTGTTCAGGCGGCTAGAATTATACAATCCACCATGGTCCCTAACCTGTTAGAGGAGAGAAGCTCACGTGGACTATGTGTAGGTAGGATGGCATCCTGCTTCACGAATTTACCGAGCTCATTATGTTTTAAGAAAGCCTCGGACCTTATGGGAGTAACGGAATCCCACTCCCAATTGACAGGCGACGACTCCTTGGAAACGAACTTCCTGAACAAAATTGAATTCGATGGGGAGCTGTCAATATTAATGGGGCTATGGAAGAAAGAAAGTAAAACTGGCTGAGTCAGCAAAGACGATGCATCTGGATGTGCTAAGAGTAAGTGATATTCTGGTAAGGGGGATAATGAGGAAGAGATAGGAGATTATAATGTGTACTTGCCAGGTGTTAAAAAGGGAAGGGCAGAGTTTAGGGTAAGGTTGTTTATCAGGAATACTATTGCACGCATCATATTTTCTCTTAGGCACATAAATTAGCAAATGATGTGGGTGGATTTGGCAGTTAGAGGAATTAGGACGAGAATTGTCTCAGGGTATTCACCATGTGAGGGTGCAGATGAGGATGACGTTAACAAGTTTTATGAAGCATTGGGTGACATCATAGTCAGGGTCAACAGCAAGGATATTATAGTGTTAAAGGGTGATTTTGACGTGAGATTTGGAAGTAAAACTGAAGGATATGAAAGGGTGATTGGTAAATGTGGGAATGATAAGGAAGCTAATAGGAATGGGAAGCATCTGCTGGACTTCTGTGCTAGTATGGGTTTAGCAGTTACAAATATATTCTTCAAGCTTAAGGCTATTTACTGCTACATGTGGGAGGGTAGGGGAACCAGGTTCATAATAGACCACCGGTATTTCAGGACCACTTCAGGAAATCTGTTAGGAATGCATGGATTTCTTTGGGATGTTTTGATGATGCAGACCAATATATAATCTGTAGTAATCCAAGTATCTCTAGGCCTAGGATAGGGAAAGTGAAATCAGTCTACAAATGAATAAGGGTAGAAAATTTCAAGGACATGGATATGAGACAGAAGTACAAGGATATGATTAGTGAGAAGTTTTGAACAGTTGACAGTAACCAGGTTCAGGCTAGAGAAAGAGAATGTGTGGCATACAATGATGCTGTATTAGAAACAGCAAGGGCATGCCTGGGAAAAACTGTGTGTAAAGATGGAAAAAAAAGAACATAAAAATAGGGCTTATCAGAAATGGCTCCAAACAAGGGCCGATGCAGACAGGGAATTTTATGTAGATCAAAGAAACAGAGTGAAACAAATATTTGTTGAATCCAAAAAGAAGTCATGGGAAGATTTTTGTATTAACCTGGAAAGGCTAGGTCAAGCAGCAGGGAAACCTTTCTTTACAGTAATAAAGAATCTCAGGAGGAGAGGGAAAAATGAAATGAACACTGTTCCGGGTAATTCAAGTGAGCTCATAATAGATCCCACGGAATCACTGGACAGATAGAAAGAATATTTTGAAAATCTTCCCAACATAAAAGGAAATCTTCCTGGTGGTATCGGGAACAACCAAGCTCATGGGGAGGAGGAAAAGTATGTCGGTGTCATTATGTTTGAGGAAGTGGAAAGAATGGTAAATAAACTCCATTGTCATAAAACAGTTGGAATAGATTAAATTAGGCCTGAAATGGTGAAGTATAATGCGGAGGCAGGGATGAAATGGCTTCATAGAGTAGTAAGATTAGCATGGAATATTGGTAATGTACCTTCAGATTGGACAAATGCAATAATTGCATCTATCTATAAGCAAGGGAACAGGAAGGATTGCAACAACTATCAAGGTATCTCATTGATTAGTATAACAGGCAAATTTTTCACTGCAACTGGGAAGGGAGCATGCAATCAGTGGTTGAGAGGAAGTTGGATAAAAACCAGTGTGGTTTCAGACCATAGAGGGGCTGTCATGATCGGATTTTCAGTGTGCACCAGGTAAATGAAAAATGCTACAATAACAATTGGGTTTATGTTCCATAGATCTAGAGAAAGCATATGGCAGTGTACCAAGGGAAAAGATGTTCACCATACTGTGAGACTGTGGGATTAAGGGTAGAATTTTAAAATCAATCATAGGCAAAAATGTTGACAGTTGGGCTGCAGTGAGAATTGATGGTAGAATGAGTTCTTGGTTCAGGGTATTTACAGGGATTGCAAAAGACTGCAATCTTTCACCACTGTTGATCATAGTTTGCATGGATCATTTGCTGAAAGGTGTATAGTGGCAGGGAGGGATTCAGTTAGGTGGAAATGTAGTAAGAAGTCTGGCCTATGCTGACGACTTTGTCTTAATGGCAGATTGTGCTGAAAGCCTGCAGTCTAATATCTTGGAACTTGAAAATAGGTGCAATGAGTATGGTATGAAAATTAACATTTGGAATACTAAAATTATGCCCTTATCTATGTGCACTGCTTTTAGATCATCAATATTAATTCACAAAATTAAACTAAACAGTGTCCTGCACGTTAGTAACTACACAATGAATTCAGACATTTATAATATTAACACATGACAAGCAGGTGACATAGCTCTCTTTCAAATACACTCATATAAGTATGGCAACTGTAGCTTTAAGTTCTCAGCCATTCAATCATATAATCATCTTCCAAGAGATTTAAAATCAGTTTCCAATCTGTCATCTTTCAAAATTAAATTAAAGAAAGTGCTATGGAATCACTACCTAAGTAAGTAGATGACTTTCTTAATACGACTTTGTGTAATGGTAACGTAAAGGAAATATTTAGAGTAACTTAGAAGTGAAGCTTCCACGGTGTGAAGAATTATTTAATTCAATTTTTGGGTTGAACCGTGTTGTAGTTGTCTGCACATCATGTACAGATTGCCGATGTTTCGAATACATTGCAGGTATTCTTTATCAAGGCAACTGAAAATACCCCTACTTGACAGACGAAAGGGTAAGTGTTTTATACATTTTCCATGTTTTATTTTTTAAACCCACATTCTCTTCAAAAATACCTTCCTAAGCATTCACTCTCCTCTTGTTACAGACTCTATCAGCGTCGAAAAACCTTCGACTTTCACTCCTTCAAACAAGATAAATACATCTATAGACAATCGAATGCTTTTTCCTTACGCCCACAATTACTTAAAGAAGACAGTTATCTTATCATAACGCATTTGACTTTCACTCCTTCAGCCAGTTAAATAGACTATAGGCAGCTGAACAGCCACTTAAGAAGGCTGTTGTCTTTTCACAATATACGAAATTGGCATCTGTGACAGTTTATCAGCTTTGCTTTTTCTGATCCTCTAACAGGAGTATTCAAGGAGGCACATTTCTGTTTCATTATAAAGACTGAGCTGTTTATTACTCTACCCCAACAAGTTTTTCAATGCTCCAGAAAGATCTCTTTGTATTGAATAGGTGGATATAAAAAATAATAACACTTGTAACATACTTTGTATTTACTTACATTTCAATACGGACCTAACATGAGAATTATAACGTGTAACATACCACTTAGTCGAGCAGCTCTTCTTCTTTCTCTCAATTCTTCCCAACCCAAACTTTGCAACATTTTTGTAATGCTACTCTTTTGTCGGAAATCACCCAGAAAAAGTTGAGCTGCTTTCTTTGGATTTTTTCCAGTTCTTGAATCAGGTAATCCTGGTGAGGGTCCCATACACTGGAACCATACTCTAGTTGGGGTCTTACCAGAGACTTATATGTCCTCCCCTTTACATCCTTACTACAACCCCTAACACCCTCATAACCATGTGCACAGATCTGTACCCTTTATTTACAATCATATTTATGTGATTACCCCAATGAAGATCTTTCCTTATATTAACACCTAGATACTTACAATGATCCCCAAAAGGAACTTTCACCCCATCAACGCAGTAATTAAAACTGAGAGGACTTTTCCTATTTGTGAAACTCACAATCTGACTTTTAACCCCGTTTATCAACATACCATTGCCTGCTGTCCATCTCACAACATTTTCAAGGTCATGTTGCAGTTGCTCACAATCTTGTAACTTATTTATCATTCTATAGAGAATAACATCATCCGCAAAAAGCCTTACCTCCATTTCCACTGCTTTACTCATATAATTTATATATATAAGAAAACATAAAGGTCCGATAATACTGCCATGAAGAATTCCCCTCTTAATTATTACAGGGTCAGATAAAGCTTCACCTACTCTAATTCTGTGAGATCTATTTTCTAGAAATATAGCAACCCATTCAGTCACTCTTTTGTCTAGTCCAATTGTACTCATTCTTGCCAGTAGTCTCCCATGATCCACCCTATCAAATGCTTTAGGCAGGTCAATCGTGATACAGTCCATTTGACCTCCAGAATCCAAGATATCTGCTATATCTTGCTGGAATCTTACAAGTTGAGCTTCAGTGGAATAACCTTTCCTAAAACCGAATTGCCTTCTATCGAACCAGTTATTAATTTCACAAACATGTCTAATATAATCAGAAAGAATGCCTTCCCAAACCTTACATACAATGCATGTCAAACTTACTGGCCTGTAATTTTCAGCTTTATGTCCATCACCCTTTCCTTTATACACAGGGGCTACTATAGCAACTCCCCATTCATCTGGTATAGCTCCTCCGACCAAACAATAATCAAATAAGTACTTCAGATATGGTACTATATCCCAACCCATTGTCTTTAGTATATCCCCAGAAATCTGATCAATTCCAGCCGCTTTTCTAGTTTTCAACTTTTGTAACTTATTGTAAACGTCATTGTTATCATATGAAAATTTTATTACCTCATTGGCCTATAGACTCCTCCTCTATCTCGACGTTATCCTTGTAACCAACAATCTTTACATACTGCTGACTGAATACTTCTGCCTTTTGAAGATCCTCACATACACACTCCCCTTGTTCATTAATTATTCCTGGAAAGTCCTTCTTGGAACCTGTTTCTACCTCAAAAAATACCTATATATACCCTTCCGTTTTTCACTCAAATTTGTATGACTGCCAATTATGCTTGCCATCATGTTATCCTTGGCTGCCTTCTTTTCTAGATTCAATTTTCTAGTAAGTTCCTTCAATTTCTCCTTACTTCCACAGCCATTTCAAACTCTATTTCTTTCCAGGCTGCACCTCTTTCTTAGTCTCTTTACTTCTCTATTATAATAAGGTGGGTCTTTACCATTCCTTACCACCCTTAAAGGTACAAACCTGTTTTCGCATTCCTCAACAATTTCTTTAAACCCATCCCAGAGTCTGTTTACATTTTTATTTACCGTTTTCCACCGATCATAGTTACTTTTTAGAAACTGCCTCATGCCTGCTTTATCAGCCATATGGTACTGCCTAATAGTCCTACTTTTAAGACCTTCCTTTCTATCACATTTATTTTTGACTACAACAAAAACAGCTTCATGATCACTAATACAATCTATTACTTCAGTTTCCCTATGGAGCTCATCTGGTTTTATCAGCACCACATCCAGGGTATTTTTCCCTCTGGTTGGTTCCATCACTTTCTGAATCAGCTGTCCTTCCCATATTAACTTATTTGCCATTTGTTGGTCATGCTTCCTGTCGTTCGCATTTCCTTCCCAATTGACATCTGGCAAATTCAGATCTCCCGCTACAATCACATTTCTTTCCATGTCATTTCCCTCATAGCCGACTATCCTATCAAATAATTCCGAATCCGCATCAGTGCTACCCTTTCCCGATCTGTACACTCCAAATATATCAAGTTGCCTATTATCTTTAGAAATGAGCCTTACACCTAGAATTTCATGTGTCTCATCTTTAACTTTTTCGTAGCTTACAAATTATTCTTTCACCAGAATAAATACTCCCCCTCCCACCATTCCTATCCTATCTCTACGATACACACTCCCGTGCCATGAGATAATTTCTGCATCCATTATATCATTTCTCAGCCATGATTCAACTCCTATTACAATATCTGGTAAATATATATCTATTAAATTACTTCATTCTATTCCTTTCTTTACAATACTTCTACAGTTCAACACTAACAATTTTATGTCATCCCTACTTGATTTCCAGTTCCCTGTTCCCTTATCACCGCTCCCTAGGCCATACCAATTCCCTGAATGTACCT
Organism: Anabrus simplex; assembly: GCF_040414725.1. NCBI lineage: Eukaryota > Metazoa > Arthropoda > Insecta > Orthoptera > Tettigoniidae > Anabrus > Anabrus simplex. The sequence continues at coordinate 42,318,930 of NC_090266.1, read as the reverse complement.
CCCTATTACCCTTACAAACAAATTTCCTAACTTATACGTACCACTGCGGTTTAAATGAAGGCCATCCGAGCGCAGATCCCTATCTCCTACCCACCCATTACGATCTAGAAATTTCACTCCCAGTTTCCCACATATACCCACTCCATAGTCTCATTTAAATCCCCAATCACCCTCCAGTCAGTATCCCTCCTACACAGTATTCCACTAATAACAATCTCCGCTTTCTTAAACTTCATCCGTGCTGCATTTACCAGATCCCACACATCTCCAACTACGTTGGTACTTTATATCAGCTTGCCTTATGTTGTTGGTACCAACGTGAAACACTACCACCTTCTCCTTCCTCTCCTCCCTCCGTTCTACTTTCCTCAACTTCTGCCTCAACCTAATTCCTGGATAACATTCTACCCTGGTTCCCTTTCCTCCACACACTTTCCCCACATGTCTAACGCTGGAATCCCCCATGACCAGAGCCTCAACCCTACCCACCTATTTGATACCCTCCCCTCCTGGTCAGCCCTATCTTTCCTGATACCTGCAGAAACTACTTCCTCCTCCCTTTTCTCCTTCCCATGACCCTGTTCCACCTGTCTTTTCCTATCCTCTACTCTACATTTCCCTTTCCTACCTTTTCCCTTCCTCCTACTTCCACACATCTCACCAACAGTTCCCTGTCCCTCATCTTCCCTCTGTTGTTCTACCTGGAGTGACTCGTACCGATTTCGCACAGACACCTGTCCTGAATTCTGATCTTGAATAGAGCCCTTAGCCTGCAGTATCCTTCCCCTTAGAACATTAGACCACCTGTCTTCTACAACTCCTCCCTTTCCTTCCCCTCCCTCTTGTATACCTACTGTAACCTGTACATTGTTTGAGGGAGTCCTATCTTCCTTCCTGTCGTCTGTGAGAATCCTTATTATCTCCCTCAAACTTTCCAACTCCTCCCTCATACCCCTCAATGCCTCGCCACACCCACAGTTTGTACACTCGCGCTCCTTAGCCATTCTTTACGGGGAAAAAATAAAATTTAATATAAAATAACTTATTTGCAAAAAATAAACAAGGGGATATATTGTCTGGGATAGTACCTACTCAAAGATCACACAACAATAAGGTAATTAATATACAACTACAACACTACAATACTACTTACTCGTGCTCTATTTTTTATCCTACAACCCCTAACAGGATAAAAACTGCTGTTAATTACTGAATATTGAAAGTAATACACAAGAACTACACAATTCCAAACTGCAATTAAGCATATCCTAATTACAACAAAAGTATTTAGTAAGAGTTTCTACGGATACCTCTACTACACCAGTACTACAGAAATATTTTACAATAATAAAATAAGCACACTAAATTCTAATAGGATATTACTCGTATACTACTGTACAGTACACTACAGTAATTTTTAAACTACTTTCAGACGTATCCTAATTACGATACCGGTACCGTATGCCACTACTAAGCACAACAGAAATGAAATTTGCAAGAACTACTGTACTCAAAGATTACCAACGAAGCTAAATGCTTAGACAAATTATTATTAGTATTACAGTCTGTAACTATTTTGATGATAATAATAAATAAAATCATGAATAAAAATATATAAATAAAATTACTCAAAAACTTAATAAAATTAATAAGCATAATTAACCGAAATGTCCGTAGTATGGGCTCCAGAGTTCACCAGAATGGATCCCTCGAATTTAGATAAGAGCATGATAAACTGTATATCCCAGGGCGTGTACATAATGCTGTGTACTGGTACATCTGCTGCAGGCCTTACCTAACCTCCTGAAAACGACTAAATAGGTAGGAACTGCACCTAGGTTCATCAATAACACTGATTCTAAAATAGCTAACTATATTCTTAACAAATTCCGTGCATGAGCACCTCATCAACATACAACATTATACATATAATACACACATAAAATATTGCTGGAAGACTCCATATTTACAACAACAACAAAAATAATGAAAATCGTGGGAAAACGAAAGTGAGAACTAAGCTACCATTTGTAGATGGTCCGATGAACAATGTACATGTATGAAGATAAACACCCTTCACTGTCTCTATATCAATTCGATTCGACAGCAGAGATAAGAGGGTTAGTGAGCCCAGAAGAGTGAACACAAACTCTTGTCAACCAGTTACTAGCAGTAGGACTACGGGCACGCACACCTCTAGCCCGTCTTCCACTCACGCCACAGCATCAACGTGCACGGCTCAACTGGTGCCATCAGAGGTTCACTTGGAAGATTTAATGGTGGGCCGTGATCTTCAGCAATGAAAGCAGATTCTGCCTGCACGCAAGTGATGGTCGGTCTATCGCACGACGTAAACCTCGTGAGCACTGTCTCATAGAGTCAAGACACACTGACCCCAACCCAGGCCTTATGGTCTGGGGTGCGATAAGCTACAACTCTCCTTCACCTTTGGTGTTTGTGGAGGGAATGCTGACAAGCGCTTGGTACATGCAGAATGTTGAAACACCCATTCCTTTGCCATTCTTGCAGCAGGAAGTTGATGCATTGTTCCCACAGGATAATGCTCGCCCAAACACTGCGTGTGAATCTCATCGTGCTCTCCAAGTTGTGTATCAACTTCTCTGGCCAGCACGATTTCCGGACTTGTCTCTTATCGAGCACGTGTGGGATATGACGGGATGACAACTGACACGTGCGACTCGTCAACCTACAGCTCCTGCAGAACTACGTGAATAGGTTGAACAGGCATGGAATAATGAATCCCAAGACTGTATTCGCCATCTGTATGATCGATTGGATGCCAGAATCAGCACCTGCATTACCGCCCCTGGAGGATACACTGCGTATTAATATGGGTGTTTCAGCATGGATCGACACCTGGTACCTCAGTACCGCTTGAGCTATTGTTCCTTAAATATAATCATTTCATGTACTCCATGTGCACTGTTTCAACAATAAATCTTGAGTGAATCGGAAAACTCTAAGAGTGTGTACTATTATTTTTTCTGGCAGTGTACAAACCAATGTTTTTGTCTCAGGATCTTGTGCACATTCTTCACAAAAATCTACAAGTGCCCGCGGAAAAATCCTTTTGTTGAGGAGGAGACTGAAGAATCTTCACATATTTGTGCATTTTTAATTTTGGAAGAATTCTCAGTCCAAGCTTTAAACACATGCCATAGACATAGAAATCTCTGACCTGGCTCTCCCATGATACTCTTCCATGCCACGTAACACGTTTTGGGGATATCACTCATAAAATTTTGGTATATAGAGAACGAGTTCTTTCCTTAATTTTCATGAAAAGTAATTCGTAAATATAACAGTCTCTTCGATTAGTAAACATGAAAAATACAGGGAAAACTACGTTGTAGTCATCTAATACTAATACAGATGTTAGTTCAAAGTCATAACCATTTAGGCCATGTGATCCATTTGAAATGGAATGGCGTTTGGCTTTCAGTGCCGGGAGTGTCCGATGACATGTTCAGCTCGCCAGGTTCAGGTCTTTTGATTTGACATCCGGAGGCGACCTGCGCGTCATTACAAGGATGAAATGATGATGAAGATGACACATACACCCAGCCCCCTTTCAGCAAAATTAATCGATGATGGTTAAAATTACCGAACCTGCCGGGAATAGAACCCAGGACCCCTGCGACTTCAGGCCAACACCCTAACAATTTAGCCATGGTGTCGGACTGTGCTCCATCTATACAGATGGCATTTCTTGAAAATTTTCTCAGCATATGCTTCTGTGTTTCATTCATAAGCACAATGCAAAAGTCATTTCTGATGCTACCCTGAAAGAAAATAAAATTGAACTCTTTTCTTATATTGTACAGGTCAGTTCTTGTTACAAGGTCAGATTTCTTCACTTCAGAGCCAGCATTTTCCCAAACAAATTTTAGCACCGTTTTGGTAGGCAGGCCTGAACTCACCTGCTAAACACTCACTCTCTGCCTTTGTAAGTTGGAGATGTTTTATTTCCTGCCCATAACCATAATGAGTAGCCCAAAACACTATATTTGTTTTATCCCCTACTGTGCTGGTGCACACTGCATTGATCACTGGAGATTCCTGTGCTTTAGCAGCTCTCTGCATTGGTGCTCTACATTCACAAGACTATTTTGCAAGATATTTTAGAAATATTCCACAGATGTCGGAAAAATGCTTCAAAATAGGTTGTGACATTAGCACAAATATGCATCTAGAAAGAGTTCACAGAACCATAAAGAATGAATATTTTGTAGGTGTGCATGTTAAAGGACTTGATGAGATTATCTATGATCACTTACAGTCAGTGCAAGATGAGGAATTTGACAGAATACATAAATTAACAAAAGGCAAGCACCACAAATATTTTAAAGAGTTTGAAAAGAGGCACAAAACTACATCGGCGATACAGGAAGAAATAATTCATGAAAGTGAATATGAATGGAAAGTGATCATGTACCAGGTTGAGAGAAAATTGTTGGAGAGCGGTTGTCAGTTGCTCTGTGAAAAGTACAAAAGCTGGGTGCATACATTCTCCTGCTGTTGCCTGGATTATCTTACCAGAACCATAATATGCAAGCATATTCATTCCTGCATCATGCATTTAACACAAAACCTTGTTGGTATCTCCCAATAAGCACTTCCCACTTAATCTAATCTAATAATCTAATACTTTATTAACGGTAATACCATTTTACATAACAGTAGAGAAGAATAAACAAAACACACAAAAAAAGTTCAATGGAGTATAAGTAGAAAAATATGTACAGATATATACACAGGTTATATTACAAGTAATCACAGGAAAGTAATAGTCAATTCTGGAGATTATGTAAGTGATTTCTCAATTTTGACAATGAGCAGTTAAATATATCAATATCCACTTTGTTTAGAGATCTTGACATTCATTCAATTGGCCCATTGAATGCATAGTTAGTTCTATGCCAATTTGTAGACAATGTATTCTTGAACCTTATGCGTCTGTCTGGTACATGTACATTAATTTTTGCAAGGAGTTGTGGACAATTCACCAAGGAATTAAGCAATTTAAAAATGAAGAGTGTATCCAATAATTCACGGTGTTGTGACAGGCTATGCATATTTAAGGACTGTTGTAAGGATGTATAATCAACATTATCATATGAGAATCCTGCTCTAAATGAATATAAACGAAGAAATTTATATTGTACTGAATCTAATCTATGGATAGAGGTCTCATGAGAAGGGTTCCAAACAGGTGTACAGTATTCTAGTATAGGGCATATCATAGACACATACAGCAATCGATAGGTAGCTAAGTTTGAAAATTCTCTAGAATATCTAGTAATGCAACCCAATCTTTGAAATGCTTTCTTACAAATATTTTCAATATGATCATTAAACGATAGGTTATAACTGAATAAAACACCAAGGTCATTAACTTGTGAAACAGGAGTTAGAATGTTGTTATTACTAAATTTGAACTGAAATGATATTTTCTTCTTGTTTTTCAGAAACGATATTATTTTACATTTCTCATGATTAAGTTTCAACCCATTTTGAATACAGTACTTTACCAGATGATGTAAATCTTCTTGAAGTTTTAACAATCAAGTGGACAATTAATTTGCATAAAATTTTTTGCATCGTCAGCAAACAAAAGCAATTCAGATTTCTTAAGTATATTTTTAATGTCATCTATGTAGAGAGTAAAAAGTAAGGGCACAAGTTGAGACCCTTGAGGAACACCACTGGTAACAGTAATAGGCGTAGACAAATGATTCCTTATTTTAACAATCTGCAGGCGATTTTTAAGATACGATTCAAACCATGAGAGGAGAGGCCCATTAATTCCATAGCCTGTTAGTTGTTGCAGCAAGATATCATGGTTGACAGTGTCAAAAGCTTTTGAGAAGTCTGTATAAATGCAGTCCACTTGGCAGTGGTTCTCTATTGCATCCAAGAGGAACTGATAGAATAAAAGAAGATTGCTACAAGTTGACCGTCCTGAAAAGAATCCATGTTGCTCATCAATGATAATGTTTCTAAAGAGAGGTGTGATTTTGTCAAGAATTATTGAATCAAAATTTTTGGAAATATGAGAAGAAATTATAACTGGTCTATATTGTTTTATGTCAGTTTTATCACCATTTTTGAAAACTGGACTAACAAATCCTTTCTTCCATTCCACTGGAAAAACGCCTTAGTTTAATGATAAGTTGAACAGATAAAAAAGTGCTTCACATAAAATAAATGAGCAGTACTTGAGCAGGTAAGTTGAAACACCATCAGGTCCTAGAGTTTTCTTTAATTCCAGAGATATCAGTTTGTTGTAAATTTCTGCCTTACTAATGTTTATAACTGATAGATTGACAGAGAAAGGATAATCATATGACATACTACTATTATTCAGATAAGAAGAATAAACAGATGAAAAGTGGTTAGCAAAAAGATTGATAATATTTTCTCTAGTATCTGCTGTAACTTCATTAAGATACATTATTGAAGGATTATTATTACATGACCTTTTAGAACTTAGATATTGCCAGAATTTCTGTGGATTGGAAGTAATACTTCGTTCACAGTTGGAAACATACATTGTATAGCAAGATTTAGATTCCCACTTGCATTCATTTCTTAATTTCGAGAAAGGCTGATAATCACTATTGAGTCCTGATATTTTGTATCGCTTGTATGCTTTCTTCTTTTCAATAATCAGGGACTTCAATTTATGATTAAACCACTTTGAGGATTTGGGAGTCTTAAAATTCCGTATAGGGATGTAAAGTTCCATGCCATAATGTAGTACTGAATAGAAGATTTCTACTGCTTTATCAATTGATATATTTTGAAACATCTCCTTCCAGCTGAACTGTGACAGATAATAATTTAGTCCATTATAGTCACCATTTAAAAAGTCAAAATAAAAACTATCAGCAGGCAAGGAATTGTATAGCTCATTTATAGGTAAAGAAATCTCTAATGCTGGGTGGTGTCTATCGAGGGGGACAATCAATCAATCAATCAATACTGATCTGCATTTAGGGCAGTCGCCCAGGTGGCAGATTCCCTATCTGTTGCTTTCCTAGCCTTTTCCAAAATGATTTCAAAGAAATTGGAAATTTATTGAACATCTCCCTTGGTAAGTTATTCCAATCCCTAACTCCCCTTCCTATAAATGAATATTTGCCCCAGTTTGTCCTCTTGAATTCCAACTTTATCTTCATATTGTGATCTTTCCTACTTTTATAGACGCCATTCAAACCTATTCGTCTACTAATGTCAATCCACGCCATCTCTCCGCTGACAGCTCAGAACATACCACTTAGTCGAGCAGCTCTTCTTCTTTCTCTCAATTCTTCCCAACCCAAACATTGCAACATTTTTGTAATGCTACTCTTTTGTCGGAAATCACCCAGAACAAATCGAGCTGCTTTTCTTTGGATTTTTTCCAGTTCTTGAATCAGGTAATCCTGGTGAGGGTCCCATACACTGGAACCATACTCTAGTTGGGGTCTTACCAGAGACTTATATGCACTCTCCTTTACATCCTTACTACAACCCCTAAACACCCTCATAACCATGTGCAGAGATCGGTACCCTTTATTTACAATCCCATTTATGTGATTACCCCAGTGAAGATCTTTCCTTATATTAACACCTAGATACTTACAATGATCCCCAAAAGGAACTTTCACCCCATCAACGCAGTAATTAAAACTGAGAGGACTTTTCCTATTTGTGAAACTCACAACCTGACTTTTAGCCCCGTTTATCAACATACCATTGCCTGCTGTCCATCTCACAATATTTTCGAGGTCACGTTGCAGTTGTTCACAATCTTGTAACTTATTTATCACTCTATAGAGAATAACATCATCCGCAAAAAGCCTTAACTCTGATTCCACTCCTTTACTCATATCATTTATATATATAAGAAAACATAAAGGTCCGATAACACTGCCCTGAGGAACTCCCCTCTCAACTAATACAGGGTCAGACAAAGCTTCACCTACTCTGACTCTCTGAGATCTATTTTCTAGAAATATAGCGACCCATTCAGTCACTATTTTGTCTAGTCCAATTGCACTCATTTTTGCCAGTAGTCTCCCATGATCCACCCTATGAAATGCTTTAGACAGGTCAATCGCGATACAGTCCAATTGACCTCCTGAATCAAAGATATCTGCTATATCTTGCTGGAATCCTACAAGTTGAGCTTCAGTGGAATAACCTTTCCTAAAACCGAATTGCCTTCTATCGAACCAGTTATTAATTTCACAAACATGTCTAATATAATCAGAAAGAATGCCTTCCCAAAGCTTACATACAATGCATGTCAAACTTACTGGCCTGTAATTTTCAGCTTTATGTCTATCACCCTTTCCTTTATACACAGGGGCTACTATAGCAACTCTCCATTCATCTGGTATAGCTCCTTCGGCCAAACAATAATCAAATAAGTACTTCAGATATGGTACTATATCCCAACCCATTGTCTTTAGTATATCTCCAGAAATCTGATCAATTCCAGCTGCTTTTCTAGTTTTCAACTTTTGTATCTTATTGTAAATGTCATTGTTACCATATGTAAATTTTATTACTTCTTTGGCCTTAGTCTCTTCCTCTATCTCGACATTATCCTTGTAACCAACAATCTTTACATACTGTTGACTGAATACTTCTGCCTTTTGAAGATCCTCACATACACACTCCCCTTGTTCATTAATTATTCCTGGAATGTGCTTCTTGGAACCTGTTTCTGCCTTAAAATACCTATACATACCCTTCCATTTTTCACTAAAATTTGTATGACTGCCAATTATGCTTGCCATCATGTTATCCTTAGCTGCCTTCTTTGCTAGATTCAATTTTCTAGTAAGTTCCTTCAATTTCTCCTTACTTCCACAGCCATTTCTAACTCTATTTCTTTCCAGTCTGCACCTCCTTCTTAGTCTCTTTATTTCTCTGTTATAATAAGGTGGGTCTTTACCATTCCTTACCACCCTTAAAGGTACAAACCTGTTTTCGCATTCCTCAACAATTTCTTTAAACCCATCCCAGAGTCTGTTTACATTTTTATTTACCGTTTTCCACCGATCATAGTTACTTTTTAGAAACTGCCTCATGCCTGCTTTATCAGCCATATGGTACTGCCTAACAGTCCTACTTTTAAGACCTTCCTTTCTATCACATTTATTTTTAACTACCACAAAAACAGCTTCATTACTATATTTTACTTCAATGGAACTGGAGTTACTGAAAACCAAATCAAGAAAGTGATTCAAAAATTTTGGGATAGCATTAAACTGATTTAAACAGAGATAAGAAAAAGTGTCCATAACTAAACTGGACTGCATGGTGTGGTTACCTACAGACATAAGGCCAGAAGATGTTTCTTCATTTACTCTCCAATTAAGATGTGTTAGGTTGTTGTCACCAACAATGAGCAATAAATGGTTGTCAAGATTTGACATAATTTTTTCAACAGCACTGCAATGTTCGAAATATTTTTGGACAGGAGACTTGGGTGGAATGTATACAGCACCAATGATTAATTTTATGGTGTTAAAAGTCAGGGACACAAACAACTGTTTGACTGTGTTAATGCACGGTATCAGAGTAGGTTTAAACCTCTTGTTAATAAAGATCGTTACCCCCCCATGGTATGCCTTCGTACTTGTTAAAGAAGACCTATCACACCTGAAAATTGAATACGTTTCGAGTCCAAGTTCCACATCAATAATTCCATCATTTTAGTTTATTTCAGTTAATACCATGAAGTCATAGTCGGCTAAACATGAAGAAATTTTAAGTTCAGTTAGTTTGGTTCGAAGTCCATTTACATTTTGATGGTATCCTCTAAAGTGTTCAACTAACCTTTTTATTGATGTCTTTGGTGCTTTCTTAGTATAGTGTATCTGATCTCTGTGGAATGATTCCCTATCTACATTTTGTATTGTATTCCTGATATAAGTTATACTTTCTAAATCATTTTCTGTATCACTTAAGTTTTTGCCATAAGGATTAGCATCTTCCCTCATTTTCTTAATTAATTTCCCGAGAGCATTCTACTAGATATTCTATTGCGAAGTTTACCAAACTTAGAAGTTCCTTTTCTGTTAAGGTGTAGCCCATCTTTTTTAAAATCACTACCTCTAAGCCAACTATTACCATCGATATAAAACGCCACTGAGAAAAAGCTTTGCCACTGGGAACCTCCTTTTTATCGCAGTAATAAGCCTATCAGTTTCGGCCATTTTGTCACTAGGTGTTGAGAAATTATGAAGGTCATTTGTGCCAATATGAACTATCAGGGCTTCAGGATTTTCTTTAATACTGTCACTGTTTATATGTTCAGCAATTTGACCCACTCGTATGCCTGGATAGCAGTACGCAATTCCCTCTTCAACTTCGGGTCCTACATTTCTTATCATCGAGTCCCCCACTATTACTGTACGGGCTTGTTTATGTACGGGTCGCCAATGGGAAAATAATAGGAAAAAAATAGAGAAAAGAAAATAAATAGAAAATAGATAAATAGAAAAAAGAAAAAAATAGAAAATAATTTTTGCTTAGAACTGCAATGTCACATGAAGCAATTGCATAACCCTGCAGAAGCTAGAGCAGAAAGTATTAGGGAAGAAATTAAAAAACAATTCAGGTAACAGTAGGGAAATTAGAACTACTTCAAAATGATAAGCATAATCTAAAAGAAGTTCTGAAGCACCTTAAAGCTGTTACAGGTTTTAGAGCATCACTTTGTTCTAGTGACAGTCAGAATTAAACTTGCTTTACGCCAGCACAAACAGTAGACTGTGAACAACCAAACAAGAAGGTTCAAAAACAGTTGTTCTTAACAAGGATGTCATCTACAAAAAAGCTTAAAAAGAATGAACTGCAGGATAAAGCCATTGCTTCCACCATAGTCATCTACAGCTCTCTCATTTGCAAGATGGTGACAATGAACATAACTAAAATGGTTAAATTTCTGGGTCAGTTCCTTTTAGGGCAATTTCTTTTCATGTTCCTCAAGTGTTATAATATATACTTTAGGTTTATTTACAAGACAGAATAAAGACAAACCCACATTGATACATCATATCCTTCTCATTACTGGTATTGTGGAACAACTGATGGACTGTGCTTCTGGTGCTATTGTTTATTTTATACATGCAGAGGAACTGATGGAGTGCGCTTCTGGTGCTATTGTTTATTTTATACATAAAGAGCAACTGATGGACTGTGCTTCTAGAGCTATTGTTTATATTATAGATATGGAACAAGTGATGGACTGTACTTCTAGAGCTATTGTTTATTTTCGTTTTTAATATGTTGATAGTTCATGGAGTGGGTTACTGCAGTCATGTCCTAGTTCATGAACAAAGGGCAAAGGCTGAGTGGCCTATTAAGTGGTCCTGAGAGTCAGGATACCAGTTGCTATGGAATGGGAGTGGGCATCTGGAACATAATCAGAGCCATGGCCCTCCTTGTGTTCAGGCGGCTAGAATTATACAATCCACCATGGTCCCTAACCTGTTAGAGGAGAGAAGCTCACGTGGACTATGTGTAGGTAGGATGGCATCCTGCTTCACGAATTTACCGAGCTCATTATGTTTTAAGAAAGCCTCGGACCTTATGGGAGTAACGGAATCCCACTCCCAATTGACAGGCGACGACTCCTTGGAAACGAACTTCCTGAACAAAATTGAATTCGATGGGGAGCTGTCAATATTAATGGGGCTATGGAAGAAAGAAAGTAAAACTGGCTGAGTCAGCAAAGACGATGCATCTGGATGTGCTAAGAGTAAGTGATATTCTGGTAAGGGGGATAATGAGGAAGAGATAGGAGATTATAATGTGTACTTGCCAGGTGTTAAAAAGGGAAGGGCAGAGTTTAGGGTAGGGTTGTTTATCAGGAATACTATTGCACGCATCATATTTTCTCTTAGGCACATAAATTAGCAAATGATGTGGGTGGATTTGGCAGTTAGAGGAATTAGGACGAGAATTGTCTCAGGGTATTCACCATGTGAGGGTGCAGATGAGGATGACGTTAACAAGTTTTATGAAGCATTGGGTGACATCATAGTCAGGGTCAACAGCAAGGATATTATAGTGTTAAAGGGTGATTTTGACGTGAGATTTGGAAGTAAAACTGAAGGATATGAAAGGGTGATTGGTAAATGTGGGAATGATAAGGAAGCTAATAGGAATGGGAAGCATCTGCTGGACTTCTGTGCTAGTATGGGTTTAGCAGTTACAAATATATTCTTCAAGCTTAAGGCTATTTACTGCTACATGTGGGAGGGTAGGGGAACCAGGTTCATAATAGACCACCGGTATTTCAGGACCACTTCAGGAAATCTGTTAGGAATGCATGGATTTCTTTGGGATGTTTTGATGATGCAGACCAATATATAATCTGTAGTGATCCAAGTATCTCTAGGCCTAGGATAGGGAAAGTGAAATCAGTCTACAAATGAATAAGGGTAGAAAATTTCAAGGACATGGATATGAGACAGAAGTACAAGGATATGATTAGTGAGAAGTTTTGAACAGTTGACAGTAACCAGGTTCAGGCTAGAGAAAGAGAATGTGTGGCATACAATGATGCTGTATTAGAAACAGCAAGGGCATGCCTGGGAAAAACTGTGTGTAAAGATGGAAAAAAAAGAACATAAAAATAGGGCTTATCAGAAATGGCTCCAAACAAGGGCCGATGCAGACAGGGAATTTTATGTAGATCAAAGAAACAGAGTGAAACAAATATTTGTTGAATCCAAAAAGAAGTCATGGGAAGATTTTTGTATTAACCTGGAAAGGCTAGGTCAAGCAGCAGGGAAACCTTTCTTTACAGTAATAAAGAATCTCAGGAGGAGAGGGAAAAATGAAATGAACACTGTTCCGGGTAATTCAAGTGAGCTCATAATAGATCCCACGGAATCACTGGACAGATAGAAAGAATATTTTGAAAATCTTCCCAACATAAAAGGAAATCTTCCTGGTGGTATCGGGAACAACCAAGCTCATGGGGAGGAGGAAAAGTATGTCGGTGTCATTATGTTTGAGGAAGTGGAAAGAATGGTAAATAAACTCCATTGTCATAAAACAGTTGGAATAGATTAAATTAGGCCTGAAATGGTGAAGTATAATGCGGAGGCAGGGATGAAATGGCTTCATAGAGTAGTAAGATTAGCATGGAATATTGGTAATGTACCTTCAGATTGGACAAATGCAATAATTGCATCTATCTATAAGCAAGGGAACAGGAAGGATTGCAACAACTATCAAGGTATCTCATTGATTAGTATAACAGGCAAATTTTTCACTGCAACTGGGAAGGGAGCATGCAATCAGTGGTTGAGAGGAAGTTGGATAAAAACCAGTGTGGTTTCAGACCATAGAGGGGCTGTCATGATCGGATTTTCAGTGTGCACCAGGTAAATGAAAAATGCTACAATAACAATTGGGTTTATGTTCCATAGATCTAGAGAAAGCATATGGCAGTGTACCAAGGGAAAAGATGTTCACCATACTGTGAGACTGTGGGATTAAGGGTAGAATTTTAAAATCAATCATAGGCAAAAATGTTGACAGTTGGGCTGCAGTGAGAATTGATGGTAGAATGAGTTCTTGGTTCAGGGTATTTACAGGGATTGCAAAAGACTGCAATCTTTCACCACTGTTGATCATAGTTTGCATGGATCATTTGCTGAAAGGTGTATAGTGGCAGGGAGGGATTCAGTTAGGTGGAAATGTAGTAAGAAGTCTGGCCTATGCTGACGACTTTGTCTTAATGGCAGATTGTGCTGAAAGCCTGCAGTCTAATATCTTGGAACTTGAAAATAGGTGCAATGAGTATGGTATGAAAATTAACATTTGGAATACTAAAATTATGCCCTTATCTATGTGCACTGCTTTTAGATCATCAATATTAATTCACAAAATTAAACTAAACAGTGTCCTGCACGTTAGTAACTACACAATGAATTCAGACATTTATAATATTAACACATGACAAGCAGGTGACATAGCTCTCTTTCAAATACACTCATATAAGTATGGCAACTGTAGCTTTAAGTTCTCAGCCATTCAATCATATAATCATCTTCCAAGAGATTTAAAATCAGTTTCCAATCTGTCATCTTTCAAAATTAAATTAAAGAAAGTGCTATGGAATCACTACCTAAGTAAGTAGATGACTTTCTTAATACGACTTTGTGTAATGGTAACGTAAAGGAAATATTTAGAGTAACTTAGAAGTGAAGCTTCCACGGTGTGAAGAATTATTTAATTCAATTTTTGGGTTGAACCGTGTTGTAGTTGTCTGCACATCATGTACAGATTGCCGATGTTTCGAATACATTGCAGGTATTCTTTATCAAGGCAACTGAAAATACCCCTACTTGACAGACGAAAGGGTAAGTGTTTTATACATTTTCCATGTTTTATTTTTTAAACCCACATTCTCTTCAAAAATACCTTCCTAAGCATTCACTCTCCTCTTGTTACAGACTCTATCAGCGTCGAAAAACCTTCGACTTTCACTCCTTCAAACAAGATAAATACATCTATAGACAATCGAATGCTTTTTCCTTACGCCCACAATTACTTAAAGAAGACAGTTATCTTATCATAACGCATTTGACTTTCACTCCTTCAGCCAGTTAAATAGACTATAGGCAGCTGAACAGCCACTTAAGAAGGCTGTTGTCTTTTCACAATATACGAAATTGGCATCTGTGACAGTTTATCAGCTTTGCTTTTTCTGATCCTCTAACAGGAGTATTCAAGGAGGCACATTTCTGTTTCATTATAAAGACTGAGCTGTTTATTACTCTACCCCAACAAGTTTTTCAATGCTCCAGAAAGATCTCTTTGTATTGAATAGGTGGATATAAAAAATAATAACACTTGTAACATACTTTGTATTTACTTACATTTCAATACGGACCTAACATGAGAATTATAACGTGTAACATACCACTTAGTCGAGCAGCTCTTCTTCTTTCTCTCAATTCTTCCCAACCCAAACTTTGCAACATTTTTGTAATGCTACTCTTTTGTCGGAAATCACCCAGAAAAAGTTGAGCTGCTTTCTTTGGATTTTTTCCAGTTCTTGAATCAGGTAATCCTGGTGAGGGTCCCATACACTGGAACCATACTCTAGTTGGGGTCTTACCAGAGACTTATATGTCCTCCCCTTTACATCCTTACTACAACCCCTAACACCCTCATAACCATGTGCACAGATCTGTACCCTTTATTTACAATCATATTTATGTGATTACCCCAATGAAGATCTTTCCTTATATTAACACCTAGATACTTACAATGATCCCCAAAAGGAACTTTCACCCCATCAACGCAGTAATTAAAACTGAGAGGACTTTTCCTATTTGTGAAACTCACAATCTGACTTTTAACCCCGTTTATCAACATACCATTGCCTGCTGTCCATCTCACAACATTTTCAAGGTCATGTTGCAGTTGCTCACAATCTTGTAACTTATTTATCATTCTATAGAGAATAACATCATCCGCAAAAAGCCTTACCTCCATTTCCACTGCTTTACTCATATAATTTATATATATAAGAAAACATAAAGGTCCGATAATACTGCCATGAAGAATTCCCCTCTTAATTATTACAGGGTCAGATAAAGCTTCACCTACTCTAATTCTGTGAGATCTATTTTCTAGAAATATAGCAACCCATTCAGTCACTCTTTTGTCTAGTCCAATTGTACTCATTCTTGCCAGTAGTCTCCCATGATCCACCCTATCAAATGCTTTAGGCAGGTCAATCGTGATACAGTCCATTTGACCTCCAGAATCCAAGATATCTGCTATATCTTGCTGGAATCTTACAAGTTGAGCTTCAGTGGAATAACCTTTCCTAAAACCGAATTGCCTTCTATCGAACCAGTTATTAATTTCACAAACATGTCTAATATAATCAGAAAGAATGCCTTCCCAAACCTTACATACAATGCATGTCAAACTTACTGGCCTGTAATTTTCAGCTTTATGTCCATCACCCTTTCCTTTATACACAGGGGCTACTATAGCAACTCCCCATTCATCTGGTATAGCTCCTCCGACCAAACAATAATCAAATAAGTACTTCAGATATGGTACTATATCCCAACCCATTGTCTTTAGTATATCCCCAGAAATCTGATCAATTCCAGCCGCTTTTCTAGTTTTCAACTTTTGTAACTTATTGTAAACGTCATTGTTATCATATGAAAATTTTATTACCTCATTGGCCTATAGACTCCTCCTCTATCTCGACGTTATCCTTGTAACCAACAATCTTTACATACTGCTGACTGAATACTTCTGCCTTTTGAAGATCCTCACATACACACTCCCCTTGTTCATTAATTATTCCTGGAAAGTCCTTCTTGGAACCTGTTTCTACCTCAAAAAATACCTATATATACCCTTCCGTTTTTCACTCAAATTTGTATGACTGCCAATTATGCTTGCCATCATGTTATCCTTGGCTGCCTTCTTTTCTAGATTCAATTTTCTAGTAAGTTCCTTCAATTTCTCCTTACTTCCACAGCCATTTCAAACTCTATTTCTTTCCAGGCTGCACCTCTTTCTTAGTCTCTTTACTTCTCTATTATAATAAGGTGGGTCTTTACCATTCCTTACCACCCTTAAAGGTACAAACCTGTTTTCGCATTCCTCAACAATTTCTTTAAACCCATCCCAGAGTCTGTTTACATTTTTATTTACCGTTTTCCACCGATCATAGTTACTTTTTAGAAACTGCCTCATGCCTGCTTTATCAGCCATATGGTACTGCCTAATAGTCCTACTTTTAAGACCTTCCTTTCTATCACATTTATTTTTGACTACAACAAAAACAGCTTCATGATCACTAATACAATCTATTACTTCAGTTTCCCTATGGAGCTCATCTGGTTTTATCAGCACCACATCCAGGGTATTTTTCCCTCTGGTTGGTTCCATCACTTTCTGAATCAGCTGTCCTTCCCATATTAACTTATTTGCCATTTGTTGGTCATGCTTCCTGTCGTTCGCATTTCCTTCCCAATTGACATCTGGCAAATTCAGATCTCCCGCTACAATCACATTTCTTTCCATGTCATTTCCCTCATAGCCGACTATCCTATCAAATAATTCCGAATCCGCATCAGTGCTACCCTTTCCCGATCTGTACACTCCAAATATATCAAGTTGCCTATTATCTTTAGAAATGAGCCTTACACCTAGAATTTCATGTGTCTCATCTTTAACTTTTTCGTAGCTTACAAATTATTCTTTCACCAGAATAAATACTCCCCCTCCCACCATTCCTATCCTATCTCTACGATACACACTCCCGTGCCATGAGATAATTTCTGCATCCATTATATCATTTCTCAGCCATGATTCAACTCCTATTACAATATCTGGTAAATATATATCTATTAAATTACTTCATTCTATTCCTTTCTTTACAATACTTCTACAGTTCAACACTAACAATTTTATGTCATCCCTACTTGATTTCCAGTTCCCTGTTCCCTTATCACCGCTCCCTAGGCCATACCAATTCCCTGAATGTACCTCCCTATTACCCTTACAAACAAATTTCCTAACTTATACGTACCACTGCGGTTTAAATGAAGGCCATCCGAGCGCAGATCCCTATCTCCTACCCACCCATTACGATCTAGAAATTTCACTCCCAGTTTCCCACATATACCCACTCCATAGTCTCATTTAAATCCCCAATCACCCTCCAGTCAGTATCCCTCCTACACAGTATTCCACTAATAACAATCTCCGCTTTCTTAAACTTCATCCGTGCTGCATTTACCAGATCCCACACATCTCCAACTACGTTGGTACTTTATATCAGCTTGCCTTATGTTGTTGGTACCAACGTGAAACACTACCACCTTCTCCTTCCTCTCCTCCCTCCGTTCTACTTTCCTCAACTTCTGCCTCAACCTAATTCCTGGATAACATTCTACCCTGGTTCCCTTTCCTCCACACACTTTCCCCACATGTCTAACGCTGGAATCCCCCATGACCAGAGCCTCAACCCTACCCACCTATTTGATACCCTCCCCTCCTGGTCAGCCCTATCTTTCCTGATACCTGCAGAAACTACTTCCTCCTCCCTTTTCTCCTTCCCATGACCCTGTTCCACCTGTCTTTTCCTATCCTCTACTCTACATTTCCCTTTCCTACCTTTTCCCTTCCTCCTACTTCCACACATCTCACCAACAGTTCCCTGTCCCTCATCTTCCCTCTGTTGTTCTACCTGGAGTGACTCGTACCGATTTCGCACAGACACCTGTCCTGAATTCTGATCTTGAATAGAGCCCTTAGCCTGCAGTATCCTTCCCCTTAGAACATTAGACCACCTGTCTTCTACAACTCCTCCCTTTCCTTCCCCTCCCTCTTGTATACCTACTGTAACCTGTACATTGTTTGAGGGAGTCCTATCTTCCTTCCTGTCGTCTGTGAGAATCCTTATTATCTCCCTCAAACTTTCCAACTCCTCCCTCATACCCCTCAATGCCTCGCCACACCCACAGTTTGTACACTCGCGCTCCTTAGCCATTCTTTACGGGGAAAAAATAAAATTTAATATAAAATAACTTATTTGCAAAAAATAAACAAGGGGATATATTGTCTGGGATAGTACCTACTCAAAGATCACACAACAATAAGGTAATTAATATACAACTACAACACTACAATACTACTTACTCGTGCTCTATTTTTTATCCTACAACCCCTAACAGGATAAAAACTGCTGTTAATTACTGAATATTGAAAGTAATACACAAGAACTACACAATTCCAAACTGCAATTAAGCATATCCTAATTACAACAAAAGTATTTAGTAAGAGTTTCTACGGATACCTCTACTACACCAGTACTACAGAAATATTTTACAATAATAAAATAAGCACACTAAATTCTAATAGGATATTACTCATATACTACTGTACAGTACACTACAGTAATTTTTAAACTACTTTCAGACGTATCCTAATTACGATACCGGTACCGTATGCCACTACTAAGCACAACAGAAATGAAATTTGCAAGAACTACTGTACTCAAAGATTACCAACGAAGCTAAATGCTTAGACAAATTATTATTAGTATTACAGTCTGTAACTATTTTGATGATAATAATAAATAAAATCATGAATAAAAATATATAAATAAAATTACTCAAAAACTTAATAAAATTAATAAGCATAATTAACCGAAATGTCCGTAGTATGGGCTCCAGAGTTCACCAGAATGGATCCCTCGAATTTAGATAAGAGCATGATAAACTGTATATCCCAGGGCGTGTACATAATGCTGTGTACTGGTACATCTGCTGCAGGCCTTACCTAACCTCCTGAAAACGACTAAATAGGTAGGAACTGCACCTAGGTTCATCAATAACACTGATTCTAAAATAGCTAACTATATTCTTAACAAATTCCGTGCATGAGCACCTCATCAACATACAACATTATACATATAATACACATATAAAATATTGCTGGAAGACTCCATATTTACAACAACAACAAAAATAATGAAAATCGTGGGAAAACGAAAGTGAGAACTAAGCTACCATTTGTAGATGGTCCGATGAACAATGTACATGTATGAAGATAAACACCCTTCACTGTCTCTATATCAATTCGATTTACCGATTCTCATAATCGGCAGTTATCACATCACACAGATACTGTACCTTGTACTACTGTGTTCACATATTTTAACACTTGTTGTAAAGATATATACACACGTCTGTCGATCCTCAACATATAAATTTATAGAAAGTCTGAGATAGCTTTCACCAACATATAATGCTAGGCCGCCACAAGTGCTACAATACTTAATGCGCAAGCACTCTCCACAATCAGCCACTTTCCACAAACATAACAAGACTACGCTCCACGAACGTTTGAAGTCCAGTCCATTGCAGCCGTGTCACTCCAGTACCGTGTATCAGCACCACTTCCTACTTGTGCAGTGTGTCAGTTGTCGTTCCTTCATACAGTGTTACTGCTTGCAGTTATCTTCCTTCTCGTTCCTTTACAATCACTCTCACAATGTTTCTCATAATGTCTCTGGTTGCCGCCGTATGATCAACCTTTATAGACATCAACATCCCCCTCCTCTCAGATGATACGTCTGGATTGGTGCTTGCCCACCAATCATGAGTGAACCTCTTCTTTCTCCCAAGTTATAAACAAACACTCGGGAGTTTTACATGAATCATCAAATTTCCCTGGTACAACAACAAGCTCATCTCATCAGGCTGGGATATATACATGACTAATGGAATTTCCTGACACAAGTACATCACAACACACACTGGGGTAGCCAGATGACTCATTCAAATTACCAGAGTTATTACAGCAATGTTTTCCCACTCGTGCAAAACAAATTACTCATACCTACATATGTGGATATCTTCCAGCTTACCAATATAAATGGCAAAATATACAAATGAAATACAGATAATAATAATAATAATAATAATTTTAATAATAATAATAATAATAATAATAATAATAATAATAATAATAATAATAATAATAATAATATTAATAATAAATCGAATACTGACAATAATATCTATAACTTATACATATAATTCTGGGGTGTGATATATGTACTATCACATAACGCCCCCTTGGTGAATCGATGATATCATATATTATGATTCACCATAAAACAGAACTTCATCCATAACCTTATAATGGCATAACTGAACACATAATTTACTGTAATAATGATATATACATTGCGTCTACTGCATTGTATTCGCACACACGAAATACAATTTGTCCAAACAATAATAATAATAATAATAATATGGCTATATACACTCAACTCCGATTGTTTCATATACCATTGAACACAATCCCTTCTTGCTACTGTACACATAACTCATAATTGATAATATATACATCCAAGGGGCAGATCCTACCTCTTATATCTGCGAAGGCTATAGATATTAAATGTCCCAAGAACCTTGTTGTCAGTGGTTAGGAGCCTATAAGCACACTTGCCTATTCTACTGTCCACAGTATACGGACCCTGATATAAATGAAAAAACTATACATAAACTTAACATTGGCATCGATAAGCGAGGAATGCGTACCGCAATAAAATCTAACTACGTCTAGAATCCACTCTATCTCACACACAAACATTCATCCCATTCGGTCACACGAGAGTTATACAAACTTTCATTCAGAACAATCGTAACAAAGAAATCCCTATTTCTGAAATGCGTGGGAATCTCACAATATTTACACTTCCACAAACTCATAATGCAAGCAAACAAATCACATACTTTTTCACACATTCCACCTCGATATCACTCAGCACGTCGTTCACATCATTCACACAACTCTCAGCCTTAAATAAAACATTACTCACTCCCTTGAAAAGACTTTCCTTCATCTCACGCACACTTCCATTCTCACTCACGTTCACTCTATTATTGGAATTCTTACCATAATTCACTATAATGTTGCTATCATTACCACTTAATGATCCAACAATTAAACCATCTTCACCACCTTCCATATCAGCTCCTACTTGCACCACTTTCATGCTAACAACACTGCTACTTTCGACTCTCTTATCAGAAGTTTCATTAATCTCAAAGTCATCATTTTCACACATAATGGGCCTAACTTTACTCTCCTCACGTAGACTTAAATCAACAAAAACATCCTCATGATGTATACTCTGTGAACACTCTTCACTTACTAAACAACCTTCATCAACTTCACAAAAAACTTCACTTTCAATTTCAGAAACTTCCACAAGATTTTCGATCGCAACACCGCTGTTACCATCACCACTAGTACAAAGTAAGACATCCGACACATCATTCTTACTTTCATCACGCCCCCTATACACAAAATCTCCCTGAACACAAAACACATGGTCATACAATAATTCCTCTTTCACGTCTACCTCGTAACTTACCTGTTTCATCACATGAATAGGCATTTCGGTATCGGACTGCCTATCTGACCCAACTAAGAAGTCCGATTCCGGTTTAAATTACTTGATGTGGACTGTTCACTATTATCATGTCTCGGCACTTGATCTGGAGGTCTTTGATCCGTACGCCCCCTACTTTCTGATTCCCCTTGATTAGGTCTTCTGCCAAAATATTCCTGGTGATTACCTCCTTGATTAGAGTGTCTGTTTCCCCTTCCGGAATTACCACCCTGATTCCCTTGCCTAGAATGACTGAAATTCTGATTATTCCTATCTCCCCCTAGCTGATTACCTTGTCTCCCATTATCCCCGTAATTCCTACCTTCACTTTGCCTAGTCCTCCCCTGCCCTTCCAAAGCATCAAACCTCTCTAACAGCTGCTCTAATTCCTTAATCGTAACAATATTCTGCACACATGCAGCTAATCCGACCTTCTCAGGAAAATGCCTCAACATCTGGCGGACTGTATCTCTCTCCGATGCTAGACCTTCAATATTCTGGCTGATCAGAACATGCGCTAAGAAATACTCCGTCATAAATACACCTTCCTGAGGTTTATACTTGCCAAATAGCACGCGATCTCTTTCCCTTCCCTGAATAGCTTCACTCCAAAATTTAGAACTAAATTTCTCCGTAAATTCCTCTAAACTCGAAATATCCTGTCTATAAACTTGAAACCAGGATCTCGCTTCTCCAACAAATGCAATATCCAACATCTCATCAACCATACTCCATTCGATCAAACTATCGTCAAGATTCTTGGAAAACCGTTTCTCCACCGTTTTCAAGAATTCCATCGGATTAAACTGCCGACCATTAAACTTGGGTAATTCAGAGTCCTTCATACAAGGTACGTACCTATTACATATGCTGCTACCTACTTGGATTTGACTGATCTCCTGCCTTAATTTCACATGACATGATTTAATTCCTTCTTCCACTACCATTCTGGCATTTCCTTCTACTGACTTGAGGTCATCTTTTACCGACTTAAGGTCTTTCTCCAATTTCTCATTCTTCTCATCTATTCGCTTCACTAAAACATTCTGACTGGTTTTCATTCTGTCTATTTCTTCGACTTTATCTTCCACTATTTTTATTCTTTTATCACATTCCTTGCTGTTTTCCACAAATTCCTTCCTAACTACATTAAATCGACATTCGATTTTCTCGGTCAGTTCCAAGCATTGAGCTTCTACCTTATTGTTGACTTCCTGAATTTCCCTGTTTTGATGGTCAAACTTCTGGTTTAATTCATCTATTCTACCATTTACAGCACTACTTAAACTATCAATTTTACTAGACAATTCAACACTAGCTAAATTTAACTCCAGTCTTGCCTAAGCCACGGACGAAGGAGGTCGCAGTGAGCTGTGGGTCCCGAGAGGGGGAGTGGAGTTAGAGAGTGTGAAGTGCTGGAAGGTCGCCGAGAAGTGGGCCGATAATGATTGGCATAGAGCAGTACAGAGTGACGATAGGAAGATGGCAGAGAAGAATGAAGAAAGAAGAAAAGAAGCCAGGTGGGTGTAAAATGGATATGGAGAGGAAAGGAGAACTATTGTTATCGACAGCAGTGATTATAATTTTATTATGTATTGGGGGGGTCGAGTTGAACCCAGGCCCGTCATCTGGTAGAAATGAGGATAGGGAAAATATGGATGCAATCAAAAGAGCTGTAAGGGAGGTGTTGACAGAAGTTTGCCCTTTTGGGCAAATAAAAGAGATGATTGAAGAACAAACCAGTAAGATTGAAGAAATGGAAGTATGGATAAGAGAAAAAACGGACGACATCGTTGCACAGGCGAGAAATAACACCGAGGAAGTGGTAGCATTAAGGGAAAAAGTAGGAAGACTTGAAGAGGAGAATTGCAAGTTGAAAGCAGAAGTGGAAGCAAATACTTTATACAGAAGGAAGAAGTGCTTGTTTATTTATGGAGTGCCTGAGGAGTCGAGGGAAGGCAAAGTACTTACTACTTATAAAGTAGTGGACCTTATACAGGGGAAAATGAAAATAAATTTTAGTGAAGTAGATATTGACGATGTGCAGAGAGTGGGGAGAACTAGAGGCAACAGGCCTATAAAGCTACAATTGTTTTCAACGTTGATGGCGGATGTTGTGTTAACAAATGCGGGAAACGTCCAGAGGGAGAAAATATGGATAAAGAGAGACGTTGGAAGCGACGCGATCAGAAATGAGAGGATTCTCAGAAAACACAAGATACTGGCTGTAAAACAGGGGCTGAGGGCAACTATTAGAGGTCAAAATCTAGTGGTGTCAGACAGAAGCTGGAAGAGGATCTGGTCTGCGGATAGATTGATGGAGTTAGAGAAGTCAAGACAGGCCGAAGAAAAAGAGTGTAGTCAGCGATTAGTGGAGAGAATAGGCAAAATACCAGAAGTAACAGTGTACCGTGTGAAGAGAGGCAGGGAGAAATGACAAGTGCTAACGGCAAGGAAAGAGCAGTGGACGGACAGTGCAGTCGAGAGGCTGAAGAACAAATGGGTGATGGGGGCAAGAAGAGTGAGCAGCAAGAAGCTGAGAGAGCCGAGTGTAGTGGTGTAGCAAGACAAGATCAGGGTAAAAAAGTAAGGTCAGTGTTAACCCGGGAGATTTTCGAGCAGAATCAGAGTTTTAGCGGAGGGAGGAATAGAAGCTTAAGGGACATGTGGAGAGTTGCGCAAAGTAATGAGGGTATTGTAACAAGAAGCAAAAAACAATAATATAGCGAGTAAGTAAATAATGTAGTGTTGAGGAATGAGTGTTTGGTATTTGTAGGTGAAGATGAAGTGATATTTTGAAGGTTGTGATGATGTATGAGTGTATGGTATTTGTAGATGGAGATTTATTTGATGGTAGACGAGTGTGTGTTAGAGCTGAAATGTGGTGTTGGAAGTAGAGGTGGTATATGTTGAAATGTGGTGTTGGAAAGGTATGGAGAAGTGAGGGTGTACTCATGAGTAAGTTGTATCTAATGTGATGGTATATGAGTGGGTGGTATTTGTAGATGTTGAAATGTGGTGTTGGAAAAGTATGAAGATGTAGTGACGTAATTTGGCTATTTGTATGTGGAGTTGGTGTTGTATGAGGTGTTATGTGGTGTGGGAGAAGTGGTGATATAAGATAGTGGAAGGCAGAAGGTGAGTGTAATTGTCGGAGAAGTAGAAGTGGTATATATAGAAATGAGGTGTTGGAAATGTGGCTATGAGGTGATGTATGGCTTGGTATTGAGATGGTTTATTTACGGCTGAATTCGTAGGAGTTGGGAGGTGGTATTATTGTATTGGTGTCTGGTATGAGTATTGAATTTTTGGAGTTGGAGAGAGATGATTTTATTATCATTTTGTAAATTTGGGTTTGTTTGTGTAGAAGGGACGAAGAAATATGATGTTGGAGAGGTGTTGGTATATGATTACCGAAATTTTTTGGAGATGGAGAGGTAATTTTATTATGGAGTGCTATGATGGAATGAAATGAAATGAAGCAATGTTACCAAGGATTTGTAAAAGTTGTGGTATGGTGGATTGGAATGTAATGAAGGAATATTGTTGTTATTATGGCTGGTTTGGTATGCAATCGTGTAATGTTGCTGTGGTAGTTTATTTTGGAGTAGGTCAGGGAACAATAAAGGTGATGAAAATGCTGAAGGTAAACATAGGCATGGTTGGCCTGAGCACACCAAAGCAGAGTAGGTCAAACAGAAAAACAATGGCGGTGTGGGAATGTGCTGAGTAAGAAAGGAGAGTCGGTGGAAGGTGTAGTCTTGCTCCGGGATCGCATATGTGATATTTTAAGTTTATTATTTACTGCAAGTAAGGCAAACGGTTCATAGAGGGAATCTACCGTTGGCCAGCTGATTATTAATATTATTATTACTTTATTATTATGATTATTATCATTATTTTATTATATTATTATTATTATTATTATTATTATTATTATTATTATTATTATTATTATTATTATTATTGACATCACTATTATTATTTTATATGTGGGTAGGGGGTATTTTATATTTAGTTATTTATTTATTTATTTATTCAAATAATTATTTATATGACGTGATAGTGTAGAGTGGCTTAGGAATTGAGTATTTTTTAGAAGGGAAGCATGGACGTGCCATGGGGAAAAAAGGATGGCTGCCGTGGTGACCTATATTTGAAGGCACGTTTCCGGAGCATCTGATGGACTCCATGGCGCGCCCAAAGGAGTGCAGGATGGCATGTGGTTTTCTCTCCCTAGTCATGTATAAAGACGGAGTGGGGGTGGGCCCATTCCAAATGAAGAAGGGGGTGGGAGGGGCCCACGCAGATTAGAGTTAAGAAGATAAGATGGGAATAGAGGAATAGGAGAAGGGAGCGGCGCCAGTGAAGTGGATGGGCCGCATTGGATTGGTGAGAGGGAATCACATTGTCACCTGTGAGGATTATGAGGCCACGGTCGCTTCCTTCCCACTCCTAGACCTTCCCTGTCCCATCGTCGTTATAAGACCTACCCGTGTCAGTGCGACGTAAAGCAACTAGCAAAAAAAAAAAAAAAAAAAAAAGAATAAAAAAAAATAAACCAACAAACCTGGGAAACAATTGCCAAGGACCGTTTACAATGGCAGCAAAGTGTCTGTGCCTCTGTTCAACACTTTGAAAAAGAACACCACAGACATGAAGATATTAAGTGACAGGAACGCAATCTTCGCCAAACCCAACCAAGATCTCCCCGTCCCTCAGCTGCGCGATGTGTGGACGTATGTTCTGCGCAAGAATTGGCCTGTACAGTAACCACAAGTTTAAACACAAACTGCTTTGAATTGAACTGAGCTATTAGCCAGGAAATCTGTAAACTCGGAAATGAGTAACTGCTGCCACCGATGGTACTAACATTGTTGTTAATTTAAGTATGTGGAGTAGTTAATAGGCTGTGCTACTATAGCTGTTGTTCATTTAAAATATGTGGATTACTTGATGGTCTGTGCTAATAGGTGTTATTAATTTAAATATATGGAGTAGATGATAGAATGTGGTGCTACTACTATTCTTTATTTTGTATATATGAAGTAACAGGTGCACTGTGTCCGTAATGCTGTTGTTTTTTCATGTGGAGTGTCTGATGAAGTGAAAAATGCAGGTAGTATGTATAGGTACTTTAAGGCAGAAACAGGTTCCAAGAAGGGTATTCCAGGAATCATTAATGAAAAAGGGGAGTGAGTATGCAAGGATCTTCAAAAGGCAGAAGTATTCAGTCAGCAGTATGTAAAGATATTTGGTTACAAGGTTAATGTACAGATAGAGGAGGTGACTAATACTAAAGAAGTATCAGAATTTACCTATGTCAACAATTACATTTACAGTAAGATGCAAAATCTGAAAACTAGAAAAGCAGCTGGAAGTGATAATGTTTCAGGGGATATACTAAAGATAATGGGATGGTATATAGTACCATATCTGAAGTACTTATTTGATTATCGTTTGTATGAAGGAGCTATACCAAATGAATGGAGAGCTGCTATAGTAGCCCCTGTGTATAAAGGAAAGGGTGATAGACATAAAGCTGAAAATTACAGGCCAGTCAATTTGACATACATTGTATGTAAGCTTTGGAAAAGCATTCTTTCTGAATATATTAGACATGTTTGCAAAATTAATAACTCGTTTGATAGAAGGCAGTTTGAGTTTAGGAAAGGTTATTCCACTGAAGCTCAACTTGTAGGATTCCAGCAAGATATAGCAGATATCCTGGATTCAGGAGGTCAATTGGACTGTATCGTGATTGACCTATCTTAGGCAAGTAATAGGGTGGATCATGGGAGACTACTGGCAAAAATGAGTGGAATTGGACTTGACAAAAGAGTCTCTGAATGGGTGGCTATGTTTCTAGAAAATAGAACTCAGAGAATTAGAGTAGGCGAAGCTTTACCTGTCCCTGTAAAAATTAAGAGGGAAATTCCTCAAGGCAGTATTATTGGACCTTTTTGTTTTCTTATATATATCAGTGATATGTGTA
This sequence comes from Anabrus simplex, assembly GCF_040414725.1. Taxonomy (NCBI): domain Eukaryota; kingdom Metazoa; phylum Arthropoda; class Insecta; order Orthoptera; family Tettigoniidae; genus Anabrus; species Anabrus simplex. Next base: position 42,290,944 of record NC_090266.1, on the reverse strand, counting down.
AAGAAGTGGAATCAGAGGTAAGGCTTTTTGCAGATGATGTTAATCTATACTGGGTAATAAATAAATTACAAGATTGTGAGCAACTGCAAAATGACCTCGATAATGTTGTGAGATGGACAGTAGGCAGTGGTATGATGATTGTACTGGGTTGTACACCTCTACGCCGCAATTTTAAATCTTCTGCCAGTAAAGTACTTCTCTACCGGAGAAACTCTGAACTTTAACAACTGAATTAATTCAACAGTTCCTCAGAAGATGCCATTGTGTGTATTTTGATTTGTTTTGGTTCTTTTGGTGGATCAAGAAGTGTGGACATTCTCTCATAGATGTCACTGCCTAAAGGAAAATCTAGGATCATGCACCCTGGTGCGAAGGAATGAACTTTCTCCAAGATTTTGTATTCAAATTTTTTGTCTTTACTAAATTTTGTTCTTTCATTTGTGGGTTGGCTATATTAAGCTTTCTTTCCGCCAGTTTTGAATTTAGCCAATCAGTAATTTCTGTAATTAATTTTCCTCCAATCATAGCTTTCTTCTTCGAATTTCCATGTGTAACTCTTAGCTACCCAATAAAGTTGAGTGGGTGTGTCTTTATTATTCATGAAAGGTCTCAAATCTTCCACGAGGGTTTAAAACTGCTGATTTTCTCGGCTCTTCACCACTCGAACAACATCTAGCTCTGTGTGCGAATATGTAGCATGGGGCGGGAAGCGCCCTTTCTTCTGGCAGCAGTTCTTCAACAAGGTAATGGCCGTTTAACATCTTTATTTCTTGCCAGCTCAGCAGTTTATCTCTCGGGGCAGGTCCGAAAACTTTAATATGTAAACTATCCTTTGAAACATGTAAGTCTTTCCGGTCTTTTCATATAACTTTAACTGTAAATAGGGGATAGAGAGTGCCTTACCCTCTCGAGCTCCCATTCATCTTGAATTTGAGGTGACTACATTTTTGTAACCGTTCTTCTATTCCTTCTTCATGTGTTAAATTTATTCTGTATTCGTGTCACTTCCATAGTATGGGAATAGCCGCTGCTTATTGGCCTAGCGTCATTTAGGTTTTAACAAGCTTCATGTAGGAGTGCAAGGTTATGCCTCCACTCATCTTGGTATTGTGGGGCCATTTAATTAATCTGTTCTTTTCCACGAAGGCCCAGTAGATTGGGTACGAGATACCCCTGTTTATATTTGTAAGATGTGCCTTGATGGCAGTGAATTCTGAAGTCTAGGTAATGCCTTTAACAGGCTTGAAAAATTGAGAGTGGGTTAGCTCTTTTCTCTTGTGGTAAACGTGCCTCAGAGAGGCTTGAGATTTAAAGGTGGGAGCAAACGCTCCACTGTATTGAGGGAATTTCTGCCCTTTGGTAAGATGTCGATTGTGAGCTGAGTGCTCAGGAATTGTAAAAATTAGGGCTTGTGGCCCAGATTGTCAAAGTCTATCTAAATCTTGGCTTTCTTGATCTTGTACCTGATTTAACTTGTTGTTATTTGTTGTTTGTCCAAAGTTTATATCTATCTGTTAAGTTTGGCTGTTCTGAAAATATAACCTTTATTTAAATTTTAATTCATCTTTCGAACTTGTAGTTAGACCCATTCCAGCCCACACCTTCTTTTCACCTCTGCCTTCCACGGATAACTCCGTAACAATGATAAAGTCAGGTTGTGAGATTCACAAATAGGAAAAGTCCTCTTAGTTTTAATTACTTTGTTGATGGGGTGAAAGTTCCCATTGCGGATCATTGTAAGTACCTAGATCTCAGTGGCAGCTGGTGGTTTAAAAGTTCAGTGGTGTACAATTTTTACCATTAATATGATTACAGGCTAATTTTCAAATCCAGATACATCAACAATACCTTTTATTATTAAAAATAAAACAAACATTTTACATTTTTATTTTCAGGAATATTACTACAACCCAGTAATATTTTTTTCATTTAAAAACTCTTTTACCATATTGAAATGAAACACTTTGAGGTAGCCTAATTCTGGTATTGTATCTGGTTTCAAAATTAAATGTCGCGTGGGCCTACCCATTCGTTTCACCTCGGATTTTTCTTCGGCAATCCGTTGCCGAAACGGCTTAGACATTAAAGACTGCACCGAATTCATGATCTGGCAAAATACCACTAACTGATGAAAACACACAATAATAAAAACACACATGCTGACATGAATGTTTACACAGTGATATCAATAAGCTAATTTGCTTGTATGCACATAACTAAGCTCACAACTATACTGAAAGAAATGGCGGTTTTTATTTTCAAATTTAAAGCATCCAGCAGATGAACTTCTGTCCAATGTCGCTAGGTGACATCCCTGTTCTATAACAGACTCTCACGTAGAGTACCAACGGTCTCTAGAGGTTTTGGTAGTAGTTCGTTATGTAGAAGCACAGCCGCCTGGATCCCTCACTGCGCTCCAAGGAGCTAGCTAGAGCAACGCATCAAGTCGGCCGTGGTAGGAGGAGCCAAGTTGATAAACCTCCATTTAAACAATGTATAAGAAGCCACGCCTATCTTTTCCCCTCCCCGCGCACCTCACTAGCAGCCTAATAAAAGCACCCCTCGATCATCCTACCTCAGGTTGACTCTCTGCTGCAAACTTTTCGGCTCCTGCAGTGAACATCTAAGCGTACCGGCTTTTATAGTCTCCTGTAGTCAATATTTTCTCTTTCAAGCTCTTGAAAGGTTTGCTTGTTGAATGAAAATACAGTAGTTGAGTAATCCAAATGATAAAACTTTACCTGAAATAAACATAAAAAAATTAATAGGGGTAGCACAAACCTGCAACCTTATGGAGAAACCGCCCCTGCTAGATCTTAACATAAGGAAAGATCTTCGTTGGGGTAATCACATAAATATGATTCTAAATAAAGGGTACAAATCTCTGCATATGGTTATGAGGGTATTTAGAGGTTGTAGTAAGGATGTAAAGGAGAGGGCATATAAGTCTCTGGTAAGACTCCAAGTAGAGTATGGTTCCAGTGTATGGGACCCTCACCAGGATTACTTGATTCAAGAACAAGAAAATATCCAAAGAAAAGCAGCTCGATTTGTTCTGGGTGATTTCCAACAAAAGAGGTGCATTACAAAAATGTTGCAAAATTTGGGCTGGGAAGACTTGGGAGAAAGGAGACGAGTTGCTCGATTAAGTGGTATGTTCGGAGCTGTCAGTGGAGAGATGGCGTGGAATGACATCAGTAGACAAATAAGTTTGAGTGGTATCTTTAAATGTTGGAATGATCACAATATGAAGGTAAAGTTGGAACTGAAGGGGACAAATTAGGGCAAATATTTATTTATAGGAAGGGGAGTTAGGGATTGGAATAACTTACCAAGGGGGATGTTGAATAAATTTCCAATTTTTAGCAATCATTTAAGAAAAGGCTAGGAGAACAACAGATAGGGAATCTGCCACCTGGGCGACTGCCCTAAGTGCAGATCAGTAGTGACTGATTGATTGAGTGTGCTACTAGTGTGGGGGGTGACAGGGACATTCATAATCGAACGCAGATTGTAGCAATAGCAACAGATAACGCAGTCAACAAAGAAGTGTTTCCCATCTGCGAGAGAAAAGTGGAAGAGTATGAGAATGCAGCTGCATGTAGGAGCATTTTACATAGATGGCACTACATAACCTGTGCAGGGTTACAACAGGGGCAGATCAACGCACTGAAACCAGCCAGTAAGAGGAAGAGAGAGGCCTATTAAGATAACGTGAAGTTCATATTATGCAATAAGTCGAAGTTGAAATTAATGTTTTTAAATCATCTGTGTGTAAGATTTCATTCTATAAAAAGCAGGAAAAAACTTAGAAAAGGAATTAGAGGAGACGAGAACTGAAATGAATAAGAAAATACATGATTTAGGTGAGGCACTCAAGACCCTCTCAAACAGAAGCCAAAGAAAGGCCTCTATCGTCCATAAAGATAATGGATTGCGAGACACCATGATAGTCAAATTCAATAAATCTACGTGCAACAACCCCATACGACCAGTAGAAGTCAATCAGCTAATTCAAGAAATCTGAGAGAAGGATGGAAAATTCCACAAGACAGTACCGTCAGACCCCACAACTAAGGAAGGCCACAAGACAGGTGATGAGATTGGAAGAGAAGTAGAGGTGAATAGCTTTGATTTAATTAAAGGAAGGAATAAAGGATTAAAATAAAGAATTATAGTAGGAACAAGCGACTCCCCAACAGCTTTGATGTTACAAGCCAGGAAAAAGACTTTGTTGATGTACGGTACTAAGTTCGCTTATCACGACAGACAACAACTGACAAAGAAGAACGTAGAGGGAAATGTGACTTGAGAAGCCCAGGCTTCTGGAAGAGAAGAGTTGTAGTGAGGCCTTTTCGTGCACCAAAGCAGAGACAACAATACAGGGGGGAAGACCTCAAGTGAGCCAGTCAGCTCTGTCAAATCAAAGATAGAATGGAAAAAATAAATAACGACTTATCTGCGGAATGTTGAAAGACTAGCCAATGTCGCAAAAGTGTTTCTAGATAGTTTTTTTTTTTTTTTTTTCGAACAATACCATATAGTTATAATGAGAGATATTCTATTAACCTCAGAGTGGGAAGAAAGTAAAGCCTACACATTAAATGTTTTAGCACAGCAAGGATCTAAAGGAAGACCCAAAGGAGGTATCACATGTATTTTGAAACCTAACCTAGCACCTTTCAAGTCATGCATTTTACAGACAAGGCTCTATTAGCAAGATCAAAATTATGCAATCATGTGTGTATGAAAGTTGGGATAGAAGTCATTGCAACTATTATTCTTTTTGCAGATATGTTAGTGGATCACAAACTGCTATTTGTTGCATGGCAGTTATGCAGGCACAGTGTGTATTCACAATAACAGATGGCTCTGCAATTGCAGGTAATAGCACAGAGAGTACTGTGAAATCAGTCATGTGAGATGGAAGTAACCCATGCTGAGCAGCAAGCATACATCAAAATAGCTGTTCTCTGTGGGGAGAAATATGAGAGAATGACACAGTGAATTGGTGGAATCCCCTGGAATTAATGTCATCCCATAGTGTACAGTAGTATGGTGGGTAGGAAAGTTTCAATACGGACGTGTGGCAGGCCAGTGATCAGCAACGCTTGGGGCAACCTGTCAGTTTGTGCCACTTTGTTTCACATGGCAGAACAGTGAGGGTAGTATTACAGGGGTTTCCTGGTGCAACTGGTACGACATGGTGTTCAGGAGAAATGTTAATATCTTGGGGACTGTGCAGTCATAGTGCACAACAATTCTAAGTCACATAAAGCAGAATATGTACGGTGGCAACTGTGAAGCTCGGTCTGGGAAGGATTGGAGCACTCGTCGTACTCTCCTGACCTTTCGCCATGTGACATTAATAATAATATTTTATTAACGGAAATACCATTTTACATAACAGTAAAGAAGTATAGAAAAAACACAGTAAAAAGAAAGTTCAATGGAGTATAAGTAGAAAAAATATGTACAGATATATACACAGGATATATTACAAGTAAGCACAGGAAAGTAATACAAATGTAATACAAAACAGTAAAAAGAAAGTTCAATGGAGTATAAGTAGAACATATGTACAGATATACACACAGGCTATATTACAAGTAAGCACAGGAAAGTAATAGTCAATTCTGGAGATTATGTAAATGAGTTCTAAATTTTGACAATGAGCAGTTAAATATATCAATATCCACTTTGTTTAGAGATCTTGACATTCGTTCAATTGGCCCGTTGAATGCATAGTTAGTTCTATGCCAATTTGTAGACAATGTATTCTTGAACCTTGTGCGTCTGTCTGGTACATGTACATTAATTTTTGCAAGGAGTTGTGGACAATTCACCAAGGAATGAAGCAATTTAAAAATGAAGAGTGTATCCAATAATTCACGGCGTTGTGACAGGCTATGCAGATTTAAGGACTGTTGTAGGGATGTATAATCAACATTATCATATGAGAATCCTGCTCTAAAAGAATATAGATGAATAAATTTATGTTGTACTGAATCTAATCTATGGATAGAGGTCTGATTAGAAGGGTTCCAAACAGGTGTACAGTATTCTAGTATAGGGCGTACCATAGATACATATAGCAATCGATAGGTAGCTAAGTTTGAAAATTCCCTAGAACATCTAGTAATGCAACCCAATCTTTGAAATGCTTTCTTACAAATATTTTCAATATGTTCATTAAATGATAGGTTATAACTGAATAAAACACCAAGGTCATTAACTTGTGAAACAGGAGTTAGAATGTTGTTATTACTAAATTTGTACGGAAATGCTATTTTCTTCTTGTTTTTAAAAGATGATATTATTTTACATTTTTCATGATTAAGTTTCAACCCATTTTGAATACAGTACTTTTCCAGATGATGTAAATCTTCTTGAAGTTTTAAGCAATCAAGTGGACAATTAATTTGCATAAAATTTTTTGCATCGTCGGCAAACAAAAGCAATTTAGAATTCTTAAGTATATTTTTAATGTCATTTATGTAGAGAGTAAAAAGTAAGGGCGCAAGGTGAGACCCTTGAGGAACTCCACTGGTAACAATAATAGGCGCAGAAAAATGATTCCTTATTTTAACAATCTGCAGGCGATTTTTAAGATATGATTCAAACCATGAGAGGAGAGGCCCATTAATTCCGTAGCCCGTTAGTTTTTGCAGCAAGATATCGTGATCGACAGTGTCAAAAGCTTTTGAGAAGTCTGTATAAATGCAGTCCACTTGGGAGTGGTTCTCTATTGCATCCAAGAGAAACTGATAGAATAAAAGAAGATTGCTACAGGTTGACCGTCCTGAAAAGAATCCATGCTGCTCATCAATGATGATGTTTCTAAAGAGAGGTGTGATTTTGTCAAGAATTATTGAGTCAAATATTTTGGAAATATGAGAAGAAATTATAACTGGTCTATATTGTTTTATGTCAGTTTTATCACCATTTTTGAAAACTGGACTAACAAATCCTTTCTTCCATTCCACTGGAAAAACACCTTGGTTTAATGATAAGTTGAACAGATAAAAGAGTGCTTCACATAAAATAAATGAGCAGTACTTGAGCAGGTAAGTTGAAACACCATCAGGTCCTAGAGTTTTCTTTAATTCCAGAGATATCAGTTTGTTGTAAATTTCTGCCTTACTAATGTTTATAACTGATAGATTGACAGAGAAAGGATAATCATATGACATACTACTACTATTCTGATAAGAAGAATAAACAGATGAAAAGTGGTTAGCAAAAAGATTGACAATATTTTCTCCAGTATCTGCTGTAACTTCATTAAGATGCATTGTTGAAGGAATATTATTATATGACCTTTTAGAACTTAGATATTGCCAGAATTTCTGTGGATTGGAAGTAATACTTCGTTCACAGTTGGAAACATACATTGTATAGCAAGATTTAGATTCCCACTTGCATTCATTTCTTAATTTTGAGAAATGCTGATAATCACTATTGAGACCTGATATTTTGTATCGCTTATGTGCTTTCTTCTTTTCAATAATCAGTGACTTCAATTTATTATTAAACCACTTTGGGAATTTGGCAGTCTTAAAATTCCGTATAGGGATGTAAAGTTCCATGCCATAATGTAGTACTGAATAGAAGGTTTCTACTGCTTTATCAATTGATACATTTTGAAACATTACCTTCCAGCTGAACTGTGACAGATAATAATTTAGTCCATTATAGTCACCATTTAAGAAGTCAAAATAAAAACTATCAGCAGGCAAGGAATTGTATAGCTCATTTATAGGTAAAGAAATCTCTAAAGCTGGGTGGTGTCTATCAAGGGGGACAATGCTTTCATTACTAGATTTTACTTCAATGGAGCTGGAGTTACTGAAAACCAAATCAAGAAAGTGATTCAGAAAATTTGGGATAGCATTAAACTGATTTAAACAGAGATAAGAAAAAGTGTCTATAACTAAACTGGACTGCATAGTGTGATTACCTACTAACATAAGGCCAGGAGATGTTTCTTCATTTACTATCCAATTAAGATGTGGTAGATTGTAGTTACCAACTATGAGCAATAAATGGTTGTCAAGATTTGACATAATTTTTTCAACAGCACTGCAATGTTCGAAATATTTTTGGACAGGAGACTTTGGTGGAATGTATACAGCACCAATGATTAATTTTGTGGTGTTAAAAGTCAGGGACACAAACAACTGTTCAACTGTGTTACCGCACGGTATCAGAGTAGGTTTAAACCTCTTGCTAATGCAGATCATTACCCCTCCATGGGATGCCTTCATACTCGTATTGCCAATACTGTGTGACAACAGATGATCCGATTCACACATGGTGCAGCTTGTTCTTCAATGTCCTCACATGTAGTTTCCACTCCATCCTTTCACCTGTATATGTCACATTTTCTAACCAGGCTGGCATCTGCAAGAAAGAACATGGTTGCAATGATTTTTGCCCCAACCCTCATATCTTCAACCAGACCTGAACGGCTGAGAAGTAGTAGAGGAAATAATGATAGCTTCAGAGAAGACAATGCAAAGTAGCACATTGATACTATCAGGGGATATGAATGCTGCACTGATAGACCACATTACAAATTTACTGCAGTCTTGAAATCTCTGGAAGTGGTAGGGATAACTATTGTGAATAACATGGGTCAGATGACATTCATCTGCCATATTGGAGCAAGTGCCATACATGTTGTGTTCACAAACAGACAAGGCATCAAAGTGGTCAGACAGAATATAATATATGAAGCAGTACGGAAACACCTGACGGTAAAGACAAAAAATATTGTGCAAAAGAAAAGATCAATGCCAGAGGATGAAAGGCGGTGAAGTAGGGAGATAGGGAAATATTCACGAACAGGTAAGGGACACTGTAAAGACAAAATATCGAACAGACAGCATATGAAAGAAAATATCTAGGAAAATTAATCCAGCCCTAAGAAAGGAAATGCGCATCACATCTTTCAAGTAGTTAACGAAAAGAGGAAACAGTGATGGAGTAAAAGCAAAATTAGAACAATTCATAAAGAAGGTGTCATCACCTATCTGTGCATCAACACAGAAAGAAAAACCATAGTTTAATAAAAAGTGCTGTTTGCCTCAAAATTTAGCACTAGACAAACTACATTTTTTCAGCAAAATCATTCTTAGCCCAACTTACTGAACTATATATGCAAGAGAAAAAATACAAGTATACCACAAAAGTAGCAAAGAAATCTTTGAAAAAATATGAGTGAAGGAAAGTAAAGAGACAGAATGGAATCCATACAATGCACTGAAGCCCAGACTACACAGGTTCCCACACAACGTACTGATGGAGACATGGAGAGATAATCTGTCCTCAGTGCTTCAAGCATGGGAAATTCACCCAGTTACATGACCCAATGTAATCCCTGACCTGTTCCTGGAGAAGGAAGTGATGACTGCAATCAACAGAGAACAGCAAGGCTAGTGGTCACATCAAGTATACATTGAACTTCTAGAGACAGTCACCCCCCCCAAGCTGAACTCTGGCATAGTAAATCTCTTCAAAGAATGTTTGCATCAAGGAACTGTATCAAAAACCTGGAGGAGATCTATGGTGAAAATGCTTTGTAAAGGGAAAGAAGTTGCCAGGGACCCCAACTCTTACAGGAGAGTTCTGAAAAATAAACTCATCAAAATTCTTACCAAGCTAGTAGCTTAGACTGACAGAAGTAATAGAAGAACATATTCCAGAAGAGGCAGATCCACAACACAAGCCTTTCAGTGTCTACAGTCAGATATAGAAGATGCTCAGTCATCGCCAGGTGGGAAAATACACAGAGTCTTCCTAGATTGTACAAAGGCCTTCAACATTATTAAAAGAGAAATTCTAGTTAGCCAGGCTATATGGAACATACTCAGTAGGAACTATGTATCAATCTTCGACAACATAACATGATCCAACCCCATACAACAGATGATAGGAATCTTTCGAGGGGACCTACGAGCCCCATTCTTTTTACTGTGGCTGCAGCAGATGTTGTCAGAACAATACCAAAATTTGTAAAGCTGTAAAAGTATACAGATGACATGGTGTTGGCTTCAAGCAGCCAAAATAATCTCCAGTGAGCCTTCAAAAGTTCTGAATGGGTAGAAAGAAAGTAATTGCATCTGAATAGTGGTAAGACAGTGATGGTGACTTTTACAAATGGAGGTAAATATTCCCTTTAAAGGCAGACCCTCAACTTTTGCCTGTCTCACCCCTTCAGGTGCCTCACATTACAGACACCAGGGAGCATCTTCACAACCCATGACCAACAAAGAGCGATGGCTGCTGTAAGAGCAAAGAGTGACATAAAGCGTATAACAGGATACAGCGATCACATTGTTTCACCTGGAAGTTGCTCCGGTGGTCTCATATGGGTAGAGAACATGGCTGCATTTGAAATGCAGGCATTTTGCAAAGCTAGAGAAGCATATAATAGGGTAAATTGATCCACCTATTCACATACATATTTACATTGCTAAATAAAACTAAATTTTCATGAATCTGTTATATTCTCACTTAAACTGATTTTCAGAACTAGTTTCGAGCCTTATGGTTATCTTGAGCGTATATAGTCAATTGGTATATTAAAAACATGAAACAGAGTCAGTTTCAGTGAGAATATAACAGATTAATAAAATGTAGTTATATTTGGCATTGTATATAATATATGTACTGAATAGGTGGAGAATGGGTATTACATATAATAATATGTAATAACTGTCAATACAGATCACAAAGAAGCTTTTAGCATAAGAAGCTAGAGACGGTTTAAGTTGATATACATAAAATGAGTTCTTTGGTTATCAAACTTCATTCCTTAATGCCTAGCCGATGCTTTAACAAGAGAACTCTCTTTTGGCAAGGAATTGAGATTCCAGCTGCATCTCCAAACTATACAAGGGTATGAGGAATTAAATGACCTTTATGAGCAAGGATCTCACAGAATATGCGTACATTGTACAACTTGTGACATTTGGTGACCTGATTTTTAATGCATGGTTTTCACCACAAAGTGTGCAGGAACAAGAGTTTCATCAGAATTTCAGTCCATATGCTGGTTATGGGAAAAGTAATGTGATAGATTTCATGTCATGATGTGTGAGAAAGGACACAGTTAACATGGGTATGTTTTTGGGCTGGAGAACTATCTGGAATTAGCACCATCAATTTCCTGACACTACTGTAACTGGGGCAAGCAGGTTCATCATGTAAGCATACTAGGCCAGCAGCATTGTTTATATATTCCTACAAGAATGCAAGCTTTGTGAGAATGATTATAATTTACTACTCCTTGTACTTGGTAGTGATTTGAACATCGATGTGAAGTCAACAGTTGATCAAGAGTTTCTCTCCTTCAAGTGTGATAGACTGGTCCTCGAATTAAAAGACGACCGAGCAATTTCCACTATGAGGAGTAGTACTTGTGCCGATGCAATGTTCAGTCACCATGTAAACCAGGTAACAACTCAACAGCATGTCTTGTACTTTTCCTATCGTTCTCCATTATACCAAGTATAACTAATGTACCCCAACCTATGACTGTAGATTAATGTGTAAATAAATCTTTGTTTCATTCCATCAGTATTGTATTTTTTCTTCTTGAAGTATACTTTATTAAACCTCTACACCCGTGTACTCTATTACAGACACTCACACTTTTCACTTATACATTTTCTCCACTCTGCAGAAGATCACAGAATTGTGATATAAACTTGCTCTCATCTTCTAAGTGCACATTTGTGCACTATACCTATTATTATTATTATTATTATTATTATTATTATTATTATTATTATTATTATTATTATTATTATTATTATTATTATGAAAGAGGTTTAGCTTGTACAGTTAAACTTAGCACTGGAGTGTGGCTTGTACAGTACCAACTCACAAATCTTCTTTATTTAGGAATAATACAAATACTTTTTTCTTTATCTTCTCCTGCTTACCCATACACATGTATGTATGTTTAGTCCTCAGCCCGAAGGCTGGTTGGATCCTCAACAGCTCCACCATTAGCTGTCATAGATGGCCTAGGCATCACTGAAGAGGAGTACTAGGGAAATGAGGAGTGAGGTAGTTTCCCGTTGCTTTCCTCACCGAGCCAGAAGTTGCTATTAAATATCAGTCTGACAAGGCCACCGAAATGCATGCACCAACCGACCCTATGAGCAATATTTTCACACCATTCATAGCAGGGACTAGCTGCAGTCACTTTCATTTTCTCAAAGCCAAGGATAAAGCTGAGACAGATCAATGAAGGTAACAAAATTGCTCTAGCCCATACCAGAAGACATAGTGCACTGTAAACACTAGGTCCCACCAGCAAAGGCATACCCATACACATACTCTATATTATTTTCCATGTTCATTATTTGCATCACAATTTCATTGCACCCTCCCTTAGCTTTGTAAAACATATTGACATGTCACCAGACCAGACACATCAACTTTCTTCCATTTTCAATGTTTTGTATGACTAACGTTTTGATGCCAAGTTTAACACTCTTTTAATGGCAATTCTAATCATTTAGGGGAGCTTCCGTGGCTCAGGGTTAGTGTGCCGGCCTCTCACTGCTGGATTGCATGGTTCAAATCCCAGTCACACCATGTGAGATTTGTGATGGACAAAGTGGAGGCAGACAGGTTTTTCTCCAGGCATTCCGGGTACTCCGGGTTTCCCTGTCATCTTTCATTCCAGCAAGAACCTCCGATATCACTGTTGGGGATTCGAGATGAATACATAAAAACACTACTTTCCAGGAGGGACATACCTTTGCATATCCTTGTATTATGTCACAATTACCACCTCTTGATTAGGCATTGTATATGACACAGAAGGGAATAAAGGCATAGGTATAAAAGTCAGTACTCTACGGTTATAAATTTAGAATAAAAGTCACTCTACACTACCTTTGCGTTTTTTGTAGAACACTCTAAAGATTTGTTGTGGTGGAAGTTGTGCAACAACATGAATTTCTTAAACTGGTTAGTTTGGCTAGAATAACATTGTCACTGAAGAGTTTGAGGGTAGTTTTGGAACTGTTGGAGCTCGTTGCTGATCCAGGTATGATGCCTGAACTTCTATGCAAGATATTCAGTCTTCAGAAGAGTATCAGATCAAAAATTAGATGTATGGCTTTTCAGGCGTTTGCTCTATTCACCAGCATTTCGTCTTAGGTCTGACACTAGACTCATCAGAGTGGGATGTGTCAGACCCTACCCACTGATGCTGGGGTGTATGCAGGTGAAAAATCATCATCATCAAAACGTTGGTTCACTCCTCCCCAAAATGGGGAACTGAACTAAGCAGCTCTTCAGCCAAGAGAAAAAGAAGCATTTACAGAGAAACCGAACAGTAGAGAAGTATGTGTAGTACATACATGTGGGAGAAAGTGTAGCAGGGACGTAGGGGGCCGCGAGCAGACAAGGGGTCCCCCAGGGCGGGTCCACATCGCACCCTCCGGGGCCAACCCCCACTGGGATCACCTTTATTGAGGGCGGAGTGAGGTGTATCTCGGGCGCGCATTTCGAAAGGACTATGTACAAGAGATTACAAGAGTATTGACATAAGAGCATTTACATAAGAGTAGAGGGAACGATATGTGGGTTTGAGGTAGGAGGGAAGTAAGGAGAAGGTTGGTAGTATTGGGACAGGAGGTAATAGAGAGTGGTGGTGATGTTAGAGACGGAAGTGGAAAGGAGGCGTAGAAGTTCCAGTATGGAGAATGGCGATAAAGAAACCGGTTGTGGGAAAGGGAAAGAATGGACCGGTGGCGGTGGGGGGGTGAGTGGCGGGGCAGATTGCTGGCGAGGGGGAGAGACAGGAGAAGAGGCACTGGCCGAATGGGGCGCGGAACGGGAATGTTCCACACGATGGTGCCGACGACGAAGGCGAACACCAGAGGAGACCAGTTGATGGACGGCTTCTTCACTAGAGAGGTGGAGGCGCACCATGAACATAGGACCACGATTGTTGTACATACGAAAGACTCGGCGGGCGGAGATGCCAGCCAGATGAAGGTCGTGCATGATGTCCTCTTCGGGGATGGCAGGGTCAACACCTTGGACGACACAACGCGGTGACAAGAGATGACGGGGGGCCGGTGAAATGGCAGCCGTCTGGTCGTCACAGGTGGAAGGAGTTGTGCCAGTGTTAGCCAAGGGTGAAGCGGGGGATTGCTGGGAATAAGGAGGGGTATTGACGAAGGAAGACGTTGACATAAGAGGGAAAGAGTGGCTGGCGGTGGTAGTAGTAAGTATTAGAGAAGGCGAGGAAGTGTGAGCTGTAGTGGTGAGAGTAGTAGTAGTAGTAGTAGTAGGGAGTGATGTGCAGGGCGGATTGAAGTGAGGGCAAAAAGGAAAATCAGGGAGGGAGACCAGTTGCTGTAGGATATGATCCGGAGTAGGAACCGCTTCACATTTGGTGTCACCAAGAGTGACACCATGTGCCATGATGCCGGTCGGTGGTCCTGGAGATTGAAAAATAGCCACCACGTCTGGAGACGGATGATCATAGAAGCTATCCTGTAGACATAGAATTGCTTCTACGTAGGTGCCCTGACTGCGGAGTTCATCTCGGATGGCAGTTGGGGAGTAGGAGTTGTCCACGCCCTTGATGAGACAGGTAAACATGGGGAAGGCGACAGCCAACGAGGCGTCTGCCAATTTGATTGTCCTTGGGCCGGCTGAGACAGCAACAAGAAGAGGGCCACCCAACCACAAAAATAGTGAGGCGTGACATAAGGTCGGAGATACATGCAGGTGAACTTATCAGAAGCCTTTTATAAGGCACAGTCTGATAACTGCATACGGGAGATAAAACTCCACAATGGAATTAATGCCCGCCTAGCAATTCCAAATGGAAATTCTAAATTCCCATGGAGGGAATTAGATATTTTTCCACCAATAGAGCATATAAAAAATCAGATCAAAAATTATATGTATGGCTTTTCAGGCATTTGCTCTATTCACCAGCATTTCGTCTTAGGTCTGACACTAGACTCGTCAGAGTGGGATGTGTCAGACCCTACCCACTGATGCTGCATACACCCCTTGCCAAGCTGGTTTCTCCTAAGGCAGTCAGTAATTCAGAGGGAATGTCATCAATTCCAGGTGCCTTGTTACTATTTAGGTCACTCACAGCTCTGTCAAACTCTGACCTCAAAATTGGGTCTCCCATTTCATCAGCATCAACAACCTCTTCATGTTCCAGAGCCAAATTATCTACATCCATCCCTCGTACTACGCATGTCCACGCATTTTTTCGGCTGGGTGGCGCTCTTCTCAGCTCCTGCTCAGTCGGCCTAAGAACAATCTCAAGGGCAGACGCCTCGTTGGCTGTCGCCTCCCTCCAATACAATGTATACGTGTCTCATCAAGAACGTGGACACCTCTCATTCTCCAACTGCCATCCGAGATGAAATACGCCGTGGAGCCTACGCTGAAGCAGTTCTCCGCCTTCAGGATGGCCACTCCGGTCAACCTTCTCCTGACGTCGTGGCCTTCTTCCGCTATCCAGGACCGGTAGAAGGAATCATCTCCAATGGCATCTGTCTTTTTGATGTCTCCCATGAAGCGGTCCCTACTCCGGAGCATCTGCTACACCAAATGCTTTCACTTCCCGACTTCCCCTTTACTCCTATTATCAGTCACACCTCGCCCACTCCTACTACTACTACCACCACCATCACTACCTCTACCCACCTATCCCAGCCTTCTTCTTCTTCCACCACTGTTACGTATAGTCACTCCTCGCCTATTACGGCCCTACCTACTTCCCGACCTTCGCTTATCTCCTGTCCTCCCCGCCCCCTGCTGATATGATGCCTCCCGCGGTCGCAGCTCCGCCCATCTCCTGCTGCACCGGAGACGCTTCTCCCTCGGATAATCAACAGTTTTCATCACCGAGCTGCGTCATCCGTGGGATTGACCCTGCCGTCACCGACCAGGACATTCTGCATGAACTGCAACTGAAGGGCATCCCTGTCAGCCGGGTCTTCAGAATCTTCAACACAGATGGTCCGACCTTCATGGTTCGCCTAAGACTTTCTTCCTTTGCCGATGTTGATCATCTTATCACCTCCGGCGTCCCATTTCGCGGGCGAACCCACCGTGTGGAGCCCTCTCGTTCCCCGCCGCGGCTCGTCCGTCCTCCATCTTCTTCACAACCCTCTCCTGTCCGTTCTTCTCCCACCACCACATCTTCTCGCCCTTCCCGCGTCCCGCCACCCACCCCACCACTACCCCACACCACTGTCCCTACTCCATACACCACCTTTACTCTGCCGCCTCTTCCGATACTGGACCTCCTACGTCTACTGGCCACATCTGTCACTAACCTGTCTACAACTCTATACTACTTCCTTCTACAATATTATCCCGTTCCTTCCTCCCACTTTTCACTGAACCCGTCACTTTCTGCTACTCACTATTTGTAATCTATGTCCTATGTAATGTGTTCATGTAACTCTATGTAGCACTTTCTGTAATGCGCGCCCGAGATGCCTTACTATATAATAAATTCTTCCCCTTCTGGTCTTGGTTGGGGTTTTGCTCGTGCGGGGTCCTTTGCGGGTCTTCCCTGGGTTCCGTCTTGCGGTGACCGGTCCCCTTCGCCATTATCAATCGTCGTTCCCCTCCGGTATGTACGATACATACCTTCTTCCATAGTTCCTTTTCTGTTACCTCTTTTTCGATGGCTGAAGAGCTCCTTAGTTGAGCTGATGGCCCGCTCTCCCCCATCAGGGGAGAGAATTGAACATAACTGACTTTATGCTTATGCTTATCTACATCTTTACCTTGATACAACTGTTGGATATGTTCCTGCCATCTTTCTGCTTTGTCTTCTTTCCCTAGAAGTGGCTTTCCATCTGAGCTCTTAATATTCATACACCTAGATTTCCTTTCTCCAAAGGTTTCCTTCATTTTCCTGTATGCAGCATCTACCTTTCCCAGGACCATACAGCCTTCGACATCCTTGCACTTCTCCTTTAGCCATTCTTCCTTAGCTACCTTGCACCTTCTAGCCACTTGATTCTTCAATCGCCTGTATTCTTTTCTGCCCTCTTCATTTCTAGCATTCTTGTATTTTCGTCGTTCATCAATCAGGTCTAGTATCTCCTGAGTTATCCACTGACTCTTAGTTGATGTTTTCTTCCTTCCTAACATCTCTTCAGCAACCCTACTGACTTCATTTTTCATGACTCTCCACTCTTCCTCTATAGTGTTTCCTTTAGCCTTTTCATTTAGTCCTTGTGCAACATGTTCCTTGAAACAATCCCTCACACTCTTTTCTTTCAACTTGTCTAGATCCCATCTTTTTGCACTCTTTCCTTTCTTCAATTTCTTCAACTTCAGATGGCATTTCATGACCAAGTTGTGGTCAGAGTCCACGTCTGCTCCTGGGAAAGTTTTGCAATCCAACACCTGGTTTCTGAATCTCTGCCTAATCATAATGAAGTCTATTTGATATCTTCCAGTGTCTCCAGGTCTCGTCCACGTATACAGCCGTCGTTTGTGGTGTTTGAACCAAGTATTGGCAAGGACTAAATTATGATCAGTGCAGAATTCAACCAGCCGAGTTCCTCTTTCGTTCCTTTGTCCCAATCCAAATTCTCCTACTGTACTACCTTCTCTTCCTTGGCCTACCACTGCATTCCAGTCTCCCATCACAATTAGATTCTCGTCACTTTTTACATATTGTATTAAATTATCTATCTCCTGATATATTCTTTTGATTTCTTCATCATCCGCTGAACTAGTAGGCATATAGACCTGCACTATTGTGGTGGGCATTGGTTTGGTGTCTATCTTGACGACAATAATTCTTTCACTATGCTGGTCATAGTAGCTTACCCGCTGCCCTGTTTTCTTATTCATTATTAAACCAACTCCTGCATTTCCCCTGTTTGATTTTGTGTTGATAATTCGGTAGTCGCCTGACCAAAAATCATGTTCTTCCTGCCAACGTACTTCACGTATACCGACTACATCTAACTTTAGCCTATCCATCTCTCTTTTCAGATTCTCTAACCTACCACAACGATTCAAACTTCTAACATTCCACGCTCCGACTCGCAGAATGTCAGTATCCATCTTCCTGATGATCGCCCCCTCTCGTGTAGTCCCCACCCGGAGATCCGAATGGGGGACTAGTTTACCTCCGGAATATTTTACCCGGGAGGAAGCCGTCATCAGTACATCATTCATACAGAGAGAGCTGCATGTCCTCGGGAGGTAGTTACGGCTGTAGTTTCCCGTTGCTTTCAGCCGTGTAGCAGTATCAACACAGCTAAGCTACGTTGAGTATTATTACAAGGCCGTATCAGTCAATCATCTAGACTGCCGCCCTTGCAACTACTAGGCTGCTAGCCCCCTTTCGATGAACCATTCGTTAGTCTGGTCTCTCAACAGATAACCATCCGATATGGTTGCACCTGCGGCTCGGCTATCTGTATCATTGGGACACGCAAGCCTCTCCACCGCGGCAAGGTCACATGGTTCGCAGAGGAGGAAGTGTAGCATTACAAAAATGTTGCAAAGTTTGGACTGCTAAGAACTGGGAGAAAGAAGACAAGCTGCTCGACTAAGTGGTATGGTACCAATACAAATGGTCCGTTGTTGGACATTATAAATTTTCCTGCTAACGCATTCCTAGTTACCAGTATTTCGGCCCTGTGTGCTAGGTTGGGCTTACCAGTACACCTACCAAGACAGATAGCTAGTCCACACCGTGGAGGCCACTGCGTAGGCTACTTGGAGCCACCGGTAGTGCCAATGCACTATGAGAGACTTTGTCTCATTACCAAAAATTGATGCCTGCTTGGCCATCAGATGATATACGGTATCATAACATCTGTATCATAAGTGGTATGGTCCGAACTGTCAGCGGAGGGATGGCGTGAAATGACATTAGTAGATGAATATTTTTGAGTGGCTTCTTTAAAAGTACTGTAGGAAAGATCACAATATGAAGGTAAATTTGGAATTCAAGAGGACAAATCGGGGCAAATATTCATTTATAGGAAGCTGAGTTAGGGATTGGAATAACTTACCAAGGGAGATGTTCCATATATTTCCAATCTCATTGATATCATTTAAGAAAAGGCTAGGAAAACAACAGATTGGGAATCTGCCACCTGGGCGACTGCCCTAAATGCAGATTAGTATTGACTGATTGGATGAATGATTGTTTGGTTAGGCCTATTGTTTAAGCATTTTCATAAACCTTCTGTAGAAGAAATATTTATAACAGCAATTAGACTTAACGAAAAATTAGTGACAAGTTTAAACAGATTAAGAGCATTCGAAGTGAATGCATGTACGGTATAGCAATCGGTGAAACTTTCGGTACCGGTACCCGGTGGGCGAAATTTCGGTTAGGGATCCAACATGCCGTGGACGACACCTTTAAATCAACATAAAATATAATTCAAATATGCTATATGTAGCATATACCTACAAATTTTTTATTTACTTCAACAGATTCTACACGTTTTTAATACCGCAGATGGGTCTTACATGGATATATCCTCCCTGTCAACATCATTAGGGTCTATGAATATACCTAACCTCAAGTTTTATTGACAACAACTTTCATAATAATTATAAATAATAAATACATTCAGCAAGTAGTCTATATTATAAGTACTATCGATTTTTTGTATAATCTACCTGAGGGAAATTTTATGTCAAGAGCTTATTTATTTGCATGGTCTAATAATATTAGACCTACTAGCCCACTTTTACAATGTACAGAAACATTCTAAATTTATATCACCATGTACGCTTACGGTTTTTTTAAAGGGAAAATACAGTTTGCTGTTCATAAATTTTATTTGTAGCAACATCTTTCCGAGTAGGATTTTACATTTTCCTGCTACATTTTCGTATGTACAGATATTTTAAAAAGTACTCAAATCACCGGCTATTGCCGCCATTCGAATAGTTTCGTTGAATGCCGACAGACAGCGCATGGCTATTTCTGAAATCGAGACTCCTTACGAGAATTATTCTCCTTGCTAATAAGGAGTGCAGCAAGGAATCTAATCAGCCGTGAATTGGATATTTATGCACCATGAGCGGAGGCTATACATGCAGAATGCAGATGTACAGTCTGTAGTGCTGTGTCTCAGTGACCAACACGATCAACGAGTGATTTTCATATAACCCAAGTGTTTTTACTGGGCGGATTATAGCAGCCTAAAAACATCAAGAAGAAGGAGGCTACATTTAAACAAAGCCGAAACAAATAGCTCGTATTTATATTTACTGCATTAGTGTTTATTTGAGATGAACGAGAACGGCTGCATACACCTGAATGATTATAAATCATTAAGGGGTACGAAAACTTATGAAATGATATACACCCATTTTATAGCATGCTCATCAGCTGAAGCCCGGATAAGGAAGGTATGATTCGTCACCTAACTCAAATTGAGTTTTTGAAAAGTAACAAAGAGAAAACCAGGAGGATATTTCTTATTTATCTCGCGTCTTGTCAGGTGTTTTTTAAGATATGAATGTCATTAGACCTTACTGCTCATTTTTTGTGAATTGTTGTGTGCGTACCTTTTCCTTCTCTCCCCGTAACCCAATCACTTCCAATAAATGTCTTTAATTATTGTGACAATGTTGTAAATTACTTTCTTATTTCAGGCTAGTTCGGCGTTCTGTTTCGTATGCAAAAACTTCGGACCTCGTCTACATTCATGTCTTCATTGCATATATTTTGGATGTTATACTGCTGGACATATAAAGGAACATGCCATGCTCAAAAAACATTTCTTAGGTAGTTCACATTTTGCTTTTACAATTGTAGAAGTGTCGCTTAGTTGGTAAACTTCTATTACCCTTACTAAAATAGTTTCTTATTTCAAACTATTTAATAAATTATCCTTGGTTTTGAGTACTGGAATTAAATCATGGTATCATATTTTATTTGTGGTAATATGTCTTTGATATTTTATATTTCAGCTGTAGAATTAGCATATGGAATGATAATGTGCTTCCAGTGTGGAGACTATGTATATGATCAAGATTTTTCATCTATTATTCGAGAGAAAGCTCCAAAAGCTGCAGCATCATTAGGAATATCTGTTGTCTGTCATCCTTGGGAGCCAAAGGTTCATGATGTAAATCTTCTTCAGCTGAATGAGCATAGAAGGAAATTAACAGAAAATTCAACTATAGGTAAACTTTCTTTTTAAGTTCCTGCCTGTTGCTTTGCTGTGTGATATAGGCTACATGCATAGTTCTTTTCTCTTGGTTTAATGTCGTACTAACACATCAAAGGATTTTGGGGCATAAGGATGGGAAAGGGCTAGAAATGGGAATCTAGTGGCTGTGGCCTTAATTAAGGTACAGCCCCAGCATTTGCCTGGTGTGTAAATGGGAAACCACTGAAGACAATCTTGTACCCATCATCTCACAAATGCAAGCTCACAGCTCCATGATCCTAACCGCATGGCCAGTTTGCTTGGTTGTGTAGTTGGTGAACTGTGAGCACTGTTCATAAGGATGGTCAAAACTAGCAATTCCAAAGTGATAGCTATTCTCATTTCAGAAGAATGGAATAATGCTTAGTACATTTGGCTCTGGAACAAATAAAACCCTAACTCTCTTCTCAGTTGGCTACAGCTCCATGATCCTAACCACATGGCCAGTTTGCTTGGTTGTGTAGTTGGTGAACTGTGAGCACTGTTCATAAGGATGGTCAAAACTAGCAATTCCAAAGTGATAGCTATTCTCATTTCAGAAGAATGGAATAATGCTTAGTACATTTGGCTCTGGAACAAATAAAACCCTAACTCTCTTCTCAGTTGGCTACATTGTTAGATGAGAAAGGAGTTGAACATTCAATGTATGGAATATTACCGTTGGGCTTATGGCACTGTATATCTCAATAAAGTTGATTGTAGAGATATGGTGAGATTCACAGGCCAAAAATTGTTCAGTACTCTCCATCATAGGTATCAATTATTTGAAGTAAAACTTCGGTGGACATATTGGTAGAAAGCTGCTGATGTAGTCCGGCTGCCAGGATTTTGATTTTAAATATTAATACCATCCTCTATATGAGTAGCTTATTTTCAAAATGACTTTTGTCCACTTTCCTAAATTTGTGGTAAATAACTAAAAACGTTTTCAGACCTAAAATCTCGATCAGACCCCTTGGAAATCCTTTCTTGATATTCCTTGTGTCATCAGTTATATTTTTTCCCAATATTGTCTGTACCTACTCATCAGTTCTGCTATAATGTGAGAAATTAATTTGGACAAAGGTCATTTTGAAACTAAAGTATGGATAAGAGATAATTTGAAAATTAATACATTGGACAAGAGACTCTTTGATTCTAAAATGAGGATAGAAATGCAATTGCACAATATTAAGCATGGTTAGTAAGTAATATGATGATTGCAATAAAAGTAATAATTAAGTTGAAAATTAAATTGAAGGATATAGTACTGAAAACAGCTTTTATTAATAAATAAGCATTAAAAAGTCAGATATTTCTGTTTGTGTGGTACTCTCAGAATAAATTTCAGGATAAATTAAATAACATTTGTTTAACACTTAGAAAGCAAGTTTCCAATCCTTACAACTCATCAGCATCCTTCATCATACCCCACTCCAGCTCATCCTCTAACACTTCATCACTTGTACAAAGGGCACTAGGAAAGTTTTGCAATATGCAGAAATGGTTGGCTGGACACCCCTGTTATGGTGAGGGATGAAAAGAGGGGTGAAAACCTGTCTAGAAGACAGCAAGGCGCGTCCTTCACACCAGTTGTTACCAAGCAGTGGGATTGAAGGCAAGGTAAGATGTCAGTGTGGTCTAAAGGTGAATATCGCGCAATTATCCGCAACGATTTTTCTTGTGGATTAACTGTTGACCAGTGCCTGGAGGAAATGACTCCTGTGCTGGGGAAAGACTGTCCACATCAGACAACAATTTTCTGCTGGTACAAAGAGTTCCAGAGGGGAAATTTTGGGGTTGAAGACGATCCTCGCTCTGGGCAACCGTCTGAATCAGTGACTGAGGAAAACATTGAAGATGTGAGGAAAATGTTGCAGCAAGAGAGGCGGTGGAATATCAGCAGGTAGAAGAGACCCTCCACATCCCTGCACCAGCTCTTCATTCAATTCTACATGACCATCTCCATGTTAGAAAGGGTTGTTTCCTTTGGGTGCCCCATTCACTTTCAGAGGAACAAAGGGCACATCGAGTGAAATGGTGCTGAAAAATTTTAAAACAGTTTGAAAATGGGACTTCGCGTAATGCCAATAGCATCGTTACAGGTGACAAAACTTGGCTTTATTATTACGATGTCCCACCAAAATCCCAGAACAAGGTGTGGCTGTTTGAAGATGAGGGTACTCCTGTGACTGTGCAAAAGTTAAGGTCAGTGAAGAAAAGAGGATTGCAGTATTTTTCACTAAACGGGGCATCCTGACTCAGGTTGTGCTAGAAACACAAAGGACAGTTACTGCAAAGTGGTACAGTGAGACTTGTCTGCCTCAGGTCATCCAGGCTCTCAAGCAGCTCCATCCAAGGTAACGGCTCAACAATTGGCTCTTGCATTATGACAATGCTCCAGCACATCGTGCTAATGTAACAACGGATTTTCTTGCCAGATCAGGGATGACTGTGCTTGATCACCCTCCATACAGTCCTGATTTTGCCCCATGTGACTTTGCACTCTTCGCAGAAGTGAAGATGAAGCTGAAAGGGTGGCGTTTTGGATCCAACGAGGAGCTTCTGGCAGCATGGGATCAAGAGTGTGAAAATGTAACCGAAGAAAAGTGGCAGAGTTGGTTCAGTGACTGGTTTTGACGTATGGAGAAGTGTATTGAGTGTGGTGGAAATTATTTTGAAAAAGTCTAAAGCATTCACTCACATTGCAAAACTTTCCTAGTGCCCTTTGTATCTCAATTAATTACCGCACTGTAGAAATGCAAATCAGGATATTCCTCCCACCAATCACCAAAATTAAGTTCCAACAGCCTTTTCACACCAGCAATTTTTGAATCCTTTATTGGAACACCAACAGGATTGAATGGTAAAGGTAAACATGAAATGTCCACACTTCATTCACCTCTAACTAGAATAGGAGCAAATGGAGTCACCCCTTGAGTAATGATGAATCTCTTTGCTGTTGCAAATTTGAAATGCCACTGCCCAGGTTTCTTCATGCTTTGTTGTGACACAAGTTTCCAGTCATATACAGGCCAATCATTTCCCATTCTGAAAACTGTTGCATGGTTACCAAAGAACTCCCAATATCTTTCAGGCTTGATAATTATATCAATATCACGGAGTTCAAGTTCTATCCATCCAAAAACCATATCTGGTGGTATGTAGGAGTGTCCTGGCATGGGAAAAAGTACATGCACTTCCTCATGTGGCGTGGAGCACAGTTTGCAAGCCAGTACATCAGTAACGTATGCTGGGATTATGATGTGGGCTACCACTAGACTTAGGTTAACCCTTTTCGATAGTTGGTTTAGTGAGCATCAAGCCTTATGAGATTAGAGCTACAGTCAGTAGCCAACGGAGTAGCCTTCTGTGTTGTCAGTGCTGTTTCACAAGCTACTCCTGTGGTCTCTTCTACTGTCAATAATCAACACCTGATCAGTGCAGATGCTAGCCTAAGGTTTAGCAAATTGAAGTTCGGCTTTGTGGCTAAATGGATAGAATGCTTGCCTTTGTTCCGATAGCCCTGGCTCAGTTTTCAGAATCAACCCCTCATACTGTTAATTCCCCTGGCTTAGGAACTGGGTGTTTATGGCATCTTCACCATTCATTTTATCCTCATTAGGTCACCACCAAGCCTATACAGATGCCATGCACCAAAATTTTGAATTGTACAGTGGTCATACCCATCATTCACTGATTACTTAGCTTCCTCGAGAAATCAGTTGTGGTGTCCGACCCATGATCATTGGTTCGATTCCAACCAACAAAAGAGAACACTAAAGCTGAAAAATTGCATTTGATTTTGGCAGATCTACCAATAAAAAGAAAACTATATTACTCCTATAACAGCAGCCCTGCTGTGTCTTCCTACAAGGATATAGACGTACGGGAGTGAAATACCAGCACTCTGTTATCTATGAGTATGAGGTGAGGAAGTATATACGATGAGTAACGCATGTTTGATAGTTAGCAGTGGCGATCTTACGGACCGAAGCCTAGCACACCTACTCCCCGGTGCCTGCTGCTATCCCATATATAGAACAAGCCGTGCGAGGTGAGTCTGGGCTGCATAATCAGTCTCCGATGCCTTGTTCTCGGTAATACGTGTGTCGTTTTTTCTCACTGCTTTCAAGTTTTGTGAATGGAACAATGTGTCAGATGCTTACATTATAATGTGCTTTAGATTTCCATCATTCTCATTTGAGGTTTGGCCTTCACAGATAGCCTTGGTAGCCCTCAGTATACGCCACTGCAGTACATGATCATACATATCATTGAGGAATTTTTGTTCTGCCCCCCGCATCCATCCACAAACATACAGAGGGTGGAGGAGCCTTCAAAATCCATGTTATTTAATCTGTGATAGACAGCAGATGAAATCTGTGCTGATCCCTTGGCTCCATCTGCCTCAGTCCACGTGTAAATGAAGACCTTGTCTTTGGGCTGCTTATCATTGGACGTACCTTCACATATTGTAAAATTATAGATGTACATCTGTCTACTGCAGTAGGCAACCTGATCAGGTACCCTGGGGAGCACTTGATTTTTTTGACAGTCAAACAAAATTGTTATCTTTTCATCATTCTTGGCTCATAGTTTTGAAAAAATGTATCACTTCTTTTCTTGTGTACTTCAAACTCTGCAATGCAAGATGTATCTCCAGCTTGTATTTTATATTCATACTGAATACATTTTGAGCATTTATCAACAGGTGGTAAGCCAAAACTTAAGTTGTATTCATTTATGAATATGTCATAGAAATAAGAATATGGGACTTTACAGTTCTACGGTAGTATTATCATTGTACATTGTACAGTTTTTCTGAACTGAAAGATAACTGGGCAAATATTGTCTCATTTTATCTGATGCACGACAATAGTGTTTCTCCAATGGAACAAGTCTTTCGATGAAAGACTTCACGGCAGCCCTTTTGTTGACAAAGACGTAAGATTTGTGGTCTCCACCCCTATTCTCCCTTGGCAACTGTCCACTTCTAAAATGCTTACTGCAGACCCGCTGAGCCCACTTCTCACTAATACATAGAATAGAGCAGAAGCTTTTCTTGTATACCTGAACAAGCTCTGTTTTTCCATTTGTAGTCTTAGGGATCAGGAAACGATTAACTGTTACACAAACCTGCTTTCATTCCTCTCGAGGTCTTGCACGATTGGGGGATTCACTTTGTGTGTACATGAGGACAAGTGATTCTCCAATATGTTTACAGTCGGGAAGTCGTGGTAAAATTTGGGGGAATAACAGTTCATTTTCTCCACCGTTCTTTTCCAAGTACTCTTCTTTCTGTGCCTTTTTTGACCTTCACCCTTAGAATAAGATATGATCTTGGAACTTCTGATACTGTCTTAATTAGATTGTTCACTTTCCATTCTGTAGGCCACTTGTTCTTGATCACTAACCTGGCAGAATAAAAAGAAAATCACTGTTGAAATCTTTGATGTTATTCACTTAATCCGCTACAAAGGTGCTACTGCTGATCACCAACTTCCAGAGAAGTGTACAAACATAACCTATCATTAGAAAGTAAGATATTGCTATTCTAGATGATCGTCAGGCCTGCCACTCTGAGAATTTTCTATTATACGAGGAGGAGTCAATGAAATGTATATCAAAATGTGCTCTTTCTCCTTGGTCTCTAGGATACTTACCAGATGGACAAGAGACATTTTGAAACCTAACAGGCTTGATGCTTTTAATATCACATGGGAAGATGAGCTATTTTAATCTCAAAATGAATGTTTTATAAGTCGCACATTTTGCTATGAACAAGAGCTGTTTTGATTCCAATAGCTGTATTTAAACAGTTTTTTTGGTAGTTTCTAGGACGTTTCAATGCAAAGTGATGGTAGTATTATGTATAGGGAAGCTTAAGGAATGCACTGAGACAACAAACTAAGTTTCGACCTAAGTAAGACATAGGCCGTTTTGAAACTGACCACCTCATATGATAAAGCTTTCTCTTTAGATTTAAATTCTCTTAATTGCTTAATGTCTATTGTTTTCTTCTCTAATAAGGTTCCTTCTTTTAGTAAGACAAGAATATTGTTCTGTTGGCTCATATATATCTTCTTTTATCATTTATACTCTACTTTTATGCATCTCGTTTCCACTCTGTTTTATCAACTGAAGTTTCTTTAACACAAATCTTCATTTTTCTCCATACATCATCCACAACATAATTTTAAGAAATTTTACTTACAATGCTTCCATTCCATTCCATGCATTGCCCACGTCACACCTTCTTAAGTCATAAAAGAGAAATAATTTACCATATGCTGTATACCTTTATGCTCTTGTGGTATCACTTTCTGTAGGAGTAGCAAACTGCGTGGTAGAAGAAACCTTTTTTTTTCTCCTGCAGTTAATTCCCATTTTCTTTTTTCTGTAACTATTTAAAACTCTCCACAATTTAGTATCATTATTTTCAGTTTCTGTTAATCATCTCTTATGTAGTCAAAAAATTTAAGAAATGAGATTTCCACTCAGCCTGCACCAAAAATGAGTACCAGCTTAATTCCTGTTTCTTCATTGGGGTAATCACATAAACAGGATTTTAATTAAAGGGTGCAGATTTTTTCATATCGTTATGAGGGTATTTAAGGGTTATACGGTTGTGACACCATACACAACCATTAACTCGGCTCAAGGGAGGTAGGGTCACCATTCCTATTCCTCCACTTAGACCTCAACAGCAGTGAAGGTGGAAGTGAAAATCACTGGTACGGTGGATCTGGCGAAAGATCTGATCCCTGAGAACTGACTCATAGTCTGCTGCCTTGCATTTTGATAGGGGCTGTTAAATGCTAAGGGACATAACCTGACAAAAACATTTTCAGAAGTGTTAGGCCCAGCAAGTCAACTTCTGAATAATTTGGAATTGCTTTCAAAACTAAATGAGACCTCAGATGGAAATTTTGTAATCACCAGAATAATGATGCTAGTTCCCTCCTTGGGATTGACAGTTCAACACCTGATGCTCCATCACAATCAAAGGGGAGAACACACAAAACTCAATATGAGACTGTAATCAAAATTGCGATGCTAAACATTCTGACACTAACTGGCAAAGTAGAGGAATGTGTAGACTTAATGAAAACAAGGAACGTAAACATACTGGGGCTCAGTGAAATCAAGTAGAAGGGAAAAGGTTCAAAGGAGGCCAGAGAGGGATATCATCGATTCTGGTCAGGTGGAGATCGAACAAAAAATAGAGTTGGTGTTGTAATAGATCATCACACGAAAGACCATGTAGTAGAAGTAAAATATGTTTCTGATCGGTTTCTTCACATCATGCTAAAATTGTATTCTTCCCAGTACATCAAATCATTCCATGCTATGCACCACAGACTCGTTGTGAAGATGAAGGAAAGAGAACATTTTGAAGAAGACATAGAGGAAGGAATAAGTGGAGATGGGAACAATTATCATAGGGGATATGAATGCTCAAGTAGGGACTTTGAGAGATGGATGATATGAAAGTCTTCTAGAAGCACATGGATGGGTTTCATGCAACCCAGAAGGAACTAGACTCCTTGATCTCCATCTGAGAAACAACCTTGTAATAGGGAACTCATGGTATCAAAAATAAAAGAACCATAAGGTCACAAGATATCGATGGGATGGAAAAAATTAATCTCTTATAGACTATTTTTTGATTGAGAAACAAGTACAAAATAGGCTGTTGGGCATAAAAGTGATTCCTAGTGTCACCCTGGAAAGTGATCATAGACTCCTCATTGGATACTTCAAGTTCAACAAGTTAAAAGAAGTAATAACCATACAGGTTAACAGTACTACCGAAGACAGATGAAAATATAGTTGAGGAGGAATGGAAGGATCTGAAAGAAAATCTAGTAATCATAACTGAGAAGATATGTGGACAAACCAGTGGCACAAGAAGATGGAAGGAAACTCCATGGTGGAATGACAGAACAAGAAGTGCTGTTCTGAACAAGAACAACATGTTTAAAAAATATTTCAAGGACCAGGCTGACCATAATAAGGAACTATACAGGTTTGCTAAAAAAGAAGCAAAAAAGTTGTTACAGGAGAACGAGAAAAGTAGTTGAACAAGTGGAGTGATGAATTGAAAGAGGATATTAATGGCAATAATAAAATGTTATATGAGATGATGAAAAATAGAAAAAGAGATAAAGTACACTCCAAATACCTAAGAGATAATAATGAAAATCTGATCACTGAAGATGATAAGATCAAAAAGAATTGGAGGACTTACTTTGATGAATTGCTAAATCTGAACTCCATGCAGCATACACAAAAGAACAGTACTACCTCATGCAAGTCTGCCTCTGACAACGGGTTAGACTTAACATGGAATGATGTGGAATATGCCTGGAAATACGTCAAAACTGGAAAATCAGCTGGTAGTGATGAAATTAATGGAGAAATGATCAAAGCTATGGGCATATCTGGAAAACATTGGATCTGTAGACCCTTTTGTAAGATCTGGAAAGAAGGGGACATACCAGTTGATTGGAAAACAGGCATCATAATTTCAATTTCCAAGAAAGGGGATAGAAAGAAATGTTTCAACTATAGAGGCATCACTTTAACATCTCAAGTTGGTAAACCTTATCTTGTTCACTGATGATGTATGCTTGTGGGGTGACTCTAAAGAAGACCTTCAAGAAATGTAAATGTCCTTGGGGTGACATAATACTAATGAATGACATAGATGAAAAACTGGAAAATATTAATTCTCATATTCATGGACTTTACAATAAGCATGCTCCTAAGCGCTGTGTGAAAGTAACACGGCCGCCCTGTCCGTGACTGATAACTGAAATTAAATCTTTGATGGCTCAGCGTGATTCGTTATATAGACGTTACAAATGAAATTTATCAGCTGACACATTTGAACAATACCGTGTACTGCGTAATCGAATTAAACAAATTATCCGCAATAAGAAATTCGATTACTTCCGGCGTCTATCCAATAATATAAACGCTGGTAGTACTTGGCGACAACTTCGTTCATTAGGTATTGGAAGGCCTCCTGTGAACCATGCTAAACCAGAAATACCGGTTGACGATATTAATAGATACTTTTCAACAGATGTTTTTACTCCTGAACACGATATAGTGCAGGCCACCATCAAGTCTATAATACGACAACAATCATCTGATCGTCCATATTTCGAATTTTTAACTGTTTCAGAGTCTGAAATGAGACGAGTACTGATTTCAATTAAATCTCATGCAACAGGGGCTGATGAAATCCCTATTTTCTTTATTACTAACATTATGGATATAATATTGCCGGTTATTACTGACTTATTTAATGCATGTCTCTCCCGTAGTTATTTTCCGACAAAATGGAAAGATACACAAGTTGTCCCAGTTCCAAAAAGGTCGCCAGCTAATGTAGCATCCGACTTTCGTCATGTATGCATTCTTTCAGCACTGTCTAAAGCTCTAGAAAAATTGATCTATAGCCAACTTGAACAATATCTGGAAAAATATTCTCTGCGTGACCCCTTCCAATCTGGTTTCAAGAAAGGACATAGCACTGGGACGGCACTGCTAAGAATTACAGACGACATTAGACGAGCTATAGATGAGCGGAAAGTGACTATACTTATTCTACTTGACTTCAGTAGTGCGTTTGACACAGTAAATATCGACATATTATTAGCGAAACTACAAAGATTTAATCTGAGTCCCTCTGCTATTCAGCTCTTTGCTTCGTACCTCTCCAATCGGCGACAACGTGTTGTCATAAACGGCACTACCACAGACTGGAAGACGAAGCAAACAGGTGTCCCACAGGGATCCGTGCTTGGACCTCTTCTGTTTACTCTATATATCAATGATATATCTTCTCAGTTCAGTAACTGTAAGTATCATTTATATGCAGATGATCTACAAATATATTATCACTGTAAAGCTATTGATATTCAGTTTGGAATTCATCAGATGAATTCCATTTTAAATCTGATTAGCTCCTATTCTAATAAGAATTGTTTATTAATTAATCCTAAAAAGACACAAGCTATTATAATAGGGCAACAAAGGCAGTTAAATATCCTTAATAAGAAATTATTGCCTTCACTTTCGCTTTGTGGTGTAGCTATACCATTTCAGAAGTCGGTAAAAAATCTTGGAATTATCATAAGTGACACACTAGATTGGAGTGAGCACATAACAAGCATCTGTAGGAAAATTCACTCGTCACTTCACTCTCTCAAAACTCGCCAATCACTTCTTCCACTAAGCTTGAAAATTAAACTTATCCAGACCCTCATATTTCCCATACTTAATTATTGTGATATTGTAATGATAGATGCCACCATGGAACAGACACTAAAATTACAGAGGGCAATGAACTCATGCATTAGGTTTATATTTTCAATTAAATTTTCAACTCATATCTCCCCCTATTATGAACTTCTCTCCTGGTTAAAAATCGATAAACTACGACATCTTCACGTTGCTACTCTCGTATTTCGTCTGCTGAATGAATCTAAACCCCAGTATTTATCCTTAAAGTTTAATTTACTCTCCTCCTCTCATGAACACAACACACGATCGACTACGACACTCTCAATTCCTGTGCATCGCTCATCTTCATTTAACCGCTCCTTTCAAGTGTCTGGTGCAAGGCTATGGAATTCCCTTCCAGTTAGTGTTAGGAATTGCACTTCCTTAGCTTCTTTCAAGCGGTCTTGCCGAGATTACCTATTAAATGTATAACCAGCTTGTATGAATGGCAGCATGAATGGAAGAATGAATGAGGTTAGGATTTATATTTTGTTAAATTATTTCATTATTCTGTTTTATAAAGTTTATTAGATAGGTGGTTAAGTGTAAGAGAGGGCCGTGAGCCTTAACTTCGCCACAAATGAAGGCATGAAATAAATAAATAAATAAATAAGAACAAATAAACTCCTGGACAGAAGCTGCTAAAGAATATGGACTCCTCTTCAGCCAAGAGAAAAGTGAGGTCATGGTCATGAAAATATGAGGACAAACAGTGGTACACATTGACAAGGAGGGGAAACAGTTAGAGATGAACCATCAGTTCAAATAACTTGGAAGTGTTATCTCTGATACTGGTTCTATAGGCAAGGAAATTTCCCACGGAATTCAGACAGGTAGCAACTTCCTCAAAATAGTTAGTGACGTAATATGGAATAAGAATATACCAATGAAATGTAAGAGAGCCATATATGAAACCTATTACGTACCAATCCTGACCTATGGTTGCGTAACATGGACCATGAGAGGTAAAGATGTCAGTAGAATCCAGGCAGTAGAAATTAGATTTGTCCGTAGCATGATCGGTAAAACACGGAGGGATAGAGTCCGTAATGAGGAAATCTGCAAGCAGACTAACGTTGTAAGATTGCAGGATAGAATAACATCACAGCGACTGAGATGGTATGGACATATGCGATGCATGGAAGATAATATTTTACCGAAACAAATGTATGATCTAAAACTTGAAGACAAAACACCAAGGGTGTGACCAAGACTCAGGTACAAGGACATGGTGAAGACTGACATTGAACAGCAAGGACATACTTTGGAAAG
Source organism: Anabrus simplex (assembly GCF_040414725.1). Lineage (NCBI taxonomy): Eukaryota > Metazoa > Arthropoda > Insecta > Orthoptera > Tettigoniidae > Anabrus > Anabrus simplex. Next base: position 42,258,173 of record NC_090266.1, on the reverse strand, counting down.
CATTGAAGAAGGAGAGAAATTCAGAGACCGGAACTGGTGGAGAAGCCTCGTTTGTCGACCCATCCCTTAAGATGGAATGACATGGGATATATATGTTTGTCTGTGTGTAGTAAGTATGTAAAGGAGAGGGCATATAAGTCTCTGGTAAGACCCCAACTAGATTATGGTTCCAGTGTATGGGACCCTCTCCAGGATTATTTGATTTGAGAACTGGAAAAATCCAAAGAAAAGCAGCTCGATTTGTTCCGGGTGATCTCTGACAAAAGAGTAGCGTTACAAAAAATGTTGCAAAGTTTGGGCTGGGAAGACTTGGGAGGAAGGAGACAAGCTGCTCGACTAAGTGATATGTTTGCAAGAAATCAGGTTCATTTCCCGTATCAAATCTTATTTAATGTAAGTGGTATGTTCCGAGGTCCAGTGGAGAGATGGTGTGGAGTGACATTAGTAGACAAATAAGTTTGAGTGGTGTTTTTGAAAGTAGGAAAGATCACAATGTGAAGATAAAATTTGAATTCAAGAGGACAAATTGCAACAAATATTCATTTATAGGAAGAAGAGTTAGGGATTGGAATAATTTACCAAGGGAGTTGTTCAATAAATTTCCAAATACTTTGCAATTATTTAAGAAAAGACCAGGTAAACAACAGATAGGTAATCTGCCACATGAGCACTGCCCTAAATGCAGATCATTGGTGATTGACTGAGTGATTTGATTGATTGACTGATTGTTTGAGCAAAGCTGGCCATTTAAAGATGAAAATTTCATAATGTTCCATATTGAACTGTATCACAATTAAATTGAAACTGTTCTGCATCTCTAAAGAATCTACAAGATCCTATTCACATTGATATATACTTCAGTTATATTAAAGTGTATTATATATTTTCATGACTGAAGCATTTGCAGGCTTGTTCTTTAAGCTATTCATCGAGTTTCATTGGCATTTAAAAGCACAATGCCAGACATTGCGTATGTTGCGCTGATCTTCAGGAGCTAGCATCTTACTTTATTTAAGCAACTTGTCTTCGACTTCTACACAATTTTGGGACTTCAAATTTATTAAATCGTGTTGTGACTTCATGCCTGGCAGTGTTTGCAGGCTTGTTCAATGAACTTTTCAACTCTTGTCGTAAACATTTTAAGGCACAGTGCCGGAAATTGCGTGTGTTGTGCTACTCTTCAGGGTCTTGCGCCTTGCTACATACGAGTGACTGATCTTTGACTTCTTCTGGATTTTATGATTTAAAATTGCGCAGTGCTAATCCCTATTGTCTTATATTACTTCTTGAACTGGTGTTGTGAAAGACTTATCTTTTAATTTTTAATTTTCCTATGCATTGTTTTTTGTATTTTTAATCGGCTGATGATGACCCAGATTGGTGGTCGAAACTGGTACCGCTTTCAACCAAATAAGAATGTAACACTACATTTCTTATTTACTTGTATTGAATACGTTGAACCATTTTATTTCTTGTTTCAATTTAATTGCAAAGGTGGTCATACGTAAGGCTAACCATTGTATCCCACTAAGTGCCGAAGTTACAGAAAGTGGAAGCCTTTATCTTCCTCTCCTCCAAGGGCCTTCATGGCCTGCATAGAGATGGCTTTGCATCTCTCCTCTCCCTTTCCTCTTACCATCATATTTGTCTTACATTCCTGCGAAATTGTTTCTAATTCTCTAATCGTCCAACTTCTCGTTTACTACAGCAGGCTGTACTTGGACTCCTCTCACATACTTTCCTCAAATCACAGTTCATCAACCAATAGTACACAGTTCAAAAATATTAGGGGAACATGTTTTGTAATGCCTGGTATGTAAACGTTAATTTGGTAGGTGGGCTTCCAATGGTCGTACAGCATACCTTGAGACCTTAGCTACTCAGGTTATGTCAAATCGAAGTTATACTCCATCTGTAGGCATTAACCCGCGAGTGGTCGCTAGCCGAAATGTAATGTGAGTGGTCGTGCATGAGACTTTCTCTCACATTAAAATAATTACGACATTTTTCACAGTTTTGTGGGGTATAAGGCTGAAATTTACTAGTGAAATGAAACGTAACTCCTACCGTATATGTTTTAGATAAAAGAAATGAAATGGCGTATGGCTTTTAGTGCTGGGAGTGTCCGGGGACAAGTTCGGCTCGCCAGATGCAGGTCTTACGATTTGACGCCTGTAGGCGACCTGTGCATCGTGGTGAGTATGAAATGATGATGAAGAAGACACATGCACCCAGTCCCTGCACCAGCAAAATTAACCAATTAAGGTTAAAATTCCCGACCCTGTCGGGAATCGAACCCGGGACCCCTGTGACCAAAGGCCAGCACACTAACCATTTAGCCATGGAGCTGAACATATTTTAGATAAAAATGAAATGATTAGCTGTTTATTAAAGACACAAATTACTACTTAAAATAACATATGCAATGTACATAAAAATAACTTCCGTCCTGAAGTTGTAAAAAGTAAAATCTCACACATGCATTATATCTGGTAATATTTACATACGAAGCAAGGTTTCTGAACACAATAACATTTTCAAAAACAAGAAGTGCTCATAATACAAATACTAACGCGTACAACAGGAGTAAGTTTCCCGCACCACTTCAACATAACACCAACGTAATTATTCGCGCGATGAGAGAAACTCTCACGCAGTGTGCACAGACACATAGGAACCTTCGTTCTGACTAGGGGAAGGGGTGCCTACCCTTCAAATGTGAATTGCTCTACTCACGACAGTTATAAACTCAGCTAGAAGAGGGAACAGTTACCTCCCTTTCATCGCTGTGAATTAATACATGCATACATTACATACATTATCATTATAGACTGTTATGCCTTTCAGCGTTCAGTCTGCAAGCCTCTGAGAATTTACTAAACGTCGCCACAATCCTCGATTTGAAACTAGTGTTGTGGCTTCATTTAGTTCTATACCTCTTATCTTTAAACCGTTAGAAACCGAGTCTAGCCATCGTCGTCTTGGTCTCCCTCTACTTCTCTTACCCTCCATAACAGAGTCCATTATTCTCCTAGGTAACCTATCCTCCTCCATTCGCCTCACATGACCCCACCACCGAAGCCGGTTTATGCGTACAGCTTCATCCATCGAGTTCATTCCTAAATTAGCCTTTATCTCCTCATTCCGAGTACCTTCCTGCCATTGTTCCCACCTGTTTGTACCAACAATCATTCTTGCTACTTTCATGTCTGTTACTTCTAACTTATGAATAAGATATCCTGAGTCCACCCAGCTATCGCTCCCGTAAAGCAAAATTGGTCTGAAAACAGACCGATGTAAAGATGGTTTAGTCTGGGAGCTGACTTCCTTCTTACAGAATACTGCTGATCGCAACTGCGAGCTCACTGCATTAGCTTTACTACACCTTGATTCAATCTCACTTACTATATTACCATCCTGGGAGAATACACAAACTAAATACTTGAAATTATCGACCTGTTCTAGCTTTGTATCACCAATTTGACATTCAATTCTGTTGAATTTCTTACCTACTGACATCAATTTAGTCTTCGAGAGGCTAATTTTCATACCATACTCATTGCACCTATTTTCAAGTTCCAAGATATTAGATTGCAGGCTTTCAGCACAGTCTGCCATTAAGACCAAGTCGTCAGCATAGGCCAAACTGCTTACTACATTTCCACCTAACTGAATCCCTCCCTGCCATTTTATACCTTTCAGCAGATGATCCATGTAAACTACGAACAGCAAAGGTGAAAGATTACAGCCTTGTCTAACTCCTGTAAGTACCCTGAACCAAGAACTCATTCTACCATCAATTCTCACTGAAGCCCAATTGTCAACATAAATGCCTTTGATTGATTTTAATAATCTACCTTTAATTCCATAGTCCCCCAGTATGGCGAACATCTTTTCCCTCGGTACCCTGTCATATGCTTTCTCTAGATCTACGAAACATAAACACAACTGCCTATTCCTCTCGTAGCATTTTTCAATAACCTGGCTCATACTGAAAATCTGATCCTGACAGCCTCTCTGTGGTCTGAAACCACACTGGTTTTCATCCAACTTCCTCTCAACGACTGATTGCACCCTCCCTTCCAAGATGCCAGTGAATACTTTGCCTGGTATACTAATCAATGAGATACCTCTACAGTTCTTGCAATCCTTCCTGTTCCCTTGCTAATAGATAGGTGCAATTACTGCTTTAGTCCAATCTGAAGGTACCTTACCAACACTCCACACTAATTTTACTACTCTATGAAGCCATTTCATCCCTGCCTTCCCACTATACTTAACCATTTCAGGTCTAATTTCATCTATTCCTGCTGCCTTATGACAATGGAGTTTATTTACTATCCTTTCCACTTCCTCAAGCATAATTTCACCAAGATCATTTTCCTCCTCCCCATGAGCTTGGCTGTTTGCAACACCACCAGGATGATTTCTTTTTACATTGAGAAGATGTTCAAAATATTCCCTCCACCTCTCCAGTGATTCCCTGGGATCTATTTTGAGTTCACCTGAATTACTCAAAACACTGTTCATTTCCTTTTTCCCTCCCTTCCTAAGGTTCTTTACTACTGTCCAGAAAGGTTTCCCTGCTGCTTGACCTAGCCTTTCCAGGTTATTACCAAAATCTTCCCATGACTTCTTTTTGGATTCAACAACTATTTGTTTCGCTCTGTTTCTTTCATCTACGTACAAATCCCTGTCTGCCTCGGCCCTTGTTTGGAGCCATTTCTGATAAGCCTTCTTTTTACGTTTACAGGCTGCTCTCACTTCATCATTCCACCAAGATGTTCGCCTTTTCCCATCTTTACACACAGTTGTTCCTAGGCATTCCCTTGCTGTTTCTACTACAGCATCCCTGTATGCCACCCATTCACTTTCTATATCCTGAACCTACTTACTGTCTACTGTTCGAAACCTCTCACTAATCATAACCATGTACTTCTGTCTAATTTCCTCGTCCTGGAGATTTTCTACTCTTATTCGTTTGCAGACAGATTTTACTTTCTCTACCCTAGGCCTAGAGATACTTAGTTCACTACAGATCAGATAGTGGTCTGTATCATCGAAAAATCCGTGAAAAACTCGTACATTCCTAACAGATTTCCTGAATTCAAAGTCCATTAAGATATAGTCTATTATGGATCTGGTGCCCCTAGCCTCCCATGTGTAGCGGTGAATAGCCGTATGCTTGAAGAATGTATTCGTAACAGCTAAACCTATACTAGCACAGAAGTCCAGCAAACACTTCCCATTCCCATTAGCTTCCATATCTTCCCCACATTTACCAATCACCCTTTCGTATCCTTCAGTTCTATTCCCAACTCTCGCATTGAAATCGCCCATTAGCACTATTCTATCCTTGCTGTTCACCCTGACCACGATGTCACTCAATGCTTCATAAAACTTGTCAACTTCATCCTCATCTGCACCCTCACATGGTGAATACACGGACACAATTCTTGTCCTAATTCCTCCAACTGACAAATCTACCCACATCATTCGCTCATTTACGTGCCTAACAGAAACTATGTTGCGTGCAATGGTATTCCTGATAAAGAGCCCTAGCCCAGACTCTGCCCTTCCCTTTCTAACACCCGTCAAGTACACTTTATAATCTCCTATCTCTTCCTCATTATCTCCCCTTACCCGATTATCACTTAGTCCTAGCACATCCAGATGCATCCTCTTTGCTGACTCAGCCAGTTCTACCTTCTTTCTTCCATAAGCCCCATTAATATTGATAGCTCCCCATCGAATTCCATTTCGTTCGCCAACTTGTTTCCAAGGAGTCCCTCGCCTGTCAAATGGGAGTGGGACTCCATTACTCCCATAGGTCCGAGGCTTACTTAAAGTGTTCTGAGCTCGGTTAATTCATGAAGCAGGATGCTGGCCTACTTGCACATAGTCCAAGTGAGGATCTCTCCTCTAATGGGTTATGGACCACCGGTGAATTGTATAGTCCTAGCCGCCTGAGCACAAGGAGGGCCACGACTCAGAATATGTCCGAGATGCCCACTCCCATTCCATAGCAACTGGTATCCCGACTCTCAGGACCACTTACTAGGCCACTCAGCCGTTGCCCATGGTTCACGAACTAGGACGTGACTACAGTAACCCACAAACATGAACCATCACAAACATGAACCATTGTGAATTAATATCACAATAAAAAATAATATGAGAGAAAATCTCATATAGCGAACACTCGTGGGTTAAACTGTCAAGTGGCTCCTCAAAACGAAATGAATAGCAGTGCGACCGTGTGTCGTTGTGAGTTACACAGACTACTGCGGTCATTTAAGCACGTTGTGCTTAAAGCAGCACATCCCATGAGGCATCTTAATGAGATTCAAGTAGCAAGGGCTGTCACTTTGATCCAGGAAGGATGGACGTTTTAATGTGTTGCTGTGGATCTCAATGTCTCTGCACGTTATATCAGGCTTGGTTTCTCAAAAATGTTTGCTCCCACTCCCCTCCTGACCAATTTAATGTGATGGGTTTCTACAAGGATGATTTTCGACAGTGATTTCAACCTGTTTTGTTATTGTTACTAAACAATATTTTTTAAACTATGAGGTCCACAACCTCACCATGTGCTACTATTGTTCATTTCCATCTGCATCATTTGTTTTTTCATTCCTTTGTTTTCTTAGGTTAACACAGTTTTTAGTTTCAATTATTATTTTAAATTAAAACCTTTTCACTGAATTTTGTTGCAGTGATTATTTTTTGCTCTGCATATTGATGTAAATATTGTATATTTGTGCTAAGTTTGTTTCCGTGTAGGCTCTCTTTTGTTTGTTTTTTCGTTTGCTCCTTCATTATGTTTTTTAGCATTTTTTCAACTTGTATTATGTAAATTATTTCAAACTCCGCTCATTTTTCACTGAAGATGGCTCAAACAAGCCGAAACATGTTTGAATTTGTTTACTGCGTCTAATGACGGAATATTTATTGTATTGAATTAGGAGGATACTCTCATTTTTCACCTTTGTAAAATGTGTATGGAGACGCCATGGTGAGCATTGCATGCCAAATGTTGTCCAAGAAGGCGACCGAATCGGACAAGGTTCTGTGATTGTGTGGTGTGGCATCAGTATTGATGGCTGTAGGGATCTTGTCGTTGTCCGTGGTAATCTTACCGCTGCGGGGTACATCGAACAAATACTGCTACTGCATGTGTTGGTTGCTGTATACGGTGTTGGCCCTGAATTCGTATTCATGCATGACAATGCTAGGGCTCATGTAGCATGCATCACCAGAGCTGTTTTGTAAGAACTGGACATTCAAGAGATGGAATGGCCAGCAGTGAGTTCTGACCTTAATCCCTTCGAGCATATGGGATAGGCTTGACAGAAATATTTGTGGGCATCCTGTTCCACCACAGACTCTCCAAGACCTCGAACAGCCTCTCCTTGAAGAATGGGACCTGATACCACAACGTGACCTCTGTTGATTTATACGGAGCATGCCATGTATGTGCCAAGCTGTGATAAATGCCCATGGAGGACATACACTATAATGAAGCTCTCCAACTGTGATAAAAATCCACCCTGGAGGTCTGTTATCACTTTGTTTTCACCCCTATTTGGACATTTCCGTTTGTGTTCTGAAAATGAACGCAAATCTATTGATGTTCTTTTGTATACTTCAATGGTAAAGAATGAAGGTTTAGTTGGTAATATACCTAGGTGTGAGGTATTGTTTTATGGAATATAGCATACGTTCAAAATCATGTTCCCCTAATTTGTTAGAACTGTGGATTTTGCTTATTCTTGTACCTGCATGACTTTCTTGTGCTACACTTCATGATACCATCTATCACGGTTATTAACAGTAAAGGTTACAATACATCTCAAGCTTCAGTACAATAATTTGTAGCCCATAGCGTGGCACTCTGGGAAGTGGTCTGTCATTGGAATCTTATGAAAATGACGTTTTACGATACCCGAAGCAGCTGAGAGGAGAGATTGTTGTTGTTGCTAGCAACCTGCCTACCTGCTTTCCAAAAGAATGTGTTTTTTTGAGAATCCACCTTTACAATACATTATGTTTTTTAATTAATTTACATAAATATTTTTACATTATTGTTATTGTTGTAACCAAGGTTGAAGTTTACAGAACACAACTTTATTTGCTTCACTTTATAATATTTACACAAATAACTGAAATTTATTTTGAAGCAAAAAGTAATATTGAATCTTGAGAAATGTCTGTCTTTATACAATATGTACAGGTCTGCAGTCTTTATATACACTTCTATCTTGAAAAGATAGTCTTTGTGAATTGACACTTTGATAGTCGAGAACTATCTGGCACACTAACATAAATGTTCTATGAGAGTCCTTGTTTGTTGAAGTGCCTGAATTCCTAAAAAGCAAGTTCAATTGATTGAAGAAATTCCACTTAGCGAAACTAAGGGAGCTTGCATAAGTTAGGGAATGAAAATGGCTTGTAAAAGAATTACGGGACATAGGCAGCGGAAACAGGTAAGGGAGCGGTGACCAGAGGTGAAACCTCGTACTGCCAGAAATTCAGTCCACCTGGTCGAAGCACATTTTCAAGAGGAGTAGCCTCCGTGCTCGACGTAGGGTGTATTCTGGAGCTGGACACCGGGCAAGTGGGCAATTGAGCAGGTAGGGAGCTCCTATTTATAGTACACTCGATGGTCAGGCACGCGCACTGAGGGCTGCGCGTCGAAGCTAGCAGAATGATACACAGGCGCGCGTGCAGCTGGCTGGTGGAGCGAGGAAGGGAGTGCCGGACATACAACACCCTCCCCTCCTAAATGCGCCGGTACGGCGTGAAACGGCGGCGGCGCTGGCGGCGACTGCGATGCTGGGGCGGAGCTGCTGATGTCTCTGTTGTATTGTCCGGAGCTGGAACTGGGCGGAGTGGCGCTGTCTCGTCCTGAAAGGAACCCATTGTTATTAAATGATCTAAAGCGCGTTCAGCAATAGATTTATCAGGTTTAGCAATAGCATCAATAGCTGGACAGGGGCGGTAGCGCAGACGTATCTGATCTTGATGGCGGCAGATACGTTTCTCCGTAGTCTGTATCTCGTAGAGACGATGACCCAAAGATCTGCAGATGACTCCAGGTATCCAGAGTGGGTTGGATTTGAATGTCCTGGTGTAGACCTTGTCGTTGATGGAGAACTTCGTTGGTGAGGTCTTATGCTGGGCCGGAAGAGGCTGTAACAGAGAAAGTAAAGTTCTGTGAGGTCGTCCATGGAGCTTCTGTGCAGGAGTGACATTGTCAGCGCCGGGTAGAGTTCTGTAGTTGTTTAAGAGTTGAAGCAAGGCTTGGTCTTTAGTTAAGCCTGAAGAGACAGCTTTCTTCATACTTCTTTTAAATGTTTGTACGAAGCGTTCAGCTTCACCATTAGATTGAGGGTGAAAAGGTGGTGCCAGGATATGACGAATGCCATTATGTGTACAAAAGTTCTGAAAAGCAGTAGCTGTAAATTGAGGTCCGTTGTCCGAAATGAGTACTTGTGGTAAACCTTCTGTAGTAAAGATTTTCTGGAGAGCACGAATGGTAGCTTCGGTTGTAGTAGTCGAATGCATATCCACGACATATGGAAAGTTTGACAGTGAATCGATGACTATTAACCACATGGAATTGAGGAAAGGACCTGCGAAATCGATATGAACTCGTTCCCATGGAGTAGTAGCAGGAGGCCATGAAGCAAGATCAGAAGACGGGGCGTTCTGATTCGTTTGACATTGCTCACAATGACGTATTAGCTTTTCGATGGCGGCATCAATACCGGGCCAGTAGCAGTGTTGACGGGCGAGTTGCTTTGTTCTGGAAATACCCCAATGGCTTTGGTGTAATAATTCGAGAACTTGTTTCTGTAGGCTAAGTGGGATAACCACTCGGAAGATGGTGCCTGCTTCTAGTAGTACAACTCCGGCACGAGTCGTGAGACGATGCTGCATACGATGATAAGGTGCCAGGTGGGCAGGAAGTGTGCTCTGAAGAGGCCAACCGTTGCGGATGTAAGTACGTACAGTAGCAAGTGTACTGTCCTTATCCGTAGCTTTAGCTATGCAGGTAGCATCAATAGGAAAACTGGATACAGTATCTTCAAGTTCTATGTCCAACTGAAGACATTCAGATTCTTGAGAATCGAAGGCAGTATCAGGACCAACGGGTAAGCGGGAGAGGGCATCAGCATTACAATGCTGGGATGTGGCTCGATATACAATCTGATAGGAATAATCAGAAAGGAACATGGACCATCTTTGAAGCTTTCTGAGGGAATTCTCTGGGATCTTATTACCAGGATGGAATAAGTGTACGAGAGGCTTATGATCAGTAATGATCAGGAAATGGTTGCCATAAAGATATTCATTGAAACGGCGAATACCAAAGATGATGGCTAAAGCTTCTTTCTCTATCTGTGAGTATCGACGTTGATGGTCATTAAGTGTTTTCGAAGCGAAGGCGATGGGGCGTTCTTGTCCATGACGATCCTTCTGGGAGAGAACGGCACCGACACCGTAGTCTGAAGCGTCAGTAGCTAGCGTGATGATCTTGTCGGGCTGAAAATGAGTGAGTTGTATAGCTTGAATTAAGGCGTTGTTGATTGTTTTCCATGCCTGTTGGCATTGCGGAGTCCACTGAAACTTAACACCTTTTTTACGTAGAGCGTTTAATGGAGCTGCCACTGTAGCGAAGCGTGGAATGAACTTATTATAATAGTTCGCTTTGCCTATGAAGGACTGAAGCTGCTTGAGGTTCTGAGGTGCTGGCATGTTTACTATCGCGGAGACATTCTGCATACTAGGACGAATTCCATTCTTATCAAGTATATGTCCGAGGTAGTGAACTTGAGGCTGAAAGAAGGTACATTTAGCGAGATTCGCTCGTAGACCATTGTCTTTCAATTTCTGGAGAAGAAGGCGGAGATTGGTTAGATGTTCCTGATGATCTTTTCCAGTAACAAGGATATCATCCAGGTAGTTAGCACAACCGGGAATGGAGGCGGTGAGTTGAGCCAAATAGCGCTGAAAAATAGCCGCTGAGGATGAAACACCGAAGGGGAGCCGCTGGAGCTGTAGCAGTCCGAGAGGAGTGTTGAGTGTGAGAAATTTCTTAGATTCTTCGTCTAAAAGTAGCTGGAGATATGCTTCTTTAAGATCAACTCGAGAGAAGAATTGTCCACCAGAGAGACGACGGAATAAGTCTTCTGGACGTGGAATAGGAAAGATATCAGTGTCGAGTTGGGCGTTGACTGTAGATCGAAAATCGCCACAAAGTCGAACATTACCATCAGGTTTCTTGATTATCACGAGTGGAGTAGCCCATTGACTAGAAGTAACTGGTACAACAATTCCAGTTTGTATCCCTCTTTCTAATTCTTTCGTGACCTGGTCTTGAAGTGCTAGGGGTACTGGACGTGATTTGAGGAAGCGAGGCTTAGCTCCGGATTTCAGCTGTATGTGAGCTGTATAGTCTTTGGCTGTTCCGAGCTGAGAGTCGAAGACTTCAGGAAACTGCGCTAGGAGAGCGGTAACGTCAGAAGTAGGATGCAATGTAGATACGACGTTAATGTTGTCATGTATCTGGAAACCAAATAAGTTAAATAGATCCATGCCCATAATGTTTGATGCAGTGTAGTTGTTAACTACGAGAAGAGGAATGGCTTTCTGAATTCCTTTATAACTAGCCTGAAGCTTGATTTGACCTTTGATGTCAATTTTCTTCTTGTTAAATGTCACGAGCTGGATGTCAGCTGGAGAGCATGAAGGTGAACCGAAGTCGTGGTAGGTAGTCAGGTTAATAATAGAGACAGGTGATCCAGTGTCTAATTGAAAATCGACAGATCTATCAGAGAATGAGAGAGGAATGATGATTTTGTGAGAATCCTTTGTGGGAAGAATAAGATTGATCTGATCAACTTCCATGTCTTGGCGGGGCTGTATATGCTTCCGGCGCGCTGTAGTAGTCTTAGCAGGGCGGAGCGAACTTTGACAGACAGTCTGAATGTGTCCCAGTTTATTACATCGTTCACAAGTAGCTTTGAAAAAACGACAGTCACGACGTTCATGATGCTTGAAACAACCTCGGCAGGAAGGCAGGAGTTGCGAGGAGCTTTTAGAATTGGGCTTCCGTGTAGCATTACGAGAGGGAACCTGGCGAGAATGCTTGGTGGAGAGCGCCTTATCCGTACGGTTCACTGTAGCAGAGGACTTGCGGGCCTGAGGCGAGACTTGTGCAACTTCGTGTGGAGAAGCTATGGCTGCGGCAGTCTTGGTAGTAAGCTCATAAACCGTAGCAATACGCTGGACGTCTTCTAGAGAAGGGTTACTCTGCTTGACAGCGTCAAAACGTATTTTGTCTTCAGGAGTATGTAAAATTATCATGTCCCGAATGAGAGAATCAGTGTAGGATGAACCACAACCGTCCTTGGAGCAGATGAACTGGCAGGGTTTAGCGAGACCACGCAATTCAGTTATCCATTCAGTATGTGTCTGATGGGGTTGCTTTCTGCTCTGAAAAAATTTATAGCGAGCAGCCACTATGTGAGGAGCTTTGGCATAGTGTTCCGTGAGACGGGCTAAGAGCTGCGTGAAGGGTACCTCAGATAAGTGTTCTTCTGGACTTAATTTACGTAGTAATTCACACGTAGCATTGCCAACCGAACTAAGAAATAGTGCGCGGCGGCGTTGATCATCTGTGACAGAATGGCAGATGAAATGCTGTTGCAAGCGGGCTAAATAAACTGACCATTCTTCCTTAGCCGGATCAAAAGCAGAGAACGGAGGAATAGCTGATGGCTGTGTAGAGACAGAAAGAGCTTGAATAGCCTGAATTAATGCTGCCTGTTGTTGTTGCATAAACTGTTGTTGTTGCTGCTGTAAGGCTTGGAAAACCGCAGCGAGTTGTTCCGCAGTAGCCATTGCGAGATGCGTGCAAGAAAGAGTAAGGTAAGCTGTGTGTCAGAACTGGTTGGAGTGTCGTTGTTGTTTAGCACGTCGCCGTAGAGTTGACAACTGGGCCCGTGGAATTGTAGTGTTGGTTTCGTGTGTACCTCGGCGCTATAGAGTTGGCAACTGGGGCCTAAGAATTGTAGTTTGGTGCTTTTTTACCTCGTCGCCATAGAGTTGGCGACTGGGGCCGATGAATTGTATTTTGGTGCCTTTTTACCTCGTCGCCATAGAGTTGTGTTGTAACCAAGGTTGAAGTTTACAGAACACAACTTTATTTGCTTCACTTTATAATATTTACACAAATAACTGAAATTTATTTTGAAGCAAAAAGTAATATTGAATCTTGAGAAATGTCTGTCTTTATACAATATGTACAGGTCTGCAGTCTTTATATACACTTCTATCTTGAAAAGATAGTCTTTGTGAATTGACACTTTGATAGTCGAGAACTATCTGGCACACTAACATAAATGTTCTATGAGAGTCCTTGTTTGTTGAAGTGCCTGAATTCCTAAAAAGCAAGTTCAATTGATTGAAGAAATTCCACTTAGCGAAACTAAGGGAGCTTGCATAAGTTAGGGAATGAAAATGGCTTGTAAAAGAATTACGGGACATAGGCAGCGGAAACAGGTAAGGGAGCGGTGACCAGAGGTGAAACCTCGTACTGCCAGAAATTCAGTCCACCTGGTCGAAGCACATTTTCAAGAGGAGTAGCCTCCGTGCTCGACGTAGGGTGTATTCTGGAGCTGGACACCGGGCAAGTGGGCAATTGAGCAGGTAGGGAGCTCCTATTTATAGTACACTCGATGGTCAGGCACGCGCACTGAGGGCTGCGCGTCGAAGCTAGCAGAATGATACACAGGCGCGCGTGCAGCTGGCTGGTGGAGCGAGGAAGGGAGTGCCGGACATACAACAGTTATGTCTTAAACAGGGTACATTTCACCTATTTTTCATGCATCTTCAGCTGCTGTTCCTACTACTTAAGATCAAAATAGCCAGGATCCTGGGATTTTTTAAATAATAAAATATTTAAAATGAATATGCTGACATGAATTGTTTTGACTAAAAGATAATTTTTCTATGTGTATTCTATATTCTGTAGAAACATCCGGCTGATGTGAATTGTTATGACTAGTGAATTGCGTTTATCTGTCCTCTATATAAAAACATTTAGCTTGCATATAATTGCTCTGTCTAAAAAAGGGTAAGTTTACATTTATTGTACATTTGATTAAAACATGATTGATATGCTGTAAAAACTTGTGATGATATTGGTTGGTTCGGATTATTAAGTCAGTAATAACCAATGTACGTACTCTCACTGGAATCATGATGGACTTGAGTGTCATCTTGGGATTAAAATTGGGTAGCATTTTCATAAGATATTGTATGATCCGTTGTCTGAATGTTGCTTTATGGTGATTAAAATTAAGTAAAATTTTGCTGCCTGTCGCTGTGTGGGTTTGAAGAGAGGACTTCTCTAGGTCATTGTGACATTTGTTGTGGTCTTGTTGCTCCTTTTAAGGGTTGTTATTGGTGGTTTGAGAGTCTGTAACAAAAAAATTGTCTTAGTTTGTGAAGTTAGTGTGAACTGAAGTATAAAATGCAGATATTGAGCAGGTTTTTACTCACCCCCCACCGCCCGCTTCACTTGCGACTGGCTTGGTTTTGTGACACCTTCTGTCCTACTGGCAATGGCTGATTCCGTGCAACTTGTGATATATCTGTGTGTTTCACACGGAGGGGTATAGGCTGGGGAGGGGTGGGAGGATGAGGTATTGGCTGTTCTCGGAGGTGGGGGTTTATCTCTGGGTGAAGCTTTTATGTATGGAATTGTATTGATGTTTTGGAACATGTTTACTTTTCTTTTTAATATTTTTAGTAATTGTGGTATTTGATCCTATAAAGGATTTTTAGTCTCTATAATGTCATTTAAATTATGGTTTCTGTTGAAAAACTGGTCTGTGAAAATGTAGATGTTTTTGTATTCATTCATCAATTTGCCTACATTTATGAAGGATACGAAAAGGTGATTGGTAAATGTGGGGAAGATATGGAAGCTAATGGGAATGGGAAGCATTTGCTGGACTTCTGTGCTAGTATTGGTTTAGCAGTTACGAATACATTCTTCAAGCATAAGGCTATTCACCGCTACACATGGGAGGCTAGGGGTACCAGATTCATAATAGACTGTATCTTAACCGACTTCGAATTCAGGAAATCTGTTAGGAATGTACTAGTTTTCTGGGGATTTTTCGATGATACAGACCACTCTCTGATCTGTAGTGAACTAAGTATCTGTAGGCCTAGGGTAGAGAAAGTGAAATCTGTCTGCAAACGAATAAGGGTAGAAAATCTCCATGACGAGGAAATTAGGCAGAAGTACATGGATATGATTAGTGAGAAGTTTCTAACATTCGACAGTAAACAGGTTCAGGACAAAGAAAGAGAATGGGTGGTATACAGGGATGCTGTAGTAGAAACAGCAAGGGAATGCCTAAGAACAACTGTGTGTAAAGGTGGGAAAAGGCGAACATGTTGGTGGAATGATGATGAGAGAGCAGCTTGTAAACGTAAAAAGAAGGCTTATCAGAAATGGCTCGGAACATGGACTGAAGCAGACGGGGATTTGTACGTAGATGAAAGAAACAGAGAGAAACAAATAGTTGTTGAATCCAAAAAGAAGTCATGGAAAGATTTTGGTAATAACTTTGAAAGGCTAGGTCAAGCAGCAGGGAAACCTTTCTGGACAGTAATAAAAACTCTTAGGAAGGGAGAGAAAAAGGAAATGAACAGTGTTTTGAGTAATTCAGGTGAACTCATAATAGATCCCAGGGAATCACTGGAGAGGTGGAGGGAATATTTTGAACATCTTCTCAATGTAAAAGGAAATCTTCCTGGTGATGTTGCAAACAGCCAAGCTCATGGGGAGGAGAAAAATTATGTTGGTGAAGTTACGCTTGGGAAAGTGGAAAGGATGGTGAATAAACTCCAATTTCATAAAGCAGCATGAATAGATGAAATTAGACCTGAAATGGTGAAGTATAGTGGGAACACAGGGATGAAATGGCTTCATAGAGTAGTAAGATTAGCATGGAGTGTTGGTAAGGTACCTTCAGATTGGACAAAAGCAGTAATTGCACCTATCCTATAAGCAAGGGAACAGGAAGGATTGCAACAACTATCGAGGTATCTCGTTGATTAGTATACCAGGCAAAGTATTCACTGGCATCTTGGAAGGGAAGGTGCCATCAGTAGTTGAGAGGAAGTTGGGGCAGTCAGGATCAGATTTTCAGTATGCGGCAGGTAATTGAAAAATGCTACGAGAGGAATAGGCAGTTATGTTTATGTTTTGTAGATCTAGAGAAAGCGTATGACAGGGTACCAAGTGAAAAGATGTTCGCCATACTGGGGGACTATGGAATTAAAGGTAGATTATTAAAATCAATCAAAGGCATTTATGTTGACAATTGGGCTTCAGTGAGAATTGATGGTAGAATGAGTTCTTCGTTCAGGGTACTTATAGGTGTTAGACAAGGTTGTAATCTTTCACCTTTGCTGTTCGTAGTTTAGATGGATCATCTGCTGAAAGGTATAAAATGGCAGGGAGGGATTCAGTCAAGTGGAAATGTAGTAAGCAGTCTGGCCTATGCTGACGACTTGGTCTTAATGGCAGATTGTGCCGATACCCTGCAGTCTAATATCTTGGAACTTGAAAATAGGTGCAGTGGGTATAGTATGAAAAGACAAAACTGATGTTGGTAGGTAAGAAATTCAACAGAATTGAATGTCAGATTGGTGATATAAAGCTAGAACAGGTCGATAATTTCAAGTATTTAGGTTGTGTGTTCTCCCAGGATGGTAATATGGTAAGTGAGATTGAATCAAGGTGTAGTAAAGCTAATGCGGTGAGCTTGCAGTTGCGATCAACGGCATTCTGTAAGAAGGAAGTCAGCTCCCAGACGAAAGTATCTTTACATCAGTCTGTTTTCAGACCAACTACTTTGCTTTATGGGAGCAAAAGCTGGGTGGACTCAGGATATCTTATTCATAAGTTAGAGGTAACAGACATGAAAGTAGCAAGAATGATTGCTGGTACAAATAGGTGGGAACAATGGCAGGAGGGTATTCAGAATGAGGAGATAAAGGCTAATTTAGGAATGAACTCAATGAATGAAGCTGTACGCATAAACCGGCTTCGGTGGTGTGGTCATGTGAGGCGAATGGAGGAGGATAATTTACCTAGGAGAATAATGGACTCTGTTATGGAAGGTAACAGAAGTAGAGGGAAACCAAGACGACGATGGCTAGACTCAGTTTCTAACGATTTAAAGATAAGTGGTATAGAACTAAATGAGGCCACAGTACTAGCTGCAAATAGAGAATTGTGGCAACGTTTTTTAAATTTACAGAGGCTTGCAGACTGAACACTGAAAGGCATAACAGTCTATAATGAAAATATATGTATGTACGTATGTATGTACGTATGTATGTATGTATGTATGTATGTATGTATGTATGTATGTATGTATTCTTTTTATTTTTATTTCATTTCAATGTAGGCACCTGAGCCAAGGCTCTTCTTGGTGCAATACAAATAAATTACAATGGCAGCTATATTCACAATGTAATTATAGAATAAAATACAATAGGTATATAATTTAACATTATGTAATAGATAAGATAGGACAAAGCTTCTTAACCATAATTACCATACTACTTCAAGTATTTAGTTACATTACTGTTGAAGATAGGTAAAGTTGGTACCATTTTTATATTTTTTGGAAGCAAGTTATACATAGTTATAGAAAAATGCCAAAGAGAATTTTGACCATAACTAGTGGAATGAATCTGATTGTAGTGAATATTATAAATAATTCTTGTTTCATAATTAGGAATCTGTGAATTGGTAATTACTGATGTGTTTGAGCGGACTAATTTGTTTTGAATTTTATAGATCATAATTATAGAGGCCTTTATGCAGAGGTTTGGAAGTGATAATATATTACAATGTTTATACAGATCTTTAGTCGGTGTCAGAATGGGCAGTTTGAAAATTATTTTTAGTGCTCTCTTCCTAAGGACTTCTACCTTTCCAAATAATTCTTTATTACAGCAAGCCCAGACATGTATCATATAAGAGATGTGGTTTTCAATAAGAGCATAGTAGATACCCTTCAACAACCCACGAGAGAACTTATATCACAATCTACTGAGGATACCAATCACAGGGATAATTTTATTACAAATAGTCCCCACGTGATTACTCCACGACAGATTTTCATCTATAATCAGTCCTAAGAATTTAGTACTGTGCACTCTTTGATTGAAGAAAAGCAGATTTTTATCCAAATGTAATACATATAAAGGTTCGTAAAAATTTATGTAGTTTGTTTTTGTTAGATTTATAGTTAATAAGTTGGAATTAAGCCATGTTTCAAGTAATCGAACATCCTGCTGCATATTTTGTTCAAGTTCATGATTGCTAGAGCCTGTATAAAAAATATTAGTGTCATCAGCAAAAATGGATAGTCTTCCATTTCATTTAAGGTGACCAATATCATTAATGAAGATAAGAAACAATAAAGGCCCCAGCACAGAACCCAGAGGCACACCAATGGAGATAGTTAAATCTTGTTGTATGGTCGTGCAGGCATGTCCAGTTTCTTTTATATGTATGCTCATCTATATATATAAAATAAGAGTTTTGTCTGTACATTGTTCAGAATTTGAAAAGAATGGTATTTCTGTATCGGTCATGTCCACAGTAATCAGGAAATGCACTTTTTACTTTTCCGTAATATCTGTCTGTCTGTCTATCTGTCTGGATGTATGTACATACATCACTAGAAAACGGCCGAAGAGAATTTAATGAAAATTGGTATGCAGAGTCGGGGAGTACGTCGCTACAATCTAGGCCATAAATAATTGTATTTGCACTGATAGAAATGGCAGTTTAGGGGAAGGCCTAAAATTTAATTTTCAAATATTTATGTTTTTAATAGTCCTATCTTCATAAAAATTGGTATGTAAAGTTGAGGTATACGTCGCTACAATCTAGCCTATGAATAATTTTATTCACGATGAGTGAAATGGTAGTTTAGAGGAAGGCCTAAAATTTAATTTTTAAATATTTACGTTATTATTAGACCTATTTCATTGAAAATTGGTATGCAAAGTCGGAGAATGAGCCACTACAATTTAAGCTATAAGTAATTTTATTTACGCTGAGTGAAATGGTAGTTTAGGGATTTACCGAGTTGGAATTAAAAAATATGTTCCGATTAGTGTTGCAAATTCAGTAGGCGATTCTGATATTTTGCTTCTTTAACATGTTAGTAATTCTGTATATAGCCAGGTTAGTGAAGGTGGCAGTATTTATTCTTTTGGGCTTATCAGAGCTTAAATTTGTAGCATTTTTTGATTTTATTCTACCAATAATCTTGTTGATCAGGTTAGGTTTAAAGCCGTTAAGTTTTGCAAGTTCTTTTATGTAATCGAATTCTTTTTTCTGGTTAGAAGGAGATAGTGGAACATTTAATGCTCGAAAAACTGAGCTGTAGAAATTTGCTTATTTTTGAAATTGAGGATGTAAGGACTAGTTCTTTATTGTCAATGCAGCGGAGGGCTTTCTGTAAATTTGAAAAATAATATTATCATTGGCTCTGGTCAGTTTCGTTCCAAGAAATTTAAAGACTTGTTGATTTCGTCCTCCATAGTGAACCTAATGTTGCAGTCAAGGTCATTAAGGGTCGTTAATATGTTATCACTATTATTATGGTGTGTGTCTATGAAAGCAAATGTGTCATCGACGTATCTTAGCCGATGCTGTAAACCATTGGTTTTATTGATTATCTTATTAGTCTCCAGGTGATCATTAAAAATGTTCGCAAGAATTCCAGATTTAATGTTGAGAATTTCATTTTTGGTCCGTATTGAATTGAAATTTACAATCAAAGATAAGGGTAGGGTTTTCCTCCTGTTCAATACTACAAAATACTTCAAATCAGATACAATGAAGGCGTTAATGCTATCAAATACAGGAGATTTTTGGCAATAGGGCAGCATATAAACAACTACAAACATAGCTTTCATGGCATCAATAATGGTATAGACATTATTGAAATAATGAATAAAGGTCTTCTACTTGACCTAACGGAGCAATGTTTCATTTTACTGGATCAGTATTACAACCCTAATTACAATCTTAATGATCTGTCCGAAAAACCTACAATCTTGTTTGATATGCATATTTCAGTTATTAACAATCTTAAAATACCAAAAGATCAATCAGTATACAAAACAACGTAACATGCTAGCTTACTACCCCCACCAGAATCCACGCCCTCCCGACCTGTGTTCTCCTGCTACTGTGACCTCCCCTCTTCCTATCTGACACGCCCCGCTTCCCCGCTGGTACTTGCAGTTGTTGCCTGACATTCTGCTTGGCAGTTCCTCTTTAACTCTTCGCTTGTTAACTTGGTGCTCGAGGTGAGTTCCTTTCTATTCTTTTTTACTAAGCACTTTTCTTTGTCCCTGATTGCATTGTGCTAACACGTAGTTCAAAATCTTCTTTTTAGGTCCGTCTTGGTTCGAGATCTTTCTAGATCCACAAAATTCCACCTGACAACAGCATATTTTGAAGAAATATGTATGGCTTCAAGTTTACCTCAAAGTGTTGGATACAATTTCAAATTATAGAACCAATACTAATTTGACACTTTTAAGTTAAGCTGATACAATGTATCCATACAAGACACTTGTCATTAAATCTTTTATTCTAATAACGAAAAATATAAACACCACAAAGTACATATGGTTCGTTAATCACATCCTCTGACGAACTGTTTTCTATGGAAATTGGTCACTGTAATTAGTCTTCTACCCATTTATATTGTACAACAATGTTCTAGAATGAAACCAGCTGTTAGTTTATTATTTTAAAGAGTGCCTAAGACAAATTTTTAAAAAATGTTTTTATGCCTCTTCAAGGCTAATTGTACATCCTTAGCAGCTAAATAAGATATACTTAAAAATAAATTTTATCTTAAGTTTGGTGTCATAGTAAAATTTCTATAATAGTTACAAACTATGTGACAACGCATAGAGCTATATACTTAAAAATTGCATAAGTTTTATGACTTATCCAGAACCTGATAATACTGAGCTCGATAGCTGCAGTCAGTTAAGTGCAGCCAGTATCCAGTAATCGGGAGATAGTGGGTTCGAGCCCCACTGTCGGCAGCCCTGAACATGGTTTTCCATGTTTTCCCATTTTCACACCAGGCCAATGCCGGGGCTGTACCTTAATTAAGGATATGGCCGCTTCCTTCCACTTCCTAGGCCTTTCCTATCCCATCGTCGCCATAAGACCTATCTGTGTCGGTGCAACGTAAAGTAAATAGCAAAACAAAAAAAAAAAAGAACCTGGTAATAATTGATATAGTCTCTGTATTTCAATTACATAAGCTTTAAGGTAAACCCGCAATTATAAATAACACAAAATTTAGTTTAGAAGGTCCTGTTTAGGTACATACAATTAGTATAAGTATTTTAATGTAGCTGTCAAAACTGTCCTTCAACAATCTCCTTGGCTGATGATGGCAAATTAAGTTGCCGAAACCAGTACCAAAAATGACATTAAATAACTTTTTTTTAATTTAATAATTTCACTATTTTGTAGTATTGAAAAGGTGGAAAACCCTACCCTTATCTTTGATTGTAGAATTCCAGATATAGGGTTGCCCATCGCTAGTCCCTTCTGTTCGTATATTTTGTTATTAAATGTAAAGAAGTTGTTGTTTACTACAAATTTTAGCAATTTGATCAATTCATCTATTTCACATTTACTTACAGTATTCTGATTCAAGAGGTTACTTTCTATTTTACTAATGGTTTTATTTTGTTGAACTCCCAGTAGAAATTTGAGGACACCTGTTTTGGCTTTAACCTATGTTTAGCTATGTCGAAAATTGTTAGAAGTTTTCACACGAGTTTTAAGGCTTTTGATTGTCTCTAATGTAAACGTCGGATCTTAGGGAACCATATACTTTAAAGTCACTAGGTTCGGGGCCCTGACCAAACTTTAGGCTAAAGTTTATTTTGGCTGAGGATGCTTACGACAGGTAAGCAAAACATTTCCCAACTTATAACACCTGTGTCATGTTTGTTTCCTAGATATAAGGACTGATACGTATTGGAAAGGTGGAGTATATTATTGTTCTTATTTTAATGATTATAACATTTTTGTTCATTACAGACTCTCAGTCCACCAATATCAACCCTACAAATGCTACCCAATTTTACTCCCAAAGTGACACTCAAGTCTACAAAGATTCCAGTGAGAGCTCACACATTGTTTATTACAGTCTAAATAACCCAAACTAACCAATGTCATCACAAGTTTTTAAAACATATCAATCATGTTTTATCAAGTGTACAATAATAAAAACTTACCCTTTTTTTAGACGGAGCAATTGTATGCAAGCTACATGTTTTTATATATAGGACATATAAACACAATTGAGTCGGATGTTTCTACAGAATATAGAATACGTATTAAAAACATAATTTTTAATTAAAACTTTTCATGTCAGCTTAACCACTTTAAGTATTTCATTATTAAACAGAACCCAGGGTCCTGGCTATTTTGATCTTAGGTAGTAGGAACAGGGGCTGAAGATGCCAAATAAAAGGGAAAACATGCCTGCTTAAGACATAACAGTAATGTAAAACTATTTATGTAAATTAAAAAAAGTATTGAAAAGGTGGACTCCCAAAAAATCCATTCTTTTAGAAAGATATTCATTGCTCAAGATGGACCCACAGTGAGATTTATAACTTGTAATACTACCTACCTGCCCCAAAAGTCTTTCTTATGTAAAAGAATTAAAACCAAACATCCTGAAACAAAAAAGTATCCATTTTCTTTATTGTTATCGGCCAGCTGTGATCAGCTGTCATGAAGGCAATGTTCATATTGTCTCGGATGGAGCTTACGTGATATACAGCCACAATGTTACAACATTCAGTGAAAATGTGAAGTTTGAAACAGACATGTCGGCTCCATCAGTTTGTACTTGCAGCCAGCACATTGTATGCCTTGCATTAATAAAGGTAACTCATTGATCATTAATTCACATTTTGTCCAATGTCCAGACTAATCTCAGTTGTGAAACAGGGGTCACGCTCCCTTCAAGAGGCTCTTTTCTATGGCCACGATGCATATTGTCTGCGTTGTAAGAAAATTAATTTAGTTTTCTAACTTACCTTTCGTGCTTGTCACAGGCCAATCTCAGTTATGAAACAGGCGCCATACTTCCTTTAAGAGGCTCTTATCTATGACAGCAGTGTATACTGGCCACACAGAAAGAAAATTATTTAAGTAGGTCTAACCTATCTTTCATGTTAGTCACAGGCCAATCTCAGTCATGAAATGGGCCACACTCACTTCAAGAGTCTCTTTTGTATGGCAGTGGCGCATACTGTCCACACGGTAAGAAAATTAATTTAGCAGTTCTAACCTATCTTCCGTGTTTGTCACAGGCCAATCTCTGTCACGAAACAGTGGTCACGCTCCCTTCTAGAGGCCCTTGAGGACCACACTCCTTTCAGGAGGCTCTATTCTACGGCTGCAGCACATAAAGCACTGTCCTTATGGCAAGAAAAAAGTCATTTTATATCTCCAACCTATCTTTTATCTTTGTCATTCATCTTTCATGTTATTAAGTTGGTGTGTATAATGTGCCAACATTGACAAGCCTGTTTACTACATTACGAGATCTTTGGAGCTGCCACCATTTTGTGTCTATAACCTATTTTTCATGAACTGGCAATCAAAGCATTACTGCCCGTAGCTTTCAGCTTTGATATACAGTAAGAAATTATTTTATTTACATGTATTGGTACATAAAGGATTTTATTACTTTGTTGTGTGATCGACTTTGATGGTTACAACCCTATGTTGTTAAATAACAATAAAATTATTCTGTTCTATAGTCACACAGATAAATTCTCCTTTTCCGTATTTCTTTACTCAACTGGTCTGTGTAATGTGGTCATGGAGTTCAATTGACAATCTAGTTTATACGAGGGGAAGTATGAAGTATTGTGACCACATAGGAAAAATTAATTTGAAGAATAGAAAATATGGTTGGGACCAACTTCACTGTACGTGGAAAATTTTGCTAAGGAATGTCCTTGACCCAAGAGAGAAGAGATTAATTTTGGCACCTTGATAGGATCATTTATCAGATCATATTTCTAACATTAGAAATGTAAATTAATTAATTAATTAATTAATTACAAATCCTGTTACTTGGGTATACATGCTAGTTGTAATAAATTATCAAAAACTTTTGCTCTATTTAACAGGACTCAGAGGTCTCATTAATCTTGGACATACCTGCTTTATGAATTGCATTGTTCAAGTATTAACTCACACACCTCTGTTGCGTGATTTCTTCTTGGCCGAAAGACATTTATGCCAGTTCAAAGAACAGCCTGATCAGTGTCTTGTTTGTGAGGTGTCCAGGCTATTTCAAGAGGTAAGTTATTTGTGAAGTTGATATTTTTATTAGGTTCTTACTACTCATTTAAAGCTTTTCTGAATGGATCTCACTAATTCAGAGTATTTTGTTTCAGCACAAGACAAAAAAGAAATCTTTTATACCTAGTTTTCCTTATTTTCTAATAAAATTTACTATTTTTTTTATTACTGTCAACTGGGATGACTGTGGATAAACTTTTGCTTGTACTAAACTAGCACTAATATAGTGGTCCTTAAAACATATTTATGAGTATATGTTATTACATGAAAAGAAAGAAATCTGTCTGGAATGTTTCAGAAATGTTTTGGAATATTGTGTACGTACATCTTCATTATAGACTGTTATGCCTTTCAATGTTCAGTCTGAAAGCTAGTGTTGGCTACTGAATGCATGATTCGAAGCAGTGTATCGATTCATTCAAGTGTCCGAGTGGATCGATTCACAGGAACAGTGAGCTCACGGCGAGCTCATGGCACATGATTCAGCTTACTCCCAGCGGACAGTGCTGAGTGGCGCACTCACTGGATGTTGACGGGGAGCTGAACTTCCGCTGCAGCGAGACAGTGAATCGTGGCACATCAAAAGAATCGTGAATGAGCGCGGCTCAGTGAGACACAAGATACACACAGCTCCTTATCAGCTCACTGGACACTGGCGGAGAGCCGAGTTTCCGCTGCAGTAAGACATACAGTGAGCCATGGCACACTGAAAGAATTGTGAAGGAGCTTGGCTCAGTGAGACACAAGACACATATGGCTCCTTATTGGCACACTAGACACTAGTAACTAATCTCATTTTGTTCTGTATTGAAGATACAATAAGTAAACTCTTTCAAGATTAAAATTATTGTGTCCACCTTTTCAAATATATTTGTATTGAAAAGGTGGACACAATAATTTTAATCTTGATAGAGTTTACACTAGACACTGGCGGAGAGCCGAGCTTCCGCTGCAGTGAGACAGAGTGCGCCATGGTACACTGAAAGAATCATATGCTATAATGGACTCTCAAGCTCAGCTCATTTGAAAATAATTCCCATTTGCATTTACTGTCCTCTTCTTACAGGGAGGTTTAAATAATAGATGGATTTATTTGCAGTGTTAAAAAGGTAGTCAAAACATAATTCTGAAGTAGCTAGTAAGTAGGTAGGCTATTAGGTTATACTATTTATTAGTTTAATGAAACTTAGTATTATAACTTAGTTGACATTTGTCGACTCTAGCCTGCCCTATGACTATGAGTCATGCTCATTACCACTCGAAATTACCTGTTTTATATTGGGAAGAACGGCTCAGTATTCTCTCAGTTCATATGTCACATCGTTGCACAAGACTTCAATCATATGTAGACGGACGTAATAACTTAACCAACAGTATGTTGAATCAGAAAACCAGCGGGCTACTGTACATCTCGGGTAGCCTATACAAAATATGACGATTTAAAAAATCCTCAGCTGATAGAAAAATACATATTTTGAAAAATGCCTGAGCGAGTGGTCGTGCGGTTAGTATCGCGTAGCTATGCGCTTGCATTCGGGGGATGGTGGGTTCAAATCCCACCGCCAGCAGCCATTAAGATGGTTTTTCGTAGTTTCCACATTTTCACACCAGGAAATGCTGGGACTGTACCTTAATTCAGACCATGGCTGCTACCTTCCTAATCCTAACATTTCCCACCCTGCGTCACCGGAAACTTTCGTTGTATTAGAGTGACTAGCACTTTATTCTAAGAAAGGAGTTCATAGTATGAAGACCAGATGGCAGCTGCGAGCACTGAATGCTGTTGCTGCTGTCTTACCATCACATACTACACAGATGCAGTAGGAGCAGTGACTAATGTGCCGTGAATCGGATCACTGTATTGATTCAGTAATGTGAACGGAATAAAATGAATCGATTCAGTAAAGTGAATCAAATGTCCCATCACTACTGCAAGCCTCTGTGAATTTACTAATTACCGTCACAATCCTCTGTTTGTAACTAGTTCTGTGGCCTTATTTAGTTCTATACCTCTTATCTTTAAACTGTTAGAAACTGAGTCTAACCATCATCATTTTGGCCGTCCTCTCCTTCTCTTATCCTACATAACAAGAGTCCATTATTTTCCTAGGTAATTTATCCTCCTCATTTCGCCTCACATGACCCCACAACCAAAGCTGGTTTATGCGTACTGGTTTATCCATCAAGTTCATTCCTAACTTATCCTTTATCTCCTCATTCTGAGTACCCTCCTGCAATTGTTCCCAGCCCTTTATACCAGCAATAATTCTTGCGACTTTCACGTCTGTTACTTCTAACTGTCGAATAAAATATCCTGCTGTTTCCATCCAGCTTTCACTCCCTTAAAGCAAAATTGGTCTGAAAACAGACAAATGTATCAATCAATCAATCAATCAATCAATCAATCAATCAATCAATACTGATCTGCATTTAGGGCAGTCGCCCAGGTGGCAGATTCCCTATCTGTTGCTTTCCTAGCCTTTTCCTAAATGATTTCAAAGGAATTGGAAATTTATGGATCGTCTCCCTTCGTAAGTTATTCCAATCCCTAACTCCCCTTCCTATAAATGAATAGTTCTGTCCAAGAGCTGATTTCCTTCTTGCAGAATAATGTTCATCGCAACTACGAGCTCACTTCATTTGCTTTGCTGCACCGTGATTCACTCTTAGTGTACTATCATCCTGGGAGAACACACATCCTAAATTCTTAAAATTCTGTCTCTATTCCAGCTTTGTATCCCTAATCTGACATAAAATTTTCTTGGATTTCTTACTTGCTGACATCAGTTTAGTTTTGGGAAAGCTAATTTTCATACCATACTCATTGCACCTATTTTCAGGTTTCATGATATTAGTCTTAGACTTTCGGCACAATCTGCCTTATTAAGACTAAGTTGTCAGCATAGACCTAATGGCTTAATACATTTTCACCTAACTGAATCCGTCTCTACCACTTAGTACCTTTCAGCAGATGATCCATGTAAACTATAAACAACAAAGGTGAACGGTCTACCTGCTGTAAGACATTGTGTACAGCAAAGAAAATAAATCAAATCTGAATATTATTTATAGCATAATATAATCTTTACTTCTTACAAACAGAGTGAGAAATACTTAACTTTATTTTGACTCCTGTTGTACATTATCCCAATCCTCCCATATAGTCAGGGGTATGGAATGCGGTGGAGGTGCTATCGGACATCAACTTGTGAAAATTTAGATTTTATAATTCCACTTTTACAATACTGTAATTGTCTTTATTACAAAGACTACATTAAATTACACTCGTGAAACATGTTTCGTCCTCTTATAGGACATCTTCAGTCACAAATACAAATACATAACATTAAAAATAAGGCGAGGACACATTAAAATAAGTGAAAGCAAAGTCTTTGTATCCTGTGACGCGGCGTGATAGCGTCTTGTCAATCTTCAATGTTAAAATGGTGCAGTGTGAACATGATATGAAGCATGAAGTCCAATTAAAATCATATGTTAAAACCGTTGTTCAAAACAATGAATTGTCAATTATAAAACACTGTAAGTGGCTATGCAAATAAAATTATGTGCATATTGTACATAAAACAGTGTTGTGGTGATGCCACATTATAATAGATTTCTTGATTAGGAGGTGGAGTTATACTGTTGCTAGCTGTGTTTTTTAGTATTAAGTTAGTTTACTGTAAGTTCCAATGTTATAGTTTTAATTCTTGACCTTAAGTTTAATATAGGTTGAAGATGCCCATAACTAGGGCGAAACATGTCCCTAACTGGTGTGTTTAATTCATGTAGAATTTAACCACTAAAAATATATATTTGTATTGAATAGGTGGACACAATATTTTTAATCTTGAAAGAGTTTACTTATTGTATCTTCAATACGGAACAAAATGAGATTAGTTACTGGTATCTCTGGGATATACAAATTAAAATGCCAATCGTGTTTTTCAACGTATGTTGGACAAACAGGCCATAGCTTCAATATAAGATACTCCAAACACCTCAATGCCCTGAAGTACAACCACTACTCAGCCATGAGCAAATACTGTAGAGAGAAAAATCACAAATACACAACAATTGAGCAAGATTTAAAGATCTTACACTATGAACAGAAAAGTCCCTTACTTTATATACTAGAGAATATTTATATATATCGACCAATATAACAATCCCATGCACGACGTAAATGAAATCAATGAAAAGAAAAATATATTACTGTAAGCGTTTGTTCCGCTTATCAGTGAACAGTTTATTAATAAAAACGAGTTTCACTATCGGCATTCCAGAACAAGACCTGCCTTTCCTCCAACTCCCTCCTCCCGTGACTCACCTCGTCCCTCCCCCTTCTCCACTCCCTCTCCATACCCCCACCCAACCGTATCGGTACAGATACACGTAAGCCACACACAAGCTTAGTTGTCAATGTGACTTGAGACTGACAAGGTAATTTCCATTCGAGACGACAACTTTTATTTACAAGTAAGTTAATTGAGTTTTCTTTTCTTACATTATTTTTTAACTCTTTTTTCATTCACTCATAATTCATTTTCTCATTACAGATGTTACACATGTTTCAATCCATGGTATTGATGGTCTCACTACACTGCTTAGCACAGTATTTTCATTTTAACAGTCAGCAAGTTTTATTTGTCAATCAAGAACGACCCATCAGGCAAGAGGACTTTGTACCTCAATATGTTTTTCATTCATTAACACTTTCAACACTATGCCCGTATGGGATACGGGCGCGCTGCTTTCCTGCTTCTGGACGGCGCCCGTACGTGATGCGGGCGTGATTTTCTCGTGTATTTATATCCAGCTGCACGTATCACGTAGGGTTCTCGTCCTTTGGTTGGACTTAATAGTTCATCTAGTGACCACTAGAATGCAGCAGTTATCGGGAATTTCAAACTGAAACGATAAACATGGTATTTTCTCCTTGCCGTAACCTCTACTGAAGCACTCTGTGTGCCGTGTGCTGCGCACGCCAAATCTGCCACGCTGTCAGCTGTGTTACTGTGTAAACATGTCTTCACGCCGCCTCAATGATAGTGATATTTTGGATATTTTATCGGGAGAAGCGGGTTCAGAGATGGATGAAAGTGATGACGACCCTGC
Source organism: Anabrus simplex (assembly GCF_040414725.1). Taxonomy (NCBI): domain Eukaryota; kingdom Metazoa; phylum Arthropoda; class Insecta; order Orthoptera; family Tettigoniidae; genus Anabrus; species Anabrus simplex. Next base: position 42,228,568 of record NC_090266.1, on the reverse strand, counting down.
TTACGAACCAGATAACGTATCAAGCGATAGTTCAGGTAAGATTTTTATTTATTACGCCACTTTGGAATGTAAGTGTTTAGCTGTATTATTTTACTCCGAATACAAACGATAGAAATACTTCGCCTACAGAAATTTGGGTTTATTTTTTTCGTTTAGATGAAGAGACGCAGGCTGATGATTCACCTGTGCTGGGAACATCTGCCGGATCATCTGAACCTGATGATGAATGGTCAGAAACAGATGACCAACCACAGCTACCTGTCTTCCAGTCGGCATCTGGTTCTACTCAGTTTATGGTGGGGAGTGATGAAATGGATTGTTTCACTAATTTTTTTAGTGACGATGTGATCAAAAATATAAAAACAGAAACTAACAGATATGCAGGTACGACAATTGCGGCAATGAAATGTCAGGGCAAACTGAAGGAAAATTCCATGTGGCACCGGTGGTCTGCAGTAAAACTTCACGAAATTTATTGGTTTTTTGCAACAATTTTGCATATGTGTATGGTGAAGCTACCCAAACTTAGTGATTATTGGTCTACTGATCCCTTTTATCAGACAGGATTTGCCAGTCGATTGTTGAGTCGTGATAGATTTTCAGGAATTTTATTTATGTTGCACCTAAATGACAATGCCACCTTCATCAAGAAGGGGGAACCTAATCATGACCCACTACATAAACTCGGGCCTTTCTTTGACTTTTTTGTGCACAAATGCATTGCCAGTTTTCAGCCGTATGAGAACCTAACAATAGATGAGGCTATATGTCCCTTCCGTGGTCGAGTAGGGTTTAGGGTTTATATGAAGAATAAGCTCAATAAGTACGGTATGAAAATGTATGTACTTTGCGATGCAGCAACAGGCTACGTACTGAATTGTGAAATATATACGGGTTCCGCAGGGAACATTGACAACAGCATTCAGGCTCTTGTAGATAGATTATGCTCACCGTTTTTCAGTAAGGGCCACTGTAGTTATGTGGACAGGTACTATACTAGACCCTCCCTACTGAATATGCTGTGGCAAAAGAAAACCCTGGCTGTTGGAACTGTCATGAAAAACAGGACGGGTTTACCACCAACGTTCAAGGCAAAGAAATTGAAGAAGGACGAGATGATATTTTTGACGAAAGGGCACCTTCTTGCTGTGAAGTGGAAGAGCAAGCGGGATGTTTTATGCCTTTCAACAAAACATAAGGCTTCCACTACACTTGTTTCTGGTAGATTGAAAGGTGGTGTCGTACAGAAACTAAAGCCCAACGTAGTCATCAATTACAACATAAATAAAACTGGTGTTGATAGAGCCGATCAACTGAACAGTTATTACCCATTTGCACGGAAGACAATGAAATGGTGGAAAAACCTCTTCTTCCATTTGTTCCTTATGTCTGTTGTGAATGGTATCATTCTATATAAAGGTATCTCTTGTGGATTACACGAGAATGATCAGTTCGTGGTTAGCAGCTAAAGGAGGAGACATCTCAAGGCTGGAACCTACTCCCTCCCCCAGTGTTGACAGGACTTTTGCTCGCCATTTTCCAGAAAAGGTTCCTCCAACGAACAATAAAGTGAATGCTACTCGTTATTGCAAGGTATGCTCAGACAGGGGCAAGAAGGAAAGTGGTAAGCGCGTCAGAAAAGAGAGTAGATGGTGGTGCAAGGAGTGCAAAGTAGGACTGTGTATAGTCCAATGTTTTCAGGACTACCATACTAAAACAAACTATTCCTAAATAGGTAAATATTTTATTCCACTGCATTTGTGTTTATTTGTGGCATAAGTAGTCGCATTAAATGATTTTTTATTGTTTGAGCAAGATAATTGGTATAAACTCAATGTAAAAAATATTATTCGTACTATTTTTTCATGTTTTTCATAAGACTAGTATAATTAAATTACTTCAGATATTCACTTTTTGATTAACATCTTCATTTTGGATGGTTGATACCTTCATTCGGTACAAAAATCAGGCATGTAATATGTTTCGCTGTTCCATAATAACGTGTTAAAAATTAGCAAAAAGACCCAGTTCACAGCCAGGATCCATGTTACAATATGGCAGTGTTGAAAGTGTTAATCATGATCACTGTCATTTCACTTCATCAAGATTTTTAATTTGTTTGTGTTATGTAATCATTGTTCTGCTACTGAAGATGGCCTCGAGAATAGGCTGAAACACGTATAGACTTTGTTCCATCTAACAGATGAGTTGATTTGTATTGATAAGGAGGATTTGATACATACATCCATACATACATACATACATACATACATACATTATCATTATAGACTGTTATGCCTTTCAGGGTTCAGTCTGCAAGCCTCTGTGAATTTACTAAACGTCGCCACAATCCTCGATTTGCAACTAGTGTTTTGGCCTCATTTAGTTCTATACCTCTTATCTTTAAATCGTTAGAAACCGAGTCTAACCATCGTCGTCTTGGTCTCCCTCTACTTCTCTTACCCTCCATAGCAGAGTCCATTATTCTCCTAGGTAACCTATCTTCCTCCATTCGCCTCACATGACCACACCACCGAAGCCGGTTTATGCGTACAGCTTCATCCATCGAGTTCATTCCTAAATTAGCCTTTATCTCCTCATTCTGAGTACCCTCCTGCCATTGTTCCCATCTGTTTGTACCAGCAATCATTCTTGCTACTTTCATGTCTGTTACTTCTAACTTTTGAATAAGATATCCTGAGTCCACCCAGCTTTTGCTCCCGTAAAGCAAACTTGGTCTAAAAACAGACTGATGTAAAGATAGTTTCGTCTGGGAGCTGACTTCCTTCTTACAGAATACTGTTGATCGCAGCTGTGAGCTCACTGCATTGGCTTTACGACACCTTGATTCAATCTCACCTACTATATTGCCCCCATTTTTCCCGAGCTAAGCCCAGCCATCGAGCGAGAGATTCCAAGGTGGACCGTTCGATCGTTGGCTATTACTTTCTAGAGGCATTTAAGGGAAGTTAAGGATTGATGACCAAGCAGGATAAAAAGAAATGTTAAAACAACACTCTGACATTTATTCACATAAGCAAACAATAAATGAAAATATTCTTACTGATATTTTTTTTGTTTTACATAGAACTTCCATAATATTGATTTCTTCCTCCTTATTTAGAGTGACACGTGTTCTTAATCTCCAGCCTTACTGTGCTGTAATGAAAACCAAAGAAAAATTAGGCCTCTTGCCTTTCCAAATCAAAATATTTGATTGAAAGAATTAAAAAAAGTAACATAGAGGTTCGTAAAATAATTAACAACTGTCTTGCTAACGAGGGTTTTACAATAAATGTGTTCAAAGCTTTACCAATTCAAAGTAGTCTCAACACATGGTTTTAAGATGTACTCAACTGAATTTATCATTTACAGTATTTAATATTAGTCAATGACACCAGCATGAACTCCAGTAGAAAATAAAAATTGATTTCAAAATTCTCAAAATTAATTAATTATTATTATTATTATTATTATTATTATTATTATTATTATTATTATTATTATTAATTTCTCATCATTTAATTAACCTATGTTTCATTGTCACGATCGTGTTCTCATTAATTTTCCACTGCATCATTTACCTAACGATCGTCATTAGCATTCCAGAATAATTATTTTCCAATTAATTATTAATGACTTGGTTTCACCATAACTCAAAGTAATCATGCGGCTAACGAACTTCTGCTTCTGATCTTTGTATTGCATTTTCATTCAAATTAATCTTAAAATATTTCAAAGTTCAACTATAAATGTGTCAGAAATTTACGTTACCCACGTGTGAGCTAGTTAAATAAATTTTATTTACAAATCGAGTGCCTTCGTAAAATAACGAGATGATCTTTCCTTTTAAATCTCGCTAATGAAGAAAATAAATCCTTTTCCAGTCTTCCTCGACTTAAGTTGATCAAACTTCCCCTTAAGGGCATGAAAATTACTTCTTAAGGCAACACACAACGATAAGTGTAATCTGCGTCGCAGCAAGTGCACGACCAGATCAAATTAAATGGGACCAACATGATACAAGAGAAATATACATATTTACATACACACACACATTCACACTAGGAAACACGTCTTTTATGTACATTATTTACATCGAATCCTGTTTTGGCAAGTTTATTCATGGTTTTTACGAGTGGACAGGTCGCGTAATATCTAGCAGAAATAATCTGTGTACTGAAATTATCCTTCATTAATGGTGACTAGTGATCGAAGTCATGGGTATCACTTGGTAGAAATACATTTCACATATCAAAGTAAGTTCATCTAACTCTTGAAATTATAATGGAAGATTCTAGTAAAATCCATAAGCACTACCATCATTTGGGCTACAGGTTGAAACTATCGCGAGCATGAGCCTTAATCGTATTATTTTTATTCCCTACCTGTGAAATACACTCGCAACACGTGCTCCAATAATTATAATCTATCTTGCGCTCCCAATACACAAGAATAAGTCAAATATCATCATTAAATCATCAATTGCTCAATTATACAACAAATATCCCTCAGGATTGGTCATATTTCAGACCCTTCGTGAACAGAGCACATTCAATCTCACATATAAGGACTCTACTGTAAGTTTATGGCTCACGAGCGTTTAATTCTGTTTTACCCGATCTTTAGTCAATATTATTATTATTTAAGTGATTATTACATCTACTGATCCTCGTGGAATATCGTAAAATTAGATGACTTCATCATAAATACAACAAGTGATCTTGAAAGATACTAGGTTCGACCCTATTCACTCAAAATGTACACGCAAATTTCAGTCCAGTAACTTTCAACATTACAAGGGAAGTAGATTTATCGTGTGGTCAGTGATTATTAAATATAAAGCTCCTAAGCATGGGAAATCATTCAAAGACAATCTACATGTCTACTCTAATAGATTCAAAATTTCATTCACACGTACCTAGTCTACCACGACACCTTAAGAAGTGGAAAAAAAGAAATATTTCTAACTACAACAAACTAATAGATCTACGACTTAAAGAAGAAAGACCTCTAGTTGTACAAAAGGTAAGACAGATAAATTAAATTAAAAAGGTACTCAAGTTTTAGATGGAGTTCGATTCCCGTCGACAGTCAATTATTCCAGCATTTTCCTCCGGTCAGTCTCCTTCCAATTACCAGATACGCCTCACATTTTACAGCTCCATGGAGGCTCTGTAGCAGGTGTCCCTCGATGAAGTTGTGTTGCCGGTGGCTGTGGAATTGTCCATCTTGAGGTGTTCAACTTCTAAGACGACTTCCGTAGAATTCCGGTCACAAGCTGTAACTGAGATGACAAGATTAAATATTTTGCACAAGCACACGTCGAATATTAATAGCTCGTCTACACAGTCACACTTAACTTGGTTCTTAAGGCGTGTTTTATTCCATAAGAATTCACTAATTATCTCGCTAAATTCTGGCAGAACGGGTGTCGACTTGAACTGGAAATTATTTCTCCACGTGGTCAGATAACGTAGTGTCGCATACAGCAGCACAGCGAAGAATATTCAGGGTGAAAGAGCAACACAGCGAAGGATATTCAGAGAGAAGGATATACAGAGAGAGCGATTTACTCGTAACAAGGCCTTTTTATCTTAACAGCCTGGGAGGTGTGATCTTCAACGAGAACGATAATTGGCTGATGGTCTCATTTAATTGGCTCAGACTATTCCAGATCCAGAATGTGAGTTGCGCGCATGCGGCGGTAGTCACGTGGTTTGCTTTGACCTTGGCACAGTCCTTGCATTTATCACCCCTCTGAACGACGAAAAAAACTCGTTCTTAGCTCGCCACTACTTCCCAAATGACACGCTGCTGTTCCAAGCAGACAATAAAACTTTTAATTTCCACTTGTTGAAAATAATCACAATATCGCCAATTTTAACGGGGACAATATTACCATCCTGGGAGAACACACAACCTAAATACTTGAAATTATCGACCTGTTCTAGCTTTGTATCACCAATCTGACATTCAATTCTGTTGAATTTCTTACCTACTGACATCAATTTAGTCTTCGAGAGGCTAATTTTCATACCATACTCATTGCACCTATTTTCAAGTTCCACGATATTAGACTGTAGGCTTTCGGCACAATCTGCCATTAAGACGGGTCGTCAGCATAGGCCAGACTGCTTACTACATTTCCACCTAACTGAATCCCTCCCTGCCATTTTATACCTTTCAGCAGATGATCCATGTAAACTACAAACAGCAAAGGTGAAAGATTACAGCCTTGTCTAACCCCTGTAAGTACCCTGAACCAAGAACTCATTCTACCATCAATTTTCACTGAAGCCCAATTGTCAACATAAATGCCTTTGATTGCTTTTAATAATCTGCCTCTAATTCCATAGTCCCCCAGTATGGCGAACATCTTTTCCCTCAGTACCCTGTCATATGCTTTCTCTAGATCTACGAAACATAAACACAACTGCCTATTCCTCTCGTAGCACATTTCAATTACCTGGCGCATACTGAAAATCTGATCCTGACAGCCTCTCTGTGGTCTGAAACCACACTGGTTCTCATCCAGCTTCCTCTCAACAACTGATCGCACCCTCCCTTCAAAGATGCCAGTGAATACTTTGCCTGGTATACTAATCAGTGAGATACCTTGATAGTTGTTGCAATCCTTCCTGTTCCCTTGCTTATAGATAGGTGCAATTACTGCTTTTGCCCAATCTGAAGGTACCTTACCAACACTCCACGCTAATTTTACTACTCTGTGAAGCCATTTCATCCCTGTCTTCCCACTATACTTCACCATTTCAGGTCTAATTTCATCTATTCCTGCTGCCTTATGACAATGGAGTTTATTTACCATCCTTTCCACTTCCTCAAGCATAATTTCACCAACATCATTTTCTTCCTCCCCATGAGCTTGGCTGTTCACAACACCACCAGGATGATTTCCTTTTACATTGAGAAGATGTTCAAAATATTCCCTCCACCTCTCCAGTGATTCCCTGGGATCTATTATGAGTTCACCTGAATTGCTCAAAACACTGTTCATTTCCTTTTTCCCTCCCTTCCTAAGATTCTTTATTACTGTCCAGAAAGGTTTCCCTGCTGCTTGACCTAGCCTTTCCAGGTTGTTACCAAAATCTTCCCATGACTTCTTTTTGAAATCAACAACTATTTGTTTTGCTCTGTTTCTTTCATCTACATACAACTCCCTGTCTGCCTCGGCCCTTGTTTGGAGCCATTTCTGATAAGCCTTCTTTTTACGTTTACAAGCTGCTCTCACTTCATACTTCCACCAAGATGTTTGCCTTTTCCCATCTTTACACACAGTTGTTCCTAGGCATTCCCTTGCTGTTTCTACTACAGCATCCCTGTATGCCACCCATTCACTTTCTATATCCTGAACCTGCTTACTGTCTACTGTTCGAAACTTCTTTTTTTTTTGTTATTTGCTTTACGTCGCACCGACACAGATAGGTCTTATGGCGACGATGTTACAGGGAAGGGCTAGGAGTGGGAAGGAAGCGGCCGTGGCCTTAATTAACTTACAGCCCCAGCATCTGCCTGGTGTGAAAATGGGAAACCACGGAAAACCATCTTCAGGGCTGCCGACAGTGGGGTTCGAACCCACAATCTCCCGAATACTGGATACTGGCCGCAATTAAGCGACTGCAGCTATCACGCTCGGTCGAAACTTCTCACTTATTGTATCCATGTACTTCCGTCTAATTTCCTCGTCCTGGAGATTTTCTACCCTTATTCATTTGCAGACAGATTTCACTTTCTCTACCTTAGGCCTAGCGATACTTAGTTCACTACAGATCAGATAGTGGTCTGTATCATCGAAAAATCCCCGGAAAAGTCGTACATTCCTAACAGATTTCCTGAATTCGAAGTCTGTTACGATATAGTCTATTATAGATCTGGTACCCCTAGCCTCCCATGTGTAGCGGTGAATAGCCTTATGCTTGAAGAATGTATTAGTAACAGCTAAACCCATACTAGCACAGAAGTCCAGCAAACGCTTCCCATTCCCATTAGCTTCCATATCTTCCCCACATTTACCAATCACCCTTTCGTATCCTTCAGTTCTATTCCCAACTCTTGCATTGAAATCGCCCATTAGCACTATTCTATCCTTGCTGTTGACCCTGACCACGATGTCACTCAATGCTTCATAATACTTGTCAACTTCATCCTTATCTGCACCCTCACATGGTGAATACACGGACACAGTTCTAGTCCTAATTCCTCCAACTGACAAATCTACCCACATCATTCGCTTGTTTACGTGCCTAACAGAAACTATGTTCCGTGCAATGGTATTCCTGATAAGGAGCCCTACCCCAGACTCTGCCCTTCCCTTTCTAACACCCGTCAAGTACACTTTATAATCTCCTATCTCTTCCTCTTTTTCTCCCCTTACCCGAATATCACTTACTCCTAGCACATCCAGATGCATCCTCTTTGCTGACTCAGCCAGTTCTGCTTTCTTTCTTCCATAAGCCCCATTAATAGTGATAGCTCCCCATCGAATTCCATTTCGTTCGCCAAGTTGTTTCCAAGGAGTCCCTCGCCTGTCAAATGGGAGTGGGACTCCGTTACTCCCATAGGTCCGAGGCTTGCTTAAAATGTTCTGAGCTCGGTCGATTCATGAAGCAGGGTGCTACCCTACTTGCACATAGTCCAAGTGAGGATCTCTCCTCTAACGGGTTATGGACCACCGGTGAATTGTATAGTCCTAACCGCCTGAGCACAAGGAGGCCACGACTCAGAATATGTCCGAGATGCCCACTCCCATTCCATAGCAACTGGAATCCCAACTCTCAGGACTACTTACTAGGCCACTCAGCCGTTGCCCATGGTTCACGAACTAGGACGTGACTACAGTAACCCATAAACACGAACCATGAGGATTTTATAAATACTTTTATGTGCAAAGTGACATCTGTCAATACAGAATGAGATTTATAATTTGCAACCTGTGAATGGTCTCGGCCTCGCATCTCAAACATAGAGAAAGAACTATAATAGGGGGAAGAGAGTAGAGGAGTTTTTGCTGATAAAAAGGCTCAGGCTTGATGTTGGATGTATTGAAAATCCTGATACTGATACTGCATGTACACTATCAAAAATTATGCTTGAGAAGAAATGTTCAGAATCACTTAAAGTTGCCAGTAAGTGATTATTTATATTGTGTGTCTGTATTTATAATATGATCAAATCCACCTCTGTAATATAATAGTTTTCGCTACCAGCTGCCTTTCTCGGGGGCCCGGGCTTGAATACTGACACTGCCAGAAACTTAAGATCGGCATGAGGGTTGGCATGTGGTTAAAACGGTGCATGCAACTCATTTCCATTAGGGGTGTGCTTGAAAGGAAATGCACCACCTCGGGACAAGGACATAAATTTACGGATGTAAAATATGGTATTTCTGTGAGCAATTGATATTGTATAATGGAGACCTAGTTGTGTAATTATATTTGTCTACTGCCTTTCCCATTCCATTTCATTGGGTTGTAATGGAATAGTATAAAATTTCACACTTTTGTCTATAGTACAGTATGGTATATTATTATTATTATTATTATTATTATTATTATTATTATTATTATTATTATTATTATTATTATTCCACTGGCTATAATGAAAACTATGGCAATACAATACAATGTGTATCTATTATGATGTGTGTGCTCTAAAAAAAATGCCCTACTGCAGCTTGCTTTGCAAATATAACATGGCTATAATAATTTATTTCTAATTGTTGACCTGTTTGTAAAATGGTTAAAATACATGTTGTAAAGAGTTATTTTATATTAATTAAAATGTATAAATCCTGAAGTACTTCTTGCGATTTACTGGTATGATCCACCGTCTTATCAAATGAATTTCATGAAGTCATGAATAAAACCTTTGTATCACAGTATCTATTAATGCAGCCAACAACAAACATACAGTTCTGCTCAAACGTTATGACATTAAAAAATAATCATCTGAAGACAACATTGTAAAATGATTCTTGTTCTTCTACTTATTGTCCTTCTTAATTTATTTTTTGGTTCCACTTTCGCATTATACCCAGCTATTAGTCATTTTATTGAGTAAAGGATGATATATTAATTGTAAGGTGGGGGGGAGGGTGATGAAGATAAGAAATTAACTGAAAAATCTTATGTAGGTATCATTATACTGAACCCTTGGGCTTACCATTCCATAATTGGTCGGCCACAGCTGCTGCAGTAGAGCAATATCGAACTCTTAAATCTTGGGGTCGTAGCGGGGATATTTTGGTTACGATCTTGACCAAATGATGGGGTTCAGAAGAGATCCTAAGTACTTGAAATGAGGAACAAATATGTGCTTACTAACTTTTATTGAATTATCAAAATGCAAAAATAATTGTGTTATAAAATCATTCATAAAAAATTGTTATTTAATGTTTCAATGCTGTTACATTGCATTGCATGAGTTTTATCTGTTACACTCATCGAAGAACTTTCTTTGGAGGAAATTAGAAAATATTACAAATTATTGGACAGCGAAAACTCGAAAAATGAAAATAAAACCTGAAAATCGGGCACCTATTGATCCAAATGATAACTGAGATTTAATCCACATGATCAGTGGAAATTCTGACCTTCAACAAGTAGAATTCCAGATTTAAATTTAGTTAAGGTTATCCAACAGTCAAATACCCTGTTGGATATTTGAACACCCACTGAATGGACCCTTAATCGAACCAAACTGACTATCAGTTGCGTTGGATAGGTTGCAAAATACTACTGGTAAGCATGGTGTTAAAATAAAACCTGAAAATCGGGCACCTATTGATCCAAACGATAACTGAGAATTAATCCACATGATCCGTGGAAATTCTGACCTTCAACAAGTAGAATTCCAGATTTACATTTAGTTAAGGTTATCCACCAGTCAAATACCCTGTCGGATATGGGAACACCCACTGAATGGACCCTTAATCGAACCAAACTGATTATCAGTTGCTTTGGATAGGTTGTGAAATACTACTGGTAAGCATGGTGTTCACTACAAGTTAACAGCAGCGGTCATAAATAAAATTAAATTTCCACCATGTGTTGTCATCTCATGACACCCTTAAGTTATGGAATAATCCCGATGCTGAAACATGCATCACATAAACGGCTGTTCGGAAGGAACCAACAACAGTTTGATCCGAGAAGATCTTACGTTACGTCATTCTGAAGGAAGAAAACTGCGAAATGCAGGAAACTCTTATTCATCATGCATTTAGAAGAAATCGAAAACACTGAAGTTAAAGAAAAAGTGGTAAATCACTCGAAAAATATTCTCATAAAGCCAACTTTCAGATTATAAATGGTTATGTTAAGTTTAATAAACTTACAAGTCCACATGTTAAAATGAGATCAGAGAATTCCAAAACAATCTACAGAAATCCTTTCCATATTACAACTGATGACTACCATTACAGATCCATCTACTTATGTTTGTCCCAATAAACTAATTGCAAGTTATTGATAAACCACAGTCAACTATTATAAAATTAAAGAACGAAAATTGAAAATAAAATATATTCCCAGCTGACAAATCAAAACCGCGTTCGTAACTCAAGCCTCACATAAATAAGCTAAGTGTCAACACGCACACTATCAAAGCAATCGGACATCTGAACGACAAAATAATTAAGTCAAGAAATAAAATTATAATAAAGTTCAATGAACTCAAACGCGTGGCAAACAGCAGTAATATCAATCACCGTTAGCTCAGTATCCTATGCTGGACAACCCTCATGTTCAGGCCACTAGTGGTTCCATAATCTTATGTAAACACCTTCCAGCTGGTAAGGGTTGTGCTAAAACATGGTCTCAATATTACTTTGCTAACACTCTTCGCATTACATACTCTACTGCAGACACTACCATCGTTCAAGTCACTTCGCAAAAACACCTAACCTAAGACTTGAATATATACGGCAGACACCCTAAATCTATCGTCGAGCGTACATAGTGTCTACACACCCTAACACTAACATCTATATACACACACACACACACCTTTCTAAACCTATCGTCGAGCGTAATATGGGGATATCTACTCATCAGTATACTCCTATGATATGTGTAACGTCCTAAATCTATTTTCGAGCAGAAACTGGGATGTCTACTCATCCTCTAAAATGTCAGGCAAAATCGTAACTTCAAACACACTCTTTGATATTTAGCTGGAAACCTTGTCGAAACTATAGCACATAATGAAACAAATCTTGCCACAAAAATGAACGCAAGTCTGGAAATGCAACTAAGTCCCTATCTTGTCAATAAAACGTGAAATTGAAAATAAATAACGTGCGGCTCCTCAATCCATGACTCAAACATGATCTCGACATATGCATTGAAGTTTGGAAAAATAATTATAAATTTCAGCACACGCCTAACATTACGTGAATATCGCCAAAACAGTAATCACCACCATCGCAAAAATCCATACTATAATTCTAGGGTGAGGCCCAAAGAAATCGCCTACCATCTCACTATTCCAAACATTCATATCCATGAAATATCCAGTGAAGCGAAATTCCATGAATCTACACAGCCAAACTTTATGTATGTTTGGTCCTCAGCCCAAAGGCTGATTTGATCCTCAACAGTTCCGCCATAAGCTGTCATAGATGGCCTAGGCTTCACTGAAGAGGCGTACTAGGGAAATGAGGAGTGAGGTAGTTTCCTGTTGCTTTCCTCACCAAGCCAGAAGCTGCTATTACATATCAGTCTGTCAAGCCCACTGAAATGCATGCACCACCTGACCCTATGAGCAATATTTTCACACCATTCATAGCAGGGACTGGATGCAGAAGGAATGGCATTACTAGAATCACTCGTACTTCAATCACTTTCATTTTGTCAAAGCCAAGGATAAAGCTGAGACAGATCAATGAAAGTAAAAAAGTTGCTCTAGCCCATACCAGAAGATATAGTGCACTGTAAACACTAGGTCCCGCCAGCTAAGGTATAAAGCCAAACTATCACTTTAATAACATCCAATATCTCATCCCACAATATTTCCGATTTAATGATAATTTATTGTCATGTAATATATGAAATTTACTGAATGGAAATTTGTTACGACAGTTAAATAAGACAAGCCGTGTATTCAGAATGCCCTTCTATTCTGGAGGTCGCGTACTATAATATTCACTATGCTGACTTTACATAAATCGTCATTTGGACTTAAATGCCAAGAGCTACAATATTCTACAGAAATTGTTTTTCACAGGGAGTTCTTGACTTGAAATCATAATGTGCGTCACACACTACTCACTTCGACTTTGACCACCATTCAACCAGTCAGCCGTTCCACATTGCTAACAGAATCTCAATACAGCCTGCCTCAGAAATATCCCATTAATATACAGCCTGTCTCAAAAATTCTTCGCCATCGACAAATATAGCCTGTCTCAAAAATTCATCTTCATTCGCCTATCATCTCGGCGGCATTACTCATGAAATACAGGCTTCCTATGCCTTCAACATCTACACAACTATTCTCTCAACATATCATTCTGACATAATCCATTTCTTCCTGTTTCAAAACCTTTCAAACCTCGAATACCCCCATGACGAACAATTTTATAAGAATCTTTTTCATTCATTTTTTTACAACTTTCGGACCTCAAGAACACAATAAGACACCATTATTTCCTATATCACCAACATACACGATGACACAAAAAATAACTTCCCATGAATAAATATAACTCTATCAGACTTCCACTGGATTTTGAAACGAACGCAAATCTGTTCGACACTTCTGCTAAATTACATGTTTTAACATGGAAAATTTTTATCCTGCTGTAAATATTATTATTATTATTATTATTATTATTATTATTATTATTATTATTATTATTATTATTATTATTATTATTTTGACTAAAATTTTTCTGAACTCAAGGATATTCGAAATTATTGTATTCACCACAACTATGTTATCGTTATCACATTCCTTACTTTACTCATACATACATACATTATCATTATAGACTGTTATGCCTTTCAGCGTTCAGTCTGCAAGCCTCTGAGAATTTACTAAACGTCGCCACAATCCTCGATTTGCAACTAGTGTTGTGGCCTCATTCAGTTCTATACCTCTTATCTTTAAATCGTTAGAAACCGAGTCTAACCATCGTCGTCTTGGTCTCCCTCTACTTCTCTTACCCTCCATAACAGAGTCCATTATTCTCCTAGGTAACCTATCCTCCTCCATTCGTCACACATGACCCCACCACCGAAGTCAGTTTATGCGTACAGCTTCATCCATCGAGTTCATTCCTAAATTAGCCTTTATCGCTTCGTTTTGAGTACCCTCCTGCCATTGTTCCCACCTATTTGTACCAGCAATCATTCTTTCTACTTTCATGTCTGTTACTTCTAACTTATGAATAAGATATGCTGAGTCCACCCAGCTTTCACTCCCGTAAAGCAAAGTTGGTCTGAAAACTGACCGATGTAAAGATAGTTTCGTCTGGGAGCTGACTTCCTTCTCACAGAATACTGCTGATCGCAACTGCGAGCTCACTGCATTAGCTTTACTATACCTTGATTCAATCTCACTTACTATATTACCATCCTGGGAGAACACACAACCTAAATACTTGAAATTATCGACCTGTTCTAGCTTTGTATCACCAATCTGACATTCAATTTTGTTGAATTTCTTACCTACTGACATCAATTTAGTCTTTGAGAGGCTAATTTTCATACCATACTCATTGCACCTATTTTCAAGTTCCAAGATATTAGACTGCAGGCTTTCGGCACAGTCTGCCATTAAGACCAAGTCGTCAGCATAGGCCAAACTGCTTACCACATTTCCACCTATCTGAATCCCTCCCTGCCATTTTATACCTTTCAGCAGATGATCTATGTAAACTATGAACAGCAAAGGTGAAAGATTACAGCCTTGTCTAACTCCTGTAAGTAGCCTGAACCAAGAACCCATTCTAGCATCAATTCTCACTGAAGCCCTATTGTCAACATAAATGCCTTTGATTGCTTTTAATAATCTGCCTCTAATTCCATAGTCCCCCAGTATGGCGAACATCTTTTCCCTCAGTACCCTGTCATATGCTTTCTCTAGATCTACGAAACATAAACACAACTGCCTGTTCCTCTCGTAGCATTTTTCAGTTACCTGGCGCATACTGAAAATCTGATCCTGACAGCCTCTCTGTGGTCTGAAACCACACTGGTTTTCATCCAACTTCCTCTCATCAACTGATCGCACCCTCCCTTCCAGGATGCCAGTGAATACTTTGCCTGGTATGCTAATCAATGAGATACCTCGATAGTTGTTTCAATCCTTCCTGTTTCCTTGCTTGTAGATAGGTGCGATTACTGCTTTTGCCCAATCTGAAGGTACCTTACCAACACTCCACGCTAATTTTACTAGTCTATGAAGCCATTTCATCCCTGCCTTCCCACTATATTTCACCATTTCTGGTCTAATTTTATCTATTCCTGCTGCCTTATGACAATGGAGTTTATTTACTAACCTTTCCACTTCCTCAAGCATAATTTCACCAACATCATTTTCCTCCTCCCCTTGAGCTTGGCTGTTTGCAACACCACCAGGATGATTTCCTTTTACATTGAGAAGATGTTCAAAATATTCCCTCCACCTCTCCAGTGATTCCCTGGGGTCTATTATGAGTTCACCTGAATTACTCAAAACACTGTTCATTTCCTTTTTCCCACCCTTCCTAAGATTTTTTATTACTGTCGAGAAAGGTTTCCTTGCTGCTTGACCTAGCCTTTCCAGGTTATTACCAAAATCTTCCCATGACTTCTTTTTGGATTCAACAACTATTTGTTTTGCTCTGTTTCTTTCATTTACGTACCAATCCCTGTCTGCCTTGGCCCTTGTTTGGAGCCATTTCTGATAAGCCTTCTTTTTACGTTTACAGGCTGCTCTCACTTCATCATTCCACCAAGATGTTCGCCTTTTCCCATCTTTACACACAGTTGTTCCTAGGCATTCCCTTGCTGTTTCTACTACAGCATCCCTGTATGCCACCCATTCACTTTCTATATCCTGAACCTGCTTACTGTCTACTGTTCAAAACTTCTCACTAATCATATCCATGAACTTCTGTCTAATTTCCTCGTCCTGGAGATTTTCTACCCTTATTCGTTTGCAGACAGATTTCACTTTCTCTACCCTAGGCCTAGAGATACTTAGTTCACTACAGATCAGATAGTGGTCTGTATCATTGAAAAATCCGCGAAAAACTCTTACATTCCTAACAGATTTCCTGAATTCAAAGTCTGTTAAGATATAGTCTATTATGGATCTGGTACCCCTAGCCTCCCATGTGTAGCGGTGAATAGCCTTATGCTTGAAGAAAGTATTCGTAACAGCTAAACCCATACTAGCACAGAAGTCCAGCAAACGCTTCCCATTCCCATTAGCTTCCATATCTTCCCCACATTTACCAATCACCCTTTCGTATCCTTCAGTTCTATTCCCAACTCTCGCATTGAAATTGCCCATTAGCACTATTCTACCCTTGCTGTTGACCCTGACCACGATGTCACTCAATGCTTCATAAACTTATCAACTTCATCCTCATCTGCACCCTCACATGGTGAATACATGGACACAATTCTTGTCTTAATTCCTCCCACTGACAAATCTACCCACATCATTCGCTCATTTACGTGCGTAACAGAAACTATGTTGCGTGCAATGGTATTCCTGATAAAGAGCCCTAGCCCAGACTCTGCCCTTCCCTTTCTAACATCCGTCAAGTGCACCTTATAATCTCCTATCTCTTCCTCATCTCCCCATACCCGAATATCACTTACTCCTAGCACATCCAGATGCATCCTCTTTGCTGACTCAGCCAGTTCTACCTTCTTTCTTCCATAAGCCCCATTAATATTGATAGCTCTCCATCGAATTCCATTTCGTTTGCCAAGTTGTTTCCAAGGAGTCCCTCGCCTGTCAAATGGGAGTGGGACTCCATTACTCCCATAGGTCCGAGGCTTGCTTAAAGTGTTCTGAGCTCGGTAAATTCATGAAGCAGGATGCTGCCCTACTTGCACATAGTCCAAGTGAGGATCTCTCCTCTAACGGGTTATGGACCACCTGTGAATTGTATAGTCGTAGCTGCCTGAGCACAAGGAGGGCCACGACTCAGAATATGTCCGAGATGCCCACTCCCATTCCATAGCAACTGGTATCCCGACTCTCAGGACCACTTACTAGGCCACTCAGCTGTTGCCCATGGTTCACGAACTAGGACGTGACTACAGTAACCGACAAACATGAACCAGTTTGTACAATATCTCAAAGAATTTTAACACATTATTTAAACTTCGCATTTTGCAGTTTCTCAACATGATTTTTACTGCCCTGAAGAATTCCACACTATGACCAGAAATATAACACTTTCACCTGATCATTATTAAATACTACTTCGACACATGCACTGGAAAATTTTATTGACACAAACCAATTCTATCTACAACATTAATACAAATTATAGACCGACCTGTATGTAGTCATCTTGGAGATTTCGGCTACATTTAGTCAGCTGACCTCAGATTTAGCCACTCATGGCTACAGGATACATCATCTTCTTATAGATAACTTAAAAATACACAGATTTTACACTCACCATCGATTAACAACGCAAATGACGCACTTCCTTCACTTCTTAGCATGCGACGAACCTCCCTCTCTACTGGCGACTGCAACTGTTTCCTAGGACTCTGTTCTAGTTCGCTCTAATAATCGGCCAGGTGTTTCAATAGATAACAAAATCAGACTTCTCTCCGACTAGTTTCCAAACTCCCTTTGACAATATCAAACACACACAATGTAATAGGATGAAATTAGCTATGTATTTTAAGCAGATATCTATGCTTTCAGTTTTTGTCAGCGGAAGCTCAGGATAATTTCTATCACCTTCAGTTAAATGCCCTACTTAAACCATTCCCTTGAATAGACAGCATAAGTTAATTTTAAGACACAAATCCCACACTTTTATGTAGACGAGCGACGTGGGTTCCACCATCCAGACCTTCAGATAGAATGTGTAAATGTAGGTGGAGGGGATTTCTTTTATACCCTCTGAGAGGACGCTACCCTTACCATGAAGCTTGGTGGTGCAATTTGGACCAATTTTCTTGAAATTTATTCCACAAATTCAGACAGAATTATAATTCATTTTGGTTTTATATTTTTTCCATACTTGCAACGGGCATAACAAATTTATTTCTGACATGCAATTTTGCGGTCTTTCTTCAGAGATGACCTCAACACGTGTCGCAAATCCGTGAGTAGAACGCCGACTTTCCTCCTGGCTTAATTGCATTTAAATTCACCCTGGGGTTTCTGTCTTCATGTAATGTTTATTAATAATTTTGATCCTTTATTCCTGGATTAACCATGTTGTCAAAATCTCTCGTTGTGAAGGATTTTACAAAATTTACAAATTTTACAAAAATGAACATTAAAATGAGAATAATAGTTAACACCACCTTTCCAATACTTATCTTTCCTTATATTAAGGAAATAAACATTATAACAGGTGTTGTAAGATGGGACATGTTTTGCTTAACTGTTGTAAGCATCATCAGCCGAAATAAATCAGCCTAAAGTTAGGTCAGGGCCCCAAACCTAGTGTCCTTAAAATATATGGTACCCTAAGAATCAACTTTTACATTTAGAAAATCAAATAGTCTTAAAACTAGTGTGAAAAAACATAGAATGTTACAACACGGCTAAGAGAAAAACACACAATTGTGTTGAAACAGAGGATAAAAACAGAAAGTGCAATACAGAGCTGGTAGTGAAATAATTAAAATCATTAGGATATCATTGCTACCAGTCAGTCAATCAGAATGTTCAAATATAAAACAAGAGTGAAAATATATAAGAGTGTTCATCATGGCTAAGTGAAAGAAACATGTAATCGTGTTGCCAGAGGTTAAAAACATAAGGTACAACACAGAGCTGGCAGTGTAATAATCAAACTCATAGCTGCCAGTCGGTTAATAAGAATGTTCATACATAACAAGAAATGATTAATATATTCTTTTGAATGAAGAAATAATTAAGTCTCACTCTTGTGTAGATATGTGAGATAGGCAAGAGAAATCACATATTGTAGCAGACATGGAGTAGTAACACTTCAAACAGGATTGATCACGCCTGAAGCCGCTTATAAGGTAGAGGCGAATATCCACTTCATCCAAAACAATGGTTCAAGCTGAATAACAGGTGTCTTCCTTTTTACTGGGAGTTCAAGATCAAAACGGAAAAAATAAGATGCCAAGTGCGTGAACTAAAATCTGAAAAATGGAAAAAGGAAAAAGATGTACTCGGGCCTATTTGATTTTCTAAATATAAATGTTGATTCTTAGGGTACCATATATTTTAAGGACACTAGGTTCGGGGTCCTGACGTAACTTTAGGCTAAGATTTATTTCGGCTGATGATGCTTACGACAGTTAAGCGTAACATGTCCCATCTTACAACGCCTGTTGTAATGTTTATTTCCTAAATATGAGGAAAGATAAGTATTGGAAAGGTGGTGTTAACTATTATTCTTATTTTAATGTTCATAATCTGATGTCCAATATGGTCTACAATGAGATTTATTACTTGTAATTGCTAAATTAGTCAGTACTCGATATCAACCGAAGTGTCCCGGCATTTCACGAGAGGATGGCTCGCTCAGCATGGTGAGTTCTGTTCCCATGGGGGAGCGAGTCTCTCGAAATAAAACATGGCTACTCTAAAAAATATTTGTAGCTGAAATAAATATCTGGAATTATTTTTCATTGTAGAATTATGGATTCAATACTGTGTCAAGAGCAAAACAAAACTTGGGATAGAGAATCTATAGGTACACAAGGTTGTACTCTTTACGCCAGTGTTATCCATCATGGCAGCTATCTCCATCACAAACATGACCAGATCAACACATAGGGAATGTGGTCTTAGATTCTAATAATGGCTTTAGACGAAAACATAGAAAGGGATCCAGTGAAAGAGGCCCACAGTAAAATGATTGAATATACTGTATGTATGTAGACATCACACATATTCCAGCTTCTTATGGTCAGGTGTTTGGAAGTGCCCATAAGTAGTTCTTGTAATTTCAACCCGCAGCAGCACATTGCTATACGCACGGAGCCTATAGTCTAGTTTTATCTTCTCATTCCTTTACTTCTTCCACCTTGTCAACATTATAAATAAAAGACCCTGAAATGAAATTAGCACAAGCACAAATTTATGTTAGAGACCTGGCAAGATTCCTCATGCCTGTGGAGTACTCATTGAGTCAATCAGCCACAATTTGAGAGCGGTTGGACGATGTACTGTCTTGCTGTATCTACAGATCTCCTGCAGTGTGGTGGAAGTAAACAAATGGGTGGATATGATCTGACAGCAGGTTCGTATATCATTCATCAGTGAGGGAAGTTGTCAGATGTATCAGGGGTCCCATTTCATCCCACGTGAACGGTCACTGTACATTGACACAAAGATCTATTGTCTGAACTGCGCTTTAAAACGTACCTGACACAGGGTTGTATTAGGTTTGTATGTGTACTCTGTCCCTGCCGGGTGAAACTTTAATCTACTCGCATACCAAATTTTTGAAAATTTTGGTACATTTATTATATGCTGGCATAGCAGGGGGGGAAGTGATACTCCCACGTGGCACGTCCTAGGTGGTGGATAGGGGGTCCTAACCCGCTTGCTGGCGGACTTCAGCAATATAAAATAGCTCTTGCGGGTCAAACATACAACCCCCCGGGGGTTAGTTCATGCAGACGAACAATACAGCCATGGTATACCTTGTCTGTCTTAAGAGGTGACTAAAGGGGGCCACTAAGGGATGATCGAATTAGGACCTTGAGGCTATTTGTAATTAGTACCATAATGTGGGGAACACCTTGGGTCCCCCTTAGTTGCGAGTAGAACCACTCTGCTTGGTACACAATAGGTTTGTGAGTAGTAGCAGCAGTATGTGTGTCAGGATGGGTTTTGCAGTATACGTGATTAGCACCACTACATGCGGAGCACCACGGTCTTATGTTGCCTGTAATTAGGACCATTTTGTGAGGAACACCATGTGTCTGGGCATTGTCTGTGATTAGTACCACTTTATGAGCGACATCGTGGATCTGCGTTGCCTGTGATTAGTACCCACTATGTGAGGAACTCCACGGGATAGTATGAGTCCCTGTGATTAGTACACATGTGTGAGGAACACTGTAGGTTTGTGTTGCCTGTAAGTGGCACCGCAATGTGAGAAACGCCATAGGTTTGCATTGCATGTGCATATTATGTTACCTGTGAGTAATACAATAGCCGGCCCCGTGGTGTCAGGGTAGCATCCCGGCCTCTTACCCGGAGGCCCCGGGTTCAATTCCTGGCTAGGTCAGGGATTTTTACTTGGACCTGAGGGCTGGTTTGAGGTCCACTCAGCCTACGTGATTAGAATTGAGGAGCTATCTGACGGTGAGATAGCGGCCCCAGTCTTGAAAGCCGAGAATAACGGCCGAGAGGGTTCATCGTGCTGACCACACGACACCTGATAATTTGCAGGCCTTCGGGCTGAGCAGCGGTTGGTTGGTAGGCCAAGGCCCTTCAAGGGCTGTTGTGCCATGGGGTTTGGTTTTTGGTTTGGTTTGGTGAGTAGTACCATAATGTGTGGAATACCACGAGTCTACGCTACATTTGATTAGTACCGGTACCACAACATGACAAATAGCATGGTTCTACTTTATTACTGATAGCACCATTATGAGGGGCCAATGACCTGGATTTTGGACCCCTTTAGACAACAAGCATCGATTCAGGATTGTGCTTTAGAAGGAGTCCCTTGGTCAGTAATACTATTGTTTTACACTAGTTTCTGGGAATGTGGGGCATTGCGGGTCGGATCCACTGATTGTTTTAAATTCATAATCATCCATTCATTCTTCCAAGTTTTGAATTCTGGTCAGTGGATGATATTGGACTTTTAGATTGCCATTATATTTTGTCTCATTTTGTACCACTAAGAGCCGATGACCCAGACATTAGGCTCTTTTAATCAACAATCATCATCATCATCATTTATTCTGCTATGTTTGAATTAATCTACCTTCATCTAAAATTTGATGTACACTTTGTTTTCATCATTTCTGACCCTATTGGTTTTCTTTATCGAAACTCTTGGCATTACATTAGAATGTCGACTATCCAAACCAATTGGGACCAGATATAGTTGGGATAACTGAACATCATACTGGGCACAAAATTTAAATCCTGAAGGTAATATTTCCATGCATCTTGAATTATTTAATATATAGTTAGCTTATGTTTATTTTGTATAATAATCACAGACTTTTCACGGTTAAAATGCAGCTCTGATATGTTAAAATGCAGCTCTGATATAAACTCTCCTCTTGAATGTCTTTGCACAAACTACATGTAAACTCCCTGATCAAGAGCAGAATCATTTCCTCCCCTCGTAGATTTTTTAACCATCCTTGGAATCAAGTTTATATGCTAATTGTAAAATGTTTTGCTGATTTCATTCCATTCTGGATATTGTGGATTTACATACATCAAACAATCTTGCCAGATATGATTCACTTTCTCCTTTTTCCAGCTGGTTTATTATTTACGTTGTTTTTTTTTTTTTTGGTATTGAGCACACTTTACGATTATGTTTAATGGAAAATGTCATGTTTTGTATTGCATACAACATACAGAGATCACAAGTTTATAAAACTCTGAACACAGCACAACAAAACACTTCAGCTACATTACCTCTCTTAAACTGAAAAATTTGTAAGACTGTATGGAAGTCAAGTGTTCATTGTATGATGTAAAACTGAATGTATTATGTCAGCTCTAAGAGGTTTTTGAGATATAACACAATTGACATTCAATGGAGAGATGTTGAACTGTTCTTACCAAAGATTTTTGACTGGGCCTGAAAGCTTATTAGCGTCAGATGATTTGACAGTATTGAAAACGAGTGTTTGGTACTCGGGCTTCCTGGGTAGATTAATTCATAGTCACTGGCTTGGTGATTATTATTATTATTATTATTATTATTATTATTATTATTATTATTATTATATGTGAATAAGCCCTTTAAAACTATGCAATGTACTTAGAGGCGTGCCCATATTTCTTTCATTCTTTTACTGTGGGCTTCCTTTCTGTTTTCAGACAAAGTTGTTCCAGTCTTCTTTTTTAGTCGTTCCACTTGGTCAACTTGCCATTTATGAATTTAGGATCTAAAGATTACCCTGTTTTGGACATTTGCTAGTGTAATTTCTTCCTGTTTCAAATTGGTTTTAATTTTGGAAATCCATTTCATTGTGTCTGTTTTAGTCTTACTCATATTCTCCTAGAATTCGACTATTTGTTTGGTAAGTCTGCCTGAATGCAGTCTTTTAATATGACCATTGAATCTTAGCCTGCGTTTTCTAATATCACTGTGAATATTTGTGTACTGTTTTGATTTCCTGTCTGCCTCTAAGTTGGTATTTTCCGTTGGTGAGTTTCGGTCCTAGAATTTTTCTTATGATTTTGCGTTCCTTTTTCTCAGTGTTTACAATGTCTGCTTTCCTGTTCAAAATTATCGTCTCTAACCCATAAAGACATTCTGGTTAGTGACTGTATTGTAGTGTCCCTGTTCTGTGTGCTTGGAGATAAACATTTTGTTATAGATATTTTGGGCAGTCGATGTGCATTTTCCATCTTTTGGCATCTAATTTCATTGGCTTTTGCTTTGAGTCCATTTTCCTGAATTGTTTCACCCAGGTAATGAAATTGTGATACAGTACTCTTTTTAATTTTGCTATATTTTATTTCCATGGATTTTCGTGCATGTTTTTTTGCTGGTTGGTGAATTTTGAGGACCAATTTCTGTTTGCGCCATTCTTGTTACACTTTTTTCCAGGATGCAGTTGAAGAGTAAGGGCAAGAGAACATCTCCTTACTCCCGTTTTGATTTCAAAGGGATCTGAGGGTTTTCCCATGAATTTAACCTTGGAATTCATGTCTGTCGGTGTTGGTTTTATGATTGAAAGCGTTTTCTTGTCTAAACCTTGTTCTTTCATTATTTAAAAGAGTGATTTGCGATCCACTGAATCGTAAGCTTTTTTGAAATCAACAAATGTGCACACTAAATATTTGCTACAAATTCTCCGATGTCTTAGGAATAGCTTTAGATTCAAGATTTGCTCTGGACACGATCATCCTGGTCTGAACCCTGCCTGATATTCTCCGATATGTGGTTCCAGTTGTCGCTGTACTTTATCAAGAAGACATTGGGATAGAATTTTGTTTGCAACTGATACTAGTGAGATTCTTCCATTGGTTTTTACATCTGTTCTGTCTCCCGTCATGTGTAGCGGGTGAATTGATGCATTTTTCCTGTCTTATGGGATTTCTTCTGTTTTCCAAATGTCTAGCATGATTTTTGTCATTTCTTTTATGGTGTTTGGACCTGCTGATTTCAGTACTTTTGCTGTGATTCCATCCTCACCCGATGATTTGTTGTTTTTAAGTCTTTTGATCTGTCTTGTGATTTCTTCTTCATCTGGTGGCAATGAATTTGGATTAGTATTTTCAGGTTCTTGTGGAGAAAATCTTTATGTTGGTTGTGGACAGTTCAGTAAGTCTTTAAATTATCTGGGAAGTTCCTCACAAATTTTCTTGGTTGTTTAGTACCAGCTGTCCATTTTCTTTCTTGAAGCAGAGACTTTGTTTTTTATATCCTGCAAGCTTAGTTTTGAAGTTCTTGTAGAAATTTTGTGTGTAGTTTCTCTCAAAGTCTTTCTCGATTTCAAGTAGTTGATCCTTTTCAAATTTCCTTTTGGTCTGTCTGATCAATTGAGCTGTCTCTTTTATAGTTATTCTCCATCTTTTGCTGTTCCAGTTGTTGTATGCCTTCGGTCATGATTGAATTGGTTGTTCACACTTCTCATTCCACCAAGTGTGTCTCTTATTTTTCTGCAGAGGAATTATTGTTTGTGCTGTTGTAATCAGTTTGCTATTGAGTTCTTACCAATTGTTTGCTTCTTTCTCTCTAATTCTTCTGTGAGAGATGGTTGAATCCCAATGGAGTCGAATTTTGAGATTAATGGTTTCTTCTTTGTGAATCTCTGAGGCTTCAACTGTAGTTTGATTCTTGTCAGGTAATGATATGAGACTACATTTGCACCCCTTCTGACTTGAACATTCACAATTTCTCTGTGGTTTGTATAAGAGATTGCTACATGGTCAGTTTGGAATTTGCCGATGAGTGTGATCAGTGATCTTCATGTCATTTGTTTTGATGGTTTCTTTTTGAAGTGTGTTGACATGCTTTTAAGGTTGAATGTGCTGCAGAGTTCAACTAAACTTTGTCCATTTTGGTTGGTCCATTTATGTGCTGGGAATTTTCCTATGCTTTTTCTGTGTTTTCTTTCTTTGCCTAATTGTGCATTGAAATCACCATGTAAGGTTTTGACATTGTTTGGAGGAATTTTGGATATTATTCCTTCTAGAGTTTTCCAGGATTTGTCTACCTTTTCACGGTCTGTTTTATTGTCCTCATTGATTGGCATGGCATGAATTAGTATGTATGTTTTATTTGCACACTTTACGGTGATTGTCAGTCTGTCATTTCCAAGCTTCAAATTTGTTATTGAGTTGAGTATGCTTCTCTTGACTGCAAAAGCGACTCCTAAAAGGGACATGTTTTTGAGAATTTGTTTGTCTGTTTTACTTTAGAAGAGTCTTTAGTTCCCGAAATCCATTGTGTTTTCGTCAGTCAGTCTGGTTTTTTATAGTGCCAGTAGCTATATTTCTTGTTTGTTTAAAGTTTGCTCTAATTCATACAATTTTCGTATGTTTAGTGTTCCCAAAAATTTTTTTTGCTGTTTGCGCGAAGCTGGCCAGAGGTCCCCGACTCTCTCTGTTTGCGTGTCACTCCAGACTCCCCAGAATCTGACAGTCTGGTTCTACTGTTCTTGACAGCAGTGGATTGGTTACCACCTGGGGTAAAACTTCGATTTCTAACACGCCTCATGGTACTTGATTATCACAAGTTTGGACCTAGGTCCAGTTCTTAGGACTGGAATGGTGAGTTCCGGAACATGAATTTCCAGCCACATCTTTGGTGATAAGACGCTGACCACTTTGCCGCTTGCTGCAAGTCATAGTACCAATATAAATGGTCCATTGTTGGACATTATAAATTTTCCAGCTAACTCATTCCTTGTTGCCAGCGCCTCGCCCCATTGCTGCACCAAGTCGGGTCCATCATTTGGCAAATAGCACACCCACCAAGACGCATGGCTAGTGCATAATGTGGAGGCCACTGTGTAGGCTATTTGGAGCCACTGACAGTGCCAATGTACTATGAGAGACTTTGTCTCAATACCAAAAATTGATGCCTGCCTGGCCATCTGAAGACATAGATGTTGATTCCCATAGGGAACCTGAAATATTTGTCAAAAATGAGTAAATTTATAATACCAATATAAATGGTCGGTTATTGGACATCATAAATTTTCCAACTAACTAATTCCTGCCAGGCAGGTAATGAGATGAAGTCTCTCATAGTGCATTGGCACTGCTGGTGGCTCCAAATAGCCTACGCAGTGGCCTTCAGGGTATGCACTACCCACGTTAAGAGTCTCATTATGATAGCCGTATTGGAGTACAGAATGTAAAAGTTTCAAACAAATTTATTTAAAAACCACCATTCCAATACTTTAAAATCTGTAAGTCTAAGATACAAATACCACATACATGTTAAAATGGGACATGTTTTGCTTAGGCTTTGTAAGCATCTTCAGCCATACTTAATCTAAAGCTAAGTCAGGGCCCTGAACTGGGTTTCTCATTAAAGTATAATAATACAAGATAGAACAGTCATAAAATCTATTTTGTGGAAAAAGCAATACTTAAATGCAAATAAAATTCAATAATGAACTTGTCATAGTATCATACGTACATGGAATGAATACTAGTGTTCATCTAAAAAAGTACACATTAGTTATTTGTAGAACGAGACAGTCATAATGATCTGACATACATTTGGATTGTACAAATTGTTTGACATTAATGAAACGTGGATTAATTAAAAATGTCGAAAAATAAATCTTCGAGCGTTGTTGACTGAGAATCAGGTACATAGAATACAGTAGAATACATGCACTAGCCCTGCGTCTTAGTGGGTGTGCTATTTGCCAACTGATGGGCCCAACTGGGCGCACTGGGGCGAGGTGCTGGCTACCAGGAATGAGTTAGCTGGAAAATTTATAATGTCCAATAACAGACCATTTATATTGGTATTATAAATATACTCATTCGGGACAATTATTTCAGGTTCCCTATGGGAATCAACATCTATATCATGCTGCAAGCCAGACGGGAAGTGGTTCTGAGTTGGCCCTTCCATCCTCTCTGCCATTGGGATATGTCCTCTTCTGCCTACAAGGCTGTTGACCATTTTCCCTTTACCTCAGTTGATCCGTGGCTGCCAATTTGGCTATACCTTATTCACATCTGCCCTGCATATCTGCAGGAACTTCACCTGTAAGCCATTGGGACATGCCATGTCGGGGTTTAAAGCCCCACCCCAGTGTCTCATGCAGGATTATGCTTAGCTCTTACTCTATTCAGAGCCACACCTGCATGCAAGCTGACCAGGTGCGGTATTATTATTGTATTTTTGTTAATTTCATTGGCCATATTGGACCACTTAATTTGTTCCACGTTCACTTTCTCTTTGAAGCAGGGTTGTCAGATATCCCGGATTTTGCAGGACAGTACTGTATTCGTGTTAAATGTCCCACGTCCTGGACAATTCCTATCCGGGATGGCAATTGTCCCTTATTTTGAACCTTGAAAGAAATACACCAGTGTTTCCACCTCTGATAAGTACCAAGAGCTTTTCTTTGTTCATTCAATTAGGATAGATTTCTTCACTCCTTGGTTTCTTTATCTGGTGTGAGTTTGTAGATTTTAAAAATTGTTTTATATTAGTTGCAGTTCTCGGGTTGTCTATCCTGCCAAATAAAACACGTAATAGCGGGCAGCTAAATGAGCTAGTCCAAGTCCACTGCAGGTTCATGTGAAATTGTCAGCTGTGAGAAATATTATGTTCTGTTGACTTCACTAGGTCTTACCAAGCTCGGTAGCTTCAGTCACTTAAGGGCGGCCAGTACCCAGTATTCGGGATATGGTGGGTTCAAACCCAACTGTCGGCAGATCTGAAGCTGGTTTTCCGTGGTCTCCTATTTTCACACCAGGCGAATGCTGGGGCTGTACCTTAATTAAGGCCATGGCCTCTTCCTTCTCACTCCTAGCCCTTTCCTGTCCCATCGTTGCCATAAGACCTGTCTGTGCTGATTCGATGCAAAGCTTACTTATATTTTGATTAGGTCTGAGCTGTTCATTTTTGTAAATTTTTCCTTGATGTCATACAGATATTTTTATGAAATTGCTAAGAATGGCAAAAAAATGTTAACAGCACTTTAGAGAAATTAAAATATATTAAATTGAAAGAACTGGTATGAATAATAAAATAAACTAGGAAATTTTTCCTATTTGTTCTGTAACCTTATAGAGACACGGTAATGAAAAAGACACAAAGTGTATGACTTAGAAAGGTTCAAATTATTAGATGAACTGAAACAAGCTGAATTTGTTGGTTTCGCAGGGGATTTTTTGTCTTCCATATATAACAGTAACTAGGCTGCACTTTGGGGTTACAGTTCACTCAATTCATTCAGATTGGGAATATGAATCTATATGTATAAAATAAAGAGTTTTGTCTGTGCATTGCTCAGAATTTAAAAAGGATGGTATTTCTGTATCAGACGTGCCCACAGTAAACAGGAAATGCACGTTTTACTTTTCCATAATTTCTGTCTGTCTGTATGTATGTATGTATGTATGTACACGCATCATGAGAAAATGGCTGAAGAGAATTTAATGAAAATCGGTATACAAAGTCGACTAATACATCGCTACAATCTAGGCCATGAATAATTTTATTCACGCTGACTGAAATGGTAGCTTAGGGGAAGGCCAAAAATTTAATTCTCAACTATTTAAGTTATTAGTGGCCATATCTTAATAAAAATCGGTATACAAAGTCGGGGAATAAGTCGCTATAATCTAAGCCATAAATAATTTTATTCACGCTGAGTGAAATGGTAGTTTAGGGGAAGGCCTAAAATTTAATTCTCAAATATTTGTTATTAATAGTCATATCTTAACGAAAATCAGTAGGAGAAGTCGAGGAATAAGTTGCTACAATCTAGGTCATAAATAATTGTATTAACGCTGAGAAAAATTATAGCTTAGGGGAAGGCCTACAATGGAATTCTCAAATATTTATGTTATTAGTGGTCCTATCTTAATGAAAATCTGTATGCAAAGTCGGGGCATAAGTCACTATAATCTAGGCTATAAATAATGTTGTTCACGCTGAATGAAATGGTAGTTTGAGGGTAAGCCTAAATTTTAATTCCCAAATAATTATGTTATTAGTGGCCGTATCGATAAAGACTACATAACATTTTAGTTATGTAGTATTATATTTCCGATTATTTATGTCTTATACATTGTTACCATACCGGGTATGAACAGAGATATTCATGAATTTGGATTTTTGTTACTAAGTCCTTATCAGCGCCGAATCACGAGAAAATGGGTAAACAGTGTTGAATGAGAATCGGTATGTAAAGTCGGAGAATAAGGAACTACAGTCTACGCTATAAATAATTTCATAAGATTCCCTAATATCACAGAGTCGAAAGAAAACTAAATGTGAAGGCCTACAATGTAGAAAGCTCATAGAATTGAACAACAATAACATTACATTGACCATTGTTTGTTGTGATGTGCTTTGTCTTCTGTTGCCATTCATTTCCGATAGATAGGATTACTGCTGCTTACCGAGTATTTTTTTAAATTTGCCTTACATCGCACCGACACAGTTAGGTCTTATGGCGATGATGGGATAGGAAAGGGCTATGAGTGTGAAAGAAGCAGCCTTGGCCTTAATTAAGGTACAGTTGCAGCATTTGCCAGGTGTGAAAACAGGAATCCATGGAATAACATCTTCAGGGCTGCTGATGGTGGGGTTGGAATCCACTATCTTCCAGATGCAAGCTCACAGCTGCGTGCCCCTAACCGCACGGCCAACTCGCCGAGTCGTACGAGTGTAACAGTCTGCTTAAATATTGGCGGGAAGTAGCTGCGGTGTTAGGTAACTTTCTTCTTTAGTATGCCATTCCTCTGTTTCATAAATTTTCTGATACTACTGGCAATTGACACACTGGTTCATCATAGCATTCGAGCTATTCAATCCCTACTCTGAGACACTGATTGGAATGAGCAGTGTGCATATTTAACGGAATATTGGCAGAGGAGTGTTTACGGCTGTCTGCGGCCTGGTCATTCCAGGTCAGGGCCCCAAACGTAGTGTCCTTAAAATGTATGGTACCCTAAGAATCAACATTTACATTTAGAAAATCAAATAGGCTTAAAACTAGTGTGAAAAAAAATAGAATGTTACAACATGGCTAAGAGAAAAACACACAATCGTGTTGAAATAGAGGATAAAACAGAAAGTACAATACAGAGCTGGTAGTGAAATAATTAAAATCATTAGGATATCATTGTTACCAGTCAGTTAATCAGAATGTTCAAACATAAAACAAGAGTGAAAATATATCAGAATGTTCATCATGGCTAAGTGAAAAAACTCACATTTTGAACACCCTATTTTCAAGGTCCGAGTACATTTTTTTCCTTTTTCCATTTTTCAGATTTCTGTTTATGCACTTGGCATCTTATTTATTCCGTTTTGATCTTGAACTCCCAGTAAAAAGGAAGACACCTGTTACTCAGCTTTAACAACTGTTTTGGATGAAGTGGATATTCGCCTCTACCTTATAAGCAGCTTGAGGTGTGATCAATCCTGTTTGAAGTGTTACTACTCCATGTCTGCTACAATAGTTGATTTCTCTTGCCTGTCTCACGTATCTATACAAGAGTGAGATTTAATTATGGTATTTCTTCATTCAAAAGAATATAATCATCATTTTTTGTTATGTATGAACATTCTTATTAACTGACTGGCAGCTATGAGTTTGATCATTACACTGCCAGCTCTGTGTTGTACCTTATGTTTTTAACCTCTGGCAACATGATTACATGTAAGTGTTATCTTAACCTCAAAGTTTAGGTCAATAGAATATCCAGGGATATTTACGTTTTTAAAGGAGTGCTTAAAGTATGGGTTGGTTCCCAGATTCTTGCAACATTTACAACCAAAGAACATTTTGTCCCCAAATCTACATAACACCCAAGAAAAAATTAATTCTATTTGGCTGAAAAATGAAATCAAAACACTCTACAGGAAAAAATCACTCCTGAACTTGCAGCTTTACAGAGTTCATCTAAAAACTTAGTCTAATATGTCCCCTTTAGAATGGGACTCTTTTTCTAAAATTTACTAACGACAAGGTGTCAATCGTGGCAAATATAAAACAAGAAGTTTTAGACAAAAAATTGACTTTTCTTAAAGAATCAAAAACTAAATTTGTCAAATCTTTCAAAACCACAGGAATACCTGCTCCCCAAATCAAAGTTGTACCAAACACTCTAAATTTGTCCACACTAACTTTTCAAACAGTGAAATGGACGTTTTGAACAAAGGTTTCAAATTCAACTGGCCCAACCCCAATAAAATTGATGATCTGATGACCAATATTGCAGAAATCAAATCAAATATTTCAATACTTCGTATTGATCACTGTAATGATGTTAAATACGATATTAAAAAGAAGCTCCCATTACTAACCAATGAAATAAATTCCATGCCTTCTTTAAATCTTAACAAGTAAATAATTGAAGTAAAGAACAAAATCAGAAACAGTAATATAGTAGTCACAAATACCGACAAAGGCTCTACAATTGTATTATTGAACAGGGATGAATATATTAGTAAGACTTCTTTTCTGCCTATACCTACAAACTAATTGACAAGGATCTCACTTTAATGATCAAACGTGGTTTAAAGAACTTGGTGCAAAATTCATCTTTTCTCTTTCAAGAGCATGAACAACAAAAACTCATCATTATGAATCCCAGGTTACCTACTGCTAAAGCCTTACCAAAAATACATAAAAAAGAGGTGCCAATGTGTCCTATTATAAACTGTCAAAATAGTCCCACCTACAAGGTTTCAAAATTTTTACACCATTTTTTTAAATAGCCATTATAAATTCAATAATGAAGCCAATGTCAAAAATCCAGTTGTTTTTGTAATAAACTTTCTAAATTTAAGTTACATGACAATCATGTCATGGTTTCATATGATGTCACCAATATGTATACAAGTATACCAGTAAATTAAACCATTAGTATAATAGAAACTAACCTCTTGAAATATAACACTATAAGCAATCGTGAAATAGATGAACTGATCAAATTGCTAAAATTTATAGTAAACAAAACTTCTTTACATTCAATAACAAAATTTACCAACAGAAGGGACTAGTGTTGGGTGACCCGATATCTGGCATCCTTGCAAACATTTGTATGGATCACCTTGAGACTAACAAGATAATCAATAAAATCAATGGTTTACAGCATTGGCTAAGATACGTCAATGACACATTTGCCGTCATCGACACACACCGCAATAATAGTGACTTACGTTACTTTGACTTATTTCCTGTTGCTCCCTCTGGAGCATAGGGCCTTGGGGAAATTTCTCCACACAGTACGGTTCCTGGCCATTCTCTTCACTTCTCTCCAGGTCTTGTCAACCTCTGCGATTTCCTTTTCGATCGTCCTCTTCCAGGTCTTCTTTGGCCGACCTCGCTTTCTGGTGCCTTGAGGGTTCCAGTCCAGCACTGCCCTCTCAACAGCTCCATCCGGCTTCTTTAATGTGTGGTCGATCCAGCGCCATTTCCTCTCCTTGATCTGGATGTCAATCGGCTGCTGATTGGTCATGGTCCAAAGATCTTTATTTGAGATTATGTCTGGCCACCTCACATTTG
This sequence comes from Anabrus simplex, assembly GCF_040414725.1. Lineage (NCBI taxonomy): Eukaryota > Metazoa > Arthropoda > Insecta > Orthoptera > Tettigoniidae > Anabrus > Anabrus simplex. The sequence continues at coordinate 42,195,503 of NC_090266.1, read as the reverse complement.
TTATACGACGCAGGCATCTATTTATGAACACCTGTAGCTGGTTATTGATCTGTTTTGTAACTTTCCATGTTTCACAGCCGTATAGAAGAATCGACTTTACATTGCTGTTGAAGAGGCAAAGCTTAGTCTTCCTGGAGATGTTTCTATTCTTCCACACGGGATAAAGCTGGACAAACGCACCATTTGCCTTCCGGATACGGCTTCGAACATCTTCCTCTGCTCCCCCATCCGTTGTAACTATACTTCCAAGGTAGAGGAAGGATTCAACTCTCTCAATTTCCTTTCCATTTACTGTCAAGCTGGTCATGATATCCGAATTAATCCTCATCTCTTTGGTCTTGTTTGTGTTGATCATGAGACCTGCACATTCTGCTTCCTTCTGCAACCTACTCATTTTATCTTCTATGTCCTGGTACCGCTGCGCCATAAGGCAAATGTCATCTGCGAAGTCAAGATCTTCATGCCTGTCTCTCGTCCCCCATTGAACACCCCTCTTCCGTCCTCCTATTACCTTCTTCATCACACTGTCTGAGACCAGCAGGAACAGAGTGGGAGAAAGAACACACCCGTGTCTCACTCCAGACTTGACGTTTATCTTTTCTGTTAGTTTCCCTTCATGAAGAACCTGACACTCATACCCCTCGTACATCTCTTTCATAATGTTGATAATCTTTGATGGAATCCTGTATTCCTTGAGGGTCTTCCACATAATTCTTTGATTTACAGAATCAAAGGCTTTCTCAAAGTCCACGAATGCGAGGTAGAGGATACTCCGCCATTCCACACTCTGTTCTATGATGATCCAAAGTGTATTGATGAGATCCACACAGCTGCGATGTTGTCAAAAACCCGCCTGTTCCTTTTGAAGTCTTCTTTCTATTGAATCCTTTATGCGATCAGGATGACTCGCGACAGCACTTTGCTTGGAATGGAGAGCATGGTGATACCCGTCCAGTTGTTGCAGGTTTTTTGTGTCTTCTTTTTTCAGTAACTTGACTATCAGCCCCTTCTTCCAGTTGGTCAGTATTTTTTCCTCTTTCCATATCTTCTTCAGCAGTGGGTGCAGCAATTTGATTGTAGTATCAAGGTCTGCTTTCAGTATTTCTGCTGGAATGTTGTCCAGACCTGGTGCATTCCCATTTTTCATTTGCTTCAATGCTGTCCGTATCTCACCCTGGGTTGGAGAGTCAAGGCCGATGCCTGGATCACCTTCTGCTTCTTCCTCACCTTCTTCTCCTTTCTGCTCATTTTCCAGTCCCACATCTCTATTAAAAACCTCCGCAAAGTGTTCCCTCCATCTACTCAGCTGCTGTTCGCACGTAGTGAGGATCTCGCCTGTCTTGCTCTTCACAGGCCTAGTTTTATTGAAACCTTTCTTTGAAAGCACCTTTGTGATACCATAAAGCTTCTTTATATCACCCCTTTTTGCCGCCTGTTCTGCTTTCTCTGCCTGCTCATCAGTCCACTTCCTGTGACCCTTTCGCACACTCCTCTTTACTTCCTTATCTGCTACTGAATACTCAGCTTGTGTTTGAGCCTTCTGCTGTCTAGTTTTGCATATATTTAGTCTGGCCTTTATCTCCTTCCTATAATTTATCTTGTCCCAGGTGTGGTCAGATATCCATTCCTTCCGCAGGTAGTTTTTGTACCCGACTTGCTTCTCACTTGTTTCCACAAAGATGTTCTTCACCTCGCTCCATACAGTCTCCACATCCTTCTCTATCTCGGAATCCAACACCTGGAATCTGTTGCTAAGTTCCAGTTGAAATTGTTCCAACGTCTGCTGATTCTTTAGCTTACCAACATCAAACTTCTTGTACCGAGTGTTGAACTTCTGGTGGACTGCCACGATCTTTATACGGAAGTTGGCAACAACAAGATGATGGTCACAATAATAGTGATAACATTTTAAAGACCCTTAATGACCTTGACCACAATATCAGGTTCACTAAGGAAGAAGAAATCAACAAGTCTTTAAAGTTCCTTGACTTATCCTTGACCAGAGCCAATGATAATTTTATTTTCCAAATTTACAGAAAGCCCTCCGCTGTTCCTTTGACAATAAAGAATGAGTCTTAACACTCTCAATCTCATAAACAAGCAACTTTATACAGTTTATTTTATTGAGCATTAAAAGTTCTACTATCCACTTCTAACCGGAAAAAAGAGTTTGAATACATATAAGAACATGCAAAACATAACAGCTATAAACCTAAAATGTCAAACACATATTAGATGTAAGGCTTTTCAGGCATTTGCTCTATTAACCAGCGTTTCGTCTTAGGTCTGACACTAGACTCATCAGAATAATACTAATAATAATAATAATAATAATAATAATAATAATAATTTGAATGATGTCCCTGAGAACAACAGCCCGTTAATTGAACAAGCCCCAAAGTTACACACTAATTTTAATATAAATCATAACAATTTCACAAAAATCTTCAATTATAAACCTTTAAATATCCTTCTGGTCATAATAACAGCTTCAACCTTACCCCCTCCCCATAATACAACTCCACCGCCAACTTCTAGCACTCTCATTGTTGCGCCTACCCCTCCCCTCCCGACTTGCTCTCCGCCCAAGCAAGCACACCGATACAACACACGTAGCAACACGCATACTTTGACCAGACCCCGTCGAGCAGCTAATGTCACCAGTCAACGCTCTTCCAACATAATATTTAAGTGATCTTACACTCTCATTTTGAACACCCTATTTTCAAGGCACTGAGTAAATCTTTTTCCTTTTTCCATTTTTCAGACTTCAGTTCACGCACATTGCTTCTTATTTTCTCCGTTTTTGATCTTGAACTCCCAGTAAAAATGAAGACACCTGTTTTTGGCTTTAACCCTTGTTTTAAAGGAACTGGTTATTGGCCTCTACCTATAAGCAGCTTCAGGCATGATCAATCCTGTTTGAAGTGTTACTACTCCATGTCAACTACAATATGTGATTTCTTGTACCCGACTCACGTGTCTATGCAAGAATGAGATTTAATTAGTTAACAATTTCTAATTACCTTCTTCATTCAAAAGAATATAATAATCATTTTTTGTTATGTATGATCACTCTTATTAACTGACTGGTAGCAATGATTTTAATTACTTCACTACCAGCTCTATGTTGTAGCTTATGTTTCTAACTTCTGGTTACACGATTACGTGCTTTTCTCTTAGCCATGATGAACATTCTTATATGTTTTCACACTAGTTTTATGTATGAACATGCTGATTGACTGACTGGTAGCAATTATGCCCTATATGATTTTAATTATTTCACTACCAGCTCTGTATTGTACTTTATGTTTTTAACCTCTGTCAACATGATTGTGTGTTTTTCTCTTAGCCATGTTGTAACATTCTATTTTTTTCACACTAGTTTTAAGCCTATGTGATTTTTTTAAATGTAAATGTTGATTCTTAGGGTACCATACATTTTAAGGACACTACGTTCGGGGCCCTGACCTAACTTTAGGCTAAGATTTATTTCAGCTGATGATGCTTATGACAGTTGAGCAAAACATGTCCCAACTTACAACACCTGTTGTAATGTTTATATCCTAAATATAAGGAAAGATAAGTATCGGAAAGGTGGTGTAAACTATTATTCTTATTTTAATGTTCATAAATTGGGATCAGCTGCTAGTTGGTTTTGTGTTCCTATCCATATTGTTTCCCACGTATCTTATCAAATAATTCAGAATCAGTGTCAGCGTTAGCCTTTCCCAGTCTGTACACTCTAAAGATATCAAGTTGCCTATTATCTTTAGAGAGGAGCCTTACATCTACAATTTCATGTTTGTCATCCTTACCTTTTTCGTAGCTTACAAATTCTTCTTTCACCAGAATGAATACTTCCACTCCTACCATTCGTATCCTATCTCTATGATACACATTCCAGTTCTGTGAGAATATTTCTGAATTCATTATATCATTTCTCAACCATAATTCAACTCTTATTAAAATATCTCGTAGGTATATGTCTATTAAATTACTTCATTCTATTTCTTTATTTACAATACTTCTACAGTTGAGCACTAACATTTTTATGTCATCCCTACTTGACTTCCAGTTCCCTGTGCCCTTATCACCACTCCCAAGACCACCCTGTTTCCCTGAATGTATCTCCCTATAACCCTCCTAAACAAATTTCCCAACTTACATGTACCACTGCAGTTTAAGTGAAGGCCATCTGAGCCCAGATCCCTATCTCCTACCCACCCATTAGGATCTAGAAATCTCACTCCAGTTTTCCACATACCCACTCCATAGTCTCATTTAAATTTCCCAATCACCTCCCAGTCAGTATCCCTTCTACACAGTATTCCACTGATAACAATCTCCGCTTCCTTAAATGTCACCCGTGCTGATTTTGCCTGATCGCAGATATCCCCAATAGGGATAAGATAAGATAAAGTAAGATAAGATAAGAGTAGGTTGTTGTTGTTGTTGTTATTATTGTTGTTGTCGTATTTAAAATTGTTTAAGGAATTATTTAGGGTTTGTTTAATGTGGAAACTAGCCAGCTCATTACATGCACAGTAAACAATCCTTAAATATTCTCCAAGAACACTTTAAAATACAACAGCAATAAAAATAACAATGATAATAATGATAATAATAATAATAATAATAATAATAATAATAATAATAATAATAATAATAATAATCTACTAGAAAAATTCTGCAAAAGCCAATGACAGTGCCGGAGCATGACATTACGTAAAGTTACCAACAAACTAGCCAGCTGGCCTCACGTCAGTGACAGGCATTGCACCACCTTGCACACGTTGCTAAACTAGTAAAGAGAGGAGGAGGCACTGCTGGAGCACTTCTTTAAGATAAGTTCTAACTTCATAGCAGGGTATAAACAGAATATAAACATGAATGTTTTTACATTTCTTAATACTATTCATAATGTATATCCATTGTACAGTATGTCCAACCCTTATTCAGTTTCTGTCCGACTTCAAATATGACGTGAGGTAAATCTTTGTAGGGAGTTTTTATAACCACTCAGTTTGTCACTCAAGAACATCCACACAACACAGAAAGTTGAATGGAAATGGCCTGCAATTGAGCCGAGAATAAGAAAGGTCAGTTCTGGGAGGAGGTCCAAGAAGGGAACGATGGGTGGTTTTTAAAACTGCTTGTTCACTTGAGTTCTTTGATTTTGCACAAACCATGTGCTTGAGGGAATAAAAGGTTATATTGCGGTTGGCATAGTAGCAAACTGTTTAAAGTCATTGTGCGGAGAAGACGACTTGTGGAGACAAGGCCGTTTCTTCCATGTGAGTCCAGGTATAGAGTGAGAGAGTAAGAGGACAAGGAAACAAGTGACTTGGTTGAGAGTCATTGTAATTGTGTACAGAAGGAATGGGGATGAGCTTGCAAATAGAACATTTGATATGTATGCTGGAGCATATTATTTGTAATTTAATTTTTAGATTCTTTTTGAGAAGGTGAAGAGGTCCTTCACTCTTTTATTCTGATGTGCTGCCCCGGGTTTCTGCCATGTGAAAGACATTAATTTAGTTCATTTCTTCTTTTTTCTTTTAATACCAAAATAAATTGAATCAATCCTGGGCATCAATAACTTTTGTTGAATGAATTGTGATTGGAAATAATATATGTTAGTTGAGGGCATTGTGGAGAAATTAGTAAGAAGTATACTAATGGATGTATATTTTGTAACATTGCACTGATCATGCTTATTATAATTTAACTAACTTATATTCTTTCCAAATTTTAAAATAATATTGTGTACTTTTAATGTGGATGTTATGAAACATATTTTTTACCTTACAGTAAATTGGATACTTTAAAAATGATGTAAAGCATAATCATAATTAGTTTATTTAAACATTTTAATGACTTTTTAAACATGAGCTTTTGTAAGTTAGCCCAAATAAAAACATCAGAACACTCAAATATTATAATCTGGGGTCCTTAACCTGCATGCTATGGCCTTTAGTGTCTTGCAATCTTTCATCAAGAAATGCAATAATGAAGATTAAAGAATATTGTAAGGTTTTTACAAGAATAAAATAACTTATATTCTTTCCAAATTTTAAAATAATATTGTGTACTTTTAATGTGGATGTTATGAAACATATTTTTTACCTTACAGTAAATTGGATACTTTAAAAATGATGTAAAGCATAATCATAATTAGTTTATTTAAACATTTTAATGACTTTTTAAACATGAGCTTTTGTAAGTTAGCCCAAATAAAAACATCAGAACACTCAAATATTATAATCTGGGGTCCTTAACCTGCATGCTATGGCCTTTAGTGTCTTGCAATCTTTCATCAAGAAATGCAATAATGAAGATTAAAGAATATTGTAAGGTTTTTACAAGAATAAAATAACTTATATTCTTTCCAAATTTTAAAATAATATTGTGTACTTTTAATGTGGATGTTATGAAACATATTTTTTACCTTACAGTAAATTGGATACTTTTAAAATGATGTAAAGCATAATCATAATTAGTTTATTTAAACATTTTAATGACTTTTTAAACATGAGCTTTTGTAAGTTAGCCCAAATAAAAACATCAGAACACTCAAATATTATAATCTGGGGTCCTTAACCTGCATGCTATGGCCTTTAGTGTCTTGCAATATTTCATCAAGAAATGCAATAATGAAGATTAAATAATATTGTAAGGTTTTTACAAGAATAAAATAGTTCTATTAATGTGACACTTGGCGTAACTATCCAGTTGCAGTCAACATCAAACACAGCCTGAATTGTTAAATTTCATTTTGCTGAAAAAGTCGAAAGATTTGATTGTAATAGAAAGAGACAAAATTCACGGAATTTCTCATACATCGAGAACAAGACAAGCTTATGTCATGTCGTAGGTATGACATCGCAACTGACGTAAAACCTTCAATTATTGTGTTCAATATATTTTAATTAGAGTTTATTTAAGGCTAAATTATCTTTTATTAGTGTTAAACATGACTAGTATATGGTTCCTCTGTAAATATGTAGTATAAAATTGTATAACCTCAAATACGTATTGTATAACCTAAAAATCTATAGAGTCGAAAGCGGTAGAAAATTCCATAATGTTTGTATATTAGACTTATTGTACTATATTTGGTATAGATGAAAGGTTCTGAAAACTTACTGTAAGCTTTTATTATCCAGATACATGTAGAGACATTACGAATGTTGTAGATATTTCCATGTACATTTTTAAATATCGAAAGAACATTCGAGTACCCATTCGACTAGCTGGTCGATTGATGTTTCAAGTGTGTTTCATTAGAGTGTTGTAAGAACTCTTCCAGAAGTCGATCATTCTAGATGGTTGGTCGAGTAGTATAAATATCGAGCTGTCAGTCAGTCAAGGCAGTTCTCAGTTCTAAGTTCGCAGATCTTGCTTCTTGGGACTCAGGCAAGTGATGGACTGGGAGTGACTGTTGGGCTCCGAGGTGGAGTCAGTCAGATATTTGGACTCAAGTGAGTGAGGCGGTGAATTCAAAAGAGAGTATGTTATAGTGCGCGCGTCAGTGTTGTTGATATCTGTACTTGTCAGAATTGACTTCAGGGTACTCCGCTATTGAGTGTTGTATATGGTGTCATTGCTACTGTGTAAAACTGTGTGTTGTGACGTACAGTGTAAATAAAGTAATTTATATAAGGAAGTGAACGTGTTCTCGTGTGATATTTATTTACGTCAAATAAAATCGCAATGTAGAACGATAGTCAGAACATCACACATCGGTGCAAAAATACATTGTACTTAAGATGTGAGGAGACATGTTGACATTGAAGCTTGTAGTGCTCAAGGCTGTTCTAAGAGTAGTATGTTTAATCCAGGGTTCTCAAGATTTTTTATCTACTTTACAAAGTGCCAAGTGTCACATTAATAGAACTATTTTATTATTGTAAAAACTGTACAATAGTCTGATTTTGTATAAGGATAATTGGCTGTTTGTTGAAATAAATAATGTGAACTTAGGAAGTTTATTTGTGTAATCATTGTAGATTATTCGTCTTGTTCAAATGCCTCCAAACATGATTGCCACGATAATGTTTTCATTTAAGTGTTCTGAAAAATAAAATGGTTTGGAATTCCTGCTTTTAACTGTTTGTGAAGTTTTGGTGTGTTTTTGATATCCTCACTTATGAAGCAATTTCTCTCTTTTGTCTGTAGTTTTACTCGGGTGACAAAGCACCTCTGACACTGCATCGCTTGCTTTATCTTATATGGACTCATGCTCCCCACATGGCTGGTCACAAACAACAGGATGTTCATGAGTTCTTCATCGCAGTACTTGATGTTCTTCACAGGCACTCTGAAGGCTCTACTGCTCTTTCACTAACAAATCCTCATCATTGTAATTGTGTCATAGATCAATTTTTTAAGGGAGGATTGCAGTCCGATATTGTATGCCAGTCTTGCAAGTAAGTTCAAGACCTACAATGTTAAGATCTTATTAGAATTATTTTTAACCCATAGGCTATATGCCCGTATCTTTTTCTATATACAATTTTTATGATATTCAACCAAAGTAGTCCTTAGAGGTACAGAACTCATACTGCATGCGTTAAATAATGTTATTATTTGTATTAGTTGCTTTATTAATATGGGTCGTTGACAACCTGGCGGGCAGATACAGTGTCCTTACAAATGAAGTTAGCCTTTTCTATTTTTTTGGCTATTTTTCAGTATATACAACCAACAATTGCTCATTTGACACTTGTTACTAATATTACATATTAACAAGTTGTGTTAGAAGATGTTCACTTCCTCCAAAAATGTATTCTACAGTTGTTTGATTTTATATCCAGGAAGTTAAGGAATTTAGTTTGAATCCTCTTAAGCCCTATGGGTTTCAAAAAAACACTTATCATGGAGCGCATTGCTACACTTTACACAGGCCCTTCTTTTCTTATTTTGACAAACAGCACACCGCCGTCCTGGTTGCTGCATGACAATGAGAAGTTCTGCCTTTTCCTTTCGTACTGACATAAGTATTATCCAAGGAGTAGCTAGGAGGCGATTTTGTCCTGGAAGCGATCTTGGTGAGCCATGGTTCATTAGAAGTGACCTTATTTAATGTCAAGAATTTCATTTTGGTCCGTATTGATTCAAAATTTACAATGTTATTAAGGATAAAAGGTTTCCACCTGTTCAATACATTAAAATAGTGACTTAATTAAAATATCACATATTTATTATTATCATTATGGTACCAGTTTCGGCACCTTCCTGTGCCATCTTCAGCCTAGGAAATCTAGCAAGGTTTTATTGTGTAACTACATGAAATATTTGTACAGTATAAGAACATATACAGAGCATGCTGACCTGTGTTGTGAAGTATTACAATTATATAAATAAATTAAAATCTATATGATTAAAATACAAAGACAGATTAATCTTTGTGGGATATTAGACACGTCATAAAACACAACATTTTCTTGTACGTCAAAAACTTTTACAACTAAAATATATATAAATGGCCTTGAAGAGTACAAAGTGTTCTTTAAAAAAAAATTTCTTTCTGTCTTTAGACACTTTCTAACGTACTGAACTAACTACTGATTTCTAGAACATTGTTCCTTTTTTTATGTGATGAGAATACCTAATCATTGTTCATTTTAGTGTGAAACAGTTCCTTGTGATATGTAATCCAGAAGTTTCTATAATATACAGATTTACTTCTTTTAGAATGTCATGGTCTGTGTGTAGCTATTCTAAAACATCTCATTTTTGATGTGTTTTAAGCATAATTTCTGCATTTTAGTGTTGTTCAAAAATTAATATAAGGCTGAGGCCGTGCGTTGATAAACAAGATCTTGAGAATTTCAATTATCAGGTAGATTTGATCACACTAAGAACGATCTCGAGACAACATGGACCTAAAAATAGAGGCAAATTTATGAACTGTATGTTAGCATTCCGAATTCAGAGAAAGTGCTTTATGAAAAGAAAAATAATAGTAAGAAATGAAACTCACCTCTAACATGAAGTGGCCAAGCATAGTGTTTGCGAGGAACTGGAATGCAAAGTGTCAAGCGACAGCCCGGATGCATCAGCTGTTAGGCGGAGCGTGTTATGTAGGGGTAGGGGAAGTTGCGGTAGCAGGAGAATATAGGTCAGGAGGGCGTGGATTCCGCCTGGGGTAGTAAGCCAGCGTGTTGTGTATTGTTTTGTGAACTAATTGACTTTTAGGTATTTTTAAATTATTTATCACCGAAATAAGTGTATCAAATAAAATTGTGGGTTTCTTGGACAAATCATTGAGATTGTAGTTGGGGTTATAATACTGATCTAATAGAATAAAACATTGCTCCGTAAGGTCTAGTAGTAGAGCATTGTTCATTGTTCCAATTGAAACAACCCCAACTACAATCTCAATGATCTGTCTGAGAAACCCACAATTTTATTTGATACACTTATTTCGGTGATAAATAATTAAAAAATACCTAAAAATCAATTAGTTCACAAAACAATACACAACACGCTGGCTTACTGCTGGCTTACTTCCCCCAGCGGAATCCACGCCCTCCTGTCCTACATTCTCCTACTACCGCAACTTCCCCTCCCCCTACATAACACGCTCCGCCTAACAGCTGATGCATGCGGGCTGTCGCTTGACACTTTGCATTCCAGTTCCTCGCAAACACTATGCTTGGCCACTTCATGTTAGAGGTGAGTTTCATTCCTTACTATTATTTTTCTTTTCATAAAGCACTTTCTCTGAATTCGGAATGCTAACATACAGTTCATAAATTCGTCTCTATTTTTAGGTCAGTGTTGGTTCGAGATCGTTCTTAGTGTGATCAAATCCACCTGATAATTGAAATTCTCAAGATCTTGTTTATCAACGCATGGCCTGAGCCTTACATTAATTTTTGAACAACACTAAAATGTAGAACTTATGCTTAAAACACATCAAGAATGAAATGTTTTAGAATAGCTACACAAAGACTATGACACTCTAACAGAAGTAAATCTGTATAATATAGAAATTTCTGGATTACATATCATGAGGAACTGTTTCACACTAAAATGAACAATGATTAGGTATTCTAATCACATAAAAAAATGAATAATGTTCTAGAAATCAGTAGTTAGTTCAGTATGTTAGAAAGTGTCTAAAGACAGAAGGAATTTTTTTTTAAAAGAACACTTTGTACTCTTCATGGCCATTCATATATATTTTAGGTGTAAAATTTTTTGACATACAAGAAAATGTGTTTTATGACGTGTCTAATATCCCACAAAGATTAACCTGTCTTTGTATTTTAATCACATAGATTTTAATTTATATATATAATTATAAAACTTAACAATATAGGTCAGCATGCTCTGTATATGTTCTTATACTGTACAAATATTTCATGTAGTTACACAATAAAACCTTGCTAGATTTCCTAGGCTGAAGATGGCACAGGAAGGTGCCGAAACTGGTACCATAATGATAATAATAAATATGTGATATTTTAATTAAGTCACTATATTAATGTATTGAACAGGTGGAAACCTTTTATCCTTAATAACATTGCAGAAGTGACCTTGCTACTTCTCTGCGGAACTTCAACATGTCTGATGAGTATCCCATTGATTTTACCAGTTGAAACATGTTCTGTGCTATATCAAACATCCAGAAGTTTATAGGGATATACCACTTCTTTCTTCTGATTGCAATCGGGTAAGTGAAACTGATGTCATCCATCTGATCAACACCTTCCCATGTAAGTGCTGTACTTTTTAGCTACATTTGGTTAATGTACACCTATCTTACTCTTAGTGGCAGCAGAATAGCATCTGACAGTTCCTAGGGATGCACGTCAAATTCACTGGAGGGGAGCGTAACAACACTTTTGTCATACCAGTGTACAGCACAAATCTTGTTTTCTTCATCTACACAGAAGTCATAAGAAACTTGCTCCAATTTTTTCATGTCTTTTTATTCATTAGAGGGCACTTATTGACACAGTTTACTCCGGCAGTGCCAGTAAACTTGACACCCTTTGATTGCAGTAATGAAATCAGTTGAGGTATACTGAAAAAGTTGTCACAAAAGACAGATGGAGGGCACTGGGATAATATTTTTGTATACTGTCAGTCAGTTTTAAAACCACTCTCTCACCAAGACGAAGATTGTTTTCAAGAAACTTACCTCTGTCTTGATACAGATCAAACTGAATACAATAAACCTGACTAGTGGCTGTAACCCAAGATCTAATCCCAAAGCGAATGGGCTTCCCCCTAATGAACTGTATGCAGCCATGTCTACCGAAATATGGGATCATGGCTTCATCAATGCTCACTTGTTTCTACATTGGTGCATATTCAAATGATCAACAAGGGGCCTAATCTTTGCCATTTTATGTCTTATCAACATGTTCATTGTCGACAATATGCAAAAAGAGGAAGATTTCCTCAAACCTGTTGCATCGTATGGAGTCTGATATCACTTTATTATGACAATCATCACTTAACTCCCAATACATACATCTCCTTGGTACAGGTGCAATGTTGCTTAGAAGTAGAACACCAATAAAGCAATAAATATCTTCACTGGATAAAGTAAAATGGCATTCTTTGATCCAGCATATGCAACACTGTTTTTAACAAACTGCTCTATAATATCAGCATTCATGAACAGTTCAAAAACATCCACAGCATCACTTTCTGCTGTTAGTGTATGAACTGTTCTTGGCAGAGGAGGAACCCATTCAATAACAGGCACAATGAATGTCTCACTACGAGTCCACTCTGATGTCACTCTCACACATTTCTGTCTCGGAACAGAACCGTTTGTAGAAGAAGTACCTGATGTGTTTGGTCCTAAGTCCAGATGGTTACTGGCTATTGTATCTACTACACCATGAGGTGGCATACAAGGCTGACCGTCATCATCTTCACATATATTTACCATGACATAAGCACCTGCACATAACTGTTGTCGACTCAATTATCTGGATTATTATAGTCTTCATCTCCCAAGTCAATGCCTGTATCATTCCCTTCATCATCAGGTGCTTTGATAGATGTATATCAATAGAGCCCACTGCGTCATCATCAACCGGAGTACCAAGTTGCTCGAGTACTTCAAAAGTATGAATGGTCCATTATTGGACATTATAAATTTTCCAGCTAACTCATTCCTGGTTGCCAGCGTATCACCCCCGTGTGCTAAGTTGGGCTCATCAGTTGGTACATAGCACACCCACCAAGACGCATGGCTAGTGCATACCGTGGAGGCCACTGCATAGGCTACTTGGAGCCACCGGCAGTGCCAATGCATTATGAGAGACTATGTCCCATTGCTAAAAATTGATGCTTGCTTGGCCATCAGATGATATAGATATTGATTCGCATAGGGAACCTGAAATATTTGTCCCAAATGAGTAAATATATAATACCAATATAAATGGTCCATTATTGGACATTATAAATTTTCCAGCTAACTCATTCCTGGTTGCCAGCGTTTTGCCCCCGTGTGTTAAGTTGTGCTCATCAGTTGGTACTTAGCATACCCACCAAGATGCACGGCTAGTGCATAACGTGGAGGCCACTGCATAGGCAACTTGTAGCCACTGGCAGTGCCAATGCACTATGTGAGACTATGTCCCATTACCAAAAATTGATGCCTCCTTGGCCATCAGATGATATAGATGTTGATTCCCATAGGGAACCTGAAATATTTGTCCCAAATGAGTAAATTTATAATACCAATATAAATGGTCCATTATTGGACATTGTAAATTTTCCAGCTGACTCATTCCTGGTTGCCAGCGTCTCCCCCCGTGTGCTAAGTTGGGCTCATCAGTTGGTACTTAGCACACCCACCATGAGGCATGGCTAGTGCATACCATCGAGGCCACTGCATAGGCTACTTGGCATCAATTATGGTTAATGGGACATAGTCTTTCGTAGTGCATTATCACTGCAGGTGGCTCCAAGTAGCCTATACTAGCCGTGCATCTTGGTGGGTATGGTAAGTACCTACTGATGAGCCCAACTTAGCACATAGGGGCAAAATGCAGGCAACCAGGAATGAATTAGCTGAAAAATTTATAAAGTCCAATAGTGGACCATTTATATTGGTATTATAAATGTACTCATTTGGGACAAATGTTTCAGGTTCCCTATGGGAATCAACATCTATATTTCAAAAGTAGTCAGACTTCACAAACCCTTGAAAAACAACTCTACATAAAACCATAAACACATGAAGAATTAAAAAAATAAGCAGATAAATGTTTATTTATTTATAATTATTTTCCAGAAAATAATATACTTTTGAGCTTCATTGTTCATTGTTGTTAACGAACCAGATAACATTTTACAGTCAACAAACCAATGTTTATGATTCAACAGAGAACATTTTCCGTATGAATATATGAATATACTTTTACCTAAACCAATCATTGAAATAAATATCCACAGCCTGTTTCCAGTCATTCAACCAGGTCAGGAATAGAATGAATTAAGCCCCCATCGAGCGGCAAGGATAGGAATTGTGTTGGTTGCCGAAGCCTGTCGCACTCCTCTGGAGCAATGATTAATGAATGACGGATGAAATGAAGTGATACTGGAGAGTGTTGCTGGAATGAAATATGACAGGAAAAACCGGAGTACCCAGAAGAAAACCTGTCCCACCTCTATTTTGTCCAGCACAAATCTCACATGGAGTGACAGCAATTTCCACCATGGAACTCAGTGGTGAGAGGCCAGCGCACTGCCGCCTGAGCCACATAGGCTCTAATCATTGAACTATATATATATATATCTATCGTGCCATTTGTGAATGATACATTTATCCTCAGTACTGCATCCTCCGTGGAACACAAATGAGATATGCATCTATAAATAAGGAAACAACACTCACTTTGTTGTTGAGAAAGGCGCCAAGATTTTGAAGTACAAACAACAGTGCGTAATGTAATACCATGGAGCATTATTGTAATAATGCGGACATTATATGAAACAGGAGTGGGGGATATACACCCATGGGTCGTTAATGACCTGGCGGGCATATATGGGTTCTGCATTGCCATTTGTCACCCCCCTTTTTGGCAGGTAATTTAAAGCACATATAAATCGAAGTAATAAACTTGAAGGAACATATGTCAACCGATAAGACATGAATTATAACATCGCAAGTTTCGAAAACACACACATGGCTAGAAACAAAGATAAGCAGGATTATCAACATGACAACTAGAGAAAGGATGCGGGAAAGTGGACTTGGATCCCTAAGAGGATGTAATCTTACATGACCTTGTAGGAAAAAAGACGTGCAAGCGGTTACCCTTCAATCTGCATTTACTAACACAATAAGAAAATTTAACATAATTGAACAACAGTAATTTAAAATGAAGTAACATGATCAATAAAGAATAGCAAAAGAGAACAAACCGTGGGGTTCCTATATATGGTTCTTCGGAATACCAAAATTTTATATTATAATTTCATCTCCACAAGAATCATCTGCACAGCAACAAATAGTAAAATATTAAGATTACATTTAAGAAAATGAGATCAACTTCTGCAATTAAAATTTACAAGGAAAATAGAAAAGGAGATTTACAGTCTATTACATTTAATTTACAGGGAAAATTGACAAGGAATATAAAATCTAATGCAGAGGCCTTTAGAGTTGCTGCCTTCCTAATATACATCAGTAAGGGATGCATAGCTCCAAACAGCGTACATTAAATTGAAGCAGGACTACGGGAGGCAACCCCGGATAGAAAATTGAATTTTACATGACGCAATTAAAAAAGTTAATGAAAGGGATTTGCCTCCAAAATAAAAAGGTATGCCTAGCTGATGAGCTAATACATTACAAAACAAAACAGCAAAAACTAAGGTCTAAGGTAAACTCCAAAGCAAATAAACTTACATGCTAATTTAAAGTTCGAGAAAAGGAAACATGCTTACCCTGAGGTTGCTGGATTCACTGACGGGACCACACCCGAAGTGCGTCCGACTGTGAGGACGTATGAAAACCAAAGATGCGGAGAAGAGCCCTGCTCCTTCCGAGGAGCCAAAGGCTGGAAATTGAGAAACATGCAAACAGCCAATCAGGGAAGCTTACTACAATTCGACTCAAAATTTTCACCAATGAAGAAGGTCGTTATTGGGACCAATTACCAAATATAGACAAATTCTAGAGGTTTCGATTGTGAAACACAGTGATTTTGTTATCGAAGCCTCCATGTGGCAAATACTGAGTGATTCAAAATGTTGTTTAACAGATTGCAAGTTACAACAAGCACAACTACAGGAGATTTCAAACACCAAAATAATTATTCCATTCTACCAACAATCATAATGATTAAATAAATATAATTAAATCTTTCTTATGAGTCTTGAAAACATTATTAAGACTCACATACAAAACAAATGTTTCATTGACTTCTTTGAAAATGTCTTTGTATGTTCCTTTGTTTTTGCAATGTCAATTTTTACAAAATTTTAGAATAATGACAAGACGAAAATTAAATGAACACATCTTGATAAACTGACATTTTCCACATTATTGATGTCCCACCACTGGCAAAATCCTCCACCTCCCAATTTTGAGCTCTGCTTGACTATTAAATTATAAACAAGTTAAATTAAATGGAGGTGTTAACTGGAGGTCCGAAATCTGTGGCAACAAAATGATTCCAACACATAGCACCCACATCTTGATCCAGTTCTCACTAGGAATATCTATTTGAACCAGACCGTCCTAAGCTCGACCATAGGTATTGCTGTCCATAGGTTTGCTGACATCAGCCACCTGCCAACACGGTATCCCTCTTCAGTCCACCATTGTCTCCAACAAAGCTTCATTTAGCTCACTGGAGTAGTGAACTCATAGTGAACAAATAGTAAAGCATGGCCCAGTACCGAGCAACTGCCACCACCAGGAACTTCGAGTCACTGCACTCTCAGGTCAGATGCAAACTGGTGAGGAATTCATAATGCCCCTTCCAACAGGCACAGCAGGTTCCGTGGATGGACCAGGTTATTGTAATCACTGGAACAGAGATCAGTCTGCAGCTGAAAAGTAAGTTATAAAGGAAAAGCCATAGATCTCCTATCCAGAAGAGTCTTTAAAGAGCCGTACTCTGAAGGATGAGTTTTCTGTTTTCTTGAATAACTATAACTAGACTAGAGAAACTGTTGGCTCAAAATTCTGTATGGAGAGGATAACCTCACACACAATGTCTTCGAGAACTCCAAACCCCTCCCCCCAGGGAAAGCATGTTTAATAATTTACAAAAATAAAGAACCAAATAAAATAAAGGAAAGTTTATCAGAGTTTACCTTAATTAAAAGTTTTTCACATAAAATCCCTAGTTATGAAAAGGAATGAAGATCTTAATCTTACCCAAACTACTTTATATTAAATTATACCTAGCATGGTCATAAACGACCATCCTTATTACAACTAAAACAAATCCTAATTAACCTATAAAATGTTCAATATAGCCAACCAGATTTTCCCCCCCCAAAATTTGCTTATAACTAAGATTCCTTATAACTACATGAAATTCTTAAATGATTTCTAAAGTATCATCTCATAACTAGGGGATCTTGATCTGAGACAAATGAATGTGACTGATCCTCTTCTTCTCAGGATCACTGACTAATAATGACACAGGGGTTAGAAATATCAACATTGTGAAGGGACCTCGAAATATGGGGGCTAACTTACTAATGACATGGTCCACAGCACTGTTGAAAGGGTGAGTTTTTACATAAACCTGGTCACCCACAGATAGATTGTGCGGTCTTCGACTGTGATTACAGTTACGTTGAACTTTAGCGTAAGAAACTTTCAAGTTTTTACGTGCATGGAGCCAAGCAGCATGGATCATTCCTTGATTTGCAACATCAGGTAGAAGATTGTTAATGGAGCGCAGATTAGAAAGTGGAGAATTGGGGGTGAACGCTAGCATCAATGAGGCAGCAGTTTGCTTATGACTTTAATGTACGGCAGTGTTGAAAGCAAATGATAACCAATTAAGTGATGAATCCCACAGAATGGTAGGCAATAAGAGCAGATCTAAGATTTTGATTGACTCTTTCAGCATAATTAGGTCTTGGATAATAAGGAGTAGTAGTTACATGAGAAATTGATAAATCAAAACAGAAATTGCTGAATTGCACAGAGGTAAAAGCTCTGGCGTCACTCACCAAAAATTGACAGAGTCCAAATGAAGAAAAGATCTATTTCAAACAAGAAATAGTAGTATTAGCATTAGCCATATGAGTTGGGAACAGCCACATCAAATGTGTGATGCATCAACACACACAATTATGAAACGATGGCCACTCCGTGATCATGGGAAGGGACCGGTGTAATCAGTGAATAATCTCTCCATAGGGCAAGAAGCTTGCTCAGATTATAGCAGACCTAGGTGAGTATTAGGAGCAGGTTTACTAATATTACAAGTTTTGCAAGATTTGACAAAAGTACACATTTCACCATCCATGGATTCCCAAATAAAATGTTTATGGATTTTCTCCCTAGTTTTGATCACACCAAGATGTCCAACGACAGGGGATTCATGGAAATATTTAAAAAGAGCAAGGACCAAGTTAGCTGGAACAAAAATTTTGGGGTCTTTGTGACCACGATCAGGACAACACAGAACACCATTCTTAAGGACATAATGTTTGACATGTTCACCAGACTTAAACCTGTCAATAATAGCCTTTAATTCAGCATCCTCTTCGTGATGTTTACCAATATCTTTGAAAAGAAAAGGGGAATTAGTGAGAACTACACTAACAAAGGCCAAAACTTGTTCAGGAGAGGGATCTGCAGGTTCTGATTGAGGATCAGAACTGCCAGGGTAGAACATCCTACTGAGACTATCAGCAACAGTGTTTTCAGTGCCACATATGTGATGAGCTTCAGGTTGAAAAGCTGAGGTGTGTACTGCCCAACATGCAAGACAACCAGTCCTCGGTTTGGCCAATACCCAACTCATTGCCTGATTCTCCATTTCAAGATCAAAAGGTAGATATTGAAGGTACATTCTAAACCTTTCTAAAGAGAAAATAACAGCCAAGGCTTCTAATTCATAGATCGAATCAGCAGGATTTAGACTACGGGGAGCATAAGAAATTGGATGACATCCCTCATCGAATTCCTGAAGGAGAACACCAGATATGCCTGTAGTTGAGGTATTGGTTTGCAGAATGAAATGTTTAGAAAAATCTGGCGTAGCCAGCACAGGAGCGTTACACAAGGCAGATTTCAGGTCATAGAAACTTCAAATTGGGCATCACTCCACTCAAATTAGGCATTTTTTTCTCAATGCATTTAATGGGGTTGCACTTTCAGCAAAATTGGGGATGAATTTACGGAAGAAATTGACCATGCCAACAAACCTAGCTGCAGCTCTGACATCTTTGGGGGTTGGAAAATTTTGAATAGCTGCAGTACAAGATTGGTCAATAGAGACACTTTTCTCAGACACAATATGCTCTAAGAAGGACATCTGGGGTTGTGTGAAGGTAACTTTACTAGCCTTAAGGGTTAGCCCTGCTTTACAGGGTCTTTCAAAGACTTCAATGAGATGAACAAGGTGCTCTTCAAAGGTTTCACTACAAATAACTAAATCGTCCAAATAATTAAAACAAATTTGAATTTAATGTCTGACAAAACATTATCTAGCAATGGAGTAAGTACAGCTGAGCACTTGGTTAGCCCAAAAGAGATGCATTCAAATTCATATAGGTTCCAATCAGTAGCAAAAGCAGTGAGGTGCTTGGATTCCTCAGCAAGAGATATCTGATAATATGCCTGATTCAAATCAAAAGTGGTAAAAGTTTTGGCTTTACCAAACCAAGAGAACCAAGAGTGCAAGTCAGGAAGAGGAACAGATTGAAGTACAACTCTTTTATTGAGCATCCCATAATCCACGACAGGCCTAAAACCATCCTGTGGTTTATGGACAACGAATATGGGAAACGAATAAGCAGTTTTAGAGGGACGTATTAAATCATCAGCAAGCATTTGATCGATAATAGCCCTAAGGGCTTTCATCTTGGGAGGCGACAACCGATACGGAGGAGAACAAATAGGTACTTTGTTAGTGACTTCCATTTGGTATTCCAAAATATTGGTTACACCTAACTTATCAGAAAATACATCAGGAAATTTATCACAAAGATTCTGAAGTTGGTTGGTCTGATCATCAGGCAGATGACAAAAGAAAAAAGCTTTGGGTTTACCCGTGTCTTCAGAAACAGCATTGACATGACAAGGAAGAATAGGGGAACGATTACACAATGTAAATATTCTAACGGAAAATTTAAACTGGAACTCATTGTTCTGAAGGTCCAAAATCATACCAGTTTTGGCAATAAAATTTGCACCCAAAATGAAAGTACAAGATAAATCTTTCTCTACTAGCACTGGCATTTTCCACGTGAAATTACGAATTCTTATTTTGACGTCCAGATGTCCAATCACATTCAAGGAATTAGATACATTTTACATCATGTTATACAGTTAACCTAAAGGACATATTTTCCTGAAGAATGGATTTTCTTCAGAAGTTTCTCATTTTGCTTCAAGTAATTGAAAAACTCAAAGCAACTGTATTTTAGATTGACTTTGGTAAGCAACAATGCTTTCAGCATTCCAACTTTTAATTGTTTTTATTCTGATGTCCATATTTTGTTCATACTTGCAAAAACTCTCTCTACAGGTGCATTAGTACCTGGCAAGGATAACCCAAATTCTACAACCTTAGAAGAAGTACTGAATGATAGTTTTTGAGAACAGAAATACTGAAACATTTCTACCCATCTAGGATGGGCTTCTTTTCCTTCATTATTCTATTGAATGATATTGTCTGCAGTAGCAAATTGCTTAACATAAACAAATTCACTGAAAATAGCATTATCATGAACATTTGATTCTCCAGATACAATTTTAATCTTAGGTATACATATTTCAACATCATTCCATTTCAGGACATTGTTAAGCAAGATCCATTCAAATATCTTATATACTTTAAATCTGTCAGTCCAGATTTTTAAGTACTGAATACATGAATCATAGAAACTATTAGCAATTTTTTTGTATATCCTCTACTTTCACCTTACCCTCATCTTGTAGTTCATGCAAAGCACATTTTACAACATCTGGGATAAAATTGTTCTCCTTTCTCTGAGTTATATTTACTTTCAACATACAAAGTGCCATGGCTACTTCAACTCCTGTTGTTAACTCACCTTCTACTTGGAGAACTGCCTAGTGGAAAGTTGTAGCTTGGATGTGCAGAAAAAGAAGAACAATTTTCTCCAATGGGTTTTCAAGAAAATCTTTCATTATCATTGGACATTTTTCCTGACTCAGAAAATATGACCTCAGTCCCTCAAAAATACCAAGAACTCTTCCATGTTACTATAACCTAACAATTTCCTGTACTCAATCTCAGCAAAATTGCAGAAATCCTTTAGTGATTCTACTCTAATAGTGTATGAGTGAAAATGGTAATATATTTTGTGAATAACAAGTTCTGCATCGATAGGTAAACAATCAGTAGCAGTCTTAATTGTGTTATGCACTATATGTGCTGCACATCTAACGCCAAGGATTTCACGATGTAATTACATCCTAAGTTTGTGGAAAATATTTCTGGATCCCTTATGGGCTGCCCCACCAAAATTACAATTTGTATTGTCACCAGAGAATGCAATTTTCTTGTTGTTAAGATTGTTTTTTGCAAACACATCAATCAGATAATCGGTAACAATATCTGCTTTTTCGCCAGGACGTTCATCAATTTCCAAAATTTGAACATGGACACCCTGTAGTGGTAAAAAGTATCTAACCATAACAGGAAAAAATATTTTTCTCCCTATGATTAGAAGCATCTCTAAACACTGTAACAAATCTGACTTCATTCAATTCCTTCTGCAGTATTTCATCAGAATGAGGTGCAAGTACGTTCACAACAATGGCTTCGCACTTTGTTCGACCGCAAGAGAATTTCTGTTCAAACCAATTTCTTATTAGTTTCGAAGCAGTCATTTGAGCAAAAGCTATGATTTTCTTCAACCATGTGGTGAGTCCAGGCTCCTTCAATTGCAGCCAAGAGCAGTTCACGGTCTGTTGCTGAAGTTGGCCGAAAAAATGAAGTTACACTTTTGGATGACGATGCCTCGATTTCTGCATTTTTATGCTTCCTTGATTTTGGATGTTGTTCAGTGTCGCTTTTCCCTCCATGGGACACAGATAATTCGGTGTTACAAATGGTGCAACGAACATGACAATCACAATCGGTCAGTGTTTTCTTTATGAACGTGTACCTACGATAGAAAATAAGTATTTGTTGATCTATACATAATTACTGGGAGTTGAATTGCATTAAATTTGCTATAAATTCTAAGTTAATACGGCACTTACCTTTCTTGCAATGCAGTAGTGAACATAAATTTTTGTTTCGGCATCTTTAATCCTGCATCATACGACAATTCAACTGCTGTTGTTGAGAGAATTAACCAGGGACTTGCTTCAAGCAAGGAAAACAAATGCAGGCAGAGTAGCAGGGTTGCCATATTTGTTGTTGCTCGTAACGAATAATGTCACAGCCTCCTATATTCCTTCTTTACTCTTAGCTAGCTTAGTTGTTATGGACATAGAAACAGTTACCTTGCCATACACAAATTTCAGTATGTAAATTTAAAATATTACGTTGACGAAAATAGACTAAAATTAAAATTCATTTTCTAACAAAATGGGACAAAGAGGCGTCCCAACAAAATCTATCAGGACACCGGGACAACAGGTTGAAAAATGGTACTGTCCTGTTCAAAACGGGATGTCTGGTCACTTTAATTTATCAAGATGTGATCATTTAATTTTTTATTGTCATTATTCTAAAATGTTGTAAAAATTGCAATGGCAAAAACAAAGGAACATTCAAAGCCTTTTTCGAAGAAGTCAGTGAAACTTTTGTTTTGTATGTAAGTGTTAATAAGGTTTTCAGGACTCATAAGAAAGACATTTAATTATATTTATTTAATTGTTATGGTTGTTGGTAGAAAGAATTATTATTTTGGTATTTCAAATCTCCTGTAGTTGTGCTTGTTGTAACTTGCAATCTGTTAAACAACATTTTGTATCACCCTGTATTTGCCATGTGGAGGCTTCGTTAATGAAATCACTGCATTTTGCAATCAAAACCTCTAGAATTTGTCTATATTTGGTATTATGTTTTAATTGGTCAGAGTAACGACTTTCTTCATTGGCGAAAATTTTGGGTCGAATTGTAGTAAGCTTCTCCAATCGGCTGTTTGCGTGTTTCTCAATTTCCAGCCTTTGGCTCCCCGGACTATTAGTCTGTTTTCGTCAACGTAATATTTTAAATTATTATACATACTGAAATTTGTGTATGGCAAGGTAACTGTTTCTATGTCCATAACAACTCTTGTCCACGTCTTTGGTTTTTGTATGTCCTCCCGGTTGGACACTTTTCGGTTGTGGTCCCATCAGCGGCTCCAGCAACCTCAGGGTAAGCATGATTCCTTTTCTCGAACTTTAAATTAACATATAAATTTATTCACTTTGGGGTTTGCCTTAGACCTTGGTTTTTGCCGTTTTGTTTTGTAATGCATTAGCTGGTCAGCTAGGCATACCTTTTTATTTTGGAGGCAATTCCCTTTCATTAACTCTTTTAACTGTGTCATGTAAAATTTAATTTTCCATTCGGGGTTGCCTCCCGTAGTCCTGCTTCAATTTAATGTACGCTGTTTGGAGCTATGCCTCTCTCACTGATGTGTATTAGGAAGGCAGCAACTCTAAAGGCCTCTGCATTAACTTTATATTCCTTGTCAATTTTTCTTGTAAAACAATGTAATAGTCTGTAAATCTCCTTTTCTATTTTCCTCTCAGTATTAATTACTGCGTTGATGGGGTGAAAGTTCCTTTTGGGGATCATTGTAAATACCTAGGAAAGATCTTCATTGGGGTAATCACATAAATATTATTGTAAATAAAGGGTACTGATCTCTGAACATGGTTATGAGAGTATTTAGGGGTTCTAGTAAGGATGTAAAGGAGAGAGCATATTTGTCTCTGGTGAGACCCCAACTAGAGTATGGTTCCAGTGTATGGGACCCTTACCAGGATTACTTGATTCAGGAACTGGAAAAAATCCAAAGAAAAGCAGTTCGATTTGTTCTGGGTGATTTCCGACAAAAGAGTAGCGTTACAAAAAATGTTGCAAAGTTTGGGCTGGGAAGACTTGGGAGAAAGGAGACGAGCTGCTCGACTAAGTGGTATGTTCCATGCTGTCAGTGGAGAGATGGCGTGGGAGGACATCAGTAGACGAATAAGTTTGGATGGTATCCTTAGAAGTAAGAAAGATCACAATATGAAGATAAAGTTGGAATTCAAGAGGACAAATTGGGGGCAAACATTATTTTATAGGAAGGGGAGTTAGGGATTGGAATACCTAACTTACCAAGGGAGATGTTCAATACATTTCCAATTTCTTTGCAATCATTTAAGAAAAGGCTAGTAAAACAACAGATAGGGAATCTGCCACCTGGGCGACTGCCCTAAATGCAGATCACTAGTGATTGATACTGACACTGCGGATCCATTTATGTCAGCATTCAGCCCCATTACAATGGGGGTGGAGGGTAAGAATGGTAATGAAGAAAATGTCCAAACTGGCCAATATTTGTGTTGAATCCACTTTTTTGGGGGTCGCAAGGCTGGTTGGTGACAGTCTCAATGACAGTTTAAATCATGTACATCGTATCTATATTGATATGAGAAAATACACATAGTTATCACTTATTATTTTTTTGAAAGGATCAAATACTTCCCAGTCAATTTGAGCTTCCACAGGGACAAAGCTTTACTCAAAATTGAATAATCTGAAACGTGAAATCAAACACATCTAAATAACTCTAGAACTAAATTATAGATCGTAAAGTATTAATCTACATCTCAATAAGGAAATCTATAAATAATCATTTCACACATAATTAACAGGTAATACATATCTTAAAGGTAAAAATTTAAAAACTATCTGGGCATCACCACGTACTACAGCTTGTAAGGGTATAAATGTAACTTGGAACATTGGTCAGGATAATAAAGTTTGTAAATGACTTGTCCTTACTACAGTTAGTGCATCTTCATTACAATCAATTATTTCCAGAATTGCATCCACTGTAGAAAGTTACGGAATGATGATAACACCTCGAAGTCAAAATGCATGGTCATATCGCAATCACCAAAACAACTCCACTTAATGTTTCACAATACAAGATCAAACAAGTCAAAACATTTACCTGTCTCAGCCAGAAAATAACAATCTAAGATCGCTTTTATGCATAGGAAGTTACTGTGTAGGAATAAACTCAGTCTATTCCTTCGTATAAGGTTCCTACATGCATTTGTTTGAACTGTTCTATTGTATGCCCCAGGAACATGGGCGATGAACAAAAGTGGTTTAAAGTACCTTGTGGCCTTCTGAAATGTGGCTTTTCCATAGGAGTGTTAAAGTTTCATGAATAGAAAAGGTGACACATACCTAGGTACTGCACAGAATAAATCAGAAGAGATCTCTCATACAAATGATTCACAAAAGGTGTCTTTCTTGGTGGGTCCACACCTTACACCATTCTCAGCTGATGACATTTATTGTGGAGGGACTCATTAACAGAATGTGACCTAAAAGATCATGATATATGCATACCTCAAGCAGATCCCCTTGGGGAATGTGCCATAAAAGTGAATAGTCGTTCCGCTGCAAGATTTGTTTCCGCCTGACAAGTGAAGGTTGCTCCTGGCGGCTGTACACAAACAGTAGATTCTTGGCACAGGAAGGAAAAAGTCTGACAATGGAATCCCAATTTTTTACCTTTGCTATGCCTTTTGCGAATGAATAAATAAATAAAATGAATTATTCACCTCTTTGCTTAATTGGAACATGAATAATATAAAAGTTGACAGGAAAAAAAAACAGTCTCCACATGGCGAGTCGAACCCACGACCATCGGGTTACCTGTCCAAACTCTTACCGCCACGCCGACTACTGCTCGGCGTGTGCGCTAATGTATGTGGCTTCGCTTATATGGTGCGAGAGCCGCGTCAACATTTATATTTTTATTTTTATTTTCTATACAATTGGCCATCTGGAGTTCCCACTTCGGGTACTTTTATTTCTAGCCAGGCCCTGCATGTTCTATAAATTTGAGCAAAATCGGTGGTGACGAGTAGGGAATGTCCCCTTGTCAGATCTAGAGAAGACACATGACAGAGTGACAAGGAAATGATATTAGCCAAACTGATGGATTATGTTATTAAGGGTAATTATTACAAGCAATCAAAAATGTTTTATTTTGACAAATAGGCTGCAGTGAGAATTGAGTTCTTGGTTCAAGGTACTTACAGGGGTTAGGCAAGGCTGTGTTCTTTTACCTTTGTTAGTCATAGTTTACATGAATCATATGCTTGAAGGTTTAAAGTGGCAGGGAGTGATTCAGTTAGGAAGACTTGATCTTAATGGCAGCCTGTGCTGAAAGCCTGCAAACTAATATCTCGTGACCTGATTAGATGTATAGTGAGGATATTATGAAAATGAACATTTCCAAGTCTAAAGTGATGTCAGTAAGAAAGAAATGTAAGAGAATTGAATGTCATGTTGGAAATAGAAAACTGGAACAGGTAGATTATTTCAAGTATTTAGGATGTGTTTTCTCCCAGAATGGTAGTATAGTAAATGAAACTGAATCAAGATGCAGCAAAGCTAATGCAGCAAGCTCGCACTTGCAATCAATGGCCTTCTGTAAGAAAGAAGTAAGCTCCCAGATGAAACCATCTTTATACCAGTCTCTTTTTCAAACAGACTGTGTGTATGGGAATGAAAACTGTGTGGTCTTAGGATATATTATGTACAAGAAAAAAGTAACAGACGTGAACATTGCAAGAATGATTGCTGGAACAAACAGGAGGGAACAATAGCAAGAGGGTACTCGGAATGAGGAGATAAGTTACGAATGACCACAATAGATGAAGCCGTACACAAAAACCGGGTTCAGTGGTGGTACCATGTGTGGTGAATTGAGGACGACAGTTTTCTTAGAAGAATAATGGACTCTGTCATGGAGGGTAAGAAAAGTAGAGGAAGGCTAAAGTGCCAGATGGTTAGACTTGGTTTTGAATCTTTTATGATTAAGGTGATATGGAAACTAAACAAAGTCACAGATCTAGTTAGGGGATTTTGGAGGCATTTAGTTAATTCAAGGAGGCTTACAGACTGAATGCTGAAAGGCGTAACACTAATGAAGAAGTGTTGAGTGAGATAATTTCTGTGGTTAGCACAGTTGCCAACCGCATCACAAAACTTGAGAGCGACCAATGGTGGGATTAGGATAGGTACTATGTCAATGAGAAGACTGTGGTTTCATGCCATTGATATGGCCTCTATATTCAGGCATATGCACAAATACAGGTCCATTAAACTGGAGTGTGGTTTTCATATTTGTGTGTTTCAAATATGAAATGCAGATTCACACAAATACATTAATTCAAACCAAGAATACTGCATTTTTCATGTTATATTTCTCCGAGGAGAGCCAAGGTGGCTCAGGGGGCAGCATGCCGTCCTCTCACCACTGGGTTCCGTGGTTCAAATCCGAGTTGCTCCATGTGAAATTTGTGCTGGACAAAGTAGAGGCATGACAGGTTTTTATCCAGGTACTCCAGTTTTCCCTGTCATCTTTCATTCCAGCAACACTCTCCAATATAATTTCATTTCATCTCTCAATCATTAATCATTGCCCCAGAGAAGTGCAGCACGCTTCAGCAGTCGGCACAATTCCTATCCTCGCCACTAGATGGGGGCTTCATTCTTTCCTTTCCTGTCCCTGTCAAATGACTGGAAACTGACTGTGGATTTTCATTCCATTTAATTTCTCTGAGGTAACATATTCCCAAAATTCTTCTTTTAAGAACAAATCATACCAGAACGTTTACTATCTCATTCTCAAGAGATGCGTTAGCCATGGGTAGACTGTACTGATTTTCCCTGCAATGTTCTTTGAGTCTGTCTTGTCTAAATACAAAAGAAATATACATACATCCAAAAAAGTTATGCATCAATCAGCAAACAGAACTTCAAAGGCATTCTTTACAATGTTGAAGTGGTTCTTCAAAAGCAATGCATCTTCCAGTTTATTGACAACCAAAACCAAACAAATCACTTTGACTGTAAGCTAACAGGTAAGCCCATTGTTCAGCAACCTCATGCATGGCATGGAATGGCATGCTGCCCACATGTTCATTTTCCCACTAATGGTGTAGTTTATTCCATTCTTCAGTAGCAAACCTGTGCAATTCTTAGATTTTGTGGTGGGGCAGGACGTGTTTGGACAGCTCGTTTCATTTGATCCCAAGCATGTTCTGTAGGATTCATCAGGGAAACATTAAGGCGAATCCAATCAGACAATACCAGTACAATTGATTCAATCGTTGAAGATGCCTACGCGATGGATGTGGAAGTTGCCATCCATAAATATGAATTTCCCCCTGAAATACTGATGAAAAGTTTAATGATGAGGTGAAGAATGTATTGGGGAATGTTGAGTGTGCCCTGGATGCACAACAATGGCATCCAACGCCCCCAAATGAT
Source organism: Anabrus simplex (assembly GCF_040414725.1). Classification (NCBI taxonomy): domain Eukaryota; kingdom Metazoa; phylum Arthropoda; class Insecta; order Orthoptera; family Tettigoniidae; genus Anabrus; species Anabrus simplex. The sequence goes on along the minus strand of NC_090266.1, from coordinate 42,166,845 downwards.
GTCACTCCACATCATCATAGATCTTCCACCTACGAAGTGTGTGAGAAAAGTAATGAGACTGATTTTATACTAACTAAAGTTTCCTGAAATTGAAACATGTCCTAAAAGGATGCCATTTTTGAACTCTGGAGAAGAATCAAAAGACTGTGACCGACCAGTTAAAAGCCATACCAGTTGAAGACTTCCAGCACTGCTAGCAAGAGTGGGAACAACGACTCCGCTGGTGTATAGCTGCCCAAGGGAACTACTTTGAAGGGGATAACATTGTTGTTTGAAAAAAATTAAAACTTTAGTTAGTATAAAATCAGTCTCATTACTTTTCTCTCACACCTCTTAGCTATACTCGATGGATGGGATGTCTCTGGCGTGCAGCATTACCAGGTGCCCGCCACACAGTGGACACTCATCGGGTATCAGACATATGCGACATTCATTTGTGAAGAGAATTTTGCGCCAATTTTCCGTAGTTCATTCTTGGTGCTTTGTGTCCATCTGTATTATTTAGCATAGTGTCTGGGTTTAACCCTCTTGGAGCCAGGAGCCGATCTGGTCGGCCGCTCCCCATCAGCTGGAAGAGGCCAGAGCTCCGCCTCCACTCTACTACTATAAAGTGCCAGGCCATTTTCAGTGGAAATACATGTATTTTAAAATTTGCGTATATCTACCGGTGTATAGCAAATCCCGGCATAAAATTTTCTACATATCGACTAAGTAGAATAAAAAACTGGTTTAGAGTGATATCAAGAGTCAAAAACGTTTCATTGTTGATTTATAGTTGTCGATAACGTCTACTTTTAGGAAGAGAAAAACATTTTCGCACTTTCTCTTTCAATATCTACTTTGAAAAAATAATTTACGATACAAAAGAATATATGTAATTATGTATTTCTAAATACAATTCTATAGAATAAATAATTTGAACGAGAAAAATAAAAGCATAAAAAATAAAAATTCAAACATATGTCACTAGTAAAAACAAGACAATTTTACTCACCGATAAAATTCGCGTATATTTATCGATGTTTGGCAAATACTGACAAGGAATTTTGTACGTGCATACAACAGAGTATTAAAATAATTCTGAATTATTAAATAAGTAAAAAAATAATAGTTGATATTATAGTTTTTTTCAGAAAAATTATTTTCTCGTTTTCGGTTGTAGTATGTATTAGAAAAATAATTTTACAATACAACAGAATTTACGAAATTAAGAAATGTATGGTACTAAAGCCCTGATTTGCTTTGACCTACTAAGCGACCGCTACTCAGTTTACGAGTTTACCTGCAGTTTGCGAGGTGAATCATGGTCAGTGAGACGGATCCTCTCAGTAATTATTCTTGGTTTTCCAGACCGGTGTCGCCATCTCACCCTCAGATATCTCATCAGTTGCAATCACTTAGGGTCACTTAAATTGAGTGAACCTCGAACCAACCCTCAGGACCAGGCAAAAATTCTTGACCTAGGCAGGAATCGAACCCATGACCTCCGGGTGAGAGGCAGGCACGCTACACTTGGCCCACGGAGACCGGCATTTAGATAATGATAGAGGACTATATGTGACTATAAAGTTTAGCAGAGAGTAAGTGAAAAGTAAATTGAAGTACGATATGGGCGGAGAATCAGACGGTGGGGCATGTTTACGTCCAAGAAGTTCCTTGAAGGAGACAGGAGTTTGAGGAATGTTGCCGGGTTCATTGGGACAAATTTCCACAAAATATTCTCCAGAGACATCATCATCATATTCGTTAACACTAGTTTCATCTACCATCATATTCAGAGTAGTTTTAGTGGCGTTAGAGACAATTAAACATCTCTTCTTTCGCTGCTGTTATTCCGCGGACGTGTCCGGTATAACTTTGTCGCTACTCTCTGAACTAAATTCCCCATCGCTATCTGATAAATCATCCTCGTTAATTTTGCATTGTTCCAAATACTGCATTAATTTATTGTCCGACTCGTTGGCTGAACGGTCAGCATACTGGCCTTCGGTTCAGAGGGTCCCGGGTTCGATTCCCGGCAGGGTCGGGGATTTTAACCTTAATTGGTTAATTCCAATGGCACGGGGCCTGGGTGTATGTGTTGTCTTCATCCTCATCACGACGCGCAGGTCGCCTACGAGCGTCAAATAGAAAGACCTGCATCTGGCGAGCCGAACCCGTTCTGGGATATCCCGGCACTAAAAGCCATACGACATTTCATTTCATTAATTTATTTTCATCAATACCTGCTGAAAAAATATCACTTGAACAGCTTGCCATTTTCCTGTCACAAATGCACTCACTGCAAGGAGCAATCTCTTACTGACCGCTTAGTGGTATTTGTAAACACTGGAAACGACTCTTGTGAAAGCTATAACACCCTCTTAGAACTGCCAAAGCAAGGTCAGGCACACAATAACGTGTAGCCCCTTTACTACGGGTTGTAACAAAAGTATGCACGTCAGTATAGGTTGCCTCAAAATTTTGTATATCACAGAATTTTAAGCCGGCCGATGTAATCGGCTCTGGCAACTTCCGACTGGATTGTGAAAGGCCGACCACATCGGCTCTGGCAATTTAAAGGGTGGGTGCTCGGACTACCGCCTGGCACCAAGAGAGTTAAGGGCCAGACCTCTCCATGGCTGTCAAGAATACAGAGAGGCGTTCTGGAGTCTGTTTCACACAGTTTGGTTGGACACATACCTCCTGGTGGCCCCCATTAAGTCATTGTTAATTATGGTGGCAGTGTGGTTGCATTTCCTTCAGCCTAGGAGTTGCAGATACTGGTCATCTACCACAATTGTTGCCATTGTGGAGCAATTCACGAACACTACCTGTGTTTTGAAAAAGATTCCAGGTGTATACCACACCACTCTGGCTCACTGCTATTCACCTTGCAAAGTTTCTTGTTGACAGTACTTGTTGATATAAAGTGGCACTCTGTGAATGATCAAACATTGATATCTGTTGTCTTGCCATCACAGAATGCCCGTACACTGATTACAAAAGTCCTACACTGTTGTCTGAATGAAGGTACACATATAACCGCTTCACAGACTTTCAATTAAATGGTTCTTGTGATAGTTTAGGCTATACACAAGTTTGTTTGCATGTTTAGACAGTTCAAGGGGCGAGGTGTTTTGCAACATGTCATATTAGGTCAAGGAGGAATGTGTTTATGGCATATATAGGTGATGCATACATTTTTGGATGTGTATTAGGTGAAACGTATTTTTGGGCTGAGTAGCTCCGAAGGTGGAGCACAGGCCTTCTGAACTCAAGTTCAGGGCTTCAATCCTAGCAGGGTCTGGTGTTATTTGAAGGAGCTTAAATACATCAGCCTCATGTTGATAGATTTAATGACATGTAGAAGAACTCCTTCACGATGAAATTCAGTCTCCTCAGCACCTCCAAAAACCATAATGTACTAGTTTGTGAGACATAAAACATATAAAATCATTGTCATTATTAACGATTAACATATAATTTATGTAGCAAGTATGTAGATGAAAGCACTACCAGATATAGGTGTCATGAATAGAACATGGCTTATTTTCTAAGAAAGCTTCTTTGATGCATAAGGTCACTTAGAATTGAATATTACAGGTTATATTTCAGACAGGTTCCATTTTGATACCAGAGACTTCAGGGATCAATTGCCAGACTTTAGTTCCTCACTTTCCTTCCTCTGCGACGGAGGGCGTGATAGTCACTGACTTCTCACCAAGGGGGCTGCAGTTCATATTATACAATTCATCATCACTGGATTGTGTACCAAAAGCCTGAGTTCAATTCCAAACCTCTCTGCAGTGCTCATAGGGAGTGAGGGCATATGGAACTCTTGATACTGATTTATTCATCGGGTGAGGATGTTAGGCATTAAGTAGACTCCTTAGGCGTTATTCGACAGGAGTCATCTATAATTCAAATATAAATGGTCCTTCATTGGAAATGATAAATTTGCCAGTTAACTCATTTTTGGTTGCCAATGTTTCATCCCAGTGTACCAATTTGGGCTCATCAGTTGGTAACTAGCACCTTAGATGTGTGGCTAGTATGCACAGTAGAGGTCATTGTGTAGGCTACTTGGAGCCGCAGACAGTGCCAATGCACTATGAGAGACTTGGTCTTTCTTACAAAAGTTGATGCCTGCTAGGCCATCAGATGATATAGATATTGATGTTGAGCATAAATGAGTTGACAAATTATTATTATTATTATTATTATTATTATTATTATTATTATTATTATTCTTTCGAATGGGCCACCAGAGGACCACGTGCCAATTTCAATTCCTTCTTCTTTGTTCTTTCCTTTTCTTCCAGTACGCTTTCATCTGTTCACTATGTTTCTTCTTTCTGTCTTCAGACCACCTTGAACCTGTCTTTTTTAATTTCCTACCTTGGAATCCTTCTATTTTCTATACTTTTTCCCGAAAGCCTTCTCTATTATTTATTTCTTCTGTTGTTATATTGTTTTTTTCTAAATCCTTTCTTACTTCATTGACCCAGCTTGTCGTTGATTTCTTACCCCACAAATATCTGAAAATCTTACTGGTTAATCTACTATCTTGCATTCAATATAAATGTCCAAAAAACATAAGTCTCCTTTTCCTCATTACATCTGATATATTTTCTATTTTTTGATATATTTCAGCATTACTTCATAATTTCCAACCTTCTGCTGTGTTTTGTGGGCCTAATATTTTCCTCATGATTCGCCTTTCTAGTATTTCTAGTTTATCTAAATTATAGTTTAATGCCAGACATTCGCTTGCATATAGGCATTCTGGCTTCACTACTGTGTTGTAATGCCTTATTTTTGCATTTTTGGATAGGCATCTTTTATTGTAGATATCTTTGGTGACACCATAAGCTCTCTCCATTTTATGTACCCTCTCCTCTACTGCAGATTTTTCTAAACCATTTTCTTGGATTATTTCCCTTAGATATTTGAATTTTTTTACCCTCTCTATTTGGCCAATATCTGTTTTCAGAAATTTTGGTGCATCCCAAATATTTGTTAAAAATTTTGTTTTTTCTGCAGAAATTCTTAAGCCAGTTCTGCTGGCGATTCTTTCTAAGACATTTACTTGGGTTATAGCAGATGTCACATTTTCAGAAAGTATTGCAAAGTCATCTGCAAATGCAGATATGAATGAGTTATCCAGGAAATTTATAATTTCCAATAAAGGAATGAATGTACTCAATTCAGGACAAATATTTCAGGTTCTCTATGGGAATCACTATCAGGAGTAGGCTATGCGCCGACACGCACGCGGTCACATACTCTTGAAGCAAGGAGTAACTTTCTCCATGACCAAAGAAGATCGCAATGATTTGAAGTGCTTGGGCATTAAAACACACGCATACAATTCACCTTCAACAACAAATTGGTTTTCGTAGTCGTTTGACAATGTTTAGAGCACCAGATTTTATAACAAAGGGTATCCTTTCCCCTCACCTTAATCGCCCTTATCTATCATGTGGCAACCATTTGAAATGAAGGGCATAAAGAGTCTCTCTTCTCGCCAACTCACTATAGTATCTGGTTGAAGAACCCCTGTCCAAGTTCAAATGTGGTTATGGTGCTGGTTAAAAAAGAAGAAAGATCTTGGACCAGAAAGTAAACTAGCAGTACAAGATGAGGAGGATCATCACTGGATTGTGTACCAAAAGCCTGAGTTCAATTCCAAACCTCTCTGCAGTGCTCATAGGGAGTGAGGGCATATGTTGCTGCTATGGACGGTCAGATGTTGCTTATCAGTGACCACCAATTTTGCACAGCAGATGTTTTTCTGTGTGTTCTGACAAGAAGTAAACCACTTTGTTGCAATATTTTAGAGAACAATAGTTAGTATACCAGTTTTCATGGTTCATTTGACATCTCAAAATTATGATTTAGTTTTATTATAATTACATGTCAGTAATGTATACTTTCATTATTGTCATTAGTTGGTATTGAGCATAGATGAGTAGACAAATTAATTTGTTTTTTACACTTATTGGTAGTTATGTAAACATTTCATTGTTACATTTATGAGACATTTTGTGTTACTAAATTGTATTTTATACCTTTCTCAGAATAATGGCTAATAACTGACTTGATGGATGTGATTTTACTTTAGTAGCAAACCATACAGTTAAAAACAAAAAATATTAAGTGTGATATTTATCATATACTTAGGGATATTATCAGTTTTTAATTATAATTTACAGTGGAGTATCAACTACAATAGACTCGTTCTGGGACATCTCTTTGGATCTTGGTGCTGCAGCCATTTCTAAGTCTAAAAATTCAAATGATCAGGGTCAGACTCAACCTCCTGAGGAGGAACCTACATCACTGGTGGACTGCCTGGAGAGATTTACTCGACCTGAACTCCTAGGATCTAGTGCAAAAATCAAGTGCAACAATTGTAAAAGCTTTCAAGAATCCACTAAACAGCTTACTATGAAGACCCTTCCAGTAGTTGTAAGCTTCCACTTTAAGGTTGGTAGTTCATCTTATTTATGAAAATTGGCCAATTGTTTTAAGTTCCTCTTATTCAATATGGGCTCTCAGTGATGTGTATGAATTACTTTTGTTGATGATAATGATGGTAATAATAATAATAATAATAATAATAATAATAATAATAATAATAATAATAATAATAATAATAATAATAATGTGAATGAATTGAAATATTAGATTTCTCTATACAGAGCCATTAAGGTCCTTGTATCTGTACATTAATTCTAGCAGAATCTCAAGATAATTGTTAATAATTAAGATAATTGTTAATTTCAGGTGTAAGAAAGAGCATTCAAATGGTTTTCAAGTTAAATTCCTTTGGTTGCTTATTACAAGAAAATTTCCTGGCATATTTTAACTAATCTTCATAATTATTTGTAATTTACCCATTCAGGAGGGGTTTGTAGGATACATATTATTTAAAAATCATGTAATGGACTGGATACTGAGATATGTAGCAGAAACCTGGACGCTAATGAAAAGACAGGAGAGTAAAATTTTCAATAAATATGATAGGAAAAACAAGAAAGAATGAAAAGGTAGAAGAGTAAAGTTTTTAAAAAGTGTGATTGGAAAGACAAGGAAGGGCAGAGAAAGAAATGAGGATTTCAGAGTGGAAATTAGAGGAAGAGCTGAGGAGAAACAGCAGTGGTGATTGCTGGAGCTCAGAAAGGGATGATGATCATGATGTTGTGCAACCAATTGGTAACAGGTCATATCTAAGCAACTAATGAGTTTCCAGTTATATTTTGTGCTTATATGTTTGTTTTATGTTCCAGCAATCTTAAACAAACTAGAAAATATTTCCTGAAAGAAAAATAATTTGGTCTCAAGCAAATGAACTGACTTAGATATGGTTGATGGGAATCTATTTCAAAATCTCTTTTCTCTGTCAGCAGTGGACTGTGGGAATAAGTTCCAGTGGCCAGTCAGTGGGAGGAAGCATGTGATCAGTGATGCTCCCCAGATGATAACGTATCCACTTCTTTTTGAGAGCATAACAATCACAGTGATGAGCACACACTCCGATGTTTATCATGAGTTTTAGTCTCTCGTACTTACAGTAAAACTGAAATGTTCTGCAATCTCTTGATGCAGCAGGAATTTTCTAATAAATTAAGAATTATATTTTTCTTTTACCATGTAATATAATCATCCTTTTTGTCAGGATTTTTTCTGCCCATTGACTCTGTGGCCCTGCTGAGTCCATATAATTTAGTTGTGGGCCATGTCCTTGTAGTTTTTTTGGTCTTCCTAGCGTGGAGAATATTGTTTACATAGGTCATCCCTTGTATGATTTCCAAAACGTATCAGTCAGTGAACTCTAAGGTAGGTGACCACCCACAGAGTTTCCTCATTGCCTGCAATTTATTGTTATCTTCTTATATCTATTTCTTCAATGGTTTTGATAATCTGTAATAATCTTTTACCTCAGTTAGGAAATTTGCCACCTGGATATATTACGATCTTCTTGCTGGCCCTTTTCCAATTGTTTTGGTTTGGCCATGTTTTACACCCTTCTTGATACCAACCCTCTGTTGTGATATGTTTTATGTATATATAACCTCAATTTAGTTTTTTTCAGAAGAGAACTCTGTATTTAATATAAGTTATGTCGTTATTAAAAGAGGATAATTTCAACTCTATTTTCTTAAAGTTTTTAGGGATTAAAGCTTGAAACTGAAATAGATGTTGATGGATTGTACAGTGATTTTTTACTTGTGTTCAAAAGAAAAGAGCATTGTTGTGAAGTACAAAAGGTAGTGAAGTGTTGTACTTAAGAAAATTATCATTAATTTACTTACTGAGGGAAATCAAATACAATAATAGTAGCTTAGCAATAATAATTAATTTCAGTGCCATCAACAGAAGCCTCTGTAGCGTGAACTTCCAGTCAGAAGCTATTATTGTGGTCATTTCGGTTATTAATTATGGTTATTTTGATAATAGTGATATGCCATATGGTAACTAAATTCAGTAGAACCTCATTAAGATATTTCTGCAGGGTACAAGAAAAGCGAACCTGTTAAGTAAGAAAACGTACTACAGTATTGAATGCACACATAAAAACTATCCAAGAGTGATATGGAAACACTTGATACGTTTTTTTTATTACATGAGTGCATTTTAGTCTTTGTATATGTGGGTACAGTGAAAGCTATATCTGCCATTTCTAAAGATGAGAGGAGAGCATTCAAAGATGTGAAAAACATTAGAACAAATACAACAACCTTCTCCACTGGAGCTTATAAAATTATAGTGTATTGAAGGTGTGAAGAGCACTAGACAATGAATATGAAAACATTTGCAGAATGAAAATATCAATGTATTATTGCAGATTACACTCTTTCTGTAACAATGTTAGTTGAAGCCTTATATTTCATACCAGCAGTTTATTAAACATTGTTTTCTGGTCATACTCTTTGATCATGAATTATCCAGAGGTTACACTCAGCTATGTGTTTATTGTAAGTTATGTCTTTAATAAAGGATGTTAATTTCAACTCGATGTTCTAAAATTGTTCGGGGATTAAAGTTTGAAAGAAAATAGATGTTGATGGATTGTATGGTGGGTCGAAACTTGAAGGTGCCAGTTTTAACATTAGTGCTACCTCTGTGCGCTTAACGGTATGGATGCCAGTCCACTTACTGAAGGATTTTAATTTTGTCTTTAGTACGCAATATCACGATTTTATCCCGTACTCGTAACTAGGCTATCACAAGGCGAATGTCCACCTCTGTAACGTACGAGTTAGCTTTATTAGCTGCCATCCTTGGGGGCCCGGGTTCGATTCCCAGTACCGCAAGAGATTTAAGAATGGCAGGAGGGCTGGTATGTGGTTGAAATGGTATGTGCAGCTCGCCTCCATTGGAGGTGTGCCTGAAAAGAGCTGTACCACCTCGGGATGAGGACACGAGTTTACTTTACAATGCAAATATGCACCACACTAGTCAACATCAAAAGATTATGTTCTTAATCCATAGGTAGGCTATCGCACGACAAATATTTGCTACCTTTCACTGTACCACTCAATACTGAATAAATTTCTAAGCTCTGAATGAATTTCTAACAGGCTCACTGGGTTTTTCAGCAATCTTGCTGCTATCCGGCAAGCAAAATTAAAATTTCCTGAAGCTAGCAGCTTGCTTCTGAAGGTGCAATTTTCCCTGTAAATTTCTGGAGTTCGAGTCCTTTTCCTGTTATCGCGCATCTTTCACCGACCTGTTCCTGTGGCAAGGGCTCATATCTGTGTTCCTTTTCTTTCACAGGGATGATATAGACCATTTTCAGGGCTATGAAACCTGTGATCATATTAAGCAGTAATAGCAAAAATTTGCGACTAGATAACTGAGGTACTTTTATGAAGATTTAATGCGGTGGGAATCAGGACTTTGAATTTACGACATGTTAAGCGAGAAAACGTGTTAATGAGGAATGCACTAACAAGGTTCCACTATAAATGATTGTCAGATCTCAAGCAGGATTTTATGGACACGCTGTATGTGGAGCTTCAAGTGAAAACAACCTTTAATATGGCGTGTAAAGACTTTTCCACTATTGTACTTAATAATAAATAATATTTCACATGTGTAGGAAGTTACAAAAATTTCAATTTAAACAGAACTGATGACTGAAAAGGTGATAAGTTGAATGAGATTATGGGTGGGCTCCTTGAAGTTTGTTTGTTAATGTGATTCATTTTCTTGGTTTCATTCTTTCTATACTTTATGATGATTAGTTTCATGTTCCTTCAATATCTGGTATTGTTTTCTGGTTTTGGGGCTCCTTTTAGTGGTTTATACATAAGTATTTAATATTTGCATTGGCATTTAAGCTACATTTACTGCGTTACGTTACTAATAGAGGTTATGGTAGTCTATAGAATCTCTATACAATCTCCATGGTGACAGTACATGTGCATGTGTACAAAATGTAACCTAATGTATTATATGAAACCAATAGGAGAAGAGAGAATTTATCAAATCAACTTAGGGCCATGATGTAGAATCAGTCTAAGTTGTGTGAAATGAACTCAGCACAGGGATATTTATGGATCTGGAAATACATAACACTTACGGTAGTTGAAAGTCAATCAGTCAAAATGTAACATTATTAACATCAAGAATGGTAAACGTAAGGTCTAGTTGATTGAGTGACTCCAACTTTACAATACAATACAATATTCTCTTTTATTTTATTTTAAGAAAAGGGACATGTTTCGTCTCTTCTGTTGTGAGACATCTTCAGCCTAAGCTATTATGGTAAAAGCACATGATAATCTTAATATTAAAAACAATGACATATATCAAAATGTTGAACAGTCAAAATAACTCAATCTGTCACATTTAAAACACCGATTTTTAAAAACACAGTTTGTATAAGCCTTAAAAACAATTATTTAGATAGTAAAAGTCCCATTGAGTTTTAATGTAAAAAAATGAATTGAAAAAATGGTCATAGTGTGTACATTAAAACTCAATGGGACTTTTACTATCCAAATAATTTTTTTAAGACTTACATGAACTTTGCTTTTAAAAATCCATGTTTTAAATGTGACAGATTGAGTCACCTTGACTCTTCAACATTTTAATATATGTTATTGTTTTTAGTATTAAGATTATCATGTGTTTTTACCTTAATAGCTTAGGCTGAAGTTGTCTCACTATAGAAGAGATGAAACATGTCCCTTTTCTTAAAATAAAATTAAAAGAGAATATTATGTTGTATTATAAAGGTGGAGTCACTCAATCAATTAGACTTGTGGCCGACAATACCGATTTACTATGAAATTTATTGCTTGTGGTATCAGGAATGGTGCTCTTACGAAAGGTTCTCTCACCTTACTTTATGGAGATTCCATTGTATCCTTGTCAAGTATCAAGTATCTGTGTCAAGTATCATTAGAGCTGTCCGGGAAGTTAATTTACAACCGTTGTATCCAAATTATTGGGCCATGAGAGGCTCATATCGAGGTTTGAGTCTCAGTGAAGGCCAGATCAAGACATTTTATCAGAAATAGAAGGCTGTAAACCAAGCGCTTTGGCCATGCGGTTAGCAGTACGCAGCTCTAACCTTATATTAGGGAGATAGAGGGTTCAAACCCCACAGTTGGCAGCTTTGAAATGGTTTTCCGGGGCTTCCCAATTTCATATCACACAAATGCTGGGGCTGTACCTTAGGCTGCGCATACCTCCTTCCCACTCCTAGCCCCCTTTCTATCCCATTGTTGGCATAAGACCTATCGGTGTCATAAGAGGAAAAAAGATTTTTAAAAATTCGATGTTTCTAGTGCACAGTTTAAAACTAAAGTACATTTTAGTGAGAGGTTTGGAACTTGTTTTTTAAATCTGGATGTTTGTCAAACTGTGTATCTAATTTACTCTGTTGAATAAATAGAATGTCTTTCAGATGTTGGTCACTCTAGCTACATTTGTATTGATTTCGTGAACTTCAAAAAGCTAAAGGTTTGCCGATGCCTGTAGCTAGTCAAAAAAAAAAAAAGAAATTCTGTGAAAAGTCTCTGAACTTGAGGTAATTTTCCTCTGGAAGATATTGGTTAAACTGAACAAAGCTTACTTCTTAGAATGTGCATCAACTATAAGTCAGGAAACCTGTAAGAGAACTGTTTCTTCAGGCCACCAAGGATTTTCATTGTAAGCAAGAGCTGAAATTGTAAATCGTGTTCACCATTCATTGGTTGGCAATTGCCAAGGTGATTAAAATCTTATTTAGGAATGTATTGTTCAAACATTTTGCACAAGCATGAGCCTGAATAAACTCTTCCACAAGCTTGATGTGGCCTACAGGCGACCCTTTGATTTACAGCACCACATTGCCAAGAGATTGTTGCAAATAGAGGATGATCGTTAACACAGAAGTTGGAATTTGCATAGTGAAAGTAGAATGTCTTTAACCAACTTGGAAATTCCTTGTACAGTCCGGATACCTGCTAAGGAAACATCTCAAGTGACGAGCCTTTTCAATAACGGTATACAGGTAATTTTTTTCGAGCAATAGACATTCGTTGGAATGGACATCTGCGATCAAGATGTGCTGTAACACTGCTGCAGTCTGTTATAAAAGAACTCCTACTAATAATCATTGCCATTTCCCAAGGTGAGAAGAGATTGAAATGTTGGGCTTTGTTCTGGGTTACTGTTCTAAAAGCAAATAGATGTAGAACCCTTGGTATCATAGGTTCGGTATTGTATGACAACATTAAAAAAGGAGAAATTGGAAATCTGTTAAGAAATTCATTGCTTGGCAGAGATAAACTAACTGATATTCTTTGGGTTTATGCTGTGTAATGAACTATATAAACACTCTCAATGCGTTTCAAAAGGAAACTTGGCTTTCTTCATCAGGAGAAAACGAAAAATTAAATATAAGAGAAAACAAAAAAGAACTTAAAAATGGTGCCCTATGATGTAAATTGGACGGCATTTTAGCCAAATGCTAGCACAACGAATGGCAACAGTAAAGCATCATTTTCTGATGGTTCTGATAATAGGCAGCAATGATTCACTGAAGTTGTAGCCTGTATCATGGTTGAAATCTGCTATAGGGCGGTTACCCTTGGTCGACCTGGTACTGGCCTCCGACTAACATCTCCTGTGTCTCGAAATCATCTCCAAAGTCTGGAAATGACACTTTGTGGCACAATACGGCGACTTTGGTATGTGTCTGGCCTGCTTCCAGGCGGCCGAGTATTCTACCTTGCAAAACAGGGTCCAAATGGCGTCATTATGCCATTATGTTGTCACGTTCACCACGAGTAAAAATCTGCACACTGTAACAGGGCAAACATGACTGAGGGAATATGGAGCACAGGCACTGGCTGTGTTTACCTTGTGGTCACGCCACTAGTCAAAGCAGGGAACACTCCTTTGCTATACAGAGCAAACATGTAAGGTTGGTAGATGCATATGTCATATGATATGCTGTATATTTCCTGTTGCCTTGCTTACTCGTAACTTATGCTTAACTTTTGGACACTAGTGTAATTGCTAACTTAAAATTTGGTCTGTGTAATCAAACAAATTATATATGTGAGAGAAAAAAGGGAATTGAATTACAGCTCATAACTCTGCTATGTATATTCCCTTTGTCTTGAAATTTCTTTACCTTATTCTTTGAGAGATTATAAGTCATTTGACTAGTCAATTAGAATTAGTATTGTTCCTTGTATTCTTTACACACTCATGTTGTGTTGTATTCTGTTTTGTGGAACATCTTCAGTATCATAAATATTTCCTTAAATAGCAGATATAATAGACAAAATAGAGGTTAAGTTACTTTAAAATATTATATGTTAATTGTTTGTTCCTGTAGAGTAAGAAATACCGTACTGTATTTTAGATTTTTGTACTTCAGATTTGTTGTTCATTTATTGCTGTTTAGGTTTTCCACTTATATTTTGTTATGATCTTAAAATGTTCTCAGAATATTTGTAGAGGTTTGAACCTCCTTAATTATTTACTATACATTCCTGTCAGCAAGTTGTATTTTGATTTTATTTGTCTTTGAGCAAAGGGTACTGAGTTAATGATTCTCTTTGCTATTCCTTTCAGAGATTTGAGCATTCCAATCGTTTCCACAAGAAGATTTCTACATTCATTGCATTCCCAGAACATTTAGATATGACTCCGTTCATGTCTCATGGTCACAATCATAACAGTGACAACAACGGACAATGCACCAGTTCATCATCGCTTAATTCGGATAACAGGTGGGTCTCAGAAGTTAGCCTTTTGTATACATTTTCACGTACCATGAACGATGTGCTTCAACTGCATTCAAATGTCTAACCTTGAAATCATTACATAGATGTCATTGCCTCCAAAATCTACCTTTACTCCTCTACTCATCTCTCTTTATATAACTATAATTTTGACTGTACGTGTCATATTTTTGCCATATACTTCATTTTAATCTCAAATTAGATCTATAAAAGTTGCAAATGGGTTCAGTTCAATATTAGTCTGCCTGTTTGTTCCTTTGTAGCAACATCACGAAAAAGCAGTTAAAACAGAATTATTGCATTTTTCACAAATTGCCTACAGTCTCTGGAAATGTTCGTTCTATCTAAAAATTCTTCATAAAGAAAGTTACAGAAACTACAGATTCTTTTTATTGCAAATCCTTTGAGAGTCAGGTTTTCAAAGCACTATCACCCCACAATATAGGTTTTCACTTTACAAAGGAAATTAAATACCTTGTAATTTAGGTTTTTGCACACTTCTAAATAAATCCCATTATAAATTACTGTAGAGGCACATAGTACAGTACATATATTTTTTAAATGCACACCCTGTGGGTGGGGGACACAGATGAAGAATACACCCACAGTATCCCCTGCCTGTCGTATGAGGTGACTAAAAGGGGCCCCAGGGGTTCTCAACTTGGGAGCATGGTTTGGGAACCATGGGGCCCTTAACTGAGTCCTGGCATTGATTAAACTTACTTGTGCCATGTTCCTCACTTTCATCTACCCTGTCCAACCTCCCTTAGTCAACTCTGGTTCTTTTCTGACCCCGATGGTATTAGAGCATTCGAGGCCTAGGGAGTCTTTGATTTTCACGCCCTTCATGGCCCTTGATTTTCTTCGTCTGTTACTTCATTTTTCGAATTGATGGCTCCATTCTTTTCTTCTTTTTACTCTCTGTCTACCCCCTGTGGGTGGTGGACGCAGATGAAGAATACACCCACGGTATCCGCTGCCTGTCGTAAGAGGTGACTAAAGGGAGCAACCAAGGGATAATTGTATTAGAACAATGAAACTACTTGTGATTAGTACCATCACGTGGGGAACATCGTGGGTCTCCTTTACTTGTGAGTTGTACCACTATGTTAGGTACACAATAGGTTTGTGGTTAGTAGCAGCAGAGAGTGGTTTACTGTGTAGGCTTCCTACACCCGTGATTAGTACCATTCTGAGAAATACCATGGGTCTGGGAGTTGCCTGTGATTAGTACCACTATATGAGCGACACCGTGGGTCTGCATGGCCTGTGATTAGTACCCACTATATGAGGAACACCACGGGAATACCAACGCCCGTGATTAGTACACCTAGGTGAGGAACACCATGAGTTTGCGTTGCCTATGTGTGGCGCCATTATGTGAGAAACACCATAGGTCTGCATTACCCCTTTGACATACAATACTTGTGAGTAGTACCATAATGTGTAGAACACCGTGAGTAGTACCATAACATGTAGAACACCATTAGTCTACGCTACTTTTCATTAGTACTGCAAAATGACAAATACCATGGTTCTACTTTACTAGCGATAAGTACCACTATGAGGGACCGTCAACCTAGATTTTGGACCCCTTTAGACAATAAGCATCCTCGATTCAGGATTGTGCTTTAGAAGCAGTCCCTTGGTCAGTAATACTATTGTTTATGATAGTTTCTGTGTCGGATCCACTGATTGTTTTAAATTGGTATCCATCCATTCATTCTTTATCACATTTTTATTCTTGTCAGTAGATGATTTTGAACTTTTAAATTGTCATTACATTTTGTACCATTAGGGGCCAATGACCTAGATGTTAGGTCCCTTTAAACAACAAGCATCATCATCACCTTTTTTAAATGGCACAATTGTACATACGTACGTACAGAAATATAAATGTATTTAGAGAATGAACACTTCCCCCATATACCTCTTTTTTTTCTTTCTGTTAGTTGCTTTACATTGCACCAACACAGATAGGTCTTATGGCGACGGAGAGAGAGGAAGGGCTCGGAGTGGGAAGGAAGTGGCCGTGGCCTTAATTAAGGTACAGCCCAAACATTTGCCTGGTGTGAAAATGGGAAAACACAGAAAACCATCTTCAGGGCTGCCGACACTGTGGTTCGAACCCACCATCTCCCGGATGCAAGCTCGCAGCTGAGCGCTCCTAACCGCACGGCCAATTTGCCCGGTGATAAAATATACTGATTACATTAATAACTGTATAGATGATGCCTCATTATTGACAGCACACCTTTATAGGCTTTGAGAACCACACAAATCTTGAGCAAAATTATTTGAACAACTTGGGTACTGCTCCTCTTGCACCGATCATGAGGCCTATCACGTCAGTGTTTTCCAGTCCTTATTCACGTTGCTAGTTGGCTCATAAATTTTCTTTTCACACAATGTTTATAGTTAATATAGTTTTGTAAGGTATTCCTGAAAATAAAGAGCTAGATACAATTCATTGTTCTAGTATTTGTACCGGTAAATGGTCCTCCTGGTTCTTCTTTGGGGTTGATTTAATTGAGTTTGTAATCTTGAGGTCAGGAACTGTTATTATTGAAATTAAAGAACTGTAGAATTGATTTATAATGATTACAGAGCATGAGGCACTAAAATATAGGAGTGTGGATGAACCAGTATTGTTATTTTTCTGTGTCATGTTTGTTTACACAAACCCTTGGTATTATAATACGTGAAAGTACACTCCGACTGTAAGGGAAATTCCTGGATAATTATTTTTCATGAACTGTGCGTGATATAAGTTGTCCCCAGTAGTAGGGCAAAGCGGATTCTAAGTACATGGTGTCAGCACCTTTTTGCTGCGTCAGCACCCGAGGTCATTGACACCTAGTATAGTAGAAGGACTAGGCCGATTTGCGGATTTTACGTAAGAGACCGAGCCTAACCTCACAGTTGCCATCTTGAGGGGCCTAACCTCACTTTAACGGCTAGTTGCCCTTCCCGACGCCTAAGAGAGAGAGCCTAACCACACATCCGCCATCTTGAAGGGACTACCCTTAGTTTTACAGCAAGATGCCCTTCCCGACGCCAATTGCACAAGATTGCGGCTGTAGACAGCCCCTTATGAGATGGCTCAGGGGCACTTGCGCAAGATGGCGGCTATACATAGGCTCTTATGGAGAAAGGTGTCGGCTATGTGCGATTGTGCAGGATGGTGGCTATAGATAGGCTCTTATGGAGAAAGATGACGGCCATGGGCGATTGCGCAAGATGGCGGCTATACATAGGCTCTTATAGAGAAGGATTCCGGCTATGTGCTATTGCACAAGATGGCTGCTATATATGGGCTCTTATGGAGAAAGATGACGGCCATGAGCAATTGCGCAAGATGGTAGCTATACTTATTCTCTTATAGAGAACGCTGCAATCCATGGGCGATTGCACAAGATGGCGGCTGTGGCTCTTATAGAGAAAGATGCCGCAATGGGCTATTGTACAAGATGGCAGCTATGCATGTGCACTTATAGAGAAAGATGACGGCCATAGGTGATTGCGCAAGATGGTGGCTATATATAAGCTTATATGGAGAATGCCAGCTTAGAGGCTACTGTGCAAGATGCCGGCTATACATAAGCTATTAGGAGACGGCTTAAGGGCGCTTGCGCAAGATAGTGGCTATACACTGGCTCTTATGGAGAAAGCTAGCCCAGGGGCTACTGCACAAGATGGCAGCTATACATAGACTCTTATGGCCTCTTCTTCCTCCAAAGGGACACAGCTGCTCTCCTCCTCTTCCTCCTCCTCATCTGTATCAGAAAAGGGCAAAAAGGACACCTCCTCTGTATCTGCAGGGCAAAAGGGCTAAGGGCTTCCCTTCCTGGAAAAAGGGCAAAAGGGCTCCTCCTTATTCTTGGGGCAAAAGGGCACTGCTTCCTAGCAAAAGGGCAAAAGGACTTCTCTTCCTGGCAAAAGTGTAAAAGGGCTCCTCTTTATCTGTATGGCAAAAGAGCTTTTCCTTCTGGCAAAAGGGCAAAAGGGCTCCTCTTCCTCACAAAAGGGCTCCTCCTCCTGGCAAAAGGGCTCCTCGTTTCAAAAGGGCAAAAGGACTCCTTCTTACAGTTACTGACGTTAGCTCAATCCCTCCTCTTACGGACAGATGCTTTCCTGAATTGAATGTTACATTACAAACAAATATACTTACGTTATGGAGCATTGTCCTCGTTGCTTAAGTTTTTCGATTGAGGAAGAAGCGGTAGGAGGAGGAGGCGGTAAGGAGAAGGTAATAATTTGTTTTCAGCATACAAAAATATTGTAGGATAAGCAAATGCTGTGTCTGACAAGACAAAACAGGATCAATCTAGTTACAGAATGCAATTGCAAAAATATGGAGTAGACATGCTGTATGTCTTTATCCGACAAGACAAAACATGTTGACTATTAAACAGAAAACTTTTTTCGCTACTGTGCTATATGTTTCTATTTATCAAGACAAGTTACAATTAGCACACACTAGAATTGATTGTAGAACAATACAAAACATGTTAGCTATTAGTGTTTAGAACAGAAAAACATATAACGCAAATCGTTACAAGATTAATCTCTCAGTTGATACAATCACACTCCTGTGCAATCACGCACATGCATGGAATTGCAAATGTTGTATATCTCCGTCCAACATACTTCTTCTTATGATATAGGTGTTGATTCCCATAGGGAATCTGAAATATCTGTCCCAAATGAGTAAATTTATAATACCAACATAAATTGTCCATTATTGGACATCATAAATATTCCAACTAACTCACTCCTGGTTGCCAGCATTTTGCCAGCATGTGCTGAGTTGGGCTCATCAGTTGGTACTTAGCAGTGGCCTCCACGGTATGCACTAGCCATGCGTCTTTGTGGCAGCGAGATTAGTGATGTTCTGTTGTTTAAAATTCTGTGCCCACATGGTTAAAGATGGCAGCTATTATTTTGACTGGTGTCAAAAAAGCACATGGATTTTAAATTCCATGTGATGACGTGCATAAGGTGGCAGCAATGAGGTTTAGTGTCGTGATGATGGCAGCAGTGAGGTTAGCGATGCTCTATTGTCCTTAAAAGTGAGGTTGCCCTTTGCCCCATGGAGAAGTAGGAGTTCTCTTGCCCTTTTGCAGGAAGAGGAGCCCTTATGCCCTTTTGCCCTACAGATGAGGAGGAGGTGTCCTTTTTGCCTATTTGCCCTTCTGCTAGGAGGTGCCCTTTTGCCATTTTGCTATAAGGATGGGGAGGATGAAGGGGAAGAGAGAGGCTGTGTCCCTTCAGAGGGGGAAGAGGCCATAAGAGCCTATGTATAGCCGCCATCTTGTGCAGTAGCCCCTGGGCTAGCTTTCTCCATAAGAGCCAGTGTATAGCCGTTACCTTGCGCAAGTGCCCTTAAGCCGTCTCCTAAGAGCTTATGTATAGCTGCCATCTTGCACAGTAACCTCTACCTAGGTTCTAGGATTTACTCTCATAAGAGCCTGTGTATAACTGCCACCTTGCGCAGTAGCCCCTAAGCTAGTTTTATCCATATAAGTCTGTGTATAGCCGCCATCTTGCGCAAGCGTCCATGGCCATCATCTTTCTCCATAAGATCCATGTATAGCCGCCATCTTATGCAGTCGCCCATGGCCAGCATCTTTCTCCATAGGAGTATATGTGTAGCCGCCATATTGCGCAAGCGCCCTAAAGCTGTCTCATAACAGCCTATATATAGCGGCCATCTTCCACAGTAGCCTCTAAGCTAGCTTTCTCCAAATAATTCTGTGTATTACCGCCATCTTGTGCAATCGCCCATGGCCGGCATCTTTCTCCATAAGAGCCTACGTATAGCCGCCATCTTGTGCAATCACCCATGGGTGGCA
The DNA here is from genome assembly GCF_040414725.1 of Anabrus simplex. Lineage (NCBI taxonomy): Eukaryota > Metazoa > Arthropoda > Insecta > Orthoptera > Tettigoniidae > Anabrus > Anabrus simplex. Next base: position 42,146,753 of record NC_090266.1, on the reverse strand, counting down.
TCTTTCTCTATAAGAGCCCATGTATAGCCGCCTTCTTGGGCAGTCGCACATGACAGGCATCTTTCTCCATAAGAGCCTATGTATAGCTGCCATCTTGCGCAAGCGCCCCTAGGCCGTCTTATAAGGAGCTGTGTATAGCCACCATCTTGTGCAATTGGCGTCAGGAACGGCATCTTGCTGTAAAACTAAGGATAGACCCTTCACGATGGTTGATGTGAGGTTAGGCTCATTCTCTTAGGCATTGGGAAAGACAACTAGCCACTAAAGTGAGGTTAGGCCCCTCAAGATGACGACTGTGAGGTTAGGATCGCTCTCTTAAGTAAAATCTGCAAATCGGCCTAGTCCTTCTACTATACTAGGGGTCAATGACCTCAGGTCAGGGCCTCAGGATCAGAATCCGCCTAGGTACACTACTAGGGGGTCAATAACTTTGGTGCTGATGCAGCAAAAAGTGCTGAGGCCATGTGTTTTAGAAACCGCTTTGCCCTACTACTGTGTCCCTCTTTGCAGATGGTGGTGTAATTCTTCTTTGTCACTATCACTTACTCCTTCACACTTGATTACGATATTTTCGGGAAGGATATCGTCATTACAAGATATTAGAATCATTCTGTATTGGCGGTTTTCACTTAACAAATCAAAAAATTGAATTGAACTAGGAGGATACATTTAATTTTTTGCTTTGTAAAGGATATCATCATCAACTTATTCATCAATGCAAGCAAAATCAGAACCTCAAGTCCATATTTCGTCAACATTTCAAACACTTCTTCACTATCTGGTGCTACTTCAGCACGACTGAGATCAGCAATGTTCGTCAGCTAGTAGTTGATTCCCAAAAATGGTAGATATTCACATATAATAAGCTTACAACACTTTCCATGAGAATACATACAAGCCCAAACATCAGTAATGGAGCAAATACATGTCAGATACTGTATGTTTTTGAATCATTGCTAAGCGACATACAGAAGCAAATACATGACACTCGGAATTTAGACATTCGGTAAATTGTATCTGGCTGTAAGTAGCTCTTTGGTTACGATGCAGTATATTGCGCCATGACTCATCGGGTTAACCTACAGCCTATGACAATAGAGAGATTCATGAATTTAGATACATACATACATTATCATTTAAGACAGCGTTCAGTTTGCAAGCATCTGTGAATTTGCTAAACTTAGCCACAATATTCTGTTTGCAACTAGTGCTGTGGTGTCATTTAGTTCTATACCTCTCATCTTCAAATTGTTAAAAACTGAGTCTAACCATTGTAGTCTTGGTCTCCCTCTACTTCTCTTACTCTCCATAACAGAGTCCATTACTCTCCTAGGTAACCTATCCTACTCATTTCACTTGGCATGACCCCATCACGAAAGGTGATTTATGTTTACAGCTTCACCCATTGAGTTCATTCCTAACTTAGCCTTTATCTCCTCATTCCAAGTACCCTCCTGCCATTGTTCCCACCTGCTTGTACCAGCAATCATTCTCGCTACTTTCATGTCTGTTACTTCTAACTTATGAATATGCCATCCTGAGTCCACCCAGCTTCCACTCCCATAAAGCAAAGTTGGTCTGAAAACAGACCTATGTAAAGATGGTTTCGTCTGGAAGCTGACTTCCTTCTTACAGAAAACTGTTGATCGAAACTGCAAGCTCACTGCATTCGCTTTACTTCACCTTGTCTCAGTCTCACATACCATACTACCATCCTGGGAGAACACGCATCCCAAATACTTGAAATTATCTTGTCTAACCCCTGTAAGTACCCTGACCCAAGAACCCATTCTACCATCAATCTTCACTGCAGCCCAATTGTCAACATAAATGCCTTTGATTGATTTTACTAATCTACCCTTAATCCCATTGTCGCCCAGTAGGGTGAACACCTCTTCCCTCGGTACCCTGTCATATGCTTTCTCTAGATCTATGAAACATAAACACAACTGTCTATTCCTCTCGTAACATTTTTCAGTTACCTGGCATGTACTGAAAATCTTATCCTGAAAGCCCCTCTGTGGTCTGAAACCACACAGGTTTTTATCCAACTTCCTCTCAACCACCGATCACACCCTCCCTTCCGAGATGCCAGTGAATACTTTGCCTGGTATACTAATCAGTGAAATACCTCGATAGTTGTTGCAATCCTTCCTATTCCCTTGCTTATAGAGGGTTGCAATTACTGTTTTGTCCAATCTGAAGGTACCGTATCAATACTAATCTTACTACTCTGTGAAGCCCTTTCATCCCTGCCTTCCCTTTATGCTTCACCATTTCAGGTCTAATTTCATCTATAGCTGCTACTGTATGACATTGGAGTTTATTTACAATCCTTTCCACTTCTTCAAGCATAATTTCACCAACATTATTTTCCTCCTCCCCATGAGCTTGGTCGATCGTGACACCACCAGGAGAGATTTCCTTTTACGTTGAGAAGATTTTCAAAATATTCCCTGCTCCTGTCCAGTGAATCCCTAGGGCCTATTATGAGTTCGCCTGAATTACCCGAAACAGTGTTCATGCCCCTTTTCCCTCCCTTCCTAAGATTCTTTATTACTGTCCAGAAAGGTTTCCCTACTTCTTGACCTAGCTTTCGCAGGTTATTACCAAAATCTTCCCACAACTTCTGTTTGGATTCAGAAACTATTTGTTTCACTCTGTTTCTTTCATCTATGTACAATTCCCTGTCTGCATCAGCCCTTGTTTGTAACTATTTCTGATAAGCCTTCCTTTTACATTTACAAGCTGCTCTCACCTAATCATTCCACCAAGATGTTTGCTTTTCCTTATCTATACAAACAGTTGTTCCTAGGCATTCACTTGCTGTTTCTACTACAGTATCCCTGTATGCCACCCATTCTCTTTCTATATCCAGAACATGCTTAATGTCCACTCTTCAACACTTCTCACTAATCATATCCATGTTCTTCTGTCTAATTTCCTTGTCCTGGTGATTTTCTATCCTTACTCGTTTGCTGGCAGATTTCACTTTCTTTGTCCTAGGCCTAGAGATACTTAGTTTACTACAGATCAGATAGTGGTCTGTACCTTTGAAAAATATCCAAAATACCTGCACATTCCTAATAGATTTCCTGAATTCTAAGTCAGTTTAGATATAGTCTATTATGGATCTGGTACCCTTCCCTACACTACCATAGCCTTATGCTGGAAGATTGTATTCGTAACTGCTAAACCCATACTAGCACAGAAGTTCAGGAAACACTTTCCATTCCTATTAGCTTCCACATCTTCTTCACATTTACCAATCACCCTTTCGTATCCTTCAGTTCATATTTCCAACTCTCTCATTGAAATCGCTTATTAGCACTATCCTATCCTTGCTGTTGACCCTGACCACGGTGTCACTGAATGCTTCATAAAACTTGCCAATTTCATCCTGTTCTGCACCCTCATATGGTGAATACACTGAAAGAATTGTAAGCAGAGAGATGGATATTCCGCCTGGTCAGTAGCTAATATAGTTACAATTCGTGTTTTATTTTCCACCTAATTCAATGAATAAAGATGTTTATTGTCTCTAGAAGGACATTTTATTACAATACAGACACTAACAGGGACATGTTTCGCTCATTATATTGAGCATATTCAGCCTTTTTAAACAATTATCTCAAGGTTGAGTCTTTACATTGAACCTTCTTATAATTAATTTGTTCATTAAAATTGTTTTATATCCATAAAATATTATGACAGAATAACACATAATTCCTCCTCTATGAACCATGTGACCTTGCCGCGGTGGGGAGGCTTGCATGTCCCAATGACGCAGATAGCCGAGCCGCAGGTGCAACCATATCGGATGGGTATCTGTTGAGAGACCAGACTAACGAATGGTTCATCGAAAGGGGGGTAGCAGCCTTTCGGAAGTTGCAAGGGCGGCAGTCTGGATGATTGACTGATACGGCCTTGTAATAATTCTCAACATGGCTTAGCTGTGTTGATACTGCTACACAGCTGAAAGCAACGGGAAACTACAGCCGTAACTAACTCCCGAGGACATGCAACTCTCTCTGTATGAATGATGTACTGATGATGGCTTCCTCCCGGGTAATATATTCCGGAGGTAAACTAGTCCCCCATTCGGATCTCCGGGTGGGGACTACACGAGAGGGGGTGATCATCAGGAAGATGGTTACTGACATTCTGCGAGTCGGAGAGTGGAATGTTAGAAGTTTGAATTGTTGTGGTAGGTTAGAGAATCTGAAAATGGAGATGGATAGACTAAGATGTAGTTGGTATAAGTGAGTACGGTGGCAGGAAGAACAAGATTTTTGGTCAGGTGACTACCGAATTATCAACACGAAATCAAACAAGGGAAATGCAAGAGTTGGTTTAATAATGAATAAGAAAATAGGGCAGCGGTTAAGCTACTACGACCAGCATAGTGAAAGAATTATTGTCGTCAAGATAGACACCAAACCAATGCCCACCACAATAGTGCAGGTTTATATGCCTACTAATTCAGCAGATGACGAGGAAATCGAAAGAATATATGAAGAGATTGAAGATTTAATACAATATGTAAAAGGTGACGAGAATCTAATTGTGATGGGAGACTGGAATGCAGTGGTAGGCCAAGGAGGATAAGGTAATACAGTAGGAGAATTCGGATTGGGACAAAGGAACGAAAGGGGAACTCGGCTGGTTGAATTCTGCACTGATCATAATTTAGTCCTTGCCAATACTTGGTTCAAACACCACAAACGACGGCTGTATACGTGGACGAGACCTGGAGACACTGGAAGATATCAAATAGACTTCATTATGATTAGGCAGAGATTCAGAAACCAGTTGTTGGATTGCAAAACTTTCCCAGGAGCAGATGTGGACTCTGACCACAACTTGTTGATCATGAAATGCCATCTGAAGTTGAAGAAATTGAAGAAAGGAAAGAATGCAAAAAGATGGGATCTAGGCAATTTGAAAGAAAAGAGTGTGGGGATTGTTTTAAGGGACATGTGGCACAAGGGCTAAATGAAAAGGCTGAAGGAAACACAATAGAGGAAGAGTGGCGGGATAGTCATTAGTCATTAAAAATGAAGTCAGTAGGGCTACTGAAGAGATGTTAGGAAGGAAGAAAAGATCAACTAAGAATCAGTGGATAACTCAGGAGAATGATTGATGAACGACGAAAACAAAAGAATGCTAGAAATGAAGAGGGCAGAAAAGAATACAGGCGATTAAAGAATCAAGTGGATAGAAAGTGCAAGGTAGCTAAGGAAGAATGGCTTAAGGAGAAGTGCAAGGATGTCAAAGGTTGTATGGTCCTGGGAAAGGTAGATGCTGCATCCAGGAAAATCAAGGAAACCTTTGGAGAAAAGGAAATCTAGGGGTATGAATATTAAGAGCTCAGATGGAAAGCCACTTCTAGGGAGAGACGACAAAGCAGAAAGATGGCAAGAACATATCCAACAGTTGTATCAAGGTAAAGATGTAGATAATTTGGTTCTGGAACAAGAAGCGGCTGTTGATGCTGATGAAATGGGAGACCCAATTTTGAGGTCAGAGTTTGACAGAGCTGTGAGAGATCTAAATAGGAACAGGGCACCTGGAATTGATGACATTCCTTCTGAATTACTGACTGCCTTAGGAGAAAGCAGCATGGCGAGATTATTCCATTTAGTGTGTAAGATGTATGAGACAGGAGAAGGTCCATCCGATTTTCGGCAGAATGTTGTTATACCTATTCCCAAGAAAGCCAGTGCTGACCGGTGTGAAAACTACCGCACCATTAATGAACGTAAGTTTTCGTGGCTCATTGTATTAACATAAAGAAATAAATGAACTGGATTAAAGCCACTATATATATATTTATTAATAATAAAGGCAAGCTTTCAGCCAAATTGCATTGGTCTTCATCAGGGTATGTGAAGTTTTGCCTCCGACAGTGAGCAAAGAAATTATCTGAAGGTACATGGAAGTCATGCCCGTACTATCCACGGCCTACCCCACTAACTGGACTCAAGGATCGTGGCACTGTGCAGTGGTGGTTGGGAGGGAATTTACTGATGCACCGCCCTCTGTCGACAGTTTGAGTGCGTCCCGCTGTGCCATGGTGGTGTTATGCATGTATTTCTGCAGTACAGGTCTCCATGTATTTGATAACTTGAAGCCGTCTTCCCTGTTGATGTTACGTGGCAGGTATAACTGACAGAATAGGGCGTATTCTTAAGAAGTACAATATAATTCCAGTTTTCACCGCAGACTGGAAGCTCAAATCCCTGTTTCGACCAGTCAAAGAGAAGCCACGTCTTGAAACACCGGGCGTATGTGAAATTCCATGTGGTTGTGGTTGTTCATATGTTGGCATGACAAAAAGGCTTGTTAGCACCAGGGTGAAAGAGCGCATCAGATCGGTAAAGAATGTCGCTCTTTCATCCTCCACGGAGAACGCTATAAGCCGGTCTGCCATAGCAGAACATTTCTACAGTACAGCCCATGAAATCCTCTTTGACCAGGCGAAGGTCATCGCGCCTGTAAAAGACTTCTGTGCTCGTCTTGTGAGGTAAGCCATAGAGATAAAGCTGCTAGTAGTTTCTTAGGTGTACTAGTTTTTTAAATATCATTTGAATGTATTGTATGTCTTCCCTGAAATGTTTTTTTATATGCCTTCCACTATGTGTTAGATATCTAGTATTGACTAAGGCTCAAGCCATCTTCTATGCTACTGTTCCATCAAATGACGTCCTATTCATCAAGTGAACTACACATGAGTTTATCATTATATTAGAGTTTTAGTCATTCATGAACATTTTTACAATAACTGTAAAATGTTTATCTCACCTACAATCAATATCAAACACATTTTAGGATAAATTTAACCTGTTACCTGACATAAATAATTAGATTTTGATAGTGACTGAAGATGCCTCACAGTAAGAGGCGAAACATGTCTCACATTTAAAAAATGTTTTAACTTAAATGCCAACATCTTGTATCGTATTGAATAGGTGGAAATAAATATTAAATATTTTCCTATATACATTTTATGACACTTTCAATATGGCCAAAAAATGAATTTCATCACTTGTAAACATACCACTTAATCGAGCAGCTCGTCTTCTTTCTCCCAAGTCTTCCCAGCCCAAACTTTGCAACATTTTTGTAACGCTACTCTTTTGTCGAAAATCACCCAGAACAAATCAAGCTGCTTTTCTTTGGATCTTTTCCAGTTCTTGAATCAATCCTGTTGAGGGTCCCATACAATGGAATCATACTCTAGTTAGGGTCTTACCAAAGACTTATATGCCCTCTCCTTTATATACTTACTACAACCCCTAAATACCCTCATAACCACGTGCAGGGATCTGTACCCTTATTAACAATCATATTTATGTGATTACCCCAATGAAGGTCTTTTCTTATATTAATACCTAGGTACTTACAATGATCCACAAAAGGAACTTTCACCCCATCAACACTGTAATTAAAACTGAGAGGACTTTTCCTATTTGTGAAACTAACAACCTGACTTTTAACCCTGTTTATCATCATACCATTGCCTGCCGTCCATCTCACAACACTACTGAGGTCACGTTGTAGTTGCTCACAATCTTGTAACTTATTTATTACTCTGTACAGAATAACATCATCTGCAAACAGCCTTATCTCTGATTCCACTTCTTTACACATATCATTGATATATATAAGAAAACATAAAGGTCCAATAATACTGCCTTGAGGAATTCCCCTCTTAATTGTTACAGGTTCAGATAAAGCTTCACCTACTCTAATTCTCTCAGTTCTATTTTCTAGAAATATAGCCAAACATTCAGTCACTCTTTTGTCGAGTCCAATAGCACTCAATTTTGCCAGTAGCCTCCAATGATCTACCCTATCAAATGCCTTAGATAGGTCAATCGCACTACAGTCAATTTGGCCACCTGAATCCAGGATATCTGCTATATCTTGCTGAAATCCTACAAGCTGAGCTTCAGTGGAATAACTCTTCCTAAATCCAAACTGCCTTCTGTCAAACTAATTATTAATTTCACAAACATGTCTGATATAAAAAGAAAGAATGCTTTCCCAAAGCTTGCATGCAATGCAGGTCAAACTGACTGGGCTGTAATTTTCAGCTTTATGTCTATCACCCTTTCCTTTATACACAGGGGCTACTATACCAACTCTCCATTCATTTGGTATAGCTCCTTCAACCAAACAATAATCAAATAAGTACTTCAGACATGGTACTATATCCCAACCCATTGCCTTTAGTATATCGCCAGAAATCTTATCAATTCCAGCTGCTTTTCTAGTTTTTAATTTTTCTCTCTTACTGTGAAAGTCATTGTTATCATAGGTAAAATTTAATACTTCTTTAGTATTACTCACCTCCCCTACCTTCACATTATCCTTGTAACCAACAATCTTTACGTACTGCTGACTGAATATTTCTGCCTTTTGAAGATCCTCGCATATACACTCCCGTTGTTCATTAATTATTCCTGGAATGTCCGTCTTGGAACCTGTTTCTGTCTGAAAGTACATATACTTACCCTTCCATTTTTCACTAAAATTTGTATGACCACCAATTATGCATGCCATCATGTTATCCTTAGCTGACTTCTTTGCTAGATCAATTTCCTAGTAAGTTCCTTCAATTTCTCTTTACTTCCATAACCATTTCTAACTCTATTCATTCCAACCTGCACCTCCTTCTTAGTCTCGTTACTTCTCTGTTATAATATAGTTTATATTTACCATTCCTTACCACCTTTAAATGTACAAACCTATTTTCATATTTCTCAACAATTGCTTTAAAACCCATCCCAGAGTCTGTTTACATTTTGATTTACCATTTTCCAGTGATCATAGTTATTTTTTTAAACTCCCTCATGGCTGTTTTATCAGCCATATGGTGCTGCCTAATAGTCCTAATTTTAATACCTTCCTGTCTTTCACATTTATTTTTAACTACAACAAAAACAGCTTCGTGATCACTAATACCATCTATTACTTCGGTTTCTCTATAGAGCTCATCTGGTTTTATCAGCACCACATCGTCCGACTTGTTGACTGAATGGTCAGTGTACTGGCCTTCGGTTCAAAGGGTCCCGGGTTCGATTCCCGGTCGGGTCGGGGATTTTAACCTTAATTGGTTAATTCCAATGACACGTGGGCTGGGTGTATGTGTTGTCTTCATCATAATTTCATCCTCATCATGATGCGCAGGTCGCCTACGGACGTCCAATAGAAAGACCTGCACTTGGCGAGCCGAACCCATCCTGGGATATCCTGGCACTAAAAGCCATACGACATTTCATTTCAGCATCACATCCAAAATATTCCTTCCCTTTAGTTGGTTCCATCACTTTCATAATCAGGTACCCTTCCCATATTAACTTATTTGCCATTTGTTGTTCATGCTTCCTGTCGTTCGCATCACCTTCACAATTGACATTTGGTAAATTGAGATCAGCCGCTACAATCACGTTCCTTTCCTTATCATTTCCCACATAGCTGATTATCTTATCAAATAATTCTGAATCAGCGTCAGCGCTACCCTTTCCCGGTCTGTACACTCCAAAGACATCATGTTGCCTATTATCTTTAGAGATGAGCCTTACACGCAGAATTTCATGTTTTTCATCCTTAACTTTTTCATAGCTTACAAATTCTTCTTTCACCAGAATGAATACTCTCCCTCCTACCATTTGTATCCTATCTCTGTGATACACACTCCAGTTCCATGAGACTATTTCTGCATCCATTATATCATTTCTCAGCCATGATTCAACTCCTATTACAATATCTTGTAAGTATATATCTATTAAATTACTTAATTCGATTCCTTTGTTTACAATGCTTCTACAATTGAGCACTAACATTTTTATGTCATCCCTACTTGATTTCCAGTTCCCTGTTCCCTTAACACCGCTCCCTAGGCCACCCCGTTTCCCTGAATGTACCTGCCTATAATCCTTCTAAACAAGTTTCCTAACTTATACGTACCACTGCGGTTTAAGTGAAGTCTATCTGAGCGCAGATCCCTGTCTCCTACCCACCCATTAGGATCTAGAAATCTCACTCCCAGTTTCCCACATACCCACTCCATAGTCACATTTAAATCCCCAATCACCTTCCAGTCATCAGTGTCCCTCCTACACAGTATTCCACTGATAACAATGAAAGAAGGAAAAATGCAATACTATACAATTCTCCTCCTTCTCCACCACCACCACCACCACAACAAAAAACTTTTTTTTCTTTCTTATGTTGAAACTAAGGACATAGAAATCTGTTGACATTTGCTACAAGGAGTTGATCCTGACCTGTAGAACATATTTTGATGTGTGTTTGATCATGGTTGTGTTTTTTATGAGTTTGTACTGAGAAATGTTCTTTGTAAAGTGGGTGTCATGAATGATTATGTGGACAAATTCATGAAATAGTTTTGTGAAACAGTTTGATATCAGCTGTCTTACTTCATTTTCCATTTGCTCATTCTTGATACACTTAGTTCAAGGCAATTTAAGTTTTGGCAGAGTGGCACAAACTGCCCAGTTTATATATTATTATTATTATTATTATTATTATTATTATTATTATTATTATTATTATTATTATTATTATTACATCATCATCGATTTTGCTTTTCCAGCTCCTGCTGCTGGTGATTCTGGATGTGAATAGCAATTTCCTATTCTTGTCCATCCAACCCCCTTTGTTGCTCCTCAACTCCAGTTCCCACCTTATGTTGTTGGTCAAGTCCAAGCACCTTATTCTAAGTCTACCTCTCATCTCCTCCTTCAGTCTTAGCTTCCATTATCTGCTTCTGAGCCTTCCCTCTTCCATTCTCTTAACATGTTAAGATCAAATTATTTATATCTCTTCATTCTATCAGATAGTTTTTGTATGTAGGCCTACTCTGATTTCCTTATTGTCATTCTCATTTCTTATCCTGTCCTTACTTGTCTTTCCTAAAACCAAATCCCATGGTACAACAGCCCCAAAGGGCCATGGCCTACCAAGTGACCGCTGCTCAGAGTGAAGGCCTGCAGATTTTGAGGTGTTGTGTGGTCAGCATGACGAATCCTATAGGTCATTATTCTTCACTTCCTACACCGGGGCTGCCATCTCACAGTCAGATAGCTTATCAATTGTAATCACATAGGCTGTGTGGACTTCGAACGAGCCCTCAGGTCCAGGTAAAATTCCCTGACCTGGCCGGAAATTGAACCTGGAGCCTCCAGGTAAGCGGCAGGCATGCTACCCATACACTGTGGGGCCTTTCCTACCACTTGAAACATTTGATTTTCCTGTGGCCTGAACTTAATTATTATTATTATTATTATTATTATTATTATTATTATTATTATTATTATTATTATTATTATTATTATTATTATTATTATTATTATTATTATTAGTAGTAATAGTAGTAGTGAAAATTGCTTTAATGGAAGACTTTTGATTATTGGTTAAAATAATTAGTCTAATTTCACAAAATGATTTATCGGAATTTTTTTACAACTTTCTTTATGTTGCACGGACACAGATAGGTATTATGGCTATGATGGATAGGAAAGGCCTAGGAGTGGGAAGGAATCAGCCATGGTCAGCATTTGCCTGGTGTGAAAATGGGAAACCATGGAAAACCATCTTCAGGGCTGCTGACAGTGGGGCTCGAATCCTATATCTCCCAGATGCAAGATCACAGCTACGCACCCCTAACCGCACAGCCAACTCAGCTGGTTCAGATCTTTTTACTGATAAATTTAATCCCTTGCTGAACTCATTACTGATTGCATCTACACTGTTGGAAAATATTTAAGTGATTTTATTTTGCAGTCTGGAATATGAAAAGATCTCTTACATAAGCAGTTGATACTTCATTTAACTTCAGCTAACTTCATTTTAGCCTTCTCTGTTTCATAAAGCCATTCTCATCCAGAAGAAGGGGCTGAAATAGATCCTGCCTTTAATCAGTGCGATATTGCTGCTCTCCACAGATACTCGCTCTTTGCTGTGATACACCATGCGGGAACATATGAAGGAGGCCATTACTCGGTATTCATAAGGCAAAAACATGGCCAGTGGTACAAGTGTGATGATCACCTCATTACGAAAGCTAATCTGGAGGAGGTGCTGAATAGTGAAAGGTAAGTTCCTACTTTTCTTAATATGGTTTGGGACTATTGAACAAATGGAAAGCTGCTGCTTACTTGCATTAGTATTTGTTGTAGTGAATTGTTTGATATAGTGTTATTAGTAGTAGTATAGGGCCCACGGCACTAGTAGCAACTTACACTGTTTGATCAAAATTATCCGGACACCCCCAAAAACATTCGTTTTTCATCTTACATGCATTGTGCTGCCACCTACTGCCAGGTACTCCATAGCAGCGACCTCTGTAGTCATTAGACATCGTCAGAGAGCAGAATGGGGCACTCTGCGGAACTCACGGATTTCGAACGTGGTCAGGTGATTGGGCGTCCCTTGTGTCAGTAGTCTGTACGCGAGATTTTCACACTCATAAACATCCGTAGGTCTACTGTTTCTAATGTGATAGTGAAGTGGAAACATGAAGGGATACGTACAGCACGAAAGCGTACAGGCGGACCTCGTCTGTTGACTGACAGAGACCGCCGACAGTTGAAGAGGGTCATAAAGTGCAATAAGCAGGCATCTATTCAGACCATCACAGAGGAATTCCAAACTGCATCAGGATCCACTCCAAGTACTATGACAGTTCGGTGGGAGGTGACAAAACTTTGATTTAATGGACGAGTGGCTGCCTATGAGCCACACATCACTGAGGTCAATGCCAAACGATGCCTCACTTGGTGTAAGGAGTGTAAACATTGGACGATTGAACAGTGGAAAATCATTGTGTGGAGTGACGAATCACAGTACACAATGTGGTGATCCGATGGCAGGGTGTGGGTATGGCGAATGCCCGATGTACATCATCTGCCAGCGTGTGTACTGCCAACAGTAAAATTCGGAGGTGGTGGTGTTATGGTGTGGTCATGCTTTTCATGGAGGGGGCTTGCACCCCTTGTTGTTTTACATGGCACTATCACAGCACAGGCCTACAATTATGTTTTAAGCACCTTCTTGCTTTCCACTGTTGAAGAGCACTTCAGGGATGGCAATTGCATCTTTCAACATGATCGAGCACCTGTTCATAATGCACAGTCTGTGGTGGAGTGGTTACACGACAATAACATCCCTGTCATGGACTGGCCTGCACAGAGTCCTGACCTGAATCCTATAGAACACCTTTGAGGTGTTTTAGAACGCCGACTTCATGCCAGGCCTCACCGACCGACATCGCTACTTCTCATTAGTGCAGCGCTCCATGATGAATGGGCTGACATTCCTCAAGCAACCTTCCAGCACCTGATTGAACATATGTCTGTGAGAATGGAAACTGTCATCAAGGCTAAGGGTGGGCCAACAAAGATTGAATTCCAGCATTACCGATGTAGGGCGCCATGAACTTGTACATCATGTTCAGCCAGGTGTCCGGATACTTTTGATCACATAGTGTATTATGTAGCATATGGAAAGGCCACATATGTCCGTAATAACATCAAAGAAGCTGAGTTACTATCACAAAGCACAGAAGACAAAGTTCATCAGGTTGTCATTCGACTGAATAATGTCTCAATCGTCAACATCTACAAACTGCCTTGCATTTCATGGCCTCAGTATTTTGTACCAACTGCAGATCATCCTACAATTTGTGCGGTGATTTCAATAGTCATCGTGAACTATGGAAGTATTCTAAAACAGATGATTGTGGACTTGCATTAAGGAACTGATGCGAAAGTAACAACCTCTGTCTAGTATTTTATGCTAAAGATCAAGGAACTTTTCAATCAGCATGGGGTAGAGATTCAAATCCAGATTTATACTTTATCAGCTAGAATATAAGGGAAATCCCTTGCACACCACACGTAAAGTGATTGGAGTTATCTCTTATAGCCAGCATAGAACAGTAATACATGAATTTGGTGTCGCAAATTCCCATTATATGATCGACGCCAAGTCCCCGATGAAATTTCCGATTGGTCTGCATTCTCTGTAGAGCTAGATAAATGTGTTCTTTGGATTCCCCCAAATCAATCAATCAATCAATCAATCAATCAATCAATCAATCAATCAATCAATCAATCAATCAATCACTACTGAACTGTATTTAGGGCAGTCACCCAGGTGGAGATTCCCTATCTGTTGTTTTCCTAGCCTTTTCTTAAATGATTGCAAAGAAATTGGAAATTTATTGAACATCTCCATTGGTAAGTCATTCCAACCCCAAACTCCCCTTCCCATAAACAAATATTTGCCCCAATTTGTCCTCTTGAATTCCAACTTTATCTTCATATTGTGATCTTTCCTACTTTCAAAGACACCACTCAAACTTATTCGTCTACTGATGTCATTCAACGTCATCTCTCCACTGACAGCTCGGAACATACCACTTAATTTACAATAACAAAGTTTTATTATGATCCAGCTGTTCAATACATTATAATGTTGTCACATTTAAAATATCTTCATTAATTAAAAAGTTATATGTGGGACATATTTTGCTTCCTTACAGAGCATCATCAGCCAAATCTGTATCTCAAAGAATGGTTATGTTCGAAAATAATGACTTAAGTACTATTAAACCATTATTCATATACTTAAAACTTACTCTACTAGAGTATCATAAAATACAGATTCTTCGGAGACATGCCTTAATAACATGGACTTAATAGGAAAGATACATTAAAATTCTGGAAAATGAGTTGTTCTAAAACATTTAAAACAAGTAGCAAGTCAAAAATCTTACAAAGGCATGAAAATCAATCTTAAGAGCTAAATTTGAAGATTGCAATGAGATCTTGTAAAAAAAAGTTTTCTTTTTATCCCTTGAGAATAAGAGTCTATAAAGATTCAAAGATCTCGTCAATTTGATATTTGAACTTGTGACAGGATGAATGTTGATCTTCATGAAATTTAAATGCTTGTTTTCATTTGACCTCAGCGAATGCTGTTGAATAAATACACTCTTGTTGACATCAGTGACCCATTGAAATAATGGATTTAATAAGGCATGATTAAAGGGACATAAATCGGCGATCGTAGTTAAAAGTTGTTTAATCAATCACTACTGATCTGGATTTAGGGCAGTCACCCAGGTGGCAGATTCCCTATCTCTTGTTTTCCTAGCCTTATCTTAAATGATTGCAAAGAAATTGGAAATTTATTGAACATCTCCCTTGGTAAGTTATTCCAATCCCAAACTCCCCTTCCTATAAATGAATATTTGCCCCAATTTGTCCTCTTGAATTCTAACTTTATATTCATATTGTGATCTTTCCTACTTTTAAAGACAAAGTTTGCTGATGTCCTCCCATGCTATCTCTCCACTGACATCTTGGAACATACCACTTAGTCGAGCAGCTCGTCTCCTTTCTGCCAAGTCTTCCCAGCCCAAACTTTGCAACATTTTTGTAACGCTACTCTTTTGTCGGAAATCACCCAGAACAAATCAAGCTGCTTGTCTTTGGATTTTTTCCATTTCCTGAATCAAGTAATCCTGGTGAGGGCCCCATACACTGGAACCACACTCTAGTTGGGATCTCACTAGAGACAAATATGCTCTCTCCTTTACATCCTTACTACAACCCCTAAATACTCTCATAACCATGTGCAGAGATCTATACCCTTTATTTACAATCATATTTATGTGATTACCCCAATGAAGATCTTTCCTTATATTAATACCTAGGTATTTACAATGATCCCCAAATGGAACTTTCACCCCATCAATGCAGTAATTAAAACTGAGAGGACTTTTCCTATTTGTGAAACTCACAACCTGACTTTTATCCCCGTTTATCATCATTCCATTGCCCACTGTCCATCTCAAAACATTATCGAAGGCATTTTGCAGTTCCTCACAATCTTGTAATTTATTTATTTCTCTGTACTGAATAACATCATCTGCAAAATGCCTTATCTCTGATTCCACTTCTTTACACATATCATTGATATATATAGGAAAACATAAAGGTCCAATAATACTGCCTTGAGGAATTCCCTTCTTAATTGTTACAGGGTCAGATAAAGCTTCACCTACTCTAATTCTCTGAGTTCTATTTTCTAGAAATATAGCCGCCCATTCAGTCACTCTTTTGTCGAGTCCAATAGCACTCAGTTGTGCCAGTAGTCTCCCATGATCTACCCTATCAAATGCCTTAGATAGGTCAATCGCAATACAGTCCATTTGGCCACCTGAATCCAGGATATCTGCTATATCTTGCTGAAATCCTACAAGCTGAGCTTCAGTGGAATAACCTTTCCTAAACCCAAACTGCCTTCTTGAGGTGTACTGCGTTCTTACTTAATTTCAGTGTAGAGTATTAAAATTAAGCGATCGTTTACTTAGCCTTTATTTCTAACAAGTTAACAACTGCTATCGGCCACGTTATTTATGCTTTATTACGAAAACGTGTTATCCTCTTTCATTTCTAATTTTTCTTTACAGAACAGCAGTTGACGAATATTACTAATAGACTTCAACATTGCCTTTGATATAGATGACAGAACTTACAAGTGCAGACAGGGAGAAAACGATACCGTACCGAAGATGATCGATCGCATTTTATGGCAAACGTTTCAGTTTATTTTTTTTTTACTCAAACAGCCTCTCAGAACTTAATTTAACCGTACTATATGTACCGTATCATGAAAGTATATTTCAAGAGCCAGTAGAGAAATGATAAACTTCTCGTTATAAATTTAACCGACCAACCTCTGAAATCAATGACGCACTCTGCCATATCTTCAGGTGTATCCCATTCTTACTTACTTGCAGCATTTAGTGTTAAAATTAAGCATTCGTTTAATTTAGCCTTTGTTTTTAATGAATTAACAACTGCTATCGGACACGTTATTTACGCATTTAAATTTTTTAAAAACCTGTTCTCCTTTTTCATTTCCATTTATCTTTATGGAACAGCGGTCGACGGTTATTTGAATACGACTCCGACATCGCCTTCGAATGTCGACGAGAGGGCTCGCTAGTGGACATAGCAAGGAAGCGATACCGAAGGTGATCGATCGCATGCAATATAATCGCTGGGTGCTTAAATATCGGTAACCGAAAAAATCGTGGACACTTAATCGCTTATAATAATGGATGCGTCAGTGATAGGGTTCTAGCTGTAACCGAAGGATACTACACAGTTTAATATAGGAATTTTGTAGTGACAGACTAAAACTGCCGTTATATGCTGTACTTGTTATAGCAGACTTCTACTGAATTTTATTTTACATATTATGGCCTTCAATTGGACCACTTTAGTCAATTATTCAATGGATTTTTCGATTTTCTCTCAGTCCAGTACTTCTTCATTCTCTCGGATCTTGATTTTCTCTCCTCATCTGAAATCACTCTTCCCATGGTTTGTCTGTTGATCTTGGGCTGTAGTGAGGTGTCTATATTTTTGCGTGTCTTGATTCTGTGAGTCTTGTTTTTAAAATCCTCTACTGTGATTTGTACTTCCTTCATATCATCTTTGATTTCTGTTATTCCTATTTCTATTATTATTAGTGTATAGCAAGGAAATTATATACATAATATAGAGTATATACACGATGACAAAAAAAAATTATTCATTTCAGGCACTAGTGTTGTCATATCTGAATGTCCAACTTTTGAATCCACTGTAATGCTTCCGCTGTTGGTGAGAGGGTGTCTTTCTATTTACCTGGATAATCCCATAGTTGACACTCTCTTACAATGTGGAGAATAGTCTGGAAAGGGACTCCACAATCACATACGGGAGACGGTAGAAAGTTCCAAATGTAGAGAGAATACCTGCACTTTCCATGAACTGTCCTGATCCTGTTCATTCTGGACCAAGTTATACACAGCATTTGGGATCCATTAGCAATTTTTTTCCCCTCTGATAGTGTTATGTAGGGGCAAATCACTAGAGTTATTCCAGCGATCTTTCCACTCCTTTTTTTTTTTTTTTGCAAGTTGCTTTACGTCACACCAACACAGATAGATCTTATGGCGACAATGGTACAGGAAAGGGGTAGGAGTGGGAAGGAAGTGGCTGTGGCTTTAATTAAGGTACAACCCCAGCATTTAGCTGGTGTGAAAATGGAAAATCACTGAAAACCATCTTCAGGGCTGCCGCCAGTGAGGTTTGAACGTACCATCTCCAGAATACTGGATACTGGCCGCACATAAGCAACTGCAGCTATCCGGCTCGGTCCATTCTACTCCTCCAAAGCATTGAAGTTGGTGGACGTCTTCAGAGCAGCGTAACAAAGGGGTGGATTTTGTGACTACAGTTTTTGGAGATTAAGAGCTGGTAGGTTGTCTGGAATAAGTAGTAGAGGATTCTTGCAGATCTTATTGTACTCTTGAACAAGAGCTCTGGATCTTCGTAAGTCAGGTGGCATTATTCCAGACAACAGCGGGAGCCAGGACTGGAGTCGATTTGATGGTGCCAGATATGACGCAAGCTGGTATTCAATTGTGGGTTGATATACTTCGTATACAGGCTATTAATCCACACTGGAGCACAATAGTCGACAGTAGAGAAAACCAGCGTTAAGGCTGAAGAGCACAGGGTGTTTGCAGTAGATTCCCAAGTAGTACCAGTTAGGTTCTGAATAATATTTTTTCGGTCTTTCAGTTTGTTCAACAAGTTCAAAAGATGTTGCTCAAATGATAAAGTCTGGTCCAAGATAACACCAAGATATTTTGGAAACCTATTGTGATTAAGTACTCGATTTGAGAAGGTAATATTTAGTTTTAAGTTAGCAAGCCAATTACTCAAGTGGAAGCAAAAACTTCCATCTTGGTTATACTGAGTCTGAGTCTCCATTTACTGAAATAATCTGCCAGGGCGGGTAACTTCTTAGTCAAAATGTCTTCAGTTTTCTCAAAGATCTTATGTTATGTGGCCAGGGTCAAGTCTTCAGCATAGTAGAACTTTCTGGATCTTGTTTCTGGAAGATCAGAGATGTACAGATTAAATAGTAATGGCAACAAAACTGATCCCTGAGGCAAACCATTATGCAGTTTTCTCACTGAGCTTTCGTTTTCACCTACAAAACTGATACCTGGGACAAACCATTATGCAGTTTTCTTACTGAATTTTTCTTTTCACCTAAACAAAACTGGAATTTCCTGTTGCTGAGCATATTATTGATAAATTGCACAATCATTCTGCATGTTATAACTCTGAGTAATTTATAAATCAATCCATCCTTCGTTCCATTCGGTATCAGAGGCAGCAGTGAGATCCACAAAGAAAGGAGGTGTTTTAAGCTTTTGCTGGAATCCGGCTTCATTGTAAGATGTGGATGAATGTACTTGATCGCAGTAGTTTCAGTTAGGTCTGAAGCCTGCCTGATCCACAGGAATGAGTTCTAAAATGGTTGATCCAATTCTGTTGTAGGTAAGCCTTTCAAAGAGTTTGAAGTAACAGCTATTGGTCTGTAACTTTTAGATCTATTTGCAGGTTTTTCAGGTTTAAAATGGAAATAATTTTATCTTTCTTGAAGTAAGGTGGGATTTGTCCAGTGTGAAAAATGTATGTGTAGAACTGTGCCATCCATCTCTTTGCATTGTCTCCCATATATATAAGGAATTCTGGATGAATTCCATCTAATCCACGTGCCTTACCAGGTTCTATGAGGGCCTCTTGAACATCAAGGCCTGTAAAGGGACGTGAATACTGTATTTACTCGCGTATTAGACCCCTTACTTCTCCCAATTTTACAGCCAAAAACAGCCAAAAACAGTAAAGAGGCATCCAATATGGAATAACCTCAAATTTTGTGCAGTTAACACATGACTTTTAGGCTATAAAGAGCTATAAATTGTACATTCTACACTGTTCGCTAACAAACTTATATCTTAAATTTGAGTCATACTGGCTATTTTCGTTGGAAGGCAGTATTTCTAAATGTAAATAAATGGTGAACACGACTCTTAGGCTAAAGTAAATATACCGGCACCTAATCAGTTTTAGTTACCAATAATATCACGTCATTCGTTTCATCTCATTAATTCCTCTGATGAAGTCGACATCAGAAAGGGCATATGGTCGTAAAAACTCGCTAGGCCTACGAAAATTCGTCTCACTTTATACTCGAACCCGTAGAGAAAAGGGATAAGGATATCGTATTATCATATTATGCAATATTAATACAAAATAACTCAATGGCTAGTCATTTGAGCAATAGTCTTACCACACAGTAAACCTGATCACTGCTTTCATTTTAATTGTCCTGCGCCACTAACTTCCCTGCTACCAGCGTGTTGTCATTCCAAGTGACATCTTCACTGCCATCTCGCCAGTCATGCACTGCAATCGAGACTGAGAGCCTTCGCAGTCCCGTCGTTTTGAACCTTTTTTTTAAAATACCTAGTTTCGTTCCCGACAATAGAGTCCGAACTGTGTGAAGCTATTCCCAAATATTTTCTGGAGATGGTCTCTGATATTCCCAGCTGGTGTATGTGTACCAGAAGCCACTCCTTCTGAATAAAGCCGTATTGTTGAAAGCGTGCCAAACCATCAGCTGATAACTAGTGTTCCTATGTTACGGGTTGTATTTCTGAATGTACCGGTAATACATAGTGAGTGGAAGCATTATTCTGATAACTGCAGCTGTTGAAAGCCAGACCTTTATTTTAAAGTATATTTCATGCTTGCTCTCTTTAGAAGTTCTTGAAAGCCAGCAGCAAATAAGTCCTTGGGTTGCTTTCGCAGCCAACTTGTAACCTCATATATTACGGCATCATCTGTATCAAAATGACGGCCACCCAAATGATTTTTAGGGCCCCAAACAGATGAAAATCGATGGGCGCTAAGTCAGGACTGTACAGTGGATGTTCCAAGCGTTCTCCGCAGGACGACCAGGATGCTCCCCATCTCTGATGTTTTTCCTTCCATGGTTAAGCTTCTGGTTCCAATTGAACACAGCTTTCCGTGAGAAATAGTTTTCACCATAGACGGGATGCATTTCGCGATGCACTTTTTCTGTGGACACTCCTTTGGCCCACAAAAAACACACAACTACATGCTGTTCTTCTCGTGTACAGTCATGCAACATATGTGGCATTGTGCACTAACAGCCTCTGACAGACTGAGTGCCAGCGAGATGTCGTACGACAAGCATACATATGCTGCCATGTGCTGGCAAAACTTGCGCGCGTAATTTCAAATGGTATATGGCACACACATGTTTGCGACTTATTTATTGATTAACCCTCGTAGGCCTAGCAACAACCGTGAATATTTCTTAACTAAAGTAAACTCATTTCCTCATCCCGAGGTGGTGCAGCTGTTTTTTTTAGACAGGCCCCCAGTGGATGGGAGATGCATGTACCATTTTTACGGCAAATCCGCCTTCCTCCCATTCGTAAATCTCTGGCAATACGGTGCCGGGAATCGAACTCAGGCTCCTGAGAACGGTAGCTAATGTACGCTGGTGCACATTCTTAACTACAAAACACAGACATATATATGGTACATGACTGATGCGTGCCTGCAATGCGCACGAATCTATTCACCTGTTTGTGGAACGTCATCAGAGCTGCAGTAGGCCTACGCTACGGAGGTGGACATTTCTTAACTACAAAACACAGATGTACCGCATGACTTCGACGTGTGTTTCCAATGCGAGGCTCGTACGGATGAAACTATTCACAAATTTGTGAATTTATTTATCAGAGCTGCTTAAGGCTTGTACCCGTTTCAGAGCAGAATCATTGTTCTTCTCTGACGAATTACGTTCGGGGGTCTTGCAGGCAAGATTTATTTTGTCATTTTCATCGTCTCGAGGGGGTCTAATACGCGAGGGGGTCTAATACAAGAGTAAATACAGTAGCTAGATATGCGAAGAGCTGATGATTTCAGAGCACGAAGCTGGCATCTAACATAATTCGTATGCTTCTTATCAGCTGGAACTCAGGAATTTGGACACTACACTCTAAGAGATAAAGGAGTTGAAGTTTACGCCGATCACCCTAAAGTAAACTTCTAGATAAGTAACAGGAAAGGACTGTGAAACTCTGAATGGGCAAATGCTCTCAAAATGTTGTGCAACATCTTGGCAGTTCAAGAAGTTCCTGGCACAATCCGCTGTCCTCATCCAGAGTGCTCTTGGTCATATGTTAGAATACTGCCACAAAGGAGAATTGCTCAGGGACACACGTTATCACAGAGTGAGAGCAACCTTAGCCTCTTCACTGAGAGAGTGAAGTGGAGAGTTTATGAAGAAGTACACTGAATCTCTTCTACGGGTTCCAACAGAAGAGCAGATACTGTTGCCATATACCAGCAGACTTGAACAGCTGTTATTCTTGATCCAACCATCTGGTTCGAAAGAACAACCAACTTTGGAAAAAAATTATAGTGGACATTTTAAAAGATTCGACGAGAATATTAAACCATCACTTACACTACTCCCAAAATGATAAATCATCTCGTGTTTCTTTTCTGTACGGTAATTTTAATATATTCGGTTATCATTGCCTAAATTGTAAAAATTCAGGATCCTTGCGGTCATTCAAACTTTGTGAACTGATGTCTTTTGAAAAATATATATGGGAAGTTATTTGGTCAGGTGTCACCTGAGGTTGACACTTTACTACTGGTGCACCCTCTCCTTTTTACAGCCTCAGAAAGACTGTCTTAGTGGTTTTCCCAACTGAAATTAACATACATTACAATGACGTCAATAGGAATGGCGCGATTAAAAGCAATGCTTTCATATAGAATACTCGATCAAATGAAACACCACACTTGATGAGTCGGAAAATATCAATTCACTACACTGGCGGCGGAAAAATCTATCTGACTTGGAGGCAAATTTTCCTCCAAGTCAGATAATTTGGAATAAAATGAATATAGAATTTAACAAAAGTGAAGGGAAGAAGAAGAAACAGCTTTTCTTAAAAACGGCTTTTTCAGGGTTGAATTTTGAGTATTTAGTTAATTGTGGTGCTATAATTTGGAATAGGCCAAAATTGTTATTCTAGACCAGGCCATACTACTACTAATACTACTACTACTACTACTACTACTACTAAGTAAGCCTCTGCCTTAAGTATGCACACTGCTCATTCAAAACAGCGCGTCAGAGTAGGGATCGAATAACTGTAATACTATGAAGAACCAGTGTGTTACGTACCAGCTGTATCAGAAAATGTATGAACCGGAGGAATGGCATGCTAAAGAAAAAAGTCTTCTAACTCCCCGGTTATTTCCCGCCAATATTCAGTCGGGCTATTACACTCGGTCCGCAGCATTAATCCCATCTATCGGAGTTGGAAACATCACAACAAACAATGGTCAATGTAATGTTATTGTTGATCAATGTTATGTGCTTTCGATATTGTAAGCCTTCACATTTACTAAAGTAATGTAGTGTTCTTTGAAAAACTGTTTATTGCTTATATCTGTACTCTTATAATACATTGAAAACACCTGATCAAATATTTGTTCTACAAGAATACAAACTTAACTTGCTCTATGTTGACTATTGTGGACACGCTTTTAATCCCTTCAAGTGCATGTGGTATTCCTCAAAAGTGGAGGTCCAAGGCTATTATCACAATATCAAAAGTCATATGATACTGCAAATGAGCTTTAATTCCTCTTGAATCTTTTCTTTTCTTTATATGTATAAAATTTATTTTTTACATTAACATGTGCATACCCTTCGTTTGTTCAGCTAGAAAAGTTATCGGAGATAAGGGACATTACAAGGAGAAGAGAAAGAGAGCCATACAAATAACTGAAGAATCTGAAACAAAATTGTGAGAGGACTTTGAAAACATATTATTTTTTGGTAGGTACAGTAAAACTTGGATGTCCCGTGTAATTCGAGCTGGTCTTACAAAAAATTAAGCGTTTACAAAATATAGTAAATCCCTGTTTATACATTTCTCACAATTATGATTTTTATTTACAACGTATATCCACAAGGACCCTCATGCCACTATTACAGAAGTATCTTTGAGCTGATTTTTGAGGAGTCCATATGCTGTTTTTTTGTTCATCTCTTCAGTAATGGAGATTGCACCTCCATCAGATTTATGACTTCTTTGTCAGAAAAATAACACACAACCAGCAATATCTGTCACTAAAAACAAATCGATGGCAAGCTGACCGTTCTTGCAGTCAGTTGTGCGCAAACCTGTACGTTACTCCCAACCTCGACTGGTGTTTTTCGAAATGATGAGCGAACCCACTGAAGCAATGAAGAAGTGCCTGAAGAGACTGTACTAGTGATGACATAGGATATAAACTTCAAGATTTTGATCCGTATTGAATTGTGATCACAATAATAATTATTAAATTAACGTTGTAATGGTCCACCTTTTTCAATACTCTAATATGCAATATTATTGAATTACATTACTAAACTAGGGACTAGTTTTGTATTACTTTAAGGCTGAAGATGGCCAGCCAAGGCTGAAACTGGTCCTTAGTTTAGTAATGTAATCCAATAATATTGCATATTATAGTGCTGAAAAAGGTGGACCATTACAACATTATTTTAATTATTATTCTGTACTAATGATCAGTCACCATATAGAGGGTGTTTCAACATCTAGCAGTTCTGCATCAGCTGGTGGTTATTTACAGTGGCATCCAGTGGCTTGCATACTGCTAACACCACTCAAGTAGATTTGGTGATTGATGATCTGACTACGAATCAACATTTACCAGTTCCAGTTTTGCAATTGAAATTGTAATTATTAGCAGTGATGGAACTAACAATTCTATGAATATTAATGCAAGAAAGAGTCTGGATGATGAGCATACTCCAGAATTTAGAGCCTAATTTATTTTTCAAATTTTACACGTAGTTCATCCCAGATTTTATGTGTTTGTACATTTGTTTTTATGTCAGTTGTGTGTTTGTACATTTGTTTAGTTATTAGATGTATTACTTTAAGGCTGAAGATGGCCAGCCAAGGCTGAAACTGGTCCTTAGTTTAGTAATGTAATCTAATAATATTGCATATTATAGTGCTGAAAAAGGTGGACCATTACAACATTATTTTAATTATTATTCTGTACTAGTGATGACCTACACCAACAGTATGACAATGTTATACATAGCAGTGTGTTACATCGTAAAGCATATTGTACCAGTAAAATATAGCCCGACTCTACTGTTGATTTTAAAAGCGCACAAGACATTTCTCAGTGGAATCCTAGGTGAAAGTTAGCCAGGGATTGGTACAGGAGGATAGGTCTTATCTACAAGAAAACTGAGATTTCTTGAAAGAAATTAGTTTATTCAAATTAAAATGCAGGTTGAATTTCATATCACTGTGGTGTAGATATTAGTCGTCTTCAGAATCACCTACCAGGTAACCTCGTACCCCCAGGTCTCCTTGTCACCATGGAATAGAATCCATTGTACAGGGTCCTTTCGTAACCATGGAATGGAGCTGGAACACTCAGGTCCGTTCAACATGGGGGTCAAAGTCGTATCTCGTACCTGAAGCGCTAGAGGATCTCGAAGCTCTCCGACGATCTTGCCACGGGGTAATCACTCGTGATTTTCTCATACGGGCGTCCACATTTACACAGTCCCTCGACACATTTATTCGCCACCAATGGTTGACTTTGATAATGACGTAATGCGAAGTTTGAAGTAGTCATATCTTTACTTGTCACTTGTAGATAGCAGAATTTAAATGTCATTTAAGAAGTTGAAGATGCAGGTAGCATCGAATTAAGAAAGAAAAAAATCACAGTTCATGGGTATTGGCTTCTGGAAATAATGAAACTAAATATTCTTCACGTATTGTGTACTGTTCGTGGTTGCTTTCCACAGAAAATAATGTTGCACTTGACACAAAAAAATATAGCTGCTCAAGAGTTTATCCATTGGACACTGCTATCAGCGACAAACTAGTAAGTTGTTAATCACTCTTATGAAATAATAAAATTTAGGAAGTATTATGTACAGTTATAAATTCAATCCAGTTTGAATTGATTACTGTTCACTTCAACACAGAATCAATCACCTCTATCGGAGCACTCGAGTATTTAATTGTGCAATAGGCAAACACTTGTATTATTATAGCGAATCAATCAATATCAATCAATCAATCAATACTGATCTGCATTTAGGGCAGTCGCCCAGGTGGCAGATTCCCTATCTGTTGCTTTCCTAGCCTTTTCAGAAATGATTTCAAAGAAATTTAAGCACTTTGAAGATCACCTTCGCGTAGCAAATGAAATAAATTGAACTGAGTTTCAAACTAGAGACATTCTAAGAAAAACACCACAGTTAATGATATAATGTTGCAGTCTGTCACTTTGAAATAATTAGCACATTTATAACACTGGATGGTGAGAAATCTAAGTTCCACAATCCGTTGAAAAATTTTAAAGACTTGACAAATATCAAATTTCCTACTTGCACACAAATTCTAAGTCTGATTTACCTAAGTTCATTTCACTCGCAGATTTTGAGCAATAGCATGTTCCAACGAACACAATTTTTTTGGCTATTTGTTTTACGTTGCACCGACACAGATAGGTCATATGGCGACAATGGGATAGGGAAAGTCTAGGAATAGGAAGGAAGCAGCCGTGGCCTTAATTAAGGTACAGCCCCAGCATTTGCCTGGTGTGAAAATAGGAAACCACGGAAAACCATCTTCAGGGCTGCCGACAGTGGGGTTCGAACCCACTATCTCCCGAATACTGGATACTGGCCGCACTTAAGCGACTGCAACTATCAAGCTCGGTACAAACACAATTACGATGTAGCATGGTGATTCTGATACATCAGTAGTCCCAGCAGTGACTGGTATCTACGGCTTAGTTGGCTCGTGTTATATATGATTGGAGCTCCTACGTCATCAGATATCGTGATTCTTAAGAAGTGGAATAACGCAAAAAAATCCCAAGGTGGATTTGCTTGAAACTTGCTATGGTAGACGTTCACATAATTCCCTTCAAAATGACGTATCTCTCAAGCTGGTAAAACCATTATCACAAAATAATAATTAATGTTATTTGTTTTACGTCCCACTAACTACGTTTTAAGGTCTTCGGAGACGCTGAGGTGCCGGAATTTAGTCCCGCAGGGGTTCTTTTACTTGCCAGTAAATCTACCGACACGGGGCTGTCGTATTTGAGCACCTTCAAATACCACCGGACTGAGCCAGGATCGAACCTGCCAAGTTGGGGTTAGAAGGCTAGCGCCTTAACCGTCTGAGCCACTCAGCCCGGCATTATCACAAAAGTTTTTGAAAATTTCCAAATCGAAGTTTCGGGAAGGGGTGACGTTTGTTCTGGAACACTAGTCCATGTCGTGTGGCAAGTGGCTGAGAGGGCGGGTAGCCTATCTCACTCCTGCATCTACATTACTCGCAGCCGTTTGTGCTTCATGCTGGCTTGCTCTGCTAAATGTAGGCACACCAAGCTTGCAGTAAATGGCACGTGTGACATTTAAATAATATTCATCTAAAAATTACGGCATGTACTGCGTGTTCCTGGTACATATCCCTCCTTCTCAGGAAAAAAGAAAATACTTATGAGGATTGTCTTTTTTTAAATTATGTTTCTCGAAGTATTTTTTAAGATTAGAGGCATTGTAAATGCCTTCAGAGCTGTCATCTAACTTGTTGACCTGATATGCGCCATTGTCCAATGATTCAGCAATCCTGCAAGGGCCAAAATATAGAGGACATAATTTAGCATAGGTATGTAACACTGGATGGGACATCGCAGGCTTACGTATCAACACTTTATCTCCCACTTGCAAGGGTTATTTGAAATTGCGATTTTGGCTCCTTCTTCCTCTGAGGTCGGCATCATGTCCAAGTCTGTAAAACATTTCTTGTTGTGGAATCGCTTAATGACATCTTTAAGTGGGGGAGGGTGGTCATATTCTAATACGAGACGGTCATTCAAAGCACAAGCATCAAGGCACAATCGTAGGCTACCATTGGGCTTCCTTACTATAGTGAGTGGATTAGTGTACGGTGTGATACATTTAGAAATAATTCCATCAGCCTCCATCTGACGAATAAGTACCCTTATCTCATCCTTGTACTTCTTGGGCACTGGGTATGGTTTGCGATTGTATGGCAGTGTATCACTGACATTGAAGTGGTGTTTGAAACCTATAATTTCCCCTGGCTTCTCATCGAATACATCTGGATAGTAGAGATAAATCTCCTCCTCTGCCGCAGCTATGTCTGGATTGCTCTCTGGGGCTTCAATTACTCTGATGATGTAGGTGGAATAATCAGGCCCTTTGTCACATAAAACCTCAAAAACGGGTCCCTCTTCTTCCTCGAAAGCACCCTCTCATTTAGTACCTGGTCGACTGGGGCGACATCACCAATCACACCATCGACTTTTGTACTGGGCAAATTAAACCCTTGGAGTCTATTATCTTCATATCTAGCAGCTGCAGTTCTACAGATCCAACCCTACATAAATTAATAATGTTGGCAGAGTAGTCTATTGTTGCCTTATATTTCCACAGAAAATCCGAACCTAAGATAAGTTTGAACTTCATTTGCAAGATTATCAGATAAATGTGTTCAAACAGCTCTTCATTAATAGCAAGTCAAGGAAAGCTTGCTGCTTGCATTTAATATTCTTGTCAGGAATGATACCCTTAATCTTGATTTGTGCCACTGGTAAAATAAGGATATTATGTTTGTCCTTGATTATCATTATTAATTTATCAGAGATCAAAGAAACTTGCGCGCCTGAATCCGCTAATGATGAGACTTGGATGTCCCCAATGGTAATGTTAATAATTGGTAGGCTATGTTGTACACATTGATGACCGAGCTCGGTAGCTGCAGTCGCTTAAGTGCGGCCAGTATCCAGTAATCGGGAGATAGTGGGTTCGAGCCCTACTGTCGGCAGCCCTGAAGATGGTTTTCCGTGGTTTCCCATTTTCACACCAGGCAAATGCCGGGGCTGTACCTTAATTAAGGCCACGGCCGCATCCTTCCCATTCCTAGGCCTTTCTTGTCTCATCGTCGCCATAAGACCTATCTGTGTCGGTGCGACGTAAAGCAAATAGCAAAAAAAAAAAAAAAAAAAAAAAAAACACATTGATGAGTAGGTGACCTGTCTTCATGCAGTAAACCAGCATCGTCAATGTACCAATAATTGACTATGTCAACACAGAATGACACGACCTCCTCGTTTTCAGGCAGTCTCGTTTTAAGAAATTTTAAGATTTTTTTTCAACAGCACCTGTGGAATCTGAGGTCTGACCAAAGGTGTTGTTTCTTCTATTGTACTTTTGATATTCAAGAGAACTTGCTCCAGGCTGATTACTTTCTTATTTGACTTGGAGGTAGTCCAGTGTTTCTCTCCATCTTTTATTTAAGTCGGCATGATTTGAGTCTCCAGTCTCTTCTCGCTGTCCATCTCGCTTTCGCCAGGTAGGATTTGTCTGGTATGGCGCCTTGCTTACGGTATGGGCATATTCCGTACCCTCTATACCTAGGTGTAGCTGATTGAGTATCTATTTCTTCCCTTCTCTCGATATGTTCAGGACTTTGTTTTTGTTGTTCAGGAGTGCTAATCTGAACTGGATGTGCAACTAAGTCTTTACTGTTGATAGGCTTTAAAGTACCTTGTGCATGAGCAGTATCAAGACGTCTTAGTACCCCATCTAACTGGTCTAAGACTTGAATATTTGCAGCTACCAAAATCTCCTGAAAATGAGAAAGATACTGCAAGGTAATGACTTGTATTAGTTCCTTCTCAGGCAAGGATGATCTAAATACTGCATCTCTTTCAGCTGTGATAGTAAAAAATCTGAGTATCAAGAGGTATTAATCGAGGTACTGTACCTTCTCAAATACAGTTTAAGTTTGATTAGATGCTGTGTTTCCGTGTTCCAAGAATGCTTAATTAAGGCATCCTTGAACTCTGAGTATGGCTTGATATTAAATTTGAAGACAGCATAATATAAAAGGGCCTTCTAACAATCGGGCGACCATTCTTAACCTACCCTCGCTAATCCTATGTTCTTGGAAGTACTCTTCTTCATTAAGTATGAACTCCTTAGCTGTGTAGTCTTCCTTGCCAGAGAATTTAGGTTTTTTATCTTGGACTTTTAATTACCGTCGTCTGATACGAAATTTCTCCTACTCCCTATCTCGTACTATAAACTGGTCTAGACATATCCCGAGACACTAAATTAACAACTTTATCGGCCAGACGGTCTATTTTGCCCTCTAAATTGGTCCTAACATCTCCCAATTGAAGTTGACGATCCCTTCTACCTGTTTCACATCATTTTTGAGTTTAGTCTTTAGTTCATCAACATCTTTACAAATACGACTGATTTGTGTGGTCGTATTTTCGGCTTGTTGAGTGAACCGTTCGTCAAAATTGCCCTGTTTAGCTTTTAACAAGCTAATTTGTTTCCTACTCTGGAAATGTCTTTTCTGACCGACTCTCTAAGATTATCTTGGACAGAAACAATCTTAGCCTGCATCTGTTAAAGCTGACCATGGCTATGGGGGTGTTTAGGGGTTGTAGTAAGGATGTAAAAGAGAGGGCATATAAATCTCTGGTAGGAACCTAACTAGAGTATGGTTCCAGTGTATGGGACCCTCGTCAGGATTACCTGATTCAAGAACTGGAAAAAATCCAAAGAAAAGCAGCTCGATTTGTTCTGGGTGATTTCAGACAAAAGATTAGCATTACAAAAATTTGCAAAGTTTGGGCTGGTAAGAATTGGGAGAAAGAAGACGAGCTGCTCGACTAAGTGGTATGTGATACAAGTTCTTATAATTTTGTTAATTACCAAAATTAACAAAATTATAAGAATTTGTATCACAAGTAGATCTTCAATATGGACAAAGAAGATGAAATTTATAACCTGCAATAAGTGGTATGTTCCGAGCTGTCAGCGGAGAGATGGTGTGGAATGACATTAGTAGACGAATAAGTTTGAGTGGCGTTTATAAAAGTAGGAAAGATCACAATATGAAGATAAAGTTGGAATTCAAGAGGACAAACTGGGGCAAATATTAATTTATAGGAAGGGGAGTTAGGGATTGGAATAACTTAGCAAGGGAGATGTTCAATAAATTTCCAATTTCTTTGCAATAATTTAAGAAAAGGCTAGGAAAATAACAGATAGCAAATCTGCCACCTGGGCGACTGCCCTAAATGCAGATCAGTATTGATTGATATTGAACAGCTCCTCCATCAGCCGTCACAGACGGCCTAGGCATCACTGTAGAGGTGTACTAGGGAAATGAGGAATGAGGTAGTTTCACGATGCTTTTCTCACCAAGCCAAAAGTTGCTACTATGTATCAGTCTGCCAAGCCTACTGAAATAGATACACTAATTGACCCTATAAGCAACATTTTCACACCATTCATAACAGGGACTGGCTCTATGCGGAATAGTATTAGCGTCGCTCATACCAGTCAGTTTCATATCATCAAAGCCAAGGATGAGAGCAAGACAGGTCAATGAAAGTAACAAATTTTATCTAGACACCTGAAATTCAGTTTTTAAAACTTCAATGTTTTTCGAGAGCTGTTGGAATGAAGGAATCTTCCCTAACGACTTCTATTACATGAGATTTAATGGTTTTTCTCATTTCTTCGACATTACAAGTCAGTTGAGAAGAGATTTCTGTGATTCGCTCATTCATTTTTTGATTAGATTCCGCGAATCTTTTGTCTATCTTGGTACTTGGTTGATTGAGATGTAATTCTAATTTCTCATTCATTTCAGTAAATCTGGTCTCAAATTGGAGAAAATTAGCCTTAGACTCGACTAACAGTTGAGCATTAGATACTACTAAACGCCTGTCTAGGTTGGCATTAGATTCGGCCTGAGATTGAGTTAAGTTATTTAAGCTTTGATCTACATTAGCAAGATTAGCATTAGTTTGGATATTAGATTCAACTATACTAGCAAGGTTGTTATTATTTTCTGTAAGACGCCGCTCTAAGTTAGCGCATGTTTCAGTGAGCCTGAATTATCATTAGCCTCACTCACATTATGCCTAAGGGCTTCAATGGCTGCAATAATGTTGTCCATTTTATGGCAGGTTTAGTATCTTAAAACATAACACTAGCAAATTTAAACTGTGGTTTGAAATATATGTTGCTTTAAAAGTTAAAAAAACACTCAGTTCACTGAATTTATAAATAGCACACTTGCGAAAGAGAAAAATAATTCAGTCTTATGAGGAGAACACATGAAATATTTAAATACTTGCTTAAGAGTAAATTATTTGCCACATCCAGGGCATTAATTACACTTTACTCGAACGCCATATCCAGGGTGTTGTAGTTATCTATTTAACTCTGATAGCACTGTCTTTCCTAGCTATCGAGCGCCCCATGTTGAGGGCCAAGTTTACCTAATCCTCTCTGTACCAGTAAAATATAGCCCGACTTAACTGTTGTTTTTAAAAGCTCACAAGACATTTATCAGGGTAATCCTAGGTGAAAGTTAGCTATGGCTTGGTACAGGAGGATAGGTCTTATCTACAAGAAAACTGAGATTTCTTTAAAGAAATTAGTTTATCCAAATTAAATGCAGGTTGAATTGCATATCACCTTGGTGTAGATATCGTTGTCTTCAGAATCGCCTACCAGGTAACCTCGTACTCCCTGGTCTCCTTGTCACCATGGAATCGAATCCGTTCTGCAGGGTCCTTTCATCACCATGGAATGGAGCTGGAACACCCAGGTCCGTTCAACATGGGGGTCAAGCTCATATCTCGTACCTGAAGCTCTAGATGATCTGGAAACTCTCCGATGGCACAAAATACATTCAATAAATTAATGGTACCTATGTATACAAAAGACTATATAACAATCAAAAAGCAAGACTGCCATGACTAAATTAAGAATAATTTAAACATATTTTCACTGAAACATACAAATATATAAAATATCAAAATTAAAGGAGAAGAAAAACAAATTAACAGAGAAAACAAGAAAAATATTCATAAGAATAGTAAACACCGTACACAAACACATACATTGGACAAATAATAGTGGCATTATATGCGTCATATTTCAGTGCCAAACATGCCAAATTTAGGCCTGGTTCCTTCATTGAATGTTAATTGTTAAAATGCTGTCAAGTAGACATAACACACAATTTAACAAAATGACAATCTCATCAAGAATTGTTAACACAGACAAATGTTAATACTTGTATTAAATTAACATGGCAACAGCCCTGTGTTAAACCTTTTTAACAGCTCTAAAATTTTAAAATGGCAGCATCTAGAGGACATATGTTTAAAGCTATACTGCTATATGTATGAACTGAAGAAGACAAAGGATCACCCATACTAAGAAAGAACAAAAATGCCTTTTTAGAGTTGTCAGAAGAACGTTTCCTACAAAGATAAGTACCTAAGTACCAAAACCATAATGAACAAGATACTAGAAGAAATTGAAAATAGGGTACCGTTTCCCACATATTGCAACTTATTAGTGTCTGGAGTGCTGGAGTAGCTTATACAGTAGCTCTTAGATATTATGCTTGGGACGCTTTTCATGTAATTGTAGGCGACTTTGCTCATGAGTTCAAGACAAGTGTTTAGAATTGTACAAAGCATTTCTGCTGCATTGGCAAGGTATTACATTACTTTCCTAGCAGTAAAAGAATGCCCAAAAATCATTCAAGATGTATATCAATGCGATCATTTAAGAAAAGTCTAGGAAAACAACAGATAGGGAATCTGCCACCTGGGCGACTGCCCTAAATGCAGATCAGTAGTGATTGATTGATTGATTGATCAATTATCGCATTTTCCCGATGTTATAGGATCCCTTAGATTACACTCATATAAGAATATATTGAATTTAATTATATAATGGCGCGTAGCCTCCGGAGGGGCCTGGTACAGGTCTTTTGATTTGACACCCATAGGCGACCTGCGCATCGTGATGAGGATGAAATGATGAAGACGACACCCAGTCACCATGCCAGGGTAATTAACCAATTGTGGTTAAAATTCCTGACCCTGTCGGAAACTGAACATGGGACCCCTGTTACCAAAGGCCAGCACGCTAACCATTTAGCCATGGAGCCGGACAGTATATATTGAATGTTGTGATATAACTGTCGGTTCTGTTATTTTTTAACTAAATCTTCATACTTTGAAAAAAATAGAATGTATTGCAGCCGAAAGGCCAGAGAAAGATAATACCATCTATGCATAATACTTATTACATCTGTCTATAATGTGTTAATTATATTGTTTTCTTTTGCACTTGTTTGGTGATATCTGTCACATTCTTGATTACCCAGCTTACATATACAATTTTCGCTAGGATTGTGATATGATTTGGTTGTACATATTTTGTGATGAAAGCCGTGGATAGCGTATCAGGTCACAACGTGTCTGAGTTCCTAGTTTTCCTTCATGCAGTTTCTCTCTAACATGGCGCTTGTAGCGTAGAAGTCTATGTCTATCTCTTTACCCTTAGTCATTCTTCTTTCCAGATGTTTTGGATATTGGTCAGTAGATGGCAGGAGCAATTGGTTCCTCAGATCCTTAACATAGAAGGTCTCTTTGGTTAGTACATAAACCATTCTTGTATGTGCTGATTTACCCACACTCAGTGCATTCTTAAGGAAGTGTGCTTTGACACCTATTTTTACAAAGTCCCTAAGTTTAAGACATTCCCAAATGAGTTCTAATCCATAAGATACTATAGGGGATATGGTGGGGTTAAAAAGTGTCATAGCTGTAGCTAAGGGCAGAGCTGGGAGGAACTTTATGGCTGAGATTGCTCTTGTAGCTGATGCGGTTCTTTCTTGGACATGGTATCTAAACAACATTGTAGAAGTTTGAGGGAAATTCCAAGATATCTAAAGTGGTTGACGATTTTCAGCTGTTCTCCTTTGAGGGTAAGAGAGTCTCTACCTGAGATTTTTCCTCCCTTTCGAAATGTCATTTGGACTGTCTTCTCCAAATTTATCGTCAGGCAGTTTTTCTTTACCCACTTTTCCAACTCTATTAAATCACTTTGTAGGTTTTTCTATGGAGTGACCCCAGCACCATGTCATATGCATAGAAGATAAGTTTTGTATATGCTGTACTCTGAAGGATGTCCTGTAATATCGGCTGTAGCGATGTTAAATAATAGAGGGCTCATTGGATCCCCCTGCGGGACTCCATTGGTTTGTTCAAAAGAGTCATATACGTGGACTGTGTCCTCAATCTTCACAAAATTAACTGATTAGATGTTTTCTATTGCTCTAACAAGTGGATATGTTCATCCAATCATGTCCTTTTAATCAATATTTCCCTGTTTAGTGAATCAAACACCTTCGTGCAATCAATAAAGACAGCAAAGTATTTTCCTTTTCGTTCCTCAGGGCTTCTTCTATTTCCTCCATTAAGTATTTGACTTGATGGCTTGTACTGTGTTCCTGCCACGTACAGAAACAAACTGGCATTCAGGAATGTTAGCTGAATTCTCCAGTTTTGACGCTAGTATTTTTGAGTGTACCTTGAAGATATTATTTTCCAGTGCAATTCCCCTGTATGAGTTTGGGTCGCCTGTATCCCCTTTCCCTTTATATAGTATCCTGATGGATGATTTACTCCAGCACTCTGGTATTGTTTCAGATCTGAGGCATTCGTTTAGCAATTTTGTCTATACCGGTATCATTATCTCTTGGAACTGTTTTAGGTGTTCCGTGTGTGTATGGTCTGACCTGAAGCCTGTTTATTTTTTGACTTACTTCTCATCTCTGCGATTTCTGTGGGTGTTATTTGCATTATTTGTACCGACTGTTGTATGGAAGACCTTTCGTCCATTTTGAATGCACATGTTTTGTTCACCTGGTTCAATACCTTTTTGAAGTGTGTCTCCCATCTGTCCATTGTTGGGATTTCCTTTGGTCTTACAGCAATTTTCCTTCTATGTGGCAGGAAGGGGTACAATATTGCTTCTTTCGCTAATCTTTTTGCCTCTGTTTCCAGGTAGTGGGATTTCTTCAGTGCCAAGAGCTTTTTATAGTCC
This sequence comes from Anabrus simplex, assembly GCF_040414725.1. Taxonomy (NCBI): domain Eukaryota; kingdom Metazoa; phylum Arthropoda; class Insecta; order Orthoptera; family Tettigoniidae; genus Anabrus; species Anabrus simplex. Next base: position 42,110,720 of record NC_090266.1, on the reverse strand, counting down.
CTCCGGTGTGTGGCGTGTTCTTGTAGCTCTCTTTCCGAGTCCCTGGCCCATACCTCATGTAAACACCTTAGGGTTTCTTTTCTTTTGTTGTAGCATTCACTGTCGAACCATGGCTGTGATTTTCTCTCCTCGGCTGGTATAATTGCCTATCTTATCAGATCTGTAGCGATTTGCGTTGCTTCGTTCAGATGTCCTTCTTGTATTAGGTGTTCTGCTAACTTAAGTGCTTCCCCTTTCAAACAAAATCTAATAACGTTTGTGTCAAATTCATTATAGTAATGCTTCTGTTGCCTCTTGCTGCACATGTTGACATCTTTGAAACCTCCGCTAACCATAACCTATAATAATATCAACTGTGTGTGTCAAAATATATTTCTAATACAATGCTCTGGGCCTTTCATGTAAAGAAACAGAAGATGCTCTTTGCCAAACGTGCTCAGAAATCTCACAGATCTGTGTTAATTTGTCTTTAAACAGTTGTTTCATACCAATTACTGGAAGTGTGTTCATTGATCAGAGGACTTTTAACCAAATAACAATTGTTAGTTAACATTTTGGTAAGTAAAATGTAACACAGAGTCGAAGAAACTGGGCATTACCTACCTTCTCTCCTTTTCATGCTGAACATTTAAATGTATCCACAGTTGACCTCATAATATATAAACAAATATGAAGTACAAATGTCGTAACTTTTGCACTGTTTATATACACGAGGCACACATCTGTCCATTACAAATGCCACACACTGCCTTGGCCTGTTGTGGTTATGACAGTTAAAGTATCCGTAATTTTTATTTCACACCCTCGACATTTCAGCATTTATGAGCGGTTAGCTAATAATCAAGTTCCTACATTCCAATAATAATGCAATTCAAGTTCCTGGCGTAGATTAGACAGAAATTTTTTTGAGAAATTATTTTAAACAACCTCATATTTTTCTACATTTAAGGACACTTTTATTCTCCGTCCCGCGGAGTAGGGAAAAATATAGTAATCAACCATCTGTAAAGATCACATAACCGCATTTCAGTTGAGAATTGTAGTGTAGATACAGTACCGGTAAGTTATATTAGATAGTATCTTGCCTGTTATATTCGTGTGCAAACGGCAGGTTTCATTTCTATTACAGCATAGTAGGATAAAGTAGTACCTACTAATATTAATCTGTATACGTGTTTAACTTTGTTGGTAAACTTTGAGTAGGCCTACCTACCGGTAGTTCTTGTGAATATCCAAATTTAGGCCTAATTGGAATTTTCATTTCTATTTGTGCTTAGTAAGAAGCCAGGATTCGTCTTTTCGTACTTTTAACATTATTGTAGTGTAGTATAGTAACTTATTATAAATTAGAGTGCCTATTCTATAATTTTGAGTAGTTTTGCGAATTTCGAACTTTAATGGTAATTTTCTTTTCTGTTTATGCTTGGTAATAACCTGTTGTAATTAGAATACATCTGAACGTAGTTTAAAATTATTGTAGTAACTTATATTATAGCCTCTTATTAGAAAGTAGTGTGTTTATTCTATTACTGTGAAATATTTGTATAGTATAGTGCCGTTTCTGTGGTATCTGTAGTAACTCTCTTACTAAAATTATGTTGTTGTAATTACTGTAGGGTAGACTTAACTGCAGTTAAGAATTGTGTAATTCTTGTGTATTATTCTGTTTCTAGTAATTAACAGCAATTTTCATCGTGTTAGCGTGTTGTAGGAATAAAAATAGTACAATTAAGTATTATAGTAGTGTAGTAGTAGCTTATATTAAGTAACTTACTGTCGTGTGATCTTTATGAACTAACCTAGACAATATTTCTTCCCTTTCATTTTTATTTTATTTATTATTTATTATTATTATTTATTATTATTTATTTATTATTATTTATTATTATTATTATTTATTATTTATTATTTTCTTTTCATTATTTAGTATGGTTCATGTTTGTGGGTTACTGTAGTCACGTCCTAGTTCGTGAACCATGGGCAACGGCTGAGTGGCCTAGTAAGTGGTCCTGAGAGTCGGGATACCAGTTGCTATGGAATGGGTGTGGGCATCTTGGACATATTCTGAGTCATGGCCCTCCTTGTGCTCAGGCGGCTAGGACTATACAATCCACCGGGGGTCCATAACCCGTTAGAGGAGAGATCCTCACTTGGACTATGTGCAAGTAGGGTAGCATCCTGCTTCATGAATTTACCGAGCTCAGAACATTTTAAGCAAGCCTCGGACCTATGGGAGTAACAGAGTCCCACTCTCATTTGACAGGCGAGGGACTCCTTGGAAACAACTTGGCGAATGAAATGGAATTCGGTGGGGAGCTATCAATATTAATGGGGCTTATGGAAGAAAAAAGTAGAACTGGCTGAGTCAGCAAAGAGGATGCATCTGGATGTGCTAGGAGTAAGTGATATTCGGGTAAGGGGAGATAATGAGGAAGAGATAGGAGATTATAAAGTGTACTTGACGGGTGTTAGAAAGGGAAGGGCAGAGTCTGGGGTAGGGCTCTTTATCAGGAATACCATTGCACGCAACATGGTTTCTGTTAGGCACATAAATGAGCGAAAGATGTGGGTTAACTTGTCACTTGGAGAAATTAGGACGAGAATTGTCTCAGTGTATTCACCATGTGAGGGTGCAGATGAGGATGAAGTTGACAACTTTTATGAAGCATTGAGTGACATCGTGGTCAGGGTCAACAGCAAGGATAGAGTAGTGCTAATGGGCGATTTCAATGCCAGAGTTAGGAATAGAACTGAATGATACGAAAGGGTGATTGGTAAATGTGGGGAAGATATGGAAGCTAATGGGAATGGGAAGCGTTTGCTGGACTTCTGTGCTAGTATGGGTTTAGCTGTTACGAAAACATTCTTCAAGCATAGGGCTATTCACCGCTACACATGGGAGGCTAGGGGTACCAGATCCATAATAGACTATATCCTAACAGACTTCAAATTCAGGAAATCTGTTAGGATTGTACGAGTTTTCCGGGGATTTTTCAATGATACAGACCACTATCTGATCTGTAGTGAACTAAGTATTTCTAGGCCTAGGGTAGAGAAAGTGAAATCTGTCTGCAAACGAATAAGGGTGGAAAATCTCCAGGACGAGGAAATTAGACAGAAGTACATGGTTATGATTAGGGAGAAGTTTCGAACAGTAGACATTAAGCAGGTTCAGGATATAGAAAGTGAATGGGTGGCATACAGGGATGCAGTAGTAGAAACAGCAAGGGAATGCCTAGGTACTAGTGTGTGTAAAGATGGGAAAAGGCAAACATCTTGGTGGAATGATGAAGTGAGAGCAGCTTGTAAATGTAAAAAGAAGGCTTATCAGAAATGGCTCCAAACAAGGGCTGAGGCAGACAGGGATTTGCATGTAGATGAAACACAGCGAAACAAATAGTTGTTGAATCCAAAAAGAAGTCATGGGAAGATTTTGGTAACAACCTGGAAAGGCTAGGTCAGGCAACAGGGAAACCTTTCTGGACAGTAATAAAGAATCTTAGGAAGGGAGGGAAAAAGGAACTGAACAGTGTTTTGAGTAATTCAGGTGAACTCATAATAGATCCCAGGGAATCACTGGAGAGGTGGAGGGAATATTTTGAACATCTTTATCAATGTAAAAGGAAATCATCCTGGTGGTGTTGTGAACAGCCAAGCTTATGGGAAGGAGGAAAATGATGTTGGTGAAATTATGATTGAGTAAGTGGAAAGGATGGTAAATAAACTCCATTGTCATAAGGCAGCAGGAATAGATGAAATTAGACCTGAAATGGTGAAGTATAGTGGGAAGCAGGGATGAAATGGCTTCATAGAGCAGTAAAATTAGCATGGAGTGGTTGTAAGGTACCTTCAGATTGGGCAAAAGCAGTAATTGCACCTATCTATAAGCAAGGAAACAGGAAAGATTGCAACAGCTATTGAGGTATCTCATTGATTAGTATACCAGGCAAGGTATTCACTGGCATCTTGGAAGGGAGGGTGCAATCAGTGGTTGAGAGGAAGTTGGATGAAAACCAGTGTGGTTTCAGATCACAGAGAGGCTGTCAGGATCAGATTTTCAGTATGCGTCAGGTAATTGAAAAATGCTACGAGAGGAATAGGCAGTTGCGTTTATGTTTCGTAGATCTGGAGAAAGCATATGACAGGGTACCGAGGGAAAAGATGTTTGCCACATTGGGGGACTATGGAATTAAATGTAGATTATTAAAAGCAATCAAAGGCATTTATGTTGACAATTGGGCTTCAGTGAGAATTGATGGTAGAATGAGTTCTTGGTTCAGGGTACTTACAGGGGTTAGACAAGGCTGTAATCTTTTACCTTTGTTGTTTGTAGTTTACATGGCTCATCTGCTGAAATGTACAAAAAAGCAGGGAGGAATTCAGTTAGATGGAAATTTAGTTTGCAGTCTGGCCTATGCTGACGACTTGGTCTTAATGGCAGATTGTGCCGAAAGCCTGCAGTCTAATATCTTGGAACTTGAAAATAGGTGCAATGAGTATGGTATGAAAATTAGCCTCTCGAAGACTAAATTGATGTCAGTAGGTAAGAAATTCAACAGAATTGAATGTCAGATTGGTGATACAAAGCTAGAACAGGTCAATAATTTCAAGTATTTAGAATATGTGTTCTCCCAGGATGGTAATATAGTAACTGAGATTGAATCAAGGTGTCGTAAAGCTAATGCAGTGAGCTCGCAGTTGCGATCAACAGTATTCTGTAAGAAGGAAGTCAGCTCCCAGACGAAACTACCTTTACATCGGTATGTTTTCAGACCAACTTTGCTTTACGGGAGAGAAAGCTGGGTGGACTCAGGATATCTTATTCATAAGTTAGAAGTAACAGACATGAAAGTAGCAAGAATGATTCCTGGTACAAACAGGTGGGAACAATGGCAGGAAGGTAATCAGAATGAGGAGATAAAAGCTCATTAAGGAATGAACTCGATGGATAAAGCTGTACGCATAAACCGGCTTCGGTGGTGGGGTCATGTGAGACGAATGGAGGAGGATAGGGTAACTGGGAGAATAATGGACTCTGCTATGGAGGGTAAGAGAAGTAGAGGTAGACCAAGACGACGATGGTTAGACTCGGTTTCTAATGATTTAAAGATAAGAGGTATAGAACTAAATGAGGCCACAACACTAGTTGCAAATCGAGGGTTGTGGCGACGTTTAGTAAATTCACGGAGGCTTGCAGACTGAACGCTGAAAGGCAAAACAATCTATAATGATAATGTATGTGTGTATGTTCATTATTTAGTCAAAAATGGCTAAGCAGTGCGAGTGTAGGAACCTTGGGTGTGGCCAGACATTAAGGAGTATGAGGGAGGTGTTGGAGGGCTTGAGGGAGATAATTAGGATTCTCTCAGAGGACAGGAAGGGAAGTAGGCCTCCAAACAATGTACAGGATACAGTAGGTTTAATAGAGGGATTGGAAGGAAACGGGGGAATTGTGGAGGACAGGTGGTCTAATGTTTTAAGGGGAAGGAGACTGCAGGCTAAGGGCTCCATTTAGGATCCAAATTCAGGACAGGTGTTGGTGAGAAATTGGTACGAGTCACTGCAGGTAGAACAACCAAGGGAAGATGAGGAACGGGAAACTGTTGCTGAGAAGTTTGTAAGTAGGAGAAAGGGAAGAGGTAGGAAAGGGAAATGTGGAGTAGCAGATAGGGAAAGGCAGGTGGAACAGGATCATGGGATGGAGAAAAGGGAGTAGGAAGTAGCTTCTGCAGCTGTCAGGAAAGATAGGACTGACCAGGAGGGGAGGGGATCAAATGAGGTGGGTAGGGTTGAGGCTCTTGTCATGGAGGATTCTATCGTTAGACATGTCGGGAAAATGTGTGGAGGAAAGGGTAACAGGGTAGAGTGTTATCCAGGAATTAGGTTAAGGCAGATGTTGAGGAAAGTAGAAGAGAAAGAGGAGGGAAAGGAGAAGGTGGTAGTGTTTCACATTGGTACTAACAACATAAGACAAGCAGGTATAAGTATCAACATAGTTGGGGATGTGTGGGATCTGGTAAATGCAGCACGGGTGACGTTTACTGAAGCGGAGATTGCTATCAGTGGAATACTGTGTAGGAGGGATACTGACTGGAAGGTGATAGGGGATTTAAATGAGACTATGGAGTGGGTATGTGGGAAACTGGGAGGGAAATTTCTAGATCCTAATGGGTGGGTAGGAGATAGGGATCTGCGCTCAGATGGCCTTCACTTAAACCTTAGTGGTACATATAAGTCAGCAAATTTGTTTAGAAGGGTTATAGGGAGGTACATTCAGGGAAACATGGTGGCCTAGGGAGCAGTGTTAAAGGAAAAGGGAACTGGAAATCAAGTAGGGATGACATAAAACTGTTAGTGCTCAACTGTAGAAGTATTGTAAACAAAGGTATAGAATTAAGTAATTTAATAGATATATACTTACCAGATATTGCAATAGAAGTTGAATCATGGCTGAGAAATGATATAATGGATGCAGGAATTTTCTCACGGAACTGGAGGGTGTATCATAGAGATAGGATAGGAATGGTAGGAGGGGAAGTATTCATTCTCGTGAAAGAAGAATTTATAAGCTACAAAAAAGTTAAAGATGACAAGCACGAAATTCTAGGGGTAAGGCTCATTTCTAAAGATAATAGGCAACTTCATGTGTTTGGAGTGTACAGGCCAGGAAAGGGTAGCGCAGATGTTGATTCCTAAATGCAGATCAGTAGTGATTTATTAGTGCTGTTGTAAGCAGTTGAGGCACTCGGTTCTTTCACAGACAATTCTCAACCAGCCAGTTTTGCTGATTGAACAATTCCTTCCTATATATGATACCTTACAATGGCTCTACACATTGAGTGAGTACTACTTATATATGCATGTCTGAGTTACAGCACAGGTGCTTGCCAATCTTGAGTTATCATCGAATGCCATAACAGCCTGAGACTAGTGCTGAAAAACAAATGTGGGAATAACTCTCTCTCTAGGCCAGTAAAAAGTTTGGTAATACCATTTTATTAGTTGACTTACTATTAAACATTGACAAAATGGAGTTTTAGTAGGGCATATCAGATATATACCAATAGTTTAATTTCACATTTTAGGAATTCAGCTGAGAACTGCGAAAGTGATGCGTCACTTTCCTACTTATCCTAATTTAGAAAACTTTTCCTATTGGCAGTAGCAGGAAGAATTCAGTGTTCTTTGTTCATGGAGGAAGTAAATAGCAAAATGCTTATGGAGTCCCAAAAACACAGTTACAGATATCTTTCCAATTGACAAGCACTTTTTGACCTTGACCAGCACAACTTTCCCTGTATTCTGCCACTCCATGTTCACTTGTTTGAATGTAGTCATATAGTCATGAATCCAAGTTTCATCTCGGGTGATGATACGGCACAAAAAATCCTCTCCTTCTTCCTTGTAATGAGTCGGGAGGTTCTAAAAAGTTTCCATATGAGCACGTCTTAGTTGCTTGGTAAGGAGACAAGGAATCCTCCTTTCAGGCACTTTTCCAGGTGGTCGGAGTCATCACTAATGATTGAGTTCTGGATGTTGATGACATGAAGAATGTTGAAAGAAAGCACCTAAAATGCTAAGAAATACTTCATCAAAAGCTGAAAGCTAAGAAAATGTGCTATAAAAAAAAAAAATGATCTTTTGATGTGTGTTTAAGAAAACTTTCAGAAAATAATAGCTTACAAACTTAAGAATGAGCAAAATATGGGCCTCTAACTCAGAGTTCTTTTACTTCACCTTGGTGTTGCACTGGACAACAAATGTTTTTCTTAGGTTGTCAAATGTGAAGGATATGTGATTTACTGTCAACACATTTTTAACCTTGAAAAGCTGAGTTCTATGCAGCTGATGTGTTTGGAGCATACTTGAAGTGTGGAAGGCTGTTAAATCTTCCTCAGTCCCATCCATAGAGTAGATTTTACACCATGTACCCTGAGATTTGATATAAAGTTTTATATCTGGCAATTTTGTCCTGTTCTTTTTTCTATTTTAAATGCAGTAGCTGAAGCATTTCTACAAAACACGTTGTTAGCACTGGTCTCGAGCTGTTTAATTAATGAAATTGAATCTACCATTGTCTCACACTTTTTTTTCCAGCAGTGTGATAGTTGTCGACAATAATGCAAAATTTTGACTTGATAAATGCCAAACGGCCCTCCATGCTCAGAGAGCGTATCTTGAGCAATTTGTATTGAAGCAGCTTCTTCACAGTTGAAACTCTGTATTATTTTTTCACTGCCTGGAACTTTTTGCAATAATATAAGCATGCATTAAATCACACGCCCCAGCATGTGATGGTAGATTATAAGTAGCATGATGTCTGGAGCTTCTGCTTTGTAATGTGTAACTTGTGAGGATGCTTTTAAGAAAACATTTCCAATGTTCGCCGCAATTCTGTCTAAGTTGGGATAATTTGTTAACACTTTTTCGCAAACTCTGTGTAGACATTGTGTTAGGCATTTGGCATGGACCATTTTAGAGTAAAATGCCTTCAATGAATTACCTGTTCTTACCATATATGATGCTGCATCATTTTAAAATAAAAGCACAGTATCACTTCTCATGCCCACAGGCAACAGAAGAAACATAGCACTTTCAAACAATGTGTCTTTTTGCCACTGGTTAGCAAAAGCCTCACTACGTGTTGAGCAAGGAATCAGTTTCACACATTCAGATGCATGGCCATGAACTGATATCCTCAGTATTTCAGTTGCTGGGTGAAAATTCCAGTTTTTATTTAATCACTTTGTAGTATTTGGAAATAGAAAGTTTTTTAAATCATCTTTTGTTTGTTTCCAGCTACCAGTTGTTTTACCATAAGCAGTTTCTGGAATATGAATGAAGCAAGAACCTAACAAATGGAAAAGGATGAGAGTGGAAACTTTAGTGGCAGTTCCAGTAATACTTCAGATTTGAACACATTCCTTTTTGGTATGTATATTTATTTATATATATATATATATATGTATATAAAATGTTTAGTGTCATTTGTATTGGACTTGTAAATAGCAGGATTCTAAAGTCGTTTAATTGGCAGTGTAAAGACGCTTCTGAAGGTTTGTGGTTGTGGCTATAATTCTCAACTACATTCCTTTTTTTTTTGTATTATGTGTTATGTCCATGTCTTACCTGCTAGTAGTGTCTTGGATCACAGATTTCTTTTTTTCCTTTTTCTTATGGGGCACGTTCCCTACATCATATACTGTAATTTATTATTTTGCAGTTATCTTACCTTGCTTGATAAGGAGTGACAAAATGAGTCTTCAAAACATGATGTTGTGTTTGTGTAAATCACATCACTGAAAGCTCCATAATGAAATTAATGAGTTTTGTAGAATAATTTTGTAATACAAAAAATCCAATATGAATTTTACATATACGAGTTTCATAGTGTGTTGTACTGCGGAAGAAATTAGTGTTAGCAATATATCCCCTATTTATTGAATCACAATTTGTTGATGGATGTCCTGTGAAGCAGTGAAGTATGCTTAAAGATGTAAAACCTTCACAATGTTCAATTATGTCTGAAAAAGCACTTGGTTGCATACTCTTGAGCACTGAATATGTACTATGCAGTAATGAAATTATTGACCAGGGTCCAAGGACTGCTTGCTTTTTATTCTTTGTACCTATATCTTCTTTCTTTACCTACCACTTTTCCCACACTTGTGTGGTCGCAGGTGCAAACTGCGTCGCATATGTGGATTTGGCCCCGTTTTACGGCCAACCCTATATGGAGGGATGTAATCACTATTGCGTGTTTCTGTGGTGGCTGGTAGTGTAGTGTGTTGTGTGAATATGAAGAGGAGAGTGCTGGGATGGACACAAACACCCAGTCCCCGTGCCAGAAGAATTAATCAGAAGTGATTAAAATCCCCAACCCATGCAGGAATCGAACCTGGGACCCTCTGAACCGAAGACCAGTATGCTGACCATTCAGGCAACAAGTCGGACTCTTTGTACCTATATCTAGAAGTTCAAAAAAATGTTTGTGCTAGTTTAATACATATTATTCCTCAAATGATACTTACCCTCCTTTGTAGAAATGTAACATTTCATATATAGATTCATAATACATTGTCCAAGATATGTGATCATGTATTTACATTTTCTTTTTAACTGTACTGAATAGCTTCTTGGAAAAATGTTTTTTTTTTTTTTTTTTTTGCTATTGGCTTTACGTCGCACTGACACAGATAAATCTTTATTACATGTAACTAATCTCATGATTAGGCCCGTATTGAAATTTGCTATAATATGCTTACAATATTGTGATTTTTTTAATTACACCTTTTCAATACAAATGGTTTTATGTTGTTAGATCATAATGCTACAACATTATTGACATGTTTCGCTTGAATTCCAAGCATCCTCAGCCTATATAATCATCTCAAGGTTAAGACCTGTCATATTTGATTTTCTTTGAAATGTGTGCTTAATTATAATTTTAAATTAATAAAATAGATAAACATAGGAATTTATAAACACATTAATAGATTAACAATATAAATGATTATACTAAAACTGGAATAACTGTTATTTCTAAAGATATTGACGTTCAAAACACAATATCTTCAAATGTTCAAAATTTGGCTGAAATTGATTTCTCAAAGTTCTAGTTTATTAAAAACCAATTGTAATTTGACCTATGTTAAAATTTGAGTCGTAATTATTGTTAAAACTTATTGGTGTCTGAAGATTAAAATCTTAGATATGTTGGAATTCAGCTTCAGGTTTCAATTTTGAGGCTTGCTGCTGTAGATTATTAGTCTTGAACCGTAAGATGTTGAATTAGATAGTTTCGTCGGACTAGTCTTATTTTGATGTAGATGTTGATTCCCATAGGGAACCTAAAATATTTGTCCTGAATGAGTAAATTTATAATACCAATATAATGGTCTGTTATTGGACATTATAAATTTTCCAGCTAACTCATTCTTGGTTGCCTGCGTTTCGCCCTCGTGTGCTAAGTTAGGCTCGTCATTTGGGACTTAGCACACCACCCAAGACGCAAGGCTAGTGCATACCGTGGAGACCACTGCATAGGCTACTTGAAGCCACCAGCAGTGCCAGTGCACTATGAGAGCTATGTCTCATTTCCAAAAATTGATGCCTGCCTGGCCATCAAATGATGTAGATGTTGATTCCCATAGGGAACCTAAAATATTTGTCCTGAATGAGTAAATTTATAATACCAATATAATGGTCCGTTATTGGACATTATAAATTTTCCAGCTAACTCATTCTTGGTTGCCTGCGTTTTACCCTCGTGTGCTAAGTTAGGCTCATCAGTTGGGACTTAGCACACCACCTACGACGCAAGGCTAGTGCATACCGTGGAGGCCACTGCATAGGCTACTTGAAGCCACCAGCTGTGCCAATGCACTATGAGAGCTATGTCTCATTTCCAAAAATTGATGCATTTTGTAGATTCCATATATCTTTGGATTTCTTTTCTGAGTATGATGGTCACTCCAGGTTTTCCTTCAGGTCCTCCACTGTAATACAGCCTGTATCCTCCTTTCAGAGGAATCTATCCCATACCCCTCTTCTTGGTCTCACACAGTTCAAGTATGGCTACATCTTTTTCTTTCATGAAGTCAACCAGTTCTTCTGTCTTTTCCGTCAGTGTAGGACATTTACTGTCACAATCTTCATGTAGTTTGGTGCTAGTAGCCCGCTTCTCACAGTTCCCCCAGCACCCAAAGAGTTGCGCATCGCTTTTAGCAGGAGTCGCCCTAACCTTTTCCGAGGTGCCATATCTGCTTTATCAATATAGACTATTGTAACAATGGTCTCGCCACATCCAAAGGCCTGGTTCAAAATTAGGCCGCCTCTAACATGGAGACAGATGCCATTCGTGGCCGCTCCTCTGGAGTACTGACGCTGCGGGTTTTCCCCTTCCACCATATCCACCGTAACCAAAGTTCATCTTTTCTGCCGTACATGCCATTGAGGACTTCGCCCATAACCCAGAGCAATGTCCCTCCATATTTATGACCCCCGGAGAGAGGGTGTTCCAGCATTTTTAAGCCCCCAGGAATTGGGCTACCTGTTTGTCTGCGGGATGTATTGAGTATTTCAACCAGCCCTACATACTGTAGGGGTCCCTTACCTGCCACCTGGGGAGGCGCTCTGTTGGGATCAGGTTCCCCTGGTTACTTTCGGAAGTTGACTTGACCCGCAAAGGCTGAGGTTATTTGCAGTGTTGTGTTAAATTATTTCACTTTAATGAACTCCATAATTATGAACTTTGTGTAGTGAAATTTCCAACATTGCTTCATTTTATTACCAGTTGTCTTTTAAATCATTGATATTATTTGTTAATTTGGTTACAAGGAATCCCCTCCACATTACAAATATTTCTCTTAAAATTGCTTCGTTCAGCGCTGCTATATTTGTAACCAATACAGGTTTAATCCCTCACACATTGTGGTTTATGCATGAGTAATTGGCTCTAACTTGTTGTGGGAAGGTAGGATTTGAATCAGCAGCCAGGAAGGTTGCAGTAGCAATAGTCTAATATTGGAAAAGAAGTCTTCATTTCACATATGCAAATTCTTGGCCTTCTATTTTCATCTGGATGAGACGTTGTCCGATTGTTTCTCCATAGTGATATTTCTGTTCTTAATTCAGCACTTGTTTCTGAGCAGTCTTCTTCATACATCCCTGCCACTTTAATAATTTTGTCTACTGAAAGCTTAGAAAAATCACTGACAATAAGCCCTTTTGCTAACTTTATCACAAAGGCATTACTCTAAGTGGATTATCAAGTGGTTGACCAAAGCCAAGAATACTACCTTTCTGAAGTATTCCTCAGAATCTTTAGCTGACAGAATCATTCTTTGAGTTTGTCTGAGATAGATTTCTTTAGTCATATCAATTGATGCAGTAAAAGTGCATTTACACATTTCATCAATACTTTTCCTCATTATATTCAACCTTCCTACTATAGTGCCATTGTAAGACAATGCAGTTGACAAATATTGTTTAGGGTCACGCATGAACTTGCTTTGTTTCACAGTGGGGGCAAAATATTGAACAGCTGTTTCCAAACCAATGGTAAATTTATTTCTTCTCAGAGCTGCGCCTATGGCAACTGCTTTACTTAACATCTCACTGCGTGGATCTTCTTCAGTTTGTTCAAGAAGCCTTATAACATGTAACATTAGTTCCTGAAATACTGCACAATGAAGTTATCATGTCTTTCAAACCAATTTGAAGGACAAAATCACGGAACTTAGAATACTCAACTGGTAGGCCATTCCGGGCATGTGTGCTGCCATTGGTCAGCGGCTTGTGACGTCATCGGGAAGAACACATCTGCGGTCTGTAATATTCTCTTGCATTAAATGCTGAGTGCAAAGTAACATTTATCGTTTCTTTTGCTCTTTCACACTGGAATGTCTTTCTTTCATGACTTGGAACATATATTTAAATCATGAATATGTGTAATGAATGAGAGAAAAATGGAAAATATCTATCGTAGTGCAAATTATAGTGCATAATGTATGTGCCAGCCTCATAAGCCTTAGTTAGATGTTTGTTGTTAATAATCATATTATAATGAATATTTCTTAAAATTGTTTTAATTGTTTTCTTCTTTATCAGACAAGATGGATGTGGATTTCGCAAGGCTATCCTTTCACTATCTGCAGGCTACCACGACTTAGCAGGCTATGGCGCTCAGTGGGCTGTTTTTGCCCCACTATGTTTTAAATATCCTTCAAAAGTTGAAGTTGTCGGCACTGTCACCGGCTAAAGCTTATTTTTTAAAATGTTAAGGCAGGAAATGTAATCTATGGCTGTTAAGGAGATACAACCCAGAGTAGGTTTTTCTTTACTGCATTCTTCTTCATTGCTTCCCATTTGGCCTTTTTGTTAAAATGTCTGATACAAATGGAAGTCCTTGTCCTTACATATAAGGCAAAGATTTTCCTATTGACTTCGGGAAATTTTGAGTGTATAGTTAATGTTAATGTTTCCATTACTTTGTAGCACCTTGAAATACAGTGCCCGTGGAAGGAAGCAAAAGTAATAGTGATCCAGTCTTGTTCAGAGGATAGTTTCAGATCAAGACGACATATATCTGTTTTTGTTCCCAATGAACTGTCAATGTTTTTACACTTGTAGGCGACGTAACCTGCCAAGTATTTTAAAGCATCGTGTGTTACATCTTCATTGGGAATCGTTAAACTGCTTAGGTCAGTATCAAGTAGCAAGTTTTCTTCACTTCTATCAAAACTCATAACATCAGGCGGTTTGTCAGTCACTTCGATGCAAAGTTCGCTGGAAAGGAAATTCTGGAATTCTTCTTCAGTTCCTTCGTCAGGTGTCAGGGGGTCAGAAAATGTAGTAAATTGACTTCTGTCCTGAGCAAAAGAGGCTCCACAAGATAGAGGCATGTCGTTTACGTTCCCAGTTAATATTAAGAGGCACATGCTGTTCTTCACTTCGAAAGGAGTGGGATTGTCATAAAATATACCGAGATCCTGAAGTCTAGAGAAATAATTTTCCAGACAGTCTTGATTCAGTCTGGAAGTCAAAATGTACTTTGCCCCAATGCCTTTCACATCTCCAAAGAGTCCAGTAAGGGAGTTTATGGATATTAAAAACCCATTCTGGAACGGAAGGAGACTGCTTCTTTTCACCAGCCGCATACTCGAGCAAATGTCAAAAAATTGTTTTAAAGTGTTTTCTTGACCTCGATGTTTGAGGCCATAACCACTTCTAAGGGCAGCTTTTTCGACATTAGGGACCCTAAATAAACTCTTTCAAGATTAAAATTATTGTGTCCACCTTTTCAATACAAATATATAATATAAGGTCAAGAATAATTAATAATTAAAGAATTTATAATTATAATTATAATTAAAGAATTTATAATTTATAAATTCTAGTCAATACTATTGAGATGCCCCAATTCAAGCTGTGATCAATCCAATCTGCAATTGGAGGTCTGGTAATTGTAGAAAATGTAATTCATTGTTCATAAATTCTGGCAAGGTTAATGCACTTATTGTACATACTGTACATATTGTAAACTGTGTAAATAGCATAAGACAATTGTATTTAGTATTAAGTTAGTTTACTATAAGTTCCAATGTTTATAGTTTTAATTCTTGACCTTAGGATTAATATAGGCTGTAGATGCCCATAACTAGGGCGAAACATGTCCCTAACTGGTGTGTTTCATTCATGTAGAATTTAACCACTAAAATTATATATTTGTATTGAATAGGTGGACACAATATTTTTAATCTTGAAAGAGTTTACTTATTGTATCTTCAATACAGAACAAAATGAGATTAGTTACTTGTTAGGGACCCTTGAGTTCAAAACATCAAATACATCATTATTTTATTAATTCAACAATATTCCCGTCATTATGTTTGTGTAGAATATATTTAATTGCTTGGGCAGTGCGACGTGAAAACAGCTGTGCAGCCATTCTGACATTTTGACGAGCACATCCAGTAACGTTCAGGTGAACGTCTGATATATGGTGTACGATTGTAAGGTCACTTTTCTGATGCCTTAGGAGATCCTCTATTAGAGTCTTTGTCACAGTAGTCTCATGTGGCAAAGTGATTCCATCATCAAGTAAATGATTACGTAATAGTTTTAACAAGTGAGGGACATCGAAGAACACCCAGACTTTCCGATTACTGTCCACAGGGTTGGAAAAATATGTCTTGCTTGTAGATACCCCAAGTTCTTTCCATACTTTTGCATTTCCCCCCCCCCCCCCTCCCCCATGTTGCAAGTAACAGCAATTACACGCACTCCAGCCCCATCAAGCTCTTTCATAATTCTTTACAACAATGTGCTTGTCATCGTAACATCGAAGTCGTAATACACAGGCTGTTTCCATTTTGAAAATAAACTGCGAATCATCGCCGCCTGAACATTTTTGTGCGGCCCGAATATCACATCAGAGGAATCATAACTCACGCGACCATCAATTTTTATTTCTTCGAAGCTTAAAACAGCCATTGCCTCAAATGGTTTAAACATTTTTGATCTAGCTTTGATAAAATTTATCACTTCTTTCAAAATGCCCGGTCTGCATTTAAACTCTTTTGTCCACCTCTGAAGAGTTGACCAGCAGCATAAAGGGTATTTCCTTTTCCTCAAATAAGTGAATACTTTGGGGGAAAGTGCTCTTAAAGTGAGTGCATTTGCAATATCTTCAGGGCTCCATCTGACACGTTTTTTTCCTTTTCAGCAAACATCGTATTTGACCTATTGTAAAACCTGGGACAAGATTGCCATTACTTCTTTGCTCATAGTTTCACGTCTCATTTTGTAAGGCATAGGTCTCTTGGTTTATATCACGTGTTTCTTACATTTAACTTTCCTCAGAACAGCGATTTTTTGCTCCAGGAGAGTATTTTACTTCTGTAGAATCACTAATTCTTTCCTTAGCTCCAAAATTTCCTGGTCTTTCATTAATATATCTGGACGACGAGCGGGTTCTATGTTGGTTGCCTGGTCTAGTTTCAGTTTCTTCGGAGATAAGGAGTCTAATGCTGTTACGGCCCTTTTCCTAACTGATCTCATGTCACTGTGGTGTTCTCACACCGTTATAACCTAAACAGAAAAGAAAGGTATTGTTGGTTTCTGAGTACGTTACTATTTTTTTTTTTTTACAATTGGCTTCACATCGCATCGACGCAGATAGGTCTAATGACGATGATGGGATAGGAAAGGGCTAGGAATGGGAAGGAAGTGGCCATGCCCTTAATTAAGGTACAGCCCCAGCATTTTCCTGGTGTGAAAATGGGAAACCACGGAAAACCATCTTCCGGGCTGCAGACAGTGGGATTCGAACCCACTATCTCCTGGATTCAAGCTCACAGCTGCGTGGCCATCAACCACACGGCCAACTCGTCCGGTATATGTTAATATTAATAACAAGCATTCCAAGTCTGAAATGTAATTTTAAATTTAAAAACATAAAAATAAAAGCCGAGATTAAGGAAAGTGAATGCGACTTACTGCACTAGCCTCAGTTTTATTTCCATGCCAATTCGGTATTTTTTGGGAAGGAGCAGCATCCGATTTCAATATCTTCCGTACTGGGAGACCCAGTAATTCATTTTTCAAGTCTCGTTCATTATCATCTGGAAGAAAATGTTCTGAACATAATCTTGCATTATTAATATTTATCTTGTCCATTCGCTTGCACCGAGCTACCCATGTATTTTGGAGTGCCCTATTCTTTGGGAATCGATGGTAAACTATATCCAGAGTTTTGTAACCAATATTATTACACAGAGCAACGTCACAGTTAGTTCTGTTTTTACTCATTTTACCTGAGTACGTAGAACACTAAAGAAACCAAAGCTCACTGTATCTTCCCAGTGACGTCACGTTAGCCTTGACTCGTTTGCCACCAGTTGCGCGGGAAGCCGTGATACACCCCCCTGGGACAAAATGCTTTTAACTTGGTCTTTTTTGATTCAGTGATATCTGGTTCACTATTAACTCTTTGAAGAGCAGACATCCTTTTTGCAGTAGCAGAGACAAATGTTGTCACTGATGAGACAATCCCTACCATAGTCTTAATTTGCCAAATATCACAGCTTTTTGTAATGCACAATTTCAGTTGATGACTGAAGGAGTATGTGTAAAATGCCAGAGGTTGCTCATTCTAAATCAATGTTTGGGTTCCAATAAATTTACCTGGCATATTTGATCAAACATCAAACCCATGAGCCCGAAATTCTTGAAAGTTTAATCCAAATTTTTATAACTCATCGACAATGCATTTTTTTTTAATGTCCGCTCCAGTACTGTACACAGTATTTTCAGAAACAGCCTCACCATTCTTCACTGTAGGCAAGCCTCTTAAATTTGTCTAACCATTCCATCCTGAATTTGTGAGTCTGCTTGCCCTCCAAATTTGCAAGGAATGAAAAGTTAACAGGAGGTTTCCGTGTTTCAGTAATTAAATTTAATGTTGTAAATTCATGCAATATCTTCTCAACAGTACGAGTGTCCGACTCGTTGGCTGAACGGTCAGCATACTGGCCTTCGGTTCAGAGGGTCCCAGGTTCGATTCCCGGCTGGGTCGGGGATTTTAACCTTAATTGGTTAATTCCTACGGCATGGGGGCTGGGTGTATGTGTTGTCTTCATCATCATTTCATCCTCATCACGACACGCAGGTCGCTTACGAGCGTCAAATAGAAAGACCTGCACCTGGCGAGCCGAACCTGTCCTGGGATATCCCGGCACTAAAAGCCGTACGACATTTCATTACATTTCAACAGTACGAGTAATGTCATAAGTATGATATTCTTTAAGGACCCCTTCAAATTCAAAGACTTACCATACCATTCACTGTTACATTTTATTGGCAGTAAAACAGCTGCTTGAAGAAAATAATTACATTCATTGTTTCAAAAACAGAAACAACATAAAGAGAAATTACTGTTTTATATTTCATGAATGGTAGTGTAAGTACAAGATATAAATACATGCTCACGGCATAAAAATATGTATCAACGGTGTGACAAAAAAATTACTGTTTAATTTTATCAGAAGTGTGAGAAAAATAATCTATTATAACTACTAGGTAGTGGCATATAGCAGTAATTTACTGCTAAAATGTATTACTATCTGATACACAATACATTGGTATTAATAAAGAAAATATATAATAGCTACGGTATAACATCGTAGTGATTTCAATGCACAAATGGAACAGTAAAGAAGATACTGAGATATCATTGGCAATATTGTATAATAATTGTATAATATTGTATAATATTGTATTCTAGGAAAATTTTCTTCGTCTTCTGTTAATTTAAAATTTAGTGCTTGACAATAATGTATTTTAGTGTACCATTTGCCACCGAGGTAGACACCTCATTTGCAAATAAAGAGATTTTGATTTGATTTGAAATAGCCAGCACATAAATGAACAGACAAAAATGGTCAAAGACTGATTGAAATTTGCGGAAACCACAACCTTCACACAAAATCCACAAATTAAAAACCTGCAAGCATCATGACTTCAGATCACATCTGCAGGGATAAGTATTATCATTGAGAAATCCACAATGTCAAAGTCCTAACGGGGATAGTTTCAGAGTCAGACAACTACATTGTAGAGATCAAAATAAAATTTTAAAAAATGGTAAAGAATAAACCTCCAAGTGATAATAGGAGAAAATTTGACCCAACTGCTTTATTAAAATATATGCAATGTTACAAGGAAAATGTAGAAGGATCTATCAACACCAAATGACTAGAAGAATTAACCACCAAATTAAAATTGATAGCACCAGGCAGAGTGGCTCAGATGGTTGAGGTGCTGGTCTTCTGTCTCCAATATGGCAGGTTCAATCCTGGCTCAGTCTGGTGATATTTGAAGGTGCTCAAATACTTTTGAATGTATCGATAGATTTACTGGCAAGAAGAAGACCTCCTACGGAACTAAATTCTGGTACCCCGGCATCTCGAAAAACCATGAAAGTAGTTAGTGGGACATAAAAGAAAATAACATTATTATTATTATTTAAATCTATAGCAGAAGTGTTAGCTTTTGTGAATCTCAGAAAGAAACAAGCATGGTGGAATGAAGAATTCGATTAGGCCATAGAGAGAAGACATCAAGCATGGTTCAACCTTCAATCTCAAAAGAATGCAAATGTCTTAAAAACACCCAACAAAAGGAAAGCAGAGAATTTCCAGAAAGAACAATTTTGAGATTATTACAAAACTTTCAGCAGATATCTTAAACAAATATGAACCACCAACAATAATGCTGAGAGATAAATCAGAAAAGTTAGCATGTAGTAACCAAGAAAATGCAGAGATTCTTGCAGAGACAAACTTCTAAATTGCAGCAACCCACTGATCTAATAGATCTCCCAACAATCAACAAAATAGAACTCTTAATTAAAGAACTAAAAAATAACAGGGAAAGTGGTAAATGGAAAAACACCAGACAATCAGCGATAATAAATCTCCATCAACATCTAGTAGAAATGTGGGTCACAGAGAAAATTCTGGAGGATTGGACCACAGGAATAATCCATTAATAATTTAAGGAAGGAGATCCAGCCCACCCACAGAGGAATAACCGTTTTAAAATACAAATACAAAATTTTCTCTCGCATAATTTACAGCAGGATCAAAAATGCTCTGGGACCACAACTTGGAGAACACCAAGGAGGATTTCACCCATACAGAAGCTGCCAGGCCATATTCTCAGCCTGAAACTAATAATGGAATATAGTATTACAAGTGCAGAAATAAACAGCTCGTTATCACAATCATAGATATCAAAAAAGCGTATGAGAGTATCATAGGCCTCAGGTCATATGGTTTTCATCCCTAATTAATAAAAATCATCAAATTAACTTTAACCAACACGAATTCCAAGGTGAGATGTGAGAATGGCTCGCTTTCAGTATACCAACAAGGAAATGGTTGACACGCACCCTGCCTATTATGCATCAAATGACAACGGGGGATAAGCCTCGCTGCTTTTTGTCGTCCAGACCCTAATTGCTGCCAACCTCATCATTCATCTTCGTGTTAATTGGCAGTCGACTGTGTGAGGGACAATGAATGAAAACCCTCATGTGACAGTAGTGCGCATATTTCACCACCAGTTGAGTGTCAATATTTGTACCAGCATTGTTGGCAGATATTTATTTGCGCTGTATGCGCTTCATCTTGTTCTCAGTGGTGAGGAATGCCACCATTTCTCGGTAGAATCACTGCCTGGATTATTGGAAGATATTCCTGTAGTCATTCGGCAGCGAATATGGCTGCGTTGTAATGATGCTCCACTGTATTTAATTCGCCATGTCATGCAGCACTATGATCCTTTATCCAGGAACGAGGAATAGCTCGTGGTGAGCCAGTTAAATGGCTTCCACACTCGGCCAATATAACTCCCATATACTTTTCTGTTATATGAAGATCAAAGTAGAAGGGGGGGTATTGAAGATTTACTGCAGTCAAATCACTGGGCATATGATTTCTTCCATTTAGGTGTAGTATTTCATTCCTTTTAAAATATGTCACTCTTTGAATGCACCATCATGTGGCGGGAATGATGCATGTTTGCGCATGTTAAATAATAAAGAACGTTACTGGGACCAACAGACAAGAGGAGAAATAATTGCATTCCTTGACTGACAGGTGTGTCTTAATTACTTTATTTGCAATTACTGCTGCTTAATAAACAAATAATGGAAGAATAATATTCGGTGCGAGTCGAACGAAGAAACTTGTGCAGATATGTTGATTCCCATAGGAAACCTGTGATATTTGTCCCGAATGAGTAAATTTATAATACCAATATAAATGGACATTATAAATTTTCCAGCTAACTCATTCCTGGTTGCCAGCTTTTCACCGTATGTGCTAAGTTGGGCTCATCATTTGGTACTTAGCATACCCAACAAGACGCATGGTTAGTGCGTACCATGGAGCCATGCGTCTTGGTGGGTGTGCTAAGTACCAACTGATGAGCCCAACTTAGCACATGGGGCGAAACGCTGGCAACCAGGAATGAGTTAGGTGGAAAATTTATAATGTCCAATAACGAACCATTTATATTGGTATTTGTAGTGATTATTTGAAATTGAAAGATTGGGAATTTTATATCATGTATTTATTTATTGTTTATATTTTCTGCGTTGGTTTATATTTTCTGTGTGTGAATTTTGGAATTATTTGATTTTGACATGGCTTCAAGAATGTTTGGTTGTCATGAAAAATTGAAGTAAGATGAAATAATTATGAAACATACTCTAGTACATGCGCTAGATCAGGATGGGATGATTCCAGGAGTTTCCCTTTTCATCATATTGCATTAGTTTCCAAATTTCTCGATGCTACTCGGTGTTCTTTATCAGCATCTTTTGCTGGGCCCTTATTGCATAGAATAACAGTAGTTGTGATTGGCGGACGAAGGAAAATGCGGACGCTCATTGGTCGTTTTACGATTTCCTAATTTCCGGAGAGGAGCTCGTGGCTAGCGCCAAGCTTTGCTGAGCCGTCTTTGAATTGTGATCATTGAAGGGAGAGGTTGCCTTCTCCAGGTGACGGATCTTCTTGGCCCCTCCAATAGGTAAGCACTTAGTTGTTTTTCATCTTTCCCGTATTTATCTTCAAATGTAGTGTTCCGTTTAATTTCTTTTGCCGGAGCTTACCCTTTTTTCCTTCTGTCGCCAAATTTTTCTTAAAATCACTTAGCTTTCTGGCAAGTCATATCATATTTGTGTTAAGAGACAGTTCCCATTTCTGATGTTTTGTAAATTAGATATTCAATGCCTTTCAATGTAATTGTAAAGTGTAACTTTCCTCTTGGGACTGTCTCATTTATTCTGCGTCATTCTGGAGTATTCACATTTAGGAGGCCACCTTTGTCAGAAGTGTTTTTGAGGGAGCTGCCTCCTGAAGGTGCTCTGTGCCAAGATTATCATTTTAAAGTTGTATTTTCCTTTTTTATATGTATATTTTTATGACCGTATAATGTTATTCTGCGTCATCTTAGAATATTCACAATTAGGATGGGCACCCTTTCTCAGAAGTGTTTTTGAGGGGGCTGCCTCCTTAAGGTGCCCTGCACTAGGATAAATATCTTAAATGTTGTTCTCCTTTCTTACATGTACATCCTTATGATTGTATAATGTTACTTTCCTTTTTCTTTCCAACAGTATTATGTGATTTAAATGTTTCGCCATGAACGGTGGAACTTTGTGTGAGATGTTCTGGCCTAAGCTTACGTAACTGAAATTGTACCCTCTGGGTAAATTTGTAATTATTTTTGGAAACTATTTTCGATTTTTAAAGGTGTAATTTTGTTGATTATTTGCGCTTTGATTTCCATCTAAATGTTAAGTAAACTTATTGAATTGGAATCACCATCGATTTTGCTTTTTCAGCATTGCCAGTACCTTTCACCGCCTGGATATGGTTCCTAGCTGCTTCCCACCCATCCTTCCTTAGCCATCATGTTGCTTAACCTGATTGTTTCTGTTTATTTTCTGCGCTTAATGTACGGATGGTTTTAAATTTGTGTATGCCTTCATTATTATTATTATTATTATTATTATTATTATTATTATTATTATTATTATTACTTGTAGTCACATTATCTCGAGTGCGGCTATAGTATTATAAATTTGCTTATTGGGACAAATATTTCAGGTTCCCAATGGGAATCAACATCTATGACATCTGATGGCCAAGCAGGCGTCAATATTTGGTATTGAGACAAAGTCTCTCATAGTACATTGGCACTGCTGGTGGCTTCAAGTAGCCTATACAGTGACCTCCACGGTATGCACTAGCCATGCATCTTCGTGGGTGTGCTAAGTACCAACTGATGAGCCCAACTTAGCACATGGAGCAAAATGCTGACAACCAGGAATGAGTTAGCTGGAAAATTTTAATGTCCAATAATGGACCATTTATATTGGTATTATAAATTCACTCATTCGGGACAAATATTTCAGGTTCCCTATGGGAATCAACGTCTATGACATCTGATGGCCAAGCAGGCATCAATATTTGGTAATGAGACAAAGTACATAGTACATTTACACTCCCGGTGGCTTCAAGTAGCCTACGCAGTGACCTCCACGGTATGCACTAGCCTTGCGTCTTGGTGGGTGTGCTAAGTACCAACTGATGAGCCCAACTTAGCACACGGAGCGAAATGCTGGAAAATTTATAATGTCCGATAACGGACCATTTATATTCGTATTAGAAACTTGTGCAGTCGCTCAGAGTATTATTATCCCTGTATCCGTACACCCTACTGTGTTTCCCTTCCCGGAAGCACAGCAGCAGGCAGTGATTTGACTCTGACACAGCAAATATGGCAAGTTCATCAATTGAAAAAGCACACCCAGAAGTAATAAAGTATCCTAATTTTCTCTAAAAGAAAAATTCTCTCCACCAATTCGATGGCACCATCGTTCCTCATATAATACAAAGAGCATTCCTGATTTTTTTTGGGGGGGGGTATAATTTAGATACACTCTGTATAATCAATAGAAGTCCTCCAGCAAAATTGTTTGTTTACCTTGAAAATTGTAGCAAATATCTTTATCTTTCATACTTGGTACATATTGTTAGAAAGTAAAAGGATTTAGTTTTTATCATGTAACTGCATACAATTTAGATTGATTCTGCATCATAGTGGTAGAGTGTTGGCCTGTGGATTCCAGGATTATGTTGTTCTTGAAGGGTGGAAAAAGTCCATTCAACACTTCATGTTGTACAATTTCAGCATGTAAAAGTTCTCTGATGACATATTTGGTGTTTACCTATTAAAATTAAAAATCTTCCATACATGGCTGACAGAGTTCTGGTTTCTCTGATATCCAGCAGAGTAAAACATCATCATCATCATCATCATCATCAGCCAATTCTATCATTACAAGATGTAGCCTCTTTAAGTCATGAACTCAGGTAAGTCTATAGCAGAACTCTCCAAGTAGAACGGTCTCAAGCAGTTCTCTGCCAGGTAGCACCAGCTGTTCTCTTGATGTGTTTGTCCCATCTGTCCGGCGGTCTTCCTCTAGGCTTATGATGATCTCTTGGACTCCATTCGAACACTAGCTTCGTCCATCTGTCATCTTCCCTTCAATCAATATGTCCAGCCCCTTGTCATTTTAAGGTGGCTATTCTCTCAAGAATGTCATTAACTTTTGTGATTGATCTGATGTCATCTGCTCTCTTCTTATCTTTCCTTGTAAAACCCAGCATTGACCTTTCCATGCTTCTCTGCACTGTCCTAAGTTTCCCTTTCGTAAAATCGTTCAGTGTCCAGGTCTTAGAGCCATAAGTCAGCACAGGTAGAATGCACTGATCATAAACTATTTTCTTCAGATTTACTGGCATATTTGATCTGAAGACAGTTGAGTTTCTTCCATACGAGTAAAACAGAACATCAAAATTTACGAAGTGCGTACTATATTGTTTTACACTTTATTCTTTCTACCCAAATGAAGTACATTGCACATCAGTGGTTACGTCCACGTTCTCAACATAATCTCCTTGTAACTGTATGCACTTTTGCCATCGAATTGTCAGTCTCTCCAGACCTTCCTAAAACCATTCTTACCGGGCGAGTTGGCCGTGCGCGTAGAGGCACGCGGCTGTGAGCTTGCATCCGGGAGATAGTAGGTTCGAATCCCACTATCGGCAGCCCTGAAGATGGTTTTCCGTGGTTTCCCATTTTCACACCAGGCAAATGCTGGGGCTGTACCTTCATTAAGGCCACGGCCACTTCCTTCCAACTCCTAGGCCTTTCCTATCCTATTGTCGCCATAAGACCTATCTGTGTCGGTGTGACGTAAAGCCCCTAGCAAAAAAAAAAAAAAAAAAAACCATTCTTTCAGGGTGCTGCTTACCCATGCCTTGACAGCTGTGTCCAGTTCTGCAAAATCCACAAAACGGTGACCATGCAGAGGTTTCTTCATGTTCCCGAACAGGTGATAATCACTTGGGGCCAACTGATGGCACTGTTTGACATATCTTTGGCGGTGAACTGCCCCTATGCTTCCAGTACATCAATTGTTGTTTTGTTTGTGACTCATGGTAATAGAGCCTTGTCTCATCACCAGTCCCAAGCCTAGCCATGAAGTTGGCTGTATCTTGATCATGGCGTTGCAAAAGTTCTCTGCACATTTCCACACACCTCTGCTTTTCGTCTGCAGACAAGAGCCTAGGCACCCATGTGGATGACACCTATCCCAACTGTAAGTGGCCGAGCACAATCCGCTGCAGGGTGTTTCAGCTAATTCCCGTGGTTGCCTCCCATTTCCGTAAATGTGATGCATTTGTTTCCTTGGATGGCCTGTTCAACTCGGGCAATGTTGGCCCTTCCTTCCACCGAGTTGTAAACCGTTTTCTGTGAGGGCGCGTGTTCTCCACAGACTGCCACCAAGCGCCAATGAATTTCTGCAGTGGTCACACCTTCTTTCTATAGGAACCAAGACGTAGGCCTATAGTGCTGTACCTGACAGTTGCTTTCAATGTTGTCTGCTCATATGCTGATAGTGTTGTTATGAAATAGCTATGACAAGTGCATTCGTTGGCCCATGTGTGTGTGCTACTACCAAACGGTGGAACAAGACACTAATTACACGTCACCACCTTCAAAAGTGAAATGTGAACCATTCCTGGACGTACAAAAAAATAAAGTGTAAAACAATATAGTATGACCCTCGTACATGCAGGCAGCCTGAATGGGGTCCAACAGTCACTGAAGCCATGTGATTTACTAACATATGTCCACCTTCTAGCCATTACTCAACAGGGCTGTTGATTTTAGATGTCATCAGTTAACCTGTTCATAAATAGTGCATGGGTCTTTTACTGTGATGCAGAATCGATCTAATCTGTACACAGTTACATAATATACATCAATTCTGTCTATAGTGCAACTTACAAACATGATAAAGTAAGAAAATAACTTTCTAACAGTACCGTATGTACTAAGAATGAAAGATAATGGTAGCCAAAATATATAACATTCTCAGAAAAGTTTTTTCTTCAGTTTACTTTATGTCACATTGACACAGAAATGTTTTGTGGTGACTATGGGAAACATAAGGGCTAGGAGTGGGAAGGCAGCCACCATGGCCTTAATTAAGGTACATCCCCAGTATTTACCTGGTG
This sequence comes from Anabrus simplex, assembly GCF_040414725.1. Classification (NCBI taxonomy): domain Eukaryota; kingdom Metazoa; phylum Arthropoda; class Insecta; order Orthoptera; family Tettigoniidae; genus Anabrus; species Anabrus simplex. The sequence continues at coordinate 42,084,057 of NC_090266.1, read as the reverse complement.
TGGAAATTGGAAACCACTGAAAATCACCTTCAGGGCTGCCGAGATTGAGGTTTGAACCCATTATCTCCTGAATGCAACTAATGGGTACGTGACTCAAAACATGCAGACAGTTGCTCAGTCTCCAAGAACAGACACAATTAGAATCACACAATTTATACCATCACATCATACTGTAACAGGAACGCCCGTACTTCAGTTTATCGGAGAGCATGAGGAACGACAAGGCGTGTACGGCCCATGCTAAGAGAGTAAGAGAGAAGGGTAGTGAAAGAAAAATTCATGATTAAGTGGATCCTTCAGTTTATTCAATAAATAGGCAAATAATTATGTCACCTTTTATAGCTGAATTGTAGATTTGTCCCTGAGGGCGTAAAGAGGACGTTGTCCCGCGGCGGCTGCGTCGTCTTGCGGTCGGCGTCGGCGTTGTCTTCCGTCGTTGGTGTTTGTATTAGTGTTGATGACTCGAACCAGAGGCAGGAACGGGGAAATGTGGAGCTTCCACATTTGACGTCATGGGGTACTGGTGTGACACTTCCCTATGGCGAAGCACGCCGAAATAGTTCCCACAGTAGCAAGGATAAAGTTAGAGTCACAGTTCGTATTGGGAATAATACGCAAATGAAACAATCTAGAACCTTCCGAGGTGCGGTGATCAAGCACTTCATAAAGAAAATTAAATTTATCGAGTACAGTCTCTACACTGTACTCCACCAGCATAATACATTTGTTGAAATAAATGATAGTCCAAATTCCCGTGCGTCGTAATTTTCAGATTAACACTGGCACTTAAGATCATAATGCAACACAGTTCAACGGATAGACATAGTCTTTAAATGAAATTGGGGCTGGCTAGAAATACTACCGCTGCTTTCACACAGTCTTTGAACGAAATTAATGCTGGCACAGTTAATGCAAGAACACAGTCTTTAAACGAATCCAAAGCTGGCACAGTTTATGTGAGAACACAGTCTTTAAATGAATTCAAGCTGGCGAGAACACAGTCTTTAAACGAATTCAAAGCTGACACAATTAATGCAAGAACACAGTCTTTAAACGAATTCAAAGCTGGCACAGTTTATGTGAGAACACAGTCTTTAAATGAATTCAAGCTGGCGAGAACACAGTCTTTAAACGAATTCAAAGCTGACACAATTAATGCAAGAACACAGTCTTTAAACGAATTCAAAGCTGGCACAGTTTATGTGAGAACACAGTCTTTAAATGAATTCAAGCTGGCGAGAACACAGTCTTTAAACGAATTCAAAGCTGACACAATTAATGCAAGAACACAGTCTTTAAACGAATTCAAAGCTGGCGAGAACACAGTCTTTAAATGAATTCAAGCTGGCGAGAACACAGTCTTTAAACGAATTCAAAGCTGACACAATTAATGCAAGAACACAGTCTTTAAACGAATTCAAAGCTGGCACAGTTTATGTGAGAACACAGTCTTTAAATGAATTCAAGCTGGCGAGAACACAGTCTTTAAACGAATTCAAATATACAGCCGGATCGAGAGACGAATTATGTCGCGACGGCTTACTTGCACACGCTCGCTGACTCACGGCTTACTGCCGACTCACTCCACTCTCTGCCTTCAGCACACTGCCGTCGCATACCGCGCACTCCCTCTGCTTTACTGCAGGCTCTCTGCTTACATTCTGCCTTACCCCAGGCTGGCGACTCGCTTATATTTCGTTCATGCAGCAATGGAACACGAAGGAACCTTCTGCGTGACGTCGCTTGTCCTTGGCCGGTGTTCTAGAAAGTCGCGAACTTGCTCGCAGTTTCCACTATGCCTGTGCGCTCGGCGCAAGCTTACGGTCGGGTATTAGCGAGCTCCACTTAATAAAAGAATGAAACGTGAATGCTCGTAGGGCGTTACCGTTTCATCTCCCCCCCTGCTCGGGAAAAAGAAAATTGCTGGGCGATTTTCTTTTCGCTCATCTCTTAGTAAAGTATTTCAAAAACTTGAACAGTCTTCTCACTATAGCCAGAGGATTAATGTAAAGTGTGACGCATTTTGATATGATTCCATCACTCTCCATCTGTTTAATAATGACCCGTGCTTCTTCCAAGTACTTCATGGGTATCGGATAAGGCCGTTTCTTATAAGGTGATGTGTCAGTAACATCTAAGTGGTGCTTGAAACCCTTAATGACTCCAGGTTTCTCAGAAAATACATCTGGAAACTTCTTAAAAAGCTCTTGGATTGCCTTTATTACTTTATCATCATCGTAATCTGGGCTTTCAGCTACATTGGCGTAAAGCGTGAAGTTGTAGTGGTCCTCGTTAAACTCATCATCGATAATGGACGTCATCTGGTCCTCTACGGGTCCCACTTCCTCGGGTCGCCCCTCTTCGTGGACGCTTTCTTCGACAGGCGGAGCCTCGCTCACCTTGCCTTCTACTATGCCCACCGGGGTCTCACATTCCGGATTCTTCACGTCATTATAAGTAACCAACTGTAGCCCTACAGATTCGACGTGGAAAAATTTAATCACATTAGCGGGATAATCAATGATTCCCCCATGTTGAATGAGAAAGTCTGATCCAAGAATTAAGTCAAATTTCATTTGTGTCAAAATCAAAAATAGATGTTGGAACTTAACACCACCAATTTCTAACTCAAGAAACGCTTGGAATTTGCATTTAATAGCTTTGTCAGGAACTATGCCTTTAACCTTAACTTGAGCAACCGGCAAGATGGAGATGTAGGTCGTCTCCTGCGCCACATCTATTAATTTCTGCGAAATTAGTGAGGCTTGCGATCCCGAGTCTACTAGAGAGTGGACAATCATATTGCCTAACTTAATGATAATGATCGGTAAGCCGCGTTGTATCTGAGGCTGTCGTGGTGTTGAATCCTCATATAGTAAATCTGCATCCTCTAAATACCAATGGTTAATGAGTGCGCTACATACTACTTCTCCTCCCTCCGGGTTTTCAGGCAGTCTCTTTATTGCTTCGACAAAGTTTTTTTTTTGTACCCGTAGTTCTTGGATCCATTTCCGTTCTCTCATTTCTTCTCTGTATCTCTGCCTGGTATTCCAAAGAAGCTGCTCCAGGTAAGCCCTCTTCCCTGTTCTTATTCCTTACATATTCCGTAGTCTCTCTCCAACGTTTCTCTAATTCTTCCCGCTGGGAGTTCCTATTATCATTGGGTTGATTAGCTGCCTGCCTCCATGAAGGTCCAGGTTGAAACTTAGCCCTCCCTTCGTAGGGGCGATTCCTAGATCTTCTATACCGAAACGGAATATCTCGGCGAGTTTCTCTTTCTTCTCGCGGTTCTAGATTTACTTGAACCGGAGTCTTCATTTCCGTAAAGTTGGTTGTAGTTTCTTTGGTTCGACCTGCTTTTGCTGCGCTCTGAGTGTGCGCAGTATCGAGTTTCCTCAGGACATCATCGAGCTGCTCCAAGTCCTGGACGTTTGCTGCCACCAATATTTCCTGAACATTTGGTGGAAATTGCAGCGTTATGACCTGAATAAGTTCTTGCTCCGGTAAAGGAGGATCGAAAAACTGCATCTTTTTAAGCTGAGATATAAGATAATCCGAATATCGCGAGGAATTAACGGACGTGTTATACTTTCTAGAGTATAATTGAAGTTTTATCAGGTGCTGAGCCTCAGCACTCCAAAATCGTCTAAGTAAGGCTTCCTTAAACTCTTCGTAAGTGTTAATGCTGAATTTAAAAGCGGTAAACCACATTAACGCCTTGCCTTCTAACAATCGAGACGCTATTCGTAAACGACGGTCGGTCTTAACGTGATTTTCTTGAAAGAACTCTTCGAGGTTGAGGAGAAACTCCTTAGCAGTATACTCCTCTTTCCCCGAAAATTTGGCTGGTTTTTCCTCAGTTATTTTAAAAATTGTGGAAACATTCATGGATTCTCCACTAGTGTTGTGAAGGCTAGATGATGAAACATCCTGTTCGATTTGCGATACTTTGCTGTTGAGAGCTTCTATACCCCCTTGGAGTTCAAGTTTTAGGGTTTTAATTTTCCCCTGTACGGAATTCTCAATTTCCTTGACCTCCTTCTCTATGTCGGTCTTGACTTCTGCTACATCGCGACAGATACGAGTAATCTGCGTGTGAGCATTATCTAACTGAGTCTTGACACGTTTGTCGGCCTCCTCTTGCTGACTTTTCAGAAGAGTAATTTCGTTTCCCAACTTCACGAAATTATTTTTAACAGATTCATGAAGTTTGTCTTGAATAGACGCGATTTTAGTTTGCGCAAGAGATAATTGAGCATGGGATTCTTGAAATTCTTCCTTTAAGCTTTCTACTTCTTTAAGGACTTCCTGAGAAGAAGACGGGAAAGCGAGTTTTAAGTCCTCCGCCACTTGTGATTTTATATCTTGCTTAATGGTTTCTAAGTCACGTGTTAATCTTTCATTTATTTCCGTAAACTTAGAATCCATTCTTTTGTTAGATTCTTTAAATCGTTTTTCAATTTCGGCACCTGCACTATTGAGCCTACGTTCCAAATTATTATTAACTTCTGCAAACTTTTGATCAACAGATTCTGTCAATTTTACAATGTTGGCATCATTAGCCTCCCTTAGTTGAGTGATACTACGATTAGTTACTTCATTAGCCTCCCTTAGTTGAGTGATATTACGATTAGTTACTTCATTAGACTCCTTAAGTTGACCTATACTAGCCTTAGTGGCTTCCATACGACTTTCCAAGGCCGCGTTAGATTCTTTAAGTTGAGCTCCTAAAGTATTATTAGATTCAGCAATCCTACGCCCGAGATTAGTGTTACTTTCCGTAATCCTGTCATTTAGACTGATTTTTAAAGCCTCAATGGCAGCTAGTATGTTTTCCATATTAATGTAGTTATTTTCACAAAATGCAGAAAATACAATCATTCACTTCATACGTAAAATCACCATTATTGTCCAATGGTAAAGTTCAAAATCTCACCAACACAAAATATCAAACACTTGTGCATAAAATTAAATATCACCATTATTGTCCAATGGTAAAGTTCAAAATCTCACCAACACAAAATATCAAACACTTGTGCATAAAATTAAATATCACCATTATTGTCCAATGGTAAAGTTCAATGTTTCACTGACATAAATATCAAAAATTTATATGAGACTGTGCATAAATATTACGCCTGAAATGTTTTACATAACAAGAGAAAAAAAATAATCACTTGTGCCATAAACTTAATCAGAGTTCTGTGCCAAAAGTTTAAAAATTCGTCAAAGTCATTGAATTGAACTTCGTAAAATTTTAACACATTCACTGAACTGGAATTAACGTACGTACTATGCACTTTTATTTGAATTGGTAAGTTAAGATATCACTGATTTCAAAGTTAATTTTTATCACTTTACTCTCTTTAATCTGGCCCCAACGTCACGGGTGCCACTATTCACTCTCTTTAATCTGGCCCCAACGTCATGGGTGCCACTATTCACTACCTTCTCTCTGTAACAGGAACGCCCGTACTTCAGTTTATCGGAGAGCATGAGGAACGACAAGGCGTGTACGGCCCATGCTAAGAGAGTAAGAGAGAAGGGTAGTGAAAGAAAAATTCATGATTAAGTGGATCCTTCAGTTTATTCAATAAATAGGCAAATAATTATGTCACCTTTTATAGCTGAATTGTAGATTTGTCCCTGAGGGCGTAAAGAGGACGTTGTCCCGCGGCGGCTGCGTCGTCTTGCGGTCGGCGTCGGCGTTGTCTTCCGTCGTTGGTGTTTGTATTAGTGTTGATGACTCGAACCAGAGGCAGGAACGGGGAAATGTGGAGCTTCCACATTTGACGTCATGGGGTACTGGTGTGACACTTCCCTATGGCGAAGCACGCCGAAATAGTTCCCACAGTAGCAAGGATAAAGTTAGAGTCACAGTTCGTATTGGGAATAATACGCAAATGAAACAATCTAGAACCTTCCGAGGTGCGGTGATCAAGCACTTCATAAAGAAAATTAAATTTATCGAGTACAGTCTCTACACTGTACTCCACCAGCATAATACATTTGTTGAAATAAATGATAGTCCAAATTCCCGTGCGTCGTAATTTTCAGATTAACACTGGCACTTAAGATCATAATGCAACACAGTTCAACGGATAGACATAGTCTTTAAATGAAATTGGGGCTGGCTAGAAATACTACCGCTGCTTTCACACAGTCTTTGAACGAAATTAATGCTGGCACAGTTAATGCAAGAACACAGTCTTTAAACGAATCCAAAGCTGGCACAGTTTATGTGAGAACACAGTCTTTAAATGAATTCAAGCTGGCGAGAACACAGTCTTTAAACGAATTCAAAGCTGACACAATTAATGCAAGAACACAGTCTTTAAACGAATTCAAAGCTGGCACAGTTTATGTGAGAACACAGTCTTTAAATGAATTCAAGCTGGCGAGAACACAGTCTTTAAACGAATTCAAAGCTGACACAATTAATGCAAGAACACAGTCTTTAAACGAATTCAAAGCTGGCACAGTTTATGTGAGAACACAGTCTTTAAATGAATTCAAGCTGGCGAGAACACAGTCTTTAAACGAATTCAAAGCTGACACAATTAATGCAAGAACACAGTCTTTAAACGAATTCAAAGCTGGCGAGAACACAGTCTTTAAATGAATTCAAGCTGGCGAGAACACAGTCTTTAAACGAATTCAAAGCTGACACAATTAATGCAAGAACACAGTCTTTAAACGAATTCAAAGCTGGCACAGTTTATGTGAGAACACAGTCTTTAAATGAATTCAAGCTGGCGAGAACACAGTCTTTAAACGAATTCAAATATACAGCCGGATCGAGAGACGAATTATGTCGCGACGGCTTACTTGCACACGCTCGCTGACTCACGGCTTACTGCCGACTCACTCCACTCTCTGCCTTCAGCACACTGCCGTCGCATACCGCGCACTCCCTCTGCTTTACTGCAGGCTCTCTGCTTACATTCTGCCTTACCCCAGGCTGGCGACTCGCTTATATTTCGTTCATGCAGCAATGGAACACGAAGGAACCTTCTGCGTGACGTCGCTTGTCCTTGGCCGGTGTTCTAGAAAGTCGCGAACTTGCTCGCAGTTTCCACTATGCCTGTGCGCTCGGCGCAAGCTTACGGTCGGGTATTAGCGAGCTCCACTTAATAAAAGAATGAAACGTGAATGCTCGTAGGGCGTTACCGTTTCAATACAAAACTATCTTCTGAGAGTAACGTAGGTAATAGACACACATCATCATTATTCAAGTTCCAAACGTCACTTCCTGAAGTCCGATAAATATAATCAGTTGGAAAGTGCTCTAGCAAAATAGGTAGTTTAAGATGAAATTTGTAGGAAATAATGTTTCATTATATTCAGGAATGGAATAGTATAAAAAAGGTATAAAAATAATGTCAATTTAATTGTTTTTCATGATTAGTTTTCTAATTTTGCTTATTATTTGTTTCATTTTGTTGTATTTGGAAGTTGACAATTCAGTGAGTGTTCCTATTTATGTGTAAAATACAAGTTTAGAAGACATCTGAATGTGTCGTTTTTTCCCTCCATTCTTACTTTAGTGCTGTATAATATTATCTTATTTTAATTTTCTTAATTATTTTTGTTACAGATCATGACTTCTTCAACAACAGATTGATTAAATGAAAGGATCTATGATATTGTCTTTTTAAATACTTTTTTTAATGTGAACAATTTCATAGGAAAAGCATTTAAGTAACATATTTTGTATGCACACACATTCAAGAGATTTTTTTTCAATGTGATAGACATAGTTAAATATAATAAAAGGCATTACTTTTTGTAAGTATAACCTGTATTTTGTGGATGAAGCTGATCTGTGATATTGTCATTTTAAATACATTTTTCATGTGAGCAATTTCATAGTAAAAGGATTTAAGTAACATGTTTTGTATTCGCAAATATTCCTTCTCAGAAAAGAATGATCAGAGGTAAGGAGTTGTTAATCAATGTGATACATAAACATAGTTAAATATAATAATAGGAATTACTTCTCGTAAGTATAAACTGTATTTTGTGAATGAAACAGATCTGTAATATTGTCATTTTAGATACATTTTTAACATGAACCATTTTGATAGGACAAGGATTTAAGTAACATATTTTGTATGTACACATATTCACTCTCAGCAAAGAGTGTTCATAGGTCAAGAGATGTTCCTCGATGTGATATATAAATATAGTTAAATATAATAATAAGCATTACTTCTCCTAAGTATAAACTGTATTTTGTGGATAAAACTGATCTGTGATATTGTCATTTTAAATACAATTTCAATGTGAGCAATTTCATTGGAAAAGGATTTAAGTAACATATTTTGTATGTACACATATTCACTCTCAGCAAAGAGTGTTCATAGGTCAAGAGATGTTCATCGATGTGATATATAAATATAGTTAAATATAATAATAGGCATTACTTCTCGTAAGTATAAACTGAAATTGAGGATGATACTGATCTTTGATATTGTAATTTTAAATACATTTTTTATGTGAGCAATTTCATAGGAACAGGATTTAAGTAACATATTTTGTATTTGCAGATATTTGTTCTTAGGAAAGAGTGATCATAGGTAAGGAGTTGTTAACCAGTGTGATACATAAACATAGTTAAATATATTAATAGGTAATACTTCTTGTAAGTATAAACTGTATTTTGTGGATGAAACTGATCTGTAATATTGTCATTTTAATACATTTTTAATGTGACCAATTTCATTGGAAAAGGATTTAAGTAACATATTTTGTATGTACACATATTCACTCTCAGCAAAGAGTGTTCATAGGTCAAGAGATGTTCCTCGATGTGATATATAAATATGGTTAAATATAATAATAAGCATTACTTCTCGTAATTATAAACTGAATTTTGAGGATGAAACTGATCTGTGATATTGTCATTTTAAATACATTTTTCATGTCAACAATTTCATTGGAAAAGGATTTAAGTTACATATTTTGTATGTACAGATATTCATTCTCAGGAAAGTGTTATTGGTCAATGTGATATATAAACATAGTTAAATATAACAGTAGGCATTACTTCTCATAAGTATAAACTGTATATTGTGGATGAAAGTGAGTGATGCTAGCCTCGAGATGATGGAATTGTGCCATTCAAAGTAATTTGGAGACTTGTGAACACACAACAAATTGTCAGCAAAGTTATTTCTGGTCTTGAATGTAATGAGGGAACTATTCACTGTTCATATTTCAAATTTTAATTCTTACTTGTTTTGCAATATCAGTTTATTAAACAAGTTTAATGTTGGCTCTTACCTTATCATAAATCAGAGACTATTAATTCTACAGAGGTAATAAAAATATGTTGTTTATTTCAATAATTGTAGCTGTATGGTTGGCAGAAATTTATTTGTTGTAAAAAAAAAAAACAACTTTGTTTTCATAGCCATATGAGAAGTATGTGTGGCACATCTTGACAAGAATATCTCACTTATACTTGAGTGTGGTGACATTGAAGTAATATTTGAACAACGATATATAAAAATTGACCAATACCAAATTAACAAAAATGATTTCCTTTATTAACTCAGTGAAAGAGTTAATCCTCCCCTGACATTACAAATATTATTTACTAATGATTAAGTTATAACTATGCACACTCATCTCAGTTATCATCAAATCATCGTATATATAATACCAACAGTATTAAGATTTGGTGCAGTGCAGTTTTTATAAAGATAATTGCATTTAGTAAATGGCTTCTTCTCTTTATTGATTTTATAAAATTCTTGCAACACTGAAGTTGTGCAGGATATTTTTTATTATGTACAATACATATTCATATTCTTTATCAGCAAACTGTGCACATCAGTGAAGATTTGTTTGTTGAAGTGATATACATACATAGTTAAATATAATAATAGGCATTACTTCTTATAAGAATATACTGTACATTATGGATGAAACTGACTGATACTTAGTCCATTGATGCTATCCTCGAGATGACTGAATTGTGCCATTCAAACTACTGTATTCTGGAGACTTGAGAATATGCAGCGTATTAGCAGCAACTTCTTTCTGGCCTTCAGAGTGATGAAGGAACTACTATTTACTCTGTATTTTTCAAAAATTAATGCTTATTTTTTATGTAAATCAGATTGTTAAACAAGTTTAATTTAACCTCTCCCCTGGTCATAAATAGGAGACTACTTAGTTCCACAGACTTAATAAAAATGTGTTGTGTTTATTTTGGTAATTGTAGCTCTGTGGTTGGTTGAAATTTATTTTTTGTCAAAACAAACCCTTTGTTTTCATAGCCATAAGACAAGTATGTATGACTCATTTTGACAAGAATATTTCTCTTATACTTGAGTGTGATGGCATTCAAGTAGTTTACATGCAGTGATATACCAATATTAACCAATGTTAAATTAACACCAAAGATTATTTCAGTACAACTGTTAATCCTCCCATATCATTATCAATATTATTTGCTAATGCTTACAGAATTTAAGTTATAACTACACACACTCTTCTCAGGTTACTGTCACTTCCTCATGTCTATAATTCCAATAGTATTAAGTTCTGATGCAGTGAGGTTTTGATATACACAGTTCAATAAAATTAGGGGAACATGTTTTTGAACATATGCCATGCTCCACAAAACAATACCTCACACCCAGGTATATTACCAACTAAACTTTTATTCCTTACCGCTGAAGTATACAAAAGAACATAGATGGATTCGCGTTCATTTTCAGAACTGAACAGTCCTCCAGGTGGACTTTTATCACAATTGAAGAGCTTCAGTATGGTGTATGTCCTCCATGAGCATTTAACACTCCTTGGCACCTAAATGGCATGCTCCGTATAAGTCAACAGAGGTCACGTTGTGGTATCAGGTCCCATTCTTCAATGAGTGCCTCTTCGAGGTCTCTGAGAGTCCATGGTGAAACAGGATGCCCACGAACACTTTTTTCAAGCCTACCCTACATATGCTTGATGGGATTAAAGTCGGGACTCACTGCTGGCCATTCCATTTCTTGAATGTCCAATTCTCGCAAGACAGCTCTGGTGATGCGTGCTACATGAGACCTGGCATTGTCGTGCATGAGTACAAATTCAGGCACAACATCGTATGCAACAACCAACACATGCTGTAGCAGTATCTGCTCAATGTACGCCGCAGCGGTAAGATTACCACGGATGACGACAAGATCCATACGGCCATCAATAATGATTCCACCCCACATTATCAGAGAACCTTGTCTGAATCGGTCGCCTTCCTGGACAATATTTGGCATATACTGCTTACCATGGCATCTCCATACATGTTGACGTCCATCACGCTGAGTCAGGGGAAATCTGGACTCGTCTGTGAACAACATAGGTCTCCATTGGTGAATTTGCCAGTTGACGTGGGTACAGGCATACAGAAGGCGAGCTGCGTGATGTTGCTGCATTAAACGGGGCACTCAAACAGGACATCTGGGTCATAAGGACACTTCTCTTAACCTGTTCCTTACTGTCTAGCCAGACACCTTGACTCCAGTGACCCTCCTGAGATCTTGTTGCAGTTCTCTGGCAGTTCTGAACAATGCCGCTACGCACAGTATTGGTCATCCCGTGGGGTTGTCATGCGTTCACAACCTTGTCCAACCCTCTTTGTGAACTGGCCTGTCTCATTGTGGTGATTCCACAAGCATTGAATAACTGACGGGGAGTCATTGAGATCCTCAGGAACACAACGAATAGTCCATTTTTCCTGGATCAAAGTGTTGGCCCTTGTGACTTGAACCTCATTATGATGTTTCATGGGATGTGCTGGTTTATGTACAACATGCTCAAATGACCGCAGTAGCCTGTGTACCTCACAAAACACATGGACGCACCATTTTTCACATTGCTTTCAGGGGTCACCTGATAGTTTAATGCATGGCACGCCTACAGATAGAGTATAACTTCCAGTTGACCTACCCTGAGTAGCTAAGATCTCAAGGTATGCTGTACAACCACAACAACCCCATCTACCAAATTAACATTCACGTATGAGACATTACAAAATATGTTTCCCTAATTTTTTTGAACTGTGTAGTTATTTGGTTTTTAGTAAAAGGCTTTTTTTTCTTCATTGATGTTATTATATCTCCTTGCAACACTGAATCCTTAAAATGAAAGAGATTGATTGAATAATCTTATAAGTGTTCATAAATATTTCATTTTATTTCACCATATGTTCCTCAGAGAACTGCAGGTGTGTTTTCTATTTTAGTGTTGTTTCTACTGTTAAAACCAATTTTATATAGTCATTGTTTTGGTAGAAGTTAAGAATTGCAAATTTGGCTGTTTTATTGATGAACGTCTTTTATAAGTAGATAAAATTATAAAATATAAGTTATAATCCATTTCTATAGGAAAAGGCCTCGAGCATATGTCCATAGTTTCACTTCATTAGCCAAGTAAAGCCACTAAGAGAACTCGGTGAATTAAAAAAAAAAAAAATTCTTTGTTTCGTGTCAAATGGATTCCAAGATAAAAGTGCAATAATAAATATAACACTGAACATTGTCCATCAAATAAACCTGCAGTATCTTTTAAGTAATCTTAGACATGCCATCTGCTAGAAAGACAACATTTTACTTTCATTTTAATTGAGAAGTTTGTTCTTTTGTAAGTTTTTCTCTTTTGTAGAACTTTGACCTACTTGGTTTGGAGAGTTTTATGTTTCTTTTCTGAAAATATATAATTATTAGTGAGAACTTGAACAGTATTTTTTTATATCCCTCCTATTTTTAAGTTATCATTGAAACCCATTTTTTAAATTTTTTCTTCATGAATGAACCAGTATTACTAGTAGTTATATCCGCAGCCTGTTGGTTTATTTTTCATCACTGCCAATATCACAATGAAAACAGCAGCCCTACAGTTTACTAGCAAATTTTCAAACACATGAAATGTATAGAGCTATTTTCCATAATGTCCCAAGTCCATGAAGCAACAATGATCTCATCATTAGCTTCTCACAAAGGTGGTATTGTTTCTAATCCTTGACAATGCCTGGGTGATTTTTGAAATGAATGGTCAAATTCCTTTGTTTCAGATTCCACTTAGAACTGAAAGTCCTTTGGCTATGATCATGATATAAATCATTACTTAGAATTACAAACTTGGTTGTTAGCTTTTTGTACCTTGAAGTAAGATTTTAAACATGATATTTACCTATCCTCTCCTGAAATACCTTGGAGATTAGTGACTTTCTTATTATTACAATAGCTTACTCATCCCCTCTGTTTACTCTTGACAGCAAAGCTCAGCAAGTGAAAATTTCATGATTGGGACCAGTATATACAGTATGCTGAAGGGCACAAGCATTCAAAATGCAGAATGTGTATCACTGTGGGTAAGAATGTGTACTTCTTATCTAATTTTAAAAAAAACACAAAGTTATAGTATTTAGTTATAAAAGTTAGTTATAAAAGCAAGACAAAGGCAATTTCTGAGACATTTCTAAAGCTGTATAGAAAGATACCGTACATTGGATCTGTAGTCGAGCTTTGCACTTCATGCACTCGTACAGGTTTCTACGGCATGGCTATAGCTGATGACCACTTCCATCCTGCCTAATGTCGTCACTCAGACATCAGTAGCTCGTTTCTTATTTTTTCATCACATGAGAAGGAGTAATGAGGCAGTTCATCGTTATTCTATTTTCTCAAATTGTACCATACCATCAGTATCCTCTGTGAAGTGGTATCCCTGTAGATAAAAGGTACAGCCGGAAAGGCAAACTCTGTATGTCTTCACAAAGCTCATCTAGCATGGATACCAGTACCACTGGAGATGCACATTCCCTGAAGGTGTTTTCAATTAGTTGTTCCCATTTGTATTTTTACATTGGCAGACATCAGTGTTTATTAATAACAAGGAGTATTAAAGCACCCCAGACCTTGTAGTAAAAAGGTATTGGCTTTCTGCATATAAGTTGTTTACAACCATGTGGTCATGGAAATCTAGATTTCATTCTACCCCAAATGTACAAGGAGTCACTCCTTGAAGGGATCTGTAAATGATCAAATTCAACATCTTGTCATCATTGCTAGGGTTAGTGTTGTCTACTCACTGAATAAATCTGCAAAACTCGAAAAAAAAAAAAAAAAAAAAAAAAAAAAAGCGATCTCATCTTACAGCATTAACAACTAACTCATTGCAAACATCACCTGCCGCTTTAGCTATGTTACTGTTGTCAATTTACAACATTGTTCCATCAAAGAAGTCTTAGGAGGAGATTTCAATGCCCTGCAACCATTACAGGGCTCTTTCAATATTTGCCTGAGTGGAGACGTTGATTCAAGAGCTGGATTTATGTTCAATAAATACAGGATAACGAACTCACCTTAGTATAGTGTGTGGAAGTGAAATATGTCACTGATGTCCCTTTCACTGCTTCCAAGGAGTCTTTTTTATCTTTATGTGGGACTCCTAGTCATAAACTCATTGGATGTTAGAAAGAAAAAAAAAAAAAAGGCAGCAGATATAAGCGTCTTGTCACACACATAAGCTATCCTGTAGGCATCCAATTGAGTCACTTAAACTCTGTGCTAATGCACCATTTCATATTTGAGAGAGTAGGAAAGCTTCGTGGGAACAGTATTTGACTTCAATGATGTTGATCCACTATCTACTGCAGACAAAATTGCAACATATTTCTGGTATGCAGTTGACCACCTTGGTACCAGAAATTTCCATTGCAGGCAATAGCATCACAGATCCACCCTCAATTGCTAATGATCTAGCTTCACATTTTGCAGTTGTTTCTGGTTCCAGAAACTATACTTAATTATCCGGCGCTACAGTCCTTGAAGGACCTGGGCCTTGTCAATCACTTGTCTCCTCCAGTCATCTTTCGAAGCGGCCAGCCTTCTCCAGTTCCGTATTCCTAATTTTCTCAAGTCTGCCTCTACATCATCTAGCACGGCCGGATTAAGGAGGTTGGTAAAGGGGCTGCAGCCCCGATCCCCACGTGCCAAGGGGCCCTGGCCCTTGGCCGAACCTAAAATTGTATAAAAGGCCTGCTGTCCCACCTCCGTGAATATCGAACACGTACTCATCACTGCTAGAATCAATTACCGTCCGGAGACACGAATCCTCGCTACTTACGCACTGTAATTATTGTAAAGGTTATTGTTGACGAAAATTTAAGTCTGGCAGCTTGTGAGTATGGGCAGAGGGGGGAAGAGGTCTAGGAAATGAGTGGGAGGGGACAGGGGAAGCACAGTGGAATGCACATGCTATACTATATCTTTGCATCAGGAAGAGAACTTCCAGTTCACCTCCGATTATTGAACCATTCGTAAGTTACAACTGTAAAATGTATAGAAAATATCCTAGTGGTGCCATAAATTGTAAATTAAAAGAACAACATATGAAAGAAATTGAAACGTTGCCAAAAATATCAACATTCTTTGACAGGAAGTCTACAAGTGCATCGGCGACTGAAGAGACTGTTACTGGTGAACTGGAACCTTCTACAGGTAAGCGAATAGTGTAATATCTAAGTCTGCTGTTTTAAGAGAGATTAGGTCTTTATGGAATTGGAAAGCATGAGCATTAGGAAGATGGCTTTAGGAACAATGAAAGGGAATCCTAATGTGTATTTTAAACTTCAGGGTGTCTAAATAATAAATTGCCGATCTCGTTGGTGTAGTGGTAGCAACAATGACTGCCACCCCCGAAGACCCAGGTACCTTCCCCGGCGCTGCCTGGGGGGGCTTGGTTACGAAGAAAAGACCCCATATTTTTAAATAGCCCAGGGCCCCCAAACACCCTAATCCGGCACTGTCGTCTAGCCATCGTAATCTTGGTCATCCCACTGAGCGGCTTCTCTCGGGCTTGGTGACAAATACCTTCCTTGGCACTCACTGTTCCTCCATTCGCTGCACATGTCCCAACCATCGTAATCTTCTAATCTTTATATCTGCAGTTATGGATGGATTCTTATAGAGTTCATACAGCTCTTTGTTGGTCCTAATTCTCCAGCTACGGTTCTCGAATACTGCACCATATATCTTCCTCAACACTTTTCGTTCTCATGCATCCAAAGTATTTCTAATCTGTTGTGCAATTGTCCATGTTTCCAATCCATACATAACTATAGATTTTATAATCGTTCTATACACTGTCAACTTCAGCTGCCTTGAGATGTTTGACAGTCGCAACAAGTTATGGAAACTATAATAGCATTTGTTGCCTGCCGCTATTCTTGCCTTAATCTCTGATGGTACTGCATTATCTTCTGTGACTATTCCTCCCAAATACATGAACTGATTTACTCTTTCAAACCCTTCAGACTGCTCTGTCCTTCTCCACATGGTTTTATTTCTGGTGTTGATCATATATTTTGTTTTCTCCTTACTTATGACGAAGCCCAATGTGGCCGCTTCTCTTTCCAGAACTGTGTATTTCTCTAGCAGGTACTTTCTATTCCTCCCATGCATGGCTATATCATCTGCATAGGCCATACTCTGGGACGTTCTGTTGAATTCATTGGCATCTAATTTGCTTGGCAGTTTGCGCATGATCCCATCCAGTGCCAGATTAAAAAGTGTTGGTGATACAGAATCTCCTTGTTTTAGTCCTAGATTGATTGGAAATTTATTGATGTATCTGCCATTTGCTTTTATTTTGCAACTGGAGTTGCTTAGAGTCATTTTCACGAGTCTCACTAACTTTCATGGTATTCCAAAATCCTGTAGCACCTCAACAAGCCCCCTTTTAATAACACTGTCATAAGCTGCCTTGAAGTCCACATAAAGTTGGTGAACCATTATGTTGTACTCGTAACACTTCTCCATTATTATTCTTAGGGTGAACATCAGATCCGTTGTTGCTCTTTCCTCCCTAAACCCACACTGGTATTCTCTTATAGTGGCTTCTGCATATGGTCGTAGTCTCTTGTTCAATGTCCTAGCAGATACTTTGTATGCTGCAGTAAGCAACACTATTCCTCTATGATTACAATTTGTCTTATCACCCTTTTTATATTGGTACAATAATGGCTGTGTTCCAGTTTGTTGGCATTACCTTGCTTCTCCAAATATTTTTTATCAATCTATGCATTTCCATTAATAATTCTAAACCACCATACTTGAATATTTCACCTGTTATCTTATCTTCTCCCACAGCTCTACTATTTCTCGTCTCCTTTGCAGCTTCAGTTACCTCTTCCAATGTTGCTTCTTCTTCTTCTTCTGCTTCTTCTTCTTCTTCTTCTTCTTCTTCTTCTTCTTCATAGCTGTCCTGTTGTCCCACCTGTTCCTCTTCTTCCCACTCCTGGGTTTCATCCGTTTGCAGCAATTCTTTGAAATATTCTTCCCATCTTCCAATACTTCTCATTTCATCATGATCATCTTTCCTTCTTTGTCCCTGCATATTGTTGTACGGGGCTCCCATCCCCGTTTTATCTTCTTTATACCTCTAAACATTCTTCTTAAGTCATTTTCGTTTCTACATTCTTCAATGCCTGTCAGTCTGTTTTTCTCAAATTCTCTCTCTTTCCTTCTACACATATTTTTTACTTTCCATCTCTTTTCTTCATAGTTCTGTCTGACGGCCCGTGTATCCTTTTGAAGCATCTTCTTCCTTGCACTATTTCATTATTTTATTGCCTTCTCACATTCCTCATCGTACCACTCGTTTGTCTCTGTTTTCCTGAACCAGCTTGGAGTCCATTGTTTGCCGTATTGCTTTTTCAATTTTTTTCTTTTTTTTTCAATGTATCTCTGGGCTTTCCTCCTCCTCCACAGTTATTGCTCTTATTGCTTCTTTCATTCCTCTTTGAAATTCCTCTCTTTCCTTTTTATCAGTGCTGATTCTAGTTATGTTATAATTTTTATCAGTTTCTACTTGGTTATAGATGGTTGTTGATATCCTCTGTCTGAACTAAACCACCACCATATAGTGGTCTGAATGAGCATCTGCCCTTCTCATCACCTGAACATACCTTATATCTGTGCCATGCCTTCTTTGAAAAAGCACATGATCTACCTGATTGACTGTGGTTCTATCCAGTGACTTCCAAGTTCCTTTATGTATATCCTTATGTGGGAAAATAGTGCTGCTTATGGTGAGATTTTTGCTTACCGCAAAATCAACAAGCCTTGTTCCATTGGCATTGCACTTTTCGTATAAACTCTACTTTCCCACACTTGGCCGATACAAAGTTTCCCTTCCAACCTTAGCATTCATATCTTCTAGAATCACTTTCACATCATTTTCAGCAGTTGTATCATATATGGATTCCAGCTGTTCATAAAAGGGATCTTTAACCTCTTCAGTCGTTTCTTCTATTGGAGCATGAGCACAGATCAATGTCATATTGAAGAATTTCATTTTAACTCTCATTGTGCATATCCTGCCATTAATTGGTTCAAAGTTCAATATCGCTGCCTTATATGCTCTGTGTACAAGGAAGCCTGTTCCATAATTAGTTGTCCCACTACTACTACTGCAAAACATTGTGTAGTCCCCAGAATAAATTGTGCATGTTTCCTGCTATCTAATCTCCTGCAAAGCTGCTATTCCTATCTGGTACTTCCTCAGTTGATCTTTCACATTTCTGAAAGCTCCTGCTCTATTTAAACTCAGTACATTCCACATACCCGTTCTTACATTCGTCCATGTCCATTGCTTGGTTGTTGCCATTGAGACTGTCCGGTTTAACATGTGCGTGACATTTTTGTGACTACTTAATTTTTTCATGGCCGAGAAGTCATCCCTGCACACAACCAACAGGGGTTCTGCCCCTGCACAGCCTGTTGGGTGCCTGCCTTTTCTGTTGGGGATGTTCCCTTAGACTTTGAGGATCCCTCCTTTTCCTACAATGCAGTAAGTTGCTACTGTTAACCTCAGTTGCCAGGTGCCCCCTCTGCCAGTTCCACCGTACCAACAAATTTCTTTTTCCACCTTCACCTACCCTTGAGGTCTTTACCGCAACCCTGGTTAGGGCCCCTTACAAGGTACTATCGCCCGGGGCAGGCGACCCAAGGTTTTTTAAAGAGTTGTTACTCATATATCACTCGCCATTGGTCCTGACTTGTGACAGCCAGAGCCTGGCTTCCTCAGCAGAGGTCCAGGTTGGTTGGGTTTCCAGAACCTATGGTCCAGCATTTAATAACCTGATAGGAGAGTCAAAACAAAATAATCTATGTTTTGCCACCTGTGCTTGAGAGGATTACACGTCCATTATGGAGCGGAAACTCAATAGTTCCTTGGGAGATTTGCAAGGACACAGGCCCCATGCGATATAATATCCATAATGGCTTACGGTATCCTCCTCTGGTGATCAACCAGGTCTGGTTAGAGGGTGAGTTTTCAGCACAGTAGCAAGAGGGAATAATAGTCATGATTCTTAAGTGTGGTAAAATTACAGGGAGTTACTGACCAATTTGCCTTACAAATTATTTTTGTAAAGTTTTCAAGACAATGATCAATCAGCAATTGGTACAGTGTCTTGAGAAGAGAGATCTTTCCTTTGAATACCAATATGGTTTGTGATCATCTTGTATACTTGGAAAAGGCGATTCATGACCCTTCTCTCCAGAAGCAACATTTGGTCACTTTGTTTTCTGACCTTTCGAAAGCCTATGACAGCATGTGGCATCAAATCACCTGAACCCTGTATCAGTAGAAATTCTAAGGTAACTCACTGGTATTCATTACAAATATTTTGTTTTTCAACCTATTCCATATTAGAGTAGGCAGGATTTATTCATATCATGTACAAGAGAATGGAATTGCACAGGATCTGTACTGAGTGTCACTCTGCAAAATCCATTAGTGATACTGTTGCTGCTCCTGATTCAGCAGTTGTACCATTGAAATATGTAAATGATATACCGAGAGAGTGGCTGTCATGATTTGGGTAACGTAGCTGTCTGCCTGCATTTGGGAACTAGTGTGTTCGAACCTCACTGTCGGCAGCCCTGAAAATGATTTTTTAGTGGTTTCCCATTTTCACATGAGGCAATTGCTGGGGCTGTACCTTCATTAATGCCATGGTCACTCCCTTCCTACTACTAGTCCTCTCTTATTCCATCATCACCATAAGACCTATCTGTATCGGTGTGATGTAAAACAAATTGTAAAAAAAGCATATGTAAGTGATATTTTGCTCTACTAGCACTCAGGTAGTGGCTATTGCAGGGCGACAGTTTGCAACACACTTGGAGTGTCAAACAATGGATTATCAAATATGGCTTCCAGTTTCCATCACGGTGACCTTGCTTGTTCACTTTTTTTTTAAGCATACTCCCAATCCTCATCCTGAACTGTCTTTGACGAACATTGCCTTGCTAGTAGTTGATGCCAACTGATTTCTGGGACTTGTTTTTGATCACCTGAGCCTCCCCAACCCAGCAACTCTTTTTTTAAGAATATCAGAAGAATGCACTAGACTAGCATACTTAGTACACAGTGCCATAGCAATATTGAGGACCAGAGTGGGAAACATCAAATTTCCCCATTAATATTAGCTATATTGAAAGACTGTGCAAAGTACTACTTCTGAACTTTTATGCATCATACATTTATGTCTTATGAAGAATAATAATGGAGATATGTGCAATTATTTCATTTTTCACCAAGTTCCAAATATCTCCAGAAATATCAATTCCATTTACAACCTGTACTTAACAAAAGTTCTTGAAGCTACAATACCCAATCAATTATAAAGGGCAGTCAGATGAAAAACTAACGCACACACACCATAACACACATTCCGTGCAAAAGGTGGCAACACTGTTGTTATGTATCAATACTGCCATCACTGTGGTAGGAGAACTGCATAGTGACAACTCACAGGTGCACGCAGTTGTTGGGTTATTTTTTTTGTTGGTGCATGGACTGATCTAGTGTGTTTGTTCAGCTGTAGAAATGGAGGCAATCAGAAAGGGCAGGGAACTGTGGATTTGTTTACTGGTGGCTGAGGGTGCTGGAGTATGCAAAACTCATCTTTGCACATCTGCTGTGTATGGCAAACACTGCATGTCCATGATGAGTAAGTACGAGTGGCATAGGAGATTCCCTGAAGGGCGCTCGTCTCTGCTAGACGATGAGCGGCCAGGACAGACCCATTGCGCCATTACTTCTATGCTTCAGCAATTTGGTTTGGAAACACTTCAACCTCCTCCCTACAAGCCTGGATATTTCACCTCATTTTCACATATTTGGCGAAATGAAGAAAGACATTCGTGGACGTCGGTTTCATTCGGATGAGGAAGTGCAAGAGTGGGTGCAGTTGTGGGTCCTTCAGTGGCCTACCTCTTTCTGCAAATCTGTAATTGTTTGTCTCGTCTCCCAGTGGGATAAATGTATTAACACTTTTGGAAATTACTACTAAAAACATTCCATTGTCATGTTGAAGCAGGTGTTTGTGTTTCATTTGACTGCCGCTTATATATCTCATACATTATTACTGTATGGGATAGCAGAAATATTAATTATATCAATTTTTAGTGCTAAACAAAGATTATCTACGTCGAATATCACTGACGTGGAAAAACTGTGCAATCATCATGGCAACGAGTTCTAGTAAGGTGATGGTCATTGTTATTGTATTTACTTTAAAAAGATGCAAAACCACCCATACTGACCAAGAAGAAATGAGAAAAGGAAGTCATGAAAGGAGGAGAAATTAAGGACTTCCTTCTCCTTGGATACTTTACAGGATATTGCCTAGCTCGTACACAAATAATAATGTCATGTTCTAATACATAAAACTGATATTACACTGACTATTGTAAGTTGAGGTGTGTTCTGTCTTCTTCTTCCCCTCCCTCCACTAGATGGTATTACACTTGCAGTTATATAATGACTAACCTGTCTGTTCTAAAATTGCAACACTGCAAGAAAACTAAATGTGATTGCATACAATGTCTTATGCCCTTAGAATGATTTCTCTGAGGGGAAAAGTAATCACATGAAGGGGTGTTGAAAGCGTAGGCCTGGAGTGCCGGAAAATACTGAAATACGATGGTCATGCCCTACGCCCCTAAAACTTACCAACCATAACATTTCTCTGACTGACTGTTGTTGCTGGTTGAGGTGTGCTGTGTCTTCAGTTAGATGGCATTACGGCTGCAAAAAATTAACCCATCAAAAATGGATTCATGACAGCTAGTTATTAATTTACTGTAGAAAGGAAAATAGTTAATAGTGTCTAATATAAACAGTTACAAACAATTAAACAATCAATCAATCAATACTGATCTGCATTTAGGGCAGTCGCCCAGGTGGCAGATTCCCTATCTGTTGCTTTCCTAGCCTTTTCCGAAATGATTTCAAAGAAATTGGAAATTTATTGAACATCTCCCTTGGTAAGTTATTCCACTCCCTAACTCCCCTTCCTATAAATGAATATTTGCCCCAGTTTGTCCTCTTGAATTCCAACTTTATCTTCATATTGTGATCTTTCCTACTTTTATAGACGCCATTCAAACCTATTCGTCTACTAATGTCATTCCACGCCATTTCTCCGCTGACAGCTCGGAACATACCACTTACATGTTATAAACCTCATTTTAGGTCCGTATTGAAAATTTAACAGTTCAACAATGATAAAGGTGTTTTAATTTATTCCACCTATTCAATACTTATATTTTCACGTATAGTTGTTACATAATTAAATTCTTAGTTACATGGGACATGTTTCACCCTCAATTAAGGGCATCTTCAGCCTAAATACAATAATCAAAAATACAACTAAATTAAAAGTGGAAGTTAAATACAATCATCAAAAATACAACTAAAATAAAAAGTGGAAGTTAAAAGTTTAGTCTGTTATTAAAATTAGGAACAATAAAATTGTGAAAAATGATAAAATAAAAAGATGCTAATGGAAAACTGTCTTATGATTAAACTATAATCTTGTCGGAGACTAAAACTTCTATTAAAATTCTAATTAAAACAGTTCATATAAAATATTGGAAAATCAAAGTGGTAGTAATAAAAAGCCAACGACATGAGGGCGTGTACACAAGCATAAACTTGATTGTCATGAATACAATCTTTTCAAGGCCGCTGATGAAATTCGTAGTAAGGCAGAAGCGTCTATTGAAAAATTGTAAGAGGCCGTTAGCACCGGTAGGTAATAAAATGGCTGAATCCTTGCCAGAAAATGTCAACAGATGCAGAAATAAGTTTTCTGTAAGAGAAGGAAAAGAAGAAATAAGAAATTGAACGTAAGGAGAGACTTCAGTCTTACATAATTTTGAAACAGATGAGGACTTACATGTAAGTGGAAGTTGTTATTTGTTAACTACTGTTGAGTTGGTTGCTGCCCGTCTGTTGGCTCTAAGTCTGGTGTTATAACTGTGCTGCAGAGGCGGTAGCGAACTCGGAGGGGAAGGAATAGGGGAGTGCGGAAGGGAGGAGAGGATGGGTGGAGTCAAATGTGATGAGGCTGACAAAGGGGCGGAGTCAACTGCATTGCTGGAAGTAGGTCTAATATCTGTAGGTATGGGAGGAGTATTAGGGTTTGAAGAATTAAATATATTAGGTATCCTAAATTTATTCGAACTAACTGACTTTAATAATTTCGGCGTTAATTCATGTAACATACTTTTATTGTCCGTGGTTTCATTGAGATTCTTTTGCTTATTGTACGTCTGATCTAAATAGATGTATAAACTTTCTAATTCATTCAGCATTCTTCCTTTTTGTATGTTTCTAATTATCGTTAAGTCTTTCTCAATGGATTCAAATCTGTGGCCAGTCTCCCTCATATGCAAACTCATCGCTGAGTATTTCCTATGTTTTTCCGCGTTAACATGTTCCATGTATCTTGTCATAAAATTTCTCCCAGTCTGTCCAACATATGAAAAATTACACTGAGTACATTTAAGTCTGTATACTCCCGATCCTAAATAACGATTCTTATCATAATTAACTTTTTCATGATTAAAGAATATGGACTGGTTAGTATTAGTAGTTTTAAAAGCTATATTAAAATTATGTTTCTTGAATACGCTAGTAATCTGGTGTATAGCTGGATTATTAAAAGTGAATGTAGCATACTCAGTTTTTTTGGTCTTTTCTGGTATCAGATTCGTAGATAATTTGTTCTTAATTTTATTGATTAATTTGTTGATCATTTCTATTTTGAAACCATTTTGTTTAGCGAGGTATCTAATATAATTTAATTCTTTCTTCAAATTCATGGGAGATAGAGGGATTCTAAATGCTCTATAATAGACGCTTCTGCCTTACTTACTACGAATTTCATCAGCGGCCTTGAAAAGATTGTATTCATGACAATCAAGTTTATGCTTGTGTACACGCCCTCATGTCGTTGGCTTTTTATTACTACCACTTTGATTTTCCAATATTTTATATGAACTGTTTTAATTAGAATTTTAATAGAAGTTTTAGTCTCTGACAAGATTATAGTTTAATCATAAGACAGTTTTCCATTAGCATCTTTTTATTTTATCATTTTTCACAATTTTATTGTTCCTAATTTTAATAACAGACTAAACTTTTAACTTCCACTTTTTATTTCAGTTGTATTTTTGATGATTGTATTTAACTTCCACTTTTAATTTAGTTGTATTTTTGATTATTGTATTTAGGCTGAAGATGCCCTTAATTGAGGGTGAAACATGTCCCATGTAACTAAGAATTTAATTATGTAACAACTATACGTGAAAATATAAGTATTGAATAGGTGGAATAAATTAAAACACCTTTATCATTGTTGAACATACCACTTAGTCGAGCAGCTCTTCTTCTTTCTCTCAATTCTTCCCAACCCAAACATTGCAACATTTTTGTAACGCTACTCTTTTGTCGGAAATCACCCAGAACAAATCGAGCTGCTTTTCTTTGGATTTTTTCCAGTTCTTGAATCAGGTAATCCTGGTGAGGGTCCCATACACTGGAACCATACTCTAGTTGGGGTCTTACCAGAGACTTATATGCACTCTCCTTTACATCCTTACTACAACCCCTAAACACCCTCATAACCATGTGCAGAGATCGGTACCCTTTATTTACAATCCCATTTATGTGATTACCCCAGTGAAGATCTTTCCTTATATTAACACCTAGATACTTACAATGATCCCCAAAAGGAACTTTCACCCCATCAACGCAGTAATTAAAACTGAGAGGACTTTTCCTATTTGTAAAACTCACAACCTGACTTTTAGCCCCGTTTATCAACATACCATTGCCTGCTGTCCATCTCACAATATTTTCGAGGTCACGTTGCAGTTGCTCACAATCTTGTAACTTATTTATCACTCTATAGAGAATAACATCATCCGCAAAAAGCCTTACCTCCGATTCCACTCCTTTACTCATATCATTTATATATATAAGAAAACATAAAGGTCCGATAACACTGCCCTGAGGAACTCCCCTCTCAACTATTACAGGGTCAGACAAAGCTTCACCTACTCTAACTCTCTGAGATCTATTTTCTAGAAATATAGCAACCCATTCAGTCACTCTTTTGTCTAGTCCAATTGCACTCATTTTTGCCAGTAGTCTCCCATGATCCACCCTATCAAATGCTTTAGACATGTCAATCGCGATACAGTCCATTTGACCTCCAGAATCCAAGATATCTGCTATATCTTGCTGGAATCTTACAAGTTGAGCTTCAGTGGAATAACCTTTCCTAAAACCGAATTGCCTTCTATCGAACCAGTTATTAATTTCACAAACATGTCTAATATAATCAGAAAGAATGCCTTCCCAAAGCTTACATACAATGCATGTCAAACTTACTGGCCTGTAATTTTCAGCTTTATGTCTATCACCCTTTCCTTTATACACAGGGGCTACTATAGCAACTCTCCAACAGGCTCCTATCCTCTATAAAATGGATTATGACGTCTACTCACTGTTCATCATCTCACAGTATCGGGCATGTATGATAACAGCAGAAGAGATTGGCCAGATAACATCATACACCGTATGGATATCCTCTGTACTACACTCAAATGTGCAATGCAAGTATACATAGGGAAGGGGGGCTCTTCTGACTTCCTTGCTATACTATGACAGATCAGTAAACAGCATAATAGTGATTCTCTCTAAGAAGTCCATTTGATTGCTCTCAGCTAATCGGGCAGAGACATAGCCTGCCACTCCTCCTCCCAATAAGACATTAAAATGAATCTCAGCTGAGAGTGTATATCATTAACTGATACATGTAGGCCAACGAGGGCAATGTAACTGCCAGTCTTTCAGCCTGATCCACAAATTCTTTTTCCACCTCTCCTGTATGACTAGCTACCCATGTAAAGGAAACCTGACTAGCAAGTCATATACGGTATATGGTGTACCAATGGGTAATGCAAGAGGCATTTATCATTCAACTGTAAAGAACTCAGTCAGTGCAGACTAGGAAGTGTTGACATGCAAAAACTCTGAGGTGACATAAGAGTCTGCTGTATGCTCGCTGCATGGCTGAGGCAGGGAAAGCAAATACTATGGTGTCTGTTGTGCAAGTCTTTGCCAGTGGGATTTGAGTGAACTAACAGTTGTGTGTCTTGCAGTAGGTTGAAGCAGAGCATGCAGTAGTGTACAGTCTACCCCTGCATCATTGTGCCACTAACACTATGCTCTGTTACACGCTGGATACAGTGTTGCTTTTCCATATTAGAGAGCTTGTAAACATACATCAAAATTATACAGAATATGATACATAATTGCACTGCATTTAGAATGCAGACCCCCCTCCAGAAGTAAATGTGCAAAGTACTTTGATATCAGAGCAGCAAGTCATGTTTTACATTTTTGTAAAGAGGAATTGAGGAGAGGTCTCATAATCACCCTCCAGAAAGCTGTGGAAATGACTGCTAAAGTTATTGGTAGGAGAGAAAGGACTGTGTGTAATATTTCTAGGCAATGTAAAAAGGCTGCAGAAAATGGAACTGTGAATAGTACCACAGGTAAAAGTCATCCTCGTCAGAAAAAGATGGACCTAGATGAATTCCATAAGAATTATGTGCCACACATTTCTGGAATTTTATGGCATTTGACATGGTGCACGAATTTAACAGGAGATTAAGTGATAAGTATTGGTTTGGAAAGTAGTGATGAAGGCAGTGATCAGGAACCCAATAACACCACAGCTTGGGAATCGGATGCCGGCCCCATGGTGTAGGGGTAGAGGCCTGTCTCTTAACCCCGAGGCCCCGGGTTCGATTCCTGGCCAGGTCAAGGATTTTTACCTGGACCTGAGGGCTGTTTTAAGGTCCACTCAGCCTACATCATTAGAATTGAGGAGCTATCTGACGGTGAGATGGCGGCCTCAGTCTAGAAAGCCAAGAACAACGGCTGAGAGGATTAGTCATGCTGACCACACAACACCTTGTAATCTGCAGGCCTTTGGCTGAGCGACAGTCGCTTGGTAGGCCAAGGCCCTTCAAGGGCTTTAGTGCCATGGGGGGGGTTAGGGAATCGGATGAGACCTCGACCGATATAGCAGGAGAGACTATCAAGTTTAACTTCAGATGCCAGTCAGAAATTAGTTGTTTTAAAATGTATGTACAAGCCATTTCATTTTATTTAAATTAGATTCATTTACTCCAAAATAAAAGGCTTCTTATTATACTTACTTTTATATTGATGAATGCCTGGTGGCAATTACTCTACATTATGGAGTGCACCTCTCTCCCTGCTAGTCTCCCGGAATGGTGCTATATTATACTAACAATTTGTTGGTTATTTTGATCCACCTTTTCAATACAAATTACAGTTTGTGTTGCTAAGTTGTAATGTTACAACACTAATTTACCGGGACATGTTTCGCTTTTATTCACAAGCATCATCAGCCTATACAATTGCCTCAAGGTTTGTCATATTTGGATTGTTATTACAAATTTCATTACATTGAATGTAAATCTAATTTCAGTGATAACAATATTTAAAACACAAGAATAATATACACATTAAAAATTATGACAATATGATTTGCAATGTTAAAATGGAGTAACTCTTAATTCTAAAACACATTGACGTCCAAAACACAGTTTTTACAATTTGAAAATTTGGCTAAAAATTGTTTGCAATGTTAAAATAAAATTGATTCAACTATAATTTGGCATTAAAATTTGAGTCATAAATATAAATACTGGATGTTAATATATAGGAGCTATAGTTTCTGAAGTGCGTTGGTTTCTAGAATACAGTAACATTTCAGTATTGAGAATTTTAGTTAAGAATTGTGCTCTAAATAATGTTATTTAAAAAGACTGTAATTTTGCATTATGCGTGATTAGTCATGATGATAATCTAGAATTGAAGTCGTGAGTTCATTGGAAAATGGCTTCTAGATTTGATGAGGCTTGCTGCTGCAGTTTGGCAATTTGATCAAATGAAATATTGACATATTTAATTCTTGTTTGTAGCGACCAGACTCTCCGTTGGAAGTTGATTGTTTTGATGTAAGTTATGGTTAAAAGGGGCTTCAATCCAAATTTTGAGTATCTGATTATGTTTCTTTCGATTTATAGAATGGAAGAAGCATCCCTTTGTCTGCTGCTACAGAATCTTGTGGACCTTATTGCGTTACTGTGACACTTCATCAGCCTATACAATTGCCTCAAGGTTTGTGATGCTTCCTCCATTCTATAAATCGAAAGAAACATAATCAGATACTCAATATTTGGATTGAAGCCCCTTTTAACCATAACTTACATCAAAACAATTAACTTCCAACGGAGAGTCTGGTCGCTACAAACAAGAATTCAATATGTCAATACTTCCTCTGATCAAATTGCCAAACTGCAGCAGCAAGCCTCATCAAATCTAGAAGCCATTTTCCAATGAACCCAAGACTTCAATTCTAGATTATCATCATGACTAATCACGCATAATGCAAAATTACAGTCTTTTTAAATAACATTACTTAGAGCACAATTCTTAACTAAAATTCTCAATACTGAAATGTTACTGTATTCTAGAAACCAATGCACTTCAGAAACTATGGCTCCTATATATTAACATCCAATATTTATATTTATGACTCAAATTTTTATGCCAAATTATAGTTGAATCAATTTTATTTTAACATTGCAAACAATTTTTAGCCAAATTTTCAAATTGTAAAAACTGTGTTTTGGACGTCAATGTGTTTTAGAATTAAGAGTTACTCCATTTTAACATTGCAAATCATACTGTCATAATTTTTAATGTGTATATTATTCTTGTGTTTTAAATAATGTTATCACTGAAATTAGATTTACATTCAATGTAATGAAATTTGTAACAACAATCCAAATATGACAAACCTTGAGGCAATTGTATAGGCTGATGATGCTTGTGAATAAAAGCGAAACATGTTCCGGTACATTAGTGTTGTAACATTACAACTTAGCAACACAAACTGTAATTTGTATTGAAAAGGTGGATCAAAATAACCAACAAATTGTTAGTATATCATAGCATAGTTCAATACGGGTCTAATAATGAGATTAGTTACATGTAATGGTGCTATATTTCAGTGCATTTACATGTAAACGACAAAGACTCATGCAACAGATTATTTCATCATCCACAACAAACAAACAGCCAACAATCCCTTCTATTTTTCAGCCATCCATGAATAAAAGCACAGATCCTGGAAATCAGCTGATAACTGGCAAACTGTATTGAAGATACTGTACAGTAAATTGATTGGACAATAATGAGTATGTATACTGTCTAATAAGAATATTCAGCATTTAATTTGATCTTTGAAGATTATCATTGGCATGAACGTTAATGTGTTCACGTATCCTTTTCCAAAGGAATAACCAATGGAACTCTGAAACATCATTTAAGGAAAGGTACAAATATCATAATGTTTGTCCAGATATTATCTGCCACATGTCTTTTATGTACACTTTTGTTCAAAGAGCTCCAACAGGATGAAGTCAGGGAAACAAGCTGTCCATCTCACATCCTTCCACTGATGTGGAAATTAGTTATTCAGTATCTCTCTGCTCACATGTACGAAATGGATGGCGCAACCATCAAGCTGAAACCTCGTTGAAAGACGAGTTCGCAGTCTTATGTCATGGAATAGATTTCGTAAAATGTCTTAAAGAAATGAAGCATATTATGCTCCACTGTCTTTAATTGTCAGCCTGATGCAGCCAATGAGAATTTTCTAATAGCTTCATTCATTAAGAAACTAGTTGTAAGGAAAGTTATTCTGCAACTGCTGAGTGCTAAGTGACAAAAAGCAGTGTAACATCAAAATTATAGTCATGGAGCTCTTCATGCAGTGACAACTGGTACAGGTGAAATTTATCATGGCAGAAAATGTGGCACTAGCAGAACATATTTCCAAACAATGCTCACTCTGTCATATACTCACAAGTGGGTTGTTTGCTACAACAACCAGAACACCATATTCATTTTCATTATTGGTTGCTAACGTTTGTTGACACCTTTGTGGATTCCGACTTCCTGTTACTATGAGAACCCTACAATATTGGCAATTGTACAAGGTGATGGACGCCGTTGATAAGGGTATCAATCCATGTACATTTTCACTGATCTTACTGTGTATCTTTGTCACACGTCATATAACAAGATCATGTTCAGTTTTCCTTTGTTATTGTACATTACTGCATCCACTAGAACTACTGTATTAGCCATATTGTACTGCCACAGGAGAAACCAATAACCTTGAGCAGTGCAGTGTACTGTGGGTTTAACTGACTTGTATTTACACTGCCTATGCATGCGTCACAGACCATACTCCCACTGTCAAAATAAATATCTCCAAAAGTGCTGAAAATTGTAACATGAAAAAATTCTGTTTTCCGTAATTTTGTACCTAGTTTGTAACTCTGAGAGGAAAGTATGTATGTTTCTCTTTTTAAAAATATAACTTTGTGTTAGAATGATTATTTTCTTTGTTTACTGGAGTGTGTTTTTCCTCTCAAGTTTTGAGTCCCCCACATAGAAACAATCCTGTGAAATCACTTTCTCAATGTCATCCTTTGTCTCAGAATTAATTCATATCTCAACATTTGGTAAAACATCCTACATTGTATGCACAATTTAAATAGTATTACCATTAAAAAGAACACACACCTACTACTCTAGAAAGATTTTTACTCACCAATTACAGTCATTGTGTGTGTGAATT
This sequence comes from Anabrus simplex, assembly GCF_040414725.1. Lineage (NCBI taxonomy): Eukaryota > Metazoa > Arthropoda > Insecta > Orthoptera > Tettigoniidae > Anabrus > Anabrus simplex. The sequence goes on along the minus strand of NC_090266.1, from coordinate 42,052,940 downwards.
TATTAACTTCAGTAATTTAGTGTATGTGATGTGTGTGAAAACAGCATCAGTTTGAGTAACCAGCAGGTTTTCCCCTTCCAACCCTTAGATTTAGGTGGAACTGGTAACACACCTTACATGAGGCCTAAAGTGAAGTTTGGAGCTGTTATTTGGATTCATTCTTAATATATATAGCAATCAGTCAATCAGCACTGATCTGAACTTAGAGCTGTCGCCAAAGTGGCAGATCTCCTAAGGGGACGTGCCAAAGGGCACATTGATTACCGTTGGCTGTGTGAGGTTAGAGCTCACAGGAGGGTTGAACTGTTGTACATAATTTTAAACCATCATCTTTTATCATCCCATCAGGGGCTGATAACTACTGTAGATGTTAGGTCCCTTAAAACAAAAAATTTCAATAGATGATCTGTTCATCTTGTCCTGCATAGCTCTTCCATCATTAAGAAGGGAATTTGCAGCTGAGTTGGAAGCTGGTAATATTACCCCAAGTATGTGACACCGCTGCATGGAGAATAAGATCTAGTAAAATCATTGTAGCAACCACATTGCTAATTAGGACCACCTCAGCATCAGCTAGAATGACAAAGTGGGCTGAACCATGCCGCACTTGGTGAAAAAAATTCAAACTTCATGAAAAACTGCCTCCTGGTTCCAGTAGAGTGTGAGTAACATGGAAGACTTTGAATTGCCTCTGCACCAAAGTGGTAAGGACAAAGGACAACTTGCTCAAGTAGGGTTTCTGTAAAGACTTGGTATGTGTATGCAGTGAAGAACAGTGCATACCTCACCTTATGTAATGAACTGCCGTAAGTGCCCATTTTTCTGTACCATAGATGACTTTATCCACTCAAGATAGTACGCAGTAAATGTAGCTAAATTTTGGTCTGAAGGTCAGTAGATCAAATTTAGTCATGTTCTTGTACATGTAGTATTAATCATTTTTGTATTTTGAGATGGATGTACAGTACTGTTTTCTTTGTGTCCCAGTTATACCTACATATGTTCTAGATGTCTTTAATTATTATAACCCATAACGTGACACGTGAGTCTATCAGACTCATACGATTTATTTCATGTCAAGTGTTGGCTGCCCTGCGCCTCTAGCAGGTCAGAAACACCTACGTAAATTTGCTACAGTCAGTTGTTGTGCAACTGTGGCATTTGACGCACTGGTTGACAGCAGCTGTTGAAGGTAAGGGAAATATTTCTAACACCTAGCGAGTCTTGCAGGCTCACGTGTCGCAACAGGCTATAAAAATAATATAAGTCTGGTGTACTCACGTGTCATCACGGGATGGTGACAAACTGCAGTTACGTGTAGATGTGTGTTTCCTGACCATAAATACTTAATTTTTTCCTAGTAATTCACATTTATTCCTCATCGTAGTGTTATTACAATTCCTATATATGAAAAATGGTAAATTTGTTTTGTAATTTATACTTTTGTTTCCTTCTTTATTTAGCGCTTTGTGCAAATGGATAGGAACAAACTGAGAACGGTCGACCCTGACTTTGCAAAAAATATTCAGGATATGATTTCCATTAGTGAAAATGAAGATGATTTTGCAGCCTCTTCTGGTGGTGATGATTCGAACTTGGGTGATCATGATGCCAGTGATCTTTTGTACAACAGGCCATCGACAAGCAGGATACAATCAGATACACTTTTCAAAGATTCCGACCCAGACTTTCACCCATCGTCCTCAGACCTGGAGTTGCATACCAGCAGTTCAGACAGATCCAGCAGTGATGAAGACAGCTCGGTCGGAGATAAAGGTTTGGCATGTGCAGGTAGTGTGTGTTTCAGATAATAACGTAGGAGTATGCAAAGGTAAAAATGGATTGCAGTGGGCATCCGAGGAACCTCAAAGAAGGGGATGGCCCCATGCCCACAACATTTTGAAACGCAAATTGCCAGGGCTAACTAGCTATGTTTTAGGTACTTTAGGGGAGTCACCCTCTGAACTAGATGTTTGGCGGCAGTTTATAGATGGTGAAATGATCCAAGACATTCGTAAGTTCACTACCATTCACATGTCACAATCCCAAATCAAGGCAAGCCTTTCTAATAGGCGGAATTACTATGATATTTCAGATAACGAAATAACAGCTTTTATTGGTTTGTTACTGCTCACGTCAATTTATAAATCGAATAAAGAGAGTAGTAAGGCTCTTTTTGCTACAGGCTATAAGGGCAATCATGTCTTACCGTCGATTCACTGTATTGAAAGAAGCTCTAGGCTTTGATGATCCTGCCACAAGGGCTGTTAGAAGACAAGTCAACATCGCTGTACCCATTTGGAAATATTTTCAAAACTTGTGGCAAACAGCCAACGCTTGTATAATGTTAATGACAGGTGCACCATTGACAAAACCATTCTTCCCTTTCGGGGTCTTGTAAAATTTCGGGTCTTAATGCCCAATAAGCCGACAAAGTACGGTATCAAGCTGATGACTATGACAGATGTTAAGACCTCCTATTTTTATAATTCGTACATTTATACTGGGAGAGGATCAGATGGAAAAGGCCTCACAGATGCAGAAAAGACTCTTAGCATTCCAACACAATTGCTGATTAAGTTGTCAAAACCTATTCATGGTAGCAACAAGAATATTACTGGTGACAACTGGTTCACCTCAATGGAAGCAGTGGTGGAGCTTCGAAAAAGAGGGTTGACATACGTAGGTACTGTGAAAAAGAACAAAAGAGTATTGCCACCTGAGTTCACGACAATCAAGGGCGGAGCTCTGAGAGATGAGTTGTATGGTTTTACCCTCGACGGAAAAACAACACTCTTTTCGTCAAAGGTGAAGAACAACAAATTTATGAATATAATTTCTTCAATGCATCATTCCAAGGATAAATGTGAAGATGGAAAGGCTGTCATGAACACTTTCTGCAACGAAACAAAGGGTGGCATAGATGCTCTTGATTACAAGTGTGCTCTCTCCAGCACGCAAAGGAAGGATGAGAGGTGGCCGTTATGTGTCTTCAGTGCAATGCTGAATATTGCACTGGTTAATTCCTTTATAGTTCACAAATGCTTCGTTTCAAGTAAATTCGAACCCAGATTCAACTTCATCGAAAAGCTAGCCTTACAACTCATAGAACCTCACCTGAAAGACAGAGTTTTGAACCCACACATCAGTAAAGACATGAAGATGTGGATCAAAAAAGTAATGAATGTTGATCCAGGAACAGTCCTCCTTCTTTCGTCTCTCGATGACAGGATTCCAAAGAAGAAGTTTTTTTTTTTTGCTACGGGCTTTACGTCGCACCGACACAGATAGGTCTTATGGCGACGATGGGATAGGAAAGGCCTAGGAGTTGGAAGGAAGCGGCCGTGGCCTTAATTAAGGTACAGCCCCAGCATTTGCCTGGCGTGAAAATGGGAAACCACGGAAAACCATCTTCAGGGCTGCCGATAGTGGGATTCGAACCTACTATCTCCCGGATGCAAGCTCACAGCCGCGCGCCTCTACACGCACGGCCAACTCGCCCGGTCAAAGAAGAAGTACTGCTCATTGTGCTCATACAAGAAACATCAGCAAACCGGTTACAGGTGTGTGAAGTATAACGATCCTATTTGCCTTGAATGTTCACGGAAGGTGTGCTTGAAATGCCTGCAGGAAAACTAAAAGTGGTCTAGTTCTTATTCAACAGAAGCTTTCAAATGATAGCAGCCTAGGAATAACATAGGTGCAGTTTCCTTTCAGATGATGACTACCAGTAACTGTCGAAGAATATGAAAAGTTTAAATTATGTTCCTCTTTAGTCTCAGTTTATGAACATTATTTCAAAGATTAATAGTCCTGCAATTTTTCCTGTTTATGAAGTTCATTTCAAAGTTCACGGTTTCTGTATTTTGTTTCTGTTTATAAATTTTATTTGAAAGCTTATTTTCTCCCTCCCTGTGGAATTTCAAATCCTTTAAAATGTATAATTTTAATTGAATTATCGTTAGTAAGTTCACCTTCAGTTTCATATTCTGGGAATTCATTGATATTTTGAATTTTTGTGGATGTGAGTCTCTCATGCTCACATGTCGCTACGGAGTGGTTAAGTGTACATGTCGCGTTATGGGATAATTAACTTTATTGGACACATTGGACTACTTGAGTTGCTCCACATTCACTTTCCCTTTGAAGGAATCAGTACATGATTGATTATTATCTGCCCAGGAAGTTTTCATTCGTTCAGATCGTAATTTTCTCAATTAGTCTGAAATTGCTATAGCCCTTCTATGTGTCGATATTGTTGAAAATTTGTGAGTCCTAATGAAGGTGTTAATTTTATTTTTGTTCTCTGCGTCTGCTATCTCGAGTCCAACAACTTTGAGATCTTGCTGAATTTTGTGGATCCATTGTCACCCTGTTTTTTTTCCAAGATTTCTCATCACTAGTTGTCATAAAATCATGTTTCCTGGCAGCTGTAAAATGTGAAAGAAATGTGACATTCTTTTCTTCTTCATTGTGCTGGTGATTGGGTCAGTCTCTCAATAGAGAGTTTCATTAGGAAGGGTTCTCCAGACTCCTTTTACCTGGTATATTTTATTTATTCAATTCTGATGATTCTTCTTCCAGTTTTGAGGAACTGATCAGTTCTTCTTTATTTTCTAATTTGGAACAGGGTTTCATAAGCATAAGTGGCTTGCAGAATCTTAGTGCGTATTGACAAGCATTTCTTTTTATACATGACCTGGTTAGAAATTGGGCTTTTTTTCATTTTGTTAGTTCTATTTGTCCATGTTTCTTTCTCGTTTAAGGTGTATAGCATGAATCAAAATAATTATTATTCTAAGAGTATAGTATTTGGAGTTTTAATATGTGAATTTAAAATTGTCTATACATCTTTAAATATTCAATAGATTTTATGTAATCATACATTTGGGGGTGGAGACACTTCTGTACACATGGGGTTTGCCCTTTTTCCATCTACCACTCCTAGATTGTTCATGTACAATTTAACCCCTTCAGACCTACGGTGCATAATTATGCACATCAGTTTTAAAACTTCTTAAATGGAAGCATGTTATTCTTACAAACGTTCAGAAGATTTGTTCACAATTCTGGACATGAGCTGAGACTCATAACAACAGCAGTGGTGCTCCCTGTGTGGAAAACAGGGAACTAAGCCACATTGAAGAAAGCATGGCTGACTGCTACTCTACTGACCAAGGTAAGCTCACATATTTTTGCTTTTATATAATATAATCCAACTGCAATTTTGAAATATCTGTAATGAATGCTACAGAAGAGAGTTATTAAGATAGTTGTACATCATAATATACTTAATTTGAGCCAGGTGATACTACAGTTTCTCATCTTGAAAATGATGTGCATTATAATGACCACCCAGGCTGAAAGGTTGTATTGTTTAGGTAAATTGTTTACTTGTAGTAATGATGTATTACTAGCCTAATTTGACTTCTTGTATATTATTGTGTGGTGGAATCATCATATTTCCTATCATTTTGCTATCTTTTAATTCTTAATTAATCCCTCAATTATTTTAGAGATATTAACTACCTTTATTCAGCTGACAATGCCTTCGAAATCAGTATGAATTTTATGTGTCAATAGAACTGTTTTTACACGGGTGTATTTTTTGCAGAGGTGTTCCGTGCAGATGATGTGGACAGAATATTACAGCTCCTAGAATCTGGAAACCTATCGGATTTGGATCTGAGTGATGAAGATGATAATGTGGAACCTCCTGTAAAGTCCAATAAATCTTATTCGTGAAGGAGGTGATACAGTGCTGCCTGAAGATATAGTGCAAGAAAATGGTGCAGCAAATAACTGGGATAGGGATTTTGCTAGTGACAATGTGGATAGTACAAGTAATACTAATTTAGAGACGACTGAAAAGCAACATATAAAATGGAGAAGGCGTCCATTTGACAAACTTCACAATCCTTGGAACAAGTCTGAATCCGAAACTGATTTAGTGCACATGAATCCTATCAATTATTTCAAGTTGTATCTTCCTGACAGTATTTTTGAACAAATGGCACATTTTACAAACATTTATGCCCTACAAAATAATGTATTGAATTTTAACCCTACAGATATGCTTGAAATTCAGACTCTAATTGGCCACCACATTGCAACTGGTACTTTGAAGCTTCCAAGGGTTAGATTTTTTTGGGATCAGTTCGTTGTAATGAATTTGTTCTTAGATTCTATGTCTAGAGACAGGTTTTTTCAAACTACGTACAAACCTACACATTGTCAACAATCTTGACAGACCTGAATCTTGTTAAGATAAAATGTTCAAAGTCAGAATTTTGTACCATTCTATTAGGGAAAGATGTCTTCAGTTAAGTTTGGAAGAAAACCTCTGTGTAGACGAACAAATAGTACACTTTATAGGAAATTTGTCATTTAAGCAGTACGTTAAAGGATAGCCCACTCCTTGGGGAGCAAATAATTTTGTATTGTGTGGGAAATCAGGTCAGGCCTATGACTTCCTGGTGTATCAGGGCTCAACAACTGAGCTTGATCAGGATACCTTCAAGAAATTTGGATTGGGAGCTTCTGTTGTTCTACACCTAGCAAAAGGAATAGACGGAGAAGGTCAAACTATTTTACGACAATTTCTTCTCATCATACAATCTTCTTCAGCTATTGAAAAGCAGAAAGACACGTGCTGGAGGTACTGCACGGCTCAATAGGTTTGCTAACCCTCCTCTCCTATGTGATAAGGACTTGAAGAAGAAGGGGCAAGGAAGTTTTGATCAAGTTGTTAGTGCTGATGGTGATGTAGTAGTGGTTAAATGGATGGACAATCGGTCAGTAGAACTTGCTTCCAATTTTGTTGGGTCTGGTGAGTTAGACCTAGTTGAAAGGTGGGGCAGAGTACTGAAAACCTACGTAAAAGTTTCACGACCAGAGATTGTGAGACTATACAATCACGCAATGGATGGTGTCGATCTATTGGATCAGCTGATTGCTCTATATCGTATTTATATTCGCTCAAGGAAGTGGACTTTGAGGCTTATTTTCCACATTATTGACTTTGCTATTGTTTGCAGTTGGTTGGAATATAAGCGCGACTGTGCTACAGTTGGTGTTCCAGTGAAAAACGTTCTTGAATTTCTGCATTTTAGAATTCGTATTGCAGGAAGTCTTGTAAAGGTAGGAAAACCCCAATCAAAGGAACGTGGAAGACCAAGATGTGGAGAAAGTCAACCTAAAAGCAATCCCAAGCACAGTAAAGAGGAACAGCGTCCTATTCCAGAAGTTCGTCAAGACCTTGTTGACCACATGCCACATTTAGATGGAAACAAGGAAGGCAAACGGTGTAAAAACAAACTTTGCAATCAGAGAACACATTTCTATTGCGACAAATGTATGGTTCACTTATGTATTAAGAAGGACAGAACGTGTTTCGTTGATTTCCATCATCCTGGCAGAATTACAGTGACACAGTAAAGTGACTTGTTAGTTTCGAAAGACTGCTGTGACGTTTAACAGGATTGTATTCTTTTTTAAACATAATATATTTCTAGTATTTCATTGTGTCTAATGTGTTGTATATAAGCTATTGTAACATATAAATAAACATTTTACAACTAATAGATTAATTCTTACTACTGATCAAACAGCGGCAGTTCACCTTGAATATGCAACGTTGGGGCAGAATTGAGCACAATTATGCACATCAAAATTCGGCACTTTAGAAATTACACCCAGAGAAATTAGGTAAATCATGTTACATAATTGAGTATAATAAACAAAAAATAGTATTAAAATATTTTTTTCCATTGCACAAAATAATTCAGGTTTGAAGGTGTTAAGGAAAATAAATAAATAAATAAATAAATAAATAAATAAATAAATAAATAAATAAATAAATAAATAAATAAATAAATAAATAATAATAATAATAATAATAGTGGTTTTTCATGGGTTCAGCTCCAAGCCCCTGAGGGTGCCGTTCAACATTACAACCCCTATGAATAAAGCATATGTATTAAGTCTTACACTTTCTCCCTAGTCCTAATAGTTCAACGTGTAGCCGCTAAGCTAGTGTAGGGAAGGGCTTCCGGTTAGGTTAATGCCTGGTCAGTGAGAGATTAAGCCTGCAAAATTAGCTAGGGTGTAAAGTTATATCCAAGCTGGAGTAGGGAAGGGCAACCGGTTAGTTTTGCGCCTGATCAACGTACGGTTAAGCATGAACTTTTATGTGATTAACCCGGGTATAGAACTTAAATTCTGTTAAGTTAAGCTTACACCTCTTTTGCAGTTACCCTGGAAGGTTAGGTTCAGCTTTGAACCCCAAAGGTGCTTCCCAAATGTTACACCTCCTAGGAATAAAGTACATGTATTAAGCCTTACACCAACTCCTTAGTCTGCTGTGCAGCCGTCTTGTTCCTAGTTCAGCTCCGAGTCCCCAAAGTCACCTTCCAACATTACGCTCCTATGAATAAAGCATACATATTAAGCCTTATAGCCATCATCTTTGTCCCAAGTTCAGCTAAACGTCCGGGGAGGTTAAGTTAGGTTATCGAGTGGTCAGCAGAAGATTAAGCCTGCACTTTTAGCCAGGGTGTAGGGTAGGGCAACCGTTTAGGTTAACCCCTTGTCAGCGTAGGGTTAAGCCTACACTTTTGCCAGGGTGTGAGTTAGGTTAGGTTAAGCGTGTTCAACATAATGTTTGACCTGCACTTTTAGCCAGGGTGTAGGGACGGGGATCCAGTTAGGTTAACACCTGGTCAGCATGAGGCTAAGCCTACACACTTAGCCAGTAACATCATGTAAGTTGAAGCCTACACTGTTATGCGGTTAGCCTCGGCATCGACCTTAGGTTTCTAAGGTTAACGCACTTAGGCTTGGGATCGAACCCGGGATCTGCGAGGTTAAGTCTGCACATGTCATGCTGGTTAGTTTAAGCTTACCCTCTTAGCCATAATCACATTGGCTGTTAGGGTAAGCTTGCACAATTTTGTATCGAACTTTGGTCTGTAAGGTTAATGCCTTTAAGCCTAGGGTCAAACCCGAGCAGCCCGCACCGTGCTGTGCCATCACACACCGGATCAGGCCTCGTCCAGGGGCCACTGGATTCGGATGCCGCCGGACCCATGAAAAACTACTACTGCTAATAATAAGAGGATTGGCTTTACAAACTGATGACCGAACACAGTGAAGTTGCTTGTCTGGTGCGCGCATGCAAGACTTGTCCCGGCCCAGTAGCGGAGCCAGGATTGGTCTTACAAACTGATGATAAGACACAGTGTGGTGCATGCATGCATGACTTGTCCAGGCCCAGTAGCATAGCGAGGATTGGCCTTACAAACTGATAATAGAACACAGTGTGGTGCACGCATGCATGACTTGTCCCGGCCCAGTAGCGTAGCGAGGATTGGCCTTATAAACTGAAGATAGAACACAGTATGGTGCGCGCATGCATGTCTTGTCCCAGCCCAGTAGCGTAGCAAGGATTGGCCTTATAAACTGATGATAGAACACAGTGTGGTGCACACATGCATGACTTGTCCTGGCCCAGTAGCGTAGTGAGGATTGGCCTTATGAACTGATGATAGAACACAGTGTGGTGCACGCATGCATGACTTGTCCCGGCCAAGTAGGGTAGCGAGGATTGGCCTTATAAACTGATGATAGAACACAGTGTGATGCACACATGCATGACTTGTCCTGGCCCAATAGCATAGCGAGGTTTGGCCTTGCAAGCTGATGATAGAACACAGTGAAGGTGCTTGTGTGGTGTATGCATGCAAGATTTGTCATTAGAAGGACACTGATACAAGGAATTAAGTTGATATTCAGATTGCAGTACATTACAAAATCGAACATCAAAATACAGAACAAGAACAATACAATCAAGGACAACAGTTTTACAGTGAAAGGTATGTTCAGCTTACAATCTAAAATCCAAATTCCAAGGCTCCTTAGATAATAGAATTAACAGATTTGTTGTTTTTACAATTATGTCTATGAATGTTCGTTTATTTTATTGCTAGTTTATGTTTATTTTCCTTTTGTAAAAATTCCATGAAGGGGTCATCTAAACCCCAGTAAACCTCCATCTGGCTACGCCCTGTCCTGGCCACAACCTCGTGACGATAGAGCAGACTTTTAAAGTACTAGTACATGGTCTCCAAACTTTGCCATTAGGCCTATGTTTCCTGGAGAAGAGGCCCACTATAATGTGAGAGCCTCAGTCACAAGCAAACTGTTAATGAGAAGGGTGAAAGGCAGGGGAAAAAAAGAAAGAAAAAGCTACGTAGTTCATTGGCTTGGGTTTCCAAATGTGCTATTGTTGAAAATATTACCATGACCATCCCAATGATACTTTGGAAAGAGAAATGTGTTTCCCTACATAAAATAAGGTAAAGACATTCATGAGAAATGCAATGGCAACTGAGATGTAAAAAGTGCACTGCTTATAATCGAGAGATACGATAAAGTAATAATAATAATAATAATGCTATTTGCTTTACATCCCACAAACTACTTTTACGGTTTTCGGAGACGCCGAGGTGCCAGAATTTAGTCCCGCAGGAGTTTTTTTACGTGCCAGTAAATCTACCAACACGAGGCTGATGTATTTTAGCACCTTCAAATACCACCGGACTGAGCCAGGATCGAACCTGCCAAGTTGGGGTCAGAAGGCCAGCGCCTTAACCGTCTGAGCCACTCAGCCCGGCGTACGATAAAGTAAGCCCAGCTTTTTCTGACATATTGTCCTTTAATGACTATACTTGCATGAGCAAATACTTGTGTGTATTTTAGACTTATATTATCCATGTCTGCATTTAAACCATAAGTTGACCTTCCTATCGGAAACTTCACAAACTGCCTCTGCAGGAAACCTACTGACAGGAGCTCTCATTACAAGGATTTATTCCTATAAATTCCTTATTCGGAAAACGCGGCTCTAAGCACGATCAGTCTCCGAACTCCTTATTTGAATATTAAACTGGCTTCAGTGTCGGAGTCATGAAGGCCGAATATTGGTTATCTATCAGAGTAATGGATTCATCTGCAGAAGGTAAAAGAAGCAGAGGGAGTTGAAGGCGACATTGTTTTCACTCAACTTTTACTGTTTTAGAAACGGGAGGCATTTAATTAAAAAAGGCCTCAGGACTAGTTGCAAACAGAAGATTTTATACACTCCTGCAGTAGTTAATTTATGGAGACCGAGCTGAGTACCTCATATACTCTATATTATAGCAATGCCAATAGATAAACCAGCACTAAAATACTCCTGTTTGGACAAAATTAAGGTACCTTGGCATCTCTGAATACCATGAAAGTTGCCATTTGGATGTAGAACTAATACTGAGATTATCATTACTAATTGTAGAATTATTATTATTATTATTATTATTATTATTATTATTATTATTATTATTATTATTATTATTATTATTATTATTATTATTATTATTATTATTATTATTATTCTAGTGATTAGAAATTCTATAACACCACCTCACCACCCCTACCCTGCCATCCAACATTCTGATGGTAAAAATATTTTCAACGAAAGGTACTCGAACTGGACAACCATGGTTTCAACAACCATGGCCACCAGGTGGTCTCCTCAATCTCATATTTATTGATAGAAATAAATGCAGGAATGGAAAAAAAAATGATCCATTTATTTTGCTGGAAGATAGTATTTTTCTTTGAACAATTCATGCATGATGGTCATCATTGCATTATTCTTCTAACCTAAAACTGGGACCTATTTAAGTCTCCTACGTACATCTGTAGAAGGCAAGAGAAACCAGAATATAAGCAGTTCTGCATCATGCCAACAGACATAGCTGAGATGGCTTCACTGATAGAAACATATTAAAAAGTACAAAAGTCGTGGTCTTGAAAGGTTCATTATATGTTTCTTACAAAGAAGACAAAACAATATAAAACTGGCACCAATTTCAGTTGTTAAAACTTTCTCATTTTCTCAATATATCTGTAAATGACAGACAGAATTAGGGATTTTATATCTATCTATCTATCTATCTATCTATCTATATATATATATATATATATATATATGCACATATACTTATACCTATAGATAGACGACCTCACTCGATATGAACATTATAGAGAGGTTTGGAATTTAATCCAGGCTTTTGGCACGCAATCTTTTAATTGGAAATTATATACCACGACCTCCGTTTCCTTGCCAGCTAACATTCTAATGATAATTTTTTTTTCAACCAGTGGGGCTCAAACCTCACCTAACCACAGTGTCAGACCATAAAGATAACGCCTTAGCTACCATGGCCACATAGAGACTCTTTACTTTTGTGCTTATCGATGGAGATAATGAGTTTTCATATCCCAGATTGGAAAAAAATGATTAATTTATTTTACTGAAAGATAGCATTTTTCACTTTCAGCAACAGACTTTTGTGGAAGTGTATACTGTAGGTGATGTCCAGATCCTGCAGGTGACATTGTAGCTTATTTTGTACAGGTCCTGTCCTGTCCTCACTGTTGCCATGTCCATTTCCCACATGGAGATGGGGAGAACAGCCTAAATGGTGTAGCATATTGTGGAGGCATTACATGGCAGGTATAGAATATACTCATCGACATGATGTAGCAAAAAATGTGCACCAGAACTAGGAATCAAGTCAGGGCTTATGCCGATTGATATAGCTGTGTACACGTCACCATGGCAATAACATTGCTGACAAAAAATATTTCATTATTTTTTTCTTGTAAGGATGATATAACATTCTATAACTGGTACCAATCTCAGCTCTTGAAACTTTCTCAGTATCACTGTGAATGACAGACAGGATAGAGATTATATATAGATTATTCACCATGGTGGTTCACCAGTCAGGAGATGGACTGTTTGTCAAGTTTCCCAAAGAAAGGTCCTTGTCATGCGGCACTTGTACAGAATAGCAGCCTTCTACTTTTGTAGGTGATGTCCATATCCTGCAGGTGTCGTTGTACCTTATTTTTTACAGGTCCTGTGCCTGAGAGGACAAAAGCTCTCGCTGTTTCCATGTCCATTTCCCTCAGTTTTAGAACTTCTGCTGCGAGGTCAGTGTACTTTTCAATCTTCTGTATGTAGGTCTGGTGAACATAGTGACCTGTAGGGACCATCACATTCAGCAGATCATTCTTCTTGAGATGTTTGTCATTGAGGACTGTATAACCTGTTCGATCTTATGGTCCTGTCTGCCTGTACTCATAAAATCGGATTTTTTCATCCAGAAGCCCTGACTTCATTCCTAACTCTGGCGCACATTTTTTGCTACATCAGGGTGATACATATATTATTTACCCACCATGGCCTTACATGCACCCACAATATACTACACTTCTGCTGTTCTCTGCATCTCCGGCACCTTTCATTCACTTACTCTTTTAGGATATATTGTGGTATTTACGAGTGCTTATGACTCTATCCTGCATTGCTTCTGTTTTTCAGTGGAGGTAGCCTTGTTTTAGCAATAAAGTGAATTTCAGTCTGTTGATAGATGGATGACTCAGATAGTGAGGGTATGAACCATGGATTTTTCTGATTCCAAACATGCTGTAACTGTTCAGTATTGGTGAAGTTCCTATGCTTTTAAGAGTGAGTGGATTAAACTAATCAGCAGAAATGCTATGAATAGATTTAGATCTCACTTTTAAGGGAAGTATCTTGCGGGTTTTTCTCTCTGATCATAGCATATCTTTCTGAGGTTGAGTACTACTCTACCTCTACTTAGAAGTTGCAAGTTCATTCTCTCAATTGCAGAATGAGAATGAAGCATTCTGTTTTTTGTCAGACATGTCCACAGTTGTCTCTGCAAGTCCACTACACTTGGTTTTTAGCCCACCTAATGACACCAAGTGAGTAGGTGAGAACAGGGATTGAAAAATGCAGATCGCCTTAACTTTGTTCCCTGTTATTAGAATGATTTTAAAACAGCTGTGGCTCTTTCAACTAAAGCAGTAAGTTTTTAATTGTTGAATGACTTATCCATTCACGTTGATGGAACTGCAAGTACCAGTAAAATTCTCCTGGTTCAAGATCTTTCATTATTTCCTTTTCACTAGGCTGAGTGGCTCAGATGGTTGAGGCGCTGGCCTTCTGAACTCAACTTGGCAGGATTGATCCTGGCTCCTTCCGGTGGTATTTGAAGGTGCTCAAACACATCAGCCTCGTGTCATAGATTTACTGGCATATAAAATAACTACTGCGGAACTAAATTCCAGCACCTCGGCGTCTCCAAAAAACCGTAAAAAGGTAGTTGGTGGGATGCAAAGCAAATAACATTTTAAATAATTATTTCCTTTTCAGAAATCTGAAATCCATCAGTAGTTTCAAATTTTCCTTGCTTTAGATGAACTGTTCTGCATTTCTCCATTCTGAAAAGAATGTGCATATCATCTGATATTCTCTTCACTAAGGCCACAAGCTGGGTCAGTTGTTTATTGCAAGCGGCATACAGCTGAAAGATATCCATGTAGAGGAGATGACTTAATTTGTGGTTCATTTCAGATGTCTTAATATAGTAACAGTAGCCTGTACTATTGAGTGTTCAGCTCAGTGGGTTAAGAGCTAGACAAAATGACAAGGGACTGAGGGAGTCACCTTGAAATATTCCTCTCCTGATGTTGGTTGGTCTTGTTTGGAAATTATGTCCAAGTTATTGCTGACTGCAGGTGGTATACAACTGCTGTATGTACTTTGTACATTCTGAGGGCTTCTATGAGCTAATCATGTGACAGTGAGTTGAAGGCTTTCTCACGGTCAATATAGGCAATGTGGAGATTTTTCTTCTTGTGGATGGCTTGGGCAACTACCCACTGTCATTTATTACTGGGTTGTTGCATCCCTTGGAGTTATTGTATCAGCCTACTAGACTTTTTGTTCTTCTCAGGAATCCATAATTTAGGTAGTGATTGTAGATTTTGGTGGTCAGTACGGATGTGAGTATTTTGAACAGCATGGACGGGCAGGTGATTGGTCTGTACTTGGAAGGATTACTGGTATCTTCATCCTCAACCTGGTAGGTTACACTTTTCATTAAGAAGTCTGATGCATATTCTGGGTTCTAAAAGAGATGTTCTAGATGACTATATAGCACTTGATGTGTGCTTGTGAGGACTTTATACCAGTAACGATGCACTCCATCTGAACTTGGTGATTTCCAGTTCGGTAGTTCCTGGAGGTAGTCTTTCAAGTCCTCAGATATTATTCGCACACTTGGCATCTCATTCTGTGATCTCATTCTCTCATTGTCCAGCCAAGAAGCATCGCTTTGATGTCTTTCAGGAATTTTTCCTAGATGTCTGACCAAATTTTTTTACTTTTCATTGACTTGGAACTTGATCTTCTGTTCCTCTACTTTTTGGTAGCAGAGATCTACAGAAGGTTTTCTCATTGGTCTGGAAGATCCTGTTTTCCTGATGACTCCTCATTTTTTCTGTGTATCTTCGCAATCTTCTAGAGAGCACTTTCAGTCGCTTGATGTTAAAGATTATGATGTATGTCAGTTTGTCGGGGGTTAGCTCCCCTATTTTGAGTGGTTGAATGTTTCTCTCGGCTCCTTTCTCTAGCTTCTTATCTGTTGCTGTTCTTCCTGTAGTGAGATAGGAGCGTTAAGTTTTCCCTTATGATTTCCAAATTTTTCTACATTCTTCCCATCCGTGGAGAATCATTATCAAGACCCCCACAGATTATTATTATTGTTACAGCAATACCGTTGTTTACAGAGGTGAAAGAAGGTGTGGGCACGAATGGGTGGATATACGAAAATTGAAAGATTGATTTAAAACTTTAAAAGTATTAGGGTGTTGTAGGATAGAAATAAAATATGACTAAGTAGTATTGTTGTGTAGTAGTATATTTATTTCCTTATTGTCGTGTGATCTTTGAGTACTATCCTAGACTATATTCCTTTCCATTCATTTTTTTGCCAAAACAAGTTATTTAATATTTCCTCTTCATTTTTTCTGTAAAAAAGGCTAAAGAGTGCAAGTGTAGGAACTGTGGGTGTGACGAGACATTGAGGGTTTGAGGGAGGAGTTGGAGAGTTTGACAGAGAAAATTAGGATTCTCACAGAAAAAAGGAAGGAAGGTAGGCCTCCCTCAACAATGTACAGGTTACAGCAGGTGTAAAAGAGGGAGGGGAAAGAAGGGGGAACTGTAGAAGACAGGTGGTCTAATGTTATAAGGGGAAGGAGATTGCAGACTAAGGGCTCTGTTCAGGATCAGAATTCAGGACAGGTGTCTGTGAGAAATTGGTACGAGCCATTCCAGGTAGAGCAACAGAGGGAAGATGAGGAACAGGGAACTGTTGGTGAGATGTGTGGAAATAGGAAGAAGTGAGAAGGTAGGAAAGGGAAATATAGAGTAGAGGATAGGAAAAGACAGGTGGAACAGAGTCATGGGAGGGAGAAAGGAGATGAGGAAGTAGCTTCTGCAGCTATCACGAAAGATAGGACTGACCAGGAGGGGAGATGATCAAATGAGGTGGGTAGGGTTGAGGCTCTGGTCATGAGAGATTCCATCGTTAGACATGTGGGGAAAGTGTATGGAGGAAAGGGAACCAGGGTAGAGTATTGTCCAGGAATTAGGTTGAGGCAGATGTTGAGAAAAGTAGAAGAAAAGAAGGAGGGGAAGGAGAAGGTGTTAGTGTTTCACGTTGGTACCAACAATGTAAGGCAAGCTGGTATAAGTACGAACATAGCTGGTGATGTGTGGAATCTGGTGAATGCAGCATGGGTGAAGTTTAAGAAAACAGAGATTGTTATCAGTGGAATACTGTGTAGGAGGGATACTGACTGGAGGGTGATTGGGGATTGAAATGAGACTATGGAGTGGGTACGTTGGAAACTGGGAGTTAAATTTCTAGTTCCTAATGGGTGGGTTGGAGATGGGGATCTGCACTCAGATGGCCTTCACTTAAACTGCAGTAGTACGTATAAGTTAGGAAATTTGTTTAGAAGGGTAGTAGGGAGGTACATTCAGGGAAACGTGGTTGTCTAGGGAGCAGTGATGAGGGTACAGAGATCTGGAAATCAAGTGGGGATGACATAAAAATGTTAGTGTAGAACTGTAGAAGTATTGTAAAGTAAGGAATAAAATTAAGTAATTTAATAGATATAAATTTACCAGATATTGTAATAGGAGTTGAATCATGGCTGAGAAATGATATAATGGTTGCAGAAATTTTCTCACGGAACTGGAGTGTGTATCATAGAGATAGGATAGGAATGGTGGGATCGGGAGTATTTATTCTGGTGGAAGAAGAATTTGTAAGCTACGAAAAAGTTAAATATGAGAAAATTGCAATTCTATATGTAAGGCTCATTTCTAAAGATAATAGGCAAGTTAATGCCTTTGGAGTGTACAGACCAGGAAAGGTTAGCACTGACAAGGATTCAGAATTATTTGATGAGATAATCAGCTATGTGGTAAACGACATTGAAAGGAATGTGATTGTAGCGGGGGATCTGAATTTGAATGGAATAATATCAATAAGTTAATTTATAATTGATAAAAAAAGCCCCTTGTACGAAAAGACCTTATGTCTATTGCAAGATTCAATTCCCCTCACCAATATATTCCTAAAAGTTTCCAACCTCATATCAATAAGCCCCCCTACCTGAATTTACCAAATGTCAATTGGGAAGGAAATGCAAATGACAGGAAGTATGACCAACAAATGGCAAATAAGTTAATATGTGAAGGACAGCAGATTCAGAAAATGATGGAACCAACTAGAGGGAAAAATATCCTGGACGTGGTGCTGATAAAACCAGATGAACTCTATACAGAAACCGAAGTAATAGATGGTATTAGTAATAACGAAGCTGTTTTTGTCGTAGTTAAAAAAGTATGATAGATAGGAAGGTCTTAAAATTAGGACTACTAGGCAGTACTATATGGCAGATAAAGCAGGCATGAAGCAGTTTAAAAAAGTAATTATGATTGGTGAAAAATGGTATATAAGAATGTAAACAGACTCTGGGACGGGTTTAAAGAAATTGTTGAGGAATGTGAAAACAGGTTTGTACCTTTAAAGGTAGTAAGGAATGGTAAAGACCCACCTTATTATAATAGAAGAATAAAGAGACTAAGAAAGATGTGCAGATTGGAAAGAAATAGAGTTAGAAATGGCTCTGCAAGTAAGGAGAAATTGAAGGAAATGACTAGCAAATTGAATCTAGCAATGAAGGCAGCTCAGGATAACATAATGGCAAACATAATTGGCAGTCATACAAATTTTATTGAGAAATGGAAGAAATGGAAGGGTATGTATACGTTCTTTAAGGCAGAAACTGGTTCCAAGAAGGACATTCCAGGAATAATTAATCAACAAGGAGAGTGTGTAAGTGAGGATCTTCAAAAGGCAGAAGTATTCAGTCAGCTGTATGTAAAGATTGTTGGTTACAAGTAAAATGTGCAGATAGAGGAGGTGACTAAAGCTAGAGAAGTATTAAAATTTGCATATGATAACAATGATATTTACAATAAGATACGAAAGTTGAAAACTTGAAAATCGGCTAGAATTGGTAAGTTTTCTGGGGATATACTAAAGTCAATAGGTTGGGATATAGTACCATATCTGAAGTACTAATTTGATTATTGTTTGGTTGAAAGAGCTATACTAAATGAATGGAGAGTTGCTATATTAGCCCCTGTGTATAAAGGAAAGGGTGATAGGCATAAAGCTGAAAATTACAGGCCAGCAAGTTTGACATGCTTCGCATGTAAGCTTTGGGAAGGCGTTCTTTCTGATTTCATTAGACATGTTTGCAAAATTTTAACTGGTTCGATAGAAGGCAATTCAGTTTTTCGAAAGTTTATACCACTGACGCTCAGCTTGTAGGTTTCCAGCAATATATAGCAGATATTTTGGATTCTGCAGGTTAAATGGGCTGCATTGCAATTGACCTGTCTAATGTATTTGATAGGGTGGATCATGGGAGACTACTGGCAAAAATGAGTGCAATTGGACTAGACAAAAGAGTGACTGAATGGGTTGCTATATTTCTAGAAAATAGATCTCAGAGAATGATAGTAGGCAAAGATTTATCTGACCCTGTAATAATCAAGAGGGGAATTTCTCAAAGCAGTATTGTTGGACCCTTACGTTTTCTTATATATATAATGATATGAGTAAGGAAGTGGAATCAGAGGTAAGGTTTTTTGCAGATGATGTTATTCTGTTAGGGGTAATAAATAAGTTACTAGATTGTGAGCAACTGCAAAATAAGTTTGGAAAGAAATAGAGTTAGTAATCGCTGTGGAAGTAAGGATAAATTGAAGTAACTTACTAGGAAATTGAATCTAGCAAAGAAGTCAGCTAAGGATAACATGATGGCAACCATAATGGGTGGTCATACAAATTTTAGTGAAAAATGGAAGAGTATGTATAGGTACTTTTAGTCAGAAACAGGTTCCAAGAAGTACATTCCAGGAATAATTTATGAACAAGAGGAGTGTGTATGCAAGGATCTTCAAAAGGCAGAAGTATTCAGTCAGCTGTATGTAAAGATTTTTGGTTACAAGGATAATGTCCACACAGAGGGTGACTACTGGGGTAAATGAGAGCAATTGAACTTGACAAAAGAGTGATTAAATGGGTCGCAGTATTTCTAGAAAATAGAACTCAGACAATTAGTGTAGACGAAGCTTTATCTGACCCTATAATAATTAAGAGGGGAATTCCTCAGAGCAGTATTATTGGACCTTTATGTTTTCTTATATACATCAACGATATGTGTAAAGAAGTGGAATCAGAGATAAGGCTGTTTGCAGATGATGTTATTTTGTACAGAGTAATAAATAAGTTACAAGATTGTGAGCGGCTGCAGGGTGACCTTGATAGTGTTGTGAGATGGACGGTGGGCAATGGTATGATGACAAAAGGGGTTAAAAGTCAGGTTGTGAGTTTCACAAATAGGAAAATTCCTCTCAGTTTTAATTACTCTGTTGATGGTTGAAAGTTTCTTTTGGGGATCATTGTAAGTATCAGGGTGGTAATATAAGGAAAGATCTACATTGGTTTAATCATATAAATGGGATAGTAAATAAAGGATACAGATCTCTGCACATGGTTATGAGGGTGTTTATTGATTGTAATAAGGATGTAAAGGACAGGGCATATGAGTGTCCGGTAAGACACCCGACTAGAGTATGGTTCCATCTTATGGAAACCTCACCAGAATTACTTAATTCAATATCTGGAAAAATCCAAAGAAAGGCAGCTAGTTTTTTTTCTGGGTGATTTCCAACAAAAGAGTAGTTTTGCAAAAATGTTGCAAAGATTGGGCTGGGAAGACTTGGGAGATATGAGATGAGCTGCTCGACTAAGTGGTATGTTCTGATCTGTCAGTGGAGGGATGGCATGGTATGACATCAGTAGAGAAAGAAGTTTGAGTTGTGTTTTTAAAAGTAGGAAATATCACAATATGAAGATAAAGCTTAAATTCAAGAGAACAATTTGGAGCAAATATTCGTTTATAGGAAGGAGAGTTAGGGATTGGAATAACTTACCAAGGGAGATGTTCAATAAATTTCCAGTTCCTTTGCAATCATTTAAGAAAAGGCTAGGAAAACTGATAGGGATACTGCCACCTGGGCATCTGCCCTAAATGCAGATCAGTAGTGATTGATTTATTGATTGATTGATTGATTGATTGATTGATTGATTGATTGATTGATTGATTGATTGATTGATTGATTGATTGATTGATTGATTGATTGATTGATTGATTGATTGATTGATTGATTGATCCTCTTTTCCTTCTTCTCTCTTCTCAACTGTCTGTGACTCTGCTTCATTCTCGGGTTCTTCTGATTGCTCTTCTCCTGGGGATGGGATGTCCTCTTCTGCTGTATCGCCTCTGAGGTGGGTATCTTCTTTTTCTTTTGTTTCTCCCCTATTGAGGTAGATTCCTCTTCTTCTGCATCGGTGCTGAGTGAAATAATTTCTTCTTCACTCTCGGTTTCGCATGCCCACTCATCTTCTCCTCCCTCGACCTCGGATTCACCCTCTTTTCCTACCGTACGGTACTTCTTATTCAGTTACCACAGGACATTCTACCACGTTCACCTGGGGTGGTATTCCAGCTACTGGTGGTATGTACAACTTGAGGTTACAGGCATTGCAAAGTTGTTCATTTATACCAGCTAAATTAGCAATCTTGCAATCATTGTTATTAAATTACTGAATTGTGCTATAAGGTCGTATGTATAACGGCGCGAATTTTGCGTTGTATCTGGCCATAGGTTGGGAAATACCCGGTCTCCTTACGAGTACTAAATCTCTTTCTCTGAATGCACTGTGATACCTTTTGCCTCACACTCGCCTTAAGCGGCGTTGCGCTTGTTCCTGTAAGTGTTCAGCCACTTGTTGTACATACAGCTCTGGCGATGGCCGTGCATTTTCCGGACAAAGAAAAGCAGCTCGTTTTGTTCTGGATGATTTCCAACTAAAGAGTAGCGTTATAAAAATGTTGCAAAGTTTGGGCTGGGAAGACTTGGGGGAAAGGAGAAGAGCTCCTCGACTAAGTGGTATGTTCCGAGCTGTCAGTGGAGGGGTGGCGTGGAATGACATCAGTAGACGAATAAGTTTCGGTGGTGTGTTTAAATTTAGGAAAGGTCACAATATGAAGATAAATCTGGAATTCAAGAGATCAAATTGGGGCAAATATTCGTTTATAGGTAAGGGATTTAGGGATTGGAATAACTTAGCAAGGGAGATGTTCAATTAATTTCAAATTTCTTTGCAATCATTTAAGAATAGTCTAGGAAAACAGATAGGGAATCTGCCACCTGGGCGACTGCGTGCCACGGTCTGACTGGATAATTATTTAGGTGTATGACGGACGGTATCTTTCCAGTGGCTTCATGGAATGTGTTGTTTGTGCAGTCTGTGATAACAGGTAGTAAATTGACCATCGCTAATATTCGGGTGGGGTAAACGATTCTGCAAAATTTTGCTACCAACTTCATGATTCTCTCTGACGGATTACTAGCTGGATTTCTTATTGAGCATTGGACATGTTTAATTTCGAGTTCCCGTAATGTGTTCTTGAATTGTGCCTATGTGAATTGCCGTGGTCTATAAGAAGACTCTCTGGTTGACCCATAGCTGGTATAATATTTCTAGTGATACGGCGTGAGACTAGCTTTGTGTTCGCCTTCCGCATGGGAAATAAGGTTGTATACTTGCAAACACGTCCATAGTGACCAAAATGTACTGGTTTTCCCGGGTCGATCGTGGAATTTTACCGTAGATATCCATTGCATATAATTTCCTGCGCATCGTAGGTAGTAATGGAACTGGGGTTTGCCTAATGAGATAGGAATTTGACATGACCCTCTGACAGATGTCAGATGTAATAGGAGCTTCCCTAACTGACTCTCGTAGGTTCTTCCATGTGAAACTTTCCTACAGTGTCGCTACAACTTTTCCAATACTGGCGTAACCCATAATCCTAAGAGTATGCCAAATCAGTTCCGTTTGTAGTTCAGGTGGGACGACTAATCTTTGTATACGTATTTTACCAGCAAGTTGTTAAATGTACTCCTCGGCTCGGTTATGACTTTTGCATAATTAGGGTCTCCAGGTTGAATTTGGCCTCGAAAATAATCAATCAATCTATGTGAAGTTGCATCTGCTAGTTAGAAACGAGCTAGTTGGCTCAGGAGAAGTAGGACTTCTCTGTATTCCTGTATTAAGTCCACCAATTTGACTTGTTCTTCGTCCAGGTTGGGGTTTCTACTGAGAATGGCGGCTATTACATTTTCTTTCCATGGGCAGTGTTCAATTGTTAAGTTGAACTGTTGTACGTACAGTGACAACCGTGAGATTCTTTCACTTGAAACAGCCGTTCTTAACATGAAAATTAATGCTTTGTGGTCCGTTCTTATAATTACCGGAAATCCGTATACAACCTTGTGCCAATGTTGTAAAGCCTGTACAAGGGCTAACATTTCCAACTCTGTTCTGCTGTAATTCCTCTCATGGCATCTGAGTTTTCTACCGAAAAATGCTAGGTACCTTGTTTAGTGGCTCAAGTCAGTTTCTTCTTGAAATAAGACTGCGCCTATGCCAACGTTAGATGCGTCTCTTTGTATAACCTAAGGTAAATCAAAGTCAGAATTGCATGGTTTAATACTTCTGGGTAGTAACTCTTTAGTCCGCTGAAATGACATTTCCATTACAGCTGTTCATCGCCATTTGTTGTTCCTATGCAGCATGCCCTGGAGTGATGCCACAACTTCCGTAAAATTCGGGCAGTGATCCGCAAAAAACTGACACATTTCCAATAATTGCCGAACATGGTTAATTTTTGTGGGTGTTGGAAAATTACTGATGGCCACTTGTTTCTCTGGATTGGGCGGGCTCCCTGACCGTCAATGACTTGTCCTAGGAATAACATTTCAGATTTGTTAGATTGACTTAAAATCCAGTTTAGATTAAGTTTTCAAATAGCATCCCTGCGGTGTGTAAAATCGATTCGAATGACGTACTTGTGACGATAATATCATCAATGTACCGCGTGGTTATCTCCTTCACAGCGTCGGTAAGGTTTCTTTCCAGAGCTCTAATTAGCGCCGCGCTGTTTTTTAAACCGAACGGGAGTCTGAATAAATTTATTTCCATATTTCCATATGGAAACCACTTGATATTATTTTCGTTAAAATGACCTTAACTCATCTGCAAGGGTCAGAGAGCCTTATATAACCATTACATTAGTAGATGTCCGATGATTGGTTGCATGAGTTCTCTTTTTATAACTAACTTTCTTACATCCTTATTTCTCCATTTATCTTTATTTATATTATCGTAGACCTCAAAAACATTCATATTGCTGAGTACACAAATTAGTGTCCTTTTCTTTCGTACGAAGAGCTTCGCGCATTTCTTATACCTTTAATATTTATATCAGGGAATATCAGGTTATATAAGGCTCGCTGACCCTTGCAGATGAGTTAAGGTCATTTTAACGAAAATAATATCAAGTGGTTTCCATATGGAAATATGGAAATAAATTTATAGAGACTCCCGTTCGGTTTAAAAAACAGCGCAGCGCTAATTAGAGCTCTGGAAAGAAACCTTACCGACGCTGTGAAGGAGATAACCACGCGGTACATTGATGATATTATCAGGGAACAGGGAACTGGAAATCAAGTAGGGATGACATAAAATTGTTAGTGTTGAACTGTAGAAGTATTGTACAGAAAGGAATAGAATTAAGTAATTTAATAGATATATATTTACCAGATATTGTAATAGGAGTTGAATCATGGCTGAGAAATGATATAATGGATGCAGAAATTTTCTCACGGCACTGGAGTGTGTATCGTAGAGATAGGATAGGAAAGGTGGGAGGGGGAGTTTTCATTCTGGTGAAAGAAGAATTTGTAAGCTACGAAAAAGTTAAAGATGAGACACATGAAATTCTAGGTGTAAGGCACACTTCTAAAGATAATAGGCAACTTGATATATTTGGAGTGTACAGATCGGGAAAGGGTAGCACTGATGCTGATTCGGAATTATTTGATAGGATAGTCAGCTATGTGGGAAATGACATGGAAAGAAATGTGATTGTAGCGGGAGATCTGAATTTGCCAGATGTCAATTGGGAAGGAAATGCGAACGCAGGAAGCATGACCAACAAATGGCAAATAAGTTAATATGGGAAGGACAGCTGATTCAGAAAGTGATGGAACCAACGAGAAGGAAAAATGTTTTGGATGTGGTGCTGATAAAACCAGATGAGCTCTATAGGGAAACTGAAGTAATAGATGGTATTAGTGATCATGAAGCTGTTTTTGTGGTAGTTAAAAATAAATGTGATAGAAAGGAAGGTCTTAAAAGTAGGACTGTTAGGCAGTACCATATGGCTGAAAAAGCAGGTATGAGGCAGTTTCTAAAAAGTAACTATGATCGGTGGAAAACGGTAAATAAAAATGTAAACAGACTCTGGGATGGGTTTAAAGAAATTGTTGAGGAATGCGAAAACAGGTTTGTACCTTTAAGGGTGGTAAGGAATGGTAAAGACCCACCTTATTATAATAGAGAAATAAAGAGACTAAGAAGGAGGTGCAGACTGGAAAGAAATAGAGTTAGAAATGGCTGTGGAAGTAAGGAGAAAATGAAGGAACTTACTAGAAAATTGAATCTAGCAAAGAAGGCAGCTAAGGATAACATGATGGCAAGCATAATTGGCAGTCATACAAATTTTAGTGAAAAATGGAAGGGTATGTATAGGTATTTAAGGCAGAAACAGGTTCCAAGAAGGACATTCCAGGAATAATTAATGAACAAGGGGAGTGTGTATGTGAGGATCTTCAAAAGGCAGAAGTATTCAGTCAGCAGTATGTAAAGATTGTTGGTTGCAAGGATAATGTCGACATAGAGGAAGAGACTAAGGCCAAAGAAGTAATAAAATTTACATATGATAACAATGACATTTACAATAAGATACAAAAGTTGAAAACTAGAAAAGCGGCTGGAATTGATCAGATTTCTGGGGATATACTAAAGACAATGGGTTGGGATATAGTACCATATCTGAAGTACTTATTTGATTATTGTTTGACCGAAGGAGCTATACCAGATGAATGGAGAGTTGCTATAGTAGCTCCTGTGTATAAAGGAAAGGGTGATAGACATAAAGCTGAAAATTACAGGCCAGTAAGTTTGACATGCATTGTATGTAAGCTTTGGGAAGGCATTCTTTCTGATTATATTAGACATGTTTGTGAAATTAATAACTGGTTCGATAGAAGGCAATTCGGTTATAGGAAAGGTTATTCCACTGAAGCTCAACTTGTAGGATTCCAGCAAGATATAGCAGATATCTTGGATTCTGGAGGTCAAATGGACTGTATCGCGATTGACCTGTCTAAAGCATTTGATAGGGTGGATCATGGGAGACTACTGGCAAAAATGAGTGCAATTGACTAGACAAAAGAGTGACTGAATGGGTTGCTATATTTCTAGAAAATAGATCTCAGAGAGTTAGAGTAGGTGAAGCTTTGTCTGACCCTGTAATAGTTGAGAGGGGAGTTCCTCAGGGCAGTGTTATCGGACCTTTATGTTTTCTTATATATATAAATGATATGAGTAAAGGAGTGGAATCGGTGGTAAGGGTTTTTGCGGATGATGTTATTCTCTATAGAGTGATAAATAAGTTACAAGATTGTCAGCAACTGCAACGTGACCTCGAAAATGTTGTGAGATGGACAGCAGGCAATGGTATGTTGATAAACGGGGCTAAAAGTCAGGTTGTGAGTTTCACAAATAGGAAAAGTCTTCTCAGTTTTAATTACTGCGTTGATGGGGTGAAAGTTCCTTTTGGGGATCATTGTAAGTATCTAGGTGTTAATATAAGGAAAGATCTTCTCTGAGGTAAACACATAAATGGGATTGTAAATAAAGGGTACAGATCTCTGCACTTGGTTATGAGGGTGTTTAGGGGTTGTAGTAAGGATGTAAAGGAGAGTGCATATAAGTCTCTGGTAAGACCCCAACTAGAGTATGGTTCCAGTGTATGGGACCCTCACCAGGATTACCTGATTCAAGAACTGGAAAAAATCCAAAGAAAAGCAGCTCGATTTGTTCTGGGTGATTTCCGACAAAAGAGTAGCGTTACAAAAATGTTGCAATGTTTGGGTTGGGAAGAATTGAGAGAAAGAAGGAGAGCTGCTCGACTAAGTGGTATGTTCCGAGCTGTCAGCGGAGAGATGGCGTGGAATGACATTAGTAGACGAATGGGTTTGAATGGCGTCTATAAAAGTAGGAAGGATCACAATATGAAGATAAAGTTGGAATTCAAGAGGACAAACTGGGGCAAATATTCATTTATAGGAAGGGGAGTTGGGGATTGGAATAACTTACCAAGGGAGATGTTCAATAAATTTCCAATTTCTTTGAAATCATTTCGGAAAAGGCTAGGAAATCAACAGATAGGGAATCTGCCACCTGGGCGACTGCCCTAAATGCAGATCAGTATTGATTGATTGATTGATCAGCTTATCCGCTGGCATAGAGATTATTTCTTCTCTTGCTCTCAGGATAAATTTACAATAAATGCTCGTAATTCTCCACCATAACGGACCAAGCAATGTTCAACAACTTTTCACAAATAACTCATCGCTTTCAATACAGCACAATGGCTTCTTTACTTTCATTCAAATGAACAAAACATTCTCAACTGGTTTCCAGAACTTACACGATTATTAATGATCGCGTAAATATGTAACCATCAATATAAAAAATCACAACTAACGGGATAGCTTACCATGAAGAATCTCGAAACTTCATAAACATCTCTCTGCGTGAAATGTTATTATTCCATGAAAATGAAAATTCACTGATCTTACTGTAATTAAAGTTATTATGCGTAAGTCAATATTTCTCCATGAAGTATACGTTAAAATCTGTGCCACACTGAAATTCGAGTATTCGTTGGCAACTCGTCGATCTCAAATTAAATAACATAATTAATGCCATAGTGAGTGAATGGTAAACAACAATTATTTACACGGTGACGACTGTGAGTTACATTGGGTGCAAATTATGCTACTGACATTTATCTTTGACAAACTCGCGTCTTTGAATATTATTTACATCATTAGAATTCACACCATCTTAGATATCAGTTCACTTACTCATTTGAAGTTTGATGGGCGGGTCATCTGAAATCCATTCGGCTGTCCTGCTTCGTTTAGCACATGGCGACTGAGGCACGGCAAATCATTGTGAATTCGCCGTATCCAGACATGATTGGCGTCTTCAAGTACACTTCGTCACACGCACGAAACTTGATCTTGACGAACTTACTTACTAGTTACAAAATTGATCTTATACTAACACTATTGACTAAGAATAATTGCCTGCGCACACGGATATAATATTGCTCCTATGATGAAATTACTGTCGGAACACTCCTTCGTAACCTCCTGATCAGCTGGCACTGAAATATTCTCCTCAAGGTAGTGATCAGTCATATCGGGGTAGTTCCGTTCCCTTCCCACATGGTCGCTTAACGTTTGTTTACGTTTGAAGGTGGGTCACCCTGCTATTCGCGGAATTTGAACTGGCCTGAGCGAGTTGCTCTGTAACTGCAAATTCTTCTTCTGGCAGCTACCTGCCCCTCGACCAAATAACTATTTCGTTAACCACTGCCCGTCTGCTTTCCTCGTAATGTACTTCTCTCATATTTATATCAGGCGTACTGGAAAATAATTTGCTATTGTGTTTGCCAATGACATCGTTTATGTGGCAAGGCGTGGAATTCCTAATATGTTAAAGTTAGGCTTAGATTGTTTATTTTCCCATTGCAAACTATTATTGTGAATGAATACCTTAACTCGTTGAACACTGAATCTCTGATGGTCTAAAGTTAGTTGTCGGCGTGACTGATTTAAAGGTAATGTTGCTAATCATTATTTCCAGCTTGACACAGACAAACTCAGAGTTTTGAAGTAACTTACTCACTCGAGACGATTACAGGTGACACGTAACACGGACGAACTGTCAGTGAGAACTGAGTACACGCTGAGAGTACATTGAGAATGGACTATGAGAATACACAGTGAGAGTAGACTACACACTGAGAATCTGCGCGGTGGTCGGGTCTCCTTTGTAATTTCATGAATACCACAGGGCTCGCCTTCCTAATCGCAGGGGTTTCGTACATTTGGTATTCCTCCGCTGAGGGGATGGATTTCCTTAGCCGACTTAATTTTTATTTCGCACATCGTATATATTCACCACGGCTTTTCCAGAACTCACAATATTCGCGCTTACTCACCGATGAACTTCATCTCGGAAATCGATCGTAGAGTTCGTAATTAATTTAACGGCTTTGGTAGCACTATCAACTCTTGGGAACGCACTGTAGGTTGGTGTATTACGGCAACACGTGATTCACAGCGCGGCATGTGCGTCACAGTTACGCACTTTCACAAATATAATTGTACCACGTATAAGGGTACGTTTATGCTGCAGATTCGCTGCTGGCTATGTCCAGGCTCCTCACCATGAAGCTTTTACCCTGCAGCAGTTCCGCGCAAACTCTGCTGGCAGCTCTCAGTTGTAGTCAAAATTCAAAACAGTGGAACTGATACTTAAGGCTGAACACAGACTACGAAGACGTACTTCCAAGTGCTAGGGAGCATTCTATATGTACATGGGGGCTTCACCCCTTTTCACTAGACCTTCCATATTTCTGTACAACTTGGGTAAATAAATAATACTAATACTAATACCCCTTCAAGGAGGTACTCAGCCCTTATTGAAGTGTTCATTTAATGAAACAGTCACTTATTCAAATGTACAGAGAATATTTCATTTTTATTATGTACTAGTAACTGACAGGGAACATCTACATTCAGCAGCACATGTAGCAATTTCTGCAGGAAGCAACTCCAACGGCCAGTCCAACGTACAAAATTTCGGAGGGCCGGCGAGAGGCTAGAGGAGCTAGAGATATACGTCTGAAGAAAGAATCACGAACGCGATGTGCTGGACCAATGATATGATAGCATCACCGTCATTTTGGCTGGGCATTGGTCTATGCGAGTGATGGCCCCGACCGAGGATACAACGGCGTCTTAGAGGACGAATTAATAAAAGCGATGAGCGCGTGGGCTATCTACCGTATTATTCGGCGAGATTCTGTGCTGGTAACATCGAGAGAAGTATTACTTAGGCGAGCGCGGTTCAGAACTTATGTTTCTTGATCGTGTGGGGACTTGAATTTCGGTTTAAGACGCTCAGTCTGCATTTCAATTATTCAAGATCTTAAACTTTGAGAATGGCTTTTATTTTTTGATTTCCGGAGGGATGAATAGTTTCCAGATAGCCATTCAATGTTTAGTAGCTTGCCGGTGTACACATATTTAACGAGGACATCAAATTAAGTAATTTCCAGTCCAACGTTTAAATGGGGAATATTTTACTTAGTTGCGGGATTAGATAAGAAGTTTTTCCGCGACTGAATGGAAACTGGTTTCACGGTTAATGGAAATTACCCCGGCTGTAGTATTCTAGTAATGGGTGGGTTAATCTTGACCCAGTTTCCTACACTCTGAAAGAGGGGATGTTTTAAGAACAACATCCAGAGACAGCGACGGAGACTACAAGATCATCACTCCAGCGCCAGGAGAATGGAGACCCAAGGACTGATCCGGTTCTTTACTGAAGGCACCACTTTCTATATGGCTGGCTAAAACGATAGGGTGCCGGCTGTCCCGCAGACAGGCGGCGAAAAGTCAACGAAATAGAAAAGTACAGAATTTTCAATGTAATTATGTGAGTGTGAACGTGTTTTAAGATTGTTAATGTAAATATAACGTAAATGTGGACCGATTGCAAAAGGTCGCAGCTTGCCTTTCATTTTATTCAGATTCTTTTGCTGAGTGATTAGCGTCATTTCTTTTACGGGCCTCTTTCATATTTTAGCCTCATTATTTTGATTTGCTTTGATGTTTGAGACGCAGTGTACATCTCGGGGCTTAAATGTAAATAACGATTCAAATTAAAGTCAGTAAGGACTATATTAAAGTATTATTAATGGGAGCTCAAGTACGAAAACATGCCGTCACGTTTTCTGGGATTTCTTGCATGATGTGTGAATGAGTATTGTGAGATGGTGGAGTTTGGATCCACAAATTTTGATAGCGCCATCTTCATGGTCATTTTGAATATCAAGACGAGCGTAAATTAGTGTTTGATTCACGAGTTCCTCGAACGCAGTTTCGTATTTCAAGTTCCGAATAGTTTGAATCAATTTTTCTGTACAATTTTATTATTATTATGTGCCATCTCACTGTTTGCAGTGAATTTTATCTGGAGCAAAAATGGTGACTAGGCCGTGAGAAAGTCGGAAATAACACGTCAACATGTTCGTAAATGTTAAAAGAATGATGCTTTATCAGGTACAATAAGGGAATGAAATATAGAAGGCGGTGAGAAAGAAAGACGGCAGAATATTGTCAAAATTTATTATTGAAAACAAATTCGATTTCACTGAAGACATACTGGCAGAATGCTACGCAAATAAATCAAAGAAGAAGGCTGAACCGGAAGAAAGAAGTATAAGATTAAAGATAAATAATAATAAACGTCCACGAGAATATTGCGAGACATCGGCGATTTTTGCAACTTCGTAAAATAAAACTGCACAGTTGGATTGGCAGATTACCTCAGTGCTACGTCACGGGATACCGACAAGGAGACGTACATAACGAAAGGAATTCAATCTTAAGAAGTTAGAGAATAACAACAACTGTTACGCAAGACATAGGAAGTTATATTACGATCAGATTGAAGCCTTACTAGACATATTGAAAGACTCCAAAATATCAAAAGATAACATTATAAGAAGCAGTAGTCACAGATTATCAATAGATCATAGTAGGCCTTTTATCCATAAGATGACGAAAATGACCATGTTGATGTGCTTTTCTTTTTCAACTGCGCACGTAACCAAGTACGTCATGTGCTAGAAAAGCAGAGGCGGAGGCTACCTAGATGATGGTGACACGGGCCAACAAGTCGAGCCAATGATGACCGGAGATGACCAAAGACCATCCCAAACGTTTCCGAGAGGCTGATACGATGCCGTGAACCCAAACACAGCACGTCCTAGCCAGCTGGACATGTAACAGTGATGATGAAAGCAGGAGGAAAAGATAAGTCATCTAAGCTCATTTCTTTCGTGAGTAATTCAGATAATATTTTGTTTGGAAAGTGCCATTTTATATTTCTTTCTTGAAAGATATATGTGAAGTACTATTTTAAGTTTTCCAAAGAAGTGATGTTACGTGAAAAGTCAACCAAATTAACAGTATTAGAGGTTATTAGGTAATCATCTGACATGAATGACAAGTCCATTGGAGTAGGAAGTGCTTAACCAGTGATGATTTAACTTTGCGTTCGTAATGTTGCCAATGTTGAATGAAAAGAGTTTAACTTAGAGCTTAAATGCAAATATGATGCGGTATTGTGGTTAACATTAGGTTTACATTAGGGCATGTGCTGTTAAGCTGAGATGAAATAAGATCTTATATAGGTTATAATAACGCCGTACGAAGACATAGTAAGACAATTTATGGAATTTGAAGAAAATTGAGAACAAAATATTTAGATGGATGGTTAATGATGAAAGAGAGACGTGCGTCAAGTTGAGATGAATTATTATGTTTATTGTAATATAGGGAAGGCATGAGATGTGTAATATAAAATAGATGATTATTTGTGAAGAATGGAAGAATGTTATGAAGAATAATGATGGTGATGATTATTGTTTCGTCGTGAATGAAGAGATAGATAATTTTAGCGATGATATTAGGTCAATTGACGCAATTTGAGATAGAGAATAGTTATAATTGGTTCTCAAATGTATGTTAATTCTTCAGGAAGCCTCATATAGTAGAAGTAACGATCCATATACCGTGCCTTTGTTATATACTTATTAGATCATCAAAAATAATTCCACATAGGGAGGATGGCACAAATGTAGCCTATTTCTGTACGAATTTCTAACCATAAATATTTTCATCCGGATAAGAAAAGTTAGGAAGCTTATTTACTTGCATGGAATGATATCACTGGTAACATTATCCGTAACTGAAGGTTGATGGTGACTGATAAGAGTCTTCTTAGAAATCAGATTACTTAATATCCAGCTGAATTCCATTAAATAGTTGTCAGATATGAATGATAGCAAAGTATCAAATCACATATGATTACTGTATTTGCACTTATATTAATTTTTGAAATTAATATTTATTTTTAATGAACAATTCGACTAAATAACGGTAATGCCATTCCAGTTATTTTATTTTAAATGGAGGGATGACTTAATGAATTATCTTTTCTTCAACACAAGTGAAATAAAACATCGAGAACTTTGAAATGTTTGAAATAGTTGAGAAAATATTTTCTTTAACAAATAATATTGTTGATGATTGAATATGGACAGCTACTGACAAATGAATCTATCGAACTGTGAATTGATTAGGGAATATATAAGTAAAGCAAGTGAAAGGTTTTAGAATCAGATTATGTAATGAGTGAAGAAAGATTAAAACGTGATTTTCATTTTATTTATAATTGATTCAGTGTAAATATTGTTAACATGTTTCTTTTTATTAATTTAGTTGGAGGCCTCTAATTTGAAAATATTTTGAAACGAATTGATGAAATACGAAGTCAGTTGATTACTATTTATTTCTTTAACATGATATTCAAAATACTTAAATCATTTTTCAAGATTTTCTTTATTTTAATAAAATAGTATTATATAAAACTTAATTATCCTTTCAATGACTTCCTAGGATAAGTACTTAGTCTTAAGTGAATGTAGGTTAAGAATCATACCAAGATATGCGGAAACGAACCGGATCGCGACTAGGAGACGTCCGTTGCGTAGGTTATGTTTATCCGACAGTATACCTCGACGGTGCTCTCTCGATACGGAACCCATAGCCAGGAAATTCGATTTTACTTGGAACCTGATGTTGTATTGAGCTAGGCTGGACCTTATGCGACTCGGCCTGGACGCGAGGACGGCGCAATTATCATTGCGAGTTTCTTGAGTTGTAAGATTGAGATATTTCAGTAACTTTCAGATGTTCGGACATAATCGACATTTGAAAGGCCTGCATTTTCATGATTGTGTGACTTGTCGCGGGTAGACAGTTGAGCAGGGTGTGTAAGAGATTGGACCCTGTGGTTTTTTATATTTACTGCTTTATTTTGGGAGACTGATTCTCCGCTTTGAGTCATACCGCAGATTGTTGGCGAGGGTGATATGTTTGTTTACCGAGGAGAGTTTTATTTAAGCGGTCTATGCTCCGTGAATATTCTTTTGGTTTTTGTCCATGTCACTACGGTTGTTGCAGTAGACGAGATTTTTATATTGTGACGTTTAGTTTGGATTGTCTTTTGTGATATAACCGCGCTGAGCAATATTTTTGTGCCATATAATATATTTAAGGAACCGACGTTGAATAGGGAACATCCATGATCCGGGATTTTTAAAAAAAGTATGCTAATCTGATTCAAACTTTCATGCAGAATTCAAAAATGTACAAATAATAACCCCAAACATGATAAAAATCTAAATTAAAGCACGAAAATGTCACGTGACACAAATACGCGATCTCATTGGTCTGACGTCATCGTACAGGTTGACTGAATTAGCAGACGAAATAACACACAGTGTGCTGTGAGAAGCAGGATACACTTTGCGTATTTCTACTTTATGTTAGTGTTTGGTATAGTTAAATTCGAGGTCTATACATTGGATAATAATCTGAGTGGTATATTTTAGACTTGAAATGAATCCTGCGCAGACAGTGGGGCAGAAAACTTATAAATAGTGTACAGTTTCGATGTGCAATAGCACATCGCATACCATCACAAACAAATTGTTTATAAATGTTCCAAAGACGCTAAAACTAGGGAGAAATGGATTTTGGTGAGCCGGAAAATGCTGTTGATATATCGGAAAATTCTACAGTTTTTTTAAGATCATTTTTACGTAAGTTGAATTTGTTTGAATTTTCAATCACGTTTCCATGTCAGCTGTTCTAGTGGTAAAACTTTAAATTTTAATGTATGATGCTTTAATTAAATGCTTCAATTACACCTTGGAATATGAAAGTAATAAACAGTGCGTTAATTAATGCTGATTATTAAAGTATTCTCCAAACCTAACCTATGTTTTGGGTGATCCATGTCAAGGTAATAAATCAAAGTGATTATAAACCATATTGACAGCTCTAATTATACCAATTTATCTTGGCATGCGAGTTATTTATGTCTTTATTGAAGAGCTTACATTTGTAAAGAAATTTAGGTTATAGCTAATTACTCTATAATATAACAAAAATAGGCGTGTACATCATGAAAGAAAACAACGTGAATTTAACAAATGTGTATCTCTACACAAAACCAATTCTTGCCGGTTGGGGTCTTATAAGTTAACAATTCTCAATTATAATAATTATAAGATTAATGAAATAAATAATATAATTGCACACAGGTGAAAATAGTGATGTTGGTGTTTAAAATATTATCCAACTTAGCCTAAGTTTTAGGTTATACAAGCCAAGTCAATAAACCGAAGGGTAAAAATGCCGGGCGAGTTGGCCGTGTGGTTAGGAGCGCGCAGCTGTGAGCTCGCAACCGGGAGATAGTGGGTTCGAACCCCACTGTCGGAAGCCCTGAAGATGGTTTTTCCCGTGGATTCCCATTTTCACGCCAGGCTAATGCTGGGGTTGTACCTTACTTAAGGCCACGGCCGCTTCCTTTCCATTCCTAGGCATTTCCTGCCCCATCGTCGCCATAAGACGTATCTGTGACGGGCAACGTAAAGCAAAAAAAGTTAAAGTCACAGTACCCAAAGACATTGCTGTATCGAACGACTAAAATGTCACCAAGACACTTTTCTTGCGTGATATGCTCAGCTTGTTAAAAGCCAAATGTAGTTAATGTTATTGGCTTTACGTCCCGCTAACTACTTCTACGGTTTTCGGAGACCCCGATGAGTTCCTTTACGTGCCAGTAAATCTACGGACACGAGGCTGACGTATTTGAGCACCTTCAACTACCACCGGACTGAACCAGGATCGAGCCTGCCAAGTTGGGGTCAGAAGGCCAGCAGATCAACCGTCTGAACCACTCAGCCCGACTTGTGAAAACTAGATGAAGTCATATTTATCTCTATCATGTTTAACATTTTCCCTCCACGAAGATATTTAATGTTTCTCTTTCATGGCCCCGGAAGTGGGTAGGCCAGTTGCCCCAACCAAAATATATATTTTTCGGAAATGATAGGTTATAGACCTATAGTACTATGATCTTTCTTTCATTCCTTCTTTTTCTTTCTTAATCAGTTTATCCTTCAGCTTTGGTTTTTCCCTCGGACTCAGTGAGGGATTTCACCTCTACCACTCCAAGGGCAGTGTCCTGGAGCGTGAGACTTTGGGTATGGTGATACAACTGGTGAGAAGGGCCATTACCTCGCCCAGGGACCTCACCTACTATGCTCAACAGGAGCCTTGCTGGAAGATGGGAAGATCGGAAGGGATAGACAAGGAAGAGGGAAGGAAACGGCCGTGGCCTTAGGTGCCTGGAGTAGAAGTGGGAAAATACGAAAAACCACTTCGAGTATGGCTGAGGCGGGATTAGATACCTCTCTACTCAGTTGACCTCCCGAGGCTGAGTAGACCCCGTTCCAGCCCTCGTACCACTTTTCAAATTTCGTGGCAGAGCTGGGAATCGAAACCGGGCCTCCGGGATGGCAGCTAACCACATTAACCACTACACTACAGAGGCGGACTAGTACTATAATGCTACCTATATGTTTATGTTAGTGCTGAAATCCGATTTCTTAATTTACTAATGCTGAAAGCCCGAAAATGTAATGTTATTCTTTAATATGGGAATGTCTAGAAGGAAATGTTGAAAGTGATGTGATTTCTATCCAGGTTCGTTGTTATCCTAATACTATAAGTTACAGTACATTGCACGTATATAAAAGATGCCACTTACAAACTTGCTTTTTTATCCGCGAATTTCTGCGGCCACAAAAGTCACTCTTTTTCAAGAGTGATGACATCTACACATGGTAGATTGTCTGACTGTGCTGTTTTGAACCTTTCTTCTGTCATTTTGTAGTTATTCGCGTGTTATTCTGTACAGCTGGATTAGGTTTGTCTCCCCTTTGCGCATTAAATCACGTCTTTTCTTAAGGTTAGGGACCCCCACTGTAATGTCAAGTGTGTAGGATAGGGGAACATACTCATCTACACTTCGAAGTGGCCAGGAGGGTTGTGTGAGCACGCAAGCCCAAGGTGTAAAATGAATGAAACTTCAAGATTTGATTTCGTATGTTAAGTATGTGTGTCGGAATACAATTGTATATTTGTGTGATTTCTATTTTGATTCTCAAGATGGACTTTATCAAGCTGATGGGAAAATTCTGAGACAAGTAAATATTTGGAGCATTTGACACTTTTTATTTTTTATATATTTTTCTTGTTTATTGTATTAAACAGACTTTCCTCCAAAATTGAAGTCATGCTTCACCTTACTTTATTTATAGCTTTTAGTTGATTTCACCGTGTCCATACTAGTTATATGTTCCCCACCAAAACCCAGGGTGTATGTGTGTTTAGGGCATTGTTTTATCATAGTTCGAACTGATCACCCCTGGGAGCGGCTGACTAGTATGGGACAAATTACCCTGATGGTAGAAACGGGGACATATAAGAGGCGATCAACGTGGGGCTTTTGTTTTGCTTCTCACACCTTTTCGGTATTTTGGACATGGTGGTTATACGAATTGCTTGCCCAATGTGTAATGTTGTTTTTTTGGTGAAGTCGAAGTATCCATTTCAATCGGAGGTGAACGACGCGAGGAGCGTGGAAATTAAGTAAAGTTAGGTTTGAAAGTAGAATCCACGCTACTTAAAAAGTGGACAAGCAAAAGGTAAAAGTAAACGGTCATTAGGCTGGGGTGCTCCTGTCATTGAGCAGATCCAACCATATTTTTAATCTGTGATGTGTGATATAAACTAACGCATTCACATTAAACAACTTCCCCTTATTTTCATAAGGAGTCTACAAGAACGTTGAAGTGAACGTGATATCTAGATGTCTGCCGGAATTTCGCCTTGTATAGCAGAGATCGTCCGGAATTTCGTACGAGATCAAGCCGTCATGTTCGTGACTCATCAGTTGGTCATCCAAGGACTTCATATCACTAAGGCATCATGAAGATCGAGTAAATATATGGGTGTGCCCTCCTGTAAAGCTGTGTTCGTGGTTGCCGAAGGCTGAGTATATGTTCAAACTAGTATTACTATTTGAATATCGTATCCAAACGTAAATAATAAAACAGTAAATTTGCATGTAGATATACTGTAGATTGCCAGTATGCTATTTCAGCGGGATGACAGCATTTTATTTGATGGGTTTTATAGGAGATATTTCTTCATGGTTGGGGCAACCGTATTTCATTTCTGTTTATTTATAAGGGTTTGTAGTGCATGACGTAGATTTAAGGACCTTGGATTAATTAAGTGTGAAGTGTTGTAAAATAAAAGGGCGTAAATATCCTTTGTAAATGACTCAGATCATCACTGATTCACTAGCTAACAGTAGTAATCACAAGCTTTCTCAATTTGTTGATTTGATACTTCACATAATGAGATAGGAAAACCCCCGTTTAGAATTTAAGACGTCGGAGGCAACGGAACGAGACATGACATTGGAGTATACATTTTGTACCCATTTATCTCATGAGTGCTTGGAATAACTAGACCCGTGTGGTAGATTCTTCTTCAATGTGGCTTGTTTCGGCGTATCGAGGGGAGAGAGACAGTTTATTGTCCAGGCTGTAGCTCGGACGTGGTATTGTGAAATATAAATGAAGCTCCTTTCGAGTTAAATTGATAAGCGCAAAATGCATGCCGCGCCATAGATAAGATAATTAAGGCCAGAGATAGATACAAGGTGTAATGAGTCGTGATAGCAGCCAGGAAAGGAATGATGTATTTTGGTGCGAAGAAACAGATATTGAAGGGACCCTGTAGGGCGGTCCGTTGTGCTTGGAAGTGAACTACAGCTGGCTGTGATTTATGGTACCTGGCAAGGACCAGACGAGCCTTGTCCTCGCTATGATTGTGAAAGTTAAAGGAGTAGTATCTGTCGTATTCCCCTCAAAACAATTAATTGCAAGCTACCATTTATTATTAACACCGTTGATTAAACTACAGTGTTATGAGATGAGCGATCCCACCAGTTTGTTCTTTAACTATTCAAACTGTATAGGGTTTCAGGTTAACATATTCCATGTCTCAGGAGATGCAGGACTCATTACTTGGATACAGTGAAAGTTGGTGCTCACTGTTACTATCGACAGATGGATTGAACCTTCTGCAACTTCATCTAGTGTATTTAAAGTGCATATGTTTTGTCTCTTTATTACAGGAAGTGCAAAATTGTATATTCATGATATATTGGATGTTTGAAGTCGTTCTACAGTTCGTACGCAAAATTAAAACGTTGTATATAATGTCATGTTGGGTATTTGCTGGAATCCCAACGAAACAAACGTGTGTATTATATTGCATATTCAGCCACGATTAATTTAGGGAAATGACGTGATACGACCTTCAAATATTTGGAAATGTAGTCATAGAAACATACAATTTATTTCCGTTCATCCGAGGTGAGAATACTGCAACTTGGTATATTTTGAATATGTTAATTCTCGATAGATAAACAGAATTATAGCAGGGTATGTCCATCCTAATGAAGTATGTGTAATTGTGAAATGCAATGCGCAATGTGATAAATGTAAGTGTAAAGTATAAGTAATCCAGGAGGAAACGCCTCTTCAGGATTGAAATAATTGAATGTAGAATGAGGTGTAGAAAGAGACTACCAAAACATTTAAAGCATCAAGATCGATCTGAATATTTATTTTGTAAATCGTATTGTATGCCATATCCATGTGAATAAGATGTGTTTCACTAGTATAGTAAAGTTGTGATATAAGATAAACTATATCTTCTTATTAGTAATGAACTAGTATTCCTCTCATAATCAAGATTCCCCGACTATGGAAATTATTAGAAGATTATCGCCCCACCGGACGGTCCATTCAGACCCGTAATGTTCTACCGATTTAGCTAGCGTACTATTGTAGTAGGGGAGATGGGACTTCGATACCGGGCTGAGTTCGAAGCTCATTGGAGGTGCTCCATTCTAATATCATATTTGTGAGCCACGGTATTTTGTTTATGTACTGAAGCCTTGGACAGGTACAATAAGTAAAGAACTGCCAACAGAGATAAAGCATGTTGCGCATGATGTTATACAGTATACAGTAATAAATAAGTGACAAGATTGTCTGCAACTGCAAAAAAATTCGACAATATTGTGAGATGGACAGCGGGTAAATGTATGATGATAAACGAGGTTAAGTGTCAGGTTATGAGTTTCACTAATAGGAAATAATAATAATAATAATAATAATAATAATAATAATAATAATAATAATAATAATAATAATAATAATAATAATGCCTTTACGTCCCTCAAACAACTTTTATGGTTTTCGGAAGTGCGGAAGTGCTGGAATTTACTCCCGTAGGAGTTCTTTTACTTGGCAGTAAATCTACCGATACGAGGCTGACGCATTGGAGCACCTTCAAAACAGATCGGACTGACCCATGACCGAAACTGCCAAGTTGGGGTCAGATGGCCAGCGCCTCAACCGTCTGGGCCACTCAGCCCGGCAAAGGAAAAGTCCTCTCAGTTAATTACTGCGTTGATGGGGCGAAAGTTCCTTATAGGGATCACTGTAAGTACCAGGGAACGGCCTTCGTTGGGGTAATCACATTAACGGGATTACAAATAAAAGGCACGGATCTCTGCACGTGAATATGAGGGTGTGTATGGACTATAGAAAGGGTGTAAAGGTGAGGGTATTTAAGTCTGTGGTAAGACCCCAAAAGAGTATGGTTCCAGTGTATTGGACCCTCACCAGGATTATCGAGAACTGGAAAAAATCCGAAGCAAACAGCTCGTTTGTTCTGGATGATTTCCGAACAAAGAGTAGCGTTACGAAAATGTTGCAAAGTTTGGGCTGGGAAGACTTGGGAGAAGGGAGACGTGCTGCTCGACCAAGTGGTATGTTCCGAGCTGTCAGTCGAGTTGTGGCGTGGAATGACATTAGTAGACGAATAAGTTTGAGTAGTGTTTTTAAAAGTAGGAAAGTATGAAGATAAAGTTGGAATTCAAGGGGACAAATTGGTGCAAATATTCGTTTATAGGAAGGGGAGTTAAGGACTGGAATAACTTACCAAGGGGAATG
Source organism: Anabrus simplex (assembly GCF_040414725.1). Classification (NCBI taxonomy): domain Eukaryota; kingdom Metazoa; phylum Arthropoda; class Insecta; order Orthoptera; family Tettigoniidae; genus Anabrus; species Anabrus simplex. The sequence continues at coordinate 42,012,074 of NC_090266.1, read as the reverse complement.
TTCAAGAAATTTCCAAATTATTTGCAATAAGTAAATGGCGTATGGCATTTAGTGCCGGGAGATCTCGGGTGAGTTTGGCTCGCCAGGTGAAGGTCTTTAATTTGACGCCCGTAGGCGACCTGCACGTCGTTATGGGGATAAAATGATGATGAAGACAACACATACACCCAGGCCCGTGCCAGGGAAATTAACCAATGATGGTTAAAATTCCCGACAATGCCGGGAATCGAACCCGGGACCCCTGTGACCAAAGGGCAGCACACTAACCATTTAGCCATGGAGCCGGACATGTGCAATTATTTAAGAAAACAATTGGCAAACAGGTGGCAGGGACGACTGCCCTAAATACAGTTCAGTTGTGATTGATTGATTGATTGATTGATTGATTGATTGATTGACTGATTTATTGATTTCTTATAGTGTCTTATGCTCATTTCTAGTACGTCTTACTTTGTTTCTTGTAACAGTTTATTTTTGTATTGTGTGAGTTCATTATATTAAATTATCCTTTGATGAGCCTTTTCTTGTCGATTCTGTAGATACGTTATATCCATAAAAACTTAACCGTCCCTCGCATACAATATTAGTGAGCCTACCTTTTGCACTGCAGAGGTCTACGGTACAGTTCTTTTCTTGATTCAATTTCCATTTTCTCGCTTCGGCCCGCATATTTTCCTGAGAATTTCCCGTTCTTACTTTTCAGTTTCTGTGATTTTACAATGGCGTTCTAAGGTTATAGATTCCGATGTATAAGATTCTTCTTCTTCTTTATTATTATTAGAGGCTAAATGGCTCAGGTGGCAGTGCGCTGGGTTACGTGGTTCAAATTCCGATCGCTCCATGTGAGATATGCGCTGGACAAAGCGGAGGCGGGACAGGTTTTTTTCTCCGGTTACCTTGGCTTACCCTGTCACCTTTTATTTTAGCAACCTCTCTAAAATCATTTCATTTCAGCAGTCAGTCAATAGTCATTGCCTCAGGGGAGTGTGACAGGCTTCGGCAGCCGGCACAACTCCTATCCTCGCCGCTAGATGGGGTTCATTCATTCCATTCCTTAACCGTTTATAAGGAAACAGTCTGTGGACTTTCTTTATTATTATTGTTATTAGTATCATTATTATCATCATTGTTATTATTATTATTATTATCATTGTTATTATTGTTATAATTATTATTATCGGGCTGCAGTGAGAATTGATGTAAGACCCAATTATCACACATAGTTATATTCAACCATGAATTGTCAGCTCCACTAATTGCTGTCTATTTACAAGTCTCTCACAACAGGACTCCAAGTGGGCAGTCTTTACCAGGTACGGACTATAATCATAATTAACAATACTCACTTTCACTTTTGCTCCACACAGTTAACTACTTAACACTGGAAAATAAACAACGGTCACACAACAATGCTAAACAGCACTGCAGTACGCCTCACAGCAACGACAATTAATACTGCTCCAACTGTAGTCCACCAATTGTTCCACAACTGACTGCACATCGGTGTACACACACAGTAATCCAAGGCAGTAAACACTCGGTACTCTAAGGCAGTGCACATACCGTACTCCAAGGCAGTGCACACACAGCACTCTAAGGCAGTACACACTCGGTACTCTAAGGCAGTGCACATACCGTACTCCAAGGCAGTGCACACACAGCACTCTAAGGCAGTACACACACGGTACTCCAAGGCAGTATACACTCAATACTAAAAGGCAGTACGCACACAGTACTCTGCTCAGTACACGACGATACTGGAATTGATAAGAACTCGGGGGATATACTAAAGGCAATGGGTTGCGATAGGGTACCATATCCGAAGTATTTATTTGATTATTAATTGCATGAAAGAGCTATACGAAATTAATGGAGAGTTGCTATAGTAGCCCCTGTGTGTAAAGGAAAGGGTGATATACATAAAGCTAAAAATTAAAGGCCTATCAGTTTGACATGCATTGCATATAAGCTTTGGGAAAGCATTCTTTCTAATTATATTAGACATGTTTTCGAAATTAATAATTAGTTTGATAGAAGGCAGTTCGGGTTTAGGAAAGGTTATTCCATTGAAGCTCAACTTGTAGAATTCCAGTAATATACAGCAGATAACTTGGATTCAGCTGGTCAAAGGGACTGTATCGCGATTGACCTATCTAAGGCATTTGATAGGGTAGATCACGGGAGACTAATGACAACAGTGAGTGCAATTGGACTAGACAAAAGAGTGACTGAATGGGTTGCTCCATTTCTAGAAAATAGATCTCAGGGAATTAGAGTAGGCAAAGCTTTATCTGACTCTCTAATAATTATGAGGTAAATTCCCCAAGGCAGTATTATTGGGCCTTGATGTTTTCTTATATATACCGGGCGGCTCGCGAGCGCCGTACTTTCTACTTATAAATGTCCCGCGTGCAGTAGTGATGCACGGGATGCCTAATCACTTTCTTTCGAGGGAGCGACAACGTGCTGTATTTCGGATATTGGGAAACAAATAGCCGTCATTTTACTGCAGCACGTCCTGCCAAAAATGCAGAAAAGAAAATGCGTTAACTTATTAGCAATACACGTGCAGACATTCCACTCTATAAAATAGTTGTTTGTATGAAACAAAAACTAATACATATCATTATAGCTTCAAAGCTCACAAGGGAGTTAACACAACTTGAGTTCGCAATTGGAGGTGATTTGTGGTTTGTATGAATATGTTTGAGGTACTGATTACAACACTTATAACTCAAGTGCCATGGCCAATTACACTGTAAGTTACGAAGATTCACTATTCCGCTCAAAGTAGACCATGTCTAACATGACATCGTGGCTTTAGTAACTTTGAACACCGTAAACGTTTTCTCTAGGTACTTTAGTTATTTTACGTGTATGCTATGGTCGACACGCGCCACGCCGTGTCCGAGGTCATCCGACACAGTTGCCGATGCGACATATAGAGGAACCAGACAGAGATTCCGCATAAGAGCAAGGAAGCTAGTATAATAGGGACCTCCGTCTGTATTGTATCTGCTTCGACCGCTCATAAAGTTCCTTCAGTTTGTGGTGTTTCCAATTTCGTAGCGAGTCACTGTCACCGTATTCGTGTGATATTGAATCCTGCCAATATAGTGAGTATAATTGGTAGCCATTACAAACACAAACGAAGATCCAGAGAAATTACGGTAATTGAGGGAAATGCAGCTTCATTCATAATCAATGTGATAGACGAAACAGTGGCAAACAATGGTAATAATATACATCAAGAAAATACAATAGACTATATTGAAGAATATGAATACGCAGAGGAAGGCGTATCTGATTGTGAAAACATTATGGACGATCCAGAACCTGACTGTGAGGAAAAGTCGTTAATAAAATGTGATGGAAACCAGTCGTCTGCGTATCTGCCAAGCCCACCGGAGGGGAAGAGGTGGTGTGCTGTATCTTTTGAAAAGGCAAAGGAGATAATTTCATTCCAAGATTCTGGGAAAACGAAGCGATCAAGCTTCAATACAGTACAGAATCGATATCGTATGGTGCAAGACGTACATCATTTACGATATTTACGTCATGTAGTAGGAAAAGGGAAGCTAGGCCAGCTTGACGATTATTTAACTAAAAAGTTCAGGGTGGCGAGAACTGTTCTAGGCGCCAATGTTCACGACAGGGATATTCGTGCTTGGGTTTAGAAAAGGCTCACGGAATAGGACTGACTCGATTCACCGGATCTATCCATGGATGGGTTGCACGGTTTAAACAGAGACACCATCTTGGCAATAACAAAACGTGTAACCACTAAATCCTGGAATACAGATGATGACGTGAAGGAACAACGTGACGAGTTTCGCAAAGAGGTAATGTCCTTAATGAATACCATGGAACGAATACAGATTTATAATATCGATCAAAGTAGTATACGAAGATAACTTCACTCATTGCGAACTCTGCATTACAAGGGATAGAAGTCCGTAAGAAGTTCGGTGCGGAGTGATCACGCAACAACTCATTCTTACACCATCCAACCCGTTACTTCGACAAGTGGATACGTATTTCCCACGTTGCTGGTTATTTACCACGAACCTAATGGTCAGTTTGGAGTGCGAGTAGCGCAACACATGCTGAAACCACAAAATCTGGTTCAAGTTGCTTCAAAGTCCGGCCTAATCACGAAACAAATCATGACGCAATTCTTTCAAGATGTCTGCTTCCCATTTGCAGCACAGGAGTCTCTCCTTCTGGTTGATTCCCTCGGGACATATCGTGATAGAACGCATATCGATGCTACCCGACCTCAAAATTTGGTGTTACAGTCAAGACCATCCCTCCTGGGTGCACACCTTACATTCAGCCGCTTGATGTGCTATTCTTCGACAGTTCAAGATGGTGCTGAAGCGGATTGAAGATCATTTTACCCTTAACGACTATCAGTTCACGCCATCGTCGAGGGATTCCATTTCGTTGCTGATGTGCAGTTCTGTTCTCCAGTCTTCGCTGACTCTGTTCGGTACTCCTGGACTGTAGCTGGATATGATGACTTCAGACCAGAGAGGTTTCAATCACCACCCAAACGTATTTTTGATGTTCAAAAGCCGTGTGACTCGGAAGACTACTTATTGCTAGCATTCATGAAATGTTCCTACTGTGATAAGCAACTCTGTTTTCGGCACTTTATACTCTATGGACATGCTCATGCTCGTATTCTTTTGCCAAGAGCTACCAACAACCCATATTTTGAACTCGGTGCCTGAACATGCGCATGATTGTAAAGTGCAGTGTAATAGTCGATGGCACATACTGTGCGCATATTTGTAATGTACATGTAAAACACTTAAATACAAACCAGAAAGTTTTTGCAATTGCGATCGCAAGTTGTGCTAACTCCTTTGTCAGCTTTAAAGTGTCACACTTGGAGCTACCAAAACGTTTCCTTCTAAAACTACTCGTAATAGATATGCTCAAAACATGGCCCAGATGGCGCAGGCAGAGCTAAACACGTCTCGCAGTGTCTGCATGGGCACGTCTCAATATTTCAGGAGTCACTGCAGCAAAGGCCTCACAAATTCCTTGTTGTAATTATTGTTAAGCATTTTTGGCTAAGTTTCGTACAGTTATTTTTTTGCTATTTTGATTTACGTCGCACCGACACAGACAGGTCTTATGGCGACGATGGGATAGGAAAGGCCTAAGAATTGGAAGGAAGCGGCCGTGGCCTTAATTAAGGTACAGACCCGGCATTTGCCTGGTGTGAAAATGGGAAACCACGGAAAACCATCTTCAGGGCTGCCGACAGTGGGGCTCGAACCCACTATCTCCCGATTACTGGATACTGGCCGCACTTAAGCGACTACAGCTATCGAGCTCGGTCCGTACACTTTCGATTTGATATATCTCCGCAGCAGAATGTCAAGTGAGTGGGGGGGGGGGGGGTGAGGTCAGACGATCGTGGTAGCTACTATCGTGCATCATGATGTTCCCTAACAGCTCGAAAGTTTTTACAATTTGCTTTACGTCGCACCGACACAGATATGTCTTACGGCGACGATGGGATAGGAAAGTGCTAGGAGTGTGAAGGAAGCGGCCATGGCCGTATTTAAGGTACAGATCGCCTTTGCCCTAAGTAACACTAAACATGTGTACGTATGGTTTGTATATTGTTATTATTGTTCCGGGGATTCTGTGGAATGCAGAGGTGAAAGAAGGTGCGGGCATGAATGGGTGGATAGGGGAAAGAATAAATAGTAATTTAAACCTTTCAAATTCTGAATATATTTATTTCCTAGTTTTTCCTTATCTTTTAAATTCTTACACTTTGATAAGCAATAACAAATAGTCATGTACAAGAGTTTAGCTCATGAGCTCGAGAAAAGTCTAGAACAGGCTTATAAATTAAAAACACGACCTTGAAGCTCCCCAGTTACAACTTCAACAACAACACTACTGCTCACTTCAATATCTCCTCAAGGAGACTGAGCTGCAGAATTTACACCAGAAGGAAGAGCGCCACTGCTCGACACAATTATTCTCTAGGAGGATATTCTCCAAATTTTACAAGTTCAGGCCTCTTAAAGGCACAACCTATATTTTACCAAAAGCGAACAGTATTCACTGTCTTATCTGCTCAACAGTTTGATTTACATTTAACGGAATTGAATAATATAAATCATCTTTAACAGGGGTTGCAAGTACCCATTCTACGTGGACTTGGTTAAAAAAAATATGTTAACGTTACTGGCCGAAAATCAAAATGTTAGGAGGCGAACTCTTGCACTCCTCTGAAATACACTTGAAAAATACCTAAAACCCTGTGGGCTGATGGCCCCATAGTACTGAGGTGAATAGATGGTGAGAAAGTTTAAATTACAAGGAAAAGATAAATTTAAAGTTTACGAAATCATAATCAACTCAAGACCAAGTTGAAAAGGAATATAAGAGGGTTCCCACTCTTTATTCCCTAAGTTAAACTAAGATTTTAAACCAACTGTAGAATTTACAAGGCCGGATTACATTAAAGAAAGAATTTTGAAACCTTCCCCTCGAGTTAACTTTTAGACTATTACATGGTTAAAATATGTCTGCCAGTACCTTAAGCTGGTGGACGTTCCGGAGGTGGACGAGGCAAGCACACCCCTGCCTCCACAACTAACGCACTCTACTGCTGGACTGGAATGATCAAAGGACAATATGGCCCCGAAAGATCCCAGCTTTTATAGCGGAGAGGAAGGTTCCAGATTTCTATGGGCCGAAGCCCTGACACACCGACACTTTCCATTGGACAATCAAATAAATATCAAAAACCCTGAATGGTTACTTAAATAAATGTGCAAAATGTCCTATTGGCTACAATTTTAAGCTGGCGGGAAGAGATAGAAATGCTGATAACCTTAGAACACCAAAACGATCTACAAACTACACAGTTTACGAAACCAATGTTTACAAAATTCTTCCTGCAAATTACTTCTCCGTCCTCTCATCAGAGGGAGCACATACGTTGAGAGTAGAGACACCTGTCGATGAAGGTGCAAACTTCTTCCGAAATGAATTTCATAGTTGATGTTATAGATGGCCTTCTAAAAGGCGCTTAATATAAATGCACGGAGCGCGTTTACTTCCGCTACAGAGCTCCACCCCTAAAGTTCTTCCTCGATTGACACAGTTTTGAAATAATACATTTTAGAAAATCTTGAATTTGAAGATTGGGGTCAGAAAAATTATTGATGGAGAGTTAATTTGTAAGTTATTACGCCGCAAGTAAGTCTTGAGGTGTTTATAATCTTTTAGAAGTCCGTTAAATACTGCCAAATTTGACGGCAAGAGCTGCCGCCACTGCCGATACCAGGGTTGGGTACCCCGGACCCCCGAAATTCTCTCAGATACATCTTTCCCGCTACCTTGAGAGGAGTAGCCATGGTGAACGTCGCCACGGACAAACTGTTGAAGTTCTGCCCAACGATGAAGTGGGCGGTCTTAGAACCGCACCTCAGCGCTTGCCACTAATAATGGTGCTCAGGTTTGCCGTCGTGAAGGAGACTGGACCAGAGCAGGGTGGGCCCTTGCCCCGCGCCAGTATCACTCGCCAGTTGTTGTGATACGGCCTCAGATGACAATAAGGGAACTGAAACAATAATTTTCTGGATGACAATGACTATTTTTATGGAGAGAGTTTGTTCTACATTTTGAGTTTGTGGTGCAGATAAGGCGGGTGGCATCGAGGTTGTGTGCGTGGACTGCAGGCTCGGTTTTTGGAGGCAGGGATAAGGTAATGGCAGGAGGAAAACGGAAGAAAAGCAAAATCATTCTAAAGGAGAAGGATGTACAAAGGTTGCTACATAAAAAGGAATACCATAGATGTATATTAACAGGGCAGAAGGCGTCAATGTACAACTTATATATGAAAGTTTAAGATTCTTAAAAGTTAACGAAAGAAATACAATAATTTTCCAATTTCTTTGCGATCATTTAAGAAAAGGCTAGGAAAACAACAGATAGGGAACCTGTCACCTGGGCGACTGCCCTAAATGCAGATCAGTATTGATTGACTGATTGATTGATTGATTGATTGATTGATTGATTGATTGATTGATTGATTGATTGATTGATTGATTGATTGATTGATTGATTGATTGATTGATTGATTGATTGATTGATTGATTGATTGATTGATTGATTGATTGATACATTTGCAATGTCATCACTTGGTGGCCTACACTGAACAACATATATATCATACAGGATTTACTTGCGACAAGTGAACACTGAAAATTCTTTCGGTGGCTGGATTGCTCACCAGAAGGATGACCGGCGTTAAGAAATCCAAAATAATGCACGGTACATGAAATCTGTGGGCAAACTTGCCTGCAGGAACGAAATTGTTCACCATTGCTTGATCTCCCACCTTTAAATTGGTGGGTCCCCGTCCACGATCATATCACTATTTAACTTGCTCATGATAAGCCTTCAAGTTACTTTTGGCCCTCGTCCACAGGTTCCTGATATTCTCGGGATCTATTGTCTCCGGCAATATCTCATTGATAGACCCTAGATAAGACAACGGCGTGTTAGGAACACACTTATACATAAGAGAAGCAGGAGTAAACTTGTGTGACTCGTGAACAATTTAACGCAAAAGTTAACCAATGCAGAGAATTATCTCATCTAGAATGGTCTTGATGTTGAAAAGCTATCAAAGCAAATCGAGGATTACGGTTAACCCGCTCAGCAAGGGATGGTTGTGGGTAATAAGCAGATGTTGTGACATGTGAGACGGATAAGTCAAAACAAAATTTGGCAATAAATTAGAGGTGAACACCTTGGCATTATCGAAGACTATGTATTGACAAGGGCCAAAAGAAGCAAAAATAGTATTAAGGCAAGAAATTGTAGACTGAGCGGTAGCCAGCTTAGTCAGAAAGAGCTATGAAAACCTGGTGAAACCATCTACACGCACGAAGATGAATTGTTCCCGTTCCCCTTAGATTGACTGGACGGCCCGACGTAATTTATATACAATCGCTCCATAGGACGAGATGCTCGATGAGATGGCAATAGCCCTAGTTTAGTGGACAAGGTGGGCTTACTAAGCAAGCTAAATTTACAGGCTTTACCCATTTCCCTCATTTCGCCGTCCATACTCTTCGAGATGAACATTTCTCTGATTTATTCTCTAGTTTTGCAGATGCCTAAATGTCCCCCTAATGGGGTCTCATGGTAGTACTTGAAGAGTATGGGCACAAGAACAGCTGGAACTACAACTTCCATCTTCTGATCATGCCACGAAGGGCAACACAGAAGCCCATTCCTCAGAACATAAGGGAGAACATGTTCCCTAAAAGAAAGGTTTTCCATAATAGAAGCCAGCGCTAGATCTTCCCGTTGTTATTTCTCGATATCACGGAATAGCATAGGTGCATCAGTCAAAATCACACCAACACAAGAAGGTATGGAAATAGAAGGAGACGAAATTTCCTCCTGCTCAATAGACTCAACGTCACCAGAAAACATCCGCGACCACATTATCTGACCCCCTAATGTGTCACACGTCAGATTGAAAGGCCGAAATACGGATAGCCCAACGGGCGATACGTCCCGTACGACGAGTCCTAGCTAAAACCAAACTTAGAGCCTGATTATCAGTTTCTAACGCAAATTTGACATGTTCCAGATACATGCGGAATTTCTCCAAAGCAAGCAGGACTGCGTGTCCTTCTAATTCATAGATGGAGTACTTGGCTTCTTGAGCCGATAAAGTTCTAGACGCATAGGCAATAGTTCGCCTCCCGAGTTTGGTCTCTTGAAGAAGGACCGCAGCAAGTGCAGATGATGGGGCGTCGGTTTGAACGATGAATTTCTTAGAGAAGTCTGGCATAGATAAGGCTGGGGCGTTACAGAGGGCTAACTTAAGGTCTTCGAACGCAGCTTGCTGCGATGGCCTCCATTCGAACTTGACACCTTTCTTACGTAGAAGGTTTAGGGGCGACGACTTATTAGAGAAACTGGGAATAAATTGCCGGAAGAAATTCACTATGCCAATGAATTTATCGATTCCTTTAACATCTTTAGGAGGCTCAAAGTCACGAATGGCCTGCGTTCTAGAATGGTCAATACAAACTCCATCGGATGACACAATATGCCCTAAGGAGGGCATCGAAGGCTTAGCAAAAGCCACCTTAGATACTTTAACTGTCAACCCAGCCTTACGAAGGCGATTTAAGACTTCCTTTAGACGATCTAAGTGTTCTTCAAAGGGTTCAGTGAACACCACGACATCGTCAATGTAATGGTGAAGATAATCGAATTTGATGTCGGAGAAGACACTATCCAGCAGTCTGGTCAGAACAGCCGCACACATGGGGAGCCCGAAAGGCACGCGGTTGTATTCGTACAAGTTCCAATCATTAGCGAAAGCCGTCAGATGTTTGGATTCTTCCTCCAGAGAAATCTGATTATAAGCTTGGTTAACATCTATGATGGTGAAGGACTTAGCCTTACGAAACCTTGAAAACACGAATGTAGATCAGGAAGGGGCAAGGATTGTAATACGACCTTACGGTCGAAAGCCCTCTAATCAATCACAGGCCTGAAACCATCTTGGGGTTTCGGTACAAAAAATGGGCGATGAATACTCTGACGCCCTCCTTCAACATTTGATCGATAATCTCCTTAAGGGCCTTCATCATAGGTGGATATAGCCTACATGGAGGAAACCTTACCGGAATCGAATCCATTACTTCAGTTTTGTACTCATTTAGGTCAGTAACACCAAGAGTTTCCAAAAATACATCGGGAAAAGACTTTCATAACCTTCGAATACTCTCAGCCTGGTCCTCAGATAGATGTCTAAGGTCTAATGACTTCTCACTCTCGGTAGGCGAAATAGATGAAAATTAAGCAGAATTACATTTTAAAAGAGGAATATTAAATTGCTATTAAATTTGAATGTGAAAAACTTGCTCTGAATATCGAGCACAAGACCAGAATGTGATATGAAATCGGCTCCAAATATTACAGGACAAGACAACTGTTTAGCCACGAATAACTTCACATTCCAAGTAAATTTAGAAAATCGAACTTTAGAATGAATGAAGCCAAAAATATGTAAGGGTGAAGAATAACGCCGAAACACATTTGACGTAAGATAAACAATAATCAGGAAATTTACGACAAACTATCAATTTAGAATACCAATCCTCAGAAATAATAGAGCTCACACTTCCAGAGTCTAATAGAGCAGTGACGGGTTAATTATTTATCTCAATGTTGAGAAAGGGAAAAAATCCTGGGGTCCCAAAGGCGATTTTAAGGCATTCCCTTGGGCATTCAAAAGAAAAATATGAGAGCGTTTCTTCCTCAGGTAGTTCGGTGCCCGACTTCACCTGGGTTGAGCCTCATGAAGGTGAACTTGGTGACTCAGCCGGCTGCACTAGTCACTTCCTATCGCCTAAGTTAGTGGAGGAAGCACAAGAAGTAGTATCGGAAGGTGTGCTGTTAGGTGACATATAATTTTTGGATTGATGGGAGAATGACCCGCACTTAAATCATTCGTGGGATGGCCCTTCTCCATTCCTAGTTCCACTAGGTTTTACAGAGGGACACTTATTGCGAAGATGTTCTGCCGATCCACATGCATAACACTTCCGAGGAGGGAAGGTTCGACGAGGTGGTTCCCGAGAACTGTTGGATGACGGAAGACGTTCCCTAGCGACTCGTAAGGTGTCAGCGTACCTCACTTCCTCTGCTGACACTGCCATAGCCTTAAGTTCAGAGAAGTTTTGAGGTCGAGAAGCGGAACATAAATACGACCTGTAGGATGGAGAAATCCCTTCGACGACGGTTTGTACCATTTGACCTTCTGAGTAATGAAGGGCGAACACCCTCGTATAAAACTTTATGTCTTGGATGAAGTCAGCTAAATTCTCGTCCAACCTTTGGAATCGGGAATAGTACTTTTGTATTAAAGGTGACATTGCTCTAGCTGGAATGAAATTGGCCAAGAGATGAGTATGGAAGTCTTCTACGGAACATCTATCAGTTATTGCCTTCACAATTTTATCTGTTAGGACGCCCAAAGAGTATGGGTAAATAATTTGGAGAATCTGAGAATGAGATAGAGAAAACACCAACGTATGATCCTGCAATTCTACTAAAAATTTTAGAAAGGAAATCACATCGTTAGTTGAATTTACCGAAAATTTTCAGATGCCCTTAAGCAAGATGACTAAGGGGTGGGGCAAGCTTCTACAACCTGATGAAAGAATTGGGGACGGCATTAGAATTGGAGGGGCTTCCAAAACTGCGTTACTGATCAAGAAAGTTGGAAGTTGTTGTAGATGATCAGACTCTTGTTCAGATAGGGCAGAAGTTTGTTGTGGAACCGCATATTTCCTACTCTCAGCAGATTTACTAGGGTCCTCTTCCGTTGTTAAGTTTACAATCAATCAATCAATCAATCAATCAATCAATCAATCAATCAATCAATCAATCAATCAATCAATCAATCAATCAATCAATCAATCAATCAATCAATCAATCAATCAATCAATCAATCAATCAATCAATCAATCAATCAATCGATCGATCTATCGATCAATCAATCAATCAATCAATCACTACTGATCTCCATTTAGGGCAGTCGCCTAGGTGGCAGATTCCCTATCTGTTGTTTTCCTAGCCTTTTCCTAAATGATCGCAAATAAATTGGAAAATTAATGAACATCTCCCTTGGTAAGTTATTCCAATCCCTAACTCCCCTTCCTATAAACGAATATTTGCCCCAATTTGTCCTCTTGAATTCCAACTTGATCTTCATACTGTGATCTTACCTAATTTTAAAGACACCACTCAAACTTATCGTCTACTGATGTCCTCCCATGCCATCTCTCCACTGACAGATCGGAAAATGCCACTTAATCGAGCAGCTCGTCTTCTTTCTCCCACGTCTTCCCAGCCCAAACTTGGCAATATTTTTGTAACGCTACTCTTTTGTCGGAAATCATCCAGAACAAATCGAGCTGCTTTTCTTTGGATTTTTTCTAGTTCTTGAATCAAGTAATCCTGGTGAGGGTCCCATACACGAGAACCATACTCCAGTTGGGATCTTACCAGAGACATATACTCCCTCTCTTTTGCATCCATACTACAACCCCTAAATACCCTCATAACCATGTGCAGAGATCTGTACCCTTTATTAACAATCATATTTATGTGATTACCCCCAGTGAAGGTCTTTTCTTATATTAACACCCAGGTACTTACAATGATCCCCAAAAGGAACTTTCACCCCATCAACGCAGTAATTAAAACTGAGAGGACTTTTCCTATTTGTGAAACTCACAACCTGACTTTTAACCCCGTTTAACATCATACCATTGCCCACCGTCCATCTTACAACACTATCGAGGTCACCCTGCAGCCGCTCACAATCTTGTAACTTATTTATTACTCTGTTCAGAATAACATCATCTGCAAAAAGCCTTATCTCTGATTCCACTTCTTTACACATATCATTGATATATATAAGAAAAATATAAAGGTCCAAAAATACTGCCTTGAGGAATTCCTCTCTTAACTATTGCAGAGTCAGATAAAGTTTCGCCTACTCTAATTCTCTGAGTTCTATTTTCGAGAAATATAGCCACCACTAGCGGTTCCTGACAACAATTGATTAACCGTATTTGACATATCGGAAAGGTGTTCGACTAGTTTACTAGCTTCCTTAGCATGCTCGTCCTTCAGTTTGAGAGAAAATAGGTCCCTAGCCCTATTGTGAAAGTGGAACAATCTAACTGGAAAGCGCTTTGGCTGATTTCCAGAAGGTTCGCCCAATTTAAAAAATTAAAACAGAGGCTAGCTCAGTAGTATTGTCAGTGATGCTCGACAGAGCCTTATCAATATCCTTCTCCTGAAATTCCGGCATACAGATGAGAAGCTCTAAAGATTCTTTAAGTTTAGCAGTATCTATAGCAACCGTGCCACCAGACTGGACCTTCATAATTAAAAGTTAATAAATTAATTCCTCCTTGCGCAGACACCACGGTGCAAGGACTTCCCTCGGACCGGACATAGTGAAAGAGAACCTGACTCCATTTAGAAAATTCCAGAAACGGAAAAATTTTTTAGAATTCGTTTTCGAATGAATAGCTGTCAAAAGGGGCTTTATGAAAGCCCACTTATTCACGCTCTTCTACCACTTGTTCAGGGCATTCTGTGGAACGCAGTGGCGAAGGAAGGTGCGGGCATGACTGGGTGGATATAGAAATTTTAAAATTCTGAATATATTTATTTCCTAGGCTTTTTCTTTCCTTTTAAATTTTTTACACTTTGTTAAGCAATAACATACAGTCAAGTATCAAAGTTTAGCTCATAAGTTCAAAAAAGTCTAGAACAGACAACATAAATTAACAACATGAGCTTGAAGCTCCCCAGTTACAACTTCAACAACAGCACTACTGCTCCCTTCATTAACTGCTCTGAGCTCCAGAATTTGCACCAGAAGGAAGAGCGCCTTTGGTCCACACCAGTGGCGGTTTCGGGTATAGCGCAATGGAGCAGTGAATCCCCAGTTTATATCAAATTGTATTCAACTACTTCATTTTTATAACTCCCTTGTCAATCTCGAAGCTTTTGCTTAACCTCTCTATCCGTAATATACTCGTACTGGCTTTCAATTCATGAGAACTGCGCAAGGTCCCTGGCTGGATACTTGTCTGGAATGAACCCACTTGCAAGGTGACCTCTCCGTCCGTACCTTGGCGAAGGGAGTGGCGAGGTGTGGGGGAACGTCGACCGGCACGTAGGCAAGACCAGGATATCGCAGAAACAGATATCTGTGCTTTACGCATGCGCAATATGCCACTCTATCAAGTTGTGTTGTCGGGGGTGTTGGGGTTAGTATGTGCCTGCCATCTGTTGCCCTTACAGGAATTCAACTAGCTAGCAGAGAATAGTGCACATAATTAGCGGTAGTGTTGAAGAGCATCATTACTAGCAGCAGTCACATTGAACTGCCCAATTCCGATTGATATCTTTTCATAAATACATCAATACTTACCAATCATCTATTCATTTGCCTTCTTTGGAATAATTACCTTCTGGAGAAAAAATTAAAAATCACTGAGGCAAAGAGTAGCAGGAAGGTAATTCCAATGAAAGCGCTAATTGCCTAGCCATAGGAATTCTTAAAATTAAGTTACCAACATTGTGAACAGTGCGAACATACATCCCTAAAGTTTCCTCGTGTTTTTCAAGTGGGATGCTAATGTTTACAAAAGTTTGCAATAGGTATCATAATTCGTAATATTATTGTACACTGTGCAAGCGTCTGAGTGATTTCCTGCACTGTTGTGCCGTTCAAAAATCTTAATTTTTAGGACATAAAGAAATTACAATATTTTGTCCATGTGTGTATTTTTGTGCACTGGAGTTGCGTCCACAATCCCTGTTCCCGGGAAATGTAAGGAGCTACATAATGAGTTTCAACAGTGATAATATACTTAAGATGACAAACTTTTCTTCTCTATTTCTTGAGCGTAAACTTGAGATTAAGGTTGCCGGATGCCCAATGCCTGATCTTGATATAACGAGGCATCCTAAAAGTAAAAGTAATGAAATCGTGCGTAAATTCAGAATGGATATATATAAAAGAACCGAGTGGATCTGTGGGTTCGAAATTACTAACATGTTGAGTTGTTTTCCTTGTTTATGATTCATGAGTGTTGAAAGCGGAGGGACTTGGACCAAAGTCGGAGTGAGGACACTTGTCCCCCAAAAATAAAGAAACACGAAAGTTATAAATCTCTTATGTTTGTCCAGTTACAATTCGATCTCCTGGGAAGGCACGATAACCGTCAGTAACTTGACTTTGCTCACAGGCAGTCTGTGGAAAGACACAACGATCAAGTAAGGAGAAAGCGTTATGTGCTGTGTGAAGTTCTGTGGCGCGTTTGAGGTGGCATTGCGCGGGCATAACGAAACAAGTTAATCGTGGAATCCTGGCATATTCTGAGGCCTCGTTAATTTTAGTTCTGAACCTGACGTTGCATTAAGAGACCATCTGTCCAAAGCTACTGTTTTCAAAAGCACCTCGAAAGACATTCAGAATGATTTGCTTTCGTGCACATATGAAATCTTTCGTGAGAAAATAAAGAAAGAAATCACCACAGCGCACTTCATTTAGGTAATCGCAGATGAGACCAACGATATATCAACTAGAGCACAATTTCTTATCATTCTTTCCAACGGTAAGCCAGTTGAATGATTCGGTGGTTTCCTCCCACCCGCTGGTCATAACAATAACAGAGTAATTAAAATTTTCTTTGAACGAATTTGTGTATAATCCAAATAAGTTAACTTCACAAGGTTACGATGGAGCAAATGTAATGAGTGGTCACCATTCAGGGTGCAAGCTCTCATCAGGGAAGATTTTGAGCATGCACATTACGTTCAACGTTATGCCCATTCTTTGAACTTAGCCTTGGCACAGGCGACAACCCAGAATAGGAATGTTCACGTACTTTTTTTGCAGATTTAAGTGAAATCCCCAACTTCGTTCATAACTCCCCACAGCGATCAGGTGTATTGAACGAAGTTGTTGGTAGAAGAGTATCCAATGCTTCAAACACAAGGTGGAATTTTAAGTCAAGGACCGTTGAAGTAGTCTTCGAGAACAGAGATGCCCTCATCGAATGCCTGGATCAGCTGGAAACTACCTCTCGACAGCATTCGTTATTTAAGTTCTGGTTGGTTGTTTTCCATCAGATAATGCCTCATGTGGTCATTTTATACAGTCAGCTGCAAAAGCAAAATTCCGTTCCGTTGGAAGTCAAAGGCACACTTTCACAGGTTTCGAGGATGCTATGAAAATGGTTCGGGAAAATAAAATTGACCACATCGCTGACAAACATAACACACTGCCCCCGCCAGTGAAGGTATCACGAGGGCCGCTGCGTACTTCGAAAACGAGTTGCGACAAAAGAGATTTGTGACACGGTCATTCTTCAAACAAAAGAACGATCTAAATTCGCAAACCACATTTTTCCAGCAAACCTGTTTCACGCTGTGACTTTCGACAGTTTCGAGAAGCAGTTTTCCCACTGAATTTTGTACAAAGCGTGTGAAGCCTACCCATTTCTCGACAAACCGACACTGAGAAGCGAACTTGAAATATTATACCTGAGAAATGATTTTCGGACTGTTTCTGGGGCTACGACTTTGTTGCAGTTCCTTTTAGAAAATAAGTTGCAGAGCGTCTTTGGCGAAGAGCATGAAACTTTTAAATATACTGTAGTTATAACTATGTCCGCCTCTGTAGTGTAGTGGTTAGTGTGATTAGCTACCACCCCCGGAGGTCCGGGTTCTATTCCCGGCTCTGCCACGAAATTTGAAAAGTGGTACGAGGGCTGGAACGGGGTCCACTCAGCCTCGGGAGGTCAACTCGGTAGAGGGGGATTCGATTCCCTCCTCAGCCATCCTGGAAGTGGTTTTCCATAGTTTTCCACTTCTCCTCAGGCAAATGCCGTGATGGTACCTAACTTAAGGCCACGGCCGTTTCCTTCCCTCTTGCGTGTCTATCCCTTCCAAACTTCCCATCCCCCACAAGGCCCCTGTTCAACATAGCAGGTGAGGACGCCTCGGCAAGGTACTGGTCATCCACCCCAGTTGTACCCTCCGACCCAAAGTCTGAAGCTCCAGGACACTGCCCTTGAGGCGGTAGAGGTGGGATCCCTCGCTGAGTCCGAGGGAGAAACCAAACCTACAAGTTCAGGCCTCCTAAAGGCACAACCTTCATTTTACCAAAACCAAACAGTATTCACTGTCTTAGCTGCTCAACAGTTTGATTTACATTTAAAGGAAATGTTTTATAGAAATTATCTTTAAGGGGGTAAATATTTACTCATTCTACGTGGCCTTAGTAAAAAAAATATGTTAAATTTACTGGCAGAAAATCAAAATGTTAGGAGGCGAATTCTTGCACTCTTCTGAAATACTCGAGAAAAATACCTAAAAACCTATTTGGACTGATGGCCCTAAGTTACAGAGGTTAAGCCTACACTGCTGAAGTGACTAAATGGAGAGAAAGTTTAAATTACAAGGCAAATATAAATTTAAAGTTTGCGAAATCATAGTCACCTCAAGCCAATTGAAGGGGAATGTACATGGCCGGATTACCTTAAAGAAATAATTTTGAAACATTCCCCTCGAGTTAACTTTCTGAGACTATTTTTTGCAAATGATATCCTACAACCAGTTTTCCAGTCAATGACCGGGTCAGGGATGGAATGAATGAAGCCCCATTTTGCGGCGAGGATAGGATAGGCTAACGAAGCCTGTGACACTCCTCTGGGGCAATGATTAATGACTGATGGATGAAATTAAATGATAGTGGAGAGTGTTGATGGAATGAAAGATGAGAGGGAAAACCGGAGTATCCGAAGAAAAACCTGCTCCGCCCCCGCATTGTCCAGCACAAATCTCACATGGGTGACCGGGATTTGAACGACGGAACCCAGCGGTGAGAAGCCGACGCGGAGCCCTCTGAGCCACGGAGGCTGCTGAGACTATTACATGGTTAAAATATGTCTGCCATTACCTGGAGCTGGTGGACCTTCAGTAGATGGGCGAGGCAAGCACTCCCCTACTTCCAAAACCAACACGCTTTACTGCTGGACTGGAGCGATCAAAAGACCCGAAAGGTCCCAGCTTTTATAGCAGAGAGGAAGGTTCCAGATTTATCTGAGCCGAAGCCCAAACAAACCCACACTTTCCATTGGATAATCAAATAAATATCAAAAACCCTTATTGGTAACTTAAATAAATGTACAAACTTTCCCATTGGCTACAAGTTTTAAGCTGGCGGGAAGAGATAGAAATGCTGATAACCTTAGAACACCAAAACAATGTACAAACAACACAGTTTCAGAAACCAATGTTTACAAAACTACTCTTGAATATTAACTGTCCATCCTCTCATCAGAGGGAGCACATACGTTGATAGTAGAGACATCTGTCGATGAATGTTCAAATTCTTCCAAAATGAATTTCATGGTTGATGTTACAGATGGCCTTCTAAAATGCGCTTAATTAAAACTTCATGGAGCGGGTGTACCTCTGGTACAATTATTACTAATTACTATTATTATTGTTGTTCCGGAGTTATCTCTGGAACGCAGAGGTGAAAGAAGGTGCGGGATGGAATGGGTCCATCTACGAGAGACAAAGATTAATTTAAAAGTTTAAAACAAAGGTTATATTTCTTTCAGAAAAATCAAATGTTAACAAACCAAATTCTTCACTTAGTAAAAGAACAGGATATGGGTACAATAGTAATTTTGGTACAAGACTAGAAAACCCAAGGATAGGTATTTGCAAGTCTTGAGCTTCAAGCTCCAAATTTACAAGTTTCCCAAGTCGCTACTTTTGCGTTTAGATAGATAAAGATAGAATTCTCCCAATACACAATTTCCAAGAGCACTTGGCTCCAACAGTAGTAATTTACGGTCTTCCAAAGGCACCACTCAAAATTACGCAAATACCAGAAAAGACCTTACATGCTTTCCGAATTCAACCAAGGTGACTGGCTCCCAATTTCTTACAGTCTACTCAAGGCAACTTTACACAAAACCTTACAAATCTCTGGACTATCTTGGCACAACCTACAATTGACAATTTAGTTGATACAGGGGTATCTACTACCCCTGGGCCTTCGTGAAAAGAACAGGTTAAAATTACTGGTCCAAACTCAAAAATGTATGGAAGCGTACACTTGCGCTCCTAGAAAACCAAGTTTTAAAACCCTACTTGGGCTTGTTGCCCGACGATGCAGAGGCTAATCCCACACTACTGAGGTGACTAGAAAGAAAGGTAAATTAATGCTTTACAGGAAGAGAAACAGATACAAAATCGTAGTCACCTCAAGATAAATTGAAGGGGAATTCGACAGGGTGACGAACGCTCTATCCCCGAATTACAGTTTAAGTCTCTATGAAATTTTACATGACAAAGGAGAAATGTACATTTTAGAAAATAGACGGTTACCTTCCCCTCGGTTCAGTTTGTGGAGACAGCTACAGAGATGGAAAACTGGTGTCCATTGCCTGGCTGCTGTTCTGCCTGCCGAAGAATGAGGCACCCCGCCTCCTGTCTTAACACACACATTCAGAACTTCGACGATCAATAAGACAAGGCAACTTGAAAAAGCCGCAGCTTTTATACGCGAGAGGAGGGTTCGAGGAGGCTATGGACTAATTACGGACACACCCTTCAATTTTTATTGGCAGATAAAGTAGGTACAAGAAACGTTTGATTGGCCAAAAAATAAATACAGAAAATTTCTGATAGGGAAGACTACAAAGCTGGCGGGATGAGCAGAAAGTGTTGCAAACCTTGAAGTATCAAAATAAATGAAATATATTTCAGTAGATATAACCTATAAACACAAAACTTTTTTAAACCACTAATTATTCCACCTTGCATCAGAGTGCATGACCACAGTTTTTTGTAGAGGCATCTAGGGAGAAACGTCAGAACTTCTTGATGTACACCAAAACAAAACAAAGATATCCAGTCAGTTTAGGAAACATTAAAATAACATATTACTCTGTTATTTAGTAGTGACATCTTCTGATCAATGTCCCAACTTAATGCATTAGCAGTTTCAAGTTTTGTGTGATAGATAGCGTTCCTTAAGGCGCTTCTTTTAAATGTGCGGGGTTGAGGTGTACCTCGCGGTATAGACCTCCCCAAAGGTGCTTCCCTGGGTGGACACAGCAGAAATTTGAAAATTAAAAATAATAAAGTTGGCATTTCACAGATGAGAAATTTCTTGCTGAAAGTCTGTTGCAAGAACTTTACTTTGAAATTAGTCTTGAAGTCTTCTTTTAGTCCTAGACGTTTGAGAGACACAGTTCAAGTTTGACCGCAAGAGCGGCCGCCGCTGCCGATACCCAGGTGAGGTCCCCCCGACCCCACAAGTACCCTCAGTTACACCTCTCCCGCTACTGTGAGAGGGGTAGTCATGGTGATGGTCGCCGCTGATCAGATGTTGCTGTACAGTTCCCAGAGGGGTTGGCGGTAGAGTCACCACAACTCAGCCCTTGCCGGAACGATTGAGCTCCGGCGCTCTTCTCAGGAAAAGACATGACTAGAGTGGAGTTGGGCCGTACCCCACTCCGGTATCACTCGCCAGATGTTGAGACGCGGCCGCCGACGGATGAAAGAGTATTGAAACAATAATTATCTTGGCGACAAAGATTGTTTTGATGGAGTGTGAGAGTACTATATTTATTTTTTGCAGGTGGTAGAGAGGCGGGCGGCATTGATGAGGAGTGTGTGTCAGCTATACGTGGATTTTGGGACAACACGAGTTTATATCAGAAGGGAAGTTTGTACATAGGATAACTTTACTATAGTCGGGGCAGAAGGCCTCCATATTACCATCTAATTAATTTTAAAATCTAGTACTCTTCTTAAAAGAAAGATACAGTTCAATTCCTGCCAAGATTTAGTGGCTAATGTAATACACCCATGAATGTTTTCTGTATTCACCTGTGACAGGTGAACCCTAAATATCCTCTCTGTGGCTGGGTTACTGACCAATAAGGTAACCGGGGTTAGAAAATCCAACTGATACACGGCCCATGGAATCTGGAGGCAAGCTTGCCCGCAGGTACAACATTTTTAACCATGACCTGATCTCCGACTTTTAAATTGGTGGGCCTCCGTCCACGATCACATCATTCTATAACCTTTTCATGGGAAACTTTAAGATAGCTTTTGGCCTTCTTCCATAGATCTCTAAGATTATTGGGATCTATTGTCTCTATTGACCAAAGATTAGGGAGGGGCGTGTTAGGAACTAACATGAGAGATGCTGGAGTGAACTTGTGGGATTCACGAACCGCCGAATTTTGAGAAAAAGCTAGCCAATGCAGGTAAGTATCCCACCTGGAATGATCTTCATAATGGAATTCAATTAAAGCAGATCGAAGATTAAGATTGCCCCGGTCAGCCAGAGACGGTTGAGGGTAATAAGCAGAAGTTGTTACGTGTGAGATAGACAGATCAAAACAGAACTTACGGAATAAGTTAGATGTAAATGCCTTAGCATCATCAGGCACTATGTATTCACAAGGCCCAAAAGAAGCAAATATAGTATTCAAACAAGAAATTGTAGACGGAGCGGTGGCCAGTTTAGTCGGAAATAACCAAGAAAATCTCTTGAAACCGTCTACACACACCAGAATAAATTTAATTCCGTTCCACTTGGATTGTGGGAAAGGTCCGACGTAGTCTATACAGGGTGAAGCGTAATTCGCGCACTCGGGCGTCGCAGCGCGACTCCTCACATGCCAGCAATAAAAAATGTATCTTACAAATTTTCGTCTTGCGAGTATATCCGGTAGAAAACGGACGTTGAAGAGTAGCAATCTATATGTAGAGTAACTACCGCTGTCAGCACGTTCTCGGCGTGCTCTACAGTTGGTGCAGTGGGTAGAGGTTTTGGTTGGCATGCAGGAGGTCGATGGTTCGATCCTGGGTTGAGGCGCATTTTTATTTGCTAATTTGCATCTGACATTACCTACTATAATACAGTAAGACACCGTTTCTGAGCTCACGTGTATCCTACATTTACATTTTGTAACGCTGAAACAACAAATACCTGGTCAGACTAATAAGAAATAGACAGCTGAAACAAATGACCAGTCATAGGACAGAATAACTACACAAACAATATCACTTTCGATATGCTAAAGATGATAGCACAGTACAATAACACAACATCTACTTGTCATTTACATACTACATGTATAATAATAATGTTATTTGTTTCACGTCCCACGAACTACCTTTTAAGGTTTTCGGAGACGCCACCATACTACATGTAATATGATCGCGCAGATGTAGCACATTAGCACTAATACTGTCCATATTAAATTCACGCCCACGACGTGGAAAGGGCGCCTTTCAAAGCTGACCAAAGAAAACGATTGTTCGTCCATTTCTAGGATCGTAGCATGCAAGTGCAAATGGTTTCTAGAGGACCCACTGCAATCTCTGTTGACGATTAGGATGCTAGATACCATACCACCTGGACTACATTTACGAAATAAAAAACATACACCTCAACCCAGGATCGACCACTCGACCTCCTGCATGCTAACCCAAAACTCCATCCACTGCACCAATTGTACAGTACGACGACCTACTGCTGACAGAGGTAGTTATCCTACATGTGGTTACAGTGTTGCCAGATTGCTACTCTTCGACGTCGTTTTTCTGCCGGATATACTCGCAAGACGAAATTTTGTAAGAGACATTTTTTTATTGCTGGCATGTGAGGAGTCGCGCTGCGACGCCCGAGTGCGCGAATTACGCTTCACTCTGTATATATGCGTTCCATGGGGCGAGACGCTTGATGAGATGACAAGCTTAGTGGACAAGGTGGGCTTACTATGCAAGCAAGATTTACAAGTTCTCACTATTTCTCTAATTTCACCGTCCATACCTTTCCAAATAAACATCTCTCGGATCTTTTCCCGAGTTTTGAAGATGTCTAAATGCCCCCCCTAATGGGGTCTCGTGATAGTATTTGATCATAGGCACAAGTACAGCTGGAACCACAACATTCATTCTCTGATCGTGCCTCGAAGGGCAACACATAACCCCGTTCCTCAATACATAAGGGAAAACATGTTCCATTATAGGAGCCAGCACTGGATCTTCGCGTTGATATTTCTCAATATCCCGAAATAACATAAGGGCATCGGTCCGGATAGCATTAATACCTGAAGGTATGTTCATTGGTCTCCACTTCATGTGAAAATAAACGGCTTAGTCCATCAGCAACTACATTTTCAGATCTTCTAATGTGCCTCACATCAAATTGCAATGTGGAAATCCTGACGGCCCAGCGGGCTATACGTCCAGTACGACGAGGCCTAGCCAATACCCAACTTAAGGCTTGGTTATCCGTTTGTAAGTCAAATTCGACATGTTCCCGATAAAGGCGAAACTTCTCTAGTGCAAAAAAGCCAAACTATCAAGTTCATACGTTGGATATTTTGCCCCTTGAGCCGGTAAGGTCCTAGAAGCATAGGTGATGGGTCGCCTTCCAAGTTCCTTTTCCTGAAGAAAGACTGCTTCAACAGCCGATGACGAGGCGTCTGTTTGAACAATGAATATCTGAGAGAAATCTGGCATGGCTAATACAGGGGCGTTACAAAGAGCTAAATTCAGATCTTCAAAAGCGGCTTGCTGAGACGGCACCCATTCAGATTTGGCGCCTTTCCTACGCAGTAAGTTCAGGGGCGCCGCTTTGTGAGAAAAGTTAGGAATACATTTCCTGAAGAAATTCACCATGCTTATAAACCTGGCAATGCCTTTGATATCCTTAGGAGGTTTGAAATCACGGATTGCCTATGTTCGGGAATGATCAATGGAAACACCATCGGGCGACACAATATGCCCTAAGAACGACATGGAAGGCTTAGCAAAAGCTAAATTAGATAATTTCACAGTCAACCAGTCAACCCAGCCTTACTAAGGAGACTGAGTACTTCCTCTAGATGATCTAAATGTTCTTAAAAGGTCTCAGAAAATACAACGACATCATCGAGATAGTGATACAGGTATTCAAATTTGATGTCCGAGAAGATCCTATCTGGCAGTCTAAACAGCTGCACCAATGGGTAGCACAAAAGGCACGCGATTGTATTGATACAACTTCCAATCGGTCGCGAAAGCCGTTAGATGTTTCGATTCTTCTGCTAGAAATATCTGGTTGTATGCCTGATTAAGATAAAGGATGGTAAAGAACTTGGCTTTTTGAAACCATGAAAAACAAGAGTGAAGATCAGGAAGGGGTACAGATTGTAACAACACCTTACGGTTCAAAGCCCTGTAGTCAATCACAGGCCTGAAGCCCCCTTGGGTTTTCGGCACAAGAAAAATGGGCGATGAATACGCCGACTTAGAAGGTCGAATGATACCATCCTTTAACATCTGACCGATGATTTCCTTAAGAGTACATGTCTGTGAAGGACCATAATTTTAACTACAAATCACACACAAGATATCACCAGTAGTATGCTTGATATACACCTGAAATTCACTGTACAAGTGGAATTAACCTTTTAGAACCATAAAACAACAAAGAAAAATTAGTTAGTCCAGTATTTTAGTTATTAGCCTAATTTACCCTTCGTAAGTAATTTACTTTTTAGGAGTGTAGACAGTTTTTTAGGTACCTATATCTTTGAATCCTATCAATGAAATCCACCAATTGTTTACTGTATACAGAGAATGTGTGTGTGAACAAAGTAGACTACTATGGGGGACATATAGAAAGAAATGAATTAACAGCATTAATTAAAACTTGGTACATAAAAATACAGCAATTTTTGTTGGGCGTAGCTGAAGTCAAGTCCTTATTTTTTTAAGGTAGGTCCATGATTGTAGTCTACTTTTCTTCAATTATCATACTGATTCTATGTACAAAGTTTCAGCCATCTAGCTTAAGTAGTTTCTGGTCTATTAAATTAAATATATCAGAAAACTAAACTTTCGGGAAATTGGACTTAAAGTTTAACTTTTCTTTTAATGAAAGTTGTGGCCTAACTTGATGTGTTTAATGCATTCCAGCCCCACAATCATCTTGGTTCAGAAGTTATTCATCCTTTCTTCCTATTTATATCACTTTTTCTGAAGTCAAGTACTTATTTTTTAAGGTAGGTCCATGATTGTAGTCTACTTTTCTTCAATTATCATACTGATTCTATGTACAAAGTTTCAGCCTTCTAGCTTAAGTAGTTTCTGGTCTATTAAATTAAATATGTCAGAAAACTAAACTTTCAGGAAATTGGACTTAAAGTTTAACTTTTGTTTTAATGAAAGTTGTGGCCTAACCTTATGTGTTTAATGCATTCCAGTCCCACAATAATCTTGGTTCAGAAGTTATTCATCCTCTTTCTTCCTATTTATATCACTTTTTCTGAAGTCAAGTCCTTATTTTTTTAAGGTAGGTCCATGATTGTAGTCTACTTTTCTTCAATTATCATATTGATTCTACGTACAAAGTTTCAGCCTTCTAGCTTAAGTAGTTTCTGGTCTATTAAATTAAATATGTCAGAAAACTAAACTTTCAGGAAATTGGACTTAAAGTTTAACTTTTCTTTTAATGAAAGTTGTGGCCTAACCTGATGTGTTTAATGCATTCCAGCCCCACAATCATCTTGGTTCAGAAGTTATTCATTCTCTTTCTTCCTATTTATATTCCTTTTTCTGATTCTTGCCTCCTTTCTTCACTAAATCTACTTCTGCATGAATAGTCCAAATATTTCAGTTTATTTTTTGAAGCACTTGATTGCACCTTAACCTCACTCTCATCAGAACAATTACTGGTATTGATTTGTGTTTCTTGCCCTTTAGAAGTAAATCTATTTCCATAGAACTTGCGCCTGCCAGCACCAAATTTCCTAGTCCTCGGCATATCTATGGAAACATTTACTACTTATCTTTTAAGAAAAACTAGTGTGATCAACACTGTTGTTTATATATTACTGATGTGGAGAAAGATGAACATTGTGCAGGTTAGCCAAATTTTTGAAAGTTAAATTTACTGTTTTTGCATAGAAATTACCTTTGCTGCTCCAAAGTGACTTGTTCAGGAAATGTTTTGAAGTTTAAATACATTTGACATGTAAAGGGGCGTGCCAGAGTCCTGCAGATATTTAAGATTAGGACTGTAAAAGGTCCTGAAACATTATCAATATGTACTTATTGTACATGGTTGGATTCAGAAAAGACAGGGGGATATTATAAGAGCAAAACAATTTCGATTTTTTTCTAAAAATTCGCGTACATGTTCCCTTAAGAGCCTTCATTTTAGGTGGGGACAGCCTATAAGGTGGAAACCTAACAGGAATCGAATCTGTTAACTCGATCTTATATTCGAAAATGTAAGTAAAACGAAGAGTATCAGAAAATACATCAGGAAAGACTGACACAAAATACTTTCAGCCTGCTCCTCAGGTAGATGTATATGATCTACCAACATCTCACCCTGGGTAGGCGAAACAGATGAACATGACACAGAATTACACTTCAAAAGGGGAACATTGCAATTACTAGCAAATTTGAAGGTGCACGACTTGCTCTGAATGTCGAGCACAAGACCAGTAGAAGACATTAAATCGGCCCCCAGTATTACAGGGCAAGACAATTGTTTAGCGATAACGAATTTCACTCTCCAGGTAAATTTTGAAACACGAACTTTAGCCCAAATGAAACCTAAAATTGTAATGGACAGAAGTTAGCCGAAGCACATTTAAAAGAAGAGGAACTATATTCCGGAAACTTACAAGCAGTTTTTAATGTAGAATACCGTTCTTCCGAAATTATGGAACTCACACTCCCTGAGTCTAATAGAGCAGTGACGGGTTCATTGTTTACTTCAATTTTCAGAAATGGCACGAATGCAAGGGTCTCTTCTGCAATCCTAAGACATTCTTTTGGGGACTTCAAATGATACATTAGAAGAAACTTTACCCTTAACAGAACTTTTACTGGGTTTAACAGGGGCTGAGCCTCAGGAAGTTGAACATGGTGACTCAGCCGATGACACTAGTCATTTCCTATTATCAGGGTTAGCGGAGGTAGCACCAGAAGTTGAGCAGGAGGGTGTGCTATTGAAATTAGTGCAATTCTTTGCGAGGTGAGTAAAAGAGCCACATTTAAAGCAACCTTGAGACGAACCTGCTCTGTTCTTAGTCCCAATCGATTTTGTCAATGGGCATTTATTGCGAAGATATTCAGTTGAACCACAAGCATAACATTTGCGAGTTGGATAGGTTCGGCGAGGTAGTGGCCGAGAACTGTTAGAAGACGAAGGGGGCTCCTTAGCGACCCGTAAGGTGTCAGCTTACCTTACTCCTTCGCCTGACACAGCCATTGCCTCTAATTCAGAGATTTTAGGTCGAGATGCAAAACATAGATAAGACCCATAGGGCGGAGAGATGCCTTCGACAACGGTTTGTACTATTTGGTCTTCAGAGAAATGAAGAGCGAAAACCCTGGTGTAAAACTTAATGTCTTGTATAAAGTCTGCCAGATTTTCATCCAACCGCTGTACTCTAAAGTAGAACTTTTGGATTAATGATGACATTGCTCTAGCCGGAATAAAATTAGGCAGTAGGTGGGCGTGGAAATCTTCAATAGATGCTCGGTCAGCTATGGCTTCGACAATTTTGTCCGATAGGACGCCAACAGAAGGATACATAATATGAAGTATTTGGGAATGAGAGAGAGAAAACACTAGCGCATGGTCTTGAAATTCTACTAAGGACCTTAGGAAGGAAATGACTTCATTAGTTGAGTTTACCGAAAATTTTGAAATGCCCTTAAGCAACATAGCCAATGGATGAGGAAAACTACTGAAACCGGGCGACAATAGGTAACGGCATGGGAGGTTGAGAAGTATCAAACACAGCATTATTCGAAAGAAAGGTGGAATTTGTCTTGGATGACCAGACTCAGTTTCCGATGGGGCAGATGTTTGTTGAGTTGCAACAGATTTCCTACTTTTTATAGCTTTACTAGGATCCTCCTCAGTAGCCAAGTTTATCAAAGGAACTTGGTCGGTTTTGGGAGCAGCGGCCCCAGACAACAATTGACTAACTCTATTAGACATATCTGACAGATGTTCAACCAAATTGCTAGGCTCCTTAGCTTGATCATCTTTTAATTTGAGAGAAAATAGGTCCCTAGCCCTATTATAGAAATGAAACACTCTAGCCTGTACTCTTTTAAGTTAGTTAGCAGATGGATCGCTCACTAAAAAGTTAACTACAGACGCTAACTCGGTGGTATTGTCTGCGATGGTTGATAGAGTATCATCGATTATTTTTTCCCCCAAAACTGGGATGCAAATAGGACGTTCTAAGGACTCTTTAAGTTTGGCGATATCTGCCACAACCGTGCCTCCAAATTCGACCTTTCTAATGAGGAGCTCAAAAATCAATTCCTCCTTGCGCAAGTACCCTGGAGCGAGGACTTCGCGAGGACTAGACACGTTGACAGAAAAAGTTCATAATTTGGAAAATTTCCAGCAACCGAGAAAATTCTTAGTGTTCGGAGCGGATCCTACGTTTAGCCGTCAAAACGGCTTAATCTAGAACCATTCAACCACGCTCTGCTACCACTTGTTTTGGGGTTATGTGTGGAACGCAGAGATGAAAGAAGGTGCGGTCTGGAATGGGTCTATCTACGAAAGACAAAGATTAACTTAAAATTTTAAAATAAAGGTTATATTTCTTTTCAGAGAATCAAATGTTAATAAACCAAATTCTTCACTTAGTACAATAGTAATTTTGGTACAAGACTAGAAAACCCAAGGATAGGTAATTGGCAAGTCTTGGGCTTCAAGCTCCAAATTTACAAGTTTCCCAAGTCGCTACTTTTGTGTTTAGATAGATAAAGACAGAATTCTCCCAATACGCAATTTCCAAGAGCACTTGGCTCCAACAGTAGCAATTTACGGCCTTCCAAAGGCACCACTCAATATTGCGCAAATACCAGAAAAGACCTTACATGCTCTCCGAATTCAACCAAGGTGACTGGCTCCCAATTTCTTACAGCCTACTCAAAGCAACTTTACACGAAACCTTGCAAACCTCTGGCTTCTCTAGGCACAACCTACAATTTACAATTTAGTTGATACAGGGGTATCTAGGACCCCTACTACTGGGCCTTCGTGGAAAGAAGAACAGGTTACATTACTGGCCCAAACTCAAAAATGTATGGAGGCGTACACTTGCACTCCTAGAAAACCAAGTTTTAAAACCCTACTTGGGCTTGTGGCCCGATGATGCAGAGGCAAATCCCAAGTTACTGAGGCGACTAGAAAGAAAGGTAAATTAATGCTTTACAGGAAGAGAAACTGTTACAAAATCGTAGTCACCTCAAGATAAATTGAAGGGGAATTTGAGAGGGTAACGCACTCTATATCCCCGAATTACAGTTTAAGTCTTTATGAAATTTTACATGAGAAAGAAGAAGTTTACATTTTAGAAAACGGACGGTTATATAGTTGAAGATCAGAACCTTCCCCTCGGTTCAGTTTGCGGAGATAGCTACAGAGATTGAAAACTGGTGGGCATTACCTGGGCTGATGTTCTGCCTGCCGAAGAATGAGGCACCCCGCCTCCTCTCTTAACACACACATTCAGAACTTCAACGATCAATAAGACAAGGTAACTTGAAAAATTCGCAGCTTTTATACCGGAGAAAAGGGTTCGAGAAAGCTCTGGACTAAATCCAGTCACGCCCTCCCATTTTTATTGGCAGATAAAATAGGTACAAGAAACGTTAGACTGGCCGAAAAATAAATACAGAAATTTTTTGATTGGAAGGACTACAAAGCTGGCGAGATGAGCAGGAAGTGTTGCAAACCTTGAAGTATCAAAATAAATGAAAGACATTTGAGTAGATAAAACCTATAAAGACAAAAGTTTTTAAAACACTAATTATTCCACCTTGCATCAGAGTGCATGACCACAGTTTATTTTGTAGAGACATCTAGGGAGAAAGTCAGAACTTCTTGTTGTACACCAAAACAAAACAAAGAAATCCAGTCAGTTTAGGAAACGTTGAAATAACATTTAGTGGCGACATCTTCTGATCAATGTCCCAACTTAATGCATTAGTAGATTCAAATTTTGTGTGATAGGTAGCGTTCCTTAAGGCGCTTCTTTTAAATGTGCGGGGTTGAGGTGTACCTCCCGGTGCAATTATTATTATTATTATTATTATTATTATTATTATTATTATTATTATTATTATTATTATTATTATTATTATTATTATTATTATATCACCACAGAAAGGTGAAGATCAACTTACCGTGTGAAGGATTGCGTTCAAAATATTGCAGTACATTCTGCCCAATGTCAGCATTGTAACAGTCGGGTCTGCTCCTGCTCATGTGTGCCTTGAACGATCCATTAGCTCTTAATTGCAACTTGTTAGGCAAAATACGCATGTAGATCGCAGACGTCTGTTTGGAAACTTCTGTGCATACCATCTGCCAGCTTCGGCTGCATTCCGATCAGATTTTGCATACTTTAAACTGATGTTTGTGTATTCGTCATTATTGAACACACTAGGCATTGCTGATATGCAGAGGGCAAAATGTAGTGCTGCCTAGTACTATGCGGTCGAAAACGAGATTTACTAACGCAAGGGGGCGCATATGACGGGTAGCACTGAGGAACATGCAGCCAGCAACCGTCCAGTTATCTTCTCATATTCTGACGTAACCTGGCTGCTGGCAGTAGTGCCCCAGTGTAAATCTGTTGGTAGATATCCCACTCATCAGTAGTTCATGCGAGGCATTCATAAGTAGAAAGTACGGCGCTCGCGTGCCGCCTGGTGTAAATGATATAAGTAAAGAAGTGGTATCCCGATCCAGAAAGCCAAGAAAAACGGCGGAGAGGATTTGGCGTGCTGACCACACGACACCCCTTAATCTGTAGGCCTTCGGGCGGAGCAGCGATTGCTTGGTACGCCAAGGCCCTTCAAGGGCTGTAGTGCCATGGAGTTTGGTTTGGTAAGAAGTGGTCTCAAATATAAGGTTTTTTGCAGATGATGTTATTCTGTATAGAGTAATAAATAAGTTACAAGATTGTGAGAAACTGCAAAATGACCTCGATAATGTTCTGAGATGGACAGTAGACAATAACCCCCCCCCATATGGCGCAAGAGCCCCGAAGGGCATTGGCCTACCAAGCGACCGCTGCTCAGCTCGAAGTCCTACAAATTACGAGGTGCCGTGTGGTCAGCACGTCGAATACATTAGGCAATGGCATGATGATAAACGGGGATAAAATCCGGTTGTGAGTTTCACAAATTGGAGAAGTACTCTCAGTTTTAATTACCCAGTTCCTTTTGGGGAACATTGTAAGTACCTATGAGTTAATATAAGGAAAGATATTCATTGGGGTTATCACATGAATGAGATTGTAAATAAAGGGTACATGGTTATGAGCGTATTTAGGGGTTGTAGTAAGGATGTAAAGGAGAGAGCTTATTTGTCTCTAGTGAGACTCCAGCTAGAGAATGTTTCCAATGTATGGGACCCTCACCAGGATTACATGATACATGAAGTGGAAAAAATCCAACGAAAAGCAGCTCGATTTGTTCTGAGTGTTTCCCGACAAAAGAGTAGCGTTACAAAAAGTTTGGGCTGGGAAGACTTGGGAGAAAGGAGACGAGCTGCTCGACTAAGTTGTATGTTCCGAGCTGTCAGTGGAGAGATGGTGTGGAATGACATCAGTAGACGAATAAATTTGTGTGGTGTCTATAAAAGTAGGAAAGATCACAATATGAAGATAAAGCTGGAATTCAAGAGGACAAATTGGGGCAAATGTTCGCTTATAGGAAGGGGAGTTAGGGATTGGAATAACTTACCAAGGGAGATGTTCAGTAAATGTCCAATTTCTTTGCAGTCATTTAAGAAAAGGCTAAGAAAACAACAGATGGGGAATTTGTCAGCAGGGCGACTGCCCTAAATGCCGATCAGTAGTGACTGATTGATTGATCGATTGATTGATTGATTGATTGATTGATTGATTGATTGATTGATTGATTGATTGATTGATTGATTGATTGATTGATTGATTGATTGATTGATTGATTGATTGATTGATTGATTGATTGATTGATTGATTGATTGATACTCTGAAACCGGTGGGTCTCTAACGACAGTCAGCACTACTGCCGTCCCACTCCCATTACAGATTCATTTATCGTGGCTAACCTCCTTTTTTATATCCTGCTGATGGAGTACTAGAATATTCGGGTCTCGGTTGGAGTGCGAATATTCTCGTTTCGTGTTCCCGAAGGCGCACGGGGAAACCAGACGAAGACAATCATATTGGAGAGAGGCTGTCGGTATGCCGTCGAGCTGATTCACTAGTTCCTCCCAGGAAATACCGAAGAGGGCTAAATACAGGGAGCTGGCTCGTAACAATATTAAGAGTGATCGTTTGTTTACGGATGACTGAGATTTCAAATTACATAATATTTACACTTCCAACTGTTCGTAGACTGTGAAATTCTATTCATGTTGCCAAAATCTTACTTTTGTTATAAAGTGTTTTCTGTATTCGAAGTACTGTCGTATATTTCTATCTCATTATCAGCGAACTGCTCCGAGTCACCCAGTAGCCGCGACTGTGAATTAGAACTGGGGGCGGGGATAACGCACAGGCAACAAAGAGCACCCGGGTTTCTGCGATATAGCGGCAGGGTGTGTATGTGTGTATATATACATATCAAAGCTGAAAAAGCTTCAAAATGGTAAGTTTGTTGATGCTCTCTGAGCGATTATTGTTTTGCTATTGGCTTTACGTCGCACCGACATAGATAGGTCTTATAGCGACGATGAGCGAATTTCGGCTGAGAGGTAACGGCTGACAGTTTACCAATTTAAGTGCGGTAAGAAATTCATGTGCCTATTTCTAGCCGGGTACAGTCCTTATAAGGCAGACCCTCCGATGAGGGTGGGCGCATCTGCCGTGTGTAGGTAACTGCGTGTTATTGTGATGGAGGATAGTGTTATGTGTGGTGTGTGAGTTGGAGGGATGTTGGGGCAGCACAAATATCCAGCCCCCGAGCCATTGGAATTAACCAATTAAGGTCAAAATCCCCGACCCGGCCGGAAATTGAAGCCGGGACCCTCTGAACCGTAGGTCAGTACGCTGACCATTCAGCCAACGGGTTGAACACTGCGGTAATAATAGGTTTTTTCGAGATTTTGATTCGATACTACACAATACAATTTTTACCAAAGGAACAATATTACACAAGTGTTAGTACGGCGTGATTACAATTAAAAAACCGTCGAGTAATTGACTACTCACTAAGAGACTACCCGACTGACGAATGCGGGTGAATCATGTCCATGTCCTTGGTACCCTTCCCCACAGCACATGTCCACTACCTGCTGTGAAGCTGTTAGCAGCGGCGAGCGACATTTTGTACGCATTTTCGCTAACAATTTGGCTAATAATCAAAGGAAGGAATTAGTTTATAACACACTATGTGATAGTACATATATCACACCCCCGAATTATATGTAGAAGTTAGAGACATTATTGTCAGTATTCGATTTATTATTATTATTATTATTATTATTATTATTATTATTATTATTATTATTATTATTATTATTATTATCATTATCATTATTATTATCAGTATTTCATTTGTATATTTTGCCATTTATATCGGTAAGCTGGAAGATATCCACATATGTAGGTATGAGTAATTTGTTTTGCACGAGTGGGAAAACATTGCTTTAATAACTCTGGTGATTTGGTTGAGTCATGTGGATACCCCAGTGTTTGTTGTGATGTACTTGTGTCGGGATATTCAATGAGTCACGTATATATCCCAGCCTGATGAGATGAGCTTGTTGTTGTATTAGGGAATTTCGTTGACTCATCCGAGGCAAACCCCAGAGTTTGTTTATCTCTTGGGAGCAAGGTCTTGATAAGAGGTTCTCTCATGATTGGCTGGCAAGCACCAATCCAGACGTATCATCTGAGAGGAGGGGGATGTTGATGTCTATAAGGTTGATCATACGGCGGCAACCAGAGACATTGTAAGGGTAATTGTAAAGGAACGAGAAGGAAGATAACTACAACCAGTGACACTGTATAAGAGAACTACAACTGACGCACTGTACGGGAAGGAAGTGGTGCTGATACACGGTACTGGAGTGACACGGCTGCAATGGACTGGACTTCAAACGTTCGTGGAGCGTAGTCTTGTTAGGTTCGTGGAAAGTGGCTGATTGTGGAGAGTGCTTGCGCATTAAGTATTGTAGCACTTGTGGCGGCCTAGCATTATATGGTGGTGAAAGCTATCTCAGACTTTCCATAATTTATGTTGAGGATCGACAGACGTGTGTATATATCTTTACAACAAGTGTTAAAATATGTGAACACAGTAGTACAAGGTACAGTATCTGTGTGATGTGATAACTGCCGATTATGAGAATCGGTAAGTCGAATTGATATAGAGACAGTGAAGGGTATTTATCTTCATACATATACATTGTTCATCGGACTATCTACAAATGGTAGCTTAGTTCTCGCTTTCGTTTTCCCACTGTTTTCATTATTGTTGTTGTTGTAAATATGGAGTCTTCCAGCAATATTTTATGTGTGTATTATATGTATAATGTTGTATGTTGATGAGGTGCTCATGCACGGATTTTGTTAAGAATATAGTTAGCTATTTTAGAATCAGTGGAGTTATTGATGAACCTAGGTGCAGTTCCTACCTATTTAGTCGTTTTCAGGAGGTTAGGTAAAGCCTGCAGCAGATGTACCAGTACGCAGCATTATGTACACGCCCTGCGATATAAAGTTTATCATGCTCTTATCTAAATTCGAGAGATCCATTCTGGTGAACTCTGGCGCCCATACTACGGACATTTCGGTTAATTATGCTTATTAATTTATTAAGTTTTTGAGTAATTTTATTTATATATTTTTATTCATGATTTATTTATTAATATTCATCAAAAATTTGCAACTAATTGCTACTAATTATAGAAATAGCTTTCTTAAATATTTCATATAGTTTCCAGTTTCAGCCGCTAAAATGTACTAATCGCCATGGGGTCATGGGAAGGAGAAAAGGGAGGAGGAAGTAGCTTCTGCAGCTATCAGGAAAGATAGGGCTGACCAGGAGGGGAGGGGATCAAATGAGGTGGGTAGGGTTGAGGCTCTGGTCATAGGGGATTCCATCGTTAGACACGTGGGGAAAGTGTGTGGGGGAAAGGGATCCAGGGTAGAATGTTATACAGGAATTAGGCTGAGGCAGATGTTGAGGAAAGTAGAAGAGAGGGAGGAGGGGAAGGAGAAGGTGGTAGTGTTTCACGTTGGTACCCACAACGTAAGGCAAGCTGATATAAGTACCAACATAGTTGGAGATATGTGGGATCTGGTAAATGCAGCACGGGTGAAGTTTAAGAAAGCGGAGATTGTTATTAGTGGAATACTGTGTAGGAGGGATACTGACTGGAGGGTGATTGGGGATTTAAATGAGACTATGGAGTGGGTATGTGGGAAACTCGGAGTGAAATTTCTAGATCCTAATGGGTGCGTAGGAGATAGGGATCTGCGCTCGGATGGCCTTCATTTAAACCGCAGTGGTACTCATAAGTTAGGAAATTTGTTTGGAAAGGTAATAGGGAGGTACATTCAGGGAAACGGGATGGCCTAGGAGCGGTGATAAGGGAACAGGGAACTGGAAATCAAGTAGGGATGACATAAAATTGTTAGTATTGAACTGTAGAAGTATTGTAAAGAAAGGAATAGAATTAAGTAATTTAATAGATATATATTTACCAGATATTGTAATAGGAGTTGAATCATGGCTGAGAAATGATATAATGGATGCAGAAATTTTCTCACCGCACTGGAGTGTGTATCGTAGAGATAGGATAGGAATGGTGGGAGGGGAGTTTTCATTCTGGTGAAAGAAGAATTTGCAAGCTATGAAAAAGTTAAAGAGGAGACACATGAAATTCTAGGTGTAAGGCTCATTTCTAAAGATAATAGGCAACTTGATATATTTGGAGTGTACAGATCGGGAAAGGGTAGCACTGACGCGGATTCGGAATTATTTGATAGGATAGTCAGCTATGTGGGAAATGACGTGGAAAGAAATGTGATTGTAGCGGGAGATCTGAATTTGCCAGATGTAAATTGGGAAGGAAATGCGAACGACAGGAAGCATGACCAACAAATGGCAAATAAGTTAATATGGGAAGGACAGCTGATTCAGAAAGTGATGGAACCAACCAGAGGGAAAAATATCCTGGATGTGGTGCTGATAAAACCAGATGAGCTCTATAGGGAAACTGAAGTAATAGATGGTATTAGTGATCATGAAGCAGTTTTTGAGGTACTTAAAAATAAATGTGATAGAAAGGAAGGTCTTAAAAGTAGGACTGTTAGGCAGTACCATATGGCTGATAAAGCAGGCATGAGGAAGTTTCTAAAAAGTAACTATGATCGGTGGAAAACGGTAAATAAAAATGTACACAGACTCTGGGATGAGATGGGTTTAAAGAAACTGTTGAGAAATGCGAAAACAGGTTTGTACCTTTAAGGGTGGTAAGGAATGGTAAAGACCCACCTTATTATAATAGAGAAATACAGAAACTAAGAAGGAGGTGCAGACTGGAAAGAAATAGAGTTAGAAATGACTGTGGAAGTAAGGAGAAATTGAAGGAACTTACTAGAAAATTGAATCAAGCAAAGAAGGCAGCTAAGGATATCATGATGGCAAGTATAATTGGCAGTCATACAAATTTTAGTGAAAAATGGAAGGGTATGTATAGGTATTTTAAGGCAGAAACAAGTTCCAAGAACGACATTCCAGGAATAATTAATGAACAAGGGGAGTGTGTATGTGAGGATCTACAGAAGGCAGAAGTATTCAGTCAGCAGTATGTAAAGATTGTTGGTTACAAGGATAATGTCGAGATAGAGGAGGAGACTAAGGCCAAAGAAGTAATAAAATTTACATATGATAACAATGACATTTATAATAAGATACAAAAGTTGAAAACTAGAAAAGCGGCCGGAATTGATCAGATTTCTGGGGATATAATAAAGACAATGGGTTGGGATATAGTACCATATCTGAAGTACTTATTTGATTATTGTTTGGTCGGAGGAGCTATACCAGATGAATGGAGAGTAGTCCCTGTGTATAAAGGAAAGGGTGATAGACATAAAGCTGAAAATTACAGGCCAGTAAGTTTGACATGCATTGTATGTAAGCTTTGGGAAGGCATTCTTTCTGATTATATTAGACATGTTTGTGAAATTAATAACTGGGTCGATAGAAGGCAATTCGGTTTTAGGAAAGGTTATTCCACTGAAGCTCAACTTGTAGGATTCCAGCAAGATATAGCAGATATCTTGGATTCAGGAGGTCAAATGGACTGTATCGCGATTGACCTTGATAGGGTGGATCATGGGAGACTACTGGCAAAAATGAGTGCAATTGGACTAGACAAAAGAGTGACTGAATGGGTTGCTATATTTCTAGAAAATAGATCTCAGAGAATTAGAGTAGGTGAAGCTTTATCTGACCCTGTAAAAATTAAGAGGGGAATTCCTCAAGGCAGTATTATCGGACCTTTATGTTTTCTTATATATATAAATGATATGAGTAAAGGAGTGGAATCGGAGGTAAGGCTTTTTGCGGATGATGTTATTCTCTATAGAGTGATAAATAAGTTACAAGATTGTGAGCAACTGCAACGTGACCTCGAAAATGTTGTGAGATGGACAGCAGGCAATGGTATGTTGATGAATGGGGTTAAAAGTCAGGTTGTGAGTTTCACAAATAGGAAAAGCCCTCTCAGTTTTAATTACTGCGTTGATGGGGTGAAAGTTCCTTTTGGGGATTATTGTAAGTATCTAGGTGTTAATATAAGGAAAGATCTTCATTGGGGTAATCACATAAATGGGATTGTAAATAAAGGGTACCGATCTCTGCACATGGTTATGAGGGTGTTTAGGGGTTGTAGTAACGATGTAAAGGAGAGTGCATATAAGTCTCTGGTAAGACCCCAACTAGAGTATGGTTCCTGTGTATGGGACCCTCACCAGGATTACCTGATTCAAGAACTGGAAATAATCCAAAGAAAAGCAGCTCGATTTGTTCTGGGTGATTTCCGACAAAAGAGTAGCGTTACAAAAATGTTGCAATGTTGGGGTTGGGAAGAATTGAGAGAAAGAAGAAGAGCTGCTCGACTAAGTGGCATGTTCCGAGCTGTCAGCGGAGAGATGGCGTGGAATGATATTAGTAGACGAATACGTTTGAATGGCGTTTATAAAAGTAGGAAAGATCACAATATGAAGATAAAGTTGGAATTCAATAGGACAAACTGGGGCAATATTCATTTATAGGAAGGGGAGTTAGGGATTGGAATAACTTACCAAGGGAGATGTTCAATAAATTTCCAATTTCTTTGAAATCATTTAGGAAGATTCTAGGAAGGCAACAGATAGGGAATCTGCCACCTGGGCGACTGCCCTAAATGCAGATCAGTATTGATTGTATTGTATTGATTTTACAAGGGAAATGAGTACCGTATTGCCTTTGACCAGAATTTAATTGAAATCTGTCTCTTCGCTTTTCGGTATCAGCTAGACATCATTTAGAGACTAAACGGAGCCGATGGCCTCGATGTTTTAACGCGTGGGTACAAGTGAATGCCCTACGAGATATTCTTCTCTGAGGATATTAATTTAGGTGTTGACTGCATGGAGCGGAAGGAACACAACAAACAAACCACAGAAAGAAATTAATGACTTCTTGATAGAAGAGTTTGACGTTGTTGAGGCGTAAACCGTAATTAAAGGAAAGTCTTAACAGCTGTGCAGCTCCAAAATCCACTCATTAGCGGAGACAGTTTAAACACACCGCTAACTTTGTGCTTAAACTTACGTAATCCGTACTCATAATTGTTTCTCGCTTATGAAGAAGTAAACGCTTCCATTATGTTCAAACTGCTTCTGGTCTGTAAATGTTTGCTTGTGAAAAGTAAAACTTTGTTTGTAAGTGCGAGCTTCTCCTCGGGAAGATACTGATGATGGCTATGTACGGTCCAAGGGAGGCGGTAAAAGTCAGTAGTTTTCGTTTCAACGTCAAACCTTCAACCAGTTTCTTCTTCTTCTTATGCTTCTTCTTAATCTGTTCACCTTCCAGGAGTTGGTTGTTCCATCGGACTCGGCGAGGAATCCTACTTCAACCGCCTCAAGGGCAGTGACCCGGAGCGTGAGACATTGCGTCGGGGATACAACAGGGTAGGATTACCAGTACCTCGCCCAGGCGGCCTCACCTGCTATGCTGAACAGGGGCCTTGTAGGGGGGGGGGGTGATGGGAAGTCTGGAAGGGATAGACAAGGAAGAGGGAAGGAAGTGGCCGTGGCCTTAAGTTAGGAACCATCCCGGCATTCGCCTAGTGGAGAAGTGGGAAACCACGGAAAACCACTTCGAGGATGGCTGAGGTGGGAATCGAACTCACCTGTACTAAGTTGACCTCCCCAGGCTGAGTGGACCCCGTTCCAGCCCTCGTACCACTTTTCGAATTTCGTGGCGGAGCCGGGAATCGAACCTGGGCCTTCGGGGGTGGCAACTAATAATACTAAACACTAAACCACAGAGGCGGACCCACCAGTTTCTTACCCTCAGTAATTATGTTTGGTAGTTATTGCGCTCGCAAAACCTCGGGAGTACATCTCCATCCACGTAAAACATATGTCGTTGTTACAGCCAGGAAGTTACGAAGTTCTTAACCACAACTCTTCTAAATTCATATTTAGCAAACTAGTGATCTAATGGTGAAAGCGAAAAATAGAAACTGATCTTACTTTCCATATCAACAACGTGCACATTTAGAGCGGAATGCGTTGAAACTTGTAACGGTTCAAATCCCGTTACAAGGTGATATCTGTACTTTTATTATTATTATTATTATTATTATTATTACTATTATTATTATTATTATTATTATTATTATTATTATTATTATTATTATTATTATTATTATGTCCGTACTATTATTATTTTATCTGTGAGATTACTATTATTGTATTGTAATTATTATACAATTCAATTCTGCAATGCTTGTCGTTTGCGTGATTGTAGTTAAATGTATGCATATATACGTGTGTGTAGATTAACACTAAAAACATATACAATGAGAATTGCTCTATATCAGATGTTGGATGTGACATTGCTGCATTGTGCAATATTACTGGCATTCCTGCTAAGTCATCGCTACGTCATTGTGCGTATTTAGCGCTGAGCTCACGTTCGTGAGAGTTACCTAGGGGAGCCCCGGGCGATTTCGCCATAGTGTGTAATATTTGTCGCGAGGTGGGAGTATATCATAGTTATTTCTGAAGATTACGTAAGTGTGGGAACCAGTCTATATAAGGTGGCTGCATATTGTAGCGTCAGTCATTGTTCAATTGGAAGCAGAGGCCTAAGTCGGTCAGTCAACGAGAGTCAACGAGTGTGAACGAAATGGAGAAGACTCAGTGAGCCATTAGTCATTGGTCATTGAGAGAGCGAGGCCAAAGTTGGTCTATCACTTAGTTGAAGATACGGACGCAAAGGCTTACCATGGAGTCATAGAAGGATGTACTTGCTATGAAGTCATACCATACAGACTTCCAAGAAGTCATATGATATGGAGAAGAAGCAGTCACATGGATACATCACCACATTAGGCGTGACACATCTACAGTAAATACCAGATTAAAGGAATACGTGGTAATTACACTCAAAGTGTTGAAGGTACAGTCAAGTGAACCAGTGAGGGATATATTACGTGTAAAATTGTTAAATGTCCGGTCAAGAAGAATTCAAACTCATGCCTAGTTTCTTTCAGTTGCAATGTCATAATTTCATATTCTCATCTGTTTTAATCGCAGCTGTTCTCACTATCTTTATTGAAATTATTCCAAGTATATATTTTGTTCTATCAAATTAATTTAGCGTTTCATTTCCAGAATAGAATAACGTACCCTCAAATTTAATGGAGAAACCGAATGCCAATCTCCTTTTCCCAGGACTTATATGGTATGTTGTCAAAAGTAAGCTTATTACCCCCCACCCTAGAGATAGTCAAGATTCTCATTTTATTATTGCTGCACTTAGTGGTAGCTGGCGCCCATCAAATAACGTGTGTGTAAGTAAGCAGGTAGAAACTAAGTGTGAGTACAAGGTCCGACGATTGTGTATTTTATTTAATGAATATTCATTTTCAGATTTTTCTTTTTAAATGCAGATTTATATGTTTCTAAAATCAATAAGAAAGTCAGGAACAACTACAAACTGAAGGCATGTACTGTGCTGAAAGCTTGTAATCTAATATCTTGGATATTGAAAATAGGTGTATTGAGTATGATATTAAATGTAGCCTTTCCAAGACTAAATTGATGTCAGTAACGAAGAAACAAAACAAAACTGAAAGTCAAAAATAAAAAAGAATTTAAGGGGGGAATTCCTCAAGGCACTATTATTGGACCTTTACGTTTTCTTATATATATATATATATATATGATATGAGTAAAGAAGTGGAATCGGAGATGAGGCTTTTTGAGGATGATTTTTTTCTGCACAGAGTAATAAATAAGTTACAAGATTGCGAGAAACTGCGAAACGACCTCGATATTGTTATGAGATGGACAGCAGGCAATGGTATGATGATAAATGGGTTAAAAGTTTCCAATTTCCAATTTCTTTGATATCATTTAAGAAAAATGTGGGAAATCTGTCACCTGGGTGACTGCTCTAAATGCAGATCAGTGGTGATTGATTAATTGAATACATAGCTGGAACAGATTAGATCTTTTCACTATTTAGGGTGTGTATTCTCTCAGGATGATAGTATAGTAAGTGAAGCTGAATCAGAGCTTATGCAGTGAGCTCGCAGTTGCGATTAACAGTATTCTGTAAGAAGGAAGTCAGCTCCCGGTCGATACTATCTTTACATCAGTCTGTTTTCAGACCAATTTTGCTTTGGGGAGTAAAAGCTGGGTGGACTCAACGTATTTTATTCAGTATCCAGTATTCGGGAGATAGTGGGTTCGAACCCCACTGTCGGCAGCCCTAAAGATGGTTTTCCATGGTGAAGATATTCCTTACTCGCTTACTTAGTTTAAAAACGTAAAGTCTGAATTAAAATGAAAAAATATGAAAATTAATATTTATTAAATAAAATACTCTATCGTCGGACCTTGTACTCACACTTAGTTCTTACCTGATTACTTACAATATTTGATGGGCGCCAGCTACAACTCAGTGCAGCAATAATAGAATGAGAATCTTGACTATCACTAGGGTGTGGGGTAATAAGCTTACTTTTGACAACGTACCATATAGGTTCTGGGAAAAGGAGATTGGCGTTCGGTTTCCCCATTAAATTTGAGTTTATCTAATTCTACCCTTGAAATAAAACGATAAATTAATTTGATAGAAAAATATATTCTTAAATTGTTTAGAAAAATAGCAAGATCTGCTGCGGTAAATCAGAAGAAAATATAAAATTATGATATTACAGCTGAAAGAAACTCAGCATTAAATTTGAATTTCTCTTGACCGGACATTTTAAAATTATACAAGAAATGTATCCCTCACTGGTTCACTTGACTTTACCTTCAACACTTTGAGTGTAATTACGACGTATTCCTTTGAGTTGGTGTTTTGCTGTAGGTGTATCAAGCCTGATTTGCTGATGTATCCTTTTTGTTTCACTCACGACTAAGTATCCATGTGACTGCTGCTTCTCCATCCAGACGACTGACTATTATCATCTCAGTACAACACTTCTTGGCGAGAGTCTCCATCCATATGACTTTTTGGCAAGTTTCTCCTTCCAATTAACTCATGTCAAGTCCCTCCCCACAACTCAACTGACCGACTGAGGTCTCACTTTCCAATTGACTCTCTCAATGTTCACCATCCATTTGACTGACCGACCAACTGTGGCCTTGCTCTCCCAATGACTGACGCTACAATATACAGCCAGCTTATATAGACATTAGTTGACACACCTATGCAGTCTCCACAAATAACTATGATGTACCCCCACCCAGCTCCAAATGTTACACACTATGTTGAAATTGCCTGGGGCACAGTAGGTTCTCCAAAGAATGAGCTCACTGCTAAATGCACACGATGACAGAGCGATGACTCGGCAGTTACGCTAGCAGTATTACCCAATGCTGTAATGTCACAAGTTATTACACACAATTCTTCCAGATCTGTTATACAGCAACTCTTACTGTACATGTTTTTAGTGTTAATCTACAAACACGTATGTATACATACATTTAACTACAACCACGCAAGCGATTATCACTGCATAATTGAATAATAATAATAATAATAATAATAATAATAATAATAATAATAATAATAATAATAATAATAATAATATCATACATACATACATACATACATACATTATCATTATAGACTGTTATGCCTTTCAGCGTTCAGTCTGCAAGCCTCTGTGAATTTACTAAACGTCGCCACAATCCTCGATTTGCAACTAGTGTTGTGGCCTCATTTAGTTCTATACCTCTTATCTTTAAAGCGTTAGAAACCGAGTCTAACCATCGTCGTCTTGGTCTACCTCTACTTCTTTTACCCTCCATAACAGAGTCCATTATTCTCCTAGGTAACCTATCCTCCTCCATTCGCCTCACATGACCCCACCACCGAAGCCGGTTTATGCGTACAGCTTCATCCATCGAGTTCATTCCTAAATTAGCCTTTATCTCCTCATTCCGAGTACCATCCTGCCATTGTTCCCACCTGTTTGTCCCAGCAATCATTCTTGCTACTTTCATGTCTGTTACTTCTAACTTATGAATAATGTATCTTGAGTCCACCCAGCTTTCGCTCCCGTAAAGCAAAGTTGGTCTGGAAACAGACCGATGAAATGATAGTTTCGTCTGGGAGCTGACTTCCTTCTTACAGAATACTGTTGATCGCAGCTGCGAGCTCACTGCATTAGCTTTACGACACCTTGATTCAATCTCACTTACTATATTACCATCCTGGGAGAACACACAACCTAAATACTTGAAATTATCGACCTGCTCTAGCTTTGTATCACCGATCTGACATTCAATTCTGTTGAATTTCTTACCTACTGACATCAATTTAGTCTTCGAGAGGCTAATTTTCATACCATACTCATTGCACCTATTTTCTAGTTCCAAGATATTAGACTGTAGGCTTTCG
This sequence comes from Anabrus simplex, assembly GCF_040414725.1. Taxonomy (NCBI): domain Eukaryota; kingdom Metazoa; phylum Arthropoda; class Insecta; order Orthoptera; family Tettigoniidae; genus Anabrus; species Anabrus simplex. The sequence continues at coordinate 41,967,245 of NC_090266.1, read as the reverse complement.
GCACAATCTGCCATTAAGACCAAATCGTCAGCATAGGCCAGACTGCTTACTACATTTCCACCTAACTGAATCCCTCTCTGCCATTTCATTCCTTTCAGCAGATGATCCATGTAAACTACAAACAGCAAAGGTGAAAGATTACAGCATTGTCTAACCCCTGTAAGTACCCTGAACCAAGAACTCATTCTACCATCAATTCTCACTGAAGCCCAATTGTCTATATAAATGCCTTTGATTGATTTTAATAATCTGCCTTTAATTCCATAGTCCCCCAGTATGGCGAACATCTTTTCGCTCGGTACCCTGTCATATGCTTTTTCTAGATCTACGAAACATAAACACAACTGCCTATTCCTCTCGTAGCATTTTTCAATTACCTGGCGCATACTTAAAATCTGATCCTGACAGCCTCTCTGTGGTCTAAAACCACACTGGTTTTCATCCAGCTTCCTCTCAACGACTGATCGCACCCTCCCTTCCAAGATGCCAGTGAATACTTTGCCTGGTATACTAATCAATGAGATACCTCCATAGTTGTTGCAATCCTTCCCGTTCCCTTGCTTATAGATAGGTGCAATTACTGCTTTTGCCCAATCTGAAGGTACCTTACCAACACTCCATGCTAATTTTACTACTCTATGAAGCCATTTCATCCCTGCCTTCCCACTATACTTCACCATTTCAGGTCAAATTTCATCTATTCCTGCTGCCTTATGACAATGGAGTTTATTTACCATCCTTTCCACTTCCTCAAGCATAATTTCACCAACATCATTTTCCTCCTCCCCATGAGCTTGGCTGTTCACAACACCACCAGGATGATTTTCTTTTACATTGAGAAGATGTTCAAAATATTCCCTTCACCTCTCCAGTGATTCCCTGGGATCTATTATGAGTTCACCAATATCACAAATGATATAATAATAAAATACAGATATCACCTTGTAACGAGATTTGAACCGGTACATTTATTTCCCATTTTCACACCAGGCAAATGCCAGGGCTGTACTTTAATTAAGGCCACGGCCGCTTCCTTCCCACTCATAGCTCCTTCCTGTCCCATCGTCGCCATAAGACCTGTCTGTGTCGGTGCGACGTAAAGCAACTTGCAAAAAAAAGTATTTTATCCATAAGCTAGAAGTAACAGACATGAGTGTAGCGTGAATGATTGCTGGTAAAAACAAGTGGGAACAATAACAGGCGGGTTCTAGGAATGGGGAGATAAAGGCTAAATTAGAATTGATCTCGATTGATGAAGATGTACGCATAAACCGGTTTCGGTGTTGGGGTCTTGTAAGGCGACTGGAGGAGGAAAGGTTATCCAGGGGGACAGTTGACTCTGTCATGGACGGTAACAGAAGTGGAGGGAGACCAGGATGACGATGGTTAGACCCGGTTTCTAATGATTTAATGATAAGAAGTATGGATCTAAACGCTGCCTCAGAGCTAGTTGAGGGTTTTAGTGAATTAATAGGGGCTTGCAGACTGAACGCTGAAAGGCATAACAGTCTATAACGGAGAAGAATGTGTTATACTACATTACTTGTAAGGGGAAAGTCGGCTCAATTGTCAGCGTGGTGGCTTAGAGGGCCGTGTGCTCATCTCCCGCTTGAGCCGCGGATTTCAATGTTTGGTTAATTTCTCTTGCTTGAGGACGTAGCATTTTTGATCGTCAACACTCCGCACCACCGCTCACTGTCGAATGGTGAATACTTCCCTGCACATTGGGCATCCGACCGTAAAACTTACGACCCCTGTTGACTGGGAGGAGCTAGGCCTACTTGTAGTGGGGTATTTTGTAAATTTGAGTGCATTTCTGAGCGAGGACGTATTTTCTGCAAATTTCGTATTAATTTCTATGGCTGTTAAATATCCATAACTATGCTAACTAATCGTATGCTATTTTAAAGATGACATTTGTTTTTTGTTATTTTCTAGTTTTGATATACAGAATTCCTTTTCGTGTTCTTCGTTTCTCGTTATCATGTTTTAACTTTCATTCGTTATTAGTCTCCTGTAAGTAGGTGTTGCATTGGCACTGACATATCTTTCAATTGCAATGCATTTGTTAATAATAATAACAGAAGGAAGGAAATAATACGTAGTTTACAACTCAAAGAAAACTCGGATGTCCTGTTTAATGTCTTGCCGGCCTCGAGACCACTGACCTGAATCCATGTTACCATAAACAAGGACGCAGATATTCTGCACGCCAATGACATCCAACAGTTTTCACTTAGGGTGCCAAATTGCTGTTTAGAAATATATTCAAGAGCCGCGGTATATATTTTTAAGACTAGACTCATATCTATCATTAGTTCCTGTAGATGGTTTTCCGTGGTGTCCGATTTTCACACCATGCAAATTCTGGGGCTGTATGTTAAGATCACGAACGCTTCCTTCCCACTCCTAGCTTTTCCTGTCCCATTGTCGCCATAAGACCTATCTGTGGCGTTGCGTCGTAAAGCTAATTGATAAAATGTATAATTTTTCTTGCAACATATAGCGTCATTTTTTCAATTGTTCGCACTAATGATGCTATGTCGTAACTATCTTTCTTTGCTACGATCTGTGCAGCTGTTGTCGATGTGGCTTGCAATTTATAAAGGGCGTTCTGCATGAAACTAATACCCTGAGATATGTCAGTAATTTTCTTCTCTTTGCAGTGTGCATATTCTGCTACGACATCCTTCTAAGACGAATTTCTTTTTTCTCCGATTGAAGACGACGTCGAAAGCTCATGAACACCATGCTGAGCAGAAATTTCTTCAATTCCATGTAGAGCTTTAGTTCCTGTGTCAGGATTTATGTCAGTATTACCACTTGAAATGTTCTTGTTGTGTCACACCTGAAAAAAATATTTGTTCCAGGTATCGGGACGAGAAGAAGACTGGACAAGTATTGAGTATGGTTTCAGAAACCACTTTAACTCTCCAGGGCGCATAGGAGCCCTCGATGGGAACCATACTGTCATAAAGTTCCTTATATGCTGCTTTGCAACCAAATTCTCTTAACTTAACACCCGATGCTGTAATTGTTGGAGACGATGCATTCCCTCTTAAACCTTACCTTATGAAACCATATACCAAACCAAACCAAATCAAACCCCATGGCACTACAGCCCTTGAAGGGCCTTGGCCTACCAAGCGACCGCTGCTCAGCCCGAAGGCATGCAGATTACGAGGTGTCGTGTGGTCAGCACGACGAATCCTCTCGGCCGTTAATCTTGGCTTTCTAGACCGTATGAAACCATATAGCTGACGTAATTTATCTCAAAATGAGAGGATTTACAACTATCGACTATCAAGTGCCCGAAGAGTTACCGAAAACGCATTTGTAATACTCGTTAGTAAGTTTGGAGTGTTTGAAAGACCGATTTCTTTGAAAATAGAAACAGTGGACAAAGTAGCCTGTGCATAACCGTTTTGAGAAGAATCAATCCGTGCTAGATACCTACAGGAAGATGACAGTCACTGTATGATTTCTTGTTCATGGCGGAAATATACAATTAATGGATTACAACATTTACCGCCAACACGGATTTTTTTTTTTTTTTTTTTTTTGCGTAAAAGCAGTTATTATCTTCCATTTAGCACAAAAAATGTTACCGATACGATTCGTTCACATAACCGTGCCAGGGTTTGGACCAAAGAGAAGCTCATTTTGTCACAGATTGAAGAAAATTTCTGATAGTAAGAGATCGGGAAAGTATACCGATGAAATCCACAAACCTAAAGTTGCTTGGTTAGTGAAAATGAACTTATATCATTCGACCTTACGTGCAATAGTTGGGCACTCACTCAAATTTGGTAAGTATAAGCTAATTCCATTTTTAGTGGATTGGTAATGTTATTATAAAACAGCAAAAACATATTATTAGTACAAACAAAATAGGCCGAAATCACTTGAAATACTCGATAGGAAAATCAAGTACTATGATCTCAACTAACCTAACACCTAAAATTAAGATTAATCAATAGGCTAACTGTGTCTTACAACATACTGTATTAATTGATAATGCGGGGCCTTTCACTCAAAGTGGGGCCGGCGGGCGCAGCGCAGCGGTAGACGGGCGAGTTGAAGGTCAGAGGAGCACATGGCAACTCGCTGAGCCTGAGGCCGGGAGAGCGCCCGTATGTATCGGATGTAAATAACAAGCACACATAATAAAGCATAATCAAATTAAAATAATTTCTCACCTTGTCACAGAAGATGTCCTCCACCTGCACCTACACATTTCTGGCTTCATCTAAGGAAATTTTCATTCATAAGTATTATTTCATCTACCGAGATAGCCTCAATTTCTCTCGTAATATTTTGTTTCAATTCATCTACAAGGTGAAGGTTTGTTACATAAACCTTATTTTTTCCATTTTTCCCATAAATGAAAATCGCAAACTGTAAAATCTAATTACTCTGTTGTCAAAAATGTCCACAATTAAACTTAATGTCTCGTTAGCCGTATGCGCGGTTGCGATGCTAGAAATATCCAGACTGGCATTCATTGTCCGTAAACTGTTAGAAAATGGTACGAGAATAGCATTCCTATATCTCTGCCCAGTGAGTGTGGTTTCAAAACCTGTAGGCCCTATTATCCTGTCTTCAGTTACTGCCGCCAACACTCCCATTTTCACACTGTAGAAGAACTCAAATAAAATATCACGAGAGAAATTGTGGCTATCTCGGTAGATGAACTAATGCTTATGACTGAACATTTCCTTAGGTGAAGCCAGAAATGTGTAGATGCAGGTAGAGGACATTTTCAACATCTTCTCTGCAAGATGAGAAATTATTTTTCTTTGATTATGCATTATTATGTGTGCTTGTTATTTACATGCGATTCATACGGGCGCTTTCCCGGCCTCAGGCTCAGCGAGTTGCCATGTGCTCCTCTGACCTTCAACTCGCCCGTCTACCGCTGCGCTGCGCCCGCCGGCCCCACTTTCAGTATGTTGTAAGACACAGTTAGCCTATTGATTAATCTTAATTTTAGGTGTTAGGTTAGTTGAGATCATAGTACTTGATTTTCCTAACGAGTATTTCAAGTGATTTACGCCTATTTTGTTTGTTTGTACTATTAATGTGGTTTTGCTGTTTTATAATAACATTACCCATCCACTAAAAATGGAATTAGCTTATACTTACCAAGTTTGAGTGAGTGCTCAACTATTGCACGTAAGGTCGAATGAAATAAGTTCATTTTCACTAACCAAGCAACTTTAGGTTTGTGGATTTCATCGGTATACTTTCCTGGTCTCTTACTATCAGAAATTTTCTTCAATCTGTGACAAAATGAGCTTCTCTTTGGTCCAAACCCTGGCACGGTTACGTGAGCGAATCGTATCGGTAACAGTTTTTTTTGTCCTAAATGGAAGATAAGAAGTGCTTTTACGCAAATCAAGACTACAATTGGCGGTAAATTAATAATTACTAGATAAATATACATACTTTGCTACATTACGACTATGAATCCAATACGTCACAGCGTTTCAGTATGTTTTTGTTCATGTAACACTTTTGTGTGTGAAGTCTTTGCTCACTTAACTTCTTTGAACATTTTTGCTTTGCTTTAGGGTACTTGGTGGGGCGAGTTGTTCACTTATGCCCATAACTCATTAATTAATATAATTATTGGTCCAGGGGTCATGCTATTTTCTTTCTACAAAAACAATTTTTGTGTTCATTACGATATACTTTTCACCTACATTTTTCCGTTTGAACTGCCCGCGCTAGTCGTGTTTCACAAAAATATTGAGAATTCACAGACATAGCACTCCCATTCGTGGGTGCTAGCCCTGGACCTGAGGAAGGAAACAAAAGACGGTACGATGAAGCGGAATGCCACAGAAGAGAATCGTGCTACAGCGAAATAGTCACCGTACGTACGTATGCATATATCTCTAGTAATAATGGATGTAATAATTTACCGCTAATTTTACTGTTGATTTGCATGAAAGCAATTATTATCCTTCATTTAGTCATGGATACGATCCGTTCGTAACCTCCTGGTACACTTAGGGTAGCCGCGCCGCCGGAAATTGTCTACTGTTGCATTGTACAGAACAGGTACCAGCTCCAAAACTCGTACAGTGTCATTGTCACTAATTCTAAAAACAAGCTTACTAGACATCTTGCTTCCCCAAAAGCCAGGTTGCTCACGACTGGAAATCAAACACATTTGATCCCTTCACGACCGAATCGTGAGCTACTTGACGTCATAGGCGTTCATACAGGTAGTGGCTTACGAAAGAGTAATCGACTCAAGCGTGTCACGCCCCGTGGTAACGCGGCAGACATGACATCACGACTCGTGGACGTGTCCGAGGAAAGTGTCGCTGTGCAACATACGTTCGGGCTAAAAGTAGTCGCATTCAACACCTGATTTCCGTTTGGAATTAGCGTTAGAGTCGTGTTTTTATTTTCATTTCTGTTTCCTACTGGTTTAACTCTGTTTAGAATTATCTTAATCAAATTGTAGTATCAAGTAATAACTCATAAATATATGAAACTATTTCTAAAAGTACTTGTATGTGTTTAAGGGGTATCAGTCACTGGGATGAAGCTCTCCGAAAAGCACAACTATTGCTTATACTCCCATATTTTTATGCGATAATATTTAAGTCTACGTCTAGAAACATTTTAAGTCTCAGTGTTGTGCAGTTTTGCCAACTTATTACAATAAATCTTTTCATACACTTTATTCGGTTAATACGACGTTATTTTTCCATTATCCGTAATTTTTAAAATTAATTTACAGGGACTTTTCCTATACAGTAGAATATGGACCTTATTCGGCAGTCATTGGAACTTCTTGTGTATTAAAAGCACTTAAGCTCCTTAGACCTTTCCAATCGTGAAATTACCAGCCTTTCGCCCAGTGTAGCAGTTGGACACCACTCCAAAGCTCTTATGTAGGACAATGCAGTGATGGTGCACTAGGGGAAGCATGTGCCTCTACCATAATTTAATTAAATGTTTCTAACATTTGCCATCGAACGAAATAAATTATGGTTTCCTTCTGGGAACTTAGCCAACGGCCGCAGTCGTGTTGAAACACCGGATCCCGTGAGATCTCCGAAATTAAGCAACATTGGGCGTGGTCAACATTTGGATGGGATGCCACGCGCTGTTGGTTGGGGTAAGGGAATGGAGGAACAGAAAGGAACTGGCCACTCCACCGTATGAAAACTCCGGCTCAGGCATACCTCTGCGGAGGTTCGGTTCCCTTACCTCTGGGAACTTATTTTTGATATAAAGGCTAAAGGAGGCATTTCTACAAGTGGAGCGTTAATCTCATAACGGCTGACTACCTCACCTCCAATAGGCAAGAACTTCCCCTCACCAAGGACCGTATATGGGGTCTCTCTTATAAACCAAGACCGAGCGCACGGTGTTCGTACTCTGCGCTACGGCAGCTGTCTCAGCCCAACTTTCGTCGCGCGCGGACGCCATACTTTTAAGCGTGTATTCAATCTTATATGTAATCTTACCTTATACAATTGCTGGAAGTGTCGTCCTTTATGGGTTATAGAGGCATTTCACCTGGTAACCGTATTCTGGATGACGCGAGTGAGTTCTGTCACTGTAAAGTTTCTGATTTCATTCGTAATGTTTTCTTTCAGTTCCTCCAATGTCTGAGGATTTGTTCGATACAATTTTTCTTTCAGTTTATCTCACAAGTAAAAATCACACACTGTTAGATCTGGAGAACGAGGGAGAAATAGACTGCCACTGACCACTCAATCTGCGAACACTTCCGAGATTGTAAGAAGGGAATCTTCTGCTGTTTGAGCAGGGCTGAATCTTGTTGAAACCATTCACGCGACTTTTCTTCTTCCATTAACTGATGGAAGAACGACGTTGAAATATCATCTTGGTACCTCTCTGCATTTAGTGTCGTCTCAAAGAAAAATATATAGGGCCAATTATTCGTCTTACAGTAAGAGTAAAACAACCACCAATCTTCCTAACATAGCGAGGGACTTCATAACACTATTAGGATTTTCTGCACATCAATAGCGAAAGTTATGACTGTTCACACGACAATTAAGATTAAACTAGTGCGTTTACATACGAAAATACGGTGTTGTAATAATAACTGCCTCACCATGTTAGCAGCTGAGATTCAGAATAGCGACTCATACTTGCCAGGTCAAGAACTAAGCGCGCCTCCCAAACTGAAGCTGCCGTAGCGCAGAGTACGAACACCGTGCGTTCGGTCTGGGTTTATATGAGTGACGCTGAATGGTAAGGTCTGGCCTGTTTCTTTGATGTCGGAGGCAGTGACGTCACTAGGCAGACAACTTACTGTCCCGGCAAGTGGTAGCTACTTGCGACTTCCTCTGTTCTGTTCTGTCCTGTTCATCACGAGTTCTGCGTGAACACCGCACCTTTCCGTGATGAAGTTTTGTGATCTACTACTACTAAAATGTTTTCATTCCTCCCCTGAAGGGGGAGGCGGGCTTCTTAGACAGTGACGCCGGCTCTTAGGCCGGGAGATTCGTTACGGTGAAGGAGATGCTCGGAGAAGGTGAGGGGGTTGGCGGCCGTGGCCTATACTAGGAACTGTCCCGGCATTCGCCTTGGTGCAGGAGAATGGAAAACCACGTGTCATCTGGTATTTGCTCATAAAGTATTAACTGTGAGTGAGTTTCGTATAGCAGTGTTGCTGTCATTAATTTGTTCCGTGAGGGAGAATGAGTTATTGTGCGGTATCTACGTGTACAAATTATTCCAGAAAGACTAAAATTTGGGATAGACATGCACGGGCTCCCATATGACAGTTTGTAGGAAGGGGCCTAGATCTGGGGTTATGTAGTACTTTTAATAATTTGGAAGATGAATGGCGACTTGTATTATGCGGTAGAATAACATACATGATATCCCCTGCCTGTTAGTGGTATAACGGTTCAAATCCCATTACGAGCTTATATCTGCATTACTATTATTATTATTATTATTATTATTATTATTATTATTATTATTATTATTATTATTATTATTATTATTATTATTATTATTATTATTACCGTGTTTTGGTGGATCAGCAGAGGTGAAAGAAGGTGCGGGCTGGAATGGGTCTAACTACAAGTCCGAAAGATGAATTTAAAATTTAAATAAAGGTTATATTTTCAATAGACAACAAGGTTTAACAATTTTCACTAAGTGAAATAACAAAAATATCAGGGTACAATGTAATTTTACAAACGAAACTACAAGTTAAGGGGTCTTTACATATCCTGGGCTACGAGCCCCAAAGTTTAACAATCTGAGCTCTCAGCTCACAACCACATACTTTAGAAAAGGGCAGAAATTCCCTCAATACAATGGAGCACTTGCTCCCAGTAATCAAAATGTCAGGCCTCCCCGAGGCACCTTTCAAAAAACCAGAAAGAGCTGATCCGCTCTGAATCTTTCAAGCCTATTCAAGGCCATACCATACATTGCGATCGCTTGCCACAACTTATAAGAATTAAACAGGGGTATCTCGTACCCAATCTACTGGGGCTTCTCAGGAAGGAAAACAAAACGGGTTAAATTAATGGCCCAAAATACAAGATTGAATGGAGGCGAGTACTTGCACTCCTACATGAAAGCTTGTTAAAACCTAAGTGGCGCTAAGCCGATACACAGGGGCTATTCCCACACTATATAGGTGACTTGTATAAGACAATTTTAACACATTAGGAAAGATTAGAAAATCAGTTACGAAAACATAGTCACCTCAAGTCGAAATGAAGGGAAGTTCGAGAGGGTAAAGCACTCTCTATCCCCGATTTACATTTTAAAGATATATGAAGTTTAACAAAGATGAAAAAAGATTTACATGTTTCAAGTTTAAAGGTTACATATTAAAGGTTTCGGACCTGAACCGCGGGTTAAACTGCTGAGGTAGCAAGGAAAAAAAGATATATGTTAAACGGCCATTACCTTGTTGAAGAGCTGCTGCCCGAAAAAAGAGGCGCTACCCGCCCCCTGCTATGCTTCCATACACTAAGCTAGATGTTGTTGAAGTGGCCGGGAGACAAGAAAATCAGCAGTTTTTATACCCTCGTGAAAGTTTCGAGACCTTTCATGAATAATTAAGACACACCCACAGACGTTTATTGGTCGGCTAAAAGTTACAAGTCATAAATGAAGAAGAAACCTGTGATTGGAGGGAAATTAATTACAGAAATTCCTGATTGGGTAAATTCAAAACAGGCGGAAAGAAAGGATTAATATTGCCAACCCACCAACGAAAGAACGAAATTTAGTAAAGACAACAACTTATGAATACAAAATATCTTCAAGAAAAATTCCTTCACTTCGCACCAGGGTGCATGATCATAGTTTTTGGTAGAGACATCTGTGAGAGAATGTCCACACTTCTTGATAATTAGTAAACAAAACAATTCGAAATTAACACAGTGACATCTTCAGATAAATGGTTGAATTAATTCAGTTTATAAGGTTCAGAGTTTCTCCAGTAGAGGAGTACTTTAAGGCGGAAAATTCAAATGGGTGTACCAACCGGTACAATTATTATTATTATTGTATCTGTATTATTATTATTTAATTCAATTCTGTAATTTATTTGATTTCGCTATGTAGTAATTGATTACCGCTTGCGTGATTGTACTTAAGTTGTTATGTATATATGTATGTGTAGATTAACATTAAAGACATGTAAAGTAAGAGTTGCTGCGTAATATCAGATATAGATAAATTGTGCGAAATAACTTTTGACATTGCAACACATGTTGCAATACTGCTACAGTAACTGTCAAGTCATCGCTCCGTCATTGTATGCTTTTAGGGATGACATAATTTTTAGGAAATACCTACAGCCGCCTCAGGCAATTTCAACATAGTATGTAATATTTGTAGCCGGGTGGAGTAACATCATTGTTATTTTTGGAGATTACGTAGAGTTGTCAACTAATGCCAATATAAGCTGACCGTATATTATAGCGTCAGCCAGAAGGCGAGGTCTCAGTCGGTCAGTTCAGTCGGAAGGAGAGGCTGGCCATGAAGTGTTGTAGTCAGAGGGATGGAGCCTTGGCCCATGGATAATCGTATGGGGACTAAGGCCACAGTTGGTCAGCCAATGAAATGGAGAAGCAGTCGTAACATGGATACTTAGTCCTCAGTCAATATATGGATTAAATGTTCGGTGTGTGCTTCGTATATCTGATCGGTCGAGTTCTTGTGTCAGTGCGGTAACCGCTGAATATTGAATTGTCGCAATTCAGACTAGCAGTTATCAGTGAGTTACTTGTAAAGTTGATTGTCAAGTGTGGATCTAATTTCAAGCCATGCTATATCTCGTCAGTGAAACACAAAGGATACATCACCAAATTAGGCTTGAGATACCTACAGGATAACAATTCAAAGGAATACGTCGTAATAACACTCAAAGTGTCGAAGGGACCGTTCGTGAACTAGTGAGGGATGCATTTCTTGTAGAACTTTTAAATGTTCGGTCAATAGTATTTCAAATTTAATGCCTACTTTCTTTCAGATTTAATGTCAAATTTTATAATATAATGTAAATTATCGCAGCAAGTCTTACTATTTTTAGACATAATTTAAAGAATATATTTTATTCCATATCAATCTCCTTTTCCCAGAACCTATATGGTATGTTGTCAAAAGTAAACTTATTACCTCACACCCTAGAAATATTCAAGACTCTCATTCTATTATTGCTGCATTGAGTTGTAGCTGGCGCCCATCAAATATTGTATGTATAAATAATCAGGTAAGAACTAAGTGTGAGTACATAGTAAGACGATTGAGTATATGTGTTTCGTGAATGATTTTAATATATGTTCATAATTTACATTTTAATTCACTTTCATGTTTATAAATCAGAGTGGTAAGTAGTCGCAGTGGGGGCGTTACTATCACTTTTACCTAATACCGACTTTTAAATCATTTTCTTGAAATAAAGTTCCTTTCCCTGAGAGCTAGTTGGGGGGAAGGGGGAGTTGGCTCGACCCTCCATTGCCCGCTGGCATGGGCGCCCTTGCTGATATGGTTAGCCGCAGATTCCCAAAGGATCCTGTGACTTGTAAAATTTGGTTGATTAAATGTAAAATATTGGACTCAGTTAATTTAAAAACTGCATATGTATGTAGTGAACATGAAGATGATTTGAAAAATAGTTTTTTTAGGAATACCTGTAAGCTGAATGCCGATGTCGAGTGCTATCCCATCCCTGAAACTACCGTCTTGGCGAACAACAGGATACACGTAATTTAAATTCTGCTTTGCGACTTCAAACAAGAAAAACTCAATTTGCTGCATTGGAAAGACAGAAAAATGTGAGCTCAAAGAAACCAAGCACAGCAATAGAAGAAACATATACGGATATCTTCACTGAGGGCTGTATTAATTACGACAAATTATTTGAAAAAATGGATCTTAAAAGAAAGCGGTTCAAGTTTCGAAAGCAAACTTGAATGTTTTGAAAGAACAACGGTGCAGTCGCTTAAGTGCGGCCAGTATCCAGTAATCGGGAGATAGTGGGTTCGAGTCCCACTGTCGGCAGCCCTGAAGATGGTTTTCCGTGGTTTCCCATTTTCACACCAGGCAAATGCCGGGGCTGTACCTTAATTAAGGCCACGACCGCTTCCTTCCAATTCCTAGGCCTTTCCTATCCCATCGTCGCCGTAAGACATATCTGTGTCGGTGCGACGTAAAGCAAATACCAATAATAATAATAATAATAATAATAATAATAATAATAATAATAATAATAAATAAAGAACAACGGAAATATTGTAAACTAATTACCAGGGCCGGGATTTTGTTGACCTAAAAATGCTAAAAAATGACTTTTAAAATGACCTTAAAATTATCAAATAATGTCCTTAAAACGAACAAAAAATGACCTAAAAATCCCAGGTATTTATTGTTTGAAACTAAATTATATACATTTCTAGATATGAACAATATTGATAATTGATATTTTCTCTAATTTTTACATAGCAAGATGTCAGTTCTTTGTTTTGGAATCTCGGTTTTCCTTAGCAACAAAATGTACCGGTATGAAGATCTTCTGACACCAGGTACTCTGTAAAGAGAATTGATCTGAAAAGGAAAACAACGTAATTGCCGTCGGTTGCAGATTTAACTGTAAAGCTATATATAATGCCATATTATGTAGGTTTTAATATTTACCTCAGACCGTGTTGCAGTAGATAACTGTGACCATCTGTAGATTCTCGAAGGTAAAAGAACGTCGATTGTCGGCCAAAACGTTCTTTCGACGTCCACAGATGCGAGGACTGCGTACTTGAAGTGCGCTAAATCACTTTGTGACAACTCTTCTTCAATATCCACTACACTGAAATCTTCCCCAGTGAGTACCTGGACGACTGAGCACAAAACCTTGTATCCTGTGTTTTTATCAAGAACAGATTTTAGTTTCCGAAATACCGACTCGCCAACTTCACCACCCACATTTTCCAAAGCTTCCTGCGTTGCTCTCACCAAACCTGTCGCTTGTTTGATTGTCACCCCTCTCTCCTGAAGTCGTGTAATAGCTGACATCAGGGAGCTAAAATTTGCCTTAATGTATGCCAACTTACCCTGCTTATCGTCAGCTGCAAACATCTCTTGGGCGATTTCGATAGACCTGGCGTCTTGGGCTTCTAGAGAGTTTGTCACTCGCTTCACTGCTAAAACGTTGTCGCTGTAGTACTCGCACGCATTGATCCACGTACCCCAACGTGTGACTACAGGCTGCGGAGGTAGTGGGATATCGGGAGCTAGTGACTTAAAGAGTTTCCTGCGCGTTGGGGCCTTGATAAATTCCTTTTTTACCTGCGACACAAGTCTCTCAATGTCAGGAAAATTCTCCCTCACGTCTTCTGCCACTCTGTGGAAAGCATGAGCTAGAGAAGTTACATGCACCATTCTTGAATAAAAAGTTATGATAGCTTTACGAGCTTTAACTATGTAAAACGTCAGGCCACAGCAGAAGCATGGCCCTGTCAAACATTCGACAATTGTAGAATGATTGACAGATTACAGGACTTCAGAAGTTAGTAAAATTACTTCTCCGGGATTATCTATTTCCAGGGTTCCTACAATTACATTAGCTACGTAACGACCTTCAACATCAGTAGTTTCGTCTACTGAGACAAAAATCTTCTTTCCGCTTGTTCTTTCCCGTATTCTTTGAAGTGCGGTATGTAATTTTTCCTTAGCGTAGATTCGTCCGGAATGGAATGACCTGTATACCGTGCTAGGAACTGCCTTAATTTAGGAATAGTTAGTTTATGAAGAGAAATATTTGCTGTGACAAAAACTTCACACAGTTCATTAAAAAAGGCTGAGTTTGTACCTCTGCTTGATGATGCGTTTTGCATGAGTAACTATTGAGTACTTTTCTTTCTGCTGATATTCTGAATACCGCGCACATGCTTGTCGCGACTGACGTGCTGCTGCCACTTTCACTTCACACACTTTACAGAATAATATTTCACCATCTGTAGAAAATGTATCTTCCCCGAATTCAGAGACAATTTGTCTCAAATGACCTGCCTTGGATGGTTTTACCTTTGGGATTTTAACACGCACTCGAAATGGTTACATAAAACTGACATCTACAAACTGTACAACTAAAACTGACCTAAAGGGAAAAGGAAATAGAGTACACTTGCAGAATTACCTCACTGCTGACTTCACACTGTGAACACACTTCCCTGGTGAACTGATAAAGGCTTAGCCCTCGTCTGAAAGCCACCCAAGAATAGCTTAGTTCTCACCTCCTGTTAAGACACAAAGGTGAGGGATGTACAAAGCTACGTACTCAGCTCACAACTGAGTGCAGAAACTTTCGAAGATGAAACTTCACGTAAACCTTCAAGTACGTCAAGATATAGGAACTGGTTGGTTGATGACGTAAAACGTGGATTCTTATTTAAAAATAACCAATAAGAAAAATAAAATAATTAAAAATTACAAAATAATGACGCAAAAAGCGAAACAATGACCTAAAAATCAAATACTTCAAAAAATGACGAAAAAATGACTTAATAAATACGCATTTCTGTAATCTGGGGGCCATGAACAGGTTTGTATATAACTTGGCAACTTCTATGACGCACCAATTAAAAGATGACATGTCATTGAAATCCGGGCCCTGCTAATTACCGACTAAAATCGGAGTCATTGCAAATGCATTGGGAAATGTATTAGTAAGGCACAATAATTAATATGAGACCTATGCATCGTTAAATGCAAAGTCGAAGGAAACTCTCGATTGACGAACCGGCTCGCCCGACTGTTTCACTGACTCGGACGAGGTCATTGGCACGTGAAGGAAAAATTACTCGATGGATAAGTGAAGACATTTCACATTCAGTAATGACAAGGGTCTTATCTCCTACGATCTACTACTTCTGTAAGGATAAGTTTGGGTTCCCTTTGCCCTCATCATCAATTGTAAGCAAGTGGTGCGCGATGTTTAGTTGTTGTCCCGGCATTCTTGATCACGTATTGACGTTTGTGTCAACATGTAGTAAAAAAAATACCCATGGCAGGTAAACTTTGTATTCTGAGCTTTGAGTAAGTGCACATAAACTGGAAGGTTGTTTATGATGTTGGAATGGATCAAATTCTTGGTTCCCATTCATAAGTTCAGAACTCTGCGCTCCATAGAAACAGCCTGTGCATTTTGATTTCAATAATACTATGGATCGATCCTTACCTTTCCTGATCATCACCGCTGTAAAATCTTCATTCAAGAATTAAGGTATTAGCCATTGTTTCTGATTTAGAAGACTGTGGGACACCGTGGAAGGAACTAGAAATAGGAATACAGAACACATACGTATTTTGTTGATCTTGCAGACTCTGAAAGAAATATATGGTTTTTTTCTGAAATGCCACACTATATCAAAATTTAACGAACCACTTTCTGGATGAAGGGATCGTATTCGAAGATGGTGTATGAAATCAGTCATCTTGCGGTTTCTGCATTGTAAGCATATACGGGTAAGAGAACACTGAATTGCCGAAAGTCATAGGAAGACACTGAATGTGATGTTAATAACGATTTGCTCCTCCGCGAGCCATCAAAACGGCAGCAGTACGGCGAGGCATCGACTCGTCCTCGAGGGATCTGGACCCACGCATCTTGCACTGCTGCAGGGTTCATGGAGCGTACACCAGCATCGACAAAATCTCATACATTCTCGAATCGATTAAGATCGGGGGATCTGGAGGGCCAATCCATGGTCGTAACTTCACTGAAGTGCTCCTCTTACCACCAGCGCGCCACCACAGAGCGGTGACATGGCGCATTGTCTTGCTGAAACATGGCATCTTCTTCAGGGTAGTCTAGGGCCAGAAAGGGATGGAGTTGTTCTGAAAGAATGTCCACTTACCATGCATCTGTCAGCGCTCCCTGCAGCCATAATATGGGGCCTAATTGACACCATGAGAACGCCGCCCAGACCAGAACTGAGCAACCTCCCGCCTGGACACAATCTTGCTGACACGCAGGAACCAGAGCTTCATGGGCATACGCAACACTCTCACGGGCCCATCTGGTCGATACAACTGGAACCAGGATTCATCGGACCATACCACACGCCGCCACTGCCGATGTTCGCAGGCCTATGCACGTCGTTGAATTCTGTGTCGAGGTGTCAGCAAAGGGACACGAGTTGGTTGTCGGCTGGTGCATTTGCCTCCTTACAGTCCTGGTAGAAATGGGTTCCTGACTCTCAACATTGATCTGACTCACAGTAGCCCATCGAGCGCCAGGTATTGTCCTGCGGTAACATTCTCCCTGCGATATTGAATATCCGCCCTCAACACTGCTGAGCTCGGAACCCGAATTTGCGTGTAATCTCCGAAATGCTATGACGCATGCGCCGTGCGCCGATGGTCATCCGACGTTCAAAGTCGGTTAACTCGCGACGTGTTGTCATCTTCACGACACTGGTGTCTGTGACAGACTGCTCAGCTACGCCGCAGCTAGCCGCAACGCTCAGGCTTCATACACGGCTCATTTTCTAATGGGACACGCCTTCCCATGACTTTTGGCCACTCAGTGTACATACTGAAAGTTTATAACAGCTTTTTAAATAAGCTATTAGAATGAAGGCTTTGGCATCATAACTCGCTATCAGTACAGTAGTATGATGTGGCAATAGCACGAATTAAGCCACACCGGGAAGCATTTTACTTGGCTTACAGCAGTGAGGCACAATGTTGTCTGGCTCATGGCGTCACGTATCGCTTCAGCGAGACAACAAGTTCCAGGCCACAGTTGGCCAGACCTTACTACAGGGTCTTTCTTATAAACGCAGACCGTCCAGCGGCGTTTCTACTCTCTGAGACCTAAGCAGCTGTACGGGAGGTGCGCGCATAGTTCTTGACCTTACAAGCAGTCGCCAGTCTGAATCACAGCTATTAACATGGTGAGACAGTTATCATCGCAACACCGTATTTTCGCGTGAAAAGGCTATTTTAATTACGAGTGGGCTTGACGGGTACGCGATGCATTTGTTCAGGAATTTCACGAGGACAGATTCACGTAATTGTACATACATTTGAAACTACTGGCTCAGTGCTGAATGAAAAACATGCGCGCACACGAGAAGTTTTAACAGACGAAAAGCTACATGACATTGGTGCGAATGTTGAACGGTCACGGAATAAATCACTCACAAAATTAGCACAAGTAGAGGATTCGGTTTCTTCTTCACACACAGCCACAAGGCTGTTACACATCAAACCGTACGAGTTTACACGGGCCCATTGTTTAAAACCTGCTGATCCAGCCACAAGAGTGAGATATTTTCAGTGGTATCTTGCATTATTGAATGAATGAATGAATGAATGAATGAATGAATGAATGAATGAATGAATGAATGAATGAATCAATCAATCAATCAATCAATCAATCAATCAATCAATCACTACTGATATGCATTTAGAGCAGTCGCCCAGGTGGCAGATTCCCTATCTGTTGTTTTCCTAGCCTTTTCTTAAATGATTGCAAAGAAATTGGAAATTTATTGATTAATTTATTTATTAATTCCCCTTCCTATAAACGAATATTTGCCCCAATTTGTCCTCTTGAATTCCAACTTATCTTCATATTGTGATCTTTCCTACTTTTAAAAACACCATCCAAACTTATTCGTCTACTGATGTCCTCCCACGCCATTTGTCCACTGACAGCTTGGAACATACCACTTAGTCGAGCAGCTCGTCTCCTTTCTCCCAAGTTTACCTAGCCCAAACGTTGCAACATTATTGTAACGCTACTCTTTTGTCGGAAATCGCCCAGAACAAATCTAGCTCCTGTTCTTTGGATTTTTTCCAGTTTTTGAATCAAGTAATTCTGGTGAAGGTCCCATACACTGGAACAATACTCTAGTTGGGATCTTACCAGAGACTTATATGCTCTCTATTTTACATCCTTACTACAACCCCTAAATACCTTCATAACCATGTGCAGAGATCTGTACACTTTATTTACAATCATATTTATGTGATTACCCCAATGAAGATCCTTTCCTTACATTAAAACCTAGTTATTTACAATGACCCTAAAGGGAACTTTCACCCCATCAATGTAGTAATTAAAACTGAGGGTACTTTTTCTACTTGTGAAACTCACAACCTGACTTTTAACCCCGTTTATCATCATACCATTGCTTACTGTCCATCACACAACATTATCGAGCTCATTTTGCAGTTGCTCACAATCTTGTAACTTATTTTTTTCTCTGTACAGAATAACATCATATGCAAAAGGCCTTATCTGTGATTCCACTTCTTTACACATATCATTGATATATATAAGAAAATATAAAGGTCCAATAATACTGCCTTGAGGAATTCAGCTCTTAATTATTACAGCGACAGGTAAAGCTTCGTCTAATCAAATTCTCTGAGTTCTGTTTTCTAGAAACAGAGCCACCCGTTCAGTCACTCTTTTATCAAGTCCAGGATATCAGCTATATCTTGCTGGAATCCTACAAATTGAGCTTCAGGGCAATAATCTTTCCTAAACCCAAACTGCCTTCTGGCAAACCAGTTATTAATTTCGCAAAAATGTTTTATATAATCAGAAAGAATGCTTTCCCAAAGCTTACATGCAATGCATGTCAAACTGATTGGCCTGTAATTTTCAGCTATATATATATCTATCACCCTTTCCTTTATACACGGGGGATACTATAGCAACTCTCCAGTACTTCAGATATGGTACTATTGTAACCGTCCAGGCTTCTCCAGCCATAAAAATTTATTGTACAGTCCTATTACGTGATATCACTCCATATCAACATTATCCGACATCGGAAATTATTCATTAACACATATTAATTTAACTTCAATCAACTGTAAATAAGGCTTTTTTAATCATTTTGTATATAGTAGAACATCTTTTATTATTTAAATTATTATATTATGTAGGATAGGAATTCATTATGTACTGTAAATATGGTCAATATGTTGAGACAGAGTTTGTGTCATTTCATCTCATACTTGTGTATACAGAAAAGTTATTCTTGACGCTGGAAATGTCGGATGACTCACTTGGGTTTAACTCATGAGTACTGTACAGCGACCCGCGTGCAAGGCTAGCAAGCTAGAAGACTACATCATCGCCACGCCTACTGGTTACGGGTGAAGAATGAAGAGAGGGAAGATATGATATGAGATCAACGAATCCTATGCTTCGTTGTATAGAGACTGGGTATGGAGCTGTTACCAAGAGTGGGGAGAGCTCGGGTATATTATCGCGCACGGAGCAATCACCAAGACCACAACTACCAATTTATTTTTGAGACAGTGAGTGGTCGCTTCGACACAACTACTTTATTATTTTGAGACAGTAAGTGGTCGCTTCGAGACACAGTTATTTTTAGGACAGTGTGTTGTCACTTCAAGACACAGTATATGGTTGCTGTGATGTTGTCGGGTCAGGGTGAGACGAAACAAGCATACGGCTTGTGATATATTCTATAATTATTCTGGACGAAGAACTACGTTAGTTCAAGTCCACGGTACTTGGTACAAGTCTGTATTGTACCAGTAGAATAGCTAAGTTGGATTGAGATTTCTCATAACATGGAAAAATTCATAACACTGAATGTTCTCCTCATACGATCAACGGTGATCAATTTCCATACTGCAGAAGGAAGGAAGGATGTCCATGGAGCCAGTCTACAACTAGAAAAGGGGAACGAGTAACCACGGAATACAGATGACCTCAACGGAAACTACAATTGGTGAGCCACAATTAGACAATGCAAGCAACAGTAAATTACAGTAACGTTAAATTCTTAATTTCCTCCAAGCTAAAAGGTACTTTTCCGGCTCATCTTATGTTTTTTGTTTAATAAATTCATTTGACCAGATATTGCGATAATTTTCTTTCTCAAAGCGATACTTAACGGTTAATTATTTAAAATCCTACCCCTGTGATTTAAGTATAAGTCTCTATGTTATTTCAATATAAATTTTGCTGTACAGTTTTGTTTCAAACTGTAAAGCTGGCGCCCATACAATACATAGAGAAATGGGAAACTATGGAATAATAATTGGTATTCTATTTGCGTGGCAATTTGTGGGCAAACCACATATACTTTATATTTATATTCATGTGTCCCCAGCTATTAACTTTCGTCTCCTCAAGTGTTAAGCTGAGGAGAGCGAACAGTTACACTATATCCCAACCCATCGTCTTTAGTGTATCCCCCGAAACCTTATCAATTCCAGCTGCTGTTGATCGTTTATTCGACCCACAGCTTGTGTCCTTTTCGGATGAGGACTGTTTTCATCTTAATGGTCGTGTGCAGAAAATGCTAATGGTGTTTTTGAAGTTCTTCATTATGAAGGATGACACTTCCAGCATCTTTTATAAGGTAAGATTTCATATAAGATTTTTTGCACGTTTAAAGCAGCGCGGCCGCGTGTGACGTATGTTGGGCTGAAGCAGCTGCTGTAGCGCAGAATATAAACACCGCGCGTTCGGTCCGGGTTTATTAGAAAGACCCTGTATATGGTGTCACCCTCACCTCGGCCAACGCACTCTGGCTACTGCTGCCTGAAGAGTTACTGAAAACGTATAAACATTGCCCTTTCCTTAACTTAATTTAAAATGTAAAAATAGACCAAAGTATTTAGGACACAATTGTGTTAGATTGGCCTAATCTACTTCCAGTTTAACGGACTTCGTTTATTTCAATTACACTCTATATATATATGATCATGGAATAACGTGTAATTACACTATGTAGGCGCTGCTCTTTACTTGATGTAATCTGTTATTAAGTTCGTAAATTTTTCCAAGGGCCGGTTAGAATATCTACAGAGGACGGAAGTGTCCTATGAGCCATCAGTTGGACCATTCTGCTACACGCCATACCAAAATACGCATGAGCGCGCCGCACACCTCCTAGGTGAGAAACGTTGTGTGGTTTTTCCAAGGAAAAGGAGACTGATCCCCTCTTCACGTTTGACCGCTATGGTACTAGGTTTGCATAGCCTTTCCAATCCTCCTCTTTCTTTAACTTATACCTGCATTCTGTAAATAATGTAACGTGAATGCGGTTAGGTAAATAAACACACAACTGGCAGTGTTTACTCAAACATTTTTGACTAACTAATATTGTTTTTATAAGTACACAGGTACAGTTCGTGCTCTCCCTTCACTTACACTAATACAGCCACACTAGTTATTCGCTCTATTTCTTACAACCGGACGAGTTGGCCGTGAGGTTAGGAGCGCGCAGCTGTGAGCTTGCAACCGGGAGATAGTGGGTTCGAACACCACTGTCGGCAGCCCTGAATATGGTTTTCCATGGTTTTCCATTTTCACCCCAGGCAAATGTTGGGGCTGTACCTTAATTAAGTCCACGGCCGCTTCCTTCCCATTCCTAGGCTTTTCCTGTCCCATCGTCGCCAATAGGACCTATCTGTGTTCGCGCAAAAAAACTATTGCTTACAAAGTAAAAGAAACACTACGCACTCTTCTTCAGTTGTCATTTAGACACTAGACAGTTCACGATTATTACACTCACTGTAATCTATCACGATCACACCGTTCACAGCTTGCACGCGCGCAACACAGTCTTACAATTTTAGATGTGGTACACAGTCCGTACTCTAACAGCGGTCTTCGTTCACTGTCCTTCGTCGCTCAGTTGCACTCTCTCTCACTCGTCCTCATTTCACACATACAGCACTACCAGCATTCAGTCTTCAGTATCCACCGACTGATCCTGTGCTCTACGGCTGCAATCAATCAACTGAACCTCTCACAGAACTGAACAGTCTCAATCGCTGGTGGAACTGAACCGAACCCCTGAAGCTCATCCAGCCTGCCCTAAACAAGGAGAATGCAAATACTTCGCGAAATGAGACGTCTTCAGAATCCTTTGGAATTACAAAGCTCTGGGTTCACCTACTGGTCTTTCTCTCGCCGTCAGGGAGGTCTCCGTTGAAGAAACGAGGTTTCGGCTGTAGCGTTTGCAGAGGGGGCTTGTTTTTCGCGCTTGGCTCTTCCCTGGCTGGTTGCTGCAGTGGCGAGCGGTAGGGCACTAACACGGTGACGTTACTCGTGGCCGGTGCAGGCAAACTTGCTCCTCCCAAGGTCTTACAAAACAGGTCGCACACTGTCAATATCAAAATTCTTCTGTATTTTCTTAGTATTATTAACCAGCCTATGAAGGCCCTTGGAGGAGTGAAGCATATCTCTATATCCCAGGTACTCACACTGAGTGAACCCGGAGTCATGTGCCTCTCCAGAACTTGTGTTTACATTTCTTAACGTCCTGAAGAGGAATCAAATCCACATCCTTTCAGCTTCAATAGGCATCCCCCGTTCAGTGTAGTGAATGGTTGATAATTTCGTTCTTTTCTTCCTCTAAACCGTAATAACCATTGCCAGTGTTTTGGAAAGTAGTGGGTCCGTACAAGAGGCCACGTTTTGATTCCGAACGATTTTGGAAGTAAAAATCAAGTGTCTGTTATACAGATTTCACAAAAATGGAGTTCCCGTGGCTGTGAACATGATGCTGACCGTCAATTTTATGCCCTACTAATTTAGTGTACCATCATTTTACGCGATATCACTAGATATCAAGTTTATCCGCCATCGGGAATTATTCGTAATAACACATTTATTCTACGTGAAGCATTTGTAAATAAGGGTTTTGCAATCATATTATATAATTATAACATCATTTATTATTTAAATTATTATATTAGGTAGGATTGGAATTCATTATGTATTGTAAATATGGTCAATATGTTGAAACATAGTTGTTGTCATTTTATCTCATATTTGTGTCTACGGAAAAGGTTATTCTTATAGTAGGGGAATTTAGCATGACTCACTTCGGTTAAACTCATGAGCCAAGGTAGTAAACAGCGATCCGCGCGCGAGGCTTGCTATGCGGAAAGCTACATCATAGCCACGCCTACTGGTCTTGTCAAGAAGAAAGAAGAGGGAGATGATAATGCGATCTACGAATCAGATGCTTCGTTATATAGTGTACCGCGAACTGTTCCAGCCCTGTACATTGTTTTATTGTTGCCGAAACAAATGAAAAAGGGACGGCAATAATATCTGTTCGTGCGTCCGACATCTTGCGCTAGCACAAGGCGAAGCTCCTTGTAGCGAGCTGGACACGTCACGAGCAACGAGTCTGCAGGTGACGTCAATATCACATGTTACTTGCCTCTCCATCGAAGGTACTAGAAAGAAAAGGCCTAACTTTTCAGCCGCTTAAGTTTCGGACATGAGACATGTATCATCATGTAGCTCATGTTCCAAATGCAAACATATATTAATTTCAGTAAATTCCGTCAAGGCATTCTAAAGATATAAGCCAATTTCATCTCTGTGACGTAGCAAGCAGCCTTGAGCCGTACTGAATATAAGCAGAGAGCCAGACCACAGCAATTCAGTTCACGTCGAGTTCGCACCAAGTTCGCACCAATTTCACATCGAGTTCGCGTCAAGTCTACATTCGTTCACAGCTGGCTAGTATATCACGCTGCGCGCGTCGAACCAAATATTCCTGCGACCGGACCTCGCACTACTTAGAAAGTTTCGATGGCTACTTGATACTTAGTCTCTGCGATACCAGTGAGTAACCTGTACATTGTGGGACTTGTAATTCGTCTGATATTCAGACTTAGAAAATGAACGTGTGTAATTTCAAAGTCTTAAAGACTTATTGTATTCAGCAACAGTGGTACTTGACACTTAGTAAATATCTTAGTTGACGTGTGAATAACCGTAACCAATTTGGGGTTAACATAAATACTTGGCATGGTAATGATCTTGGACTATTTGAACTTTGAATTTCATGAGTGTAGGTTATAACACTTTGATTGTCTTGGGAGCCTAGAACACTGTCATTAGTGTAGAAGAACTGTTCGCGCGTCATCATAACAGGCTGTACTATTTGAAATTAATGCATGTGGACTAACTGTGTACCCAGTGTTATCGTGAAGTATAGGACTTATACTTGAATAATTGAGGTATTACAAGAGAGAGTCGCTTACTTATTTTGCTGTGAAGTTGAGCAATTACAAACTGTGTTCCAAATGTAAGTTAATTTAACGCTATGAACAGTGGGCAGTAAGTGGTTAGATGAACTGTGCCGTGAACGATATTTCTCATGATCGTGATAGACAATATAAGACTCGCTCCGACGTATTTCTCATCGAAGTGAATGGTGATAAATTGTGAAACAGTCACCAGTAATAACTGTGCAAAATCAAATAGTGCACGTTTTCGACGTAGAACGACGGAGATCGACGTAAAACGACGGAGATCGACGTAGGACGGCGGAGATCGACGGAGATTTGGTACTACGCGGGAATGGTTCCAGGGGCGTGGTACCATGGAGGAGCTTGGGGCCTGCTGACAGCCGAATCCCAGATTGCAGTTCGCAGAGTGGTTTTCCACTGTTCGAGAAGGCGTATATCAGGTGATGTCAGTGCTTTTCCGTCCGACTAGTTGGCTGAACGGTCAGCGTACTGTCCTTCGGTTCAGAGGGTCCCGGGTTCGATTCCCGGCCGGATCGGGGATTTTAACCTTAATTGGTTAATTCCAATGGCGCGGGGGCTGGGTGTATGTGTTGTCTTCATCATCATTTCATCCTCATCACGACGCGCAGGTCGCCTACGGGAGTCAAATAGAAAGACCTGCACCTGGCGAGCCGAACCCGTCCTGGGATATCCCGGCACTAAAAGCCATACGACATTTCATTTCAGTCCTTTTCCATTAAATTCTGACTTTAAGCAGGACCTTTATGAACTAAGTCATTACGGACAAAGAACTTTAAAGAGTTTACTGAATTAATATTCTATTTGAACAGTATTAACGTTTTCCAAGTCAAGAAAGACTTTCAAACACAAAGTGCTCCCGTATACTCCCATTTATTAGAACTTTGGGGTATCAATTAAGTGCACTATTCGTGGTGAAAGTATAACATAAACTCCAAATTTGCCATATTTTTCATAATGTGTGCTCAGAACTTTAAAAGACTAGATTTGATTTCAAGTTTAACGTGTTCTCGAGAAGAAATTTGCTTTACTCAATTTATGTAGGAAGTGTAAATATGAAATCGCAAATACCCCTATAGAGAGAGACTCTAGGATTTCTCATTTATTTACAACATTCTTGATTTATGACATGAAGAATATGATGGACATATCAAATTGGGAAATATTATTCAGTTAAATCTAATTTGAATTAATTTCGATGTTCTGTTGTTAAAAAAGGGGAAAATGAGGATTTATTTTCAATTAAATATTCATTATTTGGCGACACAATAGAAGGGCATTCCAAAGAATGAAATAAAGAAATGAAAGACGTAATATCTCTTATTTCGCCTTGCCATCCTCTCTCTGTACCATCTCCTAAGGACTCAGTACCCGTGACCTCATGCCATTAACAGTCAACTTTTCCTGGTACAGAGAGGAGGAATATAATTCATGGCGGCCAACTTAAGGGGCCTCGAAAGGAGATATACCACGCTAGCAACAAATGCGTAGCGATACCCCGCATGTAATAGTATATGAAGGCCAACTTAGGAATTTCGAAAGGAACTGTGCAAGATACTATAGCACGAAAAATAACGGAATATTGAACAAAGTACTAGTTAGGCTTTATAAAATACGAAGCATAACAACGTATTTTTAAATACCATTTTCGAAATAACATGCGAATCTGTTTAGACAAACGCAGGCATTGTCAGATTACGCACATTTGATTACCATTTTAATCCCCAGAATAATTAATTTTCAAGTCCCTCATAAATATTTTATTCATCATGGAAGATTTAGTAGCAGTAATTGAAGCTCTTCGCTCTCAAATTCAGGAATCGAGTGCTCAATTGAATGCAAAAGTAGATCAATCAAATGCTAAGGTTGTTCAGGCTAACAAACAACTCAATCAACAATTAGGTCAACAGATAAAAACCACTTATAACAAAATGCAAGAGGTAGCTAACAACCTCAACTCAAGGTTCGATGAAGCACGAGCTTCTTTAGAAAAAAGATTTACGGAGGCAGATAAATCCATTAATAAGCGATTTGCTGAATCAAATGCTAATCTTGAACAAAGATTTCGCGAAGCAAACACGAATTTAGAAAAAAAGGCTCAAGGATTCCAGTGACAAAGTCGAATTTAAGTTAGGAGAAATAAAAACTCAATTTGTAGAAAATCTTGAAACATTGAAGGAAGAAGTTAAAAGTCAAGTTATTCAATCATTTGGTCAAGAGTTCAAAAATGTTCAATCCCTTTCTACGGATTTGAAAGAACTTCGAGCCGAATTCCAAGAGTCTCATGGACATATTTCACAGGCTCAAATAAAAATGGCACAAATCCAAGAGAGCCTTAGGGACTCGTACAAGTCGGACGTAAACAAACTCAATGCTGAAATGGGACTTATGAAATGTACACAAGCCGAGATGGACAAGCGTTTCACGAGTCAAATGGATAGTAAACATACACAACTGAACACTTTTTGTAAGGATATTCAAGCTTTGAAAACTGATTTAAATCCGAAATCAAAACTCTTGACAACTCATTTCAGATGAAAATATATACCTTTACTGAAGAAGTTTCTTCAATTAAGTTAAGAGAAAATTTATCATTTGTTTCCAGTCCGGGTACATCTAGGGAGTCAGTTAACATCACAGCACTCATTAAAATTCAGGACGATAAACCCACTAAATTTTCAGGTAGAGATGAGTATACCGCTAGGGAATTTCTTCAAAATGTTGAAGATTTCTTTCAAGAAAACCGCATAGGACAAGATAGACAATTTCGCACATAATCTAAATTATTGGAAGGCAGAGCATTATCTTGGTTTATAGCCTTTAAGAATAATTTCAAGACATATGATGATTTTAAAAAGGCATTATTAAATCGTTTTTGGGACACAGAGACACAGCATCTTGTAGAAATGCAGTTGTATTCCCGGAAATATAATACATCAGTGAATACATCGAGATATTCAGATTACTGTTTGATGCAATTAAAGAAGATGCAGTATCTGGATCCGCCACTACAGGTTCCAGAACTTATTCAAATAATGACCCTTCAATTTCCATCTCATGTACAGGAAATATTAGTGGCAGCAAACATTCAAACATTTGAACATTTGGATGCTATATTAAGACGACTAGACACGGCTAATACGCAGTCATCTCCAAGGAGTACTAAACCGAAAGGGGTGTCTAGCAATTCAGCCGAGGTGCAGACTACAGAAAAAGAAGTAACACCGAGGGAAAACGTTATGAATAATTCACGTATTCCTCCTCCTAGGGTTAGGAAATTTCAAAGACAACCGGATCAGCGACAGCCTACGTACAGGACGAGACCACCATGGAGAAAGCCGGAGATAACTTCCGAAGAAGCCAGAAGCGCTCGGAGGGAAGATCTTGAAAATAGATGGAAAGAAACCAGAGAATACATTCGAGATAGAAACAGAACTAATGAGGACTTAGGAGCCTCATCACTGTAATACCAAAAACATGTGCGAATTCAAGAAGAAAAGGACAGGGACCTCAAATCAACTGGTGCTATTAAAAAAACTCCGATCAACTAAATTGGAGATTGCCTGAAAGCGAAGAAGGGGACGATCATCAAGTTATTTGTTTCACAGAAGTACAGTATTGGCACATTGATGATACCGAACCATTATTTGAGGATGAACATCAGAATAGGCCCATAATTAAGAGATCCTTACCCGTCATATCTATACAAGTCGGGAACCTTAAAGTAATGACTTTGGTTGACTGTAGCACAACTAAAGGTTCGAGGTGTGGTACCTGATCGTAACATTAAATGTAAACTACAAGCATTTGTAGAATTCTATATCAGTGGAAGACATTTTCAACATATTTTTATTGTCATCTCACGCCTCCATTTCAATGTTGTATTGGGATCTGACTTCATGATCAAATATAAGGGGACTATAAATTACAAATCTAACCTTGTCAGTTTAAGCAACGCTGAGACTGTAGAATTGCAGCTGGTGGATCATTATGATGAGGAAATTCGTGAAGAGGGAAACCCTGCTGAAGAACCCGGTAGCGATCTGGATAAACCCGCTGAATGCGAGGATGCGCTAGCCGCGGTAAAGCTATTGAAGATGGGAAACCCTGGAACGGACGAGGAAATGTCCGTATTTGACGAATGTTCCGTTATCGGCGATTCTTTATTAGGATCCTTAACCTGTGCAATTGAAGAGCCAGAACTCCAAGCAAAGCTTAATTCGGCTAGACAAGAAGTTTTTAAATTATACTCCAATGTCTTTGATGAGAAACCAGGGAAAATTATGGCTTTGGACTTATATGGTCCCCTCCCCAAGGCGACCAGGGGAAACAGACACGCAATTGTAGTGATTGACGTGTTCTCTAAATACACGATGCTTTCACCGATACAGAAGGCCAATGCTGGTAGTATCTTAAGGCGATTGCGGAAGAATATCTTTCCGGAAATGGGATGTCCTGAGTATCTTCTAACCGATCATGGCACGCAATTCACATCCGCAGAATTTCAGCAAGCCTTGGAAGACATGGGAATTCGTCACATTATGAATTCCATCAGGCTTCCTGAGGCAAATACAGCGGAACGCGTTATGCGCAAATTAGCCAAGTTCTGCAGAATCTACTGCAGTGACAGGCATTGGAAGTGGATTGAAGTCCTACCTGTCATGCAGCAAATATTGAACTCCACCATCCATGAATCCACAAGTGACCTTCCCTTGGTTATGCATCGTGGGATAACGCCCGAACGCCCGTGGGATAACTTGCTGCAGATCCCTCCAGATAATGTCGTCCCTCAGGAGGAGAAAATTGACAATGCTTTGAGACGATTAAGGCATGCCGCCA
This sequence comes from Anabrus simplex, assembly GCF_040414725.1. Lineage (NCBI taxonomy): Eukaryota > Metazoa > Arthropoda > Insecta > Orthoptera > Tettigoniidae > Anabrus > Anabrus simplex. Next base: position 41,937,863 of record NC_090266.1, on the reverse strand, counting down.
CCATCAGGGAACGTCGCCAGCGCAATCGAAGATTTAGACAACCCCTTCAACAGGAAGACCTAGTATTAATTCGCAAGCCTGCTATTTCTCACCCTGAACAAATAATATATGCAAAGTTCTGCCCTTTGTTTATAGGCCCATACAAAGTAGAGACTGTTCTTAGGAATGGAGCATACCAAGTCGCGAAACTGGATGGAACCCCAGAAGGAATTTATAATGCCTCTAACCTCAAAAAATATATTCCACGAGAAGAGTAAGCAACTATATTAAGAAAATACTTCGAATTTTCTTAATTCAAAGGAGGGAGGAATATGTACCGGGAACTCTTCCAGCCCTGTACATTGTTTTATTGTTGCCGAAACATATGAAAAAGGGACGGCAATAATATCTGTTCGTGCGTCCGACATCTTACGCTAGCGCAAGGCGAAGCTCCTTGTAGCGAGCTGGACACGTCATGAGCAACGAGTCTGCAGGTGACATGTTACATGCCTCTCCATCGAAGGTACTAGAAAGAAAAGGCCTAACTTTTCAGCCGCTTAAGTTTCGGACATGAGACATGTATCATCATGTAGCTCATGTTCCAAATGGAAACATATATTAATTTCAGTAAATTCCGTCAAGGCATTCTAAAGATATAAGCAAATTTCATCTCTGTGACGTAGCAAGCAGCCTTGAGCCGTACTGAATATAATCAGAGAGCCACGCCACAGCAATTCAGTTCACGTCGAGTTCGCACCAAGTTCGCACCACTTTCACATCGAGTTCGCGTCAAGTCTACATTCGTTCACAGCTGGCTAGTATATCACGCTGCGCGCGTCGAACCAAATATTCCTGCGACCGGGCCTCGCACTACTTAAAAAGTTTCGATGGCTAGTTGATACTTAGTCTCTGCGATACCAGTGAGTAACTTGTACATTGTGGGACTTGTAATTCGTCTGATATTCAGACTTAGAAAATGAACGTGTGTAATTTCAAAGTCTTAAAGACTTACGGTATTCAGCAACAATGGTACTTGACACTTGGTAAATATCTTAGTTGACGTGTGAATAACCGTAACCAATTTGGGGTTAACATAAATACTTGGCATGGTAATGATCTTGGACTATTTGAACTTTGAATTTCATGAGTGTAGGTTATAACACTTTGATTGTCTTGGGAGCCTAGAACACTGTCATTAGTGTAGAAGAACTGTTCGCGCGTCATCATAACAGGCTGTACTATTTGAAATTAATGCATGTGGACTAACTGTGTACCCAGTGTTATCGTGAAGTATAGGACTTATACTTGAATAATTGAGGTATTACAAGAGAGAGTCACTTATTTATTTTGCTGTGAAGTTGAGCAATTACAAACTGTGTTCCAAATGTAAGTTAATTTAACCCTATGAACAGTGGGCAGTAAGTGGTTAGATGAACTGTGCCGTGAACGATATTTCTCATGATCGTGATAGACGATAAAAGACTCGCTCCGACGTATTTCTCATCGAAGTGAATGGTGATAAATTGTGAAACAGTCACCAGTAAGAACTGTGCAAAATCAAATAGTGCACGTTTTCGACGTAGAACGACGGAGATCGACGTAAAACAACGGAGATCGACGTACAACGGCGGAGATCGACGGAGATTTGGTACTACGCGGGAATGGTTCCAGGGGCGTGGTACCATGGAGGAGCTTGGGGCCTGCTGACAGCCGAATCGCAGATTGCTGTTCGCAGAGTGGTTTTCCACTGTTCGAGAAGGCGTATATCAGGTGATGTCAGTGCTTTTCCATTAAATTCTGACTTTAAGCAGGACCTTTATGAACTAAGTCATTACGGACAAAGAACTTTAAAGAGTTTACTTAATTAATATTCTACTTGAACAGTATTAACGTTTTCCAAGTCAAGAAAGACTTTCAACAACAAAGTGCTCCCGTATACTCCCATTTATTAGAACTTTGAGGTATCAATTAAGTGCACTATTCGTGGTGAAAGTATAACATAAATTCCAAATTTGCCATATTTTTCATAACGTGTGCTCAGAACTTTAAAAGACTAGATTTGATTTCAAGTTTAACGTGTTCTCGAGAAGAAATTTGCTTTACTCAATTTATGTATGTATGTATGTATGTATGTTTAGTCCTCAGCCCGAAGGCTGGTTGGATCCTCAACAGCTCCGCCATCAGCTGTCATAAATGGCCTAGTTATCACTGAAGATGCGTACTAGGGAAATGAGGAGTGAGGTAGTTTCCCGTTGCTTTCCTCACCGAGCCAGAAGTTGCTATTACATATCAGCCTGCCAAGCCCACTGAAATACATGCACCAACTGACCCTATGACCAACATTTTCACACCATTCATAGCAGGGACTGGCTGCATAAGGATTGGCATTACTAGCACCTCTCATACCTCAGTCACTTTCATCTTTTCAAAGCCAAGGATAAAGCTGAGACAGATCAATGAAAGTAACAATATTGCTCTAGCCCATACCAGAAGACATAGTGCACTGTAAACACTATGTCCTGCCTGCAAAGGCATTCAATTTATGTAGGAAGTGTAAATATGAAATCGCAAATACCCCTAGAGAGAGAGAGACTTTAGGATTTCTCATTTATTTACAACATTCTTGATTTATGACATGAAGAATATGATAGACATATCAAATTGGGAAATATTATTCAGTTAAATTTCATTTGAATTAAATTCGATGTTCTGTTGTTAAAAAAGGGGAGAATGAGGATTTATTTTCAATTAAATATTCATTATTTGGCGACACAATAGAAGGGCATTCCATAGAATGAAATAAAGGAATGAAAGACGTAATATCTCTCATTTCGCCTTGCCATCCTCTCTCTGTACCATCTCCTAAGGACTCAGTACCCCTTAGAAAGACCTCATGCCATTAACAGTCAACTTTTCCTGGTACAATAGAGATCTGAGATTAAGCTGTTACCAAGAGTGGGGAGAGCCCGGTGATATATTATGTAGCGCGGAGCGTTCCTCGATTCACTGAGTCTCGGATACTCACTCACATCGCTACTTCTGCTGAGAACCTAACTACTATTAGAACTTCTACTGTGAACATCTACTTTGAACGACATTATTGATTTTGAGACAGTGTGTGGTCTCTCCGAGACATAGTTATTTTTGTACTGTGTGTTGTCGCTTCGATACACTACTTAGCTGCGGTTATGTTATCGGATCTGCGTGAGACGAAGCAAGCTTACGGCTTGTGTTATATTCAGTAAATCTTCTGGACGAAGAACTATGTTTAGTTCAAGTCCATGGAATTTGGTACAAGTCTGTACCGTATAAATAATACAGCTCAGTTGGATTGAGATTTCTATTAACATGGAAAAATTCATATCTCTGAATTTTCTCCTCATACGATCAACGCTGATCAGTTTTTACAAGTATAGGGCCAATGTCTAATTTAAAGACTAGGCAATTAGGGAGTGCTAGTCCAGATAGCCCGTACCACATCAGAGAAGGAAGGAGCCAATTCTACATCGAGAAGACGAGAACGAGTAACCACGGAAACCAGATGACTTCAACGGAAACTGCAATTGGTGAGATTCAATTAGATAAAGCAAGCACTAGTAATTTGAGTAACGTAAATTCTAAATCCCTGCACGCTTTAAGGAACTTTTCCGATTCATATCATTTTTTTGTATAATAAATTCATTTGTATTTTATATTGCGTTAATTTTCTTTCTCCAACGATACTAAATGGTTAATTGTTTAAAATTCTACCCCTGTGATTTAAGTATAAGTCTCTATGCTAGTAAATATAAATATTGCTTTATAGTTTTGTTTAAAACTGTAACGCTGGCGCCCATACATCACATAGAGAAATGGGAAACCATGGAATGTTAATTGTTTCTATTTGCGTGGCAATTTGCGGGCAAGCCACATATAGTTCATTTGATATTCATGTGTCCCACGGTATTAACTTTCGTCTCCTCTAGTGAGAAGCTTAGGGTCGAACAGTTACAATGTAACATGCACGAAATATTTATGCGGTGTTCACCACTGCGTAGAGCTGTTATCGATGAAGGTTTTGTTGTATCACGCAGTAATCCGACCGACCAGTGGCGACTTTTGTAAAGGAAAAAATGCATACTGGTCATCCGTGAGCTTCTTAAACCGTCAACGACAGACAAAAAGCGTGTGCGGGAGAAATGCTGTGCAAAAACTGTCCCTGACGATATGATTCTGTCTTTAATTGGCAGCCCTTGATACAAGTTTTTATGTCATAGTTCGTAGTAAAAAATGAACCGTAAAATTAGAAACTATATTTGTAACGTAGGTGTTATTCGCCTCTATGATCATTTTGAGAGTTCCCTCGAGTTTCAAGTAATTTAGTTTTACTTTATCGTGGTCAGACACGGGACCTGCAGTTTTACATGAGCTTTAACCCCACTGTTTGCAGTCTTGAAGATGGCTTCCGTGGTTTGCGTTAGAGCGAAATTAAATCTGGAAAGAAAAAAGTAACATACGTACATACTCTGACAATCATGGCCAGAATTGTAGGAGGACCAGCGAAAGGTGACAATTATGGCAGAGCGATGACAGTGTGGGCGGAGCACTGCGTAATCCTGAAGCTCGCGGTAAGGAAGATAGAAGCTGATTGACAATTAAGAATTCGCCCAGAGCTATCTGGAAGTGGAAAGTACGAAAACCTTCCTTGGGCTTATGTAACGAGCGAAACCAGCGAGACTATGTCAGTCTTGAGTGAGCAAGTGCTGCGTCCATCGCGAGTGATTTACGAGGCGATCGCGAGTCCATTCCGTACCTTCAGTGGTATATTTGAAAGAGTTTCGCAGGACCGAAAATAGAAAAAAATCGCTCTACGAAGAACTATCTACACTTACCTTCTGAAAGGATCACAGAGACCAATACTGATTGAACAAAAATTCCCTTGAAGGAAATGGAAAATTGTATAGTTAAATGCTAACAAACAAGTACCAACTCAGTGGAGATCATCGACCTATTCAGTAATTAACGATATCATTGCAGCAGCAACAAGGCGCTTTCGTCACAACTTGTCTGAAGAAAATAAGTGTGGACACGCCGATACCACAGTGCACCGAGTAACATCTTGTCTGGACATGGACTGTTAATACAGTGCAGAAAATTCAAGGAAGTCCATCTTTGTTAACGAATGAGCACTTAAAGATTCGAAAATTTCAATTGACGGAAAAATCAAAAGAGAATGCTGGTTGATAGCAACGGCAGTGCGGTGGAATTTAACATCATACGATAGGAGTGGATAGACGTTAGTGGACTTTAAAAGCTCAATCAAGACTGCTCGTTGGGGAATGGTGATAAAACTCAATATTGGGAAATTTGCGAGACATTTATGTCACTTTTTAAATAACGATGTCCCCATTTAAATGATGATGCAATGAGAATTGATAACACCGAGGTGGTTTTGTATGGATTTTTTCAAAAGATTATTATTCTAAATTTTGTGTTTCTTTCTTTAAATTATAAATCGAAATATGTGTTTTATAATAGGCTTAGTCTAAACACTGTTATACAGATATACACGTGGAAATGTTCAAAAATGTGAAAACAGAGTCCTGTGCTTCAGCGGGTGCCGTAATGAATCAGAACGGTGTTGATTATGCAGCGCGCGGGAAGGTGGGAAGTGAACTGCTCTGGAACAAGGTGGCATTGCGTGAGGCTTGGAGTTCGACGTGCCCGAGTGAGTGAAGAGGTGAACTGGAAAACTCAAACAGGAATGAACTTGTAAATAATTGTAAATTGCAATTTAATGCATTTAGCAGATAATAAAACATGCTACCTCTCTTTGTGGTAATTTAGTTTTAAGAGCCCCGATAACTTGCCACAATACTTACATACATACATACTTACATACAGGAGCCCTACATAAGCCGTTACACTTTGCAGTACTTAGTCTGCAAACCTCTGCTAATTAACTAAACGACCGAGCGAGTTGGCCGTGCGGTTAGGGGCGCGCAGCTGTGAGCCTGCATTCGGGAGACAGCGTGTTCGAACCCCACTGCCGTCAGCCCTGAAAACGGTATTCCGTGGTTTCCCATTTTCACAACGGGCAACTGCTGTACCTTAATTAAGACCACGGACGCTTCCTTCCACTCAACTAAACGCCTACACAATCCTCTATTTGCAGCTACAGTAGAACTCGGTTATAACAATATGCAATGGACCTGAAAAATTGTGTCGTTATAAACGAACATCGTAGTAACCGAGATTCGTATTATAAGTCTAGTGAGGTGGAAGATGAAACATACAGTAATACGAGCTTAATTAGGCTGCATCCACGTCGCTCCCTTCAGCATTTCGCAGTCGCTTAATTTTTGAACCATCCTGTTCAAATGCAGCAACTGTTTTATCCTTGCTCTTCAACATCGTTTGGACTGTGGAATTAACCAGGTCAAACTCACGACGCAGGTCATTTTAAAAAATTCCATTCTCAAATTGGTGAATCACATTAACTTTCTCTTCCTGCGCTATAACTTTTCGTATAGTTGTCATACTGCTTTAAAGTACGTGCACTTAGATGAAACTTCCAGTCGAAACTGACCGCACGCAGGTACCGTTTATACCTCAAGAACGGGGAGGTGATTCTTCCAGCATTCCCGAGGTCTATGACAAAACGGGACAGGAAGGAATTTGCAAGGTTGCCAGATTTCATCAAAATATTTATTAAAATACTTTGGTTCTTAGAAAATCTTATTCCAAACTGAGGTTGAAAATGACGTTACATACGACGTAGACGCATATACGTTTGCCGTATTAAGCAGGGCTGTAATATGTCCGTACCACAGAAAACATGATGTTGTACGCGAGTTGTAGCTAAACCCAATGTCATTATAACAAAGTTCAACTGAAGTTCTGTGTATCCGCTAATGTTAAATAATTAAAACTGAAATTAACCATGCTCACCTTGATCTCCCTCTACTTCTCTTACCCTCCATGCCCGAGTCCGTTATTCTCCTAGGTAACCCATCCTCCTCCATTCACCTCACACGACCCTACCGCCAAGGCTTGTTTATGCAAAGAGACTCAAGGGAGAGAAAGTAAAATCTGGATCTTCAATCAATCAATCAATCAATCAATCAATCAATCAATCAATCAATCAATCAATCAATCAATCAATCAATCAATCAATCAATCAATCAATCAATCAATCACTACTGATCTCCATTTAGGGCAGTCGCCCAGATGGCAGATTTCCTACCTGTTGTTTTCCTAGCCTGTTCTTAAATGATTGCAAAGAAATTGGAAATTTATTGAACATCTCCCTTGGTAAGTTATTCCAATCCCTAACTCCCCTTCCTATAAACGAATATTTGCCCCATTTTGTCCTCTTGAATTCCAACTTTACCTTCATATTGTGATCTTTCCTCCTGTTAAAGACGCCATCCAAATTTATTCGTCTACTGATGTCCTCCCACGCCATCTTTCCACTGACAGCTCGGAACATACCACTTAGTCGAGCAGCTCGTCTCCTTTCTCCCAAGTCTTCCCGGCCCAAACTTTGCAACATTTTTGTAACGCTACTCTTTTGTCGGAAATCGCCCAGAACAAATCGAGCTGCTTTTCTTTGGATTTTTTCCAGTTCCTGAATCAAGTAATCCTGGTAAGGGTCCCATACACTGGAACCATACTCAAGTTGGGATCTCACCAGAGACAAATATGCTCTCTCCTTTACATCCTTACTACAACCCCTAAATACTCTCATAACCATGTTGCAGAGATCTGTACCCTTTATTTACAATCATATTTATGTGATTACCCCAATGAAGATCTTTCCTTATATTAATACCTAGGTATTTACAATGATCCCCAAAGGGAACTTTCACCCCATCAACGCAGTAATTAAAACTGAGAGGATTTTTCCTATTTGTGAAACTCACAACCTGACTTTTATCCCCGTTTATCATCATACTATTGCCCACTGTCCATCTCACAACATTATCGAAGTCATTTTGCATCTGCATTCATCGTATTGAGCAAATGGTGTAACACCTCGCTAGCTTTTCTGTACTACAAACGTCATAAATACATACATGGAAATCAGAAATCACATTCCCTTGAGCAATAAACAAGTGTGGGTGATTTAGGTAAACTTCTGAAGTAAAAACTAGCACACAAGCATATGAAAGTAGTGAGATCAATTCTTGGTGGCAGAGTTAGTCTGTAGTTCACCAGCTCACTGGTTACTGATGTGCTTTGATCAGCCATGTGGGCTAACTTCTTGTCACGTGCTTCTAATGGCGGCATGCAAAGATCAAACAAACACCGGCATGACAAACCCTTCATACACACGAAGAGACAGAATATTAGTGATGGAATGAGGCCAGCACTAGGTATTGCCCATACATCATTGATTCTGATGTACTGACGAAAAATAAACGAATATTAAAGAGACATGCTCGCAAAAACGGTCTAACCCTCACTTTGCTTGAAAGGAGAAAATTTAAGTTTTGTAAAGGAATAAAAAATTATACTGCATTAATTTTACCGGGTGTATTGTACATAAAATCAAAGTATTCATTCAGGAAGAATCTTTTCATAGCAATTTTAGGTTGTTTTATTGCAGACTAGCGATGCAGTAGCTAAGGGAACTTAATGGAAGTTGTATACTCAATGTACATGTGTTAGTTTTATAACATACCTACCTGACTTTGTGATAAATGGAAAGGAAATACAAATAATTCTGACAATATATTTTATAGTATAAATACGGAAAGTGTTGTTACAAACAGATAAGACATACTTTGTCTACAAATGCAATAATTAGGTTGGCCTACAGGTACTTAACCTAATCATAATGAGGATCCTCTTCTTCTTCTTGCACGGGACTACATACACAGGGGGTATGTAATCTAATAAGTCTAAAATATCCTTGATTCTGGCTGGAAGTACAGGCCTGGGTCTGTCGTACTTGCATGGTAGGTGTTCAATACCGAATGGTGGTCTACCAGGTACTTTCCTTCTGAGATCTACAGAATCACACTCTTCAATAGAAGAATATGAGTACTTGAAAAGTAATCTAAACGAATCCTCTTTACTGATTTTACAACATGTAATCTTGGTTAATAATGCCTTTTGCTTCGAATCAGAGACTGTTCTTTTCATTATCTTATCCAGTAAAAGCGAAGCAGTGATAAACATGCCACGTGTCATCTTTACCATAGCAAACGGCTTCTTAACCCTAGGCTTCCTAACAAGTTCCATCCATTGACCTGGAATATAAATTGATGATACTTGCCCCTTTTTCTTCTCTATAAGGCCAAAGTCTCTGTCACATGGCAAAAACGTGTGACCTAGCACTAAATATTTGTGTTCTATTATATTAAATCTTCCAGTCTGGGCTAAAAACATCCAAAAGCTAACTAAAGAAAAGTTCTTGTTTTGACGAAAACAAGAATCAGAATATACTATCAGGGGGTGAACATTATCAGCAACGGAAGTCATTACATCACGCCGAAGGCATGAGATTATATCATCGCCCCCTCCCCCCCATCCCGCTACTTCCTCAGATAGGGGTTAGCCCATTTTTGCATTCTGACAAAGGCTCTCAGGTTAAACACTCAAATTTTCACCCCCAGCATTTCCTCTAAATGATCCCTGCTGTATTAGCGCATGTAGGAATAGTTACTATTCATGTTGCTCAATAAATAGCAACACCGAACACACTGTTTATAATTTTGAGGGTTAGACCGTTTTTGAGAGCATGACTTCGTTTATTTATTTATTTATTTATTTATTTATTTATTCATTCTTCCTTCCTTTCTTAATCTGTTTACCCTCCAGGGTTGGATTTTCCCTCGGACTCAGTGAGGGATCGCACCTCTACCGCCTCAAGGGCATTGTCCTATAGCGTGAGACTTTGGGTCGGGGATACAACTGGGAAGGAGGACCAGTGATTCGCCCAGGTGGTCTCCCCTGCTGTGCTGAACAAGGGCCTTGTGGGGGATTGGGAAGATTGGACGGCATAGGTAAGGAAGAGGGAAGGAACTGGCCGTGGCCTTAAGTTAGTACCATCCCGGCATTTGCCTGGAGGAGAAACCACGGAAAACCATTTCGAGGATGGCCGCAAAGGCGGACTATTTATTTATATATTTATTTATTTATTTATTTATTTATTTATTTATTTACTTCGTTAGGGCCATCTATGTACCACGGTGCTTGTGCTTTAGCTGTTTCTTGATGTCATCGTCGTTGTTTGCCACAATTGGTGTTCTTCGCGGTTGGTTTGGCAGCTGTTTTCTTGTTGGTACCTCGAGCTTTCCTGATGGCCCAGTAGTCCTTCATTTTCCGGCTAAATTCAATCTTACGTTCCTCAGACCATTTCCTGGTCTCGTCTCTTGGTCTGTGGGTAACTTCTGTGAGGGATGTTACAAAGGATTTAGTTTTAAGAGTTGTATGATAGTTACTCCGATCAGCTGTGTCGTTTTGATTTATATGGAGTTCCGAAAGGTCCTTCTCCACTTGCTTCATCCACACGAATCCAGTAGCTTTGCCCTTGTTAGCAGCCTTGAAGATCCTATGGGATAACCTATTTGAGTCCATTCTGGATAGGTGTCCGTAAAAAGCCAGTCGTCTTCTTCTCATGGCATCTATGAGATTTTCTTGGTGTTTACATAGCTCACGATTTGGTTGAAACCACCGGCTTCCATCTGGTAAAATTCTTGGTCCCACTATCCGTCTCAGGAACTTTCTTTCTTGTACCTCGAGGGCTCTTAGTGGGGTCTTCTTAGTTAAATATAGACACTCTGATGCATAGAGGACTGAAGGTCTGATTACTGCATTGTGGTGTCTTAGTTTGACATTCATCGACAGATATTTTGAAGCATATAGCTTTCTACAGGCATGGTAAGCCTTATCTAGTTTGAGTATCCTGTGTTCAAGAGCCTTTGTTTCGCCGAGGTCCTCTGAGAACCACTCCCCAAGGTACTTTACACTTTTGACTCTCTTGATGTAGATATTATCACTGACTCTCATCATTCCAGGTGCATCTGTGATGTTAGTAACAAACTCGGTCTTTCCTATGTTGATCAAAAGACCCGTTTTAGCCGCTATTGAGTGCAGTGTTTATTTATTTATTTATTTATTAGGATTCGTGGCATTCCTTGAGCCCAGGAAGGAGCCCAAGTCCACCGCTGGTCCCTAAACTCCAAACACGCTTGTAGTTTTACGTGGTTGTGAATCCTTATTACGCTATTAACTACAGTGTCTAATCTACGTACAATACGTGTTATATATAGAATTATCGGGCGAGTTGGCCGTGTGGTTAGGGGCGCGCAGCTGTGAGCTTGCATCCGGGTGATGGTGGGTTCGAACCCCACTTTCGGCAGCCCTGAAGATGGTCTTCCGTGCTTTCCAGTTTTTACACCAGGCTTGGGCTGTACCTTCATTAAGACCATGGCCGCTTCCTTCCCACTCCTAGCAACTATCCGATTCCATCGTCGCCGTAAGACCTATCTGTGTCGGTGTGACGTAAAGCAAATCGTGAAATAAAATTAAAAAGTCGAATTTGAACCACGGGATTGATATATTTTATTTCAATAGAACCTAAGATTACTGGTGCTGTTGGTAGCTACTTCAGTCATTCAACGGTGCCTGCAACCAATATGTTCATAACATCCCAGCTACTCCTGGAAACGACCTGATAGGCAACTTATAATTCGATGGGGCTTATGGAAGGAGAGAGATTGCGAAGTGGTAGGCTAATAGTGGAAATCATGACTGTAATCAGCTGTGAACAGACAGACCAGGATGAGGCTCTGAACATGAAGTTCTCAGTGTCAACAGCACAAACAACACTATGTACAAAAAAACAAACAAAAAAACTATTTGTGGAGGAAAAATGTGTGATTCTTACAGACATTTTAACGCTGAATTCAAATCTGTTTTAAGTTTTCATACATCGGGGAGAGCTTAAGAGTACCTAATCCGATGTTTAATTTGTTTTAAAGTGACTGAGGTATGAGCAATGCTAGTAATGCCTTCCTTATGCAGCCAGTCCCTGGTGTGAATGGTGTGAAAATATCGCTCATAGGGTCGGTTGATGCATGGATTTCAGTGGGCTTGGCAGACTGATTTGTAATACCAACTCCTGGCTCGGTGAGGAAAGCAACGGGAAACGGCCTCACTCCCCATTTCACTAGTACGCCTCTTCAGTGATGCCTATGCCATTTATGACAGCTGATGACAAAGCTGCTGAGGATCCAACCAGACTTCAGGCTGAGAACTGAACATTTCTTCTTTCTTTCTTTCTTTCTTTCTTTCTTTCTTTCTTTCTTTCTTTCTTAATCACTCCGTTTACACTGCAGGGTTGGTTTTTCCCTCGGACTCGGCGAGGGATCCTACCTCCACCGCCTCAAGGACATTTTTCTGGAGCGTAAGACTTTAGGTGGGGTACAACTGGGGAGGAGGACCGGTACCTCGCCCAGGCTGCCTCACCTGCCATGCTGAACAGGGGCCTTGTGGGGGGATGTGAAGATTTGAAAGGATAGACAAGGAAGAGGGAAGTAAGCGACTGTGGCCTTAAGTTAGGTATCATCCCGGCATTTGCTTGAAGGAAAACTGGAAAGCCACGGAAACCTACTTCGGGGATGGCTGTGGAAGGAATAGAAACCCCCCTCTACTCAGTTGACCACCCGAGGCTGAATAGACCCCGTTCCAGCTCACGTACCACTTTTCAAATTTCGTGGCAGAGCCGGAAATCGAACCCGGGCCTCCGGGAGTGGCAGCTAATCATACTGACCACTGCACCACAGAGGCGGACCCTTAATATTTTCATATCATTATATATATATGTGGCTTTAAGTTACGAGGTATAAGCATATGTTTCTGCCGGTATTCGTGGTAAAGAAAACACGTAATTTTTAAGGGAAATTCACTTTTTGTTTATTCAAAATCTTGGCCATCGGCTTTGACACAACTCGCCCATTTTGCAGATAAGTTATGAATGCCATGCCAGAAAAACTGCTTGTCTTTTGCTAGAAACCATTCGACGAGCCATTTTCCACCTTCCTCGAAATTGCTGAAGTGCTGCTCTACGAGCGCGTGCCCCATTCATACGAAGAGGTGATAGTCAGTTGGCGCCAGGTCGGGTGAGTACGGCGGGTGCGGAAGGATGTCTCATCCAAGCGATTTCAAGGTGTCCTTCACTGGTTTTGCTGCGTGAGACGGGGCATTGTCTTGTAACAAAATCACTTTGCCATGTCTTCTGGCCCATTCCGGTCATCTTTCGATCAGTGCATGATTCAAATTAGTCATTTGTTGGCAATAGTGTTGTGCTTTAACTGTTTCGCCGGGCTTCAATAGTTCATAATGCACAACACCGATGTGGCCCCACCGGACACAAAGCATGGTCTTCTTGCCGAAGTGATTTGGACTTGGAGTTGAAGGACCGGCTTTGCCAGGTGAGAGCCACGATTTTATCAGCTTCGGGTTTTCAAAATGAATCCATTTTTCGTCACCCGTCACAATTCGGTACAGAAATTCTTTTCTTTCGTGGTGTTGAAGCAGCATTTCACAAGTGACTTTGCGATTTTCCATTCGTGTGGGACCCATTTACCGAGTTTACTGATGCGTCTGATGATTGTTTCTTGTGACACATCTAATGCTTGTGCCAATGACTGTTGAGTTTCTGTTGGGTCATCATCCAGAGCACGCACTGCCTTTCGCATTGAAATCACCACGTTTAACTTGTCGAAACCATATTTCACATATTCTAATGTATGGAACGTGTTCACCACATTTTTCCACCAGCAAACGATGAATTTCCGCAGCCTTTTCCCTTTGATTAAATAAGAAAAGCAATGCGTGTCCCAAATGTTCTTTTCCAGGCGCAAACGTTGACATGATCACTGAACGATACAACACAGACGCTAGTGTTTGGCGGACTAATGTGTGTTGGTAGATTTATGTCAGCGAACAAACTGACGTATGTGTCAAATTCATACGCTGCGTACTGTTCGCTGGCGCCATCTCTTAGTGAAACGGGAAAAGACTCATGCATACACCTGGTAGCCATAGACATACTAACAGAGCCCAGTAAACATTAAGAGAGTAACAGCAGGTGATAGCTGAAGTGATCGCATAATGTTCTCACTTTTTAACCGCCATTCACAGGAATGTTTATAAAGTTTTATTGTTGTTTGAGTCATCAGTCTATAGACTGGTTTGATACAGGTTGCATGCCACCCTGTCCTGTGCTAAACTTTTCATTCCGACGTAACTGCTGCATCCTACATCTGCTCTAATCTGCTTGTCATATTCATCCCTTGGCCTACCCCTATCGTTCTTACCCCATACACTTCCCTTAAAAAACCAACTGCACAAGTTCTGGGTGTCTTCAGATGTGTCCTATCATTCTATCTCTTCTTCTCGTCAAATTTAGCCACAACGATCTACTCTCACCAATCCGATTCAGTATCTCTTTAATCGTGATTCGATCTATCCATCTCATCTTCAGCGTTCTTCTGTAACACCACATTTCAAAAGCTTATATTCCCTTTCTGAGTGAGTTATAGTCCATGTTTCACTTCCATACAATGCCACGCTCCAAACGAAAGTCTTCAAAAACATGTTTCTAAATCCCACATCAATGTTCGAAGTGAGCAAGTTCCTTTTCTTAAAAAAAAAAGCCTTTCTTGGTTCTGCTAGCCTGCATTTTATGTTGTCCTTACTTCTGGCATCGTTAGTTATTTTACTACCCAAGTAACAATATCATCCACTTCCTTTAAGACTTCATTTCCTTATCTAATATTTCCTGGATCGCCTGACTTCGTACGACTGAACTCCATTACTTTTGTTTTGGACTTATTTATTTTCATCTTGTACTCTTCACCCAAGACTCCGTCCATGTCATTCAGCACCTTTTTCAGATCTTCCGCAATCTCAGATAAAATAACAATACCGTCGGCTAATCTCAAGGTTTCGATTTTCTCTCCTTGGATTGTGATTCCCTTTCCAAATCCTTCTTTGACTTCCTTTACTGGCTGTTCTATATAAACATTGAAATGGAGGGGAGATAAGCTGCAGCCTTACATAACCCTTTTCTGGATTGCTCCTTCTTTTTCATAGCCCTCGATTCTTATCACTGCAGACTGATTTTTTTATAGATTTTGGATGATTCTTCTTTCTCGGTACTTGATCCCGATTACCTTCAGAATCTCCAATAGCTTGGTCCAATTAAAATTATATAATGCCTTTTCTAGATCTACGAACGCCATGTATGTGGGCTTGCCATCCTTAATTCGATCCTCTAAGATCAGACTAAAGTCAGGATTGTTTCGTGTGTTTCTACATTTCTTCTGTAGCCAAATTGATCTTCTCCCAACTCAGTTTCAACTTGTCTTTCCATTCTTCTGTAAATAATACGTGTTAGAATTTTCCAGGCGTGAGATACTAAAGTAATGGTGCGGTAGTTATCACACTTGTCAGCACCGGATTTCTTGGGAAAAGTATTAACAACATTCTGCCGAAAATCGGATGGCACTTCTCCTGTCTCATACATCTCGCAAACTAAATGGAATAAGTTCGCCATGCTGGTTTCTCATAAGGCAGTCACTAATTCAGAGGGAATGTCATCAACTCCAGGTGCTTTGTTCCTATTTAGGTCTCTCAAAGCTCTGTCAAATTCTGACCTCAAAATTAGGTCACCCATTTCATCAGCATCAACAGCCTCTTATGAGTCCAGAACCACATCATCTACGTCCTTACCTTTATACAACTGTTGGATATGTTCCGGCCAGCTTTCTGCTTCGTCTTCTTTCCCTAAAAGTGGTTTTCCATCTGTGCTCTTAATATTCATACACCTAGTTTCCCTTTCTCCATAGGTTTGCTTGATTTTCCTGTATGCAGCATCTACCTTTCCTGGGACCATACAACTTTCAGCATCCTTGCACTTCTCCTTCGTCCATTCTTCCTTAGCTGCCCTGCACTTCCTATCCACTTCATTTTTAATCGCCTGTATTCCTTTCTGCCCTCTTCAATTTTTTGCATTCTTGTATTTTCGTCGTTCATCGATCAAGTCCAGTAACTCTTGAGTTATCCATTGATTCTTTGTTGATCTTTCCTTTCTTCCTAACATCCCTTCAGTAGCCCTACCGGCCTCATTCTTTATGACTATCCATTCTTTTTCTACTGTGTTTCCTTCATCCTTTCCATCTAGTCCTTGTGCAACGTGTTCCTTGAAACAATCCTTCAAACTCCTTTCTTTCAAATTGTCTAGATACCATCTCAGTGGATTCCTTCTCCTCTTCACCTTCTTCAACTTCAGATGGCGTTTAATGACCAACAAGTTGTCATCAGAGTCCACGTCTGCTCCTGGGAATTTTTGCAATCCAACAAATTGTTTCTGAATCTCTGCCTAATCATAATCAAGTCTATTTGATACTTTCCAGTGTCTCCAGGTCTCGTCCATGTGTACAGCGGTCGTTTGTGGTGGTTGAACCAAGTATTATCAAGGACTAAATTGTGATTGGTGAAGAATTCAACCCGCTGACTTCCTCTTTCATTCCTTTGTCCCAGTCCGAATTCTCCTACTGCAATAACGTTTCTTCCTTGGCCTACCACTACATTCCAGTCTCCCATCACAATTAGATTCTCGTCACCGTTTACATATTGTATTCAGTCTTCTATCTCTTCATATATTCTTTCGATTTCCTCATCATCCGCTGAGCTAGTAGGCGTATAGACCTGTACTATTGTAGTGGGCATGGGTTTGGTGTCTTTCTTTACAACAATAATCCTTTCACTATGCTGGTCGTAGTAGCTTACCCGGTGTCCTACTTTCTTATTCATTATTAAACCAACTCCTGCATGTCCCCTGTTTGATTTTGTGTTGATAATTCTGTAGTCGCCTAACCAAAAATCCTGCTCTTCCTGCCAACGTACTTCACTTATACCAACTGTATCTAACTTTAGTCTATCCATCTCCCTTTTTAGATTCTTAACCTCCCACAACGATTCAAACTTCTAACATTCCACGCCCGACTTGTAGAATGTCGGTATCCATCTTCCTGATGATTGCCACCTCTCGTGTAGTCCCCACCCGGAGAACCGAATGGGGCACTATCTTACCTCTGGAATATTTTACCCTGAAGGAAGCCATCTTCAGTACATCATTCGTACAGAGAGAGCTGCATTTTCTCGGGAGTTAGTTACGGCTGTAGTTTCCCGTTGCTTTCAGCCGCGCAGCAGTATCAACACAGCAAAGCCATGTCGAGTATTATTACAAGGCCATATCATTCAATCATCTAGACTGCCGCGCTTGTAACTTCTACAAGGCTGCCACCCCCTTTCGATGAACCATTCGTTAGTCTGGTCTCTCGACAGATACTTATCCGATATGATTGCACCTGCGGCTCGGTTCTCTGCTTCATTGAGACGCTTAAGCCTCCACACCGCGGAAAGGTCACATGGTTCGCAGGGAAAAAAGTGGAAAATAAGGACAGAAATTTGCCAACACACAGTTTCATGTCTTACTTCTTCCTGTTGTACTGAGCGTCATTCTTGTCCTGAATTACAGTATATTCCAGCAATAAGCGGCTAACCTTGTAGACATTCATTTCCCTTCGTACCGTTTCTCTAGGTCTTTATGTCTTTATGAAATATTTCTCCTTGCTCATGTGATACATTATAAATTCTCCGGAAAGAAGTCTTGACGCGAGTCCATGAAAGGTACTTTCAAGGACATATTGCATCCTAAATCTTTATAAGCTTTGATCATTTCTTTCACAAACTCTTTGTATTTGTTTTGGTAGTTGTTTTACGTCGCACCGACACAGATAGGTCTCACGGCGGCGATTGGACAGGAAAGGGCTAGGAGTGGGAAGGAAGCGGCCGTGGCCTTAATTAAGGTACAGCCCCAGCATCTGTCTGGTGTGAAAATGGTAAACTACGGAAAACCATTTTCAGGGCTGCCGACAGTGGGGTTCGAACCGACTATCTCCCGAATACTGGATACTGGCCGCACTTAAGCGACTGCAGCTATCGAGCTCGGTACTCTTTGTATTTAGGGTCTCTTCTACTTCCAAGGAAGTTTTGTGTTACTTTCTTGAAACATACCCAGGCTCGCTTTTCTTTGTGAGACATACAGACATATCGAATATAAATACAAAAGAAGAGATTATTCACAGAAATACTCACTTGGTATTTCTGAAGAAGTCAAATAAGTACATTTTAATTTGGTAGAAATTGCTGCATTCACACTGTGAGTTTTAGGTTAACATGGCACATATTTTGAACAATATTATCAATGTCTGAAAGAGAATCAGAAATAGTAAAGTTAATGTTGCCAACTACTTAATTTTTTTTAATAGGTACCATATTTGCCGCAAACTGTTATACAGCATATGATATATATGTTCAGCTTAATAGGGAAACTGTCCCTGATAGCACAATTCTGATTTTAGATTTGAATTTAGGAATGTAAAATTCCTTTCGACTACATATTTTCATCCCAGAAATGGAACCTTCGTAGAGCAGTGTAATCCAAAGGCTGAAAATGGAATAGATAGCAGTAGAATGGGCGAATGTAGGATACTGGGATAAGAAAAATGTCCAGAGTGGAGCGACAAGCCTCAGTCTCCTCTTTAATGTCTGTGTAGAACAGGCGGTAAGGGAAATCAAAAATGAATTTTAAGAGGAATCGCAACTAAAGGAAAGGAAATAAAAACTCTAAGATTTTAAGATGATATTTTTCTTTTACCTGACAAGAGGAGACCACAGCTATGAGCTCAGCGATTTCGTTCAAACATTGGGAGATTTCTGGGGATCTGTTAAAGGTTATAGGTTGCGATATAGTGCCATGTCTGAATACTTACCTCATTACTGTTTGCATAAAGGAGTGATACCACATGAATGGAGAGTTGCAATCGTAGCCCCAGTGTACAAGGGAAAGGGTGGAAAACATAAAGCGGAAAATTACACTGAACGAAGTGCAAAATGTTTTAAAATTTGTTCATATACTTCCGCATTAAGAGTTTTTTAAACACAATAAGGCGACTACACCCTAACCACAAAAAACACACGCATGCAATAACATCACCTCCTCGGTACTTCACTGTAGGCACTACATATGATTGCAGGTAACGTTCTCCAGGCATTCGCCAAACCCAAACCCTTCCATCAAATTACCACAGGGTATAGTGTGATTCATCACTCCAAATCACTTGTTTCCAGTCAACCACTGTCTAGTGGCATCGCTCGTGACACCATCTCAAGCGTCGCTTAGCAGTGACACATGAACAACAATTCGACAACTATACCCCATTCTTTTTGAACTCCCAATGTACAGTCATTGTGCTGGGTGGACTGCTGGTAGCACTTTGGAGCTCACGAGTGATTCCTTCCGCTGATTTCTTGCTATTGTTTTACAACCACCCTCCACAATGCTCGACGGTCCCTATCCATCATTAAATTAGATCAGCCTGGTCTTGGCTCACATGCGATTGTTCCCTCGCGTTTCCACTTCACAATCACATCACCAACAGTCGATTTGGGCAGCTTTAAAGCGTTGAAATGTCCCTGATGGTGACATCCAATGACTAGTCCACGTTCAAAGTCACGACAACTGGTGATATCTGGGGTTCAGTTGCCCATTACATAGGGGTGTCCAGATACTTTCGATCAGGTAGTGTATAAGTGATATGAGTAAAGAACTCAAATCACTGATAAGTCTCTTTTGCGGAGTTTGTTGTACTGAACGACTAAGAAAAAAAGAAACTCGACAATGTTGTGCGATGGACTGCAGAAAATGGTACGAGGGCACCTCAGTATCGGAAATTTTTCTTCAATTGTCTTTAGGCTGGCTCTATTGCGTTGTGTGCTCACCGGCCGCTAGATGGCACCGTTTTCTACGCCTGCGACAGGTTTTAGCGTTATCAGATCAGTACAGCTTGCCTTGTTGCGTCGTAAAAATGTCCGCGCTACTCTCTATTTGCACCAAGGAAGAAGAGCGTTCCGTAATCCGCTTCCTTTTTGGTCTGAAGGTGTACCAGGAGCGGAAATTCAGAGAACAGTCGCTCGTCTGTTATTCAGGATCATATTACGCACTTGTTTAATATTGACATCAGTTACGGCTGCAGAGGGACGCCCGGATCTTTCCTCATCCTTCACCACGCGAGACCACTTTTGAACTATTCAATCCACGGGTAAACATTTCGCTGTGGCAGAACATTGTGCTCGTACTGTGCCGAAAGTCTTCTATGAATTTCCGCTAATGGTAAACACTCAGACCACAAAAAAACGGATTACGGAACACTGTTCTTCCTTGGTGCAAACAGTGAGTGGCACGGCCATTTTTACGTCGCAACACTGCAAGCTGTACGGATCTGATAATGCTGAAACCTACCACAGACGTAGACAACGGTGCCATCTAGCGGCTGGTGAGCAAGCAAAGCCATAGAGCCAGAGAGAATTAGAACAAAAGTTCAAATACTTACTGACTTGCCTACGTATGATGGTAAGCGGAAAGGTTGTAAGAATCACCAAGAGGAAAGGTCTTCTAAGTTTTATTTACTCTGTTGATGGGGTGATAGTACGTGGGGGTTAATATAAGGCAAGATTTTCATTGGAGAAAATTTCTTAAATGAGGTTGTAAGTAAAAGTTACAAATCTCTTCACAAGGTTATAAGAGTATTTAAGGGTTGGAGTAAGGATGTAAAAGAGAGGTAAGACGCCAATTAGTTTGCGGTTCCAGTCTTTGGGACTCTCACCACCATTAAAGATCTGGAAAATATCCAATGGATATCTGCACGTTTTGTTCTGGACGATTTCTGACAAAAGAGTAGCGTTACAATATTGTTGCAGAGTCTGGGCTGGGAAGATTTGGGCGTAAGGAGACGAGCTGCTCGACTAAGCGGTATGTTCCGAGCTGTCTGTGAACAGATGGCGTGGAATGATATTAGTAGACTAATAAGCTTGAATGGATATTTTAAAAGTAGAAACGATCATAATAAGAAGATACGGCTGGAATTCAAGAGGACTTAGGTATTGGAACAATTTTGCACGGGAAATGCACGATAAAAATTCTTGACATCATTTAAGAAAGGACTACGTAAACACTTGATAGGGAATCTGAAACCTGGGTGGTAGCCCTAAATGCAGAGCAACGATTATTGATTGATTGATTGATTGATTGATTGATAGATAGATAGATAGATTGATTGATTGATTGATTGATTGATTGATTGATTGATTGATTGATTGATTGATTGATTGATTGATTGATTGATTGATTGATTGATTGATTGATTGATTGATTGATTGATTGATTGATTGATTGATTGATTGATTGACCATGTTTTCCTAGTTTGGTAATAAAATTCAAACAAAGCTGTAAAAGATGAAAGTGTGCAAGACGCTTCTAAAGACGTGAAGTGAACTTTCTTCTATAAACATTCCTTGTGACTTTAAAGTGAGGTGGTGTATATTTTACATCCAAAGAAATGTGATTTAAATGCATGAATTTATGACAGACTTCCATCATACTTTCTGTTAGTTTGTTTAATTTGCTTACGAACTCCAAAGTTAGGCGTCGTGTTGAGTTAAGTGGCGAGAGCCGGCAGGGGCAAGCAATCCTGCTGGCCTGGTTTAATCACAAAATATCGCCCTGATTTGTGGCCTCATGAATATGCACAAGCCGCAATGTGTAACGTTACCACATGCTCATTTGTAGCGGACTACTTCACTTGCTTGCTTTACTTTCAAGCACATTTGTCCACGGGAATAGGCGTCATTTTTATGCATTAGTTTGAATGAGGTTATCTGGAGGCGTGACTACATCTGGTGCTATCCTGCTTGAGCTACAACTGCGATCATTGGATCCATCCCTTGAGAACACAGGTGGGAAGGGCACGAAATATCTGCAGTTCCCAGTTATTCCTTTATACCTAGATAATAATAATAATAATAATAATAATAATAATAATAATAATAATAATAATAATAATAATAATAATAATAATAATAATAATAATATCTACAACAAAGAATGTATCTTCAAGCACACAAAACGAAGTCATTGCAATACAGTCATTAAACCAGAATGTCTTTATGGGTCAGAAACGCTAATTTTCAACAGGAAAGAAGACATTGAGGACATTCACAAAAAGGAACGCAAAAATAATAAGAAACATTCTAGGCCGAAAACTCGCCGACAAACAATACCGACTTAGAGGCAGACAGGAAATCAAGCAATATACAAATATTCACACTGACATTAAAAGAATGCATCCAGACAGACTTGCCAAACAAATTAAAACAGGAGTAAAGCTAAAACAGAAACAATGAAATTGACTGGCGAAACAGGCACGAGTTACAGTACATCAGCAGATGTCCAAAATAGGGTAACCTTGAGATCCAAAATTCAAAAATGGCAAGTTGACCAAGAGAAAAGAACAAAGAAGAAGACCGGAATAACCTGGTCTGAAGACAGAAAGGAAGCCCACAGTAAAAGAATTCAAGAAATATGGGCACAGAGGAAGGCAAATGCACGCCTATAAATACTTTGCCTAGTCCTAATGAACTTATTCGAATAATAATAATAATAATAATAATAATAATAATAATAATAATAATAATAATAATAATAATAATAATAATAATAATAATAATAATAACAATAATAATAATAATAATAATAATAATAACTTACATGTATGTATGTTCCGTCTTCAGTTCTAAGGCTGGTTGGATCCTCAAGAGCTCTGCCATCAGCTGTCATAAATGGCCTAGACATCACTGAAGAGGCGTACTAGGGAAATTACCTTCCACGCCCAAGCCCATTAATCTCTTAGATAAATTTTCCTTCTCCATTCGCCGCACATGACTCCACGACGGAGGCCAGTTTATTTGCATACCTCCTTCATCCATTGAGTTTAATCGTGAATTATATTTTATCTGTCCAACTGGTTACCATGCTGACCTCTGTTCCAATGAGCCCCGTGTTCAATTACCGGTGGCGTCAGCGATCTGAACCTTTACTGGTTGCTTCCTCCTGTGGCTCTGGAACTGGGTGTTTGCCGTCTTCAAAGTTAGATTTAGTCCTAGGTAGTGCCCCATCCTTCTACCGTCAGAAAATATTGGAGAGATACAGGAAAAGGAATGAGGCGGTGCGATTCTAGTGTAGAAAATATAACAATTTATTCACAGCCGTGTCGAGCTCTTGACTATGTTTTCGTGTTATACACGCTTCAAAATGTATACAAATGCAATGAAATCATCTTCTTTAGCTGCTATACTTCTATTATGGCCTTCTTATGTGTTAGTATAATTTTGCAACCAGAATTCGCAATCACAATTTTTCCACAGATCTGAACGTTAAGTCTGTGAAATTTTCGGGCGTAACGTCCACACACGTGGGATTAATCGGGATTACTCATCAACAAAGTCGGAATCCAATGCAGGAACAGACTCGTAAATAAGTTATTTAGCAAGTTGATCCTTGAAATAACACTTACTTACTCCACTGTCATTCTTTCTACATGTACCAAACATCGCAGTCTACTACCCTATATTTCTGCTACTATACCTGGTTTATTATACAGCTCTCTTATTTCTTTACTATTCCTGATTCGCCAGACTCCACCATCTTCCAGGCTATCTCAGTGCTCTGACATTCCGTGTCGTGAAATACCAGTTCGTGTGTCATTTATGTTTCCAGGGTCGTTTATCCATTACATCAGTCTGGTTTTCTTTGTCCTTGGGTTCCGTAACAAGTGCTCCTTTTCCGGGGTAGCGTTGTTAACCCCACGCCCAATCCCCTACCTGGAGCTGTTGAGCATGCAAGTCTCCAGAAACACCAGGCAATGCGTCAAGGTGGCAGAACCTGCGGGAGGTTCAAATAACACAGATAAATTCAATGTTCTTAACCTGAAAGACTGAGCCATGCTTGAATGGCAGCTTCATAAAAGTTATCTTTCTGTCATTGCTAATGGCCTTTTCTGGGCTTCTCATTGATTGACTTAACTATTTCCAAGATTGCACTAGAGAGGGCAGCTATCTCGGTTGTGAACACGGGACATCATTCTTTCCAACGAGATAGTTGTCATATCCCTTTGGATCAAATCTTTGCATTGTTTATAGAGAGAAGAATATAAAATGGAGCCCATGCAGATCGGAGTGGCATTTTTAAGCTACAGATGGGTTTTTAATCGGTTCAAACTTAGCCTATACTACCATCCTTCCTTTAATTTTGACGGCTAATATTTCAGGTATGGTAATTCTTGTTTTAATATTGGTTCTACGTTTCTCTCGTGGATTTTTCGCTTTTATTCATAGCTGATTGATACGCATCCTTCTGCTCTGCTGCGTGAGTTAGCTGCGTGCTTGTTGTTTTTATTGTGATTGAGTTATGTTGATAGCTGGGTCTCAGATTGATTTTAATTGTGTGCACTGCATTCTAAAGTGTTACGCCGTCAAAAGAACGCACGCTCCCGTGTCGACGTGAAGTTCCATTCGTGTCGTACGAGGTGCGTAACCTGATGATTTTATGTATGACTACGGGATCCTCTCTGATCCCACTGCTGAATTGTTTGAGCCGTGCACGCTGCTTCCGAGATGTATGAGACCTTTGTCGATGACCGTGAGAGTCATAGTATTTGAATTGGATTTCGACCGTTAACTGGAGTGGAGCTCATATTTTTGCCTATACCGGCAATGCCTGGATGTTTGGGTGTGTGTTGACGAGTGAGGAGAGTGAAAGGATCACATATCGCTCGGCTCAATTTTCATTTTTGATCTTGTTTCTGTACCTTATGTTTGTACCTTATGTTTGTCAGAGTTCCTGAAGGGCCTTCACAGCTATCATATTGGTCCCAGGGCCCTCAAAGTCCCCACTGTACTTCACCCCTAAAGGTAGTCCCCTACTTCGGGTGCCCAAACTCCATAGACCAGGGGATGGAATTAATTTATTCACACACATTTGGGTAACATTTGACTGATGAGTTGAGAACTTCCCTGGAACCCAGATCCTTGTACATAGATCTTGATTTAAGGATGTGGGTTTTCTGGCAAGTTTCCCTGTATGTGCCAGTTTAGTGGTATGGGTTTTCTTAAGTGCAGATTAGTTTGCAGATCTCCATTGATAATTGTAGTAATTTGTCTACAGAGAGTTGCTTTTCCATTACCATTCAGATGTAACCCATGCCTAGCGAACATTTGCTGCCAAGACCTAAAATATCGACTACATAGACATTTCTAAAACTCGTACATAATCTCTTGATTTTTATATTTAAATCATGTACAGCTTTGTTCACACACATGTCCTCTAAAAGGACATATCTGGGTGGCACATTAACTACAATTACTTTTGTGTCAGGTAGTTTGTAAATCATAAATCTGAGGGTCGTAATTAGTTCCTCACCTTCATTTTCAGCAATGTCATTTGTACCACTCACAATCACCACATAATTGTCCTTCTCCATCAGTTTCCAGAACTCTTTCCAGATAGGCAGGATGCCTATACACACCCCATATTTTAATTGGCTAGAGAAAATATACACAAAATTCCTGATTGGTTAATAACTAAGCAAGAAGGAAACCGTAGGAGTGTTGACAATTTTGACACATGAACAAAACAATCTTCACAAACTTAAGGTTTGCGACCTTCAAAAATTTGAAATTCCGTTAAGAATTAATTGTCGTTAATTTCGCCAGAGGGAGCACCAAGGCCGATGGTAGAGACCTTTAACAGTTGAAAATCGAAGTATCCTGTCTTACACTAGTTCCAGTTTCATGACACAGATGGCCTTATAGAAGGCGCACATTTTAACAGAACGGGGAAGGTGTACCTCCCGTACAATAATAATAATAATAATAATAATAATAATAATAATAATAATAATAATAATAATAATAATAATAATAATAATAATAAAAAGAACGCATCATCCAAATCCGCCAGGACGTGAATCGCCTGCAGCAATACAAGAATGGAATAAGGGGGAAACGCCTAAATAACAAAATTATTCAAATTCTGAAAATCAGTTCAAAGCAGAGTCTGGAGGAACCTGGAAGCGCAGTACTACAAGAAACCCTCGAAGCATTGAAGCAAAATTTGGCCGCATTATCCAAGCGCCTCGAAATATACCAAAACACCACAGGGAGAAAATCATAGAATGCAATATTCGAAAGAAATGAGAAACAATTCTGCAACAATCTGAATGAGAGAACACAAGATGCAGCACAAGATGGAAATACACCCAGCGAGGAAACAATTCACAGCTATTGGTCGGCAGTATGGTCAAACCCAATAGAGCACAATGCTGAAGCCCATTGGATCAGGGAACTGAAAGATAGAACTAATGAAGTGAAGCATATAGCAAGCAAGGGTGTTGAGATCAGTGAAATACAACAGAGCATCAAGAAACTGCAGAACCGGAAGGCCCCAGTCATGAATCGCATACACAAGTATTACTACAGGAGATTTAGATGTACTCATGTACTCCTGGCTCAACATTTCTGGAAATTTTTAGACAACCCGGCAACATTCCCAGCTTTCCTGTGCACTGGCATCACATACCGGAAACCAAAAGAAGAAGACCTTCAAAATCCAGCCAATTATCGGCCTATAACATGTCTATCCACTCTATATAAGATATTTACATCTATAATAGCCAACAGAATTATGAAACACGGCGAGGAAAACCACATCATTGCCGAGGGGCAAAAGGGTTGCAAGAAGAATACCAAGGGGTGCAAGGAGCAACTGATTATCGACACTGTGGTCCTGGAACAAGCACACCATAAATCCAGGAACCTATAAACGTGCTTCATTGACTATCAAAAGACCTCTGATTCAGTACCACACACTTGGCTCATACATGTTCTGGAACTATATAAAGTTGACCCTTCACTCATTCACTTCCTGAAGACGCTAATGGCAGACTGGAACACCTCACTTCACGTTTCTCTAAGAAACTGCAGTGTTGCAACAAGACCCATACCAATACGACGAGGGATCTTCGAAGGGGACTCACTGAGTCCATTATGGTTCTGCATGGGATTAAATCCACTATCCTACCTATTGAACACAAGTGGGTATGGATTTAGCATTAATAACAAGCAAGAAGAGCTATTCAAAATCAGCCACCTACTATATATGGATGACATTAAGCTGTATCCCTCTACCAAACCCCATCTCCAACATCTCTCCTCAATTACCAAGAAGTTTTCTTCAGATATAGGCATGCGGTTTGGATTGGACAAATGCAGAACCCAAACTGTCATCAGAGGATCCTACTGAGCATGAGGGAAACCTTCTAGTTTAATCAACGAATCCATAAAATAGCTGGAGGAAGAAGAAATGTACAAATATCTCGGTTTTCATCAGAGCACTCGTATGAAACATGCCGACATCAAGAGAAATGTCACGCAGCAATACTTAACACGCCTCAGCAAAGAACTATCATCAAAACTAACAGCTAAACATCTTACCAAAGCAGTCAATACGTACGCCGTACCACTGCTCACCACTTTGGCGTCATCAAATGGACCCAAACAGAACTTCAGCAGTTACAAACGAAAACAGCAGTTTCACTCACCCGGTACCATATGCACCATCCTGAATCTGCAACCGAACGTCTTCCACTCCCAAGATCAGAAGGTGGTAGAGGCTTCTTATCCATTGTTTTTTTGCTAGGGGCTTTATGTCGCACCGACACAGATAGGTCTTATGGCGACGATGGGATAGGAAAGGCCGAGGAGTTCGAAGGAAGCGGCCGTGGCCTTAAATAAGGTACATCCCCAGCATTTGCCTGGTGTGAAAATGGGAAACCACGGAAAACAATTTTCAGGGCTGCCGATAGTGGGATTCGAACCTACTATCTCCCGGATGCAAGCTCACAGCCGCGCGCCTCTACGCGCACGGCCAACTCGCCCGGTTTATCCATTGTTAATTTACATACCATTCTGATATCAAGTCTAAGAGAATATTTCCACTCCAGAGCTGATATATCGTGCCTTCATCAAGTTGTTTGCAGAGCTGATATAAACTACACCTCTCAATCTGTCATCGCCGGAAATGCCTGTTTCTACCCCACCTACAAATGAGATGAATATGGCCACGTGGAAGCAAAACCCTCTTCACGGGAAATACCCCCACGAACTGGATCAGCCTCATATCGACAAACCTGCGTCACACGCTTGGCTGATCTACTCCAGTCTTTTCCCAGAAACAGAAGGATTTGTTCTGGCCATCCAAGATCAAGTCATTGCTACACGGAACTACCGTAGATTCATCATGAATGATCCAACTGCCGCCGATGTTCCAGAACTACAACACGTCATCTCTGGCTGCGCAGACTTGGCCAACATCGATTATAAGCACCAACATGATGAGGTAGCTAAAATCATTCACCGGAAAGTTTCTGTAAAATGTGGATTTCTTCAGTCATCAACTGCATATTGGAAATATACACCTCCACTCATTCTCGAAAACTATTCATACAAACTACTATGGGACCGAGAAGTCATAACCGATGTCGTGCTCAGCAGCAGTAGGCCTGATATTATTCTAGTCGATAAATCAAAAAGATCCGCATCCCTTATAGAAATTGCTTGTCCAAACACCTCCAATCTGCAAACAACAATAGCCACAAAGATATCAAAATACTCAGAACTGGCAATATAAATACAACGCCTGTGGAAACTAGAATCAGTCACCACAGTTCCAATAGTAATATCATGTACCGGTGTTATTCCAAAAAGCTTGCACAGCTCTCTGGCCGCATTAAACCTGCATCATCACACATACGTTGAACTACAGAACTACAGAACTCACAGCTCTCTACGCGCACTGAAGCAGAAGAAGAAGAAGAGTAATTTGCAGATGACATGGCCATACTCAGCAATAATACACAGGAGGCAAAGGAAGCACTGAAACACTTGCATTAAATAGCTGCCAAAACAGGTCTACAGATATCTTACGAGAAGACGTAATACATGGAACGACAAAACAACAATGTGAACACCATGCATACTGTGTATTGCAACCGTTAGGGCTTTAATCGTCACACCAAATTAAGTATGAACCAGCTCTGAACACAACAGGCGACAAAATGAAACTGGCCCCGTTAGTTGGGCAACAAATGAGGCTTACTCTGGGTATAATCAGGGCAATTTTATTTAACTTGTATAACGTGCTCCAAATTTTTCTACTATTCTACGTGATTCTACGTCTGCTACGCTCGACATGCTGCTACTAACCTCTGTGTGTGTGCTCTCTTCGCCCGTCCAGTTCGTACTGTTCGTGCTGTTGCCCTCCCTCCTTTCTTCCCCTACCGCCTCGCTGTGCAATGTGTACCTTCTGCTCTCGTCTTTTCTGGACGTTTCCATCGGAATATAAATAAGGCCTGCTCTGGGCTTGATCGGCGAGTTGGATGAAGAAGACGACTTGTGTGGAGGGAGGACTTTCTTTTATTTGCGCTAGCGGCTGGTCCGTGTGCAATGTTTTTTTAAAATGGTGTTTATTGTTCATGATTGAAGCTCAAGGACTGCTGGACGGGTGAGCGAACTTTGATTTATATTCCATTGCCATACTTGAATTTCGTTTTAAAGCTGCACTTCCTTATTTCATCATGCCGAAACGGCTGCTAATGACTGTTCACGCTAAAAATATTGCTAGTCTAAGCTGTTGACAGTGGTGTTTTTCTTGGAACTGCATTACGATTCTTTTTCAAGATTTGGCTCTCTATAACGTGAATAATTACCGTGATATGAACCCTTGGATTCTAAAAGACTTGGTGAACAAACGCAAGAATAGGACTAATTGTAATCATATTAACGCCTAGCTTCTGTTCGAAATTTTGAATTCTATTAATGCTTGTAGGTTCTATCTTTCATAATTCCTGTTGCCAGCCTTAGGTACTGTACTTTTGCACGTCCTTCCCTTTTTCCCCACGTTCCTGTCCC
This sequence comes from Anabrus simplex, assembly GCF_040414725.1. Taxonomy (NCBI): domain Eukaryota; kingdom Metazoa; phylum Arthropoda; class Insecta; order Orthoptera; family Tettigoniidae; genus Anabrus; species Anabrus simplex. Next base: position 41,907,959 of record NC_090266.1, on the reverse strand, counting down.
GGGTTTTTTCTTTTCTTCCACTTTTGCGATTGTACAGTGGCCTAATGCCTTTTTAAATTCTCTTAAAATTTTTGTATTAATGGGTAATATCTGTTTACCGTTTTGTAGGATACTCCCAATGAAAACTATTGTAAAATTCATCTTGTTTCGAGTCTAGCTGTTTTTAAATTGCAAATAGTGTTGTTAAATGGTCGTCCCATTTATTTTTTGAAAATCAGAAGTATCTAATCTTTAAAATATTGTTGGTTTCTTTAATTATCTGTTTCACTTTTTTGGCTTGTAAAAATCCTTCTTGGTGTTTGTGGTAATATATTATTATTATGAAAAAACTGTTCCTTCTTTTCCCTGAATTTTATCACGCGCATTTCCATGTCCTTTAATTATCTGTACTTACCTCGGGTCCCTCTGAAAAAATGGACACAGTAAAATGCTTCCATATGCGCTCTGCTAAAAAACCCTTCACTTTGAAACTGGAATCTGAGTACTTGTACACGTATGGATTTTTCTGGAGAGCTGTAAATCCTTTTCGTGGCATGCCATACTTGCATAGACTGCTGTTTGTTTATGTTACTGCGTTAGTCGGACCAGTCTCCAAGTTCATGACTTAGTTATATTCTTCTATGATCGTGTTTGTTTTGTTGGTATATTGACTTACCATTTCCACTCTGGTGCACTGCGAGATTATTCTGAGTGTACATACTTACCCAAATACGACATCACACCCATAAACAAACTAAAAATATAGGTCACACTTGGTTTCACAAACAGATGTACAGATGGAACATTTGTATGAGAACAGCTAGAAGTCACTTACCAGGCTTGAAGTCCCATCCTCCCTACTTTCATAAGATCACCGGCTGAATTCGTAGAGCAATATGGGTAATGGAATGTTCGATAAAGAAATAAAATAGGCACTATCTAAAATAATGAAAGTAGGATTCTATAATATGAGAGGAATATGCTAATATTTGTTAAATGAGAAGAATCTCCGTTCAAGTATATATTCTAAACATTTTTATTTATACTGATGTGAACCACACAAATAATGTTCTATCTCAACATGTGAGCAAAAGAAACAATTAAACTGACACAATTATATACATTATATGCCTTCTTTTCTTGAAATTGACTTGGCATATTAATTCTTGACGTACATCAATTAACTCGATCAACATACACTGATAAATGAGTTTATTTATTTTTATAAAAATGGATGTTGAATGGTATCCTTTATTTATTAAACTCTCGTCACAAATGGATATTAAATATGGTTCCGGTATCGGGGATCGAACTCGAGCCTCCAGGGTAAGAACCGGGTATCCTCTATTTGTTAGTCATGATTTGGATAGAGAGAAAAAAATTAACACAATATAAGCACATCTGTTATACACACGAGATTGCATTGCCGAGTATCGAACATGTGATCCATTTGACCACGATAAATGTATATTTACATTGAACACTTACGATGAACATACACGCTGAACACATATGTGCGTATCCTGGGTTTACCTAACATATTATATATTTAAAGAAAATCAGTCAAAGCTGGAATCAAACCCATCACCATAGTATACTTTGGGAAATAATAAAACACACAGAAACATACATATAAAAAAATATCAAATACATTTACACAACACATCTTGAAGATATGGCTTAACCAAGCCATAATATTTGGTTAAATCTTCGCTCCAGCATCATTCGAACCAACAGGCTTCGGCTTCCAAGGTAAAAATTTTTGGACTCCAATCAGAGGCTAAATTAATGCTTAGCATGAGAAGGGATCTATCCTTCACAAAATCCGGAAATTATTCGTGTTACTCGCAACGTATAATTAGAATAGGATTGAGACTACTTTGGTAAATGAAAAGAGTTTGGCCCGTTAACATCGTTTTGCTGGAGACTGCAATGTTTGCTTGGCCTGCGGTCGACCGGCATATACCTGTCAATGACAATAACAGCTGTAACTAGTCCTGGGTTGCGGATACCATAAATCGTCCGTCACCCCTTCCTTTCAATTTCCTTACATATCATCTCGGCTTATTGTCAAGTATGTACTCACTTGAAAGCCATTATTTCTTATTACTCGTTATCTGGCTATATATTCAGCCCAATTTAATATCTCACAACAGCTATCATTATTTATTCTTCCTTATCACTCCAACAACATAACATGTTACAGCTTCGCCCTCTCATGTCTTGCCACCGTATCTCAATCCGTTCATTTAATTCATAGAGAAGACTCCATTATTTCAGGCTATTTAATTCTTCTCACAATCTATATATATAAAATAACTTGTCCTGACTGACTGACTGACTGACTGACTGACTGATTCATCATCGCCGAGCCAAAACTACTGGACGTAAAGAAATGAAATTTTGGGGATATATTCATATTAAGATGTAGGTGCTCGCTAAGAGAGGATTTTTGGATATTCCGTCGCTAAGGGGGTGAAAAAGGGGGTTGAAATTTTAAAATGAGTGTATCTATATCTCAAAACTTTAAAAGTTTACAGATGTAAAAATTGGTATTTAGAATCTTCTTTAAAAATAAGGAAACACGTATTTTTTTGTTTTCAGAAAATCCCAATAGGAGGGGTGAAAAAGGGTGAAAATGGGGGAAAATGGGTTGAATGCCTTTAATCAGGATACCGGTACTTATATCTCAGAAACTGAAGATATTACAGATCTGAAAATTGGTACTTTTGATCTCTTTAAAAAATAAAGAAACACATATTTTTTTGTTTTTGGAAAATCCAATTAATGGGAGGGTGAAAAGGGGTGAATTTTTAAAATGAGTGAATCTATATCTCCAAACTTTTAAATTTTGCAGGTGTAAAAATTAGTATTTAGAATCCTCATTAAAAATAAAGAAACATGTATTTTTTGTTTTCGGAAAATCGCAATAGGAGGAGTGAAAAAGGGGTGAAAAAGGGGTTGAATGCCTTTAATGAGGCTACTTATATCTCAGAAACTGAAGATATTACAGACCTGAAAATTGGTGTTTGGGATTTCCTTTAAAAATAAAGAAACACGTATTTTTTTGTTTCTGGAAAACCCAATTAAGGGGGGGTGAAAAGGGGGTAATATTTTAAAATGAGTGTATCTATATCTCAAAACTTTTAAAGGTTATAGATGTAAAAATTGGTACTTAGAATCTCATTTAAAAATAAAGATAGGCGTATGTTTTGTTTTCGGAAAATCCTAATAGGAAGGGTGGAAAAGGTTGAAAAAGGGGTCGAATGCATTTCATGAGTCTACTTATATTTCAGAACGTGAAGATATTACAGACCTGAAAATTGGTGTTTGGGATCTCCTTTAAAAATAAAGAAACACGTATTATGTTTGTTTGTGGAAAATCCAATTAATGGGGGGGTGGGGGAAATGGGGTGATTTTTTAAAATTTTTAAAGTTTACAGATGTAAAAATTGGTATTTAGAATCTCCTTTAAAAATAAAGAAACATCTATTCTTTTGTTTTCGGAAAATCCCAATAGGAAGGGTGTAAAAGGGTGAAAAATGGGTTGAATGCCTTTAATGAGGCTACTTATATTTCAGAACCTGAAGATATTACAGACCTGAAAATTGGTATTTTGGATCTACTTTAAAAGTAAAGAAACACGTATTTTTTCCTTATTTGTAAAATCCAAACATTGGGGGGTGAAAAGGGGTGGTGAAGTTTTAAAATGAGTGTGTCTACATCTTAAAACTTTAAAATTTACAGATGTAAAAATTGGTAGTTAGAATCTCCTCTAAAAATAAAGAAACATCTATTCTTTTGTTTTCGGAAAATCCCAATAAGAAGGGTGTAAAAGGGTGAAAAATGGGTTGAATGCCTTTAATAAGGGTACTTATATTTCAGAACCTGAAGATATTACAGACCTGAAAATTGGTATTTTGGATCTACTTTAAAAGTAAAGAAACACGTATTTTTTTTCCTTATTTGGAAAATCCAAATATTGGGGGGTGAAAAGGGGGGTGAATTTTTAAAAAGAGTGTTTCTACATCTTAAAATTTTAAAATTTACAGATGTAAAAATTGGTAGTTAGAATCTCCTCTAAAAATAAAGGAACACGTATTTTTTTGTTTCCTGTAAATCCTAATAGGAAGGGTGTAAAAGGGTGAAAAATGGGTTGAATGCCTTTAATGAGGATACACATATCTCAGAAAGGAAAGATATTACAGAACTGAAAATTTGTATATGGGACCTCCTTTAAAAATAAAGAAACACGTATTTTTTTTAGTTTTTGAAAAATCCAATTAATGGCGATTAAACAGGAGTGACAAATTGAGGTGAATTTTTTGAAAGACTATATCTACAGAATATCTTGGAAACGTAAAATGTTACAGACGTAAAAAGTGGGTGTTTGGAGTCTCCTGTAAATGTAAAGAAACATAGGTGATTTGTTTTTGGAAACTCCACTTAAGGGGAACTCAAAAGGGGTGAAATTTTAAAATGAGTATTTATACAGTATATCTAAAAACCTTAACATGTTACAGAAGTGAAAAATGGTATTTTTTATCTCTGTTAAACATAAAGAAACGTGCACTTTTAGTTTTCGCAAATACCACTTGGGTGGTGGTGGCGGTGGTGGTGGTGGTGGTGGTGGGGTAAAAGTGACTGAAAATGGTGTTGAATTCTTTTAATTAGGCTACTGATATCTCAAAAATGAAGATGTTATAGACGTGAAAATTGATATTTGCAATGTGCTTTAAAAGTAAAGAAACACGTATTCTCGGAAAATCCAATGAAGGGGGGGGGGTGAAAGAATTGAAAAATTAATCTAAAAAACTTAACATGTTACAGAAGTGAAAAATGGTATTTTTTATCTCTGTTAAACATAAAGAAACGTGCACTTTTAGTTTTCGCAAATACCACTTGGGTGGTGGTGGCGGTGGTGGTGGTGGTGGTGGGGTAAAAGTGACCGAAAATGGTGTTGAATTCTTTTAATTAGGCTACTGATATCTCAAAAATGAAGATGTTATAGACGTGAAAATTGATATTTGCAATGTGCTTTAAAAGTAAAGAAACACGTATTCTCGGAAAATCCAATGAAGGGGGGGGGGGGTGAAAGAATTGAAAAATTGATTATATATATATAAAACAATAAGCATTCAATTATAATTGCGCACATACATCTAATAAAAACTAAAGTTGTTACAGACGTGAAAATTCGTATTTGGATCTCCTTTAAAAAAAAGAAAAACGCGTTTTGGTGGGGAAACCATCTTGGAGGGCGGGAGTGTAAAGGAGTTGAATTCCTTTCGTGAGGACACATAAATCAAAAACTGAAGAAGTTAGAGTCGTGATAATTGGTATTTGGAAAATCCTTTACTATTAAAGAAACAAGTATTTTTTGCGGGAAAATTCACTTGGGGGGGGGGAGTATTGTGAAATGAAGTGAAAAAAGTAAATTATTTTTATGAGGATACTTATATCTCAAACCTGAAGGTAATAGACGTGAACATTGGTGTTTGGAATCTCCCTTAAACATAAAGAAACAAGCATTCTTTTAATTTCGTTTTATTGGGGGGGGGGTGGCGGTAATTAAACTTAACGGCGGTGGGGTGTAGAAGGAGGTGAGACCAATTGATTTTACTGTTATTAATGTACTTATAAGGATTCTCCGTTGTTCAGGCGGCAGCGCACCGGCCTCTCACAGCTGGGTTCCGTGGATCAAATCCCGGTCACTCCATGTGACATTCGTGCTGGACAAAACGGAGGCGCGACATTTTTTTCTCCGGATACTCCGGTTTTCTCTGTCATCAGCCATTCCAGCAAGACATAATAATAATAATAATAATAATAATAATAATAATAATAATAATAATAATAATAATAATAATAATAATAATAATAATAATAATAATCTGGATCGTCGTCAAATGTGCGGACCGCGCTGGAAACGGCTCCTGGACGGGTAATGACTAAGAATGCAGTCCGGCCGCGGGTTCAGTGCCGCCAAGGCACCCAGTATGACACCACGTCGGATCTCCTGAAGGATTTTATCCATATTAAAAATGATTATAGGAAAGGGTGGCAAAGATTTACGGACCCAACTGACCGGGAGGAATACCTGAGCCTAGCCCGGGATGTACGAAATCGATTGCTGGAAAGGAAGATTGAAAAATGTGAGGAAACGTGCCGTAAAAAAGTAAAAAACCAGTCAGATCGGGAATTTTGGTGGATTCTCGCAGAAAACGAGTCAGATCGCGAATTTCGGCGGATTATATATATAAAACAATAAGCATTCAATTATAAATTTCAGTATAATACCGTAGCGAAGCACGGGTATCTTGCTAGTTTCATATATAATTATAAATTAATTACACCTCGGTTTGGATCAACTCCAATGATTATCTAATATTATCCGGGATTACAAATACCTGAATCGCAAACGTATAATTTATATCCAAACTACTCTGAAGATCTTTACCAGACGAAGAAATATAAATCTAGCTAACTTGCCGTTCTTCCCAAAGATAGTTCATATAAGCTAAGAACTTTGAAGTCTATATAATAATTCATGCAAATGAATTTTTGTTAAATATCAATGATTATCTTAAAAATCACTTGATGATCCTAACTAATAATAATAAATCTTTCCCAGTCATACGCGCATAATGTTCCCTACATATTTAATATTTAATTATGACATTATAATATTTACAAATATTATTATTACTGGCATGCATCTCTCGTGTTTAGGGTATATAAAAGTATGTACTTAACACTTGGTGAGTAAGGCTTGCTGTCATCTAGGGTACATCTTAGATCTTTACACGAACATGATGAATATTCTTGTTCGTGGTAGTCCTTGGTTCTTCTTCATACGACGATCCATGACTCGAACTGCTGTTTTCTCAGTTGAATTTCGGGACGATCCTTGTAAAGCTGATCGCAGGCACTCAGGCGCGACTCTTGTAGGCTCCGAGTCTTGGGTTCGACGACCACTCACGAACACACAGAAAAATGGAGAATGAGTTATCAAATACTGTTTTATGCACTTTCAAAGGGGGGCCTACTTGTAACAAGATCCACTCTTAAATTGAAATAGATTAACGCAAGTAGTGATAAGTTGTAAAATCACTGTTCATTCCCTGACCGTCACACAGACTATCACAACGAATGTCCCTGAAGGATGCGAATATTAATTTTGTCAAAAACAGTTATTTAATTTTTGCTCAAAATGTCACTCGTTCTTAAATACTCAGGAGCGGTGATCATTAGCTCTCGTATATTAATTGACTGTCTCACCACGCCAAATAACCCGAAGCGTTTGCCCTCCGTTGGTGATTGCACCATAAGTTATAACTAACTATCTTCCACGATTGTGATGTTAAAATGCCAAATTAAGGCTTCTATTCGGCAATTATGTACATTAACTTGTACCACACGGCTTATTCCGTAAAAATATTAAATCACATTGATGTATTTCTTCAGTGGCACAACATTTGGTACACTGATATCCAAGTAACTGATATCCAGGTCCGCTTCTAATATGTTGAGCTGCAACTACACAGACGACAACAAGATAACGTGTTACCACTGCAGCTACACGAATGAGAATGAGATACAGTATCTTTTTTTTTTTTTTTTTTTTTTTCGTGGGGCCCCCGAAGCCCGCTCCCCCCGCGTGACCAACGACTCAATCTACATGGCCTCCGACATGCTATTATTTCTAAGAAGAAGAAAGAGATAGCAGGGAAGAGTGGGAAGTGATACAAGGAGTATCTGCCTGTTTCCATGTCAAACACGCTACCAGGCGATATTGTATTAGGTATATGGTATTGAAGTTTGGTATTGAAGGGTCAGGGAAAAACCACATAAGCAGAAAGAAGAAAGAGCCTACATGTAAAACCTGACATCTTTTGATAGCACATGCAAGGATGTGGGCTGGAAAAAGACCAGAGGTTGTGTTAGTTAGGAACAGGTAACATGCACAAAACATAAACCAATTCCTCGCCATTCCATCGCCTGGGGATCAGTCCGTCTGGGCACTGCTGGGACTAGCGCGGTCCTTGCCGGCTGCGGAGCCATGCGTCAAGTACCACTAGGGCCTGTCGCACGACTCCACCTCCTTGGGGTACCTCGTACCCAGTCTCCGATCCCGGAGAATGAGGCCAAGCCCGCCGAGGCGGGGGCCTCCTGGAATGGGGTGGGTCATGGAGCCGGGCCTCCCTCCTCTCTGCCCGCGCCATGGCCCTGTAGACTGGGCAACTGCGGTGGGAGGCCGGGTGGCCCCCCGCGCAATTGGCGCACACCGGCGCCTCCTTAAGTGTTGCGCAGGCCGTGTAGTGGTGATCACCACCACAGCGGTTGCACTTCACTTGGAGTCCACAGCTAACTTGACGGTGGCCCCACCTCAGACAGCGGAAACACTGCAAGAGCTGCTGAGGGGGACGTTTTACTCTCACCTGACTGCCGCTACCCGCTGAGGTCCTCTCCTGATTGGCTCCTCGGTTGACTGCTGTCCTGGGAGCAGTCCTGGGTTGCGGCTTGGCGGTCCTCTCCTGGTGAGCCAGCGACGCCTTCTGCTTCCTGGTGCGGCGTCGTCTTCTTCTTCTTCTTCTTCCCGGGGGTTGCTTCTCGGCGGGGGAAGAGGCCTCGTCCTGGTGGCCCTCCTCCCGGCCTGGTGACCCCAGGGTAGTTGATGGCTCCGCTGCGTCGCCGTCTTCTTCCTTCTCCTGGCTGGCGGCGGCGGCGGCGTCGGTCGGTGCTAACGCCTGAGTGCATTCCCTGTCCTGTGGGGCGCACATCGAGGTCTGCAGCTCGACAGACGTGCTGTCAGGCTGGGCCTGGACAGCAGCCTCAGAACGCCAGGGGGCGTCCTCCTCCACTGAAGTCGCACCGTCGCGGCGCCAGGGGGCGTCATGCCCCACCTCCGTGATGGCGTCGCTGGTCGCCGGCTGGGTGGCCAGGACTAGGTCGGTATTAACCGCCCTATTCCTTAGCCTCCTCGGCGTCTCCCTGGTCTCCGTCGCGGCCCTGACTGCGCCGGTGTTCATCCCTGGCACGCCGTCCCTCCCTGGTAGACGGATGACCTGGAACAGAGTAGAAAGCTCCTTCTCTGCGTCGCGCATTCGCTCCTGGTCGTGATGCCGGATAATGAGGCCTCCTGGTAGGAAGCTCTCGACGGCCATGGTTGTCGAGATGATCCTGCCTCCTCGGCGAGGGCGCCGCATTCTGTCCAGGACGAGGCCCCGTTCAGAAGTTACAGGGCGCCCTGGCCTGTAGTACACGAGCAGCGCCTCGTACTCCGGGTCGGTGTGGCCTTCAGAGAAGAGAAAGCCGTCAGGGGGATCGCACCCGTCCCTGTACGGCTCCGTCTCCACCTCGGTCTCCGGCTCCGGCTCGGGTGCAGGCGGCTCGTTCTCCTCCGATGCCCAGCAGTAGTCTGCTGCTCGCCACACGTCCGTATTCTTCTTCATCCTGGTACTCCTGAAAGAGAATAAGAATAAGCGAGCACTGAGAAGTGCTCAGCTCAGACAAAAGCCCTTTCGAAGTCGTACTAATAAGTACAGCTGCCTGGTTAGCACTTGAAAGTACTGAGCGCCTGGCAAGGAGAGAGACAACGGAGCGACAGGCACGTACGACCTCTCGCTACGACAGCCAGCTGCTCCTTAGATACAGTATCTGGGTCCAGGTCATACTTATAGCCTCCGGACAAATAGTCAGGGGGAGATGAAATATGTCGCTGCTCAAAATATAGGTCCGGTAATCGGAGTCTTTGAACGACGTGATAACAGTCGAATTAAAGCTTGTGACTTCTACTTTCTACTGAACATATGTGAAACCAAAGCGATCAGTAGGTTATTCATAATTTCCAAAGCGTCCTTTTAGAAAATCATGCGTCATGTTTCATCCAGAAATACCTCCCACTTTTTTCGACATGTTGTCAGATTTCAGTAGTCGCCTTTGATCTGCGTACTACTGTATGATAGGCGTCATTACTGATCCATGTTTAAAGTATTGTATTCATATGCATTGACAGTCAGCCTAAAATACATTGGTTCGAATGGGACCTGATTTATAAATTTAGAAAAATTATTTCATATAGAAGTATTCTTCTTCCTCTTTTTCGTAAATAATGGTGAGGTGGTACTAATGAATGCGGTGTTGAATTTATAGTGGGCATTTATTTTTCAAAAGTTAACACACCTTAATTCGGCCGGGTCTCCAAAAACCTCCATCTCCATGCGTAGCGTTATCTTCTCTTCTCGCTCGCTCGGAAAGAGAGCGCGGTTTCAAGGTTAGCAATACTGCGTTGCCCTCTTCTCATTACAGCGTAGGAAAATGCTCCTTCCGGACTGGCGCGTCGCGGATCATACCCCGGTTTGATATACAGAATGCTAACTACTGCAATATATGTAACAGGATGTTGCGGAAAACGGCATATATAATTAGCCAGACCTCCTAACATGTCCATAGCATGATGATGAACGGTCACATCCTTCGCCCGCTCCGACTAAGAAAAATCACGAAATTAGGGATTTTTCTTATTCAACATGTTATAAGTTACTGTATTAGAAAATTTTAATCTTGCTTCCTAATCATGATGTTTTCTTGCGTTAATTTGCGTCTTTCCAATAATATTGGTAATAAAATTTGCATTTCGAGGTCTTGTTTTCCGGGACATTTTCTGCACTCTTCATCGTCAGTAAACTTATCATCATCGTTTACGTCGTGTAGAATCTTCTCCATCCCATAATAAATTGATTTCAGGAAATTGTTCTTCATCTTCATATCATTGACGACGTCAATTTCTTCTTCATGTGGTCCATCAGTAACTAACTAACATCTTTTCCTTATGGCTCCGCCTCCCGCGAAGTATTCAGTTGCTTGAGGATCCAAACTACCTCCGTGATTCTGTGTGTGTTGAGTTCTGAGTTGGAGGCTCTCCTCTCTTCTACTTTCCCCTGGTGTAGCCATCTGGTGAATAGGTTTTTGCCATTTGTCTATGCTGGCAGTTTGACTCTTCAGCTGCTCAATATATTGTTGAGACTCAGCTTGTCGCTCTCGTACCGGATCATCTTGATCTCGCTGCCTTGACCACGGCTGTTCATTCTTGTCCTTCCATCGGGAATATGACCTCCGAGATCGATTGGATTGGTTGAATCTTGGTCCAGTCTGCCTCTCCGGACGTCTTTGATACTCATGTCTTCGAGGACTCCAATCTTCTTGGTATTGCTCTCGAGACCTGTTCCACGTTGTTGAATTTCTTTGTTCCCTGCGCTTCAATGAACTATATTCTTGTAGATCTTCGGTACTCGTTCCCTGGTTCCGACATTCTGGTTTTTCTTCATCTCGATCCACATCCATCGTATGTATCGCCTCATGATGACGTTGTCGCGAATGTCCGTCGTTCGTTGTCTGATCTAGCTGTCGCAAGATATGTTCGGCCTCAGCGACCGTCTTAACATTCGCTGATATCTACATTTTTTGTACTTCAAGTGGCAATTGTTTCGCTATAGCGCAGACCAACTCTAATTCGGACGGGGGTTTGTCCAGTTCCTTCATTCGTAATAGCTGATTTAGAAAATATTCACAGAACCTTGTTTGCCCCGTAGTAGAATACCGTTTAGAGTATAATTCTAGGCGAATGTCTAATTGTGTTTCGATTCCCCAGTATTTTTCGAGGAATCGTCGCCTGAACTCATCGTAACTGTCGAAACAGTACTTAAAAGCTTTAAACCATATTAGGGGTTGATCGGTAAGATAACGTTCAACCACCCGCAGGCGTTTGTCCACCGGTATTTGATAATCTGTGAAGTACTGTTCAACTTCAGCAAGAAAGACTTTCGGGGTCATATGAACACTGGACCCGAACTTCCTGGGTTCGTCACTAGCCATTTGTACAAAATTATATATTGGTATCGTACTCATATTATATGGAGTCGAACTAAGTCCTAGCCGAGGACGAGTTTGATTTTCTTCTTCTATTCGTGTTGATTCACCTATTACTCCATGTTTAATACCATTATACGGCGGGTCCTGTTCACGATCTTCCTGTTTATCCTGTTTTGACGTAAGCCTAGCCCTTTCCTTGGCATTCTGCAATTTGAGGTTCTCCACCTCATCTCTGAGCTCCCTAATCCATTCCTCACACATATCCATCTTTATACTTGCTTTATGGGCCTTATTGTCAGCTTTCTCAACTAAATCTTGTAATTGGTTTCGGATTTTCCGTTGTTTTCTTCCTATATCCAAACTAACATCTTCCTTTACACGGTTTAACCGTTTGTCAATTAATTCATGTATCTCATTGAATTTAGCTTCATTTTCCTCCGCGGCTTTTTCCAATTGTCCCGCTAAATCTTCGGACTTCATTGTGAATTGCTTTACATGCTCTTGTAATGTTTCAACATCCCTCGTAATTGCTCCTGTTTTGACCCCCAGGTCCTCCTGGACAATCATTTGGTCTTCAATATCCTCTATTTGGTTATTCCAACGAGCTTCGGATTTCTCAAATCGAGTACTCATAGTACCTAATTATTTTGTTACAGTGTTAACACGAGTGTTAAATTCTACGGCCTGGGCTTTATAAAGCGCTTCCTGGTTATCCATAGGTTTAGTGAGACAACCTATCTGTTCAGTTTGGTGATCAAAACACTCACCTACTTTTTTGAACTGTTCGTTAATGTCTACTTCCATTCGACTAAAACGCTCTTTAATCTCTGCGTTTACCTGATCGAAACGTTCCTTATTATTCTGTTCAAAACGTTCTTTAATGTCTGCATTGGCTTGTTCATGTTTATCAAAACGTTCTTTAATGTCTATGTTCATTTGATCGAGACGTTCTTTACTGTCTGCATTGGCCTGATCCAGACGTTCTTCCTGCCTATCAAAACGTTCTTTAATGTCTGCATTGGCCTGATCCTGTCTATCAAAACGTTCTCCCAATAACTTGTCTATCATCTCCTTCAATGCCTGTACATCCATCACAACACTATTTTGAGAAACTGTACCCCCAAAATCAAGCAAACCATACTACTTCCAAATCATGACTTTAGATTTCTAGTCTTAATTAGGCGTGTTTTTGAAAAATAATCATATTACAAAACAAGCTTCAAAACAGCCATATCACGCCTCCTAATAATTATTAGTGGTTCTATCAGTATATGTACACAACTTATCAATCACCCTGTCCCGATATATTCCTTAAATAATTTTAAATTAGCCCCTAGAAATAAAAAGTTACTGAAATTCGCGACCTGTACTGGGCTCGATAATTTACATATACCGGAAACATGGTATATTTAATAAACATTGGATGTCATCACCTTCAAGATTGGTAAAATGCTTTAGCAGATAATTACCTGTCTATGAGCTGTCAACATCGCACTGTTTATCACAACAAGTTCAAGAGTAGTAGGATGAGGCATCCCCTCTTGACCGCGATCTCTAAATTTTCACAATGGGATACGCCCCTAAGCTACCAAGGCTTGCAACAATGCATTACCTTTTGCCTAGACCCGTAACTAGCAGAATTTGAAGAATTCGACTTAGTTACTTTATCCTCAAATTTGGGAAAATCATTTCGTTGTTCCCCATGGAATTTCAAATTCCATAATTTTCTCGGGTCTATTATAATTTTGAGTGACTACCGTGTACTTTTCCATTTAATCTGGAGATACGATTTTCATTCTTCTCCCTATCATATAAAATTAATTTATCTCCGTCACTCATTTAAATATCATTGCACGTGGTAACGTTGTCTCTGGTTGTGGCTTAAGCACTCCATCCGACATATTTATTCACTATGAATACTATACTCACACGCTCTGACTCCCTAAACTTTGTATTCCTCTCTCCTATCAAAATATTATTCGGAATAAATTCGATATTTCCATCTATTTCGTTTGTACCATACCGATTCGGTATTACTACTTGGTATTAGGTATTCCCTTATCACAGTAGCGGTATTCAAACTCTTGTCTTAATATCTGGCTATATATTTGTGAAACAAAATTTACATTACCATCAATTCTAATATGCAAATATTATAGCGCCTTGTGTTGCGAAGACATTTAAAATCTACCGCAACACGGGTATGAAAACTGCCTCTTACATGTTCGGCATTATATTAGTGGCATGGCATGGATATAAACCTAGCCTCTACACAATAAGTGCCAATTTAGTGCCGTAGCATAATATAAAACCGGCCCTTAACACAGTAAATGCTAGTTCAATACCTCGAAATGGGTATAAACCCTGCCCTCAGCACATTGAGTGCTGGTTTAGTGCCATAACATGGGTATGAACCCTGGCCCTATCACGCTGGGCGAAAAATGCAACCGTTAGGGCTTTAATCGTCGCACCAAATTAAGTATGAACCAGCTCTGAACACAACAGGCGACAAAATGAAACTGGCCCCCTTAGTTGGGCAACAAATGAGGCTTACTCTGGGTATAATTAGGGCAATTTTATTTAACTTGGTTTCACAAACAGATGTACAGATGGAACATTTGTATGAGAACCGCCAGAAGTCACTTACCAGGCTTGAAGTCCCATCCTCCCTACTTTCATAAGATCACCGGCTGAATTCGTAGAGCAATATGGGTAATGGAATGTTCGATAAAGAAATAAAATAGACACTATCTAAAATAATGGAAGTAGGATTCTATAATATGAGAGGAATATGCTAATATTTGTTAAATGAGAAGAATCTCCGTTCAAGTATATATTCTAAACATTTTTATTTATACTGATGTGAACCACACAAATAATGTTCTATCTCAACATGTGAGCAAAAGAAACAATTAAACTGACACAATTATATACATTATATGCCTTCTTTTCTTGAAATAGTCTTGGCATATTAATTCTTGGCGTACATCAATTAACTCGATCAACATACACTGATAAATGAGTTTATTTATTTTTATAAAAATGGATATTGAATGGTATCCTTTATTTATTAAACTCTCGTCACAAATGGATATTAAATATGGTTCCGGTACCGGGGATCGAACTCGAGCCTCCAGGGTAAGAACCGGATATCCTCTATTTGTTAGTCATGATTTGGATAGAGAGAAAAAAATTAACACAATATAAGCACATCTGTTATACACACGAGATTGCATTGCCGAGTATCGAACATGTGATCCATTTGACCACGACAAATGTATATTTACATTGAACACTTACGATGAACATACACGCTGAACACATATGTGCGTATCCTGGGTTTACCTAACATATTATATATTTAAAGAAAATCAGCCAAAGCTGGAATCAAACCCATCACCATAGTATACTTTGGGAAATAATAAAACACACAGAAACATACATATAAAAAATATCAAATACATTTACACAACACATCTTGAAGATATGGTTTAACCAAGCCATAATATTTGGTTAAATCTTCGCTCCAGCATCATTCGAACCAACAGGCTTCGGCTTCCAAGGTAAAAATTTTTGGACTCCAATCAGAGGCTAAATTAATGCTTAGCATGAGAAGGGATCTATCCTTCACAAAATCCGGAAATTATTCGTGTTACTCGCAACGTATAATTAGAATAGGATTGAGACTACTTTGGTAAATGAAAAGAGTTTGGCCCGTTAACATCGTTTTGCTGGAGACTGCAATGTTTGCTTGGCCTGCGGTCGACCGGCATATACCTGTCAATGACAATAACAGCTGTAACTAGTCCTGGGTTGCGGATACCATAAATCGTCCGTCACCCCTTCCTTTCATTTTCCTTACATATCATCTCGGCTTATTGTCAAGTATGTACTCACTTGAAAGCCATTATTTCTTATTACTCGTTATCTGGCTATATATTCAGCCCAATTTAATATCTCACAACAGCTATCATTATTTATTCTTCCTTATCACTCCAACAACATAACATGTTACAGCTTCGCCCTCTCATGTCTTGCCACCGTATCTCAATCCGTTCATTTAATTCATAGAGAAGACTCCATTATTTCAGGCTATTTAATTCTTCTCACAATTTCATATATAATTATAAATTAATTACACCTCGGTTTGGATCAACTCCAATGATTATCTAATATTATCCGGGATTACAAATACCTGAATCGCAAACGTATAATTTATATCCAAACTACTCTGAAGATCTTTACCAGACGAAGAAATATAAATCTAGCTAACTTGCCGTTCTTCCCAAAGATAGTTCATATAAGCTAAGAACTTTGAAGTCTATATAATAATTCATGCAAATGAATTTTTGTTAAATATCAATGATTATCTTAAAAATCACTTGATGATCCTAACTAATAATAATAAATCTTTCCCAGTCATACGCGCATAATGTTCCCTACATATTTAATATTTAATTATGACATTATAATATTTACAAATATTATTATTACTGGCATGCATCTCTCGTGTTTAGGGTATATAAAAGTATGTACTTAACACTTGGTGAGTAAGGCTTGCTGTCATCTAGGGTACATCTTAGATCTTTACACGAACATGATGAATATTCTTGTTCGTGGTAGTCCTTGGTTCTTCTTCATACGACGATCCATGACTTGAACTGCTGTTTTCTCAGTTGAATTTCGGGACGATCCTTGTAAAGCTGATCGCAGGCACTCAGGCGCGACTCTTGTAGGCTCCGAGTCTTGGGTTCGACGACCACTCACGAACACACAGAAAAATGGAGAATGAGTTATCAAATACTGTTTTATGCACTTTCAAAGGGGGGCCTACTTGTAACAAGATCCACTCTTAAATTGAAATAGATTAACGCAAGTAGTGATAAGTTGTAAAATCACTGTTCATTCCCTGACCGTCACACAGACTATCACAACGAATGTCCCTGAAGGATGCGAATATTAATTTTGTCAAAAACAGTTATTTAATTTTTGCTCAAAATGTCACTCGTTCTTAAATACTCAGGAGCGGTGATCATTAGCTCTCGTATATTAATTGACTGTCTCACCACGCCAAATAACCCGAAGCGTTTGCCCTCCGTTGGTGATTGCACCATAAGTTATAACTAACTATCTTCCACGATTGTGATGTTAAAATGCCAAATTAAGGCTTCTATTCGGCAATTATGTACATTAACTTGTACCACACGGCTTATTCCGTAAAAATATTAAATCACATTGATGTATTTCTTCAGTGGCACAACATTTGGTACACTGATATCCAAGTAACTGATATCCAGGTCCGCTTCTAATATGTTGAGCTGCAACTACACAGACGACAACAAGATAACGTGTTACCACTGCAGCTACACGAATGAGAATGAGATACAGTATCTGGGTCCAGGTCATACTTATAGCCTCCGGACAAATAGTCAGGGGGAGATGAAATATGTCGCTGCTCAAAATATAGGTCCGGTAATCGGAGTCTTTGAACGACGTGATAACAGTCGAATTAAAGCTTGTGACTTCTACTTTCTACTGAACATATGTGAAACCAAAGCGATCAGTAGGTTATTCATAATTTCCAAAGCGTCCTTTTAGAAAATCATGCGTCATGTTTCATCCAGAAATACCTCCCACTTTTTTCGACATGTTGTCAGATTTCAGTAGTCGCCTTTGATCTGCGTACTACTGTATGATAGGCGTCATTACTGATCCATGTTTAAAGTATTGTATTCATATGCATTGACAGTCAGCCTAAAATACATTGGTTCGAATGGGACCTGATTTATAAATTTAGAAAAATTATTTCATATAGAAGTATTCTTCTTCCTCTTTTTCGTAAATTATGGTGAGATGGTACTAATGAATGCGGTGTTGAATTTATAGTGGGCATTTATTTTTCAAAAGTTAACACACCTTAATTCGGCCGGGTCTCCAAAAACCTCCATCTCCATGCGTAGCGTTATCTTCTCTTCTCGCTCGCTCGGAAAGAGAGCGCGGTTTCAAGGTTAGCAATACTGCGTTGCCCTCTTCCCATTACAGCGTAGGAAAATACTCCTTCCGGACTGGCGCGTCGCGGATCATACCCCGGTTTGATATACAGAATTCTAACTACTGCATTATATGTCACAGGATGTTGAGGAAAACGGCATATATAATTAGCCAGACCTCCTAACATGTCCATAGCATGATGATGAACGGTCACAGTATGGATCGGTAAAACGAGTCTAAAAATTTAAATATTTAGGGGAATGCATACAAATAGGAGGATCAAACAAGGCGTCTAACGTAGAACGAACGGAAAAACTCCAGAAAGCATACAAACTCACATGGCACATTATAATAAGGAAATCATATCAGGGCAGGCCAAACTTAGACACTACAACACAGTCATATCACCAGAAGCATTGTATGGGTCAGAAACAACCTCAATTGGAGCATCAGGCATCATAGAGACAGAAAAAATAGAACGCAAAAATCTCAGAAAAATATTTGGACCTATACACAGAGACGGCATATTGATGACATTTTTACAGCGTTATGCCTATCTGCGAAGTGCGATAGATCTTATTTAGCCAATTTGATTGTTTTGTTCTTCCCAAATCTCTTCATCTGGGCACTGATAATTTTCCTCCGTTCTTCTGTACATGATTTATTTGTGCTGGCATTTTCTCATCAAAATTGTGGTTGTTGACTGCTTTTTTGAATTGGAGTCGATCTTGAATTATTTCATGCCGGATGCCAATTTCCTGAAGGACTTTTTCTATTTCACTAAGCAAGTTATTATTCAATATCATTGAGAGAGCAAGGTTGAGAATCCCTTTTTGAGAGCCTGTCATTGTTCATTCTGAGAATGTGTCCATAGAACTTGATAAAGCTTCCGAGACTTCCGTTTCACCCATATTCCCTCGAGTAGACAGGACCAAAAAATTTTCCTCAATATTTTCTTCTCCTCTTTCTCTGTGTTTTTAATAAGTGATCTACCTATTTATTATTATTATTATTATTATTATTATTATTATTGACAGTTATGTGTTTCTTGTGAGCTCTGGGAGAGCATTCTTTCTCATTATTTTAGACGCGTTTGCGAAATACTAACTGGGTTTGTAGAAGGCAGTTCAGGTTTAGGGAATGTTACTCCAGTGACGATCAACTTGTAGGATTCCAGCAAGATATGAAGGATATTTTAGGTTCAGAAGGTCAGATGGTCTGAATCGCTATTGACCTATCCAAGGCTCTTGATAAAGGTCTTTCGCGCGAGGCTGTGACCTTGCATCCGGGAGAGAGTGGATTCGAATCTCACTGTCGACAGCCCTGAAGATGGTTTTCCATTTTCACACCAGGCAAATGCTGGGGCTGTACCTTAATTAAGGCCACGGCCGCTTCCTTCCAACTCCTAGGCCTTTTCCATCCCATCGTCGCCATGAGACCTACCTGTGTCGGTGCGACGTAAATACACTAGCAAATAAAAAGATAGAGCTCTTGATACTGTACTCTTGATTGAGTACAATAGATCATGCGAGACTACTGAAGAAATGTATGGCCGTTGAATCCGGCAAAAGATGGTCGAATGGGTGGCTACATTTCTAGAAAATAGAACTCAGAAAATTAGAGCATGTTGTCATGTAACCATTAAGAGGGGTTCGGCAGTACAGTACTATTGAATCTGTACGTTTTCTTATATTTACGATACTAGCAGTTACCGGCGGCTTCCCTCGCATGGATTTCGTAATTTGATAAAGGTAATCATATCTCGGAATTGTACTAAGACATTATTTGAAAATCTCTAAAGTATAAAAACTCTCAGAAAAGCTAAGTTTCATTAACCCCAGAAACATTTTGTAAACCACGCTTGTGGTGTTACATTTTCGGGGTAAGACGACCATGCGACATAGAACTGTACATGTGCGAAACAGTCTTCTATCAAGTCGAAAATAAAAGTAAATACATGTTTCTTTATGATTAAAGGAGATTCCAAACACCTATTTCCACATCTGTAACATCTTCAGTTTTTGAGATATAAGTATCCTCATAAAAGGAATTCAACCCCTTTATCAGTCCTTCCCCATCCACACCCCGATCTAGGCTGATTTTCCAAAAACAAAAATACATGTTCCTTTATTTTTAAAGGAGACTCCAATGATCTTTTTTCACGTCTGTAACATCATCAGTTTTTGAGATATAAGTATCCTCATAAAAAGCATTCAACTCCTTTTTTCACTTCTTTTCACCCCATTAAGTGCCTTTTTCCAAGAACAAAAAGGTACATGTTCCTGTACTTTTACAGGACTTTCCAAAAATCAAGTTTCTTTTCTGTAACATGTTCAGTTTTTGACATATACTCTAGATATACCGGTACTCGTTTTAAAAATTCACACGCTTTTTCAATTATTTTCAGCACTTACGTGGATTTTCGAAAACAAAATATATATGTGTTTCATTATGTTTAAAGGAGATTCCAAATACCAGTTTACATTTCTGTACGCCTGTAACACCTTCAGTTCTTGAGATCTCTGTATCCTCATAAAAGGAATTCGACTTCTTTCCACTCCTCTCTCCCCTTGAGTGGACTTTACGAAAACGAAAAAAACCCGTGTCCCTTGATATTTAAAGGGAATTCAAAATATCAACTTTCACGTCTGCAATAGCTTCAGTTTTAAGATACAAGTATCTTCATAAACGTAATTCAACTCCTGCTTTACTTATTTTCAACACCCCTCCCTTTAAGTCGATTTTCCGAAAAGAAGAGAATACGTGTTTCTTTACTTTGAAAAAAGATTACTAATACAAATGTTCATGCCCGTAACATATTCAGCTTTTGAGATATAAGTATCCTCATAAAAAGAATTCCACTCCTTATTCACTCCACTCCCGCCCTATAAGTTGATTCCTCTCTCCTCCAAAAATGCGCGTTTATTTTTAAAGGATATTCCAAATACAAATGTTCATGACTGTAACTTTCAGTTTTTGAGTTATAATTTTCTCCATAAAAGGAATTCAATTTTTTCACTTCCTTTCACCCACCCTCTCAAGTGAATTTTTGAAAAAAAAATACGTGTTTCTTTATTTATAAATGAGCTTCCAAATACCAATTATCACGACTGTAACATCTTCAGTTTTAAGGTATATGTAACCTCATAAAAGGAATTAAACTCCTTTTTCACCCCCCCCCCCCCACCTTCAAGTAAATTTTCCCCCAAAATGCATGTTTATTTATTTTTAAAGGAGATTCCAAATACCAATTTTCACACCAGTAACATTCAGTTTTTGAGATATAAGTTTATCCCTAGAAAGAATTCATTTTTTCACTCCCTTTCACACTCCCCTTAAGTGAATTTTCCGAAAACAAAAAGCGCGTGTTTCTTTATTTATAAAGGAGCTGCCAAATACCAATTATCACGACTGTAACATCTTCAGTTTTTGAGACATATGTATCCTCATAAAAAGAATTCAACTCCGTTTTCATCCGCCCACTCCCTCCAAGTTGATTTTTCCCCCACCAAATTGCGTGTTTCACGATGCTCAAAGGAGATTCCCAATAACAATTTTCAAGTTTGTAACATCTTTAGTTTTTTATATAAGTATTCTCATACAAATAATTCAACTAATTTTTCGATTCTTTCACTATCCACCTTTAGTGAATTTTCCGAAAACAAAAGAATACCTGTTTCTTTATTTTCTAAGGAGATTCCAAATACCGGGTACCAATTTCCACGTACTCAGCATCTTTAGTTTTTGACATTTAAGTATCCTCATACAAAGAATTCAACTCATTTTTCAATTCTTTCTAACCCCCACCCCAAGTGGATTTTCTGAAAACAAAAACTGTATTTCTTTAATTTTACAGGAGACTACAAATACTAATTTTCAAGTCTGTAATATGTTACGTGTCTGAGATAATTTGCAGATATAGTCTTTTTTTTTATTCACCCCGCTTATCATATCTGTTCACCGCCTATATATTGGATTTTGCAAAAATACAAAAACACGTGTTTCTTTACTATCAAACGAGATTCCAAATACCAATTTTCATGTCTGTACCATCTTCAGTTTTTGAGATGCAAGTATCCTCATAACCGGTATTCAACCCATCCCCCCCCCCTTTTACCTCCCCTTTAATGGGATTTTCCAAAAAACAAGAAAAACTGCGTTTCTTTATTTTTAAAAGAGTTTCCAAATACCAATGTTTACGTCTGTAAACTTTTAAGTTTTTGAGATACAGATATGCTCATTTAAAACGTTCATCCCCCTTTTCACCCCTTGGCGACGGAATATCCAAAAATCCTCCCTTTGTGAGCACCTACACTCTAATATAAATGTATCCCTAAAATATAATTTCTTTATGTCCAGTAGTTTTGGCTCGGCGATGAAGAATCAGTCAGTCAGTCAGTCAGTCAGTCAGTCAGTCAGTCAGTCAGTCAGTCAGTCAGTCAGTCAGTCAGTCAGTCAGTCAGTCAGTCAGTCAGTCAGTCAGGACATGTTATTTTATATATAGAGATAAGTAAAGAACTGGAATCACCGAGGGAGTCGGCTGTGCGGTAATGGTCGCACAGCTGTGAACCACCCTGTCGGCAGCCCTTAAGATGGTTTTCCGTGGTTTTCTATTTTCACATCAGGCAAATGCTGGGTCTCTTCCTTTCCACTCCCAGCCCTTTAATATCCTATAGTCGCCGGTGCGACATGAAGCAAATTGTAAAAAAACTGGAATCACAGATACTGTATACAGTAGTAAATAAGTGAGATGTAAACCAGGGATGGCAACAGGCGTGTCAATTAAAGTATTGTTTGTTACTGTCTAGTGTGCCTGAAACTCCCTTCATTTCACTTATTTTACGTATTAGACTGCATTACATATAAATCCATTCGATTTAATGATTCATGATTTTATTTTGCAAACGTCACTGAAAATTACATTACAAATCAGGTAAATTTTGAGAATAAGATATATTTTTGCTTTAACCTAATACAATTTGTGGAAAATGTGGCCATTGAATTAATTTTTTTCTGCTATTGGCTTTACGTCGCACCGACACAGATAGGTCTTATGGCGACGATGGGACAGGAAAGGGCTAGGACTGGGAAGGAAGTGCCCGTGGCCTTAATTAAGGTACAGCCCCAGCATTTGCCTGGTATGAAAATGGTAAACCACGGAAAACCATCTTCAGGGCTGCCGACAGTGGGGTTCGAACCTACTATCTCCCGAATACTGGATACTGGCCGCACTTAAGCGACTGCAGCTATCGAGCTCGGTATTGAATTAATTATGACATACTGCTTTATTAAAGCTTAATGTTTAAATATGCAATGTTGGTAGATTTCCGACCAATTTATTACATGTTTTAAATATCAAAATATGTTAGTGTGTTGCGCGGCACGCGTGTCATAGGTTCGCCATCCCTGACCGAGATGGACAGCGGACAATGGTATGATGATAAACGGAATGAAAATTCAGGTTGTACGTTTCACCAGGAGGGAATTTCCTCTCAGATTTAATTACAGTATTGATGATGTGATGGTACCACATGGGGATCATGATCTTGACTGGTTGTAAAGAAATGTTACAGATTTCTTCACATGGTTATTATGAGAGTATTTACGGATTGTAGTATTGTGTATTAGTCTCTGGTAAGACCCCAACTAGAGTATGGTTCCAGTGCATGTGATCCTCACCAGGATTACTTGATACGTGAACTGGAGAAGATCCAAAGGAAAGCAGCACGATTTGTTCTGAGTGATTTCCGACAAGAGAGTAGTGTTAAGAAAATGCTGCAAACATAGGGCTGGGAAGACTTGGGAGTAAGGAGACCAGATGCTCGACTATAAAAAGCGGTATATTGCGTGCTCTCAGCGGAGAAATGGCGTGGAAAGACAACAGTAGTGGAACATTTAAAGCTCCGAAAGATAATAACATGAAGGTAAAGTTGGAATTCAAGAGGGCAAATTGAGACAAATACTCTTTTGAAGTAGGGTTCGTAATAATTTATCGAGGGAAATGTACGATGAATTTCCATGTTCTTTGAAATCATTTAAGGAAATAATAGGTAAACCATTTATGGGGAATCGGCCACCTAGAGGACAGTCCAAAATGAAAATCAATAATGGTGTATTCTTCTTCTCTTCTTCTTATTATTATTATTATGACTGCACAGACTGATAAGCACTTGTCTGAAGCTCCTATATTCCCCAACCAGCTACGACATACAGGTCGGACCAGTGGTTGTCACTCAAGGCCACGTTATTGGCCCATCACTGAACAGCTGTCCAAGCAATCACTAATTAGTGACTTGCAGGATTCTGTTCTTGTCAAGGCAAACTTGTGTTGTAGCGACATTTAGATACTAATAACAAGGTCTCAGACATCGCCAAGTTATCGTCAAGAGGCATCGTTCACTAAAAAGGAAGAGAATACAGAACCACTTGAAAATATATTGCGAACAGACGGAATGCCAGTCTCAAGAGGCGGCAAAATGTATTAATAACAGCGAGTATACGTCTTGCTTCAAGAAACGAGGATGTTTCTGGTCACACACACACACACAGAGAGAGAGAGAGAGAGAGAGAGAGAGAGAGAGATAAAGAGGGAGATAATTTTTTTGTTTAATTCCTTAGCTTGAATATTCTAAAACGTGGTACAAAAAAATATTCACATTAATCCGCTTTGGCTGCTGCTCTACACTGTTGCTACATTGGTAACATTTCTGGAAGCCATGCAATAAATAGTAATAGTAATAATAATAATAATAATAGACCGAAGAAAGAAAGGAACAACACCGGGGAAGGAGACAGTTGAGATGAGGTGGTCCTTACTTAGTCTAAACGGCATGAGTGAAAAATAATGGCTTTACGTCCCACTAACAACATTTACGGTTTCCTGAGGCGCGGAGGTATCGGAATATTGTCTCGGAGGATTTGTTTTACTTGCCGGTAAATCTACCGACTCGAAGGCTAGCGTATTGTATCTTCAAACACCACCAGCGTGAGCGAACTTGCGCTCAGTGGGCCGCACTGCAGGAAGCTATCTTCCGCTTACCTCGTGGCGATGCGTTACTTTTGTTTCTTTATCTCCTGGTATCTCTGAAATCTGACAAAATTGTTAGTGGGACGTAAAATATTATTATTATTATTATTATTATTATTATTATTATTATTATTATTATTATTATTATTATTATTTGCTCGGTATAGGCCATCTAGTGACAACGTTCAGCAATTATATTAGCTTTCTTCATCCTTCCACTTGCTGGTATTTTACTTTCCTCATTCCAGGCGTTGTTGGAAAATCTTTCACATTTCGAGTTGTTGTCTCAATCTTTGTCTATTCTGTACGTCAGTCTCCCGAATGTTGGTTTCTTTCATACTTTCCCGTATCTCTAGTATCCAGGTGCATACTCTCTTTGAGTTGTTGCTGAAGTGGTAGAATAGTCTCTCGGTTAGCCTATTGTCACTCGTTCTTATTAAGAGTCCGTAAAACATGTCTTCTTTTTTTCAATGTATCCGTTATTCTCCCAGTTTTTCTTTATAGTTCTTCGCTGCTTCTCTCAATGTATATATCATCTATCTTACGTGCAAGTAAGACTTTTCTCAATAGTTTTCTTTCTTCCTTATGGTTCAAGATGTGGGTTACTGTAGTCACGTCCTAGTTCATGAACCATGAGCAACAGCTGAGTGGCCTAGTAAGTGGTCCTGAGAGTCGGGATACCACTTGCTATGGAATGGGAGTGGGCAGCTCGGACATATTCTGAGTCATGGCCGTCCTTGTACTCAGGCGGCTAGGACTATACAATCCACCGGTGGTCCATAACCCGTTAGGGGAGAGGTCCTCACTGAGAATATACGTAATTAGGGGTGGCATCCTGTTCACAGAATGTTGACCGAGCACGCTCAGAACATATTAAGCAACCCTCGGACCTGTGTGAGTAACGGAGCCCCACTCCCATTTGACAGGCGAGGGACTCCTTGGAAACAACGTGGCGAACGAAATCGAATTCGATGGGGAGCTATCAATACTAACGTGGCTTGTAGAAGAAAGAAAGTAGAGCTGGCTGAGTCAGCGAAGAGGATGTGTCTGGATGTGTTAGGAGTTAATAACGTTCGGGTAAGGGCAGATAAGGAGGAAGAGATAGGAGATTATAAAGTGTACTTGACGGGTGTTAGAAGGGAAGGGCAGAGTACGGGGTAGGGCTGTTTATCAGGAATACCATTGCACTCAACATAGTTTCTGTTAGGCACGTAAATGAGCGAATGATGTGAGTAGATTTGTCAGTTGCAGGATTTTTTTTTTTTTTGCTATTTGCTTAACGTCGCACCGACACAGATAGGTCTTATGGCGACGATGGGAGAGAACAGGCCTAGGAATGGGAAGGAAGCGGCCGTGGCCTTAATTAAGGTACAGCCACAGCACTTGCCTGGTGTGAAAGTTGGAGACCACGCATAACCATCTTCAGGGCTGCCGACAGTGGGGTTCGAACCCACTATCTCTCGTACGCGAGCTCACAGATGCGCGCCCCTAACCGCATGGCCAACTCGCCCGGTGTTGGAGGAATTAGGACGAGAATTGTCTCAGTGTATTCACCATGTGAGTGCGCAGATGAGGATGAAATTGACAAGTTTTATGAAGCATTGAGCGTAGTCAGGGTCGACAGCAAGGATAGGATAGTGCTTATGGGCGATTTCAATGCGAGAGTTGGGAATAGAACTGAAGAATACGAAAGGGTGATTAGTAAATGTGGGGAATATATGGAAGCCAATACGAATGGGAAGCGTTTGCTGGACTTCTGTGCTAGTATGTGTTTAGCAGTAACAAATAAATTTATCAAGCATAAGGCTATTCACCACTACACATGGGAGGCTAGGGATACCAGATCCATAATAGGCTATATCTTAACCGACTTCGAATTCAGGAAATCTATTAGGAATGTACGTGTTTTCGGGGATTTTTCGATGATACAGACCACTACCTGAACTGTGGTGAACTAAGTATCGCTAGGCCTAGGATGGAGAAAGTTCGAATCCTCCAAGCTAGAAATATAGAATGGAAACAACTCTCTTCAGTTCCCATATTCCTTATCATGCCGTACTGGGGGACTATGGGATTAAGGGCAGATTATTAAAACCCATCAAAGGCATATGTTGGTAATTGTATCGGCATATGCAAAAAGGTGATATGTGACATTTTTTCAAATGTGATATTATTAATGCAATAAACTTCAACAGGGTACATACAAAACCTGTGCAAAAACCGGACATGTTACGAGGTTGATTATGTGTTTGTCCAATCAGAAGGTACCTTACTAACTAACAACCCATGCTGATCCTATTATTCTATGAAGCCATTTTATCCCTGCCTTCAGACTATACTTCACCACTTCAGGTAATTGTACGTAGACGAAAGAAACAGAGTGAAACAAATAGTTGTTGAATCCAAAAGTAAGTCGTGAGGAGATTTTGGTAATTCAGGTGAACTGATAGTAGATCCCAGTGAACTACTGGACAGGTGTAAGGAGTGTTTGTAAAAACTTCTCAACGTAAAAAAGGAAATTATTCTGGTGACGTTGCGAACAACCGTGCTCAGCGGGATTTCTTCTTTCTTTTTTTTACAAGATTTTCGCTTTTCCCCATCTATATACACAGTTATTCCTATGCATTCCCTTGCTGTTTCTACTACAGCATCCCTGTATGCCACCCATTCACTTTCTATATCCTGAGCCTGCTTACTGTCCACTGTTCGAAACCTCTCACTAATCATATCCATGTACTTCTGTCTGAACATCTTGTAAAAAGAAGGCGTGTCAGAATTGGCTCGAAACAAGGAGTGATGCAGACAGGAAATTGTACGTAGACGAAGGAAACAGAGTGAAACAAATAGTTGTTGAATCCAAAAACAAGTCGTGGGGAGAATTTGGTAATTCAGGTGAATTGATAGTAGATCCCAGTGAACCACTGGACAGGTGTAAGGAGTGTTTGGAAAAACTTCTCGACGTAAAAAGGAAATTTTTCTGGTGACGTTGCGTACAACCGTGCTCAGCGGAAGGAAAGCAATGAAGTTGATGAAATTATACGGTACTTGATGAATTGGAAAGGAAGGTAAATAAACTCCCTTGTCATAAAGCGGCAGGAATAGACAAAAATAGACCTGAAGTGGTGAAGTATAGTTTGAAGGCAGGGATAAAATGGCTTCATAGAGTAATAGGATCAGCATGGGTTGTTAGTTAGTAAGGTACCTTCTGAATGGACAAACACATAATGAACCTCGTAACATGTCCGGTTATTACACAGGTATTGTATGTACCCTATTGAAGTTTATTGCATTAATAATATCACGTTTGAAAAAATGTCACATATCACCTTTTTTGCATATGCTGATACAATTATCAACATATGCCTTTGATGGGTTTTAATAATCTGCCCTTAATCCCATAGTCCCCCAGTACGGCATTATAGGGAATGAATATGGGAATTGAACAGAGTTGTTTCCATTCTATATTTGATACATTAAAATAGATATTCAGTTCCTAGCGTTTCCAGTAAAATTTCACTTTTGTCACATGTCACCTTTTTTACATATGCCGATTCAATTGATCTGCACTTAGAATTGCGGGTAGCTTGAGTTCTTGGTTGAAGGAACTTCCAGGGATCGGATAAGGCTGCAGTCATTCATCTCTGTTGTTCTTAGTTAACATGGATCATCTAATGAAAGGAGGGATTAGGTTAAGTGGAAATGTAGTAAGGAGTCTGGCCTATGCTGATGAGTAGTACGGGCTAGGCGGGCTCTGAAACATGGCGTCAGAATGTTTTCTGCTGAGTCGGCACCCGAGGTCATTGACACATAGTAGTGTAAATATGGCAGTTCTGAACAAAGGTCACTGACCCCTAGTATAGTAGTTGTGCAATGCCGATTCTCAGATTTTGCATAACAGAGCGAGCCTAACATCACAGACGCCCTCTTGGTAGGCCTAACCTCACTTTTACGACCAGTTGCCCTTCCTGACGCGGATTTTGCTTAAGAGAACGAGCCCAACATTACAGGCGCCATCATGGAAGGGGCCTAACTTCATTTTTACGGGCAGATACCCTTCCCGACGTGCACAGTCACCATCTTAGAGGGGCCCCAACCTTACAGGGCGTAGTTTTACGGGCAGATGCCCTTACCGACGTGACAGTCGCTATCTTGGAGGGGCTAACATCACAGGGCCTAGTTTTACGGGCAGATGCCCTTCCCGACGTGGACAGTAGCAATCATGGAGGGTCTAACCTTAGTTTTACAGGCAGGTGCCCTTCCCAACGTCAACAGTCGCCATCTTGGATGGGCCTAACCTCACTTTAACGGCCAGATGCCCTTCCCGACGTCATCTTGAGTAGTTGGCAATGGGGAATCTCGTGACGCTATCTTGAGTAGTAGGGTAATGGGGATTCGCATAAGATAGCACACCTAACCACATGGAGGAGGCTAACAACACAGGGCCTAGTTTAATGATCAGATGACCTTCCCGACGTCATCTTGTTTAGTAGGGCCATGGGGATTCTCGCGACGTCATCTTGAGTAGTAGGGCAACGGGGATTCGCATAAGAGAGCACACCTAACCACAAGAGGGTTCTATACTCACTTTTACGGCTAAATGCCCTTCCCGTCTCCATTTTGGAGGGGCCTAACTTCACAGAGCACAGTTTTAAGGTCAGAGACCTTCCTGTTACTATTTTGATCCTCCTACTAGAGAGGGCAAATAGTTTTATGTCTTCATCCGACAGTGACGAACAAGTCTAAACATGTATAACTATGAAGACGTGGTCTTATGCTTAAGGCTTTACGTCTTCATCCGACAGACTGTCTCCGACGGAACTGAGCAAGTGCGATACAAAGATTATTCTGTTTTTAACATACAGCGATGACGTCGACATGGCTATGCATATTTAGATTGTTCGTTATCAAGGTTAGTCTCTAGTAAAATCAAGCCTATATAGATGGAATGTGTGCGAATACTTTCGATAGGTGGCAAACGAATGCAATAAGTAGAACATTTTGTATTTAATGAAATATTTATTGTATAATTAAAAAATTAAACAATCTACTACCGGTTATACAACAGTCTTGGTTATGCTGCCGACAGGGTTGCTGTACTCCTTAACAGCTTACTGCAAAGAGGTAGCATGCTTCCGAAGTTGTAATGCCCCCTGCAACATTCAAAACTTTTAAAAAAATTATTTTTTATGAAATATATTATACTATGTATGTTATGCTTTACAAAAGTTAATGCAGTTCTTACCTTGTTGTTATTCATGTGTTTTGTTCCTTTGTGAATTTTTATCAGGTACTGTAATAAAGGGAAAATGTGCATCCATACACTGTGTACAGTCTTCAATCTTTGGATTAGGCCCATCCCAATCATCATCACCATTCTTACCTCGATGCTTGTAATGACGTTGACAGGGTCTGCATTTAGCTACATCGATTGAAATCTTACTGTAGAGAGGAAGGATGTCCCAAAAACCATTTACGAAAGGAGCAGCGTACGTAGGTAAAATTCCTGGTGGTAAACATTGAATCAGATGTTTTGGCATCTTATATAAGGTTCCATGTTTATAGAACATCTTAATAGCCTCACTTACTTGTGTGAAATAAATAAGATGTTGCGTATTAGCATGCGAAAAGCACGCGCATTCACAGTTGTGTTTCTTATCAAACCGTGTAGACCTTTTCTTCTTTCTGTTCCATAGCATATGTTGTAGAAGCACACACTAATGTTCTTGATAAAGGGCTATCCTTATTTATAGTCTTGTAACAATATTCGTTAGCGGATGTTAAGTAACATCACTCATATGATTAATAAGACAATAGGCTGTTGTGTTAGCAGGAATGTTTTCATATGTTTCAAATTCTAAACGAATATTGACAGCAGATACTTTTATAGATTCTTCATGATAAGAGCAGTCTATAACTACAATGGGTGTTTTATTTATAAATTCTTCAGGCGAAAATAGCGGACGACCTTCTTTCTGATAATACGATGGTTGGAATTTACAAAACATGTCATAGAGCGACGCAAAATTATTTTTCTCAAAATGAATGTCCATGTTTTCGTATGGATACGTAATTCCGTTGAGATCTAGTCGGATATTTCTTAATTTCTTAATTTCTTAATTTACAGTGATCAAACTGTGAGCTACCTTTTTCATGGTTGAATTTACGATGGATTTGAAATCCAAAAATAATATACAAAGGCTTTTCAGTAAAACGTGATGTTTTAACAGCCCAGCTATGCTTGTTTGTAGGTGGTAACACAGGACATCCATGCAGCTCCCAACTTCGAAAACGTAAAGGTAATGGTATATCATTTTCTACAATGTGGAGCAATCAAAGTTTTTCTTGATCAGCTAATGTTACATGTGGAATCCTCCACAAAGTACGATGAAGTGTAAGTTTCGAGTCTACTGGTGTTTCTGCTGCTTTAAGAGAATTGTAATCACTCCGATCACGGATCAGAATTAGCTTTTGGTTTGCGTTGATTATAATACGTGTAAAGTCTTCTGCGAAGCCAAGAATATGTTTCAATGATAACAATCCTCTAAAAGGTCCGTCCTGATTAGTCATCCACTTGTAAGTAGCTTTTGGACACCATTCTGCTATCCGTAAAAGATTACTTTCTTCCTCACAAAAAGAAGGGTAGAGTTTCATTGCACTTGTAACACCAACATTCTTCGATCTAGCTATTTCGATATTATTTGTTCATATCGCGCCTCAGAAAAGAGAAAAGCTAGAACATGGTTGTTTAGTTGAGATGTGCTTGGCCCACTTCCATCTGACTTGTCTAGTCGTCCTTCAATATAGAGGTAGGGTGTATACATCTTGCTGAATAATGATAAAGCGAATTTCATCATTACTATTGATTCCAAACCTAACAGGGTGATAAGAATGGAGCTCACTTCGTACTACACCTTCATGAGTTTCTACTGTGCTCATAATGTCTAGCATTTCTTCCATTTTGTTATAGTAGCGTATAACCTAAATCTTGGAGAATCTTCTTTTGGTTATCCGTAAACTCCATGAGTCTTCGCAAACATGTAGTATGTCTTCGGAATATAAACCGTGTTTTATAGATGTTTTTCATACTGGTTTAAGATGAAGTTTGTAAGCTACGTACGTGTGCCGATCTAAATTAATAAGCTGATTATGTTTACTTACAAGCCTAAGGGTGATGTTACTAATGTGTTTTACAGACACAGAATGAAAAAGAACTACTGACGGTTTCTCACGAATAGTATATACACGTTCCTCTGTAATAATAAAGTCATGTAGGACGTGTGAAGCTTTTTCATTACTACTCAAGTCTGTAATAATATTACAAGTAACGTCGTTTTCTTTTACTATTTGATGTATTATAACTGGCCCATCGGGATGTGGGAAGACAAATATTTTACTCACACTCATTACTTCTTTAAATGGTATACGCTTCGAGAATATTTACGTTTTCGCAATGTCACTCTATCAAACGATGTGCACCATTCTACAAATTGTAATGCACGATCTGGTTAAAGATGGAATAAAATATTTTGAATTTAATTCACATGAGCAATTATCATCACCGTTTGATGTGCTTCCCAATTCTCTTATGACCTTTGACGATGTCGCAACAGAACAGCAAAACGTTATTCGAGCATACTGATTGCATCCACTTATGTCAAACCTATTCTCCTGTGCCTAAGCAGTTGATACGCGACAACGCAAATATTTTTCGGCAAGATGAGCGCAACATGCGGCATGTGTATGATGTTCATGTTAACACTGATGTGACATTCAAAAACTTTAAACGTATGTGTGCTACATGTTGGTCATCACATCGTTACGGCTTTTTAGTTATTGATAAAGATTGATGTTCAGTATGGACGACATCGCGTGGGTTTCGATCATTTTATGTGCAATAACACAGAATTACATTTACCACTTGATCAAAAGCCACCATCATGTTAACACCTAGCAAGGAGAGTACAAAACATAATCCGTGCTCGGAACAATATTCGACGGAAATTTGAAGAACTTTAACGTATTCAAGCAGACACTGATTTATTTTTGAAAACACAACTAGGTACACCACTGAACCGATCGGTATTAATTCTACTTCGCTGCCGCAGTCTACTACAAGTTTTATTTCTAAGCACAAATCATATGATATAGAGAAGCATGAACAAGGAAAGCATGAAGAAGAAGAAGAAGAGAAGCAGGATGAGGAAGAGGAGAAGCAGGATATGGATGAAGAAGTGGGTGAGGAAGAAGAACTTAACGATACTTCACCATCTAGGCGTGTTAAGTTTTTAATTACAGATATTATTGCTGAAACATCTACTACATCAACACAAGATCTACCTTCTTTGTCTTAGGTTATGATCACGCCTGAGTATCGCAATCAGTTTAGAACTTCTATTCGAAATATCTATGGAACTCCCTTTGCTCCTTATATAGAAAGACTCTTTACAGGACAAACTGACACAACCTACGGGTTTCGCTATGAAGACGACTGTTTCTGGATCGGAAATGCAAATGTTAAGATTTATAGCAACAGACTTATCGTAAAAAGGTGTTACCTATAAACCTACTAAAGGACACTTAGAACTTCTTTTCTCACGAATACCTGACAAGGATATAATTTTACAAGATGATCCTAAAAATATAAAGCAATACTTTTTGCTACTGACGCAACACGACGTAATTACAAGAGAACAGAAGCTGTAAATGAAAATAAGAGTCACAAGAATCGTGAGTTTATTTCTAAGCTGTTTCTGTCACACCAACCAACTGCACTTGGTCTTAACGTTATATAGAGCCTTTGTTGCCGTATGTAGGTGTAATGTACTGGAATAACCCTAACTTACTCGTTGAACGATTACAACTTCCAAGAGCATCGTAAGATGCTGGTCGCACAGGTCACGAATCAGAAATTCTCGAAATAGAGAGAGAATTACGACATGCGGGTATTGTTCAGTAATGGTTCGTCAAGATAAGATCTTACCTGTGAAGGTAAGCATCGCACACGTGTTACATAAACCAGCACGTCGCATCTACTGTCGCAGACGCGTTATTACACGTGAAAAAGATGATCTCTGGCAAGTTGACTCAGTAGAAATAATCCCATATGCCTCTAGCAATAAGGGGTATAAGTATCTACTTACTGTCATCGGTGTGTACTCTAAGTTTGCTTTTGCACAACCTGTGCATCTAAGACAGCAGTTCAATTCAAAGACGCATTTAAACATATTGTTGAAGAAACGAAACGCTGCCCAAGGCTTCTTCAAACCGATCAAGGGTTTTTACAAAAAGGGTTTTTCTTCTTACCTGAAGTTACTTGGAATTCATCACTACTCTACTTTCAGCAATCTTAAGGCAAGTGTTGTAGAACGCTTTATTTGTACACTCAAAACAATGATGTGGCGAGAATTTACATCTCAAGGTTCATATCGTTGGATTGATCTGCTACCTAGACTCGTGTCTACCTGCAAAGATACACCACACCCCACTATCGGGACAAAAGCCACGTCTTGTTACGAGGAATACACACGCCTGGATGCTATTCATGTCGTATTAAAAACGGCTGATCTGCGCTGCCATCGCTTTAAAGAGGATGATTACTTTCGCATCAGCAAAAGGATACACCCCTTACTGGAGCACAGAAATTTTTCAAACCAGGAGTGTGAAGCTTACTAATCCAGTTACGTATTTAATTCGCGATCTCGGAGGACAGGCTATTGAAGGAGAATTCTACATCGAAGAACTGCAGAAAACAAATTATCCTGATCGCTATTTAATCGAACGTGTTATTCGACGTTGTGGAAATAAACTGTATGTCAAACGGCTTGGTTTTAATAAGAACAAAAATTCATGGATTAATGGAGGATGTACTTTCAATCTTGTGTTTTTTATTCTCGAGCCTCTACCTCTCCTTTCTTCTACGTCATAAGACAAGATTAAACTTGCAAGTCAACATTATTACCACCAAATAATTTAGAACATGCTGTAGGGCAGGGTTAACATTAAAAAATTAAACAAGACCTGCAATATGTTTCACAATTCGTATTTATTTTATAATATATACATTTTCTTTCATCAAGTAAATCTGTTTTGTCCTTTCTTTCATACATTATTATACTGGCTTCGCTGTTTAATGCCACTACCTATTAACAGTTTTCCTTTCACTGCACCGGCAACGACAAGTGCTGCTATCTTCTCAGCAACTGAAGCATTAGGCGACGACACACGCTGCATAGCTTTACGAAGCAGATTTTCATCAGCCACATGTCTTAGTTCAGAATTGTTTTGGCGATAAGCAATGTCACGCTCTTTGAAGCCAGCATCTAACATATTAATACCAGGATGACCGCGTGCCAAGCGGAAGTCAAGTCGAGTTTCAGGGCCGCAGTACTGGTAACTAGGAAGATGAAGCTCAAAGGGAAGAAGATCAACCACCTTATTGATGAGTCCATGTCCAGCGTGCTTCCTCACCTTTCTGCCAGCACGTTTCTTCACCTTTTTCTGCGACAACTGGTTTACTCTCTTCGCAGCCATAATAAGTGTTTATAAGCGATGACAACTCGCTAGTTTCAGGTCCGTGATACAGTTAATGAGTTGACATGTACGACACTGTCTCACTAAAGGTTTCCTAGCTGAACTTACTTGTTCATGATGTAAACTACACGTTTGAAGCTCTGACAAAACAGGATATTGAGTCCACTCACGAGGGACCTTATCCCAGATCTTCTTTACAGCATTCGCAGCTACAAAATTTAAAAAAAGCCTTTGGTAATGCATTCAACACTTCTTCAGTAAAAGTGTTTAGTTTCTTTTTGCATGCATAAAACTTTAAGATTGCCTTTTCAACTACGTTACACTTAGTATCATTCGGAAATGACATGATGTATTTACTCTACAAATGTTTCCTTAGCACTGACTTAATTACGACACTGGAATTGATGTATGTTGTTCACCTCCCGGCATGCATTCCAACATAACCAATCAAAGAGCATGCACACATGTCGTAAAGACTTTTTAATTGTTTCTCCACTATGCTCCTTGAGAGGAGTTTTGAATCATGCATGTCGATAATTTCACACGATGATGGTAGATAATCACGCAACCATTCCTTCTTTTCACAATCCTTTAAAAAGAAGATCAGCTCTTGACTAATTATTGTTCATGATTAAAGAGAGAAAGCGATAAGGTGTTCTTTTTTCTTCCCACTGGAGACCTACATTTTTTCAATCCATTGAGTCTGCTTTTGTCTTCATCTGTTTGCAAACAGGAAGGCAAAGGTGGGCTAAATTCTAAACAAACGAGCTTTGGTGCCCACAACACAGAGCAATCCAACACAGCCACCTCTATAAACAGAAATTTGTTTCCGTTTAATTTGAAGCCTTGTACATCAACTATTAATGTTGTTGTCATGATGGAATAAAGCGCTCTACTCTCTATCACAGTATCTCGGAGACTAAAGAAAACTTCTCACTCATATCATCTTTAAAGGCTTGAGCTTACCAGGGAGTAACCTTGTTAACTAACAAGTCTAAACATGCCTAACCATGTCGACGTCAACGCTACATCTGGAAAACATAATAATCTTAGTATGGCACGTGCTCAGTCGGCATGTCGACGTCACCGCTGCATGTTAAAAACAGTATAATCTTAGTATGGCACGTGATTAATCCCATCGGAGACAGTCTGTCGGCCGGAGGCGTAAAGCCTTAAGCATATGATCACATCGTCAAATTTATACATGTTTAGACTTGTTCGTCACAGTCGGATGAAGACATAAAGCTATTAGTCCACTCTAGTAGGAGGATCAACACAGTAACGGGAAGGTCATCTG
Organism: Anabrus simplex; assembly: GCF_040414725.1. NCBI lineage: Eukaryota > Metazoa > Arthropoda > Insecta > Orthoptera > Tettigoniidae > Anabrus > Anabrus simplex. Next base: position 41,871,261 of record NC_090266.1, on the reverse strand, counting down.
ACCATAAAACTGTGTCCTGTGTAGTTATGCCCTCCAAAACGGCGTCGGGAAGGACATTTACCCGTAAAAGAGAGGTTAGACCCCTCTATGTGGTTAGGTGTGCTCTCTGATGCGAATCCCTATTGCCCTACTACTCAAGATGGCGCCGCGAGAGTCCCCATTGCCCTACTAAACGAGGTGGCGTCGGGAAGGGCATCTGACCATATAACTAGGCTCTGTGTAGTTAGTCTCCTCCATGTGGTTAGGTGTGCTCTCTTACGTGAATCTCCATTGCCCTACTACTCAAGATAGCGTCGCGAGAATCCCTATTGCCCTACTACCAAAGATGTCGTCGGAAAGGGCATCTAGACGTCAAAGTGAGGTTAGGCTCCTCCATGAGGTTAGGCTTGCTCTCTTACGCGAATCCACATTGCACTACTACTCAAAAAGGCAACGTGAGAATACCCATTGCCCTACTACTCAAGATGGCATCGGGAAGAGAATCTAGCCGTTAAGGTGAGGTTAGGCTCCTCCATGAGGTTAGGCTTGCTCTCTTACGCGAATGCACATTGCTCTACTACTCAAAATTGCGACGTGAGAATACTCATTGCCCTACGACTCAAAATGGCGTCGGGAGGAGCATTTTGCCGTTAATGTGAAGTTAGAACCATCCAAGATGGAGACTGTTGACGTCTGGAAGGGCTTCTGCCCGTAAAACGGAGGTTAGACACCTCCCAGATGATGACCGTCCACGTTGGGAAGGGCATCTTCCCGTAAAACTAGGCCCTGTGAGGTTAGGCCCTCCAAGATGGCGACTATCTACGTCGGGAAGGGCATCTGCCCGTAAACTACGCCCTGTATGGTTAGGCCCTTCCAAGATGGCGACTTTCCACGTCGGGAAGGGCATCTTCCCGTAAAACTGAGGTTATGCCCCTCTAAGATGGCGAATGTGAGGTTAGGCTTGCTCTCTTAAGCAAAATCCGCGTCGAGAAGGGCTTCTGCCCGTAAAACTGAGGTTAGACCCCTCCCATATGATGACCGTCCACGTTGGGAAGGGCATCTGCCCGTGAAACTAGTCCCTGTGAGGTTTGGCCCTCCAAGATGGCGACTATCTACGTCGGGAAGGTCATCTGCCCGTAAAACTACGCCCTGTATTGTTAGGCCCTTCCAAAATGGCGACTTTCCACGTCGGGAAGGGCATCTGCCCATAAAACTGAGGTTATGCCCCTCTAAGATGGCGAATGTGAGGTTAGGCTTGCTCTCTTAATCAAAATCCGCGTCAGGAAGGGCAACTTGCCGTAAAAGTGAGGTTAGGCCCCTACAAGATGGCATCTGTGAGGTTAGGCTCGCTCTCTTATGCAAAATCCGCTAATCGGCATTGCGCAACTACTACACTACACTTGGTTCAGAACCGGCATAGTTACACTACTAGGGGTCATTGACCTCAGGTGTTGACTGAGCAGAAAAATGCTGGCACTCTGTTTCAGAACCCGCCTAGCCCATACGACTCTGATGATATATTGTTAATGCAGATTGTATCGGAAGCATGCAGTCTGATATCTTGGAACTTGAAAATAGGTGCAATGAGTAAGGTATGAAAATTAGCCTTTCGAAGACTAAACTGATGTCAGTAGGTAGGAAATCCAAGAGAACTGAATGCTAGAATGGTGATAGAAAGCTGGAATAGATAGATCATTTCAAGTATTCAAAATGTGTGTTCTACCAGGATGGTAATATAGTACGTGAGATTGAATCAAGGTGCAGTAAAGCCAATGCAGTATGGTCGCTGTTGTGATCAACAGCTTTTTGTAAGAAGGAAGTCAGCTCCCGGACGAAACTATCTTTACATCGGTCTGTTTGCGGACCAACTTTGCTTTATGGCAGTGAAAGGTGGGTGGATTCAGGATATCTTATTCATAAGTTAGAAGTAACAGACATGAAGGTACCGTGAATGATTTCTGGTACACAAGGATGGGAACAATGCGAGGAGAGTACTCGGAATGAGGAGATAAAGGATAAGTTAGAAATGAATTCGATGGGTGAAGCTGTGAGCTTAAACCGGCTTCCGTGGTGAAGTCAAGTGTGGCGAATGGAGGAGGGTATGTTGCCCTAGCAGAATAATGGACTCTGTCATGGAGGGGGATGGTAATAGAAGCAGAGGGAGACGGAGACGACGATCGTTAGACTCGTTTATAATGCTTTGAAGATAAGCTACTTGGGACTAAACGAGGCCACAGTAAAATGAAATAGCATATGGCTTTTAGTGCCGCGAGTGTCCAAGGACACGTTCGGCTTGCCAGATGCAGGTCTTTTGATTTGACGCTCGTAGGCGACCTGCGCGTCGTGATGAGGATGAAGATGATGAAGGCGACAGATGCACCCAGCCCCCTTGCCAGCGAATTTAACCAATGATGGTTAAAATTCCCGTCCCTGCCGCGAATCGAACCCGGAACACCTGTGAGCAAAGGCCAGCACGCTAATCATTTAGCCACGGGGCCGGAGTAGACCACAGTGTTAGTAACAAGCAGAGGATTCTGGAGGTGTTTAGTAAATTCACAGAGGCTTGCAGACCGAACGCTGAAATTTGTAATAGTCTCTAATGGACATTTATGCATATTAATATTATTATTATCTATATTTGCGAATAAATCTATTAGGACGACGCTAAACACTCAGAGGCGTGCATTTGCCTTCCTTTGTGTCCACATTTCATTCACTCTTTTACTGTGGGCTTCCTTTCTGTCTTAAGACGTGATTGATCCAGTCTACTTTGGTCTTCCACCTTTGTCAACTTGCCATTTATGAATTTTGTATCTCAAGATTATCCGGTTTTCGACATTCTTGCCTTTTTCAGATCGGTTTCAATTTCGCCATTCCATTTGATTGTGTCTGTTGTGATAGAGGATGGTTGCCTAGTTGTACTTCCTCTTAAAACAATAATCACCACCACCACCTGTGTCTGTTGTGGCTTTACTCCTATTGTCATAGAATTCGACTATTTGTTTTGTAAGTCTGCCTGAGGCCATATGTCCAAGAATTTGCATTTTCTAATGTCCCCGTGAAAATCTGTGTATTGTCTGCTTTCCTGTTCAAGATTAGCTTCTCCCAACCATAACGTTATTCTGGTTTAATGAAGGTATTGTAATGTCTTAGTTCTGTGTGTTTGGAGACATTTTTTGTTGTAGATATTTTGGGTAAGTCGAAATGCGTCCTGTAGCTCTCTCTGGGTCAGAATGTCGCTCTATGACGATAAAAGAAGGCCAAATCATCCACGCCATATACATGAGAATGCTCCGATGGACCCTCGGCCTAAGGCGCTACGACTTTGTGACAAACGAATACGTGCGTCGAAGACCAGGCGTGGCCCCGATTGTTGAAAAAGTGAGAGAGGCAAAGCTCGAATGGTATTGTCATATCATGCGTGTGGTAAATGTTGCCGTTCAGTTGGACCCTGGAGGTTTTCGTCCACGTGGAAGACCTATGATGGGCTCCATCACAGAAGACGTACAGGATTGAGTAAAATGGAGAAGGCATAGCGAGACAGCAGACCCTATGCAGAGAGATACGCAGTTTTCTTCTTTTGGCATCTAATTTCGTTGGATTTTGTTTCCAGTCTCTTTTCCTGAATCGTTTCACCAAGATATTTAAATTATGATACTAGTTTGATTTTGCTATATTTTTTTCACCATGAGTTTTGGTACTTGTTTGCTGCATGTCATGTATTTTGGCTTTTCCAAATATATCTGGAGACTAACTTTTTCCTCGTTTGTTTCAGAAGTTCAATCCAATTTTAGGGTTGTTGGTATGTCTTGAGTTAAGATTGCTAGGTCGTCTGCAAATCCTAGGCAAATTTTCTTGTGCCTGAAGTGATTGTTTGGTGAATTTTGAGAACTAATTTCCGTTTGTGCCATTTTTGTATTACTTTTTTAAGGACGCAGTTGAAGAGGCACCTTGGCATACTCCCGTTTTGATTTCGAAGGGATGTAAGATTTACCCATGGATTAAACACTGGACTTCGTGTTTTTCAGTGTCTGTTTTATGATTGCAAGTGTTTTCATACCAAAACCTGACGACCCCGGAGGTGTGAGTTCATTAGGCCTATTGGAGACTGTTTGTTTAAAAATGGAGCTTGAATAGTTTGGAAAGTAGTGTATCCATGCCAAGTGAGTCAAAAGCTTTAGATAAATTAAGAAGAGCTAGAATTTTAACTTGCCTTTTGTCCATCATAGCATTGCGAATGTCGTCTGTAAACCTTAAATAGTGCGGTTCTAGTGCTTTGATTGCTTCGAAAATCACACCGGTGTTTGTTATGAATATTGCGTGCTTGCAAGCATTTGGAGACTTTTTGGTGTACAATGTATTGCAGGGCTTCTGAAAGAGCCGATAATATACTATATAGTCCAGGGATGGCGAACCTATGCCACGCGTGTCATTAGGTGACACGCGAACACGATTTCGGTGGCACACCACATGCACATAAAAAATGTGTATGTACGTTTCGTACTATAGACTATAAATATCTCGTCCATCGTATAGTTATAGTGTTTCAGGTTTAAGAAATAAATACCGAATATCTAAATTCTAGTTCCATTAGAAAGTGCATTATGGCAACACTACAACACCCATAGGTCCGGAAGTCAAGTGAAATAAATGTCAGATGCAGGCGACCAACCATTCGCTTACCCATATCAGTGAATTAGTGAAGTTTGGCTTGTGTGTGGTTGCCAGCATCGCGTAATTATTCCTAGTGAGTAACTGTTTATTGTTGTGAATTTTGTAAGACAAATAGTTGCCAAGAAATTATCCCAATTTCGAGATATCGCACTTTATTTCAAAACCTCATATTGCACAAATGAGTCTTTATTTTTAGTGGTTAGATATGGACAGTTTAGAAATGGAGTTGACTGAATTTTAAGAAAGCATGTATGGGTGAAAAAGTTCGTACAACTTGATGAAGCATTAGTGAAAATCGAGTGTGCTGTGGAAGGTGAATACTCTCACCAGAAGCCGGAGAAGTTAATACTTGAACAGTAGAACAGTCTGCCACAAATTTTTCGGCCCTGAAGAAACTTGCTACAGCGCTACTTACTTTGTTTGGGTCATCATACGCCTGCAAGCAGATATTTTCTACAGTGAACGTTGTGAAGACAAGTTATGAACCTAACATACATGACAAAGCTACTAAGTATTTTTGCGGTATTCGCAAAATACGACCATGAAACATATTATGAAACACAATTTGTAATTAGGGATGGAAGTCAGTGGTGGCGGTGGTGAGTAGGGGCGGGGTTGTATCCATTACAAACGAAAATAACAAGTGGCACAGTAAACAGCTGAGAATAATAATCCAGACCTAAAATGGCACACTAGCTGGAAAAGGTTCGCCATCCCTGAACTAGTCGATATGAGTTACGTCTTCTGGTGGTGACCTTTTAGGGAGCTGAACAACAGCGTCTTTATATGAGGAGGGATTCGTGATTAAATATGTAGGTGTCAGTTATTCTCTTTCAGTGGGGACTTTGATTTCGTTCTAATCTAACTGTAGTACTAGGCGTGACGGGACAATCACTTACCATGCCCAGCTTGCCCAACCCTCATATCTTCCCCCAGATTCTGTGGCACGTTAGACGGCATGTCTCCCTTCTCAGCGGCTTGTTGTGACGTACTCACTTCCTTGCATATTGTGGCCCTTTGCACTTTAATTTCTTTTGCTTTATTGCTGATCTTGATCTTATCTCTTCCTTTCGCTATCAATCCCCGGTCAATATTAAAAAACTACTGACAGGTGTACAAAGCCTTTAAAAAGTTGCCAAATTGATTTCCAAAGCGACTCTCTTTACAGTCTATAGAGCTGGTACCGGCTCATGGACTTTCACAGCACTACCACTGATATTTTCCCTATTTTAACTGTGTGACAAAAAGGTATTGAGCAAAAATTTTCCATGAGCCATTTTCGTGTAAAACCAAGCATTGAGTAGTAGAACAGTGTAACACATCGTACACTATCAGGAGTGACAATCTATCGCCGTTTATTACGGTCTGGATTATAGGAGAGTCGTCCACTTCTCCGCCTACCTTTGACTAATGTGCATAAACATGCTAGTGCGTAGTGTTGTGTGGAACAACGTCACTGGGGACAGGAATGGCAGCAGATAGTGTTTTCGGACGAATCCAGGTTCTGTTTGCTTGAAAATGATGGCCGCATTTTGGTTCACCGCAGACTGCATTCGTGCAAGACATATAGCACCAACTCAAGGCCTTATGGTGTAGGGTGCTATTCGGTACAACCACAAATCACAGTTGGTATGTGTCCAGGGCACTGCGACAAGTTTGACTTACGTGAATGACATCGTGCGACCCGTAGCCATATCCTTTCTCCACGACACCCCAGACGCCATATTTCAGCGACCATATGTTTCTGCACGAACACGTGCCTTCTTGTTGTCACAGGATGTCAGACTGTTACCCTGGCCCAACCGATCACCCGGCTTATCGCCAATCGAAAATGTGTGGGACATGGTGAAACAATGGGTGCTATGCTGTGACCCAATGCCAGCCACCAAAGATGAACTGTGGAACCAGGTGAATGCAGCATGGATGGCTATACCTGAGGACGCCATTCGTGCCTTATACGCGTCGATGCCATCACGCATGGAACAAGTTATCAGTGGCCATTGAGGACCCAGTGCCTACTAGGTAACAGTACACATGCTGAACCTAGGGGACTGAAATGCTACTCTTTTCTGCAGAACATACTAATGAACATTTTCTGTAAATATGAAATTCCTATCTCTAGTCTTTCAATGTGTTCTGGTTTTTATGAACATAAGTGTATTTCCATACTAAAATTAGTAAATAATCAAAATTGCATATATAGGACAAAGCAACAGGTGCATTAAAGAAAATGGGACTAGGCCTAACTTAGCGCGATTTCATGGCGTCCATGGGTCTACTATACACTTGATATATTTATGTTGTGTGAAGTTATACAGCAGGACACCTCAAGATTGAGGTACGATTCTTAGAAGAGGGCACTTAGTCCCAACTGGTGCTAACAATGACCCCTTTCACATCCTTTTCTATTACTTCGGGTTTATTATAAGAATACTGTGTACTTTCAGGGTGTTTTAAAACAGTACCACCAATGAAAAATCGGGTATTTTGAGATTCGTCGGCCATGTAGTAAACTGGCTTGTTAAATCGTCCTCGGCAATTTGGATATTTTGAGACGACGCGATTGAAAGTCTTCGAAGGGATCAGGCCATAAAGCCAGGTTTTAGTAAGGAGACAAACTTCAAATACGTCTGGCAACGGAAAAAGGACAGGTTTTATTTTAGTAACAACCTCACCCCGTCACAATGAGATAATTAGCACTTTTTACAGTGTCATGCCTCCTCATGTAATGAACTTGAATGACAATACATTAGGGAATCAAATCTCGTTGCTCGCAATCAAAAGCTTTGTGATGGGAGACCGCTAGCTACTATAGCAGGCCTACCTAGTAACTAGTATCAACGCTCAAAAATGCCCATTCAGACTTGTAATACCGCCAGTTATTGTACGATGCGGAATCTTTGCTGCCAGTTCAGCTTAATTTTAAAAGGTAAAGTGTTTTAATAAAAATGAGTTACTGCCGCAAAAAAGCAAAGTGGTTCTTAATAGAAATATAAATATTTTTAGGCCTATTTAAAGTTAATTACAGGTACGACCAGGACCTTTGGCTGTAACTAACTGCCACTTTAACGTAAATGTATCAGTTAATATACCCATACAAAATCTAACAAAAAGAATACATAAAAAGCGTAAGATACATTTTCCTACTGAGGATAAAAAAATTAAAAACTAAACATCTAGGAAATTACAATAATAATTTTACCATTTCATAAACATAGCCTATATTAACGAAGAAAGGAAGATATAAGAGAAACCTAAGAATTTTAATGCCGAGGATGAATTAAGAATAGAACTGAGCATCTAAAATGTATCTAGGAGATTTTGATATTTCGCACTATTTAATTAATTTGTAGAAAATTCACTTACATGGTTTAATAAGTGGAAAGGTAGCGGAATTTAAGACATTTTTTCTGAGTTCCGACACTACTTTGCTGTATTTCATATAGCTTAAGGTCATGGTATAATTGAGAGGCAGTGACAATGAACGACTTACTGCATTTTACCGTACGATGCTGTGAAACCTGAAGGCTGTTAGCTGTAACCCTGTTGTCCTGATTAATCAATCAATCAATCAATCAATCAATCAATCAATCAATCAATCAATCAATCAATCAATCAATCAATCAATCAATCAATCAATCAATCAATCAATCAATCAATCAATCAATCAATCAATCAATCAATCAATCAATCAATCAATCAATCAATCAATCAATCAATCAATCAATCAATCAATCAATCAATCAATCAATCAATCAATCAATCCTGATCTGCATTTAGGGCAGTCGCCCAGGTGGCAGATTTCCTATCTGTTGCTTTCCTAGCCTTTTCTTAAATGAATTCAATGACATTGGAAATTTATTGAACATTTCCCTTGGTAAGTTATTCCAATCCCTAACTCCCCTTCCTACGAATGAATATTTGCCCAAATTTGTCCTCTTGTATTCCAACTTTATCTTCATATTGTGATCTCTCCTACTTTTAAAGACGCCACTCAAACTTATTCGCCTACTAATGTCATTCCACGCCATTTCTAAGCTGACAGCTCGGAACATATCACTCAGTCGAGCAGCTCGTCTTCTTTCTCCCATTCCTTCCCAGCCCAAACTGTGCAATATTTTTGTAACGCTACTCTTTTGTCGGAAATCACCCAGAACAAATCGAGCAGCTCTTCTTTGCATTTTTTCCAGTTCTTGAATCAAGTAATCCTAGTGAGGGTCCCGTACACTGGAACCATACTATAGTTGGGGTCTTACCAGAGACTTACAAGCCCTCTCCTTTACATCCTTACTACAACCCTTAAACAACCTCATATTCATGTGCAGAGATCTGTATCCTTTATATACAATCCCATTTATGTGAATACCCCAATGAAGATCTTTCCTTATATTAACACCCAGACACATACATACATCCCCAAAAGGAACTTTCACGCCATCAACGCAGTAATTAAAACTCACAGGAATTTTCCTTTTTGTGAAACTCACAACCTGACTTTTAACCCCGTTTATCATCATGCCACTGTCTCCTGTCCACCTCACAACATTGTCGAGGTCATTTTGCAGTTGCTCACAATCTTGTAACTTATTTATTACTCTATAGAGAATAACATCATCCGTAAAAAGCCTTACCTCTGATTCCACTCCTTTACTCAAATCATTTATATATATAAGAAAACATAGAGCTCCAATAATATTGCCTTGAGGAATTCTCCTCTTAATTATTACAGGGTCAGATAAAGCTTCACCTACATTAATTCTCTGAGATCTATTTTCTAGAAATATAGCAACCCATTCAGTCACTCTTTTGTCTAGTCCAATTGCACTCATTTTTGCCAGTAATCTCCCATGATCCACCCTATCAAATGCTTTAGACAGGTCAATCGCGATACAGTCCATTTGACCTCCAGAATCCTAAATATCTGCTATATCATGCTGGAATCCTACAAGTCGTGCTTCAGTGGAATAACCTTTCCTAAAACCGAATTGCCTTCTATCGAACCAGTTATTAATATCGCAAACATGTCGAATGTAATCAGAAAGAATGCCTTCCCAAAGCTTACATGCAATGCATGTCATACTTACTGGACTGTAATTTTCAGCTTATGTCTATCACCCTTTCCTTTATACACAGGGGCTACTATGGTAACTCTCCATTCATTTGGTATAGCTCCTTCAACCAAACAATAATCAAATAAGTACTTCAGATATGGTACTATATCCTAACCCCTTACCTTGAGTATCCCCAGAAATCTGATCAATTCCAGCCGCTTTTCTAGTTTTCAACTTTTTCATCTTATTGTAAACATCATTGTTATCATATGTCAATTTTAATACTTCTTTAGCATTAGTCACCTCCTCTGTCTGGACATTTTCCTTGTAACCGGCAATCTTTACATACTGCTGACTGAATACTTCTGCCTTTTAAAGATCCTCACACACATACTCTCCTCGTTCATTAATTATTCCTGGAATGTCATTCTTGGAACCTGTTTCTGCCTTAAAATAATTATACATACCTTTCCATTTTTTACTAAAATTTGTATGACTGCCAATAATGCTTGCCATCGTGTTATCCTTAGCTGCCTTCTTTGCTAGATTCAGTTTCCTAGTAAGTTCCTTCAATTTCTACTTACTTCCACAGCCATTTCTATTTCTTTCCAATCTACACCTCCTTCTTAGTCTCTTTATTTCTCTATTATAATAAGGTGGGCCTTTACCATTCCTTACCACCTTTAAAGGTACAAACCTATTTTCACATTCTTCAACAATTGCTTTAAACCCATCCCAGAGTCCGTTTACATTCTTATTACCGTTTTCCACCGATCGTCATTACTTATAAAAACTGCCTCATGCCTGCTTTATTCCGTGTCAGCTCTACCCTCTGTATGTACACTCCAAAGACATCAAGTTGCCTATTATCTTTAGAAATGAGCCTTACACCTAGAATTTCATGTTTGTCATCTTTAACTTTTTCGTAGCATACAAATTCTTCCTTCACCAGAATGAATACTCCCCCTCCCACCATTCCTCTCCTATCTCTACGATACACTCTCCAGTTCCGTGAGAAAATCTCTGCATTCATTATATCATTTCTCAGCCACGATTCAACTCCTATTACAATATCTGGTATATATATCTATTAATTTACTTAATTCTATTCCTTTCTTTACAATACTTCTACAGTTCAACACTAACATTTTTATGTCATCCCTACTTGACTTCCAGATCTCTGTACCCTCATGCACTTGACTCATCTGAACAAATGACTTGGTCAAATATGAGGGAGCATTAGATTTAAAAATTCTCAGTAGTAAGCAAGCAGCTGAATATGATCGTCTATCTCTGAGTTTCAACCACTCTTCGGCTTTGTAGTAAGATATTACTTGACATTGTTCACGAATATTGAAGACAAATCGCACATTGGCATGTTGAATGCGCTGGAGTTTGGTATTATATTTATCTGAGGTATCGTTGTAAATTACAGCGACGTAATCTAAAATAGGATATACCATTGTTTGGATCAACATCTTTTTCACCGAAAAAAGAATATACGGCAAGTTTCCTCGAAACTGATGCAAGGTAGTAAACTGGCTTGTTAAACCGTCCTCTGCAATTCGGATATTTTGAGACTCGGATGTTCTGAGACTCGGATATTTTGAGACGACATGGTTGAAAATCTTCGAAGGGATCAAATCACATACGATGTCGGAAACTCTTGAAAGACAAGGCAATATAAAAGAGGATATTATGGGAAAGGAGCCACAGGAGATAACCTGGGAGAGTCTCTGCAAACACCTTGAGACTGTGGCAAAAAATGGGGTGATATGCGATTACAAGAACTCAGGAAGTTCTCTTAGCCACTGTCACCTCAATTCTCCAAGTTCCTACCTACACGTGGTGCCCCTGTTAAGCCGAGCAACTCAGTGGAAGGTTGGGTACCAACCCCAGCGGGAAGCTGAGTCGGTGAGCAGACAGGTATTGGAGGTCAGTGGAAGGCAACGGGAAACCACCACTGAAATTATCCCAAGAAAACCCCAGAACAGATTTAATGCATTACAGGTAGAAGTCAAAAACCCTGAAGAGCTGTGGACAGACGTATCATCTGCTGTCAAGGAGGCAGCAGAAAAACACATTCCCAAGAAAAGGAATAAAAAGAAGGCCAAATGGCTAACGGATGAGGCACTGCAAATTGCAGAAGAACGAAAGAAAGCAAAAATCAAAGCAGACAGATCAGCAATGTTTGAATTAAATGCGGAGTTTCTAAAATTAGCTATAAGAGATAATAATATTTTCCTAAATGATCAATGAAAAGAAGCTGAATAAAATAACAGAATGGGGAAGATCAGGGATCTCTACAAGAAAATTAGAGATATCAAAGGAAAATTCCAGGCATAAACTGGAATGGTAAAGGTTAAAAATGGTAAAGATCTAACAGAAGCAGAGGACATTAAGGAAAGATGGATGGGATATGTAGAAGATCTGTATAAGGAAAAACCGTGTATTATTGATAATGAAGTTCATGTGCCCTTAGAACCAGAACCAGATATTTTAGAAAGTGAAGTCAAATGGGCCCTAGAGAACACTGCTAAAAGCAAAGCAAGTGGACATAATGGAATTACAGTATAAATGTTCCAAGTAATTGGAGATAGTGCATTGAAAATTTTGCATTCCATATGTCAGCAAATATGGAAAACCCAACAGTGGCCAAAAGACTGGAAAGGTTCAGTATTTATCCCAATTCCAAAGAAAGGAAATTCTAAAGAATGCTCGAATAACCGAGCAATTGCTCTTATCTCACATGCTAGCAAAGTCATGCTTAAAATCTTACAAAACAGACTTCGCCAGTATGTAGAGCGAGAGCTACCTGAAGAACAAGCTGGATTTCGTAAAGGAAAAGGGACCAGAGACCAAATCGCCAACATCCGATGGATAATGGAGAAGGCAAGAGAATTCCAGAAGATGTGTATCTCTGCTTTATTGATTATGCTAAAGCCTTTGACTGTGTCGATCATAATGAATTATGGAAAGTACTAAAACACATGGGAGTACCAGATCATATTCTTAACCTCATACGAAACTTATACGCTGATCAAGAAGCTACGGTGAGAACCACATGTGGAACAACTAAATGGGTCGAGATTCAGAAAGGAGTACGGAAAGGCTGTATATTGTCACCTTACCTTTTCAATCTGTATGCAGAACACATTATGAGGAATGTGGGGTTAGATGAAGAAGAAAGAGGAATCAAAATATCTGGGTTAAATATAAAGAAACCTGAGATATGCAGATGATACTATCGTGATGGCAGAAAATGAAGACTTGAAAACCCTCTTACTGAAAGGCAAAGATGAAAGGTGAAAGGCTGGACTAATGTCGAATATCAAGAAAACAAAAATTATGGCAACTACACCTGTCAATTCATGGCATGTAGGAGGAGAAAAGTGGGGGTAGTCTCCGTTTTCAACTATCTTGGCTCACAGATTTCTGCTGATGCTGACTGTAGCCATGAAATCAAAAGATGATTGCTACTTGGTAGAAAGGCAACGACCAATCTTGACAATATCTTAAGGAGTAGAGACATAACATTAACAACAAAGATCCGTATAGTAAGGGTTATGGTTCTTCCAGTTGTGATGTACGGATGTGAAACCTGGACCATAAGAAAAGCTGAACGCCGTAGAATAGATTCCTTTGAATTGTAGTGTTGGAGGAAAGTCCTTAGAGTCCCATGGACTACGAAGAGAACAAATAGGCCAGTTTTACAGAAAATAAAACCAGAGTGTTCCTTGGATGGTCTAATCCTGAAATAAAAAACTAAGCTGCTTTGGGCACATCATGCGAAGACACTATTCACTAGAAAAGACCTCAATGCTGGAGAAGATCGAAGGCACAAGAAGAAGACGGCGGCAAAGAATGAGATGGATTGATGGCATCACAGAAATACTAAATTCCAGCTTGGAAAATCTTCGGGAGGCAGTGCAGGACAGAAGAAATTGGCGTATTTTAGTTCATGGGTTCACGGAGAGTCGGAATCGACTAAATGAATAGAGAGAGAGAGAGAGTTTGTGAGAAAGTATGCTAAAAGGGATGTACTATTCGTATAAAAACCACAGCCAGTTTGTTCCAGTTCGAGTCCATATACATCAGAGTGTAATAATGTGGTGAACAGTATCGAAAATTGTGGAGCGTGTGGTTTATCTGAGTCAGGCGTTTCCGACATTGGAAACAATAATATTGATGCGGAAACAATAATTTCAGTTGACCCCAAATGATGCATATAGAGCGAATGATGATAATTATTCAATTTCTGATGATCCTGTAGAGTTGATAATAAACGCATTCTTTCGCTATCACATCATTGAACAAACTCATGTTGCACAAAATATGGACAGTGATTGCGATTTTAGAAATTCATACTGACTTTCCGAGGTAGTTATATAAAGGTTTGATTTGCAGAATCCTGAGGAGCTGCGAAAAAGAACAAAAACAATTTTACTATACTCTCATAGCAAGCGTGGTGTATTTCGTGTCCCATGCTCTTTTTGTTTAAAGGAACATCACAGTTTGCAGAACCTAATGAGGGATTTTGTGATTAGAAAAACGACCCATGAACATACGAAATGTGTGTTAACTTTGAAAGCTAGAGTACAAACAGTAGATAATAAACTAACATCTCAGCTTGAGATACAAATCAAATATTGCCGGGACGTCTAAAAACGAACTGCTTTTGTGGTCAAAAATTCTCCATACAAGGCCTATCTTTCAGGCGTCACTACTATGTGCTTGGGTCAAACCATAGTCGATGGCTCGAGAGATAACAGCAGATTAATTCCGTTTCTAGCAAATCATAGTTATAGAACTTGACGGAAACAAAGGAAATGGGTGCATGCCTTGTTCAAGCGTATGAAGAATTTAGATCAGTTCGTGCAGAAAGGGAGGAAACTTAATATTTTTCTTCCAAATTAGACTCCGATATTACACCTGTGTAGATCAGCTGTCTTTTGTTATAAAGTATTGTACCATTACGCTATTCCGAAAGTAAAGTTTCAGTCCGATCGGAGTAAACGCATGTACCCGCAACGAAGTTAAATAGAATGAACAACTTCATAGTATGTCAAGGAAGTCCAGATGGACACAAGAGCGGAATAGGTATCATCATGATGGCAGAGTCAAAAAGACAAAAAACATCAGATTTGGATCGTTGAGGAGAGCCAACACTGAGATAAAAACGGACATTTTCATCAGATAAACGCATCGAAGATTAGAGTCTCAGTTCATCTTATAAGACTTCAAGGAAAGAAGAGTATTGGAAGAAAAGAACACATCAGCGAGAATACGGCAGTAATTTATCGCGAAATAAGCCAAGAAATACGTATAAGACGCGTTATCTACACATTAAATGCTAAGCAGGATTCAATAACCAACCTGCCATAAAATGCCGACGGGGTTGTGCAGAATAAATACTTGAGAAGCTACGATAACGAAATAACACTGCGAATTCTATTCAATAAACCAGCAGAATTCAGATATTAGAAGTTAATGCAGATATTTGTAAGGTCCAAAAAATTAGAGATACTGTATAAGCAAGATTCTTGAAAAGAAATATAATCTAGTCTAATTACAAGGCTTTGGATATTTAACCATGTATCAGCTGACTACAGATATGTTTTTGATTTGCATGAACGAGCAAGACGAGATGGCATAAGATGGGAGATGGACCGCCTGAGATGACCTGATCCGAGGCATGACCAGCCGAGTCCGAGGAAGACAACTGGTTAGCCAGCTGCCAGCCACAGGAGCCGTTTCCAACAGCGGAGAATGAAACAAGCAGAGGAAGGAAGATACATGTTTTGTACAAATTTACGTAGTTTGATGGAGAATTATTGTATTAAGTTGTATGTAGTCGAAATATAGTTGTAGGAGAGTTTTTGATCTTCAGAATTAACCTTTTAACATGTTCGATTCTAGCGAGTGACTTCATGATAATTCGATTTAAAAGGAAGTACATAGTCATCTATGGATACAAGCAGATCCCAATGGAAAAGAGAGAATTATGACTTAAGCAATGTTATGCCGTAGCTAAAAACGAATTTCATATCAGAAGAAAAGGCTATTTAAATCATTTAGAATCCAAGTGATAGTTTTGAGATGAACGTAGGGAACATATTCAAAGAGTATGCATATATGTAATACAGTGGTATTATAAGATAGGTTATGAGGTATTGGAATGCCAACAAGTAAGATTAATTTTGTGACGAGTTAAGAAGATATTGATCCAGTGTTAAAGATTACTTGTGCGTCGAGGGAATGTGTTATTAGGAAGAGATAATGATAATAAGAAGAAATATGAGTTGAAATGGATGATTGATGAGAATACGAAGTTGGTGTATGAAAGAAGAAATGAATAATGATTTAAACAAGAGTATATTCTACGTCGAGATTGAAACAAGAAAGGAAATATTTAATGTAAGGAATATAAATATCGACACAAGCTAGGATCACATGAGTTGTTAATCGAGTAACATGATAAGTAATCAAAAGGTCACGTACTACAGTAATTGAAACATACCCTAACCTCATATAAGATATGATAATAGATCATGATCATCAAATAATATCCCTACTATGAATAAATATTGGTTATACTTGGACATGAAAGTAGAACTTCTTATATATAGATAACTGCATTCATTTATGTTGATCTTGGCATAATTTGACTAATAAGAAAGGGTCATTGCTGTTGAATGTGAGAACGTATATAGGTTAAGATTATTTTATGTCTTCGTAAATAAGTTTTTGCTAACTGAAACTGATATATGCGAGATCTTATAGTCTTATTTAGAAGTAGTTAATGTTGTATATATAACATGCGTGATTCTATCATTTCATTAACTTAGATAAGAATGTGAATTTGAAGCATATTCTTGAGTAGTAAGGTCGTTTTTAGTTACTGACAGCTAATTTATGGCTAAGGCAAACAAGAAACTTGTCGGAGTTCAGAAGGCTTAAGAGAAGCATAAAATAATTCATGAGATAATGCATTAGTCAGGCTAGAATTCAGAAGTTGTATTCAGATGTAAAGCTATCAAAAATTATTATTGAGCTGTTGTAAGAACAAATTAGAGTATTATAAATGACAACGTATGTTAATTGAAAGGAATGCGATTTCAATGCAACCAGATTTCCCATAAGGAGATTATATTTATTTAGAATTTCATTTAAGGAAGGTTGTAGATAAGACTCTAGTCAATTTCAATAGTGATGAAGTGAAGCATATAGAACAAACGTACTCATTATGAAAATGAATTTATCAATCCAGAGATATTTCAGATTTTAATTATATTGTTATTTTTTCTGTTCCAAGATTCATATACATTTTACTTAATAAATTGTAGTTAAAATTGTTCGAGGTCTTATGTATAGATTTCTGCTATAGTTTAAGGTATCTTAGAATTAAGGTACCGGGTGAGTTGGCCGTGCGGTTAGGAGCGCGTAGTTGTGAGCTTGCATCCGGGAGATAGTGAGTTCGAACCCAGCCCTGAATATGGTTTTCCCTGGTTTCCCATTTTCACACAAGGCAAATGCTGGGGATGTATCTTAATTAAGGCCACGGTCGCTTCCTTCCCATTCCTAAGCCTTTCCTATCCCATCGTCGCCATAAGACCTATCTGTGTCGGTGCGACGTAAAGCAAATAGCAAAAAAAGCTTTAAAAGCGTGTATACAATTTTATATGAAATCTTACCTTATATAGATGCTGGAAACGTCACCCTTCCTGGGTCCTGGGTTTCGGGTTATACAGGCACTGCATCTGGTAACCATATTCTGGCTGACGAGAGTGAGTTCTGTCAGTGTAATGTTTCTTTTCTGATTTCATTCGAAACGTTTTCTTTCAGTTCGTCGAATGTGTGACGATTTGTTCGATACATTTTTCTTTCAGTTTATCCCAGGAGTAAAAATCACACACTGTTAGATCTGAAGAACGAGGGGGAAATAGACTAGCTCTGATCACTCTGTCTGCAAACACTTCCGATATTGTAAGAAGGGAACCTTCTGCTGTATGAAAAGGGGCTGAATCTTGTTGAAATCACCCACGCGATTTTTCTTCTTCCGTTAACTGATGGAAGAACGCTGCCAAAATGTCATCGTGGTACCTCTCTGCATTTAATGTCGTCTCGGAAAAAAGGCCCAATTGTTCGTCTTGCGCTAACACCACACCAAATACTATTCTTTCTATCCTAACGAGGGACTTCATGAACACCATTACACGTATTACATCAAAAAAAGTCCCTACACATCAACTGTCTGCTTATAGGCTCAAAGTTCACAGGGATCCAATGTTACGCCATGTAGACGTAAGATACTGTAAAGACCCCAACGTACTCGTAAAACATTTGCAACTGCTAAGAGCCTATCATGATGCTGGGTACACAGAGTATAAAGCAGATATTTTTGAAATAGAGCAAGAATTACGTCGTGTGGGTATTATTGAGTAATAGCTCTTCAAAATGAAGACCTTACCTGTAAGCTCTCTCTCGACAGTACAAAAGCCTAAACACCTTCCTACATTCCCAGCCCTTACCCTCACCCTCACCTAAGTCATCCTTCTGTAGCATATAGTGGATCGGTAGCTATATTGGTACAGATTATTTTCCAAAATTCTCCCTTCCTTAGGGTGTTAACTCCGCTTCTAGCTGTAGAGCCGGTCTCAAGCCCGGATAAAGAGAGGAGAGGCACTCCAAATACTACAAAAATGTAAGCCATTTTGCCTTTAGTCCGTTTACCCTTTAGCCCATTAGCCCTTAGGCCATTTGCCCTTTAGCCCTTTATCCCTTTAACCCATTAGCCCTTTAGCCCATTAGCCCTTCTTCCCTAGGAGGAGGAGGAGGGCGCGGTGAGGAGGAAGGGTCATTTTGCCCATTCCCTATCATGTGCGTAGCGTGAATTTTTTTCGGTTCAGCATTTACCAATCCTCCTAACAGATTAAAAAGTTAGGTTATAAAAATTTTCCATGTTTATCTACATCTCATCATTCTGATTATGCTTTTAGCTTTAAGCGATTGTCCTTCCTCGAGTGTCCTAGTGCAGCTCTCCCACCAGGATTAGTCCCATAAGGGCCTATGTATACGCAAGAGCCCCTGCGCTAGACCGATGATAGGAAGGCTATCAGGTTAGGAGGATGAAACACCCTGCATTAGGCCAATACTCGAAAAGTTCTAGCACAGCTCTCCCCAAGTTAGAACCATAAAGCTCATGTATCACCACTAGCTCCTGTGCTAGACTAAAGTTATGAAGGGCAGCTGGTGAGAAGGATGAGCGATAGCCCAGCTCCTGATACCCTTCCTACCATCGGTCTAGCGCAGGGGCTCTTGCGTATACATAGGCCCTTATGGGACTAATCCTGGTGGGAGAGCTGCACTAGGACACTCGAGGAAGGACAGTCGCTTAAAGTTAGTGATTCACGTAATCCTCGAAAAAATTCTGATGCATTTTTGCCACAAGCAATCTCGTTTTTATTACACGAACGCTGATCACCTTTTGAAAACATACTTTAGAACGGTGAAATCGACACTCTTCACTTCAACGCCACACAGCAACAACACTCCGAAATGGATGCCGATCAAATGCAGACTGCCGATCGACAACAGCGCCACCTGATCGCTTCCATATCCTATTTGCGCACGCGCGATCTCCTGCGAGTGTATGGACAACGTTGCTTCTGGTTTATTTACAGCCCTCGTCTGTACAAGACAGTCACGAAAAGGAAAACACCAAGAATACTGAAAGTGGAAGAAACGGCCGATTTTGATACTGCTTTTGAAGGAAAGTAAGATTTTCGTATGAATAGATGTATCGTGAAATAGGCAGATCGATATCTGAATTGGAAAAAAAGGAAAAATCGTTAGAAGACTTTTACAGCACATTTGTTTTCCTGAGTATTCTGCCTCGACAAGGCGACACTGAAATATTAAAACGTGTTACAAAACTGCAAAAGCGCTACAAAGACTACTTGGAAGAGTTTTGAAGTGATGAGGTTAGTCGTTTCAAAGCATATGTAATGTAAAGAAACAATAACGATTGTCTTGAGTGACAATTGTAATCTACTTAAATTCTTGCCTCACACTTGAGCGTTAATTGTAACTTAATAATTTTTACTCGCACTATTGTTAAGCATCAATTTCAACATTTAAAAGTTATATTCATAATAATATTAATTCTCATACCATAACTGAATGAAGTTATTACCTGCCGACTTCCAAAAAATATATTTAAATTTCGTGAAGAGATAAATACATTACGATAATAATAACTGGTGTAATGTATAATTTGCCGAAAATACAGATAAATGGTTGCCAGAGGTTACAATAGGATCAATCAATTAATAATAATATGGTAGAGTATAAAAGATTCTACTCAGGTCGTGTTCATAGCGCTGCAAATCTGGTAAGGAAGAAGTATTCAGTCAGCAGTAGGTAAAGATTGTTGGTTACAACGATAATGTCCAGATAGAGGAGGTGAATAATATTAAAGAAGTACCTATGATAACAACGACGTTTAAAAGAAGATACAAAAATTGAAAACTAGAAAAGCAGCTGGATTCGACAAGATTTCTGGTGATATACTGAAGACAATGGGTTGGATATTGTACCATATGTGAAGTACTTACTTGATTATTGTTTGCATGAAGGAGCTATACCAAATGAATGGAGAGTTGCTATAGTAGCACCTGTGTATAAAGGAAAGGGTGATAGATATAAAGCTGAAAATTACAGGCCACTCAAGTTGACGTGCATTGCATGTAAGCTTTGGGAAAGCATTCTTTCTAGTTATATTAGGCATGTTTGCAAAATAAATAACTGGTTCGTTGGAAGGCAGTTCGGGTTCAGGAAAGGTTATTCCACTGAGGCTCAAGTTGTAGAATTCCAGTGGGATGCAGCAGATATCTTGGATTCAGGAGGTCAAATGGATTGTATCGCGATTGACCTGTCTAAGGCATTTGATAGGGTAGATCATGGGAGACGACTGAAAAAAATGAGTGAACTGGACTAGACCAAAGAGTGACTGAATGGGTGATTATATCTCTAGAAAATAGAACTAAGAGAATTAGAGTAGGCGAAGCTTTTTCTGACTCTGTAATAATTAAGTTGGGAATTCCTCAAGGCACTATTATTGGACATTTATGTTTCCTTATTTACATAAATGATATGAGTAAAGAAGTGGAATCAGAGATAAGGCTTTTTTGCGGATAATGTTTTTCTGTATAAAGTAAGAAATAAGTTAAAAGACTGTGAGCAACTGCAAAATGACCTCGATAATGTTGTGAGATGGTGATAAACGGGGTTAAAAGTCTGGTTGTGAGTTGATATTTAGAAATTTCATGATCCGTATTGTACCGGTTACGACCTGTACATGCCATATTTTTTGATTATTATTGTACTTCATCATCATGCAAGACGTTCAAAGCGAATTTGGTTTGTTTACGTTCGGAGGAGCGAACAGGCGAACCAGCGACAGCTGTGTGTGTGACGTAGCTGCAGGGACAAGACAGACTACCCGCCTGACACCACGTGTAGCCTGCATGGCCTGGTATGTTCTGGATATGAACGTCACGCCTTCACGAACATTCCATTGAAAAAATTCAAACCTTCTCTAATAGTAATCGCAGCGACTTGAGCGATACGACATTTTGAAGAGGAAAACATGAACGTCTCAAATTGCAAATCTCAAGGAAATCCGTCGAGGGATTCGCGAGATAATCAGCCTCAAGGGATCGCGTTACCTCATGACCTAGGAGCCCCAAACTGAATATAAGGAGATCTCAGTTTACTCAGATCAGACAGTCATAGCTGGGTGTTCAGCCTGACTCTCCACGCTGCAGTGTTCGTCGAAATGCTGACAGAGTCTACCTTCGAATATTCACAGTCTTCATGTGGGACTTAAACTCTGACTGTCGTGTTGAACTTATCAATTGTGCGCGTGTGATCTCTAATGTATAACAAAGTCTTTATAATGGACATTGAGTCTATCAATCAAGTTGAATTTATAATCTGTGCGCGTATTGGAACTCTGATTATGACAAGTCTTGTATTGGACTTAGGTGGCAACAGTTAAGTCGGACTTATATTCTGTGCGCATGTAGAAACTTCTCGATGCAACTTACTTTTGTTCTTGTAGAACTGAGTTTATTACCACGTTACCTGTGTGAAACTTAACATCTGAACAAACATAATTAATTTCTATGTGACACTACTACGTTATACTATTAACTGTGACATTTTGTTAAATCTTAGTCAGCATAATTTCATTGGGATTTAGAGTGTTTATGAAAGTGTTCGAACTTTTACAAGGGTGTTAATGCAAGTGATTACCATAATCGTGTGCTACGACACCAATGTTTCACTCGGAACTCAAACTGTGTTCTTTATCCAATTCAAACAAAATTGTGTATTATTTCTTCTGAACAGTGTGTAAATTATTTGTGTGTGACTGACAGCAGTGTCTTTGATAAATTCTCAAACAGTCACATATTTTATTTAATGTCAAGTGCGCCTCACAATGAACTGCGCTTTTCATTTCAACCTTATTTCTTCTTCAAAGTGTTTAGTGTTATTTCATGACTGACAGCAGTGTCTTTGATAAACTCTAGAGCAGTCATACATTTCTTTCAATGTCAAGTGCTACTTTATTTAGTGGAAAATCACCACGAGCTGTGCCAAGTGCGTGTACAATTTTCAGTTTCATTATTTCTATTCATGAACTGTGCTTTATTTTCTTTCAATCTCGATGCTACCCGCATCTTAATCTTTGGTGAACTTATACATTCTATCTACAAGATTAAGAGTGAATTCGACTGCATATCCCAACCATATTAAATGAAACAGTGCTGTTAAACCAAAGTGTCGGGGGACTGTGTAATTCTGGACACTCGTATAAGTTATGTGTCGAGTGATTACCCAGCAACATCGTCGGAGATCGTCGGAGAACATCGGAGATCGTCCAGAACGTCGAAAGTTCGAGACTCAAGCCCATATCAAACCGACCAGGATGTTCCGGCCTTATTTCAACGTAATATTGGTAACTTGCAGAACGTGATCCAGTCCCGGTCAGCCTGGTGAACTGGGAGCACGAGTCATCAAAAGGCGATGTTGAAGACAGCGACTATCTACAGTAAGGTGATGTGCACTTTAAAATGCATTTTCTGAATAAAAACTATTATTCAATCTATTTAAAAATTTCTTGTAGATAGGACCTTACCTCCTGTACCAAGCCCTGGCTAGAAACCACCCAGAATTGCCCTGAGAACTACTTGGTGCTAACTTTAAGATCAATTCATAAAGTCGGACTATTTTACTGGTACATAGAGGAGGGAAATATACGTGGCACCCTACACGTTGGGGCACGATAGCTAGGTTAACAGTGCTATCAATTAATATACAATTACGACACCCTGGACGTAGTGTTTTTCTTTTTGCAAAGTGAAATTTATGCCCTGGACGTGGCAAATAATTTGTGTTTTGTGTTCTCGTCATATAATTGATTTTTTGTCTGTCAATATATGCTGAACTGAGTGCTCTTGAACTTTTAAAGCCACTTATATTTCCATTCGCAACTGAAAATTTCTAAGTGTCACATTTTGAGGTATTAAAATTGCCATAAATATGGAAAATATACCAGCAGCAATTGAAGCCCTTAGGCTTAATATGAGTGAGGCTCACGCCAATTTAGAGACTAGGCTTACTGCTACATGTGCTAATTTAGAGCGACGTATTACAGAGACTAACAGCAATCTCTCTAGTATAGCTGAGGCTAATGTTAACTTAGAGCGACGTCTCGCTGAAAATAATAGCAATCTCTGTAGCATAACTGAGGCTAATGTTCAAACTAACGCTAACCTTGCTAATATCGACTAACGTTTAAATAACTTAGCCCAAGCGAATGTTGAGTTTAATGCTAAGCTAGATAAGCGACTGGCGGAATCTAATGCCCACTTAGATAAGCGATTGGTAGAATCAAATGCTAAGCTAGAACAGCGTTTAAACAATTTAGCAGAATCAAACACCAACCTAGACAGGCGGTTAGCTGAAGCTGATGCCAGGTTAGATAAGCGCTTTACTGAAATGAATGCGAACTTAGAATCGCGTTTCGATTAAGCAAGTGTCAGGATAGAAGAAAGATTCACAGAGTCCAATAAGAAAATTGATGACCGATACACTGAAATCCATTCTCAACTAACTCGTAATGTCGAAGAAATGAAAAGCACTATTAAGGATCAAGTTATAGAAGTTGTCAGGGAAGATGTGAAGAAGGTTCTTCCTTTATTCCAACAGCTTTCGCAGGACATTGAAGCTTTCAAGACACAATTACAGGAATCACATGGTCAGTTTCACAAATGCAGGCTAAAATTGTTTCTGTCAAGATACTCCTAGAGATACGGTTAAGGATGACATTTCCAGAGTTGGAAACGAAGTTGCTTTATTAAAAGCTAAGCAGGGCGATTTTGACAAACGGTTCACTCAGCAATCCGATAATACGACCACACAAATTAGTCGTATTTGCAAAGATGTTGGTGAACTTAAAACCGAATTAAAAAATGATGTCAAACAAGTTGAAGGAATAGTCCAACTCCGGTTGGGAGATGTCAAGAATAATCTCGATCAACTAGCCACTAAAGTCTTTAATCTTGAATCTTGAATGTCCAGACCCATTCATAGTTCGATAGAGGGAGTCGGAGAAACGTCATACCAGACCACTATTGTTAAAGTCCAAGAGGAAGAACATCCTAAATTCTCGCGTGAAGAAGATTACACTGCTAAGGAGTTTCTGCTCAATGTAGAGGAATATTTTCAACAGCACAAAATTAGCGAAGATAGAAAAGTAAAAACAGTCGCCCGATTATTAGAAGGCACTGGTACAGCATTGAAGTAGGATTACAATAATTGAATTTAAGAGGGTTCATCCTCTTCAATATTGAATAGGAGGAACCCTCTTAATTTCAATTACTAGTTGTGAGTTTCACAAATAGGAAACGTCCTC
This sequence comes from Anabrus simplex, assembly GCF_040414725.1. Classification (NCBI taxonomy): domain Eukaryota; kingdom Metazoa; phylum Arthropoda; class Insecta; order Orthoptera; family Tettigoniidae; genus Anabrus; species Anabrus simplex. Next base: position 41,846,574 of record NC_090266.1, on the reverse strand, counting down.
TCAGTTTTAATTACTGCGTTGATGGGGTGAGAGTTCCTTATAGGAATCATTGTAAGTACCTAGGTGTTAATATCAGGAAAAACCTACATTGGGGTAATCATATAAATGGGATTGTAAATAAAGGGTACATAGTTTTGAGGGTGTTTAGGGGTTAGAGTAGGGATCTAAAGGAGAGGGAATATAAGTCTCTGGTAAGATCCCAAATAGAGTATGGCTCCAGGGTATGGGACCTTCACCAGTATTACTTGATTCAAGAACTGGAAAGAAAAATTCAAAGAAAAACAGCTCGATTTGTTTTGGCTGATTTACGACAAAAGAGTAGCGTTACAAAAATGTTGCAAAGTTCGGGCTGGGAAGACTTGGGAGAAAGGAAGCGAGCTGCTCGGCTGAGTGGTATGTTTAGAGCTGTCAGTAAAGTGATGGTGTGGAATGGCATTAGTAGATGAATAAGTTTGTGTTGTGTCTTCAAAAGTAGGAGAGATCATATTATGAAGATAAAGTTGGAAATTAAGGGGTCAAATTGGGGCAAATATTCATTTATATTGAGGGTAGATGGGGACTGGAATAACTTACCAAGGGAGATGTTCAATAAATTTCCAATTTCCTTGCAATAGAGTAGGGAATCCACCACCTGGGCGACTGCCCTAAATGCAGATCAATAGTGATCGTTTGGTACTCTGTTGACTGGGCCTGCCCCATTACCCCGTGTAAACGTTAGTAAGTGGTAGGAACATGCTTACAAGGCTACCATAAATTTATTTAACTGTTTGACTCGCTATTGGCTACCTTTATATCCAAAAAGGAACTAATTCATATAAATTTTAACAAATTATTATTTTCAGTTTTCTCTAGGAATCGGAATAACCCTAATCCAACATATTATTCTCCATTTTCTTCCCAAGTTTAGAATAGCTGGTTACTCACTCCCATAAATTCCTGCTTCCGTGCCTGGATTTGATTTGTTCAGGAACTCCAAAGCCGTCCTCAGTTCGACCTCCCTGCGACGATCAGTGTTCAAACTTGCGCCGTATTACAGCGAGTATATCTCCATCCTGTCTCGTGCGTCATACGCCTAGTCACCGCTGACATGAAGTGCCATCCAACTTGATGCACTTGGTAATATTTATCGAGCCCGATAGACTGACGATAGCTCGTGTGCGACTAAATTGAGACAGCCCACAGTCTATCCCTCACTTTACAACACTGCTGCAATAAATTCACTTAAACTTCATACATATCGGACTGGCAGTACAATACACCGACGACAGTCATGAGTACGGACTGAGAGTCACCATGGACCTTGGCCTATACCAAGTGACGACATCCCCAACTTGACTGTGTCCACTACCTCTCATATCAAAGAAAGCACGCTGTAAACCACTCGTTGCGTGCCTTGAGGTTGGAGAGTTTAGTATGTATGTATTATTATATACACTGACTGAGCAAGTGTCATGTCGAACCCGGGACCCTCTGAACCGAAGGCCAGTACGCTGACCGTTCAGCCAACGAATCGGACAACGGAAAGCTATCAAGTCGACTAGCCTTCTGTAAGCGCCGGGGCAAACTCTTGTAAAAAAGTGGGTAGTCTATTTATCCGACCCAGTATTCAGGCACGGCAAGATCGTGTGAAAATGTTCGGCCAAATGGTCGAAGCGCAAAGAATATTGTATGGAAAAAAGTGTTATAAAATACGTTAAAGGTATTAAATGTTCATAAAACTATTGAAAAGTACAGGCAAATGGGTTTTCTGACCTATTAAAAGGAATGCTGTGGAGCAGCACGGGTCCACCGATTATTATTATTATTATTATTATTATTATTATTATTATTATTATTATTATTATTATTATTATTATTATTATTATTATTATTATTATTATTATTGTATCCATTTGGGAAGGCTCGGCTAAACAAGGAGTCCCCCTCTTGATTATCAAACTATACGGATATCTACAAATATTTACAATAGACATAATATGCACAAACCATGTCCCTAAACACTTTGTTTATACACACTTTTTGGGAATCAGTCCTTCAGTATCACCGGAACTGTGGCCGTATTGATCACGCTTACACATCCTACATTCTTCTCATCCTGCTTAATCATGAACGGTGCTTGCATCAGTGAAAGTTACTCAGCTTTACAATTGTGCGCAATTTTGTCCATATCCATAACGGACAGTTCCAAGTTCTCAACAGGCGTAGGTTTATACATTCTTATTTTCTGCACCTCAGAGGTCTAGAAAATACTCCTTACCATAATAGGCATCTATCGCTACAGCAGACATGTCAGCCGTCCAGCAGGGCCTAGGTTAGCGCTGCTCTCGCCAGCCAGGCCCGCATCATTTCCTCCCCACACACTGATAGCAAGCCGAAGGTCCTTTTTTGTATTGATTACAGAATTTGAACAGTTATATCTATAAAATAACACATACTGAACGCCCCAAACCCTCCAGATTTCCCACTTACTACTTATAGGTAAATGTTACCTCCATAATCCTTATCAGAAAAAGTCAGTTTCAGCTATGTATTATTTCATTGGCGAAGAATGGAATAGTGATTTAGAGGAATATCTAAAGCTGAATTCTCAGGTATTACCATTTATGGAACCGTTTTGGAAAACAGAAGTACGCTCTATTCAAGTAGTAACGGAGATTTTAATGATTTTGGATTTTGGTTGTTTTGTGAATTTTTTTTTGTCGTGGTGGAATGAGATCTACTTATGGCATGTGCCCTGGGGTTCACTCAGGCTATACTATAAATGAGAACTGGGAGCAATTGGCCGTATATAGAGCTGACCACTCTCTCACCTTCATGAGGAAATAGCTCTTCTTTGTCTTGTGTGATAAAAATACGGTAGTGTTACACTTCGAATTACTTATTACTTATTACTTGGAGAGTTGGCCGTGCGGTTAGGGGCGCGCAACTGAGCTTTTATCCGGGAGAAAGTGGGTTCGAACCCCACTGTCGGCAGCCCTGAAGATGGTTTTCCGTGGTTTCCCATTTTCACGCCAGGAAATGCTGGGCATGTACCTTAATTAAGGCCACGGATGCTTCCTTCCCATTACTAGCCCGTTCTTGTTCCATCGTCGTCATAAGACCTATCTGTGTCGGTGCGACGTCCAGCAACTTGTAAAATAATTTAGGAAACGCACTTGTATCGAAGTATGCTGTGTCTGAACGAGGGAGGATGGTGCAGTCGGAGGACGACCACAGAGCGCTCGCAGTTGACTTGAATCTCGGAAATTTTATTCCAAACCTAATGTTTACGTAGAACAGGCAATAGAGGAAATCAAAGAGGAATTTGGAAAAAGAATCAAAATCAAAGGAGACCGATAACATCTGGAGACATTGCACGCCGTCTTGGAGAAGAAGTACATAATGCAGTGCAGGAGACATTAGACTAGGAAATGAAGTCTTAAAGGAAGTAGATGAACATTGTTAGTTAGTAAAATAATTAACAATGGCAGAAGGAAGGAGGACATAAAATGCAGGCTAGCACAACAAGGAAGGCCTTTCTTAAGGAAATAAATTTGCTCACTTCGAACACTGATATAGAAATTAGAAAGACGTTTTTGAAGACTTTAACCGGCTCCGAAAGAAAGAGAATAAAAGCTTCTGAAATGTGGCGTTACAGAAGAATGCTGAAGGTGAGACAAGAACGATTTGATCAGACAGAATTATAGGACAGCCAGGACTTGCTCAGGTAGTTTTCGAGGGAAGTAAGTGGTAAAAACGGCAAGGTTAGACCAATATATGAATATAACAAACAGATTAGAGTAGATGGGGATGTAGTGGTTACGTAGAAATAAAACGGTTAGCTTAGCATAGGGTGACATGGAGAGCTGCATCAAACCAGTTTACGCAATGATGACCCAAACGAGGAAACAATTGACGCTAACTCCTGACAGAAAGTCGTTCTCCAGCTGAAACAACTTATTGACATCTCACCAACATTCCAGCCTGTCTAATTATAGAAGATGGAGAAGATGTCGGCCATCAGACCCTCGTGTTCCACCTTGTGATGGAACTGTAGCAGCTGTTCCAGACACGGGACAGTTGCCAACATGTGAGTCAACTATCAGAAGGAAGTGCCACTATTTGTATGGTGAGGAGATCCTTGCCGTTTACTGTGGCCTGACGTGATGGCACAGGTGGCCGTGCTTCGAATCGCGACCGTTCTACTTGGTTCAGATTCATGTAAAACTCTAGGTTCCATGACTATGATACGATTAACTACGAGCTTGCTTGTTTGGCAATCGTTTGTAGTTTAAAGTGGGAAAATATCAGAAACCATGTCTAGGAATATCGTTTCAACACGCTTTTCAATTACTGTATGTTTCTGGTTGCAGTCTCTCAGAATGATCTGACAGAATGCGTTGATGCTCAAGATCTGGGATCGTATCCAGACAAAGTCGGTGCTGAAGAATGCGTAAATCAGAAGCGCTCTTTTCAACCGATTTTAGGGCAAACTCTATTTTCCTGGTGAAGTTCCGGCACTGTTTCGTCCTTTAAGATCAGTATATTCGTCTTTCTTAATCCGTTTAACTCTCCAGCGAGGGACCTCATCTCCATCTCCACAAGGGCAGTGCCCTGGAGCTTCATTCCTTGGGTCGGGGAGGAGGACCAGTACCTCGCCAAGGTGGCCTCACCTGCTGTGCTGAACAGGGGCCTTGTGGGGGATGGGAAGGTTGGGAGGGATAGAAATGGAGGAGGGAACGAAGCGCCCGTGGCTTTAATTTAGGTACCATCCCAGCGTTTGGGCCTCCAGGAGTGGCAGGTAATCACGCTAACAGACCGAGCTCGATAGCTGCGGCCAGTATCCAGTATTCGGGAGACAGTAGGTTCGAACCCCTCTGTCGGCAGCCCTGAAAATGGTTTTCCGTGGTTTCCCATTTTCACACCAGGCTGTACCTTAATTAAGGCCGCTTCCTCCCCACTCCTAACCCTTTCCTGTCCCATCGTCGCCGTAAGACCTATCTGTGTCGGAACGACGTAAAGCAACTAACACCACAGAGGCGGGCATTATTATTACGCTATTTGTTTTAGGTCGCACCGACTGAGACCAGTCCTATGGTGACTGTGAGCTACAACTGAGATAGAAGCGACCGAAACCGTAATTAAGGTACAGCCCAGCATTTGCTTAAAGTGAAAACAAATGCCACGGAAAAGGATCTTCAGGGCTGCCGACAGTGGGTTCGAACCGACCATATTCTGGGTGCAAACTAACAGCTATATGCTGCCAACTCACTCTAAATAATAATAATAATAATAATAATAATAATAATAATAATAATAATAATAATAATAATAATAATAATAATAATAATAATAATAATAATAATATATTTAGTGTCTGCACTGCACTATGTCTTCTGGTGTGGGCTAGAATAAATTTGTTATCTTCATTGACCTGTCTCAGTTTCATCCTTGACTTTGACAATATGAGAGTGACTGGTATGGGCGATGCTAGCGATACAGCCAGTCCCTGCTATGAATGGTATGAATATATCGCTCATAGGGTCGGTTGGTGCGTGCATTTCAGTGAGCTTGGCAGACTGATATGTAACAGCAACGTATGGCACGGTGAGGAAAGCATCTAGGCTATCTATGACAGCTGTTGGCGGAGCTGTGGAGGATCGAACCAGCCTTCAGGCTGAATATCTAACATACATTATTGTTGTTGTTTGAGTCATCAGTCCATAGACTGGTATGATGCAGCTCTCCGTGACACCCTAAACTTGGCTAACGTCCTTCGACTACATTCCATTACATTTGTTTTTTACTTATTTATTTTCATCTTGTACTCCTTACCCAAGACTTCGTCCATACCATTCAGCAGCTTCTCGAGATTTTCTACAGTCTCAGATAAAATAACAATATCATCGGCAAATCTCAAGGTTTTGATTTCCTCTCCTTGGACTGTGATTTCCTTTCCAAATTCCTCTTTGATTTCCCTTACTGTCTGTTCTATGTAAACATTGAAAAGGAGAGGGGACAAACTGAAGCTTTGCCTCACTCCTTTCTGGATTGCTGCTTCTTTTTCAAAGCCCTAGATTCTTATCACTACAGACAGATTTTTATACAGATTGTAGATAATTCTTCTTTCTTGGTATCTGTTCCCAATCACCTTCAGAATCTCAAATAGCTTGGTCCAATCAACATTAACAAATGTCTTTTCTAGATCTACGAACGCCATGTACGTGGGCTTGTCTGTCTTAATTCGATCCTCTAAGATCAGACGTAAAGTCAGGATTGCTTCACGTGTTCATACATGTCCTCTGAAGCCAAATTGACTTTCTCCCAACTCAGGTTCAACTTGTCTTTATATTCTTATGTAAAAAATACGTGTTAAAATTTGGCAGGCATGAGATACTAAACTAATGGTGCGGTAGTTTTCACACTTGTCAGCACCGGCTTTCTTAGGAATAGGTATAACAACATTCTGCAGAAAATCGGATGGCACTTCTCCTATCTCATACATCTTACACACTAGATGGAATAACCTTGCCATGCTCGTTTCTCCTAAGGCAGTCAGTAATTCAGAGGGTATTTCATAAATTCCAGGTGTTTGTTCCTGTTTAGGTCTCTCACAGCACTGTCAAACTCTGACCTCAAAATTGCGTCTCCCATTTCATCAACATCAATAGCCTCTTCTTATTCCAGAACCAAATCATCTACGTTTTTACCTTGATACAACTGTTGGATATGTTCCCGCCATCTTTCTGCTTTGTCTTCTTTCCCTTGGATTGGGTTTCCATCTGAGCTCTTAAGATTCATACACCTATATTTTCTTTCTCCAAATGTTTCCTTGATTTTCCTGTATGCAGCATCCACCCTTCCTGGGACCATAAAACCTTCAACATCCTTGCACTTCTCCTTCAGCCATTCTTCCTTAGCTATCTTGCACTTTCTATCCATTTCATTCTTTAATCACCTGTAATCTTTTCTGCCCTCTTCATTTCTTACATTCGTTTATTTTCGTCGTTCATCAATCAGGTCTAGGATCTCCTGAGTTATCCACTGATTCTTAGTTGACATTTCGTCCTTCCTAACATTCCATCAGCAGCCCTAATGACCTCATTTTTCATGACTATCCATTCTTCCTCTATTGTGTTTCCGTCAGCCTTTTCATTTAGTCCTTGTACAGCGTGTTCCTTGAAACAATCCCTCACACTCTTTTCTTTCAATTTGTCTAGATCCCATCTCTTTGCATTCCCTTCTTTCTTCAATTTCTCCAACTTCAGATGGCATTTCACTACCGACAAGTTGTGGTCAGAGTCCACGTCTGCTCCTAGGAAAGTTTTGCAATCCAACACCTGATTTCTGAATCTCTGTCTAATCATAATGAAGTCCATTCGGTACCTTCCAGTGTCTCCAGGTCTCATCCACGTATACAACTGTCTTTGTGGTGTTTGAACCAAGTATTAGCAAGGACTAAATTATGATCACTGCAGAATTCATCCAGCCGACTTCCTCTTTCATTCCTTTGTCCAATCCAAATTCTCCTACTGTATTACCTTCTCTTCCTTGGCCTACCACTGCATTCCAGTCTCCCATCACAATTAGATTCTCGTCACCATTTACATATTGTAGTAAATCTTCTATCGCTTCGTATATTCTTCCAATTTCCTCATCACCCGCTGAACTAGTAGGCATATACAGCGTGATTCAGCCGCGCCTTCCAATGTAGTTTTATGCAACCCACGATATTCATTCCGTCCTGAAAACATCTGCTCTGCCGGTATGCTCAACATCAGTACATAATCGAATGTCTTCGGGAGTTCGTTATTAAATAATTTTGCTAATTTCAGACCACTTGGAACCTAAGAATATGTATAGTATTTTTCTTTGTTTCCTTCTCAGAACTCCTTCATACGTCGGCTGATCGCCTGCCCCTGCTCCTCCGATAAAACTCTCCGAGGCTGACGTCGAATTTGCAAAAACAATCAATCCGCGGAAGTGATCTTTCAGCGGGAGTCTACCCTGTTATCTGAAAACTTCAGTCTTTGCAGATCCCATCGTATCCATCCAGCCATCTGCTTCGTTGTTCATTCCGTGAAGGTGGCCATAAAATTGCAGTCTTCGTCTTTTAATTGTGTCTGAATTTTCTCTATATTGCGGCAGAGGTCTTCATTTTTTCTCTTCATCCAAACATCTCTATTCTGTCGGGGTCCCAACATTTTCCTTTCTTTCTTTTCGAGATATTCTTGTTCATCTCTTTTGCTCGACGTTAAACATTCTGATCCATATTTTAATTAAAGTTGTGTAGTGCCTGACTTTTGCCTTGAACGATGTCGACCATTTGTTGCAGCGGTGTTGAGTGAGTTTATAATCCATGTCCATGTTCTTCAGTCTATCTTCGCAGATTTTGTTATTGAGTCCATTTGACTGGATCCATTCTCCCAGATATTTAAATTTATCAACTCTTTGAATATGTCCATGTTGTGTTGTTAGGTACTTTCATCCTTTATGTCTGTGTTCAATATACACTGACTGACAGAGCAAATGCAACACCAAGGAGGAGTGGTTCGAAAGGGATGAAAGTTGGGGAAAAAACAGAGTCGGCACGGAAGAATAATTGATGTTTATTTCAAACCGATATGCAGGTTACACAATGCGCACGGCATCGACTCAGTAGGATGTAGGACCACCGCGAGCGGCGATGCACGCAGAAACACGTCGAGGTACAGAGTCAATAAGAGTGCGGATGGTGTCCTGAGGGATGGTTCTCCATTCTCTGTCAACCATTTGCCACAGTTGGTCGTCCGTACGAGGCTGGGGCAGAGTTTGCAAACGGCGTCCAATGAGATCCCACACGTGTTCGATTGGTGAGAGATCCGGAGAGTACGCTGGCCACGGAAGCATCTGTACACCTCGTAGAGCCTGTTGGGAGATGCGAGCAGTGTGTGGGCGGGCATTATCCTGCTGAAACAGAGCATTGGGCAGCCCCTGAGACACGACGTTCCGCCATTCCCTCATCCAAGTCGCTCTAGCCCGGCACCATGCCAGGCGTGCACGTCTATGCTGTGGAGTCAATGGTAGTCTTCTGAGCGGACGCCGGGAGTGCAGGCCTCCTTCAACCAATCGACGGGAAATTGTTCTGGTCGATATTGGAACAGCCAGGGTGTCTTGCACATGCTGAAGAATGGCGGTTGACGTGGCGTGCGGGGCTGCCACCGCTTGGCGGCGGATGCGCCGATCCTCGCGTGCTGACGTCACTCGGGCTGCGCCTGGACCCCTCGCACGTGCCACATGTCCCTGCGCCAACCATCTTCGCCACAGGCGCTGCACCGTGGACACATCCCTATGGGTATCGGCTGCGATTTGACGAAGCGACCAACCTGCCCTTCTCAGCCCGATCACCATACCCCTCGTAAAGTCGTCTGTCTGCTGGAAATGCCTCCGTTGACGGCGGCCTGACATTCTTAGCTATACACGTGTCTTCAGTTTCGTATTAAACGAAATCATGAGGGAATAGGAAATTAGATTACGCGAAAAAACATTCAACGGATCCATTTGGGGCAAGTAAAAGGATGATTCGAGGTGAAATTTCTCGTTTTTGCTGGTGATATAGCAGTGATTTCAGAAAACAAGTTACAGCTACAAATAACACGACAACACGTTCTACAATGACTGTCGGCTGAGAAATCACGGTACGAAGTGGGCCATTCGCCAACGCCGTGTCCCATTTATCGTTCGCTACGTGCGCAGCACAGCGGCGCATTTCACATCATGAGCATACCTCAGTGACGTCAGTCTACCCTGCAATTGGCATAAAGTTCTGACCACTCCTTCTTGGTGTTGCATTCGCTCTGTCAGTCAGTGTATTTAGTTTCTTCATATGGAAATTTTACACCAGTTTTAATGGCTATATCATGTAGGATTTCCGTTATTATTTGTAGCTGTAACTTGTTTTCTGAAATCACTGCTATATCACCAGCAAAAACGAGAAATTTCACCTCGAATCATCCTTTTACTTGCCCCAAATGGATCCGTTGAATGTTTTTTCGCGTAATCTAATTTCCTATTCCCTCATGATTTCGTTTAATACGAAACTGAAGAATTGGTCAAAGTCCATCACTATGTTGAGCTCCGGTCTTGATTTTGTATGGGTCTGAAAGTTCATTTAGAAATTAAAACTTAACTCTTGGGGTTGTACCTGTGAGTGTTTGTTCATCCAGTTTTCTAGTATTTGTATTAATCCCTAATTCTGCTAGAGTTTGGAACACCAACCACCTATCTTGTGAATTATTATTATTATTATTATTATTATTATTATTATTATTATTATTATTATTATTATTTATTCGCTGGGGCCATTGAGGACCACGTTAAGTCTTGTTTCATTTGGCAGTTAATTTTGATTTCTTTTGATCCCAGAATTCCTTCATTATTTCTGAGTGCTTGCGTTCCTCTGTCCAAGGGCCATCGTGTCCTCTTTTCGGTTGTTCGTCTCGGTTTAGCTCGTTCGTCACTATTTTTTTCGGAAAAGACCTCTGTAAAAGGCACCTTCCGGTTATATCTTGTCACCTAGGTGACGTATTTTAGGCCTCTCCTACTATATTTTCGGACCGGTGATTTGGATGTAGAAATTTGTGTCTATCGGAATTTAATTCCTTCTTTGATTCAACTATTATTTTCTGTGAGACTTATTGTCGATAATTTTTATTTATACCCTCTCCGCCCTAGGAGCTATGTTTTATCTTTATGTCTTATGTATTTAATTAACTCGCCATGAGTAATATTCTTGGGTCCCGAGTCGGGCCACCTTTGGAGCGAGTCTAACTTGGTGCTCGCTTCTTCTCCAACCAATCAGTACGCTCGCGGGTGCTTGGAAGACTTCCGCTTGGTGTGAGCTAGCCTGCCGAGTTGAGTGGACGATCAGCCATGATGCGAATGAGATGTGCTTTGTGGGCACATAAGTGTCAGACTTCGCCTACATTATGAAGCCGGGATAAAATCCGGTTGTACGAGGGTTTTCTACCCTCAGAAACATTTACTTTTTGGTTTTTTGGAAGGCGTCCTCCTGTTACTTTATTCTTACTGCTTTCATTTTATCTGAGCGAGTGTTGCAATACACATGCCGAGGCGTAACTAGCTATCTGTAGACATCATGTTTACCGTGATTCCAATTTTATTCTTCCTTCCGGGACGGGTCAAATATGACTTCTGGATATTTGTTTTCCACTCTGAACTGTTTTCCATTTTTAGGATCTCAAGAAAGAAATTGTAGCCATCGTTCTATCTCCGGTCCCATTAAACTTTTTAACTGTAACTAAAATGTAAAGCAGTTTATTATGATCAACGTAAGTTTATACCTCCTAAGGAGTTTTGATTTTATATCGGATGCTGGTAATGTTGCTCCATCCATCTTGGTAACAATATATTATTATTATTATTATTATTATTATTATTATTATTATTATTATTATTATTATTATTATTAGTGTTATTATTTATAAATTGGGAAGTTGAGAAAATGGCACTGATGAAATTAATTTAAACATTCATGGTATTGAGCAACTCAATGGGTTTAATTTATTGAAGGTATAGAGACCACGTTGGATTTCGCCTGGGACTCGGAATCTCTGTTTGGATTTTAGATTAAGTGCTATTCTCTTTCTTCTTCTTTAATTTTATTTATTGCTGCTTTAAGCATTTAACTTCTTGTTGTTCTTCGTTTCTTCTTTGGATTTATCCCATTGTTGTTTCTGATTACGTGATTGGTCTCATCTGGGCTTTATGTGCGTGTTGTCGTTTCTATGGCAAATGCAGCCTTGGTGGTAGTTTTTGTTTTTGTTGATTTGTGTGGGCCTGACCTAGGTGATTTGACCTGTATTGATCTTGCTTCTGGGTGAAGATTTGCAAGTGATCCCTTCTTAATGTTACTTGTTTGATTTTCCTTCCATTTCTTGTACACTTTTTTCCCGTCTTTGGGACAGGTTATACGTATTAAGTTGTTTTTATTTTTCTGAAACGCGAGTTTGGGATCTGACCCCTGGCGAAACCTCCGTGGTCGTTATCTGCGTCGTTCTGGCGTAAGGACAAAGAAAAAGAAAGAAGTGGTGAAATCTTTGATTTAAATGTAACGTCGAAGTGAATTGTAAAGAAGGAAATACTCATTTTTAAATTTTACCAAAGATTTACTGCTAGTGTTAAGAATCTGGACGATGGTCCTGTTAAATTTTATTCTTCAAAAGGACGTCCTCATTAAGTATTTAATTTATTAATTTATGGATTTTAATTAGTTACTTGCATTTTGATTTATAGGACGTACTTTAGTTCACTTGTTTCACTAATGTTGTCCTCATTAAGTCCTTAATTTAGTAATTGATTGATTTTAGTTAGTTAATTGCATTTTTTTTAGAGGATGTCTTTCCCATTAATGTACTTAAGTCCACGTTTTCACTAATTAAATCTTTAAGTTACCTTAATTATCCATACATACATACATTATCATTATAGACTGTTATGCCTTTCAGTGTTCAATTTGCAAGCCTCTGAGAATTTACTAAACGTCGCCACAATCCTCGATTTGTAACTAGTGTTGTGGCCTCATTTAGTTCTATACCTCTTATCTTTAAATCGTTAGAAACCGAGTCTAACCATCGTCGTCTTGGTCTCCCTCTACTTCTCTTACCCACCATAACAGAGTCCATTATTCTCCTAGGTAACCTATCCTCCTCCATTCGCCTCACATGACCCCACCACCGAAGCCGGTTTATGCGTACAGCTTCATCCATCGAGTTCATTCCTAAATTAGCCTTTATCTCCTCATTCCGAGTACCCTCCTGCCATTGTTCCCACCTGTTTGTACCAACAATCATTCTTGCTACTTTCATGTCTGTTACTTCTAACTTATGAATAAGATATCCTGAGTCCACCCAGCTTTCGATCCCGTAAAGCAAAGTTGGTCTGAAAACAGACCGATGTAAAGATAGTTTCGTCTGGGAGCTGACTTCCTTCTTACAGAATACTGCTGATCGCAACTGCGAGCTCACTGCATTAGCTTTACGACACCTTGATTCAATCTCAATATATTGCCATCCTGGGAGAACACACAACCTAAATACTTGAAATTATCGACCTGTTCTAGCTTTGTATCACCAATCTAACATTCAATTCTGTTGACTTTCTTACCTACTGACATCAATTTAGTCTTCGAGAGGCTAATTTTCATACCATACTCATTGCACCTATTTTCAAGTTCCAAGATATTAGACTGCAGGTTTTCGGCACGGTCTGCCATTAAGACCAAGTCGTCAGCATAGGCCAAACTGCTTACTACATTTCCACCTAACTGAATCCCTCCCTGCCATTTTATACCTTTCAGCAGATGATCCATGTAAACTACGAACAGCAAAGGTGAAAGATTACAGCCTTGTCTAACTCCTGTAAATACCCTGAACCAAGAACTCATTCTACCATCAATTCTCACTGAAGCCCAATTGTCAACATAAATGCCTTTGATTTTTTTAATAATCTACCTTTAATTCCATAGTCCCCCAGTATAGCGAACATCTTTTCCCTCGGTACCCTGTCATATGCTTTCTCTAGATCTGCGAAACATAAACACAACTGCCTATTCCTCTCGTAGCATTTTTCAATAACCTGGCGCATACTGAAAATCTGATCCTGACAGCCTCTCTGTGGTCTGAAACCACACTGGTTTTCATCCAACTTCCTCTCAACGACTGATCGCACCCCTCCCCCCCCTTCCAAGACGCCAGTGAATACTTTGCCTGGTATACTTATCAATGAGATACCTCGATAGTTGTTGCAATCCTTCCTGTTCCCTTGCTTATAGATAGGTGCAATTACTGCTTTTGTCCAATCGGAAGGTACCTTACCAACACTCCACGCTAATTTTACTACTCTATGAAGCTATTTCATCCCTGCCTTCCCACTATACTTCACCATTTCAGGTCTAATTTCATCTATTCCTGCTGCTTTATGGCAATGGAATTTATTTACAATCCTTTCCACTTCCTCAAGCATAATTTCACCAACATCATTTTCCTCCTCCCCATGATGATTTCCTTTTACATTGAGAAGATGTTCAAAATATTCCCTCCACCTCTCCAGTGATTCCCTGGGATCTATTATGAGTTCACCTGAATTACTCAAAACACTGTTCATTTCATTTTTCCCTCCCTTCCTAAGTTCTTTATTACTGTCCAGAAAGGTTTCCCTACTGCTTGACCTAGCCTTTCCAGGTTATTACCAAAATCTTCCCATGACTTCTTTTTGGATTCAGCAACTATTTGTTTCGCTCTGTTTCTTTCATCTACGTACGAATCCCTGTCAGCCTCGGCCCTTGTTTGGAGCCATTTCTGATAAGCCTTCTTTTTACGTTTACAGGCTGCTCTCACTTCATCATTCCACCAAGATGTTCGCCTTTTCCCATCTTTACACACAGTTGTTCCTAGGCATTCCCTTGCTGTTTCTACTACAGCATCCCTGTATGCCACCCATTCACTTTCTATATCCTGAACCTGCTTACTGTCTACTGTTCGAAATTTCTCACTAATCATATCCATGTACTTCTGTCTAATTTCCCCGTCCTGGAGATTTTCTACCCTTATTCGTTTGCAGACAGATTTCACTTTCTCTACCCTAGGCCTGGAGATACTTAGTTCACTACAGATCAAATAGAGGTCTGTATCATCGAAAAATCCGCGAAAAACTCGTACATTCCTAGCAGATTTCCTGAATTCAAAGTCTGTTAAGATATAGTCTATTATGGATCTGGTACCCCTAGCCTCCCATGTGTAGCGGTGAATAGCCTTATGCTTGAAGAATGTATTAGTAACAGCTAAACCCATACTAGCACAGAAGTCCAGCAAACGCTTTCCATTCCCATTATCTTCCATATCTTCCCCACATTTACCAATCATCCTTTCGTATCCTTCAGTTCTATTCCCAACTCTCGCATTGAAATCGCCCATTAGCACTATTTTATCCTTGCTGTTGACCCTGACCACGATGTCACTCGATGCTTCTTAAAACTTGTCAACTTCATCCTCATCTGCACCCTCACATGGTGAATACACGGACACAATTCTTGTCCTAATTCCTCCCACTGACAAATCTACCAACATCATTCGCTCATTTACGTGCCTAACAGAAACTATGTTGCGTGCAATGGTATTCCTGATAATGAGCTCTACCCCAGACTCTGCCCTTCCCTTTCTAACACCCGTCAAGTACACTTTATAATCTCCTATCTCTTCCTCATTTTCTCCCCTTACCCGAATATCACTCCTAGCACATCCAGATGCATCCTCTTTGCTGACTCAGCCAGTTCTACCTTCTTTCTTCCATAAGCCCCATTAATATTGATAGCTCCCCATCGAATTCCATTTCGTTCGCCAAGTTGTTTCCAAGGAGTCCCTCGCCTGTCAAATGGGAGTGGGACTCCATTACTCCCTTAGGTCCGAGGCTTGCTTAAAGTGTTCTGAGCTCGGTAAATTCATGAAGCAGGATGCTGCCCTACTTGCACATAGTCCAAGAGAGGATCTCTCCTCTAACGGGTTATGGACCACCGGTGAATTGTATAGTCCTATCCGCCTGAGCACAAGGAGGGCCACGACTCAGAATATGTCCGAGATGCCCACTCCCATTCCATAGCAACTGGTATCCCGACTATCAGGACCACTTACTAGGCCACTCAGCCGTTTCCCATGGTTCACGAACTAGGACGTGACTACAGTACCCACAAATATGAACCTTATTTATCAAAGAAAAAAATGAGGTGTCTTTTCTTTCGAGATATTTCAACTATTTCTTATCGTGCAAAATATTTTTAATTCATCTTTGGATTCTTTGGGCGGTACCCAGCTCTTCTACTTGTGGTGAGTATTTTGTTGTTTGGATTTTAATTATTTGATTTTCTGTATTTTGATACCTCTTATCTATGTTTGACTTGTGCCAGCATGCGATGGTACAGCCTGTGCAGTCTGTAGCACTTCAAGGTCCTCAAATGGGCTGAAAACCTGTTTGGTCAACCTGTTTCCGTCCCTTCGTTTGCGTATCGCGTCTGTAAATTTCTTTACTGGCTCTTTCTTGATTGTAGTTGGACCCCATGATTCCCCTAATTATTCTGCGCTACTTTTTCTCCAGTTCTTCTAGGACTCCTTTATTGGCATTTAGGGACAGGAGTTTTTTTCCTAGTTGTTTTACGTCGCACCGACACAGATAGGTCTTATAGCGACGATGGGACAGGAAAGGGCCAGGAGTGGGAAGGAAGCGGCCGTGGCCTTAAGGTACACCCCCAGCATTTGCCTGGTGTGAAAATGGGAAACCACGGAAAACCATTTTCAGGGCTGCCGACAGTGGGGTTCGAACCTACTATCTCCCGAATACTGGATACTGGCCGCACTTAAGCGACTGCAGCTATCGAGCTCGGTGGGGACAGGGTTTCGGATGCATACATAACTACTGGCTTCAGAACTGCTTCATAGTGTCGTATCTTAGCATTTTGGGAAAGGCATTTTTTACTTCAGATCGTACGTGACGTTTGGTAGGCTATTTATTATTGAATCTGGCTCACGTTCGTGTCTGAGTCGGGAACGAAGTACGGTCCCACGGGGGGAATGTTCCTAACTGAGCTTAGCAAAGCGGTTCTTGGAAATGGTCGTTGTTACTTCTGGCAATATTTCAACTCAGATCTGCAAAGTCAAACTGTTGTACTGATCATGTTAAGTAACAAAGAAGAGCTGCGGAGGGTTTCAGCGTGTCTGTCTACCCATTCGTCCCACAATTTGTAATAGGAGTTGAATCATGGCTGAGAAATGATATAATGGATGCAGAAATTTTCTCACGGCACTGGAGTGTGTATCGTAGAGATAGGATAGGAAGGGTGGGAGGCGGAGTGTTCATTCTGGTGAAAGAAGAATTTGTAAGCTACGAAAAAGTTAAAGATGAGACACATGAAATTCTAAGTGTAAGGCTCATTTCTAAAGATAATAGGCAACTTGATATATTTGGAGTGTACAGATCGGGAAAGGGTAGCACTGACGCGGATTCAGAATTATTTGATAGGATAGTCAGCTATGTGGGAAACGACATGGAAAGAAATGTGATTGTAGCGGGAGATCTGAATTTGCCAGATGTCAATTGGGAAGGAAATGCGAACGACAGAAAGCATGACCAACAAATGGCAAATAAGTTAATATGGGAAAGACAGCTGATTCAGAAAGTGATGGAACCAACCAGAGGGAAAAATATTCTGGATGTCGTGCTGATAAAACCAGACGAGCTCTATAGGGAAACTGAAGTAATAGATGGTATTAGTGATCATGAAGCTGTTTTTGTGGTAGTTAAAAATAAATGTGATAGAAAGGAAGGTCTTAAAATTAGGACTGTTAGGCAGTACCACATGGCTGATAAAGCAGGCATGAGACAGTTTCTAAAAAGTAGCTATGATCGGTGGAAAACGGTAAATATAAATGTAAACAGACTCTGGGATGGGTTTAAAGAAATTGTTGAGGAATGCGAAAACAGGTTTGTACCATTAAGGGTGGTAAGGAATCGTAAAGACCCACCTTATCATAATAGAGAAATAAAGAGACTAAGAAGGAGGTGCAGACTGGAGAGAAATAGAGTTAGAAATGGCTGTGGAAGTAAGGAGAAATTGAAGGAACTTACTAGAAAATTTAATCTAGCAAAGAAGGCAGCTAAGGATAATATGATGGCAAGCATAATTGGCAGTCATACGAATTTTAGTGAAAAATGGAAGGGTATGTATAGGTATTTTAAGGCAGAAACAGGTTCCAAGAAGGACATTCCAGGAATAATTAATGAACAAGGGGAGTGTGTATGTGAGGATCTTCAAAAGGCAGAAGTATTCAGTCAGCAGTATGTAAAGATTGTTGGTTACAAGGATAATGTCGAGATAGAGGAGGAGACTAAGGCCAAAGAAGTAATAAAATTTACATATGATAACAATGACATTTACAATCAGATACAAAAGTTAAAAATTAGAAAAGCGACTGGAATTGATCAGATTTCTGGGGATATACTAAAGACAATGGGTTGGGATATAGTACCATATCTGAAGTACTTATTTGATTATTGTTTGGTCGGAGGAGCTATACCAGATGAATGGAGAGTTGCTATAGTTGCCCCTATGTATAAAGGAAAGGGTGATAGACATAAAGCTGAAAATTACAGGCCAGTAAGTTTGACATGCATTGTATGTAAGCTTTGGGAAGGCATTCTTTCTGATTATATTAGACATGTTTGTGAAATTAATAACTGGTTCGATAGAAGGCAATTCGGTTTTAGGAAAGGTTATTCCACTGAAGCTCTACTTGTAGGATTCCAGCAAGATATAGCAGATATCAATCAATCAATAAATCAATCAATCAATCAATCAATCAATCAATCAATACTGATCTGCATTTAGGGCAGTCGCCCAGGTGGCAGATTCCCTATTTGTTGTTTTCCTAGCCTTTTCCTAAATGATTTCAAAGAAATTGGAAATTTATTGAACATCTCTCTTGGTAAGTTATTCCAATCCCTAACTCCCCTTCCTATAAATGAATATTTGCCCCAGTTTGTCCTCTTGAATTCCAACTTTATCTTCATATTGTGATCTTTCCTACTTTTATAAACGCCATTCAAACTTATTCGTCTACTAATGTCATTCCACGCCATCTCTCCGCTGACAGCCCGGAACATACCACTTAGTCGAGCAGCTCTTCTTCTTTCTCTCAATTCTTCCCAACCCAAACATTGCAACATTTTTGTAACGCTACTCTTTTGTCGGAAATCGCCCAGAACAAATCGAGCTGCTTTTCTTTGGATCTTTTCCAGTTCTTGAATCAGGTAATCCTGGTGAGGGTCCCATACACTGGAACCATACTCTAGTTGGGGTCTTACCAGAGACTTATATGCCCTCTCCTTTACATCCTTACTACAACCCCTAAACACCCTCATAACCATGTGCAGAGATCTGTACCCTTTATTTACAATCCCATTTATGTGGATTACCCCAATGAAGATCTTTCCTTATATTAACACCTAGATACTTACAATGATCCCCAAAAGGAACTTTCACCCCATCAACGCAGTAATTAAAACTGAGAGGACTTTTCCTACTTGTAAAACTCACAACCTGACTTTTAACCCCGTTTATCAACATACCATTGCCTGCTGTCCATCTCACAACATTTTCGAGGTCACGTTGCAGTTGCTCACAATCTTGTAACTTATTTATCACTCTATAGAGAATAACATCATCCGCAAAAAGCCTTACCTCCGATTCCACTCCTTTACTCATATCATTTATATATATAAGAAAAGCATAAAGGTCCGATAATACTGCCTTGAGGAATTCCCCTCTTAATTATTACAGGGTCAGATAAAGCTTCACCTACTCTAATTCTCTGAGATCTATTTTCTAGAAATATAGCAACCCATTCAGTCAGTCTTTTGTCTAGTCCAATTGCACTCATTTTTGCCAGTAGTCTCCCATGATCCACCCTATCAAATGCTTTAGACAGGTCAATCGCGATACAGTCCATTTGACCTCCTGAATCCAAGATATCTGCTATATCTTGCTGGAATCCTACAAGTTGAGCTTCAGTGGAATAACCCTTCCTAAAACCGAATTGCCTTCTATCGAACCAGTTATTAATTTCAAAAAACATGTCTAATATAATCAGAAAGAATAAGAGTAGGTGAAGCTTTATCTGACCCTGTAATAATTAAGAGGGGAATTCCTCAAGGCAGTATTATCGGACCTTTATGTTTTCTTATATATATAAATGATATGAGTAAAGGAGTGGAATCGGAGGTAAGGCTTTTTGCGGATGATGTTATTCTCTATAGAGTGATAAATAAGTTACAAGATTGTGAGCAACTGCAACGTGACCTCGAAAATGTTGTGAGATGGACAGCAGGCAATGGTATGTTGATAAACGGGGTTAAAAGTCAGGTTGCGAGTTTTACAAGTAGGAAAAGTCCTCTCAGTTTTAATTACTGCGTTGATGGGGTGAAAGTTCCTTTTGGGGATCATTGTAGTTATCTAGGTGTTAATATAAGGAAAGATCTTCATTGGGGTAATCACATAAATGGGATTGTAAATAAAGGGTACAGATCTCTGCACATGGTTATGAGGGTGTTTAGGGGTTGTAGTAAGGATGTAAAGGAGAGGGCATATAAGTCTCTGGTAAGACCCCAACTAGAGTATGGTTCCAGTGTATGGGACCCTCACCAGGATTACCTGATTCAAGAACTGGAAAAAATCCAAAGAAAAGCAGCTCGATTTGTTCTGGGCGATTTCCGACAAAAGAGTAGCGTTACAAAAATGTTGCAATGTTTGTGTTGGGAAGAATTGAGAGAAAGAAGAAGAGCTGCTCGACTAAGTGGTATGTTCCGGGCTGTCAGCGGCGAGATGGCGTGGAATGACATTAGTAGACGAATAAGTTTGAATGGCGTTTATAAAAGTAGGAAAGATCACAATATGAAGATAAAGTTGGAATTCAAGAGGACAAACTGGGGCAAATATTCATTTATAGGAAGGGGAGTTAGGGATTGGAATAACTTACCAAGAGAGATGTTCAATAAATTTCCAATTTCTTTGAAATCATTTAGGAAAAGGCTAGGAAAACAACAAATAGGGAATCTGCCACCTGGGCGACTGCCCTAAATGCAGATCAGTGTTGATTGATTGATTGATTGATTGATTTGTAATATTTTTCGGATTTTTACGCCAGCGGCTCAGTACCAAGGAGTCTTAGTAACCCTGTTAGAATGTAGTAATTTATCACTTATATCAGATGGAAAGTTACCGAGTGCTGTGGCCGCTATGGAGCGAAGATCTGCATTCAGAGACGAGTGGCTTCGATACCCACCGTCGTCTGCCCTGAGAATGGTTTCCCGTGGTTTCCCATTTTCACTAGGGCCTACCAGGCAAATACCGGGAGAGTTCCTATCCATACGCTACAGCCGAATCCTAACACCTCCTCACGCAATCAATAAATCAAGCCGAAAAATTGTCCACCTAGTCGATAATTGTTATTTTGCTTTTGGCAAATTTAATTTACAAGTAGTACATGTTTAGTTTAGATCGACTAAACACCATCAGCTACGCATTTTTGGTTTAGGTAGAATAATGGAATAATATGTCTCTGTACTTTTATGAATTTCTACCTAAACCAAAAATGCATAGCTGATGATGTTAAGTCAGTCTAAACGAAGCATTTATTACTTGTAAATTCAATTTGCGAAAGGCAAAATGAGAAGTATCGATTAGGTGGAACAATTTCTTTGCTTGATTT
This sequence comes from Anabrus simplex, assembly GCF_040414725.1. Lineage (NCBI taxonomy): Eukaryota > Metazoa > Arthropoda > Insecta > Orthoptera > Tettigoniidae > Anabrus > Anabrus simplex. Next base: position 41,825,284 of record NC_090266.1, on the reverse strand, counting down.
ATTGATTAATTTATCGATGCGGGCCATGTAGTGGATGGTTTGCAATCCTTACGCAATGTCCTTTACCATCATTCAGTCCATCTTCATTAGATCCTCAGCCGAGTTTAGCGTCAGGAAGGGCATCCAGCCGCAAAAACGTCACATAAAATATCATCCCACCTCATCTCCGACTCCGTAACCGGAAACGGGACTTAGGGGTAGACATACAGACATATCAGCAAGGTTCAAATCTCAGTGCCTGGATGTGTAATGTTGGAAACAGAAACGATTTCTAAGGCTGTCTGGTTTCTCTGTCACTTTCACATGAGTAACGCTCTAAAACCACTCTGATGTCAAACAGGCCGACATTTTCCAACAATTGTCGACTCGGACTTAGATGGAATGAGTTTTTTAATTTTTTACAATTGGCTTTACGTCGCACCGACACAGACAGGTCTTATAGCGACGATGGGATAGGAAACCATCTCCAGGGCTGTCGACAGTGGGGTTCGAACCCACTATCTCCCGAATGCAAGCTGATACCAGTAATCAATAAAGTTACAATTATTTTACAGAACGGGCGTCTTAACGAGATCACTGACAGCATGCGGCGCGAATGATACCGAAGTTAGCAAAACAAATATATGTGGTATTCAGACCGCCTCTGTGGTGTAGTGGTTACTGTGGTTAGCTGCAACCCCCGGAGGCCCGGGTTCGATTCCCGGCTCTGCCACGAAATTTGAAACCTTGTGCGAGGGCTGGACCGGGGTCCACTCAGCCTCAGCAGGTCAACTGAGTAGAGGAGGGTTCGATTCCCACCTCAGCCATCCTTGACGTGGTTTTCCGTGGTTTCGCACTTCTCCTCCGGGCGAATGCCGGGATGGTATGTGACTTAAGAGGAAACATTTCTTTAGGGAAATTAACTCATCTGAACTCAACAATATTAACGAGATTTACAACGACTTTCTCTGTTGCTCTGTCTTAAATAGCCTTCATAATCGTACTGGATAGAGACTCTTTAGCCGTCACGGTTTCCTCCTTGCCACTCAGTTGCTGGCTTGCAGTCATTGAAGGCTGAACAGTCCAATCTGAAGGGACTAGTATCACTTGCCTGTTGCTTACATGCGTAATGCAGGGGTTTATTTCGGGGTCTTGCAGTGAATACAGGCAACTAACTTTTCCATCTGGTCTTTTCGTAGCACATCGGTTGTCACCAAAGTTTCAAGGTAGGTCACTAACTGTGTTAACGTCCCTAGAGCTCGATGAAATAGGAGCGCGCGTGGAAAGAAACCCGCTCTTGAATCCCTGTGAGTATTACATGTGAGGAGTGTTGAAGGGAAATGTAGTTGCTGTTAAGGAGATGGAAAACGTCTTTGAGAGGTTGGGGCCGTCACTTCAGCATCTCCTTTAGTCTTACTCTTACCAGAAATATCTTAGTATGGCTGTTATTTGTTTTTTAATCATCATAAAATCAGTACTAGATCTAATTTCACGAATTGGCCGTGTGGTTAGGGGCGCGCAGCTGTGAGCTTGCATCCGGGAGATAGTGGGTTCGAACCCCACTGCCGGCAGCCCTGAAGATGGTTTTCCGTTATTTCCCATCTTCACACCCGGCAAATACTGGAGCTGTACCTTAATTAAAACCACGGCCGCTTCCTTCCCACTCCTAGCCCTTTCCTTTCCCATCGTCGCCATAAGACCTCTCTGTGTCGGTGGAACGTAAAGAAATAGCGAAAAGATCTAAATTCTCAAATTCAGGAGTCTACAAATTGACTTGTACCCACTGTGTCGCCAGCTATATCGGCCGAACAGGGCGCAGTTTCTCTATTTGTTATCTAACGCCAAAATATATGGTAGATTCTCAGCCATGAGTAGTAGCATGTCTGACTATAACCATTCTTTTTCCGACATTGAACAAGATCTTTCCATCATAAGAATAATTAATACAGGCACTCTTCTCAACATATGTGAAAATATTTTTATTAACGTCGATCAAAGTATTAACCCCAACAACATTAACCAAAATGAAATCTCTGTAACTTAGGAATCATACAAACTTTTTTCAGAATACGAACAATTCTAACGCTTCTAATTCCTCCATTCCCCTCCACTACCCCCTACTTCCGGCCCCCTCACCCCTGCTCGTAGCTTACAATCAACAACAAACATCAGTCCCACACACGAGCCGGCCGGACAAGGGAGAGAGAGAACCTGGCCGGATAAGTACTCAGACACCGTAAACACTTTATTTACCTTAGAATTTCACACAAGTATCTTACCTTTTTATTCTTTTTTCTCTTTAGATCTTTCATGCACCAATAATATATGGACTGCACGAATTGTCCGGCTGCATAATCCAACATGTTGAGTAATTCCACCTAAAACGAGCCCTGTTCAATCAGACATACACGTATTCAAGCTTCCAACTTGAGATGACATCTACCTAATTTTAAGTTTTAATTCCGATTTTAGAACGTTGTGATCATCATATTAATTTTATTTTGCGTATCAAAACGCAATGTATTCTTATGTTATGAGGAACAGAAGCTTCATGTGTCTCCTACAGGTACTTACCAATAAATTTTGTGTTAATTATTTTATGTTTTCCGCTCTTTTGTATAATTATTTTCCTTTCTAGTGAATTACGTGATGCAAACATTTCCATTATTATAGTTTTTCAGTTTTTATTACCATTGTATAGGGACGATAATAATTCCGTGAACTACACTGACTTAGCAAATGTCATGGGATAGTCACCTAATAGCGTGTGAGGCCTCCTCTGGTCCTGCGAACTGCAGTGAGATGCCGTGGAAGTGAGTCGACAAGTTCCTGGTAGTACTCTGGACGCAGCTGACACCAAATCGTTTGCAGAGCGGCCGCCAATGCTGGTCTGTTCGTGGGTGCAAGATCCATGGCATGGAGCCTGCGTTCCAGGACATCCCAGATATGCTCGATAGGGTTCATATTGGGGCTCCTGGATGGCCATGGCAGTCATTGGACCTCCGCTACATGTTCCTGGAACCATTCCCGGGCGACGTGGGAGCGATGTGGCGGCGCGTTATCATATTGAAACACCGTAGAACCATCTGGGCGCTGGAAGGCCAAAAATGGGTGGAGATGGTCTCCGAGCAGCTCAACATACCGCGTACTATTCAAAGTCTTTTCCAGAACGACTAGGGGGCCCATTCCATACCAGCAAAATGCACCCCAGACCATAACAGAGACACCAGCGCCCTGCTCCACACCTTCGAGACAGGCGGGATCCATCGCTTCATGTGGTCTGAGCCATACACGGTGCCTCCCACCGGCATGGTGCAGTTGAAATCGTGATTCGTCCGACCACATCACGTTACGCCATTGTTCCAGTGTCCATCCCTGGTGACTGGCGACAAATGCGCGTCGTTGTGCCCGATGACGTTGGGTCAACAGTGGCACCCGTGTGCGGCGCCGGCTCGCATACCCCATAGAACCCATGTTCATACGGACTGACAACTAGGAGACGTGTCTTGCACGGCCTGTGATGAATTAAGTCGTGATTTGTTGCACGGATGCCCGTATGTCACTATTGACAATCCGTCTCAGATGTCGCCGGTCACGGTCATCGAGGGTGGCTGGACGACCGGTCGTTCGTCTGTTGTGGACGGTGACACCCGCATTCAACCATTCACAATACACCCTGGACACGGTTGATCGTGGGAAGCTGAATTCCCGCACCACTTCCGAAATCGCACTTCGCATCCGTCGGGCAGCGACCACCATACCCCGTTCGAACGGTGTCAGCTCACGACGACGTTCCATGTTACACTTTCACATGCACAGCCACTGCTCACAAGGTCTCCTATACAACTGCCGCTGGCACAGGGGGCGTGTGGTGCGCAGACAACACACCTGCGCATCACTGCTCCGCTATCCCATGACATTTGCTCAGTCAGTGTAGTTATCACCAAGATCGTCAACATATTGTCATTGGCAATTTTTTCCAACAGGAACTGTTTTAAAACTGTGTTTACATGTGACAAATTGAGTCATCTTGACTCGTTAACATTTTAAGGATATGTCATTGTTTTTTGTGTTGAAAATATCATGTGTTTATCATAATATTTTAGCCAGAAGATGTCTCACAAGGAAGAACCGAAACATGTCCCTTTTTAAAAATAAATTAAAAGAAAGGAATAATATTGTACCATGACGAATATAAGAACAAGTGTGAGGACTCATCGAGTTCAAGCGCGCTCCGCCAGGCAGCGCTAGAGTGGGCAAGTTCCAGAGTACGGATCAGCTCGTCTTAGGAATGATGTCAGAGGAAACGTATTACTCCATAACTGATACGTATGTACACTGTCTTTTAAAAAAGAATCAGAGATTACAATAAAAATACCACGGAAAGGTACAATGGAAATAAGACCTACGGCCTTCAACATATGTTGCGGAAAGCACAGGTTACTGGAATGTATGCATACAGATGATGTAACACATGACTCCCAGCATACTGAAACGAACACCCATGAACTTACAAACTCAATTTGTCGGTTACTGGACTTTCGAAGACTTGCGTGAAGATTTGGCGGATGTTCAGGACTGTAAATCTCGCCTGATTTCCTTCGTTCTGAAGAAAAATCGACGCTTCGGATAATAATAACATGTTGAAGACAACAGCCAGCTCCTGATGGATCAACTGAAATTTCTTCTATAGAATCGATACAATCGAAAAATATTTCGCCCCACACCCAGGAATAATTACTGAACGAGGGTAGTGTGTATGTGAGGATCTTCGAAAGGCAGAAGTATTCAGTCAGAAGTAGGTAAAGATTGTTGGTTACAAGGATAATGTCAAGATAGAGGATGTGACTAATACTAATGAAGTATTAAAATTTACCTATGACAACAATGACATTTACAGTAAGTTACAAAGGATAAAAACTAGAAAAGCAGCTGGAATTTATAAGGTTTCGGGGGATATACTAAAGACTATGGGTTGGGATATAGTACCATATCTGAAGTAGTTATATGACTATTGTTTGCATGAAGCAGCTATACCAAATGAATGTAGAGTTGCTACAGTAGCCCCTGTGTGTAAAGGAAAGGGTGATAGACATAAAGCTGAAAATTACAGGCCAGTCAGTTTGAAATGTATTGCATGTAAGCTTTGGGAAAGCATTCTTTCTGATTATATTAGACATGTTTGCGAAATTAATAACTGGTTTGATAGAATACAGTTTGGGTTTAGGAAGGGTTATTCCACTGAAGCTCAACTTGTAGGATTCCAGCAAGATATACCAGATATCCTGGATTCAGGCCTATGTAAGGCATTTGATAGGGTAGATCATGGGAGACTACTGGCAAAAATGGGTCCAAATGGACTTGACAAAGAAGGCTATGTTTCTAGAAAACAGAATTCAGAGAATTAGAATAGGCGAAGTTTTACCTGTCCCTGTAATAATTAAGAGGGGAATGGAATTCATCAAGGCAGTATTATTGGACGTTTATGTTTTCTCATTTACATAAATGATATCTACAAAGAAGTGGAATCAGAGATAAGGCTTTTTGCGGATGATGTTATTTTGTACAGAGTAATAAATAAGTTACAAGATTGTGAGCAACTTCAAAATGACCTCGGTAATGTTGTGAGATGAACAGTAGACAATGGTATAATGATAAATGGGGTTAAATGTCAGGTTGTGAGATTCACAAATAGGAAAAGTCGTTTCAGTTTTAATTACTGCGTTGATGGGGTGAACGTTCCCTTTTGGGATCATTGTAAGTACCTAGGTCTTAATATAAGGAATGATCTTCATTGGGGTAATCACATAAGTGGGATTGTAAATAAAGGGTACAAATCTCTGCACATGGTTATGAGGGTATTTAGGGGTTGTAGTAAGGATGTAAATGAGAGGGCATATAAGTCTCTAGTAAGACCCCAACTAGAGTGTGGTTCCAGTGTATGGCACCCTCACGAGGAAATCTTGATCAAGAACTGGAGAAAATCCAAAGAAAAGCAGCCCGATTTGTTCTGGGTGATTTCTGACAAAAGAGTAGCGTTGCGGGAGTGTTACGGGCTTTGGGCTGGGAGGACGTCGGAGAGGGAAGACGGGGTGCTCGACTAAGTGGTCTCTTCCGGGCGGTCAGTGGAGGGATGGCGTGGAGTGACATCAGTGGGCAAATGAGTTTGCGTGGTGTCTTTTAAATTAGGAATGATCACACTATGAAGATAAAGTTGGAATTCAAGAGGACAATTTTGGGCAAATATTCGTTTATATGAAAAGGAGTTTGGGATTTTAATAACTTACCAAGGGATATTTTCAATAAATTTCCAAATCCTTTGCAATTATTTAAGAAAAGGCTAGGAAAACAACAAATAGGGAATCTGCCAGCTGGGCTACTGCCCTAAGTGCAGATCAGCAGTGACTGATTGATTGATTCCTTGATTGATTGTCATTTTGCGAAAAGTCCGATGTATATATTGAATGTACAAGGTTATCATAACAAACGTTTTTGCACTGTTGCTCTTCAAATATGCGTCAAGTAATATCATAGGTCTTCAATCCCTGATGATCAATGAAGGCGAGTTAAAGTCTAATTTCTGATGCATTTCACCCAGCGGAGTGCAGTACTTCTCAGCATTAATGGTTCTACCATATTTATAGAAAGTATGGTGAATAATTTCCGCTGCGGATCAGCAAACAGCCCCAATCATGTTGCTCGTTCGGTTTAGGCATAATTGTAGGAGTCTCACAGCTACTTGTTTGTTGTCAGACCATACTAGCCAGACATTATATTCTTTCTTGCGTGTGTTTCTATCCTCCTTATATTCCTATCTGTGGTTATTTATGTCTTATGTATGAGGTTATGCGAAAGAAATCTAAAACTTGACGTACAATACTCTACTGTATTTTCTTCATAAGTCAGAATTCACGTAAAAAGAGTAAGTTTCTGTTCCAGGCCACATCACCACACTTTCTGGGATATTCAGACTGTGCCACCCAATTTGAAGCCAGTTAAAAATAACAGAACGTTGAAAATCAACTCTTTTCAGGGCTTACCTGCAGCCTACTTAGCTGTTTATTCCCTTCTTTTGTTCATCAAACGATCCCGACACCACTTCCAATTGTGGAAGCAGTTCTGGTGTTCAGTTCGGAGGATTACGCGGAGTTCTACCTGTGGTTTGTTTGATCTCCTCTGTTGAGTGGAGCAGTGGCTGTTTCAGTGTAAATTTCCGTTGGGCGAACAGAAAACGTCCGTCGGGGTTGGGACGGGTGAGTGGCATGGCTGTCTTCCTGTTTGTAAAAAATTCACGAAAACATGCGGCTGGTGGACTGGCGAGCTGTCAAGGCGGAAGCTCCCGGAGTTGTTTCTCCGCAAGTCAGGTCTTTTCCTCCAGAAATTTGCTCTGGAACGCCTTAAGACATCGAGATAATACCAGCAGATCACCGTTTGACCCTCAGGTAGGAATTCGTAGAGCATAACCCCGTTGATGGAAAAAACACCGGAAACAGCACTTGACCTGCCGCCCCACTATGTGTCTCACTAAACGCCTTTCCGCGTTTGAATCAAAAGCCGCAATATTCAGACATCTCGACAATGGCGAGACTCAGTCATCACACTCACAAACTAACAGCTACTGAGCTACTGCGCGGTATATTCAAAGTCCTGTTGTTTCAACAGGCTTCGTATTATGTAAAACACTGACAGTGTTACTTAATATGAAAGTCACTTCATCCTGGAACCCAACATTTCATGTGCAGCATTATATCATGTATCTGGGGGATCACATATCAAGTAAGAGAGGCAATGAGAAAGAATCATTTCACTGGTTGCTTAATAAGAAATATTTTATTCATTGGTGTGATATTAGAATAAATTATCTAAATGACCTCACACTGCACTTGGAGGGCACGCAACATAACATACAGGTGGAATTATCACAGGGTAATTAAACAAAACAACACAATCAATTACAGAAACAAACACTTTTCATCATTCATGAAGTTCATCTTAAGTAATCCATTGAACAGAATGTGAAGTGCTGCAACATAACAAGCTCTCCCTCCAAACAACACACACGACACACATACGGACTAGCAAAGTTAAATACGTATTTACAAACAGTAGTTTCATGTGAACATTGCTTTCATTCTTATTAATGTATGACAATGAAAAGATTTTTTAGAAGATAATGCCAAGTCACATATAAAAACTACTTATGGAGAATGATACCATACATACTGTGCAAAAGTGTTGCTTGTATATAAAATGATAGAATTGCTATTAATGTTATAATAATATTTCATTTTCAAAAAATATTATTTCAGTGGCCCAGCACTATCTGTGTAAAATCCTTTCTCTGCACGAGTACAGGGTAAGTCAGCCATTCTTAAAGCTACGGGGTGTCAAGGAATATTAAACTGGATATGTAGCTTTAAAGATCCAGTGAATGAAACACAACAGATCTTTATCATTCAACTTCTGCTGATGTCTGCAGTTATTTGCTAGTACTTTTAATGTTATAGCTAAGGAAATTATATAAACATAATGAACGAGGAGTTTGTGTCTTGGTGAAGTCTTTAAGAGTAACTTATGCAATATTAGCAATTTACTCTGTTCAGCGTTAGTGATAATTATTGTTTTAAAAGACACAAAATGATTAACCCCTTTCGCATTGTTCTGTGCATCAGTATGGAGATATTACATTTAAAAAACATGCAAGAGCCTTACGGCAGTATTTTAATGAAACCCTGTTTAAGTTCCTTTTCATTTGAAATAATTAAAAATTGTCATTAATATAAAATAATAAATTAAAATTGGAATAGCGCTAGAATTAATATCAATTAAAAAGATAACATTTCCTTTTTTATGTGATGAACTTAAACAATCTGCAGAGTGTTATACTGTAAGACAATTTATCATTTCTTAGATAACAATTGCATTGTGCATTTTGTGGCTGACGCCTGGCTGTACCCTCAAACACCCACGTAAACATGGACTTTCTGAGCAAACACAGATGAGTCATTTACAAGGCAAGCAATTCCTGACTGAGCCCAGCACTCAAAGATCTTCAAGAATTAGAAATTTTATAATACTGTATATTCCACTGCTTAGTTTACTACATGCCACCAGTGACTAGCAAATAATTTACCATTACGTTCATAATAGCTGAAGACAGCAGAACCCATAGCTGATCAAATACATGTTTATGTTCAACTTGTCATTTGTGCTTGCAAAGGTTAAAGGTTAACGAAATTATTGCAAATATATTCAATGCTGCATATTAAAACACCACTCAAAATCAAATTTTTGTGAAATTGACTTCAGCTATGAGGACTAGTGCCTCACCCAAACTTCAGTAGTTGATACTATGAAAGACTATTAAAATTACCTGAAACAGAATAATCTAATTGAACAGGACTATTAACACGTTTAACACTAGTACATGGCTGCATACCAATTATATCCCTGTAGAAGTAAAGCCACTTGCCTTTGTTATAGAAAAGACATTTAAATACTCAAGGTTGGCTAGACCGCCAAAATGATAAGAATTATAAATAAGGAAATAAATGCAGTCTACTGATCGTTTGTTGACACGGTTGTAGTGATAATTGTGTGCGGGAATTTGGAGTATGTCTGTAACGTTGAAAGTTATTGTACATTATGTGCAATTATGTTTTTATTCAAAAGTGAGTTCTGTACGCACAGTATAGTGAACCCCGACATGAATTAGAATTATTGCACTTAATTGTACACACGTAGCTGTGCACTGAAAGGAAAAGAAGCAGCCTAATGAACATTTTGAATGGAATGTACACAGAAAATGCTGACGATATTGGACACGACAAATGCTGAATTTTAATAATTTGATAGGAAAAGGCTTGAATTTTTGTTGGGACATGGAGATACCGACAGCTGTAGATAGGGCATCATTGGATATTATGAAGATAATCTGGTTGAAGTTAAGTCAGAAGTGCAAATACGATGCCATATTTACTCGTTTTGAATTTCTTATTGAATATTAATTTAATTTTAATTTTCGACAAAAATCTAGCATTTATTTCTATTTACGCCCATGATTTAGTTCAGTTCAATTCTAAGAGTAACAAGTATACTGTGAGAAATAATTTTTCACCCTTGTCAGATTACCGCATTCCTCTAAGCGCTCCAAGATTCCATTTAAAACTCGTCAGATAAAGGAAAATGTTTAATCTCTTCTAGGCTGTTGGGTATACACGTACATTCATGAAGTTTACGATTTCGCGATTCGTTATGAACAGTGATCATGAATGTGAATGAGCAATACGAGGAAAACTCGCCATCATACAGTTCGCTCTCGTACTGGATCGTACAAAACGCGAGATAGAAGCTTACGAAGAAGTTCATTGCTTGGCGGAGGGGAGAAGCAATAAACGAGCTGATATCGTAGTGTTTAATAGGCTTCTAAAGAATGCCATGATTCTCGACCCAAACATACGGTTTGAAAAGAACTTCCGGCAGGCTGTAGAGTTTAACAAACAGAAGAGGGCCAGTTATCTCTCATGTACACCTCACGTAAGTGAGAGATATAATGCAACTGAGGAAAGGGGCCTCCTTTTCGGTGTTCGTGGGACATCCTTTCTATGGACCAGAAGAATTTACGTCGATTGGGTTCGTGTAGCCGGCAATATAAGGACATCCTATGAGGAAACTTGAAAGATTTTCTTCATATTTTGCACAAACATTTGTCTAATAACGGATACGTTTGTCTGTGTTTGGACAGAAATAGTCTCATAAATTACACTTTGTATTTCGTTTTTATACCCTGGAGCACCTTAAAGGCAAGGCGAGAGCCGTTCTTTATCGGATAAATTAAACAAGAGGTAGAATATTAAAAATGCGTTCTAGTTTTGAACGTTCTTCGTCAGCGCTACAGTAAGCTGTTCGTGTTTAGTAATATGTTCATCCCATTGACCGATTAGAGGAACGAATAATAAATCATATATAATTCTAACTTCAAATCTGTGGAAAGGCTAAATTAAAAGAAATATTTATTACATTTTCGCTAATTATATCCAAACTTAAGAATGCTTTTCTAAAGGGGGATCATAGTACATGAGTAAATATAAGTACACTTCAGAAGTGGTAGAAGGTCAGATATCTGAGGACTCCTCAACAACAAAGAGGTACCAAGGTGATAATTACCTAAGGATCAATTACCATTCTGGAGCATGCTTAAAAGAATTAATGAAGATAATGAAGTAGAATGAGTAATTCCGTAATTTTGTTCTGTGAATAAATCAGTTAGTTTCACTGGAGAATTTATAATTAGCTTCTGCTCTACATCTGAGAATTAACTCAAGGTGATAGAAAGCCTAGACCTAGTGACAGGATGTGTACTACATTCGAGGACATCTTAGGTACCATATCATTTAGATAAAAAAAAATACAGTAATGACTGTAGGAATAATTGGCTTTGACCACATAGGTAAGACATATTATTGCGAAGGATTCCAACATCAGCAGCATCTCGGGAAAGCACAAGTGATGGAATTACTACATGAGTAATCAGTAAAAGATGAAAAAGAGAGATAAGTTCTAGGTCCAATCGAAGTTTGCTCTAAATATATTGTAAAAATGTTATCGGGATTTTTAGAATTAAGACATTTTATAAAGATACGAGGAAGTCAAAGATGAGTTTAAATATTCACTTATTAAGAAAAAATTAATGAAGTCAAGGTATCATTTATCACTGAGAAAAAAGAAATAGGATGTACAGATAATTTTGTGTGCATGCGACGTATTAAATAATTCTCTTTGTAGTGCTTCAAATAATTGACTATTCAATTCACTAATAATAATTTATTGAATTTATGAACGTAAAAGCTTTAGAAAGTAGCTACAATGAATCACTGCTATTTATCGTTACTATTAATGTCAGTCATGTTTATTCGCTTGATGACTGAAGTGTGAAAGAGTTTGGCACATAGTTCTGTTATGTAACGCAATACATCACCTGTCATGTTTTGACCTGATTAATAATAATGATAATAATAATAATAATAACAATAATAATAATAATAATAATAATAATAATAATAATAATAATAATAATAATAATAATAATAATAATAATACTTGTATTTATAGAGAAAATCCGTAGTTAAAATTGCCATTTTATTATACGCACATGCATTTTTTATTGTAGAGTATTTTCTCTCTTGCTCAGATTTGTATCAATGACACTGATACATGTATCGTGGAAGAAAATTTGAGGATTTGGTCCGTGTGACTGGATCTTTGTTTTTCACAGAAGAACCCTAAAGATCCTGGTGTGACAAGATGAAGTAGAAATTTATCTAACCCTCATATGGCTATGGCTCCCTGCACTGTTTCGCTGGAGTGAGTTGGCAGAGTTTATTCTACATTTGTAATGTTCCCCAATTGACCAACAGGAAGACGGTCAATATTCTCATTCTTGTCAGTCACTTTCCTGTTCAGTTTGAATACAAAAAAAAATTGACGTAATTCTAGCCTGTGTAAATTATAATTCATTTGCAAGAACATAGGAGAAGAAATACGATCTAATCTTTTGTATGGGGTAATAACAGCCACGCGTTTGAAACAACGTGTTAACTTTCATACATTGGTACAGCACGTGCATTCCTTTAAAACATAAAGTTAACCAGGGGAATATCAACATAACAAACAGACTCATCCGTGCCCAGTCCATTAACCATGTTTGGGAACTGAAATCTGCAAAATAATTCTTCTCTTCGCGAAGATTTATGACTGATGTTTAGTGAATGTCATCACGATATCTCAGCTGGACAAAATAATTTTAAGTTCTTCCTTGAAATGATAGCATAAGCACTGACTCACATTCAATTTCAACTTTTATTTAAGGTGAAACTGATGAATGTCAGTTTAAAAAACGGATTTCATTGTATTTCTTTTCATTTTCTACTTCAATATTACTAGGCGGAATAAGTGTCAAATGTCTGAATATATCGTAATACATCTACACGGGGAATTTCTTACCAGAAATAGCCATTTTTATTAACTTTTGATGCTCTTCAGATAATCAAAATTCCATCATAAAAAATTGTAGAAGAGATAGCAATTAGAAGAAATATAAAAATATATACATATGTCGTTGAAAGAGACAACAGACACCAATCAAGAAGGAGAGCGTTATGAAGGGAGTCAGTTTGGCATCACAAGCTTGCCATGTTTGGCTCAATTACGTCTAAAATTCAAGGATAGTCACTGACATTGAAGCAATTGCATAGATAGAGGTCTGACAAGAAATATAATGCTGATGCCAGATCTGGTTCATACTAAATGTTAAGTCATGTACATCGCGTACATAAAAATTCAATATAAATATACATTTCATCACGCAAGGTTTCGTTCAAATTACCACCATGTGTCGCTGAGAAGAGAATGGTCCTTTATTCTTGCACTCACTCCTCCCATACTTCCAGATCAGTCTTCTTCTCTAAACTGTATATTCAACAGCCCTGAAAACATGTTTGAAAATTTTTGTGAAAAAGCACACGAAAGATATTTTCAACAACGATATTTTTGGGCACGGATGGGTTTGTTGCGGAGATTACTGTGTACATCACGAAAATAACTTCACAGAGTTCCAAAAATTTCATCCTAACACTTATCAATGACTGCTACGGACTAGCTTGCCTTCTTGTCATTCAGACAGCCCTCACGTATTGACTGCTGAATGACAGGTTGGAGAAAGGCATTACAACAGCTTAAATAATACAGTTCAACATTGGTGGGTATTCTGGACTAGATAAATGTGTTCTAATATAAACTAAGCTAGTGGATTGGATGTAATGCTCAGCTGAGTCTGAATGTTCAATCGTGCACCGAAACATGCAGGTCTTCATCTATTGCAAATAGTTTGCAAGTTCTAAGCAAAAAGGTTTGGGGCACAAGAATCAGAATTACGTACTGTCCCAAAAATTCAGTTTCAGGGTCCATCACTTCATCATGGAATGAGTCAGTCGAAGTTTATTTTATCAAAAGCCATTCATACTTTAGGCTTAAGAATCTATTACAAAATGTCAGCCTTGATATTATACTTGGAGGGGAGAGTGCGGCAGAAGTTCTAACGTACGTTGGAGATCTACGAGACAAAAAAGGTTAAGATCACAGGACTTAAAATAACAGTTCAGTTCGCAGTTCATGTTACTTTAACTCATTCTATAGAAAAACCGCTATTAATGAAGAAACCCTGCTTTTGCGTTAAATGTGAGGAGGGCATTCGAGTCTCTCATCACATGATAATGTCTATGCACACTGGTACTACGATATCACGAGGTCGCCACTGTGAGCAGACAGTCTGTGTCCCTCCTTGCGGCCCCGGGATGCCACCCGCCCCGCGCCGCCGCCGGACGTATTATTGCTGTAGCCGGAGTCGGATCCGAAGGAGGAATCTTGACTGGGCACGGGGAGGGGTCGGAAGGTGGAGAACATCTCAGGCCGGTGGTAATGCTGCTGCTGGAGGTGGTTCAACACGGGCACAGACTCGTACGGGTTGACGAGATGAGTACGAGTTTCCCGAGAGGACGGGACTTGGGGTAAGAGATACGGCAGACGGTGACCGACGCTGGGCACAGCTGGCGGGTGCGCTGGATACAGCTGGAAGAGAGCGTCCAGAAGCAAACCCTCATGGAACTCGCCGCAGTCTTGTGGTAGTGGGGGCCCCTTCGCCCTCCATCCACGGCGCCTCTCCAAGCTGCGAGGCCGTCTTTGCTCCGTGCCACATGTGCGATGAGATTTTGGCGCTCGCGACCCGCGGTTGGTATTGTTCGGGCGGTAGCCTGAAGGCAGAGAGAAGTTGTGCCCATTGGGATTCGACATTTGGAATCGGGTGCGCTCGTCTCCGTCCGAAGAGTGAAGTTCCCTCGGCGTATTCTCGGTTTTGACGACGCCCTGCTCCATGCCAGTGTCACACTCACCAGCAAGACTCAGCTCATCCTCTGCAAACTCGTCCTCACTGCCAGGTGCGGGAGCGCCACCCTCGCTCTCGGGGTCAGAGTCGCCGCGTTCTCCGGACCCTGAAACACCACAACAATGAGTATCAAATCACAAAACAGAATAAGACTCATATCTTTTTAGTTACACCATCCATAAACCATAACTTAGTTAGGCTGTCTTTTCAAAATTTGGAATTCGACCATATGGAGTAAACCGACTTTTTAATAAGAATTACTGAAACAATTTAAAATTATAATAATATAACAATAAGCTTGTTCATTCATAGTCCGATCCCTTGGCTGAATCATCAGCGTTGAGGCGTTCGGTTCAGATGGTCTCTTGTTTGATACCCGCCAAAGTTAATTCATTTGACTCGGGAATGGTTGTTTGTGTTTGTCCCAACACACTACTCTTCATATTCAGACAGAACACTGCACTACCAGGCACCACAGAAACACACAATAGAGAATACATCCGTCCACACAGAGTTGGAGTCAGGAAGGACATTCAGCGGTGAAACAGGGCCAAATACATAAGTGCGTCACAGGGTTGGGGTACGCGGTAGAAGAAGAAGAAGCTTGTTCATTTATAATTGCTCTGACCAAGGACAGCTCATTTCATCGACGAAAATGCGTTGCTTTCTTTTATTGCTAGTGATACTAACACGTACAAGGTTTACGGTGACGCAAGTATGGAAGAGGGATAGGACTGGGAAGGTAGCGGCTGTGGTTTTAACTGAATATTGCACGGAGACGCAATGTTATATGCTTCCACCAGGTCCAGCTTCAGACATTAAAAGAAATAATGCTTTTCCAACTCATATCTCCAGAAAGTCTCATGGACTTTGGTAAAATGGAAAGTGGAAAATAGCTCCTGTATATGTTGTTCAATACATCTATAGCCTCACAGAATGTGTACAGTACGACCTGTTATATTTCATACATATGTAATCGATGTGTCATTGTGCTTCACCGTAAGGAGACAGAGTTACCGGGCGCAATGTACTGAGGTAGGGTTGCATAATACAAGCTGAGGTAGCAACGCTCCAAATATTAGAAAATTCTACTGCGAGCAAATCATTGTGTCATGCCCACAGAGTTGGTCACATTAACCGGCACTACTTTAGGCGATATTTCACGTAATTCATGACTGTCATACTTAGAGACTTCCACATTGCAAAAGCCAAGGATGGAACTGAGACAAGTGAAAGAAAGAACCAAACGTGTTCCAGCTCATTAGAAGATACAGTGCACCATAAATATTCTCCTTCTTCTGATATGTCACCGGTAAAACACCGCTTAGAGTATGGGACCCTACCAGGATTACTTGATACGAGAACTGGAAGAGATCCAAAGGAAGCAGCACGATTTGTTCTGGGTGATTTCCGACAAAAAATTAGTGTTATGAAAATGTTGCAACTTTCGGATGGAATAACCTTAGAGTAAGTGGACGAGCAGCGGTATGTTCCGAGATAGCGTGGCATGACAGTAGCTTCAGTGGAGTTTTTACAGGTAGGAATGATCATAATATGAAGATAAATTGGATTTCAAGAGGGCAAATTGGGGCAAACATTCGTGTATTGAGAGAAATTAGGGATTGGAATAATTCATGAAGGAAAATATTCTATAAATTTCCAAGTTCTTTGAAATCACTAAAGAAAGGACTAGGCAAACAATTTAGGAGTGTCTGCTCAATGGGTGCTATTTCCTCTTCAACAAAAAATTTAGTATTTCGTCCTCATGCATTGCAGTAGTCAAATATTATCGAATGCCATGATCGATCAATCAATCAATCAATCAATCAATCAATCAATCAATCAATCAATCAATCAATCAATCAATCAATCAATCAATCAATCAATCAATCAATCAATCAATCAATCACTACTGATCTGCATTTAGGGCAGTCGCCCAGGTGGCAGATTCCCTATCTGTTGTTTTCCTAGCCTTTTTTAAATGATCGCAAACAAATTGGAAAATTATTGAACATTTCCCTTGGGAAGTTATTCCAATCCCTATCTCCCCTTCCTATAAACGATTATTTGCCCCAATTTGTCCTCTTGAATTCCAACTTTATCTTCATATTGTGATCTTTCCTACTTTTAAAGACACCACTCAAACTTATTCGTCTACTGATGTCCTCCCACGCCATCTCTCCTCTGACAGCTCGGAACATACCATTTAATCGAGCAGCTCGTCTCCTTTCTCCCAAATCTTCCCAGCCCAAACTTTGCAACATTTTTGTAACGCTACTCTTTTGTCAAAAATCACCCAGAACAAATCGAGCTGCTTTTCTTCGGATTTTTTCCAGTTCTTGAATCAAGTAATCCTGGTGAGGGTCCCATACAATGGAACCATACTCTAGTTGGGGTCTTGCCAGAGACTTATATGTTCTCTCCTTTACATGCAATGCAGAGCAGAAAGATGTAATTTCTTTAACGTTGTACCCGATCATGGGTATGTTCCATGTGCCATTTATTTTAATTTTCTTGAGTTTCCCCACAACTTTCGCAAGGTGGAAATAACGCCTCTTGAACACACTCCTCAATTTATATTATTGTTCTTGCGGGGGGGCAGGGGTGAAGCTGCTTCCTGCATAGGTCCTTTGACTTGATTTTCCAGTACAGAACTGACCATCATGATTTGACATGCATAAACATAATCATTAAAACTCTAATAGCTCTTTCTCAAATAATTTTTCAATTGTCAATTTGTCAGTTTGTCAACTAAACATCGAAGTCAACAGTCGGTCAAAAAGTGACCATCTAGAACAATGATGACTTGGCACTCACCCAGGAAACTCATACCACCAGTAAGGAAGAACTCCATAAAAGAGGAATGATCATGGTTACTCTATGATTGGAGCTAGGTGTGATAGCGTTCATGGGGAGGCAAATTATACCCGGAACAATCTAGAACATGTTCTTCATATCACTTCCAGCGCAAACGACAATATGCCTGTAGGAGTCGTGACTGTATAGGATATAACCATAACTAATGTATACAAAACACAAAGAGTCCCATGACCCAGTTTTGTGCTTAAAGCTTCAAATAATCCAGCCATTTTTGCATGCGATTTCAATAGCCACCACGATAATTGGAATTGTGCTGAGAGTGATAACTGTGGTACGCTCTCGTTGAATGGGCTGAAGAACTCAATACACACTTTGTTTTGATGCCAAGGACAGAAGATCATTTGAGAGGGAATCTCATATACGAGGGTTGTAAATAAAGTAGTGGCACAGGAGATCGGATATGTGAGCGGTGAGGTGGCGCTGTTGTCGATAAGCAGTGTCCCGTTGGGATGTGTGGGGTTGAAATGAAGAGTGTCGATTCCACCGCTCTAAGGCATGCTTTCAAACGGTGATCAGCGTTCGTGGATTAACATCGAGGTTCTCCGTGGCCAAAATGCATCCGAATGCTATCGAGGATTACGTGAAGCCTGTGGCGAGAATGCATCACCGTATAGGACGATTGCACGATGGGTCAAGTCATTTCGTTCCCGTCGCAATGAAGTCTTGGAACAGCCTCCGTAATTCGACCTGTTTCCGAAGTTGAAGGCCGCCGATTTCCTGACGTGGCATCTGTACTCCGCGCAGAAGGGCGTTCCGTCACTGTCACGAACAGAGAACGCCTTGCCAACAGTCCCCAAAGGCTTCCCGACATTTAGCCAAATGTAATAGACATTGATGCAAAGTACTGCACTTACTTGTACTTGTTAGTTCTCATTAAATACTGCCAATGCCGAATTTAACTACTGCAGTGCCTCTGGGCCTGAGTCATTTTACACCCCCCCTCCCTATACGCGATAAGACAAAACTGCAAATAGTATTATTTTTATATAATGAATAAACTAATGCAGTAGAATGCATCCAAGGTAAAATATCAAATATTCAATAGTGATAATAATGATAATTTCAACTGCGAGAGCAGACGACTGTCAACTCTGCACAATTCACTACCCTGGCTTTTAAACATTACCATGCAATCACGATGAAAGAGGAAATTCTCATCTTCCGTGTTTCCAGTCACTGAAGCAAGTTGTTGCAAATTGCGATTTCCCTCCAAAGGTTTGCAAGGAGCACAAGAACAGATCATTGGTTGCAGGAATAAACCAGATATTCACGTTTCACAATGTCTCCATTTAAAAGCTTCCTTTCAAACATGCTAATTGTCTGGATAGACTACATCCGCATAGAACTGCAGAAAATGTCCTGATTTTGCTTCACTCCACTTTCAGCACAGTAGTCTCTAGTAACATTATTCATAAGCAAAAAATTATGGTAATCGTTTGGTTTAGAAATACCTTTTCTTGGTCGTCTCCACGTCTCTCGTCGTCACGATTTTCACTTACAGTTCCAACAGCAGACCCATGGAAATATAAGCAAAAGTGGGCGTTTTATGTGCCGTTACCATCATTTTTATTTTCGTTATTGCATGAGAAGTTGAGTTAAAGTTTAGATCCAGTGGTAAACAAGCCTAATTTAGATGTTTGATAGAACAATTCACTTTCCCTGCTCTAATTCTAATCTGCTAATCTGCTATAATTGAGCCACTTGCCGTAATCGTTTTAGACTATGTATCTTGTGCATTTAACGCGAAAAACGCTCAATAAAACTCAAAAGAAAAGAATAGAAATGGCTTCCACTTTCACAGACATCTCCGGAACTCTTGGTATTATGACTTGTGTTGTCTCTAGGTGGCAGTGATTTGCAGCCCAAAGTAATCTCGATACCCGTACGTAGAACCGAGAGGGCCGTGTTTCAATATTGAGGTGGTATCTATAATATTATTACCGACAGTTTTCACATAAACGGAACGAAAATCCCATTATTGTTGTCGGGAGCCTTCGCTTTTGAATACTACGATAGTGCGCGCATTCTAAAAACTCGTTTCGAAACTATTATACCTTTTCGTTTTGGCCACACCATAAATTTGCTGAATGTTGCCATTACTTTATTTACAGCCCTCGTAGTAACCAATCTTGGACTGTCTTTAAAATATGAATTCTATTATCTAGAAGCCTGGAAAGAGGTCTAGGGAGTATGATGTGAAAATTAGCTTTTCCAAAACTAAAGTACCGAGCTAAATAGCTACAGTCGCTTAAGTGCGGCCAGTATCCAGTATTCGGGAGATAGTAGGTTCGAACCCCACTGTCGGCAGCCCTGAAAATGGTTTTCCGTGGTTTCCCATTTTCACACCAGGCAAATGCTGGGGCTGTACCTTAATTAAGGCCACGGCCGCTCCTTCCCCCTCCTACCCCTTCCCTGTCCCATCGTCGCCATAAGACCTATCTGTGTCGGTGCGACGTAAAGCAACTAGCAAAAAAAAAAAGAAACTAAAGTGGTTTAAGTTGGGAAGAGTCCTAAGAGAAGTGAATATCAGGTCGGAATTACAAAACTGGAACAGGTAGATCATTTCAAGTATTTAGGGTGCGTATCCTCGCAGGATTATAGTATAGGAAGTGAAATGGAATCAAGGTGCATCAATGCTACAGTTGCGATCACCGATATTCTGTAAGAAGTACGTTAGCTCCTACACCGACTTTGCAGCACAAAGATGAAGGCTGCGCGGATTCAAGATATCTTACCCAAACGTTGGATGTAACAAACTGAAGGTAGCGAGAACGACTGCTGTTAAAAAACAGGTGGGAATAATGGGAGGAGGGTACTTAGAATGTGATTAAGCTAAGTAAGAAAGTAAACTCGATGGACGAGTGTACGTATGAACCGGGGTCATGAGAAGTGAATGGAGGACGATAGCTTATCTAGGGGAAAAAGGGAATCGTCCATATAGAGCAGGGCCTCTCAAACGCCGAAACTCTCACGCGTGCAGAGCGAGGTGCATAGGCTCTGTGCACTGTGCATCCGTCCCCCTCGGCGGAACTCGACTTGACTCGGATGGTGTCGTGTGCTGAGAGCGACGAAGCGTTTGGTGGTAGACGACGTGTTTATCAGTGAAATGGATACGCGCACGACAACAACATAATAATGGAGCAACCTGTTTCGAAGAAAGCAAAGACTGCCGAAAGTCCATTTCAATCGAAATGGGAACTTTCGTTCTTTTTTATTTTTTTGTCTGTCGTGACGATAACGCCAAATGCTTAATCTGTGGGACGATAATTACGTGCGTAAGAAAATCGTCTATTGAAAGACACTACAACAGACTACATTCGGAAAATTATTGTGAAATCATACGAGACGCCAGAGAGAAAGAATTAAGGAAGTTGCAACATCTTGAAGAAGAGCATTCTATATCCACAAATGAGGTTTGTTCCAGTACTGTAGCATTTTCAGTTTGGTTACGGGTTCTGCATTTTTTTAAAATTATGTTTACATTCCTCTCAAACATGTATCTGTATTTCTAATTCACTTCTTTAATATATCTAATTTAGGGCGAGGAAGATGAAGGGTGTAGTGACGCTGCTCTTAGAGCTATATGATTTTTCACGAGAGTTTAATCCTGATGTAAACAAGGCATGTCCACGCCTCAGCCAAAGAAAGAGTTGTGATTCGCTGAGCGTGTAGTATCGACCTCCGCCCCGTGAACGTCTCGTGTTCGGACATACAGTGCTGCGCATATGACCTAAAATAGACGAGGAACAATTTTTTGAGCTATGTGAAACTAAACGGAGGGGTTTGAAGGGACATCTACTGCTGAAGATTAGGGCCTACGTTATTTATTTATTTATTTATTCGTTTCTGAATATTAAAGAAAGCTATCGTAGGCTAGAGCACAACATTTCCCTGCCTTTCTAAACTCTGTCCGCATGTTATGAACCGAACTAGCCGACACACCACACAACTCTGCACTTAGTTTCTCTACCTCTTTTACGGCTAAACCTGGATTCCCTTATTTTATTAAAAACATTCATAACGCACTGCCTGTGGTCACTTCTGAGCGGTTTTCCTCTTTTGTACTTCACTACACGGGATGCTCCTACCTCTTGCTCCATTTCTCTCACTATGAATACTGACACTGACAGCTGCTGCAAGATGCAACACCTTCTTATCTCCACGCTGTACAGCTTGGGACTTTCCCTCACTATGAGAAGACTTCCTGCATTACACCACGCCTTATGCCTTCATATCTCGTTATTTAATCACTGTTTTATTTTAAAAATATATATAGATATATACCGGTATATATGACAACCTTATTTTAATTTGATTACGTACTCTCTCAGACTATCTGAATGTAATAAGCTAAGATAAAATTAAATTAATGCGACGTACTAATTTCCTTCGAGTTCGCATACAGTCGAGTTAGTGCGACGGTTGCTTCTCCAATCAACTACGTCTATGTCCACGTGCAAAGCCAATGTGCTCCGCCTATTTGTTTACATCAGGATTAAACTCTCGTGAAAAATCATATAGTTATAAAGTTGCTTTACGGCTAGCAAGAGCTGGGAAGCCGTTTATGGAAGGGCCACTAATAAAGAGTATTTTGTTGGACGTAGTAGAGACAATGAACCCTACATTAGCTCCAGCATACAGCAGAATACCACTGTCCAGTATGACAATAACTCGACGAATCAGCAACATTGTAGCCAAAACTCAAGACTTCTTAGCGTATTCCATTGCACTTGATGAGTCAACCTTTATTAGCGACACATCCCAGCTAGCCATTTTTTTGCGTGGCGTAGACGACGACCTGCGTGTAACGGAAGAGCTCCTAGATATGATTTCAATAAAGGACACTACTACAGGTGCGGATATTTTAGAGACGCGGTCGAAATGGCAGCTGAAGGAATAGGACTCACTTGGGAAAAGCTATTTTCCGTGACAACAGACGGGGCGCCAGCAATGCGCGGTAAAGTATAAAAGGGTTCACTGGTTTACTGCGGAAAAAGCTTAATATGCGGAATTTGCCATCCATTCATTGTTTTGCTCACCAAGAGGCTCCTTGTACAAAAGTTATCGGTCTTCAAGACGTGATGAACGTAGTTGTGCGTATCGTGAACTATATTAGTTCTCACGGGCTCACTCATCGCCAATTCAAAGAATTTTTAGTTTCACTTGAGGAAGCGTATCTCGATATCCCCTACCATACAGAGGTACGGTTGTTAAGCAAGGGAAAGGTGATTTTACGATTTTTTCGAATACGCCACGCTGTTGCTGAGTTTTTGGTGGAAAAAGGATGTCCAGAGCCACTTTTACATGACCCTGAATGGGCAGCTGACTTAGGATTTTTAGCAGATATTATGGCTCTTCTAAATGATCTAAGTCTGAAACTCAAAAAAAAAAAAAAGATACAATCATCTAATCAACGACATGGTCAGCAAGATTAAGGCTTTCCAACAGGAACTTCAACTCCTAAAACACAACCTTTGGGAAAAAAATACGGAACACCTCCCTGAGCTAGGTAAGCGATATATATACATATTATAATCTTTGATAAATACTCTAGGTTTTACAATGTGGTTTACTCAAAACGTTACTATGGTTTTGCTTGACAACATCTGTGCGGGAAGGAGCACGCTTTGAAAAGTACGAAGAGGTGCTACAATCCCTTGAAAACGAGTTTAGCGACCGATTCCAGGTAAAGTACCAGTATACCGTCAACTGTAAAAAAAGTAGATGATTGTAAGTGTACAAGCGTAACATGCAATTAGAAAACATTCGTCCACAATACCTCTTTATGTAAATATGTCCCTTTTGGTACTCCAGAGTAATTTCATATATTAAAAACATAACTTTTATCTTTAAAAAGTGTGTTTCTCGTTACAGGATATTACTGACCTGCAGCCAATGATTGATGTTTTCGTAAAGCCCTTTTCGGTAGCAGTTGAAAGTGTATCTCCTGATTTGCAATTTGAATTAATAGATTTGCAAAACGATGATCGTCAAAAAGATTTGTTTTTCCATACAAAGACTTTGCCCGAATTCTACCAGAATTTGTCGAAGGAAGATTTTCCTAAGCTACATCGAGAAGCAGCTATTTCTATGTTTGGTTCCACATGTATATGTGAAAGGTTTTTTTCTGTTTTGACTTGTACGAAAACTAGATTGCGTGCGAGTATTTCTGATTGTAATTTAAAGAACGCTCTCAGAATTGCTGTCAGCCGATCCCTTATTCCAGACATTACTGGTATAATTGCAAGGAAAAAGGAAAAGAAGAGCTAGAGAAGGACACTACTCAAACCAAACGTAATCTACAGAATATGCCGACAAATATCCAGCATGCCGTGCACCACCTGTAAAGTTGTTTAGTACCCTGGTCCAGCGCCTTTCGGAAATGGGACCCTCGAACTAAACTGAAAGAAGAGGTTTTTTTAATAACACTGGTAACCTTGTCCCATACAACTGAGCGTCTCCGCTCACCACAGGTAAACATTTCGCAGTGGGGGAGAAACAGCAGTGAAGGTGAGGAACGCGGAAACAGACCGAACGGGTGAGGCAGGTGTAGGAAAAGAGGAATGGGGGATCTGCACTCTGGTCAACCAAGCGAAGTCGTCTTTTGCACCGTGCACAGTGCATGCACCACGCGCATGCACCCTGAGAGGCCCTGATTATAGAGTAAGATGAGCAGAGGAAGGCCAAGGCGACGAGGTTACACCGGATTTATAAGTATTTACTGATAAGAGGAATGGAACTAAGTTGAACATAGAGGAATATAGAGACGCGTAGTTGTGTCACAAAGGCATGCAGACTGAACACTGAAAGCCATAACAGTTTAGAAAGGAAGACGTAAAAGCTATTCATTTTACTATTCTGGGTGCAAGGTGGTGTTCTGCATGATGAATGCTATTAACTTTACACTGCACCGATTCGGGATCTGCTGAAAGCATGACGAGTGCTATCAGCTTTACAACACACCAACTCGTGATGTGCTGAAAGCATGACAAGTGCTATTAGCTTTACACCGCACCGACTCGTGATCTGCTGAAAGCATGACAAGTGCTATCAGCTTTACACCGCACCGACTCGTGATGTGCTGAAAGCATGACAAGTGCTATCAGCTTTACACCGCACCGACTCGTGATCTGCTGAAAGCATGACAAGTGCTATTAGCTTTACACCGCACCGACTCGTGATCTGCTGAAAGCATGACAAGTGCTATTAGCTTTACACCGCACCGACTCGTGATGTGCTGAAAGCATGACAAGTGCTATCAGCTTTACACCGCACCGACTCGTGATCTGCTGAAAGCATGTCGAGTGCTATCAGCTTTACACCGCACCGACTCGTGATCTGCTGAAAGCATGACAAGTGCTATTAGCTTTACACCGGACCGACTCGTGATCTGCTGAAAGCATGACAAGTGCTATTAGCTTTACACCGCACCGACTCGTGATCTGCTGAAAGCATGACAAGTGCTATTAGCTTTACACCGCACCGACTCGTGATCTGCTGAAAGCATGACAAGTGCTATTAGCTTTACACCGCACCGACTCGTGATCTGCTGAAAGCATGACAAGTGCTATTAGCTTTACACCGCACCGACTCGTGATCTGCTGAAAGCATGTCGAGTGCTATCAGCTTTACACCGCCGCACCGACTCGTGATGTGCTGAACGCATGACAAGTGCTATTAGTTTTACGCCACACCGACTCGCGTTGTGCTGAAAGCACGACGAGTGCTATTAGCGTTATACCATACCGATTCGTGTTGTGCTGAAAGCATGACGAGTGCTATTAGCTTTACACCACACCAACTTGTGTTGTGCTGAAAGCATTACCAGTGCTATCAGCTGTACACCACACCAACTTGTGTTGTGCTGAAAGCATTACCAGTGCTATCAGCTGTACACCACACCGACTCGTGTTGTGCTGAAAGCATGTCGAGTGCTATTAGTTTAACGTCGCACCGACTCGTGTTGTGCTGAAAGCATGACGAGTGCTATTAGCTTTACACCACACCAACTTGTGTTGTGCTGAAAGCATTACCAGTGCTATCAGCTGTACACCACACCAACTTGTGTTGTGCTGAAAGCATTACCAGTGCTATCAGCTGTACACCACACCGACTCGTGTTGTGCTGAAAGCATGTCGAGTGCTATTAGTTTAACGTCGCACCGACTCGTGTTGTGCTGAAAGCACGACGAGTGCTATTAGCTTTACACCACACCGACTCGTGTTGTGCTGAAAGCATGGCGAGTGCTATTAGTTTTACATCTCACCGACTCGTGCTATGCTGAAAGCATGACGGGTGCTAACAGCTTTACACCACACCGACTCGTGTTGTGCTGAAAGCATGGCGAGTACTATTAGCTTTACATCTCACCGACTCGTGTTGTGCTGAAAGCATGGCGAGTACTATTAGCTTTACATCTCACCGACTCGTGCTATGCTGAAAGCATGACGGGTGCTAACAGCTTTACACCACACCGACTCGTGTTGTGCTGAAAGCATGGCGAGTACTATTAGTTTTACATCTCACCGACTCGTGTTGTGCTGAAAGCATGGCGAGTGCTATTAGTTTTACATCTCACCGACTCGTGTAGTGCTGAAAGCATGACCAGTGCTATTAGTTTAACGTCGCACCGACTCGTGTAGTGCTGAAAGCATGACCAGTGCTATTAGTTTAACGTCGCACCGACTCGTGTAGTGCTGAAAGCACGACGAGTACTATTAGCTTTACACCACATCGACTCGTGTTGTGCTGAAAGCATGGCGAGTACTATTAGCTTTACACCACATCGACTCGTGTTGTGCTGAAAGCACGACGAGTACTATTAGCTTTACACCACATCGACTCGTGTTGTGCTGAAAGCATGGCGAGTGCTATTAGTTTTACATCTCACCGACTCGTGTTGTGCTGAAAGCATGGCAAGTGATATTAGCTTTACACCACACCGACTCGTGCTATGCTGAAAGCATGACGGGTGCTAACAGCTTTACACCACACCGACTCGTGTTGTGCTGAAATCATGGCAAGTGCTATTAGCTTTATACCACACCGACTCGCGTCGTGCTGAAAGCATGGCAAGTGCTATTAGCTTTACACCACACCGACTAGCGTCGTGCTGAAAGCATGGCAAGTGCTATTAGCTTTACACCACACCGACTCCTGTTGTGCTGAAAGCGTGACGAGTGCTATTAATTTTACGTCACACCGACTCGTGTTGTTCTGAAAGCATGACGAGTGCTATTAGCTTTACGTCACACCAGACTCGTGTTGTGCTGAATGCATGACGAGTGCTATTAGCTTTACGTCACACCAGACTCGTGTTGTTCTGAAAGCATGACGAGTGCTATTAGCTTTACGTCACACCAGACTCGTGTTGTGCTGAATGCATGACGAGTGCTATTAGTTTTACAACACACCGACTCGTGTTGTGCTGAAAGCATGGCGAGTGCTATTAATTTTACGTCACACCGACTCGTGTTGTTCTGAAAGCATGACGAGTGCTATTAGCTTTACGTCACACCAGACTCGTGTTGTGCTGAATGCATGACGAGTGCTATTAGTTTTACGTCACACCGACTCGTGTTGTGCTGAAACCATGACGAGTGCTATTAGCTTTACGTCACACCGACTCGTGTTGTTCTGAAAGCATGGCGAGTGCTATTAGCTTTACGTCACACCGACTCGTGTTGTGCTGAAAGCATGACGAGTGCTATTAGCTTTACGTCACACCAGACTCGTGTTGTTCTGAAAGCATGGCGAGTGCTAATAGTTTTACGTCACACCGACTCGTGTTGTGCTGAAAGCATGGCGAGTGCTAATAGTTTTACGTCACACCGACTCGTGTTGTGCTGAAAGCATGGCGAGTGCTATTAGCTTTACGTCACACCGACTCGTGTTGTGCTGAAAGCATGGCGAGTGCTAATAGTTTTACGTCACACCGACTCGTGTTGTGCTGAAAGCATGGCGAGTGCTAATAGTTTTACGTCACACCGACTCGTGTTGTGCTGAAAGCATGGCGAGTGCTATTAGCTTTACGTCACACCGACTCGTGTTGTGCTGAAAGCATGGCGAGTGCTATTAATTTTACGTCACACCGACTCGTGTTGTGCTGAAAGCATGGCGAGTGCTATTAGTTTTACGTCACACCGACTCGTGTTGTGCTGAAAGCATGGCGAGTGCTATTAATTTTACGTCACACCGACTCGTGTTGTGCTGAAAGCATGGCGAGTGCTATTAATTTTACGTCACACCGACTCGTGTTGTGCTGAAAGCATGGCGAGTGCTATTAGTTTTACGTCACACCGACTCGTGTTGTGCTGAAACCATGACGAGTGCTATTAGCTTTACGTCACACCAGACTCGTGTTGTTCTGAAAGCATGGCGAGTGCTATTAGTTTTACGTCACACCGACTCGTGTTGTGCTGAAACCATGACGAGTGCTATTAGCTTTACGTCACACCAGACTCGTGTTGTTCTGAAAGCATGGCAAGTGCTATTAGCTTTACACCACACCGACTCGTGTTGTGCTGAAACCATGACGAGTGCTATTAGCTTTACGTCACACCGACTCGTGTTGTGCTGAAAGCATGGCGAGTGCTAATAGTTTTACGTCACACCGACTCGTGTTGTGCTGAAACCATGACGAGTGCTATTAGCTTTACACCACACCAACTCAAAGATTTCACTGCGACGATGCGATATGAGTAGACTAGGACTAGTAGGGAAGCTACCGTGGCCTTAATTAAGTTCCCTTTGCCTAGAGTGAAGATGGCAAACCACGGAAAGCCATCTTCAGGCCTGCCGATGGTGAGGGTTCCCATCCACCAACTCCCGAATGTAAGAGCTAGCTGATACGAATCGCGTAGGCAACTCGCTCGGTCAAACAGTATCACTAATCCTATTGTCCGACTCGATGGCTGAACGGTCAGCGTACTGGCCTTCGGTTCCGAGGGTCCTGGGTTCGATTCCCGGCCGGGTCGGGGATTTTAACCTTAATTGGTTAATTCCAATGGCACGGGGGCTGGGTGTATGTGTTGTCTTCATCATAATTTCATCCTCATCATGACGCGCAGGTCGCCTACGGGTCAAATAGAAAGACCTGCCCCTGGCGAGCCGAACCCTTTCTGGGATATCCCGGCACTAAAAGCCATACGACATTTCATTTTTACTAATCCTATTCATCTTGACATTTCTATCCAAGAAACCTGAAAGTGTTTCCTGTTTTACGTCCCTCTGATCCAGGAATTGTTTGTTAATACAAACGTACTTACTGCAGACATGAAGATAACCATGGTACAAAAAGCTCATGGCGTTCCGAACTCAAATATGTTGACCACCTTGTGGCATTGTATTATTTTCTACAATAGCTGTTCGATGTTCCCACACAGACTCAACAATTCCCGTTTGAAGTCCCGAAGATGGACTTCCATGGTTTCCCATTTTCACTTCAGGCAAATATAACTTAATTAAGACCACTGCCACTTCCCTACCATTCTTAGCCCAATCGCATACCATCGTCGCCGTTAAACCTTTCAGTAGGTGCGATTCGCGCGTTCGTATAGCCACTTATGGATCTGTTCGTATTGATATAATTGCTTCATTAATTCATCACCGAGTAGCTCCATGGCTAAATGGTTAGCGTGCTGGCCTTTGCTCACAGGGGTCCCGGGTTCGAGTCCTGGCAGGGTCGGGAAATTTAACCATCATTGGTTAATTTCCCTGGCACGGGGGCCGGGTGTATGTGTTGTCTTCATCATCATTTCATCCTCATCACGACGCGCAGGTCGCTTACGGGAGTCAAATCAAAAGACCTGCACCTGGCGAGCCGAACCCATCCTAGGATCTCCCGGCACTCAAAGCCATACGACATTTCATTTCATTTATTACCGAGTACGCCTTCCACGTCAAGTTCATAGAGGACTCTATAATACCGTACTCCATTAAAATCTAAATTATTAAATTCAGGAGAACGAGCTGGCCAATTAGAGGATCCACTCCCTCCTATCTAACACAATACTGAAGTACAGAGTGAGTCGAAAGTGAAGTTCCTCTTCTCGCCTTTAAGGAAACTGTGTACAGCTGAATGAAGGAAGACGCAGCACATGCGGGGATAGGACGCCGATCATGCCCAACGCTGTGGTGAAATTGACACCGCGAATTATCGATGGATCTCTTACTGCGATGGGTTACAAGCAATTGCTTGAAGAAAACGTAATCCGAAGCATTTTAAAGGAAGCTGACAATTTCCGTGCAATTTTTCAACAAGACGTTACTCTCCTCATTATGGGTTAATTGTCCATGAGTCTCCGAAAACCATAAAATTTTTTGTTTTTTTGTTTGCTAGGGGCTTATTTCGCGCCGACACAGATAGGTCTTATGGCGACGATGGGATAGGAAAGGCCTAGGAGTTGGAAGGAAGCGGCCGTGGCCTTAATTAAGGTACAGCCCCAGCATTTGCCTGGTGTGAAAATGGGAAACCACGGAAAACCATTTTCAGGGCTGCCGATAGTGGGATTCGAACCTACTATCTCCCGGATGCAAGCTCACAGCCGCGCGCCTCTACGCGCACGGCCAACTCGCCCGGTCCATAAAATTTTAACTTCTTTTACAAGTTGTTTTACGTCGCACTGACACACTTAGGTCTTATGGCGACGAGTGGTAAGGAGGTGGCCGTGAGCTTAATTAAGGTACAGCCCCAGCATTTGCCTGCTGTGGAAATGGGAAACCATGGAAAACCACCTTCAGGGACACCGACAGTGCGTTTCGAACCCACTATCTCCCGAATAATGGATACTGTCCGAACTTAAGCGACTGTAGCTATCGAGCTTGGTAAAAAACTTGTATTTAGAGGGACGTGAAACTAATAACAGTTTCCTGACACGTGGATTGGTCACCGTGGTCCCGCTGAGTGGTAACCGCGGTCCACGGATAAATCCACGGATTTATTTCACCGTTTATTTCTTTCAAACCTTCTGTTATTGAATACCTAGGATATCATTTGAAATTTTAACTTCGTAATTCAAACGGTTCCATATAAATGCATATTTTTGTCGCCATTCCTAACCCAGAGTCAAAACCCCCTGGGGGTGTATTGTTATAAGTCCAGTTCTTATTTTTATCCCCATAAAAATAATTCAACCCCTTTTACACCCCCATAAGTTAATTCCACCCCCACCGCACCCCTCCGGCAACAAAATACTTGTATCTTTATTTTTAAAGGGGATTCAAAATAACAATTTTCTCGCCCGCAACATCCTTCGTTTTCGAGATATAAGTATCCTCAAACAAAGAATTCAACTCGTTTTTTAATTCATTTATTCCCCTCCCCTCTCTTGATTGGATGTTCCGAAAACAAAAGAACACGTGCTTCTTTGCTTTTAAAGGAAATTCCGAACACAAAATTTCATGGCTGTGTCATCTTCAGTTTTTGAGATATAAATATAATCCTAAAAATATTCAACCCCTTTTTCGGGCCTTTCTACAACCCCCATCCCTTAAGTGTTTTTTCCGAAACAACAAAAATACGTGTTACTTTATTTTTAATAAGATTAAAAATATAAATGTTCACGTCTGTAATATGTGGTAAGTTTTTGAGATAGACTGTAGATATGCTCATTTTAAAAATTCACCCAATTTAACACTTCCCATTAAGTTTATTTTCAGAAAGCAAATTATGCTTGTTTCTTTACTTTTATAGAAGATTCAAATACCAATTTTCAAGTCTGTCACATCTTCAGTATTTAATATATAAATATCCTCATAAATAGAATTCAACACTTTGTTCATTTCTTTTCACCCACCCCACCCCCTTAAGTGGATTTTCGGAAAACAATAAATACGTCTTTATTTTAAAAGAACATTCCAGATTAATGTTCAAGTCTGTAACATCTTCAGTTTTTGAGATATAAGTATCCCCATGAAAAGAATTCATCCCCTTTTTCAGCCCTTTTTACAACCTCCCTTTAAGTGAATTTTCCGATAAAAAAATACACGTTTCTTTATTTTTCAAGTAGATTCCAAATACCAATTTTCACGTCTGTAATATCTTCAGTTTTTGAGATACCAGCATCCTAATAAACATAATTCAACCCCCTTTTCAGTCATTTTACCCCCCTTTATTGCTTTTTTCGAAAACAAGAAATACGTGTTACATTATTTTTAAAGGAGATTACAAATACCAATCTTCACGTCTGTAACATGTAACGTTTTTGAGATATATTGTAAACATAATCATTTTAAAAATTCAAGCTCATTGTTACTCCTGTTTACCCCCCTCTTAAAAGGTATTCAAAATTTTTGCACCCTTTCGCACCCCGCTGAAGAGGATTTTCCGAAAAAACTTGTTTCCTTGTTTTTAAAGAAGATTCCAAATACCAATGTTCACGTCTTTATACTTTTAAGATTTTGAGATATAGATACACTCATTTTAAAAATTCACACCCGTTTTCACCACCTTAGTGACGGAATATAAAAAAGTCCTCCATTGATGAGCACCTACATTGTAATATAAATGTACCCTCAAAATTTCATTTCTTTATGCCCAGTAGTTTTGGCTCGGCGATGATGAATCCATCTGTCAGTTAGAACACGTTGTATATACCAGGTGGCTCGCGAACGCCGTACTTTCTACTTATAAATGCCCCGCATGCACAGATGATGAGTGGGATGTCTACCAAATGATTTTCACAGAGGAACTACTGCCAGCGGGCAGGTTACGTCAGAATATGAAGAGATAAGGAACGGAGTCTCGCTCGCAGCATGTTACTCAGCGCTGCCGGTCTAATGCACCCCTTGCATTAGTAAACATCGTTTTCGACCGCATAGTTGTAGGCTGGTGTAAGGTACAGCCGCACTATATTTGCTGCCTGCATATCAGCAATGGCTAGTGTGATCAGCAGCGACGAATACACAGACATTATTTTAATCTGAACAATCTGGTCGGAATGCAGCAGAAGCTCCAAACAGACGTATGCCTTCTACACACGTGCTTCACCGAACAGTATTAGTTTTTGTTTCATACAAGCAACTCTTCCATCGAGTGGAATATCTACACGTGTATAAATTAATAATTAGATTTCCTTTTCTGCATCTTTGGCGTGTCTACAAACAGTAGCGGCAATTAGGGGGTGGGACGAGGAGGGACATTCGCCCCCCCCCCCTCCCATTTTGTGGAGTAAACATTACATTTTTATTCCACTTTAGCTAGCTGGAACTAGGAATTATTTTAGAAAAGCTGCTTGTACAAACCTTGTTATCTTATCTGCTAATGCCTTTGTTTACTTCCTTTCATTATTAACATAATAATTGATGGAAATACGCACAAAATGTTGTTTGTCGCGGCTAACCAATTCGTATAGCTCTACGGCAAGTAGTGGAGACTTTGCACGTGCTCTGAGGAAGTGTAGTAGGGGTACATATTTTTTTGCCGAGGTCGTGGCCACTGAGTTATAATTCACCCACTTGCCGCGCGCATTTTTTGTTTGCTAGCGGCTTTACGTCGCACCGACACAGATAGATCTTATGGCGACGATGGGATAGGAAAGGCCTCTACGCGCACGGCTAACTCGCCCGGTCCGCGCGCATTGATCAGTCTGATAAGTCTCCTTAGTGTCTGTTAATTTCTTAGTGAGTGTTCAAATACTAAATTATTTTTAATTGCATAATCATGCCGTACATCTGTTTAATTATACCGGGCGAGGTGGCCGTGGGGTTACGGGCGCGCAGCTCTGAGCTTGCACTCGGGAGATAGTAGTTTCGAATACCACTGTCAGCAGCCCTGAAAATGGTCTTCCGTGGTTTCCCATTTTCACACCAGGCAAGTGCAGGTGCTGTACTTATTTAAGGCCACGGTCACTTCCTTTCCACGCGTAGCCCTTTCCTGTCCCATCGTCCCCATAAATCCTATGTATGTTGGTGCGACGTAAAGCTAATTATAAAAAAATATTCACTTGTAATCGTATTTCAACGGGAGCTAATACCAACGTCCCTAAATTATTTCTTTGTGTTATGTTATTTATTAAGTAAATGTCCCGTAGTATGTTTGTGAGACCTTGCGAAAATATTATTATACAGCATTGAATTAAAATCTAAAAAAAAACAACATTATTACGAATAATCCACGGGCCAGATTCATCACGTTTACATATAAAATAACATAATACAAAGGAAATATTTTTTGCTATTTTGCTTTACGTCGCATCGACACAGATAGGTCTTATGGCGACGATAGGACAGGAAAGGCCTAGGAAAAGGAGGGAAGCAGCCGTGGCCTTAATTGAGGTACAGCCCCATCATTTGCCTGGTGTGAAAATGGGAAACCACGGAAAACCATCTTCAGGGCTGTCGACAGTGGGATTCGTAACCACTATCTCCGAGTGCACGCTCACATCTGCGCACCCGTAACCCCACAGCCAGCTCGCCCGGTACAATTACACAGATGTACGGCATGATTCTGCAATTAAAAATCATTTACTATTTGAATACATACTAAGAAACTAACAGACAATAGACTGCCAGACTGGCGAATGCGCGCCGTACGCGGGTGAATTATAACTCAATGGCCACGACCTCGGCAAAAAAATATGTATCGCCACTACCCTTCCTCACAGCACATGCAAAGTCTCCACTTCTTGCCGTAGCGCTATACAATAAAGGAAAGATTCAGCATATAAGACAACACGGCTTGTACAAATAGCTGTTTTAAAATAATTCCTAGTTACAGCTGGCTAAAGTGGAATCAAATGTAATATTTACTCTACAAAGTGGGGGTGGGAGCGACTGTCCCTCCTCACCCCACCCCCTAACCACCGCTACTGTTTGTAAACACGCCAAAGATGCAGTAAATGAAATCTAATAACTTATTAATTTATACATGTGTAGACAATCAACTCGATAAAAGAGTTGATTGTATGGAACAAAAACTAATACTGTTCGGCGAAATATGTGTGTAGACGGCGTACGTCTGTTTGGAGCTTCTGTTGCACTCCGACCAGGTTGTCCAGCTTAAAATAATGTCTGTGTATTCACCCTTGCTGATCACACAGGCCATTGCCGATATGCAGACAGCAAATATAGTGCGGCTGTACCATACACCAGCCTAGAACTATGCGGTCGAAAACGATGTTAACTAATGCAAGGGGTGCATTAGACCGGTAGCCCTGTGTAACATGCTGCGAGCGACACTCCGTTTCTTATCTCTTCATATTCTAACGTAACCTGCCCGCTGGCAGTAGTTCCTCTGTGAAAATCAGTTGGAAGGTATCCCCTTAATCATTTGTGCATGCGGGACATTTATAAGTAGAAAGTACGGCGTTCGAGAGCCACCTGGTATATAGACTAGCAAGATACCCGTGCTCCGCTACGGTATTATACTGTCATTTATAATTGAATGCTTAACATTTTATATATAATCCCCCAAAATTTGCGATCTGACGGCAAAGTTCCTTCCATTCTTCAATCTTTCTTTCCAGGAATAGATTTCGTACTTCCCGGGCTAGCTCCAGGTATTCCGACCAGTCAGTTGGGTCCCTAAATCTTTGCCACCTTATCCTATAAGTTTTTTTGATATGGACAAATCCTTGAGGAGATCCGGCATGGTGTCGTCATGGATGAAATGAAATGGCGTTTGGCTTTTAGTGCCTGTTTTTATTTGACTCCCGTAGGCGACCTGCACGTCGTGATGAGGGTGAAATGATGACGAAGACGACAAATACACCCAATCCCCGTGCCAGGGGAATTAACCAATTATGGTTAAAATTCCCGACCCTGCCGGGAATCGAACCCGGGACCCCTGTGAGCAAAGGCCAGGGCGACTAGTGGCGCAACTAGTCGCCGGATGTACCTCCCCGCGCATACGGAAACGTCACTCAAGTTCGTGTTCTCACACCAGCTTGACGTAATGCGGACGATGGAACGCAATTGAATCAGCGATCCACCTAACCATTATCTTTCTTCATTACCTTGTTTGGTCTCGTGCTGTGGCAGAGTGAATAGTTTACTTATTGTGATAGTTTATTTATTGAACATGGAGACATCAAATAAACTACAACAGCAAATGAAGGAGATGGCAAAATAATTTGAAAGTCAAATAAATAATGAAGGCCATTTTTGACTTAGAATGAAAACCGGTCACTTGGGATTCCAGAACTGAAGCTTAGGCCTACACTGACAAAATAAAAACACTGAATTCTTGGTACAGCATTTTAAAGAACTTAGGTGGGTATTATATATTTTGTTTTGCTAGTGGCTTTACGTCGCACCGATACAGATAGGTCTTATGGGGACGGGGGGATAGGAAACGGTCAAGAGTTGGAAGGAAGCGGCCGTGGCCTTTATTAAGGTACAGTCACAGAATTTGCCTGGTGTGAAAATGGGAAACCACGGAAAACCATCTTCAGGGTTGCCGACTGTGGGATTCGAACCCACTATCTCACGGATGCAAGCGCACAGGTGCACGCTCCTAACCGCACAGCCAACTCGCCCGGTGTGTGAGTATTATAAAACGTTTACTACTCTTATATGGAAATACAGTATGTAATGCCCATATAAATTCTATAATCGTTTACATTTGCAAGTACCATTGATCCATTATATGGCTCTATTAGTGAATTACAGCTCAACTGGGAAACACTTGTTTAGTCCTATGTCGTTTCCCGTTATTTCTTCTTTTATGTGGCCAAGCAGTTCGCAAAATGACGACTTTGACATGCGCAGGTAATTGAAAAATTTACTATCATCCTCATTTAGATCGTCAAACAATGTATAATATAATCCTCTAGTCAGCCGAAAAACAAATATAGGATGTTTCCGCACTTTCCTAACCCTTCGGTTTTTCCATTTTAATAGAAGAGCAAGAAGAAGTAGTTCTCCGTGGGACACCATTCTCTCAACTGACTATTCCCCGGTATGAACCGAGCAAGTATTCACAAGTTGCGCCACTAGTCGCCCACGGCTAATAGCGGCCTAATATCATCATTTAGCCACGGGGAGAGTCTTCTACAGACGCGTGCTGTTCGTAGAGGGGCGTGCTTGTCAAAATATGTCGTATCAAGTTATTGAAAATGGTGACCTTGTCGTCAATATTTTATGAGTTGTTTCATGCCACGGCATCGAAAAAGCATCTTCCAGTAATTTTTCTTTTCGTTGCCAAAATGGCTACAGTCTCTCTTTGGTTTATGTTTGGGGCATTGCAGTGCGTAAGTCATAAAGATAACGTCGTGGACTGAGAGTAAAGGGAGCAGATGTCTGGCCGTGATGTAATACTCTGTAAGAGTTCTTCGCTGCTATTAGTTGCAGTAGTGTGTGGGAAGTTTTAGTGTGGTGTGGTGGGAGGATCATCATACAGCATGTCTGAAACGTATTCAGTAGATGGGTGGTTTCGGAAGAATCTGGGTTTAGAAGGCTTATATTGAAGTCTCCCATCATTATAAAATGTACGTACATACAGTGAATCACCTTAATATTCGGACACCGGATGGCATGTGACAATCTGAACATTATAATTGTATTTTCTTGAGCATACAGAAAGGAAAGTTTGAAAATACAAAACACCAATGTTTCCAATATGATTTCATAATAATACAAGTGTATCAGAACAAAAATGACTTGTATATAAAAAAAAATCAGTCGTCACCTTATCACATGACAAAACCACTTTAATATTCGGACACAAGGATCATAATGACCGAAACTATAGCGTAACATGGAACTCAAACCAATCTAGTACTTGGTGGCATTGCCACGGCTTTCAGTCCTTGTGGCATAGAAGAAACTAACTTTTCCGTGCCCTTAGGGCTAATATTAGCCCATTCTCGTATCAGTCTCCGTTGCAGTTCCTTCTTTGACGTTGTTTTGGACTTCCTCAATCTCTTGTCAAGTTCA
Organism: Anabrus simplex; assembly: GCF_040414725.1. Taxonomy (NCBI): domain Eukaryota; kingdom Metazoa; phylum Arthropoda; class Insecta; order Orthoptera; family Tettigoniidae; genus Anabrus; species Anabrus simplex. The sequence continues at coordinate 41,787,612 of NC_090266.1, read as the reverse complement.
CTCCATAAATTCTCAATGGGATTAAGATCCGGGCTCTGGGGTGGAGTTTCAAGCACCTTTGGGCAGTTGAACTTTAGCCACATTCGGACATTCCACGCTTTATGCTTAGGATCATTATCTTGATAGAAATGCAATGTGTCCCTGATCTCAAGCTTTGTAGTACTTTGGTGTAAATTCTGCTTCAGGATGGCTAGATACTGTTTATGGTCCATTGTATGTTCAATAAACGACATTTCACCCACTCCAGGAGACGAAAAGCACACCCATACCATTGCATTCGCGCCTCCATGTTTGACAGTTGGTTGCTAATGTTTCGGTTTTAATTCGTCATTTGGTTTGCGGCAAACCATTCTCCTCCCATCCGATCCATGAATATTAAATTTGCTCTCATCACAAAATAATACATGTTTCCACCATTCTGTGTCCTTGTGTACAAATTGCAAGGCAAACTTCAATCATTTCCTTCGGTTCACTTCACTGATAAATGGCTTTTTCCTCGACACCCTCCCGTTAAATCCGGCCTTTCGAAGAGTCCTGCGCACAGTTTCAGGGTGCACTGATTTGCCAGCTTCCTCTTCTAACTCCCGTGCAAGTTGTGGCGCACTCAGTTTAGGATCGTTTCCTATTTTTCTTAAAATAATATATCTCTGCAACTGCATCCCTTTGCATTGTGGAAAATAACCAGTTGGCGCTGTTCAAATGTTGTGTTTCTGCCTTTGCGCCCCATTGTACGTACAGACTAATCCCTGTCGTTCTGTACAGCGCTGCTCACTGCAGTAAAGTTCAGGGATACGTATCCTACTCCTTACGCTTCTCCCTTGCCGCAATTGGGTCAGGTAGTCACGTGCAAATGGAGTAACGATGACGTGTCCGAATATTAAAATGATGTGTAGTATCTCATTATTTCCTTTTCTATCACTATCAGAACACTTCACCAATTCGCCTGACATTTAATTCTGTTGTGATACGTGCGCTAAATACTCACGAATTGTTGGACGTATGTTTGTTGTATACACATTTGTTTGCGAACAAATTATGTCAAGAAACATTCCATTATCTGTGTTGTCTGAATATTAAAGTGACCCACTGTAGATAACAGTCTAATAAGTCTAAGTTATTCGGACGAAATAGTACCTATTGAACTCCTCATATATGACGGCCCTTTAATTTGAAAAACCCGTTTATTACGGTCCATTCGATTAACAATATACATTATTGCTGCTTGTTTTTAATAATCATTGCGATGAGTACGAAGAGCAGCTGCGATAATAATAATAATAATAATAATAATAATAATAATAATAATAATAATAATAATAATAATAATAATAATAATAATATACACAGATCTTCATTTATAGACAGTTATGAATTTCAGCGATCAGTCTGCAAGCCCCTGTGAATATACTAAACGCCACTGCAATCCTTTATTTATAACCAGTCCTGTGGCTTCGTTTCGTTCCGTAACTCTTATCTATAAACCATTACAAACTGAGTCTAACAATCGTCCTCTTGGTCTCCCTCTACTTCTCTTACCTTTCATTACAACTTCATTAATCTCCTAGGTAACCTACCTTCCTCCATTCGCCTCATGTGACTCACACAGAAGCTGTTTTATGCGTACAGATTCATCAATCAAGTTCATTCCTAAATTAGCCTTTATCTCCTCATTCCGTGTACCTTCCTGCCATTCTCCCCACCGGATTGTACCAGTGATCATTCTCGCTACTTTCATGCCTGAATGGCTCAGATGGTTGAGGCGCTGGCCTTCCGACCGCAACATGGCAGGTTCGATCCTGGCTCAGTCCGGTGGTATTTGAAGGTGCTCAAATACGTCAGCCTCCTGTCGGTAGATTTACTGGCACGTGAAAGAAATCCTGCGGGATTAAATACTGGCACCTTGGCGTCACCGAAAACCGTAAAAGTATTTAGTGGGACGTAAATCTATTATCATTATTATTATTATTATTATTATTATTATTACCATCATCATCATCATCATCATCATCATCATCATCATTCACTTCTAACTTATGTAACGTTGATTCAAACTTTCCGCAAATCGCATTAGCGTGCCGCTAGTAGCGGCCCCATGACGTTGCATATCAGGTTTGCTTTAAATACGGGCTGTACTGTGCGAGAGCGTTAAAGGACGAGTTCGACAGCCGTAGTGGAAGGACGTGTTCCTCCCGCTCGCTCTCTCTCTCCTTGCCAGGCGCTCTGTACTTTCCCAGTACTAGTCAGGCAGCTGTACTTGTTAGTACATCTTCGAAAGAGCATTGTCTGAGCTGAGCACTTCTCAGTGCTCGCTCTTTCTCTTTCAGAGTTTGTTACAGGAGGACCAGGATGGACAACCAGGCGGATACGATGACGACCCAGGAACGGGCGGTGGCGATCGGGCACTTGCTCCGAGATCTCTTCACCGGCATGACACCGACACCGGAGAGCAACACGGAGCCGCAGACGCTGGAACCTGTGCCGGAGACCCCGGCACCCGAGCCGGAGCTGCCACAGGAGGACCCGGAGATCGAGGTGGAGACGGAGCCTTACAGGGACGGGTGTGACCCCCCTAACGGCTTCTTCTTCTCCGAAGGCTACACCGACCCGGCGCACGAAGCGCTGCTCGTGTACTACAGGCCGGGGCGCCCTGTAACTTCTGAACGGGGCCTCGTCCTGGACAGAATGCGGCGCCCTCGCCGAGGAGGCAGGATCATCTCGACAACCATGGCCGTCGAGAGCTTCCTACCAGGAGGCCTCATCATCAGGCATCACGACCAGGAGCGGATGCGCGACGCAGAGAGAGAGCTTTCTTCTCTGTTCCAGGTCATCCGTCTACCAGGGAGGGACGGAGTGCCAGGGATGAACACCGGCGCAGTCAGGGCCGCGACGGAGACCAGGGAGACGCCGAGGAGGCTAAGGAATAGGGCGGTTAATACCGACCTAGTCCTGGCCACCCAGCCGGCGACCAGCGACGCCACCACGGAGGTGGGGCATGACGCCCCCTGGCGTCGCGACTGTGCGACTTCTGTGGAGGAGGACGCCCCCTGGCGTTCTGAGGTTGCTGTCCAGGCCCAGCCTGACAGCACGTCTGTCGAGCTGCAGACCTCGATGTGCGCCCCACAGGACAGGGAACGCAGTCAAGCGTTAGCAGCGACCGACGCCGCCGCCGCCAGCCAGGAGAAGGAAGAAGACGGCGACGCAGCGGAACCATCAGCTACCCTGGGGTCACCAGGCCGGGAGGAGGGCCACCAGGACGAGGCCTCTTCCCCCGCCGAGAAGCAACCCCCGGGAAGAAGAAGAAGAAGACGACGCCGCACCAGGAAGCAGAAGGCGTCGCTGGCTCACCAGGAGAGGACCGCCAAGCCGCAACCCAGGACTGCTCCCAGGACAGCAGTCAACCGAGGAGCCAATCAGGAGAGGACCTCAGCGGGTAGCGGCAGTCAGGTGAGAGTCAAACGTCCCCCTCAGCAGCTCTTGCAGTGTTTCCGCTGTCTGAGGTGGGGCCACCGTCAAGTTAGCTGTGGACTCCAAGTGAAGTGCAACCGCTGTGGTGGTGATCACCACTACACGGCCTGCGCAACACTTAAGGAGGCGCCGGTGTGCGCCAATTGCGCGGGGGGCCACCCGGCCTCCCACCGCAGTTGCCCAGTCTACAGGGCCATGGCGCGGGCAGAGAGGAGGGAGGCCCGGCGCCATGACCCACCCCATTCCAGGAGGCCCCCGCCTCGGCGGGCTTGGCCTCATTCTCCGGGATCGGAGACTGGGTACGAGGTACCCCAAGGAGGTGGAGTCGTGCGACAGGCCCTAGTGGTACTTGACGCATGGCTCCGCAGCCGGCAAGGACCGCGCTAGTCCCAGCAGTGCCCAGACGGACTGATCCCCAGGCGATGGAATGGCGAGGAATTGGTTTATGTTTTGTGCATGTTACCTGCTCCTAACTAACACAACCTCTGGTCTTTTTCCAGCCCACATCCTTGCATGTGCTATCACAAGATGTCAGGTTTTACATGTAGGCTCTTTCTTCTTTCTGCCTATGTGGTTTTTCCCTGACCCTTCAATACCATACCTTAACACTATCCAACCAACACAAACATTGCCGTGGTAGCGAGTCTGACTCGGAAACCGGCAGATACTCCTTGTATCACTTCCCACTCTTCCCTGCTATCTCTTTCTTCTTCTTAGAAATAATAGCATGTCGGAGGCCATGTAGATTGAGTCGTTGGTCACGCGGGGGGAGCGGGCTTCGGGGGCCCCCCCGAAGAAAAAAAAAAGCGAGAGCGTTAGTTACCTGTGAAATTGGACAGAGTGACTGTGAGTGGGTCAAGATGTCGAAGAGGCCAGTATAAACAGCTCACTGCGGTTGAACGAGGCTGTATAATGGTGCTACGTGAGGGTAGATTTTTCCCTCCGTGCTATTGCAGAACTACTGGCAGGACTGTCTACACTGTGCATTCGTGCTGGCAATAGCGGTCACAAGAAGGTACGCTCGCAAGAAGACCGTGCTCCGGACGTCCCCGTGGCACCACCGAGAGGGAGGATCGCCGTATTCGGCTATGACTGTGGCGCAGCCGATTGCGTCTGCAGCAGCAATTCGAGCGGCAGTTGGCGCCACAGTGACTCAACGAACTGTTCGAAATCGGTTACTCGAAGGACAGCTCCGAGCCAGGCGCCCTGCGGCGTGCATTCCACTTATCTCAAACCACCGCCGTCTGCGACTTCAGTGGTGTCAAGTAGGGATGGGCATGAGCGCAGCTCGAGCGGCTCGAGCTGATGACGTCACTGCTCGATCTAGGTCGAGCAGTACTCGAGCAGGAGTATGGCCTGCCATCTATGAGTGATTACCTTGTACTAAATCAGATGCGTGACAATCTTCTTTGCTCTTTTAATACTAATGAAATGAAACCAGTGTGTGTACAGGAACACAACTGAACAAACTATATCCTCACCCGGCAATTTCACAAATAGCTTGTTACATTTCGTACCATGAAAATAATATTTATAATGATAACGCCTTAACATTATTAACGGAATACATTGAATCCCTTACACAACATAGTATTATATGGATTATATGGTTGTTATCCTAGAGTAATATTATCGCCTGAGAAATGATACGGCGTAATATGTAAGTAAGTCCGCCTCTGTGGTGTAGTGGTTAGCGTGATTAGCCGCCACCCAGGACGTCCGGGTTCGATTCCCGGCTCTGCCACGAAATTTCAAAAGTGGTACGAGGGCTGGAACGGGGTCCACTCAGCCTCGGGAGGTCAACTGAGTAGAGGTGGGTTCGATTCCCACCTCAGCCATCCTCGAAGTGGTTTTCCGTGGTTTGCCATTTTCACACCAGGCAAATGCTGGGGCTGTAGCTTAATTAAGGCTACGGCCGCTTCCTTCCCACTCCTAACACCTTTCCTATCCCATCGTCGCCATAACACCTATCTGTATCGGTGCGACGTAAAACCAATAGCAAAAAACCCAGTTATATTATATCGGACGCAGGACTTCAGGTCTGTTCACATTTTTTTATTATGTAGGAGAAATAGTAAATATAGCATTATAATAAAACTGAACAGAATATATTATTAAAATGATACATACAATGTTCAGAAGAACCAAAAATGGAAGTAGCGACCAAGTAACGAAAGGAAAACCACACAAATACTATCACTATGCAGAGCTCATCGCCATGTCGAGCAGTCACTTCCATTTGATAAAAAGAAAAGTAATTCTGGGCATATATGGATTTAATAAACTGATGCGTCCACTATGACTTACGGTACGTATGCATTTCTGTAGAATGGACGCTATCGCTAATGACTCTACTTCTACTCTACGCGTAGTGCCGGAAGGTGAATATCAACGTCAATGAGTGCAGACGGAATTGTGGCTCTAGCCCTAACACACACTCCTGCTTAGCGCACATGCAAGCCTACGTCACGAGGGAATTTCGTGTTGCTCGATCTGGCTCGACCACGCTCGACACACCAGTTCGTGACGTCAGCACTCGAGCCTGCTCGAGCAGGCGATCGAGTGGCCCATCCCTAGTGTCAAGCGAGAACTCGTTGGAGGATGGTGTGGAGGTCCGTTGTGTTTTCCGATGAAAGCCGGTTCTGCCTTGGTGCCAGTGATGGCCGTGTGTTGGTTAGAAGGAGGCCGGGTCGACACACTGAACCTACACGGTGCGTTCTGGTCTGGGGAGCAATTTCCTATGACAGCAGGAGCACTCTCGTGGTTATCTGAGGCACCCTGACTGCAGATGTTTACGTCCGTCTGCTGATTCGAACTGTTGTGCTGCCATTCATGAACAGCATTCCCGGGGGTGTTTTCCAACAGGATAATGCACGCCCCCATGCCGCTCTTTTAACCCAATGTGCTCTACAGAGAGTAGATATGTTGCCTTGGCCTGCTCGAATCCCCTATCTTTACCCAATCAAACACGTATGGGACATGACTGGACGACAACTCCAGCGTCATTCATAACCGGGATTAACCGTCCCTGTATTGACCGACCAAGTGCGAGAGGCATGGAACTCTGTCCCACAAGCCGAGACACAATGCATGCACGTCTGCGTGCCTGCATTCAACGATCAGGCGATTACACCGGTTATTAATGGACCAGCATGGCCCCTTTTGCGATTTCTTATCTCGCGCAGTACTCTTATGCCGTTAATAAATTAAATATGTTACCTCAACAAATATGCTGCCAAGATTTCCGTATTCTACATTCCTTATTTAATGGCGTTTGGATATTTTTTCCGTCAATGTAATAATAATAATAATAATAATAATAATAATAATAATAATAATAATAATAATAATAATAATAATAATAATAATAATAATAATAACGCCGATCTAGCTTGCGCGTTCAGTCCCTACTCAGACCGGTGGTATTGTTCGTGGATTTTCTGGCAGGTGGGAGGAAGGAGACGAGCTGCTCGACTAAGCGGTATGTTCCGAGCTATCAGTGGAGGGATGGTGTGGAATGACATTAGTAGACGAATGAGGTTGAGTGGAAAGTAGGGAAAATCACAATACGAAGGAAAAGTTGACATTCAAGAGGAAAAACTGGGGAAAATATTAATTTATAGGACGAAGAGCGATTGCTATACTTTACGAAGGGAGATATTAGATACATTTTCAACTTACTTGAAATTATTTAAGGAAAGACTAGGTAAACAATAGATAGCGAAGCTGCCACCTGGGCAACTACCCTGAATGGAGATCAGTGGTGGTTGATTGATTGATTGATTGATTGATTGATTGATTGATTGATTGATTGATTGATTGATTGATTGATTCTTGTAGGACAAAATTTTTGCACCTGGCGTCTGTCGACGTCAGTGATACAGATGGTTGGTCTCTGTCCTTCTGTTTCAAAGATAGCGGGTTCGATCCTGAATGAAATCAGTGAAATTTGAGGGTGTTCATATGTGACAACTCTGTAACATTAGTTCCCAGCATGATAAATAATTTCCACGGGACAAAATTCGAACTGACCGGCGTCTCTTGAAGGATATTAAGAATAACTTCATTATAATCATATTCAATCAGTTATTCGGCTCATGTTATTACCAGTTCACTGTACATAGGGAAAAGGACTGAAGAAACCAGATATCACAGGTTTTGATTTACAAAGAATAACCGAAGCCGATCACATGTGCATTGGATCTGATCTGCCATCAACCCCACTCGTTTTACTTCTAAACATCAATTAGTGAGGGAGAGTGAGTGACGTGGAGGACGGGAGGGGGAGGAGGTGATCGTTACTCGATTGATGTTAATAATGTAACTTTTAATTACTCTGAGTAATCTTAATTACAGTACTAAAATTTTATATAAAACCTAGCAGCGACATTTTAACTTCGTTAGATATTTTATTGTTCCTGGTCTGTGTTACCATAAATGTCGAAATAATGCGTTAAGGGAAGACATTTAATTAACTCTTATTCGTCTTCCTTTCTTTTCATTACTGGAAATTTATTTACTCATTTATTTATTTATTTAGCCCCATTACGTTACGCATATATGGCGAAAAAAGATAAAACACAATGAATTAATTACAATAAGGAATAAACATAAACATTCAATGTAGGAACGCAGAGAGAACATGTAAAGTCGCTCAAAGGGGGTATGAACTCATGGTAATCTACGTTCGTCACATTTAATACCGTATCAGAATTATTTTTAAATATTATTAAAATATAATTCTGCTCCCACGCAGATACAAACCCTGCGGATATCCACAGAACTGTGTGGATAAAATTTGATATATTTTACCTTGATTTTAGTGGCAGCCTGTAAATACAGGAGGTTGTTCCTAAAGAATTGGAAATGTATATGGATTCAATTATGGTTTCTGAGGAAAGTATATCTGCAAGGAATTTACGTATACAATCAATCAATCAATCAATCAATCAATCAATCAATCAATCAATCAATCAATCAATCAATCAATCAATCAATGATCTGCATTTAGGGCTGTGACTCAGAAGGCAGATTTCCTCGCTTTTTCTTAAACATCCTCAAGGAACTTGGAAATTTATCGAACATTTCCCTTGATAATTTATTCCAAACCCTTAATCCTCGTCCTATAAATGAATATTTGCCTCAATTTATCTTACTTGAATTCCAGCTTTATCATTCCTTCTTTTAAACACTTCACTCACGCGTATTCGTCTACTAATGTCATTCCACATCAACTCTGAACTGACAGTTTGAAACAAAACCACATAGCCGTGCATCTCGCCTCCTTACTTCCAAGTCTTCCCAACCCAAAGTTTGCAACATTTTCGTAACACTCCTCCTTCGTCAAAAAACATCCAGAACGAATCGTACTGCTTTCCTTTGGATTCTTTCCAGTTCTCGTATCAAGTAGTCCTGTCCAGGTGAGGGTCCCATACACTGGAACTAAGCGGCTGTACAACACAGGAAAGGGAAATTTTAAAAAAAGGACAGAAATTATATATCCAGTAGATGGCCTATACATGAGTTAAAATGAAGAAGATTTGAACTAAATTAGAATGTCCAACTATTACAGCCACTACATTCTTTCAAGTTAAATGTCGTTACAAATGCACTACGGAAGCGCATATATCGGTGGAATACATTTATATGAAGATAAATTAGAATATTATTTTATTAAGCTAAGGAAATAGAGGATTTCAGCTTACGTAGAAAAATAATGAAATAATGTGCTCTGCTCGGTGGTAAGAGATGCACTGGTAGATACTGGCGGTCTTTTATGATTTCAACGTAAGAGCTTTGACTGCAAATGAATCATTTATTTCAGAAACGACGTGTCACTTTCTTTTGGATTTTGAGTTAACTGTGAATTACTTTCTATTCATGTATATTCATCATTGAATGAAGAAAACGTAGGTAAAATTATTATTGAGAGTTTAAGATGAACACGGAAAACGGCATTTCATGCAGATCCTGTGTACAGTAAGTCAGTGACTTATGCTGTTTCTGCATTTAACAGCTCTGGCACGGAGGAAGTAAATCCTAGGCTGCTTCAAGTGGTGATCACATACTGTTCTGATATAACAAAATACGAACGTTGTTGACAAATGTCCTAGAATGGTCTTCCGTGGTTTTTCATTCACTTGCACTAAGGCGAATGCCGGGACAGAAGCCGTAACTTTCAAAGAGATCCGCCTCACCCCTTCAGGGTGCGGAAGGCAAACATCTTACAGTAGTAGTTGGCGGCCAAGATATTACAGAAAAAGATGTAGCATTTCTTTAGACATCAGAAAGAGTAGATCCAAGGTTACAGAAAGAATAACTCAAAATCAGCCAATATATGCAATTCAGACACCTTATCAGTAATGGCGGTGTAATTATTGCACGGAACATTACTGGTTGCCTGCAGTGCCAAACGTTCCGCATTACAAATACTGATCAATTAATTTTTCTTACCACGTCGTCAGCATCTCCTGAAGGGCGTCTTCCAAGAAAGAAGAAAACAGCTGATGAGATTCTTAAGCTGGTTGAGTAGCCTATATATGTCAAGGGAAAGAAACTGCAACATGCCATAAATACCTATTACACGGCTGGCGGGTGTGCAATTAATTTTCCACTGAAAAGTAGATCGACCACGCCATTTTGATGCAGTTCTCACCAGTCATTTAGTTTAGTGAATTCCTTTCATACTTAGTGTAGTACTCTCACTTATACCGGCTGTCTTTTCCACAAGCATTTAAAGTTCATACATCACTAAATAGGGCTAAATCAAGATAACTGTCGTTTTCCGCAATAGGATTTAGCGTATCAAGAGCAAAATTGGCTTTTTTGTGGTGATCATCTGGCTTAAGGTGGCATAGAATTGCAAGCGCCAAAACGGATACTTTTGTAGACAATTTAGTGAACTGTCGAATCAGAGACCCCTAGTTCCCTATTGGCCAGTCTGACTTACAGTACGTGGACTCCACTAGTCTCCTCACTCACATGGTATTTGCGATGTTTTTCAACTTGTGGAATCAAACTTCCCGTTTCTCGTAGAGTTTTGTTCCACTGTGTGTGGGAGGCTCCACTTTTCATTCCCTTCTTGCACTTACTCAGCAGGTGTAACATGTTGTGACGGTGTCTGCTATTTTATTATGAGGCAAATCAGCCTGGCCTCGGTTGTGAGTGATATCGCCGATTTATAACGCCACCCACTCGCCGCAACGAACCAATCAGGAACGAGCCAGGCGCGTAAGGCCAACCCTCTATGCCACCACTACGTTATCTCACTGTGGACGTCCCGACGGGGTGAGAAAGACAAGAAAATGAACCCAGATCATTCGCAACTGAGAGGACTCTAGAGACTTCTCCTTTCAAGAAGCCTATCTAAGGTGGGACGGAAGAGCGTCAGTGGTTCACTTGGAGTCGAGGAGTCAGTCGGCGTGTGCCACTCTCTGTAGGGGATTCAGTGCTGTTCAGGGAGCGTTCTGTCGGTGGAACTGAGACTATCGTTCTCTTCTCTCTGTCGTCGAGCAGTCGAGTCTCTCTTGTCTAGCTGTTGTGGAGCGAACTTTTTTTCTAGCTGCTTTACGTCGCACCGACACAGATAGGTCTTATGTCGACGATGGGACAGGAAATGCCTAGAATAGGAAGGAAGCCGTCGTTGCCTTAATTAAGGTACAGCCCCAGCATTTGCCTGGTGTGAAAATGGGAAACCACGGAAAACAATCTTCAGGGCAGCCGACAGTGGGGTTCGAACCCACTATCTCCTGGATGCGAGGAGCGAACGTGTGTGCCTCTGGTGCAGCGTGAGAGAAGTCGACATGGGTCATTGAACGAAGTCTGTTGTGAGTGTACGGACAGTGTGCGTCATAGAGAACTGTGGAACTGTGTTGTGTGTGAGCTATGAACCAAGTGACCGCGACAGTGTACAGCGAGAATAACTGTGGAACTGACTTAGAATATACGTGAGAGTAGTGGAAGAGTGTGTAGTGGGATTGTTTTAATTTGTAAGTGAACAACTGGTGTGATTGAGCAGTATGAGCAGAGAGAGCGCTAATTGGTACATTAGTGGGTAATGCATTGTTTAAGTTGTGGTCCTCGTGAGTCTGTGTAGCGTGTAAGCAATTAGTAGTAATTAAAAAATCCTAGACTTAGAACTTTAAACACTACAAATTGTGTATTTATTTTACTACCCGTCTCCATGGTACATGCCATAGCACGTATTGCACTTTACGCTGTGGAGTCCACACCTTGAATAACAGGCATAACCTACGCAGCTATGTGCTGCAGATAGATGTATGCGTACATGCCATTTCCGCGCGTGCGTGGCTTGTGACTCGAAAATGAGGGGAAATGTTCATAAAGAAATCTAGCAGAGACTGTCTATCTATTGCGTATTTACCTAAAAACAAATAATGAAATTCTCTCACATTATAAATTGTGATTCTTTTATACCTCTAGCCCGGACACGGTGTAATACGCTTATGTTTCCAAATGCAGAAGAAGAAAAGGCATATTAGATGTTCGTTAATTGGTGGTATTACTGAACCTGTGTAATAATAATAATAATAATAATAATAATAATAATAATAATAATAATAATAATAATAATGAAATGGCGTATGGCTGTTAGTGCCGGGAGTGTCCGAGGACATGTTCGGCTCGCCAGGTGCAGGTATTTCTATTTGATTCCCGTAAGCGACCTGTGCGTCGCGATGAGGATGAAATGATGATGAATACAACACATACGCCAAGCCCCCGTGCCAGAGAAATTAACCAACGATGGTGAAAATTCCCGACTTTGCTGGGAATCGAACCCGGCACCCCTGTGGCCAAAGGCCAGCACGCTAACTATTTAGCCATGGAGCCGGATAATAATAATAATAATAATAATAATAATAATAATAATAATAATAATAATAATAATAATAATAATAATAATAATAACTGTACCGGGCGGTACACCTCCACGCCGCTAATTTAAAATTTGCGCCAGTTGAAACTCCTCTGCTGGAGGAAGTCTGAACTTTATTGACGGTATTAATTTTCAAGTTTCTCAGAAGATGTCACTACTTGGAAAGTTTGGAGTTTTTGAACTGTGCCACTTTTGATGTATTTTTGTTTTACCGGTCGTAAGAAGTGTGAACTTTCTCTTCTAGAGGACACTACTGAAAAATTACTATGGTGCACCCTAGTGCGATGTGAAAGAACTGCTTTTTGGAGAAATTTGTATTTCAAAAGTTTGTTTCTTGTTAAATTTCTTTCTGTTATTGTTTAAGTTGGCTGTATACCCCTCTCTTTCCCCTTGTTTTGTATTTAGCCAATCCCGAATTTCTTTAATTAATTTCTGACCAATCTGATGTATCTTCCCCCCAACTTGAATATGCTGCTTATCCCTAACCAATAAAGTGATTGTGGGCGGGTGTTTTCTTCCCTGAAACGCCTCGAACTTTCCGCGAGAGTATATAAACTGCTGATTTTAGGGTCTCGGTGCCACTTCTGTTCCATCTTTTAGTGTGTAAAGTACATAGCAGGGGGCGGGAAGCGCCTCTTTCTTCGAGGAGCAGTTCTACACCAAGGTAATGGCCTTTTAATAAGTTCTGTTCTTGCTAGCTCAGCAGTTTAACTCTCGGGGCGGGTCCGAAGCGTTTCTATCATGTAACCTTTTCCTAAAATGTAACTACTCTTAGCATCTGTTATCTTTTAAAGCTACATATTGGGATAGAGAGTGCTTAACCCTCTCGAGCTCCCACTCATTTTGTGTTGAGGTGAACTTATTTCTCACAACCGATTCTTCCTTAATTGTAAAGTAAACTGTCCTTTTCTAAAGTCACCTCAGTAGTATGGGATTAGCCCTTGCATTAGTGGCCTAGAGCCAAATTAGGTTTTGAAACAAATACATTAGGAGTGCAGATCGCCTCCTCTCAAATTGTTATTTTAGAGGTCATGTAATTAACATTTTTCATTTAATAGACCTCAGTAGGTTGGGTATTTTACCCCTGTGTCTATGTCCAGAGAGGACAACTTGAAGGTGGAGTTTGGTGTGGCCTTTGAGAGGCTTAATGTTTGAGAGCGAGCGGCTCTTTCTTGAAAATTGAGTGTTGTATGCCTCGAGGAGGCTTTTCTGTGTAATTTGGAGCAAGTGCTCCTGAGCATGAATGGGGTTTTTCTGCCCCTCTGTTAAAACTTATTTTGAAGTAAGGTTGGGCTGATTGCCCAAAAATTGTGAAGTAGGGGCGCTGAGCCCAAATCCGGTAAATATTGTAACTACATTTTGTTGACTTGCTACTCTGTACCTGCCATGCTTGTTATTTTTTCATTTTGAAAAGAAAATATAACCTTGTTAATTTTACATGAACTCTAATTTCGTAGCTTGAGACCCGTTCACACCCGCACCTTCTTTCACCTCTAACTACCGCAAAACTCGGTAACAATAACAATAATAATAATGCTGCTCACAGTATAGTACGTGTTACTCACCGTTGGACAGCTCCTCGTACACGGGGTTGTATAACTCCTGTGATGTGTACGGCTCGGTTCTGGGTGGTTGACAAATGAAAACTGATGCCGGGAAGCCTGCAGACTTCACATCTATCATCTGAAACACGACAAGCACGAATGAACAATAAAACACATTTATGAGAATACATAGCCTATGTAATTTTCTATACTAAAAGATAATGAACACTTTTAGAAAGAAATGTGTTTTGATGATGATAATAATGTACATAATGTAATTTTGTTTAAACATTGGTCCTTAGTGGGAATTACATTGAGTTGCCACTGAGCTACGAAATCCCATGTATTCAGCATCTACCTCGGATAGACACGGGTCTAACGATCCGCTCTTGTCAAACTTACTTTACTGCATATCAGCAAAGAAACAAAACCCTCCGGCTGCTACAGCCCTGATGGGAAATTACACTGCCTGACAAGAAAGTTAAGCGCCTGGAAGGAGTGGTTGAAAGTGAATGAAACTACATAAGCTGAAATACCATATGCCTTTATTGCACTGATTGCAATATGGGATGAAAGAGACAAGGCCGTTGGAAGTTACAAGTGGAATGTTGGCACCAGGTCAGTTGGGTATCGCACTCACCCTGGCCGCAATGCATGCCCTTACGCGGTTCGGAATAGTGTAAAAGAGCTTTTGGATCCTCTCCTGAGGCAAGTTCGTCCACAGTTGATGCAGCTGTCCCTCCAGACCCCGCATGTTGGTACTGGGACGGAGTCCCCTTCCAATATCACCCCACACGTGTTCAATGATGGAGAGGTCCGGGATCTTGCTGGCCACGGGAGGACCTCATCATGCTCTAGACAGTCCATAGACAAACGTGCTGTGTGCGGACATGCATTATCTTGTTGGAACACTGTCCCAGGGTGCTTTACCATAAGAGGTAGGACGTGCGGAGGCAGAATGTCTGTGACGTACCGTTGTGCGGTCAAAGTCTGCCGGAAGCCTATTAGAGGTGACCTGAACGCAAATCCTACGGCTCCCCACACCATGACGCCAGAGATTACGCCTGTGTGTATTTCCACAATATGGGCAGGATCTGCCCTCTGCCTGCGACGTCACCAAGCCCGCACACGATGGCCATCGGAGGTTATGGAGAAGCGGGACTAGTGATGCGACGCCAGTCGTCTTCTCTCCATGTCTCCCAGGCAAGGAACCACTCCAAACGCAGGCATCGGTGTTCTGGTGTCAATGGCAACCGACGCTTGGGACGGTAGGACCACAATCCGGCGGATGCGAGTCGTCGAGACACTGTGCGGGTACCATAGTATGTTGTAGAGTCTGCAGCATATGTTCACGGTCGGCGGGGCCGAAGTTATGGGTTCCCGCAATGCTTGGTGCACCATACGGCGGCCGTCCCTCGGCGTGGTGTTTCTTGGTCGACCCGAACCCGCACGACGTGACTGGGTGCTCTCATGTACCCATTGAGTCCAACATAGGGCCACTGTGACATCTGAATGGCCCACATGTCTGGCAGTTCCACGATACGTCCAACCAGCCTCATGCAGTCCCACAATGCCGCCTCTGTCAAATGATGTCGATTGGCGGATAGGCTGTCTAACGCGTCTGCGAGGCATCGCGGGTGCTTCGTACTGTACATAGTCCGCTCTGCACGTCTTGCTTAACTGTCTGTATCACAGCAGTTGAATGGTAACAACTTAACAACAACAGGACGGTGCCATCACAAATGCACTCTGGTGGGCGTTCTACACATTAAAGATCCTTGTAAATCTAATCATTTACTCACACACCAATGGCATGCATGTATACCGAAACGGGATAATATTGAACCACTCCTTATGGGTACTTACCTTTTTAGGTCAGGCAGTGTATTCTTGTGTTTAATACATGTCATATAATGAATTGCATGGTTAACAATATAATTTGTATCTGAAACTATACCAAAAAAATCATTCTCCATGGTAAAATGAAATGGCGTATGGCTTTTAGTGCCGGGATGTGTCCGAGGACTTCGGCTCGCCAGGTGCAGGTCTTTTGATTTGACACCCGGAGGCAATCTGCGCGTCGTGATGAGGATGAAATGGATGATGAAGACGACACATACACCCAGTCCTCGTGCCAGGGGTATTAATCAATTACGGTTAAAATTCCCGACTCTGCCGGGGATCAAACCCGGGACCCCTGTGACCAAAGGCCAGTACGCTAACCATTTAGCCATGGAGTCGGACATTCTCCGGACATCTACATAATGTTACGTGCTATTTCTCTGTCTGTAGCCACCCTTCGGTATCTCTTGGAAGGAACCTGGGGGATCAAAGCCGTAAAGTATAACAACAGCCTCTCCCCCCTACCGTGCTCTTCGTTTTGCTTCTCCTGGGTCTTCTCGAAGGCGAAACGAGAATGTTCCTTCTCTAGCCGCGTCGCGAAAATTCCCGTACTTCATCAACAGGGGTATAAAAAGCAGGCTAGCCGCGAACAATGGAGTTGGATAGCAAGAGTGCTGTCTGTCGTCGGAGTTGTGTTGGAATGTGTGGTCAGTGTTCAACCACGATGTGTGTACAAAGTGTAACTCTCAGTGCTCAACAATCCCGAATGTTCGCAAGTACTAGAGCGAAATCATCACTCAGCTTTTACTGAGGAGCCTGAATGAGTTCGATTTCAAGTCTTGTTAGGTTAGGCATTTTATTTTATTTTATTTTATTTTATTTTATTTTATTTTATTTCTGTTTTGTTAACCATTTCACCATTTCGTCACTAATCTGTAAAGCATAACATTGCTCTTTTAAGGATCTAATAAAAATGCCGTCTGGAAACGCTTGTGGTAGAGATTAGGTGAGACTAGCACATGTCCCTGGGGATGCTGTCTGACAAACCTGGTGGTCTATCAGGGTCGTCCACCGTCTGTGCAAAATGCTTGCCACATGATCTGACAGATGTTCGAACGCCCCAAATAATGGATAATTCAGCACGTCGCCCACTCTGCCACTCGAAATCGGATCGCACGGCCTTTCTTGAACTCCATCACTTTTTCGAACTGATGTCTCTTGCTCACGGATCACGCCTAGCAAGTGGTGCATCAGATCCCATGTGCTCGTCTGGGGGTTGTTCATAAGAGCCAAATGTAAAGTGACAGAAGGTACCTCCCTCTTCTTCTATCACATGAACTGTACTCGTCTGCATATATTCCACTGATAACTATGTGCTGTCTCTATGCTAGGGTACGCAGTTACTATTGATATCCCATAATTATGTAAGTATTCTTATTATCGTTAGTGATATTTTCTTCATGCAAGGGCTGAAGATAATAAGTCAAAAGTAGCTGCGTTTCAGGACATAAGTATGAAGTTTGAAACAGAGACAATCAGTTGTACTTATACTATGAGAACCCGATCTAACATGACCTATACTCTTACTCCCTGCCACAAAAGATTTTTCCACACTTCGTGAAAAAATTGCGAACGATTTCAAGTAATATTTCTATTCGTTTTTTGTTGGTTTCACTTTTACTAATTTAAGGGTAAGAGATACGCAACTAAAGGAGCGCATGGAGCTAGATGCAAATCGTTAATTCACGGAGCCTTGCAGACTGGACAATGAAAGGCATAACAGCCTACTCTGAAGGTGAATTTTAGATATTTGCTTTACGTCACACCGACACAGACAGGTATTGAGACGACGATGCGAAGGAAGCGACCGCGTCCTTAATTAGGGTACATCCCCAACATTTGCTTGCTGTGAAAATGGGAAACCACGGATAATTATCTTCAGGGCTACAAACAGTGGAGTTCAAACCCACCATTTCGTGAGTCAAACCGCGTTGCCAACTCGCTTGCTATTTTAACCTAATCTAACCTAAGACATACCACAGACTTGTTAAGTCGCTGTCTGACTGAGGACTGGACACGTCCTCATATCGAAGAAAGTAATGTTAAGACGCCACTATGGCCCGGTCTGATATTTCGCCGCAGAGATAAGTGGAAGTCTACTGTGTTCATCCTTCCCTGTTAACAGCAGGTGCTCTAACACTGAACTGTTCAGTCTGATAACCTCGCGATATATCTTGCAATGCTGAAGCACAGCATGGAGTTCCTTTTAGCGCGGGTAGCTTCCTTAAGTGGTTTGGGGGATGCGTTTCAAAGGTTTCCGGTGCTAGATGACTTGACGTGTAAAGTTTGATCTGCGGGGTGGGGACACTCGACCGTGGCCCCACTCCAGAAATCGTAACAGCAATGATATTGACCTGTCCAAGGCTTTTGACAGGGTAGATCACGGGAGACTACTGCAGAAAATGATGGCTATTGGACCAGACAGAAGAGTGATTATAAGGGTAGCTACATTTCTAGAAAGTGGGCGAGTTGGCCGTGCAGTTAGGAGCGCTCAGCTGTGAGCTCGCATCCGGGAGATAGTGGGTTCGAACCCCACAGTCGGCAGCCCTGAAGATGATTTCCCGTGCTTTCCCATTTTCACACCAGGCAAATGCTGGGGCTGTACTTTCATTAAGAACACGGCCGCTTCCTTCCCATTCATAGGCCTTTCCTGTCCCATCGTCCGGTGCGACGTAAAACAAATAGAAAAAAAAACATTTCTAGAAAATAGAACTCGGGGAATTAAATAATAACATTAATCGCTTTACGTCCCACTGACTCATTTTACGGTTTTCGAAGACACCAAGGTGCCAGAATTTGGTCACACATGAGTTATTCTAGGTACATTTTTGTAACGCTATTCTTTTGTCGGAAATCACCCAGAACAAATCGAGCTGCTTGTCTTCGTCTTTTTTTTTTTCAGTTCTCGAATCAAGTAATCCTTGTGAGGGCCCATACGCTGGAACCATAATCTGCTTTCGGTCTTATCAGAGACTTGTATGCCCTCTCCTTTACATCCTTACTACAAACTCTAAATGCCCTCATAGCCATGTGCAGAGATCTGTACCCTTTATTTACAAACCCATTTATGTGATTACCGAAATGAAGATCTTTCCTGGTATTAAGTACCTTACAGTGATCCCCATAAGGAACTTTCAGCCCATCAACGCAGTAATGGGGTTTCCCATTTGTAAAACTCACAACCTGACTTTTAACCCTGTTTATCATCATACCATTGCCTACTGTTCATCTCACAACATTATTGAGGTCATTTTGCAGTTGCTCACAATCTTGTAACTTATTTATTACTCTGCACAGAATAATATCATCCGCAGAAAGTCTTATCTCTGATTATACTTCTTTGCTCATATCATATCATAAAGTATGGTTCCAGTGTATGGGACCCTCACCTGGATTACCTGAATCAAGAACTGGAAAAAATCCAAAGAAAAGCAGCTCTATTTGTTCTGGGTGAATTCCGACAAAAGAGTAGCGTTACAATAATGTTGCAAAGTTTGGGCTGGGAAGAATTGGGAGAAAGTAGACGAGCTGCTCGACTAAGTGGTATGTTCCGAGCTGTCAGCGGAGAGATGGCGTGGTATGACATTAGTAGACGAATAAGTTTGAGTGGCGTTTATAAAAGTAGGAAAGATGAAGATAAAGTTGGAATTCAAGAGGACAAACTGGGGCAAATATTCATTTATAGGAAGGGGAGTTAAGGATTGGAATAACTTACCAAGGGAGATGTTCAATAAATTTCCAATTTCTTTGAAATCATTTAAGAAAAGGCTAGGAAAACAACATATAAGAAATCTGCCACCTGGGCGACTGCCCTAAATGCAGATCAGTATTGACTGATTGATTGATTGATTGATTGATTGATTGATTGATTGATTGATTGATTGATTGATTGATTGATTGATTGATTGATTGATTGATTGATTGAATAATACTGCGTTGAGGAATTTTTCTCTTAATTATTACTCTAAATCTCTGAGTTCTGTTTCCTAGAATTATAGCAACCCATTCACTCACTCTTTTGTCTAGTCCAATTGCACTCATTTTTGCCAGTACAAGTAATCTGTGATCTACCCTATCAAGTGCCTTAGGCAGGTCAATCGCGATACAGCCCATTTGACCTCCTGAATCTAGGATATGTGCTATATCTTCAACTATGAACAACGAAGTTGTCTAAATCCTGCAAATACGCTGCACCAAGATGCATTCTACCATCAAATCTCACATTTAAAGATGGAAAAATAATTTCGCACTCGTACAGTTTCTCCGCTACACGGTAAGTCATAGATTCATGGATATGTTTCTGAGCTTAGAAGACGAGAGGGTGAGTACACATTATTTGCTTGTTACCCCTCTTAGTAGCCTCTTACGACATACAGGAAGTACAGATAATTCATCCTTTGACTGCATCCAAGGGGACATAAGGAATTCCGATAAACTGAAAGGAAAATGAATTGTAAGGAAATGAAAGACATTTTAGATCTCGTGAATTTGTTATTATTTATATTTCTTTCTTTCTTTCTTTCTTAATCCGTTTACCCTCCAGGGTTGGCATTTCCCCCGGGCTCAGCGAGGGTTCCCACCTCTATCGCCTCAAGGGCAGGGTTCTGGAGCGTGAGACTTTGGATCGGGAATACATCTAGGGAGGAGGACCAGTACCTCGCCCAGGCAGCAGCAGCAGCAGCAGCACCTGCTATGCTGAACAGGGTCCTTGTGCCCGAGGGTGGGGGGGGGAAGATCGGAAGGAATAGGTAAGGAAAAGGGAAGGAATCGGCCGTGACCTTAATTTATGTGCCATCCCGGCATTTGCCTGGACGAGAAGTGGGGAAACCGCGGAAAACCACATTGAGGCCTGGTGAGGTGGGAATCGAACGTTCTTCTACTCAGTTGACCTCCCGAGGCTAAGTGGACACCGTTCCAGCCCTCGTACCACTTTTCAAATTTCGTGGCAGAGCCGGAAATCGAATCCGGGCCACCGGGGATGGCAGCTAATCACACTAACCACTACACAACAGAGGCGGACATAATAATAATAATAATAATAATAATAATAATAATAATAATAATAATAATAATAATAATAATAATAATAATAATAATAGTACAATTGGCTTTACGTCACACCTACACAGATAGGTCTTATGATGACGATAGGATAGGAAAGGGCTGGGAGTGGGAACGAAGCGGCCAATAGCCTTATATAAGGTATAGTCCAAGCATTTGCATGGCATGAAAATGGAAAACCACGGAAAACCATCTTCAGGGCTGCCGACAGTGGGGTTCGAACCCACTATCACCCGAATGGAAGCTCACAGCTCCACGCCCCTAACCACACCATTTTATTATTATTATTATTATTATTATTATTATTATTATTATTATTATTATTATTATTATTATTAACCAACCCTGTGGTGTAGAGTTTGCGTGCCTGTTTCTTATTCACTAGATGCGAGATGTTCTCAAGCTCTTAGTTGCAGGAAGAAATCGCACAGGGAGAAGATGGAGCTACTGACCTAGTACACCGAGATAAATACTGGTTGTCATGGTTCCATGCAGACACCCGGCCCATAAACATATCTACGTAAAAACAGCCAGCGCCATATTGAAATTATTCTTGACAATACAGATTACAACCAGTTAACGTAAGCTGAAGACATTGAGACACTGCATTCCTTTTGTACGCTACGTACATCTGTAATCATCAGCTCCTGTTACTTGAGCGGGTAATTGAAATTATTTGGATTTGGGTCATATGGACCGGGATTTGAAGCGAGGTCCAACACCAGAACTCTTGGTGTGAATATCAAAAGCGGAGAGAAATCCCACCATAAGATAGTCAGGGAGCGTCACCACGGTTCGGGATTGAATCATTCATCGCTGGCTTTCCAGCCTCGTTATGAAACGCGTCTTAAGACGGACTTAGAGATCTAGAGATAAATAAATACTCTTTGAATTATCGCTCTGATTTCGACTGAGAAGTTATTTCATAACGTTGATTTTTACATCAAATTAGAATGTCGCCTTCGAGGCGTGAAATGCGGAACTAGGTTATCTACTCCCACTTACTACCTCCAGTATGCAAAGAGGCGTCTATTTTAACAACGGGATTTCCTTTATGAAATATCCTCAGATGAATCCTTTGAGCACTGAGAGCGCTCTAACAAATGGCTAGCACAGCTGGATCCTCTTTTTAACACACCCTCGACTTTTGTTTTACTTTCCTCACAACCTCCGGCAATGAGCAGAGATTTTCGCTACACTGATTATATTGGCTACTGGCTACGCAGAACCTTCTTGCCGCTCTCTTTTTATCAATCATCGCAACTTTTTTTATTAAAGCATCACTTCTATTAAGTCCATATCGTAATAATGCAAACAGGTTTTTAGCGACGCTGGACTAGGAAAGGTCTGGTATCAGTCGTACCCTCCATTCAGCAATGAATTTCAGTTTGGATTCCTTCTGGGAAAAGCTCTAATGCTATAGCTCCTCAGCAGAATATACAGGTAGACCAACCCGCTAACGGTCCAAATTTACACCATTATATAAAAATAACCATGTAAACACTCATAAAACGTGTAAAATGAAAATCGTACAAATATTACGCGTAGATATGAAAAAGAAAGAGCCTCCGTGGCTCAGGCGGCAGCGCGCCAGCCTCCCACCGCTGGGTTACGTGGTTCAAATGCCCGTCACTCCAAGTGAGATTTGTGCTGGTCAAAACGGAGGCGCGACAGGTTTTTCTCCGGGTACTACGTTTTTCCCCGTCATCTTTCATTCCAGCAATACTCTCCAGTATCATTTCACTTCATCTGTCAGTCATTAATCATTGGCCCAGAGGAGTGCGACAGGGTTCGGCAGCCGGCACAATTTCTATCGTCGCCGCTAGATGGGGCTTCATTCATTCCATTCCTGACACGGTCGAATGACTGGAAACAGGCTGTGGATTTTCATTGATATGAAAATAAATAAATAAACATGTTCGAAATAAGATAATAATAACGTATGAGGGGGGGGATATTTTTTTACAAATGGCTTTACGTCGCGCCGACACAGATAGGTCTTATGGCGACGAAGAGATGGGAAAGGGCTAGGAGTGGGAAGGAAGCGGACGTGGCCTTAATTAAGGTACAGCCCCAGCATTTGCCTGGTGTGAAAATGGGAAACCACGGAAAACAATCTTTAGAGCTGCCGACAGTGGGGTTCGAGCCCACTATCTCCCGGATGCAAGCTCACAGCCGCGCCCCCTAACGACTCGGCCAACTCGCCCGGTGTTTTTATTTGATCGATTGGTAATGCTACGAATGATTATCCTAAATGAAGCTGAAGGATGTTCTTTATCCCAAGAGTAAAAGCAAAGTCATCTCCGTAAAGGCCACGAAGGCCCCTGGGGGAGTGGAAAGTAAATGTTTCCACCATCCGTAACCTCGGTTAGCTATACTCCCGGCCACCTTTGCCCTCAGAAATTAACCTCGTACTCATTTTTGGTGTAGGCTGAATGAACCTCAGGGCCATGTGCACCTCCGGCTTCCTGACGGGGAATCGAACCCACGTCCTTCCGGGTGAAACGAGCACGCCTTTACCGCCGCGGCCAGGCGGCCCATCTTTATCTCAACAGTAGAACAGTGAAATGCGTCTCTGCGTAGTGGAACTAATCATCTGAAACACTTTGTTTAGACATTATTACATCGCAAATATAAATACATTGTTACATGGTAACGAAATATATTTTTTTAAGTATACAGGGTGAAGTAATGCCCCTACGAATTCATGAACACGAACTAGCTCCGTCGTTGGCCCATCTTGCTCATCGACAAACAGTGCATTTACGTACACTTGGGTCACAAGGTTTTCACATTTGCCTAACTAAAAAGTGACTCCTCCCAGACCTTACCAATTCTCTGCATCACTGGCTTGAAGTAAATCCAACGAGACAAAAATGAACCAAGGGACAATGCTAGGTTAGGTGTGAAATGAATTATGAAACTTGTTCTATGCGTGGATAAGGAGAGACGGGCTAGCGCAATGTGATGTCACTGGAGGGAAGAATCAGGAGAGCGTTGTTTCTTTTGAAGTTTAAAGTTTTGGCGACCATCGAATAAGGATTTAGCGCTGCAAGGGCTGCGAGATTATACGACTTACCTCGAAGAACCACGTCCCATTGGTGGAAAAATGATAAAAAATGACGCCACTAGAATAAAAGTAATAGTCACTCATATAATATTCTGAATACTATCTTGTCATTAGTGAATTCTATCAAGGACCCCGGTGTGCATTTTGATGCTAAATTGACGTTTTCTGTACACATAAACAGAAGTTGTCGCAGATACTTACAGACGGTTAGGATTTATACGAGGAATGAGGTAAAGATGTAAAGTGAAGTGTGGCTTTCTATTGCAGTCAGAACCTGTTTCTGTGAATAGTCTGTGCCCTTAAAGTGAACGCAGGCGTTACAAAATAAGGCTCGAAGAATGGAGAATTAATACATGGAACTAAAATTTGTATTTACTGCGAATAATATCAACAACATGGAAAGTCGATCGATGGCCACTGCTCACAGAATACAAGATACAAGCTCACTGGTTAATGGTCTCATTGGTAAATAACTACGCTTAACATCTAACGCTTGTTGGCTCGTTCGTTGTTTATAGCATGTGATAGCGTTTGGTATCCTATGGTGGTGTTTGCCTCCTCTGTCACCGTTTGATATGCAATTCCTTTTCAGAGAATCCTACACAGTGAAGCCTCGAATTAAATCAGCATGCCATTCCAAAATTACTCGACAGAGTGGCAACGAGTGTCCACAAATCCTTTCTTTATTAATATTTCAACAGTGATTGTACAAAGAAGTTTAATGAAGATTAAATAAAAATAATAATAAATAACAACCGCATGGCCTCAGCTACCGTGTGCAGACATTTCAATTTGACGCCATCTGGCGGTCTGCTCGTCAATTTCGGCGTTCTGTTTTACTCTAGGCTCACTAGATAGTAGACCGAGTAAACCGAAACTCTCTTGGGCGTCTATGGCTGAGATTTAATGATTTTTTTCGGGTGAACACCAAATGTGTCACCAGAGTTCTTTTACATGCCGACATCGTACGACATGGAATGTCGAATGGACTTTTTTCCGACCTTCAAAAATCCGACTACCTGTGCCGAGTTTGAACCCGCTATCTTGGGATCCGGAGGCCGACACTCTACCACTGACCCACAAAGGGAGCTATAATAATAATAATAATAATAATAATAATAATAATAATAATAATAATAATAATAATAATAATAATAATAATAATAATAATAATAGCTCTTATTTCAATCAGATATCATATTTTCATCCCGGTCTCTTATTACAAAATTATGTTTAATTAACACATTTATATATTTTGACGATGACACCGTTTCTATTTGTCAAATACATTCCTAATATTTTGTCATTAAGGCATATTCGACCAAAATGATATAAAAGCATACTTTGTCATATTATATTTGCCTTAGCCGTTCTACGGTTACTGTTCACGTGTTTTGTGTCGATGTTATCAAGTGATTTTGTTTCTTTATAGTTATTTTAATTCCTTAATAGTATTACAAGCCAGTCAGCTAACTGGTTTGGTAGAAGGCAGAAAAGGTTATTCCAGTAAGGCTCAACTTGTAGCATTCCAGCATGTTATAGCAGATTCAGGAAGTCAAATGATGTGTATCGCTGTTGACCTATACAAAGCTTTCGGCAGGGTAAATTATGGAAGTCTATTGACAAAAATTTGGGTGGTTGGACCAGACAAGAGAATAATAATAATGTTATTAGATTTACGTCCTACTAACTCCTTTTACGCTTTTTGGAGACGCCATGGTGCCTGATTTCAGTCCCGCAGGAGTTCTTTTACGTGACACGAGGCTGACGTATTTGAGCACCTTCAAATACCATCGGACTGAGCCAGGATCGAACCTGCCAAGTTGGGGTCAGAAGGCCAGCGCCTCTACCGTCTGAGCCACTCAGCCCGGCTAGACGAGAGAAAATAGAGTTTAGTGAATTACATTATAGTATGTGAAGCTTTATATAATCCTCAAATGGTGAGGTGGGGACGTTTATGGCACCAGTCAGACTGTACAACTTTACTCCTTGTATCTTACCCTAATTCTTGCAGGAAACAGGTGCGTCTTCGTTCCATCCAGTTTTGAAATAATATTGGTACCATTATTAATCCCACCTCACGTCTGCGTAAGTATAATGCTTTTTACTTTCTAATGTACAGGAGGTACCAAAATTCGACGGCAAAAATTTACGAATGGATTCCTCACATAGAGAGAAGAAGAAAAGGTTATGACAACATGGATCCGGAAACGTATACTTAGGATTTATTCAAACTTTGTGACACAAATTAATGTTAGTATTGATTTACATGTCCTGTTTGCTGCGAAAAAATTCAAGACACCGGTTACAATAGTTACATAAGTAATCATGTTGTGAATGAATCTGATGTAAGTCTTAAAATACCTTAGATCTCACACATCTTGAGATTGCTACGAAAAAACCTGTTGTATCCGTATCCTTTGCAGCGTGTACAAGCCTTGTCTCCTGCGATTGCAAGAGTAACGTTCTGCCGGTGGTTCCTACAACACTGCGGCATGACGCCTAACTTCGCAGCTTCTGTGTTGTTCACAGATGAAGCGACATTCCCAAGAGACGGAATACAGAATTGCCATAATCAACACGTGTGGAGTGATACAAATCCTAATGCAATCATTCAATCTTCTCATCAACAGAGGTTCGCCGAAAACATCTGGGCAGGCATTGTTGGTGATTCCTTGTTGGGACCATACGTTCTTCCCAATAGTCTTACTGGACAGAACTACACGAATCTCTTGCGTGCTGCATTGCCTGATTACTTGGGAGACATGCCACTTGCATCCCGTCGACAAATTTTTTTCATGCATGATGGTTCTCCAGCACATTTTAGTCTACCTGCCCGGAAGTACCTGAATACCCATTTTCCTGAGCGCTGGATAGTTAGAGGAGGACCGACTGCTTGCCCACTACGCTCTCCTGATTTGAACCCCCTGGACTTTTACCGGTGGGGACACGCTAAGTCTCTCGTGCATGCGACTCCTGTTCCTGATGAAGCAACTTTACGTGAGCACAGTGTGACAACCTGTCAGGCGGTACGGACTACACCAGGCATTTTTTATCGCGTGCGCAACTCCATTCGACGACGAGTGGAGGCTTGTATTCAAGCTGAATGTCGTCACTTTGAAAATTTCCTCTGATACATGCTCAAAGTGTTTCAGCTGCCGTTGCAGATGTATGGTGTAAATGTACAAAAGTTTGAATAAATCTGTAAGTATACGTCTCCGGACCCATGTTGTCATAAACTTTTTTCTTCTCTCTATGTGAGGAATCCATTCCTAAATTCTTGTGTCCAGTTTTGGTACACCCTGTATTTTAAGAATTTGACGCCTTAAACTTCAACTTTTCGTGCAAATATTTAAGTTCATATGTTTCTGTTTTGCTTTAGTTCTCGAGGAACGGTTTCTATCACTGTCCTCGATTTTCCAAACTTTGTGAACTTTGTAAATGATGATTACGCTGAGAGCAATGGAAGAGGAGGATGGATAACGATCCTAAGTTTCAGTTTGGAAGTTCTGAAGCAGAATCGGAGAAGCAATGTTGTATTGTGACGCTTGCAGCCCTCCAGTGTACCAAAAGTGCCCTTAAGTTCCTTGCCACCGGGCGAGTTGGCCGTGCGCGTAGAGGCGCGCGGCTGTGAGCTTGCATCCGGGAGATCGTGGGTTCGAGCCCCACTGTCGGCAGCCCTGAAGATGGTTTTCCGTGGTTTCCCATTTTCACACCAGGCAAATGCTGGGGCTGTACCTTAATTAAGGCCACGGCCGCTTCCTTTCAACTCCTAGGCCTTTCCTATCCCATGGTCGCCATAAGACCTATCTGTGTCGGTGCGACGTAAAGCAACTAGAAAAAAAAGAGTTCCTTGCCGCGAGTGTCCAGAGAATATACTGTGAAGTACTTCATCGCTTGCAAAATCAAAGAAAAGTCGAAAATATGTTTCACATTTAGTGCTTGATATTGATTTCTCAGTATAAATCTTGGAATCAACCGTCTCCTTAAACATGAAAATTAGTGTACTTTAAAATTTTGCAATTCCTTCTCGAGTTTAGTGGAAAAGTATTATTCTGTACGTTAATTATACAATATTTGTTAACACATGGGCTATGTAATAATTTCTGAGCGTGTCAGTGTTAATGTTTCTTTGGTATTTTCTCATACATTTATAATATGTACATTTTTATGAGTATTTTCATGTTGGTACCAGTTCTGACCCCACATCACCATTTAAATACATTAAGTTTCACCTCACTATTTGAGAGATAAGAGAGGGATCCGGCAGGTCAGTATTATTGGACATTTATATTTTCTTATTTATATACATTATACGAGTAAAGAAATGAAATCACAGATTTTTGCGGTTGATGTTCCTTTGTAAGGGTAATAATTAAGTTACATGATTGTGAGCTACTCCAAAAGGACCTGGACGAAGTTGTTAGTTAGTTTCACCAAGAAGACACGTTCCTTCAGTCTCAACTGAGTGCTAACCCACACAGACATGGAACTAAGACATTTTGAGTTTTGCGTTCGTCTTTATTGCACGAAACTGAACACATTGAACCGGAACATTTCTGATTCATAGCATTTATTTATAGTCCAAAACAGGAAAATAAAAATAGTCTTGTAATATCCATTATTTATCTGAAAAATATCAGCTCCAAATCGCCAAATGAGAAAAATGATATGTTAAAAATCGGTTACTTTTACAACAGTCGAATTGTCATCAATTACTTGTTTTAAAATGCAGTTAGGTTCAGATTTACTTCAACATGAATTTCTCGTCACATTTAAGGTTTACTAATAGTGTCCGGGGTTTAAGTCACACCGACTCTTAAGCAGCCATGTGTCACCGCCAGCCATGATGTCAACACTAAAACATGTGACAGCAAGCGCGTGTGCTATTGGCTACCACTAGCTGACGTAGTGTTTCCGCGTGGCTAACTCCCTCTCGCACTGCAATATTGCGATTCAGATATATTCCAAAATCTTTCTTTTGTACAGTGTGTGAGTAAACCTGGATAATAATTACTGTATTCATATATTGTTGGATAATAAACATATAATAGTAATATCCAAATATGTCAATAACTCATTTTTTAACAGTTTGTGGGTTAGCTCCCTCTCGCATTCTAGCACACAATCACTGTATTAAGGAGTGAATGTGTAAGTACTGTCGGGGTGATCACATTAACGAGGCTGAATACATGGGTCGCAGATCCGTTCACCAGTGTATTCAGGGGTTGTAAAGGAGAGGGCATGTAAGTAACGTAGAACTACCATGTGTACAGTCGTTCTGAAAAAGAATGAGCACTGAGCGAGCTGGCCGTGCGGTTTGGGTTGCGCATCTGTGCATTCAGGAGATAGTGGGTTCGAACCCCACTATCGGCAGTCCTGAGGATGGTTTTCCATGGTTCCCATTTTCACACCAGGCAAATTGTCGGGGTGTAACTTAATTAAGGCTATGGCACTTCCTTCCCACTCCTAGGCCATTCCTATCCCATCGTCGTCATAAGACCTATCTGTGTCGGTGCGACGCACAACACCTTGTGTAAGTGTAAGTGTAAGTACTTCATAGATGCACGTTTCAGAGAAACAATTGAACCTGTACTTACAGCGTTTGTTGTGGGTATCCACAGAGTTTGTATCTAAATGTAATAATAATTGAAGTTAAGTCTGCAGAAATGTTAAAAGCGAGAAATGTACCAAGCTGTTATTCTTCCTTCGAGAGTCTATACGTAATTCGAATGGCTAGTTCATTTCTTTAATAAACTCCGTCAGAAGGAGAAGTGTTTATTACGCAGTTTTTAAAGTGAGAAAAATGATGGTCGTTAAAAATATATTTGTTTAATAATTTCATTTGCTTTACGTCCCACTAACTACAGTAGTTTTACGGTTTTCGGAGACGTCGAGGTGCCGGAATTTACTCCTGTAGGAGTTCTTTTACGTGCCAGTAAATCTACGGACACGAGGCTGACGTATTTGAGCACTTTTAAATACCACCGGACTGAGCCAGGTTCGAACTTGCCGAGTTGGGATCAGAAAGCCAGCGCCTCAACCGTCTGAGCCAATCAGCCCGGCAAAATATATTTGTGTGACGAATTTTATTGATGTGATTACAAAATTAATCTTAAGTATTAGATTGACACTTCTCTTGTAGCATATCGTCGTTGCGCCTACGTGATATATTTCAGCTTAGAACTCTGACCAGAAAGGTTCTGTCATCTGAGGTTCAGTATTGCATGAACTGTAACTACGAAGTTTCATTCTAAGTGATACATGTACTGCGGGTCAGTATTTCACCCCTTAACATTTCGAGGGGCAACGACGGTATGTCCTACAAATGCGAACTGGTTTAATTCGTGTAAAATTGTAATATTCTCCACGATTTAACAAAGTCTACACTATTGAACCTGCTGCTGGCTTAGAACCTTTTCCCATAAACGTTAAATGTTTCAAGAAAAGACATCAAAATCCTGGTAATTTTGTATAAACTTCTACAATACGTAGTAAATGGTAAGTCATTGTAAACTCAGTCTACTGTAAATCGTAAAGTGTACTAATTGGAATTATTTACGAGTGAATTTCTACGCGATTTCGTTGTAATTACTATGCGACACTATTCGTAATGAATTATTTTTAAATTACATTCTGCAAGTCTTGTGTGAATTACCGTGTAATTGTTTGCAATTATTATTTCAGACAAGGGTAATACAAACAAAACAACCCCGAAAGGCCATGACCTACCAAGAAGACCACTGCTCAGCCCGAAGCCTGCAGATAGCGAAATGTCGTGTGGTCGGCATGACGAAATTTCTCGGCCGTTATTATTGGCTTTCTAGACCGGGGCCGCTATCTCACCGGCAGATAACTCCTCCATTGTAATCACACAGGCCGAGTGGACCTCGAAGCAGCCCTCGGATCCACATAAAATTCCGATCCCTGACCTGGACGAGGATCGAACCCGGGGTCTTCGGGTAAGGGGCACGCACGCTACCCGCACACCGCGGGGCCGGGCACACAACGGTAATGGAATATCTTAAGTCAGATTTTGAAAACATTTTGTGAAATCCTATGCGAATGATTATGATTATGTCACACTACTAACCTTTAGTTTGCATTCGGGAGAGAGTGGGTTCGAACCACACTGTCGGTAGCCCTGAAGAAGGTTTTCCGTGGTTTTCCCTTTTTAACACCAGGCAAATGCTGGGGGCTGTACCTTTCTTAAGGCCACGGCCGCTTCCGTCCCACTCCTAGGCTTTTCCTCTCCCATCGTTGCCATAAGACGTATCTGTGTCGGTGCGACGTAAACGAAATTGTAAACAAATTATTTTTTAAGTATATTTTTATGATTGTTTTATTTGAGCCCTCTTCTGCTTGGCTCCATGACTAAATGCTTAGCGTGTTGGCCTTTGGTCCAGAGGGCCCCAGGTTGGATTCTCTGCTCGGTCGGGGATTTTAACCTTGATTGGTTAATTCGAAATGCTCAGAGGTTGGGTGTGTGAGCCGACTTCATCACTAGAAGTCATCATGGCAGGGACACATCCTCACAGACGCGCAGGACGCCCATACAGTATCAACTCGAAAAACCTGCAACAAGACTCTCCGGATGTCACACGCTTTTTTTAGTCCTCTTCTTTCGTTATCACAAATTTCTTGTTCTGATATAGCTTCTGTCTATATTTTATTTCCATGTAATTCCTTTGTTGTTATGTAATGTGTGTGCGCCTCTTAGCACCACTTAGTCCCGTTTCTTGGTATGGAATGTAATGTAATGTATGTGACTAATTTAACCTGTTGCTGTGCTGCTGTTACTTTCAACGTATTCGTTGCTACTACTGTATTCATGTTTAACGACTAGCAAGATCTCTACTGTATTCCGCTCAACACACTTGCCGTGCAACGAAGTCTACAAGTCTGCGATTGGCCCACCTTCCGCTACGTTCGACAGTCAATGATTCTCACTAAGCGCGGCCTGCTCGGTCTTGTTTGTTGCGGCTTCCCTTCACGTTTCCATTCCGCACTCACGTCATCTTATTCGACTAACAATTTGAGAAAGGTTGCAAAGTCTGCACTAAATAGTAGTTCGGGTTTAGGAAAGGTTATTCCACTGAAGCTCAACTTGTAGGATTCCAGGAAGATATAGCGGATAACTTGGATTTAGGAGGTCAAATGGACTGTGCCACGACTGAGCTTTGATGTTTTCTTATATATATTATATGAGTAAAGAATTGGAACCAGAGATAAGGTTTTTGCGGATGATGTTATACAGTACAGAGTAATGAATAAGTAATAAGATTGTGAGCAACTGCGATAAGACCTCGATAATGTTGTGAGATGGACAGCAGACAATGGTATGTTGACAAACGGGGTAAAAAGTCAGGTTGGTAATTTCAGTAGTTGGAAAAGTCCTCTCAGTTTTAATTACTGCGTTGATGGGGTGAAAGTTCCTTACGGGGATCTCTACATATGGTTACGAGGTTATTTAAAGGTTGTAGTAAGGATGTAAAGGATAGGGCATGTAAGTCTCTGGTATGAGCCCCAAATAAAGTATGGTTCTACTTCCAGTGTATGGGACTTCACCAGGAATACTTATTCGAGAACTGGAAACAATTCAAAGAAAAGAAACTCGATTATTTCTGGGTGATTTCCGGCAAAAAAGTAGCGTTACAAAAATGTTGCAAAGTTTGGGTTGGGAAGACTTGGGAGAAAGGAGACGAGCTTATCAACTAAGTGGTATGTTACGAGCTGTCAGTGGAGAGTTGGCGCCGAAAGGCATTAGTAGACGAATATGTTTGAGTGGTGATTTTAAAAGTAGCAAAATCAAAATATGAAAATAAAGTTTGAATTCAAGAGGAAAAATTGGGGCAAATATCTCTTTATGGGAATAGGAGTTAGGGATTGGCATAATTTACGAAGGGATTTGTTCAATAAATTTCAAAATTCTTTGAATTATTTAAGAGAAGACTAGGTAAACAACAGCAGGGTACCTTCCACCTGGGCTACTGTCCTAATTCAGATCAGGGTTGGTAATGATTGATCCCTGACATATCTTTTTGCCGCTGTGGGAACAAATAACCAGTCTACGTTGAGAGCTACGGAGCTTTTCTACGCATTGGTTTATGTTTCTTACTAATGAGCCATAAACAACACTTCTGCTGGTAAAAGTCATCTCATCCGCTATTTATTATTGGAACGAATGTGTAAATCAACTAACAAGTAGGTCTATAAAGAGGTTGCTTGGCGAATGTTATGCGTTTTTGCGGTAAGAGAGTCCGAACATAAATATCCGTATGTTATTATCCGGAGTAAGTTCATGTAACTTGTACGCTGTTAGCTAGCCGCAGTGACAGCAGGAATAATAATAATAATAATAATAATAATAATAATAATAATAATAATAATAATAATAATAATAATAATAATTTGCAGAGCATCCATCAAATCATCAAGGACATATTGACAACAGAGTCCCCACCCGAAGGATGGACGTCTGCCGTGATTCATCCCCTCCACAAGAAGGGAACTAAGACAGACTTCAACAATTATAGAGGTATTTCCTTGTTACAAATTACCTACAAGATCCTCTCTGTAGCCCTGCTCAATAAAGTCACCACACAGCTAGACTCACAGTTAGGTGAATACCAAGCTGGTTTCCGTAAGACTAGATCTTGTCCAGAACAGATACACAATCTTAAGACAGTTCTCAATTACAAAAGCCGAGGTGGACATCCCTGGGTGGTGGTCCTAGTAGATTTTCAGAAAGCTTATGACTCTGTGGACAGAGACACCCTTTTCTCTATACTATGGGAACATGGTCTGGATGGGAAGACCCTACGATTGGTTCAAGTCACTCTGAGGAACACGACGTCCAAGGTCAGGTTCAGAGGTGAACTATCTGAAAGCTTTCCAATCAGAACAGGAGTTAGACAGGGTGATGGTCTCTCCTTCATTCTCTTCAACTGTGTCCTGGAAAAGATCATTACAGAATGGAGAACGATGCTACCACCGGGAGCTGGACTGAAGCTTGGGTACAAGAGAGACAACCTCATTGTCCCGTGCCTAGCCTTTGCCGTTGACCTCATTCTACTGGCAAACAATATAGAGGAGGCTACCTACAACTTACAGAGTCTTTATAGTGTAGCGGTTAAGACTGGTCTGAAGATTAGCATCCAGAAGACTGAATTTACGACCAATATCAAGGAGGCCCCTTTTACAATTCCTCTCACAGACGCTACCATACGAAAAGTACCTGCAGTTAAGTACTTGGGAGAATGGATCTCTGCGAATCAGAGCGAGAACCCAGCCATAGATGCCAGATGTACCAAGTTTGAAAGGGCTTATCACTCGTGTCGTAGTATCTATTCATCTAAGTGCCTCTCCAAGAACCTCAAGCTCAGACACTACAACTCTGTAGTCAAACCATCTGTTCTGTATGCTTATGAGTGCCTTGTAATGGCTAGGAAGGGCCCACTCAGAAAGCTGGAGTTAAAAGAGAGGAAGATCCTGAGGAGTATATTAGGACCAATCAGAGAGGAAGGAGGCACTTACAGAATCCGCCATAATGATGAACTGTATGAACACCAGGAGGACATCGTCACGTCTGTAAGGAAAAGGCGCCTGACCTTTTATGGACACTTGGCCCGTCTGGATTCGAAAAGACTCACCAACAGGATATTCACAGTAACAGGAAGAGGCAAGGCTTCTAAGAACAAATGGATCACGTCAGGTAAGTCAGATATGGAACAACTAGATATCCCACTGGAACAAACTCATGACCGACTACTGTTCCGTCAAGCCATCCGACACGGAGTTTTCCCAACGTCCCTTACAAGTAAGAAGACTACAGGAACTAAGTGGACCGAGGAGGGAAAGCTGGCTCATAGTCAGCAAATGAAGGAGTATTGGAAGAAGAAGAAAGCAACAACTTTACCCAAGAGTAGATACGAGCCCCATGGTCCTCAGTAGGCCTAAACGACAAAGAAGAAGAAGAAGAAGAAGAAGAAGAAGAAGAAATGAAACATGAAATTCCTATTGTTTGAATTCCACGTAGGACCGGAGCTTCTGTGGCCTTGATCACGATATCAATAGTTGGGTAACTGGGCTAGTTGGACACGTAGTTCTGAGCCTGCATTGAGGAGATGGTTGGTTCGAGCCCTATTGCTGGCAGCCCTGAAGATGGTTTTCCCCAGTTTCTCATTTTTGCACCAACCAAATGCAGGGGTTGTTGCTTAAGACCTGGCTGTGTTAGTGCGACGTAAAACAAATAAAAAGAGCAGCAACAACAATTTAGATAAAACTACAAGCTTGCTTGATTAGTAATACAACGCTCATTTGCTCATTCATTGTTGATATCTGCGCCCTATCTTGTGACCGTAAATCTACGGTAGCATAATAAGCGCACTAAAGGACATAAGAACAAATTTCACAAAATTTAGGTAATATATTAGCTGATCGACATATGTTCCCGGATCCCTCAAAGGATAAGATCTGAAAACATGCCTGTTAATATGAATATGAAGGATTATATGTTGTAATATTGTATGAATTGTACTCACAGCAAAGTTTGCGGGTTGCGAAGGACAGGGTAATACCTTTTATTAACACCATCCTCTCTTCTGATGGAATGGAATATCTCTGGATTTGATGGAACCGTGTGGCGTCTCCTTCAAACCCGATGTCTTTTTAGTGGTCAATTCGGAGGAGACGTAGGAACATGTGTTGGGATTTGAGGAAGAGCTATCGTGAGTACGCTGAGTCCCAATCACGCCTGCATGCTGTTCGCGTGTTGGCATACTGAAGAACGTCGCCATCATAGTTACTTGACTGTAACTTAATTTGTCTTATCCGGAGAACCGAAAGTGAGTCAACTAGTCAATATGTAGGCACAGTGAGGAATTCGGTTATAATCTGAAGTAACATCTTGAACGAGTCATTTATCGTCTTCACTACTAGATCGTCAGATGGAGGAGTGACAGTCAACATGTAAGTCAAGATTCAATTCTGCTGAAACTGTTAATATCATATTCAGTGAGAAATGTCTCATGAGTGCGCTAATAGCTGACAAGGTTAATTTAACTGACTGTAAAAACGTATGTCGGCTTTATTATTAAGCCAGAAGTTACCTTAGTGGCAGATTAGTTAATTTTAAGAAGTGAATTTTATTTTAAACTTATGTTACTTTGCTGTATAAACCGTAGATATTTCCGTTGTGTTCATTTGCTCAGTTACCAGTATACTAATGTGTGGAGATGTAAGTCATTATCTTTCAATGTCGACTCAGTTTATACAACTTCTGAGTTTTTTTACTCCCTCAAAACACTAATTAAAACACTTAGAACACTATGATATACACTCAGAGCAATTCCCCTCCTCTTTGCTCTACCACATTTCACACTGCACTTTCGTTAACGCTTAATGAATCCCACTGCAGGTTACAACTGCAGTGTGGGTTAGGTTATACTTATTTGTACCAAATTCTATGAATTCTGGCAGCTGTCTGCCAATGAAGGCCGGTAGGTTATTAATTCAAAATCTAAAGTTACAAGATATTCTGTAATGTATTCTTTTAAAATCATGATCATGCATTTATTTGTTAATACATATCAAAACAAATATAATACAGGCGCAGAGCAATTTTCCCTCTCTCCAGCTGAATATATTTAGCACCCTTCCTCCCCTCCCTCTACTTACAGACAAGTGTCTTGGCAAACCTCGAATCTGAGCAAGTGACCTGGATTCAGTCCAGCCGTTATCGCTTGAGGTAGCAGACGTTTAAGCTTCTTTTAAGATAAGTACACAAAACTTTCTAAAAGTTACTAAAATGTTAATAACGGACTTTTATATTCATACTGTGTCCCACTTGTTCATAACAGCACCGTTTCACAATTATTGACAAATTTACGCGACGTAAACAATATCGTACATAGGTATGCATGCTTAAAAGAGATTTGATAGAATATGGGGATGTTCTTGTAGAACGAAATATGTCATTCATTTTTAGTAAGTGTATTCTTACAGATATGTTATACTGTATTCTAAGTGTGTATTTCACAGGCATCTTGTATTGTTCTACGTGTTATAATTACTGTATCGACGGACTGCAAAAAGTAAAAGTTATAGTTTAATGATCATTATAAGCCAATTCCTCAATCATCGGACACAACCTGAGATCAATTGTGACTTTTTCATTTTTCAATTTTCAATTCTTTTCAATTTTATCTTCCTGGTCAAAATGCTTATTTTATATTTTTTTTACGGCCACAACCACTCGCGTGTTTAATTATCTACACCAGAAGTGCTCCGAGCCGTTCTTGAAGAGTCTCAGTCCGTTAAATTTTAACTGAGAATTCGTGAGTTATAATTGTTATACGGTACAGACAATCCTGTAATATTAAGTCCTAACTGTTGTTACAATATATTGATCATTTACTGAAAAGGGAAAAGTGGATTATGCTGGGAGGAAATATTGTAGTAACAAAACACTTTGAGGTGGCACGAACTTCAGTTTGGATGAAACATATTACAATTCACTGTATGCCATGGTTTTACATTAAGGATGATATTTATTTTGCAATAATATAATTTTCCTTAACTAGGCCTATATCAAAGTATAGTTATCATTTTGTAGATTTCATCCACGGCCGCTTCCCACAACTTTCTTTTCTGAGAATAAGGTATATTATCTCAAATGTACGTCAATCAGCTTGGAATCATTAGACTCTGTTTACCGGGCGAGTTGGCCATGCGGTTAGAGGCGCGCAGCTTGCATCCGGGAGACAGTGGGTTCGAATCCCACTGTCGGCAGCCCTGAGGATGGTTTTCCGTGGTTTCCCATTTTCACACCTTAATTAAGCCCACGACCGCTTCCTTCCAAATCCTAGGCTTTTCCTATCCCATCGTCGCCATAAGACCTATCTGTGTCGGTGCGACGTAAAGCCACTAGCAAAAAAAATGCTAGACTCTGTTTATAGGTTACCGTACATAAATCACTTGAAAATAATAATAATAATAATAATAATAATAATAATAATAATAATAATAATAATAATAATAATAATAATCTAGCCTACTGTTCACTGTACTCGAGAAAGAAACGTGTTTATGACATTACTGAAAGGAAACTCGAAATACTAACCCAAGAATGTTTCGTTAAATGTTAGTTTTACTCGGCGTGTATCCAGTTTGAAATCTCCTAATTTAATACTTAACTCAAAAATGTACCTTGTTTTTTCAAGTTAAGGCTTATTAATTTTGTCATTTATAATGCAGGTCACAGTGAACAGTGAGAGGTGTTTTCTTACAGGATTTAACGACTGAATCTCGAAAAGTGATCTCACTAACGTACACATATATATTTTAATTCCAACTGAATGAGTGGTTCTGAAGGTAGGACTAGGAGTGATCTAAGAGCAGTCAAGGCGATGACTATTTTAATGGTAAATTGCGACTCGGGGGGGGTGTCCATATTTGAAATTAATTCAGCTACAATTTTATTGGGAAAGAGGTGGTTAAGGCCAATATGCTGAGTATCGTCCTAGGAGATGAAGTGAGATATCACTTCCAGAGTGGTCGAGAGTGCGTTCTGAACCTCTGGTATCGTCACGAGGCTGAATCCACCAAATTTGCAACTCTCATACCATAAACTAGGAACCCTATCCAAGCAATCAGGCGGAAAGCTAGTAGGCCAAGAATCGACAGTGGGTTGTTCTACGTGTAAACGATCGTCTGGAAACACTGAACAAGAACCTAAGGAAAATACTCAACAGTAAGATGCAATAAAATCAAATTACGCATCACTAAGGCGAGTGAAAAGTGCCTTTTACTCACCTCGATAGGGGGCGCAGGGATCGTCCTAGGCCGGATGTTAGTGAGATCTTCATAGATGACGCCATTCCCGTTGGACACTTCACATCGGTTCTGAGGTGAAGTCTTACAAGGCAAGAAGTTTTGCATTTTCCTTTTGTGCCTGTAGAAAGAGGAGTATATGAATTAGACCATTATAGCTGGAAGCTAGTCAGCAACACCACATAAAAGTCACAAGAAACACCAAATGTAGTACACAGGTCGGCATAAAGAAGGAGCTCTCGTTCTAGCACTGCCACGAGAACTTTCCTGTGATAAACTATAACCTATTACAACAGGAAGGAAAAAGATTAAACACACTCTTAAAGAAATCCACCTGTTCATGTCAACACAATCGAGAAATACTGAAGGTTAACTTGGATTTCGTCTGCAGAGAAACGGAGTCCGAGCTGGGCGTGGACCACTCCAGTTATCGGTTCGGTCGATATGTAAGTTCGCCTCGCACGACTTAGATTAGTAATTGTATGGTTTTTATTTCATGATATGTTATACGAGGTATTCAAGCAGCGTCCGTCTGCAGTCGAAGATTCCAGACACCTTTTAATGAAATATGCATTCACTCCGAACAGCTGCGGTTCTGTATTTCTTTTAATGCCCGTCATACATTTTACTTTTCCCCTGCAATATGCGGGTTATTTCAGCGGACGCTATTCTTTTCAGGCTTTCTAACAGATGAAAGTTGCATACGCTGATGTCGAGGTGAACGAGTGGGCATTAACCCGTACTAACAATCCTGTTATGAGAAACGTCTCTTATTGATTTCTAAGAATACTAAGCATTATGCGCACTGAAAATATGCACAGTTTGCTTCAATATCGGACGACAGTTCTGAGACCGGTGTCTCTGCATTTACAATATCTTCAAAATATATCGGCCTTTTTCTTCTTCCTGAAGTTACAACACCCTCTAGACCAATGTTTACATCAAGCGGTGAAACTAGAGATTCGCCTGAATGTTTTCAGGTCTTTGATCCAACAAATAGCAGCTGAAGAAAGCAGAAAGCAAGTGTATTAAATGTAAACTTCACGAAATTTTTATAAAGCCTTAAAAATTAATCAGCAGGCTGGTTTTTGCCCGTATGACCAGGCAAGTTGACCTGGTCGTTAATCTTAAATTTCGTTGTCCATTATGGCGTAATTTGGTCTTCGTTTGCTGATTAGAAATCAAGGAGGATCACGACATCCATTGGCTTCCCGCTTTCGGACGAGGGCAGAAAACACCGAGGAAAAACCTGACCAAATCTGCATGTCAGTGTCTTTTAACGTTCCAAAGGGCTCTCAATGACTCCAGAAAATTTGCCTCTGGCTTCTTTCAGTGGAATGCACACTGATGATAAGAAATATTCAACACCAAATATTAGACCTAGAGACATGGTCATGTGCGAATGATGTGCTGAAGAGACTTTTCCAACAACACTGTTTCATGAACATGACCTGAGAATTCACCTCTTCCACAAATTGTGTTCCACCAGCACTGAGCAATGGAGATACAGGGGGAGTGACCGCGGTTTCATTCGGGAGATGCAGCCCTGAAGATAGTTTTCCTTGGTTTTCCATTTTCACAGAAGGCAAATGACGGTGCTGTACCTTAAATAAGGCTACGGTCGCTCTCTTCCCACTCCTAGCCCTTTCCTGTCCCATCGCCGCCATCGTCGTGTCGGTGCGACGTAAAGCAAATTGTAAAAATAAAATTAAGAAAACAATGGAAATATATGATGACATGGCTATGAGCGTTACTCTGATCCTGTTTCAGAGGGATTCAACGAAGTTATTCCTCCTGCTATTCATGCACTAATATTTCAGCAGTTCTTAAACGTCTAGTCTCGGAGAGCACATACCTGGGAACTCATGCCATGTCCAGTGTCTTGGCAATGGACTGCTCTTGTCTTTTGAGATTCGCCCATTGGCAAGTACTAATGATACAAGAAATAAGCTACTTTATTTCCGGTCGAGTCAGTAATCAACCTTACTTGTTAATGGATGTTGTACGTTTGACGCAAGAATTGGAGGGGAACCTAATCCTGGAACTATGCGAGTTTATCTTGACATACACGGTGTAGCATGCCTGCAACACGATCTCAAAAATGATGTGAGGAGCCTCTGGAAGGAATTTCGTGAACTAGTGCGTACTTCTCATGTACTTTATGTTGTTAACAGAATACTCTTGACATCGGCTGCAGTGTGGATTTTACAGTGGTATCTACTGATAAAAATTACATCATACTGCACTGAGTTGATGTCTGGAATTCATCTGGCTTAACAGAAGCCATTCCTAGACTCAAGATTCAACCAATAATTTGCCGAAGTAGAACACCAAACGAAACCGATACATGGATACAATGGCTTCACACTGCTTTCTTGCACAAAATGCGAAGTGTTTCTTTGTTTTAATAAAGGCAAGAACTGCTACTCACGTTTCCACCAGTGGCCCAGAAGGAGAGCTCTGGTATTTTTGGCCGCATTATATAGCGTTCCTAAAGTGTGGGAACTGGAACCAAGAAAGTAGGCTGAAACATGAGTCAATCTGCAGTTCTATCAGAGAATGAACAAGATGTATGCAAATACGGGGAAGGTTGAGAGGAAGAGCACTCGCGTATGTGTGTACTGTACACAGGTTGTTCAATCTGCCGAAACTAATTTTCAGTAATATATTTATAAACTACCTGAAGGAGGTTAAGTTCCAGATTTCAAGTTCCTAAGTATTGAAACAGAAATGTGAGCAATACCTCGTACCACACAGTGCTCTTCCTATCCATGTCACGCCTCCCAGCCCATACTGATATGCAGTCCATCAGAACAATTTCCGTTGAGTTCATTTTCCTGTGCTAATCCGTATAGTAAAACGAACCTTAAACGCATTATACTGTAGGAGTGCATAAATAATTCACGAAAATATACATACCGGGCGAGTTGGCCACGCGGTTAGCGCCGGCAGATAGTGACGTTCGAACCCCACAGTCGGCAGCCCTGAAGATGATTTTCCCTGTTTACCAGT
Organism: Anabrus simplex; assembly: GCF_040414725.1. NCBI lineage: Eukaryota > Metazoa > Arthropoda > Insecta > Orthoptera > Tettigoniidae > Anabrus > Anabrus simplex. The sequence continues at coordinate 41,745,830 of NC_090266.1, read as the reverse complement.
TTATATACCAGGAAAATTCTGGGGGTGTACCTTAATAAAGGCCACGGCCGCTTCCGTCCCACTTCTAGCCCTACGGTATGACAATATTCATTTTCCTTTGCATATTGGCAAAGGAAAATGAACGTAACGAACATTGTTCTGAGGGACTGCATATGCATATGTTGTTGGTAGGCGTGACCAGTCTTCAGGAAAATAATGGATAGGAAGAGCATTGTGGGATACGAGGTACTGCTCGTGCACCGTCATTACACATATCAAAATATTTGAGTGTGATTTTATATAATCTGATGATGTTCTTTTAAGAACGAAACATATCATTGCAATTTAATTAAGTACTGTTACCAAGTCCGCCTGCGTAGCGTAACGGTTAGTCCTCGGGGCACCCCGTACTGCCAGAAATTTAAGAATGGCAGGAGGGCTGGTGTGTAGTACAGGCAGCTCACTCCCATTAGGGTTGCACCACCTCAGGATGAGGCACGAGTTTACTTACTTTTACCATATGGTTTTTCAGGTTGTTTATAAATATATTACACAAAATTAATTTCGGCAGACTGAAGAGACTGAGTAGAAACTGAAAAGAGATGGCTTCAGATATTACAAAATGTCGAATGTGAAACGAATGTTTATCCATGATGTAACATATATCATATGCAACAGCAAAAACAGAACTCTATTTGTCCTTTGAACTACGGACATAGAATTTAAAAACAAATTCACTAGCAATAAATCTTCCTTGCAAACAAAAAGACATTTTAAATATCACAATAAAAATCTTGCATTTAAGAGTCGAAGTGGTGATATGACTCGTCTATCACTCACATCCTCAAAGCTCATACTAGTCTCAGTCCCAGGACAAACTAGCGATTGGTACTTGCCAACACGATCATCATCACTGATTCCGATTTTCCGTGCTTGGAGTGAAGACCAGCAGAGCAACTCAACATTTTACGTCTGGAACTAGCACCTACGAGACTAGTGATTCATTTAAAATGTAATCTTAAACCATAGCGTGTAACCAGTAATTTTCTGAAAAATCACGATGTGCATTACTCCATGATCTTGATCTTCCATTCGCTTCTCTTGTGATGGCAAGCTTAGATTTCGTACGTGAAATACTCTCACGTACCAAAAACATTTGTAATCGATGTTGATTTTAACTGTGATCTGCATTATGGGAATGCTCCCTAGTGAGTAATATAGTGGTTGGATCGAAAGCGAAATAATTAGGGTAATGGTAATGCTAATGAGTGATTTCAATTGCCAGGATACGAAACAGAACGAAAGTGTATGGCGAGGTACCGGGAAAGTTAAGTGGAAAATACTTAGTGGACTTCTGTATCAGCATGAAATTATGTGCTTTAATTTCTTCAAGCACACCGATATACCAGATCGATAACCGACGGCACATTACTTCCGTAATTTATGAAAATTAAGATAAAGACGCCTGTAGTGCAACGTGCCTGTTGAAATCATGATAATTAAAACCCTAGAACGGTAGATCACCTTCGTGCAACATGGCGTGGTGCGCCCGTCTCTCAGTGATACGATGTCTAAGTTAATAGTCGCCATCAAATGACACAGACGTCAAATTTTGGTGGTGTAGGAGTGTTTTGTCTTTCAGTTTGAGAGCCTTTGAGAAAGAAATGAAAATTTACAGTTGGTTTTCTGGCTAGACGTGGGAGTACTTTGATCACTTCTAAGGTCTGAGAATCAAAAGAAAATGACTGATAACTTTGTTAATGACACAAAATCTGGGCGCCTAATTTCCAAATATTTGCGTGATAGTACCGACAGGGGTCACTTTGTGATGTATGTTACAAAGACTTTGATTACAATGCACGAAATAATGCCAGAGGTAATTAATTTAAATAAAGACCATGTCATAAATTTAAAAGAAGAACATCGGAAGCATCAATCTGGATACTACTGTATTCTGAAAAACAACAGGAAACATTGAAAACACTAGCATGAATAACTCTGACATCACATTTAACCCTATTGGCAGGTTCTATCCTGCCACAGTCCGGTGGTATTCGAAGGTGCTCAAATTCACCAGCCTCGCATCGGTACATTTACTGGCACCTCAGCGTCTCCAAAAATCGTAAATGTAGTTAGTGGGATGTAAAGGCAATAGCATTATTATTATTATTATTATTATTATTATTATTATTATTATTATTATTATTATTATTATTATTATTATTATTAGTTAACCCTCCAAAAATCATGCACATCCGTAATATTTCGGTCTGTGTACAAAAATAATTAATATTTTCATTAATTCAAATAATTCTAATAATTAATTTTGCCACGATTTCATATAATTTTTTATTTTTGTTAATTGAGATTTGTGTTTGTGTGTAACATGGGTACGTCAGGATTCCGATAAATGTTCAGAGAGGTTTTTCCGTGTAAATGTAACTTGACAGTTAAGCTTGCAGAGTTTGTAGAGTTAAGGCGTAGGACCTTCCGTTTTACGAATATGTATTAAATTACATTATTCTTCATTTGTTGTAATTATATAATACCAATATAAATGGTCCGTTATTGGACATTATAAATTTTCCAGCTAACTCATTCCTGGTTGCCAGCGTTTCGCCCTCGTGTGCTATTTTGGGCTCATCAGTTGGTACCTAGCACACCTACTCTTCCTATGGGAATCAACATCTATATCATGTAATTATATATCCAGTTAGTAGAATACCGCAAGGCCTATGTCTATTTTTAAAAGAACTATGGCGCATATGCCATTATTCTAGGCATCAGGAGTCGTTTATCGTCTTCTGTACATTGTTTATGCATTGATATATTCTTCAGTTACTTCTCTGAACTCCTTTGGGAAGTGTTTACGACTTGCACCTCCCTTCATCCAGGGGCTGCCTGGCCGAGGCGGTAAAGGCGTGCTCGGCTCGCCCGGAAGGACGTGGGTTCGAATCCCCGTCAGGAAGTCGTAAAATTTAAGAAATGAGAATTCCACTTCCGGAGGTGCATATGGCCCTGAGGTTCACTCAGCCTACACCAAACATGAGTACCAGGTTAATTCCTGGGGGCAAAGGCGGCCGGGCGTAGAGCTAACCACTCTACCCCATCAAGTGCCGAGGTTACGGATAGTGGAAGCCTTTACCTTCCACCGCTCCAAGGGCCTTCATGGCCTGTACGGAGATGACTTTGCTTTTACTTTTACCTCCCTTCATCCCTGGTAAGCGATGATTGATTAAACTATACTTTATTACGATTTCAAAATGCCTTCGGTTCTTACACAGTCGTCGAATAGTCTTACATAGTTGTGCGAATCTTTGAACCTGAATCCAATTGCATACGATAAATTTTATCGTGATTCCATACAGGCAATTTACAATTAAATAGGAAAACGGTAATATATTTTCACACCTAGTCAATAGTTATTTGCAATTTTTAAATTGAGTCAAGGCCTACCAGGGCTGTCGCAAAAAGGGGCTTTTGTGTATACTACTACTACTACTACTACTACTACTACTACTACTACTACTACTACTACTACTAATAATAATAATAATAATAATAATAATAATAATAATAATAATAATGCAACAAGACTTAACGTGGTCCTTGAATTATAATGATAACCTACAACCTGTTTTCCAGTCAGTGACCGGGTTAGGAATCAGGAATGGAATGAATGAAGCCCCCATCCTGCTGCGAGGATAGGAATTTTACCGGTTGCCGAGGCCTGTCGCACTCCTCTGGGGCAATGATGAATGGCTGACAGATAAAATGAAATGATGTTGGAGAGTTTTGCTAGAATGGAAGATGACAGGGAAAACCGGAGTACCCGGAGAAAAACAAATCTCACGTGGAGTGACCGGGATTTGAACCACGGAATCCAGCGGTGAGAGGCTAACGCGCTACCGCCTGAGCCACGGAAGCTTTCAGTGGTGCAATCTATGTTCGAATTATGTTAGATGATTTACCCATATTAGATTTGTTTTCATCGTTCATGTCCAATTCGTAATGATTTACCATCGATATCTGTTTATCAATTTCCTGATCATGACAAATAAGGACGTGAAATTAAATGTCCGTGGTCTGTTATGCCGATACTTTCTGACATGGCACGTTTAATTTTATTTCAACTACACCATTACGCTCGTCGTCTTTGTTAACGATACCGTACTTTACTCTACAATGCTCTTAAAAAACCCAATGGGCAAATGAGCAGCAACATGTATGATATTTCATGTTATTTTCCGCGCCTCGACACGCAAGCGGCCCCGCAATGAGAGTCAAGTTCGCTTGGAGTCGCGAGGCTTAATGCGAACCGAGACCGGTGTTCGGAGTCGATGGAGTCGACGCTCTCGATTCCAGGCTTCAGTCGCGCCCATCCCTAATGTTTAGTGGCCTGCAGAATGCAACACAAAATGGTGCTCAGCGCGCGTGTGTTATGCGATACACGATTCGTGGAAAATCTGTGAGGAACTTTTTGCGCAGGAGTTTAAGACTGGAAGTGTTTTGACAAAACCTCCAGCAAAGCTGCGATGCAATACTTACTGGCAAAATGGCGTAAAAACAGCAACTATCCGAAAAGAGTTCGAACAGCATAAAACATTGCTCGAGTGAAGAAACGCCTGCAACGAAGTCCGACGAAATCTCAACGCCGTTTATCTGTGCAAGTGGAAAATAAGAGACCGTTGTGTCGAAACGTTATCAGAAAGGTCCTGCATCTGTTTCCTTACAAATTTACGGTTGTGGTTTCGTTAAAGCGTCCAGATGAACCTTCGTGTGTTGAGCACGCGCCACATGTGACAGCAACAGAATGATGCACCGAAATCACGGTTTCCAGCATTTTCTGTGATGGGCAACTAACAAGGGACAATTCCGCGTCACTCTCATAAATATTATCCGGGCCAGTTTTATTGTGCCCACCCTGTGTTATTAGTTTACGTCCTACTAATTACTTTTACGGTTTTCGAAACATCTAGAGGTGGAAAAGCTCCGGGAAGTGCTCGCCAGAGTCAACATTCTCAGAGGAGAGCAACTGAGGGAAAACGGCCGATCATTTTGATGTTTGCTCGCTACTGCGAGTGATAAACGCAAGCTGAAAGGCACGAAAATGCTAATCACTGAATCGTTGAAATGAACACGTAAAGACGTTTTAAATTCTGCATGAAGAATGAGTCCACTCAAGACTGGATGTATCACGTTCTGCTTCCAATGAAAATGAATGAAAATCCACAACCTGTTTCCAGTCATACGTCCGGGGAAACCCCGTCTAGCGGCGAGAATAGGAATTGTGCCGGCTGCCGAAGCCTGTCGCACTCCTCCGGGATTCTGATTCCAGATGGTGCCAAAATCTTTACTGCCACACATGCGGAACTGAAGAATTTGAAGTTTTAGTGGGATAAACGATAAATGCAATGTTTGTTCTAATTCATATTATTGCGTTTTACAGAGAGAGATAGAGCGTGCCAGGGAGTGATGGTCACCTGTCTCATTCATCAGGAAGTTGAGACGAGTTCCTCCTTTTAAACAGCATGTATTCTTTACGATCTACTTGACAGAGTTCCCACCACCCGCCCAGTCCTTTCGTCAGCTTTCTGAAGTCGCGAAGATTGTAGCCTGTCAGCCGATACCGGTTTAGAGAGCCCTATCCTAGTAAGTTGATTTCCCCGTCTTGCATTCCTATTGGTGGTATGGATCGAATTCAGACGTGAGGTTATGACTGGCCAGAGTGTGCCCTGCCGCTATGCGCAGGTGTTAAGGCAGAATGACCTTTGGCCTCTCGTAGTTACCTAGTTGACTGAATAGCGGGTTAGGCAGTCCCTTGTATAGTGACGCAAGTGTGATAACAGGTATAACTTGAAAACAATATTCTCTCACCCATGGGTAACTAATGTAGATATCGAGCTCGAATATTATTATTATTTATTATTATTATTATTATTATTATTATTATTATTATTATTATTTTACGATCGTGATAATTATTATTATTTCTTGCATGTATAGCTGTGAATTGTTACATCCATTTAGTATTACTGTTATTTACGTAGCCGAATGATCGTATTATGTGTGAGGTTATGTCATGGAACATATGTCCTACATAGACATTGATATCAGTTCCGTTTGTACTCGTAAATACCTGTAAATTAATAATATGTAATTTATTCTTACCTGTATATATAAACTGTAATCCGTAATTGTGAAACACACTGTAACTTCCAGAATGGTATAGACACTAAAATAATTGAGAATATTCTATATATAGTAATCTATGCATTGAACACTCTAGAAGTATCACGCAGATATTTTTTTAAGGTAACTTTCTAGACGCCTGGCCAGGCACATGTATAAGGAGGCGATCTGGACAGCGACGACTGAGTTGTGGAACGAGTTGCTGAAGTTAGTGATTGGTAGTTGTTGGAAGAGAGTTGTTGGTTTGACATGCTGTAAACGCAGTCTCCATATTGAAGTGACATGCTTGTACGCAGTCATCTGTTTTATTGGTGTTCCAAGGTTGTAACCTCTATGTGCTGTATTATTCATTTGTTTTCAATAATGGCGACTTTGTTTATATCCTCGAAGTGAACTGTTTGTTGTGATACTGTGATTAAGGTTATGTGTGTTAATTTGTGTATATACGTGAATAAAATTAATTGTACTAACTGACAGCATTTCGTGTGCGTCTATGTGGCTACGTTAATAGCTTGTTCGCTCTGAGCCTCCGTCTTTCCTACGACTATGACCAGAGCTCGGAAGTTGAAGACTTATAAAATGCCTAAAACTGACCTGTACAAAGACATAAAATATCTAAAAAGGACCTAAAACTGGCAAATAGGATGTAAAAATGCGATCCAAATTCATTCATAATTTTATTTTTAATTGCATATTTAATGTAGGAATATGTTTTAAAATGCAAAATTCTGGCGGTATGCAACATACAGTGCAAATATATATGAGTGAAACACTTCGTGTTTCAGACATTATAATTTTTAGATTAACAATTTAACAAAAGGAATTCGTGTTTGTAAAAAAAAGTACTTGCAATTTAGAATGAAAGGTTTCTTCCAACTACAGTGAATTCATCGAACCCGCAATGGACATCCTGGAGAAATTAGTTTAACTGAATCATATTTGGCTTAACCACACTAGGGTTATAGAAATTCGAATTCGGAAACCTTATCTAAGCTGGCTTTGTAGTATATCACAATGGTCACCTCCAGGTTCTTAGCTGTAAGGGATCGTCGGTTTTCGAACAGCTATTTGTTTTACGTCGCACCAACACAGATAGGTCTTATGGCGACGATGGGATAGGAAAGTGCTAGGAGTGCGAAGGAAGCGGCCGTGGCCTTAATTAAGGCACAGCCCCAACATTTGCCTGGTATGAAAATGGGAAACCACGGAAAACCATCTTCAGGGCTGCCGACAGTGGGGTTCGAACCCACTATCTCCCGGATGCGAGCTCACAGCTGCGCGCCCTTAACCGCACGGCCAACTCGCCGGGTTTTCCGAACAGCATTTTGTAAAACATCGAGAAACTTCTCTCCACATTAACGGATGTTAAAGGTGCATACATGAAACAGATGAGGTGTTCTTCAAAAACACTCGCATCAAATTTTTCTCCTTTCAATATTTCACTTATCTTGCGCATAATTTGATACCCTTGTTTTTTTTCAAGCATTCGTTTCATTTTTCATTTCGTGTCATTTCATTTTCTCTTTTACTACCGGGAAGATGATTAAGATATAATGGACGAACTAATGATGATTCGAATTAGAATGGGAAGTGCAAATATAGTCGAAGGAGGTGAAGTTGCAAAAAAAGCCGTTAAGGCCTGAAAAAGGCTAAAAGAAGATTTTTAAGCCAAAAACGCTGAAAAAGTTTTAAAAATGACAAATGAACCCATCTACGATGACGGAGAATGAACAACACTCGAGAAGAAAGACTTTTCATCAACTACCGAGCCTTAGATAGGACATACAACATGAATGTGGGTATTTCTAGTGAACAAATCAATTCCTGTAATAAGGCGAAGTGTCCGGTTCTGGACGACTTGCAACTTAAACAGGCCCATATAGGACAGGCATATTCCAGTAGCGGCCTAATCGTAGCGACAAACAGCAGGAGCTCGTTTTCTGTTGAAAGGCTGTTGTCAGAGTTCAGTAACGGGAATAACTGGGATACCCTTCTGTACGCTATGGCCGAAATTTGAGATATGTGCTGACGAAACGTCAGTCCTCCATCCAGGGTAAAACGTGACGGCCTCAGTTCCTGGAAGCCAGCAGTCCATCACAGCCTGCGCCCTGCTGAGTTAACGAGTTCTAAGTGATCCCTGCTTGGTGCGGAGAGGTTGCCAAACCATTTTCAAACCCACTCTCTTCAGTCTTTGACCTGTCTTCACGTCGAGTGCAGTAGACGATTTGGCAACTCCGGCTACAGTAGACGTAGTACTGTAAATCCTATAAGCCGCTAATAGACACCGGGCTGCCACTGAAGAGTAGTGGTGTGAGGCGAGGTCGTCATGTTTTGTCCCGAAGTATACTTATAGGTTGGGAACCATCTGATGACTTCGCCAAAGAAGTGCAGGCCGTCCTCAAATCTCGAAGTACGTTTAGTGAAAAGGGTTGAATGACTCTTATTTATAAGTTTGATCTCCAGTGTTCGAACCAGGGTTTGAGAGAGGAGAGGCACACCGGCCGTGTTAGAGCGGACAGAGGATAGCGCCTCTTTTACAGAAAATTTTATTTTCCTCTCTGAGAGGCAGCTCGCGATAAGAGAGGTCAAGTGGAATGGAAAACAGTTATATCCATCTTATAAATTAATCCTCCATGCCAAACCTTATAGAAGGCTTGAGAGAGATCCAGAAAGCAAGCTCCTGTGTAGTTTTAGTTATGTCCTAAGTCAGTCCAAGTAGTTGATGAATCCCGGAGTGCTCTTTGCTCGTCTAGCTACACATTGAGGTCGTCAACTGTCCTTTAGAGACGGGATAGAAGAGAAACAGGCCTGCAGTTCTGTGCGAACGTCCGGTAAGATAGAGGTTTGGGGGGAGGGGAGCTGATTTCTAGCAGGGTGGAAAACGAGTGAAACGAAATATAGCATTAAATAACTTAGAGAGAACGGTGATAGCCTTCTTGGGGAGGTGCTTTAGGAATACCGCTGAAATCCCCTCCAGGCCGGGGGTTTTCCTGTTTTCGGCCTTTAAATTTGCGATATGACCTCAGTGGTAGAGACGAATTTAAGTTCCAGAGGCGGGTAAGGGTTCGTCTCCTTCGAGCAGGTTTTCCTCCACCTCGTCAATTAAATCCCCATCCGCAGGTTCGGCATTAGGAGAACATTTCGTTTCCAACTTTCCGCAAGTGCCTCTGCCTTTTCCTCATCAGTGTAGTCTGGACCGGGTATGCCTGTCATTTCACCAGGAAACTTGCGAGTCATGAGGTGGACGGGGCCGTCAGCTGAGCTTAAGTCGGATAATTTCGACTGGAATTCTGCTCTACAGTGATGTTCCAGTAGTGTTCTGAGGTTCCAGAGAGCCCTCGTGTTCATCCACAAGGCCGAACCCTGTTCTTCAGGTTGATGTGTTGCAGCACCACAATAGGGAGGGAGCTCAGTGAGGGTCCTACGGAGGAAGATTCAGCGGCATTCCTGATAGCCGAAGTAATTACGTCTGCTTGGAGGTCAATATCCTAGCTGACCGAATGCTCGTATTTAGTTCCCATTATTCAGCGGGACAGTTTTGGTGCTCCTGAACCTGACCCTGGAAGTGATCCCTCTCATCAGGGCCCTTCCTCCTGAGCAGGTACTCTGTCGTCCCCTTTCTCTTCCGGCGCTTTATGCTTTTCAGGCATCACTAAACGAAAATAAATTTAACATCGATAGCCTAGTTCCAGTACCACGTATCTGACAATACTCTTCCCGTCCATTATTTTCCGTAAGACTGGTCACGCCTCCCAGCTACATATGGATATGCAGTCCATCAGAACAACTTACGTTTTCATTTTCCTATGGTGTGTGTAAAGGAAAATGAACCTGAAGTACGTCATACTGTAGCAGTGCGTAAATACATCATGCAAACATACATTCCTGTAGCACAGTGCGGTAGGATTCATTTCCCTTCACACATTAGATACGAGAATTTAATAATAATAATAATAATAATAATAATAATAATAATAATAATAATAATAATAATAATAATAATAATAATAATAATAATAATAATAATAATAATATTTTGTTACGTCCCACGAAGTACCTTTTACGGTATTCGGAGACGTCAATGTGCCGGAATTTAGTCCCGCAGGAGTTCTTTTACGTGCCAGTAAATGTATCGACACGAGGCTGACGTATTTGAGCACCTTCAAATAGACTACTACTGGACTGCACCGGGATCGAACGTGCCAAGTTGGGGTCAACCGTCTGAACCACTCAGCTCGGTGAGAGGAAAATGAACACAACGAAAGTAGCTGCGAGTAGAGCATTGTCAGATACGTGGTATTAGAACTAGGCCATCGATATACATTGCATTTCTCAAAACCTGTTTGGCACTTAGTCTTCCGTTCTCCGTACTTGAAATCGGTCGATATGGGAAATGGGAGAGCGAATTGTTGTACGAATGATCAAATGCGTCGAGTGAAACGTACAATAGTACATCAACCCAAAGTGTACAAACGCGGCCTCAGTCCATGTTTCATCAAGTAAATATTAATAGAGCAAAGGTGATGTTTTCCGCCATACATAAACCACATCGTGCAACACATATGACAGACTTCCTGCTGAACACATGATTATTATGGCTGGCTTTATCTCTAACCTGACCCGTCACAGTCATTGCAGTTTACGTAAGAGAGGCGGCGCCTGTTAACGCGCTATAACTTTGCATCCCACCGTCGGCTGTCCTGAAAATGCATTTCTGATGTTTCCCTTCCCATTTCCACTTCCAGGACAGTTCCTATTCATAGGCCTCAGCCGATTCCTGTCACCTCCTTAATTTACTCTTCATTAGCTCCTCAAGAGAGGTTGGCGACAGGAAGGGCATCTGGCCGTAAAAACAAGCCATATAAATACATATCACTTCTCCCTCGACCCCATATCAAGATACGGGAGTAAGAGGTAGACATACGTTCTGCATATTGCAATTACAATTTCTTTTTTGTTTGACCTCGCACCGGCACAGACAGGCCTTATGGCGAGAATAGAACAAAAAAGGGCTAGGAGTGGTAAGAAGCGACCATGGTGTAAATTAAGGTACAGCCCTAGCATTTTCCTGGTGTAAAAATGGGAACACATGGTAGGCCATCTTCAGAGCTGCCGACAGTGTTCGAACCCACACTCTCCCGAAACCAAGCTCACAGCTGCGCGATCCTAACCGCATGGTAAACTCGCCACTCGGATTTTGGAAGGAAGGATGCGATCAGTGGTTGGGAGCAAGTTGGATGAAAATCAGTGTGGTTTCAGACCACGCAGTGGCTGTCAGGATCAGATTTTCAGTATGCGCCAGGTAATTGCAAAATGCTGCGAGATTATTTCGTAGATCTAGCGAAAGCATATGCCAGAGTACCGAGGGAAGAGATGTTACCCGTACTGGGGGGCTATGCGATTAAAAGCAGATTATTAAAAGCAATCAAAGCAATCAAAGCCATTTATGTTGACAATTGGGCTGCAATGAGAATTGGCGATAGAATGAGTTCTTGGTTCCAGATAAATACAGGGCTTAGAGAAGGCTGTAACATTTCACCCTTCTTTTCATATTTTACATGGATTATCTACTGAAAGGTGCCATGAAGGGATTCAGTTAGGTGGAAATGTAGTAAACAGTCTGGCCTATGCGGACGACTTGGTCTTAATGGCAGATTTTGCCGAAAGCCTGCAGTCTAATATCTTGTAATTTGAAAATAGGTGCAATGAGTATGTTATGAAAATTAGCCTCTTCGTGACTAAACTGATGTCAATAGGTAAGACATCCAAGGGAACTGAATGGGATACATGTAAACTATGAACAACAAAAGTGAAATATTACAGCCTTCTCTAAGCCCTGTAATTACCTGGAACCAAGAACTCATTCTACCATCAATTCTCACTGCAGCCCAATTGTCAACATAAATGCCTTTGATTGCTTTTAATAATCAGGTCTTAATCCCATAGTCCCCCAGTACGGAGAACAAAGCTGAAGTAGGTAAATAATTTCAAGTATCTAGGATGTGTGTTCTCCCAGGAGTAATAAGTGAGATTGAATCAAGGTGCAGCAAAGCTAATTCAGTGAGCTAGCAGTTGCGGTCAACAGTATTCTGTAGGAAGGAAGTCAGCTTCCGGACGAAACTATCTTTACATCGGTTTGCTTTTAGACCAACTTTCATTTAGTGGAGTGAAAGCTGGGTGGACTCAGGATTCTTATTCATAAGTTAGAAATAACAGACATGAAACCATATCGGATGGGAACAATTGCAGGAGGGTAATCGGGATGAGGAGACAAAGTATAAGTTAGGAATGAACTCGATGGATGATGCTGTACTAATAAACCAGATTCGATGGTGTGGTCCTGTAAGGCGAGTGGAGGAAGATAGGTTACCTACGCGAATAATGGACTCTGTTACAGTTGGGTGAGAGAAGTAGAGGGCGACCAAACCGGCGATGGTTAGACTCAGTTTCTAACGATATAAAGATAAGAGTTATAGGATTAAAAACGAAGCCACAGAACTAGTTAAAATAGAGGACTGTTGCGGCGGTTAGTAAATTCACAAAGGCTTGCAGACTGAACTATGAATAGCATAACAGTGTATCACGAAGATGTATGTATGTATGTATGTATATATGTATGTATGTATGTATGTATGCATGTATGCATGTATGTATGCATGTATGTATGTATGTATGTATGCATGTACACTGACTGACAGAGCAAATGCAACACCAAGAAGGAGTGGTTCGAAAGGGATGAAAGTTGGGGAAAAACAGAGACGGCACGGACGAATAATTGATGTTTATTTCAAACCGATATGCAGGTTACACAATGCGCATGGCAGCGACTCAGTAGGATGTAGGACCACCGCGAGCGGCGATGCACGCAGAAACACGTCGAGGTACAGAGTCAATAAGAGTGCGGATGGTGTCCTGAGGGATGGTTCTCCATTCTCTGTCAACCTTTTGCCACAGTTGGTCGTCCGTACGAGGCTGGGGCAGAGTTTGCAAACGGCGTCCAATGAGATCCCACACGTGTTCGATTGGTGAGAGATCCGGAGAGTACGCTGGCCACGGAAGCATCTGTACACCTCGTAGAGCCTGTTGGGAGATGCGAGCAGTGTGTGGGCGGGCATTATCCTGCTGAAACAGAGCATTGGGCAGCCCCTGAAGGTACGGGAGTGCCACCGGCCGCAGCACATGCTGCACGTAGCGGTGGGCATTTAACGTGCCTTGAATACGCACTAGAGGTGACGTGGAATCATACGCAATAGCGCCCCAAACCATGATGCCGCGTTGTCTAGCGGTAGGGCGCTCCACAGTTACTGCCGGATTTGACCTTTCTCCACGCCGACGCCACACTCGTCTGCGGTGACTATCACTGACAGAACAGAAGCGTGACTCATCGGAGAACACGACGTTCCGCCATTCCCTCATCCAAGTCGCTCTAGCCCGGCACCATGCCAGGCGTGCACGTCTATGCTGTGGAGTCAATGGTAGTCTTCTGAGCGGGCGCCGGGAGTGCAGGCCTCCTTCAACCAATCGACGGGAAATTGTTCTGGTCGATATTGGAACAGCCAGGGTGTCTTGCACATGCTGAAGAATGGCGGTTGACGTGGCGTGCGGGGCTACCACCGCTTGGTGGCGGATGCGCCGATCCTCGCGTGCTGACGTCACTCGGGCTGCGCCTGGACCCCTCGCACGTGCCACATGTCCCTGCGCCAGGCGCTGCACCGTGGACACATCCCTATGGGTATCGGCTGCGATTTGACGAAGCGACCAACCTGCCCTTCTCAGCCCGATCACCATACCCCTCGTAAAGTCGTCTGTCTGCTGGAAATGCCTCCGTTGACGGCGGCCTGGCATTCTTAGCTATACACGTGTCCTGTGGCACACGACAACACGTTCTACAATGACTGTCGGCTGAGAAATCACGGTACGAAGTGGGCCATTCGCCAACGCCGTGTTCCATTTATCGTTCGCTACGTGCGCAGCACAGCGGCGCATTTCACATCATGAGCATACCTCAGTGACGTCAGTCTACCCTGCAATTGGCATAAAGTTCTGACCACTCCTTCTTGGTGTTGCATTTGCTCTGTCAGTCAGTGTATATATGTATATATGTATGTATGTATGTATGTATGTATGTATGTATGTATGTATGTATGTATGTATGTATGTATGTATGTATGTCACTTGTCACTCGTATCCACAACATTGTAAATCGTAGCTTGCACGCATAAACCCTGTCTCCCTGTACATCACAACAGGAAAACTGTAACGTGTCAGCTTTCTTTGAATGTGTACATAAAGGAATATAAAACCATGTGTGTTAATATTGAGCGCAGTGTAAGTCAAACAGGAATATTTAGAACAGATTTGTTTTCCTAGCGATTACAGTACCTTTTCTCACATTATATCGGACTCGAATCAAAATTTCGTTAAAAATTGTGCGAGGAGAGCTTCGTAGTCATAATCGAACGTCGCTGCTTCTGTACCGTGCCGAGTGTGTCCTGATCTTCTTATTCTTATAATTCTTTCTTTGTTTTCCTTGTACTTTCTGTTTCAAGGACGACACACACCCACTCACCGGGCCAGTGGAAATAATCAATTAAGGTTAAAATCCCCGGCCCGGTTGGGAATCGAACCGGGAGTCCCTTGAACCAAATGCCAGCACGCTAACCATTTAGCCATAGAGCCGGACTCGTTCGCTGTCTCGCTTGACACGCTTTTCAGCTGGTCATAATGAGCGCCCAGCTGCGCAGCTCTGGTGTATGCCATAAGTTTAAAAAAAAGGTTTTTAGCAATTCTGACGTGACGAAACTGAACGAAATGGTGTTGAATAAACGTGGCTGTAATTGGTCCTGATCTTCCACGTTTTCTAAAATACCGCATAAACTGTCTCCCTCAAAGATAAAATAAATTTCTCCAGGTATAGAGGTGGGTATAGTATGTACAGTGCAGTGACATACATACATCCATATATTATCATTATAGACTGTTAAGCCTTTCAGCGTTCAGTCTGCAAGCCTCTGAGAATTTACTAAACGTCGCCACAATCCTCGATTTGTAACTAGTGTTGTGGCCTCATTTAGTTCTATACCTCTTATCTTTAAATCGTTAGAAACAGAGTCTAACCATCGTCGTCTTGGTCTCCCTCTACTTCTCTTACCCTCCATAACAGAGTCCATTATTCTCCTAGGTAACCTATCCTCCTCCATTCGCCTCACATGACCCCACCACCGAAGCCGGTTTATGCGTACAGCTCCATCCATCGAGTTCATTCCTAAATTAGCCTTTATCTCCTAATTCCGAGTTCACTCCTGCCATTGTTCCCACCTGTTTGTACCAGCAATCATTCTTGCTACTTTCATGTCTGTTACTTCTAACTTATGAATAAGATATCCTGAGTCCACCCAGCTTTCGCTCCCATAAAGCAAAGTTGGTCTGAAAACAGACCGATGTAAAGATAGTTTCGTCTGGGAACTGACTTCCTTCTTACAGAATACTGCTGATCGCAACTGCGAGCTCACTGCATTAGCTTTACTACACCTTGATTCAATCTCACTTGCTATATTACCATCCTGGGAGAACACACAACCTAACTACTTGAAATGATCGACCTGTTCTAGCTTTGTATCACCAATTTGACATTCAATTCTGTTGAATTTCTTACCTACTGACATCAATTTAGTCTTCGAGAGGCTAATTTTCATACCGTACTCATTGCACCTATTTTCAAGTTACAAGATGTTAGACTGCAGGCTTTCGGCACAGTCTGCCATTAAGACCAAGTCGTCAGCATAGGCCACACTGCTTACTACATTTCCACCTAACTGAATCCCTCCCTGCCATTTTATACCTTTCGGCATAAGATCCATGTAAACTACAAACAGCAAAGGTGAAAGATTACAGCCTTGTCTAACTCCTGTAAGTACCCTGAACCAAGAACTCATTCTACCATCAATTCTCACTGAAGCCCAATTGTCAACATAAATGCCTTTGATTGATTTTAATAATCTACCTTTAATTCCATAGTCCCCCAGTATAGCGAACATCCTTTCCCTCGGTACCCTGTCATATGCTTTCTCTAGATCTACGAAACATAAACACAACTGCCTATTCCTCTCGTAGCATTTTTCAATTACCTGGCGCATACTGAAAATCTGATCCTGACAGCCTCTTCCTCTCAACGACTAATCGCACCCTCCCTTCCAAGATGCCTGTGAATACTTTGCCTGGTATACTAATCAATGAGATACCTCGATAGTTGTTGCAATCCTTCCTGTTCCCTTGCTTATAGATAGGTGCAATTACTGCTTTTGTCCAATCTGAAGGTACCTTACCAACACTCCACGCTAATTTTACTACTCTATGAAGCCATTTCATCCCTGCCTTCCCACTATACTTCACCATTTCAGGTCTAATTTCATCTATTCCTGCTGGCTTATGACAATGGAGTTTATTTACTATCCTTTCCACTTTCTCAAGCATAATTTCACCAACATCATTTTCCTCCTCCCATGAGCTTGACTGTTTGCAACACCACCATGATGATTTCCTTTTACATTGAGAAGATGTTCAAAATATTCCCTCCACCTCTCCAGTGATTCCCTGGGATCTGTTATGAGTTCACCTGAATTACTCAAAACACTGTTCATTTCCTTTTTCCCTCCCTTCCTAAGATTCTTTATTACTGTCCAGGAAGGTTTCCCTGCTGCTTGACCTAGCCTTTCCAGGTTATTACCAAAATCTTCCCATGACTTCTTTTTGGATTCAACAACTATTTGTTTCGCTCTGTTTCTTTCATCTACGTACAAATCCCTGTCTGCCTCGGCCCTTATTTGGAGCCATTTCTGATAAGCCTTCTTTTTACGTTTACAGGCTGCTCTCCCTTCATCATTCCACCAAGATGTTCGCTTTTTCCCATCTTTACACACAGTTGATCCTAGGCATTCCCTTGCTGTTTCTACTACAGCATCCCTGTATGCCACCCATTCACTTTCTATATCCTGAACCTGCTTACTGTCTACTGTTCGAAACTTCTCACTAATCATATCCATGTACTTCTGTCTAATTTCCTCGTCCTGGAGATTTTCTACCCTTATTCGTTTGCAGACAGATTTAACTTTCACTACCCTAGGCCTAGAGATACTTAGTTCACTACAGATCAGATAATGGTCTGTATCATCGAAAAATCCCCGAAAAACTCGTACATTCCTAAAAGATTTCCTGAATTCAAAGTCTGTTAAGATATAGTCTATTATGGATCTGGTACCCCTAGCCTCCCATGTGTAGCGGTGAATAGCCTTATGCTTGAAGAATGTATTCGTAACAGCTAAACCCATACTAGCACAGAAGTCCAGCAAACGCTTCCCATTCCCATTATCTTCCAAATCTTCCCCACATTTACCAATCACCCTTTCGTATCCTTCAGTTCTATTCCCAACTCTCGCATTGAAATCGCCCATTAGCACTATTCTATCCTTGCTGTTGACCCTGACCACGATGTCACTCAATGCTTCATAAAACTTGTCAACTTCATCCTCATCTGCACCCTCACATGGTGAATACACGGACACAATTCTTGTCCTAATTCCTCCCACTGACAAATCTACCCACATCATTCGCTAACTTACGTGCCTAACAGAAACTATGTTGCGTGCACTGGTATTCCTGATAAAGAGCCCTACCCCAGACTCTGCCGTTCCCTTTCTAACACCCGTCAAGTACACTTTATAATCTCCTATCTCTTCCTCATTTTCTCCCCTTACCCGAATATCACTTACTCCTAGCACATCCAGATGCATCCTCTTTGCTGACTCAGCAAGTTCTACCTTCTTTCTTCCATAAGCCCCATTAATATTGATAGCTCCCCATCGAATTCCATTTCGTTCGCCAAGTTGTTTCCAAGGAGTCCCTCGCCTGTCATATGGGAGTGGGACTACATTACTCCCATAGGTCCGAGGCTTGCTTACAGTGTTCTGAGCTCGGTAAATTCATGAAGCAGGATGCTGCCCTACTTGCCCTACAGTGCAGTGACATTTCACAAAAAGTATTGTTATTATTTGAGAAGTGCACTGGGTACAGAGTTTTTAAGACGAGCCTCGCTTACTGTCTCTTGCACGGTTTCTGCGTTACATATCAGGTTACGTGTACACGAAATTTATGTAAGCTATTGCGAAAGATGTGACTAAGTGACGAGTAATTCCTAACAGGTTGCATAATTTCAAGAAAAAATAGGTGCAAATGATTAATCAATCAATCAATCAATCAATCAATCAATCAATCAATCAATCAATCAATCAATCAATCAATCAATCAATCAATCAATCAATCTGCATTTAGGACTGTCGTCCAGGTGGCAGATTCCCAATCAGTTGTTTACCTGGCTCTTTCTTAAATGATTTAAAATTTGGAAATTTATGGAAATAATTATTAAATTATTCCGATACCTAACTCATCTTCCTGTTAACAGATAGTATTCCCGATTTGTCCTCTTGGGTTCCAACTTTATCTTCATATTTCATTCTTTCCTACTTTTAAAAACTCCAGAAAACCTGATACACACATTACCAAGATTTCATGCTACACAACATTGTAGTTTCCATTATGATACTAATATTTTGATATAAGGGTCTTTCTTATAAACCCAGACCGTCCAGCGGCGTTTTCACTCTCCGAGACCTAAGGAGCTGTACGGGAGGCGCTGACCTTGCGAGGAGCGTGCACGTGTTCGACCTAGCATCAACATCCAGTCTAAATCTCTGCTGTTAACAGGGTGAGACAGTTATCAATGCAACGCCGTATTTTCGTATGTAAAAGGTTATTTTAAGTACGTGTCGGCTCGGCGGGTAGGCAATGCATTTGTTCAGCAGTTTCCTCGTGAAGTGCCACCTTTATGAGCACAGATTCACGTGATCATAAAGAAATTTGAAATTTCTAGCTTAGTGCTCAATAAATAAACATGCCCACACACGATCTGTTTTAAAAGAGGAAAAGCTAGACGACAATGGTGCGAATCTGCATCACTGCGTTGATGGGATGAAAGTTCCTTTTGGGGATCATTGTAAGTACCTACGTGTTAATATAAGGAAAGATCTTCATTGGTGCAATCACATGAATATGATTGTAAATAAAGGGTACAGATCTCTGCACATTGTTATGAGGGTATTTAGAGGCTGTATTCAGGATGTAAGAGAGCCTCCGTGGCTCAGACGGCAGCGCGTCGGCCTCTCACCGCTGGACACCGTGGTTCAAATCCCGGTCACTCCATGTGAGATTTGTGCTGGACAAAGCGGAGGCGGGACAGGTTTTTCTCCGGGTACTCCGGTTTTCCCTGTCATCTTTCATTCCAGCAACACTCTCCATTCTCATTTCATAACATCTATCATTCATTAATACATCACTTTGGGAGTGGCGACCCCATCGTACTAACAGCCTATATCTGCTTCATTCATTACATCCCTGTAAGGATGTAAAGGAGGCCATTTAAGTCTCTGGTAAGACCCCAAGTAAAGTATGGTTCCAGTGTACGGGACGTTCCCCAGGATTACTTGATTCAAGAACTGGAAAAATTCCAAAGAAAAGCAGCTAGATTTGTTCTGGGTGATTTCTGACAAAAGAGTAGCGTTACAAAAATGTTGCAAAGTGTGGGCCGGGAAGAATTGGGAGAAAGGAAACGAGTTGCTCGACTAAGTGGTATGTTCCGAGCTGTCAGTGGAGAGATGGCGTGGAATGACATCAGTAGACGAATAAGTTTGAGTGGTGTCTTTAAAAGTAAGAAAGATCACTATATGAAGTTAAAGCTGGAATTCAAGAGGATAAATTCGGGCAAATATTCGTTTATGGGATGGGGAGTTCGGGATCGGAGTAACTTTCCGAGGAAGATGTTCAATAAATGCCCAATTTCTTTGCAATCATTTAAGAAAAGGCTAGGAAAACAACAGACAGGGAATCTGCCACCTGGGCGACTGCCCTAAATGCAGATCAGTAGTGAATGAAACTTGAACGGTCACCGAATAAATCATTCACACAACTAGCACAACAAGTAGGGGTTTCGGCTTTTTTTTGCACACAGAACTACAAAGCTGTTACACATCAAACCGCACAGGTTTGCACGGGCCCACTGTTTAAAACCTGCTGCTCCAGCCATAAGTGTGAGATATTGTGAGTGGTGTCTTGCATCATTGGATGGTCGTTTATTCGACCCACAGCTTGCGTTCTTTTCGGATGAGGCCTGGTTTCATCTTCATGGTCGTGTGGACAGTCATAACTCTCACTATTGGTAGCTAGAAAATACTAAAAGTGTTCACGAAGTCCCTAATTATGAAGGATGCCACTTCCAGCATCTCCGATAAGGTTAGATTTCATATAGGATTGTATACAAGCTTAAAGCAGGGCGGCCGGCGCGACGTAAGTTGGGCTGAGGCAGCTGCTGTAGCGCAGAGTACAAACACCGTGCTCTCGGTCTGGGTTTATAAGAGAAATCTTGTATTCATATACCGTCTGTGTTAGTAAAATGTATTTAAAGAGTAAAATTCTGTTTGTGTTGTCAATATCCTTTCGGTGTAAAGTTTTTTACGAAATTTCCTACACTTCTACAGTGTACAAATGAAAATTCACAGCCTGATTCCAGTCATTCGACCGGTCAGGAATGGAATGAAACCCCATCGAGCAGTGAGGATAGGGACTGTGCCGGCTGCCGAAGCCTCTCTCACTCGTCTGGGGCAATGATTAATGACTTTGCTAGGGGCTTTACGTCGCACCGACACAGATAGGTCTTATGGCGACGATGGAATAGGAAAGGCCTAGGAGTTGGAAGGAAGCGGCCGTGGCCTTAATTAAGGTACAGCCCCAGCATTTGCCTGGTGTGAAAATGGGAAACCACGGAAAACCATTTTCAGGGCTGCCGACAGTGGGATTCGAACCTACTATCTCCCGGATGCAAGCGCACAGCCGCGCGCCTCTACGCACACGGCCAACTCGCCCGGTATGATGATTAATGACTGACAGATGAGATATTATATTATATTGGAGAGTGTTGCTGGATTGAAAGGGAATGGCAGGGAAAACCGGAGTGTCCGGAGAAAATTCTGTCCCTTCTCCGCTTTGTCCAGCACAAATTTCATATGGAGCGACCGGGATTTGAACCACGAAACCCAGCGGTGAGAGGCCGACGCGCTGCCGCCGGAGCCACGGATGCGCTACTTCTACAGTGTATACACAAGGTCGTTATGAGCTAACTGCTCTCAGTCGCCCAGCAAGTTTCCAGCAATCTATAGTATATATCGTCTTTGCACCTCAAAACACAATGTTGAGCAGAGAAATACTGTCCCGCAACATAGGTGTCACTTCGTTGATAGAGTTCATACAATACTGCACCTCAAAGTTCTAAGCTGAAATATATCACATAGCAGGCGCAACGACGATAAGTAATCCTCTTACCCTCCAGGGTTGGTTTTTCCTCGGACCGAGAGAGGGATCTCACATCTACCTCCTCAAGGGCAGTGTCCTGGAGCGTGAGATTTTGGGTCTGGGATACAACTGGAAAGGAGGTCCAGTACCTCACCCAGGCGTCCTCACCTGCTATGCTGAACAGGGGCCTTGTGGAAGATGGGGGGATTGGTATGGATAGACAAGGAAGGGGGAAGGAAGTGGCCGAGGCCATAAATTAGGTACCATTCCGGCATTTGCCTGGAGGAAAAGTGGTAAACCACGGAAAAATCATTTCGAGGATGGTTGAGGTGAGAATTGAGCCCCCTCTACTCAGCTGACCTCCCGAGAAGTGGAATTCTCAGCGGTCACACCCTTTTTCACATGTAATCCTCCTCGGTATCCTGCATCGTTCAAACCACGTATCACATTTTTCATCTGTAATTGAGTTCATTGAGGAACTAAATTCCAAGACAGCAGATTGGACGTTTCTTGCATGTTTCTCTATTTTGAGAACTTTCTATGTCGGTGTAACATTCTTATACTGTTACACTTGCTACATCTAATGATGGTGACAGCTTTCGAAATGTTCAGATTTTTCGTAGAGATTATCTCGTCTGCCACAGCTTGAATGTTTAAAAAAATTGAACTATTCAAGGAAATTACTTTGAAAAGTTTAACAGACTTAGCTTCCTCGACCATTTTGCATTAGGTCACAGGGTACAAATACCTCCGTCACTGACTTCCTCCTCTCTATCAAGGCAAACTCAGAGTCACAGGTTATATTTATGCACAAACATTATAATTTGAAGAGCAATTATTCACAAAATAGAACAGAATAAAAGTCTATGCGTGTTACGCCAGGAAAGAGAAACAAAAACAATTGAAGGGCACAATGCACCATTCTTAAGAAATGATCAGGCAACGTAGCACTATTGCCATTTAGCGGCGCCATTTATAACCACTATGAATTCTCAGCGGACATAGCCCTTTTCACATGTAATCCCCCTGAGTATTCTGCACCTTTCAAACCACATATCACATTTTTCATGAATTTAGACTTTTTGGCATTCTACGTTTCAGTATACAATTGTACCCACACAGTTATCCCATCTTCTGTGTCTGGTTCGAGGGTTTGGAGCACTAAGTTTTGTATTTAGCCTCAAATGAGCAACAGAGTGGGGAAGTGAGTTAAAATTGTGACGGGATTCGACTTGACAACCGGGAGCACAGAATGCACTGAACATGATAAAGTGATGTGCTGGAATAACCCCCGAAAGTACTACATCACGACTTCCTGGATCAGGGGATTAGATTACGCTCGGAAATGACAGGAGGGCAACATCAGCATAAGGTTAGTTATTAATTCAGTTTCAACGAAGCCGATCGCAATAACAAGCCCTGTGTTGTGATGTATGCTAGTTAATAAGCTTGATCAGCGCAGTGCCGCCAAGGTAACACGACATTAGATGCCTTAATAAATACGCCTACCCGCCGAGATATAATGGATACCCCCGCTGCAGCCAAAATTAGATTTGTTCGCTACGAGAGATGCTGTTAATTTTGTTGCAGATAAATGAGACGTATTTCTGGAGCGCGTTTAGTGGTACCCTATTACAAGCCGCCCTCACTCATCACACACGACTTGATTAGTACACAGTGGCATATTAGCTATGTCGTAGCTTACGTACAATTGCTGCATATTCGTTCTTCATCACCCAGCATACGGAAATACAGTTTGTACGTCAACTACTCCTCTCCCTTTACAGCAGCTTTTGCGTTGGTGGGGTATTTGATGAGTAACATGCTATTTTATAAGAGTTTCATGGTTTACTAATAATAATAATAATAATAATAATAATAATAATAATAATAATAATAATAATAATAATAATAATAATAATTGTTACGGGGATACCCGTGGAGCAGAAATAGGTTAAAGAAGGTGCCACCGACCTCGATAGCTGCAGTCGCTTAAGTGCGGCCAGTATCCAGTAATCGGGAGATAGTTGGTTCGAGCCCCACTGTCGGCAGCTCTGAAGATGGTTTTCCGTGGTTTCCCATTTTCACACCAGGCAAATGCTGGGGCTGTACCTTAATTAAGGCCACGGACGCTTCCTTCCCACTCCTAGCTTTTTCCTGTCCATCGTCGCCGTAAGACCTATCTGCGTCGGTGCGACGTAAAGCAACTTGCAAAAAACAAAACAAAACAAAACAAAACAAAAAAAACAAAAAACACCCGAAAACGACAAGGGAGTAGTTCTGCAGTTGTTGAGCAGAAACACGTGCAAAATAGCTGTCGTATTCGCAAACCAAGGTTTTAAAATATCATTCAGAACAAAAAACGCATTAAAAGTAAAATTAATAAATACAATTTATATTTATTTTTTCCAAATCAGGAATATATGAATTAAAATGCCCAGAACCAAATTTTAATGCCAAATAACACATAATTTCCACAGCAGGTACAAAGAACACAAAAACGTATTTAGTCGCACCATACACTGAGCCTTCCGTGCTCACATATATGATAACGCCCAACATTGCACAGATATAAGCAGAGATCCTAAAAAGTCACACATCGAAAACAATAGAAAATTATTAAATATAAAGGGAAGCAATAGAAATGCACATCGCGGAAAAAGCCAACCATAATAACTTCAACGATCACACATGCCATAAAGTTTCCCCACTCTTTACTCTACTTACGTATATCACATATCAGTAAAGCACAATAATTCAAACTCCATTAAAGTATATTATTTATTAATTCACTAACGCTCATTAAGCATTCCCTAAAGCATTTCAGAAAAGTTACAATACGATAATAATAATATTGTAATGGCGTGTGGCCTCGGGAGAGGCCTGGCGCAGGTCTTATGTGTTGACGCCTTCTGGACGACCTGCGCGTCTGTGAGGATGGGGACCTATATATGATGAATATTCTAATGATGAAGACTGCAAATACTACAGTCCCCGAGACATGGCAATTAACCAATGAAGGTTAAAATTCCCAACCCGGCCGGGAATCGAACCCGAGACCCCTTGGACCAAACGCCAGCCCATTAACTATTTTGCAATGGAGCCGGATATAATAATAATAATAATAATAATAATAATAATAATAATAATAATAATAATAATAGGTCGAGCATTGGACATTGAAGTGAACAACGAAATGATCGACACCTGCCACAGATTAAAGAAACAACCCCATCAGTCTTCAGCGGGAATCATTGTGAAGTTTGTGCGGAGAACAGATAAAGAAAACTTTATTCGGAGACGTAAAGTGAAGAGGAATCTGAACGCATCCCAGCTTGGCTTTCCAAGTAATGGAATAATCTACATAAACCAGAACTTAACTCCTTATCGTAAGAAGATTCTTGGACATGCGCGCAGATTGAAGAATGAGAAGAACTACGCGTATTTGTGGGTTGATCCTTCAGGCAACATAAAGCTTCGCAAGCGGGAAGAGGACCAGTACGTGTATAATCTGAAAACACTTGAAGACGTCAGCAGGTTAAACTAAAATGACTTATCTCTCAAACTCATAATGGACTCTAATATAATTTCTATTTATTATCAGAATGTGAGAGGACTCAACACCAAACTAAATGAATTTTGCGTAAATAGTACCGATTCAGAACATGATGTATTGTTAATTTCCGAGACATGGTTAAGTAGTGACGTCAGCAATAGTGAACTCTTGGATAATAGGTATAATGTATATCGTAGAGATAGAATGGGTACCAAGAGGGGAGGAGGGGTACTTATTGCTGTCAATCAGGAGATCATGTCACAGCAACTAGATTTAAAATTTAAGGATATTGAGGCAGTATGTGTTAAAATAGTGTTGCACCATCATACATACTACATTGTATCTGTATACTTTCCACCTGCCAGTGATCTAGAAACCTACTTAACATTTTATAATTTATTTGAAACTAATGAAAAACTTCAAAGCCAGGATATCATACTTGTAGGCGATTTCAACCTTCCATTAATAGTTAGTTCAGATTATGATATGTTAAATGGTGGAATCGCATACAAGTCCCTAGCTAATTTTATGTCTCTGTATCAATTGAAATCTCTCAATAATGTTTTGAATGTTAATGACAGAACTCTTGATCTCGTTTTAACTAATGTAAGTGGTGTTACTGTGAGTAGAGAGCAATATCCGTTAGTCCCAGAAGATCCACACCACCCTGCACTAACAATTCTTCTAGAACCAAGAGGTGAACGTGATCGAATAAAGCAAACTCGTACTATAGCGTATGATTTCCAGAAGGCAAATTTTCTTGGTATATATAACATGTTTCGAGAAACGGACTGGTCTGAGTTGGAAAAAATTGAAGATGTAGATGAAGCAGTAGAACATTTTTACGTGAAAGTAAATTCTGTATTTGAAGCCACGGTCCCCAAAAGAGCATTTTTTTGGAGAACTAAATACCCGGTTTGGTATACTTCGGAAATAATCCATAATATTAAGTTGAAAGAATTGCATAGAAGACGACAAAAATTTTCTGATCATAGTAAACATATATATAAACAACTCAGGGAACATGTTAAAACCTTAATCAACAAAGCGTATAATCGTTATATCTCTGAAATTCAAAACAACATCACGAAAGATACTAAATCATTCTGGAATTTTATTAAAAATAAGCGAACTCAAAAAGATCCACCCTTACAGAGTATGAAACTTAATAATATAACGTTAGATAATAGTCAATGTATTTCCAATGGTTTTGCAACGTTCTTTAAATCTGTTTACTCTTCTTCTCCACCTTCTTACGCTATTCCTGATACACCGCGATTACTGGTAAACGATTCCCTAGGAGTAGAATTTATAACCACAAGTGAATATAAAGCAGCTATTATGAAATTAAAGTCCAAAAAATCATGTGGCCCTGATGGGATACCTCCCTACATCCTAAAAGCATGTTCTGAAGTGTTACTCATTCCTCTTCTGAGACTGTATAATTTGATACTTAAGAAGCAGACATTTCCCAAAGCCTGGAAAATATCGAGAGTTTGTCCAATCTTTAAATCTGGGGACAATAAGATGATTGAGAATTATCGACCAGTCTGTATTTTATGCGCTCCGTGCAAAATCCTAGAACAAATTTTATATTGTCGTATTTTCGCTCATGTAAAGAGGGCTATAAGTGAATATCAGCATGGCTTTATGCCTGGTAGATCAACAATAAGCAATCTTGTTAATTTTGCGCAGTATTCCTTTAATGTTCTACATAGGCAGGGAAATGTTGATGTAATTTACTTGGATTTTTCGAAAGCCTTTGACAAAATTGATCACGATATTTTATTGAAAAAGCTCTCTGAATTTGGAATGACTTCGCCAATGCTATCACTGATTTCATCCTACCTTAGAGACAGGCAACAGTATGTAGCATATCGCAACTATAACTCAGACATTTTTTCTGTCTATTCTGGTGTTCCACAGGGTTCAAGCCTGGGTCCGTTGCTGTTTAACGTTTATGTCAACGATCTCCCATCTAAGGTTAAGTTTTCAAACTGCCTTTTATATGCGGATGATGTAAAACTTTACAAAGATATAAAATGTGATGGAGACATCGACAAACTACAAAGCGATTTAAATCAATTATACGAATGGAGTATAGAAAATAATTTATATTTCAATATAAAGAAATGTTGCTTCATGAAAATTACACACGGAAGATTCCCTAAAGAACACGTGTACTCTATCAACAACGAATTACTGACGCAGGTTAAATCAATTAATGATCTAGGAGTACGCATCACAAACAATTTGTCGTTTAACCCACACATTTATGACACAATTAATGATGCCTACAAAAAACTGGGCTTCTTAATCCGACACACCAGAGACCTGAATAATATCCAAGCCCTCACACTTTTGTTCAACACACTTGTGAGGTCCAAACTTGATTACGCGTCGGTAATTTGGTCTCCCATTTATAAATCTTATCAAAACCATGTGGAGAAAGTTCAAAAACGTTTCTTACGTTATCTTTACTTTAAAAAATATAACAGGTTTGTTCCTAGCGGCATAATTCACTATAACGATCTCTTGAAAGAATTTAACTTCACTTCATTATTAAACAGACGTATAATAAATGATCAAAAATACCTCCATAGAGTTATCAATAATGTGGTAGATAACAGTTACTTTCTACAACAATTCTCGTTCAATACCCGGAAAGGGAGTTTAAGACACAGACATCTCTTGTTTCTTCCGATTTCTAAAACAGTATTTTATAGAAGCTCACCACTGTTCAGAATGTGCACTACTTATAACGTCACAGTCCATAAATTTCCTGATATTGATCTAGACTTTGCTGTTAGATACAATTATTATGTAAAATTATTGAAGAAGGCACACAGTTAAAGTAATGGTCGCACTATGCTGGGCACTTTGAGTTCAGTTCACTATTCCTGAAGGTTTACCCTATAGGTGTATATATGTACTATACTATATTTATACTTTTTTCTTAGTTAATTTGTGTTTCATTTTAGTGTTTTATTTTATTTAAAATATACGATTTAAAGATAAAGAAAATGTAGGGAAAACTGAAATCTTTTTATATGTCAGTTGCTTTAACGGGTGTCAGTCTAAGTTTGGAGTTATTTCTTTTGTAGATACTAATTCCTAATTTATTTTAAATTTCTGTATTTCTACTTTTTAATTCATTTTTAGATATTAAGTATTTTAGGTTATAGGTCCACTTCGAACCTCAAAAAGTCTACTTCTTAATTAATTTTTAGATATTAAGTATATTCAAACTTGAAAAAGTATTAATGTGCTGTAAATTCCGTTTGCTACTCTACTTGTTAATGATGTTGTATATTTTTATTTTTAGATATTAAGTTCTTTCTAACATTTGTTATTTTTAATAATTAATGCATAGTGACTAAGCCACCTGTAATTGGAGAAACATCTCTGTTGGTGGTATGAAATAAATAAGTAAATAAATAATAATAATAATAACAGTTATTTGATGGAATCCGAGATGTTATTTCAAGAATGGAGCATGCCATTGTTGTTTAAAGGAGCCTAATATCTAGCTCATCGGCCCTTGTTTATAATGAATGGTAGCCTACAGTTTTCAGGTATAATTTGTTATTATATTAAATGTTTTTCTTCACCGACCGTGTGGCTGCGTGATTTGAGTCACGATGATAGTTTGTTCGAACCCCACTGTCGGCAGCCCTGAAGATGGTTTCCCATTTAAACACCAGGCTGTACCTTAATTAAGGCCACGGCCGCTTCCTTTCCACTCCTAGCGCTTTCCTATGCCATCGTCACCATAAGACCTATCTGTTTCGGTGCGACGTACAACAAACTGTATAATATATGTTTTTCTTGAAGTATTTCCTAAGATTATTTTGTCGAGAATTAGTTCTGACGGACGGAAGGACCTCACAGTTATAGAGTAAGCTCAGACAGAAGAGTGCTGGCCATCTGAACTCACGTCGGCAGGTTCGATCCTGGCTCAGTCCGGTGGTAATTAAAAGTGCTCAAATACGTATGCCTTGTGTCGGAAGCTCTACTAACACGCTAAAGAACTCCTGGGAAACAAAATTTCAACAACTCGGCGTCTCGGAAACCCGTGAAAGTAGTTGGTGGGACGTGAAATCAATGGCATTAATTAATAATTTTATTCCTTCCACCTCATGTACTTCACGCGATGAACCTGGAGTAAAGCAATTTGCAGCACAAACACAAACGCGCAATCTCACAGATCACAGACGTTAACTATCACAACATACCTCTGTACGGAACAAGTCAGTGAATGTCTTCTAGTGGATCATTTGCAAAAGATGAGATAGATAGGACAACCTACACTCCACACCGCTCGGTACCGTAATTGTTTCATCGTCCATCATGCAGCACAATCATTTAAGCTATGATTTGTTTGCTTGCATTTCTATCGGAATAGAATATTCAAGTGTCTGGAATTGTGCGGAATTGGCCAAAAATGGAGAAGAGTGAAGCAAAACATACGTCATGAAGTACTGATTCAGTTAATGAGATCAAAATTGTATTAGACTATTTTGTGCTTCGTGCTGCTTGGCCGAGGCGGTACAGACGTTTACAGATAGCCAGGAAGAACGTGAGTTCAATTCCCCTTGAGAAAGTCGAGGCAGTGAAACAAAACGAAATGAGAACGAGGCTAATTCTGCCATTGGGCAGATGACTTGCCGCTCGCTCTCTCTCTCTCTCTCTCTCTCTCTCTCCTCAAGTACCGAGGTTATAAACGGAGGAAGTCATTCATTCCCTCTCCCCCACAGACCTCCTTCCTGACCTGCATGGAGATGACTGCGTTGGTTGGGTTAGTCTAAAACTCGAAATACTGCTCAGCTTAGAACATTGGTCGGTAAGGTTCCATACTGGGCGAGTTCTCGCCCTTCATGATATGTGCGCTGCGGGTCAGTATCTTCCCGATAACACAATCACATAGCAGTTTTCGCAGGCGCAACCACGGTACGCTTGCTATGCCGCAATGGGAGTCTCAGAAGTGCCAGTCAGCAAGGTTAAATATTTGTTTTTAAGGAATTATCTTTCACAGTTGTACCAAAAAAATTCTTCATGGTCAGCGAGTACGGATGCTGGGACTGTATCTTAATTAAGTCCACAGCCGGTTCCTTCCAACTCCGAGGCCTTTCCTATCCCATCGTCGCCATAGGACCTATCTGTGTCGGTGCGACGTAAAGCCCTAGCAAAAAAAAGATACAACGGGTTGTGAGAATTTCTTTTCCCGTAGGACCAAGGGATTTGGCTGTGCGGTTAGAGTCACGCAGCTGTGAACTTGCATTCGGGAGACAGCGCGTTCGATCCCATTGTCGGCAGCCCTGAAGATGGTTTTCCGTGGTTTCTCATTTTTACACCAGGCAAATTCTGGGACTGTACACTAATTAAGGCCACGCCTGCTCCTTTCCCACACCCAGCCCTTTCCTGCCTCATCGTCGTCTGTATCGGTGCGACGTAAAGCAGATTTAAAAAAAGCAAAAAACAATCCGTGAGGACTTGTTCAGCGTGCTGGAAGCGCACAACAATGAGTTGTCAGCCAGGTTCGAACAGTAGGCCAGCACTAATCAACTGCGTCACTTAGGTTTACAGTCTGTAACGCCGTCACACTGCCGTATTACTGAAATTTTCAAACCAAGCAGAACAACAGTGTCATGGTTTTTCTCATTTACTCAGAGATCATTAAATCTAATAATCTAATATTAATCGTTTTATGTCCCACAAACTAATTTTACGATTTTTGGATACGCTGGGATACCCGAATTTAGTCCCGCAGGGGTTCTTTCACATGCCAGTAAATCTACCGACACGAGGCTGACGTGCTTCAGCACCTTCAAATACCACCGGACTGAGCCAGGATAGAGCCTGCCAAGTTGCAGTCAGAAGGCCAGCACCTCAACCGTCTGAGCCACTCAGGCCGGCAATGAATAATTCATTCATTTCGGTGAACTTATTTACAAACAATGTATGACTACGTTCAGTTTTACAGTCACGGTCATCCATTCTTGATATGGAACTTACACCAAGAGAAGGCTACGTTAGCGTTAGCAAGGATGAAGAGAAGTCACTATGAATTGGCTTTTCCCTCCTTCAGGGAGTTCCAAATGTTGTGCTGTAATTGAAGTCTAGACTCAACATGCCTACAGCTAAGGTTCCAAAAAGTTTAAAGTGGGAGAATTCTTGTGGGAGATTGGAGAGAAATGTTTTAGTAACGATAGTGACACACGTTTCTGTAAACTGCGCCAAGTTAAAGTGGAAAGCGCTTTAATGTCTAACAATACTGCAGTACGGCAAAAACACAAGGAGTTTGAATCGAAACGTTGCAGAGAACCGTTAAAGGTATATTCATCCGCATCGAAGGATAAAAAGCATGTGAAATCCGGCGAGAAACTTCCCACACTTATAATATGGACGAGTGTAAAGCACTGGAAATACTTAAGTTGTGTATGAAATTGTATATGATGCTGGATTTAGAATGTTAAAGTATTTCTTGTAATATTTTCTTTCCATAGTTGGTATTAATAGGTAGGTTGGTTTTTACTTTACTTTACCACACTACTGTGAGTTACCATTGCCACCGGGATACTTCCCAGTTGCGATGTATTTGTTAATAATAATAATAATACACAAATGTACAGTACAATTCCATGCGAGGCTCAAGATAAAGACACTAAAACGTTTAAGCAGGCAATATTCTTCCAGAAACATATTGTATAACATACTCCGTGGAAACAATAATAGTCCACATCGATCCACAGCCGCCATGTCTGGCCTTCAAGAAAACAGTCTTCATGAACGACACTTCGGCCTCAGAATACCGTTCACACATCAGAAAGATATAATAATGTAAATACCCAGGGTAATGAATCCGTCAGGATGTCAAAAATGACAGCATTTAAAGAAAGGGTGGGGAAAATGGATACAGCTTACAACTTATGTAGGAGGGTTTACCAAAAGAAATCAATATTAGTGAATACAAAACTGCGACAATGAATGATAAAAAAGGAAAACCTACAACCTGTTTTCCAGTCAGTGACCGGGTCAGGGATGGAATGAATAAAGACCCCAATTTTGCGGCGAGGATAGGAGTTGTGCCGGCTGCCGAAGCCTGTCGCACTCCTTCGGGGCAATGATTAATGAATGACAGATGACATGAAATTATGTTGGAAAGTGTTGCTGGAATTACAGATGATAGGGAAAACCGGAGTACCCAGGGAAAAACCTGTCCCGCCTCAGTTTTGTCCAGCACAAGTCTCACATGGAGTGACCGGGATTTGAACCACGGAACCCAGCGGTGAGAGACCGTCGCGCTGCCGCCTGAGCCACGGAGGCTCTACAAAACTGCGACACTGTGTTACAATAATTTCGGGGTTCGGGGGATACACTGAAGACAATGAGTTGGGATACAGTGCCATATCTGAAGTACTTATTTGATTATTGTTTAGTTGAAGGAGCTATACCAAATGAATGGAGAGTTGCTATAGTAGCCCCTGTGTATAAAGGAAAGGGTGATAGACATAAAGCTGAAAATTACAGGCCAGTAAGTTTGATATGCATTGCATGTAAGCTTTGGGAAAGCATTCTTTCTGATTATATTAAACATGGTTGAAAAATTAATAACTGGTTTGATAGAAGGCAGTTTGGATTTAGGAAAGGTTATTCTACTGAAGCTCAACTTGTAGGATTCCAGCACGATACAACAGATATTCTGGATTCAGGAGATCAATTCGTCTGTATCGCGATTGACCTGTCTAAGGCATTTGATAGTGTAGAGCATCTGCGACTACTGGCAAAAATGAGTGCAAGTGGACATAAGAAAAGAGTGACTGAATGGGTGGCTACGTTTCTAGAAAACAGAACTCAGAGAGTAGGCAAAGCTTTACCTGCCCCTGTAACAATTAAGAGGGGAATTCCTCAAGGCAGTATTATTGAATATTTATGTTTCCTTATATGTACCAATGATATGTGTAAAGTAGTGGAATCAGAGATAAGGCTTTTTGCAGATGATGTTATTCTGTACAGAGTAATAAATAAGTTACAAGATTGTGAGCAATTGCAAAATGACCTTGATAATGTTGTGAGAGGCAATGCTATGATTCTAAACGAGGTTAAAAGTTACGTTGTGAGTTTCATAAATAGGAAAAGTCCTCTCAATGTTAGTTACCGCGTTGATGGGGTGAAAGTTCCTTTTGGGGATCATTGTAAGTACCTAGGTGTTAATATAAGGAAAGATCTTCACTGGGGTAATCACATGAAAGAAAGATTGTAAATAAAGGGTACAGATATCTGCACAGGGTTTTGAGGGTATCTACGGGTAGCAGTAAGGATGTAAAGGAGAGGGCATATAAGTCTCTGGTAAGACCCCAACTGGAGTATGGTTCCAGTGTATGGGACCCTCACCAGGATTACGTGATTCAAGAACTGGAAAAAATCCAAAGAAAAGCAACTCGATTTGTTCTGGGTGATTTCCGACAAAAGAGTAGCATTACAATAATGTCGCTAAGTTTGGGCTGGGAAGATTTGGGAGAAAGGAGACGAGCTGCTCGATTAAATGGTATGTTCCGAGCTGTCAGAGGAGAGATGGCGTGGGAGGACATCAGTAGACGAATAAGTTTGAGTGGTGTCTTTAAAAGTAGGGAAGATCACAATATGAAGATAAAGTTGGAATTCTAGAGGACAAATTGGGGCAAATATTCGTTTATAAGGAGGGGAGTTAGGGATTGGAATAACTTACCAAGGGAAATGTTCAATAATTTTCCAATTTCTTTGCGATCATTTAAGAAAAGGCTAGGAAAACAACAGATAGGGAATCTGCCAACTGGGCGCCTGCCCTAAATGCAGATCAGTACTGATTGATTGATTGATTGATTGATTGATTGATTGATAAAAACTGTACTCAAAAACTCCTGCCAAACAATCTCTGTCGCCCAAAAATTATTGTTTCACTACCCCCTCAGCCGTCGGCGGCCCTGTCTCTACATCTGACGAGCGATACCGGAGTGGGGAATGGGCCCACTCCACTCTACAGAAGACTCCTTCTGAACGGCGCGTTGGAGCTCCATCTATCCGGCAAGGGCTGAGGTGCGGTAACTCTATCGTCAACCCATCTGGGGACTGAACATGTACATCTAATCTGCGGCGACCATCACCTTGACTACCTCTCACAGTAGCGGGAGAGGGTGCATCTGAGGGAACTTGGGGGGGGCGGGTCCAGCGACCTCACCTGGGTATCGGCAGCGGCGGCAGGTCTTGCCGTCAAACTCAATCGGCATATCTAAGAATTCTACGATTGCCAAAAGACTTCAAATATGGTTTTCAAAATTAATTTTCTAAAAACGGAATTTCAGAAAAAATATCTCCTATAAAAATTTCTATGTACAAGTCTTCTTCTGTCAATTTTATTCTGTGTCACCCCGAGGAAGGACCTTTGGAGAGGGGTGGGGAGGTCTGTAACGGGAGGTACACCTCAACTCCGCCCATTCAAAAGAAGCGCCTTTAGGAACGCTATCTCTCTAACAAAACGTGAAACTGCTACTGCATGAAGTTGGGATATTAATCAGAAGATGTCACGGTCATTTCTAAGTTTCCTAAACTGAATGGATTCATTTCGTTTTGTTTTGGTGTACATCAAAATGTTTGAAATTTTCTCCATAGATGTCTCTACAAAAACTGTGGCCATGCACTCTGGTGCAAGACGGAAGATTAGTGATTTAAAGAAGTTTTGTGTTCTTATGTTTCCCAACTAAACAAAAGGTTTGCTACACTTCTTTCTCACTATGCCAGTTTTGAATCTGACCAATCACAATTTTTCTGCAATTATTTTTCGGCCTATCACAGGCTTCTTGTTGGTTTTTGGGTGTAACTTTTGATTGGTAGGGTGTGTCCGGATTAGTCCAAAACCCCCTAGAACCGTCCCCTCGCGTAAATAAGCTGCGGCCTTTCAGGCTACCTTGTCTCTGGATCACCGAATTTCTGAGAGAGTGGGTGTTAAGTCAGGAGGCGGAGCGCCTCATTCTTCGCCAGGCAGATCAACAGCCAAGGTAATGACCACCAGTCTTATTTTTCTGTAGCTACCTCCGCAGACTTACACAAGGGGAAGATTCAAATTTCTAACTATGTAACCACCTTTTCCTAAAATGTAAATTTATTTTCGGCTAATGTAAAATTTCACAAAGTCTTAAACTGTAAATCGGGGATGGAGAGTGCGTTACCTTCTGGAGTGACCCTTCAATTTAATTTGAAGTGATTGTGATTTTGTAACCTTTTTCTCTCTTCTGTAAAAAGTTAAATTAACCTCCATTCTAGTCACCTCAGTAGCTTGGGATTGGCCTCTGCATCATCGGGCCGAGAGCCCAATTAGGGTTTTAAATTTTCTGGGAGTGCTAGTGTATGTCTCCATTCATTTTGTGTTCGGGCCAGTAATTCAACCTGTTCTTTTTCCACGAAGGCCTAGTAATTGGGGTACTAGTTACCCCTGTCTAAAATAGTAACTTGTAGTTTGGGCCTAGAGAGGCCGGAAACTGTATGCGTTTGTGTAATGTTGCCTTGAGTAGGCTGTAAGAAATTAGGAGCACAGTCTCCTTGGTTAAAGTGGGGGGGGGGCAGGAAAGCTCTTTTCTGTGATATCTAATTCAACTCTAATATTGAGAGGTAACTCTGGAAGGCTGTAAATTTGTCGGAGCAAAGTGCTCTTGCTTTGGGAGATCTATCCCTATCTATGTAAACACTAATTGGTGATACTGTAAAGTGGAAATTAGGGGCTTGAAGCCCAAACCTGTTAAATTCTCTAATCTTGGGCTTTCGAATTATTTGTATCTCTATTGCTATTTTGAACTTGATTACCAGTACCTGAAAATATTGCTTGTTAAGTTTGAGATTATAAAAGAAATAAAACCTTTATTTAAAGTTTCAAATTAATTTTTTATATAGTAGTTAGACCCATTCACCACCAGCACCTTCTGCTCCACGGAATTCCCGGAACGCATATTATACCACCCGCATGTAGGGAAAATTCCGGCAATTCGATGTATCTTAAACTGTATAGCTATTTTAAAATAACAAATGCATTGAAGAGAACCAAGTGAATGGAGAAACAAAACTCTTCTTTACATCATTTGAGACAATAAATTACCAAGAAATAGGTCGTAATTTTATATGACTGTTGGTACTGTGATCAAACTCACGGGACATACAGTTTTACGTGGCTGTTAACAGCGTATTCATAGCTACATGACACTCAGTTTTACGTAACTGTTAACATCGTACTCATACCTACATGACACCCAGATTCACGTGACTGTTAACATCGTACTCATACCTACATGACACCCAGTTTTACGTGACTGTTAACATCGTACTCATACCTACATGACACCCAGTTTTACGTGACTGTTAACATCGTACTCATAGTTACATGACACCCAGTTTTACGTGACTGTTAACATCGTACTCATACCTACATGACACCCAGTTTTACGCGACTGTTAACATCGTACTCATAGCTACATGACACTCAGTTTTACGTAACTGTTAACATCGTACTCATAGCTACACGACACTCAGTTTTACGTGACTGTTAACATCGTACTCATAGCTACATGACACCCAGTTTTAACTGACTGTTAACATCGTACTCATAGCTACACGACACCCAGTTTTACGTAACTGTTAACATCGTACTCATACCTACATGACACCCAGTTTTACGTAACTGTTAACATCGTACTCATAGCTACATGACACTCAGTTTTAACTGACTGTTAACATCGTACTCATACCTACATGACACCCAGTTTTAAGTGACTGTTAACATCGTACTCATAGCCACGGGACACCCAGTTTTACGCGACTGTTAACATCGTACTCATAGTTACATGACACCCAGTTTTACGTGACTGTTAACATCGTACTCATAGCTACACGACACTCAGTTTTACGTAACTGTTAACATCGTACTCATAGCTACATGACACTCAGTTTTAACTGACTGTTAACATCGTACTCATAGCTACACGACACCCAGTTTTACGTAACTGTTAACATCGTACTCATAGCTACATGACACTCAGTTTTACGTAACTGTTAACATCGTACTCATAGCTACATGACACCCAGTTTTACGTGACTGTTAACATCGTACTCATAGCTACACGACACCCAGTTTTACGTGACTGTTAACATCGTACTCATAGCTACACGACACCCAGTTTTACGTAACTGTTAACATCGTACTCATAGCTACATGACACTCAGTTTTAACTGACTGTTAACATCGTACTCATAGCTACACGACACCCAGTTTTACGTAACTGTTAACATCGTACTCATACCTACATGACACCCAGTTTTACGTAACTGTTAACATCGTACTCATAGCTACATGACACTCAGTTTTACGTGACTGTTAACATCGTACTCATAGCTACACGACACTCAGTTTTACGTGACTGTTAACATCGTACTCATAGCTACATGACACTCAGTTTTACGTAACTGTTAACATCGTACTCATAGCTACATGACACCCAGTTTTACGTGACTGTTAACATCGTACTCATAGCTACACGACACTCAGTTTTACGTGACTGTTAACATCGTACTCATAGCTACACGACACCCAGTTTTACGTAACTGTTAACATCGTACTCATACCTACATGACACCCAGTTTTAACTGACTGTTAACATCGTACTCATACCTACATGACACCCAGTTTTAAGTGACTGTTAACATCGTACTCATAGCTACACGACACTCAGTTTTACGTAACTGTTAACATCGTACTCATACCTACATGACACCCAGTTTTAACTGACTGTTAACATCGTACTCATACCTACATGACACCCAGTTTTAAGTGACTGTTAACATCGTACTCATAGCTACACGACACCCAGTTTTACGTAACTGTTAACATCGTACTCATACCTACATGACACCCAGTTTTACGTAACTGTTAACATCGTACTCATAGCTACATGACACTCAGTTTTACGTGACTGTTAACATCGTA
This sequence comes from Anabrus simplex, assembly GCF_040414725.1. Classification (NCBI taxonomy): domain Eukaryota; kingdom Metazoa; phylum Arthropoda; class Insecta; order Orthoptera; family Tettigoniidae; genus Anabrus; species Anabrus simplex. The sequence goes on along the minus strand of NC_090266.1, from coordinate 41,707,701 downwards.
CTCATAGCTACACGACACTCAGTTTTACGTGACTGTTAACATCGTACTCATAGCTACATGACACTCAGTTTTACGTAACTGTTAACATCGTACTCATAGCTACATGACACCCAGTTTTACGTGACTGTTAACATCGTACTCATAGCTACACGACACTCAGTTTTACGTAACTGTTAACATCGTACTCATACCTACATGACACCCAGTTTTACGTAACTGTTAACATCGTACTCATAGCTACATGACACTCAGTTTTAACTGACTGTTAACATCGTACTCATAGCTACACGACACCCAGTTTTACGTGACTGTTAACATCGTACTCATAGCTACATGACACTCAGTTTTACGTGACTGTTAACATCGTACTCATAGCTACACGACACCCAGTTTTACGTAACTGTTAACATCGTACTCATACCTACATGACACCCAGTTTTAACTGACTGTTAACATCGTACTCATACCTACATGACACCCAGTTTTAAGTGACTGTTAACATCGTACTCATAGCTACACGACACTCAGTTTTACGTAACTGTTAACATCGTACTCATACCTACATGACACCCAGTTTTAACTGACTGTTAACATCGTACTCATACCTACATGACACCCAGTTTTAAGTGACTGTTAACATCGTACTCATAGCTACACGACACTCAGTTTTACGTGACTGTTAACATCGTACTCATAGCTACACGACACCCAGTTTTACGTAACTGTTAACATCGTACTCATACCTACATGACACCCAGTTTTACGTGACTGTTAACATCGTACTCATAGCTACACGACACTCAGTTTTACGTGACTGTTAACATCGTACTCATAGCTACACGACACCCAGTTTTACGTAACTGTTAACATCGTACTCATACCTACATGACACCCAGTTTTAACTGACTGTTAACATCGTACTGCTACACGACACCCAGTTTTAAGTGACTGTTTACATCGTACTCATAGCTACATGACACCCAGTTTTAACTGACTATTAACATCGAACTCATAGGTACATTACACCCAGTTTAACTGACTGTTAACATCGTACTCATAGGTACATTACACCCAGTTTAACTGACTGTTAACATCGTACTCATAGTTACATGACACCCAGTTTTAACTGACTGTTAACATCGTACTGCTACACGACACCCAGTTTTAACTGACTGTTTACATCGTACTCATAGCTACATGAACCCAGTTTTACGTGACTGTTAACATCGTACTCATTGCCACATGACACCCAGTTTTACGTGACTGTTAACATTGTACTCATAGCTACGAGACACCCAGTTTTACGTGACTGTAAACATCGTACTCATAGCTACGAGACACCCAGTTTTACGTGACTGTTAACATCGTACTCATAGTTAAATGACACCCAGTTTTAACTGACTATTAACATCGAACTCATAGGTACATGACACCCAGTTTTAACTGACTGTTAACATCGTACTGATACACGACACCCAGTTTTACGTGACTGTTAACATCGTACGCACAGCTAGATGACACCCAGTTTTAAGTGACTGTTAACATCGTACGCATAGCCACGGGACACCCAGTTTTACGCGACTGTTAACATCGTACTCATAGTTACATGACACCCAGTTTTAACTGACTGTTAACATCGTACTGCTACACGACACCCAGTTTAACTGACTGTTAACATCGTACTCATAGTTACATGAGACCCAGTTTTAACTGACTGTTTACATCGTACTCATAGCTACATGACACCCAGTTTTAACTGACTGTTAACATCTTACTCATAGTTACATGACACCCAGTTCTACGTGACTATTAACATCGTACTCATAGCTACGGGACACCCAGTTTTACGTGACTGTTCCTATCGTACTCATAGCTACGGGACACCCAGTTTTACGTGACTGTTGACATCGTACTCATAGCTTCGGGACACCCAGTTTTACGTGACTGTTAACATCGTACTCATTGCCACATGACACCCAGTTTTACGTGACTGTTAACATCGTACTCATAGCTACGGGACACCCAGTTTTACGTGACTATTAACATCTTACTCATAGCTACATGACACCCAGTTTTTCGTGACTGTTCCTATCGTACTCATAGCTACATGACACCCAGTTTTACGTGACTGTAAACATCGTACTCATAGCTACGAGACACCCAGTTTTACGTGACTGTAAACATCGTACTCATAGCTACGAGACACCCAGTTTTACGTGACTGTAAACATCGTACTCATAGCTACGAGACACCCAGTTTTACGTGACTGTAAACATCGTACTCATAGCTACATGACACCCAGTTTTACGTGACTGTAAACATCGTACTCATAGCTACGAGACACCCAGTTTTACGTGACTGTAAACATCGTACTCATAGCTACGAGACACCCAGTTTTACGTGACTGTAAACATCGTACTTATAGCTACGAGACACCCAGTTTTACGTGACTGTAAACATCGTACTCATAGGTACATGACACCCAGTTTTAACTGACTGTTAACATAGTACTCATAGTTAAATGACACCCAGTTTTAACTGACTATTAACATCGAACTCATAGGTACATGACACCCAGTTTTAACTGACTGTTAACATCGTACTGATACACGACACCCAGTTTTACGTGACTGTTAACATCGTACGCACAGCTAGATGACACCCAGTTTTAACTGACTATTAACATCAAACTCATAGTTACATGACACCCAGTTTTAACTGACTGTTAACATCTTACTCATAGGTACATTACACCCAGTTTAACTGACTGTTAACATCGTACTCATAGGTACATTACACCCAGTTTTAACTGACTGTTAACATCGTACTCATAGTTACATGACACCCAGTTTTAACTGACTATTAACATCGAACTCATAGGTACATGACACCCAGTTTTAACTGACTGTTAACATCGTACTGATACACGACACCCAGTTTAACTGACTGTTAACATCGTACGCACAGCTAGATGACACCCAGTTTTACGCGACTGTTAACATCGTACTCATAGCCACGGGACACCCAGTTTTACGCGACTGTTAACATCGTACTCATAGTTACATGACACCCAGTTTTACGCGACTGTTAACATCGTACTCATAGTTACATGACACCCAGTTTTAACTGACTGTTAACATCGTACTCATAGTTACATGACACCCAGTTTTAACTGACTATTAACATCGAACTCATAGGTACATGACACCCAGTTTAACTGACTGTTAACATCTTACTCATAGGTACATTACACCCAGTTTAACTGACTGTTAACATCGTACTCATTGCCACATGACACCCAGTTTTACGTGACTGTTAACATCGTGATTGTAGCTACGGGACATACAGTTTTATGGCACTGTTGACATCGTGGTCATAGCAAGGCGGTATTCAGTATTACGATGAATACGAACCACATGAGCATGAATCCACATTCCAAAAGTGCCACTTGCTCTGGCCGGTATTCAGGCCACTGCCACCTTGGTGAGAAACCTGTGACGATACCACTCATCTACCAGGCATTGCTGCACGTAGAATAATAAAGGAGCTTTGGACAAAGATCACAATGAATCATCATATATGTAGGTCATCAAGAAATTAAGTTTCCCTACTTCGTTTCTTGTAAAATAAACGTATTTGGTCGGGAAATAGAAGCATGCCAGACAGACCTATGATGTAGCAATCATATATCGACCGGAAAAGTCTCACCTGGTGTCAATTGCGCAGCAGCAGAGGCTGAAAATTACGGCTCGTATTCTCTCCCCCGCCGCCTGTGAAGTTCGGTCTGTGATCATCCTTTTACGGAAAATGCGACGGGCCATTCAAAAAGAGAGGCATGTAATCTCAGTGCAGGTGTTGTACTGCTCAACCATGTACGGCTCGGCGCTCAGCAACTCTCCTGCAGGAGTTCGGCTGGGAGGTGTTTGAGCATCCATCGTACAGCCTGTCCTTGCTCTCAGTGATTTTCATCTTTTCTTGCAACTCAATAAATTTCTGTCTACCTGTCATCATTTTCACACGGACGAAAAGCTGAAGACGAACGTCATACGCTGGTTTCATTCCCAGGCTGCAGACTTCTACGACAACAGCCTCAATTCTGGTGGTGATATAGCTCCAACATTGCTGTATCGGGTGCCAAAATCATGTGACTGCTGTGTGTTGTCTTTTTCTAAAAGGGAAACTTAAATTATGGATGCCCCGCTCCATGGCTAAATGGTTAGCGTGCTCTCCTTTGGTCACAGGGGTCCTGGGTTCGATTCCCGGCAGAGTCGGGAATTTTAGCTATCATTTGCTAATTTCTCTGGCACGGGGGCTTGGTGTATGTGTCGTCTTCATCACTATTTCATTCTCATCACGACGCGCAGGTCGCCTATGGGTGTCAAATAAAAAGACCTGCACCTGGTGAGCCGAACATGTCTTCGGACACTCCCGGCACTAAAAGCCATACGCCATTTTATTTTCAATTCTGGATGGCCCCCGTCTACTAATGGCGTGTGGCCTCCGAAGAGACATGGTGCAGGTCTTTCGAGTTGACGCCTTACAGACGAGCTGCGCGTCTGTGATGATGGAGCCTTATTTGTGATGAATTCTAGTGCACACACATCCAGCCCCGAGTCAATGGAATTTACCAATGAAGGTTAAAATTCCCGACCCGACCGGGAATCTAACCGGGGACCCACCGGGCCGAAGGCCTACACGCTAACCATTTAGCCATGGACCCGGACAATCACCAAATGAATTAGCATATATAACATAAGTCCCATTTACATTCTACCACAACGAGTGGAATGTTTTGAATGCAAAGTCTGACACGTGAAACAGGTTTTCATATTTGTTATGTTTAAAAATGCTTGCAATTCGCTACTGGAATTTTATGCATGAACAAATAGTGTGGAATTCCATTAGCGTATACTAATATTGAGTACAATTATCTGTTGATATACTGCACATTTTAATGATGCTGATCAATTATTTAATTCGTGCCGTATTTATAAAGCATTCTGTAAATACTGACAGCCTTAATGAAGGCTAACATGTCAAAAATGATCCACGGAAGTTAATTCATAATGAGACGTGTGTGCGTAGTTTAGAGGTCGAAATGAAATTTGCAGATAACTGATTGGGGCTGGAGCATGTATCGTGGCCGCAGCGGAGAGCTATAACAGTGCTGCTCTCATCCTTCGTGACAGAGATGGAAGTCGAACCTTGGAAAACAGAGCGAGAAGGTGCTCTGCTAGCCCCTACACCAGCGTTGTTCGCTCTCGTTGTGCCACAACCTGGGCTCTGCACGCACAAGAGAGCATGTGTTCTACACCTATTATTATTAAAACAATTACGTATAATTACACTCATTAAAGAGAAGTGATCAGTGCTTACTCTTGTGTTTCTCTCGTCCATGCGAAGGAGAAGGTGGACGCTTTAAAATTAGACCTTTTCTCTTTTTGTTACTATTTGCTTTACGTCACACCGACACAGATAGGTCTTGCGGCGATGATGGGATATGGAATGCCTAGAAGTGGGAAGGAAGCGGCCGTGTCCTTAATTAAGGTACAGCCCCCAGTATTTGCCTGATGTGAAAATGAAAAAAAAGGAAAACCATCTTCAGGCCTGCCGACAGTGGGGTTCAAACCAACTATCTCCTGAATGCCAGCTAGATGACGGAAACCGCACGGTGACTCACTTGACAATTGGTTTCTTCAGTCTGTGGAGAGTGGTGAATTAAATTCTGAATAAGTGCTCTTTCAAGATGAGGCGTGGCTTTATTTGTATGGGCGTGCAAATGTGTAAATAACCGGGATTGCTCACGTGAGAATCCGAGAATCATTAATGACCTTAAAATAGGAGTTTGGTGTGCTTTCAATGCTAGAAGAATTGTTGGGTCATGCTTTAACAGAACAGCCCCCATCTGCTACATGGACACAGCCCTCCTACCTGTGTCGGCGCGACGCATAACAGATCGTAAAGAAAACAATTGCAATAATGTTTTCTTGCGGCTTAAAATTTGCACTTTCGTGATTAAGTAAATTTCACCTTTCTTGCCGTCCGCCGTGCAGAAGAACATAAAACCTCACTTTACAGAGCCAGTTCCCTTAAAGATCTGGGGCGAGACTGCTCAAGACTTTTAAGAAAGTCCTTGAAGTTTTTCGTTAGTTATAACAGTTGGTTGTTTAACTGGAGCTTTGTTTAGCACTGAACTCACAGTTTTGAAATTATTCGCAATTAATACAACTTCTAAGTTTCCTAGTATATCGAAACAACGAACATACACTAGAACAAACCTGTAAAAACACATACAGCGAACAATGAATGGCGCGTTTCGTTTTGCAAGAACATCCTCAGATTCTAAGTGACTTGGATCGAGCGCTCCATGAAATATTTCGCGGAGTTCCCTTCTCACTATTCCCAGCAGTTTCGTGCTTTAAACACGAAAATACGCTCTTCAACAAGTTCGCAAACCATGAAACGCACCAAACTAATCAATTACTGCTGTATAAGAAACAAGTACGCTGTACAGGAGCCGAGATCATGACATCACTGGGTGAGCTACAGTATATTGGCATTGGCGTAATTCAGCGGTGGCAAGAGGTCACAGTCCCCTCTCGAATATTATGAAGGAAACGAAATTTTCGTAATATTACAGACATAGAATACATAATTTACAAGCAGACCGTACGTTTTCGTTACTATGTTTAATTTAGCTCAATGACACAAAATTATCTTTGCAATATTATTTTTGCAGAGAAGTATTTGAAAAGTATGTTCAGGTTCATTTTTGAATTATCTAAAAGGAATTACAGTTCCAATGAATTCCGCAATTTGTGAGAAATCTTTTTCATGCTTGGTCCGTTAAAAACATAATGCAGAAACGCAATATCCCAGGAGAGATTTTTCTCTTTGCCTATCAGAAAGAGTACTGAAGTTGCCTTTTCAAAAATAGTTAATGACTTTAATTCAAATCGAAAGATAAAACTTCATTTTGTGTAAAAATACGATGCGTGAACAGATTATGTAAAAATAAATTTTTGATTTTTCCGTGCAGTCTACTTGATTCTTACTTTTACGGATAAGAACAGGCCAAGTAACAGGTAAATTTAAAGTAGGTCCACTATTTAATTCTCTGTGAATGTTATTTACTTTACAGAGATTTGATTAATATATTAAAATTATTAACGTAGAATATTAATGAAAGATAAAGACTATTAGGAATAATTTTGTGGTCGCAAATTGCTCTCAAAAGGGGCCCGTGGTCCCCGGTAATCCCTGCCATCCCAATCAACATGGTCACATAACGCCTATGTGTATACCTATTGGTCAGGCGGCTCGCCCATACATGGCACTGTAGCAGTCCGCTCCTCACTAGCTGGAGAGAAGAAAGGATTCACTTTCGCCAACCTAAGTCTCTTAATATGTCCTTCAATACAGTTCACATAGTGGTCGATACTAGCAAAGAACTCAAAGCTATTAACCACTCACCAATTCCCAATGGAGTTTCTAAATTCGGAGTGTTTTACTCGATCTGGTTCCCAGAGGAAAAATTCTACTTGAAAAATGAATTCGTTGTAATCCCCTGGTGGCACAGATATCCAATTAGTATTTCCCATTCTCGTTAGCTTTCAGAACTTCCCCCACATTCACCCATTACCTTCTCGTATCCTCTTGCGCTATATTCAATTCTTATATTGAAAACGGTTTGATTAAGGTATGCTCTTGATATAATATGTATTTCCCGCTGATTTAACGTAATAAGAATGCATTCACAGTCGTAGAAATTTCTATTATCAACGTTTAATTTTTCTAAATGGTGACATAAATTCATCTCTACGCTTAATTTCTCAATCTCCACAATTTTGGAAAGATTACCACCGTACAACATATGTCACTTAACGAGCACGTGACGTTTAGTGAAATGTAAGAAGGGGACAGGTCGTTGAAGACAGGCCGCACAGAAACGAGACAATGAACAATCGATTGTTTACCATTTAAACAATTTCTTGTATCAATATACTTCTTTAAATGTCTCCCTCGACTTCTCTTACTCTCCATGGCCTAGACCAGTATTCTCCCAGGTAAACTATCCTCCTCCATTCGCCTCACATGACCGCATCATCGAAACCAATTAATGCGAACTGCTTAATCCAAAGAGTTTATTCTTTTATCTAATCATACTCAAAGCCATTGCCCTTGGCTAGGATCGAACCTGGTGTCTTGGGAACAGAAGGACAAAGACTGACTGCGTCACTGAAGACAGCTTTTTAAATGAGATGCGATAAAGCATTCGCATAACTGAGTGACTTCCTCAGGAGAACGAAGTCGACTTGAAGAGAGTTGTTAAAAACGGCCACTGGTGACTGTGCCCAAAGCTCTTCGTCCTCTCGCCACGCCGAGAGTAAGATGGCAGCGAGTATGGGGCGACACTGTGCTAGTGCTGATGTCGTGTCGCACAACACACGATGTGATGTGATCTCCGTACAGGCCATGAAGGCCCTTGGAGGGGTAGAGTGGTTAGCTCTGCGCCTGACCGCCTTTGCCTCTAGGAAGTAACCTGGTACTCATTTTTGGTGTAGGCTGAGTGAACCCCAGGGCCGGAAGTGGAAATCTCATTTCTTAAATTTTTTGACTTCCTGGCGGCGAATCGAACCTACGTCTTTCCGGGTGAATCGAGCACGCCTTTACCGCCTCGGCCGGGCAGCCCATTTATTATTATTATGATTATTATTAATATAAAATACTACCTTTTGTTCTTTATCTCGTTATTCTCATGGGCGAAGTGAACTCGTGTCTTCGACCCGATGTGTTGCAGCTCTTTTCAGGCACACCCCCAATGGAGGTGAGCTGCAGGTACCATTTGAACCACATACCAGCCTCCTGCCATGTTTAAATTTCTGGCAGTACCGGGAATCGAACCCTGGCCTCCGAGGACGGCAGCTAATAACACTAACCGTTACACTACGGAGGCGGACGTTTGTTCTGGTGAGCCTATGGAATAAATTGTAATGGTTATATGTTCCACTAACTATTTTTAAGGTTTTTAGAATTGCGTTTATTGAATAAAAACATTTGGAAGAGAAGAGAGCTTTTACACTCGGACATAGCCATGTGGTAGCCGGCATAAATCGCACTTCCTGCACTGCTAGGCTTTGTCTCTACTCCCTGAACCCACTGTTGTTGCGTCATCTTCCCTAAACTGTACGTTTTCTGATGGCATTTCAGTTTGCCATAACGGTAGACCATTCAGCGTAGGACAACCTATGAACCCTAGTTCTGAGTTGCCTCGGTGCAGAAAATGGTAGTGGACAGCAAAGTAAATTAATTTAAAATACGCTATTCATTTGTTTCAACATTTCTATTCTTGTCTTATAAACTCATTTGTGTAGATCAACATTACACAACATTAAAGGTTAAGTGCAGGGATTTTGTGAAGGAGATTTCTGTCACGGAATTGAACAGATTGTTAGTTTTGCCTGGGCAATTATTGTACAGTGGACAAATACGTACTTCCAGACAAGAGCGGACGCGATGAGGACCATGGCGACGAGCAGCACAGAACACACGACGATAACAGCCAGGGACGGGATGGCGGGGCTGCTATGGAACTCCGCGTCTATCACCTGCAACAACGCAACATGAACATATTACATCTCTATGGCCGCAATATACATGGAGCACAATCGAATTCCCCATAACTGGTGCATGGTGAAGGTAGGAAGGGTGTAATCCAGTATGGGAGGGTCGGGGAGGCCAGGTTTATGCAAAACACTGAAATACCACAGACATGGGGCCTCGTCCAAATTCACGAAAAACATCAAAGATATCAACAATGTGTTCCTCACAATAACATACCAGATATTTCGACGAAGTGTCCAGTTAATCTCAAGTCTTCCAATGAAGTATATAGCCTGTCTGAGATCTACCACATTTTACGTTTTCGTTGTTGCAAGAACTAGGACACTTTTTTCTCTTTATGATGAAAATAGTCTCCTGAATGTTAATTAGGTTAAGAATTATTTTTAACAATGTTCGTAATATATTACAATATGTTACTGCACTGTCCCAAGTAAGCCGCTTTAACAACAACAACAACAACAACAACAACAACAAGAATACAATTACCTTACACCAATAATCTCAGTTTTCACTATGATCCTGACCTCACGATTCATTACAGTTTACTGTTTTCACAACGGATTCCAGACTCATTCCCAAACGAAGAACAAAAAGCCCCCATTACGCAAATGTTCAAGTCTAACAAGGCACCAGACAGACATCAATGATCAACTACCATATCGTTACGTGCCGGCCCCCTTCGGTATTTCCTGTCAGGGATTAGCGAGTCGAATCGGGGACCTCACAACCTGTCTGAGGACATGCCGCGGCCTCTTCCTCCATTGTTCCGTTCGTCCAGTTTCCCCGTGTGCGTTCTCGAACATGAAACGAGAATGTTCCGTCTCTGGCTGAGTTCTGAGATTCTAGTACTATATCATCAGGATATAGAATGAATGAATGAATGAATGAATGAATGAATGAATGAATGAATGAATCAATCAATCAATCAATCAATCAATCAATCAATCAATCAATCAATCAATCAATCATCTGCATTTAGGGCTGCCGCCCAAGTGGCAGATTCCCTATCTGCTGTATACCAATCCTTTGCTTAAATAATTTCATACAATTTAGAAATTTATCAAACATCTCCCTTGGTAAATTATTCCAATCTCTAATTCCTCTTTCTAAAAGGAATATTTTCCCCAATTTGAATTCCAGATTGCGATCTTTCCTACCTTTTAAAACACCACTCAACCTTATTTTCTACAAATGTAATTCCGCGCCATCTCTCCACTGACATATTGGAACATACCGATTAGTCGAGCAGCTCGTCTCCTTTCTTTCAAGTCTTCCCAGTCTAAACTTGGCAACATTTTCGTAACGCTGCTCTTTTGTCGGAAATCACCCAGAAAAATCGAGTTGTTTTCCTTTAGATATTTTCCAGGTCTCGAATTAAGTAATTTTGCGAGTGTGACCATACACTGGAAACATACTCTAGTTGGGGTCGTACCAGAGACTTGTATGCCCTCTCCTTTACATCCTTATTACCACTCCTAAATACTCTTATAATGTGAAGAAATGTGTAATCTTTATTTACAATCCCGTTTATGTCATTAGCCAAAAGAAAATCATTCCGGAGGCGAGACGCGAACAGTCAGTTCAATAGTTGGAGTCGGGCAGTGCCGGCAATTGCTGCTGTTTCGAGGTGTCAAGTGTGTGGTGGGTGTTCCACCAGAGACAGCGTGCAGAACAGCTTGTGCGTGTAGAGTTGTTGTCGTTGTTCTGAGGAATATCGCAATGCTCGTTACCGCTGTTCAGCTGTTGTTATTTAGTTGTCATTGTTAAGTAGTTCATTGTGTGGAGCTGCCACGTGCATTGACTGTGTCGACTGAGTGAGTGGCGGACTCTACCTGGAGTCGTGCCAAAGAACAGTTGTCGTGTGTTGTTGTGGTGTTCAAACCTGTCTGTGTGCAGGTACTCCGTGCAAAGTGACTGAGCGTTCGGAGCGAACGTGAAAGGAGGAGCCTGTCAATAATATAGCCCGTACCAGGTAAAGACTGCCCAGCTGGAGTCCTGGAGTGCTGACCATAATTGTGTGTGCACTAACTGGGGCACAATGAAACAAATTGGATCGATAAAACAGATAGTGTTTTATTCGTAACAAAAGTGTCGCGGTGTGTCCTCGGGGTGGCTGAGAGGTCTCCGGTCTGGTTTACCGATTCCGTGCAGGAAATACAAAGGGAGCTAGGGCAGGGCTGGCACGTAAAGATATTTTATTAGCACAAACGAGGAAACTGCCGGATTCCTGTTCAGAATAACCCATTCTGTCACGCTGTGGACAGCCTGCGTTATGACAACAGGCGCGCAGCATTGTTCTCGTATCTTGACTGATCATCTTACCATGTTTCATTCCAGTTGGTGCTTTAACTCTTTCATGGTTAATTTAAAATTGCAGCAAATATCACCATAATTAAGCAAGTAAATATCGTTTGAAGGCAGCCCTGAATATGGTCTTCCGTGGTTTCCTATTTTCACACCAGACAAATGCTGGGGTTGTACGTTAATTAAAGACACGGCCGCTTCTTTCCCGCTCCTAGCCCTTTCCAATACCATCGCCACCATAAGACCTGTCTGTATCGGTACGACGTAAAGCAACTTGTAAACAAAAATAAATAAATAAATAAATAAATAAATAAATAAATAAATAAATAAATAAATAAATAAATAAATAAATAAATAAATAAACATTATGTTTATGATGTCTTGATTTATAATTCACCGAAGTTTCATTTCAACCGGTCTGGTCTAACCCAAATAGTCTACCGTCACATCAAGTACCGTCAGTGTTTTGAGTAGCTGAAGTAACAATTTTCTCAGATAGGGGTTCTGCACTTGCTATCAAGTCTTCAGAAGCAAGCATTCCACATTTACGGCAGAACGGGTGTGGTGCAGGGAATATATATTGACACGTTCAGTATATTTCCACCTCGACTGAAAGGTAACTTGTGAAAGCCTAGTACAGTGCGATTACAAACATCGTGCACAGGAGGCAAGCTTACTGTACAGTAGGGGAAGTAGGCTGACCATATTTTTAATTTCCCATAAATACAAGGTGTAGGAAGTAGCCTCCGTGGCTCAGACAGCAGCGCGTCGGTCTCTCACCGCTGGATACCGTGTTTCAAATTCCGGGCACTCCATGTGAGATTTGTGCTGGACAAAGCAGAGGCGGGACAGGTTTTTCTCCGGGTACTCCGGTTTTCCCTGTCATCTTTCATTCCAGCAACACTTTCCATTATCATTTCATAGCATTTATCAGTCATTAATAAATCACCTTAGGAGTGGCGACCCCATTGTAACAACAGCCTGTATATGTTTCATTCATTACATCCTTGACCCGGTCAAAGACTGGGAAAACAGGTTGTAGGTTTTCACAGGGTGTAGGAATGAGGAACAACCAAACTTTCAGGACACTCCTGACACGTGGGAGAGGAAAATACTTTGTATGGACATGGATCCAGCAACGCTTTAATTCCACGTTAGAATGTTTTTTTTAAAATTTGTTTTACGCCACACCGACAAAGATAGGTCTTACGGCGACGATGAGATAGGAAAGTGCTAGGAGAGGGAAGGAAGTGGCCGTGGCCTTAATTAAGGTACAGCACCAGCATTTGCCTGGTGTAAAAATGAGAAAACCGAGCTCGATAGCTGCAGTCGCTTAAGTGCGGCCAGTATCCATTAATCGGGAGATAGTGGGTTCGAACCCCACTGTCGGCATCCCTGAAGATGGTTTTCCGTGGTTTCCCATTTTCACACCAGGCTGTACCTCAATTAAGGTCACGGCCGCTTCCTTCCCATTTCTAGGCCTTTCCCATCCCGTCGTCGCCATAAGACCTGTCTGAGTCAGTGCGACGTAAAGCAAATAGCAACAAAAATGAGAAACCACGGAATACCATCTTCAGAGCTGCCAACAATGAGGTTCGAACCCATATTAGAACCAATTTTCTACAACAACGCACAGTAAATTAACGTAGAAAACACACGGAAGAACAGAACGTCTAGCATACCACAGGAAACTCTTTCTTGCACGAACGGTTCAAGTGCCCTCCCTTAGCACGGATTTCTGTATCAACCCGCTGTCGCATTGAATCCCTGGAGTTTAGCAGTCTTCCACAATACGGGGTTCGATACACAAGATTTCATAGGCACTCACAAATAAATGTGTAGTGGGTTTAGGTCCGGAGAGCGTGGAAGCATGTAGTACCCGTCGTTCATGGGACAATCATACAACTCCCCAGCCATTTTCCGCCAATATTGCCGGGCTGAGTGGCGCTGGTCTTCTGACCCCAACGTGTCAGGTTCGATCCTGCCTCAGTCCAGTGTTATTTGAACGTACTCAAATACGTCAGCCTCTGTCGGTAGATGTACTGGCACGTAAAATAACTCCCACGGGACAAAATTCCGGTGCATCGGCGTCTCCGAAGACCGTAAAAGTAGTTAGTGGAACGTAAAGCAAATAAGATTATTAATATTCGGGCTGGCAGTTTTACTTGGGACGCAGCAGTAAGCCCATCTATCGGAGATGAATGGCAGCAAAACGGACAAATCACATCACAACAATGGTTAATGTAATGTTATTGTTGATCACATTTATGAGCTTACGATGTTGTAATATCACGACTCAGTGATATTAGGGAGTCCTTTCTTCTTTCGTGACTCCCTTTTTATTATTCTTCAAACGAGGGTTCCTTCACGGGTTTTCTCATTTTTTATAATCATCTTCACAAGTTTCCTTGTCGATATGGACGGATGACCACGCAGTTTTACACCTAAAGACAATCATGACAAAAACTATCGCCAGTTAACACGATGGAACAATATTTCCATGTTAGCAATGCTCGGTGTTGATACGGATTAAATAACAACAGTTCAAATTCATGTCATTCTATTATCATAGTCGGTAAGGTAAAATTGCATAAGACATAAATGATCGGAAATTGCATTCCCTGTAACATTTGTTATGTAGTACTTTTTCATAGGACCAATAACATAGGTAGTTAAAAATGGCGTCTTCCCCAAAACTACTATTTCAGCCACCATGAATAAACTTATTTATAGTCTAGACCAGGGCCTCTCAGGGTGCATGCACTGTGCACGGTGCAAAACACGACTTCGCTTGGTTGACCGGAGTGCAGACCCCCACTCCTCGATTTGGAGCAATAGCGCTGTCTCTCTTTTTCCCCACGCCTGTCTCGCTCACTCCGCCTGTCTCATTCTTCCTCACTTGCTCCGTAGCGCTCCAAATCCGAGCCGAGTTGAGCCGAGCTTAGCCGAGTAGCCCAGAGACGAAGTGTTGGTCCGAGCCGAGCCGAGTGGGACCGATGCACTGTGCACAGGAACTCTGCGCCTCAGTTTGCACGCGTGAGATTTTGGGCTTTGAGAGGCCCTGGTCTAGACTGTAGTGTCTTAATCCCTGACTTTACATACCGATTTTCATTAAATTCTGTTCACCCATCTTCTCGTGGTTCGGCGCTGATATGGACTTAGCAACGAAAATCGAAATTCATGAAAATCTCTGTTGTCATAACCGGTACGGTAAAATGAATAAGATATGAATGATCGGCAATTTAATTCTATATAACATTAGTTATTTAGTATTAGTCGATAGGACCAATACTAACATATATATTTACGAATTAAATTTTAGGTCTTCCCCTATACAACAATTTCATTCAGCATGATTAAAATTTTTATAGCCTAAATTGCATTCCCGACTTTAGATACTGAGTTTCATTAAATTGTCTTCAGCCGTGTTTTTGTGATGCGCGAACAGACAGACAGAGTTATCGGAAACTTAGAAAGTGCATTTCCTTGTTACTGTGAACACGACCGATACACTGATGCCATTCTTTTTAAATTCTGAACAATGCACAGACAACGTTTGCCTTCTACATGTGAGGCACGTGTCAGAGCGATACTCAATGTACCAGTGCTACCGAGCGAGGTCTCATCACGTACCTATCAGCTTATAGTCAGTACGAAGCCCTCTGTCGGCAGCACTGAAGATGGTTTTCCGTGGTTTCCCATTGTTCACACCTGGCTACATGGCCACGATCGCTTCCTTCCCACTTTTCTACCCCATCGTCGCCATAAGACCTCTCTGTGTCGGTGCGACGTAAAAAAAAGAAACTCTCAATTTGATACTGGTTAACTGGCATCAATGTGGCCGGGTCCTTGACTGAATGGTCAGCTCAGAGGGCCCTGCCAGGTCGACGGTTTTTAACTGCCTATGCTCGATTCGTCTGGCTCAGTTTGTGTTCCACATAAGGTTGTGTCAAGAAGGGCATCTGGTCGTCAAACTCGGTCAAACCCACATGAAGAGCAGCAAATAAACTGGGTTAAATGTAAACAAGAAGAATGTAACTGAGGACCAAACATGGAAAAGGGTGAAAGTGCCAGACACATGTTTTCGAGTAAACGCCAATAATAGAGTTCCCGAGCACAATGGCACATTCACCGTTCTCTACCAAAGGAGTCCAGGAATTAATGATTACCGACGGCCTTTGAACATTTTATATAATTACATAACAATATTTAGCTTCTATAAATTTAATTTCTTTAATTAAGTGGCTCAGAAATTAGAAAATACAAGAGTGACAGCACATTGACACAATGGGCAGCACAGATGATTTCCAGCGCGAGACGCTGGCACATTCATCCTTTCCCCACCAAACTCAGCTGGGCACATTGGACTGTGGCTCTAGCTGTTGAACTTCCTACCAACTAAACTAGTGACCTCAGGCACATGCACCATATGCGGCATGGCTAATACATCCTCTATTACAAAAAAAAAAAAAAAAAAAAAAAAAAAATCATATTTCGACACTTCCACCCTTTTCCATCGTTCGTCCTCAATTGTACATTTACGCAGGTTGTACGAAGTAAAGCAAACAAAACAAGTAGTAGTTTATTGCTCTATTAAATAAATATTGAATTATGTATTTTATACATTTTCTTTTGTTTTTAAAATGAAAGTATTTGCTAGTGGTTTTTTTTTACAGTTTGTTTTACGTCGCAGCGACACAAAGGTCTTACGGCGACGATGGGATAGGAAAGGCCTAGGAGTGGGATGGAAGCGCCAGTGGCCTTAATTAAGGTACAACCCCAGCATTTACCTGGTGTGAAGATGGGAAACCACCGGAAACCATCTTCAGAGCTGCCGACAGTGGGGCTCGAACCTACTCTATCCCGGATACAAGCTCACAGCTGCGCGCCTAACCGCACGACCAACTCGCCTAGTCATCTTTAAGTCAGTCTTTATGCATGTTGATTAGGTTAAGAATTATTTTAAACATTGTTCATGGTATCTTACTGGACTGCCTTGAGTATACGACTTTAACAAGTGTGTTGTTTTCTATTTCCTCCTGGAGCTGTGTGCAGGTGAGGTCAATAATGTTATTGCTTTTACGTCCCACTAACTACTTTCGATGGTTTTAGGAGACGCTGAGTTGCCGGAAGTTTGTCCCGCGGGTTTTTTTACGAGTCAGTAAATAATCTACCGACACGAGGCTGACGTATTTGAGCACCTTCAAATGCCACCAAATCTGCTAATTTGTGGTCGGAAGGTCAGCGCCTTAACCGTCTGAGCCACTCAGTCCGGCACACGTGAGATCAACTTTTACACTGTGGGTTTAACCAGTCTTAGTAGCCGTGATGTTGGTAACAAGGACTCTAGAATTTAGCACAGCATCGTTATAAACTTTTTTGTATTTTTAACCCCCCCCCCCCCAACTCTCGATGATAATAATTGCAACAGATGTACACCTCTCCCGCTCATTTAATTGCGCGCCTTCTCTACGGCCATCTATGCCAACGGACTTGAACTTGTAAACTCCCAAAGTATTCCGCCTTCTACAGTTAGATGTCTCTACCGTCGATTTGTTAGTTCACTACGCGGACTAAAACTAACTACTTGATGGAGTAATATTTATTCTGGGAGTTGGTAAACCTTTTCCTGAGAATTGCTTTTTTTAATGTACCGAAGTTTTCAACACTTCAGCTGGTTCCTCCTTTATTGTAATGTACCTATCAAGATGCTTGGAAATATGTTCTCTAGCCAATTAAAAAACCGGGGGTGTGTTAAGGAATCCAACATATCAGCAAAGTGTTCTGGAAGCTTTCCCTTACTGAACTATAAAATCAGGGCACTTTAGGGCCATCTTGTCTGAATTACTCCAGTGCTTTGGGAGTGCGACTTGACGGAGGCCTAGGAGGCAGGGGCGCCGCCTGTTTGTAGAACATCAAGCGATACAAGGTAATGGCAGAATTTACCTAAACATGTGATAGCGCCTGCGGGTAGTTTGAGGGGAAGCTGTTTTCTGTTAACGTCATGTTTTAATCTGGTGGTTTAAATGTAGGATTATCGGCGAAGTCTGAGGACTCTGTTTCTATTCCCTACTCGGAAATATGTAATATAGGGGAACAAGGAGTTGTGACCCTCTGTCGTTTCACATTCAACCTTGCACTGAGTGACTAAGTTTCCAATCTCAAAATTTTGTAAATTTTGTCTTGGCTTAAAATGTTCCGGATTTAGTCACCCCGCTTGTAGTATGCGATTAGCCTCTGTATCTTTGAGCCGTAAACCCACTTAAGTTTCTAGTAATTTCTATATGGAGTAGTGGTGTTTCGCCACCTTACAGTTTGTTTATGGCCGGTTATGTGCAACATTTCTTTTTACTATTAAGGCTATGTAGTATGGGCAGTTAGGCCCTGTTTATTCTGTAACTGTTTCTTGGTTTTGGTTCCCCTTACGAACAGTGATCAATCTTACTGTGGAGCAATTGATAAGCCCAACCTGGGGCAAACGTGTATGTGTAGTGCACCTGCTCGGAGAAAATCTTGCTCTTCTACATTTTGTACCTGTCAAGTGCAATAATGCTCTTCTCTATGTAAATTAACAACTTGGTAATTATCTCAAGATTTTGTACCTGATTTCCGTACTTGTAAGGCCCCGATATTGTTAGAGCTGAGGAGCTCATTAATAACCTGTTCTATTGCTTGCTATTCATTCAGATTTTCTATCTCTCAATTTTAAAAGGAAAGAAATCAATTTTTCAAATTTGTTGGGTTAAATGCTGCTCTAAGTAATTCCTTGTCCAGCCATTCAACTCAGGCGATTCCTATTCCTCTGTGAGCCACGGAAACTCCGTAATAATTGTACCGGGCGGTACACCTCCACGCCGCTAATTCTAACATTGCGCCAGTTGAGACTCCTCTGCTGGAGAAAGCCTGAACTTTAACAACCATGTTAATTCTGAAGTTTCTCAGAAGATGTCGCTATTGTAAATTTTGAAGAGTTCTGAACTGTGTCCTTTTCGATTTACATTTGTTTTCTCTGTAGTGAGAAGTGTGAACATTCTCTTCTAGATGACACTACTGAAGAACTACAATTGTGCACCCTGGTGCGAAGTGAAGGAACTGTTTTTTGAGAAAATTTGTGTTCATAAGTTTGTTCTTTGTTAAATTTCTTTCAGTCTTTTTTTTGGGTTGGCAGTATAACCCTTTTCTTTCCGCTTGTTTTGAATGTAGCCAATCAAAAATTTCTGTAATTAATTTTCCACCAATCCTAGGTGTCTTCTTCAGTTTTGACTTGTAATCTTTAGCCGACCAATAACATTTTGTGGGCGGGTTGTAATCATTCATGAAACGTCTCGAATTTTCTGCGAGGGTATATAAACTGCTGATTTTCTGGTCTCCTGGCCACTTCTGTAACATCTTTCCTAGTGTGATTATGTAGCAGGGGGCGGGAAGCGCCTCTTCCTTCGGGCAGCAGTTCTTCCATAAGGTAATGGCCTTTTAATAACTTCATTTCTTGCTAGCTCAGCAGTTTAACCCTCGGGGCAGGTTCGAAACTTTTATCATGTAATCTTCCTTTAAAATGTAAAAGACACTTGGTATAAATTCCGTCTCTTTAACTACAAATCGGGATAGAGAGTGCTTAACCCTCTCGAGCTCCCTCTCATATTGTTTTTGAGATGACTACATTTTCATAACCGTTTTTCGTCGCTTCATAATGTAATAAAGTTTTCCTATCGTGTCACCTCCGTAGTATGGGATTAGCCCTTGCATAAGCGGCCTAGTGCCAAATAGGTTTTAAAAAGGTGTATTAGGAGTGCAAGTTACGCCTCCACTCATGTTGGTATTTTGGGGCCATGTAATTATCCTGTTTCTTTACTGAATAGGCCTCAGTAGGTTGGGTATTTTTACCCCAGTTCTTGTGTGCCTGGAGGGCAGCTTGAAGGTAGAGTTTGGAGTGGCCTTTGAATAGGCTTGAACTTTGAGAGCGGGTTGCTCTTTCTTAAATTGTATTTTCTGTGTGCCTCGAGCCGGCTTTACTGGGTAATTGGGAGCTAGTACTCCTTGGCATGGTTGGGGTTTTCTGCCCCTTTGATGAACGTTGTTCATATGTAAAGTTTGGCTCATTGCTCAAGGACTGCTTGTCTGGGGGCTCGAAGCCCAGATCCATTAACAAATTGCAATTGTACATTCTTAATTTGTTGATATGCTACTGAGTACCTGTTATTCTTGTTCTTTCTTAATCTTGAAAAGAAAATATAACCTTTGTTAAAGTTTTAAATTAACTTTAATTTCGTAAGTTGAGACCTATTCATCCCAGCACCTTCTTTCACCTCTAACTACCACGGATAACTCCGTAACAATAATAATAATTGTTCCGGGTTTACCCGTGGAGCAGAAGGAGGAGAAAGAGGTAGAGTTTGAATGGGTCTAACTACATCAACATTGAATTAAAATTTTCAAAGGTTATATTTCTTTTCCGAAAACAAACATATCAACATGACAGGTACAAATAGCAATCTTGAAACAAGACTAGGAAAATCCAAGATTAGTGAATTTTACAGATTCTGGGTTTCAAGCCTCTAGTTTAAAAATTTACAATTTCAAAGTGGTATAACTTAGGCAAGGGCAGAAATTCCCCAATTCAAGAGCACTTTGCTCCAACCAATTTACAGCCTTCCAGATGCACTCCTCAAAATTACAGCAAACTTAGAAAAGAGCTTACAGGCTCTCCAACGTTCATCCAATTTTTACAGCCCGCTTAAGGCAACATTACAAACAACTCTTACACTCTCTGACCTCTCTAGGCACAATTTACCATTGAAATTACCTTTAAAGGGGTATTTATTACCCAACCTACTGGGCCTTCGTGGAAAAAGAACAGGTTAGATAACTGGCCCAAACACGAAATTAATGGAGGCGTACACTTGCACTCCTAGATAATGAAGAATAAAATCCTAACGGGGCTCTTGGCCCAGAGATAGAGGGGCTAATCCCAAGCTACTGAGGTGACACGAATAAAGGTTAAATTAAGGCATTACGGAAAGGAAGAAAAACCGTTACAAAAACTTAGTCATCTCAAAACCAAGATGAAGGGGAGCTCGAGAGGGTAACTCACTCTCTATCCCAGATTTACAGTTAAAGTTCTATGAAATGTTTACATTAGCCGAAAGAACATTTACACTTTAGAAAAGTTTGTTACATAACTAAAGATTCGGACCTTCCCCTCGGAATAATTTGCGAATACAGCAAGAAAGATAGAATTATGTGGCCATTGCCTTGTAGATGTTCTAGCTGCCGACGAAGAGGCCGCCCGCCTCCTGCTTACACACACACTCAGAAAGACGACGATCAATTGGCGAAGAAACGTGAAAAGCCGCAGTTTATAAACCCCCAGGGAAGGTTCGAGATCATTCAAGACTAATCAGGACACACCCTCTTAATTTTTATTGGCCGATTCAAAGTGAACAAGAAATGCGGGATTGGTTGAAAATTAATTACAAAAATTAGTGATTGGCTAGATTCGAAACTAGTGAAAACCAAAAAATTAATAAACATAGATCAGTTATGGACAACCTAGAAATGCAAAACTTCTTTAAATTATATGTTCTTTCACCTTGCACCAGGCTGCATGGTCATAGATGTTAGTAGTGTCATCTGTAGAGAACTGTTCAAACTTCTTGATGTATAGCCAACAAAACAAGGAGAAATTCAGTCAGTTTAGGAAACTGCACAATAAAAAAATCCTTAATATTTCAGTGGAGACATCTTCTGATTAAAGTTCGAACTTGTTGCGTTATCAATTTCACATTTTGACCGATAGAGGAGTCCATTAAAGCGCTTATTTCAATGCGCGGCGTTGAGGTGTACCTCCCGGTACAGACCTATCCCCTCCAAATGTCCTTCCTTGAGGTGACGCAGAAGAATGTTTGAGAAAACATTTCCAGTTGAAAATTTTTTTAAAAATAAATTTGTAGAAAATGTTTACCAACATAACTCTGGAAGTCTCCTTGTGACAGCAGAAGTTAATTGCATGATGATTAGGTATGACGGAAAATCTTGCCGCCGCTGCCGATACCCGGGTAAGGTCACCCCCCCCCCCCAGTACCCTCAGATACACGTCTCCCGCTATTATGAGAGTAGTCGTCGTTGCGATGGTCCCCGCAGATGAGATGTATATGTGCAGTCCCCAGATGAATTGGCGGTAGGTTCACCGCACTTTAGCCTTTGCCGGGAAGATGGACTCCGGCGCGCCGTTCAGAAGGAGGCCTTACTAGAGCGAATTGGGCCATTTCTCCTCTCTTGTGTCCCTCACAAGATGTTACAGTACGGCGGCAGACAGCTGAGGGGGCACTGATACAGTAAGATCTAGGCGACAGAGAAGTGTTGTTGCTTGAGGTAGGAGAGTAAGATCTTTATTGGTGATACAGAGGGGCGGGCGGCGTGGAAAGTGCTTGTGTGCCAATAGTGCGTGGATGCAGGAGACAGGGGCTCGGTAATGGCCACTAAGGAATTGACAGCAGGAAAACCAGAGGGAAAGATCGTACATAGCAGGTCATATACATAATGAAATAAAACCCTTGGGGCAGAAGGCCTCAAAAAATATATCCTTCACACTCCTGCTAAATTTTAGTGGCAAAAAAGTACTGCAATTATACAGGTTTCACCTCGGAGAGGTGCACTCTAAAGATCGTCTCTATGGCTGGATTGCTTACCAATAATGTAACAGGAGTCAAAAAATCTAAAATTACGCACGGCCCATGAAATCTGGGGGCAAGCTTGCCCGACTTTTAAATTGGTGGGCCTCCGTCTTTCCCTAACCTTTTAATGAGAAACCTTCAGGTTATGCTTAGCCTTGTTCCATAGATCTCTAATATTATCGGGATTTACTGCCTCTGGTAAAATATCATTAAGTGACCAAAGGTTAGAGAGCGGCGTGTTAGGAACAAATTTAAACATAAGAGAAGCTGGAGTAAACTTATGGGACTCATGAATTTAAAGCAAAGGCCAACCAATGCAGGGACGTATCCCACCTGGAATGATCTCCATGATGAAATGCGAAGAGAGCAGATCTAAGATTACGATTGCCCCGCTCAGCCAGAGATGGTTGAGGATAATACACCGAAGTAGTTACATGTGATATAGACAGATCAAAACAGAATTTACGGAAGAGGTTGGATGTAAAGGCTTTAGCATTATCAGAAATTATATATTGACAGGGACCAAAAGAAGCTAATATGGTATTTGAACAAGAAATGGTGGACTGAGCGGTTGCAAACTTAGTCGGAAATGGCCAGGAGAATCTCGTGAAACCATCTACACACACTAGAATGAATTTATTGGCGTTCCCCTTTGATTGGGGGAAGGGTCCGATGTAGTCTATATACAGGCGTTCCATGGGGCGCGACGCTTGGTGAGATGATAATAGACCTAGCTTAGTGGACAAGGTGGGTTTACTAAGCAAACAAGATTTACAAGCTTTTACTAATTCTCGAATTTCGCCGTCCATGCCTTTCCAAATGAACATCTCTCGGATCTTTTCCCGAGTTTTGAAGATGCCTAAATGCCCCACCTAATGGGGTCTCATGATAATACTTGAAGATCATAGGCACAAGAACAGCTGGTACCACTAATTTCATCTTTTGGTCATGCCTCGACGGGCAACACAAAACCCCGTTTCTCAACACATAAGGGACATGTTCCCCAGAAGAAAGCGTTTCAATAATAGGGGCCAGTACGGGATCTTCACGTTGATATTTTTCAATATCCCTAAACAACATGGGGGCATCAGTTAGAATGGCATTAACGCCCGAAGGTATGGGCGCGGGAAGAGAATAATAATAATAATAATTGTTCCGGGGATTTTTGTGGATCGCAGAGGTGAAAGAAGTTGCCGGAATGAATGGGTCTAACTACAAAGTCAAGAATAGAATTTAAAACTTAAACTGAAGGTTATATCTTCAAAAATTTCAAACTTAACAAGTTTTTACAGGTACAAGTAGCAATCATTAAACAAGTGTACGAAAGACAAGATTAGTGGTTTTAACAGATCGTGAGCTTCAAGCCCTCGCTTTACTTTTCCTGAGCTCCTAGCTCAAATTTACAAAAGAGCTCAAATTTATACAAGGGCAGAAATCACCTAATTCAAAGAGCACTTGCTCCTAAAATTACAACATCTAGCCTTCAAGAGGCATACAGTAATCTTACTTTGAAAATAGAGCTAACAGGCTCTCAGTTTTCCAAGCCTACTCAAGGCAACATTGCATTAAAGTATAATAATCTCTGGCAATACAAGGCACTATTTACAAAATAGAAATTGAAATTACACGGAGGTATCTAGTACCCAACCTACAGGGCTTTAGTGAAAAAAGGACAGGTTAAATAAACGGCCCGAGTACAATTTGAATGGAGTCGAAGACTGAGCTCCAAAAAACTTTAAAATCTATAGGGCGCTTGGCTGACGAAACAGGGGCTATTCCCAAACTAGTGAGGTTGCTCGGGTGGAAATAACTGTAATACATACCAGAAACGAAATACTACAAAAACGTGGCACCTCAGACCAAAATGAAGAGGAGGTCGAGATGGTACTTCACTCTCTATCCCCGATTTACAGTTGAAGGTTTTATAAAGTTTTTACATTAGCCGGCAGAGAGTTACATTTTTAGAGAAGTAGGTTACATAGTTAAGGATTCGGACCTTTCTCTTGGGTTAAACTGCTGAGGTAGCAAGAAATATAGATGTTATGTGGCCATTACCTTGTAGAAGTTCTAGCAGCTGAAGAAAAGGCCGCCCGCCTCCTGCTTGACACATACACTCGGTCAGATGACGATCAATTGGCCCAGAGACGTGAAAATCAGCAGTTTATAAACCCTCGGGGAAAGTTCGAGACCATTCAAGATTAAACTAGCCACACCCTCTCACTTTTATTGGACACTTTAAAAGTTACACTCAAAATTGAAGAAGAAGAAGAAGAAGAAGAAGAAGAAGAAGAAGGAGACTGTGATTGGTAGAAAATTATTTACAGAAATTAGGGATTGGCTTGATTCAAACCTGGCGGAAATAGAAAGGAAATATTGCCAACCCAAAAACAAATGAACATCAATCAGAAAACAAACTTATGAATACAAAACTTCTTTGAATTATAAGTTCTTATACCACCCACTAGGGTGCATGATCATAGTTTTTTGGTAGTATCATCTATGAGAGAATGTCCAAATTTCTTGATGAATGGAAAACAAAACAAGTAGATTTTCACACAGTTCAGGAAACTTCACAAAAACAAAATTATATCAGATATTAGTGGCGATATCTTCAGAGTAAAGTTCTAAGCAGGTATAGTTTCAGTTTCACTGTTTTGCCAATAGAGGAGTTCTTTAGGCGCTGAATATGAATGCACGGCTTTGGGGTGTACCTCCCGGTACAATAATAATAATAATAATAATAATAATAATAATAATAATAATAATAATAATAATAATAATAATAATAATAATTGTACCGGGAGGTACACCACTACGCCGCGCATTCAAATTCAGCGCCTAAATGAACTACTCTATTGGTAAACTGTGAAACCGAAACTACACCAACTTAGAACTTTACTCAGAAGATGTCACCACAGAAATATGATGTAATTTTGTTATTGTGCAGTTGCCCAAACTGAGTGAATTTCATCTTGTTTTTTTTTGCCCTTCATCAAGAAGTTTGGACATTTTTCCACAGATTACACCACTAAAAAAACTATGATCATGCGCCCTGGTGCAAAGTGAAAGAACTTATAATTTAAAGAAGTTTTGTATTTCTGGGTTTTTGTAAATGATTGATGTTCATTTATGTTTGGGTTGGCAATGTTTCCTTTGTATTTCCGCCAGTTTTGAATCTAACCAATCTCTAATTTCTGTAATTAATTTTCCACCCATCAAAGGCTGCTTGTTCGATTCTGAGTGTTACTTTTGAAATCTACCAATACAATTGAGAGGGTGTGGCTAGTTTAGTCCTGAATGATCTCGAACCTTCCATGAGGGTTTATAAAATGCGGCTTTTCACGTTTCTTGGCCAATTGATCGACGTCTATCTGAGTGTGTGTGTGTGTTAAGCAGGAGGCGGGCTGCCTCTTTCGTCGGCAACTAGAACATCTATAAGGTAATGGCTACATAACTTTATTCTTTCTTGCTACCTCCGCAGTTTAACCCGAGGGAAAGGTCCGACTCTTTAGTATCTAACAACTTTTCTAAATTGTAACTTTCTTCTGGCTAACGTAAAAACTTCATAAAATATTTAACTATAAACCGGAGATAGAGAGTGAAGTACCCTCTCGAGCTCCCCTTCATCTTGGTTTGGGGTGACTACATTTTCTACTGTAATGTGTTAACGCAATTTCTACACGAGTCACCTCAGTAGATTGAGAATAGCCCCTGTTCCATCGGCCTAGAGCCCTTTTTTTTAGGTGTTCATTATCTTGGAGCCCGGTACGCCTCCATTCAGTTTGTGTTTCGGGCCATTTAGTTAAACTGATTTTTTTTTTCGCAAGGGCCCTATAGGTTCGGTACAAGATACCCCTGTTTCAAATTGTAAGTTTGGCCATGGAAGGCCAGAGAGTGTACGATTTTTGATGTTGCCTCGAGGAGGCTGAAAGAAACGGAGAGCCTGTTAGCTCTTTTTCAAGTTTTGTAACTGTAAAGTCTGCGTCTGGAAGGCTAGATATTGTAATTTTGGGAGAAAGTGCTCGTGATTTAAGGGATTTCTGTCCTTGAATAATTTGTGCTCTTTTGTAAATTTCAGCTAGGAGCTCAGCAAATGTAAAGCGAGGGGCTTGAAGCCCAGGATCTGTTACGATCTAGACTTGTGTTAAGATTATCACTGTACCTGATGTTTCATTGTTATGAAAAATTATTAAGTTTGAAGTTCTGAAAATATATCCTTCAGTTTAAGTTTTAAATTAATTTTGATATTGTAGTTAGATCCATTCAAGCCCGTACCTTCTTTCATCACCGCTGCAGAATAATAATAATAATAATAATAATAATAATAATAATAATAATAATAATAATAATAATAATAATAACATACATCATTATATACCGTTATGCCTTTCAACGTGCATCTGCAAGCCTCTGAATTCACTAAACATCGCCACAATCTTCCATTTGCAACTAGTGCTGTGGCCTCTTTAGTTCTATACCTCTTGTCTTTAAATCCTTAGAAACTGAGTCTAACCATCGACGGCTTGGTCTCCCTCTACTTCTCATACCCTCCATAACAGAGTCCATTATTTTCCTAGGTAACCTATCTTCCTCCATTCACCTCACGTAACACCACCACCACCGAAGACGGTTTAAGCTTCCAGCTTCATCCATCGAATTCATTCCTAACTTTGCCTTTATCTCCTCATTACGAACACCCTCCTGCCACTGTTCCCATCTGATTCTACCAGAAATCATTCTCGCCACATTCATGTCTGTCACTTCTAACTTATGAATAAGATACCCTGGGTCCAAAAAGCTTTCGCTCTCGTAATGCAAAATTGATCTGAAAACTGACTGATGTAAAGATACAGTAGTTTCGTCCGGGAGCTGACTTCCACCTTACAGAACACTGTTGATCGCAACTGCGAGCTCACTGCATTAGCTTTACTGCACCTTGATTCAATCTCATTTACTATATTCCCATCCTGGGAGAACACACATCCTTAATACTTAAAATTATCTACCCGTTTCACATTTGTATCACCAAATTGAAATTCAGTTCCCTTGCTTTTCTTACCTACTGACATCCATTCAGTCTTCGAAAGGCTAATTTTCATACTATACTCATTGGACCTATTTTCAAGTTCCAAGATGTTAGACTGCAGGCTTTCGGCACAATCTGCCATTAAGACGAAGTCGACAGCATAGGCCAGACTGTTTACTACATTTCCACCTAACTGAATCCTTCCCTGCCACTTTATATATTTCAGCATATGATCCATGTAAACTATGTATAAGAAAGGTGAAAGATTACAGCCTTGTCTAAACCCAATAAGTACCTTGAACCAAGAACTCATTCTATCATCAATCCTTACTGCAGCCCAATTGCCAACATAAATGCCTTTCATTGATTTTAATAATCTACCCTTAATCCCATGGTCCCCCAGTATAGTGAACACCTTTAATCTCGGTACCCTGTTATACGCTTTCTCTAGATCTACGAAACATAAACACAACTGTCTATTCCTCTCGTAACATTTTTCAATTACCTGGCGCATACTGAAAATCTGATCCTGAAAGCCCCTCTGTGGTCTGAAACCGCACAGGTTTTCATACAACAGCCACTTAACCACTGATCGCACTCTCCCTTCCAATATGCCAGCGAATACTTTGCATTGTATATTAATCAATCAAATACCACGGTAGTTTTTGCAATCATTCATGTTCCCAATTACTGCTTTTGTCCAATCTGAAGGTACCTTACCAACACTCCATGCTATTCTTACTACTCTGTGAAGACATTTCATCCCTGCCTTCCCACTATAATTCACCATTTCAGGTCTAATTTCATCTATTTCCCTATATCCTGAACCTGCTTACTATCCAGTGTTTGGAACTTCTCGCTAATCATATCCATGTACACTGACTGACAGAGCAAATGCAACACCAAGAAGGAGTGGTCAGAACTTTATGCCAATTGCAGGGTAGACTGACGTCACTGAGGTATGCTCATGATGTGAAATGCGCCGCTGTGCTGCGCACGTAGCGAACGATAAATGGGACACGGCGTTGGCGAATGGCCCACTTCGTACCGTGATTTCTCAGTCGACAGTCATTGTAGAACGTGTTGTCGTGTGCCACAGGACACGTGTATAGCTAAGAATGCCAGGCCGCCGTCAACGGAGGCATTTCCAGCAGACAGACGACTTTACGAGGGGTATGGTGATCGGGCTGAGAAGGGCAGGTTGGTCGCTTCGTCAAATCGCAGCCGATACCCATAGGGATGTGTCCACGGTGCAGCGCCTGTGGCGAAGATGGTTGGCGCAGGGACATGTGGCACGTGCGAGGGGTCCAGGCGCAGCCCGAGTGACGTCAGCACGCGAGGATCGGCGCATCCGCCGCCAAGCGGTGGCAGCCCCGCACGCCACGTCAACCGCCATTCTTCAGCATGTGCAAGACACCCTGGCTGTTCCAATATCGACCAGAACAATTTCCCGTCGATTGGTTGAAGGAGGCCTGCACTCCCGGCGCCCGCTCAGAAGACTACCATTGACTCCACAGCATAGACGTGCACGCCTGGCATGGTGCCGGGCTAGAGCGACTTGGATGAGGGAATGGCGGAACGTCGTGTTCTCCGATGAGTCACGCTTCTGTTCTGTCAGTGATAGTCACCGCAGACGAGTGTGGCGTCGGCGTGGCGAAAGGTCAAATCCGGCAGTAACTGTGGAGCGCCCTACCGCTAGACAACGCGGCATCATGGTTTGGGGCGCTATTGCGTATGATTCCACGTCACCTCTAGTGCGTATTCAAGGCACGTTAAATGCCCACCGCTACGTGCAGCATGTGCTGCGGCCGGTGGCACTCCCGTACCTTCAGGAGCTGCCCAATGCTCTGTTTCAGCAGGATAATGCCCGCCCACACACTGCTCGCATCTCCCAACAGGCTCTACGAGGTGTACAGATGCTTCCGTGGCCAGCGTACTCTCCGGATCTCTCACCAATCGAACACGTGTGGGATCTCATTGGACGCCGTTTGCAAACTCTGCCCCAGCCTCGTACGGACGACCAACTGTGGCAAATGGTTGACAGAGAATGGAGAACCATCCCTCAGGACACCATTCGCACTCTTATTGACTCTGTACCTCGACGTGTTTCTGCGTGCATCGCCGCTCGCTGTGGTCCTACATCCTACTGAGTCGATGCCGTGCGCATTGTGTAACCTGCATATCGGTTTGAAATAAACATCAATTATTCGTCCGTGCCGTCTCTGTTTTTTCCCCAACTTTCATCCCTTTCGCACCACTCCTCCTTGGTGTTGCATTTGCTCTGTCAGTCAGTGTACTTCTGTCTAATTTCTTCGTCCTGGAAAATTTCTATCCTTATTCGCTTGCAGACAGATTTCACTTTCTCTATCCTAGGCCTACAGATACTTAGTTCACTACAGATCTGATAGTGTTCTGATCATCGAAAAATCCCCGAACATCCCGTATACTCCTAACAGATTTCCTGATTTCGAAGTCGGTGTAGATATATCTATTACGGATCTGGTTCCCCTAACCTCCCATCTGTGGTGGTGAATAACCTTATGCTTGAAGAATGAATGCGTAACTGCTAAACACATACTAGCACAGAAGTCTAGCAAACGCTTCCCATTTATATTAGCTTCCATACCTTCCCCACATTTACCAATCTACATTCGTATCCTTCAGTTCTATTTCCAACTCTCGCATTGAAATCGCCCATTACCACTATCCTATCCTTGCTGTTCACCCTGACTACGATGTCACCCAATGCTTCATAAAATTTATCAACTTCATTCTCAACTGCACCCCCACGTGGTGAATACACTGAGACAATTCTCGTCCTAATTCCTCCATCTGCCAAATCTACCCACATCATTCGCTCATTTACGTGCCTAACAGAAACTATGTAGCGAGCAATAGTATTCCTGGCAAACAGTCCTTCCCCGCACTCTGCCCTTCCCTTTTTCTGCCAGTGGCTTTACGTCGCACCGACACAGGTAGGTCTTATTGCGACGATGGTATAGGAAAGGCCTAGGAGTTGGAAGGAAGCGGCCGTGGCCTTAATAAAGGTTCAGCCCCAGCATTTGCCTGGTGTGAAAATGGGAAACAACGGAAAACCATCTTCAGGGTTGCCGACAGTGGGATTCGAACCTACTATCTCCCGGATGCAAGCTCACAGCCGCGCGCCTCTAACCGCACGGCCAACTCGCCCGGTCCTTCCCTTTTTAACACCCGTCAAGTACACTTTATAATCTCCTATCTCTTCCTCGTTATCTCCCCTTACTCGAATATCACCTACTCCTAACACATCCATATGCATCCTCTTTGCTTACGCAGCCAGTTCTACTTTCTTTCTCCCATAAGCCCCATTAAAACTGGTAGCTCCCCATTGAATTCCATTTCGTTCGCCAAGTTGTTTCCAAGGAGTCCCTCGTCTGTCGAATGGGAGTGGGACTCCGTTACTCCCATAGGTCCAAGGCTTGCTTAAAATGCTGAGCTCGGTAAATTCGTGAAACAGGATGTTACGCTCCTTATACATAGTCCAAGTGAGGATCTCTCCTCTAAAGGATTAGGGACCTCCGGTGGATTGTATAGTCCTAGCCGCCTGAGCAAAAGGAGTGCCATGACTCAGAATATGTTTGAGATGCCCACTCCCATTCCGTAGTACTGTAACAAGTATCCCGACTCTCAGGACCACTTACTAGGCCAGTCAGCCGTTGCGCATGGTTCACGAACTAGTCCCGGTAAAATGATTTGTCTAGTTCTACACTAGGTAATTTACCTTTGGGGCGGAACAAGATCTTCTGCACGAATTTAGAAAATTGTTTGCTCGGGGACCTTCCTGTAACTAACAGATCAATGATAAAAGAATAAAAAATCCAATGATTTGTTCATCTCACTTCGGTAAAACCAAATCTCCTTGTTTTCATCGTCAGGATTGCTCACTTTTGCGTACTCCTCCCTGCTAGACCCGCAGTCGGCACTCCATATCTCCCCTAACCTGCCCTACACGTTAGTGTCAGGTTGGCTAGTTGCATGCGTTGATTACATACAGTATACGTTTTTCTACTTGAGTCGCAGCAGACAGAGAGGGAAATATAGAGTATAAGATGATCAACGGTAAAATATGATCACAGGCTTTCTCACCTAAAATATACTCCCATCGATTGGACAATGTAACCCATTACGAGAAGTGAAAATGTTTGTGGTCTAGTCCTGGGCATACTGTAGCTCCAACCTGAAGCTTCTGCCTGCAGCAGTGAGCTGGGTTTGACTGGTTCAGCAGCCAGCTGCTCCGAACACCTGGCCGAACAGTCGTCAGGTATGATTGAGATGGTGTTCATTCTCCATTACAGAACTGGAAAACTATACAATACACCTCGGAGTTCTGAGACTGAATCCACAGGGCTTTATGGAATATGATACGATTTCTTCCACTGTGTCACAGACCAACTTATTCTTCTTCTTTTCCCTACCGCTTTTCCCCACACCCGTGGGGTAGCGGGTTCGAACTGCGTCGCAGATATGATTTGGCCCTGTTTTACGGTCGGATGCCCTTCCTGACACCAACCCTATGTGGAGGGATGTATTCACTATTGCGTGTTTCTATGGCTGTTGGTAGTGTAGTATGTTGTCTGAATATGAGGAGGAGAGTGTTGGGACAGACAAGAAGAATTAATCAGAAACGATTAAAATCCCCGACCCGGCCGGGAATCGAACCCGGAACCCTCTGAACCGAAGGCCAGTACGCTGACCATTCAGATAACGAATCGGACCGTCACAGACATACTACGTAAACTAATACACACCCACCAATACCTGAGATTATCAGATATTCACTGGAACAGGGACGGCGAACTTATCACGCGAAGACGACTTCAGAAATAATACAAACAGTGCTTTTAACATATAATAAATAAGTCGAAAATCGAGTAGCCTACAGTGGCACGTCGATACCTCGAAACATCTTGGGAGCTCAATTCTTTTCGAGTTATCGAAATTCTAAGATATGGAGAATATCATTTTTGAGAATATAGCACATAATTGAATCATGTGTATCTACGGGCTTATACTGAATACATTATTTTAACAGTATTTAAAAATATGTCCGACCCTTATTATAGTAACTTTTTAGAAGACACGATACAGTACATAGAGTAGTGAAACAAGAAACACGCCTCGGTTAACACCTTTGGAAAAAATCTGTTAATCTCTTCTGCTTGTTACGGTTACCCTTTCCTCCCTTCACGCTGAAACTTCTCGTCAATACCACGCAGCCGAGATTCGTAAGTGGAGCTTGTCATCCGCGATTCCGCTGGTTGCTTTCGTACGTGACCGGTAATGAATTCACACCCGAGAAACAGCGATGCTTAGCCAATTTTCCGATCATTAGAAGTTTTACTTTTTCGGTTCCCATCATATTAGCTCCCAGCATCACTTTACTTGTTAACTGTTCCTCACAAACCACAAATGCCACATTGCACAGTTAATGTTGCACAAAATTTGAGTTACGTAGTAATTTTTAGCATAAACGGAGGAAATGTTTGCTTCGAGAAATCGAGAAATTCGTGTAACCGAATTTCGAGTAATAGAGAAATAAATACACGTGAAGAATAGAACGCGGGCCGGGATATTTTAGTTACTTCGAGATACTGAAAATTCGAATAATGGAGGATCGAGATATCGAGGTTCGACTGTATATCTCAATTAATTACATGGCCATATTTATTACAAATTGTATTAAATTTTAAAATTTACCTGTTTCTTTGGAAGAGGCCTTGGCCTTAATTAAGGATTTGCCTGGTGTGAAAATGGGAAACCACGGAAAACCATCTTCAGGACTGCCGACAGTGGAGTTCGAACCCACTATCTACCGGATGAGAGTTCACAGCTGCGCGCCCCCAACCGCACGACCAACTCGCCCGGTGACACATTCAGTACAATGGATTTAAAGGTAATGCAATGTAATACCCGAATGTAATCAAATGAGGGGTTTCATTATGAATGTAAAGTAAAATAACCGATGACACACTAGAGAGTATAAAGTAAGACCTTAACTGAGTGTTGCCAGATTGCCACTCTTCAACGTCCTTTTTCTGCAGTATATACTCGCAGGACGAACTTTTGTGAGATACATTTTGTTATTGCTGGGATGTGGGGAATCGCGCTGCGACGCCCGAGTGCGCGAATTTTGCCATAAGCGGTTAAATTCGCCGGCACGGGGGCTGGGTGTATGTGTCGTCTTCATCATCATTGTATCCTCCTTGCGACGCGCAGGCCGTCTACGGGCGTCAAATAAAAAAACCTGCATCTAGCGAACCGAAATTACACTCATTTTCATCGCCCTGTACGTGGAACCCCTCCATCGTGCGCTGTGTCCATGTACTGTGTCCAGAGCATATGACCATTGTGTGGCAGCACCTTGCAAGTATGATGACAAATATAGTTGCCCCAGCTCTCGTTTCATTACGATTCT
Organism: Anabrus simplex; assembly: GCF_040414725.1. Lineage (NCBI taxonomy): Eukaryota > Metazoa > Arthropoda > Insecta > Orthoptera > Tettigoniidae > Anabrus > Anabrus simplex. Next base: position 41,673,623 of record NC_090266.1, on the reverse strand, counting down.
TTATTTATTCATTTATTTATTTATTTATTTATTTACTTATTTATTCATTTATTTATTTAAGCCTCAGTGGCTCAGGCGGCAGCGCGTCGGCCTCTCATCGCTGGGTTCCGTGGTTCAAATCCCGGTCACTCCATGTGAGATTAGTGCTGGACAAAGCGGAGGGGGGATAGGTTTTCCTCCGGGTACTCCGCTTTTCGGTGTCATCTTTCATTCCAGCGACACTCTCCAGTATCATTTCATTTCATCTGTCGGTCATTAATCATTGCCCCAGAGGAATGCGACAGGCTTCGGTAGCCGGCACAATTCCTATCCTCGCCGCTAGTTAGGGGCCTATTTCGTACCATTACTGACCCGGTCGAATTAATGGATGATGATGATGCTTGTTGTTTTAAGGGGCCTAATATCGAAGATCATCGGCCCCGAACGAATGGAAACAGGCTGTGGATATTTATTTATTTATTTATTTATTTATTTATTTATTTATTTATTTATTTATTTATTTATTTATTTATTTATTTATTTATTTATTTATTTATTTATTTATTTATTTATTTATCTATTTTACCCTCCAGGGTTGGTTTTCCCCTCGGACTCAGCGAGGGATCCTTCCTCTACCACCTCAAGGGCAATGTCCGGGAGCGTGAGACTTTGGGTCGGGGATACTACTGGGGAGGAGGACCAGTGTCACGCCCAGGCGGCCTCACCTGGTATGCTGAACAGGGTCCTTGTGGGGGATGGAAATACTGGAAGGGATAGTCAAGGAAGAGGGAAGATAGCCGACCGTGGCCTTAAGTGGGTGGGTAACCAATGAAAACCACTTCCAGGATGGCTGCGGTGGGAATCGAACCCCCATCTACTCAGTTCACCTCCCGAGGCTGAGTGGGCCGCGTTCCAGCCCTCGTACCATTTTTCAAATGGCATGGCAGAGCCGGGAATCGAACCCGGGCCTGCGGGGGTGGCAGCTAATCACACTAACCACTATACCACAGAGGCGGACATTATTATTATTATTATTATTATTATTATTATTATTATTATTATTATTATTATTATTATTATTATTATTATTATTTAATGTGAGGCAATGAAATTAGGTGCTCGAGATCACCAGTTCAATCGTAACTCAAGGCAGGTATTTCAGAAAGACAACCGCGCAACCTAATCTAGGAAAAGTAGAGGGAGGTATTTACCCTACATATGGTTACAGTGTTGCCAGATTGCCACTCTTCAACGTCCTTTTTCAGCCGCATATACTCGCAGGACGAACTTTTGTGAGAGACATTTTGTTATTGCTGGGATGTAGGGAATCGCGCTGCGACGCCCAAGTGCGCGAATTTCGCCATAAGTGGTTAATTTCGCCCGCACGGGGGCTGGGTGTATGTGTCGTCTTCATCATCATTGTATCCTTCTTGCAAAGCGCAGGCCGCCTACGGGTGTCAAATCAAAAAACCTGCATCTAGCGAGCCGAAATTGCACTCATTTTCATCTTAGAATGTGTCGCCATTCAATTCTAATAAAGTAAACAGTATTTCAGGACAGTTTTTTTGCTAGTTGCTTTACGATGCACATACACAGATAGGTCTTATAGCAACGATGGGATAGGAAAGGGCTAGGAGTGGGAAGGAAGCGGCCATGGCCTTAATTAAGGTACAGCCCCAGCATTTGCCTGGTGTGAAAATGGGAAAACACGGAAAACCATCTCCAGGGCTGCCGACAGTGGGGTTCGAACACTCTACCTCCCGGATGCAAGCTCACAGCTGCGCACCCATAACCGCACGGCCAACTCGCCCGCTAGGACAGTTTCTAGAGCATCCTTGTGATAGAATGTGTCGCAGGCCCGAGTGTAGAGTGATGTAGGTAGAGCTGTTTTTAAATAGGTTTCCGTACCTGTGCTAATATTTTCTGACCTAAAACGAATGATAACGTTTATATAGTGTTATAAAAACCAAACCAAATCCCACGGCGCAGCAGTACCGAAAGGCAATGGCCTACCGAGCGACCACTGCTCAGCTCGAAGGCCTGCAGATTATGAGGTGTCGTGTGTTCAGCACGACGAATCCTCTCCACCGTAATTCTTGGCGTCCTAGACCGGGGCCGCCATCTCACCGTCAGATGGCTCCTCGACTGTAATCTCGTAGGCTGAGTGGACCTCAAACCAGCCCTCAGATCCAGATAAAATTCCCTGACCTGGCGGGGAATCGAACCCAGGGCCTCCGGGTAAGAGGCAGGCACGCTATCCCTACACCGCCGGGCCGCTCTATATTACGGTATATGAGGGTAAAATAGTGGAAAATGCTTCCAGGTTTGACATAAGAACCCGTTTTAGCATTTATCCGAAATGAGAATGAAAGCAATGAAAACAGAGAAATCCATCCAAGATGAAGGCTGCGAACGTAAGAATTCGATAACTGGGCCGTCCGAAAAAAGGATATCGTTAAATGTCTACCATTGCTGAATATCACTAATGGTGAATACAGTAGGCGAATTTTCACATCTCAAATCTAAGAGTAATGGCCTTGTATAAGCTTCAGTTAACAATGCCAAGAGTTCTCGGACTAATCCGTAACTGCCTGGTACAGCTCCTGATCAATAAAAGGAAGAAAAAGAAACAGCTACAACTTTAATCAAGGAACACCGCGTGGCTAGCGAGGGTGAAGGCGCAAGGATGTAATCGGGAGCACGAGCTGTACCGACCGCGGGTACCGCTAATAGAGCCGTACGCGTCGCGCCCCCCATACGGTGCAGGTAGACTGAAGCTGCATTTCTTTTTTCTACCGATATTAGTCGAATGTTGGGCTGACGGAGACCGTGTTATTAACGATCAATCAGGAGTTGAGCGGGAAAACACGCTGATTCCTTCCAGGTTTTTTAAGGGCAATAGTGGTAATAGACTTGTTACGGGGTTTCCCGTGGAACGCAGAGGTGAAAGAAGGTGCCGGGGTGAATGGGTCTAACTACAATGTCAAGAATAGAATTTAAAACTTAAACTGAAGGTTATATTTTCAGAACTTTAAACTTAACAATTTTTTCATGCCAATATTACAGGTACAAGTAGCAATCATTAACCAAGATTGGGAAAAATCCAAGATTCAGAACCTTAACACTTTGGGCTTTAAGCCCCTTGCTTTGCATTTCCTGAGCTACAAGCTCAAATTTACAAAGAGCACAAATTTATTCAAGGGCAGAAATCCCCTAATTCATGGAGCACTTGCTCCAAAAATACAATATCTAGCCTTCCAGAGGCACTCGTTACAATCACAAAATTTGAAAAAAGAGTTAACAGGCTCTCAGTTTCTTACTGCCTACTCAAGGCAACATTACATCACTCTCTGGTCTCTCAAACCACCATTTACAAAATTGAACTTACTTTTACAGGGGTATTAAATACCCAACCTACTGGGCCTTCGTGGAATAAGAATAACAGCTTAAATTAATGGCCCGAACACAAAATGAATGGAGGCGTATACTTGCACTCCTAGATATGAACACAAAACTCTAAGGGGCTCTAGGCCGATGAAATAGCGGCTATTCCCAAACTACTGAGGTGACTCGTATAGAAATTACATTAACACATTACAGTAGGATAAACAGTTAGAGAAAAACGTAGTCACCTCAAACCAAGATGAAGGGGAGATCGAGAGGGTAATTCACTCCCTATCCCCGATTTACAGTTAAAGATTTTATGAAGTTTTTACATTAGCCGGCAGAAAGTTACATTTTTAGAAAAGTAGGTTACATAGTTAACGATTCGGACCTTTCCATCGGGTTAAACTGCGCAGTTGGCAAGAAAGAAAGATGATATGTGGCCATTACCTTGTAGATGTACTGCTCACCGATGAAAGAGACCGCCCGCCTCCTCCTTTGACACACACACTTAGTAAGATGACGATTATTTGCCCAAGAGACGAGAAAAGCCTCAGTTTATAAACCCTCAGGGAAGGTTCGAGATAATGCAAGATGAATCAGGACACGCCCTCTTGATTTTATTAGTTAAATACAAGGTGAAGAAGAAATACGGCATTGGTTGGAAATTAATTACAAAAAATTAGGGATTGGCTAGATTCAAAACTAGCGGAAATAAAAGGATGAATTGCCAACCCTAAAATAAATGAACATCATTCAGTTACAAAAACCTAGAAATACAAAACTTTTTAAAATAATTTCTTTCACTTCGCACCAGGGTGCATGATCCTAGTTTTTAGTGGTCATCTGTGGAAGGATGTCCAAACTTCTTGATGAATGTCAAACAATACAAGTAGAAATTCACTCAGGTTAGGAAACTGCACAGTAACAAAATTACTCAATATTCAGGTGGTGACATCTTCTGATTAATGTTCCAAGTTGGTGTAGTTTCAGTTTCACTGTTTCACCAATAGAGGAGTTCAATTAGGCGCTGAATTTGCATGCGCGGCGTTGGGGTGTACCTCCCGGTACATACTGAAATACAATTTCTGGAGAAGGCAAACCTAAAAAAAAAAAAGAAAGGCATTGACAGGAGAACTGTATACCTCTCGTGATGTTTGACACAGAATTTCACAGCTTTGTGTTTCTAGGTGCAGTTTAGCGCCAGTTTTCTGGCAGGAGTCTACGGCTACCAGCTCATGGAAGATTACGTAAGCAATTACAAGAAAATATTGGTGTCCGATTTGATGTTGTACTGTATACCGCGTCCGCCTCTGTAGTGTAGTGATTAGCGTGATTAGCTGCCAGCCCCGGAGGCCCGGGTTCGATTTCCAAACCTGGTACGAAATTTGAAAAGCGGTACGAAGGCTGGACTCATCCTCGGGGGGTCAACTGAGTAGAGAAGGTTTCGATTCACACCTCAGCCATCCTCGAAGTGGTTTTCCGTAGTTTCCCACTTCTTCTCTAGCCAAATGCTGGGATGGTACCTAACTCAAGGCCACGACCGCTTCCTTCCCTCTTCCTTGTCTATTCCTTCCAATCTTCCCATTACCCCCACAAGGCGCCTGTCCAGCTTAGCAAGTGAGGCCGCCTGGCGAGGTACTGGCCCTCCTTCACAGTTATATCCCCCGATCCAAAGTCTCACGCTCCAGGACATTGCCCTTGAGACGGTAGAGGTGGGATCCCTCGCTGAGTCCGAGGGACGAACCAGTCTCGCTTTACGCACCTAGGTTTTGGATGGAATAAGCCACTCCTCAGCTCCGTCGACTGTGATACCACAATACATAGCAAAGTTATTTCTTTTAATTAATATTATATTGCTGTTATTATTTTTATTGTTATAGTGTAATAGTATATAATATTTAACTTTTAACTCATGTATATAGATCACTGTTTATGACCATACGTCAATACTTTATTATGTATTGTGTTCTGTTTATGCATAGCTTATATTTTTTAGTTTGTATGTTACTTTCTTTCATTATGACTTATTCTCTTTCTTTGTTTACTGTTATGCTCCGGATTTCTTGTTAATTTATTTTATTTGTTGAGCTTTGCTTTCTTTCTTCATTGTATGTTGTCCAAATATGTTATTTAGCTTACTTATCGTTGATTTTATAACAGATTCGTGTGTTTCTCCTATATGTGTATTATCATGTATATCACGTAACCATGTGTATTATCATGTGGTTAAGTGTAAGAGAGGGCCATGAGCCCTAACTTCACCACTGGTAAAATCAATAAAAACAATAACGACACAGCGATGATGCATTTAATATTTTTACTAACCCGTTTGCGACATTCATAGGCACCATGTCTACAAAATTCAATGTAGTACGTAAGTCACTCTCGACATCTCGGATGTGAATAATTAATTTAGAAGTATCAGTTAAATCCGTTGATTAATCCAGGCCGAATGAAAAGGCGACAAAATCCTTAACTTGACTAGTGAGCTCTCTGATTACACCAATAGCCACGACACGGATGCGACGTGTCACTGTTTTGTGGGAAAGACCGATGTTTTCTGCTTGCTGGCATCCAGGAGACAAAAGTATAACTTCAGGAAATCCGCCTCTGTAGTGTAGTGGTTAGTGTGATTAGTTGCAACCCCCCGGAGGCCCGGGTTCGATTCTCCGCTCTGCCACGAAATTTGTAAAGTGGTACGAGGACTGCAATGGGGTCCACTCATCCTCGGTGGAGTCAACTGAGTAGAGGCGGTTCGATTCCCATCTCAGCCATCCTCCAAGTGGTTTCCCGTGGTTTCCCACTTCTCGCCCAGGCAAATGCCGGGATGGTACGTAACTTAAGGCACCGGCCGCTTCCTTCCATCTTCCTTGCCTATCCCTTCCAATCCTCCCATCCCCCCACAAGGCCCCTGGTGAGGCCGCCTGGTCCTCCTTCCCAGCTATATCCCCTTTTAAGGCGGTGGAGATGGGATCCCTCGCTGAGTACGAGGGAAAAACCAACCCTGGATGGTAAACGAATTAAGAAAGAAAGAAAGAAAGATAGCATAAGGAATCATTAATAATAATAATAATAATTTCGTGTGGCTATTTCTAGCCGAGTGCAGCCCTTGTAAGGCAGACCCTCCGATGAGGGTGGGCGGCACCTGCCATGTGTACGTAACTGCGTGTTATTGAGGTGGAGGATAGTGTTATGTGTGGTGTGTGAGCTGCAGGGATGTTGGGGACAGCACAAACACCCAGCCCCGGGCCAATGGAATTAACCAATGAAGGTTAAAATCCCCGACCCGGCCGGGAATCGAAGCCGGTACCCTCTGAACCGAAGGCCAGTACGCTGACCATGCAGCCGACGAGTCGGACAAGGAATCATTTACGACTATAGTTACCGATAATATTTCTTTCCGTAATCCTCAAATGCCATGTAACTACGAGTACCATCATCCGGATGAGCTTCAACCATGCTTCATTCTCCACTCACGTCAACAGGATTGGAGTCCAGCAATCAGCACAATTGCTGTGTAGTGCAAAAAGCACAGGAGATGTGAACCACCTCTTCTTCGGGTGCAGTGGAGCTATATCTTATCGCGCAGAATTGTTCAGCACTCTTGTGCACTTTCGTGTTCCCTTTTTAACACATATCCGGCTGTTACTGGAAACTGGAGATCTGCGTGTGTACAGTGCAATAGGAAAATACTTGAATGAAACTGGTGTAAACATCTAAAGAATCTAGAGTGTTTATTCGAAGTGTGCTTTCCTTGTTTGCTTTCTTCTAAGCCCTTTCTCTCGCGTTACAATTATTTATTTTACCTTGTTACCCAATTGTGTTTCTTTTATGCTGTAATATCTTTATCATTGTACATTGCTGATGGCCAAAAGTCCTTAAGGACAAAGGCCATAAATAATACAGTTTAAACAATATTTCCCAAATCCTTGCATCCCGGAGCAGCAACACCGTAAACGTCCTCCCGTGCCTTTTGTTTCAATTATTGTCCAATGACAAGTTGATTATTTGTTAGCGCTCGTCTGCTCTCTCTCTCAATAACCTATTTCCCACCCTGTCTGCTTACTGCAATCATTTTGTTGGACACATTCTGCTCACCTGTAATCTGTGTCACTCTGCAAAGCTAGCGACTTTATCTACTTATTTCCAACCCACTGCGTTCTGCTATATTCTTCCATTCTCAGTCGTTAAACGAAGTTACTTACTCCTCGCCTCCGGCATCAGTGACACCTACGCGAAGACCCCAGCCACTTTGAGAGCGAACTTGGATAGCGATACCAGGGCAGCGCTGAGGTCGTGATGTTTGTCAGACAGACGCGCTACGCCGCCATTACGGGCGGTTAGGGGCGCGCAGCTGTGAGCTCGCATCCAGGAGATAGTCGGTTCGAGCCCAAATGTCGGCAGTCCTGAAGATAGTTTCCCATAGTTTACCATCTTCACACCACGGAAATGCTGGGGCTGTACCTTAATCAATGCCTCGGCCGCTTCCTTTAAACTCCTAGGTCTTTCCTCTCCTATCGCCGCCGTAAGACCTAGTGCGACGTTAAGCCAATTGTAAAAAAATAAAAAATAAAAATAAAAAATATAAAAACCTCCGGTATTGCACACCAGACGAGAGCCAGCCACTTCATTCCCTTTGAAAATTAAATGTGGAAAGTCGTCTAACGTCACAATAAGACAGGTGACACTGGGAGGGGACATGGAATCTGCAGGTAGGCTATTAAGGCCAATTTTAGAGGTTCATATCTATTTGTTTCAAGACAACCAAACTTTGCTCACCTTCCAAACTTCACTACGTTAAAATACTGTACAGGCTCTTAGTTCATTTACAGGGATGCTCATTCATTTAAAAATTCAAATTCCTGCCACAACGTTACTTAGAATTTTGACGGAATTTTTATTCATTTTGCGCAAGTATATACAATACATAGACCTACAAGTGCACCCAAACGTATTTTCCCCTATTAAAATAGGTTCTCAAGAAGAAAATGGTCAGTGCCATACTACTTACTGAATATTTTAGGGAGAAATACATTTTTTGCAAATCTTCCTTGCAGTGGCCGCTCGTGACAAAATTTCCAGGGGGTTCGCAACAACATTTTTGTTCACGTCTTAAATGTACAAAAGTTGAACACAAATCAGTGCAAAATATCATACTCAAAGTAATTTTACTAGAAGTTCCTTGTTCGGTTCCTTCTCCACTCATAATATGGCAGAACCCATATAACTAAGGATGCAGTTTTCTGAGTCTAATCTGTGATTGCACAACAAAATTAAAGTTACTACAACTAAAGCGTTTTTATTTCGTACCCTGAGGGGGTAGGGCGGGCCTCCTAGAGGTCGGGAGATGTGTTGCCGTGATTTGAGGCGCGCGGAAGCTGAGAGGGGAGCGCCCGTGGCCTATAAAAGAAACTGTCCCGGCATTCGCCTTAGTGAGCAGATGAAAAACCACGGAAAGCCATTCTTAGGACAGCCAGTGCTGGGACCAGCACACCGCCTCCCGAATTCAGAACTGAAAATCCACTGGCCACTGTTAGCGGAAGCTCTTCTGCTCGGTGAAAGGAGAACTCACAGCATATTTGCTACAATGCTGTATTGTAGCGAATTTTAAAAAATGTGAGCATTATTCTTGGTTTTGGATAGCACCGAGGTATGACAAGCATAAGAATAATGCGTACCGGTACTAAAATTAATTTCACTTGAAACTACAACGTAAAGCAAACTTCCTACCGTGATTTACCCTCTAGCGAAATCTTCTGGCAATGTAATGCAATAGTAACTTCTGGGAGGCTGCGGTCAACTGTAAGAGGGGAAGTGGCGGACCTTTGTCGTCAAATGTAACACTGTCTCTGTTTTGAGTGTGGTTGTAGACGGAAAGGCACATACCTTACCGTGCTCCTTGCTTATGGGGATATCTGTGCATAAACCATGACGTCATCTGCATGCGCATGCATGTAGTTTTCAGCACAGTCTCCGGTATGTTCCATGTGTTGTCATTCGAAAAAAAAAGCTGTTCACTTAGCGGAGCTTCGATATGAGTCGAATGCTTTCGATCAATTTATGAAATCAGATGGAAATAAAGGAATTTTGAATCACGCATGAATGCGTGAATATGCATTAGAACCGTGCTAATGTGCTTACGGCCACTGTTTCCTTGCGACTTTCGGGCAGTTTCAAAATTTGACTGTTGTTGCTAGTAATGGTTTCTGAGAAATGTGGTCTTTAGCTAAAGATAAAAAGTTGTCACTTTCCGAAATACAATGTTAGCAGACAGCTGGCTGTGGTACCGCCGAACTGGATTCAGAAAAGCTTACTCTATTCAGAATGAAAAACTAAACTTAAATTTTTGATGAATTTTTACGTCCCGGTGCCCTTAAACCTGGAACCGTACACCAGGGCACCGAGTGGTCTTCTACCTCCGTGAACTGTCTTTGACCTTCGTACTCTCTCAGCTTATGCACTAATTCTGAGTGACGACTGCCTGTATATCAAAACATATGTTACCGGGCAGTTAAAAGCGTGCGGCTGTGAGCTTGCATCCGGGAGATAGTAGGTTCGAATCCCAATGTCGGCAGCCCTGAAGATGGTTTTCCGTGATTTCCCATTTTCACACTAGGCAATTTCTGGGGCTGAACCTTAAGGCCACGGCCGCTTCCTTCCAACTCCTGGGCCTTTCCTCTCCCATCGTCGCCATAAGACCTATCTGTGTGGGTGCGACGTAAAACCAGTAGCAAAGAATACAAAAAAACTTACTGAACCCTTTTGGTCCACTATGAAGGATACCTACCTTCCTTACCTATCAGCAACATTTCATGAGATCTGTCTCTTGGGTCGTATCGGCTTCTTCGTCACTTGCTGAGGTAAAGGTAGGGTTCAGTATTTCTAATCTATCTACTCAAATGAAAGGTCTGTTTAAAAAGTATTCCTATTTATTCAAGTAATCTCTGAAGAGTAAATCATTTATCATCGGTATCATTGGGATCCAATCGTGTCCACTGGACACCGTAATCATTTTACACAGAAGGCTGAACAGTGGTGAGAGCCTTTGACATAACTGCCTGATGGCCATCCTTATTAGAAACCATTGTCTCAATTATTAATTAAAGAAAAGAAAGCCTGGAAATCCTCATATTCGGCTTCCACGTGAGACTACATGTACCATCATAGTGATTCTTTATGGTCCAGTCCTCGTAACACGAACTCTGGACTCTGGGTATAGTTAAGGCAGTCCAATCGGTGTGTGCCACACAGTGGTTATACGGCATGGGCCCTTAATTGAATCGATGTGACCTGCGACTATGTCATGGACCGACATCTAAAGTTCTAAGTTACTTTAAAGTCATTGTGGATGATGACCACAAGGAAAATGATGCTATGGTGGCATATGGCCCTACTCTAAGCCACTGAGGTTGATGACCCCATGACCATCCAAGTTTCTAAGCTGAAGGCTAAACACAATTAAGTTACATCGGTTGATGACCAAAGTTTCCACTTTTACTAACCCCAGCACATTTACTGCTCCATCAATCAAAGTCAAATAATGCAACAACAACAATGCTCACAATACTTTGTGGCAGTAAAATCCATTACCTTCGGATATGTCCCCTTAATCGTTACGTTAACATTTACATATTCACCTGAAAAATGAACTAAGATTTGCAGAATGCATCTTCAAGTCATTCGCTTGATTTAAAGTTATTTAAAAATACGTTTCCAATGAATTTAATAATTAAATAAATTTAAATAAATAAATTTAAATGATTTAATGAAATCTTAATGAGCAACAAATTCTATTTCCGCGGACGAATGGTTTCTTTCACAAATCCCTACTAACTTCTTGATGTAATTCATTTTTAATCATGTTGGATGGATATCGTCGGTAGCTGGAAAAAATTTACATCACTTATTTCCAGTATTCATCTTGTTTCGTGACATCACACTTTAATTTAATCTAATACTAACCATTATTACTACATGGATAACCCTGATAATTAAGTACAAACCCTTAAGTAACTCGCCGTACAACGTAAACCGATTACGATGTCATATCTTGTCATAAAATTTCCGTGAAGCTCTGTGCACCCCTCACAAACAAAACAATCATCATTACCATCGCTCTATATTTTGGACAACCCTGAAATTGGCTAACCTTACTCATTATACTCTAAGTTCGTGGTCTCAAATGTACATTACAATCTCAATTATACTAATTTACAGTATCTAATAGCACACACGTTATTTCCGGATGAAAATTTCAACTAGATCCAACAGTTAACGTTATCCCCTACCAAGAAATGCAATCTCAATTCTAACACACTCTGCACGTTCCGTCATTCGAGCTGCGAACTCCCATCAGCTGACGGCAATGAGACTCGACCCCGCTCTGCGGTGATATGAACCATCTGTTCGTCTTACTTGACTGGCCTCTCAGAATGAAACCTTTAACTTCGCCGACATAATTAAACAAATACGATATTTCTGACCAGCAAAATGCACATAGATTATACTTCAAAATGTCCTACACTAATTGTACCCGTCGCAAATTAATACCGACATGGATTCTCTACTTCTACTTTCCATCCCAAACATTACACAAAATCTTCCTCGGGCTTATACATATCCCGGCACATTTCCAGGCTTCCAATCACCTTATTCACAAATCCTATCTCAACTCATACGACAACTCTGAACTCTGCCTCAACTCGACGGCTCTCACTAACAAAGAAATGGAATAAAATATTTAGAAAATTTAGAACACGCACAAATACATTAATAATGAACACTTCGCATAATGATCTCGTATTTTCCAAAACCGGATTTCACAAAAGGACGGTCAAAATTCTACTATTTATCGTCGGTCGGCCGTAGTTTAAATGGACATAGAATAACGTTTCCCTTCGTGACCAAATTCACCACTCTAAATTTCTCAACCCGACAGCGTCTTCCACCCGATTGAAAATGGTACCCATGGACTTCTTACATTAATTTCATCAAAATTCAAAAAGAAAATTTTTACGGCAGATAAACTAACTGAATTTGACATCACAAAAGTATAGGCAATAAATTCACGGAAATGACGGTCTACTCTGGACGTGATATCGCTTCGAAACCCTCACTAATAGCCTTTTTATATGTCACACGGCACTCCTAATATTTAAATTTTATCCAAGCAGAAAATAAAACAAATGACCTTTCGCCATATTTTGACATTCGCCAAAAAATAGGGGTGACCAACTGCGTCATAAAAACCCATGACCTTCGATGTTAGGCCCCTTAAAACAACAAGCAACAAGCAAAAACCCATTTCAAATGCACGTAAGTTTTACATCACAAAACAAGATATAGTAGGCGGTAAGATGGAAAGGCACCTGCCTTTAATTGACGTCGGATTCCATCCTTTGACTCACCTGTGACTTTCCGTCGCTTTATCTAGCCATTTAACATTTCTGGCTGTACATCATAATATTTATTTATTTTCCTGGAAATAAAATATAAAATAAAGAAATACCCTTCACTTGTTGATCGCACTCGACTGATAGTATTTATTTCCCGCACACGAATTACTTTCCTTACCACACACAACTATAGGTATATAAAAACTTCTTCCTCTATCTTGGCCGTCCTTTTTATAGAATTACTTCTGCTCAAAGAAAAACTATCTCCACCTGGAGTCAAAACCCCAGCCACATCGGCTAAAATCTGTTGGTTGGACTTAGTCTACTTTTGTGGATCGATTTGCAGAGCAGTTCAACCCTCTGTCTTCAGCCTCACGATACAAAAATGCAGGGGTTTCAACATATTTATATTTATAGACAGTACCCCCTCCCTCCAGGCATTTTCCTTTTGCCGCTAAGAAAATTCGCGTAACTTTTCTGACTTAAATGAACCGTATTTAAAAGAGTTTTGGATGTAACCACGTACTTACTACATGGCTATCGGTAGTGTTCCTGGACATTCAAAATGTATGCACCTTAATTTAACTGGTTAGATGACCTCATTTGATAGGCACTACTTTTCTGTCGACTTCGCGTGGGAACGCTATACACACGCGCCCTTCTGAAATAATCCCCAGAAATGGCTTAGCAGTCTCAAACTTTCTTCTGTATCCTTCCACTGCCGACACGTGCGGATGACGTCACGTATCCCAGCGTGGGACGGAAAGTAGCTACCTCGTTGCCACGTGTAACTCCCGTGATATCAAGAAATTTTCAGAAATGTAGTAACTTTTCATACTTAAAATTCTTAGGGCACAAAGGTCATAGGTTGAATATGTTCGGGGCATACAGCTTCCCGATGTACTACTTCTTCTTTATCTGTTTACCCTCCAGGGTAGGTTTTTCCCTCGGACTCAGCGAGGGATCCCACCTCTACCGCCTCACGGACATTGTCGTGGAGCTTCAGATTCTGGGTTGGGGATACAACAGGGGAGGATGACCAGTACCTCGCCCAGGCGGCCTCATCTGCTATGCCGAATAGGGGCCTTGCGGGGAGATAGGAATATTGGAAGGGATAGACAAGGAAGAGGGAAGGAAGCGGCCGTGGCCTTAAGTTAGGAACCATCCCGGCATTTGCCTGGAAGAGATATGGAAAACCACGGAAAACCACTTCAAGGATGACTGAGATGGGAATCGAACCCACCTCTACTCAGTTCACCTCCCGAGGCTGAGTGGATCCCGTTCCAGCCCTCATACCACTTTTCAAATTTCGTGGCAGACCCGGGAATCGAACCCGGACCTCCGGAGGTGGCAGCTACTCACACTAACCACTACACTACTGAGGCGGGCTTCACGGTGTACGGTTAATGAAATTATACTACTTTGTAGCCAGTTCGGTTTTCATACTTTTTAACATGCACCTTTGTACTTTGTGTTAAGTGTGTTTGAAATCGATTGCCTTAAAAATATGACGTATGGCTTTTAGTGCCGGGAGTGTCCGAGGACATGTTCGGCTCGCCAGGTGCAGGTCTTTCTATTTGACACCCGTAGGCTACCTGCGCGTCGTGATGAGGATGAAATTATGATGAAGACGACACATGAAAGCGGTGAACAGATTTTACCAGAATTATATAGGTATGATCCTGATATTATTGATGCTTTCATTGATGCTCTAGATCAGACGTCATCACGTAGTTGCTCTAGGGAGCCGGTGTTACTTGCTCCGCTCGGGACGGCTGTCAGTCACGTGACAAGAGAGCAGCGGACAGGCGGGTTGCATACCGTGGTCGTATTGTACTTGTCGCTCGGAAATGTCACCGTATGAACATCAGCGTTTATAATAATAATAATAATAATAATAATAATAATAATAATAATAATAATTTGCAGCACGGGTCATATGAGACGAACAGGACACAGATTACGGAGTACCGGGCGAGTTGGCCGTGCGTGTAGAGGCGCGCGGCTGTGAGCTTGCATCCGGGAGATAGTAGGTTCGAATCCCACTATCGGCAGCCCTGAAAATGGTTTTCCGTGGTTTCCCATTTTCACACCAGGCAAATGCTGGGACTGTACCTTAATTAAGGCCACGGCCGCTTCCTTCCAACTCCTAGGCCTTTCCTATCCCATCGTCGCCATAAGACCTATCTGTGTCGGTGCGACGTAAAGCCCCTAGCAAAAAAAAAAGATTACGGAGTATAACAGGACAAGAAAATGATTCATTGACAAAGGAAATATAGAGCAGTGTGCAATATTTCCTGAATAAATACATTTTCACGATTAACTGATGCTTTGAGAAACGTACATCTGTCGAAAGAAAATACAATGTATGTGATTTGTACATATTCTTTGTACTCTCATTAACATACATTTCAATATTTGTATGGCATTTATGACTATGACAACAAATGAAACACACGAACTGGTGTACTCCTCCTTCACGGGACCTTTGGGCTCGTTTAGACAGCATTGTATCAATGTTTGGTACTATCGTTTGCATGCTGCCAAGTCGCAAAACACATTTCAAGTTTTCATCTGTGAGCCTACTTCTGTGTCTATATTTACAAATCTTCGTTAATTAAAACTTATGTTCACATAAATAAGTTGATCCGAATATCCTTACAATATGAGCGTTAAATGTGTACACTTTATGAAATCTCTCCTGTGGAAAACGAGCATAAAATTCAGTCAAACTGTTTGTGTTTGCAAACCTATCTTTCATTTGAGTATCGCATTGTAAGTCAATCAGTTCTAGTTGCAGTTCTGGTCTAACAGTTTGCAAATCCACTGAGAAGGGAGTAGCGAACACCTGCATATCCTTTTCTAATGCCTGAATGTTGTGAAACCTATTCTCATAGTGACATTAAAACCTCTTTGTATTCTTCTAATGTTTTTTAAATACGATTCCATATTTTATTACATATTACACATTTTCTTGAACTATTAAATACTCATTTTCCCCATGAAGATTTGAAACTTGTTGGCGTCGATGGCCTGCGCTGTGCTGAAATCTCTTCCATAGTAAATGCAATATTAACCGACTAGATTTGAACGTCGTGTGGTGAGAGGGTACGGACGGAAACGCACTAGTGTCACCTCTCATGAGTTCACGCGTATCGTATCGCGATCTAACCTGTCCAGAAAAATGTGCTATACCTTTGCGCCACTGACCTGTAGTACGTACAACGTCACGCACTTCCCCTAATGTTTCCCCTACTTGCTCGCTAAGCTGCTCTCTTTCCTCGAAAGCGGGGAGCAAACTGGTCCCGAAGGCATTTCTCTCTCGACTGACGATGTCTGCTCTAGATGACGACAGAAATGAATGTTGTTGAAGAAGACGATGTGATAGAAATTTTCCCTTCATGCTTCAGATACACTTATTTTCACGTTGGCGGAAGGATTAATGAGATCCTGGGTACGAAGAGGACTCGAAATCCTATCAACGCGCAGAGGTATCCGCGTTTCTATTGCATTTAAAGTGGTATTTACTATACCCAGTCTGCCAGCACCATTCAGTCTCAGGTCTGGAATATGTAACGACTGTCCAAAAAGTCTAAAATCACTATTATTTGCAATGCAAGAAAGATATCTGTATACAAAAATTATATACTGGAGTTGCGCCCAAAATTTGCAAAGTGAACCTCATAGTAGTACCTAAAAGCAAAGGTAGATTTTTTAAATATGACCTTTTTATTTTATATAATTAACAGAGGTTACAGTACTGTTCTAATTTGCAAGTATAACTTATATTCACGCATTGAAAATAATCCACTTCATTGATTTCATAAGATTTGAATATAAATCGTAAGTCTGTTTCACTTGTGGGACGTCCGACTCGTTGGCTAAACGGTCAGCGTACTGGCCTTCGGTTCAGAGAGTCCCGGGTTCGATTCCCGGCCGGGTCGGGGATTTTAACATTAATTGGTTAATTCCAATGGCACGGGGGCTGGGTGTATGTGTTGTCTTCATCACCATTTCATCCTCATCATGACGCGCAGGTCACCTACGGGTGTCAAATAGGAAGACCTGCACCTGGTGAGCCGAACCCGTCCTGGGATATCCCGGCACTAAAAGCCATACGACATTTCATTTCACTTGTGGGACCGGGCGAGTTGGCCGTGCGGTTACGAGCGCGCAGCTGTGAGCTAGCATCCGGGAGATAGCGGGTTCGAACCCCACTGTCGGCAGCCATGAAGATGGTTTTCCGTGCTTTCTCATTATCACACCAGGCAAATGATGGTGCTGTACCTTAATTAAGGGCACGGCCGCTTCCTTCCCATTCCTAGGCCCCTCCTGCCCCATCGTCGCCATAAGACATATCTGTGTCGGTGCGACGTAAAGCCACTTGCAAAAAAAAAGAACATTTGTGGGGTACTCGGTGTACGGTTCCAGGGTTAATTAGTTTACAGCCCGGCTTTTGCCTTGAGTGAACACAGAGAACCACGGACCCACTATCCCGCGAATGCAAGCTTACAGCTAAGACGACAGTCAACCAACTCAGAAGGACGAATAAAGAAACATTACAGTTCTTCTGAAACGGACTCTTGCAATGCGGTCGTGAATCACTTCGAACAGGCTCATAGCGGGCGAAAAGCGCGTTCTCTGCAGGTGTGATGGCAGTGGAGTAACTGAGATCCCTGCCAACAGAACAAGACTGACCCTCGTCACGGGGAAGCATCCGACGCGAAATGGGAAGGCAATGGATTTTGTTCCCACCGGCGTCCGGCTGGCAATTCTTGTCCTGAACTTAACATCTCTTAGGGGCGTTCTTTATGTACTTGACACGACCAAGCAAGATGAAAGTCAAGTACAAGGAGGTCGTGAACGCTAAATATTCACATTATATTTCTTCCTCTGAACGTTATATGTTTTCCTGAAAACTAACATTATCGTCGTTTACAACGGCTCTGTGGTGTAAGTATAGTGCTCCAGCATTTAATACGGTTCGTCTTGATCCCAAAACTGGAATGGTTTTCGTTTAGCCTCCTGAGTACACGTGCTGTGGATATGAGATGCAGCGAGCTCGGACGTGAATTATTTGATGTGTTATTGACAACAGACATTGCAAGTTGGGAGGTGCTTGCTCACAGTAGCATAGCAACGACATTAACTGGAAACTATGTTACAAAACAACAACAAAGAAAGTATTTCGAGAAATGATATGCAAGCAAGAAGTTACATGGTAACGAAAGAAGAGGGAAAAAAGAACAAACATCAAAACAAGAAAGAACAATTAAACGAAAAATAAGAATGACTTGTAAGGAGTGGAACATAATAATCGCATAGGAATAACTGATATTCAACACCGTGAATACTGTCGCTTCCGGTCAGCCACGGTCGCGAGCGCTGGGCTGCGTTGTACCCCAACCAGCTGGCGGTCAAGATGTATCTTCGCCTTCAAAAAAACACTGGATGTATAGAAAGCAAAAACGTACGCATTACTTTAAGTAAATCAGTTTCATTCTATTGATATTATACTTTTCAACAGCTTAGTGCTGGAATATACATTTGTTAGAAGTTAAATTTAGGGAATAGGAATAGCGATGAGAATTGAAAAACCCATTAATTGTTGGATCCGCGAACTGGATGTGATATTTCGTATCAAGGCAGACAATCAATTGGAATGTACACTCTGTATTCTTATGTGTTTAAAATAACTTGTAATACTGCAGATTACTGTAATTTAAAATTATAAGCCTATTACGTTTCTAAATATTGTGTAATTATGGTGAAATAAAGTATAGTGCCGAGCGGAACGCATTTGGGAGATGCGTGGGTTCGAACCCCGCTACCAGCTGTACTGGGAATGATTTTCTGTGGTTTCCCATTTCCACTTCCACGCACATTCCGAGACAGTTCCTATTCATAGGTCACAACCGAATATTTCCTCTAAAATCCCCTTCTCAATTCCAAATTTCTCCGTGGTGTTCATATCGAGGTAGGGCATACGACGCTGTAGATGGTGATTAGTCCGTCGGGTGGATACGTTCATCGTAGAACAGAAAAGAAGGATATGCCACAGCCTGTTTCAAGTTACTCGACCTTGTCAGGAATGGAATGAATGAAGCCCCGATTTAGTGGCGAGGGTAGGAACAGTGTCGGCTGCCGAAGCCTGCCGCACTCCTCTGTGGCAATGATGAATGACTGACTGATGACATTAAATTATATTGTAGAGTGTTTCTGGAATGAAAGCTGGCATGGAAAAGCGGAGTACCCGGAGAAAAACCTGTTCCGCCTCCGCTTTGTCCAGCACAAATCTCACACGAAGTGAACGAGATTTGAACCACGGAACCCAGCAGTAAACCTGATCCACGAATTCTCCCTTAGTGTTGAACAGACCCCTTGGTGCTATTCGATAGAAGGTTTCACCCTCTCCCTAGCTCATTATCATCATCCCATATCAAGACGCGCAGGTCGTCCATGGGCATTAAATAGCGAGACTGCACCAGGCGAGCCGAACATGTCCTGAAACACTCCCGGCACTAAAAGTCATCCTACCAAGCTCGATAGCTGCAGTCGCTTAAGTGCGGCCAGTATCCAGTAATCGGGAGATAGTGGGTTCAAGCCGCACTGTCGGCAGCCCTGAAGATGGTTTTCCGTGGTTTCCCATTTTCACACCAGGCAAATGCCGAGGCTGTACCATAATTAAGGCCGCGGCCGCTTCCTTCCAATTCCTAGGCCTTTCCTATCCCATCGTCGCCATAAGACATATCTGTGTCGGTGCGGCGTAAAGCAAATAGAAAAAAGTCATCTTCCTTTCTTAATCTGTTTAACCTCCAGGGTCGCTTTTTCTCTCGGACCCAGCGAGGGATCCCACCTCTACCGGCTGAAGTGTAGTGTCCTGGAGCGTGAGAGTATGGGTTCGGGTGATAAAACTGAGGAGGAGGACGACCAGTGCATCTCCCCTGCTATGCTAAACAAGGGCCTTATGCAGGGATGAGAAGATTGGAAGGGATAGACAAGGAAGAGGGAAGGAAGCGGCCATTGCCTTAAGTGAGGTACCATCCTGACATCTGCCTGCAGGAGAGATGGGAAACCACGGAAATCCACTTCAAGGATGGCTGACGTGGGAATCGAACCCACCTCTGCTCAGTTGACTTCCGCGGGCTGAGGGAACACCGTTCCAGCCCTCGTACCACTTTTCAAATTTTGTGGCAGAGTCGGGAATCGAACCAGGGCCTCTGGGGGTGGCAGCTAATCACGCTAAACACTACACCTCAGAGGCGGACTACTAAAGGTCATATGATAAAATAAATACGTAGTGTAACAAACACTGATTAGCAATTGAAGTGGAGAAAGCTGTCATTTTGGCAAAATAGCGGTGTGGTCGGCTCGGCGAATGTAACAGTTCGACGTGATACATAACTGCTATGTTGTGGGACCACGCACTGGCAGTCTGTGTGATATGTCAGCACAGGACAGGCGAGACACGTCATCTCGGCAGCTTTGAAGGTTCCATGGACCACCGTGTCCAGAGTGCTCCACGAGTACGGCAAATCCACCATCGCCAGTCATCTGCCGTGGAATACAACATGTTGATGTAAGAGGTCACCGTTAAATGACTTCAATGACTTGTATGGTAAGAGCGGATAGACGGATCACAGAGCAACAGATTACTCACGAATTCAATCCTGAATAATAGGGAAATGTACACAGCCATACATCCAGGACTACCTTCTCGCAATGAGGTGCAGAATCTACCGTCCCACTTGGATACCACTGCTCACCGCATGACCCAAACACAAATAATGACCATCACTGAACTTGAAAAACATAGAGAAGATCGCTTGCACAAGTGAGTCGTGGTACCAGTTTGTACACGCCGATGGCAGGTTACGAGTGCGTCACCAAGCAGGCCGGAGGTGTTTGCATCATCGTATGGGGACTCTTCACGTGGTATGGTACATCTGACAGCATTACCCAGCGACGACCAGTATAGGAATTTGCTGTCAGATCATGTCCACCTCCAGCACATTGCAAGAAACCTACACGTAGAGTCGCTCCCGATATATGGTTCATTGGTTCGATGAACACTCCATGGACATGAGGATGCCTGTCTGGTCCCTAATTTCACACGACCTCAATCCTAATGAGTATATCTAGGATGCTGTCAAGAGAGATGTGCGCGTCGTTGAACCTCCTGTGTGGTGGTCGTGGAGCAATATGACTCCCTACGCTTCCGTAATCTTGTGGGAGTCCCTGACACGCTGCACTGACGTCGTTATCAGGAGGAAAGGGGGGAGCTACACGCAACTAGCCATGTATCTCTAATTCAAAATGTGCTCCGTTAGCAATGATACATGTACTCCAGGAATACATCAGTGCGTCCGGGATTAAACGCAGCAACGGGTTGAGGCATGTATCAGTGCTAACGAAGGGCAAAATTTCACGTAACAAACAGTTTCATGTGGTAAGCTGTACGTTCTGTTCTTGTGTGTTTCCCATGATTAATGTACCGTGTAGAGTTTAAGAAAATGAGTTCTAACATGGAAATGAAACGTTTTCAGACCCACGGCGATACAACACATTTCCTTCTTCTACGTCTGAAGAATGTGTCCTGAAATTTTGGCAGTATCTTACTGTTACACTTTGTGTTATCAATGTCCGGCTCCTTAATTCCTCTAACTCGTGTTCTTCTGAATACACATCTTCATTTACTTACAACACATTATACTACAACCCACCAGAGCAGCACGCAGTAGTGAATACAACCCTCCAATAGCTCTGGCATCCGGCCGTATAACTGCGCTAAATCCACGCAACGCACCTATCCCAGACAATAGGGTAAAGGTCGACAAGAAGTATATTGTCATTCAGCCATAAGATAAATAAATAAATAAATAAATAAATAAATAAATAAATAAATAAATAAATAAATAAATAAATAAATAAATAAATAAATAAATAAATAAATAAATAAATAAATAAATAAATAAATAAATAAATAAATAAATAGATCCAGTTTCAGTCAGAATATTCCTAGAAGATCCTTGCATAAGATTACATAAGGGTACTCACAGGAACAGCGTCGCAAGTCTCCAGTTCTGGCAAAGGGGACTCCGAGCAGTCGAGATCTTGAAGAAATGGAGGGCGGGGTGGGGGTGGCAGCCGGAATTCTGGGGGTGGTCCTGGACAGTCGCACTCGTAGTCGGCACTGTCCATATCCCACAGGACGGTGAGGTCCGGAGCCGCGGCATCAGTGCTCCCCCTGCCGACCATGCCTCCTCCCACCTGGAACTACACAGCACAAAGCAACCACATTAGAACATGAAAACCACATAAAGGGCATTAACTAAAGAACACAGAATCGTTTATCATGGTAAAATAACATAAATGAACAAATGTCGACCAGTGGTTATCGTTATTCTATGAGGAAAGTCATTAAACTCCTTCAAGTATTTCTGTACAAATTAGAACACCGTAAAGACAATTACGCCAGGCTTCTTCCGTCATTGTATTCCGTCATTGCTATGTATATCACAGATACATGATCCTGGTCATATGTAACTTTTGGACATCAGGCCATCATTGTATTCAATACCCGACCGCACACACCTCTGTCAGTACAGTAATTCCTGATTAAATATAAAAACACGCATTGAAAACCCGCCGTATTCTCTTTATATATCACCATGTGACTCTTTTCTCTTCTCGGCTGAGAAACACGCAGAATGGAAGGACGGTTATGTAGGTATACAGAGAGCTGCAGCGAATAAACATACCAGAAAACCTTCCAATGCGTTGGCGGTAGTGTATGGACTCTGGAAGGACTCTGCAAGGTACAGTAAGATGAATCTGTCTTTTCCTCTAGTTTTAGCCCAGACGAAGGTTTTACAGTTGTAACAATACTTCCTTCGCTGCAGTTTCAGTTACAAGGCTACTTTCTCCAGCATTCGAGGCATTCACAAGAAGCTAAATAAATATTTTATTTATTATACTTAACATTATTGATTACAGTCCAATTCGTTGGCTGAATGTTCAGCGTAGAAGCCTTCTATTCGGAGGGCACTGCGTTCGATTGCTGACTAGGTAGGGAATTTCAATCGCTTGTGGCTAATTCCTCCACTTCGGGGATTAGGTTTTGTGTTGATTCCAAGACTTTACGCCATACCTACACAACACACCACCGACCAACAACAGAGACACGAAATAGTGAGTATATCCCTCCACATAAGCTTACGTCAGGGAGGGCATCCAACCGTAAAACATGGCCGTTCACACCCGTAGCCCCACAAGTTTGTGGGAGAAATGGTTGAAGAGGAAGAAGATGATTTACAATTATTGATTATAGACGGCACTGAAGACATTTTCTACTGGTTAGAAGACATCTGAACATGCTCAGATTTGGTAATAATAATAACTTAAATTGTTATTCAACGTTTACAACAATAAATACGTCAGACTATAAATATGAAGGCATAATTCACACACAGTGATTTGGCTATGTGGTGAGGGAAGTTACAAGCCTGAATTCTGAAGAACAAGGAGAAGAATACGAAGAAGAAGAAGAAGGGGTCGAGCCACACTCTCGGCTGCCCTGAGGACAAATTTCTATCGTTTCACATTCTCACACCAGACAAGTGCAGGGGTCTATTCATTAATGAAGAACACAACCTCTACCTACTCAGTCCTAGACTTTTCCTATCACAGGGTCACTGAAATCCTCTAAGTTATGTGTTGAAGCGACGTTAAACTGCTGGAAATATGTATACAGGCCAGGTTGTACCTTCATTATGAAATGTGCAACTGAGACAAAGAAGAATGATCCAAATCTTTGTTTAAAAGCAGCAGAGGTCTGGAGTGTACGGTGGACTAGAGTGACTAGAGTGAATCTAAATTATATTTCTTTCTTCTTCTGTTTACCCTCCAGGGACCCTACCTCTACCCCCTCCTGGAGCGTGAGATACTGGGTCATGGGAATACCAGTACCTCGCCCAGGCGGCCTCACCTGCTATGCTGAATAGGGGCCTTGTGAGAGATGGGGAGATTTGAAGAGATTGACAAGGAAGAGGGAAGGAAGCGACCGTGGCCTTAAGTTGGGTACCATTCCGCCAAATGCCTGGAGTAGAAGTGGGGAAGCACGGAAAACCACTTCGATGATGGCTGAGGGGGGAATCGAAACTCCCTCTACTCAGTTGACCTCCCGAGGCTGAGTGGACCCCGTTCCAGCCCCCGTACCACTTGCACAACTTTTCAAATTTCGTAGCGGAGCCGGGAATCGATCCAGGGCCTCCGGGGGTGGCAGCTAATCATGCTAGCCACTACACTACAGAGGCGGACGAATCAAAATTATACCGAAAAAATCAGGGATGCTTTTCGTGTTATATGAAGAACCATGGCGCAGTCGAATTGGCGGGGAAAACATACTTTAGAGAAAATGAGATTACAGTACTTTGTTACTTCTGAGCGCGCGAACTCGCCATGTTTGCTGTGCCAGAGCGCAAACCTCTCCCCGCGGCTGTCAGGTGATAACGCGCAGAATTGCCCTTGTCTCTTGCAGGCAATATCCAAAAGTTGTTTATTAAGCAGTCGCAATTGCACACACATACCGCAAGAACACACAGTAATTAAGAGGCACGATGGACGCAATTATTTCCCTTTTCGTCTGTTGATCTCAGTAAAGTTCTTTATTATTTAACATGCGCGAAGATTCCTCGCTGCCGCCACACGACCGTACACAAGATTGCGCAAGGAATGAAATACTGAACGAAAGAAACAATAAGCCCTAAGGTTTGATGTACTTCGATCTTCACGTAACAAGAAAAGTCCATGGGAGTTAAATTGGCCGAACGCGGATCATTTAAGGGTCATGGGACACGGGGAGTGAAATGCAGTGAAGTGCCATTATGCCACTGCCAAATACGCTGCCACCGGGCGAGTTGGCCGTGCGCGTAGAGGCGCACGGCTGTGAGCTTGCATCCGGGAGATAGTAGGTTCGAATCCCACTATCGGCAGCCCTGAAGATGGTTTTCCGTGGTTTCCCATTTTCACACCAGGCAAATGCTGGGGCTGTACCTTAATTAAGGCCACGGCCGCTTCCTTCCAACTCCTAGGCCTTTCCTATCCCATCGTCGCCATAAGACCTATCTGTGTCGGTGCGACGTAAAGCCCCTAGCAAAAAAAAAAAAAAAAAAAAAACGCTGCCGATTACCTAATGGAACATCTTCCAATAATTCAGGCAGTGATTGTACCAAAAATCGGTAGCATTCCTCACCGTCAGGCAAGGAGGAGGGACATGCGGCCCAAGTAAAAAATTGTCACCAACAATGCCGGCCCAATTACTGACACTAAACCGGTGCTGGCATAAGCGCACTACAGTCGCGTGAGGGTTTTCTTCCTCCCTCCTTCACGCAGTCTCGTGCCAATTAACATGAAGGTTGAATGATGAGGTTGCTGGTGATTAGGGTTTCGGACGCCATAAATCAATGCGGCTTCTCTCCCAGTAGGTACAAAAGGACAGAGCTGGCGCAGGGGCTAATGCGCAAGATGGCGGCTATACACGGGCTCTTATGGGACTAACTCTAGTGAGCTGGCGCAGGGGCTACTGCGCAAGGTGGCCGCCACGCGCAATGCACCTCTAGCTACGCGCTACGACCTCTGACACCTTCAGATAATAGGATGTTGTTATCTTATGGAATACTGTCGCAAGGGGCGACTAAACGGGGTACCTGACTTGAGAGATCAAGGGTTAGCGAACTAGGAGTCTTTAGCTGAGTCTAGGCATGATTTATTCTAGCTGTTGTCTATTTAACCTCCCTGGCCAACCCTTGTAGGGGGCACTTCAGCCCTAGAGGAGCAGAGCAAACGCCACTCCTAAGCATTCGAACGTGGAGTTGACATAAACTCAAAACTAAAGAGCTTAAGTGCAATTCAAATATCCTCACCCTGATTTATATATGTGTACGCTGTGTACTGACTACAGTAAATGCGGAGACATGTACATCTCAGCAGAAAAAATGACTTTGTGAGCTAAACTGTATTTTCTCCATCTGGTGTAGTAATGAGAGTCCTCAGCTACAGGTCAAAGCTTGTTAGTGCTGACGTCACTACAGCTCTCACCTACTTAGATCTGAATTCTTTTATGAGGTAGGGTGAAGGGGTAGAATTTTATTAATGGTATACTGCTAGTCGTAAGGGTGACTAAAAGGGAGGGCTAACTCAGGGGAGAGCTGTGCTAGGACTCTCGAGGAAGGATAGTCGCTCAAAGCTAAAAGCATAATCAGAATGATGAGATGTACAGTAGGGCAATGGAGATTAGCATAAGAGAGCAGACCTAACCGCACTGAGGAGCCTAACCTCAGTTTTACGGCCGGTTGCCTTTCCCGACGCCAATTGCAAAAGATGGCGGCTATACACAGCTCCTTATGAGACTGCTTAAGGGCGCTTGCGCAAGATGGCGGCTATCTAATTGCACAAGATGGCTGCTATACATAAGCTCTTATGAGAAGCCCTAGGGATGCTTGCGCATGATGGCGGCTATCTAATTCTACAAGATGGGGGCTATACACAGCTCCTTATGAGATGGCTTAAGGGCGCTTGCGCAAGACGGCGCTTATCTAATTTTACAAGGTGGCTGCTACAAACAGGCTCTTATGAAACGTCCTAGGGACGCTTGCGCAAGATGGCGGCTATCTAATTGCACAAGATGGCGTCTATAGATAGCTTCTTATGAGTTAACCTAGGGGTGCTTGCGCAAGATGGTTGCTATACATAGGCTCTCATGAGACGCCCTAGGAACGCTTGCGCAAGATGGCGGCTATCTAATTGCACAAGATGGCTGCTATACATAGGCGCTTATGAGATGGCCATGGGCGATTGCACAAGATGGCGGCTATACATGGGCTATTAAGAGACCCCCTAGGGACGCTTGCACAAGATGGCGGCTATCTAATTGCACAAGGCGCTTCTATACAGAGGCTCTTATGAGACTGCCATGGGCGATTGCACAAGATAGCGGCTGTACATGGGCTCTTAAGAGACTTCCTAGGGACGCTTGCGCAAGATGGCAGGTATCTAATTGCTCAAGGTGGTTGCTATACATAGGCTCTTATGAGACGGCTATGGGTGATTGCACAAGATGGTGACTATTTAATTGCACCAGATGGGGGCTATACACAGGCTTATATGGAGAAAGCTAGCTTAGAGGCTACTGCACAAGATGGCGGCTGGTCTTACGAGACAGCTCAAGGGTGCTTACGCAAGATGGCGGCTATACATGGGCTCTTATGTGCAGAAAAATCTATACATTTCTCTTGTTCAGGAATTTTTCAATTATATATAGGTAGGTAGATCAGCACTAATGTTCATAAAAACAGAACACCTTGAAAGACTAGAGATGGGAAATTCATTTTCACAGGACATGTTCATCAATATGTTCCGCAGAAACGATTAGCATTTCAGTCACCTAGGATCAGCATGTGTCCTGTTGCCTAGAAGGAACGTGTTCGTGCACCAACATGTGGTCGCGCATTGTTCTGCTGAAATATGGCATCTGGAGTGTCGTGCAGACAGGGTACGGCTACGGGTCGCACGATGTCATTCACGTAGGTCAAACTGGGCATGTTGTCCTGGACACACACCAACTATGATTTGTGGTGGTACACAATAGCACCCCACACAGAAGGCCTTGAGTTTGCGCTGTATGTCTTACGCGGATGCAGTCAATATGATGCCTCTCCCCCTGTCTGCGGTGAGCAAAAATGCGGCCATCATTTTCAAACAAACAGAATCTGGATTCGTCCGTAAACACTATCTGCTGCCATTCCTGGCCCAGTGACGTCGTTCCATACACCATTGGTGTCTAGCAAGTTTATGCACATTAGTCAACGGTAGGCGGAGAAGTAGACGACGCGCCGGTAACCCAGTAACAAACCGGTAACAAACTGCGACGGACTGTCACTCTTGATAGTGTACGATGTGTTACACTATTCCACTGTTGCGCCAGAGCCGAGGACGATGCAGATCTCTCCTGCAATGATATTCGTTCCAGGTGTCGACCTCCTCGGGTGGGTGCTCTGGGTGGTGTGATCAGACCAATCTCATCATGTTCTAGGGCCTTCTGTGAACCATTTTGTACACACCCGTTGTACGGCCGACACATTTCGTCTCACACGAGCAGCAATTTCCAGGATGGATGAATCATGATCTGTCATGCCAATAATGCGCCTTATTTAAGCTCAATCATTTGACGGCACGCTTCTCGCATACATCTGCGAGACATCCTGCACGTCTGCTCAAGTCACACTGATCCATTACCTTCGGTTTAGAGCGACAGTGACAGCAGCAGACACATTTTACCAGTCAGTGGTGGTGCAACGTGATATCGATAAAGACCTTGAATCTGAGGGCCGACATGGTTCAAATGCTGATCATTTCTTCAAAACATACAAATGCACATGTCCTGTGAATATGAACTTCCTATGTCTATTTTTTCAAGATGTTCTGGTTTTTGTGAACATGAGTATTTTTATACTGAAAATACTAAAATAGAATGATTTTGCATAAATTATGTTTGTGAAGAAGCCACTCTTCAGTTTTACTACCGTTTCTACGATAAAACAATTTTATCCACATTGAAACAACACAAGTCTGAGAGACTTCTCTTGGAAGTTAACTATTACTAAGATGCTTAGGAGTTCTAGGTTTGATATCTGTTGTTTTCCTAACCATTTCTTCGCCCTCTCCAGCCCAAATATATTTGACATACGAAAATGAAAATTCGTAAAAATCCCCTTCAAATTGTAATGAATAAAGTTTCTGTGCAAAACGTCCATACAATTTTAGGAAAAATAAAGAAAATAGAACACTGATTCCGAGTGGAATGTGAAAGAGTTACACAGGAAATTCACAGAAAATATAACCGTCAATAATTCCAATTGGATCATAGGCCTGGAGAAGGTTAAATGATTTTTTTTTTAAATGGAAATTTATTGAATTTCTCCCTTGGTAAGTTATTCCAATCCCTAACTTAATATAAAAGAATATCTGCCCAATTTGTCCTCTTGAGTTCCAACTTTATCTTCTTTGTGATCTTTGCAACTTTTAAAGACACCAATCAAACTTACTCGTCTACTTATGTCATTTCACTCCATCTCTTCACTAACAGAGATCGGAACATACCACTTAGTCGAGCAGTTCGTCCCAAGTCCTCACAGCCCAACATTTTTGTAACGCTACACTTTTGTCGGAAATCATCCAGAACAAATCGAGCTGCTTTTCACTGGACATTTTCAAGTTCTTGAATGAAGTTATCCTGGAACCATGCTCTGTTTGGGATCTCTACAGAGACTTGTAAGCCCTCTCCTTTATATCCTTATTAAAAACCCTTAAACATCTTCATAACCATGCGCAGAGATCTGTACCCTTTATTTACAATCACTTTTATGTGAATACCCCAATGAAGATCTTCCCTGACATTAATCCCTAGGTACTTACAGTGATCCTCAAAAGGAACTTTCACCCCATAAACGCAGTAATTAAAACTGAGAGGACATTTCCTATTTGCGGAACTCATAACCTGACTTATAACCCCGTTTATCATCATACCATTGCCTGCTGTCCATCCAACAACATTATCGATGTCATTTTGCAGGTGCTCAAAATCTTGTAACTTATTTATTACTCTATACAGAATAACATCATCCGTAAAAAGCCTTATCTATGATTTCACTTCTTCACTCAAATCATTTGTTTACATAAGAAAAAATAAAGGTCAAATAATACTGCCTTGAGGAATTCTCCTCTTAATTATTACAGGGTCAGATAATTCTTCGCCTACTCTTATTCTCTGAGATGTATTTTCTAGAAATGTAGCCACCCATTTAGCTGCTCTTTTGTCTAGTCCAATTGCACTCATTTTACATGTAGTCTCCCATGATCTACTCTATCAAATGCCTTAGATAGGTCAAACACGATACAGCCCGTTTGACCTCCTGAATCCAGGATATCTGCTATACCTTGCTGGAATCCTACAAGTTGAGCTTCATTGCAATAACCTTTCCTAAACCCGAACTGCCTTCCCTCGAATCATTTGTTTATTTCGCAAACATGCCCAATATATTCAGAAAGAATGCTTTCAAAATGCATGTCAAACTGAGTGGCCTGCTATTTTCAGCTTTATGTCTAACACCGTTTCCTTCTATCACCCTTTCCTTTATGCACAGGGGCTACTATAGCAACTCTCCATTCATTTCGTATAGCTCCTTCATGCAAACAATAATGAAATAAGTACTTCAGATATGGTACTATATGCCAACCAATTGTCTTTAGTATATCCCAGGAATCTTATCAATTCCAGCCGATTTCCTAGTTTTCATCTTTTGTATCATATTGTAAATGTCATTGTCACCATAGGTAAATTTTAATACTTATTTAGCATTAGTCACCTCCGATATCTGGACATTATCCTTGTAACCAACAATCTTCACATACTGCTGACTGAATATGTCTACCTTTTGAAGATCCTCATATACACATTCCTCTTGTTCATCAATGATTCCTGGGATGTCCTTCTTGGAACCTGTTTGTGCCTTAACGTATCTATATATATATATACCCTTTCATTTTTTACTAAAATTTGTATGACTACGAATTATGCTTGCCATCATGTTATCCTGAGCTGACTTCTTTGCTAGATGCAATTTCCTAGTAAGTTCCTTCAATTTCTCCTTACATCCACAGCCATTCCTAACTGTATTGCTGTCCAATCTGCACCTCCATCTTTGTCTCTTTAATTCTCTGTTATAATTAAGTGTGTCTTTACCATTCCTTACCACCTTTAAAGGTACAAACCTGTTTTAAAATTACTCAACAATTTCTTTAAACCAATCCTAGAGTCTCTTTACATTTTGATTTATCATGTTCTCCGATCATAGTTACTTTATATAAACTCCCTCATGCCTGCTTTATTAGCCATATTGTACCGCCTAATAGTCCTACTTTGAAGACCTTCCTTTCTATCACATGTATTTTTAACTACGACACAAACTACTTCGTAATCACTAATACCATCTATTACTTCGGTTTCTTTATAGAGCTCATCTGGTTTTACCAGTACCACGAACAGAATATTTTTCACTCTAGTTGGTTCCATCACATTCTGCAGGTGTCCTTCCCAAATTAACTTATCTACCATTTGTTGGCCATGCTTCCTGTCGTTCGCATTACTTTCCCAACTGACATTTGTTAAATTGAGATCTCCCGCTACAATCACATTCCTTTCCATCTCGTTTTCCACATAGCTATCTTATCAAATAATGCTTAATAAACGTCAGCGCTACCCTTTCCCGGTCTGTACACTCCAAAGACATCAAGTTGGCTATTATCTTTAGAAATGAGCCTTACACCTAGAATTTCACGTTTGTCCTCTTTTAACTTTTCGTAGCTTACAAATTCTTCTTTCACCGGAATGAATACTCCCCCTCCTACCATTCCCACTCTATCTCTACGATACACAATCCGGTTTCATGAGAAAATTTCTGCGTCCATTATATCATTCCTCAGCTATGATTCAACTCCTATTACAATATCTGGTAAGTATATATCTATTAAATTACTTAATTCTATCCCTTTCTTTACAACACTTATACAGTTCAACACTAACAATTTTGTGTTATCCCTACTTGACTTCCAGATCCTCTTACTTTTATTACCACTTCCTAGAGCACCCCGTTACCCTGAATTTACCTCCCTATGACACTCACAAACGAATTTCCTAACTTATACGTACCAATGCGGTTTATGCGAAAGCCCTATCTCCTACCCACCCTTTAGGATCTAGAAATCTCACTCCCAGTTTCCCATATACCCACTCCATAGTCTCATTTAAATCCCCAATCACCCTTCAGTCAGTATTCCTCCTACACAGTATTCCACTGATAACAATCTCCGCTTCCTTATACTTCACCCGTTTTGCATTTAGCAGACCTCACACATCACCCACTATGTTGATACTTATATCTGCTTGCCTGACGTTGTTGGTACCAACGTGAAACGTTATCACATTCTCCTTTCCCTTCTCCTTCTCTTCTACTATCTTCAAAGTCTGCCTCAATCTAATTCCTGGATAACCCTCTATCCTGGTTCCCTTTCCGCCACACATTTTCCCCACATGTCTAACAATAGAATCCCCCATGACCAGAGCCTCAACCCTACCCAGCTCATTTGATCCCCTTCCCTCTTGGTTCTGACAGCTGCAGAAGCTACTTCCTCATCTCTTTTGTACCTCCCATGACCCTTTCTTTTCATATCCCCTACTCTACATTTCCCTTTCCTATTTTCCTTTCCTTCCACATTCACACTTCTCAGCTACAGTTCCCTGTTTCTTACGTATCTTCCCTCTGTTGTTCTACCTGCAGTGACTTGTACCTATTTCCCACAGAACCCTGTCCTGAATTCTGATCCTGAATAGAGCCCTTACCCTTCAATATCCTTGTCCTTAGAACATTAGACCACCTGTCTTCTACAATTTCCCCTTTTCCAGCCCATCGCTCTTTCACACCTACTGTAACCTGTACATTGTTTGAGGGAGGACTATCTTTCTTCTTGTCTTCTGAGAGAATCTCAATTATCTCCCTCAAACTCTCCAACTCTTCCCTCATACTTCTTAATGCCTGGCCACACCCAGAGTTCCTGCAGTTGCACTCCTTATCCATTCTTTCCGCAAAAGTGAAAAGAAAAGGAAAAATAAAATAACTTATTATGTGCAAACAAAAATGAAAGGAAAGAAATATTGCCTAGTATGTTGCGCAAAGATCACACGACAATAAGGTAATTAATATACTACTACACTACAAAACTATTTAGTCGTACTAGATTTTTCATCTTACTACACCCTAACAGGATAAAAACTGTCGTTAATTACTAAATACCGAAAGGAATACACAATAATTTGCAGTTAAGCCTATCCTAATTACAACAGAATTCTAGTAAGACAGTTTCTACAGATACTTCTACTATACTACACAAATAATTTACAATAAGCACGCTAATTTCTAACAAGATACTACAATACACTACAATAATTTTAAACTACCTTCAGACGTATCCTAATTACAATATATTACTACTAAGCACAGACAGAAATGACAAATGCAAGTTTGAAATTCGCATGAACTACTCAAAGATTACCAACAAAACTACATGCGTAGACATATTATTATTAGTACTATTTTATCCTACTATGTTCTAACAGATACACACGAAAAGTACACACGAAAAGCACACACGCAAAGATACACACGAATATAGCAGGCACGATACTACCTAATTATACCGTATCTACACTACAATTCTCAACTGAAATGTGGTTATATGATTTTTACAGCTGGTAGATTACCATTATTTTCCCTACTACGCGGGACGGAGAATAAAAATGTTTAAATGCTGAAACATAGGAGGTTGTCTACAATAATTTCTGTCAAAACAACGCCCGGGACTTGAACTGCAATATTATTGGGATATAGGAATTTGATTATTAAATTTTACTCGATGATTAAACTAAGGTGAAATGCAAAGTATGCCGGGGACTTAGAACTACACATTATCGGAATACAGTAATCAGCTGATTCTTGCATTTGTTTAATCAGCTACCATATACTCTTTGATCTCGCACAGCAAACAATCGTCAAAAATCCTAAGACTGTTGAGCAATTACCCAGTGAAATACCATGTATTCTCTTTAACTTCTTTTTAAATGGAATTTTACAGGCGTATCGTGTTATATAATTGAATAAATTATTACCTTCCTGATAGCTGGAACGGATATCTATATGAAATACCGGAAAAGCTGCGGAAGTTACAACTCCTTTTGATAATTTTCCTTTGTAAGTATTATACCAACGAATATACCAACAGATGTTTAAAATTTTTTTAAATTTAATATTACTACCTAAATTATTTCCTAAACATAAATTCGAAACAGAGTACACCTAGCTAGTCTACTTAACCTAGAAAACCTAATCTACTGAACACCAACTGAACTACTTGTTATAAAATTCAAATAAATATCACTACTGCCAATTTCTACCAACAAGCACTAAACACCAATATATATATAGCACTAAATGGATCACACACACATACACACAAAATTGAACAATTTCAGTAGGTTTTAATTACTTTTATCACTACGATAATGCTAGAGCACTGTCAACAGCCGACCATTCACAAGCGCATCCAACAATGGAATCAATGAACAATGGAGTTCAAGCGCGCTCCCGCAGAGCGGCGCGAGTGGAGGCTAACACCAACGCTACGCGGTCAGATGCCTTAACGTAGGTTATGCTGATACGCAAATACTCAAATAAAATATCCAATTGTTTGTACATATGAATATGAATAATACTGTCCGAGAATTGTAATTAATATTTTCAGTCACCGTGCAGAAATATCTTTGGACGTCAATTAGAGAATATACGAGATAAAATGGAACATAAGCAAAAGCAATATTGTGCTTTTCGTAATTCAAAAAAAGACTTTTTAAACGGAGCACATAAGACATTAAACAGATACCAGATTGCAAATAACACCGACACTTTTCCCGAACAAAGTACCGTAAATAAAGTAAATTTCTCATCAAAACTAGTTTGAGGGCACTTTTAACAGTTTACGAGTAGACCTACCAGATTGTCGAGCTTGAAGATCTCTGCGCGTTTCTCTCGCTCTGATGAAGAATCGGCACTTTAAATAGTGGTAGATAAATTTAGGAATGATGTCCAAAGTGTGTTCAGTACAACAGCCAGCCCCTGACGCCACAAGAAATCGCCTTAACCGAGTCAAGATATTCGTAAAAAGTTATTCAACCCCATCGACCCAGACGAGCTCAGTTTTTATCAATTTTCCTTTCAGCCTTGAAAAGAATGTCACTCACACGTTTAAACCGGCCACAATGATAAACAGTTTTCGATCGAAGAATCTGGAATGGGACTCAATTCCGGCACAGCAATTTCCCGATCTTCGATGTTTAAATAGTCTGGAATAACGATTTTCTTCTTTTATGAAAGTTTCCACTAATATTTTTACAGTCTCGTTGCGCACTTTCAGATTCCAGGCCAACATTCGCATCTAGTTTACAAAGGAAGTCAGCAATAATTTCTTTTTAGACTCACAGTTTCCTTCGGGTCATATAGGGACGTAGATACATTGTAGTAAATACAAATGAAGAAAATCTATGGTGGATGGGTGGTCATCCGAACTGAGCGAATGCGTGTCACTCCAAGTGATCCTAAGTGAGTTACATACGCATCACCTCTTTCCCCGAGCCACTAGCTCATCTCTAACGTACTTTGAATTGTTACCATCAAGAATTCCATGGTCTTGGATAAGGCAAACATATTGTTTGCAGATTTTAGGGTTTGTACGAATGTGAAGACAGTTTTGTGGGATGATGAGTTTTTATAGAGAGCCTTGGAAGGTATGAGTGCATTGAGCGCATTGGAAATTTGTTCAAGTCACCTGTAAATGCCTCAGTGTCTTCTCTACCTGTCAGTCCTATATCTCGATAAAATGATAGTCCTTTCGCGGCACTATCGCAGAACACTGTACTTGGAATGCTAGCCGGGCATTCATTCTTTGAAAGAAGGAAGGATTTAAATGAGCTCTTGTCAGCTTGGAGCAAGCCCTAAGTCCTATAAAGATCTTTCCTAAACAGTTCCCTATAAAATTCACAATTGATATGTTTGCTATTGTAAAATATCCTACTTTATCATGGAAAAAGTTTCTTATACATTCCAATATATGAAACAATATACGGAAAAGCCCAGATTTTCCATTTTATAGCTGCTGGATTCGAAATATAACACTGTGCCTGCTTTTCCCCACTAATTGCTCAGGATTTCCAGGATTGCTTTTTTGACTAGCATCACACGTGAATCCTACCACTCTCACCCCAGCCTTCTCTAGTTGCAGCAAAACCTGAAAAACAATTTTAGCAATGATATCTCCTGGAGTAGCATTTCTGCTTGCATATACGGCGATAGGTTGTACCGAGTTCTGCAAAAGGGGTACAAACTTAAAATCTAATGCATGATTTTCCACCTGATTTCTTTCACCTAAATCGACCGAACCATCTACTTCCAGTGCTGAACCATTAAGTCGAATCTCTTCTCTTATTTTCTCACCGAATATAAATACCCCGTACCGTTTATTCACGTTCATCTCGCCCTAAAATTAATCTGAAATAGCACTTATACAATGAGAATTTACATTACAGGGACATTTAAGTCCTTTGTAGAGTTTCCTAAAATGGTATTGTGAGGGAAGAGATAACAAATTATGCCGCAAACAGCGGCATGCAGCGAACAGTAATAAACTCTCTAAAAGAAAGCCACTACTGTACCTCATTCCATTGGGAGATATTACTTGGCATTTCTTTAACATATTGTCTATAATAATTTTCTGCTTCTTACTAAGAAATTTACAACCTTTAAACTGAAATTCCGTGTCCTTCACTGTCCCTGTAGGAAATTAACCCCAGCTTTGGCTGAGGAAAGACTGCATTTAGCTCGCATTACATTACGAGTTGCGTTCTTTAGTCGCATTTTGAGAGACAAGATTGCCTTTTCGGTATCGGTAAGACAACTAGAATGGCCGTGAATTTGAATACAACTAGGCTGACCTTGAACTTGAGCTTGAACTGTCTCCATCACTGCTTCACTTACATCGTGATTCTTGTTCCTTGTCCTGTTGATTCTGTGTTCATTCCTATTCCTACTGGGTGCCGTTCGCGATTTTACATCTGTGGATATGTATTTTGGTAAATCTGGAAAAATATGAGGTACCGCTACTGGTTTTAATTTTCACCCCACACAAGGAAGTTCTACGTTTCACCATTCAGTACGAAACAGTCCGCCTTTAAAATTAAATCTGCCGAAAAACGCAGAACGCGTATTCTGCTTTTCACCACGGAATAACTCTCGCCCACTTGGCAAAACAGATTATTTCCGTTTGGTGGTGTAAAAAACCGGCTACCATAAGGCCTCGTTCCGTAAACTGACTTACAACCAGGAACGAAACAGTACAACATTTTCTCGAAATAATAGAAAACTAGTTGACTGGACACACAAAGCACTGCACAGATACGAACACAGACTTGTAAAATACTAAAGTAACAAATTTCCTCGATAGGCGTTAAAATTATCACCACGACTTAACTCACGCACGCTCATTACCTTCGTCGACAACTTGGCGCAGGTGCTGTTGCAGCTGGTTCCTCGCGACTGCAGCGCCACACTCTAGCGGAGCGACTAACGACAATGCTGAGAGAGCGGAGTGGTCACACTAGGTACTCTATTCGTCATGGTACAAATAACATTATAATATATCTAGATAATTTCAAGAAATACTCTTTTTTTACATTCTGCTTTACTTAGCACCGACACAGACAGGTCTTATGCCGACGATGGGATAGGAAAAGGCTAGGGAGTGGGAAGAAAGCGGTCGTGGCCCTAATTAAAGTACAGCACCAGCATTTACCTGGTGTGAAAATAGGATACCACGGAAAAATTATCTTCAGGGCTGCCGACAGTGGAGTTTCGAACCCACTATCTCCCGAATGCAAGCCGATAGCTACATGATTCAAACCGCACAGCCGCTTGCTGGGTCAGGAAAGGCGTGCGGAAGATAATGGAGAATTAGTTTCGAATAGGGGACCATGTATGTATGAATGTAGGTAATTAGCCCGTGTTATGATGCATGTCAACACTCTGGCGAAAGAAGTGATTTCTCTTTCAAAGGGTGAAATGGCGTCAATGTCTGTTTATTTGGTGCCTGTGGAATTCTGTGATACATTAGGTATTGTATTGTGATTGGTGACCAAGGACTTGAAACAGAATGCATTTGCCTTTGTAGCAGGTAGGAAATCGGAGGAAATACTACACGCAATAATAATCCGCCTCTGTGGTGTAGTGGTTAGTATGACTAGCTGCCAAACCCGGACGCCTGGGTTCCATTCTCGGCTCTGCCACGAAATTTGAAAAGTGGTACGATGGCTTCAATGGGGTCCACTCAGCCTCGGGAGGTCAACTGAGTAGAGAGGGTTCGATTCCCTTCTCAGCCATCTTCCAAGTGGTTTTCCGTGGTTTCCCACTTCTCCTCCAAGTAAATGTCGGGGTGGTACCTATCTTAAGACCACGACCGCTTCCCTCCCTCTTCCTTGCCTATCCCTTCCAATCTCCCTATCCTCCACAAGGCCCCTGTTGATCACAGCAGGCCAGGCCGCCTGGGCGTTGTACTAGACCCCTCCCCAGTTGTGTCCCTCCAACCAAATGTCTCACGCTCCAGGACACTGCCCTTGAGGTGGTGGAGGTGGGATCCCTAAATGAGTCCGAAGGAAAAACCAACCCTGGACGGTAAACTGATTTAATAATAATAATAATAATAATAATAATAATAATAATAATAATAATAATAATAATTTTAATGAATATACACAGGGATCGCACCACCTTGATAAATCATGTTAACTGGACCTATAAAAGTACCGTACGTAGCTTAATTCTATTTATTCACTGTCTGGACATTACATTCTTCACTTGTTGAAATATTTTCCTTTATGTGAACTTAACTTCAGAACGAATCACACCTACCAGTAATTCCCAAGCCTTGTGTATTATAATTATGCCATAAAACACTCCAATGCCTCCAATGTATTTTCATTGCTTCACTCCGAGTTTGATTCGGAATCAAATATTACCTTGAACTTTTCCTCCCTCCAGTATGTATCTCTCCGCCCAATTTCCTGCATGGTGCCATTCCTGATAGCCTTCATTTCCTCTCGTAAGGCTGCTCTCATTTAAATATCAACCACCGCGTTAAACAGAGTTTCTTTTCACACTTTTCGGCTATGAGTCATTTCCTAACGTCGTCCATAAATAAAATACATTGAAGTGCCTCGGGCACCATTTGCACGCTTCCAGCTCATAGAATCTAGCGATTAAAATAATCCCTGTAATTCACTCATTTCTTGTCAGAGACGAATCAAATGATGCTTTGACGCAGGAGCGATGGCAGGTATAACTTGAAAACAATAGACTCTCACCCATGGGTAACGAATGCCGATACTGAGCTCAAATTATTATGGTTATTATGATGATGATGATTATTATTATTATTATTATTATTATTATTATTATTATTATTATTATATCGCTTTTTTATGAGGTTATGTCATAAACCGCAATGTACATAAATATTCATATGAGTTCAGGTAATGTAAATACCTGTAAATTAATATTATGTAATTTATTCTTACTTGTATATATAAATTATAATCCATAATTATGAAACACACTGTAGCTTCCAGAATGGTATAGACTCGAGAAAAATGGAGAATATTCTGTACATTGTATTCTGTGTGTTCATGCACTCTAGAAATTTCACGAAGATATTTTTTTGTAATGTATCATTCTAGACGCCTGGCCAGGCACCTATATAAAGAGACGAGCTTGACGGTGAAGTTAGTTACTGTTGAGTTAGTGAAGTTGTGGATTGGAAGTTATTGGAAGAGAGTGGCTGATATGCAGAATTAAGGCAGTCTCAATGTTGAATTGATCAGTAGTCATCTGTTTTCAACTGTTTTGCAAAGTGTAACCTCTGTGGTATTCTGTGTCAGTTATCAACTGTTTAAAGATGTCGGCTTGTTGATATTCTACAAGTGAAGTGTTTTTGTGTTGTGATACGGTGATTAAGGTTATGTGTGTATTAATTTGTAAATATATGTGAAAATATAATTGTATCAACTGACAGCATCTCGCGTGCGTCTTTGTGGATACGTTAGCTTGATTAGCTGCCATCCCCGGAGGCCCGGGTTCCATTTCCGGCTCTACCACAAAATTTGAAAACTGGTACGAGGACTGGAACGGAGTCCACTCAGCCTCGGCAGGTCAACTGAGTAAAGGGAGGTTTGATGATTATGCGTGTTGTTTTAAGGGGCCTAACATCGAAGGTCATCGGCCCCAGAGGGAGGTTTGATTTCCACCTCAGTTTACCATTCAATTATGGCTAATCTTAAAAGAATGTATCAAAGATTTTAATATGAAACTCTACCTTCTGAATGTTTTCGTGTAAACGCCGCCCCCAGGTGTTACAACGTTCTTCCCACATCACTAGTCCGAATATTTGTTTCTTATTTTCCAAATTTACGAGAAATTCACAGAAAGTTATGAGAAGTTTCGTAAAATGCAATCTATTGTGCGGAAGTACTAGCAAATCTCGGGCTGTGTTATGGTCTTTGTTATACTCTAATAGCATTACTGTGTACACACCATTTTAAAATGTTACTAACTTTATGTCACACGAAATTCTGGTAGATGACGAGGAGCTGGAACTATATTCACATGTCAGTAAATCTACTGACACGAGGTTGGCGTATTTAAGCACCCATAAATAGTGTCGGACTGAACCAGGATCGAACCCACAACTTGAGTTCAGAAGGCCAGCGCTCTAGCCTCTGAGCTACTCAGTCCGGCATTTGTCCAATGCACACTTTTTATTTTTGTTAAGAAGGAAGCTATACATTCCAGTGTCGACTTAGTAAAATGAGATATAAAACATATTCCAGTCTGTCAAACACACAAAATTTCAATATAAACCATAACACTATAAACATACCTGTAAAAATACACACTATTATACAAAGAATGGCATTTATCGTTCTACAAGAAATCCATAAATTCTATCGAATCACTTAAATCATGCGTATAGTGTACAGTATTGTTTACGTTGCGTAAACTTGTCAATGATAGAGAATTGGGTGATATTATGAACAAGTACTAACAAATAATGATTTTATAAGAACTCAACCATCACCGTATTAACATGATGAAAAAATGTTGTACTTATCTGGATTGCCGAAGATTAGTTCGTTGTCTCCAAACACTGTTTCACGACTGCGGTCAAGGAGCTTTGCTTTGTCCAAAACCGTCCACTAGCCTGGTTGATGGTTCAATTCTAATAAATCATTATTTGTTAATACTTATTCATAATATCACCCAATTCTCTATCATTGACAAGTTTATGCAACGTAAACAATATTGTAAACGTATACGCATGATTTAAGTGATTTGATAGAATCTGAGGATGTTCTTGTAGCAAGAAACATGTCATTGTATTGTATCCCTTCAATACCATGCTAATAGACATGTCATGATGCCCAATAAGACATATGTGCCGTTTTCCGCATCATTCTACGAAATATTTGATTGCAACAGGTATTGTATGCCTGGTCCGGGATACGAGCCACGCTGCGCGAGCTCGAAGGTTAAAGCTCTAATTGCGCGTACCAAAAGGGAGAGCTCTCAGTTCAGCGAGACCTTAGAACTACGCTCTCTATCGTGAAAGCGAGCGCGAAGTAGGACGCCACGCTCAACTACTGCGTATGTCAGGAGGCGGAGTTAACTTTACATAGTTCTAACTTGAGAACTGGATATTCTCACCGATTTTTCTGCATATTCCTGGATACCAAACCACAAATTTCTGCATATTCTTGGATATCAAACCACAAATTTCGCGTGTCAAGTAATAATAATAATAATAATAATAATAATAATAATTCATCAGAGGCCTAAGAAATTTACAAGTAAGAACTCAATGAACTCAGCATAATTTACAATAATTGATAATGTGAGAAAATCAATTACTTATCGAGTGCATTCTTAATGACGCACTTTACAGAGATATGCAGTGATGGGAACCAACTGTCTCTAGCACTTAACTTGACAGAGATAGGGGAGTCCTCATCTCCCACCTCTTCTCGCGCTGAAATGCAAGAGGACGCTTGAGAGATTACCAGAAAACCGGCTATACCATTTAAAAGAAAGTAGACTAGTAAATAGAGCACGTCGAGATCTATAAAATGAATATCTGTACGACTCTAAGAGCGGAGCGATTTTTTCCATGGGGACGGAGTTTACCCTCTCCATAGCTTCTTCCATATAAGGACATCAGGGCAACCCTCAACTACTCCGTGTTTTCGATATTGTGTTACACAGAGACCTACTCCACGTAAGTCCGGTACGCATTCATAGTTCAGTTACATTTTCATTGTGTGAAGTGATAGTTGTGGTGTGTGGACATATGAAATACGGATCCCAGTATACATTAAGAGAATGCAGACAAGCAGTATTATCGCAGGCTAAAATTAACATGTTTAGAAAGAAGGGTAACATTACAAAAATCGTCACGACGTAGTGAGTTATTGACTGTAGAGAACCAGTAGTTATTGTACTGTGATTAAGGTTTGTGCAGTTGTAGGAGACAATCAGCCTAACAAGTCAACGTTGTCAGATTAGCCAGGAAGGGCTCCATAAATGAACAGTGACGCGAAGGTAGCAACAAATAAAGCCAATACATATTTCTCTCTATAACAAACGGAATCGAGTAACGATCTTTAGGGACAGTAACCGCTACTCGGGTAGTCCATTCAAGTCTATGAGTGGATCTATCAATGTCATGTTATTCGAAGGCATATAAACAGTTCTTCAAATAACGTATTCCTAATTTGTTCGCATATAAGTGAGCGCATTAGTAGTCGAATAAGTTTGAGTGACGTCTTTAAAAGTAGGAAACATAAAGTTGGAATTCAAGAGGACAAATTGGGGCAAATATTCATTTATAGATAGACGTTCAATAATTTCCAATTTCTTTGAAATCATTTAAGAAAAGGCTAGGAAAACAACAGATAGGGAATCTGCCACCTGGGCGACTGCCCAAAATGCAGATCAGAATTGATTGCTCGTCGAACGCAGGATTCATCACTACGAGACCGCTCCTGTGTGCCTGAGAAATTCCTGTTTGTAGACAACGCAGAACTTCCAACATTAGGAGGTAGCAGATCAAGACACCAAGGATTCAATCACGAAGGTGATGAACCTAGGATTTCCTGCTAACGAGACGCCAGTTGTGGATAATTAAGTCCATATGGGTGCCCTCAGATGACAACAGGTTATACACAGCAAATGATAAGTACATTCCATGATATTCTTAGCATAAAAATCACCCATGTCGCATTAATATGTTAACTTAACTTTGTAAATAGAATCTATAAGCATGCATTTTCATTATAACGTGTAGGTGGCGCAATGTGCGTATTTCAATTGGGTAAAGTTTCTTTATTTTTTGTCTTCTGTGATTATTGGTTAATCACAAAGCTATTCCGTGGATTTGGCATGAAGTAATATATAATGCCCTATAGTGTGATATGTCTGAGTGAAGAATTGGTAAGATTGGATTTAGATAATTCAGCGGACTTCATAATCCATTCCAATTTCAATAAGCTAATATGGATCTTCTCAATTTTTCAAGTATAGATTGTTCACATGCTTCACAACTTTAATGCATGCATACAGTTACTTTCCCTTTTTGTCTTAAGAATGCTGACGACTGGAAGAAGGAAAGTTGACTCGAGGTGCGAACCATGACCTCAGATAGCTACGCGAGTGAGTGATATGTTAAGTTAAATCCCTGTCGATTAGGATCGTCTCAATGTGTAAATACCGTGGGTACGAGGTACACGTGTGTGAAAATGAAAGGTGAAACCGTTTATGTGAAAATGTTCAAGGCGACAAATTTGAGAATAATAATAATAATAAAATAATAATGACAAGGGGAAGCAATGCTGAATATGGTTGAGGCATTGATATAAAATGATACTTGAAGGTACCCATAAATGGTCATATGCCAGGAGAATACTAGATAATTGAATTAAGAATTACGTGTTTGTATCTGGGTGAAAGTGTACGTGTTTACTCAGCTGGCGGAAGCCCATCCTGTTCTCAAGGAGAGAGATTTATGGCCTTCAGAATGAATGACAGGAGAGATGAGGGCCAGGCCCGAGTTGCTGGTCCCGTTAAAGTTTGTCAACCGCTGGCATAAACTACATAAGATGTTTTCCCATTTCAATTTGTACTGAATATTCACTTGCCAATAATTTGTTACTATCATTGCTGTACGTTTTCATGATCTGACTGGTGAAGTAAACCTCCAATTTATATATTTAAATAAGACCGTAGTAGGGATTTTCAGATAGCACCTCGAAGTCAAGCTAGCGTGGCTCGATACCCGATTGGTATCGACGTCCTTGAATCGACACCAGGAGACCTGAAAGGGGTCATAGATTCTCAGAAAACATTAAAGTTTGTGGATAATATATTGTATTTATATGTTTACAGGTTAAAGCTTCAGTGTAATACGTGCTTATACTTGAATCGTCTAGATTCAAAACCCTCTACGGCAAGCTTTTCAAATTTTACAGGAGAAGGCAAAACATGTTACACTATGATATAATACATTTATAAACACAAAACTTATGAAAACCTTACGTCATCCTAAACTAAATTGATTGAGCCATAGTATTCGTAAGTAGTAATCATATTTTGAACATAACAATTAATGATAAAATCGTAAAGGGGGTTTTGCAACTAATTTTCTTGCATAGTGGGTTTTGAAATCAGTAATGGCGAATGTTGCATAAAATAGTGGATTTTGTACCTAACCGGAAAATGATCACACAGCTACGTTTTGCAGAACTTCTAGTGCATGTATTGATACTTCATTTTTCAAACAACTCATAAAATTATTTTATCTCAGAAATAGCAACATTTTCACTGAAAATTTGCACAAAATGATAGTACTGGTACACAAATTTTAAATTTGCATACCAAGTTTAAATATGCAGAGCTTCCTCTTCCAGTGGTTCACATACTAAGTCCTCTTCCTGAAGATCAACCTCTGGAGCTTCAAATAGATAAAACTGGAGGTTTTCTAACTCTTTCCACTGCGGTCCATAATGTTTCAATAGAAGTTGGTGGATGTCATTTACCTTTGCAGCACTTAAATACCTTCCTGATGCCACAGTCGTAGGAAGGATGTCGGAAGCCTTGAGTCCATTCTTAGTAATGTATTTCTTACACCTAT
The DNA here is from genome assembly GCF_040414725.1 of Anabrus simplex. Classification (NCBI taxonomy): domain Eukaryota; kingdom Metazoa; phylum Arthropoda; class Insecta; order Orthoptera; family Tettigoniidae; genus Anabrus; species Anabrus simplex. The sequence goes on along the minus strand of NC_090266.1, from coordinate 41,628,915 downwards.
ATTAACTCGGTAATTCGGTTCTCCTTGTAATTTTATGTTTCCTATGGTTATGAGTAGTATAAACCTCTTGCACGAGTTGAAGCTGACATGCCAAGTTCCAACACTCTTGAATACTCGCTTTGCTTCGCTTTTCCAGTCATAAACACATACGCCATTATCACCAAACTTGTGAAGCTTTCCATGATTCTGTACAATTTCTTCATAGTCCTTTGGTTCCACAATGACTTCTTTTTTCCTCACTTCCTTCTCCACTTTTGCAAACACCCTGTCGGGAGGAATGAACGAATGTCCAACTACAGGAAATATGAATTGCACACTTTGTACTGAAGCAGGAGCATCGCAGGACAGCCACTTAGTTGCCATACAAATCATAGTGCAATTTTTGTTCTGCCCACCGCAACCATCTGCGACGAGCCTTACAGTGTGTACGCCATTCATAGATGTGCTGCACAAAGTGTGATAAACAGCACTTGCTATTTCATTTGAGCTTTTGGGGTTCTCTGTCCAGCAGTATGAGTGTACATTGTCATCGTGAAGTTTTGTTTTGGAATGACCCCGTACTACCGCAAAATGATAGAAATTCAGCTGTCTACTAAAATAGGCAGACTGGTCTGGAACCTTTGGCAGAGGAAAATCTTTCTCACAGTCATATGAAAAAGTAAGAACATTAAGTTCATCCTGTCTTAAAATATCAAAAAATGCTTTGTATTTCAGTCGATGAACTCGTTTTTCAGTTATTAATTGCTGCCTGATTTTAAAGTTCTTTTCCACCTTCAATCGTTCTCCTATTTCAATGCACTTTGAGCAAGCATCTACCCTTGGGGTACCAAATCCGATATTATAATTAGTGTTAAAAATATTTCTAAAAAAGCATTCCTTTACTTTAAGCACACTTTGCTGATTGTAAATCCGCCACAGTTTCTTTATGTTCAGTTCTGGAGGAAAGTACACCCGGATGCTCTTTGATCTACAATAATGACTTTCTTTTGCTCTGATTGACTCGATAAATGTCCTTACAACTTTTCTTTCTTCTGAATTAATTTTACTTCTCTTATCTCCACCTCTATTCTCCACAGGAATTTTACCACCCGAAATGTGTGATCTTTTCAGTACAGCCTGTACTCTGTCTTTCTTCAGACCTAGGCATTTTAAAAATGTTTCTCTGCAAACAGGAATTAGGGATCCAGTTACTAAATCGTGTATGTGGTAACTGTAGGTTACATTTCTCCTTGTTCCTTTGGTTTTCTTTGCTTTGACCACAGTACAGTGTTTGAGAATGAAATAATCCTGTTGAATTTTATTTCGGGAACTGTAATATACCTCGTGAAATTTCTTCATGTCATGCATTCGTACCTGAGTGCACTTGAGCTTTGTCGAACTGCGTCCACATGTTGGCGGTTCGGGAAGACCCTTGGCAGAATACCTTTCTCTCTTCTTTACGTTCCGCTTCCACGTTTCTGGCTGCCTAACTCGTTTCCTTGATTCATGAGGAGCTACTTTAGAAGCATACTGATTGTGGTCTGGCATTATATACATAAAAAACTCACTCACAAACTCACTTTAAAATCGTTCAGTTTAATCTTGTTATCAACACAAAACCAGCTTTGTAGATGAACAAGATGCCAATGATTGGCTCTAATCGCTTCCGTCACAAACCTCGTGACTACTTTTATACTCGCTCATTGGCTATCTATCTATAGCGGCTTTTGAACCTAAGTGTATATATTAATAGTGGGTTTTGAACCTCACTCCAATTTTTAAATGTGTAAAACTAGTGGAAAACAGTGGGTTTTGCTCCTAAGGGTTCTCAATTCATAATCTCACGAGAAAAACAAACCGAGATGTGCAATAAACGCAATATCGAAAAAACGTTGCCATAGAGGGTTTTGAATCTAGACGATTCACTTTATGTATAGTATCAGTGTATGTTGATTGCAGGGGAGTTACAGGATAACCAACGTCGTGTGTCCGGTTTGTAAATATTGGAATAACTTATTACCCCTTAGAAATGCATATACTCGATAGTGTGATGTACAATTAGTGTGATAATGTAGACTTTATTAGCGACAAGCGACATGATTTTCATGATTGGATAAATATGCGAACTGTACTTTCATAACCCTAGTAACACAACGATATGTAAAAATGTATTTTTTCCTCACGAGAATGCCATCCTTTTCATATAATGTTGTGCTGTTATGTAATAATATAGTGGATACCTACGGGTATCAATTTTAAGATAAAAGGACAGATCCCTAGTGATTAATAATTACAATGCATATGTGCAGTGTTAATGACTTGATTTGGGAATGCCAGAATGAGATTCAGAAGTGACCAAGACTGATAAGACATTTAATGGCATTACCCATATGATAAATTTCAGGGTTTAAAATTGAAACGCAGGCAATTATATCGCATTTCTCGTGTGTGTAAATATTTTCATGTGTCTCTCTCAGTAATTCAAATTGTGTTTTTGAATTGGGAACAATTCATTCTTATCATTTAGTAGATTAGCGTGTTCCTCTTACTATAGCACCCTATTTTCAACATATTTAGATTAAGTGCTCACTTTATTTAACGAACAGAACTATTGACCCGTGTGCTCTTGAGCGTAGCCCTTGTGCCAGTTGAAAGTAAGGAGGATGGGACTTCGACGCCCGGGTTTTTTTTCGAAGTTCCTCATCCATAATAATTCCATCCAACGAGATATTTGTGAAATAAAATTTAATATTCAGCACTTTGTCGAGCCCGGGACAGGTGCAGTATAATAGTGTATTTTTACAGGTATGTTTATCGTGTAATTATTTATAGTGAAATTTTGTGTGTTTGACAAACTGGAAAGATTTTTATAACTCAATACACACATTGACAATAAGGTTGCATTATGTTGAAAAGACAACAAGCAGCCTTTAGGGCAACTGTAGCGCATGTTACCTTCTAAACTCGTTTTAGAATTCAGAAGTGCATCCTACTGTTGGCAAAATGTAGATAATCAATCGTGTATTTCTTCTTCTTTCTTTGTTCATACGTTTACCCTCCAGGATTGGTTTTTCCTGGAACTCAGTGAGGGATCACACCTGTACCGCCTCAGGGGCAGTGTCCTGGAGCGTGAGGCTTTTGGTCCGAGGGATACAACTGGGGAGGAAGACCAGTACTCCGCCCAGGCGGCCTCACCTGCTATGCTGAACAGCGACCTTATGGGGAACGGCAAGATTGGAACGGACAGGCAAGGAAAAGGAAAGGAAGAGGCGTGGCCTTGAAGTTTGTTACGATCCCGGAGAAGTGGAAAACCACGGAAAACCACTTCGAGTTTGGTTGAGATGGGAATCGAACCCTTTTATACTGAGTTGAACTGCCGATGCTGAGTGGACCCGGTTCTAGGCCTCATACCGCTTTTCAATTTTCGTGGCAGAGCCGGGAATCGAACCCGCGTCTCCGGGGGTGTCAGCTAATCACACTAACCACTACACCACAGAGGCGAACAGAGTCCGAGTAGCTATTGACGGTGAGATAGAGAGCCAAGAATAAAGGCCGAGAAGGTTCGTCGTGACGACCACACGACCCCTTGAAATCTGCAGGCCTTCGGGATGAGCAGCGGTCGCCTTTCGGGGCTGTTGCGCCATGGAATTTGGTTTCTTAATGAACGAATTTTTGCCCCTATGTATCCTCTTGAATTCCAACCTTATCTTCATAATATGATCTTCCCCACTTTTAAAATCTCCATTCAAGCTTATTCGAACACCATCTCTCCGTTATAGCTCGGAGCATACCGCTTAGGCGAGCAGCTCTTCTCTTGAGCGAGTTGGCCAAGCGGTTAGGGTAGCGCAGTTGTAACCTTGCATTCAGGAGATAGTCGATTCAAATCTCACAGTCGGCAGCCCTAAAGATGGTTTTCCGTGGTTTCCCATTTTCGTACCAGGCAAATGATGGCGCTGTACGTTAAAGCCACGGCCGCTACCTTCCTAATTGTCACCTTTTACCATCCCTCCGTCGCGCCATCGAAAACCTTAGATCGTTTAGTGCGACGTTAAAAACAAGTAGCAAAGTCTTCCCAGCCCAAAGTTTGGAACATTCTCGTCACACTACTCTTTTGTCGGAAATCGTCCAGAACAAATCGTGCTGCTTTCCTCTGGAACATTTCCAATTCTCGAACCAAGCAATCCTGGAGAGGGATTTGGTTGATTTCAGTACCTAAGTGGTTCTTAAAAAAAAATTCGTAACACTAGCGCGTCAGGTACCACGCCCCCTTTTACATGCGTTGCTGTTTTCATCTTCGCTGAACTCTGTATGGCTGTTTGGCCAGTCAGTTAACAGTATTACACTTAGGACTATTGAAGAAGGCTGTGATGGTCAAGCATGGCGATTACCGCGCAAAGTGTGGTCTGATTTGAGAGCTACTGAGTGCTACCAAGGATATCGGTGAAGCCCAAACCTCAAATGGGAACTGTGGAAATCTAAAGCACATTATAATGTAATCATCTGGCATCGGAGACTGATATTGCAGTCCAAGCACTACTCTCCTCTCCCCTCAACCCACCTCGCTCGACTTGCTGCTGAATGTCCGCCAGGTGCGGGGATCGGGGGGTGGGGATAGGTGTGCTAGGCTTCGCTCCGTCAGATCGCTCAAAGAGATAGGTCAGAGACTCGAAGTTCTCCGGAAGTTTCCGAATTGACATGCGTTCCTCATCCTATATACTTCCTCACTTCACACATCTGACTTAATTATGCAGATAACAGAGTGCTGGTATTTCACTCCCCTTTGCTTCTACATCCTTGTAGGAAGACATTGCAGGTCTACTGTTATAGGAGCAACATCGTTTTCGTTTTTAGGCAGATCTGCTAAAATGAAATCGATCATGTTTAGTGTTCTCCTTGGTTTGTTGGAATCGAACCCGTGATCATGGGTCGCACACCACCGTTGATCTACCAAGGAAGGTAATGAACCAGTGAACGATGGGTATGACCGCTGGTAATTCTGTAAAATTCAAAATTTTAATAATAATAATAATAATAATAATTTGAGGTAGGCCTACTAGACAAGAGAATCATGAGAAAAATCTTAGGCCCTGTGAAAACAACAGAAGAATGGAAATTAAGATCTAATGATGAAATATATAGATACATAGAAAACATAACAGAAACCATAAGAAAAAGGAGATTGCAATTTTTTGACATATTTACAGAATGGGTGATTCCAGATTAGCAAAAAGGATTTTCAAGTACCTTTCGGACAAAAAGGCAAGAACTAGCTGTATTCAAGGAGTAAATAAAGATTTAGAAAGAAATAGTATAAAAAGAAGAAACTGTGGACAGGTATATATATTGCTATTTTATTTACGTCTCACCGACATAGATAGGTCTTATGGCGACGATGGGAAAGGAAAGGCCTAGGAATGGGACGGAAGTGGTCGTGGCCTTAATTAAAGTACGGCCCCAGCTTTTGCATGGTGTACAGCAGGGCCTCTCAAACGACCAAAATCTCACGCGTGCAAATTGAGGCGCAGAGTTCCTGTGCACAGTGCATCGGTCCCATTCGGCTCGGCTCGGACCAACGCTTCGTCTCTGGGCTACTCGGCTAAGCTCGGCTCAACTCGGATCGGATTTGGAGCATTACGGAGCAAGTGAGGAAGAGGAGACAGGCGGAGTGAGCGAGACAGGCGTGGGGAAAGAGAGAGAGAGCGCTATTGATCCAAATCGAGGAGTGGGGGTCTGCACTCTTGTCAACCAAGCGAAGTCGTCTTTTGCACCGTGCACAGTGCATGCACTCTGAGAGGCCCTGGTGTAGAATGTTTTAAGAAAGAGGGTAGTAAGTATTGGAGGATTCCAAGGAAGATCGAACTAGAAACCTGGTGGGAAGTGGTCCGAGGACAGAAATAAACAGCATAGTGAAAAGATGAAAGAATATTGGAAAGAACGGAAGAGAAAACAACAAAGTATGAGGAATTGAATTGAAATTGGCACGTGGTCCTGAGCAGGCCTCATCGGAGATATTATTATTATTATTATTATTATTATTATTATTATTATTATTATTATTATTATTATTATTATTCATAATAATAAAAATAACAATAATAATAGTCCATGGCATCTGCATAGCCTTGGTGGTGACCTAATGATGATGAAATGAATGGCGAAGACGTGATTTCTTTTTTGCTATTTTGCTTAACGTCGCACCGACACAGATATGTCTTATGGCGACGATGGGATAGGAAAGGTCTGGGAAGTGGAAGGAAGCGGCCGTGGCCTTAATTAAGGTACACCCCCGGCATTTGACTGGTGTGAAAATAGGAAACCACGGAAAACCATCTTCAGGGCTGCCGACAGTGGGGCTCAAACCCACTATCTTCCGATTACTGGAAGACGTGATAAACACCCATTCCTCAAGCATGGGGAATGAAGAGTACGAGAAGGTTAATTCCAAGAATTGAACCGGGCGCATCGGACCAAAGACAAGTATTCTATCCATTTCGCCACAAAGCCGGACTTTGATTTGCTAAATCTTAGGCTACCATCTCCACTGATCAGGGGTTGAGTATTGGAAGTAGCTGAGGCCAGGGCAGTAGCTTGTGAAACAGTCTTAACAACACAGCAGCTACTCCGTTGGCTATTGGCTGCAACTGAAAACGCTTAAGGCTTGAAATTCTCTAGACCAACCATCGAAAAGGGGTAACCTAAATCTAGTGGTAGCCCACGTCTTGATCCCAAAATACGCCACTGTTTGAGAGGGACAGTGCGATGCTGGTCCTGAAATTCAGTTGCCACGAATATATAGTTTGTTGAATTTTTTACTTATATTTCTTAATGGAACATGCATTTCAATATCTTTTTCTGTGCTGTGGTGAATGGAAGCGTTTTTTATCTGGCGAGGTGTGAGCTTCAGTCTCATGACATCACGAACTCCCCCCCGCCCCCCCCCCCCCCCCCCCCCCGTTCCCACTACGCCTCGCCGACTCTTCAAAGCGCCAAGCAGGCTGGCGACGAATATGTTTCGCTCTGCGTTGACAATACCTGACATAGAACGGTGCTGCTACACCAACCACTTCACACAGCGAAGTGTAATCAACTGTCCACCACAGTGTGGAATCTGGTTCACAAAAGATACCCTTTTTATGAAAATAACCAAAGCGAAGGTATGGTGAGCCATGTTGAATAGCATCCTTTGTGCTATTTTTCCCATGACAATAACGATACTCAAATGCCTCGAACACGTCATATTAAATTATTGTAGATAGCCTTTTAAACTAAACAGTAAACACATAAATGAACTCCTTCCCTCACGAATTTGAAATTGTAGTACATACAAACAAACATAACAAAAGTGTGGACGGAAACAGGCATTAGTGGACAGGTCATAAATACCACCAGCAACTTCATGTATTATACATCAAATATATACAAATGATCCTATAGTGAGTGTAAAGAGAATTGGGAAGACACAGAGAGCTATAAAAGTGAATATTATTCAGTCGTCCAACAGAATCTCCCGCGATGTCCTTGGTTCGCACAACGGAATACACAACGACGATTGATCTCGACAATCACTGGAATGCGATTCAGCCATGGAAGTTTTAGTAATCACCTTTATCAATGAATGTGGTGGACACACCATACTGGACATGTGATGGCCAATCAATTCAGGACCTAAATTTATTTATTAAATCTCTTAATAATAGTTGCCATGCTGCACTACTGGCGTCTAAAGAAAACAAAGTGTATTATAGTATTAAGAACTAAAATCAAATTTTGCACACATTTGAATGTTTTATATGGATCCTTATGTAATATACTGTGAAAATTGTGCACTATACTCATTATTGCTATTTATTCTAATCTGTCTCAAGGAAATGTATTGAATTGCAAGTACAACAACGGTTGTTTGGTCTGTCAGTGATTTAAAGCCAACTAAACTCTCGAAAATGGTTGTACTAATTACAGTCAGGTTGTTGATTCAAGCGATCCACTTGATGATGAATACCCTCAGCGAATAGTGTTCGTATTCCCCAACGGCGTCTCGGACCATTCGTTCAGTGTTTCTCCTTCTCTAGCCTGCCGACTGTGCCTGACCTCGTTTGGCACGTCCGAGCACCATATGAACAGTGTACATCGTGATACAGACTCACACGACGGTAACACAATCTGCCACCGTACCAACGCTGGGCAATTCTGAACGAATTCAAGGCATAAATCGTACCTTACGTACAAATAGTACACTAACATATCGTACTCCTTCCTCATGTGAAACGTCGATATTCAACTTCCTTTTGACTGAAACTGCGTTCAACTCCCTCTCTTTTCGTTATAAACATTCCTTAAAGATAGGTAAACCTGCTTACATGTCGACCTTCCTTTAGAGGCGCAAAGTATTTCTAAACAGGGGTACATTATTACTTTTTGGTATATATAGAGTTTAGTACCATGTAAAATATGCTATTTTATGTTCACTTGTGCTTCCTTTCCCTTCTTAGGAAGCTACATCGCTAAGCCTTGCGAAGGGCTGAAACGTCTCTATTCATCAGCCTCGTATCTCAGATTGTCTGGTAATAAGTAGACTCTACCGTAATGCTTGCAAATTTTGTAGACCTGTAGGTTTACGGCAGTCAGCAGTCACTGTTAGCGCTGAAAATAGAACCTCGGATATCCGAGGAGTAATCTCTCCGTGGAGGGAAGTCAAGCGCTTGGATATGAAAAGGGCTACTTATTATTCTGAACGGTCACTCACTTGGAAAAGGAGTTATAATTGCTTTAGCTGACTCCCTGTCATGGGCAGTATAAAATAGGCTGAGCTCGGTTAGCCTTTGTCCTTCCGTTCCCAAGACAGCGGGTTCGTTTCCGGATGAAGTTGGTGATACTTGATTGTCTTTAAACGTAGTAATTCCGTGCCGTTGGCTTCCCGCACGTTTAAGAGTTCCTTCAGGACAACATTTCCATACCCAGTGTAACTAACAGGTCGTGTCGAGTACGTGTTGTAAAGGTTTGCCCAAATGAAACAGGCGACAATAGATGCTTGCACAAACTAATGCTTAGGAAATGTCCAATTTTTACAACAAAAATCAGTTTGTCTGAGGCTCGTACACTGGAACTGAGATATCACGTTTTCAAGTAGGCTTACCGCCTTTGTGACATTTTAAATGTTGTAACAGCCACTCAGCACATTTTCAACTAGGAGTCAATTAGACACGATGGAGTGATCGCTGGACTGACTTTATCTCGTTCTTCGATGGTTTTATAATAATTTACTTCAAACTGATTGGACCACTTTTAAACTAGGTAGAGTTTTCTAGTTGCAAACTCAAGTTGTGTCATCATTCTAGTTACGTTAATCAATTAAGGCGACATGTAAGGTGCAACGTCCTTTACACATTCTGACTTTCCCTCGTGTGACCTTCATAGTAAAGTTGGAAAAATGTTGAGAATATTCGGATCGACGTACTTATGTGGGTAGCTCTTCTCGCTAAAGAAAGTACGCAGGTCTGGTACCAGAAGCAGTCTACGAAATCTAAATCTCAAATGCGCGCTTATAATACATTCAACCCAGAAAATAACACCAAATATTGAAGAATTGTTAATAATAATGTTATTTGTATATTGTTATTTTATCTGAGACTGCAGAAGATCTCGAGAAGTTGCTGAATGGTATGGATGAAGTCTTGGGTAAGGAGCACAAGATGAAAATAAATAAGTCCAAACCAAAAGTAATGGAGTGCAGTCGAACGAATGCAGGTGATGTAGGAAATATTAGATTGGGAAATTAAGTCTTAAAGGAAGTGGATGAATATTGTTACTTGGGTAGTAAAATAACTAACGATGGCAGAAGTAAGGAAGACATATAATGCAGACTAGCACAAGCCAGAAAGAGCTTTCTTAAGAAAAGAAATTTGCTCACTTCAAACATTGATATCGGAATTAGAAAGATGTTTTTGAAGACTTTCGTGTGGAGCGTGGCATTGTATGGAAGTGAAACATGGACGATAACTAGCTCAGAAAGAAAGAGAATAGAAGCTTTTAAAATGTGGTGTTACAGAAGAATGCTGAAGGTGAGATTGATAGATCGAATCACGAATGAAGAGATACTGAATCGAATTGGTGAGAGGAGATCGATTTGGCTAAATTTGACGAGAAGAAGAGATAGAATGATAGGACACATCTTAAGACACCCAGGACTTGTTCAGTTGGTTTTTGAAGGAAGTGTAAGTGGTAAGAACGGTATGGGTAGACCAAGGTATGAATATGACAAGCAGATTAGAGCAGATGTAGGATGCAATAGTTACGTAGAAATGAAAAGGTTAGCACAGGATAAGGTGGCATGGAGGGCTGCATCAAACCAGTCTATGGACTGATGACGCAAACAACAACAATGTTATTTGCTTTACGTCACACTACTTTTACGGTTTTCGGAGATGCCGAGGTGCCGGAAATTAGTCCCGCAGGAGTTCTTTCACATGTCAGTAAATCTACCGACACAAGGCTGACGTATTTGAACACCTTCAAATACCACCGGACTGAGCCACGATCGAACCTGCCAAGTCGGGGTCAGAAGGCCAGCGCCTCAACCATCTGATCCACTCAACTCAGCCCGGCAATTGTTAAGAACAGTGTAACAAATAGAAATATTCTCAACTGTTGACTAAGTTTTGTGTTATTACAGTACAGATTATTTATGTATATATTTTCTATATCAAATTATACTAATAAAATTAATTGATATTGCAGTCCCGTCAATATTAACACCTAGCCTACTATGAGGTACTTTCACTTCTTCAGAACTATAATTAAAACTCGGAGAACGTTTCTTCTTGGTGAAACATACAACCTGACGTTTCACCCCGTTATGCTCATAACATTGTCGAGGTCTTAACATTTCATTCATATTACAATCAAATTAATGTTCTCCGTACGAGACATTAAGACCCTTGAAGGGGTGAAAAGTAAAGAGATTTCCTCGCAGAGTGGGCCAAGGAGTGGTATCAGTGAGGAATCGGTATGAGTCACTGCACGTAGATCAGCAGATGAAACATGGACATGCGCCACCTATATCAAAAATGAGTTAAGGGTTAATCCTTATAGTATTTTTACGGAGGAGGAGGGAGGCAAGAGGAAAGATACCGGTAGGAAAGGGAAACTTAAGAGTAAAGGATAGGAAGAGGGAAGAAGAACATGGTAGTGAGAGGGAGAGAAGGGAGGAGGAAGTAGGTTCTGCCGGCGTCAGGGAAGTTAAGAGATACCAGAAGAGAGGATCTAATGAGGAGGGTAGGGTTGAGGCTCTGTTAGGCATGTGGGTAGGGTTGCCATACCTCCTGAAAAAGCAGGATTGTCCTGAATTTGAGTATGTGTCCCGACGTTCTGGCTGCATTTTTAACAATACCTAAATATCCTGAATTTTAAAAATCGGAGCAAATTATCTAAATTTTGCTCAAATGGTTTTGAAAGCGAATGTCCCATCTCTTACATAAAAATCTATGCAAATAACATTGAATATTATTTAGTTTTGGAGTGGTCTGTAAAGTAGGTCTTTTAATTAAAGTATGATTTTTTTGTTATTTTTCTATTTGATTTTTTTTTGGCTAGGGGCTTTACGTCGCGCCGACACAGATAGGTCTTATGGCGACGATATTTGATTTTTAACATTAACATCATATTACAAATGTGTGCATGGGGGCAAGTGCTCCCTATGTTTGGAACTTGTCGATGATGGTGTCCTGAATTTCATCCTGAATTTTATGGCAACCCCACATGTGGGAAAAGTGTGTGGAGGAAAGGGAACTAGGATAGAGTGTTATCCAGGAATTAGTTTAAGGCAGATGTTGAGGAAAATAGAAGGGAAGAAGGAGGAGGGTAACGAGAAGTTGGTAATATTCCACGTTGGTACCAACAATGTAAGGCAAGCAAGCAAGCAAGAATACATTACATGTAACAAGCTTTAACAGCTTCATTTCTAATAATAATAATAATAATAATAATAATAATAATAATAATAATAATAATAATAATAATAATAATAATAATAGTAATAATAATCCCGTATTGACTATATGAGGTGCCTAATATCAAACATGGACATGCGCCACCTATATCAAAAATGAGTTAAGGATTAATCCTTATAGTATTTTTAATGCTCTCTCTGAATTAGTGGTGCGTGTCTTTCATAAACGAATATTTGTACGTAATTTTTAACATAGAAATATGCAGTTTCTTTCATAATCGGACACGTCCAAACGTAGTTTATATCAAAAACGGACATGATCCTTTCGGCAAATCATATTGCTACAAGTGACATCAAACTGTTATTTCTTTTAAAATGGAAGTTTACTTTCGTGTCATCCTGCAACTTTTTTTCCAAATATTGGGATAGTTCGTTTCAAAAGTGGACAATTACATGCATGTTTGTATCAAAAATGGACAAAAGCCAATCTCCGTTTCAGGAATGGACATCGTCATATTTGAACGTGTTTTACATTGACTTAGCCTGAAATTCCTAAGTGTCGACCATGGTTTTCCTGTTCATAGGGCCGGAAATATGACACACAAATTTTTCACAGATGTAACGGGGGTTTAGCACAGAGAAACAAAAATGTGGCTCTACTGAAAAATTAGCAAAATGGCTTTTGTCCATGTTTGATACTAGGCACCTCATATATCAGACAGAGAATATATAAAAAACCAAACCAAACCCCATGGCACTGCGGCCCTTGAAGAGCCTTGGCCTACCAAGCGACCGCTGCTCAGCCCAAAGGCCTGCAGATTACGAGGTGTCGTGTGGTCAGCACGACGATTCCTCTCGGCCGTTATTCTGGGCTTTCTAGACCGGGGCCGCTATCTCACCGTCAGACAGCTCCTCAATTCTAATCACGTAGGCTGAATGGACCTCGAACCAGCCCTCAGGTCCAGGTAAAAATCCCTGACCTGGCCGGGAATCGAACCCGGGGACTCCCGGTAAGAGGCAGGCACGCTACCCCTACACCACGGGGCCGGCTAGAGAACATATAAGATAAACTTAAATATTATAAAACAAGTGGTCTGGCTATTCAATACAATTTATAATTTATTATTTATTTTATAATATTTAAGTTAATGTTAAATATCCTCTATTTGATATTCAAGCAATAAGAGGTAATACCATAATCTGGAATGTGTAGGATCTGGTTACGGCAGCATGGGAGAAATTTAAGGAAGCAGAGATTGTTATCAGTGGGATATTGTGTAGGAGGGATAGTAACTCGAGGTTTATTTAGGGTTTAAACGAGACTGTGGAATGGATATGTGGGAAACTGGGTGCGAGATTTGTAGATTCTGATAGGTCGGTAGGAGATAGGGATCTGCGCTCAGGTGGTTTTCATTTGAAATGCAATGGTACATTTAACTTACGGGGTTTGTTTAGAAGGGTTCAGAGAAACAAGGTAGACTAGGGAACAGTGATGACAGTATACGAAGCGGGAAGTCAGGTAACAATGATAAAAGTATGTTAGTGCTAAACTGTAGAGTTATTGTAAATACAGGAATATAATAATGTCATAGAGATATATTCAACAGATATTGCAATGGGATTTTATCGTGACTGCGAAAGTGACATTACGGATGCGGAATCTTTCTCACGGAACAGCAATCGTAGCAGGGGCGTCGTATATTAAGGATCACACAAGTACGTGAACACTCTGGTAATCCCACAACTCTTGAATTTACACGATATTGTATTATGAGAACACGATTTCTGTACCGGTACGTTGAGTACGTATTTTCGAAGTTGTAAGTGCCCAATCACTTTCCGTTTCCATCTGAACCACGCACCATGCCAGCTGATCACAACCCGGTTTTGAACTGCAAACTTCGGCTTATTGCTTAGCTAGAGCTTAAAGGGGCAATGCTGAAGGTATGGTGAATATGATCACAGTTTATTGTGTGATCACGGCACTGCTTCATATCGAGCATATCGGATCGCTGACCCGCTTCCAATGCCTTCTGTAAAAGTTCTTTTAAAATCTCAAAGATGGCAACACGTATCGCGTAATCCGTGGCAGTGATTAATGCACAGAGATGTTACCACGGAGTGGTTAATTGACTAACCGCGTGGCGCTGTTGACTGTCGCATAAGTAATATAACATTGCATAACGAACAAAAGAGGCGACACAATATCGGCTAACTGAGCTCCTGTAAACGTATTGACCGACTGAGGAGTAACTTAGGCCTATACATCGGGTTTTTAAAATATATTTGTGTGTGTGAACATCAATCAATCAATCAATCAATCAATCAATCAATCAATCAATCAATCAATGATCTGCATTTAGGGCAGTCGCCCAGCTGGCAGATTCCCTATCTGTTGTTTTTCTAGCCTTTTCTTAAATGATAGCAAAGAAATTGGAAATTTATTGTACATCTCCCTCGGTAAGTTATCCCAATCCCTAACTCCCCTTCCTATAAACGAATATTTGCCCCAATTTGTCCTCTTGAATTCCAAATTTATCTTCATATTGTGATCTTTCCTACTTTTAAAGATACCACTCAAACTTATTCGTCTACTAATGTCATTCCATGCCATCTCTCCACTGACAGTTCGGAACATACTACTTAGTCTAGCAGCTAGTCTCCTTTCTCCCAAGTCTTCCAATCTCAAACTTTGCAACATTTTTGTAACGCTACTCTTTTGTGGGGAATCACCCAGAACAAATCGAGCTGCTATTCTTTGAATTTTTCCACTTCTTGAATCAAGTAATCCTGGTGGGGGTCCCATACGGTGGAACCATACTCTATTTTGGGTCTTACCAGAGACTTGTATGGACTCTCCTTTACATTCTTACTACAACCTCTAAATACCCTCATAACCATGTGCACCGAGCTCGATAGCTGCAGTCGCTTAAGTGCACCCAGTATCCAGTATTCGGGAGATAGTAGGTTCGAACCCCACTGTCGGCAGCCCTGAAAATGGTTTTCCGTGGTTTCCCATTTTCACACCAGGCAAATGTTGTGGCTGTACCTTAATTAAAGCCACTGCCGCTTCCTTCCCACTCCTAGCCCTTCCCTGTTCCGTCGTCGCCATAAGACCTATCTGTGTCGGTGCGACGTAAAGCAACTAGCATAACCATGTGCAGAGATCTGTAGCCTTTATTTACAATCTTATTTATGTTATTACCCAATGCAGATCTTTCCTTATATTAACACTTAGGTACTTACAATCATCCCCATAAGGAACTTACACACCATCAACACAGTAATTTAAACTGAGAGGACTTTTTCCTATTTGTGAAACTCACAACCAGACTTTTAACCCCGTTATTCATCATAGCATTGCCTACTGTCAATCTCACTACATTATCGAGGTCATTTTGCAGTTGCTCTCAATCTTGTAACTTATTTATTACATCATACAGAATAACATCATCCGCAAAAAACCTCATCTCTGATTCCACTTTTTTACTCATTCATTTATATATATAAGAAAATATAAAGGGTCAATAATACTGCCTTGATTAATTCCCTTAATGATTAGAGTATCAGATAAAGCTTCGCCTTCTCCAATTCTGTGAGATCTCCAAGAGATAACAAGCACGCAACGCCACTGAATAGTAGAGACTGGATAGGAACGATTGGACGGAGAGTATTTTTACCGGTTAAAGATTAATTTCCAATCAACGAAGAAGTTATGGATGCGAGACATGAAATTCCAGGTCAAACACTTACTGTAAGGATAGCTGACAACTTGATGTTTTTTGGGGTGTACAGTCCTGGGAAGGCAAGCAATGACGTTGATGCAGAATTATTTGATGAGGTAATCAGCTATGTGGGGAAGGGCACAGAAAGGAAAGTTTTTGCAGCGGGTGACCTCAATTTACTAAATGATAACTGGAAGGGGAATTCGAACGACAAAAATCATCATCAACAAACGCGGAACAATTAAAAAGATGAATCAGAAAGTGACGGAACCATCTCGAAGGAAAAACGTTCTGGACGTGGTGCTCATAAAACCTGATGAGCTCTGAAGTGATAGATGGTAAAAGTGACCATGAAGCTTCATTTGTCGTAATCAAAAATAAATGTGGTCAAAAGGAATGTTATAAAAGTAGGATTACTAGGCGATAGCAAATGGTGTATAAGAGAGGCATGAGGAAATTTTAAAAAACATATGATCAATCGTAAAAGGTAAATAAAAAATTAAACAACTGTTTAGAGTTAGGAATGGTTGCGGGGGAAATGAGAGATAGACGGAACATAATAAAAATTTAACAAGCCATACACCATGGCGCAACAGCCTCGAAGGGCCATGGCCTACCAAGCGACCACTGCTCAGGCCAAAGGCCTGCAGATTATGAGGAGTCGTGTGGTCAGTTTTTCTGCTGGGTTGTTCGGTCGGAGGGTAGAGCTGTCGAATCCTACTCTGCAACCACCGACCGAGCTTATTTCCTGTCGGTCGCAACTCACTGCATTAGCTTCGCTCCACCTTCCTTCAATCTGTTATCCAGTCAATGACCGGGTCAGGGATGAGATGAATGAAGCCCCCAACCTGCGGCGAGGATAGGAATTGTGCCAGCTGCCGAGGCCTATCGCACTCCTCTGGGGCAATGATTAATGACTGACAGATGAAATGAAATGATAGTGCGAGAGTGTTGCTGGAATGAAAGATGACAGGGAAAACCGGAGTACCCGGAGAAAAACCTGTCCAGCCTCCGCTTTGTACAGCACAAATCTCACATGGAGTGACCGGTATTTGAACCACGGTATCCAGCGGTGAGAGGCCGGCGCGCTGCCGCCTGAGCCACGGAGCCTCTCACTTACAATACTACACATCCTAAATACTTGAAATGTTCCACCAGTTCCAGCATTGTATTCCCAAACTTACATTCAACATTCTTGGGTTTCGTAATGTTACGAAAATGTTGCAATCTTCGGAGTTGGGAAGACCTGAGAGCACGGAGGGGAGCTGCTCAACTAAGCGGTATGTTCGAGCTTTTACAGGAGATATGTTGTTTGATGACAGTAGACCAATAAGCTTGAGTGGAGCTTTTAAAAGGAGGAAGGATCATAATATGAAGGTAAAGTTGGAGTTCAAGAGAATAGATTCAAATTAGGTCAAATATTTATTTATAGGACGAGGAGTAAGGGATTGGAGTAATTTATCAAGGGAAATGTTCGATACATTTCCAAGTTATTTAAAAATATGTAAGAAATCTGTAGGTAAACTAATGAGAGGCCATATGCTTAAACACTTCTAACGACAATAGTAGAATTACACGAACCAGAATGTCAAATTAGATCGCTAAATATACTCCGCTATACAGACATTTTTGAAGAATCCTGACGACTGTTAGTAACACACTCCATGAACGCTTCTCACATTACCTCGTCGTCAACAACAGGAACTTACTGCGTACATTTTATGTATTATGTATTTGTTATGTTCATTTTCAGTGTATTTTACTGTGTTTTAGAAAATATATTTGTGTTCGCTGTATGGTAATCCCCAGGCCGAAAGTCATAAATAAATTTTAAAAAAGACTAAAAGGCTTTCACTCTCCGTAATCTGGGCTCGCAATGGGATAGAAGTAGTTAGCTCTACATGGGACAGAAGTAGTTAGCTCTACGCGCAATCAGCGTTTGACGGTACTCATTTCTGTTGTAGGTTGAGTGAACCTCAGGGCCATGTGCACCCCCCGAAATGGAATCACGTTTATAACCTTTTCGACTCGTTGACGTGGAGTCGAATCCACGTCCTATCGGCTGAACCGAACGCGCCTTTACTGCCTCGTCCGGACAGTCCCTTACAGTGCATGGTAGTACTTCCGAAATATTTGGAAGGATACTTTAATTTTCCCAGTACCAAAAATTCTCTACCAAATTCTCCATCAGACTATCGGCCTGTCTGTATACTATCTTCACTTTCGAAAGTCTTAGGAAAAACTCATGCATGGACAACTGCTAACGTATTTGACGCAGCATTCGTTACTTGATCACTTGCAATCTGGATTTAATAAAGGACATAGTACATAGACTGCTCTTCAAAAAATTACGGATGACGTAAGGAAAGCAATGGATAAACGTAAAGTGACCGTGCTCATTCTCCTAGACTTCAGCAGTGCTTTTGACACTATCAGTACGGACATATTAATAGCGAAATTGCATTCCATCATAGCCACGCTGCTCTCAATTTGTTCGCTTCCTACCTCCATAACCGACGACAGTGTGTTGTGAACGAAAAGAGAACGGAGTGGAAGTACAAAGTTAATGGTATGCCACAAGGTTCTATATTCGGCCGCCTGTTATTTACTTTATATTTGAATGACATCTCTTCTAACTGCAACTACCTCTCTATGCCGACGACCTTGAAATTTAGTGCCACACAAAAATGAATGACATAAATGCAGCTATTGAAAATATCAACCGAAACCTAGAGCAGATCAGCTGTTATGCAGCTGAGAATTCTCTCTCCATCAACGCAACAAAAACACAAGCTCTCATACTAGGGCAGAGAAAACGGCTTGTCAATTTACACGGTCTACAACTTCCAGTCATTCAACTAAATGGCGTTGCTATCCCATTCTGTAAATCAGAAAAAAAGCCTTAGAGTCACTATAAATCAAACTCTAAACTGGGATGAACATGTCACTAATGTAAGCAGGAAAGTTCATTCATCACTTCATCCTCTTAAGATTCACCAGACCGTATTAGCTCTCAACTTAAAAATAAGACTGGTTCAAACATTGATACATCCAATTTTCAACTATTTAGATGTTGTGTTGCTGGATGCTACCAGTGGACAAATTAAGAAACTGCAGAGAGCTTTAAATTAATACATTAGATTTATTTTTATATTGAATTTTGCCTCACATGTATCCCCTTTTTATGCACAACTTCCTTGGTTAAAAGTAGAGCAGCAGAGAAACCCTCATCTATCGACTCTTGACTGAAAATATACCTGAATATCTTTTCAGTAATTTCCGTTTTCTATCTTCCTTTCACGACCGTGACACACGATCTGGGTCAACAACTGCAATACCTCCACACCATACATCTGCCTTCAGTAATTCTTTCCTTGTGTCGGCTGCTAGAATATGGAATGCTTTACCCCCTGAAATTAGAAATTGTTCCTCATTAATTATCTTCAAAAGACAGTCTAAAGATTTCCCATTATGTAGGTAAGTGTGAATGTGTGAGTGAATGTCTTGAGTAAATAGTGCCCAAATGTGTTAATTCACGTAGAGTAGTTAATAATGCAATTTTTGCTCACTTTAGACTTAGGATGTAGATCTTTTAGTTTTAGTCTATATTAAGTTATTATATTATATACAGTACCTATATTAAGTTCGAACATATATAATGTATTCAGTATCAAGCCACATAATGTGGTTAATTGTAAGAGAGGGCCAAGAGCCCTAACTTCGCCACAAATAAAGACATTAATAAATGAATAACTAACTAACTAACTAAATAAATAAATAAATTAAATAAATAAATAATAGATAAATAGATAAATAAATAAATACATAAATAATAACCGGAGGCCACCCTGCCAGAATGCAGTTCTTTACATAACGTGGGCTACTCCAGCGAGTGAAGCCTGCACATTCCTTCTGTACACAAAACACTTCCGGAGCAGATGTCGTACAAGTGCAACGTTCAACATGCTCACGGACAACAGAAACTCCCACTAAGGTATGATATATCTGTTTCTTTTATCAATAAATAACATCGAACTAATTTTTTAAGCAATTTTTTTGTCAATGAG
Source organism: Anabrus simplex (assembly GCF_040414725.1). Taxonomy (NCBI): domain Eukaryota; kingdom Metazoa; phylum Arthropoda; class Insecta; order Orthoptera; family Tettigoniidae; genus Anabrus; species Anabrus simplex. The sequence goes on along the minus strand of NC_090266.1, from coordinate 41,609,200 downwards.
GAATCTTTTGCACACGGAGTAGAATACTCAAATTCCACAAAGCACTTACAGAATATGGAATGACGTAAGCTATCTATTACGTTGTTCAGAATCTCCTCCAACAGTAAATCCCATTGAACGTATTGGAGACATTTGTTCGCCAATTACCTTCGAGAGGACTCAGTTATTAACAGCTCCTAATCGAAACGGCCATGAGCTCCAATTTAAGTTCAACACATACTCTTGTTGTTCCTGCATACTGTTGCACCGGCCACGACATTTCCGCGTCAGTAGACTGGGTGAATCAGTCCCCCCCCCCCTAAAACTTGAGCTGAATGGCTTGGGGTGGTTAGGGGTGGAAATTAGGACACCGGACATCGCGTGTTATTCAAATCGTGTTGTTTACATCAAAGCAGGGTGATGAAGTCGAGCAAAAAGTAGTATTGGGTGATAAGTGATGTACAGGCCACACACAGCCCACTGATTTACGAACGCTTTACTGTCCGGATTCATGGCTAGATGGTTAGCGCGCTGGTCTTTCGTTCAAGGGGCCCTGGCGTGAATTCCCGGCCGGGTCGGAGATTTTAAACTAAATTAGTTAATTATACTTACACAGGGGCTGGGTGTGTGCGTGTTCTTAGTATCATAATAGTGTAACTTATAATTCTTCTTCCTCTTCTTCTTCTTCTTCTTCCTATTATTATTATTATTATTATTATTATTATTATTATTATTATTATTACAAATATAGGCCGGATAAGTGGTGAAAAACAAAATCCAACATTAATTAAAAAAAAGGCTTTTCTCAACTCCTCACGAAATTTCTATGAATGAGCAACAAAGCTGTCTCCTTAGGACTGGGAACTTGATACGTTGGTGGCCGGTCATTTCGAACCACTTGATTTCTGTGGACATCTCGTACCACCTAGGTTGTTCACTACATGCGAAGGGCTTTCCGTTAACCCCCGCAATATTTCCGTCAAGACAATCCGTAACACTTTATGCCAGATTATTAATATAAAACGTAAGATTGGAATTCCTCCTGTAGAAATATGGAACTGTCATAAGAATAAAATACTTGGTGATGTCTTGGAAAAGAGAGGGAGAGGAAACCAACTGCGTCTTTATAAAGTACGAATTGAGCATTGAAAGTTGAAAGAGAAAGAAGAAGTGCGTCAAGTATGACGAAAGGCTTGACAGAATAATGAAATGAAATGACTTTTAGTGCCGGGAGTGTCCGAGGATATGTTCGGCTCGCCAGATGCAGGTCTTTTTGATTTGACCCCCGTGGGTGACCTGAGCATCGTAATGAGGATGAAATGATGATGAAGACGACACGTACACCCAGTCCTCATGCCAGGGAAATTAACCAATGATGGTTAAAATTTCCTACCCTGACGGGAATCGAACCAACTGCAGATGCTAAGATCATGCCAGAGCAGAACTCACAAGGTGATTGACTTCCTCTGAGGGGAAAGAAAAACCTATTGATTTCGTCAAGAACGTACCCGAAGTGTTCGGCTGTTCGGAAACAAAAGAGGAAATCGGAAACTGTCCGTGGATCCAGACGTGTTCGGTCGTCCTTCAATAAAACAGACCATGAAGAACGCCTCTTAGACTGAAAGACAAGAAAGTTTCTCGCTTAATGTACAGTACAGTCCGTGTTTCTGTAATTTTGGTTTGCAGTAAAATATCATCAGAAAACGCGCCGAATTCTTGGACATACGGTCTGTTAAGAGTATCGGATGCTTCATTGTATTTTCGACTCCTATGCCGAAAGATTAGCTTCGAGACCTTGGGTTCAGAGGCTCCTGCCTTCGATTCTTGGACCGGTCTAGGATTCTAGCCACGTCTAGTTAATCGTCTGACTTAGAGACTGGGATTTGTGTTAGTCTCAATGCACAGCAACACACTACTACTCCGCCAACCATCACAGAAACACATTGCTCTAAATAAGGTTGGCGTCCGGAAGGGCATCCGGCCGTAAAACAAGGTCAAGTCTACGTATGAGAGAAAATTTGCACTCACGACATCATAACGTTGTGCAAAACGTAGAGAGGAGAAGAAGAAGAAGAAGAGATCTTGTAAAACTTGAAATAGATAGGAATGAACATACTGCTGTACTGGTTTCAAGAAGTGATGGCTTGAAGCTCCATATATATGGATTCGGGTGAAAGAAAAAACGGAATGTTCGAGCCGTGACAGTGGCTACGTGGTTTGGGTAATATAGTAGTGAGCTTGAATTCGGAAGATTGCGGGTTCGAACCCCACTGTCGAAATCCCTACAAATGGTTATCCGTGGTTTCCCATTTTCACTCCAGGCAAATGCTGGGGCTGAACCCCAATTAAGACCACGGCTACCTTCCCCATCCTTCAGTCGCCGAAAACATATGACGTGTTAAGTGCTTCATATTCTAGTTCTGCACGACACTACAGCTGTTATTAAAGTTTATTCTCAATTAATCACTAGTGATCTGCATTTAGGGCAGTCGCCCAGCTGGCAGATTCCTTATCTGTTGTTTTCCTAGCCTTTTCTTAAATGACTGTAAAGAAATTGGAAATTTATTGAACATCTCCCTTGGTAAGTTGTTCCAATGCCTAACTCCCGTTCCAATAAACGGATATTTGCCCCAATTTGTCCTTTCAAATTCCAGCTTTATCTTCATGTTGTGATCTTTCCTACTTTTAAAGACACCACTGAGACTTATTCGTCTGCTGATGTCATTCCACGCCACCCCTCCACTGACAGCTCGGAACATACCATTTTGACGAGCAGCTCGTCTCCTTTCTCCCAAGTCTTCCCAGCCCAAACTTCGCAACATTTTTGTAACGCTACTCTTTCGTCGGCAATCACCCAGAACAAATCAAGCTGATTTTCTTTGGACTTTTCCAGTTCTTGAATCAAGTAATCCTGGTGAGGATCCCATTCACTGGAACCATACTCTAGTTGGGGTCTTACCAGAGACTTATATGCCATCTCCTTTAGATCCTTACTACAACCCCTAAACACCCTCGTACCATGTGCAGAGGTCTGTACCCTTTATTTACTATCCCATGTATGTGATTACCCCAATGAAGATCTTTCCTTATATTAATACCTAGGTATTTACAATGATCCTCACAAGGAACTTTTACCCCATCAACGCAGTAATTAAAACTGAGAGGACTTTTCCTATTTGTGAAACTCACAACCTGACTTTAAACCCCGTTTATCATCATACCATTGACTGCTGACCATCTCACTACATTATCGAGCTCATTTTGCAGTTGCTCACAATCTTGTAACTTATTTATTACTCTGTACAGAAAAACATCATCTACAAAAAGCCTTATCTCTGATTCCACTTCTTAACTCATATCATTTATATATATAAGAGAACATGAAGGTCCAAAAAGCTCAAGGGGAAACACTAAAACGCACAGGTTTCAACCATGGCATATGTTGCAATGTCAAGAGCTTATGACGTCCTTAATGTTGCAATGCAGTCAAAAAGTAATTTTACAAAGAATGCCATATATATAAATCCTTCATTAAATATTTAAACCATTTAAACCATTCACCGTCATGTTTTGACGTATTTCTGCTGATTACTTTTTAATATCATACATTATTTTTTGTGTAAGAACTAAATTTTGCCACGCGTTCACTGACAAATAGAGCACAAATTGTTTTTCTAGTAGCAATGATGCACAATGAAAGGACGCGGTTTAGCACGCACAATATAGATGTTGATTAAGTTAATGGATATCCCAAAGCGGTCCGCGAGTTGTAAAGCGTTCCACAAGTGTCTCAGAAAGGCAGAATGTCTTCTAGTAGGAAAGTCTTCACGCCATGCAAGCGTTTCTCTTTCTTAGGATTCAGGAACTTTCTATGAAAGTACATTTCACCGGTCTTGAGGATTTGGTGAGAGACTTCACTGTCACGTAAACTTCATTACTGTCGGTCAAAGTCTCAAATGCTTCATTACTTTCGCAACTTTCAATAAGGTTCCTGAAACTCACCGATGGAACTGACGAACTCAGTAACTCGGATAAACGGATGCCATCACACAAATTATTTAACAACTTGAAAATCACGCCCAGGAGACGGTAAGTCAGCTTGCGTCATAAATGCAAAATTACCGAGGTGAACTCTTTCTTCCCGCAACTCATTGGGCTGATCTTGGAATATCAGCTCACTAGCAATTGACTATGTATAAGCTAGACGAAGCGTACACAAGGATATTTACAGATTTAAGGCTTTTAAGTTAGCGTTTCTTTAAACAGGTACACGTGGTTAACTTACGGTGTGGGGAAACGAAACATGTTCTATCCTATGCTCTGTTCTGTGTCTGAGCTAGAAACACTAGGTAGGGAGCAGCTGAGAAAACAACTCGCCAGTTTTACGGAGTAGGCGTTAGTTCATGTGTTTGTATTATCACGCCACATATTTTTCTCTGTTGTGTCATCTAAGAGTAACGCTGGAAGTGTTGTGTGAACTTGTGGGGAGCATGAACCGTGTTAAACTCTAAGGTACAAGGAACCTCGAATGCCATTTCAAGGTATTTAATGACGGATCTCGATAGCTGCAGTCGTTTAAGTGCGGCCAGTATCCGGTATTCGGGATATAGTGTGTTCGAACCCCACTGTCCGCAGCCTTGAAAATGATTAAGGCCACGGACGCTTCCTTCCCACTCCTAGCACTTTCCTGTCTCATCGTCGCCACGCCATAAGACTTATCTGTGTCGGTGCGACGTAAAGCAACTTTAAAAAAAGGTATTTAAGGATTGAAATAGTTATGCAATTCCAGAAAATTCATCTGTGTGACGAACTATGAATAAAACGTCGAATATGTTAAACTCTACGACCCCGAGGACAGGTAACTTACACAGATTATTTTCACTTTTCATTTCTTCGAGAATGTAAAACATTTTACTCAGTCGAACGCCATAAAGAATATAATATATTCAGTCATTAAGTTTGTTACATACGGTATGACAGGCACTGTCGTGAAGATTTAAAATCATAAATGTACTTTCATTTATCTGCCTAAATAATAAGCAGGAGTAATTTACGTGCCAGTAAATCTACAGAGACGAGGCTGACGTACAGTATTTGAACACCTTCAGCCAGGATCGAACCAGCCAAGTTGGGGTCAAAAGGCCTGACCTCAACGGCCTAAGCCACTGAACCCCGCAAGATAAGATCCTCTACACGCCGACATCATACGACATGGAGTGTCGAATGGACTTTGTTCTGCCCTTCATAAATTCGAATACCTCTGCCGGGTTTGAGCCCGTTTCTCTGCCGACACTATCAGTGATCCAGAGAGGCAGCTTATTTATCTGTCTGAAAATGAGGGTGGCCACAAGGATCCAGTTATTACTACCAAAGAAAAAACCCCACGGGGCAACAGCCCCGAAGGGCCTTGGCCTACCAAGCTACCGCTGGTCAGACCGAAGGCCTGCAGGTTAAGAGGTGTCATGTGGTCAGCACGATGGATCCTCTCGGCCGTTATCCTTGGCTTTCTAGACCAGACCGATATCTCACCGTCAGATAGCTCCTGACTTGTAATCACGTAGGCTGAGTGGATCCCGAACCAGCCCTCAGATACAGGTAAAAATCCCTGACCTAGCCGGAAATCGAACCCGAGGCCCCCAGGTAAGAGGCAGGCACGCTACCCCTACACCGCGGGGCCGGCTTACTTAATATTACACCTACAGTAATTATATATGCCTTAGTCCCGCTTCCTGATACGGGGTCGGTGTCAGATCAAATTATACGCCTTGTTTTTACGACTGGATGCCCTTCCTTTCGCCAACTAGAGGGGAGCTAATTAAGATGAAACGAATGATTGTGAATGAAACTGGGTAAGGAGGGAATCGGCTGTGACACATGAATAGGAACTGTCTTGGCATTTGCCAGCAAGTGAAAACATACTTCTCAAGACAGCGATGGTGGGGTTCGAACCTCCTCGCCTCCCGAATGCAGAGCTTGGCTCCATAGCCATAGTGCGGCCTACAACAGTAATGAACAGAAGGAATTGAATATAAATGCCAAAAGAGAAAAGTGTGACTTACAGTGCTCTAAGTGCGTAAATAAGGGCGAATATTAAGTGTCTCAAGATCGTGATGGAACCCTTCAGCACCGTGAGGGCGAGGGCGTGCGGAAGTCTCGAACCTCCCAGGTTCTTGAGGTAGTAGCTGCGTTGACTTCTACTGGCTGTGTTAACTAAAGGTATGCGTGAACTCTTGCACATCCATGCTTGTTTGAACTATGAAATCAATCAATCAATCAATCAATCAATCAATCAATCAATCAATCAATCAATCAATCAATCAATCAATCAATCAATCAATCAATCAATCAATCAATAATTAATCTGCATTTAGGACAGTCGCTCAAGTGGCAGATTCCCTATCAAATATTTACCTAGATTTTCTTAAATAGTTTCAAAATTTTTTGAAATGTATCGAATATGTCCTTTAATAATATATTCCAATACCTTACTTCTCTTCCTATAATTGAATATTTGCTCCAGTCAGTCCTCTTGAAATCCAACTTTATCTCCATATTATGATCGTTCCTTCTTTTAAAAGCTCCGTTCAAGCAAATTCGCCTACTAATGTCACTCCACGCCATCTCCCCGCTGACAGCTCGAAACATACCACGTAATCGAGCAGATCGTCTCCTTACTTCCAAATTTTCCCAGCACAAAGTTTGCAACATTTTTATAACACTGCTCCTGTATCGGAAATCACCCGCAAGGAGTCGTGCTGCTATTCTTGGGATCTTTTCTAGTTCTCGTATCAAGTAGTCCTTGTGTGGATCCCTTACACTGGGAAAATACTCTAATTGGGGTCTTACCAGAGACTTATACGCCCTCTCCTTTACATCGATACTACAACCCCTAAAAGCCCTCACAAAGAGATCTGAAACCTTTCTTAACAACCTCATTAATATGATTACTCCAATGAAGGCCTTGAGGCACTATCACACCATCAACACAGTAATTCAAACTGAGAGGACTTTTATTCTTGACGAAACTTACAACTTGACTTTTCATCCCATTTACCATCATACCATTATCCGGTGTCCATCTCACAACATTGTCTAGGTCATCATGCATTCCTCACAATTCTATAGAGTAAAACATCATCCGCAAATACCCTTCTTTGTGATTCCAGTTCTTTACTTATATCATTGACGTAAGAAAACCACTGCCCTACGGAATCCCCCTCTTAATCAATACAGGATCAGGTAACACTTCACCTACCAACTTTCCTTAAGTCGGCAGTGCTGTTCAGAATTTTATGTGTCAACGATATGAAACCTGGAATGGGACACAGTGTTGGAGGAGTGGTGGAAAGACGGAAGAAAGTATAGAGGAACCATATTTGCCCCTACCCGGCTACAGCTCGATAATGGGAAATTATGATGATGATGATGATGATGATGATGATGAAGCACTTTGAATCGAAATAAAAATAAAAGTACACACTGACTGTAAATTGTATAATAATGTATTTCACACTACAACAAGCATCTGCCTCCAAGGCTAAGTCGTTACCGTGCTGGCCTTTGATCAGAGGAATCCCGGGTTCGATTCCCGGCAGGGTCGGGAATTCTAACCACCATTGGCTAATTTCGCTGGCACGGCGCTGGGTGAATGTGTCGTCTTCATCATCATTTCATCCTCATCACGACGCACAGGTCGCCTACGGGGGTCAAATCAAAAGACCTGCACCTGGCGAACCGAACATGTCCTTGGACACTCCCAGCACTAAAAGCTATACACCATTTCATACTACAACATGCAATACATTGCACATTTTACTAGCACACTACAGCGGTTAGTTTGGGTACTCCTTAAAACAACATGAGCCCAAGAATTGTATAAACGAGCAAATGATATGAAATGATATAATTAAGATACAGTGGTTTTGTAGTAGAACATGCTGATGTACTGTCTTCCTGGAAAAAAATTCTCAGAGCTAACACAAAATTCATCAGACTAATAGTAAATATTTTTTTCGTTTTTCTCAAAACTTGGGTTCTGTGACACATGCGATTTCACAGATGACCGATACAAATTTGGGACAACTTCAGCATCCACCTGGCGTGAAAATAGGAAATCACAGATCTCAGAGCTGCTGATGCATAATTTACAGCTGCACGACCCGTACAGAGACGAAACTCACCTGATAAACATACAAAAATATCGAGACACCGACATGAACTAAACCAAACCCCATGGCGCAACAGCCCCGAAGGGCCATGGCCTACCAAGTGACCCCTGCTCAATCCGAAAGCCTGCAGATTACGAGGTGTCACGTGGTCAGCACGACGAATCCTCTCTGTCGTTGTTCTTGGATTTCCAGACCGAGGCCGCTATCTCACCGTCAGATAGCTCCTCAATTGTAATCAAGTAGGCTCAAGCCAGCCCTCAGGTCCAGGTAAAAATCCCTAACTCGCAGGGAATCGAACACGGGGTCGCCGGGTAAGAGGCTGACATGCTACCCCTACACCGCGGGACCTGTGATACTGACATAGTTCACATCAGAAATATCAAATGCTTAAGTTAATTCTGTATTTTTTACCTAAGATGATGCCTAGAACAGTGCCGGAATTATTCCTCGACACAGACTGGAATCAAATGTGACTTACACTCAAGTCTCAAGGCTGTCACAGTATGGAAGCTACTGACACTACATCTGAAAAAAAAAATTGTCTCAGTGAGTAAAGCACATCCCATCATGCCAGGAATGCCTCAAAATGGCATCGCCATCAGTTTTTCGGTTTCTTTATAACTTTCGGTGTATTTCTACTTCCTGACACGAGGGATTCACGGATATCATTATTTCTTTCTTCCTTTTCATTTTCAGTTAGCGTACATAATGAGTGTCTTTATTTGTATATATCTTTACGCCAGGACAGGAAATTTTTCAAGCCTGAATATTTTAAATTACTATTTCGAATGTGTAGTAAGCATTTTAAGCAAGGGTGATGCTGTATTAAGACATTCGGTGAAGCACTAAGAAAACTACCTATATTTGATAATTGAGAAAAATTTAAACATATTTACAAGACGGTGAAAGCAGAGAGTATTAATACGTATTAACATGTTACTATTATCATCAAAACTGCTTGGATGTCAGGTTAAAGCAATAAATATTTAACTCAATATGAAGTTGAAAATTTCAGTGTTGGTGGAAAATACATCAGCTCTCATAACTACAGGTCATCTGTCAGTCATTAAGCATTGCCTCAGAGGAGAGCGACAGGTTTCGGCAGCCGGCACAATTCCTATCCTCGTCGTTAGATGGGGACTTCAATAATTCCATTTCTGGCCCGGTCGAAAGGCTGGAAACAGGCTGAGGATTTCATTTCGGTAATTTCTGTCACTAGAAGTAAATTTCGAACTGTTACCAATTCAGACATGTACATCGGACAACTACTTTCTTAAACTTCAGCAATACCTTCAACTTGTGATTCTAGAGGCTAAGAGCGTACCAGACACCGTTCACTGGCGCAAGGACGCGTTTTTGTACTTGTTGTGATCCCAGTCACATAACAGTTCCTCTAAAGCACAAGCACGTCTCGTAAATAAAATGTGCATTGCATCGTTCATATGACAGCTGAGAGAAATACCCGAAGGAAATAAAATAATGGTGTTTGTTACAAGGGAACGTAAATAGGCTTTATTGTCTCTATTTTGAGTAAACAGCACATGTGAACCGAGAAATGAAGGAACAGAAAAACTGAACCAAAACTTCTTTAACTGCGTTACGAAAGTCCTATGATTTGTAATGTTTTTTTTTTCCTACTTGCTTTACGTCGCACCGACACAGATAGGTCTTGTGGCGACGATGGGACAGGACGGGGCTAGGAGTGGGAAGGAAGCGTCCGTGGCCTTAATTAAGGTACAGCCCCAGCATTTGCCTGGTGTGAAAATGGGAAACCACGGAAAACCATCTTCAGGGCTGCCGACAGTGGCGTTCGAACCTACTGTCTCCCGAATACTGGATACTGGCCGCACTTAAGCGACTGCAGCTATCGAGCTCGGTAAATTTGTAATGTTAATTACGGTGGACGAATAGTATTGGGTAGAAAAGTATGGCAATTAAATTTCTAAATCTTGTTGCTTACAATGTCTCTAAATGCAATATGCCGTTAGTGTAGTAACAATTAAACGGACGATACTGCGTTATACTGTATTTCTGCACTCAGTCCAATCAAATTATTGCCAATGAAATCTAATTCCGACATTAATGCTTCTCTAAAAGTTCGGCTGTGTAATTTTAATTTCTCGATTCCCATTTACTGTATTCTAAAACCGAGCCAATTAAGCTTTAGTTACGTTCCTTTGTAACAAACAACAATATGCTATTTCTTTTGAAACATAAACCTCCCTTCAAAACAAAATCTCAATGATCTGCATTTAGGGCAGTCACCCAGGTGGCAGATTTACCTAGTCTTTTCTTACATGTTTTCAAAAAACTTGGAAATTCGTCAAGCATTTTTCTTGATAAATTATTCCAATCCTTTATTCATCGCTCTATAAATAAATATTTGCCTTAATCTGTCCTCTTTAATTCCAAATTTTTCTCCATATTATGATCTTTCCTACGTATAAAACGTATTTTTTTTACAAGTTTGTTTACGTCGCAACGACACAGATAGGTCTTACGGTGACAATGGCATAGGAAAGGGCTAGAAGTGTGGAGAAAGCAGCCGTGGCCTAAATAAAGGTACACCCCCAGCATTCGCATGGTGTGAAGATGGTAAAAAACGAAAAAGCATATTCAGGGCTGTGGACAGCGGGGTTTGAACCCACGATTTCCCGTATGCAAGCCCACAGCTGCGCGCCCCTAACCGCACATCCAACTTACTCAGTGTTAAAAAACAAGCTCCATTCAAGCACATTTGTCTACTAATGTCATTCCACACCCTCCCTCAACTGAAAATCGTTTAGTCGAGCAGCCCGTCATAAGAACGTAGCAAACTGAGCGAGCTGGCCGTGCGGTTACGAGCGCGCAGCTGTGAGCCTGCATTCGGGAGATAGTAGGAGTTCGAACCCCACTGTCGGCAGCCTTGAAGACGATCTTCCGTGGTTTCCCATTTTAAAACCATGGAAATTCTGAGGCTGCACCTTATTTAACGGCCACGGCCACTTCCAACAACTTGATTTACGTCGCACCGGCACAGATAGGTCTTATGGCGACGATGAGATAGGAAAAGCCTAGGAGTGGGAAGGAATTGGCCGTGGCCTTAATTCAGGTAAAGCCACAGTATTTTCCTGGTGTTAAAATGGTAAACCACGGAAAACCATCTTCAGGGCTGCCGACAGTGGAGCTTGAACCCACTATCTCCCGGATGCAAGCTCACAGCTCCGCGCCCCTAACCGCACGGCCAACTCGCCCGGTCGTCCACTGCCTTCCCACTTCTAGTCCTTTCCTATCCAACCGTCACCGCAAGACCTATCTGTGTCGATGCAACGTAAAGCAATTAATAAAGAGAGTAGGAAACCAAACGGGTAGCGTGTGAATACGTCATTGGACCAGCTAACGTTGTCTGATGGGGCTAGACCGGCGCGCTCTCTATGCACCGAGCCGTCAGTGGAGAGGGGACCTGTAATGGCATTAGTACACGAATAAGCTTGAATGGAGTTATTACAAATAGGGAATATCATAATAGTATCAAGGTAAATTTGGAATTCAAGAGGAGAAAATTGGACAAATATTCCTTTGCAAAAAAGGAATTAGGGATTGCAATAATTTAACAAGATAGATGTTTGATAAATGTTCATCTTCTTTGAAATCACTGAAGAAAAGTTTAAGTAAACAAATGATAGGGGATATGCCACCTTAAATGCAGATCAGCGGTGATTTAATGACTAGTATCATAGTTTGAAGTTCTTGTAGTGGCGAAACTTACTATAGTTTGACTTTAAGAATGAAGTTGGTGGCGATATCTTCGTTATCAATAATCCCACGGGGAAATGTAGCACAAAGTTTTACAAACCCCTTAATACCATTTGAATGAAAACCTACAACCTGTTTTCCAGTCAGTGACGGGTCAGGGATGGAATGAATGAAGCCCCCATCTTGCGGCGAGGATAAGAACTGCGCCGGCTGGCGAAGCCTGTCGCACTCCTCTGGGGCAATGATTAATGACTGACAGATGAAATGAAGTGATAGTGGGAAGTGTTGCTGGAATGAAAAATGACAGGGAAAACCGGAGTACCCGGAGAAGAACCTGTCTCGCCTCCGCTTTGTCCAACACAAATCTCACATGAGTGACCGGGATTTGAACCAAGGAACCCAGCGGTGAGGAGCCGGCGCGCTGCCGCATGAGCCACGGAGGCTCCCTTAATACAAATTAAGAACGTGAAATAATATCGATATCCTCCGTATATTAGAAGTTACTTCGGTGTAATACTATCTTACGTGAATAACCCTGCATAATGGTTCCAAAGATATCTGAAAAAATATATATATATATAAATCAAAGAGAAATTTGGAGCGGGAATCACAATCCAAGTGCAGGAAAACAAAATCCTGAGATTTTCCGATTATATTATTTTATCTGAGAATGCGGAAGATCTAGAGAAATTGCTGAATGTTATGGACAGAGTCCTGGATAAGAAGTACAAGATGAACATAAATAAGTCCAAAACAAAATTAATGGAGTGCTGTCGAACGAAGTGAGATAACGCAGGTAAGGTATTCGATTAGAAAATGAAGTCTTAAAGGAAGTAGATGAATATTGTTACTTGGGTAGTAAATAACTAACGATGGCAGAAGTAAAGAGGACATAAAATGCAGACTAGCACAAACAAGGAAGGCTTTCTTTCTTTCTTTCTTTCTTTCTTTCTCCAGGGTTAGTTTTTCCCTCCGACTCAGCAAGGGATCCCACCTCTACCGCCTCAAGGGCAATGTCCTGGAGCGTGAGACATTGGGTCGGGGGTTACAACTGGGGAGCATGACGAGTACCTCGCCCAGGCGGCCTCACCTGCTATGCTGAACAGGGACCTTGGTGGGGGATGGGAAGATTGGAAGGGATAGACAAGGAAGAGGGAAGGATGCGGCCGTGGCTTTAAGTTAGGTACCATCCCGGTATTTACCTGGAGGAGAAGTGGGAAACCACGGAAAACCACTTCCAGCATAGCTGAAGTGGGAATCGAACCCACCTCTACTCAGTTGAGCTCCCGAGGCTGAGTGGACCCCGTTCCAGCCGTCGTACCACTTTTCGAAGTTCGTGGCAGAGCCGGAAATCGAACCCGAGCCTCCGGGGGGTGGCAGCTAATCACACTAACCACTACACCACAGAGCCGTACAAGGCTTTTATTAACAAAACAAATTTGCTCGCTTCGAACATTGATATAGGAATTAGAAGGATGCTTTTGAAGTCTTTCGTGTGGAGAGTGGCATTGTATGCAAGTGAAACATGGACGATAACTAGCTCAGAAGGAAAGAGAATGGAAGCTTTCGACATGTGGTGTTACAGAAGAATGCTGAAGGTGAGATGGATGGACCGAATCACGAATGAAGAGAATGAAGATATACTGAATCGAATTGGTGAGATTTATTTGGCTAAATTTGACAAGAAGAGGAGATAGAATGTGGGACATATCTTAAAACACCGAGGACTTCTTCAGTTGGTTTTAGAGGGAAGAACGGTAGGGGTAGACCATTGTATGAATATGACAAGAGATTAAGTCAGATGTAAAATTCAGCAGTTATGTAGGAATGAAAAGGTAAGCACTGGATAGGGTGGCATGGAGAGCTGCATCAAACCATGACCCACGAAACAACAAAAACAACAACAACATTAATTAAATATATCAGAAATCACAACACGCATTCCCCTTACCGTTTCAATGTTGCACACTAGCCGTCGATAAAGTCAGAGGAATCAGTTAAAGGACCATCGACTGGAGAAGAGCGATAAGAAAGTCCTATCAATTCTGGTATACGGTCAACTGAGTTGCAACAAAAAATTGACTACGTCCTCGTCAGACGCCGAGACGTCAGTGTCGAGCTGCGCCACAACACCGATCTGCAAGTGTCACGTCAAGCCATCGAAAACCGAACACATAGCACGAACAGTACCAGTGAGACACAATTGGTGGCACTTCCAAGAGATGGAGGCTGACGTCGTAGCACGAATAATACTGCTGCCCATAATCACAGTCAAAGAAACCCAAATGAAAGCGAAACAGGCTGCTGAAGAAACAGCACGTGCCATTCTGGGAACTACGAAAGATCGACAAAGGCCCGTAACTCTGGAAGGATATGTCAAGGATGGGCTATTAAGAATGAAACGGTTATATCATAAGATTCCAAACGACAAAATGTCTCCTTGGGATGCCGTCAAGACAGCCCGTAAGGAGGTGAAGAATATCGTGGCAGCAACGAAAGTCACACGGTACGCAGGGCGTTAAGGGAAATTCGACAAACGTGAAGATGAACGCGGCATCTGTTGACTCGCCAAATAAGGACATCACAAAACAATAGGCATCCAGCATTTCAGCGACGATACGGACAGAACACCAGTGCTGATGAAAGACTCACCGAACGAATCGGAATAGCAGAATTCAAGGCTGTTCCGAATCGTCTAAGCTAAGAAAACCATTGTTCCAGACAACACAACCCTGAGTTGCTCTCAAACATATGATGCAGGTAAGCTGTTTAGTACAGTTGTTGAACGAAGTAATTAAAGAGAGACAGAAGCTGAGTGAAAGGCGACGGAGAGTCACGGTATCAATCTTCAAGAAGGAGGGATGTCTCCGATCCAAATTGTAAGTAATACTATGAAGATCCTCGAACAGATTCGGTACATACGAATTCACAAATTCGTCAAAATTACTAGGAACTAAGTTGGATCAGTGAAATGTTAACAATATTCAGGGCTGCCGACAGTGCGGTTCGAACCCACTACCTCCCGAATGCAAGCTGACAGCTACTTGCTCGGTAATAAACTTTCTTGAATGTAGTCGTAGTGTAAGTTATAGGTTTGTGCAGTGTACCCCAGGATGGCCACGCTTTCTTAATTCCGTTTCAAGTGATTCTTTGTCATACCGAGCGAGTTGACCGCGCAGCTGTGAGCTTGCATTCGGGAGATAGTTGGTTCGAACCCCGCTGTCGGCAGCCCTGAAGAGAGTTTTTCCGTTGTTTCCTATTTGGACAACAGGCAAATTACTGTACCTTAATTAAGGCCACGGTCGCTTCCTTCCTACCCCTAGCCCTTTTCTGTCCTATCGTCGCATAAGATCTATACGTGTCGGTGCGACGTAAAGCCTACTGTAAAAGCAATACTTGTCACCCGTTTTATTTGACATTCTTCTCCGGACGTTGTAGCAGGTGTAAGACTCGAGATCGGAGCAGGCACAATATTCAACAAATCAAAGATGCTGTTATGCATTTTCGATGAGCTGGATATGCTACGTTGTTCAAGAAACTACGAATGTTTCAAATATTTCAAAGTCCAAACGTTGTGTATATTCGACATAGTGTAGTGGTAAATTATTCTGAGACGAAAGTAATGCAAGTGTCAGGAGATGCAACATGGAAAGACCTAAGAGTTGTAGGGACACAGGTTTGAAACAGTGGAAACTTTAGGAAAACCGACATCAGCTGTCGCCAGTAACGACGAGGAAGATATAGTGGTGAATTAATGATTGCTGCAGGGAACACAGCTTACTTCTCAGTACGTAACATACTGAAGAATCGAACATTAAGACTACGTTTTTACAAGACATTGGTGCGGCCGATTGTTACATATGGAAGTGAGACACTAAGGATGCTGAAAGGAACAGTAGGTGGATTGGAGAGAAAAACACTGTTGAAGATACAGTATTTGGAGCCAAAAAATAGATGCACAAGGAATTAAGGGAATTATATCTTGAGCCCAAACGTTCTCTCTCTGTCTGTGTGTGTGTGTGTGTGTGTGTGTGTGTGTGTGTGTGTGTGTGTGTGTGTACATACATGTCGCGTATGAAGTGGTATAGCATTCCCACAGAATGGACACTGATTGGTGGTAAGCGAAATGAAGCACAAACACCTAGGTGGCGTTCAAGAACAAAACAGAAGGAAATCAGTAAGGTGGAGTGATGACACAGATGTGTAGAGGCAGACGACGTGAGGCCAACTGACAGCGAGTCTGTAAATGTACGAGATGGAGAAGAATTTCTACAACTCATTCAATGCTCGGCAAAAAACAAAGATTATAATTTACTGAAAGACAGAAGGTAAAACAAAATGGGCACAGCAATAAACTGAACTATTTCGGATACCTGTCCAGTCTGCAGTACTGTACTTATATGTATCAAGGCAGTATACATTAAACTGTATACCTAACCACTATTCTTACAAATTCAGCAGAAGATAATTCTCGGAGTGCGTATTGCTAATTAAGAAATCCGTCTATCTCATACAAATAGCCATGTTTTCAGCCGTTGGACCACCACTTTTCTCGGAATTGAATTATTATCAAAACGTCTGATATGCCACAAAGATCAGTGTTTAATAGTCACGATGAAATTCAATCTTTTGGGAGATTTTCAACTGGCAGGTAAACTACTTTTCAGTCTTGACAATTCCGTAGTTAAGGGTGGTAACTGTAAGAAGATTCATGGTTTATTTGTAATCCGGATTTGCAACGTTAACTAAAAATCAAAATATACTCACCTTTATATACAGACCGATTTTTTACGGTGGCCTCTTTCAGAACGGAATGGTGTCTAAAGTAAAATATGCAACGCATTTTGCTGTAGTAGCTAATGGAAGCGAAGACAGAGCATTTATATAGATGAAGACGCGTCATCGACGACCAACTGTATTTTTATCTGACTAGTTGGCTGAATGGTCAGCGTATTGGCCTTCGGTTCAGAGGGTCCCGGGTTCGATTCCCGGCCGGGTCGGGGATTTTAACCTGCATTGGTTAATTCCAATGGCCCGGGGGCTGGGTGTTTGTGCTGCCCCCAACATCCCTGCAACTCACACACCACACATAACACTATCCTCCACCACAATAACACGCAGTTACCTACACATGGCAGATGCCGCCCACCCTCATCGGAGGGTCTGCCTTACAAGGACTGCACTCGGCTAGAAATAGCCACACGAAATTATATTATTATTATTATTATTATTATTATTATTATTATTATTATTATTATTATTATTATTATTATAACTGTATTTTTTATAACAATATCATAAGAAGCCTTATGTGATATGAAATTGACGTAATTTCTGTAGGTGTACAAATTTATGAAGGGGTGGCTGCAATTAAAGATGTTTCTGGCTGCGTAAATATTTATACACGAATAAAACGAATGACACATTGTTTTCAGTATAGTGCTCCAGTTTTAGTTCTAGAATTTTCTTAGGCCTCGTACGACAAACCATAATAGAGTTGATACGATTCCAGCTCTAGGAAGATGTATTCACTTGTTTCCATCGAAGATTTGCTCCTTTAAGGAGTGTGAAGGCCCAAAGATATAGTAAAACAGTACGGTTACATACGTTTCTCAAATCTTAGAATGTGTATTCTACCAGGATCGTAGTATAGTAAGTGAAGTCAAATTAAGGAGTAAGAAAGCTGATGCTGTGAGCATGCAATTCCGATCTACCGTAATCTATTAGAAAGAAACTACCATTACATCCATTTGTTTTCAGACCGACTTTACTGCATGGGAGTGAACCCTGGGCGACTCAGGGTATCAGGGTACCTTATTCATGAGCTGGAAATAACAGACATGAAGATAGGAATGATTGCTGCTACAAACAAGTAGGAACAATTGAAGGAGGGTACTCGGAATGAGGAGAAAAAGAATACGTTAGGAACGAACTCGATGGATGAAGCGGTACGTATAAACCGGTTTAGTTTTGGAATTATATTAGGCCAATAGAGGAAAACAGGCTACCCACCAGAAGTATGGACTCAAGTCATAGAAGGTAAGAAAAGCAGAGGGAAGCAAAGGAGACGGTGATTAGACTCCGTTATTAATTATATGAATTGTAGAACTAAACGAGGCTCTACAGCTTGTATGTATGTATGTATGTATGTATGTATGTATGTATGTACGTATAATAAGTATGTATGTACAATAAGTATGTATATATAGTATGTATGTACAGTATGTATAGTAAGTATGCATGTATGTATTGATGTACGGTATGTTAAGTACAGTATGTATGTATGTATGTATGTATGTATGTATGTATGTATGTATGTATGTATGTATGTATGTATGTATGTATTGATGTACACTATGTATGTACAGTATGTATGTATGTATGTATGTATTTATGTATAGAAATAACCAGACAGGCTGGAAATGAGAGGCATTGTAGTTCGAACATCACTTTTCGGATGTGACTGAGAAGGAATCTTCTTGCTCACTGCAGGTCTCTAGAGCTCAGATTTCTCACTCAAACTTTTAGACTCGCGGAACAGTGGCTGCAATTAGTGGGCGGCTTTCAACTGCAAGTAATTCGACACTTGCTTTGTAAATGCGAGAGTTGGTAGTGGCATGGCTAAGCCGAGGACTGTACATAGCCAGTCTCGTACAGAAAATACAGTACTTACAACTGAAATCCGGACAGTTGTATTAATAATGTTAACTAATGTTTGTGTTCAATAACAGTTGATGAACCGGGCGAGTTGGCCGTGCGGTTAGGAGCGCGCAAGCTGTGAGCTCGCATCCGGGAGATACTTGGTTCGAACCCCACTGTCGGCAGTCCTGAATATGGTTTACCGTGGTTTCCCATTTTCACATCAGGCAATTGCTGGGGCTATACCTTAATTAAGGGCACGGCCGCTTCCTTCCCATTCCTAGGCATTCCCTGTCCCATTGTCGCCATACGACCTATCTGTGTCGGTGCGAACTAAAGCAACTAGAAAAAAACAGTTGATGATGTTTAAATGGGCCTAACATCTAGATCATCCTCCAGTACAAGGGGAGAGCGCGTAATGGACTGTACTGCCGAAGTGAGCAAAGTGGACATAATAAACATGATGATACACCTCACACTCTAAATGGAATAGCTCCGCCACGCCAGTTTCTCTCATGTTGGTTAGTAATTTCGGAGGTACGGTATATCATCTAGTCCAGGTGCACCGTTGATACTTGGGTCTCTCAGTGGTCTGTCAAATTTTGACGTCATTATTGTCATCTACAGCCTTTCCATTTTCCAACGAATTATCGTCCACTTTTTCCCTTGACATAATAATTGCTGAATGTGTTCCTGCCATATTTCTGCTCTGACTTCTTTCCGTGGAAGTGGTTTTTCATCTAAGCTGTTAATATCCATTGGCTAAGTTTTCTTTTCTCTACACATATCACTGATTTTCCTTCACGCAGCATCTTCTCTTCCTGCATTCATACAACCTTCAACACATTTACACTTCTCTTTCATCCATTCCTTCTTAGCTGCCTTGCACTTTCTACATACATTCTTTAGTTACCTGTGTTCCTTTCTGGCTTCCTCATTTGTTGCATTCTTGTATTTTTAACCGTTCATCAGCCAGGTCTAGTATCTTCTGAATTTTCCAGTAATTCTTTTTTAATCTTAGCTTTCCTTTTAACTTCTCATCAGCATCCCACTGATGTTATTTAGGACTGTCCAATCCTCACCTACTGTGTTTCTATCAGCCTTTCCATTTCTTTCTGGAACAAACTGTTCCTTAAAACACCACCAAGTTGTGTTCAGAATCCACATCTGCCCCTGCGAAAGTCTTGCAATCCAATACCCTTTTTCTGAATATGACATTGTTTATCCATGTATACAGCCGTCGTCTGAGTTTCTTCCACCAAGTATCAGCAAGGACTAAATTACGATCAGTGCAGTATTGCATCAGTCGAATTCCTCTTTTAATCCTTTGTCCCAGTGTATATTCCAGTAATATATTACCTTCTCTTCCTTGAACTACTACTGCATTCCACAGTGGGGTGAGAATTTATTCCACTCTTGATCTTTGTGGCATTGGTTCAATGTTAGATTTCTTACAGGTAGTCGGATGCTCTATAGCCATCATTATTTTGCGTATATGGCCCTAATTAATGTTTGAATTTCAAGGAATGCATAATTACATACCAAGAAATCTAACAATAATATCATTTGTCAACTGGTACAGTTCTTAAGGAAATGTTTTTTTCACGCCCTTATGAGGTCACACCCGTGGAACTGACCTTATTCCGTGTATTCCGTAGTGGTGTGTCGGTTGCACTGAGAGCACAACCCCGGAAATTGTACTTGATCTCATAACTCTGACTGCCCACGTGCGACAACTGTACATTCATATTACCAGGTGAATGGGTGGTCATTGCAG
The DNA here is from genome assembly GCF_040414725.1 of Anabrus simplex. Classification (NCBI taxonomy): domain Eukaryota; kingdom Metazoa; phylum Arthropoda; class Insecta; order Orthoptera; family Tettigoniidae; genus Anabrus; species Anabrus simplex. The sequence continues at coordinate 41,588,902 of NC_090266.1, read as the reverse complement.
GCGAAAGGCAAAACATGACGCCGTAGAGAAGACATAAATATGGCCAAGCCTTACTTGCACTGATGAAAATGTGAATAGCAATAATGTCCACACAGTAAATTCCACTGCAAATATGTCCATATTTTATATTTCATTATAAAATATTTATATTAAAAGTGCACAGCAGAATACGTGTGTATGAAGCAAAAATAAGATGTATGTAACTCTTGCTGTTACTATTGCCAAGCAATATCATCTGTAAAGTTTTGGCATGTTTAGTGCAAATTATGGCGTAAGTTATAAATTCACAAGAAAGGAAGGAATTCACAAGTGAGTAATGGCTACATATATAATTTCCATCCACGAGGTACGAATAATACCATATTATATTGGAGTTTTATTATTATTATTATTATTATTATTATTATTATTATTATTATTATTATTATTATTATTATTATTATTATTATTATTATTATTATTATTATTATTGTACCGGGAGGTACACCTCTACGCCGCGGATTCAAATTCAGCGCCTGATGAACTCCTCTATTGGTAAAACTGTGAAACTGAAACTACACCAACTTGGAACTTTACTCAGAAGATGTCACTACAGAAATATTATGTAAATTTGTTATTGTACTGTTTCATAAACTGAGTGAATTTCCACTTCTTTTGTTTGACATTCATCAAGAAGTTTAGACATTCTTCCACAGAGGGTACCACTAACAATAAGTTCATGCATCCTGGTGCGAGGTATAAGAAGTTATCATTCAAAGACGTTTTGTATTCATAAGTTATTTCTGATTGATGTTCATTCAATTTTGGGTTGGCAATATTTCCTTTTTATTTCCGCCAGTTTTGAATATAGCCAATCCCAAATTTCTGTAATTAATTTTCAACCTATCGCAGTCTTCTTCTTCTTCTTCTTCTTCAATTTTGAGTGTAACTTTTAAATTGACCAATAAAATTCAGTGGGTGTGTCTTGATTAATCGTGAATGATCTCGAACCTTCCCTGAGGGTTTATAAACTGCGGCTTTTCTCGTTTCTTGCCCACTTGATTGTCATCTTATTGAACGTGTGTGTCAAAGCAGGAGGCGGGCGGCCTCTTTCATCGGTCAGCAGTATATCTACAAGGTAATAGCCACATAACATCTTTGTTTCTTGGTACCTCCGCAGTTTAACCCGATGGAATGGTCCGAATCTTTAACTATGTAACCAACTTTTCTAAAATGTAAATCCTCTTTCGGCTAATGTAAAAACTTCGTAAACTCTTTAACTGTAAATCGGGGATAGAGAGTTAATTACCCTCTCGAGCTCCCCTTCATCTTTGGCTGAGGTGACTACGTTTATAACTGTTTTTCATTCTGTAATGTGGTAAATTACTTCCTATACGAGTCACCTCAGTAGTTTGGGAATAGCCCCTGTTTCACCGGTCTAGTGCCCTTTAGGTTTTTAAGTTTTCACTATCTTGGAGCACTGTACGCCTCCATTCAATTTGTGTTTCGGGCCATCTACTTAACCTGTTCTTTTCCGCAAAGGCCCTGTAGGTTGGGTACTAGATACCCCTGTATAACATTACCTTTCAATTTGTAAGTTGTGCCTTGATGGCGAGTGATGGTAATTTTCTGATATTGCCTTGAATAGGCTAGCAGAAACTGAGAGCCTGTTAGCTCTTTTTCAATTTTGTGATTGTAACGAGTGCCTCTGGAAGGCTAGACATTGTGAGCAAGTGCTCCATGAATTAGGGGGATTTCTGCCCTTGAGTAAATTTGTGCTATTTGTAAATTTGAGCTTGTAGCTCAGGAAATGTAAAGCTAGGGGCTTAAAGCCCAAGGTGTTAAGGTTCTGAATCTTGGATTTTTTCACAATCTTGTTTAATGTTTGCTACTAGTACCTGTAAAAATGGTTAAATTTTGAGTTCTGAAAATATAACCTTCAGTTGAAGCTTTTAATTAATTTTGACATTGTAGTTTGACCCATTCACCCCAGCACCTTCTTTAACCTCTTTCTGCTCCACGGGTAACCCCGTAACAATTATTATTATTATTATTATTATTATTATTATTATTATTATTATTATTATTATTTCGCATGACAGAAGGATATATGCTTACAAACAATGATAAAAAAATATTTACATACATATTTGAGTAGTCTTAAAACATTCAGAATGAGACTTAGATCACATGATGTAGTGGTGTAAGAGTTGAATGTCCAACATGCCGAACATTATTACAGCTTCTTCAGGGGCCTCATGCATGTCCTGCATCGTTCCATTGAACTTCCTAAGTGGAGGTGTCACGATAGAAGAGGTTGCAATGCACGGTGCGTTATGAATACACATCTGGACATTATTCGCGATGAAGTGAAACAATTAACAAACAGAATGAAGGTAAGAGATAGATTAAGGTGTTAAGAAAGCCCATTACAAATCATCCGAGATATAACTAGTGAAAACACAAATGAGCAGGTACTCGCGTAACTTCCGGAAAAGGACAACCTTAGAAGAATGATAAATAATGAGCAAAATCGTCATCGGTCACAAAATGTAAATCGCTTGAAAGATAGAACTATAGCAGATCCTTATACACACACAATTAGAGGATACATTTTTACTGCATGATGATGGTGTAGATGATCGTGACGGTATAATAATGTTCGGCATAAACAGGAATATTGAATTCCTTCGTGCAACTGACTATTCGTTTACTGATGCTACATTCAAGACAGTGCCACATCAAGTGTTTTCAGCACATTGCATGATTCATGAAATAAAATATTTTCCCTAATGATACAGAAAAAAGAAAATTCTTATCATCAAACTTACAGCATCTTAAACACGAAGACACAAACTCCAGGGCGAGAACTGTCACCAACGTCCACAATGATGGACTTCGAAGTTAGTAATATGAATGCAACACAGAAGAATTTTCCAAATACAGATATTAAAGCTTGTTTATTCCAACTCGCACAATCACTATACTGAAAAATTCATAGCCTGGGGATAAAGGAAATGTATGTGAAGGTTAATGAACCGGAAATAAGACAGGAAATTCAAGAACTCGTGGTATTACTGTTCAAAGAATTGGAGGATATTGAAATTACCTACGACGAATAATACAACAACCTTCTTAATGGCCTCCTTTAATTCGGTGAATATACTGAGACGGTGTACATAAGACGACGACAGGCAAGAGGTAGGCGTAAAGCTGTTTCACCTTGGTTCCCTCCGGCTAAGTGGAATATGTATGAACAAACCATGCATGGGTTACACAAAAGGCTTTGACACGGGATTTCACAGAAAGTTTTCTGCACACCATGTACGATAACGCAATTTATAGAAAATTTACAAAGAGAACATCACGATACTGAGAACAAGATTACACAGCTTCAAACGGGATATCAAATGGTTCTGCAACCGGTCAGTAGGAGATATATAATAAGAATAGAAAATATTGTGCGACAATATCAGGAATACAAGGGCAACAATAATGTTAAGGTTCCATATCACATCACCTAAAAATGAAGGTGCAACCTCACCCTTAAATCCAATATGATTAGCAGAATCGTCCAATTGTATATTGTGTAATTTTATTCACACAAATGAACACATTATATTCATTTCTTGTCAAATAAAAAGAATACTTCGTTTATAGTATTGGTGGACATTGAATTTCATTGGACATTTAGGAATAATGGACATTCAAGCAGAGAACATCAAACTCTGGGCATTTTATAACAGTGGACTATAATACATACTGGACAATGAGCAAAGTGAACATTTTTTCATTGTCCCTTTAAAAGTGGACATTTTATCTCTGGATCCATAAATATGCCACGGAAAAGAAATCGAAGACACTCGGGCCAAGAATAACTCCCCGTATAGTCGGACATAATTTGAAACCAAAATAAAATGTTTAGAAATTATATTGTATAACATGTCATAGAAATACAGCCACAGTTATTCAAATTAGGACAAGGAGATCTGGCAAAGCGTGCATTCATGACACATTTGCATAACGTTACTACTCTTAAGTTTATTATGAAGACAATAATACTGTCTTCACGTGCAGTCTGTTGATTTCCTCTGGATGGGCGTTGAACGTGAATGACCATACATGTCAATCAAAGGTCATGAAACATTACCATATTTATCCTAAAAGGAAAAAAATATATGTCCCCAAAAATTTTCTCTTTGACAGTTGCCAAAGCCAATAATAATGAAAATTGCTGCCGCATACCATTAATATCCCTGCGTGAATGTAGAATTAATATTTAATAGAAAGTAACATTTTATGATACTGTGTTGTGTTTCACGTTTTTAAATAACCTTCGGCAATATCAATATTGGCACAATATGATATACTATGTAAATTATATTAAAGAAAAGCTCATTAAATGAAATCAATGTTTACAATGTATTCTTGAATATTTACCAATAAAGCTACATAATTTCCATTCCGTCAAGTATTATCGCCAGAAACTCTCTTTCAGCCTTATCAACGTTATTAGAAGAATCGATCTGAACTACTTCGATGCAATCAAACGACCAATCGAGATGTGTAGGAGTTGGAGAAATTACATCAAAATATTCAACAGAAGAGACCAGACAAGAGAAAATCAGGATACGTGTCCTTGGTCAGTCAAATTTACTCCAGGCTAGGTGTCATTTTTATTATCAATCAATCAATCAATCAATCAATCAATCAATCAATCAATCAATCAATCAATCAATCAATCAATCAATCAATCAATCAATCAATCAATCAATCAACGCTAATCTGCAATAGAGCTGTCACCCAGATGCAGATTTCCAATTAATTGCTTACCTAGAAAGTTCTTAAATGATTTCAAGGAAGTCGGAAATCCATCGAGCACCTCCTTTGATAAATTGCTACAATTCCTAATTCCTCTTCCCAATTTGACCTGTTGAAATTAAACTTGACATTACGATCTTCCCTACTTTCATAATCTCCACGCAAATTTATTCTCACAACTGACAGCGCTTAGTCAAACAGCTCGTCTCCTTACTCGTAAGTCTTTCAATCGCAATGTTTGAAACAATTTTTACCACTACTCTTTTATCGGAAATCACTTAGAACACACCGTGCTGCTTTCATTTGGATTTCGTCCACTTCTCGAATCAAGTAATCCTGACAAGGGTCCCATACACTATAACCTTACTCTACCTGTTTCTTACTAGAGACTTACACGCCCGCTCCTTACCAAAACCCCTAAATAACCTCATAACCACATGAAGATATTTGTAGCCTTCATTTACAGCCTCCTTAATGTGATTTCGCCAATGAAGATCTTCCCTTATATTAACAACTAGTTACTAACAGTGATTCCTTTTTTTTTTCGCTAGGGGCTTTACGTCGCACCGACACAGATAGGTCTTATGGCGACGACGGGATAGGAAAGGCCTAGGAGTTGGAAGGAAGCGGCCGTGGCCTTAATTAAGGTACATCCCCAGCATTTGCCTGGTGTGAAAATGGGAAACCACGGACAACCATCTTCAGGGCTGCCGATAGTGGGATTCGTACCTACTATCTCCCGGATGCAAGCTCACAGCCGCGCGACTCTACGCGCACGGCCAACTCGCCCGGTCAACAGTGATTCCCATGAGGTACTTCCATCCTATCAACACAGTAGGTTAATTAAAACCTGGTAAAATGTACACCTTGACTTTTCACCCCATTCTCCACCAGACCATTCGTTGTCTGCTGTCCAACTCACTACTTCATCCAAGTCTTTCTGCAGTCGCTCACAATCCTGTAAGGTATTTTTTGCTCTATGCAGCATAACATCACACGCAAAACGCCTTATCTGTGATTCTATTTTTTACTCATATGGAAACATAATGATCTAACAGTACAGCCTTGCGGCCCCTCTCTATCACTACAGGATCAAGTAATGCTTCACCTACTTCCCTCTCCACCCATTCAATCACCTTTTTATCTAATCACGAAGTCCTCATTTTCGTCAGTAGTCTCACATAATTTACTTTACAAATACGTCAATAGCGATATAGTGCATTTGACCTCCTGAATGTTTGATATATGATTCTGAATCCTGCAAGTTGAGTCTTACTGGAATGACATTTTCTAACCTCGGACTGATTTCTATCAAACCAGTTAGTCATTTCGCGAAGACGTCTAATGTAACCATAAAGATTGCTTTCCCAGAGTTTACAAGCAACACAGTTAAGCTGATTCGCCTGTAATTATCCGCCCTTTCCTTTGTACAATGGGGCAACATTACCAACTCCCCAGTCAGTTTGTAAAACTCATTTCCTTTTCTTTTCAATTTGCTTAAAGTCGCACCGACACAGAGAGGCCTTACTGCAACGATGGGATAAGAAGAGGCTAGGAGTGGGAAGGAAGTGGCCACGGAAAACCATCTTCAGGGCTGTTGACAGTGGAGTTCGAGCCCACTATCTACCGAATGCCAGCTCACAATTGCGCGCTCCGAACCGCACGGCCAATTCGCTCTGTGTAAAACTCCTTAATAGTAACAGTAATTAAATAAGTGATTACATGTTGTACTATATACCAATCCATTTCTTTCAGTATACCCCCGGCAATCTTACCAATTCCAGCTGGTTTCCTAGCCTTCAACATTTGTATCCTTTTGTAAATATTTTTATTATCATACGTGAATTACAGATCTTATCTAAAACTAGTCATCTCCTCAACCTGGACATTCTGCTTTTCGCCAACTGTCTTAACATACTGCTGACTAAATACTTCTCTCTTCTGTAAATCCACTGAATTCACTGAAGATTGCGTTATCCTATGTATATTACATGTTTCGATCTCTGCAGAATTCTTTGAATAGAAATGCAATTTAAACAATATTTAAGTAATAATTTAAATTTTGAGGATGCTTCTTAATTATATGCACATGGACCTGAGGTTCAAATAGCCTACACCAAAAATGGGTACCAGGTTAATTCCTGGGGGGCAAAGGTGGCCGGGCGTAGAGCTAACCACTCTACCCCACCAAGTGCCGAGGTTACGGATAGTGGAAGCCTTTACCTTCCACCCCTCCAAGGGCCTTCATGACCTGTACGGAGATGACTTTGCTTTCTTTTCTTAATTATATTAATTTCAATGTACTGTAGGTACAACTTCCATCACTTTCTTCTGAATAGCTTTAGGTTAGGTACGTCTCCAATTTCAGCCGGGATAGAATTCCAGGAACATACGGTCTCGGTACAAATGCATTGTTGTACTTTGAGCATAACAGTCGTCGCCTTGGTCTCCTTCTATCTTGATATCCTCCATGGTCGTCCATTATTTTCCTTCTCGTTTCGCCTCACATGACCCCCATCCCTCAAGCCGTTGTATGCGTATAGCTTCATCCATCGTGTTTATACCTATCGTGGTCTTTATCTTATTCGGATTACCCTCCTATAGTGTTTCTCACCTGCTTGTACCAGCAATGATTCTCGCTACTTTTCTGTTCCTTCTAACTTTGAATAAGATATCCCGAAACCATCCACCGTTCACTTCCGTACAGAAAAGATATCCACCGTTCACTTCCGTACAGAAAAGACATCCACCGTTTACTTCCGTACAGAAAAGACATCCATCGTTCACTTCCGTACACAAAAAGACATCCACCGTTCACTTCCGTACACAAAAAGACATCCACCGTTCACTTCCGTACAGAAAAGACATCCACCGTTCACTTCCGTACAGAAAAGACATCCATCGTTCACTTCCGTACAGAAAAGACGGTCTAGAAACAGATCGATCTAAATGTTGTTTTGCCCGGACGCCGACTTCTTTCTTACAGAATACCACTCATTGCAACTGCGAGTTCCGTGCATTAGCCTTGCTCCGCCTTGAAGCACTTTCATTTAAAATACACAATTCAAAAGAATTAGGGGAACATGTTTTTGAACGTATGCCATGCTCCACAAAACAATACCTCACACCCAGTTATATTACAAAACCTTTATTCTTTACCGTTGAAGTATACAAAAGAACATCTTTGGATTCGTGTTCATTTTCAGAACACAAACGTAAATGTCCAAACAGGGGCTAAAGGAAAGTGATAACAGTCCTCCAGGGTGGATATTTTTATCACAGTTGGAGAGCTTCAGTATGGTGTATGTTATCTACGAACATTTATCACACCTTGGCACCGACGTGGCATGCTCCGTACAAGTCGACGGAGGTCACGTTGTGGTATCAGGCCCTATTCTTCACTGAGAGCCTGTTTGAGGTCTTGGAGATTCTGTGGTGGAACAAGACGTAAACGAACACTTATGTCTATCCTGTCCCACATATTATCGATGGGATTAAGGTCGGGACTCACCACTGCCTATTCCATCTCTTGAATGTCCAGTTCTCACAAGACAGCTCTGGTGATGCGCGCTACATGAGCCCTGGCTTTGTCGTGCATGAGTAGGAATTCAAGGCCAACACCGCAAGCAGCAACCAACACATGCTGTAGCAGTATCTGCTCAATGTACCCCGCAGCGGTATGATTACCAGGGACGACGACAAGATCCCTTACGGCCATCAATACTGATGCCACCCCACACCAACTCAGAAGCTTGTCCGAATCGGTCGCCTTCCTGGACAACATTTGGCATGTACTGCTCACCACGGCGTCTCCATACACGTTGACGTCCATCACGCTGTGTCAGGGGAAATCTGAACTCGTCTGTGAAAAACACAGGTCTCCATTGGCGAAGTTGCCAGTTGACGTGGATACGGTCAAATAGAAGGCGAGCTGCGCGATGTTACTGCGTTAAACGCGGCACTCGAACAAGACGTCCGGGTCGTAAGGACACCTCTCTTCACCTGTTCCTTACCGTCTGGTCGGACACCGTGACTCCAGTGACCCTCCTGTGGTCTTGTTGCAGTTCTCTGGCAGTTGCTGAACGACGCCGCATCGCACAGATGGTCAGATAACGGTCATCCTGTGGTGCTGTCATGCGTCCACGACATTGTCCAACACTCCTTGTGAACTGGCCTGTCTCATTGTAGCGATTCCACAAACGTTCAATAACTGACGGAGAGACATTGAGATCCACAGCAACACGACGAAAAGTCCATCCTTCCTAGATCAAAGTGACGGTCCTCGTTAAGATGTCTCATGCGACGTCCTGGTTGACGTGCAACGCGCTCAAATGACCGCAGTAATCTGTGTACCTCACAACGACACACGGACGCACCGCTAATCACTTTGTTTTGAGGGGTCACCTGACAGATTAAGGCATGGCTACGCCTGCAGATGATGGAGTATAGCTTCCATTTGACATACCCTGAGTAAATAAGGTCTCAAGGTATGCTGTACGACCATTGGAACCCCATCTACCAAATCAACGTTCACATACTAGACAGTAGTATAAGTGGAGAGTTCGGGCGCCACCGCCACCTACGGCCCTCCGCAGAGGCATCCACCTCCCCCTCCTCCTCCTCCTCCTCAGGCTCTCGGAAGAGGCCACCTCGCCCTCCTCAGGCTCTCAGGTGAGGCCTCCTCCTCCTCGCGCAATCATCGGAGGCCTCCTCCTCCTCCTCCTCCTCCTCCAGCACTCGGGAGAGGCCTCCTCCTCACGCTGGCTAAGAGCGCGACCCTAACCTCACATCCGCCATCTTGGAGGGGCTTAACCTAACTTTTTATGCGTAAGACAGCAAGCCTAACTTAATGGAGGGGCCTAACCTCAGTTTACGGCCGAATGCCCTTCCCGACGCCAATCACACAATATGGCTGCTATACATGGCTCCTTATGAGACACCTTAAGGGTGCTTAAGCAAGATGGTGGCTGCAAGATGGCTGCGATACATTGGCACTTATGAGACACCCTTGGGATGATTGCGCAAGATGGCGGCTATACATTGCTCCTTATGGACGGCTTAAGGGTGCTTACGAAAGATGGCGGCTCTCTTATGAGACGGCTTAAGGGTGCTTGCACAAGATGGCTGCTGCTCTTATGAGACTCCCTAGGGATGCTTGCGCATGAAGGTGGACGCAAGATGGCGAATATACACGGCTCCTTATGAGACGCCTTAAGGGTGTTTGCGCAAGATGGCTGCTGCTCTTATCAAGAAAGCTAGCTTAGAGGCTAAAGTGCTGTGCTAGAAACAACGGTTCGATTCATTAAATTTGGGACTTAAATGCAAAATGTTAAATATCTCGAAAACGGTGCGTCGTAGAGCAAAACGGACAAAATTCTTCTGCCTATTGCCCAGGTTCGCAGTATAAGGAACATAACAGCAAAAGAAACAAGTAGTCTAATGATGAGATCAACGGTTCGGTTCCTACTTAGACCATGTGGCATTAGCAGCTATCTAATTCTACAAGATGGCGGCTATACATAGCTTCTTATGAGACGGCTTAAGGGTGCTTGCACAAGATGGCTGCTGCTCTTATGAGATGGAAACAGTGAGGTTAGCAATGTTCTATTGTCCTTATAAGTGAGGTTAGGGTCCGTCAAGATGACAGCTGTCAAAAAAAGCACGTAGCTTTGTTTGCAAACAAGTGCACGTGGTCGTGACGTCACGGTCACTTGATCAAGTCTAAGCGCTACGTCGTTAAGAGCAGCATTAAGAATAGCTATGTTTTAAAATCTTGTGAACATAGCAGTAGTATGTTTTTATTTTTAACTGCTAGAGCGTGTACGCATCACCTATCGATTTTGCATGTATCGACTATCATATTAAACTTCTTCCGCTAGAGTGTACAACGATCGCAATTGTGTGCTGCTATCTTAGCATGATCTATGTGCACGAACTTAAAGCATAAAGAATAACGATGTTTAAAAGCGTGTACCCACCTACCAATTTTACATGCATCGACTATCATATTAAACGTCTTCCGCTAGATTGTGCAGAAATCGTATAAGTGTGCTGCTATCATAACATAAACTACGTGCGCGAACTTAAAGCACAAATAATAGCTATGTTTAAAATTCTTGTGAACATAGCAGAAGTAAGAATAGCGATGTTTAAAAATCTTGCGCACATAGCAGCAGTAAGAATAGCAAGGTTTAAAAGCGTGTACACATCACCTATCGATGATGCATGCATCAACTATCGTACTAAACTTCTTCCAATAAATCGTGCGACTACCGATTATGTGTGCTGCTATCTTAACATAACCTATATGCACTAATATAAGGATGTAGGCGCTAAATTTACATTCTTGTGAACATAGCAGAGTTTTAACCTCGTAGGCGTGGATTTTGAACTTCGCATGCTGATGCAGCATACCACGTGACCGTAACGTCACGACCACGTGCTCTTGTTTGTAAACAAAGCCACGTGCTTTTTTGACAGCTCTCATCTTGACGGACCCTAACTTCACTTATAAGGACAATAGAACATCGCTAACCTCACAGTTTCCATCTTCACGGCGCTAAACCTCAAGGCTGCCACCTTATGCATGCCGAAGCGCGGAATTGAAAATCCAACAACAGAACATCGCTAACCTCACTGCTGCCTTCTTGAAAACTTCAGTATTCCAAACACTAAAAACTATCAAGCAGATACTGATTTCTGTTAGAAAAACGCAACTCATTGCACTACTCATAAGTCGGGGATTTTATTCTTTATTAGGTAATTCATATAAGACGTAACCCCTGAGTTCCATTCCCTGTTATGTGTGGCATGAATTTCTTCAGTTCTGAACACAAAACCATTTACCAATAAAGCTTAATTTGCTACACTTAACAAAGTAGATGCGTTCTTGCTAATTACAATCGATGAGGGTGTTGCTGCTGTTAAAAATGTACCCACTTCATCTAACTCCTTCTACGAGGAGGAGGGCGTTGTGAGTCGGTGGAGGAGCCCTCTTGCCCTTTAGCCCTTTTGCCTTTTTGCCCTTTTGCCTATTAGCCTATTAGCCCTTTAGCCCTACAAGGAATGTGCGGTAAGGAGGAGGAAGTGTCCTTTCATGCTTTTGCCCTTCTGATAAGACGTAACACCTGGGTTCCATTCCCTATCATGTGTGTAGCAAGATTATTTTTTCGGTTCAGCATTTTTCATAGTAGCCCTCGCCTGCACAAGCTATATGCTTGTAACCCATGCCAACAGATTGAAAAAAAGATATGTTTCCGAACTGATATTTTATGTTACATGTTTATGTGATAACTTGTTCAGCTGCTAGGGACTTGAATGTAAGCAGTGTATTTCTTATAGCACTAAGCGTTCTGTTTAATTTTACTTTTCGAATGAGCTACATGCTTGTAACCCATGCCAACAGATTGAAACAATATGTTTCCGAACCAATATTTCATGTTACATGTTTATGCGATAACTTGTTCGACTGCTTTTCGCACAAGACGAATAATAGAAGGCAAATCATTTGAAGTTGTACTTTTGTTGTATTCATATTATCGTTTACCGAGCGAGTTGGCTACGCAGTATGTGCACTGCCTTATACATAAGATCACGTTGTATGTTCGATAGAGATATGGAGGAGGAGGACGTTATAACAGCCGCCATCTTGCACAAGCTGTTCAGAATTCTACTCTTATTATTTTCTCTGTTCGAATCTATCTTCTTAAAATAAATGTATCCCCTAACATGTTCTGAACACATGTTGGATCGTGTATCGTGTTCTATTCTAGTCTTGATCACTTATTTAGCGTTCTGAACACATCAATCAATGTTCTGATCACATGTTGAAGTTAACGACGTCGAGTACAGTTTTCGATTCTAGTCTTGTTATGTTTCAATCACTTTTTTGTAATCTGATCTTATTAAAACAAAGGTATCCCCTGACATGTTCTGAACACATGTTGTATCGAGTACAGTGTTCCATTCTAGTTTTGATCACTTATTTAGTGATCTGAACACATCAAACAATGTTCTGAACACATGTTGTATCGAGTACAGCGGTTGATTCTTGTCTTGTTATGTTTCAATCACTTCTTTTGTCATCTGCAAGTCTAAACACTCTTGCCTTCGCGATGCAGGTTCGATAGAACTATGCCTTGACATAGGTGGAGGCGGAGGAGGCCAATGTATAACCGCTATTGTTTAAAGATGACCGCTGACAGCTGTCAAAAAAGCACGTAGAATTTTTCAAGTTACCCGCCACCACATTTCAAAGGTATAAGGTTTAGTGCTGTAAAGATAGCAGTACGATGCTCTGTTGATTAAAGATGAAATCTGTCAAAAAAGCACGTAGAATTTTACAAACAAGTGCATGTGAAATTTCAAAATGCCCTCCACCGCATGCATAACAGCAGCCGCCAACTTGTGCAGTAGCCTCTAAGCTAGCTTTCTTCATAAGAACAGCCGCCATCTTGCGCAGTAGCCTCTAAGCTAGCTTTCTTCATAAGAACAGCCGCCATTTTGTGCGAGCACCCCTAGGCCGTCTCATAAGGAGCTGTGTATAGCCGCCATCTTGTCGCTGCTATCTTGCGCAAGCATCCCTACGGCGTCTCATAATAGCCTATGTATAGCAGCCATCTTGTACAAGCGCTCTTAAGCCGTCTCATAAGGAGCTATGTATAGCCGCCAATTTGTGTCCGCCATCTTGCGCAAGCATCCCTAGGGCGTCTCATAAGAGCAGCAGCCATCTTGTGCAAGCACCCTTAAGCCGTCTCATAAGAAGCTATGTATAGCCGCCATCTTGTAGAATTAGATAACTGCTAATGCCAAACGGCCTAAGTAGGAACCGAACCGTTGATCTCATCATTAGACTACTTATTTCTTGTGCTATCCTGTTCCTTATACTGCGAACGTGGGCAATAGGCAGAAGAATTTTGTCCGTTTTGCTCTACGATACACCGTTTTCGAGATATTTAACATTTTGCATTTAAGCCCCAAATTTAATGAATCGAACCAGCACGGTACGTTATACTCTCTACCATAGCAAGACCTAATCAAGTTACGAAGACTTGCTTCAATACAAGCTAAAACAGACAAAATGCCAAAGGGCATAAGTAAGAACCGATCCGTTGATCTCATCATTGGACTACTTTTTTTAATTCTATCATGTTCCTGATACTGCGAACCTACATGCTGGGCAGAGAAATTTTGTCCGTTTTCCTCTACGACGCACCGTTTCCGAGATATTTAACATTTTGCATTTAAGCCCCAAATTTAATGAATAGAACCATTGTTTCTAGCACGGCACGTTAGCGACTAAGCTTGCTTTCTTGATAAGAGCAGAGCCATTTTGCGCAAGCACCCTTAAAGTGTCCCATAAAGGAGCCGTGTATAGTCGCCATCTTGTGTCCGCCATCTTGTGCAAGCATCCTTAGGGTGTCTCATAAGAGCGACAGCCATCTTTTGCAAACACCCTTAAGCCGTCTCATAAGGAGCCATGTATAGTCGCCATGTTGTGTAATTGGCGTCGGGAAGGGTATCCGGCCGTAAAACTGAGGTTAGGCCCCTCCATGAGGTTACGCTTGCTGTCTTGTGCGTTAAAAGTTAGGTTGAGCCCCTCCAAGATGGCAGATGTGCGGTTAGGTTCGCGCTCTTCGCCAGCGTGAGGAGGAGGCCTCTCCTGAGTGTCTGTGGTGGCGGTGGCGGTCTCTCCCGAGAGCCGGAGGAGGAGGAGGCCTCTGAGGATGAGGAGGAGGAAGAGGCCTCTCCCGAGAGCCTGGGGAGGATGCCTCTCCCGAGGGGCTGAGGAGGAGGAGGAGGAGGAGGAGGCCTCTGAGGAGGAGGAAGAGGCCTCTCCCGAGAGCCTGAGGAGGATGCCTCTCCCGAGGGGCTGAGGAGGAGGAGGAGGAGGAGGAGGAAGAGGCCTCTCCCGAGAGCCTGAGGAGGATGCCTCTCCCGAGGAGCTGAGGAGGAGGAGGTGGTGGATGCCTCTGCTGAGGGCCGTAGGTGGCGGTGGTACTACTCTAGACGTTACAAAACATGTTCTAATTTTTTTGAACTGTGCCTTAGGCCTACCATCTTGGGAGAACACACATCCTAAATACGAGAAATAATTCACCTACTTCAGTTTCATATTCTCGATCAGACATTCAATCCTCTCACGTTTCTTCCATGCGGCCCTGAAAATACTTGAGGATACTTAAATAAATTAATTTTCTGAACTCTTGTTTTCCTTAAATAAAACGCCGAGACCTTATCCGAGAACCTAACATTACAGGAACTGAAGTAAGGTACAATCCTTGCTTTTATCGGCTCGCTGATGAAATAACCTGGATATAATTAAAACCATATTTAGGATACGCAGTACTAGCGCCAGGATTACGTGGAACTGCCTGAATCGAGGCACGCTAGTGCAGCCAGTCAACAATTTAAACATCATAAACTAGCTTGTGCAATATTGTTAACACCAATTTCAATTTGACCGTGTATTATCAATTACGCTTTGTACAGGAGATTACATGTACCAATTTCATAAATGGTTCATATTTAATCCCCTTCCCGAACTCATTATTTGCGGACTTATCCAGCAGTTCAGAACATTAAGCATTGCGACACATGGTAATTGCACATACTAAAATTACATCAAATAACCTTTGTATGCGATGATAATAATTTCACTGATATTCTTGCGAGGGATATACATGCCGAAGGATCGTATACACCATTCGAATTTTCGGTGGCTGCAAGTGTCTAAGGGAGAAATCACTTCAGTTGTTACAAAGAAATAAATTATTTCGTAGCCCAGACTTGTCAAAAGTGACCGAAGCTGAATGTCGGTTGTATGGAACTTCATCTTTTCGTTCTTTGTATCTGGAGTGGAAGTAACTTTTTGTTGTTGGTTACCGAGCGAGCTGGCCGTGCGGTTAGGGGCGCGTAGCTGTGAGCTTGCATCCGGGAGATAGTAAGTTAGAACCCCACTGTCGCCAGCCCTGAAGATGGTTTTCCATGGTTTCCTATTTTCACTCAAGGCAAATGCTGGGGCTGTACCTTAATTAAGGCCACGGCCACTTCCTTCCCATTCCTAGGCTTTTCCTATCCTAACGTCGCCACAAGACACAATTTGTGTCAGTGCGACGTAAGGCAAATTGTAAACAAAAAATATGTTCTTGGTTCTTAACATTTGAGTTCTTATACACCTGATTTAGAGAAAATGATCTTTTTGTTAGGTTGCATTTGCTAACGCGCTTTTGTAGCGTGTTATTTGTACAGAAGGCTATATTTAAATCACGCTTTTTGAATATGCCAGCTATCTTGTACGTGTTATTGTTCACGACATTGAATCAATCAATCAATCAATCAATCAATCAATCAATCAATCAATCAATCAATCAATCAATCAATCAATCAATCAATCAATCAATCAATCCTGATCTGCAATTAGGGCAGTCACCCAGGTGGCAGATCTGTTGTTGTTCTAGCCTTTTCTTGAACGATTGCAAAGGAATTGGAAATTTATTGAACATATCCCTTGGTAAGTTAATCCTGTCCCCAACTCCCCTTCGTATAAACGAGAGACCTATTTATTTATTTATTTATTTATTTATTTATTTATTTATTTATTGTGATTTTGGTGAGTTTTCTGTTTTCTTTCGTGCTTCCTTTTTGTTAATAACACAGGCCAAGCAGAAATACTTTAACAATTTTTAAACGTCAATGGTTATGTTCTTGCTGATTTCAGATCTGACCTCAATTGTTTTCTATCACCCACGATTTCATCACGATGTGACTTTTCTGAATCCCTATGATCTGCGTTTAGGGCAGTCGCGCAGGTGGCAGATTTCGTATCTATTTTTATCTAGTCTTTTCTTAAATAAATGCAAAGAATTTGTGAAATTTTTTGAACATCTCCCTTGGTAAATTATTCCAATACGTAACTCCCCTTCCTACAAACGAATGTTTGCCCCTATTTCTCCTCTTGAATTCCCCCTTTATCATCATATTTTGCTCTTTCCTACTTTTAAGAACACCACTCAATCTTATCCGTCTACTAATGTCATTCCACGCAATCCCTCCACCGACAGTTTGGAACATACCACTTCGTCGAGCAGCTCGTCTCCTTTCTCCCAAGTCTTCCCAGCCCAAACTTTGCAACATTTTCGTAACGTTACTCATTTGTCGGAAATCACTCAGAACAAGTCGCGCTGCTTTTATTTGGATTTTTTCCAGTTTTTGAATCAAGTCATTTTGGTGAGGGTCCGATACATTGGAACCGTACTCTAGTTGGGGTCTTAACAGAGAATTATATGCCCTCTCCTTTACATCCTTACTACAACCCCAAAATATCCTCATAACTATGTGCAGAGTTCTATACCCTTTATTTACGATACCGTTTATGTGTTTACCCCAATGAAGATCTTTTCATATATTAATACCTAGGTACTTCGTTACAAACCAGAACATTAGCGGAACGTACCTCAGGCATGAAAACTAAGTTAATGTTATTTACATCTAAACATGAAAATACCCCTATTACATAGGATTATATGTCCATTTTATTATACGTCCTTTCCCTCTTCTCCTTAAAGCTTCTGGTATAGCTTTTTCTCCTGTGAGTCGCTTGCTGAACCTTTCGCTGAAGTGACCAGCAGTAGTCTGGTATTCCAGCGGGCCTATACCCCTGATCCATCACTTTGGTATCTTGATGGAAACGCTACCTTGCTCGTCACTCGCATCACCGAAACTGTCAGGGAAAAAGTCAAGGTGACTGTTCAAATAGTGAATCTACAGCTCAACAATCATCCTAACCTTTTGAACTTATCCAGCATGTTGGCTAGGCTACAGCAGAAATATAATGTGGGACCTTTTCGTTGCGCAAAAACTTGGTAGCAACCTGCTTGAATAATACCAAAGTGTCCTTCTCATTGAACATGTTTTATTCAATGTTGAAATCGAACATCATTTGTCATATGTAAGGTCCAACAAGAAGGCTTTATTTTAATTTTGCTTCTGACAAATGAGGAAACTTCTCGCAGAGATACTTAAAACATTGCCCATCTTTGGCTAAGACTTTCACGAACTGTTTCATTTGGCCAAATTCGATGTGCAGAGGTGGATGCAGAACTCAACGACGCTTCAGCTACAAACAAAACAATAAGAAAAATCAAGAGGACCGCGATGTAACTGTTCACAGCCATCTTAATTTAAACCCATTTTTCCTATTTCCTTTTCTTTTTACAATTTGCTTTACGCCGCACCGACACAGATAGGTGTTATGGCGACGATGGGATAGGAAACGGCTAGGAGTAGGAAGGAAGCGGCCGTGGCCTTAATTAAGGTACAGCCCAAGAATTTTCCTGGTGTGAAAATGGGAAACCACGGAAAACCATCTTCAGGGCTGCCGACAGTGGGATTCGAACCAACTATCTCCCGGATGCAAGCTCACAGCTGCGCCAACTCGCCCGGTTTTACCTGTTTCAATAGTGTACACAATACCTTCAAACTTGTTACAAATTTAATTTCCATAAATATTTAGTTTTCAAGTATTAAAAAAATGGTGGGTGATAAAGTCATATTCGGATTCAGCACAGTATAACCATTAGAAAATGGCAAATATATCTTTAAAATGTTTCTTTCATCGTTGGCCTTTGCAGTCGACTTACCGTGCAGGGTGGGTGGTTGCCTTCTTTCGCGTTTTGTTTTCTGCTTGTACTTTGCTGTTGAAATCCGTTGTTTTCATTGGTATGCATATCGCTCTGTGTATCACTGTATTCTGTCCTGCTAATTTGTGCATGTTCAGGTTGTTGGCTCGACTCGTTGTCCATTATGTGCGATGTTTGAGTGGGTTCTATGAGCATTTGTATGGTAGGTTATCTTGATGTTGTGAATGTGAAGTCTAAAAAGTCGACCTTGCTGTTTGTTTCAGGTTCCATTGTGTATTTGATTGCCCCGTGTGAAGAATTCACTGTGTCTGTGCGTTTGTGGCGTCACTCTCATAGACACATCTGTGCTCCAGTGTATGATCTCTTTAGGACGTTCGTCGGTCAAGAAATTGTTTTCACTGTTACTTAGGTAAATGTTCGCTGTATTCCTGAGTGTACCCATAGTCAACCCTTCCTTTCGACAACAGATTTTTGCCGTTGAACGAAAGGCTGTTTAAATTTAAGGTTGATTTTAGAAGGTAGTTTATTATTTTATTTTGTTCCTTGTAGTAAAATGTTTGCTTTAAGATGTTTTTCCATAACATTACAGGATTCAGCAATTGGTACAGTAAGTTACTATATATGTCGGTAATGTCAAAAAATATCGTTCCTATGCTCTCTATAATTTTAAGCGTTTTTAGTTCTTTAGTTGCTTCTAATGTGTTTTAATTGACCTCTCATAATTAACAGGGAATTTTATTTTTCAACATTTGGTTGAGTAGTTTGCTTACGCTGTAAATTAGCGCATGTTTCTAAACTTTACTATTGGTCTCATGGGACATAAGACTTCATCAATTTTGGAGAGATTTCAACCAAAACTGTTTATGTCTGCAAGTGCGGGTAACACACCAGCTGGAGCGATCAGACGTACAGTAGCCGGGGATAAAATAAAATAAGTTGAGAAAATATTTTCGAATTCATTCATGTGCTGAACACAGTTTCTGAGTATTCATATGATTTCTTGCAATTGTTCATAATGTTACCTTTTCATAATCACTAACAAGTTTGCGCAACGTAAACTATTTTACACATACAGCACTGTGTTTACACATGTTATGAAAGAGATCTAATAGAACAATCTGAGGGTGTGATTGTAGAACGAAATAATTATGTTATTAAGAAAATGTTTTCTTTACAGGTACTTTATTATATACCCTTCATTTTATATTTTGTGTTCCATAGAGCAGAAAAACTTAGGTCACATTAAATAATTTGACAATGAAGAAACTGCTTCATCTTAACATATTATTATTATTATTATTATTATTATTATTATTATTATTATTATTATTATTATTATTATTATTATTATTTTAATAAAGCATATGCTTAAATGCATCAAATACTGGGTTCGTCCTTTTACGTCGTTAACCTATGATTACATTTATCGAATAAATCGTTTGGAAGAGTGTAAAGTTTTACATGAGGTGATCTACCTGCTGCACTGCTATGCTCTGTCTCTCCTCGCTGAAGCCTGAACTTTCACGCTCGTCCTGCGTGCGTTCTGGTGGCATAACTGTTCTAGTCGTCGACGTTTAATTACCAGAGGAGAAATGCTATCTTACTACTCTTGTTAATACGAAGTGCGCTTACATATTCTCGATCGTCCGTATTAACGAAGTCTCCTAATATATGAACATTTTATTCTTCAACCTTTTGATGATGAAATGGGTTAGGAGGTTGCCAACAATTATATCACTAGCTCAAGGATCTTAATGGGCAATATGGATGAAGCTCTCCTAAGTAAGTTTTACGGTTACCTCATGCCCACCCTCTGGGATATTAAATTACAGTGAGCAAAATTACAGTTTACGATATTTGAGCGTCTGATATTTCAGTAACTGAGTTTTCGGATCCATGAAGATAACATATTTGTCTCTTCTATATTTGAGCCGCAATTTTGCGATGTATATTTAAACGCCCCATATACGAATCCTGGGTCATCCTTGTGTCAACACTGTTGACGATTAGGAAGGTTTATTTGGAATATATGTATATGTGGTGTCTGCAGTGCTTAGCGTACTGTTAGTGGTTAGTGAACTTGGTCATGTCTTAGATTCCCGTCCATTTAATGACACGGTACGGAATTCAGGACATCACCGTATAAGATCTATGATTGCTGATGCGCTAAGAGGAAAGCAGTAGGCTACACAAACTACGAGGAGATACATGGATTGTCATAGGCTGGGTCCAGCCGCAGGATTGATATGACAGCCGTACCACCAGGCACAAGTATGGAAAATGATAACCTACAAC
The DNA here is from genome assembly GCF_040414725.1 of Anabrus simplex. Taxonomy (NCBI): domain Eukaryota; kingdom Metazoa; phylum Arthropoda; class Insecta; order Orthoptera; family Tettigoniidae; genus Anabrus; species Anabrus simplex. Next base: position 41,568,167 of record NC_090266.1, on the reverse strand, counting down.
CTGTTTTCCAGTCAGTGACCGGTTGAGGGATGGAATGAATGAAGCCCCCATCTTGCAGCGAGGATATGAATCGTGCCGGCTGCCGAAGCCTGTCGCACTCCTCTGGGGCAATGATTAATGACTGACGGATGAAATGAAATGATATTGGAGAATGTTGCTGGAATAAAATATGACAAGGAGAACCGAAGTACCCGGAGAAAAACCTGTCCCGTCTCCGCTTTGTCCAGCACAATTCTCACATGGTGTGACAGGGATTTGAACCACGGAACCCAGCGGTGAGAGGCCGACACGCTGCCGCCTGAGCCACGGAGGCTACCCGGGCACAAGTAATGGGTACATAATAGATCCCACAATTAGATGTACACACATGGAGAAATGTGGCATATACTATACCGAGTGAGTCGGCCGTGGCGTTAGCTGTGAGACTGCATTCGGCAGACAGTGGGTTCAAACCCCACTGTCGGCAGCCTTGAAAATGGTTTTCCATAGTCTCGTATTTTAATACCAGGCAAATGCTGGGACTGTACTTTAATGAAGGCCACGGCCGCTCCCTTCGCACTCCTAGCCTTTTCCTATCCCATCTTCGCCATAAGACCTATCTGTGTCTGGGCGACGTACAGCAAATGGTAAAAATAGAGACATATACGAACCTACAATTCCATATTATCCCTAGAAATATAATCTAGACTCCATAGAGGTATTGGGATTGATGACAGGAGCAAGCGGCACGTTTACTTACACATTTCACAACTGTTGCAAGGAACGTAGTTTGCCTAACATTGGGTTAGCGGCCCTGAAAGGCTCGTTGACAATACTCCTTGTAGTCCCCAATTAGCTATATCTTTGTCTTATGAGGATTTCCTCATAGGTCTCAAAATATTGAGTGATAGCATTTATAATGAGCATAATACTTTATAGAGGATATATTTTACACAAACTCTGAAATTGTCCATCCACTTATTATGTAATCTTTGTCGTTTTGGCAGCCACTGAATGGGGGAAGCAGAAATAAATACATTTCCTTCTCTCTAATTAACCCCGACTAGTAATTGATGGAATGCGGCCATGGCATCATACTGGGTCTAACCTTGAAATGAGATAAGAAACTTGCTAAAATGTCTTTAAGAATGGTCAAGAGCCATCCTTCTCCTATCAACTGTTTTACCTTACCCTTGAAAACGATCTCAGTTTCATGGCACACTTGGCCCAGTGGACGAAAAGCTATCACACCTATGTCTAGACCTTTACCGCGGAATCAATAACATAGGAAAGTGGGTCTCTCTAACACACACAGCTGTGGAGAGGCTGAATCACAGTTTTACTAGTCATTCATGTGTGGAGGGGAGAAATGCCTCTTTAGAATTCTGTATGTGAGGTTCTAATAATAAAAAAATTAAAAAAACGTTTGCAACTGACAGTCACAGCGTTTGCACGTAATATGTGAACTCCCTTTGTCTCCCGCTCCAACTTACAGTTCGTGTGCAACAATATCTCAAGAATAACTGCAATAACAATATGCCACACTGAGTCTCTCAAATAATTACAGGGTTTCCACACATTTGCGAAAACACATTTCAGACAATATTCAGAAATTCAAGGGATTTACTTGAAATTTGACCCGTATTTACAACATATAGAGCGTTTTGTGCGGTGTGGAATACAATTATCTTGTGTGATGAGATTAATTATTAATGAACTTTCAAACATTTACCGTGAACTAAGTATAACTAAGGCTAGTTTAGACAAAGTGACGTCTATCTGCAGACGAGTAAGGATAGAAAATCCCCTGCGAGAGAATATTAGACAGAAGTACATCGATATTGCGAGAACGAAGGCACGAAGTGACAATAAAACAATCAATCAATCAATCAATCAATCAATCAATCAATCAATCTATCAATCAATCAAATGAGTAGTATAATTGGACAGTTCGGCGGCCACCACCTCCTCCGGCTCCCAGAGGCCACCTCCACCACCACCACAGCCAGAGGCCTCCCAGAGGCCACCTCCACCACCACCACCACAGCCAGAGGCCTCCTAGATACCTCCTCCACCACCACCACAGCCAGAGCCCTCCCAGAGGTCTCCTCCACCACCCGCGGGAAATTTGAATTTGTAAACAAAGCCACGTGCTTTTTGACAGCTGTCATCGACAACAACGCATCGCTAACCTCACTGCTGCCATCTTGACGGGCCTAAACCTCAGTAGTGCCAACTTAACCTGACTAGCGTAAGGTAAACAAAGCCACGTGTTTTTTGACAGCCACGTGCTTTTTGACAGACAACAACGCATCGCTAACCTCAGTACTGCCATCTTGACGGGCCTAACCCTCAGTAGTACCAACTTAACCTACCTAGCGCGAGGTAAACAAAGCCACGTGTTTTTTGACAGCCACGTGCTTTTTGACAGACAACAACGCATCGGTAACCTCAGTACTGCCATCTTGACGGGCCTAAACCTCAGTAGTACCAACTTAACCTAACTAGCGCGTGGTAAACAAAGCCACGTGCTTTCTGACAGCCACGTGCTTTTTTGACAGCTGTCATCCGCCATCTTTAATCCAGAGAGCACCATGCTGCCCTCTTTATCGTAGTAGATGTAAATTCGTCACTTGTCATCAGCAGTGCTGCCATCCTGGCGGGCCTAAACCTTAGTGCTACCAACTTAACCTCACTAGCGCGAGATAAACAAATCCACGTGCTTTTTTGACAGCAGTCATCCGCCATCTTTAATCTATAGAGCACAGTGCTGCCCTCTTTAGCTACTTACCTTTGAAATGTGGTACGTCACAGGTGTCATCCGCCATCTTGCATCGCAAACCTCAGTGCTGCACTCTTTAGTTAGATACCTTTGAAATGTAGTGGCGGTAATTTGAGAAGTTCTTTATGCTCTTGTTTGTAAACAAATCCACGTGCAGCTGCCATCCGCCATCTTTAATCCATAGAGCACCGTGCTGCCTCTTTAGCTACTTACCTTTGAAATGTGGTACGTCACAGCTGTCATCCGCCATCTTGCATCGCAAACCTCAGTGCTGCACTCTTTAGCTAGATACCTTTGAAATGTAGTGGCGGCAATTTGAGAAATTCTTTATGCTCTTGTTCGGAAACAAAGCCACGTGCAGCTGTCATCCGCCATCTTTAATCCAGAGAGCACCGTGCTGCCCTCTTTAGCTACTTACCTTTGAAATGTGGTACGTCACAGCTGTCATCCGTCATCTTGCATCGCAAACCTCAGTGGTGCACTCTTTAGCTAGATACCTTTGAAACGTAGTGGCGGCAATTTGAAAAATTCTTTATGCTCTTGTTTGGAAACAAACCTATGCGCTTTTTTTTGACAGCTATCATCCGCCATCTTTAATCCAGAGAGCACCGTGCTGCCCTTTATGTGGGGGTGGTACATTCTACGCGCTCTTGTTTGGAAACAAACCTATGTGCTTTTCTGACAGCTGTCAACCGCCAGAGAGCACCATGCTGCCCTCCTTGTGCCGGTGGCAAATTCCACATGCTTTTTGACAGCTGTCATCCGCCATCTTGCATCACAAACCTCAGTGCTGTACTCTTTAGCTAGATACCTCTGAAATGTGGTGGCGGCAAATTCCACGTGCTCTTGTTTAGTAAACAAACTCACGCGCTTTTTGTCAGCTGTCATCCGCCATCTTACAGCGCAAACCTCAGTGCTACACTCTTTAGTTGAAAAATGGTGGCGGATAATTTAAAAAGAAAATTCTACAGCAGCCATCTCTCGACGCTAATTGCACAAGATGGAGGCTATACATGACTCCTTAAAGGTGCTTATGCAAGATGATCGCTATACATAGTTTCTTATGAGACTCCCTTGGGATGCTTGCGCAAGATGGCGGTTCTACAAGGCTCCTTATGAGACACCCTAGGGATGCTTGCGCAAGATGGTGGTTGCTCTTATGAGGCGGCTTAAGGATCCTTGCACAAGATGGCTAGAGACGCCACCCTAAGGATGCTTGTGCAAGATGTGCGGCTATACATAGCTCCTTATGAGACAGCCTAGGGGGTGCTCGCACAAGATGGCGGCTACTCTTATGAAGAAAGCTAGCTTAGAGGCTACTGCGCAAGATAACGGTTGCTGTTATGCATGCGGTGGAGAGCAAATTGAAATTCTATGTGCTTAATCAACAGAGCACCCTGCTACCTTCTTTAGCTGAAATGTGGTGGTGGATAATTTGAAAAATTCTTTTGACAGGTGTCATCTTTAAACAATGACGACTATACATAGGCTGTTAAGACCTTATCATTCTCCTCCTCCTCCTCCTCCTCCTCCGCCTCTTATGTCAAGGCATAGCTTTATATCGAACAAGTTTAAACCTGCATCGCGAAGGCAAGCGTGTGCAGCGATAACATTATTGTACATGTTTAGACTTTCGAAACATAAGATGAGTAGAATCAAACGCTGTACTCGATACAACATGAGATCAGAACATTGATTGATGTGTTCAGAACACAAAATAAGTGATCAAGACTAGAATCGAACACTGTACTCGATGTCGTTAACTTCAACATGTGACTAAAACATTGTTTGGTGTGTTCAGAACACTACATAAGTAGAATCGAACGCTGTACAACATGTTAGGGGATGCCTTTGTTGTAAGAAAATTAGATTGAAACATAACAAGACTAGAATCGAACACTACACTCGATGTCGTTAACCTTAACATGTGATCCGATACAACATGTTAGGGGATACCTTTGTTCTAAGAAAATTAGATTGAAACATAGCAAGACTAGAATCGAACACTGTAAGAACATTGTTTGATGTGTTCAGAGCAAAAGTACAACTTCAATGATTTACCTAGTGTAAAAATCAAAAACACACACTGTGCACAAATCGCATAGCTATCTCAGCTATCACTTGCCTAGTATGAAAATCAAAAACACACTGTGCACATATCGCATAGCTAACTCGGCAACACTTCAAATGATTTGCTTAGTACGAAAATAAAAAATAAAAATCTATACCGCGTAGCTAACTCGTTCATCGCACTGCTAAGACGCTTAGTAATTGCGAATACACTGATATATCTCATACGAAAATCAAGAAAGCACACTGCGTAGCCAACTCGCTCGGTCACTCGCTTAGTAATTGCAACACGATTAGAACACTGATGCACGTTACTCTTTTTTTCTCGAAACACACACACACACGGATAAGAATGTTGCGAGATACTACATACTTACATGTTTTTTTTAAATAGGGGGTGAAAGATCATAAATTATATGTACACATGTTGTCTCCTCCAAGTTGTAAGACGAAATAGACGCAGTACTGCGAGTTTCCGCTATAGCTGGCGAACGGAAGTAGCATGATATCTCAGCAAAAAAAAAAAAAAAAAAAATACGCGTGAGCTTGCATACACGCAAGTCAGACACAATGATGGATACCGCGATTCAAATCCTGGCAACTTATGCCGTCAGGAACGGCATCCGGCTAGATCATGTTATGACGATCGCGCAGGTCCCTCGCCTAGAATTTGCTATTTTTACGGCTTCCGACAGTAGGAGTTCGAACCTGCTATCTCCCGAAGTAGCGAGAATGATTGAAGAGTGTTGAGGGTGATTCATTTGTCGGATGGGGGTGATAAGCCTTGTGCAGGCTTCTTCGGTAGGAGTAGGCTATGTGCCGGTACCGGGACATCTAGTTATAAAACCCGCTACAACTGATTTGTCGCGTATACTGCGATTTAAAATCCTAGTCAGGAAGGGTAACCGGTCGTAAAACTATGGTGTATGATCTAAGAGGCGGGGTGTGCAAAAAAAGACAGCATTAAGCAAGGGCTGCTGATAGGGGGCGTTAAACCTTGTGTAGACTCCTTCGAAAATGATTGTGAGTACAAGACGTTGATGGTGATTCATCTGTCGGATGGAGGCAATAAGCCTTGTGTAGGCTTCTTCGGTAAAAGTAGGCTATGTTCCGGTACCGGGATATCTAGTTATAAAACCCGCTATAACAAATTTATCGCGTATACTGCGATTTAAAATCCTAGTCAGGAAAGGTAACCGGTCGTAAAACTATGGTGTATGATCTAAGAGGCGGGTTGTGCAAAAAGCCAGCATTAAGTAAGGGCTGTTGATGGGGGTGTTAAACCTTGTGCAGACTCCTTCGAAACTGATTGTGAGTACAAGATGTTGAGGGTGATTCATCTGTCGGATGGAGGCGTTAAGCTGTGTGCAGGCTTCTTCGGTAGGAGTAGGCTATGTGCCGGCACCGAGTGTTACCCTCTCCCTACGGTAGTATATTACATTTTTAGGCAGTTTCGAGGGGGTGTGAAAAAGCCAGTATTAAGTAAGGGCTGTTGATGGCGGGTGTTAAACCTTGTACAGGCTCCTTCAACAGGAGTAGCCTATATGCCAGCACCGTGCAGGCTCTTTCGATAGGGGTAGGCTATATGCTGGCACTGTGTTTTAACCTCTCCGTACAACCATGATATTTTATGTTAGGAGCTTACACCAGCTGAATGCTACACACAGCTAAGAAAACGTTCCGTGAGTTACAAGTGGCTTATCAGCACGCCGTGTCCCCGTTTCAAGGTTAGTGCAGCCGGAAGATGCGTGTACAATTTCAGCCAACACATGCGTTCCGCACCTCGCTCTGAATGACTACACCGATACAACTTCAAAGATAGTGTTCTATGCGGTAGAACAAAAATGTAACCCATAGCATGCTACTAAAGCTTAACACTGTAAATGTTTGCAGCTCCTGTTTTACAGCTAGATGTAGTTCCTAACGTAACAGGACCGGGATTAAAAATATGTTTTACAGCCGAGTACCCCCTTCCATGACATGAGAGTTTAAATCACAAGAATCTGTTTTAAAGCCGTTTGCCCTTCCTGACGCGAGATTTTAAATCACAAGAATCTGTTTTACAACTGGATGTCCTTCTAGGATTTTAAAAAGCAGTATCTAGCCTCTTACATCATACACTGTTGTTTTACGGTCGGCTACCCTTCGCGACGCGAGATTTTAAATCACAAGAATCTGTTTAAAGACTGGTTGCACTTCCTGACACAAAACTAGCAGTATCTAGCCTCTTACATCATACACTATTGTTTTCGACCGGTTGCCCTTCCTGACGTCAAAGAACTGGGATTAAGAATCTGTTTTACAACTAGTTGCCCTTTCTAACACGAGAATCGGGGTTTTACAGCTAGATGCTCTTCTTAGTGCAGGAACTAAGATTTTAAATCGCTGTATCACGAACTATTGTTTTACAGCCGGATGCCCTTCCTGACGCAAAACTAAGATTTTAAATCGCAAGAATTTGTTTTAAGACTAGTTGCCGTTCCTGATGCCAAACTGGCAGTATCTAGCCTCTTACATCATACACTATTGTTTTCGACCGGTTGCCCTTCCTGACGTCAAAGAACTCGGATTAAGAATCTGTTTTACAACTACTTGCCCTTTCTAACACGGGAATCGGGATTTACAGCTAGATGCTCTTCTTAGTGCAGGAACTAAGATTTTAAATCGCTGTATCATGAACTATTGTTTTACAGGCGGATGCCCTTCCTGACGCAAAACTAAGATTTTAAATCGCAAGAATTTGTTTTAAGACTAGTTGACCTTCCTGACGAAAAACTGGCAGTATCTAACCTCTTACATCATACACTATTGTTTTCGACCGGTTGCCCTTCCTGACGTCAAAGAACTGGGATTAAGAATCTCTTTTACAACTAGATGCTCTTTTTAACACGAGAATCGGGGTTTTACAGCTAGATGCACTTCTTAGATTTTAAATCGCTGTATCATGAACTATTGTTTTACAGCCGGATGCCCTTCCTGACGCAAAACTAAGATTTTAAATCGCAAGAATTTGTTTTAAGACTAGTTGCCCTTCCTGACGCAAAATTGGCAGTATCTAGCCTCTTACATCATACACTATTGTTTTCAACCGGTTGCCCTTCCTGACGTCAAAGAACTGGGATTAAGAATCTGTTTTACAACTAATTACCCTTTCTAACACGAGAATCGGGGATTTATAGCTAGATGCTCTTCTTAGTGCAGGAACTAAGATTTTAAATCGCTGTATCACGAACTATTGTTTTACAGCCGGATGCCCTTCCTGACGCAAAACTAAGATTTTAAATCGCAAGAATTTGTTTTAAGACTAGTTGCCCTTCTTGACGCAAAACTGGCAGTATCTAACCTCGTACATCATACACTACTGTTTTCGACCAGTTGCCCTTCCTGACGTAAAAGAACTGGGATTAAGAATCTGTTTTACAACTAGATGCTCTTTTTAACACGCGAATCGGGGTTTTACAGCTAGATGCACTTCTTAGATTTGAAATCGCTGTATCACGAACTATTGGTTTACAGCCGGATGCCCTTCCTAACGCAAAACTAAGATTTTAAATCGCAAGAATTTGTTTTAAGACTAGTTGCCCTTCCTGACGCAAAACTGGCAGTATCTAGCCTCTTACATCATACACTATTGTTTTCGACCGGTTGCCCTTCCTGACGTCAAAGAACTCGGATTAAGAATCTGTTTTACAACTACTTGCCATTTCTAACACCAGAATCGGGGATTTACAGCTAGATGCTCTTCTTAGTGCAGGAACTAAGATTTTAAATCGCTGTATCATGAACTATTGTTTTACAGCCGGATGCCCTTCCTGACGCAAAACTAAGATTTTAAATCGCAAGAATTTGTTTTAAGACTAGTTGCCCTTCCTGACGCAAAACTGGCAGTATCTAGCCTCTTACATCATACACTATTGTTTTCGACCGGTTGCCCTTCCTGACGTCAAATAACTAGGATTAAGAATGTTTTACAAGTTGACCTTTCTAACATGAGAATCGGGGATTTACAGCTAGATGCTCGCCGGATGCCCTTCCTGACGGCATAAGTTGCCAGGATTTGAATCGCGGTATCCATCCTTGTGTCTGACTTGCGTGTATGCAAGCTCACGCGTATTTTTTTTTGCTGAGATATCATGCTACTTCCGTTCGCCAGCTATAGCGGAAACTCGCAGTACTGCGTCTATTTCGTCTTACAACTTGGAGGAGACAACATGTGTACATATAATTTATGATCGTTCACCCCCCTATTTAAAAAAAAACATGTAAGTATGTAGTATCTCGCAACATTCTTATCCGTGTGTGTGTGTGTTTCGAGAAAAAAAGAGTAACGTGTATCAGTGTTCTAGTCGTGTTGCAATTACTAAGCGAGTGACCGAGCGAGTTGGCTACGCAGTGTGCTTTCTTGATTTTCGTATGAGATATATCAGTGTATTCGCAATTACTAAGCGTCTTAGCAGTGCGATGAACGACTTAGCTACGCAGTATAGATTTTTATTTTTTATTTTCGTACTAAGCAAATCATTTGAAGTGTTGCCGAGTTAGCTATGCGATATGTGCACAGTGTGTTTTTGATTTTCATACTAGGCAAGTGATAGGCGAGATAGCTATGCGATTTGTGCACAGTGTGTGTTTTTGATTTTTACACTAGGTAAATCATTGAAGTTGTACTTTTGCTCTGAACACATCAAACAATGTTCTTACAGTGTTCGATTCTAGTCTTGCTATGTTTCAATCTAATTTTCTTAGAACAAAGGTATCCCCTAACATGTTGTATCGGATCACATGTTAAGGTTAACGACATCGAGTGTAGTGTTCGATTCTAGTCTTGTTATGTTTCAATCTAATTTTCTTAGAACAAAGGTATCCCCTAACATGTTGTACAGTGTTCGGTTCTACTTGTTTAGTGATCTGAACACATCAATCAATGTTCTGATCACATGTTAAGGTTAACGACATCGAGTGCAGTGTTCAATTCTAGTCTTGTTATGTTTCAATCTGATCTTCTTAGAACAAAGGTATCCCCTAACATGTTGTATTAAGTACAGCGTTCGATTCTACTTATGTAGTGTTCTGAACACACCAAACAATGTTTTAATCACATGTTGAAGTTAACGACATCGAGTACAGTGTTCGATTCTAGTCTTGATCACTTATTTTGTGTTCTGAACACATCAATCAATGTTCTGATCACATGTTGTATCGAGTACAGCGTTTGATTCTACTCTTCTTATGTTTCGAAAGTCTAAACATGTACAATAATGTTATCGCTGCACACGCTTGCCTTCGCGATGCAGGTTTAAACTTGTTCGATATAAAGCTATGCCTTGACATAAGAGGCGGAGGAGGAGGAGGAGGAGGAGGAGGAGGAGAATGATAAGGTCTTAACAGCCTATGTATAGTCGTCATTGTTTAAAGATGACACCTGTCAAAAGAATTTTTCAAATTATCCACCACCACATTTCAGCTAAAGAGGGTAGCAGGGTGCTCTGTTGATTAAGCACATAGAATTTCAATTTGCTCTCCACCGCATGCATAACAGCAACCGTTATCTTGCGCAGTAGCCTCTAAGCTAGCTTTCTTCATAAGAGTAGCCGCCATCTTGTGCGAGCACCCCCTAGGCTGTCTCATAAGGAGCTATGTATAGCCGCCATCTTGCACAAGCATCCTTAGGGTGGCGTCTCTAGCCATCTTGTGCAAGGATCCTTAAGCCGCCTCATAAGAGCAACCACCATCTTGCGCAAGCATCCCTAGGGTGTCTCATAAGGAGCCTTGTAGAACCGCCATCTTGCGCAAGCACCCCAAGGGCGTCTCATAAGAAACTATGTATAGCGATCATCTTGGATAAGCACCTTTAAGGAGTCATGTATAGCCACCATCTTGTGCAATTAGCGTCGAGAGATGGCTGCTTTAGAATTTTTCTTTTTAAATTATCCGCCACCTTTTTTCAACTAAAGAGTGTAGCACTGAGGTTTGCGATGTAAGATGGCGGATGACAGCTGACAAAAAGCGCGTGAGTTTGTTTACTAAACAAGAGCACGTGGAATTTGCCGCCACCACATTTCAAAGGTATCTAGCTAAAGATGGCAGCATGGTGCTCTCTTGATTAAAGATGGCGGATGACAGCTAACAGAACTTTTCAAATTGCCCGCTACTACAGAGAGCAGCACGGTGCTCTGTAGATTAAAGATGGCGGATGACAGCTGACGAAATTCCACGCATGATAGCAGCATAGTGCTCTATTGATTAAAGATGGCGGACGACAGCTGTCAAAAAATCACGTGGCTTTGTTTCCAAACAAGAGCACATAGAATTTGCCGCCACCACATTTCAGAGGTATCTAGCTAAAGAGTACAGCACTGAGGTTTGTGATGCAAGATGGCGGATGACAGCTGTCAAAAAGCACATGGAATTTGCCACCGGCACAAGGAGGGCTGCATGGTGCTCTCTGGCGGTTGACAGCTGTCAGAAAAGCACATAGGTTTGTTTCCAAACAAGAGCGCGTAGAATTTACCACCCCCACATAGAGGGAAGCACGGTGCTCTCTGGATTAAAGATGGCGGATGATAGCTGTCAAAAAAAGCGCATAGGTTTGTTTCCAAACAAGAGCATAAAGAATTTTTCAAATTGCCGCCACTACATTTCAAAGGTATCTAGCTAAAAAGTGCACCACTGAGGTTTGCGATGCAAGATGACGGATGACAGCTGTGACGTACCACATTTCAAAGGTAAGTAGCTAAAGAGGGCAGCACGGTGCTCTCTGGATTAAAGATGGCGGATGACAGCTGTCAAAAAGCACGTGGCTGTCAAAAAGCACGTGGCTTTGTTTACCATGCGCTAGTTAGGTTAAGTTGGTACTACTGAGGTTTAGGCCCGTCAAGATGGCAGTACTGAGGTTAGCGATGCGTTGTTGTCTGTCAAAAAGCACGTGGCTGTCAAGAAACACGTGGCTTTGTTTACCTCGCGCTAGGTAGGTTAAGTTGGCACTACTGAGGTTTAGGCCCGTCAAGATGGCAATACTGAGGTTAGCGATGCGTTGTTGTCTGTCAAAATGCACGTGGCTGTCAAAAAACACGTGGCTTTGCTTACCTCACGCTAGTTAGGTTAAGTTGGCACTACTGAGGTTTAAGCCCGTCAAGATGGCAGCAGTGAGGTTAGCGATGCGTTGTTGTCGATGACAGCTGTCAAAAAGCACGTGGCTTTGTTTACAAATTCAAATTTCCCGCGGGTGGTGGAGGAGACCTCTGGGAGGCCTCTGGCTGTGGTGGTGGTGGTGGAGGAGGCATCTAGGAGGCCTCTGGCTGTGGTGGTGGTGGAGGTGGCCTCTGGGAGGCCTCTGACTGTGGTGGTGGTGGTGGAGGTGGCCTCTGGGAGCCGGAGGAGGTGGTGGCCGCCGAACTGTCCAATTATACTACTCAAATGCATTGAGGACTGCCTCCCAGGTGCAGATTTGTGTATAGTTGTGTATAGTACACATGTACCATTTACTGAAAGGTATAAAATAGGTGAGAGGGATGCAGCTGTTTGGTCTATGCTGAGGAAGTGGTGCTCAGAGCCTGCTGGAGCTTGAAAATAGGTGCAGTGAGTAGAATATTGAAATAAAATTACTATTTCCAAGACTAAGGTGATGTCGGCAGGGAAGAAAACTAAGAAGATTGAATTCCAGGTAGGAAATACGAACATGGAACAGGTGGGCGGTATTTAGGTTTTGTATTCTCCCAGGTTGGTAGTACAGTATTTTTATGAAATACTTCCTCTCATGCAGAGGAAAGTATACTTTCACATTCATTTTTTACAAGAAATAGATACACTTGAGAAATTTAAACGGTGACCTAATTTTAACGGTGTTTTCTTAGAATTATTAATGAACCCCTTAATGCAATGATGGCAGTTTACCCTAAAGTTGTAACTGGCAGAGACACCTGTTTCCAAAAATATTCGGTAAAAACGAGAATTGTTCCCCTCGCTCCAATCATGAGACCCACTATGTCGATTTCTTCTAGCTGATATTTATCTCAGTAGTAAGGATTTGTTTGTAAGTAAATTTTCCTTTTCTCGAGGTTGACATCTGAGGGCTGCGACTTATGGACAGTGGGGTCGATGATGTAATCTCTCTTCTTATTTATGAAGGCAATGATGTCGATCCTTCTGTGGCTTCCGTTGTCCGCCAAGCCATGAACCTCTTCAAATACTCGTAAACCGTGGCCTTTCAGCGTTGTCACAATTAACGTGCGGATGTTATGATGACGCGTATTCTTTAAAAGTTCAACATGGGGACAAGATCCCAGAACATGCGCAAGAGTTTCAATCTCCTTGAGGCAGCGCCTACAAATTGAATCGTTCTTCCTGGCACCAACCTAACTGCTGAAATATATGCCGTCATCTTAATTGCCTCACGCCATTCACTACACGACAAGCCTTGATGATCTCGAAGCCAGGAGTTGGCAGGAGTATATTCGTTGTATAACCATACACCTCTTCTTTTCTGTTGCAAGTTACACCACTCACTGAATGCTCTTCCTCATGGTACTCTTCTTCTTACTTTCTTGCCGTCAGCTATGTCTAGGCGAGTGTGTTGCAAATTGTCAGATGGGTGGACATTGATAAATTGTAGTGAGAGAGTTATTTATTTTTTCAGTTTTCTTGTAGCATGGACGTAATCGTCTCCTGAGCTTAATAGTACCTTACAGATGTTAAGGTGCCGAAGATGTGCTTCCCAAGTGGCGCAGAAGAGTCCCAACCCCTTATCATTTTTATCTTTGTAGACCACTCCATTAGGGATGTCTGCAGGTATTTGAGGAATTTCCTTAAGAGCACTTCATATTAACATGTCTGTATTAGCAAGGAACTTTTTCGGAATTTTCTCTGGTTTGGTAGTTTGGAATGGGTATATGTGTGATGGGCGTACACGAGTAACTGTGTTTTTTACTTTATATTTCTGATCAGCATGTAATAGTGGAGAAGAAATCAGTTTATTCATTTTGTTTTGTAATGTTTTAAGTTCCTGTGTAGGCAGGAAGAGCCAGCTCCGTGGTGTAGGGGTAGCTTGCCTGCCCCTTACCCGGAGACCCCCGGGTTCGATTTCCGGCCAGGTCAGGGAATTTTACCTGGATCTGAAGGCTGATTCGAGGTCCACTCAGCCTACGAAATTAGAATTGAGGAGCTATCTGACGGTGAGGTAGCGGCCTCGGTCTAGAAAGCCAATAATGACGGCCGAGATGATCCGTCGTGCTGACCACACGACACCTCGTAATCTACAGGCCTTCGGGCTGAGCCGCGGTCGCTTTGTAGGCCAAGGCCCTTCAAGGGTTGTAGTGCCATGAGGTTAGTGATTAGTAGGTTGAAAAATTATTTCATTCGGAAATTTGACTCTCAGATAGCGGATTGTTTCTCCATGTTGCAAACTTGTTATAGCATAGCTCTTAAATTTAGCTGAGTCTTCGATTAATTTTCCGTGTTCGATATAAATTGCCGCAGATTTCATTGGGTCAATATAAAGCCCTAGTTCATGAAATCTCCTTGCGACTATTTTCAAGAAGTCAAGTGCTGCCTATGACAACGCATGATCGTTCAAGGTACAAACAAGTTACTGAAGTGAGCTCACACTTGCGATCAACGGTATTCTGTAGCTCTCGGACTAAACTAACTTTACATCGGTCCGTTTTCATACCGAATTTGCTGTGCTCTAGTGAAAGCTCGAAAAACACAGGATGGGGTTTTATGTAGTTTTTACCATTTTATAGGGCATATGTCGAGGAAGTTGTCAGTGCATGAAAGATAAATCTAATGACAATACGGAGTCGAATAGTAACAATTACCGAGCGAGTTGGCCGTGCGGTTAAGGTCGCGCAGCTGTGAGCTTATATTCGGGAGACAATGGGTGTGAACCTCATCGTCGGCAGCCATGAGGATGGTTTTCCGTGGCTTCCCATCTTCACACCAGGCAAATACTGGGTCTGTACCTTAATTAATTAAGACCACGATCGCTTCCTTCTCAGTCCCAGTCCTTTCCTATCCCATCTGTGTCGGTGCGACATAAAACAGACTTTATAAAAAACCCAAGCCTTTCACTAAAAATATTACCTGCTTACTGTGGTTCTGATTATCATCTTCTAAACTATCTAAACGTAGAAACACACTTTTGAAGATCAGAAGACATGAAGACCAAACAGAAATTACACATGTCTGTAATCCAGCCAGTATTAAATTTTAAGCATGGAAGAGAACGAATAAAACTACAGAAAACAAAGTGAATTTACTTAAAGAAAAGTCTCTGATGAAGCCAGAGAAATATTCAAGGGAAGTAAAATGATTGAACAAATATAACTGGTTTATTGAAGAAATCATGAAATGATTTAACCACGAAAAATTATAAAATATTGAACGTCTTGGAAGCAGTTTGGCAGTACCGGAAAACACAGAGTGATATTTGCTAATGTATTCGGGTCTCACGCGCGAAGGCTATCGGATATCGCAGGCGTTGCAGCGGACACCAGCTGCGGTAGAATCATCAATTCCTATGGAATAACTGAAAATGAAATAAAATGACAAGCTACTTAAAAATCATTACAGCCATTATTGGAAATGCTCTGCAGACATGCGTTGTTTAGCAAATCCGCCGCTTGAATGTTGAGGATTTCATTACAGCTTGCGTTGATCACTTGTATATAACTTATGCTTTAAACTACCCACAAATAAAGAGTCAAAACCCAGTGCTAATTATACGTCCCCCGAAAATGTTATACGCTGTAGTAATTGAGTTACCTGCCGTATGCACTGTTGAAAGCACCCAAGTGTAATTTCCTCTTCAGTCTACTGTGGAAAGAACCCTCTGAGTGTCAACTCAATATAACGGTCAGAATTTATCGTGTCTTGAAAATTAATCGTCACTATTCTTGTTTCATTAGTGAGACATCAGACACCAATTCTGGTGGTGCAAAGTGGAGCTCCAAGAGTTAGTTTTGGGTTTCCAATACCGGTTACTTTGGGCATTTACCCACCCGTTCAAACGAAACCGCGCCTTATTAGTGTATTTACTGACCAAAGCAACGAATTTCAGTAGTGTGTTGTAGCAGCTTGAACTTCACACTTCTGTTACGTTATACGGTCTAAACTCCAGTTCTCCCGCAGCGAAACATCGTCTTGGTGCGCAAGTTTCACTAAGGATTTCCTCGGGCATTTCTCTAGTCATTTTTTAATATCCTGGAGCTTTTTCATCCGTTAGATCTGTTGGTTCCCTAACAGCTTTTGGAGGTTTAACATTGGAGCGACACGTTTTAATTTATTCACATTTCTTCTTGTTTTGTCACGGGTTGGAACTCGCGCACCGGGAAGAACCTTATCGATATTCCAGACCAAACGAGTTGACAGCGAGGTTGGAGTCGCATAGCCGTGATCTGACATTTCTGGAGATGGTGGACTCGCATCCCACCGTCTGCAGTCCTAAAGATCGTTTTCGTGGTTTCCCACTTTCACTGTAGGCAGGTGCTGGGGCTGTATCTTAATTGAGGCAACGGCCACCACCATTGCAATCCCAGCCCATCGAAGTTTCATTGGGACAGTAAAGCACTTGTAGAATAAGGAGTTCCAGACGACAAAGAAAAAGGAAGAAATAAGGAAAGCGATATCCAACTTCACAGAACCTGGTCTCGACTTAATTGCAGGGCAGATGACCGAAGTCTCCAGGGAGATGGTTGAATAAAATCATATGTGTAACAGCATTTGGAATAACGGATACTGGGGGAACATTGGAGCACATCAATTACAACTCCCTTGTTTAGTAAAGATAAAGCATGTTCCTGTTGAAAACATACTACTATCTTATTGAGACAATACACGACAGAGAAATTCTTCTGAGTATGGTTAATGAATGTCTGGGATACTTTCTTTTAGCGAAATACCAAGAATAAGGGATCTCATGAACAGGTGTATCACAGCAGACAACCAAATGAGAAATGTTGAGAATTTAATACCCTTTTTGAACTGTGTTAAATGAAAGAAGCTTGAAGAAACGGGATTACCTGAATACCTCATCAGAAATTCATACAGTATACTCAGAAGAAGTAAATAATTACACCAGATAACACAATCTCGATTCCCTTTGAATTTCAAAAAAATGCGTCTGTTGCCAGTTTAAGGGGAGTATATCATCCATAGAGAGTATATAATAAGAAAACGGTTGTGTTTAAATTGGTGGATGAGTATTATTCTGATACACCACACATCACACAGGAACAGAAGTCGAATGGAACTAACAGTGGGAGTGAACGAGAAAGGAAGAAATTTGGCCTTTAGATTAACAGGAAGACTGAGGTCATGGAAAGAGATAGAATGAACTTACTCCCGAAAGAAACTCACTGGTAAGATGTGAAGTGACGGATCACCTTTCATACTTAATTTCTATGTTTAAAAGAGCGGAACACCACCGAGGAATAGAACCCTTATCGAAATCGACAGTCGCCTGGCGAGGTCACGCTCTGAGATTCTTCAGGGCTCTGGCGTTCAAGTTTTCTGAGAAGAAATGTGGCCAATTAGGACAGAAATCAGACTCTCGATGTATAAGAGATTTCGAAGGAACGAATACTTCATATAAATGCTACCTAATCTGTTTCAATACTAGTCAGGCGTCCACATATTACCAAGGAACCTGCAGTTATTTCGAAATATTGCCTGACGGAAAGCGAATAGTCTGAAAAGAAAATTAAAAAGATATCTCACTAAGTGTCAATGAAATAAGAAATGACGTATGGCTTTTAGTGCCACGATGTGTCCGAGGACTCCAGCTCGCCAGGTGCAAGTCTTTTGATTTGACTCCCCTAGGCGACCTGCGCGTCGTGATGGGGATGAAGTGATGATGAAGACGACAGATACACCCAGTCCCCGTGCCAGGGGAACTAAGCAATTATGGTTAAAATTCCCCAACCTGCCAGGAATAGAACCCGGGACCCCTATGACAAACGTCCAGCACGCTAACCATTTAGCCATGGAGCCGGACAGTATCAATGAAGACCAAAAGTGACACAGAACATGAGTAAGCGAAGTGGACGAAGTGGTATAGGAAAAATGAACGAACGCTCTGCCACTTGATCCGAGATGGGAAAGTCGGAGAAGAAATGTGGTGTCAAAGGATTGGTCACCAAATTTCAACTGTGAAGGCAGAAGTATTGGTGATTATTTAATAAGGCATGGTATTTTACTCATAAACTATGTAAATGAGATTGAGTGTTATCCTTCTGATGAAATGAGCAGAGTTATGGCATGGAAGGAAATGTGTTTCCGTGAAAGACGACGATAGAGTGATAAAAAGCGAATGGGGTTGACGTAACTTGAAGATAACATGTTTTAGAGGAGCGCGACAAAAGCTACTATCTGTGCTCGTAAACACGAGATTTTGGTACAAACATATGATACCTCAAGTTAAATTCTAATTTTGTCTCATTCATATAAACGGAGCACTGAGATACCTTCAACGTCCAGTACACCATGTGGTCCACGAGTATTCTATACCACAAGGTGTTCTGCCAATCATTCTTGCTACTTTCATGTCTGTTACTTCTAACTTATGAAGAAGATGTCCTGAGTCCACCCAGCTTTCCCTCCCGTAAAGCAAAGTTGGTCTGAAAAGAGACCGATGTAAGATAGTTTCGTCTGGAAGATGACTTCCTTCGAACAGAATACTGCTGATCGCAACTGCGAGCTTACTGCATTAGCTTTACGACACCTTGATTCAATCTCACTATATTACCACTATATTACCATCCAGGGAGAACACACAACTCAAATACTTGAAATTATCGACCGGTTCTAGCTTTGTATCAACTATCTGACATGCAATTCTGTTGAATTTCTTACCTACTGACATCGATTTAGTCTTCGAGAGGCTAATTTTCAGACCATACTCATTACACCTCTTTTCATGTTCCAAGATATTAGACTGCAGGCTTTCGGCACAATCTGTCATTAAGACCAAGTCGTCAGCATAGGCCAGACTGCTTACTACATTTCCACCTAACTGAATCCCTCCCTGCCATTTTATATTTTTCAGCAGATGATCCACGTAAACTACGAACAGCAAAGGTGAAAAGATTGCAGCCTTGTCTAACCCCTGTAAGTAACCAGAACCAAGAACTCATTCTACCATCAATTCTCACTCCAGCCCAATTGTCAACATAAATGCCTTTGATTGATTTTAATAATCTACCTTTAATTCCATAGTCCCCCAGTATAGCGAACATCTTTTCCATCGGTACCCTGTCATATGCTTTCTCTAGATCTACGAAAGATGAACACAACTGCCTATTCCTCTCGTAGCATTTTTCAATTACCTGGCGCATACTGACAATCTGATCCTGACAGCCTCTCTGTGGTCTGAAACCACACTGGTTTTCATCCAACTTCCTCCACGACTAATCGCACCCTCCCTTCCAAGATACCAGTGAATACTTTGCCTGGTATACTAATCAATGAGATACCTCGATAGTTGTTGCAATCCTTCCTGTTTCCTTGCTTATAGATAGGTGCAATTACTGCTTTTGTCCAATCTGAAGGTACCTTACCAACACTCCATGCTAATTTTACTACTCTATGAAGCCATTTCATCCCTGCCTTCCCACTATACTTCACCATTTCAGGTCTCATTTTATATATTCCTGCTGCTTTATGACAATGGAGTTTATTTACCATTATTTGCACTTCCTCAAGCGTAATTTCACCACCATCAGTTTGCTCCTCCCCATGAGCTTGGCTGTTCGCAACACCACCATGTTCATTTCCTTTTACATTGATATGTTCAAAATATTCCCTCCACCTCTTCAGTGATTCCCTGGGATCTATTATGAGTTCACCTAAATTACTCAAACACTGCTCATTTCCTTTTTCCCTCCCTTCCTAAGTTTCTTTATTACTGTCCAGAAAGGTTTCCCTGCTGCTTGACCTAGCCTTTCCAGATTATTACCAAAATTTTCCCATGACTTCTTTTTGGATTCAACAACTGTTTGCTTCGCTCTGTTTCTTTCATCTACACACAAATCCCTGTCTGCCTCGGCCCTTGTTTGGAGCCATTTCTGATAAGCCTTCTTTTTACGTTTACAAGCTGTTCTCACTCCATCATTCCACCGAGATGTTCGCTTTTTCCCTTCTTTACACACGGTTGTTCCTAGGCATTCCCTTGATGATTCTACCACAGTATCCCTGTATGCCACCCATTCACTTTCTATATCCTGAACCTACTTACTGTCCACTGTTCGAAATTTCTCACTAATCATATCCATGTACTTCTGTCTAATTTCCTCGTCCTGGAGATTTTCTACCGTTATTCGTTTGCAGACAGATTTCACTTTCTCCACCCTAAGCCTAGAGATACTTACTTCACTACAGATCAGATAGTGGTCTGCATCATCGAAAAATCCCCGGAAAACTCGTACATTCCTAACAGGTTTCCTGAATTCAAAGTCGGTTAAGATATAATCTCTTATGGATCTGGTACCTCTAGCCTCCCATGTGTAGCAGTGAATAGCCTTATGCTTGAAGAATGTATTCGTAACTGCTAATCACATACTAGCACAGAAGTCCAGCAAACGCTTCCCATTCCCATTAGCTTCCATATCATCCCCACATTTACCAATCACCCTGTCGTATCCTTCAGTTCTACTCCTAACTCTCGCATTGAAATCGCCCATTAGCACTATTCTGTCCTTGCTGTTGACCCTGACCGCGATGTCACTCAATGCTTCATAAAACGTGTCAACTTCATCCTCATCTGCACCCTCACATGGTGAATACACGGACAGAATTCTTGTCCTAATTCCTCCAACTGCCAAATCTACTCACATCATTCTCTCATTTACGTGCCTAACAGAAACTATGTTGAGTGCAATGGTATTCCTGATAAAGAACCCTACCCCAGACTCTGCCCGTCCCTTTCTAACACCCTTCTATTACACTTTATAATCTCCTATCTCTTCCTCATTTTCTCCCCTTACCCGAATATCACTTACTACTAGCACATCCAGATGCATCCTCTTTGCTGACTCAGCCAGTTCTACTTTCATTCTTCCATAAGCCCCATTAATATTGATAGCTCCCCATCGAATTCCATTTCGTTCGCCAAGTTGTTTCGGAGTAGTCCCTCGCCTGTCAAATGAGAGTGGAACTCCGTTACTCCCATAGGTCCGACCATAGGGACCACCGGTGGATTGTATAGTCCTAGCCGCCTGAGCACAAGGAGGGCCATGACTCAGAATATATCCGAGATGCCCACTTCCATTCCATAGCAACTGGTTTCCCGACTCTCAGGACCACTTACTAGGCCACTCAGCCGTTGCCCATGGTTCACGAACTAGGACGTGACTACAGTAACCTACACCATGAACCATGCTAAATCAATTACTTCAAGAATTTGTACTACAGCAGCGATATATATTTTTGACATAACATAGAACAGCAGAAGTAAAGTATCATTGGGGACTTCCCTAAAATCTGTCCGTCTTCATCACTGCAGGATGAATATGATAATGCAAAAATGTATATGAAAGTCAGAACACCTAACTGAAGTTGCGCTACGACGTACATTTCCACAGGGTCTGTACATGAGGCAATCCTGAAGATATGAATGGCATTTTAGTATGATTTGTCTGAATGTTGAAATCAAGCGCAGTACAACATCAGGCATATTATTCCTCGTTATTTAGTGATAAGGGCTGCGCGGCTCAGTAGGTGAGGATCCATGTGTTCGTGTGAAACAGCCGTACAAGCACATCAGCGGCTTAAACAGGGGTCGAATCAGAGACATAAGAAATTCAAACGCTTCCTACTATTGGTGGGATGATTGAATACTTTTAATAATCAAATAACCTCCATCCAATTATTTAAATAATCGAACAAATGATCAAATAAAATAATCGAATTAGTTTCAAATAGCATTCAGTTGTATCGCATAGAATATTCTGATGCGTAATGAATCAATTTTTCGGTTTAAGTGTGTCGAATGTGTAATCCATTGAAATAAGCGAATAGGTGAACTCTTATAAATAATTGAAATACGCCTTTTTCCAAACATATCTCCAAATGTTGAAACAAAATGAGTGAATTAACTGTCTTGATAACATCACTTTTCATTTGATTGTTTAGAAAGCATTCACTATTCAATTGGCTCATTCATTCAAGTGCAGTTCCGAATGAATAATCGAAAAAATAATCGAAAGGAAAAATTAACAATTCGATTGCCTCAGTAATTCTTATGGAGTTTAAGATGGATAATAAAAAATAATCGAAAAATTATCGAATGGAAAATACAATCGAATAACGGAATAAAATGAAATAATCGAATAAGTGATTATTTTGTATTCGATTATCCCATCACTTCTTCCTAAGGAGACATCGACCGGGCGAGTTGCCGTGCGGTTTGTGGCGCGCGACTGTGAGCTTACATACGGGAGATAGTGGGTTCGAATCCCACTGTCGGCAGCCCTAAAGATGGTTTTCCGTGGTTTCCCATTTTCACACAAGGCAAATGCTGGGGCTGTACCTAAATTATGGCCACGGCCGCTCCCTTCCCACTCCTAGGCCTTTCCTATCCCCTTCGTAGCCAACAGACCTATCTGTGTCGGTGCGACTTAAAGCCACTAGCGAAAAAAGGGAGACATCGTTCGAAGTTGAGGGAGCAGCATGTCCGTCATAGGCAGAATCTGTACGGAACTGTACGAAGAGGATGTAACCAATAAAAAATCAAAGCAAAGTCACCTCGGTACAGGCCATGAAGGCTCTTGGAAGAGTGGAAAGTAAAGGCTTCCACCATTGTTAACCCCGGCACGCGATGGGGTGGAGTGGTTAGCTCTACGAGAGGGCGTAACACACAAATAAAATAATCCGATCGCTAGAAGCACATCGCGTCGAGAGCAGATAGTCATCTCACGAGGATGGTTTGGCCGATCGTGATCATATGTGCCACACTATTACATATTCCTCTTTGTATTTTTTTTACAGTACAGGGTTATTCTAAATTAAACACCTAAAAGTATCAATGAATAATTTCGAAGCTACTGATCGAAATTTATACAGACGCATGTCAAATTTCGTGCCATATCATAAAGTTCTTGACCTAGCCAACAAATTTCGCTCCATATACTCTCCTCCCTCGCCCGGCGGGAAACGTGCTGCAGTCGCCATGAAGCGGTGCGCAGCCCGTGCAGTCCTGTCTGTGGTTTCATGAAAAGAAATGGTAAATTACCGTGCAAAGACGTTTCAGAGCAGACCACCACACGTAAAAATTATCAAAGCATGGTATGATCATTCGTGGAAACATGTGGTGTGGCACACCGGGAGAAAAGACAGGGACGCCCTCGTGTAGCAGACCACGTGGTAGAAGCCGTGAGAGGAGAGTATGCACGAAGTCCGGAGAAGTCTACACCTAGAGCAAGTTTGGATCTGGTAATTCCACGACCTACGGCATGGAGAATTGTACGATGACTGCAGTGTAAGGGGTACAGGTTGCAATTTTGTCAGGCCTTGAGTGCTTGTGGCAAGCGGAAACCGTATGCGTTCCATGTGAACATGATTAACAGGATGGAGGATCACGATAGTTTTCTTCATAAGCTAGTGTTCAGTGATGAGGCGACATTTCACTTTATTGGTACAGAATACCACCAGAATGTGAAGATATGAGCCACACAGAAACCGACGGAATACCTGGAGCACACTCGGGACTCATCAAAACTGAATGTGTTTTTCGCATTATGTTCCGTGAAAGCGTACGGACCATTCTTTATTCATGAGAAGGCTGACTGGCATCGCATATCTAGATATGTTTCAAAACTACTCGATGCAACAACTGCAAGATGATATGGGGGAAAATTTTATTTTCTAACTAAGACCACTCGTGCTTGGATTGGACATGGTGGGAACATAGCTTGGCCACCACGATCTCCCAATTTACCGCAGCTGGATTTTGTCCTGGGGATTACGTGAAAGATAACGTGTACATCCTTCAACGTCTAACAGCTCTCCATGAACTTCGTCAATGGATCAACGCTGCGATTGGTCGGCTGGATCCGGATATCCTCATGCGTATCTCGGACGAAGTTCCGTAGAGATGGGATATCTGCCGAGTGACAAACAGGCAGCCACATTGAACATCTGTAAAATATTTCAAACAAATCTTGGTTTATGCAATGGAAATAAACTACGTAAAATAATTTTGCATACGGAGATATTTAATGTTATTTTCAGGTAACTTATTTAGAATAACCCTGTACATTGCCAATAATTACAGTGTGGATTCCCGGGTTCGATTCCCGGCAGGGTCGGGAATTTTAACTATCATCGGTTTAATTTCTCTGGCACGGGGCTGGATGTATGTGTCGTCTTCATCATCATTTCATCCTCAAAATGACGCGCAGGTCGCCTACGGGAGTAAAATCGAAAGACCTGCACCTCGCGAGACGAACAGTAGTATAAGTGGATGGTTCAGCCACCACTGCCACCGCTGCCTCAACCACATTGACTGTGCTGACTAAGACTGCATGCTTAAACTCACATGACCTTACTAGAGTGGTTGGCTAAGAGAGTGCTCTTAGGCGGATGGCTAGGACTTTATCCTTAACCTCACTACGTGTTAACGCTTAACCTGACAGACCCAGGGTTGGACCCTACACTTAAGGGCCTGAGTCCTAAATTCGATGCCAAAAAAATCTTGACTCAACTGCTAACGTGATTATAGTGTAAGCGTAACATTACAGGCACGGATTTGACTCCAAGCTTAACCTCACAGGTCTTGGATTCGACCCTAGGCTTAAGGGCGTTAGCATTACAGACCTAAGGATGCTAGCTTAACCCAACTACCAACATGATTATGGTCAAGAGTGCTAGGTTAACCCACGCATTTGACGCCAGGTTTAACTTTACAAGGGCGTTACAACCTCAAGTTTGAGGCTCAATCTAACTAGACGAGATGAGACACGTTCCGGGGACTTTGATGCTGAGATTGGTGGAAGCTGACGGCTACACATAGGACTAGGGATATGGTGTAAGGTGTAATACGAATGCTTTATTCATAGGGGGTGTAATTTTGGGAAGCATATTTGAAGTTCTAAAACGGAGATTGAGTCTCAACTAAAATATAACTACTGCGGGGCTACATTTCGGCACTTTGGCGACTCTAAAACGTATTTAGTAGGACGCAAAGCCAATATTATTAACCCACACAGAGATTAGATCGCGTCTCGGTGGGGGAACCTTTTGGCTGCTAAAGTCAAGTCGTCACAGGAAAAGTAGTTGTTAGGAGTTTTAGCTGAGACGTGAAATAGGAAGTTCATTGTTGTTCTATAAATTTTAGCCTAGCATGCACATACCAGCAAAAAATAACTCCACGGGCCAGTTGAGTAGCTTTGGAAGTATTTGCTGACACAGGGAACACAAAGTTCGTTGTTTCTACAAGTTCGCAACTTATGTACAATCACGCAGGAAAACCTGACCTATCTTCGTACTGAATACCAAATATAATTCGTAAAAAAGAATGTGGTGCCGGAATTTAGCCCTGCAGGGTTTCGCGTATTATCAGAATTTCTGAATACAGAATAAAATCCCTACCTACATTTCACGCTCGATACCCCTGCAGGCCAAACGTTGCGCTGACCAAGAGCAATTGCGCAAGATGGAGGCTATACACGGGGTATTATGGAGACAGCTGGTCCAGAGGCAACTGCACAAGATAGCAGCTATACATAAGCACTTATGGAGAAACCTGGCCTAGGGGAGACATAGGATTTAATTAGACACCTAAGGGTGATTGCGCAAGATGGCGGCATAACACGGGCTTTTATGGAGAAAGTTGGCCAAGCGGCTACTGCGCAAGATGGCAGTTATTAATAGGCTCTTATGGAGAAGCCTGCCACAGGGGAGCCTAAGACTTAATGTGACGGTCTAGGGGCACATGCGTAAGATAGTGGCTATACATAGGCTTTTATGGAGAAAGCTGGCACAGGGTAGACATAGGATTTAAGGAGACGACCTAGGGGTGACTGCGTAAGATGGCGGCAGCGTACAACTTCCTAGTGCTACGGACCCCGAGGCAAGATCGTTGCTATACATTGGTTATATCAGACTAAATTTAAGGAGATGGGCCAGGAGCTAATGGTGATACATTGTTCTCATGGGCCTAACTCTACAGAGTTGTTTCGGAGGTTCACAACTTGTGACATATGACCTATTAGTTTGATCAACCTTGTATTCGAGAAATGAAAGGGCTACTATGCAAGACGACCGCCATACTGTATTCGTATAGGCCTTAAATAGAGGGCTGCCTCAGGGGCCCAAAACTTGTAACTTACAACCTATTAGATTGATCAGTCTGATATTCGGGAAACTGGGACAAGGGCCGCTATGCAAGATTGCTGCTATACTCTATTCGTATAGACCTTAAAAAGAGGGCGACCTCAAGGACTCACAACTTGTAACTTATGACCTATTAGTTTGATCAGCCTGAAATTCGAGAAATGAGGCAAGGGCTACTATGCAAGGTAACTGATATACTCTATTCGTATAGACCTTAAAAAGAGGGCTGCCTCAAGGACTCACAACTTGTGACTTATGACCTATTAGTTTTATCAGCCTGACATTCGAGAAATGAGGCAAGTGCTGCTATGCAAGGTAACTGATATACTCTATTCGTATAGACCTAACTAGAGAGCTGCCTCAGGGGCTCACAACTTGTAACTAATGACCTATTAGTTTTAGTAGCCTAACTTTCAGCAGCTGAGGAAAGTGCTAATATTCAAGATGGCTGCTATACTGTATTCTCATGGACCGAACACTAGAGAGGGGCTTACAACTTGTAACTTATGGCCTATTAGTTGGCTGGTATACTGTATTCTCATGGACCGAACACTAGAGAGGGGCTTACAACTTGTAACTTATGGCCTATTAGTTGGCTGCTATACTGTATTCTCATGGACCGAACACTAGAGAGGGGCTTACAACTTGTAACTTATGGCCTATGAGTTGGCTGCTATACTGTATTCTCATGGACCGAACACTAGAGAGGGGCTTACAACTTGTAACTTATGGCCTATTAGTTGGCTGCTATACTGTATTCTCATGGACCGAACACTAGAGAGGGGCTTACAACTTGTAACTTATGGCCTATTAGTTGGCTGGTATACTGTATTCTCATGGACCGAACACTAGAGAGGGGCTTACAACTTGTAACTTATGGCCTATTAGTTGGCTGCTATACTGTATTCTCATGGACCGAACACTAGAGAGGGGCTTACAACTTGTAACTTATGGCCTATGAGTTGGCTGCTATACTGTATTCTCATGGACCGAACACTAGAGAGGGGCTTACAACTTGTAACTTATGGCCTATTAGTTGGCTGCTATACTGTATTCTCATGGACCGAACACTAGAGAGGGGCTTACAACTTGTAACTTATGGCCTATTAGTTGGCTGCTATACTGTATTCTCATGGACCGAACACTAGAGAGGGGCTTACAACTTGTAACTTATGGCCTATTAGTTGGCTGCTATACTGTATTCTCATGGACCGAACACTAGAGAGGGGCTTACAACGTGTAACTTATGGCCTATTAGTTTTATCGCCTAAATGTTGGCAACTGAGGCAGGGGTTGCCAGGCAAGATAGGTGTTGTACATCGGTTATATTAGACTAACTTTAAGGAGCTGGGCTATCGCTCATCCTTCTATCCAGCTACCCTTCATAAATTAAGTCTTTTTTTTACTAGGGGCTTTACGTCGCACCGACACAGATAGGTCTTATGGCGACGATGGGATAGGAAAGGCCTAGGAGTTGGAAGGAAGCGGCCGTGGCCTTAATTAAGGTACAACCCCAGCATTTGCCTGGTGTGAAAATGGGAAACCACGGAAAACCATCTTCAGGGCTGCCGATAGTGGGATTCGAACCTACTATCTCCCGGATATAACTGAAGTCTAGCACAGGACCTAGTGGAGGTACATGAGCTTTATGGCATTAACTTGAGGAGAGCATTGCCAGGACTTTTTCGAGTATTGGGCTAATGCGGGGGTTTTTATCCCCCTAACCGGTTACCCTTCCTAACATCAGTGTAGCGCAGGGGCTCTTGCATATACATAGACTCATATGGGACTAAACCTGGGGGAGAGCTGCACTATGACTCTCGAGGAAGGATAGTCGCTCAAAGCTAAAAGCATAATCAGAATGATGAGATGTAGAAAAACATACAATATTGTTATAACCTAACTTTTTAATCCTGTTAGAAGTGATAAAGTTCATTCAGTGTAGGATTACAAAATGCTGAACCGAGAAATAATCGTGCTACACACATGATTAGGGAATGGGACCCAGTGGTCACGTCTTTTCAGAAGGGCAAAAGGATGAAAGGACTCTTCCTCCTCACCCCGCCCCGCTCCTCCTAGGGATAAAGGGCTAATGAGCTAAATGGCTAATGTGCTAATAGAGTAAAGCGCTAATGGGCTAAAAATGCTAAAGGGCCAATGGGCTAAAGTGCTAATGGGCTAAAGGGCAAAAGGGCTTATATTTTTGTAGCATGTAGGGTGCTTCTCCTCTTTTTATCCGCGGCTTGACACCGGCTCTACAGTTAGAGGCGGAGTTAACACGCTAAGGGAGGGGGGGAGAATGTTGGAAAATTGTCTGTACCAATATAGCTGCTCGATCCACTATATGCTACAGAAGGATGCAAACATTTTAGAGGAGAGTTCAGGAACGCTTACAACGCTCAACACCATGAAGCCGCATGCAATGTAGCTTCATCGAAAAGAAAATACAAAGAGCTCAACCGTATTCAAGTAATAAGAGATTTATTTTTTAAAAGTGCACAACAGCGAGAGATTTTTAATTCTCCCTTGTTGTCTAGGCCTGCTGCAAGTCCTGTTACTAAGCACACATTTCGAGATGAAGGGAAGCAGCATGATGATAATGATGAAAATGATGAGGATGCTGATAATAATAGTGATGATACAGGAAAAGGAGAAGAAGAAAATGAAGATCTCAATGTTTCTTTGCGCCATTAGAGCTTTATGATTTTACTTCATTTTTTAAGCCTACTACACGTTCTGTCGCTGTGCAAACATCTCAAGAAGAGATGTAAGATGAAGTCAAAGAAGGTTTCAACGCTTCTTTGCTATCAAAACAAGTTAGGTCTTTACCTGGAAACGCTATTGCAGAAGCACGTATTACATCAAAACAAGTCCCTATACATCAACTGTCTGCTTGCAGGCTCAAAGTTCACAACAAGCCTCTGTTACCCCATGTAGACATAAGATACTCTAAAGACCCGAACGTACTCGTAAAACGTTTACAACTGCTAAGAGCCTATCAAGATGCTGGTTACACAGAGTAAAAAGCAGATATTTTTGAAATAGAGCAAGAATTAAGTCATGTGCTTATTATTGAGCAATAGCTCTTCAAAGTGAAGACCTTACCTGCGGGTGCTCTCTCTCGACAGTACAAAAACCTAAACACCTTCCTACATTCCCAGGCCTCACTCTCACCCTCACCTAAGTCATCCATCTGT
The DNA here is from genome assembly GCF_040414725.1 of Anabrus simplex. Taxonomy (NCBI): domain Eukaryota; kingdom Metazoa; phylum Arthropoda; class Insecta; order Orthoptera; family Tettigoniidae; genus Anabrus; species Anabrus simplex. The sequence goes on along the minus strand of NC_090266.1, from coordinate 41,538,815 downwards.
ATCATATATTGGATCGAATAGCTATATTGGTACAGACTATTTTCCAACATCCTCCCTTCCTTAGCGTGTTAACTACGCCTCTAGCTGTAGAGCCGGTCTCAAGCCCCGGATAAAGACCGGAGAGGCACCCTAAATACTACAAAAATGTAGGCCCTCTTGCCCTTTTGCCCTTTAGCCCATTAGCCATTATGCCCTTTAGCCCAGTTAGCTCTTAGCCTATTAAGGCATTACCCTATTAGCATAATAGCCCTATAGCCTTTAGCCCATTAGCCATTTACCCTAGGAGGAGGAGGGCGCGGTGAGGAGGAGAAGGAAGTCTCCCTTCATCCTTTTGTCCTTCTGATAAGACGTGACCCCTGGGTTCCATTCCCTATCATGTGTGTAGCACGATTCTTCTTCGGTTCAGGATTTTGCAATCCTACACTGAATGAACTTTATCACTTCTAACAGGGTTAAAAGGTTATGTTATAACACCATTGTATGTTTTTCTACATCTCATCATTCTGATTATGCTTTTAGCTTTGAGCGACTATCCTTGCTCGAGAGCCATAGTGCAGCTCTCCCCCAGGTTTAGTCCCATATGAGTCTATGCATATGCAAAAGCCCCTGCGCTACACTGATGTTAGGAAGGGTAACCGGTTAGGGGGATAAAACCCCCCGCATTTGCCCAATACTCGAAAAAGCCCTAGCAATGCTCTCCTCAAATTAATTCCATAAAGCTCATGTATCACCACTAGCTCCTGTGCTAGACTTAAGTTATGAAGGGTAGCTGGTTAGAAGGATGAGCGATAGCCCAGCTCCTTAAAGTTAGTCTAATATAACCGATGTACAACACCTATCTTGCCTGGCAGCCCCTGCCTCAGTTGCCAACATTTAGGCGATAAAACTAATAGGCCATAAGTTACAAGTTGTAAGCCCCTCTCTAGTGTTCGGTCCATGAGAATACAGTATAGCAGCCAACTAATAGGCCATAAGTTACAAGTTGTAAGCCCCTCTCTAGTGTTCGGTCCATGAGAATACAGTATAGCAGCCAACTAATAGGCCATAAGTTACAAGTTGTAGCCCCTCTCTAGTGTTCGGTCCATGAGAATACAGTATACCAGCCAACTAATAGGCCATAAGTTACAAGTTGTAAGCCCCTCTCTAGTGTTCGGTCCATGAGAATACAGTATACCAGCCAACTAATAGGCCATAAGTTACAAGTTGTAAGCCCCTCTCTAGTGTTCGGTCCATGAGAATACAGTATAGCAGCCATCTTGAATATTAGCACTTTCCTCAGCTGCTGAAAGTTAGGCTACTAAAACTAATAGGTCATTAGTTACAAGTAGTGAGTCCCTGAGGCAGCTCTCTAGTTAGGTCTATACGAATAGAGTATATCAGTTACCTTGCATAGCAGCACTTGCCTCATTTCTCGAATGTCAGGCTGATAAAACTAATAGGTCATAAGTCACAAGTTGTGAGTCCTTGAGGCAGCCCTCTTTTTAAGGTCTATACGAATAGAGTATATCAGTTACCTTGCATAGTAGCCCTTGCCTCATTTCTCGAATTTCAGGCTGATCAAACTAATAGGTCATAAGTTACAAGTTGTGGGACCCTGAGGCGACCCACTAATTAAGGTCTATACGAATAGAGTATAGCTGTTATCTTGCATAGTAGCCCTTACCTCAGTCCCTCGAAAGGCAGCTCTGTGGAGTTAGGCCTATAAGAACAATGTATCACCATTAGCTCCTGGCCCATCTCCTTAATGTTAGTCTGATATAACCAATGTATAGCAACGATCTTGCCTCGGGGTCCCCAGCACTAGGAAGTTGTACGCTGCAGCCATCTTACGCAGTCACCCCTAGGCCGTCTCCTTAAATCCTATGTATCTCCTGTGCCAGCTTTCTCCATAAGAGCCTATGTATAGCCACTATATTACGCGTGTGCTCCTGGCCCGTGGTGGAGTTATTTTTTCTGATGTGTGCATGCTAAGCTAATATGTAAAAACAACAATGAACTTCCTATTTCATGTCTCAGCTAAAACTCCTAACAAGTACTTTTCCTATTACGACCTGACTTCAGCAGCCCAAAGGTTCCCCCACCGAGACTCGATCTAATCTCTGTGTAGGTTAATAATATTGGCTTTACGTCCTACTAAATACGTTTTAGATTCGCGAAAGTGCCGAAATTTAGCCCCGCAGTAGTTCTATTTTAGTTGAGACTCAATCTCCGTTTTAGAACTCAAAGATGCTTCCCAATATTACACCCCCTATGAATAAAGCATTCGTATTACACCTTACACCATATCCCTAGTTCTGTGTGTAGCCGTCAGCTTCCACCAATCTCAGCATCGAAATGCTTGGATCATGTCTTATCTCGTCTAGTTAGGTTGATACTCAAACTTAAGGCTGTAACGCCCTTGTAAAGTTAAGCCCCGCATCAAATGCATGGGTTAACCTAGCACTCTTCACCATAATCACTTTGGTAGTTGGGTTAAGCTAGCATTCTTGGGTCTGTAATGCTAATGCCCTTAAGCCTAGGGCCGAATCCAGGACCTGTGAGGTTAAGCTTGGAGTCAAATCTGTGCCTGTAAGGTTACGCTTACACTATAATCACGTTAGCAGTTGAGTCAAGACTTTTTGGTATCGAATTTAAGAGTTAGGCCCTTAAGAGTAGAGTCGAACCCGGGGTGCGTCAGGTTAAGCCTGAACACGTAGTGAGGTTAAGGGTGAAGTCTTAGCCATCCGCCTAAGATCACTCTCTTAGCCAACCACTCTAGTAAGGTCATGTGAGTTTAAGCATGCAGTCTAAGTCAGGATAGTCAATGTGGTGGAGGCCTCGTTCAGGGGGCCAGCGGTGGCGGTGGCGGCTGAACCATCCATTTATACTACTCCGAACATGTCCTCGGACACTCCCGGCAATAAAAGCCGTACGCCATTAATTACAGTGTGGATTGTGTGTACATCGGCTAATCTGCAGGCTACAATTGACACTTGGCTTCTAGGCTTCAGGGATGCAATGAAAGACGTGAATACGTAGTATGTGACGAAAGGCACAATATTGTTTTTTGGATGAATCGTGCCTATCCTCAGGCGAAAATGATGGAATGACGTGTGTTCGCAGACTACAGGGGCATAGGTTTCTGGTGGAGTGTATTCGCATCAGCCAATTTACAGAAACACTTGGCATTCTGGTGTGAACTGTCGTCAGGTACGACAGACGATCCGGCGAGTGATTCAGTAGCAAATGCCACTATGGCAAGCCATAGAGTGTATATGTCTCTGCTAAGACCCCAAAGAGAGTATGGTTTCAGTGTGTGGAATCCATACCAGGATTATTCAGAGGCTGATCGCTCTTCCACATCTTTAATAGATTTCCAATGCGTTATTTCAACAGGTCAGCGCCAACAGTTTTGATAGGGTAGATCAAGGGAGACTACTGATGAAAATGAGGGCAGACAAAAAAGCGATTGAACGGAAAGAGAACACAACTTAGATAACTAGAATAGGCGGAGCATTATCTGATTCAGTAATACCGGAAGGGGGTTCCTGCAAAGCAGTATTATGGTACCTTTATGTTTTCTTAAATATAACAATTATTATATGACTAATGAACTGAAATCACAGTTATAGCTGTTTGCGGATAGTATTTCACTGTGCACAGTGATAAATGAGATACAGGATTGTGAGCGATTACAAGAAGACCTCGACAATGTTCTGTGATGGAAAGTAGACAATGGTATGATGATAAACAAGTTATAAGGTCAAGTTGTAACTTTCGGCAAGAGGAAGCGACCTCTTAGTTTTAATTACTATGCTGATGGAGTGAATCTATCCCATGGGGAACACTGTAAGTACCTAGGTGTAAATATAACGAAAGATCTGGATTAAATTCTTCGAGAACTGGAAACAATCCAAAGAAAGCAGCTCGGTTTGTTATGGGTGATTTCTGATATAATAGTAGCGTTACGAAAATGTTGCTAAGTTTGGACTGGGAAGACTTGGGAGAAAGGTGTTTTTTTGTTGTTTTTTTTTTTTTGCTTTACGTCGCACCGACACAGATAGGTCTTATGGCGACGATGGGACGGGAAAGGGCTAGGAGTTGGAAGGAAGCGGCCGTGGCCTTAATTAAGGTACAGCCCCAGCATTTGCCTGGTGTTAAAATGGGAAACCACGGAAAACCATTTTTACGGCTGCCGACAGTGGGGTTCGAACCTACTATCTCCCGAATCCTGGATACTGGCCGCACTTAAGCGACTTCAGCTATCGAGCTCGGTTTGGGAGAAAGGAGACGAGCTGCTCGACTAAGTGATAGCGAGGAATTACTTTAATAGGCGACGCGCTGTTGGTGGGGGGGTAAGGGAATGGAGGAGCGGAAAGGAACTGGCCACCCTACCGCACGTTAACTCCGGCTCTGGAACACCTCTGCGGAGGTTCGGACCTGCCTTCGGTCAGAATAACCCTTACCTATACTTAAGACGTGTACGTATACTTGCGAACTGTAAAATATTGTAGATACTATTACAGATAATAGATTGTAATTAGTCTGTTAGTATGAAAGAGGAACAGGACAATGCTTTCCTATACATGTTAATTTTCTGTAATAAATCGCCTATCATAAATAAAGACAAAGGAATCCGAAAATACCATTCAATATTTGGGAGTGATGTTAACAGACAAAATCCGTTTTGACCCATAGAGGATTATAATACCTCGTAGGGAAGACCTTGAAAACCTGACATCAACAACAATACTACGTTCGGATCAGAAATTAAATATCGTTAACCAAACTAATATACTCCTTCACCGTTGCACCAGTGACTATCGGCTTTTTCTTAGAGTGACGTAGACTAGATTATTCGACGTTCTGTTAGAGAGATGCTTATCTTACCAGTCGATATCCCCAGTAGTATGTTGTATTCAAGGAGAAAAGCCAGAGGACAAAATTTAAATCGAGCTGCATGGGAAGCCATCCTTTAGCACTTTAGTGTCTGTATAGCGTTAATGAGAGGTAATAATGCACACGCTCATGCAGTTAGGATGTTGCAAGATGAGTTAAAAACTTCATGGGATAGCCTTAACTTTCCTCCACCATCAGAAATGACAAAGTCGTCTGTGATCAAATTTCAGGAAGGACTGCGTTACCGCGAATCTGAAACTCGGAAGAGGTAAGTTATTTTGCTGCAACATAAGAGCGTGGTGCCCGAGGTTAACGAGAACGGGTTATCCACTTCAGAATGTGTGACTTGTTAAAGATGAATGCAAATGTTGCTGCAGTTCAACCGTGGAATCCTCATTCGGAACTCACGTCATAACTGACGCCCTGAGGGAGAGGTCTAGTCAGTAGATGAGGAAATGTCCTGCCTTGCTTTGAATGGATCACTTCTGAGGACTGACATAATAGTGCATTCTACTATTACAAAGCGAGATGTAATTGTGGATGCAACAATAAGATTTCAGTTGGAAAATTAACTGGATGCAGATTCACATCAAGAAAAGAGGAGTATTTATGAACACACGGGGAATTTCTTCAATAATAAATATCACTTGGAGTCAATCGAGGTTTATGGTCTTTTATTAGAAGCTCGCGATACCATACCAAGGATTTCTTGAAGATTTTAGAAAGACATTCGGCTTACCATCCTGTCTTAGAGATGAGATTATACTGACGATGCTGAAGAAATCCTGTCAAATCTTAAATCACCATCCCAATCCAAATAGTTGATTTCGATTTCCTATAGCTGTTATATAAAATTTCTTTGAGTATACTAAGTCATACGAGGTTACCTTTGTTCGAAGAGAATTTTGTAAAATAAAACATTAATATATGCCAATGAATGTTCGTACAGGGGAGACTGAAGTTAAGTGGTTATCAAAAGTTTTAAAAAGGGAGAATTGTATCATTCAGCTGATTCCGTTTGGTGTTTCTTATAACAGTATGTCTTTATACATTATATGGGAGTAGATGCTAACGTGCAGCCCCAAATGCTAGGGAATCTGCCACCTGGGCGACTGTCCTAAATGCTCATCAGTAGTAATTGATTGATACCATCGTATGCGGCGCAGAGCTGAAGCCGATTTAAGAACTCTCCGCACATGCCTTGTTCTTATCGACTTGATCCAATTCGCTAAACAAAGGGAGATGGTGTCACTGAATGTAGGTTTAGCCCCTTAGAAGCCCGAGTTGAGCAATTACTATGGAACCATTTCGAACATTGAAGGTAACGAATTACAAACCAATCGCCCTCAGGCAAACCACTGACACTTTTACTGGCATCTACTGTAGACTACCTGATCAAAAGTACCAGTACACCCCTGCACTCTATTAAATGACACATCGTACCGGTCTGCAAGGAGGCAGGGAGGTTTTCATTGCTCAGTGAAACTACGGAACAGCAGCATAGGTAGGTTAGGTAAGCTTAGTGACTTTCAATACGCGGTAATCATTGGTTACTACATAAGCAAGACATCTCTAACCTCTTAACTGTCAGTGATGTAGTTGCAAAGTGTAAAAGTGAAAGTACCACCACGATTTGGTCGGCCTCATATACTGTCATCCAGGGATCAACGAACATTACATCGTCAACTGTCTACAGAAAGAATCACCACGGAATTTTCAAGCGCTACTGCAAGTACAACAAGCCTCATGACGGTGCGTCGAGTATTAAAAACAAATGGGTTTCAAGGTCGTCAAGCTGTTCCTACACCAAATATTTATAAAAAGTGCCACCTGACGTGGAGTAAAGAGGGCCGCTATTGGACACTAGGACATTGGAAACAGCCAATTTGAAGTGATGAATCACACTATAAATTGCGGTAATATACAGGAAGGATTTTTGTATAGAGAATGCCTGCGGTACACTATCTACATGGATTTTTAATAACAACAGTGAAATTTGGGGGAGGTGACGTAATGGTGTACGGATATTTCTCATGAGATGGACTCGGACCTCTTATAGGACTGTGTGGCAGAAGAATATCCGCATATTTTGAGAGCTTTCGTACTGCTTAGCGTGGAAAATCAGTTCGGTGATGACCATTGTTTATATCTACATGATAACGCTCCGATTCATGAAGTGGCCCCCGTAAACCAATGGGTTAAGGATAATATTTTACAACTTGACTGGCCCACCCAGAGTGCCAACCTAAACCCAGCAGAACACCTAGAGGATGAGATCCCATCATCCAACATCAACACATTCCCCGGCCACGGTTTCATTGTTGGAAGGGGATGCAATATCCATGAAAACGTTCTGACACTTGGTGGAAAGGTTCGCCAATATAGCCAGGACTGTGATAAAGGAAAAAGGCGGACTAACTATGTTACCAGTAAACTCTGTCTTCAGTTTGAGTTGGGCGTCCGGATACTTTTGCCCAGAGAGTGTACATTTTAGTCTAATGGAAAAGTCTAGAATCCACTGGCATATCATTTACTAATTAACAATAGGGGAAAAGTTACTGATACCCCGAGGATAAGGCAGAAGATTGTAACACACCGCTGGTGTAAAATAGAATAGTATGATGATTATGGTGATGATGGTGATTATGATGAGGACTGCGATAATTTACTGGACAGGTGAAATTTATGGTCCGTTACTGGATCAATGTTATGCCGTAATTGAATATGGTGTTCAACTTTAAAACTTTAAGGCAGATATTTGATAGTTTGGTTTCCAACAGCAGCAAATGACTTCCACTTTCTTGCCCATTACCACAACTTTAAATCAAGCAGATCTGATTTACAAAACTATACTAATTTATAACAATTTTAAATTACATGCATGACATTACACGCACACGACTGCCACTGCCGTAGGAAGAATGGCGACCCAAGCCACGCCAAAAGCAGCAGTCCATTTGAGGCACCCTTGCCAACTTTCACCACGGGTGGTGTCTGTCGGGTGCCGCTCCAGTGGGACCTGTTAGAACTAAAACATACCGTCTCAACGTTAGAGCCGACAAGAAGTATCAAGTTCTTCAAAGTGCAACAAAGTAATAAGCATCAACAAATACGATGTAGAATACAAATCACCGAGAGTTACAGCAAAAATATTTAGCAACAGCACAAGAAATTTAAACCATTAATATACATATCTTACACAATAATCCATGCACACAAATAAATAACATAGCTTCCCTGTCCCTTGGATCGCCGGGCGGCACCTTATTCATAAGCAAATCAGAAGTACATAAGGATAAAATCGACAGAACTCCTCAGCTAGAAAAGGAAACAATTAACGGGAAAGACCTACTATCAGCAATGGATTGGTGGAAATATCGGAAACTCCTTTAAGTTTTAAAAGTTAAATGAACAGACAGATATGAGTTTCATGTTTATTTTAGCTCATTATAGTAGAAACTTGAACTTAAAGTTTGATTTATTATTACACTTTTCTTCATAATCGTTACTTCCTAAAGAGTAACACTCTGAAATGCCGCAACATACGTGTATAAAACGCAGCAGTTTTTGACCCGAAAATTTAATTTTACTCTGCATAAATTTCAATATAGTCAACAGCAAAACTGAAGGATAATCTGCAGGCATGGGTCGCGGACGATCAATTAGACGGAGAGAAGATTATATAACCTAAGACCGAAGACATGGTGATTGTACTCTGGGCTAGGGCAGTTGCCTCAGCCGAAATTGTGCCGCGGACGCCCTGCTTTAAGCGTGTTTACAATCTTACATGAAATCTTACCTTATAAAAGATACTGGAAGTGTCGTTCTTCCTGGGTTACACAGGCACTGTATCTGGTAACCACATCCTGGCTGACGCGAGTTCTGCCACTGTAATGTTTCTGATTTCATTCATAATGTTTTCTTTCAGTTCCTCCAATGTGTGAGGATTTGTTCTCGGGTTCATTAGACTAATTGGTGACAGTTCTAATGACAGCTGGAATCGTGTACTCCGTATCTATTTCAGAGGGCTGAGGTGCTGGCCTTCTGATCCCAACTTGGCAGGTTCGATCCTGGCTCAGTCCCGTGGTATTTGAAGGTGCTCAAATACGTCAGCCATGTGTCGGTAGATTTACTGGGACGTAAAGGAACTCCTGCGGGACAAAATAACGGTACCTCGGCGTCTCCGAAAACCGTAAAAACGTAGTTGGTGGGACGTAAAGCCAATAACATTATTATTACCATATCCATTGCGTGACGCGTAAACACGCCATCACTTTGAGTGAAAGACCTGAAACCCCTGTTATTGTGCTAATTTTGCGAGTGATTTATTCGGTAACCGTTCAAGATTCGCACCAATGTCATCTAGCTCTTGATCTGTTAAAACTGTTTTTAATGAGCTCTGAGACAGTAGTTTCAAATTTATTTACAGTTAAGTTACGTGAATCCGTGCTCATGAAGTGGCACTTCACCAGGAAATTGCTGAACAAACGTATCGCGTACACGTCGAGCCAAATCGTACTTAAAATAACGTTTACATACAAAAATACTGTGTTGCAATGATGACATGTTAACAGTGAGATTCAGACTAGCGACTGATGCTTGCGAGGTCGTACATGTGCACGCTGATGCCTGCGCCTCCCATACTGCAGCTTACGTATCGGAGAATAAAAGCTCGTTTGAACGGTCTCAGTGTATACTGTATGAGAGACCCTGTAACTTAGCGTTTCTTTCATTTACAGTCCGACACTCTCAGATACCAACACCACCTCGCATGTGGGACAATCAAATGATATGTAATGATGAATACCTAAGTTCTTTCTTGGCGTTGGGACGAAGTTTGCATAGTTAATTACTTACTGAAACTACTGTGAAGTAATGGTGAAGCAAAAATTTGACTTCTTAGAAAATGCTTTTGGGCGCAGTGAACACTTTACGTTAATTTCCTCTGTTTTCCATACAATGCAACAAGACACGCTGATTAACAATTGGTCATTTACACGTTAGATTTTGTAATTTTCCTTCCGTGCATCATTAATCAAATCTTACGGTGTGTAAACAACTAGGTCATTGCTATCTCGGATTACTGTCAGTTTTATTGATTTTTTCTATTAATGGCCGTGCGGTTAGGGGCGCGCAGCTGTGAGCTTGCATCCGGGAGATAGTGGGTTCGAACCCCACTGTCGGCAGACCTGAAGATGGTTTTTCGTGGTGTCCCATTTTCGCACTAGGCAAATGCCGGGGCTGTGCCTTAATTAAGGCCACGGCCGCTTCCTTCCCACTCATAGGCATTTCCTATCCCATCGCCGCCATAAGACCTATCTGTGTCGGCCCAACATAAAGCAAATTGCTTTTCTCTGTAATTTGCGACCGAGGTTGTCCTGTGGTGCAGCAAATCTCCAGAAATATTTCTCTCAATAACATCCTCTATTTATGATGGCCAATTTTTTGGCAGAATGGTCAGCGTGGAGACCTTGAGTTCAGAAAGTCTCGAGTTCGATTACTGGTCGCGTTGGGGATTTTAGCGACGCCTGACAAATTCTTCTGACTTGAGGAATGGCTACTTGTTGTTATCTGAATACACTTCACCACCAACATAGGTTTGGCGACAGGAAGGGCATCCAGCCGTAAAACAAGGCAGAGTAATTCAGTACCTGAACCCAACTTGGCAGGTTCAATCTCTGCTAAGTTAGATTTAGCATCGGACAAGGCAACCGACCGTAAACTAGGCTTAAATCCACATGCAGAGCCGATCCCAAATAACTAGAAAATGTTGCAAAGAAAAAATACAGCTACAGCCTACTGAGTTTGAATTTCTGCCGGAGTAATACAGATAATAACTTATTTCAAGTCAAGTCAACACAGACACCTCGCAAGGCAGATGTTGGCCGGTCAGATAGCCTTCAGAGTTTGGAGTGGCATACTGACCGGGCCGCTACCTCTCATATGTCAACTCCTGAGTTGGTCCCACGAGGGTGAGTGAACTCCTGTACCAACATCACGACCAGAACTCTCGACTGTCTGGGATTCAAAACCGGATATATACATCCTCACTGTAGACAGTTATAACTTTCAACATTCAATCTGCCAGCCTCTCCCCTTCTACAATCCACCGTTTCCAACTACTTCTGTGGCCTACTTTGGCTCCACAATTATTATTATTAAATCACTAAGAACTAAATCTAACCATCGTCTCGCTCTCCTTCTCCACGGTCCAGTACATTATTCTCCTAGGTAACCTATCCTCCTAAATTAGACTTACATGGCCCCAAACAAAAAAGCCGTTTCATAAGTGCAACTTCATCCATCGAGTTCAGTTCTAGCTTTGGCCTCTATCTCCGTATGGCGTGTACCCTGGAACATTTCTCCTCCTCCCTACTTTCATGTCTGTGAATAAGATAACCTTAGTCCACCCAACTTTCACTCACGTACCGGTTTGAAAAAAGAGCTATATAAATATAGGTCATTTAGTCCAAGAGCTCTCATCCGTAAAAATGCTAATAATAATAATAATAATAATAATAATAATAATAATAATAATAATAATAATAATAATAATAAAATAATAATAATAATAATAATAATAATAATAAAATAATAATAATAATAATAATAATAATATAATAATAATAATAATAATAATAATAATAATAATAATAATAATAATAATAATAATAATAATAATAATAATCTTCTACCACTTTTTCCCAAACCTGTAGGGTCCCGGGCGTGAAATGTGTCACCAGTAGATTTGGCTCTGTTTTACGGCCGGATGTCATTCCGGACGGTAATCTTTTGTGGAGGGATGTACTACTGCCTGTGTTTCTGTGGTGGTTGTTAGTGTGATGTGTTGTCTGAATGTGAAGGGGAGAGTAGTGGGACAAACACCAACACCTTGTCCCCGAGCCAGAAGAATTTGTTAATCACACACGATTAAAAACCCCAACTCTGCCAGGGAATCGAGCCCGAAACCCTCTGAACCGAAGGCCTCAACGATAACCATTTATTTAAGGAGCCGGAGAATAATAATAATAATAATAATAATAATAATAATAATAATAATAATAATAATAATTGCGTATAGCTATTATTAAGCTGGAGCAACCACTGTGACATAGACTCGACGTCTGTCCTGTGTAGAAAAGTTGATGTTACTTAGGTGGAAGGTAGTTTTGTACGGGGTGTGCGAGTAGTAGGAATGTTGGAGAAAGCGCAAACACGCAGTCCACGGCAGAGGAATTGACCGTTCTGGATTACAATCCCACGACTCGGCCGGGAATCGAACCCGGGGCCCCGAGGCACGAAGACCAAGACACTGAGAAATGATTTCCCCCACCAGTGCAAATAAAAGATTAGGATTCCTTCAAAGGAGGGTGGAATGTACGTAAAATACACTGATAAAGACGAATGAGGTCAACTTTCTGATAACTAACCGTTTTTCTTAATGGACAGGTGTAAAGATTCGAGTGGCTTGGAAAAGGATCACAGCTTTACGGTCGGTCGACTGTGTCAGACCACGGTTTGTTGAGTGGTTACAGTCAGCTGTGGTCCGCCCACAAGGTGACCTTGGATGGGTATGATCTAGGGTTACCCCGTCTGGCATAAAAAAGGTCTGCTGTGGAACAAACACCGTCATGGTGCTCGAAGACTGCTGCGAGGACGAATATCTTACATCAAGCTAATGGTCATGAGCCCGTTCGGGATTCGTCAAATTTTGCAAGAGGTTCACTAAACTTTTCTCATTAATGGTGGATTTTGAGTATATTGTTATAATTTATGTTAAGGTAATAGAATATTATTACAAGACTTTATTTATGGTTCGAGCCCCACTGTCAGCAGCCCGGAAGTTAGCTTTCCGTGGTTTCCCATTTTCACACGAGGCAAATGCTGGGGCTGTAACTTAATTCAGGCCACGGCCACTTTCTTCCCATTCTAGCCATTTCCTACCTCATCGTCGCCTATCTGAGACGAATAGCAGCTTCCTTATTTCATGACTTGAAAGGTGTGCGCAATCCAAAGCTTAATGAATCTCAAATTAAGAGGTAAGTATCCTATCCAACGTGTCTCTCACAGAGAGAAAATGGGTAATGGTTGTTGAACTTGCACAGCTATTGGATACCAGTCAAGATTTTCACCCTCCTTCACCCAGGTTTATCCAGCGAGTTGACCACGCTGTGAGCTTGCATTGGGAGAATGGTGGGTTCGAATCTCGTCATCGGCAGCCCTGAAGATGATTTTCCGTAGTTTCCTATTTTTTTTGCTAGTTGCTTTACGTCACACAGACACAGATAGGTCTTATGGCGACGATGGGACAAGGAAGGGCTAGGAGTTGGAAGGAAGCGGCCGTGGCCTTAATTAAGGTACAGACCCAGCATTTGCCTGGTGTGAAAATGTTTCCTATTTTCACAACAGGCAAATGCTGGGGCTATATCTTAAGGCCACGGTCTGTACCTTCCCATCCCTGAGTTGTCGAGAACCGTCGACGTGTTAGTGTTACCATTCTGTCACTAAATAAAACAAAATTCAGTAAAGTGAATAAAATAATTCTCACAAGGGGCACGCTTGTTCTCGTACGCTCTGAACCCCACGAAAACACTTTTTTTTATTGTTCAAAGATCCCATGAGCTAACGCTCGTACACTAAAAAGCTGCCACAGTTACAATACTGAAGACTAATTAAATTATTGATAATACAGAGCTGATAAAAATTTATGATAATTTAAATCTAAAATACAACGTTTTTCAAGGATAAATTGTGTGTTTAAAAGTCTAAACAGAACCACATGGCTCAAAATGAAACCTAATGATAAGTTCATCTAAACAGGCTAAATCCAAGAGCATTCATTTTTGTCTGTAAACGTTTCTTGATACTTCTTCTGAATTTATTGAAATTCTGACAAACGTTTAACGTGTCTGGAATGGAATTAAATACTATTACAGCCCTATACAATGTAGTATTAGTTTCATACTTCACTGATTTCATTCTGTGGATATGTAAGTTTCCTGATTGCCCTGTTGCGTGTTCATGAACTGATCAATTACTGATGAATTTGAGTTTTATTTTTGTCCGAGCCAAACTATGTTTAATTTTGAAGGCAAGTGTTACCAAAGAGTATGCAATAGATAACCCAAGCGGAGGAATGCCTGTTGATGAGAATGTTATTTGTCTGGGAAAACATAAAGGGCTCTGAGTACTTTATTTTGAATAATTTGAAGTTCTTCTATTTGAACTTGGGTGCAGCAAATCCATACAGCATTAATGGCTATGATATAAAATATAGTAAACACACTTTGCCTGCACTACAACAACTACGGCTGCAGTTGTGCTTGACGGTTTGAGAAATCTATACTGTTTCTTGGAAAAATCATTCTGACAATTTCAGAAGTCTTGTTCTTACTGCCATTTCTAGTATATTTTCCAGTTCCGAGAGAGTGGAAATCGGCCTGTAGTTCCAGGTTGATCTTTACTGCCACCTTTGTAAATAGGGTCTACCCTTCTTATTTTTAGGCTATCAGGCATATAACCATTGGTTAGTGATAAGTTAATTAGTTCCATTATGGGAGTTACTGAAATTTCTTTGCATTTCCTTAGAACGCAACTGCTCTAAATATCACCATTATTAGAACTTGAACTACTTAAACGGTCTATGTAAGGTGAAACTCCTTCAACATCAACCGGTTTAAAAAATAAAAAGTTACTTATATTTTAATACGGGTTGTAACTTTATCAGCATAAGGAATCTTTTTGTTTAGGTCTCTTGCCATCGAGGTATAACAGTGACTACCATTAACTTTCAGTAGTTCGATATTCTTGAAGTGCTTACTGCCCAGTATGCACCTCATTAATAACACCCTAGATCTGTTTAGTTTTATTTAGACTGTATTCAACTATAGAGATGTAATAGTCACGTTTAAGATACCTTTTTCATTTCGTGATGATATTCCATATCCTCTTATAATCTTCAATAGTTTGCTAGTGGCTTTACGTCGCACCGACACAGATAGGTCTTATGGCGACGATTGGATAGCAAAGGCCTGGGAATTAGAAGGAAGAGGCCGTGGCCTTAATTAAGGTACAGCCCCAACATGTGCCTGGTGTGAAAATGGGAAACTACGGAAAATCATCTTCAGGGCTGTCGACAGTGGGGCTTGAACCTACTATCTCCCGGATGCAAGCTCACAGCCGCGCGCCCCTAACCGCGCGGCCAACTCGCCCGGTTCAATAGTTTCTAGTGACACCAAGGGCTGAAGACGTTTCTTATAAAGCTGGTCATTTCTTTTTATGAATGAAATCAATTGATCATTAACCTACAGCTGAAGATGGATCGACTTTCAGTCTGCCATAAATTGACTGGAATTAGAACAATGGTTTACAGCCTCTTAAATAGTCTGGAAAAATAAGTAGGCTATATGCATCTTCAACGTTACGATCTTCAAACGTAAAAGATATAATCTTCAAATAATTTAAATGTAGTTTACAGTCTATTTTGGCCCTGGATATACTACGAGAATTTGGGCTATCTAATGGAATTACCTTCATATCAAAATGTGTAAAATCAACAAATTGTGATAACTTAAATCTGGCAAGATATTACAGCACCTGTATGTGTGCTAATCAACGTTTGTAAAAACATGGTCAATTCATGTTTTAGTACAAGGAGATATTCTCGTTGGAAGTTTTTGTTTGCAATGATTAAAGTTGTTACATCGGAGTAAATGTAGATATTGAAGACTAAATTTCTCTATGGATAACACATATATATTGGCATTCGCAACTAGCAGATAATTTTCACCAGTGGATAAACTAAAACCCGATTCTAAATACTCAAAATACCGGTGACTATTGCAATTTTCTGGGTTATATACGCCAATAATAATCAGGTTAAAAGTATTACTTACGCTATTTACTAAAATTGTACTATCACTACATAGAGAAATTTGGCATTAGAGTTTGCACTTGCTTATATTGCTACACCAGATTTATTAATGGCATGTTGGGTGTATCATTACTCTTAAGCCAGGATTCTGAAACTGGAATTAGCCTGAGATATCAACATAATTATGTCATTAAATTTGTTCCTTATACTTCTTGCATTTAAGTAAAGAATTCTGAAATTTGATTGGGGTAAAGGAGCAATTAACGAGTCTTCAACACATGAAGAACCTAGCTTAGAATATTGGCCGTTCATCACAATTATAGTGTCTAAGTCATTCCCATGCTAAACGGCGCATTCTACCTCAAGAGACATCTGAATAATCATGTATTTAAATCCTCAGAGAGGAACTTGGGCAAGGCAATGCAGCATAATATCAACACAGTATGAGAAAAACCACATAATTCAATGTCGTCAGTATATTCCTATACTTAAAGTAATTACGACACCTAAAACACGTTTGTTCCAATAATCTGATAATGCTATTACTCATCAAAGTGCACATGTGGTATTTCAATGAAGTGGTTAAAGCATAATGGAGGAGAACAGTAAGCACATCTCACTAAAGCCACATTTTTACATACAATATCACTTTCGCATTGAAGCAGTCCAATATCAAAAGCTACGCTAATTACATTTTCAAACGATGATATGTGTATGTCAATGTCATAACCTGCCTTTTGCCAACAACACTGCAACACATGCTTGCACTTTGATGCAGAAAACGAATTGTTTATCACACAATGAATTCTAAAGGTGTAATGCCGATCATGTGGCTTTTCACACTGTAGTCTTTCAAAATCATGGATCATTCTCATGTTGTTGTATGGGTCATCAGTCCACAAGACCGGTTTGATACAGCTCTCTATGTCACCCTATTCTATATGAACCTTTTCATTTCTACGTAACTACTAGAACCTACATCTACTCTAATATTCATACGTTGATCTACCCCGGCCGTCCTTACCGCCTCAAAAAGTAACTGAACAAGTCCTGGGTATCTCATCCTCTGTTCAAACTTCACCAAACCGTTCTCCTCTCAACAGTATCTCCGTATTTGTAATTCAGCCCCTCCATCTCACCTTCAGCATTTTTCTGTAACACCACATTTCAAAAGTTTCTATTCTCTTCCCTTCTGAGGTAGTTATCGTCCACGTTTCACTTCCATACAATGCCACGATCCAGACAAAAATATTCAAAAACTTCGCTCTAAATTCCTATATCAATGCTCGAAGTTAGCAAAGTTTTTTCTTTTTTTCTTTTTTTCTTAAGAAAGGCCTTCTGTGCTTGTGCTAGTCTGCATTTTATGTCCTCCTTACTTCTGCCACCATTAGTTATTATACTACCCAAGAAACCATATTCAAGTGTTTCCTTTAAGACCTCATTTCCTAATCTAATATTTCCAGCATCGCCTGACTTCGTTCAACTGCACTCCATTACTTTTCTTTTGGATTTGTCTATTTTCAATTTGTATTCCTTCTCCAAGACTCTGTCTATACCATTCAGCAATTTCCTCTGATCTTCTGCAAATTGAGATACAGTAAAATAACAATATCATCGGAAAATCTCAGAGGTTTGATTTCCTCTCCTTGGATTGTAATTCCTTTTCCAAATTCGTTTTTGATTTCCTTTCTCGCCTGCGCTACGAAAATATTGAAAAGGAAAGGGGACACATTGCAGCCTTGCCTCACACATTTCTGGTTGCCGCAACATTTTCATAGCTTTCGATTCTTATCACAGCAGACTGATTTTTATACAGATTATAAAGCTTATATTTACGTAATAACTACATATCAAAAGAGTGACATTATTTTGTTGCTTTCGGTAGCAATAAGTACAAAATCTTTGTTTGAAAACAAAACTAAACACCGTGGCTCAACAGTCCCGAAGTGTCATGGCCTACCAAGCGACCACTACTCATCCCGGAGGCCTGCCGATTACGAGGTGTCGTGTGGTCAGCACAACGAATCCTCTCGGCCGATATTCTTGGCTTCCTAGACCGCGGCCGCTATCTCACAGTCAGATAGCTCAGATAGGTGGAGTGGACCTCCAACCAACCTTCAGATCCAGGTAAAAATCCCTGACCTTGCCGGGAATGACCCCCAGACAGGCACCGCGAGGCCGAATCTCTGCACCTAAAAGGGCACGATATGTCCACGAATCACACAGTGGTTGGCTCTTCTCACTACCGAGCGAGTTGGCCGTGTGGTTAGGGTCACGCAACTTTGAGCTTGAATTCGGGAGATACTGGGTTCGAATCCCACCGTTGGCAGCCCTGAAGAGAGGGTTTTCCGTGGTTTCCCATTTTGACGCCAGGGAAATCCAGGGACTGTAGCTCAATTAAGGCCTCGGTTGCTACCTTTCTCATCCTTCTGCCACGGAAAATCTTCGCTGGGTTAATGCGACGTTAAACAAGTAGCAAAAAAAGTCACATGTTCACCAACGACTGAAGTTAGAAACATGTTTTTTATGCACTTCCGTCACTTTTCGCTTTTCCTCGCCTCCACATGATAATTTTGTGGAGAATATCTTCGAGATTAATTGAAATATTTATGCTGAATGTGTCTTGTGTCTGCTGAAAACAGATATAGGCTACAGCCTGTTAGCTAATCTGCTACTCATTGTTAAAGCCAGATCAATTGTATAGCTATCTGTACAGCTCCGGACAGTCTACAATACGCAGGGTGTAGATTTATCTCCTCAGTGAGATAGTACTGAGATTGAAGGATGTCATAATACTCGTAAAATTGACTTCGGTCGGTGTTCCAAACGTGTCCATTGTCGACACTCGCTGCGATGTGTAACTTAAAGGCTTTCAGTCTGTTGAACACCCAAGTTCAATATAAATATTTGCACTCTAACATGCCAGTAGAACACACACTATTGAACAGGGAATTAAAATACACACTGTTAAATGATTATGAATTAAACGAACTGATATTAAAACCTAATATGTCAAGGACCAATATGAAGGGGGTGTTGACAGCATCAGACTACTGCTGAGTTTAAATTTTGAGGTCATATTAGCCAAATATCAGAAAGTGTTTATTCACATTAAACACTGCAGTGGAATATACTGACTCAGAGGTTTCCAATGATAATCTCAATTTAAATCAGCATATAATTTTTAAATTTTTATATTACAATTTGTTTTACACTGCACTGATATAGGTAAAACTTAAGCTGACGATTTGATAAGACAGGGCTAGTTTTATTCCCTGTTTTTTACAGGTGCGTTATACTGTAATGAAATGAACTGGCATATGGATTTTAGTGCCGGGAGTGTCCGCGGACATGTTCGGCTCGCCAGATGCAGGTATTTTTATTTGACTCCCGGAGGTGACCTACGCATAGGGACGAGGATGAAATGATGATGAAGACGACACATACACCCAGCCCCCGTGCTTTCGAAATTAACTAATGATGGTTTAAATTTCCGACCCTGACCCTCACCAAAGGCCAGCGCGCTAACCATTTAGCTATGGAGCCGGACTATAGTGTAATATTTATATTGATCTTATGTGTTCGACAGGTTGAGAAGCTTTTAAGTTACATTTAACTCAATCGACACTGAAAAGTGCAACTTCCTTCTAAACAAACTTCCCATGCGTGCTATCATCTTCTTACGTGTGACGAATGCCTGATTTAAATGCCATATTCAGCCTTAAGATTTTCGATAAATGTAAACGAAGCTTTGAAAATGTCCAGATGCTACTAGTTCCCACATTTGCAGATATGAATAGTGAACTCTAGATCCATTACATATTCTTTTAAAGTTTGTAATTGTGACAGCCTGTTTCCTTCTCGTCGCAATGAACTTGTAATATGTCTAAAGCACTTATAGCGGCTCATTAGTTTGGTTAGGAGTTTTAGCCATGGTTGTAATATTCTTCATAAGAATGCTGTCATCAATATCTTCTAGTACAATGGACCTCGACTTCTGGGTGAAGATAGTTTGTACTCTATTTGACTTAATTGCTCCTGTTGCTCTGGATATGACAGTCTTGTACTGCTTCAACTGTCACTTTCAGGTACAGTCTCTTCGTCAAATTCAGTCATCTATCCAGCATAACATCAGGCATTTCCGTGGCATTGCTGTTATATAGTCACTAAGCTCGTGGACTAGCGCCTACAGTGTAGGCAACACGACGTACACTCTTGTACTACAGTACAGAACTTCTACAATGTAGGCAACACAGTGTACCTACATCCCAGTTCGTAAACCACTTACCCTGCTGATGCCATGTTGCTCCTCACCCGTGTCCTGGCCTAATTACCGAATTTATGCCTACGTTCAGAATGGCACAAAATGAATGTGGTTTGACTTACAAATAAATTGAAAAGTCCGTTCAAATTCCGAATACTTACACTGACTGACAGAGCAAATGCAACACCAAGAAGGAGTGGTCAGAACTTTATGCCAATTGCAGGGTAGACTGACGTCACTGAGGTATGCTCATGATGAGAAATGCGCCGCTGTGCTGCGCACGTAGCGAACGATAAATGGGACACGGCGTTGGCGAATGGCCCACTTCGTACCGTGATTTCTCAGCCGACAGTCATTGTAGAACGTGTTGTCGTGTGCCACAGGACACGTGTATAGCTAAGAATGCCAGGCCGCCGTCAACGGAGGCATTTCCAGCAGACAGACGACTTTACGAGGGGTATGGTGATCGGGCTGAGAAGGGCAGGTTGGTCGCTTCGTCAAATCGCAGCCGATACCCATAGGGATGTGTCCACGGTGCAGCGCCTGTGGCGAAGATGGTTGGCGCAGGGACATGTGGCACGTGCGAGGGGTCCAGGCGCAGCCCGAGTGACGTCAGCACGCGAGGATCGGCGCATCCGCCGCCAAGCGGTGGCAGCTCCGCACGCCACGTCAACCGCCATTCTTCAGCATGTGCAAGACACCCTGGCTGTTCCAATATCGACCAGAACAATTTCCCGTCGATTGGTTGAAGGAGGCCTGCACTCTCGGCGTCCGCTCAGAAGACTACCATTGACTCCACAGCATAGACGTGCACGCCTGGCATGGTGCCGGGCTAGAGCGACTTGGATGAGGGAATGGCGGAACGTCGTGTTCTCCGATGAGTCACGCTTCTGATCTGTCAGTGATAGTCACCGCAGACGAGTGTGGCGTCGGCGTGAAGAAAGGCCAAATCCGGCAGTAACTGTGGAGCGCCCTACCGCTAGACAACGCGGGATCATGGTTTGGGGCGCTATTGCGTATGATTCCACGTCACCTCTAATGCGTATTCAAGGCACGTTAAATGCCCACCGCTACGTGCAACATGTGCTGCGGCCGGTGGCACTCCCGTACCTTCAGGGGCTGCCCAATGCTCTGTTTCAGCAGGATATTGCCCGCCCACACACTGCTCGCATCTCCCAACAGGCTCTACGAGGTGTACAGATGCTTCCGTGGCCAGCGTACTCTCCGGATCGCTCACCAATCGAACACGTGTGGGATCTCATTGGACGCCGTTTGCAAACTCTGCCCCAGCCTCGTACGGACGACCAACTGTGGCAAATGGTTGACAGAGAATGGAGAACCATCCCTCAGGACACCATCCGCACTCTTATTGACTCTGTACCTCCACGTGTTTCTGCGTGCATCGCCGCTCGCGGTGGTCCTACATCCTACTGAGTCGATGCCATGCGCATTGTGTAACCTGCATATCGGTTTGAAATAAACATCAATTATTCGTCCGTGCCGTCTCTGTTTTTTCCCCAACTTTCATCCCTTTCGAACCACTCCTTCTTGGTGTTGCATTTGCTCTGTCAGTCAGTGTACACTACAAGTTTAATTAATTTCAGATACGATTGAAACAAAAAATTGTAAACATGCCACAAAATTACACAATTTGTTTCAGGAAGAAAAATATAAAAATTGTAAAATCAAATATGCTTGTACTACACTGTTGAAATTAATCTGAATAATTATTGAATTGATACAGAACTTAAAACCAACAATGTCACTTCTCATAATATGTGGAATCTGGTCAACCCGTGTCCATTCACTATCATCTGCACCTGCAACACCTGATGCCCATGCTCTCTTCCTGGATTGAGCGGGCGAGCCGACAGAAGTAGAAGGGAAGACTGTCTGCTCAGTTGCGTCAGATTCAGAACCTGTAAAGCGAATTATAACCCCAAATATACTAGTCATACAATAATCTCAACGTTTTTGCGAGAGAAGAATCTGTCCGCAAAGAAGAAACAGAGGAAAGGAAAACAGATTTGACCTACCTGAACTTGCATCGTTTGCTGAAAGATCGAAACCACTGTCGCTGTTTGCAGATATATCACAAGCACTGTCACTAGATTCATCTGTAACTTCCTCGAATATCTGTTCTATCTGTTTCTGAACCATGTCGGACGAAATGACGCTGAACACAAGCCACGCGCAGAACGGACAACTTTACGAGGGAAGCTTCTTTCAACAGTTCGCTTGCCTTCGAAAGGATCGATATTCTTCCAATGAACAGTGACGTGGTGCTGTCTAGCGATAGTATATGCAACTACAAGCTTACTGGCATCCACATGGGAGTGTTAGAGCTGTAATATTACGTTCGTCTCCAACACAAAGCGCGAGAAATCGAACAATGTAATATTATGCTCGCCGTAGTTTCAGAAAGTTGCCTTGGTACGACGCCCGCGCTCGAAGTGTTACAGCCAATATGGTCGTGGACTGGTGCTAACAGTTCAGAGATCATATGGACTTTTCACCTGTCTTTTCACGTCGTTTCCCCGTCGTAGTGACCCGGGCCATTTCGACGTGATCATCTCAAATATTTCTCTGGAGGTTTCGCCTAATTTTTGACAGAACTTGAAGTTTGCCCGTTGCTCAAACTACGACAATGTCAAGTTCCGCCGCTGACATTCACCTGCCGTTCACAACAGAGACCGTAGTTCTGCTTACACTGTAAGCACGCAACTGCCTCTTGCTGGCACTAGCGAAGAACTGTCTCGTGAACATCCTGTGGTGCAAACTCTCCGCTGTAGTGCACCACAGCGACACTAAGCGGCCAGTCCATGAACTTAATGACTCCACTACTTGTTTCTGGATTACGGGGGGGGGGGGAGCGTTGGTGGCAGTCTGTGCAGAACATGCGCCGTCACGGAAAACAGTTCACAACTGGGTGGAAGGTTGGGAAACAGGGCACACATCGGTGGACAAAGGAACCAGTTCTGGAAGGAACGTGACAGTGTCAACACTAGCCAACATTTCCTGGGTCGAACAGGCCATCCAAGGAAACAAATGCATCACATTTACGGAAATGGAGGCAGCCACGAGAATTAGCAGAAACACCGTGCAGCGGATCGTGCACGGCCACTTACAGTTGGGGAAGGTGTCATCCACGTGGGTGCACTCTTGTCTGCAGACGAAAAGCAGAGGCGTTTCGACATGTGCAGAGAACTTTTGCAACGCCATGATCAAGATCCAGCCGAGTTCATTGCTAGGCGTGTGACTGGTGATGAGACATGGCTCCACCACTGCCATTGATCAAATGGGATTTACGGTGCTGCCACACCCGCCATACTCTCCCAACTTGGCACTAAGTGATTATGAGCTGTTTGGGAACATGAAAACCTCTGCGTGGTCGCCGATGTGCAGATATTGCAGAAATGGACACAGCTGTCAAGGCATGGGTACACAGCACTCCGAAAGAATAGTTTCAGGAAGGTCTGGAGAGACTGACACATCGATGGCAAAAGAGCATACAGTTACAAGGAGATTACGTTGAAAAGGTGGGCATAACAACTGATGTGCAATGCACTTCATTTGGGTAGAAATAAAATAAGTGTAAAACAATATATTACGCCTTTCGTATTATGCTATAACATTCTCGAACTCAATATCATCGGCTTCAGTTGCGTTTCCATATTCCGCACGTCGCAAATTTGTCTCTAGTATTTTGACAACATTCATGTGATTGATTCTTCCTTGTGATGGCGATGGACACAGTTTGTTGCGAGCTGTTTGTACTTACCTTATAAAAAAATCTCCCCTTCGAATTGGTGCTCTTTTCTCCGTCTGCTGTTACGAACTGTCGGCTTCCCGGCTGCTTGTACTACTGCTGTCACTGCTCGCCTGCATGGCGCATCCACTCTGACGTCACGCCTATAGTATGTTCTCGATCTACCCCGCTGGCATATATATATGGCCTTGTGTCGTTCATTCGGCAGGTCAGTTGTGGTATAACCTTGTTAAAGACAGTGGGAGCTGGAACTCTGTACACGGCTGGACCGTGTCCATTTTACTTGTAAACTTCGTGCTGGACTTCTGTCAAGGGTGAGCAGACACCGTTTCTTTCTATCATTTAACGTGCCCTACCTTGCTATACTTGGGCTTCGCCGTAGTAATGAAAATTGAACTTTGGTCCCTTCAGGACCCATCTGAGTATTCGTGCAGCGCAAATGTTCTGCCTTTTGGACATTTATATTCCTAAAATGTGGTGTAAATGGTGTACTGGACAGCTGTTCTAAAATTCTAGCCCATACACATTCCTACCTTCTGAGATGAACTTTTGCATCGCGTCTGTTAGTGCTGGGGACTTGGCGGCTTGATCCTTATCCTATCCCATTCCTCCGTTTCTTATTTCCTTGTTTTCTTTTCTTATCCCATCTATCTGTTAACTTTACGTAAAAATGGTGCTTGCTCAAAAGATGTGGTCTGCTAATTTAATTTGTGTGTTCATCGGTTAGCTTCAATTTTATTATCGCTTCTGCGCATGCATGTGTGTTTTAATCCCTTCTGGGATCACTTGTTAGAATTCCTATTTTTTTCTCTAATCTACCAAAAGGATCACTCCCTGGATTGGAGATTGGTTTATTTCTATTCTGAATTTCTAGAATAGTTTGGCATGAGGTTACATTTTTTGATGTCCTATTGTAAACATTGTATCAATTTGTGAGCTTATCTAGCAAGTGTATGACACTACCAACTTTGTATTCTACTGGCACGAGCCTGAAACTTTATTTTATGCACCTCCCTTCTAGCGTATTGTGTAATATAATGCAAAGAAACTGATTTCAGAATCTATGGGTTCCCTCCCCCTTTTTTCTCTTTCCCCTAATTGAAGTGTCGGAACATATGTCCAGAGATTGTAGTGATTGGTGCTTAGGAATTCGATTATGACGATGTAACCAAATTTTGTATCACCTACGTGTTTTAAAATCAAACTTTAATGCTTTTATTACGCCATATGCTGGTTCATACTATTTGTTCTGATGTAAAGATAATTTGTTACCCCTTTGAGATTGGTATAATATATTTGTTATTTTCAAACTTGTTTTCCAAAATTCTCTTTCACGAGTTCCTTTCCCCTATTACTTCTGTTTTCACGTGTACCTACCACGGCAATTCTCTTGGGTAGCGGCCCTTTAACTTCTTTATGCACATGTATGGAGCTCTGAATTGCACTGTTTACGGTAATGTTGACACGATGTATTGAACTGTTATATTCTCATGTTGCACGCTTCTCGGCACTCTGCGCGCTTGTGTACTGCCAGTGCTGAATACTTTGATATCTTGTTGTCTAGTATCCCGATCAAGGGCACTCTCCTGAAAACAAATCTCAATTACAACGCTACTTCTAGCAAGTTGATAGTAAGCAAAGACACTATCAAGTACAAAGAGCGATACATATGGTAGCAGATTACCCTTTACTTTAATCTTTTTCTTTTATTATTCTGTATATCATGGCTTGTTTTTCAGATAATTTCCCTTTAGGGGATGACCTTTCTCTACTATCTTCACCAATTCCTCAAAATTTGTCACTTCCAAATCCTTCTGTTCCCAATTTAATTTCGTTTTCTTCTTCTTCCTCAGTCTATCCGTCTTCTACTGATCATGCGCCTGATGTAACATCTGATGAGAGTAAACCTCCTCCCTTCCGATACCCTATGGCCCCTCCCCCCCTCCATACCCACCCTCTCCTGTTCTTCCTACCACTTCGGTGGATAGTTCTCTCAATATTCAGATTATTAAACAATCTTTACTTCAAGTCCCCCAGTTATCAGCAACAGATCCTCGTAGTCTTACAATTTGGTTATTTTCAGCCCGTAAATTTTTAAATATTAAAGTAGCTTCCTTTCCTCAACTGATCGGTCTTCTCTCCACGAAAACCACGGGTTTTTTCTCCACATTTTGGCTTGATAATATGTCTAACTTCTCCAACTGGTACGAATTAAGGCACGCTGTTCATAATTATTTTCTACCCCTGGAAGTACGTTATAAATTGAGTAATGAATTTATCAGACGACATCAGTTACCTAATGAACCTGCTCATGATTATCTTGACTCTATCATAACCTATACCGATGTTTTGAATATATCACATAATACCCAGGAATTAATTTCCATTATACAGTTTTACGCGGCTCCCTCATTTCGCATGCTATTTAACGTTCTAGCTCCTCCTGTTTCCCTTCTGCAACTTTATAAATTAGCCCATCAGCACACTATAAATTCTTTAGGAGATCGTTCGTTCTATTCATCTGTTCCTCCTCCGACTATTCCTTCTACTTCTTCATATTCTGCTTTACCGCACCTTCCCTTCCCCCTGTCCGCCCTCCTATCACTTGTTATCGGTGCAAACTGCCCGGCCACGTTGCGCGTCAGTGTACTACTCCATTTTCGGGAAACGCATTCCACCCGCGTCGCTAGGCAGCAGACGCTTAGATGGCGAAAATCTGCCTCCTTTATTAACGGCATCTTCCCAATCCACTTCAAATTTGGCTTCATTTTTACCTCCCACTTGTCATGTCTTAGTTACTGCCAATAAATCTCCTTCTGTCGCCCTTCTCGATTCAGGTGCCGCTGTTTCTCTTATCAGCTATCAATTCTATAAATTGTTAACCGAACTAGATCCCCATTTACATTATCTTCCTACCTCTACACGTTGTCTTTCTGTCTCTAATCAGCGTTTAAATATTATTGGTACGGTTTCTATGCATATTAAAATGCAGCATTTTTCCTGGCCGTTTACCTTCCTTATCGCTGAATCTTTATCTCTCCCTATCATTTTGGGGTATGACTTTTTTGCTTATACTGGTCTTCTTGATTCCGCGCATTCTAAAGTTTCTTTTCCCTTTTCTGATAAATCTGTTCCCTTAATCCATACTCTTGACTACCCTTCTCGTTTCTATTCTCCCCTTCCTATAATTAATTCTATTCATTCCGATCAAGTTCAAGCTTTGCTCACTGAATTTTCGGACGTCATCACCCCTAAGCTCGGTACTGTCAAGGATTTTTTTGCCCATATTGATCTTAATGATTCCACCCCTGTTCGCTCCTGTCCATAATTCCTTAGTCCTCGGATGAAGGTTTTCAAATCAGCTAATACAGAAAATGTTGAATGATGATACTACTATTCCATCATCTTCCGATTACGCCTCTCCCGCCTTTGTGGTTGATAAGCCTGATGGCTCCGCGAGGTTCATTGTTGATTTTCGTCAGTTGAATGAGAAAATTGCCTATGATGCGTACCCTATGCCCAAATTAAACTCTGCATTTCAACATTTTTCCGGTTCAAAATTTTTTTCGATTTTCGATCTTAATTCGGCCTACAACCAGCTCCCGTTGGATGACATTAGCTCCCGGTATACTGCTTTTATTACCCCTAATGGCCTTTACCAATTTAAAAAAGTCCCTTTTGGTTTGAATTTAGGTTCCCAAATTATGCAACGCTTCGTCGACTCCTTATTCTCTGATATTAAGTACAAATATCTTTTCCCTTTTATTGATGATATTTTGATTTTTTCTCCCGATTTTGAATCTCATCTGTCGCACGTTCGCGAAGTCCTTACACGTCTCCGCAACGTCGGCTTAACCGTAAATCCGTCTAAGGTTTTGATCGCTCAAACCTCCATTAAATTTCTGGGTCATATTTTAAGTTCTGATGGTATTGCTGTTGACCCTGAACGAGTTTCTGCTATTACTAGAATTCCGCCTCCCTCTAATTTAAAACATTTACGATCTTTTTTGGGAATGGTCGGTTTCTATGCCAAATACATCCCAAATTTTTCTGCTATTTCTGAACCTCTGAATGCTCTTAAACGTAAAGGTGTTAAATTCCATTGGTCTTCTCAACAACAAATTGCCTTTGATCTTTTAAAAACTGAATTATCTCATGCACCTCTTCTCCAGATTCCTGATTTTAACGTCACCTTTGAATTGTCCACCGATGCTTCTGATATTGCTATAGGCGCCGTTCTCCAACAAACTATTAATTAATGCACACTCCCTATTGCATATTTTAGCCGTCTATTATCCCCTGCCGAACGTAAATATTCCACCTACGAAAAAGAGGCTCTTGCCCTCATCCTCTCTATTAAACACTTCGCTGATTATCTTGACCACCGCCCATTCATTGTTAGTACCGACAATCAGGCTCTTTCTTGGCTCCTCCATAATGCCCCGAAAATTGGTCGTACGGGTCGTTGGTTACTCCGCCTCTCACGATTCAAGTTTTCTCTTAAATTCGTCTCTGGATATAACAACTCCGTTGCCGATGCTTTATCTCGTTTATTTTCAGAACCTCATTTCCAACCCTCTGAGCTCGATTCACTTCCTGTTAATTCTGTTTTTTCTGTTTCCTCGTTAACTAATTTTCCGCTTTCTTATCAATCGTGTTTACAACATCAACAGCTTGACCCTTACTGCCAACAAATTTCTCGTGACCTGGTTTCCCCTAATTATTCTGGCCCGTTTCGTCATCAGCAGCAACTTCTCATTTTTAAGCCTACTCCCAAGGCCACTCCTCGCCTTGTTCTTCCTTCCAGTTTACGGTCCATGGTTTATCAATACTTTCATGACTCTCCTGTAGGGGGACATTTTGGGAGAGCTAAGACTTATTCACGCCTTGCCTCCCAATTCTATTGGCCCCAAATGCGCAAGGATATTTTTTCATGGGTGCGTTCTTGTGCCTCTTGTCAACGCCCTAAGCCATTGAATCACCTTCCTTATGGCACCTTTGCCGCCTCTCCCGCTACCTACACCTGTGAGAAATTTTATGTTGACATTGTCGGACCTTTTGTCAAATCGTCTAAATCAAATTCTTATATTTTTACTTTATTAGATGGTTTTTCCAAATTTCTCATTGTTCGCCCTTTGCGAAATATTTCTTCTCAAATTGTTATAAATCTTTTGTCCAACCATATTTTTCCAATTACTGGTCTCCCTAAATTTCTTATTTCTGACAATGCATCCATTTTCACGTCGAAATTATTTTATAATTTTTGTTTTTCATTAGGTATAAAAAAATCTGTACTTCTCCATATCGTCCTCAAGCCAATACTGTTGAACGGTACCATAGGAATTTGAAGACCTTCCTATCCATTTTTCACTCCAATAATCAGAAGCTATGGGATACTGAACTTCCATCTTTTGTGCTTGCTTTAAATTCTACCATTAATTCCTCTACGGGTTTTTCCCCTGCTAAACTTTTTCTCGGTCGTGAATTGAACACCCCTTTGTCTCTTACCTGGGACTTGACCTCCCTCTTGGACACCCCCTCTCATCGCCTCAGCCATTCCCAATCGCAAAAGGCATATGACAAGCTCCTTCAAGCGAGGGAAGTACATAGGAAAGCTTGTAACACTCGGGTCTCTCAACCTAAATTTAAGATGTTTGACCAAGTTCTTCTGAAAAACCATCCTCTTAGTTCTGCTTCGCAAAATGTTTCTGCTAAACTTTCCCCACTTTGGTTAGGCCCATTTCGCATTCTTTCCTTTCCGTCCCCTAATACTGCTCAGCTTCAATCTCTTCATTTCCCCACGGACATTAAAAAAGCTCATTTTTCTATGTTAAAACCGTTCCATTCTTAAGGCCCCATCCCCCTTTTTTTTCTTTCTAGGGTCGGAGTTGGGTAGCGATCAGGCCTGCTATCACTTTTTTTGTTTCTTTGGTATCGTTTGCTGTCCAGTCCTCCCTTTTCTCCTCATTTTTTTCTGGTTTCTGCTCTCCCTCCCTCCAGCTCCCACTGTCTAATCTTTTCACGCCTGACCTCCCCTCATTATATTCGTTATCTGTGTTACCTTCTTTATATATATATTTATTGATCATGTTTGTCCTTTTATTGTAAATATTTTGATTGCAGACCACTTATCATTGTATTATTGTTATGATACGATCTGGATCGTTCCTTTGTCATCCTCCTTTCCTCCCCCCTCTTCCTCTTTTTCTCGTTTCTTCTTTCTTGTTACTCATTCTTTCGTTCTTTTTCTTTCCCTTTGCTGCTGCATCCTGCCGGGCCCCGGAGATGGCGCCACGTCTGGACCTCGTCGGATCTGCGTCTCTACGTTTCTTCTGCCTTCTTCTGTTGCTGCTTTCATCTGTTCATCGTGGGATCCGCGCTGCATCTTCACCATCCTCATCTGTGCTGGCTCCACCATCCATCGTTTGCTCGACGTGCTTCTTCATCGTTCATCGCACCAATCCTTCGGATTTTTCCCGTGTGGTGGGAGTATATGTTGCGAGCTGTTTGTACTTACCTTATTAAAAAAATTCTCCCCTTCGAATTGGTGCTCTTTTCTCCGTCTGCTCTTACGAACTGTCGGCTTCCCGGCTGCTTGTACTACTGCTGTCACTGCTCGCCTGCATGGCGCATCCACTCTGACGTCACGCCTATAGTATGTTCTCGATCTACCCCGCTGGCATATATATATGGCCTTGTGTCGTTCATTCGGCAGGTCAGTTGTGGTATAACCTTGTTAAAGACAGTGGGAGCTGGAACTCTGTACACGGCTGGACCGTGTCCATTTTACTTGTAAACTTCGTGCTGGACTTCTGTCAAGGGTGAGCAGACACCGTTTCTTTCTATCATTTAACGTGCCCTACCTTGCTATACTTGGGCTTCGCCGTAGTAATGAAAATTGCACTTTGGTCCCTTCAGGACACATCTGAGTATTCGTGCAGCGCAAATGTTCTGCCTTTTGGACATTTATATTCCTAAAATGTGGTGTAAATGGTGTACTGGACAGCTGTTCTAAAATTCTAGCCCATACACATTCCTACCTTTTGAGATGAACTTTTGCATCGCGTCTGTTAGTGCTGGGGACTTGGCGGCTTGATCCTTATCCTATCCCATTCCTCCGTTTCTTATTTCCTTGTTTTCTTTTCTTATCCCATCTATCTGTTAACTTTACGTAAAAATGGTGCTTGCTCAAGAGATGTGGTCTGCTAATTTAATTTGTGTGTTCATCGGTTAGCTTCAATTTTATTATCGCTTCTGCGCATGCATGTGTGTTTTAATCCCTTCTGGGATCACTTGTTAGAATTCCTATTTTTTTCTCTAATCTACCAAAAGGATCACTCCCTGGATTGGAGATTGGTTTATTTCTATTCTGAATTTCTAGAATAGTTTGGCATGAGGTTACATTTTTTGATGTCCTATTGTAAACATTGTATCAATTTGTGAGCTTATCTAGCAAGTGTATGACACTACCAACTTTGTATTCTACTGGCACGAGCCTGAAACTTTATTTTATGTACCTCCCTTCTAGCGTATTGTGTAATATAATGCAAAGAAACTGATTTCAGAATCTATGGGTTCCCTCCCCATGTTTTCTCTTTCCCCTAATTGAAGTGTCGGAACATATGTCCAAAGATTGTAGTGATTGGTGCTTAGGAATTCGATTATGACGATGTAATCAAATTTTGTATCACCTACGTGTTTTAAAATCAAACTTTAATGCTTTTATTACGCCATATGCTGGTTCATACTATTTGTTCTGATGTAAAGATAATTTGTTACCCCTTTGAGATTGGTATAATATATTTGTTATTTTCAAACTTGTTTTCCAAAATTCTCTTTCACGAGTTCCTTTCCCCTATTACTTCTGTTTTCACGTGTACCTACCACGGCAATTCTCTTGGGTAGCGGCCCTTTAACTTCTTTATGCACATGTATGGAGCTCTGAATTGCACTGTTTACGGTAATGTTGACACGATGTATTGAACTGTTATATTCTCATGTTGCACGCTTCTCGGCACTCTGCGCGCTTGTGTACTGCCAGTTCTGAATACTTTGATATCTTTTTGTCTAGTATCCCGATCAAGGGCACTCTCCTGAAAACAAATCTCAATTACAACGCTATTTCTAGCAAGTTGATAGTAAGCAAAGACACTATCATGTACAAAGAGCGATACAAGTTAACAATGTAACCCGCAACCGAACGCTACAAGAGAAGCGCTCGTACAGCAGCTATGCGATGTCAAGCAGGAAACAGACCACTGTTTTGTGATTAACGATCTATATTCCAAATATATTTAAATGCGGTTCAGAGCCTTCGAGGTCATAGGTATCGCTTGTCAGTGTAAATTACAATTAAAATGTATGAATTCTAACGATGGGACTGAAGTGTGTTTACGTAATACTGTATGTCTAAAAATTACTAAAATGTGCTACTGCAATATTAACTTACCTATTTAATGTCCATTTTATTGTAAAATAAATGTGTAGTTAGTTGAATTTAGTAATTTTAACACCTGTTGTTGTGTGGGTTTTGGAGGGGTATCCTAAAGAAGGCCTATTGACCGTAACTACAGCAAATTTAGGTTAATTTAACCTAGTTCAATGCAGTAGTCAAACGGGTTCACTAGTCGAGGAAGTTTTGGGACTACGTCTTGGGATATATCGACAATAAGGGCCTGAACGTTCTTGCAGCACAATGGATATTCTTTCCTTCAGCGCATAATCCAGCAGCCCCCCCCCCTCCCCCCCACAACCAACCGCCCGACGCGCGTGAGAGAGAGAGAGAGAGAGAGA
Organism: Anabrus simplex; assembly: GCF_040414725.1. Taxonomy (NCBI): domain Eukaryota; kingdom Metazoa; phylum Arthropoda; class Insecta; order Orthoptera; family Tettigoniidae; genus Anabrus; species Anabrus simplex. The sequence goes on along the minus strand of NC_090266.1, from coordinate 41,506,238 downwards.
GAGAGAGAGAGAGAGAGAGAGAGAAGTAAAATAGTAATTAATAATGACGATTTTACGTCCAACTAACTACGTTCTTGACAGTTTTCGGAGACGCCGTCGTGCCGGAATGTTGTCCCGCAGGAATTCGTTTACGTGGCAGTAGTCAAATCTACCGACACGAGGATTGAGCACATTCAAATACCGTCGGACTGAGCCAGAATCGAACCTGCCAAGTTGGTGTCAGAAGGTCAGCGCCTCAACCGTCTGAGCCACTCAGCCCAGCAGAGTGTAATTAATTGGGACTAGGATTGGGATGGATGCCACAGCACTTGGTGTAATTAGCTATCAAGTATTTGTCTGGAGCAACTGAGGACTACGTGAAGATCCAGCCTGAAATTTCCAAACACAGCCTATCATGTAGCGACAGTTCACTCACTGAATGTGGTAGTGAATAGGATTATATGAACACAGGAAGAACGACTGAACTCAAATCTTACTTTCTATCCCACGTGAACGGCGAAATATAGCAGAGTATATAGTTGGTAGGTTGGGAAGGTTGATGTAGTTAGGGCTAGGAATCCATGGGTTCGGTCCACAAGTCATTTGAACTTCATGGCATATTGGGGCTAAGGCTCGAAGGGAGAGACAGAATTGTATCCGCTTAAAAAAATCCTTCGTATACGATAATATTTAATTTCCCGCTTCCGAAGCCATAAATATATAGTAACAGTTTATAGTTAAGATACTCGAAAAAATTATGATTAAGTAGTCAAGCAATGGATATCACAACTGATATGACGAACGTAAGAAAATCACAAAAGTGTGCAGAATGTTCAAACCCCAACGTCAGAAGACTTGAAGACAGTATTCCGTTTTCAAACCAACTTTCTGATTCCTATATCACTGTTCGATGTAAGCAAACTTTTGCTAAAAGCGTTCCTTGCTTGTACTAGTCTGCATTTTATGTCATGCCTACAAGAGACAATTAGCACAGAACACAAAATAATTATCTTCCCCGCGTACTAATAAAGTACTTCTAACGCAGACCGTCTGCAAATTGTGTAATTTCATAAACTTAAATTAGAATTAGAAATAACACTTTTTCATTGCCTTTAATATTCTCAATATGTCACTTTCATTCGAGGGAAGTTATTTATCCTTTACTGCATTCTGGACAGTAGGAATTTCTTTTTCCTTCATAAAATTTCAAGAGTGATGACCAAACCACTGACTTGTGAAACCCACCTACACTCACTTTCAACTTGTGTTCCATTCTTTTCTGTCTTATCAGATTCTCGGAAAATGTTCGGGCAGTCCTCCCATTCCTACCCACAGCTTTTGTTGGCCATGCATTTGTTTAATTGACAAGAAAGCTTGAACACTTATTTCCTTCTTTCAAACATTATCATGTTATTTATTATTTTCCTGTCTTTACAACGTATCATATCTCTTGATATGTCTCCCGTATCCATCATTCAGAATTATAACTCGGCAAAATTACTCGGTATTGACAGCGAATACTGAATGGTACCCAGGACTACTCTAGATCACACACATCATTAAGGAGTACGAAATACAAGTTAATAAAACTTGCTGGCCTTGTGGGACAGCATTCTAACTCTAACGCAGTTTGTAACACACAGGCCGGGTTCATAAGAACCTCCTCGTGTCCAGCTTGTAATATACACACCGGGTTCATAAGGTCCTCATCGTGTACACCTTGTAATAAATATGCACGGTTCATGAGGCCCCCCGTGCAATGCTTGTGAGGCCCTCCTCGTGTACAGCTTGTACCTACACACGGTTCATGAGGTCTCGCCGTGTACAACTTGTAGTACAGATACCGGGTTCATAAGGCCCCGCGTGTAATGCTTGTAAACACACCGTGTTCAGGAGGCCCCCCGTGTAATGCTTGTAAACACACCGTGTTCAGGAGGCCCTCCGTGTAATGCTTGTAAACACACCGTGTTCAAGAGACCCTCCCCGTGTACAGCTTGTAATACCACTTCGGGTTGATAAGACCCTCCTCGTGTACAGCCTGTAATACCACATCGGGTTGATAAGACCCTCCCCGTGTACAGCTTGTAATACCACTTCGGGTTGATAAGACCCTCCTCGTGTACAGCTTGTAAAACACACCCAGTTCATGAGGCCCTCCTCGTGTACAGCTTGTAATAACACATCGGGTTCATGAGGTCCTCCTCGTGTACTGCTTATAATACCACACCGGGTTGATAAGACCCTCCTTGTGTACAGCTTGTTAAACACACCCGGTTCATGAGGCCCTCCTCGTGTACAGCCTGTAATACCACATCGGGTTGATAAGGCCCTCCTCGTGTACAGCCTGTAATACCACATCGGGTTGATAAGACCCTCCTCGTGTACAGCTTGTAATAACACATCGGGTTCATGAGGCCCTCCTCGTGTACAGCCTGTAATACCACATCGGGTTGATAAGGCCCTCCTCGTGTACAGCTTGTCGCTATTTGCTTTACGTCGCACCGACATAGATATGTCTTATGGCGACGATGGGATAGGAAAGGTCTAGGAATTGGAAGGAAGCGGCCGTGGCCTTAATTAAGGTACAGCCCCGGCATTTGCCTGGTGTAAACATGGGAAACCAAGGAAAACCATCTTCAGGGCTGCCGACAGTGGGGCTCGAACCCACTATCTCCCGATTACTGGATACTGGCCGCACTTAAGCGACTGCAGCTATCGAGCTCGGTGTGCAGCTTGTAATATACACACCGGGTTCATCAGGCCCTCCTCGTGTACAGCTTGTAATACACACACCGAGTTCATGAGGCCCTCCTCGTGTACAGCTTGTAATATATTTTTTAATATCAATAATACTTCAAATTGTGATTCTACCGACTTACAGAAACTGTTCTCTGGTTTAAGAGACGTGTTAACATGCAAGTTATTTCCTTGTTGTGATCCCAGTTGTACAAGAGGCACTGCGCAGTATGTACAAGAAAGGCTCGTAAATACATTGGGATATATCCCATGGATGTGCAAAATGTTTATGAAAGGTGAACTAAAGATGTGGAAGGCAGAAATAAAATGACAGTGTGGATTACAAAGGGCCGTAACTAAAATTTAACAGTCTCTGTTTTGAGAATACAGTCAATGTTAATCGAAAAATGAAAATAACACAGCAAAACTGAACTGTTCCTTTTAGAAAAGCAAATAATATCCGAATTAGATGTGATTGGCGTTCATGAGGTCGTCTTCGTGTACAGCTTTAGTACGAGTTGACTAGGGGCATCTAGAGTACCAGCTGTCTAATTTTTATGACGCTACCAGGAGTTTTGTATTTGCGGACGTCGTAGGGCACAAGATTTTTACTTTAGGTAATGAAGTTCCTACGCCAATGCTCGGCTCATGGTCAATCAATTGTTGACTGTAGGGGCAAGTATTACACAAACAATGAATAGAAACAAATTATGAGATATTTTGAAAGGTGCCCTTCAAACTAATATTTCTGCTTTGCCCTGTGTTCGAAATATTGACCATCAACGGCAATGCACATGTGCAATCTTTTCTCCAGGGATGATACCCCAGACCGAAGAGTTTCCTTTGATATTGTAGCACAATCTGCGATGACACCAACCAAAATCATTATTTTATTCCTTTTATAATCATAACCCTCCTTTTGTGTCTCTGCTTCGCCTGTCATAAAAACTTACAAGCCCCAGGGGATGCATCACACTGTATGGTACGAGTTGTGTGTCAGCAGGCCCTTGCGCCAGTGAACGCCAGCGTCCTGTTCCAGCCACTACACTTGATGTTCCGGGTGGGCAAAATAAAACTGGCCCGGGAAATATTTATATTAGAATTGATCCTTGTTAATGAACATCACAGAAGATGTTGGAAATTGCCACCTCTTAAGAAATGAAAACTGAGGATTCTAAAGTACAGACTCCGCTGCACTCACAAACCCCCGGCAGAACTCAACACGCGAAGGTTCGTGTGGACGCTTTAACCCATGCACAAATGTACATTTGTAGTGATAGAAATGTAGTTCGTTTCTGATAAAGTTTCGACACGACGATCTCTTATTTCCCACTTGCACACATAAACGGAGTTGAGATTTCGTCGGACATCGTTCCAGAATTTCCTTCACTCAATCTATGTTTTCTGGTGTTCGTAGTCTTTTCGGATAGTTGCGGTTTTTATTCTGTACAGGGCCCGTTTCACGCCATTTTGCCACTAAGTTTTGCATTACAGACTTTGCTGGAGGTTTTGCCAAAACACCACTCGTCTCAGGTGTACTACACCCAGAATTTTCTTTTTCTAAATTACATGGTTTCCTATTTGGAATTTAGGTTACTGGAATGATGAAGAAAAGGTAGAAAGATCAGTATGTATATAAACTAAAAATATTGCATTATTTGTTAATAACAAATTAATTTGTTTAAAAATGTATTATAGGCCTACATGGCTCCCAAATTAATTGACGTTCCTCACATCTGTTTTTTTGCATTTTCTTCACAACACTTATAGGTAAAGAATAAACCCAAAATACATGATCCTCGAACGAAATTGTGCCCGTTGATGTTCTATTACTTTAGTGGATATAAATGTTTTGGTGAGTGTTTATAAACAAATCACATAATCAACTATATTTTACAACATTAGTAACATATCTGAGGTTTGTGCCCTGGAGTAGGATTTTGGCTTTAATTTAACAGAATATTCAGTGAAATAGGATAATTAGATCTAATGTTATGATTTTTTTAAAGTACTGAGAGCATTAAAAATTATTTTCCAGAGAAATCCATCTCAAAGTTTGAACACTGTTTTAGAAACCTCTTGCATCATATGATGTCCCTTCTAATGCAGTATTCTGGTCTTCCTTCATCTTCCTTCTTCCTCTCAGGTATCTCCTCCTGGTTTTCTGCTCTGGGGTCTTTTGTAAGTGATACTTTTCTGTTTTAGAGCTTTAGCCAACTCCGCACCGGCTCGAGTATGTTTACCAATAGTAACACCCACTCGCTTTAGGATTTCCAGTTCTACATCTGGGCCACAATTATAATGGCAAATAGAATCCATAACACAAAAAATCAATGTTTTTAGTCCTACATAACCATCTTTTGGTGTAATGGTTCAAATCCCGTTACAAGATGATATCTGTATTATTATTATTATTATTATTATTATTATTATTATTATTATTATTATTATTATTATGTCCGTATTATTATTATTGTATTATCATTATCATTCAATTCAATTCTGCAATGCTTGTTGATTGCATGATTGTAGTTAAATGTATGCATATATACGTGTGTGTAGATTAACACTAAAGACATGTACAGTGGGAATTGCTATATATCAGATGTTAGATGTGACATTGCTACATTGTGCAATTCTGCTGGCGTTTCTGCCAAGTCATTGCTACGTCATGGCTACGTCATCGTGCTCATTTAGCGATGCGCTCACGGTCTTGGTGTATCCCTGGCCGCTCCGGGCTATTTCACCATTGTAGGTAACACTTGTCGCGAGGTGGGAGTAGGTCATCGTTATTTCTGGAGATTACGTAGGTGCGTCAACCTAACGTCTTTAAAAGGTGGCTGCATCTTGTAGCGTCAGTCATTATTCTACTGGAAGGAGAGGCACAGTTGACCATTAAGTGAACGAGATGGAGTAGACTCAGTCAGTCAACGGGAATCATTGATTAAACGGAAGGTGAAGAGAGAAGAAGTGGATGGTGAACAGTGATGGAGTCATAGAAGGATACACTTGCAATGGAGTCATACCATACAGACTTACAAAGAAGTCATATGATATGGAGAAGAAGCAGTCACATGGATACATCACCAAATTAGGCGTGACACATCTACAGTAAACACCAGATCTAAGGAATACGTCGTAATTACACTCAAAGTGTTGAAGGTACAGTCAAGTGAACCAGTGAAGGATATATCTCGTATAAATTGTTAAATGTCCGGTCAAGAATAATTCAAATTCATGCCTAGTTTCTTTCAGCTGCAATGTCATAATTTCATATTCACACCTGTTTTATCGCAACAAGACTTACTACTTTTTATATACAATTTCAAGAATATATTTTGTTCTATCAAATTAATCTTTCGTTTCATTTGTACACTAAAATTTCTTAACCTCAAATTTAATGGGGAAACAGAACGCCAATCTCCTTTTCCCAGAACTTATATGGTATGTTGTCAAAAGTAAGCTTATTGCCCCACACCCTGTTTAGTATTAAATATTTTCACTGGGCATCTTCTCCATATCATGCCATTAAAACTTTCATTTTGATTTTGCGTTTTGCCACGGAGACAACGCCTTAGCATGGCAGGATCAGTCAGGTTGGAGTACACTGGCTTGACAGCTTCAAGTATATTGTCAGGTAGTCCATTTTTAGGCTTATATTTATCCAGTGTGCCAGTTGCCACTGCTTTTTGGAACAAACACCAACTGCCTTCACCTTTGGGTATCCAATTGCATTGTCCTGCTCTAACCTATCAACTTTCCTCATGTTTGTAAACTGGTTTCCATGGAACTTCCTTACAGGCCTCCTTTTAGTTTTCTGTTACCCATGGTTATAACGACAATGTACATCAATATTCAAAATAAACAAATTAGAATTGCTGAAAAACTTTCTAAAAGTACAGTATATCAATATAAACAGTAGGCCTACAAAATACAAGGGTGCTCAGAATATTCCCAGCTGTTTATTCAAATAATTAAGAACAATTCTCATAGATGGCAGCACAGGGTTAGTGTGGAGTGAAATCTGTATTGTACATCAGTAATTAGAAAGAAAACAAAAGTCGCATATGATCAACACGAGCAGAAGGCAAAGAATAAACACTTGTATCCATAAAAGGGTGCGTGGCTCAGTGTGCTGCATTTTAAATAAATGACAATATCCCAAGAAGTAATGAAGGCCGGGTTATGTAATTTACAACAAATTAAAGCTAATAAAATAACGAATCCAGGTAATATGAAATTAAAGATTGAAAAATAGACCTTTTGACAATGTCTGGGTGTACACATACCTTAAGCTCGTGCGCAAACAGTTCCGCATAGGTTTTCCACGAATCGTGCTTCACATAAAACTCAAGAATGAACACACGCTGTTTTATCATGAACACAATTTCTTGTTGCATTCAACTGGTCAGTAAACACGTCTCACTCTCACACGGACACAGCGCCGTACACGGGAGGTGCTCATGCGTAGATATGTAGCAGCAACCAATTGGTTCATCGAAATCGCGGTTTCCAGCATTTCATGTGGTGGGCAGTTCTCCTGTTCATTAACAAGGGTCAGTTCCGCGTCAGTCTCATAAATATTTCCCGGTCCACTTTTATTTGGCCACTCTGTATTATTGAAACTGTATGATATATGAACTAGAGCGCATGGTCAACTATACTAGAAATAATCGCTCCATTTATTCTTTAAAATTAAGCTGCAGTAGTTAGTGGTTTTACGTGTCCGTTGATATCATGATCATAGCTACGGAGCCTCAGTTAACGTGGAATCTGAACCACAGTGATGTGACATAATTTCAATATTCCCAGTTGCACTGGTCGGAATTCGAACTCTGGCTGCTTTGGCGGGAAGATAGTGATTGCACCACTCAGTTAACAAGCCCCTTACAATAGTTATTTCTAAATACGTACGTGCGTGTCAACACCGCAAGAAGAGTTGTCAATATCAAGCACGCAGTACAATAATACAGTTACAGCATGTTGATCATTGTATCACAGAGACACACAGCCTGGAAATACAGTACAAACACAAATGTTTTCTTCCAATATCTAAAGTGAATAAACAGTAATAATGAAAATCTTACAATCTGTGGGGTACTTTAGTGAAGATTGTCGCTTCTGCACACTGTCTTAGTACCGTGTTCTGGCTTTGTTCTGGTCTCTGACACGCTGTGACATTCGTGCGGTCAGTACATTGGCGTCGTCTGGAGGAAGTATGTCCCATTCCACCAGAGCAGCTCTAACGATATCTGGGAAGTCTGCGGAGGCTGTGGACGGTCAAAAAAGCAGTTCATTCCCGGTGAATAAGCTGGCCAATTCATGTTTGATATCGCCTCTCTCATGAAGTTCCTCTCTGATGCACCCGATGTGCGTGAGTATTCTCGTCCACGAAAATGAATCCAGCACCTTATTCGTCCCTAAAGGGTTGTACAAACGTCGAAGAATTTTATCAGTATAGCGCTGGGCAACTGAAGTCCCTCAAATTGATATCACAGGTGTACGACGCGACAGCCATATACCAGGTGGCTCTCGAACGCCGTACTTTCTACTTATAAATGTCCCGCATGCACAAATGATGAATGGGACGTCTACCAACTGATTTTCACAGGGGCACTACTGCCAGCGGGCAGATTACGTCAGAATACGAAGAGATAAGAACGGCACTGTCGCTCGCAGCATGTTACTCAGCACTACCGGTCCAACGCACCCCTTGCATTAGTCAACCTCGTTTTCCACCGCACAGTTCTGGACTGGTGTATGGTACAGCTGCGCTATATTTGCTGTCTGCATATCGGCAATGGCTAATGTGTTCAGCAGCGACGAATACACAGACATAATTTTAATCTGGACAACCAGGTCGGAACGCAGCCGAAGCTCCAAACAGACGTCTGCCTTATACATACGTATTTTGACGAGCAGTTTTTGTTTCATACCAGCAACTCTTTTATCGAGTGGAATGTCTACACGTGTATGAATTAATAAGTTATTAAATTTTCTTTTCTGCATCTTTGGCGTGTTTAAAAACAGTAGCGGCAGTTAAGGGGTGGGGCAACGTGGGACAGCCGCCTCACCCCCAACTTTGTGGAGTAAACATTACATTTTTATTCCACTTAAGCCAGCTGGAACTAGGAATTATTTTTAAAAAGCTTTTTGTGCAAACCTTGTTGTCTTTTCTGCTAATTCTTTCCTTTATTTTCTTTAATTATTAACATAATTATTCGCGGAAATTCGCACAAAATGCCGTTCGTCGCGGCTAACCGATTTGTATAGCGCTACGGCACGTAGTGGAATTTTTGCTTGTGCTGAGGGAAAGCGCAGTAGGGGTATATATTTTATGCCAAGGTCGTGGACACTTGAGTTATTATTCACCCGCTTGCCGCGCGCATTCGTTAGTCTGGCAGTCTAGTGTATGTTAGTTTCTTAGTGTGTATTCAAATAGTAAAATATTTTTAATTGCATAATCATGTCGTACATCTATTTAATTGCACTGGGCGAGCTGGCCGTCGGGTTAGGGGCGCGCAGCTGTGAGCTTGCACCCGGGAGGTAGTGGTTTCAAATCCCACTGTCGGTAGCGCTGAAGATGGTTTTTCATCGTTTCCAATTTTCACCAGGCAAATGCTGGGGCTGTACAATAATTAAGGCCACGGCCACTTCCTTCTCACGCCTATCCCTTTCCTGTCTCATCGTCGCCATAAGTCCTATCTGTGTCGGTGCGACGTAAAGCCAACTGTAGAAAAAATATATTTAATTGTAATTGAAATTTCAACGGGAGGTAACACCAACTTTACTTTCACCGGACTAAATTCTTCCGTTTGTGTTATATTATTTATTATGTAAATGTAATTAACCTGCCCCGTAAAGATTTTGATTCAATGCTGTATAATAAAATTTTCACCAGGTCTCACGAATAAACCACGGGGCAGTTAAATACATTTATTTAATAAATAACATAACACAAAATAAATAATTTAGCCCAGTGAAAGGAACGTTGGTATTATCTCCCATTGAAATTACAATTACAATTGAATATTTTTTTCCAATTGGCTTTACGTCGCACCGGCAGAGATAGGACTTATGGCGACGATGAGACAGGAAAGGGCTACGCGTGGAAAGGAATCAGCCCTGGTCTTAACAAAGGTACAGCCCCAGCACTTGCCTGGTGTGAAAATGGGAAAGCACAGAAAACCGACTTCAGGGCTGCCGACAGTGGAATTCGAAACCACAATCTCCCGGGTGCAAGCTCACAACTGCGCGCCCCTAACCCTACGGCCAACTCGTCCGGTACAATTAAATAGAATTACGGCATGATTATGTAATGAAAATCCATTTAGTATTTGAATACATATTTACGAAACTAAAAGACACTAAAGATACTGCCGGACTAACGAATACACGCGGCAAGCGGGTGAATTATAACTCAGTGTCCACGACCTTGGCAAAAAAAATATGTACCCTTCTACCCTTCCTCACAGCACATGCAAGGTCTCCACTAGTTGCCGTAGCGTTATACAAATCGGTTAGCCGCGACGGACGGCATTTTGTGCGTATTTCCGCCAATAATGATGTTAATAATTAAAGAAAGTAAAGGAAAGAATTAGCAGATAAGACGAAAAGGCTCTTACAAATAGATTGTTTAAAATAATTCCTAGTTCCAGCTGGCTAAAGTGGAATAAAAACGTAATGTTTACTCCACAAATTGGGGGGAGGGCGACTGTCCCTCCTCGTCCCACCCCCTAATCGGCGCTACTGTTTGTAAACACGCCAAAGATGCAGAAAAGGAAATTTAATAACGTCTTAATTTATACTCGTGTGCACATTCCACTCGATAAAAGAGCTGCTTGTATGAAACAAAAACGAATACTGTTCGGCGAAATACGTGTGTAGAAAGCAGACGTCTGTGGTTGCTTCGGCTGAACTCCGACCAGGTTGTCCAGATTAAAATGATGTCTGTGTATTCCTCGCTGCTGAACACACTAGCCATTGCCGATATGCAAACAGCAAATATAGTGCTGCTGTACCGTACACCAGCCCAGAACTATGCGATGTAAAATGAAGTTTACTATTGCAAGGGGTGCATTAGACCGGTAGCGCTGAGTAACATGCTGTGAGCGACATTCCCGTTTTTATATCTTGATATTCTGACGTAACCTGCCCGCTGGCAGTAGTGCCCGTGTGAAAATCAGTTGGTAGGCATTCCATTCACCATTTGTGCATGCGGGACATTTATAAGTAGAAAGTATGGCGTTCGGGAGCCACCTGGTATAATCCCAGCCCAATACATTACACCACATCTCCAAATGCATGCACCTCTTGAATATGTTAGTACTTTCCACCACCTGTTTTATATCTCCACATCCTTCTCATCGTGTACCTGGCCTATGTTATATCCGTGTTTCATCTGCAAACATGACAATACGCCATTCATCCGACCACGAATTAAGACGCTGGATGATTGCGTTTCATGTGCTATGTGCATTTCCCAGCTTGAACGAGCCATAATTGTGGCACTGATTCAGTGAGGACATGCACAAGCAGCAGTAGGGGTTACCCAAAATGCAATGTCTAAAACGTGGAAAAGGTATCATGAGACCAACAGGATCACGATTCTCTAGTAGAACAGGCTGAATCGGTCGAAATTACATTAATTGGGCACTATGCAGCCGATTGCGTACAGCTTGGCAGATACACGGGTGTTGGTTGCCTTCAAGAAGTTATCTTGTAATTGTTGACCAAACGAAGGTGTCTCCTCTGCGCTGTTACACGGATATACCGATCTTGACGTGGCGTTGTCACCCTCGGTCGACCTTCCCTCGGACTGTCAGTCTCATCATTTGCCTCACAGTACCTTTTCCACCTCTTTGACACTGCACTGTGGGTAACCCTTAGGATGCGTAATTTCAGTCTTCACCTGAAATCACACAGATTTGTATTTCCACACCAGACAAATACCACGACTATTCCTCAGTGCAGTCCACGCTACTTCCTGCCCACTGCTAGTACTTTCAATCAATCAATCAATCAATCAATCAATCAATCAATCAATCAATCAATCAATCAATCAATCAATCAATCAATCAATCAATCAATCAATCAATCAATCAATCAATCAACCAACCAATCAATCAATCAATCAATCAATCAATCAATCAATCATTCAATCAATCAATCAATCAATCAATAACCACTGATCGGTATTTAGGGCTTTCACTCAGGTGCGGGATTCCCTATCAGTTGTTTATCTAGTATTTTCTTAATTATTTCAGAGAAGTTGGATTTTTCAAACACCTCGCTTATTAAATTAGTGTAATCCCTAATTCCTCTTCCTGTAAACGAATATTTGCCCCAATTTACCCTCTAGAATTTCAACATTATCTTCATATTCCCCACTTTACTCTAATCAAGTTTAATCGTATGCTAACGTTATTCTACGGCATATGTCCGCTGACATTTGGGAACATACCACTCAGACGAGCAGCTTGTCTCCTTACTCCCACGTCTTCCCAGCCCAAAGTTTGCAACATTTTCGCAGCACTACCCTTTTGTCGCAAATCACCCAGAACAAAATCGTGCTTCTGACCTTTGCATGTTTTCCAATTCTCGGTATCAAGTAATCCTGATGAGGGTCCCATACACTGGAACCATACTCTAACATAGGTCTCACCAGTGACTTTACGGCCTCTCCATTACAGCTCCACCACAGGTCCTTAATACGTACATAACCACACTCACTGTCACCAGAAAACTGTATGAGTTAATTGCATCGATAAATCATTGGAAAAGGTATTTATTTATTTATTTATTTATTTATTTATTTATTTATTTATTTATTTATTTAGGGCAGAGTGGTACAATTTCGATACAAGTACAATTCCGATCAGACTTAGGAAAAAAACCTGTATTTCATTCTTCAATGTTAGTACCACTTACGTATGACCGGCTGTGGGAAGAGTGAAGCAGCTGCTTTCCGAATGTGAAAATAATACACCTGTTTCTATTAGTTTTCACGAAACTGCCGATTTTACATTGAAAGATGAGCGATGCTTCATTGCATTTCACGTTGTTATAAATTTGAAGCTGTTTTAGCTAAGCTCTGGGACCTTTTCTTGAAGTGTAAAGTGCTATTTATAGTAACGTCATATCTCTGTGAACCTCAAGATGGAGTGTTATACTGCAAGCACAATCTTTTGTATTTCTCTGTAACTAGTTGATGGATTCATTGTTGAAGTACAAGGGGTACATTTTCTTTGAGATGGAATGGTACGATTTTGATTTTAGTTGTTTGCATTTTTCCCACTGCAGATGCCGCACAGGTCGGAAGAAAGTTTATATGAAATGGTCAGTTATGCACCTTCATTGACCTTCAGTCAGTTGGCTATCGAAGAATAATAATACCATTGCCTAAAATTCTGGAGACTCCTTCAAACAGTCAATTCAAAATGAATCATCATCTTGTCGCCGAATGTAACGAATGACTGCAATTCAGTACCGGTACTTATTCAACATCGGATAATTCAACCATTGTGGACAATGCTTCAACGTCAACCTTTAGTGTTACAAGCACCCGACAAATCTATGAAAAATATCATAACATCGCCTGAAAAGAAATCCACGCCAAAAATGTGAAAGGTAATATCTTCATCCCATTTAATATCAGATCAATATTTTCAGATTGTTCAAAAAATCCCTTTTTAAGAATAACACTGGTGGAAACATAAATCAGAAGATAACTGGCATGTCAAGCATAACAAATCTTCAAGATGGCACATCTCAACGAGAGCATTCGATGGACAACCAGTGTGGATTTTGTAATCTGGATTATAACTGTGAGAATTAGGTGATAAAACGGCCATGGATTCACTGACAGTACTGCAATGCCTGGCGTCATGAGATATGTGCTGGAGGAAAAGGAAATAAGTATTCTGTATATGAAAACGGATGTGAATCAAATTGCACCTTGTGTGATCAGAACTGTACCACAAGCGGTACAATTGCGATCAAAGACAGGCTCTTCTGTTTCGTACAACTTTTACAACGAGAGTTAATTTAAATACTGTTATTAATAATGTGTGCAATTGTCTAAGGTGGCTACTTCATTGTCAATGTAAAGAATGTTTATAGTACCGCAAGTGAAGCGTGAGTGCACGATTAATTAAGTTTTGATCGAAAATGTACAGTGATAGTACATATATCACACCCTCGCACCGTATTCAGAATTTAAGAGATATTATTGTTGTCAGTATTAGATTTATTATTATTATTTCATTCGTATGTTTATTCTTAACATCTTAAGCTGGAAGGTCTCCATATGTGGTATGAGTAATTTGTTTTGTACAAACGGATGTAAAAACAGTGCTAATTACTACTCGGATATTTCCGTGAGTCATGTGGACATCCCAGAGTCCGATGGGGAGGCCTTGTTGCTGTTGTTGTCATGAGATCCGGAAGAGGTTCAGGGCGAGGTCTTGACTAGAGATCTTCTCGTAACTGGATAGCCAGGATCAATCTAGACGTGTCATGTGAGAGAAGGGGGAAGCTGAGGTCGATTTAGGCATTTGATCAAACGGCGAGAAGCATACTGGACGGGACTTCAAATTTTGGTGGAGGAGACTTGACTTCAAACAGCGGAGGAGAGGAGATGTAACTTTTGTGGAACGTGGTCTTATTATGTTTGTGAAGTCTCGTAATAACCTACAACTGTGGAGTGCTTAAGGCACTTGGTATTGTATCACTTGTGGCGGCATGGTATTCTATGTTGGCGAAAGCTGTGGGGTATGGTATCTCAGACTTTCCAGAATATATGTTTTAAAACGACAAACGTGTGTTGCTCAAGTGAATGTATCTTCAAACTAAGTGTTAGAGTCAGTGAACTCAGTATTATAAGGTACAGTATCAGTGTGATATAACAAGTGCCAATAATGAGAATGTGCAAGTTGTGTTGATATACAGAGACAGTGAGGGGTATTAATCCACATATACATGCTTTGTAATGAACTTTCAACGGACGAACTGCAAATGAAGCTAGGTCCTCGCTTTTGGTTTCCCACTGTTTTTGATTGTTGTTTTTGTAAATATGGGTCTTCCAGCGGTATTTTGTGTATATTTTGGTGTGTTGATGAGGTGCTCATGCACGGATATTGTTCAGAATATAGTTAATTATTTTAGAATCTGTGGAATTATTGATGAACATAAGTGCAGTCTGTACCTATTTAGTCGTTTTCAGAAGGTTAGGTAAAGCTGAAGCAGATGTACCAGTACGCAGCCTTATGTACACGCCCTGGGAGAGAAAGAATTATCATGCTCTATCAAAATAGAGGGATCCATTCTGGTGAACTCTGGCGCCCATACTAGGGATGTTTCAATTAATTATTTTTAGTAGCTTAATTTATTTTAATTATGGTTATGAATTATTATTTATTCAGATAGATTTCAATTGACGCCCAAGCGTGAGGCGATTAAGAGTTTTATTTTTATTCATATTTGATCATTTTGATCCTATTGCAATGGTTATTACTTATATATATATATATTGTACCAGTAACTGAGTCCAACGCGTTGGCTGAATGGTCAGCAAACTGGCCTTCGGTTCAGAGGGTTCGATTCCCGGCCGGGTCGGGGATTTTAACCTTCATTGGTTAATTCCAGTGGCCCGGGGACTGGATGTTTGTGCTGTACTCAACATCCCTGCAACTCACACACCACACATAACACTATCCTCCACCACAATAACACGCAGTTACCTACATATGACAGATGCCGCCCACCCTCATCGGAAGGTCTGCCTTACAAAGGCTGCGCTCGGCTAGAAATAGCCACACGAAATTAAAAAGAAAATACCAGTAACTGACACGTACTCATTGACGCGTGTAATTGAGCATGAGGATTTCGCAGGGCATGTGCGGTCTTATGTTAGGAGATTGTAGCGAGGGAGTAAAAGATTGCATATGGTGGCCACATAAACTTTATTAAAATCAGTCAAAGTAAACGAATGGCCTATCATTTCCTTGAATATTTGTCAAATTGGACTCTCATCGACACTTAACACTCAATATACTATTTAACAGAGTGTGTCAATATTATTTTCTGCTAGTGGCTTTATGTCGCACCGACAGAGATAGGTCTCATGGCGACGATGGGATAGGAAAGGCCTAGAAGTTGGAAGGAAGCGGCCGTGGCCTTAATTAAGGTACGCCCCAGCATTTGCTTGGTGTGAAAATGGGAAACTACGGAAAACCATCTTCAGGGCTGCCGACAGTGGGATTCGAACCCACTATCTCCGGAAGCAAACTCACAGCCGCCCGCTCCTATCCGCACGGCCAACTCGCCGGTAATCTTATTAGCGACAAATATTTAGAAGAAAGTTCACCAATGAAATTAACAAAATTTCTTCTTGACATAATCAATTAACTTGGATAAAGAAAGTTCATTCTTGAAGTTTATAAATGACAACATTCATTAATATCACCTTGAAATAATGGTAGTTATCTTAAGTGAATAATGTTCATTCTTAAAGTTCATAAATAACGACTAATTAAGTTCACCTTGAAAAATAAAGGTCATTCTTGAAAATGGAACTACCGAAATTAATAAGAGTTCCTTTCTGAAATGATTAACTGGTGCGAGCAAATAAAGTTCAATCTTGATATGCCTATCAAATTTCGAGCTAAAGTTAGCTAACTAACGTAATATGGAGATATACAAGGTTCTAATTCATAGAAATGTTAATGAGGTGGCTAAGTTTCAAAGTTCCCACTCGTTAGCAAGTTCGTCGGTACGAAAATTGCTCTTACACTAGCTTCGAGATATATAGCAAGTCATGAAGTCGAAGTTACCATGTCCACCATAGACCGGAACACCATCACGACGTCCCTCAAAGTTACCACGTCCACTACAGATCAGGAACACCAGTACCACGTATCCCTCGGAGTTACCATGCCTCCATCGGCGGGAGTTCACATGACAATACGGGCGGTCGGAGTATGCATGGGGCGTTGGTTTACACTCACCACTTCGAGTGATATTGCACTGTTCGTTCCAAGTAGCACGTCTAATATGCGCAGTAATTTGCACCAAGTTCACTAATAAGGTGACTGACTTGTCACGAGGCACTGAATTTACTAAGTTCCACTTGCCAGTTTAATGTAATTGTAATGTAATGTAATTCAATAAGATTTAAACAAAGTCTATGCTAAGATAACTCAACCTTCACGGTACCCTGACTTCATTAAGTTCTGACTGTCAGGTTAATGCAGTTCAAGGAAACTGAAATACGGTCTATTCATTCAACTTCACACGTGATCTTAGTGTAGGATTCAGTCTTTGTTCCCGATGGGTTGAGAAACAGTCTACTTACTATCACTCTATCACCACGAAATATTAAATAGTTAATGGCACTGTCTTTACTTCTAACCAAGAACCATGAAGTTAACACGTAGACTCGTCGTATTAATTTATAAGTTAATCAACAGTTCTATCACACACGGTATTAACGTGTCCGATGTCTAACACTTGTGTATTATAAGTCACGCGAAATGTTGAAGTATTTGGAAAATTTTAGAATGCAGGATTTATACAGCTGTCGGAGTTAAGAGTTCTCGGCTGTACCTCACGGGTACTTAGTTCGACGTTCGGACTCAACACTTGCGCAAAAGGTTGAACTTTACTGCCGGCACAACCTCGAGCAGCAGGTCTCTACTATGCTGTACTGTGCTGTATTGTCCCTATACTGTCCTCTCGTAGGAGCTTGCTCAATAGGTTTTCATTCCCCGCCCGAGGGCGGGGCCGGCCCCCTCGATCGTGTCGCGATCTCTCGGGCCGGGAGGAGGGAAAATAATTAGGAGGTGTGATAGAAGAAGAAGATGGGTATAGCGATGTGAAGAGTCATGGTGAAGTAACGGTTTGTCTTCTTAGCTGGGGAGAAGGGAATGATAGGAGTTGTGCGCTAGGAGTGAAGCTTAAATTAATGTAGCAGGGTTTAAATGGAATGTGAGGAATTGCAAAATTGTTGTGATATTGTTGAGGGAAGTGATGAGGAGTCGGATGATGTCTAGCGCTGGAGGAGGTTGGGGGAAGAAACTAGGTGGGGAAAGGTGTGGGAAGGCGAGTGTACTAGGTGGAAAAGGAGGGGCTGGCCGGTGGCGGCGATATGGTGGGTTGAATGTTGGCGAATAGGTTGAGGTGGGGAGAGAGTGGGCTCAACTTTATGACGATGGCGATAGATGTAGGCTCCAATGGCAATACGTCGTTGGATATCTTCGGCAGTTGGAAGGTGGACGCGGACCATATACGTCGGGCCGGAGGAGTTCTTGATCCGAAAGACGCGACGGACTGGGACGCCTTCGGCTTGAAGTTCCTGGAGAATCGTTCTGGCTGAGAGAGCAGGATCCACTCCGCGGATCACACAACTGTAGATGGTGTGACAGGTCGATGAGGACTGCGTGGATAGTAGTGCGGCGGAGGCTGCTGTGTCGGCGGCGTGCGTAGATGATTGTGGCGAAGGCAGTGCTGCAGCTGTAGACGGAGATGACTCAGTGAGCTGGTACGGTGGTTGAGGTCCTTCAGGGGTAGGACAGAGAGGGAGGGAAGAGGTCATGACAGGAGAAGGATGACATGTTACAACATTTGTGACCGGAACAGAATTATGGAGATGGATGGATGGCGTGGTGGTCGTTGTGACGGTAGTGGTGATGGTGGTGGTGCTGGGAGTAGTGTACGAACGAGAGGAAGATGGTTGGGGCGGTGCCCACTGTGGTGGTGCTTCGTCGGCAAAGTACGAAGGACTAGACGTCACTCGATGGATCTGGCGGTCTAAGTAGATTCCGTTTGCGATGAAATATGGAACGGCGTCCGCTGGATGGAGATGTAGCAGGACCCGACGTGTAGGAACGAAGTTTTGCAGTATCGTTGAGACGCTTCGGGCTGGGACGTGTGCCAGTTTGAGTTTGAGAAGTAAGTCCTGGTCAGAAAGGGCGAGATCTGACGTGTGATCCGCGCGTTTCGTGACGTCGTAGTTGTGTCTTATCAGGCCACCGCGAGCTCGCTCGCGGAAGCGTTGCGTCATAGCCAACAACGCGCGCAATTTGAAAGGATGAAACAGACCGCGCGGTCGCCAGTTCGATCACGGGCGGTTCCTGTTTATATATTTCAGTACCACCTTACCCACTCCGTGTAACTTCCAGGGTTGATTTTTCCCTCTGACTCAGCGAGGGATCCCACCTCTACCACCTCAAGGGCAGTGTCCTGAAGCGTGAGACATTTGGTCGGCCATACAACTGGGAAGTGGGACCAGTACGTCGACCGGGTTGCCTCACCTGCTATACTGAACAGGGACGTAGTGGGCGATGGGGAGATTTGAACGGATAGACAAGGAAGAGGGAACGAAGCGGCCGTGGCCTTAGATTAGGTAACATCCCGGCATTTGCCTGGAGAAGAAGTGAAAAACCACGGAAAACCACTTCGGGGTTGGCGGAGGTAGGAACCGAACCCGGGCCTCCGGGGGTGGCAGCTAATCACACTAACCACTACATCACAGAGGCGGACTATTCATTTATTTATTTATTTATTTTAAGTTATTTGGATTGCCGTTTTCATTTTGAACAATGATCCGTTCTTTATATGCACTGTACTATGGCCCCTCTATTGTACATTATGTGATATTTATTTATATTCTACTGTACTGTACTGTACTGTAAGACCAGCATTGACTTATTTTGAACCCAAAAAGTCCCAAACTATAGTAATTGCCCACCCAAGACTTATTTCCGACAATTTCCGCATGTCCATCCCCGACGTACAACTTCAAAATCAAGTTTTGCCCTTTTGCAAGAGCGTAAAAAATCTCGGAGTAACCATTGACCAGCACCTCTCGTGGACGGATCAGGTAATATCTGTGAGTAGACGAGTTTTTGCTACGTTGCACACATTAAACAATTTCAAATTTACTTTTCCGTTCAGTTTAAAGAGGAAACTAGTTGAAACCCTCGTTCTTCCAATATTCGATTATTGTGACGTAGTTTACAAAGATGTGAAAACCGAGCTTCGAGATAAACTACAACGTGCACAGAATGCCTGTGTAAGATTTATATGTAATCTGAAATTTTCAGATCATGTTACCCAGTCTTACGTCGACCTCGGATGGCTACGCCTTGAAGACAGACGCAAGCTGCATACCCTGACTTCATTGCACCGAATCCTTACCTTACAATCCCCATCTTACCTGTATGAACGATTTCATAGCCTTTCTGAACACCATGATAAAAACACCAGAGCGCTGAGCTCGACATTGCTCGCTATTCCTAAGCATAAATCCTCAACCGACAACAATTCCTTCACTGTTGTGGACAGCCGTGAATGGAACTTCCTTCCGCAGGAGGTCAGAGGGATATCAAACCACGGAAGATTTAAAAGTATGTGTTCAAAATATCTCTATGAAACGAGCTCGTAGTGCGACAGTCTTCTTCTTCTCCCCATGGTCCTTCTTCTTCTTCTTCTTCTTATTCTTCTTCTTCTTCTTATTATTATCATTATTGATTATTGATTATTATTATTATTATTATTATTATTATTATTATTATCATTATCATTATTATTATTCAGTAGTGTTAGAAAGTACTCAGCTGTGGTTTTCCTGCATAGTTGTCCTTATCCCTATCCCCATTTTGCAATGTTTTTCACCCACAGTAAACACATGAAAACTGAACATTTAGTCAATGTGATATACTTCTGGAATTGGACAAATTAATTGTAAATATTAGTAGGTTTATCTATATTATTATTAATATAATTATTATTATTTATTATTATTATTATTATTATTATTATTATTATTATTATTATTATTATTATTATTATTATTATTATTGAAATTGTAATTCGTTCTTTGTTGTATGTTAATTTCTTCGCAGGAAGCAAAATGTTAATTTATATTTGATTATTATATATAGTTATTTTTATGTACAGCAGGATAGCTTAGTACCGTAGTAATTTGTTTCAGTCTCTTTTTTCATTTATTCAGTATGTTATATATTTTTATGTTAATTATGTATTTCACTGGTTAAGTGTAAGACAGGGACACGTGTCCCTAACTTTGCCAGTTAAAATAAATCATGTCTATCTATCTATCTACTATACCGTTGCTATTATGGCAGACCAGTGAAAGTAGAACATAAAGCGAAAAACAACTTTACCCGCACCACAAGTAGCATACGGTTAGTTAGCCTGTTTGGTGATCTCGCTGTTCCTCGGTCCAGTTTCAATACCGCTATACAATGATACGTTATTGAATACGTTGGAAGATATTGTTTGCTCGTTATTGTGATTGATGCCAGTCTTATAATTCACTGCCTCATCCTAATGAACATGTTGGCCTCGTCAATTAATTTCAATGTGATTTGAGTTTCAGTACACTGAGAGCTACCTACGACATCGACCATTAACAACACCAATATCTTCATCATTATTCACCGTCCGGGTCATTAGTAATAACATTCAAGTAATTGTTAAAACTGGAAGAAGGGATTTCTTCTTGATAGGCTAAGTTTCTTTGTCACTATCTGGTTTGACCGATGTAGACCAACATTATATATTTCAGCCTACTACTGTATTATGAATCAATGATAACCGAGACTGATATTCTGTGTCTATCCTCTCCAATGGGATCCTAAAGACTAAAGAAAATTCCTTCAAACTTGTACAATGGACTGTTTCAATTTCTCATCTCACAGTGCCGCCAGCTGTGCGAATGAACATCTCGACACTTACCACACGTGTAAGGCATTTCACTGAATGTCGATCAGCAGTCACATACTGGATAAGTTAAACCTTCACCCCCTACCTACTCGCAGGAAAGTAGCCGACCTTAGATTCCTATACAACGCTTTTAATGGTTTATTTCGTTCTCCTAAACATGCATCCTCTTTTTCCCTACAGGTCCCAACTCGCAAAACCAGAATGAATCCACGCATTCATGTTCCGTATTCCCGCCTCTCTATTGTTCAAAGAACGATTTGTATTCATCCACATTCCAACCTTCCTTAACTCTTTATCTTCTGGAAGGAACTTGGACGTTATTTCTTCGCATGCCTCCTTTAATCGATTATTTCTGAACTTAACGTAGATCATTTCCTTCATATTCCCTTTTTCTTTCTCATTGCTGCCCCTCTATTATACATAATGTGATATTTATTCATATGTTACTGTACTATACATTTTCTTAAGGGGCTGCCTGGCCGAGGCGGTAAAGGCGTGCTCGGTTCGCCCGGAAAGACGTGGGTTCGAATCCCCGTCAGGAAGTCATAAATTTAAGATGCGAGATTTCCACTTCCGGAGGTGCACATGGTCCTGAGGTTCACTCAGCCTACACCAAAAATGAGTACCAGGTTAATTCCTGGGGGCAAAGGTGGCCGGGCGTAAAGCTAACCACTGTACCCCGTCAAGGGCCGAGGTTACGGATAGTGGAAGCCTTTACCTTCCACCCCTCCAAGGGCCTTTATGGCCTATGACTTTGCTTTGCTATACCTTTACTTATGTGTCATATCTGTATTTATCTTACTGTGCCTAGCTTTAAGATCTCTTCTCGTTTTACTTTCAAACCTTAATTTTCTTCGTTCATTTCCTTTTGCCTTTATGTTTTATTATTAATTGTTGCGTTTCTACAGTTATTTTGTTAGTTTTTAATTTTCATCCACTACTTCTGATAATAGATATTTTTTCTTCGTTGGTCTACCATTTTGTTTTATGTTTGCATTGTGCTACTCCATTGTAAATATACACTGAAGAAAATGGAAATTGCAACACCCGGAAGGAGTGGTGCTACATTGCTGCAATTGAACATGCAGGACGAGTGTACCGGTTGTGATTCGATGATTACACTTTCAGGTCCTTCTGACTGCAAGTTTGGACAACAATCAATATAGGATGTGCACACCACGAGCTGCAATACATTGATGAATTAGTCGAGGCATGGAGTCAATAAGGCCCTGGATCGCTTCCTGAGGAATTGTGGCCCATGCTTGCTGCACTGCACGGGTCACTTGTTCCAGAGTTGTGGGTGGCTGAGGACGGTTGGCCAGTTGTCGACCCATCATGTCCCACACATGCTCAATAGGACTGAAGTCCAGGGACCTGGAGGGCCATTCTAAGGTTGTGTGATGTCGTGGAGAGCTTCTCTGGAGATGCATGCAGTGTGAACCCGGACATTGTCCTGCTGAAACATCCCATTAGCAATGTTCGCCATCATAGGGACAACCACTGGATTGGGTACCCTATAAACGTACAGTCGAGCAGTCATAGTGCCCTCAACAAGCACTAATTGTGATTTCACATTAAAGCCAATAGCTCCCCAGACCATATGCTTGGTGTTGGCCCTGTGTGTCTCTCGACAATAAGATCTGGGCGGCCCCTCTCCCCGGTACGTCGGCGCACACGATTCCGGCGATCACTGCGGGCAAGACAGAAGCGCGATTCATCAATAAAGACGACCCTATGCCATTCGTCGACCCACGTCGATCTTTCCCGACACCAGGCCGGCCATATACGTCGCTGTTGTGGGGTCAATGGAACACCTTCTGCAGAGACACGGGCTCGTAAGCCAGCTGCACGCAGGCGATTACCAACTGTTTGTTGTGTAACGTGGGGTGCCACGGCTGCTCGAATTTGCGCTGCTCTTGCATGGGGTTCCATCCGGGCCATCCGAATGATGCGGCGATCCTCTTTCACAGTTGTCTGTCGCGCTGGGCCTGTGCCAGGTCTACGAGTGCGGGTACCTTCAATTGATCACTGCTGCCATACACGTTGTACCGTAGATGCCTGTCGGCCAATACGTGCAGCGACAGTCCTTAGCGATAATCCAGCCTCACACAGTCCAATTATCCGAGCCCTCTCGAACGGCGACAGTTGTTGACAGCGTGCTCTTCTCTGTCGTCGAGGCATGTTTGACGGGAAACACTTCACAGCACAGACTGCAAGTCAACTACGCTACACCCGAGTCCGTATACTGGAGTTGATTCCTCCGCGACCAATCACGTGGGGATACCTGTAGCAACAATCCAATGGGTCTGAAACTTTGATCGTTTCCATACCTACATGGCATCGCTCCATATCTTGAAAATCAACACAAACGACCAATGCCTTCATGGTGTTGCAATTTCCATTTTCTTAAGTGTATTTTTCATTGCGGAACTCTGTAATTTGGCTTCTCGCTGTTTTGGTTCCCAAATAAATAAATAAATAAATAAATAAAGAAAGAAAGAAAGAAAGAAAGAAAGAAAGAAAAAGAAAGTCCACCTCCTACCAACTTTAAGCTGTTCTGTAATCTTGCGAATATACTCGTATCTCACGAAGTTAGGATGTTGTTCTCTTACACCAGTGGCGGCCGCTTCTTATGGCGTAATGTGCTGTAGCACACTGGAGGTTCTATCTTAGAGAACAAATTTTTATTCTCTTCGAGCTATATGCTATATGCGTTGGCTCACAAGGAACTAACCGTGTCACCGCGCTCTGAAATTCTGGAAGAAGCTATGCCATTACACAGGATTACAAACACTGCGTATAAACATGCTATGTGCGCATGCGTAAAGGTAAATCAGACGTGCTACCAGACTTGCAGCCATGGCGTTGTGGGCTGCTTACTCTCCCCTGCACAATAAATAAGACTCATAACGGCAGCAAAACTCCTGGTTTATTCTAAAATGTTGTAATTATTCAAGTCATTTTTTCCTGATAAAGAACTTAAAGTTACTGTCCAGTCTTAGATCATGCTAGAGAAACTTAGACTGAAGACCGATTTTTCAGTTTAATTTCGAAGACGAGACTTCAGGAACACTGAAGGAGCTGCACTGCTACTTCCAATCATCCTGACGAACAATTTACTACACACGTTCTCTCACAACACCCATGGTAGCTGCTGGAATGGAAATATATTTTTATGGTATGTTTTATATGAAACGGGAGGATAACCAATATATTGAAGCCACTTGAAATCTAAATTAAGATTTTAACAGATGTTGAACTGAGCTAAACCTGCATGATAAAATTGAGGATATGAAGAACAGGCACGATGGTTATGACACCAGGAAACTTAGAAATAACTTACGAGAATCTTAATTTGAGAAATGGTGCCAGTTGAGAAGCAAAGGTCAGGGTCTGTACAAGGAGTTCCCTCCTGCAAACCGTTGGGTTAGAAACCACGATGGCCATTCTACCACGAAGTAGAGAGATGCGCAGAAAGTGGCACCTGAAAGTGCTGTACCGGGAAGGTCCCTTGATGGTAACCGCTGCAGAAGATGCAGTGAGACTGAAACATTACGTCACATCATGGGTTCCTGTGCCTTCTGTGAAACTCTTCGAAACACCACACATCACAGAATTAGGTCGTCCATAGCACAGACGCTCTGTGAGAAAGAATTTCAATTGTATGAGGAAGTCCATTGCATTGGAGTAAATGGCAGCACCAGAAGGATAGACATGATCGCCTTAAAGGGAAAAAGGATATATATTAGACCCCACAGTGCCGCGTGGGTGGTATTTGATGGTGCTCAAATACGTCAGCCCCGTGTCGGTAGATTTACTGCCACGCATAAGAACTCCTGCGGGACTGAACTCCGGCATATCGGCGTCTTCGAAAATCGTAAAAGTAGTCTGTGGTACATAAAGCAAATAGACCCCACAGAAAGATTTAAACGCATTCCGACCAACCAAACGAACTAGACAGAGAAAAGAAGTCAGTCTACCTGCCTACAGTACCGTATTACATAAATAAATAGGAACTGGGTGACGTAGAAGTGAGGGCGCGAGTGGGAGAGGCCCTAAGAAGACGGTAGTGCTGATGAAGACCTTCAACATCAGTTCCAAGGAGTTCATCGACTGGGGCGCTCAAAGCACTACGGCGTTCTCCGTTGATACTCAGACACCGTCAGAATGAGACAAAATTCATCTTTTAAATGAAATTGTTTGTGTGTATTTTTTGTCTTAGGTAGCCTGCAAGTTGAAGAAGATTTTGAAAATAAAAAATAACATATATTTACCGCAAAAAATTTACAACAACCAATAAATATTCACATTCCTTCCTTCAGTAGAATCGAGATTATTTTTTCGAAATACTATGTCACAGCAACGACTTGGTGCCCTTGCGATGTTCTCAAATGATGAAAAAGTACGTTGCCAACATCGAGGGGTTGAAGTTCTGAAGCAGAAAGCAGTGACCTCATTTTTCGTCAATGAGTGACTATAAAAGACTTACATTACTTATGGACTTCATGTGTTTATTTGTTGTCTGTTCGATTTCTTGCTCAAAATTTTAGCACACAGCCACTGTTTAAAAACTATAATCAGCTCAACACTACTTTCTCCCTAAGTACTCCATGAATAGCCACAGTTTTTAAATGGTGATGAGAACATTGTTACATTTTATCAATCAATCACCACTGATCTGCATGTAAGGCAGTCGCCCAGGTGGCAGATTCCCTATCTGTTGTTCTCCTAGCCTTTTTCTAAATGATTTCAAAGAAACTGGAAATGTATTGAACATCTCCCGTGGTAAGTTATTCCAATCTCTAACTCCTCTTGCTATAAATGAATATTTGCCCTAATTTGTCCTCTTGAATTCCAACTTTATTTTCATATTGTGATCTTTCCTAGTTTTAAAGACACACTCAAATTTTTTCGTCTACTATCCACGCCATCTATCCAGTTACAACTCTGAACATACCTCTTAGTCGAGCAGCTCGCCTCCTTTCTCCTAAATCTTCCCAACCCAAATTTTACAACATATTTGTAACGCTACTCTTTTGTCGGAATTCACACTGAACAAACCGAGCTGCATTTTCTTTTGATTTTTCCAGTTCTAGAATCAAGTAATCGTCGTGAGTGTCCCATACACTGGAACCATACTCTATTTGGGGTCTTATCAGATACTTATATGCTCTCTCCTTTACATCCTTACTACAATCCCTAAATACACACACAACCATGTACAGAGATCTGTACCCTTTATTTACAATCCCATTTATGTGATTACCCCAATGAAGACTTTCCTTATATGGACACCCAGGTACTTACTTACAGAGATCACCATAAGGAACTTTCACACCATCAACTCAGTAATTAAAACTGAGAGGACTTTTCCTATTTGTGAAACTCACAACCTTTTTGCTTTACGTCGCACCAACACAGATAGGTCTTTTTGCGACGATGGGACAGGAAAGGCCTAGGAATGGGAAGGAAGCGGCCATGGCGTTAATTAAGGTACAGCGCCAGCATTTGCCTGGTGTGAAAATGGGAAACCACGGAAAACCATCTTCAGGGCTGCCGACAGTGGGGTTCGAACCCACTATCTCCCGGATGCGAGCTCACAGCTGCACGCTCCTAACCGCACGGCCAACTTGCCCGGTCAACCTAACATTTAACCCCGTTTATCATCAATCTCACAATATTATCGAGGTCATTTTGCAGTTGCTAACAATCTTGTAACTTATTTATTACTCTGTACAGAATAACATCATCCGTAAAAAGCCTTACCTCTGATTCCACTTCTTAACTCGTATCACAAAGGTCCATTAATACTGCCTTGAGGAATTCCCCTCTTAATAATTACAGGGCCAGATAAAGCTTCGCCTGGAGACCCGTGGCTCAGGCGGCAGCGCACCCGCCTCTCACCGCTGGGTTCCGTGGTTCAAATCACGGTCACTCCATGTGAGATTTGTGCTGGACAAAGCGGAGGCGGGACAGGTTTTTCTCCGGGAACTCCAATTTTCCCTGTCATATTTCATTCCAGCAACACTCTCCAATATCATTTCGTTTCATCGTCAGTCATTAATCACTGCCCCAGAGGAGTGCGTCAGGCACAATTCCTATCCTCGCCGCTATATGGTGGCTTCATTCTTTCCACTCCTGACCCGGTCGTATGACTGGAAACAGGCTGTGCATTTTCATTTTCATAAAGCTTCGCCTAATGTAATTCTCTGAGATCTATTTTCTAGAAAAACAGCAAACCTTTCAGTCACTCTTTTGTCTAGGCCAATTGCACTCATTTTTGCCAGTAGTCTTCCACGATCCACCCTATCAAATGCTTTAGACATCAATCACAATACAGTCCATTTGACCTCATGAATCCAAGATATCTGCTATATCTTGCTGGAATTCTACAAAGTTGATCTTCAGTGGAGTAATCTTTCCTAAACCCAAACGGCCTTCTCTCGAACCAGTTATTAATTTCACAAACATGCCCAAGATATTCAGAAATAATGTTTTCCCACAGCTTACATGCAACACATGTCTAACTTACTGGCCTGTAATTTTCAGCTTTATGCCTATCACCCTTTCCTTTATACACAGGGGCTACTATACCAAGTCTACATTCATTTGGTACAACTCCTTCAACCAAACAATAATCAAATAAGTACTTCAAATATGTTACTATACCCCAACCCATTGTTTTTAGCATATCCTCAGAAATCTTATGAATTCCAGCCGCTTTTCTAGTTTTCAACTTTTGTACCTTACCGTAAATATAATTCTGATCATAGGGAAATTTTAATACTTCTTTAGTGTTAGTCACCTCTTCTATGTGGGACATTATCCTTGTAACCAACAATCTTTACATACTGCTGACTGAATACTTCTGGCTTTTGAAGATCCTCGCATACACAGTCCCCTTGTTCATTAATGATTCCTGGAATGTCCTTCTTGGAACCCGTTTCTGCCTTAAAGTATCTATACATACCCTTACATTTTTCACTAAAATATGTATGACCACCAATTCTGCTTGCCATCATGTTATCCTTAGCTGTCTTCTTTGCTAGATTCAATTTCTAATTAAGTTCCTTGAATTTCTCGTTACTTCAACAGCTGTTTCTAACTCTATTTCTTTCCAATCTGGACCCTCCTTCTTAGTATATTTATTTCTCTGTTATAATGAAATGGGATCTTACCATTACTTACCACCTTTAAAGCTACACACCTGTTTTCACATTCCGCAACAGTTGCTTTAAACCCTTCCCAGAGTCTGTTTACGTTCTTATTTACCGTTTTCCACCGATCGTATTTACGTTTTTAAAATTTCCCTCATGCCTGCTTTATCAGCCATATTGTACTGCATAATAGTCCTACTTTTAAGACCATCCTTTCTATCACTTGTATTTTTAACTACGACAAAAGCAGCTTTGTGATCACTAATGCCGTTTATTTCTTCTGTTCGTCTATAGAGCTCATCTGGTTTTACCAGCACCACATCCAGAATGTTCTTCCCCCTTGTTGGTTCCATCGCTTACTGAATAAGCTGACCCTCCGATAATAACTTATTTGCCATTTGTTTATCATGCTCCCTGTCGTTCGCATTACCTTCCCAATTCACATTTGGTAAATCGAGGTCTCCCGCTACACTCGCATGCCTTTCCATGACGTTTCCCACATAGCTGATTATCTTATCAAATAGTTCTGATTCGGCGTCAGCGCCACCCTTTCCCGGTCTGTACACTCCAAAGACATCAAGGTGCTTATTATCTTTAGAAATGAGCCTTACACCTAGAATTTCATGTTTGTCATCTTTGACTTTTTCATAGCTTACAAATTCTTCCTCCTCCAGAATGAATACTTCCCCTCCTACCAATCCTATCCTATCTCTACGATAAACACTCCAGTTCCATGAGAAAATTTCTGCATCCATTATATCATTTCTCAGCCATGATTCAATTCCTATTATAATATCTGGTAGGTACATATCTATTAAATTAATTCTACTCCTTTCTTTACAGTACTTCTACAGTTAAACACTCATATTTTATGTCATCGTTACTTCACTTCCAGATCTCTGTTCCCTTATCACCGCTCCCTACACCACCCCGTTCCCCAGAATGTACCTCCTCGTAACCCTTCTAAACAAGTGTCCTAACTGATCCGTACCACTGCGGTTTAAGTGAAGGCCATCTGAGCGAAGATCCCTATCTCCTACCCACCCATTAGGGTCTCGAAATATCACTCCCTCTTTCCCACATACCCTCTCCACAGCCTCATTTAAATCCCCAATCACTTTCCAGCCAGTATCCTTCCTACACAGTATTCCACTGATAACAATCTCCGCTTTCTTAAACTTCACCCGTGCTGGATTTATCTGATCTCACACATCCCTAACTATGTTGGCACTTATACCTGCTTGCCTTACGTTGTTAGTACCAACGTGAAACACTACCACCTTCTCCTTTCCTCAATATCTGGCTCAACCTAATTCCTGGATAACACTCTACCGTTGTTCCCTTTTTTCCACACACTTTCCCCAAATGTCTAACAACGGAATTTCCCATGACCAGAGTCTCAACTCTACTCACCTCGTTTGATCCCCTCCCCTGCTGGTCAGCCCTATCTTTCCTGACAGCTGCAGAAGCTATTCACTCCTGCATTTTCTCCCTCCCATGGTATTGTTTCACACGAGTGTAATGATATCAGGTGATACCAACTTATATAAAAACATTCAGTTGATCAACACTGTGGCCGGCCACGTGGTGTAGGGGTAGCGTGCCTGCCTCTTACCCGGAGTCCCCGGGTTCGATTCCCGGCTAGGTCAGGGATTTTTACCTGGATCTGAGGGCTGGTTCGAGATCCACTCAGCCTACGTGATTAGAATTGAGGAGCTATCTGGCGGTGAGATAGCGGCCCCTGTCTAGAAAGTCAAGAATAACGGCCGAGAGGATTCGTCGTGCTGACCATACGCCACCTCGTAATCTGCAGGCCTTCGGGCTGAGCAGCGGTCGCTTGGTAGGCCAAGGCCCTTCAAGGGCTGTAGTGCCATGGGGTTTGGGTTTTTTTATCAACACCGTAGTCGAGTTATATAATAAGCCATAATGACATAAATGGTAGCAACATAGAATAATACTGCAGTCAGGAATGTTTTATATACCTCACAGTATTCAACAGGCCATCGCTGTATTTAGACAGCGTACAACCAGAGCATAATGATATCACTGTTACTAATACTGGAAGAAGCTTTCCGGAATATTCTGAAGAAATTGTTTTACTGAACACTCGTAGCATTAGATGGGTCATATGTCGTTACAATCAATTAGAGGAAAATGACAGATTACTCACTTTGAAAATACAAACAGTGCTGTCATCAGCCTCAAACACATTTCAGGCGACGAAGTCAAGCGTGTGTAAAACGTTCGGTTAATGCTACTAGAGAAAGAACAAGAAAACCGAATATATAAACAAATTTCCCGTATTTCCATTCAAAAAATCGCCATCCGCTTCAATACACGTCTGGCAACATTCATACAGCTTCTGGAAACTGTCAGCACTGCCTCTTAAGGAATATATCGCAGAACGGCTGTCACACGATCGTCGATTGGCTGCCAAGTCAGCGATCAACAGTGTTCTGACTTTGGTCTTTTGGAGGCAACCCTTTTTTGGTCGTGGGGAAGTCGGTGAATGCCATTCCATGGATTACAACTTGGATTCCGAAGAGAACTGGTAGCACCAGGTCTTATCCGCCGTGACGATGGTTCACAGAAAGTATGGATCCTGCTCACGCGTGATAATGGTATCTCCGCAGTTTCCATCCGTCTTGCTTCCTGCTCGGTCACCTGAGCGGCATAAATCGGAAACAGATCTTCTGCTTACCCAAATCACTGTGCACGATTGTGCAAACTGTGTCCTTGCTAATATCCAATTCCTCCCCCCCATCAATCGTATTGACAATCGCCGATCTTGTGTCAGCATTTTATTCACAGCCGACCCGAACGTGGCTCATACTCGGTAGTTTCCTTCCCTTCGTGAACAACTTGTAAACACATTTTCCCCTCATTGTTTCCTTCCCGTAAACATGCACCAACATCTACGGCGCTTTAGCAGAACTTCACATTCACGCTGTGACACTGCCTCCCACAGTGACTACAGCGGTTTACCCTGCCAGACGCATCTACTCCGCAATAGGTGGCGCTTCTTACCCCGTCTCGGAAGAGCCTTGTGCACACACGGGCACCTGTGCCGTGTTGCCACTAAGTTATGGCATCAATCATCGAAGCGTTTAGACGCACCACGGATGATTTATGAGTCTGAAGTTAAACGTTTGGTTTTCTTTCTCTTTTTCAGCAGTGACACATAAGTTTTAGGTGATGTGATTTGATGACCTAGAACTACAGCTTAGCTTTACTGCTCTTAATGGCACAATATACAAATTATCACGTGTTTAGTCAATGAATGACAAACATAAATAATACATATTTTTGGCGCATTTTCAAGATTTCAACATCTGAGAACTGCGAATGGGTGCAAGTTGAAGTTCTTCCGATACGCTGCTCAGTGGATTGCTCCGTGCGTGCCAAGAAGGAAATACGCATGAGCTAAAATATATTTCGCCATTACTGGATGTGTACTTTACCTCAGTGTGAACGTCCTGGTACGTACCTGAAACAAGAAGAAAACGACTAAGTTAGTCTCTCAGCATATGGATAACGAAAACAAATGTTCTGTTTATATCAATTATACACACCATTACAAGAAAATCATACCAAGCAATAGGCCTATATAATTTACTGAAATTGCCTATGTCCTATAAAAAGCAACTCGAAACAAATATACATACATACATACATACATACATAGATACATACATACATTCATACATACATACATTATCATTATAGACTGTTATGCCTTTCAGCGTTCAATCTTCAAGCCTCTGTGAATTTACTAAACGTCGCCACAATCCTCGATTTGCAACTAGTGATGTGGCCCCATTTAGTTCAATACCTCTTATAATTAAATCGTTAGAAACCCAGTCTAACCATCGTCGTCTTGGTCTACCTCTACTACTCTTACCCTCCATAACAGAGTCCATTATTCTCCGACGTAACCTATCCTCCTTCATTCGCCTCACATGACCCCACCACCGAAGCCGGTTTATGCGTACAGCTTCATACATCGAGTTCACTCCTAAATTAGCCTTTATCTCCTCATTCCGAGCACCCTCCTGCCATTGTTCCCACCTGTTTGTACCAGCAATCATTCTTGCTACTTTCATGTCTGTTACTTCTAACTTATGAATAAGATATCCTGAGTCCACCCAGCTTTCGCTCCCATAAAGCAGAGTTGGTCTGAAAACAGACCGATGAAAAGATAGTTTCGTCTGGGGGCTGAATTCCTTCTTGCAGAACACTGTTGATCGCAACTGCAAGCTCACTGCACTAGCCTTACGACACAATGATTCAATCTCACTTACTATATTACGACCTTGGGATAACACACAATCTAAATACTTAAAATTATCGACCTGTCCTAGGTTTTTATCACCAATCTGACACTCAATTATGTTAAATCTCTTACCTACTGACATCAATTTAGTCTTCGAGAGGCTAATTTTCATACCATGCTCATTGCACCTCTTTTCAAGTTCCAAGATATTAGATTGCAGGCTTTTGGCACAATCTGCCATTAAGACCAACTCGTCAGCATAGGCTAGACTGCTTACTACATTTCCACCTAACTGAATCCCTCCCTGCCATTTTATACCTTTCAGCAGATGATCCATGTAAACTACGAACAGCAAAGGTGAAAGATTGCAGCCTTGCCTAAACCCTGTAAGTACCCTGAACCAGGAAATTCTACCATCAATTCTCACTGAAGCCCAATTGTCAACATAAATGCCTTTGATTGATTTTAATAATCTACCTTTAATTCCATAGCCCCCAGTATAGCAAACATCTTTTCCCACGGTACCCTGTCATATGTTTTCTCTAGATCTACGAAACATAAACACAACTGCCTATTCCTGTCGTAGCATTTTTCAATTACCTGGCGCATACTGAAAATCTAATCCTGACAGCCTCTCTGCGGTCTGAAACCACACTGGTTTTCATCCAACGTCCCGTCAACGACTGATCGCACCCTCCCTTCCAAGATGCCAGGGAATCCTTTGCCTGGTATACTAATCAATGAGATACCTCGATAGTTGTTGCAATCCTTCCTGTTCCCTTGTCTTATAGATAGGTGCAATTAGTGCTTTTGTCCAATCTGAAGGTACCTTACCAACACTCCATGCTAATTTTACTACTCTATGAAGCCATTTCGTCCCTGCCTTCCCACTATACTTCACCATTTCAGGTCTAATTTCATCTATTCCTGCTTCTTTGCGACAATGGAGTTTATTTACCATCCTTTCCACTTCTTCAAGCGTAATTTCACCAACACCATTTTCCTCCTCCCAATGAGCTTGTCTGTTCGCAACACCACCAGGATGATTCCCTTTTACACTGAGAAGATGTTCAAAATAATCCCTCCACCTCTCCAGTGATTCCCTGAGGTCTGTTATGAGTTCACCTGAATTATTCAAAACACTGTTCATTTCCTTTTTCCCTCCCTTCCTAAGATTCTTTATTACTGTCCAGAAAGGTTTCCCTGCTGCTTGACCTAGCCTTTCCAGTATATTACAAAAATCTTCGCACGACTTCTTTTTGGATTCAACAACTATTTGTTTCGCTCTGTTTCTTTCATCTACGTACAAATCCCTGTCTACCTCGGCGCTTGTTTGGAGCCATTTCTGATAAGCCTTCTTTTTACGTTTAAAGGCTGCTCTCACTTCATCATTCCACCAAGATGTTCGCTTTTTCCCATCTTTACACACAGTTGTTCCTAGGCATTCCCTTGCTGTTTCTACTACAGCATCCCTGTATGCCACCCATTCACTTCCTATATCCTCAACCTGCTTACTGTCCACTGTTCGAAATTTCTCACTAATCATGTCCATGTACTTCTCTCTAATTTCCTCGTCCTGGAGATTTTCTACCCTTATTCGTTTGCAGACAGACTTCATTTTCTCTACCCTAGGCCTAGAGATACTTAGTTCACTATAGATCAGATAGTGGTCTGTATTATAGAAAAATCCCCGGAAATCTCGTACATTCCTAACAGATTTCCTGAATTCGAAGTCGGTTAAGATATAGTCTATTATGGATCTGGTTCACCTAGCCTCACATGTGTAGCAGTGAATAGCCTTATGCTTGAAGAATGTATTCGTAACAGCTAAACCCATACTAGCACAGAAGTCCAGCAAATGCTACCAATTCCCATTAGCTTCCATATCTTCCCCACATTTACCAATCACCCTTTCGTATCCTTCAGTTCTATTCCCAACTCTCGCATTGAAATCGCCCATTAGCACTAGTCTATCCTTGCTGTTGACCCTGACCACGATGTCACTCAATGCTTCATAAAACGTGTCAACTTCATCCTCATCTGCACCCTCATATGTTGAATACGGGGAGACAATTCTCGTCCTAATTCCTCCAACTGAGAAATCTACCCACATCATTCGCTCATTTACGTACCTAAGAGAAATTAGGTTGCGTGCAATGGTATTTCTGATAAAGAGCCCTACCCCAGACTCTGCCCTTCCCTTTCTGACACCCGTCAAGTACACTTTATAATCTCCTATATATTCCTGGTTATCTCCCCTTACCCGAATATCACTTACTCCTGGCACATCCAGATGCATCCTCTTTGCTGACTCAGCCAGTTCTACTTTCTTTCTTCCATAAGCCCCATCAATATTGATAATCGGGAGATAGTAGGTTCGAGCCCCACTGTCGGCAGCCATGAAGGTGGTTTTCCTTGGTTACCCATTTTCACACCAAGCAAATGCCGGGGCTGTACCTTAATGAAGGCCACGGCCGCTTCCTTCCACTTCCTAGGCCTTTCCTATCCCATCGTCGCCATAAGACATATCTGTGTCGGCGCG
Source organism: Anabrus simplex (assembly GCF_040414725.1). Lineage (NCBI taxonomy): Eukaryota > Metazoa > Arthropoda > Insecta > Orthoptera > Tettigoniidae > Anabrus > Anabrus simplex. The sequence goes on along the minus strand of NC_090266.1, from coordinate 41,470,804 downwards.
ATGTAAAGCAAATAGAAAAAAAATTAATATTGATACTTATAGCTCCCCATCGAATTCTATTTTGTTCGCCAAGTTGTTTCCAAGGAGTCCCTCGCCTGTCAAATGGGAGTGGGACTCCGTTACTCCTATAGATCCAAGGCTTGCTTAAAATGTTCTGAGCTCGGTAAATTGATGAAGCAGTATGCTACCCTACTTGCACATAGTCCAAGTGAGGATCTCTCCTCTAACGGGTTATGGACCACCGGTGAATTGTATAGTCCTAGCCGCCTGAGCACAAGGAGGGCCATGACTCAGAATATGTCCAAGATGCCCACTCCCATTCCATAGCAACTGGTATCCCGACTCTCAGGACCACTTACTTGGCCACTCAGCCATTGCCCATGGTTCACGAACTAGGACGTGACTACAGTAACCCACACCACGAACCACCGAAACTAAACTAATATTTCACATTTAATAATGAAAAATAATACAATGAGACCTATCTACCATTGAGATTTCAATATTTTTATTACAGGTGAACTAAATACGTGAGGGCAGGTTGATGTTTCGAAAAAAATTAAATTAAATAACAGTGTCGGCTACAAAGGAATTGAACTATGGCTTGTCGTCAACTAGAAGGATGAATTCGCTGTTGATGAGTGTAAAAACCAAGAAATGTCAGTTGTTGAAGGTCACGCTAAGCACCTCAACCTTTGTACAGATTACTTCCTGCAGACGAGAGGTCTAGACAGAACGACTTTAGTACTTAGGTAGTCGAACTGAGATAAAATATATTTAGTACGGCAGGGAGGGCACAAGAACCGTGCCAGCAGCACAGACACAGACAAGAAACGTTCAGCCTCTCTGGCTCTTTGAGGTTTTCGCATACAGTCTCAACGGAGAGATTATCGTAACTATTGTTCATTGTGAGTAAATGAAAATGAAATGTCGTATGGCTTTTAGTGCCGGGATATCCCAGGACGGGATTCGGCTCGCCAGGTGCAGGTCTTTATATCTGACTCCCGTAGGCGACCTGCGCGTCATGATAGGGATGAAATGATGATGAAGATAACATATACACCCAGCCCCCGTGCCATTGGAATTAACCAATTAAGGTTAAAAACCCCGTCCCGGCCAGGAATCGAACCCGGGACCCTCTGAACCGAAGGCCAGTACGCTGACCGTTCAGCCAACGAGTCGGACGTTCATTGTGAGTGACCATTAATGATATATACATTGTAAGTATCTGTCGCTAAGCTATGCCGAAAAGGTAAAACGAATTCAGACTGTGAAGTTTCCTGTAGTTGGCAATGGATGGCAATAACTGACTAGGCCGTAAAGGCTTGAAGATACCGGACGGAAGCGTTTTCTTTCCGAGACCAGACAGTAGGGTAAGTGTGTAGTATGATGTGCAGGGTCGGAGGAATACTTCTAGAACAGTTGATAACGTATTCCTCTTCAATCAATCAATCAATCAATCAATCAATCAATCAATCAATCAATACTGATCTGCATTTAGGACAGTCGCCCAGGTGGCAGATTCCCTATCTGTTGTTTTCCTAGCCTTTTCCTAAATGATTTCAAAGAAATTGGAAATTTATTGAACGTCTCCCTTGGTAAGTTATTCCAATCCCTAACTCCCCTTCCTATAAATGAATATTTGCCCCAGTTTGTCCTCTTGAATTCCAACTTTATCTTCATATAGTGATCTTTCCTACTTTTATAAACGCCACTCAAACTTATTCGTCTACTAATGTCATTCCACGCCATCTCTCCGCTGACAGATCGGAACATACCACTTAGTCGAGCAGCTCTTCTTCTTTCTCTCAATTCTTCCCAACCCAAACTTTGCAACATTTTTGTAACGCTACTCTTTTGTCGGAAATCGCCCAGAACAAATCGAGCTGCTTTTCTTTGGATTTTTTCCAATTCTTGAATAAGGTAATCCTGGTGAGGGTCCCATACACTGGAACCATACTCTAGTTGGGGTCTTACCAGAGACTTATATACCCTCTCCTTTACATCCTTACTACAACCCCTAAACACCCTCATAACCATGTGCAGAGATCTGTACCCTTTATTTACAATCCCATTTATGTGATTACCCCAATGAAGGTCTTTCCTTATATTAACACCTAGATACTTACAACGATCCCCAACAGGAACTTTCACCCCATCAACGCAGTAATTAAAACTGAGAGGACTTTTTCTATTTGTAAAACTCACAACCTGAATTTTAACCCCGTTTATCATCATACCATTGCCTGCTGTCCATCTCACAACATTATCGAGGTCACGTTGCAGTTGCTCAGAATTTTGTAAATTATTTATTACCCTATACAGAATAACATCATCCGCAAAAAGCCTTACCTCCGATTCCACTCCTTTACTCATTTCATTTATATATATAAGAAAACATAAAGGTCCGATAATACTGCCTTGGGGAATTCCCCTCTTGAATATTACAGGGTCAGATAAAGCTTCACCTACTCTAATTTTCTGAGATCTATTTTCTAGAAATATAGCAACCCATTCAGTCACTCTTTTGTCTAGTCCAATTGCACTCATTTTTGCCAGTAGTCTCCCATGATCCACCCTATCAAATGCTTTAGACAGGTCAGTCGCGATACAGTCCATTTGACCTCCAGAATCCATGATATCTGCTCTTGCCAACCATGCGGGAATATCTTAACGGCAGAACAACGTTCTCAGGTCATACAGCAAACTAACAACCTACCTTATATCGCTGCAGCATAAAACCTCATGGATGACTACCTCTTATTTCGCGATCTAGTTCAAGAAAGCCCTCCAAAATTTCACTTTGTTCTTAAAATTTATGTAATGAATTTGTGCCAGAAAGTGAGTTGCCGAAATTGCTCATTCGTCTTCAATATTCGTAAAGACTGTCACGTAACATCTTACTACAAAGCCGCAGAGTGGTTGAAACTCAGGGATAGACGATTATACTCAGCTGCTTGTTTACTTCTGAGAATTTTAAAATCTAATGCTCCCTCATATTTGACCAAGTCCTTTGTCCAGATGAGTCAAGTGCACGACCGGGACAATAGGTTTACAGCTAACACCCTTCAGGTTCCACAGCATCGTACGGTAAAGTGCAGTAAGTCGTTCATTGTCACTGCCTCTCAATTATACAACGATCTTAATCTATATGAAATTCAGCAAAGTAGTGTTGGAACTCAGAAAAAATATCTTAAATACCGCTACCTTTCCACTTATTAAGCCATGTAAATGAATTTTCACCAAATTAATTAAATAGTACGAAATATCATAATCCCCTAGATACATTTTAGATGCTCAGTTTTACTCTTAATTCATCCTCGGCTTTAAAATTCTTAGGTTTCTGTTTCGTCTTCTGTTCCTTGTTAGTATAGTGTATGTTTATGAAATGTTAAAGTATTATTGTAACCTCCTAGATGTTTAGTTTTTAATCTTATTCTTATATCCTCAGTAGGAAAATGTATCTTACGCTTTTTATGTATTCTTTCATTAGATTTTGTATGTTAGGTGATACATTTAAGTTAAAGTGGCAGTTAGTTACAGCCAAAGGGACCTCTGGTCCTACTTGTAATTAACTTTAAATAAATATATTTCTATTTCTATTTCTAAATGCTCGAATATTGACACACCTGAAATGTTGGCTAAGGGAACAAAATATCTTCGAATACATTACAAGAAAGGTAAGGAGTACACACGTCCAACATGTGGGAAGGAAGATTATTTGGATGAAATTTGACTAGCAAGGAATTTGGGGATGTCCTTTTTTTTTTTTTTTTTTTTTTTTTAGTATTAAAACTGACACAGAACGGTCTGAAGGAAACCAAGTTGTTAGTAATTATGCCACGAAAAATCTACTGGAAACCATGTCACGTTAGAAGGTCTTTCACTGAAATAATGCAGGTATTAGTGACGAGTAGTTTGCAGTTCAAGAATGTTTCGGCAGAGTGGCATAGTCACTCGAGACAGCTGTTCGAACCCCGGTCAATATATGTGTAGGGGATTGCTGAAATGAAAAGTCACGTTTTTAGACGTCCCGTGGCTATGTTCACGAAGTCAACAGTCACGTAGAACTAGAAACTTACTTTTTTAACAATGTTTTACTGATACTGAATGCATAAGAAATCAGAACAGTATATCCTAACGACATTATCTTTCTTGCTTCGCGTTAAGTTCGCTTGCCGCTGAATGACATTACCCAGAACAATTTGCTGGTTTTTGCATCTTGCATCAACGTAAGGATAAAGAAGACGCTTCTATAATTAGAATTATTCGAAAAGTTTTAAAAATGGGCTGGTTAAATTTTTCAGGAACCAACTGACCAGGGCGGTTGAGGGGTGCTCGGTTCAGCCCGAAGTATGTCAGTTCGATTTCCTGTCAGAAAGTTGAAAAAAGTAGAAACGAGATTTCCACTTCTCGGAGAGGCACATGGCCTACAGGTTACAAGGCGGCCGAACATAGAGATAAAGCTTTGCCTTCCTCTCCCATTCCTCCAGGGCCCTTCATTGTTTTGGTTTTCTTTTTGCTATTTGCTTTACGTCGCACCGACACAGATAGGTCTTATGGAGACGATGAGATAGAAAAGGCCTAGGAGTGGGAAGGAAGCGGTCGTGGCCTTAATTAAGGTACAAGCCCAGCATTTGCCTGGTGTGAAAATGGGGAAACCACGGAAAACCATCTTCAGGGCTGCCGACAGTGGGATTCGAACCCAATATCTCCCGGATCCAAGCTCACTGCTGCGCGACTCTAAACTCACGGCCAACTCGCGCGGTACGGGCCTCCGTTGTCTCTATGCAGATGGCTATATATTTTTAATACTTTCTATTTACTCTGCGGTGCGATTTAAAATTGAAGGCAGAAGGGTTCTGTTCACCAGAAATGGTTCACAAAGTGATCATTAATACAGTAAGTTAATTTTATTATAAAACTCGATCGTTTCCTTGGATTCTAATATAGAGTAAGTAGCACAAAGAAAATATAGAAAAGGTTTCAACAAACTTTCGGCTTAAGCACGAAGAAGACATTAAACAGACAATTTCACTGTGTGGCAGTGACATGCCAAGATAAAAAATTGCCTAGGCGGTAACTTAATGAGCTGCGACTAGTTTCCTAGTATAGGTCGATAATCGTCAACCACTGGTGATAAGTAAACTGATAACGAACCTGTCGTGTACACAGGGTGTAGCAATAAAGCAGGCAAAACTTTCAGGACACATTACTTACGTGTAGAAAGAGAATTTCTTTATGGACATGGGATGGGCCCGGAACCGCTTTATTTCCATGTTAGAACTTATTTTCTATAACGTTAATCATGGGAAACACATAGGAACAGGACGTACATGTATACCACATAAAACTCTGACACAAAATGTTCAAAATGCCCTTTAGCACTGATACACACTGATGTATCTCTGCGACCCAAGCTACCACCCATACCCGCACACGACTGCCACTTTCATCTAGTCAAAGCCTAAGATTAGGTTGGCACAATTCTAGGAATTTAACACACTTGTTTTAATCCATACCAGAAGACCTAATTCACATCCTTGTCAAAAAAAAGTTTACGGGTGGCCTTCACTCTTTCGCTTCCAAGCTCTCATCTGATTGATGTGTGAAAACGGTCAGCCATATTTACCCCACTATGTGCACACCAGTAAAGATATTGCTACTTTGCTTTACGTCGCACCGACACAGATATGTCTTATGGCGACGATGGGATAGGAAAGGCCCAGGAATGGGAAGGAAGCTGCCGTGGCCTTAATTAAGGTACAGCCCCAGCATTTTCCTGGTGTGAAAATGGGAAATCACCACTAAAGATATCAACATGGAAGTTTGTAAACTTATAGAGTATGTATCACTTATTATCACTGCAATAAATCATGTCCCTAAACCGGAAGAGTTCAATTAAACAAAAATAACAAATGCGGAAACGAAGTTACAAGTTTCAGCTTTTCAAAATTTTGAAGTAATTCTGAGATATGGTGTTCAATGCACAAATTTGTGACTGATGTTAGTAGAAAGGTCATATTATTGTTTACTAGCATGGTAAATATCAAGATTCTATGTGCATTAGATCCAAGGATACATTAAATTGTGTAAAGTGATGTATCACTGAAAAAAGTCGGCTATTTTATCTGAAGTACACATTTCTTACTGGAGGTAAGTCATCTACACTTTCTGATTCGGACAAAGAAACATCATCGCTTGAATAATTGTCAGGATATTCAGTGATATCGTCAGCTAAATGAACTCTCTTCGTAAATGAGCTATATCCGACTAGGCTTTATCTAACATTTCTCTTAAATCATGCACCTAATTACCTAAGAAAACTATTTAATTAATGAACTACCAAGTAAACTAAATACAATGCATTTGATACTGGTTAATTTCACTACATATTCAGTATCATTAACGAAAACAGAGAGAAATGCCCGCATGTCACGACGTAAACAAGATTTCGAACTCCAGTGAGAATAAGTTTTAAACTCTAAAAGTATCAATAAATAAGGAGAGGCGGCAGTTCCCGCGGAGTATAACGTGAGTTTAAACTGTGCTCTTCTTATTTAGTGCAAAATGCTGCTATCTGGCAGGTAAATAACGAAATAATAACAACAAAGGCCAGTAACGATGGATCGTTATCATGCCAGTTTTCGCAGAAACCGTGGGTACCGATAGATCGTTATCTTGAAAGCGTAAGGGTAATCATAATGGCAATGGTTTTACGCCCCACTAACTACGCTTGTGGTTTTTGGAGACGCTGAGCTGAGGGTACTTTGCCCCGCAGGAGATTCTTAACGTGCCGTAAATCTACGGACACGAGGCCGCCATACTTGAGCACTTCCAAGTATCGAGCGGGGCAACGCGCGCTGAGCTACTCAGCTCGGCTATTATATCACGATTATTATGATTATTATTATTATTATTATTATTATTATTATTATTATTATTATTATTATTATTATTATTATTATTATCATTATTTAAATACAGCATATATTTACATATATCAAATAATACATTTTCTCCTTTATCTCGTTATCCAATGATCGCAGCAAAGCTTCACATTCGGAACCTAAACCGTACCTGCTGCACTGCTGTGTTTTGTCTCTACTCGCTGAACCTCCCCTTGTTAAGTCATCTGCCCTGAACATTCACGCCTGAGCTCTCTGCATTCTGGTGGCATTTGAGCTTCCCATAACCGTGTACACTGTGAACGCTATATCTCACCGGAGATGGAACGAGGCTTATAGCTTAGTAACACCGACAATAAAGTATCCGTTTATCAAGAATGAACTTTTCTACATTTATTGCAGCCCGTAGACAACACACAGAGGTGAAACACTGAAACTTCGGGGTGAAAATATTGATTTGATTTATCACTAGAAAATGTGTGCATACTGAACTTCATAGATTCTTTGTAATGTAATCTACTCTTTCTGCATGCACTAATTTATTTTATAATTACATTGCAGTGCCTTAGGATATGTAGGATCAGCTGCCCGTGGCCTGCTCAGCAAGCATTAGAGCGAAGACGGAATCAGTCTTGCGACACCTCAAATAACCCAAGACAAACCGTGAAGGTATAACAAGAAAAAATCCGTATTAACGAAGTACAAAAGCTTGAAACTCTGTGCTGCATGGATATAAGAGAGGAAACGCATGGCGTGGAAACAGCGACAATGAGAGAACATTCCAACACAGGTTAAAACTGAGATTGTTCACTTAATTGGACAAAACGAAATTAGGTGATTAACAGAGGCTTCTGTTTGGGATTTTACGTCTTCATTTTTTCTGTACGTTATAAATTATGTTCGACCGACTAAGAATTTTTCACAATCTCAATGTTAACCAGGAGATACCGAAGAGATTGTTCCTAATCAGTAAAACGTGTGATGAACCATCCTCACAGATTTTAGCTGTACTGTATTCCCAACAAAGCCACATTTTTCAGGGTTGCGGATAAGCATATGAGGTTTTATAAGAAAATCCCAACATTTACAGGCAAAGCTCCCGGCAGTGCGATTCTACATTCAATGTCACAGGACGACATCACCTGTGAATATCTCCTTGCCTGATTGTACCTCGACATGTATTGTTACAAGAAATGGAATATGATGAGATAACGTCACGGAAATGACAGAAATTAATCGTCAGTAAGAGTATAAATATGACGCATTTCGAAACAGATTGTGCAAACTTTTATTACATCAATACACCTAGCTTAGATAGCATTTCTGTTTCTGTTGTGCGAAAGTGTATTGACTTTCCTCGCAGATAACCCGTATCTGGACTGAACAAACTGATGATACGATACACCCTGATAAGGAGAGAGAAGATTCACTTTCCTGTTACATTTTGATCACAGAAACAAGGAATATTGCTTCTCAGAAACATATGGATCACAATGTACCCGAGGTTACGTTTAGGGTGTCTTGGCGGATGCGACCAGTGCCGCTAGCAACCACATAATCTATAAGAGTGCCGGTTGCAACCAGTAGACTGTATACATAGTTTTGGGGAACACAATGTAAATGGGGTAGCAGTTGTAAATATTCATTGACAAAGCAGTATTATTGAACATTTTTCAAGGAGAAAAACCAACGGCTATTATAAGCCCAACCGCAAACCTCCTCGTGGTAGTAGCCAAGACATTATCTCTAGGCTAATACGGGGCTCTGACAGATCATATCTAAATTTTCTTTCAGAACCTAATTACGCTATACCAGGGACTCCGAAACTGAGGTACAAACCCTTTACCAAAATAATTGGTCGCACGTGGAACGATGCTTAATCCATTCGGTCGCTAGTGCTACGATTTTGGTGCAGTCGCAACAAGCACGTAATCGCATTTTGTGGAGTACCACTTCAACGGGCGCCGAGAAAGTTGGTTGCGTGGTACGGGCAACATGCCTTTCAGAGATGGCGGGCTCGAAATCCACCAACAGCAGCCCTGAAGGTGGTTTGCTATGGTACCTTAACTAAGGCAACGGCTGCTTCCTTCAGAGTCCAGAAAAGCAATCCGAGTTTTGTTAGTCGATTCCTACTCTCCGTGATCCCATAGACGAAAGCATGTCGTTTCCTTCTGCCCTGTGTTATTTCCAGAATATTTTCCAGGTTGAGATCTATGACTTCCTTGATGACATCAATCCATTTCTTCCGTTGTCACCCTCTTTACCTTTCATCATCAGACTTCCCCAGCATTAAGGACTTTCTGGTGAATACGGCCATAATACAGCCAACGCACTTTAGATTTTGCCTCAATATTTGTCTATGGGAGGCTTTAGCCCCCCCCCCCGTCACACTATCGTTACATTTGAAAGTTAAAACGTTTGATAAAACTTTCAAGATTTTCGGTCTCGGGGTTTGATGTCGGATCAAATATGCCATGCAAGTTTACTGGAACACAAGCACAGATTTTAAATGAGCAAACTCTGGAATTTTACACACACTGCTTCAGCCTTCAACTGTACTTGTGCATTACAAAATGCTGTGATATCAGGCGAATTAAGAATATTTTAGGGATTATCTCATCAGTGACAATGTTCTGCGAATAGGATGTCTGCTCTTCAAAGAGTGAACCTGATATCAGTGAGCCAAAAAAGACCAAGTAAAAAGCGGTTTGTCCTACTCACTGGGTAGAAAGAAATGATAATTTCATTGTATTTCAGGAACTAATATTACATGTAAGGCTTCTTGAACAAATAGTGAGACATTAAGTAAAGCTGCTGCCTTAGGCGCGCCTTTGAGAAAAAGCGAATTTATCATTGGTTAGGAAACAGCTGCATTGTCTTACATTGGCACCGTTATAGGAAGGTTGAATATGATAAAAATACCGATGAAATTTGTTTGCAGCAAGTGACATGGATGTTTCAACGGGTGAAGATATCCGTCTCCACGTATTTGCGGCAGGCAAACTCAAAAACCGAATGTGTCAACTAAGGGTCAGGGAAATAGTAGGCTATTCTTGCTTTTTTCCGACCCCTTAATGAGACTTTGTGATAATGTAAAAAAAGTGACCCCTTCAGAGGGGGTCATTTCCAGTAATTTCTCTAAGTTTCTAGTAGACGAAATTATTAAAGTAGCAGAGATGTATGAAGCAGATTGCACAGCAGCAAGTGCTGAATTAAGAGCAGAAATATCAATATGGAGAGACAATTGGACAACGTCTCGTCCAGAAGGAAATAGAAGGCCAAAAGTGTACATTATTATCTCTATGTAACGAAGACTTCTTTCTCAATATTAGACTTTCTACAAATATTCTCCACTCTGCCAGCCTTTACAGAGAAAAGTTTCTCGGCCCTACATAAGCTAAACACCTACAAGTCCAGGTCCCGCTTCCGTACATCAGTACTGGGAAGACCATAGTCTTTACTACAGTATACGGATCGTTGCTCGTAAAGTTAGGTCTCTACTCTTGAAAACACCGTCGAGATTGGCCATTGTCTTTCCCCCAAGGAGTAAGCGATTTTTGATTTCATGGCTGAAATCAAAAGTTCCGAGTTAGTGCGACGTAAAAGTCAGTCCACACACAATGACTTGTCTGTAACGATGTAATCTGCGCAGACATTTGCAGAGGTAAGTCGTTGCGTGGGGACCGGGAAACTGAGAACTGCGCCGAGACTGGTGTAGGGGTTTGAGGTTTGAGACCAAGAGCACAAATGTCTGCTCCAATGTGGCAGCTCCATTTCAAACAACGCCATAAATCTAGTTCAGTTTGCTTAGTTTTTGTGTATGTACCGGTATACTATTAGATTGCCGTTTAACCATGGCAGATCTTCGTTAATGTACACGTGAGATTCTTTCGGAGTTCACTGACTTTTGCAAGAGTTGTCCGTGCTAGTATCGTGTTAAATCAAATAATATAGTATCCGTGACAGAAAGAATTATGCCTACGACGCTTTGGTGCTGAAGTACAAGGAGAATGATCAAGAAGCAAACAGAGAAATTGGCACAGGACTGTCTGCCGAAAAGAGTTGGGAAAATTAAATAAGTCAATTCGTTCAGACAGTGGAGACGAGGACATTTATAAGCCGACCTTGTGGTATTCCGATTTGCTCCTAATTTATTATTATTATTATTTTTTTTTTGCTATTTGCTTTACGTCGCACCGATAGAGATATGTCTTACGGCGACGATGGGATAGGAAAGGCCTAGGAATTGGAAGGAAGCGGCCGTGGCCTTAATTAAGGTACAGCCCCGGCATTTGCCTGGTGTGAAAACGGGAAACTACGGAAAACCATCTTCAGGGCTGCCGACAGTGGGGCTCGAACCCACTATCTCCCGATTACTGGATACTGGCCGCACTTCAGCGACTGCAGCTATCGAGCTCGGTGCTCCGATTTCTAAGTGATCGTGAAACTCCGAGGGAGTCTACAATAACAATGGATGAAGTTTAATTCTCCGGGTTTTTTTTGAAGGTAAACTGCGAAAATTGACCAGAGCAAAACTTTCTCCATGCTTATTTCCACAAAACTGAGTGGTAAAATTGGAGCTGAAAAGTGTGCCATGTGGACACATTTAATTACACAGTCTTGATTTGCGTGTAGACCGACCTTTAAACTGCTAGCAATAACGACTATATAAGATGACAGGATTCATACATAAGCTTACAGAGTTCCCATCCTGCCCAAGACTTCATTTTAGGCAACAAAGAATGCATTCGACTAATTTGCTGCTGTTAATAATTACTACTAGTGAAAAGAAAATAGTAATAACTCATTTGACGAGGTCCACATCACCACTGATTACCTGAGTGTGGTCTCTAGAACTTTTCATTCCGCGCCAGAGATCGTCAAAACCCGGCTCGTCTTTTCAAAAAGCTGCATGATGTGACCACTGTGTGTGGTGAGGGAAGTCGGTCAGATTAATGGCGAAAGAGTCCTTCCCTTGATTAAATGCTACTTGTCCGCAATTTCTCTCTGCTTTCCTCCCTCTGCGTCTTCGCTCACCATGTCACTCAAAGACATATATTGAATACCTCTCTCCCGCAATGCTTGTGCTTTCATCTCGCTGCAGTCTTGGAGAAACGTTCATTATGCGATAACATTTCTCAACGAGTGGACAGAGTTGTGAAGTACAACAAATTAGAAACGTAGAGATGGCAAAAACAAATTATTTCAGGGTGATTCAAGACAATGCAGTTATTGATAAAGACGTCATCAATTTGATAAATAACGGCTAGGCAACTAGGCGGGTAGCAACAGGGGTTTTCTGTGATAAAAAGATGCCATTCCATCCGAAAGACAAAATATACAAAACTATAGTTCATCCAGCCATGATTTATGGCTCTGAATGTTGGGCGCCGAAGAAGAAGGATAATCAGAAACTTAATTAACGTTGCTGAGATTAGGATGCTACGATAGGCTCCCGGTGCGAATAGGCTGGACAAAGTCAGAAATGACTGCATTCGTCAATCTCTGAGTGCAACGCCAATCTCGGCAAAAATTAACAGAAAGCTGATCATACTGCAAGAAGAAGAAAAGAGTCTGCAGTTCACCGAGTTGACAGGAACCAACATCGGGCGTAGTGGAGGAGAGTTACACGACGTACAAGAAGATCATGTTGTTATTTGTTTTAAATCGCACCGACACATACAGTTCTTATCGTCTGGTGTGAAAATGGGAAACCACGGTAAACCAACTTCAGGGTTGCTGATCTCACTATCTCCCGAATGCAAGCTCACAGCTACGTGACATGTATTGCTTAGCCAGCTCACTCAGTCGTGGAAGAAGAAGATGATTCGATAGACCAATTAACATCCATATGTGCATTCAAACGGACTTTTCCAAACAGCAAATACCATATATATAGCCATATTTCGATAACTAGCGCAACAAGTCACATAAAAAACCGCTAATCTGCCGCTACATCTCCTGTTACCCAGTTTTTGCCTGCAGTACCTTTGCCATCATTTACGTTTTATTATCATGGATGTGTATGTGGACATCGCACAGCATGTGAAATTCCAACATTAAGACGTGCACGTTTGGTAATAACTATTTATCATTACTGCAACGAATCTGATTTCATGACTTGTTCCCATACATTACAGAATGCGTCAATGAGCGAGCTTGAATTAACAGGACCCAGGCGATCCCGAGGGAACATTAGAAGATACACATTATTGACATCTACTTCTCTATTCCATTTGAACTCAAAATTCAAATGAAGCATCAACAAATGAGAATAAACTCGAATAATATTTGAAACTGCAGCCACTCGAAATTTCTGAAGGGGCAATATATAGGTCATTTCGAGGTCTTTACTTTGTACAAGGCCACACATGGTCTCAGTCGTAAATTAAGCAGCCCCTTGTTGAGTTTTCCCTTTCATACACATGTGTTTACGTTTTGACATCCGTAAGTTTATGAAGTGCTGACACTGTATAGGGAGGGCCATAGTCGAGGAGGTGAAGGCATGCTTGAACGGAGATCGATTCTAATTCAGGAAGTGGAGAAATTAAGAAATTAGTGCGGGGTACAATCAGTCTGCATATCCAGCCTACGTAGTAAGTTACCTTCAACACTTATTTTGGTCTTCATGGATTGGTTTACTTTGAAGCTGGACATAAATAAAAGCTTGCAGCCAGACACCAAGTTAAAGAACACTAGATGTGGGTTATACTGGGATATAATAATAATAATAATAATAATAATAATAATAATAATAATAATAATAATAATAATAATGTCTCCTCACGCTTATGAAAGACAGGATGTTGCCCAGAAATTTGGTCTGACAGATATACGTCTCCGACAACCCAGCACCTCAAAATACACACCGATTCTCTCATGATTTATTCACCAATCATATGTATCTTCTTCCTTCCGGCCGGGCTGAGTGGCTCAGACGGTTGAGGCGCTGGCTTTCTGACTCCAACCTGGCAGGTTGGATCCAGTCTCAGTCCGGTGGTATTTGAAGGTGCCCAAATACGTCAACCTCGTGTCAGTAGACTTACTGGCATATAAAAGAACTCCTGCAGGACAAACTTCCAGCACCTCGGCGTCTATAAAACCGTCAATAGTAGGTAGTGGGACGTAAAAACAATATTATTATTATTATTATTATTATTATTATTATTATTATTATTATTATTATTTCCGGACCTCCCCAGTTATCTAGGGCCAGCTGTAAAGTGGATTAAGCCCAGTTTTACGGCCAGTTGCCCTTACTGACGCTAACTCTACGCAGAGAGAGGTATTTGATATTACGTGTAGTGTCGGTAGTGAGGTGTTGTATATTTATTAAGACGATCAAAAATACCCAGTCCCCGAGATAGGGAAATTAACCAAACGTAGCTAAAGACCCCAACCCGGCCGGGAATCGAACCCACGCCACTGGGTTGACCATTCAGCCGAAGAGCAGGAACCTCAATTATATGCACAGGAGGCGAGTGAATAAATACTTGCGTCGGAGTTACGAACTCTAGGGTGTCATCGGAAATCTTAGTGCCAGGGAAGAGAATGCGACAACTACTCATATCGGGAATTACGTAGGATATACAGTAAATGTTTGACCGAATCATTCAGTTTGTCAGCTTGCATTCGGGAGGTAGTGGGTTCGAATCCCCCTGTCGGCAGCCCTGTAGATGGTTTTCCTCGGTTTCCCATTTTCAAACCTGGCCAATGCTAGAGCTGTACCTTAAAGCTACGACCGCTTCCTTCCCACTCCTACCCTTGTCCTATTGTACCGTGGCCATAAGACCTATCTGTGTCGGTGCGACGTAAGGCAAAAAAAAAAGAAGGAAACATTCAGTAATGATACTGACTCATGTGGCACGACTGCATCATTAGCAAAGTAGTTCGAATCCCTGTCAACTCCAGTGAGATTTTAGAAGCGAATTCTCCTCCTAAATTACGTTTGCTCATTCAAGGAAGAGAACAAGCGATAAGATGTTCGCTCCCTAGACAATATTGTAAAATGACATCCGTACATCATGTTCGTGAATTTCCCACGGCCAATACAGCCTTCCCCTCCTTCATATTTCCTCCTTGCTATGACAATGCTAGTGATTTTACTACCAAATACGAAATATTCTCTCTTATATTTTCATATCCCTTCCGTTCTCCCATTCCACTCCACTGCACGCACTCTCGCTTTAGCCTTAAATCCGTTCACCTCCGATCCGTGCTCACTTAGCAACACAAATGAGTTCGTCTCGATGTTCTGCCAGAAACTTTTCTTCCGAACATTTCTTTCCCAGGCATACATTATGAAATAGATAGCAACACAGCACTTCAATATATTCAATAATTTCCACATTAATAGAGTATTAGCCTAAGTAATCTGTAGAATTTGCTAACTCCCATGGGAAAAGTTCTTCTTGGATCTCATATTTGTAATGATGTTATTATACCTCCATCTTTCCACATGTACGATCAAATATTGAACAATATATACTGTCAACCCCGTGGTGGAAGTTTCTAAGTTGCTCATTGTATTCATCTATTACAAACAGAAACCCAATAATAATAATAATAATAATAATAATAATAATAATAATAATAATAATAATAATAATACAGCTGAACCTCGATATCTCGAACCTCCATTAATCGAATTTTCCGTATCTCGAAGTAACTTAAATTTCCCGGCCGTTTATCCTATTGTTCACGTGTATTTATTTCTCTATTACTCGAAATTCGGTTACACGAATTTCTCGATTTCTTGAAGCAAACATTTCCTCCGTTGATGCTAAAAATTACTACGTAACTCAAATTTTGTGCAACATTAACTGTGCAATATGGCATTTGTGGTTTGTGAGGAACAGTGAACAAGTAAAGGAAGGTGCACGGTGATGCTGGGAGCTAATATGACGGGAACCGACAGACTAAAACTTCTAACGATCGGAAAATCGGCGGAACCTCGCTGTTTCTCGGGCGTGAATTAATTGCCGGTCACGTACGAAAGCAACCCCCGAAGTCGCGGATGGCAAGCTCCACTTACGAATGTCGGCTGCGTGGTATTGACGAGAAGTTTTAGCGTGAAGGGAGGAAAGGTTAACCGTAACAAACAGAAGAGATTAACAGATTTTTTTCCAAAGATGTTAACAGAGGCGTGTTTCTTGTTTCAATACTGTATGAACTGTATCCTATCTTCTAAAAACTATTATACCGGGTGAGTTCGCCGTGCGGTTAGGTGCGGGCAGCTGAGAGCTTGGATCCGGGACATAGTAGGTTCAAACCCCACTGTCGGCAGCCCTGAAGATGGTTTTTCGTGGTTTCCCACTTTCACACCAGGCTGTACATTAATTATGGCCACGGCCGCTACCAAGCCTTTTCTGTCCCATCGTCTCCATAATACTTGTCTGTGTCGGTGCGACGTAAAACAAATAGCAAAAAAGCTATTAATAAATAAAGTTATAATTAAAGTAATGCAGTAAAATACGAGGGTTGGGGCATAACTCACGGCACGAATGCTGGATCAACCAGACAAACGGAAAAGGTGCTGTGGAATATAAGAATAATGCCGAGCGGGTTTACCAGGTGTAGGATATAATGCGAGGAAATTGTCAGCAAGGAAATCTTTGTTCCACATAATAGAGTACAGTAACCTTTACGGCAAACCCTCGAAGTAGTCCCCTAGATTGTCTACTGCACGTTGACAGTGATGCGGAGACGTCGGATCCCAGTCACTCACCTCACCATGTGTGAATTTAGCAATTTCATGATAGACAATGTTGACAATGTCCTCCCGTATCCCAAACAGTCTCCCACGCAATAACTGCTTCACTCTGGGAATGAGTTCAAAATCGCACTGAGGCAGGTCCGGAGAATATGGCGGGTGTTCCAGTATTTCTCACTCCCAGCGCTGAAGTTACCAATTCACATCCATTCTGCACGGAGTCTGCCTCACTACTGTAGTCTAATTGCGCAGTGAGCGGTACTGGTCCCAAACACAGCCATCTCGTGCTGTGTTTATGTACTATGAGTATCATGCTTTCCAGGACATATGGTCATTGTATGGAAGCACCTTGCAAATGAAAGGAGAAACATAGTTGCAGTGAATTATGCCCTAACCCTCGTAGTTTGTTCGAATATTTTTAAATACCGTACTGTTAAAATAATTTATTCAGTACTAGCAAGATACCCGTGCTTCGCTACGGCATTATACTGAAATTCATAATTGAATGCTTAACGTTTTATATATAATCCGCCGAAATTCTCGATCTGACTCGTTTTCTGAGAGAATCCGCCAAATTTCACGATCTGATTCGTTTTCTGAGAGATTACGGCAACGTTCCTCCCATTTTTCAATCTTTCTTTGCAGCAATCGATTTCGTACTTCCCGGGCTAGGTCCTGGTATTCCACCCGGTTAGTAGGGTCCCTAAACCTTTGCCATCTTTTCCTATAAGCATTTTTAATATGGATTAAATCCTTGAGAAGATCCGGAGTTGTGGTGTCTTGGGTGCCTTGGCGGTACTGAACCCGCGACCGGACTGCATTCGTAGTCATTACCCGGCCAGATCAAGTTTCCAGCGTGGTCCACACATTTTGACGACGTTCCAGAACATTTTTATTTTTATTATTAGGGTGGGTGATATTAGTTGAATTTAGGTTGTTATTATTATTATTATTATTATTATTATTATTATTATTATTATTATTATTATTGATGTTCTCGACCCCACAGCAAGATGCAAGACCGCTACTTGGCGGTAAATTACATCTGCTGCCATTGTCATTGCTGACAATGTGACCAACACCATTGTTGCGCGTAGGCAAGTGCGCGGGATTTCTGGTGATACGAATGATATACTACCGTGCATTATTAAAATTATTATAGAGGTGAACAATTGCACGGTCAATATTATTCCTATCGTTTATTTCAAATGTGTCTGGCTCCATGGCTAAATGGTTAGCGTGCTGGCCTTTGGTCACAGGGTACCGGGTTCGATTCCCGGCAGGGTCAGGAATTGTAACCTTAATTGGTTAACTTCGCTGGCACGGGGGCTGGGTGCACGCGTCGTCTTCATCATCATTTCATTTTCATCACAACACGCAGGTCGCCTACGGGAGTCAAATAGAAAGACCTGCATCTGGCGAGCCGAACTTGTCCTCGGACACTCCCGGCAATAAAAGCCATACGTCATTTCGTTTCAAACGTGATTTTTATTTACATGTCAGGAGAATCTACTATAATCTAACTTTAAGTTCTCCAAAGGAAAAGATGGCTCTTGAAAACGAACCCAAGAAAGATTGAAAATGATCGGTTTATGATCAGAATAAGTACATTATGAACAGTAAAATCAATTGGTCTCAACTCCTTTTTCACCCCACCGTCGTTCCCCCTCCAAAAAAGAAGGCGTGTTTCTTTATGTTTAAAGGAGTTTCCGAATACCAATGTTCACGTCTGTTACCTTCAGTTTTGAGATATAAGTATCCCCATGAAAAGAATTCAGTTTCTTTTCACTTCCCTTCACACTCGCCCCCCACCCCCCAAGAGAATTTTCCGGCAAAAAATTATTGCTTCTTTAATAGTTAAGGATCTTCTAAATACCATTTATCCCTACTCTAACATCTTCAGTTTTTGAGATAAGTGTCCTGATAATACGAATGCAACTCCTTTTCACCCCCGCCCCTAAGATGGTTTCCCACACAAAATGTTTTCTCTTTGTTTCTAAAGGGGATCCGAATACTAATTTTCACGTCCGTAACAACTTTCGTTTTTATTAGATGTAAGTATCGTCATACAATTAATTCAATTAAGTTTTCAATTCTTTCACCTCTCCCCCCCCCCCCTTCATTGCATCTTACGAGAATACGTGTTTCTTTACTTTTAAAGCAGATTCCAAATACTAATTTTCACGTCTACAAAATCTTTCAGTTTTGAGATAATAGTATCTTCATACAAATAAATCAACTAATTTTTCAATTTCCCCCCCCCCCCGCTTTAAGTGGATTTCAGAAAACAAAAAATACGTATTTCTTTATTTTTAAAGGAGATTCCAAATACCAATGTTGTTACCTTAGAGATATAAATATCCCCATAAAAAGGATTCACTTTTTCCAATTCTTTCACCCCCTCCACCCCTTTAGTGTATTCTCCGGCAAAAAGTACTTGTTTCTATAATAGTAAAGGATCTTCTAAATACGATTTATCACGACTGTAACATCTTTGAGATATGTGTCCTCATAAAAGGAATTCAACTCCTTTTCAGCCCCGACCCTAAAATGATTTCCCCCCAAAAACGAGTTTTCCTTTGTATTTAAAGTAGATCAAAATACTAATTTTCACGTCAGTAACAACTTTAGTTTTTATTGGATGAAAGTATCCTCATACAACTAATTCAATTAATTTTTCAATTCTTCCACCGTCCCCCTCCCCCCTTCATTGGATTTTTCGAGAATACATGTTTCTCTACTTTTAAAGCATATTCCAAATACCAATTTTTAAGTCTGCAAAATTTTTCGCTTTTGAGATAATAGTATCTTCATACAAATAATTCAACTAATTTTTCAATTTCCCCTCTTTAAGTGGATTTCCGAAAACGAAAAATACGTATTTCTTAACTTTTAAAGGAGATTCCAAATACCAAATTTCACGTCTGTAACATTTTCAGTTTTTGAGATATCAGTATCCTAATTAAAAGAATTCAACCCCATTTTCAGTCACTTTGACCCCCCCCAACCCACCCAAGTGTTTTTTTCCGAAAACAAAAACTACATGTTTCTTTACTTTAAATAGAGATCAAAAATACAATTTTTCACTTCTGTAACATGTTAAGTTTTTGAGATATACTATAGAAATGCTCATTTTAAAATTTCAACCCCGTTTTAGTTCCCCTTAAGTGGAGTTCCCAAAAACAAATCACCTCTGTTTCTTTACTCTTACAGGAGATTCCAGGTACCAATTTTTACGTCTGTAACATTTTACGTTTCTGAGATATTATTTTTCTAAAAATCACCCCTATTAGTAATTCCTGTTTAACCCCCATTAATTGCATTTTCTAAAAACAAAATATATGTGTTTATTTTTAAAGGCGATCCCAAATAAAAATTTTCAGGTCTATAATATCTCACCCCTCCTATCAGCATCCGAAAATAAAAGAATACGCATATCTTTATTTTTAAAGGAAATTCTAAATACCAGTTTTTACATCTGTAAACCTTTAAAGTTTAGAGATATAGACACACTCATTTAAAAAATTTCCCCCCCTTTTCACCCCCATTAATTGGATTTTCCAAAAACAAAAAATACAAATTTTCAGGTCTAGAATATCTTCAGTTTCCTAGATATCAGGTTCCTCATTAAAGTAATTCAAACCCTTTTTCACCCTTTTCACCACTCCTGTCGGCATTTTCCGGAAACAAAAAAAAATGTGTTTCTTTATTTTTAAAGGAGATTCTGAATATCAATTTTTACATCTGTTAACTTTTAAAGTTTAGAGATATAGATACACTCATTTTAAAAATTCAGCCCCCTTTTCACCCCCTTAGCGAAGGTATATCCAAAAATCCTCCCCTAGCGAGCACCTACATAGTAATATAAATGCATCCTCAAAATTTCATTTCTTTATGTCCAGTAGTTTTGGCTCGGCGATGATGAATCACTCAGTCAGTCAGTCAGTCAGGACAAGTTATTTTATATATAGAGATAAACCCGTAGATCCATATGTTTCAATTATGTGCTGTACATGCTCCAAAACGGAATTCTGTATATCTCGAAATTTCGATGACTCGAAATAAAATTTAGCTTCCGAGGTGATTCGTGATATCGAAATTGAACGATAATAATAATAATAATAATAATAATAATAATAATAATAATAATAATAATAATAATAATAATAATAATAATAATAATAATAATATCAATTCTTTAAAACACTAGTTCTTTCTGGAACCCACACATCTATACACCTCACTTCCCAATAATGCTCTACAATCTGTGCCTTTGTCACTTAAAACTCTTCCAGTCGTGCTTCTTTGTATACTGTCCATCCACTGGTCCCAAGGTTTTCCACGTTTCCCGTTTTCATCAGATTTCCAATAAAGCATCATCTTGGGAATTCTGTCATATTTCATTTGTCATTCTTTTCCCATGCCCGAACCATTTTTATCTCTTTTATTCAGTATCATACAGCACATTCCTTTACTTTATCCATCCTTGACTTCCTAGCTGCTTTCACACGAGAATCCATATTTTTATAATAATAATAATAATAATAATAATAATAATAATAATAATAATAATAATAATAATAATAATAATGAAAAAAAGAAATGTCGTATGGCTTTTAGTGCCGGGATATCCCAGGACGGGTTCGGCTCGCCAGGTGCAGGTCTTTCTATTTGACTCCCGTAGGCGACCTGCGCGTCGTGATGAGGATGAAATGATGATGAAGACAACACATAGGGCCTATACCCAGCCCCCGTGCCATTGGAATTAACCAATTAAGGTTAAAATCCCCGACCCGGCCGGGAATCGAACCCAGGACCCTCTGAACCGGAGGCCAGTACGCTGACCGTTCAGCCAACGAGTCGGAAATAATAATAATAATAATAATAATAATAATAATAATAATAATAATAATAATAATAAAATCATATCATTTATATTCTGCACGGTCTCAATACATGGTAGGGGTCTCGGAGTCAAGTACTACAGGAGTTCTTTAACTTGCAGGGAGATTGTGCCCATTTACACGAATGGAAGGGAAAAGGCCTGCCCATCTGCACAGTCAGGGAATTAAGGTTTAGGTCTGCGAGATGTGTGGCCTATCTGGGGAGAGATAAACCTAATCCTTTTACATATCTGAGGGTGGTAAGATCTACGAGAAGTTAAATAATAATAATAATGGTTTTTACGCCCCACTAACTACTTTTACGGTTTTCGGGGAAGTTTGTTCCGCAGAATTTCGTTTACGTGCCAGTAAATCTATTGACACGAGGCTGACGTATTTGAGGACCTGTTTACAGATATCGGAGTGAGACGTTCTACCTATCTACAGTGTGCGAGAAGTGAGGCCTACCATCGGAATTGAATTCACGATGTACTGGACACGCCTACCAATCGCTCATGCTTTACTGTGACAACTGGCTTCAGTTTCTGTACAGTGTCATTTGTGTGTTACAAATCGTAGCGTCACTCTAGCATCTTCACTTTAGCCAACGGTTTCACCACATTTGAACACTACACTGAGCGACACAATCGAAATACCTGTGCAAATATAACCACTCACCAAATCCACAGCTTTTAAGGTACATAACTGAAATATTGTACATAGTTTAACAATGGTTAAGCGAATCTCCTCACTATTTTGCACAACTTAAAAAATAAAGTGTTTTGCAATTTATAAATTTGGTGACTCCATGATCAACAAAGGTACCCTGTTCTCATTAATCTTCCCAACAAATTGTCAAGTAAATTTTACAGTACACCCTCAATATGTATGGAGACAAATCAACAGAAGTGTATTTAATACATTGATATTTAATGAATTTTACGTTTATTTATTTCGTAAAATGAAAAAAAATATTTATAAGTTTTATACAGCAATAGTATGCAAAAAGTCATGCACTACTTTTCACAGTTCCTGAGAAAAATGTACCTGAATAATGAAAATGGTGATTCTGAAATAAATGCGCTTGAAAGTTGAACTTCCTTTTTTCTTGGCATTCTTTTCATCAAAAGGCTCTAGAACTGCACTGAGTGTCCTGCAGTCCTTCAGGAATTCTTTTCTGGCTTCTTCTTTTCGGTCTTGATTTCTTTGCAGAATCGTCAATGGATTTCTCAAGTGCAGTTATAGATTGGGTGTCAATTCTCTTGAAAATGTCTCGAGTGAATGCTTCCAACCTTGAAGCCCATTCCCTGCAAGATCTTTATCCTCTCTGAGTTGCCTCCATTAAATACAGGAACTGTTTCATTAACTGCAATTTTAATTACGATAGCTGTGGAAAAGATTGTTTAGGGGCAACGTTTCCATATAAAAGCATTCAGGGGCTCATTCGGATTCTGCGTTTTGCCATGCTTATTGAGTAACTCGGGATTGGACAAAGCAGAATGTTGGTTTGACGACGTTCAGAACCGATTCAGAAAGATTTTCCTTGTCAGTGTAAGGAATACCATCCCTCTGAGTACGTTTATAACGACACCAGCTAATGGGGCACAGATTGTGTACATAACATGTGGTCTCGTCAGACCTAACCTCGCTTCCATTACCGGTATTATTACCGTGTTTAGAATTCATTAGAGCACCTACCTGCTATTTACACATATTTTTAATCAATTTTCGTGGTCGTGGCATTATTATTTAAATATATTAAATGAACAGAATCAAGACAACGAGAAGTTATTGAAAGAACTCAACCAAATACAAGAAATCACACTGTGTAAACAAACATTACGATTGCCTATTGTTTGCAAGGAGAGTATCCAACAGTCACAGATGATATACAAAACAAAGAGAATGTACTTCATAGCCTTGTTGATGTTTCCAAAGTACGTTTGCTTGAAGGAAGTGATTATATAACTAATACTTCAGCGTCACTGCACCACGTGGGCGTGACAGGATGAACACGTTGGGGATTTAATTATTTTATGGCACATACGATGCGATTTGGATAATGAAACTTCAGGAAAATATTGTCAATGAGCTGTACTAATGAATGAAAAAGTAAATCGAAAAATGACACTTTCGGACAATTTCATGCACGTTCCCCCTTAGCAACACTGGACTGTTATGGTAGCTCAAATGTTGATGAAGAGAGAAAAGGAACCGGCCACCCAACCCTAGTTCACAGACAGTTCTCCGTAGCACGCTGATCCAGCATTCCACACCTCACAGCACTGTCCCCCTGACTGAATCACCAGCAGAACTAAGCTCAAACCGAACCGTCACGCAAGCCACAATTCCCAACGGTGCCGGAAGGTCCCTGTACCATATGACGAATTCTAGCCCGTCGACTCAATTTTTGCCTTGAGTGCTAGTGCTTGATAGTTTTCTAGCTAGGGACTGGAATGTCGTTGGTAGTTTGTGGACTGTTAGTAAAGAATCGCCCTGACCATCATATGGCCTGCGCCCCTTAAGGGAGTGATTTACGAGAGAATTCCTTTACGTCTCCGATATTAAAGACTTACGGTGTCAAAATTGTCTATTTTCCTCATCAGTGGAGTTTTACTCTCCGTGAGCTCGTCATAATATTTAGTAGCAGTCCTACGAATTCTGTGATGAACAGGATCAAGATGCTCGTGCAAGTTGTGTACCACTCCGCACCTGTCAAACCACGAAGCGCACGGTTTTGGAGCCGCTGTACATTTACCACGTGCGACTTGGCTGCAGTACTCCAAATAGTATCGGTCTGGTAGCCGATATGTAGAGCAGGAGCCGGTTTTCTATAGTAAGCCCATTGTCGGCTCTAACCTTCGGTAATATTATTTTAAATAGGTGCAAATTTTCCTGCGCTGTAATACAAGCAATATGATCACTGCACGTTAGTCCTCTGTCTAGGGTGACACCCAAATACTTAGTTTTATGTCCACTGATGACTTCGTCGGAAAACATCAGGGGCTCTCAGTTGGTGGTGGGGATGAGGGGCGTTGTTTAGTAAATAGCGTAGCGCTACTTTTGTCTACGTTAATCTTAACTCCCCACTTCTCTAACCGGGGTTCGATAGTCGAGAACGCACTCTGGAGGTAATTTTTAACCTTAGGTGCCTGCCACGAGACAGAGGATATCCCCATATCGTCCGCGTAAAGAAATAATTGCGCATGCGTTGGTTTTGGTATGTCCGACATAAAAGGATTGAAAATCGTGGGTGAGATAATACCACCCTGCGGGAAACCCACCTCTAATGGGCGCGGGCCCAACAGAGCGTTGCCAACCTGCACCTAAAATTTTCTGTCAGCTAGGTAGATCGTCAGTAACAGTAGTTCGTAGGGAGGGAGGGGGCCGGGAATCCTCGCGGTCTCATCCGGCGTATCTTATATAGGGGGGCCGGCCCTTCTAGATACTTCGGAAGAGTAGAATTCCCCGAAGCTTTCTGTAAATCGAATGCTCTGGTAACACCTCTCCAGTCCTTTCTTACACCGCTGAGAAGCCTCCAGTGTTGTAACGGGCTTTGACAGTAGTAAAGACAAAAAATCAGACTTGCGCTCATAGCTGACTAGACACTTGACGTCGCCCACTCGGCGACGTCATTCGTGTGTGAATTTAAGCTAACTTGCCCCTTCCAACGTCGCACATTAAAATGGCAGACAACTTCTCAATATGGACATGATTATACCTGCTTTTCTTACTTTTTCATGTTATTTAATTGCTAAAGAGATTTTTACTAATAAATTCCTCCGTGCTATACAACACTTTCTATTGTTATACGATCATTATAAAATTGTGTTCTTCATGACTGTCTGATTATTACTGTTACGGGGTTTCCCGTGGAACGCAGAGGTGAAGGAAGGTGCCGGGGTGAATACCAAAGTTAATTTAAAACTTTAACAAAGGTTATATTTCTTTAGAACTTCAAACTTAACAATTATTTTTTAAACAATATTACAGGTACAAGTAGTAATCATTAAAAAAGATTGGGAAAAATCAAAGATAGAGAACCTTACCACTTTGGGCTTTAAGCACCTAGTTTTACAATTTTACAGAAGGAAGAGGAATTATTTAATGAGGGGCAGAAATTCCCTAATTCAAGAGCACTTGCTCCCTAACTCGCAATATCTAGCCTCCCTAGAGGCACACTTTACAGTTACAAAACTTGGAAAAGAGCTAACAGGTTCTCAGTTTCCTCTAGCCTATTCAAGGCAATATCCGAAAATTACAATCACTCGCCCATCAAGGCACAACATAAAAATTGAAAGGTAATGTTATACAGGAGTATCCCGTACCCAAACTACAGGGCCTTTGCGGGAAAGAACAGGTTAAGTAAATGGCCCGAAACACAAACTGAATGGAGGCGCATACTTGCACTCCTAGACATGAACACTAAAACAACCTAAGGGGCTCTAGGCCGATGAAACAGGGGCTATTCCCAAACTACTGAGGTGACTCTTGTAGAATTTACATTACCACAATACAGAATGAAGAACAGTTATGAAACGTAGTCACCTCAAACCAAGATGAAGGGGAGCTCGAGAGGGTACATCACTCTCTATCCCCGATTTAAGTTAAAGATTTATGAAGGTTTTACATTTGCCGGCAGAAAGTTACAGTTTTAGAAAAGAAGTTTACATAGTTAACGATTCGGACCTTTCCCTTGAGTTAAACTGCGGAGTTAGCAAGAAAGAAATATGTCATGTGGCCATTACCTTGTAGATGTACTGCTGACCGAAGAAAGATGCCTCCCGCCTCCTGCTTTGACACACACACACTTAGTAAGATGACGATCAATTGGCCCAGAAACGAGAAAAGCCGCAGTTTATAAACCCTCAGGGAAGGTTCGAGATCATTCACGAATAATCAAGACAGACCCTCTGAATTTTATTGGTAGATTTCAAAAGTAACACTCAGAATCGGAGAAGCAGCCTGTGATAGGTAGAAAATTAATTAGGGAAATTAGTGATTGGTTGGATTCAAAACTGGCGGAAAACAAAGTAAATATTGCCAACCGAAAAATAAATGAACATCAATTACTTAAAAACAACCTAGAAATACAAAACTTCTTTACATGATAATTTCTTCCACCTTGCACCAGGGTGCATGACCATAGTTTTTAGCAGTGCCATCTGCAGAAGAATGTCCGAACTTCGTGATGAATGTCAAACAAAACAAGTAGAAATTCACTCAGGTTAGGAAACTGCACAATAAAAAATTACTCGATATTCAGGTGGTGACATCTTCTGATCAAAGTTCCAAGTTGGTGTAGTTTCAGTTTCACTGTTTCACCAATAGAGGAATTCATTTAGGCGCTAGCTTTGAATGCACGGCGTTGAGGTGTACCTCTCGGTACAATTACAAAATACTTTTTAAATAAAAAGTATAACGTAACCACATATAACGATCATTTTCATCGGAGAAAACCATTGGTCTAAAGCCATATCGCTGGCACCGAACTAAATCGTCTAATCTACACATCATACTTCCCGACATTTACAGAACATGTAGACTACCAAGTCACTAATCCACAACAATCACTCCCTGACTCTTAACGATTGTACGTCGAGATTCACCAGGAGCACCGCAAAACATCCGAGACTTTGTGATATTGTTGGTAAAATGACAAGAATTTTCCGCAATGTTTTATTTTTAAAATGGAACAAGAGAAAACTGTCCAAGAGCTTCATCCCATTTGATTTCGTTGGGAATTCCTCACCTTCTTCTTTTCTTCTTCCTCCTGCCCTTTTCCTAGTCTACACTCGTTGCCAACTTTGTCCGGTTTTACAGCTGGATGCCCTATGAGGAGGGATGCATTCACTACCGCATGTTTCTGTGGTGGTTCTTGCATCATGAAGAGATGTGTATTAAGACCGATATTAACAACCAGTTCCGGAGCCATAGGAACTAACCATACACAGTTACAAACCTTGGCCCGGCTGGGAATCAACCCGGGGCCGTCTGATCCATAGGCCGGTACGTGATCATTCAGCCTAGGAGCCTGGCAGGAATTCGTTAGCTGAAATGAAATGGCGTTTGACTTTTTGTGCCGGGAGTGTCCGAGGATAAGTTCGGCTCGCTAGATGCAGGTCTTTTGATATGACACCCGTAGGCGACCTGCGCGTCATGATGAGGATGAAATGATGATGAAGACGACACGTACACCCAGCCCCCGTGCCAGCGGAATTAACCAATTGTGGTTAATATTCCCGACCCTGCCGGGAATCGAACCCGGGACCCCTGTGATCAAAGGTCAGCACACTAACCATTTAACCATGGAGCCGGACGATTTGTTAGTTCACGCCTTAGAATAAATAACTGAAGTTCTTAATGAGAAATTTGAGCTTCAATTCGTCATGGAAGACAAACAAGCACGTATTTCTTATTGAACTGACAGAAGTCTGTTACAGCATCGCATTAATCGCCTCTCATTCCCTCTAGGCTACTTTCACAGCACACACACTTGGAATAGGTCCGTACCCACACGGGTAAGATCTAAGTGCAATTTCAGATAGGTGACCGGATTCATTTGATCAGGTACTGTATACTTATGTATATTGCATTACTGGGTAACACCCCCCCTCATAAGCATATTCTGACAATATGCATTTTACAAAACAGTTTAATTAATACCCTGTACAAGAACAATGCCGCCGGGCTGAGTGGCTCAGGCGCCTCAGGTGCTCGCAGGAAACTGAATCTAGCAAAGAAGTCAGCTAAGGATAACAAGATGTCAAGCATAATTGGCGGTCATACAAATTTTAATGAAAAATGGAAGAGTATGTATAGGTACATTAGGGCAGGAACAGGTTCCAAGAAGGGCATTCCAAGAATCACTAATGAACAAGGGGAGTGTGTATGCGAGGATCTTCAAAAGGCAGAAGTATTCAGTCAGCAGTATGCAAAGATTGTTGGTTACAATGATAATGTCCAGATAGAGGAGGTGACTAATACTAAAGAAGTATTAACATTTACCTATTGCAACAATGCCATTTACAGTCAGATACAAAAGTTGAAAACTAGAAAAGCAGCTAGAATTGATAAGGTTTCGGGAGATATACTAAAGACAATTGGTTGGGATATAGTACCATATCTGAAGTACTTTTTTTTGCTAGGGGATTTACGTCGCACCGACACGGATAGGTCTTATGGCGACGATGAGATAGGAAAGGCCTAGGAGTTGGAAGGAAGCGGCCGTGGCCTTAATTAAGGTAAATCTTCAGGACTGCCGACAGTGGAATTCGAACCCACGATCTCCCGGATGCAAGCTCACAGCCGCGCGCCTCTACGCGCACGGCCAACTCGCCCGGTCTCTGAAGTACTTATTTGATTATTGTTTGGTTGAAGGAGCTACACCAAATGAATGGAGAGTTGCTATAGTAGCCCCTGTGTATAAATGTAAGGGCGATAGACATAAAGCTGAAAATTACAGGCCAGTCAGTTTGACATGCATTGCATGTAAGCTTTGGGAAAACATTATTTCTGATTATATTAGACATGTTTACGAAAATAATGACTGGTTCGATAGAAAGCAGTTTGGATTTAGGAAAGGTTATTCCACTGAAGCTCAACTTGTAGGATTCCAGCAAGATATAGCGGATATCCTAAATTCATGAGGTCAAATGGACTGTATCGCGATTGATCGATCTAAGGCATTTGATAGGGTCGATCATGGGAGACTACTGGCAAAAATGTGTGCAATTGGACTAGAAAAAAGAGTGACCGAATGGGTGGCTATTTTTCTAGAAAATAGAGAACTCAGAGAATTAGGGTAGTTGATGCTTTATCTGTCCCTGTAATAAATAAGAGGGGAATTCCTCAAGGCAGTATTATTGGACCTTTATGTATCCTTATTTATATATATATACATATATCAATGATATGTGTAAAGAAGTGGAATCAGAGATAAGGCTTTTTGCAGATGATGTTATTCTGTACAGAGTAATAAATAAGTTACAAGCTTGTGAGCAACTGCAAAATGACCTCGATAATGTTGTTAGATGGACAGTAAGCAATGTTATGATGATAAACGGGGTTAAAAGTCGGTTGTGAGTTTCAAAGATAGGAAAAGTCCTCTCAGTTTCGATTACTGCGTTGATGGCGTGGAAGTTCCTTTTGGGGCTCATTGTAAGTACCTAGGTGTTAATAAAAGGAAAGATCTTCATTGACCGAGCTCGATAGCTGCAGTCGCTTAAGTGCGACCAGTGTCCAGTATTCGGGAGATAGTAGGTTCGAACCCCACTGTCGGCAGCCCTGAAAATGGTTTTCCGTGGTTTCCCATTTTCACACCAGGCAAATGCTGGGGCTGTACCTTAATTAAGGCCACGGCCGCTTCCTTCCCACTCCTAGCCCTTCCCTGTCCCATCGTCGCCACAAGACCTATCTGTGTCGGTGCGACGTAACGCAACTAGCAAAAAAAAAAAAAAAAAGATCTTCATTGGGGTAATCACATAAATATGACTGTAAATAAAGGGTACAGGTCTCTGCACATGGCTATGAGGGTATTTAGGGGTTGTAGTAAGTATGTAAAGGAGAGGGAATATAAGTCTCTGGTAAGACCACAACTAGAGTATGGTTCCAGTACTTGATTCAAGAACTGGAAAAAATCCAAAGATAAACGGCTCGATTTCTTCTGGGTAATTTCCGACAAAAGAGTAGCCTTTCAAAAATGTTGCAAATTTTGGGCTGGGGAGACTATGGAGAAAAGAGACGAGCTGCTCGACTAAGTGGTCAGTTCCGAGCTGTCGGCGGAGAAATGGTGTGGAATCACATTAGTAGACGAATAAGTTTGAGTGGTCTCCTTAAAAATAGGAAAGATCAGAATATGAAGATAAAGTTGGAAACAAATAGGACAAAGTGGGGCAAATAGTCCTTTATAGGAAGGGGAGTTAGGGATTGGAATAACTTACCAAGGGGGATGTTCAATAAATTTCCAATTTCTTTGCAATCATTTAAGAAAAGGCTAGGAAAACAAGAGATAGGGAATCTGCCACCTGTGCGACTGCCCTAAATGCAGATCAGTAGTGATTGATTGACTGTGACTGATCCTCGCTCAGTTCAGTGGTATTTGCAGGTGCTCAAGTACGTCAACCACGTGTCGGTAGATTTACTGGCACGTAACTGAACAGGACTAAATTCCGGCATCTCGGCGTCTGCCAAACCCGTAAAGGTAGTTATTGAGACGTAAAGCCAATAACATTATTATTTAAGAAAAAGCTCTGTACACTTGCGCGCGTAGCAATAATTTTGACATCAACAGTCGGTTGCTCTTCAGAACCGGCGAAGAGGTTCAATTTCTGGATTGGTGGCGTGGAGCTCATATGGTTGGCACTACGAATCCTATCAGCCGATAGAGTGCACTCAGTGTCCTCGTTAACGAGTGGCGACTCAAACACTAAGCATTATTTTTATTTTATTTTATTTTATTAATGTATTTCTGTACATGGCGGGGCTCAGGCTATGAAGCCTGCTATTATGCCAAACCATATAATTGTACACCTGTGTAAACAGAACATTATAACTACTTAAAATTAAAAATAAGTTTAATATAATTTAAAATTACATACATACATACATACATACATACATACATACATACATACATACATACATACATACATACCTACATAAATACCTACATACATACAAACATACATACACTGACTGACAGAGCAAATGCAACACCAAGAAGGAGTGGTCAGAACTTTATGCCAATTGCAGGGTAGACTGACGTCACTGAGGTATGCTCATGGTGTGAAATGAGCCGCTGTGCTGCGCACGTAGCGAACGATAAATGGGACACGGCGTTGGCGAATGGCCCACTTCGTACCGTGATTTCTCAGCCGACAGTCATTGTAGAATGTGTTGTCGTGTGCCACAGGACACGTGTATAGCTAAGAATGCCAGGCCGCCGTCAACGGAGGCATTTCCAGCAGACAGACGACTTTACGAGGGGTATGGTGATCGGGCTGAGAAGGGCAGGTTGGTCGCTTCGTCAAATCGCAGCCGATACCCATAGGGATGTGTCCACGGTGCAGCGCCTGTGGCGAAGATGGTTGGCGCAGGGACATGTGGCACGTGCGAGGGGTCCAGGCGCAGCCCGAGTGACGTCAGCACGCGAGGATCGGCGCATCCGCCGCCAAGCGGTGGCAGCCCCGCACGCCACGTCAACCGCCATTCTTCAGCATGTGCAAGACACCCTGGCTGTTCCAATATCGACCAGAACTATTTCCCGTCGATTGGTTGAAGGAGGCCTGCACTCCCGGCGTCCGCTCAGAAGACTACCATTGACTCCACAACATAGACGTGCACGCCTGGCATGGTGCCGGGCTAGAGCGACTTGGATGAGGGAATGGCGGAACGTCGTGTTCTCCGATGAGTCACGCTTCTGTTCTGTCAGTGATAGTCACCGCAGACGAGTGTGGCTTCGGCGTGGAGAAAGGTCAAATCCGGCAGTAACTGTGGAGCGCCCTACCGCTAGACAACGCGGCATCATGGTTTGGGGCGCTATTGCGTATGATTCCACGTCACCTCTAGTGCGTATTCAAGGCACGTTAAATGCCCACCGCTACGTGCAGCATGTGCTGCGGCCGGTGGCACTCCCGTACCTTCAGGGGCTGCCCAATGCTCTGTTTCAGCAGGATAATGCCCGCCCACACACTGCTCGCATCTCCCAACAGGCTCTACGAGGTGTACAGATGCTTCCGTGGCCAGCGTACTCTCCGGATCTCTCACCAATCGAACACGTGTGGGATCTCATTGGACGCCGTTTGCAAACTCTGCCCCAGCCTCGTACGGACGACCAACTGTGGCAAATGGTTGACAGAGAATGGAGAACCATCCCTCAGGACACCATCCGCACTCTTATTGACTCTGTACCTCGACGTGTTTCTGCGTGCATGGCCGCTCGCGGTGGTCCTACATCCTACTGAGTCGATGCCGTGCGCATTGTGTAACCTGCATATCGGTTTGAAATAAACATCAATTATTCTTCCGTGCCGACTCTGTTTTTTCCCCAACTTTCATCCCTTTCGAACCACTCCTGCTTGGTGTTGCATTTGCTCTGTCAGTCAGTGTACATACATACATACATACATACATACATACATACATACATACATACATACATACATACATACATACATACATACATACATACATACATACATTATCATTACAGACTGTTATGCCTTCCAGCGTTCAGTCTGCAAGCCTCTGAGAATTTACTAAACGTCGCCACAATCCTCGATTTGTAACTAGTGTTTTGGCCTCATTTAGTTCTATACCTCTTATCTTTAAATCGTTAGAAACTGAGTCTAACCATCGTCGTCTTGGTCTCCCTCTACTTCTCTTACCCTTCATACCAGAGTCCATTATTCTCCTAGGTAACCTATCCTCCTCCATTCGCCTCACATGACCCCACCACCGAAGCCGGTTTATGCGTACAGCTTCATCCATCGAGTTCATTCCTAAATTAGCCTTTATCTCCTCATTCCCAGTACCCTCCATTGTTCCCACCTGTTTGTACCAGCAATCATTCTTGCTACTTTCATGTCTGTTACTTCTAACTTATGAATAAGATATCCTGAGTCCACCTAGCTTTCGCTCCCGTAAAGCAAATATGGTCTGAAAACAGACCGATGTAAAGATAGTTTCGTCTGGGAGCTGACTTCCTTCTTACGGAATACTGTTAAACGCAACTGCGAGCTCACTGCATTAGCTTTACTACACATTGATTCAATCTCACTTACTATGTTACCATCCTGGGAGAACACACAACCTAAATACTTGAAATTATCGACCTCTTCTAGCTTTGTCTCACCAATCTGACATTCAATTCTGTTGAATTTCTTACCCACTGACATCAATTTATTCTTCGAGAGGCGAATTTTCATACCATACTCATTAACGTGAAATATAATTTAACTGAAATGTAAAGTATCATAATTTGTTTTTAACATTTTAAAATGAATTTATAGTATTTACTATTATTAAAACTATTGCTCGAAAACTGTCAATGTTACTAATCTCACATTTACATTTTATTCATTTGACTTAATCTAAATTTGAGGGTACTTCTTGGAGTAAATTATTCTGAATGTAGATAAAAGTTCCAGCACATTCTTTTGAATACCTTTAGGTTGCTTATGTCTCTAATTTCAGCCGGGAGGGAATTCCAGGAACGTATGGTTTCCGGTACGTGACGGTAACCAGATTTATGACTGTCTACAGTCGCCTCTGTTGTGACCAACAGCATGCTTGCTTTGTCACTGATAGTCTACATGGAGTACTTGGAAAGCGTGCCGGTCCTGAAGTCGACTCGCTTGTCAGGTCTCCAGTGTTGCACAGCTGCACGCAGTATTGTCCAGTTTCGCTGCTCGCTCTCAGAGGCTAAGTAGTTAAAACAGAGAGTTGACGACGCTGTGTCTCGAGTTGGGGAAATACTGACACTCCGCGGACAAGGAATGTAAACACAGCCGGCCAGCTAGACTTCAAAAGCTTGCCGGTCGTTAACACACTGAGGCCCAGCTCACTTTCATATATTTTCATCTTCCGGACTTGCCATTTTTCACTAAATTCGGATTTTAAAACTAAATACTAATTTTGAATTTAGTCATTATTTTGTTTCACTATGCATGAGTTCTTACGTTATACTCCATACTTGTAAAAACTGTAATACAATTAATAGACCCCTTACCACCGAAATAGTCGATTGAAATTAGTAAGTTTTTCATTTTGTTAAGAAGTTCAACGTTTAAACTTAACTCGTAACATATTTCTGATATTGTGTTTATTTGTTTTTAGGCCGTTCATCATTGTTTGTACAAGAGATAAATCTACGTAATAATTAGTACATAAATATTATGTGATCTCTTAGGTTTGTTCAGTTGGTACAAATCAATCTTGTTCAGTCTATATTCGCGCGCGGCCGCCATTACGTGCACACTCCCGTCGAGTCGACACAGCCTCTCTGATACTATTTGAAAGGCAGAATATGACGCGCAGAGTTGTAGTTTGCTGCCTTCTGTATTTCGTTTCAAGAATTATATGAACTGCAGTGCCGATCAACGCACATAGTACGTTCGTTTCGTAGTAACAGCGATGGAAACCAGAGAACGTACGCCATGCGAGCTTCATTCTCTGCAATAAACGACACAGCCCGTACGGTGCACGGCCTTCCACCGCAGTGTGTTAACGAGGAAATCGCAGGAACCATACCCCTTGCTTTCTAGACCGGGCCCGCTAACTAACCATCACGTAGCTCCTCAATTGTAATCAAGTAGGCTGATTGGACGTCAAACCAGCCCTCAGATTGACCTAGGCGGGAATCAAACCCGGGGCCAACGGGTAAGGGGCAGACACACATCTGAACAGATGTCATCACAGTCTGCCCATACTGTTCTGATTGTGTGTTATATAACAACCCTGCTAGCACTCGAGTCAGTAAACTGACGTAAATGCCATGTTGAATGCATAAGATATGAGCAGGTGTATGTGCCTGAGTGACATTGATGAGGGCCAAATTGTGATGGACAGACGACAGCGTTTCTGAAAGGCAAAGCTTGTAGGATACCATGATGAGAGTAGCGAAAAGGGAGAGACGCGTCATTTAGACATATCACTACAAGAGCTGAACGAACAAACACTCTTCCTTTCTAGTTGAGCCTCGTAGAAAGGCCACTGCAGCACTAGTTGCGAGTGGTTTTGATTCGCTGGAAATTTCATGATCCGACACGTAGAGTTTGGAACTGTGTTGCACGCCTACAGCCCAGCCCAGAACTGCTCAAGTTTCTATTGTTCACAACACACTGTCCTTTCTAGTGAGTTGTATGCGTTGCGTTCAGCAGTCACTAGTTTGTACCCGAATGGAACATCATTGTTCTCAGAGCTTTTATTAGTGTATGGAGTTTTCGTTTCTAAGTTCAATACGGATAAGTTTAACATTGAAAGGACAACGTTTAAAAGATAAAATCTAATTTCGTGTGGTTATTGCTAACCTGGTGCTGTCCTCATTAGGCAGACCCTCCGATGAGGGTGGACGGCATCTGTTGTGTATATGAAACTGCGTGTTATTGTTGTGGAGGACAGTGATAGGTGTGCTGTATGGGTTGTAGGGATGTTGAGGACAGTGATATGTGTGCTGTATGGGTTGCAGGGATGTTGAGGACAGTGATAGGTGTGCTGTATGGGTTGTAGGGATGTTGAGGACAGTGATATGTGTGCTGTATGGGTTGCAGGGATGTTGAGGACAGTGATATGTGTGCTGTATGGGTTGCAGGGATGTTGAGGACATTTGTACCTGTGCTCTATGGGTTGTAGGGATGTTGAGGACAGTGGTAGGTACGCTCTACGGGTCGTAGGAATGTTGAGGACATTTGTAGCTGTGCTCTATGGGTTGTAGGGATGCTGAGGACAGTGCTAGGTGCGCTCTATGGGTTGTAGTGATGTTCAGGACAGCACAATCATCTGCCATGTGTAGGAAACTGCGTGTTTTTGTTGTGGTGGAGGACAGTGATAGGTGTGCTGTATGGGTTGTAGGGATGTTGAGGACAATGGTAGGTGTGCTGTATGGGTAGTGGGGATGTTGAGGACAGTGGTAGGTGTGCTGTATGGGTTGTAGGTATGTTGAGGACAGCACAAATACCCAGTCTTCGAACCAAGGTAATTAACCATCTCCGACCCGGCCGGGCATCGAACCCAAGCCACTACGCTGACCATTCACCCAAAGATCCGCACATTTTGAAGATGAGTGAGTAACAAATGTCTCTTCTCCTTCCCTCTAGAGTATTTTCACAGCATATACACTTGGAATCGCACCGTACCCACTTTCGTTATTGGTAAATTCTGATACTGACTCATTTTCAAAATGCTCACCTCGTTGGCTGAATGGATAGTGTAGTCGACTACTTCCACTACATTTTAATGCTTTCGTGCCCAATGGTCCCCGGAAGCGTGGTAGAATGGGACGCATGTTCCTACTGCATTTTCCTTTTTTTGTAATAAACCATTTTAATAATAATTGTAAGACTTACCTACTTCTAGGGGGTTCACTGAACCATAGAACGCGCCGCACATGGTAACTAGTAAAGAAATATGAATATAATATTAAAACCGTATGCATATTATTTCTGTAGTGAAAAAGAGGAATTAGGAATGACTGTGAAATATTGAGATAATATATAAAACTTCCTGTTGCTATCTAAAGACAAACCTATTGTGTACGTAACAGAGTGGTACTACTCGCAATTAAAGGCGACCCCGCGGATGGTACAAATTACTAGTCTCATGGCTCTAATTCGATCATCCCTTGGTCGGCCCTTTTAGTCTCCTCTTACGACAGGCAGGGGACACCGTGGGTGTATTCTTCATCTGCGTCCCCCACCCACAGGAGTTGTGTGTTTGGTCAGCGAGAGCTATTTTATTACGCTCAAAAGAGGGGCACTGAACGGATGCTTATGGCGCTCCAGCAGAAGGAAATTCATTAGGGACGGAAGAGGAAGACCACGTTAGGTACAGTGATGGAAGAATATTTACATTACATTGCTCACTAACATTACAGAACATAATACCGAGCAAGTGGCCGCACGGTTTGCTTACACTCGGGACATAGTGGGTTCGAACCCCACTGTCGGTAGCCGTGAATATGGTTTTCCGTCGTTTCCCATTTTCACACCAGGAAATGGCTAAGACTGTACCATACTTAAGGCCATTATCACGTCCTTCAAATCCCCACCCTTATCCTGTCTCATCGTCGCAGTGAGACAAATCTGTGTCGGTGCGACGTACAGCAAATTGTAAAAAAAAGAACAAAACATAAGTCATACATACATTGTCATTATAGACTTATGCCTTTCAGCGTTCAGTCTGCAAGCCTCTGTGAATTTACTAAACGTCGCCACAATCCTTGATTTGCAACTAGTGTTGTGGCATCATTTAGTTCTATACCTCTTACCTTTAAATCGTTAGAAACCGAGTCTAACCATCGTCGTCTTGGTCTACCTCTACTTCTCTTACCCTCCATAACAGAGTCCATTATTCTCCTAGGTAACTTATCCTTCTCCATTCGCCTCACATGACCCCACCACTGAAGCCGGTTTATGCGTACAGCTTTATCCATCGAGTTCATTCCTAAATTAGACTTTATCTCCTCATTCCGAGTACCCTCCTGCCATTGTTCCAACCTGTTTGTACCAGCAATCATTCTTGCTACTGTCATGTCTGTTACTTCTAACTCATGAACAAGATATCCTGAGTCCACCCAGCTTTCGCTCCCGTAAAGCAAATTTGGTCTGAAAACAGACCGATGTAAAGATAGTTTCGCCTGGGAGCTGACTTCCTTCTTACAGAATACTGTTGATCACAACTGCGAGCTCACTGCATTAACTTTACGACACCTTGATTCAATCTCCCTTACTATATTACCATCCTGGAAAAACACACAACCTAAATACTTGAAATTATCGACCTGTTCTAGCTTTGTATCACTAATCTGACATTCAATTCTGTTGAATTTCTTACCTACTGACATCAATTTAGTTTTCGAGAGACTAATTTTCATACCATACTCATTGCACCTCTTTTCAAGTTCCTTTCTACTGCAGGCTTTCGGCACAATTTGCCATTATAACCAAGTCGTCAGCATAGGCCAGACTGCTTACTACATTTCCACTTAACTGAATCCCTCCCGGGCATTTTATACCTTTCAGCAGATGATTCATGTAAACTACGAACAGCAAAGGTGAAAGATTGCAGCCTTGTCTAACCCCTGAAAGTACCCTGAACAAAGAACTCATTCTACCATCAATTCTCACTGAAGCCCGATTGTCAACATAAATGCCTTTGATTGATTTTAATAATCTACAATTAATTCCATAGTCCCCCAGTATAGCGAACATCTTTTCCCTCGGTACCCGTCATATGCTTTCTCTAGATCTACGAAACATAAACGCAACTGCTTATTACTCTCGTAGCATTTTTCAATTACCTGGCGCATACTGAAAATCGGCGCCTGACAGCCTCTCTGTGGTCTGAAATCACACTGGTTTTCATCCAGCTTCATCTCAACGACTGATCGCAACCTCCCTTCCAAGATGCCAGTGAATACTTTGCCTGGTACACTAATCAATGAGATACCTCGATAGTTGTTGCAATTCTTCCTGTTCCCTTGCTTATAGATAGGTGCAATTACCGCCTTACCAACACTCCCTGGTAATTTTACTACTCTATGAAGCCATTTCATCCCTACCTTCCCACTGTACTTCACCATTTCAGGTTTAATTTCATCTATTCCTGCTGCTTTATGACAATGGAGTTTATTTACCATCCTTTGTACTTCCTCAAGCGTAATTTCACCACCATCATTTTCCTCCTCCCCATGAGCTTGGCTGTTTGCAACACCACCAGGTTGATTTCCTTTTAAATTGAGAAGATGTTGAAAGTATTCCCTCCACCTCTCCCGTGATTCCCCGGGATCTATTATGAGTTCACCTGAATTACTCAAAACACTGTTCATTTCCTTTTCCCTCCCTTCCTAAAATTCATTATTACTGTCCAGAAAGGTTTCCCTGCTGCTTGACCTAGCCTTTCCAGGTTATTACCAAAATCTTCGCACGACTTCTTTTTGGATTCAACAACTATTTGTTTCGCTCTGTTTCTTTCATCTACGTACAAATCCCTGTCTGCCTCAGCCCTTGTTTGGAGCCATTTCTGATAAGCCTTCTTTTTACGTTTACAGGCTGCTCTCACTTCATCATTCCACTAAGATGTTCGCCTTTTCCCATCTTTGCACACAGTTGTTCCTAGGCATTCCCTTGCTGTTTCTACTACAGCATCCCTGTATGCCACCCATTCACTTCCTATATCCTGAACCTGCTTACTGTCCACTGTTCGAAATTTCTCACTAATCTTATCCATGTACTTCTGTCTAATTTCCTCGTCCTGGAGATTTTCTGCCCTTATTCGTCTGCAGACATATTTCACTTTCTCTACCCTAGGCCTAGAGGTAGTTCACTACAGATCAGATAGTCGTCTGTGTCATCGAAAAATCACCGGAAAACTAGTACTTTCCTAACAGATTTCCTGAATTCGAAGTCGGTTAAAATATAGTCTATTATGGATCTGGTACCCCTAGCCTCCCATGTGTAGCGGTGAATAGCCTTATGATTGAAGAATGTATTCGTAACTGCTAAACCCATACTAGCACAGAAGTCCAGCAAACGCTTCCTATTCCCATTAGCTTCCATATCTTCCCCAAATTTACCAATCACCCTTTCGTATCCTTCAGTTCTATTCCCAACTCTCGCATTGAAATCGCCCATTAGCACTATTCTATCCTTGCTGTTGACCCTGATCACGATGTCACTCAGTGCTTCATAAAACTTGTCAACTTCATCCTCATATGCACTCTCACATGGTGAATACACGGAGACAAGTCTAGTCCTAATTCCTCCAACTGACAAATCTACCCACATCATTCGCTCATTTACGTGCCGAATAGAAACTATGTTGCGTGCAATGGTATTCCTGATAAAGTGCCCTACCCCAGACTCTGCCCTTCCCTTTCTAACACCCGTCAAGTACACTTTATAATCTCCTACCTCTTCCTCGTTATCTCCCCTTACCCGAATATCACTTACTCCGAGCACATCCATGTGCATCCTCTTTGCTGACTCAGCCAGTTCTGATTTCTTTCTTCCATAAGCCCCATTAATAGTGATAGCTCCCCATCGAATTCCATTTCGTTCGCAAATTTGTTTCCAAGGAGTCCCTCGCCTGTCAAATGGGAGTGGGACTCCGGTAATCCCATAGGTCCGAGGCTTTCTTAAAGTGTTCTGAGCTCGGTAAATTCATGAAGCAGGATGCTACCCTACTTGCACATAGTCCAAGTGAGGATCTCTCTTCTATCGGGTTGTGGATCACCGGTGGATTGTATAGTCCTAGCCTCCTGAGCACAAGGAGGGCCATGACTCAGAATATGACCGAGATGCCCACTCCCATTCCATAGCAACTGGTATCTCGACTCTCAGGACCACTTACTAGGCCACTCAGCCGTTGCCCATGTTTCACGAACTAGGACGTGACTACAGTCACCCACACCATGAACCCACATAATTCAGTACTACTTTTTTACAATTTGCTTTACGTCTTACCTACACAGATAGGTCTTACTGCGGCGATGTGATAGGAAACGGCTCGGAGAGGGAAGCAGGAGACCTTAATTAAGGTACAGCTCCAGCATTTGCCTGGTGTGAACAGTAGGCTAATGCTAAGAATTGTTTCGTTTTTACCATTAGTAACTAGTATTATTGTTTGTATTGATAGAACTACAGCATCAATATGGAACTGCTAAAATAATGGACATATATTGTGTATTTTCTACTCAGAAGCGTCGTGCACTTCATGTTGCCGTATTAAGTGTGAAATACTGAAGTTCCATGTCATAACAATATCAACAAATAATATAACGAGATTTGACCTTTATTTTTAAATTATTACCAAAATGCTTGACAAGTTATTTGTGTACAAAACGTAAGCAAATCCTTCCTTTAAAACTACAGCCATTCAATGGGTTCATGGTGTGAGTAAATTGTAAGAATGTGCCAATATCTTCTGAGTTTTCTCGCGAAATCGAGTTAATGCCATTAACCATGCTGCACGCATGGTATGTTTTATATTATCAACATGTAACAGTGTATTATGAGGGAAAATATCGAGGCAAACATAGTATTATTATTCCATCATTAATTTCTAGTGTTATAATAAAAAATATTCTTCTTCTTCTTAATCTGTTTACCGTCCAGGGTCGGTTTTTCCCTCGGACTCAACGAGGGATCCCACCTCCGCCGCCTCAAGGGGCAGTGTCCTGGAGCGCGAGACTCTGGATC
Organism: Anabrus simplex; assembly: GCF_040414725.1. Classification (NCBI taxonomy): domain Eukaryota; kingdom Metazoa; phylum Arthropoda; class Insecta; order Orthoptera; family Tettigoniidae; genus Anabrus; species Anabrus simplex. Next base: position 41,429,385 of record NC_090266.1, on the reverse strand, counting down.
GGGGGATAAAACTGGGGAGTAGGACCAGTACCTCGCCCAGGCGGCCTCACCTGCTATGCTGAACAGGAGCCTTGTAGAAGGATGGGAAGATTGGAAGGGACAGTCAAGGAAGAGGGAAGGAAGCGGCCGTGGCCTTATCTTAGGGACCATCTCGGCATTTGCCTGGAGGAGAAGTGGGAAACCACGGAAAACCACTTCGAGGGTGGCTGAAGTGGGAATGGAACCCACCTCTACTCAGTCGACCTCCCGAGGCTGAGTGGATCCAGTTCCAACCCTCGTACCATTTTTCAAATTTCGTGGCAGAGCCGGCAATCGAACCCGGGACACCGGGGGTGGCAGCTAACTACGCTAACCACTACACCACAGTGGCGGACTATAATATAAATTTCTGGGTTATAATAAGTAAGGAATTTTCGTGTATTTATGTGTTTTTGTTTTGTTTCTACAACTTGCTTTACGTCGCTCGGTCACAGATAGATCTTATGGGGACGATGGAAAGGAAGGGGCAAGGAGTGGGAAGGAAGCGGCCATGGCCTTAATTAAGGTGCAGCCCCAACATTTGTTTGATGTAAAAATGGGAAACCACGGAAAACCATCTTCAGGATTGCCGTCAGTCAGGTTCAAACCCACCATCTCCCAAATACTGGAAACTGGTGGCACTTAAGCAACTGCAGCTATCGAGCTCGGCATTTATATGTTAAAGCTATGTAGGCTATAGGCCTACGTGGTTAGAAACAGACAGCCAGTTTTTAGGACACATCAACTCCGCCTCCTTGTGTAAAAAGAGGGGTTGTAAACTTGGGTAAAAACATGGCGAAGAACATCCTGGGAAATATATTCAAGTGCATGTGCAGTGAGACGGACATGTAGTTAGGACAAGGTGAAGACTACTGAATGAAAAGTTGTCAGCCTGTGTTTACCCAAGCAACTGGTTAGAAAAACGTGGTTTGATGAAACAGAACGCAAATTTCTAGTTAAGTACGAGGACATGCAATATAGGCCTAGGAAGTGTTAGTATGGGGGCTTATTTTGATTCAGAGGACTCACTATGTTACTCATTCTGTAATTCAGTGAACTGTGATGCTGTTGCTGATTTGGTCACTCATTTACTGTCGACCAGGACTGTTGTCAGTGTGTCGTGCTACCAGTCCTATGTTTGTGAAGTGTGTGTGATTACAAGTTATTGTGCTAAGTGAAGGATGTAGTGTGGACTTGATCTCAATTCGATCAGTGTATTAGAAGTGTCGTACACGAACTATCTATCGTCAGTCCATAGGACTGTGTGGGGACAGCACGACAAGTATAACTGAGTGTATCAAGTTCGATGACACTTCACGTCAGTAGTATGCAAAAAAGAATGAGTTTGGGGTCATATCTTCACAAGGAGGTCGAACCTAGGACAGCTCTGGTGTTTTCAGGACGTGAGGCGACAAATCCAGTCACGGAAGCATCAGTCTACTACAGTGAGTAACCACCTATTACAGAGGTCGGGAGTAAGGGGAAAATAATAGAATATGTATTCGTGCTGATCTGACACATAAAGAAAGCTTGTAATTTCTAATTGGTAAAAAATGTATATGTTATTTTTCTTCTATTGATAATATATAGTAAATATATTAGAGCAAAAGAGAAAGTTAGTTATTTATGATGGCCGTATTAGCGTGCTCCTAGAATTTTGCAACGGTTGCAGGGGTGCTAGGTAAGGACCACTCTACAGAGTACCAGTTGTGCAGCTTTTTATTAACACAACCTGAGAGTAATCTTTTATGATCTGACATTAGTTATTATAATTATTGTTATTCATTTTCTAAGTTGAGGGATCCTATGGTGACCCCTGGTGTACATTTTCCTGCATTTATTGGCAAATTATGAATTATTATTATTATTATTATCATCGTCTTTCGTTCTTAATCCTCTTATCCTCCAGGGTTAGTTTTTCCCTCGGACTCAGAGAGGGATCCTACCTGTACCGTCTCAAGGGCAGGGTCCTGGAGCGTGAGACTTTGGGTCGGGGGATACAACTGGGAGGCGGACCAGTACCTCGCCCTGGATGTCTCACCTGCGATGCTCAACAGGGGCCTTGTGGCGGGGGTGGCGGTGGAGATTTGAAGGGATAGATAAGGAAGAGAGAAGGAAACGGTCGTGGCCTTACGTTAGGTACCATCCCGCCTTTTGCCTGGAGGAGAAGTGGAAAACCACGGAAAACCACTTCGAGAATGGCTGAGGAGGGAATGGAACCTTCCTCCCTCCCTCTACTGAATTTACTCCCGAGGTTAAGTGGACCCCGTTCCAGCCCTCATACCACTTTTCAAATATCCTGGCAGAGCTGGGAGTCGAACCAAGGCCTCTGGGGGTGTCAGCTAATCACACTAACCACTACACCACAGAGGCGGACATTTTATTATTATCATTCATTTTAAATTTTATTTCATGGAAGTTGTCCAGTGATAACTACAGTCAGTTGTCGTAGAAGAAGTTATTACTACCGGTATTATTATTATTATTATTATTATTATTATTATTATTATTATTATTATTATTATTATTATTATTATTACATATCTGTTATTGTTAGAATTAACGTTGAATAGTGGAGCGAGTATATTTTTTGTGGGGTTAATAAAATTGAAATAAATTTGTAAATTTACAATTAGCGCTCAACAGTAGGGCATATGTTCTTTTATCAACTTATAATGCCTACATCATTAAATCTCCTTATCCTCATCTCATCTCCAACTACCCTCTTGAATTCAAACCCTACCGTGGCTTAAAGTCTAGAAAATAATGTACTTGGTATTTGCTGGTATACAACACATTCCTCACTGGTTCGATGCGGGAATACAAGGCAGTTAGCACCAGGAGCTCATATCTGTTTTCCTTGTGTACATCTTTTAATCAACACACTGGGGTTAGGCTGTGTTAGCTTGTGTAGCGAGTTGCGGGTGGGGGGATAAAGGACACGAGGGGAAAGGCAAACACAGAGGGAGGCAGGGTTGCACGCTCCTTCTTGAGCAAGCAAGCCAATAATGGCAGCCAGGGTAAACAGGAGCGGGCCAGTCAATGCTAAGTCAAAGTTGTCAAACACTTGTAGCTGCCTCGTCCAGTAATTTACAACTTTGAAACGAATACCACGGGTCGTCCACTGTAATGATATGACAGAGCGAAGGCACTTCGTAGTACGAGAGGACTGTATTATCTAGAAGCTGTTCAAGATCAATACTTCTTTTAAATAGTTCACTTATTCTGAATTTTAGTTTCAAATGACTTCCATCTTTTACATTTTATTGTGTGATATGATAACATATTTCCTTCGTGATTTCTCCACAGATTATATGTAACACCCGTGTGAGCAACATTCGAACGTGGACAGGTCCACTACAAGCTGCTCGTCATGCGACATGCACGTATGTTCGTCACTTTAGTCAAACGTTCGGAAAATGTTTATAAATATATCGTAACATTAACGTGAAATTAAATAAGTTATGATGAAAGCCACGCTGTCGACATGTTGTTGCCTGGGTCATTAGTCCACAGACTGATTTGATGCAGCGCTCCGTACCACCCTATTCAGTTTTTGTTGTGGTGATTCGAAGCCATCACTTCTCAGTTTCGAATCAGTTAATTCATAACTATTAGGTTCTTCAGATAGTTTATATAATTATTTTTTAAATTAGTTTCGGCAGACTCAAGAACCTAACAGGAAAAACTGTCCGCGTCTCTGGAGTAGTGCTTAGTGTGATCAGCTGCCAAGACCCGGGTTCAATTACTGGCTCTGCCACGAAATTTGAAAAGTGGTACGAGGGCTGGAATGGGCTCCACTCAGCCTCGGGAAGTCAACTGAGTATAACTGAGTATACGGGGGGATCGATTCCCCCTCAGCCATCCTCGAAGCGGTTTTCCGTAGTTTCGAACATCTCCTCTAGGTAAATGCCCTCTTCCTTGTCTATCTCTTCCGAACTTCCCCCGCCCCCCGTACACGGCCCCTTTTCAGCATGGCAAGTGAGGCCGCCTGGACGAGGTACTGGTACTACTCCCCGGTTGTATCCCCGACCCAAAGACACACTGCCCTTGAGGCGGTAGAGATACGATCCCTCACTCAGTCCGAGGGAAAAAATAACCCTGGAGGATAAAAGGATTAAGAAAGAAAGAAAGAAAGAAAGAAAGAAAGAAAGAAAGAAAGAAAGCATAATAATAATAGTAATAATAATAATAATAATAATAATAATAATAATAATTTCAGATTATATTTTAGAACAATATAATATCATCGTTGCGCCTAGAAAAGCCGCTACGTGATACATTTCAGCTTAGAACTCTGACCAGAGAGGTTCAGTATTGCATGAAGTAGGCTACTTCAACACATTTACACTCTAAGTAATTCATGTTCTGCGGGTCAGTATTTCTCCGACAAGCGGTATTTCGGGGGCGCAATGACGATATTCTCTGCAACTCATCTTTTCCTATAATCGGTGCCAGTTGAAGGAAAATTAAACAAATATGTTTCATTCCAATCGGTTACATTTATCTATGAAGTGAGGACAAAGGATAATTTGGAAGATTTCCACTTAATTTCGTATTTTCTGGATCCTTCATAAACATGACTGTATTCCTTTCAAACGTTCATGTTTAAATATAGGCCTAGTGTTAATATTGTTAGGAATTTTTTATTTCTTTCTTAATCTCCTTACCCTCCAGGGTCGGTTTTCCCCCGGACTCAGCGAGGGATCTCACTTCTAGGGCAGTGTCCTGGAGCGTGAGACTTTCGGTTCGGGGATAAAACTGGGAAGGAGGAACATTACCTCGCCCAGGCGACCTCACCTGCTATGTCGAACAGGGCCTTGTGGGGGGGGGGGGGGGAGGGATAATGGAAGGAGTAGACGAGGAAGAGGAAGGAAGTGGCCGTAGCCTTAAGTTAGGTACCATCCCGGCAATTGCGTGGAGAAGTGGGAAATCACGGAAATCCACTTCGAGGATGGCTGAGGTGGGAATCGGACCCCCTCTACTCAGTTGACGTCTGGAGGCTGAGTGGACCCCGTTCCAGCCCTCGTATCACTTTTCAAATTTCGTGGGAGAGCCTAGAATCGAACACGGGTCTCCGGGGATGGCAGCTAATCACGCTAACCACTACACCACAGAGGCGTACAAACAGGAATTTACTTGATTAAAATCTCTCCATGTCTCAGTGTATTCATCACGCAAGGGCGCTGATGAGGATTAAGTTGACAAGTTTTTATTAAAGCACTGAATGTCATCGTATTCAGGGTCAACAGCAAGGATAGGATAGTGCTAACTGGCGATTAATGCGAGACTTGGAAATAGAACTGAAGGATATGACAGGGTGCTGGGTAAATGTGGGGAAGATATGGAAGTTGATAGGAATGGGAAGGGTTTACTGGACGTCTGTGCTAGTATTGGATTAGCGCTTACGAACACAATCTTCAAGCATAAGGCTATTCACCGCTACACATGGGAGGGCAGGGGCACCAGATCCAATAGACTATATTGAAGTCTGGAAATCTGTTAGGAATGTGTGGGTGTTTCCACGAAACATACCACTATTTGATCTGTAGTGAATTAACTATCTCTGTGTGCAGCACACGAATGAGTGTAGAGAATCGCCAGGACGAGGAAATTGCACAGAAGTACATAGAAAAGGAAATGAATAGTGTTTTGGTCAATCAGGTGAACTCATAGTAGATCCCAGGAAATCACTGGACAGTTGGAAGGAATATTTTGAAAATTTTCTCAACGCTAGCGGAAATATTTCTGTTGACGTCGGAAACAACCGAGGTCAAGGGGAGGAGGACAATGATGTCAGTGAAAGTACGCTTGAGGAAGTGGAATGGATGGTAAATAAACCTCAGTCGTAAATGTGGAAGACAGGGATGGATTCATAGGGTAATAAGATTAGGATGGAACCTTCTGATTGGACGAAAGTAGTAATCGCACTTATATATAAGTATGGGAACAGGAAGAATTGCAACAACTATAGAGGTATTTCGGTGATCAGCACACCAGGCAAGGTGATTGCTGGCATCTCGGAAGGGAGGGTGGTCACTAGTGAGGGAGTAAGTTAGATGAAGACGAGTGTTGTTTCACACCACAGAGGGGCTGTCTGGATCAGACTCTGAGTATGCGCCAGCTAATTGAAAAATGCTAGGAGAGGAATAGACGGTCATGTTTAGGTTTCTTAGTTCCAGAGAAGGCGCATGGCAGAGTACTGAGGGAAAATGTGTTAGCCGTACTGAGGAATTATGTGATTAACGGTAGATTATTGAAAGCAATCAAAGATAATTACAGTGGCAATTGGGCTGGTGTTAGATATGATTGTGGAATGAGGTCTTGTTTCAACATAGTCTAGTTACAGGGGTTAGAGAAGGCTGTAAGGTCTTAACCTTTGTGGTTTACACAATCTATAAAGTGGCAGGAAGGGATGGAAATGTAGTAAGCAGTTTGGCATATACCTATGACTATGCCTTAATGGCAGATTGTTCTGAAAGCCTGCATTACCGAGCTCGATAGCTGCAGTCGCTTAAGTGCGGCCAGTATCCAGTATTCGGGAGATTGTAGGTTCGAACCCCACTGTCGGCAGCCCTGAAAATGGTTTTCCGTGGTTTCCCATTTTCACACCAGGCAAATGCTGGGGCTATACCTTAATTAAGGCCACGGCCGCTTCCTTCCCACTCCTAGCCCTTCCTTGTCCCATCGTCGCCATAAGACCTATCTGTGTCGGTGCGACGTAAAGCAACTTGCAAAAAAAAAAAAAAAAAAAAAAAAAAAAGCCTGCATTATTGCGGAACTTAAAAATTGATTCATTGAGTATGATATGAAAATTAGCCTTTCTAAGACTAAAGCGATGTCAGTAGGAATGAAACCTAAGAGAATTGAATGTCAGGTTGGGAATACAAATATGGAACAGGTAGATCATTTCAGACATTTATGATGTATGTTTTCGCAGGATAGTAGTATAGTAAGTGACACAGTATACATGTGCAGCAAAGCTAATGCAGTGAGCTTGCAGTTGCGATCAACAGTATTCTCTATAAGTCAGCTCCCGGACGAAACTATATTTACACCGGTCCGTTCTCAGACGAACTTTGCATTACGGGAGTGAAGTCTGGGTGGACTCAGGATACCTTATTCATAAGACAGAAGTAAGAGGCACGAGTGTAGCGAGAATGGACAGTGGTGAAAACAGGTGGGATCAACGGCAGGAGGGTATTCGGAATGAGGAGATAAAGTCCAGACCCTGCGTCCAGCCGATTTCAATGAGCTTCAATGAACCTGGTGGGAGGGAACTCAACGGTAACTCGTGTATACGGGTTTCGGTCAATACGCATTCGGTTTCGAAAAGAAGAGGTAAATTTGTCATGACGCAGAATCCGCTTCGGACAAAGTGGAGGTGATAGAACACTAAAAGGCGAACAAATTTGACTTAAATATGTCAGGTCCACAGCCTAATAATTTCCGAAAAATTTTGCAAATAATTTTTTTCTCACACTCCGCTAAAAACTTTCGGCATAATCCTCGAACCAGTCAGAGGACAGTAGTTGGAGGACAGGGAATCATGAACTTACAAAAACACTAGGACAGTACCACGTAAAGATAGATCTTATGGCGACGATCGGATAGGAATGGCTTAGGAGTGGGAAAGAAGGCGGCCGTGGTCTTAATCAGGGTACAGCCCAAGCATTTGCCTGGTGTGAAAATGGGAAAACACGGAAAACTATCTTCAGGGCTGCCGACAAAGGGGTTCGAGCCCACTATCTCCCGGATGCAAGCTAACAGCTACGCGCCCCTAAGCACACGGACAACTCGCCCGGTATGATCTTCTTAAACTATAACACAAATCCATTTCCTCATTAGAACTGCATGTTAATACCTGGGCTCTTATAATATCTATTACTGGTGAATTAGTGGTCACACTCGTCCGGCTCCATGGCTAAATGGTTAGCGCGCTGGCCTTTGGCACAGGGGTCCCAGGATCGATTCCCGGCTGAGTGGGGGATTTTAACTGTAATTGGTTAATTCATCCGGCTCGAGGGCTGGATGCCTGTGTCGTCATCATCATTAGAAATCATCTTAGGTAGGGTCCCTCCTTACAGCTATGCAGGTCGCCTGAAGACCTGCAACCAGCCCTATGCGGGGGGCCATACGCCATTGTTATAGTGGCCACATTCTCACTTTGGAGACTGTAAGCTGCTTCTTCTGTTGACGTCTCCTGACGTGTTTCAGTGTTCAGGATGGACAATCACTTACGAAATAATTTCGTTATGAGATCCACATTTTGCATTTGTTAGAACAATGTGTGCGTTGTAGTTGAAACCACTGAATATCACACCAAAAAGGTCTCCACCCGCTACCAATTGAATAAAATCTGCTGGAGATATGACCTTTTGTGACGTTCCTGCTGTGGAGTCCTTTCTTCTCCATTGTTTTCAATCCATTGTCCTCGGCTATTTAATTCATCATATCGCCGTCACCATCTTCTGCTGTCCTAAAGGCTAGACCAGCCAAGAGCAACTGTTGTTCGTGGGAGTTAATCTAGAAGTAAGACACGTCTCGTAATGGAAATATTACTAATTGAAGATATGAAAATCCAAAAATATTAGCAAAAACAAATATATAAGTGTCCGCCTCTGTGGTGTAGTGTTTAGCGTGATTAGCTGCCACCCCCGGAGGCCCAGTTCGATTCCCCGCTCTGCCACTAAATTTGAAAATGGCACGAGGGCTGTAATGGGATCCACTCAGCCTCGGGAGGTCAACTGAGTAGAGGTGGGTTCGATTCCCACCTCAGCCATCCTCGAAGTGGTTTATCCCTGGTTTCCCACTTCTCCTCCAGGCAAATGCCGGGATTGTCCCTCACTAAAGGCCGTGGCCGCTTCCTTCCCTCTCCCTTGTCTATCCCTTCCAATCTTCCCATCCCCCCAAAGGCCCCTGTTCAGCATAGCAGGTGAGGCCGCCTGCACGACATACTGGTGCTCCTCTCCAGTTGTATCCCCGACCCAAAGTATCCCGCTCCAAGTCACTGCCTTTGAGACGGTAGAGGTGGGATCCCTCGCTGAGCCCGAGGGATGGAGGGTAAACAGATTAAGAAAGAGTTCCTAAGAAAATGGTCAACGGAAAGGAATACACAAGATTTGCACAAAGGACGATATCGTGCCGCTAACACATCCCTCATACGCATGCGACTCGGACACATCTCTACCGTATAAAAGTGCTGGACTCTCCCACGTGTGAGTATGACCCTCCGAGTGTTGCAGATTTGAACTATGTTGTATTTGTTCGTTCAAAGTACAGTGCTGCAGGAACAGTAATGCTCTCAAAATTGATTAAAATTGGAAGTCCATTTCCAACCAGTGTGCCAGTCCGTCTTTCTCCTGCCGACCAGAAAGTATATGTGATTTTAGCCGAATTTCTCAAAAATAGTGATCTAAATATATAATTTGTGTTTTTTCTCCCTTTTTTTCCTCTCTTATGTAATAAAAAATTTGTACTGATTTTCGTCACGTTAAAATAGTGCAAATCATGAATTGTGAGTGTCAGAACATCCAAGAAGTATGTGTGGTGTGAAAGGGATTGTCTCCAACCAGCGTGCCAGTTCTTCTTTACCCTGTCAAAGAGAGAGTATAAGTAACTTTAGTCCAGTTTCTTAAAGATAGTGTTTTAAATATATAATTTGTGTCTTTTTACCACTCTAATTTTATCAGATATTTGTTGTGATTTTAGTCATGTTAAAAAAAGATTGTGAATAGCAGAACATCCAGGAAGTTTATGGAGTGAAGGAGACTGTTTCAAGCAATATTTTCTGTCTGCCATTTACGTCATTTCCTTCCTGTGTCTGTCGTATATATATATATATATATATATTATGTGACTTGTGAATTTTTAATGGGTTGCTGGCTGTATGGTTAATGGAATAAATAAATAAATAAATAAATAAATAAATAAATAAATAAATAAATAAATAAATAAATAAATAAATAAATAAATAAATTCCTCAATGCACGAATACAGCTGAATATCACATTCTGTAAACCTCAGAACCAAGAACCGTGTATTACTACTCAGATTACTGCACTAGACACGTAGTACGCGCATGTCAGGTACTAAAAATGGCACTTTGGAAATGGGCTAGGTCCATTTGGTTATTTATTCTGCCTTGGATGTAAATTATGTATAAGCCTGCATTAATATATAATCACATTGAAAGGAAAATAATACATTTGCTCTTGTACGTACCTCGTACTTAATATGTTATAAGACTGAATTACTATTAAAGTAAAATTTACCTCCCTCGTAGATTCAGACCCCGTGGATGCCCACAACAAACATGTGTTTGCGGGATAAATAAATGAACACAGAAACTGGTAAAACTTCTAAAATTCATTGATTAGCTACTAATAGCTACTTACGCAGCACACAGACACACCAAGACGACAACTTTCAATCACAGTACAGAACACACAATTGCACAGTTCCCGCTCTCTCTTATTGTTTTCAATGTTCAATCACACTAATTTACACTGAGTCTTCCTTCAGTCACGCTTACAGTTACTCAGGCTGCCGGCAACAGAGTCCTCAGTTCCCAGCCGGCGCACGACAATCTCACAGCTCGGTATGACATGAACTGTGCGACTGTCTCATGTTGATACCCAGTGATCTCCTCCACGCTGCACCAGAACACACCGTTCACCCACGGCAACCGGCCTAAGAGACACAGCACAGAACGAACCATGACTCTCTCGTGTCCAGCAGCTGCACTAACTAGTCAGCACACACACACTCTCCGCCCTGGCAAGTCTCGCGTGTCTCTTATTGCTACATGACCCCTCGAGAGACTGCGGACACTAGAAGACCGAGGAAGCCTCTGGGGATATTATAAGACTCTCGGTTCGCAGTCGTCGTTCTTTCTGCACCGCTCGAGACCTCTAGCGACGCAGCGACCAGTGACTAACGCCAGGAGGGCTTCAGGGTAGTGACGTTACCCATGGTCCGGTCGGAGGCCTTCCGCGTCACAACAGGTTCATTTCTGCGACCAAGGGCAGCCAGTATCCAGTATTCGGGAGATAGTAGGTTCGAACCCCACTGTCGGCAGCCCTGAAAATGGTTTTCCGTGGTTTCCCATTTTCACACCAGGCAAACGCTGGGGCTGTACCTTAATTAAGGCCACGGCCGCTTCCTTCCCACTCCTAGCCCTTTCCTGTCCCGTCGTCGCCATAAGACCTATCTGTGTCGGTGCGACGTAAAGCAACTAGCAAAAAAAAAAAAAGCATTTCTGCGAGGAACTTCTACAATACCAAGCACTCCTTTTTCGTTCTTTTCTTGAGTAACTATATACAAAAGATTCTGATCATAAATATAGCAAAATGTGTAACAAAATCCCATGTTACTATGAAATTCTATATTTTCGAGAAGTACTGTTTACTACAGATAATTATTTTCCACAGAATTGTTCAAAATGTCAATGCTTTGCAAATGCACATGAGTACGGATTATCTTTACCTGCATATTCCACCTAGGTATTGTAAGTTTTGGAGGACACTCATCTCCTTTTCTTGTCTTGTATACTAAACTACACAGTCTGGATTTCTTTTGAGTTATCCGGCCTGCGTAGCTCAGCTGCCCTCTGAACCCAACGTGGCATGGTTGATCCTGAATCGGTCCCGTGGTATCTGATAGTGCTCAATTCCGTCAGCTTCGTGTCGGTAGACTTACTGGCACGTAAAAGAACTCCAGCGGGACAAAATTCCGGCACCTCTGCATCCCCGAAAAGTAGGTAGAGGGGCGTAAAGCGAATAACATTATTATTTCCTTTTTGTTACCGTGTTACAAGCAATTCCACGTTTTCCCTTACCGAGTGATTTAGCTTCGTGGCATGCAATGTGGTAGCTGTAAACTTGCATTCGGGAGATCATGGATTCTAATCACATCGTCATCAGCCTTGGAGATGGATTCCATGGTATCCCATTATCACACAAGTAAATGAATCTTATTAAATATAACGGCCAATCCTAGTATTTTTGGATCCCTATAATGTCAACGGTGTGTGACAAAATACTATTTCAACACACCACTAAGAGCGCTTTATGTGAAGAAACAAAAGACGCCCACTGCCAAACGCGTTCAGAAATCTCAAGGAAACGTCTAAATTTGTCTTTAACAAGTGTTTCGTAACAAATATTGGAAACGTGTTCGTGAAACAGGGCACTTTTAGCCGAAGTGTTCAATTAATAACAATTGTTAGTTAACATTTGTTAAGTAAAATTTAACACAGAGTCGGAGAAACAGATCCTCTGTGTTCCTTAGGGAAGTGCCTGGTAACTAGCATAGATGGTGAGAGTCAGAAATTACTATAATTCCATTGAAAATAAAAAGGAATTTGGTATCAGTATCTCCGTTATCAACAAAACCACGGAAAAACGTAACGCAATATTTTACGAGCCACTTGATAGCATTTGATAATAACAAAGTTATCGGCTTTACGTCCCACTAACTACGGTACTTTTACGGTTTTCGAAGACGCCGAGGTGCCGGAAATTAGTCCCGCAGGAGTTCTCTCACGTATCAGTAAATCTACCGACACGAGGATAACGGATTTGAGCACCTTGAGATACCACCGGACTGAGCCAGGATCGAAACAGCCAAGTTGAGGTAGAAGGCCCCTTAGCCACTCAGCCCGGCAATACTACTTCAGAAAATGAAAACCGAATACCCATGTCTCCAATGGCTTACAGAATATTTTTTACAACAGCTCAGCCCTTTGAATTATTTATATTTTACACCGTGAGCAGAATTATTATGCATTTTGTTCTGTTCACGCATTGGCTTATGTTTTTCAGTTTGTATTTAATTTGTTCTTCATGATGATTTTTCTACTTTTTACTTTTATGCTCCAGATTTCTTTTATTTTGTTTGTTGAACTTTGCTTTCTTTCTTCATTATATGTTCTTCAAATCCGTTATTTAGATTACTTTGATACTATATTTCTCCTATACTTTACGTGTAAAGAGAGTCCTAACTTCGCCACTCATAAAGTGAAAAATAAATAAGTTGCCAATATCTAGGTCAGACTGCACAAGGATATTATAATGAAATATCGTGGGCCTTACTTGGGCATGTTTCTTTGGCCAGCTTTTCGTCTGATTGCAACTGACCGAGCGAGTTAGCCGTGCGCGTAGAGGCGCGCGGCTGTGAGCTTGCATCCGGGAGATAGTAGGTTCGAACCCCACTATCGGCAGCCCTGAAAATGGTTTTCCGTGGTTTCCCATTTTCACACCAGGAAAATGCTGGGGTTGTACCTTAATTAAGGCCACGGCCGCTTCCTTCCAACTCCTAGGCCTTTCCTATCCCATCGTCGTCATAAGACCTATCTGTGTCGGTGCGACGTAAAGCCCCTAGCAAAAAAAAATGATTGCAACTGGAAATATCCCACTATACAACTTAGGAAAAATTACGAAAATTGATAGACTAATCCTTTAACTTGACTCTAATGTTTATTAATTTTCAGGCGATGAAAGAGTTTTCAGAATGGGCTCCCCAGAGGGATTCTCTACGTGGAGCCACTATCTCACAGCGCTGAGCGCTGTACACGCTATCCCAACAGCCCCTAGTTCAGTGAATCCTCCAAATATTGCGATTTAAATGAAGAATGATTCGAATACTTTTCAAAAGCATATGCCATTCCTGCCCGCAATTGCTTTAAATGGACCAGTAGAGGGAAATACAGCAAGTATGCAGTCGGAATGTCTTTCAACGCACCGTTCAACTTCCTTAGTTCATGAAACGAAACACGCGTATAATTAACTATGCTCTTGGGTGTACGACTGGCCAGCGAAGTGGAAACAGTGGCCGTTGAGTGAATCAACCTGCTAAATGTTTACGTTGAACCGGATGTGAGGTAATGCTTGGTGCTTGAGCAGTGTTTCTTGTAGGCGAGAACACGATCCAGAGTGACTCCTAGATATATGAAGGACGCATACAATCCTTCTGAAATGACCCTGCTTCCCCCAGGATACGTCATTCACTCTTAGAGGGATACCTTTTGATAGCAAATCGTAAATTAAATATCGTATAAGAAAGTCCAGAAGGACAGCGCGCACTATTTTAGTATATCTCAGTACAGTTCAAGTTTTCAATTTCATTTCAGATGTGAGTCCTAATGCACTGAAATTCTATTGTAGTAGCAGATTAGAGAACAACCAAAGGCGTCAAACTTTTATGTGGATCGATCTCAGAAACATCTCTGTGCCAGGTGTACACCTCCCCTTCCTGATTGTTGTGTGTGCCTTTTCTACCAAGGCCCTCTCTGATAGTAACTCAGAACTTTTGAATTGTTGTCAAAATACTTCCGCCGATCGTTAGATGGCTCTAACGTATACCTTGGAATGAACCCTGGAGGGAGGACAAGCCCAACATAAATTGTGAGAACGTTTCACTACTGAAGTTGGTTAACCTTTCTTTATGCTTATGTCATACTTTGTGTTTCAAAGTTGTCTGCTATACCCCTGACGCTTCCTCCAATTCTACCAGCCTATCAAAAGCTAGAAAGTTAAGTTATTTGTAACATGAAGTCGCCCAATCATATCCTTGGATTATAAATACCTAGATGTTTCTCCCTTTCTCAATCTATAAGGGGAGCGATTTTTGGGCTTCGGGTTTTCTCTAACTAGTGCAGTACGGAGTGCATATTGAAGGAGGATTGAGAGTAGCTCCCGTGGGAGCTAAGGAGATAGGGGTCACGGCCTGCGTGAGGTCCAAAGCTAAAAGGTGTGAGAGAATAAACTTAAATAAGTGATTGCTCCGGCATCCGAAGTGCGGGGAAGACTTCAGTGGTTTTTCATTTAGAACGTAATAGGCAAGCTTTTCATCTTCTAGTAATGTAGGATCTCCGGCACAGTCTTCAGACTTAGAATTGTATTCCCCACTGGAAAATTAAACAGATGTAAGGGAGAACGTGCGGTTACCCTCGGAATCCTCCTATTCTATTCGAATCGAGTGACTAAAATTACCTAACTTCTAAATTTTGAAATCCGTTCTCAGCCTTAAATATTTTCCCTCTTCTTCACCCTGTACCATGTGATAAGCCCCTGTTTTTTCAGCCTTAATCCCGATTAGGTTTTTCTTCCTAGTATATTTGTTAGAGTGCTTGATTTCCACCTTCATTCATTCTTTGACTCCGCCTTTAGTAAACATTTCCTTTCTTGCTTTTCGTGGCCCCGTAGTATGGATCATTTGCCTCTGCACGTATTTGAATGTTGAGGGTAACCATAACTTTAAATCACTTGTGATATTTTCATAGGTAAAATTTATATTGCCCAACATGGGCATACTTTGTGGTATGAGTCACCGGGTGGTGACTTTCCAATTAATCGTTCATGAGACTGCCTCTTTCTTTCGAAATATGGTTTGGTACTCCGCTGATTGCGCTAATAATGAGCTGAGATGCTCCTCTAATACATTGGAGAAGAGATAGGAATTCCTTCCCTGATTGTTGTACCTATTTGAAGCTATACGCTCATGACTGTACATGTTTGAAGCTATAGCCAATTGTTGTACCTGTTTCAGTGTTGACGAGCTCCAGTTGCTTTGTATATTATCATTCTGTTGAGCACCTATGCTCCTTCGTTGACCGTTGTTTATTGTTAACAATATTTTTTTAATTTAATCAAAAGGAAAGAAATAGAATTTCCCGAATCCTTTAGGGTAACTTGTATTCTGATTTGTTCGCGGTCCAGCCACTGACCACACACGCTTCCTTACCTCTGCCGACCACGGAAATCCCTGCAAAAATCTCATTTATACACGATGTGGAATTCCGTCGAATTAAATATTAATTTCTTGTATTGCTTCTAAGAAGTATATATATATAAATATATTGTTTGTCTTGAGACTCATATTTCCTTTGAGTCCAATGAGAGCGTTCAATATCAGGAAGAAGAGCCCGTAGGTTTCGAATCACGATCCAACCCATCCATGAAGGTGATAATAATAATGATAATAATAATAATAATAATGATAATAATAATAATAATAATAATAACAATAATAATAATAATAATAATAATAATAATAATAATAATAATAATAATAATAATAATAATAATAATAATAATATGTTATATTTATTCTGGCAAAGATACACTTAACCAGTCTTAACCTAGAAAACTTAATAATAACTACTCCCATTTTTAGACATTCCAAGGAAGTACCCATCGAAACTAAGCCATCAAGCAGTAAAGGAATTTCGGATTATGTCGAGGAGAAACTGAAGAGAAGAAGAGAAAGGAGAAGGGAGATTACACTATCCACTATTACAGTGATCTGGAAAATCATGCACTCTCATAGATTATTCCGTCATCTTCGGCCTTATGAAGACTAGGTATTCATACGGGGTTACGCCAGATACAATTAGAGAAGTGCTTCGTCGCCGCAAGGAACAAGAAGAGCGTTCAGCGAGGATCCATGTGAGCATGCACTTTTCATATCAAGGGAACAGGTAAAGTCTCAAAGCAATGGAGATTCTACAACTCTGCCACTCAATCAAACATGGTTGGAACGAATTATACAATGAAGGAATAGAAACGATGTCCTGCCCAATACGGAGTAGAGGAATATTGGATGCTGGAATGATTACATATCTTCAGCTGCTCAAAGCAGTTTAGAGGAAAACTACATCTCATACATACACGATCCTGCCTATCACCTGTGCAGATGGAGAATTTTTATCGCTAATCCACATTCTAGTGCTAGAACCCAAAACTAAATTTCCCCAAGTTACAAATGAATGCGTGCTCGCAAAAACGGGCTAACCAACATTTTGTCAGAACAGAGATAAATCAACTTTTGGAAATGTCAAAAAACAAAAATTATACCATAAAAATAATATTTGTTTCATTACTTTATCTTGATGTAGTACCTTTAAATTATCAATACCATATATTGGAACTGTATTAAAAATGAAAAGTGATTGGAAAAATAGGAATATAAAAAATGGAAGAAAATTGACTTCTGCGTTGATCTAGCTATAGTTAATAGTTTACCTTAGATTCGTAACCAAACTTTATTTTATGATCATACCATACAAAAAGGTGTTTTATACAGTAAACTAAACATAAAGATGCCGGCCCCCGTGGTGTAGGGGTAGCGTGCCTGTCTCTCGCCCGGAGGCCCCGGGTTTGATTACCGGCCAGGTCAGGGATTTTTCTCTCGACCTGAGGGCTGGTTCGAGTTCCACTCACCCTACGTGATTAGAATTGAGGAGCTATCTGACGGTGAGATAGTGGGCCCGGTCTAGAAAGCCCAGAATAACGGCCGAGAGAATGCGTCGTGCTGATCACGCGGCCCATCGTAATCTGCAGGCCTTCGGGCTGAGCAGCGGTCGCTGGGCAGGCTAGGGCCCTTTCAAGGGCGTAAGTGCCGTGGGTTTTTTTAAGACATAAAGATGCTTCAGACTTATTTTGAAATATGACATAACTTTCCCTCATGGGATAATCATCAGCCATATGGGTCATATTCTAATGCATTGGAAAATGATTCCTCAGTCACTTCTTGACCATTGCCAGCTGTCAGTTCTCTGTAATACTGGTGATATCTTGCAGGGACGTATTCAAGTAGCTCAAGGAAGTCCTTAAGCTTTGCTAGCTGTATTGGCCTTGTAACACTGTATTTTGGTGACAGCTGAACACTAGCAAGTGATGGCCGACCAGCATTACTGTTCCTTTTGTGAAGGCCAACACAGTCATATTCCTCAACTATACCGTATAAATATTTAACAAATACTTAAATGGTACATCTCTCTTAAATAGTACGCCTGAAACTTTACTAATTAGTACTCTTTGCTTATTTACTGATATCATTCTCTTGGTTACTTTTTCTAACAAAGGTTGAGTGCTCACATACTTATCATTTGTCATTTTTACTCCTTGAAATGGCTTTCTTATTCTAGCTCTTTTTACTAAATCCATCCATTAATCTGGCACAAAGCACAAGAAACACCCACAGCCTCTAGTATACTTGGGAATAAGGTTTGCTAACCTACATATAGCCTACAGTAACGCCATCTTTACGGCCTCCTCCGTAAACGCCAGTTAGCCCGATTTTGCAATAACAAAATTGGTCTAAATAAAATGGCATAAAATTCAAAGCGTTTTATCTCATCACACAGGATTACCTCATGTTAGCCCAACTCACAGAAGATACTTTGAACCTTCCGCAATTGATGGCAGCACATAACTCATTTTTTACAAATTTGTTGGTTAGCCCGTTTTTGCGAGCACCCATTCAAATCAATTTCTGGAAATGCTTCAAAATATAAAAATGTATGCGCAATTACTACGAATATGAACAGGAAGTAACTGGTCGAAGTTCATTTAAAAGATCTGCGGCCAAGTTAACAGAGAAGGAACCATCAAATGCTATACTTCTGGTTGACTTTTGGTCGGTAAATAACGGCAATAACAAAACATGCTACCAGTTATAAACTTCAAGGATGAGCTAATCCCACCCGGCTGCGTGGTTAAGATAACACCCTCCTGATGTATACTGGTCTTTCTTAATCCGTTTACACTCCAGGGTTGGTTTCTTCCTCTGACTCAGCCGGGGATCTCACCTGTACCGCCTCAAAGGAAGTGTCCTGGAGCGTGAAATTTTGGGTCGAGGGATACAACCGGGGAGGATGACCAATACCTCGCCCAGCCGGCCTCACCTGCTATGCTGAACAGGGGCCTTGGTTGGGGGAAGGGGGAGGGTAGATTGTAAGGGATAGCCAAGGAAGAGGGAAGGACGCAGCCGTGTCCTGAAGTTAGGTACCATCCCGGCATTTGCCTTGAGGAGAAGCGGGAAACCACAGAAAGCCGCTTCGAGGATGGCTGTGGGGGAAATCAAACCCCCACAACTCAGTTGACCTCCCGAGGCTGAGTGGACCCCCTTCAAGGCCTCGTACCACTTTTCAAATTTCGTGGCAGAGCCAGGAATCGAACCTGTACCTCCGGGGATGACAGCTAATCACACTAACCACGGCACCACAGAGAATATGGATTGTATTAATGGTTTTAAGATGTGCACGTTGCATGAAGAAGTATTCGGGTCACTGGCTCGTGCAAGAAGAGCAACTAAAACGTTGTGGGCCGGGCTCAGTGGCGCTTGCCTTGTGACCCCAACTTGGCAGATCCGATCCCGGCTCAGTCCGGTAGTATTTGAAGGTGCCCAAATACGTCAGCCCCGTGTCGGTCGATTTACTGGCACGTAAAAGTACTCCTGCGGGGCTAAATTCTGGCACCTCGGCTTCTCCGAAAACCAAAAAAGTAGTTAGTGGGACGTAAAGTCAATAACATTATTATTTAAAATATTGTGAAACATGTCGTGTTTTTCAACATTCCTTACGGGTACCACGGAAATTAAGCATTCATATTATTAAAAAATCGCTTAACATTACACTTAATCCTTTCCCCCGTTAATTATTTGAGGCTTTATGTTTCATTCCTTTCCCCTGTGACATACGAGGCTTTATATCTCGTTTACGTCATTTTCGAGAGCAACCTTTAAGCTGTACAAGTTTTGAAAAGTTCACTTGTCTGACCTCAGAGGTGCAGCTGCTGCTACTCTTCTCGAAACACCCAAAACATGTTCGAATTATGGCTATTTAAACTATCTGAAGGGTAGCGGGCGATGACTCACCTAATCCCCTCAGACAGATGACAATGAAAGGGGTCCGTAAGGGGGGTGGGGTCTCCCCGAGAGAATCAGAACCGCCAGTATATAACAATAGGATACATATATTACACAGTACTGAAGAAATAATTACAACTTCGTTGTCATCATAAGTATAGGTTTAGCAGTAATGGGGGTGATCGTCAACTCCCTGGATACATATTCAGTGAAGTTTTAAGTGTGGCTTGTCAGGCGGCATTTGTTAGTATAGGTCAAACTACCAGACCTACGTTACTCAGACTTGGGTGCATCAAGTCTTGGTGTTAACCTATTGAGCGACAATTTACAAGAAATGACAAAAATCTAGCGTAAAAGACGGTAGTAGAATGCCGCATATAACATTTCCAGTAAGTGGAGACAGGCTATTTATATAAAATAAGCTGGGCTGGGTAGTTCAGGCGGTAGAACGCTGGTCTCTTGAGCTCATGTCGGCGGGTTCGATCCCCGCTCGGTACGGTGGTATTTGAAGGTGCTCAAATACGTCAGCCTCGTTCGGAAGATTTACCGACACGTTAAAGAACTCCTGCGGGACAAAAGTCCAGCACCTCGGCGTCTCCGAAACCCGTGAAAGTAGTTAGTGGGGCGTAAAGCCAATAACATTATGATTGTGATGAAGATCATTATCTTAAAAATAATTATATCAATTCACAATTATGATACACGTAGAGAATGTCATATATCTGTTGCGTCAAAAATATGAAGGCTGGTTGGATCTCTAATCCTTCCACCATTCAGCTATCACATGCAGCCCAGGCGTCAAGTATTACTAGAGTCATAGTAAGGCAGTTCCTCGTTGCATTCGTCACAAGGTGCCCATCAGTCTGCCGCGTTTACACCTACGTCACTTTCAAATTATCACAGGCAAACATGAGACAGAGGACAGCCCACGAAAATAATAATCTTGACCTAGCCTATACAGCAAAACACATTACACTAATGTATAAAATGTTCTAGCTCATACCACAAGGTACACTACACGGATAATGTGGCCGTGTCACGGGACCTATTTCACTTGACTATTAATATCGTGTCGTTACCGGGTCTCCAGTTTCACTTGCCTGTTAATATCGTGAACACTTCACGGGGCGTCCAGTTTTACTTGACTGTTAATATCGTGTCGTCACGGGGCATCCAGTTTCACTTGACTGGTAATATCGTGTCGTCACGGGGCCTCCAGTTTTACTTGACTGTTAATATCGTGAACACGTCACGGGGCGTCCAGTTTCATTTGACTGTTAATATCGTGTCGTCACGGGGCCTCCAGGTACAGTTGACTGTTAATATCGTGAACACGTCACGGGGCGTCCAGTTTCACTTGACAGTTAATATCGTGTCGTCATGGGGTCTCCAGTGTCACTTGACTGTTAAATATCGTGAACACGTCACGGGGTCTCCAGTTTCACTTGACTTAATATCGTGTCGTAACGGGGCGTCCAGTTTAACTTGACTGTTAATATCGTGAACACGTCACGGGATCTCCAGTTTCACTTGACTGTTAATATCGTGAACAGGTCACGAGGCGTCCAGTATCACTTTGTAGAGCAGCCGGTCTCCTTTCTCCCAAATCTTCCCAGCCCAAACTTTGTAACATTTTTGTAACGCTAGTCTTTTGTCAGAAATCACCCAGAACAAATCGAGCTGCTTTTCTTTGGATTTTTCCAGTTCTTGACTTAAGTAATCCTGGTGAGGGTCCCATTCACTGGAACTATAATCTAGTTGCTGTCTTACCAAAGACTTATATGCCCTCTCCTTTCAATCCTTACTACAACCTCTAAACACACTCATAACCATGTGCAGCATCTGTACGTGAACGTGCCCCACAGGCATGATTTTTGTAGAGACTCGTGTGTGTGTGAACATTGAAGTGGACAAGGTCAATGCAAATTTTGTTAAAATTTGTAAACATTTTCGGAATACTCAGGTTATTGAATGCAGCAGTTTTGAGAGATACTGTTATACAAAACATGGCCTCCATTTAAACAATTTAGGTAAACGAAAGATAGCAAATATTGTTTTAGATTTTATTAATCTTACGATATGTACTGTAAAACAGGCAACTCCCTTGAGATATAATACTGACCAGGAAAACTAGTAGAAAGAGCCAGCTGTACTTCAAGCTGGCTCAGTCAACTAGAAAATGAAACTCAGGAAAGTAAGGAATTTCAAGTTACCCAATTGCAACAGTCAAGTCTTAGGGAGGAAGAGGGTCTGAGATTGCTCTTGGTAAACTGTCAAAGTGTAGTAAATAAACAATTAAAATTCGGTACATTGGTGGAATCTTATGAGACTGATATGGTGATAAGAGTGGAATCGTGGTTGGGAGAAGGGGTGGGTAATAGAGAAGTATTTCCAGAAGGGTACACAGTCTATCGTTGAGGCCGGGGAGATAAAAAGGGAGTGGTGGGAGGGTGTTTATTCTGGTGAAGGAAACTTATTGTTCACATGAATGGTTTATCAATGAAAGGGATAAAATATTAGGGATAAAATTAGTTTGTGATAATATGAAGGAGGTGGGAATTATAGGAACACACAGGCCTGGAAGAGAGGAAAAAGACATGGAAATATTTGAGAAAATAATAGATTATACTCATATAAACAATAATAATGACATGGTAATAATTGGGGGAGATCTAAACTTTCCTGAAGTTGAATGGAATAGAGCTGCAAGTGAAGCCCATGAACAGAAACTGGCAAATATGTTAATTTGGTAGGGAGGATTTACACAAGTAGTACAAGAACCGACTCGTCTCAATAACTTGCTAGATGTACTCTTAATTAAACCATGGGTAATTGTTGATAAAACTGAGGTAATTGAAGGAATAGGAGACCTTAAGGCTGTAATAATGGATGTAGGACTCGTACCAAAAAGGCTTAATAAGAGGGTTACACAAGACAAGAAATTGTACAGAAAAACAAAGTTGATGAATTTGGGACTTACCTTAAATCACAAGTCAGTTGTTGGATAAGTGAAGGGAGTAATGCGGATACATTTTGGGCTAAATTTAAACGAATCATTTATGAAGGAGGGAAGAGATTTGTACCTGTTAAGAAGGGTAAAATGACCTCAGACCCTGTTTATTATACAAGGGAAATAAGAAAATTAAAAAGAAAATTTAGAATAGTAAACAGGAAAATCAAAGAGGGTAGGGAGAGTAGAGAAACTAGAAAACAGCTAATGAGGAAACTGAATAGAGTGAAAAAGGAAGCAAAAGAGAATTACATGAATGGCATACTTCAAGAGGATAATGCCCACAAAGGGAAATGGAAAAAGCTGTATTCATTTATCAGGAATCCAAAAGGAAAAGGAATCCAAATTCCTACAATGGTGGGAGAAGGGGGTGAACACTATTTAACAGATACTGAAAATGCAAACTTATTTAGTACGGAATACAGAGATTCAGTAGATGATTGTCAGGAGTTGGAAACCGAAACAGAAGATAGAGAGGGAGAGACACAGAGGGAAACAAGAAGCTTCTCATTCACAAATGAAGATACTTTCAGAGAAATCCAACTGCTTCAGCAAGGAAAAGCAGCAGGAAGTGATCAAATTACTGGGGAGGTATTAAAGACAATGGGGTGGTACATAGTGCCTAATTTAAAATTTCTCTTTGACTATGTCATAAATAATAGTGTAATACCAAAGGAATGGAAGGAATCTATGATAATACCAATTTATAAAGGAAAGGGTGATAAAAGGAAACCTGAGAACTACAGACCAATCAGCCTGGCCTGTATAGTTTGTAAAATACTAGAGAGTTTAATATAAAAGTACATCAGAGGGATATGTGATGATAAAAACTGGTTCATGAGGAGCCAGTATGGATTTAGAAAGAAATGTTCTTGTGAGGCACAACTGGTGGGATTTCAGCAGGACATATCAGATCAATTGGATTCAGGAGGTCAGTTAGATTGCATAGCCAATAGATCTTTCCAAAGCCTTTGATAGAGTGGAACATGGAATATTTATTAAAGAAATTGGAGGGAATAGGATTGGACGTAAGGGTTACACGTTGGATAAAAGCATTTCTAAATTCAAGGGTTCAGAAAGTCAAAGTAGGAAATAATGTATTGCAGGAAGAGAAAGTTTGGAAAGGAATTGCACAGGGTAGTATAATCGGTCCGTTACTTTTCTTAACATACGCAAATGTTTTAAGGAACAATATAACATCAAAAATAAGATTGCATGCAGATGACATAATTGTTTATAGCGAAATAAATAACATTGTTCAGGATTGTTCAGAATTACAAAGGGACCTTGAAAGTATCCAACAATGGGTTGAAGAAAATAATATGAAGGTTAATGGAGACAAATCAACTGTTACAACTTTTACAAACATGAGCTTTAGAACTGAATTTGAATATACTTTGGATGAGGTAGTTATCCCAAAAAACGGCAAGTGCAAATACTTAGGTGTGAGATTTGAAAGTAATTTGCACTGGAAGGGTCATGTTGATGACATTGTTAGGAAAGCATGCAGATCGTCACATGCCATAATGGGGCTACTTAAAGGATGCAATAAAGAATTAAAAGAAGAAAGTTACTTAAGTATTGTTCGTCCATTATTGGAATATGCAAACAGTGTTTGGGATCCTCACCAAGAATACCTAATAAAAGAAATAGGTAGTGTGCGGAGGAAAGCAGCAAGATTTGTAACAGGGGATTTCAGGAGAAAGAGTAGTGTATCAGAAATGTTAAAGGAACTTGGGTGGGAAACTTTAAGTAAGAGAAGGGAGAAAATTAGACTTATAGGATTATATAGAGCCTATACAGGAGAAGCATGGGGAGATATCCGTGAGAGGCTTCAGTTGGAAAATAATTATATCGGCAGGACTGACCACAGATATAAAATTAGAAGGAATTTTAGCAGAAGCGATTGGGAAGGATGTCAAGGAGTGGAACAGCCCATGCCGCACTCTGGGCGAAACACTGGTTATTTTTGACGATTGAGTTTCCTGAATTTTAATTTTAGCTATCTCAATCGGAAGCCATATTTTGGTCATACCAGGGGTAGTGTTTGATCCTTTTCCAAAATCTGTACAGATATTCAAGAAGAGAATAAACAGGAACAGAGAAACTAAATGAAATGTTAGAGGGCATTCGACCAGTGCAGTTAATGTAAATAAAAAATGTGTGTGGATAAATTAATTCCATCCCCTGGTCTAAGGAGTTTGGACAGCCACACAGGGGACTGCCTGTAGGGGTGAAGTACAGTGGGGACTTTGAGCGCCCTGGGACTGCTACGGTAGCTGTGAAGGCCCTTCAGGAACTCTGAAAAGTGGTGGCAAAAGGGGCTCTGGTTAAGACGCAGCAGGTCGTTATGCTACTTAGGTTCCAGAATGGGTAAAAAATAAATAATAATAATAATAAGTAAATAAATGCAATGTAAATGTTAATCTTATACCAGTTGTATACTATCATTTGAAGTAATTCCACATACTGTAAATCAGTTGACTATATTTGTAAGTAGTACAGGAGATATTATAAGTAGAATTTTGTAAACAGTATAAATTCATTAATGATGAGCTGTGTGTTTAATAGAAAAAATTGTTAGCGTAAATTGTATAATATTGTATTATAGGTAAATTTTCCTCTCTTGTTAATTTAGTGCTTGACAATAATGTATTTTAGTGTACCATTTGCCACCGAGGTAGACACCTCATTTGCAAATAAAGAGATTTTGATTTGTTTTGATTTACAATCCCATTTATGTGATTACCCCAATGAAGATCTTTCCCTATATTAACACCTAGATACTTACAGTGATCTCCGTAAGGAACTTTCACCCCATCAACGTGGTAATTGAAAGTGAAAGGACTTTTCCTATTTGTGAAACTCACAACCTGAAAGTTAACCCCTTTTATCGTCATACCATTGCCTACTGTCCATCTCACAACATTATCGAGTCCATTTTTCAGTTGCTCACAATCTTGTAACTTATTTATAACTGTATACAGAATAACATCATCCGTAGAAAGCCTTATCTCAGATTCAATTTCTGTACTCATTTATATATATCAGAAAACCTAAAGGTCCAATAATACTGCTTTGAGGAATTGCCCTCTTAATTATTACAGGGTTATATAAAGCTTCGCTTACTCCAATTCTCAAGGTTCTATTTTTTTGAAATAAAGCCACCCATTCAACCAAACCTTTTCTTGTCCAATTGCAATAATTTTTGCCTGCAGTCTCCCATGATCTACCCTATCAAATGCGTCCTGAATCGAAGATATCTGCTATATCATGGTGGAATCCTACAAGTTGAGCTTCAGTGGAATAACCTTTCCTAAACGCGAACTGCCTTCTATCGAACCAGTTAATTTCTCAAACATGTCTAATATAATCAGAAAGAATGCGTCCCCAAAACTTACATGCAATGTATGTCAAACTGACTGGCCTGTAATTTTCAGCTTTATGTCTTTCTTCACTTCATTACCAAACGGGATTACGGTTGCATTTAATGTCACCGGAGGAATAGTATATTTTTTATTCGGCGCATTTACTAATATATGAGATTCGATAATAATTGTTTGAGATTTTTATGGTTTGCGATGGAAAGAGTTTCCACTGGCGTACACAGTGGGTTCTTCAATTTCGATGTTAATACCTCTATTTTGTTTCATATGTTTTTTATATTAACGTGACTGTAAATTTGTAGGTCATCGATAAAAGTGATATCTCTTATACTTTACTTTAGAGGAGATACTATTAATGTAGAGGGCATATAAGAGAGGGCTGAGAACATACCCCTGTGGAGCTCCTGCCCTCCTGAGCCGCCAGTGTGAGATACAATGGTGAGCTATAACCAGTAGCTTACGATCTGTAAGCTAAATGTTGAAGAATTTTGAAGCTTCAGTACTGAAAAATAATTGAAGGTTTTAAAAAAAATGTCTGGATGTTTATCGTATTAAAAGTACTACTGAAGTCGAGGGGTTTGCGTAGTCACTTGTCCATTGCTTGTCGGATGTCGTCCGTTTCCGTAAGGCACTGATCACCTCAAGGGACTTTTTCATATCGTGACCTTCAGTTTACTGTCACGCCCTCTCAGATAACATGTTTGTTAGTTGGTTAGTTAGTTAAGCGAGCTCTGTGACACAAGTCGTGTTGTTGTGAGTCTACATTCGGGAAATTGTGAATTCAATCCCAACGGTCCTGAAGACGGCTTTCCGTGCTTTACCATTTTCACACTAGGTAAATGTCACAGCCGCTACTTTCTCTCTCCCATCGCTGTCATAAAGAGAGAATTAGTAGTTCAACTGGGGAGATAAAGGCAATTACCTGGCGGGAGAATGAGAAACCGTGGAAATCATTTTCACGACTGCCGACCGTGGGGTTTGGAGCCCATCTCCGGTGGGTCAGTGCGGTGAATATGGAGGGACAGATTGCAATCTCCACTCTAAAATTCTAAAGGATAAGGCACAAGCATGCAGTACTACGGGGTGGCAATCTCTGAACAGGTGTACTGACAGAGCTTCCTCGTACCACACGCAGACTGCAATACCGCACTTGCCCTGTGGCACAGCCGCAGGAAAGACTGACGTACCCCTTTGATGTCTCTTAATGAGTCAACTGTGCTCGTCCTTTGACTAGGTAAAAAGAGGGATTTATTACGAACACGAAACAGTCATGGTCGCTATGATTGTTTTATTTTGGGATTCTGAACACTTTGATCAATAGCCCAGTGTATATAACACGTTTCATACTGTCTAACCTTCTGTTTTATACTTTTATAATTATTTATAACTTATACTGGGAGGCAAATGATCATACAGTAAGATGTTTCCTGGAGAGCAGATAGGAACGCACGAAAAATAATTATAAATGTGGGATGGGGGATTAGAACCTTCCCATTCCCACACTCACAGCGAAACAGGCAGTACGTCATCTTCTGGCCGAGAAAGGTAACCTGAGGTATAAGAGCTCCTATACATAATTCACATAATGACACACCATCGTTCTATCTTCAATCTTGTTCGACAGACAGCGGGCAACTTCCTTCTGACTGTACGCTCGCCTCTGCGGCTACGTCATTGTGCCATTCTCACAGCAGTCGCAGTGCGTTCTCCTCCGCTGACTAAATGCAAGATCCGCAATCCTACAAATCTGAGAAAAATATCGTCTATAGCGCGAAAAATCTTCACGATTTCAACCAAACCTATTCTAATTTATAACTGTTTGGTTCTTCAGTCTGAATATTTTTTTTTGCCTGTTGCTTTACGTCGCACCGACACAGATAGGTCTTATGGCGACGATGGGACAGGAAAGGGCTAGGAGTGGGCAGGAAGCGGCCGTGGCCTTAATTAAGGCACAGCCCCAGCATTTGCCTGGTGTGAAAATGGGAACGGAAAACCATTTTCAGGGCTGCCGACAGTGGGGTTCGGACCTACTATCTCCCGAATACTGGATACTGGCCGCACTTAAGCGACTGCAGCTATCGAGCTCGGTCAGTCTGAATAAATAAGTTTATAAAGTTACTGCAAAAGGAAACGTGGCAGTAGAATTATACCTCAAAAAGACCGGATCCAGTTTACAAGGTTGCGAAATCTCAATGTTCAGACAAGGACGGAAATATCCCAATTTAAGAGCACCTGCTACAAACCTTTACAATATTTAGCCTTCCAGAGGCACCCCTCACTATACAAAAACTTAGAAAGGAGCTTACACGCTCTCAATTTCTCACAGCCTACTCAAGGCAACATTGCATCAATATTTTACAATCTCTGGCCTCTCAACGCACGATTTACAATGGCAATAGTTTTACACAGGGTTATCTAGTACCCAACCTATTGGGCCTTCGTGGAAAAGGAATAACAGATTGAATTAATGGCCCGAACACAAAATGGATGGAGGCGTATCCTTGCACTCCTCTAAGAAAAATTAAAATCCTAACAGGGCTCTCGGTCCAGTGATACAGGGGATAATCCCAAGCTACTTAGGTGACTCGAATGAAAGTTACTTTAATACATTACAGAAAAGCAGAAAAACAGTTACAAAATCGCAGTCACCTCGAACCAAGTTGAATGGGAACTCGAGAGGGTAACGCACTCTAAATCCCGGAATTACAGTTAAAGGTTTTATGGAATTTTTACACTTGCCGAACGAAAATATACATTTTAGACAAGGTTAGTTACATAGTTAGAAATTCGGACCTTTCCCTCGGATAAGTTGCGGAGACAGCTACAGAAAACTATGTCTGATTGTC
This sequence comes from Anabrus simplex, assembly GCF_040414725.1. NCBI lineage: Eukaryota > Metazoa > Arthropoda > Insecta > Orthoptera > Tettigoniidae > Anabrus > Anabrus simplex. The sequence continues at coordinate 41,400,475 of NC_090266.1, read as the reverse complement.
ATTACCTGGCTGATGTACTGCCTGCCGAAGAATGAGACTCCCCGCCTCCTGCCTTAACACACACACACACACACACACACACACACACAGACGACGATCAATGAGACAAGGTAGCCAGAGCAGCCGCAGTTTATATACCCTCAGGGAAGGTTCGAGAGGATTCTGGACTAGTCCGGACACACCCTCTCAATTTTATTGCCAGACACAAAAGTTACACCCAAAGAACAAAAAAGAAGCCTGTGATAGGCTGAAAAATAATTACAGAAAATTAAAATTGGCTAACTTCAATACGGACGGACTGAGAAATAAGTGTTACAAACCTTGAAATATATCAGAAAAACAAATTAAAGTTAATTTACTAAAGAAAACCCATAAACAAAAAAATTCTTTCAATAACAACTTCTTTTACCTTGTCCCAGATTGCATGACCATAGTTTTTTGGTAGTGACATCTGTGGAAAAGTGTCCAAACTTCTAGATGTACAGCAAAAACAAAACCAATCGAAATCCAGTCAGTTTGGGAAACTTCATTATAACACAATTACTTAAAACCTCAGTAGTGACATCTTCTGATTAAAGTTCCAAATTCCTGTAGTAGCAATTTCACGTTTCGGTCGATAGAGAAGTTCATAAGGCGTTTCTTTTGAATGTGCGGAGTTGAGGTATACCTCCAGGTACAGGCCTCCCCCCACCCCCAAAGGTCCTTCCTTTGCGTGGCACAGAAATTTGAGAGAAAGAAAAGGAAACAAAAATTCATAGTATTTTTTAATAAGTCTTTTCCGAAAGTTGACTGTAGAAAAATTTGGAAGTCCAGATTTAACGTCTCCTCGTGATCGCAGAAGTTAAATACATGCTGATTACGTTTGACGGCAAGACCTTCCGCCGCTGCCGGTATCCAGGTGAGGTAACCCGGACCTCTCAAGTACCCTCAGATACACCTCTGCCGTTACTATGAGAGGGGTAGTCATGGTGAAGGTCGCCGCAAATAAGATGTAGAGGTGCAGTCCCCAGATGGGTTGGCGGTATAGACACCGCACTGCACCCCATTACGGGAAGATGGACTCCGGCGCGTCGTCCAGAAGGAGACGTCACTAGAACGAAGTGGGCCCATTCTCCACTCTGGTATCTCTCGCCAGATGTTGAAAGACGGCCGCTGACGGCTGAGGGGGTACTGAAACAATAATGACTGGGCGACAGAAAAGTGTGGCTGGAGTTTTGAGAGTACGATCTTTGTTGGTGTGGGGCAGAGGTGCGGGCGGCGTTGATGGTGAGTATGTGTCTATAATGCGTGGATGCAGGAGACGGGGGCTTGGTAACGGCCATCAAGGAATTGATGACAGGAGTAATCAGAGGAGAAGATCTGTTGGCGAAGTTAAGAATACATTTCCTGAAGAAATTCACCATTCCTATGAACCTGGCAATACCTTTGATGTCCTTAGGAGGTTTAAAATCACGAATGGCCTGTGTTCTGGAATGATCAATGGAAACACCATCGGGCGACACAATATGCCCCACGAATGACACGGAAGGTTTAGCAAAAGCTATATTGGATAATTTCACAGTCAACCCAGCCTTGCGAAGGCGATTGAGTACCTCCTTTAGGTGACCTAGGTGCTCTTCGAAGGTCTCAGAGAATACAACGACGTCATCACGGTAGTGATACAGGTATTCAAATCTGATGTCCGAAAAGACCCTATGTAACAGTCTAGTGAGAACAACTGCCCCCGTGGGGATACCAAAAGGCACGTGGCTGTACTCATACAAGTTCCAATCCGTGGCCGAAGATGTTTCGATTCTTCAGCTAGAGAGATCTGGTTGTACGCCTGATTAAGATCGGATGGTAAAGAACTTGGCTTTCCGAAACCATGAAAAACAAGAGTGAAGATCAGGAAATGGCACAAATTATAACACCACCTTACGGTTCAAAGCCCTGTAATCAAGCACAGGCTTGAAGCCACCTTGGGGTTTCGGCACAAGAAAAATGGGCGATGAATACGCCGACTTAGAAGGTCGAATAATACCATCTTTTAACACTTGGCCGATGATCTCTTTAAGAGCCTTCATTTTGGGTGGAGATAGCCTATAAGGCGGAAACCTAACCGGAATCGAATCCGTAAACTCAATCTTGTATTCGATAAAGTCAGTAACACCAAGAGTCTCAGAAAATACATCCGGAAAAGACTGACACAATTTGCGAATACTTTCAGCCTGCTCCTCAGGTAGAAGTCTACGGTCTAACAACATCTCATCCCGGGTAGGCGAAACAGATGAACATAACACAGAGTTACACTTTAACAAAGGAATTTTACAATTATTAGCAAATTTGAAGGTGCACGACTTACTCTAAATGTCGAGCATGAGACCCATAAAAGACATGAAATCAGCCCCCAAAATTACAGGGCAAAACAAGTGTTTAGCCACAAACAATTGTATTTTCCAGGTGAATTTAGAAATATGAATTTTAGCAAAATTCATACCCAAAATTTCTAAAGGAGAAGAATTAGCCGAAACGCATTGGACAGAAGACGACAAACAGTCAGGAAACTTACAAACAGTCTTAAATTTAGAATACCATTCAGCCGAAATCATGCAAATCTCACTCCCTGAATCTAATAGAGCCGTGATGGGTTCATTATTCACTTCGATTTTGAGGAATGGTGCAAGCGCGGGGATCTCCCCCGCAATTCTGAGGCATTTTTTAGGGCCGTCAAACGATAGATTAGAAGAACCTTTACCCTTACCAGAGCTTTCGCTGGGTTTAACAGGGGCTGAGCCTTGGGAAGATGAACATGCCGACTCAGCCGATGACACTAGTCACTTTCTATCTTTGAAGTTCGCGGAGGTTGCACCAGAAGTTGAGCAGGAGGGGGTGCTATTGACATTAGGGCAAATCTTGGCGAGGTGAGTAAACGAGCCACACTTTGAAACATCCTTGAGATGACCCTAGTCCATTCTTTGTCCCACTCGATTTTATCAATTGGCACTTGCTGCGCAAATGTTCCGTTGACCCACAAGCATAGCATTTGCGGGTTATGAAAGTTCGGCGAGGTGGGGGCCGAAAACGATTACAAGACGAAGGGGGCTCCTTCGCAACTCTTAAGGTGTCGGCATTCCTCACTCCGGCTGAGACAGCCATAGTCTCTAATTCTGCAAAAGTTTGGGGACGAGGCGCAAAACATAAGTAAGATCTACAAGGTGGAGAGATACCTTCAACACTAGTTTGCAATATTTGGTCTTCAGAGAAATGCAGAGCGAACACTCGTGTATAAAAATGGATATCTTGGATGAAGTCCACAAGATTTTCGTCCAGACGCTGTACCCTAAAATATAACTTTTGGATCAATGATGACATTGCTCTAGCCGGAATGAAATTTGCCAACAGGTGGGCGTGGAAGTCTTCTATGAATGATCTATCAGCTATAGCCTTGACTATCCTGTTCGATAGGACGCCTACAGAATATGGGTATATAATTTGAAGAATTTGAGCGTGAGAGAGGGAAAACACTAGTGCGTGATCTTGAAATTCAACTAAGAACTAAGAAAGTCGTTAGTGGAATTTTGAAATTCCCTTCAGCAACATAGCCAATGGATGGGGCAAATTACTGAACCCAGGTGACATAATAGGCGACGGCATAGAGGGTTGAGAGATCTCAAACACAGCATTGTTCGAAACAAAAGGTGGAATTTGTCTCGGATGACCAGACTCCGTTTCCAATGGGGCTGATGTTTGTCGAGTTGCCACAGATTTTCTACTTTCTACCGTTTTGGAAGAATCCTCCTCACATGCTCTGTTTATCACAGGGACTTGGTCCGTTTTGGGAGCGGCTGCCCCAGTCAACATTTGATTAACTCTATTTGACATTTCTGAAAGATGTTCAACAAGATTACTAGCCTCTTTAGCATGATCTTTTAATTTTAGAGACAATAGGTCTCTAGCCCTGTTATAAAAGTGAAACAGTCTAGCCTGTACTCTCTTAAAATGATTAGCAAATGGATCGCTGACTTAAAAAAAACTCACTGCAGATGCTAGCTCGGTGATGTTGTCCGTGATGGTGGATAGAGCCTTATCAATTTCCTTTACCCCAAAAACTAGGATACAAAGAGGCAATTCTAGGGATTCTTTAAGTTTGGCAATATGTGCCACAACCGTACCTCCAGATTGGAACTTCCTAATGAGTAACTCATAGATCAATTCCTCCTTGCGCAAGTACCCCGGAGCGAGGACTTCGCGAGGGCCAGACATGATGATAGAAAACTACAAATTTAGAAAAAAATTTACAGCGACCGAGAAAATTCTTAGAGTTCGGAGCGGATTCGATGTTTAGCCGTCAAAAGGGGCTTAATTTAGACCCATTCAACCATGCTCTGCTACCACTTGTTACCGTGTTTTGGTGGATCGCAGAAAGAGGTGAAAGAAGGTGCGGGTGTTGAATGGGTCTAACTACGATATCAGAAATTTGAATTAAAACATTAAATAAAGGTTATATTTCTTGCAAAAAAACGAACTTAACAAATTTTCAGTAGGCGACATAACAATGAAATCTCAGGTACAAACTAGCAATCTTGAAATAAGACTTGGCCAATCCAAGATCAGTGAATATTTAAAGATTTGGGGCTTCAAGCCCTCAGTTTACAAATTGTGAGATACCGGATCCAGTTTACAAGGTTGCGAAATCTCAATGTTCAGACAAGGACGGAAATATCCCAATTTAAGAGCACCTGCTACAAACATTTACAATATTTAGCCTTCCAGAGGCACCCCTCACTATACAAAAACTTGGAAAAGAGCTTACATGCTCTCAATTTCTCACAGCCTACTCAAGGCAACGTTGCATCAATATTTTACAATCTCTGGCCTCTCAACGCACGATTTACAATGGCAATAGTTTTACACAGGGTTATCTAGTACCCAACCTATTGGGCCTTCGTGGAAAAGGAATAACAGATTGAATTAATGGCCGGAACACAAAATGGATGGAGGCGTATCCTTGCACTCCTCTAAGAAAAATTAAAATCCTAACAGGGCTCTCGGTCCAGTGATACAGGGGATAATCCCAAGCTACTGAGGTGACTAGAATAAAAGTTACTTTACGAGGGTAACGCACTCTCTATCGCCGAATTGCAGTTAAAGATTTTACGGAAATTTTACATTAGCCAAACGAAAATTAACACTTTAGAAAAGGTTAGTTACATAGTTAGAAATTCGGACCTTCCCCTCGGATAAGTTGCGGAGACAGCTACAGAAAACTCTGATGGTCATTACCTGGCTGATGTTCTGCCTGCCGAAGAATGAGGCGCCCCACCTCCTGCCTTAACACACACACACTCAGAAAGACGACGATCAATGAGACGAGGCAGCCAAAGCAGCCGCAGTTTATATACCCTCAGGGAAGGTTCGAGATAATCCTGGACTAGTCCGGACACACCCTCTCAATTTTATTGCCAGACACAAAAGTTACACCCAAAAAACAAAAAAAGAAGCATGTGATAGGCTGAAAAATAATTACAGAAAATTCCAATTGGCTAACTTCAAAACGTGCGTCCTGAGAAATAAGTGTTACAAACCTTGAAATATATCAGAAAAATAAATGAAAGTTAGTTTACTAAAGAAAACCCATGAACAAAAATTTTTTTTCAATAACAACTTCTTTTACCTTGCACCAGATTGCATGACCATAGTTTTATGGTAGTGGCATCTGTGGAAAAGAATCCAAACTTCTAGATGTACAACAAAAACAAAACCAAAAGAAATCCAATCAGTTTAGGAAAGTTCACAGTAACACAATTACTTAAAACCTAATTAGTGACATCTTCTGATTAAAGTTCCAAATTCCTGTAGTAGCAATTTCACGTTTCGGTCGATAGAGGAGTTCATAAGGCGCTTCTTTTGAATGTGAGGAGTTGAGGTGTACCTCCCGGTACAATTATTATTATTATTATTATTATTATTATTATTATTATTATTATTATTATTATTATTATTATTATCATCATCATCATCATCATTTTCACGGCATACAGAGAAAGGAGCCAGTCATTCGATCTATGGCAGGGAATACCATACCCAGCGTTTCCTCCGTGCACGTAGAATGTGCTAACTCGTGCCCTGGCCCGCACATCAAGACTGGCACATTACTGCCCATAGCTGTTGCCCGTGGGAAGGGGCGTGATATTTTCTCATTAATTTATGTTCGATTTCGGGAAAGGGAAACAACTTTCACATTATTTCGCGAAATAGGGCTGACCCCATCGCTTTAATTTCGCGTTAATCGTTTCCTAAAATTATTCATAAAATGTTTAATTAGTGTGATTGGTGAATTATTTATGTGAAAGAGATTAATAAACACAAACACTATTGATGATATTTCCTTGTTACTTATCCTGCTCCATGGCTAAATGGTTAGCGTGCTGGCGTTTTGTCACAGAGGTCCCGGGTTCGATTCCCGGCATGGTCAGGAATTTTAACCATCATTGGTTAATTTCGCTGGCATGGGGGCAAGGTGCACGTGTCGTCTTCATCATCGTATTATCCACCTCACGACGCGTAGGTCCTCTGCGGGCGTCAAATCAAAATAACTGCACCTGGCGAGCGGAACATGTCCTCGGACACTCCCGGCACTAAAAGTCATACGCCATTTCATTTCATTGTTACTAACGTAATCTTGATTAGAATAATATAGCCCTAATCAAGATTATATAACAAATTACCCTTTCAGCCTACATGCCCATAGCTTTCACCCTATATGGTCATCCCATTAAGGGATTTCCTAGAATATTAATACGAAGAGATATTTCTGTCGAAGTGAGAAATCCTTATTCTGTCCTCTGTTTCCCTTCACACACGTGATATTGAATACAATTTCAAGATCGTTATTTTTCACGAATTTCGCTGTAGTTTCGCACTTATCGCAAAACAAATATATTTCACTTTAAACTGGCCTTTTCGCTTTAATTCGCTGTAATTCGCGAAAACAAAATCACTAATTTCTTAACCAGAATCATATGATTCGATATGATATCTCAAAGTCGCTTCAAAGTAATTTTTGTCGCGTGTATCGTTAATACGAAAATGACATGCCTCTACCCGTGGGCAAACCAGTTGTTGCGCAGGATTAGTCGAGTTCCATTCTACGCTCGAAGTAGTGGGATTAAATCCCCTCACAGTCGTTTAGCATTTAGGAGTGTAAATTGGTCAGACCTGCGTCAGCAGGCTTCCGAGCACGTTGAAAACTTTTTAGTGCAAAGTTACGGCACTGGGGCCTCAACAATTTGCAGCAATCCAATAATACTCAAATATACGTACCAGTAAAGGAAATAAATAAAGAAGCGGAAAATCGTGTCATATACAGTAAGACAGGAACACTGAAAGAAAATCATAATCGGATGGGAAGCAGAATAGAGCTGGTTAGTGCGAAAAGAAGTGGGATCCATGAGGAGAAGACGGCTGTGTATGTTTTTCTCCTCTCGTATTCCTATGTTTGCCCTTGCCTCTTCCACACCGTGTTTATCATATATGCGCGTGATATGGTAAGTTTTCTTCCCGACGCGACCAAATGACTTCGAATACGGATATCTCCCATGTCAACTTCTTCAGGCTTCATTTCCATTAGGTCATTACATTTTCTTCAAGCGTGAGACATCCACTGATCTGGGTCTGAGGTACCATGCACCGTAAAGATGCCACGTGTCTACCCTCATTTTCCGTCTTGGTTTAATTTATGGCAGTGTCCTCAAAATTAGGAAGTCAAAAATGTTAAAAATTACATCATGCAGTAGAAGTGATTGGTTGCTTCTCCCAACTATACTAACACTCTCCTGCAACCTCAGCCATTCTGTTACCATTTTTCAAGTACCGTAATATTGAATTTTAACACTTTAACTCTGAAGCTTACGGCGGTATAGTCGGAATATCATTAAGATATGAATTTGTACTGAATCTTGCCAAGACCAAAAAGTAAGTTATCTAAAATTAGAGCTAATATGAATAAAAACTTACAATAATTCAAACGAATTGTAAAAGAAAGGCAATCCAATATACAAGATATGGAACTAGGTTTACTCTTCTAAAAACATCAGAATCTGTCACCAACACGTTAACGAACCCAGGCCAGCCACGTGCCTGCTCATGGGTTCTCATGTGGAAAAGCTTTTCAGTTATGTGAATACTTCCTCATTATCACTCTACTGCACGTCACTGTCATATAAAGGAAGTTATAACATCTGAAATCTAAACGTGAATTATACATAGAAATGTTTGCCATAATGTAACGCAAGCCCAGATATTATACACATACAGTATATTACATGGTAGTAAAAAACGTGATCTCTCATATTCCTCTACCGCTTTTCCTACACCAGCGGGGTCGCGGGTGCGAACTGTGTCGCACGTGTGAATTTGGCTTTGTTTTACGACCGGATGCCCGTCCTGACACAAACCCTATGTGGAGGGAAGTACTCACTACGGTATTACGGTATTCCCGTGCATGGTTGTGTTGTATGAATATGAAGAGGACAGTGTTCGGACAAACACATTGTTGTGTTGTATGAATATGAAGAGGACAGTGTTGGGACAAACACAAACACCCAGTCCCCGAGACAGAAGAATAAGACGCGATTACAATCCCCGATACGGCCAGGAATCGAACACGGGGCCCTGTAACAAACATGACTTGAAAACATCCACAGCCTGTTTCCGGTCATTAGACCGCGTCAGGGATGGGATGAATGAAGCGGTGAGGATAGGAATTGTGTCGGCTGCCGAGACCTGTCGCACTCCACTGGGGCAATGTAAAGGTGTACCCGGAGTAAACCTATCCCCACCTCCGCTTTGTCCAGCACAAATCTCACATGGAGTGACCGCGATTTGAACTACGGAACCCAGCGGTGAGAAGCCGGCGCGCTGCCACCTGAGCCACGGAGCTCGCCAACAAACATGAAATATCGTTTATAAATGTATAAATTTCGCAATTAATTTTGGCAGGTGATCACCTTAATATACAAAGCAAGAAACACTCACTATTTGGAGATAAAACATTAAAAATATCCACTGTTTAAGCATATAAACTAACAAGGAAGAAATAAGATAGATAGTTAATTAATCAATCAGTCGCCACTGATCTGCATTTAGGGCAGTCGCCAGGTGGCACATTCCCTGTCACTATTTTACCTAGCCTTTTCTTACAAAGAACTTAGACATTTATTGAACATCTCCCTTGATAAAAAATTCCATTCCCCAATTCCTCTTCCTATAAAAAAATATTTGCCCCAATTTGTCCTCTTCAATTCCAAATTTATTTTCCTACTTTTAAAAGCTCTATTCAAACTTACTAATGCCATTGCATGCCATGCAAGCTTACGACGATTCAAACGAACTGAAAATAAGGCAATCCAATATAAAAGATATGAAGATATGTTGCCGTATCTTGTCTCCTCACCCTTCTGCGCCTGAAGTTTGCAACAGTTTCGTAACCCTACCCTTTTTTCGCGAAATTCCTAGAACAAATCGTGCTGCTTTCCTTTGGAAATTTTCCAGTTCCCGTATCAAAGAATCCTGGTGCGGGTCCTGTACACTGGAACAATACTGTAATTTGGGTCTTACCAGAGACTTATACGCCCTTTCATTTACATTCTTACTACAACCCCTAAGTACCCTCATAACCACATCGAGCGCTCTGTACCCTTAATGTGATTATTCCAAAGAAGATCTTCCCTGATATTGGAACCTAGGTACTTGCAATGATTCCAGTGAGGTACTATCATTCCAACAGCACAGCAATCAAAAGTGAGAGGGCTTTCCTTCTTGGTGAAACATACATCCTGACTTCTCATCCCGTTGATGCAAGTGTAATGAATTAGTAAAATTTGGAAACAATTCTCTAACCCATGGGTAAATAATGACAATATCGAGTCGATTATTATTATTATTATTATTGTTGTTATTATCGTTATTATTATTATTATTATTATTATTATTATTATTATTATTATTACTATTTACGTGTTTATGCACGGGCTTTATTTGGTATAAATCGTGGTCGTAACAAAACATGTGAGGTTGTGTCACGACACATCTGCTGTATGTATATTAATACGAGTTTATTTATTGTAAGAACACGTAATTAATAGTATATAATATATTATTACCTGAAAATGGCATGTATAAATACAGTGTAATGTCCTGCAACACACGGTAATAGTCCAGAACACCGCATCTTGTTAATACAATTGTATAGAAAATTCAATTCATTGTTAATAGGTTATTGTAGACTAGAAAATTCGAGAAAACATGTTAGGTCATACTTTACTAGAAGCTTAGACGGGCAATGTATACAAAGAGGCAGTCTTAGGAGCTGGTGTTGGGTTGAAATGAAATGAAATGTCGTATGGCTTTTAGTGCCGGGATATCCCAGGACGCGTTCGGCTCGCCAGGTGCAGGTCTTTCTATTTGACTCCTGTGGGCGACCTGCGCGTCGTGATGAGGATGAAATGATGATGAAGACAACACATACACCCAGCCCCCGGGCCATTGGAATCAACCAATTAAGGTTAAAATCCCCGACTCGGCCGGGAATCGAACCCGGGACCCTCTGAACCGAAGGCCAGTACGCTGACCGTTCAGCCAACGAGTGGTGTTGAGGTGTTAGCGAGACATTCTAGTAAAGTCGTTAGGGAAGTGTTGAACTCACGTTGTGATTCTGTTGTGCTGGTAATCGGTTGACATGCTACTGGAGAAGTCAAATGTTTCATGATGGCGGATCATTAGTGTGTGTGTGTGTGTGTGTGTGTGTGTGTGTGTGTGTGTTTGTGTGTGTGTGTGTGTGTGTGTGTGTGTGTGTGTGTGTGTGTGTGTGTGTGTGTGTAATTTGTAAATAATTTGTAAATAAACAGTGTACACAAGTGACAGCATCTAGTGTGTGCGTCTTTGTGGTAACAACACCGTTCACCATCACATCATTGTCTGCTGTTCACCTCACAACATTACAGTCTTGTAACTTGTTTATTACTGTGTACAGATAATATCACCCGCGTGAAGCCTTACCAGTGATTCCAGTTCTTTACTCGTATCGTTTGCATTAATAAGAAAATATAAAGGTCCGTGAATATTGCCCTATTTATTACTCCCTGCACATCCCCGAACTGAAAGACAGAGAAAACTCGACCAAATTGTGTATGCGCAAATAAAAACATCGGCTACACAGAAATAATAAATTTTGTATTTGTATTTATCATTGCCGGTTCATAATTAAATGACGAAGCTTCCGCTTGTCGCCGGAAATGAGGTTAACACAGAAGGGCATAACGAGTACTGGTCAGCGGCAGCCACAACAAGAGTTGCGCCAGTATTACCGCTAGTGAACACCTAACCTATGCATTGGTAGTGGGAACTGATTTAAGAGAAAAAACAACTAGGCAATCTTCCCTCAGCCTATGCACTCCATTATGGCCTACCATCTAGCAAGAAGACTATCCCCCCAGCCGGATGATCGGCAGGTATTAAAGCAACATTTGGCCAGCGTAAAGATTTCTTCAGTCGTTTTGCATAGTTTTCGTGATAGGGTTCGATGTATCTTATTTCAAACGGCTTCTCAGGCGCCAGGTACTTGAAAAATGCTATGAGATGAATAGACAGCTGTATTTTTGCCAGAGAAACCGAGGGAAAATATGTTCGCCATGCTATGGGACTATGGGATTAAGGGTTGATTATTAAAATCAATCAATGGAATTTATGTTGGCATTTGGGCTGCAGTGAGAGTTGATGGTAGAATGAGTATTTCCAGGGGTTAGACAAGAAGGTTGTAACCTAACACCTTTGTTGTTCATAGAGTACGTGGATCATCTACTGAAAGGTATAAAGTGGCAGAGAGGGATTCAGTTTGGTGGAAATGTAGTAAGCAGTCTGGCCTGCGCTGACGACTTGCTCTTAAAGGCAGATTGTGACAAAAGCCTGCAGTTTAATATTTTGGAACTTGAAAATAGGTGCAATGAATATGGTATGAAAATTAGCCTTTCGAAGATTAAATTAATGTCAGTAGGTAAGAAATCCAAGCGAATGGAATGTCAGATTGAGGAAACAAAGCTGGAACTGGTAGATAATTTCAAGTATTTAGGATGTGTGCTCTCTCAGGATTTTAAGTGAGATTGAATCAAGCTGCAAAAGCAAAGCAAAAAAAACAACTCCGTACAGGCCATGAAGGCCCTTGAAGGAGTGGAAGGTAAAGGCTTCCACCATTGTTAACCTCGGCACGTGATGGGGTAAAGTGCTCAGCTCTACGCCAGGCCGCCTTTGCCCCCAGGAATTAACCTGGTACGCATTTCGGTGCAGGCTGAGTGAACCTCAGGACCATATGCACCTCCGGAAGTGGAAATCTCGTTTCTTAAATTTTACGACTTCCTGACGGGGATTCGAACCCACGTCCTTCCGGGCGAACCGAGCACGCCTTTACCGCCTCCGCCAGGCAGTCCCTTGAATCAAGGTGCAGTAAGGCTAATGCAGTGAGCTCGCAGTTGCGATCAACGGTATTCTGTGTGAAAGCTGGGTGGACTCAGGATTTCTTTTTCAGACATGAAAGTAGCGAGAACGATTGCTAGTACAGTAAGTTGTGTCGGTGCGACGTAAAGCCCCTAGGAAAAAAAAAGAAGAGTACAGTAAGTGGGAACAGTGGGAACAGTTGCAGGAGTGTACTCGGAATGAAGAAAAAAGGCTAAGTTCGGAATGAACCCGATGGATGAAGCTGTACGCATAAACCAGCTTCGGTGGTGGGGTCATGTGAGGCGAATGAAGGAAGATAGGTTACCCAGGAGAATAATGGACTCTGTTATGGAGGGTAAGAGGAGTAGAGTGAGACCAAGACGACGGCGGTTAGACTCAGTTTCACCGAGCGCGATAGCTGGAGGCGCTTAAGTGCGGCCAGTCTCCAGTATTCGGGAGATAGTAGGTTCGAACCCCACTGTCGGCAGCCCTGAAAAAGGTTTTCCGTGGTTTCCCATTATCACACCAAGCAAATGCTGGGGCTGTACCTTAATTAAGGCCACGGCCGCTTCCTTCCCATTCCTAGCCTTTTCCTATCCCATCGTCGCCATAAGACCTATCTGTGTCGCTGCGACGTAAAGCAACTAGAAAAAAAAGACTCAGTTTCTGACGACTTAAAGATAAGAGGTATAGAAATAACCGAGGCCACAAAACTAGTTAAAAATAGATTAGTGTGGTGGCGTTTAGTAAATTCACAGAGGCTTGCAGACTGAACGCTGAAGGATATAACAGTATATAATGGAGATATCAGGCTGAGCAGTGTAACGGTTCAAATCCCGTTACAAGATGATATCTGTATTTTTATTATTGTATGATTTTATCTGTATTTTATTATTATTATTATTATTATTATTATTATTATTATTATTATGTCAGTATTATTATTATTTTATCTGTGATATTGTTACTATTATTGTAATTATCCGTTTTATTCAATTTTGCAATTGCCTGTTGCTTGCAAGATTGCACTTAGATGTATGCATATATACGTATGTGTAGTATAACACTCAATACCTGTACAGTGAGAATTGTGGTATATATCAGAGATGGGATGTGACGTTGGTACCTTGTGCAAGATATGGCGATTCTGCCAAGTCATCGCCGCGCCATGGCAACGTCATTGTATTTATTTAGAATATGCGCTCAGAGAGTCAGCCTCCAGGCTATTTCAACACTGGATGTAATATCTGTCGCGTAGGTGGGAGTATGTCATTGTTATTTCTGGAGATTACGTAGCTGTGTCAACCAACGTCTATATAAGGTGGGTCCATATTGTAGCGTCAGTCATTACTTATACGGATGCAGTACAGTGAAGTAGTCTACTAGATCAAGAGGCCTTAGGTGGTCAGCCAACCAGTGTGAACGAGAGATGGTGAAGACTCAGTGAGCCATTATTGGTCATTGAGAGAGTGAGACCAAATGGTTGGTCCGTCACTTAGTGGAAGACGCGGACGCAAGGCTTACCAAGGAGTCAGAGAAGGCAACCCTGGACCTGCCAAGAGGTCATACCATATTGACTTACAAAGAAGTCAGATGATATGGAGAAGAAGCAGTCTCAAGGATGTATCACCACGTTAGGCGTGACACATCTACAGTAAACACCAGAGCAATGGATTACGTCGTAATTACACTCAAAGTGTTGAAGGTACAGTCAAGTGAATCAGTGAGGAAAATATTTCGTATAAATTGTTAAATGTCCGGTCAAGTAGAATTCAAATTCATGCCTAGTTTCTTTCTGTTGCAATGTCATAATTTCATATTCTCATCTGTTTTATCGCAACAAGGCTCACTATTTTTTGATATATTATTTAAAGAATATATATTGTTCTATCAAACGAATTCATAGTTTCATTTCATTGACAGTAACATATCTTAACCTCAAAACTAATGGGGAAACCGAACGCCAATCTCCTTTTCCCAGAACTTATATGGTATGTTGTCAAAAGTAAGCTTATTACCCCACACCCTAGAGATGGTCAAGAGTCTCATTCTATTATTGCTGTACTGAGTGACAGCTGGCGCCCTTCAAATAACGTATGTGTAAGTAAGCAGGTAACAAGTAAGTGTGAGTACAAGGTCAGACGAGTGTGTATTTTATTTAATGAATATTAATTTTCAGAATTTCCATTTTAAATGCAAATATTCAGATTTTCAATATAAATTCAGATTACATATGTTGTAAAAGTTAGTCAGCGACTCAGGAACATTGTTCTCAATGTGTCGACGCAACGTGGGACTCGAAAAAATTCAGAATTTGGTCTGAATGACAGCATATCATAGGTTCATTTTGGGAGAGTATGCGCATTTAAGCGAACGGAAATTATTACCGGTAAATTTCAGGAGTGTAATTTTGTGATATATATTTGTATTTTGGGGACATGTCAAGGGATTTGAAGAGGGAAATTAATTTGAGATCGCGTACTATCACTAGTGAACCAAAGATTGACAAGGAAGACAATAACAAGTCATGTGACGACGAGGTCATTGCTTCTGCGGACATCCAAGGTGAAATTCAGAGTAGGGAGCAGGTGAATACGATGGAAAATTCTGAGGAAATTCAGGAAAGTGCAGAAATTGAGAAGCACACTGAAACTCAAAAGGAAATCGTGGGGGGGATGAACCAAGATATTCTAAATTTGCTGTTGGCCCAAATGACCGGGCTCAAGGAACAAATAAATACAAGTAGTGAAAATAATAAGAAAGAGATGAAAGAATTTTTTAGTAGTAGTAGTAGTGAAAATAATAAAGAGATAAAAGAATTAATTAGTAATAATAATGAAAATTGTAAGAAACTGATTGAAAATAGTAAGGAAGAGATGAAAGAATTCTTTAGTAGTAGTAGTGAAAATTATAAGAAAGAGATGAAAGAGATGAAAGAATTATTTAGTAGTAGTAGTGAAAATAATAAGAAAGAGATGAAAGAATTAATTAGTACTAATAATGAAAATTGTAATAAACAGATTAACTCTTTAAGTAGTAAAATCGAAGAATTGATTAATGGTAACAGTGCGATTAATGATAAAATAGATGGGCTAAGTGAATCACTTAATTCTAAAATAGATACTAACATAGTAGAGGTGACTAGTCAAATATCTAAGTTAGAAGATAAGGTAAATAAAGAGTGTGTTGACCTTAGAGAAGAAATGGAGTCGAGTCGGAGCGATCTTCATACTCAAACTGAGCATGTCAAAGGAACTTGTACAGAGAATATCAAAGAGTTAAGTAATAAGATGTCTAGTAATCGGGAAGAAATTCATGAGGTAGTCGAGAAAAGATTGGACAAGATTTGCAATGTAGTTGGGGAAAAGATGGGGGAACAGATTAGTAGAAATGAACAAATTGAAAGCAAACTTGTGGAGGTCACTGAACTACGGAACGAACAGGAAACGCTATCACAGCAGGTGAGAAAGAGAGAAGAAGAATTGCAGGAAGACGTGAGAATAGTGGAAGAGAATTCTGAGAGAGCAGCGGAAGAAGAAGAAGAAGAAGTTGTAAACTGCCAGGAAGTGATACGGCAGAAAGGTAGAGGTAAGACAGATTTAGACGTGATAGTAGCGAGTGGTTTGTTCAGTAGGGATCGTGATTTAATCAAGTTTTCTGGAAAACAGTTTAGTACTATAGAATTTGTAAAAGTAGTTGAGAAAACGTTTGCAAGTAAGTTGAGGAATAATGTTATTGAATGGGAATACGTGCTGAAAATCTTGTCGAATGTTTTTATCGGTGAAAGTAGAATATGGTTTCGAGTATACTGGAATAATATGTCTAATTTGGGAGAATTTAGAGAAAATTTCATTGACTGGCTTTGGAAGGAATGTGTGCAAGGGCGCGCGCGAGAGAGAGAGCGCATGATAGCTGAGGAAAGTAGCATAGTAGAGAGAGAGGGAAAAATGTTAGCCGTGTATCAGAGGAGAGGGGGTGATCATGATGAGCAGAGGATTAATCGTTGTGTCGATGGTGATAGTGGTCAGAAGAGTAACGAGAGAGAATCGGAAGATGGGAGGCGTATGTATTTGAGTTACGAGAGAGAAGGTCAGAAGAGTAATCAGAGAGAATCGGAAGATGGGAGGCGTATGCATTTGAGTTATGAGAGAGAAGGTCAGAGGAGTAATCAGAGAGAATCGGAAGATGGGAGGCGTATGGAATTGAGTTGTGAGAGAGAGGATCAGAAGAGTAATCAGAGAGAATCGGAAGATGGGAGGCGTATGTATTTGAGTTATGAGAGAGAAGGTCAGAAGAGTAATCGGAGAGAATCGGAAGATGGGAGGCGTACGGATATGAGTTATCAGAGGAATTATGATAAACCGAATATGAAGGTTATCAAGGTGTCGTTATCGAGCCAGAGTATTTCAGATTCACAGGGAATCGGGTAAGTTCTGTGGACAGGCTGAAGGTAGTAGATGAACAGGTATTTAGTATAAGTAGTTATGTAGTGAAAGTAGAGTTAAGAGTAGTGTGATTGTGACCTAAGTACTGTTAAGTGAGATATTTAAGTAGTGCCGTAGTCGTAGATCATGCAGTAATTAATGGTAGCAGTAAGTTAGACGTAAGAAGTGTTCTGGTAAGTGATGTAAGTACTTGTGATGCCGAGAATATGACGTAAGTAGTGAGGTAGTAACTCCGATTATGGAAATTGTGATATGAAGAAGGTAAGTGAAGGTACTGTTAGATTTTATAATAGCCGTTGGGTAAGTCGAAGTGAGTAAATAAGATGATAGCGGTACCAATCATAATTGAAGATAATTGTAAGTTTCAGACACGCCTTGTTGTACCAAAACTTGTGTATTCAGTTGTTTTAGGAGCTGACTTGGTTGCAAATCATGGAAGTAGAGTAGACTTTAATTTAGGTAGTGTGTGTTTGTTCTGGGAGTAATCTAGCAAACAAGTATGTGTGAATTATGAAGGGTCTGAGGTGAGTGTTGATAACGTGTGTTCTGGTAAAGGTATTCGGGAGGTGAGTGAAGGTGTTCCTAGTGAGAGGAGATGTTTTGACGTGTGTCACTTGTGCATAAGACAGGATCCAAGGGATAGTCTGTATGAGACAGTGGCGAGAAGTAATTTGAGTGAATTACAGGAGGAACAGTTGTGTTCGATGTTAGGTGAGCATCGAGATGTATTTAGTGATAGGCCAGGAAGAACACATGTATATGAACACAAGTTTGTTGTACATGACCATTCATCATTTGTGGGACCTAAGTACCCCATTCCACTTAAAAATGCTAGTGAAGTCCAAGAACAAATAAACATTATGCTGGATTACGGAATAATTGAACCATCTTGTAGCCATAGTATTGATTCTTTAATTATTGTTGCCAAGGAGGATGTGATCTATTGAGATATGTAAGTTAATGAGGGCACAATTGATTCGTTTGAGTGACAGAGTGCTACTCAGAGTTCCTTTTCATCATCTCCAGAGGCGGGAATATGTGGAAGTTATATTTTTTATCAGGGGTATTTCACAATTATGAACCGTATCGGGAAGTGTGCATATTCTTATAAATTCAGGAAGAGGATATTGTCGGTATTTGTGGTATTATATATGTAAAGGAGTACTTCACGTGAGATTTGTTGAAATAAGAGTAAGATGATTATATTTTGTGAGAAACTGGCAAAATAAAACTAACATCTACGATTTGCGTGTGAACCAAGTGTCGTATTGGTGTATTGGAAGAATAAGTGCTACATTGTCATGTACTGTGTGACAAAAAAAACGGAGAACAGGACATTGGACAGTTATCTACGATAACAATATGCGAGAAAAGTTCTCATATAAGTGATATTTCACAAAATGATTTGATATGTTAAAAAAAAGAAGAATGTAGTGTAATCATTTAAAATTATTTGTGTGTGTTAAATTAAGGGCTATGCTCTTGTGAATTGTATGAGAATGGGACACTGAACAGTTATCTACGATGGCAATGTGCGAGAAGAATTCTCATATATGTGATGTATTATAAAATGTATGGATGCTGAAAAAGAAAATTATTGTTGTATACTTATTTAAAGTGTTTATATGTGTCAGTGTTATATATATATAATTTTGTTCATAAATCAATCGATTCTTTGTTCTTCGATTTATTTATGAGGGAGGCGAATTGTAACGGTTCAAATCCCGTTACAAGATGATATCTGTATTTTTATTATTGTATGATTTTATCTGTATTTTATTATTATTATTATTATTATTATTATTATTATTATTATTATTATTATTATTAATATTATTATTATTATTATTATTATGTCAGTATTATTATTATTTCATCTGTGATATTGTTACTATTATTGTAATTATCCGTTTTATTCAATTTTGCAATTGCCTGTTGCTTGCAAGATTGCACTTAGATGTATGCATATATACGTATGTGTAGTATAACACTCAATACCCGTACAGTGAGAATTGTGGTATATATCAGAGATGGGATGTGACGTTGGTACCTTGTGCAAGATATGGCGATTCTGCCAAGTCATCGCCGCGCCATGGCAACGTCATTGTATTTATTTAGAATATGCGCTCAGAGAGTCAGCCTCCAGGCTATTTCAACACTGGATGTAATATCTGTCGCGTAGGTGGGAGTATGTCATTGTTATTTCTGGAGATTACGTAGCTGTGTCAACCAACGTCTATATAAGGTGGGTCCATATTGTAGCGTCAGTCATTACTTATACGGATGCAGTACAGTGAAGTAGTCTACTAGATCAAGAGGCCTTAGGTGGTCAGCCAACCAGTGTGAACGAGAGATGGTGAAGACTCAGTGAGCCATTATTGGTCATTGAGAGAGTGAGACCAAATGGTTGGTCCGTCACTTAGTGGAAGACGCGGACGCAAGGCTTACCAAGGAGTCAGAGAAGGCAACCCTGGACCTGCCAAGAGGTCATACCATATTGACTTACAAAGAAGTCAGATGATATGGAGAAGAAGCAGTCTCAAGGATGTATCACCACGTTAGGCGTGACACATCTACAGTAAACACCAGAGCAATGGATTACGTCGTAATTACACTCAAAGTGTTGAAGGTACAGTCAAGTGAATCAGTGAGGGAAATATTTCGTATAAATTGTTAAATGTCCGGTCAAGTAGAATTCAAATTCATGCCTAGTTTCTTTCTGTTGCAATGTCATAATTTCATATTCTCATCTGTTTTATCGCAACAAGGCTCACTATTTTTTGATATATTATTTAAAGAATATATATTGTT
The DNA here is from genome assembly GCF_040414725.1 of Anabrus simplex. NCBI lineage: Eukaryota > Metazoa > Arthropoda > Insecta > Orthoptera > Tettigoniidae > Anabrus > Anabrus simplex. Next base: position 41,380,751 of record NC_090266.1, on the reverse strand, counting down.
CTATCAAACGAATTCATAGTTTCATTTCATTGACAGTAAAATATCTTAACCTCAAAACTAATGGGGAAACCGAACGCCAATCTCCTTTTCCCAGAACTTATATGGTATGTTGTCAAAAGTAAGCTTATTACCCCACACCCTAGAGATGGTCAAGAGTCTCATTCTATTATTGCTGTACTGAGTGACAGCTGGCGCCCTTCAAATAACGTATGTGTAAGTAAGCAGGTAACAAGTAAGTGTGAGTACAAGGTCAGACGAGTGTGTATTTTATTTAATGAATATTAATTTTCAGAATTTCCATTTTAAATGCAAATATTCAGATTTTCAAGTTAAAATTCAGATTAATATGTTTCAAAAGTTAGTCAAACAGTTAGAAAGTTCTCAGCAGACACTGTCTACAGATTTTAGTGAAACAATGCAAGGGTATATATATATAGATACTTTAAGGCAGAAACCTGCTTCAAGTAGGACATTCCAGGAATTATTAACGCACAAAGGGAGTGTGTACAGATTGCTGGTTACAAGGATAATGTTCAGGTAGCGGAGGTGACTAATACTAACGAAGTATTGAAATTTTGCTACGATAACAACCACATTTGAGCCTCCGTGGCTTAGACGGCAGCGCGTCCGCCTCTCACCGCTGGATACCGCGGTTCAAATCCCGGTCACTCCATGTGAGATTTGTGCTGGACAAAGCGGAGGCGGGACAGGTTTTTCTCCGGGAACTCCGGTTTTCCCTGTCATCTTTCATTCCAGCAACACTCTCCATTCTCATTTCATAGCATCTATCAGTCATTAATAAATCACTTTGGGAGTGGCGAACCCATCGTACTAACAGCCTATATCTGCTTCATTCATTCCATCCCTGACCCGGCAATGAATGGAAAACAGGTTGTAGGTTTTCATTTTCAACAACCACATTTACAATACGATACAAAATTTGAAAAACTAGATAAGCAGCTGGAATTGATAAGATTTCTGGGAATTGGTACTGTATTCCAACTACCATATCTGAGGTATTTATTTGATTACTGTTTGTGTGAAGAACATATTCCACATGAATGAAGAGTTGATATAGTATCCACTGTGTATAAAGGAAACGGTGATAAACATAAGGCAGAAAATTCCAGGTCAGTCAGTTTGACATGCATTGCATGTAAGCTTTGCGAAAGCATTCATTCTGATTATATTAAACATGTTTGCGAAATCCTATGAAATTATTTAAAAAACACTAGGTAAATAACTGATAGGAAATACGGCCTAAACACAGATCGATGGTGACTGACTGACTGATTGATTGATTGATTGATTGATTGATTGATTGATTGATTGATTGATTGATTGATTGATTGATTGATTGATTGATTGAACCCCCAGATTAGGATTAAGAAACCTTGGAGATGTTGCCCTTCAGGGAGGAGGCAAATGTGTGATCTCCACACTTCAGGACTGGTACATACATACATACATACATACATACATACATACATACATACATACATACATACATACATACATACATACATACATACATACATACATACATACATACATACATACATGCATGCATACATAGGGAAGAACGGGGAAAGTTGACGATGATAAGCTTCCTTTCGACATTCCTCCGGTACATGGTGCGTTTTACGCCAGTGATGACATGCTTATTACTGCTTACCTTTTCGTGCAACAGAACTGAAATATTCAAAGTTCTTGTTTGAATAGAACTTTCATAAAGTAGTGAAGTTTAATTTTATGCAAATTTGTCATCTTGCCCCGTGCCCGGGGTAAGATGACGAGCATTCTTCTCAACAATTTCAACATGGAACTTCAGTGAAATTTGTTTAACTCACCAACAAAACTTGAAGTAGCTTAATTTTAAGTGTGTACTACACAAGGACATAAATTTGAAAAATGTTAAAATACCTTAAAATAAATATTTTTTTTAGAAGTTCCTGCTAAAATTAATAACTACTGTACAATATATTGAATACAAGAACGCTGAAGAAAACAGTTTTAAACTGGAATATATTCAGCACATATCAGAGAGAAACCGTCCGTTACCTTCATAACTTGAGCAGTTTTCATGCCACCGCACTTAACCACACATTGGTCCAGTCTTCATTAGAGGTTGAACATAATTTACTCACAATAAGGCCATGTCCGGTTCCATGGCTAAATGGTCAGCGTGCTGGCCTTTGGTCACAGGGGTCCCGGGTTCGATTCCCGGCAGGGTCAGGAATTTTAAACAACATTGGTTAATTTCGCTGGCACGGGGGATGGGTGTATGTGTTGTCTTCATCATCATTTCATCCTCATCACGACCCGCAGGTCGCCTACGGGAGTCAAATCAAAAGACCTGCACTTGGCGAGCCGAACTTGTCCTCGGACACTCCCGACACTAAAAGCCATACGCCATTTCATTTCATTACAATAAGGCCATGAAGAATATCCTTGTTGTGGATTATTCGCAGATTCGGATATGAAGCCCGAATGCCTGGCTACTTTTCTTCTATGGGTTTCACATTCCTGCTCTTTCTGATCTAGCATGCCCTTCATGTGTGTGCTGGTTATGACGGATGCTGATCTCACAGCTGTTTTTCTCTTTGTGACAGGCATTTGAGCGCGAGCTAGTAGTCGAATATCATATTTTGTCGTTGGCGTTCCGGGCTGTGGTGGTGCTGACACTTCAGGTTTTAGTGTTTATCACAGTGATTACTGATAGCGGTATTTTCTTCTGAAACTGAAGTATCAGGGATCGAAGGCATATCTGCATGTCCATTTCGCTCATCGTGTGTTCCTGAGGTACGAGGTTGGCGCTGTCCTTCATAATATATTTCTGTTGTCACTGCTGGAGAGTAATCTTCATCATCATAGATTTGAGGATTGAATGTGTCAATTCCACATACTTCATATCTTTCAATGGAGTTACTCATAGTTGCATTACAAGACATCTTTGACAGCATGCATTGCGGCTACCATGCTTACTTCATACCAGTCCCGGCTATCTGTCTTCCGCTGATAGTTTGTACGCATTTCTGTATTTAGCGTAAGAGTTTGAGTGACGAAGTGTAGCCTATACCTGGCCTGGTCGTCACTTTTCCCCGTCATCTTGCCCCAGGCTACTTAGGAAGCAGTTTCCCCATATAATTGACAGACGTCTTACAATCAAGATTCATTTAACACTGAATTAAGTTGGAAATATATATATATTTTGCTAGGGGCTTTACGTCGCACCGACACAGATAGGTCTTATGGCGACGATGGAAATATATTGGTATTTAAATAAAATAAGACGGTTAATTCGAACTGTGAGCACACTAGTAGTAATAATAATAATGTTATTTGCTTTACGTCCCACTAACTACTTTTATGGTCTTCGGAGACGCCGAGGTACCGGAATTAGTCCCGCAGGAGTTCTTTTATGTGCCAGTAAATCTACCGACACGAGGCTGTCGTATTTGAGCACCTTCAAATACCACCGGACTGAGCCAGGATCGAACCTGCCAAGTTGGGGCTAGAAGCCCAGCGCCTTAACCGTCTGAGCCACTCAGCCCGGCACACACACTAGTAGTAGAAGCTTCCTGCACATATCTCAGATACTTTAGTGCGAAAGCGTCAGACAGACAACCGTCTACCACTACTTGTCACGGACTGAGAAAAATGTCTTTCCATGTGTACGTTATACGGGTGAGAGAGATATCGGACCCAAGCTAACTTAGTGAACACAATGCTACAGAAGTTATGGTCGATTCGTGATACTGCCCCGGTTTTCCCTATATACATACATACATACATACATACATACATACATACATACATACATACATACATACATACATACATACATACATACATACATACATACATACATACATACATACATACATACATACATACAGGGGTCAGAGACAGGCAGACAAAAATTACAAAAATAGAAGCAAAAAGATCATGTGATTGCTGAAATGTAAAACAAAGTCAATATTCAGAGTATAACAAAGCTTACGTTGGTTGACTGTGAGCAAATCCAATACACCCTCAGATTTAACCGAAGTCTACACAGAATGGCAAAACTGAAGACGATCGCTAGTTCGCTTTGACGGCCTTGAAAGGACATAACCGCAATATATAATAAATTTGAACTTCACATTATACGAGAAACAATCAGTACTTGAGTCATTGTTGGTTACGATCCATTGCCCTTTGAAGAATTAAGTTTTCAGTATCCTGGAGCAAAGTTAACATGGTGTGGTTTGGGGCTTCTTTTGTCACTGATAGGCCTACCCCCAAACAAAAATGTACTAGGAAGCCATGCCAAGCTCACCGAACAAACAATTAGTAATCCTAGTGGGCACGCAACAGATGGATCGTTAAGACTGTACAGATGGCGCAACGAATGAGTCCCGTGCTCAACGGCGCGTAGAGATCAGTGGGACATTGCTGTACGTTAACGTGGGTAGATATAAATGTGGTGAAAGGGGCAGTAATGTTTGACCGTGCCCACTGTCATACGGTATGTGAAGTTGCTAGATTTGTTGGTGATTCGCAGCGGATTGTTCGACGTGTCCACAATCAATGGTGTACTACATGTAGCACGAAAAAGATCCTGACTGAGGGGGACCGGGGACGCGTTTCACGGCTTGTGGATCAAAATCGCTTCCAAATCCGACAGGAAATGCTTCAGTCAGCGAATGAAGGTCCATCCCAACCTGTTAGCAAGGGAACATTGCGACGGGAACTACATCCAATGACCATTTGGACATCTCGCAAGCAGCTATTGCTCACACAGGCACAGAAACCTGCGCTTCCTCCGTCGGCTAGAAAACAATGAACGTGGACATTAGCTGACTAGCGGAACGTAATGTTGTCTGACGAATCACTTTTTGCCTGTATTCCAATGACGCACGTCGTCAAGTGCACAGAAGGCCAAATGAAGCATTTCATCCTGGAGGTGTGCAAGGTCAGGTTCAAGCCGGAGTTGGACCTGTGATGTTTATCGTATCATGGACTGAGCCCGCTCACTGAGGTGACCACTAACATGAACCACCGCGTTTATTTTAACATTCTGGATGATCAGGTGTTGCCTTTCGGTCAACATCTGAATGGTGAGTATGTCACTGATACCCGAATTTTTCAAGATGACAGCAGCAAAGTTCATCGGGCTGGGCGCATATGTGACTGGTTTTATGAACACTCCCCCACCCAATTACATCTCGAGTGGCCTGAAAAATCACCTGACTTGAACCCCATTGAGAATCTATGGGACATGTTGGAACAGCGGGCAAAACGCCGACATCAGCATCCCCGAAATTTGGTGGAATTACGCGATCAAATCCTCTGGAGTGGCTTAACCTGGATGTGACGTACCTGCACAACTTTGTGGACTCACTTCCTAACCGAATCTAGGCGGTTATAAAGTCCAAAGGCGGTATTAAATGATGCTTGTAATGATTTCTCCAGGGGTGACTAATTTTTTGTCCGGGGAGCTTAGTACTGAAACGTAAATGTCCACTTTTTCAGTACCAACAAGGATAACATCGCGAAGTATAATTTTCTGTGAAAAAACTAGGAAATTTTGTAAATTGCAGCTTGCCTTTAGAAAGATTAAGACCTACAGGGGCGATGGACTTAAAATACCAACTACCAGGCCTGGAAGTGGTCAGGGAAATCAGGAAACGAAATGGAATTCGATGGAGGCGCTATCAACAACAATGGGGGTTAAAGTAGGATGAAGGTAGAATTATTCGTTTAATTTGGCGTACTAAAAACGAATGAAGCCCTGGCAAGGAGAGAAAAGGGAGAAGAAGAAGGCAGCGAGCGACACGAAACTGGTGTAATGGATTATACTTGTAAGAGTCAGCCTGCAACATAATTTAAAGGAAGAGGGTCGGTAGTAACAGGCACTGCCTTGAGAAGTAGTTTGCTAGTAACTGATAGATATTTACTTCCGTCATGCTGGAAGGAGTTTCAAGTGCCGAAAGGCGGTGAAGGAAAGAGCAGACTAACGTGTGATGTCAGTACATTGGCGGCTCCAGACATTACGAATAAGACTGTGTCAGTGTATTTACCACGAGAATTAAGTATACAAGGAAACTGAGTTAGACTAGACAGATTTCAGTGAAGCGTGGATGAATGGTCAATTAACAGATCCTACATTTAATGGTGATAATCATTTTACCATAAAATTAACGATAGTTATTTGGTTGGCTCGGAGCAGTTAGCTGATGATGACACAGAATGGCTGTAGAATTATACCGATAGTTCTACATTACTCAAAGTTCTATAAAACAATTTATGCCGAAAAAAAAAAGAGATTTTGACAACATTATGAGAATTTCATTCTCTACAAACCTATTTTACTAATACGTACGTAATATGAATATATTAAATTATCGAGGTTTTAATAGCTCTGAACAGCTTCTAACAAAACGTAAAATATTGTGTAGTATGAAGTCATGATCAACTATATGTAGACGTGCATGCTACTAATATAATCTTTTATTAGCAAAAAACAAAGAAACTGCGGGCTTCCTCTTCAGAATCCCCCATTCTGCCGTGTTATGGACAGCCTGTGTATATGCAGCGATGTTCTAATATTGATCATCCTGCAAAGTTTCACTGCAATCGATGTCTTCGATACTCCCCTTTCCATTTAAAACTGCAGAAAAAAATTCAATTTTTTTATTTTATGTCTATGTCCATTAAGTTTACGATGCCTTAATTGATCATCCAATTAAGTTTCATTGCATTTGATCTGGCACAACCCAAACAGTTCCCTTCTACGGTTTACAGCATTTTAATGCCAATGTATTATCTCTTAAACAGGATCAAAACAGCAGGCGAGTAGTGAATTGCGTTGAAGACATGGAAGCTCCAGGAATGGAAAACACCGGGAGAGTTATGTAATGTGCAGCTGTAAGTTTATACTTGGCTGGAACACCGTCTTCGGTTGTCCTCAAGGTGGTTTTCTAGTTTCGAGTGGTTTACCATTTCCACACCAGGCAAATGAGGGATCAGTACATTCATTAAAGTTATGGCCAATACCTTCGCAGGTTTATCTCTTTCCCATCCCAACGTCGATGAAATTCTGTACATGTTAGTGCGACGTTAAGCCGGTAGAACGAAAGGGTATTGGACTGCTGTGCTATAACAGATTCGCCGCTGAACATTCATAAAGCAAGCACAAGGCTTGCAGGGTCCAGGAGCAAACTTTGAAAGATATTATGCATTACTGAGCGTGGAACAAGACTGGAAGAAGTAGAAAACGCTTTATGGGACAGGACGGAACTTATTTTCTGAGAGAATTTTGTGGATATTTGTAAAGGAGGATATGAACAGTGTTTGTATTGACGGCAGCATCGGCTAAGTGATCGAGACATTCACAGCGAGAGAGCGACTGGAAATAGCAAGTGACTTGTTACTCACTGATTTAAATAGAAACTTAATTAAAATGTTGATGAAATAAAATACTCAATCGTCGAACTATGTACCCACAGTTAGTACTTACCTGATTACTTACACATACGATTGTTGATGGGCGCCAGGTAATAAGCTTACTTTGACAGCATAACATATACAGTATGTCACTTTCTTATTCATACAGTTTCATTTTGTGAAAAGAGCAGTATATTGTGGACATTCAAATGGTTGTTTTAGTAATTGTCTTTTAAGAAATTTATTTCTGGTAGATTCCTTATCAATGCCATACAAAAATAATATTTATAACGACATATAGTACAAAATACTCCAGAATATAACAAAACATGTCCTTTTACTACGTCACATTGTTATTCACACAGATACCAGTTCTTCAGCTAAACATGTGAATGAAATGAACCATAGCACCAGTCCTAGTACTTTGTGGAATAACCTTTGGCTTTAATGTCACCTTGACACCTACGCTGCATGGAGTTTACTAGCTTCGCACACGTTTCATGGCTGATACTGTACCATTGTTGGGTCACCACTCGTTTTAACTCATCATTTGATGAAACCTCTCTACTGTGAACCCCAGATTCAAAATTGCCCGTAAATGTTCAATAGGGTTTAAGTCCGCAGACTGGGGAGGTCTTTTTAATTGTTTTGGAATGTTCAAATTAACCACTCTTTGTTCAGAGCAGCGGTATGTTTGGGGTCGTTATCCTGTTGAAACATGTAGGTCGGTAGCATTCCCAATTTTTCACCACTTTGTTTAACATTACTCTTCAAATTTTGTCCATCGTGCCTTCAATAAAATGAATATTCCCTACACCTTGTACACTCCTACATCATAACCGATCCACCTCCATGTTTCACTGTGGGAATTGTATTGGCCACATCGTTGTCGTGTTGGTCTTTTTCCACACCCTGCGGGCACCATCGCTACCAAATAGCCGATTTTAGTTTCATCGGACCAGATGACATTATTCCAAAACTCCTAGCCCATGTTTACGTGTTCTTTCGCAAAGAGCAGTCTTGGAGCACGGTTCTTCTTACTAAGATAGGGCCTTTTCCTTGGAACAGGGCCACGGTAACCGTGTCGTTCTAAAACTCGTCGGACCGTCTGAGTACACATTTTCTTCCCAGTAGCAGCTTCCAGCTCTGTCCGCAGCTTTGGAGCACTTGTAAGAGTGTTGGATTTCACTCGCCTCACAATAAATCTTTTTGTTTGTGGACTTGGTTTATTTTGTTTGGGGTTTGTTGGCACATTCTTCACTGACCCTTCGTATTTCAACTGATTCACGACATATTGAACAGTGGTATGACTTTTCTTCACCATGAATCCTATTTTTCGTATGGTGTACACTTGACAATTGCCTGTTTCAGTTCATATCCAAGCTCTTTACCCTTGCCCATTTCTACCAGCTCTCTCACAGGTCTAAGACGAACACAACCAGCAACACCTGTCCTTGCACCACACCTACTTACAGTATGTATTGAAACGGTAACACCCTACGAGCATTCACGTTTCATTCTTTTATTAAGAGAAGCTCGCTAACACCCGGCCGTAAGCATTTAAAACTTGCGCCGAGCGCACTGGCATAGTGGGAACTGCGAGCAAGTTCGCGACGTTCCAGAACACCGGCCAAGGACAAGCGACGTCACGCAGAAGGTTCCTTCGTGTTCCATTGCTGCATGAACGAAATATAAGCGAGTCGCCAGCCTGGGGTAAGGCAGAATGTAAGCAGAGAGCCTGCAGTAAAGCAGAGAGAGTGTGCGGTATGCGACGGCAGTGTGCTGAAGGCAGAGAGTGGAGTGAGTCGGCAGTAAGCCGTGAGTCAGCGAGTGTGTGCAAGTAAGCACGTCGCGACATAATTCGTCTCTCGGTCCGGCTGTATATTTGAATTCGTTTAAAGACTGTGTTCTTGCATTAATTGTGTCAGCTTTGAATTCGTTTAAAGACTGTGTTCTCGCCAGCTTGAATTCATTTAAAGACTGTGTTCTCACATAAACTGTGCCAGCTTTGAATTCGTTTAAAGACTGTGTTCTTGCATTAATTGTGTCAGCTTTGAATTCGTTTAAAGACTGTGTTCTCGCCAGCTTGAATTCATTTAAAGACTGTGTTCTCACATAAACTGTGCCAGCTTTGAATTCGTTTAAAGACTGTGTTCTTGCATTAATTGTGTCAGCTTTGAATTCGTTTAAAGACTGTGTTCTCGCCAGCTTGAATTCATTTAAAGACTGTGTTCTCACATAAACTGTGCCAGCTTTGAATTCGTTTAAAGACTGTGTTCTTGCATTAATTATGTCAGCTTTGAATTCGTTTAAAGACTGTGTTCTCGCCAGCTTGAATTCATTTAAAGACTGTGTTCTCACATAAACGGTGTCAGCTTTGAATTCGTTTAAAAACTGTGTTCTCGCATTAATTGTGTCAGCTTTATTTCATTTAAAGACTGTGTTCTTGCATTAACTGTGCCAGCATTGATTTCGTTCAAAGACTGTGTGAAAGCAGCGGTAGTATTTCTAGCCAGCCTCAATTTCATTTAAAGACTATGTCTATCCGTTGAACTGTGTTGCATTATGATCTTAAGTGCCAGTGTTAATCTGAAAATCACGACGTACGGGAATTTGGATTATCATTTATTTCAACAAATGTATTATGCTGGTGGAGTACAGTGCAGAGACTGTACTCGATAAATTTAATTTTCTTTATGAAGTGCTTGATCACCGCACCTCGGAAGGTTCTAGATTGTTTCATTTGCGTATTATTCCAAATACGAACTGTGACTCTAACTTTATCCTTGCTGCTGTGGGAACTATTTCGGCGTGCTTCGCCATAGGGAAGTGTCACACCAGTACCCCATGACGTCAAATGTGGAAGCTCCACATTTCCCCGTTCCTGCCTCTGGTTCGAGTCATCAACACTAATACAAACACCAACGACGGAAGACAACGCCGACGCCGACCGCAAGACGACGCAGCCGCCGCGGGACAACGTCCTCTTCACGCCCTCAGGGACAAATCTACAATTCAGCTATAAAAGGTGACATAATTATTTGCCTATTCATTGAATAAACTGAAGGATCCACTTAATCATGAATTTTTCTTTCACTACCCTTCTCTCTTACTCTCTTAGCATGGGCCGTACACGCCTTGTCGTTCCTCATGCTCTCCGATAAACTGAAGTACGGGCGTTCCTGTTACAGAGAGAAGGTAGTGAATAGTGGCACCCGTGACGTTGGGGCCAGATTAAAGAGAGTAAAGTGATAAAAATCAACTTTGAAATCAGTGATATCTTAACTTACCAATTCAAATAAAAGTGCATAGTACGTACGTTAATTCCAGTTCAGTGAATGTGTTAAAATTTTACGAAGTTCAATTCAATGACTTTGACGAAATTTTAAACTTTTGGCACAGAACTCTGATCAAGTTTATGGCACAAGTGATTATTTTTCTCTTTCTCTTGCTATGTAAAACATTTCAGGCATAATATTCATGCACAGGCTTATATAAATTTTGATATTTATGTTGGTGAAATTTTGAACTTTACCATTGGACAATAATGGTGACATTTAATTTTATGCACAAGTGTTTGATATTTTGTGTTGGTGAAATTTTGAACTTTACCATTGGACAATAATGGTGATATTTAATTTTATGCACAAGTGTTTGATATTTTGTGTTGGTGAAATTTTGAACTTTACCATTGGATAATAATGGTGATTTTACGTATGAGGTGAATGATTGTATTTTCTGCATTTTGTGAAAATAACGACATTAATATGGAAAATATACTAGCTGCCATTGAGGCTTTAAAAATCAGTCTAAATGACAGGATTACGGAAAGTAACACTAATCTCGGGCGTAGGATTGCTGAATCTAACGCGGCCTTGGAAAGTCGTATGGAAGACACTAAGGCTAGTATCACTCAACTAAGGGAAGCTAATGATGCCAACATTGTAAAATTGACAGAATCTGTTGATCAAAAATTTGCAGAAGTTAATAATAATTTGGAACGTAGGCTCAATAGTGCAGGTGCCGAAATTGAAAAAAGATTTAAAGAATCTAACAAAAGAATGGATTCTAAGTTTACGGAAATAAATGAAAGATTAACACGTGACTTAGAAACCATTAAGCAAGACATAAAATCACAAGTGGCGGAGGACTTAAAACTTGCTTTCCCGTCTTCTTCTCAGGAAGTCCTTAAAGAAGTAGAAAGCTTAAAGGAAGAATTTCAAGAGTCCCATGCTCAATTATCTCTTGCGCAAACTAAAATCGCGTCTATTCAAGACAAACTTCATGAATCTGTTAAAAATAATTTCATGAAGTTGGGAAACGAAATTACTCTTCTGAAAAGTCAGCAAGAGGAGGCCGATAAACGTGTCAAGACTCAGTTAGATAATGCTCACACGCAGATTACTCGTATCTGTCGCGATGTAGCAGAAGTCAAGACCGACATAGAGAAGGAGGTCAAGGAAATTGAGAATTCCGTACAGGGGAAAATTAAAACCCTAAAACTTGAACTCCAAGGAGATATAGAAGCTCTCAACAGCAAAGTATCGCAAATCGAACAGGATGTTTCATCATCTAGCCTTCACAACACTAGTGGAGAATCCATGAATGTTTCCACAGTTTTTAAAATAACTGAGGAAAAACCAGCCAAATTTTCGGGGAAGGAGGAGTATACTGCTAAGGAGTTTCTCCTCAACCTCGAAGAATTCTTTCAAGAAAATCACGTTAAGACCGACCGTCGTTTACGAATAGCATCTCGATTGTTAGAAGGCAAGGCGTTAATGTGCTTTACCGCTTTTAAATTCAGTATTAACACTTACGAAGAATTTAAGGAAGCCTTACTTAGACGATTTTGGAGTGCTGAGGCTCAGCACCTGATAAAACTTCAATTATACTCTAGAAAGTATAACACGTCCGTCAATTCCTCGCGATATTCAGATTATCTCATATCTCAGCTTAAAAAGATGCAGTTTTTCGACCCTCCTTTACCGGAGCAAGAACTTATTCAGGTCATAACGCTGCAATTTCCACCAAATGTTCAGGAAATATTGGTGGCAGCAAACGTCCAGGACTTGGAGCAGCTCGATGATGTCCTGAGGAAACTCGATACTGCGCACACTCAGAGCGCAGCAAAAGCAGGTCGAACCAAAGAAACTACAACCAACTTTACGGAAATGAAAACTCCGGTTCAAGTAAATCCAGAACCGCGAGAAGAAAGAGAAACTCGCCGAGATATTCCGTTTCGGTATAGAAGATCTAGGAATCGCCCCTACGAAGGGAGGGCTAAGTTTCAACCTGGACCTTCATGGAGGCAGGCAGCTAATCAACCCAATGATAATAGGAACTCCCAGCGGGAAGAATTAGAGAAACGTTGGAGAGAGACTACGGAATATGTAAGGAATAAGAACAGGGAAGAGGGCTTACCTGGAGCAGCTTCTTTGGAATACCAGGCAGAGATACAGAGAAGAAATGAGAGAACGGAAATGGATCCAAGAGCTACGGGTACAAAAAAAAAACTTTGTCGAAGCAATAAAGAGACTGCCTGAAAACCCGGAGGGAGGAGAAGTAGTATGTAGCGCACTCATTAACCATTGGTATTTAGAGGATGCAGATTTACTATATGAGGATTCAACACCACGACAGCCTCAGATACAACGCGGCTTACCGATCATTATCATTAAGTTAGGCAATATGATTGTCCACTCTCTAGTAGACTCGGGATCGCAAGCCTCACTAATTTCGCAGAAATTAATAGATGTGGCGCAGGAGACGACCTACATCTCCATCTTGCCGGTTGCTCAAGTTAAGGTTAAAGGCATAGTTCCTGACAAAGCTATTAAATGCAAATTCCAAGCGTTTCTTGAGTTAGAAATTGGTGGTGTTAAGTTCCAACATCTATTTTTGATCTTGACGCAAATGAAATTTGACTTAATTCTTGGATCAGACTTTCTCATTCAACATGGGGGAATCATTGATTATCCCGCTAATGTGATTAAATTTTTCCACGTCGAATCTGTAGGGCTACAGTTGGTTACTTATAATGACGTGAAGAATCCGGAATGTGAGACCCCGGTGGGCATAGTAGAAGGCAAGATGAGCGAGGCTCCGCCTGTCGAAGAAAGCGTCCACGAAGAGGGGCGACCCGAGGAAGTGGGACCCGTAGAGGACCAGATGGCGTCCATTATCGATGATGAGTTTAACGAGGACCACTACAACTTCACGCTTTACGCCAATGTAGCTGAAAGCCCAGATTACGATGATGATAAAGTAATAAAGGCAATCCAAGAGCTTTTTAAGAAGTTTCCAGATGTATTTTCTGAGAAACCTGGAGTCATTAAGGGTTTCAAGCACCACTTAGATGTTACTGACACATCACCTTATAAGAAACGGCCTTATCCGATACCCATGAAGTACTTGGAAGAAGCACGGGTCATCATTAAGCAGATGGAGAATGATGGAATCATATCAAAATGCGTCACACCTTACATTAATCCTCTGGCTATAGTGAGAAGACTGTTCAAGTTTTAGAAATACTTTACTAGGGGATGAGCGAAAAGAAAATCGCCCAGCAATTTTCTTTTTCCCGAGCAGGGGGGGAGATGAAACGGTAACACCCTACGAGCATTCACGTTTCATTCTTTTATTAAGAGAAGCTCGCTAACACCCGGCCGTAAGCATTTAAAACTTGCGCCGAGCGCACTGGCATAGTGGGAACTGCGAGCAAGTTCGCGACGTTCCAGAACACCGGCCAAGGACAAGCGACGTCACGCAGAAGGTTCCTTCGTGTTCCATTGCTGCATGAACGAAATATAAGCGAGTCGCCAGCCTGGGGTAAGGCAGAATGTAAGCAGAGAGCCTGCAGTAAAGCAGAGAGAGTGTGCGGTATGCGACGGCAGTGTGCTGAAGGCAGAGAGTGGAGTGAGTCGGCAGTAAGCCGTGAGTCAGCGAGTGTGTGCAAGTAAGCACGTCGCGACATAATTCGTCTCTCGGTCCGGCTGTATATTTGAATTCGTTTAAAGACTGTGTTCTCGCCAGCTTGGATTCATTTAAAGACTGTGTTCTCACATAAACTGTGCCAGCTTTGAATTCGTTTAAAGACTGTGTTCTTGCATTAATTGTGTCAGCTTTGAATTCGTTTAAAGACTGTGTTCTCGCCAGCTTGAATTCATTTAAAGACTGTGTTCTCACATAAACTGTGCCAGCTTTGAATTCGTTTAAAGACTGTGTTCTTGCATTAATTGTGTCAGCTTTGAATTCGTTTAAAGACTGTGTTCTCGCCAGCTTGAATTCATTTAAAGACTGTGTTCTCACATAAACTGTGCCAGCTCTGAATTCGTTTAAAGACTGTGTTCTTGCATTAATTATGTCAGCTTTGAATTCGTTTAAAGACTGTGTTCTCGCCAGCTTGAATTCATTTAAAGACTGTGTTCTCACATAAACGGTGTCAGCTTTGAATTCGTTTAAAAACTGTGTTCTCGCATTAATTGTGTCAGCTTTATTTCATTTAAAGACTGTGTTCTTGCATTAACTGTGCCAGCATTGATTTCGTTCAAAGACTGTGTGAAAGCAGCGGTAGTATTTCTAGCCAGCCTCAATTTCATTTAAAGACTATGTCTATCCGTTGAACTGTGTTGCATTATGATCTTAAGTGCCAGTGTTAATCTGAAAATCACGACGTACGGGAATTTGGATTATCATTTATTTCAACAAATGTATTATGCTGGTGGAGTACAGTGCAGAGACTGTACTCGATAAATTTAATTTTCTTTATGAAGTGCTTGATCACCGCACCTCGGAAGGTTCTAGATTGTTTCATTTGCGTATTATTCCAAATACGAACTGTGACTCTAACTTTATCCTTGCTGCTGTGGGAACTATTTCGGCGTGCTTCGCCATAGGGAAGTGTCACACCAGTACCCCATGACGTCAAATGTGGAAGCTCCACATTTCCCCGTTCCTGCCTCTGGTTCGAGTCATCAACACTAATACAAACACCAACGACGGAAGACAACGCCGACGCCGACCGCAAGACGACGCAGCCGCCGCGGGACAACGTCCTCTTCACGCCCTCAGGGACAAATCTACAATTCAGCTATAAAAGGTGACATAATTATTTGCCTATTTATTGAATAAACTGAAGGATCCACTTAATCATGAATTTTTCTTTCACTACCCTTCTCTCTTACTCTCTTAGCATGGGCCGTACACGCCTTGTCGTTCCTCATGCTCTCCGATAAACTGAAGTACGGGCGTTCCTGTTACAGTATGCCCCGTTCAATGTTGTCGGATGACGCCATCTATACTTGTGTACGCATAACAAAAGTGACTTGAAGTTCTGTAATGTATGCAGTTTTTATTTGTGTAAACACAAATTGTTTGCACTAACAAAAAAAATTGTACATTGAGTGTTTACGTCTTGTTATTACATTTAATGACACACAACTATAAATCGATAATTTCCATAAATATACCGGCACATAGAACTCTTTATAAAGAAATGGGTTGTGTATGAATAAGAAAGTGACATACTGTAGGTTCTGGGAAAAGGACAATGAAGTTTGGTTTCCCCACTAAAATTTGAAGTTATCTGATCTACTATTGAACTAAAACAATTAACTGTATTTGATACTAAACAAAATATATTCTTTAAATTTATAATTGAAATGGCAAGACTTGTTGCTATAATATAAAATTCTGAAATTACAACTGAAAGAACTCTAGGCATTAAATTTGAAATCCTCTTGACCGGACATTTAAAAGTTGTACAAGAAATTTATCCCTCACTGTTTAACTTGACTGTACCTCGAACATTCTGAGTGTTGTTATGACGTATTCCTTTGAATTGGTATCAGCTGTAGGTATCTCAAACCTAATTTGGTGATGTATCCTTTTATAGTTTCACAAACGAGATATAGCATGGTTTGAAATTATATACACACTTCATAATCAACGTTACAAGTAATTCACTGATAACTGTTAGTCTGCATTATGACGACTCAATATTCGGCTGTCACAGAACTGACATAAGAACTCGACCGAACAGATACATGTAACACACTCGGAATATTTAATCCATTTGGTCACTGACGACTAAGTATCTATGTCCCTGCTCTATCTTCAACTGACTGACTGACCTACTGTGGCCTCATTCTCCAAATGATTATCCATCGACCAAGGCTCCATCTATCTGACTACAACACTTCATGGCAAGCTTCTCCATTCAACTCCTTCCAACCAACTGAACTGCCGCAATAGGATGCACTTCTATACATAAACACGAGTTGTCACACCCACGTCATCTCTAAATGAGTACATGATGTCACTCAAACTCAGCTCAAAGTGTTACAGACTGTGATGAAATAGCCTCAGGCAAAGTAGAATCACCCGGAATTACTGTATCTCATGCTGCTATATGCATACACTGACAGAGTGATGACTCGACAGTTACTGTAACAGTATTACACCATATGGTGTAATGTTTTAAAAGTAGTATCACAAATAATATATCCATATCTGATATTAGGCAGTAAGTCTCACTTCACATTATTTTGATGCTAACATACACATGTATACACATAATAAATTAAATACAATAAAGCAAGCGATAATTAATCAATACATAGCGAAATCAGATTACAGAAGAATTGAAACAATAATAATAATAATAATAATAATAATAATAATAATAATAATAATAATAATAATAATAATAATAATTGTACCGCATTCAAAATAAGCTTTAATGAACTCCTCCATCGGTCAAAAGGTGAAATTGATACCACATGAAGTTGGAATTTTAATCAGAAGATGTCACCACTGAAAAATCAAGTAATTTTGTTATCGTGGAGTTTCCTAAACTGACTGAATTTCTCCTTGTTTTGTTTGCTATACATCAAGAAGTTTGAACATCTTTCCACACATGACACTACCAAAAACTATGATCATGCACTCTGGTGCAAGGTGGAAGAACTCATAACTTAAAGAAGTTTTGTATTTCTAGGTTTTCCATAACTGACCTATGTTCATTTATGTTTGGGCCAGCAATACTTCCTTTTCTTTCCGCCAGTTTTGAATCTAGCCAATCACGAATTTTTGTAATTAGTTTTCAACCAATCCCGCATTTCTTGTTCACTTTGAATCTGCCAATAAGAATTAAGAGGGTGTGTTCTGATTAGTCTTGAATGCTCTCGAACCTTCCCTGAGGGTATATAAACTGCGGTTTTTCACGTTTCCTTGTCAATTGATCATCGGCTTTCTGTGTGTGTGTTAAGGCAGGAGGCGGGCCGCCTCATTCTTCAGTCAGCAGAACATCTAGGGCCTATAAGGTAATGGCCACATACATTCATTCTTTCTTTCTTGCTACCTCCGCAGCTTTATTCGAGGGGAAGGTCCGATTTTTTAATTATGTAACAATACTTTTCTAAATTGTAAACTTTCTTTCGGCTAATGTAAAAACTTCATAAAATCTTTAACTGTAAATCGGGGACAGATAGTGGGTTACCCTCTCGAGCTCCCCTACATCTTGCTTTGAGGTGACTACGTTTTACAACCTTTCTGTAATACGTTAAAGATATTTCCATGCGAACCACCTCAGTAGTATGGGAATAGCCCCTGTTTCATCGGCCGAGAGCCCTATAGGTTTTAATACTTCATTATCTGGAGCGCAGTGTTCGCCTCCATTCAGTTTGTGTTCGGGCCGTTTTATTTAACCTGTTCTGTTTTCGCAAAGGCCCTGTAGGTTGGGTACTAGATACCCCTGTATTAAGCAATTTCCATTTGTAATTCGTGCTTTGGGAGGCCAGAGATTATAATAGTTTGATGTAATATTGCCTTGAGCGGGCTGTAAGAAACTGAGAGCCTGTTAACTCTTTTCAAGTTTTTGTAATAGTAAGGAGTACCTCTGGAAGTCTAGATATTGTATTTTCGGAGTAAGTGCTCTTGAATGAGGGGATTTCTGCTCTTGAGTAAAAGATTCCTTGTTTAAATTAAAGAAGTAAACTGGATCCGGTATCTCTGAAATTGTAACCAAGGGGCTTGTAGCCCAGAATTTTCAAGGTCTGAATCTTGAATTTTCCAATTTCTGAAATTGTCATTTTACCTGATGTTTCATTACTATGAAAAATTGTTAAGTTTGAACTTCTAAAAGAAATATAACCTTCAGTTCAAGTTTTAAATTAATTTTGATATTGTAGATAGACCCATTCACCCCGGCACCTTCTTTAACCTCTTTCTGCTCCACGGGTACCCCCGTAACAATAATAATACAGATAAAATAATAATAATAATAATAATAATAATAATAATAATAATAATAATAATAATAATAATAATAATAATAATAATACAGAGAAATATTCGTAACGGGATTTGAACCGTTACAGCAGATAATGTTCAATAATAGATCTCAAGAACAGACTTCAGACTTCCTTTGAGAAAATTCACTTCCATCAAACATAAAAGCAGGCACCAAAGGAGCTAAATACGGAACAGGGAAAAGTCAAGCGGGTAGGAAGTGTGGATAGAACCCAAAACCTCTTTTCGTGGAGTTGGTTGTTGTACTCTAGTTGTTGTAGTGATGTTGTTGGGTAGTTAGGTTTTAACTTTATTATTACTTATAAAGTTAAGCTCAACCTATAGTATCGTAACCCGTAATGTTAATCACTGGACATACTCAAGAATGTTAAACTATAGCACATTCCACGTTAAGAAAACAGTATTGCTCTTATGGATCTACAAGGAGTGAACACACCCAGTATGAGACACCCATAGTTCCTCGTAGTTAAAGATAGGTTTAAAAACGAGACATATTTGTCCGCGAGTTTTTAAAATAACTAAATAACATTTTCATTTTCATAAATACATTTGTAAGGAGGAAGCCCAATGGCGTAGCTTCATTTCCCTTCATCTGTGATGCTCTGGCACAAGCATCGTGTAGTCTATGAAACGCCGGCAGCTCTGGTACAAGCATCGTGTAGTCCCCCACTCTGTGAAACGCCGGCAGCTCTGGCACAAGCATCGTGTAGTCTCCTACTCTGTGAAACGCCGGCAGCTCTGGTACAAGCATCGTGTAATCCCCCACTCTGTGAAACGCCGGCAGCTCACTTCTGTAGTGAAGTCATCTACTGTATTTATTTGTTGCGTGTGTGCTTTTAGGCTTTAACACAAGTGTCTTGTGTTGAGTGATAAGCCTCTGTGTTTGAATTCTTTCCTCAACATTAATACTGTGATCATTTGTAGAGTCATGTACAGCATTTATTTGTTGCGTCTGTTTTCTAGCCTTCATTGCCTGGAGAAATGTATGAAATGCAATTTAATGCACCCTCACTCCTCGAGCCCATAACAGTTATTTGTCTATTTTCTCCCCCAATCTGCCTTGCACTTCAATGGTAAGATTTTTTTTATGTGCTGTCGTTTACCTCTGATTCTGGACAAACCAAAAATAGCCCCTGTAAACTCCCCGTCCCCTGTAGTTCATAAAATTAATTTTTAGCTTAGTTTCTTCCGCTTTTTATCTTGAACTTAAATACTGAATTTCACAAATGGAATGAGCTATAGTAGTATTTCTTTTAATATTTTATTTCCATGGAATTGCTTGTTGTAGTTTTGTTTGGTTGTAGTTGTTGTTGTTGGGTAATTATGTTTTAACTGAACCTTATTATCACACTACTCTATGTGACCATTGCCAACGGAATATTTCCCAATCACGATGTATTTGTTAATAATAAATATAATAATGTCTGAGAAAGAAGCCTTCGTGCAACGCATGAATAAAATGGAAATGGCATACCACCTAACCAAGGATGTGGTCACGTGCCACCAATGAGCGGAACTTCTGCTTCCAGCATAAGAAGACGAAAGGGTGCTGTTTCATTGAGGTAGAGGTGGACATCACACATGATGATATGCAACCCACTTATGAAGAAGCTTCAAGACCACAAGCGTAGATAGGAATGACACCGGCAACGAATGCTGGAGTACTGGAGACAGTTGTAATGACGCGGTCCTTTGTTGGACGAAACGACCCGAGTAATAGGACAGAACAAGGCAAGTGTACTTACCGAAGTTTTACTTTCAGTGTTCAGTTTTCAAGCCTCTCGTGAATCTAAGCACCTCCAGAACTCGCTCCTTCGCCTCGTTTTACCTCCAATAAGAACTTAATCTAACCCTCGTTACCTTGGACTCTCTCTTCTTCTCATATCCCTACGGCCCAATTCATTCATCTCTTTCATGCACTTCACGCAGCCAGTTCGTACGCAGCCGTTATCTCCTCATTTGCAAGCACCTTCCTGCCATTGTTCCCACATATATCATTCTCGTTACTGTCATGCACGTTACTTCTACCTAATGAATAGGATATCCTGAGTCCACCTACCTTTTATTCTCGTAAGGAAAGTCGATCACTTCTTACAGAACTTACAGCACTATCCAGGGAGAGTAAACCAACCTGTACAAGTTTCCTATTCTCTACCTGGCATTCACTAACAGTTCTGATAAATAATTAGTGGAGAATAGATCTAGACACCCTACAAGTCACATGCTAATATCAAATAATTCACTTATAACATAGAATTAGCGTCAAATGTTTGATATATTAGGCTAAGTTTAGAAATACCGGTTGAAGTTCGTACATGCTGAATAGTCGTGAGTACAAGAGTGGCAGTTCCCGTGCCCTTTGGTAGCATAGAGTGCAATGAGCGATCAGAGGCGAGCTGTTTCATACTCTTCAAGAATTCTCCCCGCTGGACACTAGCAACATTTACAAAAGTATCCTCTGCAGTTAATGCTGCTCCGTGTTCTGGTAAAGTTGAGAAAATTTCAGACAAATACGCAACGGCGACAAAGGTTAAAGGAACGAAACAACCCAAGTCCCTCTACAAGATAGAAAGTTGAAAGGCATCTTATTATTATGGCCGCGCTAAGTTAAGTGGTTGAGATAATAGAAGGCAAGCTTTCTGAGCCCTCTTTGGCGGGTAGCTCTACCAGCACGTAAATGAATTCCTGTGGGACAAAATTTCTGGTAAATGGACGTCACCGGAAAACGTAAATATAGTTAGTGCAACGTACAAGCATTATTATTATTATTATTATTATTATTATTATTATTATTATTATTATTATTATTATTATTATTATTATTATTATTATTATTATTATCTGCTAGGGGCTTTACGTCGCACTAACACATGGAAGGTCCTCGGCCATGCAAAGGTAAGAAAGCCGGCCCCGTGGTGTAGAGGTAACGTGCCTGCATATTACCCGGAGGCCCCGGGTTTGATTCCCGGGCAGGTCAGTGAATTTGATCTGCATCTGAGGGCTGGTTCGAGTTCTACTCAGCCTACGTGATTACAATTGGAGAGCTATCTGACGGTGAGATAGCGGCCCCGGTCTAGAAAGCCAAGAAAAACGGCCGAGAGGATTCGTCGTGCTGACCACACGGCACCTCATAATCTGTAGGCCTTCGGGCTGAGCAGTGGTAGCTTGGTAGGCCATGGCTCTTCGGGCTGTTGCGCCAGAGGGGGAGAGGTACGAAAGGGCTAGGGTCAGGAAGGAAGCAGCCGTGGCCTTAATTAAGCATTTGCCTAGTTTGAAAATGGGAAACAACAAAAAAGAATCTTCGGGTCTGGCTGTGGTCGGATTCGAGCCCACCATCTTCCGAATGTAAGCTCACTGCTGCGCAGCCCGTACAGTGCAGCTAACTCACTCGGTATTATTATTATTATTATTATTATTATTATTATTATTATTATTATTATTATTATATAATTCGCTGGGGCCATCAAGGACCACGTTAAGTCTTGTTGCATTTGACACTGAACTTGGCCTTCTTTAGAGCCCAAATTTCCCTCATTCTTTGTGAGTGGGCCTGCTTACGCTCCTCTGTCCAAGGGGCACCGTGTCTTCTCTTCGGCTGCTGGTCTCGGTTTAGCCCGTTCGTCAATATTTTCTTGCGGAAGAGATCTCTGTTAAGGGCGTCTTCAGCTGAGATATATAGCATTTGCAGGTCTTCTTTGGTATTTCTAAACCAGGGAATTGTGGTTTTGGGGTTTGAATCAAAAAAGTGAAAGATTTCTTTAGTTAACTTTCTTCCGTCCATTCTTTTCAGATGACCGTAAAATCGTGCCCGTCTTTTTCTGATTGTGTCGGTAATTTTCTCTATTTTGCTGTAGACTTCCTTGTTGGATCTCTTTTGATGGATTCCATTTCTGTACTTTGATCCCAAGATTCCTCTCACAATTTTGCGTTCTCTTTTCTCCAGTTCTTCAAGGAGTCCTTTGTTGGCATTTAGAGACAGGGTTTCGGCTGCATATAGAACTACTGGCTTCAGAACTGTTTCATAGTGACGTATCTTGGTGTTTTGGGAAAGGCATTTTTTGTTGTAGATTGTGCGGGATGTTTGGTAGGCTATTTCCAGTTTGCGTACTCGCTCCTGAAGTGCTTCTTTGTCCAGTCCATTTTTCATGATGATCTCACCCAGGTATTTGAATTTGTCTACTCGGGTGATGTCCCCGTATTTTGTATGGAGTTCTGGTGGAGCCTCTTTGATGTTAGTCATTACTTCTGTTTTCTCAAACGATATCTGCAAACCAGTTTGTTCGGCAATTTCCTTTAAAATTTCAACTTGAGCTCTAGCGGTTTCTATGTCGTTTGAGAAATCAGCAATATCATCGGCAAATGCTAAGCAGTCTGTTGCGATCCCCTTGGATTTGGTTCCTATTCTCAATGGACTGTAGTTGGTTTCCTGTAATCTCACCCGCCAGGTTCTGATGATCTTTTCAAGAACACAGTTGAAGAGTATCGGGGATAGCCCATCACCTTGTCGGACTCCTGTTTTGATGTCAAAGGAAAGCGAGAGACATCCGTGGAACTTCACCTTGGATTTTGTATCGGTCAGGGTGGCTCTAATTAATGCCAGCAGTTTCAAATCAACTCCAAATTCATTTAAGATGTTTAGCAGGACTTCCCGGTCAATGGAGTCGTACGCTTTCTTAAAATCCACAAAGACAGACACATACTGCTTGGACCTTAGTGTACAATATCTGATGATCGTTTTGAGATTTTGGATCTGTTCAGCTGTTGAGCGACCTTTTCTGAACCCTCCTTGGTATTATTATTATTATTATTATTATTATTATTATTATTATTATTATTATTATTATTATTATTATTATTATTATTATTCTTGCCCAAAATACGATTTTCTAATCCCATGCACGTATTCCACAAGATATTTGGATGTCAACACTGACGAAAGGCCCCAAAGTTATTACGATCACGACTTCGAAAATTGGCGTAGACTACAATAATGTCAATTAACCATCAATGCAATGCACATTTTTGAGAGTGGATATTAACTCAAATTCGGTTTTCATACCTCTTATTTTTGTGAACCTACTCTCCTGAAGTTTGGTCTTATAGCGTAATTGATTATGAATTATTTTTCTGCAAACAACCAAAAGGACATCTAGCTGACAGATTCTACATCGGCATCCTTCAGGTATGACGGAAGATAGTAACTACAACCCTTTGCAAACCTGAAGTGAGTAACTCGCAACTGAAGGTACGTGTGAATTTGTATATGATGGTGCTGCATTTAGAATGTTAAACTAGTAGAATTTCTTGTCATATTTTCTTTCCATGGAATTGCTTGTTGTGCTCTTGTTATAATAGTAGTAGTACTAGTAGTAGTACCAGGTGAGTTGGCAGTGCGGTTAGGGGCGCGCGGCTGTGAGCTTGCATCCGGGAGATAGTGGGTTCGAATCCCACTGTCGGCAGCCCTGAAGATGGTTTTCCGCGGTTTCCCATTTTCACACCGGGCAAATGCTGTGGCTGTACCTTAATTAAGGCCACGGCCGTTTCCTTCCAACTCCTAGGCCTTTCCTATCGCATCGTCGACATAAGACCTACCTGTGTCGGTGCGACGTAAAGCCACTAGCAAAGTAGTTATTGTTGTTGGCTAATTATGTTTTAACTTTACTGCATTATCACACTACTGTAAGTGATCATTGGCAACGGGATATATCCCAATTGCGATGTATCTGATAATAATAATAATAACAATAATAATAATAACAATAATAATAATAATAATAATAATAATAATAATAATAATAATAATAATAATAATAATAATAATAATAATAATAATAATAATAATAATGGCACTCTATATCGCATGGCATCTGTAAGAAATGTATTGACGACGAAAGTCCATTAGAGGAGCTCGAAAGCCAAGCGCGCTTGTAAGTAGGGCAGCCAATAAGAACAAGTGGTTAGGGACGCGCAGCTGTGAGCTTGCACTGAATATGGTTTTCCGTGGTTTCCTATTTTCCCACCAGATAAATGCTGGGGCTGTACCTTGATTAAGACCACGGTCGCTTCCATACCACTCCTAGGCTTTTCCTAACCCATCGTCACCATAAGACATATCTGTGTCGGTGCGACGTAAAGCAAATAGTTTTAAAAAACAAGTGATTTCGATTTATCTTCAATGGTTGAAATCTCCAATGAACCTAATCAATGTGGAGCCTAAAAGCAAAATAGCCTCCAAATACGAGGGCAAATCAATAAGTATCTGCAATTTTGCTCTAATTGTCTTTAGGTTGGTTCTATGGCGTTGTGTGCTCACAAGCCGCTAGACGGCACCGTTGTTTACGTCTGTGGTAGGTTTCAGCGTTATCAGGTCAGTACAGCTTGCGCTGCTGCGACACAGACATGGCCGCGACACTCTCTGTTTGCACCAAGGAAGAACAGCAGAACCATGGCTAACGTACGTATGGTTTGCCACGTCATCAATATTCACTGGTCTGTTATTCAGGATTATATCACGCAATTGTTCAATATTGGCATCAGTTACGGCTACAGATGGACGCCCGAATGTTTCCTTATCCTTCACGCTCTTGCGACTCCTTTTGAACTGTTAAATCCACTGGTAACACTACGCTGTGGCAAAACAATGTCCTCGTATTGTGCTGAGTCTTCTACCCTCACCAACATAAAACGGATTGCGGAACGCTACTCATCCTTGGTGCGAACAGAAAGTGGCGCGGCCATCTTTTCGTCGCAACAGCGCAAGCTGTACGGATCTGATAACGCTGAAACCTGCCACAGACGTAGACAACGGTGCCATCTAGCGGCTGGTGAGCACACACCGACACAGAGCCAATCTAAAGACAATTCGAGCAAAATTGCAGATATTTATTGACTTGCCTACGTAATAACAGGACGAGGCAGCATAACACATGAGGGGCTTTCCAAGATCCTCCCCGAATACAATCTCGATCATCAACGTCAAGTAGTAAATTCTGTCTTACATTCACGGGCGTGATAGAATGGTTATAATGCCGTACTCTTTTCTTCCAGTCATTAATGACCACCAACTGGGGAGAGCATAATTAACACATGCACCGAGCTACTTGGCCACGCGGTTAGGGTTCCGTCGGGTTATGGTGGGCTCGAATCCCACCGTCAGTAGCCCTGAAGATGGTTTACCGTGGTTTCCCATTTCCACTTCCGCCTGTACCTGAATTAAGTCGCCGAATATGTTCGATGTGTTAGTGTGACGTGAAGACACTGCAAAATATATTAATACATGCAGTTACACTTTATAATACAAAATAGTAAAGATATTCCAAGAAACGAAATATTACAAAAAAGGAATTTACCAATATACACTGCCGGCCGAAAGTTTCCGGACAAAACATATGTAGGCTACCCGCACAGATATGTTTAATGACAGAATATATTACTGCAACCTAGATTCCAAGGTTTTCGGACAACGGCGACGAGTTTATGTTCGACGTTCAGCATCGGAAGAAATGCATCCCACTCTATAACACCCACACTGAAACACGGAGGGGCTCTGTGATGGTTTCGGGTTGTCTCACATTCAGTGGAGTTGGTAGACCGCACCAAATGCAAGGGCCGATCCTCTCTGGACAGGAACGTGGGTTTGTCCTCCAACAAGACAATGACCACAGACACACGTCTCCCTATTGCATGAATTATCTGCGAAACAAAGAAGACTCTGGGGAATTGTTTCCAATGGAGTAGCCTCTCGCGAATCCTTGGACTTAAATCCAATTGAGCTGCTGTAGGAGGACTGGATCGGCAAGTCCGAAAAGAGTGTGGGTCTCTTGCAGAATGCCTGGCAAAGTATACCTGCGTCAGTGTTGGAAAAACGTGTTCTGAGAATGCCGAGAATAGTTAAAAGTGTGCTTACATGAGAAGAGAGTTTGATGTGTTCTGGGGATCTGTGAGAGTAAATGTGTACATATTGTCTATTTGCTGCCCTGATGTAATGTAAAATCGTAGTTTTATTGTAAAATATTAGATTTATAATATACATTTGTCAATTTCTTGCAGAGGTATATTGTTTTCATTTAACCTCAGTCCTTTTTTAACAGTTCAATGCTTGTCCGGAAACGTTTGGCCCGTAAACACTTCACGGACGTATTTTTTAATAGTTAAACAACTTAGACTTTTGTGGTATTTCCTATATATTCAATATTTCATTCTAAGATGACTCCTCAGGCATATTCCTACAACTAGCGGAATGCACCTTCTTTGTTTTTGCCTTATGCAGATCTCCTTTCCTACATCCCTCTGATAATATTACATAGCTGTTCTCTTTTCCATGGTTTCTTCAATTCTTTACTTCATAGCTTAATAAGAACGTAAGCTTCAAGTTGATTTTCAATTTCCCTATACCATATTAACTTTACAGCATAAAATGCATCGATCTTCCTTATTTCGTGCCTTATGGCTTTAATCTTATATACACATTAACCACCAAACTGATCCTCTCATTTCCCTTTTCGTTAACATATCAATTCTTACAGTCCACAGCCTGTTTCCAGTCATTCGACCGGGTCAGGAATGTAGTGAATAAAGCCCCCAACTAGAGGCGAGGATAGCAACTGTGCCGGCTGCCGAAGCCTGTCGCACGCCTCTGGGACAATGATGAATGTCTGACAGATGAAATGATATTGGTCAGCGTTGCTCGAATGAAAACTGACAGAGAAAACCGGAGTACACCGGGAGAAACCTGTCCCGCCTCCGCTTTGTCCAGCACAAATCTCATATGGAGTGACCGGGATTTGAACCACGCAACTCAGCATTGAGAGGCTGGCGCGCTGCCGCCTGAGCCACGAACGCTCCTTCCTTATTGTAATATTTTAAATTATGTTACGAAATTCTGCTGATGCGACAGCGGTGTGTCATTGTTTTCGGCTTCTCATCGAGACAACCGTGTTTCGAATCCCAATAAATGAATGTGGGATTTTCAAAATGAAATCTCTACGCTCTGTGATCCCCACGTTATCAACAGGGTCGCTGAACTACCGGCCTTACTTTGCATCTCATACTTCCAAAACGTTCCAAATGAGTTTTATAGGACGGCTTGTTTTAAAGCAGTCGTCATGTCTGATAAAATATCTCCGTCCCCTTAGCTATGTGATCAGCGTGGCAACTTTCGATTCAGAGGGCCCCGGGTTCGACTTCCAGCCTCGTCGGTGATTTTAGCATCGCCTGGTTAATTCCTCTAGTTGCGGTACTGGGTGTTTGTGTCGATCGTAATACACACTTATACACCACAGAAGCACGCAGTAGTAAGTGTATTCCTCTACTTAGTGTCTACGCCAGGAAGGGCACCTACCCGTAAAACTGGACTTAATCCAAATGCAGTGGTGACGTGAAATAAGGGAGAAAAAGTTACGGAATGAAGAAAGTAACCTACAATCTGCTTTTACGCCCCACCGACACAGATAGGTCTTATGACGACGATGGGTGAGGAAAGGGCTAGGAGTGGGAAGGAAGCAACTGTGGCCTTAATGAAGGTACAGCCCCAGCATTTGCTTGGTCTGAAAATGCGATAACCAGGGTGAAACATCTTCAGGGCTACCAACAGTGGGGCTCGAACCCACTATCTCCCGAATACAAGCTACGTGATCCAAACCGCGCAGCCTGTTGCTCGGCGAAAGTGAAGAGTAGGACTATTCTCAGGATTTGAAAGGGAGGGTTTTACGCGACAAACAAGTGTAGTAGACAGATTTCGCTACAACAGTCCAAGCATGAGATAGTGAAAGCTCAACACATGGTTGTCTGTGAGACATTCTACTGCAGAGGCCCACCAACAAATCTTACCTGATGTACTGATTATAGCAAGCCCGGTGGGATTTCTAGAGAAACGAGTTTTCTAAGGGTCCTTTTTTTTCAAGCCAATCAATTTCCTCGAATCAAGTCTCTTGCACCTGCCTAGGCCAAACATTTCTTTCACCCTTTATTAGGGCTAATTACGTTACTGGTGGAGTACTTTCACCTGGAGTCACCTGCATGCTTTCCATCTATTCACTGACGAATTACAGTATATACTCTGTTTATCGGAAACACTGACACGAAGTACGTCGCATGGCATATTTACATTTGAAGCATTACTACAGTCAATGCTTTCTGTTTCGGAGGAAATACTTCGCCTCTTCCCAAAGAAGGGTTATGACATACCAGTGGTTACTGAAACGTAATATTTTAAACAAAACTCGCAGATGAGAGACGGCAGACGACGCAATGTCGCCTGCCCGCTTGCTCCAGCACGGCTTCACTAGTAAACCAAGATTCTTAGCGGGGAAAATGATGGGGTCCGCCTCTGTGGTGTAGTGGTTAGCGTGATTAGCTGCCACCCCTGGAGGCCAGTGTTCGATTCCCGGCTTTGCCACGAAATTTGATAAGTGGTACGAGGGCTGGAAGGGGGTCCTCTCCGCCTTGGGAGGTCAACCGAGTAGAGGTGGGTTCGATTCCCACTTCCGCCATCCTCGAAATGGTTTTCCGTGGTTTCCCACCTCTCTTCCAGGCAAATGTCGGGATGGTACCTAACTTAAGGCCAAGGCCTTCCTTGTCTATCCCTTCCAATCTTCCCCCCCCCCCCCCCCACAAGGCCCTGTTCAGCATAGCTGGTGAGGCCGCCTGGGCGAGATATTGGTCCTCCTCCCCAGTTGGATCCCCCGAGCTAAAGTCTCATGCTCCAGGACACTGCCCTTGAGGCGTAGTGGTAGTATCCCTCGTTGAGTAGGAGGCAAAAACAACAGATTAACAACAAAATGAAGAAGGAAATGATGGAATGCATTTGGTCGCATGCGTATCAGAAGCTTCAGATGTAATTTATACAAGTTTTAAAAATTCGATACTTTCATTTTAGAACGTATTTTTTCGGTTATTATTTAAAAATGTTGTCACGCATGTTATTGGAATCCTAGAGGCCCACGGAAATAATTGTTACTACTCGTCTACTGGGTAAAGACTGAATTTCTAAGCGCTTCATCACAACCAACTTATTTCCCAAGTCGCAGTGGTGTTTTGAGCTATTTCACACAACAAGAATGTTACTTTTTTTTAATTAGATTTTACTGTGAAGCATCCTATTAATAGCCCACATATTCACAAATATATAGTTGTTCACAAGGTAAATAATTAATTACACCGAGTAAAAGGGAGCAAACTACTGAACGACTTTGCTGCGGAACTTAGAGAAGAAAAACATATGTGCGCAATCGTTCAGCGAAGCTTCACTGCTGCACATCAGCTCACGTAACACAGCGTAGGCCTAATTCGTATGTCTGGCGGATACGATAACACAGCCATCCAGGTGGCAGATTCTTTTGAAGTTGTTTATAGCTGCATTATGGAAGTGCTGTTACTGTTGTTGAGTCTGTTATCATCGTCAGTGCTATGTATCATAACTGCTGCAATTCAGAACGTGGACAGTCTGAGAGGAAAAGTTAAAGCGAAATTCATATTTGATGGTTACGTCGAAACGAATGAAACATAACATAATTCAATTCCTGTACAAGGAAAATGCTTTGACCGGGAGAACTGTCACGATGCGTGCTTGTGTTCCACGACAACGTACGTCCACACGCTACCAAGGCAACAACGGAGAGTCTGCGCTGTCTTCGCTGGGGTCTTATGGAGAACCCGCCTTACATCCAAGATCTCTTCCCTTGTGACAGTCACGTATTAGGTCTATTGAAGAAGGGGGGCTCTGAAGTGCTTCGTAACCCTGCGGAACAATGCTTCAACCAGCCGAGTGAGTTGTCCGTGCGGTTAGGGTCGCGCAGCTGTGAGCTTGCATTTGGTACATAGTGAATTCGAATCCCACCATCCACAGCCCTGAAGATATTTCCATGGTTTCCCATTTTCACACCAGCCAAATTGCTGAGGATGTACCTTATTTAACACCACCGCCGCTATCTTCCCAATGTTAGCCCTTTCCCATCCCCCAGTTGCCGAAAGCCTTCGATGTGTTAGTGCAACGTTAAAGAAGGAGCAAAAAAAAAAAAATAGTGGTTCACTCATTGTGAAGAGTGTTCAGTCTTGAACAGTGATCAATTAACGTGTGTTCAATTTATTGGTAATAATTATTTTACAGTAAAATCAACGTTAGTGTTGTAATTGTAGTGTTGAAAGACAGCTGAGCGCTTGGAGCAGTTATCTGATGATCACGTACAATGATCTCGCATATGCACGGTGCAAATATACCAATAGTTTTACAGTCGAACCTCGATATCTCGAACCTCCATTACTTGAATTTTCAGTATCTCGAAGTAACTTCAACTTCCCGGACGTTTCTCCTATTCTTCATGTGTATTTATTTCTCTATTACTCGAAATTTGGTTGTACGAATTTCTCGATTTCTCGAAGCAAACGTTCCGTCCCTTGAAGCAAAAAAATACTCTGTAACTCGAATTTTGTACAACATTGACTGTGCAACACAGCATTCGTACTTTGTGAGGAACACTTAACAAGTAAAGAAGGGCTTACATTGATGCTGGGAGCTAATGTGACGGGAACCAAAAAACAAACTTCTAGTGATCGGAAAATCGGCGAAGCCTCGTAGTTTTTCGGGTGCGAATTCATTACCGGTCACGTACGAAAACAGCCCTGGGAGTCGTAGATGACAAGCTGCATTTACGAATATTGGCTGCGTGGTTTCGAACCTACATACAAAGTCAGTGTTTCCCACAGCAATACATGTTGTTGAAAAGTATACGGCAGAAAAGAAGGGTAACAGTAAAAAACAGAACCGACCAACGAATTTTTTCCAAAGGTGTTAACGGAGGTATGTTTATTGTTTCACTACTTCATGTACTGTATTCTATCTTCTAAAATGTTACTTTAATAAGGGTCATAATTAAAGCAATGCAGTAAAGTACGTGTTTGTTAGTATATTTTTAAATAATGTAAAAAATACTGCATTTAGTATAAGCCCGTAGATAAATATGATTTAATTACACGCTATATATATATATATATACAAAAGCGGTATTCTCTATATCTGGAAATTTCGATATCTCGAAATAAAATTTAGCTCCCGATGTGATTCGAGGTACCGAAGTTCCACTATATTTTAAACTTATCTAACATACTTTACACTAAAAGCGAGATTTTGACAACACGAACCCAGTTCTAAGCTATAAAACCTACTTTACTAACACGTACAGTATATGATTGGATTGACGGTGGGTGCTAGTGGAACGATACCGAGGAGCCTTTTTGCAAACATCTGCAAAATGCTAGGCAACCCTAATAATACCATAAAAGATATTGCAATCTCAGCAGTTAAGGGATCTGTCGCGATTTTACGGAACCACTTATATGCCGCATAACAATGTGTTATTTTCCCCTCACCTCTTTTCTAATTTGCGTATCCTTTATCAGCAATTGTATAACCATATTTTGTGTCTTTGTTATGCTTTGTCCCTGTGGCAGTCTTGATAATTTTCAGGAAGCTGATAAATACAAAATAATATAGACTATCATATTATTAGGGTTTTGACCCACTGGCACAGACTCCGTGCGGCACTGCGACAGACCTGTGGCGGGTCCACGAGACTGTTCCGCGTGCTAATGTCATGGCGTAATTTCGAGAGATGAAATTAGTTTTAACTCAAGAGATATTCGAGATACAGTAAATCTTTGGCATCTTTGGATATTAGCGTGATGTACTGCGAAATGTTCTAGTGGACAGACACAAAAATGGCAGCGCATCCACGACAGAGAGTAAGTGAAATAGAATCTTTACATGAAAGTGATGATGATTAAAATTCTCTCGGTGAAAGGGACAGCGAAGTGTTAGCTCTAGCTCTGAAGATGACGGGGAAAACTGCATCAAAATTGAAGAGAATAAGGAGGAGGAAATGAAATGGCGTGTGACTTTCAGTGCCGCGAGTGTCCGAGGACAAGTTCGGCTCGCGAGGTGCAGGTCTTTTGATTTGACTCCCGTAAGCGACCTGCGCGTCATCATGAGGATGAAACTATGATGAAGACAACATATATACACAGCCCCGTGCCAGCGAAATTAACCAATGGTGGATACATTCCCCACCCTGACGGGAATCGAACCCGGGAACCCTGTGGCCAAAGGCCAGTACGCTAATGAGTTAGCCATGGAGCCGGACGATTAGGAGGAATTAAAAAGAGAAGGAGCGCGTGATAACGACAGGAGGAAGATTACCACACCTTTTCGACACTAGCGGTGATTGGGAATTAGAAGTAGGGGGCAAAATAATTTACAGACAACCAAGAGTACCGGAAGTCTGGGAAATGGAGTTTGGGGTAGATAAAAATAAATTGAAACAAAATGGCCACAGAATGATTAGGTTTCGATCCTTTCTGAGGTAATTTCGACACAGAAGTAAAGGTTGACAATTTAACAACTTAGGTGCGGTAATAATAGTTGTTTGAGATTTTGTTTCAATACTATACAACAAAATTTTAACCAAAGGAACAATTACGTATGTGCGCAACCAAGGTGATTTGCCACCAGATACTAATCATGCTTCTACATGCTGCTGCGGGAGTCTCCACAACTTTTTGTGGCACTGAAAAATCGATTAACTGCGACAAAGGACATTTTGTGTGTATTTCTGCTAAGTATTTCTTTTAATATTTAAAGAAATTAAAGGAAAGAATTGGGTAATAGATATCAGGTTTTGTATAAATTGCTTTTTTTTAATAACTCCTACATTTAGGTGGGTAAAATGGAATAAAAATATTTTTTCTCCACAAAGTGGTAAGGGCAACTGCCTCCACCCACCTCTAATAATCGCCGCCACCGCTTCTTTGAACTATTAAATGGACTGAAATACGCAATCTATCATGTAATATTATGTTTTCGAAATATATATTGTATTTTAAAAATTAAACGCGTGCTAAATATACAATTTCTTACGGAATGTAGTAGAAGGAAAATATCCTCGCCTCAACGCACATTTGATGTTCCAACAATGTCTGCCTCATATTTCTGTATCGTTTATAATGGAAGGTGGAATATTACTTAGTACGAAGTTTTAGTCATGCATGCCATTAGTATATAGCACAAACTAGGAATCACACAGTTTGGACGGCCTGTGTAACGACAGTGGCAGAGCGATGCTCTGATGTCTTAATTGATCACCTTACGAAGTTTCACTGCAATCTCTGTAGTCCAACCCGATGTTGTGAACACCTTGCTTCACGTTTACAAGGAGCGTCACTACACAATACGAAGTAGGACGGAAACATTCGTATATTTTGTATATAAGATTTATCTACTTACGGATGAGGTGGACCGAGGTCTCTCCACACTTGTTACGAAGTAAATGGCGCTCACTCGTAAAGATCGCTGTCGTTGTCGGAGAGATAATGGTTCGGTGGAGGAGAATGACTTATTTCCGTTTCAAGATACGACTCTTGAGAGGCAGAGGACGCCATAACCGGAAGTTAAGAAGAGTGGTGGCTGAGTGATTACTTGGAAATAATGTAGCCTTGCGGTTCAAAAGCAGAGACGATTTCCCGATGCTTAGATGAGTTGTTGAATGTGGAGTGCAGCAGCGAATATAAAGCAATGTCTACAAGCATTGAGAAGCGGAGGTCAGCTGGTAATCTCATTTCACAGTGTGTCCTTGCTGATCTCAGGAGGGGCGAACGCTGATAATTAGCTTCATTTATGTCCGGCTCCAAGGCTAAATGGTTAGCGTCACAGGGGTCCCGGGTTCGATTCCCGGAAGGGTCTGGAATTTTAACCATCATTGGTTGATTTCGTTGGCACGGGGGCTGGGTGTATGTCGTCTTCATCATTATTTCATCCTCATCACGACGCGCAGGTCGCTTACGGAAGTCAAATCAAAATACCTGCACTTGACGAGCCGAACATGTCCTCGGACGCTCCCGGCACTAAAAGCCCTACGCGCCATTTCATTTCAGCTTCATTTAGTCTATTCAGTCACCATGTACATTATAATGCACATCGGTATTACTGTATCCGTTTAGAAAATATTTGGTGCAGTGCGACCGTTGAGTCACAATGTGCATTGAGATGCACATCTTCTGTGTCACTACTGAGTAACTTGGCCCGACATCTGGCGAATTTACCGGCAAAATACCAGGAATTGCTCCGCTGCGTAGTTGCTGTTTATGACGTCAGCAAACAGTGTGTTATCTGAAGGCAAATTTCCGCTATAATACGTGAGTATTGAAGTTCATACAACATTATATTCTAAAGAAAATAGATTAATATGCTAGGAAATGTTAAATATACTGCAGATAATTAGTTTATTTCACTCTGATTTTTATAAAGTGGGATGTACATTCTAATGTACATTGTGCCTCAAAGGTTGGCTTGCACCAACAGTTGGTTGGAATATAAAAGGTTTTTTTTTTGCTAGTTGCTTTACGTCGCACCGACACAGATAGGTCTTATGGCGACGATGGGACAGGAAAGGCCTAGGAGTTGGAAGGAAGCGGCCGTGGCCTTAATTAAGGTACAGCCCCAGCATTGAATATAAAAGGGATGCCAAAGTATCTGGTGTACCAGAAAAGAACGTTCTGGACCTGGTTCACTTCAGCCAACACAAAGGTGAATCCTTGATCCTCTCTCAAAAAGTGCTGCCTAAAAAGAGGGGCCGCCCAAGTGCCAATGCAGAGCGTGATGTACCAGAAGTGAAGAGATACAAGCAAACTGAGCAGCATCCAATCAACGAAGTACGTTTGGATCAAATTAACCACATGCCAGGGTTTGATGACAAAATATTTGCATCAAGATGCAAGGCTTCAGAATGCAACAACAGAACGCACTACTTGTGCCCAAAATCTCAAGTTCACCTTTGCATGAAGAGGGAACGCAATTGCTTCCAGAGTTATCATACTCCATAAATCTGTAGAGGAAGAAAGTTTTTTATTCTTCAGGCACGGTTTCTGTGCTATTGACTAGTGTCTCCAGTAAACTACAATGCAATTCTAGGCGCTGAATTGCCAATACCAAACTTTTGTGTTACTTCTTGGCCATTTTCCAGAAATTTTCTTTCCTTTTTCTTTTGTGGTACAGTTTTAGTAATGTTATTTTGTGATATTCTTATTTAGAATCTTTGGTATATTGCTTTGGAACTTATTTTATGACTAATTTACATAACATTTACTTGGATAGATTGATTAAAACTACTTACTTACTTACTTACTTACTTACTTACTTACTTACTTACTTACTTACTTACTTAGTTAATCCGGTCCTCTTGTACCATGAGGTGTCGAGGATACGAGAGATCTCCATCTACTCCTATCTCCGGTAATGGCAACGGCCTCTCGTACCGGCAGTCCCCTCTCCTGCAGTGCTTCTCTAATCCCCTCCTCCCATGTCTTCCGTGGTCTTCCGCGAGCCTTCCTTCCTTCCACTCTCACCTCCCTCATTAACCTCGGCAAGCGGTCTGTCGACATTCGGTGGACATGGCCAAACCATCTCAATTGATATTCTTGGATGGTTTTCTCCAGTGGCTTCATATTCAGTACTTTCCGGATGGCTGTATTCCTGATCTTGTCTCTCCTGGTTTTGTCCTCTACTTTCCGGAGGTACCTCATCTCTGCCGCCTGGATTCTGCTCTTGGTTCTTTCTGTTAGCACCCAGGATTCGCAGCCATAGGTCAATGTGGGAATAAAGGTGGATTTGTAAACGGCTAATTTTGTGCCCTTTGGGATCTCCTCCTTGTTAAGGAAGTTTGTTCGGATGACATTAAACAAGCGCCCTGCTGTTCCTATTCTTTCTGTTATTTCCTCCTCCATCTTCCCATATGAGCTGATGATTGAGCCAAGATACTTGAACTTGGTGACTTGCTCTAATGATTTACTATCGACCATGATACAGTGTCTCTCCTCATTCCTGCTGATAACCATAGTCTTTGTCTTGTCCACATTCACCTCCATACCTTTTTCCTTAAGCTCTTCCAACCATACATTGATGTTGTGCTGCAGGTTTTGTTCCCTGGAGGCAACAACAATCAGGTCATCAGCAAATGCCAGGTCAGAAAATCGTACTGGTCGCATGAGATAATTTCCGACCGTCAATTTCTTGATTCTCTCATGACACAGCTTCATAATATGGTCGAGGTATACGATGAAAAGAAGAGGGCTAAGACTGCAGCCCTGCCGGACTCCTTGTCTCGTAGTGAACTCTGCCGACCTCACATTTCCTGTCCGCACGTAATTCCGACAGTTCTTATACAGACTCATGATTGAACTGCAAAGTGACTTGCTAACTCCATACTCCTTTAGGACTTTCCAGAGTTTGGACCTCGGGACTCTGTCAAATGCCTGTTTCAGGTCAATAAAGGCAGCATGAAGGGTCTTGTTCTTTTCCAGTAGCTTTGCACTGGCCATCCTAACAGTAAATATGAGATCTTGCGTGCTTCTATTTGGGCGGAAGCCATACTGGGCTTCAAGTTTAGCCTCTACCTCCTTTCTTAATCTAGTCTCCAGGATCTTTGAGAAGACCTTCCCAGGCACTGATAACAAGGATATGCCACGGTGATTACTGCACTCTCGATTGTCTCCTTTCTTAAAGATGGGGACGATGACTGCTACTTCCCAATCTCTAGGTACCCTTTTGGTTCTCCAGGCCTCCACCATAATCTTGAATAGAAAGTTTTTTGCTTTCTTTCCCAAGTTCTTAATCATTTCTGGGGCGATTCCATCATGTCCTTGGGCCTTCCCATTCTTCAGTTGTTTAATAGCCAACTGCATTTCATTTATCCTTAAGTCCTCTCCTTCTTCTTGTTCTCCTTCTCCCCCCGTCTCCTCTCTTTCCTCACTTGACCATGGGCTGTCTTCATTCTCATTTCCATTCAGTAAATCATTAAAATATTCTTTCCATCTCTCCATTATTTCTTTCTCTTCTGTTAAGATTTTCCCTTCCTTATCTTTTATAAACTTTAGAGGGCATTGTTTCTCCTTTCTCATGTTTTTCAGTGCTCTATACAACAGCTTCTGGTTCTCTTTATAATTTTTCTCCATTCTTTGTCCGAATTCTTCCCAAGACTGTCTTTTCGCTGTTTTCACTAGGACTTTAACCTTTCTTCTTTGATAATTACACATCTCATGGTCCTCAGCATCCTTGCTTCTTAAGTATTTCTTCCACATTTCCTTTTTCTTTCTTACTTCTTCCTTGATATCATCATTCCACCAGCTTGTTCTTTTCTTGTACTCCCCCACCTTTGTTGTTCCACATACTTTACTTGCCACTTCTAATAGTATCTTCTTGAACATGTTCCATTTTCCCTCCAGGTCCATTTCCTCGATCCTCTCCTCTGTCCTCTGACACTCCTCCTCCACTCCCTGTGTGAACTGCTCCTGTACCTCCCTGTCCTCTCTTAACTTATACACCTTAATCTTTTCTTGCTTCTTGTTCTTAGGTTGTTTCCTCTGTACCTTTGCTGTTGTTTCCATTGTTGTTATCAAGAGAAAATGGTCACTTCCTATTTCATAGCCACGGTATACTCGACAGCCTGTCACCTTCTGGAGGTGATCTCTCTTCACTAACACATAATCTATGATGGAGCGCTCATCTCGGCTGGGTTCCTCCCTCGTGTACATATGTATCATCTTATGCGGAAAAATGGTGTTCACTGCGACGAGATTATTGGCAATGCAGAAATCAACAATCCTCTCACCATTGTTGTTAACCACAGGCTCACCATGCCGGCCAACAGCTCCGCAACTTCCCTCTGGCTGGTTTCCGACTCTGCCGTTGAGATCTCCTAATACAATGATTTCCCCTCGAGTGTCATCCACCACATTCTGTAGCTCTTCGTGGAACCTATCCTTCTCCTCCTTTCTTACATCATCGTTCACTCCGTAAACCACAATAAATGTCATCAGCTCCATCTCCGGTTCTAATCGTATGCTGACCGTTAGAATTCTATCCGTGTGGAATTTCCATTCCTGAATCTTGTTTCTGAAGTTCTTGTGGATCAGTAGTGCTACTCCTGATTTGGCCCTTAATATGATGCTAACTCCACTATAAATGAGCACATGATCGTTCACCATTGTATCCACCCCTTGACCTTTCTTTTTTGTCTCTGCCAGTGCCAGCACTACAAGTCTTGCTCTCTCGAATTCTGCCACTAATTCATTCTCCTTTCCAGCTAATCCTCTTATATTCCATGTTCCAAATCTCATAATCCTTTTTCCTCGCCATGTTGCCATCGGGTTCAGCAGTCCAGTGTATCACCCGTTTTGACTTTTCATGGGAGTTATTTCGGGCATGTGAGATATGGGCCCACAGTGCCTATAGGGCAGTGA
The DNA here is from genome assembly GCF_040414725.1 of Anabrus simplex. Taxonomy (NCBI): domain Eukaryota; kingdom Metazoa; phylum Arthropoda; class Insecta; order Orthoptera; family Tettigoniidae; genus Anabrus; species Anabrus simplex. Next base: position 41,341,727 of record NC_090266.1, on the reverse strand, counting down.
GGGGGCTGCCCTATTTTGGCCTCTGCCCCTGCCATGCTGAGACTTCAGGACTGATGGTGTTCTCATTCCCTACTCCCTGAGACAAAGATTTTCTTCCTTCAGGACCTACAGCTGAAGGTCTGTCATTCAGTCTGCCCCTCATCCTCGACCTTACCGGCAAGGGTGACCCTGCCAGGACCCGAAGCTCCCGCCGGCATCGCTCTCGGGATCACTGAGGCACGCAAGCCTCCCCACCACGTCAAGGTACCAGACCATGGGGGAGGCTGATTAAAACTAAACAAATAATATTGACTGTCTCTTGTGACTCGAAGGTTGCAGAGTACAATGTACAGTACAATGCACATTAAAAATCTCGAGAACTGCTCCACATAGGTGTTCCAAGCTCAGATATAATTAATTACAAGGTTTCATTTAGCAAGTGTACCAAATTTTAGAATTTTTGGCCGATTAGAAGAAATGCGTGACTTAAAGTGTTGAATTCTGCATATACTAATATAACACAAACCATTCTATGCAACCAGTTGGAAATATATGTTTATCATTGGAAGAGCACTCCAACGAACCACACGACAACAGATTTCCACATTTATTAAACGTAACTGACCAGGGCTACTCAAATTTCTCAGCGTGCAACTTTCAAATAGAATATTAACAATTTTAGTTATTTTCTATATTCACTACTTCTACTTCTTCTCTTCATCCCCCTCTTAATTCTAATGCTGCAGCCTCAGGATGGATACTGTTGGTTCCATTCCTCTTACTCCTCACCAGCACTATCAAGCATTTTGCTGTTCTATCCGTCGTAATCTGGGTACAGTTCCGACTTGTCAGTTCAACTTCCTTCTTCCGTATATGACAAAACGTCTATTCTGTTTTATAATTTTAACGACTCTCGTTAACTTTTTTTAGTTTTCGTCCTTTTTCCTGCGTCATGTCAAGGAAGGACGGAACGTGGCATTATTTCCGTTAATACAAGAGAAGGAGCTCAGGTGACAGTGCGCCGGCCTCTCACCGCTGGGTTCCATACTTCAAATGACAGATTTGTGCTGTACAAAGCGGAGGCGGGACAGGTTTTTCTCCGGGTACTCAGTTTTCTCTGTTATTTTTCATTCTAGCAACACTCTGCAGTAACATTACATTTTATCTGTCAGGCGTTAAGCATTGCCCCAAAGAAGTGCGACAGGCTTCGACAGCCGGCACGATTTCTATCCTCGTCGTTCCCTCCGTTCCTGACCCGGTTCAATGACTGCAAATAGGCTGTGGATTTTCATTTTCTCACAAGGGGAAGGACGACCACTGTCATCATCTTGTAATAATTATGACTTACCTTAGTGAGAAGCCAGGGACTCGCAGTCACGGGACTGATTCCTGTGCCTTCAGGTAATACACGAGAGTGCCTAATGATCACATCAGTACATTTTTAACATGCTAATGAACAGCTTTCGAGGCCAAAAGTCCATCATCATCATCATCATTGTGACATTTGGACGAGGCCTCCTCTATTGATGGTTCACTAATCTAACATTTTTTTCAGTGTCATCTAGCGGCGAAATTTTGAACTTTATACTACGAGTACTACGATTGACCTTTTACTCAGCCTGCCAATAGGATTTTAATTAAAGGGTACAGATCTCCGCACATGGTTATGATGGTGTTTATGGGTTGTAGTAAGGATGTAAATGAGAGGGCATATAAGTCTCTGGTAAGACCCCAACCAGAGTATGGTTCTAGTGTATGGGAGCCTCACCAGGATTACCTGATTCATGAAATGGAAACAATCCAAAGAAAAGCAGCTCGTTTTGTTCTGGGTGATTTCCGACAAAAGAGTAGCGTTACAAAAATGTTGCAAAGTTTGGGCTGGGAAGTCTTTCGAGAAAGGAGACGAGCTGCTCGACTAAGTGGTATGTTCCGAGCTGTCAGCGGAGAGATGGCGTGGAATGACATTAGTAGACGAATAAGTTCGAGTGGTGTCCTTAAAAGTAGGAAAGAACACAATATGAAGATAAAATTGGAATTCAAGACGAAAAGTCGGGGCAAATATTCGTTTATAGGGAGGGAAGTTAGGGATTGGAGAAACTTACCAAGGGGGATGTTTTTTTTTACTAGGGGCTTTACGTCGCACCGACACAGGTAGGTCTTATGGCGACGATGGGATGGGAAAGGCCTACGAGTGGAAGGAAGCGGCCGTGGCCTTAATTATGGTACAGCCCCAGCATTTACCTGGTGTGAAAATGGGAAACCACGGAAAACCATCTTCAGGGCTACCGATAGAAGGGAGATGTTCAATAAATTCCCAATTTCTTTGAAATCATTTAAGAAAGGGCTAGGAAGACAACAGATAGGGAATCTGCCACCTGGGCGACAGTCCTAAATGCAGATCAGTATTGATTGATTGATACGTCGGCCGGCTGGCGGCTCAATGTATACCTACATAAAGTAACCCTTAACTACAGTTGCCGGAAGAAGACATTTCATTTGTGCTATAACGTAAAGCTTAATTTTAAATTACATAGGACTCTTCTCTGGTTACTGTAGGGGCCAATATTTGGCTACAAACTTCTAAAAGGAGTTACCGAATGTTCACCCTAGTTTCTTTCACTGCGAGTACGATTATTCAAAATTTAACTTTATGTAAACATTTTCGACTTTAGTTTTCTCTTCCCCTAGTTGCAGTTCAGAATAGGCTTATCCTCCGCATCGATGGGCATATTTGTCCCATTAGATTTTTCTATCATATCATTCGGGGATGCTCAGTAATATTTCTATATCCTGCTCACTTTGTGTTTCTGGACTTTCCTAAATTTAAATCTTCCTTTTGATTTTATTTAATATCTGCTACGGACATTTTTTTAGTATGAGCTCTGCTACTCGGCTATGTTCTGTTTTCAGGAAATCTCTTCCCTATGTGTATGGTGAGTCTGATGAAAGGGTGAAGAGCATTGGCACGGTGCTTCATGTGTATCAAGATGAACTTGGTCTGTTACTTCCCAGAGGTCCGAGAGCACAAACTTGTTAAATAATTTATCTAGTTTTAAGGACAGATTTATTACAGTACTGTTAAAACTTGCTGTCATTACATTGTTAAACAAAACAAAGGGAAAGAGGATAAAAACACACACACACACAAAAGAAATGATAGCGCGGGCTTTATTGGCCTATATTTGATCCTATTGCTTTGATGCACTCTTATTACCACGTCTAGCCCCTTAGTCTCTGCTGTTTGTTTTATCCCTCAAACTGCCTGCCAATAATATATTATTATTATTATTGACGATATGCTTAACGATGCACCGACACAGATAGGTCTTATGGCGATGATGGGATAGGAAAGGCCTAGGAGTGCGAAGGAAGCGGCCGTGGCCTTAATGAAGGTACTGCCCCAGCATTTGCCTGGTGTGAAAATGGGAAACCACGGTAAACCATTTTCAGGGCTGCTGACAGTGGGGTTCGAAACCACTATCTCCCGGATGCAAGCTCACAGCTGCGCTCCTCTAACCGCAAGGCCAACTCGCCCGGTATTATTATTATTATTATTATTATTATTATTATTATTATTAATGCTGTTGGCTTCACGTCCCACTAACTACGTTCAAGGTTTACGGAGACGCCGAGGTGCCGGAAGTTTGTCCCGCAGGATTTCCTTTGCGTGCCAGTAAATCTACCGACAAAAGGCTGACGTATTTGAGCACCTTCAAGTACCAACGGACTGAGCCACGATTGAATCTATCAAGTTGGGGCCAGAAGACCAGCGCCTCAACCGTCTGAGATATTCAACCCGGCTTCTTCCTCTTATTATTATTACTATTCATTTTACCACACTGATTGCCGTTCTCCATTTTCCAATATTCCGCCTTCAACCCATTTACCCTTCCTTTTTCAATTCACAACGTCCTTGGCAAAGAATATTGTTTTTATTCTTATAATGGGACATTCTTGTGGTTATTTCGTCCTTCAGCCTGTTCAATATGACATGTACGTCCACTTGCGATCTCCTTTTCTCGTAAATTCGTATATTTTGTTATGTTTAGCTCCATAAATCCATTTCTTTCTTGACATCTGCGGATATTTCTGGATATGCCATAAACAAACTTCATAGCTATCGCTGGAAACTGGGTAATAGCGTCATTCCTAGCACACAATCTCCTGAAATACTTTTATGATCGAAGCACCGTTACTCTACTCTCGTATTAGCTGTGAATAACATAACTAAAGTAATTTTGACATTTTATGTGTCCACAGCTAACTGAATACGATATCGATAAAAGACGATAAATGATCAATAGCCTTCTTGTAAGCAGCCCTATCTACATTTCAGAGTATACCACGTAGAGAGCGAGGGAGATGAACTGATATTTTGAGTGAGGGCAGTCCATGACCGGGAGGAGTCAGTTTTCGCATAATAAAGAATACAATCTCAGTGCTTGCAGGTCCAATCACGAAGCCCGACGTGTCAGCTGTATAGTCGACCCGACGCAAAAGTTTTCACAGGGTCCTCTCACCATGCAAGCAAAGAGTGGAGCAATAACATCCTCCGAAGATCTAGATTTTCGTAGACGATATGCTTCTATAAAATACAGTATAATATTTTCATTTACAAAGCAATATATATATATTGTCTACCTTAAGGTACCTTAAGGTGCAGCACGTTCTTTCCGCCAATCAGTGCCCCTCTTTAGTGTTCATGAATGTGGAACAATTTTAAACTGTATTTGTTCATATTGTTCATATGATGTTACAAAATTCTGAAGCCAAGCTTTTCCACAAATTAAACACATCACCTGAGTTGGTGAATGAAACCACGATCCTCCAGGGCATTTGGTATACCTGGCTCCCCTACATTTTATAACCCAGTTGACATTTTTATATAGAACCTCACTCCCGCATCACGGACACGTATCCATAAATTATGGTAGCGGGGACATCCACGTCAGCTAACGCTGTCCCGATGCATGAGCCGATTGCTAAATTGAATTCGAATGTCAGTCCAGCAACCCCGTCGCTCCATCACCGGTATTCATGGAACAACACCTGTATCGCAATATATGTAAACAGTTTCTGCCTCTAAAAGATAAATTATTAGAACCAGAACACAGTTTGATATCACTGGATATCCAATCACCTTAATTTTCACGTGTCATGGCAGAACATAGGAGCAGATATCAAGTGCCACTACGATGTTACTACACATTACGCATAGCCGCAGGAACTTACTAGGCCTATTCATTCTTCCTAAAAACCAGAATAATCGATCTCTCGTGTAAGAGCGCTATCGGTTCCAGATTGTGGCCCACGAAACGTGTTGGCTACGGCTACGCGTAACAGTAAGCTGGCATTTGGGAGGTACTGGATTCGAGCGCCACCGTCGGCAATCCAGAAATGGTTTTTCGTGATTTCTCATTTTCAGACCAAACAAATGTCAGGGCAGTACCATAATGAAGGCAACTGATGCTATCTTCCCAATTCACGCCCGCTTTCATATTATCATCATCATCATCAGTGACGCGACAGCCCTTTGTGGGCTTGGCCTTCTGAAGAAATTTTCCCCATTCTTTCCTGTTAAGTGCAGAGCTCCTCCAATTCTTGATTCCAATTATCTTCACATCTTTCCACGAACCAATTCTCAAGTCCTTTACACGTAACAGGTCAGGCCGGCTATTTCTTCTTCAAATTTCGTAACGAGAGTTTTTTACAGATTGGGTTGTCAGCCCAACGCCAACACCCAGCAATCCTGGAGGGCCGATGTTTTCTTTCGGAGCTGTCTCCCTTAATCTGGTAGGTCCCCATTTTGAAGCGTCGGGAACTCACTTTTTCGCCCTTACATGACGCACCGTACCCGTTGCCCAGGGGCCACGGCGCGGCGTGGACATGCATGTATCGGACTTGGTAGGAATAAATGGAATTTCCTGTGCTTTATTAGTACACTTCCACCAGCAAGAAGTAAACCCACAGGACCACATACTACCCCTTCGGCCCCCCGCTTTCATATTAGCGTCGCCGAAAATCCTGACCTGTTCAGTGATATCTTCTTTGCTAAGAAACAGAGGAATAGAGCTTGTTCCAACTCATGTATCCGACAGGTAGTAGAACCGTGCGAGGATACACGAAAAATTATTTCCATCCACTCCACACCCGCGGTTCTTTCATCCACACCCACGAATGGTAATCCGCGGATATAGAAACTACTTAATTGTAATGCACCGAAGGTATTGAAACGGATATGCAGGGTGAAGCGTAATTCGCGCACTCGGGCGTCGCAGCGCGACTCCTCACATGCCAGCAATAAAAAAAATGTATCTTACAAAATTTCGTCTTGCGAGTATATCCGGCAGAAAAACGACGTTGAAGAGTAGCAATCTGGCAACACTGTAACCACATGTAGGGTAACTACCTCTGTCAGCACAAGTTAGCCGTACTGTACAGTTGGTGCAGAGGGTAGAGTTTTTGGTTGGCATGCAGGAGGTCGATGGTTCGATCCTGGGTTGAGGCGCATTTTTTATTTGCTAATTTCCATCTGACATTACCTACTGTAATACAGTAAGACACCGTTTCAGAGGTCACATGTATCCTACATTTACCACATTCTGTAACGCTAAAACAACGTAACGTAACGTAAGGCTCTAACGAAATATAATGGACCTGAACGAGGCAAGAATAATAGTTGGTACTAATATATGGGACCATTGGAGGAGGGTACAAAGAAAGTACAAAGAAAACAGGTTTCACATCTAGTAGATGAAGTGGTGCGAATAAATTCACGCCCACGACGTGGAAAGGGCGCCTTTCAAAGCTGACAAATGAAAACGATTGTTCGTCCATTTCTAGGAACGTAGTATGTAAGGGCAAATGATTTCTACAGGACCCACTGCAATCGCTGTTGACGATTAAGATGCCAGATACCATACCACCTGAACTACATTTAAGAAATAAAAAACATACGCCTCAACCCAGGATCGACCACTCGACCTCCTGCATGCTAACCCAAAACTCTATCTACTGCACCAGCTGTACTATACGACTAACTTCTCCTGACAGAGGTAGTTACCCTACATGTGGTTACAATGTTGCCAGATTGCTACTCATCAACGTCGTTTTTCTGCCGGATATACTCGCAAGACGAAATTTTGTAAGAGAGAATTTTTTATTGCTGGCATGTGAGGAGTCGCGCTGCGACGCCCGAGTGCGCGAATTACGCTTCACTCTGTATATGTTAACAAAATACGAAGGGGTGTCAGAAAATGACCGGAATGATGTTTTTGTATGTCAACAGTCCCGCGCTGGAGTTTGCAGGTGGTAGTACTGGGTACTCGTCTTAGGGTTCTCAGTTGCAGGGGAGCAGCTGAGGAAGGAGGCCGTGTTCGCCGTACCCAACATGGAGCAGCGCGTTTCAATTAGATTTTGTGTTCGCCTGGACAAAACTCCAACACAAACAGTGGAAATGTTGCACTAAGCGTACAGAGAGGAACCCATGGGAAATACGCAAGTTTTTGAGGGACGCAAACGCTTTAAGGAGGGTAGAACTGATCTTGAGGATGCTGCACGCCCCAGAAATTCCTCAATTTAGGATACCGACATCAATGTGAACACAACTGACGTCATGTTGCGGAAAGACCGCCGTTTAACCATTGAACAGATTGCTGGAATGTATAAAGAGCCTAGAGTACATAAAGCCGTAAATCTGACCCAAGCCTAACTTGCTCTTGCCGACAATTAGTGGAAAGAAGGAACGAAGGTTCCGAAACAGAACCGGTTAATTTGTCGGTAGTTGTCGCGAGAGGAAAACCCTCATAAACCTGTGACTGTAGGGGGGTCTGGTGCCAGGGGGTGCCAAAAATTAACCGGAATGATTTTATTCAGCAAAATACTGGCTTCCTTTATTCGAATTCACTTACAGACCTTAAAGGTATTCTCCTTCAGACACAATACAACGGTTCCAGCGTTCAGTCCACTGTTCAAAACACTCCCCGAGGCACTTTCTTGGTAGTCTGTTGAATATACCCGAAATTGCATTGCTTATTTCTTGATCACTTTGAAAATGACGACCTCGAAGTTCCTTTTTCACTGTAGGAAATAGGTAGAAGTCGTATGGTGTATATCTCCATTCACCCATATAAGTGTCAAGGTTTGCCTAATCACAAGCATTATTTAGAAATTGTCAGCAAAATTGTCCGCACTGCCATACAGTTTGCATCCGCCAAGACAGTAACTTCGCGGATAACCGCATCCATACAGGGGTCTAGCTGTAGTTCCACAAGTGCCAAATTCGGTCAACCAGAACTTTGGCACAGTGAGGGAAGCAAAGGGGTCGCGCAGCTGTGAGCTTGCATTAGGGAGATAGCTAGTGGGTTCGAATCCCACCGTCATCAGCCCTGAATATGGTTTCCGTGATTTCCCCATTTTCACACCAGGCAAATGCTTGGGCTGTACCATAATTAAGGCAACGGTCGCCTCCTTCCCAATCCTAGCCTTTTCCCATCGTTCCGTCGCGGAAAACCTTCAATGTAATAGTGAGACGTTAAACAAGTAGTACAAAAAGAAGAAGAACGAGTGGCATGTGTTGCTGACGGTGGAAGCAACCGGAGAATAGATATAATCACAACTGACGAGAAAAGGACTTCGTGTATATTCTGTGAGGTCGACTCGAGTCAGGAGAGGTAGACGCGGAGAGGCGAGTCATCTAAGGACCAACGATAAACTATTTTGAAGAATCATACAACATATCCTGGAAAAGAGTTGTGGGATTTTTCATCTAAGCAAGAGGATATTAAAATTCTTAGTTGAGTTTTTCAAACGTGTGGGCAAATACTGTGATTTAGCAGTCCTGGCCATTGAAGGCTCCGTCCAAATTCTTAGAAATCATCTCTATTTGTACCACATACTAACCCCAGAAAACTATCCATAGTTAAACATGCAATCAATATTTAAGTGCTATGGTATAATTTGTCAGATTTAGGCAGCCTATCATAGTAGGAAGTACAAATAAGTAAACAGAAATATGGTCTACAAACCAACTGCCACTAACTAAATGAAAGACGAAATAGGCATGTTAGTAAAATATAAATTAATTTCTGTAGTTCACAGTGGGGGAGCCTCCGTGACTCAGATGGCAGCGCGTCGGCCTCTCACCACTGGGTTCCGTGGTTCTAATCTCGGACACTCCATGTAAGATTTGTACTGGAAAAAGCGGATGCGGGACAGGTTTTTCACCGGGTACTCCGGTTTTTGCCTGTCATATTTCATTCCAGCAACACTCTTCGGTATCATTTCATCTGTCATTCATTAATCATTGCCCCCAAGGAGTACGACAGGCTTCGGCAGCCGGCACAATCCCCATCCTCGCCGCTAGATGGGGGCTTCATTAATTTCATTCCTGACCCGGTCACTGACTGGAAAACAGGCTGTAGGTTCGCAGTGGCTGACCGATCAACACTGACGGTACATTCGGCAAATGACCAAGCTTCGTTTTTTTTTTATTATTATTTTTTGCTAGTTGCTTTACGTCGCACCGACGCAGATGGGTCTTATGGCGACGATGGGACAGGGAAGGGCTAGGAGTGGGAAGGAAGCGGCCGTGGTCTTAATTAAGGTACAGCCCCAACATTTGCCTGGTGTGAAAATGGGAAACCACGGAAAACCATTTTCAAGGCTGCCGACAGTGGGGTTCGAACCTACTATCTCCCGAATACTGGATACTGGCCGCACTTAAGCGACTGCAGCTATCGAGCTCGGTTGACCAAGCTTCACAAGCCTGTAGCTGTTAGTTCGCAGCTCCCTCATCAATTAACATTAATAAATTCAACATTAAGTCCGGAAAAGACGTTATACTGAATTAACAGAATGTGCACTGCAAGAGTGGTATTACTAGTAACCGGGCGAGTTGCCGTACGGTTAGAGGCGAGCGGCTCTCAGCTTGCATCCGGGAGATGGTGGGTTCGAACCCCACTGTCAGCAGCCCTGAAGATGGTTTACCGTGGTTTCCCATTTTCACACCAGGCAAATGCTAGGGTTGTACCTTAATTAAGGCCTTTCCTATCCCATCGTCGCCAGAAGACCTATCTGTGTCGGTGCGACGTAAAGCCACTTGCAAAAAAGTATTACTAGTACTTCAAGGGGATTATTTGAATAATAGCATAATTAGTTGCACAGTGCCGTTGGATACGTCTCTTACCATAACAGTTTATAGTCTTGTGATCGAATCCATATGCAGTCAGTTGGCATTTAATGATGCTTAAATATGAGCGACCCACGTCAGTAGACCAATTGGCATGTAAGGAAACATTTTTGACAGAGCACATGCCGGTATAGGCCTACCGCTGGGAGTTTGGCACTTTGACTGACTGGAGAAAGAAGCGCATTCATCAGAAAGCAAGAGTAAGTCAGCATTTGACTAAAAGAGGCAACTGCCGCCGCAAACAAAACATGTAACTCAGCAATGATAAAAAAAAGAGAGGCGAGTGACTCGAAAATAAAACAAAGAACAAAGGATAAAGCGGGATTAACACAATATACAAATGACTGGACGAAATTACCGTGGGGATAAGAGCGTTACTCCGCAACCTGGTCGCAGTTACCATAGCAACGAATCCAACGCGCTGCATGATATTCAATTTTTGTGTCGACCGAAGCGCTGACCCTACTTACTCTCGTTTGAAAATAGCAGTGCACACAGGCTATTACTTGAACATGTGGGAGGAACTTGAATCTCTGGCCAATAAGCGTAGCGTGCTGAAATGTTGGCTTGCTGTGCTGGAACGATTTTGTTTTCCTCTACACACTCGAAGTTCAGGAGGGAGTCAATTGTCTGTGTGTAGCGATGTGATAGAGGCACGAACCGTCCAAATCACATGATTTTATGATTAGGGTTCAGAGATAACTACAAACAGTGATACACAAGGATAATGAAAACATCACCTCTGTCACGAATACACGGCTTGTGCAATAAACATTGGAGCATTATAAACGAGGTCATTATAAATGTATCGAAATCGCAAACGACCCCAACTCCAAAAAAATCTCCCAGTTTTCCAAAAAATGAAATGAGGCATGAGTAATCCAGCTGATCTTACAATCAATTTTTTAAGGAGTTTTCTCTGTTTCATTATTGCTAATACATGCTTCAAAGCTCGTAGTTGCGATCAACAGTATTCTGTTAGAAAAAAGTCAGCTCCCGGACGAAGCTATCTTTACATCGGTCTGTTTTCGGACCAACTTTTCTTTATGGAAGTGAAAGCTATTTGGACTCGGGATATCTTATTCCTAACAGGTGGAAACAATGGCAGGAGGGTACTCGGAATAAGGAAATAAAAGCCAAGTTAGGAATGAACTCGATGGATGAAGCTGTACGCATAAATCGGCTTCGGTGGTTGGGTCATGTGAGGCGAATGGAGGAGGATAGGTAACCTAGGAAAATAATGGAGGGTAAGAGGGGTAAAGGGAGACCAAGACGACGATGGTTAGATCCAGTTTCCAATGATTTAGAGATAAGAGGTTTAGAACTAAATGAGGCCAAAGAACTAGTTACAAATAGATGATTTTGGCGGCATTTAGTAAATTCACAGAGGCTTGCAGACTGAAAGGTGAATGGCATAAGAGTCTATAATGAAGATGTATGTTATTATTATTATTATTATTATTATTATTATTATTATTATTATTATTACTACTACTACTGAAACCAGAACCACAGCGACGTGCTAGGCATTGCGATCACCTTGGCGAGAAGCGAGCGACGATATCACTGGTCTACGACAACAGTTAAGGATCCCTTCGCTTCTTAATATCCCACCATTTTAGACACGTTCCGTTCGGATAAACGAAGGATTCATTTTCGCACTTTTATTTCCAGGTTAACTCCGAGCCATTCGGTAGTAATGTAAGAGCCCTATCTGAGCATCGCTGCGAAAGGCATAAAAGTTATTGCCGCAATAACGAGACCAGCTAACTTCAAAAATGGCCCATCAACCAAACCAACGTGCGCCAAGGTATTAACATATATATTTGATCGACAACATCCTGTCGTGAAAATAACATCTCACGTGAGATGACCCAGACATCTCTAGTTAAACACACTGCCATGAAACATCATTCACTAACATGATATTACGTACAGACACAAACGATCGCAGACATTTCTATCCCATGCGACGCTTTTATGCGACTTTCTTTATGAATAATTCTCTAATTCCAGTAATTTGTCAAAACTAACGTTTAAGGATATGTTACTTAAGCTGGCCGCACATTGGAAATATTATAAGCAGGTTTTGGATATTTTCACCTGTAGTACAGCTCTGTTATAATGGGCAGCACCAGCCCACACATCACTGGCGAATTAACATGCTATCAAGATGGATACCACACTCTTTATCAAAGACGTCTTTAACTGAAATGATTATTCATTTATTATTTATCTTATGGCACAATTTAAGCTGCGCACAAATTGAGTAACTTATTTACAAAACAGATTAAATATAAAAAGTCAAGACAAAACACAAAGTAGAAATCGAGATAGATATGTGCAATAACCTATGGGAAAAGAGAAATAAATTAAAATACAGAAATGATGTCAACAAAATTAAATACATAAATTAACAAAGGATTGGTTCATGGTGTGGGTTATTGTAGTCACGCCCTAGTTCGTGAACCATGAGCAACAGCTGAGTGGCCTAGTAAGTGTTCCTGAGAGTCGGGAATGGGAGTGGGCATCTCGGACATATTCTGAGTCATGGCCCTCCTTGTGCTCAGGCGGCTACGAATATACAATTCACCGGTGGTCCATAACTCGTTAGATGAGAGATCCTCACTTGAACTATGTGCAAGTAGGGTAGCATCCTGCTTCATGAATTTACCGAGCTCAGAACATTTTAAGCAAGCCTCGGACCTATGGGAGTAATGGAGTCCCACTCCCATTTAACAGACGAGGGACTCCTTGGAACCATTTGGCGAACGAAATGGAATTCGATGGGGTGCTTTCAATATTAATGGGGCTTATGGAAGAAAGAAAGTAGAACTGGCTGAGTCAGCAAAGAGGATGCATCTGGATGTGCTAGGAGTAAGTGATATTCGGGTAAGGGGAGATAACGAGGAAGAAATAGAAGATTATAAAGTGTACTTGACGGGTGTTAGAAAGGGAAGGGCAGAGTCTGGGGTAGGGTTCTCTATCAGGAATACCATTGCACGCAACATAGTGTCTATTAGGCACGTAAATGAGCGAATGATGTGGGTAGATTTGTCAGTTGGAGGAATTAGGACGAGAATTGTCTCAGTGTATTCACCATGTGAGCGTGCAGATCAGGATGAAGTTGAGAAGTTTTATGAAGCATTGGGTGACATCGTGGTCAGGGTAAACAACGAGGATAGAATAGTTCTTATGGGTGATTTCAATGCGAGAGTTGGGAGTAGAACTGAAGGATACGAAAGGGTGATTGGTAAATGTGTGGAAGATATGGAAGCTAATGGGAATGGGAAGCGTTTGGTGGACTTCTGTGCTAGTATGGGTTGATCAGTTACGAATACATTCTTCAAGCATAAGGTTATTCACCACCACACATGGGAGGTAGGGGTACCAGATCCATAATAGACCTTATCTTAAACGACTTCAAATACAAGAAATCTGTAAGGAATGTACGAGATTTCCGCGGATTTTTCGAGGATACAGACCACTATCTGATCTGTAGTGATTTAAGTACCTCTACACCTAAGGCAGAGAAAGAAAAATCTGTCTGCAAACGAATAAGGGTAGAAAACTTCCAAGACGGGGGTAATTAGACAGAAGTACATGGACATGATTAGTGAGAAGTTTCGAACAGTAGACAGTAAGCCGTTTCAGGATATAGAAAGAGAATGGGTGGCTTACATGGATGCTGTAATAGAAACAGCAAAGGAATGCCTAGGAAAAACTGTGTGTAAAGATGGGAAAAGGCGTACATCTTGGTGGAATGATGAAGTGAGAGCAGCTCGTAAACGTAAAAAGAAGGCTTATCAGAAATGGCTTCAAACAAGGGCCAGAGCAGACAGGTATTTGTACGTAGATGAAAGAAACAGAGCGAAACAAAGAGTTGTTGATTCCAAAAAGAAGTCGTGGGGAGATTTTAGTAATAACCTGGAAAAGCTAGGTCAAGCAGCAAGAAAACCTTTCTGGACAGTAATAATGTATCTTAGGAAGGGAGGGAAAAAGGAAATGAACAGTGTTTTGAGTAATTCAGGTGAACTCGTAACAGATCCCAGGGAATCACTGGAGAGGTGGAGGGAATATTTTGAACATCTTCCCAATGTAAAAGGAAATCTCCCTGATGGTGTTGCGAACAGCCAAGCTCATGGGGAGGAGGAAAATGATGTTGGTGAAATTATGCTTGAGGAAGTGGAAAGAATAGTAAATAAACTCCATTGTCATAAAGCAGCAGGAACAGATGAAAGTAGACCTGAAATGGTGAAGTATATTGGGAAGGCAGGGATGAAATGGCTTCATCGAGTACTAAGATTAGCATGAAGTGTTGGTAAGGCACCTTCTGATTGAAAATAAAGCAGTAATTGCACCTATCTATAAGCAAGGGAACAGGAAGGATTGCAACAACTATCGAGGTATTTTATTGATTAATATACCAGGCAAAGTATTCACTGGCATCTTGGAAGGGAGGGTGCGATCAGTCATTAAGAGGAAGTTGGATGAAAACCAGTGTGGTTTCAGACCACAGAGAGGCTGTCAGGATTAGATATTGAGTATGCGCCAGGTAATTGAAAAATGCTACGAGAGAAATAGGCAGTTGTAGATCTAGAGAAAGCATACGACAGGGTACAGAGGGAAAAAATATTCGCCATACTGGGGGACAATTTAATTAAAGGTAGATTATTGAAATCAATCAAATGCATTTATGTTGACGATTGGGCTTCAGTTAGAATTGATGGTAGAATGAGTTCTTGGTTCGGGGTACTGACAAGAGTTAGACAAGGCTGTAATATTTCACCTTTGCTGTTCGTAGTTTTCAAGGATCATCTGCTGAAAGGTATAAAATATCAGGGATGGATTCGGTTAGGTGGAAATGTAGTATGCAGTCTGGCCTATGCTGACGACTTGGTCTTAATGGCAGATTGTGCCGAAAGCCTGCAGTCTAATATCTTGGAACTTGAAAATAGGTGCAATGAATATGGTATAAAAAAATAACCTTACGAAGACAAAATTGATGTCAGTAGGTAAGAAATTCAACAGAATTGAATGCAAGGTTGGTGATACATAGCTATAACACGTTGATAATTTCAAGTATATGGGTTGTGTGTTCTCCCAGGATGGCAGCATGGTAAGTAAGATTGAATCAAGGTGTAGTAAAGCTAATGCAGTGAGCTCGCAGAAGCGATCAACAGTATTCTGTAAGAAGGAAGTCAGCTCCCAGACGAAACTATCTTTACATCGGTCTGTTTTCAGACCAACTTTGCTTCATGGAAGTGCAAGTTGGGTGGACTCAAGATATCTTATTCATAAGTTAGGAGTAACAGACATGAAAGAAGCGAGAATGACTGCAGGTACAAACATGTGGGAACAATGGCAGGAGGGTACTCGGAATGAGGAGATACAGGCTAATTTAGTAATACAGTCGATGGATGAAGCTGTACGCATAATCCGGCTTCGGTGGTGGGGTCATGTGAGGTGAATGGAGGAGAATAGGTTACCTAGGAGAATAATGGACTCTGTTATGGAGGTTAAGAGAAGTAGAGGTAGACCAGGACGGCGATGGTTAGACTCAGTTTCTAACGATTTAAAGATAAGAGGTATAGAACTAAATGAGGTCACAGCACTAGTTGCAAATAGAGAATTGTGGCAACGTATAGTAAATTCACAGAGGCTTGCAGACTGAACGCTGAAAGGCATAACAGTCTATAATGATAATGTATGTATGTATGTATGTATGTATGTATGTATTAACAAAAATATGAAGTAAACTAAGGCGTCTGGTTGTTGCAGCCACTGAATAGCCGTTGTTGATAGTTCCGCGGAAGGCTCTATGTGGCCACCTGAATGTGATGTGCAGTATTTTCTAGAATTCTTCACCACAAAGACAGTTTTGAGAAGGTTGCAGGTCCGAAGAATGCATCGCAGAGCCACTTCTTCCATGTCCAGTGCACACTATTATTTTGTGGGACCCATACACTCAATAATAATAATAATAATAATAATAATAATAATAATAATAATAATAATAATAATAATAATAATAATAATAATAATAATAATAATAATAATAATAATGTTATTTGTTTTACGTCCCACTAACTACTCTTTTACGGTTTTCGGAGACGCCGAGGTTCCGGAATTTAGTCCCGCAGGAGTTCTTTTACGTGCCAGTAAGTCTACCGACACGAGGCTGACGTATTCGAGCACCTTCAAATACCACCGGACTGAGCCAGGATCGAACCTGCCAAGGTGGGGTCAGAAGGCCAGCGCCTTAACCGTCTGAGCCACTCAATCAATACTGATCTATATATAGGACAGTCGCCCACGTGGCAGATACCCTATCTGTTGTTTTCCTAGCATTTTCTCAAATGACTCAAAGAAATTCGATATTTATTGAATATCTCCCCGGTAATTTATACCAATCCCTACTTCCCTTCCTATCCATGAATAATATCTTTAGAAATGAGCCTTACCCCTAGAATTTCATGTTTGTCATCTTTAACTTTTTCCTAGCTTAAAAATTCTTCTTTCACCAGAATGAATACTCCCCCTCCTCCCATTCCTATCCTATCTCTACGATATACACTCCAGTTCCGTGAGAAAGTGTCTGCATCCATTATATCATTTCTCAGCCATGATTCAACTCCTATTACAATATCTGGTAAGTACATATATATTAAATTACTTAATTCTATTCATTTCTTTACAATACACTTCAAAACTAACATTTTTGTGTCATCCCTACTTGACTTCTAGATCCCTGTACCCGTATCACCGTTCCCTAGACCACCCCGTTTCCCTGAATGTACCTCCCTATAACCCTTCTGAACATATTTCCTAAGTTATACATATGACTGCGGTTTAAGTGAAGGCAATCTGAGCGCAGATCCCTACCTCCTACCCACCTATTGGGATCTAGAAATCTCACTCCCAATTTCCCCCACATGCCCACTCACTCGTCTCATTTAAATCCCCAATCACCGTCCAGTCAGTATCCCTCCCGCACAGTATTCCACTGATAACAATCTCCGCTTCCTTAAACGTCACCCGTGCTGCATTTACCAGATCCCACACAGCTTCAACTATGCTGGTGTTTATACCAGCTTGCCTTACGTTGTTGGTACCAACGTGAAACACTACCACGTTCTCCTTCTCCTTATCTTTTACTTTCCTCAACATCTGCCGCAACTTAATTCCTGGATAACACTCTACCATGGTTCCCTTTCCTCCACACACTTTTCCCCACATGTCTAACAATGGAATCCCCCATAACCAGAGCCTAAAGCTTACCCATCTCATTTGATCCCCTCCCCCCTTGGTCAGCCCTATCTTTACTGACAGCTGCGGAAGCTACTTCTTCCTCCCGTTTCCTATACTCTACTCTACATTTCCCTTTCCTGACTTTTCCCTTCCTCCTACTTCCACACTTCTGAGCAACAGTTCCCTGTTCTTCGTCCTCCCTCTGTTGTTCTACCTGCAGTGACTCGTACCGATTTCTCACAGACACCTGTCCTGAATTCTGCCCTTAGCCTGCAATCTCCTTCCCCTTAGAACATTAGACCACTTGTCTTCTACAATTCCCCCCTTACCTTCCCATCGCTCTTTCACAACTAATGCATCCTGTACATTGTTTGCGGGAGGCCTACCTTCCTTCCTGTCTTCTGAGAGAATTATTATCTCCCTCAAACTCACCAACTCCACCCTCATACTCCTTAATGCCTGGCCACACCCACAGTTAAGACACTTCCATTCCTTAACCATTCTTTAAGGAAAAATGAAAAGAAAAGGTAATGTAAAATAATTATTATGTGCAAAAAATGTCAGGAAAGAAACACTGTCTAGCATAGTACACAAAGATCACACGACAATAAAGTAATTAATATACTACTTACGAGGGAACACATACTGTACATACGCTGGCGCGGCTCGACACAGACCGGTTGGCTCACGCTGCTTCGCTCCTCCCTGCCTCTCCCTGTTTAATCCTACAGCATGTCCTAGTGACTTAGAAGAAAGGAAACGTAGAGGATTAAAAGAAAACACACATAAGATTTAAAGTACATCCTCTTCATTAATCCATGAATTAAAGCTGTTATTAAAACCAAGCCATTTAACATACAGTTTATTGCCACGACGTCGAATAACACGTTCAACTAAATAGTGATCAGGATATTTTGTTTTCTGCAGTTCTTCGATGTAGAATCCTCCTTAAATAGGCTGTCCTCTGAGATCGCGAAGTAAATACGTAACTGGATTAGTAAGCTTATCACTTCTGATTGGAAAAATTTCAGTGCTCCAGTTAGGTGTGTATCCTTTTGCAAAGATAGACTTGTGTTTGCTGATGCGAACAAAATCACCTTCTTTGAAGCGATGGCGACGTGGATCAGCTGTTTTAATTACAAGATGAATAGCATTTATACGAGGTGTATTCTTTGTAACAAGACGTGGCTTTGTTCCGATAGTGCGATGAGGTGTATCGTTGTAGGTAGATAAAAGTCTAGGTAGCAGATCAATCCAACGATATGAACCTTGTGCCGTAAATTCTCGCCACATCATTGTTTTGAGTGTACGATTAAAGCGTTCTATAACACTTGGATTGAGATTGCTGAACGTAGAGTAGTGTTGAATGCCAAGTAACTTGAGGTAAGAAGAAAAATCCTTGTTGCAAAACTCTTTACCTTGATCAGTTTGAAGAAGCCTTGGGCAGCGTTTCGATTCTCCAACAATACGTTTAAATGCTTCTTTAACTTGAGCTGCTGTTTTAGAACGCACGGGTTGTGCAAAAGCAAACTTTGAGTACACATCGATAACAGTAAGTAGATACTTATACCCCTTATTACTAGAGCCATATGGAATCATTTCTACTAAGTCTGCTTGCCAGAGATCATCTTTTCCTTTGTGTAATAACGCGTCTGCGACAGTAGGTGCGACGTGCTGGTTTATGTAACTCATGTGCGATGTTTACCTTTACAGGTGAGATCTTCTCTTGATGAGCCATTACAAAATAATACCGGCATAACGTAGTTCTCTTTCTATTTCTAGAATTTCTGATCCGTGACCAGTGTGACCAGCCTCTTGCGATGCTCTTAAAAGTTGTAATCGTTCAACGAGTAAGTTTGGGTCATTCCAATATCTTACATCCACATACGGCAACAAAGGCTTGTAGATAACATCAACACTACGTGCAGTCGGAAACAGCTTAGAAATAAACTCACGATACTTGTAACTCCTATTCGCATTTACAGCTTCTGTTCTCTTGTAATTTCGCCGTGTTGCGTCAGTAGCAAAAAGTATTGCTTTATATTTTTAAGATCATCTTGTAAAATTATATCCTTGTCAGGTATTCGTGAGAAAAGAAGTTCTAAGAGTCCTTTCGTAGGTTTATAGGTAACACCTCTTAAAATGAGTTTGTTGTTATTAATCTTAACATTTGAATTTCCTATCCAGAAACAGTCATCTTCGTAGCGAATACCGTAGGTAGTGTCAGTTTGTCCTGTAAAAAGTTTTTCTATATAAGGTGCAAAGAGAGATCCATAGGTATCTTGAATAAAAGTTCTAAACTGATTGCGATACTCTGGTGTAATCATAACCTCAGACAAAGATGGTAGATTTTGCGTCGATGTAGTAGGTGTTTCAGCAATAACATCTGTAGTTAAAAACTCAACACGCTTAGATGGCGATGTATAATTAAGTTCTTCTTCTTCTTCTTCTTCTTCTTCTTCTTCCTTCTCTTCCTCTTCCTCTTCTTGATCTACATCCTGCTTCTTCTCTTCCTTATCTTGTTCATGCTTTTCTTCTTCTTCTTCATGCTTCTCTTTATGATATGATGTTTGCATAGAAGCAAAACTTGAAGTAGACTGCGGTAATGAAGTAGAATTAAAAATTTCTTTGAGTGGTGTACTTAGTTGTGTTTTTAAAAATAAATCCGTGTCTGCTTGAATACGTTTAAGCTCTTTAAATTTCCGTCGAATATTGTTTCGAGCTTGGATGATATGTTTTGTGATCTCCTTGCTAGATGTTAACATGATGATGGTTTTTAATCAAGTAGTTACTGTAATTCTGTGTTAATGCATATAAAATGATCGAAACCCATGCGATATCGTCCATGCTGTAGATCACTTTCTTTATCAATAACTAAAAAGCTGTAACGGTGTAATGACCAACATTTAGCACACATACGTTTAAAGTCATCGAATGTCATATCAGTGTTAACATGATCGTTATACACATGTCGCATGTTGCGCTCATCTTGCCGAAAAAGCACAATAACATTTGCGTTGTCGCGTATCAACTGCTTAGACACACGAGAATAGGTTTGGCACAAATAGATGCAATCAACATATTTATGACGACACATACTAAAGAATGCACGAATAACGTTTTGCTGTTCTGTTGCGACATCATGAAAGATCATAAGAGAATTAGGAAGCACATCGTCTGGTGATGGTACTTGCTCATGCGAATTAAATTTAAAATATCTTATTCCATCTTTAACTAGATCGTGCATTACAGTTTGTAGAATAGTATATAGCGGCTGATAGAGTGACTTTGCGAAAACGTAAATATTCTCGAAGCGTACACCATTTACAGAAGTAATAAGTGTGAGTAAAGGATTTGTTTTCCCGCATCCCGACGGACCTGATGTAATACACCGAACAGTAAAAGGAAACAACGTTCCATGACGTTTTCTTGTAGTTGTACTAGAACTAGGTAAGAGATGTGGTACAATGTCGGTAACACGTAGTGTGTCTTGCTGCTTTATAATCTTCATGATAACTGAATCAGAAAGTACGTAATAGTAATATATATATATATATATATATATATATATATACGAGGCAAAGGTGTGAACATGAAGCTAGCGCCATACAAGAAAGGGCTTGGTATCTACATTTCTCCAAAAAAGTCTACTGAATGCACTGCCACATCGAGCTCTAACGCATGATGAAGTTTTTACGTTTGCTAAACAACTAGGAATTCATTATTTTCGAGGAGTGTATATGCGCGATCAACTACCAGCGCGCCCACGTGAACGTGAAAGTGCCGTAATTAACTTGGACGACAGTCGTGGTCCTGGAACTCATTATGTTGCTTATGTAAAACGTAAATCTAATGTATGGTATTTTGATAGCTATGGAGACTTATATATATATATATTAAACGAAACAAGAGACAGCGGTTAGTTTATGATTTGCTCTTGACTAGTAAAGTCGTGTACAGCATGGTGAAACAACGATATCCAAACGACGTGAAGAAGAAGAAGAAAGTAAAAACTGTTGGATGGAAAGATGTTATAAAGGCTGCGCAAAAAGCTATTCGAGGGGAATACAATCCTCGTGTAGCTATTACTAAGGCGTTACGCGCAGCAAGAGCGAGAATTTCTCCAAAGTGCAGAGCAATATTTAGTAAACGTGCACGAATTATTCTTGTACCAAAACGAGGATGATTTCTTCCTGCGCTGTTTGCTGGCTTACCAGCTTTAGGGTCATTGCTAGGTGGTGCTAGTGCTGTAGCGAGAACTGTCAAAGCTGTAGAAGAAGCGAAACAACAGTTGAAAGAGAGTGAACGTCATAACAAGACGATGGAGGCAATTGCGTTACGAGGCAAAGGTGTGAACATGAAGCTAGCGCCATACAAGAAAGGGCTTGGTATCTACATTTCTCCAAAAAAAGTCTACTGAATGCACTGCCACATCGAGCTCTAACGCATGATGAAGTTTTTACGTTTGCTAAACAACTAGGAATTCATTATTTTCGAGGAGTGTATATGCGCGATCAACTACCAGCGCGCCCACGTGAACGTGAAAGTGCCGTAATTAACTTGGACGACAGTCGTGGTCCTGGAACTCAGTATGTTGCTTATGTAAAACGTAAATCTAATGTATGGTATTTTGATAGCTATGGAGACTTACCTCCTCCTTTTGAGCTCATACGTTATTTCGGAAGCAGTGCAGACATTGTTTACAATAAAAACCGTGTGCAAAACTTTAATACACGCATGTGCGGACGATTATGTCTTATGTTCTTATATCGAACCCAGACAGTAGAGAAAATTGCATTAGTGTCTACGTGATGACGAACAGTGAAAGAGCGTTTGCTGTACGTGGAGAAGGACCTGAAACAACCGTCTATTTTAATCCACCAATCGAACTTGGTTATCAGCCGCATAGTCTTGGACTAGTATCGTTTGAAAGCTACAATAAAATCTATAATGTGCGTGATGATGTAAACAAGTTCTATTACGATGAGTATGTGCTAACACTACCCTCAGGTAGTTATACAGTAGATTTTCATCGAGGGAGCTCCTACCGAACGTACGTTACGAGTCTGATCAACCTATAAAACTCTTCGATGATTATAATGCGAACATTACTTGTAATATTATTACGGACTTGAATAGTAATCTACAAGCTTCGCACGTCCTGCACGACTTTATTGTTACAGAGGAACGTGGATATACTATTAGTGAGAAACCAGCAGTAGTTCTTTATCATCCTGTGTCTGTAAAACACATTAGCAACATTACTCTTAGACTTGTAAATAAACATAATCAGCTTATTCATTTAGATCAGCACGCGTACGTAGCTTACAAACTACATCTTCAACCAGTATGAAAACCATCTATAAAACACGGTGTACATTCCGAAGACATACTACATGTGTGCAGAGACTCATCGAGTTAACAGATACCCATAAGCAGATACTTCAAGATTTAGGATATACACTACTACAACAGAATGGAAGAAATGCTAGACATTACGAATACAGTAGAAAGTCGTGAAGGTGTAGTACGAAGTGAGCTTCATTCCTATCAACCTTTTACGTTTGGATTAAATAACAATGATGAAATTCATTTTATTGTTAATCAGCAAGATGTATACACCTTACCACATGAAAGCTACCTCTATATTGAAGGACGACTAGAAAAGTCGGATGGAAGTGGACCAAGCACTTCACAACTAAACAACCATGCTCTAGCTTTTCTCTTTTCTGAAGCGCGATATGAAGTAAATAATGTTGAAATAGATCGAACGAAGAATGTTGGTATTACAAGTGCAATGAAACCCTACCCTTCTTTCTGTGATGATGAAAGTAATCTTTTGCGGATGGCTGGATGGTGTCCAAAAGCTACTAACAATTGGATGATTAATGAGGATGGAACTTTCACGGGTATGTTATCACTGAAACATATTTTTGGATTCGCAGAAGACTTTACACGTATTAAAATTAAAGCAAAACAAGAGCTTATTCTAATCCGTGATCGAAGTGATTACAATTCTCTTAAAGCAGTGGAAACACCAGTAGAATCGAAAATAACACTGCATCGTATACTGTGGAGGATTCCACATGTAACCTTATCTGATCGTGAAAAACTTCGATTGCTCAAGATTGTAGAAAATGATACACCATTACCTATACGTTTTAGAAGTTGGGAGCTGCATGAATATCCTGTGTTACCACCTACAAACAAGCATAGCTGGGCTGTTAAAACATCACGTTTTACTGAGAAGCCCTTGTACATTATTTTTGGATTTCAAACTAATCGTAAATTCAATCACGAAAAAGATAGCTCACTGTTTGATCACTGTAAATTAAGACACGTTAGACTATATCTCAACGGAATTACGTATCCCTACGAAAACATACACATTAACTTTGAGAAAAATAAGTTTGGGATGCTCTATGACATGTTTTGTAAATTTCAATCCTCGTATTATCAGAAAGAAGATCGTCCGCTACTTACACCTCAAGAATTTAAAAATAAAGCACCGATTGTAGTTATAGACTGCTCTTATCATGAAGAATCTATAAAAGAATCTCCAGTTGATATTCGTTTAGAATTTGAAACATCTGAAAACATTCCTGCTAACACAGCATCCTATTGTCTTATTATTCATATGAGTGATGTTACATACCATCCGCTAACGAATATTGTTACGAGACTATAAATAAGAATAGCTCTTTATCACTTTCATTAGTGTGTGCTTCGACATCGTACGCTATGGAACAAAACTGCAAATGTGCATGCTGTTTGCATGCTCATACGCAACATCTTATTTATCTTACACGAGTGAGTGAGGCTATTAAGATGTTCTATAAACATAGATCGTCGATGCCGAAACATCTTATTCAATACTTACCACCAGGATTTTTATCTACGTACGCTGCCTCTTACGCACATAGTTTTTGGGGAATCCTTTCTCTACACAGTAAGATGTCGATCGAAGTAGCTTTATGCAGAACGTGTCAACGACATTACAAGCATCGAGGAGAAAATGGTGATGATGATTGGGATGGGCCAAATCCGAGGATTGAACACTGCACACAGTGTATGAATGAACTTTCTCTAGTACCTCATGATGATGATGATGATTCCAAAAAGGAGTAACAACAAGGTAAGAAGTACATGATCTTCTCTATAAAGCATAACATACTTAGTATAATATAATTATAAATGTTTTGTTTAATTTGAATGTTGCAGGAGGCATTTCAGAAGCATACGTTGTTAAGAAGCATACCAACCTAGTCAGCAGCAAAAACGAACACTGTTGTAGTACATTTGTAAATAAATATTTGATCGCATTCAAAAATGTTGTACTTATTGCATTGCTTTACACCGACTTACTTTTAAGAAAAACGATCAGGTCCAAACATGCACAATGACGTCATCACTGCAGCACGTGCTTACTCTAGCTTTCCCGATGCATGTTTAAACTTGTTCGAACTTACCGCCACTACGTTCCTTTACACCGACTTACTCTTAAGAAAACGGACAAGTCTAAACATGCATGATGACGTCATCACTGCAGCACGTGCTTACTCTAGCTCCACCGATGTATGATTAAACTTGTTCGAATTTACCGCTACCACATTTCAACTAAAGAGTGTAGCACCGAGGTAAGCGATGTAAGATAGCGGTAACTGTGTTGAATAAAGATGGCTGTTTGTCAAAACGAATTTTTCAAATTATCCGCTACTACATAGAGTGCGGCACTGCGCTCTCTTGATTAAAGATGGCGGATGACAGCTGTCAAAAAAGCACGTTGGTTTGTAAAGCACGTGGAATTTACCACCACCACAAAGAGGGCGGCACGGTGCTCTCTAGATTAACGATGGCGGATGACAGCTGTTAGAAAAAAGCATCTAGATTTTAAATTGCTCGCTACTACGATAAAGATAGCAGCACGGTGTTCAGTAGTTTAAAGATGGCTGCTTGTCAAAAAAGAATGTTTTCAAATTATCCGCTACCACATTTCAACTAAAGAGTGCAGCACTGAGGTTTGCGATGCAAGATGGCGGGTGACAACTTGTCAAATAGATTTTTTTCAAATAGTCCACCTCAAAGGTAAGTAGCTAAAGAGGGCAGCACTAAGGTTAGCAATGCAAGATGGTGGATGACAGCTGTGACGTAAAAATTACCCGCAAAATAGCAGCACGGTGCTCTTTTCATTAAAGATGGCAGCGTGTCAAATATAATTTTTCAAATTAACCGCCTCAAAGAGGGCAGCACTGTTCTCTCTGGATTAAAGATGGCTGCTTGTCAAAAAGAATTTTTTTCAGATTATCCGCCACCACAAAGAGGGCAGCACGGTGCTCTCTTCATTAACGATGGTAGATGACAGCTGAAGAGCATGTAGAATTTGTTTACAAACAAGAGCACGTGGAATTTGCCGCCACCACATTTCAAATAAAGAGTGCAGCACTGTTCTCTCTGGATTAAAGGTGGCGGTTGACAGCTGTCAGAAAATCACATGGGTTTGTTTCCAAACAAGAGCGCGTAGAATTTGCCGCCATCACATTTCAAAGGTAAGTAGCTAAAGAGGGCAACACGGTGCTCTCTGGATTAAAGATGGCGGATGATAGCTGTCAAAAAAAGCGCATAGGTTTGTTTCCAAACAAGAGAATGTAGAATTTGCCGCCACCACATTTCAAAGGTATCTAGCTAAAGAGTACAGCACTGAGGTTTGTGATACAAGATGGCGGATGACACCTGTCAGAAAAAAGCACGTGAGTTTGTTTCCAAACAAGAGCACGTGGAATTTCCCGCCACCACAAAGAGGGCAGCACTGTGCTCAAAGATGGCTGCTGTCACGTGGAATTGTCTGCCACCACATTGCAAAGGTATCTAGCTAAAGAGGGCAGCACGGTGCTCAAAGATGGCTGCTGTCAAAAAGCATTTTTCAAATTATCCGCCACCACATTTCAAAGGTAAGTAGGTAAAGAGGGCAGCACTGTGCTCTATAGATTGAAGATGGCGGATGACAGCTGTCAGAAAAGCACGTGGATTTGTTTACCGATTCAAATCTAGCGCTAGTGAGGTTAAGTTGGTAGCACTAAGGTTTAGACCTGCCAAGATGGCAGCACTGCCGATGACAGGTGACGAATTTGCAGCTACTGCGATAAAGAGGGCAACACGGTGCTCTGTAGTTTAAAGATGGCGGATGGCAGCTGTCAAAAAGCACGTGGATTTGTTTACCGATTCAAATCTCGCGCTAGTGAGGTTAAGTTGGTAGCACTGAGGTTTAGGTCCATCAAGATGGCTGCATTGAGGTTTGCGATGCGTTGTTGTCTGTCAAAAAGCACGTGGCTCTCAAAAAACATGTGGATTTGTTTACCTATTCAAATCTCGCGCTAGTTAGGTTAAGTTGGTACTACTGAGGTTTAGGCCCGTCAAGATGGCAGCAGTGAGGTTAGCGATGCGTTGTTGTCTGTCAAAAAGCACGTGGCAGTCAAAAAACACGTGGATTTGTTTACCGATTCAAATCTCGCGCTAGTTAGGTTAAGTTGGTACCACTGAGGTTTAGGCCCGTCAAGATGGCAGCAGTGAGGTTAGCGATACGTTTTTGTCGATAACAGCTGTCAAAAACACATGGCTTTGTTTACAAATTCAAATCTCCCGCCAAAATTCAAATTTCGCGCCAAAATTCAAATTTCCCGCGGAGGAGGAGGCCGCCGAATCCCTGTATTATACTACTCCTAAAGTAATAGTTAAGTCAGTAAGTAGGTCATGGATATCTATCTAGAAGTTCGAGAAATACACACTTCAAACATTTTTCTTCACCAGCACTGATGCACTTATCACATATCATTGCCTTTATACTTGTGCAATAGTCATTATGATGCCATTTCAGTCACATACCTTCACGTTCGACTTGTTCAACATCCACGAAAGGTTTGCCAGTTTGGTAGATTTTCAGCGGACAAGAGAGGCGACAATCAAGTCTTCCTAAATTTCTGGAAACGGGCCAGGAATATTCTGTGGGACTGTATGCTTAACCTTATCGCCTTAGGCAGTAACACTGATACACGGGAAGGGGAATGACTTCTATACCTTGAATCTCACTTTGATTCCAGGTGAAAATGATGCATGCTCGATTCATAATGATTCCGCCTTCATCTAATACTTTCCGACATGATTTATGGACTCAATTTCGGCTCAGCAGTCAGTTGTCGGGTCATGCACCAAGATAATCCAATATGCCGTAGGCAGTTGCTAAGTTGTTCGTATCACTTGACTTCCCCACTCACCGCATTGTTGTTTCTATCCCAGTTTCAGGAATACATCCAGCCTGGTCTTCCGCAACAACTTTTGCGTGTTCTTGATGAATTTATGATGTTTTCGCTAAGTTGCTAATGATTTAAAGATAAAAGGTATCAGTATTTTAGGGCAAATATCTAGTTACAAACAGAGGATAATGGAGGCGTTTAGTAAATTCACAGAGACTTGCAGACTGAACTCTGAAAAGCATACCAGATTATAAGGAAGGTAGGGGACCCATATTTCGTCCCCTTGGCAGATTTTGACTTGCAGAAATTCAGGAATATTATAGACAAGCCTAGAAATCTATCATATAAAATAATATGTCCTGACTGACTGACTGACTGATTGACTGACCGATTCATCATTGCCGACCCAAAACTACTGACATAAAGAAATACAATTTTGAGAATACATTTATATTAGAGTGTAGGTGCTAACTAAGGGAGGATTTTTTGATATTCTGTCGCTGAGCGGTTGAAAAGTGGGGGTGAATTGTTTAAATGAGTTTATCTATATTTCAAAAACTTAAAAGTTTACAAATGTAAAAATTTGTATTTGGAATCTCTTTAAAAAAACGAAATGCTTATTTTTTGTTTTCGAAAAATCCCATTAAAGGGGGAAAAAGGTGTAAAAGTGGTTAAATACCTCATATGTGAATATTTATATTTCAAAAAAAATGTTACAAACATGAAAATTTGTATTTGGAATCTCCTTTAAAAGTAAAGAAACACTCATTGCTTGTTTTGGGAAAATTCAATGAAGTTTAATGGGGGTCGAAGAGTGATTAAATGGGTGAAGTTTTTAAAAGACTATACCTACAGTATATCTCAGAAACGTTATGTTACAGACGTGAACATTGGTATATATAATCTCTTTTAAAAATAAAGAAACATGTTTTTTTATTTTCGGGAAAACCACTTAAGGGGAGGGGTTAAGAGGACTGAAAATGGGGTTGAATTATTTTCATTAGGATACTTATAACTCCAAAACTAAAGATGTTGCAAACGTGCAAACTGGTATTCGGAATCTCTTTTAATAAAACACGTATTCTTTAGTTTTCGGAAAATCAACTTAAGCGAGGGAAAGAATTGAAAAATTAGTGGAATTATTTGTATGAGAAGAGTTATATCTAAAGAGAGCTAAAGATGTTAGACGTGACAATTGGTATTTGGAATCTCCTTCAAAAATAAACACGCATTTTTTGGGGGAAAATCAACTTGGGAGGGCGAGGGAAGGATCTGAATGCTTTATATGAGGATACATATATATCAAAACCGGAAGTTGCTACAGACGTGATAATTTGTATTTGGAAGCTCCTTTATAAATACAAAACAAGTTTTTTATGTACGGAAAATTCATATTAGGTGCGACGGCCAAAGGGAGTGAAAAAAATTGAAATCTTTTTATGGGAATATTATATCTTAAAAATTGAAGGTTACAGACGTAGAAATTATTACTTGGAATCTCCTTTACAAATAAAGAAACGCGCATTTTTCCGGGGCGGTCAACTTAACCGGAGGGGTGAAATAGGAGTTGAATTATTTTTATGATGATACTTATAACTCAAAAATGAAGATGTTACAGACATGAAAATTTGTATTTGGAATGCACTCTTAAAGTAAGGAAACACGTATTCCTTAGTTTTCGGAAAATCCACGTGGGGGGAGATGAATTGAAAAATTAGGTGAATGCTTTGTATCAGGATACTTATACATCAAAAACTAAAGATGTTATAGGCGCGAAAACTGGTTTTAGGAATCTCCTATAAAATAAAGAAACATATATTTTTGGTTTTCAGAAAATAGACTTAAAATGGGGGGTTGAATTTTGTTTATGAGGATACTTATGTCTCAAAAACTGAAGATGTTACAGACGTGAAAGTAGGTATTTGGAATCTCTGTTAAAAATAAACTTTCTTCCAACTTGAGAGAAGATTGTTTCTCACATGTACAGTACTATGTCGCATGGACATCTTAGCCCCAAAAGGCACTACCACAAACGTGATTTACAAAGAGTTTCTGGGGTAAATGGAAGTCAATTTTCCGGTGAGTTTTTATACTTTAGGAATCTTCAGATAATGTCTTAATACCGTGCCGAGGAACGATTAAGTTTCATCAAATTACAAAATCCACGCAAGCGAAGCCGCGGGTAATTGCTAGTTAGTATATCGTCGCTGCCGGGACAAAACCTCCTATGTGAAATATGTTAGCTTCGAACTTTGGCCGGCAAGGTTCTGTCATCTAAGGTGCAATATTGTGTGAATAATGTCAAGGCATTCTCGCTCTTCATAATGTACATGCTGCGGGTCAGTATATCTCCAAAAATATTATCACATAGGAGGTTTGTCCCGGCAACGACGATATACAGGCTGTTAGGGGTATACGTGCAGATATTTTGCTAGTCGACAAAGAAAAATACATCTCACAATATATATGCTATGTACTTTTTACATTGTCCTATTAGTTTTCGCATAACTGAGCCAAATATTTCAGGACCTAATGTGTTTTGAACGGTCGTAACAGGATACGCCGGTTATGTCATTCTGTCCACGTGTAGTGAAAGTACAGTAGCAGAGTATAGGGATTTTTGAACCTGTTTCTTATCGCAGGCCAACGCATGTTGTTGTGCACTTCCCCTAAAGGCTTGGCAAGTAGGGGAGGTTGACTCGCATGCCAGGCCACTTGCTGTACTCGAAAACCAGTCTAGGGTACTCTGTGTGAAAAGTACCAACGTGAAAAACTACCACCTTCTCCTTTCCCTCCTCCCTCCGCCTCTTCTACTCTCCTCATCATCTGCCTCAACTTAATTCCTGAGTAACACTCTAACCTGGTTCCCTTTCCTCAACACATTTTCCCCACATGTCTAACAATGGAATCCCCCATGACCAGAGCCTCAATCTTACCCACCGCATTTGATCTCCTCCCCTCCTGGTCAGTCCTATCTTTCCTGACAGCTGCAGAAGCTACATCCTCCTCCCTTTTCTCCCTCCCATGACGCTATTCCACCTGTCTTTTCCTATCCTCTACTCTACACGTCCCTGTTCTACCTTTTCCCTTCCTCCTACTTGCACACTTCTCTGCAGCAGTTCCCTGTTCCACATCTTCCCTCTGTTGTTCTACCTGCAGTGACTCATACCGATTCCTCACAGACACCTGTGTCCGGCTCCATGGCTAAATGGTTAGCGTGCTGGCCTTTGGTCACAGGGGTCCCGAGTTCGATTCTCGGCAAGGTCAGGAATTGTAACCATCATTGGTTAATTTCGCCGGCACGGGGGCTGGGTGTATGTGTTGTCATCATCATCATTTCATCCTCATCACGACGCGCAGGTCGCCTACGGGAGTCAAATCAAAAGACCTGCACCTGGCGAACCGAACTTGTCCTCGGACACTCCCGGCACTAAAAGCCATACGCCATTTCATTACAGACACCAGTCCTGAATTCTGATCCTGAACAGAGCCTTTAGCCTACAATCTTCTTCCCCTTAAAACGTTAGACCACTCAGCTCAGCATGAAAAATTAATCCTCCTGGTACACGGTAACTAAATGTAGTACACACAACCAACTCTCACAACAAGACAACTGGATGACGCTACGCGTGTGCGCGCGGCTAAACCAACCGTACAAACTGGAAATCCCCAGGGTGACGAAATTAGGTGCGTGGACGGAATTTGGATCTTCCTACCTTATGTAAGTATATATATGTGTATGGTTACTGAGGTCAATTATTATTATTATTATTATTATTATTATTATTATTATTATTATTATTATTATTATTAGTATTATTATTATTATTATTATTTACTTCGTGCTAGTAGAGCGCATGAATTGGTTGTAATAATAACTTTCGTTAAGGTCTGAATTTCTTCCTGCTGTTTGGATATGTTTCAGAGGGTCATGGGTTCGACTGCTGGCCAGGTCGCGAATTATCCTGGCTCGGAGACCGAGTGTTCGTGCTTGTCTCAACTGACACAGAAAGCACTACCTGAATACGTGCCTCCACACAGGGAGCAGTCATCAAGTGTGACAGATTTCAACCACAAACTTACAAACGTTCGGTAAAAGCGGAAGAAGCTGAATTATTGTAACAAAATTTCAGTTGCTGTCTCCTATTTATTCATTTCGGAAATCCGACTGCGGCACAGAAATACCGTGGACACTTCGGTAATGTTAAAACTTTTTTTTACAAGTTGCTTTACGTCGCACAGGCCTTTGGTGGCAACATGTAGTGTTTACAGTGCACTATTTCTTCTGGTATGGGCTAGAATAAATTTGTTACTTTCATTGTCCTGTCTCAGTCTTATACTTGGCTTTGACAATATACAAGTGGCTGAGGTATGAGTGACGCTAATAATGCCATTCCTTAGGCAGCCAGTCCCTGCTATGAATGGTGTGAAAATGTCGCTCATCGGGTCGGTTGGTGCACGCATTTCAGTGGGCTTGGCAGACTGATGTGCAATAACAACTTCTGGCTCAGTGAGGAAAGCAACGGGAAACTACCTCACTCCTCATTTCCCTAGTACGCCTCTTCAGTGACAACTAGGCCATCTATGCCAGCTAATGGTGAATCTGTTGAGGATCCAACCAACCTTCGGGCTGAATGCCCAACATACATACATACATACATACATACATACATACATACATACATACATACATACATACATACATACATACATTACGTCGTACGGACACAGATAGGTTGTACGGCAATGATGATGCAGGAAAGGGCTAGGAGCGGAAAGGAAGCACAGTGTCATTAATTAAGGTACAGCCCCAGCATTTGCCTGGTATGAAAATGGGAAACCACGGAGAACCATCTTCAGGGCTGCCGACAGTGAGTTGGAACCCACTATCTCCGGAATACTGGTTACTGGCCGCACTTGCAGCTATCGAGCTCGGTAATGTTTAAACTCATTGGTGAAGAAGTGTTCTGTTTCCTTTGCCAGTGGTGTTATTCACAGTTTCGGCGACGCAAGTAATGGAAAGGACTAGGAGTGGGAAGGAAGCGGGCAAAGTACAGCCCCAGCTTTTGCCTGGTGTGAAAATGGGAAACTACGGAAAACCATCTTCAGGAATGCCGACGGTGGGATTCGAGCCCATCATCTCCCGAAAACAAGCTCACAGATGCGCGCCCCCATCCGCAAGGCCATCTCGCTCGGTAATGTTCAAATTATTGATCTGGAACGATTCCAAGTAGAATATAATCGAGCATGTTTTATCCATCGACCTGTTCTGGACACTCATTGCTATGTAGTGGACACAGAGGGAGAATTTCTGATAACCAACGTAACTACACAAATAAAAGTCGCGTGTTGAATAGGTATGCCCCTGGAAAAAATCACTCAAAGTGCCTCTAAATGTAATGTTATCTCCATGTAACCACAAAAAGAAGTGAATTTTAAGTCGCACCGAGAGTAAGACAGCACTGGCTACTGCTAGTCTGCCGTGCATGGGAAAATGAGTGCTGTGCGTGGTGTATGAATTGCAGGGAGGTTGGGAACAGCACATTCCACGTCCCCGTGCCTAAAGCATTAACCGTTTAAGAATAATTATTTTTAATTATTTTGTTGATGGAGCGAAAGGGATCAGTGTAAATACCTAGGAGCTTGTAGATTAGGTTTACAGATCTCTTCAAATGGTTAATAGGCTATTTAGGGGTTGCAGTACAGATGTAGATGAGAGGGCGTATAAGTCAGTGGTAAGACCACAATTAGAGTACGGTTCTAGTGTATGAGACCCTCCACGCGATTACTTGATCAGAGAACTGGAAAAGAAATCTAAAGAAAAGCAACACGATTTGGAAGTAAGGAGACGAGCTGCTCGACTAAGCGGTATGTTCCGAGCTGTCAGTCAAGAGAAGGCGTGGAATGGCATTAGCAGACGAATGAGCATGGACGGAATTTCTGAAAACAGGAAGTATCTTAATATTAAGATAAATTTGTCGCCTTGAAATCGGAATTCAGGACGACAAATGCCGGTTTATATTGTACCCTGATGAGATAGGCTCTATCTTTCATGATTTGATTTTGATACGAGAAATACAGATATATAGGAATATTAAATGAATACAGTGTCAGTTTTGTGTGGACGGGATAATTTCAACATAGCTAGACATATCGCGAATCTCAGTCGCCACAGTGTAAGCTTGTCATTAAGGGGAAAATGTTTCTTGGCCAGAAGATAAGAGGATTAAAGCTAGAGCTCACAACAACGAAGTAATGACTTCGAGGAAGTGAAAGAGTATATATTTCGGACCAAGGGCGAGCGGATGTATCACCAATACCGAGAATGTGACGTGCCAGTTTTTCCACGCCCGAGGCATTTGGTGTTGTCAACGTTACAAGGAAGAGATTTCAAACTAACCGAAGCGGTGTTGACCAATGAGAAAATTTATCATAGGCCCGCAGATAAACCAACATAAGAAAAACTCAGAGTGAACTCCAGTTAGCTTCTCCGAGAACAATAATTAAATTATTCCAACCACATAATTGAATAGAGGGGATTTTTGTGATATCATTCCCATGTTGATTAATTGTAATCATAATAAATTAAAGTAATGAATTCGTGGAAATGACCCACGCTATCTCGCCATTGGTCGAGATGAGCACGCCATCAGGGACGCCGAGTTAGCGCGCGAAAGGTGGAGGACAGAAATTAAGTGATATTTCCATGATCACCGAACGATAGGAGTTCAGAATACGACACATGAATGTGTATCGCCAGTGTATTAAGTAGGATAAAGCAAGAGATCCAAATCCACCTGCATATGCCGATTTAGGAAACCAACCCCCCTCTCCAGGAGCTGACCGCGGATGACCCCGGCGGGAAATCATATCGTCCATAAAAGTCCAGTGTGGAACCTCACATCACTCAGTTCTTACCAGTCACCAGTCGTTATCGGTCACCAGTCGTGTCAGTCGTAATGAAGTAGTTGAGACTCTGACACGTTGACTCTGTAAGTCAGTACCTCGGGACGCATTCGAAGTCAGTTAAAGCTGAAAGTGCGTGAATTATTAGGAGAATGAATACGAACAGTGAAATTATCCATAGTACCGAGTGTAACTAATCAGTACAACTGTATGTTGAATTTAATAAATGTCATGTGATTGAATAATAAATAATTAACGGAACACCGATAGTACCTTTGGAAGGCAGTGTGCGGAGCCTGAAGTAAACACCTCAAGATAGACGGTGAATAACTATCCGAGCAGGGAATTATAGGAGCTAGGCGATTATCAAGACGGCTTAGAAATAAACCAGGAAGTGCCGGTTGAAGACGCGATACGCGCCGGTTCAAATGAACGACATTTCGTCGTAATGTGTCACGATGTGTGTTTCGGGCGTATATGAAGAGTATATTGTGCGAGTGTCAGGGGTCTAGGAGCACCTATAAGTGTTTTTTTTTGTTATTAGTATTCCTGTGTAAAATAGTGTAATAAGGTATTAATCATGGGTAGTCACCCAGAAGTGTTTTATTGTGTTAAATTTGTATTGTGCGACATGATGGACGAGATCACCATGGGGCCATAAGGCCTATATCTCCTCCGCTACGAGACAATGGAATTCTACGTAGGAATGAGTACACAATTTTGATATTGGGGGATGTTATCGCGACTAAACGGGGTTCAGTGTAAATTAATTATGGTTACTTAACATGGTCCGCTTCCCGAGTCCATGAATTTATTTTTTTGTTAGACGGACGAACTAATTTATATTAACGTAATAATGGGTTAGATTAATTAATTTGAGTATTTGTTTGTTGTATATAATGTAAATATGGGATATATTTCTTTCAATTAATGAATGCTGTTCGTAATACTTTGACTTAAGTTCAATTCAAGTGTTAATTTCCTTTTTTTTTGTGCTAACCCATTTATTTGATTTTCAATCACTGCGGTGATCATTTGTAATTTAATTAGGAATAATTTCTATTAGACAGCCAGATTATGAAAGAGCCAGAGTATGTAAGATTTGTGTTGCGTACGGAAGGTCATTAAAATGCTAATAATAATCATGTTTGTGTGTTGACAAAGGAAAGTAAAATAATAATAATAATAATAATATTTGGGCGTGTGCAAGTTAAAGTATAATAATAATAATGACAGTGCTTCGCGAGTTAGCCAGTGCAAATATAATAATCAATGTGGAGATGACATGTAGCGTTAAAGACTTTCATTCGCGTAATCAGTTTGATTTTACGTAAATTTTTGATTTTACGTTTTTGGACTTTATTTTAACCATTAAAAATTTGTTTAAAAGCGATAGAGGCACGTGAATTAGAATGGTCACGATATGTTAAAAGCCCAGAATGATTTGAGCCCATATTTAGAGTTGGAAGTCATGAGGGACGAATATCCGGCGCGAAATAAATTGAGCCGTATTGTTTGTAATGATGAAATAGATGAATCTCAAGGCCTAAGATGATATAAATGCATATGCCGGTGTTATTAGTGGTAGAATCCACGCACCGAGGATTATTTTATGAATTAAATGTTTGAAGAGTTCCGATGAAAGGAAATGGACTTCAAATTTGAAGGAATAGTTTAGCAATCGCCGGCATTGGAGGTATTTGCCCAGCCGCGATGTGCCATAGGTTGTGAGATGTGTCTTGGGAGGACAGGTGTCCCCATATAAAATTAACGGCAGTACGAAAGTGAAGGTACGGTCCCGAATACCGTGTTGTCCAGACCGATATAAAGCAGATCTTAGTGGTTCATAACGGGATTTAACATATGTGACTAAATTCTAAAGAGTGGAAATTAAAATATCATCGTTCCATTTTTAATAATAATAATAACAATAATCATACTCCAAGTGAATCTTGTCTTAAATCAAGTGCTTAGTGCCAGGATAAATCGGAATTGTAAAAGGGGTTATGCGTTAAACATATTAAGAGTGGACTACCGTGTAACAGGCGAAATTAATTTTTTTAATTAATAATAATAATAATAAATATTTAAAAAAAACTAAGCTACTTTTTTCTTTTTCTTTTTTTTTTGAAGAATTTACTTTTTTATATTTTGGACATAATAATGATGTTGGGAGTTGAAATGGAAAATTTGAGATTTTTTAACTAATAATAATAATAAATAAAATATTTGAAGAAGGAGAAGAAGAATAACCAATGAAGCTACTTTTTTATTTTTATTCTTTTTTGATGAAAATAATAAGAGCGAGAAGTTGAAGTATTATAGCAAGGATGATTACGGGTTACGATAATCACGATTTCCACTATTAATAATAATAATAATAATAATAATAATAATAATAATAATAATAATAATAATAATAATAATAATAATAATGAAAAGTTGAAGGAGCAGAAGATAAAGAACTTGCAATAATAATTTGAGAATAATAATTATGATGAAAGGAAATTAAGATATTTAATGGGCGATGATTCATTGTTACGGATATAATAATAATAATAATAATAATAATAATAATAATAATAATAATAATAATAATAATAATATTTATGAGGAAGCTTATCATTATATTGTGCGGATAAATTAGGTGGAAGAACGGCCCTTCGTTTGAAACGTCGGCAAGGGTTGGCATATAATCATCCCGGATGACAAATGATAATAATCAAATACAGGATTATAATTGAAATTAATGATAATAATAAAATTAATTGATGGTAGTCAAAGAATATGATAATGATCAGATAAAGAATAGTAATGATATTATTTAATAATCATAGGAGGATATGATAGGGACAGTCATCCTGTGTCGAACTGCTCTGAACCAGATGTTGGGTTTTCACGGGGAGATTGTTAGCAGTAGATACGTAAATAACCCACGGACGGCACATGTTTTCATGGTCAGAGCATAGTAATGAACCTTTCCGTACGTCTTGTCGTATTAACAAGTGTAAATATTAAAGTAGCTTTTGAGTTAATGAACTCTACCTGGTGTGTTTGTGAATCTGGAAATAATAGGCTAGAGTTTGTCCGTATTATAAATTCCCGTTTTTTCGAGGCGATAACATTTTCTACGGTGGGTGTCCGGCAGTAAAAAGTTACTGTCGTGCCTTCGTCTCCGAAAGAAGATCTCCAGCGGTGAAACGTCCAATCATACGGATGTGAATTCAATCCCCAGTAACCAATTGGGGCGAATTCACCAGATGTTTACACTACCAGAGTAGTGAGGTAAAATCCAAGTATTATGTCATTTATTTTTCAGGATTAAAGTGTCCCAATGTAAAATTGTCATCATGTGTAGTATGCAAAATAAGTGAATAAATTGCTCCTCATTTGCAATTTCAATAGGAAACAGTTTCCATATCTTTTCATTGTAGTTAGTCCAGTATGCCCATGGAATTTAAGTTGTCACTTCCCATTCCTATTGTGGAGTCAAAAATTTGTATCCATGAATGAGTCGTCCCCCGTAACCTTAAATTTTCATGCCCCGTTCATCCCTGTGTTCATTTGATGCGCCGATATATATTTTTTGATTTTCTTTATATAAATCTTTTTATCGTTTTCGAACTGATCACCCCTGAGATAAATGCTAGTCTGGGACTCAGGAGGTGAGCGGGTGCAATATCAAGGAATTAGGGAGTGTTATAATTTACCAAGGGAGATGTTCGAGAAATTCGCTACTTTCGAAATCACTTAAGAAAAATGTAGGTAACAACTGATAGGGTATATAACCAAACCCCATGGCGCAACAGCCCCGAGGAGCCTTGGCCTACCAGGAGACCGCTGCTCAGCCCGAAGGCCTGCAGAATTCGAGGTGTCATGGTCAGCACGACGAGTGCTCTCGGCCATTCTTCTTGGCTTCTCTGACCGGGGACGCCATCTCACCGTCAGTTAGCTCATCAATTGTAATCACGTAAGCTGAGTGGACCTCGAACCAGTCCTCAGATTCAGTTAAAAATCCCTGACATGGCCGGGAATCTAAGCCGGGGTCTCCGGGTAAGCGGCAGGCATGCTACCGCGACACCACGGGGCCGGCGATAGGGTATATGCCAGCCCTAAATGCAGATCAATGGTGACTGATTGAATTAAGGTTATGGCAAAAAGGATAATGTTGTTGTCAGGAAGGGAAACTGCCAAAGTTGGGAGTGACTGGACATGAAATTGAAATAAGCATTTTTGCAAGACTCAGCACAGATGACAAATGCATCGGTTTTCATCTCGGAAGAAGGCTACTTTAAATTTAAGAAACCCGACATACATTCGAACTTGTGGTATTATGTGCGGCCAGTAGTGAGGGGTTAGTGACCCCGTATTTGACTGGAGTGGGTGCATCTACTGCTGACTCCCGCGTGGAGATAATAACTTACATGATATAGCTCTCGCAGTCGACTCTGCTAGTGGTTAAACGTGTCACAACATTCGCAATATACTAAGCTATTTTCTGTTCCCGCATTCTCTGGAAGCAAACATTATTCTTCCCGGCCTCCTTTTTTTACCATCAGCATAATGACCAAGCCAACGGCCGTAGCCGTGTTGAAACACCGGATCCCGTGAGATCTCCGAAGTTAAGCAGGAGTTGGATGGGTTGCCACGCGCTGTTGGTGGGGGGTAAGGGAATGGAGGAGCGGAAAGGAACTGGCCACCCTACCGCACGTAAACTCCGGCTCAGGAACACCTCTGCGGAGGTTCGGACCTGCCTTCAGGCAGTATAACCCTTACCTACCATAATGAACAGAAATAAGAGTTTCAGGCGGAAATCCCTCGACCCGACCGTAAATCGAACCTAGAGCCTCGAGGAGGGAAGTTCTACATGCTGACCGCCCAGCCATAGTGTCTGGCCCTCTTGTACAATATTAAGGCTGCGGCGAACATGACCATGTTGTCAGAAGGATCGTCAAAGGGAGAAGTTGTCTCCCTTCAGAGTGATACACATCGGACCTAAAATAATAATGGCGTGTGGCCTGGTTCTGGTGTTTCGAACTGACGCAGTATGGGCGACATGCGCGTCTATGAGGATGGGACCCTACCTGTGATGCGGTCTAACGATGAAGACGGCAACACACACCCTGCCCGCGAGCCATCGTAATTAACCAATGAACGTTAAAAGCCCCGATCAGGTCGGGAATCAAAATCGGGACCAAGGAAACGGGCGTTACAAAAATACAAGTAGTGTGCAGAACTATCCCACTGACGAAGCCTTCTGCTCCGAAGATAACTGGTTCGATTCTGACAGAGGTCGTTGGCATTTAAGGGTCATCAAGTACAACAATCAATATCGTTGGAATCCGAAACATTAAAGAAGTCCTGTAGAAAAAGAAATCCGAGATCCAAGTGTCTGTTAGAAGCATTAACGTTTCAGATGGACGATAAACAAACTATTATTATCATTATTATTATTATTATTATTATTATTATTATTATAGTGGTTCAACGTCACACTGTCCGACTCGTTGCCTGAGCGGTCAGCGTACTGGCCTTCGGTTCACAGGGTCCCGGGTTCGATTCCCGGCAGGGTCGGGGATTTTAACCTTAATTGGTTAATTCCTTCAGCACGGAGGCTGGGTGTATGTGTTGTCTTCATCGTCATTTCATCCTCATCACGACGCGCAAGTCGCCTAAGGGAGTCAAATAGAACGACCTGCACCTGGCGAGCCGAACCCGTCCTGGCATATCCGGCACTAAAAGCCATACGACATTTCATTTCAACGTCACACTAACGCGTCGACAGTTTCTGGCGAACCGCGGATGAGACTGTGGAGAGATTGCTGTTTAAAGGGGCCTAACATCTAGGTCATCCGCCCCTAATTGTACGAAATGAGACGAAATGAAATGACAAATTAAAAGTTCTAAATCCTCCACTGAACACAATTCAAAACGTGAGGACGAAGAATGAATGGATGGATGGATATGAATTGAAAACGATCAGTGGAACCGACCCGCAGTGCCTCATATGCACAGAAGCTGGCGTAAAACAATAGTATTACTGACCAAGGGACTACTTCTATAAGACGATACTGAATCGATGATGCTTGTAGTCGAAAGGAGTCCAAAATCCGAGTCATCGGCCCCTCATAATGGTACTTATCGCTAGAAAACTAGAACCATGGTATTTGTCATGTTGCGGTACTAATGAAGAGTAGCGTAGACTCGCGGTATTCCACACATTATGGTACTACTCACAGGTAATGAAATTCGCACATGTATTACAGACCTATTGTGTTTCGCACATCGCGGCGCCATTGACAGGCAACGCAAACCTATGGTGTTCATCACATAAGAGTACTAACCACAGGGACCTTCCCCTATCCCGTGGTGTTCCTCATATAGTGGGTACTAATCATAGGCAAGCCAGAACCATGGGTTCCGTCATCCCGTGGTGTCGCTCATATAGTGCTACTAATTAAAGGTACTGTAAAAGCCGTCGCGCTCTCGTTTGCTACTAACCACAAACCTATTTAGTACCCTACATAATGGTACTGCGCGCAAGGAAAAGCGACCCATGGTGTTCTCCGCGTGGTGGTACTAATCACAAGGAGTTTCATGCTTCTAATATAATCATCCCTTGGTCGCCCCTTTTAGTCGCCTCTTACGACAGGTTGGGGATACAGTGGGTGTATTCTTTGTCTTCGTCTACAACCCACAGGGGGTTGTGTGTTTGGTGCGCGAGAGGTAATTTATTTCCCTCAATTCCGCCGGCAAGTCGGTTAGGACCCCCCTATCCACCACCTGGGACGCGCCACGTGGAAGTATCACCTCTCCCCCTGCTACGCCAGCGTAGTAGGTTCGTGGAGGTACAGTCCCAGCATTTGCCTGGTGTAAAAATGGGTAAACTCCGAAGCCACTTTCAGAGCTACCGATAGTGAAATTTGAACCCACCATATTCTGAGAGTTAGCTCACAGTTAAGTGACCCGAGCCGCAAAGCCAACTTGTTCGGTACTAAACTAATAAGAAGAAGAAGAAGAAGAAAAGAAGGAGAAGAAGAAGAAGGTACTGTACTTAAGGTTTTTTCAATTGTGAAATTGCAAGTAAAGGGGGGGCTTCAGTGGTGCCTTGAAGACGTACCAGCC
The DNA here is from genome assembly GCF_040414725.1 of Anabrus simplex. Taxonomy (NCBI): domain Eukaryota; kingdom Metazoa; phylum Arthropoda; class Insecta; order Orthoptera; family Tettigoniidae; genus Anabrus; species Anabrus simplex. Next base: position 41,300,030 of record NC_090266.1, on the reverse strand, counting down.
GCCAGTGTATTAAAGAGCAACTGATGTGCCCAATGGCGTCTTCCAGGGAAACCTTAGTTATTTCGCCATTGAAACAACCTACAGAGACTGAATAGGATTATAATGTACACAATCGGTGAGAATAAATTATGGCCCTGCTTTGGGAACGTAATTTTTGATATTATTATTATTTCTTTCTTAATCTGTTTACCCTCCAGAGTTGGTTTTTCCCTGGGACTCAGCGAGGGATTCCACCTCTACCGCCGCAAGGGCAGTGTCCTGGAGCGTGAAACTCTGGACCGGAGGATACAACTGGGAAGGATGACCAGTACCTCGCCCAGGCGCCCTCACCTGCTATGCTGAAAAGGGGCCTGTGGTGGAATGGGGCGATTGGAAGGGATAGACTAGACAAGGAAGAGGTAAGGACGAGGCCGTGCCTTTAAGTTAGGTGCCATCCCGACATTTGCCTGAGGTGAAATGGGAAACCACGGAAGACCACTTCGAGGATGGCTGAGGTGGGAATCGAATCCCCCTCTACTCAGCTGACCTCCCGAGGCTGAGTGGACCCCATTCCAGCCCTCGTACCACTTTTCAAAAATTTCGTTGCAGACGCGAGAATCGATCCGGGGACTCCGAGGGTGGCAGCTAATCACAGTAACTATTATACCACTGAGGCGAACTTATTATTATTATTATTATTATTATTATTATTATTATTATTATTAGCATTGTTACTATTGCAACATAGAACCTAAAGTCGAATCAAGATGTAGCAAAGCTAATGTGGTGACACTGCAGTAGCGATCAACGTTATTCTGCAAGAATGAAGTTCCCAGACGAAAGTATCTTTACGTGACTGTGTCAATTCTTCTTCCTTCTTGGTCTATCTGGCACCTAATGCATATTTGGAGGGATGTACCGAGGGATCTGGCTACGCGGTCTGCGTCACGTGATAGCGGTTCGGAGCTCCACTCTCGGCAGCCCTGCAGATGATTCTCAGTGGTTTCCCGTTTCCTCGCGATACAGATGCTGGGGCTGTACGTTAATTATGGCCATCGTCACAATGAGACCTGTCTGTGCGACGTGAAGGATAAGCTACTGCGTGTGATGGTGTCTGTACCCAACATCGTGGCTCGAAATGCACGTAGGTGGGTGGCATTCAAGTGTGCTTTAATGTGACAGCTCCGTGTCACTGGCTTCCTGCAGATTACAGAACTGCAGGGCTCCAGCAACATTTTAAATTTATGGGGACTTAACGGACTCTGTCATGAAATGGAATGAAATCAAAGGGATACTAAGGTGACGGTGGTTACGCTCGGTTTTTACGTAGATTTACGTTCCTGACAACGGGTACATGGAAAGAAACACTTTAAGACGCTTTTAGTGTTTGGGTAGAATGCGTAGAGTATTTCACTTACGATGCGTTTAATTTCGCAATTGACAGATAAAAGATGACGCTACCTGCTGCAAAACAAAAACAACTTAAACAAACAAAATCTGAAACGTTGTGCTAAATATGTGACGTCACACGCATACTCCGGTATAGGATGGTGCTGTCTTGAAGTTGGAGGTTAGCGGCGAGTTTGATATTGATATATCATCATGATGGCCGATTTTTATATACATATACAAAGAAATGAAAAGGCAGTCGATTTTCTCAAACATCACTTTAATTTTAATATTATGCCGAGCAACTATCCTAGCACACTGGGCAATTAATGTATTGATCTATTTGTTTCAAGCTGATTTACGTCACACCAACACACACAGGTTTTATGGCGATGGTGGGATAGGAAAAGGCTAAGGAATCAACGCACAGCCCCAGAATTTACCTGGTATGAAAATGGGAAACCACGGAATACCATCTTCAGTGCTGCCGACAGAGGGGTTCGAGCTATCTCCCGAAAGCAAGCTCACAGCTCTGCGCCTCTAGCCACACGGCCAACTCGCTTCATTGTTCTTGCGTTTACTCGTAATATTACTCCCGAACTCTTTAAATTATTTCTCATATCGCAGACCCATACTACACCGGGCAGCCTACAGCCAAATTTGTAATCCTTTCAAGGCAAGAGGTACACGAGAATACAGAACTAGATGCAAAGGGAGGACTGAAGAGGCTCCCAAACTGAACGCTGAAAGGTATAGCCTCTTTCTGAACATTATATTTTTATTATAAGAAGGAAGCCATTCTTCTTTAGTGTCAACTCAGTTGATATAACTTTAAGTTTTGAGTCCTTCGAAGCATGAAATATACGTTTTAGAACACTGTAACATGCCTGTTCAGGCTCGATCACTAGGGATAACAGACGTGTAAAACCAGAGCTGTGTTTAGTGAAGTTAATAAAACTTCCTCAAACCTGTTCACTTCAACATTCATATAATTTGTCACACTTATTCATAACATCACCCACACACACACACACAGGATGTATACCGGGTGGTCCACCAGCCCCTTGCGATCCCGTTTTATGCATCCCTTCACATTTACTACAATTCTGAAAGACATCGATCCTGCTCCCTAAACCGGGGTAATATAACGAGATATGTGTTTACGGGCTAGAAGATAGCAGAAATCGTGAGCGCCACTATTAATTAATTATGGCAACCTCGAATGAACCCGTGAAACGAGTACAGATACGCAGAACACGTACTTTGAAACAGGAGGTGGACGCACACACCGGGAGCACCGTACTGTATAGGCTGGAAAATGGGCGCCGTAGATCAAATGTTGCAGTAGCGAGCGGGGAGATATGTGATAGTGGACAGTGCTCGAGGTAGGAGGTTCGAATCCCACACAAGAATATTTTTAACAGCCAGTTGCCTGGGATGTGGTAGGGTTAAATACTTGATAGCTTCCAAGGATTGATTTGTTTAATTGACCCAGTAAAAGACCGTATGTATCGTTGCAATGGGTCTGGTGCATACCGAGCGGAGTGGTTGGGCGTGTCAACGCGCTACGGCTATGGAGCCAAAGCTCTGCATTCGGGAAACGCATGAGTTCGAACCCCACCGTCAGCTGTCATGAGAATGGTTTTCTGTAGTTTTCCACTTTTACTTCCAGAAAATGCAGGAAGACTTCGTATTCGTAGGCCACAACCGATTTCTTCCACCTTATCCAATTTCGTTCACCATCATTCATGTCATCTTCATTAGCTCCTCAACTGAGGTTGGCATCAGGAAGGGCATCCGGCTGTAAAATCATGCCCCTTAATTTCACCTCATAACGTACTGAACCCGTGAACTTACCGTTCCATCGTTGGTCGTCTGCCTCGGCTGCTCCAGTAAACCAATATCGTACTCTTGGATCTTGCGGTCGTTGCGAGTTTTTTCCGTCACTTCATCGACCAAACAATAGGGTTCAGAGGAGAGCATAACTACTTCAAAGAAGGACCAAAAATATGCTTACTACAATATTTATTCAACTGTAAATCACAACAATTTATTAATTGGATTGGCTAAAGTCACTTAAAATTTCACATGTTTTAATGTATCACAATGCATAACGCGAACAGTAAAGTTTTATTGTAATTATTTATTATTGTCTTTCAATGAATGAAAACATAGTGTAAAATTCGTTGACAGCATAAACCAGAAAATGAGAATAAAACCTGAAAATCGGTCACCATTGATCCGAACGATAACTGAGAGTTAATCCACACGATCCGTGGAAAATCCGACTTTCAACAAGTAGAATTCCAGATTTACATTTAATTAAGGTTATCCACCAGTCTACTATCCTATCGTATATTGGAACATCCCCGGAATCGACCCTTAATCGAACCAAACGACTATCAGTTGCTTTCGATAGGTTGCGAAATGTTCCTGGCAAGTATGGTGTTCATTACAAGTTAACAGCAATTGTCACAATCAAAAATAAAATTCCACCATGTATCGTCATCTCGTGATACCCTTTTCTTTTTTAAAAAAGAAATGCTATTTATTCGGGGCGTCGAATTAAGAATATATTTTGCCCCTACTTTGCACCATATGTTGTGAACCGGCGTGTATTTGGAAATGGCGGAATTGTAAATTGTTGAATGTGAGGAAAGGAACGTTAATAACGACACAAATACCCAGTCCCCAGGCCAGGAATATTAATCATTTACAATTAAAAGCCCCTGGCCCGGCCGGGAATCGAACCCGGGGCCGCCGGACAGTGCGGACGCGTCGCCCCTACACCGCGGGGCCGGACTCGTGACCCCTTAAGTTACAGAGGAATCTCGATACTGAAACATGCATCACCCCAAACAGATGTTCAGAAGGAACCAACAACACCTGATCTGACGGGATCTTACGTTTCGTCGTCCTGAAGGAACAAAACTGCGAAATGCAGGAAAACATTAATTCACCCTACATTTAGAAGAAATACCAATCACTGAAGTTAGAGAAAAGTGATAAGTCACTTGTAAATGTTCTTACTAAACCAAATTTCAGGCTAGGAAACAGTTACGTCGTAAAATTCGTTAAAATACAAGTTCACAATATAACACAAATAAAAGGAAATCTTTCCAATTTTCTATAACTACGACTACAATTACAAATACGTCTACCTACACTTTTCCCATTAAACTACATGTGATCGGTAGATCAACGTCTCACATGAATAACGTGAACAACGAAAAACAGAAATTACGTAAAATATATATTAACAGCTGACGAATCTAAAACCGCATTCGTAGTGTATATCCTACAAAAATTAACTAAGTGTCAACACACGACATTATCAAAATATTTGATATCCGAACAAATAAATCTTAAAGTAAAGAAAAGTAGTCCGCCTCTATGGTGTAGTGGATAGTGTGATTAGCTGCCACCCCTGGATGCCCGGATTCGATTCCGAGCTTTGCCACGAAATTTGAAAAGTGGTACGAGAGCTGGAACGGGGTCCACTCAGCCTCGGGCGGTCAAATCAGCCATCCTCGAAGTGGTTTTCCGTGGTTTCCCAATTCTCCTCCAGACAAATGCCGGGATGGTACCTAACTTAAGGCCACGGCCGCTTCCTTCTCTCTTCCTTGTCTATCCCTTCCAATCTTCCCATTCCTCCGCAAGGCCCCTGTTCAGCATACCAGGTGAGGCCGCCTGGGCGAGGTACTGGTCATCCTCCCCAGTTGTATCCCCGATCCAGAGTCGGAAGCTCCAGGACACTGCCCTTGAGGCGGCAGAGATGGGATCCCTCGCTGAGTCGGAGGGAAAAACCAACTCTGGGGGGTAAACAGATTAAGAAGGAAGTAAAGAAAAGTTAATAGAAAATTTGAAGACGCGCGGCTAAGCAGTAATGATCAGTCTCCACGTGGGACAACACTTACATTCATGCCACTACTGATGCAACGCCATTATGGGAGCACCTTCTGATAGTAAGAATTATGCCGGAACATGGCCCGAATAGTACCTGCGAACAACTTTCACATTCGTATCCATTACACGCAAACACTAACATCGTTCAAGTCGATTCGCGATAATGCCTAACCTATGACTTGACCATGTACAGACGACATCCTAATCCTACCGTTGAGCCAACGTTATGGTTCATACTGCCAGGAGAAATCGAAACTTTTAACATAATGTCCGGATATTTAATCTGATCCTCGTCGAAACTCTAACATATGAAGTACAATTCGCTACAAAAATGAACTCGAACATGGAAATATTACTGTCTATTTCCAACAATAAAGCGTGAAATCGAAATTACACAACATGATCGAATAGTTTAATCTATTCCTCATTACAATCTCAACACATGCAGTGAAGTTCACTAAATAAAAATAAACTCTACTCTCGTTTGACATTACGTACTATCACTGTAAATAATAATCACTACCATCACGATACTCACGGCATAACTCGAGCGTGAGGCTCCAACTGACCAACCATGTCACCATTCCAATCATATATCATCGTGAACTGTCCAGTGAAGTACCTTTTCATCAATCTACTCAAGCTGAACTATCATTCTAATAATATTCATTTTTCACACTAGCAATGCTCCTAGTAAGCGATATATTTTTGGCACGTAAAGATACAGAATAGAATTCAGTTTACAATAATTAAGCACCGAGCTCGATAGCTGCAGTCGCTTAAGTGCGGCCAGTATCCAGTATTCGGGAGATAGTGGGTTCGAACCCCACTGTCGGCAGCCCTGAAGATGGTTTTCCGTGGTTTCCCATTTTCACACCAGGCAAATGCTGGGGCTGTACCCTGACTAAGGCCATGGACGCTTCCTTCCCATTCCTAGGCCTTTCCTGTCCCATCGTCGTCATAAGACGTATCTGTGTCGGTGCGACGTAAAACAAATAGCAAAAAAAAAAAAAAACAATAATTAAGTATTTTTCGTGACCACGTATCGTCAGGTCGGCTATCATAAAATGCACTTCGCTGGTATCAAATAGAACCGTCACTTAAACTTAATTGCCCTTACCTACGGTCTTAAATAAAACAGTAATCACGGGGGAAACATCAACCTTTACTTAAAATAGGCGTTACAACGCGCTTACTTGGATTTGACAGCCTCTGTATTCATCAATCGTTCTGAATAGCTACAGGACATCATACCTGTTATACAGCCTGTCTCAGAAATATTACATTTCAACCTATACCCCGATGTCACAAAAATTCCTCTCCATCGAAATACAGGGCCTGTTATCTGTAGCATTCTGCTTATTCTACATCACTCATAAAATACACTCTTACTCTGCCTTTAACATCTTCGTAACTATTCTCATAATATTTCATTTCCATTACAATCCATTTCATTCTTTCTTGAAACTTTTTAAATATGAGCGATCCCATTATCAAACAACTTTATAATGATTTCATAATTGACTTCTCGAAAATTTTCCTGACATCAGGAGCAAAGTAGCATACTGTGATTTTCTGTATCACAATTACATGGTGTCACAATATTTAAGTTTCTCAAAAATGCCAACTCTATCAGACTAAACTGGATTTCGATATAAACCGCAAATCTCGCTTGACATTAATGCTGAACACATAATTATCATACCTCAAATTTTATCCTGACGTGAATATTATTATTATTATTATTATTATTATTATTATTATTATTATTAATGATAATTCTTGGATACATTGTTATTTGACTTTAACGCACTCTTAACGGTTATTTTATCGTTATTATTACTGTAACTTTTATCGGTCCGGACATTATTCCATTCATTCTCATTGCAATATTTAACTTCACTTTTAAATATTTCAAAGAAATGTAAACACATTTTAAAGTCTCGCGCGCCGACATAAATAACGGACAATTCACCTCCACACTAGAATGACGACAAGACAGTTCCTCATCATCGCAATACACTTGATTACCCACGCCCCATATACAAAGCGATTTATTAACTAATTAATTTAAAGGGACAAGCATTTACATCTCTAAGTACAAAACATAATATTTAAATTAGACAGACCTGTAATTATAGTCGTTTAGCATGGCATTATCTGGGCTTCATCTTGTGGCAGCCACCTCCGATTTAGCCCTTCATAATTGCAGGACACATTCTTCTCTTAAACATTACCTTATAAATACACAAATTCTACAGTTGACATGAAGCAGCACACATGTACAAAATAATACCATATTTTCTCGAAGAGGCCAAGTATTCAGCCGGATAAAAAGAGAGTAATGTTGCCATGTGCGGCCTCCCTTATAGCACATGCACGAGAATTCTTTGCAGTTACAAGTTCTAACAGGGCTAACAGACTATATCTTACACAAATTATACACTTGACATGAAGCAACACATATTGAACAAATTTTTTTGTATCAAAAACATCTGACAATATATTTTATCATACACATTAATTTTTGCTTGCGGCTTTATGTCGCACCGACATAGATAGGTCTTATGGTGCAGGTGGGATAGGAAAGGCCTAGAAGTTGGAAGGAAACGGCCGTGGCCTTAGTTAAGGTACAGCCCCCAGCATTTGCCTGGTGTGAAATCGAAAACCACGGAAAACCATCTTCAGGGCTGCCGACAGTGGGATTCGAACCCACTACGTCCCGGATGCGAGCTCACAGCCGCGCGCCCCTAACCGCACGGCTAACTCGCCCGGTATATCTTCTATCTATCTATCTATCTATCTATATATATATATATATATATAATTGGATGTTGGTATGCTTGAAGCTAATAGACTAAAAAACTAGTGGACTGATTTCCCTGAAATTTTCAGTTTGTTCTTATTACATCTGAGAGGGATTATGAAGTGGTTTGAACGAAATCTGATTGGTAGTTTGGCACTAAGGGGTGAAAAATAAAATAGGGGAAGATAAGCATACCGCAAGACAAGTCCAATCAGCGGGTTGCCTACCCAACAGTATGTGAATATTATGATTAGGGCCCGGATGTTTATGCAGTAATAGGTTATAATGGAAACTTACTGAAGTGAGTAACAAGTAGAGTCTACCTGCACGACGGTAATGTTGTGAGGTTTGCATAAACATTAGGGGTTCGGCCCATTAGAACTCCCTAATGTTTATGCAAACCTCACAACATTACCGTCGTGCAGGTAGACTCTACTTGTTACTCGCTTCAGTAAGTTTGCATTCTAACCTATTACTGCATAAACAACCGGGCCCTAATTATGATGTGTTCCTTAAAACCTATTTCTGCTTTTATCTGGAAAAATTACTGTAGGGGCAAGAAACCCCTAGCACCCCTAAAGGAAGGGGGTGAAACTAAAAAATCCGAAAATGACGATATTAGTGACGAATTCATAGTCTTTGGGGTAGCTGAGATGAACTGTGACACTCTGAATGCCGTTTAAGTCAAAGTTCGTTCCCAATCGGTATGGTAAACATATTATGGCTTACTGTTTGGGGAAGAAAACAGTAGGGTAAGACACACATACGGGCGGGATCGTACAACTGAATAAGTTACAGATGTTAAAATTGAATGGGTGCTCGCAAAAACCGGCTAACCAACATTTTGTCAGAACAGAGATAAATCAACTTTTGCAAATGTCAAAAAAAACAAAAATTATACCATAAAACTAATATTTGTTTCATTATATTATCTTGATGTAGTACCTTTAAATTATCAATGCCATATATTGGAACTGTATTAAAAATGAAAAGTACTTGGAAAAATAGGAATATAAAAAATGGAAGAAAACTGACTTGTCCGTTGACCTAGCTGTAGTTAATAGTTTACCTTAGATTCGTAACCAAACTTTATGTTATGATCATACAATACAAAAAGGTGTTTTATACCGCAAACTAGACATAAAGATGCCGGCCTCCGCGGTGTAGGGGTAGCGTGCCTGCCTCTTGCCCGGAGGCCCCGGGTTTGATTTCCGGCCAGGTCAGGGATGTTTCTCTCAACCCGAGGGCTGATTCGAGGTCCACTCAGCCTACGTGATTAGAATTTAGGAGCTATCTGACGGTGAGATGGCGGCCCCGGTCTCGTAAACCCAGAATAACGGCAGAGAGGATGCGTCGTGCTGACCACACGACCCCTCGTAATCTGCAGGCCTTCTGGCTGAGTAGCGGTCGCTGGGCAGGCCAACGCCCTTCCAAGGGCATAAGTGCCATTGGTTTTTTTTAGACATAAAGATGCTTCGACTTATTTTTAAATATGACGTAACTTTCCCTCATGGGATAATCATCAGTCTTATGGGTCATATTCTAATGCATTGGAAAATGATTCCTCAGTCACCTCTTGGCCATTGCCAGCTGTCGGTTCTCTGTAATACTGGTGATATCTTGCAGGGACGTATTCAAGTAGCTCAAGGAAGTCCTTAGGTTTGCTGTCTTTATTGGCCTTGTAACACTGTACTTTGGTGACAGCTGAACACTAGCAAGTGATGGCCGACCAGCATTACTGTTCCTTGTGTGAAGGTCAACAGAATCATATTCCTCAACAATACTATATAAATATTTTAAAAATACTTAAATGGTACATCTTTCATAAATAGTATGCCTGAAACTTTACTAACTATTACCCTTTGCTTATTTACAGATACCATTCTCTTGGTTAATTTTTCTAGCAAAGGTTGAGTGCTCACAGACTTATCACTTGTCATTTTTACTACTTGAAATGGCTTTCTTACTCCAGCTCTTTTTACAAAATCCTTCCATTCATCTGTCACAAAAAACAAGAAACACCCACAGCCTCTAGTAAACATGGGGATAAGGTTTGCTAACCTACATATACAGCAATGCCATCTTTACGGCCTCCTCCGTAAACGTCTGTTAGCCCGATTTTGCAATAAGAAAATTGGCCTAAATAAAAGGGCATAAAATTCAAAGCATTGTATTTCATCACACAGGATTGCCTGATGTTATCCCTACTCACAGAAGATACTTTGAACCTTCCGCAATTGATGGCAGCACATAACTCATTTTTTCCAAATTTGTTGGTTAGCCCTTTTTTGCGAGCACCCATTCAATTGGTATTTGGAATCTTTAAAAGTAAACACATTTTTATTTTTGAAAAATCCATAAACTATATTATTGGTATTAAATGTTCATAACATTATTGAAATGGGCAGGAAAAACAATGAGTTATCTGACCTATTTACAAGGAATGCTGTGGAGCAGTTAAACCGCCCCGCTTCGTGTCGAGAACTCAACTCCTCCCTATCCAGATGTTTCACAGATGTGATTGACCCTCTCGTCCTCCCTTACCGATTACGGAAAAGTAACATTGTCCGCAGCAATTCACAAAAGCTATCTATGAATCTGCTATCTCCCTGTGAGAAATTCTCTTCCCCGACCGTGATAGATGTCGTAACTACAATGTTTGTCTTCATTCACCATTGTCTTCATTCACCATTTACCACTGGTTAAATATTCATCCCTCAAGGCAACTGGCTTTAGAGATTCTACAAGTCTATGTCGCCCACTTCTTCTTAATGTTGCCTGACGTAGGTACACCTTCTACCGCTCTAGGTTGAGGAAAGGGTATTCAAGCCTTTTCTAGGGACGCTCTGCTTGTTGTGCAGTCATTCCAAGTGACGACCACCAGACCGATTTCTTCGAGACTCACTCCAGAGATTCCACCTATTATTCCAGTATTGATGGTGTTGTTTGCTGATTTTTCTTATTACGTAGTTAATTAATTTCGTTGAGGAGACTTCACGCGCATATTTTACAGAGTGTTCTTGACACATATCACTACTATACCAGTATGAATGCCAACTTTTCTCCAGGCCTAATTAAATACATTTCCACCCTGTGGACTTAGCTTCATCAGATATTTCCCAAAATTCTTGATTACTTATTTCTTTGTTAAAGATGGTGCCGAAATCTCTCGCAATGGGGGTTACTATCCTCGTTCCCCACTGTGAGTTGCCATGCCATGGAACGTGAGATGAGCTTGCACTCCATCTTGTAGTTGAAATGTTTAGCAAGGTAGAATTACAGGTTCAGTATATGTTTAAAAGTGATTTGATAAAACCTGGGTATGTCCTTGTAGAACGAAACATGTCATTCTGTTATTAATGCGTTCACCGGGCGAGTAGGCCGTGCGGTTAGGGGCGCACAGCTGTGATCTCGCATCCGGGAGATAGTGGGTTCGAATCCCACTGTCGGCAGCTATGAAGATGATTTTCCGTCATTTACCATTTTCACACCAGACAAATGCTGGGGATGTACGTTAATTAAGGCCACGGCCGCTTCCTTCCCATTCCTAGGCCTTTCCTCTCTCATCGTCGCCGTAAGACCTATCTCTGTCGGTGCGACGTAAAGCAAATAGCAAAAACAAAAAATTAATGCGTCCTTTAACAGGTATGTTATAGTGTTCAGAGTATTATATTTCGTGCGTCGACGAACTGGAAAACTTAATAATAATAATAATAATAATAATAATAATAATAATAATAATAATAATACTAGTAATAATAATAATAACAGTCTTTACGTGCCAATAACTACTTTTACGGTTTTCGGAGATCCAGAGGTGCCGGAATTTAGTACCGCAGGAGTTCTTTTACGTGCCAGTAAATCTACAGACACGCGGCTGACGTAATTGAGCCCCTTCAAATACCACCGGACTGAGCCAGGACCGAACCTGTCAAGTTGGGTTCAAAAGGCCAGCGACTCAACCGTCTGAGCCACTCAGATCGACTGAAAATTTCAAAGTTGTCTTGAACTACATTTTTATTCGTTCTTTTTCCTCCTGGCAACCTAGATATTTAGCATTTCGCGTGTTCTCACGTGTGACATGGCTATGTACATACTGTATGTTGGTCACTATCCCCGAGTTCATTTAAGGAAATAAATTCTATCGTAAGTCTGCCCAGTACTTTCACTGATAGTTACAGCAAACGTATTGACTACTACATTCCCTTAATTGAAAACAAGTGTTGAGTAAAAAGATGTGACGTCTTTGCTTGCCCTCTTAGAACTTGTAACTGCAAAGAATTCTCGTGCATGTGCTATAAGAGAGGCCGCACATGGCAGAAGCACGTGTGTGCAACATTACTCTCTTTTTATCCGGCTGAAAACTTCGCTTCTTCGAGAAAATATGGTATTATTTTTTACATGCGCCCGAAGTAGCTCAATAGGAGGAAAAGGAAATGCGTTCACGATTTCAATAAGTCGCGTGCCCAATAATGTACGTATATAGGTTTTAGCGTGCGATTTCTTAAAGTTCACGGACATTAATAAAGAACTTTTTCCTGCTATTTGTTTTACGTCGCACCGACACATACAGGTCTAATGGCGACGATAGTATGGGAAAGGCCTAGGGGTGGAAACGAAGCGGCCGTGGCCTTAATTAAGGTACAACCCCAGCATTTGCCTTGTGTGAAAATGGGAAACCACGGAAAACCATCTTCAGGGCTGCCGACAGTGGGGCTCGAACCCACTATTTCCTGGATGCAAGCTCACAACTGCGCGCCCCTAACAGCACGCCAACTCGCCCGGTCTTTTTGTTTGTTTGTTTGTTAGTGGTTTAACACCACATCAACTCAGATAGGTTTTCGGTGGCCATGGCCTTTGATTCCGAGCATTTGCTTGGTGGGAAAATTTGGAAACCACGGAAAATCATCTCCCGAATGCAAGCTTACAGCCATGCCGCCAATACCACGCACCTACTCTACTCGGTCAATAATAATAATAATAATAATAATAATAATAATAATAATAATAATAATAATAATAATAATAATAATAATCGTATGGCCTCAGCTACCGTGCGCAGACATTTCAATTTGACGCCATCTGGCTGTCTGCTCGTCAATTTCGACGTTTCGTTTTACTCTAGGCCCACTAGATGGCAGACCGAGTAAACCGTATTTCTCTTGGGCGTAAACACCCACTGTGTCACAAGAGATCATAACCATTATGGATATGAATAGTAACACGAAGACAGTCAACACCACTGAATACTTCACACGTGCACGACCTTGGACCAATGAGCACAAGATTCTGTTTACGAACGTTGAGGAATGCTGTCCACTCTCTAAGCTTGTTCTCAATGAATTACGGTACGAGGTCACAATGAAGAATGGTCCCGTACTGGCTACTCAACTTGTTCACTGGAAGCTTCCTCCAGGGTTTGACAACTACTACCCGCTGTGCAAACACTAAACGAACTGCGTGTTACCTTATGGTCCTCAAAGCGTCTCCTGGGATCCAGTTTAGTATGAGGAACCGCGTACAGTTGTCTTGGCAACGTGGAAATTAACGTATTACAGCTCTTTAAATATCAGTGTCCAGACAAAAATGCACCATATCTCTCTTCACCGCACAAGTAGTTAGTTACTGGCAGCGCTTAGCGATGCTACGTTATTCTTAAAATGAGCGGCCAAGCAAAAAAATGGCCAATTGTTATTTTGTAATTAGCAGTGAACAGCTTAGTTTAAATTTCAAATGCTAGTGTGACACCTCTAGTTCATAAAATTGTACTAATGTAAGTAGATTGTCGGTAATTTACTCAGCGCGTAGCTTAATATTTAATTCAAATCTGTCACTTGATGTGAAGTAACTTCTGGCAATCACAACGAAATGTTAGTAATGTACTATTTGTTTCTCATCTCATATGGCTCTCACTGTTATTATTATTATTATTATTATTATTATTATTATTATTATTATTATTATTATTATTATTATTATTATTATTATTATTATTATTATTGTTGTTATTATCTACATCTACGTCCGCCTCTGTGATGTAGTGGTTAACGTGATTATTTGCCACCCCCGGAGGCCCGAGTTCGATTCCCGGCTCTACCACGACATATTTGAAAACTGGCTGAGGGCTGGAACAGGGTCCACTCAGCCTCGGGAGGTCAAGTGAGTAGAGGGGGTTTCGATTCCCACCTCAGCCATCCTCGAAGTGGTTTTCTGTGGTTTCCCACTTCTCCTCCAGGCATATGCCTTAAGGTCACGGCCGCTTCCTTCCCTCTTCCTTGTCTATCCCATCCAATCTTCCCATCCCCCCACAAGGCCCCTGTTCAGCATAGCAGGTGCGGCCACCTGGGCGAGGTACTGGTCATTTTCCCAGTTGTATCCCCGACCCAAAGTCTCACGCTGCAGGGCACTGCCCTTGAGGCGATAGAGGTGGGATCCGTCACTGAGTCCGACGGAGAAACCAACCCTGGACGGTAAACGGGTTAAGAAAGGAAGAATGAAATGATTATCTATGTTAGTTATACAACATATGACTTCATGGCGATGCCACAGAATTAATGACATTCTCATTCATATTAGAATTTTCAATAATTAATTGCAGTATTAATAATTATGTATGCATGTTTACTGAAAAGGCCTGAAGAGTGTAAATGTATTTAACCTCTGCAATCGATGACATTAAATTATGGTTTCGTTCTTACTTCTACGAAGTAATTCCGTAACTGTTAGTTAATTTACTTGAATGAACAAATAACCATAAATAAGGTATAAATCCGTTTCCAACAGAACTCAACTGTGTAAAAAATGTGTAACGTAGGTTCCCCACCAATCACTGCTTATACTGATTATTTACTATCTAACTGTTAGTATTTTTTGTAGATTTACCGCATAGCAGAGTTAACCATAGGAATCAATACTTGTTTGACATTTTAAGTGATGATGATGACAATTGTTGGTTTAAGGATCCTAATTTAAAGGCCACTGGCTCACACTTAAACAGCTGAACAGAATCTCCAAGCCCGCAACTGAATTGGGTGCACTTCCAACTGCGTTGCTTTTAGTTTTTCCGCAGCGAGTATGCATGCCCTGTGTGATTCTGCTCAGTCCACTGAAAGCTCTCAATAAAACCTGCAGAGTACTTACGGAGGATTTAACCGATGAGAGATAAGAAAAAAATCAAAATCTTGAAATATATGTCTTCCGTATGTATGGTATTTTATACATATTCTGTAAAAGTTTCAAACTCACAACT
This sequence comes from Anabrus simplex, assembly GCF_040414725.1. Taxonomy (NCBI): domain Eukaryota; kingdom Metazoa; phylum Arthropoda; class Insecta; order Orthoptera; family Tettigoniidae; genus Anabrus; species Anabrus simplex. The sequence goes on along the minus strand of NC_090266.1, from coordinate 41,284,701 downwards.
CAACTAGAAGTACTTTAAAAAATAATCTCATATCGCATACATATTGCCACGCCCCATTTTATGTCATTCAATAATCTTATACTTATTATGTTCTACTCATTGGTCATAAAATTTTTTATCTATGGAACATCTCTATAGATGGGTTCTCTTTGGAATATGATGTGTAGTTTGGCACTAGGTAGCAGTGTGTTTTCTTTCGGAATGTTCCATATTACTGATGTGTTGATATTTAGGCCTACATGAGGTTTTGGTGAACTGTGAATTGTGTTCTGAACTTGTGAAGTAATTATTAAACATGGCAAGAGTCAAATCCTGTTTCAAGAAACAGAAATTCAAGGGCAATGTTCCTACCAGGAAGATGATTCAGCCATCAGAACTATCAGCTCAAGAAAAAACTTCGCTCTGATTTTCGAGGCCAGTGAAAGTCAACAATTTTCTACCTCTGGATGTAGACAGGTTGATCTGAAATTGTTGTCACAGGCTATTAGTGTTTCATGTTTTTGTGTGAACTGTAAGAATTCAATGTGTCTCAGTGTTGTAGAAGAGAAGAGAGTACGTTAACTTGAATGTAACCAAGAATGCATTGCTGGTTTTAAAAATTCACTGAGTCCACAATATAAGACATAGAAAGCCAAAACTTTGCAGAGTTTATTATAAATTATTGGGCTATTATGTAACAAACAAGAGTCATCTCAGTTAGAAAAATGGCACCAGTACAGTCAGCTTAAAAATTTTGTTACGTCCCCTTGTTTAGGTACACTTTACAACAAAATTACAAAATATATTGGGTTCATTTTTTACGAGTTTATGTATATGTCATTACCTCTAACTTTATGAAGAATTATGGAAATACAAAGAAAAATATTTTATTAATGGCAATTTGAATTTAGGGTGTTGTAAACGATAGTAAAAGATGTCAATGTAAATGCTTGCAGATTGTACAGATGATTAAATAGAGGCATAATTCTTCATAACTATGTGTACTGTCACTCAATAAACAGTGTCTGAAAATGTCAGTACATTAGTGCTTGGGGTTTCAGGGAAAATTGTACCTTTGCGATGGAAATATTAAAGTCGAAAAAACAACACTTCAAAGTTGGTAATGTGCTGTTACTCACATCTAGGTTTGCCTCTCAAAAACTACCACAATGATGACACGTCTCTTCATCTTTATCTTCTTCTGCTCTCCTTCTGAAACTTTTCTCCATTTTACTCTGTTTTTCCAGATTAGTTTGTGATACTTCAGCCTTGTCAATCCTTCGCTGGTCAATTTCTTGGAGGGAGTGTGTAGTGAAAACACCAGGATCAATTCCAGCCTTCTTTACGACTTCAATTCTGCCCCTGTTCCCTTCATTAAAATACAGAACAGCATTATACACTGTTATATTGAACACCTTCAATCACAAAATGTTGTTTTGGGGCATCTCAACCAAACCAGATTATTAAACCTCACTTTATTGTTCTGAGTTTTGCCATGCACACAACGTTTCAGGACTTCTGGGTCAGCAAGAGACCTAAATATGGGCTTGATGGCTAGCATCACAGCCTCTGGAAGTGAATTATTGTGCTTGTAGGTATGGCTCTCTCTTTAGACTTGCCCTACCTTCCTTTGGGACACAGATTTTCCACTGCATTTTTGTCACTGGATATATTGTGAAAAAATGTAGCCCAAACAGCAGTTTTCATAGCATTAACACTGCTGTTGTTTTCTCTAATTGCCTTTCCATAATAAACCTGAAAAGAGTCAATTTCCTTCTGGGTAAGTCTCCTTCTCCCACCAAGGGGTTTCCCATCTTCTAATTTTTGGCCTTTACTTTCCTTCAGTAAACGATGCAGCCTGGTTCTGGACATGACCCACACATTCTAACTTGGTCACTTCACAGTCATATGGTTTACTGTCAACTACAGATTTAAAAGATTTAGAATCACCATCACCTATGTAGTAAGTATATCTAACACCATACATATTTTGTGAGCGACAGGACATTTTCACTACAGAAGCTGGCTCCATACCACCACATGATCCACTGTAATATTTGTAACAAACTTGAGAATGTTTTTCTTGCCATTCATTCTCTAGTTCAGTACTTTCTAGTTTCTTCCTAACAAAACACTCATGACAATATTTAGACATTTCTCAACATCTATAATTTCCCTGAATCAATGCTGATTGTGGATGACTCTCCACAGAGAGAAGTGTGCCCACGCTTCATCATGAACCATCGACTGAAACACAGAGATCTGTTGGAACCTCAGTCTTCTCACAATGAAGAGGTTGTGTTGGACGCTATCCGTCATCAGCCTCGCACTAGCACATGGGCCATTGATCAGGAGACGAACATCAGCCTTTAGCGGGCGAGTTGGCCGTGCGGTCAGGGGCACACGGCTGTGAGCTTGCATCCGGGATATAGCGGGTACGAATCCTACTGTCGGCAGCCCTGAAGATGGTTTTCCGTGGTTTCCCATGTTCACACCAGGCAAATGCTGGCGCTGTACCTTAATTAAGGCATCGGCCGTTTCCTTCCAAGTCCTAGGCCTTTCCTATCCCATCGTCGCCATAAAGACCTATCTGTGTCGGTGTGACGTAAAGCAACTAGCAAGAAAAAAAGAACATCAGCCGGCATCTCTTATGCGGATTTTGCATAGCCAGCGGTTTCACCCGTGCCATTCACACTTAAACCAAGGTGGATGATCACCTCATTGGTCCCCATTTCTTTCAGGGACTTCTGACGGGAGAAAGCTATCAGCGGTTTCTCCCAGATGAACTACCAACGTTCTTGGAATATGTGGCACTCCTTGATGACGGCAGGATGTGCTTTCAACATGACGGAGCTCCACCGCACACGACGGTGTTCTGATAAATGGATAGGAAGTGGAAGGCCTGTCCTGTGTCCCGGCAGATCGCTTGATCTTACACTCCTAGATTTTTCCTATGGGGCACAGGCGTGTGTGTGCACAGGAGCCGGCCAATCCTGGACAAGTGAGGGAGCCCATCACCGTGGCATGCCGATCTGTTACGCCGGAGATGTCGCAACGTGCCAAACGGTCCTTACATCATCGCGCGCAACTCTGTATCGACCAAGGAGGTCATCAATTTGAGCAGGTGCTGCCTTAAATGACGAGGGTAATGTTTCCTAGCCTTTTCCAAGGTAGCTCCATATCATATGCCACCATACTAACGGTCCTTTTCACGGCCAAATGGACAAATGAGTCTGTGGAAACTATTAAGTATGCAACCTTGCCACACCCTAGGCAACTGACAATCTATATAAATAAAATTGTTCGTGTCTGTTTGTTTGTCTGTTTGTTCCACCATCACGTCGAAACGGCTGGATAGATCTCAACCAAACTTCATATTTAGAGTATACTCATCCCGGGGAAGGTTTCGATATGCATATCATTTTAAAATCATTGAATACACGGGGGGTTTATAGGAAAACCAGAATGGTTTTTCCACCATCACGTCGAAACGGCTGGATGGAACCCAACCAAATTTCATATTTAAAGTAAACTCATCCCGGGGAAGGTTTCGATATGCATATAATTTTAAAATCTTTGAGTACACGGGGGGTTTATAGGAAAACCAGAATGGTTTTTCCACCATCACGCCGAAACGGCTGGATAGATCTCAACCAAACTTCATATTTAGAGTATACTCCTCCCGGGGAAGGTTTCGATATGCATATCATTTTAAAATCTTTGAATACACGGGGGGTTTATAGGAAAACCAGAATGGTTTTTCCACCATCACGTCGAAACGGCTGGATAGATCTCAACCAAATTTCATATTTAGAGTATACTCCTCTCGGGGAAGGTTTCAATATGCATATCATTTTAAAATCTTTGAATACACGGGGGGTTTATAGGAAAACCAGAATGGTTCTTCCACCATCACGCCGAAACGGCTGGATAGATCTCAACCAAACTTCATATTTAGAGTATACTCCTCCCGGGGAAGGTTTCGATATGCATATCATTTTAAAATCTTTGAATACACGGGGGGTTTATAGGAAAACCAGAATGGTTTTTCCACCATCACGTCGAAACGGCTGGATAGATCTCAACCAAATTTCATATTTAGAGTACACTCATCCCGGGGAAGGTTTCGATATGCATATCATTTTAAAATCTTTGAATACACGGGGGGTTTATAGGAAAACCAGAATGGTTTTTCCACCATCACGTCGAAACGGCTCGATAGATCTCAACCAAACTTCATATTTAGAATATACTCCTCCCGCGGAAGGTTTCGATATGCATATCATTTTAAAATCTTTGAATACACGGGGGGTTTATAGGAAAACCAGAATGGTTTTCCTCCATTTTCTCTTATACTATTGATTTTCTGTAAACTTCGTTTACCGTACGTGAAACGTCTCGTCATTATAAACAACTTTCGTTATGTTCATAATTTACCTTACTCTTTACATGACGGAGAAATTTACAATTTTCTGCTGGTACCATGCTCTGCATTGAGTGACCGACAGACCGACAACGAACCTACAGGTTACCATGGCAACGTCTCTGACTGCATGCCAGCAGGTAAGTAACGTATTGCCATTTTCCTCATTATGCTTTTAAATTCGTGGTTGTTCCTTGGGTAGAAGGCAAGAGAGGCGTCAATCGGCCTATCTGCGGGATATTGGCGGAATATCGTTGGATGTTATAACCGCCTTCGAATAGATTAAGTAATAACACCATTAGTCATCTTCTTATTATTTGTTTACCTAGGAATCACTGGACCTAAATTTCTCCTCTGTTACCGTTTTATTATACCCATAACTCACACTTGCATAATTTATTGAGGGGCATTTGATTTTCCAATACATTCACTTGGCATTTACATATTTGTCGTTATCCGGCTGTCCTCAGTTATAATCCATTTTCTATTACTTTCAACTTTCTTAACTGTATTATTTTCTTCCTTAATTACGCCGTAAGTACGCGAGTGCTACAAACTACTGGATGTATTTCCACCAATACTCATATTTAGAATACACCTGTCCTTGATAGGTTTTAGGGCAAATATTGTTTCTAAATCCCTGAACTGACTGGGGGTTTATACGAAACCGAAACAGTGATTTTGCACTTCCACAAAATATACACAACCAACGTTAATTTAAATCTACCTGCCTTGGTAGAAATTAATTTCTAAACCTTTTTTCTCATGTGCATCATTTCGATACGAGGATTAATAAGGGAGATATCATTAACGGACCGTTTTTTTGTACAAGTCCCATCGGACTTAACTCACGAGCGGGTGCGTGTAAAGCGTATTCCTTACAACTTGAAAACTACTGAAGACATTCGAACCAAAATTCATATTTAGCATCCACCTGTCCAAAGGTAGGTTTTATACGTAAATAACATTTCATGTTCCGGAATGGACTGGCGGTTTATAGGGAACCGAAATGGTGATTTTATTCTTCCACAATATATACAGAACAAGACCAACCTGACTGGAAATCGACCAAACGTGATAGGATTCCACCTCTAAACCTTTTTTTTTCATGTGCATTTTTTCGTCAGGAGGATTAATAAGGGAGATATCATGAATGGTCACTTTTGCAGGTTAAGTCCGGCGGACATAGCCAAAAAGGTGTTTTACATGGAGCAGATTCCTTATCTATATAAATCAAATCGTAACGACTGTGTGCCTCTACACTGACTATTTTGGCGAAATTTTCGTACAGCTTTCCGTTTAAGGGGTAATAATGACCATCTGCATAATTTTTGGTTTAGTTTCCTGAAAGTCCTAATTTTTACCCGCCTCGCCCAAAATCCAGATTGCGGCATAATCTGCCAGAAGAAAAAGAAGATAATTGAAATTTGACAAAATTATACGTTTTAGCCTGTAACGAACGGAAAACATCCAAGATCATTAAATTTTTCACTTTTTATCCCCGAAGAATATCGAAATATGCAGGCAATTTTAATGATGGTGCAGACCATCGGAAATTCCTATCACATAACAGATTGCACAATCTCCGTTCAATTTGAAATGATCTACAACCTTGGTCTTATCACTTTTTGCCGTATCTGTATCCCTTTTACGTTTGATTTTTCTCTATTAATGGATGTTAAATCAATCTGGAATTTTCACATGCATAATTCATACCTTCGATTACTTATATGAAATACAGAATCATCAAACTCTTCACGAAAATTGGCCCACCCAGTAGCCATATATGAGTCAAATGCTATGTATGTAGCTGTCACATAATTATCCGAAAAGTAATGTAATGTGAGATAATCTTACAAGAACGTTACCCTGTTCCACGTTTCTAACTCAATCTGACCCAAGAATAGATGGCATATCATAGGACCAGCCATTCAGGCCACTAAATCCGGCGTGTCTTATGGTATAATCCTTTGTCGATATGACGTACGTTTAGTAGCAGTTAATCTGTAAATGAAGGTCTTCAATATTGTAAACACGCATATATTTTCGTATGTCGATCTATATATATTCACTGATGTCGATTTGTAGCGATCGAGAAAGGGTGGGTCTGCTATTGTAATCAGTACTCCCCACACCGACTTTGACTGGCAGTATGAAAGGGTTCCTTCTCCAACGCCTGTGTAACTGTCATTAGTAAGGAAGGTCTACAATTGTAATGAATAGTTCACTTCTCGATTTGACTTGCAGAAGGCAAGTGAGCATGCAGTTTTGTTTAAAACTCCCCTACCCGATTGTGTTTGGCAGTAGGCAAGGGTGCCCGCCATTATAAAGAAATGTCCTCATCTAAAATGTGACTGGCATCTGGCATAGTGGCCTGCTATTTTGATGGAAACTCACCAACTTGGTGTGACTGGCAGTAAGCTGGCTGGAAGTAGGAAAATGGGCCTGGCATTATAATGATAACTGCACAACTCAATTTCGAGTGATAGTAGGGTAATTGCCTGCCATTATAATAGAAACTCCTCAACTGTAATCTGTCTGGAAGTAGGAAAGGGGGGCTGCCATTTTAACGAAAACTCCCCAAATCGATTCTGTCCGCACAGTAGGCAATGGGGCCTGCAATTATAATGTAAACTTCCCAACTCGATTGTGAATGGCAGTAGGCAAGTGAGCCTGCCGTTATATCACAAATCTATAACAAACATTTTACATTGGAAACAACGTACGGGGACCTCCCCATGCTCTTTCTCGGATAACGCTAAGAGACATGCAATTTTAAAACAATCTTATTTACTGCATGCACACTATTTACTTCGATATTCGAATACAATGTAGAATACCGTAGCGAAGCACGGGTACATTCGCTAGTAAATTTAAAAAAGGAAATACTTGCATGAGATTGGAACCTCCTAACCCTCGAGCACTGTTAACTTTCAGATCTCCGACCACACCCGTGCCAAGTGAACTATTGAGAAGCTAGACTTGCAGCGGGCAGTTCGCAGCCTATACAATTTCTGTTACTGATCTGTGTGTGCACCTCCTGGTGTAGGGTACATGTTCTTCGTATCTGTGCTAGTTTTACGGGTTTAATCGGGGTACTCATAATAAACCGGTGGTGGCGCTCAAGACTCCTGTTCTGGCCGTGCAGTTAGGAGCGCTCAGCTGTGAGCTTGCATCCGGGAGGTAGTGGGTTCGAATCCCACTGTCGGCAGCCCTGAAGATGGTTTTCCGTGGTTTCCCATTTTCACACCAGGCACATGCTGGGGCTGTACCTTAATTAAGGCCACGGCCGCTTCCTTCCGATTCCTACGCCTTTCCTATTCCATCGTCGCCATAAGACCTATCTGCGTCGGTGCGACGTAAAGCAAATAGCAAAAAAAAATATTCCTGTTGTCTTCTAGCCCGTATCCACACATCTTGTTATATTACCCAGGTTGAGGTAGAGGGACAGATTTATGACAGAATTGTGGTAAAAAACGAGGCATGCATAAAACTAGATCGGAAGGGGGGGGGGGGGGGGTTGAACAACTCGGTATACAACACATCACACTACCAGCACCACACGGACACGGAATTATGAAAACATCCCTCCCACGTCCGATCGTAAAACTAGGCTTAATTCACACACAGTGTCGACCGCAAGTAATTGGGATTGAGGTGAGGAAAATAATATTAACAGAAATAATGATAAGATGAAGAAGAAATATGTTTATCTCTAACGACAAGTTGTGGACAGGTGAAACGAGTTGCTTCTCATTCTTCATGAAGTGAGGAAATATAAAATACGAAGGTTCAGGCTTTTACAGAGATCTACGACGTTGACTAATCTTATGTCGAATGCCAAGAGCAGACTATATTGGTGAAATTAGTAAGCTTCTTCCTTGTAAATGAGATATCCGTAAGCGTAAACTCTGAAGTCGAAAGAAGGTTCACCTGAATTGTTGTTCTCCTTGTATGCTTGTTTCTTTGTTGCGACATCACGGGAGGATAACATTCACTATTCATCAAGTAGAAAAGATACTTCCAACACATCCGAACTCGGATACATCGAGACTTTTCGGCAGCTTGTAAGTAATTTTATTCTGAGCAAAGAATGTGGCTGATACTTTTGGTACCGGGCTCGACAGCTGCAGTCGCTTAAGTGCGGCCAGTATCCAGTAATCGGGAGATCGTGGGTTCGAACCCCAATGTCGGCAGCCCTGAAGATGGTATTCCGTGGTTTCCCATGTTCACACCAGGCAAATGCTGTGGATGTACCATAATTAAGGCCACGGCCGCTTCCTTCCCATTCCTAGGCCTTTCCTCTCCTATCGTCGCCAAAAGTCCTATCTCTGTCGGTGCGACGTAAAGCAAATAGTAAAAGCGATACATTCGGTGGATTTGGGTGTCTGGTCCTGAATCAGCAAACAAGTTGAAGGAGATCATACAAAAAGCTTAGAAGACCATTCATGAGACGTTATGCAATATGAAAAATTTCACCAAGTTCTGAATGACGGAATCACTAGTAGGTAAAGCATTCTCATTTGATGTGAAATTCTTCATAACTCTGTAATTTTGTTTGGAAGTAAAGATGCTTTTCTAAAGAGCGTATTGATTTCTGGATATATTTTATAAACAACAATTCCTTCTTATGTTCTCTTTTCCCAGTGCAATGCTTCCAGATGGAAGTTTACCTGACAGTTCCTCCTCCTACTGATCATCCACATAAAGTTCCATTGTCCTGTCGACAAGTGTCCCACGACTGTGTAGTGTTGAGTGACGCCGAGAATGGGAAGCCAGATAACAGAAGTTCTCTAACCAGGGCTCATTATCTGAGCACATTAAAAGAACGAAGTTGTGATCGCAATTGTTCTCCTTTAGTAGCGAATACGCGTACGAGTGAACATACTCGTAGGTACCAACACGAACAAGTAAGAACTCTGCAAACTCTACTGTACATCTGTCGAGGTTGCGCTGTTACGTTCACATTTAGAGTCTAGGAAACAGTGTGGCTGTCCGGATCCATGGATAAATAGTTAGCGTGCTGGCCTTTGGTCACAGGGGTCCCGGGTTCGATTACCGGCAGGGTCGGGAATTTTAACCATCAATGGTTAATTTCGCTGGCACGGAAGCTGGGTGTATGTGTCATCCTCATCATCATTTCATCCTCATCACGACGCGCACGTCGCCTACAGGCGTCGAATCAAAAGACCTGCACCTGGCGAGCCGAACATGTCCTCGGACACTCCCGGCACTAAAAGTCATACGCCATTTCTTTTCAGTGTGGCTTCATCTGAGATATCTTCTGACACGCTGAAGATGGTGATAGGCGGTTTATAGTTATGTAAAAACAATATCAAGTGTTTTCATTCTTTATCCGGAAGGAGTAAGGCGGGCCACCAAGAGGACTACGCGCTTCAAGAAGCACCAAGGCACAGATACCAAACTGCTTTTTAACGCAGTTCTTTTTTTTACCTGTTCTTTTAAGTCGCACCAACACAGAACGATCTTATGGTGACAATGGGATAGGAAAGAAGTAGCATTGGAGAGGAAGCGACCATGGCCTTAAGCAAGGTACAGCCCCAGCGTTTTTCTGGTCGGAAGTAGGAAACCACTGAATACTATCCTGAGAGCTGTCGACGTCTCGCAAAACACAACCACATGACTCAAACCACGTAACCACTCGCTCGATTTAAATGGAAATAGACCAATTATTCTTGTCGCTTAAACAGTTGGTCGTAGGTAACCACGTTCAGCGGTGTAGGAGTATCGGAGTGTGCACGTGTCCAAATGTGGCACGTTGAAAACATGGGGAGGGTGACATGAACATGTGCTCACTTCAATTCTCATTTTCGCCAGAACCATATCTGTGCCTGTAAAAGTAACACCGGGCTACAAATTTTTACTTTCTGTTTGTGACTTGTTCCGCCTATGTGTGACTGCTTCCTTCTGCCGTAATACATACATTACCATTATAGACTGTTATGCCTTTCAGCTTTAAGTCTGCAAGCCTCTGTGAATTTACTAAACGTCACCACAATCCTCGATTTGCAACTAGTGTTGTGGCCTCATTTAGTTCTATACCTCTTATCTCTAAATCGTTAGAAACCGAGTCTAACCATCGTTGTCTTGGTCTACCTCTACTTCTCTTACCCTCCATAGCAGAGTAAAAAATGTTTTTTAAACAGCTTTCTGCCGTAAAATAAAAGAAAATAAATAGAATGATGGTTGTGATTTGCTTTTGCGGTCAGGACATTGATTGTCTACGTTTTTATTATTTTATCTCAAGGTTTAACCCAAGGTTTGCTCCAGTCAACCAACGAAAGTTCTCTCTAACCTAAGAGGTCTGAGGGAGGCATGGTAAAACCGTCTCGAAGCGAAAAATACATTTTTATCACCTTCGTTTTCGAAACAATGGTCATTTTTTGTTCATTTTCCGTGAAACAAAGACTTTTACGCTGTATCAAAATTCGAATGGTCTTAATTGACAACTGCTAATTAGGGGATACTGGCAGCTGACTAGACATCTTTTGCATTAGCATACGCCGCTCATGTTTATTTTTGGAAATCTTATTTCAGCCTTCAAGCAACAGATTTGGCAGAGTTCAGTAAAATTTGACAGATATTCATTTAAAGTAGTACATGTGTAAATAAAATGGTAGGATGCCAAAAAATAAACAACAATTAAGAGAAAACCATTCGGAAGTCGTTTAATGCACTATGAATTTAAAAGTAAACAGTTTTACGTGGCTTCATCTTCCATTGGACTTCCACGAAAGAGACCCCATCATAATTTTCAAAAAATAAGGTACCTTTTTCGCTCTACAACAGCTGTACCCTATATTTTCTAGTGCAGTGGAATCCACTTGGGCCTTCTACGTTGGAGAGAACTTTTATTGGTTGTCCGGAGCAGATTTTGTGCAAAGAAATCTGACAAAAGCACAAAATCAATTCCTTGAGCACAAAAGCAAATCAGGACATTTGATTTTTCCTCATGTTAGGACAAAGAGAACCAGTCAAACATAGGGAGAACCGAGTCATAAAAGTCGTGCTAACCGGTGTAATTTCGTGACGACCGACTCTTTATGCAACAGAAACGAGCATGCTGTGCTTCCATTTAAAGGAAACAACATCGTATTTCTGACCCGGTTCTTATTAAATCACAAGACTCTTATTCCACGTTCCTTCTTCAACCAGTCGGAAGATATGTGAGGTGAAACTACTACTAAATTGTTTTCATTCCTCCGTCGAAGGGGAAGGCGGGCCTCTTTGACTGTGACGCCGTCCCTCTGGCCAGGAGATTTGTTTTGGCTGCCGTGGCCATTCCTCCTCTGCTCGAGCTGAGTACGGTATTGTCAGACCACTTGTAGGCCGGAGCTTACTCTGCAATAGCCGACCTGACAGGTGAAATGATTAGAGTCTGTGTCAAGTGGGAACCGTTTTGGTCTCATGATGGTTCTCCGGTGTTTCTCATCTTCAAATCACGCAAAGCCGGAAACGTACCTTAATTAATACCACGGACGCTTCCTTGACTTTCCTATCTTATCGTCGTCGAAAACGTATATGAGTAAGCGCGACAAGCAAAGAAAGAAGTAACAAGGCAAAGTAAGGCGTAACGGCGCCGAATGTGAGGGAAAGAAACAAAAACCGTTCTTCCCACGTTATACCAGTAGACTGTGTCCTGACTTAATCACCGAGTTTAAGCGATTCGAACTACCCAAGAGTAGAACGTTACCATTAAGGGATACGTTTGGGAATCGGCATGACATACTCAGCAGTGTTCATGGTTAAGAGTAAACCGCAACATCATGCAATGCAAACGATGATAAGACAGGAGATCGGTGGTCAAAGCAACAGATGGGCACTACCACTTAACACCTCTTCATTTCATATGAAGAAAGGCTAACGCAAAGTGTACACTTAGAATAATACATTGTGCACTATGGGAAAGTAAGAAGTTACAACAAAAATTCCTGCAATTATTTTGTAAGTAGAATATATCTATAATACCTCCTCGAAGTAGCATTCATTTTGCTTCATGTCTTGAGTAGAAGAAAATTTAAAAAATTAGTTTATAAATGAATAAAATTACAGGGCTTTAAAATAAATGACAATGATTCGAAGATAAACTTCACTGTAACAATTATGACTGGAAGACCCGTAGACACCTGGAGAAGCTCAGAGAAATAATAAAGAGCTCAGAGATTTAGGGAACATGCCACTGAAATCTTCATGTGCTGAATAAGAATTCAAAAATATTCGTACACTACCTCATATTCAGGGATTCCAGATATCAAGACATTGTTCAAATTTTGACTGAGTTCTTTTACCAGGTTGTGGTGTTTAGAAGAATGACTTAAGTTTCCTACATGAGAGCTGGTATCTTAAAGGCGATGTCTGGCAATCATGCACGCGTCCTCGGTAAAAATGACTGGAAATGTAACTGCAAACTGCTTTAACACATGCTACACTTAACAAGTCTCCTACAGGTAATATTAGGTACGTTGCAGCAAATAGTGCCCAGCTCCAAGGCTAAATGGTCCACCGAGCGAGTTGGCCGGGCGGTTAGGGGCGCGCATCTGTGAGCTTGAATTCAGGAGATAGTGGCTGTTAAGAGTTAAGAGTAAACCGCAACATCATGCAATGCAAACGATGATAGGACAGGAGATCGGTGGCCAAAGCAACAGATGGGCAGTACCACTTAACACCTCTTCATTTCGTATGAAGAAAGGCTAACGGGATATAGCGGGTTCGAATCCCACTGTCGGCAGCCCTAAAGACGGGTTTCCGTGGTTTCCCATTTTCACACCAGCAAATGCTGGGACTATACCATAATTAAGGCCACGGTCGATTCCTCCCCATTCGTAGCCCTATCCTATCCCATCGTCGCCATAAGGCCTATCCGTGTGACGTGAGACCAACTGTAAAAAGAAGAACGAACTGGTGTTTGATCCAAGGGGTGCCGAGTTCGACCACCCGGCCGGGTCGAGAGTTCGAAACTTGACTGGTTAATTCCCCCTTTCTCCGGGGTAGCGTGTATCTGTCAACTTACCGGACCCTACATTAGATTTCGTCTTAGGCAAGGCCTCATTTTCACAGTATGTCTCCATGGCTAAATGGTTAGTGAGCTGGCCGTTGGTCACAGAGGTCCCGGATGCGATTCCCTGCAAGTAGTATAATTGGATGGTTCGGCCGCCTCCTCCTCCTCCCGCCGCCTCCTCCGCCTCCTCCTCCGCCGCCGCCGCCTCCGCCGCCGCCGCCCGCGGGAAATTTGAATTTTGGCGGGAAATTTGAATTTTGGCGCGAGATTTGAATTTGTAAACAAAGCCACGTGCTTTTTGACAGCTGTCATCGACAACAACGCAACGCTAACCTCACTGCTGCCATCTTGACGGACCTAAACCTCACTAGTACCAACCTAACCTAACTAGCGTGAGGTAAACAAACCCACGTGTTTTTTGATAGCCACGTGCTTTTTGACAGACAACAACGCATCGCTAACCTCAGTACTGCCATCTTGACGGGTCTAACCTTAGTGGTACCAACTTAACCTAACTAGCATGAGGTAAACAAAGCCATGTGCTTTTTGACAGCCACGTGCTTTTTGACAGATTTGTAAACAAAGCCACGTGCTTTTTGACAGACAACAACGCATCGCTAACCTCAGTACTGCCATCTTGACGGACCTAAACCTCAGTAGTGCCAACTTAACCTAACTAGCGCGAGGTAAACAAAGCCACGTGCTTTTTGACAGCCACGTGCTTTTTGACAGATTTGTAAACAAAGCCACGTGCTTTTTGACAGACAACAACGCATCGCTAACCTCAGTACTGCCATCTTGACGGGAATAAACCTCGGTGGTACCAACTTAACCTAACTAGCTCGAGATAAACAAATCCACGTGCTTTTTGACAGCCACGTGCTTTTTGACAGCTGTCATCCGCCATCTTTAATCCAGAGAGCACCGTGCTGCCCTCTTTATCGTAGTAGATGTAAATTCATCACCTGTCATCGGCAGTGCCGCCATCTTGACGGGTCTAAACCTTAGTGCTACCAACTTAACCTCACTAGCGCGAGATAAACAAATCCACGTGCAGCTGTCATCCACCATCTTTGAGCATCGTGCTGCCCTCTTTAGCTACTTACCTTTGAAATGTGGTACGTCACAGCTGTCATCCGCCATCTTGCATCCGAAACCTCAGTGCTGCACTCTATGTGGTGACGGCAAATTCCACGTTCTCTTGTTTGGAAACAAAGCCACGTGCAGCTGTCATCCGCCATCTTTAATCACCGTGCTGCCCTCTTTAGCTACTTACCTTTGACAGTTGTCATCCGCCATCTTGCATCGCAAACCTCAGTGCTGCGCTCTATGTAGTGGCGGCAAATTCTACGTGCTCTTGTTTGGAAACAAATTCACGTGCTATTTTTCTGACAGCTGTCATCCGCCAACTTTAATCCATAGAGCACCGTGCTGCCCTCTTTAGCTACTTACCTTTGAAATATGGTACGTCACAGCTGTCATCCGCCATCTTTAATCCAGAGAGAACAGTGCTGCAATCTATGTGGTGGCGGCAAATTCCACGTGCTTTACAAATCAACATGCTTTTCTGACAGCTGTCAACCGCCATCTTTAATCACCGTGCTGCCATCTATGTGGGGGCGGTAAATTCCACATGCTTTACAAACTTATATGCTTTTCTGACAGCTGTCATCCGCCATCTTTAATCTAGAGAGAACAGTGCTGCCCTCTATGTGGTGGCGGTAAATTCCACGTGCTCTTGTTTGGTAAACATAGCCACGTGCTTTTTTGACAGCTGTCATCCGCCATCTTTAATCAACAGAGCACCGTGCTGCGGGCAATTTCATCACCTATCACCCGCCTTTTTGACAGCCGTCATCCACCATCTTTAATCAACAGAGCACAGTGCTGCACTCTATGTGGTGGCGGCAATTTGAAAAATCTATGTGCTCTTGTTGGGAAACAAAGCCACGTGCTTTTTTGACAGCTGTCATCCGCCATCTTTAACCAACAGAGCACTATGCTGCGGGCAATTTCGTCAGCTGTCATCCGCCATCTTTAATCCAGAGAGAACAGTGCTGCACTCTATGTGGTGGCGGTAAATTCTATGCGCTTTACAAACCTATGCGCTTTTCTGACAGCTGTCATCCGCCATCTTTGAGAACAGTGCCGCCCTCTATGTGGTGACGGCAAATTCCACGTGCTCTACAAAGCCATGTGCAGCTGTCATCCGCCATCTTTAATCACCGTGCTGCCGGGTGACGGCAAATTCCACGTGCTCTTGTTTTTAGAAACAAAGCCATGTGCTTTTTTGACAGCTGTCATCCGCCATCTTGCATCACAAACCTCGGTGCTACACTCTATGTGGTGGCGGCAAATTCTACGTGCTTTACAAACCTATATGCTTTTCTGACAGCTGTCATCTGCCATCTTTAAGCTGTAAATCCCCGATTCTCGTGTTAGAAGTTGTAAAACAGATTCTTAATCCGAGTTGTCAGGAAGGGCAACCGGTCGAAACAATAGTGTATGACGTGAGAGGCTAGATACTGCCAGTTTTGCATCAGGAAGGGCGACTAGTCTTAAAACAAATTCTTGTGATTTAAAAATCTTAGTTTTGCGTCAGGAAGGGCATCCGGCCGTAAAACAATAGTTCGTGATTTAAAATCTAAGAAGTGCATCCAGCTGTAAATCCCCGATTCCCCGTGTTAGACGTTGTAAAACAGATTCTTAATCCGAGTTGCCAGGAAGGGGCAACCGGTTGAAAACTATAGTGTATGAGGTTAGATACTGCTAGTTTTGCATCAGGAAGGATAACTCAACAAATTCATGCGATTTAAACACATTTTTATTCCCAAGAGAATCGAAGCCGAGACTACCGGGTGAGAGGCATGCATACTGTAGGCTATAGATTTGTTCTACAGTCCTTGAAGCATCGGCACAGTCATTCTGAGCGAGTTGTGTGGAATGCGTGTGTTAGCTGAAATTGTACACGTATCTTCCGGCTCGACCTTGAACGAGGACACTGCGTGCTTGTAACTCGCGAACGTCTTCTTAGCTGAGTCCCATGTAAGCTCTTAAAACACAGTACTAATTAAGGTTGTACAATATTCTGAAATAGTACTCCTCTGTGGTGTAGTAGTTAGCTGCTACCCTCGGAGGTCCGAGTTCGATTCCTGGCTCTGCCACGGAATGTGTAGCATTTAGCCTATGTAAGTTCCTAACGTAAAATATCATGATTGTACGGAGAGGTTAAAACACACACAGTGCCTACTCCTATCGAAAGAACCTGCACGGTACCGGCATGTAGGCTTCTCCTGGTGAAGGAGCCTGCACATGGTTTAACGCCTCCTATCAACAGCCCTTACTTAATGCTGGCTTTTTTTTGCACACCACGCCTCACACCATAGTTTTACGACCGGCTGCCCTTCCTGACTAGGATTTTAAATCGCAGTATATGCGATAAATTTGTTGTAGCGGGTTTTATAACTAGATATCCCGGTACCGACACATAGCCTACTCCTACCAAAGAAGCCTGCACAAGGCTTATTGCCTCCATCCGACAAATGAATCACCGTCAAGTCTTGTACTCAAAAAATCATTTTCGAGGGAGTCTGCACAAGGTTTAACGTCCTCACACCATAGTTTTATACGACCGGTTGCCCCTCCTGACTAGGATTTTAAATCGATATCCCGACATAGCCTACTCCTACCGAAGAAGCCAGCTTAACACCTCCATCCGACAAATGAATCACCCTCAAACACTCTTCAATCATTCTCGCTACTTCGGAAGATAGCGGGTTCGAACTGGAAGCCGTAAATGTTAGGCGAGGGACCTGTGCGATCGTCATAACATGATCTAGCTAGATGCCCTTCCCGACGGTATAAGTTGCCAGGATTTGAATCGCGTACCCCGACTAGAAGAAGCCTGCACATAGCTTAACGCCTCCATCCGACGAATGAATCACCCTCAACACTCTTCAATCATTCTCGCTACTTCGGAAGATAGCGGGTTCGAACTGGAAGCCGTAAATGTTAGGCGAGGGACCTGCGCGATCGTCATTGCATGATCTAGCCGGATGCCCTTCCCGACGGTATAAGTTGCTAGGATTTGAATCGCGTACCCCGACTAGAAGAAGCCTGCACATAGCTTAACGCCTCCATCCGACGAATGAATCACCCTCAACACTCTCCAATCATTCTCGCTACCTCGGTAGATAGCGGGTTCGAACTAGAAGCCGTAAATGCTAGGCGAGGGGCCTGCGCGATCGTCATTACATGATCTAGCTTTAGCTCAATACCTACAGGTAAGGAATACCACGTATGTACCCTCGAGAAGTCGAGGATCACACGCTAACTTTCCAAGGCTCGAACTCTTAAATTCTGACACCTCGGCATCAACAGGAGGTTCGAATACGTCAGCCTGCAGGTGGGAGCTCTTGTTGCATTCGTTCCGACTGTACCCGCAGTTTGTCAGCGATTTTTTCACATCCGCTTGGTAACAAGCAGAATATTTAGCCGCTGCAGTCTGCGCGAAGTGCTTACAGTTCTCTGTATGCGTTTATTACGTACACACACATCTCCCGTCTGCTGTGAATATTATTCTTCAGCCTTTATCTTAAGGTAAGGTAGAACTGTTAGTTACTTTTTTTATTTGCAAAGCAACTTCTACGCTGGACATCTACATTCATATATGTTTGTTCTTTTTTTTAGGTGCCGTTCGAAAGTACGCAATTTTATTCATCCCAGTAACAGTCTGCAGCACGTGCATTTTTTTTAAAGGTATGTTTTCGAACTTTGAGTTGTAAAGATAATTAGGTTAGATGATGCATCCTACACTACATTCATATATGTTTCTTCTTTTTTTTAGGTACGACCAGAATATTATTATTCGAGTTTCAGGCTTGAACGCACGCATTTTATACATCCGAGTAACAGTTTGCAGCGCGAAGATTTTAAGGTATGTCTGACTTCTATTCGTTGAAACTTGGTTTCTTCTAAAACATCGTAACTTTAGTCTATTGATAAATAGTTGTTCTCTTTAATCCTCACGCGGGGTACGTACATAGCTATGTCTGCCCTCAACAGGTTGAAACTTGGTTTCTTCTAAAACATCATAACTTTAAGCAATTGATAAATAGTTGTTCTCTTCAACCCGCATACTATAGACGTGGTATAATTTCAAACACGTACACATAGCTATGTCTGACCTCAACGGGTTGAAACTTGGTTTCTTCTAAAACATCATAACTTTAGTCTATTGATAAATAGTTGTTCTCTTTAATCCTCGCGCTATAGACGTGGTATAATTTCAAACACGTACACATAGCTATGTCTGACCTCAACGGGTTGATACTTGGTTTCTTCTAAAACATCATAACTTTAGTCTATTGATAAATAGTTGTTCTCTTTAATCCTCGTGCTATAGACGTGGTATAATTTCAAACACGCGCACACATAGCTATGTCTGCCCTCAACAGGCTGAAACTTGGTTTCTTCTAAAACATCGTAACTTTAGAGTATTGATAAATAGTTGTTCTCTTCAACCCGCATACTGTAGACGTGGTATAATTTCAAACACGCGCACATAGCTATGTCTGCCCTCAACAGGCTGAAAATTGGTTTCTTCTAAAACATTGTAACTTTAGTCTATTGATAAATAGTTGTTCTTGCATACTATAGACGAGGTATAGCTATGTCTGACCTCAACGGGTTGAAAGCTGGTTTCTTCTGAACATCGTAACTTTAGTCTATTGATAAATAGTTGTTCTCTTCAATCATCATGCTATAGACGTGGTATAATTTCAAACACGTACACATAGCTATGTCTGACCTCAACGGGTTGATACTTGGTTTCTTCTAAAACATCATAACTTTAGTCTATTGATAAATAGTTGTTCTCTTTAATCCTCGTGCTATAGACGTGGTATAATTTCAAACACGCGCACACATAGCTATGTCTGCCCTCAACAGGCTGAAACTTGGTTTCTTCTGTAACTTTAGAGTATTGATAAATAGTTGTTCTCTTTAATCCTCACGCTATAGACGTGGTATAATTTCAAACACGTGTACATAGCTATGTCTACCCTCAACGGGCTGAAACTTGGTTTCTTCCGAACATCGTAACTTTAGTCTATTGATAAATAGTTGTTCTTGCATACTATAGACGAGGTATAGCTATGTCTGCCCTCAACGGGCTGAAACTTGGTTTCTTCCGTAACTTTAGAGTATTGATAAATAGTTGTTCTCTTTAATCCTCACGCTATAGACGTGGTATAATTTCAAACATGCACACATAGCTATGTCTGACCTCAACGGGTTGAAACTTGGTTTCTTCCGAACATCGTAACTTTAGTCTATTGATAAATAGTTGTTCTCTTCAATCCTCATACTATAGACGTGGATTTTCTTTAATCTGCATGCCATAGAAGAGGATAATCTTATAATTTCAAACTCACAGCAATGTCTGACCTGTACAGATTCAAACTTGGTTTCTTCTGAACATCGTAAGTTTAGTCTATTGGTAAATAGTTATTCTCTTCAATCCTCATGCCATAGAAGAGGTTAATCTTATAATTTCAAACTTACAGCAATGTCTAACCTCTATAGGTTAGAACTTGGTTTCTTCCGAACACCGTAACTTTAGTCTATTGATAGAATAGTTATTTTCTTTAATCTGCATGCCATAGAAGGGGATAATCTTATAATTTCAAACTCACAGCAATGTCTGACCTGTACAGATTCAAACTTGGTTTCTTCTGAACATCGTAAGTTTAGTCTATTGGTAAATAGTTATTCTCTTCAATCCTCATGCCATAGAAGAGGTTAATCTTATAATTTCAAACTTACAGCAATGTCTAACCTCTATAGGTTAGAACTTGGTTTCTTCCGAACACCGTAACTTTAGTCTATTGATAGAATAGTTATTTTCTTTAATCTGCATGCCATAGAAGGGGATAATCTTATAATTTCAAACTCACAGCAATGTCTAACCTGTACAGGTTCAAACTTGGTTTCTTCTGAACATCGTAACTTTAGTCTATTGGTAAATAGTTATTCTCTTCAATCCTCATGCCATAGAAGAGGTTAATCTTATAATTTCAAACTTACAGCAATGTCTAACCTCTATAGGTTGGAACTTGGTTTCTTCCGAACACCGTAACTTTAGTCTATTGATAAATAGTTATTTTCTTTAATCTGCATGCCATAGAAGAGGATAATCTTATAATTTCAAACTCACAGCAATGTCTGACCTGTACAGGTTCAAACTTGGTTTCTTCTGAACATCGTAACTTTAGTCTATTGGTAAATAGTTATTCTCTTCAATCCTCATGCCATAGAAGAGGTTAATCTTATAATTTCAAACTTACAGCAATGTCTGACCTGTACAGGTTGAAACTTGGTTTCTTCCGAACATCGTAACTTTAGTCTATTGGTAAATAGTTATTCTCTTCAATCCTCATGCCATAGAAGAGGTTAATCTTATAATTTCAATCTTACAGCAATGTCTAATCTCTATAGGTTGAAACTTGGTTTCTCCTGAACGTCGTAACATTAGTCTAATGATAAATAGTTGTTCTCTTCAATCTTTCATGCTGTAAAAGAGGTTAATCTTATAGTTTCAAACTCACAGCAATGTCTAACCTGTACAGGTTCAAACTTGGTTTCTTCCGAACATAGCAACTTTAGTCTATTGATAAATAGTTGTTCTCTTTCAATCTTTCATGCTGTAGATGAGGTTAATCTTATAATTTCAAACTCACAGCAATGTCTGACCTGTACAGGTTCAAACTTGGTTTCTTTCAAACAAGAGCACGTGGAATTTGCCGCCACCGGGCAGCACGGTGATTAAAGATGGCGGATGACAGCTGCACATGGCTTTGTTTCCACGTGGAATTTGCCGTCACCACATAGAGGGCGGCACTGTTCTCTCTGGATTAAAGATGGTGGATGACAGAAAAGCATATAGGTTTGTAAAGCGCATAGAATTTACCGTCACCACATAGAGTGCAGCACTGTTCTCTCTGGATTAAAGATGGCGGATGACAGCTGACGAAATTGCCCGCAGCATAGTGCTCTGTTGGTTAAAGATGGCGGATGACAGCTGTCAAAAAAGCACGTGGCTTTGTTTCCCAACAAGAGCACATAGAATTTTTCAAATTGCCGCCACCACATAGAGTGCAGCACTGTGCTCTGTTGATTAAAGATGGCGGATGACAGCTGTCAGAAAATAGCACGTGAGTTTGTTTCCAAACAAGAGCACGTGGAATTTACCGCCACCACATAGAGGGCAGCACTGTTCTCTCTGGATTAAAGATGGTGGATGACAGAAAAGCATATAGGTTTGTAAAGCGCATAGAATTTACCGCCACCACATAGAGTGCAGCACTGTTCTCTCTGGATGAAAGATGGCGGATGACAGCTGTCAAAGATAAGTAGCTAAAGAAGGCAGCACTGTGCTCAAAGATGGTGGATGACAGCTGTCAAAGGTAAGTAGCTAAAGAGGGCAGCACTGTGCTCAAAGATGGCGAATGACAGCTGTCAAAAAGCACGTGGCTTTGTTTACCTCATGCTAGTGGGGTTAAGTTGGTACCACTAAGGTTTAGGTCCGTCAAGATGGTAGTACTGAGGTTAGCGATGCGTTGTTGTCTGTCAAAAAGCACGTGGTTGTCAAAAAACACGTGACTTTGTTATTTACCGCCACCACATAGATTGCGGCACTGTTCTCTCTGGATTAAAGATGGCGGATGACAGCTGTCAAAAAAGCACGTGGCTTTGTTTACCTCATGCTAGTTAGGTTAAGTTGGTACCACTAAGGTTTAGGCCCGTCAAGATGGCAGTACTGAGGTTAGCGTTGCGTTGTTGTCTGTCAAAAAGCACGTGGCTTTGTTTACTAATCTGTCAAAAAGCACATGGCTGTCAAAAAGCACGTGGCTTTGTTTACCTCGCGCTAGTTAGGTTAAGTTGGTACCACTAAGGTTTAGGCCCGTCAAGATGGCAGTACTGAGGTTAGCGATGCGTTGTTGTCTGTCAAAAAGCACGTGGCTTTGTTTACAAATCTGTCAAAAAGCACGTGGCTGTCAAAAAGCACGTGGCTTTGTTTACCTCGCGCTAGTTAGGTTAAGTTGGCACTACTGAGGTTTAGGCCCGTCAAGATGGCAGTACTGAGGTTAGCGATGCGTTGTTGTCTGTCAAAAAGCACGTGGCTGTCAAAAAACACGTGGCTTTGTTTACCTCACGCTAGTTAGGTTAAGTTGGCACTAGTGAGGTTTAGGCCCGTCAAGATGGCAGCAGTGAGGTTAGCGATGCGTTGTTGTCGATGACAGCTGTCAAAAAGCACGTGGCTTTGTTTACAAATTCAAATCTCGCGCCAAAATTCAAATTTCCCGCCAAAATTCAAATTTCCCGCGGGCGGCGGAGGCGGAGGCGGCGGCGGAGGAGGCGGCGGGAGGAGGAGGAGGCGGCCGAACCCGCTTATTATACTACTCCTGCAGGGTCAGGAATTTGAACTATACTTGGTTAATTCCGCTGGCACGGGGGCTGAGTGTATGTGTCGTTTTCATCACCATTTCC
Organism: Anabrus simplex; assembly: GCF_040414725.1. Classification (NCBI taxonomy): domain Eukaryota; kingdom Metazoa; phylum Arthropoda; class Insecta; order Orthoptera; family Tettigoniidae; genus Anabrus; species Anabrus simplex. The sequence continues at coordinate 41,261,731 of NC_090266.1, read as the reverse complement.
TCACGACGCGGAAGATGCCTACGGGCGTAAAATCAAAAGACCTGTAACTGGTGAGTCGAAGTTGTCCTCGGACATTTCCGGCACATTTTATTTTCACAGACGTGCAAGTCGCCAGTTGGCGTCAATTCTAAAGGCTTGCTCAAGACCTCTCCGGAGACCATACACCGTTATTGCAGCGGTCAGTTACTCTTCTTCCCTCAGTTTCTTGGGGTAGATTTGGCACAGTTTTACTGCCGGATGTCCCTCCATACGCCAACACTATATGAAGGTATGTACTCTGTGGTGGCTTGTAGTGCGATGTGTTGTGCGTAAGTGAAGATGTGTATTAAGATGAACACAGTCATGCAGTCCCCAGCAAGTCGAGTTCACCATGCGCAAATAAAGTCCCTGACCCGGCTGCGAATCGAACCCGGCCCCCTCTGAACCGAATGCCAAGGCGCTAATCATTCAGCCAAGGAGTCGAATACAGTATATAGTTACCAGATCGTGGATTTCTGAGCAAAATGCAGGCTTTCTAGTTTTTTTTTACGTTACTCAAGGCATGTAGAGGTGATGATGATGAGGCAGAAAGTGCCATCAGTAGCGGCGATTAGGAATTAGAAGTGCGGGGGGGGGGGGCGAGTTATATACTGTACATCAAAACTGAAAAAGAATAACCCTAATAAATGGTACCTTTTTGATGTTCTCTGAGCGAATTACGGGAGCGAGGTGAAGGTTGAATATTCACCTACTTAAGTGCGGTAATTATAGCTTTTCTAGGTTTTCAGTCAAGACTATACAATCAAATTGTCACCAAAGGAACAATATTATACATGTATTACAATTACATAGGCGCGCGGCGTGATTGTACAAATAAAAATAATTTAGTGTTTGACTACTCACTAAGAAACTAACAGACACGGAAGAGACTGTCAGACTGACGAATTCGCGCGGCAAGTGGATGAATAATACCTCAGTCTCCATGACCTTACCCCTGCTACCCTTCCTCACAGCACATGCAAAGTCTCCACTACTGTTTCCGTTATACAAATCAGTTAGTCGCAAAAAACTCTATTCTGTGCCTATTTCCGCTAAGAATTTTGTTCATAATTAAATAAAATAAAGGAAAGAATTAGCTGACAAAACAACAGGGTTTTATTTAATAATTCCTCATTTTCAGGCGGCTAAAATGTAATGTTTTCTCCACTGCCCTGAATTGCCACTGCTACTCAGATCAGGGTGGACTTGAATACACGACGCTCAAATGAACGAGTACACATCAAGAGAAAAGAAAGAGCACTGAGTAACTCTCCTCGCATAGTCAAAGTGGATAAGATACAGTATAATTAGTTCACACTGAAGAAATACATTATTTAGTGTTAAAGCTTGTCACACGTTCTTCAAATTCACTGGCATTAGCCAGAATCTGCATCGCCTGTGTCACTAAGAAACAGGCCTTGAGATAATCTTCCTCTCAGACGAGTGGGCTGGCGGGATTTGGCGCCGATATTAAAGGACACAGCTCCAAAAACTTAGCCCAGCCAGTTTAAGAATGTCTTCGCTTTTAATGGAATGTGATGATGAATTAGTTTCTCTGTGCAATTGTTGGTTACGTACAAATCGGAGAGCACTGGAAATTACGTAGAGAACTTGTTCTGGAAGGTCTGTAGACGTTTCAGTTGACTGTGCGATGCTGTCCCACATACAGGGCAAACATATGTCACGATGGGGCGCACGAGAGGTTTATACAGCAGAACTGTGCTGAGGTTTTCCTGTTCAGTAAGCGGGACAGTTTGCGAAGGAGAGCATGCGCCAGAATGTTCAGTCTTGTAATATGAGCAGCCTACGTAAGACGTGTGTCTACGACTACCCCGAGATATGTTACAGCAGTCCACGAGGATAGCAAGTGAACACCTCCCTTGTACAGTTGAAGAGGTACGGACGCAGTAGGAGTATTTTTGCCTCTGTCTTTGTGAACCAAGTCATCAAATTATCTAAAGGTGTTTGTAATGTCTTCGCAGCATCTTGCAGATCACAGTGGGAAGTAAATACATATTTTATTTTTTTACAACTCGTTCTGCGTCTCATCGACAAATATAGGTCCTGTGGCGGCGATGGGTTATAAAAGGGGTAGGAGTGGGAAGGAAGTGGCATTGGCCTTTTATCGTACAGTAACAGTATTTGCTTGGTGTGAGAATGGGAAACCACAGCAAACCATCTTAGAGGGACCGACAGTGGAGTTCGACCCACTATCTTACGAATGCATCAATCAATCACTACTGGTCTGCATTTAGGGCAGTCGCACAGGTGGCAGATTCCCTATCTGTTCTTTTCCTGGCCTTTTCTTAAATGATTGCAAAGAAATTGGAAATTTCCTGACCATCTAGCTAACTCCCTTTCCTATAAACGAATATTTGCCCCAATTCGTCCTCTTAAATTCCAACTTTATCTTCATATTGTGATCTTTCCTAATTTCAAAGACACGACCCAAACATATTCGTCTACTAATGTCATTCCACGCTATCTCTCCACTGACAGCACGGAAAATACAACTTAGTCGAGCAACTCGTCTCCTTTCTCCAAAGTCTTCCCAGCCAAATTTTGCAATATTTTTGTAACGCTACTCTTTTGTCGGAAATCGCCCAGAACAAATCGAGCTGCTTTTCTTTGGATTTCTTCCAGTTCTTGAATCAAGTAATCCTGTTGAGGGTCCCATACATTGGAACCATACTGTAGTTGGGGTCTTACCAGATAATTATATGCCATTCCCCCCCCCTCCCCTTTACATCCTTACTACAACCCCGAAAAACCCTCATAACCATGTGCAGAGATCTGTACCCTTTGTTTACAATCCCATTTATGTGATTACCCCAATGAAGATCTTTCCTTATATTAAGACCTAGGTACTTACAATGATCCCCAAAAGGAACTTTCACGACATCAACGCAGTAATTGAAACTGAGAGGACTTTTCCTATTTGTGAAACTCATAACATGACTTTTAACTCCGTTCATCATCATACCATTGCCTACTGTCCATCTTACAACATTATTGAGGTCACTTTGCAGTTTCTCAAAATCTTGTAACATATTTATAACTCTATACAGAATAATTATCATTATCCGCAAAATGCTTTATCTCTGATTCCATTTCTTTACTCATATCATGTATATACGAGGGCGAAACAAAAAGTAACTTGCACTAGCCCGCCGCAAGAGCACGCTGTGTTTCGTGGCCGTGGCCATTACGGAGCAAGATACAGTAACTGCTGACACGTCCGATAGGAAGTTTGGTGTGGTATCCAGTCGTGTTGTGTGTGCGGAGCGGGCTAGGCTCAATGGCGCGTCAGCTGAATCTTAACTCCAAATTGGAGGTGCGTGCAACAATCAGATTTGTATGGGCTAAAGAAGCTCAATGAACGGACATTCATCGTGCAATCACTACTGTATATAGTGAGCGTATAGTTTCTTGCCCACGTATTGTAAAGTGGTGTAAGCAACTTGACGCCCGACGCACGGATCTCGCGGACGAGTATCGCGATGGCAGGCCTGTAACGTCCAGTACTGTTGAAGATGTTGGCCATGTGGATGGGGTCATTAGAGAGAATCGGTGCATAACTCTGCAGGTAATTGTCAGCGTGCTGAACATTTCGTATGGCAGTGTGTTCTCAATTGTTCACCAGCACCTTGAATTTCATAAACTGTGCTAAGATGGGTTCCACATCTGCTCACCGTTGTTCACAAGGGACTACGTTTCCAATCGTCGCAGGCATTCTTGCAACTGTATTCTGTGGAGGATAACGAGTTTCTGCGGCGAATCATCACAAGTGTAGAAATGTGCGTCTAACACTTCATCACCGAAACAAAGAGAACATCGATGGGATGGGTGCACTGCACACCACTACGAAAGAAGGCCAAGGTCCAACCTTCAGCAGAAAAGGTAATGGCGAAAGTGTTCTTTGACATGGAGTGTGTGATGCACGTTGAATTTATGCCGAAACGAACGATAATCAACTTGGTTTCGTATTGTCAAACGTTGAACCGGTTGCGTAAGGCAATTACAGGAAAGGAAAATTGAGGGACGGTGTTATTTTGATGCACGATAACGCAGCATCTGACACGGCCCGGAATGGCAACATCCTCCACACAGTCCTGACTTAGTGCCATGCGATTATCATTTGATCGGTAAGTTGTAAAAGGATGTCGGTGGACGACGATTCCGAAACGAACAGGAGGTGGTCACATAGCGCTGGAGGTGATTTCTACGCATCCGGAATCGAAAAGTTGATTGACCGTTCCAAGAAATATTTACAGTCTCTTGGGGACTATGCGGAAAAGTGAACTTACATTATATGTTGTAACAGGCGTACTGCCTATGTGTAGGTGGTTTCATAAATAGCCATAACTTGGAAGTGTAACTTGTGTAACTTGTGTAACAAGTTGAGCTTCAGTGGAATAATTTTTCCTAAATCCGAACTGCCTTCTATCGAACCAGTTATTAATTTCGCCTTTGCTGGCAGGATGTAGTGTTTACAGTGCACTATGTCTTCTGGTATGGGCTAGAATAAATTTGTTACTTTCATTGACCTGTCTCAGTCTCATCCTTGGCTTTGGCAATATGAAAGTGACCGAGGTATGAGCGATGCCAGTAATGTCATTCCTTATGCAGCCAGTCCCTGTTACGAATGGTGTGGAAATATCGCTCATAGGGTCGGTTGGTGCATGCATTTCAGTGGGCTTGGCAGACTGATATGCAATAGCAACTTCTGGCTCAGTGAGGAAAGCAACGGGAAACTACCTCACTCCTCACTTCCCTAGTATGCCTCTTCAGTGATACTTAGGCTATCTATGGTAGCTGTTCGTGTAGCTGTAGAGGATCAAACCAGCCTTCGGGCTGAATATCCAACATACATGCATACATTAATTTCGCAAACATATGTAATATAATCAAAAAGAATGATTTCTCAAAGCTTACATAGAATGCATGTCAAACTGGCTGGCCTGTAATTTTCATCTTTGTGTCTATCACCTTTTCCTTTATACGCAGGGGTTACTATAGCAACACTCCATTCGTCCGCTACAGCTCCTTCATGCAAACAATAAAGAAGTAAGTACTTCAGATATGGTACTATATCCCAACCTATTCTCTTTAGTATATCCCCCGAAATCTGGGCGCCCTTAATCGCACGGCCAACTCGCTCGGAGAATTAAATACCACTGTGTCATCGGCGTACATTGCTGTGGAACAGTTGGTAATTCAGGGATATCTGTGGTGAAAATATTGAAGAGAAGTGGGTGTAGAATTGATCCCTCTGGTACTCCTGCTGTAATACTTCTGGGTGGAAGTAGGACTACCAATACGGACGGTAAACTTGCTGTCTGTCTCGATGATGGTGGTCAATAGTGAGGAACGCCAGTGCTGCACAGCTTTACAATTAAGGGCCGGTATTATAATAAAGGTTTAAACTGTTGGTTCAGTTTACACTTCTGTTTATCTGTTAGTCGTTTATTCTAAAACTTAAGTTTAAGTAGAGATTAATTTTACTGCCACTCATCTACCGTTTAAAATGAATTTTAAGGATACATAACCTTACAACATGGCAGAACGAATGGATCTCGAAGATATTTTTGAGGTGTTTGAAGAAATACTAAGCGATGACGAAGAAGTGGTTCAAATTATTGAACGACCACGGGCACTACGAGTTTTCCGAGCAAGGGGATGTCACTATCATATATGGATTGAAAAACAATTTTTAAATAGGTTTAGGCTTACAAAACAGACTGTCATAACCCTATTTCAGCAAATTGGTGCTAGAATAAAACATGCAACCAAAAGGTAAGAATGTAAAAATGGCTTTTTGAACTGTTTGAATGTCAAAAGTATAAATTTTAGAAAATAACTCCCTTCTATTTCAGAAATCATGCTGTAGAACCCCCCAGTCAGCTACTAATAGCATTGCGGTTTTATGCCTCCCGTAGTATGTTTATTAAAATGGAAGATTTCAGAGGAATTCATAACGCCACTGTTTCACGGACTATATAAATACTTCTGTACTAATTGCACAAGCAATTCTATTTCCTTACAAGTAAAATTAGGACAACGTTTATTGCTTTTATCCGCCATTTTACCTACAAGAAGTAAACAAAACATTATCGACAGTCGTCTTTTCTCGAAAGTCACTGCTACCAATATCGTATATTTCCTTCTTCTCCTCAGTTTAACTTAGGCCGGCCATTATAATACTCAACATCGGTTTAAACTCAAGTTACAGTTTAACTCAATCTTCATTTTAAACACTCATTATAATAACGGCCCTAAGCCATCATGCCGTGGGCCAAGCGATTCCAACTGAGGTGCTCCCACGCCCCCGACCGGCCCAGGCAGCAACCCCAGTGCTGTGCTATAGGACCGTTGATGTGGTGGAGGAAGGAGGGGAAGTGGCAGAGACAGAACCACAGGTCAAGTCAGCGCGCAGCTTATGAAAACAGTACTGTTTATGACACACTTTGCGTTTGCCTTAACGTACATTTAGCGTTTAAGTCGATTGTTGACATCGTTTTGCGGCAACTAATTTACCAATAATGGGTACAATCGATTTGGCAGAAGAAATTCTAAGTACAGCCTCTAAGTCCGTATCAGACAGAGAAGTCATAGTTCTCCATTTATCTAAATTCAGAATTGAAAATATCTGTTAGCATGCATACGTTGTACCGAATATTGACGTAAATTTTAAGGGAACTATTTGAAGTTTTGGAAATTCTTGTGGTTGAACACCTTTGTAAAAGGATATGAACCCAACGCTGTAGTGGTAGTACCTGTCCTTTTAAGATTGCGTCGCACTGTAGTCTTATCAGCTCTGTTTGGAATTTTTTTTTTATATTTTGCTACGGGCTTTACGTCGCACCGACACAGATAGGTCTTATGGCGACGATGGGATAGGAAAGGCCTAGGAGTTGGAAGGAAGCGGCCGTGGCCTTAATTAAGGTACAGCCCCAGCATTTGCCTGGTGTGAAAATGGGAAACCACGGAAAACCATTTTCAGGACTGCCGATAGTGGGATTCGAACCTGTTTGGAAATATGATGGTGATTTTTCAAGACGTGCTGAAAATGGGGTCATAAATATTTCAAGTTGAGGTGCCATATCATTCATTTCTTTGAATCGGGCATTGAGTTCAGAGTGCAAAGTCTGTAATGACGTCCGATATTCTCCAAGATTTTCATAAGTAGACAAGTTCCTGTACATGACGAGAGATGGTTTGTTTTGAGAAGCATATCGCCTCAAAGTGAGCATAGCGCATGGACCCAGTACTTCCAAGCACTCTTTTAAACATTCTTTTACAAATTCACCATCAGTAAAGGGTCGCGCGCTTTTTGCAATTTTCAGAGCGACAATAGCCCATAACGTGCTCGAACTGCGCCTTCTAAAGTGTTCGGTTCAAGTATCTGTGGGACAGGGAGATAAAATAATTAAAATAATTATCTTTGTGGTTTTTTTTGCAATAGGTCTAATGGCGACGATGGGATAGGAAAAGGCTAGGAATGGGAAGGAAGCGGCCTTGGCCGTAATTCAGGAACAGCCTCGGCATTTTCTTGGTTTAAAAATGGGAAACTACGGGAAAACCATCTCCAGCGCTGCCGACAGTGGGGTTCGAACCTATTATCTCCCGGATGCAAGCTCACAGCTGAGCACACCGAAACCGCGCCGCCAACTCGCCCGGTGTGTTTTCTTAGCAGCACATCTAAGTCTAATTCTAAACAGTTCTTATTAATACAAAACCAAAAAAGAAAACAAATTTCCTAAATCGCATGTAAAACAATTCCCAATGAGTGAGTTATTATGTATCTCTGAAGAACTTGCCAATTCTGACTTTAACTTGGCAATTTGTTTGGTTCTTGCTGCGCCAACAATGTCATCATAGGTGGAAACATGTATATTGTGGTAGTGTCGTCGAACGGTTGAAGACTTTACGCTTACAATGACATGACAAATTAAACATTGAGCTTTCCCTTCGGTATTGAGAACAAAATATGAATCCACCCATGAAGGATTAAACGACACTTTTAACGGAGAAACCAACTGCTCCACTGTCCGTTCTATCGAATAGATTATACTGGGAATGTGACACACACACACACACACACACACACACACACACACACACACACACACAATGACAATGAATGCACTGTCTCCTACGGACACATGCACCGACCACTGCGTGGGGTAGTTTGGGAAGGCGGGGAACGGTGCTGCTGAGTGCAGCGCTGGTACGCCCCAGCACTAAGTGCACGAGTTGGAAAGGCCTGCCGTGGGCTATGTCGAGATAGGCTGAAAACTAAACTGGACCTCTGGTCAGATATTAATTTGAATAACGTATTTAGATATTCTCGGGTGAATAACTTTTTCGAACAGTTTTGATAAGGTTGGAAGAAGACTGATCTGTCTATAGCTTCAAGGGTTTCTGGGTGGCTTTTTGCAGCATAATTGACCCTGGGAGGATCAAGGCCGTAGGACATCAGGTGCCATACTTTCATAGCCGTGTATAACTATGAATATTTAACTTCCATTACCGACGTGACATCAGGAGGTTGTTGGTTTGGATCTCACTGGTGTCCGATTGGGCATTTTTGTTCTGTACCTAACATTTCTTCAATATTTACAGTGAGTATCTATTACCGGTTGGCCGGCAGGCGCGTCCAGCTTATCTGCCTCCCGTTGACTCATCACTGCCCGCTCCGCAGCATAGCGATAAGGAGAGCAATTCGCTCACTTTATCCGTGCATGACATGAGATAAGAATTAAAATTACAAACATAAGAATTAAGAAAAATAGCAATTAAGAATTAAGAAAATAAGCTCGTAAATTATGACAGGAGATGTTGGAAATGTTCTCCTCCTGTAGCCACAAATTTCTGGCACCTTCTTAGGAAACTGCTTGTATGATTTCGATTTTAACATTTTCGTAGCCCGCCATGCTGAGCTCTTCGGAACCTCGGCTTCTTGTCCAAGTCATCTTAGAGCGTATTATCTAATATTTCTGCCATTTCACCGAGCTCGATAGCTGCAGTCGCTTAAGTGCAGCCAGTATCCAGTATTCGAGAGGTAGGTTCGAACCCCACTGTCGGCAGCCCTGAAAATGGTTTTCCGTGGATTCCCATTTTCACACCAGGCAAATGCTGGGGCTGTACCTTAATTAAGGCCACGGCCGCTTCCTTCCCACTACTAGCCCTTTCCTGTCCCATCGTCGCCATAAGACATATCTGTGTCGGTGCGACATAAAGCCAATAGCAAAAAAAATCTGCCATTTCATTTATTTTTTCCTCCTTAAGCACACGTTTTTTAACACTTCGCTTCTTATCGAGTAAGGAACCAGTTCCTCTCAATTTGTTTACGAGTTTCCACACGGTCTCTCTATGTGGAGGGTGAACACCTGGAAATTGGGTTACAAATCGCCTAACGACTTCTCTGCAAGACTCTGTTTTCACATTATTCTTTTACATAAATACCCTTTCCTCTACCGTGTACACATGTGGAGGCATAATGAGAATTATACCCCGAAGTAACACTTCACAACTCGAGAACAGTTGGAGCGACAGATCAACAATTAATACACGTTCTAAGCACGGACCTGAACTGCGAAGTGCGGGCATTCCCGTGCTGCCACTGCGCTGTGTAACGGGAAGTGATGAGTCAACGGGGGGCAGATAAGGTGGGCGCGCCTGCCGGCCAACGGATGAGAGAAACTCACTGTACTATTTTACTGAACACGACCCAATACGCTGAAAATTTATTTCACATATAGAGCTATGTTTTACCTTAGCATGTGCCAATGGGAAAACATGTGTCCATCAAGAGTCTGACCCCTCACAAAATCGTCAGCCTTCGACTTGCAGGTCCGTAGGTTCAATTACCAGCCGGCCTGAGGATATTAACTGCGAACTGATTAATTCTTCTGACTCGGAGACTGTGTGTTCATATTCGTCTCAATACATTTCTTTCTATTAAACACGAAATATCGCACCAAAAATCATTACTAAAGCATGCAATACTGAATACCTACATTCACATAGGGTTAATGTAAGTAAGGGCATCCAACCGTAAAGCTGAGCCAAATTCACAGGAAGAGCCGACTCCAAGAAACTGATTAAATTGGTTGACTTATTCCGTAACCGCACAACAAAACCCAACTAGTTTACAGAAACTGAAAAAGACCTAGTAGAGTTAATAATTATAGAAAATTCACTATTCGATCGAACAGTTAATATAATAATTTCGTTTGGCTATTTCTAGCCGAGTGCAGCCCTTGTAAGGCAGACCCTCCGATGAGGGTGGGCGGCATCTGCCATGTGTAGGTAACTGCGTGTTATTGTGGTGGAGGATAGTGTTATGTGTGGTGTGTGAGTTGCAGGGATGTTGGGGACAGCACAAACACCCAGCCCCCGGGCCACTGGAATTAACCAATGAAGGTTAAAATCCCCGACCCGGCCGAGAATCGAACCCGGGACCCTCTGAACCGAAGGCCAGTACGCTGACCATTCAGCCAACGAGTCGGACGAACAGTTAAAGGAATAATTAAAGACGATAATATGAGGTTCCACATTAAAAGTCAAACCTATTATCTCGGAAGACGAGAGGAAAAGAAGATCAGAAAGAATGAACTAAGAGAAGAACAACACAGAGAGAAATCATTGATTCAATGCACCCCAATGAGGGCGAAACGAAATAATAATAATTGTTTTACGTCCCACCAACACAGACACGTCTTACGGCGACGAAGGGAGAGGACAGGGGTGGGAAGGAAGCGACCAGGGTCTTAGTTTAGGGACGTCCCCAGTATTTTCCTGGTGTGAAAGTGGGAAAGCGTGGAAAATCTTCTTCAAGGGCTGCCGACAGTGGGGTTCGGATCCATCATCTTCGGAGTGCAAACTCACAGTTACGTCACCTAAAGCGCACAGCCAACTCTCTGAGTTAATAATAATAATCATCTACACCTACAGCATCTGTTCCTTGTCGAACATCTCATTAATTTTTTAAATAATACATCTGTTAAACTTGGAATGTATTAACGACGAATGTTTGAAAGCAGCCGAATAGGCAGTACTCAAGAGCTTAGGTAACCAAATAGTCTGTAAAATGGCCGACACTAGTACAATACCGTCATTTCTTTAACACTAGATTTCACTTCTTCTAGGAGACTGTTTTAATAAAATATTAAGCTGAAGAAATAGCCTAATATTACTGATTCTGTCTGCGATATTTTTTCGATAATAACTTTCTCATTAATACGAACCCCGTAGCTGTGTGTTCTACGGTATACATCACACGACAGGCTGTTTACCACGACCGAACGAGGTGGCTACGTGGTTTGGGAGACGGTGTGTTCCAGCCACTGTCAGCAGCAAGAAGCTCTTTTGTGCTTTCCCACGTACATATCACTTGAAGACTAGGGTGGCTAGCTCTTTGCTATCCCATCGCCGGTACGACGTACAGAAAATAGAAAAATGTTTACCATGTTAATGTGGCTAAAAGTTGATCAAGAGTGCAGGCTCTGATGACCATGTTGTCCTTACGACTTAAATGGAGCAGAATGAATGAAAACAACAATATATTATATCATCGGATTACCGTTGATAGAGAAACGTTTGGGGATTAAGTGGCATATTATTTGGACATGAAACTAACAATATATTATAGGTCACAAATTTCTATTTTCATTGAAATACCACGAAAGATAAAATTAGTGAATTAAAATCTTCCCAGATTTTCCCTCCGTCAATGAAGAAAATAAAATTCCTCCTTCCTTTCGGAACTAGACTAGATCACGTGATCACTGCTGATTCTTTCACTTTATTATCTTTATTATCTGTTCCTTTGTGAACAAGAGCTGATGTTAATTTTTTGACGTTTGTAAGACAAGTAATACGGACCCGGACCATGTATTTCCTGAAGAGAATGGGCCCATTGAATCTGATTTTCGCATGTGCAGAAGTCAATATTTCCACGTTTCCTAGACCGTTGATGTCCGCTTGTGTACAGTTTTCCTTTCTCAACAGTAATACTCACAACAGACCAAGGTTATTTATCGTCCACGTACACGAAACAAAGATATATCTATATCCCGTTCGCCGTCCAGGTTACGACACTTCTACAATAATGAATAGTTTCCTTAGCAAAGGAAGATACAACAAGCAGATACACAAATCTGCCCACCACGCCAAATCAAGCAGAAACATATGTACCGAGGCAGTACCTCACAGTACTTCACAGAGAACTACAATAGCTGTAAATGTCCGCTACGATAACAACAGCTGCAAATACGCCCGAGTTGCCATCAGTCCATCTTAAATCATGAGGCCCTGAGCCTTGTGGATACTCTGCGGTCGACAGCACAGCACGTGGATCGTTAAATGTATTCTTGAACACGAAGCGCGGAATGAATGCGATACTTTCTAATATTTTATTCTACAACTAGATATCTTTCGATACTTTACTTCGCATAAATGTCACAAGAATCTCCGATGTTCGCCACGTAGTTGGCATTGCCACTGTTCTCGTGCGCTAATAATACTGGCGTGTCTGGTGCAGGTCTTTCGAGTTACAGGCGACCTGAGTGTCTGTGAAGATGGGGCTCTATTTATGAGTTCCGATGAAGAAGAAGGCACACACACACACACACACACACACACACACACACACACACACACACACACACACACACACACACACACACACACACACACACACACACACACACACCAGCCCCCGAGCCGTTGTAATTAACCAATGAAGGTTAAAGTCACTGAACCGGACGGGATCGAATGTGGACCACTTGGACATAACCACATTTCAGTTGAGAATTGTAGTGCAGATACGGTAGATTAGATAGTATCTTGCCTGTTAAATTCGTGAGTATTTTTGTGCAAACGGCAGGTTTCATTTCTATTACAGCATAGTAGGACAAAGTAGTACTAATATTCATCTGTCTACGTGTTTAACTTTGTTGGTAATCTTTGAGTACCTAGCTCGATAGCTGCAGTCGCTTAAGTGCGGCCAGTATCCAGTATTCGGGAGATAGTAGGTTCAAACCCCACAATCGGCAGCCCTGAAAATGGTTTTCCGTAGTTTCCCATTTTCACATCAGGCGAATGCTGGGGCTGTACCTTAATTAAGGCCACGGCCGCTTCCTTCCCACTCCTAGTCCTTTCCTGTCCCATCGTCGCCATAAGACTTATCTGTGTCGGTGCGACGTAAAGCAACTAGCAAAAAAAAAATCTCCGAGTACCTACCGGTAGTTCTTGCGAATATCTAATTTAGGCCTAATTGGAATTTTCATTTCTGTGTGTGCTTAGTAATAAGCTAGGATACGTCTGAACATAGTTTGAACATTATTGTAGCGTAGTATAGTAACTTATTAGCAATTAGAGTGCCTATTCTATAATTTTGAGTAGTTTTGCGAATTTCGAACATTAATGGTAATGTTCTTTTCTGTTCGTGCTTGATAATAACCTGTTGTAATTAGAATACGTCCGAACGTAGTTTAAAATTATTGTAGTGTATTGTAGTATCTGTACATAGTCTGAACGTAGTTTAAAATTATTGTATGGTATTATAGTATTTTTTTATAAAATCGTGTGTTTATTCTATTACTGTGAAGTATTTGTGTAGTATAGTACCGTTTCTGTGGTATCTGTAGGAACTCCTTTAGTAGAATTCCGTTGTTGTAATTAGGGTAGACTTAACTGCAGTTAAGAATTGTGTAATTCTTGTGTATTATTCTCTGTTCCAGTAATCAACAGCAATTTTCATCCTGTTAGCGTGTTGCAGGAATAAAAACTCTTACAATTAAGAAGTATTGTAGTGTTGTAGTAGCAGCCTATATTAATTAACATACTGTCGTGTGATCTTTGTGAACTAACCTAGACAATATCTCCTTCCTTTCATTTTTATTTTGCACAGAATAAGTTATCTTATTTCTCCTTTTCTTTTCATTATTTTGTAAAGAATGGCTAAGGAGTGCGAGTATAGGAAATGTGGGTGTGGCCAGGCATTAAGGAGTATGGGGGAGGAGTTGGGGAGCTTGAGGGAGATAATTAGGATTCTCTCAGAGGACAGGAAGGAAAGTAAGCCTCCCTCAATGTACAGGATACAGTAGGTGTAATAGAGGGATGGGAAGGAAAGGGAGGAATTGTAGAAGACAGGTGGTCTAATGTTTTAAGGCGAAGGAGATTGCAGGCTAAGGGCTCCATTCAGGATCAGAAGTCAGGACTGGTGTCGGTGAGAAATCGGTATGAGTCACTGCAGGTAGAACAACTGAGGGAAAATGAGGAACAGGGAACTGTTGCCGAGAAGTGTGGAAGTAGGAGAAAGGGAAGAGGTAGGAAAGGGAAATGTGGAGTAGTGGATAGGAAAAGACAGGTCGAACAGGGTCATGGGATGGAGAAAAGGGGGGAGGAAGTAGCGTCTGCAGCTGTCAGGAAAGACAGGACTGACCAGGAGGGGAGAGGATCAAATGAGGTGGGTAGGGTTGAGGCTCTGGTCATGGGGGATTCTATCGTTAGACATGTCGGGAAAGTGTATGGAGGAAAAGTACCAGGGTAGAGTGTTATCCAGGAATTAGGTTAAGGCAGATGTTGAGGAAAGTAGAACAGGAGGAGGAGGGACAGGACAAGGTGGTAGTGTTTCACGTTGGTACTAACAACGTAAGACAAGCAGGTATAAGTACAAACATAGTTGGGGATGTGTGGGACCTGGTAAATACAGCACGGGTGAAGTTTAAGGAAGCGGAGATTGTTATCAGTGGAATACTGAGTAGGAGGGATACTGACTGGAAGGTGATTGGGGATTTAAATGAGACTATGGAGTGGGTATGTGGCAAACTGAGAGTAAGATTTCTAGATCCTAATGGGTGGGTAGGAGATAGGGACCTGCACTCAGATAGCCTTTACTTAAACAGCAGTGGTACATATAAGTTAGGAAATTTGTTTAGAAGGGTTATAGGGAGGTACATTCAGGGAAACAGGGTGGCCTAGGGAGCGGTGTTAAGGGAACAGGGAACTGGAAATCAAGTAGGGGTGACATAAAACTGTTAGTGCTCAACTGTAGAAGTATTGTAAAGAAAGGAATAGAATTAAGTAATTTAATAGATATATACTTACCAGATATTGTAATAGGAGTTGAATCATGGCTGAGAAATGATATAATGGATGCAGAAATCTTCTCACGGAACTGTAGGGTGTACCTTAGAGATAGGATAGGAATGGTAGGAGGGGGAGTATTCATTCTGGTGAAAGAAGATTTAGTAAGCTATGAAAAGTTAAAGATGACAAACATGAAATTCTAGGGGTAAGGCTCATCTCTAAAGACAATAGGCAACTTGATGTCTTTGTGGAGTGTACAGACCAGGAAAGGGTAGCGCAGATGCTGATTCAGAATTATTTGACAAGATAATCAGCTATCTGGGAAATGATAATGAAAGGAACGTGATTGTAGCGGGTGATCTCAATTTACCAAATGTGAATTGGGAAGGTAATGCGAACGACAGGAAGTATAACCAACAAATGGCAAATAAGTTAATATGGGAAGGACAGCTGATTCAGAAAGTGATGGAACCAACCAGAGGGAAAAATATCCTGGATGTCGTGCTGATAAAACCAGATGAGCTCTATAGGGAAACTGAAGTAATAGATGGTATTAGTGATCATGAAGCTGTTTTTGTGGTAGTTAAAAATAAATGTGATAGAAAGGAAGGTCTTAAAAGTAGGACTGTTAGGCAGTACCATATGGCTGATAAAGCAGGCATGAGGCAGTTTCTAAAAAGTAGCTATGATCGGTGGAAAACGGTAAATATAAATGTAAACAGACTCTGGGATGGGTTTAAAGAAATTGTTGAGGAATGCGAAAACAGGTTTGTACCATTAAGGGTGTAAGGAATCGTAAAGACCCACCTTATTATAATAGAGAAATAAAGAGACTAAGAAGGAGGTGCAGACTGGAAAGAAATAGAGTTAGAAATGGCTGTGGAAGTAAGGAGAAATTGAAGGTACTTAGTAGGAAATTGAATCTAGCAAAGAAGTCAGCTAAGGATAACAAGATGTCAAGCATAATTGGCGGCCATACAAATTTTAGTGAAAAATGGAAAAGTATGTATAGGTACTTTAACCAATATATGCCCGCAACTTTTGTTTTTGAATGAAGTGCTCATTTTCACATTTGTTGCTTCTTTTAGTGATATTAGGTTAATGGCAACACTGATATTGTGTTTCTATTAGCGTTACTGTCTGATTGGCCATGGGTCGAAAACGACCCTGTGGGCATATAAACTACCTTTTCCTAAATTGTTGTCATAACATATCTTACAGTTATTTACTAATACAGACAACCATTATTGTGTGAAATGTTATTGTTTTGTTTATTACAATTATACACAAATATTATTACACAGATAATTATGAGTTCAAGTACAATGGTGAATTACAACACATTCACAAAAATATTGCAGCACTAGAAAGTAGCAAGCACTGTGCATCTTACACTGAAGTCTCAGTCTTCATGAAAAGCTATGCATAAAACTTTAAGAAACATTTATCATGCAACGCGACATTGCATCTCTTGCTTGCTTTCGTGGTTTTACTTTTGCACGAAACACATCTTTTACGTTTCTGATCCACAGTAATCATATGACCATCACTTTAGCGTGCAATTTCTGGGACATTCTTTATGACATTCCTTGATCGGGTAGATGGGCCGGGTTGTGTTCGCGCAACTCCATACTTCAGAAAAAAGCGTTTTTGCTAGTTCCCTACGAAATGATAAAAGATCATTGGTTCTTCCAAGGGAGCGAGCTAGAAGGTAGGCATTGTTCACATAAACATCTAGCAGCCAAAATACAATCGGTATGTACCATTTATTTCCCCTAATTCCAACCCGTTACACAACAACATTGCTATCCATTTGATCCACTCTGCGCATATAACCATTGTACTGATGAAAACCGAATGTCTGAGGAATGGCAATTCCTTTCTTCTGTGCTGAAGAGTACCTTTGCGTGGGTCGAATAGAATGAACTCCGTACTCACTTGACAGGAGCGTAGCAACGTTGTTATCATGCCACCTAATTGCATTGATACCGTGTTTCTTGTTTATCATGGTGTCAAATGCTCCTCTAGGCTCCTTGCCCATAACATCAATTCCCTTTAGTGGACAGTGTCCTGTACGGTCCTTTCTAACGGTTCCTGTTGCCTTTACACCTTTGTCTGAAGCAATGACCTTCATCAGCGGGAGGTTGTATAGCCACATCAATAGTTGAAACCTCTTGTTTGGAAGATAACCTTTCAAGTTCTTCTAAAATCTCAAAAGTTATAAGACTGTTTGGGAAACTAGGAATCATGAGAAGAAGAACTCTTAAGTTTTAGTACCGAGTCGGTAATAGATTCCCGTGATAATTCCCTCTCCCCAAATATAAAAACGTTGCAATAATAACGGAAAGAAACTAAGCTATATCTTATCATTGAGCAATAATGCAATTATGATCATATTTGATGAAATGCATGAAAGGTTCCTTATATGCCCACAGGGTCGAAAACGACCCATATCAAATATCTCGTTTTATTGCATGACCATATAGAAAAATTAAAAAACTTGTGACATGTAGTCGTAAACTATATTCTTTACTCTAAGTAACAGCACAAGAACCAAGCTAAACTAATAAACAGCAAAATTGTCAACTTACATTTTCTGCCACACTGCATCAATGCTATGCTGAAGTATGTAACACAGCAATCTGTTTTCAATTACAAGGCAAACAATACAGCTTCAAATCAACAATCACACATTCACAATAATAGCCAACATGCTGACAAATACATAATCATGATTTTAAGTCGAAAACGAATGCATGGAGATAAATGATGGCAAATGACTATTGTGGGTCGTTTTCGACCCTGTGGGCATATATGGGTTAAGGCAGAAACAGGTTCCAAGAAGGATATTCCAGGAATCATTAATGAACAAGGGAGTGTGTATGCGAGGATCTTCAAAAGGCAGAAGTATTCAGTCAGCAGTATGTAAATATTGTTGGTTACAAGGATAATGTCCAGATGGAGGAGGTGACTAATGCTAATGAAGTATTAAAATTTACCTATGACAGCAATGACATTTACAGTATGATACAAAAGTTGAAAACTAGAAAAGCAGTTGGAATTGATAAGGTTTCGGGGGATATACTAAAGACAATGGGTTGGGATATAGTACCATATCTGAAGTACTTGTTTGATTATTGTTTGCATGAAGGAATTTTACCAAATGAATGGAGAGTTGCTATAGTAGCCCCTGTATATAAAGGAAAGGGTGATGGACATAAAGCTGAGAATTACAGGGCAGTCAGTTTGACATGCATTGTATGTAAGATTTGGGAAATCATTCTTTCTGATTATATAAGGCATGTTTGCGAAATTAATAAGTGGTTTAATAGAAGGGAGTTTGGGTTTAGGAAAGTTTATTCCACTTAAACCCAACCTGTCGGATTCCAGCAAGGCGAAGCAGATATCTTGGATTCAGGAGGTCAATTGGACTGTATCGCGATTGAACTGTCTAAGGCATTTGATAGGGTAGATCATGGGAGACTACTGGCAAAAATGAGTGCAATTGGACTTGACAAAAGAGTGACTGAATGGGTGGCTCTGTTTCTAGAAAATAGAACTCAGAAAATTAGAGTAGGTGAAGCTTGATCTGGCGCTGTAATAATTAAGAGGGGAATTCCTCAAGACAGTATTATTGGACCTTTATGTTTTCTTATATATATCAATGATATGTCTAAAGAAGTGGAATCATCAGAGATAAGGCTTTTCGGAGGTGATGTTATTCTGTACAGAGTAATAAATTACAAGATTGTGAGCAACTGCAAAATGACCTCGATAATGTTGTGAGATGGACAGTAGGCATTTGTATGATGATAAAAGGGGATAAAAGTCAGGTTGTGAGTTTCACAAATAGGAAAAGTCCTCTCAGTTTTAATTACTGCGTTGATGGGGTGAATGTTCCCTTTGGGGATCATTGTAAATACTTAGGTATTAATATAAGGAAAGATCTTCATTGGGGCAATCACATAAATATGATGGTAAATAAAGGGTACAGATCTCTGCACATGCTTATGAGGGTATTTAGGGGTTGTAGTACGGATGTAAAGAAGAGAGCATATTTGTCCCTGGTGAGACCCCAACTAGAGTATGGTTCCAGTCTATGGGACCCTCACCAGGATTACTTGATTCAGAAATTGGAAAAAATCCAAAGAAATGGAGCTCGATTTGTTCCGGGCGATTACCGATAAAAGAGTAGCGTTACAAAAATGCTGCAAAGTTTGGGCTGGGAAGAATTTGTAGAAAGGAGACGAGCTGCTCGACTAAGTGGTATGTTCCGAGCTGTCAGTGGAGAGATTGCGTGGGACGACATCAGTAGACGAATAAGTTTGGGCGGTGTCTTTAAAAATAGGAAAGATCACAATATGAAGATAAAGTTGGAATTCAAGAGGACAAATTGGGGTAAATATTCGTTTATAGGAAGGGGAGTTAGGGATTGGAATAACTTACCAAGGGAGATGTTCAATAAATTTCCAATTTCTTTGCAATCATTTAAAGCTAGGAAGACAACAGATAGGCAATCTGCCACCTGGGCGACTGCCCTAAATGCAGATCAGGATTGATTGATTGATTGATTGATTGATTGATTGATTGATTGATTGATTGATTGATTGATTGATTGATTGATTGATTGATTGATTGATTGACCAAAGGCCAGCACGCTAACCATTTAGTCATACACTGATACACAGAACTAAATGGTCTATGTGGAAATGAATTATTTCTAATATAATTCTGAGCATAAAACTGAAAAATGTATTCGACATTTACACGCATTTACGAGTATAAATTTGATTTGGCCTATTTTATTTATAATAAGTTTTGTGGCATCCGGATAGTCTTGGTGCTTTTCTGACTACATAAACATTTCGAAGAAGTGTTGGGCTGTAAGTCTTTAACCATGTAATAGAAGCTAATCAATTCAACAAGAAGTTACACGTGTCGAAACCTATACCTGCCATGCACACCGCGTAGTGTCAGTATTTGACGCCTTTGACTAGTAATGAGAAGGACATGTTTGCAAGCCTCGAAGCGGTGAATCAACAACTGCAGTGATATAGGTGTCCAGTCGCTGATCAGCACAGAGCCATCGCAACACAACAAGCGAAATGTGCGATGCGGTAGGCTGTGACTTGAATAATCTATGGACTGGGCTTCTATGCAGTCTGCGTTCAATGGTTCCAACGAATACGCTGTGTCGCCCTTGTCAAGCACGATGTTCAGTCGATAACAACCGAAAACGAAGAAGTGACTGATGAATCACGAACTTTAAAAAAAAAGTACATTAAGTGAAGGCCTTCACTGTTGTTCCTTCGAAGGAGGAAACTTTTTTTTTTTGCTAGGGGCTTTACGTCGCACCGACACAGATAGGTCTTATGGCGACGATGGGATAGGAAAGGCCTAGGAGTTGGAAGGAAGCGGCCGTGGCCTTAATTAAGGTACAGCCCCAGCATTTGCCTGGTGTGAAAATGGGAAACCACGGAAAACCATTTTCAGGGCTGCCGATAGCGGGATTCGAACCTGCTATCTCCCGGATGCAAGCTCACAGCCGCGCGCCTCTACACGCACGGCCAACTCGCCCGGTGAAGGAGGAAACAGCGAGATCATCAGCCACTGAAAAGCATATGTTTAATAAGGTAGTGTTTAGTATGTTTACGAAGACCAACAACAACGGTAGCCAATAGCATTCAATATAGATGAATATGTGGACATATTGAAGGACCTGAAGATCGAAGGCTATCTGTCCAAATGATTTGTGGAGATTTGTTTAATAACAATGCAAATGTGTTCAGTTTGTATGCATAAGTATCATTTTCGTGTTATTACTGTCTTGATTCTTGTATATTTATTGCGTGTATTCACGTTAGTCGGTGTAGGCTGTGCCATTTATTATTAATGAAAATGAATTAGGACCTGGGAATAGCTAAGTTTCCCTGATGCTTGGAATGCAACATTTCCGTACGGATCTTCTGCTTTCTAA
Source organism: Anabrus simplex (assembly GCF_040414725.1). Taxonomy (NCBI): domain Eukaryota; kingdom Metazoa; phylum Arthropoda; class Insecta; order Orthoptera; family Tettigoniidae; genus Anabrus; species Anabrus simplex. The sequence goes on along the minus strand of NC_090266.1, from coordinate 41,240,637 downwards.
AGCGGCACATTTTTAACATTTTATTTTGGATGTATCTAATGAACATCTTTTCTTACCGTGTTATCCTGTATCGCAGGAATAAAAATAACCTGTCGACAGGTGTTTTCATTCGTGCGTAATTGAAGTTAATGCATGAATTCCATACTACGATCTCCTCGGCGAGCTGTGGAGTGCCCGCAACATGGCGATACGCGCATGGACAGCTCTTCACCAGTCACACGTTACTGCGCAGCCAGCGGTGTAGGGCCTTGGTGTAAATAGGTCGAAGTTCTCCTTACATGTTGTGTTTTTGTAGTGTCAAAGGGACCAGGTATGAGAATAATTTATCTTAACATTTGCCCACACGAAGAAAGAAGGAAACCAATTTTGGACGTGTAAACTGATGTAGCCTATATACTTTGTAAATAGTGTGTATGTACTCTGTATAATTAAACACACGAAAGAAAAAGGGGGGAGGGGCTAACAGGTCCGCCACGCCGGGTGCTGTGCGGGCTGCCTCTTGGACACCCTGTTGGGTTGCTGCTTCCTCCGCGCCAGAAAACTAATTAACCAATACATACTTATGTATGTACGAAACACACTCTACAAGCTTCCTTCTACAATTATAATAAAATTATAATACAGTGGACGAAGAGCTACGTTGTTTAGCTGGTGGCCCACCCATCCCCAGTATGTGGATGTGGGAATCAATCAATCAATCAATCAATCAATCAATCAATCAATCAATCAATCAATCAATCAATCAATCAATCAATCAATCAATCAATCAATCAATCAGTCAGTCAGTCAGTCAGTCAATCAATCAATCAATCTATCAATCAATCAATCACTAATTATCTGCATTTAAGGCAGTCGCCCAGCTGCAGACTCCCTATATGTTGTTCTCCTACCCTTTTCTTAAATGATTGCAAAGAAATTGAAAATTTATTGAAATCTCCCTTGGTAAATTATTCCAATCGCTAACTCCCCTTCCTATAAACGAATATTCGCCCAAATTTGTCCTTTTGAATTCCAAATTTATCTTCATGTTTGGATCCTCCCTACTTTTAAAAACACCACTCAAACGTATGCGTCTACGAATGTCATCCCACGCCATTTCCCCACTTACAAATTGGAACATACCACTTAGTCAAACAGCTCGTTTCCTTTCTCCAAAGTCTTCCCGGACCAAACTTTGCAACATTTTTGTAACGCCCTCTTTTGTCGGAAATCACCCAGAAAAAAAAGAGCTGCTTTCCTTAGGATTTTTTGCAGTTCCTGAATCAAGTAATGCTGGCGAGGGTCCCACATTGGAACCATACCCTAATTGGGGTCTTACCAGAGACTTATATGCTCTCTCCTTTACATCCTTACTACAACTTCTAAATGCCCTCATAACAAGGTGGAGAGATCTGTATGACCGGGCGAGTGACGGCTGTGAGCTTGCATCCGGGAGATCGTGGGTTCGAGCCCCACTGTCGGCAGCCCTGAAGATGGTTTTCCGTGGTTTCCCATTTTCACACCAGGCAAATGCTGGGGCTGTACCTTAATTAAGGCCACGGCCGATTCCTTCCAATTCCTAAGCCTTTGCCATCCCATCGTCGCCATAAGACCTATCTGTGTCGGTGCGACGTAAAGCAACTAGCGAGATCTGTATGCATAATTTACAACCACATTTATGTGATAACCCGAAAGAAGATCTTTCCTAATATTAATACCTGGGTACTTAAAACGATTGCCATAAAAACTTCCACGTCATCAACGGGGTAATTAAAACTGAAAGGAATTTTCCTATTTGTGAAGCTCACAAGCTAACTTGTAACCCCGTTTATCATCATACCATTGCTACAGTCCATCTCACAACAATTAACGAAGTCATTTTGCAGTTGCTCACAATCTTTTAACTTATTTATAACACTATGCAAAATAACACCATCTGCAAAATGCCTTATCTCTGATTCTACTTCTTTATTCACATCATTGATATTTATAAGAAAATATAAAGATCAATAATACTGCCTTGAGGAATTCCCCTCTTAAATACTACAGAATCAGATAAAGCTTCGCCTACTCTAATTCTCTGAGTTCTATTTTCTAGAAATATAGGCACCCATTCAGTCACAATTTTGGCCAATAGAAAAAGAACAACAACAAGAACAAGATGCGAAAAGTCTGCTTTTCACTAACATCATGGGGGTAATTACCGTATTAAGTACTTTCAGATTAAAAGGCAGGATACTTTCATCTCACACTGTGAAGCAGAAGCTCCGACTGTAAAGAGCGATTCAGCCACTTCATGGTGAGCAATGCGTGTGTGGATTTCTCACTCGCAAGCTTCGGGTTCGATTCTCGTCACATTCAAGGATTTTACTTTTGAATGGAACAGGCTTCACTCAGCGTTGTGAGAGGAAATTAGGAACTATCTGATATAAGGAGTAGCGGAATGGATCGGAAACCGTAATACGGCGGAGAACATGCATAACAAGGCTCATTATGAGTTTTATGTGCTACAGTGAAAATATGGTAATTAAGAACAGCGTCTTTAAACCGGGCTGTTCTCGTTAGTACGGTGCTTCTGGACTACAATAACAGCAACAGCCCTGCTTCACAACAAAGCTCTGTTAAAAGACTAAAACATTGCAGCCTTTATTTAAAAGTTGTGCAAGGGAGGCGCGATGTTATTACTCGTCTGTCAAGGAATTCCGGTTTCAATTCATTCCCATATTTCGTGGCATCAAGAGCGCGCACGCAATAGAAGTACAGGAGAGCATTCGGCAAGTTATATTGAACCTCTCACAGGATGAGATTCTCGAGTTCTGCAAATCTGTTTAGGAGGTGCTAAGCGTGTATGACAGCTGAGGGACTTCACTTTGAGCATCTCTTTTAGAGCCAGGTAAACTTTTGGTCTCTTATTTTCACCAGAAGTACTGTGGCTTTCTATGCCTGCCATTTGACGCTGAATGGCGCGCATTTTGCCAGCCAGCGAACGAGTGTCAATGCGAAAACTTGCCGTGCCTTGAGTGGTACGCCTGCACGGTTATGAAATGTAGGCCCTGTACGTTTCCAAGTAACAAACTCAATCATGGAACTGATTTGCTTTTAATTTACATTTGGCTTTACGTTGCACCGACACAGATAGGTCTCATGACGACGATGCGATAGAAAATGCCTAGGAGTGGGAAGGAAACGGCTGTGGCCTTAATTATCACAGAGCCTCAGCCTTTGCCTGGTGTAAAAATGGGAAACCACGGAAAAACATCTGCAGGGCTGCCGACATTGGGGTTCGAACCCACTATCTCCCGGATGCATGCTCACAGCTGCGCAGCCCTAACCGCACGGCCTAATCGCCCGGTCTTCATAATTTAACTTTTTTCGTTAGTTTATTTGTACTTCCTCCATCCCTGTCTTAGTATCTGTGTCTTCATCCACCTTCCCATATTATTGTCATCTTCTAGGTGTAGGAGATGAGCAACTTACATCCGTCATTACTAAGAGAACAACTCAGCGCGAAAACACGCTGACCACAGGGGCATGAAAGTACGAGCTCAGGCGACAGGTGGTTTCGAATCACACCATCCTCATCACAGAGACGTGACTGTTACCAGCAAATGAATTACAATAGGGAGACATGCCGGTGGAAATACCTGCTTACAGGAGCGGAGCAACGAAATTAAATGTCAGCATACATTACGTAACTACAAAATAAAACACAAAAAGCAAGAATTACAAGGATATAATATATTACTAATAAAGTATTTTTTTTAGTCCGCCTCTGTGGAACGGTGGTTAGCCTGATCAGCTGCCACCCCAGGAGGCCCGGGTTAGATTCCCGGCTATGCCACGACATTTCAAAAGTAGTACGAGGGCTGGAACTGGGTCCACTCAGCCTCGGGCAGTCAAGTGAGTAGAGGTGGGCTCGATTCTCACCTCAGTCATCCTCGAAGTGGTTTTCCGTGGTTTTCCACTTCTCCTCCAGGCATATGCCGGGATGGTACGTAACTTAAGGCCACGGCCCTTCCTTCAATCTTCCTTGTCTATGCCTTCTAATCTTCCCATCCCCCCACAAGGACCCCGTTCAGCACAGCAGGTGAGGCCCTCTGAACGAGGTACTCGTCCTCCTCCCCAGCTGTATCGCCTGATCGAAAGTTCCCGCTCTAGGACACTGCCCTTGAGGCTGTAGAATTGGGAACCCTTAAAGCAAACCCTGGTGGATAAACAGATTAAGAAAGAAAGAAAATATTTTTAAAATAAGAAATAACGACAGAAGAAAAATGACAGGAAAATCAACAAATTAACAAAAAAATACCGGTAATTCATTTACAAGTAATTACACGGAAGTCATGCGAAACTGGGAGAAAATATTTTCTTACAAGCAGCGTATCATGATTACAACGCAGTCAGCCAGGAATTCGCACACAATTTTCAAAATACAACAAAATAATCCCTAACAAAATACCAGGGTAATTTTTTTCTGCTAGTGGCTTTACGTCGCACCGACACATATAGGTCTTATGGCGACGATGGGATAGGTAAAGCCTAGGAGTTGGAAGGAAGCGGCCGTGGCCTTAAGGTACAGCCTGGTGTGAAAATGGGAAAACAGGGGAAACCGTCTTCAGGTCTGCCGAGAGTGGGATTCGAACCCACTATCTCCCCTATGCAAGCTCACAGCCGCGCGCCCCTAACCGCACGGCCAACTCGCCTGGTAGCCTAAAAATGATTTGGCGTATGGACCTTAGTGCCGGGAGTGCCCGAGGACATGTTCGGCTCGTCAGGTGCAGGTATTTTGATTTGGCGCCCGCAGGCGGTCTCCGCGTCGTGACGAGGATGAAATGATGATGGTGACGATACATACACCCAGCCCTCGTGCCAATGGAAATAACCAATGATGGTTAAAATTTCCGACCCTGCCGGGAATCGAGCCGGGATCCCCAGTGACCAAAGGCTAGCACGCTAACCATTCAGCCATTGAGCCGGACAATAGAGTAGAAAAATAATTATAATTATAATGCTATCACGTAAGAATTTACAGACACTTCACAAATTACCACTACTTAAACACAACACTTTACAGTAGAGTTTTTTCACAATTTGCTTTACTTCGCACCGACACACATAGGTCTTATTGCGACGATGGGATGGGAAGGGCCTAGGAGTGGGAAGGAAGCGGTCGTGGCCTTTAATTAACGTACAGCACCAGCATTTGCATGGTGCTAAAATGGGAAATCACGGAAAATCATCTTCAGGGCTGCCGACAGTGGGGTTCGAACTCACTATCTTCCAGGTGCAAGCTCACTGCTGCGCCTCCCTTACCGCACGGCCAACTCGCCCGGTCTTTAGAGCAAACTGAGTGGTACAATGACTTACTCTATTGATAATACCATTACCAAGAAGTACGCACAACATTTATAGAATACTGAAGTACTGTCTCAAAACATGAACTTTTTTTGCGGGAATGTCTCCAAGACTTCTTCAGGTAATGCATTCCAACTATCAGTTACCTGATTTACACACGAATATTTTCCACGGCTTGTTAAATACTGCTGTCGTGACTGATCGGCCCGTCTCTGTAAGGTTTTCCATGTCCGGTTACGGCAAGCTCAAATGCCACTAAGTGTTCAATGTCTTTCTTTCTTTCTTTCTTTCTTTCTTAGTCTGTTCACTATGGACGGTTGGTTTTACCCTCGGACTCAGCGAGAAATCCCACCTCAAGAGCCGCAACGGCAGTTTCCTGGAGCGTGAGACTTTGAGTCGGGGATACAACTAGGGAAGGACCAGTACCTCGCCCAAGCGGCCTCACCTGCTATACTGAACAGGAGCCTTGTGGGGGATGAGAAGATTGGAAGGGATAGACAAGGAAGAGGAAAGCAAGCGGGCGTAACCTTTAGATACCATCTCGGCAATTGGGAACATGCATCATTTTCAAAAATATTTTTTTTGAAAAGTACACCAGTGAAATAGTACGTAAACGTATTACATTGTGGTATGTTGCCTTGTTTTCTACCATTAAAAAAATATTTAATAGTGCCTTTCCGCAAGGCGAGTGAAACGGCCTCTGACGTAAGCGGCGCGCTGTGACGTCACGATCCAGTACCGCATGTAGCTCTACCAGCCGTTGTGCATCAGCCGTTGCTAAAAGCCGATTGTTTATTATTCATGATCGCGAATAACTTCAAAATGACAGAAGAAAGGTTCAAAACAGCACAATCAGACAATCTATCATGTGTAAATGTCATCATTCTTGAAAAATAGTGACTTTCGTGGCCGCAGAAATTCGCGGATAACAAGCAAGTTTGTAAGTGGCGTCTTTTATATACGTGCAATGTACTGTAACGCATAGTATTAGGATAACAACGAACCTGGATAGATATCACATCACTTTCAACATTTCCTTCTAGACTGATTCCCCTATTAAAGAATAACATTACATTTTCGGGCTTTCAGCATTAGTAAAGTAAGAAATCGGATTTCAGCACTAACATAAACATATAGGTAGCATTATAGTACTAGTCCGCTTCTGTGGTGTAGTGGTTAATGTGTGCCACTCCCGGAGGCCCGGTTTCGATTCCCGGCTCTGCCATGAAAGTTGAAAACAAATAGTACGAGGGCTGGAACGGGGTCTACTCAGCCTCGGGAGGTCAACTGAGTAGAAGGGTTTCGAATCCCACCTCAGCCATCCTCGAAGTGGTTTTTCGTATTTTTCTACTTCTCCTCCAGGCACCTAAGGCCACGGCCGTTTCCTTCCCTCTTCCTTGTCTATCCCTTCCGATCCTCCCATCCTCCAACAAGGCCCCTGTTGAGCATAACAGGTGAGGCCGCCTGGGCGAGGTAATGGCCCTCCTCACCAGTTTCAACACCATACTCAAAGTCTCACGTTCCAGGACACTGCCCTTGAAGTGGTAGAGGTGAAATCCCTCGCTGAGTCGGAGAGAAAACCAACCCTGAAGGATAAACTGATTAAAAAGAAAGAAAGAAGGAAAGAAAGAAAGATCATAGTACTATAGGGCTATAATCTATCATTCCCTAAAAAATATCTATTTATGGTTCGGACAACTCGCCTACCCACTTCCGGGGCCCATGAAAGAGAATTAAATATCTTTGTGGAGGGAAAAAGTTAAACATGATAAAGATAAATATGACTTCATCTAGTTTTCACAAGTCGGGCTGAGTGGTTCAGACTGTTGAGGTGCTGGCCTTCTGACCCCAACTTGGCAGGTTCGATCCTGGTTCAGTCCGGTGGTAGTTGAAGGTGCTCAAATACGTCAGCCTCGTGTCGGTAGATTTACTGGCACGTAAAATAACTCCTGCAGGACTAAATTCCTGCACATCGGCGTCTCCGAAAATCGTAGAAGTAGTTAGCGGGGCGTGAAGCCAGTAACATTAATTACATTTGGCTTTTAACAAGCTGAGCATATCAGGAAAGAAAAGTGTCCTGGTGACATTTTAGTCGCTCAATACAGGAATGACTTTGGGTGCTGTGACTTTTACTTTTTTTTTTCTGTTTGCTTTACGTCACACCGTCACGTATAGGTCTTATGGCAACGATGGGACAGGAAAGGCCTAGGAATGGGAACAAAGAGGCCGAGGCCTTAGGTACAGCCTCAGCATTTGCCTGGTGTGAAAATGGGAAACCACGGAAAACCATCTTCAGGGCTGCCGGCAGTGGGGTTCAAAACCCACTATCTCCCGGATGCGAGCTCACAGCTGCGCGCTCCTAACCGCACGGCCAACTCGCGCGGTACTTTTACCCTTCGGTTTATTGACTTGGCTTGTATAACCTAAAACTTAGGCTAAGTTGGATAACATTTTAAACACCTACATCACTATTTTCACCTGTGTGCAATTATGTTATTTATTTCATTAATATTATGATAATTATTATAATTGAGCATTGTTAACTTATAAGACCCCAACAGACAAGCATTGGTTTTGTGTAGAGTTATACATTTGTTAAATTCACGTTGTTTCCTTTCATGGTGTACACGCCTATTCTTTGTTACATTATAGAGTAGCCTATTTAGATATAGCCTAAATTTCTTTACCAATTAAGCTCTTCAATAAAGACATACATAACTGTCCCATGCCAAGATATATTGGTAGAATTAGAGCTGTCAAAATGGTTCATAACCCCTTTGATTTATTATCTTGACATGGATCACACAAAACATAGGTTAGGTTTGGAGAATACTTTAATAATCAGCATTATTTAATGCACTGTTTATTACTTTTTTTTTTGCTACGGGCTTTACGTCGCACCGACACAGATAGGTCTTATGGCGACGATGGGATAGGAAAGGCCTAGGAGTTGGAAGGAAGCGGCCGTGGCCTTAATTAAGGTACAGCCCCAGCATTTGCCTGGCGTGAAAATGGGAAACCACGGAAAACCATCTTCAGGCTGCCGATAGTGGGATTCGAACCTACTATCTCCCGGATGCAAGCTCACAGCCGCGCGCCTCTACACGCACGGCCAACTCGCCCGGTGTTTATTACTTTCATATTCCAAGATGTAATTGAAGCATTTAAATAAAGCATCATACATTAAAATTTAAAGTTTTACCACTAGAACAGCTAACATGGAAAAGTGATTTGAAAATTCAAACAAATTCATCTTACGTTAAAATCTTCAAAAAAAATAAACTGTAGACTTTTCCGATATATCACCAGCATTTCTCCAGCTCGCCAAAATCCATTTCTCCCTAGTTTTAGCGTCTTTCGAACGTTCATAAACAATTTGTTTGGTATGGTATGCGATGTGCTATTGCACATCGGAACTCTACACCATTTATAAGTTTTCTGCCTCACTGTCTGCGCAGGATTCATTTTAAGTCTAAAATATACCACTCAGATTATTATCCAATGTATAGACCTCGAATTTAACCATACTAGACACTAACGTAAAGTAGAAATACGCGAAGTGTATCGTGCTTCTTACAGCACACTATGTGTTATTTCGTCTGCTAATTCAGTCAACCTGTACGATGACGTCAGGCCAATGAGATCGCGTACTTGCGTGACGTGACATTTTCGTAGATTTTTATCATGTTTGGAGTTATTATTTGTACATTCTGATCACAGTTTTGAATTCAGCATGCAATTTTGAATCAGATTAGCATATTTTTAATTAAAACCCCGGATCATGCATGTTCCCTATTGCCTAGAGAAGTGGGAAACCACGGGAAACCACTTCGAGGATGGCTGACGTGGGAATCGAACACCCCTCTAATTTAGTAGACCTCCCGAGGCTGACAGGACCCCGTTCCAGCCCTCGTACCACTTTTTCACAGTTCGTGGCAGAGCCTGGAATCGAACCCGGAGCTCCGGGGGTGGCAGGTAATCAGACTAACCATTACACCACAGAGGCGGACAGTGTTGAAAGTTCAGAGCAACTTTCGGCTACGTTCGAACAATACGGGGAACTACTATGTCCCGACACGTCCTCACTGTCCCGCATGTGCCTCTACATCCCGCCAAAACTCATGATGCGAAGTTCACAATAATGTGGAATTTTCCAAACTTCCATTAGGTAACTCAAACAATGTATCAGATCGTCGGTAAATGATGGCGATTTTAGGATGTTGAGTTTAATTCTACGCAGAGCTGGTTGCTATTCTGCTGTCAGTATCTTTTCTGCTGCCCAGGACATTTCACTCTCAACATCGCTCCTGTTATATGAACAGACATACTTTGGCCCTCTCTTGATATTATACAATGAATAATCATACAATGAACGCTACCATACCACGCGAAAGACTTGTGTCCTTCTTCGGAATGACATGCGTTGTGTCGTATTATCAGAACTCATATTTTTCAGAGGAAAAAAAAGTTTTGAAGTTCCGGAATCAAATATGCTTTCTATTGTTTTAAGCGATATATATCAAGTTACAGCGATAATACTTATCAAGAAGTTTTTCATTGTCAGGTGATGTAGTAAGTAACTATTTTGAGTGCAATCTTTCTCCGCAGCATTCGGGGGAAGATTTTCAATGGTATTAATAACGAAAAATATTCCTCGGGATCTAGAACATTTTAAGTAGCAATCTGCTAAGACTGAAAGATTTTGGAAGTGTGGTAAACAGAGTAACTAAGCATTATCTCGTAGTAGTAGTATTAAATAAAGCCCCCGGCAGGTGTTTGTGTTTGTGCGGGCTAACCTCGACAATCAAGGAACGAATTTCGGTGTGTTTCTCACCTTCTGTCAGAGCATTCATCAAGGAAGGAAGGAAGGAAGGAAGGAAGGAAGGAAGGAAGGAAGGAAGGAAGGAAGGAAGGAAGGAAGGAAGGAAGGAAGGAAGTCAACCTCAAAATTAGAACACATAATTTAGGATTGACATAATTTATTTCCGAAGTAAGTTGTTTATTCACCTCAATATTAATCAAACAATCAATCAATGATCTGCATTTAGGGCTGTGGCAGATTCCCAATGAACTGTTTACGGGTTATTGTCGTGAGCTCTCGCTTGGAGCGCTGCGCCAGCGTACAGCGAGCCACCTGGTGACGAATGAGTGAACCACTACAGCTCCAACGGTAAAACATTCTTAAATTTAAACCCTCATTATTGTAGAAGACGTCCTCGTGAACAGTCGACATTCTTCTGAAGGCGCGGAGCAAAGTTCTCTGCGAAACGTAAAGAGTGTCAGCTAGTTTTTTGGCACGGTCTACAAGTATGCGCCGTGAACGCATCATTGTTAACAATTGTTTATCTAGCTTTCTTTCTTTTAAATATTTTTAACGAAGTAGGAAATTTATCGAGCACTTTCCTTCATAATTTATTCCAGTCCCTTTGTCCTCGTCCTTTGTCGAAAATCATCCAGAATAAATCGAGCTGCTTTCCTTTGTATCTCCACTTCTCGTAGCAAGTAGTCTGGCGAGGGTCCTATACACTGGAGGCATACTCAAACTGCGGTCTAATAATCTTACTAAGATCCTCCCAGTATGCAATTTCTATGAACGATACGGGAATTATTGCCTTTTGTAATGAAAGCGCAGGAATGGTTTAAATAACGCTTGGACAAAAAGGTGATGGCCAGCAGGCAGAAGGCCGGAAAAGCCTTGGAAAGACACCGCACTGAGCTGCGAACACACAACAGGGGGAAAGACAATTAACGTAGGCAACGAAATCGTACAAAGCTCGTCACCATAAATTCAAAACTGCTCCCGAGTGAATTCTTGATATCGGCACTGCTGTGCCAAATCCGCAAATGTGACAATGCTCTTCCTATCCCTTATTTCCTTTAAGACTGGTCACGCTTCCCAGCCACATAGGTATTGGTACGCAGTCCATCAGAACAATTTTCGTTGAGTTCATTTTCCTATGCTCATGTATAAAGGAAAATGAACCTTGCTGTACCATACAGCATGAGTGTGTATTTGCATGACACATTTACACACTCCTAGGTTATGTTGTATTTAAGGTTCATTTTCCTTTATTCACGCGCATAGGAAATGAACTCAACGAAAATGGTTCTGATTGATTGCACATCCATATATAGCTGGGAGGCGTGACCTGTCTTAATGGAAATACTGGATAGGACATTCGCGGTTTTGGCACAGCGGTGACGAAATCACTTTATTCTGGGACTGTTGCGAGGGATGATACCTTTGGGTACAAGAGGAATGTGACATCTACTACTACTACTACTACTACTACTACTAAGGTTTCCATTCTTCCCCTGAAGGGGCAAGCGGGCCTCTTAGACGGTGACGCCGTCTCAGATGCTCGGAGAAGGTGAGGGGCTGGCCGCCATGGCCTATATTAGGAACTGTCCCGGCATTCGCCTTATTGCAGGACAATGGAAAACCACGGAAAATCATTCTCAGGACAGCCGAGGGTTCAGGCCAGTCGTGAAGTCCACCCCTGTCTGTCTCCCGAATGCAGAGGCATAGAGGCCCGGTAGAGCCGTGGTCATCCCTCCTCTGCTCGGTTGGCCGGTCAGAGTGCAGAGCTGTTGGGCCACGGACCTGCCGTGGCCACTTATGGGCCGAGACCCACTGGGCATCTACCGACCCATGTGAAATCTATCTACCTAACTAAGCTTTCATTCTTCCCTGAGGGGGGAGGTAAGCCACCTACCCTCAGGCCATACATGTGAAATCCATCTGACTTGCCAATATGACAGACTTCACTGTCTTATCACTACAGCAGTTACGTGCTTCAGTCACTTACCTTTCAGCAATAGAATGGCGCACATAGTCCTGGACGGCGGATCTGAAAGAAAACAAAAATATATCATCAATTATAAATGCATACCGTCAGTTAACAATTACAAATATCCTTCAAAATTATCAACGAGTGTTTTAGTCCTTCATTAATTATTACAATATGTCAAACCTTTAAGCGAACTCTATGTGTTAGTAATTTAGTTGATGCTTTAGAACTGAGCTGTTCTCTGATTATTAGAGTTAATAGCAGGGCTCGGATTGTTATATAGTATGGCAGTGCGAAATATGTGCATAAAAAGTAGTAAAAATCAGTGAAATATGTAATATTCACAAAATATGTAATTAAATATGCAGTAGTATTAATGCATTAAATGTACATCAATGTTCGTATATTCATTTAATTATGACTTATAGTTGTGATACGAGACAGTAAAATTGTTTTAAATACCTCCACATTTTATGACTAAATCATTGCTGTTGATAGAGATAATGAATATAGTCTGTTGTTTTCTAATTTTGACAGTATATAATAATCAAATTAAAGGCACAATCAAACTATTTCAAATATTTGAAAAGAATGTTTTTTTACTGTACATCGCGGAGTACATTACACTTTGTATTATTGTAGCTAATTTCTTGTTGCCCTTTTGTAGTTTTTGCTCTGATGTGACGAAATTCTCTTGTAGGCTGTGAAGAACCGTTATAGATCTCAGAAAGTCACCGGTGCATAATATATCCGATGGTCGCACAAACCGGTTTTCTTGTTCCTAAAATTGTCATATCTGTAAGTCTTAGACTGCGCACTTACATGGCTAATTGAACAAAATTAAGTTAGAACTTCAAAAACACCGTAATTGACATTAAGTACTGTATTTACAGAACAGTATTTGTGGAGTGGGAGTGCGACGAATTTCACTGGCTTTCGCTTGAAGAATAGGCCCAATGGTCGGCACATCATTTGTTGTCTGATGCTTAGACCATCTAAGTAAAGATTCTTCATACCATTGTACTCAGATGATTTGGCCCGTTTGATCTTTAAAGGAATCTCTTCGAAAAGACACAGTATTTTCTGTCTGTCCTTCAAAATTGTAGAAATCGTTCAGTGTGTTACGTCCAATTCCTTCGCGATGCTGACGCTTGTTTCCCCATTTCTTAATCGGCATGTAATGTGTGACTTTTATTAAGATTAAACGCTTTCCTTTTCTTCTGCGACATATTCACAGCGATGTTTGCCATGACTAGTTAACAGACAGACTGATTAGCCTTACATTGTTAACAGCAACGATAAAAATAACAAGTACAAGTTAACACTCGATGTTACAGCCGAAACATCTTTCCGAAAATGTGATCAAGATACGTCGTTTCATACGGTATGTCGTAGTAAGCGACATCGTGGTAAGCGGTTTTTTAAATACAGTGTTTGTACAGGATATAGACGGGACCGTCACATATCGCCGTTATATCCAGGACATCGTTAAAAGCAATGTCGCAATAACCGTATCAGAACCACAGTTTACCGACATTTCTCATTTTCAGTTGTCTTGTGTGGAATACAGGGTGGGCGAGAAGTCCCTGTACCTATGTAACTTTTTAATATCAAATGTTATTTAGGTTATGTTACGTATTAAGTGTCCAATATATCCGTACGTTCCCATCATGCTGTAAACAGAGTTCTATACGCCTCCATACACTTCTTGACATATTTCTGAGCACGTCCGGTGTTATAGTGCGAAATGAATCCTCAAAATCATTGCGCAGTACTTCGTTTGTAGCATAACGACATGCAGACGCATCCACCTTAATGATTCCCCATAACGAGATGTCAGGTTTGGTGAGGTCAGTACTTCTTTCTGGCCATTTCAAGGAAGCTGGTGTTGCTAGTGAACCACCACCATCCTGGAAAATGCTCGTTTAGGAACTCGCGCACTGCAAGAGTGCAGTGAGCAGTCGCTCTGTCTTGCTGCAACCATATGTGTTCTGTGAACTCGCGCACTGCAAGAGCGTAGTGAGCATGCGCTCTGTCTTCCTGCAACCATATGCGTTCTGTGAACTCGCGCACTGCAAGAGCGTAGTGAGCATGCGCTCTGTCTTGCTGCAACCATATGCGTTCTGTGAACTCGCGCACTGCAAGAGCGTAGTGAGCATGCGCTCTGTCTTGCTGCAACCATATGTGTTCTGTGAACTCGCGCACTGCAAGAGCGTAGTGAGCATGCGCTCTGTCTTCCTGCAACCATATGCGTTCTGTGAGCTCGCGTACTGCAGGAGCGTAGTGAGCATGCGCTCTGTCTTGCTGCAACCATATGCGTTCTGTGAGCTCGCGTACTGCAAGAGCGTAGTGAGCATGCGCTCTGTCTTGCTGCAACCATATGCGTTCTGTGAGCTCGCGTACTGCAGGAGCGTAGTGAGCAGGCGCTCTGTCTTGCTGCAACCATATGCGTTCTGTGAGCTCGCGTACTGCAGGAGCGTAGTGAGCATGCGCTCTGTCTTGCTGCAACCATATGCGTTCTGTGAACTCGCGCACTGCAAGAGCGTAGTGAGCATGCGCTCTGTCTTGCTGCAACCATATGCGTTCTGTGAGCTCGCGTACTGCAGGAGCGTAGTGAGCATGCGCTCTGTCTTGCTGCAACCATATGTGTTTTGTGAGCTCGCGTACTGCAGGAGCGTAGTGAGCAGTCGCTCTGTCTTGCTGCAACCATATGTGTTCTGTGAGCTCGCGTACTGCAGGAGCGTAGTGAGCAGGCGCTCTGTCTTGCTGCAACCATATGTGTTCTGTGAACTCGCGTACTGCAGGAGCGTAGTGAGCAGGCGCTCTGTCTTGCTGCAACCATATGTGTTCTGTGAGCTCGCGTACTGCAGGAGCGTAGTGAGCAGGCGCTCTGTCTTGCTGCAACCATATGTGTTCTGTGAACTCGCGTACTGCAGGAGCGTAGTGAGCAGGCGCTCTGTCTTGCTGCAACCATATGCGTTCTGTGAGGCCTCTCTCCTCAAGCTGGGGTCTTAACCATGACTGCAAAAGCAAAGCAAAGTCACCTCCGTACAGGCCATGAAGGTCCTTGGAGGAGTGGAAGGTAAAGGCTTCCACCATTGTTAACCTCGGCACTTGATGGGGTAGAGTGGTTAGCTCTACGCCCGGCCGCCTTTGCCCCCAGGAATTAACCTGGTACTCATTTGTGGTGCAGGCTTAGTGAACCTCAGGGCCATATGCACCTCCGGAAGTGGAAATCTCGTATCTTAAATTTTACGACTTCCTGACGGGGATTCGAACCCACGTCCTTCCGGGCGAACCGAACACGCCTTTACCGCCTCGGCCAGGCAGCTCCTAACCATGACTGCATTATGTGGAAATAATTTGCGCCATTCAGAGTCCCTTCAAGAAAGTACGGTCCAAGGAGATGTTGTGATGTCACCGCTGCCCATATCATTAAATGAGGTGGGTTCCTTTCCAACTCAACTCTGTAATGAGGATTCCCTTTGGCTCACACGACAACATTTTTAGCACGTGAGCTGCGATAACTAGGACATTCATCTGAAAACATAACCTTGGCACGGTTCACTGCATTTGGGAATTTATTTTACAAAGCACGGCATGCTAAAACACGCTCATTCCGGTCTCTATCCGATAACTCGTCTGACTTAAGGTCTTGTTTACTGCAATCTCACAGTGTTGTCATCGGTATATCGAGTTCCGAAGCACGTTTATGCGTCGACTTCATGGGAGATTGTTCAGTCGAAGCACAGACTCCAGCACGTTTCCTCCCGTATCTTCCTCCTTCCACTCCGCAACCTGTCTTTAACACTGCCCGAGGCAAAAGCACGCCAGGTGTTGCTATTCGAACGTAATATAGCTACCAACCTGCATAACCTAAATAATATTTGATACTAAACAGTTACAGGGGTACGGGGACTTCTCGCCCACCCTGCAGTTATTACTAGCGGTTTGCCCGCGACGGTTACGGAGCCATGCTTTGCATACGGGAGACGCATGGATTGTAACCCCACCGTCGGCACCGTTCATACAACTCCGTTCCCTGAAACAAACCTCATGGGATGGAGTGTCAGGGTAGGAGGAAGGTCTCAAGAGAGATAGCTCACCTACTGTATGCCATCATTAACAACTAATACTAATTTGGACGTCCGAAGTCACGCCCTAATCTGAACCCAGGATGATGATAATGATGCTTGTTGTTTAAAGGGGCCTAACATCGAGGTCATCGGCTCAGCTGAACCTAGAAAAGCCGGCCCCACGGTTTAAGGGTAGCGTGACTGAATCCCACTAGACAAGGTTAGGGACTTTTTACCAGGATCTGAGTGTTGGCTCCAGATCTTCTCAGCCTACGCCATTAGAACTGAGGAGCTAACCTACGGTAACATAGCGGCCCCGGTGTAGAAGGCCAAGAATAACTGCCGAGAGGATTCGTCGCACACACCAATCGTCACCTCGTAATCTGCAGGCCTTTAGGCTGAGTAGTGGTCGCTTGGAAGCCCAAGGTACACAAAAGCTGTAGCGCCATGAACTGAGGGGCTGACCATTTAGGAATTTCTTCAGTGGCCCGTAGAGGTGACAACACTTGTTCCCACGTTCCAGTTTTTGTTCGTGCTAAACAGTAGAACTATGGCTTTGAGGTAATCAATCATCCATCATACAGCCCAGACCTTGAACATTTGACTTTCCAGTCTTCGCACCACTGAAGAAATTATTAGGAGAACAGTGATTCGGTTCAGATGACGGAGTGAAGTCGGTCGTGCGTAAGTGGCTATATTCCCACGGCAACTCCGTGTCATAGTCGGAGGAACGCCTCGACAGCTAATTCTAATCATCGCTCTATTGTTCTCTCTCTGCTTCTCTTACAACCAATCAATCAATCAATCAATCAATCAATCAATCAATCAATCAATCAATCAATCAATCAATCAATCAATCAATCAATCAATCAATCAATCAATCAATCAATCAATCAATCAATCAATCAATCAATCAAGATGTGCATTTAGGCCCTTTTTTAAAAGATTTCAAAGAAAATGGAAATTAATTGAACATCTCCCTTGGTAAGTTATTCCAAACCCTAACTCCTCTTCCTATAAACGAATATTTGCCTCAATTTCTCCTCTTGAATTCTAATTTTATCTTCATAATTTGATCTTTCCTACTTTTAAAGACACCACTCAAACTTATTCGTCTACTAATGTCGTTCCACACCATCTCCCCACTGCCGGTTCGGAACAAACCACTTAGTCGAGTAGCTCGTCTCCTTTCTCCCAAGTCGTTCCAGCTCAAAATTTGCAACATTTCTGTAACGCTACTCTTTTGTCGGAAATCACCCAGAACAAATCGAGCTGCTTTTCTTTGGATTTTTCCAGTTCTTGAATCAAGTAATCCTGGTGAGAGACCCATACACTGGAACCTTACTCTAGTTGGAGTCTTACCAGAGACTTATGAAAATGAAATGTCGTATGGCTTTTAGTGCCGGGATATCCCAGGACGGGTTCGGCTCGCCAGGTGCAGGTCTTTCTATTTGACACCCGTAGGCGACCTGCGCGTCGTGATGAGGATGAAATGATGATGAAGATAACACATACACCCAGCCCCCGTGCCGCTAGAATTAACCAATTAAGGTTAAAATCCGCGACCCGGCCGGGAATCGAACCCGGGACCCTCTGAACCGAAGGCCAGTACGCTGACCGTTCAGCCAACGAGTCGGACACCAGAGACTTATGTGCCTTCTCCTTCACATCCTTACTACAACCCCCAAGTACACCTTATTTACAATCCCATTTACGTGATAACGCGAAAGAAGATCTCTCCTTATATTAACACCTAGGTACTTAAAATGATCTCCATAAGGAACTTTCACCCCATCAGCGGAGTTAATTAAAACTGACTTTTAACTCCGTTTATCATCACACTATTCTCTACTGAATATATCACAATATTATTGAGGTCATTTTGCAGTTTCTCACAATCTTATTTATTACTCTATACATAATAACAGTATCAGCAAAAAGCCCTATTTCTGATTCCACTTCTTTACTCATATCATATATATAAGAAAATATAAAGGTCCAATAATACTGCCTTAAGGTATTCCCCTCTTAATGGATGGACATACGAAGCTTCGCCTACTCTGATTCCATGAGTTCTAATTTATAGATATATAGCAACCCATTCAGTCACCCTTTGTCTAGTCAAATGACACTCATTTTTGCCACAGTGTCTCATGATCTACCCCATCAAATGCCTTAGATATTTCAATCGCGATACGGTCAATTTGACCTCCTGAATCCAAGACATCTGCTATATCTTGCTGAAATCCTACAAATTGAGTTTCAGTGGAATAACCTTTCCTAAACCCGAACTGCCTTCTATCGGAGCATTTATTAATTTCGAAAACATGTCTAATATAATCAGAAAGAATGCTTTCTCAAAGCTTACATGCAATGCATGTCAAACTGACTAGCCTGTAATTTTATGTCTATCACCCTTTCCTTCATTCACAGGGGCCACTATAGCAACTGTCAATGATCTAGTCCATTATTCCCGTCGGTAACTTATCCTCCTCCATCCATCTCACATGATTCCATCACTGAGGCCGGCCCATATGCATAGATTCATCGAACGAGTTCATTCCTAACTTACCCTTTATATTCCCATTCCGATTACCTTCAGTAGTAATAATAAGAGAGAGATGGCGTAGGAACCAATGCGCAAGATGGCGGCCGCGTGCAACTTCCTAGTGCTAGGGTCCCCGAGGCAAGATGTCCGCTAAACATTTGTTGTATGAGACTAACTTTAAGGAGATGGACCGGGAGCTAATGGTGATACATTGTTATTATAGGCCGAACTCTACAAAGCTACCTCAGGGGCTCACAATTTTAACGCGTGACCTATTAGTTTTATCAGCCTGACATTCGAGAACTGAGGCAAGGGCTGCTATGCAAGATGGCTGCTATACTCCATTCGTATAGACGTAACTAGAGAGCTGGCTCAGGGGTTTACAACTTGTAACTTACGTCCTATCAATTTTACCACCCTAACTTTCGGAAACTGAGGTAAAGGCTTCTATGCAAGATGGCTAATATACTGTATTCTCATGGAACGAACTATATTGTCCCTTTTTCTCTAGGACGGATCGTTTTCGAGATATTTGACTCGTTGGCATTTAAGCCCCAAATTTGACGAATCGAAACATTATTTCTAGCACATTTTGAGATATGCCATTGCAAGAACAGGTGAAGTAACGAACGTTGCTCCAAAATACACATTACTCCATCAACCCCGCCCCCCACTACGCACAGAGAGAAAATAGAAGCCATGGTGATTCAATCACCCCACTACGAGTTTAAGGAAGAGAAGCCGGTAAAGAGGTGGAGGTGTCGATTGACGAAGGAGGCTCGACTTCATCAGAAATATATCAACATATTGCCCACATGAACCAAGCCTCGGCCGCCTCCTTCCCTCTTCCCTGACTATTCCTTCTAATCTCCACACCCACCTGTATAAGGTATATAAGATAGGTTATACGCCTTTTGTGTTAGTTTACTGTTAACCGTCAATCTGTTCACATCGTGATAAGACTTCTCGTCCTAAAGCTACTATGGGCTACTTTTCTAATCTACACAGCTTTTTATTGCGTTTTATGAAAAAAAGAGTAGCAGGTATCTAGTAGATTTAGTTTGTTTCTTTTAAAGATGAATCTGTTAGTAGAAGATAAAGTCCATCATGGAACAACTCATTTCTAGCTATGTATTTTGCAAAGAGTGTGGTAAAAGACTTCCCCGAGGCTATCACAAGGGACGTCATGAGATATCTTGTAGGACAATTTTTCAATGCAACCATTGTAGAAGAGAGTTCAAGAACGCTCACAACGCTCAACGTTACGAAGCCGCGTGTTATGTAGCTTCATCCAGAAGAAAATATAAAGAGGTGAACCGTATTCAATCAAATCCTGATTTATTTTTTAAAAGTACACCTCTGCGAGAGATTTTCAATTCTCCCTTGTTGTCTAGGCCTGCTACAAGTCATGTTACGAAGCACACATTTCGAGATAAAGAGAAGCAAGATGATGATGATGATGATGATGATGATGATGATGATGATGTGGATGCTGATGATAATAGTGATAATAAAGAAAAAGAAGAATAAAAAGAACAAGAAGATCTCAATGTTTCTTTGCCATTACAGCGTTATGATTTTACATAATTTTCTAAGCCTACTACACGTTCTGTCGCCGTGCAAACATCTCAAGAATAAGAGATGTAAGATAAAGTAGAAGAAGATTTCAACGCTTCTTTGCTATCAAAACAAGTTCACTTTGTACCTAGGAACGCTACTGTAGAAGCACGTATTACATCATAACAAGTCCCTACACATCAGCTGTCTGCATGCAGGCTCAAAGTTCACAACAAGTCTCTGTTACCCCTTGTAGACGTAAGATACTTTAAAGACACCAACCTAATCGTAAGATGTTTGCAACTGCTAGGAGCCTATCAAGTGTATAAAGCAGGTATTTCTGAAATTGAGCAGGAATTACGTCGTGCAGGTATTATTGAGTAATAGCTCTTTAAAGTGAAGACCTTACTTGTAAGCTCCCTCTCGACAGTACATCAGCCTAAACACCTTCCTACATTCCCAGCCCTCACTCTCACCTGTCATCCTTTTGCAGCATATAGTGGATCGAGTAGCTATAATGGTACAGAATCTTTTCCAACATTCTCACATCATTAGGGTGTTAACTCTGCCTCTAATTGTAGAGCCGGTCCCTAGCCCGGATAAAGGAGAAGAGACATACTAAATACTAGAAAAATGTAAACCCTTTTGCCCTTTAGGCATTTTCCCTTTCGCCATTTAGCCCTTTAGCACGTTTGCCACTTAGCTCTTTTGCTTTCTGACCCTTTTTCCCTTTTGCCACTTGGCCCTTTTGCGCTTTTAGCCATTTAGCCTTTTAACCCTTTCGCCATTTAGCTCTTTTGTCCTTTATGCGGTCGCGCCCTCGCAGAAGGAGGAGAATACTAGCTACACTTCTGTGAGACAGGCTTACAACCTCTGCTGCTGTGTTAATGGCGGTTTTTACCTTCTTACATACCTGTTGGCTTGTAGCACTATCACCTGCATTCCTCCAAGCTCTGAGCGGCTATCTTTCCTCGAGAGCCTTAGTGGAGCTCTCCCCGAGTTAGTCTCATCAGAGCACATGTAGACGCAAGAGCCCCTGCGCTAAACTGAATTAGGAAGAGCTTCCGGTTAGGAGGATGGAACCCATTCATTAGCCCAATACGCAAAAAGCCGTAGCACAGCGCTCCCAAAGCTAGTGCCATAAAAGCCCATGTATCACCACTAGTTCCTGTGCTAGACTAAATTCATGAAGGGCAGCTGGTTAGAAGGATGAGCGATAAGCCAGCTCCTTACAGTTAGTCTAATATAACCAATGAACAGCGGCTATCTTGCCTAGTAGCCCCAGCCTCAGTTCACAAAAGTTAGGCGATAAAACGAATGGCGCATAAGTTACCAGTTGTAAGCCCCTGAAGTAGCTCTCTAGAGTTCGATATATGAGAATAGAGCATATCAGCCATCTTGCATATCAGCCCTTGCCTCAGTTCTCGAATGTAAGGTTGATAAACCTAATAGGTCATAAGTTACAAGTTGTGAGCTCCTGAGGCAGCCCTCTAGTTAAGTCTATACGAATACAGTGTAGCAGCCATCTTGAATAGCACCCCTTGCCGCAGTTCTCAAATGTCAGGCTGATAAAACTAATAGAAGTACAAGTTGTGAGCCCCTGAGCAGGCCCCTAGTTATGTCATTACAAATAGAGTATAGCAGCCATCTTGCATAGCAACCCTTGCGTCAGTTCTCGAATGCCGGGCTGATAAAGCTAATAGGTCATAAGTTACAAGTTTGAGCCCCTGAGGCAGCCCTCTAGTTAGGTCTATGCGAATACAGCATATCAGCCATCTTGCATAGCAGCCCTTGCCTATGTTCTCGAATTTCAGGGTGATAAATCTAATAGGTCATAAGTTACAAGTTGCGAGCCCCTGAGGTAGCTCCGTAGAGTTAGGTCTATAAGATCAATGTATCACCATTAGCTCCCCGTCCATCTCCTTAAAGTTAGTCTCACATAACGAATTTATAACGGCCATCTTGCCTCGGGGGCCCTAGCACTAGAATGTTGCACGCGGCCGCCATCTTGCGCATTAGTCCATAGCCCATCTCGTTAAGTCCTATGTATACCGCCTATCCTACCCTGGGCCAGCTTTCTCCATAAGAGCCTATATAGTCTATAGCCGCCATCTTGCGCATTTGACCCTGCGCCAGCTCTCTCTTATTATAACTGCTACCTTCCTATAATTTTTCTCACCTGTTCTTAACCGGAATTATTCTCTCTACTGTCATGTTGGTTACTTTCACGTTTTGAATACGATATCATGAGTCCTCCCAACTTTCACTGCCGTGCAGCAAAGTCAGTATTTAAGAGAATTCATACCTGATTTCTCTATTATCGCACAGAATACCCACAGCACCGGATCTCAAATGCGAGCTCAATGCATGAAATTATTATTCTACCGTGCGAGCCCTAATGCTATTCAGTAGGCCTATAGCTGCATGAATTTTGTGAAATAATAATAATAATAATAATAATAATAATAATAATAATAATAATAATAATAATAATAATAATAATAATAATATTAATAATATTAATAATAATAAAAATGATAGAACAAAACTTTAGGAAGAATGAAAGCAGAGAGTACTACAGAGCCTTCAAACGCAAACTCACTGGCTATAAACCACCATCTCTATGCTTTGAGCGAAAGGACGGTACACTGGCGACGTCAAATGAAGAAAATTGCAGCATTCTGGCAGATTACTTCAAGAATTTACTTAATTGCTCTAAACCGCAAAGCGCCATTGAGACCAAGGAACCCTTACTCAGGTACCCAGATTCCAGACCACCCGACAGAGATGAAATCAAGCGCCACATTGCCCGTCTCAAAAATAACAAAGCGCCGGGGAAGACTCAGTAGTAGCAGAACTATGGAAATATGCCCCAGAGGAATCACTTGGTATCTTGCAAAAGCAAACAGAAGAAATTTGGAACGACGAGACCCTACCCGAAGATTGGAAAATAGCTTTGATCCATCCATTACACAAAAAAGGCAGCATGAAGAACATCAACAACTACAGAGGAATATCTTTGCTACCCGTGACTTACAAAATTCTATCACATGCCATCCTGGAGCGTTTGGAAGCACAAGTCGAACATCAAATAGGTGAATACCAAGGAGGGTTCAGAAAAGGTCGCTCAACAGCTGAACAGATCCAAAATCTCAAAACGATCATCAGATATTGTACACTGAGGTCCAAGCAGTATGTGTCTGTCTTTGTGGACTTTAAGAAAGCGTACGACTCCATTGAGCGGGAAGTCCTGCTAAACATCTTAAATGAATTTGGAGTTGATTTGAAACTGCTGGCATTAATTAGAGCCACCCTGACCGATACAAAATCCAAGGTGAAGTTCCACGGATGTCTCTCGCATTCCCTTGACATCAAAACAGGAGTCCGACAAGGTGATGGGCTATCCCCCATACTCTTCAACTGTGTTCTTGAAAAGATCATCAGAACTTGGCGGGTGAGATTACAGGAAACCAACTACAGTCCATTGAGGATAGGAACCAAATCCAAGGGGATCGCAACAGACTGCTTAGCATTTGCCGATGATATTGCTGTTCTCTCAAACGACATAGAAACCGCTAGAGCTCAAGTTGAAATTTTAAAGGAAATTGCCGAACAAACTGGTTTGCAGATATCGTTTGAGAAAACAGAAGTAATGACTAACATCAAAGAGGCTCCATCAAAACTCCATACAAAATACGGGGACATCACCCGAGTAGACAAATTTAAATACCTGGGTGAGATCATCATGAAAAATGGACTGGACAAAGAAGCACTTCAGGAGCGAGTACGCAAACTGGAAATAGCCTACCAAATATCCCGCACAATCTACAACAAAAAGTGCCTTTCCCAATACACCAAGATACGTCACTATGAAACAGTTCTGAAGCCAGTAGTTCTATATGCATCCGAAACCCTGTCTCTAAATGCCAACAAAGGACTCCTTGAAGAACTGGAGAAAAGAGAACGCAAAATTGTGAGAGGAATCTTGGGATCAAAGTACAGAAATGGAATCCATCAAAAGAGATCCAACAAGGAAGTCTACAGCAAAATAGAAAAATTACCGACACAATCAGAAAAAGACGGGCACGATTTTACGGTCATCTGAAAAGAATGGACGGAAGAAAGTTAACTAAAGAAATCTTTCACTTTTTTGATTCAAACCCCAAAACCACAATTCCCTGGTTTAGAAATACCAAAGACCTGCAAATGCTACATATCTCAGCTGAAGACGCCCTTAACAGAGATCTCTTCCGCAAGAAAATATTGACGAACGGGCTAAACCGAGACGAGCAACCGAAGAGAAGACATGGTGATCCTTGGACAGAGGAGCGTAAGCAGGCCCACTCACAAAAAAATGAGGGAAATTTGGGCTCTAAAGAAGGCCAAGTTCAGTGCCAAATGCAACAAGACTTAACGTGGTCCTTGATGGCCCCAGCGAATTATATAATAATAATAATAATAATAATAATAATAATAATCACAGGAATAGAACCAGCTTTTGGGTGGTTAGGCCGTGTGCATTATGCAGAGTTTCGTCCTGACGTGCCATTTGGACTCATCAGCTGGAATGGCACGCCCCTCCAGGACTCTGCTTAGCAGTGGCAGACCAAACTGCGTGGCCCCGCCGTGTTAGCAAATCAAGTTTGCTAACCTGCTAAAGGAGAAATGATTTCTCCGTTTAAAAAATGCTCCCCCATTGGAGATACAATAAATCCATATACAGCGTCGCTAATGGTAAAAGGGGCTTCAATATATTCATAGGCTTGAAGAATAGTAAAGTAGATACCTAATAAGATTGTGAAAAATAATATTTGTGTAGCTTGACTATAGTTTCCTTCTATTAGGCTATGATGTGCTCAGGTAACAGTTACCCCTGAAGCGATTTGCTAACACGGCGGGGCCACACAGTTTGGTCTGCCACTGCTAAGCAGAGTCCTGGAGGGGCGTGCCATTCCAGCTGATGAGTCCAAATGGCACGTCTGGACGAAACTCTGCATAATGCACACGGCCTAACCACCCAAAAGCTGGTTCTATTCCTGTGATTATAAGATCTGCGGCCATGAAAGCCTTTTTTGATATAATAATAATAATAATAATAATAATAATAATAATAATAATAATAATAATAATAATAATAATAATAATAATACGCAAGATGACGATTCTAAAAATCGTGGATGGCCAGTATATTTTACGAGGAAAGGTTGGACATATACCAAGAAATTGAAAAATTGATTGGGTCAATGAAGAAAAGAAGACTCAAATTTTATGGACATCTGTTAAGAGGCTGACAAAACCGATTTTTAGAACAGTTCACAGTAGACGTAGAGTTTCCATCCAATGGTTCAGGGAGGTGAGAAAGGATCTTGAGCAGTCTGGATTAAATCGGGAAGACATCCTAAACCGAACAAAGTATACATCAGTGATCGACAGCTTCAGCTTCAGAGGCTTCCATGACGAACAGAACCTGACTAGGGGATGAACAGAGGAAGGGCTGCAAAGAAGGCTTCCTGTATTGAGTGATTATTGCTTAATGTTGTCACAAATGACCGTTAACGAATATAATAACAACAACAACAACAACAACAATAATAATAATAATAATAATAATAATAATAATAATAATAATAATAATAATAATACGACGTCCGCCTCTGTGGTGTAGTGGTTAGTGTGATAAGCTACCACCCACCCCACCCCCCGGAGGCCAGGGTTCTATTCCGGGCCCTGGCACGAAATTTGAAAAACTGGTACGAGGGCTGGAACGTGGTCCACTTAGTCTCGGGAGGTCAAATGGGTAGAGGTGGGTTCTATTCCCACCGAGCCGTCCTGGAAGTGGTTTTCCGTGATTTCCCACTTCTCCTTCAGGCAAATGGCGGGATGGTACCTAACTTAAGGCCACGGCCGCTTCCTTCCCTCTTCCTTGTCTATCCCTTCCAATCTTCCCATCCCCCCAAAAGGCCCCTGTTCAGCATAGCAGGTGAGGCCGCCTGGGCGAGGTACTGGTCATTCTCCCCAGTTGTATCCTCGACGCAATATCTCACCATCCAGATCACTGCCCTTGATGCGGTAGAGGTGAGATTCCTCGCTGAATCCGAGGGAACAACGAACCCTAGAGTGTAAAAAGATTAAGAAAGGAATAATAATAATAATAATAATAATAATAATAATAATAATAATAATAATAATAACGGCGTGAAGCCTCGGGAAAGACCTGGTGCACGTCGTACTGGCGACCTGCGGGTCTATGAGAATGGGGGCCCCAACTAAAATGAATTCTAATGTTGACGACGGCACAATTTAGGAATTAACTAATGAAAGTTAAAATCCCAGACCAAACTTGAACCGAAGCTGGTACTCCTTGGAGTACAGACCAGCATTCTAACCATTTAGCCATGGAACCGGACATAATAGACTTACCTAACGTATAGAAAGAATACGCACAAATATTTTCCTCCCGTTTGTCCCGAGTTAGATCGACAGAAATGTAAGAGTGATTTTTGGGACTGGAACAGGTAACATGACGCCGGGCTGTGTAGCTCGGACGGTAGCGCGCTGGCCTTCTGAGCCCAACTTGGCAGGTTCGAAGGTGGCTCAGTCCGGTGGTATTTGAAGGTGCTCATGTCGGTAGAGTTACTGCCACGTAAATGAGCTCATGCGGGACGAAATTTAGGCACCTCGGTGTCTTCGAAAACCCAAAAAAGTAGTTGGTGGGACGTAAAAACAAGAAAATTACTATTAGTGTTATGAATAGAAACGTGGGTTAAAATTTCACTTTCAGCCATCCTGGAAGTCCCATTTCAACCCAACATGTAGACTGCGGCCCCTTTCTTTGTAACCCAAGACCCATTTCGTTTAAACGAGCCCGTGGCTGCACGGTTTGGTCACGGAGCTATCAGCTTGCATCCGCTGTCGGCAGCCTTACAAATGAGTTTTCCGAGGTTTCCTATTTTCACACCAGGCAAATGTTGGGACTGTACCCTAATTAAGGTTACAGTTGCTTCCTTCCCACTCCTAGTCTTTCTTATCCTATCGTCGTCATAAAGCCTATTTGTTTCGGTGCGATGTAAACCGAATGGTAAAACAAAAAGTTAATTATAAAGAAGCGCAAAATTAAAGCCCCACCATTAATACAGGCTGTCAAATTCCCTTTTTCCACGTGAACCACAGGACCGTTTAAAAAATCTGGCCCGCTAAGGAGACGCTATTACCGCGTCAACTGGGATTGTAATTATTGTGCGGGCCTCGCAGAGTGCATTTCTATTGTTTCTGCTGCGGTTGGCCAACAGATGCTAGGCCTAGAATTTATTGATTCCAAAATAGAAGCAAAACACGCTGCGTAAAGTATTACGTCTACCTGTGCCTCTACGAGAAATATAACTGCTTTAAAATGTTCCACAAACGTGTGTAACGTTGAAAATTGGTCTGCTAGAGACGCATCTTGTTCATGTAAACTGCTCCAATTACGTTAAAATTGTCAGCAGCATAATTTATTGTCATTATTTCGCTCTCGAAAGAGTTTACTACGACCCGTTTAAAAAATTTCAATTTTATCATTCTTTTGTTTCAAATAATGGGAAATCTTGCCCAATAAACACGTAACCAGCACGACTTTGCTGGCATCTTTCCGGAACACTTATGGCAGAAATAATGTGTGAAGTATTTTGTCTCAAGTAGATACGGGGCTGATAGTAAATATGTCTATACGAAGAAAACCAACGGAAAATATCACCACAGAAGTACAATACGGCAATTCCAGCTCCACTTAATTTACATGTCGTCCTCATTAAAATGCCGCAGGACCGAGCCTAGGACCACAGCATTTTTCTGAATAGTCAGTAGTTAGGTTATTGTTCCTCGGCACCACATACCGACTGTACTTGACCCATTTCATAGCCGACATGCTCGTACTTTACGCGCTTTGTGATCGAGCTGTTGCAGCCAATTCTGTGTCAAAATAGAATACACATAACTAGGAATTATACAGCACTGACCTTTGCCTCGTCTTTCCGGGAGTTGTCACAATTTAAGTTTTACTTTCCTCTGTGTTGCTCTCCTCTCCTCATAAGGGAGAGAGAGTTCAGCAGAGGAAAAAAGTGTCCAAACCACACGGCTTAAGGGCACCTGCACGTGAAATGTCAGCAAAATTCACATTTTTATTTCTGCTTCCTCTTTCAGTAGAGTAAGCTTTCCTGAATCCAAAAATATACAATATGTGTATGTGCCACTAAGGAACCATATGAGCAAGAACAGTGAAACTTGATGTACTTCTTAAGTTGCCCACGGTAAAAGCTAAAAGGAAAACATGCAAAAACGTGTATATATATATATATATATATATATATGTGTGTGTGTGTGTATAAAATACACGACGCATAGCCCTAACCACCTCTAAAACCTTCAGGATCGAGTGAGTTGGCGATGCGGTTAGAGTCGCGTAGCTGTGAGGTGGTGGGTTCGAATCCCACCGTCGGCAGCCCTGAAGATGTTTTCATTTTCACATCAGGCAAATGCCGGGGCCATGACCTATTTCATCCACATCCATGCCTCGCCGACAACCTACTGTGTGTTAGTGCGACGTTAAGCCACAAGCAAAAAGAAAACATTGAGAGGGAAAATATTTCATTTTTTGAGTGTCAATTTGCGTAGGATAAATTACTTTTTGTATACGCTCGGAAGTCTTTATTGTAGTTACGGTTGCACAAAACGAACTATCACTCAATGCTTTTCTGTGAAAATCGTATCTAAAATAATTGTGGAAGGTATTTGCAATTTTAAGTGTGATTCATTGTTATTTGCATGCATTTTGTCCTAACTCGTGTTAACAAACTTTGGTACAAACTAGGGCCTGAGAAGGCGCAGACGTTACGTCCAGGTGCCCTTAATTACTAGGGAAATGTTGATTGTTGTATAGTTGAAGCTATCAGATATCTTTGCCTGTTTTCTGACACAATAGTGATGCTCGTTCACTACATTCGCTGCTCTGTAGTCTTTGTAACTCACTAAACACTTCTCTCTTTGTTGATATTCGGCCTTTGAACGATGAATTCGTCGAAAGTATTTAAGAAAAATCTAGTAAACAATGATAAATAAATGTAAATATGAGGTAAACAACTGATAGGGAATCTGCCACCTGGGTAACCGCTCTAAATGCAGATCATTGATGACTGACTCGACTTGTTACCAGTGTCCTTCAGCAAGTTCATACGCATTTCGTATTTTATACGAAATCCATATTAAAAGCAATATGTTTCTTCATATATTGTAACCACTCAGCTTATCTCTTAGCATGCATAAACTTCCTTATCGACTCTGTCCCCATTCACGACAGTAATGTTGGGGAAAACCTCTCTGAAGTGGATTGAAATTTCTTCTCTGCTGAAGTATACTAAATTCGAACAATCTCCATAAATGTTTACAATATTCTTAATATGGCAGAAGGCTTATTCCGAGATGGACAGCAGACAATGGCACGCTGATAAACGGGGTTAAAAGTCAGGTTAAGAGTTTCACAAATACGAAACGTCCCCTCAGTTTTAATTACAGCATTGATAGCGTGAAAGTTCCTTATGACCGGGCGAGTTGGCCGTGCGCGTAGAGGCGCGCGGCTGTGAGCTTGCATCCGGAAGATAGTAGGTTCGAATCCCACTATCGGCAGCCCTGAAGATGGTTTTCCATGGTTTCCCATTTTCACACCAGGCAAATGCTGGGGCTGTATCTTAATTAAGGCCACGGCCGCTTCCTTCCAACTCCTAGGCCTTTCCTATCCCATCGTCGCCATAAGACCTATCTGTGTCGGTGCGACGTAAAGCCCCTAGCAAAAAAAAATTCCTTATGGCGATCACTGTAAGTATCTAGGTGTTAATATAGTGAAATATCTTCATTGGGGTAATCACATAAATAAGACTGTAAATAAAGGGTACAGATCTCTGCACATGGTTATGAGGGTATTTAAGGGTTGTAGTAGCGATGTAAAGGAGAGGGCATACAAGTCAGCTAAGGATAACATGATGGCAAGCATGATTGGCAGTCATACAAATTTTAGTCAAAAATGGAAGGGTATGTATAGGTATTTTAAGGCAGAAACAGGTTCCAAGAGGGACATTCCAGGAATAATTAATGAACAAGGTGAGTGTGTATGTGAGGATCTTCAAAAGGCAGAAGTATTCAGTCAGCAGTATGTAAAAAAAAAAAAATGAAATGGCGTATGGCTTTTAGTGCCGGGAGTGTCCGAGGACAAGTTCGGCTCGCTAGATGCAGGTCTTTCGATTTGAAACCCATAGGTGACCTGCGCGTCGTGATGAGGATGAAATGATGATGAAGACGACACATACACCCAGCCCCCGTGCCAGCGAAATTAACCAATTAAGGTTAAAATTCCCGACCCTGCCGGGAATCGAACCCAGGACCCCTGTGACCATAGGCCAGCACGCTAACCATTTAGCCATGGAGCCGGACAGCATTATGTAAAGATTGTTGGTTACAAGGGTAATGCCCAGATAGAGGAGGAGACTAATGCTAAAGAAGTATTAAAATTTACATGTGATAACAATGACATTTACATTAAGATACAAAAGTTGAAACCTAGAAAAGCGGCTGGAATTGATAAGATTTCTGGGGATATATTAAAGACAATGGGTTGGGATATAGTACCATATCTGAGAGTACTTATTTGATTATTGTTTGGTCGAAGGAGCTATACCAGCTGAATGGAAAGTTGCTATAGTAGCACCTGTGTATAAAGGAAAGGGTGATAGACATAAAGCTGAAAATTACAGGCCAGTAAGTTTGACGTGCATTGTATGTAAGCTTTGGGAAGGCAATCTTTCTGATTATATTAGACATGTTTGCGAAATTAATAACTGGTTCTTTAAAAGGCAGTTCGGTTTTAGGAAAGGTTATTCCACTGAAGCTCAATTTGTAGGATTCCAGCAAGATATACCAGATATCTTGGATTCAGGAGGTCAAGTGGACTGTATCGCAATTGATAGGGTGGTTCATGGGAGACTACTGGCAAAAATGAGTGCAATTCGACTAGACAAAAGAGTGACAGAATGGGTTGCTATATTTCTAGAAAACAGATCTCAGAGAATTAGAGTAGGCGAAGCTTTATCTGACCCTGATATAATTAAAAGGGGAATTCATCAAGGCAGTATTATTGGACCTTTATGTTTCTGATATATATATATATAAACTAGCAAGATACCCGTGCTTCGCTACGGTATTATAATGAAATTTATAATTGAATGCTTAACGTTTTATATACAGGGTTATTCACCTAACATGTTACACGGAAATAACTTCTAAACCATTAAAGATATCAGCATTCTGTTTTCATATTCGTAAATGGTACGCAGGGACTTGTAAAATAACGTGCTCCTTAGTCTCATGGGGTGATTAATAACCGAGATATTGATATTAATTCCATATTTTTAAATGGAACGACACAAATTCATACAGCTAATTTTAAAGTTCATCTGGGTACAAGTGCAAATATGTAAGTATTTTCAAAATTGGACAATTACTTTTTGAGATATAAGTAAGAACAGCATGCGCTCTTTGGCATGCCGCATCAGAGGGCGTGAAGTCGGGCAAGGACATATTGGGGCGCAAGCTGCTTCCTGGCCTTAATTCCAGCCACAGAATGGATACTAGGCATGTAAGCACCTCGTAATCATGTGATGGGTTTGCAAAGTGTGTATGACAGGCGAACACATGACAGGACAGAAAGGGTTGATGTGTTTAAAAGGAATAAAATAAGTACTTTGCCTTGAAAGGAACATAACGAAAGCTATAATATTGTCAGTGGTTTTAGTGTACAGTTCATACTACTCTATGAGTTGAGAAATAAACATAACACAGAACACCGCAAGGGCTCCTTCTAGAAAAGCAAATGTTCAGAGCTGATCGTGGTGAGATGGCAGCAACACTATTATTTATGTTTTATTTTACACGCATAATCTCCGCAGAGCTCCAGAGCGACTGTAGTAGTGTGCATTCTTGAGAGCGTAGGTTCGAGTCCTGCCTCGTATAACTTGAAAGTGATTTTCATGGTGTCCCATGTTCAACACCAGGCAAATACCGGATAGGTGCCACGGCCAACTCCCTTCTCAAATCCTTCCCATTCCCATCCGTGAGAAAAAAAAACGCTAAACTGAGCGCAACCTATTACATGTCAAAATAAAACAATGCAACTTTAATCTTCCTTCCCCGTTGCGTGTTCGCCAGTCATACAATAATGCTGAACACCCAGGGTATGTTACGGTACATAATATTATGTTTACAGTACTTGCCTGGTATCCGTTCCGTGGCTGGAATCAAGGCCAGGAAGCAGCTTGCGCCTCAATATGTCCTTGCCCGACTTCACGCCGTCTGATGCGGCATGCAAAACCACGCACGCTGTTCTTATTTATATCTCAAAAAGTAATTGTCCGATTTTGAAAATACTTACACTTTTGAACTTGTACGCTGTTGATCTTTTAGGCCAGCTGTATACATTTGTGCCGTTCCATTTAAAAATATGGAGTTAGTATCAATATCTCGATTATTAATCACCCCATGAGACCAAGTTGCACGTTATTTTACAAGACCCTGGGTACCATTTACGAATATGAAAACAGCATGCCGAAATCTTCAATGGTTTAGAAGTTATTTCTGTGTAACATGTTAGGTGAATAACCCTGTATAATCCACCGAAATTCGCGATCTAACTCGTTTTCTGAAATAATCCGCCAAAATTCGTGATCTGACTCGTTTCCTGAGAGATTACGGCAAAGATCCTACCATTTTTCAATCTTTCCTTCCAGCAATCCATTTCGTACTTCCCGGGCTAGGTCCAGGTATTCCACCCGGCCAGTTGGGTCCCTAAATCTTTGCCATCTTTTTCTATAAGCATTTTAATATGGATCAAATCCTTGAGGAGATCCGGCATGGTGTCGTCTTGGGTGCCTTGGCGGTACTGAACCCGCGGCCGGACTTCAATCGTAGTCATTACCCGGCGAGGACACGTTTCCAGCGCGGTCCAAAACATCATTACCTTATTATTATTATTATTATTATTATTATTATTATTATTATTATTATTATTATTATTATTATTGATGGTCTGGAGCCCACAGAAGATGCAAGACCGCTACTTGGCGGTAAATTACATCCTCTGCCATTGTCATTGCTGACAATACGACCAGCACCATCGTCGCGCGTAGGCAATTGCGCGAGATTTCTGGCGACATGAATGATATAAATCCGTGAATTATTGACCTCATTATAGATGTGAACAATTGCACGGTCAATATCATTCATATCGTTTATTTGAAACGTCTTTAAATTTTTATTTATATGCCGGGAGAATCTATTGTAATCTAACTTTATATACTCCAAAGGAAAAGATGGTTCTTGAAAATGAACCCAGGAAAGATTAAAAATGATCAGTTTATGATCAGAATAAGTACATTATGAAGTACCATAAGTACATTATGGTCTCAACTCCCTTTTCACCCCACTGCCGTTAAGTTGATTTATCCCCCCCCCCCCTCCCAAGAAAAAGAAGACGTGTTTCCTTATGTTTAAGGGAGATTCCAAATACCAATATTCACGCCTGTTTCTGAGATATAAGTATCGCCATAAAAATAATTTACTTTTTTCACTTCCATTCGAACTCCCCCCCCCCCCCCTAAGTGAATTTCCCGTTAAAAATACTTGTCTCTTTAATAGTAAAGGACCGCGCGAGTTTGCCGTGCGGTTAGGAGCGCGCAGGTGTGAGCTTGCACCCGGAAGATAGTGGGTTCGAACCCCACTCTCGGCAACCCTGAAGATGTTTTCCGTGGTTTCCCATTTTCACACCAGGCAAATGCTGGGACTGTACCTTAATTAAGGCCACGGCCGCTTCCTTCCCATTCATAGGCCTTTCCTATCCCACCGTCGCCATAAGACCTATCTGTGTCGATGCGACCTAAAACAAATAGCAAAAAAAAAAAAAAAAAAAAAAAGTAAAGGATCTTCTAAATACCATTTATCACGACTCTAACATCTTCAGTTTTTGAGATATGTGTACACATAAAAGGAATTCAACTACTTTTCACCCACGCCCCCCAAAATGATTTCGCACAAAAACGCTTTTTCCTTTCTTTTTAAAGGAGATCCAAATATCAATTTTTATGTCTGTAACAACTTTATTAGATGTAAGTATCCTCATGAAATTAATTCAATTAATTTTTCAATTTTTCACCTCCCCCCCCCCCTTTTCATTGGATTTTCAGAGAAGTCGTTTAATTTTAAAGCCGATTCCAAATACCAATTTTCACGTCTGAAAAATCTTTCGTTTTTGAGATAATAGTATCCTCATCCAAATAGTTCAACTAATTTTTCAATTTCTCTCCTCCATTTAGGTGGATTTCCGAAAACAAAAAATACGTATTCCTTTATTTTTAAAGGAAATTCCAAATACGAAATTTTACGTCTCTAACATCTTCAGCTTTTGAGATATCAGTATCCTAATTAAAAGAATTCAACCCCATTTTCAGTCACTTTTACCCCTCCAACCAAGTGATTTTTCAGAAAACAGAAAATACAGGTTTCTTTATTTTCAATAGAGATACAAAATAATATTTTTCATGTTAAGTTTTTGAGATACATATACATACATATATTATCATTATAGACTGTTATGCCTTTCAGCGTTCAGTCTGCAATCCTCTGAGAATTTACTAAAAGTCGCCACAATCATCGATTTGCAACTAGTGTTGTGCCCTCATTTAGTTCTATACCTCTTAACTTTAAATCGTTATAAACCGAGTCTAACCATCGTCGTCTTGGTCTCCCTCTACTTCTCTTACCCTCCTAGGTAACCTAACCTCATCCATTCGCCTCACATGACCCCACCACAGAAGCCGGTTTATACGTAGAGCTTCATCCATCGAGTTCATTCCTAAATTAGCCTTTATCTCCTCATTCCGAGCACCCTCCTGTCATTGTTCCCACCTGTTGGTACCAGAAGTCATTTTTGCTACTTTCATGTCTGTTACTTCTAACTTATGAATAAGATATCCTGAGTCCACCCAGCTTTCTCTCCCGTAAAGCAAAGTTGGTCTGAAAACAGACCGATGTAAAGATAGTTACGTCTGGGACCTTACTTCCTTCTTACAGAATACTGTTGATCGCAACTGCGAGCTCACTGCATTAGCTTTACGACACCTTGATTCAATCTCACTTACTATATTACCATCCTGGGAGAACACACAACCTAAATACTTGAAATTATCGACCTGTGCTAGCTTTGTATCACCAATCCGACATTCAATTCTGTTGAATTTCTTACCTACTGACATCAATTTAGTCTTCGAAAGGCTAATTTTCATACCATACTCATTGCACCTGTTTTCAAGTTCCAAGATATTAGACCGCAGGCTTTCGGCACAATCTGCCATTAAGACCAAGTCGTCAGCATAGTCTAGACTGCATACTATATTTCCACCTAACAGAATCCCTCCCTGCCATTTTATACCTTTCAGCAGAAGATCCATGTAAACTACGAACAGCAAAGGTGAAAGATTACAGCCTTGTGTAACCCCTGTGAGTACCCTGAACCAAGAACTCATTCTACCAACAATTCTCACTGAAGCCCAATTGTCAACATAAATGCCTTTGATTGATTTGAATAATCTAATTCCATAGTCCCCCAGTATAGTGAACATCTTTTCCCTCGGTACACTGTCATGTGCTTTCTCTAGATCTACGAAACATAAACACAACTGCCTATTCCTCTCGTAGCATTTTTCAATTATCTGGCGCACACTGAAAATCTGATCCTGACAGCCTCTCTGTGGTCTGAAACCACACTGGTTTTCATCCACCGTCCCTTCCAAGATGCCAGTGAATACTTTGCCTGGTATACTAATCAGTGAGATATCTCGATAGTTGTTGCAATCCTTCCTGTTCCCTTGCTTATAGATAGGTGCAATTACTGCTTTTGTCCAATCTAAAGGTACCTTACCAACACTCCAGCTAATCTTACTACTCCATGAAGCCATTTCATCCCAGCCCTCCCACTATACTTCACCATTTCAGGTCTAATTTTATCTATCCCTGCTGCTTTATAGCAATGGAGTTTATTTACCATCCTTTCCACTTCTTCAAGCGTCAGTTCACCAACATCATTTTCCTCCTCCCCATGAGCTTGGCTGTTCGCAACACCACCAGGATGATTTCCTTTTACATTGAGAAGATGTTCAAAATATTCCCTCCACCTCTCCAGTGATTCCCTGGGATCTATTATGAGTTTACCTGAATTACTCAAAACACTGTTCATTTCCTTTTTCCCTCCCTTCCTAAGATTCTTTATTACTGTCCAGAAAGGTTTCCCTGCTGCTTGACCTAGCCTTTCCAGGTTATTACCAAAATCTTCCCCTGACTTCTTTTTGTATTCAACAACTATTTGTTTCGCATTGTTTCTTGCATTTACGTACACATCCCTGTCTGCCTCGGCCCTTGTTTGGAGCCATTTCTGATAAGCCTTCTTTTTACGTTTACAGGCTGCTCTCACTTCATCATTCCACCAAGATGTTCGCCTTTTCCCATCTTTACACACAGTTGTTCCTAGGCATTTCCTTGCTGTTTCTACTACAGCATCCCTATAGGACACCCATTCACTTTCTATAACCTAAACCTGCTTACTGTCTACTGTTCGAAACTTCTCACTAATCATATCCATGTACTTCTAATTTCCTCGTCCTGGAGTTTATCTACCCTTATTCGTTTGCAGACAGATTTCACTTTCTCTACCCTAGGCCTAGATATACTTGCGAGGGAACACATTCATGTGTTTCACTCGGATTTGGTTGAAATTTGGTAGGAATATTCGTGGGAGGCAGTAGAATGCTAAGGTGAAAACTGCATGTCCCCAGCACAAGTTTAAACGCCAAAATAGAACAAATAAATAGTTGTAAAGTTAGAAGTGCCGCGGGAGTATCGGGGTTTGGCGGAGAGGTAGGGAGGAGCGAAGCAGCGGACGTGAGCCAACCGGGCTGTGTCGAGCTGCGCCAGCAGCCATGCAGTGTATAGTTAGCGCGTTCCCCTTAACTTCCCGATTAGATGTGCAAAACGTAAATATGAAAACAGCACATGAAACTAGTGTGCAAAGGACAATGTTTGAACAACGATGCCAATAAGGTTTGAAGAATTCACGCCCGAGTTCTTGTTACTCGTTGTAATTAAGTGCAATAGTGATTGTTTACAAAAAAAGTGGACAAGGCACAGATACTGTGTGCACCATGCACATCTTACAGCGCTGTCGCTTTCACAAGTATTACATTGATTATAGGAAGGCTCTTCTTTGAAACAATAATCGACTGCATTAACAAATTGTGAAGATTTCTTGTTAACATAGCCACATTTGTACGAACTGTACTGCCACATGCTACGAAAACGCGAAGGGGAGAACTGGTTGTGCGTCAAAGATTGCACTTTTAAAATGTTGTTCCT
This sequence comes from Anabrus simplex, assembly GCF_040414725.1. NCBI lineage: Eukaryota > Metazoa > Arthropoda > Insecta > Orthoptera > Tettigoniidae > Anabrus > Anabrus simplex. The sequence goes on along the minus strand of NC_090266.1, from coordinate 41,202,856 downwards.
TAAATGTACCTTGATGTCTGACGAGTTTAACAAAATTAAATCATACAAAATACGTATAAACTGCTTCCAAATGCGGAAGCCCAAAACATTTAACGGCTGGATAAGTCCAGTGGCTCCTTTCGGAATTGATTGAACATTAATGATTATCTTACTCCCAATTTTAGCATTTAAAATATTTTCTTCTTTCTGTCCGGTCCAGGAATGGAGACTAAAACACTGTACTCTGGTACTAGCTTACAATAAACATCCCGTAACCATTTCTGTACAAGTTCTTTGGTCAGTTTTCCAGACTTTGAAGGCAAAGTGTACACATTTGGTGCGGTAAATAGTTTTTTTTCTATATTAGGACCAAATTTGCCATTTTTTCTTTCAACACCACTAGCAACTTCGGCAGGAGTTGTCCATCTGCCGAAATTATTGGCTGTATTGTATAGCTATGAGTTAGTGAATTCATAGATTGTGCTTCCGCTAATACGACTTTTCTCCTCGTTCATTATGGGTCCTGCCAGAATGGAACATTAAAACCAGACTGATCAGTATTAAACACGCACTCTGGGCCGTGACTTTCTATTAATTGCGACACTTCTTCAACAAACAGTGTCGCGTTACAATTAGTATCTTCTTGTTCAAATTGGTACTTTTTAGATACGAATTTGGTAATTTTTCTTGATCCAATTTTGAATTTCTTTTTAAAACTCATTACTCAGGAATGAGACGCTCGAAACGTGTCGCAGTTAAGTAGACGAGCGTACTTTAAGGCCTATTTTTTAATATTTATATCGTGAACAATTTTGTTTCGTTGTCTACTTTCTTTGAACTTTTGATAAGTCTTCTTCGTAACAAATTTATTTTTTTCTCCCATTGTGCCACTGTTTTCCAGTTGTTGCTCCCACCTGTAAAGCTCTTGCCGGAACTTTAATTTACAAAACCTATGTTTCACTGATGCGAAGCTCCTCTGTTTTCCACCTTTGTTTCGCCAATATTCGACGACCTTCTTCTTATAAGTTATTGAGATTAGGCATCGTTCAGCCGTTGGTGTGGATGCAGGGTTAGGAGCAACATCTTTGGAGACGAGGTCAAATAACGGTGTTTCAATATTGTCTTCCTCGAAAACAAAGTCATCATCTGACATATCCAATGTGCCATCCAGTTCCACTGTCATATCGGTATCCAAAACCCTGTCGGCAATTAGACCTGTAAAACGGAGACAAGAACGCAATTCCTGTGAACGCTTGTTTTTCTCGTAAAAGTAAATATATAGAAATACATTGATCTACTTACGATATAATTCCAATCCTAAATTCCTTTCATTTTCAGAAAATTGGGTGTCTTTTTTGTCACACTCTGCAAAACAATTCTGAAGGCACACTACTACATTCCACGGATTGAATGACTTCTGTAGTGGGCGTTTTTTTTTGTATCTAGGTGTAAAAAATCAATTATTACCATACATGGTTAAAGTAAATATACAGTCACCATTCATAAAAATGACTATAAGAACGTTGTCTCATCGCACGACTAATCAATGTGCACCTCTTGATCTGCTTTGACGTTTCTAATCGGGAGGATTCGAAGATCTGCATTTAGGGCAGGCGCCCAGGTGACAGATTCCCTATCTGTTGTCTTCCTAGCCTTTTCTTAAATTATTTCAAAGAAATTGGACATTTATTGAACATTCCCTTGGTAAGTTATTCCAATCCCTAACTCCCCTTCCTATAAATGAACATTTGCCCCAATTTGTCCTCTTGAATTCCAACTTTATCTTCATATTGTGATCTTTCCTACTTTTAAAGACGCCACTCAAACTTATTCGTCTACTAATGTCATTCCACGCCATCTCTCCGCTGACAGCTCGGAACATACCACTTTCTTTATTCCAATTCTTCCCGGCCCAAATTTTGCAACATATTTGTATCGCTACTCTTTTGTCGGAAATCACTCAGAACAGTACTCGAATCACGTAATCCGATTCATATTACGATCGTTGCTATTTAAAAGAAAATTCCATTCAAACTTATTCGTCTATTACTGTCACTCTACGGCATCTTTTCTATGACAGGTCGGAACATATCGCTTAGTCGAGCAACTTCCAAATCTGCCCAGCCAAAGTCTGCAACAATTTCGTTTTGTCGGAAATCACCTAGAAAAACTCGTGCTGCTTTCCTATGGATCTTTTTCCAGTACTCGAATCAAGTAATCCGATTAGGTAGTCTTCGGTGAAACCTTGGCTAGAAGGAAGTTAACTGAACGGTCTCCGGTGAAACTAGGCACCCAGACAACTGAACAATCTCCGGTGAAACCTTGGCTACAAGGAACTACACTGAACAGTCTCCGCTGAAACTAGGCACCCAGGTACTCAACTGAACAGTCTCAGGTGAAACCTTGGCTACAAGGAACTAAACTGAACAGTTTCCGTGGAAACTAGACACCCAGGCACTCAACTGAAAAATCTAAGGTGTAACCTTGGCTACAAGGGACTAAACTGAACAGTTTCCGGTAAAACTAGGCACCCAGGTACTCAACTGAACTATATCCACTGAAACCTTGGCTATAAGGAACTAAACTGATAATTCTCCGGTGAAACTAGACACCCAGATATTCAACGGAACACTCTCCAGTGAAATCTTGGCTACAAGTAACTAAACTGACAGTCTCCGGTAAAACTAGGCACCCAGGCACTCAACTGTACAGTCTCCGGTGAAAGTAGGCACCCAGAAACTCAACTGAATAATCTCCGGTGAAACCAGGGAGCAAAGAACTCAACAGAACAGTGACCGATGAACTTTTGACAGCTATGGCTCAATTGAAGATTTTCCGGTGAAATCATGAGAGCCAGGAATCCAGCTGGACTATGGTCAGTAAGTGCGGCAAATTTCTTCTACACTCATTCATTTAAAAAGACTGGGATTTATCACGTCTAGTTTGATCTACTTAGAAATTTGGAGGAATTAATTCTCAAGAAGACAATTAAGTCGAAGGTTAGTGTTGACAAACTCAACGACACGCGGGCTTAGTCATGCGGGTGGAAGGCAAGGTTGCGTGACAGGGACGGCAAGAACTGCTGTCAGCCAAATACTGTCCTGTTACGTCTAAAGCTACTCCCAGTTCGTTCAGTAACATGTTTCTAATGTCGATATGAAACTGTGTGAATTATTTCTGAGACGACACAATTATTAACAGCATTGTCCGACGAATTTACAAACTGCAAATGTGATTTGTATCCATGCGACACAAAAATGATTTTAGAATATAAGAAACTACCAAAAATAAACGTAACTAAATATGCCGGGATGGTCTCTGCCTTTCAGGACCTAGACTCAGTACAGACACTACACTGTTACCAGAAGAATTTGCTTTACGTTGCAAAGACACATATAGGTCTTTTTTTTTGCTAGTGGCTTTGCGTCGCACCGACACAGATAGATCTTGTGGCGACGATGGGATAGGAAAGGTCTAGAAGTTGGAAGGAAGCGGCCGTGGTCTTAATTAAGGTACAGCCCCAGCATTTGCCTGGTGTGAAAATGGGAAACCACAGAAAACACATCTTTAGGGCTGCCGACAGTGGGATTCGAACCCACTATCTCCCGGATTCATGCTCACAGCCGCACTCCCCTAACCGCAGAGCCAATTCGCCCGACCATATATGTCTTATGGCGACGATGGTATAGTAAAGGCCTAGGAGTGGGAAGGAAGCGGCCGTGGCCTTGATTAAGGTACAACCCCAGCAATTCCCTGGTGTACAAATGGGGAAACCACGGAAAACGATATTCAGTGTTGCCGACAGTGGGTTTCGAACCCACTATCTTCCGGATGCAAACTCACAGCTGCGCACTCCTAACCGCATAGCGAATTCGCCCGGAACACTGCTACGAGACAGGAGCAATAATGTTTCATTCATGTCATTTGGAAATTCCATTTTCTGAAGTTCTCCATAAACTACCTACTTTTTTTCTGTTCTCTCATTATCTTCAGTTAGAAGGATGTGACAATTAATCACTGTATAATTTTTGTTCGCGTAGCTTACTGGTAGAAGGCATAATCTTTCACAAGAGAAATAGACATTATTTGCAGAGTTTAGGATGACAGCTCAGGGAAAATGCCCTTCCTAGGTGCGGACTACCTTGGATGTAACTGTTCCCCGCTTTGCCTTTAAAAACGCGGTATGTTTTAGATTCTATTGTATTATCATCAGTAAACCTAGTTTCATGTAGTGCTATAAAGGAGATGCTCTGTTCATCTAAAATTTTGGTTAAATGTTTCAATTTTCCAATCTTCAAAATAGTATTAACATTTCATATGCCAAGAAAATACTTGTTTTGGGCATGGATAATAATAATAATAATAGACCGCCTCGTGTTATAGTGGTTAGTATCATTAGCCACCAACCCCGGAGGCCCGGGTTCGATTCCCGGTTTTGCCATAAAATTTGAAATGTGGTACCAGGGCTACAACGGGGTCCAGTCAGCCTCGGGAGGTCAACTGAATAGAGGGGCCTTCGATTCTCGCCTCAGCCATCCTCGCAGTGGTTTTCCGTGGTTTCCCTCTTCTCCTCTGGGCAAATGCCGGGATGGTATCTAACTTGAGACCACGGCCATTTCCTTCCCTTTTCCTTGTCTACCCCTTCCGACCTTCCCATCCCCCACAAGGCCCTTGTTCAGCGTAGCAGGCGAGGCCACCTGGGCGAAGTACTGGTCCTCTTTCCCCAGTTGTACCCCCAGACCCAAATTCTCAAGCTCTAGAATACTGCCCTTGAGGCGATAGAGGTGGAATCCTTCGCTGAGTCCGAGGGAAAAATCCTGGAGGGTAAACGAATTAAGAAATAATAATAATAATAATAATAATAATAATAATAATAATAATAATAATAATAATAATAATAATAATAATAACTATTCCTCTGTTGGACCCATAATATACAGATCCCTTTTCATATTCTTGAGATAACCATCGCTAATTTTATGTTAGGTTCCTGGACGTTGGCAGCTGGCGATACACCGCCAGTGACACAGATTCAAGTATGTCGTCGTTCATACCTAGAGACGCTATACCTTAATCAGGTCGTAATAAACAGAGTCTCTTCCCACCCCAACATCAGCCCGAAAAGCCTACCGTACCACGGTGGTCACAACAACTGCATCTGACTATAGACTGATGAATTATGTATTTTACAATTTGCCTGATAAACAGGGCGTCAAAATCTTGGACGTCGCTTAATTTCCGCTATGTTACCATAACCGCTTCGCTGAAGAGATCAGAATGATTTGTTGTGAAGTCCTCCTTGAATTTAGGGGAAGTTCAGCATTTTACGTCGGTCGACACACTCAGAGAGGGGCGATATTACATCCTCACTATACAGGTGGTTGGAAGCAACGTGAACGGAGTATACTGTGCGTTAAAAAATTGGTCATACTAATAAATAATTTAAAAACATTAATCGATATATCGCATATTTGTTATTTTATTACCTTGTCATGTTAGCCAATCGGATCGCTTCGCGGGCGAATTCAGTTGGGCTTTGCGAGGCGGTGTTGCTACGACATTGCACGTGGCTTAAGACCAGCTTGAAACACAAACACACCGTGTCACGGTAGCGCGGAGGTCCATTTCCTCCATTGGTGCTCTCAAGCCAGTGTTAAACCAACACCGCCTCACAAAGCCCATTTCAATTCAACTGCGGACTGACATGATTAAAGTATGAAATGGCAGAGACGGGTACAAGTGACTGGAAATATAGTAAGCAGTTTCGCCTATGTCAACGAGTTCATCTTAGTGGCATACTGCGCTATTATCTCAGAACTTGAAAACAGGTGCAACAAGTATTATATGACCGGGCGAGTTGGCCGTGCGTGTAGAGGCGCGCGGCTATGAGTTTGCAATCCGAGAGATAGTGGGTTCGAATCCCACTGTCGGCAGCCCTGAAGATGGTTTTCCGTGGTTTCCCATTTTCACACCAGGCAGATGCTGGGGCTGTACCTTAATTAAGGCCATGGCCGCTTCCTTCCAACTCCTAGGCCTTTCCTATCCCATCGTCACCATAAGACCCATCTGTGTCGGTGCGACGTAAAACCCCTAGGAAAAAGAAGTAATATATCAAAATTCGCATCACCAAGACTACAGTGATATCAGTGTGGGAGAAGCCAACTGAACTGAATGTTAGGTCGGGAATTCGAAATTGTAACAGATGAATCATTTCCAGTAATTTGAACATGTATTCTCCCAGAATGCTAGTGTACTGAGTGAACTTGAATCATCGTGCAGCATAGCTAATGCATTGAGCTCGCAGAGGACTACATACAGTACGAAGCGCCGCGGGATTTCGCAGACATGTTAGACAGCCTATCCACCAACTGAGAGCATTGGACAGAGGCCGCATTGTAGGACTGCGTGAGGTTAGTTTGGTCGTATCGTACAACTGCCAGGCATGTGGGCCATTCAGATGTCACAGTGGCCCGATTTTGGACTTAATGGGTACATGAGGGCACCCAATGACGTCGTGCAGGTTCGGGTCGACCAAGAAACACAACCCCAATGGAGGATCGTCGTATGGTGCGCCATGCATTGCGGGACCCCATAACTTCGGTAGCCGCCATCCGCGAACATGTACTGGAGACAACAACATCTGTGAGTTTCCGCACAGTGTCTCGACGATTCACATCCGCCGGACTGTGGTCCTGCCGCCCCATGCGTCGGTTGCCATTGACACCAGAACACCAACGCCTGCGTTTGGAGTGGTGCCTTGCCCGGGAGGCATGGACAGAGGACGACTGGCGTCGCATCATGTTCAGTGATGACTCCCACTTCTCCATAACCTTCGATGACCATCGTGTGCGGGTTTGGCGGTGTCAAGGGAAGAAGGCAGCTCCTGCCTATATTTTGGAAAGACACACACGCGTAATCCCTGGCATCATGGTGTGGATAACCATAGGATATGCATTCAGGTCACCTCTAATAGTCCTCTGGCAGACTTTGACGGCACAGCGATACGTTACAGACATTCTGCGTAAGCACACCCTACTCCTTATGGCACAGCACCCTGGAACAGTGTTCCAACAAGATAATGCACGGCCACACATAACACGTGTGTCTATGGACTGCCCTGAGCATGTTGAGGTCCTCCCGTGGCCAGCAAAATTCCCGGACCTCTCCATCATTGAACACGTGTGGGATAACATTGGAAGGTGACTCCGTCCCAGTGTCAACCTGCGGGATCTGGAGTGACAGCTGCAACAACTGTGGACGAACTTCTCTCAGGAGACTGTTTGACACAATTCCGAACCGCATAAGGGCATGCATTGCGGCCAGGAGGAGGGGGTGGGGTGAGGTGGGGGTGCAACACCCTAATGACCTGGCGCCAACATTCCACCTGTAACTGCAAACGGCCTTGTCTCTTTCAACCCATAATGTAATCGTTCAAGAATGGGACATGGTTTTTCAGCATATGTAGTTTCATTCACTTTCAATCACTTCTTCTGGGTGATTAACTATTAGTCAGGCAATGCATTTATGTACAGTATTTTGTCAAAACAATATTGTAATGATATGACAATTCAATAAAACGTAGCCCATTGGCCATAATCTCCCCTTTTATCTCCTTCATTTCTCGCATCCTTTACCATCCTCCCACTTCCAGCACATCTCCCCAACTCGCCCGCACCTCTTGGCCAGAGAGAGGGCGTAACCTTCTAGGTGGTCCGCCTCACCCCTCAGGGTAGGGAATGAAAACTTCATCATCAACAGCATCATTTACCTGCAAACACCCCATCGTCAGTGGGTAGGGCCTGATACACCCCACTCTGATGAGTCGAGCGTCAGGCCAAAGACGAAATGTTGGTTTATCGAGCAAACTCCTGAACACCTTATAACTTACTCTTGTGTTTGTTAAATTGTTGAAGTAAGGAAAAACACAAAAGTAGTTAGACATAATGCGTTAATTTATTTTTGCCTTGACGTTCGTTTTTCGATGTCCTTTGTCCAGCCCTACGGCCCTGCTGCTTCTTCCCCTCCCCCTGTGTACAATAATACGTCCCTCTAACTACATGTACGGTTTCTGGAAACGCCTGAGTTATTGAAGTTTGCCTCTTAGGCGTTCCTTTAGCTGTCGGTAAATTCACCGGCATGAGCCTGGCGTATCTGAGTATCTTCAAAGGCCAGTGGACGGGGATAGTATCGAACCTAGTAACCTGGGTTGAGAAGGCAGACACTCTACCGTCTGAACCACTCAGCGGAATTTGAAGTGAAGGAAGAGGGATCACTACTCTATGAACCGAAGAAGGTGCACATAAAGGTGATTATGGAACACGAGAAAAGAACATAATGAAGCTCAAGAGCACGGAGGAAAAGGAATAAATATAAGGACAAGGTAACTAAATAATGAAAGGAATTCAGGAATTCAGGGGTCTAGGTTCTCTAAAATGGTACATAAAACACGCAGCAATTTGCAAAGAAATGATTTCTTATTTACTTGTATGCTAGATACAGTAAAGCGAGATATGCATAGATGGAGATTAAACAAGTTCAAATTTCAGAGTTTTTAAAAAGCTGTTAGCTTTAACATCGCACTAACAACATCGAAGGGTCTGGGCGACGCAATAACTTAAACGGGCTAGGACTGTGAAGGAAGTGGCAGTGGCCTTAATTAAGGTACAGCCCAAGAATTTGCCTGGTATGCAAGTGGAACACCAGGGAAAAACATATTCAGAATTGCCGACGGTGTGATTCGAGCCCACCATATACCGAATGCAAGCGTATAAGCTACGCCACTTGAACTTCCTCGGTTCACAGAGAAACGCAATTCTACCCAGGCCGAGCATGAGAATACTTGACATACAGCCGATTACAAATAGTGTTGATGAGATTGACAGCTTCCTCATATCGCACCAGGTGTACATTTCCAAATAGCCAGTCGGCTTATAAACGTCATTAGGTTCAACATGATGGAGGTGCTGCGTACCACAGTAGTATAATACAGGGATTCGGCGGCCACCTCCACCTCAGGCTCCCAGTGGCCACCTCCACCTCCACCTCAGCCAGAGGCCTCCCAGATGCCTCCTCCACCTCCACCTCAGCCAGAGGCCTCCCAGAGGTCTCCTCCACCTCCCGCGGGAAATTTGAATTTGTAAACAAAGCCACGTGCTTTTTGACAGCTGTCATCGACAACAACGCATCGCTAACCTCAGTACTGCCATCTTGACGGGCCTAAACCTCAGTAGTGCCAACTTAACCTAACTAGCGCGAGGTAAACAAAGCCACATGCTTTTTGACAGCCACGTGCTTTTTGACAGATTTGTAAACAAAGCCACGTGCTTTTTGACAGCTCTCATCAACAACAACGCATCGCAAACCTCAGTACTACCATCTTGACGGGCCTAAACCTCAGTAGTGCCAACTTAACCTAACTAGCATGAGGTAAACAAAGCCACGTGTTTTTTGACAGCCACGTGCTTTTTGACAGATTTGTAAACAAAGCCACGTGCTTTTTGACAGACAACAACGCATCGCTAACCTCAGTACTACCATCTTGACGGGCCTAAACCTCAGTAGTACCAACTTAACCTAACTAGCGCGAGATAAACAAAGCCACGTGCTTTTTGACAGCCACGTGCTTTTTTGACAGCTGTCATCCGCCATCTTTAAACTACAGAGCACCGTGCTGCCCTCTTTCGTCACCTGTCATCGGCAGTGCTGCCATCTTGACAGGCCTAAACCTTAGTGCTACCAACTTAACCTCACTAGCTCGAGATAAACAAATCCACGTGCTTTTTGACAGCTACGTGCTTTTTTGATAGTTGTCATCCGCCATCTTTAATCTATAGAGTACAGTGCTGCCCTCTTTAGCTACTTACCTTTGAAATGTGGTGGCGGATAATTTGAAAAATGCTTTTCGACAAGCAGCCATCTTTAATCCAGAGAGAACAGTGCTGCCCTCTATGTGGTGGCGGCAAATTGAAAAATTCCACATGCTCTTGTTTGAAAACAAACTCACGTGCTTTTTTGACAGCTGTCATCTGCCATCTTTAATCTATAGAGCACAGTGCTGCCCTCTTTAGTTTGAAATGTGGTGGTGGTAAATTCCACGTGCTCTTGTTTGGAAACAAAGCCACGTGCAGCTGTCATCCGCCATCTTTAATCAACAGAGCACTGTGCTACTATCATGCGGGCAATTTCATCACCTGTCATCCGCCATCTTTAATCCACAGAACACCGTGCTGCCCTCTTTATGGCTACTACCTTAAGCACGTAGTAGTGGACAATTTGAAAAGTTCTGTTAGCTATCATCCGCCATCTTTAATCAAGAGAGCACTGTGCTGCCATCTTTAGCTAGATACCTTTGAAATGTGGTGGCGGCAAATTGAAAAATTCCACGTGCTCTTGTTTGGAAACAAACTCACGTGCTTTTTCGAAAGCTACCATCCGCCATCTTTAATCAACAGAGCATAGTGTTGCCCTCTTTAGTTTGAAATGTGATGGCGGTAAATTCCACGTGCTCTTGTTTGGTAAACATAGCCATGTGCTTGTTTGACAGCTGTCATCCGCCATCTTTAATACAGAGAGCACCGTGCTGCCCTCTTTATCGTAGTAGATGTAAATTCGTCACCTGTCATCCGCAGTGCTGCCATCTTTAGCTAGATACCTTTGAAATGTGGTGGCGGATAATTTAAAAAGAAAAATTCTACAGCAGCCCTCTCTCGACGCTAATTGCATAAGATGGCGGCTATACATGACTCCTTAAGGGTGCTTACGCAAGATGGCTGCTATACACAGGTTCTTATGAGACGCCCTTGGGATGCTTGCGCAAGATGGCAGTTATACATGGCTCCTTATGAGATACCCTAGGGATGCTTGCGCAAGATAGCGGCTGATGTTATGGGACGGCTTAAGTGTCCTTGGACAAGATGGCTTGAGACGCCCTAAGGATGCTTGCGCAAGATGGCGGACACAAGATGGCAGCTATACATAACTCCTTATGAGACGCTTTAAGGGTGCTTGCGCAAGATAGTTGCTACTCTTAGCTTAGAGGCTAACGTGTCATGCTAGTTCGATTCATTAAATTTGGGGCTTAAATGCAAAATGTTAAATATATCGAAAACGGTGCACCATAGAGCAAAACGGACAAAATTTTTCTGCCTAATACCTCGGTTCGCAGTATGAGGAACAAGAAAAACATAGTCTAATGATGAGATCAACGGTTCGGTTCCTACTTAGGCCCTTTGGCATTCACTCTGTTTTAGCTTGTATTGAAGCGAGTCTTCGTAACATGATCAGGTTTAGCTATGGTAGAGAGTATAACGTGCCGTGCAGGTTCGATTCATTAAATTTGGGGCTTAAATGCAAAATGTTAAATATCTCGAAAACGATGCATCGTAGAGCAAAACGGACAAAATTTTTCCGCCTAATACGTAGGTTCGTAGTATCAGGAACAAGAAAAAACATAGTCTAATGATGAGATCAACGGTTCGATTCCTACTTAAGCCCTTTGGCATTCGCAGCTATCTATTTCCACAAGATGGTGGCTGCTCTTATGAGAAACAAGATGCCTTGAGACGTCCTAGGGATGCTTACGCAAGATGGCAGACACAAAATGGTGACTATACATAGCTCCTTATGAGACGGCCTAGGGGTGCTCGCACAAGATGGCGGCTACTCTTATGAAGAAAGCTAGCTTAGAGGCTACTGCGCAAGATAACAGCTGCTGTTATGCATGTGGTGGAGGGCAATTTGAAATTCTATGTGCTTAATCAACAGAGCACCCTGCTGCCCTCTTTAGCTGAAATGTGGTGGTGGATAATTTGAAAAATTCTTTTGACAGCTATCATCTTTAAAAACAATGGCGACTATACATAGGCTGTTAAGGCCTTATCATTCTCCTCCTCCTCCTCCTCCTCCTCCTCCCCCTCCTCCTCCCCCTTCTCTACCTCCTCCTCCGCCTCTTATGTCAAGGCATAGCTTTATATCGAACAAGTTTAAACCTGCATCGCGAAGGCAAGCGTGTGCAGCGATAACATTATTGTGCATGTTTAGACTTTCGAAACATAAGAAGAGTAGAATCAAACGCTGTACTCGATACGACATGTGATCAGAACATTGATTGATGCGTTCAGAAAACAAAATAAGTGATCAAGACTAGAATCGAACGATGTACTCAATACATCATGTGTTTAGAATATGTCAGGGGATACGCTTGTTCTAAGAAGATCAGATTGAAACATAACAAGACTAGAATAGAACACTGTAATCGATGTTGTTAACTTCAACATGTGATCAGAACATTGATCGACGTGTTCAGAACACGAAATAAGTGATCAAGACTAGAATCGAACACTGTACTCAATACAACATGTGTTTAGAACATGTTAGGGGGTACCCTTGTTATAAGAAGATCAGAATGAAACATAACAAGACTAGAATCGAACACTGTAATCGATGTTGTTAACCTCAACATATGATCAGAACATTGTTTGATGTGTTCAGAGCAAAAGTACAATTTTGATGATTTGCTTAGTGTAAAATCAAAAACTATGGAAACACACTGTGCACATATCGCGTAGCTAACTCGCTCAGTAAGCAATATCGCAAAACTACAACTTCAATGATTTGCATAGTGTAAAAATCAAAAACACACTGTACCCATACTGCGCAGCTAACTCGCTCGGTAAACGATATAGCCAAAGTATAACTTCAAATTATTTACCTTCCATCATTCGTCTTGTGTGTAAAAATCAGTCGAACAAGTTATCGCATAAACATGGCTGAAAAAAAATCGTGATAGGGTATGGAACCCAGGGGTTACATCTTATCAGAAGGGCAAAAAGGATGAAAGGACTCTTCCTCCTCCTTACCGCACATTCCTTGAAGGGCTAATTGGCTGAAGGGCTAATGGGCAAAAGGGCTAAAGGGCTAATGGGCTAAAGGGCTAATGGGCTAAAGGGCTAAAGGAGCAACAACCTCGTCGATCGCTATCAACAAGAACGCTTGTACTTTGTTAAGTGTAGAAAATTAATCTTTATTTGTAAATGGTTTCATGTTCAGAACAAGGAATGGAAAATCCCCGAGGTGCGATGAGTTACGTTTTTCGAACTAGTGTTTGGAACACTGAACTTTTCAAGATGATAGCAGAGAGTTTAGCAATGTTCTGTTGTTGGATTTTAAATTTCGCGCTACAACATGCATAAGGTGGTAGCCTTGAGGTTTACCGCCGTAAAGATGGCAAGAGTGAGGTTAACAATGTTCTGTTGTTGGATTTTAAATTCCGCGCTATAACATGCATAAGGTGGCAGCCTTGAGGTTTACCGCCGTAAAGATGGCAGCAGTGAGGTTAGCGACGCTCTATTGTCCTTCAAAGTGAGGTTAGGGTTCGTCAAGAAGACAGCTGTCAAAAAAGCACGTGGCTATGTTTACCAAACTAAAGAGGGCAACACTATGCTCTGTTGATTAAAGATGGCGGATGGTAGCTGTCGAAAAAGCACGTGAGTTTGTTTCCAAACAAGAGCACGTGGAATTTTTCAATTTGCCGCCACCACATTTCAAAGGTATCTAGCTAAAGATGGCAGCACAGTGCTCTCTTGATTAAAGATGGCGGATGATAGCTAACAGAACTTTTCAAATTGTCCACTACTACGTGCTTAAGGTAGTAGCCATAAAGAGGGCAGCACGGTGTTCTGTGGATTAAAGATGGCGGATGACAGGTGATGAAATTGCCCGCATGATAGTAGCACAGTGCTCTGTTGATTAAAGATGGCGGATGACAGCTGCACGTGGCTTTGTTTCCAAACAAGAGCACGTGGAATTTACCACCACCACATTTCAAACTAAAGAGGGCAGCACTGTGCTCTATAGATTAAAGATGGCAGATGACAGCTGTCAAAAAAGCACGTGAGTTTGTTTTCAAACAAGAGCATGTGGAATTTTTCAATTTGCCGCCACCACATAGAGGGCAGCACTGTTCTCTCTGGATTAAAGATGGCTGCTTGTCGAAAAGCATTTTTCAAATTATCCGCCACCACATTTCAAAGGTAAGTAGCTAAAGAGGGCAGCACTGTACTCTATAGATTAAAGATGGCGGATGACAACTATCAAAAAAGCACGTAGCTGTCAAAAAGCACGTGGATTTGTTTATCTCGAGCTAGTGAGGTTAAGTTGGTAGCACTAAGGTTTAGGCCTGTCAAGATGGCAGCACTGCCGATGACAGGTGACGAAAGAGGGCAGCACGGTGCTCTGTAGTTTAAAGATGGCGGATGACAGCTGTCAAAAAAGCACGTGGCTGTCAAAAAGCACGTGGCTTTGTTTATCTCGCGCTAGTTAGGTTAAGTTGGTACTACTGAGGTTTAGGCCCGTCAAGATGGTAGTACTGAGGTTAGCGATGCGTTGTTGTCTGTCAAAAAGCACGTGGCTTTGTTTACAAATCTGTCAAAAAGCACGTGGCTGTCAAAAAACACGTGGCTTTGTTTACCTCATGCTAGTTAGGTTAAGTTGGCACTACTGAGGTTTAGGCCCGTCAAGATGGTAGTACTGAGGTTTGCGATGCGTTGTTGTTGATGAGAGCTGTCAAAAAGCACGTGGCTTTGTTTACAAATCTGTCAAAAAGCACGTGGCTGTCAAAAAGCATGTGGCTTTGTTTACCTCGCGCTAGTTAGGTTAAGTTGGCACTACTGAGGTTTAGGCCCGTCAAGATGGCAGTACTGAGGTTAGCGATGCGTTGTTGTCGATGACAGCTGTCAAAAAGCACGTGGCTTTGTTTACAAATTCAAATTTCCCGCGGGAGGTGGAGGAGACCTCTGGGAGGCCTCTGGCTGAGGTGGAGGTGGAGGAGGCATCTGGGAGGCCTCTGGCTGAGGTGGAGGTGGAGGTGGCCACTGGGAGCCTGAGGTGGAGGTGGCCGCCGAATCCCTGTATTATACTACTTACCACGATAGGAGAAATGCCTCTTATTTATGTCTAAAGTGCTCATGGTTTAAAAATGCAACATTTGGTACTATCTTTGCCGATTGGTACTGATCTACTGAATGTTATACAGGACTCGATGATAAAACTCAGCGGTCTAGGTTTCACCCTGTCGACTTCTGCTCACAGCAGACATCTCATTCACTGGGTAATACTACTGATCAGTTACTGAGGCAACTGAGCCACGGGGCAGTAATCCAATCGGTTAGTCCTGTGTGGTAGACAGGTTATTAAGTCAACGGGGGGCGGGGTAGATGTGTGGTGAAGGTGAGGTGGTTGGTGGCCGTGGCTGTAATAGGAACTGTCCCGGCATTTTTCTTAGTGGAGGACAATGGAAAACCACGGAAAACCATTCTCAGGACAGTCGACGGTGGAAATCAGCCCCACAGCAGAGCAGTGGCCACCCGTCCTCTGCTCGGTTGTCGGTCTGAATGCAGAACTATCGGACCACAGACCAGCCGTGGTCATTTGAAAGCTGGAACCTATCTTGCATCCGCCTACCCTGTCGGCTAGCCTTCAACGGTACACCGGTTATTGAGACATCTGGGTCAAGAGTCAATCATCCTGTCCGCTAGTCCTCCGCTATAGACGGTTATTGAAATAAGTCCGCCAAGGGACAGTTATACCGTCATTTAGTATTATTAATAATAATGTTATTTGCTTTACGTCCCACTAACTACTCTTTTACGGTTTTCGGAGACGCCGAGGTGCCGGAATTTTGTCCCGCAGGAGTTCTTTTACGTGCCAGTAAATCTACTGACACGAGGCTGACGTATTTGAGCACCTTCAAATACCACCGGACTGAGCCAGGATCGAACCTGCCAAATTATTATTATTATTATTATTATTATTATTATTATTATTATTATTATTATTATTATTATTATTATTATTATTAGCTTTACGCCGCACCGACCCAGATAGGTGTTATGGCGACGATGGGATAGAAAAGGGTTAGGAGTGGCAAGGAAGCGGCCGTGGTCTTAATCAAGGTACAGTCCCAACATTTGCCTGGTATGAAAATGGGAAACCACACAAACCAACAGCGGGGTTCGAACCCACTATCTCACTAGCTCACAGCTGCGCGCCCCTAACCGCACGGTCAACTCGCCCGGTAGTTATACTGTCGGCTAGTCTTTACCATAGACCGATTATTGAGATAAGTCGGCTAAGAGTCAATACACTGTCAGTTAGTCGACTACTATAGACGGGTTATTGAGATAAGTCGGCCAAGGGTCAATTATCCTGTCGTCAGGTCATCTACTATAGACCGGTTATTGAGATATTTAGGTTACGGTCATTTACTCTGTCGGCTAATCCTCTGCTACAGACCGGTTATTGAGATCAGCCGGCTAAGGGTCAATATACTGTCGGCTAATCCTCTGCTACAGACCGGTTATTGAGATAAGTCGGCCAAGGGTCAATATGCTGTCAGCTAGTCCTCTACTATAGACCGGTTATTGAGATAGGTCGGCCAAGGGTCAATATACTGTCAGCTATTCGTCTACTACAGACGGGTTACTGAGATAGGTCGGCCAAGGGTCACTTATCCTGTCGTCAGGTCCTCTACTATAGACCGGTTATTGAGACATCTGGGTTAGAGCCAATTATCCTGTCGACTAGTCCTCTGCTATAGACCAGTTATTGAGACATCTGGGTTAGGATCAATTACCCTGTCGTCAGGTCCTCTACTAAAGACTGGTTATTGAGACATCTGGGTTAGAGCCAATTATCCTGTCGGCTAGTCCTCTGCTATAGACCAGTTATTGAAACATCTGGGTTAGGATCAATTATCCTGTCGGCTGGTCCTCTACTAAAGACTGGTTATTGAGACATCTGGGTTAGGGCCAATTGTCCTGTAGGCTAGTCCTCTGCTATAGACTAGTTATTGAGACATCTAGGTTAGGGTCAATTACCCTGTCGGCTGGTCCTCTACTAAAGACTGGTTATTGAGACATCTGGGTTAGGGTCAATTATCCTGTCGGCTAGTCCTCTGCTACAGACAGGTTATTGAGACATCTGGGTCAAGGTCAATTATCCTGTCGGCTGGTCCTCTATTATAGACCATGGTTATTGAGACATCTGGGTTAGTGTCAATTATCCTGTCGGCCGGTCCTCTACTATAGTCCTGTTATTGAGACATCTGGGTTAGTGTCAATTATCCTGTCGACTGGTCCTGTACTATAGATTGGTTATTGAGACTTCTGGGTTAGTGTCAATTATCCTGTCGGCTAGTCCTGAGCTATAGAATGGTTATTGAGACATTTCTGCCAAGGTCAATTATCCTCAAGGTCAATTACCTTGTCGGCTGGTCCTCTATTATAGACTGGTCATTGATACATCTGCGTTAGTGTCAATTATCCTGTCGGCTGGTCCTCTACTATAGACAGCTTATTAGACATCTGGGTTAGGGGTAATTATGATGTCGGCTGGTCCTCTACTATAGACCGGTTAGTGGGAATATCTGGGTCATGGATCATTTGTCACATCATTTAGCCTGCAACGGAAGACCGCTTATAGAGGCAACTGACGGCTAATTCTCTATAACGGACCGGTTTTTGATAGACTGTACCAAGGATGAATTACATCGGCTAGCCCTCTACTGAAGACTGGTAATTGAAACAACTGTCGGCTAGTTATCTACAACATGCAGGTAATAATTATTTCGTTGGGTATTGCTAGCCTGACGCAGCCCTTGTAAGGCATCTGCCGTTTTGGGCAAACTGCGTGTTGTAGTGGAGGATGCCAAGAGAATTAACCATTTAAAGTTAAAATCCCCAACGCGCTCGGAATCAAACCGGGACCCTCCGACCCTAAATGCATTACGCTGACCATTCAGTCAAGGAGCCGGACAACAGACAGATGATTATGACAACTGCACCAAAGATGAATTTTACTGTCGGAGAGCCTACTGTAGAGCGATTATTGAGACAAGTGAACACCGCACAACTTGCTTACGGCATTTGCCCTCTCGACTAGCCGCTATATGGCAAATACTGAGAAGAGCATGCAAGAATGAATTAGCGCATGATATTGCATGTTCCTCGCATTTAATTTTAACTGCTATCAAAATACAATTCACGTCTCATGTTGACACAAACCATGTGGATACACACAAGTGTGGAACCTATATTTATCACGCGCTCATTCCTTGTTTGAGGGACTGTACACTTATTATTTCTATAATTACGGCTTGTGGTAAGACCTTCCATGCTTTTTCTCTACTTAACTGCTGTGGAACTTTGTGTTTCTCAATACACTTATAACTGTTCTTTTTTTCTGAAATTTTATGAGTAATATTCAACAGAATATAAAGGAAGCTCTTCATTCTCCTCCTTGCAAAAGAAACCACCACATTCCAGTAGGAAGCTCAACAAGATGATAAATTCTCTAACAGTTTTCTCAACTTTCATCAGATAACTGTTTATGGATTGGATAGGAGGGAGTATCGTCCCACATTAACACAGCGGCAGCTCCGGTTAGAATATTAAACCATGTCCGTTGTGTCTACAGTATATTCGTGTCATAGCACGATTTCCCGTCCCCGTCGGCTGCAAATTATTTTGATACTCACAAGCTATACAAACCTTGAGTATTTAATCCTCGAGTCTGAAAGAAAATTAGAGAGAGAGCATCCAAAAGGGGTAGCTGACCTTTTTAAAGTGTTACTATGAAGATACAACCTCATAATTAGTTTACTGAAAAAATATTTCAACAACATTTTGAAATAAATTGCTATTATTTGTCGATTCATATCTTTTCAGTCCTCCTATAAAGAGACAGCTATCCCCTCTTAGGTTCTTCAGTCTGCCGACACCAATTTTCAGTAATAAATGTATAAACTAACTGAAAAAAGGAAACATATGGTAAGAGTACTAGACTTGAAAAAGAAACAACTTCATTAAAATAGAATGACATGTTTCGTTCTTGAAAGAACATCATCAGATTCTATCAAATCGTACTCAAATATTTAGAAATTTATAAACATACAAGCATGCTTAAATGGAGAGAAAAGAGGACTTCATTAAGATAAATTTTAGATGTCAAGTTACTGAGTATTTAAACAGAAAGAAATATAAATGTAATCTGACCTACTATACAAATGGTGATTATAATTTGGAGTGAATCCCAGAGAATATTAGTGGCAATTTCTTCTAGTTTCTACATACTAAGTACAAAATTCCGAAAGAAGTTAATTTAGAATTTAGATATCACTCCTCGGCCCAAACACCTCCAAATTTCGAAACGGAATGTTGTATTTCTTCTCTAGATGTTTGAAGCACGGCTCGCAGTCTCTATTCTGCTCCTTGAAACCTCACAGCTGGATCGATGTTCTTCCTCCTGTCGATTGCTGTGATGTCAGCACGCTTATGGGAGCCCTCAGATGAAATGTATGGAACTCCTTCAAATACATTACTTCAATCTTGCTCAAATTTTGAGACAAAAACTTTACATCTCCGGACCCCGTGGAATCCATTCTTTCTCAATAGATCGCCTTTGTGGAAGAACAGGGCTTCAGTGACGCCAACGTGCTTCTACCAGGGATCCTGGCGGACTGCGATGATGTTACAATTAATATTTATTGCATTAGTCCATTGAGATGAAGTACGGCCTTTATTTTCTTCTCGCCGAAGTCCAGGTGTTCGATGTTGACCAACGCAAGAACTGTGGTGCCCCGCTACCCCGGAGAGGTAAGCGTTTTCCAGACTTCGTTCTCTTTATCCCTTAACTGGCCTTTAAGTTTTCGCACGTTTGGTCCTTCATCGGTTTTGAAATTCAGACGTTTTAAGCTGTCCTAGAAATTCGTAGACTGTACGATAAGTGAGTCACAGTGGACGTTAACAGACTGCAGATATTTATGGTTGGAAGGAAAGCTTCCCATGATGCTCGAATAACTCCTAATCCGTGAACATACCTGGTGCATTAAGCATGGAATCAGGACAATGTATCGGACAACCAATTGTTTCCTTAACAGCACTCGTAACTAATATCGTCGAAGAAGCCTCCCCGAAGTTTAGATAAAGGGTCTGATCAGGATTAAGAAATTCTGAGTTCACGAATTTTGTTATACCGCTATTTAACTTATTTATAACATATTTTCCGTGAAGGACTATTTCATCGTTGAATGTAAACCCCAGGTATTTAATTCTTTCCTTATCGTCCGTAGAAGTAATTTGGATTCCGCCACATCATATGTAGTTTCCAGTTGTTGGCCACGTCTTCTCTAGTCTTCCGACCACTTCTCCCAGTCTTCTCCTCTTCTCTGCACACACTCTTCCGCTCCTTTTATCCACCTGTCTCTTGGTCTTCCTCTTGGTCGATTCCCTGTTATCTCCATTTTGTGCATCCTCCTGACGATTTTTCCTCTGTCTTTATCTAAGACTAGATGCCTCCAGCCCTTTCTGCAGTGGTTCTTCTTTTACTACATCTTTAACCTAATCATTTCTTCTCGTTTTATCCATTCCTGTCACTCCTATCCTGCTTCAGAGAAATTTCATTTCACTTGCCTGTATCCTAGTCACAACTCTCTGCCTCATTACCCCAAGAACAGGTTCACAGTACGTCCTGCGTAGCACTCTTTTGCTTCTCGGAGGGACATCCTTGCGCCAAACCAGGCTTCTGACACTTTTCAGGAACACTCCTGCTTGTTTTCCACGCTCGATTATTTCCTTATCATTTCTTCTACTTTCCTCTACGATACTTGAAACTCTGTACTTTTCCCGCCAAGCATTATCCCGCTCATAGTTCTCTCCTTTCAACTTGTGATCAGGATCTTGCTCTTTTTGACATTAAATTTAACTCCACATTGTTTCACCTCATCTTCCCATGCATATAATTGTTCCCGATAACCACTTCCTTTTCCTCCTAGATTAACAAATCATCTGCAAACATCATCATTTCCAGTTTTCCTTCCCCAATTTCCCTTGCCAATGCTGTCATTAACTCGTCCATTACAACAGTGAAGAGCAAAGGTGACAGAGCACTTCTTTGTCCAGGTGGTATTTGAAGGTGCTCAAATACGACAGCCTCGTATCGGTAGATTTACTGGCACGTAAAAGAACTCTTGCAGGACTAAATTCCGGCACCTCGGCGTCTCCGAAGACCGTAAAAGTAGTTAGTGGGACGTAAAGCAAATAAATTATTCTTCTTCTTCTTGTTTTCGAATGGGTCTACTATGGACCACGTTAAGCATCATTCATTTACGGTTCTTCCTCTTTCGATCGGCCCAGTACTTCTTCATCCTTTCGGAGTGGGCTTCTTTACGTTCTCGTGACCAGTTGTTGCCGGTCCGTTTTTTGCTACTTTGATCTTGGAATCCCTTAATTTTGTTGATGATTTAAATTATTATTATTATTATTATTATTATTATTATTATTATTATTATTATTATTATTTAGCTAGGGGCTTTACGTCGCACCGACACCGATAGGTCTTATGGCGACGATGGGATACGAAAGGCCTAGGAGTTGGAAGGAAGCGGTCGTGGCCTTAATTAAGGTACAGTCCCAGCATTTGCCTGGTGTGAAAATGGGAAACCACGGAAAACCATCTTCAGGGCTGCCGATAGTGGGATTCGAACCTACTATCTCCCGGATGCAAGCTCACAGCCGCGCGCCTCTACGCGCACGGCCAACTCGCCCGGTAAATTATTATTATTATTATTATTATTATTATTATTATTATTATTATTATTATTATTATTATTATTATTATTATTACTTCTTTGTCTTAATCCAAATTTTCGGCTTAAGCCCGTTGTTCTTTCTCCTCCTACTTTCACGCAACTGACACTCCCATGATACGTCTCCATCACTCTTTCTCTTGTCTACTTCTCGAAACCTTTCTTCTGTAAGGCTTCCCATTCCACCTATGATTCTAGTAATAACAACAGGTTCAGCTTTCCCATTTCCAGTCACTATGGATTTTGATTTAACAGCATTCAATACAAGACCAACTTGATTTAAATAATGATTGGCAGTATCTATGATTGAAAACACCGAGTCTTCATTTTTAGCAATTTAATTTAATTTAATTTAATATGCTGTGGCTATTTCTAGCCTAGTGCAGCCCTTGTAAGGCAGACCCTCCGTTGAGGGTGGGCGGCATCTGCCATGTGTAGGTAACTGCGTGTTATTGTGGTGGAGGATAGTGTTATGTGTGGTGTGCGAGTTGCAGGGATGTTGGGGACAGAACAAACACCCAGCCCCCGAGCCGTTGGAATTAACCAGTGAAGGTTAAAATCCCCTACCCGGCCGAGAATCGAGCCCGGGACCCTCTGAACTGAAGGCCAGTATGCTGACCCTTCAGCCAACGAGTCGGACTTTTAGAAATTAAAACAGTGTCATCCGCAAAACCTAATGCTGCTAGGCTAATCTAACCATCTACAATTTCGGAGGAATGTTCTCTCTCGTTTAATGCCTTCAATATGAAGTAGAATGCCAAGTTAAAGAGAATAGGTGAAAGTGGTGAAGCTTGAGCTACACCCTTACTCCTTGGTGCGAGTGGTCGCATCAATTTCAATGTTTACAAAGTTACGTTTTAGAAGAGAAATTTGAGCCGCTGTGGAATCCGTGTTGAATGTGGTCAATGGTTTTAAAGGCTTTAGAAACATCTGAGAAAGTAATAGATCAGTTCTTTTCTTTTCTTTGGTTTCGAATCTTGGTGGCAGCTGTTTACTAACGATGAAAGTTCCCGGTGTTGACACAAAGCCCTTTTGTTGGGCAGATAATTCCACATGTGCTCTGGTTTTATTTTCTAGTGCCCTTCCAATATTCTTTCTCAGAATGGGAAATATTGTTATAGGACGCCAATTAATGATGAAATTAGTATCTCCCGGATTATAGCCTACTGTATAGCAAGATGGTACGACCTTTCCTGAACAACTCAGGAATGTATTCCCAGATTAACAGTGCGTTGCCAATTATACTGAAAATCCTGTAACATTTAATTTTCTTGATTACCTTGAGTAGTACCCTATAAAGGCCAGAAGCTGCATCTTCATTCATTCTCTTTACTGCCAGATCAATTTCTGTCTCGAGCATACAACATTCGGAATCATTATCTTCACTTTCGTGAAAATTATACACATCCTGAGTAGAAAGATGTCCTATCCCTACTGTATGGGAGTAAAATTCAAACATTTCTGAGTGTGGAATTTTACACTGTTCACCCTCTGTAATGGCCATAACCTTCCGAACTGTCGTCCTTCTCCTGGAATACTAGTAATGGTGAATAAGATCGTGCTGTTGAAACGTTTACCACGACGTTACGGACTGGTACACTGAGCATATTGGGACTGATTGCCTCACCCTTGCATTTTGTGGGAGCGCTTCGGAAAAATTCAGGGAGTTGGTTAAGAAAGTCTTCAAATATATTGGGTTCTCATTTCTGTCTTGGCTACGAAATGATTTTCCAAAAGTATTAAAACATAAGCAACCGATCTGAAGTTCGGTTTATCATCTGGTATACTATCTGATGTTAATATGGATTCATTTGTTCCATATCGCTCCGTAATTGCTTTCCTGTCGACACCAGGATGTATGCGGGCGATATTGGCACAATGAAGACATATTGTGTAATTTCGTAACTTTACCTGAGTATTAGGTTAATTTTTCTTCGTGGTTAAGTGGCCCCAGTGATTAGATCTCGAGTGAGGGTGGCAGAGTCAATTCATCGTCATCTGGCGATACATAACACGGGCAAAAAACCTTCCCAGCTTGGTACTAATACCAGCATTAAAAGTGACGTAGATGGTCCTAACAGTGTATGAGGCCGATTTTGTTTTGATCAGATGTTTCTAAAGACAGTTTATTGCGGTGTAATTTGGAGATACGGATGCGTAAGCCATTTGCATGTTTGAAATTCCGGTTACACTGTGAGCAGTGCGCAAATATAACATTTCTCTCTCCAATTAAGGTGGAGTGCTATTACTGAGCACAGTGAAATATTTCATGTAAATCATATCTAATCAAAGTAAAAGAATAATTCACGAAGTTGATTTCGAACAAATATATAAAAAGTGATGTTGAATTACTGTAGGGTCTACGCATGAAAAAGCCTATTGATTAATATTTAATATTAAAATCTGTATTCCATGGTAACCATTTCATACATGTTGTAAATTTTATTTATACTTGATACCGTAGCCGTGTTGAAACGCCGGATCCCGTGAGATCTCTGAAGTTAAGCAGCATTGGGCTTGGTCAAGATTCGGATGGGTTTCCACCCGCTGTTGGTTGGGAGTAAGGGAATAGAGGAGCGGAAAGGAACTGGCCACCCTACCGCACGTAAACTCCGACTCAGGCACACCTCTGCGGAGGTTTGGACCTGCCTTCGGACAGAATACACCTTTACCTATTGCTATAAAAGCACGAGTTGCCATGTGGAAGGAGAGAACTAGTAGTTTGTCTGAATGGATGGAACCAAAGGAATCTCTACCTCCTGGCCACACAGGGAACTGGCCAATCTGGAAGTCCCTGAACAGACTGCGAGCTGAAGTTGCAAGAACAAGGGACTATTTATACACTGGTATGTGGCATTTTCCGAACAAGACAGTTCTATGTGATTATGGCGAATTTCAAAACAATACAGCATCTCTTATGCTAATCGTTGTGCCCATCCAGTTGTACAATGAGTGACTTGACTCAAGCTAATTCAAGAGCTCTCGAAGTGGCTACGTTTTGGGCGGGAACTGTTTGAAGTCACTTGATGAATACATATTCGTATACTTGTGTCCATTTTATGCTTCTTTTTCTTTAAGTTTTCATGTTTCAAATTCTGTACTTCTCACACGAATAAATAAATAAATAAATAAATAAATAAATAAATAAATAAATAAATATAAAATGAGCAAAATAATGAATAAAAATTGATTACTTAGCCGATAACATCAGAAGTAAATGAAGTCAACTTAGAATGTGGAAAACAATAAACTAGGAGTCAAACTTAAAACTATTGACCGAGATAGGCACGACATACGGGTCGTATATCCGCGCGCTTGCATTTGGGAGATGGAGAGTTCGAGCTCCACCGTCAGAAGCCCTGGAGATGATTTTACGTGGTTTCCCATTTGCACCAATGTTTAAAAATGTACGCGAAAGGTTAATTTCAGTTATCAAACCTTACGAATCAATGGTTGTAAACCATCATTACGGACAAAATGTCTCTATCGGTGTTTAGTAAATTACAAGCTTAGAAGGACCAAGCTGTAGCTTCGGACATTGGTAAGAACTTCGGATACATGAAATGTTGATTCACGTCTATGATTTTCTTCGTACCAAGCAAATAAGCTTTGACAATATGAGGCTATATCAGAGTTTCAACTGCACATTTAACGTATTTGAGACCAATGAAGACAACGCAATCCACAGTAAAGCTTTCCGAAGTAAACTATATTAGTGCTGATTCTGCGATACAGCTATGACTGCATTCGGAATGAGAAGATGAAGTAAAATATACTACACCAGGAGGAGACAGTGGCGGCTCGTGAAGTTTCGTATAGGAGGGTCACGTTATGGTTCAAGTACAGACACGGATAATATAAGCCTAAGGTACTCACACATGCTAGTATAAACAATAAAAGACTATGTGTCAGAACACAGCAAAGTTAATTCTTATGTCAGATACACATCCCTTCTTTAGCTGTAAGGACCGAGCTCGATAGATGCAGTCGCTTAAGTGCGACCAGTATCCAGTATTCGGGAGATAGTGGGTTCGAACCCCACTGTCGGCAGCCCTGAAGATGGTTTTCTGTGGTTTCCATTTTCACACCAGGCTGTACCTTACTGAAGGCCACGGTCGCTTCCTTCCCTCTCCTAGCCATTTCCCTTTCCTGTCCCATCGTCGCCATAAGACCTACCTGTGTCCCTGCGACGTAAAATAACTTGTAAAATAGAAAATTAAAAAAAACTTTAGCTGTAGCAAATCTCTGGATCATAGTCTGCGCATTTTACACCTCTGTTGTCATTGCGTTTATCTTACCACAGCAGTCAGGTACGGTTGTGGTATTATTTTCAACAAGACCACATTCGGAAATACAAGTCAGTGAACTGTGTAGCCATTTTTTTTCAGAGAACTGCTGCTACCCTTCTCGTCACAGTTTGCTTGTGACCAAGGTTCTCTAATCACAGCAGGCCTCTTCGCCAAGGAACATAGCCAGCGGCAACGTTTGGACAGCATGTACTGTAAACGTCTGCTCTACGGTCACATGGGAGGGTGTGACCGGAGCTGATATATATGATTTTACGCTCTATCCTAAAGCCAGATTTCTCAGTTTAGAAGTAATAGTCACCTTCCTTATGAGCTTAAAACCTGTGTGCTGTGTATAATGTATTGAGAAGTAGTGTTGGCTACTGAATGCATGATTCGAAGCAGTGTATCGATTCATTCAAGTGTCCGAGTGAATCGATTCACAGGAACGGCGAGCTCATGGCACACGATTCAGCCTACTCCCAGCGGACAGTGATGAGTGGTGCACCCACTGGACGCTGACGGGGAGCCGAGCTTCCGCTGCAGCGAGACAGTGAATCATGGCACATCGAAAGAATCGTGAACGAGCGCGGCTCAGTGAGACACATGATACACACGGCTCCTTATCGGCTCACTGGACACTGGCGGGTGGCGGAGAGCCGAGCTTCCACTGCAGCGAGACATAAAGTGAGCCATGGCACACCGAAAGAATCGTGAACGAGCACGGCTCAATGAGACACAAGATACACACGGCTCCTTATTGACACGCTGGACAGTGGACACTGGCGGAGAGCCGGGCTTCCTCGGAAGCAATACATACATAGCCATGGTACACTGAAAGAATCGTACGCTAAACGGACTCCCGAGCTCAGCTCATTTGAAAATAATACCCACTTGCATTCACTGTCCTCTTCTTAAAGGGAGGTTTAAATAATAGATGGATTTATTTTCAGTGTTAAAAAGGTAGTAAAAACATAATTCTAAAGTAGCTAGTAAGTAGGTAGGGTATTAGGTTATACTATTTATTAGTTTAATGATTCTTAGTATTATAACTTAGTAGACATTTGGCAATTAATTAAAGTCGACTCTAGCCTGCCCTATGACTATAAGTCATTCTCATGACCATTCAAAAATACCTGTTTTATATTGGGAAGAACGGCTCAGTATTGTCTCAGTTCGTATGTCACATCGTTGCACAAGACTTCAATAATATGTGGACAGTAAGTGAGCCAACTGACGCAATAACTTAACCAACAGTATGTTGAATCAGAAAACCGATGGGCTACTCTACATCTCGGGTAGCCTATACAAAATATGACGATTTAAAAAAATCCTCTGCTGATAGAAAAATACAGTACATATTTTCAAAAATGACTTAGCGAGTTGGACGTGCAGTTAGTATCGCGTAGCTATGTGCTTGCATTCAGGGGTTGATGGGTTCGAATCCCACCGTCGGCAGCCGTTAATATGGTTTTCCATAGTTTCCCATTTTTACACCAGGAAATCCTGGGACTGTACTTTAATTAAGGCCATGGTTGCTACCTTCCTAATCCAGGACATTTCCCATCCTGCGTCGACGGAAACCTTCGATGTATTAGAGTGACTAGCATGTTTTTCTAAGAAAGCATAGTATGAAGATCAGATGGCAGCTGCGAGTACTGAATGTTGCTGCTGTCTTACCATTACATACTACACAGATGCAGTAGGAGCGGTGACTCTAATGTGCCCTGAATCGGATCACTGTATCGATTCAGTGACGTGAACGGAATCAAATGAATCGATTCAGTAAAATGAATCGAATGTCCCATCACTACTGAGTAGTAACAAATGAAATAATGTTGTTTATTCGGAGAGCACGTGACTCTGTAGCCTTATGCGCAAGCCGCCACTGGAAGGATGATTTGGGACGTTTGTGCGCTATTGTAAAATTATTACCCAGCTCTTTTTTAAGGGGTCAAACATCAAGGATATCAGGTTCAAGTTATCAAAAAGTGTTGACTACGAATTTTTTTTGATACCTGTTTGAGATGGTCTGCGCTTCACACCCGGCTCTTCCAGGAATTTAGTACTGATGCAAAGGGTCCAATTGAGGTTCGCAGCGTTATAGCTGACGGGACGAGTGGGTTCAGCTCTCCTTGCAGTGGGATTCTGAAATTTAACTCCAAACGCATTTGGCAACCTTTCTTCACACTGAGATTGCAATATGCAGTTCAGAACATAAAAATACAGGACGAGCCGTCAAGTTACGTAACAGCACCAGTAATCCCAGCTATCTACCGAGCGAGACTTACGTACCAGACGTTTCTAGATGCCCAGCCGGAGGGAGGGGAGGCTATTTAAGTCGAGGCACAACAATCACTTTCGTAATTGATTTTATTTGGCGGGGGAGACTGATTACATTGTCACAGTGACAAGGTATACTGCAATACATTCAAAACGTCCTCAAATTGTACAGGAGGTACAAACAACAGCAACAAGGCGGTTCAACCCGGAAGAACCACTAAATGATCAAAGCTTAGATGTTATCGCATTGTCCACCATTGCTATCAGCAGTCTTCAAACCACATTTCTAATTCTCACCGGACGGAGCTGCCGGTACTGGAACAGAAACAAATGATCAAAGATCAATACATTTCTGACACACCTATGTAAATTGAATACATTCCGGAGAGAGCGCTATCAGAAATTTGAAACGTTTCTTAACGTCTTTTCACTCCGGTGGTGCGTTGGTTAAAGAGAGCCCATTTGAAAGGATGTCGGTGTCAGATTACTAAAAGTATAAAATGACGAGTGAAATTTTACAAAACGCAGAGTCGAGAGATATTTGCACCATTCTTCCCGCTCAAGCCACAAGAGTAAAACCGAGTAATACGGTTATGTCTCGCTACATCCAAGACGAAAGGCGAGCTGACATTTTCCATTCTTTACAATTGTATATGCAACAAAAACCATTGATTGATAACAAGTAAGAGTTCCGAGAACCGTGTGCTTGCTATCACTATCAGATATCGGGCAAATTTGTTATCTTGCTGCCTGTAGCATTAAATATCAGACGTTAAGAGCAAAATGACCATAAACATAGACTCAGTGGTTGATAATGAAAACGTAATACGTTGTTAATCTCTTTAGACTGTACAAGAGTGTGCCTCTGTTTCATAGTTCAATGTCATGCTTTCCCGATGCATGTTTAAACTTGTTCGAATTTACCGCTACCACATTCCTTTACACCGACTTACTCTTAAGAAAACGGACAAGTCTAAACATGCATGATGACGTCATCACTGCAGCACGTGCTTACTCTAGCTTTCCCGATGCGTGATTAAACTTGTTCGAATTTACCGCCACCACATAGAGTGCAGCAGCGAGGTAAGCGATGTAAGATGGCGGTAGCTAAAGATGTCAGCACGGTGCTCTGTTGATTAAAGATGGCTGCTTGTCAAAAAGATTTTTTCAAGTTATCCGCCACCACATAGAGTGCAGCACTGTTCTCTCTGGATTAAAGATGGCGGATGACAGCTTGTCAAATAGATTTTTTGTTTCAAAGGTAAGTAGCTAAAGAGGGCAGCACTAAGGTTAGCAATGCAAGATGGTGGATGACAGCTGTGACGTAAAATATTACCCGCAAGATAGCACCACGATGCTCTTTTCATTAAAGATGGCAGCTTGTTAAATAGAATATTTCAAATTAACCGCCTCAAAGGTAAGTAGCTAAAGAGGGCAGCACTGTTCTCTCTGGATTAAAGATGGCAGCTTGTCGAAAAGAATTTTTCAAATTAACCGCCTCAAAGGTAAGTAGCTAAAGAGGGCAGCACTGTTCTCTCTGGATTAAAGATGGCTGCTTGTCGAAAAGAATTTTTTCAAATTATCCGCCACCACAAAGAGGGCAGCACGGTGCTCTCTTGATTAAAGATGGTGGATGACAGCTGAAGAGCGAGTAGAATTTGTTTCCAAATAAGAGCACGTAGAATTTGCCGCCACCACATAGAGTGCAGCACTGTTCTCTCTAGATTAAAGATGGTGGATGACAGAAAAGCGCATAGGTTTGTAAAGCACGTGGAATTTGCTGCCACCACATAGAGTGCAGCACTGTTCTCTCTAGATTAAAGATGGCGGATGACAGCTGTCAGAAAAGCACATGGGTTTGTAAAGCACGTGGAATTTACCGCCACCACATAGAGTGCAGCACTGTTCTCTCTGGATTAAAGATGGCGGATGACAGCTGACGAAATTGCCCGCATGATAGCAGCACAGTGCTCTATTGATTAAAGATGGCGGATGACAGCTGTCAAAAAAGCACGTGGCTTTGTTTCCCAACAAGAGCACATAGAATTTTTCAAATTGCCGCCACCACATTTCAAAGGTATCTAGCTAAAGAGTACAGCAC
Organism: Anabrus simplex; assembly: GCF_040414725.1. Lineage (NCBI taxonomy): Eukaryota > Metazoa > Arthropoda > Insecta > Orthoptera > Tettigoniidae > Anabrus > Anabrus simplex. Next base: position 41,172,567 of record NC_090266.1, on the reverse strand, counting down.
TGTGCTCTGTTGATTAAAGATGGCGGATGACGGCTGTCAAAAAAGCGCGTGAGTTTGTTTCCAAACAAGAGCATGTAGAATTTTTCAATTTGCCGCCACCACATAGAGGGCAGCACGGTGCTCTCTTGATTAAAGATGACTGCTGTCATGTGGAATTGCCTGCCACCACATTTCAAAGGTAACTAGCTAAAGAGTGTAGCACGGTGCTCAAAGATGGCTGCTGTCAAAAAAGCATTTTTTCAAATTATCCGCCACCACATTTCAAAGGTAAGTAGCTAAAGAGGGCAGCACTGTGCTCTATGGATTAAAGATGGCGGTTGACAGCTGTCAAAAAAGCACGTGGCTGTCAAAAAGCACGTGGATTTGTTTATCTCGAGCTAGTGAGGTTAAGTTGGTAGCACTAAGGTTTAGGCCCGCCAAGATGGCAGCACTGCCGATGACAGGTGACGAAAGAGGGCAGCACAGCGCTCTGTAGTTTAAAGATGGCGGATGACAGCTGTCAAAAAGCACGTGGCTGTCAAAAAGCACGTGGCTTTGTTTATCTCGAGCTAGTTAGGTTAAGTTGGTACCACCGAGGTTTATTCCCGTCAAGATGGCAGTACTGAGGTTAGCGATGCGTTGTTGTCTGTCAAAAAGCACGTGGCTGTCAAAAAACACGTGGCTTTGTTTACCTCATGCTAGTTAGGTTAAGTTGGCACTACTGGGGTTTAGGCCCGTCAAGATGGTAGTACTGAGGTTTGCGATGCGTTGTTGTCTGTCAAAAAGCACGTGGCTTTGTTTACAAATCTGTCAAAAAGCACGTGGTTGTCAAAAAGCACGTGGCTTTGGTTACCTCGCGCTAGTTAGGTTAAGTTGGCACTACTGAGGTTTAGGCCCGCCAAGATGGCAGTACTGAGGTTAGCGATGCGTTGTTGTCTGTCAAGAAGCACGTGGCTGTCAAAAAACACGTGGCTTTGTTTACCTCATGCTAGTGAGGTTAAGTTGGCACTAGTGAGGTTTAGGCCCGTCAAGATGGCAGCAGTGAGGTTAGCGTTGCGTTGTTGTCGATGACAGCTGTCAAAAAGCACGTGGCTTTGTTTACAAATTCAAATCTCGCGCCAAAATTCAAATTTCCCGCCAAAATTCAAATTTCCCGCGGGCGGCGGCGGAGGAGGCGGCGGGAGGAGGAGGAGGAGGCGCCCGAACTCTCCCATTATACTACTAATCTGCAACTGGAGAAGTATTGAGTCTGTTGATTAACAAACCAAATGAATTTAATATTTTGATGCTATTTTTCTACACGAGAAAAGAGATGGTACACAGCCATATGACAAGTCTAGAGAGAGTGCTTTGCGGAGAAAGTTTCTGAAATATGCTTGCTTTCTGTCTGATGGAATTTCAAAGGCATTCCTCATTCTTGCCATCCAAGCACACGGCTAACGCAGAAGAGTTCTGTATCCAGCTGAAGAAATTGTACCATAACATGCTATGAAAAAGTCCATGACTAGGGAACTGGAAATGTGTATTGAATTGATTGCATAGAGAAAGTGTAAAACTTATAAATAATGGCACGTAGCCTCTGCAGAGCCCTGGCGCAGGTCTTTCGAGCAGACGCCCTATGGGCCATCTGCTTGTCTGTGAGAATGGTGAACCTACCTGGCGCTTAAGTTGGTACAAATATCCAGTCCTCGAGACAAAAGAGTTAACCAATGAAATTTAAAATCCCCGGCCAGGCCGGGAATCGAACACGGGAACCTCTGGAACAAAGGCCAGCATGGTAACCATTCAGTCATGGAGCCGAGCAATGTAAGAGTAGGATATCGACGAATGAAATCTATGTAGGCCTAATCAAAATATTTCCAGCGTTACTGACACCACCAACAGCTCAGCCGTCGCATTGAGTCCCGGTGCAAGATGCGGAGAACCTTCGTGACCGTATCGATGCTAACGAAGAGCATTTTAAGAATTTCATGTAAGAAAGAGTTTCATGTGGTATGCTGGCACGTTCTGTTCCTTTGTATTTCCCATTTTTAATCTACCATGCAGATTTGTAGGAAATGAGTGCTAACATAGAAATAAAATATTTCCGGTCCCACATCCAAATAACATATTTTCTTCTTCTAGACATGAGGAATGTATCCTGGAACTTTGGTCTGCCTTATCGTTACATCCTGTATAAACGATACAGAAGTATCAAAACCCTAATATATTAACATACTGTTCGTGTTAGTAAGTGAGGATCGGTACAGCATAACACATTCAAAAATTCGATTTTTCAATGTATTTTTAAACTTATAACCCCACTTTTCCAGTTATTTTTGGTGAAAGAATTATTTAAATATCTCCACTAGTTTAGGAGTTACGATTTAACGAGCTGTATTTTTCAAATCCGCTTCCCTGCTAGCTCCTAAATTATACGGTGAATTACAGTATTTCTTTCCTCTCATGTTCTTAGTGATAGAGTCTATGAAACAAAGGACCAAAATCATGTGCTTAGGATCGATAATCGATAATTGTTGAGAATTTATTTATCTAATTGCAAAAAGTTGACCAAAATATGTAATACTTGTAACACAAAATTAAAACTACTAATTTTGCAAATATAATTCTGGAAGTGGTCGGTTTTGCAGCTTTAACTATAAACAGTACATTTATAAAAAGCAAAACACTAATAGGTTGATAAATGGCCCAGATATGAAGGAAATGGTGAGCACCAACATAGAAAGAGCGGCCATTTTGAATAATAAATTAGGCAGTTGTCCGCCTCTGAGGTGCGGTGGTTAGTGTGATTGACGGCCACCCCAGGAGGCCCGTGTTCGATTCCCGGCTCTGCCACGAAATTTGAAAAGTTGTACGAGGACTGGAACGCGGTCCACTCAGCCTCGGGAGGTCAAGTGTGTAGACAGGGGGGTTTCGATTCCCACCTCACCCATCCTCGAAGTGGTTTTCCACTTCTCTTCCAGGCAAATGCTGAGATGGTACCTAACTTAAGGCAACGGCCGCTTCCTTGTCGAACCCTTCCAATCTTCCCATCCCCACAAAGTCTCTGTTCAGCATAGCAAGTGAGGCCGCCTGGGGAGGTACAGGTCATCCTCCCCTGTTGTATCCCCGACCCAAAGTCTCCTGCTCCAGGACACTGCTCTTGCAGCGATAGAGGTGTGATCTCTCGCTGAGTCCGAAAGAGAAACCAACCCTGGAGAATAAGCGGTTTAACAAAAATACCTAGCGATTTTGATAATGCCAACATGAATAATTCTGAGATAGGTGCTTGCATAGTAAACATGTAACTATGGTATGTTTCATTGCTTGCATAGAGCAGGAGCTGAGGTAAAATATATTTAAAATTCCCACATTTTGAAGGTTGTTTACTGTACCGATCCCCTTACAAGATTTTAGTACAAACTGTTTTGTGTGACTTTAAAATAGTAGTCTCTCTATACTTCTTTTGTTTTTTTGCTAGGGGCTTTACGTCGCACGGACACAGATAGGTCTCATGGCGACGATGGGATAGGAAAGGCCTAGGAGTTGGAAGGAAGCGGCCGTGGCCTTAATTAAGGTACAGCCCCAGCATTTGCCTGGTGTGAAAATGGGAAACCACGGAAAACCATCTTCAGGGCTGCCGATAGTGGGATTCGAACCTACTATCTCCCGGATGCAAACTCACAGCCGCGCGCCTCTACGCGCACGGCCAACTAGCCCGGTCTCTCTCTCTATACTTCTAGAGTACACAAGGCTAACTGTTCACAGCTTACTACAGGTCATTCCACATTAAGGCCGGCTCCATGGCTAAATGGTTAAAGTGCTAGCCTTTGATGACAGGGATCCCGGGTTCGATTCCCGGCAGGGTCGGGAATTTTAACCATCATTGGTTAATTTCGCTGGCGCGAGGGCTGGGTGTATGTGTCGTCTTCATCATCGTCTCATTCTCATAACGATGCGCAGGTCGCCTACCGGCGTCAAATCAAAAGACCTGCTGCACCTGGCGAGCCGAACATGCCCTCGGACACTCCCGGCACTAAAAGCCACGCGCCATTTCATTCAGTATTGCTCACAATGCTGCCATATCGAACGGTTCTGCTCAACAGCATCAGCGGCAGGAACATTTTTGAAACTCAGTTCAAAATGAAAGGAGGAAGAAACTAAGATGTAAATTAATTTTATCAACTCAAGGGGACAGTTTGTTTAGTGGGAGCTCATTTTAGCTTCCAGGGCAAAGTGGTGCTACATAATTTTTGAAATCACTATTCAAGTTCATGACAAAAGGGAGACGAAACTAAGCTGCATTTTTATTTATTTAGGATACAGAAATAGACAATAGACTCGGGGGCTCGGGGATGCCCAGACAACAGCGGGTATCGCCCCACGACAAGAATGGAAAAAATGAAATGCGCTTGAGTAACAATAGCTCAATAACAAAACCAGACAGAGAACGAATATCTGCATCAGTGCAAGTCAAGGCGTGATGTACCGCTGCATACCACAACATGAAAATCTTCAGTAACATCTAAGAGAATATTACAAAAAAAAAAAAAAAGAAAACAGAGATAACTCCTCTTCAACAGTGATAAGCTGCCGGCGATTCACAGCGTCACATGTACCAGAGCAACTCAGAAAGAAGGCAACAAAGCGATGGCTTTTCTTCCTCCCTGTGAATGTATTTATGAAATATAGGATTTATTAAATAAGTCACAGGCGCAAAAATGCCTAATCCTTTTTCATTCTTTCATAATACAATATAAATTACATTCCTTAATCACGAGGAATTATGTGTGTCTAAGAGGGGGTGTGTTCACTCATTGTAGGTTCAGAAGAGTCTTTTCTTAACGTGGAATGGTATATAGCTATTTTTCAGCTATTAATAGTAGCACAACCGTTCCGTTTACGGTAAGATAATTGACCACTCAGACAAGTTTCACTGAAACCCACTCAGTTCCTTTGTCAGAGACACACGGAGTGAGGGACACCTGGCAGTAAGTCACCTATCACATTTAATCGCATGTGTTCCTAACGAACTTGGTCGGCCTCTTCTGCCTCACCTAGCAGTCGGAGCCATACACTTCCCACGTAAGCTTTATGGTCGCTCAAGACACCCTCAGCGATCGCCAACACTGATGCGGTGCTTGGTATCGGCTGCTGCTGATAGCGATGATAATGATAATGATGATGATGATAAAGAGGTGCAGGGGCAGGAGAAGAACTCTATTCAAAGGAACGGAATATATACTTCTACAATTTTAAATCTGAGGTAGGCTAAGAAGTGAAGAAACAGATAAAAAAGAGACAATATTGTGTAATTGTACTAACTGCTACGTCCACTCTCCACCAAAGACGTGCTTGGCGAAGACAGATAACATTACGTCCTTTTGTTTGGGTTCCATGTATCAAGTTAACATTTGGACTTCCAACAGACATTACGCTTCTCAGGTCGTATCGAGTACATGTCGTGCATGCCGAGAAGCTATGAAATAGGGAACGAACTAACTGGACAGCGGTAAGAATTTCGCATCTGACGCTCTACTGTTGAGCTATGGTGAATTTATGGCTGGGTTCTGAGCTACCGCTAGCTGTCGGGCCATCGTTGACGGGTAGTTTTCATATAATTGCAGCAGTAATGCCATCTAGAGGAGATAAGTGGCAACAGAAGAGACAAAGCACACCTCAGTCACTGTAATGTTATCGTCGGTAAGTTTTAGGTACTCAGAACGACGTAGGCCACCACATTTTGTGTACTTCCAACTCAGCGGTACTAATTACTTCCACCCTCTCTTTTATGTTTCGCTTTTCCCTTCGAGTGGTCATTCCTTCATATTTTTTCTTCTCCATTTGACAGTCTTCTTCATTATCTTCGTTTTTTTAATCTTTTTCAGCCCATAAGAGAATCACTAGAACAACAACCAAAACCATCTCCAGCTAGTTCGTTGAAATTATCACGACTAAAATAATATATCCACGGCAGCGATGCTCGCCGTTGATGGACTTGGCAATACATCTACATTCTTCAATATCTCTATTATTATAGCTTGAAATATAAGAATGTATCAGATATAAAATACTGAAAAATGGAGTTATTATTATTATTATTATTATTATTATTATTATTATTATTATTATTATCATTATTATGTCTGGTTCCATGGATAGATGGTTAGAATGATGGGCGTTGGTCTAGAGCAGGGATGGCGGACCTTTTCCAGCTAGTGTGCCATTTTAGGTATGGATTATTATTCTCAGCTGTTTACTGTGCCACTTGTTATTTTCGTTTGTAATGGATACAACCCCGCCCCTACTCACCATCGCCACCACTGACTTCCATCCCTAATTACAAATTGTGTTTCATAATATGTTTCATGGTCGTATTTTGCGAATACCGCAAAAATACTTAGTAGCTTTGTCATTTATGTTAGGTTCATAACTTGTCTTCACAACGTTCACTGTAGAAAATATCTGCTTGTAGGTGTATGATGACCCAAACAAAGTAAGTAGCGTTGTAGCAAGTTTTTTCATCGCCGAAAACTTTTGTGGCAGACTGTTCTACTGTTCAAGTATTAAGTTCTCCGGCTTCTGGTGAGAGTATTCACCATCCACAGCACACTCGATTTTCACTAATGCTTCATCAAGTTGTACGAACTTTTTCACCCATACATGCTTTCTTAAAATTCAGTCAACTCCATTTTTAAACTGTCCATATCTAACCACTCAAAAAAAAAAAAGACTAATTTGTGCAATATGAGGTTTTGAAATAAAGTGCGATACTTTCTCCATATCTCGAAATTGGGATGCCCTAAATGCAGATCAATAGCGACTGACTGATTGCAAAGATTGGGCTGGGAAAACTTGGGAGTAAGGAGACCAGATGATTTACTAAGTAGTATGTCCGAGCAGTCAGTGGAGAGATGGCGTGGAATGACATTTAGTAGACGAATTACCTTGAGTGGAGATTTTAAAAGTAGGAAAGTCATAATATGAAGATGACGTTGGAATTCAAGTGGACATATTGGGCAAATATTCATTTTCAGGACGAAGGGTACCGTAGGTGATTGGAATAATTTATCAGGGGTAATATTCGATAAATTTCGAAATTCTTTTAAAATCACTACAGAAAAGCCTACGAAACCCGCTGATAGGTAACCTGCCACGTGGGTAACTGCCCTTACTGGAGATCATTGATGGCTGACTGATATTTTGTTAACAAGGAAACCATTCTCTTTCACTGCGAATCAGTTAATTTTACTTCTTGTCGTTTTTTCAGTCTGTCAAATGCGTAATTAAACTCCTAGGGCACTATAACATACCTGTAAAGAAATATATTAGTAAAAGAATGACATGTTTCATTCTACAAGTGTGAATGCTGAAGTGCGTTATTTTCACCTTAGTAGAGATTAGAAAGCTATCAGCTGCTCAGTTTTCACGCTCTTTATCTCCAGCGCCCGAGCAATGTGTAGCAATGTAACTATCTTTAGCGGTAGAATCATACCTGCCCCGAGTAATGAGCCGCTGCCTAATATGATTTCATTTGGAACAGAGAGGTAGGCTATAACTTAACCCATATTCCAGACGTACTTCGAGTCGGAATGACCTCCATTGGCATTGATTACGAGCTAAAGGAAATAGTGTGAAGTGTTGTTTTGCCAACATTTGAATTAATTTGGTCGCGTGAAGAGGATTCGCTAAGCTAAAAATTTGTTCAACAGTATGAGGGCCCTATTCACCAGTAGATATCTCAACCTTCAGCTATGTTTTCCCTCTCCTGTGTGGACGCTCAGTCGTTTGCTGGCGAGACGGACTGAAGCTTTCGAAATGTATTTGTACAGAAGAATGCTTCGAATATCCTGGATAGAAAGGAAGACCAATGAGGAAGTCTTCAAGTCGTTAAATATGAAAAGAGAGCTTCTAACATTCGTCAAGGAACGAAAACTCAGGTGCATCATGAGAGGTGAAAGGTATGAACTACTGCAGCTCTTCATCGATGGAAAAATTGAAAGAAAACGATCTCTTAGGAGAAATTTCTGCCATATATACCTGTAAAATAGGAACAAAATAATGGGTCCACCTGTTCAATACAAAACAATGCTATAATATTAATTACAACATTTAATTATTAAATAGAACCGGTTTCAACGCTTATTCCGCGTCATCTTCAGCCAAAAAACTTTGAAAACTGGCATATTTTGTTCCTATTTTATTCTCAGTTCAATACGGATATATAATTAAGTTTTTAAACAAACTTAATAGACCTGTGCCGTTGGTATGGAGGACGTCCATCGAAATCTTTCAAGCCACTGTTCTGAGAGTTATCATAATCAATTATATCGCCAACCTTCCTAGGGAGACGGCGTCCTAAGTAGAAGGAAAGGAAGAAGAAGAGGAAACAGAATCGAAGAGGCGGGATTCTTCATCTGTGTGTGAGGTTAGTTTGGTTGACACTTTCCTTTTCTTTTTTTTGCGATATGTGTTTCTATTACCTCGCTGATGTTTTATGACTTGTATTTATTTTCGATGAGTAAAATTTGAAGATCTCTGTGTGTATGTGTGAAATGGTGGGAGCTGTCATATGCTTGTTCTCGGAAGGCTGAATGCTGGTTGTAGCCAACAGCACTCTTGAGTTATTTGTATCTGGTGTGTCCTCAGTATGTGGCGTTGCAGTTTGGTTCTTGACATTTGAGTTCATAAATTCCTGATTTGTGGAACAGAACTTTTGTTTAGAGTGCAAATTTTGATATGTGTTTGTAGCATTCTGAAAGCTATTTTTAGACCTTGTACGTGTTCTTGCTCACGTACTTGAGTACTATGTTTCATAGTCTGTATTTCGTTTTCGAAATATGTTGTGCCATTCGGGTGGTCGAATTCGTTGTCTACTGAGAGAGCTTCCTGTCTATTTAGTATGGCAGGTTGTCGGCTTTCCCACGGATTGTGATGTCTAAATAACTGATTTTCTTGAGAGTTTTTGTTTCCCTAGTGAATTTGATTGATTTATGTAAACAATTCAGGTATTTTAAAAAGTAGGCCTACAAGGCCAACGCGTATGTGATGTCACTGTCATACACGTGTCTACTCCAGTGTAAAATCCCTTGAGATAGTTGGTTGGTTATGAAATTGTTTTGAGCGGGGAGGGGGGGGGGGGGCGCACCTGTAGCTTGCATCGGGAGATAGTGGGTTCGAACCAAACTCTCCAGTCATGAAGATGTTCTTCCGTGGTTTCGCATTTTCACTTAATAAAGGCCACGGCCACTTCCTTCCCACTTCTAGCCCTTTCTTACCCCATCGTCGCCATAACACCTGTCTGTGTCGACGCGACGTAAAGCAGATTGTAGAAAAAATCTATCTTACGTAAGAATACATTCGCTAGTATTCCTGAAAATGGTGAGCCCATGGTTAACCGTTATTTTGATAGTAGTTTTTGTCGCTGAATGCACTGCTTTGGCTGAGGGTTGTTCTTATAAGTTCAACAAATTTATTTGTTTCTTGAAACGGATTGTTGGCTTTTAGGTGGTTTCCTACAAATTTAACTGATTCTTCTATTCACACATTAATGCAGGTCTACATATTGGTTGTATCATTCTTGTGCTCTGTTATGTTTAGCTTATTTATTTAGTTAGGTTTAAGGTGTTTTCCATCGACCAAACCAAACTGCAGCGCCATATAATTACACAGGCCAAACAAAACGCAATGTCTACATCAGACACAAGTAGACAAAACTGTTTTTAAATACAACGGAGAACACGTATCTGACAGGTCTCACCATTTCACAGACATAAAAACATACATTAAACTTGTATACATCGAAAATAAAAGTAAATCATTAAATACAAAGAACGCAATAGAAATACACATAACACAAAAAAGCCAACCAAACCAACCTTAACGATGATGTAACTGAAAAACTTCCCCTCTTCGCGCTACTAAGTTAATTCAAACTTTGCTAAAACAGCATTTCATACTATTTTCTTCAGCTCGTAGTTAATCTCACTGCAGGTTACTCTGACGCAAAGTACGTCTGGAATGTGGGTTAAGTTATATTTATCTCTACAAAATTCTATGCATTTAGGAAGCGGCTTGCTACTAGGTTGTAAGTTATTATTTTATCACTAAAATAGTCATACAAGGCAATTAATATTCTTTTTTTTTTTTTTGAATGTTTTCGTCACATTTGTTCATAGACTAAAAGAACCCATTTACTATCACTTACACGTTTACACAACGCAGTCGTTAAAAGTGATTTGACAGAAACCGAGGATATTTTTGCAGAACAAAACACATCATTCAGTTACCAATATATTTCTTTACGGGCATGTTGTAGCGTTCTAAGTGTTATATTTTGTGTTTGGCCAGACTAGAAAAACTTAAAAGTTATATACATGAAGTGAACAGTAGTACTATACATATGATTGGAGAACACTAATGAACTTATTAGTGTCAGAAAATTACACTATTTATTGAAAAACTGTTGTATCTCTTCACTATAAAACCGTTGGGCATCTTTTGAGATCTATGTAAGTAAGGTTAAAAATAAAGATTGAAAGAACAGGATATTGTAAATCAGTATTTATCATATAAAATAAATACAGAAATAATGTACAGCAATTATCTGCTCATCTTCTCATCAATCAATCAATCAATCAATCAATCAATCAATCAATCAATCAATCAATCAATCAATCAATCAATCAATCAATCAATCAATCAATCAATCAATCAATCAATCAATCAAACAATCAAACAAACAATCAATCAATCAATCATCACTGATCTTCATTTAAGTAGCAGATCCCCCATCAGTGTTTACCTAGTCTTCTCTTCAATCAATTCAAAGAATTCGGAAATTTATCGAACATCTCCTTCGGTAAATTATTCCAATGCTCAACTCCTCTTTCTATAAAGGAATAGTGGTGACAAGTGTAATGAATTAGTAACAAAGGATGCCTCCAATTTCAAGGTCAACAAGGAACAATTTGGCGACCTCGTAGAAACCGTCATACAACATCTCATTGACAATCCACAGCCTGTTTCCAGTCATTTGATCGGGTCAGGAATGGAATGAATGAGGCCCCCGTCTAGCGGCGAGTATAGGAAATGTGCCGGCTGCCGAAGCCTGTCGCACTCCTCTGAGGCAATGATTAATGATATGAAATTATATTGGAGAGGTTTGCTGGAATGAAAGATGACAGGGAAAACCGCTGTACCCGGAGAGAAACTTGTCCCGCCTTCGCTTTGTACAGCAGAAATCTCACATGGAGTGACCGCGATTTGAACCACGGTATCCACGGTGAGGGGCCGGCGCGATGCCGCTTGAGACACGGAGGCTTACAACATCTCATTCGCAACAGAGGTATTAGCTGCTAATAAACCCTGTCCATAACGAATAATAGTATTTATAAGTTACGTGTTATTCCAGAGTTATCAGAAAGAAGACTGATTTTCTTAGTTCAACGATGATTAAAGGTATCACTAATGATAGAACGAATCAGAAAATAGTACGAAAACATAGCATGCACATACCATAGTATTCCAGGTGGTTATTAAAAACGTTATTATTAACAATACGTACAATGCATACTGCATTGCTGTAACATGAAAAGCGTACCAAACAAAGCCACAGCCCATGATGATGTTATTCACCTGCATAATTCACAATACCCCGCTTGGTAATGCAAGGGTTAACCACCTGACCGAAGTGAATACCTGCTGTTGGCTGGTGGATGATATTACCTGATCAGAGATCATTTGGCTTGGCTTGGGTAACTCATCAAAACACCAAGCTTTAAGAAAACGACGTCATAGACAAGTGAATTCGTTACTAGTTTCTCACTAAGATGGCCGCGGTTGGAATCCTGCAATGCAACTGAAATTGTTGAAAAGAAATATCATGCTGCTGTGGCTCGGATTCCTCACGAAACTTGTGGTTACGATCACTTTATCAACAGACACACATATTACGATCCCACACTAACGAAGAACGCCTCCCATTTCAAGGTCGAGAAAGAACAACGTTGCTGTCATCGTAGAAACCGCCACACAACAGCCAGTTCGCAATAGAAATATTAGCTGCTAACAAGAAACCATGTCCATAGAAAAACTATGAATATTTTACCTTTGCGTGATATGAAGATAGCCGGCCACGCGGTCTAGGTTAGAGAGATTTTAGTTTAACGCGAAGCCCTGGGTTCGATTCCTCTTACCTAGATATGAGAGCTGGTTCGAGACTTACTTAGCCTATGTGAGAACAACTGAGATAACGTCTCCGTTACAGAAAGCCAACAACAAAGGCCATCACATTGGTCACGTGCATCCCGTAATCTGCAGGCCTTGGAACTGAGCAGCGCTCGCTTGTAAATCCGTAGAATTATTATTATTATTATTATTATTATTATTATTATTATTATTATTATTATTATTACGAGGCTACCCGTGGATCAGCAGAGGCGAAAGAAGGTGCCGGGATGAATGGGTCTAACTACAAAGTCAAAGTTAATTTAAAATTTTAACAAATATTTTCTTGAAACAAGAAAATTTAAACAACTTAGTGAAATAAAAATGACAGGAATTTAGAAACAAGACTTAGAAAGATCCAAGACTTCAGAATTTTAACACTTTTGGGCTACAAGCCCCTAGTTTTACAATTTTGAGCTCCTAGCTCAACTTTACAAAAGCACCAATTTGTTCAAAGGGCAGAAATCCCCTAATGCCTGGAGCACTTGCTCCCAAAATTGCAATATCAGGCCTCCCAGAGGCAAATTTACAACACTTGAAAAAGAGCTCAAGCTCTCTCAGTTCTCAAGCCTACTCCAGGCATCACAGTATGAAAATCCAATAATCACTGACCTTACAAGGCACTATTTACAAAAGCCATCTTATTACACAGAGATATCTAGTACCCAACCTACGGGGCCTTAGTGAAAAAGAACAGGTTCAATAAACGGCCCGAGCAAACCGGAATGGAGTCAAAGATTTAGCTCCACAAAAAATTTAAAAACCTATAGGGCACTTGGCCAACGACACAGGAGCTAATCCCAATCTACTGAGGTAGCGTGGATTGAAATCACTTTAATACATTGCAGAAACAAATGCGGTACCTCAAACCAAGATGAAGGGGAGCTCAAGAGGGTATATCACTCTCTATCCCCGGATTACTGTTCAAGATTTATGACATTTTTACATGAGCCGAACGGAGAATTACATTTTTCTTTGCTATTTGCTTTACGTCGCACCGACACAGATATGTCTTACGGCGACGATGGGATAGGAAAGGCCTAGGAATTGGAAGGAATCGGCCGTGGCCTTAATTAAGGTACAGCCCCGGCATTTGCCTGGTATGAAAATGGGAAACCACGGAAAACCATCTTCAGAGCTGCCGACAGTAGGGCTCGAACCCACTATCTCCCGATTACTGGATACTGGCCGCACTTAAGCGACTGCAGCTATCGAGATCGGTGAATTACATTTTAAGAAGTTGGTTACATAATAAAGTTTCGAACCTTTCCCTCGGGTTAAACTGCGGAGCTAGCAAAAGTGAAGATGTTAAGTGGCCATAACTTGTCGGAGTACTGCCGCCTGATGAAAGAGGCACCTCCCGCCTCCTGCTTGACACACACACACTTAGTCAGATGTTGATCTAATGGCCAAGAGACGTGAAAATTCGCAGTTTATAAACCCTCGGGGAAAGTTCGAGACCTTTCATGAATAATCAAGCCACACCCTCTCAATTTTATTTGTGAATGAAAAGGTTACACTCAAAATCGATGAAGAAAATTGGTTGAAAATTAATTACAGAAATTCTTGATTGGCTAAATTCAAAACTGGCGCAAAGAAAAGATAAATATTGCCAACCCAAAAATGAATGAACGAAATTTAGTAAAGATAAAACTTATGAATACAAAGTTTCTTCAAAAAGGTTCCTTCACTTCGCGCCAGGGTGCATGATCAAAGTTTGTCAGTAGTGACGTCTATGAGAGAATGTTCAAACTTCTTGATGAATGGAAAACAAGAACAAGTAGAAATTCGCACAGTTCACAATAACAAATTTTAGTGGTGCCATCTTCACGGAAAATTTATAAGTTGTTCCAGTTTCAAGTTCACGGTTTCTCCTGTAGAGGAGTACTTTAAGGCGCAAGATTTAAATGTGCGGCGTAGAGGTGTACCCCCGGTACAATTATTATTATTATTATTATTATTATTATTATTATTATTATTATTATTATTATGAGTTTGTTTTTCATGCGAAAAGGATTTGCCTCAGAATAGGAAGATGATCTTTAGAAGATGCAAACCTGAGGTGGTGCAGCTCTTTTCATGCACATCTCCAATGGATGTGAGCTCCATGTGCCATTTCAACCACATACCTGGCCTTGTTAAATTTCTGACAGCACCGGGAATCGAACCCGGGCCCCCGAGGGCGGAAGCTAATAGCAGGCGGACACACCACGGTGATTCTCTACGAGTTCTCGACGAGTGAACACTTTCCGTGCGGTAAACCTTTCACGGAGATCATCTTTTATAGCACGGTGACTGAATAGTGCGTATTTCACGTGTCTTGAATATTGCTCAGGGTCACAGTGCTAAGTAATTCCCTTTGTTGCGCAGATCACGTATCTTTCCCTGTATATTCGACACTTGTTTGCTTATAGCCAAGTTATCGTAAGTCCCTTTGTCCACTAAACACTTTAAAGAGAAGGGAACTGTAGCTATCTCCATCTTGCCCGAACTCTGAAATTAACATCCTAATTAGATTATTTCGATTACAAGAGGGAAAGTACAGTACTGTATTAGGATATCATTGGAAATACCTCACACCTAAAACTTACTGCTAATTGGGAATGAGGTTACAAGGATTAGAACCGGATACGTCACAAGAAACAGCAACCAATGGAAAATTACGTGGAGTATGAGATAGTGAAGTTCGACCCACCAGGAGATAGGGAGCACGTTGCCAGGGCTTAACCACACACAACTATCCTAGCTGGTATCAGAAAGGCGTAACTAAGATAGGACTCTTCATGGAACTGATATTAAACCTGGTGATATCTTATGTACACTAATGGAAGTCTGAACAAATAGAACAGGCCTCTAGTGAGTGATACAATTCACTGTCCTCTGATGAAAATTGACTTAGGAAATTGTCACTGCGCCCGTTTGTCAACCCTGGTAAGTACTGTGATACTTCAGGTGAAACAATGCAAACTATGGCTAGGCTAAGGAGGGGGAAATTTTGCAAGGAGCCGCACAGCACAACGCAAAGGCAAGTCGACTTTCGTTTTAGCATGAAAATAAACGGACGCTTCTACCTATACGTAACTGTTGATGTACGTTACGTCCAGTTTTACGTAGAATCTGAACCACAGGGATGTGATTTACATGTACACATACATCTTCATTATAGACTGTTATGCCTTTCAGCGTTCAGCCTGCAAAGCATCTGTGAATTTATCACACGCTGCCAGAATCCTCTATTTGTAACTAGTGGTGTGGCCTCGTTGAGTTCTATACCTCTTATCTTTAGGAACTGAGTCTAACCATTGCCGTCTTGGTCTCCCTCTATTTATCTTGCCCTACCTAACGGAGTCCATTATTCTCCTAGGTAACCTATCCTCCTCCATTCGCCTCACACGACCGCACCACCGAAGCTGGTTTAAGCGTGCAGCTTTATCCATTGAGTTCATTCCTAACTTAGCCTTTATCAACTCATTTCGAGTACCCTCCTGCTATTGTTCCAATCTGTTTGTACAAGCGATCATTCTTGCAACTTTCGTGTCTTTTAATTCTAACTTATGAATAAGATATCCTGAGTCTACCGAGCTTTCATTCCCGTTAAGCAAAGTTGGTCTGAAAAAGCTAGTTTTGTCGGGGAGCTACCTTCTGTCTTACAGAATACTGTGAACTTGCTGCATAGGTTTACTGCACCTTGATTCAATCTCACTTACTATACTGCTATCCTGCGAGAAAACACTTCTTAAATACATCAAATGATCTACCTGTTCCATCTTTGTATTCCCAAACTGACATTCAAATCTCTTAAGTTTCTTACCTACTGACATGACTTTAGTCATTACTCATTCCACCTGTTTTCAGGTTCCCACATATTAGATTCCAAGCTTTCAGCACAACCTGCCATCAGGACCAAATCATCAGCATAAGCCAAAATGCCTACTATATTTCCACCTAACTGAACCCCTCCCTGCCACTTTATACCGTTCAGTAGATGATACATGTAAACTATGAACAACAAAGGTCAAACATTACAGCCTTGTGTAACCCCTGTCAATTATCTCTGCTGACCAATAGTCAACATAAATACAACTGATCGCTCTTAATAGTCTGCCCTTAATACCATAGTCCCCCAGAATGGCTAATATTTTTCCCTTGGTACTCTGTCATACGCCTTCTCTACATCTACGAAATATAAACAGAACTTTATTCCACTCGTAGAATTTTTCAATTATCAGGCGCATATTTAAAATATGATCCTGATAGCCCCTCTCTGGTGCGAATCTACACTGATTTTCTTCCAACTTACTCTCAACGACTCATCGCACCCTCCCTTATAGATAGGTGCAATTATTGCTTTTGTCCAATCAGAACGTATCTTACTAACATTCCATGTTGATCTAGTTACCCTATGAAGCAATTTTATCCCTGCCTTCACCTTATATTTCACCATTTCAGGTCTAATTTCTTCTACTGCTGCTGCTTTATCAGAATGTAGTTTATTTACCATCCTTTCTACTTCCTCAAGCGTAATTTCACCAACATCACTGTCCTTCACATAAGATCGGTTTTCCACGACGTCGCCATAAATATTTCCTTATACGTTGAGAAGAATTTCAAAATATTCCTTCCACTTGTCCCGTGATTCCCTTAAATCTTCTATCAGTTTACCTGATTTACCCAAACCACTATTCATTTCCATTATTCCTACCTTCTATAGATTCTTTATTACTGTCCAGAAAGGTTTCCCTACCGTTCGACCTAGCCCTTTAGGTTATTAACGTAATCTTCCCCATACTTCTTCCTGGATTCATGATGTTAGATTTTTCCTATCTTTATACACAGTTGTTCCTAGGCATTCCCTTGCTGTTTCTACTACAGAATCTCTGTATGCTACCCATTCTCTTTCTATTTCATGCTAGTATAGGAATCCAGTAAACGCTTCCCATTCCTATTAGCTTTCATATCTTCCCCACAATTTCCCATCACTTTTTCATATCCTGCAGTTCTGTTTCCAACTCTAACGGGTTAGGTACCACCGGTGGATTATATAGTCCTAGCCGCCTGAGCACAGGGAGGGTAGTGACTCAGAATATGTCCGGGATGCTCACTTCCATTCCATAGTAACCCGTATCCCGACGCTCAGGACCACTTTCTAGGTAACTCAGCCGTTGCCCATGGTTCACGAACTAGGACGTGACTACAATAACCCAGACCATGAACCACCAGAACCAGTCGACATTCGGAAAATGTAATTGCTGTTACAGGTGTCGTCCTGATTTTGAACGAGAGAAATGTTACGTTGTTAACGCAGTCTAATGACATGATATATAACGTCGGTTTGCTAAATATGAAAAATAATCCAAGACCAAGCAGAAGTCAATGCGAATATGTCCAATGAATCTACTGTTTGGTTCAGGAATTATCGTAACTTTCGTAACACGGAATGGAAGCTTTAGCCAGAATAATGGTTTCCAATGTACTGTGTAGAATATAATGTTTATTTGAGAAACCAATGCGCAAATAAGAAATGTCTCAGACGAAGAAGATCAATAAAGGGCATACTATAAAATTATTGCTTAATTTGCACTATGCGTTTTCCAAATTAACAATCACATTTACAATCGTGTCACAGAAAGCGCAGCTTTCGAAATTTTCATCTGTAATGTCGCAAATTTCAGACAGTAATACTCCTTCCTGCCGGCCCTGTGGTGTGGGGGTAGCGTGGCTACCTCTTACCCGGAGGCCCCGGGTGCGATTCCCGGCCAGGTCAGGGATTTTTACCTGGACCTGCGGGCTGGTTTGAGGTCCACTCAGCCTACGTGATTAGAATTGAGGAGCTATCTGACGCTGAGATAGCGGCCACGGTCTAGAAAGTCAAGAATAACGGCCGAGAGGATTCGTCGTGCTGACCACACTACACCTCGTAATCTGCAGGCCTTCGGGCCGAGCAGCGGTCGCTTGGTAGGCCAAGGCCCTTCAAGGGCTGTAGTGCCATGGGGTTTGTAATACTCCTCCCTCCCTTTAGTACTGTCACATATTGTTCGCAGTCTTTCCAACACACCTCACCGCAACCACCAGAAGTTTCTACTATGTTAGGATAGGCACGCTGCTGAGTGGTTTTGTGCAAGTTCGCGGACATTTTCTTGAGCCCTCGGCAGAGATCGGTAAACTTCGTAATCGGAACTGAAAACTTCAACTGCTGTAGTGATGGGTCCAGCTGGCTCTTTTAGGGGAGGTAGTTTATTCATTCCCGTTCCTATCTGCGAGTCGTTCGTTCACGAGCTGGAAGTAGGAAGGCCGCTGTCGGTCTCCAGGTTCTTTCGTTCGTTCGTTCGTTCGTTCGTTCGTTCTGTTCATATTGGAACGAACGAGATTGCGCGAGATAGTTGACGTTTCTCAAAACAGATGGCAATAGAATGGCCAGTTCGTTCGTTCTTAAAACAGAACGAATGAATGACTAAATACAGACACTCTTGGAAACAATGGAAACTTATTAAATTATACTTTTATAAATTGGCTTTAAGTGGCGCCGACACAGATAGGTCATATGGCGACGACAGGACAGGAAAGGACTAGGAGTGGGAAAGAAGTGACCGATGCCTCATTTAAGGTACAGCCCCAGCATTTACCTGGTATGAAAATAGGAAACCATGGAAAACCATCTTCAGGCCTGCCGACAGTGGGGTCCCAACCCACTATCTCCCGAATGCAAGCTCACAGCTGTGCGCTCCTAAGCGCACGGCCAACTCGCTCGGCGATACAGTTTCATATATAATAACGAAAAAGCGTATGATCAAAAATACAATAGTAGTACAGTATATTATATCTCATATTACTTCGCCTAAATCCCATTCTCTTTTCTCTTTAAATGATGTCTTGCAAGACTGAGTGCTCTGTACGCTCGGTATATTGGCACTTCTTACACGTTAATAAATACTTATTTCAAAATATACTTTGATATACTATGGCACGAGTTAATTCCTTTTTAAATCCCAAAATAGTGCTATTTGATATCGTCCCTGCTCTGGCAAACTAGCGAAACTGACAAACTAAGGAATCTGTAGTTCTGAAGTTCTGGTCTAGATTTTGTTATTTATATATTGTCTACCCTCTGACAAAGTCTCACATTTGCAGCTAATTATGTATGCCTAACACATAAAACCAATAATTAAATATAAAAATTGATTTGACATGAGTAATCACAACTTCTTTCAGCTCTCCTAACCTTTTGACAATTTTCAGATTCGTTAGTTTGCCAGAGCAGGGACGATATGTTCCTTAATTTGAATGTAAAACATAGGCCTATATAATTTTATCCACTGAATCGTAAAGTCGAATTATGATGCCAATTTGCATTATAATATGTTCATTCATCACTATAACGGCATTTAAGAAATGGGTGAGGAATTTTCAGAGCATTTCTCAATTATTTCAGACAGAATAAAATTATGCTGTTATCGGTGTTGAATTCATTGTTCTGGATAGTGACTGTTGTTCGTGCATAATTCTTCAATGTTAACCTCAAATTGATGTCGTTTGTTTGCTCTTAACCTACTGGATCTACAGTACATCATTCATAGGTTAAAGTGTATACAGGAAGTGAGCTGGCAATTAATGTTCAATAACATTGTTTCGTTAGGTAGCACGCCGCCAAGAAAAGTGTACACGGCATGCCAGACCACGAACACTGCACTGACTGAGTGCGAATGTCACGTGATTATCTATAGCATGCTATTGGCTAAAAATGAAGGAGAGTCGATGATATGAGGTAGCTGTTCTTGGAGATAGAGATGGGCACTATCGACTAAAAACCACTATCGACTAATCTGGCAATAGTCCCTTCGAACTATCGACTGAATAGTCGAATGTTTTCAGTCGAACGAAAGTATTCATTACTTCCTGTATAAAAGACTGAATAGTCGAATGATTTCAGTATTCATATAACGCAAGTAGTCAATTGTTCCATGAAAAACATTCGAACGCTTCCAGTCGAGACTCTCCGTATCAAAAGTGGAGAGTCGTACTTTTACGAATTCGACTCATTTTAACGCAATTTACCAATAATTAGAAATAACTTGTATAGACATCCATTAGAACAAA
The DNA here is from genome assembly GCF_040414725.1 of Anabrus simplex. Lineage (NCBI taxonomy): Eukaryota > Metazoa > Arthropoda > Insecta > Orthoptera > Tettigoniidae > Anabrus > Anabrus simplex. Next base: position 41,152,287 of record NC_090266.1, on the reverse strand, counting down.
ATTAATGTTGTATTGAGTGACTTACAAATTTATTCAAGGACGCACGTTCGCAGCCGAGAAGTCCACTTCACTCCATATTAGGAATATGAAGCTGCACCACCCGGAGATCCCAGGTTCGTATTCCATTCACTGACAGCGGATACCGTCTCCTTAATGTAGTTTTCCATGGGGTTTCTTACATTTATTCCTGGCAAATACCAGAGTAGTACTATACCTTGGGCGTATACCCCAACCGCGGACTGATATAACCACACTATCGAGGAACTCACAGTTACGCAGGTTAAAATCCGATTTACGCACTCGTCCGTACACAGGGCTAATAAATAGGGAGATGCCCTTAATATGAACCAACATCACACTGAACCCTTTAGGTCCATATTGAGGGATACCTACCTTCCTTACCTATCAGCAAAGTTCATGAGATCTGTCTCTTGGGTCGTTTCGGGTTCTTCGTCACTTGCTGAGGTAAAGGTAGGGTTCATTAATTCTAATCTATCTACCGGAATGAAAGGTCTGTTTAAAAGATTCCTATTTATTCAGGAAAATTCTGAAGCATGTCAATGGTATCATAGAAGTCAATTGTGTCCACTGGACACCACAATCATTTTTATATAAACGTCAGAACACTGGTGTGAGACTTTAACGTAACTGCCTGATGGGCATTCTTACTAGAAACCATTATCTCAATTATTAATCATTTAAGAAAGGAAAGTCTGGAAATCCTTAAATTCGACTTCCATGTGAGACCACATGTACCATCATAGTGATTCGTTATGGTCCAGCCCTCGTAACACGAACTCTGGACTCTGGGAATAATTAAGGCCGTCCAATCGGTGTGTGCCACACAGTGGTTCTACGGCATGGACCCTTAATTGAATCGATGTGACCTGCGTCTATGTCATGGACCGACATCTAATCTTCTAAGTTACTTTAAAGTCATTGTGGATGATGACCGCAAGGAAATGATGCTACAATGGCATATGGCCCTAATCTAAGTCACTGAGGTTGATGACCCCCTGACCATCCAAGTTTCTAGGCTGAAGGCTAAACACAATTATGTTACATCGGTTTATGACCAAAGTTCCACTTTACTATCCCCAGCACATTCACTGCTCAATCAATCAAAGTTCAATAATTACAACAATAGCAATGCTCACAAACTTTGTGGCAGTAAAATCCATTTCCTTCGGATATGTCCCTTTAATCGTTACTTTACATGTTAACATTCCCCAGAAAACAAACTAAAATTTCCAGAATGCATCTCCAAGTTATTCGCTTGATTAAAGTTATTTCAAATGCGGTTTCACTGAATTTAATAATTAAATAAATTTAAATGATTTAACGAAATGTTAAAGATCAGTAAATTTTATCTCCGCGGACTCTGGTTTCTTCACAAATTCCTACGCAGCTGTGATGTGAGTTCAATATTGCGATGTTTATCTGGCTGGAAAAGAATTTTACATAATTCATGTCCAGCTATATATATCCTGTCTCGTGATATCACGCTTAAATATCTAATCTAGTCCTAACCGTTATTAACACTTGGATATCCTAATAATCTACGTACAAACCAAACAACTCGCCATATAATTACGATGTCATATCTCGTCATTACCATTATGAATTTTGCACACCCCTCACAGACAAACCGATCATCACGACCATCGCTCTATATTTTGGACAACCCTGAAATTGGGTTACTCTGTTCCTTATACTCAAAGTTCGTGATTTCAAATGTTCATTACGTCCCCAAATACAGTATTTCACAATACTTAGATAATTACCGGCTATGAATTTCAACTAAATCCAGCATTTTAACGTTTCCCTGGCCGAGAAATACAGCACAATCTCAATTCCGCGCCTGTACCGTTACATCCCCGCTCAGCCGAGGCCTCTCACCCCCAGTTCGCTTGGCAGTTACATGAAACACCTGTTTGTTCCAGTTGACTGGCTTCTCAAAATGCTCACCTTTTAAACTCTGCCGACATAATTAAACAAATACGATATTCTAACCAACAAAATGCACAGATTATGCTTCAAGATGCCCACACTAATTATACGCGTCGCCAATTTATACCGCTATGGATTTCTATGAATTTCTTTCCATTCTCAACATTATAAAATATTCCTCGGGCTATCATGTCCCGGCTTCAATGACAGGACTCTAACCTGATTCGCACATCTCATCTCAACTCATATAAACATTCCTCGGGCTCCGTGTCCCGGCTTCAATGACAGGTCCAACCTGATTCACAAAACTAACCTCTGTTTCCCAGCTCCACAATTATCCTCGATAAAGAACTGGAAATAAATCCTCACTCGAAATCCCGACGTCTAATATCGCACAATGCATTAATCATGAATAACTTCGCATAAATGATATCGTATTTAATAACTTGATTTTTACGAGAAATGACTGAAACATTCTACTGGATCTTTTATTGTCAGTCAGACACAGTTTAAAATGGGCATTTAAAAAAAACGTTTCTCTCCGTGACAAAATTCATCACCCTAGGTTCTCACCCGACAGCGCGCTTCCACTCGATTGAAAATGAGTGACCATGGATTTATTATTATTAACGTCAAATAGCAGACAGAAGAAATTTACGTCGAATGAACATCTTAATTTGACACCACAAAATATAGGCAGTACACTCACACGGATGACGATCTACATTGGACGTGATATCACTTCGGAACCCTATTCAATAACTTTTTACAACATTATACGGCACTCGCAAGACTTCAAAAATTTATCCAAGTGGAAAATAAAACAAATGACTCTTTTAGTCGTACTCTCACATTTACAAAACTTAGTAGGGGTGACCACTGCGTCGTATATCCCCATTCAAATACAAGAAATCACGAGACAAGATATAAGAGGTAGTAAGATGGAAAGTCACCTACCTCATGTCGTCAAGCCAGTGTTCGTCATAGTGCCCACCTGTGACCCTGGCATTTTATTTAGCCATTTTTACATTCATGGCTGTACATATCATTGTGTTTCTTCAGGTTTCCTGGAATAAAGCATTAAAAAAAAGAAAATACCCTTCACTTGTTTGCTTGAACGCACACGATGGACTACAATTATTTCCGCACACGAATTACTCAATCACATTAGAATTTATTCAGTACTTTGACCGTCCTATCTGGTACAATTATTTCACTCAGGAAAACTATCTCCTCATGGAGTCAAGACTTAGCCGCAATGGCTAAAATCTGCAGTTGAACTCAGTCTACTTTCGTTGGTTTGATTTCGCAGAGCAGCTCAACAATTTTTCGTCCGCTTTGTATCACAAAATGCCGGAGAAGGAGACTTCGTCATGGCGTCCCTTCATATTTATAGCAGTTACCCCCTCTCTTCGGATCTCTCCCTTTGCCGCCAAGAAAATTTCTATAAATTTTCTGACTTACCTAAACTGTAATTTCAAGAGTTTTGAAAGTGACTACATGCTTGCTACATTTCTGGCGGTAGTTTTCATGGACATTTAAAATTTTTACGGGTTCGATTTGTGAGATGATTGACCCCCTTCGATAGGCACTATATTTTTTGACTTGGCGTGGTCACGCCAATACACGCGCTTTGAAATAGTTCATAAAAATGACTTGAGATTCTTCCGCCGTCGACACGTGTGGTTGACGTCACGTACCCCAGAGCGTGGGACCGAAGGTAATCACCCCCTCGTCACGTGTCAAATCCATGCTATCAAGAATCCAACTTTTAGTTTAATTGTTACATTATGCATAATTTTCTTAGGGCACAAAGGTCATGGGTTCAATACGAATACCCATTCTTGATGCTAAATGGACAGTGAAACGTAGAAAGACGTCAATGAGGCTCTATTCCCGAACAATGCTAACAATAATACGTAAAACTTGTTGCTGTAGTACACAATCAGGATAGGTATATGAGAATAGCCAAACACACTACTATGCCACTGCTGTATTTTCTAGATTATAATAATAGTTATACCTTATTTATGAATAACGTAATTAATGTAAAGAAATATACAACAAAACAAAAAGCACATAAACGACACAAGAAAACTGCTATATCAGGTACCTCTGAAGTTAACATAAATATTACATTTTCGAAGTGACCATAAACCGATAGTTCCATTCACTTCCGCGTTGCTGTGACGGGAGTGCGACTGAATTCAGTCGACTAATTTCGTGCTGACTGGACAGTGAAATGTGGAGAGATTCGTGACGGGAATGCGAATGAATTCAGTCGACTTGTTTTGTGCTGACTGGACAGTGAAACGTGGAGAGATTCGTGACGGGAATGCGACTGAATTCAGTCGACTTGTTTTGTGCTGACTGGACAGTGAAACTTGGAGAGATTCGTGACGGGAATGCGACTGAATTCAGTCGACTTTTTTTGTGCTGACTGGACAGTGAAACGTGGGAGAGATTCGTGACGGGAGTGCGACTGAATTCAGTCGACTTGTTTTGTGCTGACTGGACAGTGAAACGTGGGAGAGATTCGTGACGGGAGTGCGACTGAATTCAGTCGACTTGTTTTGTGCTGACTGGAGAGCAAATCGTGGGGAGAACCGTGACGGGGACTGCGACTGAATTCAGTCCACTTTTTTTTAAGTAGTCGACTGTTACGATAGTTTGAACTATCGACTAGTTCGATAGTTATCAGTCGATAGTGCCCATCTCTACTTGGAGCCGCTGTTCAAGATACAGTCAGTTCGTTCATGAACTACAGGAATACAAGCAGCGCATGCAGAATACTGTATAAGTTCTTAGGTAGATTACCGCAAGCGGAGAAATAGGCCTTCTACTTTTATACTTAAGTATTCTCGACTTCCCAGCTACCGATTATCGCTGTAGGTGTTTAAGATTTGAATAAGTGCTGAGTAAGATAACTGATTTAAAGAACATTACTACTCTGACCAACAAACCCAGTCAATAATATTTGTAGGCTGACGAAATATCCCTAGTTTTCACAGGATGCACCTTTCTTTTTACAACTTCTACATCTCCGATAATTCCCAGAAAAGCGTGAAATGGCTGAGGACTTTTCAGGCCCATCACAGGAGCCGCCTCGAACTCCCACTCGGGAACGACGTAGCACTTTGCACAGCACGGACAGATAAATAATAGCCAAGGTAGCAGAACGATGCGGCATTCCTTATTCCCGTTAGTCCATTAAACGAACTGCTGCTTATAAGGGAGTCACTGTATCAACAATCAAACAAATCAATCATCAACGATCTGCATTTAGGGCAATCGCCCAGGTGGCCGATTCCATATCAATTGTTTACCTAGCATTTTCTTAAATATTTTCAACGAATTTGGAAATTTATCGAACATTTATCTTGATAATTTATTCCTTGATAATTTGCCCAAGTCTGTCCTCTTGGATTACAACTTTACCTTCATATTTTGATCTTTCCTGCTTTTAAAAGTTCCACTCAAGCTTATACTTATGTCATTCCACGCCAATTCACCACTGACAACTCGAAACATACCACATAGTCGAGTATCTCGTCTCCTTACTCCCAAGTCTTCCCAACCCAAAATTTGCAACATTTTAGTAACACTACTCCTTCGTCGGATATCACACAGAACAAATCGTGCTGCTTTCCTTTGGTTTCTTTCCAGTTATCGTACCAAGTAGTCCTGGTCAGGGTCCCATACACTGCCATACTCTAACTGCGGTCTTGCCAGAGACTTATACGCCCTCTCCTTTACATCCTTATTACAACCCCTGAATACTCTCATAACCATGTGAAGATATCTGTAAACTTTCTTAACAACCTCGTTAATATGATTACCCCAATGAAGATCATTCCTAGCAGTGTAGATCCTCTCACCTTGGTGAATTTCCAGGAACACCCGGGGAAAAGATAGGTAAGCCCAATTTTTTTGTTAAACACATTTCATTATTATGATTCATCACGTATAATAATAATAATAATAATAATAATAATAATAATAATAATAATAATAATAATAATAATAATAATAATAATAATAATAATTCGTCTTCGTCCATATAATTGCAATTTAAACGTTTAGAAGTAACGTGGGCGAAAATAAGGGACACAACGACACGGGAGATATGAGAGCTGCAAATGAACGAAACGTAAACACACTGTCAATGCGTTCTCTCCCATCACTCCCATCACTGCAAACACATACGTTCGAGAACTTGAAGACGGTTATTAGAGGCACGATGGTGTCATGGAAATTTCAATGGATGAAATAATTATCAACACGTAAGAAAATACGAGTGGCGACTATTCGCTATCGGAAAGCAGTGGATGAATTGCGACTAAAAATGTTTCATACAAACATCTACAATTTGTACTTATGACGCAAATAGAGGTTTATGAGAATATACACTGACTGACAGAGCAAATGCAACACCAAGAAGGAGTGGTCAGAACTTTATGCCAATTGCAGGGTAGACTGACGTCACTGAGGTATGCTCATGATGTGAAATGCGCCGCTGTGCTGCGCACGTAGCGAACGATAAATGGGACACGGCGTTGGCGAATGGCCCACTTCGTACCGTGATTTCTCAGCCGACAGTCATTGTAGAACGTGTTGTCGTGTGCCACAGGACACGTGTATAGCTAAGAATGCCAGGCCGCCGTCAACGGAGGCATTTCCAGCAGACAGACGACTTTACGAGGGGTATGGTGATCGGGCTGAGAAGGGCAGGTTGGTCGCTTCGTCAAATCGCAGCCGATACCCATAGGGATGTGTCCACGGTGCAGCGCCTGTGGCGAAGATGGTTGGCGCAGGGACATGTGGCACGTGCGAGGGGTCCAGGCGCACCCCGAGTGACGTCAGCACGCGAGGATCGACGCATCCACCGCCAAGCGGTGGCAGCCCCGCACGCCACGTCAACCGCCATTCTTCAGCATGTGCAAGACACCCTGGCTGTTCCAATATCGACCAGAACAATTTCCCGTCGATTGGTTGAAGGAGGCCTGCACTCCCGGCGTCCGCTCAGAAGACTACCATTGACTCCACAGCACAGACGTGCACGCCTGGCATGGTGCCGGGCTAGAGCGACTTGGATGAGGGAATGGCGGAACGTCATGTTCTCCGATGAGTCACGCTTCTGTTCTGTCAGTGATAGTCACCGCAGACGAGTGTGGCGTCGGCGTGGAGAAAGGTCAAATCCGGCAGTAACTGTGGAGCGCCCTACCGCTAGACAACGCGGCATCATGGTTTGGGGCGCTATTGCGTATGATTCCACGTCACCTCTAGTGCGTATTCAAGGCACGTTAAATGCCCACCGCTACGTGCAGCATGTGCTGCGGCCGGTGGCACTCCCGTACCTTCAGGGGCTGCCCAATGCTCTGTTTCAGCAGGATAATGCCCGCCCACACACTGCTAGCATCTCCCAACAGGCTCTACGAGGTCTACAGATGCTTCCGTGGCCAGCGTACTCTCCGGATCTCTCACCAATCGAACACGTGTGGGATCTCATTGGACGCCGTTTGCAAACTCTGCCCCAGCCTCGTACGGACGACCAACTGTGGCAAATGGTTGACAGAGAATGGAGAACCATCCCTCAGGACACCATCCGCACTCTTATTGACTCTGTACCTCGAAGTGTTTCTGCGTGCATCGCCGCTTGCGGTGGTCCTACATCCTACTGAGTCGATGCCGTGCGCATTGTGTAACTTGCATATCGGTTTGAAATAAACATCAATTATTCGTCCGTGCCGTCTCTGTTTTTTTCCGAACTTTCATCCCTTTCGAACCACTCCTTCTTGGTGTTGCATTTGCTCTGTCAGTCATTGTATTTTGAATCCTTAATATGACAAACGCTGTTACTGTTGGTTGGCCACCGTTCCTCGCAGCCCACGCTGTGAGAGCTCAAGAAACCGTGTGGCCGTATATTTTGTTTAGCGTTTCGTGCTCTTGCTTTAAGGCGTTCTCATCTAAAAACTACGGAAATATGCATGCACCTATGCCCTAACGTACGAAAATATTACAAAAACTTGGAAATATAAGGCAAAAGAAATTAACTAGGCCTATTGCCCAAAAAATTGCTTAGAATACCAACAGCAAACTGGTCACATTCCGATAATTGTTTTGTCCTTTTTACTTTAAGAGCGTACTGTTCGAGATACCAATCTAATTTCATTTAACCAGTAAATGTTTCTAAGGAGATCTAAAATAATTAATTACTAAGGCATTATTAGCGCAGAAAATGTGAATAAAACTTCGAGAACGGCTAAAACAATTGTAGTGTATACCATACCATTCATGAATTAATTATGATATCTGCATCAATTATATGACCAATACAAACCGTGTCACCGTGTTCACAAAAACTAGAGAGGTGTTTAAGTTGAAAAGAGACCAAGGTAAAAACATGAAATGTCCGAGGCCTAGTGATCATTATTTCAACGGGCTTGAACTTAAATCTACAAAGTATTTTCTGGAACCTGACGTGAAACCTTCAAGGTTTGTTTCATGATTTCAGTTACAGTACGTATATGTTTTAGAAACTAATCATCGCACTACATTACCTGTAGCTTTTGTAAACACAGACATTAATTATCCACTGAGACTGAGTTTTGAGGACTCCAAAGTCAATGGTGTTTCATAAGAATGTGAAATTAGCAAGAATATATGCCAGATGATCCTTTACGCGCCACATAGGTGGTAAAAATGTTTCAATTAGCTTCTTATTGTTTTAAAATAGGAGCAATGAAATTAATGGATACATCTGAAAGAACACTATACAAGTAGAAACAATACAGTGTGTTCATATCTTAGAAAACTACTGAAAATAGAGCAACACGACGTTATTGTGTAGCATTCGTGTATAACAGTTTACAACTGGTTGTGATAAAGTCATATAAAGTGGGAACGAGCTAATCAACGCAACAGCACATTTATCCACGCATCTTGTCATTCTCACTGTTGTTTCCGCCATAATTTTGTGCGCAGTAAATCACTAAATCATTTCCTAACGATTTGGTGTGAGTTTATTTTTGTACAGGATTAGTTTGAATGAACGGAATGATATTTCAACACCTGCTGAAGTGACCGGAACGCACTTGGACAAAGAAACTCTAACAGGATTAAATCCTTCTGGTAGGTGTGCGTTACACCCATTCAAAATATCTGACACACTTTTGAATACTGTATACCCCGAATTTCTGTCAAGCACCATTTGCAATTTCTGCGACATTACCTGCAGCTCTTTTCAGCTGACACTCTGCTGTTGAGAACACAAACATTAAATTCAGTGGGCCTGAGTTTTGAGGACTCGCCGTTCGGACAAAAGGTCATATCTCCCAATGCTCTTCCTCAGGGCTGGTCACGCCTCCCAAACACATATGGATATTCAGTCCATTAGAACAGCGTTCGTTGAGTTAAATTTCCTATGCTTAGTTATAATTAGAGCCCTGGCGGGTATACAAAATATTATCCGCATCCGCACTTCCTTCATCCGCAACCGCATCCACAAATGATTATCCGCATCCGATAATAGTTGTCCGCGGATATTGTAAATATTTAACTGCAGCAAATTACACCAAAGGTATTGGAACCTCTAGATCTATTAACATAATAGGCCTGGCACCAGATATCCCACAGTCACAGGTTTATGAGGGATTTTCTCTTGCGACAAATACCGACGTATTGGCCTTTGTTCCTTCCTTCCATTCATTGTGGGCAGACGTAGGTCAGATTTACGGTTTCACGGTCTCTAGGCTCGTTATGTATCACCATTCTCCCATACCAATTCCAAAGGTCACTTAACCACAAGCAAAAACAAGACTATACCTGAGTGAAAATTAATACATTTAATTATTTAGGAATTATCAGCAAAATTATCCGCACTGCCATACAGTTTGCATCCGCCAAGACACAAACTTCGCGGATATCCGTGCATGGCTCTAGTTATAAAGGTAAATGAACCTTACCGTACTGCACCGCACTCCAGGAATGTATGTTTGCATGACTTATTTACGCATTCTTACACTACAATGTACTTAAGGTTCATTTTCCATTACACGTTAGCATACGGCACGAAAGTCCGGCTCCTTGGCTAAATGGTTAGCGTGCTGGCCTTTGGCCACAGGTGTCCCGGGTTCGATTCCCGGCAGGGTCAAGGAATTAAACCATCATTGGTTAACTTCGCTGACACGGGGACTGGGTATATGTGTCGTCTTCATCATTCATTTCATCCTCATCACGACGCGCAGGTCGCCTGCAGGTGTCAAATAGAAAGACCTGCACCTGGCGAGCCGAACTTTTCCTCGGACACTCCCGGCACAAAAAGCCATACGCCATTTCATTACATGTACGGTACGAAAATGAACACAACGAAAATTGTTCTGATGGACTGCATATCCATATGTGGCTGGGAGGCGTGACCAGTCTTAGGGAAAAACATGGGCAGGAAGAGCATTGTGAGATATGACCTTTACCTGAACAGCGATGATAAGAATATGAAATTAACATGAATAGATGCCAGATGATCCCTTAGTTTCTTCTCTCGTAGTACATAGTAGGCCATCTTAATACACGGCCAGTCATCTTCTGAGAAACAGTTGACAACTTCTCCTATAACCTGGATATTCTCACTGTAATACTGAACAGCCTGTTACCACGTACCCAGATGCACGGGTAGTTTTGGACACTTTTCTTTAAAAGCAGCAAATCTAGAAATTTATTTTGAAAATACTTCCTTTACTGAATAGATTAAATCATTCAATTTTGGGAAGTGGTTTTTAATTTCTTCTGCTACTCGGTGAAGTGCATGTGCGACCAATTCCTGGTTCCCGGCTTGCCTCTTAACCTCCGCACCCGCCCGCTCAGCTGATTAGTTATTTTTTTAGTTTCAAGTTGCTTTGCGTCGCACCGACATATATAGGTCTTATGGCGACGATGGAACAGGAAGGGTCTAGGAGTGGGAAGGAAATGGCCGTGACCTTAATTAAGGTACAGCCCCAGCATTTGCCTGGTGTGAAAATGGGAAACCACGGGAAAACATTTTCAGGCCTGCCGACAGTGGGGTTCGAACCCGCTATCTCCCAAATACTGGATACTGGCCGCACTTAAGCGACTGCAGCTATCTAGCTCGGTAATTTAATAAATTAATAATATTACTGCTTCGCTTGCATATTCATCTTAAATGTGTACCGTGAAAACTTAATGCTCAGGAAGGCAAAAGTAGGTCGTGACGTCGAAACAGGTGCGTATAGGCACCCTAAAATGTAATTTCTTTAATTAATTAATTTAATTTATTAATCATTGGAGGGCCATTTTACACTAATAAAATAACACATTTCAATAAGTATAATAAGATAACAATCGGTATAAACAACAATATTAATTATCAACAGTAAATTAACAACAACTGCAATGTAAGAAGAATGGCAACAATAACTGGCAGGGGTCGGTTGCAGAGTTAGCAAGAAGAAAGGCCATGGGTTGGAAGGGCGGAAGGAAATGGAAACCTGGAGAGGACTTCAAAGGAATCTTTTAATTTTGTGGTTGATGGATGCAAAGGGTGTGAATATATCAACATCAGGTAGTGAGTTACCAGGAGTTGAGGGACGGTGGAAGATAGAGCGTTGTTGTAAGGTCAGGCGCGGACGGGACACATGATCATGAGTATGCCGGTTGCGCCTTGGGCGGGGCGAACATGTGTAGGGAACTATGCTGGAAGAGTATTACAGTTGGTATGGTCATTGATTATTTTGTGAAGGTAACACAGATCGGAGAACTGTGAACAACTTATCAGTTCAAGTATACCCAGATAGTTTAAGATGTTAGATGTACTTTTGTTCTTATAAACAGGACTGCGAGTCTTAACTATGAAAGTGATAAAGTTAAATAATACTGTTTTGTTGAGATATGTTTGTGATAGCAAATGAGGAGGCTCAAATAGGGGAACAAAAGTCAATAATGGGGAGAACACATGAGACAAAGTATAATTTTAAGGCGTTAAAATCAATTATTTCAATGAACCTGTAAAGAATGCCCAGGCTACGCATAGCTCGAGATTTGGTTGACTCGATATGAACAGAGGAGGTCAGTTTACAGTCGATTATAACACCTAGGCTTCTTAATTAAGAAGCGGTGACGTTAGGTACATGCTACGGATAAATGTCACAGATAGGTCTGATAGAGTCTTACGGAAAACAATAGGTGAACACCTAAAGAATCGATGTTTAGTGATCGTCATCCTGGAGAAATAGCAGACAGGGGGCCCAGTGACAGAGCGCTCGCACGGATGCAGGAGGAGAAGCTGATGTCGCCCCGAACATATCTCAGAAAGGGAAGCATGTCTCAATGGAAGACAAGTCCTCTCACTCTGAGGCAGTAAAAGATGTTCGATCCAGAAGGTACATTAACAGAAGACTTGTCCAGTCAGCACAATAAATGAACTTGATTCCGGCAAAACAACGTTATTATTTTAATTCATTTCGATAAAACATAATTTCTCCGAACACAAGAGCGTAAAATCAACCATACATACATACATACATACATACATACATACATACATACATACATACATACATACTGTACCGTCGTCGTCAAAGATCTCAGGACCTCGGCATCTTAAGCAGATACTTTCGCACTCTTATTTTCCTCGGAGGTGGCTTTCGTTACACCAAACCAATTCCTCGTATGATCGACAGCATAAGAAGGACAAAAGAAGAATTAGTATTTTACTGGCGCATTATTTATTTAAACAAATCAGAAAGGATAAAAGAAGAATAAGCATATTAAAGGAATGTAAGTTACCTTTCGACAAAGAAAAACAAATAGAGTAAATTATCTGAAAATTATTTAAAAAATACTACATTGTTTCCTTATAAATTAAGTCAATGGGTTTCTGAGGTTGCATTACATTAATTCCACTATTAATTGAAGGAATGAAATTTGAAAACTAAATATGGATTTCAAGCTAGACTGTAGGTTACGTCGTTCGCATGTGAAAGTTTGGTTCCTCGGTCATCGAACTCCAAATTTTCCTCCGATATAAAACAATGCCAAAATGAGGAAATAAATCTAAGTCAGGATTAAATTTGGCGGATGAAGCTGTACGCATAAACCAGCTTCAGTGGTGGGGTCATGTGAGATGAATGGAGGAGGAGAGGTTATCGAGGAGAATTGTAGAATCGACCATGGAGGGTAAGACAAGTAGAGAAAGACCAAGGCGACGATGATTAGACACAGTTTCCAATGTTTAAAGATAAAGGTACGGAATAAAAGAGGCCACAGTGCTAGTTACAAACAGAGGATTGCAGGTGCGTAGTTAACTCACAGAGGATTACAGACTGAACGCTGTAAGGTGTAACAGTCTCTAAAGGAAATACGTGTATACATACTTTTCTAGTTGATGTGATTCGCTACGGAATTCTACATTGTATACAGAATTCTAGATTAAATCGTGCAGGCCTACACGTTGTGAATAAGATTTTAATAAATTACTTAACAACATAGGTATTTAAGAATTACATTTTAGGCGCCATTCCCTAAACTACCATTTCATCCAGCGTGGATAATGTTATTTATAACCGAGACTGTAGTGCTTTATTCCCAGACTTTATATACCAATTTTCATTCATGTCTGTTCACCATTTTCTAATGGCTCGTCATTAATGCAGGCGTAGCAACACAAATGGAAATCTATGAATATCTCTGTATCATAGCCAGTACGGCAAAAATGTATCAGAAATAACTTACTGGACATGTAATTCTTTAAAACTTTAGTTACCTAGTATATATCGATAGGACCACTACTAAAATTGATTTTTCGAGAATTGAATTTTAGGCCATCCCCTAAACTACCATTTCACTCAGTGTGAATAACATAATATGTATAGCCTAGACCCTAGAGTGTAGTGCCTTACTCCCACACTTTATATACCGATTTTCATTACATTCTCTTCAGCCATTTTCTCGTGATGCGCATACATACAGACAGACAGACAGACAGACAGACAGACAGACAGACAGACAGACAGACAGACAGACAGACAGACAGACAGACAGACAGACAGACAGACAGAGATGACGGAAAATTAAAAATTGCATTTCCTTGTTACTGTGGGCATGGCCGTTACAGGAATACCATTCTTTTTTTTAATTCTGAGCAATGCGCAGACAAATCTCTTATCTATATATCCTGACTGACTAACTGACTGACTGACTGATCATCGCCGAGCCAAAACTACTGGATATAAAGAAATGAAATTTTGGGAATTTTTGGATATTCCGTCGCTAAGGGAGTGAAAAGGGGGCTGAATATTTAAAATGACGATATCTATATCTCAAAAACTTGAAAGTTTACAGATGTAAAAATTAGTATTTGGAATCTTCTTCAAAAGTAAAGAAACACGTATATTTTTCCTTTTCGGAAAATCCCATTAAGTGGGGGTGAAAATGGGGAAAAGGGGTTGAACACCTTTTATGAGGAGACTTATCTCAAAAACTGAAGATGTTACAGACATGAAAAGTGAAATTTGGTATCTCCTTTGAAAATAAGGAAACACGTATTTTTGTGTTTTTGGATAATCCGATGAACAGGAGTGACAAATGGCGTGAATTTAAAAAAAGACTATATCTGCATATTATCTCAGACACGTATCATATTACAGATTTGAAAACTGGTGTTTGGAATTTCCTGTAAAAGTAAAGAAACATAAATACGTTTTTCGGAAAATCCACTCAAGGAGAACTGAAAAAGTGCGTGAATTTTTAAAATTAGCGTATCTACAGTATATCTCAGAAACTTAACATGTTCCAGACGTGAAAATTGGTATTTGTAATCTCCTTTAAAAATAAGGAAACACGTATTCTTTGGTTTTAGGAAAAGACCCTTAACGGGGGAGGTGGGGGTGAAAGGATTGAAAAATAAATTGAATTATTTGTATGAGAATGTATATACACACACCAAAAATCTAATGATGTTAAAAACGTGAAAACTGGTATACGGAATCTGCTTTAAAAATAAGGAAACACGCAAACTCGCATTTGCGGGGGGGGGGGGGGGTTGGAATCAACTTGGTAGTGGTGGGGATGAAAACGGAGATAAATTCCTTGAATTCCTTTTACGAGGATACATATATCTCAAAAACTGAAGATGTTAAGGACATGAAAATTTGCATTTGGAATTTTCTTTCAAACTAAAGGAACACGTAATATTTTGTCTTTGTAAAATCCACTTGAGAGGGGCGAATGGATTGAAACATTAGTTGAATTCTTTGTGCGAGGATACTTACATATCATAAAATTAATAATTTTGTCTGGCTCCATGGCTAAATGGTTAGCGTGCTGGCCTTTGGTCACAGGGGTCTCGGGTTCGATTCCCGGCAGGGTAAGGAAATTTAACCATCATTGGTTAATTTCCTGGCACGGGGGCTGGGTGTATGTGTAGTCTTCATCATCATTTCATCCTCATCTCAACGCCCAGGTCACCTACTGGCGTCAAACCAAAAGACCTGCACTTGGCGAGCCGAACGCGTCCTGGGACCTCCCGGCACTAAAAGCCATACGCCATTTCATTTCAACTAAAAATGTTAAAGTCGTGAACACTGGTATTTGGAATCTCTCTTCAAAATAAAGAAGCACGCACATTTGGGGAGGAGGAATCAACTTAACGGGTAAGAAGTGGGGTGAAAAAAGAGTTGAATTACTTTCATGGGTATAATTATATCTCAAAAACTGAAGCTGTTACAGACGTGAAAGTTGGTATTTTGAATTTCCTTTCAAAATAAAGAAACAAGTATCTTTTTGTTTTCGGAAAGTCCAATTAAGGCGGGAGAGGGGTGGAAAGAAGTGAGGAAGAAGAAGTTGAATAATCCTTATGAGTATACATTTATCTCAAAAACTGAAGGTGTTACAGACGTACATGCATGAAAACTGGTATTTGAATATCCTTAAAAAATAATGAAACACGTATTTTTTGGTTTTCGGGAAATCCAATTCAGGGGCTGAAAAGAATTGGAAAAGCGGGTGAATTTTTAAAATGAGTACTGGCATATCTATAATGTATGTCGTCCGGCTCCATGGCTAAATGGTTAGCGTGCTGGCGTTTGGTCACAGGGGTCCCGGGTTCAATACCCGGCAGGGTCCAGAATTTTAATCATCATTGGTTAATTTTCCTGGCACGGAGGCTGGGTGTGTGTTGTCTTCATCATCATTTCATCCTCATCACGACGAGCAGGTCGCCTACGGGTGCCAAATCAAAAGACCTGCACCTGGCGAGCCGAATCCGTCCTGGGATCTCCCGGCACTAAAAGCCATACGCCATTTAATTTTACATTATGTGTCAAAAACTTAACATGCTAGAGACAGGTGACTTGGTATTTGGAAAGTCTTTTAAAAATACAGGAACCTGTCCCTTTTTGTTTTCTGAGAGGGCACTTAATGGGGGTGAAAAGTAGTGAAAAATATATGAATTATTTTTATGAGGATACCCATATTTTTAAATCCCAAAATATTACAGACGTGAAAATTGATATTTGGAATATCATTTAAAAATAAGGAAACATGTACTTTTGTTTTCGGAAAATACACTTAGATGGGGGTAGGGGAAGGACTGATCAAGGGGTTGAATTCATTTTATGGGGATACTTATATATATCTCAAAAACGTAATATGTTACAAATGTGGGAATAGGTATTTGGAATCTCCTTTGAAAATATAGAAACATGTATTTATTTTTTGACTTGAGAGAAGACTGTTTCTCGCATGTACAGTTCTATGTCGCATGGTGGTCTTAGCCCCAAAAGGTAATGCCACAAACATGGTTTACAAAGAATTTCTTTTGTAAATGAAACTCAATTTTTGGGTGAGTTTTTATACTTTAGGACTTTTCAGATAGTCTCTTAGTACAATGCCGAGGAACGATTACTCTGATCAAATTATGAAATCCACGCGAGCGAAGCCGCGGGTAATTGCTAGTTATATATATAGATTACTGTTTTTATTATTATCATAATAATGACTCCACTAACATAGGTAATAGGCATTTTTGTCGAGTAGATTTCCTGCTGTAGGACCACAGTAACAGGGACAAAATGTCCCTACATTAAGTCAAGAGTTTCCTGAACCTAGCTTCAAAAGTAATTCAACATCATAGAGCTAAGTGGCTGTGTCACAGGTTGACCATCCCAGGGCAATCGGTTAACGCACTCGTCCGGAGAACAGTGGATTCAGGTTCGAGTCCCGGAGGCGTTCAATTAGGTCTATTTGGCTCTCTCATCCAAGGTAAAGACAGATTTAAGTGAAGCTATTCTCCAAAGTCATTTCTAAGTTCCAAAAATGTTCAGTAGCATGCTTCTGGTAAGGATGATAAAGTGCTCTGCGTAACGTTAAGTGGATTACAAAATAAAAAGAATGCGTTAATAAGAACTGCGGAGCTACCATTTATGAAATTAGAAATGTATTTATTTACAGAAGAAAACGCTGTGTTTATTTTACCAGTCCAGCAATGATCGTTCTTCCATCCAGGACCTACTGAATACAGCCTCCTAAATCCTTTCTTCTTCCCCAAAAAATGATTGTTACTTGTTTAAAGTCACACTAACACATCGAAGGTTTTTGGAAACGGAAGGAAAGGAAATGGCTAAGATTGGAAGGTAGCGGGCGTCCCCTTAATTAAGGTACACCCCCATCATTTGCCTGGTGTGAAATGAGAAACCACGGCAAACCCTCTTCAGGCCAGACGACGGTGGGATTCGAACCCACTATCTCCCGAATGCAAGCTCACAGCAGCGTGACCCTAACCACACTGCCAAATCGCTCTGTCCCTAAAAGCAGCGTAATCGTCATTGTTATTTATTTCCCCACTTCTACAATGAGTTTATTTACACCACTTTCACAGGTCTCCTTGCTCTAGAAATTCCACTGTCCAAAGAAAGTAACACAAAGATGAGAGTGGTGGCATTTACCAGGTCTCAGGAAATAAAATAATGGTTTTACTTTTATACCAACAGAAGGATAAAAATACTATTAAGATAATAAACGAACACTAAGAATGCCCCCTTTTCTTCAGAAAACACCAAATAAATATGTGTAGGAAGGTGAAAAATCCATTGGAATGTCTTAAAGCACGCAAGAAATTAAATACATTCCCATGAAATCGATAAAATCGAAAGGAAAATCTTCTGGTAGTTGTCTAAGCGACTGTTACTTATCTTTCAGAACATCAACAACAGATGGCAGATCGGTGGTGTAAAGGCAGAGGGGTCTGTTCGTCATAACAAGTCACAGGGTTTAGTGGGTAGAAGTCGACTCTGCCAAACACTTATTTTTTCCTCATAGCCAAGATAATTTTCTTTCTTACAACGCCGTTACATATTAAGTTTCAATTTTTCACATATGTCTCTAACATACCGGTACTAATTTCACTGCCCAGGAAAACTGAAAGAGCAGATGCGCTCCACCTGGTCTTATGGGAAAACGATGTGATTGAGAATTTTCACTGGCAGAAGCCTGTCACATTTGAAGAAAAGTTCCACAAGTTACGCCCTTTATCTTGTCAAAAAGAAAGCATTATAAAACACGCAATATAATGTGTTGGATTTGTTTAGGAAGATGCCAAAATGCCCTATCACACACAAAGTGCTCCAGCAATGACTCTCCGTGTGACTATATTTCTGCCTAAAGGCAATGAATAATGTGAAATTCTTAAAAAATTAAATCTAGAAAGTGCGTCCAAATATTAGTACAAGTGATCATGTTTATGATGGAAGTTCGTACACCTGCTGCAGGTAATATTTAGTACCTATACTGAAAATTCTGAACGATAAAGTCTGAATTTCACTCAATAAAGTAGGTTAAGGTATAATATTGTCCACACAGTTGCATCAGTAATTCCAAGAGGAAATAAAGCTGACGTGGCCTAGGAAAATTATATCACTTCATTTTTATTGGCAATTGAAAATAGTTTCGGTAGTGCGATTCTGCCTAATCTCTGAATCTATATAGAGTGGTCAGAGTAACAAGCGACTAAATTCACAGAGGTAGCAACAAAACGAGCCTCCTACCTTACCGTCGAATAAACATTCGACTGCCATACTAGTGCTGTACGGTGACATGAACGACACCTTCGTACATAGCGGTACATATAATTCGTTCAGCATTATTAGAACAGTCGTGGTTCCTCATTTCTGTCCGACTCGTTGGCTGAATGGTCAGCGTACTGGCCTTCGGTTCTGAGGGTCCCGGGTTCGATTCCCGGCCGGGTCGGGGATTTTAATCCCTTGTGATTAATTCTTCTGGCTCAGGGACTGGGTGTATGTGTCCGTCCCAACACTCTCCTCATCATATTCAGACAACATACTACACTACCAACCACCACAGAAACACGCAATAGCGATTACATCCCTCCATAGAGGGTTGGCGTCAAGAAGGGCATCCGGCCTTAAAACAGGGCCAAATCCACATGTGCGACGCAGTTCGCACCCGCTACCCCACAGGTGTGGGAAAAAGCGGTAGAAAAAGAAAAAAGAAGGTGGTTCCTCATTTCTCACTGCAGTCCGGCTCCAAGGCTAAATGGTTAGCGTGCTGGCCTTTGGCCACAGGGGTCCCGGGTTCGATTCCCGGCAGGGTCGGGAATTTTAATCATAATTGGCTAATTCCCCTGGCACGGGGACTGGGTGTATGTGTCGTCTTCATCATCATTTCATCCTCATCATGGCGCGCAGGCCGTCTAGTGGCGTCAAATCATAACACCTGCACCGGACCTCTCCGGAGTCCACATGCAATAATAATAATGATAATAATAGTAATAATAATAATAATAATAATAATAATAATAATAATAATAATAATATAAGCCGTCAGAAGGGTTGTCAAACGTCCGGTTTTCGGGTCTATATTCCTCCATCCGGCGTCACCTTCTTCTTTTGGTAAAGTGTATACAAGTTGTCGGAAGTACATAATCTGGCATGCCTGAAAATAT
This sequence comes from Anabrus simplex, assembly GCF_040414725.1. Taxonomy (NCBI): domain Eukaryota; kingdom Metazoa; phylum Arthropoda; class Insecta; order Orthoptera; family Tettigoniidae; genus Anabrus; species Anabrus simplex. The sequence goes on along the minus strand of NC_090266.1, from coordinate 41,132,366 downwards.
TTATTAAAATTAGACCAAGATGTTGGCATGCTTGTGAATACTGTTGGTCAACCGGAACTAAAGCCAAAACATTAAAGGGAAATATCCTCGGACCTCCATTTGTACAAAAACATGTAGAGTATATGAATGAAAATCGATTAGCGTATTCATTAGATACTTTCAACAAAGGTAAACGTATTTCCATACTGTTTAGAAATCATGATGCACGTTTACTTTTAAATACTGATGAACAGTATAAGTAACGTAATGTAGAGATAGATATGCATAGTGTTGATAATAAATTCAGTTCGATGTCCTCCTTTTTGGCCGTGAGTGTATAAATCAGAACAGTTACAATCCACTTTCCCACGAGTCTGGAACTTGTCTTCTAAGAATGCCTTCTCTCATCACTGAAGAGTGCATTAGCCCTTCTACCAGATCTCGAGTTGACAGCACCACTCGAGTAGTAGGTGTCTGAGGGACAAGCAGCAGCCCTTTTTCCCTTGATACAAGGGAGCTTGCACACACTGCGATGTGTTCCTTTGTCATTATCGTCTTGTTCAAACGTTCTAAAATATATTTGTCAGCCTAAGAAAGTAGAGGTGGTTTAAAGAACTAAAACCTTCAATTGATTACACGCTCTAGAACTGGACAGATTGTATAAACAATACTAATATATTAACAGATTCCTTACTTCGTGCTCCAATAATTCCATATTTAAATCGTTCAGTGAGGAGATGAAGTTTTGTGTGATCACAGCGTGCAATTGACAACATCGAGACATCAACCAATTAACCCAGTTTAGAATATCTTTCTCAGCAATTAAACAAGTTATAGGCCTAAATGAATATTGATGTTCAGAAAAGAACTATGAAAATTTATAATTTAGGAACTGCAATACCAACAGCTGTCTCTATTACCTTTCGAATACTGTACATACTCTTTAAGGGTATTTATTTCTTGTTGTTTCGTTGAACCCCTTGGACCACGTGGTTTTTAACTATGCGAGTGCGGATGATGTTAGTGCGGATACGGATAATATTTTGTGTATCCGCGCAGGGCGCTAACACTGGTGAGCCCAGTATTCCTTCATCTCTGCGCTGTGGGTTGCATTTCTTTCCTGAGTCCATTTCACTCCCACTCCAGCTGTCAGTGACTGCAGATATATCCTTGGGATCAATGTTTAAAAATTCTAGGTATTTTCGAACAAGTTTCGTCCATTTTTCATTTGTCCCCTTCCCTCTAGAAGGTGTTGAAGATTCTTGAGGTCAGTCTCTTTCTCATGGCTGATGTTCTGCTCTCTAAATGTTGGTAAAGCTCATTGTTATGCCTAATTCTGTATTCACCTTCCTCTTTAATGAGACCCGTGATTTTTCTCAGGATCTTCCATTCCTTTAGTTACAATTCCCCGAGTTGTCCCTTTTTAACCATGGTCAAGCGTTCTGAGCCATACAGTACAGAAGTTCTTACTACGGTTTCAAAGTGTCGAAATTTGAGTTTGACTACGATCTTCCACATTTCGTTCTTCCACCGTTTTCTCCACACCCTCGTGGGGTCGCGGGTGCGAACTCTGTTGTACATGTGAATTTGGCGGTTTTACGGCCGGATTCCCTTCCTGACGCCAATCCTATGTGGAGGGGTGTATTCACTGTTGTGGTTGATAGTCTGGTGTGTCGTGTGTAGAGAAGGGTGTATTAGGGGAAAAACCTCCAAACCCGCGTCAATGGAATTTACCTGGCGCAGTTAAAATTCGGGAATATACCCTGGGACGCCCTGAGTCGAAGGCCTGGACGCTGGTTATTCGGCGAAGGAACCGGAAAATCTTCCTTAAGCATATCTCAGGTATTTCCAATGCGGGATGGAGCAGGAATCAAAGCTCAACCGACGGGGTGGAAAGCTAGCAACTAAGCCACTGCGCTAATCACATACCCCACAAGATTGTGATGGTGATGATGATCCAATTAATAATAAAAGCTCACGATCTCAATACGATTTTTATAGTAAGTTACCTCGTTGAAATACTCTGAATCGTCTATATTCGGCAGTCCTGTACAGGAAGTTTGTGTGTCTGTTACCAACAGTTGAGCCAGAACAGCAGTTTTGTATGCAGTTACGGTAGAGTGTTTGTGATTTGTATTGTGAAAGTTCATTGGGTATCTTGGTGCTTTGAGTTTCAGACGGTACATTTCATGTTGTTCTAGAGTGTTAAGCTTGTGTCGTCGTGGGCTGAAGTAGACAACTTCCATGTTTATGTAGGCCTATTCCCCTCGTGCCTCTATTAGTGCAGGTTCTTCAGTTCGCATCTGAGAACTCTGATGTCATCTGTATACTTTGGTTTGAAATTTTGACTGCATTCTCCACCGCAGAATTCGGCGCTTTCAATGCATTTTAATTCCCAAACATCAAGTAAGTTATTCCGGGTGTCTCGCCGATGATTTCAGGTGCCTTTCTTCGGTGCATTGGAAGATACCTTCAATTTCGTTTGTAGGTAGAATCAGCCCGAAAAAGGACTGCTCATCAGGCAAATGAAACGACATCGTGTCAGCGGAAACGTGGTTTATGTTCTCACTGCAAACTAAATTTTTTCAACTATGAAACTTGACGTGCTCAATCAATAGAGTAGCCTCAGATTAGTCTGTTGCTATCAATCAATCAATCAATCAATCAATCAATCAATCAATCAATCAATCAATCAATCAATCAATCAATCAATCAATCAATCAATCAATCAATCAATCAATCAATCAATCAATCAATCAATCAATCAATCAATCAATCAATCAATCAATCAATCAATCAATCAATCAATCAATCAATCAATCAATCAATCAATCAATCAATCAATCAATCAATCAATCAATCAATCAATCAATCAATCAATCAATCAATCAATCAATCAATCAATCAATCAATCAATCAATCAATCAATCAATCAATCAATCAATCAATCAATCAATCAATCAATCAATCAATCAATCAATCAATCAATCAATCAATCAATCAATCAATCAATCAATCAATCAATCAATCAATCAATCAATCAATCAATCAATCAATCAATCAATCAATCAATCAATCAATCAATCAATCAATCAATCAATCAATCAATCAATCAATCAATCAATCAATCAATCAATCAATCAATCAATCAATCAATCAATCAATCAATCAATCAATCAATCAATCAATCAATCAATCAATCAATCAATCAATCAATCAATCAATCAATCAATCAATCAATCAATAAATCAATCAATCAATACTGATCTGCATTTAGGGCAGTCACCCAGGTGGCAGATTCCCTAACTGTTGTTTTCCTATCCTTTTCTTAAATAATTTCAAAGAAATTGGAAATTTATTGAACGTCTCCCTAACTCCCCTTCCTATAAATGAATATTTGCCCAGTTTGTCCTCTTGAATTCCAACATTATCTTCATATTGTGATCTTTCCTACTTTTAAAGACCCCACTCAAACTTATTCGTCTACTAATGTCATTCCACACCATCTCTCCGCTGACAGCTCGGAACATACCACTTAGTCGAGCAGCTCGTCTTCTTTCTCCCAATTCTTCCCAGCCCAAACTTTGCAACATTTTTGTAACGCTACTCTTTTGTCGGAAATCACCCAGAACAAATCGAGCTGCTTTTCTTTGTTTTTTCCAGGTCTGGAATCAAGTAATCACGGTGAGGGTCCCATACACTGGAACCGTATTCTATTTGGGGAAACCGTACCCTATTTGGGGTCTTACCAGAGATTTATATGCCCTCTCCTTTACATGCTTACTACAAGCCCTAAACACCCTCATAAACATGTGCAGAGATGTGTACCCATTAATTACATTCCAATTTATATGATTACCCCAACGAAGATCTTTCCTTATGTTAACACCTAGATAATTACAATGGTTGTTTAAGGTACTGGCGGTAATGAACGTGTGAAAGTGCTGCTCTGGAAAATTGGTGATTTCTTCAGGTAAGACCAGTGGATTGGACGTAGTTACTGATGTCAAGTGCCATGTGGTAAAAATCTGATGTACAATTGGTGGCGAGTGGAGAATGAAGTAAATAACTACTCAATCTATGCACAATTATGCTGAGGTATTGTAGAATCCCATCAGTGAGGTTAGACAAAACTTGCAGCTTATCGCATACTTTGACAGGGAACTGTACATCGTCAGCGCAAAAGAAAATTAAACGGCAGTCGTTAGGTATTGTGTGTAGGGACGTTCCGCATTATTTACACGATATTTAACGTATATGAGCAACGACGCACAACGCGCCTAAAATCCAACTCCCTTAGAACTGAAATGGATTTATATGGTGCTAAATGTACCGACATTCCCTGGTGTGAGATCAAGATAAACTGATTGCAGTATCTAAATGCCAACAAGCGCTACCCAGACTTCGACTCCAAGTAAAATTTACAGTGGTGATTATTGCTGAATATCCCGTAAGTGATACAAGTGATATAAGTATTAGTGGCTAGTCTGCGAATGTGGACTGTTGTTCGGCGCCGGCAGTTACGATACGGTTAGTACCTACAGGCATGGTGTCCGAGATAAACTGCAAAGAAGTCAGATAATCCCAAAATAAACAAAAAGGACTTTCATAAGTCAGAGAAAACACGTTGCTGCGGTAGAGGTGAAGTCAAGTCAAAAGTAAGACAGCGAAGGGAGACCAATTGCAGACCACACACTTAGACTAGAACACCACATCCGTGAAAACTTGTTACCAACAAGAACTGAGGATCTCGCCAAGGAATAGGAAAGCTATCACACCTAAAAGGATAACTTTAAACATATACCAAAGCCCCACGAGAAGACAAAAGGATAACAAGATCATCTCACAAAATACCTAAAACACAAACAAGACAACATGCCGCCCAAAACACAGCCTGCAACTAAAAACACAAAACACAAAGGAAGTATCAATAAAATACCACTCTCGGACAGCTCTGGAGAAGAGGATTCCGCAGTCAACATACAAGACCAAGGAAATGATATTAAGGGTATGTTTGCTGAAATATTAGAATTAAGAAATCTGAGAAAACAAAGTGAAGACTTCCAACAAGAAACAAGAGAAGACATTTTACGCATAAAGAACGAAATAGGAAAAAGGGATGAATACTATGAAAAAGTAAACGATGCCTTAGAACAGAAAATCACCACTGCAAACAACAAAACACAAGAAAAGATAAACGCACTAACAGAAAGAATAAATATTCTAGAAGAACGAGAAGAACAGAGGGCAAAAAGAGAAAAGAGAAACAATATAGTGATCAAGAGCAAAGAACTATCTGGTGAAGAAGGCAGAAAAGACGAACTGAAGGACAAAATCAATAAAATAATAGAGTAGAAGCAGGAGTGACAGCAAGTAATACAACCTACGTGGGCAAGGACAAAAATAATAGAGGGATAGTGAAAGTCAGTTTTGAACATTTTTCTGACAAATTAAAAATTTTCAAAAACAAACACAGACTAAGGGGACAAGATATCTACATAGATGATGACCTCACCAGAAATGAGAGAGCAATCCAAGCATCACTCAGACAGAAAGCTAAGGAAGAAAGGGACAAGGGTAACAGTGATGTGAGGGTGGGTTACCAGAAAATAATGCTGAACGGCCAATGGATACACTGGAATGACATGAATAAAAAAACGGGTGAAAGTAAAATTGCAAACCTCAGAGCACAAACAGTCAACACGCAACCAGGACGAATTAATATTAGCTACGTTGAACGTTAGAACCCTAAGAACTGAAGACAAGGAACTGGAACTCCAAAATGCACTCAAGAACATAAAATTCGATATTCTGGGCCTCAGCGAAGTCAGAAATTACGGCGAAGATATAATAGAAAAAGAAAATGGCAACATTTTTAGCTACATAGGGGAAACAAGAGGACAAAAAGGCGTAGGTTTCATAATTAAAAACCATTTGAAACAGAATATACAGGAAATAAGAGGAATCTCAGAGAGGATCATGGTATTATCCCTAAAACAAAACAACATCAAAATCACAATAATCCAGGTATACGCACCCACAGAGGCAAGCACAGAAGAAGAGATCGAAGAATTCTACACGCTTCTAGAACACACTCTAACAGACTACAAAGCACACAGAACATTCGTAATTGGTGACTTCAAGAGCAAAGTAGGGAAAAAGGAATACGAAGACGAAGAACCCATGGGACTATATGGATATGGAACAAGAAATGAAAGGGGAGACAGACTCATACAGTTTGCACTAGGACAAAGATTAAAAATTGTAAACACCTTCTACAAGAAACACCCGGAAAGTAAATGGACGTGGATCGCTCCGAATGGAAAACAAAAATGAAATAAGACTACATCCTAGCTGATAGCCTAGAAGTTGTAAAAGACATCCAAGTAATCAATGGTCTAAAATTCGATACAGACCACAGAATGGTCCGAGTGAAAATGAGAATAAAGAAGGAAAAGAGACGCTACTTCAACAAGACGACCCCAAAGCCCGAAAGTACAGATCGAACAGAATACACAAAAGCACTACAACACAACCTCCAAGAGCTTAGTCAACAAACAGACCTGAAGGCACAACAATATTATGCAGAGCTCGTAAACTGCATATCCCTCTCAGTCAAGCAATCCTCGACACCGGGAAACAGAAGAAGAAATATAATAAAACTAAAGGATAGTACTAGAAGACTGATCGAAGAAAGAGAACGTCTGAAAGCACAAGCCAAAGGAAATGAAGGCACAAAGCTGGAATATACAAAAATCAATAAACAAACGAAAAGGGAAATCCGAAAAGACATCAGAGACCACAACACGGAAGTAGTCGAAGAAATCATGGAAAATACAAAATCAATGAAGAAGATTCGAAAGGAATTAACTCCGGACAAACAATGGATACTGGGAGTGAAAGACAGTAATGGTAAAAGACAAGCCAAGAGAGAACAGATAGTGACACAAGCGACAGAAATCTACAGGAAATTATATACAAGTAATTCCCAAAATGGCACACAGTGTCATAAGACGCCAAAAGAGGACATTCAGGAAGGAATACCACCCATTCTTCCCAGTGAAGTAAGAGCAGCCATAAGGGAAGCAAAGAATGCAAAATCCCCAGGGGAAGATGGAATCTACAATGAATTCCTGAAATGGGGTGAAGAAGACATAACCCCATTCATCACTACGCTATTTAACAAGATACTCGAATCAGAAGACATACCAAGGGAGTGGAAAAAAAGCATCATAATACTTCTGCACAAAAAGGAGCAAAAGACGATATAAATAACTACAGACCTATCAACCTAATTGTAAATCTTTACAAACTCTTCATGAAGATCCTAACTAAGAGAATGGCGAAGACACTAGATGAACAACAACCAGTGACACAAGCAGGATTTAGAACAAATTACAGTACATCAGACCACCTACAAGCAGTGAATCAACTGATTGAGAAAACACAAGAATTCAATCTGGATGTCTATATAGCATTTGTGGACTACAATAAAGAGTTCGACTCCGTGGAACGGGAATACGTTTTAGAAGCAATGAGCAAACAAGGGATCCAGAACAAATAGATCAGACTCCTGGATAAACTCTACGAAGGCAGCGAGGCCAGAATAAAAACAGAAAGAGAAGGAAAGAACATCAAGATAGAAAGAGGAGTTAAGCAAGGGGACCCTCTCTCACCAAAATTATTCACGTGCTTACTGGAGGATCAGTTCAGAAAACTAGATTGGGAAAACAAATACGGCATCAAAATAGATGGAGCAAGACTAACGCACTTACGATTTGCAGACGACATCGTATTGGTGGCAGAGTCGGCAACGGAGCTAGAACAAATGATAATAGAATTAGACAACATCAGCAAAGAAGCAGGCCTGACAATGAATCCAAAAAAACAAAACTGATGACTAATGCACTGGAAACTCCAGTTAGCGTAAACGGAGAAATACTGGAATACGTAGAGGAATGTGTATACCTTGGCCAGAACATATCATTCTCAAACTGTTCAGAAAAAGAGGTCAAACGGCGAATAGGACAAGCATAGAAGAGGTTCTGGTCTCTAAAAGTTCATACTGACAGACAAGACTCAGAAACTCGCCCTTAAAGCTGAAGTTCTAGAAAAATGTGTGATACCAGTCCTACTATATGGATGCCAAACCTGGGCGCTAACACTAAAACAAAGGAAAATGATCAAGATATGCCAGCGCAAAATGGAAAGACAGAATACGGAACGAAGATATACGAAGGAAAACCGCCATGAAAGACGCTCTGGCGACAGCCGATCAGCTAAAGTGGAAATGCTATTTTTTTTTGCTAGGGGCTTTACGTCGCACCGACACAGATACGTCTTATGGCGACGATGGGATAGGAAAGGCCTAGGAGTTGGAAGGAAGCGGCCGTGGCCTTAATTAAGGTACAGTCCCAGAATTTGCCTGGTGAGAAAATGGGAAAACACGGAAAACCATTTTCAGGGCTGCCGATAGTGAAAGTGGAAATGTGGAGGACACATAGCGAGACTGGAGCAAAATCGATGGACCTACCAAATGACAATATGGGATCGCAGACAATGAAGACGGAACGTGGGAAGGCAAAGAACTAGATGGGCAGACTGGTTTGCGAGATGGGGAGGAAAGCAATGGACAAGAACAGCAAAGATAAGGCAAGAGTGGAAAGAGCTGGGAAAAATTGTATGCAGAGATCACTGACCTTACGGGATACACCTTTGCTCAAGCCCTGTGATAACATAGGTCGATCAAGACACATAGATATTGTGCAGCAGTGAAATATGCAACAGTGCGCTTCCACAAAGAGACCTGAAGGTCACCTCTCTGATCACTACGGCATAATACAGTAAAATTGATATAAAAGAGGTTTTTATGAAGTGGTGAATATAAAATCATCATCCTCGCGTACACTGCGGAAGGAAGCCGTGCAAGTGTAAAATATGTTGAAGTACGCTCTCAGGATAGAGGCGAAGAATACAACATACAATTGTACGCTTCGACGAAGAGGATACCGTGATGGTCATCTGTGCACTCGGGAGAATAGCAAGACGAATGTCAAACAGACAGACGTTTGCATGCAGTAGTGATATGATAACTCATCACGTAACACATAGTGAAAGAAGGATATGCACTTGTAATGTATGTCGAGAGAATTTCAACGGAGGATAAGGTCAAGAAATTACAAGAAACGTCTACAACATTCGGAGAAGAAGCTATGCAAGAACGAAGAGTGCAAGTTTACGCTTTCACCTAGAAGCAACCTGAACCCTCCCTGGGATAAGAGTGTACACGTGTCATTAATGGAACAGTGCGTTTTCGCGAATTGTTGTTCCAGAAAAACACCATTGCATTCACTCGGGGGTGAGACTACATAAGTGTACAATATGCGGTAATACGTTATCATGAAAAACTACAGATTAACCAATATAATAATGCTCTTCAGGACCTGCTCACCTGATGAGCTAAACTGAGCACAGTCCCTGCATTGCAGGAGGCCATAGCCCTTACTCTATACAGAATGACATCAACCGCAAAAAGCCTTACCTCTGATTCCACTTGTTTACTCATATCATTTATATATATAAGGACACATAAAGGTCCAATAATACTGCCCTCTTAATTATTACAGGGTCAGATAAAGCTTCGCCTACTCTAATTCTCTGAGATCTGTTTTCTAGAAATATAGCAATCCATTCAGTCACTCTTTTGTCTAGTCCAATGGCACTCATTTTTGCCATCTTTTGTCCAGTCCAATTGCACTCATTTTTGCCAGTAGTCTCCCATGATCCACCCTACCAAATGCTTTAGACAGGTCAATCGCGATACAGTCCATATCTTTCTGGAATCCTACAAGTTGAGCTTCAGTGGAATAACCTTTCCTAAAACCGAACTGCCTTCTATAGAACCAGTTATTAATTTCGCAAACATGTCTAATATAATCAGAAAGAATGCCTTCCCAAAGCTTACATACAACCCATGTCAAACTTACTGGCCTGTAATTTTCAGCTTTATGTCTATCACCATTTCCTTTATACACAGGGGCTACTATTCAGATATGGTACTATATCCCAATCCATTGTTTTTAGTATATCCCCAGAAATCTTCTCAATTCCAGCTGCTTTTCTAGTTTTCAACTTTTGTATCTTATTGTAAATGTCATTGTTATCATATGTAAATTTTAATACTTCTTTAGCATTAGTCTCCTGCTCTATCTGGGGACATTATCCTTGTAACCAACAATCTTTACATACTGCTGACTGAATACTTCCGCCTTTTGAAGACCCTCACATACCCACTCCCCTTGTTCATTAATTATTCCTGGAATGCCCTTCTTGGAACCTGTTTCTGCCTTAAAATACCTATATATACCCTTCCATTTTTCACTAAAATTTGTATGACTGCCAATTAAGCTTGACGTCGTATTATCCTTAGCTGCCTTCTTTGCTAGATTCAATTTCCCAGTAAATTCCTTCAATTTCTCCTTTCTTCCACAGCCATTTCTAACTCTATTTCTCTCCAGTCTGCACCTCCTTCTTAGTATCTTTATTTCTCTATTACAATAAGGTGGGTCTTTACCATTCCCTAGCACCTTTAAAGGTACAAACCTGTTTTCACATCCCTCAACAATTGCTTTAAACCCATCCCAGAGTCTGTTTACATTTTTATATACCGTTTTCCACCGATCATAGTTACTTTTTAGAAACTGCCTCATGCCTGCTTTATCAGCCATACGGTACTGCCTAATAGAAAGGAAGGTCTTAAAAGTAGGACTATCATATTTATTTTTAACTACGACAAAAACAGCTTCATGATCACTAATACGATCTATTACTTCGGTTTCTCTATAGAGCTCATCTGGCTTTACCAGCACCACATCCAGGATATTTGTCCCTCTAGTTGGTTCCATCACTTTTTGAATCAGCTGTCCTTCCCATATTAACTTATTTGCCATTTGTTGGTCGTGCTTCCTGTGGTTCGCATTTCCTTCCCAATTGACATCTGGCAAATTCAGATCTCCCGCTACAATCACATTCCTTTCCATGTCGTTTCCCACATACCTGATTATCTTATTTTCCATTCAAGGATATTTACCGACAGTAAGAGCTCAACAAGCGTAAGTGTTAGTATTTCCCAGTAACGCCTGAGCATGAAGACACCATGGCGTAATACTAGACAGCGCGACGACGACGTTTTCCATTGACACTGGATGTCGCAACACGCACCTGATGAGCAGTCTTCGTTTGGGCTGACCCTAACTACATATTACAAAATACAAATTGAGAATATCTTCCAAAACACCAGTGTAAATGCACCTGACAACTCATAGGTGAGACACCCGGTATACCAGTAGCGTTATAAAGTAACAGAAATTTGGCTGGCACCATCTGCCTCGTCTGTAAGGCGTACACTCCATGGTCCCAGGCGTCAGGGAAAGATTTGCTTCGAGCGTTCCGTGCTAAGCAGGGACAATTATATTTCGAATTCATTCCTTATCGTCGAACTGTCATTAAAGAGCTGTAATTTGCCGTTCTTAATTCTCTTCATGATGCAGTGTGACGAAAACGACCTCTTTGTGGCAAGGACAGAATTGCGGTCCCCATCTGCACAACGTCCAGAGGACCAGTCATTCCAGGTGAGCGAATTTCTCGCAATAATATACCTGTCCTTCCTCTGTATTCTCAAGTGGATTACTAGCTATTTGTCCCCAAAAGTCAGAATCTTGCTCAAGGGTGGAGGTTCCCATCGGCCGAATAGTTGAAGACCGAAGTTCGACTGCAGGACTCTTTGTAAGAGCGGTATGGACGCTGGCGGACGTGTGTCACTATCTAAAGTGTTTACTGTCAAGGCAGTATTATGTACAAGTTACCACGTCCTCTATAACGAGTTCACGTTGCTATCGCTGACATATCGTTCCCGAAACACCAATAAATGGAAAAATCGTAAAGCTTTCTCATTAATTTAAATCAAATGGTAAAAATTCCCTGCAAAGAAGTCCTAGGCAACCTATCGATACATCGGACTTCATGTTGTATACGTCTAAATAATGTAAAGGTTTAGGACAATGCAAAGTACAGTCGAAATCACTCATCCAGCAGTTTAATGCTTGTAGCACCTTAGAAAGATCCAGTAATGACTGCAAAATGCATGCATAAAATTTAATATAACAACTGGAGTGATAAATACATGAGAGCCGAGTGTCATTGTCACTGGCGATTTTTGAAATGGAGAGTCAATTCCTGTGGTTGGATATCCACATAAAACTGGAGGTCCCGTAGCTACAAGATTCTTTCTATCCTCGCGTTGTTATTTTTCACAACAAATTCTTACCATCACTGCGTACTGAACGTTTGCATTAATATGTTTGATCCTTTGGAGAACTCAAATAAGCCAAATGACAGAAGGACAAGAAGACTTCCGATCACTTAAAGAGGAGCGGTATCCGGTAAAGGAAAGTGTGGATGTAGAAATTAGAACAGTGAAACTCCTCAACAAAAGTAACAAAAAGTAACACGAGGATCAAGAGGACCGACAGGAGTCCATCACATAAGAGGAGATGCAGATTTAGTTCAGACTCGGAGGATGTCAGAACGTTTGAGAACCCGAAGAGGCTACACTTGATTGGAGAACAAAGAACAGTTCGATTTCTCCAAGTATGTTGATGGCTGTTGAGGTATGGAATATAGGTTCAGGAAGTATGAAAATGTATAATAATAATTTGTCTAATATTCAGACTGATGCTTTCACGGCCCGTATTAATAGATATCCAAATTGAGTTTCTTTTTATGACTGACCCATTCTTTGTTTCACGTCACATGTTCTCTAGCAATATTAACTGGGTTCCCTTTATGACCTGCCGTCATACGAGGCTGCTTAATATTACCTTGTATTTCTAAATGTTGCTCTGACTGACTATCCTGGATAATGTATCTTGTGATAGTCGTCCCAGCACTAAGCTTCCTAATAACCTAGTCTCGTTTTTCTAGGTGTCAGCTTCTATGGTCTTCCAAATAATTTCCTTTATTCCCATAATTTTTCTTTGGGTTTCAGGAAATTGTTTATCACAGCGGATTATCTGATACTTTTCCTTTCAATTTGCCAGGAATATCATCTTATTCTTTACACGCTGTAATTAGTTCCTAGTCCGGCTCCATGGCTAATGGTTAGCGTGCTGGCCTTTAGGGTCGGGAATTATAACCATAATTGGTTAATTTCGCTGGTACGGGGGCTGGGTTTGTGTGTCATCTTCATCATCATTCATTCTCATCACGACGCGCAGGTCGCCTACGGGAGTCATTTCAAAAGACCTGCACCTGGCGAGCCGAAGTTGTCCTCGGACACTCCCGGCACTAAAAGCCATACGCCATTTCATATCAGTCCCTGCTCGAAGTTCGACAAATGTGAACTCCAACTCATTTAATTTTGGCCTATAACCTCCAAACACACCACAAGATAGCTCACGAGGCAACTGTAGGCAAGAAGGAATTGAAATAGGAACAACATTCCTAAGAAGGATAAGGCTGATTTTATCAGTTTGCAACAGTAGTTGACATTGCAACTATGTATACTTTGTAACGAACTTCACGAATAATAAATAATGTGGCAATGATTTAGTCTTGAATGGCGTTTGTTCTTGCATACACTGCATGATGGTTCCATGCTAGGATTGTTTACTACGCCACGACACCACAGAGACGTAGTGGTCTTCTCGATATTGGACGCACCTTCGTACGACTGATGTAACACCACTGAGAAAGACTGAACAAATTTGTAGAGGGAGTCTGTTAGATACAGAGCGGCATTTCTCCGCAGAGCAGAGATCTTATAGAGCAGTGAGTGATATGATGCCGCGTTCTAAGGATAACACAATATCGAGAACATTTAATTTTTTTTTTGCTAGGGGCTTTACGTCGCACCGACACAGATAGGTCTTATGGCGACGATGGGATAGGAAAGGCCTAGGATTTGGAAGGAAGCGGCCTTAATTAAGGTACAGCCCCAGCATTTGCCTGGTGTGAAAATGGGAAACCACGGAAAACCATTTTCAGGGCTGCCGATAGTGGGATTCGAACCTACTATCTCCCGGATGCAAGCTCACAGCCGCGCGCCACTACGCGCACGGCCAACTCGCCCGGTAACATTTAAATTAATCTGGGATAAAAATACATTCTTGTCTTTACAATCTGCTTTACGTCGCACCGACACAGATAGGTCCTATGGCGACGATCGGATAGGAAATGGCTAGGAGTGGGAAGGAAGCGGCCGTGGCCTTAATCGAGGTACTCCCCGAGCATTTTCCTGGTGCGAAAATGTGAAACCACGGAAAACCGTCTTCAGGGCTGCCGACAGTGGGGTTCTAACCCACTATCACTCGAATGCAAGCTGATAGCTACGTGACGCGAACCGCTCAACCACTTGCTCGGTTCGGATAAAAATATGTACGGGCAAAGTCGTTATTTGCAGCTTTGAGTAAGAATTGTGTATAAGTCCGTTGTCTAAGGCAGTAACTGGATGACATGTAGTCAACAACTCTATGAACTTTGAGTGAGTTTCCTTCCAGCCAGGCGTGAAGCTACTATGAGACTATGAAGGAGGCCTAGCCATCTTAATGTTTCTATTGATCTATAGTCCGTTTTGGTTGAAAGCGTCCTGCGCGAGAAATGGTTGCGCATGCAGTGGTGGGAGCTATCGTCCCCCCACTCCTACAGCAGGTCCAGTCGCCAGGCTAGCGCTGAAGTGAAAACGTCTCTCAAGCGGCGCGTGTTGTTACGTGCGGGCTAAGTTGAAATTACTGAAGTGACGAGCATGGCTTCTAGGTCCTCTTCTAAATCTGGGAGACCACTGCGAGGCTAGGCACGTGAAAGTGTTTATACCATGAGTGAACATATGAAACATATCATCCAGATCTCAATCACACTGAGTCGGTTTGGGGAGATATCAAAGGAGAGGTCCGTGATAAGAATATATCTCACCGGGCGAGTTGGCCGTGCGCGTAGAGGCGCGTGGCTGTGGGCTTGCATCCGGGAGATAGTAGGTTCGAATCCTACTATCGGCAGCCCTGAAGGTGGTTTTCCGTGGTTTCCCATTTTCACACCAGGCAAATGCTGGGGCTGTACCTTAATTAAGGCCACGGCCGCTTCCTTCCAACTCCTAGGCCTTTCCTATCCCATCGTCGCCATAAGACCTATCTGTGTCGGTGCGACGTAAAGCCCCTAGCAAAAAAAAGAATATATCTCAATTAATAGTAATACAGCATAATTAGTTTTTTAGCATAAAATGTGTGCCATAGTATCTCTAATGCCTTCACTGTTCATAAATGAGGCGCTCCTGTTCCCAATATAAATAAAAATGCTTATTCTGTACGAAATATTTCTCTGTCTTATAGATCACTCGTGACTTGACAGCAGACACACTCGACAAAAAGGAAGCTCTTTGCGGATATTGCTTGCACAGTATTCGCAAGACAAACGGAAAAAAATGTTGCGACCACGTAAAATACACTGAGCAGGAATACTGGGAGCGTGACAACACCATGCATAAGGAATTAGAATTAGACCAGTCCGACATCAACCTCGGTGAAGCTTCAGATGACACTGATTCAGACGAGAGTGAAGATTATTCTGAATAATTTGTAAATAAGATCCCTGAACTCCGAATATTAAACAAACGTGATCATAGAACACGTAAGAAGTCCGATAATATTTTTGCTCTGTTTTTTTGAGACAGATTTATATTGTCTATTGTTCCAGAGCATTTCGTTGTTGTTTTTGTTGCTGCTGTTGCTGTAGGAGACCTGTTCTCTCAGTCATAACAATAGCAGGTTATTCAAGAGTATTATATATTATTATATTTCTTCTGATGGACAAGAAAAGTAGACATTGTTAATGTTATTATGAAAGTAGCTGAAGTATTTTTACTAATGCTTCTTTTCTGCATTTTCCCGACAAATTTGCATTAATTAATCTCTTTTATACGTATTTCACTAGAAATCACTTTAAGTAGATTATATCTCCAGGCTGTCAGTGGAAACAACTTCCTCCTATTCGTTAGGCGATTGATGAACAGATAGCGCGTACCGATACGCCTTTCCTTGGTATACAGTACAGTACAGTACAGTTTCAAACGAACTTCCTTTATTCGCAGTATTACCAGTTGCAAGTTACTGTCTTATGTTCAATTGATTTTCTACCATATGGTTCAAACCTTTCAGTTTTATATAACAGATTTCATATTCGTAAGAATGTATAATAAGAATGTATAAGAATAAATTAAAGGCTACAGAGTGCCAAAATATTGACCTCCACTTTTACTATACACTGAGATTTATTTCACGTTGTGTCGAAAGCATCATCCGATATGAATTCTTTTAGGCATGACCCTCTGATTTCTTGACGTCACCAACATTTACGACGAAAGTTACGAAGTATTTCCGTACTGGAATAGAACTGAAATTTTAGAATGTTATGCTCAAAGGCCTGTGTAGTTAATGGACAAGGTTTTAAGGCAGACAATCGAAATATAAGACTCGATTTGTACAATGTACGGTACTATTTTATTTTCACTAGTTTATCATATTAAGTAATTCCTACACTTTTGAGTTAGTGTGATGTATGTACACCGATGAGCCATTGCATAATGACCACCCCGACCCGGGAACGTCTCGCGCCTAAGCTTTCCACACTATTTCAGTCAGTTCCCAGGGCTACGTCCGCTGCCTGAACTCGACTGTGTCAGCTGGAGGAAAGGTTCAAGTTCTTCCCCCACCACCAGCGCGAACACTCCCATAGTTCCTCGCACACGAGGCCAGGCCACACCTCCGGTCGTCCAGAAAGACGCTTACTACGAAGATGGACTATAGTATAGTAGGGCTCGAGATGGTGCACACAGTACCAATGGATGAGAGCCGCATAAACCACTGACAATCTCAAATCTTTGACAGTATTACCAGGGATCGTACCAAGTCCTCTTGAGATAACCGTTACGTGTAATCCCGTTAAGGACGCGGATCATCATTACGTGGAAGGGGAATGTATCTCTGTATAAAATGCGAAATACTGCACCACTTAATCATCACATGTCAGGAGCATAGGTCACAAACAACAGTCCAACACACTTTTTGAAAAATTCAACCTCTAACGTGAAAATATGGGGATAAAAGGAAAAAAATGCAATCGTCGTTCATTTTTATGCCGCTAGGGAAGGAAAACAAGGGCAAAAAGTGTGAAGCATGGGTAGTTCCTCTAGTAGATTAAAACAATAGAATATTACTAATATTTTAATCACAGAAAGATTCTAATTGTTACAACGTCAATAGTTTTAAGTGCTTAGCTAGGATATTCTCCAAATATTCAGATCTTGGATACTCAGATTCCAAAATATTGTAAACTAACTGCAGTAAACTACTAGAAATGAAATAAAATGGAATGACAGAATTATAAATGTTAAGAACGGGTCTCCTTGCATTTGACACATGAAGCCAAATGCCTATCATTTACGTATCCCGTAATATTTACAAACTTGCATCCGGGAGATAGTAGGTTCGAATCCCACTATCGGCAGCCCTGAAAATGGTTTTCCGTGGTTTCCCATTTTCACACCAGGCAAATGCTGGGGCTGTACCTTAATTAAGGCCACGGCCGCTTCCTTCCAACTCCTAGGCCTTTCCCATCCCATCGTCGCCATAAGACCTATCTGTGTCGGTGCGACGTAAAGCCCCTAGCAAAAAAAAAATATTTACAAACGCAAGCAATATAACGCCAGGGTACCGAAACGTGGGACTACTTTGCTCCAGAATTCAAAAAGAAGTTTCAGATCATCTGGTAGCTAAGTTAGCAATCGCAAGGAAACTTTTTCCTCTTTCTCTGATAATATGACCGCACAGGTCACAGAGCTTGGCGCCAGAGTTTTTATAAACACAAATTTTAGCACGTTTCGTGTTAAAATGAAAGTTAACACCAGTGACCTTGGTACGTAATTCAAGACGTGTTACTAGCCAATATATTACTGTAATATTAATTCTGATTAAAATCCATAAATAATACATCTGAAATAATTTCAATTACTTATCCATAACTGAACATTCCACCATGCTGACAGTTTCATTAATCGTAGGGCTACTTGTCGCCAGTCTAAATCTGGAGAGAAGGACGACCGAAAATGTTGTAGATATTATCACTCTCTCTCAAGGTGCTCTGGCGCATCACGTTTCAATTATTGGTTGGAGACGTCACTGTTATACAGACTTAGGAAACTAAAAGAAACCCGTTAATGCTGACATCTTGTCCACACACTCAAATACCTCAGCCTTCAAAAACTACCGACGGGGAATATATATTTTGTATGGCTTCTACCCAACAGCACCCACTTGACGTGGCGTTATTTCATCCTTTGTAAATTGCCTGGTGAGAACTACGCTACTAACTGAATGGAAGAAGGTACTTACAGGAATGCAGACAGCTGTTCTTCCCAAGCAATAATTCCCTTCATTATGCAAAAAACCTCTTCAATTTATTGAAACCAAAATAAGGATAAACTTAGAGAGTGACTTCAACAGTGTACATTATATCTTAATGGAAAAATTGGAATTGCTTCACCATTTCTTTAAATTCTCCATACTCGTGATGATTTAATTCTTAAATGGGAAATGTTCCACCTTCCACTTGCAGCTAAATTAGATTTAATTATGGAACAAATTAGCACCCCTGAATACGAAATTTTTCCCCACTTTTAAATGATACGCCAAGTATCATGGTTGAATTATTGTAAAATCGAAATGAACACCACAATGTGCTTCTTAAATGTTCGAGATTCCATTACATAAGTTCGAGAGTATTTGGACTAAATTGCAATGCATTTCTTATAATATACATTTAAAAAGTTATAGGGCCTACAGGTTTACGAGGAATGTGAACCACTGGAAGATGACACTTCATTTCGAAAATGTCAGTTAAATTGCCCAGGATTCGAATTGCGGCCACCTCGTTGGGAAGCTAGTAACGAAGTGATTCTACTGTGTACTGCACCCATGTCGAGGACTCTATAGTTTAAGGAAATACATTATTTTGAGTTGTAAGAAGGAAGCCATTCTCTTTTTTAGTGTCGATTCAGTTAATATAAGATACAGGTTTTGCACCATGTCGAACTCGAAATATAACGCTTAAAACATGTCTGTAAAAACTATCAGTAACAAAATGATATGTTTAGTTCTACAAGAACATCCTCGTATTCTATCAAATCTCAATTAACCATGCGATATACGTAAAATATCGTTAACGTTGCGTAAATTATTCAACGATTGTGAATTGGTGAAATTACGAACAAGTGTGCCAAACATTTTACGATTTGTTAAGAAGGAAGCCACACTTTTCAGTGTCGACTTAGTTAAGGGAACTTAAAAACTTTTTAGTCTGTCAAAAACACTGGTTAAAACTTCTATAGCGCGCGGCTGTGAGCTTGCATCCGGGAGATAGTAGGTTCGAATCCCACTATCGGCAGCCCTGAAGATGGTTTTCCGTGGTTTCCCATTTTCACACCAGGCAAATGCTGGGGCTGTACCTTAATTAAGGCCACGGCCGCTTCCTTCCAATTCCTAGGCCTTTCCTATCCTATCGTCGCCATAAGACCTATCTGTGTCGGTGCGACGTAAAGCCCCTAGCAAAAAAAAAAAAAAAACTTCTATAACCCTGTAAAATTTGCACACTCTTAAACAAAGAATGACAAATTTCGTTCTACAAGAAGATCTTCAGATTTTATCAAATCACTTCAAATCATGCGCATACATGTGCAATGATTTTTACGTAGCGTGAACTAGTTTAAAGGGTGATGTTATGAACAATTTTTTCTTTTTTTTTTTTTTTGCTATTTGCATTACGTCGCATCGACACAGATATGTCTTATGGCGACGATGGGGTAGGAAAGGCCTAGGAAGTGGAAGGTGGCCTTAATTAAGGTACAGCCTGGTGTGAAAATGGGAAACCAAAGAAAACCATCTTCAGGGCTGCCGACATTGGGGTTCGAACCCACTATCTCCCGATTACTGGATACTGGCCGCACTTAAGCGACTGCAGCTATCGAGCTCGGTGTGAACAAATATGAACACATAATGAATACAGTAGTCGTCCTATGTCGCTTTGTTCTGGTACTTATCTTAGCTACTATCGTCCGCTACCTTCAGGAACTTTGTTTGGACTGAAGCCAGCTTCTTAGCTCTGGTCTTTGTAACTATGTATGGGGTTGAGAAATGTTTTGTACGCAATAAATCTGTTTCGTGGTAAGGGGACGAGAAGTAGGGGGATGTGGGGAATAATGAGCGTATTGACTCTGTACATTGGAGAGGGGAAGGAAAGTGCTGCTTCTTCACCTTATAATGCATTTTTGTGTATTAGGGAGTAAATGTAAGTAATTTTGATGAAATAAAAGCATGGAACTGAATTAAAGAATATCTCGTAATACATTATTTTAGTGATAAATAATTACTTTCTTAAACGCCTCGATTGGCGAAGACGCTGCGTAAATTCAGAATTTACTACACGTAAGATATCCTAACCCACTTTCCAGAGTACCCTCCCATGTGATTCATTCAGCGCTAATGCAAAACGTGTGAAACGATGTTCCGTGTAGTGGGGATTGAGATGAATGTCGTGGGTATCGACTCTGTTCACTGGAGAGGGGAGTGAGCGCGTAAATCCCATTCTAACTTAAATGTCTGTTATGTGGGTTAAGATGTTCTTATCTGTAGAAATTTCTCTTAATTTATGCAGCCCCTTAGCCTATCAAGACGTTTTCGTAAATTATTATTTATCACTAAAATTAATTTCTTACAAGGTACTTTATAATTCAATTCCTTACTTTTATTTCATCAAAATCATTAACTGACATTTACTCCTTAATAAACAATAGTACATCATAATATGAATATTCAGCACTCTCTCTCCCTCTCCAATATACAGATTCAAAGCGCACAAAATTTCCCCTCAACTCTTACTTCGCCTTCCCCCACCACAAACCAGAATTATTTCCTACAAATTTCCTCCTCACCTCCTACTTAGCTTCCATGACCAAGAATGGAGCTAAGAAACTGGCTGCAGCCCACACACAGATACTGAAAGTAACGGACGATAAGATAAGTTCAGGAAAATTTCCCAAAGTTACTACAGTGACAGAGGAGAACTACTCAATTCATTACTTATTCGTAATTGTACATAACATCAAATTCGTAATCACTGACTAGTTTAAGCAACGTAAACAATATTATACACACATGAGTTAAAGTGATGGAATGAATGAAGCCCCATCTAGCGGCGATGATAGAAATTGTGCCGGCTGCCGAAGCCTGTCGCACTCCACTGAGGCAATCATTAATGAATGACAGATGAAATGAAACGATACTGGAGAGTGTTGCTGGAATGAAATGTGACAGGGGAAACATGAGTACCCGGAGAAAAACCTGTCCCGCCTCCGCTTTGTCCAGCACAAATTTCACATGGAGTGACCGGGATTTGAACCACGGAACCCAGCGGTGAGAGGCCGGCGCGCTGTTGCCTGAGCCACGGAGGCTCTCTGAGGATGCTCTTATAGAACAAAATATGTAATTCTTTGTTTTATAATGTGCACTGTTTTACAGGTATCTTATGGTGTTATGATTTAACTAGTGTTTTCGACAGACTGAAAAGTTTTTAAGTTAAATTGTATGACTGTATTGGTTCGTTATTGACACGTTAGTAATCTGAGAAAGTTTTCTGTACTTATCTTACAACCAGCTCTGGCTTCACGTCCGCTACCTCCATCGCGTATGTCTCAGGGTGTGCTACATGCTGTTCAACTGATGGAAACTCTCTTCATTGTTAACAGGTGTCCGGTGCCGATGTTAATCAGATCTCAAAGTCCGCAGTGGTAGCCGAATATTATTTTTTACAATTGGCTTTACGTCGCACCGACACAGATAGGTCTGTTGGCGACGAAGGGGATAGTAAAGGCCTAGGAGTGGGAGGGAAGCGGCCGTGGCCTTAATTAAGGTACAGCCCCAGCATTTGCTTGGTGTGAAAATTGGAAACTACGGAAAATCGTCTTCAGGGCTGCCGACAGTGGGTTTCGAACCCACTATCTCCCGGAAGCAAGCTCACAGCTGCGCGCCCCTAATCGCACGGCCAATTCGCCCGTTGCCGATTTTTTTGAAGAGGCACTCCTTGTCGTACAACGTTGTCATTTAAAACATCTCTGTTGACTTATTCGGTGTTTTCAGGAGGAGATGGACCTACTGCTGTCATCTGATAGAACAGAACGTAATATCGAAATTGGTACCAAATGCGGGCAGTCTATGCACCACATAACCGAAAAGTCAGCATACTGTATGTTCTTAAAATTATTATTATTATTATTACCAAACATTATCCTTCATATGAACAACATGTTTCATGCATAAACTGCAGAGTGGGTTCAGAGAAGGTATTATTGCGAAGGACATTCATTACCATAACCATTCTTTCAGGACATTAATATAGAATAATTTCTTAGAATTTACTACATTTATGTTGCATCGCTATAATCAAATATCTATATATACCGAGCTCGATAGCTGCAGTCGCTTAATTGCGGCCAGTGTCCAGTATTCGGGAGATAGTAGGTTCGAACCCCACTATCGGCAGCCCTGAAAATGGTTTTCCGTGGTTTCCCATTTTCACCAGGCAAATGCAGGGGCTGTACCTTAATTAAGGCCACGGCCGATTCCTTCCCACTCCTAGCCATTCCTTGTCCCATCGTCGCCATAAGACCTATGTGAGTCGGTGCGACGTAAAGCAACTAGCAAAAAAAAAAAAAAAAAAAATTTATTTATATAGTCTAATCAATCCTCATCTTTATGGGATTTAAAAATAGTTTCCATTCCTTGGAATCCATTCATGCACCCTAAATATGGCAGGCTGGAACGATAACAATTGTACTGCACGGACTTCTAAATCAACGACCTTAAATGGACGTATCAATACCAACATAAAGAAATCATACCACACTAAATATGTATATAATTTTTAGATCGGATATATCCATACGTAAGTTAAAGGAAGTATTCAACTTATATTATCCAGCTGAAATCCTGCCTGTGTGATCAATACGTTAAAATGTACCTAATAAAGTGATGATTTACTTCGAAACAATGTTTGACAAGGACATGGTGACTTTATTTGTTTGTTTATTTATTTATTTATTTATTTATTTATTTATTTATTTATTTATTTATTTACTAGCGAATGTGCCCGTGCTTCGCTACGGTATTCTACATTGTATTCGAATATCGAAGTAAATAGTGTGCATGCAGTAAATAAGATTGTTTTAAAATTGCATGTCTCTTAGCGTTATCCGAGAAAGAGCATGGGGAGGTCCCCGTACGTTGATTCCAATGTAAAGTGTTTGTTATGGATTTGTGATATAACGGCAGGCTCACTTGCCTACTGCCATTCACAATCGAGTTGGGAAGTTTACATTATAATTGCAGGCCCCATTGCCTACTATGCGGACAGAATCGATTTGGGGAGTTTTCGTTAAAATGGCAGCCCCCTTTCCTACTTCCAGACAGATTACAGTTTTTATTATAATGACAGGCAATTACCCTACTATCACTCGAAATTGAGTTGTGCAGTTATCATTATAATGTCAGGCCTATTTTCCTACTTCCAGCCAGCTTACTGCCAGTCACACCAAGTTGGTGAGTTTCCATCAAAATAGCAGGCCACTATGCCTAATGCCAGTCACATTTTAGATGAGGACATTTCTTTATAATGGCGGGCACCCTTGCCTACTGCCAAACACAATCGGGTAGGGGAGTTTTAAACAAAACTGCATGCTCACTTGCCTTCTGCAAGTCAAATCGAGAAGTGAACTATTCATTACAATTGTAGACCTTCCTTACTAATGACATTTACACAGGAGTTGGAGAAGGAACCCTTTCATACTGCCAGTCAAAGTCGGTGTGGGGAGTACTGATTACAATAGCAGACCCACCCTTTCTCGATCGCTACAAATCGACATCAGTCAATATATATAGATCGACATACGAAAGTATATGCGTGTTTACAATATTGAAGACCTTCATTTACAGATTAACTGCTACTAAACGTACGTCATATCGACAAAGGATTATACCATAAGACACGCCGGATTTAGTGGCCTAAATGGCTGGTCCTATGATATGTCATCTATTCTTGGGTCAGATTGAGTTAGAAACGTGGAACAGGGTAACGTTCTTGTAAGATTATCTCACATTACATTAATTTTCGGATAATTATGTAACAGTTACATACATAGCATTTGGCTCATATATGGCTACTGGGTGGGCCAATTTTCGTGAAGAGTTTGCTGCTGATGCGGAGAGTACAAAGCAGACTAATGATTCTCGCCACCCACTGCATGATCACCAGGCTGTAGTCTGTCGACTGAAGTCGAGAAAGAGCTTCGTCATCAGGACTCAACCACTGGTAGGAACACCTGAGTCTAACCGCATCACCAGGTGGAAGAGCGTGCTGCCGCCTGATACTCCTGCAAAGGAAGAGCTAGCTCCAGGAAATGATCTGCCCTACCCTATTTGGAGATCACTTAATCGTCTTAGGGTGGGCGTACCTCTTTGCAAGACCAACATGCAAAAATGGGCCATACTTTCAGCTGATGGAGACGCATCCTGCGAGTGTGGTGTAACACAAGATCCGAACCACCTGCTCATCTGTCCCCTACTAGAACATCCCTGCACTACACAGGACCTGATCGAGGCGAACAACAAGGCCATCAGAGTCGCTACATTTTGGAAATGCTGACCGGACACGGAATGATGATGATGATGACAAACACCGTTGCCCGTGACCCGATTCGAACTGGAAGCTAGGCAGAGGCACAGCACAGTTTTATATCCACATACATTATTCGACTTTTAGCTATGCCTGTTAGTTTTGACCATATATAACAAGATCCGCTATATACTGGATAACGTCAAACCCTGGCAATGTGAAAATACATTCCATGTGACCGACGAAGTTTAAAATATGCTGTCACAGTGCAATGGTCAAATATGCTAACACGTGCATTAATGAAGCAAATTCATTTTATACGGTCAAATTACATAAATATCTCTACAGTTATCGAACACACCAAGTATATAAAAAATGCAAAATCGTGAATATCCCACCCACATAATTTCCATATAGCTACCACCTAGGCTTGGCCTCCAATTTTCAGGCCCACACACATTTATGGATCTGACCAGAAGGCCAATGAGTGACAAAGCAGCGGCAGCGCGGTTGAGTCAGCAGTCCGCCAAATCGAAAACACATTCCCATGATTAACGTAGCCCTTCAGTTCGTGCAATAGTTACAACGAAACGAGCATTAAAGAAAGAATACACGCTGTGCTGGGTGAATAATAATAATTATATTATTATTATTATTATTATTATTATTATTATTATTATTATTATTATTATTATCATTATTATTATTACAGCATTCCACGGTGGAAAGTTATACTGATCGAAAATCTGAGGCTCGAAACCTGGTGCTGAGATCGCAATAATAAGATTGTAAATTTCTTCAAGCCTCTGAGCACTTATTTAGCCCAAGAGCAAAATAATTACACAGCAACAGACTTCACAGAAAAACAGGTTATCATACGTCACGTAGGATATCAGAAGTTCCCTGTATACGTTGACCGTGCTGTTGGGATCACACAGCTTTGAGCTTGCGTTCAAAAGATAGAGGGTTCGAATGTCACTCACGGCAGCCCCGAAGATGGATTTTCGTGGTTTCCCATTTTCACATCAGGAAAATTCCTGGGATATACCTTAATTAATTTGCTTTACGTCCCACTAACTACTTTTTACGGTTTTCGGAGACGCCGAGGTGCCGGAATTTAGTCCCGCAGGAGTTCTTTTACGTGCCAGTAAATCTACCGACACGAGGCTGACGTATTTGAGCACCTTCAAATACCACCGGACTGAGCCAGGATCGAACCTGCCATGTTGGGGTCAGAAGGCCAGCGCCTCAACCGTCTGAGCCACTCAGCCCGGCTATACCTTAATTAAGGCCAACACCACTTCCTTTCCACTTTTAGCCTCTCCCTATCCCATCGTCGCCATAAGACCTGACTGTTTTGGTGCGACGTAAACAAATTGTTGTTGTATATGTATAGTCCTCATATCGAAGGTTGGTTTGATCCCCATTAGCCACCCAATCAGCTGACTTAAGTGATCTAGGTGCCACTGTAGAAGCGTTCTAGGAAAATGAAGAGTGAGGCAGTTTACCGTTGCTTTCCTCGGCGGATCGGAAGGTACGAGTTTGAGTTCTGACGTGTTGTTCATCAATAGATGATATCAGTCCGCCAAATAGATACCAGCTAGATAACAATGGATTGGCTACATACGAAATGCATCATTAAAATCGCCCATACCTCAGTCACTTTCATATTGTCCAAGGCAAGGATGAGACTGAGACAAGCATGCCAGAAAACACAGCGCACTGTACACACTATATCTCAACAAATACCCCATTGAAGATCTTTCCTTATATTAACACCTAGGTACTTACAAGGAACTTTCGCCCCACCAACGCAGTAATTAAAACTGAGAGGACTTTTCCTATTTGTGAAACTCACAACCTGACTTTTAAGGGACACTGGGACTGAAATTTTGGCGAAATGTATGAAAAATATTGATTTTCGGTTTTTTCCATATTAATACAACCCTAACCCCTGCGGATCAGTTAGCAGTGTTTTTATCCAAATTCCGCCATTTTTAAAGCTCTAGCGTAGCTTTTAAATGCCTGGCGTGCAGTCCTTTAAACGCCTACTTTCATTCGACTCACGATCAGTGCACATTGGTGGTGTATTCAAGCAGATTTCTCGATGTCATTTCATAGGAATAATTGAAAAAGGCCTCCTATATCTGCTGGTCTGCATTGTGCTGCTTTCTAGTGGAGGAAGTAGGCACTTTTACTACGTAAACTATATAAGAAATACAAAAGTTTGAAAAAACTGAATGAAAATAACAGGTGGAGGTGTGGCCTTGCATAATACATTGAGTATATTTTTATACCTATTTCCAAAGACAATGATTACTTATAGAAATATTTCAACATTATTTATGACTATTTCCTGTGCAAATCCTGTTTGTTTACAAACAAGTTGTTTTCGAGTTTGATTGTGTTGAGGTGTGCGACTATTTTCTACTATTGTTTGGTGCTGTTCTGTGGTAAAATGCATACAATAAGTTCTCGGTGGCGTAAGCCAAAATCCAAAAGTAGGAGAAAACAAGAAATTTCTTTGAGATTATCAGCTGCTCGGTGGAAATCAGCTGGCAATACAGGTTATGAGCTTTGTCCATTATTTTAAAAAATTGCTTTTTTCTCTGTTTCACTTTTTCAGGCATTAAAAATGTTACACGCATCACAAATCTTATGACATTGCTTTCAAAATTTGCATGTATTATCTTCATTGCAATGACTATAAACCTGCGGATCGATTTTTGGATTGCACTTTTGGTCTGGCTGCAAAAAAATTTCAAACTAAAAAAATTGAAGATTTTTTGTAGAATAAAACTTGGATATGAATTTTTTTATTTCTTCATACTCATTAATGCAATTCAAAAACGAATCCGTAGGTTTCTTCCAATTGTATTAGTGCAATAGAATATTACCTAAAAGTTACACTATCTTGATTGGTTTAACGCGGCAGTCCTTTTTAAATCTTGAATAATTTGCACATGAAAACGTACAAAATAATTAATATCTCAAGAACTAATCAACTTGCAATGCTCAAATTTCCCACAGTGGTTTATGTTATGATTATTCATAAGCATATAAAATTTCAAAGCTGTACCTCATTTTATATAGAATTTGGAAATTTCAGTCCCAGTGTCCCTTAACCCCGTTTATCATCATACCATTGCCTACTGTCCATCTTACATCATTATCGAGGTCATTTTGCAGTTGTTCACATTCTTGTACCTTATTTATTACTCTACACAGAATAACATCTTACCTCTGAGTCCATATCATTTATATATATAAGAAAACATAAAGGTCCAATAATACAAGTCTCTGGTAAAACCCGAACTAGAGTAAGGTTCCAGTGTATGGGACCCTCACCAGGATTACTTGATTCCGGACCTGGAAAAAAAAAACCAAAGAAAAGCAGCTCGATTTGTTCTGGGTAATTTCCGACAAGAGAGTAGCGTTACTAAATGTTGCAAGGTTTGGGCTGGGAAGACTTGGGAGAAAGGGGACGAGCTGCTCAACTAAGTGGTATGTTCCGAGCTGTCAGTGGAGGAATGGCGTGGAACGACATTAGTAGACGAATAAGTTTGAGCAGTGCCTTTAAAAGTAGGTTAATAATGTTATTTTGCTTTACGTTCCACCAACTACTTTTACGGTATTCGGAGACGCCGAGGTGCCGGAATTTAGTCCCGCGGGAGTTTTCTTTTGCGTGGCAGTAAACCTACCAACACGGGGCTGACGTATTTGAACACCTTCGAATACAACCGGACTGAGCCAGGATCGAAACTGCCAGGGTGGAGTCGGAAGGCGAGCGCCTCAATCATCTGAGCCACTCAGCCCGGCTTTAAACGTAGGAAAGATCACAATATGAAGATAAAGTTGAAGGCAAGAGGACACATTGGGGCAAATATGCGTTTATAGAAGGGGAGTTAGGAATTGGAATAACTTACCGAGGGGGATGTTCAATAAAATTACAATTTCTTTGCAATCATTTAAGAAAAGGCCAGGAAAACAAGTTGGGAATCTGCCACCTGGGCGACTGCCCTAAATACAGATCAGTAGTGATTGACTGATTGATTGAGGAACGTATAGCCCGTGTCGAGGCAAGCCTACATTTAATACGGCGGGTGACAGCATTCAGACTACAGTGTCTAAATTCACTGTGGGTACAAACGACCACCACTCTATTGATAGTCAGTT
Source organism: Anabrus simplex (assembly GCF_040414725.1). Taxonomy (NCBI): domain Eukaryota; kingdom Metazoa; phylum Arthropoda; class Insecta; order Orthoptera; family Tettigoniidae; genus Anabrus; species Anabrus simplex. Next base: position 41,103,446 of record NC_090266.1, on the reverse strand, counting down.
CTGCGTTGTTTAGTAATGTAGAGCATTTAGGAGAAATAAACTGTCCACTGTTGTTCCCGACATGTCGAAGATATTGAAGTTAACAGCAATGTTAACCGTTTACATGACGTAGCAGTTGCGAATTCTTTCATCGAGCATCAGGCTATTCTCTGCTTCACATGGGAGATTGTGGCACCAGATCCATAACTGACTTTGAATTCAGAAAATCTACCAAGAACATTCGGTTATTCCGAGAATTTGTCCATGATACAGACCACTATCTTATCTGCAGTAAGTATCACTTGGCCTAAGATGGAGAAAGTGAAGTCTGTCTACAGATAGATACGGATAGAAAATCTTCAGGGCGAAGAACATTGGAGATATACTAAAAGCAATGGTTTGGGATATAGTGCCAAATGTGAAATATTTATTCCATTACTGTTTGCATGAAGGAGCTATACCAAATGAATGGAGAGTTGAAAATGTAGCCCCAATCTACAAATGAATGCTTGATAAACATAAAGTAGATTGACATTTGTTGCTTGTAAGCTCTGATTATATTAGACATATTGACAAGATTAATCTTTAAAGAAATGCCCGTTAACTTTCCGATGACCATACAAAATATTACAAGTTATGTGTAGTTTATGACATCTCAGTTTCTACTGTAGCAGAGAATGTGAAAGATGTATGCAGTAATTTTGATCTTAATACACGAAGATGTGAAATGTGTGAGAAATGAGCTTAAGAGCTGCAATAGGGGACTTGATAACTTCTCAAGCCAAAGTCTATGTACGCACAGGTACTTCATGGAAACCGTTGCCCGCTACAACAGAGAACCGCATGAGAACAAACAAAGAATTTAATTTCGTAGTGATAAGAGAGGGAAAACATCATCCAGTATAAAGTCCGTCAATTTCGTCACCACTACACAGAGCAGGTTACGATACTAATTTTCTTCATGTCAGTCGAATGTCATCAGCAGCGCCCACCAGAAAACTTGAACAGTTTCATTAGATCTAATAATAATAATGTTATTTGCTTTACGTCCCACTAACTACATTTACGGTTTTCGGAGACGCCGAGGTGCCGGAATTTAGTCCCTCAGGAGTTCTTTCACGTGCCAGTAAATCTACCGACACGAGGCTGAAGTATTTGGGCACTTTCAAATACCACCGGACTGAGCCAGGATCGAACTTGCCAAGTTGGGGTCAGAAGGCCAGCGCCTCAACCGTCTGAGCCACTCAGCCCAGCTTTCATCAAATCTGATAACAATTCTGGGCTAACTGCTATTCGACCCGTCAGCCACGGGGAAGAGGAAGACGAGTGGACTGCGAACACATATTGTATTACATATAGCTACATCAGTAACGAAAAATATTCAAAAGCAGAGGCACCCTTTCATATATTCATTACTAACGTTCGGACATTAAGAAAGTGTCATATTTCATTCCTGACTTCATTTAACCCGAAATCTGAGAAATAACTGTCAAAGATGGGTCCCTGACCCCGTCTAAAGCAATTTTATATTGCATATAAATGCATAATTCGGTCATTTTCATTGCTTTGGTCACATGTTGCTCATTTCAGTGATATAACACCATATTCGGTTATATTTTGAGAACTTTGGTTGAAAGTGATGTGTCGTTTTTAACAAGGTACATGTTATCTGAGTCGATTTTCAAACACAGGATTTCAAAATAGCGTAGCAGATACATTTTCTCGAAACATATAGAAGACATGTTTGGGAGAAAGGGATGCTGTACGAACGTTCGCCGACAGATACCAAAAAGCATGCCAATACCAGATGTATGCATGTCCTTTCCGGTTTCATTAGAGATGGCCCCACCGAGCTCGCAGTCGCTTTATTGCGGCGAGTATCCAGTATTCGGGAGATAGTGGGTTCGAACCACACTGTCAGCAGCCCTGAAGATGGTTTTCCGTGGTTTCCCATTTTCACACCAGGCAAATGCTGGGCTGTACCTTAACTAAGGCCACGGCCGCTTCCAACCCACTACTTCCTGTCCCATCGTCGCCATAAGACCTGTCTGTGTCGGTACGACGTAAAGCAACTTGCAAAAAAAAAGAGAGATGGCGCCAGCGAACAGTACGCAGCGTATGAACTTGACGTATAGCCTACGTCAGTCTGTTCGTCTGACATTAGCCTACCAACACACAGAAGTTGATTCCGCCGAACACTAGCGTCTGTGTTATATCGTTCAGTTATCATGTCAACGTTTATGCCTGAAAACGAACGATTGAAACCCGACGAAACCGTTAATGCACAACAAATTCGCCAACAAATTATTAATTTAAATTATGCATTGGTCGAAAAACGACCGGAATGGGCCAGAAGACATGGCAAAGTGATATTGTTGCACGACAATGCGACGTCTCACACAGCAAAACCAGTGATAAGACACCTTGAAATCGCTTGGATGGGACATTCTTCTACACCTGCAGTACTGCCCCAACCTGGCGTCATCTGACTAACACCTCTTCGCATCAATGGGACACGCGTTCGCAGAGCAGCACTTGAGCAATTTCAAGGAAGTTAGAAAATAGCTCGACGAATGCTTTGCCGCAAAAGACAAACAGTTTTCTGGCATGGTATCAATAACTTGCCTAAAAAGATGGGCGAAGTGTGTAGAAGCCGATGGCCAATATTTTGAATAAACAAAAAAAAAAGAATTTCCTTCAAAATTACGTGTTTTCTTTACCATAAAAACCGGCAGAAACGTATGCATACACCTGGTAGTTCATGTCTGGTTATTTCTAGGAAAGCACGAAGGAAGAAAGAAAGAGAACTGCGCCTCAGGGCTATAATACTGAATGAATGTATAAAGTTTTAATTTATCTACTGTCGCTCTGTCAGTTTGCATGACTGAATGTGTCTGCATAACACACGTTCAATGTTAGTAATACTCTAATTACCTATCTCTAAAAATGCTTAAGTCATATTTTATCTTTTCTAGGTCATGTTTAGCTAATATTTAGGGCATATTGCTTGCATATTTTGTACTCCTTTACGTCATAAACTTTCCAACTCTACACATTACAATCCTCATGTTTAAGTTTCTATTGTGTAGTCTGTTGAATTGTACATAGTCTATACTGTTCGTTCGCGCTGGACTAGATCGTAGTTTAACGTGCTACGACTGCGTTGTAATGTTTATTAGCAAGTCGACTGAAATACCGCTACTCGATTCGAGGAAATCGGTCTCATCGGGTTTATCGATCTTTTATTAACGTATAGAACACGGTCCATCTCGGGTGAAAATGGTACAGACAATTCACTGAACTGTTTCTTCTCTTCGAGGAATCTACCTGCCCCTTAGTCCCGTTTCTCGATACGGGGTGGGGGCTGAGCTGAGATGAACCTGAACGGCACGTTTTTACGTCCGGATGCCCTTCCTGACGCCAAACTCAATAGAGGAGCTAATGAAGATGAAATACATAGTGGTGAATGAAAATGGGTAAGGAGGTGCAAGGAATCGGCTGTTCCTATTAATAGGAACTATCCTGGAAGTGAAAACCACTCTCACGACAGCCCACGGTGGGGTTCTAACCCACGCGTCTCCCGAATGCCACTCCGGTCGGTGGTTGGCACATATAAAATCGTCTCTCTGTAATACTAACTTGATGCTTGCGTTTTATAGCGGACAGGAGAGTTAATAGCCCTTGTCGATTCGGTTTAATTTGTATCTGTTTGTCTGTTACGGCATCCCGGGAAGATGGACAGGAAGATTTCCATGAAACTTAGTATTTAAGTTTTGGGTAAGGGCGAGTGGGATCTTAGCTATAATTTGTTAAAATATTCAGGAGGGTCTGCCTGCTGTCATTTCTTGATGGATACAGTACTTTTGCATCCATCTCTTCTTGGCACAGGCCAGAGTAAAGTGTAGCTTCCACCGAAATCCCAGTCAACATCCATGGCTGTGACAATATGGAAGCTGCTGGGGTACGAGTAGTGCTGAGTAATGACATTCAGAGCACGACTGGTGCGTCTGAGTGTTACGAAAGGTGCTGCTCATAGGGTCAGTCGTGCTGCAATAGTACTTTCTGACCCAGTGAGGAAAGCAATGGCAAACTACCTCACTCCTCATCTTGCCTAGTACGCCTCATTTTGGTGCTGTCATTGGTTTTTGGGGTTTCCTTATAACCGCATAACCTTTAGTGGTGCTATTTGAGGATCCAACCAGCCTCTGGGCTGATGACCTAACAGACAGATTCAGGAGGGAGGTTAAACATAGAACTCACTACACTTCTTTTACGGTTGGTTTTACGAAAACATGGCTCATGACAAAATAATTTAGAATATTATTTAAAAGCTGATGTGCCCTACTTTTTCCCGAGTCAGTGAAAAATAACGGAATTATCAGGGGCGATGGTTTTAAACTGTACGTGCAAGAGCCGATATCTAAATACCACATGGAGATCGTACTGGCAACGTTGTAAATGGTTGATACATCTGTCTCTTGTTTGAAAATTAATCAGTTACTCGGTTTTTATACCAGACAGTGGGGTCCAAATGTAAAAGAAATATGAAACAATAAGAACGTTATCTGCTTTACGTCCCACTACTTTTTTACTGTTTTCGGAGACGAAAAGATGAAGCAGCACAGAACCAGAGAGAGCCAGGAAACTAGTACGTCAGGACATGTCACTGACAGGAAGAGGCTGACCGCATACGTGTCTCAGAATCTCAGCAATACTACACTGACTGACAGAGCAAATGCAACACCGAGAAGGAGTGCTTCGAAAGGGATGAAAGTTGGGGAAAAAACAGAGACGGCACGGACGAATAATTGATGTTTATTTCAAACCGATATGCAGGTTACACAATGCGCACGGCATCGACTCAGTAGGATGTAGGACCACCGCGAGCGGCGATGCACGCAGAAACACGTCGAGGTACAGAGTCAATAAGAGTGCGGATGGTGTCCTGAGGGATGGTTCTCCATTCTCTGTCAACCATTTGCCACAGTTGGTCGTCCGTACGAGGCTGGGGCAGAGTTTGCAAACGGCGTCCAATGAGATCCCACACGTGTTCGATTGGTGAGAGATCCGGAGAGTACGCTGGCCACGGAAGCATCTGTACACCTCGTAGAGCCTGTTGGGAGATGCGAGCAGTGTGTGGGCGGGCATTATCCTGCTGAAACAGAGCATTGGGCAGCCCCTGAAGGTACGGGAGTGCCACCGGCCGCAGCACATGCTGCACGTAGCGGTGGGCATTTAACGTGCCTTGAATACGCACTAGAGGTGACGTGGAATCATACGCAATAGCGCCCCAAACCATGATGCCGCGTTGTCTAGCGGTAGGGTGCTCCACAGTTACTGCCGGATTTGACCTTTCTCCACGCCGACGCCACACTCGTCTGCGGTGACTATCACTGACAGAACAGAAGCGTGACTCATCGGAGAACACGACGTTCCGCCATTCCCTCATCCAAGTCACTCTAGCCCGGCACCATGCCAGGCGTGCACGTCTATGCTGTGGAGTCAATGGTAGTCTTCTAGTCTTCTGAGCGGACGCCGGGAGTGCAGGCCTCCTTCAACCAATCGACGGGAAATTGTTCTGGTCGATATTGGAACATCCAGGGTGTCTTGCACATGCTGAAGAATGGCGGTTGACGTGGCGTGCGGGGCTGCCACCGCTTGGCGGCGGATGCGGCGATCCTCGCGTGCTGACGTCACTCGGGGTGCGCCTGGACCCCTCGCACGTGCCACATGTCCCTGCGCCAACCATCTTCGCCACAGGTGCTGCACCGTGGACACATCCCTATGGGTATCGGCTGCGATTTGACGAAGCGACCAACCTGCCCTTCTCAGCCCGATCACCATACCCCTCGTAAAGTCGTCTGTCTGCTGGAAATGCCTCCGTTGACGGCGGCCTGGCATTCTTAGCTATACACGTGTCCTGTGGCACACGACAACACGTTCTACAATGACTGCCGGCTGAGAAATCACGGTACGAAGTGGGCCATTCGCCAACGCCGTGTCCCATTTATCGTTCGCTACGTGCGCAGCACAGCGGCGCATTTCACATCATGAGCATACCTCAGTGACGTCAGTCTACCCTGCAATTGGCACAAAGTTCTGACCACTCCTTCTTGGTGTTGCATTTGCTCTGTCAGTCAGTGTATATGGGGTCGACAGAAATGTGATCAGATCATGCACATTCTAAATTATAGCTGTGCATGGCAGCTTATTGTAAATAAAATATAGAGATTCCCTTAAGTGCACTAACAAAATTTCTGCAGTAGGCATTCCTTTAAGTGTACTAACTTAATTTCTGCAGTAGACATTTCCTTAAGTGTACTAAATTTCTGCAGCGGACATTACCGTAAGTGTACTAAATTAATTCCTGCAGTATATGGTTCAAAAACGTTATCTATTCTTGCTCGAAGAATTTTCTCCTCAGAGAAGTTCATTGGGTAAGTTTTAACACCTTCACTCTCTTACCTACCAACACTGGGCACGTAGCTTCAAATGCATTTCCTGCGTAATTAGCAGTACTTGTAAGATAAAGCAGCATAGTTTAAAAGTCTTCCTGTGCAACAACCGAGGAAACCACTTTAGGACAGAGGCCGGACATACCAGCAAGACAACACACCTGCCGGGCTGCGTGGCTCAGACGATTGGACGCTGTCTTAAATTGCCAAGTTCGATCCCGGCTTAGTCCGCCAGTTTTCGTAAGTCCTCTAATACATCAGACCTCTGTTAGAAGAGATGTATGTATATATGTTTAGTCCTCAGCCCGAAGGCAGGTTGGATCCTCAACAGCTCCACCATTAGCTGTTAGAGATGGCCTAGGCATGACTGAAGAGGCGTACTGGGGAAATGAGGAGTGAAGTCGTTTCCCGTTGTTTTCCTCACGGAGCCAGAAGTTGCTATTACATATCAGTCTGTCAAATACAATGAAATGCATGCATCAACCGACACCCATTCATAGCAGGGACTGGCTGCATAAGGAATAGCATTACTAGCATCGCACATACCTCAGCCATTTTCATGTTGTCAAAGGCAAGAATAGGACTGAGACGGATCAATGAAAGTAACAAAAATGTTCTAGCCCACACCAGAAGACATATTGAACTGTAAACACTATGCCTCGCCAGCAAAGGCACGCCAGCAGATATATGGGGATGTAAAAGAAATCCTGGGTTCCAGCTCAATGCTCAGCGTCGAGGCCTTCGGTGTAGAGGGTCTCGGGTTCGATTTCCGACAGAGTTGGAAATTTTAACAGCGTCTGGTTGTTCCTCTGGCTTAGATACTGGATGCTTGTCGCAACAAACTCTTCTTATATTTAGGGTCTATATATAACACACTGCCACTACACGCAATACATCCCTTCAGGAGTCAGGAAGGGCAACATGCCATAAAATTGGGCCAAGTTCACATATGCTACACAGTTCGCACCCGCATTCTCACAAGTGTGCGGGAACTGCCAGGGAAAAAGAAGTGAAAGAACTCCAGCGGGACAAAATTCGGGCACTTTGACGTCTCCGAAAATCGTAGCGATAGTCAGTTGGACGAAAATTCTGTTGGCATAATAAGTGATGTTGTACATTATTAAGGCAATAGTACTGAAGGAAGGCACATAATTATTATTATTATTATTATTATTATTATTATTATTATTATTATTATTATTACCGAGCTCGATAGCTGCAGTCGCTTAAGTGCGGCCAGTATCCAGTAATCGGGAGGTAGTAGGTTCGAGCCCCACTGTCGGCAACCCTGAAGATGGTTTTCCGTGGTTTCCCATTTTCACACCGGGCAAATGCTGGACTGTACCTTAATTAAGGCCACGGAGGCTTCCTTCCACTTCCTAGGCCTTTCCTAACCCATCGTCGCCATAAGACATATCTGTGTCGGTGCGACTTAAAGCAAATAGCAAAAAAAGAAATATTATTATTATTATTATTATTATTATTATTATTATTATTATTATTATTATTATTACGGTATTATTATGCCGGCCCCGTGGTGTAGGGGTAGCGTGCCTGCCTCTTACCCGGAGGCCCCGGGTTCAATTCCCGGCCAGGTCAGGGATTTTTACCTGGATCTGAGGGCTGGCTCGAGGTCCACTCAGCCTACGTGATTAGAATTGAGGAGCTATCTGACGGTGAGATAGCGGCTTCGGTCTAGAAAGACAAGAATAACGGCCGAGAGGATTCGTCGTGCTGGCCACACGACACTTCGTAATCTGCAGGCCTTCGGGCTGAGCAGCGGTCGCTTGGCAGGCCAAGGCCCTTCCAGGACTGTAGTACCATGGGGTTTGTTTGTATTATTATTGTTACCGTGTTTTAGCGGTAGGTAGAGGCGTAAGAAGGTGCGGGCGTGAATGGGTTTCAAACTACGGAATCAAAGTTAATGTAAAATTAATTTAAAATTTAACTAGGTTATATTTTCTTTTCAAAAACAAAGCAATAACAGACATGGCAGGTACAATGTAGCAAAACAAGGGGAGATACAATATTTACAGGTTTTGGGCTTCACGCCCTGACTTCAGCGATCAGCTCAGTTTTACCACAAACACAAGTTTTAACAGAGGGGCAGAAAACCCCATTCATCCCTAGGAGCCCCTGGCTCCGAATTACACAGAAAAGCCTCCACGAGGCATATGACACTCCATTTTCAAAAGAGCGATCCGCTCTTAAAATTTAAGCCTCTCAAAGGCCACACCAAACTCTACCTTCAAGCTGTCCTCTAAGGACGTATTCACAGGGGTAAAATACCCAACCTACAGAGGTCTATTACAAGAAAAGAAGGTTGATTACATGACCTCTAAAATAACAATTTGAGAGGAGGCGATCTTGCACTCCTAATACACTTTGTTTTTTAAAACCTAATCTGGCTCTGGGCCGCTAACGCAAGGGCTAATCCCATACTACAGAGGTGACTTAGAGAAGAACACTTTACATTACATAAACGAAGAATAGTTTGAGAAAATAAGTTCACCTCAAAACAAATGTGAGTGGGAGCTCGAGAGGGTTAGCACTCTCTATCCCAATATGTAGCTTTACAAGAAAAAGATGAAAAGAGTAATTACATTTTAGGAAAAGGTTACATGATGGAAATGCTTCGAACCCGCCGCGAGTGTTAAACTGCCGACCTAGCAAGAAAAGAAGTTATTAATAGGCCATTACCTGGAGTTGAACGGCTGAAGAAGAAAGAGGCGCTTCCCGCCTCCTGCAATGTACTTAATACACTGAAAGATGGAACAGAAGTGGCCCGGAGACCCCAAAATCAGCAGTTTATATCCTCTCGCGGAAGATTCTAGGCGTTAGGGGAAATAAAACACCCTCCCTCAAAGTTTTTATTGGCTAGGGAAAAGAAACCCCTACATAGAGGAAGAAGAAACACATTATTGGTGGAAAATTAATTAAAGAAATTCGGGATTGGCTAGATCCAAAATAAGGGGAAAAGAGGGGTATACAGCCAACTTAAACCATGACAGAAAGAAATTTAACAAAGAACAAACTCTTGAAATAAAAATTTCTCCAACAAAATAGTTCTTTGATTTCGCACTAGGTTGCACTATTGTAATTCTTCAGTAGTGTCCTCTAGAAGAGAAAGTTCACACTTCTTACTTCAAGCGAAACAAAAACACATCAAAAGTGACACAGTTCAAAAACTCAAAATTTTCCACGTGGTGACATCTTCTGAGAAAGTAGAGAATTAATAGAATAGATAAAGTTCAACCTTCCTCCAGAAGAGGAGTTTCAACTGGCGCAACTTTTAAATAAACGGTGTAGAGGTGTACCGCCCGGTACAGACCTCCCCCCCCCAAAAGTTCCTCCAGGGGTGACACATGAAATCAGTTTGAAACAAAGTCCAAGTAATGATGTTGATACGAAGATAGATAGCAGAAGCATTTACAAGATTTCTTAATTCAGTTTCAAAATGTTGTTGTTGCAGGTGAATGAAAGTCTTTATGTTTGTAGAATTTGAATTTCTGAAGATAAACTTTTAATACTTAAAGGTGAAGAAAAATTTTGCAATGTCCACCAAATATTGTAGTTGAATTCCCAAGTGTAGTTATTGCTTATGGTGACTGTCCATGTAGTAGATGTAGATTGAGTCGAATGGCCGGACCGGCCGTTGCAGTTTGCGTCCAACGGAGGCCGCTCGGACCCCTCAAGTACCCTGAGATACCGCTCGCCCGCACTATGAGGGGAGCAGAGGTGTTGAAGTACGCCGCGCCCGCGGTGAACAGATACAGGCTGCGGGCATGTAGCAGGTCGTGCGCCGCACATCAGCCTTGGCCGGGAGGAGAGCTCCGGCTCGCCGTGCACATGTCGTCCTCGCTGGAGAGGAGGGGGCCCATCCCCCTCCCCAGTCGCTGCACGGCGCTGCGCGGCTGCGGGGGCGCTGAAACATTAAAGCTAGGCGGCAGAATTGTGTTGGACAATCATTTCCTTTGAGGGTACAGGCTTGTGGAGAGGTTGAGGGGCCAGCGGCGTGTAGATATCCATGGCATTTACTATTATGAAGCCACAGTGTAAGGTGGAGCAGGAGACGGGAGCGTGGTAATGGCCGTGGCAAGAACAGGATGGCAGTTTAACGGGTCGGGGCAGGTTTTACACAAAGCTTACATCTAAAACCAAAATATTACAGAAGGGGCAGAATGCCTTAAAGTGAAACTCAAAAAAAAAAATATAACCTTCATATCCTTTCAAAATAATATGAAGCAAGTTAACACAGAAATTACACCGGTTTCACCTGGGACAGGTGAACTCTAAATATCCTCTCGGTGGCTGGATTACTTAGCAATAAGGTAACCGGCGTAAGAAAATCGAGAATGATACAAGGCCCATGAAATCTGGGGGCAAGCTTGCCCGCGGGAACAAAATTTTTGACCATAACCTGGTCACCTACCTTCAAGGTGGTGGGTCTCCGTCCACGATCATACCTTTCCCTAACCTTTTCATGAGATACTTTAAGATTAGCTTTAGCCTTCTTCCAAAGATCTTTAATGTTGTCCGGATCTATTGTCTCGGGCAGAATGTCATTCAGAGACCAGAGGTTAGAGAGCGGCGTGTTGGGAACGAACTTAAACATCAAAGAAGCTGGAGTAAATTTGTGAGATTCATGAACCGCCGAATTCAAAGCAAAAGCTAACCAATGCAGGGACGTGTCCCACCTAGAATGATCTTCATGATGATAGGCAATAAGTGCGGACCTGAGATTACGGTTAACCCGTTCAGCCAGAGATGGTTGAGGGTAATAAGCAGATGTAGTTACATGAGAGATGGACAAGTCAAAACAGAATTTACGAAACAGATTTGATGTAAAAGCTTTAGCATTATCAGATACAATGTATTGGCACGGACCAAAAGAAGCAAAAATAGAATTTAGGCAAGTAATGGTGGACTGAGCGGTAGCCAGCTTAGTCGGAAATAACCAGGAAAATCTTGTAAAACCATCTACACACACAAAGATGAACTTGTTGGCATTACCCTTTGACTGGGGGAAGGGTCCTACATAATCGATATACAGGCGTTCCATGGGGCGCGACGCTTGATGAGAAGACAAAAGGCCTACTTTAGTGGACATGGTGGGTTTACTGATCAAACAAGATTTACAAGCTTTTACAAGTTCCCGAATTTCACCGTCCATACCTTTCCATATGAACATTTCACGAATCTTTTCACGAGTTTTAAAGATTCCAAGATGCCCCCCCAATGGGGTCTCATGATAGTATTTGAAGATCATAGGTACAAGAACCGCTGGAACAACAACTTTCATCAACTTATCATGCCTCGAAGGGCAACATAGAACACCATTCCTTAGAACATAAGGGACAGCATGTTCCCCAGAAGAAAGGGTTTCCATTATCGGAGCCAGCGTCGGATCTTCACGTTGTTATTTCTCAATATCCCTAAAAAGCATGGGAGCATCTGTTAAGATGGCATTAACACCAGATAGTATGGACTCGGAAGGTGATGAACTGTCGACCGGTTCGTGGGTCTCTACGTCGTTATGAAACATACGGCTGAGTCCATCGGCAACAACATTTTCAGTACCTCTGATATGCCGTACATCGAATTGGAAGGCAGAAATACGGATGGCCCAACGGGCTATACGACCTGTACGACGCGGCCTACCTAAGACCCAGCTTAAGGCTTGATTATCTGTCTCCAGATCGAATTTGACGTGTTCCAGATAGAGACGGAACTTTTCTAAGGCGAATAAGACTGCCAAACCTTCAAGCTCATATATGGAGTACTTTGCTTCTTGAGCTGACAATGTCCTAGACGCATAGGCGATGGGTCGCCTCCCTAGTTCAGTCTCTTGAAGAAGAACTGCAGCTACTGCTGACGACGATGCGTCGGTTTGGACGATGAATTTCTTCGAGAAATCAGGCATAGCAAGAACAGGGGCATTACAGAGAGCTAATTTCAGATCTTCAAAAGCGGCTTGTTGAGAAGGTCCCCACTCGAATTTGATGCCTTTCCTACGAAGAAGGTTTAAGGGCGCCGCTCTATTAGCAAAATTAGGAATGAACTTCCTGAAGAAATTCACCATGCCAATGAACCTGGCGATACCTTTAATGTCCTTGGGAGGTTTAAAATCACGGATGGCCTGTGTTCTAGAATGATCGACTGCTACACCATCAGGTGACACAATATGCCCAAGGAATGACATAGAGGGCTTAGCAAAGGCAACCTTGGACAACTTAACAGTTAACCCAGCCTTACGAAGGCGATTGAGAACTTCTCGCAAATGATCTAGATGTTCTTCAAAGGTTTCGGAAAATACGACGACATCATCCAAGTAGTGATATAAGTACTCAAATTTGATGTCGGAAAAGACCCTATCTAGTAGCCTAGTGAGCACAGCTGCCCCCGTGGGGAGCCCGAAAGGCACGCGGTTGTATTCATATAAATTCCAGTCCGTGGCAAACGCTGTAAGATGTTTAGACTCTTCGGCAAGGGGAATTTGATTATAGGCCTGATTCAAGTCCAAGATGGTGAAGAACTTGGCCTTACGAAACCATGAAAAGCAAGAATGAAGGTCGGGAAGGGGCACAGATTGCAACACCACCTTCCGATTGAGAGCCCTGTAATCAATGACAGGCCTAAAGCCTCCTTGGGGTTTCGGGACTAGAAAAATAGGCGATGAATACGCTGACTTAGAGGGCCTAATAATACCATCCTTCAACATCTGATCGATGATTTCTTTCAGGGCCTTCATTTTAGGTGGAGATAGCCTATACGGTGGAAAACGGACAGGAATTGAATCCGTGACCTCAATTTTGTATTCAATAAGGTCAGTAACACCAAGAGTATCAGAGAACACCTCGGGAAACGACTGACACAGTTTCCGAATACTATCAGCCTGCTCCTCAGGTAGATGTCTAAGGTCTCACAACATCTCATCCTGGGTAGGCGAAATAGATGAACATGATACAGAATTACACTTTAACAAGGGAATTCTACAATTGGACGCAAATTTGAATGTGCACGACCTACTCTGGAGATCGAGCACAAGACCAGTGTGAGAAATGAAGTCCGCTCCCAATATGATGGGGCAAGACAAACGCTTGGCCACAAACAATTTGATCTTCCATGTAAATTTAAAAACCCGAATTTTGACATGTAAGGAACCTAGAATTTCTAATGGAGATGAATTAGCCGAAAGATATTTAACAGGAGATGAGTCATAGTCAGGGAGTTTACAAACAGATTTCAATTTAGAATACCAATCAGCCGAAATAATGGAACAAACACTGCCTGAATCTAAGAGAGCTGTTATAGGCTCGTTATTTAACTCAATCTTAAGAAAAGGAACAGGTGCGGGGGTATCCGCCGCAATCCTAAGACACTCTTTAGGGCATTCAAAAGATGAATTTGAAGGCTGGTCGTTCTCTGCATTTACAACCTGTTTACTAGGGGCTAAGTCTCGGGAAGATGGATTAGTCGGCTCAGCCGACGCCACTAGTCACTTTTTATTATTGGAATAGCTGGAATTTGCACCAGAAGTTGAGCAGGAGGGGGTGCTATTTGAGTTTGGGCAATTCTTGGCGATATGTGAGAAGGCCCCACACTTAAAACAGCCTTGTGATGACCCTGCTCCATTCCTTGTCCCACTTGACTTGTTCAGAGGACACTTATTCCGCAGATGTTCAGGCGACCCGCAAGCATAACATTTACGGGGATTGACTGGTCGGCGAGGTGGAGGCCGAGTGTTACTAAAGGAAGGCGGGGGTTCTTTCGCGACACGCAAAGAATCGGCGTATCTAACTCCTTCCGCTGAGACGGCCAATGCTTCAAGTTCAGAGAAGGTTTGCGGACACGCCGCGAAACACAAATATGACCTGTAGGATGGCGAAATACCTTCTACAATAGCCTGCACAATCTGATCTTCAGGAAAGTGCAGAGCAAACACCCTAGTGTAGAATTTGATATCTTGAATGAAATCAGCCAAGTTTTCATCCAAGCGCTGTACACGGTAATAGTACTTCTGAATCAGGGAGGACCTGGCCCTAGCCGGGATGAAGTTAGCTAGCAAATGGGCATGGAAATCCTCAATAGATGATTGCTCGGCAATGGCTCTTACGATTTTATCAGAGAGAATACCAATAGCATACGGATAGATAATTTGCAAAATTTGACATGGCGAAAGAGAAAAAACCAGAGCATGATCCTGAAATTCCACTAGAAATCTTAAAAATGAAATTACATCACTGGTGGTGTTGACGGAAAACTTAGAGATACCTCTAAGCAACATTGCCAATGGATGAGGCAAGCTACTGAACCCAGGTGACATAGTCGTTAAAGGTTTCAATGGCAAAGAAGTTAATTCAGAGCGGATGTTACCCAATGACGCACGGCGTTCAGATTCGTTGTTCGATGGGGCAGAGATAGTTTGAGCAGCAACGGTTATCCTATTGACTTCTCCCTGAGGAGGCTCTTCATCACTACCTACGTTCACTGTGGCGGGTTGATCAGTTTTGGGAGGAACTTCGCCGGTTAGCAATTGAGTGACCTTATTAGACAATTCAGAAATAGTTTCAAGGAGCGTATTAGCGTCCTTCCTCTGAACGTCATTCACCTTTAGAGACAACAGATCATTAACTCTATTTGCAAAGTGATACAGCCTGCCTTGCACACGCTTAATTTGATTAGGAGACGGATCGTTTTCATCAAAAAAGCTGACTACAGATGCTAGCCCAGTAATATTCTCGACGATCGTGGAAAGAGAGTCATCAATTTCTTTCTCTCCCAAATTGGGGATGGAAATGGGCAAATCAAGGGACTCTCTAAGCTTGTTGGTGTCGATTGCAACCGTGCCTCCAGATTGCACATTTCTGATAGTTAACTCGTATATCAACTCCTCTTTGCGCAAATAGTTAAGGAGGAGAACATCGCGAGGGCCGGGCATGATGACAGAACAATTTTGAAAAACTCAAAAAATTCCAGCAACTGAGACAATTGTTAGAGTTCGAATCAAAGCAATGTTTAGCCGTCAAAAGGGGCTAAATTGAGACCCATTCAACCACGCTCTGCTACCACTTGTTACCGTGTTTTAGCGGTAGGTAGAGGCGTAAGAAGGTGCGGGCGTGAATGGGTTTCAAACTACGGAATCAAAGTTAATGTAAAATTAATTTAAAATTTAACTAGGTTATATTTTCTTTTCAAAAACAAAGCAATAACAGACATGGCAGGTACAATGTAGCAAAACAAGGGGAGATACAATATTTACAGGTTTTGGGCTTCACGCCCTGACTTCAGCGATCAGCTCAGTTTTACCACAAACACAAGTTTTAACAGAGGGGCAGAAAACCCCATTCATCCCTAGGAGCCCCTGGCTCCGAATTACACAGAAAAGCCTCCACGAGGCATATGACACTCCATTTTCAAAAGAGCGATCCGCTCTTAAAATTTAAGCCTCTCAAAGGCCACACCAAACTCTACCTTCAAGCTGTCCTCTAAGGACGTATTCACAGGGGTAAAATACCCAACCTACAGAGGTCTATTACAAGAAAAGAAGGTTGATTACATGACCTCTAAAATAACAATTTGAGAGGAGGCGATCTTGCACTCCTAATACACTTTGTTTTTTAAAACCTAATCTGGCTCTGGGCCGCTAACGCAAGGGCTAATCCCATACTACAGAGGTGACTTAGAGAAGAACACTTTACATTACATAAACGAAGAATAGTTTGAGAAAATAAGTTCACCTCAAAACAAATGTGAGTGGGAGCTCGAGAGGGTTAGCACTCTCTATCCCAATATGTAGCTTTACAAGAAAAAGATGAAAAGAGTAATTACATTTTAGGAAAAGGTTACATGATGGAAATGCTTCGAACCCGCCGCGAGTGTTAAACTGCCGACCTAGCAAGAAAAGAAGTTATTAATAGGCCATTACCTGGAGTTGAACGGCTGAAGAAGAAAGAGGCGCTTCCCGCCTCCTGCAATGTACTTAATACACTGAAAGATGGAACAGAAGTGGCCCGGAGACCCCAAAATCAGCAGTTTATATCCTCTCGCGGAAGATTCTAGGCGTTAGGGGAAATAAAACACCCTCCCTCAAAGTTTTTATTGGCTAGGGAAAAGAAACCCCTACATAGAGGAAGAAGAAACACATTATTGGTGGAAAATTAATTAAAGAAATTCGGGATTGGCTAGATCCAAAATAAGGGGAAAAGAGGGGTATACAGCCAACTTAAACCATGACAGAAAGAAATTTAACAAAGAACAAACTCTTGAAATAAAAATTTCTCCAACAAAATAGTTCTTTGATTTCGCACTAGGTTGCACTATTGTAATTCTTCAGTATTGTCCTCTAGAAGAGAAAGTTCACACTTCTTACTTCAAGCGAAACAAAAACACATCAAAAGTGACACAGTTCAAAAACTCAAAATTTTCCACGTGGTGACATCTTCTGAGAAAGTAGAGAATTAATAGAATAGATAAAGTTCAACCTTCCTCCAGAAGAGGAGTTTCAACTGGCGCAACTTTTAAATAAACGGTGTAGAGGTGTACCGCCCGGTACAATTATTATTATTATTATTATTATTATTATTATTATTATTATTATTCATTTTGTTCATCATTTGCGCTCAATAATCTGTAGTTCTTTTTGTAACTGAGACACTGCAATTAAAATAGCTTACAAAGTAGACAACATGAAGCCAGTTACTACACACACTGGAAGCAGATGTAACTAATAAACTTAAGAGCTATTTGGCCATCTCGTTGGCTGAATGTTGAGCGCAGTGGCGTGTCACGCGTGCGATTTCTGCCCGGCAGGGTTTTTAGACACGTCTCACGCGTAATAGGGAAATACATCACTTCAGGAAGGGCCGTGAAACTGGGCCAGATCATAAACGGAAAAGTTGGTGGAAGGAAAAGTCCGTGAATCTCAGGGTGATTACTTGAAAATCGGCAATACTACAGTGTATTCGAAACATCAAAAGTTGTAGGTTGCGCGGAGAGAATTACGATACCGTCCATCTCCTCATTGTAATGTTCAATATCTTCCATGTTTTTGCATTCTTTTTGAATTACCTATGGTAGTTATATATTTGTGTGTTCGACTCATAATCCTTAGTTCCGGAGTTTGATCCCGGTGGAAGTACCTGATATTTGAAAGGCGAAAAACAAATGTTGGCGTTCCGTATCATAATTGTTGGCGAGTTGAAAATCTCTAGTGGCATCCCCCGACAGTGAGTCTTAGATATTTCGTTCGTTTTACAATTTGCTTTAGATTTCATGACGGCGACAGGGTAGGAGAGGGTTAGGAGTGGGAAGGAAGCGATATTTGCCTGGTGTGAAAATGAGAAACCACGGAAAACCATCTTTACGGATGCCGATAGTAGGTTTCGAACAAGCTGACAGATACGCAACTCAAAACGCATGCGCACTTGCTCAGTATACTCTGTCCTTTAACACAGGATTGCAGTATGTATCATCTGATCCAGAGTGTAGAATGCATTCCTCACACGCAGAAATATAAAATACAGTGTAACGTCGATATCTCAAATCACCTCGGAAGCTAAATTATATTTTGAGCATGTGTAGCACATAATTGAATCATATGTATCTACGGGCTTATACTGATCAAATTACTTTTAACGGTATTTAAAAATATACAAAAATACTCTATTTTATGGCATCACTTTAATTATAACCCTTATCATAGTAACTTTTTAGAAGACAGGATACAGTACATAGAGTAGTGAAACAAGGAACATGCCTCCGTTAACACCTTTGCAAAAAAAAACGTAAATCTCTTCTGTTTTTTACGGTTAACCTTTTTCCCTTCATGTTGAAACTTCTCGTCAATACCACGCAGCCGAGATTCGTAAATGGAGCTTGTCGTCCCCGAATTCGGGGGTTGCTTTCGTACGTGACCAGCAATTAATTCACACCCGAGAAACAACGAGGCTTCGCCGATGTTCAGTTGTCTACAGATTTTAGTTTTTTCGCTTCAAGGGAGGAAATGTTTGCTTCGAGAAATCGACAAATTCGTGTAACCGAATTTCGAGTAATAGAGAAATAAATACACGTGAAGAATAGAACAAACGGTCGGGAAATTTAAGTTACTTCGAGATACGGAAAATTCGAGTAACAGAGGTTCGACTGTATGTTATATGTACATCGGCCCCATGTTATAACTGATTTTATGCAACATTTATCATGAAAAACACACAGGAAGAGAACGTATCAACATTCCACATGAAACTCTTTCTCCCAAGACATGTTCAAAATGGTCTCCGCCGTCGCTTTGATTCACGGATGCGCGGATGTGTCCATGAAGTATTGCGTACGGAGAGCATTTTGAGCATTTCTTGGAAGAAAGAGTTTCTAGTTGTATACTGATACGTTCTATTCCTTTGTGTTTCCCATGATTAACGTACACAGTTCACAAAAATAGGGGAACATATTTTGTAACGTCTGGTTTGTGAACGTTGATTTGGTAGATAGGATTCCAATGGTCGTACAGCATACCTTGAGACTTCGCCAATGGAGACCTGTGTTGTTCACAGACGAGTCCAGATTTCCCCTGACACAGCGTGATGGACGTCAACGTGTATAGAGACGCCGTGGTGACCAGTACATGCCGATTCGGACAAGGTTCCGTGATATTGTGGGGTGGCATCAGTATTAATGGCCGTACGGACCTTGTCGTCCGTGGTAATCTTAACGCCGCGGAGTACATCGAGCAGATACTACTATAGCATGTGTTGGTTGCTGCATACGGTGTTGACCCTGAATTCGTACTCATGCACGACAATGCCAGGGCTCATGTAGCTCGGATCACTAGAACTGTCTTGCGAGAACTGGACATTCAAGAGATGGAATGGCCAGCAATGAGTCCTGACCTTAATCCCATCGAGCATGTGTGGGATAGGCTTGACAGAAGTGTTCGTGGGCGTCCTGTTCCACCACAGACTCTCCAAGACCTCATACAGGCACTCAGTGAAGAATGGGACCTGATACCGCAACGTGACCTCCGTCGAAATATACGGAGCATGCCACGTAGGTGCACAGCTGTGGTAAATGCTCGTGGAGAACATACCATACTGAAGCTCTCCAACTGTGATAAAAATCCACCCTGGAGCACTGTTATCACTTTGTTTTCGCCCGTGTTTGGACATTTCCATTTGTGTTCTGAAAATGAAGGCGAATCCATCGATGTTCTTTTGTATACTTCAACGGTAAAGAATAAAGGTTTAGTTGGTATATACCTGGATGTGAGTTATTGTTTTGTGGAGCATGGCATACGTTCAAAAACATGTTCCCGTATGTTTTTCGAACTGTGTACTATGAAGAGCTGTAGAAAATTAGTTCTAACATGGAAATAAAGCGTATCCGGACCCATGGCCTCTTCTACGTGTATTACAGGGTGGGCGCCCCGGAAAACATTTACGACACGACTGTTATTACAATTCGCTTTTCGTCGCACGTCTTATGGCGACTATGGAATACGAAAGCGCTAGGAGTGGGAAGGTAGTGGCCGTGGTCTTAATTACGGTTCAGACTTAGCATTTGCCTGGCGTGAAAATGGGGAACCACGGGAAAACATCTTCAGGGCAGCCGACAGTGGGTTTCGAACCCACTGTCTCCCGAATAGAAGCTCACAGTTGCGCGACCCTAACCGCACGGCTAACTCGCTCGATTAAAATAGGACTGACGCGAGATTGACCCTCGTTAATGAACATCGCAGAAGATGATGGAAATGGCCACCTCTGAGGAAATGAAAACTTGTGGATCGAAACCTCTTGACTCCATTTCACTCACACGCGAAGGATCGTCTGGATGCTCTAACGCAAGCACAAGAGTAAATTTGTACGGATACACATGCATGTCCTGACGATCTCTTAATTCCCACTTCCACAGATAAACGGTGTTGAGATGTCGTCGGACTTCGATCCAGGCTTTCCTTCGCTCGAGCAATGTTTTCCGGGTGCTCGATACCTTTTCGGATAGTTACGATGTTTACGCCATTTTGCCACTACGTTTCGCATCGCAGTTTTGCTGGAGGTTTTGACAAAACACTTCCAGCCTTAAACTCCTGCGAAAACGGTTCCGCACAAATCGTTCTTCCCATAACACTCAAGAATGAACACACGCTGTTTTATCGTGAACACCATTTTGTGTTGCATTCAGCACGTCACTAAACACATCTGCCCCTCTCACTCACTCACACGTAATGACACAGCGACGTACTCGGGACAGAGCGTGCGCAGGTATGTGACAGAACCGATTGATGCATCGAAATCACGGTTTCCAGCATTTCCTGTGACGGGCGGTTCTCCTGTTCTTAACAAGGGCCAATTCCGCGTCAGTCTTATAAATATTTTCCGGGCCAGTTCTGTGTTGCACGCCCTGTATAACTGGTAGCCGGCCCAGTGGTATCGGGGTAGCGTGCCTGCCTTTTACCCGCAGGACCTGAGTTCGATTCCTGGCCAAGTCAGAGATTTTTACCTGGATCTGAGGGCTGGTTCGAGGTCCACTTAGCTTACGTGATTACAATTGAGGAGCTACCTGACGGTGAGATGGCGGCCCCGGTCTAGAAAGCCAAGAATAACGGCCGAGAGGATTCCTCGTGCTGGCCACATGACATCTCGTACTATGCAGGCCTTCGGGCATAGCAGCGGTCGCTTGGTAGGCCAAAGCCCACCAGGGCTGTAGTGCCATGGGGCGGGGTTAAATGATGTATTTCTCCTCTCAGTATCATTTTATATTATTTATTTTTACTCCCACACACTCTTCATTGTAGTTTCTTGTCAGTTTTTTTAACATGTGTTTCATATTTATCTAACGAGTGCTTCTTTTGCCACTATTTAATTTGATATCCAACAAAGAGTTATTTGGAAGGTTTTTATATTAACAATATTTTAAACCTTGTGGGTCGTGATGTCCTACAGGACTACTAGGCCAATAGAAGTGTAGTTCTTCTCACGGGTTCAACGCACAGCTGCAGCACACATCAGTCTGCCACGCGCTGCTAAGCCAAGGGCACGCTCAACTCTTTAATTTCCTCTCATTGGAGACCGACACTCAAGGAACTGCTACACTGCTCGTGTGAAAGGAGCAGTCCAGCGTGTCATACTTCACAATCAAGAACTACAAGTCCTACCCACCTCAGCCAGTTTACACACAGCCAGGAAGACGGTTTAGAATTCCAAGTCTGTAATTGTTAGAGCCCTGCACGGATATACAAAATACTATCCACATCCCCGAACGGTTATCCGCGGATATTGTAAATATTTAAGTACAATATATTATACCCAAGGTATTGAAACGCACGGGTCTATTAACATAATACAACAGGCCTCACACCTGGCACCAGAACCTCTACAGTCACAGGTTTATGGGGAATTTTCTCTTGTGACAACTACTGACGTATTGAACCTTGTTCCTTCCTTCCACTAATTGCGGGCATGAGCCAGTTAAGCTTAGGCCAGATTTACAGGTTTATGATCTCAAGGCTCTTTATATATCACCATTCTTCCATACCACTGTCAAGGGTCAAATAACCACAAGCAAAAATATGAGTATACCCGACTGAAAATCAATAACCGTCATTATTTAGGAATTATCAGCAAAATTATCCGCAGTGCCATACAATTTGTATCCGTCAAGACACTAACTTTGCGGATATCCGAATCCTAGCAGAGCTCTAGTAAAAGTATCGGAAAACCTTCTCCCGGACTACATCAGTGAGTGTGAACGGATAATTTCAGCTCTTGTCGGAGAGATGGATCAAAGGTCAGGTCGGACTCATCGCAACTTCGTGAGTTACACTCTGGCTGACGTAACTGATACCTGAAAGGGAGGAAAAATATTGCTATTCCATGTCACAATTATTGCTGGCATACGGAAGAACTGTGGTGGCATCGCCCGAAAAAATGGAAATCCAATTCAGCTTCACGTTCCATTCCCGCTAACGGCATGTTTGGAACAGACTGCCTAAACGATAACAGTTCAGCAATCTGCTAGTGGAGCCCGTACGATTAGTGTTGTCGTTTTATTATTATTATTATTATTATTATTATTATTATTATTATTATTATTATTATTATTATTATTATTATTATTCATTTTGTCCACCCTGTATAACGGATGTAACCAGTCCCATGGCGTAGGGGTAGCGTGCCTGCCTATTACCCGGCCAGGTCAGGGATTTTTACCTGGATCTGAGGGCTGGTTCGAGGTCCACTCAGCCTATGTGATTAGATTTGAGGAGCTATCTGACGGTGAGATAGCGGTCCCGGTCTAGAAAGCCAAGAATAACGACCGAGAGGATTTGTCGTGCTGACCACACGACACCTCGTAATCTGCCAGCCTTCGGGCTGAGCAGCGGTGGCTTGGTTTGGGTCAGGACGCTAACGCCTCAACCATCTGAGCCACTCAGCCTGGCTTTCGTCCGACTCGTTGGCTGAATGGTCAGCGTACTGGCCTTCGGTTCAGAGGGTCCCGGGTTCGATTCCCGGCCGGGTCGGGGATTTTAACCTTAATTGGTTAACTCCAATGGCCCGGGGGCTGGGTGTTTGTGCTGTCCCCAACATTCCTGCAACTCACACACCACACTTAACACTATCCTCCACCACAATAACACGCAGTTACCTACACATGGCAGATGCCGCCCACCCTCATCGGAGGGTCTGCCTTACAAGGGCTGCACTCGGCTAGAAATAGCCACACGAAAAAAAAAAAAAAAAAAAAGCCTGGCTTTCCATTTCTTGCAGATCCTTCTTCGTGTTAGCAAACCATTTGTCATAAGAGTTGCCGTTCTTATTGGGTTTGTTGAAATTGTTTTAAGTAATTCTTGGTGAGTCTGTCATCGGTCATTCTTGAAAATATGTCCAAAGAGTTTAACCCTTCGTTTGAGTCTTGTATCAGAAATACTACATTATTATTATTATTATTATTATTATTATTATTATTATTATTATTATTATTATTATTATTATTATTATGCTATTATTATTTATGACTTCCCTCTTGTTCAGTTACATTAGGCGGGATTTCTATCCTAGTGTACTGCAACCCTATTGATCATCCGATGTTGCAAAGTTTGGGTTGGGAAGAATTGAGAGAAAGAAGAAGAGCTGCTCGACTAAGTGGTATGTTCCGAGCTGTCAGCGGAGAGATGGCGTGGAATGACATTAGTAGACGAATAAGTTTGAATGGCGTTTATAAAAGTAGGAAAGATCACACTATGAAGATAAAGTTGGAATTCAAGAGGACAAACTGGGGCAAATATTCATTTATAGGAAGGGGAGTTAGGGATTGGAATAACTTACCAAGGGAGACGTTCAATAAATTTCCAATTTCTTTGAAATCATTTAGGAAAAGGCTAGGAAAGCAACAGATAGGGAATCTGCCACCTGGGCGACTGCCCTAAATGCAGATCAGTATTGATTGATTGATTGATTGATTGATTGATTGATTGACATTCTTCATTTTCTATTTAGCATTTTCCTCATAATACTGCAGGTTCCTGCAGATCAATGTAGATGTTCTTGTTGAGGTTGAGGTTGAGGTTGAAATGGTGAGCTGCATAATACAGCAGGTGCAATTTCTTTTTGCAATTGGCTTTACGTCGCACTGGCACAGAAGATCTTATGGCGACGATGGGATAGGAAAGGCCTAGGGGTGGAAACGAAACGGCCATGGTCTTAATTATGATGCCTGATGTGAAAATGGGAAACCACAGAAAAACCATCTTCAGGGCTGCCGACAGTGGGATTCGAACCCACTATCTCCCGGATGCAAGCTCACAGCTGCACGCCCTTAACCTCACGGCCAACTCGCCCGATCAGGTGCAATTTGTCTAGTGTTCCCACCACTTTGGAACAAAGGAGATACACTGAGCCAGCCAGCTGCGTGTTAAGCGCCGTGTACTCATTACCTTACATTCCGGATACGATGAGTTCGAACCCCACCATCGGCAGAATGGTCTTCCATCTTTAGCCCAGGCAAGTGCTGATCTGTACCGCGGTTGCTTGCTTTCCTGTCCCTTTCGTAAAAAAAAACTGAGTTAGAGAGATATTAAACCATTAGCAATTTATTTTATTTTGAAAATAGTCTTGGTTTTCTGCTTCCTTGAAACAAAAGCTGCCAAGGGCAAGGTAAACACAACAGCGGAATGAGAAAATAAAAGGAATTAAGCTCTAAAAATCTACTTCAACTATTTAAACTATGCAATTTCATTTTCACAACAGTTCCATCAAGCTATATAAGGCCGATGACACAGACGTTAAGCCCCTTTAAGCAACAATCATCGTCAAACGATATATATGGTAGTTGCGCGGAATATAAATGACTGTTCATAATGGCCAGAGATTCTTTCAGAGAGGCGAGGGCAATAACAGTCATAAAGGCGGTATACAAGGAGAATTTCTTACAGAATTCTCCGGAAAGGCGGGGTTATAGTTCCCCTAGCTCCCACAATAAAACCTATCACTTGAATGGATGTGCGGTGATATTTTTCCAGATAGTAGAGGATGGTGGACTCGTACATTATGTCCTTTTCTCCATGGACCTCTTCTGGCTAACATCGTGGTCTTCAGTCCTTATGGCGGGTACGATAATATAAACGGATGTTTGACCAGGAGGAAGAGTTAGCATGGCAATTCTGTGACAGACAAACCATGCACCGTGGTGGCAGTTATTTACGAGATTTTCATCAGTGACATGTCCAATAGTTTCAATCTCACTGCCCCAACGCCGACAATGGTTTCACAACCTGGTCTAGCCTGACTGAAAAGCCACCTGGGCGACTCCCCTGAATGCAGATCAGTAGGGATTGATTGATAATAATAAGAAAAAGAAATGTTCTTCTTCCGGGTTGAATCGTGTTGTTTTCTGTACATTCCATACAGCTTACCGACGTCTCGAATACATTGCAGAATTCTTTGTCAAGGCGACTGAAATACCCCTACTTGATCCGAGGTAATCAGTCTCGCAGGCAGCAATCACACTAGCGTAAACAGTGCGGAATGTACAGAACACAACAGCACGGTTCAAACCGGAAGAAGAACTAAATAACTCCACACACCGTGGAAGCTTCACTTCTAAGAATAATAATAGTATGTGATTAGCGTCTTTCCAACTACCGCCGGTCTTAATACTTGCTGGAATATTGACATTCTGCCATGAACAGGAGATTCCTTACATAAATTTACCGACACACAGACTGAGCCAGGATCGAACCTGGAAACTTGGGCTCAGAAAACGAGCGCCTTAACCGTCTGAGCCACTGAGCCCGGCTTATGTCAGTTTGTCTGCAGTCGCATGTAGAAAATCTATTACTGCAGCTTCCAGTCGGCAATACGAGAGCAAACTTTGTTCGCAGCCTGCCACGTACCGAGAGAATAAATGGGGAGCAGAACACAGTCACAAGCATAAACTTGGAAGAATGAGGCAGTCCACCCCAAAACACTAGATAAAAAATTACAAACACGTCTCAAGCCGTCTTGGGATTGCCATTTGCCGCGCTCATTAGTCCCTTAGGAAGTGCACACTTCACCGGGAAGGGCGAAAAGCAGGCTTGCACCATCCTTCCCTTGCAGTAACGATGTAGTAGTATTTAGCAAACAACGTTGCCAGCTGCTGCAATGTAGAACCTGGCTGGATGTTGTCAGCAAACACACACGCAATAGCACGGTTAATTTTCTCCCCCTTGTCAACTAAGGGGTTCTTCTGTTGTGGGAAATGTGCTGTATAATTAGTTCTGAACTGGTAATGTACTATAAACGTTACCAGCCGAGGAAGGGTGCGGAATGAACACACGACGCCGAACTATTTTGGTTGCTCTGAAGAAGCAAATATTCTGTAGTATTTAGTTTCGTGTCTATTTTATATATATCATACGTATAGCAGTTTCTTGTTTATCTAGCAAGTTATCACCTCACAATTAAAATGTAATAAGATACAATACAATACAATACAATACAATACAATAAGACACAAAAGCTGAAAATTAGAAAAGCAGCTGGAATTGATAAGATTTCTGAGGACAATGGGTTGGGATATAGTACCATATCTGAAGTACTTACTGTATCTGACTGTTGTTTGCATGAAGGAGCTATACCAAATGAATGGAGAGTTGTTATAGCAGCCCCTGTGTATAAAGGAAAGGGTGACAGACATAACGCTGAAAATTACAGGCCAGTAAGTTAGACATGCGTTGCACGTAAGTTTTGGAAAGCATTCTTTTTGATTAAATTAGACATGTTTGTAAAATTAGTAACTGGTTCGATAGAAGGCAGTTCGGGTTTAGGAAATGTTCTTCCCCTGAAGCTGAACTTGTAGGATTCCAGCAAGGTATGGCAGATACCTTGGATTCAGGAGGTCAAATGGACTGTATAGCGATTGACCTACTAAGGCATTTAATAGAGTAGATCATTGGAGACTATTGTACTGGCAAAAATGAGGGCTATGAACTAGCCAAAACAGTGATTGAATGGGTGGCTATATTTCTAGAAAATATAACTCAGAGTATTAGGGTAGCAGAAGCTTTATCTCATCCTCTAATCATTAATCTGATTCATCATCGCCGAACCAAAACTACTGGACATAAAGAAATGAAATTTTATTGATACATTCATATTAACATGTACGTGCTCACTAAGGGAGGATTTTTCGATATCCCTTCGCTAAGGGGGTGAAAACGGGGGTTAATTTTTAAATGAGGATATTTATATCTCAAAAGCTTAAAAGTTTACAGACGAAAATAAAAATAAAGAAACACGTAATTTTTGTTTTCAGAAAATCCCATTAAGGGGGAAGAAAGAAGGGGGAAAAGGGGTTGAACACCTTTCATGAGGAGACTTAGATCTCAAAAACTGTACATGTTACACACATGAAACGGGAGTAACAAACGGCGTGAATAAAAAAAAAAGACTATATCTGCAAATTATCTCAGACACGTATCATATTACAGATTTGAAAACTGGTATTTGGAATTTCCTATAAAAGTAAAGAAAGAAAAAAGTAAAGAAACAGAAATATTTTTTCGGAAAATCCACTTAAGGGGAACTGGAAAAGGGGGTTAATTTTTAAAATCAGCCTATTTACAGTATATCAAAAACTGAACATGTCACCGGCGTAAAAATTGGTATTTGAAATCTCCTTTAAAAATAAGAAACGGGTATTCTTTGTTTTTCGGAAAAGACCTTAACGGAAGACGGGGGGAGGGGGACTGAAAGAATTGAAAAGCTAGTTGAATTATTTGTATGAGATTGTATAAACAATCTAAAGTTGTTACAAACGTGAAAATTGGTATTTGGAATCTCCATTAAAAGTAAAGAAACACGCATTTGGTGGGAGAATCAACTTGGTTAGAGGGGAGGGGATTAAAACTGAGATGAATTCCAATTACTAGGATTTATCTCAAAAACTGATGATGATACAGTCGTGATAACTGGTATTTGGAAGCTCTTTTAAAGAAACGGGTACTGTTCGTTTTTGGAAAATTCACGTGAGTGGGGAGTGTGAAAGGAAGTAAAAAAATTTAAATATTTTTCTGGAGTAACTTATGTCCCAAAACTGAAGGTTATAGACGTGGAAATAGTTATTTGGAATCTCCTTGAAAAATAAAGAAACACGCATTTCTTGGGTGGGGGAAACCAACTTAACGGGCGGGAGTGGAGTGGAAAATGTGTTGAATTCGTTTTATGAGGATAAGTATACCTCGAAAACTGAAGACGTGACAGACATGAAAAATTGTATTTTGAACTTCCTTTCAAAGCAAAGAAACACTTAATCTTTTGTCTTTGAAAAATCCACTTACAGTAAGGGGGGTGAATTAATTGAAAAATTAGTTGAATACTTTGTATGAGGATACTTATATCCCCAAAACTAAAGATGTTACAGACGTGAAAATTAGTATTTGGAACATACATACATACATACATACATACATACATTACATACATTATCATTATAGACTGTTATGCCTTTCAGCGTTCAGTCTGCAAGCCTCTGTGAATTTACGAAACGCCGCCACAATCCTCGATTTGCAACTAATGTTGTGGCCTCATTTAGTTCTATACCTCTTATCTTTAAATCGTTAGAAACCGAGTCTAACCATCGCCGTCTTGGTCTCCCTCTACTTCTCTTACCCTCCATAACAGAGTCCATTATTCTCCTAGGTAACCTATCCTCCTCCATTCGCCTCACATGACCCCACCACCGAAGCCGATTTATGCGTACAGTTTCATACATCGACTTCATTCCTAAATTAGCCTTTATCTCCTCATTCCGAGTACCCTCCTGCCATTGTTCCCACCTGATTGTACCAGCAATCATTCTCGATACTTTCATGTCTGTTACTTCTAACTTATGAATAAGATATCCTGAGTCAACCCAGCTTTCGCTCCCGTAAAGCAAAGTTGGTCTGAAAACAGACCGATGTAAAGATAGTTTCGTCTGGGAGCTGACTTCCTTCTTACAGAATACTGCTGATCGCAACTGCGAGCTCACTGCATTAGCTTTACTACACCTTGATTCAATCTCACTTACTATATTACCATCCTGGGAGAACACAACCTAGATACTTGAAATTATCGACCTATTCTAGCTTTCTATCACCACTCTGACATTCAGTTCTGTTGAATATCTTACCTACTGACATCAATTTAGTCTTCGAGAGGCTAATTTCATACCATACTCATTGCACCTATGTTCAAGTTCCAAGATATTAGACTGCAGGCTTCCGGCATAGTCTGCTATTAAGACCAAGTCGTCAGCATAGGCCAAACTGCTAACTACATTTCCACCTAACTGAATCCCTACCTGCCATTTTATACCTTTCAGCAGATGATCCATGCAAACAACAATGGTGAAAGATTACAGTCTTGTCTAACCCCTGTAAGTAATCTGAACCAAGAACTTTCTTGTACCATCAATTCTCACTGAAGCCCAATTGTCAACATAAATGCCTTTGATTGATTTTAAGAATCTACCTTTAATTCCATAGTCCCCCAGTATAATGAACATCTTTTCCCTCGGTACCCTGTCATATGCTTTCTCTAGATCTACGAAACATAAACACAACTGCCTATTCCTCTCGTAGCATTTTTCAATTACCTGGCGCATACTAAAAATCTGATCCTGACAGCCTCTCTGTGGTCTGAAACCACACTGGTTTTCATCCAACTTCCTCTCAGCGACTGATCGCACCCTCCCTTCCAGGATGCCAGTGAATACTTTGCCTGGTATACTAATCAATGAGATACCTCGACAGTAGTTGCAATCCTTCCTGTTCCCTTGCTTATAGATAGGTGCAATTACTGCTTTTGTCCAATCTGAAGGTACCTTACCAACACTCCACGCTAATTTTACTACTCTATGAAGCCATTTCATCCCTGCCTTCCCACTATACTTCACCATTTCAGGTCTAATTTCATCTATTCCTGCTGCCTTATGACAACAGAGTTTATTTACCATCCTTTCCACTTCCTCAAGCATAATTCCAATAACATCATTTTCCTCCTCCCCATGAGCTTGGCTGTTTGCAACACCACCAGAATGATTTCCGTTTACATTGAGAAGATGTTCATTATATTCCCTCCACCTCTCCAGTGATTCCCTGGGATCTATTATGAGTTCACCTGAATTACTCAAAACACTGTTCATTTCCTTTTTCCCTCCCTTCCTAAGATTTTTTATTACTGTCCAGAAAGGTTTCCCTGCTGCTTGACCTAGCCTTTGCAGGTTATTACCAAATTCTTCCCAAGACTTCTTTTTGGATTCAATAACTATTTGCTTCGCTCTGTTTCTTTCATCTACGTATAAATCCCTGTCTGGCTCGGCCCTTGCTTGGAGCCATTTCTGATAAGCCTACTTTTTAGGTTTACAGGCTGTTCTCACTTCATCATTCCACTAAGATGTTCGCCTTTTTCCATCTTTACACACAGTTGTTCCCTTGCTGTTTCTACTACGGCATCCCTGTATGCCACCCATTCACTTACCATATCCTGAAACTGCTTACAGTCTACTGTTCAAAACTTCTCACTAATCATATCCATGTATTTCTGTCTAATTTCCTCGTCCTGGAGATTTTCCACCCTTATTCGTTTGCAGACAGATTTCACTTTCTCTACCCTAGGCCTACAGATACTTAGTTCACTACAGATCAGATGGTGGTCTGTATTATCGAAAAATATGCGAAAAACTCGTACATTCCTAACAGATTTCCTGAATTCAAAGTCTGTTAATATATAGTCTAATATGGATCTGGTACCCCTAGCCTCCCATGTGTAGCGGTAAATAGCCTTATGCTTGAAGAATATATTCGTAACAGCTAATCCCATACTAGCACAGAAGTCCAGCAAACGCTTCCCATTCCCATTAGCTTCCATATCTTCCCCACATTTACCAATCCTTCAGTTCTATTCCCAACTCTCGCATTGAAATTGCCCATTAGCACTATTCTATCCTTGCTGTTGACCCTGACCACGATGTCACTCAATGCTTCATAAAACTTGTCAACTTCATCCTCATCTGCACCCTCACATGGTGAATACACGGACACAATTCTTGTTCTAATTCCTCCAACTGACAAACCTACCCACATCATTCGCTCATTTACGTGCCTAACAGGAACTATGTTGCGTGCAATGGTATTCCTGATAAAGAGCCCTACCCCAGACTCTGCCCTTCCCTTTCTAACACCCGTCAAGTACACTTTATAATCTCCTATCTCTTCCTCGTTATCTCCCATTACCCGAATATCACTTACTCCTAGCACATCCATATGCTTCCTCTTTGCTGACTCAGCCAGTTCTACCTTCTTTCTTCCATAAGCCCCATTAATATTGATAGCTCCCCATCGAATTCCATTTCGTTCGCCAAGTTGTTTCCAAGGAGTCCCTCGCCTGTCAAATGGAAGTGGGACTCCATTACTCTCATAGGTCCGAGGCTTGCTTAAAATGTTCTGAGCTCGGTAAATTCATGAAGCAGGATGCTACCCTACTTGCATATAGTCCAAGTGAGGATCTCTCCTCTAACGGGTTGTGGAATTGTACAGTCCTAGCCGCCTGAGCACAAGGAGAGCCATAACTCAGAATATGTCCGAGATGCCCACTCCCATTCCATAGCAACTGGTATCCCGACTCTCAGGAGCACTTACTAGGCCACTCAGCCGTTGCCCATGGTTCACGAACTAGGACGTGACTACAGTAACCCACAAACATGAACCATAGTAGTATTTGGAATCTCGTTTAAAAATAAAGGAACACGCATTTTTTGGGGAGGGGGAGGAATTCAACTTGGGTGCGGGTGCGGTGAAAAAGGAGTTTAATTCCTTTTTATGAGGATACAGATATCTCCAAACTGAAGACGTTGCAGTCGTGACAGTTGGCATTTGGAAGCTTCTTGATAAATAAAGAAACAAGTATTTTTGGTTTTCGGAAAATTAACTTAAGGGGGAGGTAAAAAGAATTGAAATTTTTTTATTCTTATTATGGAGAAACATATATCTCAAAAACTTAAGGTTACACGCTGAAAATTTGAATTTGGAATCACCTTAAAAATAAGGAAAGACGCATTTTTCGAGTGGGGGCGGGGGAATCAACTTAACGGGCCGGGGTGAAAAAGGAGTTGAATACTTTTTATGAGGATACTTATATCTCAAATACCGAAGATGTTAGAGGCATGAACATTTGTATTTTGAATTTTCTTTCAAAGAAAAAGGAACACGTGTTCTTTTGTCTTCGGAAAATCCACTTAAGGGGGTAAACGGATTTCAAAATTAGTTGAATTCTTTGTATGAGGATACTTATAAGGAAAATCGACTTAAGGGATGTGGGGTTGAACTATGTTTATGAGTATACTTTATCTTAAAAAACTGAAGCTGTTACCGACGTGAAAGTTGGTATTTTGAATTTCCTTTCAAAATGAAGAAATACGTATTTTTTTGTTTTCGGAAATCCACTTAAGGCGGGAGAGGGGTGGAAAGAAATGTAGAAGAAGACGTTGAATTTTTCTTATGAGTATACATGTATGTCAGAAACTGAAGGTGTTACAGATGTACAGACATGAAAACTAATGAAAAAATAATGAACCACGTATTTTTTGTTTACGGAAAATCCAGTTAAGGGGCTGAAAAATTGGAATAGCGGGTGAATTTTTAAAATGAGTACCGGTGTATCTACATTATATGTCAAAAACTTAACGTGTTAGAGACAAGAAACTTGGTATTTGGAAAGCCCCTTAAAAATACAGGAACCTGCACCATTTTGTTTTCGGAGAAGGCACTTAAACAGGGGGTTAAAAGTGAAAAATATTTGAATTTTGTTAAGAGGATACTTACTGTATATCTTAAAAACTGAAGAAGTTACCGACGTGAAAATTGGTATTTGGAATCTCCGTGTCCGTGATATCTCTATCATACGTGCTTTTCTACAATCTTTGAATTTGCTCTTCATCCTTCACCGAATCCACATCTATTCTGTACGTTACATTGTGGTACTTCTACACAGAACCGCGAGCATACGTTGCAACTTTAAGTTTCTCACACGAAACGAAAATGAGGAAATGCGTGACTTTCGGGTTTTTAAATAAATTGATTAAATTATTCCTCTACCTTAGCTGAACTGCTCTGTTTATTTTAAATACCAACACTCATCTCCTTGTTAACTAACATAACTTTTTTCTATAGAGTCAAAGTCACTCTCATGGACTCCGGAGTAGATGTGTTCGAATTATCTGTCAGTCATCCATAATATAGTTTCTCCATTACAAATTCATGCAAATCCTGGGATGATAACTTTCTAAAAACTATGCTTTTTCCCTCAATGCCAGCCTGTATTAATAAAAATTCTCACACTACAAACTACAGAGCAATTCATTTCAGGTTCTCAAACATACAGAATAACCACACTAAGCCGATAACTATTCCATTTCCCAAGGACATAACGGAACATACAAAACCACATCAAAACCTACAACGGAAACGCATTTGCCTCAACATCCTCATCATGAAGTTCAATAAAATTGTTTTAGCATGTGCTCAAATGTACGGGAGTCAGTGTAATGTCAGGGTCGTAATACAATCATGCTATGTAGCATTAAGCCTTACCTGATCAGACAGGGAGCATTCACAGTATAGTGCATCCGTGGGAGCTATAAGGACTATGGAGTTTCGTTAAACACCTTCTTGAAGAATGAACATGCAAAGCCATCCCCGGCAGTGCAACGACTTGATTTTTACGATTATTACAATAAGTAGAGTTACCTTGTATATTGCAGCAAGCTAATACACATGCCAGCCCAGACACCACACTGATAATGGTCATCACAATACATCAGATATATTAAGTGCACGGGATTGAATATTAACGTATCCAATATAAATATTATTGAATGACTGGATATATCCCAGTGAGGCCTCACCGCAGAAAAATTGCTAATAGAAACGAAGTAAAATTTTATCTACAGGAAATTCGCATAAGAATATTATGAAAGAAATGGTCCCAACAAAAACTTGCAACGTGGCAGCGGGTAAGAAAATAAACACACAAATGGCGGTGTTAAAATTCTAAGACTAGGATTTATAAATACTGATTCCTTACATACTACACAGGCACAACAGAACTACAACTTACACTACACAGTGCACACAAGTAAACAGTTCCCGCTCTCTCTGCTCCCACTAAATCAGATCCACATTTATTCTCGCCGTACGCGATCACACCCACTTAGTTCACAGGTCGCACACGCCACAGTCTCACCTTCCTGTATCTCATCGCTTTCCGCACACTCACATATTCTGTCCCTTGCCAACCTCTCTCGCTCTGCACAGACACATACATTAACTGGACACGAGAGACTCATCTACTGCACGACAGACTGAAAGAACGATAGCCTCAGTTCCACGGACAGTACATCCACTGCACTGCACTGTGAACACCAGGCAGTAATGTCACTCACAGCACTCTAGGCAGTGCTCTACAGCACACAGCAATGAACCTAAGACAGAGACTGGCACACACAGGCTGACTCCTCAACTTAGACTGAACTGCTTGAGCTCGTCCGGCCCGCTTTAAGTAGGGAAACCGGCCCCTCCAGATACTTCGCGAAGGTAGAAGCTTCTAGACACCTCTCGGTTCCGAATCAATCGAATTGATTATGACTTGATTTTTACGATTATTAAAATGAGTACGGTAACTATATATATTGCAGAAGGTTAATATAGATACCAGCCCAGACTCCCGAAAGGTAATGGGGAAAGGAGTTAAGGGAGTGATAACGATTGTGAACTTCATTAATTCGCCATTTTCATCGGGGAGTCATACTGTATTTCAGTACATTCGTTCACTGTTTTCGTTTAGACGGAACCATTAAATGCGAATGTTGCTTAAACTTGTTCCTCCACTTGGCTGACGCGTGTTTTAGACTGGTCACGTTCGTTCTCTAGTTCTTCCTCCGACTGTCGGATGGCCCCCAGTGGGATAACTGAGAGGTGGCAGAGAGGGCTGGCGTTGCGCACCTCGCTCATTCCTGACTGGTTGTTACGCGGCGAGTGGACGGGACCCTAAGTCGGTGATGTCACTCGCGGCCGTGCCAGGCTAACCTGCTCTTCCCAAGGTATTATAATAAAATGGCGGACATCGTCAAAATATAATAGCCCAATGTAACCCTTATGGGAAATGGGTTAAGGGAGTGATAACGGCTGTTAACTTCATTACTTGTACATTTTCATCCGGGAGCAAAACTATATTCCAGCATTAAATTATAATTTGAACCTGAACTTCGCATTTCATCACAGTAAATAATATAAGATTTAAATAATCAGACATACAAGACAGTAATACTTCAACGTTGTATAAATCTCCTATCCATGCTATCTTCTTGAAACGACAGTGAAACAAATTCACTGTAATTAACTAACAGAATACGGCTTCGTTGTGCTCAACCTTCAAAGGAAAAGTTCTCCCTTAAGTACCACGGATGAGTTCATCGTAATTAAATAAACCTATTACATAATCTTAGCATATATGTTACCAGGTGCGCAACGATCCCTTCAAATTTCTTTGCGCCGGAACACAGGACGATGTTAGGATCCCCGGCTTATCCAAGTCACCTCTAAGATCAATGGACCTATCACAGCTCATGTGCGTTGTTTGTTGGGAGTTTGCATCACCATGTGATTATTCTATTGTAGATGTTAGCTTCGTTCAAAACGCACTCATTTCTAAGCAGTACAATTAATTGACAAAATACTGATTTCTTGCACATGACTTAGAATTGTTCAAATAGATATAAAGGTTGTTCAATTCAAACACTGACTGGTGTCTAGAAAGTTACACTATATGTATTGGACAACATGCATTACGGGTGACAACTTACGAATGTGTACAGAACGTGTACATATTGATCAGGCATCAGTTCCAAATTTCTCTATATCCCCCATAGTGAAGGACGTTGGTTGTTGTTTGCACTATTCTTCCACAAGGTCAAAACCGCTTGGTTGGTGGTGAAACTTTTACCCTTCAGGGCTTTCTTCAGCAGACCAAAGACTTGACTGTCACACGGGGAGAGATATGAGCTGTAATGTGGGTGATCCATAACATCCCAGCGAAAACAGCACCGACTGTCTACTGTTGAGTTGGCAGCGTGTGGACGTGCATTGTCGTGGGACACTTGCACACATCGTGACAGTTCTCCCAATCAAAACATCGACTTTACACAAGAATGTAATAATGCCATGTTGTATTCGTTTGGACGTAACTATTAAACGCGAACGTTGCTTGAAGTTTTTCCTCCACTTGGCTGACGCGTGTCTTAGACTGACCGCGTTCTGAACAAACCATGCAGTACGACCACCTCTTGGCTCTCCCATCAGTTATTTGCTTTCTCTATGTTTCATTTGAATACCTTTCATGCTCATGGATGCATGAATGAATTAGTAACAAATATGAACGAATGACGAATCTCAAAAAACCCTTCTCCAAGAAGTGGTAAAGAAAGATGACACATGCATCTTTGCGTCAGGGGTCGACGTTGCACCGATCAGTCGCCGGTAAAGGCGAGAACACTGTATTGCATGAAACAAATCATTCCAGCGGATAGTACCGTCGCCTGCTCAAAGCCACTGTAAGTAATGACGAGGTCTCGAGAGAAAGGTCTCTGGGCACAATGGACACGTTAGATATTATAACTGGGATATTTGACAGCCTGACAGTCGCATTCAGTGGTTCCCTCTAACCGTACGCTAGGTGGTCAGTGAACTGCACAATCCGATGGAATAAAGTGTTTATACGATGAAGTATTCTCATCTTCATCGCCACCTGCCGAGCGAACGGCGTGACGCCGACCACATGCTGTCAGACAGAATATGCTTGCTTTCTACTGTTCTAACAGCCACGAGAATTAATATACTCGTCTGTGTGAAGCCTGCTTATTACATCTAATGAACATGAGGGGCTGTGTACAGCTAATTGTCTTCAAATCGTCGAGGAAAGTAGGAAGAAGGAAGGAAAAACCAACGAGGTAATTTAAAACTGCGTTCATATAGCTATTTCAAGTGATTTAACTTAAATAAAATGCACCCAGCGAATGATATTAACCATTTTTTACTGGAATTATTGCCGAATTTCTCAATATTGTAAAGTGAATTACAGAAAAGAAATGTTCTTAGAAGAATTACAAAATTCAAGCCAATATTGTTACATGACTTCGGGATCACAGTCACAGGGGTGTGCCGTTTCATTTCAAAATTCCTGCATGCAAGAAGTAAAGTTCGTACCACAACCGCTTTGATGAGGGGTTAACAGTGACGCGACTCCCGCTCCTCCAGAAATATACCCATTGCGTTGAAGTTTCTTTGAACATATTATTATTTATCACCTTAGTGTGATTAAACGGGGTTGTAATCAACCGTTAATATCTCAAATGATTTGAACGCAGACATGTCACAGGACAGCAGTATTACCGAATGATGACGATGTTGTTTGCGAGGTTTCACGTAAGAAACTGCTCATGAGGTGATGGGCTGAATTAAATTATCGGAGCTTGAACGAAATACACATCCACATGGATGGGGCGTTTCTTTCTTGAAATTCTGCCTATAGTCCATAATATCCGATCTATACTCTCAAAAGAATACGAAAATTAGTTGAGAAGCAACACCATTCACAATGAGCAATGCAGTGACTGACCACATGTTATATCGTGGCGAATGGCTTCTGCCCAGAATTGCCCATGGTGTCAGGCAAGCGACACTGAATGATATCAGGGGTATCAGACATCAGACACACATCCAGCTGGATAGCACATAGTTCTTCAGTAATCGTGGGATATGTGAGTAGAAGAGATTTTGTTGAAGTCACATCAGGCAAAACTTCGTGCAGTCGGTAACTGGAGTGGCACATGTGGTGCGGTCAGATGATTGGAGTTGTTGGAGACTGATAGCAGGGTGCAGACATTAAGGGTGATCCTGTACTCTGGTGTATTCACGTCCAGAATGAGTTCACATGCATTATCGCTTGGTGACAGCAAAGACGTACTCATCGAGGACCACAACAATGGGATATTCCAGTAACACCATACTTTAACTTCGGGCCTGCTGGGTTGTTGTGAATTTAGCAGATGGCTTAAAACATCACAAACTCAATGGTGATAGTCATTCTTCTTTGACGTATTACGTAAGTACTTAAAAAAGATACTGTAGTAATGTGCTGCCACAGTTTTAAAAGAAATGTGGTTTATCCAAAGCATCGATTGCTCCCCATTGTACTAATGCAATATTTTATTAATAGCATGCACGTATGTATATATGCTGATTGGGTCATTGGTCCATATACGGTTTGATGCAGCTCTCTATGCCTCTCAATCGTGTGGTAACCTTTTCATTTCTTCGGAACTGCACATCCTACATCTACTCAAATCTGTTTGTCATATTCATACCTTGGTCCACCCTCACCATTCTTATCGTCTACACTTCCGTCAAAAACAAACTGAACAAGTCCTGGGTGTCTTAAGATGTATCCTATCAGTCTATCTCTTCTTCTGATAAAATTTCGCCAATTTGTTCTCCTCTCTCCAATTGGATTCGCTATCTATCTACCCATCTCACCTTGAGCATTCTTCTGTAACACCTATTTCAAAGGCTTCTATTCTCATCCTTTCTGACCTAGTTATTGTCCATGCTTCGCTTCCATACAATGCCGCGCTCCGCAAGAAAGTCTTGAAAAACATCTTTCAAATTCCAATTATGATCGAAATGGGCAAATTTCTTTTCTTAATAAAGGCCTCCCTTGTTTGTGTTAGACTGCATTTCATTTCCTTTTTACTTTTGTAATCATTAGTTAGTTTACTACTGATCTACTTCATTTCAATAATTCCTCCAACACCTGACTTCGTTCAACTGCACTCCATTACTTTCATTTTGGATGTATTTATCTTCACCTTGTACCCCACCAAGACTCTGTCCATACCATTCAGCAATTTCTGCAGACTCAGATATAACAACAATATCATCAGCAAATCTGAAGAGTTTTGGTTTCATGTCCTTGGATTCTGATTCCTTTTCCACATTCCTATTTGGTTTCCTTTACTGCGAGAAAAGGAGAGTTGACAAACTTTCTGGATTGCTGCTTCTTTTTCATAGCCCTCGATTCTTATCACGGCAGACTGATTTTTGTACAGACTGTAGATAATTCTTCTTTCTCAGTACGTGTTCCCAATTACTTTCAAAATCTCAAATACATATAAATAATATTTTAGCTTCCATTAGGAACGATATGAAAGTATTAAAACCTCAATATTTTGTAGGTTCATATCCTGAGCACGTGTGCAGAGCGCAAAATTTGTCCGCAGTGTCAAAACCCATTTTCGGTACAAATACTTTTTATGTCATTTCAAAACAGAATTTCCTACATATATGACGCCTCCGTGGCTCAGGCGGCAGCGCGTCGGCCTCTAACCATTGGGTTCGGTGCTTCAAATCCCGGTCACTCCATGTGAGATTTGTGCTGGACAAATCGGAGGCGGGACAGGTTTTTCTCCGGGTACTCCGGTTTTCTCTGTTCTATCCAATATAATTTCATCTCATCTCTCATTCATTAATCATTGCCCCAGAGGAGTGTGGCTGGCTTCGGCAGCCGGCACAATTCCTATCCTCGCCGCAAGATGGGGGCTTCATTCATTCCAACCCTGACCCGGTCACAGACTGGAAAACAGGTTGTAGGTTCTCTTCCTTTCTCTGTATATTTCTACAGAGCATACACCATGTCTTTCTATGTCATCTTAAGTTGACTTCTGCTCAGCTACGTTTTAGCAATTATTTATAACACCATCGTTGATTTGAAGGCCAAACGTTTATTGCCATTGCGTTTAAGATAGCCTATGTTCATTGATCATACACCCAGGTTTCAATGATTCATTGACATCTGTCAGGTCCAACCCAAGCGCCTGCCTTGAGAGTAGAGTATTTAATGAATGATGTGCAGTTCTCTAATGTTAGTCTCCATGGGTAAATGGATAGCGTCGAGAGAGTCCCGGGTTCGATTCCCGGCCGAGTCGGGGATTTTAACCTTAACTGGGTAATTCATCTGGGTCGGGGGCTGGATGTGTGTTCCGTCTTCATAATGGGACATCACCTTAGGTAGAGTACCATCCTTACAGACGTGCAGGTCGCCTACAGGTCGTATACTAGAAAAAGTGTCCGACTCGTTGGCTGAATGGTCAGCGTACTGGCCTTCGGTTCAGAGGGTACCGAGTTCGGTTCCCGGCCGCGTCGGGGATTTTAACCTTCATTGGTTAATTCCAATGACCCGGGGGCTGGGTGTTTGTGCTTTCCCCAACATCCCTGCAACTTACACACCACACATAACACTATCCTCCACCACAATAATACGCAGTTACTTACACATGGCAGATGCCGCCCACCCTCACTGGAGGGTCTGCCTTACAAGGGTTGCACTCGGCTAAGAATAGCCACACGAAATTATTAATTATTATACTAGAAAAAGTCCTGCACACGGCCTCTCCGGAGGACATACGCCATTATTATAATTATTATTATGCTCTAATTTGCATAAAAATGACAACTTACTAAGTCTCTGTCCAGAGTCTTCCAACCATTAGTGGAACAGATGCCACTTCTCCGGGAAGCCTGCGATACACACCTAGGTCATGGCGTATGATATTCCCATTTCATAATAGTGATCGTCTGGGGACATGTGGTCCACGTACAGTATTTGTGTGAATGAAGCTAGTAAGATGATTTGGCTCAATAGACTGTTACTCTGGACAGCAAGTCATCCTCGAACCTGTTGTCTTGTAAGCTCGTGTCTCAAACCATTAACAAGCAGAACGCTCATATTTCGATAATATAAGTTTAAACTGCATCACTGAACAGACGAATTCACCGTACAAGAACTGCAAGAAGCCCATAATCCTGACGAGGGGGTTCCTTCTCCGTTCCCTGTATCAATGACGTCCTCTTATCCCCTACTATAAACGTACAAAATTAAAAATTAATATCGACCGCGAAGTGGAACATCGGGTGGTTATTACATGCAGCCAAAAGGATACCTTACGTCCCGGGGCCAGCGGTGCAAGATTATTTGTTTAAAGTTTTTTTACAATTTGCTTTACGTCGAACCGACACAGATAGGTCTTATAGCGACGATGGGACAGGAAAGGACTAGGAGTAGGAAGGAAACAGCCGTGGCCTTAATCGAGGTACAGCCGCAGCGTTTGCCTGCTGTGAAACTGGGAAACCACGGGACAATATCTTCAGAGCTCTTGACAGAGGGGTCCGAATCCACTGTCTCCCGGATGCAAGCTCACAGCTGCGCGCCCCTAAACGCACGGACATCTCGCCCACCTTTCAATACAAAACTAAATGAAATTACAAAAAATTACCCATCTTACATTTCTAGGACCGGTTTCGACACTTTCTTGAGGTTATCCTTAGCCATATAATGTTTAGTCACTTCATTTTTTTTATTCAAATGGGGATAATTCATCTCCTATCGCCCCGAATTTAGTATCAATACGGATCGACTATGAAGTTTCGTACATAGGAAGTATTTGAATTTTATAGATGTCAACATAACATCCCCTTCACTTTTCCATTCTTATTCATTAAATTAAACAGTGTATTTGTGTCCTGGTCTTCTTTACGTTTGTTAATAATCCGAGAGTTGTAACATGTTTCTGTACAATACATTTGTATCTGAAAA
This sequence comes from Anabrus simplex, assembly GCF_040414725.1. Lineage (NCBI taxonomy): Eukaryota > Metazoa > Arthropoda > Insecta > Orthoptera > Tettigoniidae > Anabrus > Anabrus simplex. The sequence continues at coordinate 41,061,796 of NC_090266.1, read as the reverse complement.
CATCCACCGACAGGATGATGGAAAGTTTACAGAGAACTCCTCAAGCCATGTGTTGCCCTTCCGAAAACTGTTCGCTGTTAACTAACAATCTAATGTTACACTGAAAATTGCTAAAAGCCTTGAGCCTGCCATGAAGACTACTACCCAACCAGAGCGCAAGCAGTCAGTGACTTGCATCGCATTCCATTGCATTGCGTTCCTCTGTCACACTGCTCGGTTTTGATGACTGATACCAGATCAGACAGCTGCTCACTTGATAACACGGAACGGAAAATTATCTCCCCTCAAATACACAAATCAAGGTTAAAATCACTGGATGGTCCAGAAATCAAACTCGAGGTCTCTAAGTATAAGGTACAGATGCGCAACGCCGCAGTTGTTACAAAATGTCAATCTAAAGTCCAGGGAGGAAAGTTCGGAATGATCTTCTACATTAGTGATCAGGATTATGTGAACAGCAATATGTCAGAACGGCTTCTGGCAGAATCAGATTTTGGCGAACTATAGTGGCCCCGCGGTGTAGGGGAAGCATGCCTGCCTCTTACCCGAAAGCCCCGGGTTCGATTCCCGGCCAGGCCAGGGATTTTTACCTGGATCTGAGGGCTGGTTCGAGGTTCACTCAGCCTACGTGATTAGAATTGAGGAGCTATATGACGGTGAGATAGCGGCCCCGGTCTAGAAAGCCAAGAATAACGGCCGAGAGGATTCGTCGTGCTGACCACACGGCACCTCGTAATCTGCAGGCCTTCGGGATGAGCAGCGGTCGCTTTGTAGGCCAAGGCCCTTCAAGGGCTGTAGTGCCATGGGGTTTGGTATGGTTTTTTATAGTGACCTGAAATGAAAGACAGAGGGTAAGATGAAATTCTAGGAAACTCAGTCTTTCAAATGAGGAGGCTAACGTCTGAACCACTGAACTACCATGTCTGAGTGACTGCGCTGTTTGGTCGCGCAGCTGTCAGCTTGCATTCGGGAGATAATGGGTTCGAATCACACTGTCGACAGCCCTGGTTTTCTGTGGTTTCCCAAATTAGCGTCAGGCAAATGTCGGGGCTTTACCTTAATCACGGCCATGGTCACTTCCTTTCCATTCTTAGCCTTTTCCTGCCCCATCGTCGCCATAAGACCTATCTGTGCCGGTGCGACGTAAAGCAAAATTTTAGAAAAGTCTAAAGTCGAACGAGTTGAGAGTATTTCCAAAATATTCATTTCAAATATCTCTTCCTTCGTTTTGGCCTAATCTAAGTGTTCGTAACTTACCAAATTTTCGTATTACGTCTGTTTCTTCAGCATTTATTTCAGCGCGTGAATTTCACAGATTACCGATCTACAGGCTCCAGTTTATTCCGTGAGTTCTGTCACGAGGTCCATTAGAGTCCACAATCGAGTTATCTGTTTGACTTTCTTCATTTTATTTGTGTAAGCTCTCTATTTCTTGTTTGCAGCCCAGTTAGTCTGTTCTCTTATCACATTTACATGGTACTTTAACTGTGGCATCTCACCAGGATGTTCGCCTTTTGCCTTGATCGACCATGCAGTCGTATATCTTTCCTTAGTGCTCCCTCTACGTCTCCTCCTCCTGCTACTACTTTCGTAGTCATGAAACTTTCCTCTCCGAACTCGACTCGGCAATCAATTTTCAGCTAACCACTAGTGCTATGATCTACTAAACCACTGTGAGGGTTTAATAAACTAGCTGTTATGTAGTATCCGTCATCCACGGGTTACTTTCTGTAATTGCAGCAGTAATACTATCCAGCAGCAGTAATCATGATCACTGAACTTTATTTCCACGTCAGCGATGCTCGCTGTTGATGGACTTGGCAGTGAAGATCTACATTCGTAAATATTTCTTATTACATGCTGTATCAAAGGTCGACAAAATTTCAGGAATAATAATAATAATAATAATAATAATAATAATAATAATAATAATAATAATAATAATAATAATAATAATAATAATAATATGAAAACCTACAACCTGTTTTCCAGTCATTGACCGGGTCAGGGATGTAATGAATGAAGCTTATATAGGCTGTTAGTACAATGGGGTCGCCACTCCCAAAGTGATATATTAATGACTGATAGATGCTATGAAATGAGAATGGAGAGTGTTGCTGGAATGAAAGATGACAGGAAAAACCGGAGAACCTGGAGAAAAACCTGTCTCGCCTCCGCTTTGTCCAGCACAAATCTCACATGGAGTGACCGGGATTTGAACCACGGTATCCAGCGGTGAGAGGCCGACGCGCTGCCGTCTGAGCCACGGAGGCTCCTAATAATAATAATAATAATAATAATAATAATAATAATAATAATAATAATAATAATACTCTTTCTTTCTTTCTTTCTTTCTTTCTTTCTTTCTTTCTTTCTTTCTTTCTTTCTTTCTTTCTTAATCCGTTTATCCTCCAGGATTGGTATTTCCCTCGGACTCAGCGAGGGATCCCACCTCTACCGCCTCAAGGGCAGTGTCCGTGAGGGTGAGACTTTGGTTCGGGGGATAAACCTGGGAAGGAGGACGAGTACCTCACCCAAGCGTTCTCACCTGCTATGCTGAACAGGCTCCTTGTAAGGGAATGGGAAGACTGGAAGGGATAGACAAGGAAGAGAGAAGGAAGCGGCCGTTGCCTTAAGTTAGGTACCATCCCTGCATTTGACTGGAGGTGAAGTGGGAAACCACGGAAAACCACTTCGAGGACGGCTGAGGAGGGAATCGAACCTCCTCTACTCAGTTGACTTCCCGAGGCTGAGTGGACCCCGTTCCAGCCCTCGTACCATTTTTCAAATTTCGTGGCAGAGCCGGGAATCGAACTCGGGCCTCCGGGGATGCCAGTTAATCACACTAACCACTACACCATAGACGCTCGCCTTTGGCACGCTAACCATGCGATGGAGCCAAACATTTCAGGAATGAATTCCTCCTGGAAGAAAATAGAAGGGGACATAACAACAAGGATGCGGAAATGCATAATTGCAAAGTTGTCTGTCCATGTACTTACTGCGTGATCACTGACACGTCCTGATTGCGAGACACCCGTGAAATATTGATACACAAGAAATCACGTTGCAAGTGAATATGATGTGGGCCTGACTTACTTCTGGCCCCTGCACATGATATCCCGTCGTCTCCTCTTCATGGTGATTGTTTGTTGGGACACTATTTAATTTCTGATCAGGCTTACTGCAGAGAAGTGCACAGATTTCTTGCGTACTCCATTTTGTGATTACTTGGAAGACATAAAATTAGCTGTACCTCATACATGATGGCGGTCGCGCACATATCAGTCTTTCTACCCGGAGGCACCTGGGCGCTGGGTAAGTGGAGGCCGCCACTCTTAACTGACTGAAACCCTCTGCACTTTTAAGGTTGGGGATAACTAAAGTCTGTCGTGTATTCGACTGTTGTTGAATATGAACACATGTTGTCACACTCTCTCTCTCTGTATGAGCAACCCGACCCTGAAATGTTGCCACTGATCTGTGGTAAACCCTGTATAACACCTAAGGTATTAACGTTTGTAACGTAAAATGTATAAGATGTAAAATAGTTGATACTGGATTTCCTGTATATTACCAGATATATTTGGAAGTTAGCGGAAATGTAATTGTTGTGGATCTCTCCGCTGTGCTCTATATTGCCAATGTTAATTTCCTATACTTTACGTTCCTTTTTCTCAGAAACGTAGTGGGATCTGCCATTGGAACTGCACTTCAACAAATGCGTGAGTAATTATTTTCTGGAAAAACTAAATTATATTTCAAATTTTAAAGGAACAATTAGAGATTCAAGAAAGGAAAATCATGAGAAAAATTTTAGGGGCAAGAATTAAACCTGCAGTACATTACCCCAAACCCAACTCAGAAATGAACTTTAAAATATCTAAACTTACTGATGCAATGAGTCTGCAACGAATTCAATTTATAAGTCATTTGGAAAGAATGAATAACAACAGATTTAGTTATCAAATACATACATTTCTTTAAATCAAACGTATGAGATCAAAATGGTATAAGCAAGTGTAGACAGACCTCACTCAATTAGGATCTCCAAATCTGCAGGATAGAAATAAATTAGAAAAATTGCTTACACAAGGGGATTAGAGGAAGACGAGAAGAAACCAGCATGACGTACTTGGTCGGAAGAACAGAAATTACAACAATTGATGAAAATGAAGAACTATTGGGCAAAATGCAGATTCTGCGAGGTAGTAAGTGACCCATTCGCGCAGAAGAAGAAGAAGAATTAAAAAGTAATCAACCGTGAAGTATAACTCAAAATGTATTCATCAAAAATGGCCTGGTTGTAGATCCTGAGGATTATTACATACACATTAAGCAAATGTTAAAATTTAATGGCACTGCATTGTTTGGTTTTAGAGATATCAACCCCAAAGTCGAAGAATGAAAAAGTAACAGAATCTTGCCCTAAACTGTTTCATAGACAAATAGAACTATATCATACATAGGGGCCTATTGTTAAAACAATCACTATTTTAACATAATTAGATTCACTGTCTTCAATATATTCTTGAGGCTGAAGCTGTCTTAACACTAGGGGGCGTGGCTACAGTTTCAGTGTCATTAGTAATATCTATCTCCATAGACACATCATGCACATTATTACCGCATAGTTCACAACTATCCAGGCTGTAGAATCTATTACCTTTGTTCTTACATTTTTTGTACACACGTGTACTCCATGGCATTGGAAATTATACGAATCTATGACAAAAAAAATTAGGAACTATGAAAACACAACGTAAGACCAATAAACATATGATTTTATCGCAAATTCCTGTTTGTGAACAGCAGTAGGCAACATCTTAGAGCATGACAGAATAGCCAACTTCCGGAAGATTAAACCAAGCAAAACCACAGCCTTTTAGATCGAGAACTTCCTCAAACGTCAATTTCCAATTTTCCATAATTCCAATTCACATTATAACACTATAACATCCCGTAAAAAAAATATGCACTATTATACACCATTCGTTCTACAAGAAAATCCTCAAATTCTATCAAATCACTTAAATCATGCGTATATGTGTTCAGTATTGTTTACGATGCGTAAACTTGTCAATAACAGAGAGTTTGGTGATAATATGAACAAGTATTATCAAATTAGTATTGCCACGCCAATGCTTAATAATCCGATAATATCGTCGCTGCACCGGCAAAAGCCCGTATTCCACAATATTCTTACTATCCATTATTCTCCTTAAGACTAGTCACGCCTTCCAGCCACATATGGACATGCTGTCCATCAGAACAAGTTTCGTTGTGTTCATTTTCGTATGCCAATGTGTAAAGGAAATTGCACCGGGCGAGTTGGCCGTGCGCGTAGAGGCGCGCGGCTGTGAGCTTGCATCCGGGAGATAGTAGGTTCGAATCCCACTATCGGCAGCCCTGAAGATGGTTTTCCGTGGTTTCCCATTTTCACACCAGGCAAATGCTGAGGCTGTACCTTAATTAAGGCCACGGCCGCTTCCTTCCAACTCCTAGGCCTTTCCTATCCCATCGTCGCCATAAGACCTATCTGTGTCGGTACGACGTAAAGCCCCTAGCAAAAAAAAAAAAAAAAAAAAAGAAAATTGCTTACTGTACCGCGCTGTGGGACGTATTTACGCAGACCTACAGTATAATGCATTTAAGGTTCCTTTTCATTTACCCGTCTGCATACGAAGACGAACACGACGAAAATTGTTCTGATGGACTGCGTATCCATATGAGGCTGGGAGGCGTGACCAGTCTTAAGGAGAATAATGGACAGGAAGACCATTGTGGAATACGAGCTTTTGCCGGTGCAGCGAAGGTATATACCCCCGGGTATCACTGAACTTATATAACAAGTTTTGAGAAATGCCGTAACGCCGGTTTTCCTGACAAACAAATAAACAAAACAGAGAGGCATACATTGTAATTAACCTATTTTTAACTTTCGTACATGCAATACGAGATAAATACGAAGTACAAGCTAAAAGACAAAATTATAATTTTATTTTAATAGATTTCGTAAATCGAGAGTTAGCGGTAAGAAGGTAGTCATCCTATATCGGTCACACATTCAATAAAGGGTACAGATCCAGTTGGCGTTAACTGAGGGGAACTTGCTACTTTGATTTTATAGGAAATAAAATGAAGGAAAAAGTCCAGGAAGAGACTGATATTGAGTTTCAGATTATATTCACTTTCCTCAGATAGAGATGAACAAAACAGCCTGCTCGGCTGGTGACAGGTGCAAAGGTATGAGGAACTCGGAGAAAGGGAAGGAAAGAAACAGTCTTACCTGCTTCAACCAATAAAATAAGTTTTAGAAATACATTCAATCAAATACACTACTTAAATTAATTGTATTTACAAATTCAGACACAACATTTGTTCGTACACTTATTCCTTCAAGAGCATTCGTAGTTCTTGTAGCACGTCTACATTTCGACAGAGATATCTTCGTTTTCCAGCCTTCTCTCGAGAAAATAAACAATAAACTCAGCTAGCTTTGCGTTGATCGGAGCCTGAGGTTGGATAATGAACCAACCATTTATTATGTCTTCAGGTGTGAGAAAAGCCGTCGCTGGGCACACTAATATGATGACAAATTTCCTTTTCTCAGTATTTTATCGTCAAGCCAAACTCTTGGACGTTCCGCTATAGGCATTTCTTCGTATGGAAATAGCAGGCAGTCACTGTAACGGACTTGAGAGTTGAAATTGCCGCAGGTTTGAAATCTACATTAACTATCTTAGGCTTCCATCCTGGCACAGCTTCGAAGATGTCCCGAAAGAATCTTCAATAAGTATCTCCTTTTTTGTCTGGCAACAAAGCAGACACCATCGGATGTACCTACATGCCCGTCCAGTCGTTGCTGGTCCTAAAATCAGCTTGAACTGTCTCAATTTGTCAGAACTGTTCGCTTGAACTTTTAAACGTTCCGTCCATGATAAGGCTATTTATAAATCTGCAAGGTCTCACTTCCTTTATTCACCGCTCGGAGGAGTAATTTTTTGCGTGAAATATCGTCTTAAAAGACAAACCTGTTTCTGTCGGTTATGTTTAACAATTCTTCGTGAAACACGACTTCCTCCCAAGTCTCTGGTTACTCCTTGTGCAGGTATAGGATTTTCCTGGCAGAAGACTAGCTCGGCATTTCAGTCCATTAAGAAGATGTTCCTCCTCTTCCGAGCATATTTTCTGTATGGGAGTGTCCCCTTCTCAAGCTCTATTCTTCGCCCGTAATCAAATTCAGTGGTTATAAAACGTGTTAAAATATGTAAAGATGCTCAATGACTCAGACAAACAATAAACAGACAGACCCACCTCACTTTCGTAATACAGATTGCCAACCTGCTCATACATGTGGTAAGTTATTCCTGAACATAAACAAATGTTAGCTATGTAAGTTATTACTTTACCTGTTGTAAACTCTACTTGAAGGCGCGCTTCGTCCGAGGCTCCACATGAGTGACTTCGCTGTCCCCACATTTCAACGTCCCTACCACTTGTTCGAATGATTTCTATGACACCCTCAAGTGTACTCCTGTACTGCCAGTACGCGTAGCCTTCACAGTTCACGAGAGACTTACCCTTGGTCGTTGTAAGAAACACAGAATTCACAGCAGGAATGAAACAAATAACTGATGGCGAAGCGGTGGGCTTGTAATTTACTCCACAGCGGTGAGTGCGCTGCAGGACTGGAATATGGGAACATTCCATTTGAGGGGAAATCTCCCTCAGCCTACTTTTCATAGAATCTATTACGCAATATTGCGTCGCATACGGTTTTTGCAGTCAAGTTATAATATTATTTTTTACCGACATAACATCAGTCACAAAGTACACATTCTAATTAATTACGACGTTAATAACAATATATTCCAAATGAAACAGAACAAAATAAATTAAATGATTAGGCCTAATCACCCATGAATGCCTGAAATATGTGTATTACTTAAAAATGAGTAGATTTTAACTAAACGAGACTTTCTATGAATTTATACACGGTGTTCCATAACACAACAACAAATAAATTCCCTATTTAGAGAGACGATGCAATGGGTATGACAATCTGAGCCTGAAAATGCATAATTGCAGAATTATCCAACCTTTTAGTTGGTTCATAATCAACATGGTAGATGTTACGTGTCTTCAAAGGTAAAAGTCCGGGGAATTTATGTCAGAGGAGCGCCCAGGAAAATACGTCTTAAGGTGCCTGCAGGAGATATTTAGATATTGCTGAATGGTATGGACATAGTCGATGGAGATGGAGTAAAAGATTCAAGTAAATAAATCCAAAACCAAAGTACAGACAAACTAAATGAGGTGTTGCAGGGAATATTAGGTTAGGAAATGTTTTAAAGGAAGTAGATGAATATTGTTATTTGGTAGTAGAATAACTAATGATGACAGAAGTAAGGGGGGTATAAAATGCAGACTAGCAAATGCAAAGAAGAAATTTCTTAAGAAAACAAATTTGATCATTTCCGACATTGATATAGAAATTATAAACACGTTTTTGGAGACTTTCGTTTGGAGCGTGGCATTATAGAGAAGTGAAATATGGAGGATATCTAGCGCAGGAGGTAGGGGACTATAAGCTTTTGATATGTGGTGTTACAGAAGGATGCTGAAGGTGAGATGGGCGGATCGAATCACTAATGAAGGTATACTGATTCGCACTGGTGAGAGATCGATTTCGTTAAATTTGACCAGAGGAAGAGATAGAAGACTTCCACATCTTGTTCAGTTAGTTCTTGAGGGAAGTGCAGGCGGTAAAAACGGCAGGCATAGACCAAGCAGGTTAGAGTAGATGCAGGGTGTAGTAGTTACGTAGACATGGAAAGTTTAACACAGGGCAGGGTGGCATAGAGATCTGTATCAAACCAGTCCATGACCCAAACAACAAGGACAAAAACAACAAGGTGCCTTGCGGGAAAAACGACTGAAATGTGTGGGAACAGCACCTTGCTTGAAGTACAGCTGTCGACGTGATGCTAGTGATATATCGTCCAAGTAATGAGGCAACGTTATTAAGCAAGAAAACTGTGTAGGTCTATCCAGGAAGCCCGCCCAGAAAGGAACGCAGGGTCCCAGCAACCAGTCACCAAGAACTGGAGAGGACAGGATATCGTGTTTGTAAAATGTATTCACAACGTGGTTATATGTGTTAACAACTGTAAGTAGTGCCTAGCAATCAGCACTCAGTAAAAATATGCTCGTACAACTCTGTAATTACGCATTTTCTGACCCACCTTGTCATAAATTTGTTTCCATCTCTCTATAAGAGTAATTAATTTCTGACATTTTGCCAATGAATTTTGAAGCAGCCTGAATATACAACATAATCCAGCTAAGATAAGTTAAAAGTTAGACATTTCGAAAATTTGCTTTCACTTTTGGTAATGTTACCAGACTGTTAACATGTGCGGCGATAACAATACAAACTTCTTGTACTCCACTGTTTTCAACACCCAGCGTAACAATCACAGACATTTTAAATGTGGGGGTAAGATTGTATTAAACATCTGACAAGTTGACATTTCATATGATGATGCTGGATTTAGAATGTTAAACTAGCAGTGTTTCTTGTAATATTTTCATTCCATGGAATTGCTTGTTGTACTCTTGTTGTTGTTGGGTAATTATCTTTTAACTTTATTATCACACTAATGTAAGTAACCACTGCCATCAGGATATTTCCCGATGACGATGTATTTGTTAACAATAATAATAATAATAATAATAATAATAATAATAATAATAATAATAATAATAATAATAATAATAATAATAATAATTAATAATAATAATAATTCATATACATAATGTTGTCCCTTCGAAGCCGCCGCATATATCCGTGTGTCGTTTATTAAAGATTTTAAATTAAATTTAAATTTCACTGTACTATATGGACATGGTCAGCGAAAATCAGAAAAGAACAGACAGCCGTTAGGTCTAGCATGTTAAAATGGAATGGGTGACACATGTGATTCAGTAGGTACTAGGAATAGGAAGGGAAAGAATTCGAACAGCGGTATCTTAAGACAAGAAAAATAGGAACTTCATACGGAAGTACGAAAAAGCTAAATAAATCATTCTCAACTCCAAGCAAAATTTGCCAGACGTTTCTGGAATGTGATACAGATTCTTAAAAGTGGAACAGATGGGAACTGAACAGTGTTTTAATCAGGATAATTAATTTATGTTGAGATGTGCTAGACAAATAGATGGAATGTTATAAAAACATACTCAGTGCAGAAAGAGATCTTACTAAAGCTATGATGGAAATTGTATCACGTCTAATGAAGTTGAGAGCATGGTAAATAAACGACAACCGAGCGAAATGGCCGCGCGGTTAGAGTCGCGTAGCTGTGAGCTTGCATTCGGGGAATGGTGGTGTCGAATGCCACCGTCCGCAGCCCTGCAGATGGTTTTCCGTAATTTCCCATTTTCACACTAGGAAAATGCTGCCTTAATTAAGGCTACGGCTCCAACCTTCCCAATTCTAGCCCTTTCCCATGGACGTGGTCAGTGGAAAAAAAGGAAGGGTTAACATGGAATCTCCGAACAGTAGGATAAACATGCGAACAGGGTAAGGTATTGGACGAAGACCGTGTATTATCGATCTACGAGGAAAGACATATGTGGAACGGAAAAGTCTTGGTCATGCTGACAGGTAGGTTAAACGGACATTCATGGTGACATTGTCGGTAATTTCTAACATCTGTAATACCTGTATCGACTGTATTTTTCAATATTATTCTGAGGAATAAGTTCCCCATGTTGCTTCCAACACCTTTCCAATATTCGCAATATACAATTCTATTCAATATAAATTTAAAAGGGTACAGGGAAAGAATTACTTTCTGAACATAATCTGCGCTTCGCGATTGCGAACACTGCATGAATGGAGCCTATATCAACAATTTGTGTTGGAATAGTCACAGAATGAAAAGAGAAGGACAGAAAAAATATATCATTCTCAGCTTTAATAACTACGGCTATTCACTCTGAAATTCAAAGTAAAACAATTCTACGCGGGTAGTCAATTTTTCACATCAGCAAAAAACAGGCGGAAATGAAATAATATTGATTTAATGTCTGCAAAGAAGCTATCAAGAAAAATGCGGCACAAAAGCTGGCCTGCGACAAATAGCCACAAATAGTGTCCGATTTAGTTTGGAGCTATGTAACTACCATCAATGCAATATCTTCCCGAAATATAAAAATGTCTTCCTAAAAACATTAGTCCGTACATTTGTACACAATTTTTGAAATACAGGAATACAGTAAGAAATACACTGCTCAAAACAGAAATTTGGGTTACGTCTTTATATGTATCATGCATGGAGATTGGATTTTTGCGGCAATAACATGTCATGTTTTCATGACAGAGGGTCGCTCTATCATCTAGAATCTAGAATCTAGATGTTTGGGACGTGCCAGCTTTAGGTGAAAGGTACGGGTGCTTCAATTCAGAGAGGAGCGAGATAGAGAGAGGGAGAAGGTTGGTCTACGTGGAGTGTAGTGTTTACAAGTCATGGTTGATCGTGCTGACCGAAGTAAGCAACGGGGGAAAGAATTGCCGTCGAACGAAACCAGTCGTACAATTACACTGCTTCAAGAAGGCTACTGACGGAGGTACATTGCCAGAATGCTAGATGTTGCTCAGAATATTACTCGGTATGTGTGAAATCGTTTCCAGGAGAATGGAAATGTTGCCAGGCACCCTAGCACGGGCCGCCAAAGTAAAATAAACCCCAGCGCTGGATTGTTTTGAACGTCTACAAACTCCCCAAATCCGCCACGAAAGTACAAGCACTTCAGGTGGACCTAGAGCAGGCTTCTGGAAAAACAGTCATAAGATCCCAGCGACCCGCTCAGGTACCTGCACTGGACAGGAGACTGCAGTTTGCTAGAAATCATCAGCTCTGGCAGCCAAGACACTGGCGTCTTGTGCTGCTCTTGGATGAATCACTTTTCGCGTTGCAGTGTTCAGCTGGTTGCCAACGAGTCTGGAGAAGACGTGAGGAGCGATTTCATCCGTTAGCTGTACAATCGTTATTTATGGAGGTCGGTATGTTAGAGAATGGACAGGCAAAATGTTTGACGTGAAAACCGATCTCAGGGTCATTCCTTAAGTGCTCAACCGTACACTGACGAGATCTTAGTGGCACATATTAATCCTCACGTGACGTAACTAGGAGAAAGCGCAATATTCATGCATGATAATGCTAGAGCGCATGATGCCTACATCGTGCGAAGATTCTTGCAAGAGAACCACGTGCAACGAATGGAGTGGCCATCCAGAATTCCGCACTTAAATCCCATCGAATATGTCCGGGACCAGCTGGAACAACGCATCCGAGTGAGAAATCCACCAATCCACATACTACAAAAACTTGAGGACGCCCTTTATGAGGAGTTGGGACGTTTGCCTCAATCAAACGTGCAGCGCCTTGTCAGAAGCATGAGAAGGCGTTCTAAAGCTGTTATCCATACTCCTTACCACGTAGCAAATTCGGTATATCGCTAGGGGCCACTTTGTTTATGGCACGTTATGCAACGTCGTGTACTGAGTGTCTAAATTACGCCTTTCATTTCAGTTCTCAATTGTTGCAAAGAAGAAGGTTTGTTTTCATGGCGGTGTTTTCATTTCAACATGTGTGCGAATCATGGAGGTATGAAGTGCGGCTCCGTGGTTAAATGGTTAGAGTGCTGGCCTTTCGTCCAAAGGGTTCCGGGTTCGATTTCTGGCCTCGTCGGGGATTTTAACCTTAATTGGTCATTTGACGCGGGGATTGGGTATGTGTGTAGTCTTCAAAATTAGAATTCACGATAGTGAGGGCCCCATCCTCAAAAGACATGCAGGTTGCCTATTGTTGTCAATTCAAATGACCTGCATCAGGCCGTATGCCATTACTAGGCCTACATGAAGGGGTGAACATAGTGTGACGGTGTCCACCATTTCGTTGTAAGACCTCGGGAAAGAGCGAGATGGGTCGGCTCCGCTAGGAACCGCCGACGTCACTACTTGATTGGGACCCAGCCCACTTATCCCCGCAGGCAACCAGCCAGGAACAAGTCAGGCAAAAGACTCATGACTTTGTCCTGTCGCTGGTGGCCTCCGGACGACAGTATAATAACCTGCACGATACACCCAGATCACTCCATGTTGAGAAAACTCGGTAGCTTTCCTCTTACATGAAGCATTTCGAGGAGACGACTTCCCCATTTACGGCGGACCGGACGAGATGAGTGCGGTTAGTTCAGGCCAGTCAGTGGACAGTGACGGCTTAGCGCTGTCAGTGCTGCCAGTGCTGTGCGTGCGTGTATGTGTGTGTTGTGTGTCAATAAGCGGACAGTGTCAGCTGAGTGTGACGGTCGAGCGATGGCAGCCATTGCCGGAAGTGAGTATTCCATCCATGGAGCTGAGTCTGCCATGTCCAGCTGCTGTAAATTGAGCCTTGAGTCTCTGGTGCAGTGTAGGAGGATTCGATGAGGGATCGGGAAGGGCAGTGAGCTAAGACTGTTTTGAGTGTACGACCAATAGACGATTACGGACACTGCAGGACGTACAGATTATGAGTCTGCGTGGTTCGCAGGCTATGGACTGTTTGGCTGTGTTAGTGTTCAGTGAGTATAATGGTAAAATTGTGTTACGAGTATAAGTGACAAGAGTGGAACAGTGTAATGAGCACTATGTTTGCTAGTATGACTGTGTTAACTTGTAAATGTTAAGAGTGAACAACCCGTGTAAATGAGTTGTGTGAGCTGAAAGAGTGCAAACTGTGAATTAGTATGTCTGTGTAGTGTGTAAAGAATTATTAGTACCCATACTAGTCGTAGATTACAACGTTACCAGTTGTGTGGTTTCCGTATCACCCCGTCACATTACACAATATTAAACATTCCCAAATTTCATTGTTTTAACCAGGGTATATCCAGCATTATGGTGTGTGGTGAACAAAGTCCCCATACAATAAAGTTTCAAAATTCTACATGAAAATCTAGACTACTGTGGTGCTTTCTATATTTTTTAAAATGATAAGCACAACATTTATTATTTGTACTAACATTTTCATGTCCGCATCTGTGGTGTAGTGGTTAGCGTGATTAGCTGCCACCCCCGGAGGTCCGGGTTCGATTCCCGGCTCTGCCACGAAATTTGAAAAGCGGTACGAGGGCTGGAACGGGGTCCACTCAGCCTCGGGAGGTCAACTGAGTAGAGGTGGGTTCGATTCCCACCTCAGCCATCCTGGAAGTGGTTTTCCGTGGTTTCCCACTTCTCCTCCAGGCGAATGCCGGGATGGTACCTAACTTAAGGCCACGGCCGCTTCCTTCCCTCTTCCTTGCCTATCCCTTCCAATCTTCCCATCCCTCCATAAGGCCCCTGTTCAGCATAGCAGGTGAGGCCGCCTGGGCGAGGTACTGGTCATACTCCCCAGTTGTATCCCCCGACCAAGAGTCTGAAGCTCCAGGACACTGCCCTTGGGCGGTAGAGGTGGGATCCCTCGCTCGGTCCGAGGGAAAAACCGAACCTGGAGGGTAAACAGATGATGATGATGATGATGACTAACATTTTCATTACTGAATATTACATGTTTCACCGTTCAGTCTGCAATACTCTGTAAATGATCTAAACCGAGCAAGTGGACGTGCGCTTTGGGTCACATAGCTATCAGCTTGCATTAGGAAATATAATACGACCGGGCGAGTTGGCCGTGCGCGTAAAGGCGCGCGGCTGTGAAGCTTGCATCCGGGAGATAGTAGGTTCGAATCCCACTATCGGCAGCACACCAGGCAAATGCTGGGGCAGTACCTTAATTAAGGCCACGGCCGCTTCCTTCCAACTCCTAGGCCTTTCCTAGCCCATCGTCGCCATAAGACCTATCTGTAAAGCCCATAGCAAAAAAATAAATATATATAATACGTTTGGACCCCGCTGTCGGCAGCCGTGAAAATGGTTTTCCGTTGTTTCCCGTTTTCACACCAGGCAAAATGCTGGGGCTGCACCTTAATTAAGGCCACGGTCGCTTCCTTCCCGCTCCTAGCCTTTTCCTGCCCCATCGTCCCATAGGTGCGATGTAAATCAGATTGTAAAAAATATATAAGCGCCACCAGAATCCTCTATGTTTCAACTAGCTCTACAGGGTGAAGCGTAATTCGCGCACTCGGGCGTCGCAGCGCGACTCCTCACATGCCAGCAATAACAAAATGTTTCTAACAAAATTTCGTCTTGCGAATATATCCGGTAGAAAACGGACGTTAAAGAGTAGCAATCTGGCAACACTGTAACCATATGTAGGATAACTACCGCTGTCAGCACGTCTATGTCGTGCTGTACAGTTGGTGTAGTGGGTAGAGTTTTTGGTTGGCATGCAGGAGGTCGATGGTTCGATCCTGGGTGGAGGCGCATTTTGTATTTGCTAATTTCCATCTGACATTACCTACTGTGATACAGTAAGACACCGTTTCTGAGGTCACATGTATCCTACATTTACAACATAATAATAATAATAATAATACATTGAGATACGTACTAAACAGCATGCGGTTACCAGACGCAACACGCAATGTTGAAAGGCAGAATTATTGGGACCATGGTGATAACACATACAAATTGTAACCGAGTTTGGACATTATTCGCAGAGCACGTTGCTGGGCCTACTGGTAACGTAAGGCCCTAACGAAATGTAATGGACCTGAACGAGGCAAGAATAATAGCTGGTACTAATCTATGGGCCGCCTCTGTGGTGTAGTGGTTAGCGTGATTAGCTGCCACCCCCGGAGGTCCGGGTTCGATTCCCGGCTCTGCCACGAAATTTGAAAAGTGGTACGAGGGCTGGTACGGGGTCCACTCAGCCTCGGGAGGTCAACTGAGTAGAGGTGGGTTCGATTCACACCTCAGCCATCCTCGAAGTGGTTTTCCGTGGTTTCCCACTTCACCTCCAGGCGAATGCCGGGATGGTCCCTAACTTAAGGCCACGGCCGCTTCCTTCCCTCATCCTTGCCTATCCCTTCCAATCTTCCCATCCCCCTACAAGGCCCCTGTTCACCATAGCAGGTGAGGCCGCCTGGGCGAGGTACTTGTCATACTCCCCAGTTGTATCCCACGACCAAGAGTCTGAAGCTCCAGAACACTGCCCTTGAGGCGGTAGAGGTGGGATCCCTCGCTGAGTCCGAGGGAAAAACCGAACCTGGAGGGTAAACAGATGATGATGATGATGATGATGATGACTAATCTATGGAACCATTGCAGGAGGGTACAAAGAAAACAGGTTTCAAATCTAGTAGATGAAGTGGTGCGAATAAATTCACGCCCACGTCGTGGAAAGGGCGCCTTTCAAAGCTGACCAATGAAAACGAATGTTCGTCCATTCCTAGGATCGTAGTATGTAAGTGCAAATGGTTTCTAGAGGACCCACTGCAATCGCTGTTGACGATTAAGATGCCAGATACCATACCACCTGGACTACATTTACGAAATAAAAAACATACGCCTCAACCCAGGATCAACCACTCGACCTCCTGCATGCTAACCCAAAACTCTATCCATTGCACCAACTGTACAATACGAGTAATGTCTGCTGACAGAGATAGATAGCCTACAAGGCTTCATTATCGATCTGACTGTCAGATTCGAGCACCACGGCGGCCAGTGAACTGAAGTCCAACTTGAGAAACAGAACACCTACGTGCCCACCATTCCGTTCAAGAAAAACAAGTACCAGCTGGATAAAATAGAGATTATAGGACTAATGGGTGGTGATCGTAGCACAATAGCTGCTTTGTTCATGGAATTTTGACTATGAACAGCATTGAAACTATAGTTATGGTACCACTACCGTACGCAGATCTGTAAACATACTGTGATCCCACCTGTTCGGACTTGCATAATTTAAAAACATTACCACCACTCTGAATCCTGATACACTATATTTTGTCAATTGTGGCAACCCGTGGCAAGCTGTCACCAAGCAGTTCAGAGGCAACCCATGCCACGTGAACGCACCCCACACCATTCTGGAGCGAGCACCAGGCTGCCTGGTGCCCTGTTGACAACTGGAGTCCTTGGCTTCATGGGGCCTGCGCCATATCCCTACCTTACCGTCAGCCCAAAACGAATAGAACAGTGACACATCGGACCCAGCTACATGTCGCCAGTCCTCCAGGGCCACGCGCCCATATCACATTAACGCTGCACTGACCTTACGGATAAGCGTCTGGCACCTTTTGTATTGAATGTGGATGCGATTTGATCCAGTGAGGCAATTCTAACTAGATTCCGCTAAATGCGATCTTCAAGCATCCGTGGTCACCCATTACGCTGTTTGCTGAGAAAAGCAATGCCTTCTATGAGGTATTCCCAAAACACACGCGACACCGTCGATCGAGGAATGTTAAATATCCGCACAAATTCGATAATGCAATGTTCCATTCGTCTGGCCGCCGCTAGCAAGCCTAGTTCGAACAACTACACTACAGTATAACTGATGTCGCCTTGCCGCGACCAGCACAGACGGTGTTTAAACTCACTCTTGAGATGTCTGATCACATCTGATATCTTTTACCCGTTGAATGTCGCATGAAAAATAAAATCGTTGTCCGGCTCCATGGCTAAATGGCTAGCGTGCTGGCCTTTGGTCACAGAGGACCCGGGTTCGATTCCCGGCAAGGTCGGGAATATTAACCACCTTTGGTTAATTTTGCTGGCACGGGGGCTGGGTATATATGTTGTCTTCATCATCATTTCATCCTAATCGCCACGCGAAGGTCGCCTACAGACGTCAAATCAAAAGACCTGCACCTGGCGAGCCGAACATGTCCTCGGATACCCCCAACACTAAAAGCCGTATGCCATTTCATTTCAATAGAATCGTTTATTTTCGTAGAACTGAACCATTCTGTTCATTGGGACAATTGTATGAATTTGAGTATTGGATATTGGAATCACACAAGGCCACCCACGAAGCCAATGTCTTACAGTATATGTCATAAAGGGGTCCAGAAGGAGCGTTCTTATGTGAAGTGAGCGCGAGCGTCATTATGAGAAATCTCCAGAAACGCATTAAAAGGAGTTATGTCCCAAGCCAAGCCTCTTGATGAAGATTGGGGACGCTTCCCAGATCCCGGCAAAACTTATATTACGAGGGAAGAAAGAATTAGATTAATATCTTTGGTTACGGAAGAGTTGCATTGGATTTGAGACAAGAATTGCAACCTGTATAATTTCTGCTTTATTTTGATATGCATTAGGGCTGCATTCATTAATGCATTCGCTAATTAGAGCTCATGATATAATTAATGCGGGAAAACTTCCCGGGCGCGCTAAGATTGCACGCGACCATGCGGCTTGATGACGCGAGACGGGATTATAAAATAAGGCAGCCTGGCATATCAGACTCATTCGTGGACAAGAAGACTGCATGAACGAGTCGTCATACTGCGTGTCGGTACTGAGAACAACGCTTTGTCTTCGAGCAGCACAGACGAAGAGTACAGCTAGATCTGCGAGGAAGTAAGTAAGTAAGCAACTTGAATATTCACATGAATTTAAGATTTTATCTGTGAGAATATGCTATGGGGAGATGAGGTACTGCTTATAAGAGACTAATGAACTAGTAGCTTCATCTTTCTATGAGGTCAAGTTATTACGGACGAAAGGCTAGAATTAATATTGGCTCAGGTTAGGAATTCTGAAACTATTTGTTGTCCGTGTGACAGGGTGAAAGAACAGTGACTGAGAGGAGTGAAGAAACTATTGGGTACCAGGTTAAAACTCTGAACGAGACTTGGTCAAGGTGACGTGTGAGACACGATAGTAGTGGAGACAGGCATCGAGTTTGGACTGTCTGTAATATATGAATTTATTTTCAGTTACCCCAGCATCAAGTTAGAACGAGTGTTTGACAGCATCATTGCAAAGAAGCCACAACCAGGAGCTGAAGCCAACACGACAACGGGCATCGATCCAGGAACATTGGGAGCACCTGATCAGCACGACATCGAAGGGGACACCTTCCAACTACAGAGGGAGCTGTACGAAGACGCCACACAAGCAAGAATGTCTCCAAGTGGTCAACAGTATCTGATGCCAGCTCCGCAGTCTATCATGATGTGGTAGATCCAGTGGTCCACAGGGATGGCCGCTCCGCTTTGTCCGAGATAAATAAGGTCAGAGCTTTCCAATTCTGTTTCAAGCATGTCATTTAAATTTAGATAGGAATATGGGGGCCGTCAGTCAACAGATTTGTGGTAGTAGAAAAATATTCCATGTAATTTAGAGCTAGGCCTCAAACTCGAACCCCGTACTTTAAGGTAGATGTTATTCGTAGAGTCCTTGTTAGCGCGTTCATATTTCATTTTGATTGTGTTATTTTAACGTAGGTGTTTTTATGGGTCTGATCGAACTCCTTTGGTCATCGGAGGTTTGTCTACAGATAGGTACTTTTATTAGATCGCATTTAGGCCTTTATTTCTGCAGACGTAGATGTGTATCGTTGTGACCAAGACGTGACCAGTAATTCACCCAGATCCACTAATAGGGCGAGCGAGTCCGAAGATTTAAGAGATATGAGCCCCTGATAGGCAGTATTAAGATTTGCGATTGATATGAGAGAGCCCAGCACAATTGAGAGTTTATTGAATATATTTGGAGATGTCTAGTATGGCAATGTGACTATTGCTTAATGATTAGTGTTTTTGTAGCACCAGGATTGAGCCCATGAGAGGCATAAGTAAGATTTGCGAGACTGCTGGAGATATTAATACGAGGGCAGATAGCCCAGGTATATTTAAAAGAGGGCTGTAGCAGCAGATTACGTGAGATGTTTCTTTGAAAGGCAAGACTTTAGCCTGTCGCCCGTTTGAGCTCATAAATTAGGGGACTGCCGCAAGTGGAGTGGTGAGGGTGGAGGTCATTGAGCTTGACGTCACAGGCTTGTGAGTTGGTCGTCTGCAGTGTGTCAAGTATGCCGGGAAGGGGAAGAAACGACCTTCATGTTTTGAAAGCAGAGAGAGAGATTTGTTTTATGTCCTATCTGTTTTATGTAAGATTTTAACACTGGCCCGTTTGATACTTACACACGTGTATATGTTGATTGTGTCCTTTTTATTTTGTTTGCATTGGTGTCTTTGACGCCTTACTCTTCATGGGACTAGGGTTCGTGACCGGGTCAGGTCATTGTACATTTCGTGGTGATTCTTGTTTGCACCGGGGTTCGACGACGTGAGGCATTGTAAATTTATGGGAATAACTGTTTATGAGTAGTTAAGCGGATATCCATCTTTCTAAACTTCGTTACTTACACTATTGTAACATGCTTGTTGCAGTACAGCGGTTTCGTGAAGGCAGTGAACTGGTTGTCATCGGCTCAGCGTCATTTGACCCTATCAAATTGAAAAGCTCTTTCATTTGTAAATAATTCAATTTTGTGTAATAAATCCTTATTTGTTAAACTTTGAATGCAGCGATGTTTTCTGTTAGTTTTTTTTTATCTCATTTGATTTAGCGAATTCTTACCTGAGTAGGCACATGTCCTAGTGTTTTATCTTTATGTTGCCCCGTTATACCCATGTTATCCCTGAGAAGAGTGCTTTCCCGACTGAATGAAGAGGACTGTGTTCAGGTAAGACTATGTGCACCAGCTCACGTCTGTGAGAGTTCTTTCACTACTGTACTCTGGGTTCGAGACCGGCTTTCGCCTGGACGGAACTTTAAAGTGCAGTAGGGCACAGAACATTTCCGTGGCATATGGAAACATGTATAACCAATGACTTAGTTATATCGTGCTACACCATCGTACCTATCAGCATGTATGTAGTTTTTAATTTACAGCTAAAATCCCATCTCTGGCCGTTGAGGAAGCAACTCAATGTTGAAAACATCCTAGGGATATGAGCTACGAATTTTAGATAATCTATGTATATATATATATATATATATATATATAAGAGTTTTGACTGTACATTGCTCAGAATTTGAAAGAACGGTATTTCTGTATCGGTCATGTCCACAGTAACAAGGAAATTCACTTTTTACTTTTCCGTAATTTCTGTCTGTCTGTCTGTCTGTCTGTCTGTCTGTCTGTCTGTCTGTCTGTCTGTCTGTAGTACACGCATCACTAGAAAACAGCTAAAGAGAATTTAATGAAATTCGGTATGCAAAGTCGAGGAATAAGTCGCAATAATCTAAGCCATAAATAATTTTATTCACGCTGATAGAAATGGTAGTTTAAGGGAAGGCCTAACATTAATTCTTAAATATTTAGTGACTAGTGGTCCTATCTCATTGAAAACTGGTATACAAAGTCGAAGAATGAGCCACTATAATCTAGGCTATAAATAATTTTATTGACGCTGATAGAAATGGTAGTTTAGGGGAAGTCCTAAAATTTAATTCTCAAATATTTATGTTATTGGTGTTCCTATCGATAATTAATGCATAACCAAAGTTATATATAATTAAATTCCCGACTATTTATGTCTTATACATTTTTACCGTACCGTCTATGATAACATAGATATTCATGAATTTGTATTTTTGTTGCTAAGTCCATATATCGATGCCGAGCCACGAGAAAATGGGTAAACAGAATTTAATGAAAATCGGTATATAGAGTCGGGGAATAAGAAACTACAGTCTATTCTATAAACAAGTTTATTGACCCTGGATGAAATTGTAGTTTAGGGAAAGGCGCCTAAAATGTAATTTTTAAATACCTATGGTCCTATCGAAAAGTACTACATAACAAAAGTTACAGAGAATACAATTTCCGATCATTTATGTTTTATTCAGTTTTACTGTACCGACTATGATGAGTGGTATTTCAGAGCCGGAAGAAAAATAATGTGAAGGCCTACAATATCGAAAGCGCATAACATTGATCGACAATAACATTACATTTACCATTATTTATTGTGGCGTTATTTGTCTCTTATGCTGCCTCTCAACTCCGATAGATGGGATTACTGCTGCGTACCAGGTATAACAGCCTGACTTAATACTGGCGGGAAAGAGCTGGGGAGTTCGAAAGTTCCTTCTTTAGCATGCCATTCCTCTGGTTCATACATTTTCTGACACAGCTGGTACGTAACACACTGGTTCTTCATAGTATTCCAGTTATTCGATCCCTACTCTGACGCACTGTTTTGAATGAGCAGTGTGCATACTTAAGGCACAGGCTGACTTAGTAGTAGTACTAGTAGTATGGCCTGGTCTAGAGGAACAATTTAGGCCTATTCCAAATTATAGCACCACAATTCACAAAATAACTCAAAATTCAACCCTGAAAAGAGCCGTTTCTTAAAAAAAGCCTCTTCCTCTTCACTTTTATAAAATTGTACATTCATTTTATTCCAAATTATTAGTGAAGAGGGGGTTTCTCCTCTGGCTTGGAGGAAAATTTGCCTCCAAGTCAGATTTTTCCGCCGCCAGTGTAGTGAATTGATATTTTCCGACTCATCGGGTACTCCTAGGAAATAGATTAGTAAAAGGGCATAGTTTTTGCGCTGGGAGTCTCCACTATTCGACCCTCTCCCCGCCGAAAAAAGACGAAGAGTGTTAACGAATCACGGCTGCCTGCGGCTTGGTCATTCCAGCTCTGGAACTTTGGACTGTTAGATCGGCAGTGTAGTTCTGTTCGTTAAAGGTGAGAAAATGTGTGGTGTTTCATTTGATCGAGTATTTCATATGAAAGCATGCTTTTAATCGCCCCATTCCTACTGACGTCATTGTAATGACCTATGTTCATTTCAATTGGGAAAACCACTAAAGCAGTCTTTCTAAGGATGTAAAAAGGCAGGTGGAGAGTGAGTGTCCACCATTATAATGAAAACTCCCCAACCTGATTGTGGCTGATGGTAAGCAAGCGGGTCTACCATTACAGTGCCAATTCTCTAACTCAGTCTTCATATGAAAAAATATGTTTGGTGACTTCCCCGTCGCGTTTCTAGGGTAACGTTAAGAGCTGTGTAATTAATGCAATCTTGCTCACAACGTGTACACTAAGATTCCGTATACAGTGTAGAATTCCGTGGCGAAGCACGGGTACATCAGCTAGTTAAAGTATAATATAACATGAGAATATATTCTTTATTTATTACCAAAATTTATAATTATGTTCTTAATCTTCGGCATGCGATCGATTATATTAACAGTTCGCCTTGTTCTACCACTACGAGCGCTAATGTGAGCCAATGCAGAGTTTCACTTAAACTCTTATAACTACATTCCGTGTAGACATTTGCAAAACATCAAAAACGCCAGCGGGTATTGAACCAAGTAGCAATTTGGCTACGATTATAATCAAAAAAAGAAAACGAATAAAGCAACACGCGATTTGGGAACTGCATTTAGGTCGGTAGCGATTTCCGAATTTTTTTTTAAATTTGATAGAGCTATCCAAGACCTTTCCTGGCCTTTTACATCTTCAACGTTCGGCACACTTGAAGCAAAATGCTTAACTGTACGTTTTTCATAGTACGAGGACCCCTACTTTCTCTGCTAAGGAATGTTTTCAATATTAAAACTCGCACTTTGTTTCGCAGCGTGTATTGTAGGAACACCCTGTAGTAGCTGAAAAGACTTTTAACATTATTATTCTATGGAGAGTGCAGCGTGACAGCCTTCAGATTAAGAACGGAAGTAAAGCGTGAGACTCCAGGAACAAGATCGCCGAGGCGTGATATTTCCAAACTGGAGATGTCGCTTCAATACTCTAGTGCGTCTCTACCTCACAAGACAGTACGCGTTAAATGGAGCTCGCTGATACCAGACTAAGTTGTGCAAGGCCACACAAACTCTTACATCTCGAAATTTGTTTTATATTTTTTTGTTGCGTATAACTGTACCTTATCAGCTTGCATTCGGAAGATAGTGGGTTCGAACCCTACTGCCCACAGCCCTGAAGATGGTTTTGCGTTGTTTCCCATTTTCACACCAGGCAAATGCCGATGCTGTACCTTAAGGCGAGAGTCGCGTCCTTTCCACTCCTAGCACTTCCCTATCCCATCGTCCCGATAGAACCTATCTGTATCGGTGCAGCGTAAAACTAAAAATAAGAACTTAGATGTACTTCATGCCCTACAGATCGAGCGACGGCATGATTATTTAGGTATGATACGGCAAAGCATAGAGCGCCATTCAAATGCACACATTATAATAAATAATAATTTTAATTTTCTTTCTTTCTTTCTTTCTTTCTTTTCTTTTCTTTCTTAATCTGTTTACCCTACAGGGTTGATTTTCCCCTCGGACTCAGCGAGGGATCCCACCTCTACCGCCTCAAGGGCAGTTTGATCACCACTGCACTAGCCTACACGAGGACAAGAAGCATCCGGTTAAATTACCTTCGAAATATCACGTTATCAAGGCAATTTGATTATGAAAATCTCCAAGCAGGAGTTAGAACTTCGTAGTATCTTATTCGTGAACATTACTGGCTCATTGACGGCATACATGAAGTTAATTCTGTGGTGCGTCCATATGTTTGGTGTTTCCAGGCTAAACGCCTAACCGCATCTCAGTGCCCGGGAGATCTTTCCTCTTTTAAATCACAACCCAGTCGTCCCTTTGCTCTGACCGGCGTTGATTACGTTGGACTAATTTTCTGTAAGAATAGGCCTAAACCCTCTAAATCAAAATCGCAAGCTTTTGGTAAGGCTTACACTGGTTTGTTTGTTTGTTTGTTTGTATGGTCACTGGCGCTATTCATCTCGAATTAGTTACCAGAGCTTCAACATCCTATTCTTTAATTGTTTTTTCTCGGTTTTCCTCAGGTAGAGATATGTTTAGAAGATTTTTCGGGCAACTCTAGGATGTTTTCGGAGCTTCTGAAGCTCCTACACCTTCTTCAGCAGAACAATCTTTCAACTGAAGCTCGGTCTCTTCAGACCATATATGAATTCGTCACAAGAATGATACTTCAATTGGTGGATGACCCACAAAATGGACGCTTATATAATCTCAACATTTTAAAGTTCACTTTTGCAGCAAGCCTTACGGAATATTCTTCAAGAACTTCAGAAAATGTGAAAAGTCACGTGAGTTATTTTAAACTTGTTTGGTCTACAAGGACTTAAGTACTCAATTCTGAGATCTTTAAGAAACTAATTTCTTTTTATTCTTTCTTTAAACTGTGGTATAGGGGTAGCGTGCCCGCCTCTTACCCGGAAGCCCCTGGTTCGAATCCCGGCCAGGCCAAGGACTTTTACCTGGAATTGAGGGCTGGTTCAAGGTCCACTCAGCCTACGTGATTAGAATTGAAGAGCTATCTGACGGTGAGATAGCGGCCCCGGTCTAGAAAGCCAAGAAAAACGGCCGAGAGGATTCGTCGTGCTGACCACACACGACAACTCGTAATCTGCAGGCCTTCGGGCTGAGTAGCGGTCGCTTGGTAGGCCAAGGCTCTTCTGGGCTATAGTACCATGGGGTTAGTTTCAATGTAAGGCCTTTATATACGAAAGCTTTATTCACATTTTGTCAACCACATATTCTGATCTACAATTTTGGCACTTAGCCATTTTTACCGCATGTATTTTTCTTTCCTTTTTCTGTGTTGAAATGAACTTTGTTAAATAATATACACTAATTAGCATATTAAGGCTGTGCCTTTGTTCATTTTTTCTATTCATTCTACCTATGGTTGGTTTTTATGTACCGGGCGAGTTGGCCATGCTGTTCGAGGCGCACGGCTGTGAGCTTGCATCCGGGAGATAGTGGGTTCGAAACCCACTGTCGGCAGCCCTGAAGATGGTTTTCCGTGGTTTCCCATTTTCACATCAGGCGAATGTTCGTGTACCTTATCTTAATTAAGGCCAAGGCCGCTTCCTTCCCATTCCTAGGCCTTTCCTATCCCATCGTCGCCATAAGACCTATCTGTGTCGGTGCGATGCAAAGCAAACAACAACAACAACAAAATGTTTTCATGTAGTTTATCTTTATTATTAGTCATCAGTCTAGTTCTATTTGTGATAATTTCCTTTGTGCTGACTGGTGGTCCTTTAGGCTTACGATCAAGCACTATTATATTGTATTTTGTCGGTTCATTACTTAAATTATTGAAATCAATTCTTCTAATCTTACAAAAATAAATTATCTATTAGCATTTACCATAATTTCGAGATCAAGTCACTCTAAAACCATGTTAAATTCCCAATTTTGCAGTAATTATTTAATAAATTGTAATCGAGTTTGTAATATCTGTGATTTCCTGTCTCCAACTTACCTTATTCCCTTACCTTCTATTTTGAATCATAAAAATTTGTTTAACCTAACTAAATATTTCTTTCACCTTCAGTAAGTTCTTGATCCTTGCAGTCGAAATGAATTTTTTTTCTGGTATGCTAGGTGTATGATATCTGCCTTGGTGTTAGCAACATTTCTTCTTCCTCCTGGACTTTTCCCAATATATTGCGGTCAGTAGCTCGGTTTTACGGCCGCTTGCCCTTCCTGCGCGTTTATGTGATGCGGCGTGCTGCGTGTTATAAGGGACAAACTACCCAGTCCACGAGTCAGAGAAAGTAACCAGACGCGGCTAACACTTCGGTTCCTGTCGGGGATCGAACGCGGGGCCCTCAGGACAGAATGCCTCGACACTGACCAGCCAAGGAATTGGACTCCGTCTTGGCTACATTAATACAACACAATTTGCTTTACGCCGTTCGACTCGTTGGCTGAATGGTCAGCGTACAGCCCTTCGGATCAGAGTGTCCTGGGTTCGATTCCCGGCAGGATCGGGGATTTTAATCGCTTCTGATTAATTCTTCTGGCTCGGGAACTGGGTGTTAGTGTCTGTTCCCACACTATAATCGCAATACACTACACTACCAACCACCGGGCGAGTTGGCCGTGCGCGTTGAGGCGCTCGGCTGTGAGCTTGCATCCGGGAGATAGTAGGTTCGAATCCCACTATCGGCAGCCCTGAAGATGGTTTTCCGTGGTTTCCCATTTTCACACCAGGCAAATGCTGGGGCTGTACCTTAATTAAGGCCACGGCCGCTTCCTTCCAACTCCTAGGCCTTTCCTATCCCATCGTCGCCATAAGACCTATCTGTGTCGGTGCGACGTAAAGCCCCTATCAAAAAAACAAAAAAGTTGGCCCAGCGGTTAGGTGCGCGCAGCTGTAAGCTTGTGTCCGGGAGATAGTGGGTTCGAACCCCATTGTCGGCAGCCGAGAAAATGGTTTTCCGTGGTTTCTCATTTTCACTCCAGGCAAATGCTGGGCTGTACCTTAATTAACGTCACGGCCGCTTCCTTCTAACTCCTAGGCCTTCCCTATCCCATCGTCGTTATAAGACGTATCTGTTTTGGTGTGACGTAAAGCCAATTGTTAAAAAAACACTACCAACCATCACAAAAACAAGCAATACTGATCAAATCCCTCCACATTGGTTTAGCGTCAGGTAGGGCATCCGGCCATAAAACATGGCCAAATCCCCATGAGCCACGCGGTTCTCATCCGCGACCGCACAGGTGTAGGAAAAGCGGTAGAGGAAGAGTTTGCTTTACGTCGCACCGACAGAAGGTCTTACGGCGGCGATGGGATAGGAAAGGGCTTGGAGTGTGAAGGAGCCGGCTGTAGCCTTATGGTGTGAAAATCGGAAACCACGGAAAACCATTTCAGAACTGCTGACAGTGGGGTTCGAAACCAGTATCTCCCGAATGCAACCTGACAGCTGCGCAGTCCTAACCACACGGCCAACTCGGTCGATGCTACATTAACACACCTCAAACCCAGAGTGTGATCTCAGAAGTCCTCGCGAAGTACTTTCAGTGAAAATTATAAGCCAATTTCAGAAAGAACATTTAATTCTTCGGATAATGTCTTTTGGCATCATATTCTTCTGAATATCGCGCGACACTAGTAACAGGCAACTTGATCATTACTATTATAGCAGAAGTTGATATTCTGTTGTAATTTAAAATACGCGACGCGTGTCTGTCACAACTGCCAAGTCTTTAGTCGAAACACGTTAGATTTCATACGCTCGATCCAAATTGATTTGAAATAGTTTACGACATTCATATGTTAGAAAGCTTCATGATGCTCATTTCAAGGCTTTATGGACGACCGTCCGGCCGTACAATGACGCAGTCAGCGCCTCATACATATTCGTTCCCTGTTGTGAATTGGTTAATCACTCTTTTGTGAGAGATGTTCACGGAACAATGAAGAGATTTCCGCTGCTGAGTGCGGAAAACAGAAACTCTGAATGAAATGTGATTTTGTTTTGATTTATGCTTTCATGGACCGATGCTTCATCCTGGGGTACATGAAATTCCCTGCACTACGGCAAGATGTACCTTGGGACTGGGAAGAGGGAGTACGGTAGGAATATCCGCGTCAACCAGCCAGCCAAATCAGCTATGACTGAGCACGCCCTGTTTCTTAGCGTATTCTAAAATGTTTGAGTTCTTTTCCACATATAACGTAATCGGTGTAGTGCAGTATTGTTTGTTACTGTCTGGTGTGCCATCGGTTAAATCACCATGAAACCCCTCATTTGACTTAATCTAGGTATCAGACTGCATCACATATAAAATCCATTTTACTGAATGATTCATGATTTTCTTTTGCAAACATCATTGAAAATTACATTACAAAAAAACAGGTAAATTTTGCTTTAACCTAAAATAGTATGGCCATAGAATTAATTAAGACACACTTCTTTATTAAAGCTTAATGTTTAAATATGCTATGCTGGTAGATTTCCGACCAACTTATTACATGTTAAAAACATTAAAATATGTTAGTATGTTGTGCGGCGTTACGCCTGTCATAGGTTCGCCATCCCTGGTCTAGGATCGTATGAGATATGGTGGGAATACGCATAACTTTTGATTTTTATAGTTTGCTTTACGTCGCACAGACACGTATAGGTCTTATGGCAGCGATGGGATAGGAAAGGACAAGGAGTGGAAAGGAATCGACCACGGTCTTAAGTAACGTGCCTGGTGTGAAAATCGGAAAACACGGAAAACCGTCTTTAGGGGCGCGGACAGTGGGTTTCGAACCCACTATCTGGCGAATGCAAGCAATCCGCGCAGCCACTTGCTCGGTCCCAATAACTTTACTGGCTGCTGAAGTTCTGTTCCTGGTTTTTACACTCTCTATTTCATTTTCTCAAATGCGTACTCAGTACCTTACGCCTCTCGTCAGTACTAAACTCCGTACGTTTTGAACTGATACTGTATACATGTACCAGGGGACAAAGATGATGTCAACTTTAATAGAATGACGTCACTGCTAGCTAGTGAGTCCTACAGTCACTCTCTATAAGGACAGAGTGGCCAAGTACTCAATCAGGTGATAGATGAAGGAGTGTGGTATGATTATTGTTTAAATAAAGATCAGTTCCTTACACCGCTTTCACCACTCCGTTTGGTCTCCTCTACATCTAGAAGGTGCCCATGGGAATATCGATTGAGGGCAGGCACTTAGTCGCATCCTCAACTCTGTGTTCGGGGATCTGAAGTTCTCATGCTTTTTTTAATATCTGGATGATTTGGTGATTTACTCACGTACTTTTGAAGATCTCATGATTCATCTACAGGAAGTTCTTGCTCGTATGAGGAAACATGGTTTCACCTTTAATTCTGACAAGAGTTCTTTGTGTTTCCGACGTATACATTTTTAGGTCATGTTATCTCTGACCAAGGCATCTGTGTGGACCCCGATAGGACTTCCCTAGACCCAAAAATGTCCGTGGGATAAGGATTTCTTGGAATGGTTGGTTTTTACGCCAGAGTCATACCAAATTTTTCCAACATTTTGGCCCCCTTGAACCTACTCAAAAGGAAAAATGTCCGTTTCAAATGGAGTGATCCCCAAGACAAGTCTTCTTCAAATTGAAGGATGCTCTGTGTGAAGCCCCTGTTCTCCAGAGTCCTGATTTCTCCAAGGATTTTGTCTTGCAGTGTGACGCAGTTTTGCCCTATTTTATTTTCTTCTTTGCCGCAAGTCATTATTGAGGAGTTTTTTTTCTCCGGGGTCTATACCTTCTCTGTGGTGCGTTATATATTATTTTGAAATGAGTTATTAATATTGAAATATATCATCTCAGAGGTAAACGGGATGTTATGCGAAGAGTTATCTTCTGATGGAAGAATGAGTGGGGGCCGTAGCCCATCTCTGGTACTGAAATACACAAATTGTATTATCTTATGAAGGTCGCTAGGAAGGCGATATGTTGACGATCTTCACACGCAATCCTTTGTAATTAATCTATAAGGAATTTATGATCTGTGTTTCTTTTTCCTTGTTATGAATTTATTTATCTTTCATTTGTACCTTTTTAATAAACTTATGTTTAAGTTTTATCTCTTTCTTTCCTTCGCCATAGTAAGGTTGGTTTCATTGGATATATATATTACATAGGACAAAAAGAGTTCAACTTCGAACAGTTTCTTGTTTGCTCCGATCGACGATTTATCGGACCTGAATACTCTTCCACCACATTTCCCTTTATCGCTTTGTATTATTGCGATCTCTTAATTTGCGCTTTTCTCCGTGTTATCTCTGCTGTTTTGCAATGTTGTGTTTGAAGTAACGAAAGGAGGGATGTCACAAATGGTATTTGTTATATTCAGAGTCTGGCTACCTAACAAAACTTCACAAAATATAGATTTAAACGTGGCAAACACAAAGTCACAATTATTTAAGAGGTTAAAAACTCGGTGTTAGTAGGTAGGCCAATAAAAATATCGATGCTATATATAATCTTAACATTCGCAGAACATATTATAATCAGTTAGACTTGTATTAACCGATGCGTACACAAAATTATGTTACCTAGCTCCATCATAAAAGAGTGTATCATTTTACTCATGGTACTAATGTAAGTATTGCTGGGGCTGTACCTTAATTAAGTCCACGGCCGCTTCCTTCCCACTCGCAGCCCTTCTCTGTCCCATCGTCGCCATAAAACCTATCTGTGTCGGCGCGACGTAAAGCAACTAGCAAAAAATGTAAGTATTAACGATAACATTCCATTCTTTAATGGTGAAAACAAACAACTGCCTTGGCCCCAGTGTGGTTGTGTATAGCGCTCTGTTAATGACGGCTGCGGTTTGAACTCAACGATGAATAATTAAATACTGGTGCCACTAAACAATATAGTTTGAGAAAATATTTCTTGTCGCTTGGTGAAAACAAGCAATTGTCATTGTCCCGGGGTAATTGTGTTCAGGACTCGGTTACCGACCACCTGCGGTTCGATCCCTGTAATGTGGGACTCAGTTCCTTTGGTACTGGCAGTTATCCGCGGTAATTTTAAACATTATATTTGTTATTTTACTATTGCTTTTCTATTAATTGTTAACATTATAATGTGTGGGAAAACCATACTTGATGCTAGGCGGCGCTTAGAACCTGGTCCTTTAAGAGATGAATTGCAATAAAAACTTGAATTCGAGGATATATACACCATGATAGTTCATACGGCAAAATGAGATACAAATGATCCGAATTGGCCGTCCCTACAACTTTTGCTTTTCGGGGATATATGGACATTTGTGCAAAACACAATCATCGTGAAAATCTCAGTAATTTTTTCCCACGATATAATCGCACAAAACGTAAAATATCGGAAATTATATTCCAAACAATTTTCGTTGTGTGCAGGTTTTCGACATGGTTAATATTAACGGACAAATTTTGTATTTACTGGCTTGGCCTCCATAAAATTATTAACTAATTTTGTTATTATTGTTACCATGATAATGCATGAGAAAAACTACTCGTTGCTAGGTGCGTCTTGTAACATGCTACTTTGAGAGATGAGAACAAAGAATTGTAAAATTTAATTTTAAAACCCTTTACGGATGTGCAAATGCATCCATAAACACAACAGTCTGCCATGCTCTTTCTTCAAAACTCAGACCTCAGAAATAAGTAAATGCACATGCATTTCAAAATTACGCGTCGGTTCCTTCGCCGCCGTCACCCGGTAAAAGTAAAGTAAACTCGTGTCCTCATCCCGAGGTGGTGCAGCTCTTTTCAGGCACACCCCCATTGGAGGTGAGCTGCATGTACCACTTTAACCACATACCAGCCCTCCTGTCATTCATAAATTTCTGACAATACCGGAAATTGAACGCGGGCCTCAGAAGACGGCAGCTAACAGCAATAACCATTACGCTACGGAGGCGGACCTTTCACCCCGTGATGACACTGGTAAGTCTCCTACAGAGCTTTTTTCCCATTGTAGCTTCTGTTCCTCTGTTAACCTAAACATTATTTCTTTCTTTCTTTCTTTCTTTCTTTCTTTCTTTCTTTGTTAATCTGTTCACACCCCAGGGTTGGATTTTCCCTCGGACTCAGCGAGGGATCCCACCTCTACCGCCTCAAGGGCAGTGTCCTGGAGCGTGAGACATTTGGTCGGGGGGATAAAACTGCGGAGGAGGACTAGTACCTCGCCGAGGCTGCCTCACCTGTTATGCTGAACAGGGGCCTTGTGGGGGATGGGAAGATGGAAGGGATGGGCAAGGAACGGGGAAGGAAACGGCCGTGACCTTAAGTTAGGTACCATCCCGGCATTTGCCTGCAGAAGTGGGAGACCACGGAAACCACTTCCAGGATGGCTAAGGTGGGAATCGAACCCTCCTCTACTCAGTTGATCTCACGAGGCTGAGTGGACCCCGTCCCAGCCCTCGTACCATTTTTCAAATTTCGTAGCAGAGCCAGGAATCGAACTCGGGCCTCCGGGGGTGGCAGCTAATTACTTTAACCACTACACTACAGAGGCGAACTAACCTAAAAATTATGGTCGATATTATTTATATTTGTTGTTTTGTTTTTGAGTGAAGTGTTGATAAACACAAGGTCGGTCGTTTAGACCGTGGCGCACCTTGTAAGGAAGGTGAGATTGTTGTAGCGATGGAGTGTTTTCATTCTTCAATTCTGAGTTATTCATTGTACATTTTATTTATACTTGGCGGACTTCCTCGATTTTATGAATCCTTAACCAGATAAAGTCGAAATTTGTGGATATGAGCCTGGGGAAGAAGATATTTTGCAAGAAAATGATAACACAGACACGAGAATGAATTTTCTGATGAGGAAGCTAATGATGGGGGTGATTTATCAGATACCGATGGGATTTTCGTTTCAGGAAAGGATAATACGACAATCTGGAAAAATTTACCACATGGCAGTTTTATCTTCATCTTCTAGTTTACTACGCACACAGCAGGAGGGGGCGATAACAATCCTAAGAGAAAGATAAGTGGTAACATTGTTTGAAACAGTTTTTACTCCATTTTCTCCATCCTCTTTATGGTTTACAAGGTTTTATGTGGCCAACAAGAAGCAAGGACGGCGAAACGACCGACATGCGACCACTGCTGGTTAATAATAGCTAATTATCCCCCATGCTCATTAAAAATGTATTTTCGGTAGGCCTACTACTTAAGTTAACATAGGTAGCCTAGATTTCAATGAAATTGCATGCAGAGTCTATCTTACCCAGTGCGGAATGGTATAGGCCTATGTTTAAATCAGATGACGGAACATTTGGCTAAAAGAGGGTGGGGGCCGATGGTTTTTAGATTTTAGGCCCCTTTAAACAACAAGCATCATCATCAAAAGAGGGTGGAGCCAATCAGAATGAAGTACTCGTTGGCCACAATATCCACCTAAATTCACTGCAGTAAGCCCCACGTTGGTCGGCGGTTGCAGCGTAGGCCACTACTATTACTATAGTAATAGCCACGTAACGAAATACCCCAGAAAGTAAATATCGCCGCCCGATGCTCTTCTTTTCTCTATTTTGTAATGGCTGATCACTGCTGCCAACCTGCCTGGTTACATATTAAAATCACCAGACATAACCAAACAAACTAACCTCAATGTAAACACCGATAATAAATGTTTCCCTACCCTAGTAAATGATAAAAGTTAAGATGAAATAAATCAAGATATTCATAATTAAGTCGGTTTCCACGCTCAATGAGAAATTTAGGAAATAAACACCCTTTCTCACTCAAATTAATGTTACATATATCTGTCTTTATTTTGATATGCAGTAGGCGTACTATAACCATATTCTTGAAAATAGGGGCGTGTTAAACGATGCAATTTGTTTAATAAGTCTTTGCAGTGTGATTTTCGAAAGTCCAATGACTTCCCTTTCTTTTGCGCGAACATTTCCTTCTCTCTTCAATACCGGTAACCCGTAGCCTAAGGAGAGAGATTGGGCATATTTTCAGCCTGCAGGCTGGTTATATCTTCACGGTTATCAGGAAACATATAGGAATACTAATGTGCCAAGCTACGTGAACGGAAATTAGGTCAGCTTCAAGCTCACTGCAGAATTGAATATTAGTTCTACTATCTACTTCTATCGTTTTCACATACACCGAGGTGCCAGTATTTCGTCCCGCAAGAGTTCTTTATGTACCAGTAGATCTAGACATGAGGCTGGAGTATTTGAGCACTTTCAAATACCGCCGAACTCGAATCCGCCAACATGAGCTAGTCATACATTCTCTCCTTCACTCGCTTAAAATAATGTTAAACATTTCCTGCCTTTATTCTGATTCTGATGTATGCATTACTATAACTGCATTCTTAAAGAAAGGGGGGAGGGAATATAGATTGAATAATTCATTGCGGTTTCTGCAAGTTCAAGGACTTACCACATAAGACATATGTCCTTCCTTTTAATAATAATGCTAACAGCTTTACATCCCACTAAGAACTTTTACGGTTTTCGGCATTTTAAACATATTTTCAGCTTACAAGTTGGTGTATCTCAAGCTTACAACATTACCAGATTTTTACATATATATTGGCTTAAATCACATGAAGACAGGTTGTGATGCAAGAATTGGATAGGAAAGAGGGCTAGGATTTAAGATGTAAATAAGCGTACAGACACAGCACTAGCCTGAAATGAAAATGACGGGCAAAAAAAAAACTTCAGACCTGCCAACTGTGGGGTTCGAATACATCACCATCTCCTGAAACCAAGCTAACAGCAATGTGATCAAACTGCACAGCCAGTTCACTCAGTTTCCTATGACGCGTAATAGGCCTACCACATGGGCGACCCACTTACCTGTATATGGATCTTCAATTCTTCAATTATACATGTATGCAAAAACATTATGCACCTTAGTAAGAGGTACTTCCCTAGTTGGTTCTCTGATTGGTGCACGTATAACAAATATGTTTGGGAAGAAATACTTTTATTTTATATTTATTTATATCATAAAGAAGTCATGTTGTCATAGCAAAACGAATACGCAACGAAGAAATGAATCCGAAGAGATAAGCATTATTTACTGCATTAAATATTAGTTTATTTACATGTTAAGCGATATGTAGTAGTAATAACAATAACAACAACAAACGTGTGCAATAAGGAAAAAGGAAATAAATACAAGTAAATATAAATATAATTTACAACATTTAGAGCCATTCCATGGTCACTGAATTACAAAGCAGGGGTATGAATAAACAAACATAATAAACATGAATACTAATATTTAAAAAGCAAAAAGCAAAGTCATCTCCGTACAAACCATGAAAGCCATTGGAAAGGGGGAAGGTGAAGGCTTCCACTATCCATGACGTTGGCACTTGGTGGGGTGGGGTGGAGTGGTTAGCTCAACGCATGACCGCCTTTGCCCCCAATAGTTAACTGGTACTCATTTATCATACGCAAAACATTCCTTCCAAATTACGTTAAACCTCTGTCACTCATTATTATTATTATTATTAATAAATTGCAAATGGGAAATACCCCGGTGGCAACGGTCACTTACAGTAATGTGATAATAAAGTTAACATAATTACCCAACTACAACAAAGAAACAAACAAACAAACAAACAACAAGAGTACAAGAAGCAGATATATGGAAGGAAAATATAACAAGAATTACTGCTAGTTTAATATTCTAAATCGAGCAACATCATATACAAATTCACACACAACTTAAGTATTTACAGTGCTTAACAATTTGGCTTACAATATTATAGGTTGACCTTACTACTAGCTTAACATTATAAGTGATAATAAAGTGAAGTTAAACCGTAATTACCCTACAACAACAACAACATTACAACAAGCAAGAAATACTACTAATTAAACTTTCTAAATCCAGTGTCATTATATACATATTCACACACAACTTAAGTATTTCCAGTACTTAACACTACAAATTACAATACTATAGATTGAACTTACTACTAGCTTAACACTACAAGTGATAATAAAGTTAAATCATACTACCCAACAACTACAACAACTCAAGTACAAAAAGGAATTCCATGGAAAAAAATATTACAAGAAATACTACTAGTCATTCTAAATCCAGCATCATGTACAGTTTCATACACAATTTAATTATTTCCAATACATCCGTATGCTGGTTTCTGGCCCTAATTTTATGCTTATGATAATTTCTCGATAAGTATGAGGGAGGTTAGATAAATAGATAGATAAAGAATGGGTGAACCCTGCCTTCGCAGGGCTCCACACGTAGGTCTGTGAAGACCCTTTGTGTCCCTTAAACGGGTTTGCCTAGTCCAGACCTAGTGCTCCTATAAAGGATACCAGTGCCCGGATGTTGGCATTCCTGATGTCTTCCAGGCTCACGAAATGTGAGCCAAGGTATCGATGTCTAGTGCTTGCAAGAGCCTCACACTGACATAACACATGCGCGGAGGTCTCCTCCTCCCTACCGCATCTTCTACACATCGGATCCTGACTGATTTTCATGATGTGTAGGTGTCTCTGTAAGGTATTGTGGCCTGTCAACAGTCCAACTACCATTCGCATTCTGGTCCTATTCAAATTTATCAGGACCTTTTTATAACTTTGGCTAGGCCCTTTGATAAGTTCACGTGCCTGCCTTGCTATAGTTAACCTCTTCCAAATGTCTTAAGTGAGACTGGTTTGTCCACTGGGATATTACCAGTTTCACGCTTCGGAGTGACACTCCCAGGAAGGGCTCTGGTCCTATAAAAGGACCTTTTGAGCCTTGTTTCGCTAGTTTGTCAGCTTCTTCATTTCCACTGATACCTGTGTGCCCAGGGACCCGTAATAGGGTAACTGAGCTAAATTCACACAGCTGATCTAACATCCTTTGGCATTCCCATACCATTTTTGATGTTGTTTTAACTGCACATAGTGCTTTTAACGCTTCCTGGCTATCGCTGCAAATAGTGATACAATGAGGGAGGTTATAACCTATTCCTAATACAACTCCAAGCAGCCCTTCCCGTATAGCTCTTATAAAGACCACACAGGCGAGCTCTAGTTCTTCTAGATTCAAGACTTTCCCAATTAATGGTATTCCTTCTATTCCCAGTTACGAAACGCATCGCTCTTCTTTGAACTTTCTCTAGGGAATTTATTAAACCAACATGCAGATCCATATTCGAGAATGGGTCTTACAACGTATTTATAAGGTTTATTTAAACCTACTAGGGTGGTGAGCACATAAATAAGAATTCAATGAAAGTATTTTCCTTCTGGACCTTCATGCCAGACAGATTTTTTTTTTAAACAAATTTTTTTTCACTATAATATGATTTATCTATAGAGCAAAACCGCTATGCAGTGTGCGTATCATAGCAATCGAGATGGAATTGGTAATGTACTATGTATCTGTAGAGCCTATATACGACTTTTTACAATTACTTCTAAAGTGAATTTCAGCTGTGTGACAACGCTGAAAAGACTATGGACTTAGAGATTGGCATTCCTGAAGAGGGTTTTCTACACTTTCCCATTTTCACACATTGATTCAAGAGTCTGTATTGACTTGTGACAAAACCACTGTATTCTTCCGAAAACCACTGATAGGGACAGGTTTGGTTGTGATCCACCGAAAACAAATTATAATGACCGGTTAGGTAGTGATCCATCGAAAACCACTGATTGTCGCAGGGTTAGGTTAGGTTTGACAGGATTTGTAATTGAGCGACTGTTGTCATTGAAAAAACTGTCGTGACGACTGAAGGCAATAAACATAAAACTGAATCCATTGGTCTACAAAGTTTTCATTCAGTAGATACGCTAGGAACTGGCGAACCAAAACCGTACATACAAAGTTTACAGGAATCAACAAAACAGGATATTAATTCGTGGTACTCATTGTTCTTTAAAGAGAAGAAATATCCTGTCAACAATAGCTGCAGTGAACATGCTTTTTCACTATTATTGTCTGGCCCCATGGCTAAATGGTTAGCGTGCTGGCCTTTGGTCACAGGGTGTGGGTTTGATTCTCGACAGGGTGGGGAATTTGAACCACCGTTGGTTAATTTCTCTGGCACGGGGGCTGGGTGTATGTCGTCTTCATCAACATTTCACTATTATTGTGTAAAATAGAAACTTACTAGTTTTGACAAGTACAGTATGTTCAACAGCGACTCCTGAATGATGACGCGCAGGATGTCCAACCTCACTAATCTATGTTCCAGACTATTTCTACTTAAAAAATTGTATTTGTCCTTTAATGTGATTTTGCAATTTTTGCTGAATATTTATGTGGCTGAAATGAAGGTGGATAAGCTACATGGTCTCCTTTATATAGGAAGAATGTATCGTGGAAATTAACTCAATTTCGGTTTCATGTACATTACAGTTTCTCTAAGATATATTGATAGTAATTCAGTCATGTACGACGACGATGTATTTCATGGTAAAGACAGCTGCCTCTGTGGATCAGTGGTAGAGTGACGGCCTCCGAATCCCAATATAGCGGGTTCAAACCCGGCAGAGGTAGTCGGATTTTTGAAGGGCAGAAAAAAGTCCATTCGACACTTCATGTCGTACGATGTCGGCATGTAAAAGATCTCTGGTGACGCATTTGGTGTTTACCCGACAAAATTCATTAAATCTCAGCCACAGACGCCCAAGAGAGTTTCGGTTTACTCGGTCTGCCATCTAGTGGGCCTAGAGTATAACGGAACGTCAAAATTGACGAGCAGACAGCCAGATGGCGTCAACTTGAAATGTCTGCACATGGTAGCTGAGGCCATACGATTATTATTATTATTATTATTATTATTATTATTATTGTTATTATGGTAAAGACAAATTACTTTGCAATGCTATCTATCTTAATGGTAATGTACTATGTACCTCTACTAGTGTAGGCTACTGAGTGCTTGATTCGAAGCAGTGTATCGATTCATTCAGTGTCCGAGTGAATCGATTCACAGGAACGGCAAGCTCATGGCACACAAATCATGCACAATCACGGCTCAGTGAGCCACACGACACACACGGCTCCTTATAGGCACACTGGACACTGGCGGGGAGTCGAGCTTTCGCTGCAGTGAGCCACAGTGAATCATGGCACACTGAAAGAATCGTACGCAGTCATGGATCAGTGAGACACAACACACACATGGTTCATTATCGGTACACTGGACATTGGCGGGGAGCCGAACTTCCTCTGAAGCAATACATACAGAGTCATGGTACACTGAAAAAATCGTATGCTATAATGGACTCTCGAGCTCAGCTCATTTGAAAATAATACCTATTCGCATCCACTGTCCTCTTCTTACAGGGAGTTTTAAACAATACATGGATTTATTTGCAGTGTTAAAAAGATAGAACACAATTCCAAAGTACCTAGGTTGTAAGTAGGTAGTCAATTAGGTTATTCTAATTACTGTATTAGTTTAATCAATCAGTATCTTTATAACTAGTTGATGTTCGACAATTACTTAAACTCAGCTCTCTAGCCTCCACACCTGGCTGAGTGGCTCAAACGGTCGAGGCGCTGGCCTTCTTAACCATGACTGTAAATTAAAGGAAAAATAAAAATTAATTTCTGTAACATCATTAAACATCATTCAGTAGAAGGAAATATTCAATTAAGTATAATTACCACTAATTGATCCTTCCTCCATTTCGTTGTTGGTTGATGCTCAACAAGCTTACAGTGATATGGTGCATTATCCATTACAATAACACAGGGTCCTATATTTCTTAATCCTACGATTAATTGCGTCTTCACCCACATCTGAAATTTCTCACTGTTCATAGCACCATGGTAATCCTGATTTCTCTTCAAGTTTGTAGCAAATATCAAATCAGCACCTGTAAGAATTTTAAGTTTTAGTATGAAGTTATTTGTTCTAAAAAAAGTATAGGCCTATTAATAAAAAATGTGATTTCTGTTGAATGATACAAAAAGCTGTCTGATTTTAAGTAAAACCAACTACTGTGTAGCAAAGTCACCTGATGATGAAGTCAATTAATTACTACTTACACTACTTTATCGTAACATCTCTCATGAATGTATCTCCATTAGTAGGCCTATATCTGGATTAGAAGTCCACGATCACTTGCATAAAAGATATAAGTATAAACACCCATTTCAATACCTTAGAACAAATGTAATTGCTGCGAACACTGAACCTATATCAGGCAGTAAGAAATAAGAAGCTTGGAAGGTGTTCAACAGTCAGGTATCAAGCACTGATTCAGGTGGAGATTGTCGAATGCAGAATAAACATAATAAATAGGCCTACAATACAAGTAATTTACTGATACAAATATCCAGTAATATTATATGAAAATACACTGAGTAAGTTTTGATTGAAATACCTCTCTAAGGTTAATCATTGGCCTAAAGTGAATACCTGCAAGTCTTTTTAATAACAGTGGAGAAGTCAAAATCAAAAACCACGTACAGAGCTCAATGAGCGGTAAGTTATAATGCCACTTCCGACCTAGTGCCAGTCAATTTCAATCAATCAGTCACCACTGATCTGCACTTAGGACAGAAGATGTAGTTTCAGGGATAGGCCTAGTATTTTCTTCAATAATTGCAAAGAATTTGGAAATTTATTGAACATCTCCCTTGGTAAATTATTCCAATCCCTAACTCCCTTCTTAAAAAAAAACAAATATTTGCCCCACTTTTCATCAACTTTAGCACTGTACTGTGATCTTACCTACTTTTAAAATACCACTGAAACGTATTCGTCTACCAATGTCATTCCACACCACCTATCCACCGACAGCTCGGAATATACCACTTAGTCCAGCAACTTGTCTCCTTTCACCCAAGTCTTCCCAGCCCAAACCCGACAAAATTTTTGTAACGCTACTCTTTTGTCAGAAATCACCCACAACAAATCGTGCTTCTGTCTTTTGAACTTTTCCAATTCTCAAACCAAGTAATCCCAGTGAGGGTCTCATACACAGGAACTGTACTTAAGTTGGGGTCTTATCAGAGACTTATGTGCCCCCCCCCTGCATCCGTACTACAAACCCTAAATACCCTCATAACTATGTAAAGAGAGATCACCTCACTACAATAAAATGAAGTAAAATAAATTAAGAACATACCAGGTACAAAGCCATCCTTCGTTCCAGCATGAACAATAACCAGTCTTCCTCCCTCAGACACAGGTCGACGAATTACTCCTTGAACATCATGTCCAGATTTGTGTGGTTTATTCCAGGAGTATGTGGGTGACCCTGAAAGACAAATGCACAATTGAAACCAAAGACACCTGATGAAGATAAATTATTCCAAGATTTTTTAAATATAAAATGTAATATATAACATATATATTCACCATTCATAAAAATCCAAGTCTCATCCAAGAAAACAACAGGTTTTGGTTTCTCACTGTCCTTATTACGCATGTATTCCCTCAGAAAACAGGATCTCTTAAAACAAATGTCTTCATTTTCTCTAACATACGCATAGGGATCACCTTTACTCCACACAAACCCCATGGCCTTCAAAATTCTTCTTAATGATGTTTCGGAGCCCTTGTACAAATAAGTGTCATAATTTGCTTTCATGTGGTCGAAAACCTTTCTTACAGTTACGACTTCTCCTGTGGGAAGAAAAAAGAGAGTTACAAGGGACTCAAAAGAGCTGTATGACAATACATGCACAAAACATTTCTGGGAGCTTATCTCACCTGCGTGCCAATTTCTATAAATAATGTTGCAATAGATTCCTTATGAAGTCACCTTACCTTTATGTAATTTATCATAAATAATAATAAATTTTATTGCGCACAATGTGCATAGAAGTTCACAATTAGATAAGACAGCGTGGCGTCTAATGCGCTCTGCATAAGTGTTAGTCCTTAATAAATTCACTAATCGAGCAGGACCTCGAGGAACACTTCTGGATATGATATCTTTCACATACTTGGTCACATAGCCTACACACACAGTTTATGTTCGGATCGTGAAAAACTTTATTTTTGCACATCTTGAAATGGAATCCGTGTACAGCCAACCTCGTAACTATGTGTCTCAGTTGGTAGCCCGTTTCCATCCATTTTCGATTCGTCATGGCCTCCGTTGAGTAGAAGTCTTCCCAAATGTCCCTCTTTTTTTCTCTAAGTTTATGCAACAGGTTATCGTATGCTGCGCCTCCTGGTAAAACAAGATTGTATCTCAGGTCCTCAATCAGGAAGGTTTCTCTCGCGAGTTCATATACAAGTCGAGATCTTGTAGTTTTTGAAACACTGAGGACTCGCTTCAGATATCTGGATTTTATCTTTTCCAGGTCGTTTAATTGCTTCAAACTCAGAAATTCCCCTATGATCTCAAGCCCATAGGTTAACACTGGTAGCACTTTTACTCGAAAAAGCACCATGGCTGTATCCACTGCAATTTGTGTGATATTCTCGATGTCATTCATCGCTTTCAGAGCTGCAATAATTCTAGCTCTTATATGGATCCTGAAACTGCTGCATGTGGTCTGCAAGGTTACACCTAGGTATCTAAAACTGCTAACTCTGCGAAGGCGGACATTATTACACCATATGTGCTCTGTTTCCTTTAGTTTACCTCCTTTCCTGAATACGACTAGTTCAGTCTTATCCTCATTTATTTTCATTTCATTCTTGTTTGCCCAGTCCACTAACAAGTTCATCGCACGTTGTAGTTCTGTTATGTCTTCAGCCGCAATTGCCATGTCATCAGCATACAGGTACATTTCTGTGTCTGTATTTTCCTTTATCTCTGACACTACATCAGAGGTGAAAGCGTTAAATAATATAGGGCTAAGTGGATCACCTTGAAGAACTCCTATAGTCTGCGGTATCCAATCTGACGACCCAATGCCATCGTCCACCTGTATATAATTCTCAGCCAACAGGTTTGATATGAGTGTTGTGACATTAGATGTTCCGATTAACTTCTCCAGCTTATCTATGAGTAACCTTCTGTTTACCCAATCAAATGCCTTGGAGAAGTCAATGAATGCCACAAATAATTTGCCTCGTGGCATTTCTAGGGTGATACGAATATGATTCAGTAAATTCTCCAATGCCATAGTTGTAGATCTTTTCCGTCTGAATCCAAATTGCTCCTCTGGTAACAGTGCATCCAATTTATTTATCATAAATAAACCTTGCTATCGCTTCCTTAGAAAAACTGTCTATGCCGGTCACTGGATGTTCACGCTTTCGGCGTTTACCTGGTGTAGAAAATTCAACTCCCTTCTTGAAATTTCCTATTACTTTTCGGACTAAACCGAAACTACACTGTAAGAATACACACACAGAAATATATTACATACACATATACCATAAGTCAACATGAATACACAAAGGTTAAGTCTACGAACCGTATCGAAGTCGACACAAGACATGGTACCGGTATAGGCCTAGGCCTACATGATCAGGTTAGGTTAGGTTAGGTTCAGAATGAAATACTGCTCCTTTTCAACTGATTGTCATTATGCCAGAAACTTATCATAGAAACAAGATAAAAACGAACACTTACCCCAGTTAATAATGAAACTCTTGCCATTAGCTTCGTATCACTACGACTGATACCTTCTTCGTCGTCTTCCTGTTTCAATTGCTCGTAGCAATGTACAAGCATTTCTTGACCTGAAGCTTGTAAAGGACGTAACCTTGGTTTCCTTTTCGGAGGAGTTTTTGCAGATTTTTCTTCCTTCTTAGACATCCCAATCGAATTCTGTTCGTATAAGTATGGGACGAAATAGGAACGTAATTAATAAAATGATGTGCTCATCATTTCACACAAACTATGTTATTAAATGCATTATCCGAACATGCC
The DNA here is from genome assembly GCF_040414725.1 of Anabrus simplex. NCBI lineage: Eukaryota > Metazoa > Arthropoda > Insecta > Orthoptera > Tettigoniidae > Anabrus > Anabrus simplex. The sequence goes on along the minus strand of NC_090266.1, from coordinate 41,017,768 downwards.
ACAATTCTACTTACCTGGTATTAGCCAAATAGATTTACAATCCCACAGAAAAAGAAAATATGCTTTAAATATTCTCGCAAATGTATCGCTAGTGACTTTAGAGGCAATGCGGTGGCAACACACAATTCACGCTAGAACAGTGACTGAACGTTGCCAACGTGCCAGATTAACGGTAACAGTAAGACGTCGTATCGGCAAGTAGGGTCCCTAAACTGTATGGTTACCGACACTGAAAAAGACCCAACAGCAAGAAAAGTCACTATAAACCAATACCTTAATATTACAGGGGAGAAAGGGTAAGGTTGCACCCTTAGTGTACGTCCTTACACGGAGAGGACTATACTAAAAACATTTTCATTCCTCCCCTGAAGGGTAACGCCGTCTCTCAGACCGGGAGATTTGTTACGGTGAAGGAGATGCTCTGAGAAGGTGACGGGGTTGACGGCCGTGGCCCTTGCTAGGAAGGGAAGGAGATTTGTGATGAATGTGAGAGGTTTGGCGGTTGTACTAGGAACTGCCCCGGCATTCGCCTTAGTGCAACAGAACAGAAAACCACCAGCGTAGGCTTCGTCCTACCGAGCAGAGGAGGGGTGGTGGCGGCTCTACGCTTCTGTGTTCGTAAGGCGGACAGGGGTTTGTCCCCAGCGTGGTTGTCCTGAGAATGGTTGTCCGTGGTTTTCCATTCTCCTGCACTAAGGCAAATGCCGGGACAGTTCCTAGTATAGCCACCAACCCTTCACCTTCATCACAAATCTCCTCCAGTGTAACTTCCCCGCTGTCTAGGAGGCCTGTCTCCCCTTCACGGCCCTTGGAGGGCCCTATGTATGGGAGAGCACGAACATCTTCGAGAGTACTATGCGATCTAGAGGCTAAATAATAATATTTATTCTTCCTCAAATGACTGAGGTTGCCAAACAGACAAAGAATATCATACAATATAAATTTTGTACACAGTACAGAGTAAAAAAAACAGTCATTGCACTGATAATATACAGAAAACAAAGCAGCAACAGATAAATTACTTTCATTGATGTAATTATGTGGATGGAATGTAGAGGTAATGCTTCAAAATTGCTATCGAGGCTTTCAATGTCCGTATGCCCCAGCTCACAAGGGTCTCATTCCGTACACTGTAAGTCGTAAGTAGGTGACCAGTAGTTTAGGAATGGTGCCCGTGTACCCAGCATGAGCCCCAGGACCTCGATGTCCTCAACGTTGTAGTTGTTGAGGTAATATGGAATGGTTGGTGAATATATCATCTTTTTTTCTTCATCGACGTCAACGGGCTGTTGTGCATCTGCTTAAAATCTGACATTCGGGTCGAGAATGAAACCTATTTGCTCCCCGGTTTGAAGGCGATCATGTCGAAACGTCTTGTCCCACCGTCAACTGCGAGGCCAAGAACAAAGTTCGATAAAGTTAACTTTGTCAAACAACAGTACTTATTATCTACAGACTGCTGGGTGGCAAGGTCACTTTGTTATTTCCTTGTTGCATGAAATTCACCACAGAACGTCGTATTTGTTATTTCTGATCAGGAAGGAGAATATAGAGTAGCTCGTCCTCTCTTACCCACAGTTTTATTCAGTTCCTAGATAAAAAAGTATTAAGAAAATCATCATGTTAGTTTGATTTATTTTTATTTCTCGCACTAAATTATCTGTTAAATATGAAACTGAAACACAAAAATCGATGCTATCAACTGTATTTTATATTTACTATTGTTATTATCAATAGTCTTTATTCTCGCAGTGTGAACCTCCATTCACTGCCGTATTACAACCGGCATGGCGAGAGGAATGACCCACGATCCGTGGGTTCGAGAAGCTTGTGGCAAAACGAGAGCGAACAGCGGCCCTTTTTGAGAACACTGTAAGAGATCACTTGTGAATGGTTCTTCACTATGCACTTTCATGTCCGGTTTTCATTCACAGGTGTGTTAATTCCACAATATTTATGTGGCAGTAAACTGATTCTATGGAACAACTATTAAACGGCCGTAACGTATGCTACTGTAATGATATTTGCTTTACGTCCCACTAACTATTTTTACGGTTTTCGGAGACGCTGAGGTGTCGGAATTTAGTCGCGCAGGAGTTCTACTACGTGTCAGTAAATCTACCGACACGAGCACCTTCAAATACCACGGTATTGAGTCAGGATCGAACCTGTCAAGTTGGGGTCTGAGCCACTCAGCCCGGCTAGGAAATACGTCCTCTATATGAGTAATGAAATGTGTCACCATGTAGCCGTGGAATTCGCTGCGTCTGCGTAAGACGATAGGATACAGTCGTGGCTGCGTGGGCTCGGGAATTACTCGCCTTCCTAGGTTCGAATTGGTTCCTGTAATCTCTCATAAGTATGATAAGTATTATCGTCCCGCTGAGGGTAGCACTTTACTAACGGATAAATTCCTGAAGCAGCAGAGACGAGAGACACTTCATTTATGCTTGACAGGGTCCCATCAACCCACCCATAGAAGCATTCTTACTTATATGGGTAAATTAAAACCCAAAATATGTAAATCAGTGAAATACAGTCATTTTTATGATCCTATAGGCTGTTTTGGCCGGCAGTACGCTATTTTCTCCGATAGAGCTCGTATCATGTCCGTAAGACAGGGCGAAGTTTGAAAGTGTCATGACGTATGCCAGATGTCACCGCTGTCTTCCCGATATAAACATATTAAGCACGGAAGAAGCAAAATTCACTGATGTTCATTAATTCAAGTTTTGTCAGCTGTCGAAGGCGAACGCAGAATGCGCTGCTGTTGCAGGAGACACTAGAGGCCTGTGTCTAGAGGCAGCTCTAACGGTCTTGTCACTAGCCAGACCTAACCACTCCAGACCACTGGTCTTGTCACCAGCCGGACCTAACCACTCCAGACCAATGGTCTTGTCACTAGCCGGACCTAACCATTCCAGACCAATGGTCTTGTCACTAGCCGGACCTAACCACTCCAGACCAATGGTCTTGTCACTAGCCGGACCTAACCATTCCAGACCAATGGTCTTGTCACTAGCCAGACCTAACCACTCCAGACCACTGGTCTTGTCACCAGCCGGACCTAACCATTCCAGACCAATGGTCTTGTCACCAGCCGGACCTAAGTAGACTTGTGTAGAGTGATGTGGCGTCGTGCTACTCGCACCATGTTGGGTTCATAACCTCTCTTTCGTAACCCCGTTGAAGTTCTAGCACGTTGAGATGAAAGTGAAGTGAGCTGTGAGTGTGAGAGCAGTTATTATCACAGTAAGATAATAACATGTGTATTTCTAAAACTGAAGGTGGTGAAAAGTGTAACTCTCAAGAGGAAGTGTAAATTATCTGACAAAATGAGACATACGTCTCCGAGTTTACGTGTTGGTGGTAATGAGAGTGAAGCAAACTGCGAGATATGTGGTTGTTCTGTGTCAACTGGATTGATAGATGTCGGTGATCTTGAAAGGCACGTTAATAACAAGAACATTAAACAAATCAATAACAATCACGTAGCATTGATTCATTTTTGTCCCTAAATATCCTTCTACAGAACGTAAAGTTCAGGCAACAGAAACAAAATTAGCAGCGTATCACCATCAATCGGACAGTTCTATGTATTTCATATCTAAATCAAATCAAATATTTGCTTCTGATTCCGTAATTGCAAACAAATTAGTTCGTGGTAGGACAAAAACCGGAGCTAATATCAATAACATGCCACTGATATTCTCATTAACACTTCGAGTAACAATTTTCCATATATTAGGTTAGGAACTGATGCGAGTAATCATGGTGATTCGAATTTTCCCATATTGTAGTACAAGTTTTTATTACTAACACAACGGAATTCAGACAAATGTATAAGAATTGCATGCATTTTACAATGAAACTTACGATTCCACTGCAAGTGCATTTGTGAAACATATCTTCGAAATGCACTGTTTCAGTGGAGGCAATGTAGACGTTAATTTCGGCGGCCTTGCTAAAAAAACCGGGAAGAATGTTTTGTTTTTCTTCATTTAGAAAGGAATTAAGTGAACATACTAGAGGTGTTGGATGTCCAGTCCTTATTATGCGTAAGTGCCTGGAGCATGGTGCTGATACTCTCCTACGATAGTACACTTCTCAACATTTTCAATTACTTCCACATTTAAAGAAAAACGCAAAGATTTCTATGAGGTTTTGAAATTATTTGCAATAGCTAAAGTGCCACAGTAAAACAAAGTGGCTGAGTTTATTTACAGCAGTATAAAATATCAGTTAAACTGTTTCCAACGTTGAAAGCTTAGGCCTATTTTCTTTCTCGGTATACAAAATATATTCCCATTTTAATAAGATGTTTCTTTGAGGATAAGTTCTCAGAAATTCGCCTGTGGTTCCTTCATTCTAATATGCATGGTTCTCACAAGAAAATTTAAGCGATTCCAAACGAAGGAATTCTGTTGCAGGAGTTAAACGTACAGAAGTCTCAGTATTCAGTTCTCTGAAAGATAGGGTGAAGAACAAATTTGGCTCTTAAAATTAAAATAATCCTTGAAATCGGTTGCGGAAAATTGTTTTGAAACAGAATGTAATACATTCCCAGAAAAAAAGTAGTTAATGCATTGTGCATTCATTGCCTACAAATGTGGACGCATCTATTTAAGGAATTCCACTGTTCCCATTGGATTAAACTTATTAAATACATAAAGTTTCATGAAACCCTTCCTTGTTTGGAATATACTCATAGTAAAGAAAGTACTACTCCGCAGTGCGAGCTGAAAGCAGAAGCGTATACCACAGCGAGGTTAAAGGATACAATGCATTTATCTTACACGAAGCTAATGATGCAGATTCACAAATTGCACTTCTTTTCAGAAACGAAATAGGCAGAATTTAAATTGGAATATAATGAAGGCGCGGAAGGAAGCAGCCGGGAGCGCTCAAATACATGATATAATCAGTGCAATGTCATGTAACCTGACAGGCATATGCCACGGCGGATGCCATTTCCCAATGTGGAAGCCGAGTGGAATGTTAACTATTCAACATAAAGGAGTTCAATAAGATTGAATCGCCTCTTTCTAGTAACTTGCGATACAGTATGAACGAAGCTTCATTCCTTCCCCATGTTAAGTGTTCATGAATGCTAGTGGCTTTACGTCGCATCAACACAGATACTGTAGGTCTTATGGCGACGATGGGATAGGAAAGGCCTAGGAGATGAAAGGAAGCGGCCGTGGCCTTAATTAAGGTACAGCCCCAGCATTTGCCTGGTGTGAAATGAAAAATGAAATGGAGTATGGCTTTTAGTGCCGGGAGTGTCCGAGGACAACTTCGACTCGCCAGATGCAGGTCTTATGCTGTGACCCCCATAGGCGACCTGCGCGTCATGATGAGGATGAAATTATGATGAACACGACACATGCACCCAGCCTCAATGCCAGCGAAATCAACCAATTAAGGTTAAAATTCCCGACCCTGCCAGGAATCGAACCCGGGACCCCTGTGACCAAAGGCCAGCACGCTAACCATTCACCCACGGAGCCGAACGCCTGGTGTGAAAATGGGAAACCACGGAAAACCATCTTCAGGGCTGCCGACAGTGGGATTCGAACCCACTATCTCCCGGATTAAAGCTGACAGCCGCGCGCCTCTAACGGCACGGCCAACTCGCCCGGTTGTTCATGAATGAGTGAACTGGTAGTTCCTATTCGTATCGTCACCACGTGGAACACCAGTACCTGCCATGGTTTTTCACTAATACTTCATATGTTCAGCAGGAGGCAGACCAAGATATACCAAATACCGGTGCAAGGAAGGCGCGATATAACCGGGTACGTCCAAGATGCGCGCTGGTTGTCTGAGTTAGACAGTCGGCGCTGACTCTCTGAATCCGAGCGGCAGGTGGGATGTGGCCCTTATGCAAGCTTGTTGTCAGCGCAGACAGAGCTGCCACAAAAGGAAATATATGAGATACATACAACTGATCAGTGTAGCATGAAACTAACAAGAGAACAGGCTGCAGCTCTATTGCTGCTAAGTGACAATTTTACAATGAGAAGTGATATACATCCAATTAATGAATTAACCTGAATCCGCCCAGCGTGCCATATATGGCACGGCAAACTACACAGTCTTCTTGGACTCTTATTATTGTAACCGCGCGCACTGTATCCAACGCTAAAAGTTACAACTTTATTCTCAAAAAATTCAATCTTGGGCGGATCCAGGTTAAGATCTATTTACGGGGAGTACAAACACCTTTTTCCACAGTTACTTGCCGACAAAAACAGATTTTTCGAATATTTCAGAATGAGTTCGGATACCTTTTATTTTATTTTGTTAAAAATTGAACACAGGCTTACGAAGAACTGGGCGAATTACCACAAAACCCATATTCTTCCGGAAGAGAGATTGGTTGTCACCTTGAGGTAGGTAAACACTCTTTTTTCAAATAACAAATAGCACTTTTAATTTTTTTATAGATTTGTTAAACGTGTTCTAAAAATAGATATAGTTCACGTAGACTGCTGATTGATTTTAAGGACTAATCTTGTACTGAATGTCATTATAATGAACTAATTTTTATTAAAAGAGAAATAATGTTTTCTCTGGCTAGAATGATAGAAATTATACATTCTGATTCTGTGAGAAGGTCGCGCTTTCAGGGAATGCATCTTGATTTTGTGGGAATGCTCCTTGAGTGGCTGATAGTTGTCAACTGGCGAGGGCCCACTATCATATGAAGTAGTTGAAAGAGCGGATTATGTTCCATTGATGACAGTCCTGCAGATGACTGGTGCAAAGTTCTTCCCGCGAATGCAAACTCCTCTACTAATTGTTGAATACCGCTCCGGAATCTAAGTTTCTGTTCTGTGGGTATTTTTGCAACAAACGGCAGCAGGCTTTTAAAAAACAGTATGTCATCATTGTCAGGTTCCCGCTGAAAAGCACTTCGTATAGTGTTAATTTCTTGCTGTTCCAGCTGTAAGAACCTTTCATTATATAACGTGTTTATTGGCATCACACGTCTTCTCTTTCTAGGTTGACTTACAGGGGGGCATCTCCGTACAAGCCATTAAGGCCCTTGGAGGGACGGGGGGGGGGGGGGTAAAGACTTCCACTATTCGTAACCTCCGCAGGAGATGGGGTAGAGTGGTTACGAATTAACCTGGTACTGATTTTTGGTGTAGGCTGAGTGAACCTCAAGGCCTCCGGAAGTGGAAATATATTTTCTTAATTTTTACGATTTTCTGATTGGGATTCAATCCCACGTCTTTCCGGGCGAACCGAGCACGCCTTTACCGCCTCGGCAAGGCATCCCCTTTTACAACAAACAAGGTCTTACTGAATTCTAACAAAACACAAGCATTCATTTTTAGCCGAGTTCATTCAATTAATGCAATAATGACGCTTTCAAGCTAGTAGGATTTTAATTGGATGCTAAGCTGACTTGAGACTCAAATACTGATTTTATCACACAGAAATTGTCAAAGGTATTGTATTTATTAAAGACTGATAACATTGCAGGAAGTTCCCGCTAAATGCATATTTTGTGAGCTTGCATTTGGGAGATAGTGGGTTCGAACCCCACTGTCGGCAGTCCTGTGGATGGTGTTCTGTCTTTTTCCATTTTCACACAAGACAAATGCTAGGGCTGTACTTTAATTAAGGCCACGGCTGCTTCCTTCTCACTCTTAGCCCTTTCCTAGTCCATCGTCGCCATAAAACCTATCTGTGTCGATGTGACGTAAAACAAATTGTAAAAAAAATGCGTATTTTTCATTTTTTACATAGCATTGTGGAATATGGAACTTTACTGTGGGGAAATTGCAGTGGAATCTCAGAGGATTCTGTAATCCAAAAGAAAGCTCTTAGTCTCATATCCAGGTCTCGAGCAGGTACACGCTGTATATTTTGAGCGTAGTTAATCTGTGCATTCTTAATGCATTGTGTAAAATGAAATGGCGCCGGGAGTGTCCGAGGGCATGTTCGGCTCACCAGGTGCAGGTCTTTCGATTTGACTCCCGTAGGCGACCTGCGCGTCGTGATGAAGATGAAATGATAATGAAGACACATACACCCAGCCCTCGTGCCAGCGAAATTAACCAATGATGGTTAAAATTCCCCATCCTACCGGGAATCGAACCCGGGAATCCTGTGGCCAAAGGCCAGCACGCTAACAATTTAGCCATGGAGCCGGACTGTGTAAAATGAAACTAAACACCAAAAAGACTTCCACGATCAGAACACGAGGAACAGATCTAGGAGTATACCGGGTGTAACATAATGAACAGCGCAAACTGAAACAGCTGTAAGTACGCGATACCTGAAGCAAAAAAGTCTTAGTCAACATGGATCCCCAAACGAGCCGTTCGCGAGATAACTTAGAATGTACAGTATACTTACTCGTAGTTAAAGGACGTGTTCAAAGACTGTCTTCCTGTTCATTAAAAGCAACTGCACTTCTACTAAAGTATCTAATAACTTTCCTTAATGTTGTATTGGTACCTTTTCCTAACTGGGATGATGTTTACACACTATCAAGTCAGTGGTGCCTGGAAACCTCGCAAACGGCCCGTTTGTGGACCCATGTTTACTAAGGCGTTTTTACTTCTAGTGTTGTCATTAATGCTTTCACGGTCCGTACTTATTGACATGACATTGTATAGGCCTTTGGGCCGTGTCAAGAAAATAAGGTGAAATTCTTAACGTTTCGCAGAAAACTGTGCTCTGCGTCCTCAGAAGAATTCTCGACTGTCCACGAGAAAGGCTTCTTAAACAATGACACTTTTGAATTTGGAACGTTATAATAGAAGTAGAAGTGGATAATGGTACGTTCATTCACCACCAGATGGCCCCCAGGACGTGGCACAACGCTAGCGTTCGAAGCGGAAGCTGACCGAACTATCACAATCAGACTAAGCGGTTCACATAACGTGTTTGCGTAACATATGACAGGTAAGACATAGACATAAGCCTGGAATGAAACATCTGGCGACGAGGAACGTACGAATTTGGAGAAAAACACCGAGACGAAATAATAATAGTGAAGGGGCAGGGAAGGGAACTACCTACGTAGATTCTCAATGGCTGGCAACCAGGTATTACTTAATTGATAGCCGGTGTCCCTGTTGAAATTGTTAGCATTTCCACAACTTCCCGTATAATCCTGGACCTGTAGTGTCTGGTGTGGGTAAGAGCTCGAGCATCTTGGAACATGCCATCATGACCCGACGATAGAGCGTGCTCAGCTATTGCCAATTTGTCAGGTTGGTTGAGACGAATATTACGTTCATGTTCTTTGATACGGGGACCAATGGACCGGCATGTTTGGCCGATGTATACTTTGCCGCACGTACAGGGAATTTCGTATAACCCAGGATGTAAAAGTGAGGACAATTTGTCCTTGGTTTCACTCAGACTGTGAGCAATTTTAGTGGCGGTGCCAAACACGGTTTTTATATTGTGTTTGCGGAGGACCTTGTCAGTGTTGTGAATGTAAGGCAAGTAGGCAGTTCCCTTCTTCTTCATCCTTCTGTGAGATTTACATGGTTGTTTCTCTGGGATGCAGGGCTCTATGAATTTGCAAATCGCTGTAACTATTACCCTTAAACGCGACTTTGAGCGTGTCCATCTCCATCTGGATATGTGATGGCTCACAAATTCGTCTCGCCCTCTTGGCGAGTGTCGTGAGGATGCCTTTTTTTGTGCTAGATGGTGGTGAGAATCTGCATGAAGATAGCGATTTGTGTGGTTAGACTTACGATAGACGGTATGTCCTAAGGAGCCGTCCGGTTTCTTTCTTACTAGAACATCCAAAAAAGGAAGGCATCCGTCCGACTCCATCTCCATAGTGAATTTTATTGACTGATGTTGCTGGTTTAGGTGGTCTAGAAATAGATGAAGTTTCTCAGGACCTTCTGTCCAGATCACAAATACATCATCAACATACCTCCACCATCATAGGCTTGACGGGCGCCGAAGCAATAGCATCCTCCTCAAAATGCTCCATAAATAAATTAGCCACTACGGGCGAAAGTGGACTTCCCATAGCCAGTCCGTCCGTCTGTTCGTAAAAATTCCCACCCCACAAGAAATAGCTGGACGTCATGCAGTGGTAAAATAGCTTAGTAATGTCCTCAGGGAACAGGTGTTCAATGAGAGGCATGAGCAAATCAATCGGCACTTTAGTGAACAAGGACTCCAAATCGAAACTCACCAAAAGTGCATTATGTTGAAGGGTTATGGTTGACAGCTTGTTGACGAAATACCGAGAGTCCCTGACGTATGATTCAATACGTCCTATGTGTGGCTGAAGCAATTCGCTTAGGTATTTAGCCAGAGCATACGTAGGAGAACCTATCGCACTAACAATAGGTCTGAGAGGAACATCTTTCTTATGGATCATAGGCAGTCCATATATTCTAGGTGGCACTGCATCCCCCAGGAACAGATATTTAGCCTCCTCTTTTGGAATTGACGATTGCCTTAAGAGCTTCGCGGTGGCGTTGGACACACGAGTGGTGGGGTCACGTGAGCTCATTCTGTAGACAGGCTCTGACAATATACCCGATATCTTATCCTTATACTCGTCAGTGTCCATAACCACTGTCGCATTACCCTTATCAGCTGAGAGAATGGTCAGTTCAGAATCATCTCTAAGTTCCGTCAGAGCTCTCCGTTCGCTTCGTGTTAAATTGGGCGTGGGTACAACAGCGGACCTTATGAGTATCACACATTTCTGTCTTAACTCCTCAGCAGGGACACCGGCTATCAATTAAGTAATACCTGGTTGCCAGCCATTGAGAATCTACGTAGGTAGTTCCCTTCCCTGCCCCTTCACTATTGTTATTTCGTCTCGGTGGTTTTTTTTTTCAAATTCGTACGTTCCTCGTCGCTAGATGTTTCATTCCAGTCTTATGTCTATGTCTTACACCCGTCATATGTTACGCAAACACGTTATGTGAACCGCTTAGTCTGATTGTGATAGTTCGGTCAGCTTCCGCTTCGAACGCTAGCGTTGTGCCACGTCCTGGGGGCCATTTGGTGGTGAATGAACGTACCATTTCCACTTCTACTTCTATTATAACGTTCCAAATTCAAAAGTGTCATTGTTTAAGAAGCCTTTCTCTTTGACAGTCGAGAATTCTTCTGAGGACGTAGAGCACAGTTTTCTGCGAAACGTTAAGTATTTCACCTTATTTTTCTTGACACGGCACAAGCCCAAAAGCCTATACAATATCATGTCTACTTCTAGTGTTGTTACGGCTGTTTCAGTTTGTGCTATTGATTATGATACACCCTGTATATCCTACTCCACATTACAGAAATCAAAGGCAGATCATCTCTTCAATAGGTTACACACTACGGTAGAGATTCTTCCTAATAACATGTGTGAAACTAGATTGAAGCGTTGGCTGTTCTGACTTACTTATTCAACAAAACTCTTCTTTGAAATGGATGTAATCGGTATTTAATTGTAAAGTGCTGTAAATATTATGCATCAGTGTTTTAATATATATTCTTCTGTCTATAACATATTCTAGGGATAAATGACCTAGAAGTTAGGCCCCTTTAAATAAAAAACATCATCATCATCATAATCTAACATATTCTATGCTTAGTGACGAAAGATTGATTGATGATTGAAGTATGCACTCTAGGTCATCTATATATAAACATGCTTGCTGTTAGTTCAGACGAGGAAACTGCCTGATACCTCACTTTATCACACTGAAGAGCGTACACGACAGGTGTGCAGCGATGTTGTGCTGTCTTAACTCAAGCAACTCAGGGCTGGAAGCGAGCGAACGAGAGTGTAGTGTACGGCACATTTTATGAGACATTGAAAAAAATTCAGGAATTACAAAAATAAGCCTTTAAAAATAATAAAACAATAAAACAAAATAAAACTGTCGTTTTTCTGCATAGGACGAGACCTGACATTTCTTTGCTTTCGCCACTTAGTGATGTCGGGGAAAATGTTTTAGCAGAATGAATGCGAGAACCCGGTTAAAACGCAGCATCGAACAAACGTAACCTAGTATTACTCTTATTCTGGTTCGTGACTGGGAATATGTGTTCGCAAAGCTATGTAGATCCAAACATAGTAAGTCATTTGCATTCCAATGCGTGGATACGCGGAAACTCACTTTGTTCCACATTCTTATAAAATGCAATAAAGCTGTCTGGAATACTGTAATACCTATGTTTCAAAAGTGTGAAACATAGAAGTCATATCAGTTCTCTTTGAAATTTGAGTGGAGCCTGCTCAAAATGTACAGAAATGGGCGTAATAGACAATTTTAGTGCAGACAACGTGCTTCGATATTGACACCATTGTCGAATTATTTAAGGACTTCACAGCTCCTACCAGTTTTACAGTCTGGCAAGTCATATGGTTTAAAAGATGGAATTCTTTAAAATCTATCTCCTCTATTTGTCTCTCGAACAATGAAAGTTCCAAGTTTTAGCACGAATTCTGTCGCACATGACACCAATCAACACATAGCAAAGAAAAATTTAAATCATTCAAATGATTTGTCAAGTCGGTTAACAAGGCAAGGCCAGTCCCCAGCGACACAGATGGGCAGCGTCAGGACTGAGTTGGAATGGCCTGTCTTAACTGATCATCCTAGCAAGTTTCAATGCCCTCGATACACTACGTTCCGTCTGAAACTGCTGGAAGTCTGCAAATTTTACAAGTCTCTCGGTGGATGGCACACTAAGGCAGTTCAGAACACCAAACATTCCTGTTTTACTTATTTGTAATCGTAAAGGAAATAGGCACATACAGCAAGTATAAATATGTAAAAATCTGTGGCGTTCTAGTAAAAGTTCCAAGTATAAATGTGCTTACTTTCAGATTCAGCATTTGTTTTGCTTCACTATTAAGTAACACTAATGCACCTACTAGCACAATATTATTATCTTAGAAAGTATCACCAGGTGAAAATGTGCAATTAGAACAAATGCACATTCATGTTACTTGTCACGGTCAGAATTCACATGTGTGTTTGTGAAAATCTTGACTTAAGTTAATTTGTGTACGCATTCTCAAACAAAATTATGGATTTTATTTGAATTTTTCTTTGGGGAAGTCTACACATGTTTACTAAATCTCATTTTCCTGCTTTACCACAAACATGTACTAAAGTAAAATACACTGACTGACAGAGCAAATGCAACACCAAGAAGGAGTGGTTCGAAAGGGATGAAAGTTGGGGAAAAAACAGAGACGGCACGGACGAATAATTGATGTTTATTTCAAACCGATATGCAGGTTACACAATGCGCACGGCATCGACTCAGTAGGATGTAGGACCACCGCGAGCGGCGAGGCACGCAGAAACACGTCGAGGTACAGAGTCAATAAGAGTGCGGATGGTGTCCTGAGGGATGGTTCTCCATTCTCTGTCAACCATTTGCCACAGTTGGTCGTCCGTACGAGGCTGGGGCAGAGTTTGCAAACGGCGTCCAATGAGATCCCACACGTGTTCGATTGGTGAGAGATCCGGAGAGTACGCTGGCCACGAAAGCATCTGTACACCTCGTAGAGCCTGTTGGGAGATGCGAGCAGTGTGTGGGCGGGCATTATCCTGCTGAAACAGAGCATTGGGCAGCCCCTGAAGGTACGGGAGTGCCACCGGCCGCAGCACATGCTGCACGTAGCGGTGGGCATTTAACGTGCCTTGAATACGCACTAGAGGTGACGTGGAATCATACGCAATAGCGCCCCAAACCATGATGCCGCGTTGTCTAGCGGTAGGGCGCTCCACAGTTACAGTTACTGCCGGATTTGACCTTTCTCCACGCCGACGCCACACTCGTCTGCGGTGACTATCACTGACAGAACAGAAGCGTGACTCATCGGAGAACACGACGTTCCGCCATTCCCTCATCCAAGTCGCTCTAGCCCGGCACCATGCCAGGCGTGCACGTCTATGCTGTGGAGTCAATGGTAGTCTTCTGAGCGGACCCCGGGAGTGCAGGCCTCCTTCAACCAATCGACGGGAAATTGTTCTGGTCGATATTGGAACAGCCAGGGTGTCTTGCACATGCTGAAGAATGGCGGTTGACGTGGCGTGCGGGGCTGCCACCGCTTGGTGGCGGATGCGCCGATCCTCGCGTGCTGACGTCACTCGGGCTGCGCCTGGACCCCTCGCACGTGCCACATGTCCCTGCGCCAACCATCTTCGCCACAGGCGCTGCACCGTGGACACATCCCTATGGGTATCGGCTGCGATTTGACGAAGCGACCAATCTGCCCTTCTCAGCCCGATCACCATACCCCTCGTAAAGTCGTCTGTCTGCTGGAAATGCCTCCGTTGACGGCGGCCTGGCATTCTTAGCTATACACGTGTCCTGTGGCACACGACAACACGTTCTACAATGACTGTCGGCTGAGAAATCACGGTACGAAGTGGGCCATTCGCCAACGCCGTGTCCCATTTATCGTTCGCTACGTGCGCAGCACAGCGGCGCACTTCACATCATGAGCATACCTCAGTGACGTCAGTCTACCCTGCAATTGGCATAAAGTTCTGACCACTCCTTCCTGGTGTTGCATTTGCTCTGTCAGTCAGTGTAAAACTACTTTTAGCACTTGTCCGAGTCCTTAGCCGAATGGTCAGCACTGAGGCCTTTGGTTCAGAGGGCCCGAGTTCGATTACCGGCCGGGTCGGGGATTTTATTCGCGTCTGATTAATTGTTCAGGCTCGGGGACTGGGTGTTCGTGTTTCTTCCAATACTTTCCTCTTCATAAGAAGACAGCACGCTATAGTACCAACCACCACATAAATACACAATAGTCATTACATCCCTCCATATAGGGTTGCGTCAGGAAGGGCATCCGGCTGTAAAACAGGGCCAAATCCACCTGTGCGAGACCGTTCACACCCGCGATCACACAGATGTGGGAAAAGCGGTAGAAGAAGAAGTAAACTACTTCTGGCACTTAATTATCTTTACCTCTTCTAATCTCGCCAATATGTGTTATACCGCACAGATGCCAACAAAAATGTTTTATTCCATCTATTGTACATGCTTTTCTGTTCACGTATTGCCATCACGTTACAAGTAGGCTGTCTGATTCCTAAGAAATACTGTACTTGACGGGCCGTAAAAGGCATCCATCTAAATATCAATTCAAAGTATTTGAATGATTATCTCTCCCTCCTGGTAAGTTATGTTTAGAAACTTCATCTATGCATTTTTTACTACGTCAGCAGGTTTAATCTTCAGCTATTTTCGTAATGGATAGAATAAACCAAGCCAATAAGAAATATTGCTTTCGAGTAATAAGTTTACAACGTCGAATATAGTAGACAATCACAGTGGCAATTAAAGATGATTATAATAATAATTTATGTTTGAAAAAGAGAATACAGATTGGAAAGGGCTAGGAGTGGGAAGGAAGCGACCGAAAGTACGAAACGACGGAAGACCATTTTTAGGGATGCAGACAGTGGGGTTCGAGCCCACTATCTTCTGAATGCAAGCTGATAGCTACGTGACTCAAACCCCATAGCCGCTTGCTCGGTTTGTACTCTTCTCAAGTTACTCATAAACATGTAAATGTCAGGGCGAACCTATCCAAACAACCGATAATGAAAACTTCCGCACGCATCGTTCTCGAAAGCGCGGAGAACTCGCCTGCCTAAACACGAGGTAGTCAGTGATGCTCCTCCTACTTCTTCATGTTTCAAGTAAGTAAGAAGAGAAGCAGTAATGAAGCCACTTCGCTTTATCACAATCGGTTGCCTTGTAAGCTGGTCCAAGTCCCAGCGCCTGAAATTTCCGCCACCTAGTAAAAAAGATAAGATTTCAGAACGTGTTCAAAGATTATGAACTAGAGCAAGCTGTGTTGTCCTTGCAGCTCAAATTGACGGAGCGCAAAACACTGTAAAGTTGATTGTCTGAACGTAAAATTTTATAAAACGAGTGTGTCTGACCCCTTTCACTATACATTATTTTCACGCTGTTCTCCATCTTCAGAGAATTGAAATGGCGTATGGCTTTTAGTGCCGGGAGTGTCCGAGGACATGTTCGGCTCACCAGGTGCAGGTCTTTTGATTTGACGCCCGTAAGCAACATGCGCGTCGTTATGAGGATGAAGACTACATCTACACCCAGTCGCCGTGCCAGCGAAATTAACCAATGATGGTTAAAATTCCTGACCCTGCCGGGAATCGAACCTGGGCCCCCTGTGACCAAAGGCCAGAGCGCTAACCATTTAGCCATGGATCCGGACTCCATCTTCAGTATCACTATCTTACACGTCTATACTTGGGGCAAATCATGACGATCTCACCTCACACCTCCACTCTTCAGCCGCAGTCCTGTGTCTACTGTATTAGCGGCTTATAGTCTACTGTAGCCGGAGATGCCAAATCGTCTACTGCACTCGACCCGAAATGCAGCGTTAAGACTGAAGAGAGAGTGGAAGAAAGTGGTTTGGCAGCCTCTCCACACCAATCAGCAGTCACTTAGAACTCGTTAACTCAGTAGGGTGTAGGATGTGATTGACTGCTGGATTCCATCTCGCCTCCAGGAACTGAACCTGTCCTGCTTCGTCCCCAAGTATAGCAGCACTTTTCAATACAATTACTTTCTCGGCACTAGATTTACCACTATTATGCTCTTCTCTGACGTCAGCTACATGCTAGCCGAAAGCACAAGTTTGGCGGTAAAACCCATGCACGCACCCTTCTACCTGAAGAGGAAGTTACGAAATCGGTTAAGGGGATTAGTGGGCACTATCTGAACCAACGAGCTAGAATAACATAGAGGGGCTGTATACCCGACATCAGCGCTCCCTGCTTGAAGCAAGTTGATAAGGGGCAGCCATGTTAACGGTTGTCAAAACAAAGCGAATTGGCGCGAGAGCATATGTTGAGGTGACAGGGAGATCGTGCATGCCAATTTAATTCCCTAAGTTTTAAGAAGTGAAAAGATAGATTCTCGCTTTCAAGAATGCCAGCCGCAAGCTCAGCGTATGGTTGTACTAATCGGAGTAATAAAACCAAGGATATATCGTACTTTAAGTAAGTATTACTGAATTATAGCCGAGATTCTTTTTTGTAATTTCTGTTTGTAATTAAATCCATTTTATTGTTTACTTAGCGAAAGCACGGATAGCCACGGTAATTATTTGTCGAATTTTGTTTCAGATTTCGTTTAAAGAACAAGGAATTAACTGAACAATGCGTTGTGAGGGCGAAAAGAGATAAATGGTATCCCACTCAATTCAGTTGCTTATGCGCTGTACATTTCCAGCCCTATTTAATGTTCATTCACATTTACAAATAAAGGAAATGGAACGCCCACCACCAAGAAAACGTAACCACAAAAGATTACTTATTTCGTTCAAACGTACACCAAGTATGATAAATACAGCATTTTACTGCT
Organism: Anabrus simplex; assembly: GCF_040414725.1. NCBI lineage: Eukaryota > Metazoa > Arthropoda > Insecta > Orthoptera > Tettigoniidae > Anabrus > Anabrus simplex. The sequence continues at coordinate 41,000,392 of NC_090266.1, read as the reverse complement.
ATTTTTGAAATGTATACAGCCTTTATTGTAGATTTCTGTTGCCTTGGTTTTTAAAACTATGCCACACTTCATAATGGACAACTTTCAAGCTAGTAATCCCAGTATGATATGGTAATGGAATAAACATGATATCCCCCCTACATTATAATAAATAATTACACTAAACGATTATTGTGGTAAAGTATTCATGGGCCGCCTCTGTGGTGCACTGGTTAGCGTGAGCAGCTGCCACCCCTGGAAGCCCGGGTTCGATTCCCAGCTCCGCCACGAAATTTGAAAAGGGGCACGAGGGCTGTACCGGGATTCTATCAGCCTGGGGAGGTCAACTGAGTAGAAGTGGGTTCGACTCCCACCTCAGCCATCCTCGAAGTGATTTTCCGTGGTTTCCCACTTCTCCTCCAGGCAAATGCCGGGATGGTACCTAACTTAAGGCCACGGCCGCTTCCTTCTCCCCCCACAAGGCCCCTGTTCAGCATAGCAGGTGCAGCCCTCCCTCACAGTTGTATGCCCCGACCCAATGTCTCACGCTCCAGAACACTGTCCTTGAGGTGGTAGAGGTGGGATCCGTCGCTGAGTCCGTGGGAAAAACCAACCCGGGAGGGTAAACAGATTAAGAAAGGAACACAGTACTCATGAGGTTGCAATAATTTTAAAAATATTAAGAGAATGAGGTTGTAACCTATTATTCTAGCTCGTTGATCTGAACCTTTCTGAATTGCGGAATTCGTGTCCGTCCCGTACAGAAAACGACTCAACGTCGGGTGTCGGGCAGCGGTAAATAAGGGATGAGCACCTCTACCACTGCAGTCCATTCCCTTCCTGCCCGTACCAGGTTCGGCCCGTCGCTAGATGGTGTGGGCGCACGAAAGTAGACTCCCAGGCCTCATGTAACAGGGCGGAACATGGAGAAGAAACAATCCCTTCGATGCCCGTGCAAATTAGCCACATGGAGTGTAAAAGGACTTTTACAACCCGGAAAACTACAAATCGTCGAAAAACCTAGAAAATCATAACCTTGATTTATCGGGTCTCTGCGAGATGTATTGGCAAGTACATGGATTTATCAGCACTATCTAAGGTAACACGGTATATTTCTCTGGATCGGAGGACCTAAATGCAAATTATACTGCTCATAATGTTCCAAATTTAATTGTTCGGTGTACATGTGTTAATGACGGAATCATTGTTAATACCATTACAACATATCTGATACATTGTTGTGGTAAATGAAATGGCGTATAGCTTTTAGTGCCGGTAATGTCCGAGGACAAGTTCGGCTCGCCAGGTTAAGGTATTTTGATTTGACGCCTGTAGACGACCTGCGCGTCGTGATGAGGACGAAATGATGATGCACAAGACACATACACCCAGCTCCCGTGCCAGCGAAATTAACCAATTATGTTTTTCTTTGCTAGGGGCTTTACGTCGCACCGACACAGATAGGTCTTATGGCGACGATGGGATAGGAAAGGCCTAGGAGTTGGAAGGAAGCGGCCATGGCCTTAATTAAGGTACAGTCCCAGCATTTGCTGGTGTGAAAATGGGAAACCCCGGTAAACCATTTTCAGGGCTGCCGATAGTGGGATTCGAACCTACTATCTCCCGGATGCAAGCTCACAGCCGCGCGCACCAATTATGTTTAAAATTCCCGAATCTGCCGGGAATCGAACCCGGCCCCCTGTGATCAAAGGCCAACACGCTAACCATTTAGCCATGGAGCCCGACTATGTTGTGGTGCAAGCGTGTTACACATAAATGCCAGGGCTAACTCGAGCAATGAACATCGTATTCAAGCACACTTCACCCCGTACAGGCAGATGCGCGAGAGAATCGTTTATGCACACAAGTATGTCTCCCTTTCCCACTAGCTCAGGGAGCAGATCAGTAATAAACCATTACTTAGTCCGCTAGCCGCTACGAAACTTCACCACTGGTGTAGTCGGCGAACTCCAGGTGACGACGGAACTTGCTGTATTTTCAGTAATCAAAGTTCCTTCTCGACCTCAGCCTTGGGGATTGATGTTCGCCATGGGATGGCGAGGATCGTGTTCCTCCTGCTTTTCCGTTTTCCTATCTTTCTCCTTCTTCTCAGCTTCAGATGCCGATCTTCGTTTAACGTCGAGAGGTGATATGCCCATTAGATGGTATATTTTGTTGACATGAATTGGGTTTACAATAGGCCGCTTTCCGTTTAGAGCAATATGCTGATTCCCAACCCTATGGAGGAGCGTAAATTAAATTCCTAGGCCTGAAAAGTAAATATATCTTACTGCACGGGCAACAGACTTGTCAGGGGCTGATGACCTAGATGTTCTGCCCCTTTAAACAACAAGCATCATTATCATCATCATCAGACCGGTCTGACTGGTGGATCAATAATTGGTTGTGTATAACTGTACGTATAATGTGTACATTACTGTATTACGTGTTGTGCATGACCGTATCGAGCGCATGTGTTTTGCATGACTGTATTAAGTGCTTATGCACGAGTTGTACATTGCTGTATTGAGTGTTTAGACATGTGTTGTACACTCGAAATCTTTAGTATCTCGTGGCCAGAAATAATCATTTCAGGTAAGAAATGAGTACAGCCCTCAGGACCACCCAGTACCTGCTTACACACTCTCTCTCACTGGTCACATCCGTCAGACGCTTTAACACATGTACACATCTGAAGGGCGAGGGGAGGTGGAGAAAACGGAAGTATGAGGATATCTAGCATAAACAAAACACACGCGGAGGGGAAGGTACTTGCTTCCCCGCCTGCCGACGTCCCATTGGCTCGACAATGAAAGGAGAGGGGAATGAAAGGAGGAACCACTCGCCTCCTTCAAGGCAACAGACGTAATGTCTATGTCAACTCATTTAAGGTCAAATTCTCCAGTTTCTTTGTAATTCTTGTGTGCGAGGTCTGACTGAAATACTGTTAAATACTACTACTACTACTACTACTACTACTACTACTACTACTACTACTAATAATAATAATAATAAGAAATATAATAATAATAATAATAATAATAATAATAATAATAATAATAATAATAATAATAATAATAGTAATGATAATTGTACCGGGCGGTACACCTCCACGCCGCTAATTCAAACATTGCGCCAGTTGAAACTCCTCTACTGGAGGAAGCCTGAACTTTAACAACCATGTTAATTCTAAATTTTCTCAAAAGATGTCGCTATTGTAAATTTTGAAGAGTTCTTAACTGTGTCTTTTTCGATTTATATTTGTTTTCTCTGTAGTGAGAAGTGTGAACATTCTCTTCTAGATGGCACTACTGAAGAACTGCAATTGTGCACCCTAGTGCGAAGTGAAGGAACTGTTTTTTGAGAAATTTTGTGTTCATAAGTTTGTTCTTTGTTAAATTTCTTTCAGTCTTTTTTTTTGGGTTGGCAGTATAACCCTTCTCTTTCCGCTTGTTTTGAATTCAGCCAATCCCGAATTTCTCCAATTAATTTTTGACCAATAACGTATGTCTTCTCCGATATGGATATGTTGCTTGATCCTAGCCAATAAAATTGACGGGGGTGTGGGTTCTCATTCATGAAACGTCTCGAATTTTCCGCGAGGGTATATAAACTGCTGATTTTCTTGTCTCCTGGCCACTTCAGTAACATCTTTCCTAGTGTGATTATGTAGCAGGGGGCGGGAAGCGCCTCTTTCTTCAGGCGGCGGTTCATCCATCAGGTAATGGCCTTTTAATAACTTCTTTGCTTGCTAGCTCAGCAGTTTAACCCTCGGGGCAGGTTCGAAACTTTTATCATGTAACCTTCCTTTAAAATGTAAAAGATACTTGGTATAAATTCTGTCTCTTTAACTACAAATCGGGATAGAGAGTGCCTAACCCTCTCGAGCTCCCTCTCATATTGTTTTTGAGGTGACTACGTTTTCATAACCGTTTTTCTTCGCTTCATAATGTAATAAATTTTCCTATTGTGTCACCTCCGTAGTATGGGATTAGCCCTTGCATAAGCGGCCTAAGAGCCAAATAGGTTTTAAAAAGTTGTATTAGGAGTGCAAGTTACGCCTCCTCTCAAGTTGGTATTTTGGGGCCATGTTATTGTCCTGTTTCTTTAGTGAATAGGCCTCAGTAGGTTGGGTAATTTTACCCCTGTTCTTGTGTGCCTGGAGGGCAGCTTGAAGGTGGAGTTTGGTGTGGCCTTTGAATTGGCTTGAACTTTGAGAGCGGATTCGCTCTTTCTAAAAATTGTATTTTCTGTGTGCCTCAAGCAGGCTTAACTGGGTAATTGGGAGCAAATGCTCCTTGGCATGATTGGGGTTTTCTGCCCCTTTGTTGAACCTCGTGTATAGGTAAAGTTGGGCTCATTGCTCAGGGATTGTGAATCTGGGGCTCGAAGCCCAAAATCCATTAATAAACTGTAATTGTACTTTCTTAACTTGTTGATATACAACTGAGTTCCTGTTATACTTGTTATTTCTTGACCTTGAAAAGAAAATATAACCTCTGTTAAATTTTAAATTAACTTTAATTTCGTAAGTTGAGACCTGTTCATCCCAGCACCTTCTTTCACCTCTAACTACCACGGATAACTCCGTAATAATAATAATAATAATAATAATAATAATAATAATAATAATAATAATAATAATAATAATTGCTATCCTCAAAAACCAAAGTAAAAATAACCTGGCATTGAATAATTATGATTATCAGAGACGCAAGAGCGTTTATAAAACTGTTCCTATGAAGTTATTGTCAGCGCTAATCAAACAATTAACTGCCATATATTTGGGTAGGATTACATCGTGCACACTTCATCCCAATTAAATTACAGTTATTTAATTGTTCTCCTTGATTAGGAAAAGCTAGTATTGCCAGAATGTTTAACCACGGAAACATCTTAATCAATTCCCGAAAAAATGGAGTTGGGAGTGCCCTCTGAATGCACAACGTCGCAAGCCACACCTCCTGGAAGACGAACACATGTGACGTTGTCTTGGTTACTTCTCATTCATCCGCAGGGTTGGCCAAAATCTTCGCCCAAATGTTACCTGTTTCCTTTTCCACCCGGAATTCTTGTGATCGCGATTGTACATCACTGCATTTAGTGTTTCGACAAGAGTTGTGCATGACTGCATTGAGTGCATGTGTTTTTCATTACTGCATTGAGAGTTTAGACACGTGTTGTACATACCTGTATTGAGTGTTAAGGCACGTGATCTGCATGACTGTACTGAGTGTTAGGCATGTGTTGTACATGACTCTGTTCCGTGTTTAGACATGTGTTGTGCATGAGAGTATTGAGTGTTCAGACGTTTGTTGTACATGATTGTATTGCGTGTTTAGACATGTCATGACTGTACTGAGTGTTAAGGCACGTGTTGTGCATAAGTGTATTGAGTGTTTAGACATGTGTTAAACAGGCCTGTGGGGCCGATGACCTTCGATGTTAGGCCCCTTTAAACAACAAGCATCATCATCTCAAACAGGCCTGTATTGAGTATTTAGGCATGTGTTGTTCATGACTGTATTGAGTGTTTTGACATGTGTTTCCTGACTATATTGAGTGTTTAGAAGTTGCTGTTCCTGACTGTATTGAGTGTTTAGACGTGTGTTATAGAATGACTGTATTGAGCTTTTAGACATGTGCTGCACCTTACATGACTGCGTTGACCTATATTTACTTTATACACGGTTTTTGCTTTTGGCAGTTAACGTTGAACAAACACGTACAAGTTATCGACGAATGAGAAATGGGATAATTTCAGAACTGGGACGCAAGTGGCCGTTGTCACAGTCATGGTATTTTCCTGGAGAACCAATGAAATCCATTTCAGAGCTGATGACTGTGAAGTTGATTGGTGTGCATGGTTGTAATGGGCACTTGGCTACCGCAATATCCAAATGACATCGTACACTGGCTTCCAACAAAAACTATCACAATTTGAATTCCGGCCAAGGCATGTGGGACTTTTGAAATGAAAACTTACGTGCCCGTGATTCGGACTCTACGTATAGGCTAATAGGAAACTACGATATTACAATGTGGTAGGCCTACGTCAAAATATTCCTCATAACTAAAATTAATTTCGTGTGGTAATTTCTAGACCGGTACAGATCTCTAAGAGAGACTCGGACGAGGGTGGGCAGCGTCTGCATCGGAAACTGCTTGTTGTTGTAGTGGAGGATAATGCTGCGTATAAGTTGCAAGAATATTGTGAACAGCACAATCAACCAGTCCCCGGCCTATGGGAATAACCCGCTTAAGTTTAAAATCCACGGAGTGAGTTGGCCGAGTGTTTAGGGTCGCGTAGCTGTCAGCTTGTGTTCGGGAGATATTGGGCTCGAATGTCACCGTCGGCAGCCCTGAAGATGGTTTCCGCGGTATCCCATTTTGACACCAGGCAAATTCTGGGGCTGTAGCTTAATTAAGGCCACGGACGCCTCTTCCCAATCCTAGCCCTTTCTACCGTTCCGTCACGGAAAACCCTCGATGTGTTAGTGCGGCGTTAAACAGGTAGCAAAAAAGAAAGTCCCTCGAACCGGCCGATTGTGGAACACGGGGCTCCCTGAACAGAAGGCCAAGATGGAGGAATGGAACTGGACTCGTCGTAAACGAATCGAGGCGACTTAGCCTCAGTCGAGTGTCGCGAATACAACCTGTGAGAAGACAGGAAATAGTGTGCACACTTCCCATAATCGTGAATTTTATGCGTCGTCTGTGGGGTGGAATCCAGTGCCCCCATCTCGCTGTAATAGCGATGTTTGAACGATCAATACGTTCAGCGAGTTCCTCCGTATCTCTGATCTCTTAAGAAGCCTGTAATGTGATTCTTTCCATATAACTGTGCTTCCTCCACTTCCCTTAAAATTTAATCGCAAAACTTATCAACGAGATTGAGCTCGTATTACGTTATACAACTCACTGGCATTGAGAAAAATGTTCATAGTACCGAACGACATGCTATCAACAGACTATCAACTTCTGGCTGAGGCGAGACATGGCCTACACCTTGTGGCTCAAAAAGAGAAGGACAACGTTACGCCACACTTCACGAAAACTTCAAGTTAACGTTCTATTAACATGGCTTAAACGCTCCAATCCTACGGAAGTGGCTAAAGAGCGGAGGTGCACTTCAAAAGCAATAGTGAGTGGAACATAAAGCGAGTTAGTCCGCTTCACAAATCCGGGGATAGGTCAGTAATTAATAACTACAGACCCGTTGCAATTTCTTCCGCGTTAGCAAAAGTCTACGAACAAACCCTATAACGGCATGTGTTCGAACATGTAGAAATTATCATCAGTGACACCCAACATGGCTTCAGACCGGGGAAATCAACAACGACAAATCTGTTGGACTTCACTCATGAAGTGTCGGTAGCCATGGATGCAGGAGGCCACAGTTTTCACAGATTTTAGAAAAGGATTCGATAAAATTGATCACGATGTACTTTTAAATAAATTAGCTTATTGTGGACTCTCTCACGGCTTAATAAAATTATTTGCACCATATCTCTCTGATAGACAACAATTTGTGTCTTATGAACGATTTGAATCTGAGTATTACAATAGTCGATCTGGTGTCCCACAGGGCTCAAAACTTGGACCATTACTCTTCTTACTACTTATTCATAATCTTCCTGAATACATACAATATTCAAACATATTGCTATTCGTAGACGATGTAAAAAGTTTCAAAACCATTCGTTCACAGGTGGACTGTAGATTTCTTCAAAACGACCTCAATAGCATATCACATTGGAGCGTTATTAACAAGTTAGATTTTAACATTACCAAGTGTCATCTAACAGTATTTTCCAGGAATAAAACTAAAATTAGTCACTCGTATAATATTTTGAATACTAATCTGTCATCAGTGAATTCTATCAAGGATCTTGGTGTGCATTTTGACGCTAAATTGACGTTCTCTCTACACATAAACTAAGTTGTTGCAGATACTTATAGAATATTAGGATTTATTAAGAGATGCACATGTGACTTCACAAATCCCGAGGCAATGAAGCTATTATACAACTCTTTCGTAAGAAGTCGGCTAGAATATGCATCGACCATTTGGAATCTTATCTTTAAACTATATGAAAACAAAGTTGAAATGGTGCAAAACAAGTTTCCTAGATACCTTACGTACAAAATAACGAATAATTACCTTAAATTTGATTCGCATGATGACTTAATGAAACAACATGGCTATAATTCCTTAGCAAAAAGACGAGTAATTGCAGTTCTTCTACTTGTCTACAAATTATTTAACAATCTTATTGGTAACTCTAACTTGCTCTCTCTGTTCAACTTGTCTGTCCCTAATCCATCTACACGCCCAAATCATGTTACTTTCTACTGCTCTAGATCAAGAACCCAACAACATAGTAATTCACCAGTGTTAAACTCAATGAAAGTATTTAATAAATATAGCAATGAGTACAGACTAGATATATTTGCAACTACATACACATCCATAGTAAAACAATGTAAACAAATAACTTAATTTTTTCTGTTCTAAGTTAAAATCCCACTTTGCTGACTCCTATTGTTAAGCTCATAACTTTAGTTATCTTTCCAGTTTCTAGTTATACCATCTACCTCATCATCATCATTATCTTCGATAACATCATTATAATAATGTATAATTACAGTACTAATGCAGCTTTAATGCCGTTCGTAAATCATTTTAACTGTAATATTTAAAATACCTTGCTATACTATGTGCATATGTAAATGAATATTTGCAATATTATGTTACTGAAGAAAAGTGTATTCCTATTTCATTTAAGACTTTATTTTATAAAGGACTTTCATAAGAGATATTATAATTTTAATTTAATATTTGTTTTATCTAATGTAATAGTATATATATTGTACCCCGGTGAGATGCATATGTGTTTCGGGTGAAAAAGGGGTTGAATGCCTTTAATGAGGATACTTATATCTCAGAAACTGAAGATATTACAATCCTGAAAATTGGTATTTGGGATCTGCTTTAAAATAAAGAAACACATTTGGAAAAACCAATGAATTGCGGTGCGGGGTGAACAGGGGGGATGAATTTTTTAAATGAGTGTATATATATCTCAACAGTTTTAAAGTGTACAGATGTAAAATTTGGTATTTAGAATCCCCTTTGAAACTGAAGAAACACTTATTCTTTTGTTTTCGGAAAATCCCAATAGGAGGGGTGAAAAAGGGTGAAAAACAGGTTGAATGCCTTAAATGAGCATACTTATATCTCAGAAACAGAAGATATTATCGACCTGAAAATTGGTATTTGGGATCTCCTATGAAAATAAAGAAACGGACTTTTTTTTGTTTTTTTTTTGTTTTTGGAAAATCCACTTAAACAGCAGTGACAAATTGGGGTTAATTTTTATATATAGAATATCTCAGAAACGTAAAATGTTACAGACATAAAAATTGGTATCCGGAATCTCCTGTAAATACAAAGAAACATAGGGGATTTGTTTTTGGAGACTCCGCTTAAGGGTAACTAAAAAGGGGTGAAATTTGCAAATGTGCATTTCTACGGTATATCTCAAAAACTTAACATGTTACCGAAATGAAAAATAGTATTTTTATCTTTATTAAAAATAAAGAAACTTGTATGTTTTGTTTTCTGAAAAACCACTTGGGTGGAGGGGTAAACGTGACTGAAAATTGAGTTGAATTCTTTTAATTAGGATACTGATATCTCAAAAGCTAAAGGTGTTACAGACGTGAAATTTGGTATTTGGAATCATCTTTAAAAATAAAGGAATACGTATTTTTTGTTTTCGGAAATACATCTGAAGGGGGGAGGGATATTGAAAAATTATCCGAATTATTTGTATAAGGATACTATTACCTAAAAAACGAAAGATTTTGCAGACGTAAAAATTGGTATTGGGAATCTGCTTTAAAATTAAAGAAACACGTATTCTCGGAAAATCCAATGAAAGGGTGGGGGTTGGGGGAGATGAAAGAATTGAAAGTCAATTGAATTAATTGTATGCAGATACTTACATCTAATAAAAACTAAAGTTGTTACAGACGTGAAAATTTGTGTTTGGATCTCCTTTAAAAAAGAAATAGCGTTTGTGGGGGAAATCATCTTGAGGGGCGGGGGTGAAAAGGAGTTGAATTCCTTTTAGGACACATATCTCAAAAACTGAAGATGTTAGAGTAGTGATAATTGGTATTTAAAAGATCCATTACTATTAAGGAAACAAGTATTTTTAACGGGAAATTCACATAGGGGGGGAGGGGAGTGTGAAAGGAAGTGAAAAAGTGAATTCTATTTATGGGGATACTTATATATCAGAACTGAAGGTAACAGACGTGAACATTGGTGTTTGGAATCTCATTTAAACATAAGGAAACCCGCCTTCTGTTTTTTTTTTTGGGGGGGGGGGTAAATCAACTTAACGGCGGTGGGGTGAAAAAGGAGTTGAGACCAATTTATTTTACTGTTCATAATGTACTTATTCTGATCATAAACTTGGCATTTTTAATCTTTCCTGGGTTCGTTTTCAAGAGCCATCTTTTCCTTTGGAGAACAGTATATTCTCCTGGTATATAAATAAAACTTTAGACACATTTGAAATAAACGATAGGAATAACACTGACCGTGCAATTGTTCGTCACTATAATAAGGTCAATAATGCACGGAACTATATCATTCGTGTTGCCAGGAATCTCGCGCACTTGCCTACGCGCGACGATGGTGCTGGTCACATTGTAAGCAATGAAAATGGCAGCAGATGTAATTTACCGCCAAGTAGCGGTCTTGCATGTTGCAGTGGGTTCCAGACCATCAATAATAATAATAATAATAATAATAATAATAATAATAATAATAATAATAATGTTCTGAACCGTCGTCAAAATGTGCGGAACGCGCTGGAAACGGGTCCTGGCCGGGTGAGTACGATTGCAGTCCGGCCGCGGGTTCAGTACCACCAAGGCACCCAAGACGACACCACGCCGGATCTCCTCAAGGATGTGATCCATATTAAAATGCTTATAGGAAAAGATGGCAAAGATTTAGGGACCCATCTGACCACGTGGGATACCTGGACCTAGCCCAGGAAGTACTAAATCGATTGCTGGAAAGAAAGATTGAAAACTTTGCCGTAATCTCTCAGAAAACGAGTCAGATGACGAATTTTAGCGGATTCTCTCAGAAAACGAATTAGATCGTGAATTTCGGCGGATTATATAAAACGTTAAGCATTCAATTATAAATTTCATTATAATACCGTAGCGAAGCAGGGGTATCTTGCTAGTATATATATAAAATAACATGTCCTGACCGACTGACTGACGGATTCATCATCGCCGAACCAAAACTACTGGACTTAAAGATATGAAATTTTGGGAATGCATTTATGTTAGGGTGCAGGTGCTCACTAAGGACGGATTTTTGGATATTCCGTCGCTAAGGGGGTGAAAATGGGGATGAATATTTTAAATGAGGATATTTGTATTTCAAAAACGTAAAAGTCTAGAGACATAAAAATTGGTATTTGGAATCTCCTTTAAAAATAAAGGAACACTTATTTTTTGTTTTTTGGAAAAATGCTATTAAAGGGGGTGAAAAAAGGGAAAAGTTGGTTGAATACCTCTTATGAGAATACTTATATCTCAAAAACTGAAGACGTTACAGGCATGAAAATTGGTATATGGAATCTTATTTCAAAATAAAGAAACGCGTGTTTTAGTGATTTTTGAAAATCCAATATATAGGAGGTGAACAGGAGTGACAAATGGGGTAAATTTTTAAAAAGACTATGTCTGCAAATTATCATTAACATCTTACAGACTTGAAAATTGGTATTTGTAGTCTCCTGTAAAAGAAATACATTTTTTGTTTTAGGAAAATCCACTTGGAGGGAAGGGGTGAAAGAACAGAAAAATTAGTTGAATTCTTTGTATGATGATACTTACATGTCAAAAACTAAAGATGTTGAGTACGTGAAAATTGGTATTTGGAATCTCCGTTGAACATAATGAAACACGCAATTTTTGGGAGAAATCAACTTGGTGGGAGTGGATGAATTGGGCGGATGAATTCTATTTATGAGGATACATACATTTCAAAAAATGAAGATCTTACAGCTCCTTTATAAATAAAGAAACACGAATTTTTTTGTTTTCGAAAAATTCACTTAAGGGCGAGTGTGAAAGGGAGTGAAATATATTATTTGTTTTTAACGGAGAAACTTATATCTCAAAAACTGAATATTACAGATGTGAAATATGGTATTTGACATCTCTTTTAAAAAGAAATAAACATGCATTTTTGAGGGAAATTTACTTGGGGGGGGGGGTGATAAAATAGTTTAATTCCTTTTATGATGTTACATATGCCTCAAAACTGAAGATGTATCTTTTTCGAAAAATCCTCTGGAGAAGGGGGGGGGGGAGCGAGAAAGGAAGTGACAAAATTGAATTCCTTTTATGGAAAAACTTATAGCTCAAAAACTGAAAGTTACAGTCTTGAACATTTGCCTTTATAATATCCTTTAAAATAAACACGCAGTTTTGGAGGAGAGAGAGCAATCAACTTAGCGGGCGGGAGTGGGATGAAAAAGGAGTGGAATTCTTTTTATGAGGATACTTATATCTCAAAAGCTGAAAATGTTACAGGCATGAATATTTGTATTAGGAATTTTTTTAACGTAAAGAAACACGTATTCTTTTGTTTTCGGAAAACTGACTTAAGGGGGAGGTTGAAAATAAGTAAAGCAGGAGTTGAATTATGTTTATGAAGATACTTATATCTTAAAATTGAAGCTGTTGCAGACATGAAAGTTGATGTTTTTAATTTCCCTTAAATATCAAGAAACACATATTTTTTTTGTTTTCAGAAAGTTCACTTAAGAGGTGAGTGGGGTGGAAAGAAGTGGAGAAGAAGTTGAATTCCTTTGATGAGGATACATAGATTTCGAGAACTGAAGGTGTTACAGACCTACAGAAATGTAAACTGGTATTTGAAATCTCCTTTAAAAATAATGAAACACATACATATGCTTGATTTCGAAAATGTACGTAAGGGTTTGAAAAGAATTGAAATGGTGAATTTTTAAAATGAGTGCCAGTGTGTAGGTTATCATTTATTATATAATATGTATCAAACTCTGCTCTCAATGATGTGTATAGTGGTTAAGTGTAAGAGAGGGCCAAGAGCCCTAACTTCGCCACCTACAAAGGCATGATAAATAAATAAATAAATAAATAAATAAATAAATAAAAACTTAACATGTTACAGAAAAGAAACTTGGTATTTGGAAAGTACTTTAAAAGTACAGGAACATGTTTCTTCATTTTTAAAGGAAATTCCAAATACCAATTTTCACGTCTGTAACAACTTTAGCTTTAATTAGATGAAAGTATCCTCATACAAATAAATCAATTGATTTTCCAATTATTTCACCCCCGTAAATGGATTATCCGAAATCAAATGAATACGTGTTTATTTACTTGTAAAGTAGATTCCAAACACTAGTTTTCATGTCAGCAACATCATTAGTTTTTGAGATAGAAGTATCCTCACACAAACGAATCTGTTAATTTTTCAATTCTTTCACCCCCACCCCCTTAAGTGGATTTTCCGAAAACAAAACAAAAAATAATTATTTGTTTCTAAAGTAGACTCCAAATACCAATTTTCATGTCTGTAACATGTTAATTTTTTTTAGATATACTGTAGAAATTGAAAATTGAGAAATGCTACGAGAGGAATAGGCAGTTGTGTTTATGTTTCGTAGATCTAGAGAAAGCATATGACAGGATACCGAGGGAAAAGATGTTCACTATACTGGGGGACTATGGAATTAAAGGTAGATTACTAAAATCAAGCAAAGGAATTTATGTTGACAATTGGGCTTCAGTGAGAATTGATGGTAGAATGAGTTCTTGGTTCAGGGTACTTACAGGTGTTAGACAAGGCTGTAACCTTACACCTTTGCTGTTCGTAATTTACATGGATCATCTGGTGAAAGGTATAAAATGGCAGGGAGGGATTCAGTTAGAAGGAAATGTAGTAAGCAGTTTGGCCTATGCTGACGACTTGGTCTTAATGGCAGACTGTGCCGAAAGCCTGCAGTGTAATATCTTGGAACTTGAAAATAGGTGCAATGTGTATGGTACGAAAATTAGCCTCTCGAAGACTAAATTGATGTCAGTAGGTAAGAAATTCAACAGAATTGAATGTCAGATTGGTGATACAAAGCTAGAACAGGTCGATAATTTCAAGTATTTAGGTTGTGTGTTTTCCCAGGATGGTAACATAGTAAGTGAGATTGAATCAAGGTGTAGTAAAGCTAATGCAGTGAGCTCGCAGTTGCGATCAGCAGTATTCTGTAAGAAGGAAGTCAGCTCCCAGACGAAACTATATTTGCATCGGTCTGTTTTCAGACCAACTTTACGGAAGGGAAAGCTGGGTGGACTCAAGATATCTTACTCATAAGTTAGAAGTAACAGACATGAAAGTAGCAAGAATGATTGCTGGTACAAACAGGTGGGAATAATGGCAGGATGATACTCGGAATGAGGAGATACAGGCTAATTTAGGAATGAAGTCGATGGATGAAGCTGTACGCATAAACCTGCTTCGGTGGTGGGGTCATGCGAAGCGAATGGAGGAGGATAGGTTACCTAGGAGAATAATGGACCCTTTTATGGAGGGTAAGAGAAGTAGAGGTAGACCAAGACTACGATGGTTAGACTCGGTTTCTAACGATTTAAAGATAAGAGGTATAGAACTAAATGAGGCCACAACACTAGTTGCAAATCGAGGATTGTGGCGACGTTTAGTAAATTCACAGAGGCTTGCAGACTGAACGCTGAAAGGCATAACAGTCTATAATTATAATGTATGTATGTATGTATGTATGTGTGTATGTATGTAGAAATGCTCATTTTAAAAAATCACCCCCTTTTTCAGTTTCCCTTAAATGGGTTTTCCGAAAACGAATTATCTGTGCTTCTTTACTTTTACATGAGATTCCATATACAAATTTTTACGTCTGTAACATGTTACATTTCTGAGGTAGACTGAAGATACAGCATTTCTAAAAATTCACCCCCTTTGTCACTCCTGTTCACCCCCCATTCGTTGGATTTCCCAAAACAAAGGTACTTGTTTCTTTATTTTTAAAGGAGAATAAAAATACCGGTTTTTATGTCTGTAACATCTTCAGTTTTTGAGATATAAGTATCCTCATGAAAGGTATTCAACCCCTTTTTCATCCCCCACAATGGGATTTTGAGAAAAATCTAGGTGTTTCTTTATTTTTAGAAGAAATTCCAAATATCAATTTTTACGTCTGTAAACGTTTAAGTTTGTAAGATATAGATATACTCATTTAAACAATTCATCCCCTTTTCACACCCTTAGCGATGGAATATCCAAAAATCCTCCCGTAGTGATCACCTACCCTCTAATATAACTGTATCTCCAAAATGGCATTTCTTTATGTCTAGTAGTTTTGGCTCGGCGATGATGAATCTGTCGATCAGTCAGTCAGTCAGTCAGTCAGTCAGTCAGTCAGTCAGTCAGTCAGTCAGTCAGGACATGTTATGTTATACGTATAGATTACCTTGGTATTCTTTAGTATCTTTAAAGCTACACAGCTGTTTTCACATCCTCAACAATTGCTTTGAACGCATCCCATAGGCTGTTTATATATTTTAAACCATTTTCCAATGATCATAATTGAATATTAATAATTTCTCCATGCCTCTCTTATTTTCCATACGTTAGTACCTAATAGTCCTACTTTTACAACCTTCCTTTTTAACACATTTATTTTTAACACGATGAAAGCACCTTCATGATCACTTATACTATCTATCACTTCAGTTTCTCTATAGAGTTCATCACACCACATCTTGAATATTTTCCTCTCTAGTTAGTACCATCACATTCTGATTCAGATGTCCTTCCCATATTAACTTATTTGTCATTTGTTGGTCATTCGCATTCCCTTCCCAATTACCATTTTGTAAACTGAGATCATCTGCTACTACCACGTTCCTTTTTGTGTTATTCCCCCCTATAACTGATTATCTTATCAAATTATTCCACATCAGCGTCAGTGCCACCTTTGCTAGGTCTGTGCACCCCAAAATCATCAAGTTGCCAGTTATCCTTAGAGATAATTAGTGTTACACCTAGAATTTCATATTTCGTCGTTGTGATTAAGGATATATCGGAGTATTTGTTAAAATATACTTTCCGCGGGACCTTTTCTCTTCCGTGCTACTGTCACTAGCTTTCCAATTCGATGGACGCGCAGCAAACTCCCTCGGTAAATGTTCGAAACTCAGCTGAATTATTTGTTTCAGGAACACGTCACTCTCATTGCTGGCTACTTTGATTTAACAGTGAAGTTACCAACTCTATCTATCTACCTACCTATCTATCTGTATATATACGGCATTCAGTGTATCACAATAATGTATAGCCACAGAACACATTGCTCACATGTTTGACGGACACGGGTTATGGATGAGATACGACTATGAGTGTTCCTGAACACAGAGCTTAAGAACGGTGTAATAGTGTGTTGAGCTTGTTCACCATATAAAAATTTATCGCCGTGCTGTGACGGATAATGATTCCGACGCAAGAGATATGAATATATGTATAATTTTCCCGACATGCATACCACGAAGAGTGAAGGGTTGGATCCAACCATAGCAAAACCACTTCGCAATTTGATCTGGTAAACCAAGATCTCGGTTTTATATTCCACCACACAAGTCTACGATGTATCAATGCACAAGCTAATTCAGCTGATGGGCAGGTTCTACAAAATAATATCACATTGCACCTAACCTCATTATGACTAAAACGAGCGAGCGAGCAAGCTAGTTGTAAATATATCTACCTGTCCATCTATTCTATTCTTTCAACATTCCCTCTAAGCACCCACCACTTACCCTCAAATCATTTAATATCAAATCTATCTACTGTCTATTTGGTCCCCTCTACTTGACTTACTGTGTAAAACACGGGACAAAGCACGCAAGGTATCCTATTATCTTCCACCTACCTCACGTTCGCAAATATCTTTATTTTATAATTGTATTTTACTAGTGTATTCTTATAACTAGGGCTCAGAAGTTAAAAACCTATAAATTCATTAAAATATCCAAAAAATAAGGACCTAAATATTGGCAAAGAGGTCATAAACATGCGATCCAGATTCGTTGATAATTTTAGTTGTAATTACATATTTAATGAAGGAATACGATGTTTAAAAGTGCAAAATTCTGGTGGTATGCAACAAGAGTGCCAGAATATATGAGTGAAGAACTTCTTCTTTCAGAGAGTATATATACTTAGATTAACATAAAAAATTTTAATCCGTGTTTGTTAAAAAAGTCCTTGCAAAAGTAAGATTGAAATATTTTCTCCACCCAGAATGAATTCGGCGAACTCGCAATGAACATCATTGAGAAAGAAATTGAAATTAGTATAACTGAGTCGTATTTCGCTTAAACACAGTAGGGTTACAGAAATTGGAATTTGGAATCTTACTTCAGTTGGCTTCACAGTCATCTCCAGGTTCTTAGGTGTAAAGGATCGTCGGTTTTCTGAGAGCACGTTGCGAAACATCGTGAAACTTCTCCCCACATTAACGGATGATAAAGGTTTGAGATCTTCCTCTTCAAAGACACTCACATCAAAATTATCTCCTTTCAACATTTCACTTGATACCCCTGGTTTTCTTCAAGCACTAGTTTCATTTTATTTTCTCTCTTTTCAGATATGGTTCAAACATTATGTATTTACTAGAGAAAAGAAGGATAAACTAATGATGATTCGAACTGAGAATGGGCAGTAAAAATGTAGTACAAAAAGGTGAAGTTGCAAACAGGCCATTAAGACCTTTAAAAGGCTTAAAAGGACCAATAAGTCAAGAAACGCCGAACATGGCAAAAAAGGACAAATAAAACCCACCATTTTCCGGCCTACAATGAACAAGAATGAAGAAATATTACGTTGGACCTCGTGCCCGGACACTCGATAAAAGAAGGATTTTTCCTCAACTTCCGAGCCTTAATTAACACTAATAGAATTCCCAACCCGAATAAAAATTTTATTATTATTATTAAAAGATACATCGCAAATGGGAAATATCCCGGTGGCCTACTAGCGATAGTTGAAAACCACATTAGAAGACGAGTACAATATGAGCATAAATAACGACGTGTGTTGAGTGATCAACGTTCACTCCTGAAAAATGATGTTTTAAAATGTATATCACACCTGACTTTACAAAATTACATTAATTTGTTTCCATTTGTTCATACTCATCTTTTACTCCTCGACGTCCGAACACCTTTCAGCATTATTTCTAGACCTCAGCAGACGACAACACAATCAGCAAGTCTTATACTTTCAATATCTCTTCCCACAACAGTGATTCCTGTTCTCCTTACAGCCTATTCTATTCACATTAGAGGAGGACAGCGGTAAGCACTTTTTCATACTCCTCTAACTTACATCACTTCGGTTTGATTCTTGTACATAATGTACGTAATCCTTTGTCTGTACATTGTTAAAATAACCTTCAGAATTTCAAGCGTTCTCTAATATCGAGTTGGCAAAAATGAACAATAACCTATTCCAACCTACATCAGTTCAATAACAAACTGACACTAAAATGAAACGTCTTCTCAGGCAAGTACGATAATTGTACTCGGTACAAGTAGAAAATTCTGTCTCGGTACTTCTCAGGCTATAAAGAGCAGTACTCCACTTCTACCTCCCTACACAGCCCAACGTACTACTTGTATCGCACACAACTCTCGGAGAGTTTGACACGGCACACCCTTGCATACTGCAATCCCACGGCTTCCCTACGGTCCATTACATCCCCAGTCACTCATATAATTTCTTGCCCACATTCTCCCTACATTTCTGCGCTGATTCTAGGAAGATTCAGAGGTACTGCCAAACTATTGGCCCCTTGGCAAAGGTCCTAATTTCAGCTGCAATTACTTAAAGATACACGCTCAGAGTGTGTCTAGTTCCTAAATTAAGCTACAAAGGAAGATTGATGTTGTTTTCACTTGGAACTAGAAATACCGCGATCTTCCGCGTCGTGTAGTAATACGCCAGACAACCCGCGCTGTTCCGGTGTCTATACTTGTGTATTTAGATGGAGAATGGGGATGTTCACCACCTTACAGAAAAGAATTCTTCAGTATGACCAAGAATATGGCTTCTGATTGAGATAGCTAAATAAAATTCAGGAAACTCAATCGTCAAAAACTACCAGTGTTTCGTCATGCTAGCCCGAGAGGGCATATATAGCAAGTGATCTCCCCTAATACGACGGCAATGCATTGTGCTTATCATAATTATACATAGCTTGCAGTGATGCTGCTGCCGGCGTGCTTGCCGGCCAATGTCTTGGGAAGCTGCGGTATCCAACTTATGAGCCCATGCCGCACTGGGGCGAAAAACTGGCAATTTTGAACGATTGAGTTTCCTGAATTTTATTTATGAATTCTTCAGTAGTTTTCTGTCTTTGTAATGGCAGACGATGGAGATGTATTTAAAGATGGCCGATAATAAAGGGGTAGAGGGAGAGCGTGTGTTCGAGAGAAAGAGAGAGAGAGAGAGAGAGAGAGAGAGAGAGAGAGAGAGAGAAACTTAAGTGAATCATTCTCTAAAGAAGTAGGAATATTCATCATACAGGTGAACTGTATGGGTTCGACCACACAGATTTCGATGAAACTTCGATGAGTGATGAATTAGTAATATATAGTAAGTGAAGAAACCAAACCCCGTATGTCACAATGCTGCTCTTCAATCCATTATTTTCCTTAAGACTGGTCACGCCTCCCGGCCACATATGGATATGCAGTCAATCAGAAAATTGTTCGTTGTGTAAATTTTCCTCTGCGGAAGTGTAAATGAAAATTGACCTTAAATACAGTACAATGTAGGAGAGAATAAATTCGTCACATTCCTACAGTGCAGTACTGTAAGGTTAATTTTCCTTTATACAAGCGAACAGGGAAATGAACACAACGAAAATTGTTCTCGTAGACTGCATATTGGACCCGACAGGGGCATGATCGAAGGACCTTTGGTTGATATCGATCTCCGTAATTACGCACGCAATGCTAATAAAGGGAAAGAACGCTGAAAATGATTAATATTCATATCATTAATAGAGGTCATACCGAAACTAATTAATATTCATACCATTGAGATAGATAAATTGTGTATTTTAAAATTATTCTACGAGATTTCTTTGTCTGCGACTTATTGCGCAGTATTATCCTTTGTGTAGCGGGGGCCCCGCAGATGAAGCCAAGCCAACTTAGACCCGGGAGGGGTTATGAATGGGGATTCCCTGTGACATCACTCGAGAGAAGACATCCCTCCTCAAGACTCACAGAATGAGGGGAAACTAACTTTTTCGAAACGAAATATAGAAGCCATCTTGGAATCGGACTGGCCAACTTCATTACCTACGATATAGAAAATTAATAAAACTCAAATTAGGGGGTCGTCTCCCGATTTAAAAGGGATAAATGTCATTGGGACATTTATTTAGAGTGTTTAATGTCCTCTTCCGTGATAACTTTCAGAAGAAGAAAGAATACTGTGTGGTTTCTGCGTGGAAAAGTACTGGGCCATATGGTTATTCTCACGACACCTCCTCGAGATCGGGAGTTCACCACGCATGGTGGGGGAAGCAGAACAGATTTTAATTAATTTAAAGAGATTCACCGAAGGATAATTGAGTGGTTATGTCTAAATCGCACCAACTAGATACTGGTCACCGATTACCCGTACCATTTTACCTCGAGTACGCCGGGAATAGGCGCTACGCAAATTAGTGGAAGGGGTATCGCTCCCTAGTAAAAACTACTGCAGGAAGGGACAAGCGTCAGTCGGGGTTCGCGGCTTATCGACGGCGAAGCTATGCTCGGTTAAGCCCTCGTTAGGTCTTTGTTCAAGTGAAGTTAATTCCTATTTTAAGTGAAATAATACAATTTGCATAAACAGTGTATAGTTTTGATCTCTGTGACGCCAGTATTAACTTTTTGGAAAACCGTGACGTGAAAAGTCATATTATTATGATTACTATAATATAATAATCTTACGTAGTCGCATATGAGATCGTGACCGGACGTTCACATTGAACGCTGTTAACCGGAGTGTGTATTAAACAGTGACGTTGTGTCTGTACAGGATTAAGTGCTAGCGGCTCCACCAGCATCAAACAATGGCTCATCAACTTCAAGATGGACTGGTAATGGAAGTAATCACCGTGGTGCCCATGGAGGAGGAGTAAGCCCAGGATGGACTTCCCGAGTTGACGAAGGCGTCATCATGTGATAGAGATGAGTACAAAGTTCTAATATCTGGCATGCATAGAAGGGATGGGAATATTTATTGTAAACTGACGCTATAAGAGATTAAAGATGTAGTCCTGTTGAAATAGAGCGCCGGAATGGGCGCGTAGTAATTAATTCTTAGCTTAGGAAACCGACTACAGGTCTGAGTAATCGAGTGTAAATAAATAAGGGAATATAATACTTTAGCTTTGCATGGGATAGAGATTCATTCAATTATTTCTTTCTTGGGAGATTCTGTTTGTTTATTTGCGTCAGAAGACCAGTAATAATTAGTTTATGGGAGTGCAGTGAGAGTAGTTATTAGAGTATTCATTAATTTGATAAGTGTATGGTATGTAAAACGGTAAGTACTACTGTACGCAAGGCACGTCACTACGAGAGTCAGCGGCCAAAATTGACAGCCTCAAAAATTCCACCCTTTGAAATACTTAGATAGGGAGTGATAAGATAAAATTGATTATGTGATTAAATTTACCAGGAAATGATCCTAAAGCGTGTGTCAAACATCCATTCGCGTGGATATTAATTAATTAATGAATGTATTGCCGTGTGACGATAAAGTAGCCATGTGCCGACCATCGATTAATTAGCAGTCAGTAATCAGATGTTAATTGCTGCGCGAGTGCTTAAGTGTGCTGTAATTGCTGAATAGATTCCGCACGATGATCATGTATATGGAATGTAGCGGGTAAGCTATGTAGGACGGCAGGAATAATGATAATAATAATAATAATAATAATAATAATAATAATAATAATAATAATAATAATAACGATCGGGCAAAGATTACCATTATAATACGCGAGTCGCGATGTGAGATGATGTGATACTGTTGGGTAAATGTGTTGAATTCAAAGTGATTTGCGCGAGTCATTTTAAGACCGCAGTTATTGTAGATGTACTTCCGAGTGGAATGTTACTGTTTCCTTTTGAAAGGAAATGTTACGCCTGTATGTGGGTGGCGACCCTAGGGGGTGAACAGCCGTCCGGCCTTGGCCCAGTTGTGTTCTTTTTTTGTTGTGGGGGCGTTCCGTAAGCCGAGGAAGGAGCGATGTTGCTGTTAAAGAGAAGTGGGCTTCTCTGAACGGCGAAATAATATGATTTACCTAACACGGCAGAGCTGTGTAATAATTAACAAACGACCCGGCCGATGATGGTAATGTTTGCCAATGAATCGTTGTTAATTGTGCGAGTATAATTAGATAGGGATTACAGGACCCTGCCTTCATCACAAGAGGTTGTCAGTTCGATGCTCAACGTAGGCATTGGAGGCCTACAGTGTCAGAAGGAAGATCAAGTGCCTTTTACGTATTTTTCTTGCATATCATGTACCATGTATGTGTTTTTATGTCATGTGTGGTTGTACATAAGGTCAGTGGTGGTTCTGTCCATCAGCTTGACGATGTCTAGAATAGCGAGGGTCGGTTCGATCCCAGGTGTTGTATCATATGTGTGTATTTTCATGTTTTCGTCATTTCATTGGGAAATCTAGGTCTTTATTAGAATAGGGATTGCTCAGACGTGTTGTCGGACGCATGTTAGTTTTATGTGTTAGCGATAATATAGCCTCAGTGTTATGATAAAATTACCATTCGCTATATGTCACGATACATCGCTTCGCGATAACGTACTCGTTTCTATCACGTATAATGGACAGATGTCCACGAAACAAACTACAACAAGCATTTGTAAATTTTAATGTAATTCATTAGTGTTATTTAGTGCGTCATTTCCCATCATCATTAAGGTTCAATAAACCGGTTTGTGAGTTAAATATTTTAATTCGAATGTGTTCTCATTTTAGTTATGTATGCCCCGCTTCTTCCACCCCCCCCCCTTGTACGCCTTTAAGTTTACTTTCGTTCAGCGCCTATTTACTTCATACTTCTCGACCCGTGTGCGACCCTGTAGATTCCATGCCGGTGCCAATTAAGGAGGGGCGGGTGCATATATATAAAATGTCAGCCCAACTTGGGACGTGTTTTACCGTTAAATAGGCGCGTATATTTATTCTACCTGACATTTCCACGTTGTGCACCATATAAAAATGGCGCGTCCAACGTGTGGCCCGAAATTCCGTAAAGGGGTACCATAGCGCCATATAAAATGGCATATCTAACGTGTGGCTATATAAATGACTTTTCCACGTGATGGCCATATAAATAGGCGCGCATATTTACTTTACCCGCCATATAAATGACGCTCCAGGTGGGACATGTTTTACGGTTTAATGGGCGTATTTTAATGCTTAATAGGCGCATAATTATCCCACCTATCGCATACTATTAATGCGAAGATAGGGGCGTGTTGTGTTGATTAATAGGCAAGGCATACTTGTGCGGCTTCCAAGAGGGGGCACGATTATTTTGGTAACCCGTGTATACTTCTGACATTTCCACGCGAGGCCCAGTTGATTATAGTTGAATAAGTGACACCTTGATGTCAATCTTAAATCGTTTTATGAATGAGAACACAGTCATGGTCCAATGATATGGGCAGAGCCATGACATTCGCGTCAGCAGGGGCGTATCCAAAATTCAAGGGGATTAGTTCGAATCCCGGGAAACAATAAAATGAATTTCCCATAAGTGAGGTTTGAAGTGAATAGTGGCTCTTTCTTAGTGCATATCTATTCACGGATATTAGCCAGTGGTGCGTGTTTCGTCACCAAACAACCTGCTATTAGGAATATATGTACGTTAGTATAACCGTGGATGAGAAGAGGTAACCTCACGCCTACTTTTCGTTTTCGAGTGGCAGTAGGTTGATTTCATGGGTTCAGTTTGAGATTCTGATGACTTTGTGTGTTTGAAGGACCTCAATGCTGAGGGCATGGGTTGATTTACTGGCACTATACCACATGTGTTGGTATTTAAAATCGAGCCCAATTTTAGAATCACAGGTCAACCGGCAACTTTATTAACTGAATTTGAGGGCTACTATTATAATCATTTTTCGGAAATTTCCCGTTGCTTTTCATATAAATTTCATGAACCTTAATGATGTTAGGCAGTTAGGCAGCTTCAATGATAGCCGTTTTTGAGGCTTAATTTGCAATGATGATTAAAGTAAAATTTTCTTTTTGCAGCTGGAAGAACGTAAAGTTTGGATAGAGGAATCTTTTCTTTTAAAATAAATAATAATTATATTTTGTTGTGGATTGTTGACGCCGACGTTAGCGAGGGGGGTCCTGTCATCTCAAAGGATAGCGACATGGATAGTGAAGCCGTGCGCGCTTTGATGGAGGAGATTAGGGAGATTAAGAACAGTATGAACGGCGTGAAGGATGATTTAAAGGCAAATCTGGAGGAAATGAAGGACGATATTAAGACGCTGGAAAATGAATGCAAGCAAGGGCGCGCAGAGGTCAGAGAACAACTAGAGAACTTTGACGGTAAATTAACACATTTTGAGGTTAAATTGGAAGAAAACCGAACCGAGACTAGTAAGATGATCGAGGAGAAATGCAGTAGTTTAATGAACAAAATTCAGGAGGTTCAACAACAATGCGAAAAGGGGGCTAAGGAACTAAGCGATAAAATAGACGCGGTTTCTCAGCTCAATGCCGGTGTTGAAATAAAGGTCAAGGGAATAGTTGAGCGGCTTGATCAGGTTGAGACCAGTATTGAGAGAGACATAACTCGCGTGAATGGTGAAATCGTGGATGTCAAAGGGAAAATCGATCAGCTGGATGGTGAAATGGAACAGGTCATGTCCAAAGCGAATGACCGCGACACGAAGATCGAAGAGATAAGGGAGCAGGTCGAGGAC
Source organism: Anabrus simplex (assembly GCF_040414725.1). Taxonomy (NCBI): domain Eukaryota; kingdom Metazoa; phylum Arthropoda; class Insecta; order Orthoptera; family Tettigoniidae; genus Anabrus; species Anabrus simplex. Next base: position 40,975,261 of record NC_090266.1, on the reverse strand, counting down.
AATCAGACAAATATCAGGATCGTTGAAGAAAGGACGGAGAAAGCATTGGCGGTAATCGAGGCCCTGGACGAAAAAATTACGTCGGTTTCGCAAGCAGCGCAGTCCGATGCGAAACTAACTTTTGCCAGGATACGGAAGGAAGTGTCAGGATAAATAGTAGGAGAGACTGCTAAACAGATCCACGAATGGAGCGAAGAGAAAGGCTCGAAAATGATGGTGAAATTGGAGATCCACGAAGAACAAATTAATGCACTTCGTGAAGAAATAGAGGGAATGAAGAAATTAGACATTCGGGATGAACCACATTTCAAAATGGAAACAGCTGGAATAAAGAAAATGGAATTAGGTAGCGGATCACATCAGTTAGGCTACAGTCTGTTCAAAGAACAACTACCTGGCAACGAAGAATATAAATTACCGGCGATGGACGAGAGAACGTCGACCTTGCTTGGCCAAAATTCGTTACCTGTGTATAGCCTCTTACGTTCGGCGGATGATAAGCCAAAGAAGTTCAAACCAGGCACTAGGACCACACCAAAAAGTTTCCTCCGCGAGGTAGATGATTATATGGCGGATCATCGGCTACCAGCGGATAGGAAATTACGAGTAGTGAAAAAATTCTTGGAAGACCAGGCTCTTGAATGGTTTAAAGCTTTCCGCTACTGTTTCGATAGCTATGAAGGCTTTAAGAAGCTATTTTTGGAAAAATACTGGGGTTTGGACACGTAGCAAGGGCTGAGGTTAGAGCTTTACTCGAGGAGGTACGCTTCGGGAGGACCCACGAGGTTCTGTGACTATTTCACGTCTCAGCTGGTGAAGATGCGCGAACTGGACAGCCCGCCGACAGAAAATGAATTAATAACCGCCATTACGAGGCAATTCCCAGCTGACGTCCAGCGCATGTTGATTGCGGCAAATATTCGTACGGCAGTGGAAGCCGAGCATGTGTTAAGACAGTTGGATCAGACATCTCATGTCGGGCACGGTCGAGCTAGAAACGTAGAAGCCATCAACACGTTAAATGTTCGAGAGGGAGATCAGTCGGTAAACCGGAGTACTCAGGTGACAAGTACTCAGACTGACGCTCAGATAGGCGACCAGAACAGGAATAGTAGGGATTGGCGATCTCCGAAGTGGGAGAACCACCAATGGAAGTATCGGAATGACCAGGGTAGGAGTCAATGGTATCAGTCAGGGAGATACAACCACGGACAGATCGGCACACGAGGGCGACGACCTTACGAGAGAACACCCAATTCATACTGGGATAACCGTGGTCGACAGAACAACAGGCCGCGAGAATATTATCGGGGTGACATAAACGACAGAAGAAATGAGTCACGCCGTTACGTCAGAGATCTGCGAGATACCCTGGCCGGAAACGATAGGTGGAAAGATTCGATGCAGCAGTTTGCTAAGTCGGATGAATGTCGAGGGGCAGAGAGCCTCGAACTACAGGCACATAATGCTGCGAACCGTGCCAGTAATCTTGATCCCCGCGCACCACCATATCCAAGTGGAGGCGGAGGTCAGCTAAAAAAATTAGGAAAACCGAGTGAGGAGATAGTCGGATTTTCGAGGACTACCGACGCAAAGGGGGAACCGTGGACATCCGTGACCATCGCATTTTGGATAGTCCAGCCCGATGATCTCGTTGAAGATCCCGTTCAGGCATGTCCAAAACCAATTAGAGCGTTACCCGTCATTTATGTCCGTGTCAACCAGTTGCTTTTTCGTTGCCTCGTAGACACAGGCGCGAGCGTCAGCGTGGTATCTAAAGTATTAGTTAAAGAACTGGAATCGAAGCAACGTATTCCAATCATTCCGATTTCGAATATTAAGGTTCGAGGAATAATTCCGGACCGCACAACTACATGCAATAGCCAGGCCTATCTAGATTTGGAAATTGGGAACAACCTCATATCACGTCCATTTATAATTCTGACTAGAATGGAATATAATATCATCATTGGAGCTGATTTTCTTCGGGAATTCAAAGCGGACATTGACATGGACAAGAATGAAATTCGATTCAGGAACGATTCAATTCAGGGAGATGTAAGGTTGAACGACTTCGAGGGACAACATGGGGAGGAGAAAATTTGGACTATGGAGATAGAACAATTGAAACAAGAAGGAGATTGCTTCCCAAACTGGGATGCCTATCGGGACGAGATGATCATGGAGTTTGAAGGGATGATTTTCAAGTTAGAAGCGGAGAATGAAGGACCATCATTGGCGGAGGTAGTCCAAGAAAAGATCGACGAAGCGAAGATAGGGGAGGAAGACAAATGCACGTTACAGAAAGTCATAGAGAGACACGAAAATGTATTTGGTTCACGTCCGGGAAAAATTCCAAATTTCAAATATTCCTTAGTCGTCAACAATTGGGAACCATTCCGGCAACGACCATATCCAATACCTGAAAAGTTTCATGCTGGAGTGAAGAAAATGATACAGGAGATGGAAGATAACGGAATTATATCAAAATCACCCACACCATTTTTGAATCCGTTGGTCGTGGTGGAGAAGGGCAACGGTTCGTTGCGGGTTTGCCTCGACGCGCGAGCAATAAACCAGCGATTAATCCCAGAGTATGACCAGGCCCCGTGTATAAAAGAGGTCCTTAAGAAGTTCCGGGGCATGAAACTATTTAGTGGAGTTGATCTGACATCATCATTTCATCACGTTGAACTTGACCCAGCCACCAAAATTTTGACCGGGTTTCTGTTTGATGGGCAAACCTACGTTTTTAACCGGTTACCTTTCGGATTGAAATCAGCAGGGTCAGCGCTCATTAGGGCACTAGATCGTAACCTCAGTGACGAAGTTAAACAGTTTACGGTGAGGTACGTGGATGACATCCTTGTTGGATCAGAAACTTTGCCAGAGCACCTGGAGAAACTTGATAAACTCTTAGCTGATTTAGAAAGGAACAACTTCAAGGTGAACTTACCCAAGTCTAATTTCTGCCAAAGGAGTATCCTATTCTTAGGTCATGTGATCGACCCAGAAGGAATTATGCCCAATCCTGTTAAATTAAAGGCAATTCAAAATTTTCCAAAGCCGACGAAGGTGAAACATGTCAGGCAATTTTTAGGAGTTTGTAACTTTTTCGCGGATCATTGTCCGAACTACACCAGTATAGTTGCACCATTACAAGATCTCCTCAAGAAAAACAATAGGTGGAAGTGGGACCTCGCCTGCGATGAGGCATTTGCTAGAGCAAAGGATCTGTTAGCCCATAGTGTAAAATTAGGATATCCGGACTATACACAAAAGTTTATTGTGCAAACTGATGCGACGATTATAGGAGTTGGGGCAGTACTATATCAAGAGACGCCCGAACCCGAAGAGAGGATCACCTATTTGGCTTTCATGAGTCGCAAATTAAGGTCGCATGAGTTGAAATACTCTGTGACCGAACTAGAGATGCTCGCGATCGTGACCGCTCTTAACCATTGGAAGAAATACATTTATGGGTATCCAATTGTGTTAAGGACGGATCACAAAGCTCTGACGTTCATGATGAAATCTGCATTAACAAGCGAGAGAGTCAGCCGGTGGTGAATGTTTGTGCAGCAATTCGACATTATTGTCGAGCACTGCGCCGGAAAGGCAAATGTAATTGCAGACGCCCTCAGTAGAAATCCAGATCCGGAACCTATCGTGGGTAACCAAATACAGTTGATAGAACAAGGGGACCGCGAAATCATAGAAAGGCTGCGGACTATTGGTGAAGAACAGCAGAAATGTCCGGAAATGAAGAAGTTGATCGATTTCCTCCAACGTAGAATACAGCCAGGGACGGATGAATACCGTGAACTTCAGAAAAGGTCCGAGAAGTACCAATTTTTAATGGCATGCTGCATAAATTCGTGGACGAGGACCACACGCAATTCAGGATCGTGGTTCCAACGACGTTGCAAGTTGATTTAGTTTGGCTCGCTCATCACATTACAGGTCACGCAGGGAGAGATAAAGTAATTGCTACACTTCGGGAAACTTTTATCTGGAAAAAATTGAGGAAAACTGTTCAACAGGTACTCCTTACTTGCGACATTTGCCAACGGGTAAAGCCCAATCCGTACCTACTTAAGCAAAAACCGAAGCCGTTGTTGCCAAGTAAACCTCGGGAACTGTTCGCTTTAGACTTTTACGGACCACTTCCCAAGGGAAAGAGAGGGCTTCAATACATTTTGGTATGCGTGGATGTGTTTTCAAAATTCGTCACTCTCTGTCCAATCCAGAAGGCAAACACTAGAGCCGTCATAAATCAGTTGAAGACTAAAATCATACCACGTATGGGCAAGCCCGAATGTGTCCTCACTGATCATGCGTCGCAGTTCACATCGGGAAACTTCAAGCGAGACACCGACAACATAAACATCAAACATCATCTAAGTTCAATTAGGCATCCGGAGTCGAATCCCGCAGAACGGATAATGCGAGAAATCGCAAAATTTTGCCGTATCTACTGTCCTAGACAACATTGGCGTTGGGTGGACGTGATTCCTGTTATCACAGAAAGTATCAACGGCACTATCCATGAATCCACCGGCCAAATTCCGTCAGTGATTCATTTCGATAGTTTTCCGAAGAGACCATGGCACGAGGTCTTAAAATGTCCGCAGGATCCTAAGCTATCGGTTGAGCTATGCATACAGGAGACAGCAAAACATTTGAAGGCCCAAGCAGAACGAAGATTACGTCGTCTCCGTAACAAAAGGTACCATCGACCACTACGCGTAGGGGAACTTGTTCTCGTTAAACGACCAACAGTTTCCGATCCACCTAACAAGTTCTACCACAAGTTCGCTGAACTGTACATCGGTCCTTACCGAGTCATCCAAAACCTCGACAACAACGCGTACAAGGTGCAAAGCATGGACGGCGCGACCGAAACCATCTACAACGCGGCAAATCTGAAGTTGTACCATACGTCCGGAGGCAATGGAGAAGATGTGGACAACGCTGAAGAACTCGGGGCAACGGATGAAGAAGAGGATGAGGAAGACGGAGAAGAAGATCGACGTGACGTGTCGGATGAAGAGTCGGGACCAAATGAGGAAGCCGAAGAAGTCAATTATTTGGAGAATTTGTTTTCACAGAGAGATCTTGGGGATGAAGAATGTCCAGAATGTCAGTACCTGGAGAACTACAGAGAAGCATTGCGTCAGATAGCATATTATTTGGAAAGAGAGAACCAGGAACTTCACCAGAAAGCAAAGGTTTGGAAACAGTCGTGAATCGAAATTGCCAATTGAATGTTTAGCGACGAAATGTGTCCAGTGCCTGTACCCATTTCTTCTCGGGGAGAGGGGAATATGAACCCGACAGGGGCATGATCCAAGGACCTTTGGTTGATATCGATCTCCGTAATTACGCACGCAATGCTAATAAAGGGAAAGAACGCTGAAAATGATTAATATTCATATCATTAATAGAGGTCATACCGAAACTAATTAATATTCATACCATTGAGATAGATAAATTGTGTATTTTAAAATTATTCTACGAGATTTCTTTGTCTGCGACTTATTGCGCAGTATTATCCTTTGTGTAGCGGGGGCCCCGCAGATGAAGCCAAGCCAACTTAGACCCGGGAGGGGTTATGAATGGGGATTCCCTGTGACATCACTCGAGAGAAGACATCCCTCCTCAAGACTCACAGAATGAGGGGAAACTAACTTTTTCGAAACGAAATATAGGAGCCATCTTGGAATCGGACTGGCCAACTTCATTACCTACGATATAGAAAATTAATAAAACTCAAATTAGGGGGTCGTCTCCCGATTTAAAAGGGATAAATGTCATTGGGACATTTATTTAGAGTGTTTAATGTCCTCTTCCGTGATAACTTTCAGAAGAAGAAAGAATACTGTGTGGTTTCTGCGTGGAAAAGTACTGGGCCATATGGTTATTCTCACGACACCTCCTCGAGATCGGGAGTTCACCACGCATGGTGGGGGAAGCAGAACAGATTTTAATTAATTTAAAGAGATTCACCGAAGGATAATTGAGTGGTTATGTCTCAATCGCACCAACTAGATACTGGTCACCGATTACCCGTACCATTTTACCTCGAGTACGCCGGGAATAGGCGCTACGCAAATTAGTGGAAGGGGTATCGCTCCCTAGTAAAAACTACTGCAGGAAGGGACAAGCGTCAGTCGGGGTTCGCGGCTTATCGACGGCGAAGCTATGCTCGGTTAAGCCCTCGTTAGGTCTTTGTTCAAGTGAAGTTAATTCCTATTTTAAGTGAAATAATACAATTTGCATAAACAGTGTATAGTTTTGATCTCTGTGACGCCAGTATTAACTTTTTGGAAAACCGTGACGTGAAAAGTCATATTATTATGATTACTATAATATAATAATCTTACGTAGTCGCATATGAGATCGTGACCGGACGTTCACATTGAACGCTGTTAACCGGAGTGTGTATTAAACAGTGACGTTGTGTCTGTACAGGATTAAGTGCTAGCGGCTCCACCAGCATCAAACAATGGCTCATCAACTTCAAGATGGACTGGTAATGGAAGTAATCACCGTGGTGCCCATGGAGGAGGAGTAAGCCCAGGATGGACTTCCCGAGTTGACGAAGGCGTCATCATGTGATAGAGATGAGTACAAAGTTCTAATATCTGGCATGCATAGAAGGGATGGGAATATTTATTGTAAACTGACGCTATAAGAGATTAAAGATGTAGTCCTGTTGAAATAGAGCGCCGGAATGGGCGCGTAGTAATTAATTCTTAGCTTAGGAAACCGACTACAGGTCTGAGTAATCGAGTGTAAATAAATAAGGGAATATAATACTTTAGCTTTGCATGGGATAGAGATTCATTCAATTATTTCTTTCTTGGGAGATTCTGTTTGTTTATTTGCGTCAGAAGACCAGTAATAATTAGTTTATGGGAGTGCAGTGAGAGTAGTTATTAGAGTATTCATTAATTTGATAAGTGTATGGTATGTAAAACGGTAAGTACTACTGTACGCAAGGCACGTCACTACGAGAGTCAGCGGCCAAAATTGACAGCCTCAAAAATTCCACCCTTTGAAATACTTAGATAGGGAGTGATAAGATAAAATTGATTATGTGATTAAATTTACCAGGAAATGATCCTAAAGCGTGTGTCAAACATCCATTCGCGTGGATATTAATTAATTAATGAATGTATTGCCGTGTGACGATAAAGTAGCCATGTGCCGACCATCGATTAATTAGCAGTCAGTAATCAGATGTTAATTGCTGCGCGAGTGCTTAAGTGTGCTGTAATTGCTGAATAGATTCCGCACGATGATCATGTATATGGAATGTAGCGGGTAAGCTATGTAGGACGGCAGGAATAATGATAATAATAATAATAATAATAATAATAATAATAATAATAATAATAATAACGATCGGGCAAAGATTACCATTATAATACGCGAGTCGCGATGTGAGATGATGTGATACTGTTGGGTAAATGTGTTGAATTCAAAGTGATTTGCGCGAGTCATTTTAAGACCGCAGTTATTGTAGATGTACTTCCGAGTGGAATGTTACTGTTTCCTTTTGAAAGGAAATGTTACGCCTGTATGTGGGTGGCGACCCTAGGGGGTGAACAGCCGTCCGGCCTTGGCCCAGTTGTGTTCTTTTTTTGTTGTGGGGGCGTTCCGTAAGCCGAGGAAGGAGCGATGTTGCTGTTAAAGAGAAGTGGGCTTCTCTGAACGGCGAAATAATATGATTTACCTAACACGGCAGAGCTGTGTAATAATTAACAAACGACCCGGCCGATGATGGTAATGTTTGCCAATGAATCGTTGTTAATTGTGCGAGTATAATTAGATAGGGATTACAGGACCCTGCCTTCATCACAAGAGGTTGTCAGTTCGATGCTCAACGTAGGCATTGGAGGCCTACAGTGTCAGAAGGAAGATCAAGTGCCTTTTACGTATTTTTCTTGCATATCATGTACCATGTATGTGTTTTTATGTCATGTGTGGTTGTACATAAGGTCAGTGGTGGTTCTGTCCATCAGCTTGACGATGTCTAGAATAGCGAGGGTCGGTTCGATCCCAGGTGTTGTATCATATGTGTGTATTTTCATTTTTTCGTCATTTCATTGGGAAATCTAGGTCTTTATTAGAATAGGGATTGCTCAGACGTGTTGTCGGACGCATGTTAGTTTTATGTGTTAGCGATAATATAGCCTCAGTGTTATGATAAAATTACCATTCGCTATATGTCACGATACATCGCTTCGCGATAACGTACTCGTTTCTATCACGTATAATGGACAGATGTCCACAAAACAAACTACAACAAGCATTTGTAAATTTTAATGTAATTCATTAGTGTTATTTAGTGCGTCATTTCCCATCATCATTAAGGTTCAATAAACCGGTTTGTGAGTTAAATATTTTAATTCGAATGTGTTCTCATTTTAGTTATGTATGCCCCGCTTCTTCCACCCCCCCCCCCTTGTACGCCTTTAAGTTTACTTTCGTTCAGCGCCTATTTACTTCATACTTCTCGACCCGTGTGCGACCCTGTAGATACCATGCCGGTGCCAATTAAGGAGGGGCGGGTGCAATATATACATGTGACTGGGAGGCGTGACCAGTCTTAAGGAAAACAATGGATAGGAAGAGCATTGTGACATACGACGTTCGGTTTCTTCAACGAAGAAATCCTAAATGTTATGGTAATAATAGCTTTGTCGCAATATTAATGTTGGTGGTATAATTAATTGTTGAAATGTAGCTGGGCTGCTCGGAGCAGTTAGCTAATGTCGATGTAGCCTTGCGTATGCACTGTAGAAATATACCGGCAGTTCTATCTTCATGTTGCATGAAACATTTTATACGGCACTGAAAATGATATTTTGATAATATGAACTGAATTCTACTATTCTATTTTCGCTGTTGAGGATTATACTTATATAACAAATTACTACTTCTATTTACGTTTATAATCGAAGCTAAAATATTATTACGAATTATTGGTCATTTAAACAAGTATTTCGAAAATACCTTGGGCAAACGGGGGAAGGGGGGTCTCTTCACATCTAAACAAGGAAATAACGTCCTATAAACACAGACATCCTGAAATTCTTCGTATTTCAATTATTATTATTATTATTATTATTATTATTATTATTATTATTATTATTATTATTATTATTAAATCCATTTACACTCCAGGGTTGTTTTTCCCCCCGGACTCCCACCTCAACCGCCTCAAGCCGGGGAGGAGGACCAGCACCTCGCCCAAATGCCTCACCTGTTATGCTGAATAGGGACCTCGTGGGAGATGGGAATATTGGAAGGGATAGACAAGGAAGAGAGAAAGAAGCGGCGGTACCATCTCGGCGTTTGCCTAGAGGAGATATGGGAAACCACGGAAAACCATTTCTAAGATGGCTGAGGTGGGAATGGGACCCCCTCTACTCAGCTGACCTCCCAAGGCTGAGAGAAACCCCGTTCCAGTCCTCTTACTTTTCAAATTTCGCGACACAGTCTTGAATTGAACCCGGGTCTCCAGGGTTGAACCCATATATTATTTTACGGTAGAATAACTATTAAAATTAAATTTGGGATGTTTTTTGAACGTCTTCCAAAGTTACAAAGCAATCGGTCTGCTCCATCGCAAGCAGTGAAGTGGAAATTATATCCCGGTACTTTTCACGAGTACTGCACGTATGGTATATGGTACAGTGCAGTACTGGGAGGGAAGAAGTAGATATGATTTACATGTTAAGTACAATCCCGAGATTCGTCCCGTGTTAGAGTGGGAAACCACGGAAGATCATTTTTAAGACGAACTTAACCCATTTTCCCTCACAGTTGGGTTATATGCAGCCTTTCAAAGGAAGCATGAAGTTGATGATTAATCCGGGAGTTGAATAGCGAGAGGGAAGTGGCTATGAAGGAAAACAGGAGATGACAATAATTTATTGCATGTGGTAAAAATCTCAACCACAAATTCCACCACACGTGCACACAGCGGCTCTGTAACCAATAGTATCCCGAGAATGCAATCAAACTCTCCACCCCAGGAATATACCACAATAACAACAATAGCAACGGCTGGATGAGATACGGACTAATAATAACGAAGTAAAAAAGTAAACTCGTGTCCGCGCCCCGGTATAGCGCACATCCACAATGGAGGTGAGCTGCACGTACCATACCAGCCATTCTTAAATTTCTGGTAGTACCAGGAATCGAACGTTATAACTGTTGCATGCAGACGGTAAAATATGTTACGTTCAGTGGCTAGCGCAACAATTACAGTACCAGTCCGTTCGTAAAATATTACCTGAAATGGCTTGGAATCCTTGTATTTATTTTTGAAAATATACCTAAATTAAATGTATGCTTTTTACAGTTTACTTTAAACATAACATTTCATTTAAGAACTACCGTATTTTATTACATTAAAATATTAAAATGAGGTTTAAGTCCTCTGAGTTCTAATTACTGTGCTGATGGAATGACAGTAAACAACATCATCATCATCTTCATCATCATCATATGGTTATGAGGGTATGAGGGAATTTAGGTGTTGTAGTAAGGCTGTAGTCTGCCTCTGTTGTGTAGTTGTTAGTGTGATTGGCTGCCATCCCCGGAGGCCCGGGTTCGATTCAGGGCTCTGCTACGAAATTTGAAATGTGGTACGAGGACTGGAACGGAGTACACTCAGCCTCGGGAGGTCAACAGAGTAGACGGTGTTCGATTCCCACCTCAGCCATCCTCGAAGAGGTTTTCCGTGGTTTCCCACTTCTCCTCCACGCAAATGCCGGGATGGTACCTAACTTAAGGCCACAGCCGATTCCTTCCCTCTTCCTTTTCTATCCCTTTTAATCTTCCCGTTCCCCCCACAAGGCTTTTGTTCAGAGTGAGGTTGTATCCCGGACCCGAAGTATCACGCTCCAGGACGCTGTCCCTAAGACAGTAGAGGTGGGATCCCTCCCTGAGTCCGAAGGAAAAGCCAGCCATGGACGGGAAATGGAACAAGAAAGGAAGAAAGAAAGTAAGTATATTAAGGAGAGGCGTATAAGTCACCGACCGGTCAGACCCCTGTTAAAGTATGTTTCCAGTGTGGGGGTCTCTCACCACAATTACTTGGTACCGAGAACTGGCAAAGATACAAAGGAAAGCAGCACGATTTGTTCTGGGTGATTTCCGACGAAAATAATGCAAACATTGGGCTGGGAAGACACGGAAGTACCGGGCGAGTTGGACGTGCGATTAGGGGCGTGCAGCTGTGAAATTTTATCCGGGAGATAGTAGGTTCGAGCCACACTGTCGACATCCCTGAAGATGGTTTTCCGTGGTTTCCCATTTTCACGCCAGGCAAATGCTGTACTTTAATTAAGGCCACGGCCGCTTTCTTCCCACGCCTTTCCTATACCATCGTCGCCATAACACCTATCTGTGTCGGTGAGACGTAAAAGAAATTGTAAGGATAAAAGGCTTGGAAGTAAGGAGACGAGCTGCTCGACTAAGCAGAATGTTCTGACCTGTCAGTAGTGAGATGGCGTAGAACAGGGCATCTCAGGGTGCATGCGCCGTGCAGTGCACGGGCGCAAGGTGCAGGAGACGACTTCACTTGGCTGACCAGAGTGCAAACCCCCACTCCACTTCCCCTACACCTGTCTCACTCGTTCGGCCTGTCTTCGCCTTCTCCACCTTACCAGCTGATCCTCCCCTCACTGTGAAATGTTTATGTGCGGTGAGCGGTGACACTGTTGTATGGGACAATGTTACCGGTGTTAAAACACTCTTCTTTCAATTTGGTTTGAGCAGACAATTTATCTTCTCTAGCTCGTCTTTTCCTTTATCTTTGCAATGATACCAGTTATGCCTGGAACAAGGGACCGGTTGACAGCAATTTGAGAGCCTTCTTTAAATTACAATCAGAAATAGACCTACTCGCACGCAATCTAGTTTTCATACAAGTCAAAGCAGGAAAAAAGACCTTTCACATATGCATGTGGAACCAAATATAGAAATAATCTTAGCTGCTTCTCGATGCAGCTTAGGAAAATCATCCTTCGACAAATTCTCGTAGAATTTGAACTAAGCCTTTGTTTTGGAAATTCTTTTTGATTAACTTATCACATAATTCTTGTCCTCGTCCCGAGTTGGCTTTATAGTCACGACTGACAAAGAAATACGAAAGTTCCCAGTTCGATTGAAATGGACTTTCGGAAGTCTTTGCTTTCTTTGAAACAGGTTGTTACATTATTATGTTGTTGTCTTGCGCTTATCTATTTCACTGATAAACAAGCCGTCTTTCACCGAACGCTTCGTCGCTCTCAGCGCACTACACCATCCGAGTCAAGCCGAGACGGAACGATGCACAGTGCACGGAGTCTCTGCGCCTCGGTATGCACGCGTGGGGTTTGGGGCGTTTGAGAGGCCCTGGCGTAGAATGACATTAGTAGAGGAATACAGTTTTAAGAGTAGGAAATGTCATACTATGAAGATACAGTTGGAATTCCAAAGGACAAATTGGGCCACACATTTGTTTATAGGAAGAGGAATTAGGGATTGGAATAATCTATCGAGGAAGATGTTTGATACGTTTGCAACTTCTTTGAAATCATTTAACAGACTAACTTGTTAGGGAATCTGCCACTTAGAGAGTCCTGATTGATGTTTCGTGTCCTCGTCCCGAGTTAATGCAGCTCTTTTCATGGAAACAGAAAGGCTTGGTTGATATGGTTAACTGAATTCTATAGATGCAGATGTGCCTTCGTTAGCAAGACCGAAAGTTCACCGTGCATTTTGTGTTCTGGTATAGGCTAGGGGATAATTTGTTACTTTCACTGTCTCTGACTCTGTCTCCTCTGTGGCTTTGATAAAAATGGAAGTGACTGAGATATGCCATTCCTTCTGCAGTTAGTCCCTGTTATGAATTTTATGGAATTGTCGGTCCAGGGTCGGTTGGTGCGTGTATTTCAATGGGCTAGGCAGAATTATATTTAGGAGTAAAATCTGTGAGGAAAGCAGCGGGAAACTACCTCACTCCCCGTTTCCCTAGCATTGTAAGTGACATCTCTGACAGCTGATGGTGGGCCTGTTAAGGATCAAACCAGCCTTCGGGCTGAATTCTCAACATTCAAACCTGCACACGGAGTGGTTCATGTGTCGAGTCGGCAAATTATCGAACTGTTCACGCGAAGCGATGTGTCAAAATACTTGACATGAATGTATAAGGAACATACTCATGGCTTTGCTTCCTTTCCGAGTAGGTGCGTGTGACAAAAACGGATTAACAATTTCTTCCCGGACCTGCCTTCTCTCCAATCAGTCAGCATAATCATTCGTATTCATGGCCCAGATATAAGGCCTTTCCACCGCTACCTGTGTTAGTTTCTCGGGACCTACGGATTCCACCATTTTCCCCCTAATAAGAGCATATATGTCTTCTCTTTAAGAAGGAAGCAGCAGAAATTCAGAAAGAAAGATTCACACTCAACCCCTCACCATGATCTCTGCTGCTCTGTAAACAGCCGTTGCGTCTGAACAAATTCCTTGTCCGTCTGAATTGTCACACTCGACGAGTGTGCCGCCCGCTTGCCGCGAGGAACTCATCTGTCGAGTCCACTGCCGCGCCGAGTGCAACGTGTTTTATTCTGTTCATTTCATCAAGTAGAATGGTGTGTCGAGTCGACGATCTTCTCGACAAAATCCACTCCGTCTGTTTTCAGCCTTCATTTCTGAACGTCAGAGGTAAATCGTAAATGAAATAAATGACGATTTTGAGGTGACTTTTTTGTCGTGTCTTCTTATGGGTACACTATTGTATGTTTCGCAGGATTGAAGATGAGCTGTTTGATAATATCGAATGTGCCAGGAGAACCCAGCGATAACAATGATAAGTGATGATCACACACCAATTCAACCTTTTGCCATCCACCGCACTACTTATCGTATTGGCTCTTACGACAGTTTACCAAGGTCAGAGAACTGTCAATTCGACCTGCCTTCAAAGTAGAAAAATATGCGCCTCAGAAGCTTCTTCCTACACTCTTGTAAAGTTAGTGAAATGTCAGAATAATTCACCGCTGCCTCCAGAATTGTTTCGTTGTCTTCTCTGCTATTTTTTTTTTGTTTGTTTGTAAGTAATTTCATGTTTTCGGCGTTAGGTGTTTGTTGCGGGGAACTGCCCAATTTTAATGACTGATGATGATGATTATGATGATGATTATTGTTTAAAGGGACCTAACAGCTAGGTCATCGGCCCCTAATAGTACGAGATGTAACTAAAAGACATTATAATTGAAATTTGAAAATATATCCACTGACTAGTATTTAAAATAAATAATGATGAAAAATGATTATGAGATTAAAATAATCAGTGGATGTAATTCGCAACGCCTTACTTTCTAATAAAATTGTACCGGGCGGTACACCTCCACGACGCAAATTCAAATATTGCGCCAGTCGAAACTCCTCTACAGGAGAACGCCTGAACTTTAACAAACTATATTAATCCGAGGGTTTCTCGAAAGATGTCACCACAGTAAATTTGGTAATTTTGCAGTGTCTGAACGGTGTCTATTTCGACTTGTGTTTGTTTCCTCTGGATCAGGAAGTTTGGACGTTCCCTAATAGATGTCTCTACCAAAACTAGTATCGCACTCTGGTGTAAAGGAATGAACTCTCCTGAAGAAATTTAACATTCATAAGTTTTGTTTTTGCTAAATTTTGTTCTGTGGTTTGAGAGTAGGCAATGTTAATCCTTTCTTTCCGCCAGTTTTGAAATTAGCCAATCCCGAATTTCTTAAATTAATTTTCGGCCAATCGGGGCTTTCTTCCTCAACCTGCTCTGTAACTGTGTTCTGTAACCAATAAACTGCTGTGGGTGTGTCTAATCATTCATGAAAGGTCTCGAATGTTCCACGAGGATATATAAACTGCAGATTTTCTTGTCTCGGTGCAACTTCAGTAACATCTCTCCTAGTGTGATTATGTATCAGGGGGCGGGAAGCGCCTCTTTCTTCGGGCAGCAGTTCATCCATAAGGTAATGGGCATTTAATAACTTCATTTCTCGCTAGCTCAGCAGTTTAACCCTCGGGGCAGATTCGAAACTTTTCTCATGTAACCTATCTTTAAAATGTAATAGACACTTGGTAAAACTTCGTCTCTTTAACTATAAATTGGGATAGAGAGTGCTAATCCCTCTCGAGCTCCCACTCCTATTGTTTTGAGGTGACTTTGTTTTCACAACCGTTTCTTCCTTTCTTAATGTAATAATGTCCTCTTATACAAGTCACCTCTTTAGTATGGGATTAGCCCTTGTGTATGCGACCTAGTGCCAAGTAGGTTTTAAAAGTGTATTAGGAGTGCAAGTTACGCCTCCAGTCAAGTTGGTATTTTGGGCCATGTAATTAACCTGCTTCTTTACTGAATAGGCCCAGTAGGTTGGGTATTTATTACCCCTGTTCTTGGTATGCCTTGAGGGCAGTTTGAAGTATAGTTTGTTGTGGCCTTTGATGGGCTTGAATCTTGAGAGCGGGTTTGCTCTTTCTTAAATTTGGTTTCTGTGTACCTCGAGGAGGCTTAATATGGTAATCAGGAGCCAGTGCTCATTGGTATGATTGGGGTTTTCTGCCCCTTTGTTTGAACTTGGTATATAGGTAAAGTTGGGCTTATAGCTCAAGGTTCGTGAGTGTCGGGCTCGAAGCCCAAATTTTGTAATGAACTAAAATTGTACTTTCTTAATTTGTTGATCTGCTACTTGGTACCTGTTATATTCTGTTATTTATTTACCTTGAAAAGAAAATATAACCTTTGTTAAAGTTTTAAATTAACTTTAATTTCGTAAGTTGAGACCTATTCCACCCAGCACCTTCTTTCACCTCTGCTGTTCCACAGATACCTCGGAACAAAAATTATACAAGATATTGATTACAATGGAATAAGGCATTGCCTTGAAGTACAGAGATATATATCATTCAAGTTAAAAGTTAAAATGACACATTAAAATACGCAAACACGAATTTCAGTTATTACAAACATACCAGACTTCTTCTGTGACTGTAATCTTTCTGGATATATTAACGAGATTAGTAAATTTTACGGCAAACCTTACAATTTTCTGGTCTTCAAGCACCGAACGACTGCATCATTATTCAGCCACGCCTTACCTGTAATATACAAGAGTACAATATTAGAAAAACAGAAAATATATGGGAATTGATCGTAGAATGTTCAGGTTGAAATGGGAAGTATATGACAGAAGGGCAAGCAAAGGTGCATGGCATTTGTAGATCTAGAAAATGTATTCGATAACGTTGGTTGGACTAAGTCATTTGGATGCCGAGAAATGCATAAAAATCAATTTGCAATGATAAGAAGCAACAATAAACAAGGGAGTGAGGCAGTTTATAATGGTCCCCGCACCTTTCATTATTTATATACAACAAGAGGCAAATGAAATCCAAGAGGGGTTTGGAAAAAGAATCTCAGTTGAAAGGGAGGTAAAGAAAAACCCTGCGATTTACCGTCGATATTGTTATTTTATCTGAGTCTCCAGAAGATCTGGTGAAATTGTTGGATGGTTGGACACAGCCTTGGGGAAGGAGTAGAAGACGAAAATAAATTCAAAACAAATAGTAATGGAGTGCAATCGTTTTACTAGATTAGATTAGGAAATGAAGTCTTAAAATAGGTAGACGAGTAATATTAACTGGTCAGCATATTAACTAATGATGGGAGAAGTAAGGAGGACATAAAATGCACACTCGAACAAGCAAGGAAAGCTTCCCTTGAGAAAAGAAATTTGCTGACTTCAAATATTGTTATGTGTTTGAGGACCTTTGTCTGGAGAGTGGCATTGTCTGGAAGGGGAACATGGAGAATGAATAATGCAGAAAGAAAGAGAACGAAGAAGAATGTTAGAGGTCAAATGGATAGATCGGATCATTAATGAAGAGATACTAGAGTTAGTGAGTGGAGAACGATTTGGCGAAATTTGACCAGAAGTAGATAGGACATACCTTAAGACACTCAGGACTTGTTCAGGTAGTTTTAGAGGGAAGTGTAGGGATAGCAAATGTGGGGGCAGACCAAGGCATGAATACGACAGATTAGAGTAGATATAGAATATGGTAGTTACATGGAAATGAGTTTTTTTAGTTCAGGATAGGGACGCGTGAAAGGTTGCACAACAAAATAATAGATTCCCGAGGTTATTTGTCATTAAAAGTACTGAAGTTCGAATCTCCAGTAACATTCTATCGAAACTTTAACATACTAAGTGATTATTACTGTTAATGGTTCGTGGTGTGGGTTACTGTAGCCACGTCCTAGTTCGTGAACCAAGGTCAACGGCTAAGTGGGCGAGTAATTGGTCCTGAGAGTCGGAATGGGAGTGGTCATCTCGGACATAGTCTGAGCCATGGCCTTTCTTTTACTCAGGCGGCTAGGACTACACAACCCACCTGTGGTCCCTAACCCTCCCTAGGACTACGTGTAAGTAAGGGTAGCATCCTGCTTCACAGAAGTTTCACCGAGCACGCTCATAATATTTTAAGCAAGCCTCAAACCTATAGGACTAACGGAGTCCCACTCCCATTTGACAGCAGAGAGACTCCTTGGGATCAACTTAGAAAACGAAATGAAATTTGATGGGGAGCTATTATTATCAATGGGGCTTATGGAAGAAAGACAGAACTGGCTGATTCATCAAAAAAGATGTGGCTTCGGGTAAGGGGAGATGAACGAGGAAGAGATAGGAGATAATAAAGTTTACTTGACGGGTGTTAGTAAGGGAAGGGCTGTTAATCAGGAACACAATTGCACGGAGCATAGTTTCTGTTAGGTACGTAAATGAGCGAATGATGTGGGTAGATTTGGCAGTTGGAGAAATTAGGACCAGAAGTGTCTCAGTGTATTCATCATGCGAGGCTGCACATGAGGATGAAGTTGATAATCATTATGAAGCATTGCGTGATATCGTAGACAGGGTCAACAGCAAGGTTAGGGTACCGGTAGCACTAATAGGCGATTTCAATGCGAGAGTTGGAAATAAAACTGAAGGATACGAAAGGTGAATGCGGGGAAGGTATGGAACTTCTAAGAATGGAAAGCGTTTACTGGATTCCTGGGCTAGTTTGAGATTAGCAATTACGAATAAATTCTTCAAGCACAAGGCTATTCAACGTTACACATGGGAGATTCCACTATATCTTAACCGATTTTTTTTTTTTTTTGCTACTGGCTTTACGGCACATTGATACAGACAGGTCTTATGGTGACGATGGAATAGGAGAGGGCTAGGAGTGGGAAAGAAGCGGCCGTGGCCTTAATAAAGGCTATGGAAATGGGAAACCACGGAAAACCATCTTCAGGACTGCCGACAGAGGGATTCGAACCCACTATCTCCCGAATGCAAGCTCAGCTGCGCGCCCCTAACCGCACGGCCAACTCACCCGGTTTAATCGAATTCAGGAAATCCGTTAGAAATGTTCGGCTTTTCCGGGGATTTTTCGATGATACGGATCACTGTATGATCTGTAGTGAACTAAGTATGTATAGCCATAGGGTACAGAAAGTGAAATTTGTCTGCAGACGAATAAGCATACGAAAAACTCCACGACGATGAAATTAGACAGAAGTACATGGATATGATTAATGAAAGTTCCAAACAATGGGCAGTAAGCAGATTCAGGATACTGAAAGAGAATGGGTGTCATACAGGGATGCTGAAGTAGAAACGGCAATGGAATGCCTAGGAAAAACTATGTGTAATGCTGGGTAAAAACTAACATCTTGGTGGAATGATGAAGGGAGAAGGGATTGTAAACGAAAAAAGAAGCCGTATCAGAAATTGCTACGAACAAGGAATGATATAGGCAGGAAATTGTGCGCTGATGAAGGAAACAGAGCGAAGCAAATACTTGTTGAATCCAATAAGAAGTCGTGGGAATATTTTGGCAATTACCTGAATGGGCTAAGTCGAGAAGCAGGAAAACCTTTCTGGACAGTAATAAAGAATCTTATGAAGGGAAGGAAAAAAGGAAATGAATAGTGTTTTGGGTAATTCAGGTGAACTCATAATAGATCCTAGGGAATCACTGGACAGGTGGAAGGGATATTTTGATAATCTTTTCAACGTAACAGGAAATCTTGCTGCTGACGTCACGAACAACCGAGCTCATGGAGAGGAAGACAATGATGGTGGTGAAATTACGCTTGGTGAAGTGGAAAGGACGGTAAATAAACTCCACTGTCATAAAACAACAGGAATAGATGAAATTAGACCTGAAATGGGGAAATAAAGTGTGAATGCAGGGATGAAAGGGCTTCATCGCGTGATAAAATCAGCATAGAGTGTTGGTAAGATACCTTCTGATTGGACAAAGTAACTGCACCCATCTACAAGCAAGGGAACATGAAGGACTTCATCAACCATCGAGGTATCTCATTAATCAGTATACTAGGCAAGGTGTTCAATGCCATTCTGAACGGGAGGGTTCGATCTGTGGATGAAAACCAGTGTGATTTCAGACCACAAAAGGACTGTCAGGATCAGATTTTCAGCATACGCCAGGTAACTGAAAAATGCTACGAGAGGAATGTTTATGTTTTGTAGATCTAGAGAAGGCATTTGAAAGAGTACCGAGGGACAAGATGTTCGCTGTACGGGGGACTATGGGATTAAGGGTAGATGATTAAAATCAATCAAAGGCATTTATGTTGACAATTGGGCTCCAGTGAGAATCGATGATAGAATGAGTTCTTGATTCAAGCAACTTCCACGGGTTAGACAAGGCTGTATTCTTTCACCTTTGTTCTTCATACGTTACATGGATCATCTGCTGAAAGATATTAAGTGGCAAGGAGGGATTCATTTAGGTGAAAATGTAGTAAGCGGTCAGGCCTATGCTGACGACTTGCTCTTAATGCCAGACTGTGCCAAAAGCCTACAATATAATATCTTGGAACATGAAAATAACTGAATTCGTATTAGGAATACAAAGCTGGAACCTGTATATATTTTCAAGTATTTAGGTTGTGTATTCTCCCAGGATGGTAATATAGTACGTGAGATTGAATCAAGGTGCAGTAAAGCTAATGCAGGGAACTCGCATTTGCGACCAACAGTACTGTATTCTGTAAGTAGGAAGTTAACTCTCTACATCGGTCTGTCTTTAGACCAATTTTACTTTACGGTAGTGAAAGCTGGGTGAACCCAGGATATCTCATTCATAAGTTAGAACTAACAGACATGAAAGTAACGAGAATGATTGTTGGTAAAGTCTGGTGGGAACAATGGCACGAGGGTACTCGGAATGAGGAGATAAACAAATTAGTTAGGAATGAACCCGACTGATGAAGCTCTACGCATAAACAGGCTTCAGTGGTGGTGTTATGTGAGGCGAATGGAGGAAATTATGTTTAAAGTTAAAAACTTCGTTAATGATCAGTATTAAACTGAGAATCACAATGCTAAAAATAGAGATGTTCCACCTATTCAATAAAATAATAAACTGTTGCACAAATTAACTCCCAATTTTCTTGAAACTTGTAACAGAAAACACATTTCTGCTGACCATTCTAGAACCCAAGCCCAAGTTAACAAGATTTGGTTAAATAACGAAATTAAGTTCCTTTATAATTAAAATTTTTTTCTAAACAGTCGACTCTATGAGTCTCACCTTGAAGCAGCTCGCCTACTCTCAAGCGTACAATGGGACATATTTCAAGCCCAAGTTGACAACAAATTGTTCAACATACTATCTAAAAAACAGAGAACCCTAGAAGGAAAGCTCAACACACTCAAAAACACCTCAGCGCTAAGCAGAAATGTTACGAAAGTAACCAAAGAATGGATCAATCCCGACAACATAATAAAGAAATTCCATCCACCTGTAGTCAACTTATCAAAAACAACTCTAGATGATGATGATAACTTGATCCTCTCTTATGGCCCTAAACATAACTGGCCTAACACAAATAAAGTTAATACATTTTTAAATTTAGTTACAGAATCTGAAATCGCCATCAGTAAAATGCCCCTACAAGACGAAATAAGACTAGATGTAAAGAAAAAATTAAATGAGATTCACTCCTCTATTACAAATATAAAACCTACTAACAGAGACACTTTTCCTGAAAGAGAACTCATTTCCAAGCTTAAAAAGAAAATTGAAGACAATAATCTCACCGTTATTATGGATAAAATTGAATAGGCTACATTGAAAAAACCAAAAACTATTTCTGCAATAATTCTTTTTCAATAATTAAGAAAGACCCAACTCAACAGATTCAGTGTCTTCTTAAGCAAACATTAAAGAACACCTCTTTCCTATTTACCGATCATGAGAAAACAAAGTTATTGAACATGAATCCGGGTCTGCCAACTGCAAAAGCTTTCCCTAAGATCCACAAGGCTGATGTCCCCATTCGCCCGACCAATAATTACAGAACTAGCCCGCTATACAAATTAGCCCAATTCATTCAGAAATTTCTAAAGAATAATTATAAGTGTTCATCGAAAAAGTCTATTAAAAGCACTACTAAGCTAATTGAAAAACTGAACAACTTTGAACTCCAGCCACACCATTCTTTACATTCTTTTGATATTGTCAATATGTACCCTAGCATTAATACCAAAAAATCATTTCCCATTATTGAAAGAAACTTGAATACATACAGTCACTTGAGTAAATTTGAGATCCTTTATTTCATGACTGTGTTAAAATTGGTAGTCAATAACAATTTTTTCACATTTGACAAGATAATATACAGTAGAGTCTCGATTATCCGACCTAAACGGGACCTGGAGTACGTCGGATCACCGAAAATGTCGGATAATACAGAATAACTTTGAAAATGAACTGAAACAAACAGGAAGGCTATACTCTAGTACGGTACCCTATTTATTGAATTATCAATTCAACTGTACAGTACATGCAGTATTGAACGAAAACATTCCAAATGTCTTACGAAAAGAAACTTGTCAACAATGTCTGCTTGCCTGCTGATCCACGTTTTCTTGCTGCGAGATCCCACCATCGACGAAAAATTAACACCTCCGTTGCGCTTGCTTCCGGCTGTTGCTCAACGTAGGTTAAGGCCATTTCCAACGCACTTAATCCTTCACTGTGAGTCATCGTTTTCTCCTTTTGTTCTGCAATGTCTCGTTGTTCTTCTTCTTCATCATCCTCATTCTCATCAGCGTTCACAAAATCAATAATATCAGGGTCAGTTAGTTCAAACAGCTGATCTTGTGCACACCACTTACTTGCATCTTTAGTCGTAGCATCCTCACAACCAGGAATGCAATTCAGTAAGGCACAATATTTTCCATGTCTTCTTGTACCACCTCCTCTCGATGTTCAACCTCACTCAAAAATATGTTCCAAGACTTTGCTAATGTCGTTGTTTCAACTTCTTCCCAAGACTGCGCTATCCAGTATGCCACGTCTTTCATGATGATTCGTTTTAACTTTTCTATCATGTCGTTGCCATTTTCCATTTCCTCTATCAGGGATGAAAGGAGTTTCCGCTGATATTTCCTCTTCAATGTTTCCAGCACACCTTGGTCCATTGGCTGGCACAATGACGTCACGTTAGGAGGGAGGAACATGACTTTGATGTTACCACTTCTAAGTTGCTCTTCATTTGGGTGTGATGGAGCGTTGTGTAGTAGAAGAAGAGCTTTCTTTAGGGAGATTGTTTGAAGCTAAACATTTTCTACATCTGGAACAAACTGCGTAAAAAAAACCAGTCTTTAAAGATGTCAGCAGACATCCAGGCAGCCTTCTGATTCATGTAATGGACTGGAAGAGCATTAACAGAAATGTTTTAAATGCCCTAGGCTTCTTTGCTTTACCGATCATAAGCAATTTTGCTTTTAAGTTACCAGTAACATTACTACAGGTAAGAACAGTAACTCTTTCCTTACTACGCTTGTAGCTAGGTGCAGACGTCTTGGATTCGGCTGCGAGAAGTTTTGATGGCAGTATCTTGAAATTTAGCCCAGTTTCATGACAATTAAAAATCTGATCACCGGCTGATCCTTCAGCAAGAATTATTTCCTGAAATTCCTTTTTAAATTTCACAACCTCACCGGATTTAGCTGACAGTTTTTCTCCACTGATATTAAGCTGCCCAATGCCGTACCGTTTTTTCCACCGATCAAGCCACCCAGCACTGGCAGTAAAATTAGGGTCACCTTCCTTAAACTCCTTCTGGAAATACACAGCCATTTCTTGCAGAATGGGGCCAGAAATTGGCAGGCCCTTTTCCTGGTTTTGAGTGAACCAAAGAAATAGTGCTTCACTTACTTTTTCGTTGACAAGTCCTTTGCAACTGATGGCAAAGTAGTGATTTGCCAAGCATGCAACAAACATATCGCATGTTCCATGAAATCCCAGCTTGAGCAACATGCACCAAGTGCTCTGCATAGAAAAAAACACCGGTTAGGTCTGCAAAAGAAACAAATCCTTTTAACACAGATGCAGCCTTAACCTTCAAGTAACCCTTTTCATAAAGACTTATGCAGTGCAATGATTGCAGCCAATATTCCATGGTATAAACTTGAAGTGCCTGAATTTACATCTTTTCCGGAAAAATACTGCAAGCAACATGTTCCTAACCAATCAACACTACGCAAGAATTACCTTCAAGTCTGCTACGACGAGGTAATGCACAACATAAGACAGCATAAAGGAAATTATTTCATATGGGTTGCTGTTGATGAAACAACAGATGCTAAGGGTAGATTTATTGCAAATCTTGTGGTGGGAAAGCTACAACCTGACAGCGCCTTAAAACCATGTTTGATCTACTGTAATGAGCTAGACTATACAAATCACTCAACTATTGCGAGATCTGTGAATGATGGATTAAGAGCTCTGTGGCTGACTGAGATGAAAGAGGAAAAGGTATTATTGATGTATTCTGATGCTGCAGCATATATGCTTAAGGCTGCAACTGCTTTGAAGGTGTTTTATCCCAATATGCTCCATTTTACATGCTTGGCTCATGGACTGCAACGTGTTGCCGAAGATATTAGAGCTAAGTTTCCACAAGTGAATAGATCAATTTCAGCAACAAAAAAGGTTTTTCTAAAATCTCCACAACGAGTGCTATCTTACAAACAGCAATTGCCAGACATACCACTGCCGCCGGAACCAGCGTTAACGAGGTGGGGGACACGGATAGAAGCAGTTAAATTCTATAGTGAGCATCTAGATGCTATAAAGACTGGTAGATTCTTTTGATCCTGAAAATGCTGTATCTATTATTGAATCACAAACTGCCTTTAGTGACTCCAAAGTGGTCTCCTCAATCACCTACATCAGGGGCAACTTCTGCTGGCTTCCAGAAACCATCTAGAAACATCAGGACTGCCACTGAAAGATTATATTGCTATCATAGAGGATGCTATTGAAAAACTAAGTGCTGTGCATGGGGAAACTGGTGCAAGTGTATTGAGTAAATTGCAAAATGTGTTGAAGAGAAATCCTGGTTATTCAACATTTCACAGTGTGTGCCGAATTCTAAATGGAGATGACGTTGATCCTCCCGAGGACATTTCTCCAGCGAAAATTCCTCTCCTAAAATTTGCCCTAGTTACATCATGTGATGTTGAAAGATCTTTCTCTGCATATAAGAACATCCTAAGTGACAAACGCCTTTCCATCACCCCAGAGAACTTCAAAAAATACTTAATAGTTCACTGTGCTACAAAATTTTAGGAATAAACGTGCTTTGGGTGTTGAAAATAATAAGTTTCTATTGAATATTTGTGTGAAATATTCATATAATATGACCCCAAAGAACATTGAAAAATACTTAATTGTTCACTGTGCTGCAAAATGTAATATAAAGCGTGTTTAGTCTGTTGTAACTGACAAAATGGTAAGTTTATATTAATAATATGTTATTACATATTTTGCCCCTTATACAGATTTTGCTACCGATTTTGGTGCTTTTTGTTACATATTTATGTACATATTATGCCACTTGATACTACATAAAAATCCCAGCTCTATGATGAGTAGCTTGGTTAAATCCTGCAGATGTGGGCAGCGTATTTTAATACGCGTGAGTATTCAAACTTCAAAAATCCCGACTTTAAACAACTCTGTATTCTTATACGTGACTATGACTGAATCTATTGAGAACATAGGTTGATGTTGTTGATGAATACTTCAATCAATCACAATACAAGTTTTTGATGACCGTATCCCCAAGTGTAAAGTTAATAAGACATAAAATACCCCGTTTGTTTTCATCGTGACGTACAAAAGACAAAGTCAAAGAGGAAATGTAAAAAAATTACAGAAAGGATACTATATGCAGTATTATGATGATAAATTTTCACAAGTAACGTGAAATTTGAAAATGAAAATAAACGTGTGTAATTTACACAGGCCATAGAATAATAGTGAATATAAATACATTCTGGTCGTATGTGTAATCAAGGAAGTTGTGCAGAGCTAACCAAACAGATTATGTTCTAAATAATTAAAAACACTGCCGGGACCATTTCTGAAGGCACTCCGTACTTTTCCTCGGTCCACGGCAATTGTATTTTCTGGTACAGTTGTAAATACATAAATTTTGATTTGGCATTTTTCCTGCTGATCAACGACATGCCTGATGTCTTATCTAACGCTAATACTTAACCATTCGCTGACGATTTGAAACTTCATAAAATTATATGTTCTCAATCTGATCAATAGCTTTTCAAAAAAAAATCGATAATGTTGAGCTTTGGTGCAGCAACTGATTATTTAACATTTAATATAAAAATGTCATAACATTTAACGAGAAGGCGAAGCTAATACAGCAGTAGTTTTCACATTCTTTAGCACCTGTTCTTTTAGGAATATATATGACCATATTGTTTAAATCGGTTGACACTTTCCTGTCTCATGCCTCTGACAGTATAAATGGAATAGTTTTGCTGGCCGCTCCTCCTAAGGCAGCCACACGTTCTCAATTCCAGGTGCGTTGTACCTTCTTAGATCTCTCAACGTTTTATCAATTCTGGCCTCAACATTGGACGTCGCATTTCATCAGCCCATTCAAAATATGACTGACAAAGCTAACAATGAGGTTGAAAGGATCGCCAAGTCCAGCTACTTTATCTTTACTCATGTGTCTTAAATATATCCTTAGAAGTCTTTCCATTCAGTGTCCTATACACCGCGCATACATTCTACGAGAGTGAAACCTGGGTGTACACAGGATATCTTATTCATAAGTTAGAAGTAACAGACATGAAAGTACTACAACATGCGATGTGGCGGTATTCCCAACGATCTCAGATGAAGTCTATTAAAAGAGTCACATTACGCTAATTACATTTATACAAGGTATATACTTAATTTAATGCACAACTTGCACGTAATTTTTACACAAATATCAGGAACGTTGTCTGTGCGAACAATTACTGTATACGCCCAGTTAAACGAAGAAGTTCTTGTTCCCTTCTACGGCAGAGTTTTTATGTACCTACATTTGTCAATGCCACATTTTATATCAGTCATTAAAGTATATCAGCATACCGGTTGATTCACGAATTAGTTTCGTTCCCATAAATGTAAATTACGGTAGTTGAAATGAAGTAGATTGTGAAAACATGTAAGTGGTTAATCTGTCACTACGCGAAAATACTTCGAACTTTTTTGTATTTACTTTAGAGTTATGACACTCAACATTTTTAGACTATCCCTGCCACATTTTTTACTTCGTTAATTATGTTACAGTTCCATGATTTGCCTGGTGTGAAAATGGGAACCACAGAAATCCTTCTTCCGTAAGAAACACCGTTATTAACAAAATACACTGCTATTCGAATGAAGTTTTTATCCCTATAAGTTAACGCTGGGAAATTTCACACTTGCTTCAGTGAAGTTTAAGGACCCCATCCTAATGACGCATCTTTTTTTTTTAATTTATTTAATTTATTTAAATGACCTTTGTTGGTACAACATTTGGCCATCCTCTATGTACAAGGAACACTCACTGCACACATATAAAAAATAAATTGTCAGTGTAAAGGACATACAAGAATGAAAATCAGATTGTCACAGTCTTCAAGTAGAGAACACGACACTTAAGCTCACTTCCGGAAGAAGAGGGGGAGAACAAACAAAACACAGAACAAAACAAAACACACACAAAATACTACCCAACTCTGGCAACAATGCGGAAAGCACAAAGTCAAATTCTTATTTCCGCGGTTCTCAAAAAGTTCATCACAGCATTGAGAACTGAATTGTTTTCACCGTGCAACACCAATGCAGCGCTGGTCGGGAACGGCACTTGTAGAGCAGATAGTTCAGATAAAAAGCGGCTGCGAGAAGCTTCATAAAGGCCACACTTAAACAAAATGTGGTTGAGATCGCCATCCTCCGCATACTGACATCGACAGCGTGGTGAAGCCAAAACTCCTATGCGATAGAGATGTGAAGGGAAGGATCCATGATTGAGCCGCATTCGGATGACGGATACCGTTAGACCTCGTGACCGATGAAACTTATAATACCATGGCTTAGGAGGAATGTTGGGTTGTACGAGAGCATAGGCTCTACCTTTATGCAGTTGAGATGTTTCCCATTCCGTAGACCATTTGTGACGAATTTGTTGTCGAATAGTGGGAATAAAATCCATCCATGGAAGTTGCAGCGCTGTAAATAACCCTTCCGATGCACCACGTTTGGCTAGTACATCAGCTTTTTCATTGCCGAAAATTCCACTATGTCCTTTGACCCAAAGAAATGCTATGGAGCAACCAGACGAGTAGATGTTAACAGCTCGCTCCACGATGTCATACAAGTAACCATGCGTTTGGAGATTCCACTTGAGATTTTGTAATTTCTGCAGAACACTTTGGGAGTCCGTAATGATGAGAGCAGAATCAAATCGCTTGTTTTGACAAAAACGAAGTGCAGCACATATAGCTAAAATTTCCGCTGTATATATAGAGGTTTCGGGCGGCAGTTTGAAGCTACCACATTCTCCCGTTTGTTGGCAGTAATATGCATATCCTACCGAGTCGGCGAATTTGGAACCATCCGTAAAGATATAAGTACTATTGGGCCACATGGAGCGAATCAGAGCCGGAATGCAGTTCTGTGTACGAGGTTCTGTGGTGAGATATCTAGGTAGATAGTATATCGGCAGTCGATATGAAGAACACTGAAAGCTGGCTTCAAATCCGGGCATGGTTCGTGTTTTGAGAGTTAGTGCGAAAATCATGTTCAGTTCGTTGTAGCAGCATAACAGAAGCTGTGGCTTGTATCGTGAGCGTCGACCATGTCTCTCCGCGATAACGGTCAATCGTTGAAGTGCAATAAGAATGGGATGCTGTGAAATAGCAGAACGTTGTAAAAGAAATTTCTTGCCTAGCATTTCTCGGCGCATTTGCAAAGATAATTCTCCAGCTTCTATTAAGAGAGCATTTGTTGGTGTGGATCTCATAACACCCAAACAGATGCGGATCGCCCGAAATTGTATGGTGTCGAGTTTCTTCGTGACGTATGCAGGAGCATTCCCATACAAAAAACACCCATAATCAATCATGGAGCGTATCATAGAACGATACAAAGTCAAAAGTATTACAGGATCTGCTCCCCACCAGGTACGGGTCACAAAGCGGAGAATATTAATCGCTCGTTCAATTTTTGGAAGAAGGTGAGCAATATGGCAACTCCAATTTAGTCGACTATCAAAGTGCATACCCAAGAGGCGGAATGATGATTTCACTGGAAATGTGAATGGTCCTAAATGGATATCACCAAGCTGAGGTAAAGTCCTCTTCCGGGTAAAAGTCACCACAGTAGATTTCGATGGAGACAATTCAAGTCCATTATTATGCAACCATTTTGCCAGTTCGCAGGCCACGTAATGTAAACGGAGAGATGTAACCTCGAAGCTAGAGGAAGTAGTGTAAATACAGACATCATCCGCATATTGTAAAACGTGAATCGAGGGGCTGAACAGATGCTCAAGATCAGCAGTATAAATTGTATACAAAAGCGGGCTCAGCACAGCACCCTGTGGGAGACCTTTACACACGCGACGAGGGCCATGTAAACGACTGTGTCCATCTCGTACGTAGATATATCGTTCGTGTAGCAATGTCTGAAGACCATATATAAAAGCTGGAGGGATATGGAATGCTTCAAGCTTACTGAAGAGAACCGGAATACTGACGTTATCATAAGCTGAGCTGATATCCAGTGAAAGAGCCGTAAGATATCCATTAATCGCAAAAGCATGTTCTATTGCAGAAGTGAAGATACTGAGAGGGTCCAATGTTCCTCTCCCACGGCGGAATCCATACTGCGACTGAGGAAGCAGCTGCTGGTGTTCTAACCACCACTCAAGTCGTGTTTTCACCATCCTTTCCAGAGTCTTTATCACACACGAGGAAAGAGCTATTGCTCTGTAAGAAGAAGGGTCACTAGGGTCCTTTCCAGGCTTCAGAATAGGGATGACAATTTGAGTAATCCAGTCCAAAGGTAATTCTTCCCGTGTCCAAATGTTGTTAAAAATGTCTAGTAATAGAACATGGGCTGTGCGAGGGAGATGGGATAACATCGAATACTGGATGTAGTCCTTACCAGGGGCAGTGTTATTGTTAAATTTTAACGCCTGTTGGAGTTCCGTATAAGTAAATGGCCGTAACAGAAAATGAGTGCGATCCCAGTTCGGTGAAAAGCGCCAACCGGGCAACTGCGGTACAGTCGGTGGAGCAATGTGACTATGAAAAGTCTCGACGCAATCAGACGGAAACGAAGAACGTGGGGAGCTACTCCCCACCCCTTTCAAGGATCTTACTTTATTCCAGATTGTAGTAAGTGGGGTTTCTCTGCTAATTTCTTCACAGTATCTTCGCCAACTGGATCGCTTTTTCTGTTTTAAAAATCTTTTGACCTGTGCGTTGATACGTTGATAATTAGAATAATTCTCCCAGGAAGAAAGGCGTCGATATTGTTTAAAAGCAAGTTTCCTTCTTGCAATCATTCGGGAACATTCTGTGTCCCACCACGGCGTAGGGGGATGTTTTGGAAAACAAGTAGGCTGTTTCACTGGGATACTAACCGAAGCTGCCGCATTTATGATGTGTATTAAACTGGCGTACCTTGGAAGTGGATCTTTAGGGAGAGTTGCAGTACGAAGTTCGGAGTCTATGTTCTCGCTGAAGGCAATCCAATTCGCTCGTTTGGTGTTCCATTTTGTGGTTGGGTAGAAGGTTGTAGGTAAGGCGTAGCTATTTTGTAAATGAATTTCGATAGGAAGATGATCAGATCCCAGGGAGTATCGTCGTGCTTCCCAGGTTAGGTTGGCAGCGATGGCTGGAGAACAAATAGTTACATCTACTGCCGAAGGTCGATGTCCAGGCCGAGATATTAGGGTAGGACTACCGTCGTTGAGTATGACCAGGTTGTAGTCATCCATCATATTTTGCAGGGCTATTCCAGCACGGTCCGTATAAGCACATCCCCAAGCTACACTATGGGCGTTCAGATCTCCACATATAATGTATGGAGGCTCCAGTTGGTTCATTAAACCGTCCCATTCGCCTGGTTGAATTACAATACGTGATGGGCAATAGATAGATATTAATGTAAATGCCACCGTAGGGAGGAAGATACGAGCCGCTACCACTTGGAATGAAAGAGCTCCGGGAAATGTAAGGGGTATTGCTCTGTGACGAATATTGTTGCCTATTAACAGACCACTTCCTCCATATCCATCATCTCTGTCTGAACGCAGAACACTATATCCAGGAAACCGAACTGGTATACCAGCGCGAAACCAAGTCTCGGATAAAGCTGCCAAGTTGATGTGCCGATCATGTAATTCTTTTTGAAGACTGTGTTTATGAGCCAGCGCTGATTGGCTATTCCACTGTAATATTTTAAAAGCTTCCATGAATGTTCTGTGTTATCATTTCGCGAAGTTCCGATGCCGAAGGGATACCACGATTGGATAGGAGAATTCCGTGTAGAAGCTGTGTAACTAGGTTAAGGATACCAGTAATAAGGGATTCTGATGAAGTAAGTGGTGGTTGAGAAGAGCTGCCAGGCAAGGGACTTGCACTGCGGGGTGCTATTAAGTGCGGCTGAGGTGGATAAGGGTTGGGGCCCACTGGACCCCCACTGACTTCATGGGGATGGTAAAATACTGGTGGGTGGGGGATAGATGGTCTGGGTAACGTCGGAGGAGTTCGCCTAGGTTGGAACACGGTAATTTTGTGATTTTGGTGTCTTGGTAATGGCGGAAAAGCTTGCTCATGTGTGAGAGGTAATGGCTGAACGACTTCAGCATATGACTTTTTCATAACAGCTTCCTTAGCTTCCTTGAATGGCATGTTATATTTGGCCGAAACCTCGTTTATCTCTAAGCGTTTGTTATACTCCGGGCACTCTTTACTGAGGGCACTGTGTTGACCTTGACAGTGTACGCATTGAGGCTGAGGCAATGAGCAGGGGTTTGGAGTATGCGACACACCACAGTTACTGCATCTGCCCTGTGAACGACAGTGTTTACTTATGTGGCCGAAGCGCAAGCAATTATAGCAAATACGTACTGGAGCCACATATGGAGAAACCTCACAACGTGCCCCATATATTGATACACTGTCTGGCAGCGTCTGAGAGTCAAAAGTAACCACACAAGTCCGTATTGGAACAGCAGTTGAAACATTGTCCTTCATTGTGCGCCTGAACATACAACGAACTCGTCTGATTTTAACAGAAGAATCTATCACTTGTAATAGTTCGTCTTCCTCTATTTCTGTATGTACGTCACGAATGACACCCTGTCGAGTTATGACATGAGACGGAATGTAACCTTCTAATTGATGTTTGGAAAAGAAAGTAGAACTAACGAACCAGTTTGCTGCCTCTGCTGAATGAAATTCCATTTTAAGACGATTTTTCCCGATGGAATAAATATCTTTGATATTTCGACGTTGAGATGGACACTCCCGATAAATGATTTTACCATACGCCATCGGATGTAGTTTACCTATGTTTCCTTCTTTCCCTTCCACATAGATGTAGTAAGGCCCTGAAGAGTCAATGTGATACCGGTTAGCCTTGTTATATTCATATGAACTGAGCCGAGGCTGTGCCCCGCTATTTTGAGGAGGAAGCACAGCTGGTTCCACATTCATATCAGAAACACTATCACCTTGACTAGAAGCTGAGCTAGACCCTGAATCACTGGGAGAAGATATCTGTTGTGAAACATTACCTGTAGCATTTTCTGGTGTTACTGCTTGCTTCTTATCGATGTTACCTGAAGGTTCTTCTAATGCACGCTTATTTGCCGCTGCCACAGATGGAAAACTTGCCTCCACATTACAGTCGTAGGTAGGTGGTAGATTTAGAACCGCCAAAGCACTCCCGACACTACGAGACACCTGCTGTATACTGCTCGGTATGAGCACATTTGACTGTGATATGGGGGGAGGACCGCCCTCCCCATATGGGCCTCCTTCCATAGCACTAACTGCTAATTAAACTGCTAGTTATTTCATGAGGCTACACACCAGTAGACGAAGTCATTGAAAGGCACGGATAAATGTCCACACAACTAAGTCCGTACGTACGTACGTACGATAAGTGAGCGTGAGTCACACAGAGCGAACACACAAGCAACTGCACGCCACGAAGGCTACAAGCACACTGAATGACGCATCTTCTCTTCTTGATCTCGGGGTAAGAGTGAGAGGTAGTAGATCACCGTGTCTACACGTGAGTTCGGCGGGTTGCGTCTGCTCCCAAAGGGATTCCAACTTAATTGTAATTTCTTTTTTGCTATTTTGCTTTACGTCGCACCGACACAGATAGGTCTTATGGAGACCATGGGACAGGAATGGCCTAGGAATGGGAAGGAAGCGGCCATGGCCTTAATTAAGGTACAACCCCAGCATTTGCCTGGTGTGAAAATGGGAAACCACGGAAAACCATCTTCAGGGCTGCCGACAGTGGGGTTCGAACCCACTATCTCCCGGATGCGAGCTCACAGCAGCGCGCTCCTAATCGTACGGCCAACTCGCCCGGTAACTTAATTGTAAAGGACACAATGAATCCATTCGGCCTGTTAAAAATAAAACTGTTGGTGAGTGCTGTAACTCTGAGGTATATAAATACAAAGATGTTCCAAATATCTCCACTTAGAACTACGCAGCCTACGTGCAACATACAAGCTTTTCAGTCTGTTAAATATTACACTATACCAGGTGTATGCATAATATTTTGCCGGTTTTTGAGGTGAAGAAAAGACGTAATTTTCAAGGGGATTTTTTTTCAAAATATTGGCCATCGGCGTCTACACACTTTGCCCATCCTTCAGGTAAGTTAGGAATACCATGCCAGAAAAAACTGCTTGTCTTTTGCGGCAAACCATTCGACGAGCCATTTATCAACTTCTTCGAAATTGCTGAAGTGTTGCTCTGCGAGCGCCGTGCCCCCATTGATGCGAAGAGGTGATAGTCAGATGGCGCCAGGTCGGGAGAGTACGGGAGGTGCGGAAGGCCGTCCCATCTAAGCGATTTCAAGGTGTCTTTTACTGGTTTTGCTGTGTGAGACGGCGCATTGTCGTGCAACAATATCACTTTGCTATGTCTTCTGGCCCATTCCGGTCGTATTTCGATCAATGCGCGATTGAAATTCATCATTTGTTGGCGATTGCATCGCGCATTAACGGTTTTGCCGGGCTTGAAGAGTTCATAATACACAATACACTCCGGTCCCGCCAGACACAAAGCATGTCTCGCTCGTTCTAATCGATGGAGCGTGTTCACCATATGTTTCTACCAGCAAACGATGACTTTCCACAGCCTTTTCATTTGATTAAATAAGAAAAGCAATGCGTGCCGCAAATATTCATTTTCAGGCACAAACGTCGACATGATCACTGAACGATACAACACATACGCTAGTGTTTGGAGGAATCAACTTGTGTGTGTTGGTACGCTAATGTCAGACGAGCAAACCGACCTATGCGCCAAATCCATACGCCGCGTACTCATCACTGGCGCCATCACTTAGTGAGAATGGAAAAGACTTATGCATACACCTGGTAACATACCCGTAAAAAAGCACATTATTAAACAAGGAATGAAAATACATATTATTAAACATACTAAAGCACACAAAATTCAGCCGCCAGCTGAAATCGAAGAATCCGCAACATTGGAGACCCACGATCACGGTAGTACAGTATTGGTCATGAAACGGAAGCATACATGGTACCTGGCTTGCAGACATCAGTGAGATCCTATTTCTAGATCGACGCGTAACACACAAACAACTAATAGTGCGGGGTATTGTTAAAGAGCAGCTATCTTTCCGATAAACCCTTTAATAACACGCATCATCGCTAAGTGGAAGCTATACGACCTGCTCCCACAGTGGGATATAGTATCTCAGTTTGTAGAGACGCTGTATGCTGCAGGGGCGCTAGGCTAGGAACTGAAGTGGTTAAATCCACGCAGTGCTCGGTATCACTTTTCTATCGCTAACTGGAACTCACTGAGTCCTATGGAAAACGAACCCTCGAGGGTAAACCGATTAAGAAAGAAAGAAAGAAAGAAAGAAAGAAAGAACAACAGTCAGGTTTTGGAATGCACTAACAATATCGTCCGCCTCTGTGATGTAGTGGTCAGTGTGACTAGGTGCCACCCCCGCAGGCACGGGTTCGATTCCCGGCCCTGTCACGAAATTTGAAACGTGAAACGAGGACTGGAATGGGGCCCACTCAGCCTCGGGAGGTCAGATGAGAAAAAAAAGAGTTCGATTTCTACCTCAACCATCCTCGAACTGGTTTTCCGTGGCTTCCCACTTCTCCTCCAGGCAAATGCCGGGGAAAGGCCACGGCCGAATCCTTCCCTCTTCCTTGTCTATTCCTTCCAATATCCCTCCACCCCACACAAGGCCCTTGTTTAGCATAGCAGATGAGGCCGCTTGGACGAGGTACTGGTCCTCCTGACCAGTTATATCACCAACCCAATGTCACACGCTCCAGGACACTGCCCTTCAGGCGGTGGAGGTAGGGTCCTTCACTGAGTGCTATGGAAAATGAACCCTGGAGGGTAAACTGAATAAGAATGAAAGAAAAAGAAAGAAAGACTAACAATATTACCGGGGAACAGTTATAGTAATTATCTTATTTCACTTTACTTTTCCGTCCAGCAATACGTACAACAGTATTTCGTCCATTGATTGCTTAGGCAAGAGAAGTTACATTATTGACTAGCAGTTACCTGCGGCTTCGCTCGCGTCGATTTTGTAATTTGATGAAATGTAATGTCGTATGGCTTTTAGTGCCGACATATCCCTGGACGGGTTCGGCTCGCCAGGTGCAGGTCTTTCTATTTGACTCCCGTAGGCGACCTGCGCGTCGTGATGAGGATGAAATGATGATGAAGACAACACATACACCCAGCCCCCGTGCCATTGGAAATAACCAATTAAGGTTAAAATCCCCGACCCGTTCGGGAATCGAACCCGGGACCCTCTGAACAGAAGACCAGTACGCTGACCGTTCAGCCAACGAGTCGGACTGTAATTTGATATAAGTAATCAACTGAGTTTCATTAACGCCAGAAACACATTGTAAACCACGCTTGAGATGTTACCTTTTCGGGGTAAGACGACCATGCGGCATAAAACTCTACATGTGAGAAACAGTCTTCTATCAAGTCGAAAATAAAAGTAAATACATGTTTCTTTATTATTAAAAGAGATTCCAAATACCTATTCCCACATCTGTAAAATATTCAGTTTTTGAGATATACATAAGTATCCCCATAAAATGAAATCAACCCCTTGGTCCTTCTCCACCCACACCCCCATCTAGGTGGATTTTCCAAAAACAAAAATACACGTTTCTTTATTTTTAAAGGAGATTCCAAACACCAATTTTCACATTCAACTCTTTTTTCACTACTTTTCATCCCATTACGTGCCTTTTCCGAGAACCAAATGGTACATGTCCCTGTACTTTTAAAGGACTTCCTAAATACAAAGTTCCTTTTCTGTAACATGTTAAGTTTTTCACATATACTCTAGATATACCGGTTCACTTTTTAAAAAATCACCCGCTTTTTCAATTCCTTTCAACCACTTGTTTAAAGGAGATTCCAAATACCAGTTTACATTTCTGTACGTCTGCAACACCTCAAGTTCTTGAGATCTATGAATCCTCGTAAAAAAATTCAACTCCTTCTTCACTTCTTTCCACCCCTCTCTCCCTTAAGTGGACTTTCCGAAAACAAAAACAAAAATATGTGTTTCTTGATATTTAAAGTAAATTCAAAATATCAACTTTCACGTCTGTAACAGCTTCAGTTTTAAGATATAAGTATCTTCATAAACATAATTCAACTCCTGCTTTACTTATTTTCAACCTCCCCTTAAGTCGATTTTCCGAAAACAAAAGAATACGTTTTTCCTAATACAAATGATCATGCCTGTAACATTTTCAGCTTTTGAGATATAAGTATCCTCATAAAAGGAATTCCACTCCTTTTTCACCCCACTCCCGCTAAGTTGATTCCTTTCCCTTTCATTTTTAAAGGATATTATAAAGACAAATATTCACGGCTGTAACTTTCAGTTCTTGAGCTATAAGTATCTCCATGAAAGGAATTCAATTTTTTCACTTCTTTTCACCCCCCCCCCCCCTCAAGTGACTTTTTCGAGAAAAAATACGTGTTACTTTATTTATAAAGGATTTTCCAAATACCAATTATCACGACAGTTTTGAGGTATATGTATATGTAAACTGCATGTTTGTTTATTTTAAAAGTAGATTCCAAATACCAAGTTTCACATCTGTAACATTCAATTTTTGAGATATGAGTTTCTCCATAAAAAGAATTCAATATATTTTGCTCACTTTCACACTCCCCCTTAAGTAAATTTTCCGAAGACAAAAATACGTGTTTATTTATTTATAAAGGAGCTTCCAAATACCAATTATCACGACTGTGAGATCTTCAATTTTTGAGATATATGTGTCCTCATAAAAAGAATTCAACTCCGTTTTCATTCGCCCACTCCCACCAAGCTGATTTCCCCTCAAAATTGCGAGTTTCATTATATGTTACTGAACCATATCGTCATATGCTTCATATGCATAATTTTAATTATTACAT
Source organism: Anabrus simplex (assembly GCF_040414725.1). NCBI lineage: Eukaryota > Metazoa > Arthropoda > Insecta > Orthoptera > Tettigoniidae > Anabrus > Anabrus simplex. The sequence goes on along the minus strand of NC_090266.1, from coordinate 40,938,107 downwards.
AACACCGTGGGCTTATTGCGCAACATGGCTTTGTGTGGGGAGTCTGTTGGAAGACGGTTAGATACCGGACCGCGCCAGCACAAAGCGTCATACAACGATTTTTCTTTTAAATCAGAACGTTGTTGTTGGGAACCGCTGCCACACTCTTTTTCCAGCAGGTTTCGAACTTAGCCAATCACGAACTAGTAGGCGGGATCAGCGAGCTGCCAAATCACGATAGCAGGATAACTAACTTTCCAACAGCATGTTTGAACCGGTGTTATTTATGAAAATAATCTGTCATTGTGCGGATATTCCACAGTTCTGATGTGTCCAGAAAGACAAGTGTAATTTTCCTGATGCCTGAAGTTATAATTGGTGCAAACTTAAGGCCAAGGTGTATATTTCGCATTATCAACGGCTTCTCATTCAAACAGAACCGGCCGCTTAACTGACATTTTATTCATCTAAGGGGACTCCCCATCTTTGAATGAAAGTGGACGAGTCTTTATAACCACAAGTAGCAGAGAGCTTGCCCTCACTCTTACTCTGAATCTCGTGCCGGTTGGTCCATCGCTCGCCGAGACCATATTTAGCAGAGGACGCTTTGTTCTGATGTTTTGAGAACTGAGCCAGTGATATTTGTTTGAGACGAGTACAATTATACCTGTGTTTTTCTGTGGCATAATGTATGTGCAGTGTTTATAATTCGATCCGGGAGTGATAATCTGTAATCTATCTATAACGGTCGTTAAAGTAACGCCAAGTACGCGAGTGGCGCATATTTATCTGACCCTATCAGGACGGTAAATGAACGGTGTTATTCGGTGCCGCCTATAACCCGGCAGATAATTCACGTCAAGGTATTGAAACGACTATAACGGTTCGCGGGCGCGATCGCGAGAACATTCGTATCCGTATGTGTTGCTGTGCCGCGCCAAGGACTGATTGCGTCCGGGCCGAGATGCCCTTAAATTAATGGTAAGCGGAACGGACTTATTTTCGCTTACAGGCTGTAGTCAATTAACGGCCAAGCATTAAGGGTGCGATTTTACTCACGTGTATTACTAGCGGTGAAGAAGAGGTGCTAATTCAACTGTTTTACAGGAGCAACACCAACCACAACTATGGAGGCAGCGCCAAAGGTCGATCGAGGACTTCCCACATCCTGGAGACTGACGTGATGATGGCCTAAGTTCGTGGCGACGCTGTGGCCATGTAATCATCACGAGTGCTGAGTCCGTCGCAAGCTAAGCTTGCATGTCATTATTTAGCATGCCTGGGGTGATAGTTACGCACTAGATTAGATCTGTTGTAAATAACTACTTTAAAATTAATTTTCAGCCAGACGCCACAGATGCTTTCAATGCAATTTAAATATGTTCTGTGCTGATGCATGCCTTTTATTTTTCTTTGTTACATTTTTAGTTAGTTAGATGGGATTAAGGGTATGCCAGTGTAGACATAGGAGTGTTTTGTGTATTTTTAGTGTATTCCATTGTTAGTAATTATGCAAGTTATGGCCATTGTTTACATAGGCCACACGCCGCTACTGACGTGTGGGAAATCAGTTTACAGCTATAGATTCTATTTTATATTATTTTTTTATCATGCATGGGAATATCAGATCTGTTCCCGAAGCAGAATCGAGGAGAAACTTAACATTGTTTGGTTAGAGCGTTTACTATACTAGGAAAGCATGACAAACGGGCTTAACAAACAGCTGACCGGCCGAATAAGACGCCAGAAGAGTACGTAAAGACAGATGAATTCTAACTAAAGGTGTACAAATTGTACTTCAGGCTTGCCTGCCCCAAGCTGCTCTGCAACAAGCAAAGCAGCTTAGCTTGAGCGTTAGCGAAGCAAGAGTGCACGCGTACTGAGCTGCTAGTCATAGCAAACCAAAACCTGGGTTTCCCTAAGCCTGACAGGTTGCCTGGGACCCGTTCGGACTGCCGGGCTTGACAAGAGTGAACGTGAAGTTTGCTATCGATGCGACGTGATTGTGCCGTTATATGTTAGTGTAACAACGTATTGCGTCGAGTGCAGCTCTGTTGTAGTTAGAGGTGTAACCAGCAGGAAAATGAGCAAATCAACCGTAAAGGAAATCGAAGAAAAATTAAAAAAGTGGTGGATTTATTCCAGCAATAAAACAGGGCTCAAGTCTAGCATGGGAAAAATTTTCAGGTGTTTATGAACGGGTATCAAATAAGCCAGTAGGTTACTCGCAATGCAATTTTTGCAAAAAGCTACTCAACAACCATTCAGGGACCTCAAGTATGTTGCGACATGTCTGCAAATTTGACCCAAATTTTTCACAGTCCAAAAATATTTTGAACGAGGACAAAGACTTGGTGACTGACAAGTGCGTGGAAATGTGCGCCAAGAACTTGAGACCGTTTACAACTATTGAGGGTGAAGGATTTTTAAATTTAGGGCAAACGCTGATAGAAATGCGCAAAAAGTATGGCTCGGTGGATATTTAAAATGTTATCTCGAGTCACAGTTGCTAGGAAGGTACAACTTTCGCGGACAAAGTGCGCAGTAAAACGCTTCCTGATATAGTGCGTGCTATTAAATCAGGTATCTGTGCGAGTACCACTGACCTGTGGACAGATAAGTACAGGGTGTGCACTATATGTCTGTCACAATGCACTATATAAATAGAGAATGGTCTCTCAATAAGTACGGTATGTATTAATGTGTTCGGCCTTCCCTGACTGTCCAAAAACTGGTGAAAATATTCGCAGTGAATTGGAAGATCGTTTGAAAGGACATGGCGTTGCTCATGAAGATAACTGCAAAATTACATTTGTAACAGGCCAGGGAAGCAATATTGTTAAGGACCTCAGCATATACAAGCGTCTGCCATGCATGGCTCATATTATTAATACTGTCTTGAAGCATGTTCTGAGTGAACCCTTTTTGAAAGAAACAGTTCCTAATGTGTTAGCTGTTATCCATTCAGTGAAATCTCTGGTTTCGTACTTTAAAAGAAGAGGCATATGTGTGAGGTTACAATCATCTCTGAAACCTTATGTTTCCACTCGGTGGAACAGTTATTTTGACATGCTGCAATCAGTTCACTCCCAGATAGATGCTGTGAGAACTATTTTAGAGAAGGAGGGTGCCTCTGATAAAATGTTCGGTTATGATCAGGACATTACTGGCCTGCTTATAACATTTCTTAAGCTATTTAAGGAAGCCACAATTGATCTTGAGGATGATGAGGACCCGACTTTACATCTGGTCTTTCCGTGGTTTTATGCCTTAAAAGCCCATTGTACTCCATAGGATGACGATGAACAGCTAATATTTCATTTCTTTTAAATTTTAATGTTTTCATACTAAATGAATTTTCATTACTTGACGCTTTTGAAACAAACCGGTGGAGCAGAAAATGGAAGTCACTATGTTACACAAAATTGCAACACTTTTGGTGCCTAAATATCGCACATTAAAGAAACTAAATGCAGGAGAACGAATGTCTGTTTTCGAGGCAGCTCGACAAATGTGTGCTGAAGGTAAGGTTCTCTGGTTATTATTATTATTATTATTATTATTATTATTATTATTATTATTATTATTATTATTATTATTATTATACCTATGCAGATTAGATATTTTTAACATTCTGTTATTAGCATAAAATATCAATAACTTGGGCAGATATATTTTCAGAGCAGCTACCCAATCAAAATAGACAAGAAGTCCCATCTTCATATGAAGAAAATTCAGTGCAACGTAAGAAAACGAAATTTGATGATTGGGCAGAAAATTCGCCAATAATACATTTTGAGGTCAGTAGGTAGTTGCAAGAAGGGTTTAGTAGTGACGAAAATATACTGCGGTGGTGGAAAAATAATTCGCACAGGCTGCTCCGATTTGCCTGTGTACCGTAGCGAAAAAGGTGCTTAACATACCCGCTACGAGTCTCTCCAGCGAGAGGGTCTTCAGCTGTTCGGGAAATTTTATCAGCGAAAACGTTCCCGTCTTTATAAAGACTTAATGGCATCATAGTAATACACACAAGCGATAATGTGTCCATGCATTAAATATTGGTATGCAGTATGCATAGTATGAGGCGACCACAAACTAAGAGAGCAAATGACCGAGCTCGATAGCTGCAGTCGCTTAAGTGCGGCCAGTATCCAGTAATCGGGAGATAATGGGTTCGAGCCCCACTGTCGGCAGCCCTGAAAATGGTTTTCCGTGGTTTCCTATTTTCACACCAGGCAAATGCCGGGGCTGTACCTTAATTAAGGCCACGGCCGCTTCCTTCCAATTCCTAGGCCTTTCCTATCCCATCGTCGCCGTAAGACATATCTGTGTCGGTGCGACGTAAAGCAAATAGAAAAAAAAAAGAGAGAGCAAATGGTAAAATTACACTTCTAAACTGATTAGTTTTATAGTTATTTCTTTTGGTTTTGTGGGGAAGGGGTTCCTAAATTATTAAATGTATTTAAAAAATGTACCTAAAAAATTACTATTTTAAAGATATTTATGACCTGTAGCTACATTACGTATATCCTTGTTTCTAATTTTCTCGAATAATAAATAATGCATTATATTTATGGTCATACTTCCATCAGCTGTCGTTATGCTTATTTAAAAATATTTTGTTCAAAGAAACTACATGTTTGACAGAGAGAAATATTATTTGTTAATTAGTTACATAAGACGTCTGAATTACGAAATAAATTTAAACATAACTTTGTAATGATTAACATAATACTAAATAACCATACAAAATAATATTTGTGTTGACGAATCCTATATAAATTCTGACATTTAACAACCCCTTTCCTACCTGCATTCACGCGAGTCTCATATCAGCACAATGAACGAGCAAACATCGATTAATGCCGCAGGAAGAAGAAAGCAAGCAAGCAAGCTAACCTGTAGCCTGCCCAGGTTGGGCTGAGCTTGACCTGGCCAGGAGTGCAGCAGCCTGCCTGTACTGTTGTTTACGTGCGGCTAGCTTGCTTGCCTGGAAAGCAGGCAAGCATGGGCAAGTTAAATGCGGAGTTTGTACACCTCTAATTCTAACCTGGGGCTGGTAAATATAAGCCGTGGGAAATCATGAGTGTAGTGATGTATAATATAGGGGATGCTAGGCTGAGACATTTGCAGGAGGCTAGAATTGCCGAAGTTATGACCTGTGGAGGGTCGAGAGCAGGTATATTGCAAAATGCAAGACCCGAGTTGGTCTCAAGATTTATGGAAACTGATGTGTATACTCATATGAAACAGGCTGAAGCCCTATTGTTTATGTCAGTGAACTGTAATCGCGCGTAATTTTATGTAAGAAGCAGTAACAGAACTGCGAGTGTTGTGGAATTATCCCTGTCATTGAATGAAAGTTAGCAGGTAGCGACTAGCACCCTCCATGAGAAGTTGGACGTACCAGCCAAAGGCCATTTCTTCGTAGAGTGTTGGCTGGACCGTTATCCGTGCTCTCCCCAGACAATTAGGAAGGTTACAGGTCTCAGCTGTTTGTGACAGTGAAAGTATCCCGGAATAGATTTGCCTTGTGTCTTACTTCTGGACGCAAACCATGTGTCTGCCTGCTGTGGGTGATCCCAATGACCACATGTAGAGATTTGTGCATATTCATGTTTTTATTTTACAAGTCCCATACGTGATGTTTTATTTATGTGTGTTTTCAAGCCTTCTTGGTTTGATTTGTGACGGTGTGAGTTTTTGATGGCTGATGTTGTTTGTTTTCTTTCTTTGTTATATATATGTCGATGTAATCAGTGTTTTATTAGATTATTTTTGTGTGTTTAATTAGCTCGATAGCTAAGTAGAGGTCGCTCGATATTTATGCCAGTCAATTTGCGTGCGGACGGTCGCACTTTAGAGTCTGTGTAGTTATAGGTACAGATCAGGACTAGCGTTATAACTGAATTGTTTTTATCATTAATTATGTAAATATGTATATACTGGATCGATTACAAGTATGATTAACTATTCACCGCAGACATGTAGAGACACTTATCCAAGCGCATGCCAATGGGATTATGACATGGAAGCGAAGTTTGCGTCGACTCAGTTTAAATAAATATAATCATCCGAAGTCACTCCTAAGTCGTGTGTTTCGTTGTAAGGGCCGAGTCCCATGTGTATAAATCTTTGTGTTAATGATATGGAAATGTGTGCGGAACATATTTATTTTTATTTGCCATCAGGTTTTATGTTTTGTTATTTCGTAGCGTTAGTGAGTGATATTAATGTCTTAGAGTAATAAATCCATTTTACCCGATGTATTTCTCTTATTCACGAGATTTATGTACCCGTATTCCTGTCAATGCACCTATGGTATTTACCTCTTCGAGAGGTTAGATTAATTAGGTTTGCCCATTTGATTATCGAACGGTACCCAAGGGCTCTTCCGCGACTAGCCCGGGATATTTTGAAGAAAGGTACGGTACATTACGTGTCTGAGATCATTTGCAGATATATTCTTTTTTTAAATTCACCCGGCTTGCCAGTGCTGTTCACCCCGTATATATTGGATTTTCCAAAAACACATAAATATGTGTTTCTTTATTTTCAAAGGAGATTCCAAATACCAACGTTCATGCCTGTAACATCTTCAGTTTTGGGATATAAGTATCCTCATAAAAGGTATTCAACTTCCTTTTTCCCCATTTCACCTCCCTAAATGAGATTCTCCAAGAAACAAAAAAATAGTGTTTCTTCATTTTTAAAGGAGATTCCAAATACTGATTTTTACGTCGGTAAACGTTTAAGTTTTTAAGACACAGATATCCTCATTTAAAATATTCATCCCCCTTTTCACCCCATTAGCGACGGAATATCAAAAAATCCTTCCTTATGAGCACCTACCCCCCTAATATCAATGTATTCCCGAAATGTCATTTCTTTAAGTCCAGTCGTTTTGGCTCGGCGATGATGACTCAGTCAGTCAGTCAGTCAGTCAGTCAGGGAATGTTATTTTATATACATAATTATCTGAGATCTATGTTTTAGAAATATAGCCATCAAATCAGGCAATCTTTTATTTAGTCCAATTGCACACATTCTTGCCAGTAGTGTCCCATGAGTCAGTGCATTAGATTAAGGTCAGGAAACAAAATAATGTATTTCGTGTATACAAACGCCACGTACTAAGTAAATAGTTAGACTGTATTTATTTCATTAAGTTATACGAAGGAAAGAGAATGAATTATTTTGACATATGATAACTAAATATTCCTTTGACTACTATCTGTAGTTATGGAAGTACTGTAGGCCAACATAAAAGCTTGTTTAAGAATACATTGTTTTTATTGCTTTATTATAAATTCTTCCTTCAACTAGGGGCTTGCCAGAAGTCACAGAATATACAATAGAGTGAAAACTGATTTAAAAAGAAATAGTTCGTAAATTATTCGAAAAATTTAAATAAACTATTGTGAAATTGGATCTACAAAGTTAAACAATTCTTACAAAAATTAGTGAAGTTAACAACTACTAAAACATTTAAAAAGTTATACGAACAACTTAAGAAATAATTCCGAAAAAAACGGGCGAGTTGGCCGTGCGCGTAGAGGCGCGCGGCTGTGAGCTTGCATCCGGGAGATAGTAGGTTCGAGTCCCACTATCGGCAGCCCTGAAGATGGTTTTCCGTGGTTTCCCATTTTCACACCAGGCAAATGCTGGGGCTGTACCTTAATTAAGGCCACGGCCGCTTCCTTCCAACTCCTAGGCCTTTCCTCTCCCATCGTCGCCATAAGACCTATCTGTGTCGGTGCGACGTAAAGCCCCTAGCAAAAAATATTCCGAAAAAACTTCAAATATAAGTATTATTCGAACTTGTGGCCAGTTGATTTAATTCCGATGAGTTTAGATAATGATCAAAATGAGGATACATACCCAGAGATTTCAGCCCCAAGTTTACGAGTTCATCACTGCTGATCCCGAAGACTCTATGAACGTCTAACAAACTGGACGCCAGTATTACGTAAATATAATATACTCGGCCAGGTGCAATGCTGTGGGTATGCTTGCGCGTTAACTCCGCATATCGCCATCTCACTCTTATCACTGCCGTTACAGCATTAGTGTCTGGCTCCTTGGCTGAATTGTCACCATACAGCTTTTCTGTTCAGAGGGTCGCGGGTTCGGTTCCCGAATTGAACCTTAATTAGTTAGTTCCTTTGGCTCGGGGACTGGGGGTTTGTGGTGTCCTCAATATCCCTACAGCTCACACATCACACAAAACACTATCCTCCACCACAACAACACGCAGTTTCCTATACATGGCAGATGCCGTCCACAAAGGCCTTATAAAGGCTGCACACGGCTAGAAATATCAACATGAAGAAAGAAGGAAAAACAGCACTCATGCCGTTAGCTCCAGGAGCGAGGTTCTCTCTTTTCCCACTTATGTTCTAGACCAGGGGTTTCCAACTGGCTGCCTGTGGCCCACATGAGCCCCGACAGGCCAATTTTCGGTCCGCGAAAGCTATGTCATAAAAATATTTTTAGACATTTGAAGTAAGAACATCATGATGGCAAGCATAATTGGTGGCCATACAAATAATAGTGAAAAATGGAAGAGTATGTATAGGTACTTTTAAGGCAGAAACAGCTTCCAAGAAGGATATTCCAGGAATCTATATATCTCTATATATATAAAATAACTTGTCCTGACTGACTGTCTGACTGATTCATCATCGGCCAGCCAAAACTAATAGTCATAAAGAAATGAAATATTGGGGATATATTCATATTAACATGTAGGTGCTCGCAAAGGGAGGATTTTTGGATATACCGCTGCTAAGGGGGTGAAAAGGGGGGTGAAATTTTAAAATGAGTGTATCTATATCTCAAAACTTTTAAAGTTTACAGATGAAAAAATTGGTATTTAGGTTCTCCTTTGAAAATAATGAAACATGTATTTTTTTCCCGGAAAATCCCAATAGGAAGGGTGGAAAAGTGGTTGAATGCCTTTAATGAGGATACTTACATCTCAGAAACTGAAGATATTACAGACCTGAAAATTGGTATTTGGGATCTCCTTAAAAATAAAGAAACACGTACTTTTGTTTTTGGAAAATCCCATTAATGAGGGTGAAAAGGGGGTTGAATTTTTAAAATGAGTCTATCCACATCTCAAAACTTTGAAAGTTTACAGATGTAAAAATTGGTATTTAGAATCCCCTATAAAAATAAAGAAACATATATTTTTGTATTCGGAAAATCCCAATAGGAGGGGTGAAAAGGGTGAATAAGTAGTTGAATGCATTAAATGACGATAAATATATCTCAGAACAGAAGATATTACAGACCCGAAAATTGGTATTTGGGATCTCCTTTGAAAATAATGAAGCAGGTAATTCTTGTTTTCCGAAAATCCAATTAATGGGGGTTAAACAAGAGTGAGAAATTGGGGTGAATTTATAGAAAGACCATAGTATACCTCAGAAACGTAAAATGTTACAGACGTAAAAATTGGTATTTGGAATCTCTTGTAAAAGTTAAGAAACATCGGTGATTTGTTTTTGGAAACTCCGCTTAAGGAGAACTAAAAGGTGGGTGAAATTTAAAAATTAGCATTTCTACAATATCTCTCAAAAACTTAACATGTTACCGAAGGGAAAAATAGTATTTTTTATCTCTATTAAAATAAAGGAAAATGTATGTTTTTGTTTTCTGAAAAACCACTCGGGTGGAGGGGTAAAAGTGACTGAAAATGGGGTTGAATTCTTTCAATTAGGATATTGATATCTCAAAAGCTGAAGATGTTACAGACGTGAAATTTGGTATTTGGAATTTCCTTTAAAAGTAAAGAAATACGTATTTTTTGTTTTCGGAAATCCACCTAAAGGGGGGGGGGAATTGAAAAATGAATTGAATTATTTGTATGAAGATACTATTATCTCATAAACGAAAGATTTTGCAGAGGTGAAAATTGGTATTTGGAATCTGCTTTAAAATTAAAGAAACACGTATTGTCGGAAAATCCAATGAAAGGGGGGAGGTGAAAGAATTGAAAAATTAACTGAATTAATTGTATCAGGACACTTACATCTAATAAAAACAAAGTTGTTACAGACGTGAAAATTGGTATTTGGATCAAATTCAAAAACAAAGAAAAAAGCGTTTCGGGGAGAAATCATCTTGGGGGCGGGGGTGAAAAGGAGTTGAATTCCTTTTGTGAGGACACATGTCTCAAAAACTGAAAATGTTAGGGTCATGATAATTGGTATTTAGAAGATACTTTACTATTAAAGAAACAAGTATTTAAATGGGAAATTCACTTAAAGGGGGGTGGGGGGGAAGAGCGAAAGGAAGTGAAATAAGTGAATTCTTTTTATGGTGATACTTATATCCCAGATCTGAAAGTAACAGACGTGAACATTGGTATTTGGAATCTCCTTTAAACACAAGGAAACACGCCGCCTTTTTATGGGGGGAGGGGGGGGGTAAATCAATTTAACGGCCGTGGGGTGAAAAAAGATTTGAGCCCAATTGATTTTACTGTTCATAATATACTTATTATGATCATAAACTGGTCATTATTAATCTTTCCTGGGTTCGTTTTCAAGAACCATCTTTTCCTTTGGAGAACATAAAGTTAGATTACAGTAAAACACATTTGAAATAAACGATAGGAATGACATTGACCGTGCAGTTGTTCACCTCTATAATAAGGTCAATAATGCACGGAGGTATATCATTCGTATCGCCAGATATCTCGCGCACTTGCCTACGCGTGACGATGGTGGTCACGTTGTCAGCAATGACAATGGCAGCCAAGTAGCGGTCTTGCATCTTGCTGTGGTTTCCACACCGTCAATAATAACAATAATAATAATAATAATAATAATAATAATAATAATAATAATAATCATAATCATAATCATAATGATAATGATAATGATAATACCAAGGTTCTGGACCGCGCTGGAAACAGGTCCTTCCCGGGTAATGACTACGATTGCAGTCAAGCCGCGAGTTCAGTACCGCCAAGGCACCCAAGATGACACCACGCCGGATCTCCTGAAGGATTTGATCCATATTAAAAATGCTTATAGGAAAAATGGCAAAGATTTAGGGACAAACTGTCCGCGTGGAATACCTGGACCTAGCCCGGGAAGTACGAAATCGATTGCTTGACAGAAAGATTGAAAAATGGGAGGTACTTTGCCGTAATCTCTCAGAAAACGAGTCAGATCACGAATTTTGGCGGATTCTCTCAGAAAACGATTTGGATTAGGAATTTCGGCGGATTATATATACAATGTTAAGTATTCAATTAAAATTTCATTATAATACCGTAGCGAAGCACGGGTATCTTGCTAGTCATTAATAAACAAGGGGAGTGTGTATGCGAGGATCTTCAAAAGACAAAAGTATTCAGTCAGCAGTATGTAAAGACTGTTGGTTACAGGGATAATGTCCAGATAGAGAAGGTGACTAATACTAAAGAACTATTATAACTTACCTATGACAGCAATGACATTTACAGTAAGATACAAAAGTTGAAAACTAGAAAAGCAGCTGGAATTGATAAGGTTTCAGGGGATATACTTAAAGACATGGGTTGGGCTATAGTACCATACCTGAAGTACTTGTTTGATTGTTTGCATCAAGGAACTATACCAAATGAATGGAGAGTTACTATAGTACCCCTGTGTATATAGGAAAGGGTGATAGACATAAAGCTGAAAATTACAGGTCAGTCAGTTTGACATGCATTGCATGTAGGCTTTGGGAAATTTGCAAAATTAATAACTGGTTTGATAGAAGGCAGTTTGGGTTCAGGAAAGGTTATTCCACTGAGGCTCAACTTGTACGATTCCAGCAAGATATAGCAGATATACTGGATTCAGTCGGTCAATTGGACTGTATCGCGATTGACCTATCTAAGGCATTTGATAGGGTAGATCATGGGAGACTACTGGCAAAAAAGAGTGCAATTGGACTTATCAAAAGACTGACTGAATGGGTTGTTGCTCTGTTTCTAGAAAATAGAACTCAGAGAATTAGAGTAGGCGGAGCTTTATCTGCCCTGTAATAATTAAGAGAGGAATTCCTCAAGGCAGTATTTTTGGACAATTATGTTTTCTTAGATATATATCAATGATATGTGTAAAGAAGTGGAATCAGAGATAAGGCTTTTTGCAGATGATGTTTATCTGTACAGAGTAATAAATAAGTTACAAGATTGTGAGAAACTGCAAAATGACCTAGATAATGTGGTGAGATGGACACTAGGCAATGGTATGATGATAAACGGGGTTAAAAGTCAGGTTGTTAATTTCAAAATTAGGAAAAGACCTCTCAATTTTAATTACTGCGTTGATTGCGTGAAAGTTCCCTATGGGGATCGTTGTAAATACCTAGGTATTAATATAATGATCTTCATTGGGGTAATCACATAAATATGATTGTAAATAAAGGGTACAGATCTCTGCACATGGTTATGAGAGTATTTAGGGGTTGTAGTAAGGATGTAAAGGAGAGAGCACATTTGTCTCTGGTGAGAACCCAACTAGAGTATGATTCCAGTGTATGGGACCCTCATCAAGATTACTTAATTCAGGAAGTGGAAAAAATCCTAAGAAAGCAGCTCGATTTGTTCTGGGCGATTTCCGACAAAAGAGTAGGGTTACAAAAATGTTGCAAAGTTTGGGCTGGGAAGACTTGCGAGAAAGGCGACGAGCTGCTCGACTAAGTGGTATGTTCAGAGCTGTCAGTAGAGTGATGGCGTGGGAGGACATCAGTAGACGAATAAGTTTGAGTGGTGTCTTTAAAAGTAGGAAAAATCACAATATGAAGATAAAGTTGGAATTCAAGAGGACAAATTGGGGCAAATATTCGTTTATAGGAAGGGAAGTTAGGGATTGGAATAATTTACCAAGGGAGATGTTCAATAAATTTCCAATTTCTTTGCAATTATTTAAGAAAAGGCTAGGAAAACAACAGATGGGGAATCTGCCACATGGGCGACTGTCCTAAATGCAGATCAGAAGTGAGTGATTGATTGAAAATTTACGAAAAATAATTCATAGCTCGTTCAAAAATACTGTTTATTTTCACACCCACTATAGACCCGAGTGAGATCTAACTAATTCCTTAATATTATTTTCTGGTGTTATGTATTTAGTTGATCTAAACAGCGTATATTTGACTGATTTTAAAAATGTAATCCAAAATTTTGGGTGAAAATGAGCCCTCACAAATGTCATTGTTAGGTCTTAACTTTATAAAAATGGCTATGTGGTCCATTCGATATCTTGGACTTCATGCCAACCTCAGCCATGAAAATTTTATGCAACGAAGAATGCAATGAATGTGCCTACGAAAAGAATACTTTAATTTTCATTGGTGCAGAAGGCAGTTTTAGTTCTTCGTTCTTCTCTTGTTACCGGGCGAGTTGTCCGTGCGGTTAGGGGCTCGCGGCTGTGAGCTTGCATCCGAGAGATAGTCGGTTCGAACCCCACTGTCTGCAGACCTGAAGAAGGTTTTCCGTGGTTTTCCATTTTCATACCAGGTAATTGCTGGGGCTGTACCTTAATTAACGTCACGACCGCTTCCTTCCCCCCTCCTCGACCATTCCTCCCCCACCGTCGCCATAAGACCTATCTGTGTCAGTACAACGTAAAGCACATTGTAAAGAAAATCTTCTCTCGTTGGTAGCACTAGCTGGTACACAGTGTTGAACTTTCTAAGAAATTTTAAGGAAAGTATCCCTCGAGGTACACTTTAGGCTCTTGCAACTGAATATCAATGTACACTTCATAACGAAGATTTTTGAATTTGCACCAGACCAAGAAAAGTCTTCACATTTTCTTAAATTGCTATACAGTGAAAAATTCCCAAACATAAGACAATTTACCACTGTTCTGTTCACAAAATTTTATGGGACCGATGACCTAGATGTTAGACCCATTTAAACAACAAGCATCACCATCACTGCATCAGAATTTTATGAAAACTGGCCTATTAATAATAAGGCCCTCGAACCTTGGAAACCCCTGCTCTAGACGGTTCGATGTAGTGATCAAAGTTGCCTATGGGAAATTCTGTTTTGACGGCGGATGTATGGTATTGACGGCAGGAAACAGGGAGTAATTATTTCCGCTTGATGATGACGTATTGCAGTCACAAGGTGGTGGATCTGAGAAATTTTATCCAGACTGACAGTGATCTTGGAACCGGTGGAACATCCCTTATTCTTTGGCCTTACAGCGCAGTACCCTCCGCCTCAATCTCAGTGGGACATGCGAAATTCATGCCTGACAAAACAGCAATGACAGAGGCATACTTTTTCTGCATCCAGTTCCCTAATTCCCTTGTTCCAGAAAGATATGCCCTTAAATTTAGCACTACTCTTTAGAGAAATGAGTCATTAAGAATACAAGTGATCTGCTATATTTATTTACGGCTTCCCTAGACCTTCTCTCTCACCAAGCTCGATAGCTGCAGTCGCTCTTGTGCGGCCAGTATCCAGTATTCGGGAGATAGTAGGTTCGAACCCCACTGTCGGCAGCCCTGAAAATGGTTTTCCGTGGTTTCCCATTTTCACACCAGGAAAATGCTGGGGCTGTACCTTAATTAAGGCCACGGCCGCTTCCTTCCCACTTCTAGCCCTTTCCTGTCCCATCGTCGACGTAAGACCTATCTGTGTCGGTGCGACGTAAAGCAGCTAGCAAAAAAAAAGACCTTCTCTCGTAAGGTCAAGCTGACACAAGATGACACAATATTTGTAATTGTTAGGGTAGGGTGGGGCTATTTGAATCATCGGGTTATTCGGATCAAAATAAGAATTCTGTCTATTGCGCACTCAGGAATTGCATGCCAGGAGTCATTGAGAGCCAAACGTCTGCGGGTTGGGGTCTGACTTCAACAACGAGTTAACTATACCAATACATCTATCACCATATTCTACCACTTCTTGCTTATTAAACTGAGGTAGGAGACAGTTGTTGGTAATTTATCTTGACGTAATACTGGAGATCCAATATTTAAGACATTGTATTCACTCTATTGAGAATAATTTAGTGGCTTGTTTGTAGGCGTGGTAAGCGGGCCTCACACGCCACCCATCATGACAACTAGCACATTCTATTGGCATGATTATGAACTGTTAACATTTTAGTAGAATGTTTTAGATGGGGCTATTTGAATCATCTTTCGCGGGCTATTTGATTCAATATGTTTTCAACGTGATATATGTGTTCCATATGGATATAATGGTTTCTTTTACTTTAGTCCTTAATGAAACGACACACTAACAACACTATCTCCCGCATAACATGTTCTTAAGTGAGCTTAAATTATCTGTAAGTGTTTTTACGGAAAAGTCGTGGAAAAACAGTAATTATGCTTGTTACGCATCACTTTTGTTTAGATAACATTCTTTAACACCGCCTGTATGAATAATATAATATACTAGCAAGATACCCCTGCTTCGCTACGGTATTATAATGACATTCATAATTGAATGCTTAACGTTTTATATAATCGCCCGAACTTCGCGTACTAACTCGTTTCCTGAGAGAATCCGCTAAAATTCGTGATCTGACTCTTTTTCTGAGAGATTACGGCAAAGTTCCTCCCATTTTTCAATTTTCCCTTCCAGCAATCGATTTCGTACTTCCCGGGCTAGGTCCAGGTATTCCACCCGGTCAGATGGGCCCCTGATTCTTTGCCATCTTTTCCTATAAGCACTTTTAATATGGACCAAATCCTTGAGGAAATCCGGCGTGGTGTCGTCTTGTGTGCCTTGGCGGTACTGAACCCGCGACCGCACTGCAATCGTAGTCATTACCCGGCCAGGACCCGTTTCCAGCGCGGTCCGCACACTTTGATGACGGTCCAGAACATTATTATTATTATTATTATTATTATTACCGGGCGAGTTGGCCGTGCGCGTAGAGGCGCGCGGCTGTGAGCTTGCATCCGGGAGATAGTAGGTTCGAATCCCACTATCGGCAGCCCTGAAAATGGTTTTCCGTGGTTTCCCATTTTCACACCAGGCAAATGCTGGGGCTGTACCTTAATTAAGGCCACGGCCGCTTCCTTCCAACTCCCCAGCCTTTCCTATCCCATCGTCGCCATAAGACCTATCTGTGTCGGTGCGACGTAAAGCCCCTAGCAAAAAAAAACAAAAAAAAAAAACAATATTATTATTATTGATGGTCTGGAACCCACAGCAAGATGCAAGACCGCTACTTGACGGTAAATTACATCTGCTGCCATTTTCATTGCTGACAATGTGACCAGCACCATCGTCGCGCGTAGGCAAGTGCGCGAGATTTCTGGCGACACGAATGATATACTTTCGTGCATTATTGACCTTATTATAGAGGTGAACAACTGCACGGTCAATTACATTCCTATCGTTTATTTCAAATGTGTTTAAATTTTTATTTATATGCCAAGAGATTCTACTGTAATCTAACTGTTCTCCAGAGGAAAAGAAGGCTCTTGAAAACGAACCCAGGGAAGATTTAAAATGATCGGTTCATGATCAGCATAAGTACATTATGAACAGTAAAATCAATTGGTTTCAACTCCCTTTTTCACCTCACCGCCGTTAAGTTGATTTACCCCCTCCCCCCCCCCCCCCGATAAAAAAAGAAGGCGGGTTTCCTTATGTTTAAAGGAGATCAAAATACCAACGTTCACGTCTGTTACCTTCAGTTCTGAGATATAAGTACCTCCATACAAAGAATTCACTTTTTTTCACTTCCTTTCATACTCCCACCGCCCTTAAGTGAATTTCCCGTTAAAAATACTTGCTTTTTTAATAGTAAAGGATCTTCTAAATAGCAATTATCACGACTCTAACATCTTCAGTTTTTGAGATATGTGACCTCATAAAAGGAATTCAACTCCTTTTCACCCCCGCCCCCAAGATGATTTCCCCCCAAAACGCTATATCTTTTTTTTAAAATGAGATCCCAACACCAATTTTCACATCTGTAACAACTTTAGTTTTTATTAGATGTAAGTACTATTAATTCAATTAATTTTTCTATTCATTCATCTACCCCCCCCCCCCCCCGCACCTCGTGGATTTTCCGAGAAAACGTGTTTCTTTAATTTTAAAGCAGATTCCAAATACCAATTTTCATGTCTTCAAAATCTTTCGTTTTTGAAATAATAGTATTCTCATACAAATAATTCAAATAATTTTTCAATTTCCCTCCTCCCCCCCTTTATTTGGATTTCTGAAAACAAAAAATACGTATTCCTTTATTTTTAAAGGAAATTCCAAATACCAAATGTCACGTCTGTAACATCTTCAGCTTTTGAGATATCAGTATCCTAATTAAAATAATTCAACCCCATTTTCAGTCATTTTTACCCCTCCACCCAACTGGTTTTTCAGTAGACAAAGAATACACGTTTCTTTATTTTTAATAGAGATAAATAAATACTATTTCTCACTTCTTTAACATGTTATTTTTTTGAGATATACTGTAGAAATGCTCATTTTGAAACTTCACCACCTTAAGTGGAGATTCCAAAAACAAATCACCTATGTTTCTTCACATTTACAGGATTTTCCAAATACCAATTTTTACGTCTGTAACATTTTACGTTTCTGAGATATACTCAGTCTTTCTAAAAATTAACCCCAATTTGTCACTCCTGTTGAACCCCCATTAATTGGATTTTCCAAAAACAAAAAAATCCTGTTTCTTTATTTTCAAAGCAGATCCCAAATACCAATTTTCAGGTCTGTAATACGTGTTTATTTTTACAGGAGATTCTAAATACCAATTTTTACATCTGTAAACATTTAAAGTGTTGAGATATAGATACACTCATTTTAAAATTTCACTCCCCATTCCACCCCCTTAGCGAGGGAATATCCAAAAATCCTCTCTTAGCGAGCACCTACATGTTAATATGAATGTATCCCCAAAATTTCATTTCTTGATGTCCAATAGTTTTGGCTCGGCGATGATGAATCTGTCAATCAGTCAGGACAAGTTATTTTATACATATAGACTAGCAGTTACCCGCGGCTTCGCTCGCGTGGATTTCGTAATTAGATCAAAGTAATCGATCCTCGGCATTGTACTAAGACATTATCAGAAAATTCATAAAGTATAAAAACTCACCCAAAAATTGAGTTTACATTTAGCCCAGGAATTCTTTGTAAACCCTGTTTGTGGTATTACCTTTTGGGGCTAAGACGACCATGCGACATAGAATTGTACATGTGAGAAACGGTTCTCTCAAGTTGAAAAAATAAATACATGTTTATTTTTAAAGGATATTACAAATACCCATTCTCACATCTATGACATCTTCAGTTCTTGAGATATACATAAGTATCCCCATAAAAAGAATTCAATCCCTTGATCAGTCCTTCCCCCACCTGATCTAAGTGTATTTTCCGAAAACAAAAATACATGTTCCTTTATTTTTAAAGGAGATTCCAAATACCAATTTCCTCGCCTGTAACATCTTCAGTTTCTAAGATATAAGTATCCTCTTAAAAAAGCAATTCAACTATTTTTCACTTACTTTCACCCCCTGGTAAGTGCCTTCTCCTAAAACAAAAACGTACAGGTTCCTGTATTTTTAAAGAACTTTCCAAATACCAAGTTTCTTGTCTCTAAAATGTGAAATTTTTGACATATAATGTAGATATAGCGGTACTCATTTTAAAAATTCACCCGCTTTTCCAATTCTTTTCAGCCCCGGTACTGGATTTTCCGGAAAACAGAAAAACGCGTGTTTCATTATTTTTAAAGGAGATACAAATACCAGAGTCCATGTCTGTACGTCTGTAACACCT
Source organism: Anabrus simplex (assembly GCF_040414725.1). Taxonomy (NCBI): domain Eukaryota; kingdom Metazoa; phylum Arthropoda; class Insecta; order Orthoptera; family Tettigoniidae; genus Anabrus; species Anabrus simplex. The sequence continues at coordinate 40,919,350 of NC_090266.1, read as the reverse complement.
TTAGTTTTTGAGATAAATGAATACTAATACGAATAATTCTTCTTCTTTTTCTTCACTTCTTTCCACCCTTCTCCGCCTTAAGTGCACTTACCGAAAAATATGTGTTTTTTTATTTTGAAAGGAAATTCAAAATACCAACTTTCACGTTTGTAACAGCTTCAGGTTTTAAGATAAATTATCCTCATAAACTTATTTCAACTCCTTACTTACTTATTTTCAATCCCACACCCCTTACGTCGATTTACCGAAAAAACAAATGCGTGTTTCTTCATCTTTAAAGGAGATTCCAAATACTAATTTTCACGCCTGTACCATCTTCACTTTTTGATATATAAGTAAACTCATAAAAGTAATTCAACGGCATTTTAACCCCCCTTCCTACCCGTTAAATTGATTGCCCCCTCACCAAAATTACGCGTTTCTTCATTTTAAAAAGAGATTCCGAATACAAATTTTCACGCCTTTAACATATTTAGTTTTTGAGATATAAGTATTCTCGCACAGAGAATTCAACTAATTTTTCAATTCATTCACCCCCCTTAAATGCATTTTCCGAAGACAAAAGTACACGTGATTCCTTACTTTGAAAGAATATTCCAAATACAAATGTTCAAGCCTCTACATGTTCAGTTTTTAAAATATAAGTATCCTCATAAAAGAAATTCAACACATTTTTCACCCAAGCCCGTTGCGTCCTCCCCTCCAAAAATGCGTGTTTATTTGCTTCTTAAGGCGATTCAAACACAAATGTTCACGCGTGTAAACTTAAGTTTCTGAAATATAAGCATCTTCATAAAATGAATAACATGTTTCACTTCCTTTCACCCTCCGCCCTTAAGTGAATTATCCGCAAAAACCTGTTTCTTTATTTAAAAAGGAACTTCCAAATGCCAATTATCAGTTTTGAAATATATGTATCCTCATAAAAAGGAATTAAACTCCCTTTTCACCGCCCCCGTCCCCAAGGTGATCCCCCCTTCAAAATGCGTGTATCTTTATTTTTAAAGGAGATTCCAAATTCCAATTTTCACGATGGTAACATCTTTAGTTTTTGAGATATAAGTATCCTCATACAAAGAATTCAAGTAATTTTTCAATTAATTTGCACCCACTCACCCCCTTAAGTGGATTTTCCAAAGACAAAAGATTACGTGTTTCTTTACTTTGAAAGAAAATTCCAAATACAAATTTTCATGTCTGTAACATCTTCAGTTTTTGAGAAAGAAGTATCCTAATGAAAAGAATTCAACTCCTTTTTCACTCCACCGCCGCCCGTTAAGTTGGTTTCGCCCCACACAAAATATGCGTATTTCTTTATTTCAAATGTGTTTAAATTTGTATTTATATTCCAGGAGATTCTAGTGTAATCTAACTTTATGTGCTCTAAAGGAATATATGGTTCTTGAAAACGAACACAGGAAAGATTAAAACTGATCAGTGTATGATCAGAAAAAGTACATTACGAATAGTAAAATCAATTGGTCTCAACACCTTTTTCACCCCACTGCCGTTAACTTGATTTACCCCCCCCAAAAAAAGATGGGGTGTTTCCTTGAATTTAAAGGAGAATCCAAATACCAATGTTCAAGTCTGTTACCTTCAGTTCTGAGATATAAGTATGCCCATATAACGAATTCACTTCTTTAACTTCCTTTCACACTCCCCCCCCCCCCCCATGTGTATTTCCAGTTATATATACTTGTCACTTTAATAGTAAGGGATCTTCTAAATACCAATTACCACCACTCTAACATCTTCAGATTTTGAGATATGTGTCCTCCTAAAAGGAATTCAACTCCTTTTCACCCCCGCCCCCCAAGATGATTTCCCCCCACAAACGCTATTTCTTTTTTAAAGGAGATCCAAATACCAATTATCAAGTCTGTAACAACTTTAGTTTTAATTAGATGTAAGTATCCTCATACAAATAATTCAATAAATTTTTTAATTCTTCCTTCTCCCCCCCCCCCCTTCATTGGATTTTCCGAGAATACGTGTTCCTTTAATTTTAAAGCAGATTTCAAATACCAATTTGCACGTCTGCAAAATCTGTCGTTTTTGAGATAATAGTACGCTCATACAAATAATTCAATTAATTTTTTTAATTTCCCTCCTCCCTTTAGGTGGATTTCCGAAAAGGAAACATGTATTCTTTTATTTTTAAAGGAAATACCAAATTTCAGGTCTGTAACATCTTCAGCATTTGAGATATAGTATCCTAATTAAAAGAATTCAATCCCATTTTCAGCCACTTTTACCCCACCACCCAAATGGTTTTTCAGAAAACAAAAAATACATATTTCTTTATTTTCAATAGAGATAAAAATACTATTTTTCACCTCGGCAACATGTTAAAATTTTGAGACATACTGCAGAAATGCTCATTTTAAAATTTCACCCCCTTTTGAGTTCCCCTTAAGTGGAGTTTCCAAAAACTAATCACCTATGTTTCTTTACTTTTACAGGAGATTCCAAATACCAATTTTTACGTCTGTAACATTTTACGTTTCTGAGATATTCTGTAGATATTGTCTTTCTAAAAATTCACCCCAATTTCTCAGTCCTGTTTAACCCCCATTAATTGGAATTTCCACAAACAAAAATTACCTGTTTCATTATTTTCAAAGGAGATCCCAAATACCAATTTTCGGGTCTGTAATATCTTCTGTTCCTGCGATATATTTATCGTCATTTACGGCATTCAACCACTCTTTCACCCTTTTCACCCCTCGTATTGGGAATTTCCGAATGCAAACAAATATATGTTTATTTTTATAATGGATTCTAAATACCAATTTTTATATCTTTACACTTCAAAAGTTCTGAGATATATATATATATATATATATATATACACTTATTTTAAAAAAACACCCCTTTTCACCCTCCCATTAATTGGATTTTCCAAAAACAAAAAATACGTGTTTCTTTATTTTTAAAGGAGATCCCAAATACCAATTTTCAGGTCTGTAATATCTTCAGTTTCTGAAATATAAGTATCCTCATAAAGGCATTCAACCCCTTTTTCACCCCTCCTATTGAGATTTTCCGAAAACAAAAAAATTGTGTTTCCTTATTTTTAAATAAGATTCTAAATACCAATTTTTAAATCTGTAAACTTTTAAAGTTTTGAGATATAGATACACTCATTTTAAAATTTCACCCCCTTTTTAACCCCTTAGCAACGGTATATCCAAAAAATCCTCTCTCTGCGAGCACCTACATGTTAATATGAATGTACCCCCAAATTTCATTCCTTTATGTCTATTAGTTTTGGCTGGACGATGATGAATCAGTCAGTGAGTCAGTGAGTCAGTCAGTCAGTCAGTCAGTCAGAACAAGTTTATATATATAGATTAGTACCCCTTATTGTTTCTTACATGGTGAGAAAATCATGATCTCAATGAGCTATCTGAATCAATAGGAAATTCAGGACCGTTTACGTCTCCTACTGATGAAGTCAGTACAATTACAAACAAAATGCTCCCATTGCACACCCCTCTGATGCACTGCAACCCTCAAAACGAGGACGGTGTTCAGATAGTATTTGGTCTGAAGCTAGGCCTCTCAAGGTGCATGCGCCTGGTGTATGCACTGTGCACAGTGCTAAAGACGACTTCGCTTGGTTGCCCAGAGTGCAGACCCCCACTCCTCATTTTTGGAGCAATAGCGGTTCTCTCTCTCTTTCCCCACGCCTGTCTCGCTCGCTCCCGCTGTCTCCTTCTTCCTCACTTGCACCGTAGCGCTCCAAATTCCAGCCGATTTGAGCCGAGCTTAGCCGAGTAGCCCAGAGACGAAGTGTTGATACGAGCCGAGCCGAGTGGAACCGATGCACAGTGCACGGAGCTCTTGCGCCTCGATTTGCACGCGTGAGATTTTGAGAGTTTGAGGGGGCCTGGTCTAAACCATTATTATAATTCAGCGTGTAGGTTCTGTATGACGCTGTATTTGGAGTCAGAATGATTCAAGATAGGCGACTGGGCATGTTGTGAGAAGTGTGAAATTGTTACCGTGAGGCTGGTGTTGGAGTTGATGAACGAAAGCAGTTTTCTTGCGGATAAAATTTTTTTTTGATCTCGGAATGGCAGGAAAAAGCTTATGTAGAGAAACTTATTTTTCAGTGTGTTTATGTTACTAGTCGTGCGCACCTAAAGTGCTAGAAACTGAGTGATCCAATTAGCCCCCTCTGGGATCCTATTTACCCCGCAATATTTTAAAAGTCAGCTTTGTAATAGGTGTAATTTAAATGTTTTTGCTTGTAAATAAATCGATTCTTCGCTCTAATTATTGCATCATTTGTTGCCCGAAACTAAACAGTACTAGAATGTACTGTATTTTGCCATCACAGATAATTTTTTCTCACATGCACTTCCGTTCATTTAAGTCTGAAATGATTCGAAAAGCCCCACCCTACCGTAGATAAATCGAGGGAAAAGCTCTAGATTTTCTTATTTCTGACCCTGTTATTTTCCCCTCTGAGAGAGATTTAAAAAGTTTCAGAATCAGAGGACTACCACTGATGTTGGTTAATGATACTCGCAGCAGTAAATGGCAGACGCGCTATTGTCGAGTTTCCTATCATTCCGTAGTATTGTGATCGTTCGGTGAGTTCAACTATGTGCTCATCGCACTGACACGACTGTCTCGGATAGAGATACATGATGAGAATCGCAGACAACTGATTGATTACGTAGGATATTAAAGCAGTCGTCTGAAACGTGTGGTAAATATCAGGCAAATGATCACAAATTTCAAACAAGAATAGCAACACTCGATGCAGCAAGTCTAGAAAATGGTAAAGGTTGATGATGTGGTGTAGCCATGAGGATGATTAATTAATTAATTAACTAAATAATTAATTTATTCATCCTAGCAAGGTTAAGGCCAGGTGGTCTTATCTTAAATCTAACCAGTTTAATGCGTTATTTACACCAAGTTTTTCACAACTACAGTATTGTAACCGTCCAGGCTTCTCCAGTCATACTTTTACACAATATCACTCGATATCAAGATTATCCGCCATCGGTAATTATTTATATGACATATTTACTCAACTTTAATCATTTGTAAATAAGGTTTTTGGAATCATATTGTATATATTATAACATAATTTATTATTTAACTTATTATATTATGTAGGATATGAATTCATTATGTACTGTAAATATGGTCAATGTTGAGACAGAGTTGTTGTCATTTCATCTCATACTTTTTTTTTTTTTTTTTTTTTGCTATTTGCTTTACGTCGCACCGACACAGATATGTCTTACGGCGACGAAAAGTTATTCTTGAAGCGGGGAAGTTGGATGAGTCACTTGGTTATACTCATGAGTAAAATGCACTACACAGCTATCCGCGTGTAAGGCTAGCAAGCTTGGTTTCTACATCATCGCCACGGCTACTGGACTTGTTAAGAATGAAGAGAGGGAGATGGTAATGCGATATACGAATCAGATGCTTCGTTGTATAGAGATTTTATATTGAGCTGCTATCACGGGTGGGGAGAGCCCGGTGATATATTATCTAACGCGGAGCAATCCTCGACTCAGATATATCACTACCAGAACGTCAACTACTTTATTGAATTTTGAGACAGTGAGTGCTCGCTTCGAGACAGTTATTTTCGTGCAGTGTGTTGTCGCTTCAACATAGTACTTAGCTGCTGTGATGCTGTCGGATCTGCGTGAGACGAAACAAGCTTACGGCTTGTGAGATATTCAGTAATTATTCTGGACGAAAAACTACGTTTAGTTCAAGTCCATGGCATTTGGTACAAGTTTGTATAGTATCAGTAGATTAGCTAAGTTCGATTGAGATTTCTGCTAACATGGAAAAATTCATATCTCTGAATTTTCTCCTCCTACGATCAACGATGATCAATTTTCACAAGTATAGGGCCAATGTCTAATTTAAAGACTAAGCAATTAGGGAGTGCTTGTCCAGATAGCCCAAATCACATCACAGAAGGAAGGAAGGATGTCCATGGAGCCAATTCTACAACGAGAAGAGGGGAACGTGTAACCACGGAAAATAGATGACCTCAACGGAAGCTGCAATTGGTGAGCTTCAATTAGATAAAGCAAGCAACAGTTAATTTCAGTAACGTAAATTCTTAAATCCCTCCACACTTAAAGGAACTTTTCCGATTCATCTCATTTGTTTGTACAATAAATTCATTTGTATTTTATATTGTGTTAATTTTCTTTCTTAAGCGATACTTAATGCTTAATTATTTAAAATCCTACCCCTGTGATTTAAGTATAAGTCTCTATGCTAGTAAATATAAATTTTGCTTTACGGTTTTGTTTAAAACTGTAACGCTGGCGCCCAAACATTACATAGAGATGGGAAACCATGGAATGATAATTAATTCTATTTGCGTGGCAATTTGCGCTCATGCCACATATAGTTTATATTTATATTCATGTGTCCCCAGATATTAACTTTCGTCTCCTCTAATGTTAAGCTTAGGAGAGCGAAAAGTTGCAGTATGTACAAGAGTACGTTAAATAACGTGTTAACTGAAATAATTAACAGAACATTATATAAATAGACATGAATATTGTGTCTTACCTACTAGACAATTCAAAATGATTATGCATAGGTAAATATTAATTAATAATATAAAATAAGTAATTATTAAATTTCCAATTTCTTTTCATTCATTTAAGAAAAGGCTAGGAAAACAACAGATAGGGAATCTACCACCTGGGCGACTGCCCTAAATGCAGATCGGTAGTGACTGATTGATAATTAATACATACATACATTATCATTATAGACTGTTATGCCTTTCAGCGTTCAGTCTGCAAGCCTCTGTGAATTTACTAAACGTCGCCACAATCCTCGATTTGCAACTAGTGTTGTGGTCTCATTTAGTTCAATACCTCTTATCCTTAAATCGTTAGAAAGCGAGTCTAACCATCGTCGTCTTGGTCTACCTCTACTTCTCTCACCCTATATAAAAGTCCATTATTCTCCTAGGTAACCTATCCTCCTCCATTCGCCTCACATGACCCCACCACCGAAGCCGGTTTATGCGTACAGCTTCATCCATCGACTTCATTCCTAAATTAGCCTTTATCTCCTCATTCCGAGTACCCTCGTGCCATTGTTCCCACCTGTTTTTCCCAGCAATCATTCTTGCTACTTTCATGTCTGTTACTTCTAACTTATGAATAAGATATCCTGAGTCCACCCAGCTTTCGCTCCCGTAAAGCAAAGTTGGTCTGAAAACAGACCGATGTAAAGATAGTTTCGTCTGGGAGGTGACTTCCTTCTTTCAGAATACTGCTGATCGCAACTGCGAGCTCACTGCATTAGCTTTACTACACCTTGATTACATCTCACATCCTGGGAGAACACACAACCTAAATACTTGAAATTATCGACCTGTTCTAGCTTTGTATCACCAATCTGACATTCAATTCTGTTGAATTTCTTACCTACTGACATCAATTTAGTCTTCGAGAGGCTAATGTTCATACCATACTTATTGCACCTATTTTCAAGTTCCAAGATATTAGACTGCAGGCTTTCGGCACAGTCTGCCATTAAGACCAAGTCGTCAGCATAGGCCAAACTGCTTACTACATTTCCACCTAACTGAATCCCTCCCTGCCATTTTATACCTATCAGCAGATGATCCATGTAAACTATGAACAGCAAAGGTGAAAGATTACAGCCTTGTCTAACTCCTGTAAGTACCCTGAACCAAGAACTCATTTAACATCAATTCTCACTGAAGCCCAATTGTCAACATAAATGCCTTTGATTGATTTTAATAATCTACATTTAATTCCATAGTCCCCCAGTATGGCGAACATCTTTTCCCTCGGTACCCTGTCATACGCTTTCTCTACATCTACGAAACATAAACACAACTGCCTATTCCGCTCGTAGCATTTTTCAATTACCTGGCGCATACTGAATATCTGATCCTGACAGTATCTCTGTGGTATGAAACCACACTGGTTTTCATCCAACTTCCTCTCAACGACTGATCGCACCTTCCCTTCCAAGATGCCAGTGAATACTTTGCCTGGTATACTAATCAATGGGATACATCGATAGTTGTTGCGATCCTTCCTGTTTCCTTGCTTGTAGATAGGTGCAATTACTGCTTTTGTCCAATCTGAAGGTACCTTACCAACACTCCACGCTAATTTTACTACTCTATGAAGCCATTTCATCCCTGCCTTCCCACTATACTTCACCATTTCAGGTTTAATTTCATCTATTCCTGCTGCCTTATGACTATGGAGTTTATTTACTATCCTTTCCACTTCCTCAAGCATAATTTCACCAACATCATTTTCCTCCTCCCCATGAGCTTGGCTGTTTGCAACACCACCAGGATGATTTCCTTTTACATTGAGATGTTCAAAATATTCCCTCCACCTCTCCAGTGATTCCCTGGGATCTACCATGAGTTCACCTGAATTACTCAAAACACTGTTCATTTCCTTTTTCCCTCGCTTCCTAGGATTCTTTATTACTGTCCAGGAAGGTTTCCCTGCTGCTTGACCTAGCCTTTCCAGGTTATTGCCAAAATCTTCCCACGACTTCTTTCTGGATTCAACAACTATTTGTTTCGCTCTGTTTCTTTCATCTACGTACAAATCCCTGTCTGCCTCGGCCCTTGTTTGGAGCCATTTCTGATAAGCCTTCTTCTTTTTTACGTTTACAGGCTGCTCTCACTTCATCATTCCACCAAGATGTTCGCCTTTTCCCATCTTTACACACAGTTGTTCCTAGACATTCCCTTGCTGTTTCTACTACAGCATCCCTGTATGCCACCCATTCACTTTCTATATCCTGAACCTGCTTACTGTCTACTGTTCGAAACTTCTCACTAATCATATCCATGTACTTCTGTCTAATTTCCTCGTCCTGGAGATTTTCTACCCTTATTCGTTTGCAGACAGATTTCACTTTCTCTACCCTAGGCCTAGAGATACCTAGTTCACTACAGATCAGATAGTGGTCTGTATCATCGAAAAATCCCCGAAGAACTCTTACATTCCTAACAGATTTCCTGAATTTAAAGTCTGTTAAGATATAGTCTATTATGGATCTGGTACCCCTAGCCTCCCATGTGTAGCGGTGAATAACCTTATGCTTGAAGAATGTATTCGTAACAGCTAAACCCTTTTTTTGCTAGGGGCTTTACGTCGCACCGACACAGATAGGTCTTATGGCGACGATGGGATAGGAAAAGCCTAGGAGTTGGAAGGAAGCGGCCGTGGCCTTAATTAAGGTACAGCCCCAGCATTTGCCTGGTGTGAAAATGGGAAACCACGGAAAACCATTTTCAGGGCTGCCGATAGTGGGATTCGAACCTACTATCTCCCGGATGCAAGCTTACGAGCCGCGCGCCTCTACGCGCACGGCCAAATCGCCCGGTACAGCTAAACCCATACTAGCACAGAAGTCCAGCAAACACTTTCCATTCCCATTAGCTTCCATATCTTCCCCACATTTACCAATCACCCTTTCGTATCCTTCAGTTCTATTCCCAAATCTCGCATTGAAATCGCCCATTAGCACTATTCTATCCTTGCTGTTGACCCTGACCACGATGTCACTCAATGCTTCATAAAACTTGTCAACTTCATCCTCATCTGCACCCTCACATGGTGAATACACGGACACAATTCTTGTCCTAATTCCTCCCACTGACAAATCTACCCACATCATTCGCTCATTTACGTGCCTAACAGAAACTATGTTGCGTGCAATGGTATTCCTGATAAAGAGCCCTACCCCAGACTCTGCCCTTCCCTTTCTAACACCCGTCATGTACACCTTATAATCTCCTATCTCTTCCTTATTATCTCCCCTTACCCGAATATCACTTACTCCTAGCACATCCAGATGCATCCTCTTTGCTGATTCAGCCAGTTCTACCTTCTTTCTTCCATAATCCCCATTAATACAGCTCCCCATCGAATTCCATTTCGTTCGTCAAGTTGTTTCCAAGGAGTCCCTTGCCTGTCAAATGGGAGTGGGACTCCGTTGCTCCCATAGTTCCGAGGCTTGCTTAAAGTGTTCTGAGCTCGGTAAATTCATGAAGCAGGATGCTGCCCTACTTGCACATAGTCCAAGTGAGGATCTCTCCTTTAACGAGTTATGGATCACCGATGAATTGTATAGTCCTAGGCGCCTGAGCACAAGGAGGGCCATGACTCAGAATACGTCCGAGATGCCCACTCCCATTCCATAGCAACTGGTATCCCGACTCTCAGGACCACTTACTAGGCCACTAAGCCGTTGCCCATGGTTCACGAATTAGGACGTGACTACAGTAACCCACAAATATGAACCATAATTAATAACTCAATTATTTATATCTTACAAAACTAAAGTATGAATGAATGTGAATTTAACAGTTACAGAAATATGCACATAAGTGTAAAATAAAAATGATAATCATTAATAATCAATTTAAAATAAGCAATATGTAATTAATAACTACATTTTTATGATTAATTAGACTATAAGTATAACAAAAGAAACACATCTTTTTGAATCATGAATATACATGAATTTAACAAGTCCGCGAGTTACATTAGGACGATATCAAGGAGAAATACTTTGATTAGTAAGTTACGGTTAATAATTAATCATTCAGTTACACGGCAACCCGAAGGTGAAGTTTCAATCCCAGATGAGGTCAGTTATATTTGTGGGTGTTTCAATATAACGATTCTTTGTCATTGGCTTCTGGCACCTTGATAACACCCTTAGAGGATACTATCCTACACTCTAGCGTCCTTTAAATTATGCAACTACTGAAGTGGTGTGAATGAAATAATATCATCCTGTCATCTGAACTATATTTGAATACCTCGAATTCCCTCGGGTTTCGAAGTGCTCCCTCAAGATCAGGTTACAGAAAATGATCGAAAGACTCAATTAAACATTCTCTCACTTTGTCTGTTCAAATTTTTATAACATGCGGAAGGAATACTGTAGGTAAACTAACAGTGAATAACTTGAATGCATCCTTGGAGTCTAGTGGGCCAGAAGCCGTGAATACATAATCTCCTAAACCAAGCCCACCTACCTGAACTAACAGCTCATTTTACACACACGCCCTATGTCTGTTACTTGACACGTTACCGAAAGTATTAATTTACAGTCACATGTTGCATGCAATTTACTATCCAACTGGACCTTTTGAACATATCAAGTTACCACAAACGGAACTGAATAAGATCCTCTTGAAAGTAATATGAAGGCATTTTTAGTTATGTTGTCAAAAATTATTTTATACAACACATCTGAATCGCACAATAGCATGAAGCTCTTCAATTCTAAGACTTAACACCAAAATCTGCATTATGAAACTTCTCTCCCCCATAGAACTAATTCCGTTACACCAGTCCTGCTCTCGCCGGCCCCGTGGTGAAGGGGTAGTGTGCCTGCCTCTCATCCGGAGACCCCAGGTTCGATACCCGGCCAGATCAGGGATTTTTACCTGGATCTCAGGGCTGGTTCGAGGTCCACTCAGCCTAGAATTGATTAGAATTGAAGAGCTATCTCACGGTGAGTTAGCGTCCCCTGTCTAGAAAGCCAAGAATAACTGCCGAGAGAATTCGTCATGCTGACCACTCGACACCTCGTAATCTGCAGGCCTTCGGGCTGAACAGCGATCGCTTGGTAGGCCAAGGGCCTTGAAGGCTGTAGTAAGCATGTAAGCAACTGGGAATTATTCCCATAAATTTTCATCCAGTAGCGTATACGTGATTAGCTTAAAAATAATTTTGCACCGTCAGAGTCGAGAACTGCTCAGGGTAAATACATTTGCCTTATTGTTACTGACTGACGAACTTGACGCAGTTTTGCGTTACATCTACGTACGGAATGAGCAAAGACACAGCGTGTATCCTAAACATTTCACAAGGGTAGCAGTTAGGTCTCCACTAACATTCTGTCTGTAAATAGCTGTGAGAGTATCAGTGCTCCACTGACATTGTGTCGGTAACTGGCTCTATGAGTATCAGTCAGTGCTCCATTGACACTGTGTCGGTAACTAGCTCTAAGAGTATGAATTAGTGCTCCTGTAAGATTGTGACAGTGACTGGCTCTAAGAGCATCAGTTAGTGCTTTACTAAGAGTGTGGCGGTGACTGGCTCTAAGAGCTTCAGTTAGTGCTTCACTAACATTGTGACAGTGACTGGCTCTAAAAGCATCAGTTAGTGCTTCACTAACATTGTGACAGTGACTGGCTCTAAGAGCATCAGTTAGTGCTTTACTAAGAGTGTGGCGGTGACTGGCTCCAAGAGCTTCAGTTAGTGCTTCACTAACATTGTGACAGTGACTGGCTCTAAGAGCATCAGTTAGTGCTTCACTAACATTGTGACAGTGACTGGCTCTAAGAGCATCAGTTAGTGCTTCACTAACATTGTGACAGTGACTGGCTCTAAGAGCATCAGTTAGTGCTTCACTAACATTGTGACAGTGACTGGCTCTAAGAGCATCAGTTAGTGCTTCACTAAGAGTGTGGCGGTGACTGGCTCTAAGAGCATCAGTTAGTGCTTTACTAAGAGTGTGGCGGTGACTGGCTCTAAGAGCATCAGTTAGTGCTTCACTAACATTGTGACAGTGACTGGCTCTAAGAGCATCAGTTAGTGCTTTACTAAGAGTGTGGCGGTGACTGGCTCTAAGAGCATCAGTTAGTGCTTCACTAACATTGTGACAGTGACTGGCTCTAAGAGCATCAGTTAGTGCTTTACTAAGAGTGTGGCGGTGACTGGCTCTAAGAGCATCAGTTAGTGCTTCACTAAGAGTGTGGCGGTGACTGGCTCTAAGAGCATCAGTTAGTGCTTCACTAACATTGTGACAGTGACTGGCTCTAAGAGCATCAGTTAGTGCTTTACTAAGAGTGTGGCGGTGACTGGCTCTAAGAGCATCAGTTAGTGCTTCACTAACATTGTGACAGTGACTGGCTCTAAGAGCATCAGTTAGTGCTTTACTAAGAGTGTGGCGGTGACTGGCTCTAAGAGCATCAGTTAGTGCTTCACTAACATTGTGACAGTGACTGGCTCTAAGAGCATCAGTTAGTGCTTTACTAAGAGTGTGGCGGTGACTGGCTCTAAGAGCATCAGTTAGTGCTTCACTAACATTGTGACAGTGACTGGCTCTAACGGCATAGATTAGTGCTCCACTAACATTGTGGTAGTGACTGTTGCTAAGAGTATCAGTTAAAGCTCCAGTAAGATTGTGCCAGTGACAGGCTCTAAGAGCATCAGTTAGTGCTCCAGTCAGGTTGTGGCTCCGATCGGCTCAAAACTGTGACTGGCACAAGAACAAGTAAAGCGTTCCACCTGGATTATTTCTGTGGCTAGCTCCAAGAACGCTAAACGCTAAACCTCGCCACTGGCGGGACGGATCGATACGTGCTGAGCGTGATTCATAACATCCGGCCTCTGCCTCCCGCACACCAGACAGCACCTGACAAGTACTCCTGTAGCGAATTTTGGAAATATGACATTCTGACGTTCAGGCAATATTCTAGCGAATCTTCACAGATACGTAGTCCAAACGCCATCAACAGCAGTAGCTATACTATCTGTCACTGGCGGCTCACTGAAAATAGCCGCCTCCCTGCTAGAGTTGCTTTCCTTTTTGCTAACGGTCTTACGTCGCACCGACTTGGACACGTTTATGGCAATATTTCATTGGCATAGAAAAAGAAGTAACTGCGGCCTTAAATAAAGTGAAGTCTCGTCGCATGCGTGGTGCGAAATAGGGGAACCACGGAAAACCATGTTGAATATTGCCGTAAGTGGGATTGGAAGCCTCTACCTCTTGATTGCAAGCTGTCAGCTACGCGACAGGTACCATGCAGCTAAATTTGCCGGTGAACTTCAGTTTAATTCCGGATCGGCAATATTAGGTCATCCAAAGTCTAGGACTAGCGATTCCTTCTCCCTCATTCTACAATATTAGGTCATTTAAGGTCTAGGACTAGCGATTCCTTCTCCCTCATTCTACAATATTAGGTCATCTAAGGTCTACCAATAGGGATTCCTTTCTCTCTCATTTTACAATATTAGCTCATCCAAGGTCTAGGACTAGCGATTCCTTCTCCCTCATTCTACAATATTAGGTTATTTAAGGTCTACGACTAGCGATTCCTTCTCCCTCATTCTACAATATTAGGTCATCTAAGGTCTACCAATAGGGATTCCTTTCTCCCTCATTTTACAATATTAGCTCATCCAAGGTCTAGGACTAGCGATTCCTTCTCCCTCATTCTACAATATTAGGTCATCTAAGGTCTTGGAACAGGGATTCCGCTCTCCCTCATTTTACAATATTAGGTCATCTAAGGTCTAAAAATAGGGATTCCTCTCACCCTCATTCTACAATATTAGGTCATCTAAGGTCTATAAATAGGGATTCCTTTCTCGCTCATTCTACAATATTAGGTCATCTAAGTCTAGGATTACCGGGCGAGTTGGCCGTGCGCGTAGAGGCGCGCGGCTGTGAGCTTGCATCCGGGAGATAGTAGGTTCGAATCCCACTATCGGCAGCCCTGAAAATGGTTTTCCGTGGTTTCCAATTTTCACACCAGGCAAATGCTGGGGCTGTACCTTAATTAAGGCCACGGCCGCTTCCTTCCAACAACTAGACATTTCCTATCCCATCGTCGCCATAAGACCTATCTGTGTCGGCGCGACGTAAAGCCCCTAGCAAAAAAAGTCTAGGATTAGGGATTCGTCTCTCCCTCATTTTACACTATTAGGTCATCTAAGGTCTAGGACTAGCGATTCCTCTCTCCCTCATTCTGGAATATTAGCTCATCGAAGGTCTACGACTAGGGATTAATCTCTCCCTCATTTAAAAATTTTAGGTCATCTAAGGTCCAGGACTATTGATTCCTCTCTCCCTCATTCTACAATATTACGTCATCTAGGGTCCAGGACTAGGGATTCTTCTCTCCCTCATTCTACAATATTAGGTCATCTAGGGTCCAGGACTAGGGATTCCTCTCTCCCTCATTCTACAATATTAGGTCATCTAAGGTCTAGGACTAGGGATTCCTCTCTCCCTCATTCTACAATATTAGGTCATCTAAGGTCTAGGACTAGGGATTCCTCTCTCTCTCATTCTACAATATTAGGTCATCTAAGGTCCAGGACTAGGGATTCCTCTCTCTCTCATTCTACAATATGAGGTCATCTAAGGTCCAGGACTAGGGATTCCTCTCTCTCTCATTCTACAATATGAGGTCATCCAAGGTCCAGGACTAGGGATTCCTCTCGCCCTCATTCTACAATATTAGGTCATCTAAGGTCGAGGACTAGGGATTCCTCTCTCCCTCATTCTACAATATTAGGTCATCTAGGGTCCAGGACTAGGGATTCCTCTCTCCCTCATTCTACAATATTAGGTCATCTAAGGTCGAGGACTAGGGATTCCTCTCTCCCTCATTCTACAATATTAGGTCATCTAAGGTCTAGGACTAGGGATTCCTCTCTCTCTCATTCTACAATATGAGGTCATCCAAGGTCCAGGACTAGGGATTCTTCTCGCCCTCATTCTACAATATTAGGTCATCTAAGGTCGAGGACTATTCCTCTCGCCCTCATTCTACAATATTAGGTCATCTAAGGTCGAGGACTAGGGATTCCTCTCTCCCTCATTCTACATTATTAGGTCATCTAAGGTCGAGGACTAGGGATTCCTCTCTCCCTCATTCTACAATATTAGGTCATCTAGGGTCCAGGACTAGGGATTCCTCTCGCCCTCATTCTACTATATCAGGTCATCTAAGGTCCCGGAGTAGGGATTCCTCTCTCTCCCTCATTCTATAATATTAGGTCATCCGAAGCCTAGGACGAGAGATTCCTTTCTCTCTCAATCTGCAATATCAGGTTATTGAAGGTTTCTTCGTGGAATGAACAAGTTTTTCCATCTCATTTCAATAGTAATCTTATTACCTTCCTAATGACGGCTGACATCAGAACCACCACCACCACTAGCGCCAAATTAACTCATTGCCATGATGAACGAACATCATTTCCAAGACAGCGATGCCCGTCCTTGATGGACTTAATCTATATATATAAAATAACGTATCCTGACTGACTGACTGACTGACTGACTGACTGACTGATTCATCATCGCCGAGCAAAACTACTGGACATAAAGAAATGAAATTTTGAGGATGCATTTATGTAGGTGTTCGCTAAGGGAGGATTTTTGGATATTCCTTCCCTAAGGGGGTGAAAAGTGGGGTGAATTTTTAAAAAGAGTGTATCTATATCTCTAAACTTTGAAAGTTTACAGATGTAAAAAATTGGTATTTAGAATTTCCTTTAAAAAGAAAGAAATGCTTATTTTTTATTTTCGAAAAATGCTGATAGGAGGGGTGAAAAAGGGGTTGAATGACTTTAATGAGGAATCTCATATCTAGGAAACTGAAGATATTATAGACCTGAACATTTTAATTTGGGATCTCCTTTAAAAATAAACACATACATTTTGTTTTTAGAAAATCCAATTAATGGGGTCAAACAGGAATGACTGATTGGGGTGAATTTTTAGAAAGATAATATCTGCAGTCTGTCTCAGAAACGTAAGATGTTGCAGACGTAAAAATTGGTACTTGGAATCTCCTGTAAGAGTAAAGAAACAGAGGTGATTTGTTTTAGGAAACTCCACTTAAGGGGAACTAAAAAGGGGTTGAAATTTTAAAATGAGCATTTCTACAGTATATCTCAAAAGCTTAACATGTTACAGAAGTGAAAAATGGTATTTGTATCTCTATTTAAAGTAAAGAAACATGTAGTTTTGGCTTTCGGAAAAAAAACCACTTGGGTGGGTGAAAGGGACTGTAAATGGGGTTGAATTCTTTTAATTAGGATACTGATATCTCAAAAACTGAAGATGTTACAGACGTGAAATTTGGTATTTTGAATCTCCTTTAGAAATAAAGAAATACGTATTTTTCGTTTTCGGAAATGCACTTAAACGGGGGGGATTGAAAAATTAGTTGAATTATTTGTATGAAGGTACTCTTATCTCAAAAGCGAAAACTTTTGCAGACATAAAAATTGGTATTTGGAATCTGCTTTAAAAGTAGAGAAACATACATTCTCGGAAAATCCAATGAAGGGGGGAGGAGGACGGTGAATGAATTGAAAAATTAATTGAATTAGTTGTATGAAGATACTTTCATCTAATAAAAACTAAAGTTGTTACTGACGTGAAAATTAGTATTTTGATCTCCTTTAAAAACAAAGGAAAAAACGTTTTTTGGGGGGAAATCATCTTCGGGTCGGGGCTGAAAAGGAGTTGAATTCCTTTTATGAGGGCACATATATCAAAGCTGTTACAGTCGTGATAAATCGTATTTAGAAGATCCTTTACTATTAAAGAAACAAGTACTTTTTGCCGAAGAATGCATTAAAGGGGCTGAGGGGTGAAAGAAGTGGAAAAAGTGAATTCTTTTCATGGGGATACTTATATCTCAAAATTTAAGGTACGGCAACAGACGTGAACATTGGTATTTGGAATCTCCTTTAAAAATAAAGAAATACGTAATTTTTGTTTTCTGAAATCCACTTAAAACGGGGGGGGGGGGAATTGAAAAATTAGTTGAATTATTTGTATGAATATACTATTTTCTCAAAACTGAAAGATTTTGTAGACGTGAAAATGAGTATTTGGAATCTGCTTTAAAAGTAAAGAAACACGTATTCTCGGAAAATGCAATGAAGGGGGGAAGAGGTGAAAGAATTGAAAAATTAATTGAATGAGGATACTTACATCTAATAAAAACGAAAGTTGTTACGGACGTGAAAATTAATATTTGGATCCCCTTTAGAAACAAAGAGAAAACGTTTTGTGGGGGAAACCATCTTGGGGGCGGGGGTGAAAACGGGTTGCATTCCTTTTATCAGGACACTTATCTTAAAAACTGAAGATGTTGGAGTAGGGATACATGGTATTTAGAAGATCCTTAACTATTAAGGAAACAAAATTTTTTTGCCGGAAAATTCACTTGGGGGGGGGGGGGCAATGTGAAGGGATGTGAAAACAAACTGAATTCTTTTCATGGGGATAATTATATCTCAAAACTGAAGGTACATTGGTATTTCGAATCTCCTTTAAACATAAAGAAACACGCCTTCCTTTTTTGGAGGGCGAACGGCGGTGGGGTGAAAAAGGAGTTGAGACCAATTGATTTTACTCTTCATAATGTACTTATTCTGATCATAAACCGATCATTTTCAATCTTTCCTGGGTTCGTTTTCAAGACCCATCTTTTCCTTTGGAGAACTTAAAGTTAGATTACAGTAGATGCTCCTGACATATAAATAAAAATCACATTTGAAACGAAATGGCGCATGGCTTTTATTGCCGGGAGTGTCCGAGGACAAGTTCGGCTGGCCAGATGCAGGTCTTTTTATTTGACTCCCGTAGGCGACATGCGCGTCGTGATGAAGATGAAATGATGATGAAGACGACGCATAGATCCAGCTCCAGTGCCAGCGAAGTTAACCAATTAAGGTTACAATTCCTGACCCTGCCGGGAATCGAACCCGGTACCCTGTGACCAAAGGCCAGCACGCTAACCATTTAGCCATGGAGCTGGACACATTTGAAATAAACGATAGGAATAATATGGACCGTGCAATTGATCACCTCTATAATAAGTTCAATAATGCACGGTAGTATATCATTCGTATCGCCAGAAAACCCGCGCACTTGCCTACGCGCAACAATGGTGTTGGTCACATTGTCAGCAAATGTAATTTACCGCCAAGTAGCGGTCTTGTATCTTGCTGTGGGTCCAGAACATCAATAATAATAATAATAATAATAATAATAATAATAATAATAATAATAATAATAATAATAATAATAATAATAATAATAATAATAAATTCAACTAATACCACCCACGCTAATAATAAAAATAAAAATGTTCTGGAACGTCGTCAAAATGTGTGGACCACGTTGGAAACTTGACCTGGCAGGGTAATGACTACGAATGCAGTCCGGTCGCGGGTTCAGTACCGCCAAGGCATCCAAGACACCCCCACTCCGGTTCTCCTCAAGGATTTGATCCATATGTAAAATGCTTATAGGAAAAGATGGCAAAGTTTTAGGGACACAACTGACCGGGTGGAATACCTGGACCTAGCCCGGGAAGTACGAAATCGATGGGTGGAAAGAAAGATTGAAAAATGTGAGGAACTTTGCCGTAATCTCTCAGAAAACGAGTCAGATCGCGAATTTTGGCGGATTCACTCAGAAAACGAGTCAGATCGCGAATTTCGGAGGATTATATATAAAACGTTAAGCATTCATTTATAAATTTTAGTATAATACCTTACTGGCCGGGTGGAATACCAAGATCTAGCCCGGGAAGTACGAAATCGATTGCTGGAAAGAAAGACTGAAAAACGGGAGGAACTTCGCCGTAATCTCTCAGAAAACGAATCAGATCGCGAAATTTGGCGGATTCTCTCAGATAACGAGTCAGATCGAGAATTTCGGCGGATTATATATAAAACGTTAAACATTCAATTATAAATTTCAGTATAATACTGTAGCGAAGCATGGGTATCTTGCTAGTCTATATATATAACATAACTTGTGCTGACTGACTGACTGACTGACAGACTGACTGACTGACTGACTCATCATCGCCGACCCAAAACTACTGGACATAAAAGAATGAAATTTTGGGGATATATATTCATATTAAAATGCAGGTGCTCGCTAAGGGAGGATTTTTGGACATTCCGTTGCTAAGGGGTGAAAAGGGGGGTGAAATTTTAAAATGAGTGTATCTATATCTCAAAACTCTTAAAGTTCACAGATGTAAAAACTGGTATTTAGAATCTTCATTAAAAATAAAGAAACGCGTATTTTTTGTTTTTGGAAAATCCCAATAGGAAGGGTGGGAAAGGGTAAAAAAGGGGTTGAATGCCTTTGATGAGGCTAAAAATATTTCAGAACCTGAAGATATTACAGACCTGAAAATTGGTGCTTGGGATCTCTTTTAAAAATAAAGAAACACGTATTTTTTGTTTTTGGAAAATCCAAATATAGGGGGTGAAAAGGGGGTGAATTTTTAAAATAAGTGTGTCTACATCTTATAACTTTAAAAGTTTACAGATGTAAAAATTGGTATTTAGAATCTCCTTTAAAACTAAAGGAACACGTATTTTTTTGTTTTCTGTAAATTCCAATAGGAGAGGTGTAAAAGGGTGAATAATGGGTTGAATGCCTTTAATGAGGATAGATATAAATCTCAGAAACTGAAGATATTACAGAACTGAAAATTTGTACATGGGATCTCCTTTAACAATAAGGAAACACGTATTTTTTAATTTTTTTGGAAAATCCAATTAATGGCAGTTAAAAAGGAGTGACAAATTAGGGTGAGTTTAAAAAAAGACTATATCTACAGAATATCTGAGAAACGTAAAATGTTACAGACGTAAAAATTTGGTATTTGGAATCTCCTGTAAATGTAAAGAAACATATGTGATTTCTTTTTGGAAACTCCACTTAAGCGGAACTAAGAAGGGGTGAAATTTTAAAATGAGAATTTCTACAGTATATCTCAAAAAGTGAAAAATGGTATTTTTTTCTCTATTAAAAATAAAGAAACGTGTATTTTTAGTTTCCGGAAATAAAACTTGGGTGGAAGGGGGAGGTGTAAAAGTGGCTGAAAATGGTGTTGAATTATTTTAATAAGGCTACTGATATCTCAAAAATGAAGATGTTACAGACGTGAAATTTGATATTTGGAATCTGCTTTAAAAGTAAAGAAACACGTATTCTCGGAAAATCCAATGAAGGGGGGGGGGGGTTTGAAAGAATTGAAAAATTAATTGACTTAATTGTATGAGAATAGATACGGCACATCTAATAAAAATTAAAGTTGTTACAGACGTGAAAATTGGTATTTGGATCTGCTTTAAAAACAAAGAAAAACGCGTTTTGGGGGGAAACAATCTTGGGGGGCGGGAGTGAAAAGGAATTGAATTCCTTTCATGAGGACATATAAATCAAAACCTGAAGATGTTACAGTCGTGGTAATTGGTATTTAGAAGATCCTTTACTATTAAAGAAGCAGGTATTTTTCGCCGGAAAATTCACTTAGGGAGGGGAGGGGGAGGAGTGTGAAACGAAGTGAAAAAAAGTTAATTTTTTTTATGGGGATACTTATATCTGAAAACTGAAGGTAATAGACGTGAACATTGGTGTTTAGAATCTCCCTTAAACATAAAGAAACACGCTTTCTTGTAATTTTTTCGGGGGGGGGGGGGGGTTAATAAACTTAACGGCTGTAGGGTGTAAAAGGAGGTGAAACCAATTGATTTTACTGTTCACAATGTACTTATAAGGAGCCTCCGTTGCTCAGGCGGCAGTGCGCCGGCCCCTCACAGCTGGGTTCCGTGGTTCAAATCCCGGTCACTCCATGTGACATGCGTGCTGGACAAAATGGAGGCGGGACAGGTTTTTCTCCGGGTACTCCGGTTTCCCCTGTCATTATTCATTCCAGCAACACCGTCCAATATTTAATTTCATTTGTCATTCATCGATCATTGCCGCAGAGGAGTGCTTCGGCAGCCGGCACAATTCCTATTGTCGCCGATAGATGGGGCTTTATTCATTCCATTCCTGACCCTGTGGAATGACTGGAAACAGGCTGTAGATTTTCGATGTACTTATTCTGATCATAAACCGATCATTTTTAATCTCTTCTGGGTTCGTTTTCAACAGCCATCTCTTCCTTCGGAGAACGTTCTTCGATTACAGTAGACTCTCCTGGCATATAAATACAAATTTAAACACATTTGAAATAAACGATGGGAATGAGACTGACCGCCAAATTATTCATCTCTATAATAAGGTAAATAATGCATGGAAGTATGTCATTCGTATCGCCAGAAAACCCGCACACCTGCCTACGCGCGGCAATGGTGCTGGTCACATTGTCAACAATGACAATGGTAGCAGATGTAATTTACCGCCAAGTAGTGGTCTTGCATCTTGGTGTGTGGTGCAGAACATCTAATAATAATAATAATAATAATAATAATAATAATAATAATAATAATAATAATAATAATAATAATAATGCTTGTTGTTTTAAAGGGCCTAACATCGAAGGTCATAGGCCCAATAATAATAATAATAATAATAATAATAATAATAATAATAATGTGGACCATCGTCAAATTGTGCGGACCGAGCTGGAAACGGGTCCCGGCCTGGTAATGACTACGAATACAGTCCGGCCGCGCGTTCAGTACCGCCAAGGCACCCAAGACGACACCACGCCGGATCTCCTTCAGGATTTGATATATACTAAAAATGCTTATAGGAAAAGATGGCAAAGTTTTAGGGACCCAACTGACCGGGTGGAATACCTGGACCTAGCCCGGGAAGTACGAAATCGATTGGTGGAAAGAAAGATTGAAAAATGTGAGGAATTTTGCCGTAATCTCTCAGAAAACGAGTCAGATCGCGAATTTTAGCGGATTCACTCAGAAAACGAGTCAGATCGCGAATTTCGGAGGATTATATATAAAACGTTAAGCATTCTATTATAAATTTCAGTATAATACCGTAGCGAAGCACGGGTATCTTGCTAATAATAAAATAAAATATCTCCGTTATCGTAGCTGGCGCGGTAAAAATGAATGACCGAACAAGTGGCTACGCGGTTTGGGTCACATACCTATCAGTTTGCATTCGGAAGATTGTGGGTTCGAAGACTATAATCGGCAGCCCTTAAGATGGTTTTCAGTGGTTCCCCAATTTTCACATCTAGCAAATGCTGGGGCTGAACTTTAATTAAGGCCACGGTCACCTTCTCCCCATTTCTAGTCCTTTCCCATACGTATGTCGCCGCAAACCTTCAATATGTTAGTGCAATGTAAAGAAAAAGATATCCAACTGATAGCCGGCCCTAGTAGGGAATTTTAATCGGTTCATACAGAACAATATCTTTTGCTATTTGCTTTACGTCGCACCGACACAGACAGGTCTTATGGCGACGATGGGATAGGAAAGGCCTATGAATGGGAAGGAAGCGACCGTGGCCTTAATTAAGGTACAGCCCCAGCATTTGCCTGGTGTGAAAATGGGAAACCAGGGAAAACCATCTATAGGGTTGGCGACAGTGGGATTCGAACACGCTATCTCCCGCATTCAAGCTCACAGCTGCGCGATCCTAACCACACGGCTAACTCGCCCGGTGAACAATATTTATGACAATGAATGTTTATACTTCTGCTACGTTTAATTGATATTTTGGTACCAGGCAGGTTATCTGTAGGATTTCATGAACTTTACTTTATTGAAATTTTAAGCATTTTCACAGCCATGTCGTGGAATAGTGTCTACTGGTGATGTCTGGAATTACTGACATTTAGCAGCGAGTCTGCTGTAGCCTGGATGGTGGATTCAGATATTTTAATCTTCCACAAGAAGTCCAGAGTTTTTCTAACTATAGACCCTCTGGCGTCTATCATCATACCAACCACTTCCCATTTTTTATATTTTGTATATTTTTTAAGGTCCACACAGTCTGGTTCATAGTTGTTATTTTGCTGGTGTTCGTTGACCTCACATCTTACAGTTGGGTCGATCGCCATTGCTGCTCATTTAGTTCGACGTGTTCATCCATTTTCGGAGAGGCACCCGACTTCTTCACAGACTTCGAGATGATGTTATCTGCAAATTGCTTTACGTCGCACGGACACAATTATGTCTTATGGCGACGATGGGACAGGAAATGGGAATGGGAAACCACGGAAAACCATATACAGGGCTGCCGACAGTGGGGCTCGAATCCGCTATCTCCCGAATACTGGATACTGACCGCACTTAAGCGACTGCAGCTCTCGAGCTCGGTATGCTATCCAGCGCCCATAGAAACCATGCATACATACAGGTTTATTATTTTAAAAACAAAAACCAACCTCCCGTATTGGCAGGCTTCCATGAATGACAAGGTAAAATGGATGACATGTCTAGTTGTAATTGAGCAAGTGAAGCGGAAGGTGGTTTAGAAAGCAAGTGCACACATGGGGATACCGCGCGGCGATGGGTCGTTGGTACAGGCAGTACCGGTCATCAGACGGGGCTTACTACAATATTAATGGTAGCTTCGGTAGTGTCGGTGTTACTGATCATCGGAGGTGCGGAAATGAACCCTGGACACGGTCCTGCTGGTAACATTGGATGGGAAGAGATTGAAAAGGTAAAGGAAATTGTCAAGGAAAGGTGCCAGGCGGAGCAGACCAGGGAACTTCTATGGGAGGAAGCCAAGGAATTAAGGGCATACGGAACGGTTAAAATTGTCAAAATCATACATCATGTTCTTATATTTTATGAATCCGTGGAGTCTGCCCTTTAAAATGATGTATAATACATGACAGCTTATCCATTAGAAATAGCCATAAATTTAATTTAAACATGCGCAAGCAATAAGAAAATTGCCAGCAATGCCAGCGAAAACGAGATTAATTACATTGCCATAACTAGTGCAAACATCTGAAAGCAAAAGAAGAAAGAATTCTCTACTTCCATGCCAAACATACACATCTTCCTCTTGCCTCCATGGGGGAAATGAAGCCCAGTTTTAGAGATCTGTCCAGTCCCAGTCTGTTGGAGATATGCCTTCATGGCAAAAGTCAAAACCCCAATGAATCGGTACATAATGTTATAGGGTCTCACATTCCTAAATGCACTTCTGAGGGCAGAAAAGCATTAATATTTGGAGTTCTGGATGCAGTGCCCAATTTTAATACAGGCAACATTGCCAAATGTCTAGTATTACAGGTGTTAGGACAAAAAGTAGGAAGGAATTGTGTCAATACCATGAAGGAGTTGGGCCGGGAGAGGCTACGACAAGCTGAAAGAATGCCTAAGGAATTGAAAAAAAAAATAGGAAATCCAGAGACAAGGCTAAACGAAAGCTAGAAGACTTGTATGTATCGCAGGAAGATCCAGATTCTCATTCGTATGGGACAGAGATGCAATGAGATATGAACACATGTGAGAAAAGTTTTAACTGCACTTTTCTCAGTTTCTTATTTTAAAAATATATGTTCCTATTTCTATGTGATTATGTATCACAGAACTGTGTTATTTTCAGCATCAAACTGTCTTATATTGATTCACATTTTAACAGAGGGATTTTGTATTAAAAGAAAACTCCTCCTTGAGATTTGGCTGTTTATTTTCAGGAAAGGTTATTAAAATTTGGCACTTTAAAAAAAATTCTGACTCACTTGATGCCCAATCAGATAATGGCGTTGTTGATAAGTTAGCTACGAAGAACATGTGGCAGAAATGTCAATATTAGATCCTGAGGAAAATGAACAAATATTTAACAAATTTAACATTGGTGAGATAGGCGGTTCCGTATCCCCTTAAGAGAATTATAGGACTGCATGAAAGAGGAAATAATCAAAGTAACAGAGACAGTGATTCAGAACAACAACGTGAAGAAAACGGACGCAGAGATAAAGGAACTGAGCTGAAAGAGAGAAAGCGTCAGCAGGAAGATCGTGAGAAACGCATCTCTATACACGGGTTACGGGAGGATGCCAGACCTAATGAAGGTAAGTCTGAAGATCAGCAACAGGGAAAGAGATATAAACGATGTTCTGCGACTGGTGAAGAGAATTGGTAAGCGTGAGGCTTATTTCATCCATAATGGGGAAGAAGATCTTGAACAGTACGCGCCACCTGGGAGAATATGGAAAAAAAAGGAAATGGAGAGAGAAGTCCTTAGGACCTCATGTGATGGAGACTTTACTGTAAGAAGTATGGCGCTAACCACCTCCATAATTTTGTGGGGAAAAATACTTGTTTGGGAGCCCATTTTAATACACTAAAATAATATGTGAATGCGCTTTGAAGGTACAAGTGTTATTAACTAGCACGAAATGGATAAAACCAAATCAAGACACCATGGCGCAACAGCCCCGAAGGACCTTGGCGTACCAAGCGACCGTTGCTCAGCCCGAAGGCCTGCAGATTATGAAGTGTCGTGTGGTCAGCACGACGAATTCTCTCGGCCGTTATTCTTGCCTTTCTTGACAGGGGCCACCATCTCACCATCAGATAGCTCCTCAATTATAATCACGTAGGCTGAGTGGACCTCGAACCAGCCCTTAGATCCAGGTAAAAGTCCCTGACCTGACCGGGAATCGAACCCGGGGCCTCACGGTAAGAGGCAGGAATGCTACCCCTACACTGCGGTGCCTCCACGAAATGGATAATGACCCTGAAACATTACCTTTCGTGAAAATACACTGACTGACAGAGCAAATGCAACACCAAGAAGGAGTGGTCAGAACTTTATGCCAATTGCAGGGTAGACTGACGTCACTGAGGTATGCTCATGATGTGAAATGCGCCGCTGTGCTGCGCACGTAGCGAACGATAAATGGGACACGGCGTTGGCGAATGGCCCACTTCGTACCGTGATTTCTCAGCCGACAGTCATTGTAGAACGTGTTGTCGTGTGCCACAGGACACGTGTATAGCTAAGAATGCCAGGCCGCCGTCAACGGAGGCATTTCCAGCAGACAGACGACTTTACGAGGGGTATGGTGATCGGGCTGAGAAGGGCAGGTTGGTCGCTTCGTCAAATCGCAGCCGATACCCATAGGGATGTGTCCACGGTGCAGCGCCTGTGGCGAAGATGGTTGGCGCAGGGACATGTGGCACGTGCGAGGGGTCCAGGCGCAGCCCGAGTGACGTCAGCACGCGAGGATCGGCGCATCCGCCGCCAAGCGGTGGCAGCCCCGCACGCCACGTCAACCGCCATTCTTCAGCATGTGCAAGACACCCTGGCTGTTCCAATATCGACCAGAACAATTTCCCGTCGATTGGTTGAAGGAGGCCTGCACTCCCGGCGTCCGCTCAGAAGACTACCATTGACTCCACAGCATAGACGTGCACGCCTGGCATGGTGCCGGGCTAGAGCGACTTGGATGAGGGAATGGCGGAACGTCGTGTTCTCGGATGAGTCACGCTTCTGTTCTGTCAGTGATAGTCACCGCAGACGAGTGTGGCGTCGGCGTGGAGAAAGGTCAAATCCGGCAGTAACTGTGGAGCGCCCTACCGCTAGACAACGCGGCATCATGGTTTGGGGCGCTATTGCGTATGATTCCACGTCACCTCTAGTGCGTATTCAAGGCACGTTAAATGCCCACCGCTACGTGCAGCATGTGCTGCGGCTGGTGCCACTCCCGTACCTTCAGGGGCTGCCCAATGCTCTGTTTCAGCAGGATAATGCCCGCCCACACACTGCTCGCATCTCCCAACAGGCTCTACGAGGTGTACAGATGCTTCCGTGGCCAGCGTACTCTCCGGATCTCTCACCAATCGAACACGTGTGGGATCTCATTGGACGCCGTTTGCAAACTCTGCCCCAGCCTCGTACGGACGACCAACTGTGGCAAATGGTTGACAGAGAATGGAGAACCATCCCTCAGGACACCATCCGCACTCTTATTGACTCTGTACCTCGACGTGTTTCTGCGTGCATCGCCGCTCGCGGTGGTCCTACATCCTACTGAGTCGATGCCGTGCGCATTGTGTAACCTGCATATCGGTTTGAAATATACATCAATTATTCGTCCGTGCCGTCTCTGTTTTTTCCCCAACTTTCATCCCTTTCGAACCACTCCTTCTTGGTGTTGCATTTGCTCTGTCAGTCAGTGTATTACCTACAATTGTAGCAGAAATTTGTTATTAGTGTGATTTGTAGCTATTTGCATCTCTGTTCAGCTGAGGGAGACGTGTAGGGTGTAACAATAAGGCAGGACACATTCCTCACATGTAGAAGAAGAAATATATGGGTCCGGAACTGTTCAGAATGCCCTCCGTTAGCACTTATAGATCATCAAGACGCCGTCCCATTGAACCCCGGATGTATCAATGTTAGCGGAGGGGATTCCCAATATTTCGTTTAAGAAAGATTTTAATGTGGTGTACCGGTACGTTCTGTTCTGTTCCTGTGTGTTTCCCATGAATTAATGTACCATGTAGAGTTGTAGAAAATGAGTTCTAACATGGAAATACAGCATATACATATAACATATTGTCTTCTCCCACGCGTGAGGAACAAGGCCAGAAAGTTTGGCGTATCTTACTGTTAGAGCCTGTAGGCCCTATACGTTGCTCTAATTCAGGGCGTCTCAGAGCGCATGCGACGGTGCATTGCGCGGTGCAATGTGCATAAGACGACTTCGCTAGGTTGACCAGAGGGCAGACCCCCACTCTTCGAGTTTGAGCAATAGCACTGTCTCTCTTTCCCTACGCCTGTCTCGCTCGCTCCGCCTGTTTCCCCCTTCCTCACTCGCCCATCAAGGCTCCCATCCGAGCCGAGTTGAGCCGAGCTTCGCCGAGTCGCCCCGAGATAAAACGCTGGTCCGAACTAAGCCGAGTAGGACCGATGCACGGTGCACAGAACCTCTGCGCCTCGTTTTGCACGCGTGAGATTTTGGATGGTTGAGAGTCCCTGCTCTAATTGATGTTAAAACGTGAACAAAATTTGGTAGTCTTGAAATAAATAGTTTCTTAGGTAAGAATCTACAAAACGGTGTTGAAACACGCGGGATTCACGAGTAGGAGCCTTTAAGTACTCTATTTACTTTCGTCTAAGGAAAAAAGATTATGAGCAATTTGAATGAAACGAGCCAAAATCATGATTTCCGAAAACAGATTCATAGACTTTCGATGAGGGTTATGATTGTAACATCGTTGCGAAATTTCCAAACCTTGTAAAGAGAAATGCTTGGTTCTGAGGATGTAAATATTGTGAATGGCCGATCAAGGATACGTATTAACCAGTCAACGGCTTTATGATACCAAACTTCCATACAAAACTATGCATGCGCAACACGGAGCCTGGAGACGAGACTATCCCGGAACCCTTCATAACTCTTACCGAGGAACTGAAAAGCATCGGGTAATGCTACAGAATGCCAGGATTAACTATTACATTTACCTAGCTCGATAGCTGCAGTCGTTGAGTGTGGCCAGTATCCGGTAATCGGGAGATAGTGGGTTCGAACCCCACTGTCGGCAGCCCTGAAGGCAGTTTTCCGCGGTTTCACATTTTCACACCAGGCAAATGCTGGTGTTGTACCTTAATTAAGGCCACGGCCGCTTCCTTCCCATTCCTAGCCCTTTCCCGTCCTATGGTCGCCATAAGACCTGCCTCTGTCGGTGCGATGTAATGCAACTATTACATTGTCCGGCTCCATGACTAAATGGTTAGCGTGCTGGCCATTGGTTACAGGGGTCCCAGGTTCGATTCCCGGCAGGGTCGGGTATTTTAACTATCGTTGGCTAATTTCTCTAGCATGGGGGCTGGATGTATGTGTCGTCTGCATCATCATTTCATCCTCATCACGACGCACAGGTCGCCTACGGGAGTCAAATAAAAAGAACTGCACCTGGCGAGCCGAACTTGTCCTCGGACACTCCCAGCACTAAAGCCACGCGCCATTATATAACTATTACATTTACGTAGATCTCAGCAAAAAATGAGGACAATAATAAGAGAACAACAACAATGTGTTTGTACGTTCCTGATCCACAAAATGTTTGGTAACCTAGAGTAATTTTTTCATGTTGCATGTTACCTAAATAATAGTAACAGTTTCAGTTCTGGAAAGAACTCGTTTTCGATTAATCATACTTTCCATTATCCGCGCTCTTCTACTTCCCGATTACCAAGAATGGTAGGAAGAATGATAATTTTATTCAGTATATATTCCACTAACTACATTTTTATGATTTTCGGAGACGCCGAGGTGCCGAATATTGTCCCGCACGAGTTATTTTACGAGCCAGTAAATCTACCGACACGAGGCTGAAGACAGTGCCAGGTTCGTACCTGCCAAGTTGGGATCAGAAGGCCAGCGCTCTACCACTCTGCCGGGCAATGGTATGCGATTGATGTCTCTTAGGGATTAACGAATCGTTATATTGCCAGCAAATCTACTGAGAAGTGTTTAACGCTTAAGGGAACCTGGACGTTAAACTTGCATGTTTTAAGATATATTTTGCAGATTCTTATCTAATAAATTATCAGTTCCAAGACTTTCAAACTTAGCCCACATTTTAACATAAAGTAGGGAAAAACACATGCATTATATCACCTATTCGTCTTCCTTAGTTCATCAACAGGGACCAACAGTCACGCTTAAAAATAAAAATTTCTGCCACAATTCCGGGTACAGCTTTCATGGAAGATATTACATTAAGAGCAATAATTCTTCGTGTGAAAATTAATAACTAGTACCTACAATACGGATTTACAACTGTACCCAAAACCCTACTGAAATGAGTTCTCGAAAAGAACACTTAATCCCTCGAACATTTTGTGGTGATTAGTGGCAGGGGAAATACAACGTTTCGCTTTTAAGTAACTTGAAAATTTCACCGATTTTGGCTGCTAAAACTCATTTGGTTCCTTAGAAGAATGTACTTAAGTATTTCAAAACGTAATTTCCGGAAACGTGATGTCAACGGATAGCTGGCAAAGATGCCGTCATTTGCTAATAGTCTTTAACACTTTGAGAGTCATACGTCACAATGTAGGTTTTTGCACATTCATATATAAAAACCACATTATGCATTACTGTACAGGCACATAGTACATTATTTTTTTCTAGATGACCTAGTTGCAAGGCGCAGTTGAAGGAGCAGAGTACAGCCTAGCAGCTGCTTGTACGGCTCTCAGTTACAACTAGTGAAGGAGCAGAGTACAGCCTAGCTGCTGCTTGCACGGCTCTCAGTTACAATTAATGAAGGGGCAGAGTACAGCCTAACAGCTGTTTGCATGGCTCTCAGTTACAACTAGTGAAGGGGAGCGTATCTAAACAGATTTATTTAAATCTTTAACAGATTTACTGTGGCTATATCTCGTTCCATTCAGTGCATTACGTTATGTTCAGGAAACAAAACAAGTAATTTGTATGAAAACGCAATGTGCTAAGTAAACACGTATAATTATATGCATTTCATAATCACATTTATATTCATTTCATTAGAGCATGCATAGAAAGGAAAAGTATTTTGATACGTGGTAACTAAATACTGTACTCCTTTGACTGCTATCTGTACTCATAAAAAAAATTGCAGGCCAACAAAAAAGCTTGTTCAGGAATGCAGTATAAACAAGGAACGACAAACGAACTGCACGAGTGTAGTGCGTAAACATAATATACTCAGCCACGTACCCTGCTGTGGCTTTGCTTGCGCCATGACTCCGCATATCGCCATCTAGTCTTTACAGCACAGAAGTCAGATGCCCTCAGCTCTTCAAATCAAATCAAATCAAAATCTCTTTATTTGCAAATGAGGTGTCTACCTCGGTGGCAAATGGTACACTAAAATACATTATTGTCAAGCACTAAATTTTAAATTAACAGGAGACGAAGAAAATTTTTCTAGAGTACAATATTATACAATTTACGCTAATAATTTTTTCCATTAAACACACACATCATCCTTAATAAATTTATATTGTTTACAAAATTCTACTTATAATATCTTACGAACATAGTCAAATCATATACAGTACGGTATGTGAAATTACTTCTAATAATACTATACAACTGGTATAAGATTAAAATTAACATTGAATTTCTTTACATATTTATATTTTACCCATTTTGGAACCTAAGTAGCATAACGACCTGCTGCGTCTTAACCAGAGCCCCTTTTGCCACCACTTTTCAGAGTTCCTGAAGGGCCTTCACAGCTACCGTAGCGGTCCCAGGGCCCTCGAAGTCCCCACTGCACTTCACCCCTACAGGCAGTCCCCTACTTGGACTGTCCAAACTCCTTAGACCAGGGGATGGAATTAATTTAATCACACACATTTATTATTTACAATATCCTGCACTGGTCGAATGCCCTCTAACATTTAATTTATTATCTCTGTTGTTGTTTATTCTCTTCTTGAATATCTGTACAGATTTTGGAAAAGGATCAAACACTACCCCTGGTAAACTGTTCCACTCC
This sequence comes from Anabrus simplex, assembly GCF_040414725.1. Taxonomy (NCBI): domain Eukaryota; kingdom Metazoa; phylum Arthropoda; class Insecta; order Orthoptera; family Tettigoniidae; genus Anabrus; species Anabrus simplex. Next base: position 40,887,304 of record NC_090266.1, on the reverse strand, counting down.
TTCACGCCCTTCCCAATGAAAGAAAATTTACCCCAATCGCTTCTGCTAAAATTCCTTCTAATTTTGTACTTGTGGTCAGTTCTACCAATATAATTATTTTCCCGCGCTCATGCCGTTAGCTCAGGGAGCGGCGTTCCTTCATTGGCGACCTATGGTCTAGTTATACATGAGAAAGTGGAAAATCACAAAATCACACAATGTTCACGGTTAAAAAGGCTTTTGTGTGGTATTCCTCAAAACATGGTGCTGGTCACAGCATATTGTTACACTTTCTGCACTGGTAAATGATCCTCCTGGTCCTCTTTCTGGGCCGATATTGTTGAGTTTGTTATCTTGAAGATGGCAACTGTTCTAATCGAAATGAAAGAACTGTAGAATTCCTATATAGCGATTAGAGGCCATGAGCTGAAAAAATATAGGAGTGTGGATGAATGGACCAGTGGAGCATCAGTGTTATTATTCCATGGTATATTTGTTTATATAAACCATTGAATAATAATTCCTAAAATGCACTTCTTTCTTAATTATCTTACATCAGTCCATTATTTTACTCGATCTCAAGGAGGAATTCGTGGATAGTTATTTTCCATAAACTCTGCATGACACAACTTTTTCGCCCTCTGCGTCTTGTAATTCTTTATCACTATCATTTATTGCTTCACGCTCGATTACGATATTTTCAGGACGGAAGTCATCAATTTCTCTCATCCGTTTGGGCAAAATCAGACCTCTCATTTCCATGATTCATCAAAATTTCGAACACGTCCACACTATCTAGCACTACGACTGTGATCGGCCGTGTTCGTCAGCTAAGAGTTGATTAACATTCATATACCGCGGCAATCAGTAGATGGGTACACCGAGCTCGATAGCTGCAGTCGCTTAAGTGTGGCCAATATTATGTATTCGGGAGATAATGGGTTCGAACCCCACTGTCGGCAGACCTGAGGATGGCTTTCCATAGTTTCCCATTTTCACACCAAGGCCACAGCCGCTTCCGTCCCACTTCTACCCCTTTTCTGTCCCATAGTCGCCATAAGATTTACCTGTGTCGGTGCGACATAAAGGAAACTAGTAGAAAAACAAGTAGATTTGTGCAATACGTAAACAAAGTTCTCGGCATTTTCCGCGAGGATACGAACCAGAAAAACATCCATTAACGTAGCCAATAAATGGCAGATACCGTATGTTTGTGAATCAGTGCTCAAATTCATTGAATAGCAAAGAAAATTGAAAATTCAACACGCAAATATTGCGTCGTAACCACAGAGCCCGTTGCAGCGAGAAGCAGTATATTGCGCCGTGGCTCTCACGGGGTTAAAATTCAATGCGTTAGGAATGCTTACTCGATTCAACGAAGTGAAGAACCAAATTGTAAACGTAACTGTGAGTAGCTTAGCAGCTGTGCCGCTGACAACGTGGGGCTGCGTGTCGGTACATCAGATAGAAAGAGGAGTGAAGGTTACTAATATTAGATGGGCAGACAGCGTAACAGATGAGGAGGTAATAAGGCGTGTGGGGAAAATGATGAACAGGAGAACCAGGTTGGTACAATATATCAAGGATCAGCTGCCTTATTAATAGACAGAAAGGAATGGAATAAGAACTGTACAGGAAAGCTAGGGTTAGTCTTCCACCGAGCGAGTGGCTGTGTGGTTTGAGTCACGTAGCTGTCAGCTTGCATTCGGAAGATAATGGGTTCCAACCTTACTGTCGACAGGCCTGAAGACGGTTCTCCGTGGTTTACCATTTTCGCACCAGGCAAATCTTCGGGCTGTACTTTAACCAAGGCCAAGGTTGCTTCCTGCCCACTCCTAGCCCTTTCCTATCCCATCGTCACCCCAAGATCTATCTGTGTTGGTGAGACATAAAGCAAATTTTAAATACAAAGTTCTTTCAGAAGTTTGGAAGCACACCTTGTTCTTTCGACAAACAGACGCACAATAGGGGCCTATATCTGAGCTCTTTGGGAACAATGTATTTGCAGTTTGGAACTCTGGTTTCTCAATACCCTGTGTGGTGGCAATTTCATATTCCACAAGTCAGTCTCCGTTCGTTCCATGGTCGTCGTGCTCAAGCTCCAAGTAACGAAGAGAAAGAATGAATTGGAATAACTGTGCTGACCGCGCTGTTTACTGGGTCGAGCAGCAGCAGGACCTCAAGTGGGCTCTGTGTCGAAACCTTTGTAAAGAAAACCGTTTTCTAAAGGCACGTTCTCAAGTGGGAGATATTAAAAATACACTCTGTTAGACTGCTTTGAGAGGAAAGAAGTACGTACTGACAAATGTAGTATACTGAAGAATGAAATTTGGATAGCAAATCAAAGATAAGAGAGGAAGGATTTACCGAGATGAATAGTTCAGGCGAAACAGGAGACAAAGTTGGCAGGTTCGATCTCGGCTCGATCCCTTGGTATTTGAAGGTGTGCTCAAGTATGACAAATGAGTGTCGGTAGATTCATCTGGACATAAAATTACTCCTCTGGGGGAAAAAAGATCAGCATCTTGGCTTTTCCATAAACCGTAACGTCACACTAACATATTCGCCGACGCAAGGATGGTGTAGCGGTGTGAAATTGGGAAACCACAAACACCCTACTTCAGGGCCGCCGACGGTGGGACTCGAACTCACCATCTCCCGAATGCAAGCTTAAAGCTACGCGATCCGAATCGCGTAGCCGCTTTACGCTAAAAGATGTTGATGAAACGTAAAAACAATACATTATGATTATTATTATTATTATTATTATTTTTATTATTATTATTATTATTATTATTATTATTATTATTATTATTACCGGGCGAGTTGGCCGTGCGCGTAGAGGCGCGCGGCTGTGAGCTTGCATCCGGGAGATAGTAGGTTCGAATCCCACTATCGACAGCCCTGAAGATGGTTTTCCGTGGTTTCCCATTTTCACACCAGGCAAATGCTGGGGCTGTACCTTAATTAAGGCCACGGCCGCTTCCTTCCAACTCCTAGGCCTTTCCTATCCCATCGTCGCCATAAGACCTATCTGTGTCGGTGCGACGTAAAGCCCCTAGCAAAAAAAAAATTATTATTATTATTATTATGTCCGGCTCCGTGGCTAAATGGTTAGCGTGCTGGCCTTTGGTCACAGGTGTCCAGAGTTCGATTCCCGGTCGGGTCGGGGATTTTAACCATCATTGGTTAATTCCATTGCCCGGGGGCTGGGTGTTTGTGCTGTCCCCAACAACCCTGCAACTCACACACCACACATAACACCATCCTCCCCCACAATAACACGCAGTTACCTACACATGACAGATGCTGCCCACCCTCAACGGACGGTCTGCCTTACACGGGCTTCACCTGGCTAGAAATAGCCACACGAAATTATTATTATTATTATTATTATTATTATTATTATTATTATTATTATTATTATTAAGATAGATAATAATAATGGCGTGTGGCCTCCGGAGAGGCCTGGTGCAGGTCTTTTTCTAGTAGACGGCCTTTTAGGCGACCTGCATGTCTGTGAAGATGAGGGGCCTACCTAGGATGATTTCTAATGTTGAATACGCCACACACACACCCAGCCCCCGAGCCATTGGAATTAACCAATTAAGGTTAAAATCCCTGACCCGGCCGGGAATCGAACCCGGGACCCTCTGAACCGAAGGCCAGTACGCTGACCATTCAGCCAACGAGTCGGACAATAAGATAGATGACTTGCTTTATATTACTTGCTGGACAAGGGCGGAATTTAATAAAGTAAACTTATAGTTGATATCGTGATCACGGGACCACCAGTTTTACGTGGAATCCAAGCCACAGGAACACTTTTCATTTTAAATATCCCATTTTGCATGTATGGTATTTAGTTTTCAATGCATACATATACAGTATTTAAGGCCTGAAATCTAACTTCATTTTTATAGAACTGCAAGGGCTCTCAAATAAGCACATTCAAATATTTCGGTAACAATGATATATAGACAGCTGAAAACCCAGTTCAAAAGTTCACGATTTATGTTGTAGTGGTGAAGGGATCGCGAAGAGGAGACCGTTTCTCACTCTGGGGAATGAAAATGAAGAAATACTCACACTCTTCTACAAATTGAAAAGTTATCTCGTTCCAAACTCGCCAGCTTCTACAAAGTTTGAATCCGCTAACTACCGAAAGTTTTAAGACAGCTACTTTTAGCCGGCTGTCTCTATTATTAGATTGTTAGTGAGAAGATGATTGGATGAAGTTTTTATTTATCTCCGTTTACATTGTTTTATTTAGTTTTGTTTTCTAGAAACATTGAGTCTTCAGCTTTCAAATCGATAAACCAAGAGGCGCACTTTTTATTGCCAATACCTAACTCATTACCGCCTACTTACGGAACTATTCCGTGGACGTCGTGCACACGAAACCAACATATGGAAATGATCAGTATACACTTTAAACGTATGTAATACATATGACAGGCAAGGGATTGATCACGCGGCACTGCTAATTTATATCACCAGGCGAGTTGGCCGCGCGGCAGACCTGAAGATGGTTTTCCGTGGTTTCCAATTTTCACACCAGGCAAATGCTGGGGCTGTACCTTAATTAAGGCCACGGCCGCTTCCTGCCCATTCCTAGGCGTTTCCTATCCCATCGTCGCCATAAGACCTATCTGTGCCGGTGCGACGTACAGTCAATTGTAAAAGAAAAAGAGACGGATATTTTGAAATATCTTCAAAACGAGCATTATTTACTGTTAGGAAAAGGTGAATGTTTGGAAGAAAGTAATTACTAGTACAACGGTTGTTAAATACCAAAATAATTTCAAAAACACTGGTAAGGAAAATGATAACAACGTTGAAGAACAGAGTATACACGCAGGAACTCTAGTACGCACCGCTCAAACTATTTTCAATAATCCAACAATGTACTGTTTACCGCACTCTGGCTCACCATCTATATATATAAAATAACATGTCCTGACTGGCTGACTCACTCACTCACTCACTCACTCACTCACTCACTGACAGATTTATCACCGCCGAGCCAAAACTACTAGACATAAGGAAATAAAATTTCGGGGGTACATTTATATTAGAGTGTAGATGCCACTAAGGGAATATTTTTGGATATTCCATAGCTAAGGGGGTGAAAAGGGGGGGAGGGTGAATTATTTAAATGAGTATATCCATATCTCACAAACTTAAAAGTTTACAGACGTAAAAATCGGAATTTGGAATCTCCTTTAAAAATAAAGAAACATTGTAACGGTTCAAATCCCGTTACAAGATGATACCTGTATTTTTATTATTGTATGATTTTATCTGTATTTTATTATTATTATTATTATTATTATTATTATTATTATTATTATTATTATTATTATTATTATTATTATTATTATGTCAGTATTATTATTATTTTATCTGTGATATTGTTACTATTATTGTAATTATCCGTTTTATTCAATTCGATTTTGCAATTGCCTGTTGCTTGCAAGATTGTACTTAGATGTATACATATATACATATGTGTAGGATAACACTCAATACCTGTACAGTGAGAATTGTTGTATATATCAGAGATTGGGTGTGACGTTGGTGCATTGTGCAAGATTAGTGGCGATTCTGCCAAGTCATCGCCGCGCCATGGCTATGTCATCGTATTTATTTAGAATATGCGCTCAGAAAGTCGACCGCCGCAGGGCTATTTCACCACTGTGTGTAATATCTGTCGCGTAGGTGGGAGTATGTCATTGTTATTTCTGGAGATTACGTAGTTGTGTCAACCAACGTCTATATAAGGTGGATGCATATTGTAGCGTCAGTCATTACTTATACGGATGCAGTACAGTGAAGAAGTCTACTAGATCAAGAGGCCTTAGTTGGTCAGTGAACGAGTGTGAACGAGAGATGGAGCAGACTCAGTGAGCCATTAATTATTGGTCATTGAGAGAGTGAGACCAAAAGGTTGGTCGCTCACTCAGTTGAAGACACGGACGCAAGGGCTTACCATAGAGTCAGAGAGGGCAACCCTGGACCTGCCAAGAGGTCATACCATATTGACTTACAAAGAAGTCAGATGATATGGAGAAGAAGCAGTCACAAGGATGTATCACCAAGTTAGGCGTGACACATCTACAGTAAACACCAGATCAAAGGAATACGTCATAATTACACTAAAAGTGTTGAAGGTACAGTCAAGTGAATCAGTGAGGGAAATATTTCGTATAAATTGTTAAATGTCCGGTCAAGAAGAATTTAAATTCATGCCTAGTTTCTTTCAGTTGCAATGTCATAATTTCATATTCTCATCTGTTTTATCGCAACAAAACTCACTATTTTTTTGGATATATTATTTAAAGAATATATATATTGTTCTATCAAACGAATTCTTAGTTTCATTTCTTTGACAGTAAAATATCTTAACCTCAAAATTAATGGGGAAACCGAACGCCAATCTCCTTTTCCCAGAACTTATATGGTATGTTGTCAAAAGTAAGCTTATTACCCCACACCCTAGAGATAGTCAAGAGTCTCATTCTATTATTGCTGTACTGAGTGACAGCTGGCGCCCTTCAAATAACGTATGTGTAAGTAAGCAGGTAACAAGTAAGTGTGAGTACAAGGTCCGACAAGTGTGTATTTTATTTAATGAATGTTAATTTTCATAATTTCCATTTTAAATGCAGATAATCAGATTTTTCATTTTAATCCAGATATATATATATATATATATATATATATATATATATATATATGTTTGTGAAGTTATTCAGACAGTAAGGAAACTTACAACACGTATTTGTTTTTTTTCTTTCGGAAAATCCCATTGAGGGTGTGAAAAAAAGGGGTTGAATACCTTTTATTAGGATACTTATACCTCAAAAACTGAAGATGTTACAGACATGAAGCCTGGTATTTTTAATCTCAATTAAAAATAAAGATACGCGTATTTCTTGTTTCGGTAAAATCCAATTAATGATGGGGTGAATAGGAGTGACAAAGGGGGTGCATTTTTAGAAACAATATATCTTCCGTGTATCTCAGAAACGTAAATGTTACACAAGTAAAAATTTGTATTTTGGAATCTCCTTTACAAGTAAAGGAACACGTATTCTTTGATTTCGATAAATCCATTTTAGAAGGGTGAATGAATTGGGAAAATTAATTTAATTATTTGTATGAGGATACTTATATCTAATAACAAATAAAGTTATTTAGTTTATTTTCCGGGTTGAACTGTGTTGTTATTTTCTGTACATTACGCAGAGTTTGCCAACGTTTCGAATACATTGCACTATTCTTTGTCAAGGCGACTGAAATACCCCTACTCGATGCGAGGTAATCAGTCTCCCAGGCAGAAATCACACTACAAGAGTGGTTCCTGACCTTGGTCTATATATCCTAGCCTTTCTGGCTGACGTAAGCCCCTGGCTGTCTCGTGAGAATTCTGGAAGGTACAGATACTCCCATAAATATTCGGTCAGTCCGATTTTTGACACACTTTTATTGGATAGTTATTCTTACACTATTAATGATAATGTATAATGCAACGAAACTTGTAGGAAAACATAATAACATGTTCTACAAATATTGTGATGTAAGTCAAACTCTTCTGACAGTCATTAGTACGCCATCTGTCGTACATGAAATAAAAGCAATAATTTCAGTGCGGCCTCAAACATATTCGGTCACTATTCAAAAAGCAACATAAACTCGCATAATTCACAACCCTGTTACAAATTCAGTACTTTGTAGGTTCACCTTGATGTTTCACGACCTCTTCCAGTCGATTCGGCATACTGACGATAACTTTCTTGATATAATCAGGTCTTAATGCCGCCCATTCTTGTAGCAGTCTGCTCTTCAAGACTATGAGGAAACTTGGCAGCCGCAATTCTAAGGCTGACTTCATTCGAATCCACACATTCTCAATGGAGATGGAGTTCAGGTCGGGTGACTGTGGTGGAGTTTCAAAAACTTTCGGGCAGTTATACAAGAGCCACTCCCTGACAAGTTACGACTTGTGCTTGGGGTCGTTATCTTGGTAGAACTTGAAAGTACGCTGTATGCGAAGTTGTTCCACAGAATGCCGCAAATTGTTTTTGAGGAAAGCCAAATAGCCCTCTTGTGTCAAAATACGTTAACTGAAACTCAGTGCACCAACCCCGTTCGATGCAATACATCCCCACACCATTGTACTTAATTCACCATGTTTTACCGGTGCTTGTAAATTGCTTCTTTCCAAATCCTCGTGACGTTTCCTCCACACCAATCCTTTCCACCGGACCCGAAGACGTTGTACTTTGACTCATCAACAAATAACACATCCTCCCACCAAGCACTGGGTTTGCTTACGTAGGTTTTCGCGAACTCTAGCCGTTTCTACTTATTTACCGCGCTGATGTATGCTTTCCTTCTAGCTCTTCTTCCAAAGAACTCATTCGTCCGCAGTGCTCTTCGGACGGTTTCAGTGCCCATTTTCTTTCCACACTCCTCGAAAACGGCTGCTGCCAGTTTCTGAGCACTAATTTTCGGATTTCGTTTCCCATTCTGAAGCACAGACTTCTGTCAGCCTTCTTGGTCTGCCTGTGTGGGGAACTGAATCAATTCTGTCTTCATTTTTGAATCGTCTGATTATATCTCCAACTATTATTCTGCTTATGTTAAGCGATATGTTTCCATGCGATTTACTGGCGTTCTTGAAATATGGTATTGTGTTGTCTTTTGCTCCCTATTCGATACCAGTCTGCAACAATGCAGCAAATTACTTCGGCACGACGTGCCTTGCGGTACCGCACTACTGAACTGAACGTTTTGCAACACTATCTGCTCTGTCTCTGTCAATGAACACAACGGCAATCCCGGCCTTTTCGGGTGACCGAATATATTTGAGGCGTGTCATTTCACCCATGTGCGAAATGTCCCGAATGCAAGCTGATAGCTACATGAGCCAAACCACATAGCCACTCTTTCGGCACGATCCATCAAGGCCATGATGAAGAAGTATATTGTAACAATGAAGGTCGAGAGTGTGGGGGGTGACGGATGACGACGAGTAGCGACAATGTGCTCATGCCAGCAGAGGGGAAAAACACTAGCGCCGGCGAACTGTTGAGGCTCGAGGTAACGAAACTCCTAGAAGCTGGAAGGTGATTAATATGAATAATGCGCCCAGAACTACCTAGAAGTGGGAACTACGAGAATTTTCTGTGGGCCTAAATAACGAGAGAACCCGGGGATACGGCGCCGGTCTGGAGCCAGTCAACGTAGCGACAATCGCGAGTGAATTACGAGACGGTCACGAGTCCATGTGCCATGGGCACTGTAATGAATAAAGACGGCGAGCGACGAGCTGTGAACTTCAGCGAACGGTAAGATGCTGTGTTGCAGAACAGCAGCTCGACGCGCCGTTGTGCGTTGTGATCGTCCGAGTGAGGGAAATGATTAATTGGACAGCTTGGGAATAGCTGTAAAGCATAGGCGAGCACAATTCGGCTCAACGAGCAGCGCTCCAATTCTGGCAGGTAAAGGAGCAGTGTACAGCCTAGCGGCTACTTGCATGACTCTCATTTACAACTGGTGAATGGGGCGCGTATCTAAACAGATTTATTTAAACTTTTAACAGTTTTATTGTGCCTACTCTTTCGTTCCATTTAGTGCATTAGATTATGGGGAAGAAACAGAGTAAGTTATTTTGTATACAAACACCATGTGCTCAGTAAATAAGTTTAACGATGTTCATTTCATTAAGTTATGCGTAGGAAACAATATGACTTAATTTTACGTGTGATAACTAAATACTCCTTTGACTGCTCCCTCTACTCATAGAAATACTGTAGGCCAACATAAAAGCTTGTATAGGAACGCAGCAAAACAATGAACGACATACGAACTGTACGATTGTATTGTGTAAACATAATGAACTCAGCCAGGTACATTGCTGTGGCATTGGTTGTGCCTTGACTACGCACATCGTCATCTACAGGGTCTCTCTTATAAACCCAGACCGTCCAGCGAGACCTAAGGAGCTGTACGGGAGGCTCACGCATAGTTCTCGACCTTGCGAGGAGCGTGCACGTGTTCGACCTGGCATCAGTCGCCAGTCTGAATCTCAGCTGTTAACAGGGTGGGAGATTTACCATTGCAACACCGTATTTTCGTATGTAAAAGTTATTTTAAGTACGAGTCGGCTCGACGGGTCCGCGATGCATTTGTTCAGCATTTTCCTGGTGAAGTGCCATCTTCATGAGCACAGATTCACGTAACTGTAAATAAATTTGAAACTACTGACTCAGTGTTCAATAAAAAAAACATGCGCGTACACGAACAGTTTTAACAGAGAAAATGGTCACCGAATAAATCACTCACAAAATTAGCACAACAAGTAGGGGTTTCGGTTTCTTCTGCACACAGAGCTACGAAGCTGTTAACACATCAAAGTGTACAGGTTTACACAGGCCCATTGTTTAAAACCTGGTGATCCAGCCACGAGAGTGAGATATTGTGAGTGGTGTCTTGCATTATTGAATGATCGTTTATTCGACCCACAGCTTGTGACCTTTCCGGATGAGGCCTGGTTTCATGTTAATGGTTATATGAACAGTCATAACTGTCGCCATTGGTGTACAGAAAATTCTAATGGTATTTACGGAGTCCCTCATTATGAAGGATGAAACTTCCAGCATCTTTTATAAGCTAAGATTTCATATAAGATTGCATACACGCTTACAGCAGGGCGGCTGCGCGCGACGTAAGTTGGGCTGAGGCAGCTGCTGTAGCGCAGAGTGCAAACACCGTGCTCTCGGTCTGCGTTTATGAGAGAAACCGTGTAGTCATTACACCACAAACTATTAGAAGTTAGACGCTCTTCCCGCGCTCATACCGTTAGCTCAAGGCTCTCTCATAGCCCACCTATGCCGCAGTGTTTTTTTCTTTTTAAACTGCTTTACGTCGCAAAGTGTAGTTTAACAAGCTACCTCTGTGTATAATGCGACTCTGCTGACCCGCTACAATGTCATTCACTTGTTAGTAGCCTTGGCCATGATCTGGGGAAGCATTACCTGACCAGCGTTGTGTGACCCGGAAGGAATACTACTCTCTCGGACAGGCTGACATTGATCGTGAGCCAACTGAATCCCTATGCTGACGGATAACGCATCCCCCCCATGCGACAGTAGCATTACGAAACTTAATTTCACAGTCCGTAAATTGCACCATTGAAATGCCAGCAGCATGCAATAAAGCAGGCCGCCTGGAACTGAAGAATGAGGCGGTACTCCGACAGCTGCCGGCGAGTCAGCTGCTTGGGGAGGGTGTCCCATGCACTTGTTAACTCCCCGTGCCGGAGTGACACACCAGATGAAGCATTTCCCTTCCAATAGCGCTTTGTTGGGCCGCTAGGGGCGAACCTATCATTTGAAATGACAGCATTATACGGATGTCCATGAAGATACAGGAGGGTCCCGCCGCATACTAGACTCTTACAATTCTGCAAAAATAAGCACAGTTCTTTATTACGTATCTGTAGCAACATCAGCCTACTATGTCAACAAATCGTCTTTCCAATTGTGAAACACCACCGGAAACACGCAATGTACGGAGTGTATCATAATTAATTTACCACCTAAAAAGTACGAAAAGTGAAAGTGCTTAACTTGAAATATCGATGATATTAAATCTTTATTTCCTGACCTATTCTCAATTTCTTGATGTTGGAACTACATGAGTCGTATAGTTCCAAAAAGGGATCTTCTTCATATTACGAACATTTTGGATATTTGAGAAAGACTGTTTCTAAGCATTAATACAATTTAAACATAGGAAAGTGGAGATACAGTATTTGAAAAGTTCATCCCTGTCAAAACATGACAGGTATAATTAAAGTAAATGATTTCCAGTTCATTTTATAAATACTGACTTTACAAATGCATAAGGTCTCTTTTGGAACACTGCTATGTCGTAGGGACATTTTTTCAACAGCAGTAAGGTCACTAATGGAACAATCACAACATATAATCATTATTATAAATCATATTCAATTAATACTGAAGTAGTTAATTTTATATTACAAGAACAGTCATCTCAAGATAACATAATTGGAACTGAAACATTCACTACCATTTAAAACGATACCGGTACGCAATAATAATCTTCCAGAACAGAAAAATATTGAAAAGTAGATAACGAATAGTATGAAAATATCTTATTTGAAAATCAATGTCACATAGAACATCGCCACTCCGAATAGTGTATAATGAGAGTTTCTCTTAATCGTCTTCATAATGTTTCCGCAGAAGATCTGTTCTGGCAGGATTTCAGGGGCGATGCTTGTGGCCTTTTTTTAATGTCCTTACAATACACCAACGTCATCACTACAGAATGGTTCTCCTTTCACTAGAATATTACTTCACCTATTCCTTTTCATCATGTCCGGCTCCATGGCTAATTGGTTAGCGTGCTGGCCTTTGGTCACAGGGGACCTGGGTTCGATTCGCGGCAGGGTCGGGAATTTTAACCATAATTGGTTAATTACCCTCTCATGGGGAGTGGGTGTATGTGTCGTCTTCATCATCATTTCATCCTCATCACGACGCGCAGATCACCTACGGGTGTTAAATCAAAAGACCTGCACCTGGCGAGCCGAAGTCATCACCATCATTGTCATTATCATCAGGAAAGTTTTCATTACCCACCCTGAAGGAGTGGGGCGAACAACCTAGAGGTTTGCGCCATCTCTCTATCGATGACCTTTCCATGAGGACCCTTTTTGATGACTGGAACTTATAATGTCAGAAGCCTGGTGCTTTCCAGCTTGCCTTTTCATGAATTTTCCAATCACACGGCATACACTGGTCTGAACAATGTGCCATGATCAGAAAATATTTTTCATAATCATGCGTGTCTGTTTACCCTATACGTGAATACTCAATCCTGTGGAATGAAAAAGTGACCCATAACGGGGAAGATCAGTTCTACTGTGCTAACATGAAAACGAGTGTTAACACCATTTCTATCAGAACAGAGCTCTTATTTACAGAGCGAGTTAAGTTCGCGTACTTGTGAGCTCATACTCGGGAGATGGTGGTTGCGAATCCCACCACCGGCACCCCTAAGGATGGTTTTCCGTGTTTTCCCATTTTCACACCAGGCAAACATTAGATGTGTTGGTGCGAAGTTAAAATACTGTTGTTGTTGTGTTTGAGTCATCAGTCCATAGACTGGTTTGATGCAGCTCTCCATGCCACCCTACCCTGTGCTAACCTTTTCATTTCTACGTAACTATTGCATCCTACATCTGCTCTAATCTGTTTGTCATATTCATACCTTGGTCTACCCCTACCGTTGTTGCCACCTACACTTCCTTCAAAAACCAACTGAACAAGTCCTGGGTGTCTTAAGATGTGTCCTATTATTCTATCTCTTCTTCTCGTCAAATTTAGCCAAATTGATCTCCTCTCACCAATTCGATTCAGTATCTCTTCATTCGTGATTCGATCTATCCATCTCACCTTCAGCATTCTTCTGTAACACCACATTTCAAAAGCTTCTATTCTCTTTCTTTCTGAGCTAGTTATCGTCCATGTTTCACTTCCATACAATGCCACGCTCCACACAAAAGTCTTCAAAAACATCTTTCTAATTCCGATATCAATGTTTGAAATGAGCAAATTTCTTTTCTTAAGAAAGCTCTTCCTTGCTTGTGCTAGTCTGCATGTTATGTCCTCCTTACTTCTGCCATCGTTGGTTATTTTACTACCCAAGTAACAGTATTAATCTACTTCCTTTAAGACTTCGTTTCCTAATCTAATATTTCCTACATCACCTGCCTTCGTTCGACTGCACTCCATTACTTTTGTTTTGTACTTATTTATTTTCATCTTGTACTCCTTACCTAAAACTTCATCCATACCATTCAGCAACTTCTCGAGATCTTCTGCAGTCTCAGATAAAATAACAATATCATCGGCAAATCTCAAGGTTTTGATTTCTTCTCCTTGGACTGTGATTCCCTTTCCAAATTTCTCTTTGATTTCCTTTACTGCCTGTTCTATGTAAACATTGAAAAGGAGAGGGGACAAACTGCAGCCTTGCCTCACTCCTTTCTGGATTGCTGCTTCTTTTTCAAAGCCCTCGATTCTTATCACTGCAGACTGATTTTTATACAGGTTGTAGATAATTCTTCGTTCACGGTATCTGATCCCTATCATCTTCAGAATCATAAATAGCCTGGTCCAATCAACATTATCGAATGCCTTTTCTAGATCTACGAAGCGGCTGTGAGCTTGCATCCGGGAGATAGTAGGTTCGAATCCCACTATCGGCAGCCCTGAAAATGGTTTTCCGTGGTTTCCCATTTTCACACCAGGCAAATGCTGGGGCTGTACCATAATTAAGGCCACGGCCGCTTCCTTCCAACTCCTAGGCTTTTCCTATCCCATCGTCGCCATAAGACCTATCTGTGTCGGTGCGACGTAAAGCCCCTAGCAAAAAAAAAAAAGATCTACGAATGCCATGTACGTGGGCTTGTCCTTCTTGATTCGATCCTCTAAGATCAGACGTAAAGTCAGGATTGCTTCACGTGTTCCTACATTTCTTCTGAAGCCAAATTGATCTTCCCCCAACTCAGCTGCAACTTGTTTTTCCATTCTTCTGTAAATAATACGTGTTAACATTTTGCAGGCATGAGATACTAAACTAATAGTGCGGTAGTTTTCACACCTGTCAGCACCGGCTTTCTTGGGAATAGGTATAACAACATTCTGCCGAAAATCGGATGGGACTTCTCCTGTCTCATACATCTTGCACAATAAATGAAATAACCTTACCATGCTGGTTTCTCCTAAGGCAGTCAGTAATTCAGAGGGAATATCATCAATTCCAGGTGCCTTGTTCCTTGTCAAACTCTGACCTCAAAATTGGGTCTCCCATTTCATCAGCATCAACAGCCTCTTCATGTTCCAGAACGAAATTATCTACATCGTTACCTTGATACAACTGTTGGATATGCTCCTGCCATCTTTCTGCTTTGTCCTCTTTCCCTAGAAGTGGCTTTCCATCTGAGCTCTTAATATTCATGCACCTAGATTTCCTTTCTCCAAATGTTCCCTTGATTTTCCTGTATGCAGCATCTACCTTTCCCAGGACCATACAGCCTTCGACATCCTTGCACTTCTCCTTCAGCCATTCTTCCTTAGCTACCTTGCACTTTCTATCCACTTCATTCTTTAATCGCCTGTATTCTTTTCTGCCCTCTTCATTTCTAGCATTCTTGTATTTTCGTCGTTCATCAATCAGGTCTAGTATCTCCTGAGTTATCCACTGATTCTTAGTTGATCTTTTCTTCCTTCCTAACATTTCTTCAGCAGCCCTACTGACTTCATTTTTCATGACTCTCCACTCTTCCTCTACTGTGTTTCCTTCGGCCTTTTAATTTAGTCCTTGTGCAACATGTTCCTTGAAACAATCCATCACACTCTTTTCTTTCAACTTGTCTAGATCCCATCTTTTTGCATTCTTTCCTTTCTTCAATTTCTTCAACTTCAGATGGCATTTCATGACCAACAAGTTGTGGTTAGAGTCCACGTCTGCTCCTGGGAAAGTTTTGCAATCCAACACCTGGTTTCTGAATCTCTGCCTAATCATAATGAAGTCTATTTGATACCTTCCAGTGTCTCCAGGTCTCGTCCACGTATACAGCCGTCGTTTGTGGTGTTTGAACCAAGTATTGGCGAGGACTAAATTATGGTCAGTGCAGAATTCAACCAGCCGACTTCCTCTTTCGTTCCTTTGTCCCAATCCAAATTCTCCTACTGTGCTACCTTCTCTTCCTTGGCCTACCACTGCGTTCCAGTCTCCCATCACAATTAGATTCTCGTCACCTTTGACATATTGTATTAAATCTTCTATCTCCTCATATATTCTTTCAATTTCATCATCCGCTGAACTAGTAGGCATATAGACCTGCACTATTGTGGTGGGCATTGGTTTGGTGTCTATCTTGGCGACAATAATTCTTTCACTATGTTGGTCGTAGTAGCTTATCCGCTGCCCTATTTTCTTATTCATTATTAAACCAACTCCTGCATTTCCCCTGTTTGATTTCGTGTTGATAATTCGGTAGTCGCCTGACCAAAAATCCTCTTCTTCCTGCCAACGTACTTCACTTATACCAACTACATCTAACTTTAGCCTATCCATCTCCCTTTTCAGATTCTCTAACCTACCACAACGATTCAAACTTCTAACATTCCACGCTCCGACTCGCAGAATGTCAGTATCCTTCTTCCTGATGATCGCCCCCTCTCGTGTAGTCCCCACCCGGAGATCCGAATGGGGGACTAGTTTACCTCCGGAATATTTTACCCGGGAGGAAGCCATCATCAGTCCATCATTCATACAGAGAGAGCTTCATGTCCTCGGGAGGTGGTTACGGCTGTAGTTTCCCGTTGCTTTCAGCCGTGTAGCAGTATCAACACAGCTAAGCCATGTTGAGTATTATTACAAGGCCGTATCAGTCAATCATCTAGACTGCCGCCCTTGCAACCACCGAAAGGCTGCTACCCCCCTTTCGATGAACCATTCGTTAGTCTGGTCTCTCAACAGATACCCATCCGATATGGTTGCACCTGCGGCTCGGCTATCTGCATCATTGGGACACGCAAGCCTCCCCGCCGCGGCAAGGTCACATGGTTCGCAGAGGAAGGTTAAAATACTAGCAAAGAAGAAAGTTGCTATGTTGGCCACCTCATCCGTCAGCCACAAATCTGACTGCTTTAACACTATTGCCAGTTTCGGTAGAACACAGTCTCTGATATACAGCACTGCTGACCTCATTCGCACCGATCGAGTTGGCCGCGCCTTTAGGAGCAAGCAGCTGTGAGCTTGCATTCGGCAGATACTGGGTTCCAACCCCACTGTCGGCTGCCCCGAAAATAGTTTTCCGTGGTTTCCCATTTTCACACAAGGCAAATGCTGGGGCTGTACCCTTATTAAGGCCACGGCCACTTCTTTCCCACTCCTAACCCTTTTCTATCACATCATCGCCATAAGACCCATCTGTGTCGTGCGACGTAAAGCAAATTGTAAAAAATACTGTGTATATATATATATAATTCGCAGCATTTGGCCTTTCATTATCTTTCCATGAAAAATAAACACATTGCCTTTAAAAAGATAATAATCCCTAGACGTTACTTGGCAAGTAGAGAAAATGCAAATACAGATGATAAATGCTTGTTGTTTAAAGGGACCTGACATCTAAAGTCATCGGCCCAAATTCAAATGCATAGCTGCCGTATATGATAGGCGGCCTGGTTAAAATTAGAAAGGAGAAGGTCTGTTATGGAACACAATTCAGTAACAGCTAAGGTATTGACTAAGGATGAGTACCATTTCGGAACGAACAGGACAAGGAACATTATGGGAAAAAACCGGATGTCGGACAAGGGACTTCTTGGAATAAGCTCCGATATTTATTATGCAATTACGTTGGAATGGGTGCAATTTGGAACACACTCCACGCTAATTTTCAAGCAAGCTTTCAAGAAGATGGTGTTGGTGTCGCTAACTCAAAGTTCATAAATTTTTGAGAAGGCCTCTTTTGGAAGCATACAACTCACATGGAGACTTAGTGTACCATTTTCCCTTTATGCTTCCCTTTGAGTTTACCTGATCTCTTAATTACCTTTGTAGTTATACGTAAAGCAAACTGTAAAAAATACTGTGTATATATATATCATTCGCAGCATTTGACCTTTCATTATCTTTCCATGAAAAATAAAGGGAAAGAAGTGGCCGTGGCCTTAATAAGGGTACAGCCCCAGCATTTGCCTTGTGTGAAAATGGGAAACCACGGAAAACTATTTTCGGGGCAGCCGACAGTGGGGTTGGAACCCAGTATCTGCCGAATGCAAGCTCACAGCTGCTTGCTCCTAAACGCGCGGCCAACTCGATCGGTGCCTTTAAAGAGATAATAATCCCTAGACGTTACTTGGCAAGTAGAGAAAATGCAAATACAGATGATAAATGCTTGTTGTTTAAAGGGACCTGACATCTAAAGTCATTTTCAGTTGCTTCCGAGGCATTATTTGAGTTTAGTATAATGTTTTCAAAATTGATGTGAATTAATTCATTTCTCCGCTCAGCCTACGTGATTAGAATTGAGGAGCTAACTGACGGTGAGATAGCGGCCCCGGTCTAGAAATCCAAGAATAACGGCCGAGAGGATTCTTCATGCTGACCACATGACACCTCGTAATCTGCAAGCCTTCAGGCTGAGCAGCGGTCGCTTGGCAGGCCAAGGCCGTTCAAGGGCTGTAGTGCCATGGGGTTTGGTTAACATTACAAGTGCTACACTGTTAGACCTCAGCAAAGCTTTTGATTAAGTGCCGCACTATATACTAATAAGTAAGCTTAGCTACTATGGCGTGAAAGATTTAGAATTATTATTAATTACATCCTACCTCAATGACAGGTATCAAATTTTACTGGTAGAAAATCAACGGTCTGGGGCTCTCAAAGTAAAAACAGGGGTGGTTCAGGGTTCAGTTATAGGAACTTTCCTCTTCCTTGTCCGGCTCCATGGCTAAATGGTTAGCGTGCTGGCCTTTGATCACAGGGGTCCCGGGTTCGATTCCCGGCAGGGTCGGGAATTTTAACCATCATTGGTTAATTTCACCGGCACGGGGGCTGGGTGTATGTGTTGTCTTCATCATCATTTCATCCTCATCACGACGCGCAGGTCCCCTACGGGCGTCAAGTCGAAAGACCTGCACCTGGCGAGCCGAACATGTCCTCTGACACTCCCGGCACTAAAAGCCATACGCCATTTCATTTTCCTCTTCCTTGTGTATATAAATGGTATTGTTAGTAATTTACCCTGTAGGTCAGTGTCTATGCAGATGATATTACTATCATAACACGCAGTAGGGACTTAAAATATGTTGAGGAGGAAAGGATAGACATGCTACACAAATCATCCTCTTGGTTGTAGGCAAATAAACTTATCCTACATAATAAGACAGAAATGATCTACTTCCATTTAATTAATTCAGGTCTGGGTAACAATGGTCAAAATTCTGTCAAATTATTGGGACTGCATCTGGATTGTAAATTAACCTGGAACACACACACGCACAAGTTATGTACAAAAATGGCTAGAGTGATAGTTTTGCTTCGCAGACTTAAAGATCAGTTAATAGTAGTCAGATGATGAGTGCATACTATGCCTTCTTACATTCACAGTTATCATATGGTACCATGTTATGGGGTAACTCAACAGGGGCTCAGGATGTGTTCAAGTGGCAAAAGAAGGCAATAAGATTTATTAAAGGTAAGGCCACAACGGAGTCTTGTAGACCTACGTTCCAAGACGTTGCAATTATGACTCTTCCCTCATAATAAATTTATCGTAGTATACTCAATACTAAAGAAAATCTCATAGACCTAACAACTCGCAGCCATGTACACTCATATGGAACAAGATATAGGAACGATTTCGATTTACCACATGTTAGGCTGAGAAATACACAAGAAAACAATAGGTATAATGGCATTAAATTATTCAACAATCTACTGCCCAAGTAAAGGATATGCCCCTATGTAACTTCAAAAGAACCCTTAAAAATTGGTTGACATCCAATAGCTTCTACTCAGTGTCTGAATTTGAAAAAAAATAAGACTGTTTCAAGGGGGGCTAATAAAGGCCAACGCCATCCTAACACGTTGGTAAATTAGTAGTTATTTATCACTCTCTTGGACGAATAGTGTTACGTTCATTTTAACTTTTGTTTATATAGTTGTATTTATTTTCTGTGCTTAATGTGATACTTGTAATATTTTGTAACTATGCACCTATGACTCTGTCCATTGCAACTGCCAGTTGCCTAACGACAGTAACAATTATTCTATTCTATTCTATTCTATTCTATTCTATTCTATTCTATTCTATTCTATTCTATTCTATTCTATTCTAACATTTGACTGTCAAACAAGAAAACTTTGTGCCAGTTACTTCTGCTGGAAGTGTTGAAGGATGAACCAGATAACTTATAAATTAGACAGTTCGTAAAGACTTACCGAAACCGATAAAGGAGTACAAAATAGACTGTCGAAATAGAACGCGTAGGTGTGAGAATGTGTTCATTATTATTGTTATTATTATGTCTTTAATACAGGATCTGTTGTGTTTGGATCATCAGTCCATAGACTGGTTTGATGCAGGCCCTCCATGCCACCCTAGCCTGTGCTAACTTTTTCATTTTTACGTAACTAATACTTCATATATCTGTTTGTTATATTTATACCTTGGTATTCCCCTGCCGTTTTTAACGCCTACACCTCACTCAAAAGCTAGCTGAACGAGACCTGTGTGTCTTAAGATGTGTCCTATCTTTCTATCTCTTCTTCTGGTCAAATTTCGCCAAATCGTTCTCATCTCACCAATGCGATTTAGTACCTCTTCATTTGTGATTCAATCT
This sequence comes from Anabrus simplex, assembly GCF_040414725.1. Taxonomy (NCBI): domain Eukaryota; kingdom Metazoa; phylum Arthropoda; class Insecta; order Orthoptera; family Tettigoniidae; genus Anabrus; species Anabrus simplex. Next base: position 40,866,863 of record NC_090266.1, on the reverse strand, counting down.
ACCCATCTAACGTTCAGCATGCTTCCGTAACACCACACTTCAAGAGCTTCTATTCTCTTCCTTTCTGAGCTAGTTATCGTTCATGTTTCACATTTATACAATGCCACCCTCCAGACGAAAGTCTTCAGAAACATCTTCCTAATTCCTATATCAATGTTCTAAGTGATCAAACTTGTTTTCTTAAGAAAGGCCTTCCTCGTTTGTGCTAGGCTGCATTTTATGTCTTCCTTACTTCTGCCATCATTAGTTATTATTTTACTACCCAAGTAACAATATTCATCTGCTTCCTTTAAGACTTCATTTCCTAATCGAATATTTCCTGCATCACCAGACTTCATTCGACTGCACTCCATTACTTTTGTGTTGGATTTATTTATTTTCGTTTGCACTCCTTCATCAAGTCCGTCTCCATAAAGTTCAGCAATTTCTCCAGATCTTCCGCAGACTCAGATACAATAACATCGGCAAATCTCAGAGTTTTCATTTCCATTCCTTGGATTGTGCATCCTTTTCGAAATTCCTCTTTGATTTTCTTTGTCAACAATGGAAAGGTAAGGGGACAAATTGCAGGATACAGGATACGCTTAAACACAGTATATAAAATACTACCTTTTATTTTTTATCCCGTTACCTAGGATTGCATTTATAGAATTAAAAAATGTGGGGAAAAATGAATGTGTTCATGTGGACAGCACCACAAACCGTACCTACTGCACTGCTATGCTTGGTCTATACTCGCTGAACCTGCTGGTGTTTCGTCATCTTCAATGATTTTTCACACGTGCATTGTATTAGTTGTGGTTGTATTTGACCTAGCCATTGCGCAGTACATCCAACGATATCAACAGTATTCTGCCTTCCCAATTCCTGTCCTGGCGTCACCTTATGAATACCAACAAAACCAAGACAGCATCTAAGTTCTTTTTTTGATAAATGTAATGAGATAGAATGGTATGTGTGAAGTCGACGTCAAGGATGTTACTCTAAAATTAAGGCGGTGTCAAACTAGCAGCCACACTCCAATTACATTCACACCAGATTAGCGGACATAATCTGATTATATCCATATTAAACGAGCAGTCACATTCCAATTATATCCACATCAAACTAACTGAATCCCTTATTGCAATACGCGGATTTTACGACAGAAACCGCCATGGTAGAATTTCCGACAAATATATATTTCTCTCCTTTAATTTCCGTCGCAGTAATTCATTCGTTTAAGGGAACCTCGACGTGAAAGCCATTAAAATTCACATTTTGTTTTTCAGTTCTTTGAATAGAGTAAGGGGGCTGGATCGAATCTGCTTAGGAGTTTTTTCCACTCCGCCAGCAGTAATAGCGGACTGGACAAAATAGAGTCTTATATCTATATATATAAAATAAGAGTTTTGTCTGTACATTGCTCCATCTCACCTTCAGCATTCTTCTGTAACACCACATTTTAAAAGCTTCTATTTTCTTTCTTTCTGAACTAGTTATCGTGCATGTTTCACTTCCATACAATGCCACGCTCCACACGAAAGTCTTCAAAAACATATTTCTAATTCCTATATCAAAGTTTGAAGTGAGCAAATTTCCTTTCTTAAGAAAGCTCTTCCTTGCTTGTGCTAGTCTGCATTGTATGTCCTCCTTACTTCTGCCATCGTTAGTTACTTTACTACCCAAGTAACAATATTCAACTACTTCCTTTAAGACTTCGTTTCCTAATCTAATATTTCCTACATCACCTGCCTTCGTTCGACTGCACTCCATTACTTTTGTTTTGGACTTATTTATTTTCATCTTGTACTCCTTACCCAAGACTTCATCCATACCATTCAGCAGCTTCTCGAGATCTTCTGCAGTCTCAGATAAAATAACAATATCATCGGCAAATCTCAAGGTTTTGATTTCTTCTCCTTGGACTGTGATTCCCTTTCCAAATTTCTCTTTGATTTCCTTTACTGCCTGTTCTATGTAAACATTGAAAAGGAGAGGAGACAAACTGCAGCCTTGCTTCACTCCTTTCTAGATTGCTACTTCTTTTTCAAAGCCCTCGATTCTTATCACTGCAGACTGATTTTTATACAGATTGTAGATAATTCTTCGTTCTCGGTATCTGATCCCTATCATCCTCAGAATCATAAATAGCTTGTTCCAATCAACATTATCGAATGTCTTTTCTAGATCTACGAATGCCATGTACGTGGGATTGTCCTTCTTAATTCGATCCTCTAAGATCAGACGTAAAGTCAGGATTGCTTCACGTGTTCCTACATTTCTTCTGAAGCCAAATTGATCTTCTCCCACATCAGCTTCAAATTGTTTTTCCATTCTTCTGTAAATAATACGTGTTAAAATTTTGCAGGCATGAGATACTAAACTAATGGTGCGGTAGTTATCACACCTGTCAGCACCGGCTTTCTTGGGAATAGGTATAGCAACATTCTGCCGAAAATCGGATGGGACTTCTCCTGTCTCATACATCCTGCACAATAAAAAAAAATAACCTTACCATGCTGGTTTCTCCTAAGGCAGTCAGTAGTTCAGAGGGAATATCATCAATTCCAGGTGCCTTGTTCCTATTTAGGTCACTCACAGCTCTGTCAAACTCTGACCTCAAAATTGGGTCTCCCATTTCATCAGCATCAACAGCCTCTTCATGTTCCAGAACCAAATTATCTACATCGTTACCTTGATACAACTGTTGGATATGTTCCTGCTATCTTTCTGCTTTGTCTTCTTTCCCTAGAAGTGGCTTTCCATCTGAGCTCTTAATATTCATGCACCTAGATTTCCTTTCTCCAAAGGTTTCCTTGATTTTCCTGTATGCAGCATCTACCTTTCCCAGGACCATACAGTCTTCGACATCCTTGCACTTCTTCTTCAGCCTTTCTTCCTTAGCTACCTTGCACTTTCTATCCACTTCATTCCTTAATCGCCTGTATTCTTTTCTGCCCTCTTCATTTCTAGCATTCTTGTATTTTCGTCGTTCATCAATCAGGTCTAGTATCTCCTGAGTTATCCACTGATTCTTAGTTGATCTTTTCTTCCTTCCTAACATTTCTTCAGCAGCCCTACTGACTTCATTTTTCATGACTTTCCACTCTTCCTCTATTGTGTTTCCTTCAGCCTTTTCATTTAGTCCTTGTGCAACATGTTCCTTGAAACAATCTCTCACACTCTTTTCTTTCAACTTGTCTAGATCCCATCTTTTCGCATTCTTTCCTTTCTTCAATTTCTTCAACTTCAGATGGCATTTCATGACCAACAAGTTGTGGTCAGAGTCCACGTCTGCTCCTGGAAAAGTTTTGAAATCCAACACTCCAACACCTGGTTTCTGAATCTCTGCCTAATCATAATGAAGTCTATTTGATATCTTCCAGTGTCTCCAGGTCTCATCCACGTATACAGCCGTCGTTTGTGGTGTTTGAACCAAGTATTGGCAAGGACTAAATTATGATCAGTGCAGAATTCAACCAGCCGACTTCCTCTTTCGTTCCTTTGTCCCAATCCAAATTCTCCTACTCTGCTACCTTCTCTTCCTTGGCCTACCACTGCATTCCAGTCTCCCATCACAATTAGATTCTCGTCACCTTTTACATATTGAATTAAATCTTCTATCTCCTCGTATATTCTTTCAATTTCTTCATCATCCGCTGAAGTAGTTGGCATATAGACCTGCACTATTGTGGTGGGCATTGGTTTGGTGTCTATCTTGACAACAATAATTCTTTCACTATGCAGGTCGTAGTAGCTTATCCGCTGCCCTATTTTCTTATTCATTATTAAACCAACTCCTGCATTTCCCCTGTTTGATTTCGTGTTGATAATTCGGTAGTCGCCTGACCAAAAATCCTCTTCTTCCTGCCAACGTACTTCACTTATACCAACTACATCTAACTTTAGCCTATCCATCTCCCTTTTCAGATTCTCTAACCTACCACAACGATTCAAACTTCTAACATTCCACGCTCCGACTCGCAGAATGTCAGTATCCTTCTTCCTGATGATCGCCCCCTCTCGTGTAGTCCCCACCCGGAGATCCGAATGGGGGACTAGTTTACCTCCGGAATATTTTACCCGGGAGGAAGCCATCATCAGTACATCATTCATACAGAGAGAGCTGCATGTCCTCGGGAGGTAGTTACGGCTGTAGTTTCCCGTTGCTTTCAGCCGTGTAGCAGTATCAACACAGCTAAGCCATGTTGAGTATTATTACAAGGCCGTATCAGTTAATCATCTAGACTGCCGCCCTTGCAACAACCGAAAGGCTGCTACCCCCCTTTCGATGAACCATTCGTTAGTCTGGTCTCTCAACAGATACCCATCCGATATGATTGCACTTGCGGCTCGGCTATCTGCATCATTGGGACACGCAAGCCTCCCCACCGCGGCAAGGTCACATGGTTCGCAGAGGAGGCGCTACAATCTAAGCCATATATAATTTTATTCACGCTGATAGAAATGGTAGTTTAGGGGAAGGGCTAAAATGAAATGTTCAAATTTTATGTTATTAGTGGTCCTATCTTAATAAAACTTGGTACCCGGTATTCAAAGTCGGGGAATAAGTCGCTACAATCTAGGCTAGAAATATTTTTTTCACGCTGAGTGAAATGGTAGTTACGGGACGGCCTAACGCTTCATTCTTAAATATTTACGTTATTAGTAGTCCTATCTCATTGAAAACTGGTATACAAAGTCGGAGAATGAACCACTACAATCTAGGCCATAAATAATTTTATTCGCGCTAAGTGAAATGGTAGTTTAAGGGAAGGCCTGAAATTTAATTCTGAAATATTTATATTATTAGTGTTCGTATCGATAAATATTACATAACCAATGTTATATAGAATTACATTTCCGACCATTTATGTCTTATACATTTTTACCGTACCAGCTATGATAACACAGATATTCATGAATTTGTATTTTTGTTGCTAAGTCCATATCGACGCCGAGTCACGAGAAAATGGGTTAACAGAATTTAATGACAATCGGTATAAAGAGTCGGGGAATAAGAAACTACAGTCTAAGCTATAAACAATTTTATTCACTCTGGACGAAATTGTAGTTTAGGGGAAGGCGCCTAAAATTTAATTTTTAAATACCTATGTTTTCGGTCCTATCGAAAAGTACTACATATCAAAAGTTACAGGTAATACAATTTCCGATCATTTATGTTTTATTCAGTTTTACTGTACCGACTATGATAAGAGTGGTATTTCAGAGTCGGAAGAGAGCTAAATGTGAAGGCCTACAATATTGAAAGCACATAACATTGATCAACAATAACATTACATTGATCATTGTTTGTTGTGATGTTATTTGTCTCTTATGCTGGCTCTCAACTCCGACAGATGGGATTACTGCTGCGTACCGAGTAAAATAACCTGACTGGATATTGGCGGGAAATAGCCAGGGAGTTAGAAAACTTTCTTCTTTGGCATGCCATTCTTCTGATTTATACATTTTCTGATACAGCTGGTATGTAACACACCGGTTCTTCATAGTATTCCAGTTATTCGACCTCTACTCTGATGTGCTGTTTTGAATGAGTAGTGTGCATACTTAAGGTAGAGGCTGACTTAGTAGTAGTAGTAGTAGTAGTAGTAGTAGTAGTAGTAGTAGTCGTTGTTGTTGTTGTTGTATGGCCTGGTCAAGAATAACAATTAAGGCTTATTCCAAATTATAGCACCACAATTCGCTAAATAACTCAAAATTCAACCCTGAAAAGAGCCGTTTCTTAAAAGAAGCCTCTTCCTCTTCACTTTTATTAAATTGTACATTCATTTTATTCCAAATTATCAGTGAAGAGGGGGTTTCTCCTCTGGCTTGGAGGAAAATTTGCCTCCAAGTCAGATAGATTTTTCCGCCGCCAGTGTAGTGAATTGATATTTTCCGACTCATCGGGTACTCCTAGGAAACAGATCAGTAAAAGGGCATAGTTTTTGTCCTGGGAGTCTCCACTATTCGACCCTCTCCCCGCCGAAAAATGATGTAGAGTGTTCACGAATCACGGTCTGCGGCTTGGTCATTCCACTTCTGGAACTTTGGACTGTTAGATCGGCAGTGTAGTCATGTTCGTTAAAAGTGAGAAAATGTGTGGTGTTTCATTTGATCGAGTATTATCAAAGCATTGATTTTAATCGCGCCATTCCTACTGACGTCATTGTAATGTATTTTCATTTCAGTTGGGAAAACCACTAAGACAGTCTTTCTGAGGATGTAAAAAGGCAGCTGGAGAGTGAGTGTCTACCATTATAATGAAAACTCCCCAACCTGATTTTGACTGATGCAAGCGGGTCTACCATTACAGAGAAAATTCCCTAACTCAGTCTTCATATGAGAAAAGATGTTTGGTGACTTCCCCGTCGCGTGTCAAGGGCAACGTTAAGAGCCATGCAATTTAATACAATCTTGCTCACAACGTGTACATCAGAATTCCGTACCGCTATACAATGTAGAATTCCGTAGCGAAGCGCGGGTACATCAGCTAGTATTACATTACGACTAATATGGCCACTGTGCAGATAAATTACGTCCATGGCCGAGAGACTTAACAAACTGTGTCAAAGGACAACGAAATACAATGTAAATCGGCAAAGCCATGTAGCATGTCCTACACGTGTTGCTCACTTCCTGTGTCGTGACACGTAGCCTTCCCGCCTCCAGAGTCTTCCACCCACATTTCTCTGTCGTTCTTGTCACACTAATTTTGGGATTGAAATCATTAAGAGTAAAAACTGTGCAGCCCATCGCCCGGTGTGGTAAGGGCCCCTTCACCGGGCGAGTTGGCCGTGCGCGTAGAGGCGCGCGGCTGTGAGCTTGCATCCGGGAGATAGTAGGTTCGAATCCCACTATCGGCAGCCCTGAAGATGGTTTTCCGTGGTTTCCCATTTTCACACCAGGCAAATGCTGGGGCTGTACCTTAATTAAGGCCACGGCCGCTTCCTTCCAACTCCTAGGCCTTTCCTATCCCATCGTCGCCATAAGACCTATCTGTGTCGGTGCGACGTAAAGCCCCTAGCAAAAAAAGGGCCCCTTCGCCTCGGACTGCTGCCTTTAACACCCTCATCACGAAATGTTATGTAATGTCATTCAAGTAGTCATTTCAAAACCAGACACTATCTCATCAGATGTTTGCTCGTCTTCTCCTAATGATACTGCCTGCCCTCATCTCGTGTACAACGTCCAACAGTCTATTAACTAGGCTTCCACATTCAAAACAAAGTAGGTGGAAAACAATTAGTGTTCAGTTTATTTACTTCAGAGCGGAGTTAATATTTCTGCTAAAGCATCGTTATTATAATCATTTCTCCACAGCCAGCCTTCCAAATAGCCACTGCCGTGATAGAGGATTGGTTCTGTTACATGTTTGACCGTGGTTTGAAGGTCTACGCCAGCCCCATCGTATAGAGGTTAACATACCTACCTCTTACTCGGAATACTCGGGTTCGATTTCCGGCCAATGCACTGATTTTAATTCTGAACCGAGGGTATTAAAATATCCTCGTGAGATCAACTAATGAACTCGCTGATTCGAGAGGTGGCGGACCCGGTCACGAGAGCCCAGCCATACAAATGATGATGTATTTACATTGACCACGTGGACGGGCAGCAGTCACCTTGGCGAGTTCAAGTTCAGACTGGCCTGTTTGTTCCCACACGTCTTCTTTTGAGTGAGAAAGGATAGCACTCAACTATTAAACGAATTAGGGTAAAATATCAACGATTTCTACGTCAGCTCCACTTAATACTAGATGTTTAAAGTGTGCTCAATTACTACAGATTCCAAGGGACACGGCGATGTCGGATGTTTGATGCGCAGGCGGTTCAATTACCACTGATCTCACCCGCAATCGAACAGAAGGTGAGCGGATGCGGAGTGGGTGTCAGCCCACAAGCGGCCACGGCTGATCCGTGGTCCGACAGCTCTGCACTCTGACCGGCCAACCGAGCACAGGATGGGTGGCCACAGCTGGTCCGCGGTCCAACAGCTCTGCACTCTGACCGGCCAACCGAGCAGGGGACGGGTGGCCACGGCTTTAGCGTGGTCCGACAGCTCTACACTCCGACCGGCCAACCGAGTAGAGAAGGAGTGGCCACGGCTGGTCTATGGTCCGACAGCTCTGCACTCCGACCGGCCACCGAGCAGAGGAGGGGTGGCCATGGCTGGTCCGTGGTCCGACAGCTATGTTTTCCAACCGGCCAACCGAGCAGAGGAGGGGAGGCCACGGCTCTTCCGTGGTCCGAAAGCTCTGCACACCGACCGGCCAACCGAGCAGAGAAGGGGTGGCCACAGCTCTACCGTAGCTCTACGCCTCTGTATTCGGGAGACGGAGAGGGGCTGCTCCCCACCGTCGGCTGTCCTCAGAATGGTTTTGCGTGGTTTTCCATTCTCTTGCACTAAAGGGAATGCCGGGGCAGTTTCAGGTATAGGCCACGCCCGCCAACCCTCTCAACTTCTCCACATATCTCCTTCTCTGATACAAATCTCCCGGCCTGAGAGACGGCGTCAACGTCTAGGCGGGCCGCCTCCCTTTCAGAGAAGGAATTAAAACGTTTAGTAGTCGTCGAACAGACGAGCAAACGAATAACGACTTACCGACTGAGATCGACTCGGGAAGAATAAGTGAAAGTAAGGATAAATATGGTGTCAAATGAAAACGGGCCGATGACCTAGACGTTAGGCCCCTTTAAATAACAATCATCATCATCATCATCATCATCTCAAATGAAAACAAGATAATCTATTTTGGCCAGTGTTGTTATAGTTTGCGGAATAAACATATCTCACATATCGTCACACCTCTCAATATGAAGGTAAAAATACAATTTGTTAAAGAAAATTGAATATATTATTTTGGATGTGATGGAGTTAGTCTGGACGAATGAACTGTTCAAGGAAGTACAGAAGAACACGCTCAATATGGTGCTGGAACCAATGGAACACTAGTCAGGAAAACCTCTACCGACTTCTTAGAGAGGAGCGGAAGGTTATTTCACATGGAAATACATAGTCAACAAATGCTCATACATCATAAGATCACAATTTCTCAGTAATGGGCGAATGATGTTATCCACCTGGAGAATGCTAAAATATTTTTTATGGATCGTCTGACCGCGCAAATATGGGAGGAATGTTGAGGTTACGTTAAGTAACTCCATCGCTGGTGTAATAGTATCTGTCCTTGTGTCGCATGTCTGATGTTAAGTCGCCATGTGAGCCAAGGTCAGTGGTTTCCTCTTCTCCCCTCACACTGCTCCTTTTGTTGGAGCACCAGGTTGTATTTCTTCTGGGATGATTCTGACGTCATGTGAGACACGCACCTTCATGTCTGGTAGCGATGGAAAATTACGTTTGTCGTTGGCAACTAATTTATTTACTGAATTCTTTGGAACATTCCTTAGTTCCCTCGAAAGTTCGGCAGTTCACTTAATATACCAGCTAATAGCTCGATATTTTCAGTAGGTTATCATGTGACTAACTTCTGAATTATTTTGAATGGTTTATCAAGTGGAACAACAGTTACAGCTTTAACTATCTAGCCTTCGCTGATAACTTGGACATTTTAGTTCTGGACATACGGTTGGCCATAAATCAAATACAGTTACTCAAGTTAATAGCCGAGAAAGCTGGATTTCGTGTCGACTGAGCGTTTTTGCAATTGACAGGAAAAAACGATGTGGCGTTGAAATTGATAAGACAGCTGTGTTCGAGGACAAGGCACACATGAGCACACATTGTGTTAGTGAGAACATCGAGGTTGTACGATTGATGAAGGCGTCAGAAGAACCATTCCGAAATCTTGCGTGGTTACTTTTAATCTTTACAACAACGAATTAATCTGTATCAGTCCTAAAATAAATATTTTAGAGGATTACTGAAAAAGTGTTCTAGGAATGTGTGAATCAAGTTTTTGGAGAAACCTGACGGCTCATTTATGAGATGCGTAATTTCCATTGAACATAATACTTGTATGCCTTCCTGCCAAGTTGTTTGACGTCTTCCCTGAACATAATGCCACGAGTAGGCGACATACTTGTGTATATTTAGGTACGAGGTATGAATGTAAATATGGTATTACGACATACCCTACTTAGGACCTTTGAACCATGATAATAGACATACTGCAATTCAGGAATTAGCCGTTGGATTTCTTCAAAATTTCGAGATACACTTTCCTATCACCACTTGTCATAAATTTTCTTAAATTGGTGTAATTTAGTTAGTGACTGTAAAGAATAAATAGTTATTGGCTTTACGTCTCACCGACAGAGATAGGTCTTATGGCGACGATGGGACAGGAAAGGTCTAGGACTGGGAAGGAAGCGGCCGTGGCCTTAATTAAGGTACAGCCCCAGCATTTCCCTGGTGTGAAAATGGGAAACCACGGAAAACCATCTTCAGGGCTGCCGACAGTGAGGTTCGAAACCACTATCTCCCGAATACTGGATACTGGCCGCACTTATGTGACTGCAGCTATCGAGCTCGGTAAAGAATACATAAACATACTGTAGTAAGAGGACAGTTTGTCTTCCAATGCCCAATTAATTTGTACCAATACTAAAATATCTTACAGGATTATGTCGATAGAGCGCAGGAAAATGTATCTCAAATTTTGGGGGAAAAAATCCCACAGTTCATTTGGGAGATATGTTGAGTAAATGTAATGTCCTTGATCATAGGCATCACGATAGAGAATTAATCTGAATTGAATAGCAAAAGCAAAATCAACTCCGTACAGGCCATGAAGACCCTTGGAGGGGTAGAAGGTAAAGGCTTCCACTATCCGTAACCTCGGCACTTGATGGGGTAGAGAGGTTAGCTCTACGCCCGGCCGCCTTTGCCCACAACAATTAACCTGGTACTCATTTTTGGTGTAGGCTGAGTGAACCTCAGGGCCATGTGCATCTCCGGAAGTGGAAACCTCGTTTCTTAAATTTTACGACTTCCTGATGGTAATTCGAACCCACGTCCTTTCGGGCGAACTGAGCACGCCTTTACCGCCTCGGCCAGGCAGCCCCTAATCTGACTTTAATACTGGATATAATTACAGCTACACTGAAAGGTTTAATATTATTAACAACAAATCACTTAAACCGGCATTAGCCGGGAATTACCACGTCTAGCAGCGCGTCGGCCTCTCACAGCTGGATACCGTGGTTCAAATCCCGGTCACTCCATGTGAGATTTGTGCTGGACAAAGCGGAGGCTGGACAGGTTTTTCTCCGGGTACTCCGGTTTTCCCTGTCATCTTTCATTCCAGCAACACTCTCCATTCTCATTTCATAGCATCTATCAGTCATTAATAAATCACTTTGGGAGTGGCGACCCCACCGTACTAATAGCCTATATCTGCTTCATTCATTCCATCCCTGACCCGGTCAATGACTGGAAAATAGGTTGTAGGTTTTCATTTTCATTTACCACGTCTAATTAACGTAAGAAATGTATACTTACAACTCATAACCTCTGGTAAGATGAAGTTGAATAAAATTCCAGTCGCCCTTTGAATGCATTACAAATATTAAAAATGCACTCAGACAGTTGAAGAATAAGAAAATAAACCAGGTCAAAGAAATTCAAACACCTGGGAGAAAGGATCCAGCCTAATAAGCCAGAAAAGGAAGGCAAGCGAATGAGAACTAGGAAACTGAGAGCAGCACTGAATTAAAAGAAATCCATCTCTAGAGGAGCAAGACTAAAACATAACAACAACACAGTAATTAAACAGGAATGCCTCTGTTCAGCAGTGTTCGAACATGGTCAGAATTGGGGAACTGTATGAAATACAAAAGAAAGAAAGAAGAAAAGGAAGAAAGAAAAAAAGAAAGAAGAAAAGGAAGAAAGAAAAAAAGAAAGAAAGAAAGGAAGGAAGGAAGGAAGGGAAGAAAATCATCCCGAAACCCTTAGGCTCACACAAGTAGAAGGTCGATATAGATTGATTAGTCGAGAAAAAAATGAAAATAATATTGAATAAATACCAGATTCCATGAGGAAAATAAGTGCAATGTTCCACGGGAACCTGAAGAGAATAGTTTCCAGTAGAACAACTAAGACGGAGCGAACTGGCTACGAGGTTCGAACATTCAGCTGTTAGCATGAATTCGGTAAACGGTGACTTCGAACCCCACTATCGACAGTACTGATGAGAGTTTCCCGTGGTGTCACATTTTCACATCACCATGTACCATAATTAAGACTACGGTCCCTTCTTCTCCATTCCCAGCCCTTTTCCTACCCTATCGTCACCATAAGATTTCTCTCAATCGGTTCAACATAAAATAAATTAAAATTAAAGAAAGCTAACAAAGCAAACATCTGACATCTCTAATCAGAGACCAAAACAGGCTTGACGTGGTTCCAAGAGGACATGAAAGATCTCTAGTCGATGAATATCAATCGAACTCAATAATGGACAGAAATAATTAGTTTAGCAACTCAACAGTCAACCTCAAGGTTTTTCCCGGGAAATCGCCAACACCAAGAAATGGTCAGACAAAAAGACAAGCTACTAGACAAAGACTGTTGCAAAACGGAACGAATTAAGTAATTTCGCGAGGTCCTAATGAGGCCTTAAAAATGAAGAGGAAAAAGAACATTAATAAAACAATTGTTGGGAAAATATTTTTAAAAAAATTGATCGTGAAAATTACTAAAATGAATTAAAATGGAACCTTAAAAAATCTGGGAAATAAACCAAATGACACAAAAATGATAAGCGCCTGGAAGTGTAAAATATTTATAGCCAGATATAAGTCTACACAATTATATTAGAAGATGAACATTCCAGTCTTAGGGTAATCGTCGACTTCAGTAGTTCACTCAATAGATCACAGGCTTTCTGAACCCGCGTCGGCGGGTTCGAACCCAGCTCAGTCCTGTTGTATTTGAAGGTGTTCATGTCGATTGTTTTATCAGCACGTAAAAGAACTGCTGCGGAAAGTCGGTGGGACGTAGGGCCATTCTTCTTCTCCTTCTTCTTCTTCTCCTTCTTCTTCTTCTTCTTCTTCGTCTTCTTCTTCTTATTATTATTATTATTATTATTATTATTATTATTATTATTATTATTATTATTATTATTATTATTATATCTTACGTTAATCACTAAAATGATAGTAGATAGGGAGATATTCATTTTATCCCTCGCTCATTTTAGCTTCTGTTAGCCTGTTACTAAGGCAACCGCTAATATAATATATTATTTTGATTTATTTCTACCTAACCCACGTTCTTCTTTCCGTTTAATACCAGAGCTGATAACCTCGTTGGAGAGAAAGAGAGCAGTAAAAGGGCTGAATAACCACTTGTCAAATCTTCCCACAGGAGTGTTCTGTGAGTCATCGCTTGTACTGATTACGCTCTTTCCCAAGCTGATAGAATCAACGTTGTGTAGAGACCCAATACCACACGCAGATTATTCCCTCACTGAGCTATTCGGGGTTAACGGAGGGGAAGCCTCATTAAGCAAGATTTGGCGTCAGGCGCAATGTACACATATAAAATCGTTTTACTCTGTACTTTTGATACTCGGTTTCTACATCGGACAGGGCAGGTAACAGACAATGTTCAGATTAATTTTTGTCGATTTGATTGTCTGATTAAGCACAACGGGAAAACATCTGGGTGAACTTCATAGAAACTTGGTAGCCTACATAAGAATAAGAGCGATCAGAAATGGCGTATGGCTTTTAGTGCCGGGAGATCCCAGGACGGGTTCGGGTCGCCAGGTCCAGGTCTTTTGATTTGACTCCCGTAGGCGACCTGCGCGTCGTGATGATGAAATGATGATGGAGACAACACATACATCCAGCCCCCGTGCCAAGGAAATTAACGAATGATGGTTGAAATTCACGCTAACCATTTAGCCATGGAGCCGGACACCTTAGCTACTAATTATTTTTTGCTATACGAGACTGAAGGAAGGAAGTTTCAGAGAAGCTGAAGAAAAATTATCTAATATCAGACTCAATATTAATCTGACCGAAATAATGCACTGCATTGGCTGTAGAATAGTAAGTTATTTCCCGTCATCAATATCCTGTAATTTTTTTTGATACGACAAATAACGGAAGCGCTGAGTGGGAGGAAAGGAAGTAGTGGGTAATGCCAGACGCCCCTTCATTTCGGCCTGTCCTTCCCCTCCGATTTCGTCGAGGAAGCCAGTCGCTAATGTAATTCACTTCGTCCGGTGCTTTGGCTGAATGCTGAGCGCATTGGCCAGGTTCGGTTCCCGGTCAGGCAGGGGATTTTAATCGGGTCTGGCTAATTCCTCTAACTCGAAAGCTGTGTCTTTGTGTTCGTCTCAAAACACATCACACGATAAGCCACCACAGAGAACGCAAGAATGAATACATCCTTCTACATAGCGATTGCAGTAAAACAAGGACGCATCCATTCGAAGTGCATATCCCAGGTCATTGGGAAGAAGAGAAGAAGAAGAAGAAGATGGCTGAATTCACCCGACAGTTTACTGATCTGTTCGTGCGAAGATTTTTTCCCCATCATCAGCTACAATAACTTGTGAAGTAGAAAACTATTTAATTATTATTATTAGACTATTATTTATTATTACATACACTTTATCATAGACCGTAATGCCTTTCAGCGTTCAGTCTGCAAGTCTCTTTGAATTTACTTACCACCGTCACCATCTTTCTTTCTTTTTCTACCGTTTCTTTCCCACAGCTGCGGGGTCGCTTGTGCGAAATACGTAGCACATGTGGATTTGGCCCTGTTTTACGACCGGATGCTCTTCCTGACGCCAACCCTATCTGCAGGGATGTATCCACTATTGCGTGTTTCTGTGGTGGTTAATAGTGTGAAGTGTTGTGTGAATATGGGAAAATCACATACACCCAGTCCCCGAGCCAGAAGTATTAATCAGACGCGATTATAATAACCGACCCGGCCAGGAATCAAACCCGGGACTCTCTGAACCAAAGGCCTCAGCGCTGAACAATCAGCCCAAGGAGTCGGACAACCGACGCTACATTATTATTATTATTATTATTATTATTATTATTATTATTATTATTATTATTATTATTATTCACTCTTCAAGGCTCACACATTCTCTAATGTTCTCTGTAATTTATGATTGGAGTAATACTATCCGTATCTTGAGTAGCCTAACTGCCCAGGCCCCTGGTATGCAGGCTCCAACATTTTCTGTTGAGTTGCTCCGTACGAAGACGGCCTTTCCATAAAACACTTTTATTTGGACGCTACAAATTCAAAATAGCTCTCCTCGCACGAGGAGCAATCTGATTTGGTTAGTGTCTTTATTATTATTATTATTATTATTATTATTATTATTATTATTATTATTATTATTTTATTTTTAATAAAATTCGCACCTACAAAGACAGGTCTTATGGCGACGATGGAACAGGAAAAACCTGGGAGTGGGAAGGAAGCTTTCTACAACAAGGTGCTTTACGTCGCACCGACACAGATAGATCTTATGGCTACGACAGAACAGGAATGGGCTAGGAGTGGGAAGGAAGCGTCTGTGGTCTTCATTAAGGTACAGCACCAGCGTTTGCCTGGTGTGAAAATGGGAAACCACGGCAAACCTCCTTCACCGCTGCCGACAGTGGGGTTCGAACCCACTATCTCCTGAATGCAAGCTGACAGCTACGTGACAAACCGCGCAACCACGCGCTCGGTGACTGGCTTCTTACATTGTGCTGTACTTTCATTTAGAGGCTATACAAAACGTGGTCATCATCCCTGTGCATGTGAACAAGTGTTATTGTGGTGATGTATTCCTGGAATTGGTTGGAGTAGTGTCAGAGTAGGTATCCAGGGCTATCCCTGTTACTCTGAAGTGAGTGAGGAAAATTTCCCGGTAAATCTTAGCTGAGACAGTTTTTATCCCAGGATCGAGCTACATCATTTTCTATTCAAAGTCTTATTTTAGTACCCGACATGAATCAATGTTCGAGTTCAGCTTTAGCATTCTTTTTGAATAAATGTACACTGAAAGTAAGCAGATAAATTCGTGAGCTTTGGTACTCACAGGAAACCATCCGAACGAAAGTATATAATAAAAATACAATGATTTCACGTATATACGGCGTTCTTCCATTCTTCAGCACAGCCTGGTCACCGTTCGCAAGCGGACGGCTCAACTGTTGAGTCATAAGAACACAGCAGAAAGGATATATCACATGTAGCAATCATTAATACATTGATATTTTCAAAAATTAAGTTCACCGGGCGAGTTGGCCGTGCGGTTAGGGACGCGCAGCTGTGAGCTCGCATCCGGGAGATAGTGGGTTCGAATCCCACTGTCGACAGCCCTGAAAATGGTTTTCCATGGTTTCCCATTTTCACACCAGGCAAATGCTGGGGCTGTACCTTAATTAAGGCCCCGGCCGCTTCTTTCCCATTCCTAGGCCTTTCCTGTCCCATCGTCGCCATAAGACCTATCTGTGTCGGTGCGACGTAAGCAAATAGCAAAAAAAAATTAAGTTCCAAATTCCTACTCTGAGGGAGTGATCGATCTAAAAAAAATAGCTAAAATATATTCGTTAGATAGAAATATCTTCTGTAAAATCGAAATTGGGCTAAATTATCATATGGTAATTTTTAGTCTTCTGATATTGCAAATAGAAATATTAAGGGGAGAAAAAGAATTATCAACTCTTAGAAAAAACAGGACGATTACATAAAGGAAAAGAAAATGAAATAAATATACAAAGGAGCATGAGAGATAGAATGAATAACAGAAAAAAAATAACAAGCATCTGGAAGGGAAACGCCGGCATTTTAGAGACTATATAATACAATATTGCGTTCCCCCTTAATGTAAATTAATTTGAACTTTACCATGTGTTAGTTCTCAGTTCGGCTCTATGGCTAAATGCTCAGCGCTTTGGTTTTTGGTTCATAGGGCCTCGGCTTCGATTCCCGGCCGATTGGGGTTTTAGCTGCGTCTGTTTAATTCCCCTCGGTCGGGGCTGAGTGTTCGGATATTACACATTTTCGTTTGTCTACAACACACCCCGCAGGGCTGACGTCAGTAAACTGGACTTTAACCACAGCAGTGCTGACCCCACATTCTTGGGGTAAAGGCAAGGTAGAAGAAGATCACGTGTTAACTCAGACTAGGCAACTCTGAATAACATGGCTTCCTAACGAACTACACGTGTTCACTGTGGGTCTAGTAAAAGCTACTACAATTGCAAGGGCAGTAAGCAATTACTTTTCCGTTTCTTTTTTTACGATTTGCTTTACGTCGCACGGACACAGGTAGGTCTTACGGCAACGATGGGATAGGAGTGGGGAGGAAGTGACCGTGGCCTTGTTTAAGGTACAGTCCCACCATTTGCCTGATGTGAAAATGGAAAACCACGGAAAACCATCCTCAGGGCTGTCGACAGTGGGGTTCTAACCCACTATCTCCCGGCTGCAAGCACACAATTGCGCGCCCGTAACCACACGGCCAACTCACTCGGTAAGCAATTATATAAAGAAAGCTTCCAGTAATGTGTGATTGTTGCTTAACGTGGTCTCAAACGGCCGTAAACGAATATAATAATATAATTATTAGGCAATTCAGTCAATAAATAAGATATACATTTCCAAATTAACTGGCCAGGTGGTCTATTTGAACAAAATGAAACCAATCGTTGCATAGAAATCAAAAATAAAATTTATCACATAAACTGCGTCGGTCACTAACATGAACTTGAAAGGTAGGTGGTGATATTTTACCATCCCGTGCCCATTATTCTACAGCAAATTGAAAAAAAAAATGCTTTACAACGCACGGACACAGATAGGTCTTATGACAACGATGGGATAGGAAAGAGCTAGGAGTGTGAAGGATTAGTCGACCAGGTCAGGAATAGAATTAAAGGAGCTCCCATCCAGCGGCGAGGATAGGTATTGTGCCGGCTGCCGAAGCCTGTCGCACTACTCTGAGGCAATGATTAACGATTGACACATGAAATGAAAATATATTGGAGTGTGTCGGTGGAATGACAGCAGCTGACAGGGAAAAGCAGAGTACTCGGAGAAAAACCTGTCCCGCGTCCGCTTTTTTCAGCACAAGTCTAACATAGAGTGACCGGGATCTGAACCACGTGACCCAGCGGTGAGAGGTCGGCGTGCTCCGCCTGGGCCACGGAGACAATAATAATACCGAAAGAGTGTCTGCGTAGTTCGGGTCAGGTAGCTGTCAGTTTGATTTCGGGAGATAGCTGTTCGAACCAAACACCAGAGGTGTGCGGACATAATACAGAGTGTCCGAAAATGTCTCCTACTCCTGGTATCACAGAGGCAGACGTTTTCAATGTAGACTGTAGATTTAGGAAGGGTGGGAATGGCAGAGAACACTGCCAGTGTTCGGATATTGGTATACCTGCTTTGAAGGCAGGGGGCTGCTCGCTACACTGCTTTCTGACAATCGCGTGAAACCAGGGGCCACGCACCTCTTGTACTTCAAATCATGGCAGCTTTTACGTTATGGATATATACAAATTAAGACATTTTCTCGGGAGTAGGAAAACTCTGAACCGCATAGGTATGTACCTCGTATAATCGTATTCAAAATTACACCGCGATGAACAGCAACGAAATAATTTCCGGAACGGACCTATTTTCGTTTTATTATTACGCTTCACGTAGCCCCCGTGGCTTAGGCGGCAGCGCGTCGGCCTCTCACCGCTGGGTTCCGTGGTTCAAATCCCGGCCACACCATGTGAGATTTGTGCTGGACATAGCGGAGGCGGGACAGGTTCTTCCCCGGGTACTCCGGATTTCCGTGTCATATTTCATTACAGCAATACTCTCCAATATCATTTCATCTGTCATTCATTAACTATTGCCCCAGAGGAGTGCGACAGGCTTCGGCAACCGGCACAATTCCTCTTCGAAAATTACAACACTTAGTAGACGATCAAGACCGGCCTTTGTTTCAAATCAAAGATCTCTCCTGCTGCAAGGTGTCACGTATATAGACAGACTCAGTACTGACCCAACACTGCCAGGAGAGTATAGTAAACATATATGATATTCCATTTGAGCATTGCATAAGCCGTATGGAAGTGAATAGATCACGACCATATCTAATAAAGTTCAGATATTGGCACAGTTATGTCAAGAGGATTTGACTTGCCGGTATCCTTCGTCTGTAAAACTTTATACTGACGGCTCAAAATACCAATAAGCGGCGTAGGATGTGCATTCGATTGTCCTAATCAACATGAAGCTCAACGTTTTCGTTTGCCAGAACATATTTCTATCTAAGCAGCAGAAGCTATTGCCATTATAGAAGCTCTCAAATATGCCAGGGCGATTCTACTGTAAGAGTATCACTATCCTTACCGATTAACTGAGTGTCCTTGCGACACTATCAACACCGCTTAACCTCCAGAAACCCACTATCTACCACATGAGTATTATTTAAAAAAACATACGAACTCCAAAGACGCGGTTCCAGAGTAAACTTCGTATGGGTCCGAGCCCACATCGGGATACCACATAACGAATACGTAGATGTCTTAGCGGAAGCATGTGTCAGTGGACAGGTCATGAATACTCCCAGCAACTTCATGGATTATACAGTGATTATACACCAAAGAGCCTATAGTCAGTGGACAAAGAAGTGGGAGGAAACAAAGAGCCACAAAGGTAAATTTTACTCAATGATCGAACAGAATCCCCCGAAACGTCCTTGGATTGCACAATGGAACACTCAACGACGATTCATCTCGACAATCACTCGAATGCGCTCCAATCACGGAAGTTTTAGAAGTCACTTTTATGGCATCAATGTAGTGGACACACCATACTGTGGTTCTAGGACATATCGCACCACTTGACCGGCTGATTACCTGCGAAGTGTCAGTTACATATTTTTTTTGCTATTTGCTTTACGTCGCACCGACACAGATATGTCTTACGGCGACGATGGGATAGGAAAGGCCTAGGAATTGGAAGGAAGCGGCCGTGGCCTTAATTAAGGTACAGTCCCGGCATTTGCCTGGCGTGAAAATGGGAAACCACGGAAAACCATCTTCAGGGCTGCCGACAGTGGGGCTCGAGCCCACGATCTCCCGATTACTGGATACTGGCCGCACTTAAACGACAGCAGCTATCGAGCTCGGTAGTTACATATTTAGAAGAGGACATTCCGTACCACTTGTGGAAGTATTGCGAATTAAAAACGATTTCCTAATGAATGTATATCCATTGTCCATTACTAGCGCAGAAGCCTCCGCACGGTGTGACCACTACTGATGTTAACCTTCCGTCGGACGCAACTGACCTGATTGGTGCACGTGTTAATTTTTATCTCGTATTCGCCATTCGCGGGGACCTAGCTACTTCCATCCTTCAGTAGTTTCCTATTTCCGCGTGACCTTCGAGCCCATATCGTCCAGTTCATCAGAATCCTTTATTTTACTTACTTGATAATGAAATAATGCAGCAGTTAATAAATATTCACAATAATTGTAATATTATCCATCTTTGTGCTTGTCAGGCACATTGCACCCGAGCACGATGTATATTTCTGTTGTATTGTTTTGTTTCAGGCTTCATACATAAAAAAATCAACTTTCTTATGATATCTACGTAAACATGTACGTATATTGGGTATTCAGCCCGAAGGCTGGTTTGATCCTCTGCAGCTCCGCCAACAGCTGTCAAACAGCCTAGGCGTCACTGAAGAGGCGTACTAGGGAAATGAGGAGTGAGGTAGTTTCCCGTTGCTTTCCTCACTGAGCCAGCCATTGCTATTACACATCGGTCTGCCAAGCCCACTGAAATCCAGCACCAACCGACCCTATGAGCAATATTTTCACACCATTCATAACAGGGACTGGCTGCAGAAGGAATGGCATTACTAGCATCGCTCATACCTCAGTCACTTTCATATTGTCAAAGCTAAGGATGAGACTGAGACAGGACAATGAAAGTAACAAATTTGATATAGCCCATACCAGAAGACATAGTGCACTGTAAACACTACATCTTGCCAGCAAAGGCACAAGTATAGTTCAAAGGGCAGTTATCAAAATAATATAGAAGTTTTATTCAGCAAATGTTATAAATTATTTTTGTTTCTGATTTCTAAAATGTGCCTGTCAGACTCATTACGCCCGCTGGCGTGGAAATGGAATTCCTAGTGATGTGCGCGAATGATGCCTGGAATCGCGAGAATCGGTTCCTACGACTCCGTGGTCGCACTCAATGTCGCATGCGAGGAATCGGTTCCCGATGACGTCAGCAGAGAGTCCTGGGCGTGCTCACTAGAGTGAGTCTTCCGTCCATAATGGGGCAAAATCGAACGTGCAATATATACTGTTTCTTTCGTATACAGTGAAATGTCTTATTGGTTGTCATGAATGAATTATGCCATATAATAATGAAATAACAATTTATCCTGGTTGTCTGGAATTCACATTACACATTTCGACACTGGGTGTAGCAATCTACATTGTTATTTATGCTTTCACTGTGTTTTTCTAATGTGATTTTCAAATAACGCTAGTATAAACGTATAAAGTCACAAGCACACAAATTGTTTCGTAGCGTACCTGTCTTCCGTTACAGTTAATTTGCAGTAAACATTTCGGGCCACTGTCAGACTCACTGGCTGAATGGTCAGCGTTGAGGCTTTCAGTTCAGAGGGTAAGGGTTCAATTCCCAGCCGGGTCGGGTATTTTAATCACATCTGATTAGTTCGTTTGGCCCGGGGACTGGGTGTTTGTGTTTGTCCCAACATTTTCCTCTTGATATTCAGACAACACACTACACTAGCAACCACCACAGGATCACGCAATAGTGATTACATCCCTCCATATAGGGTTGGAGTCAGGGAGGGCATCCGGTTGTAAAACAGGGCCAAATCAACATGTGCGATACAGTTCACACCCGCGACCACACAGGTGTGGGAAAAGAGGTAGAAGAAGAAGTACATTTCATACTACTGCTAAATATTATTATGAGAAACTGTCAGAATTACTATTTTTCTTTTCATCACTGCTTAACATTAGTTAAGATTGTCTCTTTAGTAGAATAGTATTTTGTTGAAATAGTAGTGTTATATTATGTCATAATCCCCGTACAAGTTTTGATTTGTTTACAATCCATACAATTTGATTAGTTTCAAACAGAGAATAATATTTTCTGATCAAATTACAGTTGCATTAGAGTAAGTAACTCAAGGACACTACAATGAGAGCAGGCATGGCTTGTAGAGTGATCTGGTTATAAACCAATATGAACTGACATTACAGAACACATTCGTGCTGCGCGTGTTTACGTATCTGCATCATAGATAGAGCTACTAGTTCGTCGGAATCGATTCGAGATTCCCCGGGCATATGGAATCGAATCTTCGCGATTCCCGTCGCAACCCACCACTAGGAATTCCTATTTGACATCAAGTGGTACGGATTGTCCTGGCGTAAACATTTGGGGATTACGGGAAAACCGTTCGAAGCTAGATAACGACCTAGGTGGTACGAAATATCCTCAAAAATCGAGTGGTACGGAATGTCCGTGGTACGAAATGTCCGGACACCCCATACTGTTCATGTTATGGCCAGTCGATTCAGGACCTAAACCATCTCTTTTCTTCATGTGCTCATTACCACGTACAGCAAAATGTGTTGATTACATCTCTTCTTCACGCTAAGGAACACTTACCAACCTTTGAAGTACACTACTGGCTACCAAAGACAAAAAAGTGTGTACTATTATTAAGAACCATTCAACAAAACTTGTCTACAAATATGACTGATTTTCAATGGAAATTTATGTTATTATAATGTAATGATGTGCAAAATATGTCTTTTATATATATTTGAAACTGTGACTATGAGTTGTAATGAACTGTCAAGTTCAAACCTGCATATTGTAATATCCAGATGGCTGTTTGGTCCGATACTGATCTAAAGCCAATTAAATTTAAAAACATTGCATAGGCCTACTACATATGGTTTAGGTGATAATCTGAACCTATGTAACTTACGTCAAATTCCACTGGCCTTGGAGAAGAACAAGTTTGTTCTACAATTGCCTTTTGAGGTAAAGCTACTGACGAATGATTCGAAAAATACTTGATTCTTGTGTTAGTGTGTCCCAACTGCGACATGAATCATGATTTTAAAAAAGCTCAAATTCCACTGAGTGATCATTTAGGCTCCTGAAAAGTTCCACAGCTAACAGATCTTATACAATTATAATGTATTTGTATTCTGCAGGTAAAATGCATTAAAAAAGGGTGGGAGATTCATTTTGCTTCAAAACAACTTTCTACATGGACCGATAAACTATTTCCGGTTTGAAATGTGCTGAAAATGTTCTGGTGTAAGGAGTAAGTATCTGCAGCAGATTTTAGAAGGCAGTGAAAGAGCAAGAGACAAAAAAAAGGAGGAACCCGATATCGAGAATTCATTAAGATGTGTTTTCTGCTTGTAAAGTCTTATTTGTGTACATATAGCAGGGTAAATAAATGCATTAAATACTGATTAGTGACCAGCAGTAACGTATCCAATTCTGCCTTCTACTGGCCATGATCCACTCTGCTCTCCTTTCTTCATTAGCAGGCAAAAAAGCAAAGTCACCTCCGTACAGGCCATGAAGGAGTTAAACCTCGGCACGTGGTGGGGTAGAGTGGTTAGCTCTACGCCCGGCCGCCTTTGCCCCCAGCAATTAACCTGGTACTCATTTTCGGTTTAGGCTGGGTGAACCTCAGAGCCATATGGACCTCCGGAAGTGGAAATCTCGTTTCTTAAATTTTACGACTTCCTGGCGGGGATTCGAACCCACGTCCTTCCGGGCGAACCGAGCACGCCTTTACCGCCTCGGCCAGGCAGCCCCTTCATTAGCAGGCAAGCTGAGCAAAAATTAACAATACACAACAAAAGTCTAACCTATAAACCGAGCGAGTTGGCCGTGCGATTGCGCAGTTGTGAGCTTGCATCCGGGAGATAGTGGATTTGAACTCCACTGTCGGCAGCCCTGAAGATGGTTTTGCGTGGTTTCCCATTTTCACACCAGGCAAATGCTCGGGTCTATATCTTTATTAATGCCATGGCCGCTTCCTTCCCACACCTAGCCTTTACCTGTGCCATCGTCACCATAAGACATATCTGTATCTTGCGAAGTAAAGCCAATAGTAAAAAACAAACCTAAAAATTCGTAGGAAATGTGGACGGTGCTTCTGGAACTCTGAAATACTACCAGAATTTTTTGCGTTCCATTACACTGCTTCTGACGGTTTTTGGAGACGTAGAGATGCCGGTATTTTGTCCCGCAGGACTACCGGAAATACAAGTTTACTTCATGGCATATGCCATAATTAAATATCCTTCCAGAAACAGCTTTATTTTGCCGAGTCCTGCAACCGTACGCACAACAGGACTTTAGAGAAGCTACACCAATATTAATATTCTTTTAATATTCCGCCTTCGTACAGTGTTGACGTCTGAAAACTCCTGCAATTACAATCTGCATGCGATTTATTCACTTGATGATGGCTTTGGCTATCAAAAGAACTCGTCTTCTAGCGCTGTCATTAGGCTTCACTCTCGGAGCTCCAAGGCAGAGCTTCCTGTATTCTTTACTCCATACTTGAGCACTGTCCGTACTTCAGGTATGAAGCCATGGCTGAGTGGCGCATGCGTGGGTGCTCGAACGACCGCACATAATGAGCGCAAGTTTCGGCAAGGACCCTGCATTCGCA
This sequence comes from Anabrus simplex, assembly GCF_040414725.1. Classification (NCBI taxonomy): domain Eukaryota; kingdom Metazoa; phylum Arthropoda; class Insecta; order Orthoptera; family Tettigoniidae; genus Anabrus; species Anabrus simplex. Next base: position 40,842,165 of record NC_090266.1, on the reverse strand, counting down.
TCAAGCCCCGTAGTGGACGACAAGAGAAATGGAAGGAAACGTGTGCCGCCGTCACTTAGTTAACTGAGCAGTTCACAACCAAGTCGATTCGCAAACATGCAACTGAACTTGATATGCCGCTTTCGACCATATGAAAAAAAAAAAGAAAATTTGCAGATGTGAGGATTTAGACCGGTTCATGTGAACAACGAAATGGAGCACCAAGTTGCAGCCTGCCGTGCTTTGTTAACAAATTTCTAAATGCCGCGTCTTGCAAGCAAGTGTTACCTGATGAATGTGCGTTCACGCGAGATAAATGTGTTTGTTCTGGCGTACGGAAAATCCTCATTATGTGCAAGACTTTTGAATGGAATTCATCTCATGTCATGATAAAGGCCGGAATTACATCACGATACCTGCACGGACCATATTTCTTTGAAGGGCATTCTTATTTCCACGTGTTTCAGACGTGGTTAACACCTCACCAGCAAAAGTACGCAATCATGGATTGTGTTGGCTTTAACAGGAGAACTTCAGCCCACTTAGCTACTCAAGGTGCATGATTTCCTTGAAGAACAACTTCCAGGCGTGGTTCAGCAAAATCTCGAGCCCCACTTAAATGGGCCCCACGAAGCCAGGAACTTACCACCCCAGGCAAGGCATTGTGGAGAATAATCATGTCCCACGCCTCTCAACGTCGATAAAGGACAAACGCAGAATTGGCGAAAGTGCAGAAGAAGCCTATCGAAACATAAATCTTGAGATGTCAAGGAGGACATGGATATGTACAGCACAAGTGCACGTTCAGATCCACTGGATGCAATGTTTGTATACGTAAGTACTCCACTGTACCATACTATGATGAGGAGTGCAGGGATTACTTGGACAAACTGTAGAATATGGCTTCCAACACAATCATTCCAGGCATTGGTCCCGAAAGGATGTAATAGGCGATGGTTTTACGTCCCACGAACTATTTTACGATTTATAGAGACTCCGAGGTACGGGAAATTTTTCATTGTGGAGTTCTGTTAGGAATCAAGTGTCTCCAAATACTAGCGGGAAGGACCGGGATCGACCCCGCCAACTTCCACTCAGAAGGCCAGCGCTTCTACTGTGTGATCCACTCAGCCCGGCATTAACAGTCGAGCGACATTATTACCAAGGCGGCCGCCTTTCGAATCCCGGACACTTCGTGTGGGATTTCTAAAATGGAAAGGCACGTCCGTGTTTTCTGGATTCCACGTAAAACTAGAGGACCCAGGGCTACGATCACGGTATCAAGCCAGCTCACTGGAATAATTTTGTCACCAGTCTGTTACATGAAATCTAGCTGGCCGACGCGGTAAAACGTGCTCGTTTCACCCGGAAGGGCGTGGGTTTGATTCCTCGTCGGGAAGTCAAAAAAATTAAGAAACGATACTTACACTTCTGGAGTGGCACATGGTTCAGATGTTCAGCCGATACAAAAGTAAGTAGCAGGTTAATTCCTGGACGGGTATAGGGCTAACGACCCTATCCCACCAAGTGTCAAGGTAGACAATTCCTCAAGGATCTTAAGGGCTTCTACGGAGATGGCTGTTGCATGAAATTCGAGTGTGATATCCGTTCGGCGATCCTAGCTGTCATGCGCGCCATGAACTTTGGAAGTAAATGATCATGGCCTTGAGTAAGGCCATTGCAGTACATAACTTTAATTTAGAGTCGGGGCTGGCGGATTTGACCTTTTGAATTAACGCCGCGGTGGAACCTTGTACATAAATTTCCACATTCCATTCTCTATAGCAAAGCGCAGTACACGTGCTAGAGATACGTGTGTCTCTGTGTCTCAGTCGGCTTGTACTTGACTCACGGCTGTGCACGCGTACCACTGACAGGCTCGAAGTTTCCTGTGTTGATCTACGGTAGGCTGTGGTGTAAGGACTGACACAATAACAGACATGGCGTTTTGCTACAGAAGCGTTAGAATAGCGTCATAACATTCGGCATTATTCTGCTTCATAATTGTTCATACGAGAGTTGAGCACGTTAAGCCCCTAAAATAATTCATTTTGTACTTCATTGCTTATGGCAACCATTAAAGTAATTATTAGTGCAAGGTGATTACAAACGAGAGATGGGTTGTGACAAGGATTTTTAGTCACCACTCCGATCTGTTCTGCTCCGGGAAAGTTTCTGTGACAAGAACCTGCGATTTTTTCACAGTTGGAATTTTACGTAACGTTGTTCCGTATCCGTAAACACCTAATAATCAGCACCCACTCCAAATTTAGTCAACTAGATTGTAGTAATGTTTTTATACATACAGAGGTGCTCACGCTGGACATTTCGTCCCGCGGGCGGGCAATGAGCGTATGCTATTCAGCCAGTGACGTTGTGGTTACGTCTCAAGTTGTGAAGGTTGGGCGAAGTTCTCCCAGTCACTCTCAATCACTGCGGCTATACACGAGTTTGAAATGGAGGTAGAAAATAATGAAAGAAAAAGAGGGCAGAAATCCACGTCATTTTCAATTGTAAGAAATAAATTATTAATGTTCATTGCACCGGCACCTGTACCTTTGTAAACTGTAACACAAAATATAACGTGTTAGTTTTTTTGAATGTATAAATATAAGAAAAGAAAACTCATTGTTTAAATAGAGTGCAGTATAAATCAAAGCGGAATATCTTGAAAAGATCGGTTTTCTTACGATTGCAGCGGTTTTTCTTAAAAACTGTACCCATTTAGCATTTTTCTAAGTAGTAGAAGAGAGTTTCGTAATGACAATCGAACATCACCGTTCCATTCCCTGCAAAGTGCATTCGCTCCCTCGCTGCACTGTTACGTATGCTTTGTATGTAAGCTACCCGGCCGCACTGGGCTAGCCTTAACGGTCGCCCAGCTGAGCACCTCTGGGCTAGAAAATTAAAACGAAAGGAATTTACTTCATGTACGAATTATGCTATATTCTGTCCATGTGTCACTAAGCTTGATATTAAAAATAACAGCTGTCGACGGTTGAGGCACTGGCCTTCTGACCCGAACTTGGCAGGTTCGATCCTGGCTCAGTCCGGTGGTATTTGAAGGTGCTCAAGTACGTCAGCCTCGTGTCGATAAATTTACTGGCACATAAAAGAACTCCGGCGGTACTAAATTCCGGCACCTCGGCGCCTCCGAAAACCGTGAAACTAGTTAGTGGGACGTAAAACCAATAACATTGTTTGTTAGTAAATCACAGCAATCACGGTGTTAAAATATTCCGAGATGTACTGTATACGCGTGCGTCAGCAGCTGTTCCACATGGTCTGGCTCCACACACAGACTGGAACACCCATCACGGTGTCAGAATATCAAGTTATTCTGAGTGAGGAAAAGTGGAATTACGAACTAGAAGTCCATGAACAGGGTTCGCAGATCATTTTCAAGATGTGTACACATGCGCCAGCAGCAGTTCCACATGGTTTGGCCCCACACAGACTTGGAAAGCGCCGAGCGAATATGTTGTGACTGCAGCGGTGCTACTCCTGATAGATGATCGACTCTCGCGTAGCACTCATTAGAGCCGGTCCTCGGAGTGGTGATTTCGTGAGCTCCGTCACAGGTGTACACAGCTCCAACCAAATCGCAGTGATAAAATCACAGGTCGTGAAATCACAACCCAACCCTGTTAGGCTACAAACGATGGTGTTTCGCGCGTTGTATGCAAACACCGTCTCGAACACATTTAATTATGTATGTTCTTATACGAAAGAATATACGCATGAATTGCTCGGCTTGCGCTATCTGGGCTAGAGCACGTAACAACACGCAGTGCGCGACCCTGATATCCCTGCTCTATAGTTTTCATTGCAGGTAGATAGAGCTCACGGTAGTATAACCGCGACTCCAAACAGATGGATTCTAACACACGTGCACCAGGACTGCTTCACTATGGATATTTCCGTCTTCAGAATACACCGTCCTCATACAGGATCGAACCCGCGATCACTCTGACCTTTGGTTCACCGGGCATGAACTACACACGTACGAACTGGGCTACTACCGAAACTACTTGAGTCACCAAAGTTTGAAGACACAAGACACTGAGCTATCCTTAATAATTCTGAGAGAACAGACTTCGTTCCACAAAACTCTAGTATTAAATTGTCTGTACATTCTATGTTGCTATTAGTTTAACGTTGCACTAAAACATCCAAGGACCAGGCGAGTTGGCTGTGCGCTTAGGGGCACGCAGCTGTGAGCTTGCATTCGGGAGATAGTGGGTTCGAACCCCACAGTCGGCAGCCCTGAAGATGGTTTCGGTGGATTCCGATTTTCACACCAGGCAAATTCTGGGACTGTTTCTTAATTAACGCCACGGCCGCTTCCTCCCTACTCTTAGTCCTTCCTATCCTACAGTCGCCATAAGACCTATCTGTGTCGGTGCGACGTAAATAAACAACAAATCCAAGGTTTTGGGGACGCAAGGATGGGAAAATAGAGGCCGAGGTACACCCCCAGCATTTGCCTGATGTAAAAATAGTGATGATTGATTGATGTTTGTTGTTTAAAGGGGCCTAACATCCAGGTCATCGGCCCCTAATGGTACGAAATGAGACGAAATGAAATGACAACTTAAAATTCCAAAATCCTCCACTGACCAGAATTCAAAGCATGAGGACGAAGAATGAATGGATGGACGGATATGAATTTAAAACGATTAGTGGATCGACCCACAGTGCCTCACATGCACAGAAGCTGGCACAAAACAATCGTATTACCGACCAAGGGACAGCTTCTATAGCACGATGCTGAATCGATTATGCCTATAGTCGAAACGGGTCCAAAATCCAGCTCGTCATCCCCTCATAATGGTATTTATCGCTAGGAAAGTAAAACCATGCTATGTGTAATGTTGCGGTACTAATCAAAAGTAGCGGAGACTCGCGGTATTCCACACATTATGGTAATGCGCATTTGTAACACAGACCTATGGTGTTTCGCACATTGCGGCGCTGTTTCCAGGCAACGAAAACCTATAAAGGCAACGCAAACCCATGGCGTTCCTCACACAATGGACTAACCACAGGGACCCGTACTATTCCGCGGAATTCCTCACACAGTGGGAACGGAGCATAGGTAAGGCAGAACCATGGTGTCGCTCATATAGGCGTACGAATCACAGGTAGTGTAGGACCCCCATCCTGATTCACAAACTGTCGCTACTAATCACAAACCTATCGTGTACCTAACAGAGTGGTACTACGCGCAAGTAACTGCAACCCATGGTGTTCCCTGCGTGATGGTACTAATTACAAGTAGTTTCATGGTTCTAATTGGATCATCCCTTGGTCGCCCCTTTTAGTCGCCTCGTACGACAGGCAGGGGATACCGTGGGTGAATTCTTCGTCTGCCTCCCCCACCCACAGGGGGTGGGGTGTTTGGTCCGCGAGAGGTATTTTATTTCCCTCAAGTACGCCGGCAAGCCGGTTAGGACCCCCTATCCGCCACCTGGGACGCGCCACGTGGGAGTATCACCTCTCCCCCTGCTACGCCTGCGTAGCAGGTTCGTGGGATGTAAAAATAGGAAACCACGAAAAACAATCTTGAGAGTTGCTGGCAGTGGGATTCGAACCCGCCACCTTCTTGAATACATGCTCACAGCTACACGATTCGAAACCATATAGTCAACTCACTAGGGGCTGCCTGGCCGAGGCGGTAAAGGCCCGGAAGGACGTGAGTTCGATTCCCCGGAAGTTGTACGAGATTTCCACTTCCTAGGTGCATATGGTCCTGAAGTTCACTCAGCCTACACCAAAAATGAATAAAAGGTTAATTCCTAGGGACAAAGGCGGCCGGGCGTAGACCCCACTCTACCCATCAAGTGCCGGGTTTACGGGGTACGGAGATGACTTGACTAGTCAACTCACTTGTTCGGGCCTGTCTAGCCGGAGTGATCAACAATTAATGACGTTCAGTCGCTCAAAACAATAATAAGGCCCTAGTACCGTATACGTTCCTCGCAGGTACACTCTTCTCAGAAACAATTGAATCTATAGATATGATAATTGTTGTGGATATCCACAGGGTTTGTATCTGCATAGGACGTGAATTATATTTCGATGTGCAATTAAATCTAATAAAATATTAAATGCGTGGAAGTACGATATCATCCGCCCATTCTTCATTTGAGCGACTATATATTGCTAATTCGGAAAAATGTACGTTCAGTTGCGGCACCATTACGTTGAGATACTTAGAAACTGGATTTCAAATTGCATAAAGTCTCACAGAGCTGGAATTCGTTCAGTCTACAGAGGATTAAAAGTGGCCGAACATAAAGCTAACTCTCTTTCTCTCGTAATGTTGAGGTTACGAGTTAGGGAAACCTATTCTTTCACACCCCCAGCGATATGAATTCTTATTACATCTTTATTATAAAATGAAATCCCAAGTAGGTGACTGTGTATGATTGCGCGGGCTAAACTCCAGAAGCACCACACGGATTTTCATGCTGTTTACACCACTGCATAGGTCGTCTATCGGTGAAGGATCATATCTATGAAACAATAATCTACGACGAAATGGAGCCGAGCAGCGCTGATTTTAGGGAACGAAGTCAAAGAAAAACGGCCATCCGAACGCTTTCTCGACTTACGTTGCCTAAACCGTCAACGATAGACCTCAAGTATGTCGGGAGGAATTGTTGAACATATAAAGCTCAACAAGAAAGACCAGGATGGTACATATCTATTTGTAAAGGGTAAAACTCAATAAGCTTTTGCAGTAGAAAAATCAACCTTCAAATTAGAAAGCATATTCTGAGATTAGTCACGCAATCCTTATCAAATTAAAATCATAAGTCACTCCAACAATCTTATTAAGATAAAATAACGTTCAGCAATATGTAATTTGGATGTATGGTTCAGGAGTTATTGTCGTTTTACTGAAAGCTCAGGGATGGTTTAAATCGCATGGGGGAAAAGGATGAAGTCAACAGGTAAGCGGCCAGAAGGTCATAGAAAAGATGTTGCACTGCGCTACGTTCAGTAGGGAAGACCAGGGCAAAATCATCCCTCTAAGTTCTAAGGTAAATATAATCATGTAATGCATGATCATCACAGAACGCTAAATACGGTTACACGTATGTTTAGGTGCACATAATAGCTATCATTGAAACTATTTTTAGAATTTTATATCATAAATATAAGGTGTGCTCAAAACGTTTGAGCGCGTTGCTGCAGCGGACATGCAACGTAGCGCGACTCCGATGCGGGTATATAAGCACGGACATGTAGGCAAAGGGATTAGTGAGGCAGTCGTGTCGTGTCGTGCCGTGCCGACGTGCGTGCGTTAAAGGCGGCCACATGAACTATATCGACGTTATTACCAAAAGCGTCCAAACAGGACCAACGTGCTGTTATTCTCTTCTGGGCTACCGAAGGACAAACGCCGGTGGACATCCATTTGAGAATGAAGACTGTGTACGAGGCAGCATGTCTGTCGAAAACTACCGTTGCGGAATGGTGCACCAAGTTCCCAAGGTACTCTACCTAGCTTGCCAAGTTCCGTTCGGGTCAAGTTTCGACACAAGACGCTGGTCGATGTGGGAGGCCAGCCTCATCCAATACAGACAGCAACAAGCGGTACGCCAACTCAAGTGGGAGATACTCGAGCACCCGCCCTATAGTCCTGATCTCTCCCCATGCGATTATCACGCCTTCGGTCCCCTCAAAACGGCCTTGAAGGGTCGACGCTTCCTGTCGGACAGTGATGTGGAGCAGGCGGTTACGGACTTCTTCACGCAGCAGGGCACGGTGCTTTACCACACGGGGATCTTCTACCTGGTGCGTCGGTGGGATGGCTGCCTCAATGCTCATGGCGATTTTGCCTCATTGGCATGCCGATTCAGGACTGCACGGTCGTCGAACGGAAACACTTTGACCGCCCCTTATACAACAGAGAATATAGCCATATATAAATTTAGTCCCAGAGGATCATTTGCCCCCTAGGTCTGGGGCATTATGGTCCCTCTGTTTCTTAGATAGTCCAATATCTCTTACTTGTCTTAAGATTTACTACAACGATGGATATCTACTCTTTGCCATATGTTTGGAACGATTTATTACATATCAGGGAATAGCACAGGAACGTAAAATTATATACGAAATGAAATAATTCAGAAATTGCTTTATCTATTTGTTTATTCACCACGACGTGTGAAAATAAAATGTTAAAATATTGTTTCCAAGGAGCCTCCGTGGCTCAGACGGCAGCGCGTCGGCCTCTCACCGCTGGATACCGTGGTTCAAATCTCGGTCACTCCATGTGAGATTTGTGCTGTACAAAGCGGAGGCGGGACAGGTTTTTCTCCGGGTACTCCGGTTTTCCCTGTCATCTTTCATTCCAGCAACATTCTCCATTCTCATTTCATAGCATCTATCACTCATTAATAAAATCACTTTGGGATTGGCGACCACATCGTACTAATAGCCTATATATAGGATTCATTAATTTCATTCCTGACACGGTCAATGACTGGAGAACAGGTAGTAGGTTTTCATTTTCATTGTTTCCAAGAACACGTGAAATAATAAAAATAGACTTTAGAGATTTACCTTCTTACAGATCCAGTATCCTTTCCCGTTAGGCCTACAATTAGGCCTATTAGAAATGATATCATCATCCACTCCAGGACATTGTTCACAAGCCCATTGTTTGCACATTTAACACATAATCCAACATTCGCCACACACAAATCGTAACAAGCGACTTGTATGGGGAAATGTCTACCTGTCCAGAAGGATATGTTTTGAATGCGGTACAGTTCGCGTCAATTACGCATGACTGGGAGCATAGATATAACACGGTATAACGTGGACTTCCCACCGGGGATAGATTGTTAATTTCTTTGAGACCGAGCTCGATAGCTGCAGTCGCTTAAGTGCGGCCAGTATCCAGTATTCGGGAGATAGTAGGTTCGAACCCCACTATCGGCAGCCCTGAAAATGGTTTTCCGTGGTTTCCCATTTTCACACCAGGCAAATGCTGGGGCTGTACCTTAATTAAGGCCACGGCCGTTTCCTTCCCACTCCTAGCCCTTCCCTGTCCCATCGTCGCCATAAGACCTATCTGTGTCGGTGCGACGTAAAGCAACCAGAAAAAAAAATTCTTTGAGTTAAACTTATCGTGGAAACAAAACAATGTGACTATGGAAATGAAATGAAACCTGAAATGAGTCCGGAAAACTCGACAGCCTCTCATTTCATTAGGTCGAGTATCCGGTACTCTATTTGGAAGGAGGCTTGTAGTTTCATGTGAGAATCTGGCCATTTTAATCCACCTGACCTATTCCTTTCGAGCAATCCAAACCAACAGACGTGAGATTTCACCTTGAAAATCTCAAACATACTAATCAGGAATCGAACCCGGTCCGTCTTGGTGAGAGGCGAAGCAGCTTGAGCGCTGTGCCATCAAGCCGTTTTCCGGGTCTCTACTGTCATACTAATAATAACGTAATAATGGGACATTATTATCCCCTTGGGGAATAATGATCGACTTGCCCCAAGGGGGCCTAAAAGCCATTTAATGTGGACGAAATGAAGCTTCAGTAAGCAACTGCTCAAGACTCTTACATACTCGTGAATACTGTGGGGGACAGAAATAAAATGCAAAACAATCGCTTACCTTAGATCAAGATAACATGAAACAAACATTTTCACGTATAACGTTTTCAAAAATACAGTAGAGCGGATCTAACTTACAACACAGATGTGACTTCAACTGAAGACATCCGTCGATTTTTCCACAGGATGGCACCACCAAGCGAGCATATATTAACGATCGTTTCCCCCCGGGGATCATTCAGCCCTACTTACATCAGGAGAAAAACAGCTAAAATTATTAACAAAGATATCAGGATATGTTATAAGTTGAAAGTTACTCCCGTACGAATCTAAGGCAAGTCACTAGAATTTGACATTTCAGTCCGTATTAAATAGTCCAGAACGCCCTTGCTGACGAGACCTAGTATTTATAGCTCACTCTGTCTCCTGGTATGGGCTGTATCATCCTTGGCTTTTACACCATGAAAGTGACTTTGTTTTTAGCATTCCTTATCCTACCAGTCCCTGTCATGCATGGTGTGGAAATGTCGTTCATAGGGTCGGCTGGTTACGCATTCAATTGAGGTTGTCATACTGATATGCAATAGCAACTTCTTGCTCGGTGAGAAAAGCAACGAGAATCTGCCTCACTCCTTATTTCCCTCGTAGACCACTTCAGTGACGCCTAGGCAACTTATGACAGCTGATGCCGGAGCTGTTGAGGATAAAACCAACCTGCGGGCTGAATAAAATGGTCCAGAACTTCCCTGGTACTTAACCTGAGCGCACGAGGTCTGAGTGTCAAGGCGCGTTTGATTTCTATTTGCACCGTTTGCCAGGAGACAGATGATTGACGTTTCAATGCACGCAAAGACCCCACTAGACTGTCATCTGCATTACAATCTCCGCAGATTGCCCCCCTTAGCGGTGTATACACTCTAAAGTGTTCCTACAGGCCCTCAGACAATTACAACACTGAATAACTGAACAGACCCTTCCATAGAGAGTAGTTGTCACAGCCCATTCATAGAGTTAGGACATTTTACCAAAGTTATAACGCCACGAAGGTCGTCAAGTGTACTGGATGTCACAAAACTCCTGTATCGTGTTGAAAAGTATATAATTTACCAAGGTCTACATGTTTTCGTTCTGCAGCATTGGTACCGATGTTCAAAATCAATAGTTAATGAGCTCGTCTAATACCTAATTCAGCATTTACTGAGTTTTATGACTAGCAAGTATGAATCAATAAATCAAATCAAAGCAAATCAATCATCAATGATCTGCATGTAGGACTGTCGCCCAGATGGCAGATTCCCAATCAATTGTTTACTTAGCTTTTTCTTAAACGTTAAACAGATTAATAATTAAGAAAGAATTTACGGAGTATAATGCATTTAACTTTCCTTTACACATTAGCACAGGATATTGAACACAACGAATGTTGTTCTGATAGACTGCGTGTGCATGTGTGGCTGACCAGTCTTAAGGAGGGTAATAGATCGGATGAGGACAGCGGGATACGAGGTACTGATCGCGTACAGTTTTTTTTCAGCCCATTCAATCCCCTCCTGGAGCAAATTATTCCAAATTCCTGTCACATCAGGTCAGATGGTGAGAATGGATCCCAGGAAGTGGATGCACAGCAAGGGAGTGGGCGCCCTTCAACCAGATGGTCTGATGGCCATAAAATGGGCTGAAGGACCAATTTGGATGAGTCATAGAGTCAGGGGAAGAACAAATCGACGAGACTGTATTATAACGACTCATGAAAACTACTTTATATTTTTAATCTTGCCTACATACTACGTTACGATATATGCAGGCAATCCTAAATCTATAAAAAATACGAGGGACAAATTGTGTAGTAATGAACTCCACAGAACATATAAACTGAATGAGGTAAGTACTAAGAACATGCCCAAATGAAACTCGCAACTTCAGAAACGGATGGAATGGTGCTAAGCCCTGTGCAGTTCAAGTGCACAAGGGCGACACTGACGTGGTTCACCGTGCACATCTCATACACATAGTTGATATAAGGGTCCAGTGACATCTACAGTAAATCTTGTAGGATCCATACACCATTTCTTATCCTCCATGGTAGAGGCCATTCTTCTATGTAACATATCCTCCTCCACTCACCTCACAGGATTACCCTATCAAAACTGTTTCATGTCGGTTCGGAGGGTCACGGGTTCAATCCCCGGCCGGGTTGGGGTTTTAATATTAAATTGTTAATTCCATTGGCACATGGATTATGTGTTAGTGATGTCCCCAACATCCCTGCAACTCAAACCACACACGAGTCTATCCTCCATTACAACAACACTCGATATCCTATACAATCAACACTACAGATCTTCATTTAGGGCAGTCGCCCAGGTGGCAGATTCCCTATCTGTTGCTTTCCTACCTTTTCTAAAATGATAGCAAAGAAATTGGAAATGTATTGAACATATCCCTTGGTAAGTTATTCCAATCCATAACTCCCCTTCCTATAAACGAATATTTGCCCAAATTTGTCCTCTTGAATTTCAGCTTTATCTTCATATTGTAATATTTCCTACTTTTAAATACACCACTCAAACTTATTCGTCTACTGATGTCATTCAACGCCATCTCTCCAATGACAGCTCGGGACATGCCACTTAGTCGAGCAACTCGTCTCCTTTCTCCCAAGTCTTTCCAGCCCGAACTTTGCAACATTTTTGTAACGCTACTCTTTTATCGGGAATCACCCAGAGCAAACCGACCTGCTTTTCTTTGGATTTTTTCCAGTTCTTGAATCAGGTAATCCTGGTGAGGGTCCCATACACTGGTACCATACTCTAGTTGGGGTCTTACCAGAGACTTATATGCACTCTTCTTTACATCCTTACTACAACCCCTAAACACCCTCATAACCATGTGTAGAGATCGGTACCCTTTATTCACAATTATATTTATGTGTTTACCCCAATGAAGATCTTTCCTTATATTAACATCCAGGTACTTACAACGATCCCCAAAGGAACTTTCACCCCATCAATGCAGTAATTAAATCTGACAGGACATTTCCTATTTGTTAAACTCAACTACTGACTTTTAACCCCATTTACCATCATCCATTGCTTGCTACCCATCTCACAACATTGTCGAGGTCTTTTTTGCAGTTGCTCACAATCTTGTAACTTATTTATTACATCATCTGCAAAAAGCCTTATCTCGGATTCCACTTCTTTACTCATATCATTGACATTTATAAGAAAATATAAAGGTCCAATACCACTGCCTTAAGGAAGTCCCCTCTTAATTATTACAGGGTGAGAACATGCTTCGCCTTCTCTAATTCTCTGAGTTCTATTTTCTAGAAATATAGCCGCCCATTCAGTCACTCTTTTGTCTAGCCCAATAGCACTCATTTTTGCCAGTAGTCTTCCATGATCCACCCTATCAAATCCCAATAGGCCAATCGCGATACTGTAACGGTTCAAATCCCGTTACAAGGTGATATTTGTATTATTATTATTATTATTATTATTATTATTATTATTATTATTATTATTATTATGCCCGTATTATTATTTTACCTGTGAAATTACTATTATTGTATTATCATTCTTATTCAATTCAATTCTTCAATGCTTGTCGCTTGCGTGATTGTAGTTAAATGTATGCATATATACGTGTGTGTAGATTAACACTAAAGACATGCACAGTAAAGGGTTGCTGTATATCAAATGTGAGTATGACATTGCTACATTGTGCAATACTGCTGGAGTGAATGCAGTCATCGCTACGTCATCGTGCTCATTTAGCGGTACGCTCACTGCTAGGAGAGACCTACTGGGTGCCCCGGGATATTTCACCATTGTAGGTAATATCTGACGCGAGGTGGGAGTAGGTCATCGTTATTTCTGGAGATTACGTAGGTGTGTCAACCTATGTCTAGAAAAGGTGGCTGCATATTGTAGCCTCAGTCAGTCAACGGGAGTCATTAGTTAAACGGAAGGTGAAGAGAGAAGAAGTGGATGGTGAACAATGATGGAGTCATAGAAGGATACACTTCCAATGGAGTCATACCATACAGACTTACAAAAAAGTCATACGATATGGAGAAGAAGCAGTCACATGGATACATCACATTGAGGGGTATGAGGGAGGAGTTGGAAAGTTTGAGGGAGATAATTAGGATTCTCACAGAAGACAGGAAGGAAGATAGGACTCCTTCAAACAATGTACAGGTTACAGTAGGTGTACAAGAGGGAGGGGAAGGAAAGGGAGGAGTTGTAGAAGACAGGTGGTCTAATGTTCTAAGGGGAAGGAGATTGCAGGCTAAGGGCTCTATTCAGGATCAGAATTCAGGACAGGTGTCTGTGCGAAATCGGTACGAGTCACTCCAGGTAGAACAACAGAGGGAAGATGAGGGACAGGAACTGTTGGTGAGATGTGTGGAAGTAGGAGGAAGGGAAAAGGTAGGAAAGGAAAACGTAGAGTAGAGGATAGGAAAAGACAGGTGGAACAGGGTCATGGGAAGGAGAAAAGGGAGGAGGAAGTAGCTTCTGCAGCTATCAGGAAAGATAGGGCTGACCAGGAGGGGAGGGGATCAAATGAGGTGGGTAGGGTTGAGGCTCTGGTCATGGGGGATTCCATCGTTAGACACGTGGGGAATGTGTGTGGAGGAAAGGGTACCAGGGTAGAGTGTTATCCAGGAATTAGGTTGAGGCAGATGTTGAGGAAAGTAGAAGAGAGGGAGGAGGGGAAGGAGAAGGTGGTAGTGTTTCACGTTGGTACCAACAATGTAAGGCAAGCTGATATAAGTACCAACATAGTTGGAGGTGTGTGGGATCTGGTAAATGCAGCACGGGTAAAGTTTAAGAAAGCGGAGATTGTTATTAGTGGAATACTGTGTAGAAGGGATACTGACTGGAGGGTGATTGGGGATTTAAATGAGACTATGGAGTGGGTATGTGGGAAACTGGGAGTGAAATATCTAGATCCTAATGGGTGGGTAGGAGATAGGGATCTGCGGTCAGATGGCCTTCATTTAAACCGCAGTGGTACGTATAAGTCAGGAAATTTGTTTGGAAGGGTAATAGGGAGGTACATTCAGGGAAACGGGATGGCCTAGGGAGCGGTGATAAGGGAACAAGGAACTGGAAATCAAGTAGGGATGACATAAAATTGTTAGTGTTGAACTGTAGAAGTATTGTAAGGAAAGGAATAGAATTAAGTAATTTAATAGATATATATTTACCAGATATTGTAATAGGCGTTGAATCATGGCTGAGAAATGATATAATGGATGCAGAAATTTTCTCACGGCACTGGAGTGTGTATCGTAGAGATAGGATAGGAAGGATGGGAGGGGGAGTGTTCATTCTGTTGAAAGAAGAATTTGTAAGCTACGAAAAAGTTAAAGATGAGACACATGAAATTCTAGGTGTAAGGCTCATTTCTAAAGATAATAGGCAACTTGATATATTTGGAGTGTACAGATCGGGAAAGGGTAGCACTGACGCGGATTCGGAATTATTTGATAGGATAGTCAGCTATGTGGGAAACGACATGGAAAGAAATGTGATTGTAGCGGGAAATCTGAATTTGCCAGATGTCAATTGGGAAGGAAGTGCGAACGACAGGAAGCATGACCAACAAATGGCAAATAAGTTAATATGGGAAGGACAGCTGATTCAGAAAGTGATGGAACCAACCAGAGGGAAAAATATCCTGGATGTGGTGCTGATAAAACCAGATGAGCTCTATGGGGAAACTGAAGTAATAGATGGTATTAGTGATCATGAAGCTGTTTGTGTGGTAGTTAAAAATAAATGTGATAGAAAGAAAGGTCTTAAAAGTAGGACTGTTAGGCAGTACCATGTGGCTGATAAAGCAGGCATGAGGCAGTTTCTAAAAAGTAATTATGATCGGTGGAAAACGGTAAATAATAATGTAAACAGACTCTGGGATGGGTTTAAAGAAATTGTTGAGGAATGCGAAAACAGGTTTGTACAATTAAGGGTGGTAAGGAATGGTAAAGACCCACGTTATTATAATAGAGAAACAAAGGGACTAAGAAGGAGGTGCAGACTGGAAAGAAATAGAGTTAGAAATGGCTGTGGAAGTAAGGAGAAATTGAAGGAACTTACTAGAAAATTGAATCTAGCAAAGAAGGTAGCTAAGGATAACATGATGGCAAGCATAATTGGCAGTCATACGAATTTTAGTGAAAAATGGAAGGGTATGTATAGGTATTTTAAGGCAGAAACAGGTTCCAAGAAGGACATTCCAGGAATAATTAATGAACAAGGGGAGTGTGTATGTGAGGATCTTCAAAAGGCAGAAGTATTCAGTCAGCAGTATGTAAAGATTGTTGGTTACAAGGAAAATGTCGAGATAGAGGAGGAGACTAAGGCCAAAGAAGTAATAAAATTTACATATGATAACAATGACATTTACAATAAGATACAAAAGTTGAAAACTAGAAAAGCGGCTGGAATTGATCAGATTTCTGGATGAATGGAGAGGTGCTCTAGTAGCCCCTGTGTATAAAGTAAAGGGTGATAGACATAAAACTGAAAATTACAGGCCAGTAAGTTTGACATGCATTGTATGTAAGCTTTGGGAAGGCATTCTTTCTGATTATGTTAGACATGTTTGCGAAATTAATAACTGGTTCGATAGAAGGCAATTCGGTTTTAGGAAAGGTTATTCCACTGAAGCTCAACTTGTAGGATTCCAGCAAGATATAGCAGATATCTTGGATTCTGGAGGTCAAATGGACTGTATCGCGATTGACCTGTCTAAAGCATTTGATAGGGTGGATCATGGGAGACTACTGGCAAACATGAGTGCAATTGGACTGGACAACGGAGTGACTGAATGGGTTGCTATATTTCTAGAAAATAGATCTCAGAGAATTAGGGTAGGTGAAGCTTTATCTGACCCTGTAATAATTAAGAGGGGAATTCCTCAAGGCAGTATTATTGGACCTTTTTCTTATATACATAAATGATATGAGTAAAGGAGTGGAATCGGAGGAAGACTTTTTGCGGATGATGTTATTCTCTATAGAGTGATAAATAAGTTACAAGATTGTGAGCAACTGCAACGTGACCTCGAAAATGTTGTGAGTTGGACAGCAGGCAATGGTATGTTGATAAACGGGGTTAGAAGTCAGGTTCTGAGTTTCACAAATAGGAAAAGTCCTCTCAGTTTTCATTACTGCATTGATGGGGTGAAAGTTCCTTTTGGGGATCATTGTAAGTATCCAGGTGTTAATATAATGAAAGATCTTCATTGGGGTAATCACATAAATGTTATTGTAAATAAAGGGTACAGATCTCTGCACATGGTTTTGAGGGTGTTTAGGGGTTGTAGTAAGGATGTAAAGGAGGGTGCATATAAGTCTCTGGTAAGACCCCAACTAGAGTATGGTTCGAGTGTATGGGACCCTCACCAGGATTACCTGATTCAAAAACTGGAAAAAATATAAAGAAAACCAGCTCGATTTGTTCTGGGCGATTTCCGACGAAAGAGTAGCGTTACAAAAATGTTGCAATGTTTGGGTTGGGAAGAATTGAGAGAAAGAAGAAGAGCTGCTCGACTAAGTGGTATGTTCCGAGCTGTCAGCGGAGAGTTGGCGTTGAATGACATTAGTAGACGAATAAGTTTGAATGGCGTTTATAAAAGTCGGAAAGATCACAATATGAAGATAAAGTTGGAATTCAAGAGGACAAACTGGGGCAAATATTCATTTATAGGAAGGGGAGTTAGGGATTGGAATAATTTATCAAGGGAGACGTTCAATAAATTTCCAATTTCTTTGAAATCATTTAGGAAAGGGCTAGGAAAGCAAAAGATAGGGAATCTGCCACCTGGGCGACTGCCCTAAATGCAGATCAGTATTGATTGATTGATTGATTGATTGATTGATTGATTGATTGACATCTACAGTAAACACCAGATCTAAGGAATACGTCGTAATTACACTCAAAGTATTGAAGGTACAGTCAAGTGAACCAGTGAGGGATATATTTCGTATAAATTGTTAAATGTCCGGTCAAGAAGAATTCAAATTCATGCCTAGTTTCCTTCAGTTGCAATGTCATAATTTCATATTCTCATGTGTTTTATCGCAACAAGACTTACTATTCTTTATATACAATTTCAAGAATAGATTTTGTTCTATCAAATTAATCTTTAGTTTCATTTCCAGAGTAGAACCACTTAACCCCTAATTTAATGGGGAAACCTAACGCCAATCTCCTTTTCCCTGAACTTATATGGTATGTTGTTAAAAGTAAGCTTATTACCCCACACCCTAGAGATAGTCAAGATTCTCATTCGCTTATTGCTACACTCAGTTGTAGCTGGCGCCCATCAAATAACGAATGTGTAAGTAAGCAGGTAACAAGTAAGTGTGAGTACAAGGTTCGACGATTGTGTATTTTATTTAATGAATATAAATTTTCATATTTTTCAATTTAAATGCAGTTTTATATGTTTCGAAAGATCGTCAGCGAGTTAGGAACTTTTCAATACCGTACAGACCATTTGACTTCCTGAATCCAGGATATCTGCAATACCTTGCTGGAATCCTGCAAGTTGAGCTTCAGCGGAATAACCTTTCCTAAACTCGAACTGCCTTCTATCGAACCAGTTATTAATTTCGCAAACATATCTAATATAATCAGAAAGAACGCTTTCCCAAAGCTTACATACAATGCATGTCAAACTGCCGGGCCTGTAATTTTCAGCTTTATGTCTATCTCCATTTCCTTTATACACAGGGGCTACGATAGCAACTCTCCATTCATTTGGTATAGCTCCTTCACACAGGCAATAATCAAATAAGTAGTTCAGATATGGTACTATATCCCAACCCATGTCTTTAGTCTTATGTCTTTAGTACATCCCCTGAAACCATATCACCGGGCGAGTTGACCGTGCGGTTAGGCTCGCGCAGCTATGAACTTGCATCCGGGAGATAATGGGTTCGAACCCCACTGTCGGCAGCCCTGAAGATGGTTTTCCGTGGTTTCCCATTTCCACAGCAGGCAAATGCTGGGGATGTACGTTAAATAAGGCCACCGCCGCTTCCTTCCCACTCCTAGGCCTTTCTTGTCCCATCGTCGCAATAAAACCTGCCTGGTGTGAAGATGGGAAACCATGGAAAACCATTTTTAGGGCTGCCGACAGTGGGGTTCGAACCTACTATCTCCCGAATCGTGGATACTGGCCTCACTTAAGCGCCTGCAGCTATCGAGCTCGGTATACCGCCATTTCTAACCCCATTTCTTTCCAAACTGCACCTCCTTCTTAGTCTCTTTACTCCTGTGTTATACTGTAGTGGATTTTTACAATTCCACATCACCTAAACACGGCAGATGCCACCCACACTCGTCGGGGGTCTACCTTACAAGGGCTGCACCATGCTAGCAATAGCAACACGAAATTATTTATTATACAAACATACATACATACATATATACATACATTATCATTATAGACTGTTATGCCTTTCAGCATTCAGTCTGCAAGCCTCTGTGAATTTACTGTCCGACTCGTTGGCTGAATGGTCAGCCTTCGGTTCAGAGGGTCCCTGGTTCGATTCCCGGCCGGGTCGGGGATTTTAACCTTCATTGGTTTATTCCAATGGCCCGGGGGGTGGTTGTCTATGATGTCCCCAACATCCCTGCAACTCACACACCACACAGAACACTATGTTCCACCACAATATCACGCAGTTACATGGCATATGCCGCCCACCCTCATCGGAGGGTCTGCCTTACAAGGGCTACACTCGGTTAGAAATAGCCACACGAAATTATTATTATTATGTGAATTTACTAAACGTCGCCACAATCCTCGATTTGGAACTATTGTGGCCTCATTTAGTTCTATACCTCATATCTTTAAATCGTTAGAAACCGAGTCTAACCATCGTCGTCCTCGTCTCCCTCTACTTCCCTTACCCTCCATAGCAGAGTCCATTATTCTCCTAGGTAAACCATCCTCCTCCATTCGCCTCACATGACCCCACCACCGAAGCCGGTTTATGCGTACAGCTTCATCCATCGAGTTCATTCCTAAAAGCCTTTATCTCCACATTTCGAGTACCCTCCTGCCATTGTTCCCACCTGTTTGTACCAGCAATCATTCTTGCTACTTTCATGTCTGTTAATTCTAACGTATGAGTAAGATATCTTGAGTCCACCCATCTTTCTCTCCCGTAAGGTAAAGCTGGTCTGAAAACAGACGGATGCAAATATAGTTTCGTCTGGGAGCTGACTTCCTTCTTACAGAATACTGCTGATCGCAACTGCGAGCTCACTGCATTAGCTTTCCTACATCTTGATTCGATATCACTTACTATATTACCATCCTGGGAGAACACACAACCTAAATACTTGAAATTATCGACCTGTTCTAGCTTTGTATCATCAATCTGACATTCAATTCTGTTGAATTTCTTAAATACTGACATCAATTTAGTCTTCGAGAGGCTAATTTTCATACCATACACATTGCACCAATTTTCAAGTTCCAAGATATTAGACTGCAGGCTTTCGGCACAATCTGCCATTAAGACCAAGTCGTCAGCATAAGTCAAACTGCTTACTACATTTCCACCTAACTAAATTCCTCCGCCATTTTATACCTTTCAGCAGATGATCCATGTAAACTACGGACAGCAAAGGTGAAAGATTACAGCCTTGTCTAAACCCTGTAAGTACCCTGAACCAAGAACTCATTCTACCATCAATTCTCACTGAAACCCAATTGTCAACATGATTGCCTTTGATTCATTTTAATAATTTACCTTGAATTCCATAGTCCCCCAGTATAGTGAACATCTTTTCCCTCGGTACCCTGTCATATGCTTTCTCTAGATCTACGAAACATAAACACAACTGCCTATTCCTCTCGTAGCATTTTTCAATTACCTGGCGCATACAGAAAATCTGATCCTGACAACCTCTCTGTGGTCTGAAACCACTCTGGTTTTCATCCAACTTCCTCTCAACGACATATCGCACCCTCCCTTCCAAGATGCCAGTGAATACTTTGCCTGGTATACTAAACAATGAGATACCTCGATAGTTGTTGCAATCCTTCCTGTTCCCTTGCTTATAGATAGGTGCAATTACTCCTTTGGCCAATCTGAAAGTACCTTACCATCACTCCACGCTAATTTTACTACTCTATGAAGCCATTTCATCCCTGCCTTCCCACTATACTTCACCATTTCAGGTCTAATTTCATCTATTCCTGCTGCTTTATGACAATGGAGTTTATTTACTATTCTTTCCACTTCCTCAAGCATAATTTCACCAACATCATTTTCCTCCTCCCCATGAGCTTGGCTGTTTCCAACACCACCATGATGATTTCCTTTTACATTGAGAAGATGTTCAAAATATTCCCTCCACCTCTCCAGTGATTCCCTGGGATCTATTATGAGTTCACCTGAATTACTCAAAACACTTTTTCCCTCACTTCCTAAGATTCTTTATTACTGTCCAGAAAGGTTTCCCTGTTGCCTGACCTAGCCTTTCCAGGTTATTACCAAAATCTTCCCATGACTTCTTTTTGGATTCAACAACTATTTGTTTCGCTCTGTTTCTTTCATCTACGTACAAATCCCTGTCTGCCTCGGCCCTCGTTTGGAGCCATTTCTGATAAGCCTTCTTTTTACGTTTACAGGCTGCTCTCACTTCAGCATTCCACCAAGATGTTCGCCTTTTTCCATCTTTACACACAGTTGTTCTAGGCATTCCCTTGCTGTTTCTACTACAGCATCCCTGTATGCCACCCATTCACTTTCTATATCCTGAACCTGCTTGCTGTCTACTGTTCGAAACTTCTCACTAATCATATCCATGTACTTCTGTCTAATTTCCTCGTCCTGGAGATTTTCTACCCTTATTCGTTTGCAGACAGATTTCACTTTCTCTACCCTAGGTGTAGAGATACTTAGTTCACTACAGATCAGATGGTGGTCTGTATCATCGAAAAATCCGCGAAACACTCGTACATTCCTAACAGATTTCCTGAATTCAAAGTCTGTTAAGATACAGTCTATTATGGATCTGGTACCCCTATCCTGCCATGTGTAGCGGTGAATAGCCTTTTGCTTGAAGAATATATTCGTAACAGCACAGAAGTCCAACAAACGCTTCCCATTCCCATTAGCTTCCATATCTTCCCCACATTTACCAATCACTCTTTCGTATCCTTCAGTTCTATTCCCAACTCTCGCATTGAAATCGCCCATTAGCACTATTCTATCCTTGCTGTTGACCCTGACCACGATGTCACTCAATGCTTCATAAAACTTGTCAACTTCATCCTCCTCTGCACCGTCACATGGTGAATAGACGGATACAATTCTTGTCTTATTTATCATCATCATTATTATTATTATTATTATTATTATTATTATTATTATTATTATTAGTCTTTCTTTCTTAATCCGTTTACCCGGCAGTTTTGGCTTTTCCCTCGGACTTAGCGAGGGATCCCATCTCTAACGCCTCATGGGCAGGCGGCCTCACCAGTTATGCTGAACAGGGTATTTTTGGGGGGATGGGATAATTGGAAGGGATAGACAAGAAGGACGGAAGGAAGCGACCGTGGCCTTAAGTTAGGTACCATCTCTGCATTTGCCTGATGGAAGGGTGGGAGACAACGAAAACAACTTTGAGGGTGGCTGAGGTGGGAATCTAACTACCTTCTACTCAGCTTACATCCTGAGCCTGAGTGGACCCCGTTCCAGCCCTCATACCACTTTTGAAATTTCGTGGTACAGGTGGCAATGAACCCGGGCCTCCGGCGATGGCAACTAAGCACACTAACCACTACATCAATTATTATTATTATATATATAATTCGCTGGGGCCATCAAGGACCACGTTAAGTCTTGTTGCATTTGACACTGAACTTGGCCTTCTTTAGAGCCCAAATTTCCCTCATTCTTTGTGAGTGGGCCTGCTTACGCTCCTCTGTCCAAGGGGCACCGTGTCTTCTCTTCGGTTGCTCGTCTCGGTTTAGCCCGTTCGTCAATATTTTCTTGCGGAAGAGATCTCTGTTAAGAGCATCTTCAGCTGAGATATGTAGCATTTGCAGGTCTTCTTTGGTATTTCTAAACCAGGGAATTGTGGTTTTGGGGTTTGAATCAAAAAAGTGAAAGATTTCTTTAGTTAACTTTCTTCCGTCCATTCTTTTCAGATGACCGTAAAATCGTGCCCGTCTTTTTCTGATTGTGTCGGTAATTTTCTCTATTTTACTGTAGACTTCCTCGTTGGATCTCTTTTGATGGATTCCATTTCTGTACTTTGATCCCAAGATTCCTCTCACAATTTTGCGTTCTTTTTTCTCCAGTTCTTCAAGGAGTCCTTTGTTGGCATTTAGAGACAGGGTTTCGGCTGCATATAGAACTACTGGCTTCAGAACGGTTTCATAGTGACGTATCTTGGTGTTTTGGGAAAGGCATTTTTTGTTGTAGATTGTGCGGGATGTTTGGTAGGCTATTTCCAGTTTGCGTATACGCTCCTGAAGTGCTTCTTTGTCCAGTCCATTTTTCATGATGATCTCACCCAGGTATTTGAATTTGTCTACTCGGGTGATGTCCCCGTATTTTGTATGGAGTTTTGGAGGAGCCTCTTTGATGTTAGTCATTACTTCTGTTTTCTCAAACGATATCTGCAAACCAGTTTGTTCGGCAATTTCCTTTAAAATTTCAACTTGAGCTCTAGCGGTTTCTATGTCGTTTGAGAGAACAGCAATATCATCGGCAAATGCTAAGCAGTCTGTTGCGATCCCCTTGGATTTGGTTCCTATTCTCAATGGACTATAGTTGGTTTCCTGTAATCTCATCCGCCAGGTTCTGATGATTTTTTCAAGAACACAGTTGAAGAGTATCGGGGATAGCCCATCACCTTGTCGGACTCCTGTTTTGATGTCAAAGGAATGCGAGAGACATCCGTGGA
The DNA here is from genome assembly GCF_040414725.1 of Anabrus simplex. Lineage (NCBI taxonomy): Eukaryota > Metazoa > Arthropoda > Insecta > Orthoptera > Tettigoniidae > Anabrus > Anabrus simplex. Next base: position 40,818,646 of record NC_090266.1, on the reverse strand, counting down.
ACTTCACCTTGGATTTTGTATCGGTCAGAGTGGCTCTAATTAATGCCAGCAGTTTCAAATCAACTCCGAATTCATTTAAGATATTTAGCAGGACTTCCCGGTCAATGGAGTCGTACGCTTTCTTAAAGTCCACAAAGACAGACACATACTGCTTGGACCTTAGTGTACAATATCTGATGATCGTTTTGAGATTTTGGATCTGCTCGGCTGTTGAGCGACCTTTTCTGAACCCTCCTTGGTATTCACCTATTTGATGTTCGACTTGTGCTTCCAAACGTTCCAGGATGGCAAGTGATAGAATTTTGTAAGTCACGGGTAGCAAAGATATTCCTCTGTAGTTGTTGATGTTCTTCATGCTGCCTTTTTTTGTGTAATGGATGGATCAAAGCTATTATCCAATCTTCGGGTAGGGTCTCCTTGTTCCAAATTTCTTCTATTTGCTTTTGCAAGATATCAAGTGATTCCTCTGGGGCATATTTCCATAGTTCTGCTACTACTGAGTCTTCCCCTGGCGCTTTGTTATTTTTGAGACGGGCAATGTGGCGCTGGATTTCATCTCTGTCGGGTGGTCTGGAATCTGGGTACCTGAGTAAGGGTTCCTTGGTCACAATGGGGCTTTGCGGTTCAGAGCAATTAAGTAAATTCTTGAAGTAGTCTGCCAGAATGCTGCAATTTTCTTCATCTGACGTCGCCAGTGTGCCGTCCTTTCGCTCAAAGCATAGAGATGGTGGTTTATAGCCAGTGAGTTTGCGTTTGAAGGCTCTGTAGTACTCTCTGCTTTCATTCTTCCTAAAGTTTTGTTCTATATTTTCAGTGAGAGATTTTTCGTATTTACGTTTCTCAGTTCTGAACACCCTAGCTGCTTGGGCATGTTGGGTTTTGTAGGTTTCCCAATCATTTTCTGATTTCGTAGAGTAGTACTGTTTCCAAGCATTGAGTCTTTCTTGGAGGACTGATTCGCAGGTACCATTCCACCAGGCATGCTTTTTGCTTCTCTTGATTTCTGCAACGTCTTTGGCGGCCTCAACAAGGAGACTTTTGGCGTTGTTAAAGTCACAGTCATTTGGTCTAGCCTTCTCCTGGAACTCCTCGACCCTTTGCCGAAGTTTATCATTGTCGAAGCGTGCGATCTGTTTGGTTGTCTTCCTTGTGTTTGCGGGAATTGGTTTGAAATTGATAAGAGACATATAGTGATCTGAGGCCACATTGATGCCTTTCTTTACCTTGACATTCATAATCTCAGGGCTGTTTCTCCTGGAGATTGCAACATGATCAATTTGGAACTCTCCGAGAGTTTGGACGGGAGAACGCCAAGTCATTTGCTTTCTGGGTAGATGACGAAAGTGGGTCGACATGACCTGCAGGTTGTGATTTTCGCAAATGGACACCAGTCTTTTGCCATTGGGATTGGTTCTTTTGTGAGCAGGGTAATTTCCTATAACTTTCTTGTACTTCTGTTCACGACCTAGTTGGGCATTGAAGTCGCCCAAAAGAAGCTTGACATGGTGTTTGGGGATTTTGTTTAATTTTTCATCCAGTAGGTCCCAGAAATTATCTACTTCGTCTGGATCAAACTTGTTCTTATCGTTTGTAGGAGCATGTGCGTTAACTAGAGCGTAGGTTTTGTTCGCGCATTTAATTGTGAATATAGACAATCTGTCATTCACAGGTTCGAAATTTGCAACCGATTTAAGGATGTTGGTTCTAACAGCAAACGCAGTTCCAAGCATCACAGCTCCATTGAGGATTCATCTTTGCGCTTTGCTCTTGAAAAATCGGTAGCCTTCGGATTCAAAAATCTCTTCATCTGGGTATCTTGTTTCCTGTAGGGCCATTATGGATATCTGATTTTCGTGAAGAGCTTTGGTGAGCGTTTTCAGCTTGCCAGTTTGTGTAAGTGAATTTATGTTGAAAGTTGCTAGAAAGGTTTTAGATTTTGGCCTGAGTTTTTGACTCTTCGGGGTACACCGAGACGCTCCGACTCGTCTCTTGCATGATGTCGAGTCTCCCCCAGAATCCGAACGAGACTCGTGCGCCGTGGCGTTCACGACGAGGGATTTATCCGAAGATTTACCCCCTGGGGTATGTTTCTTGAAATGTTGTGCCATCATGCTTTTTGACTTGACTTTGCTTTGGACGGGTACCCATCCTTTTACAACTAGGGTTGTTAGCCCTAGAGGTTGCCTCAAGATGTTTTCTGGCTTCTGGTCATTTACCAGTCTTCGCCGTAACCCTGGCAAGGGACCAATTTTTTTTTCACGGTGGTATTTTATTTCCCTACTACCTCTGACTCTGCTGGCGGCAGAGCCAGCGAGCTTCCCCAATTCCAATGGGACGCGCCCGATGGAGGTAACTGGTAAATCCCCACACGGGTATTATTATTATTATTATTATTATTATTATTATTATTATTATTATCATCATCATCATAAATACCCACCTTACACTATTATCATCGCTGGGCTGAGTGGCTCAGACGGTTGAGGCGCTGGACTTCCGACCCCAACTCGGCAGGATCGATCCTTGCTCAGTCCGGTGGTATTTGGAGGTTCTCGGATACAACAGCCTCGTGTCGGTAGATTTACTGGCGTCTAAAATAAATCCTGCGGGACTAAGTTCCGGCACCTCGGCGTCTCCGACAATCGTAAAAGCAGTTAGTGGGTCGTGAAGTGAAAACATTATTATTTCTATTTCGTCCGACTCGTTGGCTGAACGGTAAGCGTACTGGCCTTCGGTTCAGAGGGTCCCCGGTTCGATTCCCGGCCGGGTCGGGGATTTTAACTTTAATTGGTTAATTCCAATGGCACGAGGGCTGGGTGTATGTGTTGTCTTCATCATCATTTCATTCTCATCACGACGCGCAGGTCGCCTACGAGAGTCAAATGGAAAGACCTGCACCTGGCGAGCCGAACCCGTCCTGGGATATCCCGGCACTAAAAGCCATACGACATTTCATTTCATTTCATTTCTATTTCCATCTGTTCGTAGAAGCAACTTTTCTCGTTACCTCCGGCCTAATGGTAAGAAATGTACAGGCCACCCAGCTTTCGTTCCCGAAGAGCATGTGAGAGGAATAACATATTTCAATCCTTTTCAACTAACCTCAGCTTAATGACAGAGAGTAGTCATGTTTTACCTTAACGCACGATGATACGGTTATCGTATATTTAGCCGTTTTTAATGTAAACCTATTATGAAGGTATTCGATCTTACAACCTGGAGCCTAACCAACTACGTTCTGCTGCCAGAAGTCAGAAAGAACACTTCAGGAGCATTTTCTCCCCAATCCAGTGCTGTTAAACTCCGCAGCAGTTCCTTCAGATGTTACTGTACCTGAATGTAATATGCATGACGGCGATCAGAGCAGGACAGCTTCATGTCCACACTCGCTGTCGCCGCAAACACGGGATGGATTGCGTTCTTTGCTGTCAAATTTAGGAATATTTCTCCCTCCCTTGGATTGTTCTATCCGACGAAATCATTCATAATAATAATAATAATAATAATAATAATAATAATAATAATAATAATAATAATAATAATAATAATAATAACCTTTCCTATTTAAGTCTGAATACCCTGCAGGGTCGGTTATACCCTCAGACTCAGCGGGAGATCCCACCTCTACCGCCTCAGGGGAAGTGTCCTGGAGCGTCAGATTTTGGGTTGGGGATGCAACTGAGGAGGAGGAATAGTACATCGCCCAGGTGGCTTCAACTGCTATGCTGAACAGGGGCCTTATGGGGGAAGATGGGTAGGGATAGACAAGAAACAGGGAAGGAAGCGGCCGTGGCCTTAAGTTAGTTTCCTGGAGGAGAAGTGGGAAACCACGGAAAACTACTTCCAGGATGGCTGAAGTAGGAATCGAATCCACCTCTACTAAGTTGACCTCCCGAGGCTGAATCGATCGACCCCATTCCAGCCCTAGTATCACTTTTCAAATTTCGTGGCAGAACCGGGAATCGAACCCGGGCCTCTGGGGGTAGCAGCTAATCATGCTAACCACTACACCACAGAGGCGGACAATAATAATAATAATAATAATAATAATAATAATAATAATAATAATGGTTTTACCTCCCAGTAATTACTTCCACGGTTTTCGAAGACATCGAGGTGCCGGATTTTATTCCTCAGGAGTTCTTTCACGACCGAGTGAGTGGCCCGTGCTGTTAGGGGCGCACAACTGTGAGTTTGCATTCGGGAGATAGTGGGTTCAGACCGCACTGCCCGCAGCCCTGAAGATGGCTTCCCGTGGTTTCCTATTTTCACACCTGCCAAATGCTGGGGCTGTTCCTTTATTAATGCGACGGCCGCTTCCTTCCAACGCCAAGCCGTTTCCTATCTCATCGTCGCCTCAAGACCTATCTGGCTCGGTGTCACGTAAAACCAAGTGAAAGAAAACAACGTGTCATTAAATCTAGCGACACGAAGCTGACGTATTTCAGCACTCACTTTCAAATACCACCGGACTGAGCCAGGATCGAGCCCACCATGAGACTAGGACTCTATCGCCTCAGCTTCACAGCGCGGCCGAAATGTATGTAGAAATATAAAAGGCATCTTTTATTCCCATATTCAATTAATAATAATAATAATAATAATAATAATAATAATAATAATAATAATAATAATAATAATAATAATAATAATAATAATAATAATAATAATAATATCATTTATCATGATTATAAAATATGCCGGTCTGGGTGGCTCAGACGGTAGAGTGCTGCGCCCATGTTGGAGGGTTCGGTCCGCCTTCAGTCCAGTAGTATTTGGAGGTGCTCAAAAACATTAACCTAGAGTTGGTAGAATTACCGGCATGTAATGTAACTCCGACAGGACAAAATCGCAGCGCCTCGGAATCTTCGAAAACCTATAAAGTGGGGACGTAATAAAAAAATAAAAAAACATGGCGCAATAGCCCGGAAGGCGAGGCCGTGCGGTCACCACGACGAATCTCCTCGGTCGTTTTTCTTGGATTTCTAGACCGGGGCCGCCATCTCACCGTCAGACAACTGCTCCCATGTAATCACGTAGGCTGAGTGGACCTCGAACCAGCCCTCAGGTCCCGGTAAAAATCCCTGACCTGGCCGGGAATCGAACCCTGGGCCTCCGGGTAAGAGGCAGGCACGTTACCTCTACACCGCGGGGACGGTTCAACAAGTCGTTGCTAAGTAGTACAGTCAAAACTGTTAGGGTTCTTCAATCTGCAGAAACTAATTTTGAGTAATACATTTATGAACTGTCCGCCTCTGTGGTGTAGTGGTTAGCGTGATTAGCCGCCACACTTAGAGGCCCAGGTTCGATTCCCGGCTCTGCCACCAAATTCGAAAAGTGTTTCGAGGGTTGGAACGGGGTCCATTCAGTTTCGGGAGGTCAACTGAGTTGAGGAGGGTTCGATTCCCACCTCAGCCTTCCTCGAAATGGTTTTCCGTGGTTTCCCGCTTCTCCTCCAGGCAAATGTCGGGATGGTACCAAAGTTAAGGCTACGGCCACTTCCTTCCTCACATAAGGCCCCTGTTCAGCATAGCAGGTGAGGCCACCTGGGCGAGGTACTGGTCCTCCTCCCCATTGTATCCCTGATTAAACGTCACACGCTCCAGGACACTGCCCTTGAAGCGGTAGAGGTGGGATCTCTCGCTGAGTCCGAGGGAAACCCAACGCTGGAGGTAAACAGATTAAGAGAGAAAGGAATGTATGAACTACCTGCAAGAAAACACATAGTAACAGTATTCTACCTGAAAAGGAAAGAAACAGAAAATAAAGAAACAAGTGGTTTCTCTTTCATATATTATACCGTTAACATACGTTTTCTCTTTCAGGTAGTTTATACATTTATTTACTAAAAATTAGTTTCGGCAGATTGAAGAGCCTAACAATTATAAATTGACTAAGTCGAAACTGAAAAGAGATGGCTTCAGATATTACCAAAAATAAATAAATAAGTAGCACCGTACATTATTAGTCCCGTAGCGCACTTTTACCGTCAAGGCTAGGCAGTTCTCCGGTTTTGTGTGTGTGTGTGTGTGTGTGTGTGTGTGTGTGTGTGTGTGTGTGTGTGTGTTCCAAACAGAACTCCGTCGCTCAACAGCTCGGACACGTCTTGGCCTATCAAGCGAATGGTGCATAGTCCGAAAGCCTGCGCGATGAATCCTCTCGGCTTTCTGGACGGAGCCACTATATCACCGTCAGACAGCTCTTCAATATTGCTCTCACGTAGGCTGAGCCCTCTGATCCCCTGACTTGGCGGGAATCGAACGTAGGGCCTCCGCGTAAGAGGCGATCTAGCTACCCCCAGACGGGGAGACCGTGTGTTCACTCGAAGTAAACAGTATCTGGCTACAACCCCTCCCCCATCCTCGTTACTCGAGTGAACTACAATCACATTAGCTTCCATAGTCAGCTTATGAGCTGACAAAAGTTCACGGTGCTGATGGCCAGTGACGCGCTTAGAGTCAATGACTACGATGGTTTCTTTCCAAAATTGGCTTTACGTTGCACCAACAGAGATAGGACTTATGGGGACGATCGGGTAGAACAGGTCTAGGAGTGGGAAGGAAGCGACCGAGGTCTTAAATAAGGTACACCCCAGCATTTGACGGGTGTGAAAATGGGAAACCACGAAACACCATATTCAGTGCTGTCGACGGCGTGACTCGAACCCACTTCCTCCCGTATGCAAGCTGATCCATGCCGCGCGGCCACTTGGTCGGTGACTACAAATCAACGAACCGAATACATATTTCATCACTATAAGATGACATTTAAATAAAATAAGAATTACCTATTAACCCCCCCCCCCCATGGCACTACAGCCCTGAAGGGTCTTGGCCTACCAAGCGACCGCTGCTCAGCCCGAAGACCTGAAGATTACGAAGTGTCGTGTGGTCAGCGCGATGAATTCTCTCGGCCATTCTTCTCGGCTTTCTAGACCGGGGCCGCTATCTTACCGTCAGTTAGCTCCTCAATTCTAATCACGTAGGCTGAGCGGACCTCGAACCAGGTCTCAGATCCAGGTAAAAATCCCTGACATGGCCGGGAATCGAACCCAGGGCCTCCGGGTAAGAGGCAGGCACGCTACCCCTAGACCACGGGCCGGCAAGAATTACCTATTAGGTTTTATAAGACTGTCGTAAATTCTTGAGGCGGTGTTTTAAAGTTAACTCATTAAAATATTTATAACTCCTCTGAGCGTATAATGTTACACAAACTTCTATGTATGTGGGCCACAATATATCCCGAGTGAAAAATCTACAGGAAAAAAAAGTGTAGAAGGAATGCTATGGCCTATGCTGACGACTTGGTCTTAATGGCAGACTGTGCCGAAAGCCTGCAGTCTAATATTTTGGAACTTGAAAATAGGCGCAATGAGTATGGTATGAAAATTAGCCTTTTGAAGACTAAATTGATGTCAGCATAAGAAATTCAACAGAATTGAATGTCAGATTGGTGATACAAAGCTGGAACACGTAGATAATTTTAAGTATTTTGGATGTGTGTTCTCCCAGGATGGTAATTTAGTAAGTGAGATTGAATCAAGAAGCAGTAAAGCTAATGCAGTGAGCTCGCAGTTGCGATGAACGGTATTCTGTAAGAAGGAAGTCAGTTCCCAGACGAAACTATCTTTACATCGGTCTGTTTTCAGACCAACTTTGCTTTACGGGAGCGATTTTTTTTTTTTTTTTTTTTTTTTTGCTAGTTGCTTTACGTCGCACCGACACAGATAGGTCTTATGGCGACGATGGGAGAGGAAAGGGCTAGGAGTGGGAAGGAAGCGGCCGTGGCCTTAATTAAGGTACAGCCCCAGCATTTGCCTGGTGTGAAAATGGGAAACCACGGGAAACCATTTTCAGGGCTGCCGACAGTGGGATTCGAACATACTATCTCCCGAATACTGGATACCGGCCGCACTTAAGCGACTGCAGCTATCGAGCTCGGTAACGGGAGCGAAAGCTGGGTGGACTCAGGATATCTTATTCATAAATTAGAAGTAACTGACATGAAAGTAGTTAGAATGATTGCTGGCACAATCATGTGGGAACCATGGCAGGATGGTACTCGGAATGAGGAGATAAAGGCTAAGTTAGAAATGAATTTGATGGAGGAAGCTTACGCATAAACCGGCTTAGGTTATGGGACCATATGAGGCGAATGGAGGAGGATAGGTTACCTAGGAGAATAATGGACTCTTTTATGGAGGGTAAGAGAAGTAAAGGGAGACCAAGACGACATGGTTAGTCTCAGTTTCTCTATAATTTAAAGACAAGAGGTATAGAACTAAATGGGGCCACAGCACTAGTTGCAAATAGAGGACTGTGGTGACGTTTAGTAAATTCACAGTGGCTTATAGCCTGAACGCTGGACGGCATAACTGTCTATAATGATGATGTATGCATGTATGTATACATTTGTACGGCGATTTTTAAGGCACCGATTCTCTTATTCGTAGTCTTTCTTTTAGCACAGATTTTGTTAAGAAAGAAAACGTCTGCTCTCGCAACAGTACCGTTCCCGGTCCCAATATTTCTCTGGTAATGAAAATGAGAAAGGTATTTGCAGGACAGCCAACGTGGGATTTGAACCCGTTGTCTCCCGAGTGCATTGATAGATCCAGACAGCACACGAACGCTCTGACATAAGTGGGCTGAAGAGAGACCGGTTTCGAGTATGAACTCGGGAGTTGAATGTTGAGATGAGATTCACAAGTTTTAGGTCAGTATGCCTTTCCTTAGAGAGCAGTGGTGAAACTAGCCAGTAGTGGAGTGTAAGGTCAGAATGAAACAGGAACACATGCACCGCCTACGTCATGGGCCCCTCACAAGCCACGCCCCCCACCCCGGAGGGTCTGGAGGGTCCTAATCGCCGCCACTCTCTCTCCTAACACAAGCGGCACGCTCTCTCACAAATATCTGTAAAAAATTTTTATTAAAGAAACACTGAAAACTGGTACCAACATATCAACTTTTACACCTAATTATGCGTGTTGCTGTTTCTTCCGCAAAACGACCATTTTCACAACTAAAACTTACAAAGATTTTTTTTTTTTTTTTTTTTTTGCTATTTGATTTTACGCCGCACCGACATAGATAGGTCTTATGGCGACGATGGGACAGGGAAGGCCTAGGAATGGGAAGGAAGCGGCCGTGGCCTTAATTAATGTACAGCCCCAGCATTTGCATGGTGTGAAAATGGGAAACCACGAAAAACCATCTACAGGGCTGCCGACAGTGGGATTCGAACCCACTATCTTCCGGATGCAAGCTCACAGCTGCGCGCTCCTAATCGCACGGCCAACTTGCCGGGTACAAAGATGATGATGATGATGATTGTTGTTTAAACGGGCCAAACATCTAGGTCATTGGCCCCTAATGGTACGAGATGAAACGAAATGTAGTAATAATTACAATTTAAAATATACTCGCTGTTTAGAATTTAAAAGATGATGATGAAAAAATGTTTATGAATTTAAAATCACAGTGGATGTAATTCGCAATGTCTAATTTTCTCATAAAATAATTTAAAAACAGATTAGAATGTATTAAAATGGAATTAGTCACTGCCTGTGAAATGAAATCATATATTACTTTCCAATTAAAAGTTAAAATTCATTAAAAATACACAAAGACATATTAAAACAGAAATAATAGAATAAAAGTTAACAATAAAATTAAAAACACATACAAAATTGACTTTTAAACACGATAAAACAGACCACTGTCCCTCATAAAAAAGATGACGAGGTCCACTAACTGCTCGTCATTTCGCAAGTTTTAGACTACGGCGCAGATCTGCCAGGTCCATGCACTCCGTAAAGATATGCAGGCCTGACCGCTGCAAGTACACGCCGGAGCGGTTCTCCCTTCAATAAGTAGGACTGCATTGCTATACCATGGCCGATCCGAAGACGGCACAATACTACTGCGTCTCTCCGAGAAAAACTTACAACGAACTGCCTACGAAATGTCTGACACACGACAGACTCTGCGAACGCAGTCTCCTCAGCATCGAATGTGTCAAACAGGGATATCATTGAAATCGCCAATGCCTTTGCAACCCAGAAAGTTCGCTGAATGGTCCAGTTTATTTAGAATCAGTTTAGAGACAGAACATAAATTATATATGTATTTACAGTGCATTTCAATCCTCCAAAATACTTAATTCTTTCTTTCGTTCTTTCTTCTTCCCTAATAATTTTTACCCACCAGGGTTAGTTTTTCCCTCGAACTCAGCGAGGGATCCCACCTCTATCGCCTCAAGGGTAGTATCCTGGAGCGTGAGACTTCGGGTCGGATGATGAAACTGGAGAGGAGAACCAGTACCTCGTCCAGGCGGCCTCACCTGCTATGCTGAAGAGGGGCCTTGTTGAGGGATGCGAAGATACGAAGGGATAACCAAGGAAGAGAGAAGAAAGATGCCGTAGACTTAAGTTAGGTACCAACCTGGTATTTACCTGGAGGAGAAGTGGGAAACCACGGGAAAACCACTTCGAGGATGGCTGAGGTGGGAATTGAAGCCCCTCTACTCACTTGACCTCCCAAGGCTGAGTGAAACCCGTTCCAGGCCTTGTACCACGTTTCAAATTTCGTGGCAGAGCCGGGAATCGTACCCGGGCCTCCGGGGATGTCAGCTAATCACACTAACCTGTACACCACAGAGGCGGACCTCCAAAATACTTAACTTTAAATATAATATCTATTAATAAATCAATTAGTTTTGTATTTATATATTAAATGGGTATAGATTGCCCTAAAGAGTCCGACTCCTTGAATGGGGATTTTAATCGCGTCTGATGAATTCTTCTGGCTCAGGGACTGGGTGTTTGTGTTTATCCCAACACTCTCCTATTCAAATTCAAACATCATACCACACTACCAACCACCACAGAAACACGCAATAGTAATCACATTCCTCCACATATGGTTGGCGACAGGAAGAGCATCCTGCCGTAAAACAGGTCCAAATTCACACGTGAGAGACAGTTCGCACCCGGGACCACACAGGCGAGGCGTGAGAAAATCGGCGGAAGAAGAAGAATATCGCATTAAAATATCTGCTATGTTTACTGTAACATTGACAGGTTTTATAAAATTTCTTTCAGGCCAAATTTTGTTTCCTGCAGGCGGGTCCGTATCACATTTCTTACGCCTTGCGTGGTCGGTGCACAGGTAACGGGTGACAATTAGGTTTCCCAACGGAAGAGCGAACCCTCTGACTCTTTTTCGATGAGTTGGGGTACGACCAGCTATATTAGTAGAAATAGTCAAAAAGATTTCTGTGACTCAGTCCGCACGGAGGATTAAGACTCCCAGCCCCCTCCAGTCCGTGGGAACAGGCAATGTCTAGATAAGAAGACGACACGTCACCGGCGAGTCACGCACCTCAAGGTAAATACCGTGTCTAGTGATATCGGGTCAAAGCTCGCCACGCTGTAAGCTCCTTTTCCCTGCATACTGGCTTTCTGGGACTCGTCTACTCAAACATATCCAGAACAATGTTTATTGAATATCTCCAGTCCACAGGGTGATATCAAACTGTATAGTAGCAGCAATAAACAGTGACTCCATGGAGCAACAGGCCCGGAGGGTCTTGGCCCACAAAGCGACGCTGCTTGGCCCGAAGGCCCACCAGATTACGAGGTGTCGTGTGGTCGGCCCTTATTATTGGCTCTTTAGACCGGACCCGTCATCTCACCGTCAGATGCATCCTCAATTGTAATCAGGTAGGCTGAGTGGACCTCGAACTAGCTTTCAGATCCAGGTAAAAATCCCTGACCTGGCCGGGAATCGAACCCGGGGCCTTCGGATAAGAGGCGGGTACGTTATCCCTACACCGCGGGGCCGGCTAGCAGCATAAATCAAAAGAAATATGTTTTATAGGGATTATATTTACAATCGGGACTTATCAAAGTGTTCTGCGCTCTGTCAAAAACAAGTTGACCGCGCAACTGACCATGCGTTTGGGTCACATAACTATCAGCTCGCATTTGGCAGCCTTGAAGATGCTTTTCCGTGGTTTCCAATTTTCTCACCAGGCAAATGCTGGGGCTGTACTTTAAGTAAGGCCACGGTCGCTTCCTTTCTACTTCTAGCCCTTTCCCATCCCATCATCGCCATAAGACATATCTGTGTTAGTGCGACGTAAAGCAAATTGTAAAAAAAAGATTTTGAATTTACATTAAATCAAGATTTCAACTAATTCGAATTTAACGATCATCTCAAGTTCATACGAGAGCATGTTTCTCGATTTTGTGGTTATTATGTTTAAAAGTAGATGAGCTGTCCAGATGTATGAACGATGTCTTCCTGAGCTTAAGGCGGGGGGCTCGGCCCGGCTCAGCCCGCTGTTAACTGTGTAAGCCCCATGTCGGTAGATTTATTTTGACTTAGAAGAACTCATGCAGGTCTTCCGTGTCTCTCATAACTGTAAACGTAGTTCGTGGGACGTAAAGCTGTGGACGATATGCCCGCCCCACGGTCGATTCTCTGCTCGTCCAAGAATTTTAAATAGTCCAAAAACTACGCAATTATCATATCGCCGTTGAGCCTGTAAAAACCACCATGTGACCGCTATGTATTGAAGAAATACCGGCCCTGTGTCCGGCTCCATGGCTAAATGGTTACCGTGCTGGCCTTTGGCCACAGGGGTCCCGGGTTCGATTCCCGGCAGGGACGGGAATTTTAACCATAATTGGTTAATTCCGCTGGTCCGGGGGCTGGGTGTATGTGTCGTCTTCATCATCATTTCATCCTCATCACGACGCGCAGGTCACCTACGTGTGTCAAATCAAAAGACCTGCCTCTGGCGAGCCGAACTTGTCCTTGGACACTCCCGGCACTAAAAGCCATACGCCATTTCATTTCACTGGCCCTGTCTTATTAAGAACAGGGATTCTTTGAGTATTGTCGCACAATATTATTCCTTACGTGACAGATCCTTACCAGCCTAAGTTCTAAGCAGAAATAAATTCTCATAGCAGTTATCGCAGACGCATCGACGATATGAGACTCTTCCTCATCTATCGCACACACCAGACCTCTCCCTAACCAACTACTTAAAAAAAAAAAAGAAATAATAGGTCTGTTTTTAGAGGAGGAAAAGTTCACCAATGTAGTACACTGTATGCGGTGAAGTGTGTCTAAATAATTCAGTGAAATCCTTATTATTTTACTTCATGGTATTAGCTGTTGGTGTTTTTATTTTACAGGGATTTCAGCTGATATGAACAAACTAAGCAGCTACTTAAAGTAACGATGTAATTGCCTGTGTATTTTGTATACTTGCGATGTTGAAATCTTTTAAATTTCTATGTACAGTGTTCATGACAAAACGTCTCCTGGTCAAAAGTCACGTTATTAAAAAATAAAACATATATAGAAGAGCTGAATTCGAGGTAATTTTATTTTCGGCAGCTATCTTGGGACAGTTCCCAACAGGGTACATATTCAACGCCAAGGACACAATAATCATGCAGCCGCATGTTGCTATCTGTTTTCGCATGCATATCGCTAATGTTGATTATCATCAAATATTTACATTCCAGTCTGTACGTTCACTGCTTCAGTCTGGTTGTAACTCTGTTAAAAAGCGTTGCTGGGTAGAGACTTTGCTGTGGTGTACGGGCACATGCCATTGGCTTACTTTGATACATGTGTGTCAAGCGAGGTCTGCTCCTATACCGCTAGAGAAACTTGATGGTACAAAGGACTAAAGTTGGCATCTTGGATCACAGCACATGCTCTGCCAGATCGCAATGTTCGACGATATAAAATGCAGAATGATAAAGCACATCAAAAATACAATATTGCTCCGATTTCTGAGCGTAAACATACAGAAACAAACGTCTGTGTGCCTTCTGGAAAAGTAGCCTACGGTGGGTTAGGATCACTCTTAATAGTATAATGTTCACCTTTGCGGCTGAGCGCTCGTTCTCGAGGCCTCAGACGTCTCGAAATCAATTCCTTTTTCATTTTTTTTTTTTACAATTGGCTAGGAAAGAGCTGGGAGTTGGATGGAAGCGGCCGTGTCCTTAATTATAGTACAGCCCCAGCATTTGCCTGGTGTAAATTGGGAAACCACGGAAAACCATCTTCAGGGCTGTCGACAATGGTGTTCGAACCCACTATCTCCCGAATGGAAGCACAAATCCGCTCGCCCCTAGCCGCACGGCCAACTCACTCAGTCAATTCGATTCCTGACCGGCTCATAGTAATTCACAATTATTGTGAATGGTATATTCCCTTTACTGTCACGCCATGTGAGATTTGTGCTGGACAAAGCAGAGGCGGGACATGTATTCTTCGGGTACTCCGGTTTTCCCTGTTACCTTTCATTCCAGCAACACTCTCCAATATAATTTAATGTGTCAGTCATTAATCACTGCCCCAGAGGAGTGCAACAGGCTTCGGCAGCCGACACAATTCCTATCCTGGCCGCTAGATGGGGGCTACATTCACTCCATTCCTGACCCGGTCGAATGACTGGGAAAAGGCTGAGGATTTTCATTTTCATAATCCCTTGAATAGGGCACTGCAACTCACACACCACATACAATACTTCCATCCAGTAAACTAACTGCAACACACGCGCTTATCTAGTCGACACTACAAGCGACTTGAGTGATTCCATTGTTTCAATGCGAGGCAAAGGCGAGTTGAAATGTTTTTTTAAGATGCTTTACATTTGGAAAGCATTTACTATACAAAGAAGGATTCCCATCTTTAAAACCACATGACTTGTCCAGCGGCAAAACTGACAGTTACTCTGAAGCCTTTAAACCATACGTGGGCAATGGAGAAGCCCGCTTCTTGTGCTAACGGCATGAGCGCGCGAACACCCGGGAGCAGCTCACTTCTAATGGTCTGTGCTGTAGAGACAAGGCGCAAGCAAAGCCACAGCAATGTACCTGGCTTACGCAATACAATCGTACAGTGTTTATGCTGTATTCCTAAACAAGCTTTTATGTTGGCTAACAGTATTTCTATGAGTACAGGTAGTAGTCAAACGAGTATTTAGTTAACAAATATTAAAATTATTAATTGTGGATAATACTAATAATAATCACATACGTAGGTTCCATCCTGGCTCAGTCCGGTAGTATTTGGAGGTGCTCAAATACATCACCTTAGTGTCGGTAGATTTACTGGCACGAAAATGAACTCCTGCGGGAGAAACTTCCGGCACCTTGGCATCTCCGGAAAACATTAAAAGTAGTTAGTGGGACGTAAAGCAAATAATAATATTTCTTTGATATCCCACAAACTAATTTAATGATTTTCGGAGATGCCGAGCTACCTGAATTTTGTCAGGCGGGAGTTCTTTTACGTGCTGGTAAATGTACCGACACAGGGCTGACGTATCTGAGCACTCTGAAATACCACCGGACTGAACCAGGATTAAACCTGCCAACTTGGACACAGAACGCCGCGCTTTAACCATCAGAGCCGCTCAGCCTAGCTAATTAGATATCTTTCCCACGCATTACCAAATGAAATAAATATAATAAAATGCATTTACCTAGCATAAGGCGTTTGTATAGCAGTACACAACTTATTTTGTTTCCTCACAATAATCCAGTGTAGTGGAATAGATCGAGATATGAGGCACAATAAAAACTGTTAAAATTCCTCATGTGTTTAGATACGCGCCCTTCACTAGTTGTAACTGAGAGTCGTGCAAGCAGCTGCTACACTGTACTCTGCTCCTTCACTAGTTGTAACTGAGAGTCGTGCAAGCAGCTGCTAGGCTGTACTCTGCTCATTCACTAGCTGTAACTAAGAGCCGTGAAATCCGCTGCTAGGCTGTACTCTGCTCCTTCACTAGTTAATAATAATAATAATAATAATAATAATAATAATAATATGTTTTATTTATCCTGGCAAAGTTAGGGATGTACTCCCTTTCTTACACTTAACCAGTCTTAACCTAGAACACTTAACAATAACTACTGATGACAATCTATATATATAAAATAAGAGTTTCGTCTGTACATTGCTCAGAATTTGAAAAGAATGGTATTTCTGCATCGGTCATGTCCACAGTAACCAGGAAATGCACTTTTTACTTTTCCGTAATTTCCGTCTGTCTGTCTATCTGTCTGTATGTACACGCATCACTAGAAAACGGCCAAAGAGAATTTAATGAAAATCGGTATGCAAAGTCGAGGAATAAGTCGCTACAATCTAGGCCATAAATAATTTTATTCACGCTGATATAAATGGTAGTTTAGGGGAAGGCCTAAAATTTAATTTTCAAATATTTATGTTTTTAGTAGTCCTATCTTCATAAAAATTGGTATGCAAAGTCTAGGAATACGTCGCTACAATCTAGCCTATGAATAATTTTATTCACGCTGAGTGAAATGGCAGTTTACGGGAAGGCCTAAAATTTAATTTTTAAATACTTACGTTATTAGTGACTCTATTTCATTGAAAATTGGTATGCAAAGTCGGAGAATGAGCCACTACAATTTAAGCTATAAGTAATTTTATTTACGCTGAGTTAAATGGTAGTTTAGGGGAAGGCCTAAATGTAATTCTCAAATATTCATATTATTAAATGTCGTATCGATAAATACTACATAACCAAAGTTATAGAGAATTAAATTTCCGACCATTTATATCTTATACATTTTTACCGTACCGTCTATAACACAGATATTCATGAATTTGTATTTTTGTTGTTAAGTCCATATCAATGCCGAACCACGAGAAAATGGGTTAACAGAATTAAATGAAAATCGGTATATAGAGTAGGGGAATAAGAAACTACAGTCTAAGCTATAAACAATTTTATTCACCCTGGATGAAATTGTAGTTTAGGGGAAGGCGCCTAAAATAAATACCAATGTTATTGGTCCTATCGAAACGTACTATATAAAAAAGTTATAGAGAATATAATTTCTGATCATTTATCTTTTTATTCAGTTTTACCGTACCGACTATGATAAGAGTGGTATTTCAGAGTGGGAATAAAACGAAATGTGAAGGCCTATAATATCGAAAGTGCATAACATTGATCAACAATAACATTACATTGACCATTGTTTATTGTGATGTTCTTTGTCTCTTATGCTGCCTCTCAACTCCGATAGATGGGATTACTGCTGCGTACCGAGTATAACAGCCTGACTGAATATTGGCGGGAAATAGCCGGGGAATTAGAAAACTTTCTTTAGCATGCCATTCCTCTGGTTCATACATTTTCTAATACAGCTGGTACGTAACACACTGGATCATCATAGTATTTCAGCTATTCGATCCCTACTCTGACGCGCTGTTTGAATAATCAGTGTGCATACTTAGAGCCTCACTTAGTGGTAGTAGTAGTATGGCCTGGTCTAGAATAACAATTTAGGCCTTTTCCAAATTATAGCACCACAATATTCACTAACTAACTCAAAATTCAACTCTTTCTCTTCACTTTTATTAAATTCTACATTCAATTATTCCAAACTAGCAGTGAAGAGGGGGTTTCTCTTCTGGCTTGGAGGAAAAAATTGCCTTCAAGTCAGATAGATTTTTCCGCCGCCAGTGTAGTGAATTGATATTTTCCGACTCATCGGGTACTCCTAGGAAACAGAATAGTAACTGGGCATAGTTTCTGCCCTGGGAGTCTCCACTATTCGACCCTCTCCCCGCGGAAGAAAGCCGAAGAGTGTTCACGGATCACGGCTGTCTGCGGTTTGTTCTTTCCAGGTTTGTAACTCTGGACTGTTAGACAGGCAGCGTAGTCCTGTTCGTTAAAAGAGAGAAAATGTGTGGTGTTTATAATTTGAACGAGTATTTCGTAATATGGAAGCATTGCTTTTAATCGCGCCATTCCTATTGACGTCATTGTATTTTCATTTCAGTTGGGAAAACCACTAAGACAGTCTTTCCGAGGATGTAAATAGGCATTATAATGAAAACATCCCAACCTGATTGTGACTGATGGTATGAAATTGGGTCTACCATTACAGTGAAAATTCCCTCAGTCTTCATATGAGAAAAGATGTTTGGTGACCTCCCGCCGCGTTTCTAGGGTAACGTTAAGAGCTAAGACAATCTTGCTCACAACATGTACACTACCTAACCTAAAATTCTGTATATAACGTAGAATTCCGTAGCGAAGCACGGGTACATCAGCTAGTAATATGATAATATTAACAATAATAACAGTAATAGTATTAACAAAAGTAATCACACTTACAAAAATCATATCATCTATATAATACAAATCGTACGTAGAGTAAATTAAAAATATATGAATAATGAGTACTATAACTACTACTTAAGAGAAAGTTTAGAAAATACATACGTTTCTACAGTGCACCGAAATATCGCCTTCAATTGAGAGGGGAATAGAAGGATTAGTAAGAAGAAGAAAGTGATGAGGAAAAAGAAGGAAGATCTGTGAAAGGAAGAGGGAAATAATGATGGAGAGGCGGTAGGAGGAGGTGTTTTCAGGTCATAACTTGATGATTCATGCATGTTTACCTAGTATTTCGACACCGGCATGTTTAAAAGCTGAGCTGCTGGACATGCTTCTGACGTCCACTGGTAAGAGATTCCATTGTCGGGCTGCGGTAACGGTGAATGATTTCGTGTAGATTGCTGTTCTGTGTACAGGAAGGGATAAACACAAGGTGCTGCAGGATGGGGTATTTTTGTTGTGGTCTGTGGAGAGGAGCTTCATGCGATCGCGGAGATAGGCTGGTTGAGAAGTTTTAAGAATATTATGCAAAAAGCAAAGAGTATGAAGTGCACGTCGTTCTTGCAGGCGAAGCCACCCGAGCCACGTGTAAGACGGTGTGACATGGTCAGCGTAACGAAGGCAACAGATAAATCTTACACAAGCATTCTGAGCACACTGTAATTTCCTTCCCCAGTCTACTCCTCGGTTGCTATAAACTATATCGCAATAATCAAAATGAGGTAATGCGAGTAATTCAACAAGAATTTTCTTTAGTTTAAAACGGAAAATGAATTTGAATTTACTGAGACAGTGTAGGTTCCGTATATTTTTCCTACACACAGATATAGTTTGGGCAGACCAGGACAGATGTTCGTCAAATATTATACCAAGATTTCTTACATTTTGGCTATACTGTATGGAAGTACCACTTATGGACAACTGTGGTAACGCTATTCGATTGAGTTTGCAAAGTAATTTAGGGTAACCAATATTATTGCCCGGGATTTTGATGGGTTTAATTTTAATCCGTGATTTCTGGCCCATATATCTATGGTCATCAAGTCTTCATTCAGGTGACGTGTTTCTGAGAGTAGGTTTTCGGGTTTGCTGTGTACATATATATCTGTAGGTCATCCGCATGTAAGTGGTATTTACAGTGTTTTAATCCGGAAGCTATGCCATTTATATACAAAGAGAAAAATAGGGGGCCCAGTAGAGATCCTTGTTGTATTCCTACGTCAACCGTACACCAATTTGAATATTCATTGTTGTTATTAAGTACACACTGCCGGCGACCTGTAAGAGAGGATCTGATCCACTGGAGTGCACTCGCGGAGAAATTTAAACTATTTAATTTGGATATAAGTATGCCTCTGTCAACAGTGTCGAAAGCTTTACTAAAGTCCAATAATGCTAGAACTGTCAGTTGTTTGTTGTCCATAGCTTGCCCTATGTCATCTGTCACATGTGTTAATGCACTGCAAGTGCTGTGTCTCGGTCTAAAGCCGGACTGATGGACATCGAGGAGATTGTGTTGAGTAAGAGAGTTGGTAATTTGTTTGTGAACTATGAATTGAGAGCAGTGCAAACAGCTGCTATACTGTACTCTGCTCCTTCACTAGATGTAACTGAGAGCCGTGCAAGCAGCTGCTAGGCTGTACTCTGCTCTTTCACTAGTTGTAACTGAGAGCCGTGCAAGCAGCTGCTAGACTGTACTCTGCTCCTTCACTAGTTGTAACTGAGAGTCGTGCAAGCAGCTGCTAGGCTGTACTCTGTTCTTTCACTAGTTGTAACTGAGAGCCGTGCAAGCAGCTGCTAGGCTGTACTCTGCTCTTTCACTAGTTGTAACTGAGAGCCGTGCAAGCAGCTGCTAGGCCGTACTCTGCTCCGTCACTAGTTGTAGTTAAGGGCCGTGCAAGCAGCTGCTAGGCTGTACTCAGATCCTTCACTAGTTGTAACTGATAGCCGTGCGAGCAGCTGCTAGGCTGTACTCTACTCCTTCACTAGTTGTAACTGAGAGTCGTACAAGCAGCTGCTAGGCAGCACTCTGCTCCCTCACTAGTTGTAACAGAGTCGTGCAAGCAGCTGCTAGACAGTACTCTGCTCCCTCACTAGTTGTAACTGAAAGTCGTGCAAGCAGCCGCTAGGCTGTACTCTGCTCCTTCACTAGATGTAACAGAGTCGTGCAAGCAGCTACTAGGCTGTACTCTGCTTTTCACTACTTGTAACTGAGAGTCGTGCAAGCTGCTACTAGGCTGCACTCTACTCCATCACTAGTTGTAACTGAGAGTCGTGCAAGCCGCTACTAGGCTGCACTCTGCTCCTTCACTAGTTGTAGTTAAGAGCCGTGCAAGCAGCTGCTAGGCTGTACTCAGCTCCTTCACTAGTTGTAACTCAGAGCCGTGCAAGCAGCTGCTAGGCCGTACTCTGCTCCGTCACTAGTTGTAGTTAAGAGCCGTGCAAACAGCTGTTAGGCTGTACTCTGCTCCTTCACTAGTTGTAACTGAGATCAGTGCAAAGAGCTGTACTCTGCCCCGTCACTAGTTCTAACTCAGAGCCGTGCAAGAAGCTGCTAGGCTGTACGCTGCCCTTCACTAATTGTACGAGTAACTGAAAGGCGTGCAAGCAGCTGCTAAGCTGTACTCTGCTCCTTCACTTGTTGTAACTGAGAGCCGTCCGACTCGTTGGCTGAATGGTCAGTGTACTGGCCTTCGGTTCAAAGGGTCCAGGGTTCGATTCCCGGCCGGATTGGGGATTATAACCTTCATTGGTTAATTCCAATGGCCCGGGGGGCTGGGTGTTTGTGCTGTACCCAACATCCCTGCAACTCACACACCACACATAACACTATCCTCCACAACAATAACACGCAGTTACCTACAAATGGCAGATGCTGCCCACCCTCATCAGGGGTCTGACTTACAAGGGCTGCACTCGGCTGGAAATAGCCACACGAAATTATAATAATTATTATTATTCCTGAGAGCCGTGCAAGAAGCTGTTAGGCTGTACTCTGCTCCTTCACTTGTTGTAACTGGGAGTCGTGCAAGCAGCAGCTAGGCTGTACTCTGCTCCTTCACTTGTTGTAACTGAGAGCCGTGCAAGAAGCTGCTAGGCTGTACTCTGCTCCTTCACTAGTTGATGTTAAGGGCCGTGCAAGCAGCTGCTAGGCTGTACTCAGCTCCTTCACTAGTTGTAACTCAGAGCCGTGCAAGCAGCTGCTAGGCCGTACTCTGCTCCGTCACTAGTTGTAGTTAAGGGCTGTGCAAGCAGCTGCTAGGCTGTACTCAGCTCCTTCACTAGTTGTAACTGATAGCCGTGCAAGCAGCTGCTAGGCTGTACTCTGCTCTTTCACTAGTTGTAAATGAGAGCCGTGCAAGCAGCAGCTAGGCTGTACTCTGCTCCTTCACTTGTTGTAACTGAGAGCCGTGCAAGCAGCTGCTAGACTGCACTCTGCTCCTTCACTAGTTGTAACTGAGAGCCGCGCAAGCAGCTCCTTGGATGTACTCTGTTCTTTCACTAGTTGTAAATGAGAGTCGTGCAAGCAGCTGCTAGACTGTACTCTGCTCCTTCACTAGTTGTAACTGAGAGTCGTGCAAGCAGCTGCTAGACTGTACTCTGCTCCTTCACTAGTTGTAACTGAGAGCCGTGCAAGCAGCTGCTAGGCTGCACTCTGCTCTTTCACTAGTTGTAACTGAGAGCCGTGCAAGCAGCTGCTAGACTGTACTCTGTTCGTTCACTAGTTGTAACTGACAGCCGTGAAAGCAGCTGCTAGGCTGTACTCTACTCCTTCACTAGTTCTAACTGAGAGTCGTGCAAGCAGCTGCTAGGCTGCACTCTGCTCCCTCACTAGTTGTAACAGAGTCGTGCAAGCAGCTGCTAGACAGTACTCTGCTCCCTCACTAGTTGTAACTGAGAGTCGTGCAAGCAGCCGCTAGGCTGTACTCTGCTCCTTCACTAGATGTAACTGAGAGTCGTGCAAGCAGCTGCTAGGCTGCACTCTACTCCATCACTAGTTGTAACTGAGAGTCGTGCAAGCTGCTACTAGGCTGCACCCTACTCCATCACTAGTTGTAACTGAGAGTCGTGCAAGCAGCTGCTAGGCTGCACTCTACTCCATCACTAGTTGTAACTGAGAGTCGTGCAAGCTACTACTAGGCTGCACTCTGCTCCTTCACTAGTTGTAGTTAAGAGCTGTGCAAACAGCTGTTAGGCTGTACTCTGCTCCTTCACTAGTTGTAACTGAGAGCAGTGCAAAGAGCTGTACTCTGCCCCGTCACTAGTTCTAACTCAGAGCCGTGCAAGAAGCTGCTAGGCTGTACTCTGCCCTTCACTAATTGTACGAGTAACTGAAAGCCGTGCAAGCAGCTGCTAAGCTGTACTCTGCTCCTTCACTTGCTGTTGTGCCATCTAGGGGGAAGATGAACTATTGAAATTCAAGAGTAATTTTGTATGTTAAGGTTTTCTGAACTGGAATGTTTAGCGTTTGTTTTTGACGCCAACGCAATGTAATCATTGAAGAATAAATAAATGTACAAAATTTCTGACTGACCGACGCCTTAAATTGGCGGCAAGAGATGGATGTGTTGTTGACTTTTGAACGTCAGTCAGAAATTTTGTACATTTATTTATTCTTCAATGATTACATTGTGATGTTTGTTTGATTATCCAATGAATTGGGTGTGTGTCGGGGCCATGGCAGAGTTTTCTGCAACCTTCCCCTTTACTATAAAAGCTGGCACTTTTCGGACCAGGTTGTCTTAGTGATCGCTCCAGTCTAGAGTGTATTCGTAACGGAGACGGCGGCGCGACGTCCATCTTTGGTAGGTCCGCCAGCTCAAGGTAATGGCAGATCCAGTTTAAAAAGTGATAGTCTTTAAAAGCTAGCTCGAGGGGAAGGTTTCAAATCTTTAGTAAGGCAACTTTATTTCCGAAAATGTAAATTTCAAACTAGTCGAAAGAACTTAGCCGAAATGAGGGAATTGAGAATGAGGTACTCCCTCCTATTCCCTCTCAACTTTATTATGAGGTGACTATGATTTTGTAACTTTTCTATCTTGTAATTTCGGTAACTTAAATATTTTTCTCCATCTTTTTTTTTTTTGCTAGTTGTTTTACGTCGCACCGACACAGATAGGTCTTACGGCGACGATGGGACTGGAAAGGGCTAGGAGTGGGAAGAAAGCGGCCGTGGCCTTAATTAAGGTACAGCCCCAGCATTTGCCTGGTGTGAAAATGGGAAACCACGGAAAACCATTTTCAGGGCTGCCGACAGTGGTTTTCTCCATCTAGTCACTTCCGTAGTATAGACTTAGCCTCTGTGATGTCGGGCCATGTGCCCAAGTATGGTTTTATGCATTTAGGTAAATTTTAAGGAGCGCAAGTGTTCGCCTCCTCACCATTTTGGTTTTAGGGCCAGTAACTGTAACCTTTTGTTTTTACTGAAGGCCATGTAGAATGGGTACTTGTTACCCCTGTTAAACTCTATTTCCTTCATTTCATGTTAAAGATATCAGACTGTAAGGCAGTGAATACTGTAGGTTGTGCCTATGAGATTCTGGGACAGTGTAAACTGATAGAGCAATAATGCTCTTCCTGTTGATGTAAAAGCAATTGGGAGATCCGTCTCCTTGAGTATTGATTTAAAAGAGCAGAAGTGCTCAGATGAAAATTGTAATTGGGAGCTTCAAGTTCGGCCTGTAAATTTCTTATCTGTTTATTCTAGACTTCTCTAAAAGTGTTTTTCAAGCCTACGAGCTAAATTTCTGTAACTGATTGTTAATTCTTGGCAAAGTATTAAGATTTGAAAAGAAAAAAGGGAAAGGTTAAGAAAGGAAATAAAACTGCCAATTTTAAAGTTTTAAATTAATCTTCTAACTGTTTCATGTCCCCACATTCATGCCCGCGCATTCTTTCAACTGTGTGATCCACAATATCTCCGTAACAGTATTAACAAGAGCTTGATAATAGGTAAAATGTTTTCGGTAGCGATTTGGTATTAGGTTCGAACGTTGGAATCATAGAAAAATAATGTTTTACGATACCTGAAGTAGTAGAGAGGAGAGATCCTTCCTCGATGCTTGGCAAGGACCAACCTACCCGCCCCAGAAACATATTCTTACTTATATGAATTAATCAGAACAGAGACAGTCTGAAACTAACTAATGCCATCATTTTATTTGTTCCTACGGTTACAGCCATGCGCGGATATACAAAATATTATCCGCATCCGCTCCACATCCGCACCCGTATCCGCATAAGCGAATGGTTATCCGCGGATATTGTAACGATATTATACACCGAAGGTATTGAAACAGATAGCATAATGCAATAGGCCTGATACCTGGTACAAGACCCGGTACAGTCAAAGATTTATGAGAGATTTCCTCTCGCGACAACTACCGACAAACTGAGCGGTTCTCCTTCAGAAACTTTGTTCCTCCCTTTCACCTATTGTCGGCAGGAGCAAGTTAGGCTTGGGTCAGATTTACGGCTTCATGGACTTCGGGTTCTTTAAATATCACAATTTCCTCGTATGACTGTCAAGGATCGCCTGAACACAAGCAAAAATAAGAGTATAAAGAAAGCAAAGCAAAGTCATCTCCGTATAGTCCGGCTCCATGGCTAAATGGTTAGCGCGCTGGCCTTTGGCCACAGGGGTCCCTGGTTCGATTCCCGATAGGGTTGGGAATTTTAACCATCATTGGTTAATTTCGCTGGCACGAGGGCTGGGTGTATGTGTAGTCTTCATCATCATTTCATCTTCATCACGACGCGCAGGTCGCCTACGGGTGTCAAATGAAAGGACCTGCTCCTGGCGAGCCGAACATGTCCTCGGACACTCCCGGCGCTAAAAGCCATACGCCATTTCATTTCATTTCATCTCCGTACAGACCATAAAGGCCCTTGGAGGGGTGGAACGTAAAGGCTTCCACTATCCGTAACCTCGGCACTTGATGGGGTAGAGTGGTTAGCTCTACGCCCGGCAGCCTTTGCCCCCAGGAATTAACCTGGTACTCATTTTTGGTGTAGGCTGAGTGAGATTCAGGGCCATGTGCACAGAAATAAGAGTATACCAATTTATTTAGAAATTATCCGCACTGGCATCCACCAACACACTAACTTCGCGGGTATACGCATCCGTGCCGTCCATCTTCGTGCTTGTCAGTATCTCTCGATAATGCACCGACGTTGAAAGGCCCGTTCAGTACATTGCGAGCTCGTCGGAGCCGCCGCTATGTTGGATTTATGAAGTATTCTTTCATTGCATGAAGACCAATAACCACAATAAATCATGCCAAAAGAAAAAGCAGATACAAGTATTCTTCGTCAGCAGTGGATGTTTGGAGAACCAGAACACAGAGTAGTAATAGACATATTAAAAATCCCAGTGCCGTGGGTTGTGTTGTCATATAGCGTGCACCTCCATACACAAAACGTGATCGACTGAAATCTTTTGAATCCTCGATTACAAGCACGACCGTAGGAAAGGGAACTTTAACCCTTTATCAAAGGTTTCTTCGATAGTTGATATAGGGAGGTTTATCTACACTTTACCCACAAAAGAGTGTGCTTTTCTCTGCTAACAATGATGTTATTGATTGTACGACCCACTTTTACTTTTGCGGTTTTCGGAGACGCCGAGTTGCCGGAATTTTGTTCCGTAGGAGTACATTTACGTGCCGCTAAATCTACCGACACGAGGCTGACGTATTTGAGCACCTTCAAATATCACCGGACTGAACCAGGATCGAACCTCCGAAGCTGGGCTCAGAAGGCCAGCGCTCTACCGTCTGAGCTACACAGCCCGGCTTTTCTCTGCCTTAGAACGAGTTTAAATGATAACATTTCCTTCAAATTGCCCTAAACGTTGCGTGTATCTTTCCTCACAGGTGAGCTTACATCCGGGAGATAGTGATATACGGTCGTGAGAGGAAGGGCTCCGTTTTGGTGTTAAATTGTACTGAAATGGACAAGAATTCAGAGAGTACAATAGTGCATATTTTGCCATTTTTAGTGCATAACAGTTTGCCCTCTATCAATAAGGAATGGCATGTAAGTCGTAGCCCTTTCCCACCCAATCATCGCCATAAGAACTCTCTGAGTAGGTGCAAAGTAAAACAAGTAGGAAAGAAAACAGATTTTCAGCCAGTCGTCATATTCAAATATCAGACATTTCACCCTGATTTCTTCCACGCCCAGACAGATGCCTTATTATACAATAGATACAAGTACGTGGACAAGTATAAGAGGAATACGTACCCAGTCCACACTAGGTTTTATTCCAGTATGATAGATAGATAGATAGATAGATAGATAGATAGATAGATAGCTAGATAGATAGATGATTAAAGAACACGTGTGCCTGACTTAACTTGTGAATACACGAGTAACAAAAAATAACTTAAAAGAACTGAAACAAACTAGTATGCTATCTCACGGTACACAAAATACCTAACATCTTACTTTCTTAATCCATTTACCCTTCAGGGTAGGTTTTTCCCTCCGATATAGCGAGGGACTTAGCGTGAGACTTTGGGTGGGGGCGGGGACATCCAGTATCTTGCCCAGGCGACCTGACCTGCCATGCTGAACAGGGACCTTGTTGGGGGATTGGGAGATGGGAAGGGGCAGGAAAGAAAGAAGGAAGGAAGTGGACCGACATTTGCCTGGAGGAGTGGTAAACCAAGAAGAACTACTACGAGGACGGCTGTGGTGGGAATAGAACCCCCTCTACTCTACCCCTTGAGGCTGAGTGGACCCCGTTCCAGCCCGCGTACCACTTTTAAAATTTCGTGGCAGAGCCGGGAATCGAACCGGGCCTCCGGGGGTGGAAGCTAATCACAAAAACCACTACATCACAGAGGTGGACAATATGTAATATACTGCATACTATTAAAATAAATGGATAATTTGTTTCTTTTTTAACAATTTACAATTTGTTTTACGTCGCAACGACACAGACAGGTCTTATGGTGACGATTGGACAGGAAAGGGGTAGGAATGGGAAAGAAGCGGCAGTGGCCTTAAGTACATACCGAGCTCGATAGCTGCAGTCGCTTAAGTGCGGCCAGTATCCAGTAATCGGGAGATAGTGGGTTCGAGCCCCACTGTCGGCAGCTCTGAAGATGATTTTCCGCGGTTTCCCGTTTTTACACCAGGCAAATGCCGGGGCTGTACCTTAATTAAGGCCACGGCCGCTTCCTTCCACTTCCTAGACCTTTAATATCCCATCGTCGCCATAAGACAGTTGTGTCGGTGCGACGTTAATAAAATAAAATAAAATAAAAAGAAAGTGCAGCCCCAGCATGTACCTGGTGTGAGAATGGGAAACCGCGAAAAACCATCCTCAGGGCTGTCGACAGTGCGATTCGAACCCACTATCTCCCGAATGCAAACTAATAGGTACGTGACCCAGACCGCACAACCACTTGCTCGGTCATTTTGCTTCCTAAGTACTATAATATAACATATACCGTACGAAGAAATTGATGGAAATAATAATAATAATAATAATAATAATAATAATAATAATAATAATAATAACAATAATAATAATAATAATAATAATAATAATAAACCAAACCAAACCCCATGTCGCAATAGCCCCTGAAGGGCCTCGCTTGGCTCTAGAGACCGGGGCCACTATCTCACCGTCAGATAGATCCTCAATTGTAATCACGCAGGCTGAGTGGACCTCGAACCAGCCCTCAGATCCAGGTGAAAATCCCTAGCCTGGCTGGGAATCGAACCCGTGGCCTCCAGGTAAGAGGCAGGCACGCTACCCCCACACCACGGGGCCGGCGTATACTACTACTACTACTACTATTAATAATAATAATAATAATAATAATAATAATAATAATAATAATAATAATAATAATCATAATCATAATTATTATTATTATTATTATTATTATTATTATTATTATTATTATTATTATTATTATTATTATTACAATACTCTAGATGCCCGTACTATTACTTATAATTTAATGTTGAATCCCAGGATTTCTCACAACGAGAAAAGCTTTATAAGGGCCTAACCTTGTAACAAGTGTGGGAGAAAAATATTACTAAATTCGGGATCAGGGTAAGAATTATTTAAATTGGGAGCCAAAGATCAGTAGTACAACTTATTGCTCTACTACTTACTTTTAATACATACATACATACATACATTATCATTATAGACTGTTATGCCTATCAGCGTTCAGTCTGCAAGCCTCTGACAATTTACTAAACGTCGCCACAATCCTCGATTTGCAACTAGTGGTGTGGCCTCATTTAGTTCTATACCTCTTATCTTTAAATCGTTAAAAACCGAGTCTAACCATCGTCGTCTTGCTCTCCCTCTACTTCTCTTACCCTCCATAACAGAGTCCATTATTCTCCTAGGTAACCTATCCTCCTCCATTCGCCTCACATCACCCCACCACCAAAGCCGGTTTATACGTACAGCTTCATCCATCGAGTTCATTCCTAAATTATCCTTTATCTCCTCATTCCGAGTACCATCCTGCCATTGTTCCCACCTGTTTGTACCAGCGATCATTCTTGCTACTTTCATGTCTGTTACTTCTAATTTATGAATAAGATATCCTGAGTCCACCCAGCTATCACTCCCGTAAAGCAAACTTGGTCTGAAAACAGACCGATGTAAAGATAGTTTCGTCTGGGAGCTGACTTCGTTCTTACAGAATACTGCTGATCGCAACTGCGAGCTCACTGCATTAGCTTTACTACACCTTGATTCAATCTCACTTAGTATATTACCATCCTGGGAGAACACACAACCTAAATACTTGAAATTATCGACCTGTTCTAGCTTTGTATCACCAATCTGACATTCAATTCTGTTGAATTTCTTACCTACTGACATCAATTTAGTCTTCGAGAGGCTAATTTTCATACCATACTCATTGCACCTATTTTCAAGTTCCAAGATATTAGACTGTAGACTTTCGGCACAGTCTGCCATTAAGACCAAGTCGTCAGCATAGGCCAAACTGCTTACTACATTTCCACCTAACTGAATCCCTCCCTGCCATTTTATACCTTTCAGCAGATGATCCATGTAAACTACGAACAGCAAATTCTCACTGAAGCCCAATTGTCAACATAAATGCCTTTGATTGATTTTAATAATCTACCTTTAATTCCATAGTCCCCCAGTATGGCGAACATCTTTTCCCTCGGTACCCTGTCATATGCTTTCTCTAGATCTACGAAACATAAACACAACTGCCTATTCCTCTCGTAGCATTTTTTAATTACCTGGCGCATACTGAAAATCTGATCCTGACAACCTCTCTGTGGTCTGGAACCACACTGGTTTTCATCCAACTTACTCTCAACGACATATCGCACCCTCCCTTTCAAGATGCCAGTGAATACTTTGCCTGGTATACTAATCAATGGGATACCTCGATAGTTGTTGCAATCCTTCCAGTTCCCTTGCTTATAGATAGGTGCAATTACTGCTTTTGTCCAATCTGAAGGTACCTTACCAACACTCCACGCTAATTTTACTACTCTATGAAGCCATTTCATTCCTGCCTTCCCACTATACTTCACCATTTCAGGTCTAATTTCATCTATTCCTGCTGCTTTATGACAATGGAGTTTATTTACTATTCTTTCCACGTCCTCAACATAATTTCACCAACATCATTTTCCTCCTCCCCATGAGCTTGGCTGTTTCCAACACCACCAGGATGATTTCCTTTTACATTGAGAAGATGTTCAAAATATTCCCTCCACCTCTCCAGTGATTCCCTGGGATCTATTATGAGTTCACCTGAATTACTCAAAAAACTTTTTCCCTCCCTTCCTAAGATTCTTTATTACTGTCCAGAAAGCTTTCCCTGCTGCTTGAACTAGCCTTTCCAGGTTATTACCAAAATCTTCCCACGACTTCTTTTTGGATGCAACAACTATTTGTTTCGCTCTGTTTCTTTCATCTACGTACAAATCCCTGTCTGCCTCGGCCCTTGTTTGGAGCCATTTCTGATAAGCCTTCTTTTTACGTTTACAAGCTGCTCTCACTTCATCATTCCACCAAGATGTTCGCCTTTTCCCATCTTTACACACAGTTGTTCCTAGGCATTCCCTTGCTGTTTCTACTACAGCATCCCTGTATGCCACCCAATCACTTTCTATATCCTGAATCTGTTTACTGTCTACTGTTTGAAACTTCTCACTAATCATATTCATGTACTTCTGTCTAATTTCCTCGTCCTGGAGATTTTCTACCCTTATTCGTTTGCAGACAGATTTCACTTTCTCTACCCTAGGCCTAGAGATACTTAGTTCACTACAGATCAGATAGTGGTCTGTATCATCGAAAAATCCGCGAAAAACTCGTACATTCCTAACAGATTTCCTGAATTCAAAGTCTGTTAAGATATAGTCAATTATGGATCTGGTACCCCTAGCCTCCAATGTGTAGCGGTGAATAGCCTTATGCTTGAAGAATGTATTCGTATCAGCTAAACCCATACTAGCACAGAAGTCCAGCAAACGATTCCCATTCCCATTAGCTTCCATATCTTCCCCACATTTACCAATCACCCTTTCGTATCCTTCAGTTCTATTCCCAACTCTCTCATTGAAATCGCCCATTAGCACTATTCTATCCTTGCTGTTGACCCTGACCACGATGTCACTCAATGCTTCATAAAATTTGTCAACTTCATCCTCATCTGCACCCTCACATGGTGAATACACGGATACAATTCTTGTCCTAATTCCTCCCACTGACAAATCTATCCACATCATTCGCTCATTTACGTGCCTAACAGAAACTATTATGCGTGCAATGGTATTCCTGATAAAGAGCCCTACCCCAGACTCTGCCCTTCCCTTTCTAACACCCGTCAAGTACACTTTATAATCTCCCACCTCTTCCTCATTATCTCCCCTTACCCGAATATCACTTACTCCTAGCACATCCAGATGCACCCTCTTTGCTGACTCAGCCAGTTCTACTTTCTTTCTTCCATATGCCCCATTAATATGGATGCTCACCATCGAATTGCATTTCATTCGCCAAGTTTTTTCCAAGGAGTCCCTCGCCTGTCAAATGGGAGTGGGACTCCATTACTCCCATACGACCGAGGCTTGCTTAAAGTGTTCTGAGCTCGGTAAATTCATGAAGCAGGATGCTGCCCTACTTGCACATAGTCCAAGTGAGGATCTCTCCTCTAACGGGTTATGGACCACCGGTGAATTTTATAGTCCTAGCCGCCTGAGCACAAGGAGGGCCACGACTCAGAACATGTCCGAGATGCCCATTCCCATTCCATAGCAACTGGTATCCCGACTCTCAGGACCACTTACTAGGCCACTCAGGCGTTGCCCATGGTTCACGAACTAGGACGTGACTACAGTAACCCACAAACATGAACCACTTTTAATAACAGAAGAAAAAGTAGAAGAAGAAGAAACTGCTGTCGTAATGCGGGTTGATCCTGTGGAGATATCTTTAGCACATTCGTGTAAAGCTTGCGAGGTTTCATAGCCCTCTCTTCTCCTGCGGAAGCGGGTTCCGTTCTTGGCTGGCCTCAGCACTAAAGACATTGTTTTACTATAGGGTGAGGGTGTATGCTTGGGGATAGCGAGCAATGTCGTATTGAGCGCTCTGGTATTTTCTTATTGGTGTTCAGCAAGGCTGCGAAATCGTTCACAGAGGTAGGTTGGGGATTGTACGGTAAAGGTGCGTTGCACGCAATTACATACCAAGAATTCCCGTTACCTTAAATATTGAATCCATTTTAATAATAATAATAATAATAATAAGAATAATAATAATAATAATGATAATAATTGTTAACCGAGCCCGATAGCTGCAGTCGCTTATGTGCGGCCACTATCCAGTATTCGGGAGATAGTAGGTTCGAACCCCACTGTCGGCAGCCCTGAAAATGGTTTTCCGTGGTTTCCCATTTTCACAGCAGGCAAATGCTGGGGCTGTACCTTAATTAAGGCCACGGCCGCTTCCTTCCCACTCCTAGCCCTTTCCTGTCCCATCGTCGCCATAAGACCTATCTGTGTCGGTGCGACGTAAAGCAACTAGCAAAAAAAAAAAGTCTCAAATTCCGCCATTCATTGCACAGTTAAGAAATTCGTACTTCTCCTCTGAAGAGAGAGCATTAGTTAGCAGGCTGTAATTTTCCTTCATACAGAACACATCTAAATATCTTGAACATGCTGCTAACCATAAGACGCATGGATCTGCGATACGCTGGTACACTCGAGAACTTTGGTATCTCGTGGGCGGTAATATTCATTTCAGGCAAGAAATCAGTACAACCCTCAGAACCGCCCAGTACCTGCTTACACATTCTCTCTCATTGGTCACATCCATTAGGCACGTAACACATGCACACATCTGAAGTGTGAAGGGGAGCTGGAGAAAGTGAAGTACGGGATGTCCAGCATGAACGAAACACGCGGATGGGAAGGTACTGTACTTGCTCCCCGCCTGCCCGCACCTGGCTTTACAACGATGAGAGACGGGAATGAGGGGAGTCCTTGAAGGCAACAGAGGTACTGTGTATATCAACTCAATGAGAGTCAAATTCTCCAGTTTCTTTGCAATTCTTGTGCGCGAAGGCTGGCTGAAATGCTAGCGGACTTCATTATCATCGCGCTCAACCATTGTAACAAAGAATGAATATACTTTGCACTGAAATATACACGGATATCAAATTTCAATGCAAGAAATTAAGATGAAAGAAGGTAACTGTTTCATATAAAGATTTAGGGCCTACCCTTTTACTCAAATATTATAGGCCTACCATTCGTTTTTATTAATATAATTATGGGAAATGGGATAAAAAATTAAATGGGATAAAATGACGTATACAAATATAAGACAGAAACAGTACTTACATTTAAAAGACATGTAAATGAAGAATGTTATTCACAATCGAAAAAAAATACGGTATTCTAGGTAATAATAAAAATAAGATATTCTCATAATATCACAGTAAAATGTCTTAAAAGAAACAAAAGAGTGCATTTTGTAAGAAAAATGTAAATAAATAAAATGAACGACTCCTGGACACGAAAATAATTGTATTTGTATAATCTTAAACAGTGCACTAGTTTTCCATAAAAATAATAATTTTCTACCAATCCATATTATAAGAGGAAACTAATAAGGGAAAAACGGAAAGAATGGTTCTTCATTACTTTGTTAATAGCAAGGGTGTTTGGAAAACCGTTCCTATGGAGTTATTGTCGGCGCTGATCAAACAATTAAATGCCACACGTATTGGGGCGGGATTATATCGTGCACATTTTTTTCCGCACATTTTTTCACAAGTGAATTACAGTGAATTAATTGTTTCCGTTGATTAAGAGAAGCCAGTAGCACACAGCAAGAATATTTAACACAGCAACATCTTAATCAGTTCCCGAGAAAATGGTGTTGGGAGTGACCTCTGAGTGCGTAACTGGACAGGCTACAGCACCTGGACGACGAACACATGTGACGTTGCCTTGGTTACTTCTCCTTCATACTCAGGATTGGCCAAAATCTTCGCACGAACGTTACTTGTTTCCTTTTCCACCCGGAATTCTTGTGATCGCGATTTTAATAAGTGAAGTGATCCTGCCAGCTCTGTGGAACCGGAAAAACATTTCACTCACTGGTGAAGCATTCTGAGACAGCTGTAAATAGATTAATTTAAGAAAGACAAAGATATCCAAAACAGTCATGAACAACTCTTTTCCAGACAGAAAAATAGGTCAATTAATAATAAACTGTGTTATGATACTAGCGCTATTAACAAGGGAAACGTCCCATCTGGGTCCAGCTATGGAAATTAAAAGAAATATGCCAGTTATTTTTGTATGATAAACAGCGTGTCCGCTATGCCGTTTGTTTGTTATTAACGATACATCAAACCCACTTGATGTTTACTTTCTTCAGGCAATACAAAACTGTAATTCGCAGAACGAACTACTATTTCAGATATAAATTTATGGCTGAAACTAGTACCGATATTGTACATGAGAGAGACTCTAATATAAAAATACATTCTGTTGTCTGTCATCAATCCTGTTCCTCTGTACAGCAAGATATTGATGGCCTACTTCTACTACCACGTATCTGATAATACTGCCTTTTTCCAGTATTGTCATTAACACTGGTCACGCCTCCCAACCACATATGCAGTCCATCAGAACCATTTTCGTTGTGTTCAATTTCCTAGGTTTGCGTGTAAAGGAAACTGAACCTTAAATACATTATACTGTAAGAGTGCGTAAATACGTCATGCAAACATACATTTTTACAGTACGGTGCGCTAAGGTTCATATTCCTTTACATAGGTACCACCGGGCGAGTTGGCCGTACGGTTAGGTGCGTGCGGCTGTGAGCTTGCATCCGGGAGATAGTGGGTTCGAATCCCACTGTCAGCAGCCCTGAAGATGGTTTTCCGTGGTTTCCCATTTTCACACCAGCCGAATGCTGGGGCTGTACCTTAATTAAGGCCACGGCCGCTTCATTCCAACTAGGCCTTTCCTATCCCATCGTCGCCATAGATATATCTGTGTCGGTGCGAAGTAAAGCCACTACCAAAGAAAAACATAGGTACCGGTACATAGCATAGGAAAATAAACAGAACGAAAATTGTTCTAATGGACTACATAACCACATGTGGTTGAGAGACGTGACCATTTTTAAGAAAAAGGAAGAGGATTATCAGATGATACGTGGTATTAAAACTAGGCCATCGATATGTTAGTACACGCGGGGCGGAAGTCTGGACGGTTGTTCTTCAAACCCTACTTCAAGTTAGCATCAACCAATGTGAAATGGAAGTTTCTGAAGAAGCAGCATTGTTAAACGTCCACACCGTCTCATGGCCCTTCCGTCCAAACACCACACCAACACCGATATATACATATACCGCGTGGTACAGCACTCAGTTTTATGCAACCCACAGATTAAAACCAAACCTGAAAATATTAACCTTGGTTACTCACAACAATGTTTGGTCTTAATACGCTTTCTATAATTCGTTTCTTCGTGTCAACCAAATCAGAATTAATGATAAAATACCGAATGATGGTAAAGAATCGTGAAAATTCTGTATCACGGGAAGGTCATGTACAGAGAATATGATGAATGAATTACTAGAAGTACTATTGACATAACAACAGCAAGCAACAACGCCTGTTAGCCGAGCGTGATGAATGGAGGAGAAACCGGTGCTGGTTAATCGGAGGTTCGAGTCCGGTGTAGGACGAATATTTGTATTTCGTTGTTAATGTTTGAGACGCATTGTTTAAAACAAATAAAAATCACAGTCAATTATCATCTCCGGGACCCTGCCCTTGAGGCGGTAGATGTGGAATCCCTCGTTGAGTCAGAGGGAAAAACCGACCCTGCAGGGTAAACAGATAAAGAAGAATAACAATTATCATATAGCAGGTACTCTGCTATGTTTATTTCTAAGTAGCTCTTAAACGAGCTATTTGCAGTAAAGTAAGCTATTACCAACAGAGATGCAATGGGCTCGTGCATGGCCATTCAATTAATGAAGCAATGCAAATCTGAGCACGGTTGAGGAGAGACATTGTTGCTTGCTGCAGCATATGCAGTGGAAGATGCCTGCCGGCTTCAATGATGAGCCTCCGTAAATGATTCGGGCTCTCTGGCTCCTGTTCATAGGCTTTTTTCTTTTAAGTAACCCCAGAGGAAAATATTTAATGGAGTAACGTCGGGTGATCTAGCTGGCCATGTGACAGGACCCCCTCGTCCGTTCGGTACTGCCAACGACCAGTGTGGAGGAGCTCCATCCTGCTGGAACCACATCCTTAAACGTGTCAAAAGGGGCACATTCTCCAATAACAACGGTAGGTAGTCACCAAGAAACTGTAGACAGCGTCTTCCCGTGAGTTTTGCATCGAAGAAATATGGTCCAATTATCCTGTCACCTATTATCCCGCACCTCACGTTGACGCCTCATTGTACGTGAAATTGAGATCCCCTTATCCAGTGAGGATTTTCAACGCTCCAGTAGTGGAAGTTGTGACGATTGACAGTTCCGTTGTTGTGAAATCTGGATTCGTCACTAAAGAGAATGCCCGTTAAGAAATCCGAGTCAGCTTCAACACTTTGCAATATCTATTGCGAAAGTTCTATCGAGCGCTTCATTAGTTGTAGAAAAAATCCCATGGCGCGACAGCTCCGAAGGGCCTTGGCCTACCAAGCGATCGCTGCTCAGCCTGTAGGCCTGCAGATTATGATGTGTCGTGTGGCCACCACGCCGAATACTCTCGGCCATTATTCTTCGCTTTCTAGACCGGGAGTTTGTTGTAGCCGTTTGCCTATGAAAGTTGCATGTTAATAACAATAATAACCCTTTCTCATATATGCTTCCTTTGTAAAGTTGAAAAATGTCTTGGCAAAACAACAAAAAAAAGCATAATTGGCGGTCATACAAATTTTAGTTAAAATGGAAGATTATGCATCGGTGCTTTAAAGGAGAAACAGGTTCGAGGAAGGACATTCCAGGAATCATTAATGAACAAGGGGAGTGTGTATGCGAGGATCTTCAAAAGGCTGAAGTATTCAGTCAGCAGTATGCAAAGATTGTTGGTTACACGGATTATGTCCAGATAAAGGAAGTGACTAACATTAAAGACGTATTAAAATTTACGTATGATAACAATGCCATTTACAGTAAGATACAAAAGTTGAAAACTAGAAAAGCAGCTGGAATTGATAAAGTTTCGGGGGATATACTAAAGACAATGGGTTGGGATATACAGTAATACCATATCTGAAGTACTTATTTGATTATCGTATGGTTGAAGGAGCTATACCATTTGAATGGAGAGTTGCTATAGTAGCCCCTGTGTATAAAGGAAAGGGTGATAGACATAAAGCTGAAAATTACAGGCCAGTCAGTTTGACATGCATTGCATGTAAACTTTGGGAAAGCATTCTTTGTGATTATATTAGACATGTTTGGGAAATTAATAACTGGTTTGATAGAAGGCAGTTTGGGTTTAGAAAAGGTTACTCCACTGAAGCTCAACTTGTAGGATTCCAGGAAGACGGTGTTCTCCCCAGAAATTCTTTTCAACCGGGTGGCAGGAATGAGTAGTCGGGCGGGGTAAACTAGGTAAAGAATAACATTTCAATTTTTCCCCCTTTGGGCATTATCAATAATATCAGGCAGTAAACATTGAACTATCACGAACAAGAAATAACATGGTATTTTGAAGTTCTGGTATTCTACAGCTCGTAACACCGGGACTTACCACTCGGTTGCTGAAACGTCATGCGGAATAGAGTGCTCGCGTCCGATTCCACACTACTCCAGATACCGCTCGCACACGACACTACGTGATAGTCAAGCTAAACTCCGACCTAATTGATGCAATTATGCTGACAGTAATGAAGATGTGTCATTTAAATAACCCGTTTTACAGTATTTAGTTTTAATTTGGAGCACCCAACAACTCAAATATGTATTCATATTATGTGACTAGCATATGTCCAGGGTATGTTAGCCGGGTGGCCTATAAAACGGCAGAGCGTTGCGCCCATTAATAAATATCCTGCAAGATATGGCAGATATCTTGGATTCAGGAGGTCAAATGGACTGTCTCGCGATTGATAGGGTAGATCATGGGAGACTACTGGCAAAAATGAGTGCATCTGGACTTGACAAAATAGTGACTGAATGGGTGGCTATATTACTAGAAAATAGAACTCAGACAATTAGAGTAGGCGAATTTTTATCTGACCCTGTAATAATTAAGAGGGGAATTCCTCAAGGCAGTATTATTGGACCTTTATGTTTTCTTATATATAAGTCAATAATAATAATAATAATAATAATAATAATAATTTCGTGTGGCTACATATAGCCGAGTGCAGCACTTGTAAGGCAGACCCTCCGATGAGGGTGGGCGGCATCTGCCATGTGTAGGTAACGGCGTGTTATTGTAGTGGAGGGTAGTGTTGTTATGTGTGGTGTGTGAGTTGCAGGGATGTTGGGGACAGCACAAACACCCAGCCCCCGGGCTACTGGAATTAACCAATGAAGATTAAAATCCCCGACCCGGCCGGGAATCGAACCCGGGACCCTCTGAACCGAAGGCCAGTACGCTCACCATTCAGCCAACGAGTCGGACTATATGTCAATGATATGTGTAAAGAAGTGGAATCAGAGATAAGGCTTTTTGTAGACGGTGTTTTTCTGTACAGAGTAATAAATAAGTTACAAGATTGTGAGCAACTGCAAAATGACCTCGATAAAGTTGTGAGAGATGGACAGTAGGCAATGGTATGATGATCAACAGGGTTAAAAGACAGGTTGTGAGTTTCACGAATAGGACAACTCCTCTCAGTTTTAATTACTGCGTTGATGGGGTGAAAATTGCTTTTGGGGATCATTGTAAGTACCTAGGTGTTAATATAAGGAAACATCTTCATTGGAGTATTCACAAAAATGGGATTGTAAATAAAGGGTACAGATCTCTGTACATGGTGTCCGACTCGTTGGCTGAACGGTCAGCGTACTGGCCTTCGGTTCAGAGAGTCCTGGGTTCGATTCCCGGCCGGGTCGGGGATTTTAACCTTAATTGGTTAATTCCAATGGCACGGGGGCTGGGTGTATGTGTTGTCTTCATCATCATTTCATCCTCATCACGACGCGCAGGTCGTCTACGGGAGTCAAACAGAAAGACCTACGCCTGGCGAGCCGAACCCGTCCTGGGATATCCCGGCACTAAAAGCCATACGACATTTCATTTCTGCACATGGTTATGAGGGTATTTAGGGGTCGTTGTAAGGATGTAATACTTTCTCTTTCTTTCTTAATCTGTTTATCGTCCAGGGTTGGCTTTTCCCTCGGACTTGGCGAGGGATCCCACCTCTACCGCCTCAAGGGCAGTGTCCTGGAGCTTCAGACATCGGGTCGGGGATACAACTGGGGAGAATGACCAGTACCTCGCCCAGGCGGCCTCACCTGCTATGCTGAACAGGGGCCTTGGTGGGGGATGGGAAGATTGGAAGGGATAGACAAGGAAGAGGGAAGGAAGCGGCCGTGGCCGTAAGTTAGGTACCATCCCGGCATTTGCCTGGAGGAGAAGTGGGAAACCACGGAAAACCACTTCCAGGATGGCTGAGGTGGGAATCGAACCCACCTCTACTCAGTTGACCTCCCGAGGCTGAGTGGACCCCGTTCCAGCCCTCATACCACTTTTCAAATTTCGTGGCAGAGCCGGGAATCGAACCCGGACCTCCGGGGGTGGCAGCTAATCACACTAACCACTACACCACAGAGGCGGACAAGGATGTAATACTAATAGCCTATATCTGCTTCATTCATTCCATCCCTGACCTGGTCAATGACTGGAAAACAGGTTGTAGGTTTTCATTTTCATTTTCAGTAAGTATGTAAAGAGAG
Source organism: Anabrus simplex (assembly GCF_040414725.1). Lineage (NCBI taxonomy): Eukaryota > Metazoa > Arthropoda > Insecta > Orthoptera > Tettigoniidae > Anabrus > Anabrus simplex. The sequence goes on along the minus strand of NC_090266.1, from coordinate 40,779,032 downwards.
GGCATTATTATTATTATTATTATTATTATTATTATTATTATTATTATTATTATTGTTGTTGCCCACCTCTGTGCTGTAGTGGTTAGCATGATTACCTGTTACCCCCAGAGGCCCGGGTTCGATTCCCGGCTCTGCCACGAAATTTGAAAAGTGGTACGAGCGCTCGAACGGAGTCCACTCAGCCTCGTGAGGTCAACTGAGTAGAGGGGGGGTTCGATTCCCTCCTCAGCCATCCTGGAAGTGGTTTTCCGTGGTTCCCCAATTCTTCTCCAGGCAAATGCCGGGATGGTACCTAACTCAAGGCCACGGCCGCTTCCTTCTCTCTTCCTTGTCTATCCCTTTCAAACTTCCCATAAGGCCCCTGTTCAGCATAGCAGGTGAGGGCGCGCCCACCCTGCCCAGTTGTATTTCGCAACGCAGAGCCTGAAGCTTCAGGACACTGCCCTTGTGGCTTAGTCCGAGGGAGAAACCGACCCTTGAGTGTAAATAGATGTAGAAGAAGAAGAAGAAGAAGAAGAAGAAGAACTGGACAAAATCCAAAGAAAAGCAGCTCGATTTGTTCTGGGTGATTTCCGACAAAAGAATAGCGTTACAAGAATGTTGCACGTTTGGCCTGGGAAGACTTGGGAAAAAGGAGAAGAGCTGCTCGACCAAGTGGTATGTTCCGAGCTGTCAGTGGAGATATGGCGTGGAATGACATCAGTAGACGAATAAGTTTGAGTGGAGTCTTTAAAAGTAGGAAAGATCACAATATGAAGATAAAGTTGGAATTCAAGAGGACAAATTGGGGCAAATATTCGTTTATAGGAAGGGGAGTTAGGGACTGGGATAACTTACCAAGGGAGATGTTCAATAAATTTCCAATTTCTTTGCAATCATTTAGGAAAATGCTGGGAAAACAACATATAGGGATTCTGCCACCCGGGGGACTGCCCTAAATGCAGATCAGTAGTGAATAATTGATTGATTGTTGGCTTGATTGATAAAACTGAAAAGCTCGTAACTAGATTCGAACTTCGAATCCCTGCAAACAATCAATTGCTGTCTGCGATTAATACCATGTAGCCACTCCAGGCGACACTCCTAGGCGAATAATAAATAAAAATTTAAAAAGGCATTGCTCAACAAGTTTTGAACCCTCTCCGCTGCAAGCAGCCTCTCCAGATGCATGTACCGTGCACAGTTCCACGAAGCTACTTCCAGCGTGAACGTTCAGCACTTACAACTCAATATTAATCAGCAGAGCGAAGGTTCTAGCTTCGAAAAGTTCCTGATGTGTTGTAGCCTTATGGACAGGTTTTATAAATTTATTGGACGCTCTAACGGTAGTAATTACATGGCATAAGCTATCATATCTGCTCTGCGTATCATAGATTATAAAATGCTCTGAAAAGCACGTTTCTACCAATTTCGATGTGATGAGACTATACATAATGGCAGTGAATTGACATGTCTGTACTTGGTCCTAACATATCACATTGTCTATGATACAGCGACCACCCTTTTCTATCACAAGAAAATGGCCGCTTGGACCAATCAGGTATGCAATTCTCTACCGACAGCTAAAGGAGTGGCTATAATTTGTACAGTAAAGAAACATTTCGTAGAAATTACTATAGTTTTGTACTCCGTTCTACATAAAATGGTAGAGTGTTTTTGAGATGCGCCTCACTTAGTGCCTCTTGTACCGTTTTCGCATTGTGCGAGGAAGTCTATATCGGGCTAACTCCACATAAGCTCCACAAAAGCTGTAAGATGTTGCGTAAGAAAGGACTAAGAGCCATTTAATTCCTAGCTAGTTGCATATGTTCGGAAAAATATAGGGGCAGCTGTACCACCCGCTATAAAATATATAACACGTTGAAAATGTACGAAGTTTGTGAGTTTTTTTATTTTTTGCAAGTTTTTTTTTTGCTAGGGGCTTTACGTCGCACTGACACATATAGGTCTTATGGCAACGATGGGACAGGAAAAGGCTAGGAGTGGGCAGGAAGCGGCCTTGGCCTTAATTAAGGTACAGCCCCAGCATTTTCCTGGTGTAAAAATGGGAAACTACGGAAAACCATCTTCAGGGCTGCCGACAGTGGGGTTCGAACCCACTATCTACCGAATACCGGACACTGTCCGCACTTAAGTGACTGCAGCTATCGAGCTCGGTATGAGTTTTTCTAATCCGCTAATAACAGATAAGGAACATAACGATCTCCCTGTTTCCTATACAAAAATTAGCTTGTAAATTTATGTTATTGCAGTAGGCCGTGGCCGATGTGGATTCCCTTGCAACTCCGGGGTTCTAACGTTCTTCAACCTAGAATGACTTTCTACATATATAACGTTAGGATTTATCCCGACATGATGCTTTCGCATTTTTTAAATTTTTTTTTTTTTTGCTAGTTGCTTTACGTCGCACCGACACAGATAGGTCTTATGGCGACGATGGGACAGGGAAGGGCTAGGAGTGGAAAGGAAGCGGCCGTGGACTTAATTAACGTACAGCCCCAGCGTTTGCCTGGTGTGAAAATGGGAAACCACGGAAAACCATCTCAAGGGCTGCCGACAGTGGGATTCGAACCCACTATCTCCCGGATGCAAGCTTACAGCCGCGCGCCTCTAACCGCACGGTCAGCTCGCCCGGTGGTCAAGGATTTTATAAAGGCCAGGCCACGGCCGCTTCCTTCTCACTCCTAGCCCTTTCCTGTCCCATCGTCGCCATAAGACTTATCTGTGTCGGTGCGTCGTACAGCAAAAAAAAAAACCCTTTTTCATTTATATTTTACATAGTGCATGTTTCGAGAATATGCACATTCTCTTCTTCAGCTTAATTAAGGTACAGCCCCAGCATTTGCCTGGTGTGAAAATGGGAAAACACGGAAACCCATTTTCAGGGCTGCCGACAGTGGGGTTCGAACCTACTATCTCCCGAATACTGGATACTGGCCGCACTTAAGCGACTGCAGCTATCGAGCTCGGTACCATCGCATTTAATCAAACCTTTAAAAAAATTGCAAAGATTTCATCCGGAACAATGCCTTTGCTACCAGGACCTAGTGTTTACAGTGCACTATGTCTTCGGGTATAGGCTAGATCAATTTTGTTACTTTCATAGATCTGTCTTTCTTATCCTTGGCTTTGACAATATGAAAGTGACTGAGGTAGGTGCGATGCTAATAATGCCATTCCTTATGCAGCCAGTCCCTGCTATGAATGGTGTGAAAATGTTGCTCATAGGGTCGGTTGGTGTACGCATTTCAGTGGGCTTGGCAGACTGATATGTAATAACAACTCTGGCTCGGTGATGAAAGCAATGGGAAACTACCTCACTCCTCATTTCCCTAGTACGCCTCTTCAGTGATGCCTAGGCCATCTATGACAGCTGTTGGCAGAGCTGTTGAGGATCCCACCAGCGGAATCGCTGACGGACTGAACATACACATATACATCCGGAACAGAAGACAAGGTTTCGAACCGACTGAGTCAAACGACAATTACTTTGAAGCGAAAGTTTTTAGATCTATAATAACATACGAAAGTATGTGTAATATAAAATATAGAGATTCCTAATGGGCTGCAACATTTCACATCTTGTGGCAAGCGAACTAAATAGTTCAGCAACTGACTGGTAACGTAGCCTGAACTCAGATTTCTCTGGAGAACTGCGGTACGTGCTGGAGCTTCATTCTACCAGGCATTGCAAGTCTGAAGGTGTGGATTTATAAATCCCTTTATCCCTCTCTGTCCGTACACGACTTCGCACTAACCAGCCCTACCGAAAAGTACCACTCATGGCACTATGCAACGTATCGGGTCAGGCACGATGCAAGAACGTTACCAGAATACAATACGTCTGTGCAGAAGAGGAAAATGATACACCAGAAAACAATGAAAATTCATACTAGCTATGATAAATAAAAAGTAAACTATAGAGTATATTATGACACGCATCACTTGCTTATCGCAATATACCCCTCGTAAGCCCCATTCACAATGGAAACTAAACGTAAACGTAACGTAAACATGAAAAATAGATGCTATGTAATATCATGAAGCCATTCAGTTTACAAACAAGTAAGCGCTGACACAGAAGTTTGTAAAGTCAAAGATTCTGCGCTTAAGTTTATGCGGACAGCAAGAAAACAGCCAATAAGAACACACTGCTCTTCGTAGTTACACAATGGCGTCGTTCGATCAAAGGCTGCTTGCAACTTGTTAGACTCATCCCTGGTTGCATGACAAGAAAAACAGATCATACAAAGTTGCAGCGCTGAAAGCTAACGTATGAGCATCCCTTTAGCGGGAATTACATTGTGAAGGAAGGTAAAACAATGTGGTTTATGTTAATGTACGTACATAATCTATTCACCCATCTGGTTACAAGGAGCCATTTTAAATCAGATGTCGTCATCATCATCATCATCATCATCATTATAATCGATTAGCATCTAGGGTAGTCGACCAGGTGGTAGATTCCCTATCATCAATTCTTTAGCTAGCATTTTCATAAAATATTTCAAGGAACTTAGAAATGTATCGAAAATTTCCCTGGATAACTTATTCCAATCCCTAATTCCTCTTCCAATAAATGAGTATTTGCCCAAATTTCTCCCTTTGAAATCCAACTTCATCTTCATGTTATATGATCTATCCTAGTAACAAAAGCTCCGCTCAAGTTTATTCACCTAGTAAAGTCATTCCACGCATCTTTCCACTCACAGCTCGGAACATGCCGCATAGTCAAGCAGCTCGTTTCCTTACCCCTAAATCTTCCCAGCTCAAAGTTTGCAACATGTACGTAACAAATACCAATCTTTCACCGGAAATCTACCAGAACATACCGTGCTGTTTTCCTTTAGATCAGGGCCTCTCAAACGCCCAAAATCTCGTGCGTGTAAACCGAGGCGCAGAGGTTCAGTGCACAGTGCATCTGTCCGACTCGGCTCTGTTCGGACCAGCGTTTTGTCTCGGCGCGATTCGGATAAGCTTGTCTCAACTCTGCTCGGGTGGTGCAGCGCTGCAGAGCAAGTGTGGAGGGGGAAGGCAGGCGGAGTAAGCGAGAGAGGCATAGGGAAAGAGATAGACAACGCTATTGCTCAAAATCGAGGAGTGGGGGTCCGCACTCTGGTCAAACTAGCTAAGTCGTCTTTTGCACCTTGCGCGGCGCACCGGTGCTTGCACTCTGAGGAGCCCTGCTTTAGATCATTTCCATTTTTCGTATCAAGTAATTCTGGTGTGGGGCCCATACACTCGAACCATACTCTAACTGGGCGCCTTATAATATCCTCTCTTTTACATCCACACTAGAGCCCCTAAATACCCTCATAATTACATGAAAGTATGTGTTACCTTCATTTACAACCTCGTTAATGTGATTGCCGCAATGAAGATGTTTCCTTATATTAACACCAAGGTACTTACAGTGATCCCCATGGTGTAATATAACACCATGAAAATAGTGACTAAAACAGAGAATTTTTCCTCTTCGTGAAACCTACTACCTGACTTTTCATCCCATTTACTATCCTATCCTTGTCTGCTCTCAATCCCACAACACGGTCTTTTCGTAGTGATTCACAATCCTGTAACTTATTTACTACTCTATACAGAATAATATCATCCGCAAGTAGCCTTATCTGTGATTCCACTTCTTTACTCATATCATTTATACAGTGTCCGACTCGTTGGCTGAATGGCCAGCGTACTGACCTTCGGTTCAGAGGGTCCCGGGTTCGATTCCCGGCCGGGTCGGAGATTTTAACCTTCATTGGTTAATTCCAATGGCCTTGGGACTGGGTGTTTGTGCTGTCCCCAACATCCCTGCAACTCACACACCACACATAACACTATCCTCCAGCACAATAACACGAAGTTACCTACAATTGGCAGGTGCCGCCCACCCTCATCGGAGGGTCTGCCTTACAACGGCTGCACTCTGCTAGAATTAGCCACATGAAATTATAATTATATTATTTATACAATATATAAAATAAAACACGTATTGCCAATAATACTGCCTTGCGGGAATCCCTTTTAAACACTACAGGATCAGATAATGTTTCACCTACTCTAATTCTCTTGAGTTCTATTTTCTAGAAATTTAGCCACCCATTCAGCCATTTCATTGTCTCATCCAATATAGCTCATTTTTTCAATAGTGTCCCATAATATACCCATGAAAAGCCTTGGATAGGTTGATAGCGATATAGTCCATTTAACCTCCTGAATCTAACATATCTGCTATACACTGTACTAGCAAGATACCCGTGCCTCGCTACGGCTTGAAATTGAAAATTATTACTCAAAGTTTTACATTTTGGAGAGTCCACTGTCAGCTAAGTCTGTAAAATACGCCCTCAGTTCGTATGTCCAACATTTTTGGGGGAATTATTATTTATTTTCTGATCTAACACTCATTTAAACCCCATACGGAATAATTTGAATGTGTAAAACCTTATCTTATTTAAAATCTGGGATGTAAAAGCGACCATCCTGTGGAATTTTGAATTTGTACGTGAATAGTAATGGAGGAATGAATACTTCTTAAGGGGTGAATGTTTAAAAATATTTATTAACATCTAGAGTATAGAACACCAACGGCCATAGGGGCCGCCTGAATCGGTACGATGTAAAACAAATACCAAGAAAAAAATATTTCATTGTAGGACGACCAACATTAAAAACGACTAGATCAGTTTAACTAGAAGTTGTTTTCACTTTGTAAAATGGTTAAACGCCTCTGTGGTGTAGTGGTTAGCGTGATTAGCTGCCACCCCCGGAGGTCCGGGTTCGATTCCCGGCTCTGCCACGAAATTTGAAAAGTGGTACGAGGGCTGGAACGGGGTCCACTCAGCCTCGGGAGGTCAACTGAGTAGAGGTGGGTTCGATTCCTACCTCAGCCATCCTCGAAGTGGTTTTCCGTGGTTTCCCACTTCACCACTTCACCTCCAGGCGAATGCCGGGATGGTACCTAACTTAAGACCACGGCCGCTTCCTTCCCTCATCCTTGCCTATCCCTTCCAATCTTCCCATCCCCCTACAAGACCCCTGTTCACCATAGCAGGTGAGGCCGCCTGGGCGAAGTACTGGTCATACTCCCCAGTTGTATCCCCCGACCAAGAGTCTGAAGCTCCAGGACACTGCCCTTGAGGCGGTAGATGTGGGATCCCTCGCTGAGTCCGAGGGAAAAGCCGAACCTGGAGGGTAAACAGATGATGATGATGATGAAAATGGTTAAAATTTCCTAAGAACAAACTAGATGCCCTGATACACCCTCTAATATACTGTTTGTCTCTCTCATTTAAGTGTTTATCAAGTTTCGTTTTGATTCTTTCATCCCTCACACCCTTTAGGATATCTTTGGTGTTATTTACAAGAAAGATTTCGTTATTTGATGCTTTCTTTTTGTTTATTTCTATCTAACAGGACAGTTAGTAATAATTTGACCGCCTTACTGAGAGGCTCAGAGTTGAGTTCTGGCTGGCTATCTGACCCCCAAGTTGACGGGTTCAAATCCGGCTTAATCCGATGGTATTTGAAGATGCTCAAATACTAGATTAACCGACACGTAAAATAAGCACCTACGGACAAGATTTCGGCACCTCAGCGGATATATCTACTTAAAATTCGGTAGAGAAAACTCAAATCAGCTGGCTGTCGCCTAATGTGTGGTGACACATTTGACGCCTTTAATACCTGCTGCAGAGTTTGATTTCTGTGCTTGGGGTTTCTATTACTTACATTGACAGGACATTGCTGCTGGTTAATACTGGACGGGAGATTGATGTCCAAATCGGAGAGCAGTATTTCAAGAAGTTAAATATTCGTGAGTAAGAAGAGGCGAAAAGAAGTGGAATCAGAGATTTCTGTGACACGGTAGAGAATGCCTAGTTATTTCATGGCCTCGGCTGTATGTTTGCAGTTGGCTCTTGAATTGTAATTTTTATATCGAAAAGAAAACGTAAGTCTCGCTCTTGCACAAATACTTTTATGTTTTTTGTCGAGTAGCTACTATGTCGGTAAAGGAGATTCCCGTAGGGTTATGGTCAAGTGGCTGCATTTTTCCAGATAAGGGTCAAATTTCCTAGTACGGCACGAGTTCGAGAGGACGCTGAGGGAGGATTGTAGAGAAGCTGCATCTGCTGGATTGCTGATCACCATAAATATCTTGCAATCGTCAGCAAACAATAAAGTAATTTATGTTTCATTGCATTCAGACGAAATATCATCCAAAAACTAGGAAAACAGCAAATGGCCAAGAACACTGTCTTGTGGGACACCGGGGGTGACTGGAAACAATGAGGATGATATGCCTAATATTACTACTCTCTGCCAACGGTTCTGTAGGAAGCCACGAGGAAATGTTAAAAAAGTACCATATAGTCAATATATTGGATCTTGCTGAGGGCGTATGGAATAGCAAGGTAAGTGTAGACAAAATCGAAAGCTATTTTTTTATTTTTGATTTGACGCCCCACTAACTAATTTTATGGTCTTCGATGACATCGAGGTGCCAGGATTTCTTCCAGCAGGAGGTCTTTTACATGCCGCCAAATCTGCCGATACGGGGCCAGCGTATTTGAGAAACTTGAAATATCACTGTACAAGGCGGGGACCGAACTCGCGAGTTTGGGCTAGGAAGGCCAGTGCTCTACCGTCGGTCCGGAGATGCAGGGAAGGCGTACCAAGGAAAGATATCTTATCACACTGAATGATTAGGGAATAAAGTGTAGGACCGAGCTCGATAGCTGCAGACGCTTAAGTGCGGCCAGTATCCAGTATTCGGGAGATAGTAGGTTCGAACCCCACTGTCGGCAGCCCTGAAAATGGTTTTACGTGGTTTCCCATTTTCACACCAGGCAAATGCTGGGGCTGTACCTTAATTAAGGCCACGGCCGCTTCCTTCCCACTCCTAGCCCTTTCCTGTCCCATCGTCGCCGTAAGACCTATCTGTGTCTGTGCGACGTAAAACAACTAGCAAAAGAAAAAGTGTAGGTTATTACAGGTAATCGAACGCATTTATGATCAATAAACATGCTGCAGTGGGGGTTTGACGTTTAAAAGATTTCTCGGTTCAAAGTAGTTACATGGGTTAGGGAAGGCTGTAATCCTTCACCTCTATAGTTGATTGTCCACACGCTTCATTAAATGAAGGTTACAAGTGCCAGGATGGGATTAACGTGGATGAAAGTACAGAAAGGTGTTCGGCTTGCCTATGCCGATAATTTGGTCTTTGGTTTTAATCACTATATCACAAAATACAAATGTTTTATACGTAACTTGAAAATAAATGCAGCTAGTTTGAGTACAAAATAAGCATTTCTCACTGATGGTACTTTAGAAGAAACCTACGCAAATTCCATGACAAATTTTTGTCCCAAACTATCCTCTTGAATTCCAACTTTATCATTATATGAAGATAAAGTTGGAATTAAAGAAGAGAGATAGGGGGAAATACTCATTTATAGGACGAAGAGTAGGGGATTGGAATACATTTTCAAGGGAAATATTCGATAAATTTCCAAGTTCGTTGAAAATATTTAAGAAAAAGCTAGGTAAACAAACGGTAATAAATGTAAATATGAAGCAAGCGATTGATAGGAAATCTGCCACCTGGGCGACCGCCCTAAAAGCAGATCAATGATGACCGATGATAGAACGTGGAGCAAGTTGTCCATATTATGTACTTAGGAAATGAATTAGAATTCTCTTACATCCACAAACTTCCTGTTTTGATCCTAACTGTGATTTTTTCCCTTTTATTCACTTTTAATCCTGGCAAATGCTGCGATGACTCATAATTGTATAGGCCTACGCTATCTCAGAGACGGGGCAATGCATTTAGTACCCATCGCGGACATCTTATCTGTTACTAATTTCAAATCACAACCATATTTTAATGACAGTAACGCCATCAGAGCGTCAGGCATCACATTATCGCAACATCCATGAAGTACAGCGGAATCTCCGATCAAATTTGTTTAAAATTCTAGCCTCAGTCACGGCTGCGTGCACACGAAGAGACACGGCAGATCAGTCTAGTATACAACGAACGTATAGGATGAAGACCATACCATCCCCAGCTTTATCCTCAGGAAAAGGAACAACACAGTGCTTCCACACCGAGAGGGGAGTGGGTTTGTGTTCACCGGCATGATGATGATGATCTACATTCGGGAGATAGTGGGTTCGAACCCCACTGTCGGTAGCCCTGAGATGGATTTCCACGGTTTCCCATTTTCACACCAGGCAAATGCTGGGGCTATACCTTAGTTAATGCCACGGTCACTCCTAGACCTTTCGTGTCCTATCGTCGCCATAATTCCTATCTGTGTCGGTGCGACGTAAAGCAGCTTGTAACAATAATAATAATAATAATAATAATAATAATAATAATAATAATAATAATACCGGGCGAGTTGGCCGTGCGGTTGCGGGCACGCGGCTGTTAGCTTGCATCCGGGAGACAGTGGGCTCGAATCCCACTGTCAGCAGCCCTGAAGATGGTTTTCCGTGGTTTCCCCATTTTCACACCAGGCAAATGCTGGGGCTGTTCCTTAATTAAGGCCACGGTCGCTTCCTTCCAACTCCTAGGCCTTCCCTATCCCATCGCCGCCATAAGACCTATCTGTGTCGGTGCGTCGTAAAGCCAGTAGCAAAAAAATAAAAAATAAAATAATAATAGCATATGGCTTCCGGAGAGGCCTGAGTTGATACCCATGGGCAATCTGCGTGTATGTGAGGATGGGGCCCTATCAAGGATGAAATCTAATGCTGAAGACGACATACACAGAGAGGAATTAACCGATGAACATAAAATCCTTGACCACCGGGCGAGCTGACCATGCGGTTAGAGGCGCGCGGCTGTAAGCTTGCATCCGGGAGATAGTGGGTTCGAATCCCACTGTCGGCAGCCCTTGAGATGGTTTTCCGTGGTTTCCCATTTTCACACCAGGCAAACGCTGGGGCTACCTTAATTAAGGCCACGGCCGCTTCCTTCAAACGCCTAGCACTTTCCTCTCCCATCGTCGCCATAAGACCTATCTGTGTCGGTGCGACGTAAATCCACTAGCAAAAAAAAAATAATAATAATAATTCCTTGACCCTGCTATGAATCAAACCCGGGACCCCTTGGAGCAGCCAGTTAGCCACGCATCTCGGGATTATTCTAGAGCACTACTCTACAGGACGTACACATGCTATTCCAATCACAAAGGATTTGATTTTTTTTTTTTTTTCATTGAGAGATATTTTACAATCAAGATGATCTTAACTTCGATGTAACTTACACATCTGGACGTCAACAAAACTCAAAAATATTATTTAATGAACACCGGGGTGAACAGCTTCGGAAAGGTTGTGTGTATGAAGTTTGTCTGATAACCAGTAGTTCCTCTGTCGTGAAATTAAAAGCTGTGACCTAGAAGTTATATATTATACCAACTCTCACTTGGACTGAAGTGACAAACCACGCAAAATACACAAATGTGTCCACGACTACGACCTACCACGCTAACCACTAGACCGCAGCGTATGGTGGCAAAGCTTCTCTCTACCTGAACGTCAGTGAAGAAAGATTGCAAACCGTATTGATGGCAGATAGTTGTATATTTTCTACTCATTTACACAGACCACAACGGTCTTGAAATCCGGATGGTGCTAGCTTATCTTCAGCTATTATGTTATGCGTTGAATATGTAGTTAACACTTAAAAAAGAACCGTAATGTCTGTATACTATAAGGTTAAAGATACCTACGATTCGAAGATATATATTTTTGACCAAACATCAAGAAACAATCACGTTTGGAAAACCAGTATGGCCGGGCTCAATGGCTCAGACGGTTGGGGCGCCGGTCTTCTGGCCCCAACTTGGCAGCTTCGATCCTGGCTCAGTCCGGTGGTATTCGAGGGTGCTCATATACGTCAGCAGATTTACTGGCCCGTAAAAAACTCCTGCGGGACAACATTCCGGCAATTCGACGTTTCCGAAAACCGTGAAAAGTAATTAGTGGGGCGTAAAAGCAATAACATTACGAATTATTAAAACCTGTAAGACGAGAGAACTAAGTGGTTCTATCCAAGGCGATGACAATTTTGAGAAGCTATACTGATCCTGATTTCTCCCTTGAACTGTAACTCCATTTTAAATTGTAGGGCACTCGCTCAATTGTTGATCAAAGCAAACACAGACGCAGGGAGACAACGATAACAAGTTATCAGAGATCTAACCAACATTATGAGATTGGTTACCAAGATGCCCGCATATTATGAATTAACACGAAATAGTAACAATTTGCTTTATGTCGCACGGACATAGATAGGTATTATGGCGACGATGGGTTTGGAAAGTGCTAGGGGTGAGAAGGAAGCGGCCGTGGACTTAATTAACGTACAGCCCCAGCGTTTGCCTGGTGTGAAAATGGGAAACCACGGAAAACCATCTCAAGGGCTGCCGACAGTGGGATTCGAACCCACTATCTCCCGGATGCAAGCTTACAGCCGCGCGCCTCTAACCGCACGGTCAGCTCGCCCGGTGGTCAAGGATTTTATAAAGGCCAGGCCACGGCCGCTTCCTTCTCACTCCTAGCCCTTTCCTGTCCCATCGTCGCCATAAGACTTATCTGTGTCGGTGCGACGTACAGCAAAAAAAAAAAAAAAAACCCTCTTTCATTTATATTTTACATAGTGCATGTTTCGAGAATATGCACATTCTCTTCTTCAGCTAATTAGGTTAAAATTCATGTATACAATAAGACCTAATGAAAATGGGGGCCCCCTTTAAGAAAGCTAAAACACGAATCATCCATCTCTCTATTTACTGTGATTGAGTCAGTATGGACCCAATATTGGCCATTATGGTCAAGACTATTAATAAAAAATGACTATGACTACATATCTCAGTCTTTTAAGATTAGGTGTTTGTGTCCAGGTGCTGTATGGTAAGGCTCCGTGGCTGAATGGACAACTCAGTGGCCTTCGGTTCATAGGATCCCGAGTTCTAATCCCAGTCGGACTGGGGATTTTAACCATGTTTATTTAATACCTGTAGCTCGGGACCTCAATGTCTGTACTCGTCTTAATACATACACATAACATATCACACTACTAACCCACAGTGGGTGATTTCTGAAAAAAGAACATTAGCGTTACAAAATGTTTCAAAGTTAGGGCTGGAAAGACTTGGGGGAAAGGAGATGAGCGGCTCGACTACGGGGTATGTTCCAAGCTGTCAGTGGAGAGATGGCATGGAATGAGAGTAGTAGACGAATACGTTTGAGTGGTGTCATTAAAAGTAGGTGTCTCTCTGTTAGGTCATCAGCCCAGAGGCTGGTTGGATCCTCAAATAGCACCACTAAAGGTTATGTGGTTATAAGGAAACCGCAAAAACCAATGGCAGCACTAAAATGAGGCGTACTACGCAAGACGAGGAGTGAGGTAGTTTGCCACTGCTATCCTCACTGGGTCAGAAAGTGCTATTGCAGCACGACTGACCCTATGAGCAACACCTTTCATAACACTCAGATGCACTAGTCGTGTTCTGATTGTCATTACTCAGGACCACCCATACCCCAGCAGCTTCCATATTGTCACAGCCATGGATGAGACAGGGACTTCGCTGAAAGCTACACTTTACTCTGGCCTGTGCCAAGGGATGGATACAAAAGTACTGTATCCATCAAGAAATGACAGTAGGTAAGATCACAATATGAAGATAAAGTTGGAGTTCAAGAGGAAAAATTGGGGTAAATATTCGTTTATAGGAAGGGGAGTTAGGGATTGGAATAACTTACCAGGGGAGATGTTCAATAAATTTCAAATTTCTTTGCAAACGTTTAAGAAAATGCTAGGAAAACAACAGATAGGGAATCTGCCACACGGGCGACTGCCCTAAATGCAGATCAGTAGTGACTGATTGATTGTACATTCCTTCACATACTGCTGGCGTCAGGAAGGGCATCGGGCCGTAAAACAGGGCTTAATCCACGTTAATGCCAACCGCAGATAATTGGAAAAACGGTCGGGAAAGAAGACGTCCAAGTGCTGTTAAGGGCAATCTTCAATTTCAGTTTTCACAAAGTAATAATAATAATAATAATGTTATTTTTTAATGTTATTTGTTTTACGTCCCACTAACTACTCTTTTACGGTTTTCGGAGTCGCCGAGATGCCGGAATTTAGTCCCGCAGGAGTTCTTTTACGTGCCAGTAAATCTACCGACACGAGGCTGACGTATTTGAGCACCTTCAAATACCACCGGACTGAGCCAGGATCGAACCTGCCAAGTTGGGGTCAGAAGGCCAGCGCCTTAACCGTCTGAGCCACTCAGCCCGGCCTTTTTTTCACAAAGAGAAAACCATCCGTTTTATCTCAGATTTTAACAAAGTTATACCAATTCCCTCTACAAATAATCACACATGTCTGCATACACAGCTACAGACTAAGGTCCATGCTGCCCATAAGCAGTGAAATATACAAGTATCAAGGCCTGCTTGGTGTACAGAGGGATTTCTGAACCACAGTGAGGAAACTATAGTATGGTGCAATTTACTTAAAGTTCCGAAGAAACAGTGTCAGCTTTGTGTTTCCTTTTGACATTAACCTATCTATTAGATCTTATAATGGTGTAAGAAAATGAAAAGGCTGACGGGAATAGTGATAATATGACATAACCTGGGACATCGTACAACGGTAGACTATCATGTTCTTCATTGTTCAGTCCTTAAGGACCTGCAAACGAACTACAGTATATGCCACCTCATTCCTCCGTTCAAAGTTGGCACTCTTGTTTTCATCTCAAACTCATCATTCGTTGAAATAATTGAATATGTAACTCCCACGTCTACCACTTACCTTCAACTGTCGATTCCATTAGTTTTCTAGGAAGTTGATTGTAACAAAGAATAATATGTAGAGGGGCATTACTCATTTCTCTCTACACTCTATTTATTGTTATGAGAAAAATCCGATAATATTGCTTTTATGTGTCGGAGCCAGAGACTAATTGATGAAACAAGACAGGTAGATTGGTTTTAACGAAAAACAATCTTGCAGACATAGTATATAGTGGATTGCTTAAGTTAGATACCGCTTCATTTTAATCACCTCCAGTCTCACTGAAGATCTGAATTTCTGAATTCTATGATTAAGAGCAGTAAGATCTGTCGCTAATTTTAGCGCAGAAACAACTGTGGGATTCGAAAAGCTCCGTACACTCTTAAACGTAAAACAGTGCAGGTCTTGGCTGTTCACCATTAGCCCTCAGCCTTGGCTAAATTCATAGCAACAAGAAAAAAAAAAGGAAAAAAAGCAGGGGGCGAGAGGGAGAGGAGATGGGGAGGGAGGGAGGGAGGGAGGGAGGGAGAGAGAGAGAGAGAGAGAGAGAGGGAATTCCTCCTCTCTATTGATTGTCGACGCAGATTAAGCGAGCTTATGTGGCGCCGAACGCGCATTCAGAAGATAGCATTTGGATACCAACATCCAAAATAAGTTGAGTTGCAAGTGCATTCAGCAAACAAAGTGACCGTTTCCGTCAAATTCTCCCTTCCTTCAGCCATTGGTCCAGAGTCGGCAAAGCATGATCACAAACCTGTAAACGTCCAAAAGTAGTGACAGAAGTTACAAGAAGCTGCTCTAGAAGTTATCGATTAACTTCTATAGGTAGCAACATATCTCAAATAGAAAAGAAAAAAAAAATGTCTTTCAGCCTACATATTACAGTGGGAATAAAAAAGCCACTATCGCCATCACGGCATTATCACCAATAATTAACACTCAAGGAAACAATGCGGGAGAACGAAAATGTTGAACAGCAGTGCAAAATACATGTCATCATTAACATCCTATTGTCGGAGTACAGTACCACACCAAAAAAAAAAAACACAAGCAAAGCGATGGTTTTCCGTAATACAAAACACTTCAAACTCCAATCAGACCGAAAACAAATACATTATTCGTGATGATCACCACCAAAGAATAGGTTGTTTTAAGAATGAGGTCCAAAGAGATTCTGAAAGAATTAATCAATGCTGACTATAATAATGAAGTACGAGAAACTCTGTTTTGTTTTTATTTACAAAAAAATTAATCAATGCTGACTAATGAAGTACGAGAAACTCTGTTTTGTTTTTATTTACAACAGTGTAGTGTGGGTGTATGTTGCATTCTACGATAATAACAAAAAAAATTGAATATATTAATGAGAACTTATCCGTGTTAATCGACTTTCTAGCCGAAACGAAAACAGCAGACATTAAATTTTATTCGGGGGGGCTAAGCCCCTTGAACAATAATTTAGCCCCCCTAGTTTCTATTGACATTTTAGAGCCCGATTTCAAATGGAAATAACGATACAAAAACATAATTTTTACCTCGTTCAGTACCTGGATATAATGATCTATACTGAGTGAGGACTGGAACCTCATCCCTTTAAACGCTATTGCACAGAAATGAGGTTCTACCTTTAAATCGGTATTAGGAGGGTACAATACGTAATAAATAAAAATAAATGAGTACAATGTTATGGCACGATATAATTAAATTACACGTCTCCATAACAATCTGAGGTGAACAATTTCCCTGTCTACAATAACTAAAATCATGTTATTTACATTCACTGCAATTCACATAATTCACACGTTCTCCCTTAGACTTTCTCATATTCCAAAAATTCAAGTTAAACCTACGTACCTTTAAGCTTGTCACGGGAAGGAGAAGTCAGAAGGTACACAACTCAAAATCCCCGTGTCAATATGCTTCCACGTGAAATGTTGGAATAACGTGCTATCACGGCTAATCTGAATGATACAGTACAGAATACAGCACTCCCCCTTAAACATCCACAGACAGAACACGCTACCATCAACTGCGAGATTACACTCGGGGTTAAAATTCACATGTGAAAATATATACCTCTTAGAACGCTATCTGAATATCACAGCACTACTAGAATCAGCCCAAACACTCCCAATAATCTACACACGCTTTGTTTTTAAGAAAGAACACGCCGTACAGACAAAACACGCACAGAAACACACACCGGGAGGCACCAGCAAGCTCTGGGCCGGACAGACAGCATATAACTGATGGGAAGAAGCGAACTAGCGCATGGAGCGGCTCGCCTGGGCTCTGCTCGTACACTAGCGCTGTCTGGCGGCTACAGCTCCATTCCACTTCATTGGTTACGGCCACTACGCAGAAGTGGACAGTAAAGCGAGGTGATTGATATCTGCAATGAGAGAACATAATCGTTTACTGGGAAACGTTACGTCCAGTTAGCCCTCAATAGTGTGCCCTTAAGATTACAGCTCAAGTGATTCCAGAATTTCAGATATCAGCAAATTTATTCGTCCGTATGTTTTTATGCCGTCACAAGCTGACCTGGTATTGAAGATCTGCAGACCTCACCATCTTAAATCCTCTTCAGATCACAGATTTAGAAACCAGCCTCTTCAACAGGCCACAGGGCAGGTTACAACATAGACGTTTATAATAATATCCCCTTTCCTATAATAATAATAATAATAATAATAATAATAATAATAATAATAAATTACTCTCGTGCAATTGTGGTGAACCGTCCGAATGTTGCTTAGGTGTTAACATACCCCGTACATCCTTCGTAGACATTGAACTGAACCCATCTATTTCGTCGGCCGTAACAATAATAATAATAATAATAATAATAATAATAATAATAATAATAATAATAATAATAATAATAATAATATCGTCGCTATAAGACCTATCTGTGTAGGTGCGACGTATAGCAAATAGCAAAAAAAAAAAAAAAAAAAAAATCTGTCTTTTTTAATCTGCTTACCCTTCAGGGTTGGTTTTCCCCTCGGATTCAGCGCCTCAAGGGCAGTGTCCTGGAGCGTGAGACATTGGGTCGGGGGATACAACTGGGGAGAATGACCAGTACCTCGCCCAGGCGGCCTCACGTGCTTTGCTGAACAGGGGCCTTGGTGGGGGATGCGACGATTGGAAAGGATAGGCAAGGAAGAGGGAAGGAAGCGGACGTGGCCTTTAGTTAGGTAGCATCCCGGCATTTGCCAGGAGGAGAAGTGGCAGACCACGGGAAACCACTTCCAGGATGGCTGAGGTGGGAATCGACCTCCCGAGGCTGAGTAGACCCCGTTTCAGCCCTCGAACCACTTTTCAAATTTCGTGGCAGCTGCTCTCTTCTATTCCCGCGCTCATGCCGTTAGATCAGGGAGGACCGGGCGAGTTGGCCGTGCGGTTAGAGGCGCGCGGCTGTGAGCTTGCATCCGGGAGATAGTGGGTTCGAATCCTACTGTTGGCAGCCCTGAAGATGGTTTTCCGTGGTTTCCCATTTTCACACCAGGCAAATGCTGGGGCTGTACCTTAGTTAAGGCCACGGCCGCTTCCTTCCAACTCCTAGGCCTTTCCTGTCCCATCGTCGCCATAAGACCTATCTGTGTCGGTGTGACGTAAAGCCACTAGCAAAAAAAAAAAAAAGATCAGGGAGAGAGGCTCTCTAATTGCCTAATTATGTTGTACAACTTGTAGCTGTTGTTACGATTTTCACGTAAATCATACTTTTTTCTTCTGTAGGGTTGCGTGACTTAGGCCTAATGTTTAAATACTACCTCTGCTAACACTTTGGCACTTATTGTTATAAACACATTGCAGTTTACTTGTAGTTGCCTAGATTTGTAACAGGCTATGGTAGCTACTGCTAACACGTGCCGCACACACAAGGTGGTGTACTGTGCTTCATCAGAGCCGATACTTAGCGAGAGAGTTTCGGAGCAAGATTCAATCAAATCTGGACTCGACGCTAATTCGTGAAGTAGTCAAGTCATTCTCTAGGTAGAGACGTTCCGTACAGGTTGAAATTATCTGATTCATCCACAAAGTGCTATTTCTCTAATGTCGCGGCCATCAAATTAGGGCGGTCAGAGAAATTACACTGTTGCCGAGGTTACGTAGCATTTGTCGGAGAATTTAATACTGAACACATCATTTCAGAGCGCGAGGCAGTTTTTTCTCTCGCAAGCTTCTGATGTTACCTCCTACAATGTTGCGAAACAAATTTCACTACAAGTTGCAGGGAAGACTGCTGATTTCGGCGGTATAACTATTTTCCATATAAAGCGATTAAAATAATTACACTATTAAGAATAACAATCTGAACAGGTAAATTTAAATCCGTAAAATCATGAATTGAAATTTTCAGTAAGCGGCCACGTGTTTGTTTTTTTAGCCAATAAAATGTTGTCTGCGGGAAAATCGTCTGTCTTAAATTTACTCTGTGAAACATGTTTCCATGGGTATTTTCGTTTTCGTGAGAAATGGCCCGGAAATTGGCCATTTAAATGTCGCTAGCTGAGGTCGTTTGGGTCGCGCGCACCAGTGCAGCATACAGAACACTGCAAGTATTTTAGGATTACGTGTTAATCTGTACCCCAAACCAAACCAAACCCCACAGCACTTAACGCCCTTACAAGGGCTTTGGCCTGCCCAGCGACGCTGTTCAGGCCGAAGGCCTACATGTTACGAGGGGCCGTGTGGTCAGCACGACGCATCCCCTCGGCCGTTATTCTGGGCTTTCGAGACCGGGGCCGCCATCTTACCGTCAGATAGCTCCTCAATTGTAATCACGTAGACTGAGTGGACCTCGAACCAGCCCTCAGGTCGAGGGAAAAATCCGTGACCTGGCCGGGAATCGAACCCGGGGCCTGCGGGCGAGAGGCAGGCACGCTACCCCTACACCATGGGGCCGGCATTAATCTCTATCAGTTTCATTAAACATTTTGTTAATTTTTATGATTTACAATTAACTGGATATTGTAGTATAGAACAGATACGTGAACCTTGAGCGGACCGGCTTCCACTAGACAGCATTGCACGAACACCGTTGCCAGTGCTTAGAGGAAAGCGACTCTCGACCATCTGTCGTTTCACCGTTCACATAAATATGACAACAACAGTTTTTCTCCCCCGTCTAATTCAGCCGCAAGTTCAGTTCTCTCTGTGCACGGGTGGCCTAGACTGGTTGAGCAGTAGATGTTAGTTTTCTCTCGTCCTGCTCGTGACGTCATCATAGGAGCACCGTGACTGATACAACCGCGCACGTTGTTTACCGCTGTCTGTCTTATATTTATATGTAATTTCTTTTCGAATATTACAATTGGTTTGAATAGTGGCCTACAGTATTTTGCGTCGTGTGTGCATTGTAGTTCGTTTCTGTGAGATCTCTGATAGGTTGCTGTGATTCGTGCAGTGATGTGAACTTATTTTCGTTTCGTAAGTGGCATGAACATTACAATAGTAGTGGGACTGTAATTTCTGTGTGTTCATGGTATCACTGTAGTTTATATATTTGCGTGCTGTTGTTCTTCTTTTTTTTTTGCGATACTTGAGTGTGGATAACATTTCTCCGTCGGCAGCCCTGAAGATGGCTTTCCGTGGTTTCTCATTTTCACACCAGGCAAATGCTGGGGCTGTACCTTAATTTAGGCTACGGCTACTTCCTTCCCATTCCTAAGCCTTTACTGTGCCATCTTCGCCATCCGTTCTGTGTCGGTGCGATGTAAAGCAGATAGGAAAAAATGTCTTAAATGTGTTGTAGCAGATGATAACTGTTCGAAATAACTGACAAAAATGCCTGACGAGCAGCTCGTCTCGCGTTGGGCCCAACCTTTAGTTGTGTTTAAGAACCTTGGCTCTGTGGACCTGAAGGTCGTGGAAGTCGGATTTTTGAAGGATGGAGAATCGTCCATTGTCTTACGATGCCGGCATGTGGGTGTTTACCCAACGAAATTAACTAAAATTCAGCCACAGACCCAATAATGATCCGGTTTGCTCAGCCATCTAGTAGGCCTGGAGTAAACGGAACGTATTAAACTGCCTGTACACGGTAGCTGAGGCCCTACGATTATTATTATTATTATTATTATTATTATTATTATTATTATTATTATTATTATTATTATTATTATTGTACCGGGGTATCCGTGGACCGCAGAGGTTAAAGAAGGTTTCGGGGTGAATGGGTCTAACTACAATGTCAAGAATTAAAATTTAAAACTTAAACTGAAGGTTGAATTTTCAGAACTTCAAACTTAACAATATTTTATGACAATAATACAGGTACAAGTAGCAATCATTAAACAAGATTGGGGAAAATCCAAGATTCAGAACCAGAACACTTTGGGCTTTAAGCCCCTAAGTTTACAATTTTTTGAAAGGAAGAGGTATTATTTCATGAGGGGCAGAAATCCCCTAATTCAAAAGCACTTGTCCCCTAAATCACAATATCTAGCCTCTCAGAGGCACACTTTACAGTTACGAAACTTGGAAAAGAGCTAACAGGCTCTCAGTTTCTTACTGTCTACTCAAGGCAACCTCAACTTACAAACACTGGCCTCTCAAAGCACAACTTTCGATATGAAAACTGATTTAACAGGGGTATTTAATACCCAACCTACGGGGGCCTTCAGGAAAAGGAACAGGTTAAATAACTGGCCCAAACACAAAATGAATGGAGGCGTACCCTGCACTCAAAGATAATAAACACTAAAAACCTAAAGGGCTCTAGGCCGATGAAACAGGGGCTATTCCCAAACTACCGAGGTGACTCGTATAGAAATTACGATTACCACATTTCAGAATGAAAAACAGTTATGAAACGTAGTTATCTCAAACAAAGATGAAGGGGAGCTCGAGAGGGTACGTCACTCTCTATCCCCGATTTACAGTTAAAGATTTATGAAATTTTTACATCAGCCGGAAAAAGTTACATTTTAGAGAAGAAGGTTACATAGTTAACGATTCGGACCTTTCCCTCGGATTAAACTGCGGAGGTAGCAAGAAATAATAAAGTTACGTGGCCATTACCTTTTAGATGTTCTGTTGACCGATGAAAGAAGCCGCCCGCCTCCTGCTTTGACACGCACACTCAGTAAGATGACGATCAATTGGCCAAAAAACGTGAAAATCCGCAGTTTATAAACCCTCAGGGAAGGTTCGAGATCATTCAAGAATAAACCAGCCACACCCTCTCAATTTAATTGTTCAAATTAAAAGTTACACTTCAGGATCGAACAAGAAGCCTGTGATAGGTAGAAAATTAATTACAGAAATTAGAGATTGGCTAGATTCAGCACTGGCGGAAAGAAAAAGGAAATATTGCGAACCTAAAAATAAATGAATATCATTCAGTTACAAAAACCTAGAAATACAAAACTTCTTTAAATTATAAGTTCTTACACCTCGCACCAGGGTGCATGATCATAGTCTTTTAGTAGTGTCATCTGTGGAAGAAAGTCCAAACTTCTTGATGAATGTCAAAAAAATCACTAGTAGAAATTCAATCAGTTCAGACAACGGCACAATAACAAAATTACATCCTATTTCTGTGGTGACATATTCTGAGTAATGCTTTGAGTTGGTGTAGTTCCAGTTTCACTGTTTTACCAATAGAGGAGTTCATTTAGGCGCTGAATTTGAATGCGTGGCGTTGGGGTGTACCTACCGGTACAGACCTCCGCTCCCAAATGTCTTTCCTAGGGGTGACAGAAGAATTTTGAAAAAAAAAAACATTTCCAGTTGAAGAAAATTTCTAAGTTTTTTTTAAAGTTGGTAGGTAGGAACTTGAATAGCTCCAGTTTTGGAGTGTCCTTGTTGTCGTAGAATGTTAAATGCATGTTTATAGTTTTGACAGCAAGTCCTGCCGCCGCTGCCGATATCCAGTTGAGGTCGCCCAGACCCCTCAAGTACCCTCAGATGCACCTCTCCCGCTCCTATGAGAGGGGTAGTCGTGGTGATGGACGCCGCTGATTAGAAGTATATGTGCTGTCCCCAGATGAGTTGGTGGTGGGGACACCGCACTTCAGCCTTTGCCGGGAAGATAGACTCCGGCGCGCCGTTCACAAGGAGCCTTCACGTGAGTGGAGTGGGCCCGTACCCCACTTCAGTTGCAGTACGGCGGCAAACGGCTGAGGGGGCACTGAAACAGTAAGATCTAGGCGACAGAGAAGTGTTGTTGCAGACTTGAGAGTACGACCTTTATTGGTGATGCATAGGGGCGGGCGGCGTGGAAGGTGCTCTCGTGCCAATAGTGCGGATATGCAGGAGACGGGGGCTTGGTAATGGCCACTAAGGAATTGACACCAGGAAAACCAGAGGGGAAGATCGTACATACAGATCATGTTCCACATTTAATAGCATAGTCGGTGCAGAAGGCCTCGGATAATAATAAAAAACATATAGCCTTCAACTCCTGCTAAATTTAGTGGCAAATGTTCTTTAATTATACAGGTTTGACTTGAGAGAGGTGTACTCTAAAGATCCTCTCTGTGGCTGGATTGCTCACTAATAATGTAACGGGAGTCAGGAAATCCAATATAATGCATGGCCCATGAAATCTGGGGGCAAGCTTGCCCGCGGGAACAAAGTTAATATTGGTGGGCCTCCGTCCACGATCATATCTTTCCCTAACCTTTTCATGGGACACTTTAAAATTGGCCTTAGGCTTCATCAATAGATCTCTAATATTATCGGGATCTATTGTCTCTGGTAGAATATCATTAAGTGACCAAAGGTTAGAGAGCGGCGTGTTAGGCACAAATTCAAACATAAGAGAAGCAGGTGTGCACTTGTGAGATTCGTGAACCGCCGAATTTAAAGCAAAGGACAACCAATGCAGGGACATATCCCACCTGGAATGATCATCATGATGAAAGGCGATGGGAGCCGATCTAAGATTACGATTGACCCACTCAGCCAGAGATGGTTGTGGATAATACGCCGATGTAGTTACATGTGCATTAGACAGATCAAGACAGAATTTGCGGAAGAGGTTGAATGTAAAAGCTTTAGCATTATCAGAAACTATATATTGACGAGGACCAAAAGGAGCAAATATGGTATTTTAACAAGAAATGATGGACTGAGTGGTTGCCAGCTTAGTCGGAAATAGCCAGGAAAATCTCGTGAAACCTTCTACACACACTAGAATGAATTTCTTGGCGTTTCCCTTTGATTGGGGGAAGGGTCCGACGTAGTCTATATAGAGGCGTACCATGGGGCTAGACGCTTGATGAGAAGATAAAGACCTAGCTTAGTGGACAAGGTGGGCTCACTAAGCAAGCAAGATTTACAGGCGTCGAATTTCGCCGTCCATACCTTTCCAAATGAACATCTCTCGGATCTATTCCCGAGTTTTGAAGATGCCTAAATGCCCCCCTAGTGGGGTCTCATGATAATACTTGAAGAGCATAGATACAAGCACAGCTGGAACCACAATTTTTCATCTTTTGGTCATGCCTCGAGGGGCAACACAAAACCCCAATCCTCAATACATAAGGGACGACATGTTCCCCAGAAGAAAGGGTCTGAATAATAGGGGCCAGTACGGGATCTTCACGTTGATATTTTTCAATATCCCTAAACAACATGGGGGCATCAGTTAGAAGGTCATTTACACCCGAAGGTATGGGCGTGGGAAGAGAAGAACTATCTTCCTGTTCGGCCGTCTCCACATCATGAGAAAACATGCGGCTTAGTCCATCCGCAACAACATTTTCAGATCCTCCGATATGCCTAACATCAAATTGGAAAGCAGAAATCCTGATGGCCCAGCGGGCTATACGACCAGTACGACGCGGCATAGCTAAGACCCAACTTAAGGCTTGGTTATCTGTTTCTAGGTCCAACTTGACGTGTTCCAGGTAGAGGCGGAACTTCTCTAGTGCAAATAAGACTGCCAAACCCTCAAGTTCATGGATGGAATATTTGGCTTCTTGCGCCGATAATGTCCTAGATGCATAGGCGATGGGTCGCCTTCCGAGTTCAGTTTCCTGAATAAGCACAGCTTCCACCGCCGAAGATGAGGCGTCGGTTTGAACAATGAATTTCTTGGAAAAATCAGGCATTGCAAGAACCGAGGCGTTACAAAGAGCTAATTTCAGATCTTCAAAAGCGGCTTGTTGAGACGGCCCCCACTCAAATTTGACGCCTTTCCTACGAAGTAAGTTCAAGGGCGCCGCTCTGTTAGCGAAGTTGGGAATAAATTTCCTGAAGAAATTCACCATGCCTATGAACCTGGCAATACCTTTCATGTCCTTAGGAGGTTTGAAATTACGGATGGCCTGTGTTCTAGAATGATCGATAGAAACACCATCGGGCGACATAATATGCCCTAGGAATGACATGGAAGGCTTAGCAAAGGCAACCTTGGATAACTTGACAGTTAACCCAGCTTTACGAAGGCGATTGAGTACTTCCTTCAGATGTCGGAAAAGACCCTATCTAGCAGTCTAGTGAGCACAGCTGTCCTCGTGGGGAGCCCGAAAGGCATGCGGATGTACTCATACAAGTTCCAATCCGTGGCAAAAGCTGTTAGATGTTTCGATTCTTCAGCTAGAGGGATCTGGTTGTACGCCTGATTAAGGTCTAAGATGGTGAAGAACTTAGCTTTCCGAAACCATGAAAAACAAGAGTGAAGGTCGTGAAGAGGCACAGATTGTAACACCACCTTCCGATTTAAAGCCCTATAGTCAATCACAGGCCTGAAGCCACCTTGGGATTTCGGCACCAGGAAAATGGCCGATAAATACGCCGACTTAGAGGGTCGAATTATACCATCTTTTAGCATTTTTGATCGATGATCTCCTTCGGAGCCTTCATTTTAGGTGGAGACAGCCTATAAGGAGGAAATCTAACTGGGATCGAGTCCATAACCTCAATCTTGTATTCAATCAGGTCTGTAACACCAAGAGTATCGGAAAATACATCTGGAAACGACTGACACAAATTACGAATACTCTCAGCCTCTTGCATCTTCCTCAGGTAGAGGTCTAAGGTCTAACAACATCTCATCCTGGGTAGGCGAAACAGATGAACATGACACAGAGTTACATTTAAGTAAAGTAATTTTACAATTATTAGCAAATTTGAAAGTGCACGACTTGCTCTGAATGTCGAGCACTAGACCAGTAGAGGACATGAAATCCGCTCCCAATATGACGAGGCAAGACAAGTGCGTAGCCACAAACAATTTAACTTTCTAAGTGAATTTAAAGATACGAATTTTGGAAAAGATGAAACAAAATTTCTAATGGAGAAGAATTAGCCGAAACGCATTGAACAGAAGATGAAAAATAGTCAGGAAACTTACACACGGACTTTCATTTGGAATACCACTCCCAGAATACACTCCCAGAGTCCAATAATGCCGTGACCGGTTCATTATTCATTTCAATTTTAAGAAAAGGTACAAGTGCGGGGGTCTCCGCCGCAATCCTGAGGCATTCTTTAGGGCATTCAAATGATGGATTAGAAGAATCATTTTCCCCACCAGAGCTTTCGCTGGGTTTAACAGGGGCTGAGCCTTGAAAAGATGAACACACCGACCCTGCCGGAGACACTAGTCATTTCCTATTATTTGAGTTGGTAGAGGTTACACCAGCAGTTGAGCAGGAGGGGCTGCTGTTAACGTTAGGGCAATTTTTGGCTAGGTGAGTAAACGAGCCACATTTGAAACATCCTTGCGATGACCCTACCCCATTCTTTGTCCCACTGGATTTGATCAAAGGGCACTTATTATGCAGATGTTCCGCAGACCCACAAGCGTAACACTTGCGGGTGGTGAATGTTCGGCGAGGTGAAGGCCGAAAACTATTAGAAGACGGAGGGGGCTCCTTTTCGACTCTTAAGGCGTCTACATACCGCACTCCTTCGGCTGAGACAGCCATAGCTTCTAATTCTCCCAAGGTTTGGGGACGAGACTCAAAACACAAATAGGATCTATAAGGTGGAGAGATACTTTCAACAATACTTTGCACTATCTGGTCTTCGGAAAAATGCAGGGCGATCACTCTAGTAAAAAAATTGATATCTTGGATGTAATCAGCCAGATTTTCGTACAGACGTTGTACCCTAAAATAGTACTTCTGTATGAGAGAGGACATTGCCCTAGCCGGAGTGAAATTTGCCAGAAGGTGAGCATGGAAGTCTTCTGTGGATGATTTATGAGCTATAGCCTTAACTATCTTGTCCGATAGGACTCCTACAGAATACGGGTACATGATTTGAAGAATTTGGGAGTGAGAGAGAATAAACACTAGTGCATGATCCTGAAATTAAACTAAACATCTTAGAAACGAAATAACACCATTAGTGGAATTTACTGAAAATTTTGAACTTCCCCTTAGCAACATTGCCAGAGGATGGGGCAGACTACTAAAACAAGGTGACGAAATTGGTGACGGCCTAGATGGTTGAGAAGCTTCCGATACAGCATTATTCAAATAGAAAGGTGGAATTTGTTTGGGATGACCAGACTCTGTTTCTAATGGGGCAGATGTTTGTTGAGTTGCCACAGATTTCTGCTTTCTACATTCTTGGAAGAATCTTCCTCAGCAGGCAAGTTGACTAAAGGGACTTGATCGGATTTTGGAGTAGCTGCCCCAGACAACAATTGACTAACTTTATTTGATATTTTTGATAGATAATCAACTAAATTACTCGCCTCCTTAGCATGAACTTCTTTTAACTTTAGAGACAATAGATCGCTAACGTTATTGTAAAAATGGAACAATCTTGCCTGTACTCTTTTAAGTTGGTTAGGAAATGGATCACTCATATCGCTAAACTAACTACCGATTCTAGTTCAGTGGTGTTGTCGGTGATAGTGGACAGAGCTTCATCAATTTCCTTCTCTCCCAAAGTTGATATACTAATGACTGTTTAAGCTTGGTGGTATCTGCCACAGCTGTGCCTCCAGATTGAATATTCCTAATAAGTAATTGATAAATTCATTCCTCCTTGCGCCAGTAGCCGGGATGGAGGACTTCGCGAGGGCCAGACATGTTGAAAGGAAATTTACAAATCTGGAAAAAAAATTCCAGCGACCGAGAAAATTCTTAGAGTTCGGATCGAATCCTGTGCTTAGCCGTCAATAAGGGCTTCATTGAGACCCATTCAACCACGCTCTGCTACCACTAGTTCCGGGGTATCCGTGGAACGCAGAGGTTAAAGAAAGTGCCGGGGTGAATGGGTCTAACTACAATGTCAAGAATTAAAATTTAAAACTTAAACTGAAGATTATATTTTCAGAACTTCAAACTTAACAATAATTTATGACAATAATGCAGGTACAAGTAGCAATCATTAAACAAGATTGGGGAAAATCCAAGATTCAGAACCTGAACACTTTGGGCTTTAAGCCCCTAAGTTTACAATTTTACGAAAGGAAGAGGTATTATTTCATGAGGGGCAGAAATCCCCTAATTCAAGAGCACTTGTTCCCTAAATCACAATATCTAGCCTCTCAGAGGCACACTTTACAGTTACAAAACTTGGAAAAGAGCTAACAGGCTCCCAGTTTCTTACTCTCAACTCAAGGCAACCTCAACTTACAAACACTGGTCTCTCAAAGCACAACTTTCGATATGAAAACTGATTTAACAGGGGTGTTTAATACCCAGCCTATGGGAGCCTTCATAGAAAAGGAACAGGTTAAATAACTGGCCCAAACACAAAATGAATGGAGGCGTACCCTGCACTCCAAGATAATAATCACTAAAAACCTAAAGGGCTCTGGCCGATGAAACAGGGGCTATTCCCAAACTACCGAGGTGACTCGTATAGAAATAACAATTGCCACATTTCAGAATGAAAAACAGTTATGAAACGTAGTCACCTCAAACCAAGATGAAGAGGAGCTCGAGAGGGTACATCACTCTCTATCCCCGATTTACAGTTAAAGATTTATGAAATTTTTACATCAGCCGGGAGAAAGTTACATTTTAGAAAAGAAGGTTACATAGTTAACGAGTCGGACCTTTCCCTTGGATTAAACTGCGGAGGTAGCAAGAAAGAATGAAGTTATGTGCCCATTACCTTGTAGATGTTCTGTTGACCGATGAAAGAGGCCGCCCGCCTCCTGCTTTGACACGCACACTCAGTAAGATGACGATCAATTGGCCAAGAAACGTGAAAATCCGCAGTTTATAAACCCTCAGGGAAGGTTCGAGATCATTCAGGAATAAACCAGCCACACCCTCTCAATTTAATTGTTCAAATTCAAAGTTACACTTCAGGATCGAACAAGAAGCCTGTGATAGGTAGAAAATTAATTACAGAAATTAGGGATTGGCTAGATTCAGCACTGGCGGAAAGAAAATGAAATATTGCCAACCCCCCAAATTTTTTTTTTGCTAGGGGCTTTATGTCGCACCGACACGGATAGGTCTTATAGCGACGATGGGATAGAAAAGGCCTAGGAGTTGGAAGGAAGCGGCCGTGGCCTTAATTAAGGTACAGTCCCAGCATTTGCCTGGTGTGAAAATGGGAAACCACGAAAAACCACCTTCAGGGCTGCCGATAGTGGGATTCGAACCTACTATCTCCCGGATGTAAGCTCACAGCCGCACGCCTCTACGCGCACGGCCAACTCGCCCCAACCCAAAAATAAAGGAACATCATTCAGTTACAAAAACCTAGAAATACAAAATTTCTTTAAATTATAAGTTCTTAGACCTCGCACCAGGGTGCATGGTCATATGCTTTTAGTAGTGTCATCTGTGGAAGAAAGTCCAAACTTCTTGATGAATGTCAAAAAAACTAGTTAGAAATTCAGTCAGCTTAGGCAACGGCACTATAACAAAATTACATCCCTGTGGTGACATCTTCTGAATAAAGTTCTAAGTTGGTGTAGTTCCAGTTTCACTGTTTTACCAATAGAGGAGTTCATTTACGCGCTGAATTTGAATGCGCGGCGTTGGGGTGTACCTTCATGTACAATTATTATTATTATTATTATTATTATTATTATATAATCCTCTACCTAATGCACATAAAATGTCATTTTTCGAAAAATGGATTTGGCTGGTTTTCTGTACTTTTTACCGAGGTCTTCGATGTTGGTGTTGATGATGCTGATGATGGAGATGATTATACTACTACTACTACTACTAATAGTAATAATATTAATAATAATGATAATAATAATAATAATAATAATAATAATAATAATAATAATAATAATAATAATAATAATAATAATAATAATAATAAGTTAACATTCCTTCAACTACTGCCAGATACCGTGGTGACGCAGCTTCCTCCAGCAAAGGAATTCTTTAACATGCCAGTAAATGTACTGAAAGTGATCTCATGCATTTAAGAATATAATCTTGTATTCATGAATGTATGTAACCAGTGCCCAATCAACGACACTAGGATGCTGTTGTCATTGAAACGATTGATCTTCACGCCACACTAATGAAAAGAAAAGGCATTTTTCCTGAATTCCGACTTTTAGCTCATATTGTCGTAATTACGGACATCAATCAATCAGGTACTACCGATCTGCATTTAGGGCAGTCTTCCAGGTGGCAGATTCCCTATCTGTTGTTTTTCGAGCCTTTCTTAAATGATTGCAAAGAAATTGGAAATTTATTGAACATCTCCCTTGGTAAGTTGTTCCAATCCCTACTCCCCTTCCTATAAACGAATATTTGCCCAATTTGTCCTTTTGAATTCCAACTTTATCTTCCTATTGTGATGTTTCCTACTTTTAAAGAGATCACTCAAACTTATTCGTCTACTGATGTCATTCCACGCCATCTCTGCACTGACAGCTCGGAATATACCACTTAGTCGAGCAGCTCGTCTCCTTTCTCCCAAGTCTTCCCAGCCCAAACTTTGCAACATTTTGTAACACTAATCTTTTGCCTGAAATCACCCAGAACAAATCGAGCTGCTTTTCTTTGGATGTTTTCCAGTTCTTGAATCAAGTACCGTAATACTGGTGAGAGTCCCATACACTGGAACCATACTCCAGTTCGGGTCTTATCAGAGACTTAAATGCTCTCTCCTTTACATCCTCACTACAACCCCAATATGCCCCCATAAACATCTGCAGAAAAATTGAAAATTGAAAATGATAGGATCTAGCTAAGTCATAAACGAACATTGACTCAGCAATCTGTCAATAGAATTTGTTCAGCATAGCTATGACCTTCGTGGTGGTGTTGTTTATTATTTCAGGACTTCACGGCTACCAATGGTGAGGTCCTGAATGCAAGCTTACAGCTACACGACTCGTATCACTGACCTTCCCTTTCGTGTTCTCGATACCTGCCAAAGTCACTGGCATTTAAGGGTGATCAAATGCATCAACTCCGTGTCGTTTACATCCAGCGCGTTAGAAAATTTCGGTGGGAATAAATTTCGGTATCCTCGGGCCTGTTAAAGAATATTGTTACTTAGAATGGACGTTAAGCAGAATATTATAATTCTCAGTTCCCGATTTCTAGCTATGTGCGATTTCATTAAGGAATATCGCCACAGCCGTGTACGTTAAATTACGCAGCACCATTAGGAGATCTAACTCATTGGAACCTTAATAAATTACTGGCATGCATATCCAGAAATTTCGTTTTAATTTCTTGAAGTATTGAATTTAAATAAATGGTGTACATCTGTTTGGGTAGGGTCAGTCTAATTGCAATGATAATTAGTAGGGTATCAGAATATCCCTGAACCACTGTTAACTGCGATGTGTACCAGCCACTGGTGATCGAACTGCATAGCGCCTAGCATTCCGTGAACATTCGCTGAATAGTAATGATTTTGGAAAAGTCATATTTCATTCCTAAGTTCATTTTATCCCAAATCTGAATAATAATAATAATAATAATAACAATAATAATAATAATAATAATAATAATAATAATAATAATAATAATGGCGTATGGCCTCTGGAGAAGCCTGGTGCGGGTCTTTTTCTCGTCAGCGACCTATTAGACGACCTGCATGTCTGTGAAGATAAAGGCCCTACCAGGGATGATTTCTAATGTTGAATATGCCATACATACCCAGCCCCCTAGCCATTGGAACTAACCAATGAAGGATAAAATCCCAGACCCTGCCAGGAATCGAACCCGGTGCCTTGTGGACCAAAGGCCAGCACGCTAACCAGTTAGCCACGGAGCCGCACAATCTGAACAATAACTCTGAATTATGGGTCCCTGACCCCGTTTAAAGCAATTTTATGTTGAGTAGAAATGCATATTTCGTCCATTTTCATTGGTTTGATCATATTTTGGTCATGTTAGAGGTATAAGGTTCTGTGGTGTAGTGGTTAGCGTGATTAGCTGCCACCCCCGGAGGCCCGGTTTCGATTCCCGGCTCTGCCACGAAAATTTGAAAAGTGGTACGAGGGCTGGAACGGGGTCCACTCAGCCTCGGGAGGTCAACTGAGTAGAGGTGGGTTCGATTCCCACCTCAGCCATCCTGGAAGTGGTTTTCCGTGGTTTCCAACTTCTCCTCCAGGCGAATGCCGGGATGGTACCTAACTTAAGGCCACGGCCGCTTCCTTCCCTCTTCCTTGCCTATCCCTTCCAATCTTCCCATCCCTCCACAAGGCCCCTGTTCAGCATAACAGGTGAGGCCGCCTGGGCGAGGTACTGGTCATACTCCCCAGTTGTATCCCTGACCAAGAGTCTGAAGCTCCAGGACACCGCCCTTGAGGCGGTAGAGGTGGGATCCCTCGCTGAGTCCGAGGGAAAAACCGAACCTGGAGGGTAAACAGATGATGATGATGATGATGATGATAGAGGTATAAGGTCATATTTAATTATATTCTAGGCTTGTTTAAATTGAGACGTTGTTTTTAACAAGGTATGTGTTATCGGCGTCGTGTTTCAAACACAGCATTTTCACATAACGTACTTGATAGTAAATGCACTTTTCTTTCTTTTCCCAAAACGGGGTTACAAGACATGATTCCGAGAAGTAGATGCTGCATGAACATACGCCGACAGTCACCAAAATGAATGCTAATACTTCGTTTTTCTTCTTCTTTATCGGGTTACCCTCCAGGGTCGGTTTTTCCCTAGGACTCAGGGGGGGGGGATCCCACCTCTACCGCCTCAAGGGCATTGTCCTGGAGTGTGAAACTCTGGGTCGGGGATACAGCTGGGGAGGATGACCAGTACCTCGCCTAGGCGACCTCACCTGCTATGCTGAATAGATGACTTGCGGGGGATGGGAAGATTGGAACGGGTAGGCAAGGAGGAGGGAAGGAAGCGGCCGTGGCCTTAAGTTAGGGACCATCCCGGCATTTGCCTGGAGGAGAAGTGGGAAACGACGGAAAACGACTTCCAGGATGGCTGAGGTGGGAATCGAACTCACCTCTACTCAGTTGGCCTCCCGAGGCTGAGTGGAGCCTGTTCCAGCCCTCCTACCATTTTTCGAATTTCGTGGCAGAGCCGGGAATCGAATCGGGGCCTCAGGGGTGGCAGCTAATCACGCTAACCACTACACCACAGAGGCAGACTACTACGTTTAAAAAAAAGGAAAAAACAGCGAGAACTCCGCCTCAGGGTTATGATACTGAATGAATGTACAGGTAGACATCGCCATACGCGAAAGTTCCGTTCCGCGGAATTACCGCGAATACCGAATTCGCGCAAAGCGAGAGTCATTTTGTATATAAAATGTAGGGTTAGGTTTCATTTTACTCTCATATTAAGTTTAAAATAGCAGATATTCTTAGTATTTTTACAAAAATAACCGTTATCATGTTTCAGAAAAGCATTTGCAAACTTTATACACTCAAAAATGTATCACTGAAACACACAATAAACTAAACTCTGCATGCAAGCTCTTTCTTGGCTTTAGCTTGAATGGCTGTGATGCTCAATCCAATCCATTCTTTCCATCACCTCCGAGCGAGATTTGGTCACACTAGTCACACTTACGTTAGTAGAAGACTGAGCAGTTTTTCGAAATGATTCCGCATTGTCTTGAATAGTTCTCACAGAGGATTTATTAAGTCCCGAATCGCGCTGAATGCCAACACTACGCTCACCTTTTCCATAGCAATCCAAGACTTCTAACTTTGTTTCTAATACTACTTTCGTACACGCTTCTTTCCTTCGAGAGGCACACTTTCTTTCCTTTTACCCGGCGTCTTAAATACCATAGTTGTCAGGTGCAAGTTCACAGCTCTACTGACGGGAACTGAGGATTCACACTAGAGCTGGGAGCGGAGCGAGTAATACCGATGAGTAATCCTGTTGTAGCGGTAGAGCGCACCACCGATCCCCTCCGCTTACAACTGCAAGTATACTGGCGGAAGACAAGAGCACAGTGTAGCGCACGAGAGTGGTTTAACAGGGGATACTACGACTTTCGATTCACAGATTTTCTTCAAACTTTGTACACTTTTAGTAGTCCATAAGGACAACATAATGTGGAAGTAGTAAGGCGTACTACTTAGGCGGTTTCAAGAAAATCGTAAGATAATTTTCGCGTCGAATATGTACCGGTGCGTGGCGGTCACTAGGACGAGATGGCGACGGTCGGGTTATAAGCGTTCAAGCTCCGTAATCACCGCATCCCAGGATCGAGTCCCGGTCATAGTTTTCTTTGTTTTTCAACACTGGCCATATTCTTTCAAATATATTGCAGGTCAAAGCGTCCAGGTTCAAAGCAGTTCCGCGTACCTTACCCGATTTCGCTGTCAGGTATGAGGGATTCCCCATATCACGACAGGCATACATTTTCAGGAAAACGTTATGCATTTGGTCGTTTAGCAAAGCAAAGTCACCTCCGTAGAGGCCATGAAGGCCCTTGGAGGAGTGGAAGGTAAAGGCTTCCACCATTGTTAACCTCGGCACTTGATGGGGTAGAGTGGTTAGCTCTACGCCCGGCCACCTTTGACCCAGGAATTAACCTGGTACTAATTTTTGGTGTAGGCTGAGTGAACCTCAAGGCCATATGCACCTTCGGAAGTGGAAATCTCGTTTCTTAAATTTTACGACTTCCTGACGGGGATTAGAATCCACGTCCTTCCGGGTGAACCGACCACGTCTTTACCGCCTCGGCCAGGTAGCCCCTATTTGGTCGTATACTTGTTGATAATTATAAATAATATATTTTTTGTAGTCCGCCTGTGTTGTGGGGTGGTTAGTGCGATTAGCTGCCGCCCTCAGAGGCCCGGGTTCGATTCCCGGCTCTGCCACGAAATTTGAAAAGTGGTACGAGGGCTGGAACGGGGTCTACTCAGCCTCTGGACGTTAACTGAGTAGAGGGGATTCGATTCCATCCTCAGCCATCCTCGAAGTGCTTTTCCATGGTTACCCCACTTCTCCTCCAGGCAAATGCCGAGATGGTACCTAACTGAAGGTCACTGCCACTTCCTTCCCTCTTCCTTGCCTATCCCTTCCAATCTTCCCATCCCTCCACAAGGCCCCTGTTCAGCATAGTAGTTGAGGCCGCCTGGGCGAGCTACTGGTCATCCTTCCCAGTTGTATCCCTGACCCAAAGTCTCGTGCTCCAGGACACTGTCCTTGAGGCGGTAGAGGTGGGATCCCTCGCTTGGTCCGAGGGTAAAGCCATTCCTGGAGGGTAAACAGTTTAAGAAAGAAAAGAAAGAATAAAAATAGTAAAGAGGCACATAACATTGGAAATCCGGTAAAAGTTCATGCAAATACACAGTTGTTTCTTTATATTACTTTGAATTGTAATATATATGAAAGAATATGACCAGCATTGAAAAATAAAACAACAGGCGGGACATGTTCCAGCGAACCAGCGATTACGGAGCGTGAACGCTAACCACTCGACCACCGCCGTTCCGTTCTCACGACCGCAACGGACCGGTACATATTCAACGCGAAGACTTCTCTTGCGATTTTCTCGAGAACGCCTTAGTAGTACGCCTTACTACTTGCACATTATCTTGTCCTAATGGACTACTAAATGTATATAAAATTTGACGATACTCCGTGATCCGAACGTCCCGGCCTCCCCTTGTAAGGTTATTGTACCTGTATTCAGTCTGTGCTTATTAAATTTCCGTCTATATTTCCTCCGCTTGTTGTGTTTTTTTAGAAGAATGCAAAGTATGTTATATAATATTTGTAGTAGGCCCTATTAGTTTGATATTTATTCCCTTTTTAGATGGTATTAATACTTTAGAATATTTAAACGAATTTAATACATTTTCAAAGAAATTTCTACCACAAATGCCACGAAAGCCGTTTGAAGCATGGAAGTTCGTTGAAATTACTGATGATGAAAATCAGCAAAATGCAAATTTTGCGGCCGCATTTACGCGACGGGTGGTGGTGTATCAACTTTGTGGGATCATATCAAGAGACATCGCAAGGATGAAATGAGTAGGTCGGCTTCTGCAGCACAAAACAACATTACTGTATTAAGCAAAGCAGTGATGAGCCGTATCCTGCCGGCCCATAAGAAATATTCAGAGTATTATTTGACATAATATAAAAATTTTATTCATATAAATTACAGTCATTAATGGTAGAGTATTGAATCCCAAGATAGTTGAGACCGGATGTCTATGGAGACATCAAGTCGCTGGATATTGCCCAACATTTCCTCG
This sequence comes from Anabrus simplex, assembly GCF_040414725.1. Taxonomy (NCBI): domain Eukaryota; kingdom Metazoa; phylum Arthropoda; class Insecta; order Orthoptera; family Tettigoniidae; genus Anabrus; species Anabrus simplex. The sequence continues at coordinate 40,742,652 of NC_090266.1, read as the reverse complement.
AGACCGTGAGAATAGCTTAGCGTAACCAAGCGTTGGTAAAGATCGGCACGTGTACAAGATGCTGACCAAGCTATATATTCCGCCAATGAGAACGTGAGGATACGGCAACCATGGAGTCTACATCGCGCCAAGTGATAATCCCAGGTTGACCAAAGTGTACAGTTGCTTGAGATTAATTCTGTCATTTGTCGGTTTTCCACAGGTCTATAAGTGAAATATGATCAGAAATACGATCTAAAAATAATAGGAAGAGATTTGCCATTGTTTGAATTGTGTTTTATAAATGTATTAAAATTAATATTGTGACATTATACTTGGCAAGCTTTCTGATTGGTGGTTTGTCTAGACAAGCGGGAACCCCATAGTTGAAACGGCGTTAACAAAGCTTCCTCAGCACCCCAAGCTTAGGAGGGCGTCATTCTGATCGGGTAGTTTGGAGAGAGTAGAAGTGTCATTGTGATCGCGGATACTGAAGTGTTATATCAGTAACAGTATATGATTTCAAACAAGTGTTTCAGTTGTGCAGTTGGATAAAATAACTGTTCCAGAGTTAATTGCAGATTATATTATTGCAAAGTTTACTATCAACATATAGAGACGGTGATAATTAGCCGCAGTGTAGCAAGTGCAGGAGAGACGTGCCATTGTCTCACATTTTCGTGTCGGTCGCGTTTCGCGAGGAACTCTCGATCCGTACCGCGTGCCCCTCTCAAAAACTGTGTATATATACCCTTTTGAATTATTAATGTGTCAGTGTGCTTGGCTGAATTTGTAACCAAGGTTTGTTCGGCACTTATAGAAGTGAGCGGTGAAGAGATATTCATCCAAAGCTTTCTGTGTTCCAGTGTTAAACAACTTTTCAGCAAGAAGATGGCTTCGCCTATGGAAGAAGGAAGTGCATTTCCACGTGTTAAAGCTGTAATCGACATGAAGTAAATCCCTAATATAGCAGAGATGTGAGCTGCTACCATGTATCCAGAGAGTCGCCACAAATTAAGATAAGACGCATGTGTTAATTATGGAATATTATATGGGTTATGTTAAAATACTAGTGCAGTTTAGAATATAGATTTTATTTAATGGAAAGTAAGCCTGACGGCATGTGTTTGATTCACTTTGATATTGTTGTATATACTGATAAGAGAGTAATGCATGTTCTTTTTAATTTTATTTTGATTTATGACTAGATAATTGGGATAATGAGGGATTTGTTAGGATTAGATTGTTGTTCATTTATGCATGTTTATTTAGTGTAGAATATTCCGAGTTTTCCTTTAAAATAGTGCTAGGAGGATTAGATTGACAAGTTCATCCAAGTTCAAAGTTAAATACTTACTACGTCATTTCATTTTGATCATTAAGAGAGACAGTTATAGCTAATTGCATGACGCATGGCATTTCAGAAGCTGTACGTAAGGAGCTGCATAACGACGTTGAAAGAATAGGATCTTCGAATTTAGGTTGGAATCTGTTTTTTTCCCAATGATTTGCACAGGAAACGAACCGGGTCTCATAATGTAGAAAGCTAATGTGGTTCATAAGAGATATGAGAAATAAGATTGCATGCGGAATGATAAAGTGATTATGCAGGCCGATTGCATGCCTGATATGTAAAAGAATAATGTGCAGTGGACATGTACCTGCCAATTGTCTTCTGAGAGTATATTGTTATCAGAATTGACGGAATTCATTCCAGACCAAGGAGTCTGATGTGTGCTAATTTGTAAAAGCATGCTAGGAAGGAATGATTATACGTGAGTTTCCGTATAGCCGACGAAAGACGTTATCTCATTGTAAGCTGATATATTGGCCGTGTTTTTATTAGACGGCGCGAATGAGATGATATTTCCGTGTCACAGTCTTGGGAGACAGAAACCAAGCCTTAGTACAGTGTTGAGTTCAACATTTCCTTTCAGCTCACAGCCCACCCGGAAATACATGACGTATGACCGCGCCGTTGAGCGCTCAAATGCAGCAGAAGGAGGCAATGTTGCCCATAGCTTTCTACATACTATTGATGGTTATTTATATATTTTTCCCTTACAGGTTGATGTTTTATACTGTTACATGTTGTTTGAATACCTTGTCTCGTTGTTTTAATGGGGAACAGCCCGAGTGCTGAGTTTTATTGATGGTCAATCTAGTTCTCACTAGATCCTTTGTGGTGAACCGCGATTCACGTAGAATCTGTGTAGTATGTAAGACTTTCTCTCTTTATTCGATGTAAATAGATGTGTTTAGTGTTGCTTATTTGATTTGTTGTAAATATAGCGTAGGAAATGCCACTAGTATTTTACATAATTCAGATCATATACCATTGCGTCTTAGTTTTTCTTTTTCATCGTAACTTTTCTTTATATCGTAATTTTCTTTAACGATAAAATTTTGGCGACTCTCGATTTAAATTAAATTCGTAACCCGTATCGTTGCGATATTTTCTAGTGTGACTCCATGCGAAATAACTACATATCAGTGTATGCGTATACTTATTACCATATCACATGAACTATAGACAAAAAAGAAGAAGATCATTTCTGAAAGTATGCACGTATTCAATGTTGTGCTTGATACTTTATTCACTTTGTTTCTTTAAATAATTAACGTTGTCAATGTCCAGCTATTTCTGTTATTTTGAGATTTTATAATGCTATTTTATTATTTGGTTTATTTGATTTCAAGTAGAATGATTCGGGGATATTTATGAATAAATTCATCCTACCCCATATGATTGTTTCTCATTCGAGTTATACCTCCATTTTCCTGTCATTTACTTATATTTAAGTGTAGAAATTCGACCTTTATCCTGACCCAATTGACGACCAACCCACTCTCTGCCCAACCCTGAGTTAGTCGGATGTTCATACAGGAATGGAGGCATCGTCCTAGAGGGTATTTACCCCTGGGTACGGTACAGTTATGTTGTGAGAAAAGGCCATTGAATAGACGGGTGACATACTTTTACGTTGTCATACGAATAAAGTGATTAAACGTGCTTAACTTGGTAGTTCACTCGGTACAACCGGGTGATAACGTCACAACTGCTCCGCTTCGCACCGCTCCGTTTCCACCAGTAATTCACACCTCTACAAACACGACAGAAGATGCGCATAGAGATGCGCATGCCCCGTTGAACCTTGGTGCGCGACGTAGTGTGCGGTACGTTACAGAGTTCGGAACGCATGTCTGTATCCGCCTTAAGGCATTACAGCTTCCACGCACTGTTAACTGGCAGCACTAGACTCCAAACCGAAATTGCGTATATGTGAAATCGCGAATAACGAATCTCCGTATAACGGGGGTTACCTGTATACAGTTTTAACGTACCTAGTGTAGCTCTGTCGATTCGCACGATTAAATGTGTCTCTTGTATTATCACTAATCACATTTTGGCATGTTTAATGTGAAGTATCCACAAACACACACACAAAATGCTGTCAGTTGGTACACTTATTTATTTAGAAAACTTTATGTACACATTACACATTAAACACGCATACAACGTAATTAACTACCGTTACACCAAACTTCATATTTAGAATGTACTCATCCAAGAGCAGGTTTTGATACGCATATCATTTAAAATCACTTAATAGACTGGGGATTTATATGATGAACAGAAGAGGATTTTTATTTTTATATTACACTATTGATTATATCTCGGCCAAACTTAATATCTACAGTCTACTCATCAAGGATCAGGCTTCAATATGCATATCATTTAAAATCACTTGAATACACTGGGAGTTTATATGAAGACCAGAAGATTACTTTTCAATTTTCTTTTATGCTATTGATTACATGTAAAATATGTAGACTATATATGAAACGCCCTCTCATTTTAAATAATTGTTGTACATAATTTTGCTTACTCTTCAAATGACGAAGAAAATTACTATTTTCTACGGGCTTCATGCAGCCAATGACAGACACCCGCCCAGACCTACAGTTATTTGAATGATACATAACAGGAGAAAATCAGAGGGTGCATCATATTTCTCTCGGCTTTATAATTACCCCCAACTAATATATATGAACACCGAGGTAACATGACGTAGAACGTTTCCCTTTGGTGTCTGTCTGTCTGTCTGTCTGTCTGGCTGTATGTCTGCTGGTTATCTATCGAGTTTTATATTCCTAAAAGTGGAAAACTCTGCCTATTTCAACCAAACTACGTCTTTGTATTCTACTCACTCAGGTTGTGTTATCAGGTGCATTTCATATCTTGGTTATCACATGGAGTTGGTATTTATGACAATATTGTTCTAAAATGTTTTCGTTAACATTAGGTCTATCAAAAGACTGTATACAGCAAATGTTAAAGAATATGTTATTTCCGTTCCTTTATGCCATGTACGTATTTATCGTACGACGGAGAAGAACGCAGATGATTACGAAAAATTGAATTTTAGTCCAAGTCCCGTGGGTCATGTCGTGCATGTCACTTCATGGCGTGTAACGGAAAAAACTAAAGAGCCATTTTATTACTTTTTGATAGGACAGATATTAAGGGAGGTATCATCAATATCAGAGTGCCACGCCAGTGGTCACAACCTGAGAACCACGGAGAATTTCGCACAACTTCCGACCAGGAACTGTACCGTACAATAAATTCTCTCTTGACGTTGTTCCACTTCATCATATTCCACGTTACTGCCACGCGCTTTCGTACAAAAATATCATTTTAACACGTCGCATTAAACGTGTGAACAGAGCCATGTTACTTCTGAAGGTATCACTGCAAATTCCCGTGAGAAGCACTAAACACGAATCATCACCCCATTCCAGCCAATAACTTCGTAAATGACCGACCATACGGCAAATGTTCATAGGACGTTTTGTGTTGTGTTGGGGGTGTATCGACTCCTCTCCTCGATTACTTCCCACATGCTGGGAACACTCTCTACAGGGTGTTACAAAAGTCTCATTAACCCCACCTAACTGAGTACTACATGCTTTTTCTTGTTGCAGGTGATATTGGTTCGTGAGAATAATGAACGAAGAATCTAATTACACTCTGTCATGAGACATGGGCTCAGGAACGACCTCAAACTGGAAAACTTTGAGAGAGATCCAAAATGATTTCACCGTTAGATTTAATACAGCTACACCAAAACCAACAGTATTGCGTGGGGAGAAGAAGCTGTTTGAAACTGGATCCTTGAGATACAGATTGCGCTCTGGAGAACCAACAACAAGAATAGAAGTTGCCGCATCAGTGGAACGGTCACAGAAAAAGTCAATACGCAGGCGATCAGAGAAATTAAACGTACCACTAACGACATTGTGTGAAGTGAATAAGAGATAGAATCTACCTAGCAGAACCTAGTGTCTAGCCTTAGCATCAACTAATTTTGAGGTGAATGTACAGAAACTAAGTCTAGGAAGTTGTATTCTCTATACTCGGAGACAAGTAAGATACATCTTGGTTTCCGTTTGAAAAAAATTTTGTTGTGACCGGTCAACAATACTTCCCCTCCTCTCTCTCATCTGTCCCTCGTCATCTGATACAGCACAGCCGCAAGGTTAGTACCATGAAACTGTACAATCAAAACTGTAACTCACTAGCACATATTAAAGAAACTCACATACTACTCACATACAGTATTACTGCACACATTTTTAGCGAGACTGGCGGTCATGTTTACTAACCTTGGCGGTGGGTAACTGGCTGACGTCATAACCGACCGTAGCCGGAGCTCTCTGAACGCACAGCCGGTAGTTGAATAGTACACGTGGCTGGAATAACGCACAACGTGCACATTCAAAACTGGCGCATGTCGTCCAGTGAAGGTAAAGATTGTGATAAAAGCTATGGAAACAAACAAATATTCCTATATTATCATTAGAACATATTGTTGTAGGTACTCTAGTGTAGTGCAAAAAGAAAAGAATGCATCGGAGAGCATTGCGGAACAATACCACCATGCAACGTTAGTGTCCCTCAGTTGAATAGATTATTCATGAATATGAAGAGACAGACATAAAGGCAACCGACAATAAACCAATTAAGGTAAAGGACTGGGAAAATATATTTTGTCATTGCTTTCCAAAGAAATACATCCTGCATTCAACAAAGTGCCAAGAAGTATTTCAGTAGGGGCCAAACAACATTCGGCAACCGAATCGATCAGTCCTGGTAATGAAAACGAACAAAGTGACGGTAATTTATTAGCGAATACGACCGTATCAACATCCAAAGATAAACTCATATGTTAGGCTTGGTGTGAAAAAGCTGATGTCGAATGAAAGCAACAAAACAAAAGACTTGCCACTGCCTCAGTTGCGAAGACTTGTGCTACTTCGGCAGTTGATATTGCAGGAAATTCGAATTGAAGAAGAGCTCGGGAAATTGCGTAGAACTTTGGTGGATAGCTCAACTGAAACCATTGCTTTACCTTATATCAATTGTAGATTGTACTGTATTTCTTGCTTGGATTGTAATTGTATTGTTCACCACTATCAATGACCATGTAAAATAAAATGAAAATAAAACTGAGCTCTGTATAGAAAGACGTGCACAAAGCGAGACATCCGTGCGATGTAAGTGAACAGGGCGTAGAAAGCCATGCACAAGGCGGCATAGTGCCTGTTATGTGCCAACGTTCGTGATGTCATTAAACTTTAACGTCGTGAAATTGGAAGGGTGCCTTTTTAAAGTCTGATTCTTGAATTGTTATTTAATTTATTATTTTCCTTTTTTCAGTGTTTTATTTTAATATTTGTTTATTGCACTTTTTCGAACTAAAATTTAACATTTTATTTGGTTACTATTAATTTATAAACAGTTTATATTATTTATTCTAATACTTTAATTACCAAGGACTATGTAAAAATGCAAAATATAAGTAAAATACAGAAGACTATATAAAATCTAACATGTCCTGGCACTTCTATTCACCACGAAATGTAGTCGCGTTGTTCTCGTGTTGTCCACCAACAGGTTCTTCCAAGTCATACTCACACGGGTCATTCAGGCACACGTGACAATTAATTTGGGGATTCTTTCCAGGGCAACTCGGACTCAATTTCCAAGTATCGGAAACCATTGTTTTAACTGACCAAAGGTTCTCTCCACTATTGCTCTCTCTTTGGCATGAGCCAAGTCGAAACGGCGTTAAATAGAATTTTCTTCTGGTGTAAACGGAGTGATACCGTAAGCCAAGGAGATATTCACTCCATAGTAAGCATTACCACTGGACTGAGAAATGATGCTCCTAACTGGGCTACGTCTCCATATCCTAGCAATGTGCACTATGCGGTTATGCTTGTAAATTTTTCATCGGCATTAACAGTAGCTTGCACATTGATAATGAATGACACACCCTTTCCTATTTATGTACTCATCGCCGTGTACAAGTGATTTCTTTATTATTTTCTGTTTGTGTGCAGTCCAATGCGCCTACGACGGATTGCAGATGGAAAGTAGTTTGCCAGTGTAACTCGGCATTGTTAATTTCCTGCATTGTGGAAGGAACACGATGCATAACAAAGACAAATTAAGTGGAATCTACTTTTAATTTACACCAAAATGGAGATGTATCCAGTCTGCGGGAGAAAGCAAGATACATCAAAGTGCAGTACGTTCTAGTCTTTTTATTCACATGAAACATAAATATATCTCAAAAATGTTGAACTAGTTGTTGTTCACTTCACTTATTACAGCGACACATGTGGAAGGACTCACGCCTAAAACCGTTCATACCCTCATGTGGTATTGGGTGATCAACGTGACGCCTGTGTGTGGTTACTCGAGGTGTTCGACACAATCCCCAAATGTGGAAAAGTGACGTTCTCAGACGAGTGCGCCATCTACCGAAGTGCAAAAGACAGAAATATTTATTTCTGGTCTAAGGAGAAACCTCAATATCTTTGAGGAATTGGAAATGAACCCACCTCATGTGATGATATGGGCTGCACTGTCTGCCACACATTTTGTTAATCCATATTTTTTGAAGACCCCGAGACTCATGATACAGAGTCAATGGACCAGGTAACTTATTTCGCCATGCTACGTGACAGGTTTGTACCGCAATTGGAGCGTTTGGGACTTTTTGCTTGAATCTGGTTCCAATACGATGGGGGGCCAGCAATACGTGTAAGGGGATACCTTACCGATGTGTTCAGAGGCAGATGGAATGGAAGACGATCACCAACGTTACCGGCACCTCTCAAATGGTTACCCCTAAATCCCGATCTGACATCCTGTGATAATATGTTATAGGGACTCATCAAACGGAAAGTCGTTATCAGACAACAAACGCTGTTCGGAATGCATTTGCTTCCGTCTCGCCGGCAATGATGTGATGAATTTCACATCACACCTGGAGAAATAGTGTACACACACATAACTTGGTGGTTACCTGTACACCGTCCTCTCATCATGCTGCTGAAAGAAAACTTCACATAATCTCTCCAATGTAATGGGACTTTAAGAACACCCCGTCATAAAGGAACACCTCTCTTAATCATCACAGCAAAAAATTTGCTTCATCTATTCTTCACCGAGCTCGATAGCTGCAGTCGCTTAAGTGCGGCCAGTATCCAGTATTCGGGAGATAGTAGGTTCGAACCCCACTGTCGGCAGCCCTGAAAATGGTTTTGCGTGGTTTCCCATTTTCACACCAGACAAATGCTGGGGCTGTATCTTAATTAAGGCCACGGCCGCTTCCTTCCCACTCCTAGCCCTTTCCTGTCCCATCGTCGCCATGAGACCTATCTGTGTCGGTGCGACGTAAAGCAACTAGCAAAAAAAAAAAAAAAAAAACTAGCATCTATTCTTCTTCATCTTCTACCGTTTTTCCCATATCTGTTGGGTCGCGGGTGCGAACTATGTAGCACATATGGACTCGGCCCCGTTTTATGGCCGAATGTCCTTCCTGACGCCAACCCTATATGGAGGGATGTGATCACTATTGCGTGTTTCCGTGATGGTTGGTAGAGAACAGTGTTGGGACAAACACAAACACCCAGTCCCCGAGCCAGACGAATCAATCGGACGCGATTAAAATCCCCGACCCGGCCGTGAATCGAACCTCAGACCCTCTAAACCGAAGGCCTCAATGCTGACCATTCAGCCAATGAGTTAAACATTGCTTTACCTACTATAAATCACTGAATTCTATTTTCTAGAAATTTAGCCATTCGTTCAATCACACTTTTGTCTAGTGTAATTACCCTCAGTTTCATGAGTAGTCTCCCGCGGTCTACTCTGTCAGAAGCCTTGGATAGGTCAATAGTGACACAGTCCATCTAACCTCCTGAATCTAAATGGGAGATTGAAAACAATAAGTCATCCACTCAGGGTACTTCGAAGCTGTAATTGGACAGTCAAATAAAAAATGAAGTGAGAAATAAGAAAAGTAACAGCTTTACTTTATGTGAGTGAAATTTTAATGCCGTAAGTTGACCACTGAAAAATAAGACAGTGGAAATAATTGCACTTTGAAACACAATATTATGTATCCTAATGATGCCTTCTCATAGAATAAAACAGTACATTCCCAGGGCGAAATTCCAGAGCTCCGGTGTCTCTTGAAATCTATAACAGCGTAAGGGACGTTAAATACACAACATTAATGAATCAATTTACCAAAATACTAAATTAGTTTAATTACAAATAATAGAACAAATGAGAAGAGATACCACACTAACACCGGTTTTTTTCACAGAATATTCACAGAACTGTAGGAGCTCAGCCCCCTGAAACGAAAAGACAACAATAATTAAAATGAAAATCCACACCTTGCTTCCAGTTTCAACTGAGACGGTAATTTGAATGAATTGATTTGGTTCGGTATTTGTGTATTTAGGTACACACCTCCTGATCCACACACAACACACCACTGTTGAATAAATCCCTGCAGAAAGGTTTGGTGTCGAGAAGGGCATCTGGCCGTTAAACTAGGTAGGTCCACGTGTGCGAAAGAGCTCAAAACCGCGACCAGGCCAGGATGTAGCTAAAGGAGAAGAAGAAACAGCAGCATAAGAAGAGGATTGCAATTCCTACAATTCCTATCCTTTCTGCTAGATGGGGCTTCATTCATTCCATTTCTGCATTCGTGAGATAATGGGTTCGAGCCCCACTGTGGCAGCCCTGAAGAAGGTTTTCCATGTTTTCACATTTTCACACCAGGCAAATGCTGGGACAGTTCCATAATTAAAGTCCCGGCCACTTCCTTCCCACTCACAGCCCTTTCCTATCCCATCGTTGCCATAAAACCTTTCTGTGTTGGTGCAACGTAAAGCAGATTGTAAAAAAAGAAGAAGAAGAAAAGTAGGCTGGGCTGAGGTGGTGACCTTCTGAGTCCTATCTGGTGAGTTCAATCCCGGTTAAATCCGTTATTAGGCCTATCTGAAGGTGCTTGAATACGCCTGAATAAAGTTCTGTGGGACAGAATTTCGACACCTCCGCGTCTCAGAAACCGTAAAACCTATAACATTTTTATTAATTAAGAAGAGTCTTCATTGTCTAGCCAGCCCCGCGGTGTAGAGGTAGCATGTCTGCCTCTTACCTGGAGACCGCGGGTTCGCTTCCCGGCCAGTTTGGGGATATTTACCTGGATCTCAAGGCTGGTTCGAGGTCCACTCAGCCTACGTGATTACATTTGAGGAGCTATCTGACGGTGAGATGGCGGCCCCGGTCTAGGAGGCCTGGAATAGCGGCCCGGAGAATTCGCCGTGCTGACCACACAATACTTCGTAATCTGCAGGCCTTCGAGCTGAGCAGCGGTCGCCCTTCGAGGCTGTTGCGCCGTGGGCTTTGATTTGGTATAGTTAATTGCCTAACAATTTGCTATAAATTTTAAAAGACTATGATGTGCTCCACGTTTCTTTAACGTTCCAGTAAACCTACTGACACGAGACTCTGGCATATAAGCACAATTGTCTGTGCCAAGATTCGATCCCACGACCAGGAGCACAGACTGCGAGCAGTTGGCTGTGTCGGAACTCTTGGAGCGTGGAAGACGAACACCTAACTACTGTAGCTACACTCTGCAACCACCTAGCAGCCAAAAGGCCCACGAAGCTGCGACCTGGTGTAGAACTGCCGTCGTACTACACCCTTTACAGTACCGCACAGGATTGCCAATTTCCTGGGAAGAAGCACTACATCCTCCAACGTCAATAATGCGACATCCGTCGAAGTAGCTGGGTAGACCGTATGGGTCTCTTCCTTGCTAATGTGGTAGCCTTGACCAAACACTGGATATCCCACCTCTACCGCCTCAAGGGCGGGGTCCTGGATCGTGAGACATTGGGTCGGGGGATACAACTGGGGAGAATGACCAGTACTTCGCCCAGACGGCCTCACCTGCTATGCTGAAGAGGGGCCTTTGTGGGGGATGGGAAGATTGGAAAGGATAAGCAAGGAAGAGGTAAAGAAGCGGCCGTGGCCTTAAGTTAGGTACCATCTCGGCATTTGCCTGGAGGAGAAACGGGAAACCACGGAAAGCCACGGAGAAACCCTTCCAGGATGGCTGAGGTGGGAATCGAACCCACCTCTATTCAGTTGACCGCCCGAGGCTGAGTGGACCTCGTTCCAGCCCTCGTACCACTTTTTAAATTTCGTGGCAGAGCCGGGAATCGAACCCGGGCGCCCGGGGGTGGCAGCTAATCACACTAACCACTACACCACATTGCCGGCACACGAATTACTTATTGTCGCCGGAAATCTATCAGATACACAGCTCATCACACTTTTGTGCATTCAAGAACCATATACTCGAAATAATGCTGTTAAGGGACTATTAACAAATTTGAACTTTCATTCTGCTGATCCGTCGGAGCACAGAGTAAGAGCTGCAATAGCTACAGACTACCTTAATGTTTTGAAGTTGGTATAGTTCTGTTGCCATGACTGTGTAGTAGTGTTTGTGAGTTGGCGGAGTACAACCCTATATGTGTGTAATGTACAGGATGAACAAAATATGCTGCACGTGGAGGTCAGCATGCGGTTCCTCGTCGAAATTCACGACAAAAGTTTATCTTACAAAACCTAGTCCCACCAACAGGTTTAATAGAAATGCGAGTTAAGAAATGAGGCTCTGGCAACGCTGTAACGGCGTGCTGCGTGGCCAAGCACGGTCGCTGCTGGAGCTGTCTTATTAGCTCAGTGAGACGAGGCAATGCATTTTGTGCGAACCCCCCGTTGTTCGAGTCGCGATCGCGCCAATTTTTTCTCATTTTATGTACCAAATTGTATCCAATGTACACCTCCACTATGCATTACACTGGGTTCTGTCTTACCGTTACAGTTGCCTTTATTTAAACATTCAAACATAACATGAACTTCTTACAGACGGAAACGACCACTTTGTTTCGTCCGTGGCACAAATAAAGCCAATACGTAGAACATACTAGTGGATACAGTAACATCGTCTCTATCCAATGCGGTGCAAGGAAACACAATACAGTACCGTACAGTAGGTAGGCTACACTGGATTGCCCATTATGCTACGCACAATAATTCCATAGTGTACGTGTGACGTCCAGTCTTATCTTCACAGGGCCGGTACGTACACTTACGACCAACGTTCACTTTACAGCAGATGTTCAAAGCGACCACCTTGCATTTGCAAACACTTCGCCACTCCCTGGAGCATACTTTGCCGGACCCTACGCAACACACCTGCATCCACCATTGCAGACGCAGCAAGCACGCGAGCTATTAGGTCTTGTAGTCCATGGGTGGAGTACTATAAATATGTTCTTTTAAGTGTCCCCACAAATAAAAATCTAGTGGGGAACGTGGATACCACGACCTCCACGACCAATCCACTTCCCTGGAAACGCTTCATTTAACCAATTACGCACAGTCATTCCGAAGTGTGGCAGTGCATCATCATGCTGAAACCATAACGGTCGCCGAACACCAAGTGGAAAGTTTTCTAAAGCGTCAGTCAAAGTATTGCCCAGAAACGTACGATAGTGGGGCGCATTCAACTTGTGCGGCAATAGGCAAGGGCCTAAAAGCACTCCTCCCACGATTCCAGCCCAAAGGTTCATGCCAAAGCGTGCCTGAAAGCCACGTTCACGGGTGACATGTGGATTGTGGTCAGACCAATCATGGCTGTTGTAATGGTTGAAATCACCTTCCCGAGTGAAGCTACATTCGTCACTCCACATCACATTATTTATAAAATATTAGTTATTTTCAACTTACCGGGCGAGTTGGCCGTGCGCGTAGAGGCGCGCGGCTGTGAGCTTGCATCCGGGAGATAGTAGGTTCGAATCCCACTATCGGCAGCCCTGAAAATTGTTTTCCGTGGTTTCCCATTTTCACACGAGGCAAATGCTGGGGCTGTACCTTAATTAAGGCCACGGTCGCTTCCTGCCAACTCCTAGACATTTCCTATCCCATCGTCGCCATAAGACCTATATGTGTCGGTGCGACGTAAAGCCCCTAGCAAAAAAAATTAAAAATATTTTCAACTTGTTGCAAAAGTCATTCACAGAACTGTACTCGTTGAATGCGGGCTTCTGGCCGTTGGTGTTGAGTTAACGTGTAGTGATATGGATGCAGTTTTTCGTCGTGCAACACGTCAACTACCAGTGTTTGAGATACCTGCAACTGCCTCACAATATCACGGGTACTTCAACCGAGGTGATTGGTGAACGACTTCAAGAATGTCGTCCTCTGTTTGTGGAGTACGTCTGGTCCTTGGACGACCTCTGTCCACTACTTGTGGACGAAGATTACCGGTTTCCCGCAGGCGTTGCTCAAGACGACGAAAAACATTCCTATCGGGATGGCGCCTTTGAGGGTACCGTGCTGCATACTCACGAGCAGCAGCAGAAGCTTGGTTATCGGATGCACCCAACACTAAAAGCATATCGACGTATTCGCCGTTTGTGTACTCCATCAGGGAGCCGCCCTACATGTACGTACTTGACAGGACCAGTTATGGCTGTGCTCTGCTTAGTTAGTCGACTCATGCATTCAGTTGAATGGATCACACTATCATGTGTTCGACTATTGTCATGTGACAACAGGATGCCATGCTTACAAACGCAGTTAGACGATGGGAACTAGGGACCTGACGTCACACACACACACACACACACAAAAAGAAAGAACCTGACGTAGATTCGAGCCATATCTCCATGGTGCATGTGGGTTTGATAACCCAGCAGTCTACTCAGTGAGCTGCGATGAAGGGTACGGTAGAGCGGAATGATGCACGTTTTACTATTGCATTCCGATGCGCTGCAGGATGTGACAGTGTTGCCACCTTCTCTTTTTCCTCTTGTTTTCCAACAGCACCAGATCCGATTTGGCTATAGAAACTTTTGTTTTGCAATGGGATGAGGAATCGCATGCTGTTCTCCAAGTGCGGCATTTTTGTTCACCCTGTATACCTAGATCCAGATTGCGACTTTGACAATTCTCTGTGTAAATCGGATGTCATCTGTAAGTCACTAAACGGAAGTCGGTTACTGTTACTAGGCGAGCATGGGGGAGCCCTATTTAGATGAAGAGGGAAAGAAGTTCCATGATTTTTGTTGTACACATCGTCTTCATATACTAAATGACGGTACTACTCCAACTTATCGCCGTGGTAACTCTGAGAACTTCACTGATATCACCACCTGCAGTGTTAGGCGCTTTCCATTTGTTTCTGATTGGATTAACAAAAAACAAACGACTGATCATGGGCAAAATAAAAACGAAATTAGTAATACAAGAAGTCCTGTTATTCCTGCAAATGTTTATCATACACGTAAAAACAAAACTCAAAATGTGAAGTGGCTGCATTTTGAATTATCTGCCAAACTAGTTCTCCAAAATTCAATTGAGAAATTGGAGGCTATCTGAACTGCACAAGAGTTAAATAACTTTGCGCAAGATGTCACAAACATATTATAAATCTGTGCAACTCCCACCTTCCTAAACATTCACACAACCACCAAAAGAACTACTGGTGGACACCTCAACTTACACGACTCCGAAATCGCCTTTTAGCAGCTCAGAGAAGATTGCAAAAGATGAACATGTGATACTCTCAAGCTCGCATATGAAGCATCGTAGAAACATATCAGAGAACATTATTGAAAGACAATTATTCTAACTAAATTAAACAGCTAGAAACAGTTCTGTTCCTCGGAATCAACCAGAAATCCCTGGAGGAAAATTTATGAAGTATGTAGAAAACCAGGTCACCTCAACACTACTCTGCATACTATTGATACTGGCATTGGATTCGCAAGAAAACCATTAGAAACTGCAAATACTCTAGTAGAGACATTTTTCCCCATAGACGAAGCCGATAATGAAAGGCAGACTGCCCTTCGAAAGGAAACCATGCTTGCACCAGAAACAGAAGATGAAAAGCCTTTTAGCATGAAAGAAGTTAACTATGTGATCTCGAAGTTAGATGATAAGAAAGCCTCAGGGATTGATGCCATATCTGCAAATATTGTGAAGCATATTCATAGTGCCTGTCCTGATTTGTTCTTCAAATTGTTCAGTAAATGTTTAGAACTCTGTGTTTTTCCAGACTGTCGGAAAGAGGCCACGGTAAAAGTGATCCCTAAACACGGAAAGGACAACTGTGACAATAACTGTAGATCGAGGATGCCCACAAGGCTCTGCTTGTAGCCCGGGTCTCTGGAACATGCTCTATGATCAAATTCTTCAACAGAAGATTCCAGATTATTGTACGCTAATTAATTTGCACTACGTTCAGTGTACGGCCGTTCGGGGGTGAGTCTTATAAACACTCATATTATTGAGTAGGGCCTAATAACTTTCGGCTTAGAATTATTATTAGCACTTTTATTATTCACAGTTTTCCTCACTGAACTGGTAAACGCAGTTTCTGTTTACATCTTAAAGAACTTTTTATACGTTTCCAACTCAAAGGCCTTTAAAAATTGAAGAATATAGTCAAATTCAAATTTTATTCAGCTGTTTCTTAGTCACGTTTATTTTAAGAAGGCTCCATGTGATAAATGCAGTTTAAGAACTAAAATTGAATTAATGTATAAGATGTTTTAAAATACAAGCTATTTTAATATTGTAGATTGCAAACCAATATTTTGAACTCGGCACTGTATGTCCACAAGATCATGAATCATCTTGATAATTTTTACTCAATATCCATTATATTTGACTCGCAAGTCTTCAACTTGCTGGAAAAGGAATAATAGTTAAACATTACCTTACAATTCAAAGGTTTTATCATGTGTCATTGTTTTAATGTAGACCTCATAAGGTTTTTTACCTTATGTACATAGGTTAACGTTTATCATGAGATTTATATAACTGCCTGTTTTCCAAGTAATTTTTTACAGCCGAGGATGATGCAAAAAAGCGTCGAAACTAGTTCTGAATAAATTTAGAATATTGTAATTACATCTAGTCAACATTATTGTTTTATTTAATAGGTGGACCCTATAAAGTTAAATCATTGTAATGTGGCACTATGTCACTAACAGGTAGTGTTTCTAGCTGCTTTATAATCTTCATGGTAACTGAATAATAATGTAACCCGTAGAAAAAAAAATTATATATATATATCAAACGAAACAACAAGTAACTGTCAGATTATGAATCGCCCTTGACGAGTAAAGTCCTGTACAGAATGGTGAAACAACGATATCCAAACGTTATGAAGAAGAAAACTAAAATAGTTGGATGGAAAAAAGTTGTAAAGGCTGCACTAATATCTACCCGAGGAGAATAAAATCCACGAGTAGCTATTATGAAGGCACTACGCACAGCAAGAGCGAGAATTTCTCCAAAGTGCAGAGCAATGTTTTGTAAACGTGCACGAATTATTTCTGTACCAAAAGGAGGAGGAATTCTTGCTGCGCTGTATGCTGGACTAGCAGCTTTGGGGTCGTTGCTGGGTGGTGCTAGTGTTGTAGTAAGACTGTTAAGACTGTAGAAGAAGCGAAGCATCAGTTGAAAGAGGGTGAACGTCATAACAAGACAATGGAGGCAATTGCATTACGTGGCAAAGGCGTACACATGAAGCTAGCGCCATAAAAAAGACTTGGCATCTACATATCTCCAAAACACGTCTACTGAATGTCCTGCCACATCAAGCTCTAACCCACGGAGAAGTTTTTTGTTTGCTAAACAACAAGGAATTCATTATTTTCGCGGTGTGTATATGCGCGATCAATTACCAGCACGTCCACATGAACGTGAGAGTGCTGTAATTAACTTACGAGGGAAGTACCCCAGCTCGAACGTCTAAAACCGACTGGAAGTGCGCTTAACGTACGAAGATATGTCTGTTCTACTACCCATCAAGGGCATTTATCTGTAAAGCCCCGCATTCGTGTACAATCAATGTTTGAAAGTTACGGCGTACAAAGATTGAAAAAACACAATTCGCAGTAGAAACTACCGTGCAACAGGCACTTCGGACCATTATAGTAATAAGAAACAGATGTGGTACAGTATCATCTGGCAAAAGGTTGAACACGTGCTTGGAACAATTACTCTTAACACATGCAGTACCGTGTTGACATAGTCATATTTCCCACATTAGAAGATACTGCGTTTTCATTTATTCGACGTCGAAGTGTACAGTAAATGTGGAGCTTCAATGGCGTGATTAAAACACAGCGGACTGGAACAGTATGCACACTTAACGAGGGCAACATATAGACATACTACATTATTTACATTGTTCCCGCATTCCAATAGTCCAAACTCAAATGCCACAGTGATAACAATATCAAACGAAGCAACAGGAACATACATATCATAACCTGCTCTTTGCCATACGTATGTTAACATAGATCTGTATCTCGGTGCTGATAGTTGGTTGTGGATGACAGAGTGAAGACGGATGATGAAGTATCAATCATGTAATGTGGCCTGCGTGGTATCTATTTGTAAACGTACAAAATCAACAAGACGTCTGACATAGAGCTTGTATTGCCTAAAAAATATACAGTCAGAGTTTGGCAGTATTTGGTTGTCATTGGTGGCAATATCTTTAATGTAATATCTCTATTTGGAAAACATTCTTCAATGACGCTGTAGTCTTTGTGTCCTGACCAGAAATTGCAAAGTAATAGACCTCTCTCAACAACATGTTCAGCGAGAATCGAATTAAAGAAGCTCTCCATATGTGCTTTAGTCCTTTTTCCACTTTTACTCGCTTCAACATGGATGTTCCGTGGACACATGGCTATCAGTTTCTTTCAACCTGCGGACCAAACGTTCCATCTCTTTCCTGCAAACAAATGTAAAGCTTGTTCGCTAATTTGCCATTCATGGACACAGCCACATCAATTGTGTAACTATGCGTAGAACTATGCGCAGACTGTACCAGACCAACTGTTGATTTTCCCGTCTGTTTGAAAGTGTTGCAGAAGACGTTAGTTCATAAAAAAATTGGCTCTGATCGCTATTCCACACGCATTCCTTCATTATATTCCCGTCTTCAATAAACATGTTCACGTCTGCCACAAATGTTTCTGCTGTTTGTATAATACCACTCTCTTCTTCAATCTCTTTGCGAGCCATGAACATAGTGATATGTCTGGAGGAAATATTATATTCGTCTTTGAAGGCCCTGACAAAATGCAACGAAGCTTTAAAATTGTTCAGAGAAACTGCTCTAGATGCCTCCAGAGCCTACGCTTGAATGTGCCAGTAGTGAACCACTGATCCTTTATCTCTAGCTCTGTCAAATTGTACTTTTACAGACATTTTTAAAGCCTTTAATTTTAATGTTTTGTTTCCCTTGAACAGACCTGGGTCTTGCCCTTTGCGCGTCACATAATCTAAAATTACCTTGCAGTTTGATTTCGACCAAATGCAACTATTCATTAGTATCTGATATAAATTGTAGCCGCGATTACAATAATCCTCATAAATGTTGTCCAATGTTCGGTGATCAATACTCCGTACCACTCTTGTTCGTACACGTTTTGGTGCTGAAGGAGCGAAATCACTGTCATGTGTAGTTCCTTCCGTTGCTGGATTGTCGGTACGGTTGGAACCCTCATACTCATGTGCTGTTTCTTCTATGTCACCGTTACTCTCCAATGTGTCGATATGTAGTTATATTACAGATCCATTGTATTTCTGCGTTATGATATCATATAACATACATGAAAATGGCCCATCCTCCACTCCACTTACATCTTCACTATCCAGTGTGTAGCGTCGGCGCCCTTTTCGCGCAGCAGCTTCACAACATTCACAGGGTTGATTGGCTTCCACCTACTCATGTCGGACGTTTGTGTGTGCACTATACTACGACACACTGCAACTGACTAACAGGCCTTGCGTTTACAGCTCCAATGCAGCGCAGCCTGTGCGCTGACTGTCAGATGGCGCTGGCGACCGAACACGTACTTTTACAGATGAATGGCCTTGGTAGCTAATGACATAGGCACAACTGTATACTTTAAGCCTACTTTCTGTCGGTTTTAGCCGTTCGAGCCGGGGTACTTCCCCCGTTAGACAACAGTCTGGACCTGGAACTCATTACGTTGCCTACGTCAAACCTAAATCTGAACTATGGTATTGCGATAGGTATGGAGACTTAACTCCTTCATTTGAGCCAATACATTATTTCGGAAGCAGTGCAGACGTTGTTTACATTACAAATAGTGTGCAAACATTCAATCAATACACGCATGTGCGGACCCAGACATTAGACAAAGAGCATCAGTGTGCACGTGATGACCAACGATGAAAGAATGTTCGCTGCGCGGAGAATGACCTGAAATAACCGTCTACTTTAATTCACCGATCGAACTCGTTCATCAGCCACATAGTCTTGGACTTGTGTCGTTTGAAAATTACAACGAAATGTATGATGTGCGTGATGGCGTAAACAAGTTCTATTACGATGAGTATGTGCTTATCGCTACCGTCAGGCAGTAATTCAGTAGACGATATTCATGACTACATTGAAAATACGTTAATTGATCAGTTTAGTGATGAGAGTTTTAGTAATAGTGATTACAAATTCACAGTTACTGTGAGCAAAATCACACATAAATGTGTTATTGAGTCTTCATTCAAGATTGACTTCAAATCACAACCTGATTCGATTGGACCATTGCTTGGATATTCACCAAGATAGCTTGAACCGAACGTACGTTATGAGTCTAATCAACCTATAACAGTCTTCGATGATCATCATGTAAACATCACTTGTAATATTATTACAGACTTCTGTAGTAATCAACAACCTTCACACGTCCTGCACGACTTTATTATTACAGAGGAAAGGGGTTATACTATTCGTGAGAAACCGTCAATAGTTCTTTATCATCCTGTGTCTGTAAAACACATTAGTAACATCACACTTCGGCTTGTGAAGAAACATAATGATCTTATTAATTTAGATCGGCTCACGTACGTAGCTTACAAACTTCATCTTAAACAAGTATGAAAAAATCTATAAAACACGATGTACATTCAGGATACATACTACATGTTTGCGAAGACTCAACGAGTTAACAGATTACCATAAGCAGATTTCCAAGATCTAGGTTATACGCTACTACAACAAAATGGAAGAAATGCTAGACTTCATGAACACAGTAGAAACTCATGAATGTGATGATGATGATGCTTGTTGTTTAAAGGGGCCTAACATCGAGGTCATCGGCCCTCATGAATGTGTAGTACGAAGTGAGCTTCATTCTTATCTACCGTCATTAAGCAGCAAGATGTATACACCGTACCACACGAAAGCTACTTCTATATTGAAGGACGCCTAGATAAGTCAGATGGAAGTGGACCAAGCACATCTCAACTAAATAACCATGGTCTAGTTTTTTCTCCTTCCTGAAGTGCGTTATGAAGTAAATAATGTGGAAATAGACAGATCGAAGAATGTTGGTATTACAAGTGCAATGAAACTCTACCCTTCTTATAGTGATGAGGAAAGTAATCTTTTACGGATGGCAGGATGGTGTCCGAAAGCTAATAACAACGGGATGATTAATCAGGACGGTAATTTTTCTGGTATGTTACCGTTAAAACATATTCTCGGCTTTGCAGGTTATTTTAGACGTATTATAATAAACGCAAAACAAGAGCTAATTCTGATCCGTGATCGAAGTGATTACAATTCTCTTAAAGCAGCAGAATCTTTAGTAGACATGAACATTACTCTTCATCGTATATTGTGGAGGATTCCACATGTAACATCGAGAAAAGCTTCGATAGCTCAAGATTGTAGAAAATGATATACCATTTCCTATACGGTTTCGTAGTTGGGTGATGCATGAGTATCCTTTGTTACCACCTACAAACAATCATAGCTAGGCTGTTAAAACGTCACGTTTTACTGAAAGGCCTTTGTATATTATTTGTGGATTTCAAACTCATCGTAAATTCAACCATGAAAAAGATAGCTCACAGTTTGGTCGCTCTAAATTAAGAAATATTAGACTCTATCTCAACGGAATTACGTATCCCTACGAAAACATGGATATGAACATTAATTTTGAGAAAAATAAATTTGGTTGCTCTATGACATGTTTTGTAAATTCCATTCATCGTATTATCAGAAAGAAGATCGTTCACAATTTTCGCCTGAAGATTTTAAGAATAAAGCACCAATTCTATTTATAGCCTGCTCTTTTCATGAAGAATCTATAAAAGAATATGCTATCGATATTCATTTCGATTTTGAAACACCTGGAGATATTCCTGCTAACACACCGCCTATTGTCTTATTATTCGTATAATTGATGTAATTTACCATCCACTAACGAAAGTTGTTACACGATTATAAATAAAGATAGTCATTCATCATGATCAATAGTGTGTGCTTCCACACCGTACACCATGGAACAGAAAGAAGAAAAAGACTACACGGTTTCAGAGGATCGTCTTGATAACAAACAAAACTGTGAATGTGCATCCTGTTCTCCTACCAGTGTAACTAATACGCAACATGTTATTTACCTCACTCAATTAAGTGAGGCTATTAAGACGTTCTATAAACATAGAACCTTATATCAGATACCAAAACATCTGATTCAATGTTTACCACCAGGATTCTTAACTACGTACGCCGTTCCTTTCGTAGATGCTTTCTGGGACATCCTTCCTCTCCACAGTAAGATGTCAGTCGATGTAACTTCATGCAGACCCTGTCGACGTCATTACAAGCATCGAGGTAAAAGTGGTTCGGATGATTGGGATGGACCTAATCCCAAGATTGTAAACTGAAGAGAGTGTACGGATGAACTTTTCCCCTTCTTTATAGTACCTGATAATAAGTCAGAAAGGAACTAAACACATGAATGACAACAAACTAAGAACTGCATAACTTCTTTGTGAAGCATAACGTGCATAGTAAAATATACTTTGAAAATTTAACTTCATAAACAATAAATATTTTGTGTAATTTGAATGTTGGAGGGGATTACAATTTTGGAAGCATGCTACCTCTTCACAGTAAGCTGATAAAGAGTACAGCAAACTTGTCGGCAGCATAACAAAGACTGTTGTATAATCGGTAGCAGTGTGTTCACTTTTGTAAATAATTACACAATAAATATTTCTTTAACATTAAAATGTTCTTCTTATTGCATTCTCTTTTCCTCCTCACACCTAAAGAAAATATTCTCACTTATAGCATCTATAAAGATTGCTAGAGAGTGACCTTGATAACGGACAAGTCCAAACATCCATAACCATTTTGACGTGATCGCTGCATGATAAAACAGTATGACCTTAGTACGGCACATGCCCAGTCCCGCTATTATAGAACTACACATAAAGTTCGTAATATGTATTTGATTCGCAGCTCTGTTACGAAATTTGAGAAGTGGTACAAGGCCTGGAACGAAGTCAAATCTGGCACAGGTGCTCAACTAAGTAGAGATGCGTTTTAGGAGGAGGAGGAGGAGGAGTATTTTATGTTATTTGCCCGTCGGATGGAGACGTAAAATCTTGAGCACACCTCTCGATGCTATTCGACAGGAGAAAGCTATGCGCCACTACCGGGTTTAACCCTCTCCCTTCCTACTATCATATATCATGTCGTTCATTTCATCTTATTATCTTCCCTGATGAGGTTGCCGTCAGTAAGGGCATCCGGTTAAAAAAATCCATCTTAACAGATTCATCTCATCACAAACCCAACACCGTAGAGGTAAAGATAAGCATGCATTTTTAAATAGCCCGAGCTTATTTTGTCACAGCTCTGTCACTACTCCAAGGGGGGACATGACAAGGAGCCTATGTGTGCGATTATGTTACCGTTCGTGATGAGATTTACGTCAGGAAGGGCATTCATTTATAAAAATATCCATGTTAACAGATTCATCTCAACATAAACCCAACACCGCAGAGTTAAAAGTAAGCATGCATTTTAAATCGCCCGCGCTTATTACGTCACAGCTCTGTCACTACTCCAAGGGGGGAGGAGAAGACAAAAAGCTTTTGTGTGAGGTTAGGTTATCGTTCGTGGTCAAGGTTAGGTTAACACACGTGTTAACCACACCTACAAGTCACCTCGCTAGTTCGGCTCCTCCAAGGGGAACCCGTCTGAGTTTAGGTTAGCGTTCCTCGTAGCGAGGTTAGATTAACACGTCATCCCCTCAACTACCAATTGGATTCATCAGGGGGCCCATCCGATTCGGCTCCTCCAAAGTGGCCCGTGAGATTAGCATTGCCCTCACACGTAAGGGTATGATGTTATAACCTCACTTAGCAGTCAAAAACTTTCCGACTCGGCTCCTCCAAGGGGCCCCGTCCGATTCGGCTCCTCCAAAGTCGCCCGTGAGGTTAGCATTGCTCTCGTACGTAGGGGCAGGACGTCATAACCTCACCTAGCAGTAAAAAAACACTGCAGGTTGGCCAGTGAGGTTAGCATTGCCCTCGTACGTATGTGTATGACGTCATGACTTCACCTAGGGGTCAAAAAGACCCCAGATCATTCCCCTGAGCAATTAGGCCCCCCGAATGGAGTCTGTGGGGCTAGGCTTGCTCTCGTACGCAAAATTATTGAACCATCTTAGCCATACTATTCAACTAGGTGTCAATGACCTCACGGTGAAACCGTCATATCCTTACTACTCAACTAGGGCTCAATGACCTCGTGGGAAAATGCTGACTCGGCGCTTAATGAGCGCCCATTGTTTTAGAGTACGCAATCTCCTACTACTGATGCTATCAAAGGTGCAGTCTCAGAGAATGCTGGTAGAGTGCACCATTGCTGAAGTACAGTGTGTCTGCCTGCTGTTAAAAGTACAATTACAGAGAATGAGTGCACCACTCCTGAGGTACAGTGTGTCTGGATGCTATCAAAGGTGTAATCACAGAGAACGCAGATAGAGTGCACCACTCCTGAGGTACAGTGTGTCTGGATGCTATCAAAGGTACAATCACAGAGAATGCCGGTAGAGTGCACCACTCCTGCTGAGGTACAGTGTGTCTGGATGCTATCAAATGTACAATCACAGAGAATGCCGGTAAAGTGCACCACTGCTGAGATACAGTGTGTCTGGATGCTATCAAATGTACAATCCCAGATAATGCCGGTAGAGTGCACTACTCCTGAGGTACAGTGTGTCTGGATGCTATCAAATGTACAATCCCAGATAATGCCGGTAGAGTGCACCACTCCTGAGGTACAGTGTGTCTGGATGCTATCAAAGGTGCAATCACAGAGAATGCCGGTAGAGTGCACCACTCCTGAGGTACAGTGTGTCTGGATGCTATCAAATGTGCAATCACAGAGAATGCCGGTAGAATGCACCACTCCTGCTGATGTACAGTGTGTCTGGATGCTATGAAAGGTACAATCACAGAGAATGCCGGTAGAGTGCACCACTCCTGAGGTACAGTGTGTCTGGATGCTATCAAAGGTACAATCACAGAGAATGCCGGTAGAGTGCACCACTCCTGCTGAGGTACAGTGTGTCTGGATGCTATCAAAGGTGCAATCACAGAGAATGCCGGTAAAGTGCACCACTGCTGAGGTACAGTGTGTCTGGATGCTATCAAAGGTACAATCCCAGATAATGCCGGTAGGGTGCACCACTCCTGAGGTACAGTGTGTCTGGATGCTATCAAAGGTACAATCACAGAGAATGCCGGTAGAGTGCACCACTCCTGAGGTACAGTGTGTCTGGATGCTATCAAAGGTACAATCACAGAGAATGCCGGTAGAGTGCACCACTCCTGATGTACAGTGTGTCTGGATGCTATCAAAGGTGCAATCACAGATAATGCCGGTAGAGTGCACCACTCCTGAGGTACAGTGTGTCTGGATGCTATCAAAGGTGCAATCACAGATAATGCCGGTAGAGTGCACCACTCCTGAGGTACAGTGTGTCTGGATGCTATCAAAGGTGCAATCACAGATAATGCCGGTAGAGTGCACCACTCCTGAGGTACAGTGTGCCTGGATGCTATCAAAGGTGCAATCACAGATAATGCCGGTAAAGTGCACCACTCCTGAGGTACAGTGTGTCTGGATGCTATCAAAGGTACAATCACAGAGAATGCCGGTAGAATGCACCACTGCTGCTGATGTACAGTGTATTTGGATGCTATGAAAGGTACAATCCCAGAGAATGCCGGTAGAGTGCACCACTCCTGAGGTACAGTGTGTCTGGATGCTATCAAAGGTACAATCACAGAGAATGCCGGTAGAGTGCACCACTCCTGATGTACAGTGTGTCTGGATGCTATCAAATGTACAATCACAGAGAATGCCGGTAGAGTGCACCACTCCTGAGGTACAGTGTGTCTGGATGCTATCAAATGTACAATCACAGAGAATGCCGGTAGAGTGCACCACTCCTGATGTACAGTGTGTCTGGATGCTATCAAAGGTGCAATCACAGAGAATGCCGGTAGAGTGCACCACTCCTGAGGTACAGTGTGTCTGGATGCTATCAAAGGTACAATCACAGAGAATGCCGGTAGAGTGCACCACTCCTGAGGTACAGTGTGTCTGGATGCTATCAAAGGTACAATCACAGAGAATGCCGGTAGAGTGCACCACTGCTGAGGTACAGTGTGTCTGGATGCTATCAAAGGTGCAATCACAGAGAATGCCGGTAGAGTGCACCACTCCTGAGGTACAGTGTGTCTGGATGCTATCAAAGGTACAGTCACAGAGAATGCCGGTAGAGTGCAGCACTCCTGAGGTACGGTGTGTCTGGATGCTATCAAAGGTGCAATCACAGAGAATGCCGGTAGAGTGCACCACTCCTGAGGTACAGTGTGTCTGGATGCTATCAAATGTACAATCACAGATAATGCCGGTAGAGTGCACCACTCCTGAGGTACAGTGTGTCTGGATGCTATCAAAGGTGCTAGTCATGATGCAATAGCGTTTTCGGGCCCTTTGAGAAAAGCCATGGCGAACTACCTCACTGTACTGCCATCAGGTTTTGGTTTCTTTCTAACTGCGTAACCTTCCGTCGTGATTTCTGAGGATCCAACTAGCCTGAGAGTGAGGTTGAGCTGTGGTCTCTTTGACAGATCAAATGCCAGGAGATATAATAAGAGATGACTGTTGGCTGCTACAGTGGGTTTACTGGTGTCTTTAGCTGCGAAATATTATTCCCAGTACTGGTGAGTCCATCCGTTCTGTACGACGTCAATCCTAGAACAATGTTTCCTTTGTGAATAAAGTTCATGTTAATACCGTGGTGGACAGAAAGAAGGTGCCGGCATGAATGGTGGATATACAAAAGTCGAAAGATTAATTTAAAACTTTAAAATTTGAGCTTTATTTCATTTTTCATTTTTCTCCTTTCTTTTCAAACTTTACACTTTGCTAAGCAAATAATAACATTCAGGTTCAAGGTCTAGCTCGTGAGCTTATGTAACAATATTAGATAAACGAGAATAATCAACTAACAACCAATGAACAACCTGAGCTTGAAGCTCCCTAATTACACATTTTTCATGAGCACTACTGCTCCTTTCAACCAACAGTCAAGGAGACGGATCTCCCAGTTTTTACATTAGTAGGAGGAGCGTCTTTACACTTTAGGAGACTATTCAAGTTCCAGGCCTATCAAAGGCACAAACTACATTTAACAGTATTCATTGTCTAATCGGCTCACCAGTCTGTTTTGCCTTCAAATGAAAAGAATAAAATTGACTTTTAACAGGCCGGGGTAGCAAGTACCCATTCTACGTGGCCTATGATATAAACAAAGGTCAACGTTACCGCTCAAAAATAAAAATGTTAGGAGGCGGACACTTGCAATCCTTGAAATTCACATGAAAATACTTAAAGCTCTATGTGGGCTTATGGCCCGACGTTACAGGGGCTAAGCCTATACTACGGAGATGACTAGATGGAGAGAAAGTTTAAAAAATGAAGAGATAGATTTGTTACAAAATCATAGTCACCTCAATATCAAGTTGAGAGGGAATACAAGAGGGTAACTCACTCTTTATTCCCTAAGTTCGGTTGAGTTCTTTAGACTTGTTTGAAATTTATATTTAAAGTTTGGAAACTTACATCATTGAGAAAATAAAAGAATTCTGGAGATGGACGAGGCAACCACCTCCTCCTCTGTGAGTACACTCTGAACCTCTAGACTGGAAGCGATCTCTAAGACAACATGGCCCGAAATGTCCCAGTTTTTACAGCGGAGAGGAAGGTTCCGGATTTCTCTGGACCAAAGCCTTAACACGCCCACAATTTCCATTGGACAATCCAATAAATACCAGAATTTTCTCATTGGTTAATTAAGAATGTGCAAATTTGCCTATTGGTTGAAATATAAGGTTGGCGGGAAGAGATATAACTGTTGATAACTGTCATGGTGACAAAAAGCTGTATTTTGAAAGATGTTTTGTACCATTTTATGCAATTTCGGAAAGCCTCAAGAAAAAGAGTGTTAGTATGTTACCGAAGGACAAAAGTCATGGTCTTTATTTTGATACTGTAGCATCTGTTTATTTTGTTTTGACTTGAAAAGTTTACCGAGTGTGATATTTAAAATTATCAATTTGGACTGAAGAAGATGATTGGACAAAATTATTACTATTATTAGGGTTTAAATTTAGGCCTATGAAGAACATGAACTCTAAAGAAGAATTACTGAACTAAATTGTATTGTCATTTTAAAATGTGTAAGTGTGTGTAACTAGAATTTGAAAAATTCAAAAGGGTCTTTATTTTTGAGACAGTTTCTGCTGAATGAAACTTTTATGTCGCAATTGAAATGTTCGAGTACATGTAAAAACCATTGTCATAAAAATGTAGAATTCTTATTGGTCACAATAAGAACTGTTTCAATTGGTTGGAATAACAACAACTTTAATTTGTGAATATGGAGATCCGGGGAAATTAACTGTCCCTATTGGTTACTTCGGTCCATTTCCGGCCTCCGCCGGCTTCGTGTGTGCGATGTGTGTGTTCTGGGTCTTTTCCATCGGACCGACCTAGCGAGCGCACACACTCGGGTTTAACCCCGTCTGGGGGTCCCCAGTCTCTCACGGTTTTTGCGTCCGATTTAATTTACATTCTTCATTGTGTTTAGGCCCTTTCTCATTTCATGTAACTTTTAGTGGTAATGTAAAAAATTGTTTTGCGTGTGGGAGTTTACTCTAGACAGCTGCATTCACCAAATTTAAGCATCAGTATGAGTTAGCTGTTAAGCTAGTCCGCAAGGTGTTGTTTTCGGAGGCAATCCTCTTTTCAGGCTCAGCACTTTGTAATTAAAAGTAAATGTAACTTTCTTTCTTGAATAGCGGTATTATACATCACATTAATTTTTGATTCTTTCGAGGATACCTCCATTCACTCTGTGTCAACTCCTACGTTAAAGTTTACTTCTTGTTGTCCGAAGACCTTGATTAGATTAGGGTTTTGGTTTTATAGTTTATTTAAATATCTTTTGATTTAAGTGTTCTGAATGGTCATCTACTATTGTTATTTATCTGCTTAGTTTCGATTTTGAAAACATTTTCACTTTGTTAATAATTAATTGTTTGAGGGTGATTATCAAGAACCTCTTCTTTCCCATAACGTTATACTTTCCCACGGACCTCATTAGGGCTCCTGCCACTTCCACGCCCTTTCCGTAATTGTCGTTTGAACTACCTGTAAGTAAAGTTTTGTCTCGCGTATGGTTTTTGAATTGCGTATGTTTGGTTTGGATGCTCATGCATTTATAAGTTTACCGCCTCATTCCTATCATTTTATGTTTTGCGATTTTAAAGCCACCGTAACATTGAAAATACTTAAAACTCTATGTGGGCTTATGGCCCGACGTTACCGGGGCTAAGCCTATACTACGTAGGTGACTAGATGGAGAGATCGTTTACAAAATTGAGAGATACATTTTAAGGTTATAAAATCATAGTCACCTCAATATCAGGTTGAGAGGGAATACAATAGTGTTCCTCACTCTTTATTCCCTAAGTTCGCTTGAGTTTTCTAGAATAGTTTGAAATTTACATTGAAAGTTTGAAACTTACATCGAGAAAGTAAAAGAATTCTGGAGATGGACGAGGCAGCCCCCACCTCCTCTGTGAATACACTCTGAACCTGTAGACTGGAAGCAATCACTAAGACAACATGGCCCAAAATATCCCAGCTTTATAGCGGAGAGGAAGGTTTGAGATTTCTCTGGATCGAAGCATTGACACACCCACAATTTCCATTGCACAACCCAATAAATATCAAAACTTTCTCATTGGTTAATTAAGAATGTGCAAATTTTCTCTATTGGTTGAAATATAAGGTTGGCGGGAAGAGATATAACTGTTGATAACCTTAGAACTACAAAAACAATCAATAAACAGTTCAGTTTAGGAAACCTTGCCACACAAAATAACTTCAAAAATTAATTGTTCATTCTCGCACCAGAGGCGCATCTAAGTTGATAGTAGAGACAACTGTCGAAAAACGTTCGAACTTCTTCCACTAGCAGTTTCAAGGTTTAAGGATTAGATGGCCTTCTACAAGGCGCTAGTTTTATATGCACGGGGCGGGTGTACCTCCGGTACAGAAAGTATTGCCTATTTTATTTCTTGTGAGATGACAATCATTTACTCACCTATGCTTTGGAGCGAGTTGGCCGCGTTGATAGGTTCGCGTAGCTGTGAGGTTGCATTCTGGAGATGGTGCATTCAAATCCTACCGAGGAGAGACCTGAAGATGGCTTTCCGTCGTTTCCCATTTTCATACCAGGCTGTACCATATTTAAAGCCACAGTCCCTACCTTCCCAATCCTAGCTCTTTACATTCTCGCATCGCGAAAACCTTCGATGAGTTTGTGCGACGTTAAACCAGTAACAATACAAAAGTTTTATATTTTTCGTACAATCCATATGATGCTTAGCTGATTAATTCAAGTATCAAACATACTCTTTTTGGGGCATCCTGAGTGAAGTGACCGCCTTGATGCATCCTTTCATGTCACATTCGTACGTATCTCTTGCATCCTACATCTATACTAATTTGTTTCTATTATTGTCCTAGACTAGGGTTTTTCTGATAAACTTTTCTCATGCAGGGAATTATTTCAGAAAATGCCGCAGTTTTGATTGAGAAAAGCACGACAAATTATTTAGGCTTGTACAGCGGAACTTCCCTATAACGGAAAGTGATGGTCATTATTAAGAAGTTTTCGCTATTCAGAAAAACGTAGAATGATCTAAGAACTAGTTTTCCACCACAAAATTGTATTGAACTATGTTTCACAGTAATAATGACTCTATGTATTGCACCTGTCCCCGGATTCTCAGGGCATCATTTAAGCAACTCTCTTTCACAAATAAATATTTGAATGGAATTCTTTGGACGAGAAACTTCGTAAATCAATTCCCGGGCGTCGAAGTCCCATCCTCCTTACTCTCACTGTCTCAACGGCTTAGCTCAAGATCATATGCGTCAATGGTCTGTTCGATAAAATGGTCACTAATTTAAACATATCGAAAGTAGGGTGTTCTATAACATGAGAGTAATACGCTAGACTACCCAATGAGAAGAATGTTTGTTCCCAATTTAAAAACATGAAATTTTATGAACTGATAGAATAATAGGATTAACTGTGCAGAAGAGAGTGTGCCATATTGTTACATACAAGGAATTTACATATATGGAGCAATGCCGTAATTTCCCTTTCAGTCCTTTATACTGCTGATTATCATTTAGCAATCTCTATCACTGATTAACACACACTTCTGATTATAACACGTCACACTATATAAGGGTGTATCTCTTTATTATCATCGGAAGCCGATGGCATCCGTTAGAGTAAGGTATGAAGTAAATACATATTTTTACACAAATAGATGACATTTCTTGTGAATCCCGCAGTACATTTCTAGATCATGGTTTTTGAAATAATGCATAAGATACAGTTACCCACACTTCTATACAGTGAAAATCACATCGCCGCCTCTCGAACTTAACGTTATTTGATCACACTAATTATCATATTACATCACCACCTATGCGTGTCTCCCCGGGGCGATGACACAGTGCATACCTGTACAACGTTGATGTTCTGTAGGCTAAATCTCCATAACATCGTAAAAAACAAAAATATATGGATACGACACACAAAGAAATAATCAACCACCTGAAAATACATCGAAATATACGACACTTCACACACATAAATACTTCTTGAGTCATGACACTTCCAGGTCTCTTGTTGTCGATCCTAGGTCATCAATGCCGTCCAGTATCGAACTCTTAGTCGCTGGGCTCCGGGGTGCAATTCTGAAAACCCTATATCGGTTTAATATGAATATAAAATGTGGTGGAACGAGTCGTCTATTGATCACAGAAACCTACAACGCTGATAGTAATCTCTGATTGGCATGTAGATCTTCAATACGGTGTTAAACAGAGAAGGACTTCCTGTGTGAACATTTCCATCCTTGATAGTCGAGCGCGTCCCTCTTAACCGGGCTCACATTCCTTCCCGATAGGGGGTTGTACCTCTCTCTCTCTCTCTCTCTCTCACTCTGCGCGGTAGCCTGCATTTATCAGCTGGAAGGATCACATTCATTTTCGTCCCCCAAAATATGTACTGTATTCGCTTCGTACGTCCTGTCCAGGCAAATCATTATTAATTGCTACCAAATTATCATTTCTTACTGACCTGCCCTATTCATCCTTACGATGATTATAATTCTTCTTCTTCTCCATATTCGATCTGTCATCATATACGTTATCACATACTCTGTTTCCTCTCCTTTCCACACACTCGTATCTCAGACCCAGGTTAATTGAGTATTAAGAAGATTTCTGAGCCAATAGGTAATGAAATTAACCAAGTTCTCCCGCGTAATTATATAAATCGCTGTTTCGCACCCGACCCCATTATCTTTCTTTCCTGTGGTCAGCATCCTTAGGATTACATGAGATATTTTTGGACGCATGCACGGAAATGGTAAAGCATTTAAGCAAATATATTGGGAATCTTATGAAGATCCTTACCTAATAATGAACTTGGAGTAAATTATGGTATCCGTTACATCAATTCCACTCTTAATAAAAACTGCTTCAACGACAAATAAACACTATAGGAGCTTATATACTAATTCATGCAGAGAAACCAAATCCCTAGAATAAATTAGTGATTATTACTAATCACGGAGGACAATTCAAATCAAATTTAAGTTAATAAAAGCTTTTCCCTTTCGAGACACGCATATAGCGTTCTCCAACATTTTACCTGTTTACCTTTTCGAAAAAATTACATATGCAAATTCTACATTTCGAGGAATCGTGTTATTTGTATGCATAATGTGATTTGTAGTGTACTTAACATTTCTGCTTGTAATCTTAATGTCATTCAGGGTTACATCATGGTTTTAAGCTGCCATTATGGCTGCCTCGTTAGCGTAGTGTCTTGGGTCTACCCTCTTCTGGGTCACGTACATGATATCCCGGTCTGCAACCGGCCGTGGGAAGTTCTAGATGGTCCCTGAATATCTCAGGCAAAAAGGCGCATTATGGTTGGTTCCTAATCCTGGAGATTCAGGCACACAGCGCGTTCTGGTCTGTCCATAGTGGGTTCGATGGACACTTACATCCTCATGGACGAACGGAAAATATGTTCAGTGGAATATTGTTTGCATGTATTCAAAATTACTTATCAAGGGTAGATCCACTCATTAACTCGAGCAGATTACCCGATCAGCGAATAAGTTACTGGAGATCGCTACTTCTTTTCCCCTTTATTCTCACACCGCACTAGTCAAGAATATAGTTTTTTCTATGTGAGCGCTACTTCTTTAACTAGACGGCACTCTCTGGCTAATCTAGCACTTCCCATTGTTTCGTCCCGTCCTTAAACAACTCTTCATGTGAGCCGTCACTGTTTGTTGACAGTCTACACTCCCATAATGTGCGAATATATGAATATGGAAGTTACAAGCACCTACACTCGCACACCACAATCCTGCTTTCATCCCGTACTTTCTGATTATATTCGACGTAGAACGGACTTCACTTGAACACTATTATTCAAATTTAAATAGTACACGCTATTCTTTAGCCGCACTGTATTACAGTGGCTGAGCACAATGGTTCACACTAACTGGTTACGTTTCACACGAACCAGTATAGACTGTGGTAGATTGAATCAGAATGGAATAATGAGTAGTGAGCCTGGTTTGGCAGTTTCTTATATTGTGACTCTGACTTGTCGCCTGGAGAGGTGGTAAGACACCCCTACTTGCGAAAATTTGGTCCGTTAATAATGACTTCTGAGAGTCGTGTGGGTAATCAAATTGTAACCCTTGAATTATTCTTTTCACTCATCTAGTTTGGTGTAGATCGCATCGTTGGATCGCTCGTAATCTCGCAGGCTTTCATCTATAATTTGGCGCTTTAGCTATTATATCGTGGGAGATCCACTCATTTCTGTCGCTCGGCTCGACCCTCAACATCTGTAAGCAATTACGCACATCTGCCTGCAGCGCGACATCACTGATACACTCGTTATGTATGATAACTTTTGGCATCAATAATTCACAAAAATTACTCCGATTCAGGTGAGTCCTTACCCGTAAATTTCCATAGCGTATATCCAAACTTTTATTATTATTATTTACAAATTAATACTGTGGGTTGGCACCAGTGAATATGCGGGGAAATTGCTGAGAGTTGCTGTTTCGTGCCTTAACACACCGTAATAGACTCCGCCCACTGACCTAAATATCCTTCAGCGTTTGGCCTGCTATCCGTTTTTTCTGTCCGCGAAGTGAGAGCGCTATATTCAAGGACTCGCTGTGCATAGCTCCTTTTCTCTTGGTGCGTGTAACTAGACTTGTGCTCTCCGAGATGGCGTAGCGCCACTCGTGTCCCGGTCTGGGCGAAAAAAGTTCATTATGACACTATAAAACGCAGAATGTTGCGGAAAACGGCGAAATGAAATGGCGTATGTCTTTTAGTGCCGGGAGTGTCCAAGGACATGTTCGGCCCGCCAGGTGCAGGTCTTTCGATTTGACTCCTGTAGGTGACCTACGCGTCATGATGAGGATGAAATGATGATGACACATACACCCAGCCCCTATGCCGGAGAAATTAACTAATGGTGGTTAAAATTCCCGACCCCGCCGGGAATCGAACCTGGAACCCCTGTGACCTAAGGCCAGCATGCTAAAAATTTAGCCATGAAGCCGGACGGAAAAAACGGCGAATAATATTAGATGGACCTCAAAACGTGCCTATGACGTGGTAATTAACGGTTACAGTATTGCACAGTAAACATACACAATATTTGTGAGACTTTACTTTTATGCACGTAAATATGTTGATTTTTTCCTGATTGTTTTGCTCTTGAACTTGGATTTACCTCACTTCTTTCTAAAAGTGTACTGTAAATTTTATTTACAAAACGTTCCCTTATTCTTGGTTATATTTAGTTGGTATGAATTAAATCTGTTTATCCTTTACGTACACATTGATAATTTATATTATTTCATTTAATATTAATCGTTTCCGTTCATCAAAGTACAGTACAGTAAGTACTTTGTTGAATAATGAGCTGCAACACTGAGGAAGAACACAATAATCATGTCTGACACCTCCAAATCATAAAAACTACTCCGCGACAATACACATTGCGCCCATTATACTGCCCTACTAAGCACAGAGGGGGTTACTGCTAAATTGCAACTTCTAAGATATTTAGACTTTTATATTTTATGCTGCTTGCAGCTTCACCAAAAGTGGTGTACAACTGTCGTATTTTTATACGATCTTTCTCTTTTTACATTGAATTGTGATGTAAATTAATTCACGTGAAAAACATACGACTTTCCAGTTTATGGTAAGTTATAAATATTCTAAATTCTAAGCAGAAGTGGTAACTACACCAAAAATAAACATTTCCACTAAAACTGTAAAATCTTATTAAAATTTTGAAACATAATAAATAACTGACATATTACAGTATTATGGAACAAAGTACACTGAGCCATTTCCAGCTCTTTATCATTTTGTATGATGCACAACCATTTAAACATATAATTTATCAAAGACTCTACATTTTTTCTTACTGTTTTTCACGCAGCCAGGTCTATTTTCGCTTCTTACGTATCAATTCCTCCCTTTCCTCACCGTTGTACTAAAATTGTCGTCTCTCCCCTTTTCTCCTTTACTGGTCATGCCACGCAGTACTTCATTTACATCATCTGTCAGTTGAACATATTCAGATTTGTCTGTTGTATTGACTGTGGGGCTAACTTCAACTCCAGCAAATTACTACTTCTGTGGTACGGGTTGGTGGTACTTCATTGACAAATTCCGTAATATATTCTTCTTCTATTTCAATATTGCTGTGAATATCTGTGTTAAAGCTCTGGATTATTATTTCTGCATTCCGGGTTAAATCACCCCATTCTTCATTTATTCTGTCTGCAAGTTTTAATGAGGTGCATTGTTAACTTGCGATTCCTCTTCATTAGAAGTTACCTCAGATATCAAGAGAACTAGATCTAAAATCTTCTGTCCCGTACTCATTCCGAAATAATAAAAATCAAAACATGGTTTAAATAAACTCCTATGTTCCATTATGCAATAACAGAAGCAATAAAGTTCAGGTTACTTGTTTAATATTGTTTACATAACTGGAAAGCTTTCCACGGATTGTAAAGAACGTCCTTCAAAATATTCACAAAAGCAGACTTATTTGAACAGTTAACACTCACTGCCGCTCGTAAACTCATCAACAATACTAACTAAACTCGGAGGGAAATGATGCATTATTCAGCCAAGAAAGCTGTAGTGTACAATCCGAAGCCAATTTTACTGTATCTACTGCAAATACATTTACCACTTCCGACACCATTTTTCCCTCTTATCTTTAAAAGCCTCTGCAACGTTTGACAGTGAAAAATGAGAGAACAGGATGACAAAAGAGACAAAACACCTTATTTTACGTCCTTCAGCGATTCGTCCTAGGATCTATATTACTTAACATTCATTTTAGTAACATATCGATAGCTCTTAAAACTGAAACTTTCAACCGTAGTAGATGGTGTACAGACTCTATCATTCAAAATCGAGTAATATGGATATAACTATTATTCTAATAAATTCTGATATTCAATATTTTAGTGACTATGCAGTATATTAAAAAACAATTAAAACTCCGGTGCGGGTGAAAACTCTCTATTCATTTAATCAACGAGATATACCTGCAATTATTTTCATCAAAAAATCATACCCTACCCTACTTCAGTGACTAAGGAATGATTATGGCTGAGGCACCAAATTGGATTGAAGATGTACTAAGCACATGAATAGGAATTTGCCTACCGTCACACCGTCTTATATCGACAATAGGATCAGTAAGGCATTAGAGTGGGAAGGAAGCAGCCGTGCTTTAATTAAGGTACATCCCCAGCATGGTATCAAAATGGGAAACCACGGAGAACCATCCTCAGGGCTTCCGACAGTGGGGTTCGAACCCACTATCACCCGAATACGAGCTGATAGCTACGTGACCGGAACCGAGCAGCCGCTTGCTCCGTGCACATGTAATAAGGTTCATAAATGCTTACTCCCTCTGAAACGGTACTATGATATATTTACGGCTCGACTACTAGTAGGCTACAAACTAGAGTAATTCACTCGGCGATACTACCAGTGACAGCGCGCTGACTGAAATAACCTACGACAGTAACAAGAAACTGGACCGGAGCCTGAACAGCTGCGTAAGATATATCTTTAGTCTGCGATACGATGCTCATATATCACTTTATTAGAGGGAGCTGTCGTGGCTTCGAGTGCAACAGTGCTGTGAACTTCACATGTTATCACTTCTACAGAAAATACTTTCCACTAACATTTTTTTTTTTTGCTAGGGGCTTTACGTCGTACCGACACAGATAGGTCTTATGGCGACGATGGGATAGGAAAGGCCTAGGAGTTGGAAGGAAGCGGCCGTGGCCTTAATTAAGGTACAGCCCCAGCATTTGCCTGGTGTGAAAATGGGAAACCACGGAAAACCATCTTCAGGGCTGCCGATAGTGGGATTCGAACCTACTATCTCCCGGATGCAAGCTCACAGCCGCGCGCCTCTACGCGCACGGCCAACTCGCCCGGTACTAACATTATTAAGCAGGGTTCTTTTTTTTTTTGCTATTTTGCTTTACGTCGCACCGGCACAGATAGGTCTTAAGGCCACGATGGGAGAGGAAAGGCTTAGGAATGGGAAGAAAGCGGCCGTAGCCTTAATTAAGGTACATCCCCAGCATTTGCCTGGTGTGAAAATGGGAAACCATGGAAAACCATCTTCAGGGTTGCCGACAGTGGGGTTCGATCCTATCTCCCGGATGCAAGCTCACAGCTGCGTGTCCCTAACCGCACTGGCAACTCGGCCGGTAAGTAGGATTCTTTACCTTTTTTCTTACCTCTCATAATACCATGACTACAACACAAAATTCGGCTCCTATCTTGCACCACACTGTTGATTACAACCACTCCTTCATGACTTCTGCGTCCAAGTGTTGGAATTCCCTACCTTCAAACATTAAATCGACGTCCACTCTCATCCTAAGTCGAATTTGGTTTACCGTGAGCGCTAACCCTTACTGAGTGGCGTAGGTGTTCCTAAAATAACTTACTTAATTTAAAATATATTACATCTGAATTTATAATGAAAAGTATGAAAATTAGTATTCATAAATGAAATACTCAGTCGTTGGACCTTGTACTCACACTTGGTTCTTACCTGATTACTTACACATACGTTATTTGAAGGGCGCCAGCTACAACTCAGTGCAGTAATAAGAGAATGAGATTCTTGAATATCTCTAGGGTGTGGGGTAATACGCTTACTTTTGACAACATACCATATAGGTTCTGGGAAAAGGAGATTGGCGTTCGGTTTCCCCATTAAATTTAAGGTTACGTAATTCAACTCTAGAAATGAAACGATAAATTAATTTGATAGCACAAAATATATTCTTGAAATAGTTTCAATAAAAATAGTAAGAACTGTTGCAATAAAACAGATGCGAATATGAAATTATGAGATTGCAACTGAAAGAAACAAGACATGAATTTGAATTCTTCTTGACCGTATATTTAACAATTATACATGAAATTTATCCCTCACTGGTTCACTTGACTGTACCTTCAACACTTTGAGTGTAATTACGACGTATTCCTTTGAGTTGGTGTTTTGCTGTAGGTGTTTCAAGCCTAATTTGGTGATGTATCATTTTTGTTTCACTGACGACTAAGTATCCATGTGACTGCTTCTTTTCCATCCACATGACTTCTTGGTAAATCTGTCCTATATGACTTCATGGCAAGTCTATCCCTGTAACTGAACTGACCGACTGAGGTCTCACCTTCAACTTGACTCCATCACTGTTCACCATCCACTTGACTAATAAATAATGACCGACTGAGGCCTCTCCATCCTGTTGACTCAATGACTGACGCTACAATATGCAGCCACCTTATATACACGTTAGTTGACACACCTACGCGATCTCCAGAAATAACTATGATCTACTCCCACCTCGCGACAAATGTTATATAGAATGTTGAAACCGCCGGTGGCACCCTAGGTATCTCCAAGAAAGTGAGCTCACCGCTAAATGCTCACGATGACGTAGCAATAGCTCGGCAGTTACTCCAGCAGTATTTCGCAATATTACAATGTCAGAAGTTATTGCACACACTACATCCACATCTGATATACAGCAATTCTTACTGTACATGTTTTTAGTGTTAATCTACACACACATATGTACGTAACAATTTGACTACAATCACGCAAGCGACAAGCATTGCAGAATTGAATTGAACAATAACAGTAATCTCACAGATAAAATAATAATAATACGGACATAATAATAATAATAATAATAATAATAATAATAATAATAATAATAATAATAATAATAATAACAAAAATACAGATATCACCTTGTAACAGGATTTGAACCGTTACAGTGGATCCTGCTGAAAAAAACCTATAACCTGTTTTCTATTCAGTGCCAGGGCCAGGGATGGAATGAATGAAGCCCCCATCTTGCGGCGAGGATAGGGACTGTGCCGTCTGCCGAAGCCTTTCGGATTCCTCTGGGGCAACAATTAATGACTGACAGATGAATTGAAATGTTAGTGGAGAGTGTTGCTGGAATGAAAGATGACAGGGAAAATCAGAGTACCTGGAGAAAAATCTGGCCCGCCTCCACTTTGTCCAGCGCAAATCTCACATGGAGTGACCGGGATTTGAACCACAGAACCCAGCAGTGAGAGGCCGACGTGCTGTCGCCTGAGCCGCGGAGGCTTTAGATCCAGCTGACTAGCTGGATAATTGTCGAAGGAGTGAATGAACGAATTAAATTAGTGGTCACTTTATTATTCTTATTCTTCTTCTTATTATTATTGCTATTAATTTGTGTTATTAGATTATTGTACAGAGTGTAATAACATGACAGGCCAAACTTTCAGGACACATACCTCACTCATAGAGGAGGAAACTAAGTTATTATGACATGAGTCCAGATACGCTTTATATCCGTGTTAAAACTCATTTTCTGCAACTGTATGCAGTTCATTAATGATGGGAAAGATACACGAACAGAACGTACAATCAAACCAAATGAAATCCTTTCTTACATGAAAAGTTGTTGGATATGCCGTCCGTTAGCTTTAATACATGCATCAGCGCAACCGGGATTCAGTGCAAGGGCTGACGGAAGACATAGGACATTTGTAGAAAATGAGTGCTAACATCGAAATGAAGCTTTTCCGGACCCATGTCCATTTAACACATTTTCTTTTTCTACACGTGCATCTTATTCTTACACACTGTATAAAGATTTTTATTTCCCAATGGTTCGGTGTAAGAGAGAGCATTAAAGGCATTAGGTATATTTCTGTTTCTCAATTTATAATCTATAATAAACACCGGACGAGTTGGCCGTGCGGTTACTGCGCACAGCTGTGAGTTTGCATCCGGGAGATAGTGGATTCGAATCCCAATGTCGGCGGCCCTGAAGATGGTTTCCCTGTTTTTCCATTTCCACACCAGGCAAATGCTGGGGCTGTACCTTAATTAAGGCCACGGTCGCTTCCTTCCCATTCCTAGCCTGTCCTGTCCCATCGACGCCATAAGACCTATCTGTGTCGGTACGATGTAAAACATATAGCAAAAAAATATCCGAGTACCCTCCTGTCATTGTTCCTACCTTCTTCTTTCACGTCTGTTATTTCCAAAAAGTGAATAAGATACTGCTGCATCTTGATTCCATTTAACTTACTATACTAGCATCCTCGGATAATATACATGGTGTGTCTAAAAAGCATGGTGAATGGATCGATATTGCAATGGCAACGTTTGGCAACACTGCGTACATGTGAATAGATAGACATCTCGAGAAGCACCACGTAACGTTGAGCACACGGGGTTGAAGCAAGTGAGTCTGCCGAGAACGCTGCCCTCGTGAAGACACCTGTCATTGTGCAAAGGAGCAACGCTTAAAGTTTTGTTACAAATTGGAAAATACGGCGACGGAGACGCATGCGGTGTTGATGGAAGTGAACGGAACAGAAGTCGTAAGCAGAATGGGCGTGGAGCAATATGAGGAGTTTCCAGCCCATTCCGGAAGCGTTTGACTCAATCGTAAACAAGCTTTCTGCTTACGGCTTGTGTTCCGTACACTTGCAGCAATATGGCGTGTGTCTCCACGCCGATTTTCACAATTTATCAACAAAATTGGATGTTTATATATTTCTCCATTGCACCATGACGCGAGTCTTCATACGCTCGACTGGCCGCAGTACACTAACCTGCTTCAGCTTTGTGCGGTCAACGCTACCGGCGCTTCTCGACATGTCTCTCCATTCACATGCACGCAGTGTTCCCACACGTTGCCATTGCAATATCGGTCCATTCACCGTACTTCTTAGATACACCTCTTACATCCCACCTGAAAACATCCTCCTGTTTCAAAGAGAAAGTCGACCGATCTAATACAGAACGTTGCTCCGAGTCCGCCACAGGGAGGACTTTCTCACCATGGAGAACGCTTGATAGGATAATAACTGGTATGGCAGTTAAGAGTTTGTAATTTTAAACACAATTATACCTGTGACCGTGGTGGGTTTCTACATCTGGAGTATCTGTACCATTGCCTAAGTTATCCAGTGGAAACTGAACGTGAAGGTTTGAACGTAATCGGTGACATGGCTATAGTAGTTTCTTCACACCGGAGAAACTTCAACACTTGAGGAGAATAAATACGGCCATCACTCATCATCACCTCTTAAAATTTTGTCTACCAGACCTGACATTCGTTCCTGTTAGATTTCATTTCAACGGCTTTATTCTATCGTAAAGCATTAACTCATCGTTTAACCCATCGAGTTCCACAAAATTGTCTGAACGATATAATCATTTTATTAACCTCAGCTTCTTCAATATTTGGTGACGCATAGGAAATTGCGTTCATCTACAAACATTCAAATTAAATTGCCTTGTTAGACCTTTCCTTGGAAGCCAGAAAAATTCAGAATGACACAAACATAAATTGCTCATTTCAGTGTAAAGCACACACGATAACCTGTGTTTGACGTTCGGGGATTTAATAAAATCCACTACCATCACAGCACTTTTGAAGAGGGTTTTAAATTTGTTTGGCATTCCATTGGAAGCTAACGCTTCTCTATGAAACAATGTACCCAGCACGTAGCAGTTCCTACCACTAAGGGAGCAGACGTTATTGGAAAAGAAACCCACACATTTTCCCGATACTTTCTCCTTGTATCTGATCATTGAGACTGAAGAATGTGCTGATAAGATGTTGAAATTGAAAGACTTTTACAAAGAAGTGTCGTCACGTATATACAGATATTAACAATAACTGCACATCATTCGAAACACCAACGGTCTCAACTCTTTGTAAAGCATAAAAAGGGACCTTATGCGGTAAATATTTTGATTAAGGGCACCTGGACGTGAAGCCTGCTGTTTTAAGGTACATTTTGAAGATACATATCTGAGAAACATTTTGTTTCAAAACTACCAAACCTCACTCACCTTTTAGTACCATAAAGGTGAACATATATGCTTAATATCAAATCTCTATCTACCTTGATACATCAACGGGGAAGTTAAAGGCCACAAATTCATATTTTTCCCGCAACTCTAGGTGCAATTTGCACGTAAGACATTGCTTAATGAGACATAATTCATTTTTTTGCCAGTTAATAGCACAAGGACCTACAATCAATATGGACTTACAGGTGTAACCAAAAATTATCTACTGTACTAAAATGGGCGCTCAAAGAAAAAATAATTTTCTTTGGTTTCCCGTTTTCACACTAGGCAAATTCTACTGCTGTACCTTAATTAAGGCCAAGGTCCGACTCCTTGGCTGAACGGTCAGCGTACTGGCCTTCGGTTCAGAGGGACCGGGATTCGATTCCCGGCCGGGTCGGGGATTTTAACCTTAATTGGTTAATTCCAATGGCACGGGGGCTGGGTGTACGTGTTGTCTTCATCATCATTTCATCCTCAGAAAGACGCGCAGGTCGCCTACGGGTGTCAAATAGAAAGATCTGCACCTGGCGAGCCGAACCCGTTCTGGGATATCCCGGCACTAAAAGCCATACGCCATTCATTCATTCATTCATTAACGCCAAGAAGACTACTTTTCCAATCGTAGCCCTTTCCTATCCTACCGTCGCCACAAAACCTAACTGTGTCTGTGCTACGTAAAGCAACTTGTAAAAAGTAAAACAAAAAAACATATTTGTTACAGGAATAAACACGCATTACATGTTTTTTGGATCGGGAAAGATACTCTGTT
Organism: Anabrus simplex; assembly: GCF_040414725.1. Classification (NCBI taxonomy): domain Eukaryota; kingdom Metazoa; phylum Arthropoda; class Insecta; order Orthoptera; family Tettigoniidae; genus Anabrus; species Anabrus simplex. The sequence continues at coordinate 40,699,427 of NC_090266.1, read as the reverse complement.
CAGTTAAGTCAGGAACCAAAATATGAATTTTTTATGACATTTCTCGTACCTGTCATTCCCTATCACTTTTCATGTTGTGAATTATGAAATCGAAACCGCCATTGAAAGTGAACTGAAATCGATATACAAGAATAACCATCTGAGCTGAAGCGACAAAGGCCCATAAAGCGGTTGAAGATAAAAGTTTTCACTGTACGTAACCTCGGGACTCAGTGGGTTAGAGTGGTCAGTTTCTGTCCCACTGTCTTTATCCCCATTCAGTGGGAATCCAGGAAGAGAGTACGTTCCAGGAAGGAAAGATTCGTATCTGAATTATTTGCCATCCTGGTGTTGAATCAAACCCACGAGTTTCCGTCTCCACAGGCCACCTTCAACACATTTACCCACGTTCGCTTCGCGTGCTGAAACTGGAAGGCTTCCAGCGTGTTGTTATAATCGAGCCCACAATCGAAGCGCTATTTAAAGGATTATTATTATTATTATTATTATTATTATTATTATTATTATTATTATTATTATTATTATTATTATTATTATTACTATTACTATTATTATACGTTCATCGGGTGGAAATCTTGGTGGCAATGCACGCGAACATTAGCACGGAAACTAAAGCAATACAACACACGTTATAAAACAACAACAACAAATACAACAAAAATTAAATGAAAACGAGTTGTACAATAAAATATACGAAAACCAGGAGATACATAATAACGACAGAGTAACTGAAAACCATGAGAAATACAAAAAATGGAAGTAAAATATTACTTATCGGTAATGTAACATAATTACGATCAATCCAATAGGAATTCAGAACATTGTAAAAATATGACTAAATATGTTCTTTTACAAGTAGCGTGGCATAGTAATTGCAACCCGCTTATACAGTAATTAACGCTTGATTTACACAGTGTGATTAATGTGTTTTATTAAAATTACTGAACTAGACTATACTAATTACAACTCAATTTCACAGTAACTAACTAAAAATATTCTATAACTTGAACACTACGATTTACGGTATATAGAGTTGCACAATTACTCCTAAGTTAAAATGATATACACAACATATTCACGTAATGATTTTCATGAAATTCATCACTTAGCAATTTATATATTACGTTACTAAAGTCTGTTCTTGAATGTTTCTGGGAAATGGCTATAGAACTGCTTCAGATAATGCATTCCAATTATATTAATTATTAATGGTTTTCTTTGCCTCCAGTATTTCCCGTCCAAATTTTTCTGTCATTCCCGTCACACTACTTCCAAGACAAAATCATTACGTAGAAAACTCACAGTCTTTCTCTGTACCGCCTTCAAGCCCTGTTTGGCTGCGCCGTATTCCAGGATTGGCCTTAGGAGGGGTTAATTACCCAGCGTCTTCGCCTGAGATCGGGTATGGTTCAGTACACTCATGACGAAATGTAACCACTTTTACGTTTTAGTAATTACACTTCCTACGTACGTGTCCCATTTTAGATCTTTCTTACGCGGACTTCTAGATATTTGCATATTTCCACAGAAGCATCCGATCCAAAAAAGTATTGACCGAGCAAGTGGCCACGGAGTCTGTGTCTGAAGATGGTTTTCCGTGGTTGCCTATGTTCACACCATGCATATGTGCCTTAATTAAAGTAACGGTCGCTTCCTTCCCACTCCTATCGCTTGCATACCGTACCGTCGCCATAAGACCTATGTGTGTCGATGTGAAGTAATGAAAATTGCAAAAATAGAAAAAAGAAGTATTGAAAGCCTTCTTTCCTTTGCTTGCTCCACATTTTCGGGAATTTATTTCCTTTCTTTTTTTGAATGCCCACTTACGCAGTACGCTCAAAGCGGCTTATCATAATGTACGTCATTATAGTCGAAATTTGTGATTTTCCTGTGTATTATACAATCATCCGCGAGCAATCTGCAGTCACTTTGGATTTCGTCCGGCAGGTCTTTAATACATTCATGAATGAAACTGGTCCAACAACAGTATCCTGTGGACCCTTGACATTATATCGACTATGGCAAAGTATTTACTTCCTACTGTTACTCTTTTCTTGCGGTCTGTTAGAAATTGTCGGATCCACTGTTCATATGGAGCTACTCAAATGAGACTCTAGTAGCTTGGATATCAGGAGACTGAGTGACCAGGCAACGCTGTTTGCGTATTTCAGTGGTACAACTCACAAGGCGCCATGCTGGTCTTCTTGCTACTGCAGTCAGCAGAGTGGCACCACTCACTAGGCGCAATGCTGGTCTCCTTGCTACTGCAGTCTCCAGAGTAGCACCACTCACAAGGCGCCATGCTGGTCTCCTTGCTACTGCAGTCTCCAGAGTGGCACAACTCACAAGGCGCAATGCTGGTCTCCTTGCTACTGCAGTCTCCAGAGTGGCACCACTCACAAGGCGCAATGCTGGTCTCCTTGCTACTGCAGTCTCCAGAGAGGCACCACTCACAAGGCGCAATGCTGGCCTCCTTGCTACTGCAGTCTCCAGAGAGGCACCACTCACAAGGCGCAATGCTGGCCTCTTTGCTACTGCAGTCTCCAGAGCGGCACCACTCACATGGCGCAATGCTGGCCTCCTTGCTACTGCAGTCTCCAGAGTGGCACCACTCACAAGGCGCAATGCTGGCCTCCTTGCTACTGCAGTCTCCAGAGTGGCACCACTCACAAGACGCAATGCTGGTCTCCTTGCTACTGCAGTCTCCAGAGTGGCACCACTCACAAGGCGCAATGCTGATCTCCTTGCTACTGCAGTCTCCAGAGTGGCACCACTCACAAGGCGCAATGCTGGTCTCCTTGCTACTGCAGTTTCCAGAGTGGCACCACTCACAAGGCGCAATGCTGGTCTCCTTGCTACTGTAGTCTAAAGAATGGCACCACTCACAAGGCGCAATCCTGGTCTCCTTGCTACTGCAGTCTCCAGAGTGGCACCACTCACAAGGCGCAATGCTGGCCTCCTTGCTACTGCAGTCTCCAGAGTGGCACCACTCAAAAGGCGCAATGCTGGTCTCCTTGCTACTGCAGTCTCCAGAGTGGCACCACTCACAAGGCGCAATGCTGACCTCCTTGCTACTACAGTCTCCAGAGAGGCACCACTCACAAGGCGCAATGCTGGCCTCCTTGCTACTGCAGTCTCCAGAGAGGCACCACTCACAAGGCGCAATGCTGGCCTCCTTGCTACTGCAGTCTCCAGAGTGGCACCACTCACAAGGCGCAATGCTGGCCTCCTTGCTACTGCAGTCTCCAGAGTGGCACCACTCACAAGGCGCAATGCTGGTCTCCTTGCTACTGCAGTCTCCAGAGTGGCACCACTCACAAGCCGCAATGCTGGTCTCCTTGCTACTGCAGTCTCCAGAGTGGCACCACTCACAAGGCGCAATGCTGGTCTCCTTGCTACTGCAGTCTCCAGAGTGGCACCACTCACAAGGCGCAATGCTGGTCTCCTTGCTACTGCAGTCTCCAGAGTGGCACCACTCACAAGGCGCAATGCTGGTATCCTTGCTACTGTAGTCTAAAGAATGGCACCACTCACAAGGCGCAATACTGGTCTCCTTGCTACTGCAGTCTCCAGAGTGGCACCACTCACAAGGCGCAATGCTGGTCTCCTTGCTACTGCAGTCTCCAGAGTGGCACCACTCACAAGGCGCAATGCTGGTCTCCTTGCTACTGCAGTCTCCAGAATGGCACCACTCACAAGGCGCAATGCTGGCCTCCTTGCTACTGCAGTCTCCAGAGTGGCACCACTCACAAGGCGCAATGCTGGTCTCCTTGCTACTGCAGTCTCCAGAGTGGCACAACTCACAAGGCGCAATGCTGGTCTCCTTGCTGCTGCAGTTTCCAGAGTGGCACCACTCAAACTAGCTCTAAAAATTTAAATTCGCGAGAAGAGTTGAAAAAGATCATGTGCCGCCCTTTCAGTCCTTTGATCGCGAGTTCAATCCTGGCTGAGGTAGTGGGATGTCCATGTCGTACGATGCCGGTCTGTAAAAACCTTTGGTGTGTACCCTGAAAAACTGATTACAACTTGTCCTACGATCGGCCAATGGAAATCCATTTTTCTTCCAACTGGTAGAGTAAAACGGAACGGCGAAATTGACACGCAGGCAGGTTAGATGATATCATGTTAAAATGGCTACCTGATGATAATGATGCTTCTTCTTCTTTTTATTGTTGCAATTCTCTCTTCAAGGTGCACTTTTTCCCTCACGTTTATATCACTGTATGTTTTTACATAGATACGTCTTCAGGCGACGATTGGTTGGAAACCTTAAGGACAGCCCCCGTATTTTCCTGGTGTGAAAATGGAAATGACCGTAATTTTTGACAGTAATTATTCGCGTTAGTTCTAAGTATGTCATCATTCTGTAGAAGGCACGAAGACTGGGGTCCATTTCTTCCATTTCTCTTGCAGCAACGAATAATCTTCAGATGACATTTCTTTTGGTATGCGGATAGATCGCTTATCTCATTATTCATCTCGACCTGCAATGGTCGCCATCACTCGAGACTCCATAGACCGTGTGAAAACAACGGTAAACTCGAGTATCTTCATCGCCCAGTTTCCTGGTATGCAGGCTGCTACAGTTTCATTCTTGTAGTTCCTTGTGAAGAGGGCCTTATGAGCCTTTGCTTCCACTATTTTTGAATCAGAATATTATGTGGTAGTATGTCAAGAGGTTGTGCGAAGTCAAATAAAATGCCTTCAATTTGAACACCTTGGTCTAATGCAGGCCTGCAAAACTGGCTGGTAGCGGTCAACATGGCCCTCACGTTGTCTTGGGCAAGCTCAAAGCCACTTTCTTTTCGGTGTACGTTTTGCTCTGCGGCTACATCATTACGTTCCTCATAACAATCGAAACACATCCTTCTCCGCCGACCGAATGCAAGGTTTGCAACTCTAAAAATTGTCCGGCAAATCCGAGAGAAAAGAAAACCCCTGACCTGCAATAATATTCTCGACATCTACCAAAACGTTTCTAGAGATAGATTTCTGCGCTTACACAGACTGGCTTCCAGAATCCTTGGTACGTTTGATACTATGTCGCTGAGAGAACAACTGTTTTATACGATGGAATTATGTAAGAATCAGATCCGTTCCTCCATTCCAGACCGTTTAGCGGATACACTGTCTGAGACTAGCGAGTGCCCTAAACCCGACCCCAAATAGTGAAAAAAATAGTAAAAAATATCCACGTTAGTTCTAGGAATGTATAAGGTGTCTTGAAGCCAGAAAATAGAACTCAGATAATTTGAGTAGGTAATGTATTATCCGATCAAGCAGTGATTAAGAGAGAGGACGGATGGTCCGCAAGTATCTTGGATTGGCTCTTTATGTTTCCTTACAGGGTGAGTTCTAAGATGATAAAGATGCTGATTCCCATAGGGAACCTGAAATATTTGCTCCGAATGAATAAAATTTATAATACCAATATAGTTGGTCCGTTATTGGACATTATAAGATTTCCAGCTAACTCATTCCTAGTTGCCAAGATCTAATGGCCGGGCAGGCATCGATTTTTGAAAATGAGACAAAGTCTCTCATAGTGCATTGGCACTGCCGGTGGCTTTTTTTACAATAACAAAGTTTTATTATGATCCACATGTTCAATACATTATAATGTTGTCAAATTAAAAATATCTTCATTAGTCACTTGCACTGCCGATGGCTCCAAGTAGCCTACGCAGTAACCTCTACGGTATGCGCTAGTCTTGGTAAGTGTGATATTTGCCAACTGATGAGCCCAACTTAGCACACTGGGGCGAAACGCTGGCAACCAGAAATGAGTTAGATAGAAACTTTATAATGCCCAATAACAGGCCAACTATATTAGTATTGTGAGTTTTAAGTCCATCGGCAAATTTCAGGGTATGGTTTCTAACTGAAAATGGAGCACAGAAGTTCATATTACCTTTTGCCCGGAAATGCATGCCATTTTGCGTTTTATTTATCCTGTTGGGCTTGAACCGATCTATCGTATTCTTCCTGGCCGTAATCCCAGTTTAATGGGGTCGGCACTGACATACGAGGTGTGTTAAAAAAGAAACGGTTCGTCTGAGAGAGCACGCCAATCGGCAGAGGGAGTGCGCTGGGGTTACTGTGCGCACATAGCGGCAGGTTCGCCGCGCTTCGCTCTGACCGTTAGTTGGCGAGCTGCAGCCGTTCAAGTGAGCACGTGCACAAGCTATTCGTCCCATTCGTGCCAAAATGACAATGAAAACTTCCTTAAGAACATCGGAACAGGCGATGAGACGTGAGTTTATGGCTATGATATCAAAGCAAAAGTGCAGTCGTCGCAGTGGGTGGGCAAATGGTCTCCTCGTTCAAAAATTGCGCGCAGGAGTCGGCCAAAGTTCAAAGTGGTGTTGGTTGTGTTTTTTGACTGCAGAGTCGGGAATTCGTACCACGTGGTCAGATGGTATGAAAGGAAGTCTACCAGAAAATTTTAGCGCGTTTGAGGGATGCTGTGCGCAGGAAGAGGTCTGAATAGTAGGTAAAACCAGACTTGGAAGTTGCATCATGACAACGCGCCGGCTTACGCGTTGCTTCTTCTTCATAGCTATGTAGCAAAACATCACACTCTAGTTGTGCCGCATCCACCGTATTCACCAGACTTTAACCCAGGAGACATTTTCCAGTTTCCAAAACTTAAAAACACGTTGAGAGGACGTCGTTTTCAAAACCATAGAGGAGATTCTGGACAATGTGACAGGAGACTTGCGCACCATCTCAGGAAATGCGTTCCAGAAAGCTTTCAAGAAATGGAAGAAACGACGGGAACTATTTATTGCCAGTAGAGAGGAGTACTTTGAGGGGGACAGTGCTTAAAATGTTGTACAATAATCGATAAAGAGGTTATAGCAGAAGGCTGGTTTCTTTTTGAACACTCTTCATATATCGAACCTAGTTTTACGGACGGATACCCTTCCTGACTCTAATCATATGTGGGGGGATATATTCGCTATCGTGTGTCTGTGGTAGTTGTTAGTGCAATGTGTTTCGTGTAGTGAAGAAGAGTGTATTAAGGTGAATACAAACACCCAGTCCCCTAACCAGAGGAATTAACGGAGCCAGAAATCGAACCCGGGGACATCTGAACCAAGGCCAGCACGCTGACTATTTAGGTAAGGAGTTATATCTCTAACGGATAGGGACGCAAAAAATAATAGCATTATTTATTATTTAACAGATCGGTTTAATCTCTTTAAGTATTTATTCATCATTTTTCATAATATGTCGCAGTTGGTGTTGCAAGACAGTCGCTCGCCCACACGTTAGCACGGCTCTGTGGCGCTTTAGTGACTCGCTAATTTCCTGAAAGCGACAACATCTGGCTCTCGCAGGAGAATCCTCATTGCCGGTCATTTAATCCACGATATTTTCTCCCAAGGTCCCCTTAAATATCCTGAAATGAGGTCTTCCATTCATTTACTCAGAGTAGACGTCAGGCTAATGGGCCTACAGTTGTCCATTACCAATCAGCTCTCCCCTTAAAATTATGGACTGTAATTGCTTTCTTCCAGTCATCAGGAATACTGGATACATTAAAGTGTTTCCAAATTACGTATAGTAGCTCTGCCTCCTAGTTTCAGAACCTCTCCGTTTACATCGTTCGGCTCTTTTAACTTATCTTTCTTCACCTTCCTAATTATTTCCCAAACATCCGTATTTTCATTAATGTCTCCCGTCAAGTTTTCTGCTCGTTAAACACATTATTACTAGGTCATCACAAATCACGTCACGTTCTCAGGACCTTGTAATTGACGCATTATGCCGGGTTCCTTTCTTTCCTCTAATAACATAATTACTGTACGTATATAGATATTTCACTCATTTCCCCTGAAGGAAACTATTTTTCATGTTTCACTTTTCTTTTCGGCAGCGAGTTCTTTAGACACTTAACGAAATCTGTTACCATGCTCCGGATTGAAATGCCTTTTGACGTTCGGGCATTCTTACTCTTCCTATTAAGGCTCCTAATTTTCCTGTCCTAGTACTCTGGGTCTGGGTTATGTTTGTAGTTTAATAGGCACATGCGGTTCCATTGCCCTGTTCAAAATATTTACAAAATCATCTCTCACCGCATAGCCATCTTCTGATCCCCAGCAAGAAATAATTTGCCGTAAAATTCCTGAAATTTGTCTCGATCAGCCCTTCTGCACTGGTATATTCTTACTTTTTCCTAATGGTCTCGTATAGGGTCGACGGATATTTAATAATTAATTCTGCATCAGAGTGGACGCTAGTTCCTAGTATGCACCTGCAGTTAATGTGTATGTGTTTATTTTATTTTATTGAATATCCTAACAGTCGGAACCCTATTTTACAGGAGAATGTTAGGGTTATAATTTAAAATTATATTAATTGCTGATACTTGACACAAAAATGAGGAAAATAAATTACTGAAGATTGATTAATGTTTTCTAGGAACTGTTTGTAGCAGCAAGATTTTCTGAGTAGATGCACATTGCAATTGTTAAGGTGATACTCCAGATTGAATTTTGTCCTTCCAAATATGGGACTGGGCTGGTAAGACTTGGGAGAAAGAAGACGAGCTGCTCGACTAAGTGGTAGGTTCCGAGCCGTCAGTGGAGAGATGGCGTGGAATTACATCAGTAGACGAATACATTTGAGTGGTGTCTTTAAAAGTATTAAAGATCACAATAAGAAGATAAAGCTGTAATCAAAGAGGACAAATTGGGGCAAATATTCGTTTATAGGAAGGGGAATTAGAAATAGGGATAACTTACCAAGGGAGATACTCAATAAATATCAAATTTATTTGAAATCATTTCAGAAAAGGCTAGGAAAATAGGAGATAGGGAATCTACCACCCGGCCGACTGCCCTGAATGCACATCAGTAGTGACTGATTGAACAATTGATTGACTGATTTATTTATTTATTTATTTACTGAGACAGTCAAACAATAAATGGTCCAATGTTTTTAGAAGGACCACAATTGCAATGACATTCGTCTGCAGCATTCATTTCAAAGTGTTAGGAACTTTCCATGGCCGCAGAGAAACTGAATGAAAATGCATTCGGGTAATAATAATATGCACTGGAGTCGGCTATAGTTATGTCGGGAAAGAGTAGTTCTCATGTAACAGACTCCTTTGTACTTTAGGTCAGAAGTTTGATCAACTGACTTATTAGATCTATCAGTCAGTCAACACCGATCTGCATTAGGGGCTGTCGCCCAGGTGGCAGATTCCCTAATTGTTGTGTACCTAGTCCTATCTTAAAATACTGCAAAGAATTTGAAATTTAAGCAGGTTCAGGATATAGAAAGAGAATGGGTGGCATACGGGGATGCTGTAGTAGCAAAAGCAAGGAAATGCCTAGGAACAACTATGTGCAGAGATGGGAAGAAGCAAACACCTTGCTGCAATGTTGAAGTGAGAGCAGCTTGTAAACGTAAAAAGAAGGCTTAACAGAAATGGCTCCAAACAAGGGCTGATGCAGACAGGGAATTGTACACAGATGGGAGAAACAGAGGGAAACAAATAGTCCCTGAATCCGAAAAGAACTCGAGGGAAGATTTTGATCATAACCCGAAAGGCAGCAGGGAAACCTTTCTGGACAGTAATAAAGAATCTTAGGAAGGGAGGGAAAAAGGAAACGAACAGTGTTTTGAGTAATTCAGGTGAACTCCTAATAGATCCCAGGGAATCACTGGAGAGGGGGAGGGAATATTTTGAACATCTTCTCAATGTAAAATTAAATCGTCCTGGCGGTGTTGCGAACAGCCAAGCTCATGGGGAGGAGGGAAAATGATGTTGGTGAAATTACGCTTGAGGAAGTGGAAAGAATGGTAAATAAACTCCAGTGTCATAAAGCAGCAGGAATATATGAAATTAGACCTGAAATGGTGAAGTATAGTGGGAATGCAGGGATGAAATGACTTCATAGCATAGTAAAACTAGCATGGAATGTTGGTTAGGTACCTTCAGATTGGACAAAAGCAGTAATAAGACCTATCTATAAGCAAGGGAACAGGAAGGATTGCAGCAACTATCGAGGTATCTCATTGATTAGTATACCAGGTAAGGTATTCACTGGCATCTTGGAAGGAGGGTGCGATCAATGATTGAGAGGAAGTTGGCTGAAAACCAGTGTGGTTTCATACCACACAGGGGCTGTTAGGATCAGATATTCAGTATGGGCCAGGTAATTGAAAAATGCTACGAAAGAAATATACATTTGTTTTTATGTTTTATAGATCTAGAGAAAGCATATGTCAGGGTACCGAGGGAAGAGATGTTCACCATACTGGGGGACTATGGGATCAAGGGTAGGTTATTGAAATCAATCAAAGGCATTTATGTTGACAATTGGGCTGCAGTGAGAATTGATGGCAGAATGAGTTCTTGGTTAAGGTTACTTATAGGTGTTAGAAAAGGCTGTAATCTTTCACCTTTGTTTTTCATAGTTTACATGGATCATCTGCTGAAAGGTATAAAGTGGCAGGGAGGGATTCAGATAGGTGGAAATGTAGTAAGCAGTCTGGCCTATGCTGACGACTTAGTCTTAATGGCAAATTGTGCCGAAAGCCTGGAACTTGAAAATAGGTACTTTGGGTACGGTATGAAAATTAGCCTTTCGAAGACTAAATTGATGTCGGTAGGTAAGAATTTCAAAAGAAATGAATATCAGATTGGTGATACAAAGCTGGAACACGTAGATAATTTCAAGTATTTAGGATGTGCGTTCTCCCAGGATGGTAATATAGTAAGTGAGATTGAATCAACGTGTAGTAAAGCAAATGCAGTGAGCTCGCAGTTGCGATCAACAGTATTGTGTAAGAACGAAGTCAGCTCCCGGACGGAACTATTTTTACATCGGTCTGTTTTGAGACCGACTTTGCTTTACGGGAGCGAAAGCTGGGTGGACTCTCTATATCGTATTAATAAGTTAGAAGTAACATACATGGATGTAGCGAGAATGATTGCTTGTACAAAGCGGTGGGAACAATGGCAGCAGGGTACTCGGAATGAGGAGGTAAAGGCTAAGTTAGGAATGAACCCGATGTATGAATCTGTAAGCATAAATCCACTTCTGTGGTGGGGGAATGTGAGGCGAATTGAGGAAGATAAGTTTCCTAGGAGAATACTGGACTCTGTTGTGGATGGTAAGAGATGTAGAGGAAGGCGATGACTACGATGATTAGTCTCAGTTTCTAACAACCTAAAGATAAGAGGTACAGAGCTAATTGAGGCTACAGCACTGGTTGCAAATAGAGGATTGTGGCGACATTTAGTAAATTCACAGAAGCCTGCAGACTACACGGTGAAAGGCATAATTGTCTATAAAGATTCTCGTAAAAGAATATTTCCCCAAGTTGTACTCTTGAATTCCAAAATGTATCTTCATATTGTTATCGTTCCTACTTTCAAAAACACACTCCGACTTATTTGTCTACTGATATCACGCCAAGTCATCTCTCAACTGGCGGCTCGGAACATACCACTTAGTCGAGCGGCTCGTCTCCTTTCTCCCAAGTCTATCCAGCCCATACTTTTCAACATTTTCGTAACACTACTTTTTGGTCCGAAATCATCTAGAACATAACAAGCTGTTTTTCTTTGGAATTTTTCTAGTTCCCAAATCAAGTAATCCCAGTGAGAATCCCATACACTGGAACCATACTGTAGTTGGTGTCTTACCAGAGACTTATATGCCCTCTCCTTTACATCCTTACAACAACACTAAATACCCTGAAAACCATGTGATGAGATATGTACCATTTATTTACAATCCCGTTTACGTGATTACCGCAATTAATATGTTTCTCGATATTGACACCTATGCACTTATGGCGATACCCATAAGGAATTTTCACACCATCATTGCAGTAACTAATACTGAGAAGACTTTACCTGTTAGCGAATTCGACAACCTGACTTTTAGCCGCGTTCAACATCATAACACCGGGTGAGTTGGCCGTGCGGTTAGCAGCGCGCAGCCGTGAGCTTGTATCCGGGAGATAGTGGCTTCGAATCCCACTGTCGGCAGCCCTGAAGATGGTTTTCCGTGGTTTCCCATTTTCACACCAGGCAAATGCTGTACCTTAATTAAGGCCACGGCCGCTTCCTTCCGATTCCTAGGCCTTCCATATCCCCTCGTTGCCACAAGACCTATCTGTGTCAGTGCGATGTAAAGCCAAGTAACAAAACAAAACAAAATAAAACAAAAACATCATAACATTGCCTGCTGTCCATCTCACAACATTGCCGCGTTTTTTTTGCTCCTGCTCACAGTCTTCTAAATGATGTATTAGTGTGTGCAGTGTAATATCATCCGAAAAGAGCCTTATTTCTGATTCCAGTTGTTTTACTCATATCATATATACTGTATATATATAAGAAAACATAAAGCTCCAATAATACTGCCTTAAGAATTCCCCTCTTCATGATTAAAAGATCAGATAATGCTTCACCCACTCTAATTCTCTGAGCTCTGTTTTCTAGAAATATAACTACCCATTCAGTCATTCATTAGTTTTGTCCAATTTCACTCAATTTCGCCAGCTGTCTCCCATTATTTATCCTATCGTATGCCATAAATAGGTCTACCGCGATGTAGTACATTTCACCTCCTGAAACTAACATGGCTGCTATATCTTGCTGGAATCCTACAAGTTTAGCTTCTGTGGAATAACCATTCCTCAACTCAAACTCCCTTCTAACGAGCCGGTTATTAATTTCACAAATATGTCTAATATAATCAGAAAAAGTGCCTTCCCAAATCTTACGTGCAACACATGTCAAACTGACTGGCCTGTAATTTTCCGCTTTACGTTTACCACCCTTTCCTGTATGCACAGGGGATACTATAGCAAATCTCCATTCACTTGGTATAGCTCCATTATGCAAACAGTTATCAAATATGTAGTTCAGATATGGTACTTAATCACAACCCATTGCCTTTAGTGGATCCCCAGAGATTTTATCAATTCCATATGCTCTTCTAGTTTTTAAATTTTGTTTCTTATTGTTAATGTATTTTTTATCGTAGGTAAATTTCAATGCTTCGTTAGTATTAGTCATCTCCTGTATCTCGACAATATCCTTGTTTCCAACAATCTTCACATACCGCTGACTGAATACTTCTGCCTTTTGAAGATCCTCACACACACACACACACACACACACACACACACACACACACACACACACACACACACACACACACACACACACACACACACACTCCCCTTGTTCATTAAAGATTCTTGGAATATCCTTCTTGCAACCTGTTTCTGCCTCAAAATACATCCACCTACCCTTCCTTTTGTCAAAAAAAATGAAAATGAAGATAAATCAAATCAAAATTACGTTAAATTGATATTATTAGCAAAGAAATCAAAGTACAAGCTAAATGGTTCTGGTTTATTGGATTGTCCTACAATTTAATTCGTATAAATCCTTAATCGCTTTTACTATCATTAACTATATTTTTACATATAGATTAGGCTTATTTGCATCTTGGCCAAGTTTTTCGTAATATTCTCACAGTACGTTTCTACCTGCTACAGCTGCAAAGTTAATACATTAAGTTCCAATTACTTATGCTTATTTGGAAAAGCCACCGTTGTAAAGGTATGGCCAAGGTTAGGGATGGTAGACTGTAAATTTAGGCAGGCAGTATGACATCTACCGTGCGATTTATTCATTTGTTAATTTCCTTTTAATTTCCTAGTGCAATATTCAAATTCTTATCGGCAATACTGTTCTTAGTTACAAAAGTAGAGGTGAAGGAGATTTTTGCCATGTTCTCTCAACACGACAATTTCTGACGTTCTTCTGGACATCAGGTCAAAGACATCATTACTACCTTTACACCAAATTGGTCGCGGTTCGAATCACAATCAATTCCTGTAGAAAATTTGAAATTAAATTTGCATCGCTGGGGTTCGGAATCCGTATATAACTGGAGGTCGTGTAGCTCTGATCATGATCTCAGGAGCCACGTGACACTATAGAAAAGCAGGGGATCATTTTCACAGTTTGAAATAGACCAAAGGTATTGCAGAGTAATAATAATTTCATATTTCTTTTGATTTAGGATTTTGCGTATCTTGGGGTGATTTGCTGTTGGTAACGTCTATATTGGATTAGGAGTACGACTGCCTTTTCAGATCCAAGAAATACAGGTAATTAATACTGGGCTGTTGTTCTCGTAGACCAGGAATGCAGATCCCACATTAGGTTCGGGAGAGCCGTCTGTGTAAATGTAGTAGGCATGCTTGAGTGAGCGGCTATTGCAATCGGAAGTTTTGAAGATATTATTATGCCTGGAGCAGTACAATAGGGCATTCAATGTCCCGGACTAAGTTACGTTGGCACACCTGATATGTGCCCTCCTGTCAGTTTTATTTGACCTCGGCTGAATTTTTTTTTTACAATTTCTGCACCGACACAGGTAGTGTGTCCGTTCACAACGTCACCTATAGTATGTCATGATACCCAGGAGATGAAATATGCTGTTTTCCGCGTCATTCTGCGGTGAAAACTGTCCAAGTTAGGATTTATCCACCAGCTCCGGGATGCGATTGGCAGTATGCCGGCTCGCCCGACCCAACTCTAGTTGCTGGTAATTAGCAGCGAGGTATTGCAGGAGCGCTGGTACTTGAAGTTTTCTCGCTCCAACCACGAGCGAGATGTAAAGAGACGCGTTATCACGTGACAGAGAATCTAGGTCACTAGTAGAGCTCGTGGAGTACATCCAACGTGAGAACTAACAATATACCGTATTTCCCTCATTCATTCACCACTGCCAACTCATCGAGTTCAATTTTTTTTTGCTATTTGCTTTACGTCGCACCGACATAGATATGTCTTATGGCGACGATGGGATCAATTTTTTCTCCAGAAAATTAATATAAATTACGAAATACTCAACGGAGTATCACAAGCAAACAATCATTTGAATCAGGGAATTTTACATATAATTATGAGGCCGAGAAGTGCTATACATAATTGAAAGAACGGTAGCTACGCCGTTAGGAAGGCGCGTCATAATGGTTACCAGATGTTGGGACCCAACTGTGGCAACGAGCTCAAGGATTTCCTAGCGCTCGTCATCATTCACCGACAGAGACAAAAGGACGCTTTTAAGATTGCTTGAGAATCCAGGAAGCTATTGTAATAATATTCACTCTGTGAAAATGTGAATACAAAAGCTACAATTTGATATCCCGTTCGTTGCTCTACGTTACGTATTACCGGAGCACATTTTGAGAAGGGGGTGTGTTCTCCCCCCACTGCCAGCTTCGGGGCATCTCGCCTATATAGTAAGGAGCTGAGGAACGGACACCACCAGTTCATTTTCAGTTCAACGTCAGTTCGTTACTAGGTCATCGTGATTTGTGTGTGAGTCTTTTATGAAGAAATTCTGTAATGTGAGCAGTATAATGCAGTGATTTATTAAATTCTGTGAATGTATGTGGAAATAACCACAATCTGAGTAAGTTGTTTGCGCCTACAGTGTGCCGCTAACAAATATAGTAGGAAAGGGTATGAAACCATGATGATCGCTGTCCGTGTGTCGAAGAGGTCGTGCATCGAGCCTTATATATGCCTAAACTAATACCGCTCAATTAATATAAATAGGCACGTATTTAACTAAGTGCGTGGAGAGAGTGTACTCGATATGAATGTGAAATATAAGGAAAGGGAATGAACGGCTCATTGTCGGCATGATTAAGGGCGGTGCCACGTTAGATTTATCCCTAACGCTGTAGAGAGCTCGACTTGCGTATGACTAAGTGCAGTAGGGTATGCCTGAATTATTGTTGTGTAATACGAGAGTGCTAACACCTTAGAGGCCTAACCAGTGACGTTTATAAGTGAACCGGTTGAGCTGTCAATAAAGAGGATAGGTGGATGAGAAGGAAATAATGTCGGGCTTCAGGCACATAACCGTCATTAAGCTGGGGTGCTTGTGTCATTGAGCAGACCCAACTATATATTTACTCTGTGTTGTGTAATATAAACTAACGCATTCACATGAGATAACTTCCCCTCATTTACACAAGGAGTCTACAAGAACGTCTGAGTGAACGAGATATCTAACTGCCTGCCGGGATTTCGCCCTGCGTAGCAGAGAGAACGAGACATTTAGCTGCTGCCGGAATTTCGCCTGGTGTAGCGGAGATCGTCCAGAACTTCGCACGAGATCAAGCCATCATGTTCGTGATTCAGCAGTTGGTAGTCAAAGGACTTCACATCGCTGATGGCCTCATGAAGGCCGAGTAAATACATGGGTGTGGCCTCCTGTAAAGCTGTGTTCGTGGTTTCCTGAAAGATGAGTACATTTCCAACTATTTTTAGCTTTGAAAGTCGTCTCTTAGTGT
Source organism: Anabrus simplex (assembly GCF_040414725.1). Taxonomy (NCBI): domain Eukaryota; kingdom Metazoa; phylum Arthropoda; class Insecta; order Orthoptera; family Tettigoniidae; genus Anabrus; species Anabrus simplex. The sequence continues at coordinate 40,683,068 of NC_090266.1, read as the reverse complement.
AAATATAGAGTAAATTTACATGTAGATGTAACGTAGATCGCCAATATGCTCTTTCAGCGGGATAACAGCATTTATATTTGATGGGTTTTTATAGGAAACATTTTTTTCAATTGTTAGGGCAAGCATATTTCATTTCTGTTTATTTACAAGGGATTATAGTGCTTGAAGTAGATTTAAGAACCCTAAATTAACTAAGTGGAAGTGTCGTAAAATAACAGGGCGTAAATATCCTGTACAAATGACTCAGATCATCACCGATTCACTAGATAACAGGAGTCATCACAAGTGCTTCAATATCTTAATTGGACGCTTCGCATAAGTATATAGAAAAGTCCCATTCAGAATTTAAGACGCGGAGAGAGCGACTGAGACATGGAATTGGAATATGCATTGTGTACTTATTTAGCTCGGGATTTGCTTGAATAACTTGGCCCATGTAATAGGATCTTCTGCCAAGTGGCTTGTTGTCAGCGTGTCGGGGGATGAGAGACAGATTATTGTCCAGGCTGTAGTTTGGACATGGTATTGCGGAACTTAGATGTTGAAGAGGCTCCTTTCGAGTTAAATTGATCAGCGCGAGAAATATGCCGCGCTACAGATAAAATAATTAATGCCGGAAGCAACCACAAGGTGTAAGAAGTTGAGATAACCCGCCAGGAAAGGAATAATGTATTTCGCTGTGTGGAGACAAAGTTAAAAGGCCCAGAGCGGCGACCCTTTTTTATGTGAAAGTGAACCAGGCCAGGTCTGGAGTGATTTATGATGCTCGGCAAAAGGGAACTGAAAACGCTAGCTCTGTCTGTGAAGAGTAGAGTAGAGAAGTATTGTCTGTCGTATTCCTCTGGAAACAATGACGCAAGTTATTATTTATTATTGACACCGTCGATTGAGCTCCATTATTCTTAGATGAACGACCCCACCAATTTCTTCTTTAACTAATATGAGCACATAGGGTTACAGATGAGCGTATTCATGTCTCAGGAGAACCAGGTTCGCTCCTTGGAAACAGTGAAAGTTTGTGTTCACTGTTTCTACCGACAGATGGTTTGAACTTCCTCTAACTTCATCTAGTATATTTAAAGTGCATATGTTTGTATATTTTATTACAGGAAGTGCCAATTGTATATATTCATGAGATATTGGATGTTGAAGTCGTTCATACTTTTTTGTATACAGGATTGCAACGTTGTACATATGTCATGTGAATATATTTGCTGGAATCCTAATGAAACAAGCGTGTGTATTATATTGCATATTCAGCAATGATTAATTTAGGGAAATGTTGTGATACGACTTTCAAAGGTTCAAAAATGTATTCATAGAGACGTACGTTCACTTCAGTTCGTAGGATATAGTAACTTGATATAATTTGAATATATTAATTATCTACAGGTTAAACAGAATCATAGCAGGGTATGCCCATACTGATTAAAGTGAGCGCAAAGTGATAAGTGTAAGTGCAGAGTGCAAATAATTTGAGAGGAAACGCCTGTCTGAAATAGTGTAAATAGTTCAAGAGTGAACGCCTCTTAAGTTTGAAATAATTGAACGTAAGATGAAGGGTAGAAAGAGACTACAGACATTTATCAAGTCAAGACCACCCTAAAGATTATTTGTAAAGTGTTGTATGGCATATCCATGCTAATAAGATGTGTTTCACTAGTATATTAAAGTTGTTATATAAGGTATAGTTTCTCTTCACATTACTAATGAACTAGTGTTCCTCTCATAATTTACCCTTGAGCGCTCGCGTTCTTCATCACTCGAGCACTCGCGTGGCGCACTGAGTGCTCCATTAAGTATGTTAATGTTTTCATCGAAGTTAAGTAAATTCAGAGTCTATATGCTATGTTTTATCGTTCATCAATTAATCCTTGAAATATTTTTCATAATATTAGTCTTTATTTTACCTCCCTAATTATATTACAATATATAATATTGTTATCCCAACCTGGTAGCTATGTACAAATTCGTGAAGTTTACAATATTGTCAATCATACACTGACTGACAGAGCAAATGTAACACCAAGAAGGAGTGGTCAGAACTTTATGCCAATTGCAGGGTAGACTGACGTCACTGAGGTATGCTCATGATGTGAAATGCGCCGCTGTGCTGCGCACGTAGCGAACGATAAATGGGACACGGCGTTGGCGAATGGCCCACTTCGTACCATGATTTCTCAGCCGACAGTCATTGTAGAGCGTGTTGTCGTGTGCCACAGGACACGTGTATAGCTAAGAATGCCAGGCCGCCGTCAACGGAGGCATTTCCAGCAGACAGACGACTTTACGAGGGGTATGGTGATCGGGCTGAGAAGGGCAGGTTGGTCGCTTCGTCAAATCGCAGCCGATACCCATAGGGATGTGTCCACGGTGCAGCGCCTGTGGCGAAGATGGTTGGCGCAGGGACATGTGGCACGTGCGAGGGGTCCAGGCGCAGCCCGAGTGACGTCAGCACGCGAGGATCGGCGCATCCGCCGCCAAGCGGTGGCAGCCCCGCACGCCACGTCAACCGCCATTCTTCAGCATGTGCAAGACACCCTGGCTGTTCCAATATCGACCAGAACAATTTCCCGTCGATTGGTTGAAGGAGGCCTGCACTCCCGGCGTCCGCTCAGAAGACTACCATTGACTCCACAGCATAGACGTGCACGCCTGGCATGGTACCGTGCTAGAGCGACTTGGATGAGGGAATGGCAGAACGTCGTGTTCTCCGATGAGTCACGCTTCTGTTCTGTCAGTGATAGTCACCGCAGACGAGTGTGGCGTCGGTGTGGAGAAAGGTCAAATCCGGCAGTAACTGTGGAGCGCCCTACCGCTAGACAACGCGGCATCATGGTTTGGGGCGCTATTGCGTATGATTCCACGTCACCTCTAGTGTGTATTCAAGGCACGTTAAATGCCCACCGCTACGTGCAGCATGTGCTGCGGCCGGTGGCACTCCCGTACCTTCAGGGGCTGCCCAATGCTCTGTTTCAGCAGGATAATGCCCGCCCACACACTGCTCACATCTCCCAACAGGCTATACGAGGTGTACAGATGCTTCCGTGGCCAGCGTACTCTCCGGATCTCTCACCAATCGAACACGTGTGGGATCTCATTGGACGCCGTTTGCAAACTCTGCCCCAGCCTCGTACGGACGACCAACTGTGGCAAATGGTTGACAGAGAATGGAGAACCATCCCTCAGGACACCATCCGCACTCTTATTGACTCTGTACCTCGACGTGTTTCTGCGTGCATCGCCGCTCGCGGTGGTCCTACATCCTACTGAGTCGATGCCGTGCGCATTGTGTAACCTGCATATCGGTTTGAAATAAACATCAATTATTCGTCCGTGCCGTCTCTGTTTTTTCCCCAACTTTCATCCCTTTCGAACCACTCCTTCTTGGTGTTGCATTTGCTCTGTCAGTGTATTTACGTCAATAATTTTGTGAAAAGGAGACAGTTTACTTGTTACACCCCGAGCTTCACCCTTTGGTCCTGGAAATATTTTGACAATAGTTTTTCTTTAGTCTTAGAGGATCCACTAGAACATTGTTTCTTCCATACACAAACTTTGTCTCTTCCTATGAATCAATCACTTTTGGCTAACACAACTTCACCAGAACTTTCATCACTTGTCCCCGAGTCATAACCCTGTTCACTTTCTGAGTTATGCTCACTGAAAATTATTTCCTCATTTTCAATTTCAGAATTGCCTTCCTCATTTTCACAGTCATCTGCTTTGTCGAAATCAGGATCATCATTCAATAACCAGTTCAGCTGTGGACTTGACAGATATCTTGCAGCCCTATATAAACGGAACGATTATTGGAGACTCACGTAGAAATCAACAAACAGTCCACATAAAACTAATGCAAGACAATTCTAGTGAATACAGAAGTAATTTGTAAATAAAAATGTACTTACATGATGACGCGCGTGGAGCCCTGAGTGCGCCAGTTGTGACACAGTGAACTTAAAAAGGAGTTTAATTCGATTCTGTTGGAGAAATATTTATTTGACTTCTCACACAGATAGCTAAGACTGTACTATAGGAATACCTAACAACACAGGTCAGCAGTGGACATCCGTTTATTTAAACGTGGCGCACTCAGTGCTCGAGGGTTTATTCCTCTACTATAGAGATCGTATTAGAAGATGACGCCCCATCGGACGGTCCAGTCAGACCCAAAAATGGTATACCGACTCAGCTAGTGAATCATTCTAGTAGGGGAAGATGAGACTTCGATAACTGGGCTGCGTTCGAAGCTAATCGGAGGTGCTCCATTCTAACATCATGTTTATTATTTTTTTTTTTGCTAGGGGCTTTACGTCGCACCGACACAGATAGGTCTTATGGCGACGGTTACATCATGTTTAAGAGCCACGGTCACTTGCTTATGTACTGAAGCCTTGGACAGGTACAGTAGGTCTTGTGACGACGACGGGATAGGAAAGTAAACGTTCGTGTCCTGAATTAAGGTACAGCCCCAGCATTTACTTGGTGGGTAAAAGGAAAACCACCTTCAGGGCTGCGGGGATCGAACCCGCTATCTCCCGAATGCAAGCTCACAGGTGCGCGACCCTAACCGCACGGCCAACTCGCTCGATGACTGTCTTTACGGCTTATTATTGGCTTTAGGACTGTTTTTCTGTCATGGTATGTAGTTCCTAACAGTGAGTTATTTATACCCAAAGCAGTGATTCCTGGGCAGTCGGGACCCCACTATACGGTTAATGTAACCTTTCCTTCTTCTGTCACTGCTATTATTCTTGACTGTTATCTCAAATATAATTGTGTAATTCCTGATATTGCTCAAAGGGTTCAATATGTTAACGAAATGTGCCGCATGTGATGAACAAATTTTACGCGATTTTGATAGTTCAGAGTGTGATAATATAAATCTTTTTGAGGATTTTTCTGATATACGCTGCGTGCTTGAATGAATATACGATGTCTACAAAGAGAATATTTTTCCTCTGAATAAAGAAGTAACATCTACGGACGATTTCTCTTCAAACTGAGAGAAGAACTGATGAGGTCGGGGACGAAGCACAGACTTCACATCTCTATTCATGGCCATCGTGGAACAACTGGGAGTTGAGATGTCCACTCAGCCGTCAGCATCCAATCTGCCCAAGATCCAAGGACTCCAAGACTACAGTGGTGTGTTCAGAATGCAAAACGTTTGTGTGTGAACATCATAGCTTAGCCTTTGGGCAGTGATTGTGAGAAGTGAATGTGGAGAATATGATCCAAGATGAACAAAGAAAAATTGTCTAAAAATATTGAAATATATTGCAAACGTTTACTGTTTACATTTTTTCATTTTATAATCTTTCTTTTAAATGATATTTGTTCATGGCGTCGACCTATGAAGATCTTTTGCCACTACTTTCACCATTTGAGTGGAACCTGCGTGTAAGTGGAATTGCGGAAGTGTAGAGTGTTGGATGTGAGGCAAGGAACGTTAAGGACAACACAAACACCCATCCCCCAGGCCAGGGATATACATCAATTTCAATCCAAAACTGCTGCCCCGGTCGGGAATCGAACCCGTAGCCGCCAGGTGGCAGGTGGACACGTTGCCCCCTACACCCCAGGGCCGGACTTCTATATCCTTAATATCTAGACCATCGTGAGCCACAAGATTCATTTTACTAATTTGTATTTGCAGGTTTAGTAATACATAATTAAAATGGGCCAAAATTGAGTTTCACTTATGGAGTACTCAGTGACCAGCATATCAGTAATATTTCTCGCTGCAGGCGCTTGAGTATCCGGTATTCGGGAGATAGTGGGTTCGAAACGCACTGTCGGCAGTCCTGAAGATGGTTTTCCGTGGTTTTCCATTTTCGCACCAGGAAAATGCTTGGGCTGTACCTTAATTAAGGCCAGGGCCGCTTCCTTCCCCCTCCTTGACCTTTCCTTTCCCATCGGTGCCATAAGACGCATCTGTGTCGGTGTGACGTAAAATATTCCTGGCACCGGGCTGGGTGGTTGAAGCGCTGGCCTTCTGATCCTAACTTGGCAGGTGCTTAGTCCGGTGCTATTCGAAGGTGCTCGAATACGTCAGCCTCGTGTCAGTATCTTCAGTCAATACTGATCTGCATTTAGGGCAGTCGCCCAGGTGGCAGATTCCCCATCTGTTACTTTCCTAGCCTTTTCCGAAATGATTTCAAAGAAATAGGAAATTTATTGAACATCTCCCTTGGTAAGTTATTCCAATCCCTAACTCCCCTTCCTATAAATGAATATTTGCCCCAGTTTGTCCTCTTGAATTCCAACTTTATCTTCATATTGTGATCTTTCCTACTTTTATAAACGCCATTTAAACTTATTCGTCTACTAATGTCATTCCACGCCATCTCTCCGCTGACAGCTCGGAACATACCACTTAGTCGAGCAGCTCTTCTTCTTTCTCTCAATTCTTCCCAACCCAAACATTGCAACATTTTTGTAACACTACTCTTTTGTCGGAAATCACTCAGAACAAATCGAGCTGCTTTTCTTTGGATTTTTCCAGTTCTTGAATCAGGTAATCCTGGTGAGGGTCCCATACACTGGAACCATACTCTAGTTGGGGTCTTACCAGAGACTTATATGCCCTCTCCTTTACATCCTTACTACAACCCCTAAACACCCTCATAACCATGTGCAGAGATCGGTACCCTTTATTTACAATCCCATTTATGTGATTATCCCAATGAAGATCTTTCCTTATATTAACACCTAGATACTTACAATGATCCCCCAAAGGAACTTTCACCCCATCAACGCAGTAATTAAAACTGAGAGGACTTTTCCTATTTGTGAAACTCACAACCTGACTTTTAACCCCGTTTATCAACATACCATTGCCTGCTGTCCATCTCACGACATTTTCGAGGTCACGTTGCAGTTGCTCACAATCTTGTAACTTATTTATCACTCTATAGAGAATAACATCATCCGCAAAAAGCCTTACCTCAGATTCCACTCGTTTACTCATATCATTTATATATATAAGAAAACATAAAGGTCCGATAACACTGCCCTGAGGAACTCCCCTCTCAACTATTACAGGGTCAGACAAAACGTCACCTACTCTAACTCTCTGAGATCTATTTTCTAGAAATATAGCAACCCATTCAGTCACTCTTTTGTCTAGTCCAATTGCACTCATTTTTGCCAGTAGTCTCCCATGATCCACCCTATCAAATGCTTTAGACAGGCCAATCGCGATACAGTCCATTTGACCTCCAGAATCCAAGATATCTGCTATATCTTGCTGGAATCCTACAAGTTGAGCTTCAGTGGAATAATCTTTCCTAAAACCGAATTGCCTTCTATCGAACCAGTTATTAACTTCACAAACATGTCTAATATAATCAGAAAGAATGCCTTCCCAAAGCTTACATACAATGCATGTCAAACTTACTGGCCTGTAATTTTCAGCTTTATGTCTATCACCCTTTCCTTTATACACAGTGGCTACTATAGCAACTCTCCATTCATCTGGTATAGCTCCTCCGACCAAACAATAATCAAATAAGTACTTCAGATATGGTACTATATCCCAACCCATTGTCTTTATTATATCCCCAGAAATCTGATCAATTCCAGCCGCTTTTCTAGTTTTCAACTTTTGTATCTTATTGTAAATGTCATTGTTATCATATGTAAATTTTATTACTTCTTTGGCCTTAGTCTCCCCTCTATCTCGACATTTTCCTTGTAACCAACAATCTTTACATACTGCTGACTGAATACTTCTGCCTTTTGAAGATCTTCACATACACACTCCCCTTGTTCATTAATTATTCCTGGAATGTCCTTCTTGGAACCTGTTTCTGCCTTAAAATACCTAAACATACCCTTTCATTTTTCAATAAAATTTGTATGACTGCCAACTAGCACGTAAAAGAACTCCTGTGGGACAACATTCAGGCACTTCGGCGTCTCCGAAAGCCGTCAAGAAGAAGTTTGGGAGACGTATAAACAGTAACATTGATTAATAAATTATCCATGGTTTAAATGACCGGTCTTACAAAACTAGTGTGTTGTTTCCTTTACTACTGAGGCAGATCCACTATCACTGCGACCTTGCCGTAGCCTCACCGGACTAGTTTACGTCCGGAGGAATGAAGTCACATTTCCTTGGTCTATGATCCTGCTGATCCTGATCAACTCCTGTTTCTGTTCATTGAACGAATTACGGGTTGCCAGGATACAGACAGAAATAGATTTTTTTCCAAATTACCAAGGACCGAGCGAATTGGTCGTGTGGTTCGGGTCGCGGAGCTGTGAGCTTGCGTTCTCAAGATAGTGGGTTCGAATCTCATCTTTGGCAGTCCTGAAGATGGATTTCCGAGGTTTCCCTTTTTCACACCAGGAAAGTACCACTGCTGGACCGTAACCGTCTTAATCCTAGCCCTTTCCCATCTTTCCGTCGCCTTGTAACGTTAAAAGTAGCAAAAAAGGACAAAAAATATAACAGAGCCCCGAACAAGTGAGATATCAGAATGACATGACTTCGCTACTACTCACATTCCGCTGAGACATGACTCTGTCCACTGCATATGATTCAACAAGATTCCAGAATTCGATAATTATTTTATTTTGCACGCTCCGACAGTTTGTACTGTAAAATGGATGTACCTCGTGCAAATGCATAGCTTTACCCAGAAGGAGGTGCAGACTGGAAAGAAATAGAGTTAGAAATGGCTGTGGAAGTAAGGAGAAATTGAAGGAACTTACTAGAAAATTGAATCTAGCAAAGAAGGCAGCTAAGGATAACATGATGGAAAGCATAATTGGCAGTCATACAAATTTTAGTGAAAAATGGAATGGTATGTATAGGTATTTTAAGGCAGAAACAGGTTCCAAGAAGGACATTCCAGGAATAATTAATGAACAAGGGGAGTGTGTATGTGAGGATCTTCAAAAGGCAGAAGTATTCAGTTAGCAGTATGTAAAGATTGTTGGTTACAAGGATGATGTCGAGATAGAGGAGGAGACTAAGGCCAAAGAAGTAATGAAATTTACATATGATAACAATGACATTTACAATAAGATACAAAAGTTGAAAACTAGAAAAGCGGCTGGAATTGATCAGATTTCTGGGGATATACTAAAGACAATGGGTTGGGATATAGTACCATATCTGAAGTACTTATTTGATTATTGTTTGGTCGGAGGAGCTATACCAGATGAATGGAGAGTTGCTATAGTAGCCCCTGTGTATAAAGGAAAGGGTGATAGACATAAAGCTGAAAATTACAGGCCAGTAAGTTTGACATGCATTGTATGTAAGCTTTGGGAAGGCATTCTTTCTGATTATATTAGACATGTTTGTGGAATTGTGAAAGTGTTATTGTTGGATGCGCTTGAGAACGGTTAGCTGTTGAGGGAGCTCTTGCATTATTGTAGTGATAAAGTAGTGAAAACATATTGAAATAGCTTAATTTTGTGTATATCTGATTCATTTAGTGCTATTTATATAGTGGTGTTTAGTGCTTGTTGGTAGAAATTGGGAGTAGTGATATTTATTTAAATTTTGTAACAAGTAATTCAGTTGGTCTTCAGTAAATTACGTTTTCTAGGTTAAGTAGGCTAGCTAGGTGTACCTTGTTTCGAATTTAGGTTTAGGAGATACTTTAGGTAATACTATTAACATTAAAAATATTTGTAAATATCTGTAGGTTCGTTGGTTGTACTTACAAAGGCAGATTATCATAAGGAATAGTACCGTAACTTCTGCAGCAACTTCTCCGGTATTTCGTATAGATATCCGTTCAAACTATCGCGAAGGTAATAATTTACTTCATTAAAAAACACGATACGCCTGTAAACTTCCATTTAAAAAGAAGTTAAAGAGATTACACGGTAATAGTTAACAGTCGTTGTATTGTTATTGATTATTGTCGCTCCTCATATTCAAATAAGTTATTGCATTGTTGGCTACAGTCGTGAAGAAAGGGTATAGTGTAGTCAAGTAAATATAAATAAAAATCAGCTGACCTTGTATTCCATTCATTTGTACTTCTGAGTAGGTAGTTAGTATCCGCAATTTATATTTCGCTCCCTCGATCTTTCAGTATTTATGAGCGGTTAGCTAATAATAATAAAGTTCTTATATCCCAGTAATTCCAGTTCAAGTCCCTGGAGTAGTAATAGTAGTAGTTTTGATAGAAATATTTGAGAAATTATTGTAGACAACCTCGTATTTTTCAGTAGGCCTAATTAAGGACACTTTCTTTCTCCGTCCCGTGGAATAGGGAAAATAATAGTAATCCACCAGCTGTAATAATCACATAACCGCATTTCAGTAGAATTGTAGTGAAGATAAGGTATAATATATTAGATAGTATCTTGCCAGTTATATTCGTGATTTTCTTCGTGTACGGCAAACCTTTTGATACTTAAGCATTTAACCAAACGCAGTGTAGTGTAGTGTAGATAAATTGTAGTATAGATACAGTACATTTAGATAGTGCCGTATCTTGCCTGCTATATTCGTGTGTTATCTTTCGTGTATATCTATTAGACCGTAAAACTAATAATAATTTGTCTAAGCATTTAGCTTCGTTGGTAATCTTTGAGTACAGTAGATCTTGCAAATTTCATTTCTGTTGTGCTTAGTAGTGACATACGGTACGGTACCGGTATCGTAATTAGGATACGTCTGAAAGTAGTTTAAAAATTACTGTAGTGTACTGTACAGTAGTATACGAGTAATATCCTATTAGAATTGAGTGTGTTTATTTTATTATTGTAAAATATTTGTGTAGTACTGGTTTAGTAGAGGTATCCGTAGAAACTCTTACTAAAATACTGTTGTTGTAATTAGGATAGGCTTAATTGCAATTTGGAATTGTATAGTTCTTGTGTATTACTGTCGATATACAGTAATTAACAGCAGTTTTTATCCTGTTAGGGGTTATAGAATTAAAAAAATAGAGCACGACTAAGTAGTATTGTAGTGTAGTCGTATATTAATTACCTTATTGTTGTGTACTATCCCAGACAATATATCCCTTCGTTCATTTATTTTTTGCAAATAAGTTATTTTATTTTTTAATTTATTTTTCCCCGTAAAGAATGGCTAAGGAGCGCGAGTGTACTTATTGTGGGTGTGGTGAGGCATTGAGGGGTATGAGGGAGGAGTTGGAAAGTTTGAGGGAGATAATTAGGATTCTCACAGAAGACAGGAAGGAAGATGGGACTCCCTAAAACAATGTACAGGTTACAGTAGGTGTACAAGAGGGAGGGGAAGGAAAGGAAGGAGTTGTAGAAGACAGGTGGTCTAATGTTCTGAGGGGAAGGAGATTGCAGGCTAAGGACTCTATTCAGGATCAGAATTCAGGACAGGTGTCTGTGCGAAATCGGTACGAGTCACTCCAGGTAGAACAACAGAGGGAAGATGAGGGACAGGGAACTGTTGATGAGATGCGTGGAAGTAGGAGGAAGGGAAAAGGTAGGAAAGGGAAATGTAGAGTAGAGGATAGGAAAAGACAGGTGGAACAGGGTCATGGGAAGGAGAAAAGGGAGGGGGAAGTAGCTTCTGCAGCAGTGAGAGAAGATAGGGCAGACCAGGAGGGGAGGGGATCAAATGAGGTGGGGAAGGTTGAGGCTTTGGTCATGGGGGATTCCATCGTTAGACACGTGGGGAAAGTGTGTGGAGGAAAAGGAACCAGGGTAGAATGTTATCCAGGAATTAGGTTGAGGCAGATGTTGAGGAAAGTAGAAAAGAGGGAGGAGGGGAAGGAGAAGGTGGTAGTGTTTCACGTTGGTACCAACAACGTAAGGCAAGCTGATATAAGTACCAACATAGTTGGAGATGTGTGGGATCTGGTAAATGCAGCACGGGTGAAGTTTAAGAAAGCGGAGATTGTTATTAGTGGAATACTGTGTAGGAGGGATACTGACTGGAGGGTGATTGGGGATTTAAATGAGACTATGGAGTGGGTATGTGGGAAACTGGGAATGAAATTTCTAGTTCCTAATGCGTGGGTAGGAGATAGGGATCTGCGCTCAGATGGCCTTCATTTAAACCGCAGTGGTACATATAAGTTAGGAAATTTGTTTGGAAGGGTAATAGGGAGGTACATTTAGGGAAACGGGATGGCCTAGGGAGCGGTGATAAGGGAACAGGGAACTGGAAATCATGTAGGGATGACATAAAATTGTTAGTGTTGAACTGTAGAAGTATTGTAAAGAAAGGAATAGAATTAAGTAATTTAATAGATATATATTTACCAGATATTGTAATAGGAGTTGAATCGTGGCTGAGAAATGATATAATGGATGCAGAAATTTTCTCACGGCACTGGAGTGTGTATCGTAGAGATAGGATAGGAATGGTGGGAGGGGGAGTGTTCATTCTGGCGAAAGAAGAATTTGTAAGCTACGAAAATGTTAAAGATGAGACACATGAAATTCTAGGTGTAAGGCTCATATCTAAAGATAATAGGCAACTTGATATATTTGGAGTGTACAGATCGGGAAAGGGTAGCACTGACGCGGATTCGGAATTATTTGATAGGATAGTCAGCTATGTGGGAAACGACATGGAAAGAAATGTGATTGTAGTGGGAGATCTGAATTTGCCAGATGTAAATTGGGAAGGAAATGCGAACGACAGGAAGCATGACCAACAAATGGCAAATAAGTTAATATGGGAAGGACAGCTGATTCAGAAAGTGATGGAACCAACCAGAGGGAAAAATATCCTGGATGTGGTGCTGATAAAACCAGATGAGCTCTATAGAGAAACTGAAGTAATAGATGGTATTAGTGATCATGAAGCTGTTTTTGTGGTAGTTAAAAATAAATGTGATAGAAAGGAAGGTCTTAAAAGTAGGACTGTTAGGCAGTACCATATGGCTGATAAAGCAGGCATGAGGCAGTTTCTAAAAAGTAACTATGATCGGTGGAAAACGGTAAATAAAAATGTAAACTGACTCTGGGATGGGTTTAAAGAAATTGTTGAGGATTGCGAAAACAGGTTTGTACCTTTAAGGGTGGTAAGGAATGGTAAAGAACCACCTTATTATAATAGAGAAATAAAGAGACTAAGAAGGAGGTGCAGACTGGAAAGAAATAGAGTTAGAAATGGCTGTGGAAGTAAGGATAAATTGAAGGAACTTACTAGAAAATTGAATCTAGCAAAGAAGGCAGCTAAGGATAACATGATGGCAAGCATAATTGGCAGTCATACAAATTTTAGTGAAAATGGAAGGGTATGTATAGGTATTTTAAGGCAGAAACAGGTTCCAAGAAGGGCATTCCAGGAATAATTAATGAACAAGGGGAGTGTGTACGTGAAGATCTTCAAAAGGGAGAAGTATTCAGTCAGCAGTATGTAAAGATTGTTGGTTTCAAGGATGATGTCGAGATAGAGGAGGAGACTAAGGCCAAAGAAGTAATAAAATTTACATATGATAACAATGACATTTACAATAAGATACAAAAGTTGAAAACTAGAAAAGCGGCTGGAATTGATCAGATTTCTGGGGATATACTAAAGACAATGGGTTGGGATATAGTACCATATCTGAAGTACTTATTTGATTATTGTTTGGTCAGAGGAGCTATACCAGATGAATGGAGAGTTGCTATAGTAGCCGCTGTGTATAAAGGAAAGGGTGATAAACATAAAGCTGAAAATCACATGCCAGTAAGTTTTACATGGATTGTATGTAAGCTTTGGGAAGGCATTCTTTCTGATTATATTAGACATGTTTTTGAAATTAATAACTGGTTCGATAGAAGGCAATTCGGTTTTAGGAAAGATTATTCCACTGAAGCTCAACTTGTAGGATTCCAGCAAGATATAGCAGATATCTTGGATTCTGGAGGTCAAATGGACTGTATCGCGATTGACCTGTCTAAAGCATTTGATAGGGTGGATCATGGGAGACTACTGGCAAAAATGAGTGCAATTGGACTAGACAAAAGAGTGACTGAATGGGTTGCTATATTTCTAGAAAATAGATCTCAGAGAGTTAGAGTAGGTGACGTTTTGTCTGACCCTGTAATAGTTGAGAGGGAAGTTCCTCAGGGCAGTGTTATCGGACCTTTATGTTTTCTTATATATATAAATGATATGAGTAAAGGAGTGGAATCTGAGGTAAGGCTTTTTGTGGATGATGTTATTCTCTATAGAGTGATAAATAAATTACAAGATTGTGAGCAACTGCAACGTGACCTCGAAAATGTCGTGAGATGGACAGCAGGCAATGGTATGTTGATAAACGGGGTTAAGAGTCAGGTTGTGAGTTTCACAAATAGGAAAAGTCCTCTCAGTTTTAATTACTGCGTTGATGGGGTGAAGGTTCCTTTTGGGGATCATTGTAAGTATCTAGGTGTTAATATAAGGAAAGATCTTCATTGGGGTAATCACATAAATGGGATTGTAAATAAAGTGTACCGATCTCTGCACATGGTTATGAGGGTGTTTAGGGGTTGTAGTAAGGATGTAAAGGAGAGGGCATATAAGTCTCTGGTAAGACCCCAACTAGAGTATGGTTCCAGTGTATGGGACCCTCGCCAGGATTACCTTATTCAAGAACTGGAAAAAATCCAAAGAAAAGCAGCTCGATTTGTTCTGAGTGATTTCCGACAAAAGAGTAGCGTTACAAAAATGTTGCAATGTTAGGGTTGGGAGGAATTGAGAGAAAGAAGAAGAGCTGCTCGACTAAGTGGTATGTTCCGAGCTGTCAGCGGAGAGATGGCGTGGAATGACATTAGTAGACGAATAAGTTTGAATAGCGTTTATAAAAGTAGGAAAGATCACAATATGAAGATAAAGTTGGAATTCAAGAGGACAAACTGGAGCAAATATTCATTTATAGGAAGGGGAGTTAGGGATTGGTATAACTTACCAAGGGAGACGTTCAATAAATTTCCAATTTCTTTGAAATCATTTAGGAAAAGACTAGGAAAGCATGAGATAGGGAATCTGCCACCCCGATCAGTATTGATTGATTGATTGATTCAATTCCTCCATTGTTGGGTCCTGATCTAGGGACTACCGACCCTGATTCTTACCCAGACGCGCCAGGTTCGATTTCTAGCCAGGTGAGGGATTTTTACCTGGATATGTAAGTAGTATAATAAGCGGGTTCGGCCGCCTCCTCCTCCTCCCGCCGCCTCCTCCGCCTCCTCCTCCGCCGGCGCCCGCGGGAAATTTGAATTTTGGCGGGAAATTTGAATTTTGGCGCGAGATTTGAATTTGTAAACAAAGCCACGTGCTTTTTGACAGCTGTCATCGACAACAACGCAACGCTAACCTCACTGCCGCCATCTTGACGGACCTAAACCTCACTAAAACCAACCTAACCTAACTAGCGTGAGGTAAACAAACCCACGTGTTTTTTGACAGCCACGTGCTTTTTGACAGACAACAACGCATCGCTAACCTCAGTACTGCCATCTTGATGGACCTAAACCTCAGTAGTGCCAACTTAACCTCACTAGCATGAGGTAAACAAAGCCACGTGCTTTTTGACAGCCACGTGCTTTTCAACAGATTTGTAAACAAAGCCACGTGCTTTTTGACAGACAACAACGCATCGCTAACCTCAGTACTGCCATCTTGACGGGCCTAAACCTTAGTGATACCAACTTAACCTCACTAGCATGAGGTAAACAAAGCCACGTGTTTTTTGACAGCCACGTGCCTTTTTGACAGCTGTCATCCGCCATCTTTAATCCAGAGAGCACCGTGCTGCCCTCTTTATCGTAGTAGATGTAAATTCATCACCTGTCATCGGCAGTGCCGCCATCTTGACGGGTCTAAACCTTAGTGCTACCAACTTAACCTCACTAGCGCGAGATAAACAAATCCACGTGCAGCTGTCATCCACCATCTTTGAGCATCGTGCTGCCCTCTTTAGCTACTTACCTTTGAAATGTGGTACGTCACAGCTGTCATCCGCCATCTTGCATCCGAAACCTCAGTGCTGCACTCTATGTGGTGACGGCAAATACCACGTTCTCTTGTTTGGAAACAAAGCTACGTGCAGCTGTCATCCGCCATTTTTAATCACCGTGCTGCCCTCTTTAGCTACTTACCTTTGACAGTTGTCATCCACCATCTTGCATCGCAAACCTCAGTGCTGCGCTCTATGTAGTGGCGGCAAATTCTACGTGCTCTTGTTTGGAAACAAATTCACGTGCTATTTTTCTGACAGCTGTCATCCGCCATCTTTAATCCATAGAGCACCGTGCTGCCCTCTTTAGCTACTTACCTTTGAAATATGGTACGTCACAGCTGTCATCCGCCATCTTTAATCCAGAGAGAACAGTGCTGCAATCTATGTGTTGGCGGCAAATTCCACGTGCTTTACAAATCAACATGCTTTTTTGACAGCTGTCAACCGCCATCTTTAATCACCGTGCTGCCATCTATGTGGTGGCGGTAAATTCCACATGCTTTACAAACTTATATGCTTTTCTGACAGCTGTCATCCGCCATCTTTAATCTAGAGAGAACAGTGCTGCCCTCTATTTGGTGGCGGTAAATTCCACGTGCTCTTGTTTGGTAAACATAGCCACGTGCTTTTTTGACAGCTGTCATCCGCCATCTTTAATCAACAGAGCACCGTGCTGCGGGCAATTTCATCACCTATCACCCGCCTTTTTGACAGCCGTCATCCACCATCTTTAATCAACAGAGCACAGTGCTGCACTCTATGTGGTGGCGCCAATTTGAAAAAATCTATGTGCTCTTGTTGGGAAACAAAGCCACGTGCTTTTTTGACAGCTGTCATCCGCCATCTTTGAGCACTATGCTGCGGGCAATTTCGTCAGCTGTCATCCGCCATCTTTAATCCAGAGAGAACAGTGCTGCACTCTATGTGGTGGCGGTAAATTCTATGCGCTTTACAAACCTATGCGCTTTTCTGACAGCTGTCATCCGCCATCTTTGAGAACAGTGCGCCCTCTATGTGGTGACGG
Source organism: Anabrus simplex (assembly GCF_040414725.1). NCBI lineage: Eukaryota > Metazoa > Arthropoda > Insecta > Orthoptera > Tettigoniidae > Anabrus > Anabrus simplex. The sequence continues at coordinate 40,666,139 of NC_090266.1, read as the reverse complement.
CAAATTCCACGTGCTCTACAAAGCCATGTGCAGCTGTCATCCGCCATCTTTAATCACCGTGCTGCCGGGTGACGGCAAATTCCACGTGCTCTTGTTTTTAGAAACAAAGCCATGTGCTTTTTTGACAGCTGTCATCCGCCATCTTGCATCACAAACCTCGGTGCTACACTCTATGTGGTGGCGGCAAATTCTACGTGCTTTACAAACCTATATGCTTTTCTGACAGCTGTCATCTGCCATCTTTAAGCTGTAAATCCCCGATTCTCGTGTTAGAAGTTGTAAAACAGATTCTTAATCCGAGTTGTCAGGAAGGGCAACCGGTCGAAACAATAGTGTATGACGTGAGAGGCTAGATACTGCCAGTTTTGCTTCAGGAAGGGCGACTGGTCTTAAAACAAATTCTTGTGATTTAAAAATCTTAGTTTTGCGTCAGGAAGGGCATCCGGCCGTAAAACAATAGTTCGTGATTTAAAATCTAAGAAGTGCATCCAGCTGTAAATCCCCGATTCCCCGTGTTAGACGTTGTAAAACAGATTCTTAATCCGAGTTACCAGGAAGGGGCAACCGGTTGAAAACTATAGTGTATGACGTTAGATACTGCTAGTTTTGCATCAGGAAGGATAACTCAACAAATTCATGCGATTTAAACACATTTTTATTCCCAAGAGAATCGAACCCGAGACTACCGGGTGAGAGGCATGCATACTGTAGGCTATGGGTTTGTTCTACTGTCCATGAAGTCGTATCAGCGCAGAGCGAGCAGCGGAATGCGTGTGTTAGCTGAAATTGTACACGTATCTTCCGGCTCGACCTTGAACGAGGACACGGCGTGCTTGTAACTCGCGAACGTCTTCTTAACTGAGTATCATTCAAGCTCTTAAAACACAGTACTAATTAAGGTTGTAAAATATTCTGAAATAGTCCTCCTCTGTAGTGCAGTAGTTAGCTGCTACCCTCGGAGATCCGAGTTCGATTCCTGGCTCTGCCACGGAATGTGTAGCATTTAGCCTATGTAAGTTCCTAACGTAAAATATCATGATTGTACGGAGAGGTTAAAACACACACAGTGCCTACTCCTATCGAAAGAACCTGCACGGTACCGGCATGTAGGCTTCTCCTGGTGAAGGAGCTTGCACATAGTTTAACGCCTCGTATCAACAGCCCTTACTTAATGCTGGCTTTCTTGCACACCCCGCCTCACACCATAGTTTTACGACCGGCTGCCCTTCCTGACTAGGATTTTAAATCGCAGTATACGTGATAAATTTGTTGTAGCGGGTTTTATAACTAGATATCCCGGTACCGACACATAGCCTACTCCCGCTGAAGAAGCCTGCACAAGGCTTATTGCCTCCATCCGACAAATGAATCACCGTCAAGTCTTGTACTCAAAAAATCATTTTCGAAGGAGTCTGCACAAGGTTTAACGTCCCCATCAACAGCCCTTACTTAATGCTGGCTTTCTTGCACACCCCGCCTCACACCATAGTTTTACGACCGGCTGCCCTTCCTGACTAGTATTTTAAATCGCAGTATACGTGATAAATTTGTTGTAGCGGGTTTTATAACTAGATATCCCGGTACCGACACATAGCCTACTCCCGCTGAAGAAGCCTGCACAAGGCTTATTGCCTGCATCCGACAAATGAATCACCGTCAATTCTTGTACTCAAAAAATCATTTTCGAGGGAGTCTGCACAAGGTTTAACGCCCCCATCAACAGCCCTTACTTATAGCTAGCTTTTTTGCACACTCCGCCTCACACCATAGCTTTATACGGCCGGTTGCCCTTCCTGACTAGGATTTTAAATCGATATCCCGACATAGCCTACTCCTACCGAAGAAGCCAGCTTAACACCTCCATCCAACAAATGAATCACCCTCAAACACTCTTCAATCATTCTCGCTACTTCGGAAGATAGCGGGTTCGAACTGGAAGCCGTAAATATTAGGCGAGGGACCTGCGCGATCGTTATTGCATGATCTAGACGGATGCCCTTCCCGACGGTATAAGTTGCCAGGATTTGAATCGCGTACCCCGACTAGAAGAAGCCTGCACATAGCTTAACGCCTCCATCCGACGAATGAATCACCCTCAAACACTCTTCAATCATTCTCGCTACTTCGGGGATAGCGGGTTCGAACTAGAAGCCGTAAATGCTAGGCGAGGGGCCTGCGCGATCGTCATTACATGATCTAGCTTTAGCTCAATACCTACAGGTAAGGAATACCACGTATGTACCCTCGAGAAGTCGAGGATCACACGCTAACTTTCCAAGGCTCGAACTCTTAAATTCTGACACCTCGGCATCAACAGGAGGTTCGAATACGTCAGCCTGCAGGTGGGAGCTCTTGTTGCATTCGTTCCGACTGTACCCGCAGTTTGTCAGCGATTTTTTCACATCCGCTTGGTAACAAGCAGAATATTTAGCCGCTGCAGTCTGCGCGAAGTGCTTACAGTTCTCTGTATGCGTTTATTACGTACACACACATCTCCCGTCTGCAGTGAATATTATTCTTCAGCCTTTATCTTAAGGTAAGGTAGAACTGTTAGTTACTTTTTTTATTTGCAAAGCAACTTCTACGCTGGACATCTACATTCATATATGTTTGTTCTTTTTTTTAGGTTCCGTTCGAAAGTACGCAATTTTATTCATCCCAGTAACAGTCTGCAGCACGTGCATTTTTTTAAAGGTATGTTTTCGAACTTTGAGTTGTAAAGATAATTAGGTTAGATGATGCACCCTACACTACATTCATATATGTTTCTTCTTTTTTTTTAGGTACGACCAGAATATTATCATTCGAGTTTCAGGCTTGAACGCACGCATTTTATACATCCGAGTAACAGTTTGCAGCGCGAAGATTTTAAGGTATGTCTGACTTCTATTCGTTGAAACTTGGTTTCTTCTAAAACATCATAACTTTAGTCTATTGATAAATAGTTGTTCTCTTTAATCCTCACGCGGGGTACGTACATAGCTATGTCCGCCCTCAACAGGCTGAAACTTGGTTTCTTCTAAAACATCATAACTTTAAGAAATTGATAAATAGTTGTTCTCTTCAACCCGCATACTATAGACGTGGTATAATTTCAAACACGTACACATAGCTATGTCTGACCTCAACGGGTTGAAACTTGGTTTCTTCTAAAACATCATAACTTTAGTCTATTGATAAATAGTTGTTCTCTTTAATCCTCGCGCTATAGACGTGGTATAATTTCAAACACGTACACATAGCTATGTCTGACCTCAACGGGTTGATACTTGGTTTCTTCTAAAACATCGTAACTTTAGAGTATTGATAAATAGTTGTTCTCTTCAACCCGCATACTGTAGACGTGGTATAATTTCAAACACGCGCACATAGCTATGTCTGCCCTCAACAGGCTGAAAATTGGTTTCTTCTAAAACATTGTAACTTTAGTCTATTGATAAATAGTTGTTCTTGCATACTATAGACGAGGTATAGCTATGTCTGACCTCAACGGGTTGAAAGCTGGTTTCTTCTGAACATCGTAACTTTAGTCTATTGATAAATAGTTGTTCTCTTCAATCATCATGCTATAGACGTGGTATAATTTCAAACACGTACACATAGCTATGTCTGACCTCAACGGGTTGATACTTGGTTTCTTCCGTAACTTTAGTCTATTGATAAATAGTTGTTCTCTTTAATCCTCGTGCTATAGACGTGGTATGATTTCAAACACGCACACATAGCTATGTCTGACCTCAACGGGTTGAAACTTGGTTTCTTCCGAACATCGTAACTTTAGTCTATTGATAAATAGTTGTTCTCTTCAATCCTCATACTATAGACGTGGATTTTCTTTAATCTGCATGCCATAGAAGAGGATAATCTTATAATTTCAAACTCACAACAATGTCTGACCTGTACAGATTCAAACTTGGTTTCTTCTGAACATCGTAAGTTTAGTCTATTGGTAAATAGTTATTCTCTTCAATCCTCATGCCATAGAGGAGGTTAATCTTATAATTTCAAACTTACAGCAATGTCTAACCTCTATAGGTTAGAACTTGGTTTCTTCCGAACACCGTAACTTTAGTCTATTGATAGAATAGTTATTTTCTTTAATCTGCATGCCATAGAAGGGGATAATCTTATAATTTCAAACTCACAGCAATGTCTGACCTGTACAGGTTCAAACTTGGTTTCTTCTGAACATCGTAACTTTAGTCTATTGGTAAATATTTATTCTCTTCAATCCTCATGCCATAGAAGAGGTTAATCTTATAATTTCAAACTTACAGCAATGTCTAACCTCTATAGGTTGGAACTTGGTTTCTTCCGAACACCGTAACTTTAGTCTATTGATAAATAGTTATTTTCTTTAATCTGCATGCCATAGAAGAGGATAATCTTATAATTTCAAACTCACAGCAATGTCTGACCTGTACAGGTTCAAACTTGGTTTCTTCTGAACATCGTAACTTTAGTCTATTGGTAAATAGTTATTCTCTTCAATCCTCATGCCATAGAAGAGGTTAATCTTATAATTTCAAACTTACAGCAATGTCTGACCTGTACAGGTTGAAACTTGGTTTCTTCCGAACATCGTAACTTTAGTCTATTGGTAAATAGTTATTCTCTTCAATCCTCATGCCATAGAAGAGGTTAATCTTATAATTTCAATCTTACAGCAATGTCTAATCTCTATAGGTTGAAACTTGGTTTCTCCTGAACGTCGTAACATTAGTCTAATGATAAATAGTTGTTCTCTTCAATCTTTCATGCTGTAGAAGAGGTTAATCTTATAGTTTCAAACTCACAGCAATGTCTAACCTGTACAGGTTCAAACTTGGTTTCTTCCGAACATAGCAACTTTAGTCTATTGATAAATAGTTGTTCTCTTTCAATCTTTCATGCTGTAGATGAGGTTAATCTTATAATTTCAAACTCACAGCAATGTCTGACCTGTACAGGTTCAAACTTGGTTTCTTCTGAACATCGTAACTTTAGTCTATTGGTAAATAGTTATTCTCTTCAATCCTCACGCTAAGAAGAGGTTAATCTTATAATTTCAAACTTACAGCAATGTCTAACCTCTATAGGTTGGAACTTGGTTTCTTCCGAACACCGTAACTTTAGTCTATTGATAAATAGTTATTTTCTTTAATCTGCATGCCATAGAAGAGGTTAATCTTATAATTTCAATCTTACAGCAATGTCTAATCTCTATAGGTTGAAACTTGGTTTCTCCTGAACGTCGTAACATTAGTCTAATGATAAATAGTTGTTCTCTTCAATCTTTCATGCTGTAGAAGAGGTTAATCTTATAGTTTCAAACTCACAGCAATGTCTAACCTGTACAGGTTCAAACTTGGTTTCTTCCGAACATAGCAACTTTAGTCTATTGATAAATAGTTGTTCTCTTTCAATCTTTCATGCTGTAGATGAGGTTAATCTTATAATTTCAAACTCACAGCAATGTCTGACCTGTACAGGTTCAAACTTGGTTTCTTCCGAACATAGCAACTTTAGTCTATAGATAAATAGTTATTCTCTTCAATCTTTCATGCTGTAGAAGAGGTTAATCTTATAGTTTCAAACTCACAGCAATGTCTAACCTGTACAGGTTCAAACTTGGTTTCTTCCGAACATAGCAACTTTAGTCTATTGATAAATAGTTGTTCTCTTTCAATCTTTCATGCTGTAGATGAGGTTAATCTTATAATTTCAATCTTACAGCAATGTCTAATCTCTATAGGTTGAAACTTGGTTTCTCCTGAACGTCGTAACATTAGTCTAATGATAAATAGTTGTTCTCTTCAATCTTTCATGCTGTAGAAGAGGTTAATCTTATAGTTTCAAACTCACAGCAATGTCTAACCTGTACAGGTTCAAACTTGGTTTCTTCCGAACATAGCAACTTTAATCTATTGATAAATAGTTGTTCTCTTTCAATCTTTCATGCTGTAGATGAGGTTAATCTTATAATTTCAAACTCACAGCAATGTCTGACCTGTACAGGTTCAAACTTGGTTTCTTCCGAACATAGCAACTTTAGTCTATAGATAAATAGTTATTCTCTTCAATCTTTCATGCTGTAGAAGAGGTTAATCTTATAATTTCAAACTCACAGCCATGTCTGACCTCTATAGGTTGAAACTTACTTTCTTCCGAACATAGCAACTTTAGTCTATAGATAAATAGTTATTCTCTTCAATCTTTCATGCTGTAGAAGAGGTTAATGTTATAATGTCAAACTCACAGCCATGTCTGACCTCTATAGGTTGAAACTTGCTTTCTTCCGAACATCGTAACTCTAGGCTAGCACACTTACCCTTTTATATCCTATTATTACTATGTGTGATGCAAGTGCTAACGCTACATTTATATATTTATTCTTTTTAGAAAAACCATGGAGAAGATTAACCAGCTAGGTCATATTTCAACTCCAACTACCAAGCCGTTAACAAGTCTACCGCTAAATGAGCAATTTAAAGTAATTTCACTACGAAGATTAAAAACGAAATTTGGAGAAAGGATTTTATGTGTCTGCGAAGACTTTCAAGTTTTTTTACCTAATAGATTTAGCGTGCTAACTGATTTAGAAATAGAAGAACTAAATCAACGTTCTATTTTCATTATATATCACGGCATAGAGAACAAATCTTGTGTTATTAGTTTTACTGATGCGTAAAAGCATGTACATACAAGAATTACATCGAGAAAGCAAAAGTATGCAAACATCACTACAAGTAAAATCATTCATGATAAAACTAGTACATACAAGATGTGAATAAATACTGTAGAATTGGCATATTCTTTTATTTTAGATTAGGTATTACCTTCTCCTCCTACTCCTTCCTCTCGAAGAAGAATAAGAGCAAGAAAGAAGATGTTGATTAAATTCGTAAGTATGTTATCGTCTAGCACAGTAAGTATGTTGCGAAGAGATTTTTTTCCTAAACTATGCTTGATTCTACTCTTGTAATATAGTGTACTACAACATCGCACTATAGTATGTGTATATATGTTTCTTGAACAGTGGTATGTATTCAAGTCTAAACTTGCACACTCTCGCTTTGCGATGCATGTTCGATAAAGATGTACCTTGACAGAGTAAGTAAAGGTAAAGGAAGTTATACACATCAATTAATGTTCTGATCACATGTTAAGGTTAACGACATCGAGTGCAGTGTTCGATTCTAGTCTTGATCACTTATCTAGTGTTTTGAGCACATCAATTAATGTTCTGACTACATGTTAAGGTTAACAACATCGAGTGCAATGTTCGATTCTAGTCTTGCTATGTTTTAATCTCATTTCATATTCTAATCACATGTTGAAGTTAACAACATCGAGTGCAGTGTTTGATTCTAGTCTTGTTATGTTTTACAATCTTGTTTTTTGCAATGCATGTTCGATAGAGGTGTACCTTGAAAGAGTAGGAAGAGTTCGATTCTAGTCCTGCTATGTTTGAACCTGATTTAATGTTCTAATCACATGTTGAAGTTAACATCAAGTGCAGTGTTCGATTCTAGTCTTGTTATGTTTTACAATCTTGCTTTTGCAATGCACGTTCGATAGAGATGTACCTTCACTGAGCAGGAAGAGCAGCTCAGTAAGTATGTTGAGAAGAGAATTTTTTGTTTTTCTAAACAGTGCTTGATTCTAGTCTCGCAATGCTGTGTTCTGCAACATCGAACACTAGTATGCAGTTCAAGTTGTAATAAGTTTTGAACAGTAGTATGTGTGTGTTCAAGTCTAAACATGTGTCACTGCGGGTATGCGAGCGGATAACAGCCGACGAAATTGCCCCGCATAGGGCAGCACGGTGCTCTGTTCATTAAAAGATGGCAGATGACAGCTAACGAAATTGCCTGCATGATAGCAGCATAGTGCTCTGTTGGTTAAAGATGGCAGATGACACCTGTCAAAAAGCACATGGCTTTGCTTCCAAACAAGAGCACGTGGAATTTACCGCCACAACAAAGAGGGCAGCACTGTACTCTGTTGCTTAAAGATGGCGGATGATGGCTGTCAAAAAAGCACGTGAGTTTGTTTCCAAACAAGAGCGCGTAAAATTTTTCACCACCACATTTCAAAGGTATCTAGCTAAAGAGGGTAGCACGGTGCTCAAAGATGGCGGATGTTAGCTAACAGAACTTTTCAAATTGCCCGCTACTACGTGCTTAAGGTAGTAGCCATAAAGAGGGCAGCACGGTGTTCTGCGGATTAAAGATGACGAAATTACCCGCATGATAGCAGCATGGTGCTCTGTTGATTAAAGATGGCGGATGACAGCTGTCAAAAAAAGCACATGGCTTTGTTTCCAAACAAGAGCACGTAGAATTTGCTGTCACCATATTTCAAACTAAAGATTGCAGCACTGTTCTCGCCACCGGGGCAGCACTGTTCTCTCTGGATTAAAAACTTTTTTTCCAAACAAGAGCACGTAGAATTTGCCGCCACCACATAGAGTGTAGCACCGAGGTTTGTGATGCAAGATGGCGGATGACAGCTGTCAAAAAAGCACAGGGCTTTGTTTCTAAAAACAAGAGCACGTGGAATTTGCCGTCATCCGGCAGCACGGTGATTAAAGATGGCGGATGACAGCTGCACATGGCTTTGTAGAGCACGTGGAATTTGCCGTCACCACATAGAGGGCGGCACTGTTCTCAAAGATGGCGGATGACAGCTGTCAGAAAAGCGCATAGGTTTGTAAAGCGCATAGAATTTACCGCCACCACATAGAGTGCAGCACTGTTCTCTCTGGATTAAAGATGGCGGATGACAGCTGACGAAATTGCCCGCAGCATAGTGCTCAAAGATGGCGGATGACAGCTGTCAAAAAAGCACGTGGCTTTGTTTCCCAACAAGAGCACATAGATTTTTTCAAATTGCCGCCACCACATAGAGTGCAGCACTGTGCTCTGTTGATTAAAGATGGTGGATGACGGGTGTCAAAAAGGCGGGTGATAGGTGATGAAATTGCCCGCAGCACGGTGCTCTGTTGATTAAAGATGGCGGATGACAGCTGTCAAAAAAGCACGTGGCTATGTTTACCAAACAAGAGCACGTGGAATTTACCGCCACCACATAGAGGGCAGCACTGTTCTCTCTAGATTAAAGATGGCGGATGACAGCTGTCAGAAAAGCATATAAGTTTGTAAAGCATGTGGAATTTACCGCCACCACATAGATGGCAGCACGGTGATTAAAGATGGCGGTTGACAGCTGTCAAAAAAGCATGTTGATTTGTAAAGCACGTGGAATTTGCCGCCACCACATAGATTGCAGCACTGTTCTCTCTGGATTAAAGATGGCGGATGACAGCTGTGACGTACCATATTTCAAAGGTAAGTAGCTAAAGAGGGCAGCACGGTGCTCTATGGATTAAAGATGGCGGATGACAGCTGTCAGAAAAATAGCACGTGAATTTGTTTCCAAACAAGAGCACGTAGAATTTGCCGCCACTACATAGAGCGCAGCACTGAGCTTTGCGATGCAAGATGGTGGATGACAACTGTCAAAGGTAAGTAGCTAAAGAGGGCAGCACGGTGATTAAAGATGGCGGATGACAGCTGCACGTAGCTTTGTTTCCAAACAAGAGAACGTGGAATTTGCCGTCACCACATAGAGTGCAGCACTGAGGTTTCGGATGCAAGATGGCGGATGACAGCTGTGACGTACCACATTTCAAAGGTAAGTAGCTAAAGAGGGCAGCACGATGCTCAAAGATGGTGGATGACAGCTGCACGTGGATTTGTTTATCTCGCGCTAGTGAGGTTAAGTTGGTAGCACTAAGGTTTAGACCCGTCAAGATGGCGGCACTGCCGATGACAGGTGATGAATTTACATCTACTACGATAAAGAGGGCAGCACGGTGCTCTCTGGATTAAAGATGGCGTATGACAGCTGTCAAAAAGGCACGTGGCTGTCAAAAAACACGTGGCTTTGTTTACCTCATGCTAGTGAGGTTAAGTTGGTATCACTAAGGTTTAGGCCCGTCAAGATGGCAGTACTGAGGTTAGCGATGCGTTGTTGTCTGTCAAAAAGCACGTGGCTTTGTTTACAAATCTGTTGAAAAGCACGTGGCTTTGTTTACCTCATGCTAGTGAGGTTAAGTTGGCACTACTGAGGTTTAGGTCCGTCAAGATGGCAGTACTGAGGTTAGCGATGCGTTGTTGTCTGTCAAAAAGCACGTGGCTGTCAAAAAACACGTGGGTTTGTTTACCTCACGCTAGTTAGGTTAGGTTGGTACTAGTGAGGTTTAGGTCCGTCAAGATGGCAGCAGTGAGGTTAGCGTTGCGTTGTTGTCGATGACAGCTGTCAAAAAGCACGTGGCTTTGTTTACAAATTCAAATCTCGCGCCAAAATTCAAATTTCCCGCCAAAATTCAAATTTCCTGCGGGCGGCGGCGGCGGAGGAGGAGGCGGCGGAGGCGGCGGGAGGAGGAGGAGGCGGCCGAACCCGCTTATTATACTACTTATGTAGTCTGCCTAGTAACCATGATCGTTAAGGCCTGACACCATTGTTGTGTTGGTTAAAGAGATCGCCGCATGGTAGAAGAGTTCCTGATCTCCAGATTGCCTGCCAATTCCAAATCTCTCCGCAGTTTTCATCTTGCATTATAACAATCTACTGGGCCAGCTGATCAGTTTTTATTCCTGTTGAGCACTGTACCATTTTACAAAGTCCTCCTTGACGTACTCCCACCCCAGTGCATCATTAAGTCACCCATAATGAGTACGTCCCGTGAATTTTTACAGTCGAATTACTTTCCTCCCCTGACTGGGCTTCACGTTGCTCTACAGTTCTGCATCCGGGAGGCGGAGGGGCTGGTCGACACCGTCGGCTGTCCTGAAAATAAATAAATAAATAAATAAATAAATAAATAAGTAAATAAATAAATAAATAAATAAATAAATAAATAAATCTAGCAAGTGGCTGCGTGGTTGTGGTTGCGGCGTAGCTATGAGCCTGCAATCGTGAGATAGTGGGTTCGAACCCCACTGTCGGCAGCCCTGAAGATAGTTTACCGTGGTTTCCCATTTTCCAACGAGGCTATACCTTAATTAAGGCCACGGTCGTTTCCTTCCCACTTCTAGCCCTTTCCTATCCCATCGACGCCATAAGACTTACCTGTGTCGGTGCGACGTAAAGCAAATTATAAAATGAAATAAAATAAAAGCCGGGCTGAGTGGCTCAGATGGTTGAGGCACTGGTCTTCCGACCTCAATTTTGCAGGTTGGATCCTGGCTCAGTCCGGTTTTATTCGAAGGTACTGAAATACGTCAGATTCGTGTCGGTAGATTTACTGACACGTAAATTAACCCCTGCGAGACAAAATTCCGGCACCTCGGCGTCCCCGGAAAACCTTCAGAAGTAGTTACAGGGACGTAAGAAGAATAACATTATTATTTTAAAAATCAATGATCTGCAATAGCCGCCCAGGTAGCAGATTCCCTATCAGTGGCTTACCTAGCCTTTTCTTAAATGTTTACATATAAATTCATCGATAAGTTATTCCATACCCTTAGTCCTCGTCCTAGAAACGAATATTTGCTCCAATTCATCCTCTTCATCTCAAAATTTATCTTCATAATCTGATCTTTCCTACCTTAAAGAGTTCCGTTCAAGCTTTTTTGTCTATTGATGTAAGTCCACGCCAACTTTCCACTGACAGCTTAGAACATACCGCTTAGTTAATCATCTAGTCTCCTTACTTTCAAGTCTTCCCTGTCCAAAGTTTGCAACATTTTCGTAACACAGCTCCTTTGTCGGAAAACACGAACAAATCATGCTGCTTTCCTCTGGATCATTACCAGTTCTAGTTCTCATATTAAGTAATCCTGGTATAGGTCCCACGCACTCTTATGTGCCCTCTCCTTATTACAACCCCTAAATACCCTCATAGCCGTGTGAAGGGATATGTAACCTTTGTTTACAGCCTCGTTTATATGATTACTCCAATGAAGATTATTCCTTATATTAACGCCTAAGTCCCCGTAAGTATCCTTTACCTAATCAACCCAGTAAATAAAACTGTGAGGACCTTTCCTCTTGGTGAAGTTTACAACCTGACATTCATCCCGTTTATCCATGGCTTTGCATTCTCCCGCACCAAGAAAAGTACCCGAACAGATCCTAGTATAAGCCACGCCCGACAACTCCTCGATCTTTCCGAACCTTAAATCTCCTTGGCCTGGGAATGGGCGTAACGCTCTAGGAGGCGCGCCTTACCCCTTCAAGGCAAGGAATGGAAACTTCAAGTAGTAGTCAACTGCTCCTCTTTGCCTGTTAGTAAAGCTTTCTGCCTCTACTATCACCTGTCTTCGAACTGTGCAACTTCGGTTCTTCTCTTGTTTCTTTATTGCCTCTCACATATTTTTCACAGTGTCATAAGTTTTACAAAACCTAAGGCTATCAGGTCATCGGTTTTTTTTTCCACGTCAACAAAACACTTCACGCCATTCTTTAAGTTCTTCCGACACGTAGAACACTATATTGTCATCGCTGATTTGAGTACCTGAACTTCACACTCTGTTGCAGGTCCTGGATTCAACTCAACACCATCAATAAGTAATAAGGCAGCTATAACAACTGCCAGGAACCACAAGTCGCGGGAAGGTGGGCCTCACTCGCTCGTACCGCAACCCTACCCTCGCTCGGTAAATCTCCAACACGCACACCATTGTCAAGAACTTCAGAACGCTTGGAAACCACGTCGGCAGCTCATCTCGAGTCGAAGCCTCTAACAAGGGAACTGACACGGTACAAATTAAGATATCCTAAATTTAATGGTAACACAAATTTTGCCGTAATATCAAAGCTAGTTTATAATTGACTACCTGTCGTCCCTGTTGCTGACGTGTTGCTGTTTCTATGACTGAGGCGGTAAATTGGGAGAACACCGTAACTAACAACAGAGAGTCAATGTAATGTTACAGTTGATAGGACATTGTAGGCCACCACAGTTTCTTTTCTTAGAGCCCGGTGTCATTAGAACAACCATCTGCCTCATGACTCCCTTTTCCCTCCTTTCTGGGGTGATCGCGTTTTCTTCTCACCGAGCTCGATAGCTACAGTCGCTTAAGTGCGGCCAGTATCCAGTATTCGGGAGATCGTGGGTTCGAACCCCACTGTCGGCAGCCCTGAAGATGGTTTTCCGTGGATTCCCATTTTCACACCAGGCAAATGCTGGGGCTGTACCTTAATTAAGGCCACGGCCGCTTCCTTCCCACTCCTAGCCCCTTCCTGCCTCATCGTCGCCATAAGACCTATCTGTATCGGTGCGACGTAAAGCAAATAACAAAAAAAGTTTTCTTCTCATTTCGATAGACATTCATTATCTTCCGAATCAATAGTGGCTAATGACCGACAAGATTTTTCTTTATTTTGACAAGTTGTTTTACGTGGTACCGACACAGATCAGTTTTATGGCAACGACGGAACAGGAAAGGGCTAGGAGCGGGAAGGAAGTGGCCATGGCCTTAATTAAGGTACAGTCCCAAATCAACCAAACGCCATGGCACTACAGCCCTTGAAGGGCCTTGGCCTACCAAGCGACCGCTGCTTAGCCTGAAGGCCTGCAGATTACGAGGTGTCGTGTAGTCAGCACAACGAATTCTCTCGGACGTTATTCTTAGCTTTCTAGACCGGGGCCGCTACCTCCCCGTCAGATAGCTCCTCAATTCTAATCACGTAGGCTGAGTGGACATCGAACCAGCCCTCAGGTCCAGGTAAAAATCCCTGGCCTGGCCGGGTATCGAACCCGGGGCCTCCGGGTAAGAGGCAAGCACGCTACCCCTACACCACGGGGCCGGCACCAGCATTTACGTGGTGTGAAAATAGGAAACCACGGAAAACCATCTTTAGGGCTGCCGGCAGTGGAGTTCGCACCCACTATCTCCCGAACACTGGGCACCGGACGCTACTAAGCGAGTGCAGCTATCTAGCTCGGTCCGACCAGATTTGATCTTACTTACAGTATTACGACAATCACCATCACTATATGTCTTTTCACGAGAGTTTAATCCTGATATAAACATGGTATGTCCACGCCTCCGCCAAAGAAAGAGTTGTGATTCGCTGAGAGTGTAGTACCGACCTCTACCCCGTCAACGTCTCGTGTTCGGACGTACAGGGCTGCGCATCGCATACGACAACAGTGCGAAGATCTGAACTTTTGAATAAACGACTAAACCTGGATTCTGTTCACTTAGTTTATTGAACACATTCACAATATACTGCCTACGGTCACTTCTGAGCGGTTTTCCTCTTTTGTGCCTCACTACACGCGATGGTCCTACCTCTTGCTCCATTTCTGTCACTATGCACCTTATCTCCACGCTGTACAGCTTGGGACTTTCCCTCACTACGAGAAGACTTCCTGTATTACCTACGCCTTGTGCCTTCATTTCTCGTTATTTAATCACTATTTTATATTAAAGAAACATACGTATACCGGTATATATGACAACGGTATTTTAATTTGATTACGTACTCTTCCAAACTCTCTAAATGTAATAAACTAAAATAGAGTAAAATTAATGCAGCGTACTAATTTTCTTCGAGCTCGTGTACAGTCGAGTGAGTGCGACGGTTGCTTCTCCAATCAACTACGTCTATGTCCACGTGGAAATGCAAGGTGCTCCGCCTATTTGTTAACATCAGGTTTAAACTCTCCTGAAAAGCGGTATAATAGCTATTTGATTACCATGACAGCTGAACATACAGTAGAGGCTATCCCCTTCTTCAAGGACTTGAGAGTAAAGTCTTCAGTTCGCGAATATCTCTTGTAAATCGGCTCCATGGCTAAATGGTTAGCATTCTGTCCAAGAGGCTCGGGTTCGGTGCCCGGCTGGGTAGGAGATTTTAACCTTAATTGTTTAATTCCGATGGTTCAGAAGTGTGCGTCTGTCGTCTCAAACGTTAGAAATCATCGTAGCTAGGGCCTCATCCTCACAGGCGTGCAGGTCGCCTATAGGAGTCAACTCGAAAGAACTGCACCAATCCTCTCCGGAAGTCGTATGCCATTGTTTGTTATAGCTTGTATGAGACATAAGAGATTCGTACAATATTAAATGTTAAACCTTCCACTACACTACCAATTCACCCAGGGTAAATGATATTATTTGCAGCCCAGACTATAGTGCGTTATTCCCCGACTTTACATACTGACTTTCATTCATTTCTGTTCACCAATCTTTCTCGCGGCTCGGCGTTGATATGGATTAAGTAACGGAAGTATAAACTCATGAATAACTGACATCATAACCGATACGGTAAAACCGTATACGATGTAAATTATAGGAAATTGCACTGTATATAACTTTTGTTATGTTACACTTATCGATAGGATCACTAATAACATAGATATTGGAAAATTCAATTTTAGACCTTCCCCTAAACCACCGTTTAACTCAGCGTGAATACAATTATTTACAGTTGTAATTACCGATTTTCATTGAATTCTCTTTAGACATTTTCGTGATGCGCAGACAGACAGACAGACAGACAGACAGACAGACAGACAGACAGACAGACAGACAGACAGACAGACAGACAGACAGACAGACAGACAGACAGACAGACAGACAGACAGACATGACGGAAAATAAAAACGGCATTTCCGTCTTACTGTGGACACGATCGATACAGAAATAC
Source organism: Anabrus simplex (assembly GCF_040414725.1). Classification (NCBI taxonomy): domain Eukaryota; kingdom Metazoa; phylum Arthropoda; class Insecta; order Orthoptera; family Tettigoniidae; genus Anabrus; species Anabrus simplex. The sequence continues at coordinate 40,650,494 of NC_090266.1, read as the reverse complement.
AATTCGTTTTTTAATTGTAAGCAATGTATGGACAAAAGTCTTATTTTATATACATTGCACTCTTATGAAATTTTATGCGATGATGCTGGGTTTGGAATCTTAAACTAGTAGTATTCCTTGTAATATTCTTTTCCGTGGAAATGCTTGTTGTTCTCCAGTTGTTGTTTTTGGGTAGTTATGCTTTAAGTTTACTTTTTATCACTTGTAGTGTTAAGTTAGTAGTAAGTTCAACCTGTAGTACTGTAAGCCGTAGTGTTAATACGTAATACGAAATACGTAAGTTGTGTGTGAATTTGTGTATAACGACGCTGGGTTTAGAAATTTAAACTAGTAGTACTTCATGTCACATTTGCTTTCCATGGAATTGCTTGTAGTATTCTTGTTGTAGTTGTCTAGCGTAATTGTAGTTTAACTTCACTTTATTATCACTTATAATGTTAAATTAGTAGTAAGTTTAACCTATACTATTGTGAACCGTAGTGTTAAGCACTTGAATACTTAAGTTGTGTGTAAATGTATCCATGATGATGCTGGATTTCGAATGTCTAACTAGTAGAATTTATTTTAATATTTTCTTTCCTCTTAATTCCTTGTTGTACTCTTGTTGTTTGTTTGTTTGCTGTTGTTGGGAAATTATGTTTACTTTATTATTACACTACTGTAAGTGACCATTGCCACCGAGATATTTCCCATTTGCGATGTATTTGTTAATAAAATGATGATGATGATAATAATAATAATAATAATAATAATAATAATAATGGCGATAGGTTCCAAGGGTGCAATATAGATTGCGGATAAATAGCTGGGCGGCTCCGAGTAGTTAGCTAATAATGACCTAGAACGGCTTTGTGCATGAACTGTAGAAATATACTGTCAGTTCTGCCTTGAAGTTACATGAAATATTTTACACAAAATAGAGATTCTGACTATACAAACAGAATTTTATACTTCACAAACTTATCTCATTAACACGTACAACACAGGAGTGTATCAAAAAGCTGTATTATGGTTTTAATACTTCTATATCGTATATAAAGGAAAATAAAATATTATGTGGTATAAAGTATTGGTCATCTGGGCCTACATATAGGTTACGCATGCTATAAAATGCCGGATTCCTGTTCAGACTAGAAGCCAACGTTGCGGAACAGTCCCATGTTTTGTTTACAGATTGCTTTAGGTCGCTCCGATACAGATCTTATAGCGACTATCGGACATGATAGGGCTAGGAGTGTGAAGGACGCGGCCGTGACCTTAATTAAGGTACAGCCCCAGCCCTTGACTGGTGTGAACATTTGAAACCACGGAAAACTATCTTCACGGCTGCCGGCAGGTGGGTTCGAATCCACTATTTCCCGTATGCAAGCTCACAGCTGCCGCCCCTAAACTTGCGGTCAACTCGTTCAGTTTACAGTCACCTCAAATACTAGCGACCTCCTCCAAGATCGAAACCGCTACATCTTCACAGATCACACTACCAGCCACACAAAGTTACGCTGTAGTGAATACACGGAGGCCATACAGCCGTAAAACTGCGCGATGTCTTTGAGTAGTTTCCATCCCAAGTGACTGGAAAAGGAGCAGGTCTACAAGTAATAATAATACCTCTGGCATATACAATCCTTGCCTTGCAAGGACGACTGCTGCCCATCCAGACGGCTTGCAGGTATCAGAGTGCCACGTGGTCCAGCCACACTGCTGGATTTTCTTCATCGGGCAGGCTGCCCCTCGAATCAGAGAGTTGCTCAGCTCATCTCAGGAGGCTGTGTAAACCCCGATCCATCTCTGAGTGCAGCATTAAAATTTTTGTAGTGGCCGAGAATCGAGCCCGGGATCCCCTGATAAGTGGCATGCACACTACCTCTACAACATTAGGCTGGCAACAACAATAATAATACATTAATAATAATAATAATAATAATAATAATAATAATAATAATAATAATAATAATAATAATAATAATAATAATAATAATAATAATAATGTGCATAAAGCAATAGTTGATAACGTTATGGAATTCAAATCTAGTTCAGAAAGGTTATTTCTTCTCATACTTAAATGCAAGAACAAAAAGTAAACATTTGTTAACTGTGATGCACCAATAAACGAAGATAAGTGGAAGAACCCAAGTAAAACAGAATAATTCTGGAGTCTTCTAGATGATGAAATACCAAAAATTCCAAACTCAAATGTTATTATTCTACTAGGTTATTTTAATGCACAGATAGGCAAAGAAAAAGTTTTCATCAAAAGAGTAGGGGCATATCCGGCGCACAAAATAACAAACAAAAATGGCACGAGACTAATTACCAATCTCTGTAAATCCTTTCACCTAAAATTAATGTCGACCTTCTTTAACAAACTTCCAAAAAAGGCTAAAACATGGCTGTCCCCAAACCCGATGTTAGGTGAATTTCAATGGGACCATGTAGCTATTTCTCAAAAACGTATGAAGGAAATTATGAATGTTAACGTAATAAGAAGTGGGGAGTTTGACTCCGATCACTACCTCTCTAAAATTAAGGTAAAGCTTCTACCTCGCAGGAATCAAAGAAGGCCGAGAAAATTAATGAAATACAACATAGATAGGCTCAACATTACACAAGCAACTATAGAAAACTTTCAGGAAGAAATTAAAATAACTCAGCATGGCAAATGGCCAGAATTATCTAAACAGATTAATAGTGCAGCGAAGAAAGTATTTCGATCAGTTAAAACTAAAAACAAGGTATGGTGGAATAACGTATGTGAGGAATCACTAATCGAAAGAACGAAAAAGTGGAATTCTTTTCTTTGCTAGGGGCTTTACGTCGCACCGACACAGATAGGTCTTATGGCGACGATGGGATAGGAAAGGCCTAGGAATTGGAAGGAAGCGGCCGTGGCCTTAATTAAGGTACAGCCTCAGCATTTGCTTGGTGTGAATATGGGAAACCACGGAAAACCATCTTCAGGGCTGTCGATAGTGGGATTCGAACCTACTATCTCCCGGATGCAAGCTCACAGCCACGCGCCTCTACGCGCACGGCCAACTCGCCCGGTAGTGGAAAAAATGGAAATATTCCGGAAAGAATGAACACTATGAGCTATTTAAACTACAAAGAAAGGAAACAACAAGAATAATATGGCAGATTAAAAGATATTTTGAAAAAATCGCAGCTAGTAGAAATTGAGAATAATTTTGTAAGAATTAACTCCCGAAATTTCTATCAGACCTTTAAAATAACCTGAAAGGTTATCAATCCCCGAGTATTTGCTTTAGAGATGCAAATGGTAATATTGGCCTTAACAATGCCGAGAACTGTGAGATTCTGGGAAAACATTTCGAACACCTGCTGAGCTGCCCTAAGCGAAATCATAAATTAAAATTCACGAAAATCTAGAAGCTGATTCACCTCCAACAGCGGAAGAAATTAAGGAAACATCAAAAAATCTTAAAAATAACAAAGCTAGTGGGGAAGACTCCATAACAGCTGAACTTTTAAAATGGGCTGAACCAAAAATTATAGAAGATCTACAAATAATCTTTAAATAAATTTGGGAAACAGAAAAGATCCCAGAGGATTGGAAAGTAGCTCTAATACACCCATTACACAAGAAGGGTAACAAGCAAGATGTCAACAGCTACAGAGATATATCCCTCTTGCCAGTTGCTTACAAGATATTCTCAACAATACTACTAAACAGAGTAAAATCGACACAGAGTAGTCAATTGGGTGAATATCAAGGTGGATTTAGAGAGGGATGATCTTGCTCCGAACATATTTTCAACCTGAAATCTATAATTCGACACAGATTAATAATCTCCAAAGGCACAGTTGTAACATTTACTGACTTTAAAAAAGCTTTTGACTGTGTTGATAGGGAAACCCTAGATAAAGTAATCTGTGAATTTGGATTTAAAACTAAATTGGCAAACCTAATTCGTGAAACCCTTACAGACACTATCTCGAAAGTAAAATTTATGGGTGAAATATCTCGACCTTTCAAAATAAATGCAAGTGTCAGGTAGGGCGATGGTTTATCTCCACTCCTTTTCAATTGCGTCATGGAAAAATTGTAAGAATCTGGAATGAAAAACTGAAAGAATCCAAAATATTGCCACTCGTGCTGGGGAAACAGAACAAATGTGTTGCAATAAATTGCGTAGCATTTGCAGATTACTTTGTCATACTTTAAGAAAGCCTTACAGATGCAGCAATGCAAGTCAATCTCCTTGAAAAGACAGTCAATATGACTGGCATGAGAATCTCTGCCGAGAAAACAACATTTTTGACGAATATAAAAAGTGCCCCGAAGTTTTTAGTAACGGATATTGGTCAAATAGAAAAGGTAAAGAAATTCAAATATTTGGGTGAGACAATCCAAGAAAATGGTGTAGAAAAATCTGCTATAGAGTAAAGGATACAAAAGATGGAAAGAGCTTACGGTATAACTAAGAAAACTTACAACAAAAAGTTCTTATCAATCAAACTTAAAATAAAGCACTACAACACAGTAGTGAAACCAGAATCCCTGTACCAGCGAATGCCTAGCACTGAACTACAAGCTTGATAAATTAGAAATATTAGAAAGAAGAATTATAAGGAAAATATTAGGTCCTATAAGAATTGCAGAGTTTTGGAAATTAAGAATTAACAATGAAATTTACCATAACATAGAAAACGTATCGGAAACAATAAGAAAAAGGAGATTGCTATTTCTTGGACACATTTATAGAATGGATGACAATAGACTAACTGAACGAATCTTCAAGTACCATTGGGAAAAGAAATCAACTACCACCTGGATTCAAGAAGTCAAGAAAGAACTGGAAAGAAACAACATACGAGAAGAAGAATTATTGGAAAGAAAGATTTTTAGGAAGAAAGTCTTACAAATGAAGGATTCCAAGGGAGGAAGGAAAAGAAAACAGGCACAAAGTGTTCTGAAGAACCACAGTGAAACAATGAGGGAATATTGGAAGAAAAGGAAGGAACAACTAAGGAGGAAGAATTGAAATTGTAACGTGATCCTTAGAAGGGCGGGATTCAATAATAATAATAAAAAAAAAATAATAATAATAATAATAATAATAATAATAATAATAATAATAATAATAATAATAATAATAATAATAATAATAATAATAATAATAGGAAGTTTCTCGTTGTTTCTGTTAGTCATGGCAGGAAGAGGCGATTTTAAAGGTATAAGTTCCACACAGTTACTAGTGTCTCCTCCTTGTGTCACAGCGAATGTCGCTGCCGGGCTTGGTATACATAGCAAAGTTCTCTCCTATAATTAACTCAATGATGATGGATCGCCAATCCCAATTACATGCTCCATTCTCCCTTCTGCGCTCCATACGTTCCACTGTAGTTGTATAATTTACAATTGGAACTGATGTTCTTGCATTCGACCATGGGCGAAAACTTTTTGTTGTATGGACATTAACAAGGAGTAGAATAGTAGTGCACCAGGATGGTATGTATGCAGATCGGTACAAATATACAACTAGGGAATATCAGCCAACGGAAGAATTCATGAACGAAGTGAATAAAGTGACCATATCAGCACGAAGTACTATTGGAGAGCAGCAGTGATCAAGGCTGTAGCTCCATGGAAGAATCCGAATTCGAGTATTGTCTGTTGAGTTGCCGATTCGTATCTGCATTTGGGCACACGCCGAGTTTCCAGGATTATGTGGTGCTATGGCATTTTAATCGTTGTTTGTACGCCAGAACGCCGTATGCGTACATTGTTTGTGCACTTGATTCAGTCTGAACGATGTTCACTGTGGGGGCGGATGAACATTCTGCAGAATTTCACAAGTGACTGAACGAGAATTGTCAGCATGTAACGATATGCATTGTAGGTATAATATATTTCATGCGACAAAATAAGGACACATAATAATTACTATTTCTAAACAGACAAGGTAATTAGATTAGACACTCATAATTGACAAAGATGACAATGAACTAGTAACAGTCATTCGGAGACTAGAATATCGGAGCAGACTCTATGGATTCGAAATTAACAAGTCGAAGACTAAAGTGATTATCGTAGACCACCCCAAAAACAACCACCTAAGTATCACAAGGGTAGCTGGTTTTGAGGCCGTCAACCACTTTGAATATTGTGGATCTATCGTTACTAACACTGGCGACAGTGAGCCTGAAATCCACAGGCACACTCTGAACTGAGAAATTCAATAGCAAAGCAGACTCACATCAGGAAGGACACATCCACCGCCGTCAAGACGAAACTAAGTTTGGTCCGAATCTTCATCTTCCCGATTGCAACATATGCACCAGAAACGTGGGCTGTAAAGATGGCAGACCGTCGCAGGATCGATGCCTTTGAGCTGTGGTGATATAGAAGGCTGTTGCAAATACCACGGACGGCACAGACTATCAACGAATGATCCTGAGACAACTCGGAGTGAAAACGAAACTGTCGACCCTCGCGAGCCAGCATTGTTTGAAATATATGGAACACATTTCCAGCCCAGAGGCATTGCAAAACTGATCATCGAGTGAAAAGTTGATGGCCGAACGTTCAGAGAACGTGTACCAACTCAAGAGCCTGACTGAAGGGAGCCCGAAAAATACAATCCACTGCTCTCAGGACAGGGAATCCTGAAGGACAACTGTCAACATTCATTTGCATCATGATGTCACCACACCCTTTCGTACGGTTAGAACATGAGAGAGATAGAGAGAGAGAGATAAAGTGTTCAGCTTATTGACAGCCTTTTTGGTGGCAATGTGCAGGTCTTGGATGGATCCTTCTAGCCTTTTCAGTGGACACTCCATGGCTACATGCTGGATAGACTTTGGTATATCGCCACAGTATTGAAGAGACTCAGTTTATCCACATTGGTGCAGCCAGTCCTTACATCTGCCATACCCTTCTTGGAAAGTTTAAATCAGGTGGCTAGGTGGTCAGGATTTGAAGAACCTGTTCTTTATGCCCCGCCTACTCTGCAGTTGGATACCGATATCCAGCAATAAGAGGATCCACAACAGTCCCACATGTAACAATGTTGGCACCGCTGGTCACATGTTTATATTCTTCACCACTGTACAGCCTGCCACGAGTGGTGTCATGTTAGGCGCTCATGAAGTGATGAATGGCAAAGCTTACAGTTCAATTACGCGAACATATTCTGCATCGGAGCTAATGATACTCACTTGCGTGTGCGGCATCGATGAGACAAGTGACACTTTGAGAGAGTACAATGTATAACAGAGCTACACAATTTTACAGGCGAAGTGTATAATGGCTTAATTTGTAGTACCGGTACTCAAGAAATATATTGCACATTTTGGTTTAGTGCACCTTTTACCTTGCTATGCATATATATCTACGTTATACATTACGAAGTGCGTATACCATGAAAATCAACATGCTGTCAACTATGCAAAAGCAACCAGGAAAAGCAGAAAGTTGGGGTTTTGAACACATGGTCATATCTCATTGTGCTGCAGATCGATACCGTGTATAGTCCTCTGGTGCTACGAAGCATGCTCCAGCAGGACAAGTTATACTCAGCGCCAAAGGATCCAACTTGTTTTGGGGCAGCTTCAGTTAATTGCTGAATGTTAGCTGGATGAATGTGACGGTCGATAATTGCTTTCTTCAGTTCAAGCCACGCATGTTCACCATTTCTTGTTCGCAGAATATGCCGGACACATCATTAGCTCCATGCCTCAAAGGACTGATAGACCACTCTGGCTCGATGAGAATGAGCATTATCATCCACTACTCTAAAGCCTTCGGCCATAAATTCTGTAACTACACGTGGGAGAATTTTGTATCTGTATAGCAGACAAGCCATGTTACTCTGGGTTGGAATTAGAGGTGTTAGTCCACAAAACATCATCCTACCCCAAAAATTGACGGAATCCCTTCGCTGTTGATGGCGCTCCGGGATGAAGGGTTCATTCCATCTCTCACCGGATCGTCTTCCTACTCTAAAGCTCCTGTTGTATGGGTGCAAGGCTATGGTGATATTATCGAAAAATAGTGTACATTTATATTAATCCTGATGGCATGGGCTTTGAATTGTTGCCCACCTTACACCGGCTGCCCCATGATTGGTTTGAAAAGAACTTATGGCACAAGCCTCTTTGATATGTTTTCTATCCTGCAGCCAATTTAGCATCGTGCTACCTGACATATTCACTCTGGGGCCCTCCAAGGATTCTGCCGGAACTAGATAGCAGTAGCACTGGGCCTACGACGTGCTGAGAGTACCAAATTCTGATGTTCCCGCGAGTTGTTTTCTGTGGGCGTCCCATCAGTTGTCAATCAGCTACTGGTTTTGCCTCCCTGAACTTTTTCCAAACTCCGGAGACATAATTCAGACTTACACCGAAACGAGTGGCGACATCGACTTGTCGTCATCCTCCTCTTAGCAATGTCACAATTTGAATGCGGTCAGTGCCACCGAACCTGTTCTGGGTTTAGCATCACTATGTATCTACATGATTGAGTTACCATGGCACATCCCATGGTAATTAGTTAAATGCAAAACATCTTTGATCGTATTAAATTATATATGGTAGCCTATTCGATTACGAAAAATTTGAGCATGGGATGAGGTTTACTAAGTTTGAGACAGATTCTTACATACAAGAGTCCGCTAATTTTTTGTGTCAGGAAGGAGATGACCTGAATAAAACTATAGCCTTTCTGGTGTTCTGAGTTCGCATACTTATATGATAGTGTAAATTCTATTCTACGGTTTATCTCCATTTACTTCACCAATCTACCATGCACACTCCCGGCCCATTATTGACAAAGGAAATATTGATTATTTCGCAGTCTCGACATATTTTCGCGGCCCTTAAATTGCTCCATCACCACTTTACACAAGAAATCATAAATCTCATCCGGCATCGACGAAATACCGCTGCTGGACTTCATCACGTAGCTTATCGCGATATAAGAGAGGCACTTCGTATTTTTATACGCATTGTAAATAATATTTACACTACCACACACTTCTCTGGTGTTCATCCTGGTCACTTTCTTATTCTTTGAATCGTTTCTGAGATATACGCTCTTGCCGCCCTATTTATCTCCTTCCTGCTCTTTCTAAAATATTCCGCAAATGAATATCCGGTTCCTTGACCGAATTTTGAGTGCGAGGCCTTTGGTTCAAAAGGCCCAGTGTTTTATTCCAGGCCGGTTGATGGTTTTAACCGTGTCTCATTAATTCTCTGTCCCTGGAACTTAGTAATTGAGTTTGTCTTAATACACACCCATTCATAACACACCACACTAACAACCACCACAGAAACACGCATTAGCGAATACATCCTCCAAACAGGGTTAGCGTCGGCCGTAAAACAGGGCATTGTTTCACATGTGTGAGACAGGTCCGACCTGCTATCCAACCGGATTTGAGAAAATCGGCAGACGAAGAAGAAGAAGAAAAAGAAGAAGAAGAAGAAGAAGAAGAAGAAGAAGAAGAAGAATCCCTATACATACACTGTCTGAACGTTCCTCTTTGGCAGAATATGTCTTTCGATTCCATTCCTTCGCCCAAGACATTATTTCTCACATCTCTACCTCCCATTCACCTTTGTATACACCGTCACTCTCCTTGTAGGCATCTCGTACTACTCCCCCTCTTTGACAGCTGGGTTCCGCTCGATGCTCTCTTATCTAGCGATATTCTTCTTCGTAGCTCACACACCACCCACGTCATTTAATTATTCCAGCGGTAGCCCATGCCCATGCCTCCCTGATTAATATATTGCGAACCCACCTAAATACACTCCAGGGCTTGTTAGTCGCACGGCATAGATCTATAAACTGGACCACAACGCTATTTATGTTCTTCAGTGGAAAATTTCCGCTATGTGGTATTTCCCTTTCGATGAGACTAAGTTAATTAAATACCACAAGATAAACTTATGAAGTTACCACAACGATGGAAAAGTTCATTGGAGGCCATATGTGGGCTATTGAGACTCAAACCCAACTAAGTTCTGAGTATCTACAAACCCGATATCCGACCGGCAAGCACACATTTTAATGTGGATACTTGCCTATCCGAGCTTTCTGTGTCGCTGCGAAGAAAAGCAAAAATGTGTAAATTTATATATTATTAATAACAAATACATCACTATTGGGAAATATCCCGGTGACAATGATCACTTACCGTAGTGTGATAGCAACGCAAAGTTAATACACAATTATCCAACAACAACAACAACAATATCAACAACAACAACAACAACAACAACAACAACAACAACAACTACTACTACTACTACTACTACTACTACTACTACTACTACTAGAACAACGTACAACAAGCAATTCCATGGAAAGAAAATATTACCAAAATTCATATACAATTTCACACACAGTGCTTAACACTACGGCTTACAATACTATAGGTTGAGCTTAACATGACAACACCGTCATATACAAATACACTTGTATTTTAAGTATTTCAACATATTACACTGTGACTTACGGTAGATTGAGCGGTCCAGTTACTAACTATTATCTTAGCATTGTAAACATAGCACGTTCATATACAAATTCTCACATGAAAATCCACACAGCCTGTTTCCAGTCATTCGACCGGGTCAGGAATGGAATGAATGAAGCCCCCATCCAGCGGCGAGGATAGGAAATGTGCCGGCTGCCGAAGCCTGTCGCGCTCCTCTGGGGCAATGATAAATGAATGACAGATGAAATGTTAATGGTGATTGTTGCTGGAATGAAAGATGACAGGGAAAACCGGAGTACACGGAGAAAAACCTGCCCACCTCCGCTTTGTCCAGCACAAATCTCACATGGAGTGACCGGGATTAGAACCTCGGTATCCAGCGGTGAGAGGCCGGCGCGCTGCCGCCTGAGCCACGGAGGCTCTGTATACAAATTCTCACGTACTTTAAATAACTAAGGTGCTTTAATACTAGAATTTACAGCGGGTTGAGCGCTAGTAGTATAATGGGAGAGTTCGGGCGCCTCCTCCTCCTCCCGCCGCCTCCTCCGCCTCCGCCGCCGCCCGCGGGAAATTTGAATTTTGGCGGGAAATTTGAATTTTGGCGCGATATTTGAATTTGTAAACAAAGCCACGTGCTTTTTGACAGCTGTCATCGACAACAACGCATCGCTAACCTCACTGCTGCCATCTTGACGGGCCTAAACCTCACTAGTGCCAACTTAACGTAACTAGCGAGAGGTAAACAAACCCACGTGTTTTTTGACAGCAACGTGCTTTTTGACAGACAACAACGCATCGCAAACCTCAGTACTGCCATCTTGACGGGCCTAAACCTCAGTAGTGCCAACTTAACCTCACTAGCATGAGGTAAACAAAGCCACGTGCTTTTTGACAGCTGTCATCGACAACAACGAATCGCTAACCTCAGTACTGCCATCTTGACGGGCCTAAACCTCAGTAGTGCCAACTTAACCTAACTAGCATGAGGTAAACAAAGCCACGTGTTTTTTGACAGCCACGTGCTTTTTGACAGACAACAACGCATCGCTAACCTCAGTACTGCCATCTTGACGGACCTAAACCTTAGTGGTACCAACTTAACCTCACTAGCGTGAGGTAAACAAAGCCACGTGCTTTTTGACAGCCACGTGCTTTTTTGACAGCTGTCATCCGCCATCTTTAAACCACAAAGCACTGTGCTGCCCTCTATATCGCAGTAGCTGCAAAATTCGTCACCTGTCATCGGCAGTGCTACCATCTTGACGGGTCTAAACCTTAGTGCTACCAACTTAACCTCACTAGCGCGAGATAAACAAAGCCACGTGTTTTTTGACAGCTGTCATCCGCCATCTTTAATCCAGAGAGCACAGTGCTGCCCTCTTTAGCTACTTACCTTTGAAATGTGGTGGCGGATAATTTGAAAAAATGCTTTTTTGACAGCAGCCATCTTTGTGCACCGTGCTGCCCTCTTTAGCTAGATACCTGTGGTGGCAGGCAATTCCACGTGACAGCAGCCATCTTTAATCAAGAGAGCGCCGTGCTGCCCTCTATGTGGTGGCGGCAAATTGAAAAATTCCACGTGCTCTTCTTTGGAAACAAACTCATGTGCTTTTTTTTGACAGCTGTCATCAAGCAGCCATCTTTAATCCAGAGGGAACAGTGCTGCCCTCTTTAGCTACTTACCTTTGAGGCGGTTAATTTGAAAAATTCTTTTCGACAAGCAGCCATCTTTAATCCAGATAGAACAGTGCTGCCCTCTTTAGCTACTTACCTTTGAGGCGGTTAATTTGAAAAATTCTATTTAACAAGCTGCCATCTTTAATGAAAAGAGCATCGTGGTGCTATCTTGCGGGTAATATTTTACGTCACAGCTGTCATCCACCATCTTGCATTGCTAACCTTAGTGCTGCCCTCTTTAGCTACTTACCTCTGACAAGCTGTCACCCGCCATCTTGCATCGCAAACCTCAGTGCTGCACTCTATGTGGTGGCGGATAATTTGAAAAAATCTTTTTGACAAGCAGCCATCTTTAATTAACAGAGCACCGTGCTGCCATCTTTAGCTACCGCCATCTTACATCGCTTACCTCGCTGCTGCACTCTATGTGATGGCGGTTAATTCGAACAAGTTTAATCACGCATCCGGGAAAGCTAGAGTAAGCACGTGCTGTTGTGATGACGTCATTGTGCATGTTTAGACTTGTCCGTTTTCTTAAGAGTAAGTCGATGTAAAGGAATGTGGTAGCGGTAAATTCGAACAAGTTTAAACATGCATCGGGAAAGCTAGAGTAAGCACGTGCTGTTGTGATGACGTCATTGTGCATGTTTAGACCTGATCGTTTTTCTTAAGAGTAAGTCGGTGTAAAGCAATGCAATAAGTACAACATTTTTGAATGCGATCAAATATTTATTTACAAATGTACTACAACAGTGTTCGTTTTTTGCTGCTGACAAGGTTGGTGTGCTTCTTAACAACGTATGCTTCTGAAATGCCTCCTGCAACATTCAAATTAAACAAAGCATTTAGAAATATATTATACTAAGTATGTTATGCTTTACAGAGAAGATCATATACTTCTTACCTTGCTGTTATTCCTTTTCGGAATCATCATCATCATCATCATGAAGTACTAGAGAAAGTTCATTCATACACTGTGTACAGTGTTCAATCCTCGGATTTGGTCCATCCCAATCATCATCACCATTTTCTCCTCGATGCTTGTAATGTCGTTCACAAGTTCTGCATAAAGCTACTTCGATTGACATCTTACTGTGTAGAGGAAGGATGTCCCAAAAATTATGTACGTAAGAGGCAGCGTACGTATATAAAAATCCTGGTGGTAAGTATTGAATAAGATGTTTCGGCATCGACGATCTACGTTTATAGAACATCTTAATAGCCTCACTCACTCGTGAAACATAAATAAGATGTTGCGTATGAGCATGCAAACAGCATGCACATTTACAGTTTTGTTCCATAGCGTACGATGTCGAAGCACACACTAATGAAAATGATAAAGATCTATTCTTATTTATAGTCTCGTAACAATATTCGTTAGCGGATGGTAAGTAACATCACTCATATGAATAATAAGACAATAGGCTGCTGTGTTAGCAGGAATGTTTTCAGATGTTTCAAATTCTAAACGAATATCAACTGGAGATTCTTTTATAGATTCTTCGTGATAAGAGCAGTCTATAACTGCAATCGGTTCTTTATTTTTAAATTCTTGAGGTGTAAATAGCGGACGATCTTCTTTCTGATAATACGATGATTGAAATTTACAAAACATGTCATAGAGCATCCCAAACTTATTTTTCTCAAAGTTAATGTCGATGTTTTCGTAGGGATACGTAATTCCATTGAGATATAGTCTAACGTGTCTTAATTTGCAGTGATCAAACAGTGAGCTATCTTTTTCGTGATTGAATTTACGATTAGTTTGAAATCCAAAAATAATGTACAAGGGCTTCTCAGTAAAACGTGATGTTTTAACAGCCCAGCTATGCTTGTTTGTAGGTGGTAACACAGGATATTCATGCAGCTCCCAACTTCTAAAACGTATAGGTAATGGTGTATCATTTTCTACAATCTTGAGCAATCGAAATTTTTCACGATCAGATAAGGTTACATGTGGGATCCGCCACAGTATACGATGCAGTGTTATTTTCGATTCTACAGGTGTTTCTACTGCTTTAAGAGAATTGTAATCACTTCGATCACGGATTAGAATAAGCTCTTGTTTTACGTTGATTATAATACGTGTAAAGTCTTCTGCGAATCCAAAAATATGTTTCAGTGATAACATACCCGTAAAAGTTCCATCCTCATTAATCATCCAGTTGTTAGTAGCTTTTGGACACCATCCAGCCATCCGCAAAAGATTACTTTCTTCATCACAGAAAGAAGGGTAGAGTTTCATTGCGCTTGTAATACCAACATTCTTCGTTCGATCTATTTCAACATTATTTACTTCATATCGCGCTTCAGAAAAGAGAAAAGCTAGAGCATGGTTGTTAAGTTGTGAAGTGCTTGGTCCACTTCCATCAGACTTTTCTAATCGTCCTTCAATACAGAGGTAGCTTTCGTGCGGTAAAGTGTAAACATCTTGTTGATTAATAATAAAATGAATTTCATCATTGTTATTTAATCCAAACGTAAAAGGTTGATAGGAATGAAGCTCACTTCGTACTACACCTTCACGACTTTCTACTGTATTCGTAATGTCTAGCATTTCTTCCATTCTGTTGTAGTAGTGTATATCCTAAATCTTGGAGTATCTGCTTATGGGTATCTGTTAACTCGATGAGTCTCTGCACACATGTAGTATGTCTTCGGAATGTACACCGTGTTTTATAGATGGTTTTCATACTGGTTTAAGATGTAGTTTGTAAGCTACGTACGCGTGCTGATCTAAATGAATAAGCTGATTATGTTTATTTACAAGTCTAAGAGTAATGTTGCTAATGTGTTTTACAGACACAGGATGATAAAGAACTACTGCTGGTTTCTCACAAATAGTATATCCACGTTCCTCTGTAACAATAAAGTCATGCAGGACGTGCGAAGGTTGTAGATTACTATTCAAGTCTGTAATGATATTACAAGTAATGTTCACATGATAATCATCGAAGAGTTTTATAGGTTGATCAGACTCGTAACGTACGTTCGGTAGGAGCTCCGTCGATGAAAATCCAAGCAGTGGTCCAATCGAATCAGGTTGTGATTTGAAGTCAATCTTAAATGATGATTCAATAACACATTTATGCGTAATGTTGCTTATAGTGATTGAGAACTTGTAATTATGATTACTAAAACTATCTTCCCCAAACTGATCAATTAACGTACTTTCAATATAGTCGTGAATATCATCTACTGTATAACTACCTGAGGGTAGTGTTAGCACATACTCATCGTAATAGAACTTGTTTAAACCATCACGCACATTATAGATTTTATTGTAGCTTTCAAACGATACTAGTCCAAGACTATGCGGCTGATAACCAAGTTCGATTGGCGGATTAAAATAGATGGTTGTTTCAGGTCCTTCTCCACGTACAGCAAACGTTCTTTCACTGTTCGTCATCACGTAGACACTAATACACTTTCTCTACTGTCTGGGTTTGATATAAGAACATAAGACATAATCGTCCGCACATGCGTGTATTAAAGTTTTGCACACGGTTTTTATTGTAAACAATGTCTGCACTGCTTCCGAAATAACGTATGAGCTCAAAAGGAGGAGGTAAATCTCCATAGCTATCAAAATACCATACTTTAGATTTACGTTTTACATAAGCAACGTAATGAGTTCCAGGTCCACGACTGTCGTCCAAGTTAATTACGGCACTTTCACGTTCACGTGGACGTGCTGGTAGTTGATCGCGCATATACACTCCTCGAAAATAATGAATTCCTAGTTGTTTAGCAAACGTAAAAACTTCATCATGCGTTAGAGCTCGATATGGCAGTGCATTCAGTAGACGTTTTTTGGAGAAATGTAGATACCAAGCCCTTTCTTGTATGGCGCTAGCTTCATGTTCACACCTTTGCCTCGTAACGCAATTGCCTCCATCGTCTTGTTATGACGTTCACTCTCTTTCAACTGTTGTTTCGCTTCTTCTACAGCTTTGACAGTTCTCGCTACAGCACTAGCGCCACCTAGCAATGACCCTAAAGCTGCTAAGCCAGCAAACAGGGCAGGAAGAAATCCTCCTCGTTTTGGTACAGGAATAATTCGCGCACGTTTAATAAATATTGCTCTGCACTTTGGAGAAATTCTCGCTCTTGCTGCGCGTAACGCCTTAGTAATAGCTACACGAGGATTGTATTCCCCTCGAATAGCTTTTTGCGCAGCCTTTATAACATCTTTCCATCCAACAGTTTTTACTTTCTTTTTCTTCTTCATGTTGTTTGGATATCGTTGTTTCACCATGCTGGACACGACTTTACTAGTCAAGAGCAAATCATAAACTAACCGTTGCCTCTTGTTTCGTTTAATATATATATTACTATTACGTACTTTATGATTCAGTTATCATGAAGATTATAAAGCAGCAAGACACGCTACCTGTTACCGACATTGTACCACATCTCTTACCTAGTTCTAGTACAACTACAAGAAAACGTCATGGAACGTTGTTTCCTTTTACTGTCCGATGTATTATATCAGGTCCGTCGGGATGCGGTAAAACAAATCTTTTACTCACACTTATTACTTCTGTAAATGGTGTACGCTTCGAGAATATTTACGTTTTCGCAAAGTCACTCTATCAGCCGCTATATACTATTCTACAAACTGTAATGCACGATCTAGTTAAAGATGGAATAAGATATTTTAAATTTAATTCACATGAACAAGTACCATCACCAGACGATGTGCTTCTTAATTCTCTAATGATCTTTGATGATGTTGCAACAGAACAGCAAAACGTTATTCGTGCATTCTTTAGTATGGGTCGGCATAAATATGTTGATTGCATCTATTTGTGCCAAACCTATTCTCGTGTGCCTAAGCAGTTGATACGCGACAACGCAAATGTTATTGTGCTTTTTCGGCAAGATGAGCGCAACATGCGACATGTGTATAACGATCATGTTAACACTGATATGACATTCGATGACTTTAAACGTATGTGTGCTAAATGTTGGTCATTACACCGTTACAGCTTTTTAGTTATTGATAAAGAAAGTGATGTACAGCATGGACGATATCGCATGGGTTTCGATCATTTTATATGCATTAACACAGAATTACAGTAACTACTTGATTAAAAACCACCATCATGTTAACATCTAGCAAGGAGATCACAAAACATATCATCCAAGCTCGAAACAATATTCGACGGAAATTTAAAGAGCTTAAACGTATTCAAGCAGACACGGATTTATTTTTAAAAACACAGCTAAGTACACCACTCAAAGAAATTTTTAATTCTACTTCATTACCGCAGCCTACTTCAAGTTTTGCTTCTATGCAAACATCATATCATAAAGAGAAGCATGAAGAAGAAAAGCATGAAGAAGATACGGAAGAGAAGAAGCAGGATGTAGATCAAGAAGAGGAAGATAAGGAAGAAGAAGAAGAAGAAGAAGAAGAAGAAGAACTTAATGATGCATCACCATCTAAGCGTGTTGAGTTTTTAACTACAGATGTTATTGCAGAAACACCTACTACATCGACGCAAAATCTACCATCTTTGTCTGAGGTTATGATTACACCAGAGTATCGCAATCAGTTTAGAACTTTTATTCAAGATACCTACGGATCTCTCTTTGCACCTTATATAGAAAAACTTTTTACAGGACAAACTGACACTACCTATGGTATTCGCTACGAAGATGACTGTTTCCGGATAGGAAATTCAAATGTTAAGATTAATAGCAACAAACTCATTGTAAAAGGTGTTACCTATAAACCTACGAAAGGACTCTTAGAACTTCTTTTCTCACGAATACCTGACAAGGATATAATTTTACAAGATGATCTTAAAAAGTATAAAGCAATACTTTTTGCTACTGATGCAACACGACGTAATTACAAGAGAACAGAAGCTGTAAATGCGAATAAGAGTTACAAGTATCGTGAGTTTATTTCTAAGCTGTTTCCGACTGCACGTAGTCTAGACGTTATCTACAAGCCTTTGTTGCCGTATTGTGACCGTGAGGCCACAGACGTGAACAGGTGTTGGTGCGGCTTGTGTTCGCTTGTCGGCGAGATGGGGTGCGCGCGACCTTGGACAAGGGCGAGAACGAGTTTTTTTGTGCAGAGAGCGGCCGACTGGCTAACGGAATAAAAATAAAAAAAATGAAGTTTGGCGAGTGAAAGAAGGAGGCCAGCGCGTGTCACCTGTAATTGCGAGGAACGATATGAATGAAATATTTGTAATATCTTCGGTGGCGACGTGCATAATTACGGAAGGCTCAAGAACTATAGTAAAATAAACTGGATAAAAAAATAGCACATTTGGAGGATATAAATTAAAAACTGAAATTTTGAAATAATTTACACGACCTTGTGGCAAAAATGGTAATGAAGTGTAGATTCGTACAGTAGAAGAATTTAGTGTCTAAATTGACTTTACTTCCGTGCATGTGCACCAGACATGATATTTAAGTCATGTGATACGAATACTCATTCTCACACACTGGCGTGTTCCTGGACTATCACCTTCAGTCGCTCAGCGTGGAACGTCGTGAATACTGACTTCACTCCTGTGCTCTACACCTCTGATAATTGGATACAATTTAGAACAGTGCTGTGATCAGACGTCGAATGTGCAGATATTAATCCCTTAAGTACATGTCATTTCCAAAATACAGTTACGTGTGTGTTTGGAGCCTACTCTAAAGCATTTTGTGTAAGTTTCAGCTTTCTTACGAGTGGACGCGGAAGACGTGGACGTGAATATTTCCAGAAGAGGACGGAATCTCACATCATGGATTACCAGTGCTTCACCATGAAGTTCTAAACCTTTGACCATCGTTGGCGGCGTCGGGATGCAGATTCTTCCTTCCTGGCATGGCTGATTGAGAACCCAGACTTCCAGACATGAAGATTTCTCTATAAGTTAAGTCGATTACGTCTCATTTATATCTGTTCTATGTAGTTTTGTTCTATTCTTTCTTTCTTCTTAGTAAGCTATTTTGACACATTTTATGGTTGTTTATTTGCTCGAATACGTCGTAAAACTGACACATGTGATTACGTAATGACCATGTGGCCATGAATTTGACAGGGAGGGTTCTGATAGAGTTATCCATGTGTTATCGACACCATCTTTGCTTATTGAGTAAATTTCGTCACGAATATGAATTAATTTATGTCCGATGGATTTAATGGTAGGATATTTCGTCCACATTTTCTGTATTTTCCTTGTAATGGAACTTCTACTTGTACCTCGTGTCTGAGACAACGTGTCATCGGGATATTGAGTCCGAATTCTATGTACGAATTTAATGTGAACATGTGCATTGGGAGCATGTGATAATTAGTTGGAGTAATTAATCATCGAGACACTTTTAAGTGGATATTATGTATTTGTAGGACGTTGGTAGGTCCTGATATTTCATGACTACACATATTTGAGATTAGGATGCGACAAGTTAGGGTCGTCATTGTGGTACACTGTACGTGTAGAGTATATGGAATAATTGTGCATGGCACAAATCTTCGTGAAACTGAGCTTTTCACATGTTAATGGATTATTCGCGATAAATGCAGTGTAGTCTAATGTTAGTGTCTTCAGATGAAGAAAATGAAAGTCCATGTTAATCGATGTACTTTTTAATTCGTGGGAATATCCCAAATTTTCTCAAGTAATCCAGTAATTTCAAGCTCAAGGTACAGATGAATGTTAGAGAAGGCCTTAGGTCTAAAGAACAGGTCTTCGACGAAATATCTAAATAATATCTGATTCGTGACTATATCAGCTCATTCGCTGATGCAATTTTTCGCTCTCATGTGATAACTCAATCTTGCTGTAACTCAATAAATTCGTTAACAGGAGAGTAATACGGTTGATCGACACTCGTCGACATGTACATAGTGTAGATATTTTCTTCTTGGTACTTACAGTCTTCTTGACCATTTCCGTAGTTAGCTGTATAAGTAGTTATTTGTTAGTATTTAGAGGATTATTTTTTTTATGTGTTCTGTTCTGAAACATGTGACACTGATATTATCGATTGATAGTGGACAGGATCTCCACATGGATGGTATTCTCCCCATTTACTTACGTTTGCAAGCCCAGGAGGCGTTTTATTTTGTCTAATTTTTGGTCAAATACTTAACGTTCAGTATAAATTCTCACGAAAAGAGATGTGAGATGACGTGAACAGGTATATCCGACGTCTCGGATTAACTTAGAGAAAACCAAGGCAAATTCAATTTTTCATTTTATTGTTAAGACAACGACTGTAAATTTTATTTTTGCTATGAGTGTTAACTTTTGAATCTTGGATATTTCTTTATTATACTCGTTATTACAATTACTGTATTTTTTCCAGATTGTCGATGAAGGCTTGGCCCAGACCTCATTTTTCTGAATGAAAATTTTTAATTCAACGTTAAACAAATAACTTAATAACTTTAAAGACGAAATAAAAAAAATTTCTTTCACAATGTACATACTCTGTTAGAATGTCAGGGAAATAACTGTCGTGTACCATCCCATTTGATTGTGCCTAGGTTTGTTACGTCAAGAGCCATATTAAATTCCATAACGTAACGATCATAATCATCATCACAGATTTCAGGATGGCCAATATTGCATTTAATTAAATAAAAGTGTCACATTTGTTCTATACTTGGAACGTGCTTATTTGATGAACCCTATGAAAATCCTGCCACATTCATTTATTTTATAAGCCTACAGCCACCGAACTGAGCACCCCTGGGGTGTCTCGTGTTCGCAGACTGACTATGACGGGCACAGTATGTGGATGTAAGATACTGGAATGACCCAAACTTACTCGTTGAACGATTACAACTTTTAAGAGCATCGCAAGAGGCTGGTCACACTGGTCACGGATCAGAAATTCTAGAAATAGAAAGAGATCTACGTTATGCCGGTATTATTTTGTAATGGCTCGTCAAGAAAAGATCTCACCTGTAAAGGTAAACATCGCGCATGAGTTACATAAACCAGCACGTCGCACCTACTGTCGCAGACGCGTTATTACACGAGGAAAAGATGATCTCTGGCAAGCAGACTTAGTAGAAATGATTCCATATGCTTCTAGTAATAAGGGCTATAAGTATCTACTTACTGTTATCGATGTGTACTCAAAGTTTGCTTTTGCACAACCCGTGCGTTCTAAAACAGCAGCTCAAGTTAAAGAAGCATTTAAACATATTGTTGAAGAATCGAAACGCTGCCCAAGGCTTCTTCAAACTGATCAAGGTAAAGAGTTTTACAACAAGGATTTTTCTTCTTACCTCAAGTTACTTGGCATTCAACACTACTCTACGTTCAGCAATCTCAAGGCGAGTGTTGTAGAACGCTTTAATCGTACACTCAAAACAATGATGTGGCGAGAATTTACAGCGCAAGGTTCATATCGTTGGATTGATCTGCTACCTAGACTTTTATCTACCTACAACGATACACCTCATCGCACTATCGGAACAAAGCCACGTCTTGTTACAAAGAATACACCTCGTCTAGATGCTATTCATCTTGTAATCAAAACAGCTGATCCACGTCGCCATCGCTTTAAAGAAGGTGATTTCGTTCGCTTCAGCAAACACAAGTCTATCTTTGCGAAAGGATACACACCTAACTGGAGCACTGAAATTTTTCAAATCAGAAGTGATAAGCTTACTAATCCAGTTACGTATTTACTCCGCGATCTCAGAGGACAGCCTATTGAAGGAGGATTCTACATCGAAGAACTGCAGAAAACAAAATATCCTGATCACTATTTAGTTGAACGTGTTATTCGACGTCGTGGTAATAAACTGTATGTTAAATGGCTTGGTTCTAATAACAGCTTTAATTCATGGATTAATAAAGAGGATGTACTTTAAATCTTATGTGTGTGTTTTCTTTTAATCCTCTACGTTTCCTTTCTTCTAAGTCACTAGGACATGCTGTAGGATTAAACAACACCTGTAATATGTTTTGACAATTCATATTTATTTTAGACTATATACATACATTTTTATCCTTTGTTTATGTTACGGTCTTTGACACTCAGTTTTCGTTTTATTGCACCAACAACGACAAGTGCTGCTATATTCTTCTGAGCAGCTAAAGCACTAGGTAATAACACATACACACACAGCATAACTTTACGAAGCAGATTTTAACAGCTACACTCTATGCAGGCAGCATGTAACTACGTATCAGGCGAACGTGTTCTAGGGCTGCAGGGGATATGAAGCACGAAGAAAAGAAGATCAATCACTCTATTGATGAGTCCACGCCCAACATGCTTCCTCATCTTTCTCCCAGCACGTTTCTTCACCTTTTCCTTGTTTACTCTCTCCACAGCCATGATAAGTGTTTATAAGCGAAGACAACTCGTTAGTTTTAGGTCCGTGATACAGTTTAATTAGTTGACATGTACGGCACTGTCTCACAGAAGGTCTTCTAGCTAAACTCACGTGTTCATGATGTAAACTACACGTTTGAAGCTCTGACAAAACAGGATCTTGAGTCCACTCACGAGGCACCTTTTCCCAAATCTTCTTTACAGCATTCGCAGCTACATTAACCAAAAATGCCTTTGGTAATGCATTTAACTCTTCTTCAGTAAAAGTGTTTAGTTTCTTTTTGCATGCATAAAACTTTACGATCGCCTTTTCAACTGCGTTACACTTAGTATCTGTTAGAAATGACATGATGTCTTTACTCTACAAATGTTTCTTTTACACAGGGGTTATTTCGACACTGCAGTTTACATATGTTGTTCACTTCCCGCCATGCACTGCGACATAACCAATCAAAGAGCATACCTACATGTTGTAAAGACTGTTTACTTGTTTCTCTGCTATGCTCTTTCGGAAGAGTTTTAAATGATGGGCACCCCAATTCATGCATGTCGATAACTTCACACGATGATGGTAGAAAATCACGCAACCATTCTTTCTTTTCACAACCCTTTAAAAGAACAAGATCTGCTCTTGACAAATGTGCATTCATCATTAAAGGTAGAAAACGATAAGGTATTCCTTTTTCTTCCCACTTCAAACCTAAATTGTTTTCAATCCACTGAGTCTGCTTTTTATCTTCATCTGTTTGCAAACAGTAAGGGAACGGTGGACTAAATACTAAACTAACAAGTTTTGGAGCCCACAACACACTGCAATCTAACACAGCCACCTCTTTAAACACAAATTTGTTTCCATTTACTTTAAAGCCTTGCACATCAACTATTAATGTTTTCGTCATGTTTGCACTCTACACTCTATCACTGTTTCTCGAAGACTAAACCTTTTAGTCAACGAACGGGTTTAAACATGCACAATGACGTCATCACAACAGCACGTGCTTACTCTAGCTTTCCCCGATGCGTGATTAAACTTGTTCGAATTAACCGCCATCACATAGAGTGCAGCAGCGAGGTAAGCGATGTAAGATGGCGGTAGCTAAAGATGGCAGCACGGTGCTCTGTTGATTAAAGATGGCTGCTTGTCAAAAAGATTTTTTCAAATTATCCGCCACCACATAGAGTGCAGCACTGAGGTTTGCGATGCAAGATGGCGGGTGACAGCTTGTCAAAGGTAAGTAGCTAAAGAGGGCAGCACTAAGGTTAGCAATGCAAGATGGTGGATGACAGCTGTGACGTAAAATATTACCCGCAAGATAGCACCACGATGCTCTTTTCATTAAAGATGGCAGCTTGTTAAATAGAATTTTTCAAATTAACCGCCTCAAAGGTAAGTAGCTAAAGAGGGCAGCACTGTTCTCTGTGGATTAAAGATGGCTGCTTGTCGAAAAGAATTTTTCAAATTAACCGCCTCAAAGGTAAGTAGCTAAAGAGGGCAGCACTGTTCCCTCTGGATTAAAGATGGCTGCTTGTCGAAAAGAATTTTTTCAAATTATCCGCCACCACAAAGAGGGCAGCACGGTGCTCTCTTGATTAAAGATGGTGGATGACAGCTGAAGAGCGAGTAGAATTTGTTTCCAAACAAGAGCACGTGGAATTTACCACCACCACATAGAGTGCAGCACTGTTCTCTCTAGATTAAAGATGGTGGATGACAGAAAAGCGCATAGGTTTGTAAAGCACGTAGAATTTGCCGCCACCACATAGAGTGCAGCACTGTTCTCTCTGGATTAAAGATGGTTGATGACAGCTGTCAGAAAAGCACATGGGTTTGTAAAGCACGTGGAATTTGCCGCCACCACATAGAGTGCAGCACTGTTCTCTCTGGATTAAAGATGGCGGATGACAGCTGACGAAATTGCCCCACATGAGGGCAGCACGGTGCTCTATTGATTAAAGATGGCCGATGACAGCTGTCAAAAAAGCACGTGGCTTTGTTTCCCAACAAGAGCACATAGAATTTTTCAAATTGCCGCCACCACATTTCAAAGGTATCTAGCTAAAGAGTGCAGCACTGTGCTCTGTTGATTAAAGATGGCAGATGACAGCTGTCAAAAAAAAGCACATGAGTTTGTTTCCAAACAAGAGCACGTGGAATTTTTCAATTTGCCGCCACCACATAGAGGGCAGCACGGCGCTCTCTTGATTAAAGATGGCTGCTGTCACGTGGAATTGCCTGCCACCACAGGTATCTAGCTAAAGAGGGCAGCACGGTGCACAAAGATGGCTGCTGTCAAAAAAGCATTTTTTCAAATTATCCGCCACCACATTTCAAAGGTAAGTAGCTAAAGAGGGCAGCACTGTGCTCTCTGGATTAAAGATGGCGGATGACAGCTGTCAAAAAACACGTGGCTTTGTTTATCTCGCGCTAGTGAGGTTAAGTTGGTAGCACTAAGGTTTAGACCCGTCAAGATGGTAGCACTGCCGATGACAGGTGACGAATTTTGCAGCTACTGCGATATAGAGGGCAGCACAGTGCTTTGTGGTTTAAAGATGGCGGATGACAGCTGTCAAAAAAGCACGTGGCTGTCAAAAAGCACGTGGCTTTGTTTACCTCACGCTAGTGAGGTTAAGTTGGTACCACTAAGGTTTAGGTCCGTCAAGATGGCAGTACTGAGGTTAGCGATGCGTTGTTGTCTGTCAAAAAGCACGTGGCTGTCAAAAAACACGTGGCTTTGTTTACCTCATGCTAGTTAGGTTAAGTTGGCACTACTGAGGTTTAGGCCCGTCAAGATGGCAGTACTGAGGTTAGCGATTCGTTGTTGTCGATGACAGCTGTCAAAAAGCACGTGGCTTTGTTTACCTCATGCTAGTGAGGTTAAGTTGGCACTACTGAGGTTTAGGCCCGTCAAGATGGCAGTACTGAGGTTTGCGATGCGTTGTTGTCTGTCAAAAAGCACGTTGCTGTCAAAAAACACGTGGGTTTGTTTACCTCTCGCTAGTTACGTTAAGTTGGCACTAGTGAGGTTTAGGCCCGTCAAGATGGCAGCAGTGAGGTTAGCGATGCGTTGTTGTCGATGACAGCTGTCAAAAAGCACGTGGCTTTGTTTACAAATTCAAATCTCGCGCCAAAATTCAAATTTCCCGCCAAAATTCAAATTTCCCGCGGGCGGCGGCGGAGGCGGAGGAGGCGGCGGCGGAGGAGGCGGCGGGAGGAGGAGGAGGCGCCCGAACTCTCCCATTATACTACTAGCGCTGCATTAAAATATGACACAAACACATAGAAATCCACACACAATTTACCGCATGCTGGAGCGTGTTCTTGAAGCATTGTGTATGCCACTGTCACGACCCATCTTGCAATGACAGTATCTACGTACGCGGCTTCTGTTTGCCGTAGCCCCTACCTTCAGAGTGTATGGCATCGCAAGTGCCGTCAGCTGTTATTGTACGAGTGTGTTTTACAAAGCACGGGATCATTTACACCATCATAATAACGACTGAACAGCAATATAACGTCTAATAGAAATTTCATTTCATTATCACCACATCATTAGGTCATCCATCATTTACACTGAGCTCTCAGTCATCTTTCACTCTAACATTACTAATCTTAATCTTCGTCTTCTTATTTTTATCATTATTAATACTTTTATTTATAGAGAGTGCAATTGTGTGCAGTGGTGGTGAGTGAGGGGGCAGTCACCCTCCCCCCTCCTTTGTAGATAAAAAATATTCCAACTTAGCCATCTGAAGCATTTTTTAGTTTCGACTGACTGAATAACTTAATAAATTATTTAAAAAATGCCTGAAATCAGCAATTATGAAGAAAAGCAAGTTGTAAAAGCCCTATTGCTTTTTCAGTAAATTCTTGCCATTAATTTCCTTCATTATTAAGAAAATACTTGGTGGTAATACGTAAAATATGTCATTCGTCGCGGCTAACCGATTTGTCCAGTACCAGAGCAAGAAGTTGAGACGTGCGCAGTAATGTGTAGTATGAGCTGCGACGATGGATAGCGGCGATATGGACTTACTCTTACGAAGGTTATGGACATTGAGTTATGATTCGCCCGCTTGCCGCACATATTCAGTGTTGCTTTGTTAGTGTGTAGCAATATAAACCAAAAGCCCATGGCACTACAGTCCTTGAAGGGCCTTGGCCTACCAAGCGACCGCTGCTCATCCCAAAGGCCTGCTGATTACGAGGTGTCGTGTGGTCAGCACGACGAATCCTCTCGGCCGTTATTCTTGGCTTTCTAGACCAGGGTGTAGCCAAATACTAAACGAATTTTTAATTGTATAATTACGCCGTACTTCTACTTAATTTTAATACATGTGTGAATGCATGTGGTGAATGTTTTTCTTTGCGTAGCACAGGGTGACCCAAAAGTGCGTTAGCATTTGACGAGGCAATACTTCACAGAATATTGGAGGTAGAGGGGACATGGAGTTTTATAGACACCAAAAACAACTACACAAAATGAAAAAAACAGAGTGCGTATCGTACGATACACAAGCAATAATCAGCATAACACTCAAGGTTTAGCAAGGACAATGTTCTTTATAACGCATGCTCAGCACGTCGGCCGTCATTCATCAACAATGCCTGTAATCGAGGGACAACGTTGAGAACACCACTGTACAGCATATCGTAGGTATGGTGAGAAATTACCGTCGGATGTTGTGTTTTAGCATTCCTAATAAGGACGGACGATCGCAGTAGACTTGCGACTTCAGGTAACCCCGCAACCAATAATCACATGGATTGGGATCGGGGGACCGGGGAGGCCAAGCATTACATATTGCAATGGCAGGCGCATCTGACGCCTTCTGTCCTTTTATACCGTACACGGGGCTCATGCGGCATTAATCACGTGTTGCTGTCCAGCCCCACCTCTTGGCCTGTTTGTGCACTCGTTGTTGGTGTCAATAAAACCCTATATCATTTCAAGCATGTGTGTACATTTGCACTCTACGTGTTGCTGTCCAGCGCCATCTTTTCGTCATTTTGTACTTTATTTTGCAGCCAATAAAACCCCATGTCATGCCAACCATGTGTGACAATTATTACCTCTCTACCTCCAATACTCCGTGAAGAATTGTCTCGTAGAATGTTAACAGACTTTTGGGTCACCCTGTGCTATAATTACCGCACTTAAGTTCGTAGACGGCCAACCTTTACGTCTCAATCGAAATTCAATCAGCGAGCGTCAACAACTTCCAAATTAGTAGCTATTTTTCAATTTTGGTGTCTAACTCGCTCCCCCACCCGTGATTCAGCCGCCCCTTCCAATGAAGTTTTTATGCAACCCACAATATTCATTCCGTCCTGGACACATCTGCTGGTATGCTCAGACAACACAACTGGATATCTAGGTATATATTGCCTCACCCTGATAGGACGCCGTAAGGTTATACTCGTGTTCAACACTGGAAGGCATGAGTGTGCCTTCTAGATCATATGAACCTGACACGCCGGCAAAACACTAAATTGATAATGTGACCGCAGTAAACCTAATACTTGCTATAAGCTGGCCAGTGTGCCGTACGAAACTGTAGTGTAGTTGGTAAAGACGTGGCGGAGCGTGCTTGCATGTCATGTGGGAGGCTCGAGTCCGGGGCGAAGATTACAAATTTTTGAAATATTTGTTTAATACGTACCGCACGCAATGTAAGTTCAATGCCCACGTTCATGCAAATTGTGTATGAATGTGTTTGTGGCCCGAAGAAGGGCCGATTAGTTACAAGGCCGGACCCATACAGACCGAAAATAATACGAACACAACTGCCCTGACGATGTTTTATTGCAGCAAATGCTCGATGTGATGACCGTTTTGGTTTATGCACATCCGGGCCCGGTGTATAGATCGTCTTGCGCGCTGAAGCATTCCGGGTGTAATTGCTCGGCAGGCGTCCGTGATGAGTTGCCGGAGCTGGTCGGGGTTTTCCGGCGCTTAAGTGTAAACGACGTTCTTCCAATGTGCCCACAAGAAGAAGTCTAACGGTATTAAATCCAGTGATCTGGCGGGCCAAGTAACATAGCCCCCACGTTTTATCCACTTCCCTGGCAGTTCCCCGTTCAGATGGTTACTTACGGGCAAAGTCAAATCTGGTGGAGCTCCATCCGGTTGCAACCACATCGTCAAACGATCGTGCTAGGGCACGTCCTCCAGCAGCAGTGGGAGTTCCTGATGCAGAAAGTGCAGGTAGCATGGGCCCGTCCAGTGACCCTCAAAGAAATAAGGTCCAATCATGCGATCCCCCAAGATTCCACACCAAGCATTCACTCCCCATCGTACTTGACGGGCCGCCTGTCGCACCCAGTGAGGATTGTCCGGACTCCGTAGTGCATGTTGTGGCGATTGACGTTCCCATTATTGTGGAAGCGCGATTCGTCCGAGAACCAGATATGCGATACGAATGCTGCATCATTGTCCAGCCTGCCTAATAACCACCGGCAGAACTCCATTCGCGCTTCGAATTCCCGCCCATGGATCTCTTGGTATACCTCAAGATGGTACCGGTGAAATTTATGTTCATGCAGTATTCGCCGGATGGACGGCTGGCTGGTGTTCACCTGACGTGCAATCGCCCTTGTACTGATGTGTGGATTATTACGAGCAGCCTCCAGAACGGCCTCTTCTGTTTCATCCAATGTAACGGGCCTATCGCGGATTGGTGGCTGGTTGGAAATCACGCCTTTTTTTCCTTAGACGTCCTTCATCACGATGGAATGTCGTAGCAGCCGGGAGTCGCCTGTCGGGTTACCGTTCCTGGTACAGACGCAGTGCCTCGCACGCGTTTTGTCCTGCTTCCCCATAAATCAGGAGCATGTCGACGTATTCCTCTGTGGAAAACATGCCGAATGACAGCAGAGATTACAGTACATTCAGGCCCTAACCGCAGAGTATGTGCAGGGCACAAGATGAATAACAGCGACATTCTACTGTTTGAATGTGGCAAACGTGGGCCTGGGTTTACGTATTCAAACTTCATACCGATGTAAAAATATCAGAACGATGTAGGATTCGAACCACTGATGGCACATTCCGTCCATTGCCAGACAAACGCCTAACCACATCCCCGACGCTACACTCCTGGAAACGTAGTGGTAGTACGGCAAGAGCAGCTCACATACGCCATCCGGTTCGGTGTTTAGGACATTAATTACTGCACTGTTACCTAGTTTTATGCATTGATTCCCTTCTTCGTTACACCCGGTCACGAGGCACGGTACATTAACGTAGTTAGATGGTCAAATGGGGTTCCTACATGATTTCAAGTCGTCATGTTTTGCGAACGGATGATAAAACATTTCGCTAGGGCTCAGAATCGTGTGCAATATGTGCTCACTAAACATTAGTACCATACAGTACGCCTGCAGGGAAATAGCATCCCTATCACCATGTGCACGTTAGTTGGGCTGCAATAAACGATGTTGGAAGGGGCTGCTCAATCACACTGTGTATTTTTATTGTCTATACATTTTTTTGCCCCCTCCCCCACTTCTAATTCTCAATCGTCGCTACTGTTTCTGTGTTCTTTTCCCGTTGTTTTGCGAGATATGGACCTGAGGGCCATCTTTAAAGGTCGGTGTGGCAATACTTGCTCCAGATCAACCAAGAATCCTAGGGAACTCTATGTGTTCGTTAAATTAAACTTGCGTAAATGATGAATTGTCATATCCTAAATTTACTGGTAATAATAATTTTTTCGTAATACCAATGATAGTGTTATAATTCAATGCTATTTTGTAAATCTTAACACACTTATAAACTACTGTTTTCCCTTTGGAGTGGAAGGATGCCCTCATTATCTCGATCCCAGCGAAGGATGTACCAAGTGTTTCTTCATATTGTCGAGCAGTTTCTCTCCTACTGTTGTTGTCCAAAGTGCTGGAACACCTGGTAAACGAGCAAAATCGTCGTATCTGAATAGGTACTCCGGTCGACCCTTACCATACTTAATCAAAAAAATATGGTCAAAAGTTCCACCGTTACAATACTAGATTCTATTTATTCACCTAAATAACATTAAAAAACGGAACATGTTTCATCTATCCTGTAGACGTCATCAGTCGAAATGTTTTAAGATTAAGAACAAACGGCAAGGACAAAAACGCATTAAAATAATTCGGAATACTGAATGCATCAGTTGAAATGTTGAAAAATTATGTTGGAATGTACTGAGCACAATGTTTGATACTGTTAAAAAGGTATTGAACACATGAGATAGTCCATTGAGATTGTTAAAAGTAGCATGAGCTATGGGGGTACTGGATCGTTAGACAGCATTTTTCTGATGTGTCAGCACCGGAGGTCATTGACGCATACTAATGTAACTATGCCGGTTGTGAAAGAAGGTCATGGACCCCTAGTATAGTAGTTGTACAACGCCGATTCGCGGATTTTTGCATAAGAGAGCAAGCCTAACCTCACAGCCGCCATCTTGGAAGGGCCTAACCTCAGTTTGAAGGCAAGCTGCCGTTCCTAACCGGCGCATGAAGGAAATGTCTATCACATGCAAGAGAAAAACTCTGTACTTTACAAAAATTGAGTGGGACAAAGAATGGAGCAGGGTCATCCCAAGGTTGTTTCAAATGTGGCTCATTTACTCACCTCACCAAGAAATTGCACTAATGTCAATAGCACCCCCTCCTGGTCAACTTCTGGTGCAAACTCCGCGAACTAAGATAATAGAAAAAGACTAATGTCATCGGCTGCGTCCGCATGGGAAACCTCCCTACGCTCAGCCCCTGTTGAACCCAGTAAAAGCTCTGGTAAAGATTCTTCTAATCTGTCGTTTGAAGGCCCCAAAGAATGACACAGAATTGTGACAGAGACCCCCGTATTTGTGCCTTTCCTTAAAATTGAAGTGAACAATGAAGCCGTCACTTCTCTAATAGACTCATGGAGCGCGTGTTCCATAACTTCGGCTGAATGGTATTCTAAATTAAAAAAATGTTTGTAAGTTCCCTGACTGTTGTTCGTCTTCTGTACAATGCGTTTCAGCTAATTCTTCTATATTAGAAATTTTAAGTCGCATCTTTGCTAAAATTTCTATTTCTAAATTCACATGGAAAATAAAATTGTTTGTAGCTAAACACTTGCCTTGCCCTGTAATATTGGGGGCTGATTTCATGTCTTATACCGGTCTGGTGCTCGACATTCAGGGCAAGTCGTGCACATTCAAATTTGCTAGTAATTGTAAGATTCCTCTTTAAAGTATAATTCTGTGTCATG
This sequence comes from Anabrus simplex, assembly GCF_040414725.1. Taxonomy (NCBI): domain Eukaryota; kingdom Metazoa; phylum Arthropoda; class Insecta; order Orthoptera; family Tettigoniidae; genus Anabrus; species Anabrus simplex. The sequence continues at coordinate 40,618,792 of NC_090266.1, read as the reverse complement.
TTCATCTGTTTCGCCTACCCAGGATGAAATGATGTTAGATCTTAGACATGTACCTGAGGAGCAGGCTGAAAGTGTGTCAGTCCGTTCCTGATGTATTTTCCCATACTCTTGATGTTACTGACCTTATCGAATATAAGATTGAGGTTAAGGATTCGATTCCAGTTAATTTTCGCCGTATAGACTGCCCCCACCTAAAATGAAGGCTCATAAAGAGATCATCGATCAAATGTTAAAAGATGGTAGTATTCTACCTTCTAAGTCGGCGTATTCATCGCCCATTTTTCTTGTGCCGAAACCCCAAGGTGGCTTCAGGCCTGTGATTGATTATAGGGCTTTAAACCGCAAGGTGGTGTTACAATCTGTGCCGCTTCCTGATCTTCACTCTTGTTCTTCGTGGTTTCGGAAAGCCGAGCTTTTTACCATCCTTGATCTGAATCAGGCGTACAACCAGATCCCTCTACCTGAAGAATCGAAATATCTAACAGCTTTTGCCACGGATTGGTACTTGTATGAATACAATCGCGTGCCTTTCGGGCTTCCCAGGGGGGCAGCTGGTCTTACTAGACTGCTAGATAGGGTCTTCTCGGACATAAAATTTGAAAACTTGTATCACTACATTGATGATGTCGTTGTATTTTCCGAGACTTTTGAAGAACACCTCGGTCATCTAAAGGAAGTACTCAATCTCCTTCGTAAGGCTGGGTTGACTGTGAAGTTATACAGGTAGCTTTTGCTAAGACTTCCATGTCATTTTTAGGGCATATTGTGCCCCCGATGGGGTTTCCATTGATCATTCTAGAACACAGGCCATCCGTGATTTCAAACCTCCTAAGGACATGAAAGTTATCGCCAGGTTCATAGGCATGGTGAATTTCTTCAGAAAATTTATTCCTAACTTCGCTAATAGAGAAGCGTCCTTGAACTTACTCCGTAGGAAAGGCGTCAAATTTGAATGTGGGCCGTCCCAACAAGCCACTTTTGAAGATCTGAAATTACCGCCTTCTAACGCCCCTGTATTAGCTAAGCCTGCCTTCTCAAAGAAATGCATTGTCCAAACCGACGCCTCGTCATCGGCGGTTGCTTTTCTTCTTCTTCTACTTCTTCAGGAAACGTAACTCGGAAGGTGACCCATCGCCTATGCTTCTAGAACCTTATCGGCTCAAGGGGCCAAATATTCCATCTATGAACTTGAGGGTTTGGCAGTTTTGTTTGCTTTAGAGAAGTTCCGCCTTTATCTGGAACATGTCAAATTTGTCTTGGAAACGGATAACCAAGCCTTAGGTTGGGTATTGGCTCGGCCGCGTCGTACTGGTCATATAGCCCGCTGGGGCATCAGGGTTTCTGCCTTCCAGTTTGATGTTAGGCATATTCTAGGACATGAAAATGAAGTTGCGGATGGACTAAGCCGTATGTTTTCTCATGAAGTGGAGACCTCCGAAGTAGAAAATAGTTCTTCTCTTCCCACGCCAATTCGTTCGGGCATTAATGCCATTATAACTGATGCTCCTATGTTATTTGGGGATATTGAAAAATACAAACGTGAAGATCCAGTGCTGGCTCCTATTTTGAAACCCTTTCTTCTGGTGAACATGTCGTCCCTTATGTGTTGAGAAGCGGTGTTTTGTGTTGCCCATCGAGGCATCTAAAGATGAAAGTAGTAGTTCCAGCTGTGCTTGTGCCTATGATCTTCAAGTACTATCACGAGACCCCATTAGGGGGAGGGGGGCATTTAGGCGTCTTCAAAAGTCGGGAAAAGATCCAAGAGATGTTCATTTGGAAAGGTATGGACGGCGAAAATAGAGTTATGGTAAAAGCTTGTAAATATTGCTTAGTAAGCCCATCTTCTCCACTAATCTAGGTCTATTGTGATCGCATCAAGCGTCGGGCCCCATGGAACGTCTATATATAGACTACGTCGGACATTTTCCACAATCAAAGGGGAACGCAAATAAATTTATTCTGGTGTGTGTAGATGGTTTCACTAGATTTTCCTGGTTATTTACGACTAAGCTGGCTACTGCTCAGTCTACTATTTCTTGTTTGAATACTATTTTTGCTTCTTTTGGTCTTTGTCAATATATTGTTTCTGATAATGCTAAGGCATTCACATCTAACTTATTCCGTAAATTTTGTTTTGACCTGTCTATCTCACACGTAACAACTTCAGCTTATTACCCTCAACCATCTCTGGCAGAGCGGGTCAATCGTAATCTCCGTTCTGCATTAATCGCTTTTCATCATGAAGATCATTCCAGGTGGGATACTGTAACTGTTCGACCCTAAGCTTCTCACTAGAGGAGACGAAAGTTAATACCTTGGGACACATGAATATCAAATAAACTATGTGTGGCTTGCCCGCAAATTGCCACGCAAATAGAAACAATTAACATTTAGTAGGATTTTAAATAATTAACCATTAAGTATAGCTTAAGAAAGAAAATTAACGCAATATAAAATACAAATGAATTTTTTATACAAAAATAATGAGATGAATCGGAAAAGTTCCTTAAAGCGTGGAGGGATTTAGAATTTACGTTACTCAAATTACTATTTCTTGCTTTATCTAATTGAAGCTCACCAATTGCAGTTTCCGTTGAAGTCATCTGGTTACCGTGGTTACTCGTTCTGTTCTTCTCGATGTAGAATTGGCTCCATGGAAATCCTTCCTTCTCTGATGTGGTACGGGCTATCTGGACTAGCACTCCCTAATTGCGTAGTCTTTATATTAGACATTGGCCCTATACTTGTAAAAAAACTCATCAGCGTTGATCGTATGAGGAGAAAATTCAGAGATATGAATTTTTTTCCATGTTAGTAGAAATCTCAATCCAACTGAGCTATACCGAGCTCGATAGCTGCAGTCGCTTAAGTGCGGCCAGTATCCAGTATTCGGGAGATAGTAGGTTCGAACCCCACTGTCGGCAGCCCTGAAGATGGTTTTCCGTGGTTTCCCATTTTCACACCAGGCAAATGCCGGGGCTGTACCTTAATTAAGGCCACGGCCGCTTCCTTCTCACTCCCAGCCCTTCCCTATCCCATCGTCGCCATAAGACCTATCTGTGTCGGTGCTACGTAAAGCAACTAGCAAAAAAAGAACTGAGCTATGCTATTTATACGGTACAGACTTGTACCAAATTCCATGGACTTGAACTAAACATAGTTCTTCGTCCAGAAGATTTACTGAATATAACGCAAGCCATAAGCTAGTTTCGTCTCACGCAGATCCGATAACATAACCGCAGCTAAGTACTGTATCGAAGCGAGCACACACTGTCTCAAAATCAATAACGTCGTTCAAAATAGATGTTCACAGTAGAAGTTCTAACAGTAGTTATGTTCTCAGCAGAAGTAGCGATGTGAGTGAGTATCTGTGACTCCGTCAATCCGTAACTCCGTATTGTATCTCGAGGGTTGCTCCGCACTTGATAATATATCACCGGGCTCTCCCCACTCTTGATAATAGCTCAATACCAATTCTCTATATAACGAAGCCTATGATTCGTAGATCGCATTATCATCTCCCTCTCTTCTTTCTTCTTGACAAGTCCAGTAGGCGTGGCGATGATGTAGTCTGCAAGCCTAGCCTTGCACGCAGGTCGCTGTATAGTCCATTGCTCATGAGTTTAACCCAATGACTCATGTAATTTTCCCCCGCTATAAGAATAACCTTTTCCGTATACACAAATATGAGATGAAATGACAACAACTATGTCTCAACATATTGACCATATTTACAGTACATAATGAATTCCTATCCTACCTAATATAATAATTTAAATAATAAATGATGTTATAACTATATACTATGATTTCTTGTTATAAATGATTGACGTAGAATAAATATGTTATTACGAATAATTGCCGATGGCGGATAAACTTGTTATCGAGTGATATCGCGTAAAATGATAGTATATTAAATTAGTCTGGCTGGAGAAGCCTGGACGGTTACAATACTTCCCTGCATTGGTTGGCTTTCGCTCTAAATTCGGCGGTTCATGAATCCCATAAGCTCACTCCAGCATCTCTCATGTTTATGTTTGTTCCTAACCCGCCGCTCTCTAATCTTTGTTCACTTAATGGCATATTACCAGAGACAATAGATCGCGATAATCCTAGAGATCTATGGAAGAGGGCTAAGCACAATCTTAAAGCCTCCCGTGAAAAGGTGAGAGAAGAATATGATCGTGGACAGAGGCCCGCCAATTTGAAAGTCGGAGAAGTCATGGTAAACAATTTCGAACCTGCGGGCATGCTTGCCCCCTGATTCCATGGGTCATGCTTCATTCTCGATTTTTGACACCAGTTATATTATTGGTTAGTAACCCAGCCACGGAGAGGATCTTTAGGGTTCACCTCTCTCAGATGAAACCTGTGTAATTTCATTGTTGTTTGCATTAGCCATCTAAATTTGGCAGGAGTCGAAGGTTATGTTTCTTTGGAGAAAAGGTTATTTTAAAATTATGTTAATGATTGATTCGGGGCCTTCTGCGCCGTGTTTGTATATTACCTGATATGTACGATCTTCCCCTCTGATTTTTTCTGTGGCCATTACCAAGCCCCCGTCACCTGCATCCACGCACTATTGACACACCCTCACCATCTACGCCGCCAGCCCCTGCCTCACGCAAATAAAGATTGTACTCCACTCTAGTGAGACTCCTTGTTTACGGTGCGCTGGAGCTTCATCCCTCCGGCAAGGGCTGACGTGCGGTAACCCAACCGCCAACCCATCTGGGGACTGCACATGTACGGCGACCTTCACCACAACTACCCCTCTCATAGTAGCGGGAGAGGTGTATCTGAGGGTACTTGAGGGGTCCGGGTGACCTCACCTGGGTATCGGTTTACAAATTTTCTACAAATGAACTGTCGGAAAAATATTCATCACCTTAAAAATTTCAATGAAAATTTATTTTTCCCTTCTGTCAAATTTCTTCTATGTCACCCCAAGGTGGGACGTTTTTGGCGGTGGGGCGTGGGGGGAGGTCTGTACCGGGAGGCACACCTCAATTCCACGCATTCAAAAGAAGCGCCTTATGAACTCTCTCTATGAAACAAAACCTGAAGCTGCTTCTGCAGGAAGTTGGGACAAAAATCAGAAGATGTCGCTACTGAATAATTGAGAAGTTTGTCATTTCTAAGTTTCCGAAACTGATTGGATTTATTTTGTTTTGTTTTGGTATACTGCAAGAAGTTTAAACTTTCCTCCATAGATGTCATTACAAAAACCTCTGGTCATGCACTCTGGTGCAAGGTGGAAAAACTTGTAATTTAAAGAAGTTTTGTGTTTCTAGGTTTTCATAACTGAACCAATATTCATTTAGTTTTGGGTTGGCAACACTTTTTTGTTCCGCCAGTTTTGAATCTGGCCAATAGGAAATTTCTGTAATTATTTTTCAGCCTATCACAGGCTTCTTGTTGCTTTATGAATTGTCCAATCAAAATTGAGAGGGTGTGTCCGGATTAGTCCAGAACCTCTCGAACTTTCCCTTCGGGTATATACGCTGCGGCTTTTCTGGCTACCTTGTCCCTTGATCGCCGTAATTCTTAGTGAGTGTGTGTGTTAAGACAGGAGGCGGGGCGCCTCATTCCTCGCAAGGCAGACCAGTGGCCAACGTAATGTCCACCAGACTTTTTTTCTGTAGCTACATCCGCAGACTTACACGAGGGGAAGGTCCTAATTTCTAACTATGTAACCTGTTTTCGAAAATGTAAATCTTCTTTCGGCTAATGTAAAATTTCATTAGTTCTTAAAACTGTAAATCGGGGATAGAGAGTGCGTTACCCTCTCGAGCTCCCCTTCTGCTTGGTGTGGGGTGACTAGTATTTGTAACCTTTTCTCTATTCTGTAAAATGTTAGATTAATCTCCACTCTAGTCACCTCAGTAGCTTGGGATTAGCCCCTGCATTATCGGGCCGAGAGCCCAATTAGGGTTTTAAAAGTTCTAGGAGAGCAAGTGTACACCTCCATTCATTTTGTGTTAGGGCCAGTAATCTAACCTGTTCTTTTTCCGCGATGGCCTAGCAGTTTGGATAACAGATATCCCTGTGTAAAAGTAATTTCAATTGTAAATTGTACCTACTGAGGCCAGAGAGTGTAAGATTTGTGATGTAACATGGCCTTGAGGAGGCTGTAAGAAATGTGTTGATGTTGGAGAGCTCTTTTCTAAGTGTTTTGTAATAGTGAGGGGTGCCTCTGGAAGGCTAGAGGTTCCAACCTTTGGAGCAAAGTGCTCTCGGATTTGGGGATTTCTGCCCTTGCTTAAATTATACCTCATTTACAAAATCGTTAATTTGTAAACTAGGGGCTTGAAGCCCAATATTGTTAAAGTTCTGAATCTTGGATCTTCCAATTCTTGAAATTGTCATTGTACCTTTAACCCCATCATTTCACTGAGTGAAAAATTTGTTAAGTTTGTGTTTTAACGAGAAATGCCACCGTTGTTAAAGTTTTAAATTAATAAAATTAATAGAGTACGTTAACATTAAGACTTAAAACAGCACTATACTTCAGTACAACAGATGTCGAACAAACGTAAACAACAACCAATGATTGCCACTGAACTGTTCATCACACCCCTGGCGCCCGGTTGTTGTGCTGGCCTCTGGCGGCGACTGGTGAAGTTCAGTTGTCCGCGCATGCGCAGACAGCCGGGCGGGAGCGGGAGCTTCCGGTGTTCAGAAAAATCAAATTGTCATTGATCACTGATACGAACTTCATACCACTTCCACCCCCCCTCCCCTCACCTATACGGGAAAGTAGGCGATGCCTTCGCGCATTATTCATTAAAATAATTCAGATTACGGTACTTATTTTTTCTTTATCTTTATTAATTCGGGGGGGGGGGGGCAGGCCCGCTGGCCTCGTGGCACGTCTTGCAACAGGAAAACAGGTTTTAAATTACTGCAGATGCAACATTGCTCACTGCCTGTGTGTATGCACTGTCGGGCTCTTCGTCATGCCTCTCTCTAATGCAGAAGAATATTGTAAAAATTTACTCACATAATGTTCTCTTACTACCACGTTATCTGACTACAATATATCCATAATGGTATTTTCACGGTCTGGAGGTGATTGTGCAAAATAGTAGCTATATCTATCTTCCTTGTGCTACCGGGCTAAGACTGTTGAGAGTAGGCTAGCCCATTACCTTGACGGCCTAGGGGCGATTGCGCAAGATGGTTGATATATCCATCTTCCTTGTGTTACCGGGCACTCTGATGGGAGTACGCTAGCCCATTACCTTGACGGCCTAGGGGCGATTGCGCAAAATGGCGGAAATATCCATCTTCCTTGGGCTATCGGCTCAGACCGTTAAAAGATCACGGTCGCTGGCTGCGTGGTGAAGTAGCTATCAGCATGCATTCGGGAAATAGTAGGTTCGAACATCGCTGTCGGCAGCCCTGAAGATGTTTTTCCGTGCTTTCCCATTTTCACACCAGGCACATGCTGGAGCTGTACCTTAATTAAGGCCACGGCTGCTTCCTTCCCACTCCGAGCCCATTCATGTCCCATCGTCGCCATAAGACCTATCTGTGTCGGTGCGACGTAAAGCAACTTGTAAATAAACATTTTACATCAGTCAATGGCTGAGGGGCTGTACCTTAGCTTAGCTGTAGAGTAATAATAACCGTACTGTAAAGTAGCATTGCCATTTCAACACCTAGCGAATAGGCTACACGGTTAGGGCATGTGGTAAAAAATAAGAGAGCGGGAAGCTGGCGGATATATCCATCTTCCTTGTGTTATGACTGTTAAAAGGCAGATCTTCCGATCTCTTGACGGCCTAGGGGCGTCCATCTTCCTTGTGCTACCGGGCCCTCTGATGAGAGTAGGCTAGCCCATCACCTTGACGGCCTAAGGGCGATTGCTAAAGATGGTTGATATATCCACCTTCGCTGTGCTAAGACAGTTAAAAGGCAGACCCTCCGATCAAAATAGGCTAGCCCATCACCTTAACGGCTTAGGGGCGATTGCGCAAGATGGCGGATATATCCATCTACCTTGTGTTGAGACCGTTAAAAGGCAGACCCTCGATAACAGTAGGCAAGTCTATCACCTTGAAGGGCAGTCCGGCTTACTTTACAACTATGTTCTCTATGATGGTAGTGTATCGAGAGGGGCAGCTTGCCTTCAGATGGTGGTATGTTGAGAAGGGCAGCTTGTTATAGAACTATGTCCTCTAACATGATGGTACGTCGAGAAGGGCAGCTTGCCATACGATGATGGTATGTCGAGAAGGGCATCTTACCTTAAGATGGTGATATGTCAAGCTGGGCAGCTTGTCATGAGATGGTGGTATTTTGGAAAGGGCAGCTTACTTTAAAACTATGTCCACTAAGATTCTGGTATGTCGAGAAGGGCAGCTTGCCTGTGGTTAGGCCTCCTGGTTATGCCCTCAAATTCCGTGGCGTGGCTAAGTCCCGTCACGATAAATTAAATTTCCGCGCTCCTTACATCGTTGAGATGGCAGCAGTAAGTTTACTTGTTTAAATTTCGCGCGCGCGGGGTTAAAGATGCCATCTTGACAGGTGTCAAGAAAGCACGTGGATTTTAAATTGCCGGCCACCACATGCATAAGGTGGCAACAGTGAGGTTTAGCCCCGTCAAGATAGCAGCAGTGAGGTTAGCTATGTTCACTTGTTTAAACTCCATGCCCACGTGGTTAGAACCTGACAGCTGTCAAAAGTACGTGGTTTTTAAATTGCCCGCCACCACGTGCATAAGGTGGACACAGTGAGGTTTAGCCCCGTCACGATGGCAGCACTGAGGTTAGCCACTTTCACTTGTTTAATATCAATGCCCACGTGGTTAAAAATGGAAGCTGTCATCTTGACAGGTAGACCGGTCGGATTACAGAGCTGTTGGACCACGGACCAGCCGTGGCCACCCCTTCTCTGCTCGGTTGACCGGTCGGGTTGCAGAGCTGCCGGACCAGCCGAAGCCCACTCTGCAATCGCCGACCATCTTCAATTGATATTTCATACTCCACGTACAATGCCGTGTGTATAGCATCTACGAGCACTTTGATCAAATCTAGACAAGAACAATTGGGAACATGCATCATTTTCAAAAATATTTTTTTTGAAAAGTACACCAATGAAATAGTACGTAAACGTATTACATTGTGGTATGTTGCCTTGTTTTCTACCATTAAAAAAATATTTAATAGTGCCTTTCCGCAAGGCGAGTGAAACGGCCTCTGACGTAAGCGGCGCGCTATGACGTCACGATCCAGTACCGCATGGAGCTCTACCAGCCGTTGTGCATCAGCCGTTGCTAAAAGCCGATCGTTTATTATTCATGATCGCGAATAACTTCGAAATGACAGAAGAAAGGTTCAAAACAGCACAGTCAGACAATCTACCATGTGTAGATGTCATCATTCTTGAAAAATGTGACTTTTGTGGCCGCAGAAATTAGCGGATAACAAGCAAGTTTGTAAGTGGCGTCTTTTATATATGTGCAATGTACTGTAACCCATAGTATTAGGATAACAACGAACCTGGATAGATATCACATCACTTTCAATATTTCCTTCTGGACTGATTCCCCTATTGAAGAATAACATTACATTTTCGGGCTTTCAGCATTAGTAAAGTAAGAAATCGGATTTCAGCACTAACATAAACATATAGGTAGCATTATAGTACTAGTCCGCTTCTGTGGTGTAGTGGTTAATGTGTGCCACTTCCGGAGGCCCGGTTTCGATTCCCGGCTCTGCCATGAAAGTTGAAAACAAATAGTACGAGGGCTGGAACGGGGTCTACTCAGCCTCGGGAGGTCAACTGAGTAGAAGGGTTTCGAATCCCACCTCAGCCATCCTCGAAGTGGTTTTTCGTATTTTCCCACTTCTCCTCCAGGCACCTAAGGCCACGGCCGTTTCCTTCCCTCTTCCTTGTCTATCCCTTCCGATCCTCCCATCCTCCAACAAGACCCCTGTTGAGCATAACAGGTGAGGCCGCCTGGGCGAGGTAATGGCCCTCCTCACCAGTTTCATCACCATACTCAAAGTCTCACGTTCCAGGACACTGCCCTTGAAGTGGTAGAGGTGAAATCCCTCGCTGAGTCCGAGAGAAAACCAACCCTGAAGGATAAACTGATTAAGAAAGAAAGAAAGAAAGAAATAAAGAAAGAAAGAAAGAAAGATCATAGTACTGTAGGTCTATAACCTATCATTTCTAAAAAAATATATATTTATGGTTGGGGCAACTGGCCTACCCACTTACGGGCCCATGAAAGAGAATTAAATATCTTGGTGGAGGGAAAAAGTTAAACATGATGAAGATAAATATGACTTCATCTAGTTTTCACAAGTTGGGCTGAGTGGTTCAGACGGTTGAGGTGCTGGCTTTCTGACCCCAACTTGGCAGGTTCGATCCTGGTTCAGTCCGGTGGTAGTTGAAGGTGCTCAAATACGTCAGCCTCGTGTCGGTAGATTTACTGGCACGTAAAAGAACTCCTGCAGGACTAAATTCCTGCACATCGGCGTCTCCGAAAATCGTAGAAGTAGTTAGCGGGGCGTGAAGCCAATAACATTAATTACATTTGGCTTTTAACAAGCTGAGCATATCAGGAAAGAAAAGTGTCCTGGTGACATTTTAGTCGCTCAATACAGGAATGTCTTTGGGTGCTGTGATTTTTTTTTTGTTTTTGCTGTTTGCTTTACGTCACACCGTCACATATAGGTCTTATGGCGACGATGGGACAGGAAAGGCCTAGGAATGGGAACAAAGCGGCCGTGGCCTTAGGTACAGCCTCAGCATTTGCCTGATGTGAAAATGGGAAAAAACGGAAAACCATCTTCAGGGCTGCCAGCAGTGGGGTTCAAAACCTTCTATCTCCCGGATGCAAGCTCACAACTGCGCGCTCCTAACCGCACGGCCAACTCGCGCGGTATTTTTACCCTTCGGTTTATTGACTTGGCTTGTATAACCTAAAACTTAGGCCAAGTTGGATAATATTTTAAACACCTACATCACTATTTTCACCTGTGTGCAATTATGTTATTTATTTCATTAATATTATGATAATTATTATAATTGAGCATTGTTAACTTATAAGACCCCAACAAACAAGCATTGGTTTTGTGTAGAGTTATACATTTGTTAAATTCACGTTGTTTCCTTTCATGATGTACACGCCTATTCTTTGTTACATTATAGACTATTTAGATATAGCCTAAATTTCTTTACCAATTAAGCTCTTCAATAAAGACATACATAACTGTCCTATGCCAAGATATATTGGTAGAATTAGAGCTGTCAAAATGGTTCATATCCCCTTTGGTTTATTATCTTGACATAAATCACCCAAAACATAGGTTAGGTTTGGAGAATACTTTAATAATCAGCATTATTTAATGCACTGTTTATTACTTTCATATTCCAAGATGTAATTGAAGCATTTAAATAAATCATCATACATTAAAATTTAAAGTTTTACCACTAGAACAGCTGACATGGAAAAATGATTTGAAAATTCAAACAAATTCATCTTACGTTAAAATCTTCAAAAAAATAAACTGTAGACTTTTCCGATATATCACCAGCATTTTTCCGGCTCGCCAAAATCCATTTCTCCCTAGTTTTAGCGTCTTTGGAACATGTATAAACAATTTGTTTGGTATGGTATGCGATGTGCTATTGCACATCGGAACTCTACACCATTTATAAGTTTTCTGCCTCACTGTCTGCGCAGGATTCATTTTAAGTCTAAAATATACCACTCAGATTATTATCCGATGTATAGACCTCGAATTTAATCATACTAGACACTAACGTAAAGTAGAAATACGCAAAGTGTATCCTGCTTCTCACAGCGCACTATGTGTTATTTCGTCTGCTAATTCAGTCAACCTGTACGATGACGTCAGACCAATGAGATCGCGTACTTGCGTGACGTGACATTTTCGTAGATTTTTATCATGTTTGGAGTTATTATTTGTACATTCTGATCACATTTTTGAATTCTGCACGAAATTTTGAATCAGATTAGCATATTTTTAATTAAAACCCCGGATCATGCATGTTCCCTATTCTTACAAGAAATACCTCGTAACACGATGTTCATCGCTAAAATTAAAATATTGATATTCATGATACACCTTTAATGGTTTAATAAAAAATTACAAAATTATTCAGCAGAGTGGGATCCACACTCGTTAGTTCTCGACTATTGCGAAATCGATGAGTATTACTGACTAGTTCAACACATGGCCTGTACTTTAAAGTACCATCTCATATTTCATGGCTTTGAAATTATTCAGTAAATCCTACCCTTGTATTTTCCTCATGGTACTTTCAAGTAACTAGTTCTTGAAACAGAGATATTTCATTTTTGAGGTTGGTATTGATGAAAAACGCGGGAGATCGTTTTATTCTTAGGAGTGTAATTATAGTGTTACCACTGTAAACAAATAACATTTTGATTGAATATTTCTTAGTTCCTATTGTTACATTCGACCTGCAAGTGATCTTAGTACATGTAAGTATGCTTCTGTAATGCAATAAAATACTCAAATTGATGAAATTTGCAATTGGTGTGGATATATAGCTAGTAAATGACGAGGTACTTAGACGTACCGTCAGGCCGTATGGAGGGTCTCATGTTAGTCATATCCAAAACCGAAAGTAATGCTTTCCTTCGATGGACATCAGTGTTTTTCTATGGAAAGGCAGTAAAGGTGTGTGCTTAGCATCTAATTTCCATGGAACAGAAGCCACAACTGTTTCTAGGAAACAGGGGGATGGAAGCAATGTTACTGTTGATTGCCCGGTTGTTGTGCAAGACTACAATGCACACATGGGTGGAATGGACCATGCTGACAGACTTCGAGGCGTACATGGTTTAGACCGTCGATCCAAAAATGGTGGCATAGATTATTTTGGGGAATGATTGAGATAGCATTTGTCAATGCCTACTACATATGCTGTAATCTGCATGAAAAAGTCCCTCTAATTGCATTCCGGCATAATGTGGCCCTAGGACTGATGAACCAGAAAGAAATTCCTCTTCCCGGAAAACTTTCACGTGATATGAGGTCACCAAAGTCACCAGAGCAAACTTGTCTACCAAAGAGGAGGAAAACAGAATATTCTGTGCCCAGTGATGTCAGACTAAGTAATCGTGGAAATCATTTTGTTGTTTTTGTAAAAACTGTGGTCAATGTGAGGTGTGTTCGAGAAAGAAGGTGCAGTCAAGACCGCATTCAAAGTTTACTACATGTAGTGTTTTTCTTTGCTGCAATGAAAAAAAAGAATTTCTTTGCAGAGTATCATAATGTGTCAGCTGTATAGGACGTATGCAAGATGTTCTACATATGAGCAATAACATTAGGAAACTTCACTCTTATTATACATATTTGCTTTAAATTTTGCTTTTACATTTTTGTAATAGTTTTAGGTTTGAAAAACATGTTCTACTAATATTTTGAGACAATAAATGTGATATAATTTCAAAATGTGAACATTCTTATCTACCCAAATATGAAGCCTCCTATATGCCTGACGGTACTTAAAAGTAACAGGCCCCAAAAACATACTAAAAATTAAAATTATGATTTGAAAGTATTAGCATTTACTATTTGAACATATTCCATTAGGAAAAGGTGAAAAAATCAAGTACACTTATTATTTTTCACTATTCAGGCAACAAAGGGTTAACTTCAAAGTCGAGACACATGAAAACACAGGAATTGAACAGAGTTTGTTACAAGCTTTAACGTGAATAGGTGGTTTTATTTTAAATACATTTCGTTGATTGAGCTTTTTGTACAATTTATCGGGGTAATGAAGAGATTTTAGTTAGATTATTGTTTATTTGAGCGTCTTGCTTATCAATTGAAGATTATTTCGAGTACGAAATTAATTGATATGAAATATGGTTTTCTGGAAGTCGATAGTTGCAATAAATAGCTGTACTTTAATAAATGGTAGTTACGTCACATGTAATTAGCATATTATATTATGGCCGAAAAAGACAACACGAAGAGAATTTCACACTGTCAGAATCAGTTTTACTGACACGTACAGTACATGAATATATCAACATATTATCTTTTAAGTAAGTTTGTACAATTTTTAATGGACAATAAAATATTACATAGTAAAAAATCTTGGTCACCTATGGGTAACCGTGCACACTATTCCGATAATCACTTATTAGCACAAATTAGGGAATAAAAAAATTCATTTCCTTATCTATTACTAAACCAGATACTAGACTTTCAAATGCAAAACTCCCCTGGATTTTACACACCACGTTATTGCTAATTGAAGAGAGAAGTGATTTGAAGAAACGTGGTGTACATACCATGAAGGACAACAGTAAATACAAGACATTTTGCCGTGAGATACAGCGTAATTGTAGATCTGACAGGACACACATTCTCAACAGTGTATGCCAGGAAATATAAGAATATCAAAACCAAAACCAGGTATATGACCTCTACTAAAAACTGCACAGTATTACTCGAGAGTTTAAAACACGGACATGGGCAATATATGATGAAAATGGCAACCTCATCGGAGATAAAAAGGAGTCTGAAGAAAGGTGGAAACAATACTCCAAGAAACTGTATTCTAAAGAAAATAACTTATTAAATCAGGAAATAATGAAACAATCTCAATTGGAACCTGATAATTTCTTCAGTGAAGTAGAGGATGCAATTAAACATTTGAAGAATAAGAAATCCCCAGGCACCGATGGAGTTTCAGGAGAAATGCTTAAAGAGATGGGACAGGAAGGCATCCACGTATTGCACTCATTATGCAACAAGGTTCGGAGAACAGGGAAGTGGCCAAAATATTGGACAAGTTCTATCTTAATTCCTCTGCACAATAAAGGGTCTGTTAGTGGTTAGTGAACCATAGCACTTGTATCCCATACTGAATCAACGCTTGAAGCCTTTCTTACAACATCACATATCCCTGGAACAAGCAGGGTTTGGGATAGGTAAAGGTACACGAGAGCAAATTCTGAACATGAAGCAAACAACTGAAAAATGTTGTGAGTTTTGTGTTCCTGTTTTTATCTGCTTTGCAGATTACAAAAGTCTTTTGACTGTGTTGAGTGGGACAAACTATGGAAGGTATTAGATGAATTCGGTGTTCCAGCACATCTCATATCACTGCTGAAAGGCCTTTACAACAGTAACATGGCCACCGTCAGAATGGATGGTGGTACCTCACGCTCTTTCAGTGTATCCAAAGGCGTAAGACAAGGCTGTGTATTGTATCCCCAGCTATACAATATCTATGCAGAGCACATCATGCGGAGAACGCTTGATGGTTGATCTGGTGGTATCTCAATTGATGGACGGAAAACCAACAAGTTGCGGTTTGCTGACTACACCACACTCATTGCTAGTATTGAAGATCAGCTTGCAGATTTACTTGTAAGAGTAAAGGATGCAAGTCTAATTTACGGATTAGAAATCAATTTCAAGAATACCAAACTCATGATCATTGATCGTGGAAATCAAGTGCACCTCACAGGTTAATTAAAGGGACTGGGGTTGGTTAATGACCTTGTGTACCTTGGGTCATGTATAAGAGACACAGAAAATTGCGAGAAAGAGATAAAGAGGCGTATTGTCCTCGGACATGCAGCCATGAGTAAACTAAGATCTGGCAGAACAGGGCAATATCCGAAATCATGAACATTCGACTGATTGAAGAACTAGTATTTTCCATGTTCTTTTACGGTTGTGAGACATGGACCGTCAAGGCTAAGGACAAAGACCACATCGATGACTTTGAGATGTGGTGTTGGCGCAGAATGCTACGTGTAGCTTGGACAGAAAGGAGAACGAATGAGTCCATTATTAAAGAGCTGAAGAGAGTGAAACGTCTCTCTACACGTGTCAGTGAAAGAATACTTCAGTTCCCTGGACATATCTTAAGGAGGGATGGAGACAACCTGGAAGGTCTATCATAGAAGGCAAAATAGAAGGAAGAGGACCACGTGGAAGGACAGCATGAAGGTGGCTAGATAAGGCTAGGAAGATAACTGGCCTTCCTCTTCAGAACATCCTAAGAAAAGCTGACGATCGAGTAGGATGGCGACACTTTGTGAAGCCTGTAACTCTATAGAGACAAAACAATGGGGTCTCGACACTCAAAAATGAGTAATACGACTGATGATGATGAGGGAATGTTCAGAATGGCCCTGTGAACAGCATATATAACAACCGTAGAAGTACAGCGCTCTTCTAGTTAATTTCCATTGCAATCCGTCTAGTCCAGCCCAAACTGCTCTCTTGTCAGTCGAAGAACTGGCAAGCTACTTCACACCTCATATGACTTAGTGGGCCTCCTTATAGTGGCATCAATCATTATTTTTTTGTGGTTTCCTTACATCTGTATAAAATTTGAAGATCGAACAAGCCTCTTAGTTGATGGCTTAACATACATAGCCAGAAGTCCTGTAGTTTTTAATGGAATACCAACCAAAGTGACAGGACTTCCCATTTCAGAAATTCTCCATTCTCTATCCGAGATTCGAAACGTGGCGGTCTTGATGGGTCTTCACTTGACTATCACGCCCCAATGAGAAGACGTCTAACACCCAGGTATTTATAGGGAACCCCATCAGTCATTACAATCAGTCAGTCACAACTGATCTGCATTTAGATCAGTCGCCCAGGTGGCATATTCCCTATCTGTTGTTTTCCTAGCCTTTTCTTAAATGATTGCAAAGAAATTGGAAATTTATTGAACATCTCCCTTGGTAAGTTATTCCAATCCATAACCCCCTTCCTATAAACGAATATTTGCCCCAATTTGTCCTCTTGAATTCCAACTTTATCTTCAGATTGTGATCTTTCCTACTTTTAAAGATACCACCCAAACTAATTCGTCTACTTGTGTCCTCTCACGCCATCTCGCGCATGCTCTATACTATCAAATGCTTTAGACAGGTCAATCGCGATACAGTCCATTTGACCTCCTGAATCCAGGATATCTGCTATACCTTGCTGGAATCCTACAACTTGGGCTTCAGTGGAATAACCTTTCCTAAACCCAAACTGTCTTCTATCAAACCAGTTATTAATTTCGCAAACATATCTTATATAATCAGAAAGAATGCTTTCGCAAAGTTTACATAAAATGCATGTCAAAGTGACTGGCCTGTAATTTTCCGCTTTATGTCAATCACCCTTACCTTTAAATACAGGGGCTACTATAGCAACTCTCCATTCATTTGGTAAAGTTCCCTCACGCAAACAATAATCAAACAAGTACTTCAGATATGGTACTACATCCCAACCCATTGTCTTTAGTATATCCCCCGAAACCTTATCAATTTCAGCTTCTTCTCTAGTTTTCAACTTTTGTATCTTACCGTAAATGCCATTGCTGTCATAGGTAAAGTTTAATACTTCCTTAGTATTAGTCACCTCCTCTATCTGAACATTATCCTTGTAACCAACAAACTTTACTACTGCTGACTGAATACTTCTGCCTTTTGAAGATCCTCGCATACACACTCCCCTTGTTCATTAATTATTCCTGGAATGTCCTTCTTTGAACCTGTTTCTGCCTTAAAGTACCTATACATACCTCTCCATTTTTCACTAAAATTTTTATGACCACTAATTATACTTGCCATCATGTTATCCTTAGTTGACTTCTTTGCAAGATTCAATTTCCTAGTAAGTTCCTTCAATTTCTCCTTACTTCCAGAGCCATTTCTAACTCTATTTCTTTCCAACCTGCAACTTCTTCTTTGTCTCTTTACTTCCCATAAGGAATTTTCACCCCATCAGCGCAGTAATTAAAACTGAGAAGACTTTTCCAGTGTATAAGACACTCACTAGGATTACTTCTTTCCAGAAATGGAAAAAAATCCAAAGAAAAGAAACTCTATTTGTTCTGGGTGAATTCCGACAAAAGGGTCCGGATCATGGCTCCAGGTTTTTCTTCCCACTAAGTACTTTTAAGTTTTCGGGGACGCCGATTTGCCAGAATTTTGTTCAAAACGAATTATTTTACTTACCGGTCAGTTTATCGACGCGAGGCTGATGGAACTCAGCCTCTTAAATACCAGCGAATTGAGCTGGGATCGAACACGCGAACTTAGGGTCAGAAGGTTTGCAGGAGAAGTACGAGATCACACGTACTCTGTACGCAGCACTCCAGATGATGACAGCTTTATCGAGTTCTCAGGTCGCCAGGGTCAACGTGTATCGTAGAGTTTTACTGGAACTCAGTGGCTTGGGAGACAGTCCTTTCTACTCCAGGTGTCACATATAGGTCAGACTGACGGAACCTGGGTTTGAACAAAGGTACCTTCGCTAAGCAATCGTCGTCCGTATATGTGTTCAGTAATTTCTTACTTTTTGTTTTGGTTCGAACCCCACTGTCGGCAGCCCTGAAGATGATTTTCCGTGGTTTCCCATTTTCACACCAGGCAAATTCTGGGGCTGTACCTTAATTAAGGCCACGGCCGCTTCCTTCCCAATCCTAGCCCTTTCCTGTCCCATCGTCGCCATAAGACATATCTGTGTCGATGCGACTTAAAGCCAATAGCAAAAAAATGGCTTTATGTTTTACTTCACACCGACAAGCAGAGGCCTTATTGTGACGATGAACAGGGACAGCGTTGCGGCAGTGGGATTCGAATACACTATCTCCGAAATGCAAGCTCACAGCTACTGTACGTCATGAAAACCGTCTTCCCAACTCACTCAGTGAATTTTCAATTAAAAAGTGAAGTGCGGTTCAGGCAACAGGCTCTATCTCCACTTTACCATCAGCATTATGTATAGTCTCGTTACGATATCTCGATGTATATTCGGAGTCTGAAACATTTCAAATTTTGTAAATGTTATGACATCAAGAAATATTAATAATAATTAAAAATTAAGCGAAAATGACATAACGGAAATCGCCGCAATAGGCAGACCATTAGATGCTCTTTAGGAAGGAATTGTATTTCGAGGATAATAATAATAATAATAATAATAATAATAATAATAATAATAATAATAATAATAATAATAATAATAATAATAATAATAATAATAACAATAACAATAACAATAACAATAATAATAATAATAATAATAATAATAATAATAATAATAATAATAATAATAATAATAATAATAATAATAATAATAATAATAATAGCAACAGCGAAGGCAGCGGTAACAGCGGCAGTAAGAGAGCTCATGCTATCGCGGAACCAATGAGAGGACGCAGGCGTACAGCCGAAAAGGTCATGATTAGAAACAGCATTCCAGTGGAGGAGACATCCAACAGCAGGATGCTTGCTAGAACTCAAAATTAGTTAGGCAGACTGAAGAACTTACATACTGTTGCTTTTGTCTGAAACTGGGAATCGAAATCCTTCTCTGCACTTTCTTCAGTTGTGACATTTCATTGGTCAGTAACTTTGAATGATGGAGAAGTACTGTATTTCATGTCTAGTGTCTGAAATATCCCTCATGAACCGAGCATGGGACTGCGCGGATCGAGTCACGAAGCTACTGTGTCAGTTTTCATCATTCAGGAGGTAGTGGGATTTTCCCTCGGTTTCAGCGAGGGATCCCACCTGTACCGCCTCAAGGGCAGTGTCCTGGAGCTTCAGATTCTGGGTCGGGGTATACAACTTGGGAGGATGACCAGTACCTCGCCCAGGCGGCCTCACCTGCTGTAATGAACAGGGGCCTTAAGGTGGGATGGGACGATTGGAAGGGATAGACAAGGAAGCGGGAAGGAAGCGGCCGTCGCCTTTTGTTAGGTACCATCCCGGCATTTGCCTGAAGGAAAGTGGGAAAACACTGAAAACCACTTCTACTCAGTTGACCTCTCGAGGCTGAGTGGACCCCGTTCCAGCCCTCGAACCACTTTTCAAATTTCGTGGCAGAGCCGGGAACTGAACCCGGGCTTCCGGCGGTGGCAGCTAATCACACTAATCACTACACCACGGAGGCTTACCGGTTTCCCTTTACATATGCAATTGGTTCGAGTAGTGTATACCATAAAATAAACTCGAAAAATAATTTTTCTCTCTCCTGAAAAGCTACTGATTGTTTGGTTACATCCTTATTCCGGGGAGGTTGCAATTAAGGCCACGGTCGCTTCCACACCACTCCTAGCTCTTTTCTATATCATCGTTGCCATAAGGCCTATCTCTATCGGTGCGACGTAAAGGAAATTAAAACATATTTTCCTCGATGTATTGAAAAGTTAAAATAATTGAAGTGACAATTTCTGGTATGTCATAATGTACACTCAACTACACAAAAAATGGCTGTCGCAGAAGATGACATTTCAAAATCATCTTGCTTGTAATAGAATTAACATATTGTGCAGTTGAACAGGATTCCAATTAACATCTCTTCGGCTGCCGACCATTTACAATTTACGGATATCCTCAACTTTCAAGAATATATAAGATTAAATATTTCTGTACAAACCATATTTGTACGGCCAAGTGTTCTTTCCGACTTACCGCAATATTCAAGTAATTAAACCACAAGTTTCAGGTACGTTGTAACATATCTCTAGAGACTGGAGTCCTTCAGATGCTAAGTACTTCAAATTAATTGATAGAGTACAAAAAAAGCAGTTCTTAAAGTATATGTACTGGAAAAAGTCACACGAGTTCTCTAGATTTCAGTTGTAGGGGAGACCGGGGCTAGTTGTTACAGGGGCAGGTTGTTACAAACATCTTTTTTGAAAAAAACAATAGGAGCAGCGCACACCTCTCCATATAATGTGTTGACCTTGCCGTCGCTCACAATCCAAGGGAGTCGCAGGCTGCGTGTGGATCTGTGAAATTTTTAAAATGGAAAAGTTTATTTTCGCTGTGTGTTTAGGCAGCGTCTTGCATCTTTCCGATCTTTAACCACGTGATCAAATATACAGGTAAACAGATTTTTTTCTGTTTGTGATTTAAAACCTCAGACATAAGCCTTAGTTTTCTAATGTAAGATAATTCTATCTTTCCTCTGTGATTAACTGTAACACAAAATATAATATGGCGGCTACTGGGGCTAGTTGTTACTTACCACGCGGGGCACGTTGATACATGTAACGATTCTTCGTGGAACAAGCCTGGTTCAAGTATATCCACAGTTACCATTAGCACAGATAGTCTCAAATTACCAGAAACATTAGAAGATGGAAATTCAGCATTACGGCATGTTTGCGACATAAATAATTTTAGAGGGGCATTTTTTCATATTTTTTGTCTTCACTGTAGGCTACGTGAATAAACTTCAGCTCAGACCATTATAAACTAGTAGAGTATTGGTTTAAAATGATGTTAATTAGGTCATAGGGGCAGGTGATAACCTATGATATTAACTGTATGTACGGTCAGTTCTAAGCCATAAGCCTGGTTGAATCCTCAACAACTCCGCCATCAGCTGTCATGGATGGCCTAGGCATCACTGAAGAGGCGTACAAGGGAAATGAGGAGTGAGGTAGTTTACCGTTGTTTTCCTCACCGAGCCAGGAGTCACAAACATATCAGTCTGCCAAGCCCACTGAAATGCATGCACCAACTGACCTGATGAGCAACATTTTCACACCATTCATAGCAGGGACTGGCTGCATAAGGAATGACATTACTAGCATCGCTCATCCCTTTTATATTGTCAAAGCCAAGGATAAGACTGAACAGATAATTATGTTATATTTAATGAATGGGCTAAACATATTTTGAATTAAAAATGAAAATTATAAATATTTATCATATTTTCAGTGACATTTTACTCTATGTAACAAAGTGCCCCTCGCATGTAACAACCTGCCCCGCTGTGGGGCATGTTGTTACAGAATACCTAATCTGATAATAATGTATCTTATTGACAAATGAGTGCATGTTCTAGAATTTTTCAACTGCTATTCTTATGATAAAAGTTCGTTCCTTCTATCAGCAAAATTGAAATTCCATTTACTATTCACCTTAAAATTTTAAAAAATGAAAACCAAAAATTGTAACAACATGCCCCGGTCTCCCCTACCCCACAATGTTTGGTGTTAAAATCTTGGAACAAAAACGTAAAAAGTGCTTGATATTATTTTTGTGTAAAGTATTGAATAGTAAAATTAATGGTGAAGAGTTACTTGGATGTGTACCTCAAGGGGCTGGCAGGTTCAATAATTTATTTAACATTAAGAAGTGCCACACAGAAGCCCACAAGAATCCCCCCTTAATATAATTCTGCTCCTTTTTTTTTTTTTTTTTTTTGCTATTTGCTTTACGTCGCACCGACACAGATATGTCTTATGGCGACGATGGGATGGGAAAGGCCTAGGAAGTGAATGGAAGCGCCCGTTGCCTTAATTAAGGTACAGCCCCGGCATTTGCCTGGTGTGAAAATGGGAAACCACGGAAAACCATCTTCAGGGCTGTCGACAGTGGGGCTCGAACCCGCACTTAAGCGACTGCGGCTATCGAGCTCGGTAATATAATTCTGAAATTTTGTAATTAATTAAATATATATGACGTGGATATCTTTTATGTGAATCAAATCAACTTGGAATTGGCATGTGATACTTACCTATAAACCATAATGACGGTGCGCAAGCAATACTTCGTATCCTACAATGCTCTTCCTATCCAATATTTTCCTTAAGTCTGGTCACGAATTTGGCCACACTTGCATATGAACCCCATCAGAACATTTTCCTATGGCAAGGCGTGAAGGAAAATGAACCTCATCGTAGCGTACTGTAGGAATGCATATATTCATGAAGTATTTACGCGCTCGTACAGTTTAATGCTTTTGAGGTTCAATTTCCTTTACGCATTAACACAGGAAAATGAACATAACACACGTTGTTCTGTTGGACTGGATATGGAAGTGTGGCTGGGAGGCGTGACCAGTCTTAAGGAGGATAATAGGTCGGAAGAACATTGTGGGATGCGAGGTATTGCTCGCGCAGGGTCGATATACTGTTGAAGATTACCTCAGCTTTGTGTACATGTCCGATTTCATTCTTCTCGTTGTTCTTTCCTTGTCTCTACATTCTGTTGTTAAATTCATTTTCTTCTATTTGAATCCCCAGTTCTTAAATTACTCCTGGGTTAAATATTAACTTATAGTTCTTTTCTCAGAATATCCTTTTATACTGCGTCATGTTTATTTCGTACTCTCTCTCATAAGACTCTTCATATAATTTAACTTAATAAATAAATGTGTTATATTATATTATGCACCACTGAAAAAGTAGTTCATTGAAGTAACTGCATTATAATTGTATTGTAAACTTTCTGTTATTTGGAATCTTGGTAGTTCATTGCATTCTTCGATTTGTATTTTTATGTTTTAGTATTCAGTTGAAGTTTAGTAGTGTAATCATTCTTTCTCTCCTTATCAGTTTACCACTGCCTGCTGTCATTTCTTGATGGATACAGTACTTTTTCATCCATCTCTTGGCACAGGCCAGAGCAAAGTGTAGCTTCCACTGAAGTCCCAGTCTCATCCATGGCTGTGACAATATGGAAGCTGCTGGGGTATTGGTGGTGCTGATTAATGACATTCAGAGCACAACCAGTGTGTCTGAGTGTCATGAAAGGTATTTCTGATAGGGTTAGTTGTGCTACAATAGCATTGTCTCGCCCAGTGAGGAAAGCAATGGCAAACTACCTCACTCCCCATCTTGTCTAGTACGCCTCATTTTGGTACTGCCATTGGTTTTTGTGGTTTCCCTGTAACTGCATAGCCTTTGGTGATGCTATTTGAGGATCCAACCAGCCTCTGGGCTGATGACCTAACAGACATCAGTTTACCCTCCAGGGTTGCTTTTCCCCTCGGACTCAGCGAGGGATCCCACCTCTACCGCCTCAAGGGCAGTGTCCTGGAGCGTGAGACGTTGGGTCAAGGGATACAACTGGGGAGAATGACCAGTACCTCGCGCAGGCGACCTCACCTGCTATGCTGAACAGGGTCCTTTAGGGGGATGGGAATATTGTAAGGAATAGATGAGGAAGAGGGAAGGAAGGGGCCGTGGCTTTAAGTTAGGTACCATCCCATCATTTGCCTGGAGGAGAAGTGGGAATCCACGGAAAACCACTTCGAGGATGGCTGAGGTGGGAATCGAACCCACCTCTACTCATTTGACCTCCCGAGGATGAGTGGACCCAGTTCCAGACCTCGTACCACTTTCAAATTTCGTGGCAGAGCCGGGAATCTAACCCGGGCCTTCGAGGGTGGCAGCTAATCACACTAACCATTACTCCACTGAGGTGGACAGTGTAATTATTAAGTGTATAATCTTAACCCTGTAGTCGGACGAAAGCCAGTCATGTTAATCATTCAATAAATAAATAAATAAATAAATAAATAAATAAATAAATAAATAAATAAATAAATAAATAAATAAATAAATAAATAAATAAATAAATTACATTATCATTATAGTCTGTTGTGCCTTTCAGCGTTCAGTCTGCAAGGCTCTGTGACTTTACTAAACGTCGCCACAATCCTCGATTTGCAACTAGTGTTGTGGCCTCATTTAGTTCTACACTGCACCCATAAGCGAATGTGCATAATTAATGCATGAATTAAATGTTTAATAATTCTCATATGGGAATACAGCAGTAGGCTGGGAAAAGCTTGCAGTCTCACAAAGCAACAGCCAGGCGCCGTTCAGACTGAAAATATATCCACAGAATACGTCTTAAGGCACGAACAGGAAGTAGCTAGCCTGAGTGGTACGTCCAATTATTTTTTATGATGCCGACGAGAAGTGGAAACTTTCTATCCGGTTCCCACGTGAATCCGCACGTCGAAATTTGCCCTGCCTAGAAGAGCGAGTGAGACACAAATAATACCCGTCATCCCTTAGCAGAAAATGGAAGAACCCAAACTACTAAGAGCGCGAACGTCTCAGCCAATCACAAAATTGCAAATTTTAATGTCTTGTCATAGCGGGAATCTACAACTAGTATTTCGCGATTTGGTACCCGAAGTAGCTGTGAAATATTGTGTCCTGATTTCCAAGCAATATTTAAGGATTTATCAGTGCTAATGTGTGGTTAATCAGTGGTTAAATAAGAAATTTTCAACTTTACATGGAAGAGTGGTATAGCCCAGGAAATGAACAGTCATGGCGGGAAGGCGCCATACTCTGACAGAAAATAGAGCCAGTGACGCGCGCCGTCGTATGAATTAACCTGTGATCGTTTCTCATAACGCAATGCAACACATAAATCGGACCAAAACTAGGAATGTTTTGAGCACATTTCCTAAAATTCTAACCTACGGACACATGATAAATCGGTCCCAAGTGCAGGATTATTACGCCACATCCCTTCCATAGAACTATTTTCGAAGTGGGGGAGGACTGTTTACAAAAACGAAGACACCAGTGTGGTGAACCTCAGTCTTGTACGAAATCTCAGTCTCGTAGGAAATCTTCAGTCTCGTCGGAATTCTCAGTCTTGAGGTGAATCGCAGTCCTGTGAGAATTCGCAGTCTTGTAAGAATCTTCAGTGTCTTATACAGTAGTTGACATCCGAGTGAGTAATGTATTTCTTTGTGTGAGTAATATCTTAGCCGAAATGAACACTTTGACAAACTTTTATTCTACTTTAGTTTATGCAGAGATAATCAGGCAATTAAATTAACAAGTGACAATGGTAGTTATATTTTCAACACTTGCCTTGAATGAACTTCTAACATGCTAGGACCGGAATGAACAATGAATCTCTTCGTCACATGTAGCTGCATAACATTTTCCCTAGTTCACGCGTAGCTTGTATATTTCGTGGAAAAGTCATATTTTGGAGGACGATTATTATAAAAGTTCTCCACATCATCGGGAACATTACATTAAAATTTTTCCACACTCTCATAGAACTGTTATGGCAAGTGAAATATTTGGGAGCAGAATTAGTCAAGCCAGTTACAGGGAGAAAAAAAATTGTTTTCACAATTGGAATGCTGCCGCACTAAGACCTTGAGTCCAGTGTTATGGTCAGAGAAGGTGAATAACCAATAATCCTTTACACAAACAAACTGAGAGGGGTGAGAGAGAGGCGACAGCAGGCAGGTTGCGGAATCCAGACTTTCTACTTCACGTCAGGTGCTCAATGCAGTGTCATTGAATATTCTTCGTAGGAGTGTTAAAATGCGAGTGCTAATATAAATATGGACGTGTGCAACGATATTGTAAAAATGCATCAAGTTTGCGTGTGTGACCTCTTGGATAACATCGGCTTGAAGATGAAGTACTAAATTCATCATGACGGGGTCCGGAGGATGATCTAAACTGCCTCCAGCACAAATAAGGTAAATGAGCAAAATGTAAATATGTGAATATGTAGGGCTATCAACAATCGATGATCAAAATGTAGTTTAGAATTTTAGATAGGATTGTAAATAATTCACGGATCGGATGGTATTAATTATAGTTTGATATCATTTTTTTGCGTTAAACGTGAGACTACGACAATTATATTTGGCGACTCGGAATATAAATGCCATAGTGTCATAATTATTGTAATTATATAAATCTAGAATAATAATAATAATAATAATAATAATAATAATAATAATAATAATAATAATAATAATAATAATAATAATTAATAAGTGTTAGCGAGTGTTACTTGCGTAATTTTCTTTTAAAGTAAGTCATTTTGACATATGTGAATCCTATTTTACTAAGAAATTTACATACGGTGTAGTGTAGATTTTTAAAGTGATGATAATAATAATACTTGTGGTAATGAGTGTTATTTTGTTGACGCTTTGATTTTGTGGATGCCACCATGTTAGTTTAAATGTTTATTTTTGCTATTAGCGCATTAGGTTTATTATTTCATGTTCTGTAATCATTATTCAAACGACCGTTTCCGGTAGCTCTCATACTTTGTATTTCGAGACGATATGGTCGATACGCGAGATTTAATTTCTTTATGTAAACGTGGTTACACATTTCGATCGCCGTGTTTTTGAGAGGCAATCTCGATATTTTAGTTAATTAATTAGTGACAGGAAGCCATTGATAAGTTAGCTCTGATATTTCATAATATGTGAAACGGTGGATGATCAAAATAACGAGCAAAGTAATAGTAATATCCCTGATGTTCTGTGTTGAGAAATGGAAAATGTGATATTTGGACCATGTCATTAATAATGTCGTATAAATGGATGCGTGAACGACACAGTTATTTCGTCCGCCGGATACGAGCGAGGCCGTATTATGAGTTACTACGTCGAGAATGTTGATGAATAAATAGAATTGAGAGATGAATAATTTAACCGAGAGTGTTAAATATGCGACGACATGTGTTATGGTTGTAGGCGGAAAGCCTGTATTGCTTCAAATAGTTTCCAGGGAAAATAAATGCTCGGAAAATATGCAATTGAGAGCCCGAGATAAATTGTGAACAGAGCGACTGATCAATGCGTGTTTCGACAGTCAAGTATAATCATTGATGACATGTAATACCAATAATTATTGTCCCTAAAGATTGAATAAGGTCATGTCCAGACATTTTAGTCTGAGGTTAGAAGATTGCCATCAAATTCACGTAATTTTGCTACTTGGATCAGGGTAACATTTTATACTTCTACATTGCGCATTTTTATTTTAAATTTTATTAGGCAGCGATTTGTGGGATCTAGATTTTTATTGTGATATCATTTCTTTGTATATATTTTGTCACCGTACTATTTTAAAATCTGATACGTGAATTGTGTTTGATTTAATGTCTGTAAATAAAATAAAATAGGTGTAGTCAGGTTATTTTAATTTCAGTATTTCTTAGGAGCAGTGTTTCTCCATTGACATGTTCATTTATGTAAATAAGATTTCATGTGTTAGGGTAAGAGATCATCGATTAGTTCATAGTCAAAACTATAGTAGTGGTATGCTCATACCAAAAGACAGTCAGTAATCACCAAGCCTTAGAAATCCACTACATTTCAGTTAGGCAAATAAAGCGATCTTTAGTAAGTAGTTGTAACACAAGTGCCGCAGATGACTTATATAAATAAGATGAAATCTGCCTCCATCTAGAGTTGGTACCACACAAATATGCATGCACAATGAAAACGCAGACAGCGGCAAACTAGGTAAAGTTAACGATGTAAAGGGATCGCTTTCATTTGAGATGTAAACTTGAGGCACTTGGCCTAATTAATTTAAGTAATTTTATGCGTCCAGACTATCACAGTTAAGTAAATAAAGTTTAACAAAATAAATGAGTGGTGGTAGCACTCATGTGTTCAGTTCAATAAATTTTCTTGTTTTCAGCGACGAACAGTTTAAATATGTGGCAAAGGTTATATAACGGATAAAGTACCATGTTCATGGTTGTTTTGTTTTGTTTTTCTCTTCTTTTCGTTATTATTACACATGGTTAGTGTATTCTAGTATTACTTGAAAGTTGGGTGCTTCCCAAATTAATTTAAACATGAATTAAATATTTGATAGACACCTTAAAGTCAATGTCAATTGGATGAATTAATAAATTAATTAATTAATTACTGAATTTATTGTGAGATGACATTTTCCAAGGTATTATAAATCATTCATTCAAATGAGACTGTATTTCTGACCAGTGTTTAAATGTGGTCATGTCATCGTCATGGAGACAGTGGTTCGATATAATCCAGAACACTAAAATTTAATCGACCTTCAGTCAAAATTTATTAAGGCAGATAATTAATTTATTGTAATGCAGACCTTTTAATTGTTTTAATTTTAATTTCATTTCACATCATTTTACTTTACACCAGTTTACTTTCATTTTCACTTTGCAAATTTTTGTTAAATAAACCATTTATTTATTTCAATTTTAATTCAGTCTTTGGGTACCGTCATTTAATAGTTTAGTTTACCACATCTTTCATTTCCTCACCCCCCGATCGACGTGTGGCCCATCAACCCGAGGGATCGAAGGACGAACAACCCTTGAGGAAGAAGAGTCTACATGAGGCGGTGGGTATTTTTAAATGTCGTTATTTTCAGGAGCAGCCGGCGCACATATCAAGAAAGACCACCGCATTTGGGTGCCTTTAAAAGGGCACAATACCTCTTATCTTTAAATCGTTAGAAACCGAGTCTAACCATCATCGTCTTGGTCTACCTCTACTTCTCTTACCCTCCATGGCAGAGTCCATTATTCTCCTAGGTAACCTATCCTCCTCCATTCGCCTCACATGACCCCACCTCCGAAGCCGGTTTATGCGTACAGCTTCATCCATAGAGTTCATTCCTAATTTAGCCTTTATCTCCTAATTTGAGTACCATCCTGCCATTGTTCCTACCTGTTTGTACCAGCAATCATTCTTGCTACTTTCATGTCTGTTACTTCTAACTTATGAATAAAATATTCTGAGCCCACCCAGCTTTCGCTCCCGTAAAGCAAAGTTGGTCTCAAAACAGACCGATGTAAAGATAGTTTCGTCTGGGAACTGACTTCCTTCTTACAGAATACTGTTGAACGCAACTGCGAGCTCACTGCATTAGCTTTACGACACCTTGATTCAATCTCACTTACTCTATTACCATCCTGGGAAAACACACAACCTAAATACTTGAAATTAGTGACCTGTTCTAGCTTTGTATCACCAATCTGACATTCAATTATGTTGAATTTCTTACCTACTGACATCAATTTAGTCTTCGAGAGGCTAGTTATCATACCATACTCATTGCACCTATTTTCAAGTTCCACGATATTAGACTGTAGGCTTTTGGCACAATCTGCCGTTAAGACCAGGTCGTCAGCATAGGCCAAACTGCTTAATACATTTCCACCCAACTGAATCCCTCCCTGTAATTTTATACCTTTCATCAGATGATCCATGTAAACTACGAACAGCAAAGGTGAAAGGTTACAGCCTTGCATAACCCATGTACGTACCCTGAACCAAGAACTCATTCTACCATCAATTCTCAAAGAAGCAATATTGTCAACATAAATACCTTTGATTGATTTTAATAATCTACCTTTAATTCCATAGTCCCCCAGTATGGCGAACATATTTTCCCTCGGTACTCTGTCATATGCTTTCTCTAGATCTACGAAACATAAACACAACTGCCTATTCCTCTCGTAGCATTTTTAATTACCTGGCGCATACTGAAAATCTGATCCTGACAGCCTCTCTGTGGTCAGAAACCACACTGGTTTTCATCCAACTTCCTCTCAACGACTGACCGCACCCTCCCTTCCAAGATGCCAGTGAATATTTTTGCCTGGTATACTTTTTTTTTTTTGCTAGGGGCTTTACGTCGCACCGACACAGATAGGTCTTATGGCGACGATGGGATGGGAAATGCCTAGGAGTTGGAAGGAAGCGGCCGTGGCCTTAATTAAGGTACAGCCCCAGCATTTGCCTGGTGTGAAAATGGGAAACCACGGAAAACCAACTTCAGGGCTGCCGATAGTGGGATTCGAACCTACTATCTCCCGGATGCAAGCTCACAGCCGCGCGCCTCTACGCGCACGGCCAAGTCGCCCGGTGCCTGGTATACTAATCAGTGAGATACCTCGATAGTTGTTGCAATCCTTCCTGTTCCCTTGCTTATAGATAGGTGCAATTACTGCTTTTGTCCAATCTGAAGGTACCTTACCAAAACTCCATGCTAATTTTACTACTTTATGAAGCCATTTCATCCCTGCCTTCGCAATATACTTCACCATTTCAGATCTAAATTCATCTATTCCTGCTGCTTTATGACAATGGAGTTTATTTACCATCCTTTCCACTTCCTGAAGCATAATTTCACCAACATCATTTTCCTCCTCCGCATGAGCTTCGCTGTTCGCAAACCACCAAGGTGATATCCTTTCACATTGAGAAGATGTTCAAAATATTCCCTCCACCTCTCCAGTGATTCCCTGGGATCTATTATGAGTTCACCTGAATTACTCAAAACACTGTTCATTTCCTTTTTCCGTCCCTTCCTAAGATTTTATTACTGTCCAGAAAGGTATCCCTGCTACTTGACTTAGCCTTTCCTGGTTGTTACCAAAATCTTCCCATGACTTCTTTTTGGATTCAACAACTATTTGTTTCGCTCTGTTTCTTTCATCTACGTACAAATCCTTGTCTGCCTCGGCCCTTGTTTGGAGCCATTTCTCATAAGCCTTCTTTTTACGTTTACAAGGTTCTCTCACTTCATCATTCCACCAAGATGTTCGCCTTTTCCCATCTTTACACACAGTTGTTCCTAGTCATTCCCTTGCTGTTTCTACTACAGCATCCCTGTATGCCACCCATTCAGTTTCTATATCCTGAACCTGCTTACTGTCTGTTTGAAACTTCTCACTAATCATATCCATGTACTTCTGTCTAATTTCCTCGTCCTGGGGATTTTCTACCCTTATTCGTTTTGCATACAGATTTCACTTTCTCTACCCTAGGACTCGAGATTCTGATGCGCCGTCCCGCGTCCAGGTAGGGTCGAGTGAGATCCAGGCTAGCTTGATGACAATGTGAATTTCCAAAATATAATGAAAACTTCTGGGCTATGGGTCCCGAAACTAGAGAAAACACCGTCGTGGTAAACCATCGGATTAACAAACCTACGCAAACGGACGTCTCCAAATCGCGAAATCGGTTCGTATCCAAATAAAGTAGAACAATTCTTAATCTATGTCTACATACAAACTAAGTCCATAATCTAGTAAGTCATTGAAAGAATTAGCAGTTTTAAACAATACTATTTATTAATACAAGAATGAATGAAATCTTTAAAAAAACTGTAAATGTGTTGAAATACCATTAACGTAATGAACAATAATTCATCAATGTCGCATCTCATCAAATGCTTTTAAAGTATATTAAATTTGGAGGCCTCCCAGTAATTAACAAGAAAGGAAAATCAAACATTAACATCTTTGATTGGGAGTAGTTTGAAAACGTCTGACGCAAGATATTTACATTAAAAAAAATCAGGATCACGTTTACAATATTCTTCCAATATTACATAATCTGTTCCTATGAACTTCCACTCGATTTAATTAATTATTTCCCAACTTAATTCGCGGTATGATAAACTCATTCTGCTAGTAATTATCACATTCAGTTATTAGGGATATCAATTATCAGGAAAAAGAGACTAAGCAGGAGGTGCAGACTGGAAAGAAATAGAGTTGGAAATGGCTGTGGAAGTAAGGAGAAATTGAAGGAACTTACTAGAAAATTGAATCTAGCAAAGAAGGCAGCTAAGGATAACATGATGTCAAGCATAATTGGCAGTCATACAAATTTTAGTGAAAAATGGAAGAGTATGTATAGGTATTTTAAGGCAGAAACAGGTTCCAAGAAGGCCATTCCAGGAATCATTAATGAACAAGGGGAGTGTGTATGCGAGGATCTTCAAAAGGCAGAAGTATTCAGCCAGAAGTATGTAAAGATTGTTTGTTACAAGGATAATGTTCAGATAGAGGAGGTGACTAATACTAAAAAAGTAGTAAAATTTACCTATGACTGCAATGGCACTTACGGTAAAATACAAAAGTTGAAAACTAGAGAAGAAACTGGAATTGATAAGGTTTCGGGGGATATACTAAAGGCAATGGGTTGGGATATAGTACCATATCTGAAGTACTTGTTTGATTATCGTTTGCATGTGGTAACTTTACCAAATGAATGAAGATTTGCTATAGTAGCCCCTGTACATAAAGGTAAGGGTATATAATAATTTCGTGTGGCTATTACTAGCCGAGTGGAGCCCTTGTAAGGCAGACCCTCCGATGAGGGTGGGCGGCATCTGCCATGTGTAGGTAACTGCGTGTTATTGTGGTGGAGGATAGTGTTATGTGTGGTGTGTGAGTTGCAGGGATGTTGGGGACAGAACAAACACCCAGCCCCCGGGCCATTGGAATTAACCAATGAAGGTTAAAATCCCCGACCCGGCCGGGAATCGAACCCGGGACCCTCTGAACCGAAAGCCAGTACGCTGACCATTCAGCCAACGAGTCGGACAAGGTAAGTGTGATTGATTGACATAAAGCTGAAAATTATAGGCCAGTAAGTTTGACATGCATTGTATGTAAGCTTTGGGAAGGCATTCTTTCTGATTATATTATACATGTTTGTGAAATTAATAACTGGTTCGATAGAAGGCAATTCGGGTTTATGAAAGGTTATTCCACCGAAGCTCAACTTGTAGGATTCCAGCAAGGTATAGCAGATATCATGGATTCTGGAGGTCAAATGGGCTGTATCGCGATTGATCTGTCTAAAGCATTTGATAGGGTGTATCATGGGAGACTACTGGCAAAAATGAGTGCAATTGGATTGGACAAAAGAGTGACTGAATGGGTTGCTATATTTCTAGAAAATAGATCACAGAGAATTAGAGTAGGTGAAGCTTTATCTGACCCTGTAATAATTAAGAGGGAAATTCCTCAAGGCAGTATTGTCGGATCCTTATGTTTTCTTATATATGTAAATGATATGTGTAAAGGAGTGGAATCGGAGGTAAGGCTTTTTGCGGATGATGTTATTCTCTATAAAGTGATAAATATGTTACAAGATTGTGAGCAACTGCAACGTGACCTCGAAAATGTTGTGAGACGGACAGCAGGCAATGGTATGTTGATAAACGGGGTTAAATGTCAGGTTATGAGTTTCACAAATAGGAAAAGTCCTCTCAGTTTTAATTACTGCGTTGATGGGGTGAAAGTTCCTTTTGGGGATCATTGTAAGTATCTAGGTGTTAATATAAGGAAAGATCTTCATTGGGGTAATCACATAAATATGATTGTAAATGAAGGGTACAGATCTCTGCACATGGTTATGAGGATGTTTAGGGGTTGTAGTAAGGATGTAAAGGAGAGAGCATATAAGTCTCTAGTAACACTCCAAGTAATGTATTGCAATGTATGGGACCCTCACCAGGATTACCTGATTCAAGAACTGGAAAAAATCCAAAGAAAATCAGTTCGATTTTTTCTGGGTTTATTTCCGACAAAAGAGTAGCGTTACAAAAGTGTTGCAAAGTTTGGGTTGGGAAGAATTGAGAGAAAGAAGAAGAGCTGCTCGACTAAGTGGTATGTTCCGAGCTGTCAGCGGAGAGATGGCGTGGAATGACATTAGTGGACGAATAAGTTTGAATGGCGTTTATAAAAGTAGGAAAGATCAAGATATGAAGATAAAGTTGGAATTCAAGAGGACAAACTGGGGCAAATATTCATTTATAGGAAGGGGAGTTAGGGATTGGAATAACTTATCAAGGGAGACGTTCAATAAATTTCGAATTTCTTTGAAATCATGTAGGAAAAGGGTAGGAAAGCAACAGATAGGAAATCTGCCACCTGGGCGACTGCCCTAAATGCAGATCAGTATTGACTGATTGATTGAAACATTCTTTCCAAGGGTCCCAAGCATTTCACCTGTCTAACTTTCCTGAGTTTTCGATACAGTATCTCGTAGGCATTGAGGAAAAGATAACTCGTGGTCATTCTTCTATTTAACACAAATAATCAATATATTATTATAATTATTAATCAAGTTACTCGTTAAAGAAATACTACTTTCAAAAGTATATATATATATATATATATATATATATATATATATATATATACACACCCTTAAGTGCCAGTTCAGAGGTTATATGTGTCTATAATATTCGAGCTGTCACTCACATCTAACAAGCATCTAAACTAATTCAATTAAATACTAGGCAATCGTTTACGTGAGAAAACTCTAACTGTTATCATCAACCGTTAATTATGAATGTCACCCGTGATACCATATCATGTAAATAAATTTCTGAGCTTAGTTTACCAGCGTAAAATTACCTATGGCTAGGAAATTATACAGACATAAGTTGCCTTCCTAATATCATCTATGTGTGGAATCATTTTCGATAATCATATAAGTAGTTGCTAAGTTAGTTACGATATTTGGATTGTAATTGACATTGTATAAAGCTTCCCGAAAGATTTACACATGTTTGAGAACCAATTATATTATTATTTATCTCGAATAGCATCAATTGACCTAATTTAATTTCTAGAAACTGTCTATCTCTTCATTTGCGATGTAATAATAATAATCTTCATCATCATTAGTCCTACCATATTACAATTCTTCCTATACAATTCATTTATTTCATATAACGCGCCTCATGTCTCATCTTAATACTGTAACAACATCACAGTTCACCTTAACTTGACGCACATTGCATCCTCGTCGTTATTCATCCATCAAATATCCTACTTTTTTCTCAAACTTTCTTCGAATTCCATAAATGATCTCGTTATGTCTTGCAACGATGTTGTAACAACCTCTCCATGATCATTTCTTACCTCAGCTTGATTGTACGTGCATTGTCATAGACCTAATGTCAAACAATACGGCTTAATATCGCATTCACATGAACCGACCTCCGTTACTTCACCAAGGGCAACATTACGAGCGCAAAAAGAAAATAAGTTATCACTGTATAATCACTTCCTATACGAATGGATTTGCCTTGCATTTTAGATTACATACTAGCCATTGATACTGTGAATTCAAATAACCATTCACGTAACGTCACTCTTATAGGACACTTAAAAATAGCACTTTCGAGTAACGAATGCACATATACATGGCACTTTCCAAATAACAAATATCTAAACTACTTACTAAAAGAGTGACAAGACTTATCTTTTCTTCCCGCTCTCGATGCTGCTGTCACATGTCCAAATGTTTAGGACATGTGGTCTCCGGGTTCACGGCATCACATTAGCCTGTCGGGAACGTTTGGGATGCTCTTCGCTCATCTCCGACTCTGATGGGCTGGACTTGTCGATCGTGATACCTTCATCTAGGCAGCCTATGCCTCTGTACATGACGTAGCCGGTTTCTTGCGTGGTGAACATGGAAAAACAGATCAACATGGTCAATTTCATCATCTGCTAGGAAAAAGCCTACTATGAGCTACTTATTAGTTTGATCGTTGCTTCTTATGTGGCTTATGATATTTTAGAATATTTCTCTACGTCTGTTAAAGCTTCAATTAAACCGCAATATAATTCTTTCTATTTCTTGCGCAACAATTATTCTTCTTCTGCGACTTCTTAATGTTGAATTCCTTTCGTTGTATACAAGTTCTTACTGGTCTCCCGTGACGTAGTACTACGGTACTCCGCCAATTAAATTGTGTAGCTTTATATTAAGAAATGTTACAAACTCTATCCCGCCGATGACTTCTTTTGCTTGTGAAGATGTTTGTTATTACTTATCTCCAATTCTTATCTATATTCCTCTTCTCAACCAGTCTTCCTCCAAAAGTCCTGTGTATTCCTCAACGAATATTTTTTGCTTTCAATAAGCATATTTTAACAATATATCGACGTCACCTTTTCTCACTGCCTTCTGTAATTTCTTCCCTTCTTTTACCTGACGGGAGTATCATTCTCTTATCATTCAAGCACACGTTGACGTTCTATGTCTGGCGTTCGTACGACATAGCCGCAATTTTTCCTCCGGATAAACCTTTGTAGACAGTGAAATGGCACACTTAGCTCACTACAGATCAGGTAGTGGTCTGTATCATTGGAAAATCCGTGGAAAACTCGTACATTCCTAACAGATTTCATGAATTCGAAGTCTGTTAAGATATAGTCTATTTTGGATCTGGTACCCCTTGCCTCCCAGGTGTAGCGGTGAATAGCCTTATGTTTGAAGAATGTATTCGTAACAGCTAAACCCATACTAGCACAGAAGTCCAGCAAACGCTTCCCATTCCCATTAGCTTCCATATCTTCCCCACATTTACCAATCATCCTTTCATATCCTTCAGTTCTATTCCCAACTCTCGCATTGAAATCGCCCATTAGCACTATTCTATCCTTGCTGTTGACCCTGACCACGATGTCACTCAATGCTTCATAAAACTTGTCAACTTCATCCTCATCTGCACCCTCACATGGTGAATACACGGACACAATTCTAGTCCTAATTCCTCCAACTGACAAATCTACCCACATCATTCGCTCATTTACGTGGCTAACAGAAACTATGTTGCGTGCAATGGTATTCCTGATAAAGAGGCCTACCCCAGACTCTGCCCTTCCCTTTCTAACACCCGTCAAGTACACTTTATAATCTCCTAACTTGTTATCTCCCCTTACCCGAATATCACTTACTCCTAGCACATCCAAATGCATCCTGTTTGCTGACTCAGCCAGTTCTACTTTCCTTCTTCTATAAGCCCCATTAATATTGATAGCTCCCCATCGAATTTTATTTCGTTCGCCAAGTTGTTTCCAAGGAGTCCCTCATCTGTCAAATGGGAGTGGGACTCCGTTAGTCCCATACGTCCGAGGCTTGCTTAAAATAAATAAATAAATAAATAAATAAATAAATAAATAAATAAATAAATAAATAAATAAATAAATAAATAAATAAACAAATAAATAAATAAATAAATAAATAAATAAATAAATAAATAAATAAATACATTTTCCAGCGACAGAATTTTAGTTACATAAATGTTGTAACATATCCCTCAAAATATAGAAAAAATCTATGAACAGAATGTAGCGGAAGAGTAGTGATGGCTGGGCTAAGTATCTCAGGCGATAGAGATCTGAGTTTCTGAGCCCAATTCGGGAAGTACGATCCTGGCTCAATCCGGTGATATTTGGAAATGCTTATGTACGTCGGCCTCTAGTCGGTAGATTTACTGGCACGTAAAAGAATCCTGTGGGACAAAACCTAGCACCTCAGTGTTTCCGAAAGCCATAACATTATATTTAGTGGGACGCAAAACCAATAACAATTACATTAGGAGAAGTGACGTAACTTATCCTTTGAGACATCGAACAATTCTAGTGATAATGAAACTTATGCAAGGTCGCTGGGAGTTTTAAATCCCTTCAGAAAATTCGGATTACAGGAATTCGACAGAATAACATTGAGAAACAAAAAGAACTGTAGAGAGTATTTCTAAACACCTTGTGGTGAACTGTATACACACCGGGAATCCTTACCCCACCCAGTTGGTATTGCAGTTCACCCTCTGTTTGCCTTGCTGAAATGTGCACTTATGGTCTATCAGTTTCTTCGTCTGCAAGTTGTTAATGGAGGGGTGAAGGCAACAATGTTTATTCCGAACTCTGCAAAAAATCTAAGAGTGATCTTACGTTTGTATTGCTAACAGTCGGGAGCGCTTTCCCTTACACCGAAATGAGTAAATACTTTGAACATTCTATAGAAACAAAGAATTTAAGCAACAACTTGAAATGAAAGCTTTGATTTACGTAAATATGCTTTTCTCGATGGAAGTTTATTTAGTGATCACGCTATAGGAATGTATACAGCCTAAATGGTTTACCACACTCAGGACCGAATTATACACCGTCAGGAAGAGCAATGTCGCATCCCATGTCATATCATTTTATCTATATAAATAAAATTGTAGGGGGTCCGCTGTCTGTAATTTCTTTAGTTTTGCCAATTTTTCAGATATTTATCCGTTTTAGGTCAACTCAAGACAGAATCGGTGGTTTTTACGTTTCGTGTCTGTTTGTTTGTCTGTTTGTCTGTTTGTCTGTCTGTCTGTTTGTCTGTTTGTCTGTTCCACCATCACGTCGAAACGGCTGGATAGATCTCAACCTAACTTCATATTTAGAGTATACTCATCCCGGGGAAGGTTTCGATATGCATATCATTTTAAAATCTTTGAATACACGGGGGGTTTATAGGAAAACCAGAATGGTTTTTCCACCAGCACGTCGAAACGTCTGGATAGATTTCAACCAAACTTCAT
Source organism: Anabrus simplex (assembly GCF_040414725.1). Lineage (NCBI taxonomy): Eukaryota > Metazoa > Arthropoda > Insecta > Orthoptera > Tettigoniidae > Anabrus > Anabrus simplex. The sequence continues at coordinate 40,580,089 of NC_090266.1, read as the reverse complement.
ATTTACAGTATACTCATCCCGGGGAAGGTTTCGATATGCATATCATTTTAAAATCTTTCAATACACGGGGTGTTTATAAGAAAGCCAGGATGGTTTTTTCACCATCACGTCCAAACGGCTGGATAGATCTCAACAAAACTTGATATTGAGAGTATACTAATCCCGAGGAAGGTTTCTGTGTGCATATTATTTTAAAATATTTCAATAGATGGGGGGTTTATAGGAAAACCAGAATGGTTTTCCTCCATTTTCTCTTATACTATTGATTTTCTGTAAACTTCGTTTACCGTACGTGAAACGTCTCTTCATTATAAACAACTTTCGTTATGTTCATAATTTACCTTACTCTTCACATGACGGAGAAATTTACAATTTTCCGCTGGTATCATGCTCTGCATTGAGTGACAGACAGACCGACAACGAACCTACAGGTTACCATGGCAAAGTTTCTGACTGCATGCCAGCAGGGAAGTAACGTATTGCCATTTTTCTCATCATGCTTTTAAATTCGTGGTTGTTCCTTGGGGTCAATCGGCCTACCTGCGGGATATTGGCGGAATATCGTTGGTTGTTATAACCGCCCTCGAATAGATTAAGTAATAACACCATTAGTCATCTTCTTCGTATTTGTTTACCTAGGAATCACTGGATCTAAATTTCTCCTCTGTTACCGCTTTATTATATCCATAACTCACACTAGCATAATTTATTGAGGGGCATTGGATTTTCCTATACATTCACTTGGCATTTACATATTTGTCGTTATCCGACTGTCCTCAGTTATAATCCATTTTCTATTAGTTTCAACTTTCTTAACTGTATTATTTTCTTCCTTAATTACGCCATATGTACGCGAGTGCTACAAACTACTGGATGTATTTCCACCAAGACTTATATTTAGAATACGCCTGTCCTTGACAGGTTTTAGGGCAAATATTGTTTCTAAATCCCTGAACTGACTGGGGGTTTATACGAAACAGAAACAGGATTTTGCACTTCCACAAAATATACACAACCAACGTTAATTTAAATCTACCTGCCTTGGTAGAAATTAATTTCTAAACCTTTTATCTCATGTGCATCTTTTCGATACGAGGATTAATAAGGGAGATATCATTAACGGACCGTTTTTCTGTACAAGTCCCATCGGACTTAACCCACGAGCGGGTACGTGTAAAGCGTACTCCTTACAACTTGAAAACTACTGAAGACATTCGAACCAAAATTTATATTTAGCATCCACCTGTCCAAAGGTAGGTTTTTAAACGTAAATAACATTTCATGTTCCGGAATGGCCTGGTGGTTTATAGGGAACCGAAATGGTGATTTTACTCTTCCACAATATATACAGAACAAGACCAACCTGACTGGAAATCGACCAAACGTGATGGAATTCCACTTCTAAACCTTTTTTTCATGTGCATTTTTTCGTCAGGAAGATTAATAAGGGAGATACCATGAATGGTCAGTTTTGCAGGTTAAGTCCAGCGGACATAGCCACAAAGGTGTTTTACATGGAGCAGATTCCTTATTTATATAAATCAAATCGTAACGACTGTGTGCCACTACACTGACTATTTTGGCGAAATTTTCGTACATCTTTCCGTTTAAGGGGTAATAATGTCCATCTGCACAATTTTTGGTTTAGTTTCCTGAAAGTCCTAATTTTTAAGCGCCTCACCCAAAATCCAGATTGCGGCATAATCTGCCAGAAGAAAAAAAAGAAGATAATTGAAATTTGACAAAATTATACGTTTTAGCCTGTAACGAACGGAAAACATCCTAGATTATTACATTTTTCACTTTTTATCCCCGAAGAATATCGAAATATGCAGGCAATTTTAATGATGGTGCAGACCTTCGGAAATTCCATTCACATAACAGATTGCACAATCTCCGTTCAATTTGGAATGATCTACAACCTTGGTCTTATGACTTTTTGCCGTATCTGTATCCCTTTTACGCTGTTTTTTTCTCTATTAATCGATGTTAAGTCAGTTTGGAATTTTCACAAGCATAATTCATACTTTCGATTACTTATATGAAATACAGAATCATCATACTCTTCACGAAAATTGGCCCACCCAGTAGCCATCTGTGAGCCAAATGCTATGTATGTAGCTGTCACATAATTATCCGAAAAGTAATGTAATGTGAGATAATCTTACAAAAACGTTACCCTGTTCCACGTTTCTAACTCAATCTGACCATAGAATAGATGACATATCATAGGACCAGCCATTTAGGGCACTAAATCCGGCGTGTCTTATAGTATAATTCTTTGTCGATATGACGTACGTTTAGTAGCAGTTAATCTGTAAATGAAGGTCTTCAATATAAACACGCATATACTTTCGTATGTCGACATATTCACTGATGTCGATTTGTAGCGATCGAGAAAGGGTGGGTCTGCTAATGTAATCAGTACTCCCCACACCGACTTTGATTGGCTGTATGAAAGGGCCCTTCTCCAACTCCTGTGTAACTGTCATTAGTAAGGAAGGTCTACAATTGTAATGAATAGTTCGCTTCTCGATTTGACTTGCAGAAGGCAAGTGAGCATGCAGTTTTGTGTAAAACTTCCCTACCCGATTGTGTTTGGCAGAAGGCAAGGGTGCCCGCCATTATAAACAAATGTCCTCATCTAAAATGTGACTGGCATTAAGCATAGTGGCCTGCTATTTTGATGGAAACTCACCAGCTTGGTGTGACTGGCAGTAAGCTGGCTGGCAGTAGGAAAATCGGCCTGACATTATAATGATAACGGCACAACTCAATTTTGAATGGTGGTAGGGAATTTGCCTGCCATTATAATAAAATCCCCTCGACTGTAATCTGTTTGGGAGTAGGAAATGGGGCCTGCCATTGTAACGAACACTCCCTACTTGATTGTGACCGCGCAGTAGGCAATGGGGCCTCCAATTATAATGTAAACTTCCCAACTCGATTGTGAATGGCAGTAGGCAAGTGAGCCTGCCGTTATATCACAAATCCGTAACAAACACTTTACATTGGAAACAACGTATGGGGACATCCCCATGCTCTTTCTCGGATAACGCTAAGAGACATGCAATTTCTTATTTACTGCATGTACACTGTTTACTTCGATATTGGAATACAATGTTGAACACCGTAGCGAAGCACGGGTACATTTGCTAGTCTTTAATAATAAACACAATTTAAGAAACCACCATGGGAAATGACCACCAAGAAATCGCCAATCAATCATTTAGGTGAATACCAGATCGATCATGTGGCGATCACCGGAAAGGCCTCTCCAGGAAACATGAACGTGACAACATGCAAGACTGTAGAGTCTGACCACTGTCCCTCACAAATCAAAATAAAATTCAGATTAATTTAAATTAAAAATCTAAACTTCCACGCGTCAATCAGAAATACTGACAAAAACACGAGTGGGAGACCGCACAGTCATTACAGACATGAGAAAACTCGCTCTACCACTGCGGATGCATTAACACAGACAGCGGACCTCAGACTGAGACACTGCCCTGAAATCCCGTATTCGAACCTGGAAAGACCGCACACCGGGGTATGGAAGCGAACAGGCCCGGTGACAGGATCCCGGGCCCCTAAATCCCGATCCCCCCCCCCCCATTTTAAGTTAGGCCAGAACAGTGAACTTGCACGTTATTTTATAAGTAAGACTTACCTGATCATCAGCCCCTGGTGGCGGAGTTTGCGCCAATTGGTGTATTAATGGTGTACATTTGGCACAAAACTTTTATCGGTGCGTTTGTAGTGCATTCATAGTGCTATTTTGGTGCAAAAGCGGCAATGGATGCACCGATTTAACACTAATGAAATATCCACCAATACTGCACCACAATTACATATATTCGTTCACATTAATATAGGCCTACACCACCAAAGTTGGTGCAAGAGAAGTGACATTTTACACCATAGTTACACCAAAATGAAGTACAAATTCCGCACCACGTTCACGCCAAAAAATACACAACGTTTTTCTTTCAACCTTCTTTATTATCAACACCACTGTTACCGAGCTCGATAGCTGTGCGGCCAGTATCCAGTATTCGGGAGATAGTAGGTTCGAACCCCACTGTCGGCAGCCCTGAAAATGGTTTTCCATGGTTTCACATTTTCACACCAGGCCAATGCTGGGGCTGGCCATTTCCTGCCCCATCGTCGCCATAAGACATATCTGTGTTGGTGCGACGTAAAGCATCTAGCAAGAAAATTGCTTCAAGAATACTCCAAAGTTACATCAAGGATTTGGGTGCATTTATGTAATCACCATGGTGTCATTTTAGTGCAAATTTTGTACAATTTTATTCGTATTCGTGTATTCTTATTGGCATTTACATTTATTTAAACTTGAATTTGTAATTTTTTTTTGGGTCCGGACACCTGCGGGCACGGGCCATTGGCATGCCCTCTCTGTCCTCCTCCCTCTTCCACCACTGTCGCCGGCCCTGGAAGGGGACATCCAAAACAATCAGACGAATCATGCGCACATGCCTCCTTAAGAGATTGGAGGCTATTGATAATGACTTCAAAATGAACACTACTCGATATTTCTACATGATCATTTAGGAAAAAATAACTTATTACAAGCCGTCTAGCCTTTGCTTCTAACGCCCCTACGGAACAGTCGGCACCAAAAACCAAGTGACAGACATCCTCAAGCAGTTCTTCGATAAATTACACAACTGCGAACTAATTACAGAGAACACTCCTATTGGACATACCTGCCCGAAACCAAGACTCTGCTCCATCGACACATATTCGGGTACGAAGCGTTAAATTACACCTCAAAACAATAAAGCGTCAGGGGAGAATGGCGTAATTGCGAAGATGCTCATGTTCGTAGATGAACTCCTGGTTGACTGCCTACAAACCATCATTGCGAATGTATACGACAGGGCCTCTGAGTGGCCTAAAATCTCACGCTTGCAAACCGAGGCGCAGAATTTCTGTGCACCGTGCATCGGTCCGACTCGGCACGGTTCGAACCAGTGTTTTGTCTCGGGGCAACCCAGCTAAGATCGGCTCAACTCTGATCGGATCGTGGAGCACTGCAGAGCAAGTGAGGAAGGGGTAGACAGACGGAGCAGGTAGGACAGGCGCAGGGAAAGAGAGAGATAGTGCTATTGCTCAAAATCGAGGAGTGGCGGTCTGCACTCTGGTTAAGCTAGTGAATTCGTCTCTTGCACCTTGCGTCGTGCAATGCACCGGCACATGCACCCTGAGAGACTCCGGCATAGGGAAAAGCAATCAAGATAAAATTTAACATTAATAAATTGTAGACGGAAAGTTAATCACAATTTATTGACCATATAAATGATAATGATATGGATTACTACGTAAAAGATGGAAATTAATTTACAACAATCAAAATAAATAGGTCTAATAAATTTTACAAAATTATATTTTCAAGCATTTAAACTTCCCTGAATCTAGGTCAACGGATAATTTTTCAAAGCAGCTTTTGACGATAATAATTGAAATTATTTTCAATTTTTTAACAAGGAATGGTTTGCGTAGGCTCTTGAATCATCCTTTAAAATGACAGCAAAGAGAAAAGTAATTCACTGATGGTTAATTCAAAACAATATGAACGGTCTTAATCATTTAATTAAAAACTGAAAAGAAGTTCATTTAGCATTTACTTCACAAAATAATAATGTATTTACGCTTACGTCGCCGAATGGAATTAGTTGTAATAAACTCGTAAGTTGAATTGTTTTCAAAAATAGTGAATGCATGTTTAAATCTTAGACAAATAAACCAACAGACCACACAGAAATAAACGCTAATAGAATAGAACCACGACCAACAACGTTGCATAAAAACACAATATGTCATCAACGCTAACGAGAAAATAAAATCGAACCACAATAAAACAATGTAATAACAACATTAATAAGCTAGCTGTAATTAAGACAAATGACAATTCACACTACACAAAAGCCAATTTACAGTCCACCATAACCAACACTCGGTTTGGCGTTAATGATTTATTATCGAATAGGTTGATTATTATTATTATTATTATTATTATTATTATTATTATTATTATTATTATTATTATTATTATTATTTTAGTTCCGTTTGGGCCTGCTATGGACTACGTGGGTCTTATCTCTAGCAGCTTCCTTCTTTGACCAGTACTCCTTCATTCTTGCACTGTGAATGTCTTTTCGCTCCTGAGTCCATTTCACACCTCCTCCCGGACGTACTGTTTTTTCTGTTAGTGACTATTATTATTATTATTATTATTATTATTATTATTATTATTATTATTATTATTATTATTATTATTATTATTATTATTATTATTATTAACTTAAGTTTTAAAATATCCACAAAAGTGAAAGAAAAATGATGACGTATTAACATATAGCTTCAAATATCTCGTTACACGGAAGCACATGATTAATGACTGAAAATTAGTGTTGACGTTCACTGGCTCACATTGTCAGAAACAGGTCATTGATTGCAGAAAATATAAGTAGAAACTTGTCTGATCGATGATTAATGAACTCGGGTAATGTCTCTTCAAATATATGACCTCCTAAATAAATATCCCTTCTGTATCGGGAGCTATCCCCGTGGTGTAATGGTAGCGTGCCTGCCTCTTTCTCGGAGGCCCCGGGTTCGATTCCCGGCCATGTCAGGGACTTTTGCCTGGACCTGAGGACTGGTTCGAGGTCCACTCAGCCTACGTGATTAGAACTGAGGAGCAATCTGACGGTGAGATAGCGGTCCCGGTCTAGAAAGCCAAGAATAACGGCCGAGAGGATTCGTCGTGCTGACCACACGACACCTCGTAATCTGCAGGCCTTCGGGCTGAGCAGCGGTCGCTTGGTAGGCAAAGTCCCTCCAAGGGCTGTAGTGCCATGGGGTTTGGTTTGGTTTGGTTCTGTATCGGAAGGCAATTCTCTAATTAGTAACCAGCAGCTGCATTTCGAGTGCTTATCAAACATTACATTACAAATGGGATGCTCGAACTATGCAAAGTCTCCTGAATATCCAATAACGTGCTCTCATCATAATCAAATCGTCGAATCTATAACACCAATATCACTGTCGTATCCAATACAATGACTGTATTACTTCAAACATTGTGCACAAATAGGAAAATTACAACATATGATACACAGCACCGTAAACATGAATTTAGTCATACGACATTAGAAATTATTATTACTATTATTATTATTATTATTATTATTATTATTATTATTATTATTATTATTATTATTATTATTACTAACGATAATGCGAGAGTTAGAATTGTTTTAGGCGATGGTTGGATCAGCTCATTCACGTATTAATGTTACCTTGAAAATCCTGTACATAACATAAATGAAATAATTTATTTCACAGGCATACAGTAACATATAGTATACCTTCTAAAGTTAAGCGATTCGGGCTGTGACTATTACGTCCTATTATTTATTAGTCTGTCAAAATTGTTATAAGATAATAGCGGAATAACTCCGCGGAATAAGGATGTAACCAGCAAATATTTAAAAAGTCAGATTTCAGTGGAAATGGGGTGTACGATCACGCCTCTATGCTGTGGTGTCATCTTATGTCTTACATGTGAACTTCAAGCTGGTTCACAGCCAATACTACTTTGTCCTCCGGTGTGTAAGGATGGAACATCCTTCAAGATGATGGAGAGTGCTTATGTTGGTTTATCACCAGGTGGAGGAGGTGATTTAAATAAAGGCCGTAGAAGAAATCACATCTATATTTTGAAATATTTTCTTGATAATTTTATTGTTATAGTTGTTATTTTTATTACTATAGTAATATTTTTGCTATCATTTGTGTTCCAAGTGAATGTACAGGGTTTCTCTTCTGTTGTATACAAACGTAAAACATACTGCAGAAAACTTTCCATTGTATCATATCCAATTCACACATTATTTTTCAAACCTTAAGTTATATAAAATATTGTTTTAGTAGATAAACTCATTTCTAAACTTGCATATTCAATTGATTCAAGTAGTATAAACCATGAAATAAACCCCAAAAATAATTTTCCTCTCTCCTGAAAAATTACTTATTTGTTGGTTACCCCGTTACTCCGAGGAAGTCTTCAATTAACAGGTCGAATAATGCACATTAGTGAAATAGTCGATGATCTGACAAATATTGCAAAGAAGCACGCGCGATCTTACTGTCTGAAAACACTTATTGATATAATGATACTGCCACCAATATCCAAATCTGCAGAGATGTGCTACAGAGGAAGGTCTAAACATCAAATTATTTACATAAGAATGTAGCTAGAATGCTACTGAGGAAGAAATCATTCGATGAAATCTAAACGAGGTTACGGATAGTGGAAGTCTTTACCTTCCACCCGTCTAAGGGCCGTCATGGCCAGCACGGAGATGATTTTGCTTTGCTAGATGCTTATATATCATCAATATCTCGCGATCGCCTTGGTTTGTCGGAGGAACGACACACCCGTCGACAAATGTCCCATATCACTTTGGGTACTAAAATGCATCGGTACATTATGTATGTATGTATGTATGCATTATGCCCGTTTTACTATGGTTAGATCACGTGGTTGAGCGCGAAACTTAATAAGTCCAATTATTAGCTCTGGTGGCGAGTGCTAAGACACCACAGAGGTGCTCAGTTCATTAATAAATATAAAAAATCCCTAAAATTATGGAAGCAAATGAAAATAAGGTTATCAAATTAGAAACCATAGTGCTATTAAAACGTAACCATAACAAACATAAGTGTGTAATCCTAATTAACTGTGATAGAGTTGACGATCGTTAAGTTAATGAATGAAGCTGAACTACATCGAAATTAGCAAACGAATTTGGTGTTCCACATATATACCCAAAAGTTTCTAATAATGAAGGAATTTTTATCGCACTTCAAATTTTGTTGTGAATTTTATATCTAAATTTAATTTTGAACTTAAATGCTCAGAAAATAAGAAATCTTGGAATAAGATTCGCATTAAAATATGATCAAAAATGAAAGACAAATATCACTGAAAATACCTCCACTGACATAGGCAAAATTAACAATGTTAATTTACATCATTGATTTACAATATTTAATAACTATAATTTTAATTATACTCTGAGTTTAACTTGAATCGAACAAAAATATGATTTGACCACTGTTTCCAACACTCGTAGTGCTGAAGAAATAACGCTGTACCAAAGAACTCTACAACGTTGGCAAAGGAACACAAATCCAACAACAATGACCACTAACTTGGACGATAAAGAAATAAGATGACGCAACGCATGCCTGCAAAATAAACATATCACAACAACACACAATTAAGGAAAGTGTCCAACAAATGCAATGCTCAAGAATAAACATCACAAAACACACCATTGTGTTCCACGTAGCCATTTGTGTGACATCTAATAGTTTATTATTAGGTTAACATCTTATATCGCGTCAATATGTTGTAGAATATTCTTCCTCAGAAGATTAAATGTTATAATCCACACGCTAGTATTATATCTCACGCCAAATATTTGTGGATTGTGAATGCATGAAAACGTAGGCTATCGCACCACTCACAAGGCCATAAATATCACAACTGCAATAAATCTCCGATATCAAAATGACGAGAAATATCAGAAACACACGCTGATAACATACTGATAAAGAACACTTGAAAATATATTAAATAGCCATCATGCTCGAAAATATTGATCACTTGAGAAGGCAATATCCTATTTTTTGCATCCTCAAGAGAACATGGTACATCTATAATCATCCGTGAAGCGCACAAAAGGGATTACGAGGGATCAGACAACATCCTCGCTACTCACATTAGCTCGTAGGAGCTTATAAAAATCGTCGCCTATAATACTGAGAACTGCGCAAACTCAAATTATCTCTAACATGGAACTCATTTTTTAAATGATTATTAGCAACCCCAACCGTGTTCTTTAAATCATCATCATAATCATCATCATTATCATGTTAAACTTTGCCTTCTCATATCAAATATAAGCGTGGTTGCAATTAATATGAGCTACTAAACATCTTAGACCACGAGGTAACGTAATTTACCGAAGATTTCACTGCAATGTGACAACAATAAGACACATTATAATCGTAGCGATTAGAAACGTCAAGTTAAATTGTTTATCCACGAAATTTAAGAAGGATGGACTTGATATTGTTATATGACATAGAAATTCGGGGTAATTTTTTGAAGACTTTCGTCTGGAGCTTGTCATTGTACGGAAGTGGGACATGGACAATAACTAGCTCAGAAAGAAAAAGAACGGAAGCTTTTAAATTTTAGTGTATCAGAAGAATTTATAAATCGAATCACGAAGAGAAGATGCTGATTGAAATTGGTGAAAGGTGAACGATTTTGCGAAAACCGGCCAGAAGAAGAGACAGGACATATTATAAGGCACTCACGAATTGTTCAGTTTGGTCTAGGCTTTACGAAAGGCAGGGGTAGACCTAGACACAAACATGACAACCAGATTAGAGTAGATGTAGGATGAAGCAGTCATCACAAGAAAGGCCAGCATGGAGAGCTGCATCATCCCAATCTATGGACTGATGAGCCAACCAAAATTTTTAATCCATGAACTAAATCTACGCAAGGTTATCGTAAGAGATTCATGAAGGAAAGCCGATCTATTTGTTCCTGGTGATTTCCGACAAAAGACTATATTACTATAATGCTGCGAACTTTAGGCCGGGAAGACTTGAGAGTAAGGAGACGAGCTGCTGCACTAAGCGGTATGTTCCGAGCTGTCAGTGGAAAGATGGAGTGGAATGATGTTAGTAGACGAATAAGCTTGTGTAGTAGGAATGGTGATACAATGAAGTTACAGCTGGTATTTAAGAGGACACATTTGGGTAAATATTCATTTATAGGACGAGGAATAAGTTACAGGGGGAAATTAATCAAAATAAATGTTCGATAAATTTATATGTTCTTTGAAAAAATTAAGAAAAGACCTGATAAACAATTGATAGTGAATCTGCCACCTGGGAGATCGATACCCCTAAATGCAGGTCATTGATGGCTGATGCGTTAACAAAGTAGGAGAAATACTGCCAGTCCATTCCCATTAAGATAATATTGAAGTGTCGACGTAACTTAATGCGATTTCCCCTCATGAAGGCAGCTGGATTGTCGTCCTGGTGTTTGGTGACTGGTACGACGTAGGATGACCAGACATTCTAATCCTGGCGGCATGATTCTCTTCCTTAGTGCCTCATGGTGGAGGTCCGTGTGGATCACTGGCAGAGTGTAGGCCTCTGGACCACAAGATAGCGGATTCAAACCCGACAGAAATAGTCGGACATTTTAAGGGCGAAAATAGTCCCTCGGCACTCCATGTCGTATGATGATGGCATGTAAAAGATCCCTGGTGTCACATTTAGTGTTTACCCGACAAAATTCATAAAATCTCAGCCCTAGAGTCCTATGAGAGATTCCGTTTACTCGGCCATCAAGTCGACCTAGACTAAAATGGAAAGTCGAAATTGATGAGCAAGCATCCAGATGGCGAAAAATGAAAATACTTGCACCAGGGTAGCTCAGGCCATACGATTATTTATTATTATTATTATTATTATTATTTTATTATTATTATTATTATTAGGAATATTATTTTTTATGTTTTAAAATTGAAAAGCGTGTCCGCCAAGGCCTCAATCCTTCATCATTCCTTTCAAGTCTATATGCAGAAATTATTATGTGGACGTTAAGTGTAGAGGAACTCGACATTGATGTGAAGATTTGAGGAAGAACTATAAACAATTTCAGATATGCTGATGACGAAACCATACTCTGCAGAAACAGAACATCTAAAGCTTTTAATTTTCCGCTTCAAAGGTGAAAATTAAAAAATGGGTCTCTACATCAATATTAAAAATTTATGAATGCGGTTGAGTGTGGTACAGTTTGTCTGAAGCTAAATGGGGAGGAGACAGAGAGTGTTGAGGATTTCATCTTCTTGAGAGCCAAAATCAGTCAACGTGGAGATCAAAAGACGGATTTCGTTTGGACGAATCGCTATGATGACTATGTCCCCGATCTGGAAGAGCAGAGATATCACCTTGGCTACCAAGTAAAGATAAGTTAGTGCGATTATATTCCGACTGTTCATGTATGGATGTGAGAGCTGGACGCTGGAACAGGCAGTCATGAGGAGGATTGACGCTTTTGAGCACTGGTGTTGGCGAAAACTCTTACCATGGACTGCAAAGATAAAACCAATAAGGAAGTTTTAGTGTTCGTCAAGCCACGTTGAACCCTTGACTTACCATTCCATCGTTGGTCGGCCACAGCTGCTGTAGTAGAGCAATATTGAACACTTAAATCTTGGGGTTGTTGCGGGATTAATTCGGTCACGATCTTAGCCAAACGATGGGGTTCAGGAGAGAGCCTAACTACTTGAAATGAGGAGCAAATATGTGCTTACTAACTTTTATTGAATCAATTAACTGTACAAAAAGAAATATATTTATATAAATCCTTGTTCAAAAGAAATTATTAAATGTTTCAAAAGTAGTATAATTGGATGGTTCAGCGGCCGCCGCCGCCGCCCGCCTCCGCCGCCTCCGCCGCCGCGGGAAATTTGAATTTTGGAGGGAAATTTGAATTTTGGCGCGAGATTTGAATTTGTAAACAAAGCCACGTGCTTTTTGACAGCTGTCATCGACAACAACGCGTCGCTAACCTCACTGCTGCCATCTTGACGGGCCTAAACCTCAGTAGTGCCAACTTAACCTAACTAGCATGAGGTAAACAAAGCCACGTGTTTTTTGACAGCCACGTGCTTTTTGACAGACAACAACGCATCGCTAACCTCAGTACTGCCATCTTGACGGGCCTAAACCTCAGTAGTGCCAACTTAACCTAACTAGCATGAGGTAAACAAAGCCACGTGCTTTTTGACAGCCACGTGCTTTTTGACAGATTTGTAAACAAAGCCACGTGCTTTTTGACAGACAACAACGCATCGCTAACCTCAGTACTGCCATCTTGACGGGCCTAAACCTTAGTGGTACCAACTTAACCTAACTAGCATGAGGTAAACAAATCCACGTGCTTTTTTGACAGCTGTCATCCGCCATCTTTGAGCACCGTGCTGCCCTCTTTAGCTACTTACCTTTGACAGCTGTCATCCGCCATCTTGCATCCGAAACCTCAGTGCTGCCTGGTGACGGCAAATTCCACGTGCTCTTGTTTGGAAACAAAGCCACGTGCAGCTGTCATCCACCATCTTTGAGCACCGTGCTGCCCTCTTTAGCTACTTACCTTTGAAATGTGGTACGTCACAGCTGTCATCCGCCATCTTTAATCCAGAGAGAACAGTGCTGCAATCTATGTGGTGGCGGCAAATTCCACGTGCTCTTGTTTGGAAACAAATCAACATGCTTTTTTTTTTGACAGCTGTCAACCGCCATCTTTAATCACCGTGCTGCCCTCTTTAGCTACTTACCTTTGAAATGTGGTGGCGGTAAATTCCACATGCTTTACAAACCTATATGCTTTTCTGACAGCTGTCATCCGCCATCTTTAATCCAGAGAGAACAGTGCTACCCTCTATGTGGTGGCGGCAAATTCCACGTGCTCTTGTTTGGAAACAAAGCCATGTGCTTTTTTGACAGCTGTCATCCAGCCATCTTTAATCCAGAGAGAACAGTGCTGCCCTCTATGTGGTGGCGGTAAATTTCTGTTAGCTGTCATCCGCCATCTTTAATCAAGAGAGCACCGTGCTGCCCTCTATGTGGTGACGGTAAATCCCGCGTGCTCTTGTTTGGAAACAAACTCACGTGCTTTTTTAACAGCTACCACCCGCCATCTTTAATCAACAGAGCATAGTGCTGCCCTCTATGTAGTGGCAGCAAATCCCACGTGCTTTACAAAGCCATGTGCTTTTTTTTGACAGCTGTCATCCGCCATCTTAGAGCACCGTGCTGCGGGGCAATTTCGTCAGTTATCATCCACCATCTTTAAACACCGTGCTGCCCTCTTTATAGCTACTACCTTAAGCATGTAGTAGCGGGTAATTTGAAAAGTTCTGTTAGCTATCATCCGCCATCTTTGAGCAACGTGCTGCCATCTTTAGCTGAAATGTGGCGGCGGATAATTTGAAAAAATGCTTTTTGACAGCGAATATCTTTGAGCACCGTGCTACCCTCTATGTAGTGGCGGCAAATTCTACATGCTTTACAAACCCACGCGCTTTTTTTGACAGCCATCTTTAAGCAACAGAGTACAGTGCTGCCCCTCTTTGTTGTGGCAGCAAATTCCACGTGCTCTACAAAGCCACATGCTCTTTTGACAGCTGTCACCCACCATCTTTAACCAACAGAGCACTATGCTGCGGGCAATTTCGTTAGCTGTCATCCGACATCTTTAATGAACAGAGCACCGTGCTGCCCTCATGCGGGGCAATTTCGTTAGCTGTCATCCGCCATCTTTTAATGAACAGAGCACCGTGCTGCTCTCTGTAGTAGCGGGTAATTTGAAAAGTTCTGTTAGCTGTCATCCGCCATCTTTGAGCACCCTGCTGCCCGGTGGCGGCAAATTCCACGTGCTACGCGCAGCTGTCATCCGCCATCGTACATCGCAAACCTCAGTGCTACACTCTATGTGGTGGCGGATAATTTTAAAAAGAAAAATTCTACAGCAGCCATCTCTCGACGCTAATTGCACAAGATGGTGGCTATACATGACTCCTTAAAGGTGCTTATGCAAGATGATCGCTATACATAGACGCCCTTGGGATGCTTGCGCAAGATGGCGGTTATACAAGGCTCCTTATGAGGGATGCTTGCGCGAGATGGTGGTTGCTCTTATGAGGCGGCTTAAGGATCCATGACTAGAGACGCCCTAAGGACGCTTGCGCAAGATGGCGGATGCAAGATGGCGGCTATACATAGCTCCTTATGAGACAGCCAGTACTCGATACAACATGTGATCAGAACATTGATTGATGTGTTCAGAACACAAAATAAGTAGAATCGAACACTGTACTCGATACAACATGTGATTATAACATTGTGTGGTGTGTTCAGAACACTACATAAGTAGAATCGAACGCTGTATTAGGGGATACCTTTGTTTAGATTGAAACATAACAAGACTAGAATTGAACACTGCACATTGATTGGTGTGTTCAGAACACAAAATAAGTAGAATCGAACACTGTACTCGATGTCGTTAACTTCAACATGTGATTAAACCATTGTCTGGTGTGTTCAGAACACTACATATGTAGAATCGAACGCTGTACAACATGTTAGGGGATACCTTTGTTCTAAGAATATCAGATTGAAACATAACAAGACTAGAATTGAACACTGCACTCGATACAACATGTAATCAGAACATTGATTGATGTGTTCAGATCACTAAACAAGTAGAACCGAACACTGTACAACATGTTAGGGGATACCTTTGTTCTAAGAAGATCAGCTTGAAACATAACAAGACTAGAATTGAACACTGCACTCGATACAACATGTAATCAGAACATTGATTGATGTGTTCAGATCACGAAACAAGTAGAACCGAACACTGTACAACATGTTAGGGGATACCTTTGTTTAGATTGAAACATAGCAAGCCTAGAATCGAACTTTGTTTGATGTGTTCAGTACAACTTCAATGATTAACACACACTGTGCACATATCGCATAGCTAAAAACACACTGTGCACATATCGCATACCTAACACTTCAAATGATTTGCTTAGTACGAAAATAAAAAAATCTATACCGCGTAGCTAACTCGTTCATCACACTGCTAAGACGCTTAGTAATTGTGAATACACTCATACGAAAATCAAGAAAGCACACTGCGTAGCCAACTCGCTCGGCTCACTCGCTTAGTAATTGCAACACACACGGATAAGAATGTTCCGAGATACTTACATGTTTTTTAAGTGGGGGTGAAAGACCATAAATTATATGTACACATGTTGTCTCCTCCAAGTTGTAAGATGAAATAGACGCAGTACTGCGAGTTTCCGCTCTAGCTGGCGAACGGAAGTAGCATGATATCTCAGCAAAAAATAATACGCGTGAGCTTGCAAGTCAGACACAATGATGGATACCGCGATTCAAATCCTGGTAACTTATGCCGTCGGGAAGGGTATCCGGCGAGCATCTAGCTGTAAATCCCCGATTCTCGACAGATTCTTAATCCCAGTTCTTTGACGTCAGGAAGGGCAACCGGTCGAAAACAATAGTGTATGATGTAAGAGGTTAGATACTACCAGTTTTGTGTCAGGAAGGACAACTAGTCTTAAAACAAAACAGATTCTTAATCCGAGTTCTTTGACGTCAGGAAGGGCAACCGGTCGAAAACTATAGTGTATGATGTAAGAGGCTAGATACTGCCAGTTTTTCGTCAGGAAGGGCAACTCAACAAATTCTTGCGATTTAAAATCTTAGTCAGGAAGGGCATCCGGCTGTAGTGATACAGCGATTTAAAATCTAGCTGTAAAACCCCCGATTCTCGACAGATTCTTAATCCGAGTTCTTTGACGTCAGGAAGGGCAACCGGTCGAAAACTATAGTGTATGATGTAAGAGGGTAGATACTGCCAGTTTTGCGTCAGGAAGGGCAACTCAACAAATTCTTGCGATTTAAAATCCTAGTCAGGAAGGGCAGCCGGTCGTAAAACTATGGTGTATGATCCAAGAGGCGGGGTGTGCAAGAAAGCCAGCATTAAGTAAGGGCTGTTGATAGGGGGCGTTAAAACTTGTGCAGACTCCTTCATCAGGAGAAGCCTACATGCCGGCACCGTGCAGGCTCTTTCGATAGGGGTGTGCTATATGCTCGCACTGTGTGTGTGTGTGTGTGTGTGTGTGTTTTAACCTCTCCGTACAATCATGATAGTTTACGTTAGGAACTTACATAGGCTAAATGCTACACATTCCGTGGCAGAGCCGGGAATCGAACTCGGACCTCCGGGGAGTAGCAGCTAATCACACTAACTACTACACCACAGAGGAGGACTATTTCAGTTTTACAGAACAGAATATTTTACAACCTTAATTGGTACTGTGTTTTAACCTCTCCGTACAATCATAATATGTTAAGAGCTTACATGAGCTGAATGGTACTCAGCTAAGAAGACGTTCGTGAGTTACAAATCGCTTATCAGCACGCAGTGTCCTCGTTCAAGGTCGAGCCGGAAGATACGTGTACAATTTCAGCTAACACATGCATTCCGCTGCTCGCTCTGTGCTGATACGACTTCATGGACAGTAGAACAAACCCATAGCCTACAGTATGCATGCCTCTCACCCGGTAGTCTCGGGTTCGATTCTCTTGGGAATAAAAATGTGTTTAAATCGCAAGAATTTGTTGAGTTATCCTTCCTGATGCAAAACTAGCAGTATCTAACCTCTTACACTATAGTTTTCAACCGGTTGCCCTTCCTGACAACTCGGATTAAGAATCTGTTTTGTTTAAGACTAGTTGTCCTTCCTGATGCAAAATTGGCAGTATCTAAGCTCTTACATCATACGCTATTGTTTTCGACCGGTTGCCCTTCCTGACAACTCGGATTTAGAATCTGTCGTGAATCGAGGGTTTTACAGCTAGATTTTAAATCGCAGTAACACGAACTATTGTTTTACTACCGGATGCCCTTCCTGACTAAGATTTTAAATCGCAAGAATTTGTTTTAAGACTCAAGTCTTGTTATGTTTCTTTCGTAATCTGCAAGTCTAAACAAGCATATCGCTGCACACTCTTGCCTTCACGATGTGTGTTCGATAATTGTTTTCAACTAGTTGCCCTTCCTAACGTCAAAGAACTCGGATTAAGAATATGTCGAGAATCGGGGGATTTACAGCTAGATTTTAAATCGCAGTATCACGAAGTATTGTTTTACTGCTGGATGCCCTTCCTGACTAAGATTTTAAATCGCAAGAATTTGTTTTAAGACTCAAGTCTTGTTATGTTTCTTTCGTAATCTGCAAGTCTAAACAAGCATATCGCTGCACACTCTTGCCTTCACGATGTGTGTTCGATAATTGTTTTCAACTAGTTGCCCTTCCTGACGTCAAAGAACTCGGATTAAGAATCTATCGAGAATCGGGGGATATACAGCTAGATGCACTTCTTAGATTTTAAATCACGAACTATTGTTTACTGCTGGATGCCCTTCCTGACTAAGATTTTAAATCGCAAGAATTTGTTTTAAGACTCAAGTCTTGTTATGTTTCTTTCGTAATCTGCAAGTCTAAACAAGCATATCGCTGCACACTCTTGCCTTCACGATGTGTGTTCGATAATTGTTTTCAACTAGTTGCCCTTCCTGACGTCAAAGAACTCGGATTAAGAATCTATCGAGAATCGGGGGATATACAGCTAGATGCACTTCTTAGATTTTAAATCACGAACTATTGTTTACTGCTGGATGCCCTTCCTGACTAAGATTTTAAATCGCAAGAATTTGTTTTAAGACTCAAGTCTTGTTATGTTTCTTTCGTAATCTGCAAGTCTAAACATGCATATCGCTGCACACTCGTGCCTTTACGATGCGTGTTCGATAATTGTTTTCAACCGGTTGCCCTTCCTGACGTCAAAGAACTCGGATTAAGAATCTGTCGAGAATCGGGGGTTTTACTGCTAGATTTTAAATCGCAGTATCACGAACTATTGTTTTACTACCGGATGCCCTTCCGGACTAAGATTTTAAATCGCAAGAATTTGTTTTAAGACTCAAGTCTTGTTATGTTTCTTTCGTAATCTGCAAGTCTAAACATGCATATCGCTGCACACTCTTGCCTTCACGATGTGTGTTCGATAATTGTTTTCAACTAGTTGCCCTTCCTAACGTCAAAGAACTCGGATTAAGAATATGTCGAGAATCGGGGGATTTACAGCTAGATTTTAAATCGCAGTATCACGAAGTATTGTTTTACTGCTGGATGCCCTTCCTGACTAAGATTTTAAATCGCAAGAATTTGTTTTAAGACTCAAGTCTTGTTATGTTTCTTTCGTAATCTGCAAGTCTAAACAAGCATATCGCTGCACACTCTTGCCTTCACGATGTGTGTTCGATAATTGTTTTCAACTAGTTGCCCTTCCTGACGTCAAAGAACTCGGATTAAGAATCTATCGAGAATCGGGGGATATACAGCTAGATGCACTTCTTAGATTTTAAATCACGAACTATTGTTTACTGCTGGATGCCCTTCCTGACTAAGATTTTAAATCGCAAGAATTTGTTTTAAGACTCAAGTCTTGTTATGTTTCTTTCGTAATCTGCAAGTCTAAACATGCATATCGCTGCACACTCGTGCCTTTACGATGCGTGTTCGATAATTGTTTTCAACCGGTTGCCCTTCCTGACGTCAAAGAACTCGGATTAAGAATCTGTCGAGAATCGGGGGTTTTACTGCTAGATTTTAAATCGCAGTATCACGAACTATTGTTTTACTACCGGATGCCCTTCCGGACTAAGATTTTAAATCGCAAGAATTTGTTTTAAGACTCAAGTCTTGTTATGTTTCTTTCGTAATCTGCAAGTCTAAACATGCATATCGCTGCACACTCGTGCCTTTACGATGCGTGTTCGATAATTGTTTTCAACCGGTTGCCCTTCCTGACGTCAAAGAACTCGGATTAAGAATCTGTCGAGAATCGGGGGTTTTACAGCTAGATTTTAAATCGCAGTATCACTACAGCCGGATGCCCTTCCTGACTAGGATTTTAAATCGCAAGAATTTGTTGAGTTGCCCTTCCAGACGCAAAACTGGCAGTATCTACCCTCTTACATCATACACTATAGTTTTCGACCGGTTGCCCTTCCTGACGTCAAAGAACTCGGATTAAGAATCTGTCGAGAATCGGGGGTTTTACAGCTAGATTTTAAATCGCTGTATCACTACAGCCGGATGCCCTTCCTGACTAAGATTTTAAATCGCAAGAATTTGTTGAGTTGCCCTTCCTGACGCAAAACTGGCAGTATCTAGCCTCTTACATCATACACTATAGTTTTCGACCGGTTGCCCTTCCTGACGTCAAAGAACTGGGATTAAGAATCTGTCGAGAATCGGGGATTTACAGCTAGATGCTCGCCGGATACCCTTCCCGACGGCATAAGTTACCAGGATTTGAATCGCGGTATCCATCATTGTGTCTGACTTGCAAGCTCACGCGTATTATTTTTTGCTGAGGTATCATGCTACTTCCGTTCGCCAGCTAGAGCGGAAACTCGCAGTACTGCGTCTATTTCATCTTACAACTTGGAGGAGACAACACGTGTACATATAATTTATGGTCTTTCACCCCCACTTAAAAAACATGTAAGTATCTCGGAACATTCTTATCCGTGTGTGTTGCAATTACTAAGCGAGTGAGCCGAGCGAGTTGGCTACGCAGTGTGCTTTCTTGATTTTCGTATGAGTGTATTCACAATTACTAAGCGTCTTAGCAGTGTGATGAACGAGTTAGCTACGCGGTATAGATTTTTTTTATTTTCGTACTAAGCAAATCATTTGAAGTGTTAGGTATGCGATATGTGCACAGTGTGTGTTAATCATTGAAGTTGTACTGAACACATCAAACAATGTTCGATTCTAGGCTTGCTATGTTTCAATCTAAACAAAGGTATCCCCTAACATGTTGTATCGGAGCATCCCAAGGGCGTCTATGTATAGCGATCATCTTGCATAAGCACCTTTAAGGAGTCATGTATAGCCACCATCTTGTGCAATTAGCGTCGAGAGATGGCTGCTGTAGAATTTTTCTTTTTAAAATTATCCGTCACCACATAGAGTGTAGCACTGAGGTTTGCGATGTAAGATGGCGGATGACAGCTGCGCGTAGCACGTGGAATTTGCCGCCACCGGGCAGCAGGGTGCTCAAAGATGGCGGATGACAGCTAACAGAACTTTTCAAATTACCCGCTACTACAGAGAGCAGCACGGTGCTCTGTTCATTAAAAGATGGCGGATGACAGCTAACGAAATTGCCCCGCATGAGGGCAGCACGGTGCTCTGTTCATTAAAGATGTCGGATGACAGCTAACGAAATTGCCCGCAGCATAGTGCTCTGTTGGTTAAAGATGGTGGGTGACAGCTGTCAAAAGAGCATGTGGCTTTGTTGAGCACGTGGAATTTGCTGCCACAACAAAGAGGGGCAGCACTGTACTCTGTTGCTTAAAGATGGCTGTCAAAAAAAGCGCGTGGGTTTGTAAAGCATGTAGAATTTGCCGCCACTACATAGAGGGTAGCACGGTGCTCAAAGATATTCGCTGTCAAAAAGCATTTTTTCAAATTATCCGCCGCCACATTTCAGCTAAAGATGGCAGCACGTTGCTCAAAGATGGCGGATGATAGCTAACAGAACTTTTCAAATTACCCGCTACTACATGCTTAAGGTAGTAGCTATAAAGAGGGCAGCACGGTGTTTAAAGATGGTGGATGATAACTGACGAAATTGCCCCGCAGCACGGTGCTCTAAGATGGCGGATGACAGCTGTCAAAAAAAAGCACATGGCTTTGTAAAGCACGTGGAATTTGCTGCCACCACATAGAGGGCAGCACTATGCTCTGTTGATTAAAGATGGCGGGTGGTAGCTGTTAAAAAAGCACGTGAGTTTGTTTCCAAACAAGAGCACTCGGGATTTACCGTCACCACATAGAGGGCAGCACGGTGCTCTCTTGATTAAAGATGGCGGATGACAGCTAACAGAAATTTACCGCCACCACATAGAGGGCAGCACTGTTCTCTCTGGATTAAAGATGGCTGGATGACAGCTGTCAAAAAAGCACATGGCTTTGTTTCCAAACAAGAGCACGTGGAATTTGCCGCCACCACATAGAGGGTAGCACTGTTCTCTCTGGATTAAAGATGGCGGATGACAGCTGTCAGAAAAGCATATAGGTTTGTAAAGCATGTGGAATTTACCGCCACCACATTTCAAAGGTAAGTAGCTAAAGAGGGCAGCACGGTGATTAAAGATGGCGGTTGACAGCTGTCAAAAAAAAAGCATGTTGATTTGTTTCCAAACAAGAGCACGTGGAATTTGCCGTCACCAGGCAGCACTGAGGTTTCGGATGCAAGATGGCGGATGACAGCTGTCAAAGGTAAGTAGCTAAAGAGGGCAGCACGGTGCTCAAAGATGGCGGATGACAGCTGTCAAAAATGCACGTGGATTTGTTTACCTCATGCTAGTTAGGTTAAGTTGGTACCACTAAGGTTTAGGCCCGTCAAGATGGCAGTACTGAGGTTAGCGATGCGTTGTTGTCTGTCAAAAAGCACGTGGCTTTGTTTACAAATCTGTCAAAAAGCACGTGGCTGTCAAAAAGCACGTGGCTTTGTTTACCTCATGCTAGTTAGGTTAAGTTGGCACTACTGAGGTTTAGGCCCGTCAAGATGGCAGTACTGAGGTTAGCGATGCGTTGTTGTCTGTCAAAAAGCACGTGGCTGTCAAAAAACACGTGGCTTTGTTTACCTCATGCTAGTTAGGTTAAGTTGGCTCTAGTGAGGTTTAGGCCCGTCAAGATGGCAGCAGTGAGGTTAGCGATGCGTTGTTGTCAATGACAGCTGTCAAAAAGCACGTGGCTTTGTTTACAAATTCAAATCTCGCGCCAAAATTCAAATTTCCCGCCAAAATTCAAATTTCCCGCGGGCGGCGGCGGAGGCGGCGGAGGCGGCGGAGGCGGGCGGCGGCGGCGGCCGCAGAACCATCCAATTATACTACTTTCAAACGCAGTCGCATTGCATGGCGTTCTTTTTAGTGATTACAATATCGAGGTATTTTCTTCGGAGAAAAATAGAAATCTCGCATATTAGTGGACAGCGAAACTGAAAACGTGAAAAGAGAACCTGAAAATCGGGCACCTATTGATCCAAACGATAACTGAGAATTAATCCACACGATCCGTGGAAAATTTGACCTTCAACAAATAGAGTTCCAGATTTACTCTTAATTAAGGTTATCCACCAGTCAAATACCCTGTCGGATACGGAAACAACCGCCGAATGGACCCTTAATCGAACCAAATTGACTATCAGTTGCTTTGGATAGGTTGTGAGATATTATTGGAAAGCATGGTGTTCACTACAAGTTAACAGCAGTATTCACAATTGAAAACAAAATTCCACCATGTATTGTCATTTCATGACACCCTTAAGTTATAAAATAATCCCGATGCTGAAACGTGCATCACCCAAACAGCTGTTCAGAAGAACCAACAACAACACGATCCGAGAGGACCTTACGTTACGTCGTTCCGAAGGAACAAAACTGCGAAATGCAGGAAACACTTATTCATCACGCATTTTGAAGAAATGCCAAACACTGAAGTTAAATAAAAAGTGGTAAATCACTTGAAAAATATATAAAACCAACTTTCTGGTTATAAATGGTTACGTTACGCTCAATAAAATTAGAAGTCCACACGGTGAAATAAAATAAAGCACAGAATTTTTTCCTTTATAACAATGACTACCATCACAGATCCATCTACTTATTGTTTGTCCCAACACACTACCTACAAAGTTATCAATTGACCACACTCAACTACGTATAAAAATGAAAGAAGGACAAAAATTGAAAATAAAATATATTATCGGCTGACGAATCGAATCCGCATTCGTAACTCAAGTCTCACCTATTACTAAGTGTCAACACGCACACTAGCAAAGCACTCGGACGCCAGAACGACAAAACAATTAAATCCGTAAAATAAAATACTGAAGTTCATTGAACTCAAATACACTACTGCAGACACTGCCATCGCTCAAGTCACTTCGCAAAAACATCTAATCTAAGACTTGAGTATATACAGCCGACATCCCAGACTTATCGTCGGGCCCAGCTAATGTCTTCACGCCCTAATATTAACCTCTATGTACATACACACCTTCCTAAACCTATCGTTGAGCGTGAACTAGGACGTCTCATCATAAATATACTCGTAGGATAACATGTGACGTCCAAAATCTATTGTCGAGCGGAAATTGGGTCGTATACGCTTCCTCTAGAATGTCAGGCGAAATCGTAACTTCAAACACACTCTTAGATATTCTAGCTGTAAACCTGGTCGAAACTAATAGCACACAATGAAACGAATATCGCCACTGAATGAATGCAAGTCGGGAAATGCAACTAAGTCCCTATCTTGTTAATAAAACGTGAAATTGAAAATAAATAACGCATGGCAAGCAGTCCACAACTCAAACACGATCTCGGCATGCGCAATGAAGTTTGGAAATATAATAGTGACTTCCAACACACGTATAACATTACGTGAATATCGCCAAAAACAGTAATCATCACCACCGCAAAAATCCAAGTTGTAATTTTAGGGTGAAGCCCTTAAATCGCCTACCATCTAATTATTCCAAATATCAATATCCATGACTATTCAGTGAAGCGAAATCCAAAGAATCTACACAGCCAAAATATTGCTTTAAAAACGTCCAATATCTCATCCCACAATGTTTCCGATTTAACGATAAATTATCGTCTAGTAATTTATGAAAATTTCTGAGGGAAAATTTTGTCATTACAGTCAAATAACACTAACAGTGTATTCAGAATGCTCTACTACCCTTGAGGTCATATTACTAATATTCATTATACTGACTTTACGTAACTAGTCACTTGGTCTTTAACTACCACGAGCTACAATCTTCACCAGAATTTTTTTTTCATTTGGGATCTTAACTTGAAATCTCACTATGCATCAAACAATACTAATCTCTAACCAACGTTCGGTTAGCCGTCCCGGATTGTAAGTGGAATATACTACAGCCTACCCCAGAAATATCACATTTAATATACGAGTACAGCCTATCTCAAAAATTCTTCGCCATCAGCAAATATAGCCTGTCTCAAAAATTCATTATCATCGCCTTCTCACGGCGGCATTCCATGAAATACAGGCTTCCTTTGCCTTGAACATCTATACAGTTCTTATCTCAACATATCAAAATTCCGACACAATCCGTTTTCTTCTGTTCCAAGACTTTTCAAACCTCAATCCTCTCGTGACAAACAACTTTTATAAAAAATACTTGTTTCATTTATTTTTACTACAACTTTCGGACCTCAGGAATACAACAACACACCGCGATTTCCCACATCACCGACATACACGATGTCACAAAAATTAACTTCCCATGAATAAAACATAACGGTATCAGGTTTCACTGGATTTCGAGACACACGCAAACCTTATTGAACGTAACTGTTAAATCCACTTTTAACATAGAAAACTTTATCCTGCGGTAAACATTATTATTATTATTATTATTATTATTATTATTATTATTATTATTATTATTATTATTATTTCGATACAAATTTTCTGAACTCATACGATATTCGAAATTAAGACATTCATAGCAACTACATGTTCGTTATCACCTTCCTAATTTTACTCAATTTGGAAAATATCTCAAAGAATATTAACACAATATTTAAACTTTAAATTTTATAGTTTCTCGACGTGAATTTTACAGCCCTGAAGAGTTTCACACGACGACCAGAAATGGAATACCTTCGCCTGATCATTATTAAATATCAATCCGACACACGCCTTGAAAATTGGCTGGGACAACCAATATCCTAACTACAACATTGATAAAAATATTTAGAGACCTGTGATCTTAGCCGTCATCCTGGATTCTGGCTGCATTTCAGCCGGCAGGCTTTGTGCCTAGCCTTCCATTTGACGTCATTTTCATATATATAAAACTTAAATTACACAACAGTTTACACTCGGGGTCGATTGACACCGCAAACAACGCACTTTCAACACGTTTAACAGGCGACGAGCACTCTTCTCAAGTGGCAACGGCTACTGTTTTCCCAAGATTCTGCTTTCGTTCACCCTACTAAGGGCCAGGTGTTCCAAACAGATAAGAAACCAGACCTCGTAGAAACCTCCAGACTTCTCTTCGACAAATATTAGACGCACACACTGAATGCAGAGAGAAACTCAACTACGTGTAACCAAATCTCTAAACCTTCAAAGTTTCCACCAGCGGCAGCTTCTACTTTAATATTATATTTGAACCATAGACACGAATATGTAACAAGTTACTTGGAGAACAAATCTCCGCACATTCCTGCTGACGAGTGACGTGAGCTTCGCCGTTCCGACAACCAGATAGAGTGTGTAAAATAGACGGAGGGGGATTTCTTTTATACCCTCTGGGAGGAGGCTACTGTTTCCACGAGGCTTGATTGCACCATCTGCTAATTCCGCATCCAATATACCAATTTTCTTGAAATTTGTTCCATAACGTCGGACAGACTTACGATTCATTACGGTGTTAATTTCATATTTTTCCCATACTCGCAACGGGCGGAATGAATTACTTCTGCCCTGGAGGTTCGCGGCATTTTTCGTCATCCATCGGCCTTGGCACCTGTCGCTAGTTCGTGAGCCGGACGCAAACTCTTCTCTAGGCTTAACTGCATTTATATTTACCCTGGGGATTCTATCTTCACATATGGTTTAAGAATAATTTAGATTCTTTATTTCTGGATTTACCATGTCGCCAAAATCTCTCGTTATGAAGAATTTCTTCAATTTGACAAATTGTTCAATATTCGAAGTCCACCGAAGTGTCCCGATACTTCGCGAGCTCGCGGCTTGCTCGTCACGGAGACTTCGTTCCCACGAGACAGCCAGACTCTTGAAATAAAAACATGGCTGCTCTCAAAAAGTAGTTAGTAGCTGAAATAAATATTGGGAAAAAATAATTTTCTCATCGTAGAATTATGGGTTCAACGTATGTCACAGATTGGTATGATTATGAAGCTGAGATTACCATACCGTGACCAAGTTATGTGATCAGATGCATTGGAAAAAAGCAATCATGCTAGGAATGATCAGCGGTACAAGAAGATCGTGTCGCCGGAGGAATTGTTGGTTAGACACCATTAAAGCAGACGCCACCCTCACACTGGAACAATCAGAGGCAGTGTGGAACAGGACAACTTGGAGAGCGCTAATTCACCGAATTGCCGATTGTGGGATTCGACCGAACGGGTGCCATCATCATCATCATCATGTTATTATTATTATTATTATTATTATTATTATTATTATTATTATTATTATTATTATTATGATTATTGTTATTATTATTATTATTATTATTATTATTATTATTATTATTATTATTATTATTATTTTTATTATTATTATTATTGTTGTTGCGGAGTTATCTGTGGAACGCAGAGGTGAAAGAAGGTGCGGGCTGGAATGGGTCTATCTACGATAGTCAAAGATGAATTAAAAATTTTAAAATAAAGGTTATATTTCTTTTCAGATCTGAAATTTCAACAAATAACAAGCTTTCGGGTGCATAGGTAGTTGGTACAAAAATAGAGAAACCAAGTATTGGTAATTTACAATTTTGAGCTTCAAGCTCCTACGAGGTCCCAACATCACAAATGTTGCGTTTAGTTAGATAGATAAGGAGAGATATCTCCCAAAACACAATTTCCAAGAGCACTTTGCTCCAACGGTTACAATTTGCGGCCTTCAAAAGGCATCACTCAATAGTACATAAATATCTGTTACCTAACCACAAAAGAGCTTACATGCTCTAACAAATTCTTCCAAGAGACAGCGCTCCCGAACTCTTACGGCCTACTCAAGGCAATCATTAACTATTACAAGACGGAAAAGAGCGTCCCTGTTCAATACAATTATACCTCTAGGCCTCTCTAGGCACAACCTACAATTTACAATACCATACGAATTTTAGTTTACACAGGGGTATCTAGTGCCTATTCTACTGGACCTTCGTGAAAAAGAACAGATTAAGTTACTCGCCCAAACTCAAAATTGTATGGAGGCGTATACTTGCGCTCCTAGAAAACCAAGGTAAAAATCCTACTTGGGCTTGCAGCCCGACGATGCAGAGGATAATCCCACACTACTGAGGTGACTAGAAGGAAAAGTTGATTTATAATTTACAGGAGAAAAACAGTTACAAAATCGTAGTCACCTGAAGATTAATTGAAGGAGAATTCGAGAGGGTAACGCACTCTCTATCCCCGATTTACAGTTTAAGTCTTTAGGACTTGCAAGGAATTTTACATGAGTAAGAAGAAATTTTACTTTTTAGGAATTGCCGGTTACACAGTTACAGATTGGAAACTTCCCCTCGTGTTGAGCGTGCGGAGATAGCTACAGAGATAGAAAACTGGTGGCCATTACCTGGGCTGATGTTCTGCCTGCCGAAGAATGAGGACCCCCGTCTCCTCTCTTAACACACACACACTCAGTAATTCGGCGATCAATAAGACAAGTTCACTTGAAAAGGCGTCAGATTTTATACCCGAGAGGAAGCTTCGAGAAGGCTCTGGAATAAATCCGGACACACCCTCTGATTTATGTTGGATATACAGGAAGTTACAAGAAGCCTATGATTGGCTGAAAAAGAAATACAGAAAATTTATGATTGGTTAGAATCCATGTTGGCGGGGTGAATAAGAAGTGTTGCAAACCTTGAAGTACCAAAAATAAGACAAGTCAATTCATTTCAGAAAACCTATGAACACAAAACTTCTTTAAATATCTAATTATTCCACTTTGCACCAGAGTGCATGACATAAGTTCT
The DNA here is from genome assembly GCF_040414725.1 of Anabrus simplex. Classification (NCBI taxonomy): domain Eukaryota; kingdom Metazoa; phylum Arthropoda; class Insecta; order Orthoptera; family Tettigoniidae; genus Anabrus; species Anabrus simplex. Next base: position 40,551,496 of record NC_090266.1, on the reverse strand, counting down.
TTAATAGAGGCATCTATGGAGAAATGTGCGAACTTCCTGTGATACACCAAAACAAAACGAAGAAATCCAGACAGGTTAGGAAACTTTAAAATAACATATTTCTCCATCCTTTAGTAGTGACACCTTTTGATCAACGTTCCAACTTCTTGTACTAGATGTTTCAATTTTTATCTGATAGATAGCGTTCTTCAAGGCGCTTCATTTAAACGTACGGAGGTGAGGTGTACCTCCTGGTACAATTATTATTGTTATTATTATTACTGTTATTTTTAATACGGTGAAAGTATTAATCTCATGTTATCTCTGAAATATGACGTGGAAAACTAACGAGAGTCTCCGTGACGTTATTGCGCAGTTGCCTTCCTTTCTGAAGTTGAAGTTTTCCAAATAGTACCCGAAACTTGCACAAACGTATGAGCAACAGTTCACACAATGTGCATTGCAAATCGACGTCATGTGTTTCAAGATCAACGCTAGAATGGGAAGATCCTTGTGTTAACATAATAATAATAATAATAATAATAATAATAATAATAATAATAATAATAATAATAATAATAATAATAATAATAATAATAATGTTATTTGCTTTACGTCCCCTTTCTGAAAACAGTCTCTTTTATATTATCTCATAGAGAACATGAGACGTTATAACTCAAGTCCGTCCATCCATCCATCCATCCATCCATCCATCCATCCATCCATCCATCCATCCATCCATCCATCCATCCATCCATCCGTCCGTCCGTCCATCCATCCCTCCATCCGTCCGTCCGCCCATCACTACAGATCTGAAATTTGGGCAGATGGGCTGGTGGCAGATTCCCAATCTCTCGTGTTCCTAGCCTTTTCTTGAATTACTGGCAAAAAATTGGAAATTTATTGAACATCTGCATTGGCAAATTATTCCAGTCCCAAACTCCCCTTCCGATATACGAATATTTACCCAAATCAGTCCTCTTGAATTCCAACTTTATCTTCATATTACAATTCTTTCTACTTTTAAAAACACCACTCAAGCTTATTTGTCTATTAATGTCATTCTACGCCATCCCTCCACCGACAGCTCGGAACTTGTAAGATTCCAGCAAGATGTAGCGGATATCTTGGATTCAGGGGGAGTGGGCATCTTATGCTTGGTGATGGACGTGAGTGAGTGAGGCTCCACAGTAATCAAGTGATTTGAAGGTGTTATACAGCAGTGAAAGTGACAAAAATTTGCGGAAGTGTAACATTTGTATTTACCAATCAATATACACACACGTTTTGTTCGTATTGATCTTATTTTTCTTCCAAATTCCCATTGTAAAGAAAATGGGTCGCCGAAACAACGGAGTTGGAAGCCCAGCCATTACCAGTGCTGCCAACGTAGACCGCCTCGTGAAGTGCACGCTGGACGACTTCATTAACTCGGACAGCTTCCTTGAAAAAATTGTGCAGGCCATCTCGACCCGCATAACAGAAGTGGTCATAAAAGAAATTGAAAAAAGTTTAAAATTTAATATCGGAGCGTTGTCAGAGTTAACTGATAAACTTGATAAGAAGGAGGCGGAAATCCGCAAACTGAAGGAGGATATGGACGCTAAGTGTGATTCATTGGAGCAATATAGCAGGAGAAATAATGTAAGAATTTTCGGCATTCCTGAAAGTTCGAACGAAAACTGCGATGAACTAGTGCTCAACGTGTGCAAAGCAGTACTGTAGGTGCAGATGTGAGACTTAATGACATCGATAGGTGTCACAGAGTAGGACCTCGATCTCCAGGAAAAACACGACCTATCCTAGTGAAATTTGTGTCATATCGCTCACGGCAGGACGTTTTCACGAAGAAAAGGAAACTGAAAGGATCATCTACAACAATCCGTGAAGATCTTACGGCTGTCAGAATGTCCATCTTGAAGACAGCAATCCAGCGTTTTGGACTTGCAAACACTTGGACTGATTCAGGAGACATCATAATCAAGAAGGCGGACGGGATGAAATTAAGAGTTTGCCAGTTAACGGAACTTCCTATGGCATGAGGTTCTGTTGCAGTGCTGCTTTATCACTTGACAATGTGAGCCTACTCCCATCCTTTACCGTAAGTCACAGCCGAGAAGCTATCTTTTTATTTAGTTTAAGAAAATCTATCTATCTATCTATCTATCTATCTATCTATCTATCTATCTATCTATCTATCTATCTATCTATCTATCCATCCATTTACCGTATTAATTGATCTAAATATCGATTAGCTTAACTGTCTTCTTATCCTACCATCTGTCGATTGACTTACTCTTTAATCACTCTCCTAACTGGTTCAAATTTAAATCAGGCCCTCGTATTTACGTCTACATTGATCTAACATCTACACTACGTAGAATAAGCTCCTACTCGAGTTATTCTGTACGCGTAATCTGCTGTTGCACGTTATTATTATTATTATTATTATTATTATTATTATTATTATTATTATTATTATTATTATTATAGACAATTTAGCTATCTAAATACGTAAATTGCTGATTATTCATTCGATGTATTCGCATGCTGTGTTCTACTTCTAGTTAGTTTTCATTTTAGCAATTGGCAATGCATACCACTAACAGCAGTAATCCCTCTGACCATTGCAATATTTTTCCTTGTCACACTTCCCCTTACCCGCCCAGCCCTTCAACTTGTGTACCTGCTAGTCCATTGACCCGAACCCCACCCCTTGAAGCTACAACACACATTCTCCAGTCAGCTCTAAATAGACATAAAAGCGCACTTCACATATGTCACCTTAATGCCCAGAGTTTAGTTTTTCAAACTCGTATAGATGAACTAAAAGCGATTTTCATTCCACTGTCCTTTGATATCATCTTATGCAGTGAAAGTTGGTTGAAAGTCAAACATCAAGCTAAGAATCTTGAATTACCTGACTACTGCCTTCTGAGGAATGACAGACTTGGCAAAGGGGGAGGTGGGGTCTGTGCTTTTGTCTCTTCGCGCTTGAAACCTCAAATTATCTGTCAGTCGCCTCAACAGTACGAGCGTAAACCTGAGTACATGTTCATAGAGATACAGGTCGCTACTGTGAAATGCTTGGTAGGTGCTGTATACAAACCGCCTAAAGCTCGCCGTCTGAATGACTTAGAGACTGATATTAACAGACTGTTACCTATGTACGAACATTTTATAATGATGGGAGATTTTAATACAAATCTTCTAGATCCAGATTGTTCCGAAGCCACCCATCTATTGAATACGTTTCAGGCATGCAGCATGGCGGTCCTCCCACTTTCTCCCACTCACCACACTAAAACTTCACACACACTACTGGACCTAATAGTAACGAACAACCCTGACAGAGTATTACATCACTGCCAGACATCTGCTCCCGGACTGTCAGCCCATGACATCATCTTCATGTCTTACGCACTGCAATGCCCTAAACATAAACCTAAGTACGTGACTTACCGAGACTATAGCCGTATTAACAACGAAAAATTATTGGGAGACGCTTTTTCGAGGCCGTGGCAGGAGATAACTCATAAAACTAATATTGACGACATGGTCACCACTTTCAATAACATGATACTACAAATTTTTGACAAACATGCCCCTATACGAACAGCACGCATCTGTAAAAGACTCTCCCCGTGCCTAATGATGATATTAGAGCAATGATGGCTAAGCGGGATGCAGCTCATAGGAAATATAAACATTACCCGACAGAGGAAAACTTTATCTATTACAAACGAATACGTAATAAAACGACTCAGACAGTAAGAAACGCTCGACTACGGTACGCCCATGACCTTATAAAACCTGACGTAAGACCCGCTACTTTATGGAAGTCAATCCGCCATTTTGGACTAAATAAACCGGACAAGGTGGACGATTTGGAAGTTTCTCTTGATGAATTGAATAATCACTTCGTATCTCCCATGTACAATTAAACGAAGAAGCAAAAGAAAATCTTTTGTTTGCAAATTACAACACACCACCCGTAGGCAGAGACAAATGTTATTTTAGTTATGTCTCACCCCTTCAAGTGAAAGCGGCTATCATGCGAATCAAAACTAAATCCACAGGGGTGGACAATATATGTATCATAATGCTAAAGAAAATTATCGACGCTCTTATTCCAGTATTGACATTCATATACAATTTCTCCCTTCAAAATAGTGTATTTCCAACTGTCTGGAAAATGGCCCTCGTGCATCCTTTACCAAAGATAAAATCTCCTAGACTAAACAGTGACTACAGACCTATAAATATACTGTCATTAGTAGCCAAGGGACTCGAACACATAGTGCATAATCAAATCACCAACTATCTCAACGACCACGACATATTAGACCCACACAGTCAGGTTTCCGACGCAATCACACTACATGTACTGCCTTACTAAGCGTGACTGACGATATAAGACAGGCTATTGACGAGCAAAAACTGACTATCCTAGTATTATTGGACTTCAGCAAAGCATTTGACTCTGTAGACCATGAGTTGCTCCTATCCAAACTTTATCACCTAGGGTTCTCCTACAGTACTCTGAGATGGTTGGGAGCTTATTTACACGAACGTCAACAACGTGTCACCAACCAAGGTGCATTTTCTTCGTGGCAATATGTAAAAAGAGATGTCCCACAAGGGTCAACCCTTGCTCCTTTGCTATTTTCTGTCTATATCAACGACCTAGCTAAACAGCTGACACATTGTAAACGTCACATCTATGCTGACGACGTACAATTGTACATCCATGCGAAACTAACAGACGTTTCGACAGGAATCGAGCAAATTAACATGGATCTAGAGGCCATAAGTAAATGGTCTTACCAGCATGGACTTATTTTGAACCCAAAAAAGTCCCAAACTATAGTAATTGCCAACCCAAGACTTATTTCCGACAATTTCCGCATGTCCATCCCCGACGTACAACTTCAAAATCAAGTTTTGCTCTTTTGCAAGAGCGTAAAAAATCTCGGAGTAACCATTGACCAGCACCTCTCGTGGACGGATCAGATAATATCTGTGAGTAGACGAGTTTTTGCTATGTTGCACACATTAAACAATTTCAAATTTCCTTTTCCGTTCAGTTTAAAGAAGAAACTAGTTGAAACCCTCGTTCTTCCAATATTCGATTATTGTGACGTTGTTTACAAAGATGTGAAAACCGAGCTTCGAGATAAACTACAACGTGCACAGAATGCCTGTGTAAGATTTATATGTAATCTGAAATTTTCAGATCATGTTACCCAGTCTTACGTCGACCTCGGATGGCTACGCCTTGAAGACAGACGCAAGCTGCACACCCTGACTTCATTGCACCGAATCCTTACCTTACAATCCCCATCTTACCTGTATGAACCATTTCATAGCCTTTCTGAACACCATGATAAAAACACCAGAGCGCTGAGCTCGACATTGCTCGCTATTCCTAAGCATAAATCCTCAACCTACAACAATTCCTTCACTGTTGTGGCCAGCCATCCGCAGGAGGTCAGAGGGATATCAAACCACGGAAGATTTAAAAGTTTGTGTTCAAAATATCTCTATGAAACGAGCTCGTAGTGCGACAGTCTTCTTCTTCTTCTCCTTCTAATGGTCATTATTCTTCTTCTTCTCCCAATGGTCCTTCTTCTTCTTCCTCTTCTTCTTATTATCATTATTGATTCTTCTTCTTCTTATTATTAGTAGTATTATTCATCAGTAGTGTTAGAAAGTACTCAGCTGTGGTTTTCCTGCATAGTTATCCTTATCCCTATCCCCATTTTGCAATGTTTTTCACCCACAGCAAACACATGAAAACTGAACATTTCGTCAATGTGATATACTTCTGGAATTGGACAAATTAATTGTAAATATTAGTAGGTTTATCTATATTATTATTATTATTATTATTATTATTATTATTATTATTATTATTATTATTATTATTATTATTGAAATTGTAATTCGTTCTTTGTTGTATGTTAATTTCTTCGCAGGAAGCAAAATGTTAATTTATATTGTGTATTATAATAGTTATTTTTATGTACAGCAGGATAGCATAGTACCGTAGTAACTTGTTTCATTCTCTTTTTTTCATTTATTCAGTATGTTATATATTTTTATGTTAATTATCTATTTCACTGGTTAAGTGTAAGACAGGGACACGTGTCCCTAACTTTGCCAGTTAAAATAAATCATGTCTATCTATCTATCTAAACGGACTGTATAGCGATCGACCTATCTGACGCATTTGACAAGGAAGATGGAGGCTACTGGCAGAAAAAAGGGCTATTGCACTAGACAAAAGGTGGGTACATTAATTTATAAAAGATAGAACTCAGAGAATTAGGGTAGGTGAAGCTTTATCTGATACTGTGAAATGAAATGTCGTATGGCTTTTAGTGCCGGGATATCCCAGGACGGGGTCGGCTCGCCAGGTGCAGGGCTTTCTATTATCTGATACTCTAATAATAGAGGAGAATTCCTCAAGGCAGCATTATTGGAAATTTCTGCTCATATATATGAATGATATGAGTAAAGAAGTGAAATCAGACATTAGGCATTTTGCGAATGATGTTATTCTGTGTAGAGTAACACATAAGTTGCCAACTGCTAAAAGGACCTCGACAATATTGTGAGAAGGACAGTGGGTAATAGTATGATGATAAACGGGGTTAAAAGTCAGGTTGTGTGTTTCACTAATAAGAAAAGCCGTCTCAGTTTTAATTACTCCGTTGATGGGTTTAACGTTTCTTATAGGTATCATTGTAAGTACCTAGGTGTTAAGATAGGAAAATGTCTTCATTTGATTAATAACATCAATGGGATTGTAAATAAAGGGTACAAATCTCTGCACATTGTTATGTGGGTATTTAGGGGTTGTAGTAAGGATGTGAAGGATAGGGCATATAAGTCTCTGGTAAAGCCCCAACTAGAGCATGGTTCCAGTGTATGGGACCCTTACCAGGATTACTTGATTCGAGAACTAAAAAAATCAAAAGCAAAGCAGGTCCATTTGTTATGGGTGATTTCCGATAAAAGAGTAGCATTACGAAAATGTTGCGAAATTTGAGCTGGGAAAACGTGGGAGAAAGGAGACGAGCTGCTCGACTGAGTGTTATGTATAAATGATGTGAGTGAAGAACTGGAATCCGAGATAAGGCTTTTTGTGACTGATGTTATTCTGTTGCAAAGTTTGGAAAAACAGGTAGGAAATCTGCCACCTGGGCGTGCCCTAGATGCAGATCAGTAGTGATTGATTGATGGATGGATGGATGGATTGATTGATTGATTGATCGATTGATTGATTGATTGATTGATTGATTGATTGATTGATTGATTTAAAAACAATATTGTTGAGAGAGTACACCATTGAAACTGCTGGCTGGAGTCTCCGATGAAACGTTCGGGTTCACAGCCTACAATCCGGAGAATTTCTTAGTAGTGGAACCTCTCCAGATGACCACCCCTTTAAACGGACCCCCTCTTTCGACGACCATTTTCCTCCTGAACGGAATTACTATTCCATTTCGCTAATGTATTTTTTATCTCTATGAGACGAACACCCCTTTCCTGGAATGATTTTAGACTTAAAATATCTTACATAGCCCCGTGAAGACGACCACCTTTAGATTGCACCGTCAAGTTGTAAAGCATTTGTATAAGATCATTTCTATTTTCTCACAAATGCGCGAAACTGCGTATACAAGTATACGGCGGAGACAGTGGTAAAGTAACACCCTCACAGGGCGGAAATTGCTCGAAACTGTTGCTTGTACGTACTCGTGGCAATTTCCACTCATTCATCATAGCGGTCCTTTCAGCCCCTCGTCTCCAGACTCAAGGCCGCTAGGAAGCATCTCAATTGTAAGAGCTTGACCTGAAGCTGCTTTGTGTTGAACCCTTAGCTGTAGTTCATTGACCATTGACCATGAGTAGCCTGCATTTCTCTTGTATGAGCGTGGGAGTAGGCAATAAACTACTGTACTTAAGAAATCGCTAGTCTTCAAAGTGACAGAAAGCCGTCATGTCAAAAAGAAAAATGCATTTCCTTTCTCTAGAAGTAAGATTTTCCGCGATTAACAAGAGTGAAGGAGGACAATTGTAATTGGATTCCGCGAAAAGCCAAATTCAAAATACACTTGTAATTGTGTTCACAAGACCATCAAAATCAATTACAGCATATTTTTATGTGCATTGTACTGTAGTAGTAGTAGTAGTAGTAGTAGGTAGTTTGACATCCCCTTTTCAGAAGATCACCCCTCAAAGCGACCAATTTTGTGGGTTGTTTCATCTGGTCGGCTTAAATGGGTTTTACTGTATTCATCGTGACGCTGATCCTAGGCATACGAACTCGTCGCTAGACGACGTGTTCGTGGGTACGAAGTCTGTGAAATCTTCCCAACAGATTGTATGGCGGTGAACCCTATACACGTCTATTTTGTAAATAATTGGGAAGGGAATTTTCGTGGCCCATATTAAGTTGTAGTAGATACTGTCTCTGTGCTCTCCCGGAGTTGGTGTCGGTAACAAGAGAACTCCTCCTGAATGGAAATTCTTTCACCGCAACATTTTACAGAAGACTAGGATCACGAAATTCTAGTTCCCGAAATCAGGTTTTGATCACGTCACAAATCTGGAATTCGAACCCCAGCCTTGTACTCTTCTAATACCTGTACCAAGTTGATGGTGGAGTGACACAGCTACGATCCCTAGTTCAAACTTAAGCCAAACTGAAATTTGATTCCTCTTCGTCCTTTTCCGTGACTTTGCCCACACTCTCGTGAGAGCAGTGAGCTACATGTGGACTTGGCCATTTTACGGCTGGATGCCTTTCCTGACATCAACCCGATCTGGAGGGATGTTGTCACTGTGCTGTGTGGATTGAGAGAAATACAAACACCATGTCTCCAAGTCAAAGTAATTAGTCAGAGGCGGCTAAAATCCCTCAACCGGGACCATCTGACGCTCAGCTTTTAGACAAGGAGCCGGGCAGTTTAACTGATTACATCTCTATTACTTCCCTGAAAGAGACCAATATAAGTTGAATTATCTAAACAAGGAATGCAGAATTAGCAGCCCTGGTGGGAGGTGGGACCATCTGCAGAAAAAATAGAATAGAAATCGGAACCCCTCAAAGGAATTGTATTCAAATCCATCAGTAACATAAATAAATAAATAAATAAATAAATAAATAAATAAATAAATAAATAAATAAATAAATAAATAAATAAATAAATAAATAAATAAATAAATAAATAAATAAATAAATAAATCTCTTTCTATCTTTTAACTCTAAAATTTTATTATGATCACATTTGATTTGAAATAAACTGGACCATGCAGCGAACTTTCTGGGCCTCAATTTTTCGTAGGCAGTTCTTCGTACTTTTCAGTTTCGTAAATGCCCGGTCTGCGGAATAAACAGCAACAGGATTAAATAGGTCTCAAATCTGGTATTTTGGTAGCGATTTTTACTTGGCACAGATATTTGTGAGAGAGGGTGCCGCTTGTGTTACTCAACATAATTACAATAATTTGCAGGTAGATACAACCATACATACGCGCTGTTAAAACTATTTTTTCGGCCATTCTACAAACCCATCACGACGTCACCTTTCCCGTGCAGAGTGCATTCGGGCAAGGTTATTTAATAATGTTTTTTCTGGGGAAGTCTGCGGGCCTCTTCTAACCCGGGCCTAGCAGGCCCTAACGTTACACCACTGGCAATCAATCAATCAATCAATCAATCAATCAATCAATCAATCAATCAATCAATCAATCAATCAATCAATCAATCAATCAATCAATCAATCAATCAATCAATCAATCAATCAATCAATGATCTGCATTTAGGGCTGTCGCCCAGGTGGCAGATCTTCTATCAATTGTTTACCTTGTATTTACATTTATTTACAACTAGCAATTATCCGCGGCTTCGCTTGCGTGTATTTCGTAGTTTGATGAAAGTAATCGTTCCTCGGCATTGTACTAAGACATTATCTGAAAATTCCTAAAGTATAAGAACGCACCCAAAAATTGAGTTTCATTTACCCCAGAAATCCTCTGTAAACCGTGTTTGTGGCATTACCTTTTGCGGCTAAGACGACCATGCGACATAGAACTATACATGTGAGAAACAGTCTTCTCTCAAGTCGAAAACATAAATACATGTTTCTTTATTTTTAAATATAATTCCAAATACCTATCCCCAATTCTGTAACATGTTCAGTTTTTGAGATATACATAAGTATCCCCATAAAAATAATTCAACCCCTTGATCAGTCCTTCTCTCACACTCACCCTCATCTAAATGTATTTTCCGAAAACAAAAATACATGTTTCATTATCTTTAAAGGAGATTCAAAATACCAATTTTCAAGTCTGTAACATCATCAGTTTTTACGATATAAATATCCTCATAAAATAATTCAACTACTTTCACTTATTTTCTCCGAAAACAAAAAGGTACCGGTTGCTGTATTTTTAAAGAACTTTCCAAATACCAAGTTTCGTGTCTCTTTGACAAATAATGTAGATATACCGGTACTAATTTAAAAATTCACCTGCTTTTCCCATTCTTATCAGCGCCTTATCTGGATTTTCCGAAAACAACAAAAATTATATTTCATTATTTTTAAAGGAGATTTCAAATACCAGTTTTCATGCCTTTACGTCCGAGCCGAACTTGTCCTCGGACACTCCCGGCAATAAAAGCCATACGCCATTTCATTTTTTTACCTTCATTTTTGAGATAATTGTATAATTGTATACTCATAAGATTAATTCAAATTTTTCTCCCTTTTCTTCTTCTTCTTTACTTCTTTCCACCTCTCTTCCACCTTAAGTGGACTTTCCGGAAACAAAAATACAAAAATACAGAAGTACGTGTTACTATATTTTGAAAGGAAATTCAAAATACCAACTTTTACGTCTGTAACAGCTTCAGTTTTTAAGATAAAGTATCCTCATATACATATTTCAACTCCTTATTTACTTATTTATAACCCTACACCACTTTCGTCGATTTTTCGAAAACAAAGAAGGGTTTCTTCATTTTTAAGGGAGATTCCAAGTACTAATTCTCACGTCTGTAACATCTTCAGTTTTTGAGACATAAGTATACTCATAAAAAGAATTCAACTCCTTTTTCACCCCAGCCCGTTAAATTGATCCCACCCCTCGAAAAAATGCGTGTTTCTTTATTTCTAAAGGAGATTGCAAATAAAATTTTCACGCGCGTAACCTTAAGTTTTGAGATATAAGTTTCTCCACAAAAAGAACACAATTTTTCCACTTCCTTTCGCCGTCCCCCTTAAGTGAATTCTCCGAAAACCAAAAAAACTTGTTTCTTGATTTATAAAGGAGCTTCAAAATGCCAAATATCACGACTGTAATATCTTCTGTTTTGAGATATATGTTTCCTCATAAAAGGGAATTTAACTTTTTTTCACTGCCCCACCCCAAATTGATTCACACTCCCCCCCGCCAAAAATGCGTATTTCTTGATATTTAAAGGAGGTTCCAAATACTAACTTTCACGTCTGTAACATCTTATCTTTTGAGATATAAGTATCCTCATACAAAGTAATCAACTCATTTTTCAACTAATTAACCCCCCTAACGTGGATTTTCAAAAGACAAAAGATTAAGTGCTTTTTTACTTTGAAAGAAAATTCCAAATAAAAATTTTCATGTTTGTAACGTCTTCAGTTTTTCAGATATAAGTATCCTCATGAAAGGAATTCAACTCCTTTTCCACTCCACCCCCGCTCGTTAAGTTGGTTTCCCCAACCACAAAATGCGTGCTTCTTTATTTTTAAAGAAGATTCCAAATACCAATTTCCATATCTGTAACCTTCAGTTTTGAGATATATGTTTCTCCAGAAAAAGAATTCATTTTTTAATTCCTTTCACACTCCCCACACAAGTGAATTTTCCAAAAACAAACAGGGCCCGTTTCTGTAAAAGAGCTTCCAAATACCAATTATCACTACTGTAACATCTTCAGCTTTTCAGAGTAAAAGGAATTCATCTCTGTTTTCATCCCCCCTATCAAGTCGATTTCCCCACTAAATGCGTCTCTCTTTATTTTTAAAGGAGATTCCAAATACCAGTTTTCACGTTTGTAACATATTAAAATTTTTTGGTATATATATTCATACAAATAATTCAACTAATTTTTCAATTCTTTCACCCCTTCCCCCCGTTAAGGATACGTGTTTCCTTACTTTGAAAGGAGATTCCAAATACCAATGTTCACGTACGCAACATGTTAAGTTTTTGAGATATACTGTAGATACGCCAATTTTAAAAATTCACACCCCTTTTCAGTTCCCCTTAAGCGGATTTTCCGAAAACAATATTCATGTTTTTTTTACTTTTATAGGAAATTCCAAAGTCCAGTTTCCAAATCTGTAATATTTTACGTGTCTGAGGTTATTTGCAGATATAGTCTTTTTTAAAATTCACCCCGTTTGTCAATCCCGTTCATCCCCTATTCATCGGATTATCCAAAAACACAAAAATACGTGTTTCTTTATTTTCAAAGGAGTGTCCAAATTTCAATTTTCATGTCTGTAACATCTTCAGTTTTTGAGATGTAAGTCTCCTCATAGAAGGTGTTCAGCCGCTTTCTCCCCTTTTTTCACCCCCCTTAATGGGATATTCCGAAGAACAAAAAATACATGTTTCTTTATTCTTAAAGGAGATTCCAAATACCAATTTTTACGTCCGTCAACTTTTAAGTTTTTGAGATATAGATATCCTCATTTTAAAAATTCATCCCTCTTTTCATCCCCTTAGGGACGGAATATCGAAAAATCCTCCCTTAGCGAGCACCTACATGTTAATATGTATGTATCCCCAAAATTTCATTTTTTATGTCCAGTAGTTTTGGCTCGGCGATAATGAATCAGTGAGTCAGTCAGTCAGGACAAGTTATTTTATATATATTGTTTAACTAGATTTTCTTAAATATTTTCAACGAACTTGGAAATTTATTGAACATTTCCCTTTATAAATTGTTCCAGTCCCTTACATCTCATCCTATAAATGAATATTTGCCCCAATCTGTCCTGAATTCCAACTTTATCTTCATATTATGATCTTTCGTGCATTTAAAAGCTCCACGCAAGCTTATTCTTCTACTTACGTCGTACCACGTCAACTCACTGCTGACAGCTCGCAACATACCACATAGTCGAGTATCTCAACTCCTTACTCCCAAGTCCTCCCAACTCAAAGTTTGCAACACTTTAGTAATGCTACTCTGCCGGAAATCACCCAGAATAAATCGTGCTGCTTTCCTTCGAATGTTTTTCAGTTCTCATATCAAGTGGTCCTGGTGAGGATTCCATACACTGGAGACATACTCAAACTGCGGTCTTGACAGAGACTAATATGCCCTCTCCTTAACATCCTTACTATAAACCAAACCAAACCCCATGGCATTACAGCCCTTGAAGGGCCTTGTCCTACCAAGCAAACGCTGCTCAGCCCGAAGGCCTGCAGATTACGAGGTGTCGTGTGGTCAGCACGACGAATCCTCTCGGCCTTTATTCGTGGCTTTCTAGACCTAACAACTTTACTGCAACCCGTAAATACCCTCATAACCATGTGAAGAGATCTGTCTGTAACAACCTCTTTAATATGATTACACCAATGAAGGTCATTCTCACTACTTGAAGGGGTTAAGTTTAAATCGACTTGTTGGTGATAACAACCTGTATCTGGAGCAGAGTGAGAAGAGATAAGCACGAGCCCATGTTTTGTTTCTCACGACCCGGGTAAAGGACGCGCAAGTAATGGCCAACAGCAGAGCAGACATTTATTACTCGCACAGTTGTGTACAGAGGAAACGGATCATTACTCCAAGCGGATCTGCGGACTTACTGCATGTACTAACTGGTTGGCCAGAAAGGAAAATATTTAACGTCTCGTATTCCTTAAAAGTACTTGTCACTAAAGTAGCCAGAATTTTTTCCATGATAAGGGGCAACGCGGACCTTGGAAACTGTAAGTAATTCTAGACTTAAAAAACACATTACATAAAGACGAAATCCTATGAGAATGGTTGTACCTTAGGATAGGCATTACTGGTTTGTTTAGAAACTACAACATTCGGTGTTGCCTAGTTTTGAGTCAATATTATAAATTTAACTTTTAGTCATACAATGCACGGTGTTGTTTTCTGTTCATGGGATGGTTGGTAAGTTCTGGAATAATCTAAAACTTTAGTTATAACTGATAGGTTCTCCAGTCTGCCGAAACTAATTTCAATAAATGAATTTGTACACTACCTGATATCAAAAACATATGGTACCAGAATTATACCAGAAAAAGCAACAATGAATTACTTTATTTGTTGTTTCCTTTTATGGTAGTTTTATTGATTTATTTATTCAAAATTAGTTTCGGCTGACTGAAAATGATGACTTCTGATATTACAAAATAGTGTAAAAGGACGCGTTTGGTACACATATATTTAATTTCTTTTATTGAATAAAGTATTGTACTGAATTTGAAATGAAAACGTAAAATAATGTAAGAAATTCTTCTCATCAACGATATTTCAATGTTATTGACATCCTCCAGGTACCATATTTACGTTGATGATATGCTGAACTTCAGTCATTCTAACTCATGAAACATAATGAATTGCCATCAATTGAGCTATAAAAAAACGGATTTAAAATCAACCCGGAAAAGACACAATCGTCATAATGGGACGGCAAAGAGCTTTAACACACTGTTATTGAAAGTGGGAACTTACCCTACGTTGTGTTACGAGACACCCAAGTTGCACTGAGCACAACAGTAAAATTCCTCATCTTATTTTACACAAATTTTTCTACATCCAATGGATAGAACCAGATAATTCCTCCCTCTAGCGCACACAAATTAACTTAATTAGCAATCTAATAAAGGTCCTGTTTGACTATTGCGATGCTGTGTATAGCAACCTCGACACACAATTAACCAGTAGACTACAAAAGGCTCATAATTCCTGCATTCTTTCATTTACGGCCTGAATCTTCTCAGTTCATGTTACCCCTGCAAATAAGAAGGCAACTTCCTGCCCTGTGTCTGCCGCACGTCTGCATCTCAGTAACCAAGTTATCAGGGGCGATCAAAAAGTTTCCGTTCGACGGCCGTACAGTCTTGAATCGGGATGTCAATGAGGCCAAATTGCCGCACTCATCCCACCGACACACCAGGTTGAATATCCCCGTGCGGTAAAACACCGTGTCCTGCTGCGTGACCGCCTGCTGTTCATCCTCTTCCGAAAGGACTCGTCGACCTTTCAAGGTCATTATGAGGGGACAGAGGACGTGTTAATCGCATGGGGTAGAAATCAGGACTGTAGGACGGATGCTCGGTTGTCTCCCACTTGACTTGTTGTACCTTCTGGCCTCCCAGATCGATGGGCGTCTTGTGTCAAAACGTGACTCGCACGAAACTTGGTGAACAATTCCACAATGGTGGTTTTCAACAGACCTGCTGCCCCATACAATTAATCTTTCGAAAGCCATGAACAGGATAACAGCACGTTGGTCCTGTTGGACGCATTTGGTAAAAACGTCGCCTTAGTTCACGTGGCCGTATTTAACGTACGACACGACTGCCTCACTAATACCTTTGATTCTTTGCCGGGGGATGGGGGGGGGGCGAAGTTCGCTCCCCCCGCGTGGCAATCTTCACTAATCTACTTTGCCTCCGACATGCTATTAATTTTTAAGGAGAAAAGAAATAGGAGGGAGGAGTGGGAAGTGATACAAGGAGTATCTGCCTGTCTCTATGTCAAACATGCTAACAAAGCCAGAGGAGTTAGTGTTGGGCAGATGGTGTTGAGGCCTGCTATTAAGGGTCAGGGAAAAACCACATAGGCGGAAAAGGAAATATCCTACATATAAAACTTGACACATTTTGATAGCACATGCAAGGATGTAGTTTCTGGATAGGCCCAGGTGATTGTGTTAAACTGAGAAAAAGGTATCATGCACCAGTCATGAGCCATATTATCTCCAGTCCAGTTTTCAGGGGATTAGTCCGTCTGGACACTGTCGTGACTAGAGCGGATTTTAACGGTTGCTGAGCCATGCTCCAATAGCCACCAGGGCCTACCGAACCACTCCGCCTCCTTGGGGTCCCTCGTACCCCGTCTGCGATCCTGGAAAATGAGGCCAAGCCCACCAAAGCGGGGCTTCCTGGATGGGAGTGGGACATGACACCGGGCCTCCTTCCTCTCTGCCTGCGCCATAGCCCGGTAAACAGGGAAACGGTGATGCCAGGCTGAATGGCCCCCACGCAGTTGGCACTCACCGGCTCCTCCTTAAATGCCTACATGTATAACCTAACAAATTTTGATAGCACATGCAAGGATGTGGTTGCTGGATATGTCCAGGTGTTTTTGTTAGTTGAGAAAAGGTGTCATGCACCAGCCATGATCATTAATATCGCCAGTCCAGTTATCAGGGGATGAGAGCATCAGTCCGTCAGGGCACTTAGGTGACTAGCGCGGACCATGCCGGTTGCGGAACCATGTGTCGATAGCCACTAGGGCCCGCCGCCGCACCGCTCCGCTCCCCTGGGGTCCCTCGTACTCAGTCTCGGATCCCGGAGAATGAGGCCAAGCCCACCAAGGCGGAGGCCTCCTGGACGGGGTGGAACATGACGCCGGGCCTCCTTCCTTTCTGCCCGCGCTATGACCCGGTAAACAGGACAACTGCGTTGAGAGGCCGGGTGGCCCCCGGCGCAGGCCGTGTAGTGGTGATTACTCCCACAATGGTTTCAGCTCACTAAAAGCCCACAGCTATCCTAACGGTGGCCCCACCTCAGGCAGCGGTGGTCACAACGAGAGGACGTACGTGCTTCCCGCTGACTAATTCTCCTCACCAGGCTATTTGTAATTTCCAAGTACTAGTCAGGCCACCTGTAGTTGTTGGTACAAACAGGAAAGAGCAGCATTTGCCTGTGCCAGAGCACTTCTCAGCGCACGGCATATTGTGTACTATGTACACAAACACAGCATTGTCCACCAGCGATTCTCAGCGCTACTTTTCAAGTGTGTTTCAGGCACCCAAGGAGACGATGGCGGACAACGACTGTTAAAGAATATCTTTGCCTGCATATCAGTGCTTACATACCCGCATCGGTGCTGCGCTACGGCGCATGCCCGCTGCAGCAACGCCCTCAAAAGGAAACGTCTTGATCACGCCTTATACTACTTCACGTTAGGCGCAGCGTGGGTCTGGAACTCCATACCTGACGCCCGGCTCCTCATTAATATGAGAAATATTTAATACCTTTTAAGTTAAAATTAGTATTAAGATTTAGTGGCGTAGATACGACTTTTCCTTGGATTAATAATAATAATAATAATAATAATAATAATAATAATAATAATAATACATATTTTAAAAGTGCAATGGTGTATTTAAATGCAATTTACGGTGTTATGAATAGAAATAATAGTAATACTATTTTAAACGGACATTTAGGTAAATTGATGGTTTCAGTTTATTTTACTTTCGTAAAAATAATACAGTCAAATCTCGATATCTCGAACCTTCCTTACTCGAATTTTCAGTATCTCGAAGTAACTTAAATTTCCTGGACGTTTGTCCTATTCTTCACGTGCATTTATTTCTCTATTACTCGAAATTCGGTTACACGAATTTCTCGATTACTCGAAGCAAACATTTCCTACTTTGAAGCAAAAATAACCTGTAAGTCGAATTTTGTGCAACAAAACTATGCAAACCGCCATTTGTGGTGTGTGAGGAACAGTTAACAAGTAAGGAAAAGGTTACAGTGACGCTGGATTGCTAATAGGACGGGAACCGATAAACTAAAAGTTGTAGTGACTGGAAAATCCGCGAAGCCTCGCTGTTTCTCGGATGTGAGTTAATTACCGATCACGTACTAAAGCAACCCCCAAAGTCGCGAATGGCAAGCTCCATTCATAAATCCCGGCGGCGAAGTGTTGATTACAAGTTTCAACGTGAAGGGAGGAAAGGTTAAAAAAAAAAGAAGAAGAGACTAACGGATGTTTATCAAAAGGTGATGACCGAGGTATGATTCTTGTTTCTCTACTGTATGTACTGTATCGATAACACGAAATAAAATTTAATTCCCGAGGTGATTACAGATATCGAGATTCCATTTTTTTTTGCTAGGGGCTTTACGTCGCACCGACACAGATAGGTCTTATGGCGACGATGGGATAGGAAAGGCCTAGGAGTTGGAGGGAAGCGACCGTGGCCTTAATTAAGGTACAGCCCCAGCATTTGCCTGGTGTGAAAATGGTAAACCACGGAAAACCACTTTCAGGGCTGCCGATAGGGGGATTCGAACCTACTATCTCCCGGATGCAAGCTCACAGCCGCGCGCCTCTACGCGCACGGCCAACTCGCCCGGTCGAGATTCCATTATAAATGTATCTATGTGTAAGCATGAGTACAAGTCTCATGGGAGGGATATATCCCGCTTTACCCCTCCCTTATCTACGCCACGCTTATATATTATATAATGGCATGTGTCCTCCGAAGAGTCCTGGTGCAGTTGACACCGTATAGAGGACCTGCGCGTCTGTGAGAATGCGGCCCAACCTAAGATGAAGACGGAACACACACCCAGCACCCAAGCTATTGGAATTAAGCAAAGAAGGCTAAAATCCCTGACCCGCCCAGGAATGGACTCGGAATCCCTAGACAAAAGTCCAGCACGCTAACCATTTAGCCATGGAGCTGGACTTAACGACTGGTATCAAATTCCAAATACAGTTGCAAATTATTTGATAGATTAGGTTTAAACAATAAAAAAACCGGTAATTATCCACACAGAGCGTACAATGAACTTCTCCTTAATTTTGAAATAGAAAGCTTGGAACTGAGGAGCAAAAATAAAAACAGGAAGTTTGTGTACAAAAATGTAAATTCTATTATTGACAAACCTGAATTTGTATGCCTCTTGAGCTTCCAAGTGTCCCGCTTTAATGCGATGACAAATGTAACTTTGCATAATAAAAATGTCAGAACAACCGCTCGCAAAAATTCTCCACTCTACAACAGTGCAGTTCGGAAAAATAATCCTTTAGACTCCCGTGTACCTCTAGACCTGTTTTTACAACAATTAACCATCTCCGTGAAAACTCTCTAATTTTGTAATGCTGATTTGTGCCACAAAATGTATTATAAACATTCTACATTAAGCCCTATCCCTTAAATGTAACTATAAGTGTTAGAACTAGAACAAAATAATATTTTAGATACCAAATTACGAGTTTTATTAATTTACTCCTTCTTTTAAGGATTAAAGTAGATTAGATGTAAAATACTGTTCATTTCTCATTGTAAATATAATATTAGAATAGTTCAGATATTAGGCTATCAGACTAGTTTAGATACGAAATTGTTTTTTCTACTTGTTTCATGCAAGGTGTAACGTTTCAAACCCCGTTACAAGATGATGCCTGTATTATTATTATCATTATTATTATTATTATTATTATTATTATTATATCTGTAATATTATTGTGTCTGCATTGTTATTACTATTATTGTAACTATTATTTTTACTCAATACAATTTTGTAATGATTATCGCTGCTTGATTGTAGTTCATTTGTTGTGTATGTATGTGTGGATTAACAATAAGGACATGTAAAGTGAGAGTTGCCGCATGATATCAGATGTGGATGTATTGTGTGAAATAACTTTTGACATTACAACATTGAGCAATACTGCTAGCGTAACTGTCGCGTCATCGCTCTGTCATTGTGTGCATTTAGGGATGAGCTCATTTTTAGGATATACCTACAGCCGCTTTAGGCCTTTTTACAAAAACCTACAACACTTTCAGTTGGGTAGGCGTGACATCATTCTTATTTTTGGAGATTGCGTATGTGTGTCAACTAATGGCTATATAAGCTAGGTGTATATTATAGCGTCAGTCATGTGGAAGGTGAGATCTTAGTCAGTCAGTTGAGTTGGAGGGAGAGGCTTACCATGAAGTGTTGTAGTCATATGGATGGAGAGACTTGCCAAGGAGTGTTGTACTGAGATGGAAGTGAGGAGTTGAATGGAGAGACTTGCCATGAAGTCAGTTAGATACAGAGCCCTGCCATACGGAGTACCAATGAGATGGTAGTAGTCAGTAATCTGGATGTAGAAACAGCAATTACATGGATACTTAGTCGCCAGTCACCATATGGATTAAATGTTTGGAGTGTGAATCTAATTTCAAGCCATGCAATATCTCGTCAGTGAAACAAAAGGAATACATCACCAAATTAGGCTTGAGATACCTACAGGATACCAATTCAAAGGAATACGTCGTAATAACACTCAAAGTGTTGAAGGTACTGTTCGTGAACTAGTGACCGATAAATTTCTTGTACAATTTTTAAATGTCCGGTCAAGAGGAATTCAAATTTAATGCCTAGTTTCTTTCAGTTCTAATGTCATAATTTTATATTCTCATCTGCTCTATCGCAGCAAGCCTTAGTATTTTTGACGTAATTTAAGAATATATTTTGTTCAATTATCAAATTAATTAATCGTTTTATTTCAATGGTAGAATTAGATAACCACAAATTTAATGGGGAAACCGAGCGCCAATATCCTTTTCCCAGAAACTATATGGTTTGTTGTCAAAAGTAAGGTTATTACCCCACACCCTAGAGATATTCAAGACTCTCATTCTGTTATTGAAGCATTAAGTTGCAGCTGGTGCCCATCAAATAGTGTATGTGTAAGTAATAATGTAAGGACTAAATGTGAGCACATAGTCCGACAATTGAGTATCTTATTTAATGAATATTATGTTAATATTTTTCATTATAGTTCAGAAATTCAATTTTATGTTTTTAAATGTGTGTAAGTGAGCGGAATAGTTAAAAAGTGTCACCGCGACGTGGGTCCCGGATTAATTCAGAACGTGTTCTGAATGACAGCATACAAAAGGTAGATTTTGGGAAGAGTATGCATACATAAGCCAGCGGAATTATAACCGGTAAATGACAGGAGTGTAATTTTGTGGTACATATGAGTATTTTGGGGGTATGTCAAGGGATTTGAAAAGGGAAATCAATTTGAGATCGCGTACTATTACTAGTGTACCGAAGATGGACAATGAAGGCAATAGCAAGTCACGTCACGAAGAGGCTGTTGCTTCTTGGAACATCCACGGTGAGGTTGAAAATTGGGAGCAGGTGAATACGGTGGGAGTTTCTGAAGCGAGTCGGGAAAGTGCAGAAATTGAGAAGCACACTGAAACTCAAAAGGAAGTCCCAGGCGTGAGGGACCTAATTACGATCGCCGAATCTACTCTACATATTCCTACCTTGTTTACTGCTGCTCGCTTCTACTTCCTTCTCGCCGCACCATGCACCTCACTCACCTGTCGTCTACTTGACTGATTACGTCATCTTCGCTGCACTTCACTGTGCTTGTGCGCTGTGTAACCACGTGACATTATGTTTCTAGAACTCACTGGCTTGTAGCCTGCGTTCTTTTTCTGGAATCTTCCTTTCTACTATATATTGCTCTCTCCGCCTTTCCACCGTTGAGTCGGGCTTCGTGGCGGAGTGGTGGACCATACACTAATACAGTACTTATTGTATCATGTCAAATTCATCTGGACTCTATCCACAGAGACTTGGTGAGCAAGACTTATAATATTTATCTGCATTTGGACTCTAAACTTTCATTCGGGCTATTGCCTGCTGTAATACTTTCTTCTGTCGAGTGGTTATGCTTTCCTTTAAAACTCATAACTTAGACTGCTTTTATTCACGCACTGCGCTACGGACGATTGTAAATTATTTTCAGATGTCATCCTAGATCTATGCTATTACTAAACTACAGGAATACCCGGTGAAGAAAATACTTTCCCCGTCCTAATACTCATCCTACTTCCCTTCCCCCTCCCTTTCATGCTTTTTCTCTTTCAGGGTTCAGTTTCAATGTATATTGTACACTTCCAATTTATTCAACAGGCTTTCCTTTTATCTACCATTGGATAATTATTTGTAAATGTGGCACACCTTTTGGATTTCTCTTCTACTTGCAATTATTTATCTTGTTAAATTATGGTTGTTAAATATATATTTTATTTCGCATTGTTATTTTGGTGATCTTCTATTGGCCTAGCTTCTTCCTTACTGCGCGATTTTCCTTGATTTATACTACTCCTCATCATCATTTATTATTATTCTTATTCTAGTACGCTGAGCTCTCTACTGTATCGCCATATATCTTTGCATATTCCTCTGCGTACTTCTGATTGTTTATCGTTACTTGTACTTTTGTCTAAACACGCTACCACCCCGACTGTTATGGTAGCGCTATATTATAGTATGATAGCTGAGGTCCTCCCTCACTACAACCTACATCTTCTTATTTTGCAGTTGGCCAAAATGACCGAGCTCAGGGAACGAATGTTTAGTAGAAAACGGATTGAAGAATTAATTGATAGGAGTAATGAATATTTTAATAAACATATTAACTCTCTAAGTAGCAAAATGGAACAAGTAATTAGTAGAAATAACGAAAATTTTAATAAACAGACTAACAGTAACAAGAAAAAATTAACTGATAGTAGGAACAGTGCAATCATTAGTAATATAGGTACTAAGATATTAGAATTAAATGATCATACATCTAAGTTAGAAAGTCAAATGAAGAGTGTGTAGACTGGGAGGTGAAATGGAGTTGAGTCGGAGCAATCTTCGTACTCAAACCGAAAAAGTGAAGGAGACAGGTACAGAGAACCGTAACAACGTCCTGCAGATAGATAATAAAATTTCTCATAATCGGGAAGAAATTCATGAGGTGGTCGAGAAAAGATTGGACAAGATTTACAATGCAGTTAGGGAAGATACGAGAGAACATGTTAGTGAAATCGGACAAAAATGAAAGCATACTTGGGGATGTCAATGAACTACGGAACAAGCAGGAAACGCTATCACATTAGGTGACGGAGGAAGAAGAAAAATTACAGGAAGAATGGGAATAGTGAATGAGAATGCTGAGAAAGTGTCGGAGGAAGAAGTTTTGAATTGCCAGAGTGTGGAATGGCAAGAATTTAGAGGTCGGACGGCGGGAGAGGTGAGAGTAGTGAGTTGTATTTTCAGCAGGATCAGGACTTACCTGTGTTTTCTGGAAAACAGTTAAGTCCTATGCAATTTGTAAAACTAGTTGAAAAAAGATTTGCAAGTAAGTTGAGGAATAATATTATTGAATGGGAATACGTGTTAGAGATCTTGTCGAATGTTGTTATTGGCGAAAGTAGAATATGGTTTCGTGTGTACTGGAATAATATGTCTAATTTAGGAGAATTTAAAGAGAAGTTCGTCGACAGGTTTTGGAATTAGAATGTACAAGGGCGCGAGAGAGAACGCATGATGTGTGGTAAAACCTGAGCAGTAGAGAGAGGGGGATAATTGTCAGACAAGTATCAGAGGAGAGGTAGTAATCATGAACAACAGAGGACTGATAGTAATGTCGATGGTGATAGGGGTCAGCAGAGTAACCGGAGACAATCCGAAAATGGGAGGCGTATGAATCTGAGTTATCAGAGAGATAATGATAGGCCAAATATGAATGCTATTCGGGAGTCGTATCGAGCCAGAGTATTTTAAACGTACAGGGGAAGTAGGTTACGTGGACAGGCCAAAGGTAGAAGTTGAACAGGTAAGTAGTGTAAATAAATGTGTAGTGACAGTAGATGGAAGAGTACAGTGTGATTGAGATCTAAGTAATGTTTAGTGAGATATTTAAGCAATGACGTAGTCATAGATAATGAAGTAATTAATAGTAGTAGTAAGACGTAAGAAGTGATCTGTTCAGTGATGAAAGTACTTATAACACTGAGAATAGAAGTAGTGAGGTAGTAACTCCGACGATAGAAATTATGATATGGAGAAGAAAAGTGAAAGTTCTATTAGATATTATAACAGCCGTTGGTAATAAGTCACAGTGAGTCAATAAAATGATAGCGGTGCCAATCACGATTGAAGATAACTGTAATTTTCAGCCATGCCTTATTGTACCTAATCTTGTGTATTCAGTATTTTAGGAGCTGACTGGGTTACAACTCATGGGGGTAGCATGGACTTTGATTTGGGTAGTGTTTGTTATTATTACTATTATTGTGAGCCGTACCCTGACGGCCCATATGAGAGATCAAGTAACATATTTGCCGTATTAAATAGTTATATAAAAGTGGATATCAGTCAGGCATTGGAAAAGTAGCAGATTACTGAACAGTTGAGACCGGAAGTCGATGGAGACGTAATGTCGCTGTATGTTGCGCGAAGCTTGCTTGCAACCGTGGGAAATGTTCAGCTTTACTAGGAGTTAGCACATCTCGGCACGTGTAGAATTCGTTGACCACGAGGAGTGTTCAGCGAATTAGGAAGCAAGAGTGTGGCTAAAATGAATTCAGGACCGCGCAGAATTAAAATCCCAGGTTAACCAACATGGATATCTGTGCGAAGAGTACATCAATGAAGAAGAGTCAGTTCTGTTATTTGATGGTCTTCCACAGGTCTGAGAGTAAGAAATAATAAGGGATACGTTATAGCAATTATCTGAGTCGTTCTTAAGTCATCAGTAGCATAAGTGGGCAGTTCGGCCGCCTCCTCCACCTCGGGCCCTCCTCAGAGGCCCCCTCCAACCGCGGGAAATTTGAATTTTGTCGGGAGATTTGAATTTGTAAACAAAGCCACGTGCTTTTTGACAGCTCTCATCCGCCATCTTTAAACAACAACGCATCGCTAACCTCATTGCTGCCATCTTGACGGGGCAAAAACTAAGTGCTGCCATCTTTACGGCACTAAACCCCACGGGCGGAAATTTAAATCTTAGCGCCAGATTTGAATTTGTAAACAAGGCCACGTGATTTTGACAGCTGTCATCCGCCATCTTGCATCGCTAACCTCAGCGCTTCCCTCTTTACGGCACTATCTTCGAAATGTGATGGCGGCGATTTCCACGTGCTCTTGTTTGGAAAAAAACCACGTGCTTTTTAACAGCTGACAGCGGCCATCTTTAATCAACAGAGCATCGTGTTGCCATGTTTAGCTACTGCCTTTAAAATGTGGTGCCGGGCAATTTGAAAAATTCTACGCCCCTTTTTACAGCTGCCATCCGCCATCTTGCATCGCTAACCTCAGTGCTGACATCTTGACGGCACAAAACCTCAACAACAACAACAACAACAACGCATCGCTAACCTCAGTGTTGCAACCTTAACGGCAGTAAACCTTATAGGCACATGGTGGCGGTTAATTTTAAAAATTCCACGTGCTTTTTTGACAGCTGACATCTGCCATCTTGAATCGCTAACCTCAGTGTTGCCCTCTTTATGACACTACATTTGAAATGTGGTGGCGGTAATTTCCACGTGCTTTTTGACAGCTGACAGCAGACATCTTTAATCATAAGAGGACCGTGCTGCTACCTTTAGCTACTACCTTTGAAATGTGGTGGCGTCAATTTAAAATTGTATGTGCGTTTTGACAAGCTGCCATCTTTAGTCAACCGAGCAACGTGCCGCCATCTTTAGCTTCTACTTTTGAAATGTGGTGGCGGGTAATTTGAAAAATTCCATTAGCTATCATCATTAAACGGTAAAACTTAAGTGCATTCGCGAACCTAATCTCTCATCTACCATCTTGAAAGAGACTGTCCTTGGTTTACAACAAGATGCCCTTTCCGACGCTGATTAGCGCTTAGAGGCTACTACACAATGGGCGGCGGCTGTTATAGCCTCTTCCTCTTCTACCTTCTCCGCCTCCTCTATCTCATCTTCCTCCTCTGTCAAGGCATAGCTTTATCGAGCATGCATTGCCAAGGCATAAGTGTGCAGCGATAACATAATTGTACATGTTTAGACTTGCGGATTACAAAAGAAGTGATTGAAACATAACAAGAAAAGAATCGAACACTGTACTTGATGTTGTTAACTTCAACATATAATTAGAACATTGATTGATGTGTTCAGAACTCTAAATAAGAGATGAAGACTAAAATAGAACACGCATTTGTTTAGAACATGTCAGGGGATACCTTTGTTCTAAGAAGATCAGATTACGAAAGAAGTGATTGAAACATAACAAGACTAGAATCGAACACTGTACTCGATGTCGTTAACTTCAACACGTGATCAGAAAATTGATTGATGTGTTTAGAACACGATACACGATACAACATATCTAGGGATACCTTTCTTCTAAGAGAAGAAAAATAAGGCCTGAATTCTGAACAGCTTGCGCGAAATAGCGGTAGTTATAACCTCCTTCTCCTCTAACTGCTCTGTTAAGGTATAGCACTATCAAGCATACAACGCGATCTTATGCATAAGGCAGTGCACATAGCGCGTAGCTGCAGCGATACATGTTTAGACTTGAACACATACTGCTGTTTAAAACATATTACAACGATAATCGCATACTATAATTCGATGTTGTAGAACACTGCATTTCAAGACTAGAATCGAACACTGTTTAGGAAAAAAATCCTTCTCAACATACTTACTAAGCTGCTCATTCTCCTCCTCTGTCAAAGCACATCTCTATTGAACATGCATTTCAAAAGCAAGAGTGTACACGTGCTGTAGTAATAACATCATTGTGCATGTTTAGACTTGAAAACATACTACCGTTCAAAAACATATAACTAGAATCACATACAATAGTTCGATATTGTAGAACACTGCATTGCAAGACTAGAATCCAACACTGTTCAGAAAAAAATACTCTTCTCAACATACTTACTGAGCTGCTCTTCTAAGACGATAACATACTTACGAATCTGCTGAACACTTTCTTTCTTGACATACTTCTTCTTCTTCTTCTTCTTCTTCTTCTTCTTCTTCTTCTTCTTCTTCTTCTTCGAGTATTTAAGGGGAAGGAGCGGGAAGAGTGCAAGGTAATACATAATCTAAAATTAAAGAATATGCCAATTCTACATTATTTATTTGCATCTTGTATGTACAAGATTTATCTTGAATTATTTTACCGTAGTGATGTTTGTGTACTTCCTCCTTCTCGACGCAATTCTTGTATGTTCAAGTTTTATCTTACAATGAATAATGCAATTCTGCTAATTTTCATATGTACAAGTTTAAACTTAAATTATTCCCTGTACTCCGCTCTTAGCGTACCTCTCCCTTCTATCTATCTTTATACTGTACAATATGTACAGTAAATTGTGATGTAAGACAGCTTAGCGTATATATTACAAAGTACATAACTCCAGCATAATATTGACGCACACACCCACACACACACACTCACACACGCATCTGCTTTATGTGAAGTAGTACCTATCAATACTATTATGTACCCTGGCTAGAGTGTTGGTAGAATTTGCAATGACAAATCGTTTGTAGTCTTGATTATTAAGGGCTACCGTATTAATTAAATGAGTGTACAACTGATGATTCTTGCTTCTAATAACAGCCATTTTCTTATGTAAAATAGGTGGATTACTATTAACACAATTTTTATAATTTTCTAAACTTAGCTCATTCTGAACTACTTTCTTTTTAATTCCTTTCAATCTCTTTATTTTTAGTTAATTAAGAGCATTATGCAGTATGATTTGGATTTAGTGCCTACAAATGAATCGATAATATTTCCAGCACATTCGTCTTTCATTTTACCTAGAACATTTTTGTTTACTAGTGACAGATCATAATTATTATTTTTAGGATAGTTACTAGTATCAAACCTACCTAAGTCTGGCTTTATATTATTGTAATAGTCATCAGTTTCGATTTGTTAAATAAACGAATCGGTATATGTGTAGAGCAATTGCGCATTATGAGCGTACTATTTCATCATAAAATCGTAATGGAATTCATACATCAGTGTTTTAGCTAATTCAAGTACAGCAAAGCCAACGTAGGTAGGTTTGCCGTACGTAAACTTAACACGATTAATCTGCATAAAAACTAAATTTTCATGTATAATAGTACAGCTATGGAAATTCGTTTTACTTATTAAACAGTTAGCACTGTACCTTTGCTTAATATTTTCCCAGTTTTTAATCAATTTTTATCAACGCGTTTGTCAACATTTTCCATAGTCTTACCAGACACACTGTTCTTCATGAGCTTATAGAAATCTTTCTCAAACTCGTTAACTGCACTTCTTCTCAAATCATTGTTGAGATCGATACATGGTTTTAGCCACGGTGACTGATTGAATTTTAGTACGCGATGAATTTTGGTTAACTTCAAACCATGATGAAAACACTGTTTTAAATTCCGAGCCAGAGCAAAGTGTAGCTTACACTGAAGTCCAAGTCTCATCCATGGCTGTGACAATAGGGAAGCTGCTGGGGTATGGGTGGTGCTGAATAATGACATTCAGAGCACAACCAGTGTGTCTGAGTTTCATGAAAGTTGTTGCTCATAGGGTTAGTTGTGCTACAATAGCACTGTCTGGCCCAGTGAGGAAAGCAATGGCAAACTACCTCACTCCTCATCTTGCCTAGTACGCCTCATATTGGTACTGCCATTGGTTTTTGTGGTTTCCCTATAACTGCATAGCCTTTGGTGATGCTATTTGAGGATCCAACCATCCTCTGGGCTGATGACCTAACAGACAGACAATGAATGACATTTTTATATTTGTCACACAAATGAGCAATTAGCATCTTTGTTGTTGATGTGATATACGGAGACTTCATATTTTCAGGGCAGAACGGTAAGTTATTATGAGAAGTGTGTAACTCCTTAGTCAACATGAAGGAAACTGTTATTAGCTTCATCGTCTAGGGTGTGCAGCTGTAAATAGTCAATTTCGCAATGCGTTAGCCAGCGTAAGCTATTTAATGGTAGATGCTGACTCATCGCCCACGCATACTGATTGATAGCATCGACATAAACAATATACTGAGATTCCTGACTAGCGTCAAAACTCAGCATTTACTTATTATTTGCCTTAGAATACCGCCCAATACACTGAATTAGACCACCTCGAATAGACGATTTTATAAAGTGCACCATATCGATATCTGTAAGCAGTTCCAAATTCTCTTGCGTGTATTTTAACATAGCATCCCAACTTAACACATTGCGGACCGATCCAAGAAAACTCGTGTTAGCCTGGCCGAGCGTTGCGGACCGGTCCCGAGTTATCTCGTGTTTGCAGCAGACTGAAGTTTAGTGCTATCTCTTGAGATATACCGGAACTATTTGGAGGTTAATGGTGCTAGAACTCTTGTGTATGGTTCTACACAATCGATAGTCGCATTTCTTTTCGATCATTCTTCATATCATAGCTTTTCATTGCATTTCCTGACAACATGTTTACAAAGTTTGAAGAGCCATACAAGATGCCAGCGCTCGGGGATCTCACGTGTTTAGACAGGGATGAAGTTATTCGTGAATTATGTGCTGGTACAGGCTCCGAATGCCCAAATGCTGCTGAATATTTAGAGCTCAATGATGAAATATATGCTAAGGGAAATGTTTCAAGTGATGACTGGGAGATAGCCTTATCTTCAAGGTGTGGAACTCACGTGGCGCAGAACGAGTCTGATAATTGTGTCACGGGTATAAATATTGTAAATATTGTAAATAATACAATGTTTTCTGACAACTGGGTTATGGACAACAGTGAATCTAGGTTAGAGAACATTGAAGGTGCTCCTGGTATAAAGGTATGGCCTAATGAATCTGGAAACATAGGACAAGTAGTAGGACTTATGTTTGGTTAGGATTTCTTCATTATGTGGCTGAGCAGACAAAGGTATACTATGAGCAGAATTCATGTTCTCATAACGCATCCCGTAAAACACTAAAGTGGAGTAATGTCCCTAGCACGGAAATTAAAAAAATTCCTTTGTGTATATTGATAGAGCAGGTGAAGAAATCGTGTCTGAAAGATTACTGGCCAACTGATCTTCTAATAGAAAACCCCATATTTCGGAAAACTATGAGCCGAAATACAGTAGATTTCAGCAAATACTTACCTACCTGCATTTCAACTACTATTCACGAAGCCCTCCAGAATAAAACACTGCAGTCCTTCAAAGGCTTGTGAAGTTCTGGCAGTTTATTTGAATGCATGCACTCCAATTTGGAGGTAGTTAGAAAGGGGCCGGGAACTGGGCTGTGCAAGGGGTGAAGGGCACCCGGTCTGCAATGTGTTAACCCAGGTGCTGTAAAATACTGACATGGATCAAGGCGGTAGGTCTTTTTGCATACACATCGAAAGTTTTCGAAAACTTCAGCTAACAAAAGTACATCCGTCTTTAAATATAAGTCAGAGTATTCGCCTAGCGTTTGAATGTGGAGCTGCTCCCAGATACGTTGTGCATGTAAATGGTCATCATAACTAATATCAGCTGAATTCAGGGAGGTGTAAAAAGATTGTTTTGCTGGTAAGACACGTTCTTCGAGGCGTTCTATGCAGTCAAGATATTTGTAACAGAAGACACCCTTACGCCGAATTAAATTAAAATGCTCTTCTTCAGGAAAATCACGTTAAAATTTCTGTAAATTTTTCTGGTAAATAAACGAATCGGTGTATGTGTAGAGTAATTGCGCATTATGAGCGTACTACTTCATCATAAAATCGTAATAGAATTCAAAGTTTATCAAGGCTACTCGCCATAAAGCGAAACGAGTCAAGAAATCTCAGTTTTATAGTATGCTCCTCAACTACTTTTATACACTTTGTAAATGCAATATAACGCTCTTTGTTCTGAGGGATTATATCAATTTTTTCATCTGAAGTCCCAAATTGTGAAATAACAAAATGTGAGTTGTAACCAGGTAAATTATGAAAAATTACTGGAATAAATTTTGGAACTCTGTACTTGTAACCGTCCAGGCTTCTCCAGCCCTACTAATTTAATATAATATCATTTAAAGCGATATCATTTGATATCAGGTTTATCCGCCATCGGCAATTATTCATAATAACATATTTATTCAACATCAATCATTTGTAATCAAGGCTTTTTGGAATCATATTGCATATATGATAACATCGTTTTATTATTTAATTTATTATATTATGTAGGATAGGAATTCATTATGTTGTAAATACGGTCAATATGTTGAGACATAGTTGTTTTCATTTCATCTCATATTTGTGTATACGGAGGGTTATTCTTGAAGCTGGGGATTTTGCGTGACTCATGGGTTTGGCGAAGGCAGTAAACAGCGACCCGCGCGCGAGGCGTGCATACCAGTAGAGTACATCATCGCCACGCCTACTGGACTCGACGAGAAAGAAGAGAAGGAGAGATGATAATGCGATCTACGAATCAGATGTTTCGTTATATAGAGATCTGAGATTAAGCTGTTACCTAGAGTGGGGGAGCCCGGTGATATTATCAAGTGCGGAGCGAGATACTTACGGATACTCCATCACTTCTACTTCTACTGTGAACATCTACTTTGAACGAAGTTATTTGATTTTTGAAACAGTGTGTGGTCGCAATGCGACATAGTTATTTTTGTACAATGTGTTATCGCTTCGATACAGTACTTAGGTGCGGTAATGTTATCGGATCTGCGTGAGACGAAACAAGCTTACGGCTTGTGTTATTTTCAGTAAATATTCTGGACGAAGAACTATGTTTAGTTCAAGTCTACGGAATTTGGTACAAGTCTGTACCGTATAAATAGTATAGCTCAGTTGGATTGAGATTTCTACTAATATTGAAAAATTCATATCTCTGAATTTTCTCCTCATACGATCAAAGCTGATCAGTTTTTTCAAGTATAGGGCCAATGTCTAATTTAAAGACTAGACAAGTAGGGAGTGCTAGTCCAGATAGCCCGTACCATATCAGAGAAGGAAGGAAGGGTGCCCATGGAGCAAATTCTACATCGAGAAGAAGAGAACGAGTAACCACGGAAACCAGATGACTTCAACGGAAGCTGCAATTGGTGAGCTTCAATTAGATAAAGCAAGCAATTAGTACATTCAGTAAAGTAAATTCTAAATTCCTCCACGCTTTAAGGAAACTTTTCCGATTCATCTCATTTTTTGTATAATAAATTCATTTGTATTTTATATTGCGTTAATTTTCTTTCCTAAGCGATACTTAATGGTTAATTATTTAAAATCCTACCCCTGTGATTTAAGTATAAGTCTATTCTAGTAAATTTAAATTTTGGTTTACAGTTTTGTTTAAAACTGTAACCCTGGCGCCCAAACATCACATAGAGAAATGGGAAACCATTGAATGTTAATAGTTTCTATTTGCGTGGCAATTTGCGGGCAAGCCACAAATAGTTTATTTGATATTCATGTGTCCCAAGATAATAACTTTCATCTCCCTAAGTGTTTTGATGAGGGGTAGAACAGTTACATTTGGCGCCCAACGTGGGGCTCGAAAACCATTAAGTATTCGTGGAAAGAATGCAGTAAAGTAGAGTCTGTGTTTGTGGGGGTTAAGTGAGTGTCCATATAATTTGTATGTGCGATTCTGGGGGAATCATGGCTGCACAAGGTGAAAAGGACATGGAATTACGTAGCGGAAACTTAGTAAAGGGAGGCGAGACACTGAATTCTAGGAATGTTGTTGATGAAAGCATTGAAGTAGATAAATCGGTAGAGAGTGGTGGGAGCATGGAAAATAGCACAGAATCTGATGTAGCTAGGATGGAGGGCGAGAAAGAAAGTAGTACGAATAGTGATAAGAATATTCAACAACTGTTTGTGATGATGCAAGGGATATTAGAGCAAACGAAAGGGGAAAAAAATTAGTAAAGAAACTAATGAACTTAGGAAGGAAACGAATGAAATCAGGAAGGAAGTAGAGAAAACGCAGACAGAGATTAAAGAAAATAGAAAGGAGATAGAACAGGCGAAAACCGAAATTAGCAGAGAAGTGAATGCTAGGATGGATGCTTTAAATCATAGATTAGATGAATCACTAGAGCAGCGGAAACGTTTTGAGAATCAGTTAGCGGAACAGGAGATGAGACGTAGCCAACATGAGAAAGTGGCAGAAAGTAAGTTAACTGAACATAGGAGCGAGGTAGACCAGCAGATCCCAGCAATTAATTGTAAAATGCAGGAACAAGTAGGAGAAGTTAGTAAAGTTAGAGAAGAAGTACAACAACAATACGATGATCTGTGTGGTAAGGTAGAGATTAATGCTAAAATATGTATTGAAAAGTTTAAGAAAGCAGAGGAATATGCGGTTGAAATTAAAGCTACCAAGGAAAGACAGGAACAAATTGCGAATGACGTGAAAAGAATTAATGAACGTATTGAAAGGTCGGAGGCACAAATACGTAAAGAAATCAGAGAAATGCAAGGTAAAATAGGAATTCAGTGCCATGGTACAAATTTCATATGTGAAACAGAATTACCTAAATTTAATGGGAGGCAGACAAACCCTTTAGAATTTTTGTACACTGCTAAGAAACGGTTTGAAAAGCGAATAGAAGAAGGAATCATTGAATGGGAAGAAGCGTTAGAAATAATTGGTAAAGCTTTTATTGGGGAAACGAAATCATGGTTTACGGTGTATAAGAGCAGCATGACCAGTATGGTGGAATTCCAGAAATATTTCACGGAAAAATTTTGGAGTGAAGCTATACAAAGCAGGGAAAGAGAACGCATTGTCTTTGGGAAATTTAGGCCACACATGGGAGTTTCTATGACAGAGTATTTTCTGGCCCACGTTATGATTTGTAAAAACGTAGATGGGATGTCAGCGGAGAGAGATATTGTGAAGTTATTACTCAGACATTTTCCCAACAAAATCCGCGAAGCTAGCTGTATGCAACAGATAGAGCCTATTCAGGGAATGGAAAGATTGCTAGCAAGTTTCGATGTGTTAGGAAATAGTAATAGTACACGAGGGCACACAAACTATCAGACACCACCCAGAAGACAAAAACACAATCACCGTGGTCAGTTTCAACCGAGACAACAACCTGTAGGTAATCAGTCACACCAGCAAAATAGGAATGTTCAGAGGGAACGCAATGTAGAGGAAGGTACAAGCCGAAATCAGGATACAAGGAGACAAAGTAATTTAAACTGATAGTAGACGGTAATGGGAGATCAGATTATCAGTCTTCAGTACATGTTGCGAGAAATTGTGTAATGACGCACATGGATTATGATCTCGATGTTAGAGATGAGTTATTACGGGAGGTGGAAGTGAATTAAGTCGAAGTTGATAGTAAAAGTGAGAACCCCGTTGTTACGATCGTTATATGGAGGGCGCAGTATCAGGCTTTATTGGATTCAGGCAGTCAAAGATCATGTGTAAGTTTGAAGTGGTATGAGGACAAAAAGGAGGAGAATATTGAGATTGAAGAAATGCCTGTGAAATCCACATATATCGTCACTGCTGTAGGTAAAAGATCCAAGCAAATATGTAAACAAGTTGCTATACCTATTTGTATTAACGGGAAGTCGAAAATTCAGATCTGTCTTGTTATTCCGAATCTTATATTTGATGTTATCTTGGGATCTGACTGGCTAAGTTTATACTCAGCTCGGTTAAATTACAATGAGGCGATAGTATATTTAAGGTGGGATAATGAGGATGTTAAAGTCACGTGGGATGCCGAAGTTCAGACGAAAGTGGAGGTTTGTAACATGTGGTGTGTTAATGAGGTTTCAAAGGATGAAGAAGAGAGGGCGGATTTTAAGTTGTGTGAAGTGTGGTTAGAGGAGAACCACGATGATGCTTTGAGAGAAGCGGTAGATAGTAGCAATTTGGAAGAAGGTCAGAGGGACCGATTGTTGTATGTGTTGAGAGAACACAAGGAAGTATTTTCATCGAAACCTGGCAAAACACATGTGTATGAACACTCATTTTCAGTGCTGGAAAAAAGTATATTCGCTGGACCAAGATATCCGATACCACATAAATATGCTAAAGCGGTAGACAATCAAATTGAAGCTATGTTAGAGGATGGTATTATTGAAGTTTCGAGTAGTCAGTGTGTCAATCCTTTATTGGTTGTGCCTAAGAACGACGGTTCTGTCCGTTTGTGTATTGATGGGAGGGAGATGAACAGACGTATTGCTGCTGATCAATTAAAATCGTTAACTGTAGAGGAGCTGATACAGGATTTTCAAGGGAAAGTTAGGTTTTCTACTGTAGATTTACGTAGTAGTTTCTGGCAGATTCCGTTAAGGGAGGAAGATAGACCTTTAACAGCTTTCAGTCACAAGAGTAATCTGTATCAATTCTGTCGTGTCCCACATATGGTACTCGTACTAGTTCTTCTACTTTAATTCGCGCTTTGAATATTGCTCTGGGGAATGAAGCCGACCACCATGCCACTATTTATATTGATGATTTAGTAATTTCGTCTTGCAGTCTTGAAGAGCATTTAGAACATCTTGACAGGGTTTTTACCAAGTTAGAACAGGCAGGTTTCACTCTTAAACTGGAGAAATGCATATTTTGTCAGCCCGAAGACGTCTTTTTAGGACACCGTGTATCTGCAGTAGGTGTGACTCCAGAAAGCACGAGAATAGAGAAAATATTGAATGCAAAAAGGCCCAGGAATATAAAAGGATTGAGATCCTACATTGGAGTATGTAACTTTTTTAAAAGATTTGTATTAAGGTTTTCCTACTTATTAGAGCCGTTTAGAGATTTGCTGAAAGCTGGCGATAAGTGGAAGTGGGCAGAATACCATGAGAAGGCATTTGAAGAGCTTAAAGATGGTTTTAGGAAAGCTGTGATTCTGAAATATCCTAGAGGAGATAAGAAGTATGTTATGATGACTGATGCATCACATTGTGGCATTGCCGGGGTTCTATGTCAGGAGGATGATGAGAACAACTTAGGGATTGTTTCGTTGGCTTCGAGAGGGCTTAGTACAGCTGAGAAACGCTATACGATTACTGAATTAGAGTTCTTAGCGATTATTTATTCTCTAAGTAAGTTCAGGATGTACGTGTTGGGTACAAAATTTGAGATCTGGACTGACCATCATGCGCTATCTCCTATTTCTACTTGCAAATTGTCATCTAACAGGGTCAGTAGATGGATTTTAGCAATACAGGAGTATGATTTTAAAGTGGTACACATTAAAGGCAAGAACAATGTGTTAGCCGATTTGCTATCCAGAGACCGAGATTTGTGTGATGAAGGTAGTGTCATTAAGACCCAGGAAGGCATTTTAATCTGTGCATGTCTTCATAAAGACAATAAGGAAGCCTTGAATAGATTAAAGAAGATATGTTTTGAACAATCTCAGGATAATGAATGTAAAGATGTGATAAGAGAACTTGAGAACGGAGATCAGGAAAGTGTGAAGAAAGGTAGACACACCTATAGAATGGTCGATCAATTTTTAACGAAGAATTGTGGTGACGATCGTTGGCGTATATGTGTACCTAAGTCCTTGAGAACGGAATTAATTTGGTTCATTCATAAGCAGTTGGGACATTTTGGTGCAAGTAAAGTGTTGTATGAGATTCAGAGAAGTTTTGTATGGGATAAGATGGGAAGGGAAATTAGGAAAACTATTTCCTCTTGTGATTTATGTCAACGGAGTAAAGCTCCCAATAGGTATCTCGAAGGACCTAGGCAAGCGGTCATTACTGAGAAAACCGGTGATCTTGTTTGTATTGACTTATTTGCACCCGTAGTTCGTGGTAAATATGGCTATCAATACGTTTTTGTGGTGATTGACGCTTTTTCCAAGTTAGTCAGATTGTATCCGATGAGAAAAGCGACAGGTCTTAGTTACAGTAAGATTATTAGTGACAAGTATGTTCATGAATTAGGTACGCCTAGGAGGTTATTATCTGATAGCGGATCTCAATTTACCTCGAAGAAGTGGAAGGCTGTTATGACAGAGTTAGGTATCACACATGTTTTTTCCTCAGTTAGGAATCCGCAAGGGAATATGTGTGAACGCACGATGAAGGAATTAGGTAGGATGTTTAGATTTTTAGTTCATGACAAGCACACTGCGTGGGTTGGTTCTTTAGCGTTGATTGAGAAATGGATTAACAGGGTTCAGCATGATAGTACGAAATTCACCCCATTAGAGGTTCATTTTGGCAGCAATACAAGGAATGAGCTGGCAAAAGTACTAGGTATTACACAGGAACCTCAGCGGGACTCTCAGATATATGTCAGATTAGCGAGAGAGAATTTGATTAAAGCGGCTGAGAAGCGTAGCAAACAGCAGAAACGTCAGGTGTTAGACGAATTTCAGGTAGGAGATTCTGTTCTGTTACGTGTTCCCATGCTCTCGTCCAGTGAAGAGAAGGTGACGAAGAAATTATTTTTGTTGTATCAGGGTCCATTCCAGATTCATTGTCGGGTTGGTCCTTGTGCATACAGATTGAAAGATGGTAAGCGTGTCATGTTGGGCACTTACAATATTCGCTCTCTGAGACGATATATTTCTGCGAATTAAGTGTAATGTCTCCCAGATGTTGTTTTGACAACATTAAATGTACTTGAGTTAGAAAACGTGAATTCATGTATAGGTTGTGAACCTAGACCTGACAGCATTGTAGAAGCCATGCGTAAATTGGGATTTTTTGTGAAACTGCAGAAGGAAATTAATGCAATAATTTTCTAAGTATATGTTTTGCAATGAAAACAAGAAATTGCTTGCGGCCATCTAAGAGGGGTAAGCCACGTGTGATTACGTGTGTGTGAGGTGTATATATTATGATAACCTGGAACTGCCGAACACTTTGATGGTGAAGTGCAAAGATAGAGTTATTTACCTGTTGTTATGTTGTACATATTATGAGTGTTGCTGACAAACTTTCGCAAGAAAATTGGCAGGAATTATTACTAATGTTATCTGGTATCGTTGAAACAGACACTCTACAGTGAGATACAAGATTTGGTTATGCATGTTTTTTATGAAGTGTTTGTAAGATGTAATGATGTGTATATCAGCCGTTTTGGTGTAGTGTGTTATTTTCATATATGTTGTATCTGTAAATAACAGGAGGGCGTATGTAACCATCCACGCTTCTGCAGCCCTACTAATTTAATATAATATCATTTTAAGCGATATCATTTGATATCAAGTTTATCCGCCATCAGCAATTATTCATAATAACATATTTATTCAACATCAATCATTTGTAATCAAGGCTTTTTGGAATCATATTGTATATATGATAACATCGTTTTATTATTTAAATTATTATATTATGTAGGATAGGAATTCATTATGTTGTAATTACGGTCAATATGTTGAGACATAGTTGTTTTCATTTCATCTCATATTTGTGTATACGGAGGATTATTCTTGAAGCTGGGGATTTTGCGTGACTCATGGGTTTGGCGAAGGCAGTAAACAGCGACCCGCGCACGAGGCTTGCATACCAGCAGAGTACATCATCGCCACGCCTACTGGACTCGACGAGAAACAAGAGAAGGGGAGATGATAATGCGATCTACGAATCAGATGTTTCGTTATATAGAGATCTGAGATTAAGCTGTTACCTAGAGTGGGGGAGCCCGGTGATATTATCAAGTGCGGAGCGAGATACTTACGGATACTCCATCACTACTACTTTTACTGTGAACATCTACCTTGAACGACGTTATTTGATTTTTGAAACAGTGTGTGTTCGCTCCGCGACATAGTTATTTTTGTACAATGTGTTATCGCTTCGATACAGTACTTAGGTGCGGTAATGTTATCGGATCTGCGTGAGACGAAACAAGCTTACGGCTTGTGTTATTTTCAGTAAATATTCTGGACGAAGAACTATGTTTAGTTCAAGTCTACGGAATTTGGTACAAGTCTGTACCGTATAAATAGTATAGCTCAGTTGGATTGAGATTTCTACTAATATTGAAAAATTCATATCTCTGAATTTTCTCCTCATACGATCAAAGATGATCCGTTTTTACAAGTATAGGGCCAATGTCTAATTTAAAGACTAGACAAGTAGGGAGTGCTAGTCCAGATAGCCCGTACCATATCAGAGAAGGAAGGAAGGGTGCCCATGGAGCAAATTCTACATCGAGAAGAAGAGAACGAGTAACCACGGAAACCAGATGACTTCAACGGAAGCTGCAATTGGTGAGCTTCAATTAGATAAAGCAAGCAATTAGTACATTCAGTAAAGTAAATTCTAAATTCCTCCAAGCTTTAAGGAAACTTTTCCGATTCATCTCATTTTTTTGTATAATAAATTTATTTGTATTTTATATTGCGTTAATTTTCTTTCCTAAGCGATACTTAATGGTTAATTATTTAAAATCCTACCCCTGTGATTTAAGTATAAGTCTATGCTAGTAAATATAAATTTTGGTTTACAGTTTTGTTTAAAACTGTAACCCTGGCGCCCAAACATCACATAGAGAAATGGGAAACCATGGAATGTTAATTGTTTCTATTTGCGTGGCAATTTGCGGGCAAGCCACAAATAGTTTATTTGATATTCATGTGTCCCAAGATAATAACTTTCATCTCCCTAAGTGTTTTGATGAGGGGTAGAACAGTTACATACTTAAGATTACAGCTATTATGAGCAGGACATTTGTACAAGCCAGTTAAGTGGTCATGATCGAAAATTTTGGGGTCATTTTCAGAAAATTCGCCATCACATATACTACATTTTATAGCACTTTCATGTTCTTGTAACTGAATATCGGTAAGCGGTTTCATAGGAATATTTGTATTTAGAATACTGCAAAGTCGTACTGCATCATTCTCAACTCTGTCTAAAAATACTTTATCAGCATCAGGTCCTCGATACAGCTCTAACTTGTTAAGCGTGCTATCATAACTACACTTGATATAATACGCGAAACTATATGGGACATGCATGTGTGTAGTATTAGTGAAATTGTTGTCTGGATTAGGCATGCATGTGCTAAATGGTTTGAGCATGGCTTGTTATAATTCGTAAATTTCAGAATATTATTGCCTGTAGTAGGTATCTCTGTACATACATGTTTGCAGTCATTGTTAGAATGGTTTGTTAACTGATCTTCAGTTCTAAAATACTCCAAACATCCGTCGCATAAACACATTTTACACCTTTCTTTTGACAACTGACTACCAACAAGTCTACTTAAATTTTTAATCGAACAAAAGTGACTATTCTCACTGTTTTCTATATAGAGTAACTTAACATGAGTACTCTTCTTATTACATGTATAATACAGAGGACCTACTACATTTTGTCTACACCATACACATGAATGCTAATATTATTTAGTTGTTCACAGCGCTTAATATCCTTTAACTGCATAGGAAATTCTATACATCTAAATTTATCTGTGTTGAATAATAAGGATACGATGGTGTTCTATTCGCTACGTACGATTTCGATGGATTTAAAGCCGACACGACAGCCCATGAAAAACACTCCTCGTCATTGTTTTCGACGTTCACAACAGCTTTTATTCGCTTAATCCATGTCGGCAGCTCAATGAATGAAGATCCTCGCAAGGGATTGTACATATTGATGTTAACCTCTAGATACAAAATTTCAACTAAAGCCCACCCTGTTTCTTTTTCTTGAAATTCCTCGTTCTTCGTTGAAATAATGTTCGAGATATCCCTAAGTACATCACTAAAATTAGTTCACTCACTTACTACAAAATTCTTGTATTAAATGATTTAATTTCAGTTATTTCACTTTAATCTGTGCTCTTAATATACAACGCAAAAAGTTCAAAATTAACTTTAAATAAATTACGATCAGACAATGTATTGCTAAGAAGCTGTTGCACATCCGGTTGAACGTAATTTAAAAAGTTTTCGGTGCTTTGAAACTTCTGACTGGTACGAATTCTGCAACTTAGATCTTACTTTTAAATGCAGTGTTAATTTCTTCTATGTTTGTATTACTAGCACTTCTACAGGCATTGTTTTTATGCGCATTACTCCGTAAGTGACCCTGAAAACGTGAAGATGGTACATTAGTGTTACAGTGTTCGCAATGTATAGTTTGAAGTTCTTCATTTCTCCTTGGTTTTTTGTTACTACAGCTTTCAACATCTACATCAGTATTTACAAACTTTCTTCGCGTTGCCTGAGGGTTATAGTCGCAAGTAGATACCTGATGTACTTCTACTAAGTGAGCCTAGTATTACTGCACATTAGCGAAATACCTCCCGTAAACTTCACATAAAGCGGATGTTATGCTAGGGTGTTTTGTTTTCTAATGACGTGCAAGGTTATCTCGTCTTGTGAACGTTGCTTTACACTGCTCGCAGGAGAACATAGTAGGGTTATAGTCGCAAGCAGATACCTGATGATGTTTAATTTTAATATGACGTGCAAGGTTATCCTGTCTTGTTTACGTTGCCTTACACTGCTCGCAGGGGAACATAGTGTCCTCTTTCTGCTAATAGTAGAATAAAGTGTTTAAGTAAATAGCGTATGCAAAAAATTCTGAAAAGAAAACAACCATTTATCAATAGAGATTAGATAAATGAGTAAAGGGTTACGTATAGTTGTAATGTTCGGAAGAAACCAAGTTTCAGCCTATAGTGGTCAGACATTGTCGCTAGTTTAGAGTTACAGAATTAAATGTAAACGTAACGGAGACACACATAGTTGTAAAGTTAGGAAGAAACGAAGTTTTTACCTATAGAGGTTAGATATTATCGCGCTTATAAAATTAGAAGAGGCAAACAGAAGGATGAATGTTCCATACCTAACAAAGTAGAAGCTGTCTTGTGGATAACGGTCGATGAGGGTGTTGCTGCCATTATAAAAATATAGTAACTCAATGTCCTTCTCTCTAGTCGCAAAGTTAAAACTAGAAGAAGAAAAGAAAATTCAATTAATAAGGGTTATATACACTAACCAGCATAATGTTTGAAGAGAACAACTATTTAATAATAGAGATTAGACAAACGTTGCTATGTTCGGAAGAAACCAAGTTTAAACCTATAGAGGTCAGGCATTACCGCGAGTTTGATGTTACAAGATTAAATGTAAAGGTAAGGGAGATACACACAGTTGTAAATTTCGGACGAAACCATGTTTTTGCCCATAGAAGTTAGATATTATCTTAAATTTAAAGTGAGAAGAAGTAAACAGAGGGATAAATGTTCCATACCTAACAATGTAGAATCCCTCTTGCAGATAACGGTTGATTAGGGTGTTGCTGCCGTTGTTAAAAATATGTAACGCAATGTCCTTCTCTCGAGTCGCAAGGTTATAACTAGAAAAAACGAAAATTTTATTAATAAGGGTTATATACAGTAAACAGCATGAGGTTTGACGAGAACAACCATTCATCAAAAGAGATTAGACAAAAGTTGCAATCTTCGGAAGAAAACAAGTTTTAACCTATAGAGGTCAGACATCGTTATGAGTTTGAAGTTACAAGTTTAACCTCTTCCTTGTCTATGCCTTCCAATCTTCTCATCCCGCTACAAGAGTCCTGTTCAGTAAGCAGGTAAGGCTAGCTGGTTCGGGTACTGGTCCTACTCGCCAGTTTTATCCCTCTATCCAACAAACAACTAATTATTAATAGAGATATTACTACCGAAGGGTAGCACATAGTGATGAAAAGAAAGAGCAAAAGGTTAGTTAGATTATCAACAGAACTGCCTAGCACTAACCGACAGTTTAGGCTGACCATAAGTTGAAGGCTGCAAACTGAAGAATGGTTGCTGGAATAATGTTAACAGCAGAAAAAAGAAATCGTATTAATAATAATAATAATAATAATAATAATAATAATAATAATAATAATAATAATAATAATAATAATAATAATAATAATAATAATAATAATAATAATAATAATAATAATGATAACGATAATAATCAGAGAATTAATTTTACCTGTTGTATTACTACTAGACGGTGGACGATAATGAGCTTGAATCAAAGTATAGGAATTTTATATGCGCACACTTTACACATACACGGGGGACTGAAAACTGGCGTGCGTTTCACACACAGACTGCATCCTGTGGACTGCGACTTGTTACTAGGCGTCTATGCAATCAGAATACGTCTGCACTACATTTATAACAAGAGTTCATGCAGTGACCTTCTAAGCGGTCGGGATAAAACACACAGGCCTTCAAAGTAAGCAGTAGACTAAAACCCTTCTTCCTTCCCGTGTTAGTATCCCAAAAAATGGTTGCTAGCAAGTTGCTAAGTTAACAACAACGCGCCGAAAAGAAAGGGTGTATCGTCTACGGTATGCCCTACCGGATCGTACCTGCTAGAGACGCCGAGGTGCCGGAATTTAGTCCCTCAAGTTTTCTTCCGAGCACCTTCAGACTGAACCACAGGATCGTACCTAGAGACACCGAAGTGTCGGAATTTAGTCCCTCAAATGTTCTTTGTAAATTAACCAAGCACCTTCAGACTGAGCCACAGGATCGAACCTAGAGACACCAATGTCCTGGAATTTCGTCCCTCAAGGATTCTGCCGTGCACGACTAGACTAAGCTAGGATCGAACCTGGAGATGCCGATCTGCTGGAACGTTGTCCCTCAAGAGTTCTTTGTAAATCTACTCAGCACTTTTAAAATAAGCCAGGATCGAATCTGGAGACGGCGAGTTGCCGGAATTTTCTCCCTCAAGTGTTCTGCAGTGTACGACTAGACTACGCTAGCATCGAACCCAGAAACGGCGAGGTACCGGAATTTAGTTCCTCTGAATTTTTTCCGGGCACTACCGGACTGAGCTACGATCAAACCTGAAGACGCCGAGGTGCTAGAATGTTGCCCCTCAGGAGTTCTGCCGAGCACCTTTAGACTGAGTCAGGATCGAACCTAGAAACGCCGAGGTGCAGGAATTTTAGCCCTTAGGAATTTTTCCGAGCACTACCGGACTAAGTCAGGATCAAACCTGGAGACACCAAGATGCTAGAATTTTGTCCCTCAGAAGTTCTACTAAGCACCTTTAGACTAAGCCAGGATCGAACTTGCTGATTTTAGAGACGCTGAGTTTTCGGAATTTAGTCCCTCAAGAGGTCTTTGTAAATTAACCAAGCACCTTCAGATTGAGCTACAGTACCGAACCTGCTATGTTAATAACATGAGACAGTAAGGTGCCAGAAATTATTTCCTTAGAAGTTCTGCCGACTGAGCTAGGATCGAACTCGGAGACGCCAAGGTGCAAGACTTTAGTCACTCAAGAGTTCTACCGACACGAGGCTGAACCACAAGAAGAAGCCAGGATCGAACT
Organism: Anabrus simplex; assembly: GCF_040414725.1. Lineage (NCBI taxonomy): Eukaryota > Metazoa > Arthropoda > Insecta > Orthoptera > Tettigoniidae > Anabrus > Anabrus simplex. Next base: position 40,507,418 of record NC_090266.1, on the reverse strand, counting down.
TGTTATGTTAAAAAGCCAGCGCCTCTGATCTACTTAGACAGACCCGGCTAGAGAGAGCAGGCTTAAAGTCTTCTGCTCTTACTTATGGCGCAGACTGTAAGCGTGCGATGGACTTTGCACCAATCGAAAACTGCTATGTCTCGTATTCCTGTGAGTGAGCACTGACTGCCTATTTTTTGCTACTTTGCGTTACGTCGCACCGACACAGGTATGTCTTATGGCGACGATGGGATAGGAAAGGCCTAGAAATTGGAAGGAAGCGGCCGTGGCCTTAATTAAGGTACAGCCCCGGCATTTGCCTGGTGTGAAAAAGGGAAACCACGGAAAACCATTTTCAGGGCTGCCGACAGTGGGGCTCGAACCCACTGTCTCCCGATTACTGGATACTGGCCGCATTCAAGCGACTGCAGCTATCTAGCTCGGTCCGACTGACTTTAAGCAGACGCTCTTCTCCCAGCAAATACCCAACGTTTTAGTAAAACACACACCCACGATATTTTCCCTGCCCCGAGGACTTACGCATCTCGGACTTGGTGCATTCAACTGATATGCCCTTACTGCTTTGCTTACTATAGTCCGGTGCTAGCACATAGCATACCCCCAAGGCATAACGTCTAAATACCAGGGATTAAAGTACACTGTAAATGCTAGGGAGTGGCTAGCTGCTTCCTGCTCCTAGCCCTAAGAAACCGTTTTACGACCGGATGTTCTGCTTAACGAAAGAACTAGGATTTCAAATTGCAAGAATCTGTTTTACGGCTGCATACCCTTTCTGACGCAAAGACCGGGATTATAAATAGCAAAAATCTGTTTTACAACCGGATGCCCTTCTTAACGCAAAAATCGGGATTTTAAATTGCAGTATGTAGTGTCTTACATCACGAACAATTGTTTCACGGCCGGATGCTCTTCTTGACGCAAGGACTCTGATTTTAAATCGCAAGAATAGGTTTTACAATCGGATGCCCTTTTTAACGCAAAGGTAAGGTAGCTAAGGGTTCTTCTGCCCGAAGGCAGGTCCGAACCTCCGCAGAGGTGTTCCTGAGTCGGAGTTTACGTGCGGTAAGGTGGCCAGTTCCTTTCCGCTCCTCCATTCCCTTACCCCCTCCAACAGCGCATGGCAACCCATCCAACTCCTGACCACGCCCAATGTTGCTTAACTTCGGAGATCCCACGGGATCCGGTGTTTCAACACGGCTACGGCCGTTGGCTTTTTCACGCAAAGACCGGGATTTTAAATTGCAGTTTCTAGTGTCTTACATCACAAACAATTGTTTACGGCTAGATGCCCTTCCTGACGTAACAAAACCGGGATTTAATTTTGCTAAGTCACTTCCGTTTTGCAAGCAGAGAAGCTGCTTGCTTTGACTCTGAGTTCGTAGGAAAGAGGGCAGCACGATGCTCTATTGATTAAAGATGGCAGCTGTTAAAAATCACGTGGCTTTAATAAGCATGTGGAATTTTTCAAATTGCTCGCTACCACATGCCAAATGATGAGGATTAGTGCCCTAGAGATGGCAGCACGATGCTCTGTTGATTAACGATGGCCGCTTGACAAAAAGCATGTAAAGCACGTGGAAATTGCCCGCCACCACATTTTAAAGGTAGTAGTTGTCAAAAACACGTGGAATTTTTTAAATTGCCCGCAGTGACGTAAAGAGGTCAGCACTGAGGTTAGCGATGCAAGATGGCGGACGACAGCTGTCAAAAAAGCAGGTGGATTTTAACAAATTTCCCGCCACCACGTGCCTATAAGGTTTAGTGCCGATAAGATGGCAGCACTGAGGTTAGCGATGCGTTTTTGTTGAGGTTTTGTGCCTTTCAGATGGCAGCACTGATGTTGGCGATGCGTTGTTGTTGAGGTTTTGTGCCGTTAAGATCGCAGCACTGAGTTTAGCGATGCCAGATGGTGGGTGGAATCTGTCAAAATGCGCGTGGCTGTCAAAAAAGCACGTGGCATTGTTTACAAATTCAAATCTCGCGCTAAGATTCAAATTTCCTGCTCGTGAGGATTAGTGCCGTAAAGATGGCAGCACTGAAGTTTAGCCCCGTCAAGATGGCAGCAGTGAGGTTAGCGATGCGTTGTTGTTTAAATATGACGTATAACAGCTGTCAAAAAGCATGTGGCTTTGTTTACAAATCCAATCTCCCGCCAAAATTCAATTTCCCCCAAAATTCAAATTTCCCGCGGGAGGTGTAGGCCTCTGAGGATGGCCAGAGGAGGAGGAGGAGGCCGAACTGTCCACTTATACTACTAATGTCAAAGTCAGTGTGGGTATGTAGCACGCAGATTGGTTGAATATTTGAATATCCTGGGAATCCCCTAGTTACAACGCCCTATTGATCGGGAGCGTCCTTCTTATTATGTGTGTTGCCGTGAAGTGAGCATCGTTCCATACTTCTCCGTTATTTGTGCGCAAATGCTGCCACGTGGGCAGAAATCTAACAGTGTAAGGTCGTACTGACCAAAATAGTGCATTAATTTGTGAAAAGTGCTGCGCAAACTGGGTGCAGTGATAAATTGCCAATTGCGCTATGTCGCAAATTCTTATCCTAAAGTAATTGTGGTGTGAATATTGTAAATATAAAAACCAAACCAATCACCATGACACTAGAGTCCTTGAAGTGCCTTGACCTTCCAAGCGACCGCTGCTCAGCCCGAAGGCCTGCAGATTACGAGGTGTCATGTGGTCAGCACGAAGAATCCTCTCGGCTGTTATTCTTGGTTTTCTAGACCGGGATATTGTAAATACAGCGCAGGGAAATGCCACTAGTATTTTTCGTTGTTCGTATCATGTTCCATTGCGTCTTAATTCTCGTTTAAATGTAACTATTGCGGCAACTACCCTGAATTTCAATCCGTATTATGGTGATATTTAAAATCGTGCTACTCTATACGAACAGAAATATTGGAGAATAATGTGGAGTTATTTTGAAACTCTCAAATATTTTAATATTGTGATTTTGAACTTTCATTTTATTATTTATTTGTTTGCGTAATTAACGCTTTTTGTCCATATTAATTTCAATTTTATTTCTATCCTAATTTCATTCACTTACTATTTTTTGAATTTTTATTTGTTATAGTATGTCAGGGTTATTTTATGTAATAAACTCATCTTACCCCATATCAGTGTTTCTCATTCGAGATAACCCTCCATTTATCCTGTCATGTACTTATAATTAAGTGGTAAACTTCGACATTTACACTTACCTTCGACAATCTATCCACTTCTCTGCCCAAACCTGAGTTAGTCGGATGTTTAATCAGGAAATGGAGGCATCGTCCTAGAGGGTTATTACCCCCTGGTACGGTGTAATATTTGTTGGGGCCGCAACTAAGGGCCATAGACACGTTGGCGTGTATTCGTATTCCGCTGGGAGTATTTTGTGATAGCCAAGGATGTCTAGGTTGTCCTTACACAGTTTGGGTAGGTCAAATTGTGATTCACGATAGTGAATATTGTTTAACAAGCCATTCCTAAGGCTAGATCTGATTAGGATTATGGTTCGAAAGCTGGGAGAGGCCAAGAGTTGGTACCCGGATAATTGATAATTTAAGCAACGGCAGATAGGTAATTTCCAACCAAGGCTCAATTTAGTAATCTGGCAACCTAACGTTCAGACAACTTGAGTCTAGAGTCCCATGTTCGTTACTACAGGTGATGTTAGGCGGGCAGTAGGATCTAAATGCATCACGTTAGGAATATCGGCAATAATGTTTGATTTATATTATGTTAGGAAGAATGAGGAACACACAGCCGATAAGCAAGGCATGTCGAAGTAATAAAGGAACTCTATTTGAGTCAGAGAACTATAAAAAGTTTCCTCTCTCGGGGTAAAAGCGGTCGATGCTATGTCCTTCAGACATGTGGTGATCCAACACAACCTGGAATTTGCGTGCAAAGCAAATTTCAATTGCCAGTAACTATAATTTTATTTTATCTAGAGTAAGGGTAGGGAACTTAAGATCACCTCAGTCTTAAGTAAATGGTGGTGATATTTGCAATAAATGGTGATGGTTCGAGGCTGGTAGACCTATGCTGGAATATTAGCCTTGAGTCGGAAGCATGTTTGGTAAATGTGGCCCAGTACTGTTGTTTAGCACTTAGATTAGAGCCCAAGAGACAGGGAGATTAGTGATATTTGGCTTACAGAAATTTGGGGCTACAGCATATTAGTAAATATTTTAAAAATTAATGGTGAGGCATTTGTTTACATTTATTCGCGGTAATATATAAAATATTCCGAATCGATAGGAAGCTTCTATATACGATTTTGGTTCCATGTTCCCTTTGTGTGTGATAATTAACGTAAAACTATAGAAGCTTTTCAGTAAAATTAATACTGTTCGCATGGATACACAATTTACGGAACAGACATTGTGTAGTGGGGAGCATCCCTGCGTATTGTCATTATACGTATTAGTATGGCGATGACGATGGAGGACTTGTTGGCGGAAATCGTGTTAAGTACGACAAACCTACCTACGTTGGCTTGCTGTACTTGAATGATCTAAAACACTGATGTATGACATTCCGTTACGATTTTATGATGAAGTAGTACGCTCATAATGCCCAATTGCTCTACACATATACCGATTCGTTTATTTACCAAATCAAATCTGATGACTATTACAATAATATAAAGCTAGACGTAGGTAGGTTTGATACTAGTAACTATCCTAAAAATAATAATTATGATCGGTCACTAGTAAACAAAAAAGTTCTAGGTAAAATGAAAGACGAATGTGCTGGAAATATTATCGAATCATTTGTAGGCACTAAATCCAAATCATACTGCATAATGCTCTTAACCGAATAACATAAATTTAGAAGAAGGATACAAAATCAGTAATTCTTGAATGCCCATCATTCATAGTTTAAGACATACAGACCACAACATAAACACACGGGCCGCAACCCCATTACATAACAGCGCGGGCAAGCCCCCACTACCTGGCTGTGACATAAACTTTCCAGAAGCCTCGCGATACAGCCAGGGCTTACGTCAGCCAGATAGGCTAGGATATAAAAGGCCAAGATCAAGGCCACTCTAGCAGTGTAATTTCTGCCTGGGAGACTGATTACCTCGGATCGAGTAGGGGTATTTCAGTCGCCTTGGCAAAGAATACTGCAATGTATTCGAAACGTCGGCAAACTGTACGTGATATGCGTACAAGTACAACACGGTTCAACCCGGAAAATAAATTAAATAATTCTTCACACCGTGGAAGCTTCACTTCTAAGATAAAAAGAATGTAGTTCAGAATGAGCTAAGTTTACAAAATTATAAACATTTTATTAATAGTAATCCACCTATTTTACATAAGCAAATGGCTGTTATTAGAAGCAAGAAGAATCAGTTGTGCACTCATTTAATTAATAAGGTAGCCCTTAATAATGAGGACTACAAACGGTTTGTCATTCCAAATTCTACTCTAGCCTGGCTGCATAATTGTATTAATAGGTACTATTATACATAAAGCATGTGTGTGCGTGTGTGTGCGCGCGCGCGCGCGCGTGTGTTGTTAGGTATGTGTGTGTGTGAATATTATGCTAGAGGTGTGCACTTTGTAATATATATGCTAAGCTGTCTTACATCACAATTTATTGTACATATTGTATAAAGATAGTAAGAAGGGAGAGGTACGCTGAGAGTGTAGTACAGCGAATAATTTAAGTTTAAACTTGTGCATATAAAACTTATCAGAATTGCATTATTACTTACGAAGGGTGAGGTACACCGACATTGTAAGATGTCCATATATCAAGCGGAAATAACTACAGCAAATGATTTAAGATGAAACTCGTACATACAAGATGTAAATAAATAATGTAGAATTGGCATATTATTTTATTTTAGATTAGGTATTACCTTGTCCTCCTCCCGCTCCTTCTTCTTAAATACTCGAAGAAGAATAGTAAGTATGTCAAGAAAGAAGGTGTTCAGCAGATTCGTAAGTATGTTATCGTCTTAGAATAGCAGCTCAGTAAGTATGTAGAGAAGATAATTTTTTTCTGAATAGTGTTTGATTCTAGTCTTGCAATGCAGTGTTCGTACCGAGCCCTAGCTACTAGTCACCCAGTTTTTGCCCTGAGAACTATATTCTTGCTTACTTTTTAATATAATCTGAGAGTCAGGCTCTTTTACTGGTACAGTATGTATGTATGTATGTATGTATGTATGTATGTATGTATGTATGTATGTGTGTATGTATGTATGTATGTGTAGATTAACGTTAAGGACATGTAAAGTGAGAGTTGCTGCATGATATGAGATGTTGATGTATTGTGTGAAGTAACTTTTGACATTGCAACATTGTGAAATACTGCTAGCGTAACTGTCAAGTCATTGCTCTGTCATTGTGTGCATTGAGCGATGAGCTCATTTTAATGATATACCTACTGCCGCCTTAGGCGTTTTCACAACAACCTACAACACTTTGAGTTGAGTAGACGTGACATCATTCTTATTTTTGGAGATTGCGTAGGTGTGTTAACTAATGGCTATATAAGGTAGGTGTATATTATAGCGTCAGTCATTTGGAAGGTGAGATCTTAGTCAGTCAGTTCATTTGGAGAGAGAGGCTTACCATGAAGTGTTGTAGTCATATGTATGGAGAGACTTGCCAAGGAGTGTTGTACTAAGATGGAAGTGAGGAGTTGAACGGAGAGACTTGCCATGAAGTTAGTTAGATACAGAGCCTTGCCATACTGAGTAATACTTAGATGGTTGTTATTGTTGTTGTTGTTTGAGTCATCAGTCCATAGACTGGCTTGATGCAGCTCTCCATGCCACCCTATCCTGTGCTAAACTTTTCATTTCTACATAACTTTTGATTCCTACATCTGCTCTAATATGCTTGTCATATTCATACCTTGGTTCGCCCCTACAGTTCCTACCACCTATACTTCATTCAAACACCAAATGAAAAAGTCCTGTATGTCTGATGATGTGTCCTGTCATTCTATCACTTCTTCCCGTCAAATCTAGTCAAATCGATCTCCTCTCGCCAATTCGATTCAGTATCTCTACATTTGCAATTCGATCTATCCTTCCCACATTCAGCATTCTTGTGTAACACCACATTTCAAAAGCTTCTATTCTCTTTCTTTCCGAGCTAGTTATCGTCCATGTTTCACTTCCATACAATGCCACGCTGCACACGAACGTCTTCAAAACATCTTTCTAATTCCTATATCAACGTTTGAAGTGAGCAAATTTCTTTTCTTAAGAAAGCTCTTCCATGCATGTGCTAATCTGCAATTTATGTCCTCCTTACTTCTGCCATCGTTAGTTATTTTACTACTCAAGTAACAATATTCATTTACTTTCGTTAAAACTTCATTTCCTAATTTAATATTTCCTGCATCACCTGCCTTCGTTCGACTGCACTCCATTACTATTGTTTTGGACTTATTTATTTTCATCTTGAACGCCTTACCCAAGACTTCGTCCATACCATTCAGCAGCTTCTCGAGATCTTCTGCTGTCTCAGATAAAATAACAGTATCATCGGCAAAACTCAGGGTTTTGATTTCCTCTCCGTGTATTCTCATTCCCTTTCGAAATTCCTCTTTGATTTCCTTTACTGCCTGTTCTATGTAAACAATGAAAAGGATGGGGGACACACTGCAGCCTTGCCTCACTCCTTTCTGGATTGCTGCTTCTTTTTCAAAGCCCTCGATTCTTTTCACTGCAGACTGATTATTATACAGATTGTAGATAATTCTTCGTTATCGTTATCTGATCTCAATCACCTTCAGAATCTTAAATAACTTGGTCCAATCAACATTATGGAATGCCGTATATAGATTTACGAATGCCATGTACGTGGGCTTGTCCTTCTTGATTCGATCCTCTAAGATCGGACGAAAAGTCAGAATTGCTTCACGTGTTCTTACACTTTTTCTGAAGCCAATTTGATCTCCTATGGCAGTAGTCAGTAATCTGGATGTAGAAGCAGCAGTTACATGGATACTTAGTCGCCAGTCACCATATGGATTAAATATTAGGAGTGTGAATCTAATTTCAAGCCATGCTGTATCTCGTCAGTCTAGCAAAAAGGATAGATCACCAAATTAGACTTGAGTTACCTACAGGATACCAATTCAAAGAATACGTCGTAATAACACTGAAAGTGTTGAAGGTACTGTTCGTTAACTAGTGAGGGATACATTTCTTGTACAATTTCTAAATGTTCGGTCATGAGGAATTCAAATTTAATGTCTTGTTTCTTTCAGTTCTAATGCCATCTGTTTTATCGCAGCAAGTCTTAGTATTTTTTGACATAATTGAAGAATGTATTTTGTTCAATTATCAAATTAATTAATCGTTTTATTTCAATGGTACAATTAGATAAACTCAAATTTAATGGAGAAACCGAATGCCAATATCCTTCCCCCAGAACCTATATGGTATTTTGTCAAAAGTAAGCTTATTACCCCGCATCATGGAGATATTCAAGACTTTCATTCTATTATTGCTGCAATGAGTTGTAGCTGGCGCCCATCAAATATTGTATGTGTAAGTAATCAGGTAAAAACTAATGGTGAGTACATAGTCCGACAACTGGGTATCTTATTTAATGAATGTTTTGTTAATATTTTTCATTATAATTCATTTATATGTGAGTGAGAGGAAGTTACAAAGGATTAGATATGTAATATTATTTCTTTCTCAACGTGAATATAATATTAGAATAGTTCAGTTATTCGGTTATTCGACTTATTCGAAGCATAAAAAAGACACATGTAAACATTTGCCACGGTATTTGGGATTAGAAATCCTTTAGAGTGCAATAAATAAATAAATAAATAAATAAATAAATAAATAAATAAATAAATAAATAAATAAATAAATAAATAAATAAATAAATAAATAAATAAATAAATAAATAAATAAATAAATAAATAAATAAATAAATAAATAAATAAATAAATAAATAAATAAATAAATAGCTTTGAGGCGAAGCTTCCACGGTGTGAAGAATTATTTAGTTTATTTTCCGGGTTGAGCCGTATTGTTGTTGTCTGTACATCACGTACAGTTTGCCGAAGTTTCGTATACTGCTATGTATTCGCTATGGGAGGGGAGCTTTGAGCTGACAGTATCGCGTTACGGTGTGTTTATGTCTTATGCATGGCTCTCAAGCCGCTCATAAGCCACAGTGCCGCGCAAAGCCCATTTAAATTCGCCCGCGAAGTGATCTGATTGGCTAACTTGAGGAGCTGATTGAAGGACACCGGTGTGAGATATCGGATTACTTCTTTCAAATTATTTATCAAAATGACCAATCTTCTAACGCTTATATACCCTGTCCACGTTGTTTCGAACCACCCTGTATTTTTTCTACTTCGTTTAGCATAGGAGGAGACTTCAAAGCCTTAACTACAAGAAGTGAAACACGACTGATAAATAAATAAAAATAAATAAATAAATAAATAAATAAATAAATAAATAAATAAATGAATAAATAAATAAATAAATAAGGTATTCCAAACAGTAGTGGCTCGCGAGCTGACCCATGTCTTTCGGAAGCGAGGGTTCTGAGTTCTCTTCACCCAGATAAATGAATGAAAATCAGTCTAAAGCAGTTTCAGTGTTGCTGGAAATTATGTTCTGTACAGTATGAAAGTAATATTAAGAATTTCTTGTGCTTGTTGTTAGTCTGGTATAGCCCTTGTAAGGCAGACCCGCCGTCGAGGGTTGGTGGCATCTGTAGTGTTAGTGTGGTGGAGGGTGTTGTTGTGTGAGTTGCAGGGAACTTGAGGAGGGCACAAGTACACAGCCCTCGAGACAAGGGAATTTGCTGTATAAGATAAAAATCCCCAACCTGACAGAGTATCGAACGGGGGGGATCTCCGAACTGAATTCCAGTACGTTGACCATTGAGCGATAGAGCCGGACCGGGGAAGAGCCAAGTCCCACGTTACAATGTTGTGAAATCATTCCACGTCCAAGTTGTCATTAATACTTAAGTGTGAATCATTAATTAAATATATACAAAACTGTTCCTTCTATAAAATTCACTGCTCAATAGCTTATTTAAGCAAATACTCGTTAAAGCACTGAGGGTAGAATGAGATATTTGCAGGCGGAAGGTGCAAGGGATGGCTTAATACGAACCGCCCCGTTAAAGCCAAAGGTGGCTACAACGTGCTTCTAGCTCTGGAAATAGAGATGCGCTTCGACTTTGGAAACACGTTTTAGCCAAGTATAAACTCTGCCTCGTTGTCATTGCAACCAACCGTAAATATGCACCCATCCAACGCGCCTTTAGAAGGAGCTTCGTCATGCAAGCCAAAGGCAAACGAGAAGTTCTAACATTGCTATACAGAGTATCCCCGCCATCCTTAATGGATTAAAGTGAGCATAATGCAAAAAGAAAACCACCCAGTTGGAACATACTTCCAGTACTGATATTTGAATGGTGGAATTAATAGTTTTAAAATAGTATGGAACAACATTTAGTATTTTATTTCTTTTAGTCAATTTGGCGTCCAGGTTTGGTTTCTCCTGTACTGCCTCAAGGGCAGTGTCCTGAAGTGTCAGACATTTGGTCGGGTTTACAACTGGGGAGGAGGAGCAGTACCTCTCCCAGACGTTCTCACTTGCTATGCTGAAGAGGGGCCTTGTGGGGGGATGGGAAGATTGCAAGGGATAGGCAAAGAAGAGAGAAGGATGCGGCCGTAGTATTAAGTTAGGTACCATCCCGGCATTTGTCTGGGGAAGAAGTGCGAAATTACGGAAAACCACTCCGAGGATGCCTTAGGTGGGAATCCTACACCCTCTACTCAGTTGACCTCCTTTGAGGCTGAGTGGACCCCGTTCCAGTACACGTACCACTTTTAAAATTTCGTGGTAGAGCCGGGAATCGAATCCGGACCTACGGGGGTTGCAGCTAATCACTACACCAAAGAGGCGGAATTAAGTATTTAAATATTTATAAATAGGTGGAGCGGCGTTTCATATGCTTCACCCAACAGGCAGCTGTCTCCTCACCTTCCTGCGTACGCAGTTCACATGCAAGACTTGTAAATCTGTCCACAGTGTCCAGTGTTGGAGAGGTCTCATAACTCCCCGTCAAAGAAGCTCCCTCTGTGGGTCAGTGGTAAAGTGATGGCCTTCATACTGTACCAGGAACGCCCGTACTTCGCTAGCTTGGAGAGCATGGGTTTACGCAAGGCGTGTACGGTCCATGCTTGGAAAGCGTACAGAGGAGAGGTTTTCGAAATAAACTTCTTAAATAGAAGTGCTTGTTTATTCATTAACGAATGTAAGTTGTACAACACATTTAATACAGCCGGAGTTAGAAAAGAGGAGTGAATGTCCTTTGTGTTGTGGCAGGCGATGTCCCTCGCTGCTGGTACTCTTTCCTATACTATAGGTCAGCTCTCTGTATCATGGAACCACGTGATTTCCCACGACGACTAGAAGTTCTGGAACTTCTCACATATCGCAGACGGTCTGGGAGTCTAAGTTCAACGGTTCACTCATTCGGTACGATTGTGTACACTCGACTATCAGTCAATCAGTCAAACAGTACTGATCTGCATTTAGGGCAGTCGCCCAGGTGGCAGATTCCCTATTTGCTGTTTTCCTAGCCTTTTCCTAAATGATTTCAAAGAAATTGGAAATTTATTGAACATCCCTCTTGGTAAGTTATTCCAATCCCTAACTCCCCTTCCTATAAATGAATATTTGCCCCAGTTTGTCCTCTTGAATTCCAACTTTATCTTCATATTGTGATCTTTCCTACTTTTATAAACGCCATTCAAACTTATTCGTCTACTAATGTCATTCCACGCCATCTCTCCGCTGACAGCCCGGAACATACCACTTAGTCGAGCAGCTCTTCTTCTTTCTCTCAATTCTTCCCAACCCAAACATTGCAACATTTTTGTAACGCTACTCTTTTGTCGGAAATCGCCCAGAACAAATCGAGCTGCTTTTCTTTGGATTTTTTCCAGTTCTTGAATCAGGTAATCCTGGTGAGGGTCCCATACACTGGAACCATACTCTAGTTGGTGTCTTACCAGAGACTTATATGCATTCTCCTTTACATCCTTACTACAACCCCTAAACACCCTCATAACCATGTGCAGAGATCTGTACCCTTTATTTACAATCCCATTTATGTGATTACCCCAATGAAGATCTTTCCTTATATTAACACCTAGATACTTACAATGATCCCCAAAAGGAACTTTCACCCCATCAACGCAGTAATTAAAACTGAGAGGACTTTTCCTACTTGTAAAACTCACAACCTGACTTTTAACCCCGTTTATCAACATACCATTGCCTGCTGTCCATCTCACAACATTTTCGAGGTCACGTTGCAGTTGCTCACAATCTTGTAACTTATTTATCACTCTATAGAGAATACCATCATCCGCAAAAAGCCTTACCTCCGATTCCACTCCTTTACTCATATCATTTATATATATAAGAAAACATAAAGGTCCGATAATACTGCCTTGAGGAATTCCCCTCTTAATTATTACAGGGTCAGATAAAGCTTCACCTACTCTAATTCTCTGAGATCTATTTTCTAGAAATATAGCAACCCATTCAGTCACTCTTTTGTCTAGTCCAATTGCACTCATTTTTGCCAGTAGTCTCCCATGATCCACCCTATCAAATGCTTTAGACAGGTCAATCGCGATACAGTCCATTTGACCTCCTGAATCCAAGATATCTGCTATATCTTGCTGGAATCCTACAACTTGAGCTTCAGTGGAATAACCTTTCCTAAAACCGAATTGCCTTCTATCGAACCAGTTATTAATTTCACAAACATGTCTAATATAATCAGAAATTAAATTAAATGGTTTGAATGGTTCCCGTGAAGGGAGTAAAGAAACGTAGTTATACCGTGTAGACTGCCAATAGAATCTATCACGAACATTTCTTTATTATAACTGCACTATGAAAATAAAGAGATTATTCTGCGCTTTGAATGTTAATGGTCAAACGCGCACTCAAAAGCAAAATTCACTTAACGCAGTTTTTAAAGATTTTCAAAAGAAACATTTCACTTTGCACAGCTTTGAAAATAAATTATCCACCTAGCACACTTTTTAAATGAAATTTTCACTTGGCACAGTTTTAAATAAATTAAATATAGTGATTCACTTGTGCGTTTCACAGTAGATGAAGTAAGAGGACACAAATGCGTAAGAATTTTGTTACATCCTAATAATGTCAGAATTATTTAGAAGTCGGTGAGACTACAATAGATTAAGTACAGACGTATGAATTTAGTTCCGTTCACACGCTACTGTAACATGACACTTGGTATTTACAGAATGTGAATTAATTTCCGTTCACACTTTATGATTGCATGATGATTTTAAGGGTTATTGAAGAAAAAATGTTTGCAATAGAACATAGAGGTCGGCGCTAATTAGGAACTAATATTTAGAAGCCCCATGATGAAAAGAATAATAGTAATAATAACAATTTTTTTGCTAGTTCCATTACGTCGCACCGACACAGATAGGTCTTATGGCGCCGATGGGATAGGAAAGGCCTAGGAGTTGGAAGGAAGCAGCCTTGGTCTTAATTAAAGTAGAGCCCCAGCATTTGCCTGCTGTGAAAATGGGAAACCACGGAAAACCATCTTCAGGGCTACCAACAGTAGGAGTGGAACTATCTCCCGGATGCAAGCTCACAGCCGCGTGCCCCTGACCGCACGGCCAACTCACCCGGTGAGAAGAAGAGGGGTGTTTATTTACGAAAGTAAATTGGGTTTTGCTCGCTGTGACCACTTTATTTTGTCTCATTCTACAGATAGTAATGCCATGACCTTCAACCACTTGTACGACAAAGTAATTTCTCTTCCCTGAAGCTACTTGGTTAAGTCTATTCAACTCTAATGTTGAGCAAATGTTAATCAGCTTTCGAGCTGTATTTACGAACTTATAGTCTTATGCAAGCCTTAAAAACTGAGACAACATCTCCATTCGAAGAAAATAATTTGAATTGCACTTGGAAATACAAGCCCTAAGATTAACACTCGACATTCAACTATGTTTGAAATCACAGTCCCATAAGACTTATCTGTGTCGGTGCGAAGCATAGCAGCGAATTCACAGTTCCAAAAGTCTAAGTGCAATTGCACAGTTCTAATATAACTTGAAAAATGTAAGTCAGACGTACACTACTCGGAATATGATCTGATAGAAGATATTCAGTCACCTTTATATGATGGATTTATGTCCAAGTTCACAGTAGCACACTTCTAGAATATCGTTCTAGACCGTCCTACAGTCAGCCAGTATGGCTAGGCTGTGGAATCATACACACTGTCTATCGTGCCGCCTGGTCTTCAATTTATACGAAATCAGCTGGTCACGTCACGAGATTTCCCTATAAATTCAACTTGCGATAACATCGTCAATTTTCCATGAATTTACTTGAGACTTGGTAATCGTGCATAGTTTAGCATTTGCTACACGGTGATGTAGTCCAAATCGCGATTCTAATTTTATTTATTGTGTTATCAGGCATGGGAAATATAGAAAATTCTCTATGACGTAGCCTGTCCTTGACCGGCCAGCACCGAACACGCTCCTTGTTCGCCAGCTGCGGTTAGCTAATCTAGCACCCAGCGGCTACTTTGAACTTGAAATACTTCGAGATCCGGCGCTGTATCAGCGTTCCTGGTTCAGTACCCGGCAGAGGTAGTTGGGTTTCGAAGGGGGCGGAGAAGTCCATTCGGGATTCAATGTCCGATGTCGACAAGTAAAATATATCTGGTGACCCTTTTGGTGTTCACCAGACAAAATATTTCTCGTGATAAAGTTGGCGTTCACAGTATAAAATATTTCTGATGATGTATTTGGAGTTCACCCCCAAACAATCTTCTGATGGCGTATTTTCTGTTCACCCAGTAAGATATTTCTGGTGACACATTTGGTGTTCAACCGGAAAAAGACTTCTAGTGACACTTTTTGTTGTTCACCAGACAGAAGATTTCTGGTGACACGTTTGGTCTTTCCAGGACAAAATATTTCTGATTATGCATTTGATGTTTACAGGACAAAAGATTTTTCGTGACGAATTTGATGTTCACAGGACAAAAGATGTCTGGTGGCAGGTTTGGTATTTACCCGACAAAAGCATTTCCGTGACGCATTTGGTATATACCCGACAAAAGGATTCTCGTGACGCACTTGGTATTTGCCCAACAAAAGATTCCCCGTGACACATTTGATTTTTACAGGACAAAAGTTTTCTGATGACACATTTGATGCTCACAGGACAAATGGTTTCTGATGACACATTTGGTGTTCAAAGGACCAAAGATTTTCCGAGACATATTTGATGTTCGCAGGACAAGAGATTTCTAGTGGCACGTTCGATGTTGACTGGACAAAATATTTCTGGTGACACATTTGGTGTTCAAAGGACTAAATATTTCTCGAGATATATTTGATGTTCACAGGACAAAAGATTTCTCTTGACACATTTGGTGATCATCCGGAAAAATGAATAATTACCGAGGCATAGATTGCCTAACGAAGATCCGTTTCTCTACCATCGGGAGAAACTTGAAGTTGATACTTATTTTTTCTTTGGTAGCTGACTTCTTTGCTAGATTCAACTTCCTAGTAATTTCCTTCAATTTCTCCTTACTTCCACAGCCGTTTCTAAAGGTAATCGCCCACTGCAGGGAACCGCGCCGCGCCGCCTCTCTCCAGTTGGGGAAGTGCAGCTCACACAGAAATATGAGTTCCATTTCCGAGGAGGACTTATTATTTGCGGTTGCGATACTTGCAAATGAGGAAGAAGAAAAACGCGAAAGAAAAGTTTGGGCCCACAACATTTATGAGAAAATGGAAACGAACGGAGAGTTTCACCATTTATTTCCTGATCTACTAAAGGACCGAAGTAAATTTTCCCACTGCTTTCGTATGTCCCAAGAAAAATTCTATGAACTATTGAACCTAGTTAAGCCGTGTGTACCGAGCTCGAGAGCTGCAGTCGCTTAAGTGCGGCCAGTATCTAGTGTTCGGGAGATAGTAGGTTCGAACCCCACTGTCGGCAGCCCTGAAAAGGGTTTTCCGTGGTTTCCCATTTTCACACCAGGCAAATGCTGGGGCTGTACCTTAATTAAGGCCACGGCCGCTTCCTTCCCACTCCTAGCCCTTTCCTGTCCCATCGTCGCCATAAGACCTATCTGTGTCGGTGCGACGTAAAGCAACTAGCAAATAAAAAAGCCGTATGTAGAGCGAGAAAATATCACCTTTCGCCGAGAAAGGCGTACAGTGCACAATACCACTAACCGCGTGAAGGTACGAGCGTGCTGGCACTAGTCGAGGACTCACGAAGACTGCCGAAACGGCACGAAACCACATTCTTTCCATTAATCCTTCCTTCTACCCTCGCCCATACAAGCGCGCCGAAAGGAAAAAGTTCCGTTCCAGAAACCTGGGGGCTTCTGGTGCGGAAATTCCACAAGCTTGTTCCGCGCGGCGCGGCGCGGCTCCCTGCAGTGGGCGTTAAGCCATTGCATTTCACAAGAAGCAGACCACGGAAATTTCTTCTCGGCTGCGCTGCGCGGCGCGGAGCGGTGTAGTGGGCGATTACCTTAACTCTATTTCTTGGTTTGGCGTCACACTAACTCAGATAGCTTTTAGCGATGATGGGACAGGAAAGGGTTATTCAGCAGAAGGGAGTTTCCGTGGCCTTCAATGAATCACAGACCGGTCGTTTGTGTCGTGTGAGATGGGCAACATAGGAAAACCATCTTCATGGCTGCCGACGATGGAGTTGGTATCTACTATCTCCCGAAAGCAAGCTAATGCAGCCAACTCGCCCGGTGGATGTCCTTACTGACTTGCCCAGTATAACGAGTTTTAGGGCTTAAATATAAACACAAATTCTCCTCCGTACAGGCAATTGTCGGCCTTACGGAGGGTGGTGAGGGGGGGAGTTGAGGGGGGGAGGTGTGGGCTTCCACTATACCTAACCTCGGCACTTTTTAGGGTAGAGTGGTTACCTCTACGCCCGGCCATCTTTGCCCCCAGAAATTAACCTGATGCTCATTTTTGGTGTATGCTGAGTAAACCTTATTGCCATATGTACCTCCGGATGTGAAAGTCTGGTCTGTCATATTTTGTGACTTCCTGACGTAGAATCTGAACCAGGGTCCTCTTGGGTGAATCGAACATGCCTTTACCAGGGCAGCCCCTTTCAAACTCATTATTTAACTCAATATATGGGTTAAGATGTCATCTTGCAGGGAGGTATTGAAGACATTTCAGGCTGAAGGGGTGTGGGGGTATAGAAGGCTACGCCCTTGCAGCAGGGTACACACGGGGTGGAGATAGCGGCCGATGCTCTCTCTCCGCCCTCTTGAGCGCGATTTACGACTGCTGGGTCCTAAGTAACGGTATTATCTCACTGTGAGCCGGGGAGGGGTGATGTAAGTAGCGTCTTAGGAGGCCAGACTGCTCCGCTCCTTCCATAGTTTACACGAGTGTAATAGATAAAAGTGCATTACCTTAACAAAAGGAGAAATGTCGTCAGTTTTCAGCTGTAGTCACATTCGTAGATGTAGGCTACATAATTCTTAAAAGTCTTAAAAAGTCTTAAAACATAATTTTACAGGAGAGGAGGTTAAGCACACAAATACCTCCAATAAATCGGTGATTCGCAAACTGAATATACAGGTATATAAGGGCATGACTTTTTCGCATTAATTAATGTTCGTTTTCGCTAAAATGAAACAACTTTTGACGTTATTTCACCAAATAGGGCTGACCCCATCGCTTTAATTTCGAGTTAAACATTTCCTAAAATTATTCGTAAAAAGTTTAATTCGTGAGATTTGTGAATTATAAGCCTGAAACATAGATAAGTAAAGAGAAACAATATTGGTAATAATTCATTATTCCTTATGTAATCTTGATTAGAACTATAATCAGTCCTAATCAAGATTACATAAGAAATTATCCTTTGACCATACCTGGCCGTAGTTTTCAGCCCATATGGCCACACTATTAAGGGATTTTTATAGAATATTAATACGAAGAAATACTTCTGTGGAAATGAGAAATCCCGTTTCCCTTCATACACGTGATATTCGAAAACCATTTCAAGATCATAATTTTCATTTAATTTCGCTAAATTTTCGCGCTTATCGCAAAATAAGCAAACTTCGCTTTCAACTTACCTTGTTGCTTTAATTCGCTGCAATTCGCGAAAACAAAATGGCTAATTTCTTAACCAGAATCACGCGATTCGCTAGGATATCTCAGAATCGCTTCAAAATATTTCTTTCCACTGGACGAGTTGGCCGTGCGGTTAGGGGCGGGAAGCTGTGAGCTTGCATCCGGGAGACAGTGGGTTAGAACCCCACGACCGCTTCTTTCCCACTCCTAGGCCTTTCCTATCCTATAGTCGCCGTAAGACCTATCTGTGTCGGTGCGACGTAAAACAAATTCGAAAAAAAAATTTTGACGCGCTTTTGGTTAATGCGAAAAAACTTGCCTCTAAATATACACTTGATGTCAATCTGTGAATAGAAATGCATGTACAACAATGACGGAATATAACTTATTATTCTGTCCAACTAACAACACCGAGGTGCCGGAGTTATTTCACAGATCAGTAAACTTAGCGGCATGAAGCTGACGTTCATTTACCACCGGACTTAGCCAGAATCGAACCCATAATTTTGGGCTAAGAAGGCCAGCGTTCCACAGCCTGAGTAACTCAGCCCTTCTTTATTATTTATTTTCTTGTTTGTTTTATTTATTGTTATAACCGAAAAAGTTGGCTGTGAGGTTTGGGTCACGCAGCAGTGAGCTTGCATTCTTGAGATAATGGTTTCGAACCCCACTATTGTGAGCACTGAAATTGGTTTTTCCGTGGTTTCCTATTTACACACCTGGCAAATTCTGGAGATGTATCTTAATTAAGGCCACCGTCGCTCGATTCCCTAACCTAGCTCTTTCCTAACCCATCGTCGCCCTAAGACCTGTCTAAATCGGTGCGACGCAAGATAAATTATACAGCCATCTGGGAGATACGAGCTTTGCATTTTTGATAAAATATTTTAATGTTCAAAAGTAATTTTGTGTGCTTAAGTAGTTCAACTTTATTAATTACTGGTTTCTTTAAAATATAAGTTAACCTCTTGCAGCTGTTTCTCATGATTCCTATTGATTTTAATCTCTCTCTCTCCATAGCTCAATGGTTAGCGTGCTGGCCTTTGGTCAGAGGGGTCCCGAGTTGGATTCCCGGCAGGGTCGGGAATTTTAACCATTATTGGTTAATTTCGTTGGCACGGGGGCTTGGTATACGGGTCGTCTTCATCATCATTTCATTCTCATCCAGACGCGCAGGTCGCCTACGTGAATCAAATCAAAGACCTGCACCTGGCGAGCAGAACATATCCTCGGACACTAAAAGCCATACGGCATTTCATTTCATTTTCATCGATTTTAATCAATAATACTCATGCATTTACAATTTAAGTTCTGTGCATATTCTAGAAATAATAGGGATTCCACACTTATTCTCTAAATATTGGCTTATTCTTGTTTTATAGACAGAACGTACTTCCAATGGACCAAAAAGCTATTTATAAATAAACACATAACACTCTGGAGTTTACGCGCAGTTATAAAGCACTTAACAACATACAATATTAGACTAATACATTTACTAAGCATAATCCAGTTGTAGTATATTTAATTTTAATAGAAATCAGCATTAGTGAAATTGTGAATATTTCTGCAATGAAAGATTAGTGTGATATATACTGCTGTTTGCGTCGTAAGTCTATAGAATCGTTTGATTCAGCTATCCATGCCGCCCTATCCTCTGCTAACATTTTCACTTCCACGGGCTGGCTGAGTGGCTCAGTCAGTTGAGGTTCTGGCTTTCTGACCTCAACTTCGCACTATCGATCCTGGCTCAGTCACGTGGTACATAAGGTGCTCAAATACCGGTACGTCAGCCTCGTGTCTTTGGATTTAGTAGCACGTAAGATAACTCATGCGGGACTAAATTTCGGAACCTCGGCGTCTCCGAAAACCGTAAAATTAGTTGTAGGGACGTAAAACAAATAACGTTATTTTTCTTCCTACGTAACTACTATATCCTACATCTACTCTAATCTGTTAGTCATATTCATTCCTTGGCCTACCCCTACCGTTCTTACCTTCTATACAAGCCCTAGGTGTCATAAGATGTCAAAATCGCCACATCGTTTTCCTCGCACCAATTCGATTCAGTATATCTTCATTCGTGATTCTATCTAACCATCTTACTTCCAGCATTCTTTTGTAACACCAGATTTCCAAAGATTCTATTGCTGGTCTGAGTGGCTCAGACTATTAAATCGCCTTCTGGCACCGACGTTCAATCCTGGCTCAGTCCGGTGGTATTTGAAGGTGCACAAATACGTGAGCCTTTGTCGGTAGATTTACCGGCACGTAAAAAGAACTCCTACGGAACTAAATTCCGGGACCTCGGCGTCTCTGAAAACCGTGAAAGTAGTTAGAGGGACGTAAAGCAAATATCATTATTATTATTCAGCTTCTATTCTCTCTCTTTCTGAGCTAGTTGTTGTCTATGTTTCACTTCCTTACATTGCCAAGGTCCAGTCGAAAATCTTCAAAAACTTCTTTCTAAGTCCTCACGGTATGTAAATAATTTTGTTTCAGTATGCGTACAAAAATGAAGTTGATAATATCTTCCTACAATAAAATACAATCCTCTGGGCACTGAGTAAAAATGCGTAAGGAAAGTTATAAAATAAATTAATGTGAATGCTGATCATGGCAAGTATCATAAATGGGCATGCCACTTTTTACTCAATCGAAATGATGCACTAATACTACTTGCGTCCTCTTGATCTCTGTATATCTTCTGAAAGAGTTATGAGTTTATACTCAGCCGTGGAGCAAGAGAAATGCTATTACTTGCTATATTAACCCATATATATATAAATAAAATAACACCTATTCACGTTTACCGGAATGTCACAGATCAGAGAGTTTTGCACGTAATGAGTCTATTCATGTTTTTCAAGAATCAGCGGTCTGTGTGATTAAATCGGTGCAAGCATTAATATAAAAGACTGAACCTCGGCGAGCAAACCTCATGTTAATTACAATTACACCGTAGTTAAAATAATAAATTGAATAATTTAGGAAACTGGTTTGGTTGTAAGACAAATTGTACCCGTGACTTTGATTAATAAGGCGGCCGCACTGGGTTAAAGGGTAGTTGTAGACACTTACTTATTAAACCGCAAACAACTGCCTCCCTTGTAGCAGCAGATGGATGATCCAGGGATTTATGGGAGGAGTGGAAACAGAGGCATCAGAGAAATACGGAACAGGACGGGAGAGCTCCAGTTCAGTTCATCATATAATGTGTTCTGTGCTCGTCTTTGAGGCGGTACTAGCTGTGCAGCAGGGAACTGGTTTATACACAGAACCATCTTCTTTACAAACCTTCCCCAGTACTAGTCGGAAGTCCGCTATTTAAATAGCGAGAACATATGTGAGCTGTGTCTTGAATACAATTAGCTGTTTGAGAGGACAATAAATAAATAAATAAATAAATAAATAAATAAATAAATAAATAAATAAATAAATAAATAAATAAATAAATAAATAAATAAATAAATATTGGTTATAATAATAAAAAACCATGGCGCAACAGCCCGAAGGGCCATGGTCTGCAAAGCGATCGCGCTGCTCAGCCCGAAAGCCTGCGGATTATGATGTGCCCTGCAGTCAGCACGACGAAAACTCTCGGCCCTAATTCTTGCCTTTCTAGACCGGGACCGCCACCTCATGGTGAGATAGCTCCTCAATTGTTATCAATTAGGCTGAGTGGACAACGACGCAGCAATTAGATCAAGGTAATAATTCCTAACCTGGTAGCGAATCGAACTCCGGGCCTCAGGATTTTATTTATTTAGTTAGCACATGGCTAGTACATAACTCTACATACAAATATTAAAAATATAACAAACAATATAACAGCTTAAACAATCAACCAATCTCTAAAACAGTTCATAAACTTAAATCCAAGCTGTCCAACCATTGTACAACCCCGTCAGAAGCACACACAAACTCCTTCAGCTGACCGGAGTATGACCTCCTAGGACATTCGGTGACAATATGACGGATGGTCTGTTTCTTCTCACCAGAGTCGCACTCGGAGTTGCATGATTGGTACGGACTCTGTTCAATCAATCAATCAATCAATCAATACTGATCTGCATTTAGGGCAGTCGCCCAGGTGGCAGATTCCCTATCTGTTGCTTTCCTAACCTTTTCCTAAATGATTTCAAAGAAATTGGAAATTTATTGAACATCTCCCTTGGTAAGTTATTCCAATCCCTAACTCCCCTTCCTATAAATGAATATTTGCCCCAGTTTGTCCTCTTGAATTCCAACTTTATCTTCATATTGTGATCTTTCCTACTTTTATAAACGCCATTCAAACTTATTCGTCTACTAATGTCATTCCACGCCATCTCTCCGCTGACAGCTCGGAACACACCACTTAGTCGAGCAGCTCTTCTTCTTTCTCTCAATTCTTCCCAACCCAAACATTGCAACATTTTTGTAACGCTACTCTTTTGTCGGAAATCACCCAGAACAAATCGAGCTGCTTTTCTTTGGATTTTTTCCAGTTCTTGAATCAGGTAATCCTGGTGAGGGTCCCATACACTGGAACCATACTCTAGTTGGGGTCTTACCAGAGACTTATATGCATTCTCCTTTACATCCTTACTACAACCCCTAAACACCCTCATAACCATGTGCAGAGATCTGTACCCTTTATTTACAATCTCATTTATGTGATTACCCCAATGAAGATCTTTCCTTATATTAACACCTAGATACTTACAATGATCCCCAAAAGGAACTTTCACCCCATCAACGCAGTAATTAAAACTGAGAGGACTTTTCCTATTTGTGAAACTCACAACCTGACTTTTAACCCCGTTTATCAACATACCATTGCCTGCTGTCCATCTCACAACATTTTCGAGGTCACGTTGCAGTTGCTCACAATCTTGCAACTTATTTATCACTCTATAGAGAATAACATCATCCGCAAAAAGCCTTACCTCCGATTCCACTCCTTTACTCATATCATTTATATATATAAGAAAACATAAAGGTCCAATAATACTGCCTTGAGGAATTCCCCTCTTAATTATTACAGGGTCAGATAAAGCTTCACCTACTCTAATTCTCTGAGATCTATTTTCTAGAAATATAGCAATCCATTCAGTCACTCTTTTGTCTAGTCCAATTGCACTCATTTTTGCCAGTAGTCTCCCATGATCCACCCTATCAAATGCTTTAGACAGGTCAATTGCGATACAGACCATTTGACCTCCAGAATCCAAGATATCTGCTATATCTTGCTGGAATCCTACAAGTTGAGCTTCAGTGGAATACCCCTTCCTAAAACCGAATTGCCTTCTATCGAACCAGTTATTAATTTCACAAACATGTCTAATATAATCAGAAAGAATGCCTTCCCAAAGCTTACATACAATGCATGCCAAACTTACTGGCCTATAATTTTCAGCTTTATGTCTATCACCCTTTCCTTTATACACCGGGGCTACAATAGCAACTCTCCATTCATCTGGTATAGCTCCTCCGACTAAACAATAATCAAATAAGTACTTCAGATATGGTACTGTATCCCAACCCATTGTCTTTAGTATATCCCCAGAAATCTGATCAATTCCAGCCGCTTTTCTAGTTTTCAACTTTTGTATCTTATTGCAAATGTCATTGTTATCATACGTAAATTTTATTACTTCTTTGGCCTTAGTCTCCTCCTCTATCTCGACATCATCCTTGTAACCAACACTCTTTACATACTGCTGACTGAATACTTCTGCCTTTTGAAGATCATCACATACACACTCCCCTTGTTCATTAATTATTCCTGGAATGTCCTTCTTGGAACCTGTTTCTGCTTTAAAATACCTATACATACCCTTCCATTTTTCACTAAAATTCGTATGACTGCCAATTATACTTGCCATCATGTTATCCTTAGCTGCCTTCTTTGCTAGATTCAATTTTCTAGTAAGTTCCTTCAATTTCTCCTTACTTCCACAGCCATTTCTAACTCTATTTCTTTACAGTCGACACCTCCTTCTTAGTCTCTTTATTTCTCTATTATAATAAGGTGGGTCTTTACCATTCCTTACCACCCTTAATGGTACAAACCTGTTTTCGCATTCCTCAACAATTTCTTTAAACCCATCCCAGAGTCTGTTTACATTTTTATTTACCGCTTTCCACCGATCATAGCTACTTTTTAGAAACTGCCTCATGCCTGCTTTATCAGCCATATGGTACTGCCTAACAGTCCTACTTTTAAGACCTTCCTTTCTATCACATTTATTTTTAACTACCACAAAAACAGCTTCATGATCACTAATACCATCTATTACTTCAGTTTTCCTATAGAGCTCATCTGGTTTTATCAGCACCACATCCATGGATATTTTTCCCTCTGGTTGGTTCCATCACTTTCTGAATCAGCTGTCCTTCCCATATTAACTTATTTGCCATTTGTTAGTCATGCTTCCTGTCGTTCGCATTTCCTTCCCAATTGACATCTGGCAAATTCAGATCTCCCGCTACAATCACATTTCTTCCCATGTCGTTTCCCACATAGCTGACTATCCTATCAAATAATTCCGAATCCGCGTCAGTGCTAACCTTTCCCGATCTGTACACTCCAAATATATCAAGTTGCCTATTATCTTTAGAAATGAGCCTTACACCTAGAATTCCATGTGTCACATCTTTAACTTTTTCGTAGCTTACAAATTCTTCTTTCACCAAAATGAACACTCCCCCTCCCACCCTTCCTATCCTATCTCTACGATACACACTCCAGTGCCGTGAGAAAATTTCTGCATCCATTATATCATTTCTCAGCCATGATTCAACTCCTATTACAATATCTGGTAAATATATATCTATTAAATTACTTAATTCTATTCCTTTCCTTACAATACTTCTACAGTACAACACTAACAATTTTATGTCATCCCTACTTGATTTCCAGTTCCCTGTTCCCTTATCATCGCTCCCTAGGCCATCCCGTTCCCCTGAATATACCTCCCTATTACCCTTCCAAACAAATTTCCTAACTTATACGTACCACTGCGGTTTAAATGAAGGCCATCTAAGCGCATATCCCTATCTCCTACCCACCCATTAGGATCTAGACATTTCACTCCCAGTTTCCCACATACCCACTCCATAGTCTCATTTAAATCCCCAATCACCCTCCAGTCAGTATCCCTTCTACACAGTATTCCACTAATAACAATCTCCGCTTTCTTAAACTTCACCCGTGCTGCATTTACCAGATCCCACACATCTCCAACTATATTGGTACTTATATCAGCTTGCCTTACATTGTTGGTACCAACGTGAAACACTACCACCTTCTCCTTCCCCTCCTCCCTCTCTTCTACTTTCCTCAACATCTGCCTCAACCTAATTCCTGGATAACACTCTACCCTGGTACCCTTTCCTCCACACACTTTCCCCACAAGTCTAACGAAGGAATCCCCCATGACCAGAGCCTCAACCCTACCCACCTCATTTGATCCCCTCCCCTCCTGGTCAGACCAATATTTCCTGATAGCTGCAGAAGCTACTTCCTCCTCCCTTTTCTCCTTCCCATGACCCTGTTCCACCTGTCTTTTCCTATCCTCTACTCTACATTTTCCTTTCCTACCTTTTCCCTTCCTCCTACTTCCACACATCTCAGCAACAGTTCCCTGTCCCTCATCTTCCATCTGTTGTTCTACCTGGAGTGACTCGTACCGATTTCGCACAGACACCTGTCCTGAATTCTGATCCTGAATAGAGCCCTTAGCCTGCAATCACCTTCCCCTTAGAATATTAGACCACCTGTCTTCTACAACTCCTCCCTTTCCTTCCCCTCCCTCTTGTACACCTACTGTAGCCTGTACATTGTTTGAGGGAGTTCTATCTTCCTTCCTGTCTTCTGTGAGAATCCTAATTATCTCCCTTAAACTTTCCAACTCCTCCCTCATACCCCTCAATGCCTCGCCACATCCACAGTAAGTACACTCGCGCTCCTTAGGCATTCTTAACGGGGAAAAAATAAAATTAAAAATAAAATAACTTATTTGCAAAAAATAAATGAACGGAGGGGTATATTGTCTGGGATAGTACACAACAATAAGGTAATTAATATACGCCTACACTACAATACTACTTAGTCGTGCTCTATTTTTTTTATATCCTACAACCCCTGACAGGATAAAAACTGCTGTTAATTACTGAATATCGAAAGTAATAGCCTACACAAGAACTACACAATCCCAAACTGCAATTAAGCCTATTCTAATTACAACAACAGTATTTTAGTAAGAGTTTCTACGGATACCTCTACTACACCAGTACTACACAAATATTTTACAATAATAAAATAATCACACTAAATTCTAATAGGATATTACTCGTATACTACTGTACAGTACACTACAGTAATTTTAAACTACTTTCAGACGTATCCTAATTACGATACCGGTACCGTACCGTATGTCACTAAACTAAGCACAACAGAAATGAAATTTGCAGGAACTACTGTACTCAAGATTACCAACGAAGCTAAATGCTTAGACAAATTATTATTAGTATTACGGTCTAATAGATACACACGAATATAGCAGGCAAGATACGGCACTATCTAAATGTACTGTATCTATACTACAATGTATCTACACTACACTACACTGCGTTTGGTTAATTGCTTAAATATCGAAAGGATTGCCGTACACGAAGAAAAACACGAATATAATTGGCAAGGTACTATCTAATATATTATACCTCCAAGTTCTTCTGGAGAGATTAAAACCTGGTGGTGGGTGTTGGCGACTAAAGAGGGTCTGCCATTCATCTGGAGCTGAGTTGGTCCACTCCAAGTGCCAGGGTAAGAGGCAGGTATACTACCATTACACCGCGGGGCCGGCATAATAATAAAAATAGTAATGAAACCTAAGAGAATTGAGCGTCTGTTTGGGAATAAAAAAGCTGCCACAGTGTAACACCTGGCACCTCCCGTTTGGTTACTCCATGCGCAACGTTACTAAATAGCAGAGGAAAAACGGAGAAAAACGCAGATTAAGAGATCGCCATAATACAAGGCGATAAATTATAAGATAGCAGAGTCCAGTACCCAGAGGAGAAATCTGGTGGAAAAGTATTCATGTCCGAAAAACGGTCGATCGGAGCAAACAAAAAACTGCTAGTAGAGGAGCTAAGACAGTTCAAAAACAATTTTCTTTTACGACACTGCCACCTCTAATAGTGTAACTATGCCGGTTGTGGATCAAGGTCATTGACCCTTAGTATAGTAGTCGGACAATGCATAAGAGAGCGAGCCTAACCTTACAGTCGCCATCTTGGGGCCTAACCTCACTTTGACGGATAGTTGACCTTCCCGACGCAGATTTTCCTTAAGAGAGCAAGCCTAACCTCACAGCCGCCATCTTTGTGAGGTCTAACCTCAGTTTTATTGCTAGATACCCTTCCTTACGTGGACAGTCGCCATCTTGGACGAGCCTAACCTCACCTTAACGGTTAGATGCCCTTCCCGACGCTATCTTGCGTAGTAGGCTAATGGGGATTCTCGCAACGTCACCTTAAGTAGTTGGCCAAGGGGGATTCGCATAAGAGAGCACACCTAACCACATGGAGGAGCCTAACTACACAGGGACCTAGTTTATGAAATATATTATACTATGTATGTTATCCTTTACAAAGACGATAATGCAGTTCCTACCTTATTACTATTCATGTGGTTTGTTCCTTTTTTGAATCATCGTCATCATGTACTGAAATGAATGGAAAAAGTTCATCCATACACTGTGTACAGTGTTCAATCCTTAGATTTGGTCGATCCCATTCATCATCACCACTTTCAACTCAATGCTTGTAATTACGTTTACAGGTTCAGCATAAAGCTACATCGATTGTCATCTTACTGTGGAGAGGAAGCATTTACGAAAATAGAGCAGCGTACGTAGATAAAAATCCTGGCGGTACACATTGAATCAGATGTTTTGGCATCTGATAATAAGGTTCTATGTGTATAGAACATCTTAATAGCCTCACTTACTTGTGTGAGAAAAATATGATGGTGCGTATTAGCATGCGAACAGCATGCACATTGACAGTTTTGTTTGTTATCAAGACGATTGTCTGTAACCGTGTAGACGTTTTCTCCTTTCTGTTCCATAGCGTACTATGTTGAAGTACACACTAGTGTTGATGATAAAGGACTATTCCGTAGGAGGAGGGATTGTGCTAACCTCAGTAACTGTGTGGAGGAGGAGGAGGAGGAACGTAGCTGACCTGTGAGAAGGAACACGGCTATGTCCGGACGGAGGAGTAACAGGAGGTGGAAAGTGTTATCTTAAGAGCTGTTACATTTTCAAAAATAGTGTCGGGAAGGTAACATGTCGAGAAGGGCCGCTAGCTTAATCCTCACTCCAAAATGATGTCGGGAAGAAACAAAGTCGATGACATGTCTGCATCTAACAGCGTGACGATACGGAGGACAGCACAGTACCTCCTCCTCCTTACAATTACGGAGGTCAGCTCAATCCCGTTCTCCTTATCACAGTACTGTATCCGACAGCGAAACGTTATAGAGGACAGCACAATCCTTCCTCCTCCTCCTTCTTACAGTTACAGAGGTCAGCTCAATCCCCCCCTCCTCCTACAGTTCTGTATCCGACAGCGTAACATGATAGAGAACGGCGCAATCACTCCTCCGCAGTGATGACGTCAACATAGTTATGCTTGTTTAGTCATGTTCGTTAACAAGGTTACTCTCTAGTAATCTCAATCCTTTACGATAGGTGTAAAGGGAATGCAATAAGTAGAACATTTTATTTCTGGTTTTTATCCTATTTCTACATTTAATGTCACAATAACATTATTGTTGTAGCATATGTGCGTCTTTACACAATAATACTCCTACGACGTAATTCGTCTTCCATTTCTTGAATCTTTCGTACATAAACTGTGTATCCAACATTTTGATAAGCTCTTAGGAGTTGTAATCGTTGAACGAGTAAGTTAACGTCTTTACAGTATCTTACATCTGCATAGGGTAATAGAGTTGTGCTAATACGTGTACAGTTGATGTGCAGAAAACGGAAGAACTTTTTTGATGCGGTATATGCTTCTGCAATGTTATCATCAGATAAAAACTTAACACGGTTTGATTGAAAATAAACGGTCAAATTTTCTACATTTTCTTCTACTGCCACGTCTTGCTTCTCTTCTTGAGATGTTTGCACAGCTACAAAACATGTTCTCGGCTTAGAAAATAAAGTAGAATGAAAACGCTTCGATGATGTTATATAGTTTCGATCACGCTTCTTTATATCGCGCTTTCGACATTTAGTCAATGTTTCTATGCATTCTACTGGTAAATTACTTAAACAAATGTGTTTAGAATTTACATGTCGTGTGAGATTATCACGTCTGTTGAATATAGCAGTACATTGTTTGCATGCATATATTCCGAAGTTATGCTTTACAGCTTTATGTCGTTGAAAATTGTCAAGTCTTGAAAAACTCACACTACAAAGATCACACATAAACATAATAGATATTTTACAGCTAGATAGGATGTATAGTTTTACATTGCAACCGGCAAATAACAACTGCCTATTTATCCTAAACATCAGTGACATCAGCTCCAAAACTCTTACTGCTCGCAATGGGACTCGCTGGTGACCAGGGATGGATTGCTAAAGCGCGTCCGGGGAAGCAACGACGGGAAGACTCCCCAGGAACAGGTGGTTGTCCCACGCCGTATAGTAGTGGAAGTCCTGAAGGAAGTTCATGGTGGTGTTTCGGGAGCCCACCTCGGAATCAAGAAGACCTTGGAAAAGTTCAAGAGATATTCTACTTGGTAGGTTGCCGATCGGGCGTGGAATACTTCTGCACAAGATGCAACGATTGTGATGTCTGCAAGGGACAAAGCCAGAAACGTTAAGGACGAGTGAAGACTTACAACATGGTCGCGCCCCCCCCCCCAGAGAGTGGCAATTGATGTGGCTGGACCATTACTTACCAGTGACGTGGGAAATTTTTATATATATTTCGTGACTGAATATTTCACTAAGTGGCCAGAGGCATACGCGCTTTCGAACCAGAACGAAACTACCGTGGCGGAAGCCCTCGTGAACGAGTTCGTTAGTTGATATTGCGTACCATTGAGCTGCATTCCGATCAAGGACGTAACTTCGAGTCAGCGGTCTTCCTAAATCTGTGCCGCTTGTTGGGTATCCGGAAGATCAAGACCTCACCTCTACATTCCCAATCGGACTGAATGGTTGAGCAATTGAATAGGATCATAGAGAATCACCTGCGAAGAGTCGTCATCGAACATCACGGAGACTAGGATCGTCATCTTCCCCTGTTCCTCTTAGTGTACCTGTCTGTAGTGCATGAGGCCATTAGATGGACACCAGCATTGGCGTTATTTGGGAGAGAACTGCGCCTCCCGGTGGATTTAGCGTTCGGTTGACCTGACGATCATGCCCCTACCGTCCACCATTGCCTCGATCTAGCAAGGAAACTAGAGGATATACACGCCGCTGTCCGGAAGAGATTAAGAGTATGGAGCGACCTAATGAAGGCACTACACGACCAACGAGCGGAAGCAACCGGATATCAGGAAGAAGACCTGGTATGTGTGTATAACACCATAAGGAAGAGCGGTTTATCCTCCAAACTCCAGTCGGCGTGGGAAGGCCCTTGCCTCGTTTTCAAGAGAATAAATGACGTTGTCTATCGCATACAACGGACCCCGAGAAGCAAGATGTAGGTGTTGCATTTGGACAGATTTTCGCCTTGACTGGGAGCAACTGAAAAAGGTAACTGATGAGGACGATCAGCCTCGAACGGGGGCGATGTTACGTGCTCAAGCGACCGTCAGTCTTGTGGCGGTCCCTTCACTATTACCTGAAAGGTGATGACTAGAGCTGGGATTTTTATGTAGTATCAAGTGGCATAATATGTACATAAATATGTAACAAAAGCACCAAAATATGTAGCAAAATATGTAGAATGGGCAAAATATGCTACTGAAATTAATATGTTAACTTGTGGAAACTTGGCTCCAATATCTTCGGCAACACATTGCAGTCCATGAGCCAAGCGTGTAAAATGGAGCATATTGGGATAAAACACCTTCAAAGCAGTTGCAGCCTTAAGCATATATGCTGCAGCACCAGAATACATCACTAATACCTTTTCCTCTTTCATCTCAGTCAGCCACAGAGCTCTTAATCCATCATTCACAAATCTCGCAATAGTTGAGTGATTTGTGTAGTCTAGCTCTTTACAGCAGATCAAACATGGTTTTGAGGCGCTGTCAGGGCCCCAGCGAGCGAGCTGTTGTTGTGGTGCCGGAGAGACCAGTGAGTAGGTGGAGACGACGGAATGGAAGATTGTACTGTGTTTTCGTGTATTTCTGTGAACTGAGGCTGAGCGAGGGAAGCCGCTATCGCCAGTGAGAAGGTAAATGGACGTGTATTAATGTTTGCTGTTGTGAGTATCGTCCTGCTGTTTAATACTGCTGAGCTCTTATGTTGTTCACTGCATGTGACTCCGTGAATTATTGGACTATCTGTGGATTCGAACCAACGAGCAGTCATCTTGTGTTGTGAGCCAGTGGCACTGTGTTCAAATCCAGCAGTCTACACACAGCTGCTGTATGAGTTGGCTGGACTTGGGGAAGTGAAATTAAGGTTTAGCCGTCCCAGGGTAAGAACGGGCCGTCCACGTGCGGTGCCACAAGGAACAGGGACTTGTGAATGGACTTGTAATCATTAAGTGTGGGCATTCATAACTGGTTACAATTGTGTGTATTTAAATATGTGTGTGCGCATTTATTAGGTCATATTGAAATACATTAGAGTAATGCAGCAGATGGTGTTTTATTCGTAACAATATGTGCAAAACCATGACCTACGTAACCACCACAACGTCACAAGGAAACGGCTTTGATGATAAATGCCACGTAGGCATTTTCAAAGCAGACTAAAGGACCTTAAAGCGGGCGAGGCATAAGATACCGTTGTAATCCCCGACAATTGTTCCAAAATACTAGGCACGTATACACGGAGATATCAATCAAACCAACAATATTGGGATATGCCATATCGTGCCACAACATGAAGTGATACATATAAATAAGGTGGGAGTTAAGGAAAGAGCACACACATAATGTGGCGAAACGTCGACGAAAATAAGCAAAACAATCCGAAACAAAAGGTGAAATAATATGGCAATACCTTCAAAGTATAATGTTCAGTCGAACGGTACCCAAAGTGCAACCGAGAAGGCAGGGTAAAAATAGGCACAGAATTAATCAATATAAAGTGGATAGAGATTCACAAACTTACCAAATTAAATAACGATAAAGAATAAAGCTCCTGCGCGAATTCCCAGCATATCATAATTTGAATCTATTATAAATATTGTATGAAGGCCTGCGTTAGGTTTCTGGACTCCAATTTTGCTTTACTCCGAAGTTCAAAGAAAAAAAATCATTAAGAGCCTTCAAATCAAGGAGGTAGAAAAGCCAAAGCTACGAGAGGGGACACTATTGTCACCTTGTGGCAGTATGATAAACTATCAAGTGTAAGATTTCCAATACAGAATGAAAGCAAAGGTTTCGGAACATTAATTAAACATACCTGAAATTGAAGAAAAATACAGAGAGAGAAGCAGGAGCATCCCAAATTCCCACTGCCCAGACGAAAATTGTTACTTCCCTGTGAATACTAAACGGACCATTTTGGACAGGGATGCCTATCAGGAGGGACGATACTCGCTTATCTTAACAGCTAAGAACCATAATTGACATACCGGGCGAGTTGGCCGTGCGGTTAGGAGCGCGCAGCTGTGAGCACGCATCCGGGAGATAGTGAGTTCGAACCCCACTGTCGGCAGCCCTGAAGATGGTTTTCCGTGGGTTCCCATTTTCACACCAAGCAAATGCTGGGGCTGTACTTTAATTAAGGCCACGGCCGCTTCCTTCCCATACCTAGGCATTTCTTATCCCATCGTTGTCATAAGACCTATCTATGCCGGTGCGACGTAAAACAAATAGTATAATTGACATAAATTTACCAAACAGAACAATACACACGCACACACATATGTATATACGTTCAGTCCGTCAGCGATGCCGCTGGTGGGATCCTCAACAGCTCCGCAATCAGCTGTCATAGATGGCCTAGGCATCACTGAAGAGGCGTACTAGGGAAATGAGGAGTGAGGTAGTTCCCCGTTGCTTTCCCCACCGAACCAGAGTTGCTATTACATCTCAGTCTGCCAAGCCCACTGAAATGCATACACCAACCGACCTTATGAGCAACATTTTCACACCATTCATAGCAGAGACTGGCTGCAGAAGAATTGGCATTACTAGCATCTCTCATGCCTCAGTCACTTTCATACTGTAACAACATTGCTCTAGCCTATGCCAGAAGACATAGTGCACTGTAAACACTAGGTCCTGCCAACAAAGGCGACACACACACATAGGTAAATATATTTACACTTCTTGCAAACAAGGCAATCAAGTCCGCCCTAGTGGAGTGTGTTTGTAATCATCCGCGTGCCAGAAACCTCGCTTATATACACCATAGTCGCTAATTCCCAAGTCGTGGCATATTTTCCATTTATTGGGGCCGATTACAGTAGGATTTATCTCGGTTTCCATCTCCTTGAATTTTCTACCAGCAATGACAAAGCCATAAATCCTAGTTATGCATTCAATACAGCTGGTATTTTCCCCTAAAAAAAAGACACGTCTTAGTATTGCAGAATCAGGTCATCTGTAATGTAATGCCAAGCTAACTAAACTAAAACATTAAGAAAAATAATGTCCAGTACTCTCTCATGTGATAGTCCTTTGATAGGGACACATGTGCCCTGGAGTCTTTTTATTACCCTAATCCCTCAAATTCACAGGAACATGCCCGAAAATTCGATTATTTTTTTCGGCCCTGATCAACGGTGGCACAGTTTGGCACTGATCCGGTTCACTGTCGAGGTAGCAGGGAATTTGCTCTCCAGAATGATGTCCGCTCTCTAGAATTAAACGGGACATCGGCTTTCATTGTACTTCCTTGCCTCACGGTTACGGTTCTTTTTCTGATTTTCTGTGGCTCATCTCCATTTCTCCTTTATGTCCTTGTGCTTGGAAGTGTTGAGTTATGTAGTCGATTTTCCACTTTAATGGAAGCGGGTTGGTGATAGGTCTTCCCATGAACAGTTCTCCCTGTGTGTGACGATTTGATTCATGGATAGCTTTGTTGAATGCTACTACAAAGTAGGGACGGTAAACATCCCAATTGCACTGATTTGCAAACTGAAACGCAATTAAACAAGACTTTCGATTACGATGGAACCTCTCGACATGTGAGGACTGTGGGCGGTAAGGACTTAGGAGACGTGATTCATACCCCAGGTGAAGTAAAAGTTACGGAATTTATGGCAAATGAAGGTGGAGGCATTGTCAGAATCTAAGAAATATGCTATTTTGTTTTACGTCGCACCGACAGAGATAGGTCTTATATCGACGATAGGATAGGCCTAGGAATGGGAAGGAAGCAGCCGTGGCCTTAATTAAGGTGCATCCTCAGCATTTGTCTGATGCGAAAATGGGAAACCACGGAAAACCCATCTTCAGGGCTGCCGACAGTGGGATTCGAATCCACTACCTTCCGGATGGAAGCTCACAGCTGTGAGCTCCTAACCGCACATATCATCCTCCTTAACAAGTTAGCTCGTACGGACATTGACATCAGATTTGTGAAATGGATACGAGAACTAGTCAATGGAAGAACTCAGAGGGTGCGCGTAAGAGAAACGCTATCTTTTTCAATAAGTGTTACGCCTGGTGTGGCTCAGTGTAGCGTTATTGCGTCAATTCTTTTCATACTTCTTTTTTGCTATTTGCTTTACGCCGCACCGACACAGATATGTTTTACGGTGGCGATGGGATAGGAAAGGCCTAGGAATTGGAAGGAAGCGGCCGTGGCCTTAATTTTTTTTTCATACTTTTCATGAATGATATGCCTGATTCGATAAAATCGGAAGTGCGCCTCTTTGCCGATGATTGCATATTGGTAGATAAAGAGAAAGGAGTAAGAACTATTGCTTCATCAGGATTGAGATACGATTGAAGAATGGGCGCGTGAAAATTGAATGAAAATCCACAGCGAAAAAGGCAAGAAATTGTGTTTTATTAAACAGAAAATGACAGGAAAGTGGGATTACGAAATTGGAGGAGGAAGTGTTTTTGAAGTTGATAGTGCTAAGTACTTAGGTGTTACTATTAGAAAAGACTTAAACTAGTCAGAGCAAGTGGAAAATGTGGTTATGAAATCCTGGAGATCGTTATGTTTTATTATGCGGAATCTCAAGAAAGATAATTCTGGTTTCAAAAGTAAAGCTTATAAATGCTTGGTAAGACCGATTCTCGAATATGGACCTGCGTGCTGGCATCCATACAGGGTGGGTATAACAAATTCCCTAGAAAAAAGTTCAAAGATTAGCGATGCGTTTCCTAACCCGGAATAGGAAGAATGCCATTAATTGGGAATAGCTTGAATCTAGAAGAATCAGAGCTCGCCTCTGTGGTCTTCATAAGAGCTATATGCGAAGGGCTGTATGGAGTAGTATTAGGAATAGTTTGAAACCTACCTCATACTTATCGAGAAATGATCATAAGCATAAAATTAGGGCCAGAAACCAGCATACGAACGCGGGCAAGTTTTCTTTCGTAAACAGGACCATAAGGGATTGGAATAAATTACCTGCAGCATTCTTTGATATATTCCTTTCCGGTATCAAGTCATTTAAGAAGACCATTAGTGCAAGTGTAAAGTGAAAAGTAAAAGTTGTGAATTACGGACACTGAATTTTTGATTTCTGCTTGGTTTAGATTGTGAAACTACGATTTCTTTCCTTGTGGTATTCTCTTTGCAGGGAATTGCTTGTTGTACTCGTGTTGTTGTAATTGTTGTTGTTGTTTTTGGGTAATTACCAATGTTTTAAACTTTATTATCACTTGTAATGTTAAGCCAGTAGTAAGGTCAATCTATAGTATTGTAAACTGTAGGTGTTAAGAACTGGAAATACTTAAGTTTTGTGTGAATTTGTGCATGATTTTGAAGGATTTAGAATTTAAAATTGAACTAGTAATATTTCTTGTAATATTTCTTTCCAGGGATTTGCTTGTTGTACTTTACTTTATTAACATTGTAATTGACACCGAGGTGTCACATTTAATCGTCTTCTCCCTCCCCCTAACGTTTTTGGACCTGGGCTAATCCCTGTGGAAATTAGTATCTTACTACCTCAATTTTCTGTGTATTCAGTTCGCTGACTTTCCTATCTACTTCTAGTTTTATGATTCACTACCACTTTATGGTAGCGCTCTGGTCTGAGTGACGATCTGATCTAAAGGCTCCTTGTACGTACTGACATCTGTGCAGAGAGCTGGTACTACGATGCTCAGCTCCTTGACCAATGGGAGCTCGTCTCGGACAGAACGTTGGCTTGTTGAAGCTCGCTCGAAGCGAGAGACTCATTCTTGTGCTGGCGTCTGGTTGATGATAGACGCGTGTAGTATGTGCTTCGTGAAGGTGAAGATTTTACTCGGAACAATGGAGAACGGCTGAATACTACGTGAGTGAGGGCTCTCCTCCTAGCCCTCAACATCGGGTGATACTTTATTCATCGTGAAAACATCCACAGACTGTATGTATTTTATTTAAGTCTATCTATCTGCGTTTGGGAACCAGAGTATTAAATGGCGAGGCGGCGTGGCTTCAAGCTTCTGTTCTATTTTCGATATTGCTGAACAAATAAAAACTGTACGGATGTGTGTGACGTGTCTAAGACCCTAATGCTTTAAATTTGTTCACTCTCGGCTAAATTGTAATGATATGTTTTCAAAAAAAAAAAAAAAAAAAAAAAAAAAACTTGGGTAATATGTCATTAAAGGGCATATTCATTTAATCACGTGCTATAACGGTCATGTAAACTTGTAACGTTGTTCTGGACGTATGGTAATTTACAATCTAAATTGTTCAAGAGGAAAAAAGGAATATGATAGAATACTAATTCTTACGCTGCTGTTAAGCTCATCACAATTTGGTCTAACTTGAACTACTTAGCCCTAACCAAGAGCCGGTTGGTTTATTTAGATTTTTGCGGTCTGGTTTTATATTTTCTTCCGTCTTGGTCCGTTCTACCTAAATATGTTCATTTTTTCCTTGTTTCTGGTTTTCTTTCGGTGAGTAATTTTGATTTTGCGTTGCTTTTGAGGGTGGGCCTGTTTCCATGACAACGTATGTTGTGCCGTGATTGTTAAAGTAAACATTTCCGTTGACGAATGGTTTTGGTTCCCAGTTTCCCTTTCTGGGCTTGATGACCTGTGTTACCTTTCTATTTTATTGAATGTTTTGTGCTTCCCCTTTTCTTGTACCTTTGTTTTGAATTTTCCTAATTCAATTTATATTTTTAACTTCTGCCTGCGCGTAGTGTTTATGGTGAATTTTCTTTCTGGGCTCCCGGTATGAGCTGTCCTTGGGTAGGACTAGGTGGTTCATGTGGTTATTGGTAGTTTAAAGGCTGATTGTTTATTTTAAATAGATACTACGGTATTTTCATTATCACATTACTTCTAGTATAGTGGTGCCCCTAATATCTTTAGATTATGATTAGTTTAATTTCTTGGTAATAATTCAATTTCATGTTAATTACTAGTCTTTCTATTTTACTACGTGGGCGTTTTGTTATTACTAATTTGAAGTTTTAACTTTTCTCTAATAAATTCTACTTACCTTTGCATGAAAGCACTGGTGTTGTTCTTTTAAATGAATTACTTATCTGATACTGGATTTTAATTTTACATGGTTTGATGTATCACCCACTTCTTCTTGTGGTAAGTAATTTACTGATTTAATGGTTACGTTTTGTGGGTGCCTAGTTACGTTTCCTGACCTACCTTTGTCTATTCTGACTCTCGGTGTGTTCTGTTTTATTTCTTGTTGATTTATACCTTGCTGGCCTTACCGTAGTGTTCTGGGTTTGACTACGTTCGGGTCAGTAATGTTAAGCTAGTAGTAAGATACACCTATAGTATTGTAAGCCGTAGTGTTAAGCACTGGAAATACTTAAGTTGTGTGTGAATATGTATATGATGATGCTGGATTTAGGAAATTAAATTGATGTATTTCTTGTAACAATTGCTTTCCTAGGAATTGCTTTTTGTACTCTTGTTGTTGTAGTTGTTGTTGCTGGGTAATTATTTTTAACCTTACCTTGTTATAACTTGTAATGTTAAGCTAGTAGTAAGCTCAGCCTATAGTTTTGTAAGCCATAGTGTTAAGTATTGGAAATAATTAAGTTGTGTATGAAACTGTACATATTGCTGGATTTATAATGTTAAACTGGTAGTATTACTTGTAATTTTTTTTCTCCATGGAATTTATGTTTGTACTCGAGTTGTTGTAGTTGTTCGGTAGTATGTTTTAAACTTTACTTTATTACTAGCAAGATACCCGTGCTTCGCTACGGTATTATACGGAAATTTATAATTGAATGCTTATTGTTTTATATATAATCCGCCGAAATTCGCTATCTGACTGGTTTCTGAGAGAATCCGCCAAAATTCGCGATCTGACTCGTTTTCTAATAGATTACGGCAAGTTTCCTCCCATTTTTCAATCTTTCATTCCAGCAATCGATTTCGTACTTCCCAGGCTAGGTCCAGGTATTCCAACCGGTCAGTTGGGTCCCTAAATCTTTGCCATCTTTTCCTATAAGCATTTTAAATATGGATCAAATCCTTCAGGAGATCCGACGTGGTGTCTTCTTGGTTGCCTTGGCGGTACTGAACCCGCCGCCGGACTGCACTCTTAGTCATTACCCGTCCAGGACCCGTTTCCTGCGCGGTACGCACATTTTACGACGGTCCAGAATATTATTATTATTATTATTATTATTATTATTATTATTATTATTATTATTATTATTATTATTATTATTATTATTATTATTATTATAGATGTTATGGACCCCATAGCAAGATGCAAGACCGTTACTTGGCGGCAAATTACGTCTGCTGCCATTGTCATTGTTAACAATGTGACCAGCACCATTGTCGCGCGTAGGCAAGTGTGCGGGATTTCTGGCGATACGAACGACATACTTCCGTGCATTATTGACCTTATTATAGAGGTGAACAATTGGACGGTCAATCTCATTCCTATCGTTTATTTCAAAGTTGTTAAAATTTTTATTTATATGCCAGTAGAATCTACTGTAATATAAGAACGTTCTCCGAAGAAAAATATGGCTCTTGAAAACGAACCCAGGAAAGATAAAAAATAATCGGTTTATGATCAGAATAAGTACATCGAAAATCTACAGCCTGTTTCGAGTCATTCGACAGTGTCAGGAATGGAATGAATAAAGCCACCATCTAGCGGCGACAATATGAATTGTGCCGGCTGCCGAAGCCTGTCGCACTCCTCTGGGGCAATGGTTAATGAATGACAAATGATGTGAAATGATATTGGTCAGTGTGTCTGGAATGAATGATGATAGGAAAAACCGGAGTATCCGGAGAAAATCCTGTCCCGCCTCCTATTTGTCCAGCACGAATGTCACATGGTGTGACCGGGGTTTGAAACACAGAACCCAGCTGAGAGAGCCCGGCGCGGTGTCACCTGTGCAACGGGGGCTCCTTATAAGTACATTATGAACAGAAAAATCAATTGGTCTCACCTCCTTTTACACCCCACCGCCGTTAAGGTTATTTACAACCCCCCCCCCCACAAAAAATAAAAGAAGGCATGTTTCTTTATGTTTGAAGGAGACTCCAAACACCAATGTTCACGTCTATTAATTTCAGTTTTGAGATATAAGTATCCCCATAAAAGTAATTCACTTTTTTTCACTTTCTTTCACACTCCTCCCCCCCCCCCCTCCCTAAGTGAATTTTCCGGCAAAAAACTTGTTTCATTAATAGTAAAGGATCTTCTAAATACCAATTATCACGACTCTAACTTGTTCAGTTTTTGATTTATGTGTCCTCATGAAAGGAATTCAACTCCTTTCCACTCCCGCCCCCAAGATTATTTCCCCATTCCCCCCGCCCCAAAAAGCATTTTTCTTTGTTTTTAGAATACCATTTTTCACGTCTGTAACAAATTTAGTTTGTATTAGACATAAGTATTCTCATACAATTAAGTCAATTAATTTTTCAATTCTTTTACCTCCCCCCCCTCATTCTAGAATTTCACCACATTTTCACCCCCTTATCCGAGAATACGTGTTTCTTTACTTTTAAAGCAGATTCCAAATATCAAATTTCACGTCTGTAACATCTTCATTTTTGAGATATCAGTAGCCTAATTAAAATAATTCAGCATCATTTTCAGTCACTTATACCCCCCCCACCCAAGTGGTATTTCGGAAAAATAAAAATACACTTTTCTTGATATTTAATAGAGATAAAAAAATACCATTTTTCACTTCTGTAACATGTTAAGTTTTTTAGTTATACTGTAGAAATTTTCATTTTAAAATTTCACCCCCTTTTTAGTTCCCCTTACGTGGAGTTTCCAAAAACAAATCGCCTACGTTTCTTTACATTTACAGGAGATTCCAAATACCACTTTTTACGTCTGTAACATTTTTCGTTTCTCTGGTATTCTGTATATATAATCTTTCAAAAAATTCACCCCAATTTGTCACTCCTGTTTAACCGCCATTAATGGGATTTTTAAAAAACAAAAAATACATGTTTCTTTATATTTAAAGGAGATCCCATATACAATACGAATCGTATAAGTTGAGTTTCCCTCCTCTGCGAACCATGTGACCTTGCCGTGGTGGGGAGGTTTGCGTGTCCCAATGATGCAGATAGCCGAGCAGCAGGTGCAACCATATCGGATGGGTATCTGTTGAGAGACCTGACTAACGAATGGTTCATCGAAACGGGGGTAGCAGCCTTTCGGTAGTTGCAAGGGCGGCAGTCTAGATGATTGACTGATACGGCCTTGTAATAATACTCAACATGGCTTAGCTGTGTTGATTCTGCTTCACAGCTGAAAGCAACGGGAAACTACAGCCGTAACTACCTCCCGAGGACATGCAGCTCTCTCTGTATGAATGATGTACTGATGATGGCTTCCTCCCGGGTAAAATATTCCGGAGGTAAACTAGTCCCCCATTCGGATCTCCGGGAGGGGACTACGCGAGAGGGGGCGATCATCAGGAAGATGGATACTGACATTCTGCGAGTCGGAGCGTGGAATGTTAGAAGTTTGAATCGTTGTGGTAGGTTAGAGAATCTGAAAAGGGAGATGGATAGGCTAAAGTTAGTTGTAGTTGGTATAAGTGAAGTACGTTGGCAGGAAGAACAGTATTTTTGGTCAGGCGACTACCGAATTATCAACACGAAATCAAACAGGGGAAATGCAGGAGTTGGTTTAATAATGAAAAAGAAAATAGGGCAGTCGGTAAGCTACTACAACCAGGATAGTGAAAGAATTATTGTCGTTAAGATAGACACCAAACCAATGCCCACCACAATAGTGCAAGTCTATATGCCTACTAGTTCAGCGGATGATGAAGAAATTGAAAGAATATATGAGGAGATAGAAGATTTAATACAATATGTAAAAGGTGACGAGAATCTAATTGTGATGGGAGACTGGAATGCAGTGGTAGGCCAAGGAAGAGAAGGTAGTACAGTAGGAGAATTTGGATTGGGACAAAGGAACGAAAGAGGAAGTCGGCTGGTTGAATTCTGCACTGATCATAATTTAGTCCTTGCCAATACTTGGTTCAAACACCACAAATGACGGCTGTATACGTGGACGAGACCTGGAGACACTGGAAGGTATCAAATAGACTTCATTATGATTAGGCAGAGATTCAGAAACCAGGTGTTGGATTGCAAAACTTTCCCAGGAGCAGACGTGGACTCTGACCACAACTTGTTGGTCATGAAATGCCATCTGAAGTTGTAGAAATTGAAGAAAGGAAAGAATGCAAAAAGATGGGATCTAGACAAGTTGAATGAAGAGATTGTGAGGGATTGTTTCAAGGAACATGCTGCACAAGGACTAAATGAAAAGGCTGAAGGAAACACTATAGAGGAAGAGTGGAGAGTCATGAAAAATGAAGTCAGTAGGGCTGCTGAAGAAATGTTAGGAAGGAAGAAAAGATCAACTAAGAATCAGTGGATAACTCAGGAGATACTAGACTTGATTGATGAACGACTAAAATACAAGAATGCTAGAAATGAAGAGGGCAGAAAAGAATACAGGCGATTAAAGAATCCAGTGGATAGAAAGTGCAAGGTAGCTAAGGAAGAATATCTGAAGGAGAAGTGCAAGGATGTCGAAGGCTGTATGGTCCTGGGAAAGGTAGATGCTGCATACAGGAAAATCAAGGAATCCTTCGGAGAAAGGAAATCTAGGTGTATGAATATAAAAAGCTCAGATGGAAAGCCACTTCTAGGGAAAGAAGACAAATCCGAAAGATGGCATATGCATATCCAACAGTTGTATCAAGGTAACGATGTAGATAATTTGGTTCTGGAACATGAAGAGGCTGTTTATGCTGATGAAATGGGAGACCCAATTTTGAGGTCAGAGTTTGACAGAGCTGTGAGTGACCTAAATAGGAACAAGGCACCTGGAATTGATGATATTCCCTCTGAATTACTGACTGCCTTAGGAGAAAGCAGCATGGCAAGGTGCAGTGTGCAGGATGTATGAGACAGGAGAAGTCCCATCCGATTTTCGGCAGAATGTTTTTATACCTATTCCCAAGAAAGCCTGTTCTGACAGGTGTGAAAACTACCGCACCATTAGTTTAGTATCTCAAGCCTGCAAAATTTTAACACGTATTATTTACAGAAGAATGGGCAAACCAGTTGAAGCTGAGTTGGGAGAAGATCAATTTGGCTTCAGAAGAAATTTAGGAACACGTGAAGCAATCCTGACTGTACGTGTGATCTTAGAGGATCGAATCAAGAAGGACAAGCCCACATATATGGCATTCGTAGATCTAGAAAAGGCATTCGATAATGTTGATTGGACCAAGCTATTTATGGTTTTGAAGATGATAGGGATCAGATACCGAGAACGAAGGATTATCTACAATCTGTATAAAAATCAGTCTGCAGTGATAAGAATCGAGAGCTTTGAAAAAGAAGCAGAAATCCAGAAAGGAGTGAGGCAAGGCTGCAGTTTGTCCCCTCTCCTTTTCAATGTTTACATAGAACAGGCAGTAAAGGAAATCAAAGAGAAATTTGGAAAGGGAATCACAGTCCAAGGAGAGGAAATCAAAACCTTGAGATTTGCCGATGATATTGTTATTTTATCTGAGACTGCAGAAGATCTCGAGAAGTTGCTGAATGGTATGGATGAAGTCTTGGGTAAGGAGTACAAGATGAAAATAAATAAGTCCAAAACAAAAGTAATGGAGTGCAGTCGAACGAAGGCAGGTGATGTAGGAAATATTAGATAACGAAGTCCAGAAGGAAGTAGATTAATATTGTTACTTGGGTAGTAAAATAGCTAACGATGGCAGAAGTAAGGAGGACATAAAATGCAGACTAGCACAAGCAAGGAAGAGCTTTCTTAAGAAAAGAAATTTGCTCACTTGAAACATTGATATCGGAATTAGAAAGATGTTTTTGAAGACTTTCGTGTGGAGCGTGGCATTGTATGGAAGTGAAACATGGACGATAACTAGCTCAGAAAGAAAGAGAATAGAAGCTTTTGAAATGTGGTGTTACAGAAGAATGCTGAAGGTGAGATGGATAGATCGAATGACGAATGAAGAGATACTGAATCGAATTGGTGAGAGGAGATCGATTTGGCTAAATTTGACGAGAAGAAGAGATAGAATGATAGGACACATCTTAAGACACCCAGGACTTGTTGAGTTGGTTTTTGAGGGAAGTGTAGGTG
This sequence comes from Anabrus simplex, assembly GCF_040414725.1. Lineage (NCBI taxonomy): Eukaryota > Metazoa > Arthropoda > Insecta > Orthoptera > Tettigoniidae > Anabrus > Anabrus simplex. Next base: position 40,463,308 of record NC_090266.1, on the reverse strand, counting down.
GTAAGAACGGTAGGGGTAGACCAAGATATGAATATGACAAGCAGATTAGAGCAGATGTAGGATGCAATAGTTACGTAGAAATGAAAAGGTTAGCACAGGATAGGGTGGCATGAGAGCTGCATCAAACCATATTATGGACTGATGACTCAAACAACAACAACAACAACAACAAGAAGTTGAGCTTCAGTGGAATAATCCTTGTCTGCCTCCTATCGAACCAGTTATTAATTTCGCAAACGTGTGTAATATAATCAGAAAGAATGCTTTACCAAAGCTTGCATGCAATGCATGTGTAACTGACTGGCCTGTAATTTTCTGTTTTATTTCTATCGCCTTTTCCTTTATACTTAGGGGCTACTAAACCAACTCTCCATTCATTCAGCTCCTTCACGCAAACAATAATCGACGAAATATCCAAAAATCCTTTCTTAGCGTGCACCTTCATCTTAATATGAATGTATTCCCAAAATGTCATTTCTTTATGTTGAGTAGTTTTGGCTCAGCGATATCAAATATGTATTTCAGATATGATACTATATCCCTACACTTTTGCTTTAGTACATCCCCCGAAATCTTATCAATTCCAGCTGCTTTTCTAGTTTTCAAATTTTGTGTCTAATTGTAAATGTCGTTGTTATCGTAGGTAATTTTTAATTCTTCTTTAGTACTAGTCACCTCCTGTATCTGGACATTATCCTTGTAACCAACAATCTTTACATGCTGATGACTGAATATATCTGCCTTTTGAAGATACTCACATGCACAGTTCTCTTGTTCCTTCTTTGAGCAGTTTCTGCCTTAAAGTACCTATACATACTTTTCCATTTTTCACTAAAATGTGTATGACAGCCAGTTATGCTCGCCATCATATTATCCCTAGCTGACTTCTTTGCTAGATTCAATTTCCTAGTAAGTTCCTTGAATTTTTCCTTACTTCCAAAGCCATTTCTAACTCTATTCCTTTCCTAGCTGCACCTCCTTTACTTAACTTGGTAAGTTTGTGACTCTCTGTCCACTTTAATTCTATTAATTCTGTGCCATTTTATCCAGCCTCATCGGATGCACTTTGGTTACCTTTCGACTGATCATTATGCTTTGAAGGTATTGCCATATTATTTCATCCTTTGCTCTGATTTTTGCCTGTTTTTGATGTCTCGCCACATTATATGTGCCCACCTTACCTTAATTCGCACCTTATTTAATTGTATCAATTTAATTTTAAGGCACGATATTGCCTATTAGAATACTGTTGGTACGATTGACATCTCCGTTTATACGTGCCTGGTAGTTTGCATCTCTTGTTGAGGATTTCATAGGTCCTTGGCCCATCTAAAGGTCTCTAAGTCAGCTTTTTAAATGCCTATGTGGCATTTATCATCAAGGCGGTTTTCATGAGACGTTTTGGTGGTTATGGAAGTCACGGTTTCGAACATATCTAGTCTAGTAATTTTGGGCAAATCTCGGGTATTTTCCCCGGTATTATTATATTGAGTGTCTTCGCCTTCAGCTGCATTTCTACATGCCATTTTGAATCTGTATGATGTCCGATTTTTGTATGTTTGTTATTCAGTTCAGTGGAATAGGTCGTATTTTGGTACACAATGAAGGAGAAAGATTTATTTCACCTCCAGTTTTTATTTTACGTTGTATTAATGATTTATTTTACTGACACGCTCTTACATCCCATTCTGCGACCTAGCGGTAAACTCATCATTTTACTTTTGGGCTCTTTGGGAGGTAGCATTTTATATTTCTGCTCGAATCGTTTCCTTTATTCCTTCCATTTGATACCCGTCCATATTTGACACAGTTCTGCACTTTTTTATTTTCTTCTTTGCATTAAGTCACTACTGAGGAGCTTCTTTTCTTCTCCGGTGTCTGTGCATTCTCTGTGGCGCGTTATATATTATTTCGGAATAATATCGAAATATATCATCTCCGAGGTAAACGAAAAACCAATATTTCTCTCCTGATGAAAGATTAAGTGGGGACCCTATCCCATTTCTGGTACTGAGGTACGCAAATTCTATTATGTCATGAAGGTCGCTAGGAAGGCGATAAGTTGACAATGACAACCTTCACACCAATCATTCGTGGGTGCCCTCCAAAAGAATTTATAATCTGTGTTTTACCCTCGTTATGAATTTATTTACCTTTCATTAAAACCTTTGATTTTTAATAAACTCATGTTTATTTCTTTATTTTATTTTCCGGTAGTAAGGTTGGTTTCGCTGAGTGTATATCACATAGGAAAGAAGAATTCCAACTTCGAAAAGTTTCTTGTTTGATCTGATCGACCATTTATCGGAGATGTATACTTCACCACATTGCCCCTCTGCGTATCAGACCCTGATATCTTATACTTTAGCGCCTTGTATTATTATTATTATTATTATTATTATTATTATTATTATTATTATTATTATTATTATTATTATTATCGTTATTATTATTATTATTATTACTATTATTATTATTATTATTATTATTATTATTATTATTATTATTATTATTATTATTATTATTATTATTATTATTATCGTTATTAACAAATACAATGCAAATGGGAAATATCCCGGTGGCAATGGTCACTTACAGTAGTGTAATAATAAAGTAAAGTTAGCATAATTACCCAACAACAACACCAATAAACAAACAAACAAACAAACAAGCAAACAAACAAACAAACAAACAACAAGAGTACAACAAGCAAATATTGGGAAATAAAATATTACAAGAATTGCTACTAGTTTAACATTCTAAATCCAGCATCATCTTATACAAATTGACACACAACTAACTGTTTCTACTACTTAACACACGAATTACAACACAATAGACTGAATTTACTACTAGCATAACACTACAAGTCATCTATATATATACACTGACTGACAGTGACAATGCAACACCAAGGAGGAGTGGCTCGAAAGGGATGAAAGTTGGGGAAAAACAGAGACTGCACGGATGAATAATTGATGTTTATTTCAAACCGATATGCAGGTTACACAATGCGCACGGCATCGACTCAGTAGGATGTAGGACCACCGCGAGTGGCGATGCACGCAGAAACACGTCGAGGTACAGAGTCAATAAGAGTGCGGATGGTGTCCTGAGGGATGGTTCTCCATTCTCTGTCAACCATTTGCCACAGTTGGTCGTCCGTACGAGGCTGGGGCAGAGTTTGCAAACGGCGTCCAATGAGATCCCACACGTGTTCGATTAGTGAGAGATCCGGAGAGTACGCTGGCCACGGAAGCATCTGTACATCTCGTAGAGCCTGTTGAGAGATGCGAGCAGTGTGTGGGCGGGCATTATCCTGCTGAAATAGAGCATTGGGCAGCCCCTGAAGGTACGGGAGTGCCACCGGCCGCAGCACATGCTGCACGTAGCGGTGGGCATTTAACGTGCATTGAATACGCACTAGAGGTAACGTGGAATCATACGCAATAGCGCCCCAAACCATGATGCCGCGTTGTCTAGCGGTAGGGCGCTCCACAGTTACTGCCGGATTTGACCTTTCTCCACGCCGACGCCACACTCGTCTGCGGTGACTATCACTGACAGAACAGAAGCGTGACTCATCGGAGAACACGACGTTCCGCCATTCCCTCATCCACGTCGCTCTAGCCCGGCACCATGCCAGGCGTGCACGTCTATGCTGTGGAGTCAATGGTAGTCTTCTGAGCGGACGCCGGGAGTGCAGGCCTCCTTCAACCAATCGACGGGAAATTGTTCTGGTCGATATTGGAACAGCCAGGGTGTCTTGCGGGGCTGCCACCGCTTGGCGGCGGATGCGCCGATCCTCGCGTGCTGTCACTCGGGCTGCGCCTGGACCCCTCGCACGTGCCACATGTCCCTGCGCCAACCATCTTCGCCACAGGCGCTGCACCGTGGACACATCCCTATGGGTATCGGCTGCGATTTGACGAAGCGACCAACCTGCCCTTCTCAGCCCGATCAGCATACCCCTCGTAAAGTCGTCTGTCTGCTGGAAATGCCTCCGTTGACGGCGGCCTGGCATTCTTAGCTATACACGTGTCCTGTGGCACACGACAACACGTTCTACAATGACTGTCGGCTGAGAAATCACGGTACGAAGTGGGCCATTCGCCAACGCCGTGTCCCATTTATCGTTCGCTACGTGCGCAGCACAGCGGCGCATTTCACATCATGAGCATACCTCAGTGACGTCAGTCTACCCTGCAATTGGCATAAAGTTCTGACCACTCCTTCTTGGTGTTGCATTTGCTCTGTCAGTCAGTGTATATAAAATAACTTGTCCTGATTGACAGCGAAGTGGACGCAGACCTCTCCACCATGGACCACCTTCTCGAAGTTGACGCAGACCGAGGTCTACCAGGAGGGGCCTATCACCCGGGCGCAATCGAGGAAGGCGTTCAGGACGGCAGACGACAGCACAGCAGTGGAGAATGACGCCCCCTGGCGTTCTGAGGCTGCTGTCCAGGCCGGGCCTCCCAGAGTGTCGGCCGAGATGCAGATATCGATGTGCCCCCACAGGACAGGGAACGCAGTCGTGTGTCAGCACAGACCGACGCCAATGCCGCCAGCCAAGAAGTGGGAGAAGACGGCGATGCAGCAGGGCAACCCGCTACCCCGGGGTCACCAGGCCGGGAGGAGGGCCATCAGAGCGAGGCTCTTCCCCTGCCGTGAAGAAAGCTCCGGGAAGTAGATGAAGCCGCCCCCTGACAAGGAGGCAGAAGACGACGCCGGCCCACCTGGAAAGGGCCACCCGGCCGCAACCCAGGACTCCTCCCAGGAGAGCAGTCTACCGAGGAGCATATCAGGAGAGGACCTCAGCGGGTAGCGGCAGTCAGGTGAGATTGAAACGCCCCCCTCAACAGCTCTTGCAGTGTTTCCGCTCTCTGAGGTGGGGCCACCGGCAGGATAGGTTGCCCTTTTTACCGGGCCATGGCGTGGGCAGAGAGGAAGGAGGCCCGGCGTCATGACCCACCCCCTTCCAGGAGGTCCCCGCCCCGGCGGGCTTGGCCTCATTCTCCGTGATCGGAGACTGGGTACGAGGGACCCCAAGGACGTTGCGCTGTGCGGCGGGCCCTAGTGGTACTCGACGCATGGCTCCGCAACCTTCGAGGCCCGCGCTAGTGACGGCAGTGCCCAGACGGACTGATCCCCTGGCTGATGGAATGGCGAGACTACGGTACATGGCTGGTGCATGATACCTATTCTCAACTAACACAAACTTTGGACTTTTCCAGCCCTCATCCTTGCATGTGCTATCAAAATTGGTCGGGTTTTACATATAGGCTCTTTCTCTTTTCTGCCTATGTGGTTTTTCCCTGACCCTTAAATACCGCACCTCAACACCACCTTACCAACACAAACTCTTGCCATGGTAGCGAGTCTAGCTCGGAAACTGACAGATACTCCTTGTATCACTGCCCACTCTTCCTGCTATCTCTTTCTTATTAGAAATTAATAGCATGTCGGAGGCCATGTATATTGAGTCGATGGCCACGCGGTAGGAGCAGGCTTCGGGGGGCCCCCGAAAAAAGCAAATCAGTCAGTCTCAACTGCGAGTCCAGTCTGACTCACCACGCTGCACCATTACTCTGTTCGTCGAGACGAAGTGCTGTCCAATTTTATCTTCGAATTCTCCGAGTCTTTATAGTGGACTTAGATTCTTTCAGTTAATTGGAACTGAGAATCTGTGGGCGAGTAGAAACTTTGATATGTGATAAGTCTTTACGGTGGACTTAGTTTCTGTCAGTTGATTGAAACTTATAATTTGTGCGCGTATAGAAACTTCGATATATGATAAGTCTTTACAGTGGACTTAGATTCTGATAGTTGATTGGAACATAGAAGTTGAGGCGTATAAAATCTTCGGCATGTGACAAGTCTTTATAATTGTGGAACTTATTTTCTTGCAACTTTACAATTGTGGAACTTAATTTCTTACCAACAAGGGTTGTGAATTTCAATGTGATACAGGAGAAACCAGCATGGCAAGGCTATTCCATTTAGTGTGTAAGATGTATGAGACAGGAGAAGTCCCATCCGATTTACGACAGAATGTTCTTATACATATTCCCAAGAAAGCCGGTGCTGACAGGTGTGAAAACTACCGCACCATTAGTTCAGTATCTCATGCCTGAAAAATTTTAACACGTATTATTTACAGAAGAATGGGCAAACCAGTTGAAGCTGAGTTGGGGGAAGATCAATTTGGCTTCAGAAGAAATGTAGGAACACGTGAAGCAATCCTGACTGTACGTGTGATCTTAGAGGATCGAATCAAGAAGGACAAGCCCACGTACATGGCATTCGTACATCTAGAAAAGGCATTCGATAATGTTGATTGGACCAAGCTATTTAAGATTCTGAAGGTGATTGGGATCAGTCACCGAGAACAAAGAATTATCTACAATCTGTATAAAAATCAGTCTGCAGTGATAAGAATCGAGGGCTTTGAAAAAGAAGCAGAAATCCAGAAATGAGTGAGGCAAGGCTGCAGTTTGTCCCCTCTCCTTTTCAATGTTTACCTAGAACGGGCAGTAAAGGAAATCAAAGAGACATTTGGAAAGGGAATCACAGTCCAAGGAGAGGAAATCAAAACCTTGAGATTTGCCGATGATATTGTTATTTTATCTGAGACTGCAGAAGATCTCGAGAAGTTGCTGAATGGTATGGATGAAGTCTTGGGTAAGGAGTACAAGATGAAAATAAATAAGTCCAAAACAAAAGTAATGGAGTGCAGTCGAACGAAGGCAGGTGATGTAGGAAATATTAGATAACGAAGTCTAGAAGGAAGTAGATTAATATTGTTACTTGGGTAGTAAAATAGCTAACGATGGCAGAAGTAAGGAGGACATGAAATGCAGATTGGCACAAGCAAGGAAGAGCTTTCTTAAGAAAAGAAATTTGCTCACTTGAAACATTGATATCGGAATTAGAAAGACGTTTTTGAAGACTTTCGTGTGGAGCTTGGCATTGTATGGAAGTGAAACATGGACGATAACTAGCTCAGAAAGAAAGAGAATAAAGGCTTTTGAAATGTTGTGTTACAGAAGAATGCTGAAGGTGAGATGGATAGAACGAATCACAAATGAACAGATACTGAATCGAATTGGCGAGAGAAGAGATCGATTTGGCTAAATTTGACGAGAAGAAGAGGTAGAATGATAGGACACATCTTAAGACACCCAGGACTTGTTGAGTTGGTTTTTGAAGGAAGTGTAGGTGGTAAGAACAGTAGGGGTAGACCAAGGTATGAATATGACAAGCAGATTAGAGCAGATGTAGGATGCAATAGTTACGTAGAAATGAAAAGTTTAGCACAGGATAGGGTGGCATGGAGGGCTGCATCAAACCAGTCTATGGACTGATGACTCAAACAACAACAACAACAACACTACTGCATTATATTATTAACTGTGGAATTTCTTAAAACTCAGTCAGCTTATTTTCTTTCATTTATTGAGTAGAAGTGATCATGAAAGTGTTTAAACGTTTTCAGTACCACAAACGCAAGTGATAACCTATTACACAATGTATACTCGTGTGCTTCGACACAAATGATTAACTCTGCTTAGAAGTGAACGATAGTCAGTGCATAATAAATTGAATTTACAACTGTGTATAGTAATTGCTAACTTTATTTTTTCTTCAAATTTTGGGTTGAAGCGATCAATACTTAATTCAAGCTGTGTTGAATTGTGAACTGTTCAGAATAATTGCCAATGTTATTTATTCCAAAATGATTAATAATTTATTAGTCCATTACGGACAGCAGTGTCCGTTGGATAAGCCCTTGAGCAGTCGTATATTTATTCTAGTGTCAAGTGCGATCATATTTCATTGGAAAGCAACCACGAACTGTGCATAATGTGTGAACAGTCTTCAGTTTCGTTATTTCTAAAGCTTATGTTTACGAACTGTGATACATTTCTTTTCTAAATTCGATGCTATCCGCATGTTCATCTTTAAATATTTACATTCTATCCACAAGGGACTAGTGAAGATCGACCTCATATTACGTTAATATTAAATCAAACATTGGTGTCAAATAAGTGTCGGGGTACCGTGCAGTTGTGGACACTCGTGTGAGTAATAAAACGAGTGATTACCCCGTAAGATTGTTGGAGAACGTCGGAGACCGTCTAGAACTTCAGAGGTACGAGTTCGATCTCATGTCGCACCAACCTGGGTGTTCCAGCTCCATTCTATTGTGACGAACGAGGCCTGTAGAACAAGTTCCAGTCCAGTTCAGCATGGTGACCTGGGAGTACGGGTTACCTAATAGACGATGTTGAAGACGACGAAAATCTACTCCAAGGTGATATGAACTTCAACATGCATTTATTTGTATAAACTTCATTCTTTAAAATAATTTTCAAGTTTTCTTGTAGATAGGACCCTTCCTCCTGTACCAAGCCCTAGCTATAAATTACCTGGAACTACCCTGAGACATAACTTGTGCGATTATAAATTAAATAGTAAATCCGGGCTATATTTTACTAGTACAATACATAAGGGAGTACCTGTTCCCCAGAAGAAAGGGTTTCCATTATAGGAGCCAGCACTGGATCTTAACATTGATATTTCTCAATATCCAGAAATAACATAGGGGCATCATTGAGGATAGCATTAATACACGAAGGTATGGGCGTGGGAAGGAAAGAAAGATCTTCCTGTTCACTGGTCTCAACCTCATTGGAAAACATGCGGCTTAGTCCACCAGCAATTTCATTTTCTGATCCTCTAATATGACGCACATCAAATTGGAATGCTGAGATCCTGATAGCCCAACGGGCGATATGTCAAGTACGACGAGACCTCGCTAACACCCAACTTAAGGCTTGATTGTCAGTCTCTAATTCGAATCTTATATGTACCAGATAAAGGCGTAACTTCTCTAGGGCAAACAACACTGCCAAACCCTCTAATTCATAGATAGAATATTTGGCTTCATGAGCCGATAAAGTCCTAGACGCATAGGCGATGGGCCGCCTTCCGAGTTCCGTTTCCTGAAAAAGGACAGCAGCCACAGCAGATGAAGAGACGTAAGTTTGAACAATTAATTTCTTGGAGAAATCAGGCATAGCCTCTAATAGGGCGGAGCCCCTGAATCTTCTCCGCAGGAAAGGTGTCAAGTTTGAATGGGGGTCGTCGCAGCAAGCCTCTTTTGAAGACCTTAAATTAGCTATTGGTAATGCCCCCGTATTGTATATAAAAATAGCAAGTCTTGTTGCGATAAAACAGATGTGAATATGAAATTATGACATTGCAACTGAAAGAAACTAGGCATGAATTTGAATTCTTCTTGAGCGGACATTTAACAATTTATACGAAATATATCCCTCACTGGTTCACTTGACTGTACCTTCAACACTTTGAATGTAATTTCGACGTATTCCTTAGATCTGGTGTTTACTGTAGATGTGTCACGCCTAATTTGGTGATGTATCCATGTGACTGCTTCTTCTCCATATCATCTGTAAGTCTGTATGGTATGACATCATTGCAAGTGTATCCGTCTATGACTCCATCACTGTTTACCATCCACTTCTTCTCTCTTCACCTTCCGTTTAACTAATGACTCCCGTTGACTGACTGAGGCCACTCCATCTCGTTCACTTAATGGCTAACCGTGGCCTATCCCTCCAGTAGAATAATGATTTCTTCACTGTTCAGCTTCCGTTTAACTAATGACTAATGACCGACTGAGGCCTCTCCACCTCGTTCACTCTCCGACAATCTATGGCCTCTGCTTCCAATTAAATAATGACTGACGCTACAAGATACAGCCACCTTTTAAAGACGTTAGGTTGACGCACCTACGTAATCTCCAGGAATAACTATTATCTACTCCCACCTCGCGACAAATGTTACATACAATGGTGTAATAGCTCGGGGCTCCCTAGGAAACTCAAAGAAACTGAGCTCATCGCTAAATGCTCACGATGACGTAGCCATGACTTAGCAGAAACGCCAGCAATATTGCACAATGTAGCAATGTCACATCCAACATCTGATATACAGCAACTCTTTACTGTACATGTATTTAGTGTTAACCTACACACACGTACAGTATATATGCACACATTTTACTACAATCACGCAAGCGACAAGCATTGCAGAATTGAATTGAATAAGAATGATAATACAATAACAGTAATCTCACAGATAAAATAATAATAATACGGACATAATAATAATAATAATAGTAATAATAATAATAATAATAATAATAATAATAATAATAATAATAATAATAATAATAATGGTAATAATAATAATAATATCACAGACGAAATAATAATAATAATAATAGTAATAATAATAATAATAATAATAATAATAATAATAATAATAATAATAATAATAATAATAATAATAATAATGGTAATAATAATAATATCACAGACGAAATAATAATAATAATAATAATAATAATAATAATAATAAGAATAAGAATAATAAAAATACAGATATCACATTGTAACGGGATTTGAATCGTTACAGTAGCAGTCTGGTAAGAACATCTTCACCCGTGGGGAGCACAAAAGGCACGCGGTTGTATTCATACAAGTTCCAATCCGTAGCGAAAGGCGTTAGATATTTAGATTCTTCTGCTTGACGTATCTGGTTATATGCCTGATTAAGATCAAGGATGGTAAAGAACTTGGCCTTTCGAAACCATGAAAAACAAAAGTGAAATCAGGAAGGGCACGGATTGTAACACCACCTTACGGTTCAAAGCCCTGTAATCAATAACAGGCCTGAAGCCACCTTGGGGTTTCGGCACAAGAAAAATGAATGCGCTGACTTTGAAGGTCGAATAATACCATCCCTTAACATGTGATCAATAATTTCCTTAAGAGCCTTCATTTTAAGAGGTGACAGCCTATAAGGCGGAAACCTAACTGGAATAGAATCGGTTAACTCAATCTTATATTTAATAAGGTCAGTAACGCCAAGGGTATCTGAAAATACATCAGGAAAAGACTGATACAACCTTCTAATACATTCAGCCTGCTCCTCACATAGATGCCTAATATCTAACGACATCTCACTCTGGGTAGGCAAAACAGATGAACATGATACACAATTACATTTCACAAGGGGAATATTACAGTTACCAGAAAACTTGAGGGTGCACGACTTGCTCTGAATTTCGAGCACAAGACCAGTAATGGACATAAAATCGGCCCCCAATATAACAAGGCAAGACCCTTTAAAGGTAAATTTTGAAATGCGAACTTTCACGAAAAGAAAACCTAAAATTTACACTTGTGACGAGTTTGCCGAAACACATTTCATAGAGGAGATACAATAGTCCGGAAATTTACAAGACGTTTTTAATTTAGAATACCATTCTTCAGAAATAATGGAACTCACACTTCGTGAGTCTAGTAGAGCCGTGACTGGTTCGTTATGTACTTCAATTTTCAGAAATAGCACGAATCCTGCGGGCTCTGCCAGAATTCTAAGGCATTCTCTAGGGCTTTCAAATGATGAATTAGAAGAATTTTCACAATTAACTGAATTGATACTTGGTTTAACGGGGGCTGAGCCTCGGGAAGGTGAACATTGTGACTCAGCCAAGGACGCTAGTCACTACCTATCACTTGGACTCTGCAGGCAGCACCAGAAGTTGAACAAGATGGTTTGCTGTTACTATTAGTGCAATTCTTGGCAAGATGAGAAAATGAGCCGCATTTAAAGCAACCTTCAGATGGATCTGCTCGGTTCCTAGTCCCACTAGATTTTATCACGGGGCATTTGTTTCGAAGATGTTCCGTAGATCCACATGCAAAACACTTGCGTGTTGGGAAGGTTCGGCGAGGTGGTGGCCGAGAACTGTTAGAAGACGGAGGCGGCTCCTTGGCGACTCGTAACGTATCGGCGTACCTTACTCCTTCGGCTGACACAGCCATTGCCTCCAATTCTGAGAAGGTTTGAGGTCGAGATGTCAAACATAGGCACGACCTATAGGGCGGAGAGATACCGTCAACAATCGTCTGCAAAATTTGATCTTCAGGGAAATGAAAATCGAATACCCTGGTGTAAATCTTAATATCCTGAATAAAGTCTGCCAAGATCTCATCCAATCTCTGTACTCTAAAATAATACTTCTGAATTAATGATGACATAGCTCTAGCCGGAATAAAGTTTGGCACGAGGTGGGCGTGGAAGTCTTCTATAGAAGGTCTGTCAGCTATTGCTCTTACGATCTTGTCCGATAGGACACCTGCTGAATAGGGGTGAATTATTTGAAGGATTTGAGAATGTGGCAGAGAAAAAACTAGCGCATGGTCTTGAAATTCTACTAAGAACCCTAGGAAAGAAAATACTTCATTAGTGGAATTTACTGAAAACTTGGAAATGCCTTTAAGCAACATAGCCAATGGGTGAGGCAAACTACTGAAACCGGGCGACACAATAGGAGACGGCATAGGAGGTTGAGAAGGTTCAAACACTGCGTTAGTCATAAAGAAATGTAGAAGTTGTCTTGGATGACCAGACTGTTTTTTCGATGGGGTAGATGTTTACTGAGTAGCAACCGATTTTGTACTCTCAAACCCTCTACTAGATTCTTCCTCAGTAGACAAGTTTATCATAGGAACTTGGTCAGTTTTAGGAGTAGCGGCCCCGGACAACAGTTGACTAACCCTATTAGACATATCCGACAGGTGTTCCAATAGATTGCTTGCTTCCTTATCATGATCCTCCTTAAATGTTTGAGACAATAGGTCCCTAGTTCTATTATAGAAATGAAATAGCCTCGCCTGAACTCTTTTAAGTTGGATAGCAGGTGGATCACCCACTTCAAAAAAACTGACTACAGACGCTAGCTCGGTGGTATTATCAGTGATAGTGAATATAGCGTCAGTGTCCTTTTCCCCAAGTACCGGGATACAAATAGGAAGTTCTAATGACTCTTTAACTTTAGCAATATCTGCCACACCCGTGTCTCAAGATTGGACTTTCCTAATGAGGAGCTCATAGATTAATTCTTCCTTGCGCAAGTATCCGGGTGCAAGGACTTCACGAGGACCAGACATGTTGCGTTTAGACAGATAGTCAAGGAGACGAATCTCCCAATTTCTTTTACAGGATATTTGGAACACCATTTTCAAGAGCACTTTGCTGCAACGGTTACAGGTTACGGCCTTCCAAAGGCACCACTCAGTATTTACACAAATACCTTTTATCGTATAAGAAAATAGCCTCTATGCTTGATAATTATACCAAGGAGACTACGCTCCAAAACCCTTACAGCCTACACAAGGCAACCTTCAAGTTAAGAGATTAGAGCGTCGTTGCTCAATAAAATTTACACATTCAGGCCTCTCTAGGCACAACCTACATTTAACAATACCGTATCAGTTTTCTTTTACATGGAAGAAATAATACAGGGGCGAGTACCCATATTACTGGGCCTTTATGGAAAGCAACAGGTTCAATTACTGGCCTCAAACTCAAATATGTATGGAGGTTTACACTTGCGCTCCTTGAAATCTAATATTAAAACCCTACTTGGTCTGGTGGCCCGACGATGTAGTGGCCAATCTCACACAACTGAGGTGACTAGATGGACAAGTTAAGTTACAATTTACAATAGTGAAAACAGTTACAAAATCGTAGTCACCTCAAGATTAATTGAAGGGGAATTCGAGAGGATAACGCACTCTTTTCAGTTTAAGTACTTTTGATTTACTTGATTTTTATATAAGGAAAATGTTTACATTTTAAGAAATGGATTGTTACATAGTTAAAGACTGGAAACCTTCCCCTAGAGTCAGGTTGCGGATATAACTACTGAGATAGGAAAATTGTGGCCATTACCTTAGCTGGTGTTCTGCCTGCCGATGGATGAGGCCCCCACCTCCTCTCTTAACACACACACTCAATAACACGACGATCAATAAGACAAGTTAACTCGAAAAGGCGTCAGCTCTTATACCCGAGAGGAAGGTTCTAGAAAGCTCTGGACTAAAACCAGACACACCCTCTCATTTTGTTGGTAGATAAAATAGGTACAAGTTAAATATAATTGGTTGAAAAATAAATACATTAAATTTTTGATTGGCCAGAATCCAACGTTGGCGGGATGAGTAAGAAGTGTTGAAAACCTAGATGTATCAAAAACAAAGAACGTCAATTCAGTTCAGAAATCCTCACCATCATCATCATCAGCCAATTCTATAATTACATGATGTGGCCTCTTTAAATCGTGATCTCAAGTAAGTCTTTAACAGAACTCTCCAGGTAGAATGGTCTTGAGCATTTCTCTGCCAGGTAGCACCAGCTTTCTCTTAATGTCTTTGTCCCATCTGTCTGGCGGTCTTCCTCTAGGCCTTTCATGATCTCTTGCACTCCATTCTAACACTAGATTCGTCCATCTGTCATCTTCCCTTCGAGCAATATGTCCAGGCCATTGCCATTTTAAGGTGACTATTCTCCCAAGAATGTCATTAACTTTAGTGATCGATCTGATGTCATCTGTCCTCTTCTTATATTTCCTTGTAAAACCCAGCACTGACCTATCCATGCCTCCTCTCTGCGCTGTCCTAAGTTTCCCTTTCGTAAGTTCGTTCAGTGTCCAGGTCACACAGCCATAAATCAGCACAAATAGAATGCACTGATCATAAACTATTTTCTTCAGATTTACTGGCATATTCGATCTGAAGACAGTTGAGTTTCTTCCAAACGCCTGCCATCCTAGCTTAATGCGTCGAAAATTTTTTGGTCTTATATCACCTTTCATATTCATCAACTGGCCCAGATAGATATATTCATTGACCTTCTTGAACGGCATGTTGTTGATGTTCACAACCCCTGCTGTGACCCTTTTGTTGGACATGTCTTTTGTTTTGCAAAGGTTTATCTTCAAACCGACTGACTCACATTCCATGGCAAGATCAGTAACTAATGTCAGGAGTTCGTCATTGTCGTTTGCGAGTATTGCTACAGTATGCCATCAGCAAATCTCATGTTGTTAAGCCTTCTGCCATTGATCCTTATTCCCTTTCCTTCCTAATTTAACTTCGAGATTTCCATGTCCAAAACAGCTGAGAATAGCTTCGGAGAGATTGGCTCACCTTATTTAACTCCTCTTCCGATAGGAAATTCTGAAGTTGCTTCACCGACATTAACAAAGGCTGAAGAAGCTTGTAGATGTTATTGAGAACTCTGATATAAGCCACTTCAATTCCCTCCTCATGTAAGGCTTGTAAGATAGCTGAATGGCTTATTGTATCAAATGCCTTTTCAAAATCAACAAAGGCGAAGCACAGAGTCATCTGGTATTAATTTGCTCTGCTAATCACTTAACGCAGAGCCAGAATGTGGTCCATTGTGCTTAAGCTGCTGCGGAATCCCGCTTGTTCAACTGGCTGGGCTGAGTCAAGGGTAGAACTGATTCTGTACAACAAGATCTTCATAACAAGTTTGTACAAAACAGAGAGCAAGCTTATAGGGCGATAGTTTAGGGTATTGTGAATACTCCCTTTTTATGCACCAATACCATCTTTGCTTTATTCCATGTTGCTGGGATTGAAGCATTCTGTAAATGAGAAGTGAAGATTTCAGCCAAGTGGTTTACTGTTTCATCACCTGTAAGCTTTAGAATATCAACAGAAAGATCGTCATCTCCGGGAACAGTTCCTTCCTTCATGTTGTCTATAGCATATCTGACTTCCGAAGGAAGTATATCCGGAACTTAAGTTACACTTTTTAGGTAATGTGCTATCGAAATTCCCTTTGTTTTACTCTACAGACTGCTATAAAAGTCTCTAATAAAATTCAAAATCTCCTCCTTTTCAGTAATTCGACCATTGTCTCTATCAATTGCCATGACCTGTTTTTTTTTTACCAATTGTGAGCTTACGTTTAGCTGCCTTTAAACCTGTCTTGTTCTCTACACTTGTTCTTAAGGTTTCTTCATTGAACTTCTGTATATCAGCTTTCATTTCTCTTCTTAAGATCTTACATAGCTCAGAATATTCTATTGTGTTCCGATCAGTTCGAATTTTCATTTCTCTTCTCCCTCTTTAGCAGGTCTTTGGTTTTATCACTGCATTTATTTGGTTGGTCGTTATTCTTACATAAGCCACCTACTTCTTGCGCACTTACAACTAACATTTGTGCTAGGTCTTCTTCCTTTGTTACGTGAAACTTTCTTTGGACGAATTTTTGGAATTCTTCTTGGTTTTCTCCTGAATTTTTGAGATTGATTACGTTTCTCTTCTTTTTTAAGAGTTTTTCTTCAACCTCTTACATTGATTACAATTCTTGCTCTTACAAGTCGGTGACGACTGTCAGTATTGCATTTGTTTAAAACCGAGACGTCTTTCACAATATTAGGCGTATTTGACAGAATAAAGTCTATCTCTTTTTAAACACTGAAGTTGGGGCTTCTACATGTCCATTTTCGGTTAGGATGCTTTATGAAGAACGTGTTCATTATTGGCATGTTGGTATATTCTGCAAATTGGACTAGTCTCTCTCCTCGGTCGTTCCTGTCATCAATCCCGAAGTTGCCCACCACCGAGTCGCCTAGTTTATAGGTGCCGGCTTTAGCATTAAAATCACCGATAATAAGTTGGAAATGACAATATTTTCCTTTTTCACAGATTTTTTCAGGGCTGTCATAAAAGGATTCAACTTCTTCATCTGAATGGCTTGTACAATCTGCACTTTGTACCTTTACGACACATCCAGAACCAGTCGAGCTATTCTGCTGGATACTCCTTCTCGTACCGATATCTTGTCAGTGATGTTCCTGATTACTAGAAAGCCAACTCCATTCAGTTTTCCTTCTGGATCGCCACAGAAATAAAACAAATTTATAGATTTTAAGAGGAGGCAGTCTTCTCCTTTCCGACGTATTTCACTTAGACCATCAATACTCCAGTTGATCTTCCCAAGTTCTTCTTCAATCTCTTCTAGTCTGTCACTACCTAGCAATGAGCGACAGTTATAGGTACAAACTTTGAATATTTGAGGTTTCTTTGTAATCGATCTTTGTTTCTGAGACATCAAAGCTGCTCCCACCCGGAGATTCGATTGTGGGAATATTTTACCTGCGGAGAATTTATTTACCATAATGTCAGAAAACCTATAAACCCAAAATTTCTTCAAATGTCTAGTTGTTCCACTTTGCACCAGAGTGCATGACATCAGTTATTTGATAGAGAGAACTATGGAGAAAAGTCCCAAATTTTTGAAGTAGCTTTTTTTTTGCTCGGGGCTTTACGTCGCACCGACACAGATAGGTCTTATGGCGACGATGGGATAGGAAAGGCTTAGGAGTTGGAAGGAAGCGGCCGTGGCCTTAATTAAGGTACAGTCCCAGCATTTGCCTGGTGTGAAAATGGGAAACCACGGAAAACCGCGTGCCTCTACGCGCACGACCAACTCGCCCGGTGAAGTAGCTGTTACAACTTTATGTGTTAGGTAGCATTCTTCGAGGCGCTTCATTTAAATGCACGGGGTTGAGGTGTACCTCCGGGTACAACAACAACAACAACAATAATAATAATAATAATAATAATAATAATAATAATAATAATAATAATAATAATAATATGCTGTTATTCACCGCCTTCATAAGAAAGGCGATAAAACAGAGGTATATAAATACCGTGGTGTCTCTTTTCTGCCGATAACATTCAAGATTCTGTCAAAAGCCCTTCAAATGGGGCAGAAGCACAACTAGACCCACAAATCGGTGAATATGAAGGTTTCAGGAAAGGATGTTCTTGCATCGAACGAATTTTGAACCTCAAATCCATCCTTTTATATCTGAAACTCAGGAATAAAGAATTTTTGGTGACATTCTTAGACTTTAAGAAGTCATACGATTCGATAGATCATACCACCCTGATCGGAATTTTTATAGGAATTTGGCCTAGATAAGAAAACCAGAGCAATCCAACAACAAACATTGATCAACACCACTTCGAAAGTGAAGTTGAGGGGAGAGATTTCAGACGCCTTTGATGTCAAGACAGGAGTTAGGCAAGGAGATGAACTACCGCCTCTACTCAACTGTGTCTTTGCATAGGTCATCCGGGAGTGGCGCAAAGTATTCAATAATCACGGAGTTCAAATCGGAGTCAGGCTAGGGTACAATGGCCAATTGCCCTCACTATGCTTCGTTAATCAAACCATACACCTTCACGAGGTAAAAGGGCTACAGTGGAACGCCGTGTCGGATCAAGCACTGAACACTTGGCCTACGATTTCAGCCAGCAATAATCAGTTCTGTGCACAACAATACTTTGGCTACAGATACTGTACAAACTACCACACACACTCTGCATTTTCTCGGAGAGGAATAATCCAGAATAATGACTGAGAAATGAAGCCTATGTAGCGTCTTCTACAGAATGCACACCGGTAATGAACATGTAATAACCTCGTAATACATTCGTAATGAACTCGTACAATATTGACTCCGTAGTGAATAATGGATAATGAACTCGGCGCACGTGCGCACACATAGGCTCGGCCCACGTGGCTCTAGCGAGTGCAGAAGTAGCTTCAGCCTATACTTCTCGACTTTACCAATGGTTTCCATGCCACTTGTTGAAGCACTTTCAACCGACTTATACCGTCTTTAAACAATATAGTCACTGTTTCCAATGTTACACAATCATCACTGCTAGGCCATGTGTAGGCACAATTGTAAGGATATACATGTTCAATCCTTCGTATAATACTATTAGCAGTAACCCTCGGCTTCGCTCGATTGGATTTCGTAATTTGATAAAAGTAACCGTTCCTCGGTACTCTACAAAGACATTATCTGAAAATCCCTTAAGTATAAAAACTCGCCGAAAAATTGAGTTCCATTTACCCCAGAAACTCATTTAAACCACGTTTGTGGTATTGCCTTTTGGGGCTAAGATAACAATGTGAAGTAGAACTGTACATGTGAGCAAGAATTCTTTCAAGTCGAAAACAAAACAAATAGCCTACATGTCTTTATTTTAAAAGGAGATTCCAGATGCCTGTTTCCAGGCCTGTAACAACTTCAGGTTTTGAGAAATAAGTATTCCCATCAAAAAATTCAACCCCTTTGTCAGTCCTTCCCCAACCCCCACCTAAGTGGATTTTCCGAAAACAAAAATATGTTCTCCTTTATTTTTAAAGGAGATACTAAACACCAGTTTTCACGTTTGTAACATCTTCAGTTTTTGAGATATAAGCATCATCAAAATAAAAATTCATTTTTTCTTCACTTCTTTCCACCCCCTCCCCCTTTAAGTGGACTTCTCGAATACAAAAAACACGTGTTCCTTTGTTTTTAAAGGAGATTCAAAATATCAACTTTCACGTCTGTATCATCTTCAGTTTATGAGATATAAGTATCCTCAAACAAAATTCATCTCCTCCTTTACTTATTTTCACTTCCTCCTCTATAAGTCCATTTTCTGAAAACCAAAAAATACTTGTTTCTTTATTTTTAAAGGAGATTTCAGGTGCCAATATTCACGTCTGCAACATCTTAAGTTCTTTTAATTAGATTTAAGTATCCTCTACAAACAATTCAATTAACTTTTTCAATTCCTTCACCCTCCCTCCCAGTGGATTTTACGAAAATAAAAAATACGTGTTACTTTATTTTTAAAGGAGATTCGAAATACCAATTTTCACGCCTGTTTCATTCAGTTTTTGAGATATAAGTATCCCGTTAAAATATTCACTTTTCTTTCACTTCCTTTCATCCTCTCTCCATAAGTGAATTTCCCGAAAACAAAAAGTACGTGTTTCTTTACTTATAAATGAGCTTGCAAATACCAATTATCACGACTGTAACCTCTTCCGCTTTTGAGATATATCCATCCTCATAAAAATAATTCAACAACTTTATCACCCTCTTCTCCCCCAAGTTGATTTTCTCCCCAATATGAGTGTATATTTATTTCTACAGGAGATTCCAAATAGCAGTTTTCACGTCTGTAACATATTTAGTTTTTTAGATTTGAGTATCCTTATACAAATAATTCAAATACTTTTTCAATCCTTTCATCCCCAGTAGTGGATTTTCCGCAAACAAAAGATTACCTGTTTCTTTATTTTTAAAGGAGATTCCACATACCAATTTTCACACTTTTTTTTTGCTAGGGGCTTTACGTCACACCGACACAGATAGGTCTTATGGCGACGATGGGATAGGAAAGGCCTAGGAGTTGGAAGGAAGCGGCCGTGGCCTTAAGTAAGGTACTGCCCCAGCATTTGCCTGGTGCGAAAATGGGAAACCACGGAAAACCATTTTCAGGGCTGCCGATAGTGGGATTCGAACCTACTATCTCCCGGATGCAAGCTCACAGCCGCGCGCCTCTACACGCACGGCCAACTCGCCCGGTTTTCACACTTTTAACATCTTTAGTTTTTGAGATACAAGTATCCTCAAACAAATAATTCAAATCATTTTTCAATTCTTTCACCCCAACTTAAGTGGGCTTTCCGAAATTAAGAAAACGTATTTGTTTATTTTTAAAGGAGACTCCAAATACCAATTTTCACGTCTGTAACATCTTCAGTTTTTGAATTCAACCCACTTTCCAGTCCTTTTTACATCCCCTTAAGTGGTTTTACCGAAAACAAAAGTACATGATTCTTTATTTTTAAAAGAGATTAAAAAGACCAATTTTCACATCTGTAACATGTTAAGTTTTGATACATACTGTAGATATCCTCATTTTAAAAATTCACCTCCTTTTTCAGTTCCCCTTAATTGTATTTTCGTAAGTCAAATTATCTGCGTTCC
Organism: Anabrus simplex; assembly: GCF_040414725.1. Taxonomy (NCBI): domain Eukaryota; kingdom Metazoa; phylum Arthropoda; class Insecta; order Orthoptera; family Tettigoniidae; genus Anabrus; species Anabrus simplex. Next base: position 40,442,541 of record NC_090266.1, on the reverse strand, counting down.
TTTACCTTTAAAGGAGATTTTTGCGTCTGTAATATTTTACATTTCTGAGATATACTCTAGATATAAAATTTTTGAAAATTCATCCTCATTGTCACTCCTGTTCAACCCCTACTAATTGGATTTCCCAAAAGCAAAAAAACAGCGCATTTCTTTATTTTTAAGCGAGATTAAAAATACAAATTTTCATGTCTGAAACAGCTTCTGTTTTTAAGATATAAGTATCCTCATGAAAGGTATTCAACCCCTATTCCACCATTTTTACCCTTTAATGGGACTTTTCGAAAACAAAAAGATACATTTTTCTTTATCTTCACAGGATATTCTAAATAAGAATTTTTACGCCTGTAAACTGTTAAATTTTCGAGATATAGATATATCTTTTTTAAAATTCACGCCAGCGTTTACCCCCTTATCGTAGGAATATCCAAAAATCCTTCCTTAATGAGCACCTGCACTGTAATATAAATGTATCTCCAAAATTTCATTTCTTTATAATCAGAGAGTTTCGGCTCGGGGATGATGAGTCAGTCAATAAGTCAGTCAGTCAGTCATTCAGTCAGTCAGTCAGTCAGGACATGTTATTATATATATATGGATGTTCTTACAGCTTAATTTACCAAACTCACATAATTTTCAATATTTTATATTGCAAATTAATTTACGAAAATATCCTAACCTAAAATCGGGAGATGATCATTTACAAACATTTCCTAACCTAAAATCGGGAGATCGTACTTGTGTACGGTTACAAGGGCCGCTCAGCTGTGAGCTTGTATTCGGGAGATAGTGGGTACGCACCCCATTGTTGGCAGCCGTGAAGATGGTTTTCCGTGGTTTCCCACTTTCACACCAGTCAGATGCTGGGGCTGTAGCTTAATTAAGGCTACGGCCGCTTCCTTCCCACTCCTAGCCCTTTCATGTCATATTGTCACCATGTGTCGGTGCGACGTAAAGAAAGTTGTACATTTTATTACCACCAGTGATATCAGTGATATTTGTGCAATGCTGGGTTTTGTGCGATGTGTTCATTGTGATCGTAATGCCATAAAAATGGAATGGCGTATCCCCTTGAGGCCCGGGTTCCTCAACTCTGTGTTAAATTTTACTTAAGAAATGTTAACTAACGATTGTTGTTAATTTCACACTTCGGTTAAAAATACCCTGTTTCGCGAACACATTTCCAAAATTTGTCACTAACAACTGTTTCAGACAAATTAAGACATTTCCGCGAGATTTCTGAACGCGTTTGGAAGCGAGCGTCTCTTGTTTCTTTACATAAAGTGCTCCTACTAGTATGATGAAATAGTCACACATTATTGTAGGTCATGGTTAGGTGAGCACGCTAAGACGTAAACATGTCAAGTAAGAGGCAACAAAAGCGTTAATATGATGAATGCGAGACAAATGTTGTTATAGTTCTAATTTGAAAGTATGCGAGTGTGCTTAAAAAATGAAAGAATGGACTGTTATATCACAACATTTGATATAGCGTATTCTTTCTTATATGAGTGCAATCTAATGCTCCTACATCACAGGGAGAATGTGATAATTGATATGTCTTGAATTATTTTCGGACATTATTTTATTGCGGGGAAAATAATGTATGCCTTGTTAATGCTGTAATGCCAGCAGGGATTCTTTGCAGATGTCTACGCATTCGTGAACATAGTCGCCTACAGTTACATGACAAATGTCTCAACAGCAATATTTTAACAAGGAGAGGCCACACCTTACGGTCAACCGATTTCAACAAGCTTCTATATACCTATGTGGGGGCACTCAACATTAACTCTTGTATAAGCGTTTGGGTCAATCTGCTTTCGTTTTCGAAAAAAAAAAAAAAAAATAATAATAATAAAAAAAAAATTGAGGACAAATATTATGAGGCAGGATCCGTTTCGGACAAACTGGAGGTGATAGAACAATAAGAGGCGAAAATATTTTACTTAAACATATCAGGTCTGCAACCTTACACTTTCTGAAAAAGTGATGAATCCCCGATTCCAGCGTAACGCATATATAGTTGGAAGTACATCACAGTCAAACGGAGTGGTCACCTAGTGGTCACCGTATTTGTCATAGACGTGACTTCGAAAAGCTGTAATTCTTGTACAAAATAAATTAATATTTGAGGGAACGTGAAGATAAAAATTGGAACAAGAATATTACGCACATTTCAGTACACTTTATTTTCCACCTGAAATAAATTTAGGCCTAAACGTTCTCACAGTTAATGCTGGATCTCTTTCTGTGTGTATATTAATTTTAGGTAGAAAATAAAGTTCACTACAGTTTGTCTTTCTTTCTTTCTTTCTTACTCTTTTTACCCCCTAGCGTTGGCTTTTCCCTCGGACTCAGCGAGGGATTCCAACCCTACCGCCTCAAGGGCAGTGTCCTGGAGCGTGAGACTTTCGGTCAGTGGATACAACTGGGGAGGTAAACCATTTTATTTACAAGTTGCTAAACGTCGCACCGACACAGGTAGGCCTTACGGCGACGATGTGGCAGGAAAGGGCTAGGAGTGGGAAGGAAGCGGCCGTGGCCTTAATTAAGGTACAGCCCCGGCATTTGCCTGGTGTGAAAATGGGAAACCACGGAAAACCATCTTCAGAGCTGCCGACAGTGGGGTTCGAACACACTATCTCCCGAATGCTGAATACTGGCCGCACTTACAGTAAGCGGCTGCAGCTATCGAGTTCGGTAGGTACGCCAGGACCTCGCCTGACCTGCTGTGCTGAACAGGGGGGACTTGTGGAGGGATGGGAAGATTGGAAGGGATACACAAAGAAGAGGAATCGAGTGGCTCCAGGAATTTAAAATTTGTTAGAGTTAACGATTCTTGATGAGACGACCATCTTGTTAAATTATGTGTTAAGTCTACTTAACGACCGCCTCTGTGGTGTAGTGGTTAGTGTGATTAGCTGCCACCCCCGGAGGCCCGGGTTCGATTTCCGGCTCTACCACGAAATTTGAAAACAGGTACGAGGGCTGGAACGGGGCCCACTCAGCCTCGGGAAGTCAACTGAGTAGAGGTGGGTTCGATTCCCACCTCAGCCATCCTGGAAGTGTTTATCTCCGTGGTTTTCCACTTCTCCTCCAGGAAAATACTGGGATGATACCTAATTTCAGGCCACGGCCGCTTCCTTCCTACTTCCTTGTCTATCCCTTTCATTCTTTCCATCCCCACGCAAGGCCCGTGTTCAGCATAGCAGATGAGGCCGCCTGGGCGAGGTACTGGTCTCCCGACCCAGAGTCTGAATCTCCAGAACACTGCCCATGAGGCGATAGAGGTGGGATCCCTCGCTGAGTCCGAGGGGAAAACCGACCCTGGAGGGTAAACAGGTAAACAAGAAGAACAGCAGTGTTAACACTTAACAATCGTTGAAGAAACTGGGCCTTAGTGCCTGGAGTGTAGGAGGACAAGTTCGGCTCTCGAGGTGCAGGTGTTTTGAATTGATTCCCGTAGGTAACCTGCGCGTCTTGATGAGGATAAACACACAAACCCAACCCCCGTTCCAGCAAAATTAACGAATTCTGGTTAAAATTCCCCAACCTGGCATGAATCGAACCCGGGGCCCATTTGACCAAAGGCCAGCACGCTAACCATTTAGCCACGGAGCAGGACATCATAATACCATTATTTATTTATTCAATTGCGAATTGTAAATCTAAACTTTACACATATAAGAAGGTGATAAACAATGGACAAACGAAAGTCATTAACGTGTTACTACACTACTTATGAAGCCTCATAACACTTCAGAGCATAGACTTAACTTAGACCGGGTGCACTTCTCTTACCAGGCTGATGAACTGTTACTACAAACATCCAACAATGTAGTCCTGCCAACGATTCTCTCTCTCCCTAGTTATTTGCAGTTTTGCCAGCTCTGCCTATTTTAATTGAACGACTCTTATCGTATAGAGTGCTTTTCATTCAATAGATTTGGCCCATTCAAAGCATTGCATGGAGATTTTTCTGCTTCTTTATCTGTATACCCTCAAGGGTCGGTTTTCCCTCGGACTCAGCGAGGGTCCCCACCTCTACCGCTTCATGGCCAGTTTCCTGGAGCTTCAGACGCTGGGTCTGGGGTACAACTGGGGAGGATTTCCAGTACCTCGCCCAGGCGGCCTCACCTGCTATGATGAATAGGGGCCTGCGGGGGGATGGGGAGATTGGAAGGGATATACAAGGAAGTGGGAAGGAAGCGGCCGTTGCCTTAAGTTAGGTACCATCCCGGCATTTGCCTGGAGGAGAAGTGGGAAACCACAGAAAACCACCTCCAGGATGGCTGAAGTGGGAATCGAACCCACCTCTACTCAGTTGACCTCCCGAGGCTGAGTGGACCCCGTTCCAGCCCTCGAACTACTTTTCAAATTTCGTTGTAGAGCCGGGAATCGAACCCGGGCCTCCGGGGGGAGGCAGCTAATCACACTAACCACTACACCACAGAGGCGGCGCATGGAGATTTAAGCGCAGAAAGATACAATGATTTTTGACTTTAGGGTCTATTTTAGAAAATCAGTTCAGCAATGATATTTATCTACATCAGCTAACGATGAACCATGTTATAAACTGAGTTTTATGCAGGAATGGGATTGTGGATATTATGGTTATAGAATTTAAATGAATATTGCTATATCTATGGGAACCAATATCGACGTAATTTGCCCCCCGGACATGTTCTGAGCAGGCCAGTGTCCTGACCTGAATCCTATTTGACCGTGTATTTCTCTCTGTACCCGAGAGATCCACGTAACGAACTGGCTCCAGCTCTTCAGAAAGAATGAGCTGTCTTTTCTCCAGAGAAGTTCGGACACCTGCTAGAAAGTTTCCCTGTCAGAGAAAGAGCTGTCATAAAAGTAAAGGGCGAGCTAGCCCTGTATTATTGCCCACTACTGGAAAGTGTCACAGGCATTACCTGATTAAAGATTCGAGTACGGTAGGTGTTGCGATAATCTTGAAGAGATCGTACTGTTTCAGACAATTATAAATAGAGTGCCGCCTCTGTGGTGTAGTGGTTAGTGTGATTACCTGTACCCCCTCGGAGGCCCGGGTTCGATTCTCGGCTCTGCCACGAAATTTGAAAAATGGTACGAGGGCTGGAACGGGGTCCACTCAGCCTCGGGAGGCGAAATGAGTAGAGGCTGGTTCGATTCCCACCTACGCCATCCTGGAAGTTTTTTTTCGTGGTTTCCCACTTCTCCTCCAGGCAAATGCCGGGATGGTACCTAACTCCACGGCCGCTTCCTTCCCTCTTCCTTGTCTATCCCTTCCAATCTTCCCGTCCCCCCCACAAGCCTCCGTTCAGAATAGCAGGTGAGGCCGCCTGGGCGAAGTACTGGTCATTCTCCCCACTTGAATCACCCGACACAATGTCTCACGCTCCAGGACACTACCCTTGAGGCGGGAGAAGTGGGTTCCCTCGCTGAGTCCGAGGCAAAACCAACCCTTGAGGGTATACAGATTATGAAAGGAAGAAAGAAAGACAAGTGATACTATGGATGTGGAAATTTCCTCACGGAACTGAACTTTTTACCATAGAGTCAGGATAGGAACGACAGGACTGGGAGTGATAATACTGGCGAAATAAGAATTTCTTCTTTTTTATCTGTTTACCTTCCAGGGTTGGTTTTTCCCTCGGACTCAGCGGGGTATCCCACTTTTACCGCCTGAAGGGCAGTGTCCAGGAGCTTCAGACTCTGGGTCGCTTGATACAACTGGGGAGGATGACCAGTACCTCGCCCAGGCGGCCTCACCTCCTATGCTCGACAGGGGCCTTGCGGGTGGATGGGAAGACTGGAAGGGAGAGACAAGGATGAGGGAAGGAAGCGACCGTGGCCTAAAGTCAGGTACCATCCCAATATTTTCCTGGAGGAGAAGTGGAAAACCACGGGAAACCACTTCCAGGATGGCTGAGGTGGGAATCGAACCCACCTGTACTCAGTTGACCTCCCGAGGCTGTGTGGACCCCGTTCCAGCCCTCGTACCACTTTTCAAATTTCGTGGCAGAGCCGGGAATCGAACCCGGGCCTTCGGGGGTGGGGGCAGCTTATCACGCTAACAACTACACCGCAGACCGGACAAGAACTTTTAAGATCTGAAAAAAATAAGGAGGAGAAACTTGAAATTCTACGTGCAAAGTTCATCTGTGAAGATAACACTGATCAACAAAAGGTGATTTTGGCGGATATCTTCGTATTCAAAACGCGTTATAAGACAACTGAATCATATTGATTGAAAATATGCAAAACATTTGTCTCTATCAACTACTCTTCTTGAGATATACGGCATCAACCCCTGACATATGCTTGAAAATAACTCACAGACAGATGCTCCACTCGAGCAGTGGTTGCTGCATGGAGTAGTAAGGACATGCATTTAACCAAGATTATTGCAAATGCACCAAATTTCCCACATTAGACTTGTCACTTACATAAACGCGCGTGTAACAATGAGATTTGGTGAATTTATGGATCATCTGGATGCCATAAAAGCCACTGTTACTGACAATATAAAGGAAGCAAATGATAATGTTCGGCTTTCTATGAAAAGCAAGGTAAAATAATGAAAATAATTTTCGGTGAACGCCGTTGCACGAAATAAATAAAGCACCTGCAAAACGTGACGTTATGGAGAAAAGCGGTTTTCTAATTTGAAAGGAGCATGAAATGCTTCACTAGAAACAGTAAACATCACGTCAGATGTCTGCCCCTTGTAATGCAGTGTAATACGCAACTTGTACAGACATGGAAAGTGTGGCTGTGACGATAAAGCGTGATTATCTGGTAAGATATGTGAGAAATGACACAGAAAGGAATGTGATTGTAGCTGGTGATCCCAATGTATAAAATGCTTACTGGGGAGGTAATGCGAATGACGGAAGACATGACCTACATGAACAAGTTAGTTTGGGAAGGACAGCGGAAGCAGACTGTGAAATCGACTACAAGGGAAAATGTTCTGGGCGTGTTGCTGATAAGACCAGATGGGCTCTGTAGAGAAATTGAAGTGATGGATGGTATAAGTGACCACGAAGCTGTTTTTGTTGTAGTTAAAAATAAATGTGATAGAATAGAAGGTTGTAAAATTAAGACTATTACGCAATACAAAATGGTTGATAAAGGATACATGGAGGAGTGGAGAAGGATAACATAATATTAATGTAAGCAGCCTGTGGGTGTGGCTTTAAACCAATTTTTGAGGAGTGTGAAAACACGTGTGTACCTATAAAGGTGGTAAGGAATGGTTATGAATCTGTATATTACTGTACAGATATCAGGAGGTTAAGAAGGAAGTACAGGTTAGGAAGAAATAGAATTAGGAATGGTTGTTGAATCCGGAAAAGATTGAAAGAACATACTAGGAAGCTGAATTTAGCAAAATGGTCAGCTAAGGATAATATTATGGCAAACATAATTTGCAGTCATATGCGTTTTAGTGAAAAGTGGATGGGTATGTATTTTAAACGAAGAAACCAATTCCAGGAAGGACGTTCCACTGATCAGTAATGAACAAGGAGAGCTTGTATGTGAGGCTTACAGAAGGCAGAAGTATTCAGTCAGTAGAACGTAAAGATAACTGAATAGGCTATAAGGATATTGCTCAGCTAGAGGAGGTGAATAAAAGTGGCAAAATATTGAAATTTATTTATGATAATAAAGGCATTTAAAATATAAGATTTGAAATCTAAAAAAAAGCAGTTGGGATTGATAAGAACTCTATAGATTTACTGAAGGCAATTGGTTGGGATAAAATGCCACATCTAGAATATTCATTTCATTACTGTTTCAATGAAGGAGATATGGCAAATGAATGGAGGGTCACTATAGTAGCCTCATTGTGCAAAGGAAAAGATGATAAACCTAAAGCGGATAATTACAGATCAGACAGCTTGACATGTGCTGCTTATAAGCTCTGGGAAAGCGTTCTTTCTGATTACATTAGTTTGAAATAATTAGCTGGTTTGAAAGAAGGTGGTATTGGATTACAAAAGGTTATTCCAGTGAGACTCAACTCGGAGGATACCAGCAGGATATAGGAGAGAGTTTTGGTTCAGGAGGTCACATGATTTGTTTCTCTATATACCTGTCCAGGGCTTTTAACCCTGCAGTGAACACGTGGCGGTCTCACACGCACCCCCGTTTACTAACTTTTGTGTATTACCGTTTAAAAGTTGGCAGTAGAGCTGTGACTCTAGGTAGCTTCCTGAAATAGCGTGACTCAGCAGTCCTTAACTTGTCATTGTCCATTGTTGACGTGTTCAAAGCGCATTGGCAATAAATTCCAGCTGGGGTTCTGGCAGATCCCCACGTGGTAACAGACGCAACATTTCTCATTCAGCACCTCATATTAGTATTGTCAGACTCGTTGGCTGAATCGTCAATCAGTCAGTCAATCAATACTGATCTGCATTAGGGCAGTCGCCCAGGTGGCAGATTCCCTATATGTTGTTTTCCTAGCCTTTTCTTAATTGTTTTCAAAGACATTGGAAATTTCCAGCGTACTGGCCTTCGGTTTACAGTGTCCCAGGGTCGATTCCCGACCGGGTCGGGAATTTTAACTTTCATTGGTTAATTCCAATGGCTCGGGGCCTGGATGTTTGTGCTGTCCCCAACATCCCTGCAACTCACACACAACACTATCCTCCAACATAATAACACGCAGTTACCTACACGTGGGAGATGCCGCCAAGCCTTACAAGGGCTGCACTCGGCTAGAAGTAGCCACACGAAATTATTATTATTATTATTATTATTATTATTATTATTATTATTATTATTATTATTATTATTATTATTATTATTATTGTAATAGTATTAGGTAAGAAATGGCGTTACTTACTGAAGTTATATTGTCTATTGGTTCTGCTTTTTACAAGATCCTGTTATGAGTTATTTCAATTAGACTCTGTTTATAAACACATTTATATCAGCCTACACTGAGCACTGAACCAGATCGGATCACTTCAAGAAAATAAATTGTTTTTAACTCAAGAATGAAAGATGTAAAAACCAAGATATGGATTTGCAAATTTTACAGAAAAATGTGCTTGAAGCTCATGAAAACAATATGTGATGATTGTTTGAAAGCCAGCAATGAGATGGAAAGTGATAGCGAATGAATGTGCATTTTTCTGAACTGTTATGTTGTACTGGTATTGTGGGGTGATAATTGCATTTTTTAAATTTTGTAGTAGAATGTAAGTGATATTATTAATATAATATATTTGCCAAGTCTATGTTACATTTTAGAGTTCTTAAATACAAGGAAACAATGGGGTCTGTCAACACCCCACGTGGTAACTCACGTTCCCTACTGTGACGTGGGTACTGCAGGGTTAATTAAGGTAGTTTTTGGAAGACTGCTGATTAAAATTACGGATACTGGTCCAGGCAAAAGAGTGATTGAATGGGTTGTTAAATTTCTACAAAATAGAACTCAGAGAATTAGAGTAGGGATGCGATCCAGTAGAGATTAGCGAGATTTGGGTGTCCCGCAAGGCATTATTATTGGGCCTTTATATTTTCTTAGAGATATAATGCTATGTGCAAAGAACTGGAATCACACATAAGGCATTTGTCGATGACGTTATGTTGTGTCGAATAGTAAATACGTTATAGGATTGCGGGCGACTAGAAAAGGACCTAGACAATGTTGTGAGGTGGACAGCACACAATGGTGTGAGGAAGTCATATAAACGGAATTATAATTAAAAGTAACATAACACTTTATAAAGTTATGAGGGTATTTAGTAGTTGTAGGCTTCAACAAACAATATATGTTATATGTTATATGCTTATTACAAAAGGGACTTAATTCCCACACACACTGTAATAATAATATAAAACAGAGAGCGTATAAGTCAATGGTAAGACCTCGATTCGAGTATGCTTCTAGTGGGTGGAACCCACACCAGGTTCTCTTGATCCGAGAACTGAAAAAGATCCAAAGGAATGCGAACTGTTTATCCTGGGTCATTTGCGACAAAAGAGTAGTGTGCCGGGCTGAGTGGAGCAGACGGTTAAGGCGCTGGCCTTCTAACCCCAACTTGGCAGGTTCGATCCTGGCTCAGTCCGGTGGTATTTGAAGGTGCTCAAATACGACAGCCTCGTGTCGGTAGATTTACTGGCACGTAAAAGAACTCCTGCGGGACTAAATTCGGGCACTTTGGCGTCTCCGAAGACCGTAAAAGTAGTTAGTGGGACGTAAATCAATTAACATTAATTGTTAAAGCGTAGTGTTACGAAAACGTTGAAAAATTTCAGCTGGAAAGACTTCGGAGTAAGAAGGCGAGCTGCTCGACTAAGTGGTATGTGGAGAGATGACGTGGAATGACATTAGCAGATGAGTAAGTTTGAGTGGATCTTTCAAGGGTAGGAAATATAATATGAAGGTCAATTTGGAATTCAAGAGGACATATTGGCGCAAATTTCTTTTATAGGAGGAGTGACTGACATGTTTTACCAAGGGAAATGCTCGATATGTTACCAAGTTGTCTGAAGTAATTAAGAAAACTAGATGAACAACTGATAGGGAATCTGATACCTGTGCCACAGTCCTTAATGCAGGTCATTGGTGATTGACTGATTCATTCATTCACGGTAAAAAAATGGAATCCAGAACGCTAAATACAAATTCTCGCGCATTGCAAGGAAGCAGAGCTGTCTATTGAACATTTTATAAACGTCTATATTGGTAATGTGTGAACTTATTTACGTATGTATGTATGCAATAATGCATGTATGTATTCTTCCAGTCGTATTCTATGCTCGTAGAACCTGCAGTTTCCTCTTCTTACTGAGAGGAAATCGCTCACATTCTGTCTCTTTCGCCAGACTACTGAATAAGTGATTGCATAAGGGAAACTTTCTGCTTCATTCTAGTCAATTCTAATTCATTCTAATTCTAGACATCGCCAGCTGCACATACACCGTTTGTTCATTTACATTCCTTTCTGAGAGTACTTGGTCTCTATTATTCAATACACCGCTGTGCTCCACCAGAGTCCCCGCTTGGCAAGGAAACTCTCATTATCTTCAATGCTTTATGGTTGATTCTTAATAGCCATGCTTAGTACAGTCAGAAAGACTGCGATGATAATTTGCGAGGGGTTAATATTGTGAGGTGGGGAGTATCTGAGAAGAACATTAATATCGTGAAGTTGAAGAAAGCACACACATGAAAATGCTTTTTAAAGTTTCAGTGTTATACTATCCTGAATATCCAGACGCAGACAAACATTTGGACCTTTAAATTTGTTTATCAAGAAAAACACGTCTATACGTAGTAACATATATTGATAGATAGTTAAACTCTGACTGTATTTAGTATTCAGCTGAAGTAGTCGTGTTCTGACCTGTGTACTCAATGTCCACGACGGCAAGAGGACCATCTCGTCATTTGATCGCCTTCACGTAATCACTTAACGTCAAGAAGTATTGTAAACAAGAGAAATAGCTGGACGAGATCGAGAAAATTAAAGTGATGTAGTTCACACAAGCCATCCGTGTTATTTACCTACCTCCCAACTTTGGCTTAGAAAAACCCCGAAATGAATACTTCCGGACGCAATTTGAGGTTCGCGGTGGCTATAAGACGTTATGTGTCCATTTAAACTGTTAGTAAAAGATTGACCTACCTCAGGCATCTGATAGGGTATATCATAAGAGGCTACTGGCAAAAGTGAGTGCAATTGGACTAGACAAAGCAAGTGACTGAATTGGTGGCTACATTTCTAGAAAACCGAACTCAGAGAATTAGAGTAGGTAATCATTAAGAGGGGAATTCCTAAAGGCAGTATTATTGGACCTTTATGTTTTCTTATATACATGGCATAAGTAAAGAACTGGAATCAAGAGATAAGGCTTTGTGCGGGTAAGTTGAAAGATTGTGAGCGACTGCATAAAGACCTCGACAATTTTGTGGCATGGCCATTAGGCAATGGTACGATATTAAATGAGTAGTATGCGCAATGGGTTTTGAGAACCACAATGGGTGCTGGGTCAGCATTTTCCCACGAGGTCATTGACCCCATGACATCATGGCCACGTGATCGTGACGTCACGACGACGTGCTATTGTTTACAAACAAAGCCACGTGCTCTTTGACAGCTGTCATCCCTGACAGCTGTCATCTTGACGGAGCCCAACCTCACTTTTTCAGACAAGTGAACATCGTTATCCTCAGTGCTGCCATCTTGACAGGGCCTAACCTCATTGTTGCCAACTATACGTGGGGGGGCGCGGAATTTGAAATCCACGTGCTTTTGGCAGCTAGCAAGATGGCAGTTCCTAACCACGTGAGCGCGGAATTTAATCAAGTAAACGTCGCTAACCTCACTGCTGACATCTTAACAGGGCCATACCTCATTGTTACCAACTTAAGCACGTGAGGGCCCGGAATTTAAAATCCATGTGCTTTTGACAGCTGTCAAGATGACAGGTCCTAACCACGTGGGCGCGGAATTTCAATATGTGAACATGGCTAACACAACTACTGCCATCTTAAGAGCGCCTAACATCACTGCTGCCATCTTAACGATATAGGAGCGCGGAATTTGAACAGCTGTTAAGATGACAGCTGCCATCTTTACCTACGTGCACTTGTTTTGAACCCGTGGCTAACCTCACTGCTGTTTTCTTGACAGGTCCTGACTACGAGCACTTGTTTTTTCGCTAGAGGCTTATAGTTTTAAGGCAAGCTGCCCTTCTCGACATGAACCTTCCCCGAAACCATTTTGGAGGGAGGATTATTGTTTTTAAGCAAGCCACCCTTCTCAACATGACCTTCCCGACACCATTTTGGGGAGAGGATTATAGTTTTAAAGCAAGCTGCAAGCAAGCTGCCCTTCTCGACGTGACACTGTCTTAGAGGGGGCTGGATTAAGGCTAGCTGCCCTTCTCGACATCCCCCTTCGCTAACACCATTCTAGAGGAGGGTCTAACCTTGGTGGATTATAGTTTTATTTTATGGCTAGCTGGCTTCTCGGCATGTCCGTTCCCGATCTTGGTGGGGCGTAACGTCAGAGGATTAAGGCTAGCTGCCCTCCTAAACTTGACACTGTCTTGGAGGGGTCTAACCTTACTGGGCCATAGTTTTAAGGTAAGATGCCCATCTCGACACTATCTTAGAGTAGCGGCATGAGTTATCTGGGCTAGCTGCCCTTCTCGACAGCGTAACGTTACGGAGGTTAGGTTAAGTCCCTCCTCCTCCTCTGACGGGCCATAGTCGAGTTCCTCCTCCCCCTTCTCCGACGGGACATAGCAGTGTTCCTCCTCCTCCTCCAGCGCGACTTAACCACGTTCTTCCTCCTCCTCCTCCTCCTTACAGTTTTACAGTTAGATGGATATCCCTCTTTTCTACTTACATGGCCCTTCCCGACAATATCTTGGAGAGGTCTAGTTTTACCGCTAGCTGCTCTTTTCGACCTCCCTCTAGATAATCAAACCAGAGACCTGATTGTAAAAGGAAACAAAGGGAAACGTTAAATAAAATTAATATTCTTATTTAATGTCTATATTATACTTCAAAAAGCTTGCAACAAGTTCGTCTTTTCTGACACTTTTATGAATATTCAAGCAATCATGTTCTTAAGCCACAGCATCCTCTGCCCATGAATACGGTTGTTCAATAAAATACGAAAAACATTAACACAAAAGTTCAGGCTAAAACATGCACAGCCTTTTTAAAATCACTGTTATCACGTATTTTCATCTTTAATCATAATGCTAATGGATTACCGACAAATAATTTGAATGCTTCTTCCAAAACAAACCTCAAATTTAGATTTAGTAAACATTAAAATTCGTTTGTTGTATGCGTTATTTAATATAAATTAATTATGCTGTACATCAATTCTAACAGTTCAATATGATACACAAAAGTTACACACTGAAATGGAAAACAATTCTTACCAGCACCTGGTGAACTTGCTATCTCTAATCTGTTTTTTTTTTTCGATGTGGTCTTATCAAGTTAAAGCACTGAATTTTGAGACAATTATTAAATTATATATTGAATAAATGATTGAAAACACTTACACTTTTATCAATGTTCAAATAATCGTGTTCTTAAGCCACAGCATTCCCTGCCATCCAATATGGTTGTTCTACATTTAAGTACAAAATATGAAACACTTTAATAGTATAACACACACAACTTTAGACTAAAGAAACCATGCACAGATGTTTGAAAATGCTGATCACTGGTATTTACAAATTTAAACCGAGTCTGTAACCACCTCCTATTCAACACAACACACTCCGGTAGAACGTGGAAATGTTTCTTTAAGATACTCTAGCACTTCCAATCGTTGGCGATAAAATTTACTAGAGGAAGGGCGTTTGACTCTTCACCGTAAACAAACTGCGTCCTTTTTCTTCAGTGAACCCACTCGATACTACTAGGAGGTGTTGAAGAGCCTGACACATCCTGTCGTCCGTCCCCTTGAAATGTATCGTTAGATGGGTTAATGAATTCTTCAATTCCTCTGCTGGTTTGATGTCCTGGAGTATGTCACTCTCGTACAAGTGAAGAGACAACCTGTACTTGGACTTCACATGTTCAACAGAATAGATGTAAGTAAGTTGAGGTAGGAGAAGCCATGGACTGAGCGATTCCGCCCGTTGAACATTTAACAATGCAGAAACCCCTGATCTACTTACACGTGCATTGTCCTCTGCAGAACGATCAATCATGGATGTGTTGAATGTCGTTCCCTTCGGGGTAGTCGAACTGCAGACCCATAAGCAGAACCACGTACACACACCTAAGCAAGTACCTTAAAGCGTTCTTCACTGTTATTGTAGGGACTGATACTTATAACAAAGTAAGGCTTTGCACATACTGCGTAAGACTCTTCAAGCGATATAAGGGAAGTGGTTCTACATCCTCCTTGTCGTTCTCCCACCATTCCTGCAAACATTGTCGGAAGACGTTGATCAAGTGCTTCTCCTCGTCGTTTGAATTCGAACGAGTAGTAAGACTTTCTCTTGAAAATAGTATGACCCTTTAACAGATTCTCGAACAAGTATCTACCGTCCGTCCCTTCAAACTTCTGTGGTATCGCTTTAAATATCTTCGTCAAACAGGTTGCTAATGGTATTAACACTGGTCGTGCCGTTGTCGTAAGTTGCTTTCCCCTCGGTTTTTTTGAGTTTTCCGAACATCCCTTGAAATTTAGTTTGCGCTTCATTTGATTGTTCTGAAGAGCATCTTGATTGGAATGAATCGTATCGGATAAATCTTCCAAGCACTGAATCTCTTCCTCTGTAGAGAACACAACATGGTTCGAGGAGTCGTCTAATAAGTCCTGGGCGTTTTGTGAGAATTTTTGAGCTAACGGCGATGGTGGTGGTGATGTAACTTTACTTCGTCTTTTACTGAAGTCTGCGTTTTTGTTGGTGAGAAGAGAGACTTCAACGTTGTAGCGGAAGTAGATGATTTACCTTCAGAAAAGCCGAACTTGTGGCAAGCTGTTCTATTTAATAACAGAGAGAAGAGATTCGATTGCATGCAGAAATATATATAACCGTATTGTTCAAAGTTAATCTACCGTCATCACTTGTAATACAGCAATGCACAGGGTTAACATCGCGACCTTGCCGCATAGCAACAAGTCTCTTCCTGCTACTATCTTGGAGGGAGCTAAGCAGGTTCGATCCTGGCTCAGTCCAGTGGTATTTAAAGATGATCAAATATAACAGAATTCCGGCACCTCAGCATCCAACGAAATCAATAAAAGTAGATAGAAGGATGAAAACACCATTACATTATTATTAAATAACTCGTTTACATATTCGATGTACTAGCCACATAGCCACGTTCGAAATAGAATAAAGCCCCTATCCAGATAAGAATTGTGCCGTCCAAGCAACCATTGGAGAGGAGATAAAAAAACTACTGTGTTCTTAATTAAGGTATAACCCCTAGCATTTGCATGAAGGAAACTATTCTTTTGGGCTGTCGACAGTAGGATACGAACTTACTATCTCCCGGATGCAAGCCTACGTTTTTCTCTCTGATTATTGTTATATAGAGGATGGTTGCTTAGTTGTATGATATAAATCATGTGTTATTTCAATAAAAAACCGTAAGTTGTATTCCCACACCTCTAGGTTCGATTCCCGGCTAGGCCTAGGGACTACACAACCTACATCGTGGTCATTATTGTTTTCGGAGAAAAAACCTGTCCCCCTACCGCTTTGATTTAAACTACGGAACCCAGCGGTAAGAGGCTGTTGGGCTGCTACCTGAGCTACGGAGGCCCTCCCAATAATAAGATAACGGCGGATTGACCGTGCGGTAACTGCTGCGCAGCTGTTAGCTTGCATCCGGAAGATAGTGATTTCTCTTATCCAGTTTTGAGAACAAAAAATACTTGATAAACATTATTTTGTATAATGCTCACACACTAGAGGCGTGCGTTTAATTCACGGCTCTTAACAGAACAAGAACAGTGTTCGCACCAACATGCATAGGTCTTATGGCGACGATGGGACAGGAAAGGCCTAGGAATAGGAAGGAAGCTGGTGTGCCCTTGATTAGGGTACAGCCCCAGCATTTGCCTGTTCCGAGTTAGGTTTGTAACTATCATCCCGCCATGGATTTAAACCTGGAGACCGACAAAACTAAAGACTGCAACGCCCTTCATTTAGCAACGTAATGGGCCAGCCCACTCTCATCCGTTTATTCACGGTTCTTAACAGAGCAAGAACGGTAATCGCACCGACATAGATAGGTCTTATGGCGACGGTGGAAGAGGAAAGGCCTTCGAAGGGGAAAGAAGCGGCCGTGCCTTTGATTACAGTACAGCCACAGCATTAGCATTTTCCGAGTTCGATTTGCGACCATTATCCCACCATGGATTTAAACACAGAGACCCAATAAACTGAAGACTGCAACGCTGTTCATTTACCAAGCTGTTGGGCCAGCGCACTCTCATCGGAGGGTCTGCCTTTTACAGTAAATCAGGAAATGTGCATACATTAATTCTATAAAACATTTTAGAAAAATCCCTTGGCCTGACCAGGAATGGGCTGCTGATAGCCGCCATATTATGCATTACTCCCTAGGCCGTCAAAGTAAAAAAGTACATTGTGAATAAGCCAGGATCGAATATGCTAAGTTGTAGACAGATAACGTTGAGGTAACGGAATTTTGTCCTGCAACCCCTGTAGATAATAATAGTAATCTCAACACCGGCAGAACATTATTTAATCTGATTAAATTTTATAATTCCTGTTACTAATGTATGAATATGCTCTACATATGTGCTCTACGGTCAACGGAGTGGCAAGTGCATAAACAGAAAATTGACACCGTTTCCTGTTGCGAGACACGTGTGCCAGCTCGCAGCGAGCCGCACACATTGACTTGATAAGGCAACGCATACACACAAATCTATCTCAAAGCATAGATTACATTTATTATTTCAATTTATAAATAAATCCAATAAGGTAAGCACAAAATGTGGACGTACAGAATTAAAATACGTGCAGAAAAGGTGTGAAAATGTGCGTGTAATTTTTTCATTCATATCTTCTCTACGTTAGAAGATGGTATCTATATATATCTATCTATCTATACATATATATATATAATGTGTGTCTTCTTCAAAGCGTGCTAAAGGTTCTGTGCTTGTGATTTTAGCTTAGTAGCTTTCCAATTCGGTAGTCGAGAGAGATGGGTGCGTAAAATCGCTAATCATTTTACCGAGAAGACGGGATTAATATTGTTAGGTGTTGTGCCATATAGTCCTAGCATTTGCTTTGTATTTTGCCACCTCGGCATCCGTAAAAATGTTAGTAGGATGAAAAAGCGAATACCACTATTATTATTATTAAGACGGAACAATATTGTCGGGTGCAAAATTGTAATGTTATGATTTCTAGATGTCTTCACTACATTAGAAGAGAGTGTTACGTAATGCGTGTGTTGTGTTTTAATATATCTATGTTTTATCAATTGCATCGTAAATAGAAACAAATCTACGCAGTCTATTACGTTGCAGATCCCGGGGTTCGATTCGCCTGGTGTAAAAATGCGAAACCACGGAAAGCTAACTTTATTAATTAGTTATGAATATCAGTTAGAATTATTTTCTCCCAGTCTGGTGTTAAAATAAGGAACCACGGAAAGCTAACTTTATAAATAATAGTATACAATCCTTCTCTCTTAGTTAGAGGCTCTACGATTCCTACCCAGGTTATTGGAAGTAAATCTTTCGAGCTTACATCTACCTACCATTACTGTTGGTAGTAATTATTGTTTTCTTCAAAACAGCAAATTGGCTACGCGGTTAGGAATGCGTAGCTGCAGAGTAATAATATAGTGTTCGATTCTAGTGATGTGAACATTACAGTAGACAATTAAATGTCTCTAGTGTTCAAATATATCATCTTAAAATGTTAAAATCAAAAAACATTCAGTGTTCTGAACACCGGTTGTAAATGTCGACTAAAAGGCATCCAGGAGAGTCTTTGTACTTTAGTGCGTCGGCGGTTAGCGATAATAGATATTCACATTAACTGCAGCGGCGAAAATAATAATCGATAAAGCCCTAGCATTTGCTTGGTATTTACTAATGTGCTAGTTCGTGAGGCTAGGTTCGATTCCTACCTAGGTTATGGGAAGTGAATCCATCGAGCTGACATATATATACTATTAATGGTGCTAGTGATTATTGTCTTATTCAGTGTTAAGTGTATGAATATTTTCTTTAAAATAATCTACGATTAACATGCGGGGTTCTGTGATCGTATTTTTTATGCTGCACAAGGTTCCGTGATTGAGAATTTTTATTCGATAACAGATATTCCTATTTTACATCGGGTAATGTCAACATAACGGTAGACGATTAAATATGTCCAGTGTTCAAATCTATAAGCTACATATCTATGTCTACAATCAAAAATTGAAAGGATGCCGCCTAAGAAGCTATTCAGCGTAGCAGATTAATTGTGTGTGTGTGTCTCTATGGTCGATTCATAGCCAGATTAGAGATTTTTGTCGGTATCCCCCTGCCTGACGTAAGTAGTGACTAAAATCATTTTATAAACTCGAATGTTAAAATAAAAAATTCAGTGTTCAAATTGTCAAAAACCTGTTCAAAGAAGTGACTAAAAGGATGCCCCCTGAGAAACTATACTGCGTAACAGATTATTTTTGTGTATGTCTATGTTCGATTTATAGCCAGATTAGAGAATTTTGTCGGTATCCCCCTGCCTGACGTAAGTAGTGACTAAAATCATTTTAGAAACAAGGTAAGTTGACAACAACAACAACAACAATGGACAATATACAAATACATTTCCGGTCCCTCTCCCTCTACCCACACAGTTCAAAAATAGGATTGAACCAGTTTTCTTACAACAAGACGGACAGCGCCGTTCAAGCTATTAAGCGTGAGTATATGCCATTCCGTGAAAAAATCCTCTCCTCAGCGTGAGGACTAACCTCACAATGCTATTCGACAGATATGTGTTACTACCTTCTGTCTTCCTCAGGTAATCAAAATGTAACTGCTAAATAAAGTGTGTGTTTGCGCGTAGTGATGCGTGTAAGGGGCTACCTCACAGCATTTGTTTATCCTACAATCAATTATATATTTTTGTGTGTGTTCAGTTTTACGATAGAGGGTGTTGTGTGCGTATTTCATTAATGAAGTAGTGCGTTTGTTATAGACTGTTGTTAACTTACACATCAGAGAGTTTCAGTGTTCTATTCCATGTATGCAATTATTTTACGGTAACTGTGTAGATAGCATACAAAGTAAGGAGTGAGGTATTTTTATTCTTACATTAATTCTCTGATATTCCATGTATTAGAGATTTTTTAATTCTGACGATAAACTGGGTCATTCATCCAAAGCAGTCTCTATACTGGCATAGCCGTAAATAAAACTAGTCTCTTAAAGATAAGTTGATGTGAAGGGATTATACCGTCATCTTGACCAACGACGACTTGTCTATGAACATGGACATTCTCATGGTTTTCGATTTGGACAGTTGTTATTAGTGGGCTGTGTACGTGATCTTGTTATATTGTGTTGTGTTTGTTATATTTTTTTTAATGAAAGTTTACGTTTGTTAAATAGTCTGTTGACGGTGCAAGTGAAATTGCTCAGTGTAGCTGTATCTTGTGCTTCGTGAATAAATAAATAATCTCTTTTCTTGCAAGTGGATTAACGTCACATTAAGCGATGGAAAGTTTTCAGGGATGGAACGACAGGAGAGGGGTTGGAGTAGGAAGATAGTGGCCTTAGACACAGTTAAGGTGCATTCCCAGCATTTGCCTGGTGTGATAATTGGAAACTACGAAAACTACCTTCAGGATGAAATAAGAAGAGATCCAGTCCCCGAGCAAAGAGAATTGCAATTAAGGTATAGCCCCCAGCATTTACCTTGCTAGGCTTTGTGGCTTAGACGCTGGCTTGTAGAGGAATCGAACGCGGAGACCTCAAACTAGCCTATAGTAAATGCTACGAGTGTAGATGCAGGTAAAAAGTTCTCTATCCTAACTGGGAATCGACTTTGAGACCTCTAGATAAGAGCTAAGAACGCAGCATTATAAAAATCATATCTGATTAATTTTTATAATTCACTTTGTCCGAATAACAGAGAATGTTAACAAGCGGCAGAACTGTGGCACGTTGTTACAGCACAAACTTAATACTATGTTTCCTGTTATAGACCGTTATGTGAAACGCGCGTCAAGTAGGAGGCAGACACACGTATGCATTTAACACACACTACAAGACCAACTCGAGGCAGTAATTACATTTATCATTTCAAATAATAAGTAAAACTTATTTTTACTTTGAGAGACTCCGTAGCTCAGGCGGCAGCGCATCGGCCTCTGTCTGCTGCAGTTAAGAGTCGACTGAATGGGGACAAGGAGGGGCTCTTCAAATCTCCAAAATGGTGTCGGGAAGGGTCATGTCGAGAAAGGGCAGCTTGTTTTAAAACTATAATACTCTCTCCAAAATAGTGTTGGCAAAGGTCATGTCGAGGAGGGCAGCTTGTTTTAAAACTATAATCCTCCATACAAAATGGTGTCGGGGAAGGGTCATGTTGAGAAATGCAGCTTGCCTTAAAACTATAATCCTCTAGCGGCAGAACAAGTGCACGTGGTTAGGTCCTGTCAAGGTAACAGCAGTGAGGTTAGCCACACGTTCAAAACAAGTGCACGTGGTTAGGACCTGTCAAGGTAACAGCAGTGAGGTTAGCCACACGTTCAAAACAAGTGCACGTGGTTAAAGATGGCAACTGTCATCATAACAGCTGTTCAAGTTCCGCGCTCCTACATGGTTAAGGTGGCAGCAGTGAGGTTTGGGCCTGTCAAGATTGCAGCAGTAAGGTTAGCCACGTTCAAAACATGTGAAAGTGGTTAGGATCTGTCATATTGAGAGCTGGTACTTTTTCAAATTCCGCGCCTCCGTACGTGGTTAAGATGGCAGCAGTGAGATTAGGCGCTGTTAAGCTTATAGGAGTGATGTTATCAATGTTCGTATAAATTCCACGCCCACATGGTTAGGACCTGTCATCTTGACAGCTGTCAAAAGCACATTAATTTTAAATTCCGCGCCCGCAATACCTTAAGGTGGCAACAATGAGTTTTGGCCCTGTTAAGATGGCAGCAGTGAGGTTAGCGACGTTCAATTGATTAAATTCCCCGTCCACGTGGTTAGGAACTGTCATATTGACATCTGTCAAAAGCACGTGGATTATTAATTCCGCGGCCTCCACGTAAAGTTGGCAAAAAATAGGTTATGCCCTGTCAAGTTGGCAGCACTGAGGTTAACGATTTTCATTTGTGAGAAAAAGTGAGGTTAGGGTCCGTCAAGATGACAGCTGTCATCTTGACAGCTGTCAAAGTCCACGTGGCTTTGTTTGTAAACAATAGCACGTGGCCGTGGCGTCACAGTCACGTGGTCATGACGTAAGGGAGTCAATGACCTTGGCCGGGGTCAATGAGGTCGTGGGAAAATGCTGACGCAGCACTCATTGTGGCTCTCAGTTCCCATTGCATATACTACTTAAACGGGATGAAAAGAAATGTTGTGAGTTTCAAAAAGGGGAAAAGTCCTCCCAGTTTTAATTACTGAGTTGATCGGGTGAAAATTCATTATGTGGTTGTAAAAATGGGATACGGGCCTCAGCACATGGTTATGAGGGTATTTAGGGGGTGTATTTGCATGTGATATTGTAGTAAGTATATAAAGGGGATATTCTATTTGTCCCTCGTAGGA
The DNA here is from genome assembly GCF_040414725.1 of Anabrus simplex. Lineage (NCBI taxonomy): Eukaryota > Metazoa > Arthropoda > Insecta > Orthoptera > Tettigoniidae > Anabrus > Anabrus simplex. The sequence goes on along the minus strand of NC_090266.1, from coordinate 40,420,288 downwards.
CAGTAACTGAGTACGGTTCATGAGTTTTATATGAGTATATTTAGTAATATTTAATAAGACTTATTTTGGGGGCACGAGAGAAACCTCCCAGTAGGGTGTATTTGCATGTGATATTTTTATACAGCCGGGTGTCTCCTTGACAACGGACGAGGACTCTTCCTAGACGGCTGCTTCTCTCACACCAGAAGCATAACTAATCAATTTTAAAAACAGTGTTTTTAGAAACAGCTCTTTTCAGGGCCATCCATGACAATAATATCCATAAATACTGAAGACATGTCAAGTGCCGAAGAAGAATTCTTACAAAAACTATGCCATGATCAGAAATGTGATGTCTTTTGCATTCAGGAAACGCATAGGTGTGAACATCAGAAACGTCCAAAGATTTCGCGAATGATTTTTGTTTGCAGAAAGGCCACATGCGAAATATGCCAGAGCTGTATTTGAAAACCAGGTCTCCAGATGTGCAGTACTCATTATACTGAAGATAACGACATCGAAATAATCACCGTGGTGCTAAGCAACATGACCATTACATCTATGTACAAGCCTCCAAATGAAACGTTCTCTTTCTCGCCACCTGCAAATTTTGGTAAACACACAAAGTCGACAGTAATCGGTGATTTTAACAGCCGTAGTCACGTCTGAGGATATGCTCAAGAAGATGAGAATGGGGAGATCATCATTTCGTGGACTGAAACTCAAGAGATATCCCTTATTCGCGACAGTAAGCTTGCCTCCTCCTTCAACAGTGGAAGATGGCACCGAGGTTATAACCCAGATCTTCTCTTTGTGAGCAACTGCTTTGTGCAGCAATGATCTAAAGAAATGTGCTCACCAATCCCAAGAACACAACACCGGCCACTAATATGTCTCATCTCTTCATTCATAAGACCATATTAAGTTCGGTTCAGACGGAGATAAATGTTACGAAAGGCTGACTGGAAAAAGGTTTTCCAGTATATTGTATGAGAGGATAAAAACTGTCTCTCCTATACCCGAAGATTATGACAAATGCAGTTATATCGTCAAATTCTGTTCACGTGCATCAATACCAAGAGGCTGCAGGACACGCTGACTTCAAGGTATAACTCGTGAAACAACTGCTCTGCTGCAGGATTACTACAGGTTTCACGAAGAAGACCAATTTAGTGAGCAAACTCTACCTTCCAAGCAAGGAAGGAGACATGCATAAAGTTGATGTCTGAAGTTGATATGGGTAGGAGCAGTCAAGAATCTTGGGGACTTTTAAGACGGTTGAGAAATGATTCTACTCAAGCTAACGCACATGCAAATACAAGTACAAATCAAATAGCACACCAACTTTTGCTTAATGGAAAACCAAGACTTTCCATGAAAATAGGGAAGAATCCTATAGTCGGAAAACCAGACGGGAACAATGAGTTATCTAAGCATTTCACACTAACTTAACTGGAATTATCCCCTAGTAAGTGTAAGATAGGGAAGACAAAGGACTTGATGACCTTCGAATGGAACAAATTAAGAACTTTGGTCCTACTGCGAAGTGCTGGTTGGTAGAACTCATGAACAACTGCGTTCAGTCTTCCATGATACCTAAAACATTGAGGAAGGCTGAGGCCATAGACATTCTGAATCCAGGCAAAGATCAAAATGACCCTAGAAGCTACAGATCAATCTCCTTATTGTGTCATCTTTTTAAGTTTCTGGATAGACTTATCCTCAATAGGTTGACTGATAAAATCGAGCCACTTCTCATTCTACAGCAAGCTGGTTACAGTAGAGGGAAAAGCTGCACATTGCAAATGTTAAAATTAAGGCAACACATAGAAGATGGTCTTGAAAGCCGGAAAAATCATAGGAGCTGCATTTATAGATCTTTCGGTGGCATATGCTACTTTTAATCACCGAATTATCCTAGAAAAGGTGTATAGCGTGACAAAGGACTTTCATCTGACATGTGCCGTTAGAAACCTACTTCAAAATAGAAGTTTCATCGTTGAGTTCCAGGGAAAACGAAGCAGGTGGAGGATACAGAAGAACGGACTACCTCAGGGAAGCGTGTTGGCACCAATGCTTTTCAATATTTACACTAATGATCAGCCTTTTCCCGCCTGTGCTGATGATTGTGTCATCACTTCTCATGGGGATAACTTTGAGATTTTTGAACAAACATTGTCCAAAGCTCTAGACACTCTCGCTGTTTATTACAAGAATAATCAACTAACACTAAACCCAACTAAAAGGCATACCTGTTTTTTCAATCTCAACAACAGAGAAGTTTCCCGAACTCTGACGGTCACTGGCATAGCATTACAACACTGTTGCACCCCAAAGTACCTCGGATTTACTATGGATTATGCCTCAACCTACAGAAAACATTGAACATCAAGCAGAAAGTGGCTGCTAGGAACAATATTGTGCGGAAGCTAACTGGATCATCTTGGGGAGCACAGACACACACAGTGAGGACATCTGCTCTTTCGCTCTGCTATTCCGAAGCTGAATACGCATGCCCGGTGTGGTACAAATCTTGCCATGGTAAAGCAGTTGATGTAGCACTCAACGAGACCTGCCACATTATTACTGGATGTTTGAGAACTACACCTTTGGAAAAATTGTACTGCCTTGCAGGGATAGCACCTCCAGATATCCTCCGGGAAGTGGCAGCCAACAAAGAAAAGTGGTAGATGTTGACATCTGAAGCCCACCATGCCAGCACCTTAAGTCTAGGAAAAGCTTCTTGAGAGTAACCGAAACACTTGCAGGAACAGCGCAGCAAGCAATAATTCAAAAATGGCGCGCCTGGAGTCAACATACGAGTATCAGGCAATGGTTGACCCCAAAAGAGGAACTCCCTCCTGGCCATCTTACAGATTAGGTGAATTGGAGAGCACTCAATCGACTACGCTCTGGTGTTACGCGGTGCAGGGTCAACCAGAAGAAATGGGGTTTCGAAGTGGATAGTACCTTGAGTGTATGTGGAGAAGAGCAGACCACAGCCCACTTGCTGCGATGTAGTTCATACCCATTGAGTTGCACAACGGAATACCTGGTTAAAGCGAAGCCAAATGCAATTGAGGTAGTAAGGTTTTGGGCTCACGTAGTTTAATGTGGCTCTTCGTCACTGAAGAATTTATATGATGTTTTGTGTTACTTCCTCATATTTAGTTTAAAACTTATGTATGCTTCTGACACGATGTAAATAAAATATTTATTATTATTATTATTATTATTATTATTATTATTATTATTATTATTATTATTATTATTATTATTATTATTATTATTATTATTATTATTATTATTATTATTATTTCGTGCTGCTATTTCTGGCCTAGTGTTGCCCTTGTAAGGCGGACCCTCCGAGGAAGTTGGGTGGCATCTGCCATGTATCGGAACTGATTTTTATTGTATTGGAGGATAGAGTTGTGTGCGGTGTGTGAGTTGCAGGGATGTTGGGGACAGAACAAACACCCCGTTCCCGAGGCAAGAGAATGAACCATTTTAAGGCTAAAATTCCGATCAGGAAGGGATGTGAGCCCGGTGCCCTCTGAACCGAAGAGTACTACGCTGGTCATTCAGCCAAGAAGCCGTGCTTACAAGTGAGCTGAAACGCGTAAACTAACCAACTCTTTCTAACCATAGATAACAGGTACTGGTTGCTTAATGAATGGCGTTGTTATCATCGCTCATCACATTCACATTGCCAAAGCCAAGGATGAGACTGAAACAGAAAAGAATAAGTTAACGAACATGATCTGGCCTATATCACGAAACACTGTATCATACCGGAGTTGGATCTGGGCAGAAGATGGACGTAAGTAAAGTGGAACAGCGGTCATAGGTGACATTTTTAGCTCTCGTGTCAGAAATACCTGTCACTTTCGTGCAGAGCTACGAGAAGCTGTTGGGTGATAGGGTGTTGTCATTTCGGACTGCTGCAGGTTGGGTGACGGGCTTCCAAATTGGACGCGTATGAACGTATCAGCTGAGCACTGGACGCGTAGTGGACGTCCCATATTCGCTCACACATTCCTGCTTGTGGCCGTTATCGAACTGTCGACAGGACAGGACTTGCAGTTGCTCAAAAAACGATGAAAAGGGGGTGCCAAATACGTGAGAGAGGTTCGGAAAACGAGGCTATACGAGCGTCCAACTGGAGTGACTTGCAGATGAACAAGAACTGTTCAAAGTGGGTGCTTTGTCAGTCAACAGAGGTGCAGAAGTCGCGGCGATACGAGCATCCACCTGGAGCGACTTGCAGTTGCACAACCATCTATCTTGAGTGCATTGCAGGTGAACAAGAAGTGTTCAAAGTGAGCGCTACACCAGGTGCGGAAGTGGAGGCGAGACCAGCCCTGCTGTATCCATCTGGAGGTACGTCAGATTGGAGGCAATTACATGTTCAATCATATAATTGCCATTGACGAAACCTGGGCGTAAGCGTACGAACCAGAATCGAGGCTCACGTTCGTGAGATTGTGGGTTCAAATCCCTCCAGCGGCAACCCTGAAGAAGGCTTTCCATGGTATAAAATTCCCACATGAAGCAAATCCAAATAAGGGCACGATTGATACCTTCCCTCTCCTAGCCCTTTCCTATACATGCGCCCCCCGCCCAAAACCATCGATGTGTTAGTGCGACGCCAAACCACTGGGAAATAATATGCTTCAATTACAATTTATTCATTATAATTTCCAATGTTATATTTTCTTCCCTAACCATGAATTGGTATCTCATTTAGTTCACATGTCTTGAAATATCTCTCGTAATAAATGTAACATTGTTGTACATTAATGTGACGTGGGCCCAGTTTCATAAAACCAATTAGTAGTATTACCTAACAATATTAGAACTAATAAAAATAAGTATTAGTTAACCAAATTCTATTTCAGAAAATTTTACACAAGTCTAATAAAATATCTTCACTCATAACATTAGTTTATTAGTCAGCTGACACAAATGGAGGTTAGAATCGGTCTATTGCACATGTCCTTGGTTTGTATTTGTTCCTAGTAATACGCAAGTGCTTGACTAAACCGGCTATTAATCCATATGTTAGATAGGCTTACTTGATATTTTCCTTGTTGTGACTTTGATACATATGAGAACGGAAAAAATAAGTGAAAATAATTTGAGTGAAGAAAGTTTGTTTGCGGAAAGTGGTTGAGTTAAAGTGTCAACTACTCGCAGCCTTTTGCACACTATAATCCTCCTTGTTGTTTTTACTTTTTCATTTTATATGCTCTTAAAAATCTCTGTTGAGGTGGACTAGGAAAATCTTGGTTTACTACACCCTGCGAGTGGGGGCCGTAGAATAACACACATGCTACCCCCTGTCTGTCGTAAGAGGAATCTAAAACGGGCCTCAGGGGCTCTAAAGATGGGACCGTGGTTTAGCGACCGCGGGGCTCTGAGCTGATTGCAGGAAGTGCTTCCACTTACGTATGCCAGGTTCTTCGCTTTCATCTATCCTATCCAAACTCCCTTGTTGAACTCTTGTTCTTGTCCGACCCAGACAGTATTATTTTTCGGGGCCTAGAGAGTCATTTTCATGCCCTTCGAGGCTCTTCTCTTTCTTTGGTCGATACCTTCATTTTTCGAAGTGTCGGATGCCTTCTATTTTTATCTGATTAGTGTTATATAGAGGACGTTAGCTAGTTGTACTTCCTCTTAAAACAGTAATAAACACCACCACCATCTTGGTTTACTGGTGGTATATCCAAGATTTTAAAGGATAGCTGGAGTTTCCGAGCAGATCTGCACTAGGGAAACACAATGATACTGTGTATCACTGCCAACCCGTGGGGTGCAATGTGAGGTTGCTGTTTTGAGGTTATGCCTCATACCTTGCAATGGAACATTCTATTCCCAAACAATTTACTATTATTATTAGGAATATCTACTAATAATTTTGACTCATAAACTAATTACTAATAGTATTAGCTAATAACACTATGAAACATAATACTAATATCATTAGTTCATACCGGGCGAGTTGGCCGTGCGGTTAGGGGCGCGCAGCTCTGAGGTCGCATCCGGGAGATAGTGGGTTCGAATCCCATTGTCGGCAGCCCTGAAGATGGTTTTCCGTGGTTTACCATTTTCACACCAGGCAAATGCTGGGGTTGTACCTTAATTAAGGCCACGGCCGCTTCCTGCCCATTCCTAGGCCTTTCCTGTCCCATCGTCGCCATAAAACCTAACTGTGTGGGTGCGACGTAAAGCGAAATAGCAAGTATTAGTTCATATTTTTGGTTTCTTACTAATAATATTAGTGAAAGATGCTTTATGAAACAGGGCCCTGGTTTTAATTCACATAAAATGAATGGAGTCCACATAAATCACTGAATGTAGCTCACATTTCACTAGGAAGTTAATATAGCCTGCTTTCAGCTTCACTGGACATAATGCAGCTGTTTCCAATGTAATGATATGGCTTCGACATTAGGATCGGCAATGAATTCAAGTGGTGGAAGGACTGGAAAATCATGGTGCTGGAAAATAGTTCGTTTACATGCCGGGAAATCTACCGACACCGACCGCAAAATTAGTGATTGGGACATAAAACGATTCTTCTTCTTCTTCTTCTTCTTCTTCTTCGTTGGCTTCTTCTTCTTTTTCTTTTTCTTTTTCGTGTTATTATTATTATTATTATTATTATTATTATTATTATTAAAGTGGATGAAACATTATGCCTAGGATTTAATATTAGAAGATCACGTTACCAAGGATAATGAATATTTACATGCAGGCCTTGAGAACAAAATTCAGTCCTGAAACGTAACGGTGGGTACAGTTTCTGACTACGACGAGCTGCTAATTAAATCCTAGTTAACTTACAATATAATATTTTTCCATAACTATATTTCCTTTGGTTTTTATACATGGAAATTAAATAAAACATTGTTATCCACGAAGTCAGGAATCCACCTTGTTGTTGTTGTTATTGTTTTGTTTAAAAGTCTCTAATAATCCTTCTATCTCTATCAAAGCAAAAACACAGGAATAACCTTAAGGTAGATAACATGCATAATTCACATAAATAAAATCAAAATAAAACATATCATTTCCCTCAATATCCCATCTAGCTAATTATAAAGTAAATGAAAGAAAAAGAAAGCATGCAAACCCGACTTGTCCGTATTTAAAATAGCACAAATATAAAATTATACTAAAGAAAATCCATAATAAAAGCCTCACTAGTATTAATTGTAATTCACACAGCATACCATTTAAATATAATACATGTGTTTTATCTTGGCAACTCCCAGGACATCTGTATCGGGTTATATCCCCACTGTCATGAGAACCTACTCCATGAACATCAGGGTTTCAACACGTGGATCCAATCTCCTTTCTTCTATAGGCGATACCATCATCTTGATACTAGTTCCTGTACAACTGCAACACTCAAGTTTCTGGTCAGTATTTCTTCACCACACTCTGTGCACGTTGCACCGAACCAACCCTCTGTCAGCTGTAATTACAAGCCAAAAATGAATAAAGTAACACCAACCACACGTTCACAGTATACAGTAAATATTAGGGGTTTGAACACAGTCACTAGGAGCGGCTCGCGGATAGATTCGAATAGTCTCTCGCGAAACGCGACCGGCCCGAATGTAATACACGGATGAGCGTCTCTCGCTCAATTACCAGCCTGCGGCTGAAATTGCCATCCGTACCTTTGATACACGAACTTGTGACATAGCGCACTTGGCTAATTATAATTGCACACAGTTTACATAGCACTGTTCATAAGAAAAGAAAGACACTGCCATTGGTCGGTACGACCATAAATAGTTAAACTCCTGCCCACGTGGTAGCAATTACGCGTCCCCCGTACACTCAAGTATGACACTGATGTTCACAATTCGACGACACACAAAGAAAGGAGAACGGAGCGATGCTCACTACTTGACAACACACAGAGAAAGGAGAGCGCTCCCAACAGGAGGTGCGCTCATGATAACCAGATTACGGCTCAAACAATTTTTATAATTTATTTCTTAATATTTCTAGCTCTCAGACCTGTGGAAAAGCCTTAAATAACAGAAATGACCACTCTTTCTTGCTGAACACACCTCGTGGCCTAACGATCCCTACACGTGCTGGGCTACGCCGACTCTGGGTAAAACTGAACGTTTCCCACGGTCACTGGTAAGCTTCGCGAAGTATTCCGCACATTCTGTCTCCAGGATTTCCGGTTTCAACTGTACTCTGCTACTCTTCTAATGCCTGACTGCAGCCGACGTTTAAAATGCTGTTTGATATGCCAAACTTATGATTTAATATCTCATATGAGCCGTCAGGGTACGGCGTATAATTTCGTATTTAAAGTGTAATAAGTAGCGTGCTTAAATATTATTTGTAAGTATTAAATGACCTCATTGTGTTATGTTTCTTTCTAGCAACTGTTAATTTAATTAAGACATTACAAATGTCTGGTAAATATCAGTTCCCATATCACAATGTTTTTGGAAATCTATTTTTGTAAAAATTGATGAGATCGATTAGAAAAGATCACATTAATAAAATAATCGGTGTAAAAACCAGAGACATATTCCGAACATTAGGACCTATAGGGAATTTTATCAAATTTTCACAAAACTAGTAGGAGTGGATATGTGTGCTTTCTCAAATAACCCATTCAGTTTGATTTACGTCGCACTTACAGAGATAGGTCTTATGGATAGGGCAAGGCTAAGAGTTGGCAGGAAGTGAACATAGCCTCAATTAATTTACAGCCCCAGTATTTGCCTCGTGTGAAAATAGGAAGCCACGCAAATCGATTTTTGTGCTGTCGACAGTGGGGTTAGAACCCACTATCTTCCGAATGCTAGTTGTCTATACAGAATGTACATGCTAATTTGACTGACAACTTCGGTACTTCGTGGCAGTAGTCAGTGATCAAGCCGGACGTGAGGGCACGTGACGGTCTCTGCTTGTAATGTGCTTTTCTTCCGGTGTCTCGATTCATTTTCTCGAAGGCACAGCCCAAACTTACTTATTCCGGACGCTCCCCGAAGATAGATCGTCATCTCCAGGCATCTAAAACCGTGCTTGCGTCGAAGAGATAGCTGCTGTTGTTGTTGAATGTTTGGGAGTTGAGTTCGGAGAGTATTGTTAATGTGTTATTCTCGGATTAGTGTTGAAGCAGCTGTCGTAGTTTAGTGGTTAGTGTCGAGCTATATTGTGTAACTGTTCAATCAATCAATCAATCAATCAATCAATCAATCAATCAATCAATCAATCAATCAATCAATCAATCAATCAATCAATCAATCAATCAATCAATCAATCAATCAATCAATCAATCAATCAATCAATCAATCAATCAATCAATCAATCAATCAATCAATCAATCAATCAATCAATCAATCAATCAATCAATCAATCAATCAATCAATCAATCAATCAATCACCTGCATTTCGGGATGTTCTTCAGATGACACATTCTCTATCAGTTTTTACCTAGCTTTTCTTCAACATTTTCAAAGAACTCTTAAATTTATCGAACATTTCGTTTGATCATTTCTCCCAGTCCCTTCCTGCTGGTCCAATGAATGTGTATTTTCCCCATTTTTGTCCTCTTGAAAGGCAACTTTATGTTAATATTACGGTCTTTACTGCTTTTAAAAGCTCCACTCAAGCTTATTTTTCTACTTATGTCATTCCACGCAAACTCACCACTGACAGCTCAAACATACCAAATAGTCCTGCATCTCCTTTCTTTACTGTCAAATCTTGGCAGTTAAAAGTTTTCAACATTTTCGTAACAGAACTCCCTTGTCGGAAATCACCCAGAAAAAATGATGCTGTTTTGCTTTCAATTTTCTTCCTCAATTTTCTCGTATCAAGTAGTCGTGGTGAGAGCCATACTCTAACTGCGATCTCACCAGAGACTTATAAGCCCTCTCCTTTACATCCTAAATACTCAAACAACCACGCGAACAGATCGGTTACCTTTCTTCGTTAATATCATTGCCCCATTGAAGATCATTCCTTATTTTAACACCTAGGTACTTACATTGTTCCCCATGAGTTATTATTATCACCCCATCAACGCAATATTTAAAACAGAGAGGACTTTTTATCTTGGTAAAACGTACAACTTGACTTTTCGTCCCATTGTCTGCTGCCGGTCCCAGGCACCTGGTTACAGTAAGACAGCGGACACTGACCTATTATTCACAGATGCTTTTGTTAATATTTTCCTTACGTCACACCGACACAGGGAAGTCTTGTGGCGGCGATACATTTATAGACAAAAGCAGTCAGTTTGACATGCATTGCATGTAAGTTTTGGGAAAGCATTCTTTCTGATTATATTAGTCATGTTTGTGAAATTAATAACTGGTTTGACAGAAGGCAGTTTGGGTTTAGGAAAGGTCATTCCACTGAAGCTCAGCTTGTAAGATTTCAGCAAGGTATAGCAGATATCCTGGATTCAGGAGGCCAAATGGACTGTATAGCGATTGAACTTTCTAAGGCATTTGATAGGGTAGATCATGGAAGACTGCTGGCAAAAACGAGTATCATTGGACTAGAAAAAAGAATGACTGAATGGGTGGCTATATTTTTAGAAAACAGAACTCGGAGAATTAGAGTAGGCGAAGCTTTATCTGACCCTGTAATAATTAAGAGGGGAATTCCTCAAGGCAGTATTATTGGAACTTTATGTGTTATTATATTATATATATATCAATGATATGTGTAAAGAAGTGGAATCAGAAGTAAGGCTGTTTGCAGATGATGTTATTCTGTACAGAGTAATAAATAAGTTACAAGATTGTGAACGGCTGCAGGGCGACCTCGATAGTGTTGTGAGATGGACGGTGGGCAATGGTATGATGATAAACGTGGTTAAAAGTCAGGTTGTGAGTTTCACAAATAGGAAAAGTCCCCTCAGTTTTAATTACTGCGTTGATGGGGGTGAAAGTTCCTTTTGGGGATCATTGTAAGTGCCTAGGCGTTAACATAAGAAAAGACCTTCATTGGGGTAATCACATAAATATGATTGTTAATAATGGGTACAGATCACTGCATATGGTTATGAGGGTATTTAGGGGTTGTAGTAAGTCTCTGTAAAGACCCCAACTGGAGTATGGTTCCAGTGTATGGGACCCTCACCAGGAATACTTGATTCAAGAACTGGAAAAAATCCAACGAAAAGCAGATCGATTTGTTCTGGGTGATTGCAAAGTTTGGGCTGGGAAGAACTGGGAGAAAGGAGACGAGCTGCTCTATTAAGTGGTATTTTCCTAGCTGTCAGTGGAGAGATGGCGTGGGAGGACATCAGTAGACGTATAAGTTTGAGTGGTGTCTTTAAAAGTAGAAAATATCAAAATATGAAGATAAAGTTGGAATTCAAGGGGACAAATTGGGGCAAATATTCATTTATAGGAAGGAGAGTTATGGATTGGAATAACTTACTAAGGGAAATGTTCAATAATTTTCCAATTTCTTTGCGATCATTTAAGAAAAGGCTAGGAAAACAACAGATAGGGAATCTGCCACCTGGGCGTCTGCCTTAAATGCAGATCAGTAGTGATTGATTGATGATTGAAAATGTTGTCGAGACACCGATAACGCCACACCACGATAGACACGCAGCCCAAAGACACGTACGTGTTCATATTCAGTGTCTCTCCAGTTGCCAGAGTGTTTTAGGAGTGTGTCAGAATTTTGTCTCGCAATGAACTCTAAGCCGACAGCACAGAGTTGAAGCACTTCTCTCTGCTATGCTTGACAGAGTCGTGAGTGGCTACATAGTTTTCGCTATCCTCCTCTACCGCTTGATGTAGAGACCTCCCAACTGACTCCTTCATCTGGTCCAACTACCGGGTTGTACAGCCCGCCTGGCGTTGAAGTCTATATCGTCTGGCACTGTGGTCAGCCGGTTGGTCGAAAAAATTTCACCATCAAAGTGTTGGCCGACAGGGTAGAGGACTTAGTGGTATACAATTTTTAATCTCTCGAATGCATGCCTAAAGCCTGGATTAAATTCCAAAACATCGCTGCTCTTTGAAGGTGCTCTAAAACGTCAGCCTGATGTCAGTAGATTTACTGGCACTTGAAACAACTACTGCGGGACTAAATTCCAGCACTTCGGCGTTTCTGAAAACCGTAAAATTAGTTAGTCGGACATAAAGCCAATAACACTATTATTATTATTATTATGATTATTATTATTATTATTATTATTATTAGTATTATTATTATTATTACTCTTATTATTATTATTATTATTATTATTATTATTATTATTATTATTATTTTTATTATTATTATTATTATTATTATTATTATTATTATTATTATTATTATTATTATTATTATTATTATTATTATTATTAGTTAATTAATATTGAGGGAATCGATCTGGGTACCTTGGGGACAAAGTACGACAACAAACCGAATGCGCTACTTAGCTTGGCACATAAATCATGGACGCTATATCAGCTGGATTATTCGTGCGCCGTTTGACTTTACGATAAGTGTGGGTTACGGGGTGTGCATGTGTGCGTGCGTGTGGTTCCGATCTCTGATATATTCATAATGACTTCCCTCCTCTAACATGTCCTGATGTCCGATAGAGTTCAGTGTGTGCAGGGGAGAGGAATGTCCTGGGTTCGTCCACGGACTGAGGGTGGGAACGGGGTCCAGGCAGCCTCAGCAGCAAATACGGCGAGTCTGGTCATTAAATGCAGGGCTGAGAGCTCGTAAGCAGTCGCCTTGGCAGAACAGACGAGCGGAAAGATATGTTTGTGCCATTTTACACAGGCTGAGTTTCTGACTTCTTGCCTGAAAGTTCAGCGTTTGGTGGGTCTCGGGTTCGATTCCCTGCGTATGGTTAAATACTTTGTACCGGCAAAATGGGAGTTTTCGTTCATATTAACACACATCCCACTACAAGTACGCAATAATGAAGACATCCCTCCACAAAGGGGAAGCACGCGGTCGTAAAACCGAGCTAAATCCATACTAAGTGCCACCATCAAGAAATTGGTATTAGGCAAAGACGAAGGACAGTGGCTAACACTGTGAGCCCACGTAGACCGGTCTGGTCTCCCGGTGGCCCAAATACGCCATCCTCGTGTCGCTAGATTTATCGACACGTGAAACTACACCAGTGGGACAAAATTTCTGGCAACTCGGGAAGCCGTTAAATGTGTCTAATGGGACGTACAACTCAAACGATTATTATTATTACGATTATTATTATTATTAATTCCGAAGGAGATGGCCGTGCGGTTAGCGTCGCGCAGCTGTGAGCTTGCATTCCGGAGATATAATTTTCGAACCCCACTGTCGAAAGACCTAAAGACTACCCAATTTCCGTGGTTTCGCATTTCCCCACCCGGCAAATGTGGGGGCTGTACATTAATGTAGGCTATGGCCATATTCCACTATCCATGGAATATCCGGGTAGTGTAAATATGTACAGCAGACACTTTAACTGCTGCTCGGTATTCCACGCTCATTGTACATGTTGATGGAGATAAGAGAGACATATTTATTTATTTATCATCATTTTGTTATTTACTCAATTATAGATGATTCAATAAAACAATATATGCAGCACAACAAATACATCTTAAATAAATAAAACTGCCGGGCTGAGTGGCTCAGACGGTTAAGGCGCTGGCCTTCTAACCCCAACTTGGCAGGTTCAATCCTGGCTCAGTCCGGTGGTATTTGAAGGTGCTCAAATACGACAGCCCCGTGTCGGTAGATTTACTGGCACGTAAAAATTCCGGCACCTCGGCGTCTCCGAAGACCTTAAAAGTAGTTAGTGGGACGTAAAACAAATGGCATTATTATTATTAATAAATAAAACTAATTTCCTAAAATAATAACCGAGTTCAAACTAAATATTGAGATGTTTATATACACATTTTTACACAACCTTAAATAAATAAAAACGAATCTACTTAAATAATTGCCATGCTTAAACTAAATCTGGATACATTTACATACATATATTTACATGTTTAACAGAGAGGAACTTACATTCTTGAGGTTGTTAAGGGCACGGGTGGTGTGTGACAAAGGTCCACTGATTTACCCACCTCCTTCAGTGATTTTAGTGTCCTCGCCAGCCATGAATTTTGGCTTACCACAGTTCTCACTTTAGGCAGATGGAAAATGGTCACAGCTGGAGCCAGGATCTTATCATTCCTTCGTGGTACAATCTGCAGTGAAAACTCTGCCTCTCGTCCTCTCTAATACACTGTGATCTACAAACAACGGAATCACAAATGCACTCTTCATTTTGTCGGATGACTTCGTCGCATGGCTGTAGACTGTAGTCGATAAGCAGCGGCTTCAGCACTGCGTTCAACATTTTCTCTACAACACATATCTCATCACCTCACACACAAGCGATCTGTAGGGCTGAGGTCCTGAACCTAGCACACCAGAGTAAAAGCTATACCCCGTATAAAGCACGCTGTGTTGCTCTGAGGGCATGTGACTCCCCTTGTGCTATTGGAAAATTGGTTCCTTCTGTGTGTGCAGGTTGCTTCAAGCCGGGATTGATGACACCAGGTATTGTCCCTTCAGTGAATATCAGAGCCGATGGAAGAAATATACCTTAGAGTCTCCAAACCATAGCTCCAAGCGTGGATCCTGAATGATGGGTGCAAACACGATGGATTTTCGCTATCATTCGCAAATCGCCGTCGTCTTGTTCAGTATAGGAATGTCTTACATTCCTGAACACTACCACTCTCTATTCATCCCTCCAACACACTATATTCCGGGTCCACAGGAGACGTTCTCGGTTATGACCAGGTGTCAGATGAACTCGATGATGCAGACCTATTACACTAGCAGTCGCTGTCCTGCTTTTCAAGGTGGCCCCAATGATCCTTCTATCCAGGCTGTCATCAGTCCTTCGTTCTGGCACTGATGGTGTTCGTATGCCATGAAACCTCTTCCTCTCATCCTCTCTATTAACGGTGGACCATACGACAGCTTCAAATCTGAACGCGTACTCTCCCTCCATTTGTTTAAAACTTGTCTTTACGTCGCACCGACAAAGACAGGTCTTTTGGTGAGGATAGGGCATGGAATGGCTAGGAGTGAGAAGGAAGTGTCCGTGGCCTTAATTAAGGTACAGTCCCAGAATTTGCCTGGTGTGTAAGTGGGAAACCACGGAAAACCATCTTCAGGGATTCCGACAGTGGGATTCGAACCCACTGTCTCCCGAATACAAGTTCACTGCTACGCGGCCAGCTCGCTCTGCGTCCCTCCATTTGTCCAGGATCAGAGTTACTTCCTTGTGCAATAGAGGTTTTCTGAAGTTCTTTTGGCATTGCATACACACTTTGCAATCTGCAGACAAGAGAATCACACCCCCAAATACATTCTTCGTTTTGTCGAAAGACCATCGTCAAGGCTTCGGACATTAGCCGATATACTGTGGCCCTCGAAATGCGTTCTACTATTTTCTACATACACACATTTTGTGCTATGAAGCCTGTTGAGATCGGACGTTGCGTACTGAGTGTTCTAATTTCCACTACTGGCCAAACGTTCAGTACACATTCATCACACGGAGAAGGAAAAAAATATGTTAAAACATTTAAGCTCTTTAGGCTTTTCCAATCGTGAAATTACCAGCGTTTCGCCCCAGCGTAGCAGTGGGCGCAACAGTTGGAACGCTACACCATTCCAAGACGCTGAATGCTATTGCGCCGTGCCGTTGAGACACCACTGCAAGCCTCTTATGTAGGACAATGCAGTGATGGTGCACTAGGGGAAGCATGTGCCTCCACTTGGCCTTTATATCACAACTAAGGTTCCAGAAGGAAACTATAATTTAATTTCATCGATTGCAAATATCAAAAACATTTCAGCTCATTGGATAGAAAATATGTTATATGGTCACGGGTCCGGAAACACTTTATTTTCTTGTTAGAACTCATTTTCTACAACTCTACATAAAGGGAAACACAGAGGAATTGAACGTAGAAACAATACACATGAAAGCCTTTCTTACATTAAATGCTCAATGTGCCCTCCGTTAGCACTGATACATGCTCGTACAGTACACAGCCTCTTCCCCTGTCTCAAGTGCTCAAACATCAAATTAACTCCCCCGCGACTCGGCCTGTCCCCGAACTGCGCCTGCTGGTGATATGCATATTTCTGGATTCTTCTAAAAGGAAGGAACTTCTGAGTATTTTTGGAATTTTTGATTACAGAATGGAGTAAATGCCTGTTAGTGAATGCCACTAATTGGTGATAGAATCATTAAAATTGCATAATGTGGCGTTTCGAAAGTACTAATGACGGCCCAATTTCAATGATTCGGATGACACAGATAAAGTTTTGACGCTAGCGACATATTTTTTCCCTTGCATTGGTAATGCGATTTTGGAATAATCGATGACATTAGATAGTTCTGATTCAATTACTGTGGAAACTATATCTCTCTTTCCGAGTGATTATCCCGACGTACGGTGTCCGCTGTTTGACAGTATCTCCTCCATTTCGGCCACTTGCTGTCATGTAATGTTTTTAAGCCAACGTCACGCATTTCGGCCTGGATGTTACCGGTCCACCACGTGGTCGTATTCCTCCCGGTTTAGATTGAAGATCGGTTTTACAACTGAGTAGTCCTGCCTTCTCATCACGTGACTGTATAAGCGGAGATGAGCTCCACTTACTTTGTACACACTTGGAGTTACGCAAAATCTGTGTCGTACATCTGCATTCTTCACGTGGTTACAACGAGTCAGTCCAAGAGTCCATCGAAGCGTCCTCATCTGCATAGTATGAAGAGCCTACCCATGATTTTACGTCATTGGGAGATATTTTACCCCGTAAATGGCCCCTGGATGTACCGCGATGGTGTAAATTTTTGATTTCAGATGCGGAGGGAAACGCGGAGGCATATTTTTATTGAACAGGTCTCCGGTGGCTTGTCTCTACTTGGGCCAAGCTGCGTTTCCCTCACCCGGCTATCAGAAGTGGCATCGCAGTCTGACGTGGCAATGGAGCCTACATACTTAAAACCGCATGTTCTTTTGCAGGTCGTGATCGTTAAATCTGATGGTACCAATGGTTTGGGAACCACATTCTAGGTATTCAGTCTTCTAGAAGTTGAGGTGCAGTCCATTCTCGGCCAGATTATCCGTCTAGGTTTGCGCCTAATATTGGAGTGCAACGTGCATTTCTTAGGCAAATAGCACATCACCTGCTTAGAGAACGGTCCAGGACTGCGGTGTCTGTACATTATATTGACCGTTGCTGACCCCACGCAGAGGATGAATAATTGTGGTGATAGAGCAGAGCCCTGATGTAAACCCTCAGTGATATCAAAAGGTGAAGAGATTCCGTAAACTTTATCGGAAGCAAAAACTTCAATTATGGTGGTATATTTTTTGGTAGTGAAACACAAAGTTCAAGAAAATGAACATAATCCACAACCGCGAGCCTCATTGAAGAACACTTAAGGAACTCTACTGGTATTAGGTTGCACGTTTAAGCCAGCTTGTCGTTAAAGTCTGCATGCTCCTCACTTTATGATCTGAGCTTCATTTTAAGCAACTTCAAAACCTTTATGAGTGTATTCAGATAAATTTCACGCGCCAGTTGCTAACCTGTTGAAGCCCTTGTAAGACAAACACTCCGAGGAGTGCGGGAGGGTCTGCGTTATATCGGAAACTGCGTGTAATTTTGGTGGAGTACAGAATTGTGTGTGTGGGTTGTGAGTTCAAAGGATAACGGGGAAAGCAATAATCCCAGCTCCCAAGTCAAGAGAATTCAGTGTTTAAGATTAAAATTCCTGAACCTTCTGAGAATCGACCCCCAGACCTTTTGAAAGTCAGATACAGTATATATATAGATGAAGACAGTTTCGAAGAGAAAGTTTGTATATCTAAACATGTACAGACAGGAAGGAAATGCATCTAATAATTGGGTAAATGTTTCCAGCGGTTATGAAAAAAAGGAACTGTGTGTGTGTGTGTGTGGGTGTGTGTGTGTGATATTTAGGGTAGTTACATTTATTCTTTGAGCCTCCGTGGCTCAGGCGACAGCACGCCGGCCTCTCACCGCTGAGTTCCGTGGTCCAAATCCCAGTCACTCCATGTGAGATTTGTGCTGGACAAAGCGGAGGCGAGACAGGTTTTTCTCCGGGCACTCCGGTTTTACCTGTCATCTTTCACTCCAACAACACTCTCCAATATCATTTCATTCCATCTGTCAGTCATTAATCATTGCCCCAGAGGAGTGCGACAGGCTTCGGCAGCCGGCAAAATTCCTATCCTCGCCGCAAGATGTGGCTTCATTCATTTCATTCCTGACCCGGTCACTAGCTGGAAAACAGGTTGTATATTTTCCACATTTATGCTTCGTGTGCCAGGCTCAACTACAGAAACAGAAATAATTTCCTCTTTAATGAACAATAAGTGGACTCAGACTCATAACAGAAGCAGTGTAGAGTAGATCTCATAAAAACCGAGTTTCAGGTTGCTATAAATTTTCACGTAGAGAGTTTTTTTTTTACATTTATAAAAGCAAATGAAGCGACACGAGAAGGGCAGCATGCTCTTGATAATTACGAACAGCGATGTTAACTATGGTGAGAATGTAATGCAATACTGTATATGTGCTTTAAAGGATTGACCGTACTAATACATAATTCCATATCTCGCGACCTCGTTATTTTATTAGCATCAAACACAACAGCCAGTGTTACCTGTCACCACGGAGGTCTGTGCATCAATCCCTTCACCCGGACGGAGTTTTTCTTCCATTGGTGCTCCAGAGCCAGTTTTAAGCCTTGTTCAGATTTAGCAGCACCGCCTCGTAAAGTCCATTTGAATTCACCCATGAAGAGATCTGATTTCCTAAATTCACCAGCTGACAAAATGACAGCCGCTCAGGATATATAATAATTTTTTCAAATTGTTTATCAGAGGGACCCCCTCAATAACACTCATATAGTCGAATCACATTGTTTCCAACCAATCTACATATTTACATTAGTACATTTGTGGTGGCAGTCATTCTCTGTGGTGTAGAGGTTACTGCGATTAGTTGCCACCCCCGGAGGCCGGGGCTCGATTCCCGACTCTGGCACGAAATTTGGCACTGGGCACGAGAGCTGAAACAGGTTTCACTCAGCCTCTGGACGTCAACTGATTAAACGGGGGTTCGATTCCCACCTCAGCCATCCTCGTATTGGTTTTCCGTGGTTTGGGACTCCTCCTCCAGGCAAATGCCGGGTTGGTACCCAAATTAAGGCCAAAGCCGTTTCCTTCCCTCTTCCTTGTCCATCCCTTCCAAACTTCCCATCCCCCCCACAAGGCATAGCACAGCAGGTGAGGGACTGTTCCTCCTCCCCAGCTGTATACCCTGTACCTAGTGTCTCACGCTCCAGACACTCCCCTTGAGACGGTAGACTGAGTCCGAGGGATGAACCACCCCTGGAGGGTAAATGGTTAAGAAAGAAACTTTTCTCTTTACAATTTGGTTAGTCGCACCGACACAGATAGGTCTTATGGCGACAATGGGATAGGAATGTCCTAGGAGTGGGAAGAAAGGGGCCGTGGTCTTAATTCAGTTACAGCGCTAGCATTTGACAGATGTGAAAATGGGAAACCACGGGAAACCAACTTAAGGCCTTCCGAGAGTGGGGTTCGAACCCACTATCTCAGCGATGCAAGCTCACAGCTGTGCGCCCCTAACCGCACGGCCAACTCGCCAGGTAGGAAAAGGAGGGAAAGTTTGTGGTGTAATACATTTTAAATATGCCATTAGGACACGTACCCATTTATCCCTTATTTTTCACGTTTGAAGGCTGGCAACCCTAAAAAGGATGGGATAATGTTTGTATATTGTTGACGCACTCAGGGGAGCTTTACATTTCTTAACGTACAGTCAGTGTAAAGAGTGAGTCAGTGTAATGGGATTTGTAACTTATTTGAATTATCACTCAGCCAAGTAGCGAGGCAGTAAAGATGGGGAGATGCGACAATGATGAGGAAGTAGATTGATTATTAATAGGTCTACATAATTTATAACTTCAAATGCGATCCTGTTTGTCCAGTTCCTTGGTCGAGTATTCAGCATTGCGCCCCTGGATATAGAATGTCCCGACTTCAATTCCTGATCGGACCTAAAACTTCAAGCCACGCCTTCTTAATTCCTCTGGCTCCAGGACTGGGTATTTGTCTTAATACAAAGCACACACTACCAGCTATCGCAGGAACACGTAATATCGAGTGCATCTCTGCATGTAGAGTCAGCGTCTTGTAGGGCGTCCGGCGGTAGAACTGGAGCAAGACCACATGTGCGATGCAGACTGCAAGCGCAACCCGAACAGGTATGGGAATAGTAGTAGCAGTAGGAGAAGAAGAATACCGACTGCGATATCAGGATTTTAATTTTAAATAACAGTTAATAACATATATACAGGGTTATTTATCTAAGGTGTTACACGGAAATAACGTCTAAACCATTAAAGATATCGGTATGCTGTTTTTATATTCGTAAATGATACTGAGGAGCTTGTAAAATAATGTGCTATTTATTCTCATGAGATACTGATGCTAACTCCATATTTTCAAATGGAACGGTCGAATGCATACAGCTGACCTAAAAGTACAAGTTCAAATATGTAAGTATTTTCAAAATCGGACAGTTACTTTATGAGATATCAATAAAACCCGCATGTGGGCTTTTTCCGTGCCGCATCAAGCAACGTGCGGTCGGCCAAGGACGTATTGGCACGCAAGCTGTTTCCTGGAATTGATTCCAGCCACAGAACGGATACCAGGCATGTACTCTAAACTATCGTACACATAATGTAACGTACCGGTACCGCATCATACCCTGGGTGTGCAACGTTACTGTATGACTTGCGAACATACAACGGGGAAGGAAGTTTAAAGCTTTTTTTGGTTTGTTTTGAAATCCATGAGTAACAGGTTGTGCTCAGTTTGGCGTCTTTCCCCACCGATGGGAATGGGAAGGAATTGTAAAGGAGGTCGGCCGTGGTCTATCTCAAAGGTGTTGAACATGGGGCACCATGAAAATCACTTTCAAGGTCGGGCGAGGCAGGACTCGAACTTGCGCTCTTCCGAATGCACGTTGTTATGTTCCCGTGCCCACACCATTAGGATCATTTCCAATGAAGTCTACTTCGGACATTATTCATTTGGTTTTCTAGAAGGAGCTCTTCAGGTGTCCTGTGTTACGTTTGTATCACAATTCATACAGTATTAAGTACTGTACACTCAAACCGGTGACAATCATAGCTTTCGTTAAGTTCCTTTGAAGTCGAAGTAATTATTTTATTCCTTTAAAAAACATCAACCCTCCGTGTCCTGTCATGAGTTCGCCTGTCATACAAAGTTTGCAAACCCATCACATGTGTACGATATGCTTATACGCCTGGTATCCATTCTGTGGCTGGAATCGCACCCAGGAAACTGCTTGCGCGTCAGTATGTCCTTGCCCGACTGCACGCTGCCTGATGCAGCATACAAAACCGTGCATTCTGTTCTTATTGATATCTGGAAAAGTAACTTGTACGCAGCTGAACTTTTAGGACAGTTGTATGAATATGCGCTGTTCTATTTAAAAGTAGGGAGGTAGTATCAATACCTCGGTTATTAATTATCCCACAAGAATACGTAGCACATTATTTTACAAGCCACCGGGTGAACTGGCCGTGCGGTTAGGGGCTCGCAGTTGCGAGCTTGCATCCGGCAGATAGTGGGTTCGAACCCCACTGTCGGCAGCCCTGAAGATGGTTTTCAGTGGTTTCCCATTTTCACACCAGGCAAATGCTGGGGATGTACCTTAATTAAGGCTACGGCCGCTTCCTTCCCACTCCTAGGCCTCTCCTATCCTATCTTCGCCGTAAGACATATCTGTGTCGTTGCGACGTAAAACAAATAGCAAAAAAAGTTACAAGCCCCTGGGTATTATTTACGAATATGAAAACAGAATACCGTTATCTTTAATGGTTTAGACGTTACTTCCGTGTAAGGTGAGTAACGCTGTATATACTGTACTTACGAGTACAAGTTGCTTTACGTCGCCCCAACACAGATAGATTTTATGGCGACGATGGGATAGGAAAGCGATATGAGTGGGAAGGAAGCGGCCGTGGCCTTAATGAAGGTTCAGCCGCAACATTTCATTGGTGTGAAAAGGGGAAACCACGAAAAACCATCTTCAGGGCTGCTGACAGTGGGGTTCGAACCCATTATCTTCCGGATGCAAGCTCACAGTTGCGCGTCCCTAACCACACGGCCAATTCGTCCGGTAATAATAATAATAATAATAATAATAATAATAATAATAGCAGAACTAAATTTTATTTGAAGAGAAGTAATATATTGCACCCTTTAAGTCGTCGTCAGACATTTACTTCGGCTGTATCGGCGGCACGTTCTGTACTTGTAGGTTATTGCTATCTCCGGCATTTTACGGGCTCTTCTGTTATTCAGTGACTGATCGGTAGGAATGAAGGAAGGGTTAGTTAATGAAAAATAAAGTACATGGGCCGTACTAACCCGAATTTGTTGCAATGCAAGAATGTACGTTATTTAAGATTTAAGAAATGTCAACGACTTAAAATTACGAAAATGTTTGAACAAGCAACCAATAATTAATTATCAAGAAATTCCTCACGGGATTTACATTTATTGCTATCGAGGCTGCATTGGATGAAAATCACCATCAGAATGTTATAAAATTCGGCTTTCATGTGTAACCGTGGGTTGGTTCACTATATTCGTGAGAGTTCAGTTCCGGACATCCGTTAAAATTCAGGTTATGTATTAACTGAAAGCCTTAAAGTCGCTGAATGGACTCTTAATTGAATCTGAGTGACCTCCAGTTCTATTTAGACCTGTCACTAAGTATTGACTAACATTCGAATAAGGTAAGTGAACTTATAGCAAAATAAAACCCTTCAAAATTTAATTCAAATTAATTCAGTCCTAACAGTGAGATTGCACAACTGTATCACAAATTGGCATAATGAAAATATTAAGTACTGAAAATACGCACAAATACTAACTATTTTCAAATAACAAATGAATTCATTATGCGATTGTTTTGAGTTAATCTTGAGTAAACGAAATCATTAACTTTCAGGTTACTTTCAATTTCGCCACTTGAACTTGCTTAAAATAATCGCGCACGGCTTTAGCTTATGAAAAGGTAACATGGAACAGCAAATTATGGTTGAGTTTTGATCGAGACAAATACCATTGTCAACGATGGCACGGTCCGAAGGAAGGTGACCAGGATGTTCTTGTTCCTGCGCATGCACTACCTGCTTTAAGCGACCCTACGGGACGAAGTCAAGTGGTGTAAAAGCGGGCGATCTGGTGGACCAGCGAACAGGTACTCTCATTTCTATCAATTGACTAGGATATTTCACACTACTGATCCCTTCCTCTTGACACATTCCAAATTGGTCGAGCTATGGCACGTTCTCCAGAAACTGTGGGCGTTCATTTCTAAAGCAATGCAGGTAGTGTGTTCTCCTCAGGTGGCCGTCGAAGAAATATGGTCCTATTACGTAGTCGCCCGAGGTCACACACCAGATATTTACTCCCCACTGCACGTGAAATGCGTACTGTCTTCTCCGCGCTCCATTATTGCGTGTTGTGCCTATTCAGGGTACCAATATTGTGAAATCATGAATCGTCTGAAAGCAGGACTCTTGACAAGAACGCTGCATATTTGGCCACACTGAGTAATGTCTACTGACATAATGTCACTGGAATATTGCAGCTGCAGCTGTATCTGCAGTGTGTACGGATGAAATGTATTGACAGTGAAGAGTTGCAAAACAGACGACTGGCTGATGTTTGTCTGTCGTGCACGTGTCCGTGTCGAAGCGTCCAGAACGGCCTCTTCATCTGGACCAGGCGTTATAGAAGCATCTCGCAGGAGGTAAGCTTGTAGGTGTGACCGCAATCATCGTTCAGGTTTATTATCGGTAATCGGTAGTCTTCTGTCAGGAAGCCACGTGTGGTACAGACATTGCTAGTCGAATTTATTCTACCTTGTTTCTCTATAAATTAGCGACATATCAACGTACTCGTCTCTGAAATACATCGTGAGTGAATGAACGAGTGCTTTGATGTGACCTGGTAAGTGTGGATCAGAAGTGCTCAGCTGGGCGGCCGTTGAGGCTAGCCCAGTGCGGCCGCGCGGACGAGACGTAAATACGGGCAACTTAGTAACAAACATACGCTTACCTCACAGTAAAGCGAGAGAGCGAACGCATTTTGGAAGGAAGGGAACAGTGATGTTCGGTGGTCATCACGAAGCCCTTCTCCACTACTCAGCGAAATGCTGAATGGAGTCCAGTATTAACCTCTATACTCACAATAAAACAGACTTTTCAAGATAATCCGGTTCGATTTATACTGCGCCCGATATAAGCGGTCAGATTTGTTGTATTATATTATATTCAAAGAAAGGCAGCACGTTATAATTTCTATGCTGCAATTTAAAAAGGTCCAGGGTTTAAGCATACAAGCTACGATTTACAAACCCTTGGATGGGAATGATCGTATTTCTGGAAAAAACCTATAAAATGTTTTTCAGTCATTGGACGGGTCGGGGATGGAATGAATGAAGACCCACCTTGCGGCGAGGATAGGAATTGTGCCGGCTGCCGCTGCCTCTCGCACTCCTCTGGGACAATGATTAATGACTGACAGATGAAATGAAATGATATTGGAGAGTGTTGCTGGAATGAGCCAACTGCCGTAGCCGTGTTGAAACACTGGATCCCGTGAAATCTCAGAAAATAAGCAACATTGGGCGTGTTCAAGATTTGGATGGGTTGCCACGCGCTGTTGGTGGTGGGTAAGGGAATGGAGGAGCGGAACGGAACTGGCCACACTACCGCACGTAAACTCCGGCTCTGGCATACCTCTGCGGAGATTCGGACCTGCCTTCGGGCAGAATACACCCTTATCTTGCTGGAATGAAAGATGACAGGGAAAACCGGAGTACCCGGAGAGAGTCCTGTCCCGCCTCCGCTTTTTCCAGCACAAATCTCACATGAAGTGACCGGGATTTGAACCACGGAACCCAGCGGTGAGAGGCCGATGCGTTGCCGCCTGAGCCTTGGATGCCACTGATAGTATTTCTATTTCTTAAGAAGTAAAATTCCTATTGTTTATTCACGAATAAGTAATATATTTAAACAATTCAAAAAGTTTACTGCTTTATTTTACGCAGTGTTGTAGTGTTGTTTGAAGTTCGCTATTCACTGAATGTGAAAACAGTGTTAAAATTTATCAGACGTTCGATGATAATAGCTACCGTCTAAATGGCGACGGAGTTTCATCACGAGTGGTGACAAGGATATTTACTATCGAAGATTCAAGTACAATAATGTAACAATGTATCTATCAAACAGATGTCAGTATGCCTTCAGATAAATAACCTAATTTATGCTCTTCCCGGTAAGCATGATTGGATTGTAGATGAGGTTATCAGATAGTTCAAACTCAAGCAACCGAAAACCTCTTAAAATGTAATAGTAAAAGTTGTAATTCATTACAAAAATATTTGAGGTTGTAGACCACTTTATTGTATCCGGTCAAAATATATATACTACGATGAATTTATTTATTACAATATAAATTGAGAATGACGTTGATTCCTGCCTTCTTTCGTTCATTATTTTCTGCCTCCATTTCAAACTCGTGTATCGCCGCAGTGATCGAGAGCGTCTGGGAGAACTTCGCCCAACCTTCACGGCCTGTCACGTAGCCACAGTGTCACCGTGGCTGAATGGCATACGCTCTGCCGCCCGCTGGCTGTGCTGGGCGCCCGCGGGACGAAATGTTCAACGTGAGCACCTCTGGTGTGGATCAACATTGTGTACCTGTTACAATGGTGCACTATCTCTCGTTAAAAAGAAAATTGCATAAGGTTAGATTTGAACTACAATACAATACAATATTGTTGGATGCGCTTGAGTGGCTGTTGAGAGAGCTCTTGCATTAGTGTAGTGATAAAGTAGTTAAAACCTATTGAAATAGCTTAACTGTGTGTATTTGTGATTCATTTAGTGCTATTTATATAGTGGTGTTTAGTGCTTGTTGGTAGAAATTGGGAGTAGTGATATTTATTTAAATTTTATAACAAGTAATTCAGTTGGTCTTCAGTAAATTACGTTTTCTAGGTTAAGTAGGCTAGCTAGGTGTACCTTGTTTCGAATTTAGGTTTAGGAAATACTTAATGTTAAAATATTAACTTTAAAAATATTTGAAAATATTTGTAGGTTCGCACGTATAATACTTACAAAGGCAGATTATCATAAGCAATATTATCGTAACTTATGCCGAAACTTCTCCGGTATTTCGTATAGAGAACCGTTCAAACTATCGAGAAGGTAATAATTTACTACACTAATAAAACACGATAGCCTGTAAACTTCCATTTAAAAACAAGTTAAAGAGATTACACGGTAATAGCTAACAGTCGAAGTATTGTTACTGATTATTGTAGCTCTTCATATTCAATTATTGCATTGTTGGCTAAGTCGAGAACAAAGGTGTAGTCAAGTAAATATAAGTAAAAGTCAGCTGATCTTGTATTCCAATCATTTGTAGTTCTGAGTAGGTAGTTAAAGTATCCGTAATTAATATATCGCTCCCTCGATCTTTCAGTATTTATGAGCGGTTAGCTAATAATAATAAAGTTCAAATATCCCAGTAATTGCAGTTCAAGTCCCTGGAGTAGTAGGAGTAGTTTTGACAGAAATATTTTTGAGAAATTATTGTAGACATCCTCGTATTTTTCAGTAGGCCTAATTAAGGACACTTTTATTCTCCGTCCCGTGGAGTAGGGAAAATATTAGTAATCCACCAGCTGTAATATTCACATAACCACATTTCAGTGGAGAATTGTAGTGAAGGTAAGGTATAATATATTAGATAGTATCTTGCCTGTTATATTCGTGTTTTTCTTTGTGTACGGCAATCTTTTCGATACTTAAGCATTTAACCAAACGCAAGGTTTCATTTCTATTAGAGCATAGTAGGATAAAATAATACTAAAGAAATAATCTTCTGTCTACGCGTTTGACTTTGTTGGTAATCCTTGAGTACGGTAGTTCTTGCGAATTTCAAACTTTGGGCCTAATTGCCATTTTTACTTCTATTTGTGCTTAATAATAACCTATTGTAATTAGGATACGTCTGAACGTAGCTTTAAAACTGTTGTAGTGTATTGTAGTGACTTATTAGAAATTAGAGTGCTTATTCTATTATTTTGAGTAGTCTTGCGATTTTCAAACTTTAATTATAATTTCCATTTCAGTTAGTGCTTAGTAATAACTTGTTGTATTATAATTAGGATACGTCTGAACATAGTTTAAAATCATTGTAGTGTATTATAGTATGTATCTTATTAAAAATTAGTGTGTTTATTCTATTACTGCGAAATATTTGTGTGGTATAGTCTCTGTAGAATCTGTTGTACCTGTATTAGCTCTCTTACTAGAATTCTGTTGCAGTAATTAGGGTAGGCTTATCTGCAGTTTAGAAGTGTGTAGACCTAATTCTTGTGTACTACTTTCGGTATTCAGTAATTAACAGCAATTTTCATTCTGTTAGGATGTTGTAGGAAAAAATCGTACAACTAAGTAGTGTTGTAGTGTAGTAGTAGCTTATATTAATTACCTTTTTGCTGTGTGACCTTTGTGAACTATCCTAGACGATATTTCTGTCCCTTCA
The DNA here is from genome assembly GCF_040414725.1 of Anabrus simplex. Lineage (NCBI taxonomy): Eukaryota > Metazoa > Arthropoda > Insecta > Orthoptera > Tettigoniidae > Anabrus > Anabrus simplex. Next base: position 40,392,557 of record NC_090266.1, on the reverse strand, counting down.
TTTTTATAGGCAATATTACTTTCCTTTCATTTTTAATTGCACAAAGTAAGTTATTTTATTTTTCCTTTTCTTCCCATTATTCCGTAACTAATGGCTACGCAGTGCCAGTGTAGGAACTGTGGGTGTGGCCAGGCATTAAGGAGTATGAGGGAGGAGTTGGAGAGTTTGAGGGAGATAAGTAGGATTCTCTCAGAAGACAGGAAGGAAAGTAGGCCTCCCTCAAATAATGTACAGGATACAGTAGGTGTAAAAGAGAGATGGGAAGGAAATGGGGGAATCATAGAAGACAGGTGCTCTAATGTTTTAAGGGGAAGGAGACTGCAGGCTAAGGGCTCTGTTCAGGATCAGAATTCAGGACAGGTGTCTGTGAGAAATCGGTACGAGTCACTGCAGGTAGAACAACCGAGGGAAGATGAGGAACAGGGAACTGTTGCTGATATGTGTGGAAGTAGGAAGAAGGGAAAAGGTAGGAAAGGGAATGTAGTGTAGTGGAAAGGAAAAGACATGTGGACCAGGGTCATGGGAGGGAAAAAAGGGAGGAGGAAGTAGCTTCTGCACCAGTGAGAGAAGATAGGGCTGACCACGAGGGGAGGGGTTCAAATGAGGTGGGTAAGGTTGAGTCTCTGGTGTTACGGGCTCCCAAAATTACGCTATTATGTTCATCTGTCATCTTACCTTTTTGCCTACTTCATCGCCTTGCTGTCAACATTTCTACTGGCATCACTCTACTCCATCTCCTCATCCGCCTCCTCTGCCTGCTTCTCCTGCTGCCTGCTCTGCACTTGATTACGTCACCTGATTCCAGTATGTTCTGGGCCTCGCTTCGCAACGGTATATATAACACGCCGTATCCACCGAATCACCAGTCAGGCATTCTCTGTGAATACAAGCGGCGGGAGCAGGCACCTTCTCGAACGGCTGGCCCGTGGCGATTTTTAAATTATAATTTAACTCTAAGAGACCACTTCTTCGCTGTGCAGGGTGAGCAGATTTTACAATCTTCATGTTCTGATTTCTTAAAATTTTTGGCTTCTTACGTCTTAACCTACTTTGTCTTTTCGAACTCTGGCCCGTGCTGTGTACTTCATGTAGTTTGGCATAGACTTTTTCTACCCTTCAGTGTTTGTGATATTTCTGCAAGGACTTGTGGTTGGACGAACATATTTCTCGGTTACTAACTTTCTGTACATCCTTTGTGCGCGTGATTTCAAAGAATAACAGAGACAGCAGCCTGATCTTTTCCTCCTTCCATCCTTGCCATTCACGTCAATTCTTTTCCCATTCCCAGTCCCCTCTGTTTTAAAAAAAATCATGTCCTTCGATTGGTAAAAGTGGCTCATGCTTATTTCAAACTAATTGGTATTTGGTGTGCGATTTGTCGTACCTTATCTCTCTAATTGTTCAGGATTGCTGTTAGTTTCCTTCTTTAATTGCGATAATATTATTCTATTCTGAGTCCAAACTGCTTATTGTTCCACGAGTGTATTCCTCAAGTGTAAAATTATGTTGTTTTCCCAGTTATCAGGTTATTACCCAGGTCTAGTCTCGGTCTAAAAGATCGCCCTTTTAAAATTATTGTGTAACTATGGCACTTTGAATATTCTAGTCAAACGAAGCCATTTTTGTAACGTGATTTTTACTATTGTGTGAATTTACTTGCTTGTATTACGTTTTCCCTTTGGTCATGTTAATAATACATCTTGTGGTTTGAACCTTGTGGTCTTGAGGTGTACTTTACTTCCCTACGTTCCATATTCTCATGTACCTACCACGACATACCTCCGGGGCACAGGTCCAGACAATCACTGCGCGGACTCTGCTGAAGTCTTGTTTGTTTACTTGATTCATAACGCTTCGTTCTGCTTCCTTCGTCGCTTGGTGCTCGAGCTCTCGGACCTTAAATACGCTACATGGCTGGTGGTCTCTATAAGGCGTGACCTTGACCTCAGCGCTTCTGGTATCTGTGCACATACTGATTTTGTGATTAGGCGTTTTCACTACCTATGCATTCACATACATTTATTGTAAGACTAAAATATCTTGAAAAGATACGTAAGACTGGTCATGGGGGATTCCATCGTTAGACACGTGGGGAAAGTGTGTGGAGGAAAGGGAACCACGGTAGAGTGTTATCCAGGAATCAGGTTGAGGCAGATGTTGAGGAAAGTAGAAGAGATGGAAGAGGGACAGGAGAAGGTGGTAGTGTTTCACGTTGGTACTAACAACCTAAGGCAAGCAACCTAAGGCAGGCAAGTTTAAGGAAGCGAAGATTGTTATCAGTGGAATACTGTGTAGGAGGGATACTGACTGGAAGGTGATAGGAGATTTAAATGAGACTATGGAGTGGGTATGTGAGAAACTAGGAGTGAGATTTCTAGATCCTGATGGGTGGGTAGGAGACAGGGATCTACGCTCAGATGGCCGTCACTTAAACCGCAGTGGTACATATAAGTTAGGAAACTTGTTTAGAAGGGTTATAGGCAGGTACATTCAAGGAAACGGGGTGGCCTATGGAGCGGTGTTAAGCGAATAGGGAACTGGAAATCAAGTAGGGATGACATAAAAATGTTAGTGCTCAATTCATTGTAGAAGCATTGTAAACAAAGGAATCGAATTAAGTAATTTAATAGATATATACTTACCAGATATTGTGATAGGAGTTGAATCATGGCTGAGAAATGATATAATGGATGCAGAAATATTTTCATGGAACTGGAGTGTGTATCGTAGAGATAGGATAGGAATGGTAGGGGGGGGAGTATTCATTCTGGTGAAAGAAGTATTTGTAAGCTACGTAAAAGTTAAGGATGAAAACATGAAATCCTGGGTGTAAGGCGCATCTCAAAAGATAACAGGCAACTTGATGTTTTTGGAGTGTACAGACCGGGAAACGGTAGCGCTGACACTGACTCAGAATTATTTGATAAGATAATCAGCTATGTGGGAAACGATAAGGAAATGTACGTGATTGTAGCGGGTGATCTCAATTTACCAACTGTCAATTGGGAAGGTAATGCGAACGACAGGGAGCATGAACAACAAATGGCAAATAAGTTAATATGGGAAGGTCACCTGATTCAGAAAGTGATGGAACCAACTAGAGGGAAGAATATTTTGGATGTGGTGCTGATAAAACCAGACGAGCTCTATAGAGAAACCGAAGTAATAGATGGTATTAGTGATCACGAAGTTGTTTCTATCGCAGTTAACAATAAATGTGAAAGAAAGGAAGGTATTAAAATTAGGACTATTACGCAGTACCATATGGCTGATAAAACAGGTATGAGGGAGTTTTTAAAAGTAACCATGATCGCTGGAAAATGGTAAACAAAATGTAAACAGACTCTGGGATGGGTTTAAAGCAATTGTTCAAGAATGTGAAAATAGGTTGTACCTTTAAAGCTGGTAATGAATGGTAAAGATCCACGATATTATAACAGAGAAGTAAAGAGACTAAGAAGGAAGTGCAGGTTGGAACGAAATAGAGTTAGAAATGGTTATGTAAGTAAGGAATAATTGAAGGAACTTACTAGGAAATTGAATCCAGCACAGAAGTCAGCTAAGGATAACATTATGGCAAGCATAATTGATTGTCGTACTTATTTTAGTGAAAAAAGGAAGGGTATGTATAGGTACTGTGCCCTATAATGACTTAGTCCACGTCAAGCCAATGCTGAGATCGGACCAAGTGCATTATAGTAGAAGAATACATTCACCGCCAAGTGAATCAATCTGGCACATACCTTACCTTGCATGACCATCCTCTCCACCAGCTCCGGCGTAACGGCATCTTCCGGGGTAATGGGTAAGGAAAGGGTTACCGTAATACAATAAAATAAATGAAGAGGAATAAAAATATGCAAGGTGTTAACTAACAATAGCAAAAAAAAAAATAACAACTGTTGAGCTGCATATCCGATTTTGACAGATTGTTTTATTACAATAATCTAAAAATTCTGATAATTAACAAAGATCAAAGTATATATACCTGACATGATAGTCCATAAACGAATTAATCAGTTCATTACAAAGCGGGTATCTTGCGTCACATGTAAACGTTGTGGAAGAGATATCGGCCTCATGTAAAGGTTAAGCGCTGCAACAACACCATAACAGTTACGTTAATTAAAACGAATATAATATAAATCTGCTAGTAGGCAACTCCTATCTGCTAAGAATCTACCCTGTTTCAAAACTGAATCTATGCCTCAGTGCTCCTAATTATCCTACAAGTTCTAAACAAGCATTCAATATACACACAACTATCTGGGAATCGATCGCGAGACTCTCCCAAGTACCACCATTTGACAACATACACATGAGAAGAACAGATATTTTACTAACTGCATATACATCTATGAGTTATGTGCTTCTATGAATGACATCAGCTAGCGTGCATAAAATTTCACCTTCCAGACCAATATAAAAAAGTCACTGCTCTCCTGAATTCTTGACTGACAAACATACAGTTTCAACATTCCAACTTTAGTGTCCTGACGTCAGAAACGACCTATATTTGACTCTCACCACCTCCGTTTTTTGTGACAACTGAGCCACCATTCCTTTCGGCCATAAATAACTCCCTCAGCTGACAGCACGTAAACATAGACAAAGGGGGCGCGATCCTCCCTTCTTCCAGCCCCATGCGTCTAACATAAGTAGTATAATGGGACAGTTCGGGCGCCTCCGCCCGCGGGAAATTTGAATTCTGGCGGGAAATTTGAATTTTGGCGGGAGATTTGAATTTTGGGGGAGATTTGAATTTGTAAACAAAGCCACGTGCTTTTTGACAGCTGTCATCGACAACAACGCATCGCTAACCTCACTGCTGCCATCTTGACGGGCCTAAACCTCACTAGTGCCAACTTAACCTAACTAGCATGAGGTAAAAAAAGCCACGTGTTTTTTGACAGCCACGTGCTTTTTGACAGACAACAACGCATCGCTAACCTCAGTACTGCCATCTTGACGGGCCTAAACCTCAGTAGTGCCAACTTAACTTCACTAGCATGAGGTAAACAAAGCCACGTGTTTTTTGACAGCCACGTGCTTTTTGACAGATTTGTAAACAAAGCCACGTGCTTTTTGACAGCTGTCATCGACAACAACGCATCGCTAACCTCAGTACTGCCATCTTGACGGGAATAAACCTCGGTGGTACCAACTTAACCTAACTAGCTCGAGATAAACAAAGCCACGTGCTTTTTGACAGCTGTCATCCGCTATCTTTAAACTACAGAGCGCTGTGCTGCCCTCTTTCGTCACCTGTCATCGGCAGTGCTGCCATCTTGGCGGGCCTAAACCTTAGTGCTACCAACTTAACCTCACTAGCTCGAGATAAACAAATCCACGTGCTTTTTGGCAGCTGTCATCCGCCATCTTTAATCCATAGAGCACAGTGCTGCCCTCTTTAGCTACTTACCTTTGAAATGTGGTGGCGGATAATTTGAAAAATGCTTTTTGACAGCAGTCATCTTGCATCGCAAACCTCAGTGCTGCCCTCTTTAGCTAGATACCTGTGGTGGCAGACAATTCCACGTGACAGCAGCCATCTTTAATCAAGAGAGCACCGTGCTGCCCTCTATGTGGTGGCGGCAAATTGAAAAATTCCACGTGCTCTTGTTTGGAAACAAACTCACGTGCTTTTTTTCTGACAGCTACCATCCGCCATCTTTAATCTATAGAGCACAGTGCTGCCCTCTATGTGGTGGTGGCAAATTCCACGTGCTCTTGTTTGGAAACAAAGCTACGTGCAGCTGTCATCCGCCATCTTTAATCAACAGAGCACCGTGTTGCTATCATGCGGGCAATTTCATCACTAATCCACAGAACACCGTGCTGCCCTCTTTATGGCTACTACCTTAAACATGTAGTAGCGGGCAATTTGAAAAGTTCTGCTAGTTATCATCCACCATCTTTAATCAAGAGAGCACCGTGCTGCCATCTTTAGTTGAAATGTGGTGGCGGCAAATTGAAAAATTCCACGTGCTCTCGTTTGGAAACAAACTCACGTGCTTTTTTGACAGCTACCATCCGCCATCTTTAATCAACAGAGCATAGTGCTGCCGTCTATGTGGTGGTGGCAAATTCTACGTGCTCTACATAGCCACGTGCTTTTTTGACAGCTGTCATCCACCATCTTTAATCCAGAGAGCACCGTGCTGCCCTCTTTATCGTAGTAGATGTAAATTCGTCACCTGTCATCCGCAGTGCTGCCATCTTTAGCTAGATACCTTTGAAATGTGGTACGTCATCCGCCATCTTGCATCCGAAACCTCAGTGCTGCCTGGTGACGGCAAATTCCACGTGCTCTTGTTTGGAAACAAAGCTTTTAATCCAGAGAGAACAGTGCTGCCCCGGTGGCGGCAAATTCCACGTGCTTTACAAAGCTATGTGCTTTTTTGACAAAAAAAATTCTGCTCTCGAGATACTTACCGAACTAGACGATACTATACTTACGAAACTGCTCATCACCTTCTTTCTTCTATGAGTAATAAACAAAAACTCTATCTTGCAAATAAGGAGCGGGAGGAAGGTAATACCTAACCTAAAATAAAAGAATATGCCAATTCTACATTATTTATTTACATCTTGTATGTACAAGTTTTATCTCGAATCATTTTACCCTAGTGATGTTTGCGTACTTCTCGATGCAATTCTTGAATGTACAAGTTTAAACTTGCTGTACTACGCTCTCAGCGTACCTCTTTGTGATGTAAGACAGCGTAACGTAAGTACACACCTCTAGCATAATGTTTATGTAAAGTAGTACCTATCAATACTACTATGCCCCCAGGCTAGCGTGTTGGTAGAATTTGGAATGACAAACCGTTTACAATCATCGCTATTAAGGGCTACCTTACTAATTAAATGAGTGTACAACTGGTGCTTCTTGCTTCTAATGACAGACATTTGCTTATGCAAAACAGATGGATTACTTTTAATGCAATTGTTATAGTTTTCAAAACTTAGCTGATTCTGAACGACATTCTTTTTAACCCCCTTCAATCTCTTTATTTGTAATTCATTTAAGAGTTTTATGCAATATGACTTGGATTTAGTACCTACAAATGAATCGATAATATTCCCAGCACATTCATCTTTCATTTTACCTAGAACCTTTTTGTTCACTAGCGGTAGATGATATTGATTATCTGCAGGATAATTACTTGTATCAAACCTACCCAAGTCCGGCTTTATATCATTGTAATAGTCATCAGTTTTGATTTGATAAATAAACGAATCGGTATCTGTGTAGAGCAATTGCGCATTATGCGCGTACTTCTTCATCATATAATCGTAATGGAATTCATACATGAGTGTTTTAGCCAATTCAAGTACTGCAAAGCCGACGTAGGTAGGTTTGTCATACTTAACCTTGACACGATTCATCTGTATAATAACTAAATTCTCATGTGTGATGGTGCAGCTGTGGAAATTTGGTTTACTTATTAAATAGTTAGCACCATACCTTTTCTTAATATTATCCCAGTTTGTAATCAATTTTACATCAACGCGTTTGTCAACATTTTCCATAGTCTTACCAAACACACTGTTATTCATGAGCTTGTAGAAATCTTTTTCAAACTCGTTAACCGCATTCGTTCTTAAATTATTGTTCAGATCGATATATGGCTTTAGCCACGGTGACTGATTAAATTCTAGTACGCGGTGAATTTTGGATAACTTCAAACCATGCTGCAAACACTGTTTTAAATTTCGGTAATGAATGATATACTTAGATTTATCGCACAAATTAGCAATGAGCATTTTCGTCGTTGATGCAATGTACGGGGGCTTCATATTTTCAGGGCAGAACGGTAGGTCATTATGAGAAGTGTGTAACTCTTTAGGATACTGTAAGTCAACTTCGAGGAAATAGCCTTTATCAGCTTCATCACCTAGGGCGTGTAGCTGTAAAGCATCAATTTCGCACTGCGTCAGCCAGCGGAAACCACTCACCGGTAGATGCTGACTCATCGCCCACCCATACTGATTATTAGCATCGAGGTAAACGATATACCGAGATTCCTGACTGGAATCGAAACTCGGCATGTACTTATTATTAGCCCTCGAATACCGCCCGTTGCACTGACTCAGACCGCCTCGAATTGATGATTTTATGAAGTGCACCATATCGATATCGGTCAGCAGTTCCAAATTCACATGCGTGTGTTTCAACATCGCATCCCAACTTAACCCAGGTGCAGTAAAATACTGACATGGGTCAAAGCTGTAGGTGTTCATGCAAACACAGCGAAAATTTTCAAAAACATCAGCTAACAAAAGTGCATCTCTCTTTAAATATAAATCGGAGTATTCACCCAGCGTTTGAATGTGGAACTGCTCCCAGATATGTTGTGCATGTAAATAGTCATCATCACTAATATCTGCTGAATTCAGCGAGCTGTAAAAGGATTGTTTCGATGGTAAGGCACGTTCTTCGAGGCGGTCTAAGCAGTCGAGATATTCATAACAAAAAAACACCCTTACGCCGAAGTAAATTAAACTGCGCTTCTTCGGGAAAAACGCGTCGAATTTCCGTAAATTGTTCAGACTGTAAATGACTAGAAAGTTTATCGAGGCTACTCGCCATAAAGCGAAACGAGTCAAGGAATCTCAGTTTTATAGAATGCTCAGCATCTACTTTTACAGACTTTGCAAACGCAATGTACCGCTCTTTATTCTGAGGGATTATATCTACTTTTTCATCTGAAGCTCCAAATTGTGAAATGATGAAATGAGAGTCGTAACCAGATAAGTTATGAAAAATTACAGGGATAAATTTAGGAACTCTATACTTAAGATTACAGCTATAATGAGCGGCACTTCTGTAGAAACCAGTTAAATGATCATGATCAAAAACTTTAGGGTCATTTTCGGAAAATTCCCCATCACAAATGCTACACTTTGTAGCACGTTCATGATCATTTAACTGAATTTCGGTGAGTGGCTTCATAGGAATATTACTATTCAGAATACGACCGAGACGAACTGCATCACTTTCAAGTCTTTCTAAAAATACTTTAGCAGCATCATGTCCTCGATACACCTCTAACTTGTTAAGCGTACTATCGTAACTACACTTGATGTAATACGCGAAGCTATACGGGACATGCATGTGCGTAGTATTAGTGAAAGAGTTGTCAGGATTAGGTGAGCATGTGTTGCATGGCGTGAGGATGGCTTCAAAGTCTGCATAAATCACGAACGGTACCCACATCTGCTTGTGAAAATTTGTAAATTTTAAAACATTATTACCTGTAGTAGGTATCTCTGTACGTACATGATTGCAGTCATTCTTGGAATGCTTCGTTAACTGATCTTCAGTTTTAAAATACTGCAAGCATCCATCACATAACCACTTTTTACCATCATGTTTTGACAACTGACTGCCAACAAGTCTACTCAGATTTTTAATCCAGCAAAGGTGGCTATTCTCACTGTTTTCAATATAGAGTAAATTAACGTGAGTACTCTTCTTATGACATGTATAATACAGAGGACCTACTACAGACTTTTTCTCTACACCATACACATTAATACTAATGTTATTTAGTTCCTCAAAGCGCTTAATATCCTTTATCTGCATAGGAAATTCTATACTATCGAAATTTAGCTGCGTTGAATAGTGTGGATACGATGATGTTCTATTCGCTACATTCCGTTTCACAGGATTTAAAGCTGACATCACCGCCCATGCAAAACATGCATCGTCATTGTTTTGGATGTTTACAACAGCTTCTTTTCGCTGAATCCATGTCAGCAGCTCGATGTACGATGAACCTCGCATGGGATTGTACTTATTGATGTTAACTTCTAGATACATTATTTCAACTAAAGCCCACCCTGATTCCTTTTCCTGAAATTCCTCGCTCTTAGTTGAAATAATGTTAGAGACATCCCTAAGTACATCACCAAAATTAGTCGACTGACTTATGACAAAATTCTTCGTATTAAATGATTTAATGTCCGTTATTTCGGATTCATCCGTGCTTTTAATGTACAAGGCGAAAAGTTCAAAATTAACTTTAAATAAACTATGATTGGATAAAGATTTCGCAAGAAGCTGTTGTACATCCGGTTGAACGCAATTTAAAAAGTTTGAAGTGCTCTGAAACTTTTGACTGGTGCGAATTCGGTAACTAGCAATCCTACTTTTAAATGCTGTATTAATTTACTCGATGTTTGCGTTACTACCACTTCTACATGCATTATTTTTATGTGCATTACTCCGTAAGTGTCCCTGAAAATGCGAAGATGGTACATCAGTGTTACAGTGCTCGCAGTGAATAGTTTGAAGTTCATGATTTTTTCTAGGTTTTTTACTACTAGTACTTTCTACAGCTACATCAGTAGCTGCACGCTTTTTCCCTACTACTACCTGAGGGCAAGTAGATATTTGATGTACCTCTGCTAAGTGAGCCTCGTATCGCACTACGTTAGCGAAATACACACTACAAACTTTACATAAAGCAGATGTTATGCTAGGGTGTTTTGATTTCATATGGCGCATGAAGTTATCACGCCTTGCAAACGTTACATTACATTCCTCGCAGCAGGGGAACATCTGAAAAGAGAACGACCGAAAGAGATTAGGTGAAAGTTACGGAAGAAACCAAGTTTCAACGTATAGAGGTTGGACATGGCTGTGAGTTAGGCCTATAGCATGAGGATTGAAGAGAACGACCAAAGTTACGATGTTCGGAAGAAACCAAGTTTCAGCCCGTTGAGGACAGACATAGCTATGTGTACGTGTTTGAAATTATACCACGTCTATAGTATGCGGATTGAAGAGAACAACTATTTATCAATAGCTTAAAGTTACGATGTTTTAGAAGAAACCAAGTTTCAGCTTGTTGAGGGCAGACATAGCTATGTGCACGTGTTTGAAATTATACCACGTCTATAGTATGAGGATTGAAGAGAACGACCAAAGTTACGATGTTTTAGAAGAAACCAAGTTTCAGCCCGTTGAGGATAGACATAGCTATGTGTGCGTGTGTGTGTTTGAAATTATGCCGCGTCTATAGTATGAGGATTGAAGAGAACGACTATTTATCAATAGACTAAAGTGACGATGTTTTAGAAGAAACCAAGTTTCAGCGTGTTGAGGGCAGACATAGCTATGTGCGCGTGTTTGAAATTATACCACGTCTATAGTATGCGGGTTGAAGAGAACAACTATTTATGATTAGCTTAAAGTTACGGTCTTTTAGAAGAAACCAACTTTCAGCCTGTTGAGGACAGACATAGCTATGTGCGCGTGTTTGAAATTATACCTCGTCTATAGTATGCGGGTTGAAGAGAACAACTATTTATCAATAGACTAAAGTTACGATGTTTTAGAAGAAACCAACTTTCAGCCTGTTGAGGGCAGACATAGCTATGTACGCGTGTTTGAAATTATACCTCCTCTATAGTATGCAGGTTGAAGAGAACAACTATTTATGATTAGCTTAAAGGTACGATGTTTTAGAAGAAACCAATTTTCAGCCTGTTGAGGATAGACATAGCTATGTGCGTGTGTGTGTGTTTGAAATTATACCACGTCTATAGTATGAGGATTGAAGAGAACAACTATTTATCAATAGCTTAAAGTTACGATGTTTTAGAAGAAACCAAGTTTCAGCTTGTTGAGGGCAGACATAGCTATGTGCACGTGTTTGAAATTATACCACGTCTATAGCGTGAGGATTAAAGAGAACAACTATTTATCGATAGCTTAAAGTTACGATGTTTTAGAAGAAACCAAGTTTCAGCCTGTTGAGGGCAGACATAGCTATGTGCACACCTCGTCTATAGCGTGAGGATTAAAGAGAACAACTATTTATCAATAGACTAAAGTTATGATGTTTTAGAAGAAACCAAGTTTCAGCCCGTTGAGGACAGACATAGCTATGTGTACGTGTTTGAAATTATACCTCGTCTATAGTATGCGGGTTGAAGAGAACAACTAATTATGATTAGCTTAAAGTTACGATGTTTTAGAAGAAACCAAGTTTCAGCCTGTTGAGGATAGACATAGCTATGTGCGCGTGTTTGAAATTATACCACGTCTATAGTATGCGGATTAAAGAGAACAACTATTTATCAATAGACTAAAGTTACGATGTTTTAGAAGAAACCAACTTTCAGCCTGTTGAGGATAGACATAGCTATGTGTGCGTGTTTGAAATTATACCTCGTCTATAGCGTGAGGATTAAAGAGAACAACTATTTATCAATAGACTAAAGTTACGATGTTTTAGAAGAAACCAACTTTCAGCTTGTTGAGGTCAGACATTGCTATGTGTGCGTGTTTGAAATGATACCACGTCTATAGTATGCGGGTTGAAGAGAACAACTATTTATCAATACTCTAAAGTTACGATGTTTTAGAAGAAACCAAGTTTCAGCTTGTTGAGGATAGACATAGCTATGTGTGCGTGTTTGAAATTATACCTCGTCTATAGCGTGAGGATTAAAGAGAACAACTATTTATCAATAGACTAAGGTTACGATGTTTTAGAAGAAACCAACTTTCAGCCTGTTGAGGATAGACATAGCTATGTGCACACCTCGTCTATAGCGTGAGGATTAAAGAGAACAACTATTTATCAATAGACTAAAGTTACGATGTTCTGAAGAAACCAACTTTCAGCTTGTTGAGGTCAGACATAGCTATGTGTGCGTTTTTGAAATTATACCACGTCTATAGCATGAGGATTGAAGAGAACAACTATTTATGATTAGCTTAAAGTTACGAAGTTCGGAAGAAACCAAGTTTCAGCCTGTTGAGGGCAGACATAGCTATGTGCACACCTCGTCTATAGTATGCGGGTTGAAGAGAACAACTATTTATCAATAGCTTAAAGTTACGATGTTTTAGAAGAAACCAAGTTTCAACCTGTTGAGGGCAGACATAGCTATGTACGCACCTCGTCTATAGCGTGAGGATTAAAGAGAACAACTATTTATCAATAGACTAAAGTTACGATGTTTTAGAAGAAACCAAGTTTCAATGAATAGAGGTCAGACATACCTTAAAATCTTCGCGCTGCAAACTGTTACTCGGATAAATAAAATGCGTGCGTTCAAGCCTGAAACTCGAATGATAATATTCTGGTCGTACCTAAAAAGAAGAAACATATATGAATGTAGTGTGTAGGGGTACATCATCTAACCTAGTTATCTTTACAACTCAAAGTTCGAAAACATACCTTTAAAAAAATGCACGTGCTGCCGACTGTTACTGGGATGAATAAAATTGCGTACTTTCGAACGGTACCTAAAAAAGAACAAACATATATGAATGTAGATGTCTAGCGTAGAAGTTGCTTTGCAAATAAAAAAGTAACTAACAGTTCTACCTTACCTTAAGATAAAGGCTGAAGAATAATATTCACAGCAGACCGGAGATGTGTGTGTACGTAATAAACGCATACAGAGAACTGTGAGCACTTCGCGCAGACTGCAGCGATTAAATATGCTGCTTGTTACCAAGCGGATGTGATAATCGCTGACAACTGCGGTACAGTCGGAACGAAGTGTTTAGGCAGCAAGAGCTCTCCCCCTGTAGTCCCGCAGGCTGACGTATTCGAACCTCCTGTTGATGCCGAGGTGCCGGAATTTAAGAGTTCGAGCCTTGGAAAGTTAGCGCGCGATCCTCGACTTCTCGAGGGTACATCCGCGGTATTCCTTACCTGTAGGTATTGAGCTAAAGCTAGATCATGTAATGACGATCGCGCAGGCCCCCCCTCGCCTAGCATTTACGGCTTCTAGTTCGAACCCGCTATCTTCTGAAGTAGCGAGAATGATTGAAGAGTGTTGAGGGTGATTCATTCGTCGGATGGAGGCGTTAAGCTATGTGCAGGCTTCTTCTAGTCAGGGTACGCGATTCAAATCCTGGCAGCTTATGCCGTCGGGAAGGGCATCTAGCTAGATCATGTTATGACGATCGCGCAGGTCCCTCGCCTAGCATTTGCGGCTTCCAGTTCGAACCCGCTATCTTCCGAAGTAGCGAGAATGATTGAAGAGTGTTGAGTGTGATTCATTTGTCGGATGGAGGCGTTAAGCTGTGCGCAGGCTTCTTCGGTAGGAGTAGGCTATGTCGGGATATCGATTTAAAATCCTAGTCAGGAAGGGCAACCGGTCGTATAAAACTATGGTGTGAGGCGGGGTGTGCAAAAAAGCCAGCATTAAGTAAGGGCTGTTGATAGGGGGTGTTAAACCTTGTGCAGGCTCCTTCGAAAATGATTTTTGAGTACAAGACGTTGAAGGTGATTCATTTGTCGGATGGAGGTAATAAGCCTTGTGCTGGCTTCTTCAGTAGGAGTAGGCTATGTCGGAACATCGATTTAAAATCCTAGTCAGGAAGGGCAACCGGTTGTATAAAACTATGGTGTGAGGCGGGGTGTGCAGAAAAAGCCAGCAATAAGTAAGGGCTGTTGATTGGGACGTTAAACCTTGTGCAGGCTCCTTCATCAGGAGAAGCCTACATGCCGGCACCGCGCAGGCTCTTTCGATAGGAGTGGGCACTGTGTGTGTTTTAACCTCTCCGTACAATCATGATAGTTTACGTTAGGAACTTACATAGGCTAAATGCTACACATTCCGTGGCAGAGACGGGAATCGAACTCGGACCTCCGGGGGTAGCAGCTAATCACACTAACTACTACACTACAGAGGAGGAGTGTTTCAGAATATTTTACAACCTTAATTAGTACTGTGTTTTAAGAGCTTACATGGGCTGAATGCTACTCAGCTAAGAAGACGTTCGTGAGTTACAAGTCGCTTATCAGCACACCGTGTTTTCGTTCAAGGTTACACAAGCCGGAAGATACGTGTACAATTTCAGCTAACACATGCATTCCACACTCGCTCAGAATGACTGTGCCGATACTTCAAGGACTGTAGAACAAACCCATAGCCTACAGTATGCATGCCTCTCACCCAGTAGTCTCGGGTTCGATTCTCTTGGGAATAACAATGTGTTTAAATCGCATGAATTTGTTGAGTTGCCCTTCCTGACGCAAAACTAGCAGTATCTAACCTCTTACACTATAGTTTTCAACCGGTTGCCCTTCCTGACAACTCAGATTAAGAATCTGTTTTACAACTTCTAACACGGGAATCGGGGATTTACAGCTAGATGCGCTTCTTAGATTTTAAATCATGAACTATTGTTTTACAGCCGGATGCCCTTCCTGACGCAAAACTAAGATTTTAAATCGCAAGAATTTGTTGAGTTGCCCTTCCTGACGCAAAACTGGCAGTATCTAGCCTCTTACATCATACACTATGGTTTTCAACCGGTTGCCCTTCCTGACGTCAAAGAACTCGGATTAAGAATCTGTCGAGAATCGGGGGTTTTACAGCTAGATTTTAAATCGCTGTATCACGAACTATTGTTTCACAGCTGGATGCCCTTCCTGACTAAGATTTTAAATCGCAAGAATTTGTTGAGTTGCCCTTCCTGACGCAAAACTGGCAGTATCTAGCCTCTTACACTATGGTTTTCGACCGGTTGCCCTTCCTGACAACTCGGATTAAGAATCTGTCGAGAATCGGGGGATTTACAGCTAGATGTACTTCTTAGATTGTAAATCACGAACTATTGTTTCACAGCCGGATGCCCTTCCTGACTAAGATTTTTAAATCGCAAGAATTTGTTGAGTTGCCCTTCCTGATGCAAAACTGGGAGTATCTAGCCTCTTACACTATGGTTTTCGACCGGTTGCCCTTCCTAACGCTGAAAGACCAGGATTTAGCCAGTTACCCTTCCTGATGTAACAAGACTAGGACTGCACTTGGCTAGAAATAGCCACACGAAATTATTATATAGAAAGAGAATTGTTGGGCGGATGACAGCTGTCGGAAAAGCATATAAGTTTGTAAAGCACGTGGAATTTACCGCCACCGGGGCAGCACTGTTCTCTCTGGATTAAAAGCTTTGTTTCCAAACAAGAGCACGTGGAATTTGCCGCCACCCGGCAGCACGGTGATTAAAGATGGCGGATGACAGCTGCACATGGGTTTGTAAAGCATGTGGAATTTACCGCCACATAGAGTGTAGCACTGAGGTTTGTGATGCAAGATGGCGGATGACAGCTGCACGTGGCTTTGTTTCCAAACAAGAGCACGTAGAATTTGCCGCTACCACATTTCAAACTAAAGAGGGCAGCACTGTGCTCTATAGATTAAAGATGGCTGATGACAGCCGTCAGAAAAGCATATAAGTTTGTAAAGCACGTGGAATTTGCCGCCACCGGGGCAGCACTGTTCTCTCTGGATTAAAAGCTTTGTTTCCAAACAAGAGCACGTGGAATTTGCCGTCACCAGGCAGCACTGAGGTTTCGGATGCAAGATGGTGGATGACGTACCACATTTCAAAGGTATCTAGCTAAAGATGGCAGCACTGCAGATGACAGGTGACGAATTTACATCTACTACGATAAAGAGGGCAGCACGGTGCTCTCTGGATTAAAGATGGTGGATGACAGCTGTAAAAAAAGCACGTGGCTATGTAGAGCACGTAGAATTTGCCACCACCACATAGAGGGCAGCACTATGCTCTGTTGATTAAAGATGGCGGATGGTAGCTGTCAAAAAAGCACGTGAGTTGTTTCCAAACAAGAGCACATGGAATTTTTCAATTTGCCGCCACCACATTTCAACTAAAGATGGCAGCACGGTGCTCTCTTGATTAAAGATGGTGGATGATAACTAGCAGAACTTTTCAAATTGCCCGCTACTACATGCTTAAGGTAGTAGCCATAAAGAGGGCAGCACGGTGTTCTGTGGATTAAAGATGGCGGATGACAGGTGATGAAATTGCCCGCATGATAGCAGCACGGTGCTCTGTTGATTAAAGATGGCGGATGACAGCTGCACGTAGCTTTGTTTCCAAACAAGAGCACGTGGAATTTGCCACCACCACATAGAGGGCAGCACTGTGCTCTATAGATTAAAGATGGCGGATGGTAGCTGTCAGAAAAAAAGCACGTGAGTTTGTTTCCAAACAAGAGCACGTGGAATTTTTCAATTTGCCGCCACCACATAGAGGGCAGCACGGTGCTCTCTTGATTAAAGATGGCTGCTGTCAAGTGGAATTGTCTGCCACCACAGGTATCTAGCTAAAGAGGGCAGCACTGAGGTTTGCGATGCAAGATGACTGCTGTCAGAAAGCATTTTTCAAATTATCCGCCACCACATTTCAAAGGTAAGTAGCTAAAGAGGGCAGCACTGTGCTCTATGGATTAAAGATGGCGGATGACAGCTGTCAAAAAGCACGTGGATTTGTTTATCTCGAGCTAGTGAGGTTAAGTTGGTAGCACTAAGGTTTAGGCCCGCCAAGATGGCAGCACTGCCGATGACAGGTGACAAAAGAGGGCAGCACAGCGCTCTGTAGTTTAAAGATAGCGGATGACAGCTGTCAAAAAGCACGTGGCTGTCAAAAAGCACGTGGCTTTGTTTATCTCGAGCTAGTTAGGTTAAGTTGGTACCACCGAGGTTTATTCCCGTCAAGATGGCAGTACTGAGGTTAGCGATGCGTTGTTGTCGATGACAGCTGTCAAAAAGCACGTGGCTTTGTTTACAAATCTGTCAAAAAGCACGTGGCTGTCAAAAAACACGTGGCTTTGTTTACCTCATGCTAGTGAAGTTAAGTTGGCACTACTGAGGTTTAGGCCCGTCAAGATGGCAGTACTGAGGTTAGCGATGCGTTGTTGTCTGTCAAAAAGCACGTGGCTGTCAAAAAACACGTGGCTTTGTTTACCTCATGCTAGTTAGGTTAAGTTGGCACTAGTGAGGTTTAGGCCCGTCAAGATGGCAGCAGTGAGGTTAGCGATGCGTTGTTGTCGATGACAGCTGTCAAAAAGCACGTGGCTTTGTTTACAAATTCAAATCTCCCGCCAAAATTCAAATTTCCCGCCAGAATTCAAATTTCCCGCGGGCGGAGGCGCCCGAACTGTCCCATTATACTACTAACATACCTATTGCCCTCATTTTAATATAATTACTACAGGCCATTTTATTCCTTACATCACAAATTCAACACTCTGTCGCAGATAAAATCAAATACAACAGGCCCGATCATTATTTATCATTAGTGCTCTCAGCGGCACATTCTCATATATATACCGGCCTTCCTATGGGCACATACGTTCACCAATTATCACTAAATTATTATTTCTTACTCTCTTTAGGGCATCGACTCAATACTCTGGGCATAATGACATTATATCTCAATTCTTAGAGGCTTCTTACGATATGATCGGCTCAGGTTGATACGCCAACCCGAGTGTGTTTAAGAGATATAGAAGGTCTTAGGCTTTCTTCATAAGACAACGAAAATTACATTCTAAACCTCACATGCACGGAGTTAGTACCTAAACTGATTGTCTTGGTTACACTCATATAAGGTCTGGTGAGATGAAATACACGGAACTCAATTTCCCTACCTTGAATAGAATATCTGCAATAATGACACTCACGAAATATCTCAGACAAAAAACATGCCAATTTATGGACTAACCAAACTTGCGTCCTGAAGCCAAACCTATTTATATTTTGGCAGAGAGCCAACTCTATCTATAACTTTAACCATTATCGCGGTGCTGCATGCTTAAACAACGGAATTATCTGACCTGTGTCTGATGATATAACTGAACAGCTCTCCTAGTGGACATTGCGAATTTACGCCATCATGTCGGCGTTAGAAGCTGGCGACAGCACTCGTGGTTCGATGACTGGTGACATCCTGGTTGGCTGTGATGTTCTCTGCAGCTCGTTCAGGTGACGTGGTGATCGCCTCCTCGATGTCGTGATGATTGGACGTCTCCAACGGTCTTAGTTCGCACCTCGATGTCGTGAAGAATCCTCGACAGCTTCGGTCCCAATTACCGCTTCACCTTGAGGGTATGAGTAGTGTCCAGTCCACTCGTGATGTAGGAGAAACTGTAAGGAAAATCACATTAAATTGTGTCCTCCGTTCGATGCCTATATCTCCCCTCTAAACTTTTCCTTTAATCTCGTAATATGAGGTCACATTCTGAGTGTTAGCCTAGCCGTACAGATACACAATTCTCAACTCACTTTACTCTTGACTGCTCTCTCTACTGACCGAATTACAGTAATTTCAATCTTCTGAGCCTACACTAGTATGTGTCATTCGTTTAGGACAATGTGAACCTCAGATTATGCGATGTGACTATGCACGAACGGCATTAATAACAGCAGAATATTCTCATAAGTCAACACTTGCTGTATAAAGTTCTGATCTCTATTATCAATGTTACATCTCCTAAGTATAAGGTGAAGCCTGACTGCGTTGCCTGTAGATAAAGGCGGTCTTCTCTGCGCGGAGCAGCGGCGTGACAGACAGCGATGCACACAGTGAACTGATTCTAGTGCGCTCGTCAGTCGTATATATTAGCAGTCTAGCATCCACGCTACCAAGCTCTGCGTGGGTGGA
Source organism: Anabrus simplex (assembly GCF_040414725.1). NCBI lineage: Eukaryota > Metazoa > Arthropoda > Insecta > Orthoptera > Tettigoniidae > Anabrus > Anabrus simplex. Next base: position 40,373,101 of record NC_090266.1, on the reverse strand, counting down.
CTTCCAAGGCGCGCCTGCGGTATGGGAAATTTCTCCCGCGAGATGCATATTAAGTACTCATACTTTTATTATGATTATAACTATAGGCATGCCGCATATCAAAATTTTCAGAAAAATGTCCTGATTGCGATTCTGGTATCCAATCCTCTGTAGTCATCTTGTAATCGAAGATATTAAATAAATTCCCTTCCCTCCAATGTAAAAATTCCCGCGATATCTCTCGGAGCTGCGTGCTTCCCAAGCTTCAGTGAAGAGGTTCACTGGGGTAATAAATTTTAATGAGCATCTAGAAACTTCAGCTCGCGTCTGATGCTACATTCTCACGAAAAGCGCGCAATCTTATATATTCTGACACAGTAAAATGCCACCCATGGCGCTTTCTTTGTGGTCTCATATAATTCCCATAATAATTATAAAATCAACATTCTTCGACCATGAACAGAATGGTTCAGTACTTTAAGGCAGAAACAGGTTCAAAGAAGGGCATTCCAGGAATAATTAATGAAAAAGGGGAGTGTGTATGCGAGAATCTTCAAAAGGCAGAAGTATTCAGTCAACAGTATGTAAAGATTGTTGGTTACAAGGTTAATGTCCAGATAGGGGATGTGAGTAATACTAAAGAAGTACTAAAATTTACCTATGATAACAATGACATTTACAGTAAGATAGAAAAGTTGAAAACTAGAAAAGCAGCTGGAATTGATAAGATTTCTGGGGATATACTAAAGGCAATGGGTTGGGATATAGCACCATATCTGAAATACTTATTTGATTATTGTTTGGTTGTAGGAGCTATACCAAATGAATGGAGAGTTGCTATAGTAGTCCCTGTTTATAAAGGAAAGGGTGATAGACATAAAGCTGAAAATTACAGGCCAGTCAGTTTGACATGCATTGCATGTAAGCTTTGGGAAAGCATTCTTTCTGATTATATTAGACATGTTTGCGAAATTAATAACTGGTTTGACAGAACGCAGTTTGAGTTTAGGAAAGATTATTCCACTGAAGCTCACCTTGTTGGATTTCAGCAAGATATAGCAGATATCCTGGATTCAGGAGGCCAAATGGTCTATATTGCGATTGACCTATCTAAGGCATTTGATAGGGTAGTTCATGGAAGACTACTGGCAAAAATGAGTGCTATTGGACTAGGAAAAAGAGTGACTGAATGGGTGGCTATATTTCTAGAAAATAGAACTCAGAGAATTAGAGTAGGCGAAGCTTTATCTGACCCTGTAATAATTAAGTGGGGTATTCCTCAGGGTAGTATTACTGGACCTTTATGTTTTCTTATATATATCAATGATATGTGTAAAGAAGTGGAATCAGAGATAAGGCTGTTTGCAGATGATGATATTTTGTACAGAGTAACAAATAAGTTTCAAGATTGTGAGCGGCTGCATGGTGACTTCGATAGTGTTGTGAGATGGACGGTGGGCAATCGTATCATGAGTCTGGTTGTGAGTTTCACAAATAGGAAAATTCCTCTCAAGTTTTAATTACTGTGTTGATGGGGTGAAAGTTCCTTTTGGGGATCATGATAAGTACCTAGGTGTTAATATAGGAAAGGACCTTCATTGGGGTAATCACATAAATATGATTGTTAATAAAGGGACAGATCTCTGCACATGGTTGTAAGGGTATTTAGGGGTTGTCGTAAGGATGCAAAGGAGAGGGCATATAAGTCTCTGGTAAGACCCCAACTAGAGTATAGTTCCAGTGTATGGGACCCTCACCGGGATTACTTGACGCAAGAACTGGAAAAATCCAAAGAAAAGCAGCTCGATTTGTTCTGGGTGATTTCCGACAAAAGAGTAGCGTTACAAAAATGTGGCAAAGTTTGGGCTGGGAAGACTTGGGAGAAAGGAGACGAGCTGCTCGATTAAGCGATATGTTCCGAGCTGTCAGTGGAGAGATGGCGTGGGAGGATATCAGTAGACGAATACGTATGAGTGGTGTCTTTAAAAGCAGAAAAGATCACAATATGAAGATAAAGTTGAATTCAAGAGGATAAATTGGGGCAAGTATTCGTTTATAGGAAGGGTAGTTAGGGATTGGAATAACTTACCAAGGGAAATGTTCAATAACTTTCCAATTTCTTTGCGATCTTTTGAGAAAATGCTAGGAAAACAACAGATAGGGAATCTGCCACCTGGGCGACTGCCCTAAATGCAGATCAGCAGTGATTGTGATTGATACCAATACTCAGATGCCACAAGCGACCGGCACAGTACTGCCTCTGCAACACAGACTACATACATGGTGTTGTACTTAAGTACGGCCCTTCCACCTCGAAAGCTATTATCATGGATTATGGAGTTCACTTAACTTTCTATCTTTACAGATCACATGGCGTAAGCTAATAATGTTACGGGTACATGTGTTATTTCATATAAACCGCAGGTTTGTGCAATGGTCCATAGAAAATGGTGGGGTGCCTAGTCGGTTTTCCTTTATTAGTCCCATGGCTGACACAAAGGCAGGTTGCAAAGCGATATCGAACTTAGGCGGAAATGTAATGTTGGTTGGGTTTCATAAAGCTAAAAGGGACGATCGGTATAACTTTTTAACAGCCATATTGTGAGTACAAGAAAGCTATTGTTTGTTTTAAGATTAGCCATGCTCCTTTTATCAGAATGTTACAATGTACACAAGCTATAGTAGTTTTCAGATAAAGGAGTAATTTCTGTAGTAAATGCGGTTGTATTCACATAGTAAGAAGAGGTGAGGGTTGGGTGTAGGTCCAAGGAGGCGCCACCCGTAGATTGGTGGCTTTTAGCCTAATTTCCGCGGGTAAAATGCTGCTTGTCTCTCCAACATGTTGTGAGAACCAGCCTGTTATAAGTACAGACAGATAAATATCACTACCAGACACAGGAAAGTTTCCCACTTTCAAGCCAGTTGTGGCGTTCATCACGGAACATTCCCAGCCCATCAAATGTAGGACTTATTAAATGTGAATTAGGGAAGGTGGAAACACAGTGCCCACCTCTGCTCCCCCGGTATAATACTTGCGGTGTTAGTGGCGGCTCTCTGTCTACATATGTGCTGATAAAAGCCTCCATAAGTTTACCGCACTGCCCAGCCCAGGGACTGGCGGTGCGGTTTGCATGGCATCGTTCCAGCCCCCCGACTCGGAACGTGTTATATGAAGAAGCATTCAGATAAACGCATAACTTTCTGGCCAAATTCCTTCAATGATGCTCGGCTTAGTACAGTGCAAATTCACATTCCTTTTCCCTACTGTTTCCATTGGAGTGAGACGTATTATGATATGCCGTTAACTCTCAAGTTTGTTGGGGTAAGTGTGGGGATGGTATACGACCGGGATGTATGCGATAAATGGTGAGTGCAGGGGAGATAACGAGCCCGCAATTCATGATAAGCTCTTACGGGGGAGCAACCATAAACATGCTAGATTAATTAGCAAAGTAATTTTAATCTGGAATTATAAACAGACCAACAGAATGATCCGTTGTCCAGTGGCATTGCTGTTCTTAATTCACTGAATATAATTTTGTGCACGGCCTTCAAGAGTGAACGAACGATGAATGAATGAATTCATTAATTCTTGAATAGACCACTCTTCTCCCCCAGTCATGTTCGACTACCAGGTGTTGAGAGAGTATTATTTATTGTAATGATAACAACAATCTGTGTATACCGGTAGTTATAAGCACACAATATTAAAAGTAATCCAACCTAGAAAATGTTAAAACATTATGTAAGTGAAAAGGAAAACCTACAACCTGTTTTCCAGTCAGTGACCGGATCAGGGATGGAATAAATGAAGCCCACATCTTGCGGTGAGGGTAGGAATTGTGCCGGCTGCCGAAGTCTGTCACACTCCTCTGCGGCAATGATTAATAACTGACAGATGAAATGAAATGATAGTGGAGAGTGTTGCTAGAATGAAAGATGACAGGGAAAATCGGAGTACCCGGAGAAAAACCTGTCCCGCCTCCGCTTTGTCCAGCACAAATCTCACATGGAGTGACCGGGATTTTGAACCACGGAACCCAGCGGTGAGATACTGAAGTGTTGCCGCCTGATCCACGGAGGCTAAAGTTACGTAAGTATAATTTACTAATACAGATACCGTATATCCCACAAATACTTCTTGGCCGGACTGAGTGGCTCAGACGGTTGAGGCGCTGGCAGTCTGACCCCAACTTAACAGGTTCAATCCTGGTTCAGTACGGTGGTATTTGAAGGTGGTCAAATACGTCAGCCTCGTGTAGGTAGATTTACTGGCATCTAAAAGAACACCTGCGGGACTAAATTATGGCACCTCTGCGTCTCCGAAAACCATAAAAGTAGTTTGTGGGACGTAAATCCATTAACATTATTCATAAAAATACTTCTTGGAAGTAGATGAACGAAATGAGGGGATGAATAGTGAATATTCCTAGAGTGCCCTTGAATAATAGATCGAACATCGTCAAGTGTGCTTATGACCATTGTTAATGAGGTGGGGAGCAACGCCATGTTTAAATAGAATCCTTCTTAATGAGACCCCTGGTACTGAAGATGGAATTCGCAAAGATGTTACATAACATCTATTATTTGGATGAAGTTTATGTCTCTCCTTTAGACCCAAGATTCTCTTCCTTAACACCCATTGTTTTAAATAATTAAAAATTAGTGCCAGAGAGGTTAATCACTTCGCGGGGCCATTGTGATCTCTCTACCCGGTTAAAGTGAATTACAGTATTTTAAAATGTATTTTTGAAACAATTTTGTAATGCAGTCATTAAGCAGGAAGAAATATAAACAGTACTTGATGGCCAAAACAAACAACCAAGACAATATTAAGAAAGAAGTTCATCGGAAGGCATCTTGTAGCTTTTTCCCTCCTGAGTAGTGGTCCTCAGCCGATCATCACTGATATACATTTAGGACTGTCGCTCATACGACAGATTCTCTGTTACCGTGATTGTTTACCGAGTCATTCCTTAAAATACTTCAAAGAACTTGGAAATGTTTCGAACAATTTCTTGTACAAATTACTGCATTCTGTAATTCCTCTTCTCATGAATGAATATTGGCCCAATTGTTCATCTTGAATTCCAACTTCATCTTGGTAACGTGATATTTTCTCACCGCTGGTTCTTATCAAACGAGAGTGCGTCAGTTGCTCTACAGCACGCACAACTTCTTGACAGCTGGCTGCAATTTCAACTTTCCATGGGCAGCCTACCATTAAGACTAGAGCACGTGGAGTGTTGGCTAGTGGTGACACTCTGTACCACTCCATTATTACAGATGGCCATCGTGTCCAGGTCGTCTCTGTTTATACTGTATTTCTGGGAACCTTGACAGTACAGCGTATATCAGTAACATCCTTTGTCCACGTATATACAGGGCCTCCCAGGGTGCATGCACCGGCGCATTGCGCGGCACAAGATGCAAAAGACGACGTCGGTAAGTTCGGAAGAGTGCGGATCCCCCACTCCTAGATTTTGAGCAATAGCCCGGGCTCTTTCTTTCCCCACGCCTGTTTCTCTCGCTCCATTTGTTTCCTCTTTCCTCACTCGCTCTGTAGCGCTCCGTATCTGAGCCGAGTTGAGCCGAGCTTAGCCGGGTCGCCCCGAGACAAAACGCTGCTCCGAACGTAGCTGAGTCGGACCGATGCACGTTGCTCCTCGTTTTGATGGCGTGAGATTTTGGGCTTTTGAGACGCTCTGACGTAAGACAACACTCTGGGACAGTTTTACAATAAGACAACGTTCACACGGCATGTACCTCTCCGTAGCGGTACTCTCGTGATCATCGATATCCCTTGATCTGTGAGAAATAGAGCATGTGAAAGAACAACTAGATCTAGTGCCGACGAAAGCTACGTACCACAGCAGTGGGTCGATTTGCCTCATCATAACATACAGCGGCTGTACTGCTCCGCTCTAAACCCATCGTCGTATGTATTCTGGCATAAAGTGTTCCTACATCCCAATGACATTGGACCAGCGCTATGCCTGTACTGTCAACATCATTGTTCTTTTCAACGGGTAATTTAATCATAGCAAAACGATCACAAGACAGTTTCGTTGATACATCTGTTGCTTCAAGTTCTATTGATGATACTCCAACTTGATAGACTGACGAACTACTTGGGCAATTTTTGCGTTTCTTGGTAGGCGCACAAAAATATTCTGAAATTCTTTTCATTATCGCCTCGTGGTCGACAGATTTAGGTTATGTCTATTGCCGCGTAAGAAGTAGTACAAACTATGGCTGAGAATGCAACAAACACAGGCAATTATCTACATCAACGAACAATAGTACTCTATATTGAGGGCAATCCAGATGAAATGTAACTAGAACTGGGACCAATATACAAAACAGCTACAAAGTGAGCAAAAAAGAACAAGAACGAATACCGTATATCCACGCTGCCCGCAAACCGGAATAAGGTTTTCGATATAGATTGATTTCGATTCTCGAAATAACAAGGCGATATGCGATATTTACTTTTCAATTAAGGTAATTTAGCGCGGGAACAGTAAAAATGTTTTTTCTAAAATTCCTTAACCTGAAAAAAAAATCATATTTGAAGTCTAAATACTTGTTAGAGATTTGTATCCAAGAAGAGGTTCCGGAACGGCGTTCCGGTGCGTTCCGCCAGGAAAAAACCCAGGTTGTAACCAACATCATATATTCCAGTAGACTAGAATCTTAGACACATGGTAGAACTCAAATAAACAACAATTAAGACGAATCAGTATCTGAAGTGAATTGCAGTCTGTTTTTTGTCTCTCCTGAACAATTTGGTTTTGGTGGCTTACGCCAGTTGGACTCTACACCATTATTCATTGAAGATTAGAAAGAGGCGAGCAAGCATGATGTGATGTCAGTAAGGAAGAAACTTAATGGGGTTGATCCTAGCAATACCAAACCAGTTTTGAGAACACGAACTGTCTCCAACGAGGGGGTTACTCTGTGTTGTTTCAAATTACACCTTCATACTTGAGTAAAATGTTAGGAGAAAGGAATAATAAACGAGATTAAATCACGTTTATAGAAGAAGTTGTTGTTTCTTTTTAACGATAAAACCCAGTGCATTGATAGCTTCATTCATCCCTTTTTTCTAGATATTCAATACACTTTAAAAAAGTGTTTTGCTTTCCTAAAGTGTATCTCTTGCAAGAATAACGGTTGTTTTGTTGATTTTGTTGGCATTTCCAGAGACATTCTTTGCTCTATACGAGGTAACGATCTAATTCATGGCAAGCTTCGTTGGTTGTGATCTTGTGTTCTATTTTACACCTTCCATGGCCAAAACGGTAAGTTTTTACAATTTGCTTTACGTCGCACAGATAGGTCTCATGGGGACGATGGGATAGGAAAGGGCTAAGAGTGGGGAGGAAGCAACAGTGCCCTTAATTAAGGTACAGTTTCAGCATTTACCTGGCGTGAAAATGGGAAAACACCGAAAACCAACTTCAGGGTTGCCGAGAGTTGGCTCACATCTCACAGCTGCGTGACAGTAACCGCACGGCCTATTCGTTCGGTACGGAAAGCTTGTGGAGTCCTGTGATATTAATGGCCCTTTCGTGAACGCAAGGTTTTATGTGTGGAATTGCTACTTATCAGAAAAGTCTTCGCTACTTGGATTTCTTCCTGTAATCTCTCAAAGCTACTATATCTATAAGAATGTAAAGAATACAAAGTATGATCATCTCGGAGTGACCAGAAAGTTTCCATACCGTCTGATCTTCTGTGTCTACTCCACCTTTCGTTTCGTTGCAATTCTTATTTGTAACGGTTTTCGTCTTTGATCAGATGTGGAATTTAGGTCAGTGTGTTGAGTAGGAAGCATTAAAGTTCCTCTTAGGCATCAAATGAACATCGTAGGACACTAACGTCAAAGATACATTACTAGAACTTGAACCAAAAATGCAAATTTCCTGGAGTGCAGCTGTCTTCCTGCAAGTTATATCAGTTCCATTGGTGTGTGCTTCTTGTTTGGTTGTATAGTACCGTCCAATGTGAGTTTATGGTTGCTCCATAAGTTCTCTGCTAGACCCACAGAAATGGTGTAGTTACATTACGTTCGGAATTATTTATCTGCTGAATGAGGTGATTGACAATATCAATAACCTTTTAGAAGGCTGAGTTCCATGTTTATTCTCCTCTACATATGGCTCCATGCCGATAATATATCTGATTGTACAATCTATGATTCTTTGAATAGGATTACGGTACTTCCCTGCCTTCTCTTTGAGCAAAACTTTGAATGGACACCTTCCGCGAAATAAAAACAATATTTCATCCACAACTATGTTCATACTAACAGAGAAATATCAAGAAAATATTTCAATCAGTCGATTAAAATCCTCTCGAAATTGATAAAATTTATACTTTTGCAATTGGATTTACGTCGCACAGACACAGACATGTCCTATGGCGATGATGGGACAGGAAAAGGCTAGGAATGGGAAGCGGCTGTCGCCTTAGTTAATGTACATCCTGGTGTGAAAATAGGAAACCACGGAAAAACATCTTCAAGGCTGCCAACAGTGGGGTTCAAACCCACCGTCTCGCGAAAGCAAGCTGATAGCTACGCGCCCCTAACCGCACGGCCAACTCATTCGGTGAATTTATATTCATCTCTGCTTGCCTGTCATGTAGCTGTACCATGAAACCTAATAATTCTCATAACTTGACGGAATCCGTTCTGATTATAGGAGGGAAAACAAGTCTTCCTGAAACAATTAAGCTCAAGTCTGGAATAGGAGAGCGACTGCCATTCACCACGTATCCCACGAGTTCTATTTCCTTCGTTTCGGGAAAATTTCGACACCAAATACCCCCTCCCCCGTTTGTATTACTAGAATTTAATACCAAGTTAGGAACAAAAACTGAAATTGGGGGACCGTTTATAGCATTTAGGATGTGCAATCTCCCAGGGAGGTGAAACTGAAACAACATGCAGCACACAGTTGTAATCAACAGCGTTCTCTAAGGCATCCTTGTCTTTATACCAACATTACTGAAGGGGGACACAGGATATATTATTCATAAGTTGGAAGTAACAGACATGATCGCTGCTACATACAGATGGAAAAAATAGTAGGAGGGTACACTCTATGAGGAGATAACGACTAAATAAGGATTGAACTCGATGGATGAAGCTGTATATACAAACCAGGTTCAGTGGTGGGGCCATGTGAGACGAATGGGGGAGGATAAGTTACATAGAAGAATAATGGACTCTGTTATGGAGGGTAAGAGGAGTGGAGGCAGGCCAAGGTCATAGTGGTTAGACTCAAGTTTTAATTATATACTTATAAGAGATGCAGAAATAAGAGAATATAACGAGAAAGTTTCAAACAGGCGATTGAAGATGGGCATAGTTAGTTCATAGAGGCTTCCATTCTGAACGCTGATCTACGATGTACAGTGGGCCTGAAATAAATACTAAAGATCCTTTGCAATTGATTAGCCGTCACATTGCACTAATCTTGAAACATTCAAGTACAGTAGGTTTCTATTCAAAACAACAGCTCGCACGTTATACACTGAAAAGAGCAGCGTGGTTCTGGCAAGTCGAAAGGATGTAGGTAGAGAGAGAAAGACTGTACATGCCGCTATGACGTTATAAGCTTGACTTCATTACTTCCGCGTGCACTGCAGCTATCGTGCCATTAGCTTATATCCCAAATCCCTCCACTCCTACGCGATTAAGTTAAAAAAGGATTAAATCCTTATTAGAAACGGTATCTTCAAAGAGGAGAGATGCCTTATGTTGTCACGGGGTGAAGAAAGCCTTATGACGCTTCTGCGGATTAAACAAATCTATTCTAGAGCTTGCCATTCAATGTTCCCAATTCTGTTGTTTTAAGAGAGCTTAGTAAATATTCTACTGCAGATTGGGTGGCTTGAAAATACATTAGCACTGCCTGCGTACAGATTTGTTGCGTGTAGACTATTGACATGGGCCAAAGAACACCAGAAGACGAACCCTATATACATACATAATAATAATGATGCAAGTTTGCTGATAAAAAAAAAATCAAAATTTATTGACAATAAAAAGTACTTAATCCTAACAACCCATGATGACGAACAACAATCTTAACTTGACTTCTTAAATAAAACAATGAAAAATCGAAATCTAAAGATTTCACAGAAACATTATTTGAAGTAAATTGTATGGTACAGATGTAAGCTCACCGGACAAAATCATTACAAGCATCGTTTAATACAGTGTAACTCCGCCTCTGGAGTTGATAACCACATGGGCCTCCCATTCACGTTAAGAAACTCGCTGAGGATTTGAATGAGCATTTCCATCAATTGCGGGGATGCAGATGTCGGCGTTTGACCGTCGGTTCCAATATGTCCCATCGATTTCCAATGGGGTTCAAGTCAGGCGATTTTTCAGGCCAATCGAGTTGTAATGGGGTGGGGGAGTGTTCATAAAACCAGTCACATATGCGTCCATACCTCGGAACTTTGATGTTGTCATCTTGAAAAATCGGCGTATCAATAGCATACTCATCGTGCAAATGTTGACTTAAAGGTAATCCATAATATTTAAATAAACATGCTTGTTCAGGTTAGTGGTCACCTCAGTGAGTGGTCCTGGTCCATGATATGGAGAACCTGATCTTGTATACTTCCAGGATAAAATGTTTCATTTTGCCTTCGGTGCACTCGACGTCGTGCGTCATCGGAATGCAGGCAAAAACGTGATTCGTCAGACCACATTTCGTTCCGCTGGTCAGCTACTGTCCACGTTCGATGATTGAAGACGCGCAGGTTTATGTGCCTGTGTGAGCAATGGCCTCTTGCAAGTTGATCGACTCAAAATGTTCATTGCATGCAGTTCCAGTCACAATGTTCTGTCCCTAACAGGTTGGAGCGGACCTTCATCCATTGACTGCTGCAATTCCTGTCGGGTTTGGAAGCTATGATTCCTAAGCCGTGAAAGGCGTCTCCGGTCCCTCTCAGCCATGTCATGATGTTTGTCTGACCACAATTTTGACGTCGTGCTTCGTGGCCACGTGTAGCACACCACTGCTTGTAGACACGTTGAACAATCCGCTGCGAAAACACCAACAAATCCAGCAACTTCACGCACAGTATGGCCAAGGGCTCGGCCAAACCCGATTGCCCCTTTTTGCTACTCTGGCACATCCTTACATCTACCCATGTTGACGTACACTATCCGCTAGGAACAGCAATGTCTCACTGATCGCTACTGCCTTGTGCTCAAGTAGCACGGGACCCTGCGCCATCTGTACATGTTTAACCATCCACCTGGGTGTGCTTACTAGGGTGACTAATATTTTGTGTCATCCAGCACCATTGGTCGGAGACTAGCACCGGAAGGACTAGGGAATTGCGGTCCCATGCGTCGCTGCCTTTAACACCACAACACAAACGGCTGCCGTGACTGGGAAACATGGACTCCTGATGAATGGGTCGCATTGTGTTTAAGTATGAATCGCGGTTCTGCACTATGCCGGATGACCGTGGTTTGGTAGTATGGCGGAAATTTGGAGAGAGGTCCCATTCTTCCGATGTTTTGGAGAGGTACAGCGGTGTTACTCCTTCATGATGTGGGGAGCCACCGGGAATGACTTCAGATCACGGGTGGTAGTGATTGAGGGAACTCTAACAGCACAATGGTACGTCACGGCCATACTGCATCCTGATGTGTTACCTCTCGTGTGACAGTATCGTGGTGCCATTTTTCAACAGGACAATGCTCGTCCACACACGGCACGTATCTATACGAACTGTCTGCTTGATGTTGAGGTACTCCACTGGCCATAGAGATTCCCAGATCTGTCCCTGGTAGAACGTGCCTGGGACCAGTTCGGACGTCAACTCCGTCCAAGTGACAGGATCAAGGATATCAAGAACCAGTTTCAACAGTTGTGAGCCAGCTTGCCTCAGCAGAGGATACAACGCCTTTATGAAACCCTTCCCAACCGAATCAGTACATGCAAGCTACCCAGAGCGGGTGCAACGTCATAATGGTAAGCGGACTCGTACTGCCAAGTTCTTTGTAAATTTGTCTCGATTTGTAACATCACATACACTCTCAACACGTAAAGTTTCATTTCAATTCCTCCCTCCCTTCTGGGAGCTTCAATCTCTTTGTCAGGCAGTGTAAATAACTTTTGGCGTATACAAATATGAAGAATCCTAAGGAAGAACCCCCTAACCTAATAGCATGTAACTTTTCAAGAGAGCTATTTTAAAGTTTAAAATGTTATAACGTTATCGGTTTCACCAATTAGTTAATGAAGAGGAACTTTAAACTCGACTAAGAATGCATGAAGGACATTAAGGTTGGAATTAACTTAAAAGTAGTTTTATACACTTGGATAAACATGTAATTGTGTCTTGAATATGGGATGTCCTAAGAAGAAACAGGCTATAAAGCAAGTTTACAAGGGAAAATCTTAACCTTCCGTGTTATAAAACATTAAACGTCACAATATACAACGCTGTACTTAGCAGGAGTTATTTATGAGTACTTGCACCCGTTAGAATCACTACAAAGTTTCACACTTCAATCAGGTCAAGCAGCTGTTATTTTTAGATCTCTGTACATTTAAGCCTGTCAAGGTATGTCTTGTCTTCCTCACCTCAGACATTCTTCAGATGAGGCAGATCTCTATTTTTTTCTCAGATAATGGGAGTGTATTTGAAATAAAAGTAAGGATTACCTGTGACGGAGCTTGTGAAACATTAAAATGTTAGTCAAATACAAAGACACCAGATAAACCACTTTAACCAGTACATGCTCTGTCTCGGAAGAGGAACTGATTTGTTTGCTCTGTAGGGCTTGATGGCTCCTCTTCGGTGGAGTTGTCAGTACAGATAAATTTCAAGCTGCGTCGTAGATGGTCTATTGCTGAATAAAGCGAGGATGATCATTGGTAACCTTCGCTTCTTTCAAGAAATGCGTCGGAAAGGACATCGCTTCACATACCGACAAGCACTTGGGTTACCAAAGAAAGACGGGAATTACCACACGATGCTTCGGTCTACCTGCACCTGGAAATTGCAACACCATGAAGGCATTGTATTGATTTTTAAGATATGGAACGATGCCATGTAGGGATGTAAACGATCAAAGTTTCAGACCCATTGGATTGTTGCCACAGGTCTCCCCACGTGATTGGTCACGGAGGAATCAACTCCAGTATACGGACTCTGGTGTAGCGTAGTTGACTTGCAGTCTGTGCAGTGAAGTGTTCGCCGTCAAACATGCCTCAACAACTGTCGCCGTTTGAGAGGGCTCAGATAATTGGGCTGTGTGAGGCTAGATTATCGCTAAGGACTGTCATTGCACGTGTTGGCCGACAGGCATCTACGGTACAACGTGTATGGCAGCAGTGGTCAACTGAAGGTACCCCACACTCGTAGACCTGGCACAGGCCCAGCGCGACAGACAACTATGAGAGAGGATCGCCGCATCATTCGGATGGCCCGGATGGAACCCCATGCAACAGCAGCACAAATTCGAGCAGCTGTGGCACCCCACGTTACACAACAAACAGTTGGTAATCGCGTGCGTGCAGCTGGCTTACGAGCCCGTGTCCCTGCAGAAGGTGTTCCATTGACCCCACAACAGCGACGTGTGAGGCTGGCCTGGTGTCCAGAAAGATCGACGTGGGTCGACGAATGGCAAAGGGTCGTCTTTAGTGATGAATCGCGCTTCTGTCTTGCCCGCAGTGATCGCCGGAATCGTGTGCGCCGACGTACCGGGGACATGGGCCGCCCAGATCTTATTGTCTAGAGGCACACAGGGGCAACACTAAGCATTATGGTCTGGGGAGCTATTGGCTTTAATGTGAAATCACAATTAGTGCTTGTTGAGGGCACTATGACTGCTCGAGAGTACGTTGATAGGGTACTCAATCCAGTGGTTGTACCTATGATGGCGAACTTTGCTAATGGGATGTTTCAGCAGGACAATGCCCGGGTTCACACTCCACGCATCTCAAGAGAAGCTCTCCACGACATCACAATCTTAGAATGGCCCGCCAGATCCCCGGACCTCAGTCCTATTGAGCATGTGAGGGACATGATGGGTTGACAACTGGCCAACCGTCCTCAGCCACCAACAACTCTGGAACAACTGACCCGTGCAGTGCAGCAAGCATGGGCCACAATTCCTCAGGAAGCGATCCAGGGCCTTATTGACTCCATGCCTCGAAGAATTCATCAATGTATTGCACCTCGTGGTGGGCACATGCTGTATTGATTGTTGTCCAAACTTGCTGTCAGAGGGACCTGAAAGTGTAATAATCGAATTACAACTGAACACTCGTCCTGCTTGTTCAATTGCAGCAATGAATCACTACTCCTTCTGGGTGTTGCAATTTCCATTTTCTTCAGTGTACCACAAATGTTCTGATTTGTGCCTCGCTGCTGATATTGCTTCGGCCTATTCAAAAGGCATTCCAGCTCTTTTCTTTGCGTTTACTAGACCCAAGTTCTTATAGCACCTTCACAGGAAACTTGATGCCCACCGTTTCTAACCTCCTGAGAACAGGAACCACATAGTGAATACAGCGAAATAAGCCGTAGTTTTTGTTTTGCCCAAATACGGATCACAGAAAACTTTGAAATGTTTTACTGTGGGATCTAGGAAGTTTGTGGTTGAGTAATGGGAAAAGCCTACGACCCCAATTAAGCCTCTCTCAGAAACTCCTTTACTGTATCCAAACCGAAAGGATCTGCCGGTGGAAATTTCGTGAATATTGAAGGTGTAAGACGACAACTATCTTCTGTGACAGACATAATTTGTAGTGACATTAGTTACTGGAATTATTCGTTGGTAATTCATGCATGCAGCTTCTTTCATAACAGATTTCTGGCTTGCCTTCCTTGCAGCACATTTTCTTGAATAGAATGACTCTGTTCTCCTCAAATGAAGCTCCTGCATTGTTTTAAGCGATTTAAGCTGTGTTGAAATAATATTAGTTTCTTGTACAGTCAGACTATCCTCAGCTAATCGTTTATTTAGCGCTTCAACTTCAGTTGTACGTTTGTGACAGGTGGAACGTATATCTGATCTCGGGTAGTCGAAAGATACATTGAAATCGGTTTTGAAAATCATCCTGTATTTTTCATATGTGGTCTTGTTTTCAGTGTGTAGTTTACATATTATATTGCACATCTTCTCTACGTTAAAGACTTCAGATAGATACATTTTCGAAAACTTCTTTAAACAGTAATGGCTCTTACGTTACTTTAAAGACGCTATATGACCAAGTATTGCCTTTCTTCATCGTCTCCCATCTTTTGAGGGCTGTTGTTATGTTTACCCTTTGGTCTTCTACCGATGAACCTTCAGTGAAGCTTGAATAGTCAATAGCTAATGCCCTTTCTGCACACTTCTACTTCTTCATCCCCCTGTCCCATTCTAACTCTGTAGTGAAACGAGCAGTCAGAGAAATTGGCCTCATTTTCAGGTCCCATGCAATATCTTCGTGTAATAGGAACGATAATAATGAGAGACAGGCACGATGCGCTGATTGCTTATTCCAGGTACCTAGTGCATTGAACTGTTTGATTAAAACTGACCATTCATCGGGAGAAATTTTCCCAAAACACTAGTAAGTCTTACATTCATGGCCTGGGCCTGTTTCGAATGTTGATGCACGTAGCTATTTAATCACTTCCCTCACTGTTCATAATGTCTCCATTTTTCATTTATTGTGATCCAGATGGTCTGCTTCTATCTTATTTGGGCTAACTGTCTTCACACTTCTCATCCATGCTTGGATAAGACTAATAATATTGTTAATGCTAGAATAATTCTCCTTAGTATTATATGATTTGTATTATTTTTAACTTATACCATTTTAGAAGAGTAGAGAATTGTAATAACATTTATTTGACAACATTCTAAGACAAATCAATAATTCAAGTTGTAAAATCAAACAGCCATCACGTGGAAGCGTGGACAAAAGAATGAATTCATTGTGAGGTTTAGCTGGCTCTGCCGTTGAGGCGCTGTGGGTTTGCTGATTTTTCAATTGCACACTGATTACTCGGACTGTGCTAACTTAGTGGATTGGTTTCTTTTTATTTTTGATATTGGGAATAGTGTAGTACTCCGAAATGACTGCCAGATGGTGCTGAAATCCCAATTTTTGACATTTTGAGCTTCAACTAGTTTTTACATTTGACTTTTCACATGATTTGAAAATTATTTCCTTCGTAGCCCGTTTTCAATTAATGATATCTAAAATATAATTAACTTAAATTAGCGTAGTAACCTAATTCTTCTTTTAAAGTTAAAAAACGAAAATAATGTTAGATAAAGTATTTATTAAATCTAATGAAAAACTCTCTAACTTGAGAGGTTAAATTGTGAGATTGAACTGAAAGGCTTCTTTTACAAGAGCTGGGCACTAATGACTGTTGTCGCAATTTACAAATTTCGTAACGGAAACCCGCCATAGGGAGGAACATTAATTGAGCGTGAGTTTCCGTATCACGTAATCGTACCAAAACTTTATCTCCGAAATTTCAAAACTACTAAAATATTTTTTTTTTGCACACCTAGTCACTGAATTGTATCAGATCGAAAGTTTCGGTATTCTCCAGTTGACGAATTAAGAACTCTCAAGGTTCTATTTCTCCCACCTCTGAAGCCGCAGATTAACTTCTACGTTATTCAGTACACTGAAGCTATGTGAAATTTCAATCAACATTAACAAGAAGTCAATGCATGTTAAAGAATGTTTCTAAGGAAGTGTTGGCCGTTATTATAGGAAGACAGAGTGTATCGATTTTGGCGTTTTTTAAACATTCTTGAAAGGGCATGGGATCACCAATTTTAAATTATTGGACAGTAAAATTTCTTTGTTTTAATTGGGTAAATTAATTTTTGGGACGCTAATATTGAAGAAGTCTTAAATAATAGAAAAAATGTACCAGATTATGTATACAATATTCTAAGTGTATTCTCACTTGTAAAGTTAAATATATTCATTAGGTGGATTATTAAACTTAAATATTAGTTCTCAATTAGTTCCTTAATAACTATGCCAAATCATTTTTAAGAATATGGCTGAATCAAATAATATTATGTAAATCTATCAACTTAAATGCATTCAATGCGTGGGGAAGAATGTCAACGAAAGTATACATCCCCTACAATATTCAAAATCAATTAACGAATATGCCTTCCGAATGATGATTAAAACGAATCAAAGAATATGTTTAATAACACACAAATAAGGCAATTAATGAGGGAATATCTGAAAGAAACTCATCCAAGGACACAAATGAAAATTGAAAATGTATAATTAGGGGAGTCACGGTTAGTTATAATTACAAACCTAACTCATTAATTATTATTAATTACTTAGGTTAAACTAAATATGTAAATTCTGTAGAAGTGCAAATGTGCATAACCAAGGAACATATTAAAACCTAGTCCTACTTGGTCTATATAAAAATAGCGATTTTAAGTGTAGAGCTGAATCATTGACTCGTTAGGTACCACATCTCTGAGGAAATATTCCAACGTTCACTAAAGAAATATGGTCTAGGGAGAATTGCATCCTATGTTAGAGCTGACATTTAGACAAAGTGGCTGAATAAGAATAATCACATTACGTGCTATGTTTGCTCTATCGAGGTTGTTTGAAGGAAGAATCATATATCACCGTATCACATGCCGAGTTTCCTTGCACGCAGACAGCTTGGGATTAAGAAGATTATTTCATCATATCACATGCTATGCTAGCACTTTCATGTTTAAACAAGCTGATTTAGCAAAAGGAAGTCACATCATATTACATGGTATGCTATGGTATTATCAAAATATAAGCATTGCCGGATGAAAATCGTTTAAGAAGAATATATAAGATATCCTAATTTCACTTGCTGTGCTATGAGTTGACACTATCATCACGGAAGAAGGTGATTTTAAGAGGAAGGATTCTCACAACATATCACTTGCGATGAACTTTCCCTGATAATATATCATCCACAATGGATGAAAATATCCTATATTACTGGTGTTCGCTGTACAGACTCTCAAAACCTTCGACATATTGCACCCATAAGCGAATTTACGTAATTAATTTACAAATTAAAAGTTGAATATTTCGCATATGGGATACCACAGTTAGGCTGTGAAACTAGCAGTCACAAAGGAACTTTCTGGCGCCAGTCAGGCGGCGAGTAGAATCCACAAAACTCTCCTTAGAGCACGTCCAACTTGTAAACCACCCTAACGATTCCATCCAATAAATTTTATGACACCGCCTAGGAGTGGCGACTTTCTTCTGGTTCTCACGAGAAAATCACGCGTTGAGGCCTGACCTACTTAGCTAGGACAAAAGGGACAACGACAATACCCGCCAATCCTTGGGAGGAAATGGAAGTATCCACTTTACGAAGAGCGCGAGAGTCTCAGCCAATCACAAAATTCTAAATTTGAATGAACTGTCATAGCGGGAAATCTACAGTCAGTATTTCACGATCTGAAGCCCGGTGTGGTGGTGAAAAACAGTGTCCTGACGTCTTTATAATATTTGGAAAATTATCAGTGCGAATCTGTGGTTAATTAGTGCCTAATTAATAAAATTTAACTTCACACGGAGGAGTAAGAGGACCCAGAAGAACGAACTGTCATGGCGGGATGGAGCCATTCACCGGAAGAAAATAACACCAGTGACGCGCGCCGTCGTGTGGATTATCCTGTGATCATTTCCCACTTCGCAATATTACATGTAAGTCAGACAAAAATTAGGGAGATTTGTACATAAATTTTGAAAACATTAACCTACGGATGTACGATAAAGCGCTCCTGAGGGCTAGATCATTACGCCACATCCCTTCCACGGAACTATTTTCTAGGTGGGGGAGAACTCTTTACAAAACCCAGCGACCAGGGGGTTGAATTCTCAGTGTTTCTTGAGTTTTCGCAGTGGTTCTGTAGTATTCTCAGTGTTTTCCAGAATTCTCAGTGAAACTTCAGTTTGACAGTGTGAATCAGAGCGACAGTGTAACAGAGTGCGACAGCTAATTTAGTTAGTCAGCTTTATTTTTGGCTGGTAAGAAAGTGATTAGAGACACTTGTAGGCATTTTGAGAAGGCCTTGTATTATTTCACTTGGGAGAGTAACATTTCAGGAATGAACACTTTAACAAACTTTTGCTATTTATGCAGAAACAACAGACAAGAGCTACACCTTCAACACTTGGCTTAAATGAGCTCACATTACGAGTCGAGAGGAACAAGTCCATGTTTTCAGCATAATTACATAAAACCTCTTTAACCACGGGTAGTTTCACATTTTGTTATCAGCATAGATTTCTCCACAACATAGGAACTGTATTTAGCTTGCTTTACCATTTAATAAACTGTTTGGCAAGCGAGATGTTTACGGGGAGAAACTTGTAAAGGCAGACGGGGAGGAGAATGACTTTTCTTTAATGAAGGTCGCAGTGGCAGACCTTGAACAAACAGTTATGTCCAGTTGGGGGTTAATGTTCGATAAGCTGTGTGTGTAAACAAAAGCTGAGAGACCGGTGTGTAGACCAACAGGTGATTTCCAGGCAGGTAGCGAGACGACCGTCTAACTTCACGACAGGAGTCTGCAGTGGCATCGTCTAACCTTCACTGGAGTGCGAGAAATGCGAGTGTTTTATGTCAACGTAAGCGTGTGTTACGCCATGGCAAACATGTGTCAAATTTGCGTGTGTAAAAATTTGGAATACCACATCAGCTTGAAGATGGAATTCTAAATTCACCATGACCGAGGCCGGAGGGTGAGACAGCAAGCCTCCATCACACAGGTATGAGCATCAATAAATAATGTAAATAAATATGTAGGACCGTGACTAATCGATGATCAATGTAGTTTAGAGTATTAGGTAGGATTGTAAATAGTTCTCATTTTTTTAAATAATTATAATAATAATCATAATTATAACTATAATAATAATAACTATAATAATAATAATAATAATAATAATAATAATAATAATAATAATAATAACAATAATAGGGTTATTTGTGCACTTCGTTTAGGTAGATGTTGTTTGCGTGTTCTGTAGTATGTCACTTTGACAGTTTAGGAAGCTATGATATTTGATCTATGAGTGTAATGCCGATTTATAATTAATTATAATATTCATCATGTTATTATATCGTTGGTTTTGAGTCATATTTTGTTGGAGTTTTGATCTTGTAGACGCCGCCTAGATGATTTTAAGGTTTGTTTTGCTTTTATGCGCTTTCAGCTTGTTTTATGTTGTCGGATCATCCTTCAGATGACCGCGTCTGATAGTACTTATCCCGTGTATTTGCGACGATTTTTGGTTGACGCGAGTATTTATGTCCGTGTAGTTGCGGTTACACATCTTTCAACATCTGTGTTTTGAGAGGCAATCTCGCCACGTTTTTTTAAATATAGAAACAGTGAGTGCCAGGAAACCATTGATGAGTCAGCTCTAATTTTTTTGTGTGAGATGCGAAGCAGAGAATGATCAAGAGATCGAGCTAGATGATTAATATCCCTGATGATCTACGTTGATAATGGAAATATGATATTTGGACCATGTCATGAACTGTCGTAAGAAGTCGTAATGTGCACGACAGATATTTTGCCCGCCGGATACGAGCGAGGCCGTATTGTAAGAATAATGAATAATAATGACGTCGAGAATTAATGAGCAAAGAGAATTGTGAAGTGAATAATTTAACCAAGAGTGTTAAATGTGTTACGACATGGGTTATGATTGTAGGCAGAAGCCTGTATTTGTTTAAATAATTCCAGGGAAAGTAGATGCTCGGCAAATATGCTAGCCATTGTACAATGTGAGCAGAGCGACGAGTCAATGTGTTTTTTTTTAAATAATCATGTAGAGTCATGGATGACATGAAATAACACCAGTTATTGTCCACAAAGGTTAAATAGTATCATGGCCAGACATTTATCGTCTGAGGTTAGAGATTGCCGTCAAATTCGCAATATTTTTGCTACTCGCAGCGGGGTATAAATTTTATGGAGACTCCGAGATTATTTTGCGCATTCCATCCTTATTTAATTTCCAGTAGGCCGCGATGGTGGGATTTAGTTATGCTTATTTTATTTCTTTCTGAGTGTACTTTATTACCGTTTATTTGTAGGACGTAAGCGTATGTGAATTATTTATATTTGATGTGATGTAAATAGATAGGTGTAGATAGGCTAGTTTTGTTTTCTGTATTTTCTTTGTCGGAGCAGTGTTTCTCCATTTAACAGATTTTGTGATGTAAATAAGATCTCAGATGTTAGGTTAATGGATCATCGATTAAGTCATAGTCGAAACGATAGTAGTGGTATGCTCATACCAGGCATTTAAGTAATTACCAAACTTTTAAAATCCACTACATTTTATTTTAGAAATGAAGCGATCTTTAATAAACCAATTGTATAAAACTGCCGCAATGAATGAGGTAAACAAGATGGCATCTGCCTCCATCTAGTGGTGGTACCACAAATTATGAGTTGATAATGAAATGCAGTTAGCGGCAAATTCAATAGAAATTTTAATGTACAAGGATCGCTGTCATTTGAAATGTTAACATCAGGCACTTGGCCTAATCTTTTGGATTATTTTTTTGTAAGAAGTCCAGTCTATCACAGACATGCAAGTGAAGTTTAAAATTTAGATGAGTGGTTGTAACACTCAGATTGATGTTTCAATAATTTATTTGTTTAATCATGAGGTTTGAATAAGACAATGGTTATGTAGGAAATGAAGGGTGATGTTCATGGCTGTTTTCTTCGAATTATCCCTGATGTGATACACTTGGTTAGTGCAGGCCATGATTATTTTAAAGTTGGGTATTTTTACCAAATGAGCCACATGTGATAAATATTTGATAACTCCTATGAGTCAGTGGATTGATGACGTAACTAATTATTTTATTATGATTCAACTATTTTAATTTATTTTGAGAGATATTTCTCTACGTAATACCATTCTGTATTTCAAGAAGGTGGTCTTTCTGGCCAGAGTTTTAAACTGAGTCATGTTATTAACTTGAAGACAGTGTCAACATAGTCTGGAATTATTTTAATTAAGGTGATTGACCTTCAGTCAGTTTATTAGGCAGATTATGGTGTTAGTGTAAGGCAGATCTTCAATAATTTTCTTAGTCTCATTTATTTCATTTTGTTTACATTTTTTTCACTAGTTCAGTTTACGTTCATTCATTTTGGCACTTTGCATTTTTATTCAATAAATTAGTCTTTTATTTAAATTTTAATTCAGTCTTTGGGTACCGTCATTTTTAGTTAGTTTACCCCCCTTTTCATTCCCTCACTCCTTGATCGTCGGGTGGCCTCTCTTCGGGGATAGCGGACGGTCACGACTGAGGAAGAAGAGTCTACATGCAGCGGTGAGTATGATTTACATGTCATTTATTACAGGAGCAGCCGGCGCACAGAAGAAGGAAGAGTTCACCGCAGTTGTTGCCTTGAAAAGATCACAATATATGTCTCAGAAGTGCTAAACCGACTTCGTAACGAGACTGCTGAAACAGATTCTAATCTCATCAGTAGCCTATATTACACCAATACACATAATAAGGAGGATTGTTATATTCTAGAGAGGTTCAAACTTCACCGATTATACGGTACCAGCCATAAGTATTTCGGCAAACGATTAAATATCTCTGGTCCCGTTGTTTATTAACATAATGAGCGCAATTGTACAACACAAATAATTTGACTATTTCTACACCCAACCGAACCATCACATTCATACAAACGGAATGTATAACACAAATAATTACGCTATAATACATGGAGACCATAAATATTTTGACGTATATAACTAAGCAGAAAACCATTCCAGAAATTCATTTGCACTTCGTATCTAGTATTTAGTCGGGTAGCCATTTGCTTGTACAACTGCTGCACATAGAGTTGGCATTGAGTCCACCAATTTCTCAAGGAATTTTCGACCGTTATTCATCTGAAAATGAAAACCTACAACCTGTTTTCCAGTCACTGACCGGGTCAGGGATGTAATGAATGAAGCAGATATAGGCTATTAGTACGATGGGGTCGCCACTCCCAAAGTATTTATTAATGACTGATAGATGCTATGAAATGGGAATGGAGAGTGTTGCTGGAATGAAAGATGACAGGAAAAACCGGAGTACCCGGAGAAAAACCTGTTCCGCCTCCGCTTTGCCCAGCACAAATATCACATGGAGTGACCGGGATTTGAACCAAGGTATCCAGCGGTAAGAGGCCGGCGCGCTGCCGTCTGAGCCACGGAGCCTCTCCATTATTCATCTAAAGCTTCGAAATATGCCTCCGTGTTTGTGTATGTTTTGCGTTTAGCCTTTTGAGTTCCTCGCATAGATGTTCAATTGGGTTTAAGTCACGGCTTTGATTTGGCCAATCAATAACCCGAGTTTTGACAAACTTCGAGATATATTTAGGATCATTATCATGCTGAAAAAATCACCCAAGAGGCATGATATGTTTAGCACACGGTACCATACATCGTACAATGATCGTGACATATACAAATTTATCCATGATGACTTCAGTTTTTACCAGTGGGCCAGCTCTAATTCTAGAAAAGCAGCCCGAAGCCATTACATGAGCACCACGATTTACTGTGGGTTTTTGGTAACGTATGTCGTTGCGTGTGTTAACTGGACGTCTGATAAAGGAATTTCCATCCGAGTTGAACATGTTAAATTTACTCTTATCGCTCCACAGCAGCATATTCCTCAGCGAAGGTAAGTCGGGACTTCCTGTTCTTTGCTGAAATCAAGGGCCTCTTGTTTGGTCTTCGGCCCATTAAGCCTTGGTGTTTGAGGTACCCTTTGTCAATTGTATTCTAAATTATTCCGTACAGCTACTGAGGATCAGCAACACGTTGCCTTAAAATGAGTCTCTCGTGAGCGAAAAGATCTAGACTTACTTAAGAGTGTTCCGCGGTTGTTGTAGACTCTTCCGAACGTTTACAATTCCTCTAGAAAGGCTAAAGTCATTTGAAACTTGTGCTTGGTTATTTCCTTCCTTCAAAGCTGCAATCACTGCTTACCTACCACCTAATGAATACTCTTTCGTTTTCCTCATTGTTCTGTTTGGGTGAAAGAACTGGAATTCACACGTAAGCAGATTACTGTTATAAGTAAAATGTCATATGTAAAACTACTTACTGTCTCCACGTAAACAGCTGGTCCCACATTACTGCTAGGTTCGAACATAAACAACACTGTACTCATACACACGCAACCGGTCTCCTGCTCGTTTTGCATCATGGGTATCCTTACGCCATCTATGGTCGGAAATATGAGTGGCAAAATACTTATGGCCAGGACTGTATACCAGAATAAATGAGCACGACATCATACACAGTATCATCAGCGCATCACATCAATCATACAGAAACAAGGTTATTACGTATAAAATATCCAGCAGCTCGTTATGTTCTTGATTATTAACAGAGCCTGGCCGGCTTAGTTCAGTGCACGGAAAAATTGCGTATACCATTTAACACAAGATTTACAAGATCACTGTAAAATCTTGGAACAAGCGCCAATGTCACTCCACACAAATACAAGATTGTATGGTAAAACATTATTCCTGTTAAACAACTGGATAAAATTATTATTAAAAATTACTATTTCCTAACACTAATTCGACAATCTAATTAATGTAATGGAACGATCAAGTAATGCAGTACCTATCCTCATTATTAGATAACATTGTCATAGATATAAATAATGCAGTCTGTCGAAAGGAAGATCACAAACTTAGTCTAATACAACGACATTGCCGCCATCTTTATGGCCATCTATATTTACAACAAATTAAAAATGTCTCATTTCTTGTTTGAACATCCTGAGGTTATGGCCATCTCGCCGACATCACTTTGTTGAGGATCTCACGAACGGATGATTTGGTAGTGAAGAAGTGCAGAACCCTTGCTTTAATCTCCACGATGTGTAGTTAACACTCCAGCTAATTATGATGTGCATTGATGAGTTGAGATCACTTTACACATCTGATCGGAAAGCTCTGAGGCAGGAGGTAGAAGGTAATCACCGAAACTTTCGTATTCACACTGTCGACAGACATAAGCTCGCATTATAACAGGGTAATCACATGGTGGACGTTCATAGTAGTGGTCCGAAAGAAATATATAAACGATGTAATTATCCACCCACGGGACTGGATTTTATATGATTACGTCCTCGCACTAAGGCGCATTAATCTGGAATTTCTGAAGGCCTATGCCTAGGTGAAAAATACGCCTGTGGGTTAACAACAATTGTTTTCATCTGCTTCAGGTCTTGTTTTGGTTGATTGAATAGCACTCCACCACTTCTTCGTCATCCAAGTGTACAGGCGTCGTTTGGGCAGCTGGAACAGTGTGTAGGCAATCACCGATGAGTTTTCTTCACATAATTATATGAGTCTCTGCAGTTTGCCATTTGTTGTACCAAGGCTTGGATTTTCCCTTTACTCCATCAAAAATTTGATTTCGTACTTTTGGCATTCTAGTCGCCAAATAATGAAGACAACATCATTTTTTGGTGTAAACTGCAGTAGCTCTCGTAAATCTTCATACCCTCCTCTTCAGCTTTGGTGGTTGGAGCGTACACTTGTACGACCCTGATGTTAAACGTTTGGGATGGAAAACTTACAGATGTCATTCTATCATTTTTAAAGTTATATCCCATTATATTGTTACGTACTCTGCTACTAATTATGAAGACAATTCCATGTCTCTTTTGGTTTTCGTGTTCACAGTTGTAGATCATGTCCTCAACCTTAGCAAATTTACCCTTACCAGTCCATCTCACTTGTTCCCAATATATCGATGCCTATTCTCTCCATTTCTGATAATACTTTCCTTGACACATGGATCTTACATTACAAGTTCCAAAATAGTACTGCTCCTCACAGTATCGCACACCTCTTGAGGCCGGGCTGAGTGGTTCAGACGGCTGAGGCGCTGGCCTTCTGATCCCAACTCGGCAGGTTCCATCCTGTCTCAGGCCAGTGGTATTTGAAGCCTCTTGTCGGTAGATTTACTGGCACGTGAAAGAACTGCCGCGGGACTAAATTATGGCACCTCGGCGTCTCCTAGAAACCATAAAATTATTTTTTACTATTTGCTTTACGTCTCACCTACTCAGACAGGTCTGATGGCGACGATGGGACAAGAAAGGCCTAGGAGTGGGAAGGAAGCCGCCTTAGCCTTAACTAAGGTACAGCAACAGCATTTGCCTGGTGTGAAAATCGGAAACATGGGTAAACCATTTTCAGGGCTGCCGACAGTGGGGTTCGAGCCCACTATCTCCCGGATGCAAGCTCACAGCTCCGTGCCCCTAACCGCACGGCCAACTCTCACGGTGTAGGAGTAGTTACTGGGACGCAAAGCCAATGACACTGACTATTTTTGAGGCTTCTCTCTACCTAGTAAACCCTTGGATATCCGCCTGGGGAATTTGAAACTTAGGAACATTTTTAAATGAGCCAAGCCATGGAGTTTTCTTGGAAAATTAACAGTGGTGGTTTCTCGTTGCCTTCCATTGACCTCCATTCCTGTTGGATCACGGACTGGTTACCTAACATTCTGCCAGGTGGCTCAGCTTGACAGGGGCACCACGCGTTGCAAAAATTTTGAGAACTGAGGTGTTAGAGGGTACGTGACACTCTTCTTGAGTTTATATAATCGCATCACACCCTCGTTTGTCTCCAGCGTATCAAAATATTCACCAAGACACCGCTGGGTTATTTCCTGGGCCCATTAGTGATATTAGACAACCGTAAATCCTAGCGGTTCATTTCAGAAAAAGTTATATCTCATAATGTACGATACATAACATTATATTTCTTCAAATTTCACGCATTTAAGTTTCAGTTTGTTTTAGTCAAGACAGGTTAAAAAACAAGGACTAGTAATTTGACCCTTAACAGGTGAAGATCGTGGACGTCTTCCTCCGTTATCTTCTTGAAACTGATATCGTTTCCTTACGTTCATTACATTAGTAAATGCACTAGTCTTAGATTAAGTTATTTTAGCATTAATACCATGAATATTGTGACATTCTTGTGCATGATTAATTATGTATGTATGATGCATGTGGTAGAGTCTATTTTACATATCACTGGATTATACTGTTTTATTAATATTGTTACTTTCATCACTATTAACAGATTACTTATTATTCTCACTTTATTATTTAAGGGTAGTTATTTCAAGTAATAGTATATTAGGTTAACACTGCTTAAGGTATTATATTCCTAAGTTAGGCGGTATAATAAAGAATGATTCAAAGTGATTTCTGTTTAAGCCCCAATCTTGGAACAGTGTGTATCTGATCTGCTTGTTACCTGTTTCTCCTTTAAAACTCCTTTGACGTGGTCCACCTGCCTGCGAAACAAAATTCATGGAAGTTATTGTCACTAGTGGGGTCAATAGAATAATTGGGACAGTCTGTTTAGTGTCAACCGCTGCATTAATGGCAGATGTCATATTGACAAATATACAGCTCGCCATGGCGTCTATTGGTACAACACTGCGAGCCATTTGTTATTCTGTATTAGTGTGACATTGTCAAATTACAGGAATCACGTCGCTGTGCAGCTTCAGTGCTATTAATAATACTATTATAGCGCCAGTGGAACATCTTTGACGACGCAATTTCCTGTTGTATTTATGTAGGAAGGGCTGCATACAATTGCTGCCAGAGAAGAGTGTTTTAACGATCCCATATTAATAAACCATCCGGAAGACAAGGAGTACAACATATTATGTGAATGTGAGATATTTCTCACCACTTTATTCATAATGTTATCACTGAACGAATGTAACGTAACATTTGTGTGGTTTAACCACCACCATTCTTGAGGTAAGGAGTACATCATCCTCCTAGTAGTATAAGCCATGTATGTATGTTGGCTATTGAGCCCGAAGGCTGGTTTGATCCTCCACAGTTCCGCCAACAGCTGTCATAGATGGCCTAGGCGTCACTGAAGAGGCATACCAGGGAGATGAGGAGTGAGGTAGTTTCCCGTTGCTTTCCTCACTGAGCCAGAAGTTGCTATTACATATCAGTCTGCCAAGCCCATTGAAATGCATGAACCAACCGACTCTATGAGCGATATTTTCGCACCATTCATAACAAGGGCTAGCTGCATAAGGAATGGTATTACTAGCATCGCTCATACCTCGGTCACTTTCATTTTGTCAAAGCCAAGGATGAGACTGAGACACGTAAATGAAAGTAACACATTTATTCTAGCCCGTACCAGAAGACACAGTGCACTCTAAACACTACATCTCGCCAGCAAAGGCATAGTATAAGACATATCCAGCCTTCTCCAGGTAATGTTAATGGTGACGGACTGTACGACCGAATTTTCTGCATAGTACGCTTTAATTACTTTTCTTAGAAATGTGAAAGCTGTGTTATCAGGAACGCCTATGGGGATCCAATATTTTTCCATACATTGCCCTAAAATGCACAGCTTTTAGAAACGTTCTTCTACAGAGCTTTTATGCCTAAGAAGTCTACACTGTACAAGATCTGGCAGAATAAGTGTCACGGGCCCGAAATTAGACATAGAAAATATTTAAATGAAAATACAAAAGTGAAATGAATCATACTGATACGATTAAACATAAAGTACTTTGTATGTATCCTCTACTTCCGTAGCTAGGTCTGTCATTACCACATCAGAAATCACATCAGTAAGGATCAGAAAACCTAGCAGTTTAACTTTCAAATGCTCCAATACTACCCATAAAACACGATTATCAAACATAAAATACTTCCTTTGATTTTATACAGTTCAAATAATAATTCACAAAGTGATTTAAGTAATAGGCAGTGATTTTCATATACATAGAAGCCTTTTAGAGTCAAACTAGTGTCAATCAGACACACAAATCTTACGTGTCCAGGCACATTTTTTAATTTCATACGTTCAAACCGAAATAACAGTCTAGATATTCAGTGGGCTGTTTTAAGTTGATGTGTGTTCGTCACTTTTTTCTAAATGAAACATCAAGTTATTTAGTCAACACATAATATTGCTGACTATATACGTAACGTTTAGTTTCATTAACCCATTGATTGTACATATTCTCTTGCTCTCTGTTTTCATATAGGACTTTCACAGTCCCTTTTGATTTGTTTAGATGGACAATTAAAAGTCATGTTTTCAGATATCTGTGTACTCATTTCATTATACTGTACTATACAGTATAGTACTATGACGAAATCATTGAATGAGTTAATTCCAATTATCTCAAATTTAATGTATTGATTAGATGGATTTAAACATGTATTTTGGTAAACAAAGATTTAAATAAACCTTCAAGTAATAATTTTCGGTTCCTTACGATGTACAACTTCCTAAAACATTCATATTTAAACCCTTCAGTCCTGAGGAGAAGTATGGGCAATGTTTATTGAAATGTCAATGATGAGAAGTCGATTGGGTCGATATACCTAGATTAAAATATGACATGATACTGTAAAGGTGAACTAAGTAACAAACTAACGGGTTTCCATCTCGTTTACTCCAATGTCTTTAGTTTCAGTTCATATAAATCCTTGTAACATTTTGTTCAGATTAACTCCAATTTGCAGGTGCTTTTTTCTTGGTCAAGTTCAGTAAGAAATTCGTTATCAACTTATATTCGCATTATTCCTTCTGAAGCCCCAAAGTTAAAACAGTACGTTCCAATTTGTTTATGATTATTTGACCACCAAGTCATCGTAACAATAGAATGACTGCAGTTGTAGGCCATGTACGGGAAATTTATTTAGAAAACCTGTCTCTTCTACCTCATGATTTAATCGTTTATTTACATGTTTTCAATGTTCTACTTTTGAGAATAGTAGGCATCGTACATGATACCACAGAGCCATATTCATATTTCTTGGAAAGAACGATATGACCTGATGTATACCATACAACACATCGGGTTTGGAGATGATAATACATGATTCAATAGCCTGAGTGGGAGAGAGGGGATGTTTGCAGCTTACAATTATTCCAGTGTTGTGGCAAACATGTCTTCCGGAATAATGATGATACCCACTTAATATTAGAAAACCGAACAAGTTGACTATGCGGCAACGGGTGGCATAGCTGTGAGCTTGCATTCGGGAGATTGTGGGTACGAATCCAACCACCATCCGCCCTGAATATGTTTTTCCGTGGTTTCCCATTTACTTGCCATTCCCACCCCATTCTGGCATCGCCGAGAATCCTTCCATGTGTTAGTGCGACCTTAAACTAGTAGCAAGCAATCTTTGTGAATTTACCTTCTTAAAGGGGCATATGTCACATTGACTAAACTTTTGGGAAAATACAGAAGACTAAACTAAGTTCAATGTAAGCTTTTCTGTACTTGGATATGATTGGTAGGTTATAAAGTGACGTTGTATGAATCACATTTTCACTCAAGTAAACATCCCATTTTTATCTTATGATAAACTTTATTGACTTACAGCATTTAAAAAAATACAACTTCTAACTTGATGAGTCGGGTTAGATTTCATAGGAAATAAATTAATTTAATTCGTTTCATGGAACTCCATATGATAATATAATTCTACGTAGTACATAACTTATTATTCAGCCTCACATTTTGGTAATTAGAAAAATACTTTTCTTCAGTTACAATCATTCTGAAAAGATATCTGAGTAAGATCTAAATTCAGCAAACAAATACTAATACTTTGATATCACCGTTGCTTCTTACTGTGCAGTACAAATTAGACAAGCAAAAATAATATCATTCACATCAATATTTTTATCTAATTTGCTCTTTTTTGGTTCTTAGTCAGTGGCCCAGGAAGGTTTCTGTGTAGAAGTCCTTGTGGTAGTAATGAATGTAGGTGTTGATTTTTATCAGGTCTTGTATCTTTGATTTGTTTGTTGGAACGTTTCCAGTTGGGTATGGCTGTGGTAATGGTATTAGACAGTGGTGTACTTTGAACAAGCCCGATGAGGAAATTTTGGTTGAAGATACGGTTTTATGTAGGACACCCTCCCCTGCTGCTGGCTCAAAAACGGATGAAAGAAAATTACTGTGGACTGCAAACTTGGAATAAAGAATGGACTGCTAAGGCCTCCGACGATTGGAGATCGATCTTTGACCCTACGCAGCTCCCGCCCGGATTTCATCTCCAAGCAGTGTATGGGTCCCACTAAACAGAGTGCGCACTGGGCATGGAAAAAGCGGGTCTGCGATGCATTCTTGGGGCCTTTGACCTTCTCCATGCTGTGATTGTGGTGAAGATTCTAGACAATGCGACACATCACCTTCAGATGCCTACATAGAGCCTTCCGCAGACGACCTTATGACAGGTTAAACGATGGATATTCAGTGGCTGCAACAACTGGATATCTTAGTTTAATTTCCATATTTCATTTGTTAATTTATGTATTTACTTATATTCTACACAGTTTCTGTGTTTTTGTATGTTTTCTTTCTATTTCCGTAATGCAAATATCTCTATCGATTTCCACCTTGACGTTTTCTATTTATTCTATTTTGTAAAATTATTTGTTGTTTCTCATAATGTTACTCAATTTGTGCGCGGGTTAACTTGTACCATAAGTTAATTAATAAATATTGGAGGAAAACCCTCGAAGTAGCCTTTCTTTCATGGGGGTAAATAAATGGTAAAGGGCACTGATTGGGAAGTTAACTATTTGTTTTAGGAATTTTTTCGGATCTTCATAGACAGAGTCAACGAGATACGCCCGATTAAAACTAACTGCCAACATCTTTGACTCTCAAACATCACTCAAACTGAGGCATGAAAAACTCCACTTAAAATATGATCGGTAAGCCTATAATTAAAGTTTCCTAAATGCACAAATACTGGACCAAATAGTGAGTTAAGCTCGTTATAAATATAGATTGATTTGTTAGGAACACATGTCCGTGAAGAGAAAAATAAAGTAGTAGAAAATCACTACATTCCCCATCATAGTGTATACAGAATTCTTACTCCAGGTGGACAAAAGTTATCATGTAAAATGAATGAATATTGTAGATTGCTATTAATTTATTAGTTATTGGTTATTCTTCAAGGTTAGTTTTTATGACAGTTTATTCCTTGCAAAGTTTCTTAAGGCTGTAAATTCACTCTAGCCTGTCGGAAGGATAAATTCGGAAACTACTCATGTGACACGAATGATATTTTTACAGCTAGTACATACATCATGTCGTTACAAAGTAGATTAAAATCATGATATTTGGTTAAATGATGTTTTGTCAAGAAAAGTTCAAATCATGTTATTCAAGTTTTCATAACTTTTGCTAAATATTTTATTGCCCATTTTTCATAAATAAAGACGTATATTCATGATTATAGTACTCGTATATTTTTAAGTTAACTGCACATTAAAACAGTCTGTCTAATTTTATTTGCCTGTGATTAATGGTTACAGAGATAGTAACGTTAATATTCTAAAAAATACACTTTTACAAAGTAAAAATATATAAGTCCAGTATCTCATTAACAATTAATGTTAGACCCATGTAATTTTGCACAATGTTTTAGTGTGCAATTATTTCAATCATGTTTATTAATGAAAAATAATCCATAAATATTTGACCAAATTTGATAAAATTTGATTAGCAATATATGAAATCTTACTATAAAGATGCTATTTTACTAAATATCATGATTTTATTCCACTTTGTTCCTACATGCTGTGGGTAGTACCTGGAAAAATATCATCCATGTCACATGAGTAGTTTCCGGGTTTACACTTCCGACAGCCTGGAGTGAATTTGCAGGCTTAAAAACATCGCAAGGAATAAATTGTCATACAAATTTATTCATAAAGTATAACCAGTAACGGACAAACTAATAATAACCTACAAGGTTCGTTGATTGCACATGATAATTTTTGTCCAAATTATGACGGCAAAATAGTCATTTCCCAATCCTACTGGCAGATGACAGTGATTACAACACATTTATCAACACACCAGCAAGCAAAGGTGACCGATCATCACGTGTTAATTTTTGAGAGTTAAGTAAATAGCGCAGTTCGTCCCTAAAGCCCGTTATAAGAAATGTTCTTACGAGGAAGTTGTAGCTCATAATGAAACTCCTTTAGGAGGACTGCAGAACCACGCAATTGACTTCTCTGGAAAGCGGATCAATCAGCATTTCTACGACTTCACAGTAAAGAAAGTTGCCAGACGCGTGTAACAATATTTCAGGATAATTTCGTGGAAAGTACTGTCAACAACAACAAACATAGAACACCAAAGCCCTGTAACCTAATTTTCTGGACAGTTTTGAAGATTAAATTGCGACTCTGTTGATCATCATCATCGATCAACATCAGTCAACAATGACCTGCATTCAGGGCAGTCTCCCAGATTCTCTATCTGTTGTTTTCCTAGCCTTTTTTTAAATAATTGCAAAGAATTTGTAAACTTATTGAACATCTCCCCCGCTAAATTATTCTAATCCCTAACTCCCTTACCTATAAATAAATATTTGGCCCAATTTGTTCTCTTGAATTCCAACTTTATCTTCATATTGAGATCTTTCCTACTTTTAAAACACCACTCAAACTTATTCGCTTACTACTGTCATTCCACGCCATCCTCTCCACTGATAGCTCGGAAAATACGTCTTAGTTGAGCAGCTCGCAAATCTTCTCAGCCCAAACTTTGCAACATTTTCGCAATGCTACATTTTGTCGGAAATCGCCCAGGAAAAATCAAGTTGCTAAGCTACAAGATACTTCATTTTCCCCCAATGCGTGATAACAGAATACTACAAGTGATTAACCTATCCCACTTTAAGGTGGGCAAAGCACAATATTGTTAATTCCACACAACTTCTAGTTCGCATGCTGTTAATGGAAAACACTGTTGGTTGAAGAACAATGGGTGGTGCGAAATGGATCTGTCTCCAAATAGGAGATTGCAGTTACATTTCACAAATTATCATCATCATCATGATAACCATATTTATCACCATCCTAATCATCATCATCAAAGTTCATAAAATGATCACAGCAGACATTTAACTTGCACTACGAGCAGCACATTACGATCGAGTCACTTCACTGATCACAAAAACACTCTCCATCCAGTTCGGAAACGAACACCTTCCGCATGGAAAATTATTCTGGACGACCACTTGTTTATGGCGTGGCGAATAAACATGCATTCTGGTTGCACATATGAATGTTTTACCAAATAACACGAGTTCATTTTTGATTTGGATGGAGTGAATATTTGTAACCGTTCCAAACTCGGTGCTTATAGTGAACTCTGACGGTTACCACTTTGTAAAATTTAACTTCCATATCCTGTAGATTATCTTCAAATTCCTCCTATCCAAAGGTATCCTTTCCATCAATCTTCTGCTCACCAAGTTTGCCGTTAGCAGCTACAAACCAAACATTGTGTGTTACTTAAAAGGGTATCAGTAACAAATGGGATGTTACCCACGAAAGACAATAAAAAACTACACCTAAGTATGTTAAAATACCCTTCCATCCGCCTCACATATTTTTCTATCCTTCTTTACTACGCCCACTCTCCTGGCCAGAGACAGGGTGTTGCCCTCTGTGTGGCCCGCCACACTCCTACAAGGTGAGGAATTAAGTAACACAATTGGGCTGCAACGATCAGAGTAGGCTTCGTCTTAACAGCGGCTAGTTTTACTTGCCTTTCAGAGGGGCTGGACCCCACCGTCGACTGTCTTGAGAATGTTTTTCTCTTCTCCTACACTAAGGCGAATGCTGGTACAGTTCCTAATATAGGCCACGGCTGCACTCACCTCACCTTCTCCGCAAATCATATTGCCGACACAAATCTCCCTGGCCTGGGAGAAGGCGTTACCGTCTAGGACGCCCGCCTAACCCCTTCAGGGCAAGGAAGGAAGTTTTTAAGCATTCGTAATAAATGGTAGGATCTTTGAATCTTCATTCTCGGGTAACACACTCGGGACTGAGTACACATTTCAATTTCTCGCCGCTTGAAACATTCACAATTACATTATTTAAAATCCCATACCTCGGCCCCATCTACATCATTTAAACTCCAATACCTCCCCAAACCCTGCCCCCATTTTCATCATCATCATCATCAACGTTTCATATATCTAACTAAGAGGGTAACCTGGGTGGGTAGAGAGGGACACATGATGTGCCGTGTCAGAGTCATGAATTAGTGATCCAGGCACATATCAATAGCTTACTGCACAAACATTGTATGCCCATTTATGGCCAGTTTTGAGTTAATACCATATTTGGATGTCCCTCAAACATATCTAGCTAATTCACAATTATAATATGTCCAAATAATATAGGACATAATGATTTCCAAGGTGCAAATATTGCATGTCCTAGTTATATCAACAACTCTACTGCACAATGTTGTATGCCCCTTAGCTTAGGCATGTTCATTTGGTTTTCATTTCACTTGAAGGCGCAGATATTGTATGTCCGGACATACTATTTTGCTGTTGAAAATTTCAAGTTCTTACTGCCTGGATGCAGCACAAATATCTTATGTCCTGGACATTGTTTGAAAGATTTGAGAAATAATTATAACTGAACAGTGAATATTCAAATTTATTTAATTGCTTATTATACCTTGTGATTTTGTTCAGAAAATAAAATCATTAATAATAAAAGATGAAGAACAATGTTGAAATCAATTCCTTTGAGAGAGACAACGTTTGTGCTTTGAAGTTCTCTTTCACATTGTTAGTGCCTAATGTTGTATGTCCCAAACTTCCATAAAATATAGCGAACTTATTTATTTAATCTGATCCAGGACACCCTGGATTTGCCATAAGACACAGAATAATACACAATAACAATGTTGAGGGAAGATAAAGAAGATTAATGTTTAAAAAAATGATAGGTTACAATTAACCATATTAAATGGCATGAACTCCATATAAGTGGTGTGGAAGAATCGAAACAGAGTATTTGATGAGTGAGACGACTTCTCGCTAGTTTATATTTTTGTCGCCATGTGACGAAAGATTTAGGAATTGTTCCCCTCGCACCAAATGTGCTGCAGTTGTTGAAATACAATTAAAAAGATATAATCTACAGACCAGTGACACTGGCTACAGCTATATTATTTGTCGTAAGTAACTTCAACTTCATAAACTTTCAATTTGAGTTTTCACAAAATCATGATTTTTGTACATACTACAATGTTTGTGCACCAAGCCATCGATATATTTAAATTGTAATGCAACATGTTCTGTATTTGGCGGGCGCGGATATGAGAGGAGGGCGCTTAAGTTCTGGTGCCGTGGAAATTTCTACGCCAGGAGAGAGTGAGATGAAGATAATTGTGTGACAGGAATAGAAGAGGGCAGGTCTCGAGCGTGTACCACGTGATAATGCCGTGGGTGTGAAAATCGCAGAGAGCCAACACCCCGCACAGAAATTTTGCATGGATAGTAAGCCTAGCGCGACGAAAATGTGAAGTTAAATTAAATTTTCACCTCGATTAGGCTGTAATTAGGACAACAAATGGCACTATATGCCTCTTCAGAATTTACAAGAAAAATTGACCAGAAGCGATGTGCTATATATTCCCGAATAATGTAAATTACGCAGTTGTGATTCTATCATATGAAGGATGCGTCCCCATGTGGCACACGGAACACATGGCCTGCTACGTGAATTCTCCCGATTGCTTCAAATGTGCGGATGATTCTGTTCGATTGCAAGAAGTTTACAATCAACTTAATTTTCCGCATACAACCAAGACTCATGAAATTACTTTAGCCAACTCATGAACGCACTGCCTCACTGTACTTCGTGATATCAACGAAACAGATTGATATCATCTCTGGGAGGTATCCAGAATCAGCAATTTTGTGTCAGTTTTAATAAATAGGGCAGACAAACTTGCACCCCACGCAGTCTGGAAAGAGTCACGGTCACTCGTCGCGAAAGTCAGTCTCTTTGTTCGGTGATAAACTGAGACAATAAACAGAAATACTGTGATTAGATATACAAAGTATTATTCAGAAACACTTCAAGGCGTGTTTGTTTGATAGCGCCCGAATTTAGAATAATTCTTTGACATTCAGAGACGGGTCTGTGATTTCTGTTATGCTCAGTGAAAGTCTGAACACCCGTGTTAGAACCAGTGCCGTCCATATGAAAGAATGGAGTTTGGTGTGGGCTAGCTAATTATTGAATGATTACATAAATAGTATTTTTTAAACATTTGTTAAACATAATCACAGATAACCGCGCATACATTCAGTGTGGGACGACAGTCTAGATATAACTGTGGGGTGTGATTCGATGTTACGTGAAAGTATGGCTAATATTCTGTCTTGATGCAACAGGTTTTCACCAGTTGGAACCAGGCTTAGATTATGTATCAGCGGACAAGAACTCAGCTCTGGACCCCTGATGTTCCAAAGACAATCGTCGACGTGATATAATTCTAAGTCTTCTCAACATGGCATTCCCGAGGCTCGAACGGAAAGCACAATGCAGTATTCAGATAAGTATATAATTCCTTAGTAAGTAATTATGAATCCGTAGCTTGTTAATAATTAATTATTAAATTATGATGTCTATTTATCCCATTATGTATTTTATATAGGAAGCTTTTTAGTGAGTTAATTTAGTTAAGTTTAGCAGAAATCATGATGGGATCTTTGTAATTACTCAACATAAATTATCAGTTCACAGTCAGCATGTTGTTAAATGTCTTGGTTCGTATTAGATGTAACATTCCAGAATAGAAATTTTCGATTTCATTTGTGAGTGCATTAGTTTAACGATCAAGATGTTGGGAAATAATGATATAGTAACTGCATGTAAAAAGAGTCTCGTTAATGCATGTCATTGAAGACTGTTTGTTGGATCAGGAATGCACTCGATGTTACTTTTATCTAAATTAGTAGGAATATTGTAGCTTAAGGTCCGTGGCTGGAGAATTGCTGTATGGTGTACTATGAACGACGCTGGGATTCGAATCCAAGATCCCCATTTAGATTGAGCTCTCCGTAAGGAAGTACTTTTCATATTAATTTCCTCTTGTCCCCTAAATTTTAGAGAAGTAATTATGTTAAAAGCCGGCCCCGTGGTGTAGGGGTAGCGTGCCTGCCTCTTACCTGGAGGCCACGGGTTCGATTCCCGGCCAAGTCAGGGATTTTTACCTGGACCTGAGGGCTGGTTCGAGGTGCACTCAGCCTACGTGATTAGAATTGAGAAGCTATCCGACGGTGAGATGGCGGCCCCGGTCTAGAAAGCCAAGAATAACGGCCGAGAGGAGTCGTCGTGCTGACCACATAACACCTCGTAATCTGTAGGACTTCGAGCTGAGCAGCGGTCGCTTGGTAGGCCAAGGCCCTTCAAGGGCTGTAGTGCCATGGGGATTGATTTGGTTTTAATTATGTTAAAATATATGACAGGTCATTTCTTTCTATGTGTCTTGAAATTTAAGAGAGTTGTTTCCCTTTGGACGTGCTCAGATTATGAAACCCAGTGTATACTTCTTGAGACTTGGTCAGCATGAATTGGGTAGCGAGAAAGTCCCTTTTAATGATATGGCTATCACAAGTTGTGATTTGTGCATCTTGCCTAATGTATTGTTTCACAAACAGATGTATAGATGGAATTGTTGGATGAGAACCTCTAGAAGTCACTTCCCAAGCTTGAAGTCTCGTCCTCCCTACTTTCATGCGTCACCGGCTGAACTCATAAAGCATACGGGCAATGGAATGTTCGAAAAAGAAAATAGGCACTACATAACATACAACGAAAGTAGGATTCTCTATAATGTGAGAAGAATACACTAATGAGAAGAAACTTCGTTGAAATATATTTGCTAAACATTTTATTATACTGATAAAATCACACGGTTGGTACACGAGATGATGCCATATTACAATACATAAATAAATAAATAATAACGACTGAAGCAATAATTATATATAGTATGCCTTAACGTCCTTTTAGTTTATTCACAGTTGTAGTTGTTGCTTGGCATACCTTAAATCATTTGATTAATACGCACTGATACGTGGATTTATTTATCTATAACAATGATAATAAATGGTATCTATTACTTTAATAAGCTGATCAAAAATGGATATTAAATGGCATTCATCCTGTTAATTAATTATCATTAATCATCATTAATCATGTATTTAATTAATTGTCATTAGTCATCTATTTAATTAATTATCATTAGTCATGTATTTAATTATCATGATTGTGGAATGTACACATTTCCACAAGTACATTTTCTTTTAAACACGAGAGTGCATCGCCGTATATCAAACACATGGTCTATTTGACCATGACAATTATATATTACACTGAACACATACGCGTATCCTGGGTTTACGTAAGAAATTATATTCAAAGAAAAATCAACCAACGCTGGTATGGAACCCATCACCATAAAATACTTTGGTATAAATAAACACGTAAACACATTACATAGAAAAAATATCAAACATACAACACACAATACACCTTGAAGATATGGCTTAATCAAGCCATAGTATCAGGTTAAATTCTTCGTTCCAACATGAGTCGAACTCAAGTATCTCAGCTTCCGAGGAAAAAAAAATTGAAACTCCTATCACGAGCTAATTTAACCCGTAAAAATGGGTAGGGGTTTATCCTTCGCAAAATCATAAAATTACCCGCGTTACTCATAACGTATCATTAGAATGGAATTGATACTGGATTGGCAAATGAAAGGGATCCTGCAGGTAAACATCAAGCTTGTTGGAAACAACACAATCTCCCTCGGACCCTACAAGTCCTTACGTCGTAAATCCGTCAACCATGACAATAGCTGTGTTTCTAGCTCTGCGCCTACAAAATCACATTGAAGTGCTCATTTCATTATTTCTTTCTTTCTTTCTTTCTTTCTTTCTTTCTTTCTTTCTTTCTTTCTTTCTTTTTCCTTCATGTCATCTCGGCTCGTTATCAAGTACGCATTCATTTGAGAGCCTTCACTTGTTATTCATTATCTGGCTATATATTCAGCCTAATTCAATATATCACAACAGCCATAATTATTATAATATTTTATCATTCCAACATCTCAAACATCTAACAAGCTTCACCATCCCATATCATACCACTGCATCTCAAATACGTTCTATTAATTTACAGAGAAGACTCCATTCATACAGGTTATTTAATTCTTCTCGCATATCTATATAATTCACATAATACCTCGGTTTGAACATCTACAATGATCATTTATTATTATATGGGATATATAAATACCCGAATCACCTTGAAGCAAACATATAGTTTATATTCAAATAACTATGAAAATATTTACCAGATAGTAACATTACGAAGAAGTTATAAATTTAGCTAAAGCGCTATTCTTCTCAAAATATGTGCTTCATATACACTAAAAATTTATGGGATCTATATAATAATTCATGCAAATAAGTCTGTTAAATATCAATGTTTATTCTTAAATCACCTGAAAACCCTAATTAAAATAATAAATAATCTTTTCCCAGTCACACGCGTATAGTGTTCCCTACATTTTATATTAATAATTCTAACATTTTAATATTTACAAAATAAAAATTTCTACTGGCATACAAATCTTGTGGTTTAATGTATTCAAATTAAGTGTAATTATCTAATGCTGGGTATGGTTTGCCGTCATCTCGAGGTACACCTTAGATTTTTACACCGTCACGATGAGTGGTCTTCTCTTTGATAGTCCTTGGTTTCTCTTCATACTAACACGATCCATGTCTCGAAATGTGGTCTTCTTAGTTGAGTCTCTGGACGTCCCCTGTAGAAATGAATGCAGGCACTTAGGAGCGTAGGCTCCAGTTCTCGGGGTTCGACGACCACTCGCGAACATACAGGCAAAAATGGGAAATCAGTTACTAAACACTGTTTATGTACTTTCAAAGGAATCTACTGGTGATAAGATCCACTAATAACTTTAAGTAGATTAATGAAAATAGTGGCAAGTTTGTAGAAATCACTGTTCATTTCCCCATTATTCACACAGTCTATCACCACGAGTGTCCATGGAGTATGCAAACGCTAATTTAATCAGGAATAATTCTTCAGTTTTACTGAACGTCACTCACTCTTAAAATGCTTTAGATCGGTCACTATTAATTACTGAACGTAATTAGCTGTCTCACTACTTCTAAACAACCTGATGCGTTTGCCCTTTCACCAATGATTGCATCATGAGCCGCAACTGTCTGTCGTTGATATTTAAAATATTAAATGTTGAGATAAGGCTTCTATTCATCTCCATTGTAAATTATCTTGTACCACATGGCTTATTTCGCGATATTTAACATCGCACTGATGTGTTTTTCTTCCTTGACACAACACTTCATACACTGATATCCAAGTTTTCTCCTAACGTGTGAGTACTGCGGCTACACAAATGACAATAGGCTACTGTATCTAAGTCCTGGTTCTACTTATAGCATCCGGACTGAATGGTCAGGGGGGAGGTAAACCACGCGCCTGCTCAAAATGAAGGCCCGGTAATCGGAATCTTTCAGCGACGTGAAAACAATCAAAGTATAGCTCGCAACCCCTACATTCTACTGATCTCATATAAACCTCAAACGATCAGTGGATCATTCACAATCTCAAAAGCGACATTTTAGAAATTCACGCGTCATGGTTCATCATGCAAGACCTCCCACTTTTTTCCACACGTTGTCAGATTTCGGCAGTCATCTTTAATCTGCGTACTACTGTATGACAGGCGTAGTTACCGATCCACCATTAAAGTATTGCATTTATATGCATCAACAATCAGCATTAAATACATCGGTTCGAGTGAGACCTGTCTCATAAATTTCCAAAAATTATCTCAGATGAAGGTGTTCTTCTTCCTCCTTTTTAAAATAAATTATGGTGAAGTGGCACCAATGAATGTGGTGTTGAATTGGTAAAGGACATTTATTTCTGGGGGGTTAACACATCTTAATTCAGCCCACTCTCCGACAATCTGCATTTCCACGCGTAGCGTCATCTCTCCTTCTCGCTCGCTCGAAAAGAGAGCGCGATTTCAATGTTCAGCAGTACTGCGCTATCCTTTTCTCGTTATAGCGCAGAAAACTGCTCCCTTCGAGCTGGGATATCGCAAATCACATCCCGGTTCGGCATGTAGACTGCTAATTGCTACATTATGTGTCGCAGAATGTTGCGGAAAACGGCATATATAATTGACCAAACCTCCTAACATGCCTATGGCATGGTGATGAACGGTTACAGTATTGGCAACGACATTTGTACAAGATGGGATTTAAGAGTGTGATAGTACATATATCACACCCTAGCACTTTATGTATAAGTGAGATATATTATTGTGAGTATTCGATTTGTTTACATCGTTATGCGCTACTCAGGAGCACGGTTGAAATTGCTTCGCTGATGCGTTGGCCTTCCTTTCCTCCCAAAAATCTCTTCATCCTCTCGCTGAGCTTCTTCGTTCATTCTTCTGTCCAAGTTATAGCAGCTCTGGTGTTCGGTTTGTCTTGAAAGTGGTGATTGTCAATTTTGGTTCTGAATTTATATCTGTCCTGTACAATGTCTTCTGAGATGTTGATATCCTGGAGATTTGTTTCAATTTCACGAAGCCAGCTGTTCTTAGTTTTTAATGAAAGGGCCAGGTTGATAATTCTTTTCGTTAGCCTGTTGGTGTTCATTCTGATAATGTGTCCATAAAATTTCAATCGCCTTTTCCGAAAAGTGTGAGAATTTTTTTCAGAATGACAATATATCTCTTGGGATGGCTTTTTCTTTCCATATTCCACCTATACAAACTGGACCAAAAATGCTTTAATAAAATTTTCCTTTCTTGTTTCTC
This sequence comes from Anabrus simplex, assembly GCF_040414725.1. Taxonomy (NCBI): domain Eukaryota; kingdom Metazoa; phylum Arthropoda; class Insecta; order Orthoptera; family Tettigoniidae; genus Anabrus; species Anabrus simplex. The sequence continues at coordinate 40,330,250 of NC_090266.1, read as the reverse complement.
AATGTCTTTGGTTAAAGATCAGCCACCAATGATTAAGGTCTCTGAGGCATATAACGCTTCAGGTTTGATCACTGTATTATAGTCTCTAAGTTTTGCATTCCGAGATATTGATTTTTTGTTATACCTGTTCTAAGTAATCCTGTATGCTTTCCGTAATTTGGTAATTCTTTCTTTATTTCATTCGCGGTTTAAACTAGAGGGCTGGATAATTTCTCCCAAATATTTAAATTGGTTCACTTGAACAATTTTTTCCGAATTTAGTTATCATAGTTTGTCCATCTAAGTATCGTGAGGCTCCTTCCATGTACTGAGTTTTCTCATACGAATTTGAAGTCCCGTTCTGATGGCAATTTCATGTAGTTTTTCAATGGAATGAATTGCTTCATGCCTTCATGCCTTCAGGCCAGACATTGCACGTGAATTCTGTCTTTACGTAGTCTTCCAAGGGTTATTCCTTTAATTTCCTTTCCCCAGGTCCTGATTACTTTCTCAAGTACCAAGTTAAACAGTAACGGAGATAAACCATCCCCTTGACGGACCCCGGTGTTAACAGAAAAGGGTCGGATATTTCGCTTAGGAATTTAACTTTTGAAGTAGTGCCAGTTAATGTTTGTTTGATTAATTCTCTTGTTTTTTATCCACATTAAATTCTTCTAGAGTATTGAAAAGTGTTTTACGGTCTATAGTCATATGCTTTTCTGAAATCTACAAAAGTAATGACTGTTTGTCGGGATTTGCGCATTTGGAGGATAGTTTTGAGATTAAGGATTTGTTCTGTACAAGATCTTCCTTTTCGGAAACCTGCCTGGTATTCACAAATTAGATGGACTGTTTGTTTCTCAAGTCTAGTGAGCAGGGCTTTGGAGAAAAAATTGTAAGCAACTGGTATCAAGCTAATTCCTCTATAATTATTGATATTCGCTTTATCCCCTTTCTTGTGTAGTGGATGGATTAGAGCACATTTCCAGTCTTCCGCGATTTCTTCAGTGATCCAGATGTTCTCAAGAATCGAGTGGATTTTCCGGGCTACGCTGTCACCTCCTATCTTCAGAATTTGGGCAATTATACCATCTTCCCCCGGGGCTTTGTATTTCTGAGTCCATGAGTTATTTCTTTGACTTCTTCCAGTGTTCGGGGTTCTGAATTTTGATTAGATAAGATGTTTTCAAAGGTGAGTTTTTCTTTAGGGGATTCACAGTTGAAAAGATCCCGGAAATAAGCTGCTAGAAGTTTGCAGTTCTCTTGATTATTTGTTTCCAATGTCCCATTTGGGCGTTTGAAGCAAAGACCAGGTGCCTGATAATTTGATAATTCTTCTCTGAAAGTTCTGTAGAAGTTTCGTGTATTGTTTTTGTAAAATCTTGTTCAATTTCTGCCAATCTGTAGTGTTCATATTTGCGGTTTTTGGACCTGATAATTTTTTTTGTTTGTTTATGTATTTTGGCGAATTCCTGCCAGGTTTGTTCAGTTTTATGAGAATTCAAATTCTGCCAGGCTTTAGTTCTAAAATTTATGACCTTGTCACAGGTTTCATTCCACCATCTATGTTTGCGTTTCCTGCGTGGTATGCCAACATTTCGAGAAGCCTTCAAAAGTATGTCTTTGAGTTCTAACCAGTTTGAAGGATTGTGAGTAGGAATACTTTCAAGGAAAGTACTAGTGTTCTGTTTAAGAAATTCAGGATAGACACGCAGGTTTTTTGTTTTTCTGGGTTTGGACCGGTTTGGTTGAAATTTGACCTTGATTAAGTATAGATGGTGGTCAGAGTCAATGAACCCTTTTTGAACTTTAACATTCATAATTTCTTTTTGATTTTTCTTGAAAATAGCCACATGATCTAGTTGAAATTCTCCCAAGTGAAAATCTGGGGATCTCCAAGTTGTTTTCTTGTGTGGAAGTGCCCGGAAATGTGTTGACATTAACTTGAGATCATTTTTTTTTTGCAAAAATCAATGAATCTTTCTCTATTTTTATTAGTTCTAGTGTGCGCTGGGTATAGTCCTACAATGGTCCTGAATTTCTTTTCTCTACCAATTTGAGCAATGAAATCTCCGGTAGAATTTTTACGTGATGATTTGGAATTGTGGCTCTAGTTTCTTCTAGCAGTTTACAAGCTGCTCTCACTTCATCATTCTACCAAGATGTTCGCCTTTTCCCATCTTTACACACATGTGTTCCTAGAAATTCCCTTGCAGTTTCTACTACTTTTCCCTGTATTCCACCCATTCACTTTCTATATCCTGAACCTGCTTACTGTCCACTGTTCGAAATTTCTCACTAATTATATCCATGTACTTCTGTCTAATTTTCTCGTCCTGGAGATTTTCTACCCTTGTTCGTTGGCAGACAGATTTCACTTTCTGTACCCTAGGCCTAGAGATACTTAGTTCACTACAGATCAGATAGTGGTCTGTATCATCGAAAAATCCGCGAAAACTCGTACATTTCTAACAGATTTCCTGAATTCGAAGTCGGTTAAGATATAGTCTATTATGGATCTGGTACCTCTAGCCTCCCATGTGTAGCGGTGAATAGCTTTATGCTTGGAGATTGTATTCGTAACAGCTAAACCCATGCTAGCACAGACGTCCAGCAAACGCTTCCCATTCCTATTAGCTTCCACATCTTCCCCACATTTACCAATCACCCTTTCGTATCCTTCAGTTCTGTTCCCAACTGTCGCATTGAAATCGCCCATTAGCACTATTTTATCATTGCTGTTGACCCTGACCACGATGTCACTCAATGCTTCATAAAATTTGTCAACTTCATCCTCATCTGCACCCTCACATGGTGAATACGCTGAGACAATTCTCGTCCTAATTCCTCCAACTGAGAAATCAAACCATATCATTCGCTCATTTACGTGCCTAACAGAAACTATGTTGCGTACAATGGTATTACTGATAAGGAACCCTACCCCAGATTCTGCCCTTCCCTTTTTAACACCCGTCAAGTACACTTTATAATCTCCTATATCTTCCTCGTTATCTCCTCTCACCCGTATATCACTTACTCCTAGCACATCCAGATGCATCCTCTTTGCAGAGTCAGCCAGTTCTACTTTCTTTCTTCCATAAGCCCCATTAATATTAATAGCTCCCCATCGAATTCCATTTCGTTCGCCAAGTTGTTTCCAAGGAGTCCCTCGCCTGTCAAATGGGAGTGGGACTTCGTTACTCCCATAGGTCCGAGGCTTGCTCAAAGTGTTCTGAGCTCGGTAAATTCATGAAGCAGGATGCTGCCCTACTTGCATACAGTCCAAGTGAGGAGCTCTCCTCCAACGGGTTATGGACCACCGGTGAATTGTATAGTCCCAGCCGCCTGAGCACAAGGAAGGCCATGACTCATAATATGTCCGAGATGCCCACTCCCATTCCATAGCAACTGTTATCCCGACTCTCAGGACCACTTACTAGGCCACTCAGCCGTTGCCCATGGACGTGACTACAGTAACTCATACCATGAACCACTATCGTCCAGTTTCAGCTTTTTCTGTGTGCGTCCTTATTTAATCACAATCGTCCACATGCGATCTCACGCCAAATATCACAGAACCACAATCAACCAGCAATGAGAACTCATTGAACACAGTCTTGTTAGTTAGCCAACAGGACGTACAACTTCTCCTCCAGTTTAACACCTCCTGGAGAGAGAGAGGGAGAGAGAGCGTTACTCTCAAGTGTATGGAATGAACACTTGTCAGCAAGAAAGCAAATGGGTTGAATTCCTCGTGAAAGGTATTCTCTTACGGTACGATTGATTATATTATACGTACATTTATGATCTGAAATATTCTGTCAAAATATATTTGTCGTTCGCTTACTCAGAATGTCATTCTAAGCTATGGCGGATTATTAAAAGAAATGAATGTTTAGAGAAAGCCAGGTATGTATAAGACTTACGGAGTTCCCATTCCATTTGAGAAGGCAGGGACTTCTCAGAAACGATACGACAGACTGGTATTGGATGCTGTGCTATCAATAGTAATGGGGCTATGAAAGGAAGAATGTGAAATGAGTCGAACCAGCAAACAAGATGGAACAGGATGTGTCAGGAATTACTAATTTTCAGGCTAGGAGAGAAGGGCGAGGTATTTTTTACAGGTGTCAAATGAAGTTGCCAAAAGTGTGGAGTAGGTGTATCTACCAAGGAAATTATGTCTGCGGTATTCTGTTAGGCAAGTATATGAAGGTGTGGTGCGGATAGATATGGTGATTGCGGCATTTAGGGCTGCAATTACCATGGTGCATTCTTCATTATGAAGCAGCAGATCAGTTTAAGGCGGAAGATTGTTAGGCACCAAGTACAGTAGTAGTAAGTTCCAACAGCAAGAGTACTATTACATAAGAAACACATTTTTGCGAATTAAACGGGATTAATGAATACCCGGAAATAAAGTAATGAATGAACAAATTATACAACATATATAAGCATTCATTTTGATTGAAAGAGGAAATAAAACTTTCAATCCTTTTCTATCTCGAAATTATCAGCGTTTCGCCTCAGTGTAGCAGTGAGCTCGCAAGTTGGATTGCTACATCTTTCCAAGACGCTGGCGCTAGTGAGCCGTTGAAACACCAGTACTAGCCTCCTGTGCAGGACAATGCAGTGACGGTGCACTAGGCCTGCCTTCGGCTTTTATATAAAACATTACGTTCCCAGAAGTAAACCATAATTGAACTTCACCGATGGCAATGTTAAAAACATTTAAGAAATTTAGGTCTTTTCAATCGTGAGATTAACTGAAATATTTGCAACATTTGCAATCGATGAAATTAATTTATGGTTTTTAGGGGCCGATGACCTTCGATGTTAGGCCCCAAAAACAACAAGCATCATCAACTTATGGTTTCCTTCTGGGAACTTACATTTCCGGTAGGAAATAAAAGCATTTTCGACTCAGTGTACTCAATTCCAATTCTTGAAATAGCGTGAAAGTTACTTTTGTTTCCAATTTGTGCCGCGTTTGAGCATAGCACGATCGCGTAGTAATTTGGTTCACTATAATCACTATTTACCTACATTCAGGTGACACAATCCCAGTCGATTGCTTAGTTGGTCTTTTCTTAAAAGATTTCAAAGAAGTTGCAAGTTAATCGAAATAAATAAATAAATAAATAAATAAATAAATAAATAAATAAATAAATAAATAAATAAATAAATAAATAAATAAATAAATAAATAAATAAATAAATAAATAAATAAATAAATAAATAAATCAATCGTCCACCACTGCTCTGTATTTAGGACTGTCGCCCAGGTGACAGATTCCCTATGAGTTGTTTACCTGGATTTTTGTAAATGGTTTCAAAGAGGTAGGAAAAATATGAAAATCTCCCTTGGTGAATTATTTCTATCCCGATTCCTCTTCCTATGAGCGAGAATTTCCTGCAATTTTTCATCTTGAATTCTAATTTTGTCTTCATGTTACGATGGTTTATACTTTTAAAAATTCCACTCAAGCTTATTATCGAATCAAGTAATGTTGGTGTGTGTTCTAGACACTGGAAACATACTCTAATTAGGGTCTGACCAGGGAAGTATGCTCTTTCTCCTTTACATCCTCACCACAAGAGATCTGTAACCTCTATTTACAATCCCGTTTATATGATTGCCCCAATGAAGATCTTTCTTTATAACAACAGGTGGCTACTTGCGTGATCCCCATCAACACAGTAAACTGATAGGGATTGTCTTCTTGGTGAAGCTTACAATTTGACTTTTCAGCCCGTTTAGCATCATACCAGTGTGTGCTGTCTATCTCATAACGTTTCAGAAATGTTTTTGTACTCGCCCACAATCCTGCAACTTGCCTATTCCTCTACACCTACAAACCCTTATCTGTGTTTGAATTCCTTTCCTTATATCATTTTTGTACATATAGAATGGATGGGGAGATAAATGGAAGGTTGTAGTCATGAAAACTCAGTGGGAAAATTATCTTGGAATCGTTATCGAATTGTACTTGCCAGCTACATCATGATCAATCTGAGTTAACAATGACCCTATGAAGTTACGTAGAGGTGGATTCTTGATCATAACTAATCGGTAGTTAGACTGGAAACTAAAAGAATATCTTATAATACGATCCCCCCACCAAACCATTAGGAAAAATTTCATTAGAATGTCTCCAAATTAATTCTTTAATTTTTGCTTCCTTCCAATAGAGAACTCACTTCTGAAGTTTTGAAAAGTGTGCTTATCCCTCTTGCTGCAATAGACATGTTCCATAGTACCGTATATAATATTATAGCGTACAACTTTACTAATTTCCTGAAAATAACAACCAGTGTTCAAGGGAAGGAAAAGTCTTTACATCTTCTGATTTCGGTTTAATGTAAGTTGCTTAACAATCTCTATTTTGAGTGGCAAACTTCGCCTTCATTTGACCCACGTTGTGCTTTCAACCGTACTGAAAATTTTCTCTAAGTCACATGTGGCGTGGTTTTCTGAGCTGCATCACTGAATATTTCCTGTTGAAGAATTCAATGTCGATGAATTGAAAATGTAGGATTATGATGAGTTTGGCTAATGATTTAAATTTTTGTGTATTATAAATACCTGACTAAAACATTTTGTTTTGACGCACCAGTGTGACAAAATTGAGGCACGTGTTGCATTCATAGTGATGTGGATGTTTTGAGGGGGATTTTAGAGGAATTCTTTACATAATATTTCTTCTTCAAAGAACAAAATCCGCAGACGTGGATATAATAAGCAAAGTCATAACAAAGGTAGGCTCTAAGTTGTGCAGCGAGTCAGTGAACCGGAAGGGAAGTGCAGCAAAACCAGGTCATGTGATGTGTGCATTGCGTCCTTTGAAAGCCGTGCCTTAATCTAATTAGTGAACGCTGCGCCCGTCGACTCGGCAATCGATCGAGAGCAAGGTGCTTCAGTCCGTACATTGTACACAACAGATATTTTCGAGCATGATGAACTATTTGGAACGGATTTTTAAGCCAGGCTGTTTGTAGAGGTAGAGGATTCAAAGGTCTGGCATCTTAATGGGGATGATAAGCTACAAGTAACTACAGTATCTGCGAGACTCAAGGCAACTGAAAAACATCAGGTAGAGGTCCAGAATTAACACTGTAATATCCAAACACTGCGCTATAAAACGATTATTTATGATGATGATGTTTGTTGCCTAAAGGGGCCTAACACCTATGGTCATCGGTCCCCGATTTTTTATCGTTAAAACTATTTCCTGTATTCATCTTCTGTTCAAATTCTTAATTAAAGTGACATATAACAGTGGGAAATAAATTACAGTGAAGTCAATTAGAAATTATAAAGGGTCTACATGATAACTTCCTCTATTATTATCCAGTAAAACAATAACTTTCAACTTCATTATTATGCAATCGTACCAATGTTTTGAAGTTAGTCTATGTGTGCTATCAAAAATATGATATCAATTTCTATTAAAGGAAGAAGTGAAATTATATCGTTGTTTTACTCCCAGATAATTAAGGATCTACACAGGTAATTGAGTTGTCAGAGTAATCATTGATATTAGTTTATACTACTATAAGAATCATTTATAATAGTTTTCATTTATTTGTCATGAACTTCAATTTGCTTATTTCAGTTTTTCTTGTGTGAACATATACTAGTTACATTCAACAAGATGTAGAGGAAACACATGTTAATGACAAGAAATTCGCTATTTCTTCTTTCATACTTTCTGTAATAAATACGTAACCGTGGACTTTGTAGACTACAGGGATATTCTCGTTGAAATGTCATTCTTTCACTTTTGGCTCAGTTTCTGTCAGATATTCCACCATTAAACATCACTCTCTATACTTTGAAACTTATGACTGTGGTAGCAAAGAGACTGAATATAAATCAGAATATAAGCTTTGGGAAAGCATTCTTTCTGATTATATTAGCCATGTTTATAAAATTAACAACTGGTTCAATATAAATCATTTCGGCTTCAGAAAATATTATTACACTGAAACTCAACTTGTAAGATTCCAGCAAGATATAGCAGGTACTTCAGGTACAGGAGGTCAAGTGGACTATATCGCGATTGATCTACCTAAGGCGTTTGATAGAGTAGATCAAAGATGACTATCGGTAAAAGTAAGTACATTTGGACTAGACAAAACAGTGACTGAATGCGTGGCTATATTTCTGGAATATAGAACTCAGAAAATTACAGTAGGAGAAGCACTATCTCATCCTGTAATCATTAAGAGGGCAATTCTTTAAGGTAGTATTACTGGACAGTTGATGTTTACTTATATTTATGAATTATATGACTAAGAACTGGAATCAGAGGTGAGGCTGTTTACGGATTATATTACACTCTATGGAGTAATAAATAAGATACAAGATTTAAGCGACTTCATAAACACGTGAGATGGACAGAAGGCAATGGTATCGTGATAAATGGGGTGATAAGTCAGGCTGTGAGTTTCTCAAAGAGGAAAAGTCCTTTCCGTTTTAATCGCTGCATTGATGTGGTGGAGGTTTTTTGTGGGGATCACTGTAGGTACTTATGGGTTAATATAAGGAAATATTTCCATTGGGGTGATCACATAAACTGGATTGTAAATAAAGTTTACAGATCTCTTCACATGGTTATACGGGTATATAGGAGTCATTGTAGGTATGCAAAGGAGAGGGCATGTACATCTTTGGTAAGATGTTAGTGAGAGTACGGTTCCAGTGTATGGGACACTCACCAGGATTACTTGATACGAGTGCTGGAGAAAACTAAAGAAAAGCAGGTCTATTTGTTCTGGGTGATATCCAACAAAAGTGTAGCGTTACGAGAATGTAGCAAAGATCGGGATGGGAAGGCTTGGGAGAAAGGAAACGTGCTGCTCAACTAAGTGGTATGTTCCGAGCTGTTAGTGTGAAGATGGCGTGGAATGACACCAATACATGAATAAATCTGAGTGGTGTTTTATAAAGTGGGAATGTTCACAATATGAAGATAACATTGGAATACAGGAGGAAAAATTGGGGCAAATATTAATTTATAGGAAGAGGAGTTGTGATTGAAATATTTTACTAAGGGAGATGTTCGATAAATTTCTTTCTTTGAAATTATCTGAGGAAAGACTAGGTAAACTAGAGATTGGGAAACTGCGGCCTAGGCTACTGCCCTCAATGCAGATTGATTTGATCGGAAATGTACGTCAGTACACAATTACTTTTCTGCAAATGTTACCATGACATATATGCACATACTTTAGTAACAATTTTGTGTGATTTCATAATTATCTGAGAAATAAATTAGCAAACATAAATACTTGAATAAATAGCCGCATTTCAATTATGACCGTTGTGTCCGTAATTCAGTTGTTTATGATCAAACTATTATCCATGTGGCCTTTTTCTTTAAGCACGTATTGGAAATGACATTGATTGGTCAGAATTTGTCGATGTAGGAGGGGAGATAGACGCAAATAACATATTTTCATGCAACACCAACCAATTAATTTGCTTTCGACAAATTCTTCTTGAAAAGTGAGTTCATTCACTTAGTTCCAAGCTATATTCATAATATATACCAAGCCCTAATAGTCGCTACCTACATGCCAGAAATAGACAATAATGTAATAGTATAGAAGTGCAGCCTTCGAGTATATTTGGCCGAAAAGCGAAAGAACGTTTCAATAGTATGATAACCAATTGTTCACACCTGGTATTGGAAATTGCTGAGGGGTTGATGACGTAGAAAATTGTTGTTTTTCACTTACACTATCTTCCAAAAGGGTAGAGGTAGACAAACATGTGTAAACTATGAACTGACAATGTTCTGGTTTCGATTGGCTTGCGATATGTGAAGTGACTGCTAGACTTACAAATGGAATGGTCATTTCAAACCACAGGTTCAATTACTTAAGAGATTTTATAGGATACGGTTAAGAACATGGTGAAGCTGCTGGTTCGCATCTACACATAATCACTTGATACATTCGAAATATGTGAGATTTATTATTATTGATATTATTATAATTATTATTGATAAATACATCGCACCTGGGAAATATCCCGGTGGCAATGGTCACTTTGAGTAGTGTGATAATGAAGTAAATTACCCAACAACAACAAAAACAACAACAACAAAGACAAAGCTACAGCAACGATAGTACAACAAGAAATTCCATGGAAATGAAATTCTACAAGAAACACTACTAATTTAACATTCTAAATCCACCACCCTCATATACAAATTCAGACACAACTTAAATACTTCCAACACTTAACACTACGGCTTAGAGTACTATAGGTAGAGCTTACTACTAGCTGAATATTACAAGTGATAATAAAGTTAAGACATAACTAACCAACTACTAGATTTCTCAAGATCGGCTTGAAACTAAAATGTGTGGGTTTTAAAGTTTAATTTGTTTCCTTGTCACACCACGTTAACCTATTGAAAATCCCACGCCATATTGCCGGGATTCGAACATAACCACAGTGCCATTATGCTCTCTCCCCCACCCCGTTATTCAGTTAATTTTGGGTTTGGTCAAGGATTGGAAGCCACATATCTCCCCAGATATCCCATGATATTTCAGTGAAGCCTCAAACTCCGGATCTGCAGGTATTAGAGCACCAACCGTTTAAGCGAAATACAGTAACTACGCTATAGTATTAATCATGCCCCCTGGTCGATTGACGCATAATAACGTTCACAATTTATTGCGGTGGGAGAACTATAGAAAGAATCACGAACCGCGTTTGTTTGTTGCAGATAAAAACAAAGTTATGTTAAAAGTGATTGTTTGATAAGTGACCAGGAAGTTACTAGCTTAAAGGCTAAAAGTGTGAGAGCTAAAATAATGACCCAAAATTATTAATATCTGGAGGAGAAAGCCCTATATTACAAGACTGAAAATAAAACCTCACGTTACGAATAATGACGTTGTTTATTTCCTTTTGTTTATCTTGATCACTCATCAGGTTTTAATTCCTTGGAACAAATGCTACACTGCCACATAAAATACGTATTTGACAGTTGTGTACAATGTTGTGTTAACGTAGCAACCAGCCTTTCAAGCAAGCCGCAAAATGTAGTCTGCTCTCAACAGATTTAGAACAGTCTGTGGTGGACGTGCTGACTCATAAATGAGATAAACTATCCTCACCAAGTTGTGACTGTAGCGCTGAAAGGAAAACATTTCAATAGATGAGTTGAGTTACTAGTGGTGACTATATTTAGCCTACGTATGGAACATTTCGCTTTAACACTTTCCTGCTTTTCTATTGTGTGCATATTGATGCGAGTGTTATGTGATTAGCTATATATTATTTGTTATCATATTAGTTGCTTTTCTAATTCTAATTCTGAATGTTATAACGAGCAACGTGGTTAATATAGGACTCAAAGTAAATAACAACCAATTTTTAGAAGTGAAGCTTCCACGGTGTGAAGAATTATTTAATTTATTTTCCGGGTTGAACCGTGTTGTACTTGTACGCATATCACGTACAGTTTGCCGACGTTTCGAATACATTGCAGTATTCATTGTCAAGCCGACTGAAATACCCCTACTCGATCCGAGGTAATCAGTCTCCCAGGCAGAGTTACACTACTAGAGTGGCCTTGATCTTGGCCTTTTATATCCTAGCCTATCTGGCTGGCGTAAGCCCTGGCTGTCTCGCGAGGCTTCTGGAAAGTTTATGTCACAGCCAGGTAGTGGGGGCTTGCCCGCGCTGTTATGGTAATGGGGTTGCGGCCCGTGTGTTTATGTTGTGGTTTGTATGTCTTAAACTATGAATGATGGGCATCCAAGAATTTCTGATTTTGTATCCTTCTTCTAAATTTATGTTATTCGGATGTTTCTTGATTTCGATAGCCTCGCGGATTTTTCTTTCCAGATTCCAAGGGATAGCTGCTAGGATCTTGGTCTTGTCAAATGATATTCCGTGCCTAGTTTCGTAGGAATGCTTGGCTACTGCTGAAATATCTGTGTTTTGGTTCTTGGTGTGACGAATATGTTCTTTTAGGCGGGTGGAGATCAGACGTTTTGTCTCACCTACATAACAAGCTCCGCAGCTACATTCAATGTGATACACTCCAGAGGCCTGTAATTCTATTGTGTCTTTTACTGGTGGTAGATAACGGGCTAGCTTACGGTGAGGTTTATAGATAGTTTTTATGTTGTATTTGTCCAGTATCTTGCCGATCCTGTCTGTAGTGTTTTTAATGTATGGCAGTATCGCTGTTTTTTGGCGGGTCAGTTCTTCTTTCCCGTTGTTTTCTCCTGCGACGGTCTTTTCTTTCTTCTCTTCTGATTTTTTCAGTCGCCTTGACAATGAATACTGCAATGTATTCGAAACGTCGGCAAACTGTACGTGATATGCGTACAAGTACAACACGGTTCAACCCGGAAAATAAATTAAATAACAACCAATTTTTATCATTATTTCTCATTAAGTGCATCATTAAGCGAATCACGAATAGAAAAGCTTATTGGCCTCGTAAAGAACAATACATTTCATGCAAAGCCGTGTGCTTGAAAAGCTTTCAGCGGGAGTGAACACTATTGATGTGTTGTGTAGACTATTGTAATAAATGGATATTGATTTGACGGGGATTGTTTTAATGAACAAGTTCTCATATTCAGTACGATAGGTTTACCAGAATATGCACTCTTTGTCAAAAAGTCGCGCACCATGAAGGCGCTGTCAGAATCGCATGATAGTGATATTTGGTGTAAGCAAGTGATTTCATAATCAGAGCAAACTCATGGTTTATCCCGGGAAACTGAACTCTTGAAAGGAGACTCTTAATTCTCTGTGGGATCGCCTGTAGCTTGGATACATGATGTGATAGTAAACGGAATGGAGACATGCAGATTTCGTATGACATTCTGTGGCATTTTTACTGCAACCGGTCCTTAGATAGTGTAAACTACTAGGCTGCTGAATTTAGCATCCCAGCTGGTTCCAGACCTGTTCGATGGGCGATAAATCAGGTAGAAGGACACTCCATAAAAGTGTGGTAATATTGCGGAGTTATTCCTGTGATACCATTGGAGTGTGCAGCCAAGGATTTTCCTGCTGGAAAAGTATGTTGGAAGACCTGCAATGAAGAGCAACACACGCGGCCGCAGGATGTCCTGCACAAATCACTATGTTGTCAAAGTGCCTCGTACCACTGCGAGGAATGACTGACTGCTGTACCTGGTGGCACCTCATACCAGCACACTGGCAGTTAGGGTGGTGTGTCGTGCCACATCAAAGGCAGGACTCCAGACACAAACACAGCCGTCGTCAGTACAAAATGAGGACCTGTACTCCTCATTCGAGACAAACCGATTCTAGTCCGCAGCAGTCCAGACTTGCCTTTCAAGGTACAGCTTTAACGGAGACGGAGGTGAGTGGCTGTTAATGGTACGACACGTAATAGGCACAGTGAATTAACATTAGATTCAGAAAATTACGTGGAAATGATTGGGGCAGACACGAGGGCCTGTAACGATGGGGTAAGTGTGCCTGGATCGTGTACGTCGAGACAGTTTACCACCTCGTGGTTGTCGAATGATTAGACGATTTTTTTCCTGGTTGTCAGTCAAAGGCATGCTGAGACCAGCTGCTTGAACGTGCGTGCCCTCACTCATCGACTGGTTCTAACACGCCCTGACAGTCTGGTCAGAACTGTCAAGGTGAGGGGTGATTCCTCTATATGAACATCCAGCTCCTGGCATTCCATTATTTAGCCCTATGTTAAACTCTGGTAACTGGTCGATGTTTCTTCCGTTGCGTAGTAGAGTCATGCCGAAATGTTGACGAGCTCTCCACAACCGGAAGCAGCGTTTCATAACTTAAAGGAAGCCTTCCTGCATACAAGCATGTACGCACCAGCTTCTCATCATGGAGAGAAATTCACGGTACAATAGGTGGCAGCGTGTTCATTACCATTCAACTAATCATATCACTACGCCAACCATGTGGTTTTTCTGATTGAGATGTAACTGGATGCCGAGCTTTGAAGTAAAACGACGACGTCCACTTGGTGCATGATTTTCTGTTGGCCGATGCAGAAAGTAATGAAACTGTGAAAGTGGAACTCATAAGTCTGTACGATATCTTACTCACCGTCGTCTCATTAGAGCCCAAGTGGATCAACCTCGGTTACGACATGACCGTGGTAAAATGGACAGCTTGCCATGGTTAAGTTGATTATCTGTTGCATCAAGCCCGGTTTTGAAATTTTTGGCGTTTTACCACGCCTAAAACTCTACCGGTCGTGAATGAGCGATATAAACTCACATTGAGAGCATCCAAAATATCGTGATCGTATCGTTAACATTGATTTGGCACCACATTTCGTGTATCTAAAGTATCTTGGCATAGAGAAGGAGACAGGGTCAATTCGGCCTCCCCGTTTCAAAACCGATTTCGGTTTCGGTTGGAGAAGGAGACTGTGACGTCCTTGTAACAATTAATAGGTGACCTACTCGATTTCCCTACTCGTAGACATAATTCAGTTTATAAAAGAAATCCCCTAAGTTTACGAGCAATTAACTTTCAAATGTACCAAAATTTGGTGCTCTCGTTCGAACTTCCTTTTCCCAATGTAACTTAAAGAAATAAAAGTAATTAACCTTAGGAATAAGGGTCTGTAATAACAGTATGATTAAATGACTACAATCATTTTGACAAAGAGAAAAATAATACATTTTTATACAAGTGTACAAATAATTGAAATAATTCACACTCGGCCTAGAAACAAAAGACAGTTGACGGTTTCAGACAAACAAATGGCTAAATTAGAAGCATATGGCTGTCGAAATTGTCATTAGCCTTTGCATGAATACTACTTTGAATTACTTCCGAGTCATGAAATGGAGTGTCAAGAAACCTTGGTTTCGAAACCAAGGGTTAGCACTGGTGCAATAGGTTAATGACAATACCAAGGTACGAGTTTTATCCGAAAACAAATGTCTGTGCGGTTAGGGACGCTATTGGTTTCGAACCCTACTGTTGACAGCCCTGAAGATGGATGTCCTTGGTTACCAGGTGAATGCAGGGGCTGTACATTAATTAACGCCTTAAGCTAACTAACATGCATAAACCACACAAATAAAATCAAAATAAGACTTATCACTTCCTCAATATCCCATCTAGTCAATTATAAAGTAGAAGAAATAAACAGAACACACGCAATCCCGACCTATCCATATTTACAACATCACAAATATAAAATGAACACATGCCGTCAGGCTGAAATTATACTAAAGAAAATCCCTAAGCTAAGCCTCACTAGTACTAATCGTAATTCATAAAACATGCCATTTAAACTTAATACATGCGTCTTATCTTGGCAACTTCCAGGACATCTGTAGCGGCTCACAATCCCACCACTACGGGAATCTACTCCAAGTTCATCAGGATTTTAACACGTGGATCCAATCTTCTTTCTTCTATAGGCGATGCCATCTTCTTGAAGTTAGTTCCAGCATAACAGTTATACACACGATTCTGGTCAGTATTTCTTCACCGCTCTCTGTGCACGGTGCACCGAACAAACCACCTGTCAGCTGTAACTACAAGCCAACGTGAATGAAATCACACCAACCACACGTTCACAGTATGCAGTAAATATTAATGGTTTACACACAGTCACTTGAGCGGCTCCCGGATCATACGAATAGTCTCTCGCGAAACGCGACCGACCCAAAAGTACAACACGGATGAGCGTCTCTCACTCGATTACCAGCCTGCGGCTGAAATTACAGTCTGTTCCTTTAATACAAGAACTTGTGACATAGTGCACTTGGCTAATTATGACTTCTCGCAGGTTACATAACACTGTTCACAAAAAGAAATTCACTGTCTTGGGTCGGTACGACCGTACAAAGTTAGACTCCTGCCCACGTAGCAGCAATTACGCTACCCGCGTACCCTGAATTATGTCACTGATGCTCACTACTTGACCGCACACACAGAAAGAAGCACGGAGCGATGCTCACTTCATGACAACACACAGAGAAAAGAGAAAGCTCCCAACAGGTAGTGCGCTTAAGTATCTAAGCAGACGTCGTTATGGCTAGGGATTCCCCTGGAGATTCAAATGCTCAGCCAATCAGAGCTATTGTTACACACAATGTCTTCGTAATTTACTGAAATTAATATCAGACCCACTCATGATAACCAAATTACGGCTCAGAAAATTGTTATAATTTATTCCTTAATATTTCTCGCTCTCAGACCTGTGGAAAACCCCCAAATAACAGATCTGACCTCTTTTTATGGCTGAACACCCCACACATATAACAATGTTGGTCATCCTGAAATTTTAAATCTGCGCGGTGCAGAATTCATAGTAGCCACGCCCTTGCTTTCTAATTGGCTGAACACACCTCGTGGCCTAACGATCTCCACACGTGCTGGGCTGTGCTGACTCTTGGTAAAACTGAACGTTTCCCGGTCACTAGCAAGCTTCGCGAAGTATCCAGCGACATTATGTCTCCTGGACATCCGGTCTCAACTGTACTGTAATCTGCTACTCTTTTAATGCCTGACTGCAGTCCACGATTATTATACTATTTGATATGCCAAAAATCTGATTTAATATCACACCTGGGCCGTCAGGGTACGGCGCAGTAAGAATTAAAAATTTTACTCTTCCAAATATTTTAATTCGGTGAATGCTCTTTTAAGTTAACGAAGTAGAGGACCAAAGCTAGTATTTCATATAATGTATATTATTGTAATAATAATAACAATAATAATAATAAAAATAATAAACATAATAATGCCGGGTGGAGTGACCCCGACGGTAGAAGTGCTTGCCTTCTGACACCAGCTAACTTGGGTGGTTTGATACAGGCTCAGACCAAAAGACCTCCCTGTGTCGGTGCGACCTAAAGCAATTCTCTTAAATTCTAATTTATTACTTCGGATTGAGTACATTAAACTTTCTAAGTTATAGTGTGCAGTAAAAATCAACCTTAAAATGAAAAACCATATTCAGAGGTTAATCAAGCACTCTTTATACAATTACATTGTATATTCACTTTAATAATCTTATTAAGATAAAGATACCTTTCAAGATACACAGCTTGCATAAATGGCTTATGAGATACCAACGTTTTAATGAAAGCCCAGGAATGGATTAAAAGACGCATGGGGAGAAAGGCAGGCTACACTGAACTACGTTCAGAACATTCATCGAGAGAAAAAGCAATCTATGTCGTCTACAAGTATATTCGATAGGGCAAATCTCTTAAATTCAAAATTGCTCCATTGTGAGGCTAAGGTGGGTGGCTAGTAGCCCAAGAAAAGAAACACCCATTAATGCCTTGGCGTATCAAGAAGTATAGTTCCCAACCAGATTGACTGCAGATACTGTGCTTATACGTGGTCAGCGTGATATTATCCTCAGCTTGGCGTCCTTGACCAGGTCCGATGACTCTCGAATTAGACAGCTACTCGCTGGTCTGATGAAGCTGCGTCCTTTCCGTAATTAAGAGCCAGGCACGCTACCCGCACACCAATAGTAAAAAAACCGAAAGCTCGATAATATCCTTCACTGACACCTAAAATCGCGTTAATAACTCCCGCCCCACGTTTAAATGGTGCACAGAACGAGACGATGATGGTACACGCCACTGATTTATTACCACACCGCACGGCTCATAATACGAATATACATCACTTCTTGACAAGTCATTTTTTCTAACATATGAGCAACCCTTTAACGAATTATAAAGTTAAAAATGGTGGCGGTTTTCATTTTCGTTGTTAATTGTGTAGTGATCTAGGTTTAATGCACATACTATCAACATACGTGCAATTTAATACATCTTCACCCATTTCCTTTCCATTTCATTTGGAACCTAAACAATATAAATATTTTGAGTTAATATTCTGAAGGTGAAATTCTGAATTTGATTGGGATCAGACACAGGGAACGAAGAATTATCTACAATATGTATAAACATCATTCTGCAGTTATAACAAAAAGAAGCCTTGCAAAAGAATCAGCAATCCAGCAAGGAGTGAGGCAAGGCTGCAGTTTGTTCCTCCTTTTACATTGTTTACAATAGAACACACAGTAAAAGAAATCGAAGAGAAATTTGGAAAGGGAATCACAATCCGAGGGAAAGGAAATCAAAACCTTGAGATTTGCCGATGATATCGTTAGTTTATCTGGGACTGCAGAAGATCTCGAGAAGTTGATGAATGGCACGGATGAAGTCTTGGGTAAGGAGTACAAGATGAAAATAAATAAAACCAAAACAAAAGTAATGGAGTGTAGTTGAACAGAGGCAGGTGATACAGGTAATATTATGTTAGGAAATGAACTCTTAAAGGAAGTAGATGACTATTTTTACTTGGGTAGAAAAATAACTAATTATTGCAGATGTAAGGAGGACATAAAATGAAGACTAGCACAAGCAAGGAAGAGCTTTCTTAAGAAAAGAAATTTTCTCACTTCAATCATTGATATAGGAATTAGAAAGATGTTTCTAAAGACTTTCATCTGGAGCGTGGCATTGTATGAAAGTGAGACACGGACGATAATCACCTCGGAAAGAAAGGGAGTAGAAGCTTTTGAAGTGTTACAGAAGAATGCTGAAGGTGAGTTGGATAGATCGTATCACGAATGATGAGATACTGAATCAAATTGGTGAGAGGAGATCGATTTGGCTAAATTTGACGAGATGAAGAGATAGAATGGTAGGACACATCTTACGGCACCCAGGACTTGTGCAATTGGTTTTTGAAGGAAGTGAAGGCGGTAAGAACAGTAGGGGTAGACCAAGGTATGAATATGACATGTACATTAGAGCAGATGGAGGATGCAATAGTTACGTAGAAATGAAAAGTTTAGCAGAGGATAGAGTGGCATGGAGAGCTGCATAAAACCAGTCCATGGTCTGATGACTCATGCAACAACATTGTGATGTGAAGATTAGTTCTCCTTGCAACCTTGTTTCCCAGGGTCTCATAACCTGGGGGATGAGTGGTACAGTGTAATATCTACTTTCGGTCATCAGTGTCAACAGGATCCTTCACAGATTGTCCATGACTCAAGCAACACAACCTACTTTGTCCTCAGATTTGTTTCCTCATTCAAGCATCGCATGACGTGTGCGTGCCATAAGAGTTTCAGAATAGTTATCGGAGTGGTATTTATTATATTGTGCTCTTGCTGCTACCTTAAGTAGAAAAAATGAGAACATTCGGACGTGTCCTGTGCCTAGATTAAAAATACGTCTGGTTGGTAGATAAAATAAATTATGTTGCAATAAAATAAAATCAATGTATTCATAAATTCACATCTTATTGGCCATTGTATCTAACTGAGATCATGTACATAATCTCTACGTTACCACAATTAATGAGTCGCAACCCATAATAAATCGTAAACAAAGTGGAGTGATATAAAGTTTTTCTGTATGTTTCTAATAAATATTTTACATCAGCGAATAAATTAAAGTTCAATTATTACTTTATATTCGACTTCTAATAACCAAATAGAAAATATCCAAACACGAATGCCATAAACCTCCATTGAAATTGCAAAAGTGATCCAAACATAACACAACAATTAATTTAACTTTACCACTGGCATTACGAATATGAAATATTTATCCTTTAATTCTTAAGCTTTGAGATTAAACTTGCGTCCTGTTACCATGCTAAGGTTTGTCAAGTCAAAGAAATAAATGAATTTGACATCCATTCATAAATAAGAAGATTTGCTTCCTTGATGCAAAATTATTCTCTCTCAATTCCTCCCCTTGAAAATTTACAGCGTTGGAAGAAACCAGCAACGTGTACAAATATCACAGGAAAGACGATTTAACAACTTCAAATACAAAATAAATTTTGAAACGAATCCTGTCGGCAAACACAACCACTACATGCTGTAAGAGAAATAATAATATATCACGAGTATCACTCAAATACGACAGCAATCAATGAAAACTTAGGCTAGAAAACTACATCCACACCGCTGAACACATGTTAGGATAATTTATCATAATTCATTCTTTGCATTACTATTACTATATTGTAAACAATCGCAAAAATGTAATAACATTCATGAATTAAATGATACAGTATCTTCGATTATATATTAAAGGATTGTAAGAAATAAATATCGGGAAATTGTGACTGAATAAGATGACTATTGGCACGTATCTGGACTATTAAAATCAGCATATGGTTTAGACATCATAATAAACCTTACGAAAAACATCAGTCTCGATGAAGTGCTGACGACAACGCACACAAGGAACATTGTATACATTTTAATAAGAAGACTTACTCCGATTTGCTAATTTGAAGCTAAATATCTCCCAAAGCAGCCTGGAGACAAAAACTTCGCGAATGTGCTCATATTGGACATGAGGAAAATACCAAGTCTTCAATCCCATTATACAGAAAATATGAAAAAAGGCTCCTGAGTGACAAATACTGCCTTCAAACAGTGTATCATCAACGCTGGACTTGAGATTTGGCAAACATTAATGCACATATTCGCATCCTAAAAATCATCTCCACCACCACACACCATGAGAAAATATACTGAACGATGTCAATCAAAACACACACTGTGAGTCACAAAGGAAAATTACTCTCAAATAATAATAATAATAATAATAATAATAATAATAATAATAATAATAATAATAATAATAATAATAATAATAATAATAATAATAATAATAATAAATTTCATCGGCACGTGTTCCATTTAAATAGTGAGTATTATTACTATATACCATAATCATACCAAATACACGTGAGGTATACTGAGATGGCATTTACCAGATCATACCATGAGGTATCCTGCAATTTGAAGGTCTAACAGAAATTTATTAAATCAAGAGTAGAACAATATCTCAAATAAAGGAGTAGTCGCGTATCCTAGGTTACTTCCTAATTTTATGATGGATGTTCAGAAATTCTAAAATTATTTATCATCATCATAATCATCACATCATCACCATCACCATCATCATCATCATCATCATCATCATCATCATATCATCATCATCATCATCATCATCAGTATGATGCCCTGATATACAACTATATGTCGTTTTGAATGCAATATCTGTTATTGTAATCTCGCTGAAAACACACATGGATCTGCTGAAATAATGGAGATAAATTACGAAATAAAGTCGAAATACTATTGTACTAACCTACATTTCTTTATAATGTCTAATTTTATAAAATACAAATTAAAATTTGATTAAATATTCAGCTTGTCTTAGAATGTCTCCTGGAGTTTCCCTCCTGGGCTAGATGTTATAGTTGGTTGTCTCTTCATTTCAGCTACGTAGCATATGTTTGTACGGCCATTATGAGTATTTTAGCGTTCATGTTGGAATCCATGTCAAATACAAGCAATACCTCGTCGAATTACCACAAATATCCTCTTCCTTCTTCAAGATGCTGATGTGATGTTAATGAAATCTGTCACTAGTTCATATGAATTAGAATAAAATCATGGGACTTGATAGTATTACGATAATATGTAATGTTTACGTAGGTGTTACGCTCAGAGTAGCAAGTGACTGGTGATAAGCCACAACGTTGTATCCAGTTTCACATTGATTTGTGTGATGTATGACCCGGTGATTCAGCTTCCACTTCCTCAATCACATCTCGATAACACATGTTAAATATGTTTATTCACTCATAAAATTTGAGACGCTGAATTTAAAAAGAATAACTATTACTTGCTCTGCTGTTATTTAAATATGCTATATGCACTAAGATGGTACCATGTAGATGGGACAATGGTGTTTGTTTACTCACGCATCTCCACTTATAGAAAAATAACCTTCCTTCCCCGTTCTAACACAGCTGATGGGTAAAAAATCTAGGCTCGTTTAATACATTGAATGTGGCGTTGGAGAAACATTCATAAAACCTGGTTATGAAGCCTCTCACTTGACCGCTTTGTATGGGCGCAGACAGGTAGCCGTCAAAATATAACACTCGTTCTAGAGAAGGTTAAAGGTATTACCATACGTATGAAAATGGGTACAATATACTGGGGTAAGAATAAGGTACGAGCAGAGTTTTCTCACACGTAGAAGACGGAGTATTTTGTATGGATGTGGAAAGCTATAGTTCCATTTGAAAACTCATTTTTACAACACTACTTAGTGCATTACCCCCCTCCCCAAGCATACCACATGGAGCCCTTTCTTACACGCAATGTTGAAAATGCCCTTAATTAGCATTGATACATGCAACCCACGTAACCTTGCCGCGGAGGGGAGGCTTGTGCGTCCCGATGAAGCAGGTAGCCGAGCCGTAGGTGCAACCTTATCAGATGGGTACCTATCGAGAGACCGGACTAAGGAATGGTTCATCGAAAGTGGGGCAGCAGCCTTTGGGAAGTTCCAAGGGTGGCAGTGTGGATGATTGACTGATATAGCCTTGTAATAATACTTAACAAGCGTTGGCTGTGTTGATATTGCTACACGGCTGAAAACAACGGTAAACTACAGCTGTAACTAACTCCCGAGAACATGCGGCTCCTTTGTATGAATTATGTATATGATGGCTTCCTCCCGGGTAAAATATTCCGGAGGTAAAAAAAAATCTCCCATTCGGATCGTCGGGTGGGGACCACTCGAGAGGTGGAAATCATCAGGAAGATGGGTACTTACATTCTGATAGTCGGAGCGTGGACGTTAGAAGTTTGAATCGTTGTGGTAGGTTAGAGAATCTGAAAAGGTAGATAGGTAGACTAAACGTAGACGTAGTTGGTATAAGTGGAGTAAGTTGGCAGGAAGAGCAGGATATTTGGTCATGTGACTACAGAATTATCAACACAAAATCAAACAGGAGAAATGCAGGACTTGGTTTAATAATGAATAAGAAAATATGGCAGCGAGTAAGCTCCTACGACCAGCGTAGTGAAAGAATTATTGTTGTCAAGATGGACAACAAAACAATGGCCACCACAATAGTGCAGATATATGCTACTAGAAATAGAAAGAATATATGAAGAGATAGAAGATTTAATACAATATATAAAGGGTGTCGAGAATCTAATTGTGATGGGAGATTGGAATGCATTGGTAGGTTATAGAAGAGAAGGTAATAGAGTAGATAATTCGAATCGGGACAGAGAAATGAAAGAGGAAATCGTCTGGTTGAATTCTGCACCGATTATAATTAGTCCTTGCTAATATTTGGTTAAAACACCAAAAACGACGGCTGTATACGTGGACGAGACCTAGATACACAGGATGGTATCAAGTAGACCTCATTATGACTATGCAGAGATCCAGAAACCAGGTGTTGGACTACAAAACGTTCCCATAGCAAACGTGGACTCTGGCCACAACTTGTTGGTCATGAAATGCCATCTGAAGTTGCTGTTTTTTTGGTTTTTTTTGGTAGGGGCCTTACGTCGCGCCGACACAGATAGGTCTTATGGCGACGATGGGGTAGGAAAGGCCTAGGAGTTGGAAGGAAGCGGCCGTGGCCTTATTTAAGGTACAGCCCCAGCATTTGCCTGGTGTGAAAATGGAAAACCACGGAAAACCATCTTCAGAGCTGCCGATAGTGGGATTCGAACCTACTATCTCCCGGATGCAAGCTCACAGCCGCGCGCCTCCATCTGAAGTTGAAGAAACTGAAGAAAGTAAGGAATGAAAGGAGGTGGAATCTAGACAAGTTGAAGGAAAAGAGTGTGAGGGAGTGTTTCAAGGAACATGTTGCACAAGGTCAATGAAAAGGCTGAAGGAAACACAATATAAGAAGAATGGACAATCTTGAAGAATGAGGTCTCTAGGGCTGCTGAAGGATGTTAGGAAGAAAGGAATTATCAACTAAGGATTAGTGGATAACTCGGGAGATACTAGACCTGATTGATGAACGACGGAAGTACAAGAAAGCAAGAAATGAAGAGGGCAGAAAGAAATACAGGCGATTAAAGAATGAAGTAGATAGAAAGTGCAGGACCGCTAAGGCAGAATAGCTGAAGGAGAATTGCAAGGGTGTTGAAGGTGGTATGGTCTTAGGAAAGGTAGATGCTCCTTGCAGGAAAATCAAGGAAACCTTTGAAGAAACGAAAACTAGGGGTATGCATATTAAGAGCTCAGATGTACAACCACTTCCAGGGAAGGAAAGCAAGGCAGAAAAATGACAAGAACGTATCCAACAGTTTTATCAAGGTAAAGACGTAGATGATATGATTCTGAATATGATTGCTGTTGTTGCTGATGAAATGGGAGACCAAATTTTGAGGCCCAAATTTGACATACCTTTGAGAGACCGGAATACGAACAAGGCACGTGGAATTGAAACATTCACTCTGAAGTAATTACTGCCTTAAGAGCAACCAGCATGGCGAGGTTACCCATCTAGTGTGTAAGATGTACTAGACAGCAGAAGTGCCATGAGATTTTTGGCAGAATATTGTTATGCCTATTCCCAAGAAAGTCGGTGCTGACATGTGTGAAAACTACGGCACCATTACTTCAGTATCTAACGCCTGCAAAATTTTAGCAGGTATTATTTACAGAAGAATGAAAAGACAAGTTGATACTGACTGAGTTGTGAGAAAATTAATTTGGTTTCAGAAGATGTGTTGGAAAACGTTAAGCAATCCTGACTTTACGCCTGATCTTAGAATCGAGTTAAGAAGGACAAAATCACATACATGGTTCGTAGATTATGAAAAGGCATTTGATAATGTTGATTGGACTGATTCTGAAGGTGATCGGTATAGGTACCGAGAACGAAGAATGATCTACTATTTGTATAAAAATCAGTCTGCAGTGATCAGTATCGAGGGCATTGAAAAAGAGGCAGCAATCCAGAAAGGAGTGAGGCAAGTTTGCAGTTTGTCCCCCACCTTTTCAATGTTTATATATAACAGGAATTCAAGGAAATAGAAAAGAAATTTGGAAAGGGAATCACAATCAAAGAAGAGGAAATGAAGAAAACTGAGATTTACTGATGTTGTTATTTTACCTGAGTCTGCAGAAGATCTGGAAAAATTGCTGAATGGTATAGACAGAGTCTTGGGTAAGGAGTACAAGATGAAAATAAATAAAGTCCAAAACAAAATTTTGTGGAGTGCAGTCGAACGAATTCAGAGGTTGCAGGAAAATGCTTGAGAAGGAAATGAAGTCTTAAAGGAAGAAGATGAATATTGCCACTTGGGTAGTAAAATAACTAATGATGGCGGATGTAAGGAGGACATAACACAAGCAAAGAAATTCTTTATTAAGGAAAGGTATTTCCTGACCTCGAATATGGATATAGGAATTAGAAACGTATTTTTGAATAATTTTGTTTGGAGGTTGACATTGTGTGGAAGTGTATAATGGATGATAACTAGCTCATAAAGAAAGAGGATAGAAGCTTTTGAGTGTGGTATTACAGAAGAATGCTGAAGCTGAGATGAATAGGTCGAATCACGAATGAAGAGATAGTGAATCGAATTGGTGAAAGGAGATCGATTTTTGCTAAATTTGACCAGAAGGAGAGATGGAATGATAGGACACATCCTAAGACACCCAGGACTCGTGCATTTGATATCTGGGGGAAGAGCAGGCGGTAAGAACAGTAGGGGTAGACCAAGGTATGAATATGACAAGCCGATTAGAGCAGAGGTAGGATGAAGCAGTTACTTAGAAACAAAAATGTTAGCATCAAACCAAACTGTGGACTGATGACTTAAAAAACAACATGAATCAGTCCCTCATCGCATTGAATCTCACATGTGTCGATGTACCCTTGATGCACGTATCTATGCTAACATTTCATGTAGGAAATACGAGGGGCGTACTATATTGTTTTACACTTTATATTTTGCACGTTCAGGTATGGTTCACATTTTACATTTCATTTTGAAGGTTGTGACGTGTAACTAGTGTCTCGTTCCAACGTTTGTTTGAAGCACACGCACAGGGGACAACGAATGCACTCTTCATAGTAAGATATCATCAATCAGTCAATCATCAATCACTACTGATCTGCATTTAGGGCAGTAGCCCAGGTGGCAGATTCCCTATCTGTTGTTTCCCTAGCCTTTTCTTAAATGATTGCGAAGAAATTGGAAATTTATTGAACATCTGACTAGGTAAGTTATTCCAATCTCTAACTCCCCTTCCTATAAATGAATATTTGCCCAATTTGCCCTCTTGAATTCCAACTTTATCTTCATATTGTGATCTTTCCCACTTTTAAAGACACCACTCAGACATATTCGTCTACTGATGTCCTCCCACGCCATCTCTCCACTGACAGCTCGGAACATACCACTTAGTCGCGCAGTTCGTCTCCTTTCTCCCATGTATTCCCAGCCCAAACTTTGAAACATTTTTGTAACGCTGCTTTTTTGTCGAAAATCGCACTGAATAAATCGAGCTGCTTTTCTTTGGATTTTTTCCAGTTCCTGAATCGAGTTGTCCTGGTGAGGGTCCCATACACTGGAACCATACTCTAGTTGGGGCCTCACAAGAGACAAATATGCCATCTCCTTTACATGCTTACTACAACCCCTAAACACCCTCATAACCATGTGCAGGGATCTGTACCCTTTATTTACAATCATATTTATGTGATAACCCCAATGGATATCTTTCCTTATATTAAAAAAATTGTTATTTACTATGATCTCCAAAGGGAACGTTCACGCCATCAACGCATTAATTAAATCTGAGAGGACTTTTCCTATTTGTGAAACTCACAACCTGACCTTTATCCCCTTTTATCATCATACCATTGTCTACTGTCCATGTCACAACATTATCGAGGTCATTTTGCAGCTGCTCACAATCCTGTAACTTTATTAATCTGTACAGAATAACATCATCTGTAAAAAGCCTTATATCTGATTCCACTTCTTTACACATATCATTGATATGTATAAAAAAACATAAAGGTACAATAATACTGCCTTGAGGTATTCCCCTCTTAATTATTACAGGGACAGATAAAGCTTCGCCTACCCTAATTCTCTGAGGTCTATATTCTAGAAACAGAGCCACCCATTCAGTCACTCTTTTGTCAAGTCCAATTGCACTTATTTTTTCCGTAGTCTCCCATGATATACCCTATCAAATGCCTTAGAAATTTCAATCGCGATACAGTCCAATTGACCTCCTGAATCCAGGATATCTGCAATACCTTGCTGGAATCTTACAAGTTAGGCTTCAATGGAATAACCTTTCCTAAACCCAAACTGCCTTGTATCAAACCAGTTATTAATTTTGCAAACATATCTTATATACTCAGAAAGAATGCTTTCCCAAAGCTTACATACAATGCATGTCAAACTGACTGGCCTGTAATTTTTAGCTTTACGTCTATCACCATTTCTTTTATATACCGGGGCTACTATAGTAACTTTCCATTCATTTGTTAAAGTTCCTTCATGCAAACAATAATCAAACAAGTACTTCAGATATGGTAATATATCCCAAACCATTGTCTTTATTATGTCCCCCGAAACCTTGTTAATTCCAGCTGCTTTTCTAGTTTTCAAATTTGTATATTACTGTAAATGTCATTGCTGTCATAGGTAAATTTTAATACTGCTTTAGTAATAGTCACCTCCTCTATCTGAATATTATCCTAGTAACCAAAAATCTTTACATACTGCTGACCGAATACTTCAGACTTTTGAAGATCCTCGCATACACACTCCCGTTGTTTGTTAATGATTCCTGGAATGTCCTTCCTGGAACCTCTTTCCGTCTTCAAGTACCTATACATACTCTTCAATTTGTCACTAAAATTTGTATGGCCGCAAATTATGCTTGCCATCATGTTATCTTTAGCTGACTTCTTTGCTAGAATCAATTTCTTAGTATGTTCCTTCAATTTCTCGTTACTTCCACAGCCATTTCTAATTCTAGTTCTTTCAACCAGCACCTCCTTCTTAGTCTCTGTAATTCCCTGTTATAATGTAGTGGATCATTACCATTCCTTACCACATTTAAATGTACAAACTTATTTTCACATTCCTCAACAATTGGTTTAAACCCATCCCAGGCTCTGCTTACATTTTTATTTACCGTTTTCCACCGTTCAAACTTACTTATTAAAATCTCCCTCATACCTGTTTTATCAGCCATATGGTACTGCGTAATAGTCCTAATTTTAATGTCTTCCTTCCTTTCATATGCTCTATTGGTGAAAAACATCTAATTCCCTCCATGGGATTTTAGAATTTTCCATTATTTTTAATTACCAAAAAACAGCTTCGTGATCACTAATACAATCTATTACTTCGGTTTCTATATAGAGATCATCTGGTTTTACCAGCAATACATCCAGTATATTCTTCTTTCTAGTTGGTTACATCACTTTCTGAATCAGGTGCCCTTCCCATATTAACTTATTTGCCATTTGTTGTTCATGCTTCCTGTCGTTCGCATTACCTTCCCAATTGACAGTTGGTAAATTTAGATCACCCGCTACAATAACGTTCCTTTCCTTATCGTTTCCCACATAGCTGATTATCTTATCAAATAATTCTGAATCAGCATCTGCGCTACCCTTTCCTGGTCCGTGCACTCCAAAGACATCAAGTTACCTATTATCTCTGGAGATGAGCCTTACCCCCAGAATTTTGTGTTTGTCATCTTTAACTTTCTCGTAGTTTACAAATTCTTCTTTCTCCAGAATGAATACTGCCCCTCCTACCATTCCTATCCTATCTCTAAGATACACCCTCCATTTCCGTGAGAAAATTTCTGCACCCCTTATATAATTTTTCAGCCATGATTCAACTCCTATTACAATACCTGGTAAGTATATATCTATTAAATTACTTAATTTTATTCCTTTCTTTACAATACTTCTACAGTTGAGCACTAACTGTTCTATGTCATCCCTACTTGATTTCCAGTTCCCTCTTCCCTTAACACCGCTCTCTAGGCCATAATGTTTCCCTGAATGTACCTCCCTATAACCCTTCTAAACAATTTTCCTAACTTATATGTACCACTGCGGTTTAAGTGAAGACCATCTGAGCGCAGATCGCTATCTCCTACACACCCATTAGGATCTAGAAATTTCACTCACAGTTTCCCACATACCCACTCCATATTCTCACTTAAATCCCCAACCACCTTCCAGTCAGTATCCCTCCTACACAGTATTCCACTGATAACAATCTCCGCTTTCTTAAACTTCACCCATGTTGCAATTACCATGTCCCACACATCCCCAACTTTGTTGGTACTTATACCTGCTTGTCCTACGTTGTTAGTACCAACGTGAAACACTACCACCTTCTCCTTTCCTTCCTCCTTCTCTTCTATTTTCCTCAACATCTGCCTTAACCTAATTCCTGGATAACACTCTACCCTATTGACCTTTCCTCCACACACTTTCCAGGCATGTCTAATGATAGAATCCCCCATGACGAGAGCCTCAACCCTACCCACCTCATTTCATCCCCTCCCTACCTGGTCAGTCCTATCTTTCCTGACAGCTGCAGAAGCTACTTCCTCCTCCCTTTTCTCAATCCCATGACCGTGTTCCACCTGTCTTTTCCTAACCACTACTCCATATTTCCCTTTCCTACCTCTTCCCTTTCTCCTACTTCCACACTTCTCGGCACAGTTCCCTGTTCCTCATCTTCGCTCGGTTGTTCTATCTGCAGTGACTCGTACAGATTTCTCGCAGACACCTGTCCTGAATTCTGATCCTGAATGGAGCCCTTAGCCTGCAATCTCATTCCTCTTAAAACATTAGACCACCTGTCTTCTACAATTCCCCCCTTTCCTTCCCATCCCTCTATTACACCTACTGTATCGTGTATATTGTTTGAGGGAGGCCTACTTTCCTTCCTGTCCTCTGAGAGAATCCTAATTATCTCCCTCAAGCTCTCCAACTCCTCCCTCATATTTCTTAATGCCTGACCACACCCACAATTCCTACACTCGCACTCCTTAGCCATTCTTTACTAAATAATGAAAAGAAATATAAGATAAAATAAGATAAGATAGAAAAGATTAAATAACATAAGATATTAATAAGATGCCTTATTCTGTGCGAAATAAAAATGAGAGGAAAGAAATATTGTCTAGGTTAGTTCACAAAGATCATACGACAGTAAGTTAATATAGGCTATTACTACAATACTACTTTATTGTAGGAATTTTCTTTTATTTCTACAACACGCTAACAGGATGAAAATTGCTGTTAATGACTGGAAACAGAGAATAATACACAAGAATTACACAATTCTTAGCTGCAGTTAAGTCTACCCTAATTACAACAACAGAATTCTAGTAAGAGTGTTACTAAAGATATCACAGAGACGGTACTATACTACACAAATATTTCACAGTTATAGAATATAATAGAATTTCAATAAATTTAAACCAAGTTCAGACGTATCCTAGCTTATTAATAAGCACAAATAAATGAAAATTCCAACTGGGCATAAATTAGATATTCGCAAGAACAACAGGTAGGTACTCAAGGATTACCAACAAAGTTAAACACGTAGACAGATTAATATTAGTACTACTTTGTCCTCCTATGCTGTAATAGAAACGAAATGTGCCGTTTGCACAAAATAAGCACGAATATAACAGGCAGGATAGTATCTAATATATGGTACCGTATCTACACTACAATTCTCAACTGAAATGTGGTTATGTGATCTTTACAGATGGTGGATTGCTATTATTTTCCCTATTCCGCGGGACGGAGAATAAAAGTGTCCTTAAATGCTGAAAAATATAAGGTTGTTTACAATAATTTCTGAAAAGTATTTTTGTCTAAAGAACGCCAGGGACTTGAATTGCAATTATTAGAATGTAAAAAATTGATTATTTGCTAACCGCTCATAAATACTAAAATGTCGGTTATGTGAAATATGAATTACGGATACTTTAACTGCCTACTCAGAACTACAAATGATCGGAATACAAGAATCAGCTGATTCTTATTTATCTCTTTGTTCACGACTGTAGCCAACAATGCCAAATATTTGAATACGAATTGCGACAATAATCAATAACAATTACGACTGTTAACTATTTTACCAGTGAAATACTGTCGATTGTGTTGAAATCCTTTCTTTATACAAAATTTACGACAGTATCGCGTTGTTTAAAGAAGTTATTACCTTCGTGATAGGTGGTACCGTTGAACTGCTATTTGAAATAACCTGTCAATTGCCTGCGCTAATAGACTATAACCGCTTCCGAAGTTACGACTCTTTTTATTATCGCGTCTTTGTAAGTATTTTATTAACAAACCCATTGATATTTTAATAATACTATTAAAAAGAAAGATATATTTCTTCTTTCACTCATTCCTAAATTACAGGCTGTAATCTAGCGAACGCCTACGGAACTACTCAGTGTGTAAACAGTAAATAAATACCACTAATCGCAGATTACTACATACAAACACTAAACACAATTATTTGTGGAGCTAAATGTTTCACACACACAAAACTTGTTAAATTTCTACAATTATTAACGCCGTTTCTTAATAATACTGTCAGCGTAGGAGCACACAACATGGAATGCAACCGTCAGGGACAGCGCTGTACTACTTGGTTCCTATGGAAAGGAGGCGTACCACTGCATAAATTCATCGGCGCTTGGTGGCAGTCTGTGGAGAACATGCGCCGTCATGGAATACAGTTTAAAGCATGGCAGAAGTTTAGAAAACAGGGCGCACGTCGGTGGACAAGAGAACCAGTTCTGGACGGAATGTAGCGGTGTTAACACAAGCCAAAATTTCCTGGGTCGAACTAGCCATCGAAGGAAACAAATGCATCACATTTACGGAAATGGAGGCACCCAAGGGAATTAGCCGTCACACCATGCAGCGGATCGTGCACGGCCACTTACAGTTGGGAAAGGTGTCATCAACATCTGTGCCTAGACTCTTGTCTGCAGACGAAAAGCAGAGGCCCGTGGACGTGTGCAGAGATCTTCTGCAACGCCATGATCATGATCCAGCGGACTTCATGGCTAGGATTGTGACTGGTGATGAGACATGGCTCCAATACCAAGAGCCCTGCTTTCCAATCTTCCACCCAGTTGTAAACTGTTTTCCGTGACGGCGCATGTTCTCCATAGACTGCCACCAAGTGTCGATGAACTTTTGCAGTGATCAAGCCTTCCTTACGTAGGAACCAAGATACCGCTGTTCCAGACGGTTGCTTTCCGTGTTGTCTGCTCCTACGCTGACAGAGTTGTTATGAAATGGCTACCACGAGTGAACTCGTTGGCTCCTTAGCGTGTGCTGCTACCAAACGGTGGAACAAGATACTAGTTATACGTCACCATCTTCAAAAGTGAAATGTGAACCATACCTGGATGTACAAAAAATAAAGTGTAAGACAATGTAGTACCCCCTCGTAGTTTCATGTGGTACGTTCTGCTCCTGTGTATTTCCCATGATTAATGTACTACATGGTATTGTTAAAGATCAGTTTTAACATGGAAATAAACCCTTTCCTGACCCACGTGTGAGGAATGTGTCCTGAAAGTTTGAGCTGTACCCGCTCACGCATATACATCTTCGTCAATAGACTTCTCTGCTTTTTAAGTTCAGTTTGCAGGATTCTACACTCTAAGCATGTCCGTCACTATCAACTGAGTCAAACCTTTGCTTCCTAGTCTCTGTTCATTTTCCTTTCCATGATCGAGTACGTAACTTTCCTAAAAAAGCTAACCTTATCAGCAAAGGCACAGAAGTATTCTGCTCTAACATCTATTAGACCTCTTGCATCCCTGTGTTATTAGAATGCACGTTTTCCACACAGCCCAAATCACCAGTATAAGTAAAACCATTTACTGCATTGTAACCTATCTAAGTCCTTCCCTGCTGTTTTGTATGACCTATTTTAGTGACGACAAATAAACGTAACCAATTACAGACTTTTCTAACCCCTCTAGGTACTTCGGACCCAAACTTCATTGTGTCATACATTCCTTCTGCACCATGGCCAACATGACCTTGGACTGCCTGTAATAATCTTGATAACACAGATTCTCAATAATCCAACATATTTTCTCTGACTACTATATTTCAATTCTTGAGATATCTTTTTCAAAGTACAAGTAGGCATACATCGCTATATTGTACAATGTCACCTAACTTCCAGTTACTAAACAACAATATCGATGAGGGGCGGGGTAATTGGAATAATTTCCTAGGACATCATCAGTACTATTCCAGTAATGAAGAAAGTAATTCCTGGTAATGAATGAAAAAGCCAGGTCTTGATGGAAAGACTAAATTCAAGTCACATTATGATAACTTTAACTGTCTAGCCCCTGTCTGAGTTGTCAGTGTCCCGCCGGTCTTTAGTCCTTCGCGAACCTGGTTCGATTCCCTGCTAGGTAAGGGATTACTTCCCTTGGCTCACATACTGGTTCACGTTCATACGTAGCACTATCGCCCACCACATTAACATGTAATTTTCCATACACAGCAGACCCAACCCCACTCATCGGAGAGTCTGCCTTACAAGTATAATAACCACCAGACCAAATCGAATCCCAGGCCGCTATAGCCCAGGGCCTTGGGCTACGAAGGGACATCTGTTCAACCCGAAGACCAGCAGATTACGAGGTGACTCGTGTTCAGCGCGAAGCATCCTCTCTCCTGTTATTCTTGTCTTTCTAGCCCGTGGCCGCTATCTCACTGTCAGTTGTTACCACGTTGGCTATGTGGACATTAAATCAGCCTACAGATCTTGGTAAAATCCGTCATCTGGCCAGGATTCGCACTCAGGGCCTCTCGGTTAGAGGCTGGCTACGAAACTGTAGATTGCAGGGCTGGCTGTAATATCAAAACAAAGTATAAAGAAAATGATCTCCGGCTAGTACTCAGAGTGACGCCGGGAGTAACCAGACGGGCTGAGAGTTGCTAAATGACGCGCCCGCTGGTAGGTTGTCACAGTACCTGCAGCCATGCTGCCCGCAGTACATCCCGGAGAAGCTGGAAGAAGCGTAGGGGAGGAGCCGTGCAACGAACGTGATGATGGATGTGTTCGCACAGTAGTTCAGTTTCTTTCAAATCTAAGGTATCAAAGGGACAGGGAAGTATTTAGAAATCTCGGTCATGTCGTGTATCATGTGCCATGTGCATATTATGACTGAAATATACCATTCGTCGAGGTAGTGTGTGTGCTTTCGTCAGATACAAGGATATATTCATAATCAAATTGACCGAAAGTGGTCCAGGAAGATACCAGGAAATCCGTAATGGTGCCGCAACCTCTGTGTATTCTCTCGGTTTCAGGTTTTCTAATCTCAATTATTCCTCTCCTGACACATCGACGTCCATTCATTCGATGAGGCGAAAGATTGGATCGATCGCAGAAGGCAACCGTCTTCATTTAGAAGACGTCCAATTCCGTTGCTGTAGTACACATTGAAGTCATTCGGTTGGTGAAACTTCGTTAGCACATTTGCTGACCATCCACTTCTTAGGGCGCAGAAGGGTTCGTTCAACTGTAGTTCGAGACACAGGTCTGGTAAGTTTGTAGTTCATGAGGACGCTGATATGCTCCCTTGTAGCCTATCAGTCGCCTCTCAAGTACCTTTACCTCTCTCACCAACGGCATGCCTTACCATAAGTTTCCCATTCGCATTGTGCTAATTCAGCCACATTTATATTGGTTGATGGTTTAATGTTGCTCTTTCAAGAATGGACAAACATCTGATCGTCCTGAGTGATTTACCACACCGAAAGAGTTCTCTTTTAAATTACTGAACTTTTGTGATGAGTCCACTGACTTGATTTCTATCTGCTGCGCATAGTTCTGATTTAATTCCTGCTTTCATCATTTTGTGAGTTTCGATAATGACAACCTTGTGAAATGTAACTTTTATCCTCCGTAGGTTATCATTACACTTAAAGACAGATGTTTTTTCCACCGCCTAGAAGTATATTTCCAATTGTTCTACTGTGGACAATGTTTTCCATTGGTAGCCAACTTGATATTTGTGGTACTTTCAGCGACATCAGCAGCATTGTGCTTAGTATCCCCGCGAGCTATCAACCATTAAATATGGTAGAATTATTTTAAAATACTAAAACCGTAATTTACTTCACAATGATCTTAATAAATGGTCATTCTTTTGCCCAAAACACACGCTCATGAGACGCCAATCATTGTGAATATATTTATGAATACAGAAATTCTATTTCCCATAAAAATTAAGTTGTACACCTCGAAAATTTTCAAGATAATTTTGACAAATTTGTGGTATACATATTCACCTAAATATGTTTGTACATTGTCCTAATATCGCGCAGGTTACCTTCAATATCCTTTATGCATTCTGAGTGAGCGCACGGTTGTGCCATATTGTTTAATATCACTGACTAACTCGTGTAAATAATAACAGAAGTAACTCCAAATGTTTGTCAAAGTATGAGACAAGATATTGTTTCTTTCTTCTCTTCTATAAATTTCAGACAAGAACAGTACTTCAAGAACTAAATTGAGAAATATTTCCCATGAGTTCACACAGTAATTTTATGAAGTAATGTATTTTCTCTCCGTGAACATGAAGGGCGCCCTTACAACTTCTCTTCAGCATGCTTCTGTACTGATGTATTCATTTACAATCTCAAGACGAACTGTGATATGCTAGTTCTGTGTATAAACATAACGGTCTACCCAGACTGTATAAACTTGCAATCTTTAATTTAAATCTCAACACATCGTCTGAGTTCACCATACCAGGACGTCTGATGTGATCGAACGTCTGTCTTGGTTAATTTTTCTAATGTATACTCGACTTTACCGAACATTCACATTGTGATGAAGCGACCATACGGCTGATGAATGATTGAAGAAGACGCTCGTCGATATCTGGTGAGGGAATGTCCGTCATTCGCAGGCCAAGGAAACTTGGCATGCCCTCTCTTAAGTCCCTTATTGTGTGTGTCTTACCAAATATAGTTCGTAACTCGAGATTTTTCTGACAGTTTTTTCGACAGGACGCATTTGGAGTGCACGAAATAAGAGGGCGGCTACTTCATCCTAAGAGTGCTCTTGCTTGTTACTGCAGTTGTATGATCATGGAGGCAGTTTGCTTTATCATTTCGAGTAGACAACCTTCCATAAAGATACCAGTCACGAAAGTGTCTGGAGAGTTGGAATATATTAAACCTTCAAACAGTCTTTCATTTGTTGCTTAAGTCGTATATTTAGGGAAGATCTATCCTGGCCCATCTTAACAAATGTAGTAACATAAAAAGTTCAGCGATTGACTGGTACATTTAGCAGATAAATGACTTCATATTCTAGATACAAACTTTGAAGGTTGTAAATCATAAAAGCAGCTGGTATTGATAAGGTTTCGGGGGATATACTAAAGACAATGGGATGGGATATAGTACCATATCCGAAGTACACATTAGATTACAATTTCCATGAATGAGCTATACCAATTTAATGGGGAGTTGCTACAGTAGCTCCTGTTTATAAAGGAAAGGGTGATAGACATAAAGCTGAAAATTACAGGCTAGTAACTTAGACATGCAGTGCATGTAAGCTTTGGGAAAGCATTCTTTCTGATTATATAAGACATGTTTGCGAAATTAATAACGGGTTTGATAGAAGGCAGTTCGGGTTTAGGAAAGGATATTCCACTGAAGCTCAACTTGTAGGATTCCAGCAAGATATAGCAGATATCCTGGATTCAGGAGGTCAAGTGGACTGAATCGCGATTGATCTATCTAAGACAATTGATACGGTAGATCATGGCAAATATGTGTGCATTTAGAATAGACAAAAGAGTGGCTGAACGGGTGGGTATATTTCTAGAAATTAGAACTCAGAGAATTAGAGTAGGCAAAGCTTAATCTTACCCTGTAATAATTAAGAGGAAAATTCATCAAGGCAGTATTATTGGAGCTTTATGTTTTCCTATATAAAGGGTGATTTTTCCACTGTGTACAAACTCTAGTGATTGATCGAGGGGAGGATACAGTACGGAAAATGTCTAACGAACGTATGTCCTAAAATGGATGGTTTGTTTGTTAAGGAGCATTTATTCAATCATCCTTTGTTACAGAGACCGAGGTATAATACGCGCTGTACCATGCATCCACAGTTACACTATGTGTTGAAAATCGTTTCCATGTGCCTCCATACATGCGTGTACGCGCCGTAGCATGTTCTGTCTCACATGATCACATCG
Source organism: Anabrus simplex (assembly GCF_040414725.1). NCBI lineage: Eukaryota > Metazoa > Arthropoda > Insecta > Orthoptera > Tettigoniidae > Anabrus > Anabrus simplex. The sequence goes on along the minus strand of NC_090266.1, from coordinate 40,293,129 downwards.
GCCAGGCTGCATCCGAACAGTGTCAAAGGCAGCATGAATGCGCTGCTCCAGTGTCTCCTCATCTGGGCTGGGCTTCGCGTACGCGATACTTATGAGATGGCCCCACAACCAGAAATCGCACGGACTGAGATCTGGCGAACGAGCAGGCAAGGCAACTGTACCTTCTCGTCTGATCCAGTGACCAGGCAAGACACGTGACATTCACGGCGAAGTGGGCTGGAGCACCATCATGTAGCAGCCACATAACCCTGCGAATCATCAATGGTACGTCTTCCAGCGGGGGAACCAAAGTCACCCGCAAGAAACGCGGATAGTTCCGGCCAGTTATGTGACGTGGAAAGAAGACTGATCTCTAAACACGGTCGCCAATTATCCCGGTCCACACATTCCGGCTGAACCACTTATGACGTTTCGCTGTCACCAAACAAAGGGGTTCCTGCGTACAATTCCACAGATGACTGTTGTAAAAGTTGAAAATACCACTCCGTGTACAGTTGGGCTCATCTGTGAATAGGATGGATGCCACAAATCCCAGACTCGTTGTTGCCTGGTGAATAAACCAGTGACAAAGCGCTCCCGATGTGTAGAGTCTATCGCTAGTAAGCCGTTCACACGCTGTAAGTGATAAGGGTAAGGGTAAGGGTGTATTCTGCCGGAAGCAGGTCCGAACCTCCGCAGATGGGTAGTAACAATTATCATGGAGAATGTTCCACACGGTCGTATGTTATACCCTGGTACTGACACGGCGATCGTCATCCACAGTGTTAATCACATTTTCCTAGTCAGTTTTGTTTTGGCGAACAAGAGGCGGAGGGGGGGGGGAGTAAGTCCTTCATGATTTCCTGCTTCCTTAAACGCCCCTGTCCCAGACAAATGGCGAAACACTGTTGCAAACATTGAATCCTGTGGTTGTTGTCGGCGGGGATAGGTCTCCCGATACAACCGTGCTGCTCGTCACCCGTAAGTATACACCATGTCGGCAAGCTCTCGAATCGAATACGGAACCATTGTATACAACGCTGTAAAACATCCATTACCCGGTGAGTCAGCACGAGAGGTGACTCGCACACAACGGCACCAGTAACTATGACAGAAGAGGGCATTGGGGCATGACGTATGAGGAACAGTGCCGCCCTTTAGGAGGAAATCAAGCATACTGTAATTGTGGCGGCATGGTACAACGCGTATTGGCCTGCAGTCCCTGTAACAAAGTATGATTGAATACATGGTCGCTAGCACGGACACCGTGCATTGCCGGACATACGTTCATTAGACTATTTTTTGTTCCGCATCCTCTCCGCGATCAATCTCTGTATATCGATGATATCAGTAATAAAACTGGAAACAGAGATAAGGCTTTGCAGATGATGTAATTCTGTACAGGGTAATGAATAAGTTAAAAGATTGTGAGCAACAGCAAAATGACCTCGATAATGTTGTGATATGGACAGTGGGCAATGGTATGAGTTAAGAGTCAGGTTGTGAGTTTCACAAACAGGAAAAGTCCTCTCAGGTTTGATAACTAGTTAATGAGGTGAAAGTTCTTTATGGGGATCATTGTGGGTAATTAGGTATTAATGTAAAGAAAAGTTTTCATTTGGGTAATCACATAAACGGGATTGTATCTATAGGTTACGGATAACATGGTTATGAGGGTATTTAGGGGTTGTAGTAAGGATGTAAAGGAGAGGGCATATAAGTCTCTGGTAAGACCCCAACTAGAGTAGGGTTCCAGTGTATGGGACCTACAAAAGGACTACTTGATTCAAGAAATGGAAAAGTCTAAAGAAGAGCAGCTCGATTAATTCTGGGTGATTTCCGACAAAAGGGGTAGCGTTACAAAAATGTTGCAAAGTTTGCGCTGGGAAGACTTGGGATAAAGGATACGAGCTGCTCGACTAAGTGATATGTCTTTAGCTGTCAGTGGAGGGATGGCGTGGAATGCCATTAATAGACGAATATATTTGAGTGGTGTCAATAAAAGTAGGAAAGATAACAATATGAAGATAAAGCTGGAATTCAAGAGGACAAATTGGGGAAATATTCATTTATCGGAAGGGGAGTTGGGGATTGGAATAACTTACCAAGGGAAAAGTTCAACAAATTTCCAATTTCTTCGCAATCATTTAAGAAGAGTCTAGGAAAACAACTGATAGGGAAACTGTCACCTTGGCGACTGCCCTAAATGCAGATCAGTGGTGACTGATTGATTGATTGATCGACTGATTGTTTGATTGAATGATTGATTGATTGATTGATTGATTGATTGATTGATTGATTGATTGATTGATTGATTGATTGATTGATTGATTGATTGATTGATTGATTGATTGATTGATTGATTGATTGATTGAGGTATCATGCAGACGCAAAATTGACATATATAAACACATAAATACATTCATATGTACAAATATATAAAACATTAATGCTGACTGACAGACAATGCAGCATTTGAATCGATTTTTGAAGGAGTGTATGCCACATTAAGTAACATTTCAGGGAAATTCAAAAAATGCTTAAGCAGGAAGGATATGAAATAAGTTTCTATCTCACTGGCCAGATAAACCCAGATATTTTACCAAGAATATCAAGATAAAGTGTGTAATATGTTATGTATTTCTTTTCACAGTTTTAAAAGTTTAAAAAATATATCGTGTGACTTGAAAAATCAATACAGAAAATAACCGAAATGAATTAAAAATTCTTTTAATTTCAAGTAAACAACCACAATAATAGCATAAACCAGTCATCCTAACCACTCGTGAACAAAGAACATTTTTGGGTATGTAGGTGAAAATGCAGGTTAGTAATCTTGAGGTTTCTAATTCATATAGGATGATACGTATTGCTATTATTATTATTATTACTATTATTATTATTATTATTATTATTATTATTATTATTATTATTATTATTATTATTATTATTATTATTATTATTATTATTATTATTATTATATCGGGAGGTAAACCTCAACTCGGCTCATTCAAAAGAAGCGCCTTAATGAACTCCATCTATCACAAAAAAGGTGAATTGTTACTGGATGATGTTGGGACATTAATCGGAAGATGTGTGATTGTAGGAACCAACTAAAGTTAATTTTAATTCAGTGTAGGAGAATAGGAATGCAAGGAATGTTAATCGAAGATAATAAAATAGTGTTACTTCATCTGCCTTTACCTTCATGTGGGACGTGGAATATACTATGGTTCATACTACTGAATAATTGAGAAGTTTGTCATTTCTAAGTTTTCTAAACTGATTAAATTTATTTTGGCTTTTTTGGCGTACATGAAGATGTTTGAACTTTTCTCCATAGATGTATCTACAAAAACTGTGATCATGCACTCTGGTGCAAGACGGAGGAATTAGTGATTTAAAGAAGTTTTATGTTCTTATGTTTCCCAACTAAATTATTGTTCATTTGTTTTTGTATATTTCCAGGTTTGCAACGGTACTTTCTCATTCCACCAGTTTTGAATCTGCCCAATAGGAATTTTCTGTAATTATTTTTCAGCCTAACACAGGTTTCTTGTTGGTTTTTTGGGTGTAACTTTTGATTCTGCCAATAAAATCGAGAGGGTGTGTCCGGATTAGTCCAGAACCCTCTAGAACCGTCCCCTCGTGTATATAAGCTGCGGACTTTCCGGCTACCTTGTCTCTTGATCTCCGTATTTCTGAGAGAGTGTGTGTGTTAGGAGAGGAGGCCGGGCGCTTCATTCTTCGCCAGGCAGATCATCAGCCAAGGTAATGACCACCAGACTTATTTCTCTGGAGCTACCTCTGCAGACTTACACGAGGGGAAGTTCCTAATTTCTATCTATATAACCTGTTTTCTAAAATGTAAATCTTCTTTCGGCTAATCTAAAATTTCACAAAGTCTTTAACTGCAATTCGGGAATAGAGAGTGCGTTACCCTCTCGAGTTTCCCTTTAACTTGGTTTGAGGTGACTAAGATTTTGTAACTATTTTTTTTTCTTCCTGTAATGAATTAAATTTTCATTCGAGTCACCTCAGTAGCTTGGGATTAGCCTCTGCATCATCTGGCCGAGAGCCCAATTAGGGTTTCATATGCAATGTTCTAAGAGTGCAAATGTACGCCTCCATTCATTTTGGGTTCGGACCATTAATTTAACGTGTTCTTCTTTCCGCGAAGTCCCAGTAGTTTGGGTAAATTATACCCCTGTGTTAATATTGTAAAAGTGTAAGACGGACATAGAGAGGGCAGAAAGTATAAGATTTTTGATGTAATGTTGCCTTGAATAGACTGTAAGAAATTGGTTAAAGTGGGAGAGCATGTAAGCTTTTTTCTGTGATTTCTAAATGCTACTGCAATAGTGAGGGGTGCTTCTGGAAGGCTTGAGATTGCAACTTTTGGAGCAAAGTGCCTTTGAAGTTGGGAGATTTCTATCCTTGTCTAAATAATACCACTTTTGAAATAGTAAATTTGTAAACTAGGGGCTTGAAGAACAAAAATGGTTAAATTCCCTATTCAGGGGTTCTCTATTTTTATCCCCAAATTTGTTATTATTATTTCACTAAGTGAAAAGTTGTTAAGCTTGTTTTTTTGAAACGAAATATAACCTTTATTTAATGTTTTAATTACTTTTTGATATAGTAGTTAGACCCATTCAAGCCCACATCTTCTTTCACCTCTCTGCGTTCCACTGATAATCCGGAACAATTATTATTATTATTATTATTATTATTATTATTATTATTATTATTATTATTATTATTATTATTATTATTATTATTCCCATCCGGTGGTCTTGATCGTACACATGTTAGATCTCTAGGGTTAGCTGGTTCGGGTCGCGCTCGAGGATAAGTATTTTACCATCAGTTCGTTGGACGTCAGGGTAGGAGGCGTGGCGGTGTACAATTTATAATCACTCGGTTGAATTCCAAACCTCTCCGCAGTGTTCATGTGGAGTGAGGGCGATAGTGATGCGTCCGTCGGATCAAATCCAAAAACCCAAATCCCAAGGCGCTGCTCAGCTCGAAGTGAAGTGCCGTGTGGTCGGCACGGTGAATGCTCGCCGGGGCCGCTATCTCACCGTCAGACAGCTCCACAATTGTAATTGCGTAGGCTGACTGGACTTCGAGTCCGCCCTCATATCCAAGTAAATATCCCTGACCAGTCCGGGGAAAAGAACGCGGGCCATGCGGGTAAGAGGCAGAGACGCTACCCCTAAAATGCAGGTCGGCATTCGTCCACCACAACTATCACCACCACCACCACCACCACCACCACCACCACCACCACCACCACAACTATCACCACCACCACCACCACCACCACCACCACCACCACCACCACCACCACCACCACCACCACCACCACCACTACCACCACCACAACTATCACCACCACCACCACCACCACCACCAGCACCACTACCACCACTACCACCAATACCACTACTGCCACCACTACCACCACCAATACTACCAGCACTACCACTACCACCACTACCACCAATACCACTACTGCCACCACTACCACCACCAATACTACCAGCACTACCACTACCACCACTACCACCAATACCACTATTGCCACCACTACCACCAATACTACCAGTCTACCACTACCACCACCACCACCACCACTACCAATACTACCACCACCACCACTACCACCACACCATCACCAATACCACCACCACTACCACTACCACCACCACCACCACCACCACCACCACAACTATCACCACCACCACCACCACCACCACCACCACTACCACTACCAATACCACCACTACCACTACCAATACCACCACCACCAATACCACCACTACCACAACAACCACCACCACCACCACCACCACTACCACTACTACCACTACCAACACTACCACCACTACAACTACCACCAATACCACCACTACAACTACTACCAATACCACCACCACCACTACCAATACTACCACCACCACCACTACCACCACACCATCACCAATACCACCACCACTACCACTACCACCACTACCACTACCGCCGCCAGCACCACTACCACCACTACCACCACCAATACCACCAGCACTACCACTATCACCACCACCAATACCACTATCACCACCACCGCTACCACCACTACCACCACACCACCACCACTACCACTACCGCCGCCAGCACCACTACCACGACTATCACTACTATCTCTACCAACACCACTACCACCACCACCACCACCGTCACCACCACCACCACTACCACCAACACCTCGACCAACACCACCACCACACATCCAGACTCGTAGGTCACTCATGGGTGTTATCGAGAAATATCTGCACCTTGACTCTCCGGACAGCACACATTACATTATTATCATTATTGTTCTAATTATTATTATTGTTACGGGGTTTTCGTGCCTTACAGAGGAATAAAAGCACGTCGGTTGAATGGCTCGATAATGAATTAACTAGAGCAGAATGTAACATAACAAATTTGAAAATTTTATTTTTTCCTTTTATAAAATTGGGAGACAGGTAATCTGAATGAATAACGAACAATGTTAACGAGCTCCTCAGCTCTGACAATATCGGGGACTTAGAAGTCCGAACATCAGGTACAAAACTTGCGATAATTACAAGGTATTTAATTTTACATAGTGAAGAGCATAACTGCTCTGGACAGGTACAATACTTTACTAGAGGAGGATTTGCTCCGATCAGTTACACTACAAACATACCATAGTCTAGCATCAGTTTCTTATGGCGCACCAGACAACCTTTCGGTTGGCCTCACATACACAGTAGCACCGTTGTGGGCTTATCCATTGCTTCACAATAAGACTGATAACCGTTCCAAAAGGGAACATAAACTGAGAAAAAGATACCGTAAGAATTACACCTAGTAAACAGGGGTAGCATTGACCATACTACCTGGCCTTAGTGATAAAACAAAAGGGAATGAGTCAAAACACCGGCACTCTAAAGTGGGCTTACGGCCCGAAGATACAGAGGCTAATTATATTACAAGGGGCGATTAAAGGAGGAACATTTAGTACCAAGATCAGACTTACAAAATTTAGACGTTGAAAGCTTTAGTCACCCAATGCAAGGTTGAATGGGAAACGACAGAGGGTCATCACTGTTCGTTCCCTTACATTACATATTTCCCAATAGGGAACAGAAATGGAGTCATCAGACTTCGCAGAAAATCCTACATTAAACCACCAGATTACAAAATTACACTAAATGAAAAAAGGCTGAAACGTCCCCCCCCTCAAACTACTCTCAGGCGCTATCACACGCCTGCCATTACCTTGTGTCGCTGGATCTTCTACAAACAGGCCTCGCCCCTGCTTCCTTTGCTCACGTCAAGTCGCACTCCTCAGACAAGACGGTCGTACATTGAGCTGCTTTTATAGTGACGTAAAGGGAAACTTTTAAAATACATTGCTGATTGGCTGGATTCCTGCACACACCCCCGGGTTCAATTGGCTATATAACATATTTACCAGCATCTGATAGGTTGGTTACAATCGAGGAGGTATCAGCTGAAGATTTGACAACTTCGGTACATAAAAGACAACCCTAAGACACATGTTTACCAACTCCTAAAACAAACTTTACTCTACCAAGTAGTTGCAAATCGATGGTATAGCCATCTAACGGTAGAAGACAGAGTTCTTTGGAAGTATGGAAGCTCAAGTCCGTTGGCCAAGATGGCCAAGTTTAAATAGCCGGTGAAGGTGTACCCCTGGCACATTATTATTATTATTATTATTATTATTATTATTATTATTATTATTATTATTATTATTATTATTATTATTATTATTATTATTATTATTATCGTCTTGTGCAATATTTCAATGCCTGGTGCCTTGGTGGGAGGGTTATCTCGTTAGAAAGGAACGTGACTCGCGAACTGTAGGCACCTGCAGATAGGCAACACACATCACAATGTCTTGCTGGTGGCCGACAGTGGCGTGCCCAGGCAAATCTGAAATAACTCCACGTTTCCTTTTATCAAACGTCAGAGTATCTTGCGTACACGTAGTACCAAAGAAAAACAACAACAACTTGGATTAAAATTTCAAGTTGAGCTTTTAAATATTTCTCAGTCACCACTCTATGGGCCTAGGGGTAGCATGCCTGCCTTCTTCCCGGAGGTCACCTGTTCGATTCCCGGGACGTCAGGAATATTTACCTGGATCTTAGGGCTGGTAATAATGATCTACAGCAGGCATTTCCAACTGTGGTCTGCAGACCCCTGGGGGGTCCGCAATAATAGTTTCAAAAATTAAGGACACCTGTCAAAAGCAGATAAACATCTACAGGCCTCAAATATTGTGCTAACATACATATTTTGGCATTGGAGCTGAAAGTACAGCAGAAATGCCACCCATTAGTGAAAACCAGAGGTTTCCATCTCTAATCACTCCCAATTTAAGATAGTGTTTGTAAGTTAAGGGATGCTTAAAAAAGTCCTATGTTTATAACACAATAAATAGTAACTTTAAAACGGTTTCAGCCAGTTTTCTGAATTTTGTTTTACAAGCAGGTGTACCAGGTAGAAATCGACCAGTTATTGCTAAAAATCGTTTAAAAATGTGTGTTAAAATTTTAGGGGTGTTGAATGTTTGATGAATTTTATTAAACAAAGGTAAAATTTAGGAAGAAGAAAAAAATTGAATTTCCCTCCATATGATGACCATGTGGCCAAAGACTTTCTAGTACACTGCAGTGACCAAAGGAGAGATGTTAGGAAAATCTGGGCAGCACTGGATCTATTTGGCATTGCAAAACAGTTGTTTATTCCGTTGGATGGTATGAGGTTAAGTGATTGTGGAAAAGTTTTATCGTGATAATGGGTCGTAAAAGTGCGTCAAATGAGACAAAATTGCAGATTATTGTGATGAATAAGGTGCATAAGATATGGAGGGAGATTGCAGCTTGTTTAAGTGTTTCAAACACATGTGTGGGAACAGACTGTAAAAAGATTTTATGCCTCCGGAACAGTGTCTGATGCCGTTTACAGCGGTCGCCCAAGAAATACATCGCCTAGAATTGATAGAACAATTGTTGCTGTAAGAAAGGCGAACATAAACGCTAGCAGTAGTGACGTCTTGAGTACTGTTAGACATTGAACAACAATGATATTAGCGTAAGGATCATTTCCAATCACTTACAAGAGGCAGGGCTCCAATCATTTTACGTGATAGGCAAGCCATTATTGAACGACATAGCCAAGAAGAGGAGATGGAAATGGTGTCTTGAAGGAAGGACTTGGCTAAGTGAAGCACAGAGAAGGGTTGTCTCTTAAGATGAATGCCGATTTGAGTTGTTTTCAAGACGAAAGATCAGAGTTTGGCGAACCAAAACTGAAAATATTCTTCCGTCCTGTGTGGCACCAGCTGTTCAGCAAGGAAGTGATTCGATAATGATATGGGGTTGCATCACTTCTGAAGGACCAGGAGAATGTAGGATTGTTGTTGGGTCAATGGACAGTATCCAGTATTGTGAGGCAATGGAAGAAGTGATACTGCCTTCAGCAACAAGCCTACTGGGATGAAACGTCATTTTTCAGCAGGACAATGCCCCTTGCCACTAATCCGAGGTCACTATTCAATGGTTTCGTGGCAAGAATGGCGAGGTATTACCGTGGCCGGCAAGAAGCCCTGACCTGAACCATATAGAGAACCTTTGGAACTCTGTGGCCTACAAGTTGGGGAAAACGGAACCTAAACATAAGAAAGAATTGACGTTCCAAGTCATGAATCTCTGGGAGAAGATCACAAGGGATGAGTGTTCTGAGCTAATCGACACGATGCCAGACAGGATCTAGCAATGCAAGAAGGCCAAAGGGGCCCCAATAGATTACTAATGGACTAAAACCTGTTGATTAATTATTTTTGTAATTTATTGTTAATTAATTAGTGAGATAAATAAATACGTTCTATTTCCCACGGGTGTCCTTAAACTTTTGCAGTAGTATAACTGGAGAGTTTGGCGGCCTCCACCTCCACCGGCCCTCCGCAGAGGCCTTCTACACCTCCTCCTCCACAGGCTCTCGGGAGAGGCCTCCTCCTCACGCTGGGTAAGAGCGCGACCCTAACCTCACATCCGCCATCTTGGAGGGGCTTAACCTAACTTTTCATGCGTAAGAGAGCTAGCCTAACCTAATGGAGGGACTTAACCCCAGTTTTACGGCCGGATGCCCTTCCTAACGCCAAAGAGAGCGAGCCTAACCTTACATCCGCTACCCTTGAGGGGCTTAACCTAACTTTTAACGCACAAGACAGCAAGCCTAACAGCATGGAAGGGCCTAACCTCTGTTTTACGACCGGATGCCCTTCCCGACACAATTGCACAAGATGGCGGCTACACAAGGCTCTTATGAGACGTCTTATGGGTGCTTGCGCAAGATGGCGGCTGCTCTTATGAGACGGCTTAAGGGTGCTTGCACAAGATAGCTGCTGCTGTTATGAGATGTCCTAGGGATGTTTGCGCAAGATGGCGGCTGCAAGTTGGCTGCTATACATAAGCTCTTATGAGACGGCTTAAGGGTGCTTGCAAAAGATGGCTGCTGCCCTTATGAGTCTCCCTATGGATGATTGCGCAAGATGGCGGCTACAGGATGGCTGCTACAAGCTGGCTGCTATACATAGGCTCTTATGAGACGGCTTAAGGGTGCTTGCGCAAGATGGTGGCTGCTCTTATGAGACGGCTTAAGGTTGCTTTCACAAGATGGCTGCTGCTCTTATGAGACTCCCTAGGGATGCTTGCGCAAGATGGCGGCTGCAAGATGGTGGCTACAAGATGGCGGATATACACAGCTCCTTATGGGACGCCTGAAGGACGCTGGCGCAAGATGGCTGCTATATATATGCTCTTATGAGATGCCCTAGGGGTGTTGCGCAGGGTAGCGACCACAAGATGGCAGCTATACGTAGGCTCTTAGGAGACGCCCTAGGGATGCTTGCGCAAGATGGCGGCTATACACAGCTCCTTATGAAATGGGTTAAGGCTGCTTGCACAAGATGTCTGCTGCTCTTATGAGACGCCCTAGAGACGCTTGCGCATGATGGTGACTATACATAGCTTCTTATGCGATGGCCTAGGGGTGCTTATGGCTGCTGCTCTTACGACACGCGCTAGGCACGCTTGAGCATGATGGCGGCTGCTCTTATGAAGAAAGCTAGCTTAGAGACTACATCACAAGTTGGCGGCTGCCGTTATGCATGCACTTTGAAATTCCACGTGCTTGCGGTCATCTTCAATCAACAGAGCATCGTGCTGCAATCTTTAGCTACTACTTTTGAAATGTGGGTGCGGCAATTTCTACATGCTTTCTTAACAGCGGCCATCGTGAAACAACAAAGCATGGTGCTGCCATATTTACAGCACTACCTTTGACAGCAAAGCTTCAGTGCACTCGCAAACCATCTACCATCTTGAAGGAGACTATCCATTGTTTACGATAAGATGCCCTTCCCGACGCTAATTACACAAGATAGCACTTAGAGGTTACTACACAAGATGGCGGCTGCTTTTATGACCTTCTCCTCTGTACCTTGTACCTTAACAGATTAACTGTTTAAAGATAATAGCTAACGGAATTTTTAAAATTACCCACCACACATTTCAAAGATAGTAGCTGAAGATGACAGAACTGAGGTTTGCGATGTAAGATGACGAATAACAGCTGCCTAATGTAGTAGCTAGAGAAAGCAGCATGATTAAAGATGGCGGTTGTCAGAAAGCACGTAGAAATTGCCACCACCCCATTTCAAAGGTAGTAGCTAAAGATGGCAGCACGATGCTCTGTTGTTTGCGCCACTACATTTCAAAAGAAGTAGCTTAAGATGGCAGCACGATGCTCTGTTGATTGCGCCACTACATTTCAAAAGAAGTAGCTTAAGATGGCAGCACGATGCTCTGTTGATTAAAGATGACCGCAAGCACGTGGAATTTCAAATTCTGTGCATAGCAGCAGCCGCCATCTTGTGCTGTAGTCTCTAAGCTAGCTTTGTTCATAAGAGCAGCCGCCACCTCGCGCAAGTGTCCCTAGGGAGTGTCGTAAGAGCAGCAGCCATAAGCACCCCTAGGCCATCTCATAAGAAGCTATGTATAGTCACCATCCTGCTCAAGCGTCCCTAGGGAGTCTCATAAGAGCAGCAACCATCTTGTGCAAGCAGCCTTAAGCCGTCTCATAAGGAGCTGTGTATAGCCGCCATCTTGCGACCGCCATCTTGCGACCGCCATCTTGCGACCGCCATCTTGCGCAAGCATCCCTAGGGAGTCTCATAGGAGCCTATGTATAGCTGCCATCTTGTGGCCGCCATCTTGGGCAAGCATCCCTTGGGAATATCATAAGAGCCTATGTACAGCAGCCATCTTGCGCAAGTGCTCTTAAGGCGTCCCATAAGGAGCTGTGTATAGCCGCCATCTTGTAGCCACCATCTTGCACAAGCATACCTAGGGTACCTCATAAGAGCAGCAGCCAACTTGTGCAAGCACCCTTAAGCCGTCTCGTAAGAGCCTATGTATAGCAGCCATCTTGTAGCCGCCAACCTGCGAAGCATCCCTAGGGAGTCTCATAAGAGCAGCCACCATCTTGCGCAAGCACTTTTAAGCCATCTCATAAGGAGCCATGTATAGCCGCCATCTTGTGTCCGCCATCTTGCGCAAGCATCCCTAGGGAGTCTCATAAGAGCCTATGTATAGCAGCCATCTTGCAGCCACCATGTTGCGCAAGAACCTTTAAGGCGTCTCATAAGGAGCCATGTATAGCCGCCATCTTGTGCAATTGGCGTCGGGAAGGGCATCCAGCCGTCAAACAAAGGGTAGGCCCTTCCATGCGGGTAGGCTTGCTGTCTTGTTAAAAGTTAGGTTAAGCCCGTCTAAGATAGCGGATGTGAGGTTAGGCTCGCTCTCTTAGGCGTCAGGAAGGGCATCCGGCCGTAAAACTGAGGTTAAGCTTCTCCATGAGGTTAGGCTAGGTCTCTTATGCATAAAAAGTTAGGTTAAGCCCCTCCAAGAGGCGGATGTGAGGTTAGGGTCGCGCTCTTAGCCAGCGTGAGGATGAGGCCTCTCCCGAGTCCCAGTGGAGGAGGAGGTGGAGGAGACCTCTGCGGAGGGCCTTGGAGGTGGAATCCGCCGAACTCTCCAGTTATACTACTTTATGTCAGTTGTAAGTATTTGAAGAGTGAAATTTTATTTTGTATACACAATTCATAGTGTAACCGCTCATCACCATGCCATAGCCGTATTAGGAGGTTTAGTCAATCATATATGCCGTTTTCCGCAACATTCTGTGACATATAATGTCGTAATTAGCAGTTTACGTTCCGAACCGGGACACGAGTTGCGATACCCAAGCCCGAAGGGAGCAGGTTTCGGTGGTGTATCGAGAGAAGGATAGAGTATTATCGCGGAACCTTGAAATTACTCTCTTACTCGGTGTGAGAGAGGAGGAGAAATGATGCTACGCGTGAAAATGTATTTTGTCAGAGAGTGGGGTGAATTGAGGTGTATTAACCCCCAAGAAATAAAAACTCTTACCAGTTCAACATCGCATTCATTGGTGCCAATTCACCGTAATTAACTAAAAAGAAGGGAAGAAGAACACCTTTCTCTGAGATAATCTATGGAAATTTATGTCAGGTCTCATTCGAGTCGACGTATTAAATGCAAATTGTTGATGCATATAAACGCAATACTTTAATAGTGAATCGGTAATGAACGCATGTCATATAGTTGTGCGCAGACTGAAGCTGAGTGCTAAGATCTGGCAACGTGAGGAAGAAAGTGGGAGTACTTAAGAGATGAATCATGACGCGTGAATTTATAAAAGGACGTTTTTCAGATTGTGAACGACCCGCCGATCGGATAGACTTGAAACTGGATCAGTATAAACAGGGGTCAGGAAATATAAATTGATTACTTTCAGGTCGCTGAAAGAATACGTTTAGTGGAGCCGAATTTCGATTAGGGGCTTGGTTTACCACATCTCCGACCACTCAACCCAGGAACCATAACTAAAACCCGAACCTAGATGCAGGATCCCATTGAAATTTGTGCAGCCGCAGTACTTACGTGTCAGTAATGAACTATGGACATCAGTGTGTGCAGTGCTGTGTCAAGAAAAAACATATCAGCGCGGTGTAAATATCTATAGATGTATTTATCTTGTTTGAAGACAACCGAATGCTTTTTCCTTACTCCCAAAATTACTTAAAGACAGTTATCTTATCATAACGCATTCGACTTTCACTCCTTCAGCCAGTTAAATAGACTATAGGCAGCTGAACAGCCACTTAAGAAGGCTGTTGTCTTTTCACAACATACGAAATTGGCATCTGTGACAGTTTATCAGCTTTGCTTTTTCTGATCCTCTAACAGGAGTATTCAAGGAGGCACATTTCTGTTTCATTATAAAGGCTGAGCTGTTTATTACTCTACCCCAACAAGTTTTTCAACGCTCCAGAAAGTATAATTGTGTGAACTTTTGACATGCAACTTGATACTGCAATTTTAGCCAAGGACATTCTAACAATTTGTATGTTTCGACAGACACCTACAATGATATCATCTTTTTATGACTTGTAAGAGCAATCAGGATCCTGATTTTTCACCATACAGGTTTGAGTTTGAGGCTGATGATGCTCTTAATATGGGCGAAACATGTCCCTTAACATTTTGTAATAATATTTAATATCTAAAAAGATCTCTTTGTATTGAATAGGTGGATATAAAAATAATAACACTTGTAACATACTTCGTATTTACGTACATTTCAATACGGACCTAACATGAGAATTATAATGTGTAACTTCTAGAGATTCCAACAGTAGAAGACCACAATTCAAGACATTGACGGTACTACAAGGGAGATGAACCAAGGACTATTTAAGAGTGAACCTGTCGTCATGAAGGTCTAAGAACCCAGATGTACCCTCGAAATGGCAAAAAACCACACGCAGTATCAATAAGTACATTTTAATATACTAAAACAGGAGATTTGCACGTCTATATCGACTTTTATTTGTAAATAAAAGTCTTGTTTATTTTATGTAATTAATAATATTAAATGTAGGGAACACTATGCGCGTGTGACTGGGAAAAATTTATTTTATTAATTTAATTAGGATTTGTTCTATGATTTAAGGATAATCATTAATATTTCAGCGGGCTTATTTGCATGAATTAGTACATAACATCCCATACATTTTTAGTGCGCGTGAAGCATATATTTTAAGGGAGAATGGCACTTCAGCTAAATTTACAATTTCTTCCTAATGTTACTAATTGGTAAGGGTCTTCATAATAATTTGAATATAGATTGTGTGTTCGCTTCACAGGGTAATGCTTGTATTTTATAAATCCTATAATAATGAAAATATGATTATTAAAGATGTTCAAGCCGAAGTGCAATTTGTGAATTATATAGATATGCGAGTGAGATGGAATTAGTTAAATGACCTGCGGGAATAGAGTCTTCTATATAAATGAATAAAATTGATTTGAGATGCAGTAGCGTGAAAATGAGGAAGATGAGACATGCGAAATGACGGAATGACAAAAATTAGAATAATTATGGCTGTCGCAACGTATTCAATTTGGCTTTATATGGCCGGAATAATAAGAAATAAGAATTGGTGGCCCTTAAATAAACGTGTACTTGGAAACGAGGCAAAAATGAGAAGAAAGAAAGAAAGAAAGAAAGAAGAAAGGAAAGAAATAGAAAGTGTCTTTGTGGCCGCAAGGTAGGAAACTGGCCATTACCAGATAGACGGATTTATGATGTAAGGGATTTGCCCGGTCATTGCGGACCGAGTTGTCTCCAAGGGTTCTCAGAACATTTGCCCTTGTAAGTCTCTTCATTCACCACTGCAATATCAGTCCCATGCTAATGATATATTATGGGTAGCGTTGATCATTTTATGACTCTGCGAAGGACGTATTCCTCCTCATTTATATTTATCAAATTAGCTCTTGATAGGAGTTTCAGATTTTTGCACCCTGGAAGCTGGATAACGTAGGTTCGACCGGCGTCAAACGATAGATTTAACCTGATACCATATGGCTTGACTAGGCCATACCTTTAAGATGTGTTGTTTGCTATATGTTTAATATTTCTGTGTGTAAAGTATTTATGTATTTCCGTTGTTCTCAAGTTTTTATGGTGATGGGTAGGATATCAACGTTGTGTTGATTCGCTTTGAATATAACTGGATGTGTTCGATATACGGCGATGTAATCTCGTGCGTGCAAAAATATATTAATTAAATCTGCATACATTCCACAACTATGACAGCTAACTAATAATATTGTGTAATGAGAGAGTGCCATCCTGACCTTGTTGTCAGTCCATTCAAATAATAGATTCCATCGAGTATGTTTGCTCAGAATAAATAAACTTGCGTTTGTGAAAAATGTATATAGTATTAGTGCGCGCTAGTAAAGTGATTTAAAGTATGCCAAGCCATAATCATAACAGTGTACGAACTGACAAAGACGTTTATGCATACTGTATACAAATGATTGCTTTACTATTGATTACATTTTTCTGTGTAGTAATATGGCATTATCTCACGTATTTATCGTGTGGTTCTATCAGTTTAGTAAAATGTTGAGTAAATATTGGGAACAAAACTCTTCTCATTTAATAACATTAACGTATTCCTCTTACATTATAGAGAACCCTACTTTCGTTATATTTAATGTAGTGTCCATTTTTCTTTTACGAACACTTCATAACCCGTATGCTTCTGAGCTTTAGCCGTTGACGCAATGAAATTAGGGAGGATGGGACTTCGAGCCCCGCGAAGTGATTTGCGAAGGTTCTCATCCTGGAATTCCATTTATATATTTGTTTGTGAAGCTGAGTTATGCAATTGTTGCCCTGATATGCCCGGGATGGGTACACTAGATCATTATACTAAATTTTCATGTTTTCATTGGTGTTTAACTTTCTTTCTTTCTTTCTTTCTTTCTTTCTTTCTTTCTTTCTTAACCTGTTTACCCTCCAGGGTAGGTTTTTCCCTCGGACTCAGCGAGGGAACCTACCTCTACCGCCTCAAGGGCATTATCCTGGAGCTTCAGACATTGGGTCGTGGGATACAACTGGGGAAATGACCAGTACCTCGCCCAGGCGGCCTCATCTGCTATGCTGAACAGGGGAAATGCGGGGGTATGGGGAGATTGGAAGGGATAGACATGGACAAGGGGAGGAAGCGGCTGTGGCCTTAAGTTAGGTACCATACCGGCATTTGCCTGGAGAAGTTGGAAACCACTGAAAACGACTTTCAGGATGGCTGAGGTGGGAATCGAACCCACCTGTACTCAGTTGACCTCTCGAGGCTGAGTGGACCCCATTCAAGCCCTCGTACCACTTTTCAAATTTCGTGGCAGATCTGTGAATCGAACTTAAGCCTCCCGGGGTGGCAGCTTATGTCACTAACCACTACACCACAGAGGCGGACGTTACTAAACTTACGTACATTATACCGGGTGTCAGCCGCGCCTGACGTTTTATGCTGTTAGGCATCCCACCGAGCGTCACTGGTATCGTTATGGTCTACTTTCCTTTGCCGTGCTCGAAGAAACAATCGCCTTTAATCACTCACTGCACCATTACCTTTGCAAAAACATGTACCGCATGCGACAGGCATTTGCATAATGCATCAAACTGTCATACGGTTATGTATAAAGTACATGCCAATCATGAGCATTCAGTAGGGTATGAAATTAATTTTAAAAGCGACGGCATACTGATAGAAAACGTGTGTGCCTTTGTGAAACGGAAGTAGTAGCCCATCTAGTAGGCTTTCTGGAAACCTGCTCGCTGGAGTAGCCATGGTGTCATAGGTTAAATGCGGTGCTGTTAATACAGTTGCGTTTGGTAGTTGGGTTCGAATCCCAGGTGACATGTCCTCCCCTTCCTATTCATCGACCAGGCGAGTTGAGCCTGTAAATATTCGCATTTTGTACTTCGAGAATTATCCACAGAACCAATGTATCCGAATGCCATCACGTCGTGGGACATTTTATGTACCGTATTTATTTATTTATTTATTTATATATTTATTTATTTATTTATTTATTTATTTATTTATTTATTTATTTATTCTGGCACTGTTCTAGGCCATTAGGGCTGGTTATGTGGATATTTTATAAACAGAGCTGGACGAGGATAGAATGGTTGGGGGTTTGAATCCGCTTGACTGAGCACCAGACTGTTAGCGCAGTAAGTGTTCGAATAGATGTCCTTCTGCAGTAATGCACGTTTCAGCACGCCGTTGAAGTGCCGTTCAGGCTCTTTGTAGCATTGTAGGTGTTACGGATTCACAGTATTCCGTAATAAGGTTTCGAAGGCTTTCAGGACTTTCCAGCTGCTGGGCTTACACTACATCCTTCAAATAGCCCCATAGAAAGAAATCCAGGGGCGTCAAATCGGGCGATCCACCAGACCAGGTGACATGTCCTGCCCTTCCTATCCATCGACCAGGCGAGTTGGCCGTGCGGTTAGGAGCGCGTAGCTGCGAGCTCACATCCGGGAGATAGTTGGTTCGAACCCCACTGTCGGCAGCCCTGATGATGGTTTTCCGTGGTTTCCCATTTTCACACCAGGCAAATGCTGGGTGTGTACCTTTATTAACGCCACGGCCGCTTCCTTCCCATTCCTAGGCCATTCCTGTCCCATCGCCGCCATAGGAACTATCTGTGTCGGTGCGACGTAAGGCAAATAGCAAAAAAAAGGCTATCCATCAACCGGGATGTGTAACATTCAGGTAGTAGCGAACATCTGCTGACATGTGAGGGGGAGTTCCGTCGTGTTGATACCACATGGTTACACACTCACCCAGGGACACATCCTCTAGAAGCAATGGTAGTTAGTCTTAAAGAATCTGTAGGTACCGTGCTCCTGTCAAATGATCCTAAAAGAAATATGGTCCAGTTAGGTGATCACCCAGTATACCACACCAGATATTTACTCCCCATCGTGCCAGAAATGCTACCTGCCTTACCCAGCTGGGATTTTCAACACTCCAGTAGTGCATGTATTGATGATTCACAGAGCCATTTCTATAAAATCGTGCCCCGACCGAAAATAAAATCTGAGATACAAATTCTGGATTATTTGCCACTTGCGTCAGTACACACGCGCAGAAATCAACACGAGTTTCGAAATCTCGTCCGTGGAGTTCCTGATGTAGTCGCAGGTGATACGGACGAAAAAACTGGAATGCAATATCCTCATAACAGACGACTGGCTGATGTTGGTCTGTTGTGCCCGGGTGCTCGTGTGAGGGTTCCCCCGGAAAATGTCCAAAACATCTCAGCAGTTAAACCAGACGGAACTGGTGCTTCTCTGTCAGGATCTGTTTGGGAAAGTGACGAAGTTGTTCGCAAACGTCGCTCCACCCTCCTAAACGTATTTGCGTTTGGTAGTTGTATGTGTGGAAATTTCCTTGTACAGGCGCTGTGCTTCCTGTGCGTTCTGTCATGCTTCCCCGTAGACGAGGAGCATGTCAACATACACATCTTTTGAATTCATAGCGAAGAAATGACCAGGACTGGTAGGGTACACCGTGTGTCAGGCCACTACATATTCAACATGCATGCTATTGGTCGAATGTGGCACGAATGGCCTCTTACTTAATTCCCGACGTTTAAAATGTGAATAAAAATATTCATTGCTCGTGGGATCCGAAACCACCTACCAACGCAACATTCACAACCACGGCTGTGTTTAGCCCACTACACCGCGGTGTCTGTTGCTTCTAGTTTATCAGAAAGCTTACTTGGTGACGTCACGCTTCAAAAACTCACACACGTTTTCTACCGGTATGCCATCGCTTTTAGCAATACTTTTATAACCAATCCAAAGCTCCTCATTGGCACTTACACTTTACATAACCGCATGCCAGTTTGATGCATTGTTTAAATATCTGTCATATACATGTTTTTGAAAAAGTCGTGCATTCATGACGCAGTAGGTGCTTTAAAGGCGACTGTAGTTTGGTATACGGCAAAGGAAAATAGACCATTACCCCACTGACGTTCGTTGGTATGTCTAAAAGCAAAAGCGTCACGCGCAGCGGACTCACCCGTTATGTAATACTTAATTTGGCCGATGGATTGTAAAAGATGGTAGCGGAAAAAAGAAGAAATACTAAAAGGCATTGTATGTGATGTAATTGTGGGACCCCTGGAATTGCTAAAATCCACACCCAGATCATAGTTTCCGTTTCTGGTTGAGATAATCTCGTGGATCGGAATTCTCTTCTTTGAAAATGAAGTTCAAGTGGCCTGCCTTGAGGAAGATCAACTAGCCGTAGTGATTTTGCAGCATTCTGAAATGTGATATGAATGCAGAATCAGATGACGTGGTATGCTTAGCTCGAAGAAGTTCCATAAATGTATCACAACTACGTCTGCGATTGATTTTTGCGTCCATGACATCCCCCATAGCTTACAATTTCTAGGAAGGAGATACTGCATTTAATGCCTTTCATGCCGACATACCTATGTGAGTGTATCTTTTCTGCTCACACACAAATGAAAGCGTAGTACAGAGACAGAGGTAATGTAGAGGCTGATCTTGTAAAACAGCACCGTCCGTCCCATTCAGCCAACACCGGGCGAGTAGAGGCGCGTGGCTGTGAGCTCGTGGGTTCGAGCTCCACTGTCGGCAGCCCTGAAGATGGTTTTCCGTGGTTTCCCATTTTCACACCAGGCAAATGCTGGGGCTGTACCTTAATTAAGGCCACGGCCGCTTCCTTCCAACTCCTAGGCCTTTCCTATCCCATCGTCGCCATAAGACCTATCTGTGTCGGTGCGACGTAAAGCCACTAGCAAAAAACAAAAAAACAAAAACAAAAAACAACCGCAACAAGTAATCTCTTTCAAGTAAGCTTCCATATCCAGAATGTTGTAATTATTAGCTGAATGTCACACTGTTTCACAATTTCTGTGCCTGTATACTTTATCTTTATATAAATGAAGTCAATTTAACTTTCAAAGAAAGTAAATATTAATCCTAAATTTTACTAATTAAATAAAAATGGAATGGCATCATTACAAAAATCTGTTTTTGTTTACTGATTATGATGATGTTTTGAGTTTAAAGGGCCTAACATCTAAGGTCATCGGCCCGTTTTTGTTTACTGAATGCAGTATTATGTTCTGTGGCTAAGCGGTCCTTCGACATGCAAGCGATATCGTCAAGGAGCCTCAGAGGCATCATGTTTGGGAAACACTGATCTAGAGGGTTCGTCGTAATCTACAGGCTTTTGGGATGGGTTTTGTTTCATTTTAGAAGTTCAATTTACTACCAATACTGGATATCTTACAAAATCGTATATACCCGTACGTACGTTCATACATCTTTATTCTAGACTGTTGTTAGTTTCTACGTTCAGTTTGCAAGCCTCTGTGAATTTACTAAATGCATCCACAATTCTCTATATGAAACTAGCTCTGTGGCCTCGTTTAGTTCTTTACCTCTAACCTTTAAGTCATTAGAAACAGAGTCTAAACATAGTCGTCCAGGTCTACCTCTATTTCTCTTACCCTCCATAACTGAGCACATTATACTCCTAGGTGAAATTTCCCTTTTCATTCGCGACACATGACCCCATCCGCAAGGCAGGGTTATGCGTACATTTTCATCGATCGTTTTCATCCCATGCTTAGTATTTATCTCCTCATTCCGAGTACCATTCTACCATTGTTCCCACCCATTTGTACCAACGATCGTTCTTACTACCTCCATGTCTGTTACTTCTAATTTATGAATAATATATCCCGAGTCTACCCAGCGTTCGCTTCCGTAAAGCGAAGTTAGTCTGAAAACAGACTGGTGTAAATATAGATGAAAATAATAACAATAATAAGAATCCTCAATGGAGCTGTGATGCTTGGAACCGCGTTTGCTGTTAGAACTAAGATCCTTAAATCGGTTGCAAATTTCGAACCTGTGAATGACAGATTGTCTATACTCACAATTAAATGCGCGAACAAAACCTACGCCCTAGTTAACGCACATGCTCCTACAAACGAAAATAACAACTCTGATCCAGACGAAGTTGATAATTTTTTGGGACCTACTGGATGAAAAATTAAACAAAATCCCCAAACACCATGTCAAGCTTCTTTTGGGTGACTTCAATGCCCAACTAGGTCGTGAACAAAAGTACAAGAAAGTTATAGGAAATTACCCTGCTCACAAAAGAACCAATCCCAACGGCAAAAGACTGGTGTCCATTTGCGAAAATCACAACATGCAGGTCATGTCGACCCACTTTCGCCATCTACCCAGAAAGCAAATGACTTGGCGTTCTCCCGTCCAAGCACTCGGAGAGTTCCAAATTGACCATGCTGCAGTCTCCAGGAGAAACAGCCCTGAGATTATGAATGTCAAGGTAAAGAAAGGCATCAATGTGGCCTCAGATCATTATATGTCCCTTAACAAATTCAAACCAATTCCCGCAAACACAAGGAAGACAACCAAACAGATCACACGCTTCGACAATTATAAACTTCGGCAAAGGGTCGAGGAGTTCCAGGAGAAGGCTAGACCAAATGACTGTGACTTTAACAACGCCAAAAGTCTCCTTGTTGAGGCCGCCAAAGACGTTGCAGAAATCAAGAGAAGCAAAAAGCATGCCTGGTGGAATGGTACCTGCGAATTAGTCCTCCAAGAAAGACTCAATGCGTGGAAACAGTACTACTCTACGAAATCAGAAAATGATTGGGAAACCTACAAAACCCAACGTGCCCAAGCAGCTAGGGTGTTCAGAACTGAGAAACGTAAATACGAAAAATATCTCATTGAAAAGATAGAACAAAACTTTAGGAAGAATGAAAGCAGAGAGTACTACAGAGCTTCAAACGCAAACTCACTGGCTATAAACCACCATCTCTATGCTTTGAGCGAAAGGACGGCACACTGGCGACGTCAAATGAAGAATATTGCAGTATTCTGGCAGATTACTCCAAGAATTTACTTAATTGCTCTAAAGCGCAAAGCGCCATTGAGACCAAGGAACCCTTACTCAGGTACTAAGATTCCAGACCACCGGGCGAGTTGGCCGTACGCGTAGAGGCGCGCGGCTGTGAGCTTGCATCCGGGAGATAGTAGGTTCGAATCCCACTAACGGCAGCCCTGAAGATGGTTTTCCGTGGTTTCCCATTTTCACACCAGGCAAATACTAGGGCTGTACATTAATCAAGGCCACGGCCGCTTCCTTCCAACTCCTAGGCCTTTCCTATCCCATCGTCGCCATAAGACCTATCTGTGTCGGTGAGACGTAAAGCCGCTAGCAAAGAAAATTCCAGACCACCCGACAGAGATGAAATCAAGCGCCACATTGCCGGTCTCAAAAATAACAAATCGCCGGGGGAAGACTCAGTAGTAGCAGAACTATGGAAATATGCCCCAGAGGAATCACTTGATATCTTGCGAAAGCAAATAGAAGAAATTTGGAACAAGGAGACCCTACCCGAAGATTGGAAAATAGCTTTGATCCATCCATTACACAAAAAAGGCAGCATGAAGAACATCAACAATTACAGAGAAACATCTTTGCTACCCGTGACTTACAAAACTCTATCACATGCCATCCCGGAGCGTTTGGAAGCACAAATCGAACATCAAATAGGTGAATACCAAGGAGGGTTCAGAAAAGGTTGCTCAACAGCTGAACAGATCCAAAATCGCAAAACGATCATCAGATATTGTACACTATGGTCCAAGCAGTATGTGTCTGTCTTTGTGGACTTTAAGAAAGCGTACGACTCCATTGACCGGGTAGTCCTGCTAAACATCTTAAATGAATTTGGAGTTGATTTGAAACTGCTGGCATTAATTAGAGCCACCCTGACGGATACAAAATCCAAGGTGAAGTTCCACGGATGTCTCTCGCATTCCGTTGACATC
Organism: Anabrus simplex; assembly: GCF_040414725.1. Lineage (NCBI taxonomy): Eukaryota > Metazoa > Arthropoda > Insecta > Orthoptera > Tettigoniidae > Anabrus > Anabrus simplex. The sequence goes on along the minus strand of NC_090266.1, from coordinate 40,269,222 downwards.
AAAACAGGAGTCCGACAAGGTGATGGGCTATCCCCGATACTCTTCAACTGTGCTCTTGAAAAGATCATTAGAACCTGGCGAGTGAGATTACAGGAAACCAACTACAGTCCATTGAGAATAGGAACCAAATCCAAGGGGATCGCAACAGACTGCTTAGCATTTGCCGATGATATTGCTGTTCTCTCAAACGACATAGAAACCACTAGAGTTCAAGTTGAAATTTTAAAGGAAATTGCCGAACAAACTGGTTTGCAGATATCGTTTGAGAAAACAGAATGAATGGCTAACATCAAAGAGGCTTCACCAAAACTCCATACAAAATACGGAGACATCACCCGAGTAGACAAATTCAAATACCTGGGTGAGATCATCATGAAAAATGGACTGGACAAGGAAGCACTTCAGGAGCGAGTACGCAAACTGGAAATAGCCTACCAAACATCCCGCACAATCTACAACAAAAAATGCCTTTCGCAAAACACCAAGATACGTCACTATGAAACAGTTCTGAAGCCAGTAGTTCTATATGCAGCAGAAACCCTGTCTCTAAATGCCAGCAAAGGACTCCTTGAAGAACTGGAGAAAAGAGAACGCAAAATTGTGAGAGGAATCTTGGGATCAAAGTACAGAAATGGAATCCATCAAAAGAGATCCAACAAGGAACTCTACAGCAAAATAGAGAAAATTACCGTCACAATCAGAAAAAGACGGGCACGACTTTACGGTCATCTGAAAAGAATGGACGGAAGAAAGTTAACTAAAGAAATATTTCACTTTTTTGATTCAAACCCCCAAACCACGATTCCCTGGTTTAGAAATACCAAAGAAGACCTGCAAATGCTACATATCTCAGCTGAAGACGCCATTAACAGAAATCTCTTCCCCAAGAAAATATTGACGAACGGGCTAAACCGAGACGAGCAACCGAAGAGAAGACACGGTGCCCCTTGGACAGAGGAGCGTAAACAGGCCCACTCACAAAGAATTAGGGAAATTTGGGCTCTAAAGAAGGCCAAGTTCAGTGTCAAATGCAACAAGACTTAACGTGGTCCTTGATGGCCCCAGCGAATTATATAATAATAATAATAATAATAATAATAATAATAATAATAATAATAATAATATTAATAATAATAATAATAATAAAAGTGTCAAATCTGCAGCCGTGACCTTGCATCACACGGGAGATTGTGTTCCGAACACCAGTTTTAAAAGTTTCGAAATGCTTTTGCGTGGTTTCCCATTTTCAAAGCAAAGGAATGTCACCTCCGTACAGGCCATGAAGGCCCTTGGAGGAGTGGAAGTTAAAGGTTTCCACCATTGTTAACCTCGGCAAGTGATGGGGTACAGTGGATAGCTCTACGCCCGACCGCCTTTGCCCCGAGGAATTAACCTGGTACTCATTTTTGGTGTAGGCTGACTGAACCTCAGGGCCACATGCACCTCCGGAGGCGGAAATCTCGTTTCTTAAATTTTACGACTTCCTGACGGGGATTCGAACACACGTCCTTCCGGGCGAACCGAGCACGCCTTTACCGCCTCGGCCAGGCAGCCCCTTTCCCATCTTCACCCACGTAAATCCTATGTGTATCCCAACTCAGTGCCACAGTATATTTGTTCTTGAATTTCTCAAACGATTACTTCCCGCTCAGCACCTCTTAGCTTGCGAGAGTTGCCCTTACCGAGATGTTCGTATGCAGGGTGTAACAGTAACTTACCGAGCTCGATAGCTGCAGTCGCTTAAGTGCGGCCAGTATCCAGTAATCTGGAGATAGTGGGTTCGAGCCCCACTGTCGGCAGCCCTGAAGATGGTTTTCCGGGGTTTCGCATTTTCGCACCACGCAAATGCCGGGGCTGTACCTTAATTAAGGCCAAGGCCGCTTCCTTCCAATTTCTAGGCCCTTCCTATCCCATCTTCGCCAGAAGACATATCTGTGTCGATGCGACGTAAAGCAAAAAAAAACAAAAAAAACAAACAAACAACAGTAACTTATGCCCAAAATTCCAGGGCACATTCCTCTCACATAGGCGTGAAAATCGTGTAATATAGATATTGGCTCGAAAACGCTTTATTTACGTTACAGTTCATTTTGTACATCACCACTTATGCATTTATCTGGGAAAACACACAGGAACAGAACGTACCACATGCAACTATTGCTCAGAAGAAATGTTCATAATGCTCTCCGTTACTAAATCAGGGATACTCAGCACATTCGAGATTCAAAGCGACGGCGAGTTCATTCCTGCAGTGATTTACTTCATTTCCATTGCATTTTATTATCCATTTAACGTCCAGGGTTTGTTTTCCCTCGGAGTCAGCCACCTTTATCGCTTCCAGGGCAGTGTCCTTTAGCGTGAGATTTTGCGTCGGTGATATAACTGGGTAGGAGAACCAGTACGTCGCCCAGGCGGCCTCAATTGCTATTCGGAAGGGGGAGGGGGGTTGGAAAGGACAGGCATGGAGGAGGGAAGGAAGCGGCCGTGGCCTTTAATTTAGGTACAATTCCGGTATTTCCCTGGGGAAGAAGTGGGAAATCACCGAAAACCACTTCGAGGATGCTGAAGAGTGAGTCGAACCTCCTTCTATTCAGCTGACCTCCCGAGGCTGAGTGGACCCCGTTACATTCCTCTTACCAATTTTCAAATTTTGTGACAGATAATAATAATGTTATTTTCTATACGTCCCACTAACTACTTTTTAAGGTCTTCGGAGACGCCGAGGTGCCGGAATTTAGTCCCGCAGGAGTTCTTTTACGTGCCAGTAAATCTACCGACACGGGGCTGTCGTATTTGAGCACCTTCAAATACCACCGGACTGAGCCAGGATCGAACCTGCCAAGTTGGGGTTAGAAGGTCAGCGCCTTAACCGTCTGAGCCACTCAGCCCTGCTTTCGTGACAGAGCCGGGATTCGAACTCGGGCCTCCAAGTCTTGCAGCTAATCACACTAACTATTACACCACATAGGTGGACAACTTATTTTTCACTAAACAAAAGTGCAAAGAGTTCCTGCATATTAAGACCTTCGCTAGCCAAGACAGCTGCTGCTTAGCCAGATAAGTCCATGTGGTCGTACTTATTGCTTGGCTTGAATATTGAATTACACTGCTTCTTATTTCGTTTGAAGATGCTGAGTAAATCTCTTTCCAGTACTCAGTCTGGAATTGTAATCCTTGGACCAAGTCAGAAACGAACCTGGATCCTCCACCCTTATAACACGGGATATTAATGTTATTGCTTTTACGTCCCACTAGCTACCTTCATGACTGAGGTTCGCTGGTATTGCTTATTTACGTGCCAGTATATACCGTAGATACGAGGCTAGCGTGTTTCAGTACTGGCAAATACCTCCATAAGGCGTTGGGACCGAACCAACAATCTTGGGATCACACTCCGAGCTGAATATTATTTCTTCAAGTTATTTAATGAAATTTTGTAAATTTCGTATGTAACTGCAGAAAGTAAATTACGCAATATTATAACGCGTTGATCAACAGAAAGAGCAAAGTTATTATTTCAATTCCAGCTACTAAACACTAGGATATATATTGGAATGAACACAAAATGTAGCCGCGATGACAGTGAGAGTTTGGTGAAAGTGGACACTGGGATGTCGTGTTTTCATATCCGAAGATATAAATATTGAAACCTGCAGACACTCTGACACTGATTGTCTCTGCATATAGACCAAGTGCTGGAATATTCCACATATATGAAGACCATCAAACGGGCGTGTCCTGCTTTCATCTGTCACACGGTTGAGTGGGGACTTTGTCAATTTCTGTTTGGACTTCAGAAATTGTTTCACACTCTCTTGAATAAATGGAGGGTTGCGCCGTTTTGTCGCATGAATACCGTGAAGAGTGCATTAATTCTGAATCGAAATGGAGCAGTGTAGTGTACAGGCATCTCATACTGCGAACATAAAAAAGGTTTAGAAGCCAGGGAGTTGATTGTGTGATTACTATTAAGGGCAGCTGGAATGTGGAATTTACGTCTCCCTATCCTTGAAACCTCCCTTGGAAGAAGTCTGGAATATTTATTTCAGGGTTGAAGGTTTATGTAAATTGACTGGACCAGAAATGAATGACATTAGTTTCGTTTAAATACAGCATGTTCTGACAAGAAAGTATATTACATAAATTCGTCTAATTCTGACAGTAAGAAAGCTTACTAGCCGCCAGCCCCTTGGATAGGTGTAGCAATCCAACTGATGAGCCCACTGCTACACGGGGCAAAACGCTGACTGAAAGGGCCCAAAGAGCTAAAAAGTTTTCAACATTTGCAATTGATGAAATGAAATAATATTTTCGTTCTGGGAACTTAATTTTTGATAAGTTCAGTTTCATGGCCTAGTTTAATTACCTTCAAGCACCGATTACAATTGTAATATTATCCGTACATTGGTTTGTGAGTATTAGTGCACAATATATTGAGAATACCAGGTGCTAGGAAACCTGTTCAAAGAAATTCAACACACTTAATTACAAGCTACGAAGTAAATACTCTACTGTAGGCAACCATGTTCGTTATTGAAATCCTACCGTAATGACTGACGCTATATTTACACATTCCTGGAAATCAATTAGTTTTGGAAATAAAACTGTTTCAAGAGATGCGTGCCAACACCGTACATATATTAATTCATATAACATGAAGTCGTACGTGTTTGTGCTGGCCAATCTCAAGAAACACCGAACCAATTTAAATGTAGTATTGGCAGTTGTGTAAAGTAGTTATGGAGGAAATTTTATTTTATGGAAGAGTTATTTATGAAAAACGAGAACCGAGCAGTGTCGATATTAGTGAACCCAGTGAAGGAAGAAATGGCTATCCCAGTAATTTCTTGGCTTACGCTGCCTAAGCCGCTAACGATGTTCTCCATGCTAGGCAACGTGTGTTATAGAAAACGTCTGCGAGATTACAGTCATTCTTTAAAAGGTCGCTCTCAAAAAGTGTTCATATGTTACATTTTACGGTCCAAAATCAAGAATAAAATTCGAAACCATATATTGGGATTAATCAACTCATAGATGCAATTTGCTTCCTAACCTCAATAATTTTATTATTATAAGTGTCGATCAAAAAAAAGTTTCCGTTCGACAGCCGTACAGTCCTGAATCCGGATGCCAATCAGGCAAAATTGCCGTGAGCATCGAAGAACTCATCCCACCGACGCACCAGGTTGAAAATCCCCGTGTGATGAAACACCGTATCCCGCTGGATGAAGAAATCCCTAAACGCCTCGCATATCCTCGTCAGTCATGAAGCGCCGACCCATTTCGAGGATACGGGAAGAGTGATAATCCCATGGGGAGAGATCACTTCCACTTGAGTTGGCTTACCTAATATTCCGTCCGCTTGTTGTCGAAACGCGACCCGCACGGAACTTGGTGCACCATTCCACAGCGGTGCTGCCGCATACACTGTCTTCATTCTCCGGTGTTTGTCCTTCCGAATCCCAAAACAGAATAACAGCTCGTAATAACGTCGCCGTAGTTCACGTGACCGCATTTAACGCACTCACCTCGACTGCCACACTAATCCCTTCGCCTACTTGTCCCTGGCTATATAATTTCATTGAAGTCGCGCTACGTTGCAGCAATGCCCTCAAACGGTAACTTCTTGATCACGCCTTATAAGCCTACATCATATAAATTGCATGAATTGTTTAGGACTTGATAATGATGCTCGTTATTTAATGGGACCTAACACACAAGGTCATATGCGCTGTTTAGGTTTTATCGTCGATTAGGGTGCAGGAATGGTTCAAATACGTCGTACCGTGCTACGGATATACACACAGTGGAAAACAGCTAACACCGTCTATAACCGGTTCTCCTCTGCGCTATACCAAAATTTCAAAATTAGCCTGGTGTGAAGCCGGGACGCGTATCTACTTTAACTGAAAATTAGTAAATCAGTTTCTGGAACGAGCTTTTTAACACGTGATTCGCCAAATTAATCAGAAAATTCAAAAGTATTTCTTAAGAACACCAAAATATTGGACTCCGAGGTTTAAGTGCCCTTAATTTAACGGAGTGGCGTGTGGTTGAGATGAAGACGCATATAGGCATGGAAGTTTTGTATGTTTGGATGCTGAAATTATTATATGAGCAAGGAATATAATGGTAGTGAAGCTAATGCGAGTATGTTTCATGTGACAAATACGAACGATGGCTGGTCTACCACAGGATTGCCGCTGTCGGAACTTGGGCATGCAACGAAGCAGCATGATCAGAGATATCCTCCTTTCATTGACGGGCCGTGTAGCAGCAGTGGTACTGATTTCCCCGTGCTGACTGAGAAGGGGGGCTACGTGTATGCTGGAGATTCTGGTTGTGATGGCTTTCGTCCCACTTGCTACAACTCCATTGGCCAGCGATTTCTGATGCACTTAAATATTCGGCTTATTTAATCATTTCTTACACTTCTGGTCTTTCCCAACTGCTGATGGGGTCATAGGTACGAAGTGGGTAGAACATGTGGGCTTGACACACTTTACGAAGGGACATTCTTCCTGATGTCGACTCAAAGTGGAGGGATGTATCCGAATGTTTTGTGTTTCTGTGGTGGTTGGTAGCTCGATGTGATGTGTGCAAATGAAGAAGAGTGTACTGAGACAATCTCAAACATCCAGTCCTCAAGCTGGAGGATTTAACCAGACGTGGTTAAATTCTTCGACCTAGTCGAGAATCGAACTCAGGAGCCTCTGAACGGAAGGTTGCTACGTTGATCATTGAACCAAGGAACTGGACCCTTATGTGTTGTTACGTAATGAACATATACTAGTGTTAATGCTGTTTTATTAACAAATGAATTACAATTGCGAGACATCGTGGTGGCAATGTCTACTTTCTATAAAACAACAATTTGAAGTGAAAACACAAATTACATCAACATTATATACCAAACAGAATACAACACACAATTCGAAGAAAACTAATTATTGCGAGAAATTACATAATAATTACATAATAATGGCACTGCAGTCCTGAAGGGCCTTGGCCTACCAAGTGACCGCTGCTCAGCCCGAATGCCTGCAGATTACGAGGTGTCGTATGGTCAGACCCAAGAATCCTCTCGGCCGTTATTCTTGGCTTTCGATTTCAATACTGAGGCCACTATCTCACCGTCAGATAGCTCCTCAAATCTAATAATGTAGTCTAAGTGGACCTCGAACCAGTCCTCAGATCCAGGTAAAAGTCCTTGACCTGGCCGGGAATCGAACCCAGGGCCTCCGGGTAAGAGCCAGGCACGCAACCCCTACACCACGGGGCCGGCACATAATAATGAAGTATTCATTAAAATACCGTATATGAAAATGTACTTACATGTAAAGCAACGAATATTTTCAGAAAATAAACTGAAATTCGTCTCGAAGAATTTTTCAATTACCTGGGGCTTACTGAAAATCTGATCCTGACAGCCCCTCTGTGCTCCGAAACCATACTGGTTTTCATCCAACTTGCTTTCAACCATTGCTCACACCCTGCCTTCCACATTCCAGTGGACAGCTTCCCTGGTATATTGATAAATGGAATACCTGTATAGTTGTTGCAATAATTCCTGTTCATTTGCTAATAGGTAAGTAAATGACTGCTTTCATCCAATCAGAAGTACCTTAATAATATTTCAAGCTAATTTTATTACTATGTAAAGCCATTTCATCCCTACGTTCCCTTGGTAAATATGTATCTAGTAAATCACTTAATTATAATACTCTCCCTGCAATACTTCCGCAGTTTACCACTAACAACTTTATGTTATCTTTAATTGACATCCGGCTCACTGCACTCTCACGCTTCATGACGTAAGAGCCTATTCATTATACCTGCAATTTACTACGTAGAGGAAGCTGGGTTCAGCTCTTCGTTCGCATGTGCCGATGGGCTACAGACGTATGGGTTAGTGAGTCAACTAGTGGTTTCTTCATATTTCCGTGTTATATCATGCTTTGGTCTTCAATGATAGAAGTATTACTAAGCATAGGATAGAGAAAAGTCTGTATTCGGCCGATAAGGGTAAAATAATACGGGACGCGGAAAATGGACAGTACAAGGATAAGACTTGTGAAAAGTTTCAAAGAATAGACACTTAGCAGGTTCAGGCAGAAAGGAGTGACACAGGGATACTGTAGTAGAACCGACAAGGGAATACGTGGGAACAACAGTGTATGAAGGCAAAAAAATGCGAACTTCTTGTGGGAAGGATGAAGTCGAGATAGCTTGTAAACGTAGAAAGGGGATGTATAAAATTTCTTCCAGACATGAACTGATGTAGGTAGGGAATTACACCTAGATGAAAGACAGAAAGGAAAAAATAACTGCAGATTCCACGAAGAAATCATGAGAGGAGTTTGGAGATAACCTGAAAACGCTAAGCCAATCGCCAGGGAAACATTAATGGACTGTACCCTTTGAAATAAGTCCTTTTAAGTATGAAATTCAGAATTACAGAGTCCATGGAAAGAGTGTGAATGACAGTAAGGACAATGAAATTCCACTCGGAGAAGTGGAGAGAAAGGTAAAAGAATACTATTGAGCTGGAATAGATGAAATTGAACCGTAGATAGTGAAATACAGTGGGACAGTAGGGATGAAATTACATAATAGAGTTATAGGAATAGAATTAAATTTCAATAAGCTATCTTTTGGAAAAATTTCAGAGAACAGACAGTCAGAAAGCTGTATGTATATTAGTATTATTAATATTGTATCTGCATTATTATTATTATTATTATTATTATTATTATTATTATTATTATTAATATTATTATTATTATTACTATTATTATTATTATTATTATTATCATAACTATTATTATTATTTGATTCAATTTTGTAATCTTATTTCGCTATGTATTCATAAATTATCGCTTTCTTTATTGTATTTAATTTATTATGTATATATGTGTGTATGTTAGAATCAAAATAATGTAGAATGAGACAGCCTAATATCAAATATGGATGTATTATATATGACGCTAATTTTAAAATATTACAAAATATGGTGTAATACTGTTACAGTAACTGTCGAGTCATCACTCTGCCATTGTATGCTTTTAGCGATGAGATAATATTCTGGGGATTTCTACTTTTTCTGAGGATATTTCATGATATCATGTACTCTTCGAGAGATGAAGTGGGTGTGACAACTAGTGTCTTTACTGAACCCTTGGTGGTCCATAAAGGATACATACCTTTCTTACCTCAGCAATTAGCACGAGATCTGTCCCTTGGGTCGTTACGGGCTCTTCGTCATTTGCTGAAGTAAGGTGGGATTTCATATTATTGAATCTAGCTACTCGAATGAAAGGTCTATTCAAGAAATATTTTGTGTTTATTAAAGAAATAACGATGAAAATTTAAGAAATCAATGTATAAGTTGGACTCATCTTGTCCAACCAACATCACAATAATTACAACACAGAGGAGAAGAATACTGGTTTGAGCCTTTGACTTAACTGCCTGATGGGCATCCTTACTAAAAACCATTGTCATAAGTTAAGAATGAAGAAAAGAATGTCTGGAAATCCTCAAATTCGGCTTCCATGTGAAACTGCATATACCTTCATAATGATTCGTGATGGTCCAGCCTCGTTACACAAACTCTGGACTCTGGGTATAATTAAGGCAGTCCAATCGGTGTGTGCCACAGAGTGGTTGTAGGGCATGGAATAATGCGACTATGTCATGGACCAACATCTAAACTTCTAATTTAATTTAAAGACATTGTGGATGATGACCGCGAGGAAAATAATGCTATGGGTGCATATGGCCTTAATCTAAGTCACTGAGGTTAATGACCCCATGACCATCCAAGGCTGAAGGCTAAACACAACGATGTTACATCGGTTGCTGACCAATGTCTCCACTTTACTAATCCCAGCACATTTAATGCTCAATCAAACAAAATCAAATAATAAAACAACGACAACAACGCTCACAATAATTTGTTACAGTAAAATCCATTACCTTCGGACATGTCCCCTTATGCGTTACGTTAATATTTGAACTTCCGCAGAAAAATAAACTAAGATTTCCAGAATGTACGTTCAAGTTATTCACTTGGTTTTAAGTTATTTCACAAATACGGTTCCCACTGAGTTTAATAATTTAAAAAATTTAAATGATTTTATGAATCTTAATTAACAACAAATACTATCTTCGCGGACGAATGGTTTCATTCGCAAGTCCTTACTCAAATTCTGACGTAATTAATTATAATTTCCTTTGAAGTTTATCGTCGTTTGTTATCGTGCAGCTTGAAGAAAATTTACATCATTTATTTCCAGTATTATATCTTATTTCATGACATCACACTTAAAGTTTAATCTAATACTAGCAATTATTAATACTTGGATAACCCTAATTATTAAGTACAAAACAAAAATCTGCATAAGTAACTCGCCGTAAAATGTAAGCCAATTACTGTGTCATATCCCATCATGACATTTTCGTAAAGCTTTGCACTCCCCTCAAAAATAAATCAATCACTACTACTATCACTCTATTTTGGACACCCTTAAATAGGCTGATTTCGCTCATTATAGTCTAACTTCATGGTTTCAGACGTACATTCAGACCTGTGTTAAACAAATTACTATTATCTAATAACCTACACGTTACATTCGGATGAAAATTTCAACTAGTTCTCGCTCATTTTACGATCCCCATTCTAAAGAATAGAATCTAAATTTCAACACGTAACAGGCAGCACAAATACTGCTATCTCCGAGCGCCGAACCTCGATTAGCTGGCGGCATTGGACACAAGCGTCCCTAACTGTTAGCAGTGAAATAAATCACATGTCCTGTGTTCAGGCTTAACTGGTCTCACAAGAATGAAATCCTTGACTTCGCAAATAAAATTAAAAATACGATATTCCTGACCCAATCAGATATGCACATGGATTTACTTTTAATGTCATTCAATAGTTAAACACGTCGCAAATTAACACTTACGTGAATTCTCTCACACTTTTCCATCTCAAACATTATACAAATCTCTTCCTCGGGCTCACGCTGAAATCCAGGCATCATTTACAGACTTCCAATCACCTAATTCACAAATCCTACCTCAATTCATACGACAAATCTAACCTCTTGCCTCGAACTCGACAATTCTCACTGACAAAAGAAGGGAATAATAATCCTCAGAATCCAAGACGCATAATTATGCACAAGACTTTAATAATGAACAACTCATAACATGACCTCGTATTTTAAAAACTGAATTTTCACAAAAAAGACTAAAAAAATTTACCGTTATTTGTTGTCAATCAGGCGCAGTTCAAACGGACATAGAATAGCATTACCCTCCGTGACAGATATTCACCGATCTGCATTACTCAACACGACAGCGCGCTTACACCCGATAGAAAATGGGTATGTATGTATGTTTAGTCATCAGCCCGAAGGCTGGTTGGATCCTCAACAGTTCCGCCATGAGCTGCCATAGATGGCCTAGGCATCACTGAAGAGGCGTACTAGGGAAATGAGGAGTGAGGTAGTTTCCCGTTGCTTTCCTCACCGAGCCAGAAGTTGCTATTACATATCAATCTGCCAAGCCCACTGAAATGCATGCACCAACCGACCCTATGAGCAATATTTTCACACCATTCATAGCAGGGACTGGCTGCGTAAGGAATGGCATTACTAGCATCACTCATACCTCAGTCACTTTCATTTTGTCAAAGCCAAGGATAAGACAGAGGCAGATCAATGAAAGTAACAAAATTGCTCTAGCCTATACCAGAAGACTTAGTGCACTGTAAACACTAGGTCCCACCAGCAAAGGCATAGAAAATGGGTAACCACGGATATCTTGCACCACCTCCATCAATTCAAACAGACATTTTTACGTCAGATAAAATCATCTTATCTTGACACCACAAAATAAGGCAATAATTTCACGGAAATGACGATGTACTTTGGACGTGATATCACTTCGTAACCCTCATTATTGACTAGTTACAGCACATTACATGGCACTTGTAATAATTTATAAAATGTATCCAAGAAGAAAAGAAAACCAATGACCTTCCGTCATATTTGTGACATTCACGAAACAAATGGGTGATCAAACTGCGTCATAAATACCCATTACATATACATATAAGTTTGATATCATAAACAAGATATAAAAGGCAGTGAGATGGCATTCCACCTACCTTAACTGCACGTCAGCTTCCATTTTTGGCTCACCAGCAACCCTCTGGCATTTTATTTAGCCATTTTAATACTTCTGGCTTCACATTTGGTTTTATTCATGTATCTTTCCTGAAAAATAAAGCATAAGAGATGCCCTTCACGCGATGTTTTCGCAGATCGAACTCGAATGATTGGATTAGTTGCCCGCACACGAAATACTTTTCTTTACACCACAATATATATTATAATTTCACAAATACTACTTCGGTATCTTGACCGTCTTTACATCAGATTAATTCTACGATGAACAACCGTCTCCACTTGGAGTGAACACCCCGGCCACCTCGGCCAAACATCTGTATTTGCTGGACTTAGTCTATTTCTCGACGATCGATTGACTCAACAGTAGATCCCTCTTTCGCAAGCTTCAATGATACAATGCAGGTGACTTCAAGATGGCGTCCACTTATTTTTATTGATTCTGTCCCCCGTCTTAGGGCATTTTTTCTTGCCGCCAAGAAAATCTGCGTACTCTTCAGACATTGTGGAAGTGTATCTAAAAGATGTTTTGCTGTAACCAAGTACTTGCTGACCTGCTAGTGACATTGTTCATGATTATTTAAAATCACCTCATACTAAATTAACTGGTTAATTGACCTAATTTGATAGGCACTATATTCTGACGACTCGGCGTGGGTTAAATAGACACGCCCTTCCTTCATGAAGTACCACAGAATTGGCTTAGGAAACTCAAATCTCTCTTACTAAAGACCAATTATCTTACAGGTAATTCATGACACTTGTTACACTGCATTCATTGCTAATTCCTTTATTTAAAAATACTTATTTAACCAAAACATTCATCTGTATCCATCCACCTTCAACAAGTGCGGATGACGTCACATGTCATAGCGTGAGAAAGAAAGCAGCCATCTTCCTGTCTCGTGTCGCCTCTGTGATATAAATATATATTCGAGCTTCTCACTATGATTGACATGGGGCCTCATGTGGTATTTTTAAGATTCAAAATTCTTGGGACAAAATGGTCATGGGTTCAATATGTAGGTTTGTGTCCTACAGCGTCCGTTCAGTTGGAAGGAGAGTGAGGCCACAGTTGGTCAGTCAGTCATTTCAAAATAGAGCAGTGATATGGATACGTAATCGTCCGTGACCAAAGGGATTAAATGTTGGGAGTGTGTTTCGTGTATCTGTTCGGTCGAGTTCTTTTGCCAGTTCGGTGACAGCTGAATATAGAATCGTCGTAATGCAGGCTAACTGTTATCAGTGAATTACTTGTAAAGTTGACTGTGAAGTGTGAATATAATTTCAAGCCATGCTGTATCTCGTTTATGAAACTAAAAGGATACATCACTAAATTAAGTTTGATATACCTACATCTGATAAAAATACAAAGGAGTACGTCGTAATAACACTAAAAGTGTTGAAGGTACTTTTAAGTGAACCAGTGAGGGATAAATGTCTTGTACAACTTTTAAATATCCGGTAAAAATGATATCAAATTTAATGCCTAATGTTTCTTTCAGTTGCTCTCTCGGAGTTTTATATTATCACTGATATTAACGCAGCAGGTCTCACCCGTTAAATTCAATATTTGAAGGATATATTTCGTTTAGTATCAAATACATTGAATTGTTTTATTTCAATAGTAGATCAGATAACCTCAAATTTCAATGGGGAAACCAAATTTCAATGTCCTTTTCAGAGAACCTATATGTTATTCTGTCAAAGTAAGCTTATTAACCCACATCCTAGATATATTCAAGATTCTCATTCTATTATCGTTACATTTATTTGTAGCTTTCGCCCATCAACAATTGTATGTGTATGCAATTAGGTAAGTACTAAGTGTGAGTACATAATTCGACGATTGAGCATTTTATTTCATGAATATTTTAATATTGTTTTATTTCTATAACTAGCAAATGTACCCGTGCTTCGCTACGGTATTCTACATTGTATTCGAATATCGAAGTAAATAGTGTACATGCAGTAAATTAGATTGTTTTAAAATTGCATGTCTCTTAGCGTTATCCGAGAAAGAGCATGGGGAGGTCCCCGTACGTTGTTTCCAATGTAAAGTGTTTGTTACGGATTTGTGATATAACGGCAGGTTCACTTGCCTACTGCCATTCACAATCGAGTTGGAAAGTTAACACTATAATTGCAGGCCCCATTGCCTACTACGCGGACAGAATCGATTTGGGGAGTTTTCGTTAAAATGGCAGCCCCCTTTCCTACTTCCAGACAGATTACAGTTGATGAGTTTTTATTATAATGGCAGGCAATTACTCTACTATCATTCGAAATTGAGTTGTACAGTTATCATTATAATGCCAGGCCCATTTTCCAACTGCCAGCCGGCTTACTGCCGGTCACACCAAGTTGGTGAGTTTCCATCAAAATAGCAGGCCACTATGCCTAATGTCAGTCACATTTTAGATGAGGATATTCCTTTATAATGGCGGGCACCCTTGCCTACTGCCAAACACAATCAGGTAGGGGAGTTTTAAACAAAACTGCATGCTCACTTGCCTTCTGCAAGTCAAATCGAGAAGTGAACTATTCATTAAATTGTAGGCCTTGCTTACTAATGACAGTTACACAGGAGTTGGAGAAGGAACCCTTTCCTACTGCCAGTCAAAGTCGGTGTGGGGAGTACTGATTACAATAGCAGACCCACCCTTTCTCGATCGCTACAAATCGACATCAGTGAATATATATATATATATACCGACATACGAAAGTATATGCGTGTTTACAATATTGAAGACCTTCATTTACAGATTAACTGCTACTAAACGTACGTCATATCGACAAAGGATTATACCATAAGACACGCCGGATTTAGTGGCCTAAATGGCTGGTCCCATGATATGTCATGATATGGGTCAGATTGACTTAGAAACGTGGAACAGGGTAAAGTTCTTGTAAGATTATCTCACATTACATTACTTTTCGGATAATTATGTGACAGCTACATATATAGCATTTGGCTCAAATATGGCTACTGGGTGGGCCAATTTTCATGAAGAGTTTGATGATTCTGTATTTCATCTAAGTAATTGAAAGTATGAATTATGCATGTGAAAATTCCAAATTGACTTAACATCGATTAATAGAGAAAAATCAAACGTAAAAGGGATACAGATACGGCAAAAATTCATAATACCAAGGTTGTAGATCATTCCAAATTGAACGGAGATTGTGCAATCCGTTATGTGATAGGAATTTCCGAAGGTCTGCACCACCATTAAAATTGCCTGCATACTTCGATATTCTTCGGGGATAAAAAGTGAAAAATTTAATGATCTGGGATGTTTTCCGTTCGTTACAGGCTAAAACGTATAATTTTGTCAAATTTCAATTATCTTATTTTTCTTCTGGCAGATTATGCCGCAATCTGGATTTTGGGCGAGGCGGGTAAAAATTAGGACTTTCAGGAAACTAAACCAAAAATTATGCAGACGGTCATTATTACCCCTTAAACGGAAAGCTGTACAAGAATTTCGCCAAAATAGTCAATGTAGAGGCACACAGTCGTTACGATTTGATTTATATAGATAAGGAATCTGCTCCATGTAAAACACCTTTTGGGCTATGTCCACTGGACTTAACCTGCAAAACTGACCATTCATGATATCCCCCTTATTAATCCTCCTGACGAAAAAATGCACATGAAAAAAAGGTTTAGGGGTGGAATTCCATCACGTTTGGTCGATTTCCAGTCAGGTTGGTCTTGTTCTGTATATATTGTGGAAGAGTAAAATCACCATTTCGGTTTCCTATAAACCGCCAGTCCATTCCGGAACATGAAATATTATGTACGTTTAAAACCTACCTTTGGACAGGTGTATGCTGAATATGAATTTTGGTTCGAATGTCTTCAGTAGTTTTCAAGTTGTAAGGAATACGCTTTACACGCATCCGCTCGTGAGTTAAGTCCGATGGGACTTGTACAGAAAAACGGTCCGTTAATGATATCTCCCTTATTAATCCTCGTATCGAAATGATGCACATGAGAAAAAAAGGTTTAGAAATTAATTTCTACCAAGGTAGGTAGATTTCCATTAAGTTTGGCTGTGTATATTTTGTGGAAGTGCAAAATCACTGTTTCGGTTTCGTATAAACCCCCAGTCAGTTCAGGGATTGAGAAACAATTTTTGCCCTAAAACCTATCAAGGACAGCTGTGTTGTAAATATGAGTCTTGGTGGAAATACACCCAGTAGTTTGTAGCACTCGCGTACATACGGCGTAATTAAAGAAGAAAATAATACAGTTAAGAAAGTTGAAAGTAATAGAAAATGGATTATAACTGAGGACAGCCGGATAACGACAAATATGTAAATGCCAAGTTAATGTATTGGAAAATCAAATGCCCCTTAATAAATTATGCTAGTGTGAGTTATGGATATAATAAAGCGGTAACAAAGGAGAAATTCAGGTCCAGTGATTCTTAGGTAAACAAATAATAAGAAGATGAGTAATGGTGTTATTACTTAATCTATTCGAGGGCGGTTATAACATCCAACGATATTCCGCCAATATCCCGCAGATAGGCCGATTGACGCCTCTCTTGCCTTCTACCCAAGGAACAACCACGAATTTAAAAGCATGATGAGGAAAATGGCAATACATTACTTCCCTGCTGGCATGCAGTCAGAGACGTTGCCATGGTAACCTGTAGGTTCGTTGTCGGTCTGTCGGTCACTCACTGCAGAGCATGATACCAGCGGAAAATTGTAAATTTCTCCGTCATGTGAAGAGTAAGGTAAATTATGAACATAACGAAAGTTGTTTATAATGAAGAGACGTATCACGTACGGTAAACGAATTTTACAGAAAATCAATAGTATAAGAGAAAATGGAGGAAAACCATTCTGGTTTTCCTATAAATCCCCCGTCTGTTCAAAGATTTCAAAACGACATGCATATCTAAACCTTCCCCGGGATGAGTATACTCTAAATATGAAGTTTGGTTGAGATCTATTAAGCCGTTTCGACGTGATGTGGAAAAACCATTCTCGTTTTCCTATAAATCCCCGTCTATTCAAATATTTTAAAATGATATGCATATCGAAACCTTCCCCGGGATATATATACTCTAAATATGATGTTTGGTTGAAATCTATCCAGGCGTTTCGACGTGATGATGGAAAAACCATTCTGGTTTTCCTATAAACCCCCCGGCATATTCAAAGATTTTAAAATGGTATGCATATCGAAACCTTCCTCGGGACGAGTATACTCTAAATATGAAGTTTGGTTGAGATCTATCCAGCCGTTTCGACGTGATGGTGGAAAAACCATTCTGGTTTCCTATAAACTCCCCGTCTATTCAAAGATTTTAAGATGATATGCATATCGAAACCTTCCCCGGGATGAGTATACTCTAAATATGAAATTTGGTTGAGATCTATCCAGCCGTTTCGACGTGATGGTGGAACAGACAAACAGACAAACAGACAGACAGACAAACAGACAAACAGAGAAACAAACAAACACGAAACGTAAAAACCACCGATTCGCTCTTGAGTTGACCTAAAACGGATAAAAATCTGAAAAATTGGCAAAACAAAAGAAATTACAGACAGCGGACCCCCTACAATTTTATTTATATAGACTAGCGAATGTACCCGTGCTTCGCTACGGTATTCTACATTGTATTCGGTTATCGAAGTAAATAGTGTACATGCAGTAAATAAGATTGTTTTAAAATTGCATGTCTCTTAGCGTTATCCGAGAAAGAGCATGGAGAGTTCCCCGTACGTTGTTTCCAATGTAAAGTGTTTGTTACGGATTTGTGATATAACGGCAGGCTCACTTGCCTACTGCCATTCACAATCGAGTTGGGGTGATTACGTTATAATTGCAGGCCCCATTGCCTACTACGCGGACAGTATCGATTTGGGGAGTTTTCGTTAATATGGCAGCCCCCTTTCCTACTTCCAGACAGATTACAGTTGAGGAGTTTCTATTATAATGGCAGGCAATTACCCTACTATCACTCGAAATTGAGTTGTGCAGTTATCATTATAATGCCAGCCCATTTTCCTACTTCCAGCCAGCATACTGCCAGTCACACCACGTTGGTGACTTTCCATCAAAATAGCAGGCCACTATGCCTAATGCCAGTCACATTTTAGATGAGGACATTTCTTTATAATGATAGGCACCCTTGCCTACTGCCAAACACAATCGGGTAGGGGAGTTTTAAACAAAACTGCATGCTCACTTGCCTTCTGCAAGTCAAATCGAGAAGGGAACTATTCATTACAATTGTAGGCTTTCCTTACTAATGACAGTTACACAGGAGTTGGAGAAGGAACCCTTTCCTACTGCCAGTCAAAGTCAGTGTGGGGAGTACTGATTACAATAGCAGACCCACCCTTTCTCGATCGCTAAAAATCGACATCAGTGAATATATATAGGTCGACATACGAAAGTATATGCGTGTTTACAATATTGAAGACCTTCATTTACAGATTAACTGCTACTAAACGCACGTCATATCGACAAAGGATTATACCATAAGACACGCCGGATTTAGTGTCCTAAATGGCTGGTCCTATGATATGTCATCTATTCTTGGGTCAGATAGAGTTAGAAACGTGGAAACGGGGTAAAGGTTTTGTATGATTATCTCATATTACATTACTTTTCGGATACATACATAGCATTTGGCTCACATATGGCTACTGGGTGGGCCAATTTTCGTGAAGAGTTTAATGATTCTGTATTTCATATAAGTAATTGAAAGTATGAATTATGCATGTGAAAATTCCAAATTGACTTAACATCGATTAAAGAGAAAAATCAAACGTAAAAGGGATACAGATACGGCAAAAAGTCATAAGACCACGGTTGTAGATCATTCCAAATTGAACGGAGATTGTGCAGTCCGTTATGTGATAGGAATTTCCGAAGGTGTGCACCATCATTAAAATTGCCTGCATATTTCGATATTCTTCGGGGATAAAAAGTGAAAAATTTAATGATCTAGGATGTTTTCCGTTCGTTACAGGCTAAAACGTATAATTTTGTCAAATTTCAATTATCTTCTTTTTCTTCTGCCAGATTATGGCGCAATTTGGATTTTGGGCGAGGCGGGTAAAAATTAGTACTTTCAGGAAACTAAACCAAAAATTATGGAGATGGTCATTATTACCCCTTAAACGGAAAGCTGTACGAAAATTTCGCCAAAATAGTCAGTGTAGAGGCACACAGTCGTTACGATTTGATTTATATAGATCAGGAATCTGCTCCATGTAAAACACCTTTTGGGCTGTGTCCGCTGAACTTAACCTGCAAAAGTGACCATTCATGATATCTCCCTTAGTAATCCTCCTGACGAAAGAATGCACATGAAAAAAAGGTTAAGAGGTGGAATTCCATCACGTTTGGTCGATTTCCAGTCAGGTTGGTCTTGTTCTGTATATATTGTGGAAGAGGAAAATCACCATTTCGGTTCCCTATAAACCGCCAGTCCATTCCGGAACATGAAATGTTATTTACGTTTAAAACCTACCTTTGGACAGGTGTATGCTAAATATGAATTTTGGTTCGAATGTCTTCAGTAGTTTTCAAGTTGTAAGGAATACGCTTTACACGCATCCGCTCGTGAGTTAAGTCCGATGGGACTTGCACAGAAAAACGGTCCGTTAATGATATCTCCCTTATTAATCCTCGTATCGAAATGATGCACATGAGAAAAAAGGTTTAGAAATTATTATCTACCAAGGCAGGTAGATTTTAATTAACGTTGGTTGTGTATATTTTTGTGAAAGTGCAAAATCACTGTTTCGGTTTCGTATAAACCCCCAGTCAATTCAGGGATTTAGAAACAATATTTGCCCTAAAACCTATCAAGGACAGGTGTATTCTAAATATGAGTCTTGGTGGAAATACATCCAGTGGTTTGTAGCACTCGCGTACATACGGCGTAATTAAGGAAGAAATAATACAGTTAAGAAAGTTGAAAGTAATAGAAAATGGAATATAACTGAGGACAGCCGGATAACGACAAATATGTAAATGCCAAGTTAATGTATTGGAAAATCAAATGCCCCTCAATAAATTATGCTAGTGTGAGTAATGGATATAATAAAGCGTAACAGAAGAGAAATTTAGGTCAGTGATTCTTAGGTAAACAAATAATAAGAAGATGACTAATGGTGTTATTACTTAATCTATTCGAGGGCGGTTATAATATCCGACGATATTCCGCCAATATCCCGCAGATAGGCCGATTGACGCCTCTCTTGCCTTCTACCCAAGGAACAACCACGAATTTAAAAGCATGATGAGGAAAATGGCAATACGTTACTTCCCTGCTGGCATGCAGTCAGAGACGTTGCCATGGTAACCTGTAGGTTCGTTGTCGGTCTGTCGGTCACTCAATGCAGAGCATGATACCAGCGGAAAATTGTAAATTTCTCCGTCATGTGAAGAGTAATGTAAATTATGAACATAACAAAAGTTGTTTATAATGAAGAGGCGTTTCACGTACGGTAAACGAAGTTTACAGAAAATCAATAGTATAAGAGAAAATGGAGGAAAACCATTCTGGTTTTCCTATAAAGTACCCGTCTATTCAAAGATTTTAAAATAATATGCATATAGAAACCTTTCCCAAGATGAGTATACTCTAAATATGAAGTTTGGTTGAGATCTATCCTGCCGTTTCGAAGTGATGGTGGAAAAACCATTCAGGTTTTCCTATAAACCCCCGGTCTGTTCAAAGATTTTAAAATAATATGCATATCGAAACCTTCCCCGAGATGAGTATACTCTAGATATGAAGTTTAGTTGAGATCTATCCAGTCGTTTCAACGTGATGGTGGAGAAACCATTCTGGTTTTCCTATAA
Organism: Anabrus simplex; assembly: GCF_040414725.1. NCBI lineage: Eukaryota > Metazoa > Arthropoda > Insecta > Orthoptera > Tettigoniidae > Anabrus > Anabrus simplex. Next base: position 40,248,180 of record NC_090266.1, on the reverse strand, counting down.
ACCCCCCGAGTATTGAAGGATTTTAAAATGATATGCATATCGAAACCATCCCCGGGATGAGTTTACTCTAAATATGAAGTTTGGTTGAGATCTATCCAGCCGTTTCGACGTGATGGTGGAACAGACAAACAAACAGACAGACAAACAGACAAACAGACAAACAAACAGACACGAAACGTAAAAACCACCGTTTCGGTCTTGAGTTGACCTAAAACGGATAAATATCTGAAAAATTGACAAAACAAAAGAAATTACAGACAGCGGACCCCCTACAATTTTATTTATATAGATGAGTAACCACAGCTGTGATGGGGGACTCTGGGATTAGAGGTAAGTTATAACAGACATGTTGGCAAATGAACCGTAGTGAGAAGTTATTGTAGAATGATCTCTTGGTTCCTCGTAGTTCCGCGGTTTAGACAAGACTGTATTCTTTCACCTTTGTTTATAATGGATTTTATGAGTATTTACTGTAAGCTATCAAAGAGCTATTTCAATAACTTGGCCCTAATGGAAAAATTTATAGGATGATGGTAGGAGTTAAAAGGGCGTGAATATCAGGCAGAGAATATAAAACTGGAACAGGAAGAACGTATCAAGTACTTAGGATGTCAATCGTAATATAGTAAGTTAAATCAAATCAAGGTGTAGCAAACCTAATTCGAGAAATTTCGGTTGAAATAAACGGTATTCTGTAAGAAAGAAATGAGCTCTCGTGTGAAATTATCGTTACATCCCTCCGTTTTCATACCGTCTTTGCTTTACTGAAATTAAAACTGGGTGGATTCAGGATATCATTAATAAACTGGATGTAACGAGAATGATTGCTGGTACAAACAGGTATGTGGCACCATATCAGTCAGCATTTCGGAAGGTCCCTGGCCCATTGCGCACCTTGATAAATCACGTGACCTTCATCCAGTAGTGTGCAGTATTGGCCTGGTGACAGCTCTGTAAGGTGCTGGTTCACGTTTCAGTGATATTTCCCCAATTTGTTTTTAGATTTAAGTTACGTTTTCGTTGTTTGGAGTGTTGCGGTGTTCTTGTTTATCAACTGTGAGATGGCAGAAGAAAGTAAACGGCGTGCAGTAATTCAAAGACAAACAGAGAGATAATTTGTAAGGTGCATAGCTACTTCCTGCTTGGACGATGTTGCCGAAGTTCAGGAGCGCGTAGGGGTGAGACCTGTCAAGAGGTTTGTTGACTGTTTTATTAAAATGAAACCTTGATCCACAAAACGTAGCGTCAAGATTGACTTATATTTATTTTTAACCTGGAGCTTTAAGGTTAACTTTTCTTACTTATCATTATCAGGGGGTATTTGAAACACTATTTCAGGGATGTTTAGAGCCATCATATCTTCACATTACTTATTGGTGACAGATGCCGTGATTCAAGGGCCATATAAACCGGATAGCAAGCCCAGGATTTGCTACCTGTACTCGTATTGGGTATCAAAATGTAAAAAACATCGATGAATTAATATACACATGCCACGGGACATCATAATGTTTCCAGATAAAATGCACCATTGGTTTCATTGTTTAAATTTGTAGTAATCGTTTCTGAAAAACCTATTAGTTTTTCCCTTTCTATTTTGAATTTTTCTGACCGTCTGGAATAAGCCTAGCACGAAATATTGTTTTCTTCCGAGTTTCATCATATTCGGTATTTGAAGACTTAAAGCTCGTATTAAGTTATGTAACAGGTTTACGTTCTAAAAGGTACACATCAGCGGGTAAAGAAAGGACGTGTCTCTAACTCTAGACTCTGCCGTGAAAATTTCACTTGCTGTTTTATCTCCCCTTTGGCTCCAAGTCTCTTCCCAAATTTGTAAACGTCGTCTAATATTGCCATCAGCCTATTCCTTCTTTTTTTCTTCATTTATTGGGTAGAGAATTGTTATTATTATTAAAGTTAGCCTTAACAAGCCCCCAATTCGTCATTTGCCTGAAGTAATTTGCGAAGGGTTTGACACAGAATAGGCACTGAAACTCACCATGGACTGACATAGAACAGCTGAATCTTGCATTCATGAGCAAAGACGTCAGCTAAGAATAACATGATGGCAAGCATCATTAGCGGTCATACAAATTGGAAAGGTATGTGTAGGTACCTTAAGGCAGAAACAGGTTCAAAGAAGGACATTCCAGGAATCATTAATGAACAAGGGGAGTGTGTATGCGAGGATCTTCAAAAGGCAGAAGTATTCAGTCAGCAGTATGTAAAGGTTGTTGGTTACAAGGATAATGTCCAGATAGGGGAGGTGACTAATAATAAAGAAGTATTAAAATTTGCCTATGACAGCAATGATATTTACAGTAAGATAGAGAATTTGAAAACTAGAAAAGCAGCTGGAATTGATAAGATTTCTGGGGTTATACTAAAGGCAATGGGTTGGGATATAGTACCATATCTGAAATACTTATTTGATTATTGTTTGGTTGAAGGACCTATACCAAATGAATGGAGAGTTGGTATAGTAGCCCGTGTGTATAAAGAATGGGTGATAGACATAAAGCTGAAAATTACAGGCCAGTCAGTTTGACATGAATTGCATGTAAGCATTGGGAAAGTATTCCCTCTGATTATATTAGATGTTTGCAAAATTAATAACTGGTTTGACAGAAGGCAGTTTGGGTTTAGGAAAGGTTATACCACTGCAGCTCAGCTTGTAGGATTTCAGCAAGGTACAGCAGATATCCTGGATTCAGGAGGCCAAATGGACTGTATTGCGATTGACCTACCTAAGGCGTTTGATAGGGTATGGAAGACTAATGGCGAAAATGAGTGCTATTGGACTAGATAAAAGAGTGACTGAATGGGTGGCTATATTTCTAGAAAATAGAACTCAGAGAATTAGAGTAGGCGAAGGTATATCTGACCCTGTAATAATTAAGAGGGGAATTCCGCAAGGCAGTATTATTGGACCTTTATGTTTTCTTATATATATCAATGCTATGTGCAAAGAAGTGGAATCAGAGATAAGGCTGTTTGGAGATGATGATATTTCATACATAGTAACAAATAAGTTTCAAGTTTGTGAGCGGCTGCAGGGTGACCTCGATAGTGTTGTGAGATGGACGGTGGGCAATCGTATGATGATAAACGGGGTTAAAAATCTGGTTGTGAGTTTCACAAATAGGAAAATTCCTCCCAGTTTTAATTACTGCGTTGATGGGTTGAAAGTTCCTTTTTGGGGATCATTGTAAGTACGTAGGTGTTAATATAAGAAAAGACCTTCATTGGGGTAATCACATGAACATGATTGTTAATAAAGGGTACAGACCTCTGCACATGGTTCTGAAGGTATTTAGGGGTTGTAGTAAGGATGTAAAGGAAAGGGCATGTAAGTGTCTGGTAAGACCACAACTAGAGTATGGTTCCAGTGTATGGGACCCTCACCAGCATTACTTTATTCAAGAACTGGAAAAAATCCAAAGAAAAGCAGCTCGATTTGTTCTGGGTGATTTCCGACAAAAGAGTGGCGTTACAAAAATGTTGCAAAGTTTGGGCTGGGAAGATTTCGGAGAAGGGTAGGATTAAATGCATGCTGAATTAATGAAAATAAATACTTCGAGCCTCTGACACAAAACTGAAAACACTTTGTACTCTGGCCAAGGATGAATTAGACTTACTAATGTTCATAGTTAGGTTTATGATGCCGTTCTTGAAGTTTAGATCATAAATCCGGGGAGAAAGGAGACGAGCTGCTCGATTATGTGGTATGTTCCGGGGAGTGGGTTGATGGTGGTGAACAAATCCTGCGGGTACCCAGATATGACCTAATAAAATTACACGTTTTGTATTCGTGTACATATCGCCAAATGATGTTCTTCCCTTCTTGTTCTACATTCCTTACCTCTAGGTATTGTGAACTGGAATATGTTTTCTTATGGGTATCCACGGGAGTTTTGCGTGGTGTATTTTTGTTTCTTTCTCTCTGTAGAATGTGTAATATTTGAGTCGCTATTGGCAATGCATGTTGGGATTACCTCCATGTAGGTCAGGGAGAATGCTTCTTCCTCGAGAACTTCGAATACTGCTAATGCTTTTCTGTCAAGTTTATCTCTTTGTCATTTGAAGACACCAGCCTGTATTAGAGAGATGCTAGTATCCACTTGCTGGCAGGACTAAATTCCCGCAAATCTGCATCTCCGAGAACCGTAAAAGTAGTTATTGGGACGTAAACTCAATAACATTTTTTATTCTTATTACTAGACTCTGAGGTCTTGTTCTTTACTCACGGGATATGATGACAGTGAAGGAATTGTCTATGTGATAAATCTGTGGGTAGGAAACCCTAGGAAGTTTGTATTGCGTGATCCAGCATTTCTCCCACGATGAGAGGAAAGGTACTTAAAGAAAATTCTGATGTAGCTGGGTTCTGATGTGATTGTATTTTGTGGAAGGTATTTGTTGCGTGCTAAGTACGTCGAAACCCAGGACGGGTTCATGACAGTAGAGTAAACGATTTTCGTACAGATCATATCACTGTATACAACATTATAGTAATAGCTGCATGATGTGGTACAGTTCAGGTGCAGAAGGGACACATCGACAACTGATAGAGTAGCATGAAATTGCCTGTTGCAGCTAAACGCACATGTGAGACGCTATGGCTACTGTTCCGAGGTTTCCGTGGCTCATAGAGGACTAGGAAGCACCTGGGTTGAATGGCTGGACAGGGGATTACTTAGAGCAACGTTCTAAAACACAACTTTGAAAATGTTATTTCCTTCCTTTCTTAAAATTGAGAGATAGAAAATGTAATAGGATAACAAAGAACAATTGAAAGTGTTAACAATGAGCTCGTCAGCTCTAACAATGCCTTGAACTTAGAAATCCCAATCCAGGTACAAAATAACATGGAATAAACTCCCAGTCGTTAAATTACATTTGAAACAGCATAATTACTCCTGACAGGAACAATTTGTGAAAAAAGTAAGGTTTTCTCCAAGCAGGTACACTTCGTAGGAGCCACAGATCCAAAATAAAAGAGTCTAGCCTCAAACAGGCAATAAGTTGCTTTTGACACATTTAATTGCACTAGGCAACCCATAGCGTGACCCTTTTGAAAGGTTTCAAAAACATTTGTCCTATTGTGGGCTTATCAATTGCAATGCTCCACAATAATATTAATCACTGTTCCCAAAGGGAACCAAAACGAAGACACTGTTACCCTAAGAATAATTAAGAATGCACAGGGGCAAAATTACACATACCACAAGGCCTTAAGGATAAAAAAGAAAGTTTACACATAGTAGGCCTTTAAAAAAGGTAACGGGGCGAAACACCAGCACGCCTTATAGAAATTTCCGGAAGGACGAGAACCTCATTGGGCTTCAGCCCCAATGACACAGGGCTAATCCCATACCAAAACGGGTAACTAAAGGAAGAACATTTAAAGCCGAGACAAGAAGTTCAAAATTTAGAGGTAAAAAATTTTTGTCACCCAAGTGTATCGTGCAGATAGGAAGAATAGTAGGAGGGGAAGTATTCGTTCTGGTGAAGGAAGAATTTGTAAGCTACGAAAAAGTTAAAAATGACAAACATGAAATTCTAAGTGTTAGGCTAATTTCTAAAGATAATCGGTAACTTGATGTCTATGGAATGTACAGCCAGGGAAAGCGTAGCGGTGACACTGATTCAGAATTATTTGAAAAGATAATCAGCTGTGAGGAAACGACATGTAAAGGAACGTGATTGTAGCGAGTTATCAAAATTTACCAAATTTCAATTGGCAAAGTAAGGCGAACGACAGGATGCATGACCAACAAACAGCAAATAAGCTAATATGTGAAGGACAGCTGATTCAGAATGCGATGGAACCAAATAGAGGGAAGAATATCCTGGACGTGGTGCTGGTAAAACCAAATGAGCTCTATAGAGAAACCGAAGTAATGGATGGCACTAGTGATCACGAAGATGCTTTTGGCGTAGCTAAAATAAATTTATTAGAAAGAAATGTCTTAAAAGAAGGACTATTAGGCAGTAAAATGTGACTGATAATGCAGGAATTTAAAAAAGTAAATACGATCGGTGGAAGTCGTTCAATGAAAATGAAAACAGATTCTGGGATGGATGTAATGCAATTGTTGAGGAATGTGAAGACAGGTTTGTATCTTTGAGAATGGTAGGGAATGGTAAAAACCCGCTTTATTATAACAGATAATTTGAGACTAAGAAGGAGCTGAAGATTGGAAAGAAATAGAATTGGCTGTGGAAGTAAGGAGAGATTAAAGGAACGTACTATGAAATAGAATCTAGCAAATATATCAGGTAAGGCTAACATGATGGCCTGCATAAATGTCAGTCATATAAATTTTAGTGGAAAAATGGAAGGGTATGTATAGGTACCTGAAGGCAGAAACAGTTTCCAAGAAGGACAATCCAGGCATCATTAATTAATAAGGGGAGTGTGTATTCAGTCAGCAGTATGTAAAGATTGTTGGTTACAAGGATAATGTTCAGATAGAGGAGGTGAGTAATACTAGAAAGGTATTGAAATTTAAATATGATAACAATGACTTTAAAAAAAAATAAGTTGCAAAAGTTGAAAACTAGAAAAGTGGCTAGAATTGATAAGATTTCTGAGGATATATTAAAGAAAATTGGCTGGGATGTATTACCCTATCTGAAGTAATTATTTGATTACTGTTTGCATGGAGGGGCTATACCAAATGAAAGGAGAGTTTCTATAGTAGCCCCAGTATATAAAGGAAAGGGTGATAGACATACAGCTGAAAATTACAGGCCAGTCAGTTTGACACGCATTGCATGTAAGCTTTGGGAAAGCATCATATCTGATTATATTAGATACGTTTGCGAAATTATAACTGGTTCCATGGAAGGTAGTTTGGGTTTAGGAAAGGTTATTATACTAAAACTCAAATTGTAGGATTCCAGCAAGGTATAGCAAGATATCTTGGATTCGGGAGGTCAAATGGACTGTATCGCGATTGACATGTCTAAAGTATTTGGTAGGGTGGATCAAGGGAGACTATTGGCAAAAATGAGTGCAATTGGACTAGGCAAAAGTGTGACTGAGTGTTTTGGTATATTTCTAGAAAATAGATCTCAGCAGTAGGCTTAGCTTCCACTGACCCAGTAACAATTAAGAGGGGAACTCCTAAAAGCAGTATTATTGGACCTTTATGTTTTCTTACATATATGAGTAAAGAAGTGGAATCAGAGATAAGGGTTTTTGCGGATGATGTTATTCTGCATATAGTAATAAATAAGTTACAAGATTGTAAGCAACTGCAAAATGACCTCGATAATGTTGTGGGATGGACAGCAGGCAATGGTATGATGATAAACGTGGTTAAAAGTCAGGTTATGATTTTCACAAATACGAAAAGTCCCCTCAATTTTAATTACTGCGTTGATGGGTTCAATGTTCCTTATGGGGATCACTGTAAATACATAGGTGTTAATATGAAGAGAGATCTACATTGGGGTAATCCCATAAATGGGATTGTACATAAAGGGTACAGGTGCCTGCACATTGTTATGAGGGTGTTTACTGGTTGTGGTAAGGATCTGAAGGAGAGGGAATATAAGTATCTGGTAAGATCCCGAAGTAGAGTAAGGCTCCAGTGTATGAGACCCTCACAAAGATCACTTGATTCAAGAACTGAGAAAAACAAACCAAAAAGCTCGATTTGTTTTGGGTAATTTCCTCCAAAAGTGTAGCGTTAGAAAATGTTGCAAAGTTTGTGTTGGGAAGACTTAGAAGAAAGGAAGCGAGCTACTTGACTAAATAGTATGTTCCGCGCTGTCAGTGGTGAGATGGCGTGTAGTGACATTAGTCGACGAATAAGTTTTAGTGGTGTTTTTAAAAGTAGGAAAGTTCACAGTATGAAGACAAGTTTGTAATCCAAGGGGATAAGTAGGGGCACGTATTTTTTATAGGAATGAGAGTTAGGGACTGGAATAAATTACCAAGGAAGATGCTCTATAAATTTCCATTTTATTTGAAATCATTTAAGAAAAGTCTAGGACAACAACAGATAGGGAATCTGCCACATGGGCGACTGCCCGTAATCCAGATCAGTGGTGATTGATTGAAAAGTTGAAGGGGAGACGAGTGAGGGTCACCACTCGCGTTCCCTTACATTATAATATATTTCCCAGTAGGGGATAGAACTAGAGTCCGAAGACTGCGCAGAAGGTCCGACTTTTCAACTACCACAATAGAAAATTACGGTAAGAGACAGCTGAAGCCTTCTTCTCGAACTACCCGCTGGCATGATCACATGTTTGGGTAAAATCTGCTATTACCTTGTATCGCTGGACCTTCTTCAAGCAGGCCGCAACCCTTCCTCCTGAGCCCTCTATGGCCTTCGTCAAATCGCACTCAGCAACTCTGGAGTAATTCAGAAAAGACGGCCCGAAAGTGCCCTCCCTTTTTACTTCCGTAGGAAAGTTCCAGATTAAATTAAACTACAATATCCTAATAGTATGAATTTCCATAAACACCCCGTGTGTGATTGACTATAGAACATAGTTACAAGCATGTGATGGGTAGATGACAATAGATGAGAAACCAGTTCAAGTGTTGAAAATTTCGGTACATGCAAAAAAACCTCGAAAAAAAGTTTATCAACTCAAGAAACCAAAATTTCTGTGGCAATTAGTTTTGTTTCTAGTCAACCAGGTCTCATTAGTAAATAGATGGCAGGGCCGTCTCACCATCGTAGAATAATTTTTTTTGAATGTTTAAAATTTCAAGTCCAGATGGCCGTAGAGATGGCGCGCAGTTTAAATAGCCGAGAAAGGTGTGATCCTGACACATACCTCCACCAACTAAGTTTTTGCAGTGGAGTGAACATTTTTGAAAATTTGAAGTACCATAGGATTTGAACATATTGTGATTTAGCAATACGTTGGCATTCTGGAGTATATGTTTGTTCAGAGTCCATTCATGTTTGTTTGTTTGTTTTGTTTTGTTTTCCTGAAGAAGTGTTGTGATGATAACAGCACCGAAGTAGTCCAATTCCGGGCCGTAGTGACGAGGGTTGACATCAGGAGCGGCCCCCGCGGAACCTTTGGGGACCATGAGATACCATCCTCCCAATACAATTAGGGCTGGAGCCGAGGTGAAGAACCAAGGGGCAAGGTCCCGCCCAAGGACTGAGTGAGGGGTTGAGTACTGCATCCCAGCTTCTTCCCGCGATGACAGGCCCAAAGAAGGTAGAGTTTGGAGTCTTGGTTGAAATGAGGCGGGCCCGAAACCCGCTCCGGCATTTCTCCCAGGTTGACTGCTAGTGCCCTCAGGTGCAATGTTGAGCACTGTAACATGAAGATTTTGTGGTCAGAGTAACTTTCGTAAAAGGAGGTATATATAGAGTAGATCATGACTGGCGACATTGGAGGAGTGGCAACACGGGGTTTCTGATTACATTTGGAGGCAGAGGCGGCTTAAGGCAGAATTCGTAGAAATGAAAGAAGGGAAGGATTTTACAAATGTAGCTTTACCATAAAACAAAGGTTAAAATTTAGGATGGAACATAACCATACTAATAAGTACTAGTCCGGGCGAGTTGGCCGTGCGCGTAGAGGCGCGTGGCTGTGAGCTTGCATCCGGGAGATAGTAGGTTCGAATCCCACTATCGGCAGCCCTGAAGATGGTTTTCCTGGTTTCCCAATTTCACACCAGGCAAATGCTGGGGTTGTACCTTAATTAAGGCCACGGCCGCTTCCTTCCAACTCTTAGGCCTTTCCTATCCCATCGTCGCCATAAGACCTATCTGTGTCGGTGCGACGTAAAGCCCCTAGCAAAAAAAGTACTAGTTTACATACGGAAGTTCTGGTGAACAAGAGGAGTGGAAGTGCTACTCACATTTTTCCTATAATATTTAAAATTGTAAAGTAACCTAAGGAAAAAATATAATTAATCCAACGGTTTAATCGCTTGGTAACATTAAAGAAACTGGGAGGACGGTCTTCACACAGGCTTTACTTGAGAAAGGTGAACAAGAAAAATCCTTTCAGCCTTCAGATTACTCACCAGAAGGGTGACACGACTGAGATAACCCATAATAACACAAGATCCACGAAATATTAAATATTGCCTGAGGGAATACAATTTTTAATATTGACCTGAACTTCAACTTTTAAATTGGTGGGTTTTCGGCGTCGCTCATACCTCATTTTTACTCTCTCATGAGAGGCTCTAAGAATATTCCCAGCTTTCTCCCATAGATCCCGAGTATTCTCTGGATATCCTGCCTCTGGTAAGAGCTCAATTGTAGGCCACAAATTAGAAAATGGGGTGTTTGAAACGAACATGAATATAAGAGAAATTGGTGAGAACTTATGGGACTGATGAACGGCCGAATTCAAAGCCAATGGTAACCAATGTAAAAATATATCCCAACGAGAATGGTCTTCGTGGGGGAAGGCAATAAGTGCAGATCAAAGATTTCGATTAACCCGCTCAGCGAGAGATGGCTGGGGATAATAGGCAGTAGTAGTGACGTGTGAAATAAAGAGATTCAAAGAGAACTTACGAAATAGCTTGGAAGTAAAAGCTTTAGCGTTATCGGAAACTATATACTGACATGGTCCGAATGATGAAAATATAGAATTGAGTCAAGAAAGAGTAGTTTGATCAGTGGAAAGCCCAGTAGGAAACAGCCTTGAAAATCTGGTAAAACATCCACACACTCAATTAAGAAATTATTTCCGTTCCCATTTGATTGAGGGAACGGTCCCACATAACAAATGTCCAGTCGCTCCATGGGGCGAGAAGCCTGGTGCGATGACAATAACCGACTTTGGTAGATAAACGGGGCTTGCTAATCAGACAGGTTTCACATGCCTTAACCAGCTCTTTAATTTCCCCATCCAATGCCTTCCAGATGAACAGCTCCATTATTTTCTCTCTCGTTTTAAGATGCCAGGATGCCCCCGTAATGGGGTCTCATGTTAATATTTGAAGATCATAAGAACCAGAATGGGTGGAAAAACAATGTTCATCCTTTGGTTGCGCCGTTATGCGCAACAAAGGACCCCATTCCTCAGCACATAAGGACAAAATGTTCCCAGAAGGAAGGGTCTCAATGATGGGAGCCAGCCGCGGATCATCACGTTGATATTTAGTGATATCGTGGTATAACGTAAGGGAGTCCGTAAGGATAATATTTATACCAGAAGGAATGTAGAGAGAAGGCGAAACGCCTTCCTCAGAATCAGAAGAACTTATGGGATCACCAGAAAATATATTACCCGCGATCACATTCTCAGAACCATGAATGTGCCGCACTTCAAACAGGAACGCGGAAATTCGAATTGTCCAGTGAGAAATTCAAAACGTTAGACGGGGCATAGCAAAGCACCCAACTTATAGCCTGATTATCGGTCTCTAATTCGATCTTGACTTGGTCTAGGTGAGGAAGGAATTTTTCCAAGGCAAAAAGCACTACAAGTTACTCTAGTTCATACATGGAAAATATTCCTCTTGAGGAGACAAGGTACGAGAGGCATAGGCGATGGTCCGCCTTCCGAGTTCAGATTCCTGAAGAAGAATCGCAGCGACAGCGGATGAAGGCGTGTCGGTCTGCACTATGAACTGGCTGAAAAAATCCGGCATATCCAAGACAGGTACATTGTAAAGGGATAATTTTAGATCCTCGAAAGCGGCTTGTTGATAGAGATCCCGTTCTAATTTGACACCTTTCCTGCGAAGAAGATTCAGGGGTGCCGCACGGTTAGCGATATGTGAAGTAAATTTTCTGAAAAGTTTCACCATACCGATGAACTTAGCAACAATTTCAACATCTTTGGGTGGCTTGAAATTACGGATAGCCTGAATTCTAGACTGATCTACAGGAACTTCATCGGGGAAACCATATGCTCCAACAAAGGTATCGATGGTTTAGCAAAGGATACTTTTGACAGCTTAAATGTCAAAACTGTTTTACGAAGGCGTCTGAGTGCCTCCTCTAGATGAGCTAGATGTTCTTCGAAAATCTCTGAAAAATCACCCAAATAATGATAAAAATATTCGAATTTAATGTCAGGGAAGATCGTATCTAGCAATCTACTAAGAACCGCCACTCCCGTGGGGAACATGAAGGACACGCGATTTTATTCGTATAGATTCCAGTCGGTAGCAAAAGCAGTCAGATATTTCGATTCTTCCGCAAGAGGTATTTCATTGTAGGCTTGGTTGTGATCTAAGATGTTGAAGAATGTAGCCTTACAAAACCAAGGAAAGCATGGATGCAAGTCAGGAAAGGGTACTATCTTACTGTTGAACGCCCTGTAATCACCTACTGGCCAGAGGCCGAGATGTGGTTCAAACACAAGAAAAGTGTTGACAAATATACCGAATTAGAGGGGGCGAATGACACCATCAGTCAATTTCTTATCACTAATTTCTTTGAGGGCCTTCCTCTTAGGAGTCGACAACCCGTAAGGAGAAAATCTTTTTGTCTTTTTCTTTTTGCTATGGGCTTTACGTCGCACCGACACAGATAGGTTTTATGGCGACGATGGGATAGGAAAGGCCTAGGAGTTGGAAGGAAGCGGCCGTGGCCTTAATTAAGGTACAACCCCAGCATTTGCCTGGTGTGAAAATGGGAAACCACGGAAAACCATTTTCAGGGCTGCCGATAGTGGGATTCGAACCTACTATCTCCCGGATGCAAGCTCACAGCCGCGCGCCTCTACGCTCACGGCCAACTCGCCCGGTGAGAAAATCTTACAGCGATCGAATCCGTAGGATCTATCCTATATTCAGTCAAGTTAGTGACACATAGATTTTTCCGAAAATGCGTCGGAAAATGACTGACATAATGTACGATTAAAGTGGAACCGCCACGTCGACAAATGATCCATACGCCAAGTTGCTACATGGTATGGGACCTTTTTGGTCCAGAGGCAAATGCCACCTCATCTAAACAAAACGAAAAAAAAAGAATCCAAATCGATGGGTGAAAAAAATGCCTTCCCGACCGTGCGAGGATCGAGCGTACATCCCTCCTTTCCTCTAACACAACATCCGGTCTCCCAGGACCGTGGTGCGTTCGCGGCATAATATCAAAACAAGTACAATTCTAAGACTAAATTATAGGCCTAATAGAACGGAGGAAAACTAGGATGGCCGGGCGAGTTCGCCGTGCGGTTAGGAGCGCGCAGCTGTAAGCTCGCATCCGGAAGATAGTGGGTTCGGACCCCACTGTCGGCAGCTCTGAAGATGGTTTTTCGTGGTTTCCCATTTTTCCACCAGGCAAATGCTGGGGCTGTACCTTAATTAAGGCCACGGCCACTTCCTTCCCATTCCTAGGCCTTTCCTGTCCCAACGTCGCCATAAGACCTATCTGTGTCGGTGCGACCTAAAAACACTAGAAAGGAAACTTGGATGCATTTAACTAGGGCAAATGATAACGGCAGAAAATCTTTTTTACAACTTTAATTCCTCTTCTTAAAACACATTATCACATAACATTATGAATACTAATTACAAAGAAGACAATACATGTGGGATGAATGGAACACTTAAAAGAAAATTTAATATCGAGTTGATCGTTCCTTTTATATACCTGGACCCCACGATAAGCACACCGATTCTTTGAACACTGTTTGAAATACACTCTAACACTTGTGTTTTGTTTGTAAATATGACGGTTTTTCAGTAATCTAGTTCTTCTCTATCGGAAGAAAAATACAACACTCCCGAGTTTAGGAAACAACCTTGAGTGGTCGTCTATTTAACTTAATACGATCCTAATTGACACCGAAATGAAATTAATACTTGTAGACACGACACAATAAAGAACACAAAATATACAGATGTAGGGTCTGGCATTGCACCCACATCGCATTGAACAAAGAGACCAAACTGCGGGTCAGAACCCGCTCTCGAAGTACACAACATAATATAACAAACAAATAACGACGTTCAATAAAGTATCTTTAAACAAACTACAAAAACTCCACTGGAAAAAACATAAAGGTAAAATAATGTGAATGGCTGTATTTGAAGAAAACATTTTTGTGACGAGAAATCATGGATTTGCCTTGGGACTCGAACCAGAAGTCTTAAGCACGCCACCGAGGTTGGGTCCCTGAAAATCCCTACCTGTGTTAATCATACCAAATTACTAACAAACATTCTAATCTGGCATTACAGTAACTCATATACTTTACAGAAATGAACAGAAAGCAATTGGGAAAAAATTACTTTGCGAACTTATTTTCGTGTGCTCCGGTATTTCTTTTATTCTGTGTCCAGGCAGAGTAAACAAACACGGTCAGGGTGCTCCATTCGACGACCATAAATCCCTCACCACAGGTTTCTGCCTCACTTGACAGGCCAGTAACCCTATTCTTTAAAATCTTATTAACAGCGAAGCATATTCTCAAGATATATCGTGGTAAAACTCAATTCAACAACAATTAAATACTTCACGTTTCAAAGTTTCATTCATATACTTGTACTCTGCCCATTTGCCTCTCTTATGTCACGTCAAACCATTACTCATCCTATCACTTCCACAGAATTTAATCGTAAATGGCCCGCGTTCACGACTTAGCGACTAGTTCTTCTAACTCACCTCAAAGAAACATTCTAATGGACATGAACGTGGCCATTAATTTCAGTAGATGGATAGTATTACCCTCTTAACAGGAAATAAAAAGCACTATCTAAATTGGGAAGACACGTAGTCTAGCCCCCAGGCATGCCACACATCACACACATTTATACAGCCATTTCTCTATATGAAGAGCATACATAGTTACTTTGAAACCAGAGTACGCTGCTATTCCAACGACTAATATCAACAACGGCATGTAGATGACCCTACCGTCATGCATTACGGATATAAAGTGAATATTCCAATATAAAGAAAGTAAAATATACCGTTAGAATTTGTAAAACAAAATTACACTTTCCCCACCTTATCTAAAGCGCTGTAAATCTTTTGATACCTTACCCTCAATTCAAGCTCATGCATTACTCTCAAATTCAAATTATATATTCTTGAAATTTATATCCTACTAGCAGGACCCGCGGCTTTGCTCACGTGAATTTCGTAAAATATTAAAAGTAATCGTTCCCCTGTACTCTACTAAGACATTATCTGAAAATCCCTGAAGTATAAACATTCACCGACAAATTGAGTTTTTGTTATTGCCTGTTGGGGCTAAGATGAGCGTGCAACATAGAAGGGTACATATGAGAAACAGTCTTCTCGGAAATCGAAAAAAAAAATGTTTATTTTTATTTTTTAAAGTAGATTCCAAATACCTACCTCCACGCCGTAACATTTTCAATTTTTGAGATTGGCTATAAGAATCCCGATAAAAAGAATTTAACCTCTTTATCAGTCCTTCCCATTTTCCGAACACATAAAGAAATACATGTTCCATTACTTTTTCTTTTGCTAGTTGCTTTACGTCGCACCGACACAGATAGGTCTTATGGCGACGATGGGGCAGGAATGGGCTGGGAGTAGGAAGGAAACGGTCGTGGCCTTAATTAAGGTACAGCCCCAGCATTTACCTAGTGTGAAAATGGGAAACTTCAGGGCCGCGGACAGTGGAGTTCGAACCTACTATCTCCCGATTACTGGATACTGGCTGCACTTAAACGACTGCAGCTATCGAGCACGGTCCTTTACTTTTAAAGGAGATTCAAAATGCTCATTTTCGCGTCTGTAACTTCATCAGTTTGTGATGTAACGGTTCAAATCCCGTTACAAGATTATATCTGTACTTTTATTATTGTATGATTTTATCTGTATTTTATTATTATTATTATTATTATTATTATTATTATTATTATTATTATTATTATTATTATGTCAGTATTATTATTATGTTATCTGTGATATTGTACTATTATTGTAATTATCCGTTTTATTCAATTTTGCAATTGCCTGTTGCTTGCAAGATTGCACTTAGATGTATACATATATACGTATGTGTAGTATAACACTCAATACCTGTACAGTGAGAATTGTTGTATACATCAGAGATTGGAAGTGACGTTGTTATATTGCGACACCACTGGCGATTCTGCCAAGTCATCGCCACTCCTTGGCTATGTCATCGTATTTATTTAGATATGCGCGCATCGAGTCGATCGCCGCGGGGCTATTTCACCACTGGATGTAATATCTGTCGCGTAGGTGGGAGTATGTCATTGTTATTTCTGGAGATTACGTAGTTGTGTCAACCAACGTCTATATAAGGTGGATGCACATTGTAGCGTCAGTCATTACTTATACGGATGCAGTACAGTGAAGTAGTCTACTAGATCAAGAGGCCTTAGGTGGTCAGCCAACGAGTGTGAACGAGAGATGGAGAAGACTCAGTGAGCCATTAATTATTGGTCATTGAGAGAGTGAGACCAAATGGTTGGTCCGTCACCTAGTGGAAGACGCGGACGCAAGGCTTACCAAGGAGTCAGAGAGGGCAACCCTGGACCTGCCAAGAGGTCATACCATATTGACTTACAAAGAAGTCAGATGATATGGAGAAGAAGCAGTCGCAAGGATGTATCACCACGTTAGGCGTGACACATCTACAGTAAACACTAGAGCAATGGATTACGTCGTAATTACACTCAAAGTGTTGAAGGTACAGTCAAGTGAATCAGTGAGGGAAATATTTCGTATAAATTGTTAAATGTCCGGTCAAGAAGAATTCAAATTCATGCCTAGTTTCTTTCAGTTGCAATGTCATAATTTCATATTCTCATCTGTTTTATCGCAACAAGACTCACTATTTTTTGATATATTATTTAAAGAATATATATTGTTCTATCAAACGAATTCAGAGTTTCATTTCATTGACAGTAAAATATCTTAACCTCAAAATTAATGGGGAAACCGAACGCCAATCTCCTTTTCCCAGAACTTATATGGTATGTTGTCAAAAGTAAGCTTATTACCCCACACCCTAGAGATAGTCAAGAGTCTCATTCTATTATTGCTGTACTGAGTGACAGCTGGCGCCCTTCAAATAACGTATGTGTAAGTAAGCAGGTAACAAGTAAGTGTGAGTACAAGGTTCGACAAGTGTGTAATTTATTTAATGAATGTTAATTTTCAGATTTTTCAATATAAATTCAGATTTCCATATTAAATGTAGTTTTACATATGTGTGTAAATTCAGTCAGACAGTTAGGAAGTTTTCAGTGAGATATAAGCATCCTCATTAAAAATTATTTATTTCTCTTATCACTTCTTTCCACCCCCGTTAAGTGCCTTTCCCGAAAAGAAAAACATGTGTTCCTGTATTTTTAAAGGATTTTCCAAATACCAAGTTTTTGCTATTTTGCTATTCTGCTTTTATGTCGCACCGACAAAGATAGGTCTTATGGCGACGATGGGATAGGAAAGGCCTAGGAATCGCCCTAATATCCACAAATCTCACACCCACTTTCCCGCATACTCATTCCATAGTCTCGTTTAAATTCCCAATTACCCTCCAGTCAGTATACAGACTTTTATTGCAACTACTTTCTGGCAGAAACAGCAAGCAAGATATTGTATAATAATAGTTATGCTACAATTATAAATTGCAGTTAAACTTATAAAACACTTAGATTCTACTTACGGTGCTAATACTACATTCAACTGCTCACACACATCGACCTGTACACAAAAAAACGTTCGTCAAGGAGTGCAAGATGTGCACTCGTCATGACCTCTAGGGACATTACTCTTAGAATGGAGTTTCATAAGTGATTTGGGAGCCATTGTTGCGCTCACGTTATTCATCTCAGCGACCCGGAAAACTATGGATTCTGCATTAATATATCACCCCCCTTTCAACCCCACCCCTAGGGATGCTATTCGGGATGAACTTGACTTTAACAGCATTTTGAGTGTCATAGTTCATCTCAGTGATCTCGAACTCTATAGATACGACATTAATATCGGTCGTTTTCGATTACTTTTACATTTCATCCCCTCCCCTTGGGCTGGGAGGGGTGTCCTGCCCCCACACTATTTGATAAAAGCAGAAACAAGTTTTAAGGAACACATCATAATCTTCACATACTCTTGGGTAGGCAACCCGCTGATCGGACTTGTCTTGCGGTTTGCTTATCTTCCCCTATATTATTTTTCACCGCTTAGTGCCGAACTACCAATCAGATTTCGTTCAAACCACTTCATAATCCCTCTCAGATGTAATAAGAACAAACTGTGAAAATTTTAGCGAAATCGGTCCAGTAGTTTTTCAAACATACCAACATCCAGTTTTATATATAGATAGCAGTTACCCGTGGCTTCACTCGCGTGAATTTCGTCACCTGATAAAAGTAATCGTTCCTCGGTACCGTACTAAGACATTATCTGAAAATCTCTACAGTACAAAATCTCACCGAAGAATTGAGGTTCATTTACCCCAGAAATTATTTGTAAACCACGTTTGTTCTATTGCCTTTTGGGGCTAAGATGCGGCTTACAGGTGTGAGAAAACGTCTTCTCTCAAGTGGAAAAAAGTTAATCTTTAAAGGAGATACCAAATACCAATTTTCACGTTTATAACATCTTCAATTTTGAGATGCAAGTATCCTCGTAAAAAATAAATCAACTAATGTCTCAATTAATCCCCTATGTGGATTTTCCGAAAACAAAAGAATCGTGTTTCTTTATTTCTAAAGGAGACTCCAAATACAAATTTTCACGTCTGCAATACCTTTAATTTTTGAAATATAAACATCCTCATACAAGGAATTTAATTAATTTTTCAATTCTTTCACCCCTTTAGGGGATGTTCCGAAAAAAATACGTATTTGTTTAGTCTTTAGGAGACACCAAATACCAATTTTCACGTCTGTAAAATCTTCAATTTTTGAGATATCAGCATGCTAATAAAACGAATTCCACTCCATTTTCAGTCTTTTTACCCCCTCTCTTTAGTACTTTTTCCGGAAACCCAAAATATGTGGTACTTTATTTCTAAAAGAGATTAAAACTACCAATTTTCACGTCTGTAACATGTTAAGTTTTTGACATGTGCTGTCGATACGATCATTTTTGGAAATTCATCCCCTTTTTCAGTTCCCCTTAAGCGGATTTTCAGGAAACAAATTACCTGTGTTTCTTTACTGTCACAGGATATTCCAAATACCAATTTTCACGTGTGTAAAATGTTACCTTTCTGAGAAATACTGTAGATATATGTAGTCTTTAAAAAACTCACCCCCATAACTCCCATTAAACTGGATTTTCCAAAAATACAAAATGTGTTCATTTTCAATGAAGATTCCAAATACCGGTTTTCACGTTGTAACATCTTCAGTTTTTAAGATATAAGTATCCTCGTAAAAAGTATTCAACCACTTTTTAACCTCTTTTCACCGTAACCCCCTTAAGAGGAATTTCCGGAAACAAAAATATACGTGTTTCCTTATTTTTAAATGAGATTCCAAATACTAATGTTCACGTCTTTAAATTGTTAAGTTTTTGAGATATAGATACTCATTCTGAAAATTCCCTCCCCTGTTCACCCCCTTAGCGGCGGAATATCCAAAAATCCTCCCTTAGCATGCAGCTACATCGTAATATAAAGTTAACACCCAAAATTTCATTTCTTAAGTCCAGTAGTTTTGGGAACATATCATAATCTTCACATACTGTTTGGTAGGCAACCCGCTGATCAGACTAGTCTTGCGGTTTGCTTATCCTCCCCTATTTCACCTTATTTCATTTTTCACCCATAAGTGCCGAACTACCAATCAGATTTCGTTCAAACCACTTCATAATCCCTCTCAGATGTAATAAGAACAAACTGTGAAAATTTCAGCGAAATCGGTCCAGTATTTTTGAGTCTATTAATTACAAATATACGAACATCCAATTTTATATATACATATATTGCAAAGTACTTCCCATCTAAATTATCTTTTTTAATAATTGCAAAGACTGACTCAAAGCTGTCCCATATTTCTAAACAAATCCATATTTACTTTTACAACCTTAGTCTACGTAGTTTACATATTTAGAAAAAATTAAACCCCCGCATTTACAAGACCACATAATATTTCAGATCAGTGTACTTAGCGTCATGTTGTGATGTATATGGCTCGAGCCTCAAAGAGGCCGCTGGTGAATATTTACTCCTGCATGACGCTGGCACGTATCACTGGTTTCGATCATCGTCGGCACCTTCGGGGTCCTAAGATCGGATCCACTGGAACGAGCTGATACAGAAGGACGTCCAATTAACCACGTCTTCGTTCGACATTTTTTTGAAATCAAATTATGGTGAAATCTCCTTAAATCTTTCCCGGCACTGTTTATCACGGTGAAATATATTTAAATTTTCCACCAACACTGTTTATAAAGAAACTTTTACAGTCTCCGCGGTCTTACTGCAATACAATCGTCTTTTGCCCGTTCGTTTTTCACGTTATTTCCAACTCACCGGGATTTTCCACATACGTGTTCGTAATCAGCGTGCAGATTACTTGAATATTGAATTCAAAATATCTCGGAGACAACAATACAATTCAAATTTCCACTCTCGCACAGAGAAAATATTTTTGCTGAGGTGCGACACTACCGGACCGTCTGTCTGCCCCCAACACTTCACGGCAAGTCCTCCTGTCCTGCAGAGGGTGATCTCTTAAATAAGCTCACCCCAGCTCGTAGAATGGACGGCAAAATGTCCCCACCACAATTTCCATATCTCCAGTTCTACGGGTCCTTCGTAATCGGTGATGCGGTCAAAACGCGTAGAATAGAATTCTTTGACGTCTGATCATATACTGAAAGCAATTCGCTCGGTAGATTAGCGGATATCTTCAATCAAATAAGACGCTTCTTCGGGGATTCTCCGTCTGGAGTCTGGGTTCACAGCTACTGCGGGTAAGATTCTAACGCTTACATCATCCTCATGCAACGCACTTTTACTAACACTGAAATTTTATACCCCTTTATAATTTTGGCAGAGGTCTAATATGCTCACATATGACATGCCGATGTTTCCGTTAATAAGTAATGCAATTATCTCGAAATACCCAGTCTAAAACCAAGTTAATAATTTTGCATTACCGTGTTTCGGCCATTTTAGTGGTTATTAGAATGTGTCTCCCCTCCCTGATCTTTCAATTGCTAGCGTTCCCTCGCTGGGGATTTTTCAGTCTATGACATACTTAAGTCGGCGCCACCAAGTGGGAACTGTTGCGCAATACAACGCAACCTAACTTCCATACGGACAAAGATGGCCGGAAAAATGCCTCAATCCCTCAATCAGTTGCCGATTAATTATATATACTACCGATACTGTTACAAAAAGTAGCCTGATCTTCAGGCTAAGATCTAACGTCATCTCACTCTGAGGAGGCGAAACACGCAAACAAGATGCAGAATTACAAGACAAAATTGGAATATGGAACATACTGTCAGACTTGAGAGTGCATGATTTCCTTTGAAGATCAAGCTCGACCGAGCTCGATAGCTGCAGTCGCTTAAATGCTGCCAGTATCCAGTAATCGGGAGATAGTGGGTTCGAGTCCCACTGTCGGCAGCCTTGAAGATGGTTTTCCGTGGTTTCCCATTTTCACACCAGGCAAATGCCGGGGCTGTACCATAATTAAGGCCACGGCCGCTTCCTTCCAACTCCTAGGTCTTTCCTATCCCATCGTCGCCATAAGACCTATCTGTGTCAGCGCGACGTAAAGCAAATAGCAAGAAAAAAAATCAAGCTCGAGACCTGAATGAGACATGAAATCTGCCCCCAATATCGCAGGTCATGGCAAATGTGTACAATAAGCAACTTAAATTTCCAGGTAAACTTCGAAATAAGAATTTTCCCATAGATGAATCCTAAAATTCCTAAAGGAGAAGAGTTGGCCGATACACATTTTATACTGGTGGAAACATATTCAGGAAATTTACAAAAGTACTTTAACTTAGAATACCAGTTTTCTGATGTAGTGGATACGATACTTCCGGGGTCTAAGATGGCAGTGACAGGGTCATAGTTTATTTCAATTTGAGGAACGGCAAAAATCCTGGAGAATCAGGAGCAATTTTCAAGCATCCTCTAGGACCTTTAAAGAAAGCCATAGACGGTCCTACTTTCTCAATACATGACATGATATAATCGGTTTTTAAACTGGGCTGAGCCTGGAGACACTGACCGGGAAGGGGACTCAGCCGGACACTCTAACCTAATTCTGTTACAGTTATTACTTGAGGTAGAAAAAGAAGGCGTAGTATTCAAAGAAGTGCAGAAACAGCATGAAGAGGCAGAAGCTCCATGTTTATAACCTCTGGCATTTAACGGAGGGCACTTATACCATAAGTGGTCTACAAACTCGTAAACAAGACATTTGCGGGGAGAGAAATTTCTTCGCATGGGTGGCCGGGAAATATAACAAGGTGGTGGATCGCAACCAGTTCTTAAGGTTTCGGCATACTTCACACCATCCGCAGAAACAGACATGGCCTCCAGTACCCTAAACGTTTGAGACGCGACGCAAAGCACAAATAAGAGCGATAAGAGCGAGAAATACCTTATATGATGGTCTGCACTATTTGATCTTCGGAATATTTCAAGGCAAATACTCTGGTGTAAATTTTAATGTCCTAGAAAGTCAGTTTGATTTTCATCTAGCCTCTGAACTCTGAAATAATATTTCTGAACTAAGCATGACAAGGCTCTAGAAGGAATAAAGCTATCCATCAAGTGTGCATGAAATATTTCAATGGAATTAATTTCCGATATGGCTTTAAGTATCATGTCTAATAAGACACCAATGGTGTAAGGATAGATGATTTGCAATATTTGGGAGTGTGAGAGACAAATAACCAAACCGTGATCTTGGAATTCTACAAGAAATCTTAAAAAATGAAATGGCGTCCTTAATGGATTGACCGAAAATCTTGAAATCTCTTTAAGCAACATGGCTAGAGGATGCGGCAAACTGCTTAAGGCTGGGGATAGTACCGTTGAGGCCGCCGGAGTGTGAGGTGTTTCGAAAGTTGCGTTGCTAATTGTACCGGGAGGTACACCCCAACGCAGCGCATTTAAAACTTACGCCTAAAAGAACTCCTCTACTGGAGAAACCGTGAACTTGAAACTTTACTCACAAGATATCACCACTAATATCTGATGGAATTTTGTTATTTTGAAGTCTCCTGTACTGTGTGAATTTCTACTTGTTTTGTTAACCATTCATCATGAAGTTTGGACATTCTTCCATAGATGTCACTGCTAAAAACCAATTATCACGCACCCTGGTGCGAAGTGAGATAACTTTTGATTTAAAGAAATTTTGTATTCATAAATTTTTTTTACTAATTGATGTACATTTATTTTTGGGTTGGAAAAATGGATCTTTTCTTTCCGCCAGTTTTGATCTAACCAATCAAGAATTTCTGTAACTAATTTTCTACCAATCCCTGTCTTCTTCTTTGATTTTGAGTGAAACTTTTAAATTAACCAATAAAAATGAGAGGGTGTGGCTGGGTTATTCGTGAAAGGTCTCGAACTTTCTCCGAGGGTTTATAAACTGCGGATTTTCACGTCTCTTGGCCAATTCATCGTCATCTTAGTGAGTGTGTGTGTCAAGCAGGAGGCGGGCGGGGCCTCTTTTATCAGACAGCAGTACACCGACAAGGTAATGGCCACATAAAATCTTCATTTCTTGCTAGCTCCGCAGTTTAACCTGAGGGAAAGGTCCGAATCTTTAACTATGTAACCTAGTTTTCCTACAGATGTAACTTCTGCCGGCTAATGTATAAACTTTAACGGTAAATATGGGATAGAGAGTGATGTACCCTCTCGAGCTCCCCTTCATATTGGTATGAGGTGACTACGTTTTGTAACTGATTTTTTTCCCTTCCGTAATGTTCTGATATATTCTTATACGAGTCACCTCCATAGTTTGGGAATAGCGCCTGTTTCATCGGCCTAGTGCCCCTTAGGTTTTAAGTATTTATATCTAGGAGTGCAAGCATTCGCCTCCTTTCATTTTGTGTTTGGGCCATTTATTTATCTGTTATTTCTTTTTACACGAAGGCCCTATGGGTTGGGTACGAGATACCCCTGTTTCAATTTGTAAGTTCGGCCATGGAAGGCCAAAAGGTGTAAGATATTTTTGGTGTTGCCTTGAGTAGGCTTGAGAACTGAGAGCACGTTGGCTCTTTTTCAAGTGCTGTAAAAGTGCCTCTGGGAGGCCGGATATTGTATATTGGGAGCAAGTGCTCCATGAATTTAGGGGATTTCTGCCCTTTGAACAAATTGGTGCTTGTCTGTAAAATTTGAGCTGGGAGCTCAAAAATGTAAAACTAGGGACTTGTAGCCCGAGAGTGTTAAAGTTCTGAAATCTTGGATTTTTCTAAGTCTTGTACCTGAAATGTCATTGTTATCTCACTAAGTGAAAAGTTGTTAAGTTTGTTGTTTTTCAAAAATATAACCTTCAGTTTAAATTTTAAATGCTTTTCTTGACATTGTAGCTAGACCCATTCATCCCGGCACCTTCTTTCACCTCTGTTGGTCCACCAATACCCCGGAACACTAATACAAAACGGGGGAAGGTGTTGTGGATTGCCCACAGTATTATCTACCTGTTCAGACGGGGCAGACGCCTGCTGTTGTTCGACCGATTACGCACTATCCGAAGGATTATTATGGCCGTTGTCCATATTTATATTTAATGGAGCAACATAATCACTCTGCCCACTAACAACCCCAGACAAGAATTGATTCACCTTGTTAGACAGCTCAGATACATGTTGGCACAATGAGTTAGCCATACATATTATTCTTCGCTCAACTTAAGAGACAACAGATCAAACAGCATGTTATAAAAGTGAAACAGCCTATCCTGAACACGTTTAAATTGGTCACAGGAGGGTTCAGCTCTTTCAAAAGAACTAAAAATAGAAGCAAGGTCAGCAGTATTAGTGGTGATCATGGATAAGGACTCACCGACTTCCTCCTCTCCATAAACAGGAATAGAAATGTGTAGATCTAAAGAATCCTTTAATCTTGACGCATCTGTAACAACAGTGCCACCGGACTGAACCTCTCCCATTGCCAGCTCATAAATTAGCTTCTCCTTACGTAAATACCAAGGAGCAAGAACAACTCTAATGCCAGATATTATGAGTGGTTATTTTGATAAAATTTAGAACATTGGAAAACTGGGAAATTTCTAGTGTTCGAATAAAAAAATAGAGAAAATAGTCCAACGGGGCTTTTTCCAGATCCATTAAAAAACACGCTTTTCTTCCACAGGGTTTCCGTGGCTCACGGACGAATAGGAAGCGCCTGGGTTGAATGGCTTGACAGTAGATTACTTGGAGCAACGTTTAGAATAACAACGTTGGAAATTTTATCTCCTTCCTTTCTTAAAATTGAGAGATGGAAAATGTAATAGGATAACAAGGAACAATTGAAAGTGTTAACAAAGAGCTCGTCAGCTCTAACAATGCCTTGGACTTACAAGTCCTAAAGAAGGTACACAATAACTCAGAATAAAACCCCAGTCCTTAAATTAAATATTAAAGAGCATAATTGCTCCTGACGGGAACAATTTGTAAAAGAGGAAGGTATACCCCGAGCAGGTACACATCTTAGGAGCCTCAGATCCAAAATACAAGGCTCTAGCCTCGAACTGATTAGTTGCTTTCGACACACTTAAATACACTAGGCAACCCGTAGCGTGACCCACTTCAATGGTTTCATACACTTTTGCCCTATGGTGGACTTATCAATTGCAATGCTCCACAATAGTATTAATCACTACAAGGCTTTAAGGATAAAAAGAAATGGTTTCACATTGAAGGCCTTTAACAAAAGGCAAGAAGGCGAACCACCAGCACCCCTTATAGAAATTTCTGGAAGGACGAGAACTTAAGTGGGCTTTTGGTCCAATGCCACAGGGTAATCCCATACTAATAAGGGTGACTAAAGGAGTAACATTTAAAGCCGAGACAAGATTTTCAAGATTTAGAGGTTGAAAGCTTTAGTCACACAATTCAAAGGTTGAAGGGGAGACGACTGAGGGTCACCACTCGCGTTTCCTTACATTACATATTTCCAAGTATGGGATAGAACTAGAGCGCGAAGTCCGCGCAGAAGGTACTACATTTCAACCACCAAAATACAAAATTACATTAAAAAACGGCTGAAGCCTTCCCCTAGAATTACGCCCAGGCACGATCGTTTGTTTAGGCAAATTCTGCCATTACCTTGTATAGCTGGATCTTCTTCAAGCAGGCTGAACCCCTGCCTCCCTAGCCTCCTGTGGCCTCCGTTAAGCCGCACTCTCAAACTATGGATCAATTCAGACAAGACGGCCGTACGTTGCCCTCCTTATATATTTACGAAGGGGAAAGTTCCTGGTTAAATTAAACTGCAATATGGTGATGGGCAGAATTTTCATACACACCCCCAGGTTTGATTGGCTATAGAACACAGTTACAAGCATGTGATTGTTAGATTACAATAGAGGAGGAACCAGTTTAAGTGATGATAACTTCGGCATATTAAAAAATCCTCAAGAAGAAGGTTTACAAACTCCCAAAACCAAAATTTCCCTGGCAATTAGTTTGTTTTTAGTCCACCAGGTTTCATTAGTAAACAGATGGCAGGGCCATTTCACCGTCGAAAAAGAAAGTTTTTGGAAGTTTAAAAGTTCAGGTCCGTTGGCATAGATAGTCGCAGATAAAGCGCGCAATTTAAATAGCCACGGAAGGTCTATCCCTGTTACAGCTACCATTGGGAAACTGTGGTCCATCCTCTCCTCATCTGGTAACTACAGACAACTATCCTCTAGGATCATTGAAGAAGGTGAATATTAACACATGGTTAGGTTCATCGAGAAGTCATGTCTTAAGTCAGTGTCTTGAAGCTGATTTCTTGTTCCTAACCTAGTTTGAAGGCTGTGTGGACCATCCTCTATAAGTAACAGTTAATAAGTTAACCTCTTGGACACGCTTAACGAATGGATGTTTTCATAACGGCACAGTTGTCTTCATGTTCGTTGAAAGTTTAAGATTCAATGGCGATGTGTGAGCTGGGGCGTTGTCATGGTGCACTCGATGAGTTATTTTTCCACAAGTCTGGTCTCTACCTCAATATATTTTCTATCAAGCATTTCATGACTCGAAGGTAATACCAGCGCTTTCTACGAAACAGGAGGCTTGAAATGCTTTGCTCCTTCAGTGGAACATAGTCCTGTCACTGTCAGTGACTTCTACGAAACGAAAAGCTTGTGACTCTTAATTGGTGCTCTCATGATGATATGATCATTTATACCTCACCCTCAAATCCCCTGCAAACTTTCATTCGAAACTCTCTTCCTGCTTCCCTTCCTCCATTTATTCCCCTCTTTCTTTCAGCTCTCAGTTTGACACACAAATAGGAATTAATTTTACATATCACCGTTGAAGTCAAAAACAACCGCCAACAAAACTGTCACGTTCGGGCAAATCTGCTTTCCTCGCTCTCCGCGAATCACCATGTCTTATTCATTTGTACTTGCTATACAAACGTATTCCTCAATTTGAAGTAAACGCGAATGTGGATATGTTACTGACAACATTCGGACTTCTCGACAATCGCATTAACCCATTAGCTACCATTTTTGAACAATATAATGGTTCTTCTGGGTACTCTGATCAATACTTGGTCTGGGAAATGAAAAAAATACAATGCGTTTCGAGTAAGTACTATATTAAATTCGATCCCAAATGATCATCATGGCAGATACCACTTAGTATTACACTTCACTACTTTTTTGCCAAGCAGCAAAGCCGTCAACAGGCAGTCCAACATTTCACGCACAACACCGTTTCCTCGGAATCTTGCAACCTGCATATTTTTGTTGCTTTCGCATGTTCAGACGTCCGATCGTATGTCCAGTCCCGGAAGGTCTTACTTCCACTGGAACAATATATCCATCTGCGAGGTAGTAGATGACGAGGACATTGACTAAACTCACGTCAAGTACGTTAGTCAATAGTGGAAAGTATTATTTATTCCGTGGAATTCTGTCGCGATATTTCTGCACATTTCAGTCCTGTTTATCGGGATCACCCTTGTGCTTATTGTATTTTCCCGCCAGTCTTCGCTGTGGGACTTCAATATATTTCTTCCTGGCCTTGCTTCGTATCTTGATGAAGTTTATTGGCTGTACTGTGTCATGGTTTGATAGCATCTTAACGCAACTGTTATCTTTCCAAATCACTGTCCAGGTCTCCGTGTTGCAATCAAACCTGATGTCCTAGGTTCCTCGTTCCTTTTTATTCATGTTCCCACTTTCGATGGGGCAGCTGTTCATTAAAATTATTTGAACGGTCCTTGATGCTCTCACTCTAGTTCATCAGATGGGCATTTGTAAAAGAGTTAAAATGTATTTTGTGAAGTTGTGGAATGTGTGGCAAGGAAATAATCTTCACTATCACAAAAGCACCGAGACCTACAACTGAAACATCATTTCATCATTCGTTTTACCTTTTTAGAAAAAATGTGATAACAGTAACCACTTAGGAGCGAGCCCATGACCCATTGTTCTCTCCAGGTTGCGTAGTTCATTCACAGCTATGTTGTCCGTTACTATACATTTCCAAACTTCCCAATACATCATCTGGGAGCGTATCTTCCAATACAGTTTCATCAGTACCATTAAATTCCGAATCTCGCCTACGTGATCTGGTGATAGCTCGACAATCTCAATTGTATCATTTGCAGCACCTTCACAATCTTCGTCATAATCAGGAACAGTGAAGTTGGGATCATAAACAATTTCCTCGATTTCACTTTGAAGTGACTCATTAGGATCACAAAGAAAATGCAAAAGTGTTGTTTTTAGGTAGTGTCTGCCAAGAGCACGAAGTGGAAATCACGTTTCAAGAAGCCCACATGGTTAAATGAAACTAGAATTTTGGATAAGAGTTCGTTAAGGTCTTCTAAAGACATTAGAAAATAAAACAGTTGAAGGGAATGTACAATAATGCACGTTATAATATAACTTAAAGTTTTTCAGGTGTTGGAACGTTTAAGAAGCTCCTCTAATCACACATATCAGACGCTGTAAATCCCAACATAATAATAATAATGAACAAGCACTTGAGACATAAGCTCCAATAATGTCAAAACACAATCTTGATAGGTTATTATTGTCGTCAACCTGAACGATATAACAGGATCTCCACGGAAGGTAGAGATCACTCAAAAACTAACACATACACAATCTTAACTAATTTCTCAAGAAATACGTCGCAAATGGTCAGCCACTTCGGAAGGATACCACTGTACAAGAAACAGCGAAGACTTCACATTTGCGCGGTATTTTCAAAATTCTGTTACTCTTTGAATAGGCTTGATATATTCAGGTATGATTTACCTTGTGATGTACCGTTCAGTTCATCAGCCGTTCTACGAGTTAACAAAGGAAACTACTGAAACGCTTACCTCCCTTTGTGTTTATACGTTGCTTCATGTGTGGGTCTAGGAAAGTCGTGGTTTACAACTCAGTGTGTACTTGTGATTATGGTAATTAGGATTGGTCTTTGGACTGAATGTGACCGTCATTTGCCAGAAATGAATGTGTTAAACCATAGAAAACAACTCCTAGGATTGCTCACAGCCGTGTCTCTTGTAATTAAGCTGATTGCACCGTGGCACCATCTAACTAGTATTAAGTTCATGGCTGAGCTGAGATTTAAATCAAAACTTCCTCCCGAAACAGGACCCTTCTGATCCTCTTCAAAACGGTACCTTCACTTCGTAATTAATTGGTCAAGGGCTATTGATGTTCCGTGGGTTGTGACTGTTGGGGGGGGGGGTACTTTTGCATATCCCGGAGTTCGTGAAATCTACATCGGAATCAGCTTACATCATGTACAGTAATGTAACGATTGGTGGACAGATACAAGATACCTTCAGAGTAGTTCACATATTTTATCAATTATTCATGTGTTTAGTAGTCGTCAGATACAGATAATAATGTAAAATATTAACATTAAAGAACATACCATTTAAATGCTGTTAGCTTTTTTGAGGTTCTAACATTCTTTTTTACACATTCCAGCCTGACATCTGCACTCATTGTATCAATAATCCATTAGTAAATATATCATAATTCAATGCAAATATTGTTTTACAAAACTATCAGCGATCTTATGAAATGAATATTCTTTATAATCATCAATTGAGTATCTTAGGCCATTGTGTGTTTGAAAGAAGGTACAAGAATTTCTGTTTCACTTCATCTGGTCTTGGTTCTGAAGAGGTAATAGGTCACCTGTAGTGCTCGGCATCCAACAGCGAGTGTCGGAGCTATTAGTCGACATTCATTGGGCTTCAAATGACGTGAGATGGCATAGATATTCCACACCAACAAAAGTAGGATTTTAGAAAGTTTTCCAATTTTCTTCCTTGTAGTGTGTTACAGCTACGGTCTGATGAGAAAACTTCCCTTGCTTTTGTCCAGCCCCTTCACAATGAAGACTTGAAAGAGTCCAATGAGAAACTTTGAATTTATTATCCTAATTTTTTTCATTCCATTTCGCACCAATCTCGCAACTTACTAGAGAAAGCGTATTGTGCAAAAGACGTGCGGAGTGGGTTGTCTCAGCTAAGAAAGAGCCTCCTCAGTACTTACAAACTGCAAAATGAAGATCGGAAAACAAAAGACAGGCAATGCCGGGAGAGAGTTAGCAGCTGGAAAAAGAAACCATACAGTATCTGAATTGCTTTAATGTAATAATAATAATAATAATAATAATAATAATAATAATAATAATAATAATAATAATAATAATAATAATAATAATAATAATAATAATAATACGACCTAGCAAAGAATTGTGTCAAAGAACAGAATGAGTGTTTGAACTGATGAGAAAGAAAAGGTTACAGTTCTATGAGCAACAATAGACTAACGAAAAGGACCTTTGAATTCTTCAGGAAGAGCTAGACGGTTCTGAATTGGTTTCGAGAAGTGGGGCTGGACTTGACGAAGATGGGGGTTCCGGTAGGTTACCTCATGGACAGAAATCAATTTAGAAAACTCGTCATAAAGTTCCGCGGTTTCCAGGAGACTGGGGAAACACTAGTGAGAAAAGTAAGGTCCTGTGCAGATTAACGCAAGAAGGATGTACGAGAAAGGATTGAAGGATACTGGAAGAGAGTGAAGGCAGAGAAGGCTAAAAACACTGCAAAGATTGTCAAACGTGGGCCGAAACGAAAATCAAAACGAATAGTGGAAACTACAGTACATGGCATAGCCATTAAACTGGTATTCATATTTCATGTCAGAAACGAAATATATCAAACGTAGACCCAAGGTAGAAACATACCTAACAGCACAACATGGAAACATTTCAAAGAATTGATAAATTTAAATATGTGGGAGAATGGATCCAGTCAAAGTGACTTGATAATACAACCTGAAAAGAGAGATTGAAGAAGATGGATATGGCATATAAACCCTCTCAACACAGTTGCAACGCACGGTCGATATCGTTCCAGCTAAATATCTGGCAATACACAACTGTAGTTAAAACAGAGGTACTATACGGATCAGAACGTTTAACGCCAAAAGAAGAGGTGAAAAAGAGAAACTGGCAAAGAAAGACAGAAAGAAAGTAAAATACTACGAAAATTTTGGTACCACAAAAGATAAAGGATGTGTGGATGGAGAGAAAAATGAGTACCTCCATCGCAATGTAGAGACAATTTCAGAAACAATTAAAAGGTGAATACTACAATTTTATGGCCACCTTCACAGAATGCACAACTATAGGCCAACTGAGGATATGGCTGTATGGGATCTACAAAGACGGAAGTTAAGATTGTAAATAACAGGGGAGACTCCCGATGACAGACCACTTCGCTGTTGCAAATTCGACGGCAACCTCGGGGAATGTTATCCGAGAAGCAGATGTAGGCCATGAGCCAACGTACGAAGACTTGCAGTCCGAAAGCCTCTGTTAATTAACTAAACACCTCCACAATCCTCGCTCTGTGACGTAGTTCAGTTCCACATCTCTAGTAATTAAAACATTGGCAATTGAGGAGCTGACCATTGTCCATTGATCTCCCTTTCCTTTCCTTTCCCTCAATGGCCGAGTCTATCATTTTCCGAGGTAACCAAATCCGCCTCGCATGAGCCCACCACGGAAGCCAGAACGATGCCACTTAGTAAAGGAGTAGGTAAACAACTGGAAGAAAATCTGCTACATGGGCGACTCCCAAAACGCAGATCAGTCGTGATTGACTGATATATAGATTTACTGTTATTCATATGTGTTGAATGAATGGGCGAACATTCCAGTTAGTGAGGTAAGTGGTTACGTAGAGTCATTCTGTCGCACTTGCATTGGGTCTAATGCTCATATATATTCGGACTATAAAGATACCCGTGCTTCTCTACGGCTTTAAAATGGAAGTTATAATTCAAAGTTTTGTGTTTTAGAGAGTCCACTGTCAGCTGAGCCTGCGAAAGACGTCCTGAGTTCGTACGTCAAACGTTTTAGGGGAATGATTATTTATTTTATAATCCATCAGTCACTTGAACCTCGTACGGAGGAATTTGAGTGTTTTAAACCATATCTAATTTAACATCTAGGACGTAAAAGCTGAAATTCTGATTTTGTACGTCGAAAATTAATGGAGGAATGAATAATTTTAAGGGGCGAAGGTTTTGAAATATTTATTAACATGTAGGGTATAGAAGACCATCCATCATGTTCGTGCCTGAAAAGATTTCGGAAGAAATGATATTGTGTTTTTGAGCGTCAACTGCAATCTAAACCTCATAGGGGAGAAATGTTTTGAAGTATACCGTATTTTACACCAAGGACATAAAAGAGGACCCTTCTTGTAAAATTACAACTTTGTACGCCAAACGGGTTTTGAGGGATAAATAATTTAGGTTACAGAATTAAGCCCATTTGACATGTTAGCGGTGGAAATTTTAAAAATATTTCCTATTTCACTTTTGGATTTAAAATATATACCGCTATTTGGAATTTTGTCCTTGTACGTTAAACAGTTTTGGAGGAAGGAATTGCTTTCGGATCTTAACCCCCTTATAACTGTCTGAGGGGTTACATTCGTTCCAGACCTTCTGTTATTTAACACTTAGCATATCGTTTGACATTCTAACTTCATAATAAAAACGGTTTCATATAAGCGTATATTTTTGTCATCATTCCTCATCCCCCATTCAAAAATCCTTAGCAATTCTTTAAGTCTACTTCTTATTTGTATCCTCATATAAAGAATTCAACTCCTTTTAGGCTTCCTTTAATTGATTCCCTCCCTCTACATAAAAATGTGTTCTTTTATTTTTAAAGGAGGTTCTAAATATCTATTTTCACGTAAGTAACACCCTTCGTTTTTGTGACATAAGTATCCTCATGCAAAGAATTAAACTCATTTTTCAATTCATTTACCCACCCTCAATTGGATTTTCCTAAACAGAAAAATGCGTGTTTCTTTATGTTTAAAGAAGATTCCAAATATAAATTTTAATGTCTATAACATATTCAGTTTTAGAGATATGAATATCCTCATAAAAAATAATTCAACCCATTTTCAGTCCTTTTTACACCCTCTTTAAGTGGATTTTACGAAAAAACCACGTGTTTCATTATTTTTAAGGAGATTCCAAATACCAATTTCCATGTCTGTAACATATTCAGTTTTAAGATATAAGTATCCACATAAAAGGTATTCAACCCTTTTTTCTCCCCCGTTAACAAGATTTTCCGAAAACAAAAAATGCGTGTTTCTTAATTTTTTAAGGAACATCCAAAGTACCAATTCCGATGTCCTTAAACTGTTCAGTTTTTGAGATATAGATACACTCTTTTTAATAAATTATCTTTATTTTCACCCCCTTAGCGAAAGGAATATACACAAATCCTGCCTTATTGAGCACCTACATCGTTACATGAATGTATCCCCAAAATGTAATTTCTTTATGCCCAGTACTTTTGGCTCGGGGATGATGAATCACTCAGTCAGTCAGGACAAGTTACTACATATATAGATTGTTGGTGTTCGCTTCCATCCCTTCCAGGAAAGACGGTGACATGTTGGTTCTGATTCTCGCCACTGGAGGGCCACGTTCTCGCCTGGGAGCGGTGTAATGGATAAGACAATTAGCGCATCAGCTACTGGCCATATTTTTTAACAGAATGGGACCATTATTCCTCTGACTAAGATAACAGAGCCCCTCCCGCTTCGCATTCATCGTTGAAAGAGGGAGTATGTGCACCTGCCATGGGGCCTGATGGAAACGCGTACACAGGAAATCTACGTGAACGAAGGCTCTCCAGCGGTGAAATGAAGCGCATTTAATAGAATTTTTGTGAAGAATTGCTATCATATTGACACTTTTTGTAGCCGGGTGGATCTGCTCAAACGGCAGACAGGCAGACGTCGGCAGGTTCGAACCAGGCTCAGTCCTATAGTATTTGAAGGTGATAGAGTACGCCAGCTACGTGTCCTTAGGTTTAACTGCACCTAAGATAACTCCTATCGAAAAATTCTGGCACCTCGGGATCGCCGTAAATCAAAAAAGTAGTCAGTGCGATGTAAGTTTAATAACATTACTAATACTTTTAATACAATTTTAAGGGGGAGGGAGATTTTACTTGTATTAAGAATTGTGATAGCTCCGTGACATATTCAATTAGGTGGTCGTGCTTCGAATCTCAAGCAGAATATTTAGAATGGAACTGATTTCTACATAAGACTCTAGATCTTGTGGCTTATGATTAAGTCCTACATTGCCATTCAGAATAATAGAAAGTATTGTGGTTCACTTCAGAGGTTTGGAACAAAGACTTAGTGAAACGCAAGGTTCTCCTCTTTATTCACGGTATAACCTACGGAGCAGCCGGCTTACTAAATTAAGAACTCTTTCCATTTTCCTGAATAATTTGTTGTGCCGAACTGTTAAATCCACACAACCAATAGTTTGAGATCATCCATAACCTTTGAATTAATGGTTTCATCTTGTTCACATCTTCCCCAAATCTTATCTGTTTCTGCACTGAAATACCATAGATTATCAAAAAGCAGTTATGTAAATAATGTTTGATACCTCTGTAATATGCTAAATATATCAGCATAATTTCTTCAACATATTCAGTATTTCCAAAGAACCTTTTTCCTGCATTCCTTAGCTTTAGATAAGGTAGGCCTGTTTCAAATTTACTGACCTCTCATTAACTTATGTTATTGGCTTTACGCCCAACTGACTCATTTACGGTTTTAGGCGATGTCGTGCTTCCGGAATTTGGTCCCACAGGAGTTCATTTCGTCACGTTAAATCTACTGACACGAGGCTGGCGTGTTCGAGCACCTTCCAATACCACTGGGCTGAGCCGGGATGGAATCCACCATCTGACCCATTCAGACCGGCACTTAGCCAGTAGTTACATAACAATACCTCCCCAAGGCCTGGTCCGTGACAGGGAATACTTAACACCCATCGGCTTATTTGGTACCCTCATAAGGAGCGTCATTATTCAAAGCCCAAAGTTAAAAGAAAACAATCTTCCCTTTTACTAGGCCTTTTGCTCTATAATTAATTCTTATTTCAATTGGTCAATTCTGTAGTGCACGCATCTGTTTGTCCTATTCAAGAACAGACTGAGTTGGACTGAATTAAATTCCATTTCATTTATTGATGATTAACGTGTCACTGAGGCTCAAACACCTTTATCAGATTACATACAGATATGGACCAATATCTGAACTGAATTAATTGAGTACAAGCTTCTCTTTTAAATTGCCTTACGTCGCACCGACACGTCCTCCGTCTTATAGCTGCGATTTATTAGGAAAGGGATAGGAGTGGGAAGGAATTGACCGTGGCTTAATTAAGGTACAGGACCAGCATTTGCCCCGTGTGAAAATGAGAAACTGCGGAAAACCAACTTCCGGGCTGCCGACAGTGGGGTTAGAAACCCACTATCTCGCGAATGCAGGCTCTGAGCCACGTAACTCAAAAAGCGCAGCCACTTGCTCGCTAAATTTCTATTTCTGGGCAGAGAAGTGATGCTGAAACTACCAATGCATTTCTTCTTTCCGACCTTTTCCTCAATTTATTAGTGTAGACAATAGGCTTTCCTACGTCAACCCTATGGCTTCGCTATTGCGTGTCTCTGTCGTAGCTGGCAGTGTGATCTGTTACTTATATATCAAGAGGAGTGTAGGCCTATTAATACGAATTTATTGCTCACCGAATTAAAGATACAAATACACAAAGTCGAAATTTTAGCGATTCTAGCAAATTACAGTGAGCAGGATTTAGATTCATCGTGTGCTTTAAATCTTTTTTAAAGTTGTGTACATTTTCTAGGTCTCGTTGTACATACACACCCCTAGTGTGGTATTTGTGCCACTGCCTGCAAAATGTTTACTACAAAAGAAATATTTCCGTAGTCATATTAAACTCCTGAATTTTCATTTACGTAATAAGTATTTTCTAATTTACCGGTTAATTGACATTTAATTGAAAAATATAAATGTTTTATTAGAAGAAGTACAGTTCAGAAGTTAGAAATTAGTGTCACAGTGTACTGATAAACAAGTGTACAAAATTTCATATTATATACACGTTGTGTGTACTGGAGTGCAAAAAAAAAAGAAAAAGGAACATTATAAATAAAGCAATTATGGGATAAACAGTGCCGAGAGGAAGGACAGGGCCCAGTGTCGCAGATAACTACCGACGAATTGCTACTTCCCTTGAAGGTACACCAGTCATCACAAAGATGCATTTTAGCTAATGCTCATAAACCTAGGCACCTTAGAGTAAAATATACCACAATAAGGTCCATATAATGAACTGTATAAGGAAATTACGAATTACTTACTTCAAACGTGCAGCTATTACTGGCACTTGTGAAAACAAGACTTCCTCGTATGCATCAATGAGGACGATGTACTCAAACAAACCACGTATGTGTAAGGTGGGATTTATCTGAACACGACAGTACCGTAGTGAACAACGCAGTACGCGAGTTTTCGATAAGAACAGCCCAAGAACACTGTAGTCTGCCGTTCCATGCAAGGCGAGCTGCAAGCATCCAGTTTAACTTCTTTGAGAAATGACGTTAAAATGCATATCTATTGTGCAGTATATTTTTGCTAAAACAAGATGCTAGAGGTTTATATCAGTTCCTTTTGACGTCCATGAATTACATAAAAGCTCAATTAATACAATTTCTTAAAGTTACCATCACAAACGTAATGAAATGAAATGGCGTTCGCTTTTGGTGCAAGGAGTGTCCGAAGACTTGTTCGGCTCGCCAGGTGCAGGTCTTTTGATTTGACTCCCGTAGGTGACCTGCGCGTCGTGATGGGGGATGAAATGATGATGAAGACGACACATACACCCAGCCCCCGTGCCGGCAACATTACACAATTATGGTTACAATTTCCGACCCTGCCGAGAATCGAACCAGGGACCCCTGTGACCAAAGGCCAGCACGCTAACCATTTAGCCATGGAGCCAGACACAATGGTAATAATAATAATGAATTATACATTTTTTGATGGCCGTTTAACGCCGCAATACATCTTGTAGGATATCGGCGACGATGAGATGGAAAGACGATGGAACTGGGAAGGAAGGTAGCCGTGACCTTGATTAAGGCACAGTCCCGCTTTTGCTGCCTGGGAGCATTGTTTAGCTAGGGCCGATGTAGACATTACTGTAATGTATTGGAAATGTCAAAAACTTGTATAGTCCCTCAAAAACCGTGAGTACCTTGGTTCGTTCCTTATACAGTAGTTAATATCTTATGATATTTAATTTTAATTATTATCAACATTTAATTCTCCTCCTCTTTTGATACACAACTTTTGGCTACAGTAAACCTCATTAATCCTGACTAATTGTGGCTGTAGATTGTCCGAATTAATGAAAGTCAGGATTAGTGGGGTCGGGATTAATGAGGTTCCATTGTACCTGTAACAAGCGCTATGTTTATAGGTTCATTTGTTTCTAAGAAAACTGTATCTGCGGGGAACTTATACAATACGATGCGTTCATTCTCTTTTTGAGCGACAGTAGGTGATCCAGCGGATGTTTCAGATTCTACTCCGCAATGGAATGAGTGGTCTACCGGGAATTTTGTAGGGGATTTCATTACCACGCACGAATCGGATACATGCAACAATGTTAAATCGGCGAAGTTGTCGAATGTTGCAGGAGTAAGCAGATTATTTGTGAACTCAGCCCACTGAAACGTCGCGTGTGTATTCTGTTCAATGCTCAGGATACGGACAACCCTGGTATGTAAGAATTCGTTGTAGTGAAACGCAGAGCAGTGGAACCGACGCGTTATATGAATATCCCCTTCGTCCGGATCACTATTCTCGTCGCGAGGATTTCTCAGAGTGAGCAACTGAACATACCGAAAATAAGGGCTGGTCTCTCTTGTTTCGGTTTACCCTTTTACGTCTCCAAGAATACAACATTTCATCCCCATGGACTTCTCTATCGGGCTGTATGTGCGATCATATTTATATAACATTGTCTGGAAAATTTGTGCAACAACCGCAGCTATCACACCGACAATTTCAACAAGAACACAAGTGTAACACTATCTACAGAACAGGGAGGGTGCTGTTTTGAACATTTCCTGTGAGTAAACGTGCAGCAATATTCATACTTGTGTTTCCTTTGACTTTCCTGTCTATACTTTACATATTGTGGAGTACGCTCCTGCCAGGTTGGGCAACCCACCATACTGCAGCGTAGGCACCTGCGTGGTGCGGGAACGGAAAATACTGCGGCGTAAACCCCTACCAGGCGTGGCAACCCAACATACTGTGGCGTAGGTGCCCGCCAGGTGCGGCAACCCAACATAATGTGGCGTAGGCGCCCGCGTGGTGCGGCAACCCATCATACTGCGGCCCAGGCGTCTGCGTGGTGCGGCAACCCAACATACTGCGACGTAGGTGCTTGCCAAGTGTTGCAATCCAACATACTGTGGTGGAGGTGCCCGCTAAGTGCGGGAACAAAGCATACTGCGGAGTATATGTTCATGCAACCAGTACATAGATTAACCCGCACAGTTCAACGCGGACGAAGAGCGTACTAAACCGAGCATGGAAGATTCAACTTCACTTCATAATACATTTTGGCATTAAACTGTAAATCTGTTCCACAAAAACCAAACTAACGACACAAAATACGAAGACGAATGAACGAGTGAAGGTGAATCTAAAGGTTCCATATCAGAACACAGAGTGCATTCGATAGCTTCTTTGGCAACATCGTTTATGCGCTATGTTCGGCAGTGTGCTAGTTATTCATAGCTTCTTTCTGAATCAACGACACCAAGTGCCTGGTGTTGATGTTGCCACCTGCAAGATCTGTTGATCTTGGTTTAAAGAATGAACGTACTTTTGAATGTGACTTCTTTCTGAACTGTTCTTTAATGATTTGTTACTTCAACATGACACATTACATAGTCCCTAGCTCAGATGGCTTGAAACTCAACATAACACAGTTGACCTGCCTCTTTCCAAAACACTCGATACGTCAGAAGAAAAGGAACTAGAATGTCACAAATGAATTAATTATTCGCAACCTCACGGAGTAACACATATTTTACTACGTTACGGAGCTATTGTTAAGGGGTAAATAAATGGTGAGAGAGACACAATTGAAAGGACAATCAGGTGGTAATACTCAATAAAGGAGAAAATGTTCAACTAAAATCATTTACTTCACTCCTTATACACTGTCTGCGATGATCTACATTACACGGTCTTACAAATTACCTAACTACATTAAAACTAGATACAATTCATTCTGCACTGCACAATACAACACAAAAGTACACTTTACTGCATTAAACTATATATAAATTCACCATTTACCACTAACTCCTATTAGCTAGGTGGGGGGCACCAATAACTCTCATAACTGAGCCTCTCAGGTGGAAACTTTACACGGCTGGATCTGTATTTGTGTGGAGGCTATTTTTGCTGGTTACAGCACCGCTATATTTCGTAGTGTCGTAGCTACTAACGAATGTCTTCATAAGCACGTATTGTTTTATATTCATATAATAAGTTATTAAATAGGAAATCGCACAATGTGTAAGAATACAAACTTATTCGCTACGAAGTTTTGTGAGAGAATAAGGTCCCTTTAGGGAACTCCAGGGCGTGGTAGCGACCACAAAAATTTGTCATACCAACGGCACACACAGTCATGGTTCGGTTCATGAAAACTAAGTACAACACCTTTCTTATGATGGAAACAATGGACCGCTGCACAAGTCGCAGTATATCTGAGATAGAAGCAACTTTGGCACCAATTGCTGTTGCCATTGCATCCGCTATATAAGGTCACTCCAAATTTCTATCTTCTTCGATTAGAATTCATGCAACATCTCTTGATATTCTTTTGTAGATTGTAGAGTCATTGTACATCGTGGGTCCTCAATGACGAAACGTTCTCGAGTGAGTTCATATACAAATCTTGATGGTGTGTGTTTACATACACACAGTGCTCTTTTCAGGAAAATGGTTTTCACATTTTATGTCTCTTTTAGGTCTTTCTTTTTTCAGGAAGGTCCATATGATTTCAATGCCGTAGGTCACGACTGGTGTAATTTTAGGCGGAAACGTTTCAACAATATTTTGATCGATATTTGACTAAGATGACCGATGTCTTTTATTAGAGCCTTTCTCTTATGCGGGCTGTAAATGTAGTCCAAGTTTTCTGGAAAGCCAATGTATTTTCAATTCTTAGAGGTGAGTGTATCTGTTGCTGCTCGTCTTCCTCCCGTTTTAAAGGCCATGACTACTGCCTTCAGTTCAATAAATCCATATTACAAGTTAACTGTTAAACACGTAAGAATATATGAACATTATTTTTCACTGAGTATGAACTACGTTGAAATGAAACTAATTTGTGCAACATTTTTAATATAATGGGTACGCATTTCAGTGGGTCTCATTCTCACCTAACCGTTTCTCGAGCTGGATGGGATGCAGGGTAATACAGATTAGAGTTCTGAGGAAATGAAGTGCGGTAGTGTATTGCTACAACACATTCAGTTTGGGATGACGGAAATGGTGAAAGCTTGCTGTACTAATACTATTATTTTGTGTGAGTTCTGAAGCCAGTTCTTTTCAATTTCGACCCAGTTAATTTATAACTGTTAGCTTCATCAATCTGGGGAAACTATTTTAAATACATTTTTAAACTACAGGGAGTATAATGTAAGATTTCATAGGGGAATATCAAGACATCGGAGCGCAGAGAAGCGGCGACAGCAAGCTCAATGCTCGCTGTGATTACGCTTACGGAAACTAAAGGGAACTGAACTCACCGGCTATACACATGCTCAGCACAATGCGGATTATGAGCGGAGTCATGAAAATGACCCCACTGCACTGGCTTCCAGTCCTAAGCAACATCCTTCCTCCAGGTCTACGCCGCA
This sequence comes from Anabrus simplex, assembly GCF_040414725.1. Taxonomy (NCBI): domain Eukaryota; kingdom Metazoa; phylum Arthropoda; class Insecta; order Orthoptera; family Tettigoniidae; genus Anabrus; species Anabrus simplex. The sequence goes on along the minus strand of NC_090266.1, from coordinate 40,206,757 downwards.
TGAACAATCTCATTCGTGATGCAAGTAAAATACAGGGCAATAAATCACTTCCAGTTCATCAAGAAATCCAAAGAATCGCTTCAAGCCGACTGAAATCCAGACACCCTCCCCTGCTGCTGGCTCAAAAACTGATGAAGGAAAACCACTGTGCTCTGCTAGCTTGGAATGAAGGATGGACTGCTATGGCCCCCGACGAATGGAGATCGATCTTTGACCTTACGAAGCCCACGCCTGGGTTTCACCTCCTGCGGAGTGAATGGGTCAAACAAAGCAGAGTGTGCACTGGGCATGGAAGAAGGGGCTCTGGGATGCATTCCTGGGGCCTGCGACCTTTTCCAAGCTGTGACTGTGGTAAAGAACTCCAGACAATGCGACACATCACCTTGAGATGCCTTTCGCGAAACTATCGACGACCTCCAGACAGCTTCAAGAACGGCTATTCAACGGCTGCAACAACTGCACATCCTAGTTTAGCCTTTTTTTGTTGGTGTATGTATTTATTCACTGTACATTTTAGATCATTTTTATAGTTTTGTGCTTTATCTTTCTATTTTTCTGTATTGTACATATCTCTCTCTATTTCTACTTTATGTTTTAACTTGACTTTTTATATTTATTCTATTTTGTAAATGATTTGTTGCTTTCAAATGTTACTCAATTTGTGCGCGGCTTAACTTGTAATATAAGCTAAATAAAATAGATAATATATTAATGAGAAAATATATAAAGTAAACTAATAAAACAGTAAATTAAACGTCATTCACCACTTAATGACATCGCTAAGATTGTAAATGTAATATATATACGTTTTGCATTACGTGTTGATGAATGTGAAATAGTACTTTCCTGAGCTGCTCTCCTCAGCCACTTATATGGACTGACCTGTAGTCGTGCCTGTATATCTTCTAACGTCTTCTTTGTGGGAGCTGTTCTCCTTCGTTGTTTTTTCTTATTAGTCACGGAACCAGTACTACGCCACTTCTGAACGAGATGTTGCACGTAAAGTTTTGATGATACTGTAGAACCGAGAAATTGTCTACGGAACGTTCGTAGACACCTTTTAACTGGTGTCTATTTTTGTGCAAATAACACTCAAAAAATATTCTTTACGCTGCAGTGTACTTAACCGTCTCGATAATAACCCTGCAACACCTTGAACTCCAGAAGCTACTAACGAGCTGCTGCATCACTTGTCGAGACTTCTTATTACGTCGAGCTTGACACAAATCATATGGCGCTCGCTTGCGGATTCCCGTGGGCTATGAGCAGAAGGGCGAAGTCTTACATTATACTCCCTGTACCTGAATAAATGAAACATATGATAACAGAATTATACTCGAAACACACACACAAAAAAAAAACATAATTAAAATTGAATGACATGTTTCGTTCTTCATAGGCCATCATCAGTTTCTATCAAATCTCACTCAAATATATTCATAAATATTTATGTTTATTTCTGTTTAAATCCCTAAAAACGTGATATTTGGACCTTATCATAAAGAAGTCCTCACTTTTCTGCACTCTAGCATGGAATCCAAGGTGTTGCAAAGATTTAAACAGAGAAACAAAAATATTTATATGTGTGTAAGTATTTTTGAGTGTGAATCTGATGATGTTCCTTCAAGAAAGAAACATGTTATTCTATTTTAATGAAGTTGTATCTTTTTCGTGTATAATTCTGTTACCGTATGTTTTATTGTATAGGTTGTATATAAATTCCTTCCTTTTTCTTAAACCGCTTACACTCCAGGGTTGGTTTTTCGCTCGGACTGAGCGAGGGATCCCACGTCTACCGCCTCAAGGGCAGTGCCCTGGAGCGTGGGATGATAGGTTGGGAGATACAACTGTAATGTAGGACCAGTACCTCCCCCAGTGGCCTCACCTGCTATGCTGAACACCGGCCTTGTGGGGGGATGGGAAGATTGGAAGAGATAGACAAGGAAGAGGGGAGGAGGCGGCCGTGGTCTTAGTTACCATTCCGGCATTTGCCTGAAGGAGAAATGGGAAACCACGGCCCCCCTCTATTTCTCGTACCATTTTTCAAATTTCGTGGCAGAGCCATGAATCGAACCCTGGCCTCCGGGGGTGGCAGCTGATCACACCAACCACTACACCACAGAGGCGAACTTTTTATAAATTTATGAAGATGTAGTTTAGGAAGAGTGATGAACCTAACAGTTACAAAATAAGTACTCAAATTGTCTTGCTGCATTGACATCGCACCATCTAAATTCTTTTTACCTGTATTTCCAGATCGGATATAATAAATAACTGTTATATTTTTATGATTATTTCTTTACATTAACATTCTGAAATCGGTAACTGAACCATGAGACCGTGAGATTGTCTGCCACAGGCGTGCTCCGCTCGTCTTCTTGATGCTTGTTGTTTAAAGGGGCCTAACATCGAGGTCATCGGCCCCCGCTCGTATTCAAAGACGTGGCTGCGAGTACCCGTGAGGGAGTCGAGACTAACACGTCACAGGTGGCACATGGTTCTTCACAGTAGTATTGAACGACAATGATGGCCTAGTGAAAAAAAGATCACTTCATCACCTTTGGTACCCAGGTTACGGATTGTTAGACAGATACCTCCACTCCTCCATGGACCTACATGCCTCTAGGGAAATGGTTATATTAACATTTACTCCTGTAGCGATATTCTGAATCCAAGCCCAACGGGACTGTTGGTCATAAACATTGAATAATGCAGCAAATATATGTTACATCATGAAATCAATTACCGACACAGTTTTCAATGTAACATGTCGTAACACAAATCACTTTAATTAGGATAATTAAACTCATACAATCAGTATTATTAGTTTAATGAGAGAACTGGACGATCAAAGTCAGTTATTGCTGTCGATCAAACACTGCGCCTATGAACAAGTAAATGTTGCCAGGTGCCAATATCAACGAGTGCAGAACAACAACGCGTGTTGCAATGCCACCTTAATCCTATGCGATCCTGTCATTCTTGTGATATTATTTTGATGTTTCACCTACCCAATGCAACATAATTGCATCTTCATCTTGTTGATGAACCTTTGGCAGTCCAGAACACCTTTACAATCTCTGTGCTGTTCTGAGTGGCTTAGGCGGTTAAGGCACGGGCTTTCGAAGCCCAAGTTGGCAGAATCGACTCTGGCTCAGTCCGTTGGTATTTCAAGGTGCGCACATACGTCGGATCCGTGTCGGTAGGTAAACAAACTCCTGCGGACAAAATTTCGGCACCTTGGCACCTAAACGTCTACTGTTAAAGTACTTAGTGGGACGTAAAACCATAATTATTATTATTATTATTATTATTATTATTATTATTATTATTATTATTATTATTATTATTATTATTATTATTATTATTATTATTACAACTCTGTGGGCTGAAGTTTTAGAAATATTAGAACAAATAATAGCCTTTTATTTTATTAAATGCATTCGGCTGGAATGTACCGTAGATTTAAAATGGTAAAACTAAATATAATAGAACACTTGAACAAATATCTGCATTGAATAATGCAATAAGACTGTAAACTTTCGTTTACCCACATAATACTAATGCGTATGATACTGTTAAAATGATCATGTAAAACGCAATCGATTTGTGCAGCATTTATAAACTATGTATTTGCCAGGTCAAAAAATAATATAGGTAGACTATATGATTATTAAAATTCTTCATACCATAAATAATAATAATAAATGATAAAAATAATAATAATAATAATAATAATAATAATAATAAAATGTATTTACTTATTTTATTTATAACTTATCGAAAATACATCTGCTTATTTGTAGTAGGATATTCTACATAATATTTGTAATTATTTACACCTGAAAGGCACGTACTGTGCTTATCTGATGGTGAAATTTTTTCTTATTTTTATACATTGTTTCAATCCTTACTGTTTACAACATTAATAAGGTTTGTAAATTTATATTGGCATAATTAGTATGGTCATTTCGTCCTTTGGTGTGGGTTTTATCAATCCCTAAAAGTATCATTCAAAACGGATAAGTCTGTGGCACATCTTTCATTCATGAGCAAATATTTAAAATGTAATTTTATTTTCTATGATCCATAGTTTCACATGTTTCTTTATTTGATATTTTGTTTTGAAGTGTTTCAATTCTGATGGCCATTTGGTAGAAAATTAAGGAAACACAATAGTGTTCTGGATCCTTACTTATTGTAGTACCCGGATAATGTGAAAAAACTTCTGTGCCTCAGTCTTGTTCATGTGTATGTTCCTTTACAATTCTATATTGTGGCCGCCAGTAATTTTCTTTAATTACCTTGTACATATAAAGCTGTTCAGCTCACAAGTACTTTTCCTTCTGATACATGCCTGTCAACATATACTCACTTAAGCTATGTATTACTCAGTTTTCGTATCAATAGAATGCCTTGATAATGCGATTTTGAAACATTTGTACCATGTTTATATATGTAAGAGAATCCGATCCCCATACACTTACACCATTTGACATAAGTGACTCAACTAATGAATGATGAGCCATTTTTAAACTATTATGAAGTATTAATAATAATCATTTTCAAACGCTCGCTGCCGCCTTAACTAAACCTAAGAATCTCTCCAGGAGCCGAAATGTTCTTCTATTCTTTACGTTAGAAGGTAGTAGATGCCTGACTTAACATTACACGAGCATCTTTTTATGTGCATCTTAGAGATACACTTGAAAATTCATAGTGCGTCATCGGCACTGAAGTCCTGGCATGCTGGCCTTTGGTCGCAGGGGTCTCGGGTTCGATTTCCGGCAAGGTCAGGAATTTTAACCATCAATATTTAATTCCGCTGGCATGCTCATCACGACCCGCAGGTCGCCTACGGGAGACAAGTCAAAAGATCTGCACCTGGCGAGCCGAACATGTCCTTGGACACTTCCGGCATTAAAGCCATATGCCATTTCATTTTCATTTTATTCATCGGCACTGAAGAGCGATGTAATATCCCAGGTGCCGGGAAAGACACATGTGGGCCATCGATGTATGTGTTATTAATATAGCATGTTTATGTTGCATTGCAACAAATGATGTTATATTGTTATGTAATAATTGTTCCTGCCAAGAATATTCTTCAGTAACTGCTTGTGGTGCAGTAGTGAATATGATTGTACTGATTCGCATCATGTATAGCGTTATCGGTAAATCTTAAAGGAAGCCTCTAAGAAAAGTGTAAGATTTTCAGGGAACTGAGCACAATGATAAATGGAGTCAGTCTTTTCCCCTTTTTGTGGCGCAATTTACATCATTTTCTTATTGCTTTAGCTTTTGAAGTTTCTTTCTATGCTAGAATTTGAAGGACCGGTGGAATTATCATTGCCACCATCCTTTATTACACCACGTTTGCAAGCAATATGTCACGAAAGAGTAACCGGAACACTTAACTCGACTCTCAGTCTGAGTGCCGGTACAGAAGAACAAAGTGCTGTCACAGTGCCAACCAGTACAGACAACCAAAGCTGGACGCACAAACGCGTCAACTGCATGTAGCGCAGGAATGACATACGCGTCAGACGGCAGCCTGCTTGGCGCCTGAAACTACCTTTACGATTTCCAAGGTTGCCAAGGTCCCGAAAGGAGTGCCTTCATATTGAACCCATAATTCTACGATGAAAAAAAGAAATATAATTCCAAATATTTATTTCAGCTACAAACAACCTTTTTGAGAGTAGCCATGTTTTTATTTCAAGAGTCTGGCTCTCTCGTGGGAACAGAGCTCTCCGTGGAAAGCGAGCCGCGAGTTCGTGAAATGCCGGGACACTTCGGTGGACCTCGAGTAATGAATAATCTGCCAATTTCGAAAAATCATCCAAAACGAGAGATTCTGGCGACATGGTAAATCCTGGAATAAAGGATATGAATTATTTATAAATCGTATGTGAAGATAGAATCCCCAGGGTAACGATAAAGGCAGTTAAGCCTGGAGGAAAGATAGCGTCCTGCTCGCGGATCGGCGACACGTGGCGAGGTCAATTTCATGAAGAAAAGCCGCGAAACTCCAGGGCAGAAATAATTCATTTCGCCCGTTGCAAGTATGGGAAAAAATATGAAATTAACACCATAATGAATTATAAGTCTGTCCGAAGTACGGAATAAATTATAAAGAAAATTGGTCCTGTAGATGTGAAATTAGCAGATTGCATAACCGAGCCTAGTGGAGAGGGTGACGTCCCTCCCAGAGGGTATAAAAGAAACCGACCTCCGCCTATTTTACACATTCTGTCTGTTGGTCTGAACGGTGAAACCCATATCACTCGTCTGCAAGAAAGTGCGGGTTTTTTTCTTAAAGTAACTTTTTACATATTCGTGTCAATGGTTCAAGTAGAATGTTAAGTGGGAGGTGATAGAAATTTTCCTGAACTGCCGCCGATGAAAACTTTGAAGGTTCAGTTTCTGAGTTTCTCTCTGTACTACAATTGTGTGTGTGTGATATTTGTCAAAGGGAAGTCTGGAGTTTATCCGTGAGGTCTGATTTTCTTATCTGTTTGGAACACCTGGCCAGCAGTAGCGTGAACTAAAGCAGAGCCCTGGGAAAATAGTGGCAGTCGCCATTTGAGAAGCGTGCTCGTCGCATGTTAAACGCGAAGAAAGTGCTGTATTTCCGGTGTTAATCGACACCTAGTGTATAAATCTGTATAGCTTAAGTTATATATATGAGAAGATGATGTCAAATGTAGCCATGGAAGGATAAGCATGAGTCATGCTGGCTAAATGTGGCAAGAATCTCAAAGACGGCTATGATTACAGGTCTATGACTATATGTTTATCAATGCTGTAGTTAGAATTTGTTTATCCCAATAAATTATTGAATGCGTGTGTCGAATTGATATTTAATAATGATCAGGCGAATGCATTACATTTCTGGTCGTCGTGTGAAACTCTTCAGGGCTGTAAAATTCACGTCGAGAAACTATAAAATGCGAAGTTTAAATAATGTGTTAATGTTCTATGAGATAATGTTCAAATTGTGTAAAGTCAGGAAGGTGACAAAGATAGTGTGGTCGTGGTGAATACCTTAATTTCGAATATCGTATGAGTTCAGAAAATTTTGTAGGAATAATAATAATAATAATAATAATAATAATAATAATAATAATCAAATATATTATAATATACGTTTGTCTCGAAATCCAGGGAAGTCTGATAAAGTTCTATTTATTCGTCAGGAAGAAATGGATTGTGCCGGAACGATATGTTGAGATAAGAGTTGTACAGATGTTGAAGGCAGAGGAAGCCTGTATTTCATGTGTAATGCCGCCGTGAGAGGCGATGAGGATGGATTTTTGAGACAGGCTATATTTTTTGATGGCGAAGAATTTTTGGGGCAGGCTGTATATTAAATGTGATATTTCTAAGACAAGCTGTAGTGATATTCCGCTAACAATCCGGAATAGCTGACCGGGTGAAGGTTGGTTCGAAATGAGTGCTCTCTGTCGCACATTATGGTTTCAAGTTAAAATCCCCCAGTGAAAAACTATTTCTGTAGAAGGTTGTAGCTCTTGGCAGTTAAGTCCAAAGTGATGATTATATAGAGTAAACATGATGAACACTACAGGCGACCTCAAGAGTAAAACAGCATTCTGAATACACGGTTGGTGTGATTTGACTGTTATAACAAATTTCCACTCTGTAAATTTCGTAATTACGAGACGATAATTTATCATTAAATCGGAAACATTGTGGGATGAGATATTGGGCGTTATTAAAGCGATAGTTTGGCTGTGTAGATTCATTGAATTTCGCTTCACTGGATAGTTGTTGATACGATTTGTTTGAAATAGTGGGATTGTAGGCATTTGTGGGCCTTACCCTAGAATTATATTGTGGATTTCTTTGATGGTGATGATTACTGTTTTGGCGATCTTCACGTATTATGAGACGTGTGCTGAAAGTCATTATTATTATTACAAACTTCATTGGGCATGTCGAGATCGTGTTTGAGTTGTGGATTGTTGACCACGCGTTATTCATTTCAATTTCACGCTTTATTAACAAGATAGGGACTTAGTTGCATTTCCCGACTTGCGTTCATTCTGTGGCAAGATTTGTTTCATTGTGTGCTATTAGCTTCGACAAGGTTTACAGCTAAAATATCTAAGAGTGTGTTTGAAGTTACGATTTCGCCTGACATTCTACAGGAGGCGTAGACAACCCGCTCGACATTAGATTTAGGACGTCACATGTTATCCTAGGAGTATACTGATGATGAGACGTCCCAGTTTACACTCGACGATAGGTTCAGGAAGGTGTGTGTATGTACATAGAGGTTAGTGTTAGGGTGTGTATACATTAGCTGGCCCGACGATAGGTTTAGGGTGTCGGCTGTATGTACTCAAGTCTTAGAGTAGGTGTTTCTGCGAAGTGACTTGAGCAATGGTAGTGTCTGCAGTAGTGTATGCAATGCGAAGAGTGTTAGCTAAGTAATATTGAGGCCATGTCTTGGCACAGCCCTTAATAGCCGGAAGGTGTATACCTAAGGTTATGGAACCACTAGTGGCATGAACGTGAGGGTTGTCCAATATTGGGTACTGAGCTAACGGTGATTGAATATTTATTGCAGGGTGCCACGCGTGTTTGAGTTTATTTAACTTCAGTATTTTATTTTAGTTACGGACTTAATTGCTTTTGTCGTTAAGACGTCCGACTGCTTTGCTAGTGTGCATGTAGACACTTAGTTTATTTATGTGAGACTTAAGTTACGAATGCGGGTTTGATTCGTCAATTTTTAATTTTCGTTATTTCATTTTATATAATAGTTCATTGTTGGGACAAACAATAAGTAAATGGATCTGTGATGGTTGTCGTTGTTGTAAAGAAGAGAATTCCTAAATTCTTGATTTCATTTTACCATGTAGACCTGTAATTTTATTAAGCGTAACGTAACCGTTTATAACATGGAAGTTGGTTTTGTAAGAATAGTTTTCAAGTGATTTACCACTTTTTATTTAACTTCAGTGTTTGGCATTTCTTCTAAATGCGTGATGAATAAGTGTTTCCTACACTTCGCCGTTTTGTTCCTTCAGAACGACGTAACGTAAGATCCACTCGGATCGTGTTGTTGTTGGTTCCTTCTGAACAGCTGTTTGGGTGATGCACGTTTCAGCATCGGGATTATTCTATAACTCAAGGGTGTCGCGAGATGACAATACATGGTGGAATTTTATTTTCAATTATGAATGCTGCTGTTAACTTGTAGTGAACACCATGCTTTCCAGTATTATTTCGCAACCTATTCAAAGCAACTGATAATCTATTTGGTTCGATTAAAGGTCCATTCGGCAGGTGTTCCCATATCCGACTGGGTATTTGACTGGTCGATAACCTTAGTTAAGGGTAAATCTGGAATTCTACTTGTTGAAGTTCAGATTTTTCGCGGATCGTGTGGATTAATTCTCAGTTATCGTTTGGATTAATAGGTGCCCGATTTTCAGGTTACTTTTGATTTTTCTAGTTTTCGCTGTCCACTAATCTGTGATATTTCTACTTTTTCCCCGAAGAAAATTCTTCGATGCTGTAACTAATATATCTAACGCTATGTAATGTGACTGCATTTGAAACATTAAATAATTAATTTTGTTCTTGATCAATGATTTTATATAAATATTTTTTTTTTGCATTTCATTGATTCAATAAAAGTTAGTAAGTACATATTTACTCCTCATTTCAAGTAGTTAGCCTCCCTTCTGAACCCCATCGTTTCGTTAAGATCGTGACCAAAATATTCCCGCTACGACCCCAAGATTTAAGAGTTCCATATTGCTCTACTGCAGCAGCTGTGGCCGGCCAACGATGGAACGGTAAGTTCAAGGGTTCAGTAAGGCAGTAAATCTACAGACAGGACACTGTCTATCTGAGCTGCAATACAGGGAATTAGTTAGAGTGTAGTAGCATGGTCACTAGCTCCTCATCCTAGTGGCTGGGTTTAGAAACCCAGCTGATGCATGAGGAATATTTGAAATAAAGAACACGCCCCTGTGGTTGAGATTGCACGCAAGATTGGTGCTCCAGTGGCTATGTTCACGCGACACTACAAGACTGCTAATTTTCTACAATAAATTAAACGTGATAAAGATTGAGCCAAATGGAAGTTCAACTACAAGATTCACGATACACTTAACATCTATAAGTATTCGATTTATAATGACATTCAGGTGAAGGCTTGGGTTAATTTGTGATGACGAAAATAGGCCTAAGGAGATTCTCCAACAAATAAATCACATATTGCAATTATACTCTCCCAAATGTACCATTTGAAGATTCAGCTTATGGTTGCACAATATAGGATGATGGATATGTAGGTGGACTTTTCATTACATTTTTCAGTAAATGCACAAGTGAATTGCATATCATGCCGAAGGAAATCTTCGATTCCAGAAATGTTCTTTGAATTCAGTGCTTTCTTAAATTGCTTACTTCTCGTTGCCGTAGAATTCAGTATGGCTAAGAAGATACTTATATAATCTTAATAAGGTCTGTACTACGTGGTATGTTATTACATTCTGTAATACAAACAGACTGGTTCAAAAGTTACTCAGCTAGGTTTGAATTTCGTATCGAATTTTCTGTAATTCATGTTTAAATTTCAGATTTTGCTTTAAAAGTTCATTTCCATTTTGTTACCACTCATTTTAACATCTTCAGTAATCTCAAATCAAAACAGAATATATTCGTATTTTGTTTAGACGTGGTGTATTGATCAGTCTAACCAACATGCAGGCCACGCGTGTCCGCTGGCTTCACAGTGCTCGTTGGCACAAATCTTCCACCATAGTGTCGTACATTCACCATGAGATGACCAGAGAGCTCTTCCTTTGGCTGTCCTTAGTGTTGAATTTCCCTGGGTTTCCATCATTCCCCACACTACTCTTCGTGGACTGTACCTCTGCACTAATCCGAATTGGTCCCAAATAATTACCGCTACGGATGTTCTACAAACATGAAGAATAGTTATACAGATTTCTTTCAGCATGCATCTTTATCGTTTAATCTTGGAATTCCGTGACTATTCGGGGTAATAGAGAGTGTAGTTCATTGTGATGTTTTCCTTACGCATATAGATGCTACAACTTTTACAATACACAAAATATTTTTCTGTTATCGCAGACAATAAGGCCTGGCGAGTGAGGGGGCCATAAGCCCATAGAAATAAAACATTCATCAAAACTGTCATCCAAGAGTTGCATAGTATTGGTAGCTGTGTTGGAGTAGCGCTATAGTATTAAACCTAGGACTACTTTATTTCTTGTTCATAGCGTTGGCTCATGAAACCTTAATAATACCAATATAAATGGTCCATTATTGGACATTATAAATTTTCCAGCTAACTCATTCTTGGTTGCCAGCGTTTCGCCCTCGTGTGCTAGGGTGGGCTCATCAGTTGGTACCCAGCACACCTACCAATACGCTAGCTAGTGCACACCGTGGAGGCCACTGCGTAGGCTAACTGGAGCCACCGGCAGTGCCAATACACTAAGAGACTTTATCTCATTACCAAAAATTGATGCCTGCTTGGCCATCAGATGATATAGATGTTGAATCCCATAGGGAATCTGATTTATTTGTCCTGAATGAGTAAATTTATAATACCACTAGCACCACTAATACCAATAGCACTAGCTAGCGTATTAGTAGGTGTGCTAGGTACCAACTGATGAGCCCACCCTAGCACACGAGGGAGAAACGCTGGCAACCAAGAATGAGTTAGCTGGAAAATTTATAATGTCCAATAATGGACCATTTATATTGGTATTATAAATTTACTCATTCAGGACAAATAAATCAGGTTCCCTATGGGAATCAACATCTATATCATCTGATGGCCAAGCAGGCATCAATTTTTGGTAATGAGACAAAGTCTCTTAGTGTATTGGCACTGCCGGTGGCTCCAGTTAGCCTACTCAGTGGCCTCCACGGTGTGCACTAGCTAGCGTATTGGTAGGTGTGCTAGGTACCAAATGATGAGCCCACCCTAGCACACGAGGGCGAAACGCTGGCAACCAAGAATGAGTTAGCTGGAAAATTTATAATGTCCAATAATGGACCATTTATATTGGTATTATAAATTTACTCATTCAGGACAAATAAATCAGATTCCCTATGGGAATCAACATCTATATCATGAAACCTTAGAAAACAAATGTTTACTGTTGACGGTTTATTCAAAGAAGGAAGTCAAACAATATACCGTTGGATTTTGCATATTAATGTTTTTCTTCACCCGTAGTCTAATTTGCACAGAGACTTTCCATACTCTCCGTGTAAAAGACAAGATTTTATTCGTAGGTTATTGTTGATATCGTGATCATTACGACGGGAGCTCCAGTTGTACAGTACCAGAAGGTAAATTCCCACGATCGTCTGCCGGGCACGAGCTGAGATGCTTGAACTACGTCAGATGTCTTTACATAACGACGAGGAACCACCCGGACCCCTCTAGCGAGCCCCGGTTCAAATGGTTGATTCTAATTCAAATTCGCAATTAGATCCAACCAACGACTTCCCTGTCCATCAACCAACCAGAGACATGTGACATCTTCTCTAAGGCAATTCAAATCTACCAGTTGCATTGGTCAAAGTCCTCTGGAAATGATGATCCCTTACGGGAGCTAAGGTGATCAGATCGAATGTTCTCGTCTTGTTCAACGTATAAATGTGTTGTTGTATAGGAAACTGAAATATCCTTCGGGACGATTTGAAGCGGTCATTTGAAAAATGGCACATGTGGAAAGTCAAACATACGGTTCACTGCAGAAAGGATACAATCATGCGTGCAATGTGTGTAGAATGATCTGGCGGAGGTTGACAATGAGATTTATGAAATCTTCAATAAATGCCTTACTGCTACTAATCGTATTGTTACAACTACCGCCCACTTCAGCTGCCTTTCCAGATTTGTTTCTAATGAAAGCTCATCAGCTGCATGTGTTCTGAACGAAAAGAAGTTGGCAGATCTGCAGAAACTGCATCACTGTGTGCCATCACATACTACAGAGTGGCCCAGAAATGTTGCGGCGGCTGAAAACAAGACAATGAAAAGTGTGAAAATGACCGAGAAACTGACTAAGGGCAGAATGTCTTTTATAAAAGGAGTGAGTAGCACGTAATGAACAGGAAGCATTTACAACCTAAATCTGTTGTATTCACTTATTCTCTCATTGATCATTTTACTGTGAAGATTCACTCGAGGTTTCGAAAATGTAACATGCCATGAAAATATACTAACATGGCCTTCAACTCATTTCATGTGTTCATTTAAAACAAAGGGTAATAATAATTATTATTACTAAACTAAAATATTACGTTTAAAAAACAAAATGATAATAATAATAATAATAATAATAATAATAATAATAATAATAATAATAATAATAATAATAATAATAATAATCATAATAATAATAATCATAATGTTATTTGCTTCACGTCCCACAAACTACATTTTCGGTTTTCGGAGACGCCGACGTGCCGGAATTTTGTCCCGCAGGAGTTCTTTTACATGGCAGTAAATCTACCGACACGAGGCTGACGTATTTGAGCACCTTCAAATACCAACGGACTGAACAATCAATCAATCAATCAATCAATCAATCAATCAATCAATCAATCAATCAATCAATCAATCAATCAATCAATCAATCAATCAATCAATCATGATCTGCATTTAGGGCAGTCGCCAAGGTGACAAACTCCCTATCAGTTGTTTTCCCAGCCTTTTCTTAAATGCTTGGAAAGAAATTGAGAATTTATTGAACACTTCCCTTGGAAAGTTATTCCAATTCCTAACTCCCCATCCGATAAACGAATATTTCCCCAATTTGTCCTCTTGAATTACAACTTTAGCCTCATATTGTGATCTTTCCTACTTTTAAAGACAACACTCAAACTTATTCGTATACTAATGTCATTCCATGCCATCTCTCCGCTGACAGCTCGGAACATACCACTTAGTCGAGCAGCACGTATCCTTTCTCCAAAAACTTCCCAGCCCACTACATTGCAACATTTTTGAAACGCTATTCTTTTGTGGCAAATCGCCCAGAACAAATCGAGCTGCTTTTCTTTGGATTGTGTCCATTTCTTGAATCAAGTAATCCTGGTGAGGGTCCCATACTCTAGTTGGGGTCTTACCAGAGACTTATATGCCCTCTCCTTTACATCCTTAGTACAACCCCTTACAGGAGTAGATCCAAGTGGAGAAACAAAATTGTTCGTATGGATGTTAGTATGTGTGAACCTTCTTGTCAAGTTATGACAGTTGGAATTTCGGTATAACAATGTAAATGAGAATAAACATTTGACTAAAATACAGGATTTCGTAACATATGCCTTTGATCAAATGAGCACAATGGAGTACACTTGGTTCATGTTTAAATAAAGTACTGCGTAGATTGAGAAACTGCAAGTGTAACGTAATATTTATTTCGTTTTCATCTCAAAGAAGGCAAAAGTTGCATCAGAAAAACATTCAAGTGTTTCAGCAAATATCAAAACGATGTTTGCATATACCTGTTTTATTGAGGACTCCATTATTCTTGACGTTATATGACGACCACATTATATAGTTTCGATAAAATGAACATCAGAAATGGATTCCTTATGGATTAGTTATTTAACACACATGTATAAATCATCTTGGTCGAGAAGTGCAACTGTCTACTGTTGAAGAAACAGGTTTTGTCTTTTGAGAAGCAATCAGTCATCTATCAACCACCACTGATCTGCATTTAGGGCAGTCGCCAAGGTGTCAGATTCCCTATCTGTTGTTTACCTAGTCCTTTTTTAAATAATTGCAAAGAATTTGTAAATTTATCGAATATCTCCCCTGCTAAATTACTCGTATTCCAAATCCTAACTCCTCTTCCTATAAACGATTACATTACCCAAAATCTCCTCTTGAATTCCAATTTTATCTTCAAATTGTGATCTTTCCTACTTTTCAAAACATCACCCAAATCGATTCGTCTACTAATGTCATGCCACACATCTCTCGACTGGCAGCTTGGAACATTCCACATAGTGGAGGAGCTTGTCTATTTTCGCGCAAGTTTTCCCAGCCCAAACTTTGGAACATTTAGAATGTTGACGCTTTGAGATTTATTATTTTTATTATTATTATTATTATTATTATTATTATTATTATTATTATTATTATTATTATTATTATGAACAAATGGGAAATATCCTCGGGAGTAATGGTCGCTTAAAGTAGTGTAATAATAAAGGAAAGTTAACATAACTGCCCAACAACAATAAACAAGCAATCAACCACAAGAGTACAAAGAGAAATTCCATGGCCAAGTAACACTACTGTTTAACTTTCTAAATCCAGCGTCATTATATACAATTTCACACACAACTGAAGTATTTCCAGTACTTAACACTACGGCTTACAATACCATAGGCTGAGCTTTCTACTAGCTTAACACTACATGTGATATTAAAGTAAACTTAAAACATAACTACCCAACAACAACAACTGGAGTACAACAAGCAATTCCACGGAAAATAATATTACAAGAAATACCAGTAGTTTAACATTCTAATTCCAGCATCATCCTATAAAATTTAGTCTGTGTGTGTGTGTGTGTGTGTGTGTGTGTGTGTGTGTAGAGACCATCATCAATTCTGCAGAAGGGGGCATTCGAAGTGACCATTCTGGGTGATTCTGGGAAATATAATATAGATTGAAGGCAGGAAGATATAGCATAAGTAATAAAGATGTATGGATTTCGCTTATAAGATTATGAAATTAATTTGAGACATTTGACTCGTACTAATTTCCAATCATTTTTAATTCTTTATAAAGGTATTTTAAAGTGTCCCCAGCACTTCTCAAAAACCTGTAGCGTGAAGAAATTCTGAACTATTGTGGAGTGATTTGAAATATATTATGCCTGGTAGTCACTGATTTCCTCCACGTAGAGTGTCTATAGAGAGTGGACAATGTTGACCAGATTCATGTACGCCGCATAGAGGAGTGCGATCTCTTGGTAGTTAGTGCATCAATGCCACACTCAACATTTTCAGGAGATCCTCCGAAAATTCTCCAGTTATGTGGTCGATCCCCACCATCTTGTTGTTTCTCAACTTGTTGGTTGCCTGTCTGACTTCCTCTCCAAGAAACAATTCCGCAGTAGCCGTCGGTTGCGAGTCTTCACTGCTCCTTCTGCAACTCCTCGAAGCATCGTTTTCTCTGGTCCACGATCTCGTTCGACTCTCGTAACAGATTGCCGTTTTAACCCATCACAGCTTCCGTGTAGGCTTTGTAACCTTGCCTGAATTATTTAAACAGGCAGAACAAATTCAGGCTCCAGCTCTTCTTCCAATCCGCTTAGATATCTTCGACTAGGTGTTCCATGTATAGTCCTGACGCTCAACGCATACCCAAGCAGTATCTTCTGATCTCAAAACTTGGCCCACCCTGGTAATAATGAGGGTTGTCAGTCTGCCCGCCCTAGTGATAATGAGGGTTGACAGTCGGCTCCTTTCCTCTGGACACAAGAGGCGGGTGTCATTTAAAAGGCAAGTGGCTCTGTCAAAAGCAAGGTTGTCATATTTTGCGTCGATTATTTAAACATGTTAACATTCAATTTATTCTAAAGTCAAAAAAATATATAAAAACTTGATAATGAACCACAGCACAAACCAATATCGCAGAATAATTTGTTTCGTGCTTAACCCGTGCGGTGGTCGCAGATGTTGAAAGAAAGTAAGAAAGAAAGAAAGAAAGAAAGAAAGAAAGAAAGAAAAAACAGGAAGAAGGCATTGGCAAATAAACTCGACAAAGACTGAACTTAAATTGATACCAAAGTAGGCCCATTAAAATATTAAATTTATGCTGCTAATATCAGTGTATCGCTTTCAGTAAAGAAATGAAAAGTACAACAATTTTTTACAATTTGTTTTATGTCGCACCAATACAGGTAGGTGTTATGGCGACTATGGGCTAGGAAAGGTCTAGGAGGGGGAAGGAAGTGCCCGTGGCCTTAAATAAGGTACTTCCCCAGCATTTGCCTGGTGTGAAAATGGGAAACCACGATGAACCATCTTCAGAGCTGCCGACAGTGGAGCTTGAACCCAGTATCTGCTCGATGCAAGCTCACAGCTACGTGCCCCTAACCGCACGGCCAACTCGCCTGGCAAAGGAAAAGTAAAATCACGAACTAGGGACTGGGATAATAATAATAATAATAATAATAATAATAATAATAATAATAATAATAATAATAATAATTGTTACGGAGTTATCCGTGAAAGGCAGAGATGAAAGAAGGTGCGGGCTGGAATGAGTCTAACTACAAGTCTTAAAGATGAAATTAAAATTTAAATAAAGGTTATATTTTCAACAGATAACAACATTTAACTATTTTCACTAAGTGAAATAACAATGAAAATTCAGGTACAATAATGATTTTACACACAAAAACAAGAGTTTCGGGTATTAACAAGTTCTGGGCTTCGTGCCCCAAGTTACAATTCGTGAGCCCTCAGCGCATGACCACAAATTACCAAAGGGCAGAAAACCTTTAATTACATGGAGCATTTGCTCCCATCTCGTAATGTCAAGCCTCCTAGAGGCACCTATCAAAATACCAGAAAGAGCAGACCAGCTCTCAATCGTCCAAGCCTATTAAAGGCAATAACAGCTTGTTACACGTAACTGCCATCAAGGCACCACTTATAATGACACAGTGGTACCTCGTACCCAATCTACTGGGCCTTCTCAGGAAGGAAAACAAAACGGGTTGAATTAATGGCCCAAAATACAAGATTGAATGGAGGCGAGTACTTGCACTCCTAAATACACATTTTAAAACCTAAGTGGCTCTCGGCCGATTACACAGGGGCTAATCCCAAGCTAGGGAGGTGACTCGTATGAGAAAACTTTAACACATTAAGGAAGAGAAGACACGGTTATGAAAATGTAATCACCTCAACTTCAAAATGAAGGGGAGCTCGAGAGGGTAAAGCACTCTCTATCCCCGAATTACAGTTCAAGTTATGTGAAGTTTTTACAAGGATTGAAAAGGCTTACATATTTTAAGATATAGGTTACATATTAAAGGTTTCGAATCTTCCGCGCGAGTTAAACTGCTGAGCTAGCAAGAAATAAAGATGTTAAAAAGCCATTACCTTGTTGAAGAGCTGCTGCCTGAAGAACGAGGCGCTTCCCGCCCCCTGCTACATATTCACACACTGAGAAAGATGTTATACGAATGGCCCGGAGGCAAGAAAAACAGCAGTTTTTATACCCTCGTGGAAAGTTCGAGACCTTCCATGAATGATAACAACCCGCCCTCAAACTTTTATTGGCTACAGTGCACAGTTACACACAAAATTGAAGAAGAAAGCCCCAATTGGCCGAAAATTTATTACAGAAATTCCTGATTGGCTACATTCTAAACAGGCGGAAAGAAAGGAATAATATTGCCAACCCACAAATGACAGAACAAAATTTAGTGAAGACAAAACTTATGAACACAAAATTTCTCCAAGAAAGTTCATTCCTTCACACCAGAGCGCATTATCATAGTTTTTGGTAGAGGCATCTGTTAGAGAATGTCCACACTTCTTGATCAATGAAAAACAAAAGCAAATCAAAAACACACAGTGACATCTTCTGATAAACAGTAGAGTTAGTTCAGTTGTTAATGTTAAGGGTTTCTCCTGTAGAGGAGTTTCAATTGCCGCAAGATTTGAACTGCGTCCTAGAGGTGTACCGCGCGGTACAATAATAATTGTCCGCCTCTGTGGTGTAGTGGTTAGTGTGATTAGCTGCCACCCCCGGAGGCCCGGGTTCGATTCGCGGCTCTGCCACGAAATTTGAAAAGTGGTACGAGGGCTGAAACGGGGTCCACTAAGCCTCGGGAGGTCAACTGAGTAGAGGTGGGTTCGATTCCCACTTCAGCCATCCTGGAAGCGGTTTTCTGTGTTTTCCCTCTTCTCCTCCAGGCAAATGCCGGGATGGTACCTAACTTAAGGCCACGGCCACTTCCTTCCCTATCCTTTCCAATCTTTCCATCCCCCACCAAGGCCCCTGTTCAGCATAGCAGGTGAGACCGCCTGGGCGAGGTACTGGTCATTCTCCCCGGTAGTATCCCCCGACCAAATGTCTCACGCTCCAGGACACTGCCATTGAGGCGGTAGAGGTAGGATCCCTCTGAGTCAGAGGGAAAAACCAATCTTGGGGGGTAAGCAGATTAATAATAATAATAATAATAATAATAATAATAATAATAATAATAATAATAATAATAATAATAATAATAATAATAATAATAAATATCGGAGTATGTAGTTCGGACAAAAATAGCCAGCAAACGTAGCCACTTTTAAAACAAATGCGGTATTTACCTTACCTCTATTCGTCGTCCTCGTCATTGTCTGCTCGGTGAATTACAAATCTATCTTGGTTGCCATCCGTGTCGTGTTTCATGCACTTCTCTTCTGTCTTAATGGTTCTTCGAACACAAGCAGACCAGCTCTCAGGACCGATCGTTCCAGCTCCTTCAGGGAGAAGTTGACACATACTAGCACTTGAAGTTGGCGTAACCTTTTTTTTCCTAACATACGTCTTCAGCTGAAACCAGATCATTTCTCTGGGGTTTAAAATACAGTGATATGGAGGGAGTCGCAAAACTTCGAGTCCACGTGAGGCTGCGATCTCCTCTACAGCGTACCTTTTACTGATATTGGCTGATTTGATTTCCTGCAACATAACTGCCTTGATGGGTACAGGTTTTGGTACGGGAATGTTATTGTTTTCCATAAACTTAATAATGTCCTTAATATTAGTGTTCATAGAAGGAAACCTAATCAGCTGCCGCGAATGATAGCTTGCGTTGTCCATCAGGATTACACATTTTCGGTCACGTGGTAGGTTCTCTAGAAGATGAGACCTAAACCAGTTTTCGAAAACGTGAGCTGTCATTTCGTCATGGCTATCAGCTTTGCAGTCTCCAATGATTTTAGCCGATAAATAAAGGCAATTCTCAACCCAGCCCTCACTGCCTCCAGCATGCAATAACATAATACGCTTGCCTCACGATAATGGTGCTTTCAGTATGCAATTACAAGTTCCATCATCCCACCCTTTCTTCACAATGTCATGAGTATCGTACCAAGTTTCATCTAGATAGACAACTCTGCATCCCTCGGAACGCAACTTCCGGATACGGTCTATGAATTTATATCGCCAAGCTACTATTCTAGCAGATTCCATTACAATCTGTTTTTTTCTTCAGAATACGGAAACAAAACAAAAGTTTTTTCAACAGCTTTCGTAGAGTTTTTTTTCATAACCAAAGCCACACACATTTTTCAAATGTTTTAAGAGTTCCTGTACGGTTGGTGACTTACCTTTAGTAAAGAATGCATATACCTCGCGTCTCACCAAGTCACAGCAAAAATAATCAATTTTATTAAAGATAACCCTATTATTACCACACTTTGTCGGAGTTGTAGGTCTCCTCTTTACTATTTTACTTACAGTTTTCCTGTTAAAGTCTTGTCAGTTTCTCGTTCTTGATGAGAGTATAAGAATATTGTGAATGTCAACAAATAGTTTATTGGAAAGTGGTATTAATATTTCTCTTTCTCCTTCTTGGATACAGAAAACCCACTCCTCTCCTCTATTCAGTTGTTGAGTGGACCCCATTGCAACTCTCATCTAATCATCTAAATACGCAATGATAAATTCAGGAACAGAAATCGAGTTAACAAGCTGGCAGCTAAAACGTTTCTCTGGCAGCTGTAATGTTCGATACGTCTACAGCGAGATTTTTGTCGAGCTTGATGTTCTCAAACAACCCTTGTATTGACAACCAGCCCATGCACGGAAATACTCAATAGCTTTCCGTGAACGGAATTAGGACTCTTCTTGGAAGTCATTAATTGTAGTGCGCCATGCGTGAGGTGCCTTTTCTCTGCCGGACACAGTCTGAAAACAAACTTGTGAACTATTTCATGAATTAAGCTTATCTTTAGACAGAGTCTTCCTTTCATATGAGCCAAGATTCATCGGGTCTTCAGCAGATAACTATTACATAAAGGCTACCACTGTAGGACACCTTTAAACTGATGCATCACAGATATTTCTGACTAATATACATATATCTATCCTGATCGTGAGTGCAAGATTACAGTCGCTTATACATATATTACATTCTAATCATTATTTGTCGTTATTAATGAATTTATTTATTTATTATTAAATATCCTAACAGTTTGAACCTTATAGTGAACCGATGGCCTAGATGTTAGGCCATTTGAACAACAAGCATCATCAAGCATGAACCCTATAGTACATACGTATATTAGGATTATAGATTTTTTTACAAGTTATTTTACGTCGCACCGACACAGATAGGTCTTATGGCGACGATGGGATAGGAAAGGGCTAGGAGTAGTGAGAAAGCGGCTGTGGCATTAATTAAGGTACAGGTATTTTCCTGGTCTGAAAATGGGAAAACACGGAAAACAATCTTCAGTGCTGCCGACAGTGGGGTTCGAACCCACTATCTCCCGAATACGGGATACTGACCGCACTTAAGCTACTGCAGCTATCGATCTCGATACGGTTATAGTTTTGATCAGTTTGTTTAATTATTGGTCCTTGACACAAAATTAGGAAACTAAATTATTTAAGATGTGGTGAATGTCCTTAAGGAACTGTTTGTAGCAGCAGAATTTCCTAAACAGTTGGTATAATGGATTTGAAAGTTCCACATTACTATTATTTAGGTGACATTCAACTTCGAATATTGTCCTTCCACGCATGAAACACTCGAACACTAAATGGTGCACCGTTTGTGAAGATCCACAAAAGCACAGGTATTCGCCTGCAATGTTAAATTTGAAGGGTTGAAAGTAGCACTTAAACTTTCCATGGCCGGAGAGAAACTGAGAGAGAATGAATTCGAGCACTAATGTTTTGGACAGGAGTCGGCTATACATGTCGGTGAAAACTAATTCTCTTGTGACAGTCCCTTTTGTACTTGATGTCCAGAAGTTGTTACAATGTCTTATTAGACTTGTTTTGCATTGGGCTTTTGCACAGCTTGGGAGTGATTTGTTGCAGGTGATTTCTGTGTTGGATGAGGTGGATGCTTTATTAATTTATAGGTCTTATTTTTCAATATTTCGTTATCAGTTTGTTATTTTGTTATTTTCAGAAATTCATTTTATTTATTTATTATTTCCAACTCGTCTATCTCTGTTCTCTGCCAATGCGTCTTTGATTTAATTCATTTTCCTTGAGTAAGGTACACATCTGAATATCCCGGAACTATGAATATTCAAACACATGACGAGTGATGACTCTACATCAGTTCGGACGAGGAAATCCCGTAACATCTTACAACATTGGATATCACACTCCAACAGATCCAGCAAGGGAGGTGTCCAGCAAATCCTGCCTACAATAAAAAATATTTCCCAATTACAAGCAGCATGTCCAGCACCACTTCTTATCAAACACTTAAAAAGAAGGACCTTTGGAGATGTGAGAGTTCCTTTTGCTTGAGTAGAATATGTCTTATAAAAGTGAGAGTGTTTTATGCTAGTCTTCACAAAATAAAACATGTGTATGAATCATGAATTGTGTTTCATTTAATTATTTTAGATATAAAAAACGGTTAAACGTAATGGACATGCTATTTTCTTTCATATTCGCGAATGTGACAAATAAAATAAGTTTTATGTAATGATTAATGTTCTAAGGATTTAATTTGGAATAATGAAAATTAAATGTTTTATTGGTTTATCCACATTTATAACTCGTTTGTGTATATCACTGCACGTGTTTTCCTTTAGATCATCTCCGATTGGTAGAAATATCACAAAAATGATAGTAACTAACAAATAATATGTATTCATATCGCATTTGGCTATTTGATAAAAAATATATGATAAATTTGATCTTCTGATTGGTTATTTGCGATTTCTGCAACATTTTTTAAATGTCGCTATAGTTACGGCGCACGCTTCATTTAGAGACGCGACAGGAAGGCAAATGTCCGCCTCTGTGGTGTAGTGGTGAATGTGATTACCTGCACACCCACAAGGTCCGGGTTCATTTCCCGGCTCGGCCACGAAATTCGAAAACTGGTGCGAGGGCTGGAACTGGGTCAACTCATCCTCGGAAGGTCAGCTGAGTAGAGGGTGGTTCGATTCCTACCTCAGGCATCCTCGAAGTGGTTTTCCGTGGTCTCCGACTTCCCCTCCAGGCAAATGTCGGGGTGGTACCTAACTTAGAGCAACATTCGTCCCCTTCCCTCTTCTTTTTCTATCCCTTCCGATCGTCGCATCACCCTCAAGAGCCCTGTTCAGCATAGCAGGAGGCCTCCTCAGCGAGGTACTGGTCGTGTTCCCCAATTGTATCCACCCGATCCAAGGACACTGCCCTTGAGGCGGTATAGGTGGAATGCCTCGCTGAGTCCGAGGGAAAACTCAACCCCGAAGGGTAAACTGATTACAATTTGCTTTACATCGCATATACACACATAGGTCTCATGGCGACGATGGGATAGGAAAGGGCTAGGAGTGGGAAGGAACCGCCCGTGGCCTTAATTAAGTTACAGCCTGGTGTGAAATTGGGAAACCACCGAAAACCATTTCCAGGGCTGCCGACATTGGGATTAGAATCCATTATCTCCCGGATTCAAAAGAAGAACAGACAGAAAGAAAGGAAGAAAGAAAGAAAGAAAGAAAGAAAGGAAGGCAATTGTCATCATGTTACCTAACACGGCTCATGAATTCTCAGTGTAGGTTTCGTTTATGTTCATTATTTCGGATTACCTTTCCTTATAATAAGGGGCTGCGTGGCCGAGGTGTTTCAACTGGAGGGACTTGAGTTTGATTCCCCGTCAGGAAGTTGAAAATTTAAGAAACTATATTTCCACTTCCGAAGGTGCACATGGACCCGAGGTTCACTCAGCGTACACAAAAAATGAGTACCAGGTTAATTCCTGGTTGCAAAGGTGGTCGGGCGTAGAGCTAATCAATCTACCCCGCTAGGAATTTGATTGGGATACGAAATTTCTAAATTTCCATTGTCTTACAATTTGATGTCATTCAGATATTTATATTATCTAACGTTTTGCCTGGTGTGAAAAAGGGAAACGATGGAAAACAATCTACAGTTCTTCCGACAACGAGGTTCGAACATACTATCTCCCGAATGCAAATCACAGCTGCGCGTCCCCAACCACACGGCTATCCGCTCGGTAGTGGAAGTCTTTACCTTTCACCCCTCCAAGGGCCTTCATAGCTTGTACAGATATGACTTTGCTTTGTTGTTGTTTATAATGATATGTGGTTAAATGAATTTGGATGGTCATGGCTTTCGTGAGCAGTAAGTTGTAGAAATAGTAAGTACTAAAGAGAGCTAAAACTTGGGCAGATTGTTGTTGGTCTGCTACGAAAATCCTGGACAATATGTAATTCCTTTTCGTCATATGTTGTTATTTCTAGTGTGTATGTTAATGTATATTTCCTATTTTACCAACGTATAACTTCCTTAACTAATTATCATTATTGTTATACAGTACTGTAATTGCTTCAATCGTCATTGGGATTCCACGAATGCCATTTCCCAGTAGCTGTTTAATATGGTCAACAGAGATCGGGTAGCTGGATTTGTGTTTCATGAGAAATAATGTATCCCCACCATGCGTGACAGATGGCATAGCACGACCGTCAAGGAGAAGTAGTAGACCAAAACCTGCTCGTGTTACCGTTTTAACGCTAGGATTCTAGAAGATGAATGTGAGCGTTTTTGTTCAGATGACTCCAGATTGTTAACAACTAGTGTTCCTTCTCGTCACTGTGTCCCGTAATGTTCATCATATTCCTTGGCTATTTTGATGTCCCAATGAACAGTACCTGGCCTGCACTGTACTCCCGTCCACTGCTAACGGAACGATCCTCAAGACGTTTCCACTAACGGATGAAGTCCTGGTAGGTAATTTGGGGGATCACGCGGAGTTCCGTCTACGATTTCATTTTGATACCCTTAGCTGAGTGAAATCGTCGTCTTTTTAGGATAAATTTCAGTTTATAAAATAGATAATAGTATGTTGTGGCCATGTCAGGTGAGTAGGGCAGATGGGGCAGTACGGTTGTATCCAAATTCGAGAATAAACTGGGAAGCGTAAACTGTGATCTTTTCTTCGCGAAATGTACTTTTTCAAATATCTCTAGACTTTGCGATAGAACCAGCGGTTCATATCTTGACCCTTATGAAGGAATTCATGGTGCAAAACACCACTGATGTTAAAAAAACACCGCCAACAATACATTCGGATTTGATTTGAACTGTCGCACTTTCTTAAACTTCAGAGTATATTTCTACACCACAGTGATCATTCGGTGGTCTCCATAAATGATTTCCCCTCTCTCAGTGTAAAGTGAATATTGATAGCTAGCTCGTAATATTCAGACACCTCGACAATAGCAACACTTAGTCAATACACTCACAAACTCAGATTACTTAGCGATAACTAATTGTTTCAAAAATCCGTGGCAAATAACTAGGTACACTGCCGGTTAAAAGTTTCCGGACAAAATATATGTACCCGCAGGAAAATATTTAATGATAGTTTAATGACGGAATGTATTAATGTAACCAAGTTCCGAAGATTTTCGGATAACAGCGACGAGTTTATATTCGACGTTCAGCATCAGAAAAAATGCATCCCACTTCCCACTATATAACACATACAGTGAAACACGGAGGGGCTCTGTGATGGGAGTTGGTAGACCGCACCGAATGCAAGGAATACTGGACTATTCCATCCTATCTCGTTATGCTCCTCTGCCTGGACAGCAACGTGGGTTTGTCCTCCAACAAGACAATGACTACAGACACACGTCTCGCTATTTAATGACTTATCTGCCAAACAAACAAAACTCTGGGGAATTGTTTTTAATGGATTGGCCCCCGCGAATCCCCGGACTTAAATTCAATTGTGTTGCTGTGGGAGGAGTGGAATCGGCAAGTCTGTAAAGAGTGTCCTTCTTCATCGGAAAAGCTGTGGGTCTCTTGCAGAATGCCTGGCAAAGTATATCTGCATCAGTTTAAAAAAATGTTTTCAGAATGAAGAGGATAGTTAAAAGTGTACTTGCAGCAAAGTGCGGTTTCTTTGATGAGAACAGGGTTTGATGTGTTCTGGGGATCTGTGAGAGTAAATGTGTATATATCGTCTATTTCTTGCTCAGATGTAATGTAAAATCATAGTTTTATTGTAAAATATGAGTTTTATAACATATATTTCTCAATACCTTGCTTAGGTATGTTGTTTTCTTTAATCTCAATCCACTCTTTAACAGTTGAATGCTTGCCAGAAATATTTTGACCGGTAGTGTACTTTGGAAGGATACGCCCATACACCGTCAACTCCCAACAACCGCTTAGACTTCGCATTTGTGAGGTAACTTCAAAGCTCGGTTACATCTTGAACACGCCTCGTATAAGACAGGTGTAGAACCGCCCGGTTTTAAAAATACTGCTCTTAATCCTAGACTTAAATGCTGACAAGTGTGAAAAATACCGCACCAAAGGCATATTTTCGCCTCACGTGCGTCATGGATTTAGCCACATTTTATCAACATAAGAACAGAGAAACAGGCTAAAGCTGAATTGGGAGGTCAGGTCAGCTTCCGTTAAATGAGGTTAAAATGGAAGCACTACCCTTTATACGCCTGATCCTCGATCACGGTACTTGAGATACACGGTTAATTCATTATTACCGAGAGTAGTATCCACCCGTGTTTAAAGACCCACTGCTGCATTCGGAAGACAATATAAGAGGTGGAGTATTATATGATCGTGTAAGCATTAGGAGGAGAATTCCTCGAGGCAGTGTTAGTAGGCCTATAGGTTTTCTTATATATATAAACGATATGAGCAAAGAACTGCAGTCTGAGATGAAGCTTCTTGTAGATGATGGTATACTGTATGGAGCAATAAATACACAAAATTGTGAGCGACTACAGTAAACCTAGACAATGTTGTGAGTTGGTAAACTGATTGAAAGTCAGGTTGTCACTTTCACAAAGAGAGAAAGTCCTCTCAGTTTCAATTCCTGCGTTAATGAGGTGAAAGTTCTTTATGGAGATCACTGTAGGTAATTAGGTATTAATATAAGGAAAGATCTTCATTGAGGTAATCACATAAAAGGGATTGTACATAAAGGTTTCAGATCACATGATTGTGAGGGTAATTAGGTGTTGTAGTTAGGATATAAAGGAGAGGGTATATTATTCTCTGGTAAGACCCCAACTAGAGTATGGTTCCAGTGTATGGGACCAGCACCAGGAGT
Source organism: Anabrus simplex (assembly GCF_040414725.1). Lineage (NCBI taxonomy): Eukaryota > Metazoa > Arthropoda > Insecta > Orthoptera > Tettigoniidae > Anabrus > Anabrus simplex. Next base: position 40,179,404 of record NC_090266.1, on the reverse strand, counting down.
ACTTGATACCAGAACTAGAAAAATCCAAGAAAAGCAGCTCGATTTGTTGTGGGTGATTTCCCACAAATTAGAAGCGTTACGAAGATGCTGCAAACTTTGGGCTGGTAAGACCTGGGAGAAAGGAGACGAGCTGCTCGACTAAGTGGTACGTTATGACCTGTCAATGAAGAGATGGCATGGAATGACATTATTATTATTATTATTATTATTATTATTATTATTATTATTATTATTATTATTATTATTATTATTATTATTATTATTATTATTATTATTTATTTTCCACCAATTGTAGGTACAATTTATGGAAGGTGAATGGAAAAAGGGCATAGCACCACATACACGAAAGTGCCCCCATCACCACTTAAAATTACAATATTCAAATATACAATTACATTCTACATAGTGTGCTTATATACAGTTACCGTATTTACAGGCATATTTACATACTACTCACAAGACATGGTCAACATTCAAGTAATTCGACACACGTACACCAACACACACACACACACACACACACACACACACGCGCGCGCGCACACTCTCTCTCTCTCTCTCTCTCTCCCGAATCCCCACATATACTTTAGGTAGGCAGGCTCACTCATACCCACATACAGTACAGCCTCACTCACTCGCGATCATATAAACTTTCATCCGTCCTCTCACTCATACTGAAAATTCACACAGTAGAAAAATTATATTATGTACGGAAACGAATAAGTTTCATTATGTAACCATCTTGATATGAAAGGCGAAGTTGGAGTTCAAGAGGACGAATTCTGACAAATATTCGTTTATAGGAAGGGATGTTAGGGACTGGAACAATTAACATTTTGTTTTCCTTAAAAGCAGTGGGGATGTGTCAGAGAGGACCCTGATCCCTAAAAAATAAATGATCTCTCTATACGATCCCTGTAATACAGTGAATGTTGTTTGATAAATATGGCGTAAATTTTAAGACACCCGTATAAGTTTCAGTCGGTACTACCCTTACAAAATATATTTGATTTATTTCACAATTTCGGAAGCCGTTTACAACATACAGTAAACTCGGAACACGCGCTGTTATACTTACTGGATTGAGGCCATCCCAGTGTCGGAAATGCAATAAAATGCCTTCCCAGCGAGGTAATCTGCAAAAGCACCCGTTTTTTCATAATGGAGAAACACCATCTCAGTGTCAGGAATACAATTAAACGTTTAGTCAAGCCCGTCTCTCAAGTAACACATCATGATGCATACTGCAGCAAGGCCTTCCTAATGTAAGGAATGCAATAAGACGTTTTGTCTACGTAGTAATCTTTGCACCCACATGCTTCTTCACAAAGGGGAAGGCCCTTTCAAATGTCAGGTTTGCAACAAACTATTCGCTAGGTTAAGTGACCTCCGACTACACATAACGATACATACTGGAGAGAAGCCCTTCTACTGGACAAAGGACAACCTGCACTCTTCGTATGGTGTTGCAGAGGATATGATCGATATTTCACTCAAAACTGCCGGAAGGTAGGCCTGTACGTAAAACGTGACCCAGTTTTACGGATATCATGATAAAGGAAGACATTTATTACTTTAAACTTACATCTTCTTACGTTTTTTGTTTGTGGAGTACATCCTTTATCCGAGTGGACTAGAAGTGTATATAATGTAGTTTTTAATTTTTTCGTTTGGTGTAGATTTTTGATATTTGAAAAGTATAGTGAATTTAACCTTTATACATGTCGCTTGTTATGTGATTGTCATATATTCTAGTATTCCGTTGCCTCATTCAGAAAATCAAGTCGACACACTGCACCCATCAGATGAGTCTCATTGGTTGATTTTATTAATTATATTTAATAACAAATAGTAATAGTCAGGTAGGTCAAGACAAAGGACGGCATTATAATTTTCTAGTAGACAGTGCGTGAGAACAAAGCTTTAGCAGAAGCCCACGCTTCCTTTCTTTTCTAACAATAAATTGATATCTCTGGAACACCTGCTGTTGCATCAGCTTTGGAAATTACGCAGCAGTAATGGAAAAGTACTGGGAATGAGAGAGACAGAAAATCGCGGTCCTAACTACCTGAATTCCCTTGATTTGGAATAGACCCGTCCATACAATTGAATAACGTAATGTGTGTTCCGATCAGATCACTGAATTCAAATATTTTCAAAAGTAGCGCGACAAAGTTGTATGTAGCTCATTAATAATCCAGGCCAATAATTAATGAAGATTGTGTCACAATAGGATGTCAATATTTACTAAAATAATTCATGACCAACTTAATGGCTTGTTGGAAATAGATTGAAACATTTGCGTACTCAGATGTTGGGTAGCAACAAGAGTGGGAATCCCTTGCCAGTGTGGAGTTGGTGCGGTAGCGCCGGACGAGATATAGTCTAGCTGACGCCAACTATACTGTGAGAGAAATTACGAACAGTTCTAAAATCACAATGCATCACGGTGGTAACAAGCAATTATGGAAATTTTGTGTGCAAGGCATTTCATTTTAGAGTAACTTTCTTTCGGAGCTACCCTAGCACTATTTTAGTTGGGATTTTATGTGTCAAAATTAGTATTCTTACGCCGATAAGTGCGCCAAACATCCCCGAGAGACAGTTTTCCGCTAGTCAGTTAGCATCCGGAGTCTCCTTGTGACCAGACGTGTTTTAAAACTTCGCTCCATCTTCGGGTAAAGTTGCGTTGAGTTAAATGTATTCACCAATATATTGAGGTAAAATCAAGTTTTGTAAGTGCAAGCTGAATTGGAAAGTGTTTGTAATCATATTAATGAGCTGGTTAACATATCGACATATTTTATAATGTTCAATCTACATACTGTTGAAGTGAGACTTGAAATTGCACAGTAATTACATCACGTACAACATGACTGTAATATGGTAGTCTGTAAAAGAAACTTGACATTCTAGTAGGCACGGAACTGTAAGTGAGTTTAGAATATTTTTGCCTGCTACTAGGAGCAGTCAGTTGGTGGTTGGAACGTTGTGTGGAAAGGACACACTTTCACTATCTACATGGATTTAGGTCGAGGGGAGGCAAGACCCTACACAGCTGCTTTGTAAATACACAGGGAGTGCAGATACCGCGAAAGATTTCACTGCACCAGAAGCAAACTTGAAATAGCGCTCAGTACGGTAAATCATGCTTAAGTTACCAGGCATTTGAGCACTGCGTGTGTTGTACATATATTATAAATGTTTAGTGTTGAGTGTTATAACAAGTCGTTATATCAGTATTATCATCGAGAGAGAACGTGTGCAAAGGTGTTAATATGTCTGTCATGAGTCTATAAAACAACATGACCGCTTCAAGTCCGGGTGACGCTGAGGTGCCGATAATGTGAGTACCAATCTCATATTTCTAGTAGAATCTAAAGCTTTTCTTTAATAAAAATATCTAGATGTAAAAAAATATGCGAGTGACTGTGATATAGAAAGAAGGCCCGAGAACATAGCCAGACATTTAGGGTAATTCGTTTCATGATTAGTGTAGCTATTATTATTATTATTATTATTATTATTATTATTATTATTATTATTATTATTATTATTATTATTATTATTATTATTATTATTATTATTATTATTATTATTATTATTAATATCGTCTGTAACAATAGGCTGGAAGTAAAGTTTCATCCTCTGGTATCGTCTAAAATATATTTATTTTGAGGTAATTAAAATAAGCGGTTTTTGTATATTTGCATTATTATTATAATAAATAATATATATATATATATACTTATATTCTATTTGTTAAATGCAGACGTAGACACCGTGGTAGATGAATGATGAAGTGAATTAATGATAAAACCACATCTATGAGAGTTACTGTCGAAAAATTCTGGTTGGTCGACAGTGACGAATACATATATTTTTTGTTGTGGCAAGTACCATAATTAAACAGTTGGGTGGACAATACTAATAATTATTTAATTTAATTTTCGGGTTGAACCGTGTTGTACTTGTACGCATATCACGTACAGTTTGCCGACGTTTCGAATACATTGCAGTATTCTTTGTCAAGGCGACTGAAATACCCCTACTCCGAGGTAATCAGTCTCCCAGGCAGAAATTACACTACTAGAGTGGCCTTGCGAACTGCCTAGTAGCTTGGAGAATATCCTCCCCGTAAAGGTTTCGTATCTTAGAAGTGAAGCTTCCACTGTGTGAAGAATTATTTAATTTAATTTCCGGGTTGAACCGTGTTGTACTTGTACGCATATCACGTACAGTTTGCCGACGTTTCGAATACATTGCAGTATTCTTTGTCAAGGCGACTGAAATACCCCTACTCCGAGGTAATCAGTCTCCCAGGCAGAAATTACACTACTAGAGTGGCCTTGCGAACTGCCTAGTAGCTTGGAGAATATCCTCCCCGTAAAGGTTTCGTATCTTAGAAGTGAAGCTTCCACTGTGTGAAGAATTATTTAATTTAATTTCCGGGTTGAACCGTGTTGTACTTGTACGCATATCACGTACAGTTTGCCGACGTTTCGAATACATTGCAGTATTCTTTGTCAAGGCGACTGAAATACCCCTACTCCGAGGTTATCAGTCTCCCAGGCAGAAATTACACTACTAGAGTGGCCTTGTGAACTGCCTAGTAGCTTGGAGAATATCCTCCCCGTAAAGGTTTCGTATCTTAGAAGTGAAGCTTCCACGGTATGAAGAATTATTTAATTTAATTTCCGGGTTGAGCATTGTTGTACTTGTACGCATATCGATATTGCGTAGGTGTGACAGCTAATGGCTAGCCGTATATTATAGCGTCAGTCATTTGGATGGGCACACTTGGCAAGAAGTGTTGTAGTGAGATGGTAGTGAGGAGTCATATGGATAGAGAGGCCTCAGTCGGTTAGTTAGTTGCAAGCAGTTGGATGATGGAGTTGAAAGGAGAGACTTGCCATGAAGTCAGTGGGAAACCGAGCCTAGCTATACGGAGTACTACTGAGAGTGTAGTACTCAGTCATCTAGATGGAGAAGCAGCAGTTACATGGATACTTAATCGCCAGTCAACATATGGATTAAATGTTTGGAGTGTGATTCTAATTTCAAGCCATGTTATATCTCGTCAGTGAAACAAAAAGGAAACATCACCAAATTAGGCTTGAGATACCTACAGGATAACAATTCAAAGGAATACGTCGTAATAACACTCAAAGTGTTGAAGGTACTGTTTGTGAACTAGTAAGAGATAAATTTATTGTACAACTTTTAAATGTCCGGTCAATAGGATGTCAAATTAATGCCTAGGTTCTTTCAGTCGTAATGTCATACTTTTATATTCTCATTTGATTTATCGCAGCAAGTCTTGCTATTTTTTGACATAATTTAAAGAATATATTTTGTTCTGTCAAACGAATTTGTAGTTTTATTTCAACGCTAGAATTGGATAACCTCAAATTTAAGGGGGGAAACAAAACGACGATCTCCTTTTCCTAGAACGTACGTGGTATGCTGTCTAAGTAAGCTTATTACCTCACACCCCAGAGATATTCATGACCGTTATTCTCTTATTGCTGCATTGAGTTGTAGCTGGCGTCCATCAAATATTGTATGTGTAGGTAAACAGGTAAGAACTTAGTGTGAGTACATAGTCTGACGATTGAGTATTGTGTTTCATGAATATTTTAATGCTTTTCCAGTAAAATTCAATTTTCAGATTTATATATTTTATATGTGAGTGCCAAACTCACAGTACCCTTTATTTACAATAATATTTATGTGAGATATTTCCTTATATTATTACCTAGGTATTTACAATGATCCCCAAACAGAACATTCACGCAGTAATTAAAACGGAGAGGACTTTTCCTATTTGTGAAACTCATAGCCTGACTCTTAACCTCGTTTATCATCGTACCATTGTCTACTGTCCATCTCACAACGTTGTCGAGGTCATTTTGTAGCTGCTCACAAACTTGTAATTATTTATTACTCTATACAGAATAACATCATCTGCAAAAAGCCTTATCTCTAATTCCACTTCTTGACATATACCATTGATGTATATAAGAAAACATAAATGTCCAAAATACTGCATGGAGGAATTCCCCTCTTAATTATTACAGGGTCAGATGAAGGTTCGCCTATTCTACTTCACCGGGCGAGTTTGCCGTGCGCGTAGAGGCGCGCGGCTGTGAGCTTGCATCCGGGAGATAGTAGGTTCGAATCCCGCTATCGGCAGCCCGGAAAATGGTTTTCCGTGGTTTCCCATTTTCACACCAGGCAAATGCTGTGGCTGTACCTTAATTAAGGCCACGTCCGCTTCCTTCCAACTCCTAGTCCTTTCCTATCCCATCGTCGCAATAAGACCTATCTGTGTCGGTGCGACGTAAAGCCCCTAGCAAAAGAAAAAACACTATTCTAATTCTCTGAGTTGTTTTCTCTAAATATAGCCACCCATTCAGTCACTCATTATCTAGTCCAATTGCACTACTTTTCGCCAGTAGCCTCCCATGATCTACCCTATCAAATGCCTTAAATAGGTCAAGAGCGATACCGTGCAACTGACCTTCTGAAACCAGAATATCTGCTATATCCTGCTGGAATCCTAGAAGTGGAATCCTTCAGTGGAATAACCTTTTCTAAACCCAAAATGCCTTCTATTAAACCAGTTATTAATTTCGCCAGTATGTCTTATATGATCAGAAAGAATGCTTTCTCGAAGCTTACATGCAATGCATGTCAAACTGACTGCCCTGTAATTTTTAGCTTTATGTATATCACCCTTTCCTTTGTACATAGGGGCTACTACAGCAACACTACATTCATTTTTATAACTCCTTCATGCAAACAATAATCAAATAAGTACTTCATATATGGTACTGTATCCAAACCAATTGTCTTTAGTATATCCCCCGAAACGTTATCAGTTCCAGCTGCTTTTCTAGTTTTCAAGTTTTGTATCTTACAGAAAATGTCATTTTTTCATCGTCAAATTTTAATACTTCTTTAGTATTAGTCGTCTCCTCTATCTGGACATTATCCTTGTAATCAGCAATCTTTGCAACTGCTGACTGAATACTTCTGCCTTTTGAAGATCCTTGCATACACACTCCCCTTGTTCATTAATGATTCCTGGAATATCCTTCTAGGAACCTGTCTGCCTTAAAGTACCTATGCATACTCTTACTTTTTCACTAAAATTTGTATGGCTGCCAATTATGCTTGCCATCATGTTATCCTTAGCTGACTTCATTGCTAGATTCAATTTCCTGTAAATTCCTTGAATTTCTTCTTACTTCCACAGCCATTTCTAACTCTATTTCTTTCCATCCTCCACCTCCTTCTTAGTCTCTTTACATTTCTGTTATAGTATAGTGGATTTTCACCATTCCTTACCACCTTTAAACGTGCAAACTTATTTTCACATTCCTCAACAATTGATTTAAGCCCATCCCAGAGTCTATTTATATTTTTATTTACCGTTTTCCACCGAAAATAGTTATTTTTTAAAACTCCCTCATGCATGTTTTATCTGCCCAATAGTCTTAAGTTTATATCTTTCTTTCATTCCCACTTATTTTTAACTACCACAAGAACAGTTTCGTGATCACTAATACCATATGTTACTTCGGTTTTTCTATAGAGCTCATCTAATTTTACCAGCACCACATCAAGAATATTCTTCCCTCTAGTTGATTCCATTACTTTCTGAACCAGTTGCCCTCCCCGTATTAACTTACTTGACATTTGTTGGTAATGCTTCCTGTCGTTCGAATTACCTTCCCATTTGGCATTTAGTAAATTAATATCACCCGCTACAATCACGATCCTTTCCTTATCGTTTCCCACATAGCTGATTATCTCATCAAATAATTCTGACACAACGTCTGCGTTACCCTTTCCCGGTCTGTACACTGTAATTGTTTATGGGTGCTGTAGATGTTTCTGACTCGTTTACTTATTTGAAAACATACTAATCTGAATTTAAATTGAATAGATCTGAAAATTAAGGCACATTAAATAAAATACACAATCGTCGGACCTTGTACTCACATTAAGTTTTTACCTGCTTACTTACACACACGTTATTTGAAGGGCGACAGTGCAGCAATAAGGGAATGAATGAGATTCTTGAATATCTCTATTAGGGTGTGGGGTAATAAGCTTACTTGTGACAACATACCATATAAATTCTGGGAAAATGAGATTGGCGTTCGGTTTCCCCATTAAATTTGAGGTTAGAAATTTTACTGCTTGAATAAAACGATTAATTAATTTGATATAACAAAATATATTCTTGAAATAATTTCAATGAAAATAGTGAGAACTGTTGCGATTAAAACAGATGAGAGTATAGAATTACGACATTGCAACTGAAAGAAACTAGGCATGAATTTGAATTCCTCTTCACCAGACATTACACAATTATACACGAAATGCATCCCTCACTGGTTCACATAACTGTACCTTCAACACTTTGAGTGTAATTACAATGTATTCATTTGAATTGGTATTTGCTGTAGATGTATCAAGCCTAATGTGGTGATTCATCCTTTTTTTTCACTGACGACTAAGTATCCATGTGATGACTTATTGGAAAGTATATCCTTCTATGACTTCGTGTTAAGCCTTCCCGTCCGTATCTTCAACTAAGTGACTGACCAACTGTGGCCTCACTCTCTCAACGACCAATGTCTAATGACTCACTGAGTCCTCTTCTTCCCGTAGACTCCCGTTGACTTAATGACCGACTGAGGCCTCTCCATCTCGTTCACACAATGACCAACTGTGGCCTCAGCTTCCAATTGAATAATGACTGATGCTACAATATACAGCCACCTTATATAGACTTTGGTTGACACACCTACGCAATCTCCAGGAATAACTATGATCTACTCTCACCTCGCGACAAATGTTACACGCAATGGTGAAACCGCCGGCGGCACCCTAGGTATGTCTAAGAAAATGAGCTCACCGCTAAATGCTCACGATGACGTAGCAATGACTCGACAGGTACTCCAGCAGTATTTCGCAATATTACAATGTCACAAGTTATTGCACACACTACATCCACATCTTATATACAGCAACTCTTACTGTACATGTTTTTAGTGTTAATCTACACACACACACACATACGTAACAATTTGACTGCAATCACGCAAGGGACAAGCATTGCAGAATTGAATTGAACAATAATAGTAGTTACAATAATGATAATAATCTTACAGATGAAATAATAATAATAATAATAATAATAATAATAATAATAATAATAATAATAATAATAATAATAATAATAATAATAATAATACAAATACAGATACGTATCATCTTGTAACGGGATTTCAACCGTTACAGTGCATGAGCATTAAACAAAGAATATGGTCTGTTACTCGACTTCACTGTGTGCACAGAAATCCTTTCTGAGTTGTGTGTAAAATTGAACACTGAATATGCCATTAATTTCCTTATGAAAAAGGCTGGTCCAAATTGCGGTAGGCGGTAGATTCTCTGCAGTTTTATGGCTCGTTTATCCTTATATATCCTAAAGTATTCTCAATCGAAATGGTTCTCATCTTGGAAGCGTGTTTCCTGTACTGCTGCAATTTGAAAATCAAATTTATTGGGGGTGTCAAATAGTTGTTTGAGTTTCCTGTTTTCAGAAGAGTTTTGCGTTGACTGTACCTCTGAAGTTGTTTTTTTTTGCGACGAGGAGATTTTGAGAATCTCCGACTCTTCTCAGCATGACGCTCCCGATCCGCCAAAATCCGATGATCGCGAGTACACGAACTGTGTGCGTCCGGGCCCCGCGGCAGATTCCTTGACCGACTACGATCCATCATGCCAGGTTCATAAGTTGAAAGTAAGCAGTTGGAATGATCACTTTAGATGATCACCGGATAACAGCTCTATTGCATAGAGAGGTGCCACTTGATATTCTGCGGTTGTTCAAAGTGTGTTTGTTCCGCGAGAGCCATTTTATGTCGCTCAAGTCCGCCGGTAAACTGGTGAGGAACCTCCATCCGCCACCTGGGAAGCGCAATGTAGGAGTATCACATCTCCCCCGGCTAAGGCATCGTAGTGGGTATATTATTAATAATACTAGCTGATGTACCCGTGCTTCGCTGAGGAATTCATAATTTTATACAGAATTCTAGGTTAGGTAGTGTAAACGTTGTGAGCTAGACTGTATTAAGTAGCATAACTCTTAAAGTTGCCCTAGAAGCACGACGGGAAAGTCACCAACGTCTTTTCTCATATGGAGACTGGTTAGGAAATTTTCATTGTAATGGTAGGCCAGCTTGCGTACCGTCAGTCACAGTCAGGTTGGGGAGTTTTCATTATCATGGCAGACACTCAAGTAGCATGATTGGACAGTTCGGCGGCCACCACCACTGCAGTGCTCCCATGGGCCTCCCCCACCGCCACCGCACTGCGGGCCTCCCAGGGGTCCGCTCCACCTCCTCCTCCCGGGAGGCTTCCCAGGGACCCGCTCCTTCTCCCGCGGGAAATTTGAATTGGTAAACAAAGCCACGTGCTTCTTGACAGCTATCATCGACAACAACGCATCGCTAACCTCACTGCTGCCATCTTGACGGGCCTAAACCTCAATGCTGCCAACTTAACCTCATTAGCACGAGATTTGAATCGGTAAACAAATCCACGTGTTTTTTGACAGACAACAACGTATCGCTAACCTCAGTGCCGCCATCTTGACTGGCCTAAACCTTGGTGGTGCCAACTTAACCTTACTAGCGCGAGATTTGAATCGGTAAACAAAGCCACGTGCTTTTTTGACATCTGTCACCCGTCATCTTTAATCAAGAGAGCACCGTGTTGCATTCTTTACGGCACTGCTGGTAATTTCGTCAGCTGTCATCCACCATCTTGCATCGCGAACCTCAGTGCTGCACTCTTTATCTACTTACCTTTGAGGAGGGCAATTTGAAAAATTCTATTTGACAGCAGCCATCTTTAATCAACAGAGCACCGTGCTGCCCCCTTTAGGTACATACTTTTGAAATGTGGTGGCTGATAATTTGAAAAATGCTTTTTGACAGCAGTCATCTTTAATCAACAGATCATCGTGCTGCACTCTTTAATTGAAATGTGGTGGCGGAAAATTCCACGTGCTCTTTTGTTGAAAACAAATCCACGTGCTTTGTTTTGACAGCTGTCATCCGCCATCATTAATCAACAGAGCACCGTGCTGCCCTCTTTAGTTAAAATGTGGTGTTGGACAATTTGGCGAGCTACCATCTTTAATCAGGAGAGCACCGTGCTGCCATCTTTATAGCACTAAACTTAATTCTTTGACATGTGGTGATAGGTAATGTGCTTAGCAGCCATCTTTAATCAAGAGAGCACCGTGCTGCACTCTTTATCGTAGTAGCAGATAATTTAAAAGAACATGTCAAGGAATACCTGAAGATTATATTACAAATGAAGTGATTAAGAGTATAATCGAACACTGTACTCGATACAACATATGATCAGAACATCGATTGATGTGTTTAGAACTTGTCTGTGGTAATAACACTTCAGCTCTGAACAGCTTGCGTAAGATAGCGGTTGTTATAACCTCCTTTTCCTGCTCTGTCAAGGCATAGCTTTATCGAACCTACAACGCGATCTTACACATAAGACAGCGCACATATCGCGTACCTGCAGTGATGCATGTTTAGACTTGAACACATACTGCTGTTAAAAATCTATTACAACTAGAATTGCATACTATAGTTCGATGTTGTAAAACACTGCATTGCAAGACTAGAATCAAACATTGTTTAGAAAAAAAAATTCTCTCAACATACTTACTAAGATGCTCTTCCTCTTCCTCTGTTAAGGTACATCTTTATCGCATATGCATTGCAAAAGGATGATTGTAAAACATAACAAGGCTAGAATCGAACACTGCACTCGGTGTTGTTAACTTCAACACGTGATTAGAACATTAAATTAGATTAAAACTTAACAAGACTAGAATTGAGCACTGCACTCGATGTTGCTAACCTTAACATGTGATCAGAACATTAATTGATGTGTTCAAAACACTAAATAAGTGATCAAGACTAGAATAGAACACGTTATGGCATGTTTGAGAATGCCTTTATGCATATCGGGTAACTGCAGTGATGCATGTTTAGACTTGAACACATAGTGCTGTTAGAAAACCTATTACAACTAGAATTGCATACTATAGTTCGATGTTGAAGAACACTGCATTGCAAGACTAGAATCAAGCACTGTTTAGAAAAAGAATTCTTCTCAACATGCTTACTAATCTGCTCTTCCTGCTCTGTCAAGGTACATCTCTATCGAACATGCATTGCAAAAGCAAGATTGCTCAACTTTAGACTTGAACACATACTACTGTTCAAGAACATATACATACTATAGTTCGATGTTGTAGAACACTGCATTACATGACTAGAATCAAACGCTGTTCAGAAAAAGAAAAATTCTCTTCTCAACATACTTACTGAGCTAGACGATAACATACTTACGAATTTGCTCAACACCTTCTTTCTTGCCCTTATTCTTCTTCGAGAGGAGGGAGTAGGAGGGGGAGAAGGTAATACCTAAGCTAAAATAAAAGAATATGCCAATTCTACATTATTTATTTTATATTAAATACTACAACTTATGCTTTAATTTTAGAGCCCTTCTTAGGACTTTTACCGATGTTCAGATAGCTGGTCGTCATTGCAACAGTATAACCCTTTACTTCAGAGATGTCGATAACAATTCTCGATGTGCCTAAGAAAGAACAAAAATATATGAATGTAGCGTAGAAGCACTTGTGATGATAGGATATGAAAGGGCAAGTTGGATTGTTAACAGCTAATCTAGCTATCTTTAACTCGAGGACCTTTATTACCTAGCGTTAAAGCACTTGTGATAATAGGATATAAAAGGGTAAGTCAGCTAGCGTAGAGTTGCAATGTTGAGAAGAAACCAAGTTTCAACCTATAGAGGTTAGATATTGTTGTGAGTTTGAAGTTACAAGATTAACCTCTTCCTTGTCGACGCTTTCTAATCCTCCTATCCTAGAATGCTAAAAACAATGAGCAAGCCTAGCTTTTTTTTCAAACATGCAACTCAAAGGTTTTTTATTACCTAGTGTAGAAGCACTTGTAATAATAGGATATAAAAGAGTAATTTAGTTTGTTAATAGTAACTGTCTGAAAGCACATTCTCATGTTTACATACACAGCACTTGCATTACATATAGTGATAAAATAGGATATGAAAGGGTTAGTTTGTTAACAGCTAACCTAACTATTTTTTAATTCGAAGACCTTTATTGCCTAGCGTAAAAGCAAATGTAATAATAGGATATAAAAGAACAAGTCAGCTAGCCTAGTGTTGCAATGTTCTGAAGAAAGCAAGTTTCAACCTATAGAGTTCAGACATTGTTGTGAGTTTGAAGTCACAAGATTAACCTCTTCCTTGTCTACGCCTTCTAATACTCCTATCGTAAAATGCTAAAAACAATGAGGGTTACAAAAGTTACTTGGTTTGTTAACAGCTAACCTAGCTATCTTTAACTCAAAGACCTTTATTGCCTAGCGTAAAAGCAAATGTAATAATAGGATATAAAAGAACAAGTCAGTTAGCTTAGAGTTGCGATGTTTATAAGAAACCAAGTTTCAACCTATAGAGGTCAGACATTGTTGTGAGTTTGAAGTTACAAGATTAACCTCTTCCTTGTCTACGCCTTCTACTCCTCCTATCGTAAAATACTAAAAAAATGAAGATTACAAAATTTACTTGGTTTCTTAACAGCTAGCCTAGCTATAACTCAAAAACCTTTATTGCCTAGCGTAAAAGCAAATGTAATAATATGATATGAAAGGACAAGTCAGCTAGCCTAGAGTTGCGATGTTTAGAAGAAACCATGTTTCAACCTATAGAGGTCAATCATTTCTGTGAGTTTGACGTTACAAGATTACCCTCTTCCTTGTCTACGCCTTCTAAATCTCTTATCGTAAAATGCTAAAAACAATGAAGGCTACAAAATTTACTTGGCTTGTTAACAACTAACCTAACTATCTTTACTAGCGTAAAAGCACTCGTGATGAATGGAAGGGTAAGGGTAAGTCAGCCAGTCTAGCCTTCTTTACTGGCGTAAAATCACTTGTGATGATAGGATATGAAAGGGTATGTTAGCTAGCCTAGCTATCTTAACTAGTATGAAAGCACTTGTGATGATAGGATATGAAAGGGTAAGCTATCGTAGAAGTTGCTTTCGAACAAAAAATGCTAACACTAACCAACAGTTTAGGCTTACTTTAAGTTGAAGGCTACGAACTGAAGAATAATATTTACAGCAGACAGTGATTTTCTAAAAAACAAGGAAAAAAAGAAATCGTAAATAATAATAATAATAATAGTAATAATAATAATAATAGTAATAATAATAGTAATAATAATAATAATAATAATAGTAATAATAATAATATTCAAGGAATTAATCTTACCTTTTGTTTTTACTACTAGACGGTAGGTGAGAAAGTAGAGGATGCGCACCCAATTAACGCACATAGAGAGCTGCGAGAAGCGCTTACACACAGGCTGCACCGAGTAAATATGCAGCTTATCACTAAGCGGATGTCGAAGTTGCAAACGTGTGCACTACAGTTGGAACGAAATGTTTATGCAACAAGAGTTCTTCTGAGTGCCTTACGCTGAGTTCTGCAGGCTGACGCATTTAAGCACTAAGTCAGGATCGAACCTGCTGTTTTCGAAGATGCCGAGGTACCGGAATTTAGGAGTTCTGCAACGGATCGAACCTAGGAAGGCCAGCGCGCGATCATAACCTCTGAACTTAAACGGGCGCACTAAGCTAAGCAAAAAGCCTACATCTTCGGTATCCCTCGCCTGTATGTAGACAAGGGCGCTGGGGTAAGAAGCGATCTTCAAAGGTTCTAAGCTAAAATCACATTTACGGTATCCCCTACCTGTAAGTAGACAGTGCGCTGAATTAAGCAAAAAAGCCGACATCTACGGTATCCCTTACCTGTAAGTAGATAGTGTGCTGAGCTAAGAAAAAAGCCGACATCTACGGTATCCCTTACCTGTAGGTAGACAGTAGACGCTAGGCTGAGAAGCGATCCTCAAGGGCATTGAGCTAAGACCGCATCAACGGTATCCCCTATCTATACTTAGCAGCGTGCTAAGCTAAGCCAACATGTACGGTATTCCTTACCTGTAGGTAGACAGTAGGCGCTAGGCTAAGAAGCGATCCTCAAGAGCATTGAGCTAAGACCGCATCTACGGTATCCCCTACCAGTACTTATCAGCATGCTAAGCTAAGAGAAAAGGCTTACATCTACGATGTCACTTGCCTGTAAGTAGATAGAGAGCGCTGGGCTAAGAAGCGATCCTCAAGGGTATTGAGCTAAGACCGCATCTACGCTATCCCCTACCTATACTTAGCAGGGTGCTGAGCTAAGCCTACATCTGCGGTATTCCTTACCTGTAAGTAGAGAGTAAGCGCTAGGCTAAGGAGCGATCCTCAAGGGCGATGAGCTAAGATCACATCTACGGTATCCCCTACCTGTACTTAGCTAGGTGCTGAGCTGAGCAAAAAGCCGACATCTACGGCATCCCTTACCTGTAGGTAAACAGAATGCGCTAGGCTAAGAAGCGATCCTCAAGGGCATTGAGCTAAGACCACATCTACGGTGTTCCCTTCCTGTAGGTAGACCGAGGCGGTAGGCTGAAAAGCAATCCTCAGGAGCACTAAGCTAAGCCTACATCTATGGTATACCCTACCTGTTAGCGACCTTTGAGAACAACGCAAGACGCTTAAGTGCTGAAATATAGAAGTTCTGCAGGCAAACATGTATGTACCGCGATTAAACCTGTACCTCTAAGCTCAGCCCGACAAGCTGTTGATGCGGACTGTACGTGTGCAGTGAACTTCGTACTTTTGCTGAAGCATCACATTCCGGCAGCAGCTCGCTGGCCTGATGTAGATTGTGTGTGCATGTAGGATTGCTTAATTTTTACTTTAAAACACACATCCCCGATATTTTTCCTTGTTCAGGTACTACACTAGAAAGCAGCTAGCTGCTGCTCTCCTACTCCTAGACATGTTTTACGGCCGGTTGCCCTTACTGACATGAGATTTTAAGTCGCAAGAATCTGCTTTACAGCCGGATACTGTTTTAGGATTTTAAATCACAGTATCTAGTGTTTTACATCATGAACCATTGCTTTACGGCTAGATGCCCTTCCTGACGCTGAAAGACTGGGATTTAGCCAGTTACCTTTCCTGATGTAACATGACTAGGATTTATTTCTTTTCGCTTACAAAAGTATGTCAGGTGCAAGTTATGCTAAGCAAACAATCGCTATCTTACGCAAGCTGTTCAGAACTGAGGTGTTATTTTTTTCTCTTAGAACGATGATGTACCCCAGACATGTTCTAAACACATCAATCGATGTTCTGATCATATATATCGAGTACAGTGTTCGATGATATTCTTAATCACTTCTTTTGTAATATGATCTTCAGGTATTCCTTGACATGTTCTTTTAAATTATCTGCTACTACGATAAAGAGCGCAGCACGGTGCTCTCTTGATTAAAGGCGGCTGCAAAGCACATTACCTATCACCACACGTCAAAGAATAAATTTTATTGTTATAAACATGGCAGCACGGTGCTCTCTTGATTAAAGATAGTACCTCGTCAAATTGTACTGAAGAGCGCAGAACGGTGCTCTGTTGATTAAAGGTGGCGGATGACAAAAAAAACATGCGGATTTGTAAAGCACGTAGAATTTACCGCCACCACATTTCAACTAAAGAGTGCAGCACGGTGCTCTCTTGATTAAAGATGGCGGATGATAAAAAGCACGTGGATTTGTTTCCAAACAAGAGCGCGTGGAATTTTTCAAATTGCCGCTACTACGATAAAGAGTGCCGCACGGTGCTCTCTTGATTAAATGTGGCAGCTTGTCAAATTGTCCGCCACCACATTTTAGCTAAAGAAGGCAGCACGGTACTCTCTTGATTAAAGATGGCAGCTTGTCAAATTGTCCGCCACCACATTTCAACTAAAGAGTGCAGCACGGTGTTCTGTTGATTAAAGATGGCGGATGACAGCTAAAGAAATTGCCCGTTACTACGTGCCATAAAGAGGGCGGCACTGTGCTCTGTAGATTAAAGACGGCGGAAGACAGCTGTCAAAACAAAGCACGTGGATTTGTTTTCAAACAAGAGCACGTGGAATTTTCCGCCAACACATTTCAACTAAAGAGTGCAGCACGATGTTCTGTTGATTAAAGATGACTGCTGTTTCAAATTATCCGCCACCACATTTCAACGGTATGTAGCTAAAGAGGGCAGCACGGTGCTCTGTTGATTAAAGATGGCTGCTGTCAAATATAATTTTCAAATTGCCCTCCTCAAAGTAAATAGCTAAAGAGGGCAGCACTGAGGTTCGCGATACAAGATGGTGGATGGCAGCTGACGGAATTACCAGCAGTACCGTAAGGAGTGCAGCACGGTGCTCTCTTGATTAAAGATGACGGATGACAGATGTCAAAAAACACGTGGCTTTGTTTACCGATTCAAATCTCGCGCTAGTAAGGTTAAGTTGGCACCACTAAGGTTTAGGCCCGTCAAGATGGCGGCACTGAGGTTAGCGATAAGTTGTTGTCTGTCAAAAAGCACGTGGATTTGTTTACCGATTCAAATCTCGCGCTAGTGAGGTTAAGTTGGCAGCATTGAGTTTTAGGCCCGTCAAGAAGGCAGCAGTTACGTTAGCGATGCGTTGTTGTCGATGATAGCTCTCAAAAAGCACGTGGCTTTGTTTTGCGATTCAAATCTCGCGCTGGTGAGGTTAAGTTGGCAGCACTGAGGTTTGGGCCCGTCACGAAGGCAGCAGTGAGGTTAGCGATGCGTTGTTGTCGATGATAGCTGTCAAAAAGCACGTGGCTTTGCTTACCAATTCAAATTTCCCGCGGGAAAGGACTCCTGGGAGAAGGAGGTGGAGCGGGCCGCTGGGAGGCCCCCCAGTGCGGTGGCGTCGGTCGCCGAACTGTCCAATTATACTACTCACTCACTCTCCGCCTGCCTGCATAGATTCTCAGAAAGACTCTCTTAGTGGTTTTCCCAACTGAAATGAACATGGGTCTTTACAATGATGTCAGTAGTAATGGCGGGATTAAAAACAATGCCTTCATATGAAATACTCGATCGAATGAAAAACCACACATTTTCTCGCTTTTAACGAACAGTAATATGCTGCCGAACTAACAGTCCAAAGCTACAGAGCTGGAATGACCAAGACGCAGACATTTGTGATCCGTGAACAATCTTCATCCTTTTTTCGGCGGGGGAGAGGGGGGTTTCAAATAGTGGATAGTCCCAGGGCAAAAACTATGCCCGTTTACTTATGTGTTTCCTGTGATTACCCGATGAGTCGGAAAATCTCAATTCACTACACAGGCGGGGGAAAAACTGTCTGACGTGGAGGCAATTTTTCCTCCAAGCCAGAGAAGAAACCACATCTTCGCTGCTAATTTGGGATAAAATTAATGTAAATGTATTGAAAGTGAAGAGAAAGAAACTTTTCCTAAGAAACGGCTCTTTTCAGGGTTGAATTTTGAGTTATTTAGTGACTTGTGGTACTATAATTTGGAATAGGGCTAAATTGTAATTCCAGATCAGTTCATACTACTACTCCTACTACTACTAACTGAGCGTCTGACTTAAGTGCGCACACTGCTCATTCAAAACAGCACGTCAGAGTAGGTGTCGAATAGCTGGCATACTATGATGAACCAGTGTGTTACGTACCAGCTGTATCAGAAAATGTATTAACCAGAGGACTGGCATGCTAAAGAAGAAAGTTATCTAACTCCTCAGCTATTTCCCGCCAATATTCAATTAGGCTGTTATACTCGGTACGTAGCAGTAATCCCATCTATCGGAATTAAGCGGCAGCATAAGAGACAAAGAACATTACAACAAACAACGGTCAGTGTAATGTTATTGTTGATCTATGTTACGCGCTTTCGATATTGTAGGCCTTCACATTATTAATTGTCTTCCGGTTCTGACATACCACTCTTATCGTAGTCGGTACGGTAAAACTGAATAAGACGTAAATGATCAGAAATTTAATTCTATATAACTTTAGTTATGTAGTATTTATCGATATGACCACTAATAATATAAATATTTAAGAATTGAATTTTAGGCCTTCCCCTAAACTGCCATTTCACTCAGCGTGAATAAAATAATTTATAGCCTAGATTGTAGCGGTTCACCCCCCCCCCCCCGACTCTACATACCGATTTTTATTAAATTCTCTTCAGCCGTTTTCTCGTGATGGGTGTACAGACAGACAGACAGACAGACAGACAGACAGACAGACAGACAGACAGACAGACAGACAGACAGACAGACAGACAGACAGACAGACAGACATTACGGAAAAGGAAAAACTGCATTTTCTTGTTAATGTGGGCATGATCGATACAGAAATACCATTCTTTTCAAAGTCTGAGCAATGTACAGACAAAACTCTTATTTTATATATATATATAGATTAGGAGATGAAGAGGGCCACTTCCTAAATTTAGGCAATACTTTAAACGTCTGCCTGTCGTATCTTCTTGTGGAGGACTCTAGCTTAGTATGCGGTTGTGAAGCTTACCGTCAGATATCACCTTCTTGTTTGAGATCGCCACTTATGAAATTATGCTGGAACTTTCCTTTTCGGAGAAATGTAGTGATTAAGGTTGGCACTTCTTCTTAGGTCACTTCTAAGTGTTGCTCCTACTGAACTTTATTGTACAAATCGTCCCCCAATCTACCATTATAAAAGGGATTGTCAGTTGCCTGCTAAGGATTGTCTTGACCGTTTGATAATCAGCTGAGGTTCGCACCTCGCTTAATGCAGCTGGCGTGCTCGAGCAACATCTTAAACTACGTCACACAAAAAATTGACTAGCATCGGGAAGAAAACTGCATTTCCTTAGAATGTGAAATTTAGGGTACTGCCGCAACTGCTTAGTATTTTATATGTAGAAATTTTATTAACTTTATTTTTGTATTATGTAGGCTTTCTGCTCTCTTCAAGCAGTGAATTTAACCACAGTATTGTATGTAACGTCCTAAAAGGAAGCACGAATACTGACTCATGTTTCTCCTTTCGCTATGTTTCTTGTGACAAGGATTTCCAAAATTAACCATTTGTTCTATTTTTCGGCTGTTTACGTCCTAGTCGCAATGTAGCATGGGGTTATCCTCTGTTCCACATTAGGTGTTATTGTTATGTAGCGTCATGGGATCGCTTAGGTAGTTGCAGCATCCCCAACTTTTTGTGTTGGCCTATTTTCTAAATTTCATTTCTAAACTCTGTTTGAATTTCAACTTGCTCTTGGCAAAGATGAACTTAGCCGCTGTTTTCGTAGGAGCTTTCCCTGTTGTATTGTCGCTCGCTCGCTTCCTCCGCAAATAACAGGGCAGTAGAGTTGATATTGGTATGTGGAGGTGGAAAAGTGGATAGTGAGAGCTCAATTATCCCTTATCATTAAAGAAAACGAACAATACTTAGAAATGTATACACATTTATATTTATACAATTATAAATATATTTCAGTGCGGGTTGTGAGAATCTGATGAAGTTCTTCCAAGAGCGAAACATTTTATTCTATTTTAATTTTGTTCTCTGTCAGTACCAATTGTTTCTTTTTCATGTATCTTGTAAATGTATTTATTCAAATTAGCTTCGGCAGACTGAAGGATCTAACAGTTTAAAGTAGCTAGTACGTTAAAATCATTAGTCTTCTTGACAATTCTCTCATACTAAAAGTTGAAACATAGTTTAAATATGTTGACCCTAGCTACCGTTTCTTGAATGCATGGGTTGTTGTGAATGTATTTATATAATTAAAGCAATTAACACGCTTTACCTCAGATTTAGTTCTCTGATAAAGTATACTGTAGGTACGTTATGAAACTAAACAACCACACGTTCCCATCCAGGTAAAGAACATAATACCTGTAGTTATTTAACTTAACATGGAAGTTTCAACTCTAATGAACAACTTATGAATTTAGACAATGGGATCGGGCGGAGCTGAAAAGCATTAAAACAAAATAGCTCATTTTTCACACATTCAGTATTTTGAAATAATGAACCCAGGGGCTTCGAACGGCATAATAAATAATTAAGTCAGGCTTCTCTTTAGGATACGTGTAGCACGATCGGAAGTGGAAATCATTATGTCAATGATTTGTTGCCATATAGCGTTGTTCTGTATTCCTTAAGTCTTATTGGTCGTAGGAGTCGTGAATTTTACAGATGTTTACAAGAAATGAATACTTTAGGCCAATATAATAAGAACGTTGTTCCTATAGCATTTTTATATTTTGCAAACAAATATGGTAAGTAAAGGCAATCTTTATAACTTTCCTTGACAAGAGTGGTGTTGTGAATTATATTTGTAGATGACATAGGTGTTTTTGTATTACAAGTACATTTTTAATCAAAATATCATATGAAATATTGATTATGAAATACTATACGCCATATTAAACTGGCCATAGCGCAGAAAGGCATTAAGTCACTTTCTTCAAAAATTAATTTTAATCATCGTTTATTAAATTAAAATTGACTTTCCATTAGCAAAATATAACCCGAATATGTGCTCCACAATTAGAACATTAATATAGTGCATTTGTTAATTCGAATAATTACATTCTTTCTCTCTCATTAATTGTAGTGAAAACTGACTTAACGCTTTACAGCTTCGGCCGATTCAATTTATCTGTTAAGAACCCTTTATTACTTACTTCAAAGTTTCTCCAACGCATTTATTTTAAACGTAACGTCTTAGATTGACTGAATAAAGAATAGACACATATTTCTTAAGATCCCGAAATGGTTCAAGAGTCTTTATGCTCGGGTAAAATGCCTTGGCAATTTATGCAGGAATAGCAAGACTAGCTGACACTCAAAAGGTTAGTGGAATGTGACTAATTTTTAGCTTACCTGTCGTACATAGCTCGAAATTTGTCGGACGGCAGTGCACAAATGTGATTCTAGTGCCCTGGCATTGCAGTGACCTGGCAACGAACTGTCTCGGCGATGCAGGTGGAAAATATAAAACTTGGGTGTTCATACCCAGTGGCAACTGTGGGAAAATCATTTATATTTATTAGATATATTCTGTTCAGATTCGTGAGCACGCACCATGGCAGGTAACTGCAGTAAACCAGCTCATAATCTCGCAGCGTCAGGAGATGTGTGTGTTGATTTCAGCAGTTCACATAACATTCTGCTCCTGCCTCCAATGATTTAATTATTTATTCATGTAATTTACATAGAGAAATGCTGAGTGGCGGAGGAGCTTCGTCCCTTAAATACACAGCAAAAGGCAGCGTGTGCATGCAGCGGTTTTACCAAGGAGTAGTCAGCAGGAAGAAGGTGGGCAAATTAAAATATGTACGGATCTTCTCTGTTCACCTACAAATGTGTTAACTCAGTTTTCAGGACTTCAGACAGTCTATACTCATGATGTTGTTTCTAAGGGTCTCATTCCTTATTCTGCACGCTGATGTGTGCCTCAATCTTTTGAACTTCTCGTTAATACTTACTGTGTGTGTATGCATTAAATAGTTCGACATGGCAGGCGTAAAATTTACGAGTCATCATTTATTGCTAAATGAAAACAATTGTAAACAGTAATTGTAAACGGTTATGTAGTCAAGTATCAGGAATGTGTTAAGAATTTAGGTATTCTAATATATAACACTCTGTCCTGGACCTTCCATGCCAAGCATTTGGTCAAGAAAGTGTCTGGTATATTGCATCAGTTTCGACGAATCTTGTCGTACATTCCTTTTTCGGAGAGAATGATGTTGATCAAAATTATTCTATTTCCTATTTTGGATCACGGCGCTGTAATTTACAACGGTATCTCAGAGAAGTATAATACCAAACTCGAGCGTATTCAGAATGCCCGTATGCGATTCGTCTTCAACATTCGTAAAGACTCTCACATAACATATTACTACAAAGCCGCAGAGTGGTTGGAGCTCAGGGATAGACGATGATACTCTACTGCTTACTTACTCCTGAGAATTTTAAAATCTATTGCTCCCTCATATTTGACCAAGTCATTTGTTCAGATGAGTCAAGTGCATGATCGGGACAATGGGTTTACAGCCAACACCCTTCAGATTCCAAAGCATCGTACGGTAAAGTGCAGTAATTCTTTAATTGCCACTGCCTCTCAATTATACAATGATCTTAAACTACATGAAATAAAGCAAAGTAGTAACTGAACTCAGAAAATATGTCCGAAGTACCGCAACCTCTCAACTTATTAAGCCATGCAAATAAATTTTCACCAAATTAATTAATTAGCACGAAATATCACCATCTCCTATATTCATTTTAGATGCCAAGTTTTAATTTTAATTCAGCCTCGGCATTAAAATTCTTAGATTTCTCTTATGTATTCTCTTCCTTGTGAATTTAGTCTATGTTTATGGAATGGAAAAAATAATATTGTAATCTCCTAGATGTTTAGTTTGCAGGAAAATGTATCTTACGCTTTTTACGTATTCTTGTTATTAGATTTTGTGTATTAATTGATCCATTTATGTTAAACTGGAGGTTTGTTACAGCCAAAGGGACCTCCGGTCCCACTTGTAATGAAATTTAAATAAATATATTTCTATTCCTATTATATTTCTGAAACTGGACTGAGGGAGGTGTAGTCCAAGAAGTGAAACTGGGCTAGACATGTAGCAAGATCTGATCCCAGGAATGAAGAAGGCCAGGGCCAACTATAGCGAGGCGAACTGCGGGGCCATTGTAGATAAGAGAATAAAGAGCATGGGGAAGAGACTAACCAGGCTCAGACGATTATGAGCATGATCGCATGCGCTTTAGACATGATTTTGTCCTGTATTACGTTGTTTCTTTTCCTTCTTTCTCAATCAATCAATCAATCAATCAATCAATCAATCAATCAATCAATCAATCAATCAATCAATCAATCAATCAATCAATCAATCAATCAATCAATCAATCAATCAATCAATCAATCAATCAATCAATCAATCAATCAATCAATCAATCAATCAATCAATCAATCAATCAATCAATCAATCAATACTGATTTGCATTTAGGGCAGTCGCCCAGGTGGCAGATTCCCTATCTGTTGCTTTCCTTGCCTTTTCCTAAACGATTTCAAAGAAATTGGAAATTTATTGAACATCTCCCTTGGTAAGTTATCCCAATCCCTAACTCCCCTTCCTATAAATGAATATTTGCCCCAGTTTGTCCTATTGAATTCCAACTTTATCTTCATAGTGTGATCCTTCCTACTTTTATAAACGCCACTCAAACTTATTCGTCTACTAATGTCATTTCACGCCATCTCTCCACTGACAGCTCGGAACATACCACGTCTTGAGGATATGGTATTAATCGTTAACAACAGCTGCATAGTTTATGGCGTGTAGACCAACATTACAATCTTCTCTGAATAATGATGTGCTGCGGAATCTATGGAACGTGTATTTCATTAATTCAGTACAGGAGTAGTGATGGACATAAACACCTACTTCCAGTAATATCATTACGTTCAGTCAAGAACTGCTAGTACATCAGGCTATATTCCCAATCGTAAATATAAATAGTTTTGCATTTCTTATTTGGAAAACATGCGACGTTTCCTATTGATACTTGAATCATCCTATACCGAGCTGTTTACACACTGAGATCCTCGTGCCGGGCTGGTTACGAACTATGGCTATACGTTTAGGGTAAGAGGTCGTAGTGGTGATTACTGTTTTGAGAGGAAGTACATCTAGGAAACCATTCTCTATTAACACTAATCACAGCGAAAAAATGGAACGGATCCATCACCGCGTTAAATGAAGATATCGGCAAGAGAAACAAGGGCCACAAAGGGCGTGAAAGTGAAGGACTCTCTAGGCCACGAATGCTCTAATACCGTCAAAGTCGCCTCTTACGACAGGCCGGGGATACCGTGGGTGTTATTCAACATAACAAAAGAAAATGTTGAATGGTATATAAAATTGTTTTCAAACGATGGTTCCATTAAAACAATAATCAACCGAGCAAGTGATCATGCAGCTGTGAGATTGTATACGGAAGATAGTGGTTTCGAACTCCACTGTCGACAGCCATTAAGGTGGTTTTCCGTGGTTTTCCATTCTCACACCAGGCAAATGCTGGAGCTGTACCTTAATTAAGGCCACGGAGGCTTACTTCCCACTCCTAGCCCTTTCCTATCCCATCGTCGCCATAAGACCTATCTTTGTCGGTGCGGCGTAAAGGAAATTGCAAATAATCAAAGTCAATTGAGAAGTTGTGGGTAAGAATACCAGAGGCAGGCCGACATTGGAGTACATCAAGCAGATAACGGAAGACCTCGGCTGCTTGACCTATAGCGCTCTCAAAAGGAAGGCTTAAAGCATAAAGAGGTGGCGAGCTTCTACCAACCAACAGCGGGATGATGCAAAAGAATATGATTTAAACCTTGAAAATTCACTGGTTCACTTAAAGTAAGAGCCGCGTGCTTAAATCTGTACCATTAGCCAAGTTCCACTTCCAGCGCTAGCGGGCTGCCGAAACTTGGAATCAATTTTTAATTTTTTTCTCTTGAACATGTGTTACATATGAAAGGAGAGAAGCAGAGGGAACAATGCAGTTATTAAAGGGGATCACTGACAGTTAGGCAATGAGGGATTGTTAGGTATGTGGAAACTATTAGTGCTGGTTCGTATTATGACAACCTTCATGTGCTCGTGATGTCACAGGTGCTGTATCATAGTGTATGCACACTACGCTGACCAATGCATGCACTGCGTCTGACCATTACAAGATACCATTAGAATACTTGACATACTAATAAGAGACATTTCTTAACTTCGGTCATGCCTGGCTTCCTGCTAATGATTTGAACAAATAAGAACTATTAAAGCCTTCGACGTAAATATTGTAATGACTGGCTGGACAGCCGCTGTAATCATGTACTATCCTGTGCCTCATCCCTTCTTGCCATAACCAAACGCCAACATAAATTTTCTTTTCTTCCCGAACGTTCCTCACGAGGCTGTTACTTTTCGTACCTTGAAATTCCTTCCTTGGAAAGGTTCCCAAATATTATTTGTTTAGCTTATGGAAAATTTACAAAAATAATGATATACATACGTTGAAATAAAAATTAACAATTATGTAATTAACTTGGCTTTAAGGGACGTCAGATTGCTAAATCAAGGTTTTAGAGCCCGTTCATAGGCATGCAGAAAATCTTCCACAGATCGAGAATGTTATCTTGAACGGGTACACTTGGTAGAATATGTCCCACCTCTAATTTGCATTAAGTTTAACTGATATCCTTAACCCGTATACATAGCTGATTGCGAGTGTTTACAGCGATTGTGAGCCGATCTCCCTTTCCGATCTACGAGCTAAACGTTAGGCGGAGCGTTGTATTTACTGACACACTGAGAACAAGCGGTGCACGTATGTTTACCAATCTTATAAGACCATTACCACTAGTCTGCAAGTACAGGCTAAGCCAAATAAATACATGTTTGACGCAGACGTGTTATGTAGCACGTAATTAACATTTAGTAATATTTAATCAATTAAGGATAACAAATAACACCATGTGGGTAGAAAGAGAAATCCCATTGGCAGCAGCCTGTGTATCCGAGCGTCAGGTGATATAGTTCCAATGCAATATGATGGAAGGCCCTTCAGACAGTGAAATCAGTCTCGTCTTCAGTCACCTCTTCCTTACTCTCCAAGTGATTACCGAGGTTATCGAGTGTGTTAAATCTTGGTGGCATATTTAGGTCCATTGTGGCGGGTTTCCTGGGAAGGTAATGTTGTTACACTTAATGAAACTTTCCCTGCTACATTACTGCAACACTAGGTAAGTATTCAGACATTATTCAGTGTGTACACGGAGTTAATAAGGACATTAACACCTCTTTTGCTGTCCTAATGGCTCAGACATTTCTAGCCTTTACAATATTATGGCTTGGATAATTCACATCAAGTAGGTTACGTGAAACATTCTTACAAAGTGCGAGTATAATCTATGAGTAGAGGTACGTAACTCTAAAGGAGTGAAAGTCAGACAATGGATATTCAGTATTTGAATGTATCTGAACGAATGAATTAAGGGAACCTGGACGTGATTATTCATGGGGAATAACACAAGGAAGGCAAGTGCCAGAGGTTCTAGGAGCATTTAAATGAGTGGTATAAAATCTTAGCTCAGTAAGGTGTGCTGTGAATACTCATTCCTAGGTGAAGGTGCCACGAAATTTCAAGAATGTTTCGTTGAACACGGATGAAGAATATTATGGTGAGGCACCGTGCACGAAGCTTCCCTGGTGCAGTATACCAGAGTAGTGTCGTCTGATGTTTGACATTGCCATGTGACATTGAATGGATGTGCAGTCCGGACCGACATGATGTCATACTCCTTAATTATGTAAATGTATCGTCGGGAAGTGCTTCAGAGATATTTCATTTTACTTAAGTAAGGATATTAGCGGGATATGTTTCATTTTCATGGTAACATGTATGATAACCTGACTGATAAATGTATCATGTCAATAGTAATTTAACAGGGTTTCATCTGAGGGCTTGTGTCACTTAACTCATCATTTTACAGTTAGAGATCAGTCTCAATTATTAGTTTATTTCCATTGCTCATGGTATTATATACGACCTGTGTTTATACCCTGTGGTAAGTCAATTATTAACATGTGTTCCAACATCACGAAAATTAAATTATGACAATTGTAGACAAGTATCTACATTTCTACAGTCATTGGTGCACTCCACATCCGATTTACTTTCTTCATGGATGTTTAAAAGAGATGGATATTCCTCGAATTGTGTGTTTTTCTAGATGAATTGTTCATGTGTGCGGTACATTATTAATGTTGCGTTGGGAGCAACAATAATTCAGGTAACTATGCGGGATATCACAGAGACTGTTCAGAGTTTTGTGAGGAACAGAAAAACACTTGTTGGTTGAAGTTTATGGGTGTATTGCAATTACGCTGAGACTTACTATTTAGTACTTTGTTCTTCAAATTCCACATATTCGGCTGGAGCTATGATAGAACCTCCCAGTCATATTTCCCATAATTTATTAGTAACATGCTGATCATTCCAAGTTGAGTTTCAATGAACTTTCGTGATATTATGTTCAGCAACTCTATTTTCCTGTGGGAAATGTCATGTATATTTGCATTATTTCTTCTGATCTATTCCTAAAAATACTGAAAAGTGATTTAACGTATTATAGGCACATGTGTTGCATTGAGGCGGCGTGCGTTGAATCGACCTACTGATATGTATTCTACTAAGGTGAATTTGTGGTTATTGTTATCTAACTTCGAACTATATTTTCCTCATGATAATAATTAATATCGGGGCCATGTGTTAAATTACTTAGAAATTCCAATCATATTTGCGAATACGTGTTACTTTAGTTTGTGAAGTGACATATTTACTAAGGAGATAGTACATTTATTCAGATACTTGCAAGGAAGGGAAGTATTAATATATAATGTGTGTCGATAATAATTAATTTATTATGACTTTTATCAAGCTTTGAATTGATTTGAAAATGGGACATTTTTTCAGAACTTCATAAGTTCAGGATCGAATTTTACCTGAGTTAGGAAATAAAATGTTGGTTGGCGAACCCACATTTCCCTTATCGTAATCACTCCATCAACTACTCTTCGGAAATCAGAACATCTCTGTAGATGGCTTTGCTTCTAGATAAACCCCAGGACTTGCGGAATTGTTCCGACAACGAACTAAGACTGCATTGACATGGAAAGTTTGCACACGGCACTAGTTCCATGTGCATATGTATAGGACACACAATATACACTGACTGACAGAGCAAATGCAACACCAAGAAGGAGTGGTTCGAAAGGGATGAAAGTTGGGGAAAAAACAGAGACGGCACGGACGAATAATTGATGTTTATTTCAAACGGATATGCAGGTTACACAATGCGCACGGCATCGACTCAGTAGGATGTAGGACCACCGCGAGCGGCGATGCACGCAGAAACACGTCCAGGTACAGAGTCAATAAGAGTGCGGATGGTGTCCTGAGGGATGATTCTCCATTCTCTGTCAACCATTTGCCACAGTTGATCGTCCGTACGAGGCTGGGGCAGAGTTTGCAAACGGCGTCCAATGAGATCCCACACGTGTTCGATTGGTGAGAGATCCGGAGAGTACGCTGGCCACGGAAGCATCTGTACACCTCGTAGAGCCTGTTGGGAGATGCGAGCAGTGTGTGTGGGCGGGCATTATCCTGCTGAAACAGAGCATTGGGCAGCCCCTGAAGGTACGGGAGTGCCACCGGCCGCAGCACATGCTGCACGTAGCGGTGGGCATTTAACGTGCCTTGAATACGCACTAGAGGTGACGTGGAATCATACGCAATAGCGCCCCAAACCATGATGCCGCGTTGTCTAGCGGTAGGGCACTCCACAGTTACTGCCGAATTTGACCTTTCTCCACGCCGACGCCACACTCGTCTGCGGTGACTATCACTGACAGAACAGAAGCGTGACTCATCGGAGAACACGACGTTCCGCCATTCCCTCATCCAAGTCGCTCTAGCCCGGCACCATGCCAGGCGTGCACGTCTATGCTGCGGAGTCAATGGTAGTCTTCTGAGCGGGCGCCGGGAGTGCAGGCCTCCTTCAACCAATCGACGGGAAATTGTTCTGGTCGATATTGGAACAGCCAGGGTGTCTTGCACATGCTGAAGAATGGCGGTTGACGTGGCGTGCGGGGCTGCCACCGCTTGGCGGCGGATGCGCCGATCCTCGCGTGCTGACGTCACTCGGGCTGCGCCTGGACCCCTCGCACGTGCCACATGTCCCTGCGCCAACCATCTTCGCCACAGGCGCTGCACCGTGGACACATCCCTATGGGTATCGGCTGCGATTTGACGAAGCGACCAACCTGCCCTTCTCAGCCCGATCACCATACCCCTCGTAAAGTCGTCTGTCTGCTGGAAATGCCTCCGTTGACGGCGGCCTGGCATTCTTAGCTATACACGTGTCCTGTGGCACACGACAACACGTTCTACAATGACTGTCGGCTGAGAAATCACGGTACGAAGTGGGCCATTCGCCAACGCCGTGTCCCATTTATCGTTCGCTACGTGCGCAGCACAGCGGCGCATTTCACATCATGAGCATACCTCAGTGACGTCAGTCTACCCTGCAATTGGCATAAAGTTCTGACCACTCCTTCTTGGTGTTGCATTTGCTCTGTCTGTCAGTGTATTTTCGTGAAATTATTGGTATTTGTTTAATATTTATTCAAGCTGCTAACAATTCTGATAGTGCCCTTAGTGTCCTGATTTCGTTCATCGTAATGCTGGCGCTGTACTTTAATTAAGGCCACGGCCACTTCCTTTCCATTCCTAGGCCTTTCCTGTTCCATCGTCGCCATAAAACCTATCTGTGTCGGTGAGACGTAAAGCAACTAGCAAAGAGCAGATTTCGTTCATTCGAAGGTCCTCAAATGTCAGCGACTTTGCTGTACATGAGTGAAATATGGATAGAATCAGAATATATTATTCATAAGTTAGAAGAAACAGATATGAATGTAATGAGAATGGTGCAAATAGGTGGGAATAATGGAAGGAGATTAGTCGGAATGAAGATATAAAGGCTGAGTTACGGTTGTATGGAAAACCTCTGGAGAAATTGTACTCGAGATAGCTGCAAGAATCTAGCCGAAACTGAACTGGTCACCTTCGGGTTCCTTGTGTCCTTATGTCGGCGAGTACTCTAGGAGCAATTCTTACTTTAATTTCAGTTCGTCAACTTTGAATCCAGATTATTCAGCAATAAGGCTACACAATTGGCCTTTAGGATTACAGTTTTCCACACCATTCATACTGGTTTGAACCACTGGAAATATCTGAGAGAACGTTACTTCGTAAGAAGATTTTAAGTATTGGTCCTTGCCTGCGAGTGATATTAACGATATCTGGAATTGACTATGTGAATACTTCTTACTAATTATTATACTATTCGAATTAAATTTGGGCTGAGGAAAAACTTACACATTAGTTATATGGGTTGCACCGGACAGGATTTAATGAAACGTACGTGAATGATCAATGAACAAACCCTAAATTTAACGGTGAAAATAATTTTACCGTGAAATCAAGGGTTGTGTTACAAATAATTGCTGGGAACAGGCAGAACCTGTCAAGTATGTAGGCCATGTGACAGCACAGTAAGGGAGCTAGCAGTCGCGATCAACAGTATTCTGTAACTCTCTTTACATCGGTCTGTTTTCAGTTCAACTTTGCTGTGCAGGAGTGAAATGTGGATGGAATCAGAATATATTATTCATAAGTTAGAAGTATACAGGCAGGCATGTAATGAGAATGGTACAAACAGGTGGGAATAATGGAAGGATGTTAGTCGGAATGAAGAGATAAAGGCTGAGTTAAGATTGAAGTAAATTTTTGAAGCTGTACGGAAAATCCTACTTCGGTGGTTGGGACGTGTGAGGCGAATGGAGAAGTATAAGATATCAAGGAGAAAAATGACTTGGTCACGAGAGTAAGAGAAGAACACGATGATGGTTAGACTCAGTTTCTAATGATTTAAAGGTAAGGAGTATGAAATGTTGAGGCGTTAAAAAATTCACAGAGGTTTGCAGACTGAGCTCAAACAGGCACAGCAGTCTATAATGAAGATGTATGGATGCCATACCGCGAGCAAGCATTTAGATTTGACACCATCCAGGCTGCCTGCAATTCAATTTTGACGTTCTGTTTTACATTTCCAGATGGCCGAGTAATTAGGATCACTGTTGGGCGACCAATGACTGAATTTTAAATACCTTATCCTGGTAAATATCAAACGTACGACCAGAGATCTCTCACATGGCCACATCATGTGACGTAGTGTTTCTGCGCTTTAATAATTCGCCTCACTCAGCGGGGTTTGGGATCAGGAGGTGCCCTTTCCATTCCTCACTCTCAGGGGTAGCCTCCGTTCAAGGGAACGTTTGTTTGTTTACAATTTGCTTCACGTCGCACCGACACAGATAGGTCTCTTGACGACGATGAGACAGAAATGGAAGACTCGTGATACTTCAGAGCTTAGGCTCCTTTCACACGGTCCAATTGCTTTCCACGCCACGCCACGCCACGCCACGCCACGCCACGTCACTCCACTCTACTTCTCAGACACTTGCTGTCCACTTCCGTCGTCTAGTCCCCACCACATATTTTGCGTCTCGGTTAGAATCTGGTCCATGGACGCGAACGTTATCCTTGAAATGTATATTCCTACGAAAAGAAGGTTGAGTACTAAGGTTCATTGGGTCCGTCCATTGAATTCATGTCACCTAGAACGAGGAGCTCATTGTTCTCCTAGATAAACGTACCAGTGATCCAAAAATGTTACTTAATTACTTTCGTATGAGTGGGAATTTCTTTGATTTGTTGTCAATGCTTGAAGCAAGTTTACAGCGTCAGGACACCAACATGAGAAAATTAATCCGCCTATATTTTGAAACAAAAACTTCGAACTTGTGACGCACACGATCTTGACCGTTTGAACGACTGATTTAGTGAGCTACCAGTATGGCCTTGCTACCTACACCTAACCTCTGTAAATAAAACAGTGGTAGTTCTAACGAATAAGATTTGTTTTTACAAGTTGCTGTACGTCGCACCGACACAGATAGGTCTAATGCCGACGATGGGACAGGAAAGGTGTAGGAGTGGGAAAGAAGCGGCCGTGGCATTAATTAAAGTACATCCCCAGCATTTGCCCGGCGTGAAAATGGGGAACCACGGAAAACTGACTTCAGGGCTGCCGAGAGTTGGGTTCGAACCCACTATCTCCCGAATACTGGATAATGGCCGCACTTAAGCGATTGCAGCTATGGTGCTCAGTCCGAATAATGTAATTTAATTGGAAGCAGTTCTTTTGAAATAAAGACTGCCAGAAACCTTGATTAATTATTTTTCAATGACTCGTGTTATTGTAATATCGAATAAATAGTTAACATATAACACATATAGCCTATACATACAGACTGTTACTGTAGTTATCAACATCTCCCTCTTTGGAGTTGTCCAGTTCGGCAAAATTTGGAATCACTTCATGGGAAACTTCATTCCACATTTGAAGCCTTTCATTTTGTTTGAAGAGTCTGTCGTTCGTTAATCTATGATTGGAACCGACAGTTTGAAACGAAATCTTCGAATTTGTAACGTCTTAACCTAACACAATCTACCTTAAAATGATGCAAATATTAACGATATGCATATATATAGGTTTTACGTCGCACCGACACAGACAGATTTTATGGCGAAGATGGGTGAGGAAAGAGCTTGGAGTGGGATGAAAGTGGCCGTAGCCTTAACTAAGGTACAGCCCCAGCATTTGACTCGTGTGAGAATGGGAAACGACGGAAAATCATCTTCAGGGCTGCCAACAATGGGGTTCGAACCCACTATCTCTCGTATGCAAGCTCACAGCTGCGGGTCCCTAACCGCACGGCCAATTCGCCCGGTTAATGATAATAACATAAAGAAAATAAATATGTTAACGATAATAAAAGTAGCCTATTATGAATAAGATACACTATCCTGTTGATATTATGATATGATCCTATCATGTATACGAAACACGAACTGCACATACGTAACAAGCATATAGAACATTAATGTCCGGTCTATGTAGACGTTAGTTATGTTAAAACAACTTACTCTAAGGCTATTACATTTGCTAAGTGAAATAACGTAGCCTATCAAAGAAATTCTAGAAGGAAGCGAAATATCGCTTTCAATGTAGAGGTGAAGGGAATGGAGAGTCTATTAAAAAAAGGAAGACAATTACCTATTAAAAGAAGAGGGAAATAATAATGAAGAGGAAGTAGAAGGAGGATTTTTGAGGTCACGACCAGATTATTCATTCATGTTTTCCTAGTATTTCGACATAGGAGCGTTTAAAAGCTGAGATGCTAGACATGCGTTTGACGTCCACTGGTAGGAGATTCTTTTGTCCGGCTGCGGTAATGGTGAATTATTTAGTGCAGATTGCCGTCCGGTGTACAGGACATTATGCTGCAAGGATCGGTCTGTGGAGAGGAGATAGGCTGGTTGAGAAGTTTTAAGAATATTGTGCAAAAAGCAAAGAGTATGAAGGGTGTGGCTCTCTTGCAAGTGAAGGCACCCGAGCTGCGCGTACAACGGTATGACATGGTCAGCGAAACGAAGTCCACATATAGATGTCACACAAGCATTATTAGAGCACTGTAATTTCCTTCCCCAGGGAATGTATGGGTACTTTGGTAAGAAACACTTTTTAAGAGGGCACAAGAGAAGGCACAAGAATTCGGACAGCAATATGTAAAGATAGTTGGATGTAAGGAAAATGTAGAGGTAGATGAAGACGATAATACTGGCAAAGCACTAAAATTTAATATGATAAAAAATCAAAGCTGTCATATCCGTACAGGCCATAAAGGCCCTTGGACTGTTGGAAGGTGAAAGCTCCCACTATCTGTAACCTCAGCACCTGTTGGGGTAGAGACGTCAGCTCAACGCCCAGCCACATTTGACTGCACGAATTAATTTGGCGCTCTTTTATTCTCTTTTTTGTTGTAGGCTGAGTGAACCCCAGGGCAATGTGTACCTCAGATAGTGAAAATCTCGTTTCCTAAATTGTTCGACTTCCTGGCGGGGAATTGAACCCACGTCCTATCAGGTGAACCTAGCACGCCACTACCTTCTCGGCCAAGGAACTCCTCCCATTATAAAAAGATATTAAACATGTTGGAAACTAATAATAATATTGGCTTACGTCCCACGAACTACTTTTAAGGTTTTCGGAGATGCCGAGGTGCCGGAATTTAGTCCCGCAGGAGTTCTCTTACGTGCTAGTAAATCTAAAACACGAGGCTGACATTTACGAGCACCTTCAAATACCACCGGACTGAGCCAGGATCGAACCTGTCAAGTTAGGGTGAGAAGGCTGAGCCATTGAGCTCGGCTCTTGAAAACAAGAAAAGAAGTGGAATTGATAATTTTTCTGGGATATGCTAAATGCTATGGGCTGGGAAATCTTTTATAGGAGTTATATCATATGAATGGAGAATTGCTAGAGTAGCGTCACTGTACAAAGTAAGCTTTGCTAAACATAAAAGGGGATAGCTAGAGGTCAGTCAGCTTGACATGTGTTGTTTGTAAGCTCTGCGAAGGCATTATTAATTACTGGTGTGATAGAAGGCATTTCGCCTTTCGGAAAGTTTATTCCAGTGAAGCAGGATTCCAGGAAGACAAAGCAGATATTATAGATTCGTGGGGCTAAAAGTATGTTATCACTATTGACGTATAAAAAGCCTTTCGCAGGTTAGACCACAGAAATGAAATTGCATAGTGCCGGGAGGGTCCAAGGACAAGTTCGGGTCGCCAGGTGCAGGTCTTCTGATTTGATTCCCGTAGGTGACCTGCGCGTCGTGATGGGGATGAAATGACGATGAAGACGATAGTACACCCATCCCCCGTGCCAGCGAAATTTACCAATGGTGGTCAAAATTCCGGACCTGCTGATAATCGAACCCAGGGACCCTGTGTCCAAAGGACAGCACGTTAACCGTTTAGCCATGGAGCCGGACAGGTCAGGCCATTGAAGGTTATTGACAAAAATGAGGGCTACTTGAGTAGACCAAAGAGTGACTGCATGCGTGGCTAAATTTCTATAAAACAGACCTCAGAAAATTAGGGTAGGTCAATTTTTATCTGATCCTATGATGACTAACAGGGAGTCCTGAAAGACAGTATTATGGAGACGCTGTGTTTACTTATATTTATGAGCAATATGCGTAAAGAATAGAAATCACAGATAATACCTTTTGCGGATGATGTTACACTGTATAGAGAAATAAATCATTTAGAAGATCGTGAGCAACTGTAAAATGCTTCGACAACGTTGTGTGATAGACAGCTGTGGCAAACGGTGTGAAAAGTCAAGTTGTGCCTTTCACCAAAAGGAAAAAGTCCTCCCAGCTCGTTGATGTGGTTAAAGTACCTCACGGGGATGACGGTAAGTACCCAGGTGTCGATATGAAACAGGATCTTCATTGAGGTAATCACATTAACGGTAGTGTAAACAAAAGTTTTCTCTTCATACGTTTATGAGAGTATTTCGGTTTTTGTAAGGATGTAAAGGAGAGGGCATATTAGTCACTGGTAAGACCCGAATTTTGGTGTGGTTGTAGTGTATGCGACTAACGATGTGTCGTGAGCTGAAATTTCGACTGTATTTGATCTACTATCCTTTTACGTCCTCAGCATCGAACGAAGTTAAAGAACACTGTGTTGCACACAGTCTACCTGAAGTCTTCCCTCTCATTATTCACCAAACGTATTCTCAGAGCTGACCAGCTGTAAACTTATTACTGGGTCGTTCCAGATCCTTTTTGAAGAGTTGGCTGTTTGCTTGTTGTTCTGCCTGTATAATGGACGTCGTGTCGCTGAATGCTACTGGACGTACGTGTCACCATATGGCGAGTCTTCCCTCATTATGTGGGAGCTTTCAAATTACTCACCCCGAAATTAGTATTTTGTTCATGGTTACTCGCATGCGGTATACTGGGAACGTGTAATTTAATGAATGTCCCGGCATGAAACTTGCTCCCATATATTATTACTATCCTATACGGCGTCATTTCGAAGGACATGCACAAGGCCTCCTCTGAGGCCACACGTCATTATTATTATTATTATTATTATTATTATTATTATTATTATTATTATTATTATTATTTTAAAAGTTTCGATCAACGGCGGCAACGAAAGCCAAATACCAGATATTAAAACAATCTTGAAGTTTCACTCGGAGCCCCTATGAGATTATTTGACGCGAAAATAGGTCTCATCGCCACATACGAGCTGAAAATCATCTGGAGAAGCTGACTATGGTGGACTTGAAGACACTCGAAGCAGTCACGTCGCGTTTTCTGAAAACTATACTGGAGATACCGAAATACGTAAAATCTCGACTAGCTTATAAACTTAGCAATGGGACCATCCTCAGCGAGGACTTCCGGATGAAAAGAGGGCTACCATTCACTGACGCCAGGGAGAAACTATTGCAGGACAGAGTGAAGAAAAGAGACGAAATCTGGATCGACTTTTATACAACGCAGGCCATGATGAATAGGACATCGACAAACACTAACCTGGACCTGCAACACTTTGTTAACTCCATGGTGGTAAATGGATACCGCCATAATCTGTGTAATAACGAGGATTTCCATGACCCACGGTTTACAATGCAACCGATACCATGCACTAACTTGTGCAAATCGTAGAACTTCTATTGTGATCTTAGTTTGTTCTCAACTCCAGGTACAAATTTTGCTCTGTATCTTCAAATAACATTTATTATTATTATTATTATTATTATTATTATTATTATTATTATTATTATTATTATTATTATTATTATTATTATTATTTTCCCAGTTTTCTCCAGTGTTCACTTGCATTGCGGGGGATTATTATTCAGGGCTAGTGGAACATTATCGATCTTCTGAATGTGTTTATTTATGGGTCCTGGAAATCCCTACTCACTCAGCACTTTCCTTATAATGCTACAGACTTCAATAACCACCATCGTCAGATCTCTCATTTAATTTGCTAGTGCCAGGTACTCGTGAATCATTTCCTCCATCTATTTTTAGATGTTCAGAGAAGCTGAGATAAGAATGTCGATGAAATACGTGTCTCTCAGTGCATTATCAAGCCATAGTTACTTGTTTTCCTTGATGATGATGATGATGATGAAGATGATCATTATTATTGTTAAATGACGTCCATTTCACATTGTCTCATCGACTATGATCGATAATGTAGGATAGAATATAGGACAACCTATCCAAGCATCAGTAATGTATGCCTCCGGCTGGCAAAGTTCAGGACCAGGGAGTGTGACTCTGTAAAACAGTATAATGTGTCTTCTGGACGTTCGAATACCTTCGCCAACATAGATGCATATCTTGGCTTTAGTTGAAATACCTTTATCAAGCTCTGTCCCAGTGTTGCGTCAAGCAAACTTCGTATGTCAAGCACCACCAAAAGGAAAATATCTCTCCTGACAGAGATTTCTTAGATTACCGATGAGGTCATCCACTTCAATGCTCAGTAGATTTAAAGCACAGGAAAAATGATGGGGTGATTTCAATAAACTGTAACTGAAAGGACTTGTATGGATTTCAAGTTCTCGTTTCATGTCCTTCAAAATTTGGCGAGTGGAAGCAGTGCATTTCATGGTCAAAGGCACTGGTGGGCAAACATATAAACATAGCCATACATTCGAACTCACGGGCTACAAGTACTTGATGACTGGAACACACCACTTCTTTCTCCGCCACATTCCCCTGTTAAAACTTATAAATGAATCATACGTATATTTGACAGAAGATAGTTGAGGTCCATGTCTAGGCCGTTAGAAGGAAGTGAGGTGTTACAACTTGAAATCATACGAATTATACAATAGTCTGAACCATAAAGATCAGAAGGTTACGCTGGTTTGGGAATCTACTACGCTTTCATGAAAAGTAAATGGTCAAAACATTCTTTTTACTGGGCGAGTTGACTGTGCTGTTATGGGCGCGCAGCTGTAAGTTTGCATTCGGGAGAAAGTGGGTTAGAAACCCACTGCCGGCAGTGCTGAAGATGGTTCCTCCTTGGTTTCTCATTTTCACACCAAGTAAATGATGGGACTGTGCATTAATTAAGGCCACGGCTTGCTTCCTTCCCACTCCGAAACAAATTGTAAAAAAAACAACAGCAATTTTTATGCCAGAAGGTTCTAGAGAAGTTGAAAGACCGACCCTGAGGTGGGAATAGTGCGTGGCGTGGAACGTACGTACACTGGAGTTGGAGAGCAGAGGAACTTGGGGCAGAACCGGGCAGAAAGAGAGAGAGAGAGACTTCAACGGCGTATAATAGGACTACAAAGATAAACATCACAACATCCTCCTAACTAACACATCACACTGTTAATGCAACATTCTCTAAAATTTTATTTAATAAAATGTGAAATTCAATGTTCACTCGATCAAAGTGATCAGCCAAAACACTCAAACCAGTATTCAAAAATTTGGGAAATTACTTTAACACACTTAAATTATACCTTTCATTCAGTAGATAAATTATTCTCATATTGGTATCTCCTAGCCTTACTAATCGGGCGTTTATCTATTTCTTCGAGTTCACTATCAACTCTGGCGCACGATTTTATCCTTCATAATGTGGCATAGCCTCAACATTATTTCTCATTTCCTCTAGTACACGATTTTTCCAAAATATCCTTATCGTTATCGTGACTTAGGTTCCCTCATCGTTATCGTGGCTTATGCCCCAACGTTTGGTTAACTTAAGCCCCACGTTGGGCGCCATTTTACTGTCGTCACTTGCTGAGGTAGAGGTAGGGTTCAGTAATTCTAATCTGTCTACTGGAATGAAAGGTCTGTTTAAAAGGATTCCTATTTATTCAGGAAATTTTGAAGCCTTCTTTTATGTCAATGGTATCATAGAAGTCAATTGTATCCACTGGACACCACAATCATTTTTACATAAACGTCAGAGCACTGGTGTGAGACTTTAACGTAACTGCCTGACGGGCATTCTTACTAGAAACCATTGTCTCAATTATTAATCATTTAAGAAAGGAAAGTCTGGAAATCCTTAAATTCGGTCCAGCCCTCGTAACACGAACTCTGGACTCTGGGTATAATTAAGGCCGTCCAATCGGTGTGTGCCACACAGTGGTTCTACGGCATGGACCCTTAATTGAATCGATGTGACCTGCGTCTATGTCATGGGCCGACATCTAATCTTCTAAGTTCCTTTAAAGTCATTGTGGATGATGACCGCAAGGAAAGGATGCTACAATGGCATATGGCCCTACTCTAAGTCACTGAGGTTGATGACCCCCTGACCATCCAAGTTTCTAGGCTGAAGGCTAAACACAATTAAGTTACATCGGTTGATGACCAAAGTTTCCAATTTACTGTCCCCAGCACATTCACTGCTCAATCAATCAAAGTTCAATAATTACAACAATAGCAATGCTCACAAACTTTGTGGCAGTAAAATCCATTTCCATCGGATATGTCCCTTTAATCGTTACTTTATATTTTAATATTCC
Organism: Anabrus simplex; assembly: GCF_040414725.1. Classification (NCBI taxonomy): domain Eukaryota; kingdom Metazoa; phylum Arthropoda; class Insecta; order Orthoptera; family Tettigoniidae; genus Anabrus; species Anabrus simplex. Next base: position 40,139,172 of record NC_090266.1, on the reverse strand, counting down.
CCCAGAAAAACAAACTAAAATTTCCAGAATGTATCTCCAAGTTATTCGCTTGATTAAAGTTATTTCAAAATGCGGTTTCACTGAATTTAATAATTAAATAAATTTAAATGATTTAACTAAATGTTAACGAACAACAAATTTTATCTCCGCGGACTCTGGTTTCTTCACAAATTTCTACGCAGCTGTGATGTGAATTCAATCTTATGATCTTTATCTGGCTGGAAAAGAATTGTTACATAATTCATGTCCAGTTATATATCTTGTCTTGCGATCTCACACTTTTAAAATCTAATCTAGTCCTAACCCTTATTAACACTTGGATATCCTAATAATCTACGTACAAACCAAACAACTCGCCATATAATTACGATGTCATATCTCGTCATACCATTATGAATTTTGCACACCCCTCACAGACAAACCGATCATCACAACCATCGCTCTATATTTGGACAACCCTGAATTTGGTTACTCTGTTCCTTATACTCAAAGTTCGTGATTTCAAATGTTCCTTCCGTCCCCAATTACAGTATTTCACAATACGTAGATCATTATCGGCTATGAATTTCAACTAAATCCAGCATTTTAAGGTTTTCCCTGGCCGAGAAATACAATCTCAATACCAAGCCTGTCCCGTTATCACAACTGAGGCCTCTCGCCCCCCAAGCTCGCTTGGCAGTTACATGAAACACCTCGTTTACTCACAGTTGACTGGCTTCTCAAAATGCTCTCTTTAAACTCTGCCGACAAATTTAAACAAATACGATATTCTAACCAACAAAATGCACAGATGCCCACACTAATCATACGCGTCGCCAATTGATACCGTTATGGATTTCTATGAATTTCTTTCCATTCTCAACATTATAAAATATTCCTCGGGCTATCATGTCCCGGCTTCAATGACAGGACTCTAACCTGATTCGCACATCTCATCTCAACTCATATAAAACATTCCTCGGGCTTCCGTGTCCCGGCTTCAATGACAGGTCCAACCTGATCCACAAATCTCATAACCACAAACTAACCTCTGTTTCCCAGCTCCACAATTATCATAGACAAAGAACTGGAATAAAATCCTTACTAGAAATCTCGACGTCTAATATGGCACAACGCATTACTCATGAATAACTTCGCATAAATGAGATCGTATTTAATAACTTGATTTTTATGAACAAAATGACTGAAACATTCTACTAGATCTTTTTATTGTCAGTCAGACACAGTTTAAAATGGGCATAGAAAAACGTTTCTCTCCGTGACCAAATTCATCACCCTAGGTTCTCACCCGACAGCGCGCTTCCACTCGATTAAAAATGAGTGACCATGGATTATTATTATTTACGTCAAATTGCAGACAGAAAAATTTTACGTCGAATGAACATCTTAATTTGGCATCACAAAATATAGGCAGTTCACTCACACGGATGACGATCTACATTGGACGTGATATCACTTCGGAACCCTATTCAATAACTTTTTTACAACATTATACGGCACTCGCAAGACTTCAAAATGTTATCCAAGTGGAAAATAAAACAAATGACTCTTTTAGTCGTATTCTCACATTTACAAAACTTAGTAGGGGTGACCACTGCGTCGTATATCCCCATTCAAATACACCTTTAGAGATCACGAGACAAGATATAAGAGGTAGTAAGATGGAAAGTCACCTACCTCATGTTTACATTCATGGCTTTACAAACCATTTTTTTAATATTTCTTCAGGTTTCCTGGAATAAAGCATTTAAAAAAAGAAAATACCCTTCACTTGTTTGTTGAGCGCACACGATAGACTATAATTATATCCGCACACGAATTACTTAATCACATTAGAATTTATTCAGTACTTTGACCGTCCTATCTGGTACAATTATTTCACTCAAGAAAACTATCTCCTCATGGAGACAAGACCTAGCCACAATGGCTAAAATCTGCAGTTGAACTCAGTATACTTTCGTTGTTTGATTTCGCAGAGCAGCTCAACAATTTTTCGTCCGCCTTGTATCATAAATGCCGGAGAAGGGGACTTCGTCATGGCGTCCCTTCGTATTTATAGCAGTTACCCCCTCTCTTCGGATATCTCCCTTTGCCGCCAAGAAAATTTCTATAAATTTTCTGACTTACCTAAACTGTAATTTGAAGAGTTTTGAAAGTGACTACATGCTTGCTACATTTCTGGCGGTAGTGTTCATGGACATTTAAAAATTTTACGGGTTCGATTTGTGAGATGATTGACCTCCTTTGATAGGCACTATATGTTTTTGACTTGGCTTGGGTCGCCATGTACACGCGCTTTGAAATAGTTCACAAAAATGACTTGAGATTCTTCCGCCGTTGACACGTGTGGCTGACGTCACGTACCCCAGAGCGTGGGACCGAAGGTAATCACCCCCTCGTCACGTGTCAAATCCATGCTATCAAGAATCCAACTTTTAAATGATTGTCGATTTATGCATAATGTACTTAGGGCACAAAGGTCATGGGTTCAATACATACCAACTAAAACCCCTCCCTTTCAATTCTCTTGCTGCCGTGATGAACAGAAGTAACATACTTACCAACTAATCCACTATTCGTTCAATTGTCTTCCTGGCGTGTTGCACAGAAGAAAAATACTTACCAACCAAAACCTCTCCCCCTCAATTGTCTTGCTGTCGTGAAGCACAGAAGTCACATACTTACCAACGAAACCCACTCCCCCTCAAATGTCTTGCTGTCGTGATGCACAGAAGTAACATACTTACTAAGAAAACCCTCCCCCCTCAATTGTCTTGCTGTGGTGAAGCACAGAAATAACAGCTTTACCAACTAAACCCTCTCCCCCTCAATTTTCTTGCTGTCTTGATGCCCAGAAGTAACATACTTACAACTAAACGCTCTTCCCCTCAATTGTCTTGCTCTCGTGATGCACAGAAGTAACATACTTACCAACCAAACCCTCTCCCCCTCAATTGTCTTGCTGTCGTGATGCACAGAAGTAACATACTTACCAACCAAACCCTCTCCCCCTCAATTGTCTTGCTGTCGTGATGCACAGAAGTAACATACTTACCAACTAAACCCTCTCCCCCTCAATTGTCTTGCTGTCTTGATGCCCAGAAGTAACATACTTACAACTAAACCCCCTCCCTTTCAATTATCTTGCTGTTGTGATGCACAGAAGTAACATAATTACCAACTGAACCCTCTCCCCCTCAATGGTCTTGCTGTCGTGATGCACAGAAGTAACATACTTACCAACGAAACCCTCTCCCGCTCAAGTGTCTGCTGTCGTGATGCACAGAAGTAACATACTTACCAACGAAACCCTCTCCCGCTCAAGTGTCTGCTGTCGTGATGCACAGAAGTAACATACTTACTTAGTAAACACCCTCCCCCTCAATTGTCTTCCTGTCGTGATGCACAGAAGTATCATACTTACCAACTAAACCCTCTCCCCTTCAATTGTCTTGCTGTCGTGATGCACAGAAGTAACATACTTACCAACTAAACCCTCTCCCCCTCAATTGTCTTGCTGTCGTGTTGCACAGAAGTAACTCACTTGCCAACAAAACCCTCTCCCCCTCAATTGTCTTGCTGTCGTGATGCGCAGAAGTAACAGACTTACGAACTAAACCCTCTCCCCCTCAATTGTATTGCTGTCGCCATGCACAGAAGTAACATGCTTACTAAGTAACCCCTCTCCCCCTCAATTGTCTTGCTGTCGTGATGCACAGAAGTAACTCACTTGCGAACAAAACCCTCTCTCCCTCAATTATCTTGCTGTCGTGATGCACAGAAGTAACATACTTACCAACTAAACCCCCTCCCTTTCAGTTCTCTTGCTGCCGTGATGAATAGAACTAACATACTTACCAACTAATCCCCCATTCGTTCAATTGTCTTGCTGTCGTGATGCACACGAGAAAATTACTTACCAACCAAAACCTCTCCCCCTCAATTGTCTTGCTGTCGTGATGCACAGAAGTAACATACTTTGCAACTAAACCCTCTCCCCCTCAATTGTCTTGCTGTCGTGATGCACAGAAGTAGCAGAGTTACAACCTAAACCCTCTCCCCCTCAACTGTCTAGCTGTCGTCATGCACAGAAGTAACATACTTACTAAGTAAGCCCTCTCCCCCTGAATTGTCTTGTTTCCGTGATGCCCAGAACTAACATACTTACCACCTAAACCCTCTCTCCCTCAATTGCCTTGCTGGCATGATGTTCAGGAGTAACTGATTGGGTTTTAAACGTAACCCTCTTTCAAAAGGTCTATGTCCATCCTCAAGGTCTGTGTGTGAGGAACTTAACTTGAACTGTAATGAGCATTAAATAACAATCAGTTGCATGTGCTTGGTGCTATGAATGCTCTGGTGCGTAATCAGCCGTACACCACCGCTTATGTAGAGGAAAACCTGAAGGAAAAGAGACTCATGCACAGTATCCTTTCATGGGTGAGCAAGATATTTCCTATTTCATTTTTCTTGTTCTTAAACGGTTTCAATATTTAAGGGAACAATTTAAAAATGAAACAGTGCAACCAAAGGTCATCAGAACATTTCTCGTCCTTCACACTTGAAAGCAAACCCATATGATGGATGTCAACGCACTGTTAACTTCAGTTTCAACGTTTTTGAGCAGAAAGTATTATTAATGGCTAGAATACTTCCCATAAAACATAGAACTGACTTCTCTCCCCTTCCAATTAGCGTAAGTAAAACTCACAGTTACGTTATTGGCTTTAAGTCCCACTAGCTACTTTTACGGTTTTCGGAGAGGCCGAGGTGTCGGAATTTAATGCCGCGGTAGTTCATTTACGTGCCAGTAAATCTACCGACACGAGGCTGACTTGTCAGCATCTTCAAACACCACCGAGCTGAGCCAGGATCGAACCTGCCAAGTTGGGGTGAAAAGGCCAGCGCCTCAACCGTCTGAGCCTGTCTGCCCGGCTTAAGTAAAACTTTTGTACATGAGCTGCAAGTAGGAAGTGGTGGATCTGTTGGTCGCCATCCATTGCCTCTGTAACTGTGGCGCTTTACATGTGAATATTTTTGAGTAACATTAATATGTAAAAACCGCTTAATTGATCAATGTGAAACTAGTCAGATAGCGGTTGTCAAACTAGTAAGAATGAGCAAATGAAATATTGGCTTGGCTCGATAAATTAACTAGACATCTGAATTTCGTTCAACAATAACGAGCTGAATACAGCAGTGTCATTGAAATGTACCGCAACCCTGGTCTCCTTCAGAAAGACTTGAATATAATTCTTATTGAATTGAAGTGAACTACACTTTTGACTTTGACCATCAAATCGTCTTCCCCTATGATTCCCAGCAAGTGGTGTGCCATGTACTTTTGACTGGGTCCATGGTTCGCTTGTTTCAATCAGTCTTCAATGATCCGCATTTAGGAATGCCACTCAGGTGGCAGATTACCTTATCAGTTGTTTATCAAGCCTTTTCTTAAAGGTTTTCAAATAACCTATCTAACATTTCTCTTGATAAATTGTTCCAATTCCTTTACTCCTCGTTCTATGAATGAATATTTGTTGCAATTTGTTCTCTTGAAGTTCAACTTTATGTACGTATTGTGAACTTTCCTACTTTAAAAACTCCACTCAAGCTATAAATCTATTAATATCATTCCACGTCATCTCTCCACCGGCAGCTAAGAACCCACAACTTAGCGAGCTGCTCTGATCCTTTCTCCCAACTCTTCCCAGTCCAAAGAATGTAACAACATATCCGTAACACAACTCTTTTGTCGGAAATCACCCAGAGCAAATCGTGCTGCTTTCTTTTGGATCTCTTCCAATTCTCGTGTCAAGTATTTGGTTCTGCATGTGAGCCCTCCAGCCATTTTGTACTTTCTATGATTCCAGAAGCCTGTGCTTGTGGGAAAGGTACATATATAGTTATATCAACGCTGCATAAGTCTACGATAACTTTATCGTTGGGGAAGAAAAAATATCAATGCTGCATAAGTCTACGATAACTTTATCGTTGGGGAAGAAAAACACAACTAGATGCAGATAACTGTGCAGGCCAAAATAAGAATTAATCTGATATATCACGTGGAGTGTGATAACCGGGAAGGGTTCCGACTGTAGCATTTCATTTTTACCTAATGGATATACCAAATTCCAGACAGACTTTGGACGCTTTATAGGAGCATTCAGGAGAAGATTATGGGAAACAATAAGTGGTTATCTTAAAGTAGTTAAGGCAAGTTATTATTCCTGTTACTGTAGGATGAGAGTCCGGTGATGTATCCATCCCAGTCTTTTATTGGCAGACGAAATTCAATAAAAACTAAAATTTAGAATATGCCCAATATAGGACAAATTCATGATCTGGGAATACAAAACCGAACAATGTGGAAAATTAAGACCAAAAACATCTGTACTCTCAGATGTAGAATCCAAAGTCCTCGTACCAGGGATACAGAAGTGTGCATCTCACTTATTAATTAGTTCGTCAGCGCTACGCAGTAAGTGATTATATAAACATACTTGTAAAACTCCGAGTCCATAATGTCCACGCCAGTGGCAGCATTTACCAGAGCAAGACCAATCTGGAGGGATACATTGGATAATATGAAGGTGGACAGGCACTTTCATTCTTCAATGTCCTTTGTTTGGTTGTGACCCTCAAATATGTTTTCTTACACATTCCTGCCTTTTTCCTTGGCTGCGTTCATTTTACAGTTGTTTGAGAAATACATCCCAAAGCATTGCAATTCGGTGCAAAAATGTAGGGGTATACGTACAACGGTCCTGTGAGATACTAAATCTGTGTTGTTTAAACCAAATATTTGCTTGCAAAGAAATACAATGATTCTTAGAGATATGATATATGTAGGCTTTCTGGGCTTATGCTGTGTCGAGAAAATAAGGTGAAATTCCTTACGTTTTTCTGAGAACTTTGCTCTGAGTCTTCAAAGAAAATCTCGACTGTTCATTAGGAACAAGAATGAAACTTTGAATTTAGACGTTAGTAATAGAAGTGGAACTCGTACGTTCATTTCTGGGGATATACTAAAGACAATGGGTTGGAATGTAGTACCATATCTGAAGCACTTATTTGATTATTGTTTGGTCAAAGGAGCTATACCAGATGAATGGAGAGTTGCTATAGTAGCCCCTGTGTATAAAGGAAGGGGTGATAGACATAAAGCTGAAAATTACAGGCCAGTAAGTTTGACATGCATTGTATGTAAGCTTTGGCAAGGCATTCTTTCTGATTATATTAGACATGTTTGTGAAATTAATAACTGGTTCGATAAAAGGCAATTCGGTTTTAGGACAGGTTATTCCACTGAAGCTCAACTTGTAGGATTCCAGCAAGATATAGCAGATATCTTGGATTCTGGAGGTCAAATGGACTGTATCGCGATTGACATGTCTAAAGCATTTGATAGGGTGGATCATGGGAGACTACTGGCAAAAATGAGTGCAATTGGACTAGACAAAAGAGTGACTGAATGGGTTGCTATATTTCTAGAAAATAGATCTCAGAGAGTTAGAGTAGGTGAAGCTTTGTCTGACCCTGTAATAGTTGAGAGGGGAGTTCCTCAGGGCAGTGTTATCGGACCTTTACGTTTTCTTATATATATAAATGATATGAGTAAAGGAGTGGAATCGGAGGTAAGGCTTTTTGCGGATGATGTTATTCTCTATAGAGTGATAAATAAGTTACAAGATTGTGAGAAACTGCAACGTGACCTCGAAAATGTTGTGAGATGGACAGCAGGCAATGGTATGTTGATAAACGGGGCTAAAAGTCAGGTTGTGAGTTTCACAAATAGGAAAAGTCCTCTCAGTTTTAATTACTGCGTTGATGGGGTGAAAGTTCCTTTTGGGGATCATTGTAAGTATCTAGGGGTTAATATAAGGAAAGATCTTCACTGGGGTAATCACATAAATGGGATTGTAAATAAAGGGTACCGATCTCTACACATGGTTATGAGGGTGTTTAGGGGTTGTAGTAAGGGTGTAAAGGAGAGTGCATATAAGTCTCTGGTAAGACCCCAACTAGAGTATGGTTCCAGTGTATGGGACCCTCACCAGGATTACCTGATTCAAGAACTGGAAAAATCCAAAGAAAAGCAGCTCGATTTGTTCTGGGTGATTTCCGACAAAAGAGTAGGGTTACAGAAATGTTGCAATGTTTGGGTTGGGAAGAATTGAGAGAAAGAAGAAGAGCTGCTCGACTAAGTGGTATGCTCCGAGCTGTCAGCGGAGAGATGGCGTGGAATGACATTAGTAGACGAATAGGTTTGAATGGCGTTTATAGAAGTAGGAAAGATCACGATATGAAGATAAAGTTGGAATTCAAGTGGACAAACTGGGGCAAATATTCATTTATAGGAAGGGGAGTTAGGGATTGGAATAACTTACCAAGGGAGATGTTCAATAAATTTCCAATTTCTTTGAAATCATTTCGGAAAAGGCTAGGAAAGCAACAGATAGGGAATCTGCCACCTGGGCGACTGCCCTAAATGCAGATCAGTATTGATTGATTTCATTCGTCACCAGATAGGTCACTGTAGTCGGTACAGCACTAGCATTCGAAGCGGAAGCTGACGGAACCATCAGAATCAGTATGGGAGAGGGTCACCTAATAAGTATAGAGTTATTAGCCCAAGTCAATGCTTGGAAGTGCAGGTCTCGCCCACACATGCTAGAGAGGCATCCATAGTTCCTCCACATGGGTGATACGGGGGTTCAGGTGAAGTGGGGCTGGAGATTGAGGTGAAGGCTCACTGTGGGGTGCTGGAACCAACACATCACTTTGCTCTACGTAGCCTGGATGAGCCGCGGGTTGGGAAAGGGGCTATCGCAACCTAGGAGGAATGTCATGACTGTGAACTCAGTCATGATAATGCCAAGTGAGTAGGCCTACTGAAGGGGGAACAAACCTGATCCATCAAGCATCAGCACAAAAACAAACTCACTCCATTTATTTATAAAGATCTACAGTATTCTAGTCATGTATTTTGTATTTGTAGGGGCGGAACGCTGGATGGACGACTGAGGGGCGTGGTGTCTGCTACGGGGAGCCTGAGTAGAGGGAGGACAATGTTTGCCTGTATGCCTCACCATGGATGGTGAGAACGACGCTCAGGACCCAAGGAGTGTCAAAAACCCTATGAAATATGGATGTTTCTAAAGAACCAATTTCAAAATTTCGACATCAAGGGAAGCCATGGAAGCTCCATTAGAGCAGATCCGAGAGCAAGTCCAAGATGGAAAATTGGAGACAGAAGTCCCAATTGAACACGCTGTCGCCGACTCAAAAAAAAAAAAAAAGAAATGGCAACAGAAGCTCCGGTAGAGCAAACTGCAGCACGATACCAAACTTCTAACACGAGAGTGGAAAGTGCTGCATGCCACTTCAATCGATAAGACAGGAAGGACTGTCGTTTCAGCCCTTGTTGAAAGAGACTTCGAAGAGCCCAAAGAGAAGCCTTAAGTCTAAGCTCGGACTAGGGCAGGAAAAGTTTCTAGTCATCAGGGGAAACACGAACCCCAATGTTGATAAAGCTGGAGCTGAATGTCCTTCAGGTCAATCATCAGCATAAAGAGCAGCTGTGGCCAATTACGCCAGGAAGTTCAATCCGAGGCTATTGACGTGGCCCTTATTCAAGAGCCATGGGTGGTCAAAGGCAGAGTAGCAGGACTGGCGGAATCTAGAGGCAAGCTGATGTATGATACAACATCGGAAATATCCAGAATATGTCTTCTTGTGAACAGCAAATTAAAATGTCTTATGTTGCAGGAACACTGTTCACGATACTTAAGCGTGTCCAAGATTAAACTTGGAAATTTGGAGGGACCCAGAAAAATAACCATAGGCTCTGCATACCTCCCATATGAGTCAACTAATCTGCCCCTATCAGAAGAAGTTGAGAACCGAATTTGCAACGCAAAGAGGAAAGGTATGTGAGACGTATATCATAGGAAAATCACTGAGTATAATCTAGAGATACGGAAAGCAAAAAGAATATCATGGCGACTGTTCTGGGAGAGAGTGGAATCACACACTGAAACAGCAAGGCACCAGAAGGTTCTGAAAGCAACCCATATAAATCAAGTAGGGACACTGGACACACCAGATGGGTCATTTGCTCGGGCGGGGAGGGACACGCTGGAGATACTAATGGCGTGTATCTTTCCTGGGGCTGAGGAGATGACAGAAGAAGAAACAGTTGGACAGAAACCGGAGCAGTCCTTGGAGTCGTTGGAGCAGATGCAAATTCACACCACACGGCATGGGGCAGGACGAACTGCAATGCAAGGGGTGAGTCCTTACTAGAGTTTATTATTTGAACTGAGTCGACGATACTAAACCTAGGAAACAAGCCTATATTTATAAATAAAAATCGTAGGGAAGTGATAGACATTACACTAAGCACTACACATATTGCAGACTTTATTAAAGACTGGAAGGTGCTGGAGGAACCATCATGGGCAGAACACCAGCACATCCAATTTGCAATAGATGCGAGACTATGTGGGATTGAGATGTACAGAGTCCCAAAAAGAAGTACCTGGGACAGATACAGAGAAATTCTAGGGAAGGCTGTACAAAAAATTTCAACTAACGTGAGAGGACAGAACAAATTGGATGAGGTAGTGGAAATGTTAGAAGAGGCCATTATAGACTCATTCCATGAAAACTGTATTCTCAGAGGAAAAAAACACCAAAAAAGTAAGGTGGTGTAACAACAAACTAGCCAAACTGAAAAAAAGTGGTTAGGATATTGTATAGAATATCATCTAGAAATGGTATGTATATCATAGGAAAATCACTGAGTATAACCTGGAGATACGGAAAGCAAAAATAAAATCATGGCGACTCTTCTGTGAGAAAGTGGAATCACACACTGAAACAGCAAGGCTCCAGAAGGTTCTGAAAGCAACCCATATAAATCAAGTGGGGACACTGGACACAACAGATGGGTCATTTGCTCAGGCGGGGAGGGACACGCTAGAGATACTAATGGCGTGTCTCCTTCCTGAGGCTGAGAAGATGACAGAAGAAGAAACGGTTGGAACAGAGACCGGAGCTCGAGGAGCAGACTGGAACTGTGCCAACAGAATAATAAAACATAACGATGTAAAATGGGCAATCGACACGTTTCATCCTATAAAGGCTCAGGGGCCAAATGAGATACTTCCAACACTCCTACAGTAAGAACCCGAAATACTTTTCAATGCCCTGATGGACCTTTTCAGAGCAAGTCTAGCTTTAGGTTACGTGCCGATATCATGGTCTGAAGCTAAAGCAGTATTCATACCCAAGCCTGCAAGGGCAAATTATGCCCAAGCCAAAGCATACAGACCATTATGTTTAACCTCCTTCATACTGAAAGCAATGGAGAAAATTCTGGATAAATATATCAGAAGAACGGTGCAACTGAACTCAACGTTACATGAAAATCAGTTAGCATATAGACCTGGCAGATCCACTGAAATAGCACTCCATCAGTTGGTTTGTAAAGTAGAGGAAAGCCTAGAATATAAAGAAATTGCACTGGCGGCATTTTTAGATATAGAAGGAGCCTTCATCAATACAACCTATGACTATGATCATAGCATTGGAAAAGAGCAAGGTGAGTAAAACCGTCTTCAAATGTATTAAATCGATGTTAGACGGAAGGAGATAAAAGCAACCCTTTTGAAGAAAGGCTGACTTTTAGGGCTACCCGAGGTTGTGCTCAGTCAGTAGTTCATTCTCCTCTGCTGTGGAACCTCGTGGTGAAGAAAATAATAGCTATGCTCAACGAAGAAGGTTTTTATACACAAGGATACGCAGATGACCCAGTGATTGTAGTGCGAAGTAAGGTGATGAGTGTTATCCAGGACCTCATGCAAAGGTGGAAGGGAAGAACAACTATCAGTCAACCCGAACAAGATAAATCTGGTCCCTTTTGCACGAAGGTGAATGTTATAGGGAAAGAGATCACTGGAACTCTTTGAGCAAGATGTATATATGGAAAAACAGGCACTGCACCTAGGTGTAGTGTTAGATAAAAATCTAACCTGGAATCCACACATAGAAAGGAACATAACCCGGGCCAAGAACTTGCTGTACGGATGTAAAAGAGCCGTCGGGAAGACATGGGGCCTAAGACCATCAATGGTAATGTGGATATATACAGTGATCATTAGACCGTTGATGTCCTATGCTGCAATCATCTGGTGGCAGAAGGTAAGCCAAGGAAAAGTCAGTAGTACATTGGATTGCCTACAGAGAATGGCATGCATAGCCATAACTTGGGCTATGAGAACTACGCCGACAGAAGCCTTGAATACTTTACTAGATCTCCCATCACCATGCAATTTCATAAAAGGACAGGCTAGAATGAGTTTATATGTACTGGCACAGTCAGAGTGCTGGAATGCACAAAGACCCAATCTAGGACACTGTAAAATTAACAGAGTAATAACAGAGGAAGTTGTACACATGCCTTCTGATTACATGATACCTAAGTACATCTTTGAAAAACCGTTTTTGAGACCCAGATAATTAAAAAAGGAGACTGGGGTATTAACATATGGAATGCTGAAAAAGAAAATATAATGTGGTGGACTGATGGCTCAAAGACTGGGGATGGCACAGGAGGAGGGATCAACGGGCGCAGACCTGAGAGATCAATCCAGATGAGCCTGGGCAAATACACTACAGTCTTTTAAGCTGAAGTGATAGCTATCACAACATGTCTTGAAGAAAATCTGAAAATGAACGATATAAATAAGAACATATTCATTTTTACGGGCAGCCAAGCGGCCATTAAGGCACTAGAGGCAGTCCGGATAATATCCAGAATTGTCTGGTATTGCCATTTACTTCTGCTGAAGCTCTCAGAGTAAAACATTTTCAAAATAATAGGGCATGAAGGTATAGAAGGAAATGAACAGGCAGATAAACTGGCCAGGACAGGGGCAGAAACACACTTTTGTAGGCCCAGAACCTGTATGCGGGATTTCCTATGGACAAGCCCGACAGCACGTAGGAAAACGGGTACGAAAGAAACAAATGGAGAACTGAAAAATTGCTACAGGATGCAGGCTGGCAAAGGAACTGATAAAAGGACCAAACAATCAGCGTACCTACTAAAGTACTGTTGACACTCAGAATAGAAAATATAAGATGGTTTGTAGGACCGTTGAAAAGACACTGCCATCTGAAAAAACACCTGCATAGAATTGGAGTAATAAGAGACAATATATGTAGGAAATGCAATGAAGCAGAGGAATCAGCTGAACACATACCTTTCGAGTGTGAGGCGCTGGGTAGAATCAGAATCTCCACTCTAAGATTACCGGGTGCAGAGAGAAAGAGTCCAAAAAGACCCAATAAGAACAACCTGCGGCCTTGTGAAGAGAGCACGTATATCTAGGTGGGAATGAAGGAAAAACATGGTAGCAAAATGTATTAGAGGTCGATGCTAATAAGGAACTAATATTTCGAGGACCCATGGCGAAAAGAAGAAGAAGAACAGGTATTCACACATAATGGAAGTATGATACTGACACAAGCCTGGAATGAAACACCTTGTGATGAGGAACGTACGAATTTAAAAATACCGAAACGAAATAACAATAATGAAGGAGCAGGGAAGGAGCTGGCAACCACGTATTACTTAACTGATATCCTTTACTTCGTCTGGTCTAGGGTGTGGAGATGTTACGTCGTAGCAGATTTCAGCATATTTGCGAGCAATCATGAGGCAAGAAGTACATGAGGGTCAGGCATATTTATATTACAAAACAAAAGTTTTTCGTTTTGAGCCTGAAGGAAAAGAAAACACCATGTGCTCGGCAAATTCACACCAACACAAGGAAGATGGCAGAACTCAACCCCATTCCATATCCGATGAGACGAATTCGATACTTAGCAAACAAAAGAGGAAGCATCCAATTCCAAGAAAACTGTCACGCAGAAAATGAGCATCTTACACGTTGATGCTGAAAGAATATTGGACACACATTAAACCATAAATGGCGTGTGATTTGTTCGAAACGACCATCTGAACAAAATGGACACTCATGTTCATTAAAAAACAGAACACACTGAAAGACTAGAGGTAGGAAGATCCATATTCACAGAACATGGTCATTAGTATGTTGTGCAGAAACGAGTAGCATTTCAGTCACCTAAGTTCACCATGTGTCCTGTTACCTAGTAGGCACAGGGTCCTCCATGGGCACAGATAACTTGTTCCATGCGTGATGGCATCGACGCGTATAAAGTGCGAATGGTGTCTTGGGGTAAATCCATCCATGCTGCATTCACCTAGTTCCACAGTTAATAATTGGCGGTTGGCAATGGGCGCCGCACCCGTCGTTTCACCATATCTCACACATTTTCGATTGGAGACAAGTTCGGTGATCCGGCGGGCCAGGGCAACAGTCTGACATCCTGTGATGACAAGAATGCACGTGTTCGTGCAGAAACATGTGGTCACGCATTGTCCTGCTGAAGTATAGCGTCTAGGGTGTCAAGCAGAAAGGGTATGGCTAAGGATCACAGGATGTCACTGGTTACAGTACTCTGGACATGCACCAGCTGTGATTTGTGGTTGTACCCAATAGAATCCTACAGCATAAGGACTTGATTTGACGCTGTATGTCTTGTGTGAATGCAGTCAATGTGATTCCTCTCCCCCTGCCTGCAGCGAACCAAAATGCGGCCATCATTTTCAAACAAACAGAACCTGGGTTCGTCCGAAAACACTATCTGCTGCCATTCCTGTCCCCAGTGACGTCGTTCCACACACCATTGCAGCCTAGCATGTTTGTGCACATCAGTCAAAGGTAGACGGAGAAGTAGACGACTCGCTGGTAACCCAGTCCGTAACAGACTGTCACTCTTGATAGTGTACGATATCTTACACTGTTCCACTGTTGCGCCAGAGCCGAGGAGGAAGCAGATCTGTCTTGCAATTCAGTTCCGATGAGGTGTCAATCTTCTCGGAGGGTGGTCTGGGTGGTGCGACCAGACCTATCTAGTCGTGTTCTACGGCCTTCTGTGAACCATTCTGTACACACCCGTTGCACTGCCGATACACTTTGTCCCATACGAGCAGCAATTTCCCGGATGGATGTATCACGTTCTCTCATGTCAACAATGCGCCCTCTTTCAAACTATCGCATTCGATGGTACGGTTCTCGCATACGTCTGCGAGGTACCTTCCACATCTAATGAAGTCACACTGATCTATCACCTTCGATTTATAGCGACAAGGAGAGCCGCAGGCACATTTAACCAGTCGGTGTCGGATCGAGATGTCGATGTGGGCCTTGAACCTGAGGGGCGACATGCCTCAAATGCTAATCATTTTTTCAGAACATACTAATGCACTTGTCCAGTGAATATGAACTTCCTGTCTCTAACCTTTCTTTGTGTTCATGTATATATACACATGAGTGTACGTTTGTAATGTGTTGTTTGCAATAGTACAGTGTAAATATCACATTTTTCTTTCTTTGTTACTGGATATAAATAAAAACAACAGTTACATACTTTATACGCATATTTGTGTGTGTATTCCTATTTATCGGAACGAATTACTATATATATTTTTTAAACCAGCAGTTCCTCTCTGTAATAATTAATGTCTTTCAACTAACAGTATAATAAAATAAGAATTTTGTACATTTAAATAACTTCATAACATGTCAATGTAACAAAATATTACCATCTGCGAAATATGTAAATACAACCTTAGTTAGGATGTTCATCGCTGCGCTTTTTAAGTCTAAAGGGACCATTTGGAAACGTAAAATATTTTCCACATTTCAAGAGGGAAATGAATCTTAATTATCCAAGATAACTATTTAATGATAATTAAAGAAACGTGTATAGAGTCCACAAATAGTGTTTACTCCATATTCGATAAATTATCACTATTCACATGTATTATGTCATTCACTGCCTAGTTATAATAAATTTTATTATTATTACAGTTGTTATTATTATTAGCATCACTATTGTTATTATATATTTACGATTATGTCCATTAGTTACTGGCCTGCTTTTGCCTTTATTTGTGAACATATTTCTTTCATTCTTTTACTGTGGGCTTCCTTTCTGTCTTCAGACAAATTTGTTCCTGTCTTCTGTTTTGGTCTTTCCTCTCGGTCAACTTGCCATTTGTAAAATTTAGATCTGAATATCACCCGGTTCTAGACATCTAGTGATGTAATCCCTTCTTATTTCAGATCAGTTTTAATTTCTCCAATCCATTTCATTATCACTGTTTTGGCTTTATTCCTGTTTTCATAGAATTCCACTATTTTATTTTGTACGTCCGTCTGGGTGAAATTTTAATGTGTCCGTAGAATCGTAGTCTGCGTTTTCTAATACACTATGATTATTTGTGTATTGTTTGATTTCCTGTCTGCTTCTCAGTCGGTATTGTCCGTCGACGAGTGTTATTATTAGATGTCTTTATTGTTCTTGGTGAAGTTGGGGCCCATAACCTCTTACACTGAACAACAAAAGAAAAAATTGAATGTGTATATAATTTTCCATCGACTAGAATAGGAGCAACAATCATTAAAAGTTAACTATTTATATTTACATGTTAATAAAAGTATACTGCACTTCTGGTAATACAAGCAAAGTAACCAAGGTAGAATTTTGCTAAAAGATATGTAGTGGGGAAGGATGAATGTGTAAAATGAAGGACCTAAATTGAAATAAAAATGCGCCGAAATAGTAAAATATAAGACGAACTAACATGATATTGTGCCCTACTGGACTCTAAAGTTCCGGCCAGGCGAAAGCCGGTCTCGAACCCAGAGTACAGTAGTGAAAGAACTCTCACAGACGTGAGCTGGTGCACATAGTCTTACCTGAACACATTCCTCTTCACTCAGCCGGATAAGAGCGCTCTTCTCAGGGATAACATGGGGATAACGGGGCAACATAAAGGTAAAACACTAGGACATGTGCCTACTCAGGTAAGAATTCGCTAAATTAAAATAAAATAAAATATCTAACAGAAAACATCGCTGCATTCAAAGTATAACAAATAGGGATTTATTACATAAAATTGAATTATTTACAAATATAATAGCTTTTAAAATGCTTGGGTCAAGATAATGCTGAGCCGATGACAACCAGTTCACTGCCTTCACGAAAACAGCTGTGCTGTAACAAGCATGTTACAATAGTGTAAGTAACGAACTCTAGAAAAACGGATATCTGCTGAAATACACATCAAACAGTGATTCCCATAAAATTTACTATGCCTAGTACCGTCGAACCCCGGTGCTAACAAATCTCAACCCAGAATGTACAATGACCTGACTCGGTCACGAACCCTAGTCCCATGACAAGTAAGGCGTAAAAGAATCATATGCAAACTATATAAAAAGGACGCAACCAACATATCCACGGGTGTCAATATCAAACGGGCCAGTGTTAAAAATTAACGTAGAACAAATAGGACATAAAAAAAGATCTCTTCCTGCTTTCAAAACATCAGGATCCTGCTCCCCTTCGCACACTTGACAAGCTGCAGACGGCAAAAACCAATTCTCAAGACTGTGACGTCAGGCACAGCACCCTCACCCCTGCAACCACTTCACCAGCGACAGTCCACCTAATTGATGAGCTCAGCTGACTGCCAGCAAAAACATCTCGCCTCTCAAAATACCTCACGTAACCTAGCTGCTAAAAAGTACTCTTTTAAATACACCTGGGCGATTTGCCCTCGTCTCAATATCACCAGCAATATCGCAAATCTTACTTCCGCCTCTCACGGGCTCAACCTTGGGGCTACAAAACACTAATCATTAAGCGATAGTCACATGGCCATACTAGGCATCTCCAATACATCCAATATACTCTCAACTGTGCTGGGCTCTCTCATATCAATCGCAAATCTTACTGCTGCCTCTCATGGGCTCATATCTCTCAAATATTCGGACTCGCTCGCTCTATCAGTGAAGCTGGGTGAATTACGGGTTCCATCCTGGTCTCAACTATACGTATCTACGTCTGCAGAAACAAATGCCTAAATGCGATATAATAAAAAGTGCCTGTCTGTTAGACTAACCTACTATGACCAAAGGAGTTCGATCAGACCCATAAAAATCACACGTACGTAAAAATAATACAATCGAAATGAAATATAAACACGCTAACAAGGAATCTACAAAATATCATCTACCCTAATGTACGGGGTTCGAGCTTGAGGCCTAGCTCATTCTTACCAAGAAAATTTCCTACCATAACTAATCTGTTGACTGACGGCCCCCATATTCCTATCTAAATTTAAATGACATGCTTGAAACAGAATTGGAAAGCTCTGACCTTATGTTATCGATGACATGACGAAGCGGCCCTCCCTGTGGACCACTGCATTTACCACATCATGATAGACTGCGGCGCTTGCATCAGATACTGTTGACCACTTGGAGACATTCTTTCTTGTGGGGCTCCTTCGTACAGCTCCCTAGGTTGGAAGATGTCCCCTTCGACGTCGCGCTGATCAGGTGCTCCTAACGTTCCTGGATCGATGCCCGTTGTCGTGTTGGCTTCAGCTCCGGTTGTGGCTCCCTCGCAATGATGATGTCAAAACCTCAATCTGACTTGATGCTGGGGTAACTGAAAACAAATCCTTTCATTACAGACTGTTCAAATTCGATGCCTGTTTCCACTACTATCGTGTCTCACACGTTACATTGACCAAGTCTCGTTCAGAGTTTTAACCTGGTACACAATAGTTTCTTCATTACTCTCAATCACTGTTATTTCACCCTTTCACTCGGACAACCTGTCGTTTCTGGATTCCTACTCTGAGCCAATATTAATTCTAGCCTTTCGTCAGTAATACCTTGACCTCACAGAAATATGAAGCTACTAGTTCATCAGTCTCTTACAAGCAGTACCTCATCTCCCCATAGCATATCCTCACAGGTAAAATCTTAAATTCAGCTGAATATTCAAGTTGATTACTTACTTCCTCGCAGGTACAGTCGTACTAGTAGTATGTGCAGCTCGAAGACCAAGCGTTGTTCTCAGTACCAACACGCAGTATGACGACTTGTTCAAGCGGCCTTCCGGTCAAAGAATGAGACTGATATGTCAGGCGGCCTTGTATTTATAATCCAGTTTAGCGTAACCACGCCGCTTGGTCGCGTGCAAGATACGCGCGCCCGCGACTTGCCGTTCTCCCGCGCAACTCCCGCCAAGTACTCCATTTAACCTTTAATTACTCGCGCGGGGTCTTTGAGGCCCCACTCCCTTTTTAAATTGTTATATTTTCCCGAAGTGACTACGTGTGACCTTGACACATGCAATAGCTTCATGTGGTGGGAAGGGGAGCTCAGTTCAGTAGTTGGCTCATTGTTGCCAAGTAAGGTACTCAGTGGAGAGCAGTGACCAGGCCTGAAAGACCCCACGCGAGTAATTACGTATGAAAATAAAGTAAGGTAACTCTTTTCCTATTCTGGCACATATTGCTTGTAACTAACTATTTATTTAGTTTTGATGATGTGAACGTGTAATACACATATTCTGGCGAGCATCTGAACCTCTTGTGATGTCTATGAATTGTTAATGTACAAGAAGTAAGCCTATAACCTACAGTATAAGGAGCTTATACTTTGGCATGAGATGCAGTGCAGCAAATAGAGCGATGTGTTACTGATTTTCTCTCATATTTCCGGGTTACTTCGATTTGTATTTCGCTTTCAGATGAATATGGCTGGAAGGCACAGTCATCAAGTACAGGATATTAACAGTGGCTTTTAGAGGAAGAAGAAGATGATGACGATGTCCCAGTTGCTTCTGATTCTGATGCAGACTGTGAAATATTCACCAATCACAGAGCGGTAATACTGATCTCCAGCATGCATCATGACAGATATAGAAGAGGCTGAGAAGACGAAATCGGAAATAGTTCTGTTTTATAACAGCACAAAAGGTGGTGTAGACACAAATGACAAGTTATGCCAAACTTACAACGTAGCACGACAAACCAACAGATGGACACTCGTTTTCTATCATCTCTTCAATGTGGTTGGTATCAACGCTTTCGTTGTATGGAAATTCAATTACAGCCGCAAGAAAAGCATGCCAAGGAGAGTATTTTTGAAAGAGCTGGTGAAGGAACTCATTAAACCATGGCTGTTGTTGCGTGCTGCTATACCTAGCCAGACAATTCAAGAAAGAGATGCGTGATTTTCCCCAGGTCAAAGGACAGGAAAATAAAAACAAGATGTGAAAAAGCAAGGAACGTGTCTGTGAATCCCACATGAAGAAAATATGTGAGAAGTGCGTGTAATGTGAGAAAAAGAACACTGTCATGAACTTAATGTTACTTTATGTGTAATGATTTCTTGTAAACATGCTTTTTAATGTGGTGCAGTGTTTGCAGTAAAATAAGATGCAATTGTATTGTAATTATAGTATTTTTTCAATGCATACTGTCCCGGAGGCCTTAAAGACCCCACGCGAGTAATAAAGGGGGAAAACTGAGCGCGAGTAACTAAAGGTTAATGAATGCATTTAAGATTGCAGCCCTAATGCATATCAAAATTAAGCAGAAATTATGCAGGTTGCAATTCTTGTCTCAAATCCAATGCAACTCTTCCGTAACCAAAGATATTAATTTAATTTTTTCTTCCCTCCTAATATAAGTTTTGCCGGGATCCAGGGAGCGTCCCCAATCTTCATCAAGAGGCTTGGCTTGGGACATAACTCCCTTTAATGAGGTTCTGGAGATTTCTCATAATGACGCTCTAGCTCACTTCACACAAGAACGCTTCTTCTGGACTCCTTTATGAAATATACTATAAGACAATGGCTTCGTGGGTGGCCTTGTGTAATCCCAATATCCAATACTAAAATCAATACAATTGTCCCATGAACAGTATGGTTCATAGCCCCCGTGAACGACAAAATAAAATTTTGTCAAGAATTTTATTTTCCTAAATGTCGAAATCATATTCTCATTGCAATCATTTATGCGGTCAATTTTCAAAACCTCATGGCACGGGACTATCTTCAGCTACAAACATAATAGCCTCCCTATCCTTCCTAACTTGGTAATAGGCATCAAGCAGAGCTAGAAATCTACGGTGGTTACTCTCTCAGCCTTGACATTCCGTTTCTTCTCGCTGCTCAGATAGCTGTTTATGATGGTTTCCTGAAGAAATCATATTTACTTCTTCTTCTTCTTCTTGTCCTTCACCATTGGGTACCTCTGGTTGCTCTTCTCCGCCGTCCTGTTCATCTTCTTCCGGAATGACAACCTCCTCTCTGGCAATATCTTCGGTGTCTTCCTCCCCAAGTTCTTCTTCCTCTTCTTCGCCTCCTTCTTCTTCTTCTTCTTGATTGTCTAATTGGTATTGGCGTGGTCCGAAAAAGGGCTTACGATTTGCTGAGTTAAAGACCTTAGTCACTGTAGCGTCCAAGCTTTGTACCTTGTATGAGTTATTTTCATTGTTGTTGTTTGCGTCATCAGTCCATAGACTGGTTTGATGCAGCCTTCCATGCCACCCTATCCTGTGCTAACCTTTTCATTTCTACGTAACTATTGCATCCTACATCTGCTCTAATCTGTTTGTCATATTCATACCTTGGTCCACCCCTACCGTTCTTGCCACCTACACTTCCTTAAAAAACCAACTGAACAAGTCCTGGGTGTCTTAAGATGTGTCCTATCATCCTATCTCTTCTTCTCGTCAAATTTAGCCAAATCGATCTCCTCTCACCAATTCGATTCAGTATCTCTTCATTCGTGATTCGATCTATCCATCTCACCTTCAGCATTCTTCTGTAACACCACATTTCAAAAGCTTCTATTCTCTTTCTTTCTGAGCTAGTTATCGTCCATCTTTCACTTCCATACAATATCACGCTCCACACAAAAGTCTTCAAAAACATCTTTCTAATTCCGATATCAATGTTTGAAGAGAGAAAATTTCTTTTCTTAAGAAAGCTCTTCCTTGCTTGTGCTAGTCTGCATTTTATGTCCTCCTTACTTCTGCCGTCGTTGGTTATTTTACTACCCAAGTAACAATATTCATCTACTTCCTTTAAGACTTCGTTTCCTAATCTAATATTTCCTACATCACCTGCCTTCGTTCGACTGCACTCCATTACTTTTGTTTTGGACTTATTTATTTTCATCTTGTACTCCTTACCTAAGACTTCATCCATACCATTCAGCAACTTCTCGAGATCTTCAGCAGTCTCAGATAAAATAACAATATCATCCGCAAATCTCAAGGTTTTGATTTCCTCTCCTTGGACTGTGATTCCCTTTCCAAATTTCTCTTTGATTTCCCTTACTGCCTGTTCTATGTAAACATTGAAAAGGAGAGGGGACAAACTGCAGCCTTGCCTCACTCCTTTCTGGATTGCTGCTTCTTTTTCAAAGCCCTCGATTATTATCACTGCAGACTGATTTTTATACAGGTTGTAGATAATTCTTCGTTCTCGGTATCTGATCCCTATCATCTTCAGAATCATAAATAGCCTGGTCCAATCAACATTATCGAATGCCTTTTCTAGATCTACGAATGCCATGTACGTGGGCTTGTCCTTCTTGATTCGATCCTCTAAGATCAGACGTAAAGTCAGGATTGCTTCACGTGTTCCTACATTTCTTCTGAAGCCAAATTGATCTTCCCCCAACTCAGCTTCAACTTGTTTTTCCATTCTTCTGTAAATAATACGTGTTAAAATTTTGCAGGCATGAGATACTAAACTAATAGTGCGGTAGTTTTCACACCTGTCAGCACCGGCTTTCTTGGGAATAGGTATAACAACATTCTGCCGAAAATCGGATGGGACTTCTCCTGTCCCGTACATCTTCCACACTAAATGAAATAACCTTACCATGCTGGTTTCTCCTAAGGCGGTCAGTAATTCAGAGGGAATATCATCAATTCCAGGTGCTTTGTTCCTATTTAGGTCACTCACAGCTCTGTCAAACTCTGACCTCAAAATTCGGTCTCCCATTTCATCAGCATCAACAGCCCCTTCATGTTCCAGAACGAAATTATCTACATCGTTACAATGATACAACTGTTGGATATGCTCCTGCCATCTTTCTGCTTTGTCTTCTTTCCCTAGAAGTGGCTTTCCATCTGAGCTCTTAATATTCATGCACCTAGATTTCCTTTCTCCAAAGGTTTCCTTGATTTTCCTGTATGCAGCATCTACCTTTCCCAGGACCATACAGCCTTCGACATCCTTGCACTTCTCCTTCAGCCATTCTTCCTTAGCTACCTTGCACTTTCTATCCAGTTCATTCTTTAATCGCCTATATTCTTTTCTGCCCTCTTCATTTCTAGCATTCTTGTATTTTCGTCGTTCATCAATCAGGTCTAGTATCTCCTGAGTTATCCACTGATTCTTAGTTGATCTTTTCTTCCTTCCTAACATTTCTTCAGCAGCCCTACTGACTTCATTTTTCATGACTCTCCACTCTTCCTCTACTGTGTTTCCTTCGGCCTTTTCATTTAGTCCTTGTGCAACATGTTCCTTGAAACAATCCATCACACTCTTTTCTTTCAACTTGTCTAGATCCCATCTTTTTGCATTCTTTCCTTTCTTCAATTTCTTCAACTTCAGATGGCATTTCATGACCAACAAGTTGTGGTCAGAGTCCACGTCTGCTCCTGGGAAAGTTTTGCAATCCAACACCTGGTTTCTGAATCTCTGCCTAATCATAATGAAGTCTATTTGATACCTTCCAGTGTCTCCAGGTCTCGTCCACGTATACAGCCGTCGTTTGTGGTGTTTGAACCAAGTATTGGCGAGGACTAAATTATGGTCAGTGCAGAATTCAACCAGCCGACTTCCTCTTTCGTTCCGTTGTCCCAATCCAAATTCTCCTACTGTGCTACCTTCTCTTCCTTGGCCTACCACTGCGTTCCAGTCTCCCATCACAATTAGATTCTCGTCACCTTTTACATATTGTATTAAATCTTCTGTCTCCTCATATATTCTTTCAATTTCTTCATCATCCGCTGAACTAGTAGGCATATAGACCTGCACTATTGTGGTGGGCATTGGTTTGGTGTCTATCTTGGCGACAATAATTCTTTCACTATGCTGGTCGCAGTAGCTTATCCGCTGCCCTATTTTCTTATTCATTATTAAACCAACTCCTGCATTTCCCCTGTTTGATTTCGTGTTGATAATTCGGTAGTCGTCTGACCAAAAATCCTGTTCTTCCTGCCAACGTACTTCACTTATACCAATTACATCTAACTTTAGCCTATCCATCTCCCTTTTCAGATTCTCTAACCTACCACAACGATTCAAACTTCTAACATTCCATGCTCCGACTGGCAGAATGTCAGTATCCATCTTCCTGATGATCGCCCCCTCTCGTGTAGTCCCCACCCGGAGATCCGAATGGGGGACTAGTTTACCTCCGGAATATTTTACCCGGGAGGAAGCCATCATCAGTACATCATTCATACAGAGAGAGCTGCATGTCCTCGGGAGGTGGTTACGGCTGTAGTTTCCCGTTGCTTTCAGCCGTGTAGCAGTATCAACACAGCTAAGCCATGTTGAGTATTATTACAAGGCCGTATCAGTCAATCATCTAGACTGCCGCCCTTGCAACTACCGAAAGGCTGCTACCCCCCTTTCGATGAACCATTCGTTAGTCTGGTCTCTCAACAGATACCCATCCGATATGGTTGCACCTGCGGCTCGGCTATCTGCATCATTGGGACACGCAAGCCTCCCCACCGCGGCAAGGTCACATGGTTCGTAGAGGAGGGTTATTTTCATAACTATGAATTATTCTATACGGTCCAGTATATAGCTCAGCAAACTTGTGGTAGTATCTCTCTGTAGGGTTGGAGACAGTGGGTGTCTTAACTAAAACCAACTCGCCCACTTGTAGGGGTCTATGAAACCTCTTGTTCCTTGTTCTTCGCAGCCGTTTTCCAGCCTGTGCTTTTAAGTGTTCCGCAACGTTACTAACACATATCTCTCGAGCTAGTTGAGGATCCCTAGGGCAAGGAATTACATTTTCCCAAGGACGTTTAGGCAGCTCATTATTGTGAATCCATGCCGGAATCATACCGGTCGATTCGTGTCTGGTTGTGTTAATACACTCTGTAATAATGGGCACTACAGTGTTCCACTTATAATGTTCTCTTGGGCAGTATATCCGACAATACTTGGATATCTCCCTCATGACACGTTCACTCGGGTTAGCTTGCGGATGTCTTATACTGGATAAGACATGCTTAATACCTAGTCTTTCTAGTTCACGCTTAAACCCTGCAGCAGTGAACTGGCTCCCATGAATTCTTAAGATGCTCTCAGGCTTACCCATAATGGGTATTATCTTCTTTTTGATCTGCGATAGTGTCGATCGAGTATTCGCCTTCTGAATAGGGCATAATGTGACAAATTTACTGAACACATCCATACAGACAAGGATGTACTTTAAGCCCCTAGTAGCAGAGGGTAAGGGACCGAAGAAGTCTATTGCATATACACTGACTGACAGTGACAATGCAACACCAACGAGGAGTGGTTCGAAAGGGATGAAAGTTGGGGAAAAAACAGAGACGGCGCAGACGAATAATTGATGTTTATTTCAAACCGATATGCAGGTTACACAATGCGCAGGGCATCGACTCAGTAGGGTGTAGGACCACCGCGAGCGGCGATGCACGCAGAAACACGTCGAGGTACAGAGTCAATAAGAGTGCGGATGGTGTCCTGAGGGATGGTTCTCCATTCTCTGTCAACCATTTGCCACAGTTGGTCGTCCGTACGAGGCTGGGGCAGAGTTTGCAAACGGCGTCCAATGAGATCCCACACGTGTTCGATTGGTGAGAGATCCGGAGAGTACGCTGGCCACGGAAGCATCTGTACACCTCGTAGAGCCTGTTGGGAGATGCGAGCAGTGTGTGGGCGGGCATTATCCTGCTGAAACAGGGCATTGGGCAGCCCCTGGAGGTACGGGAGTGCCACCGGCCGCAGCACATGCTGCACGTAGCGGTGGGCATTTAACGTGCCTTGAATACGCACTAGAGGTGACGTGGAATCATACGCAATAGCGCCCCAAACCATGATGCCGCGTTGTCTAGCGGTAGGGCGCTCCACAGTTACTGCCGGATTTGACCTTTCTCCACGCCGACGCCACACTCGTCTGCGGTGACTATCACTGACAGAACAGAAGCGTGACTCATCGGAGAACACGACGTTCCGCCATTCCCTCATCCAAGTCGCTCTAGCCCGGCACCATGCCAGGCGTGCACGTCTATGCTGTGGAGTCAATGGTAGTCTTCTGAGCGGACGCCGGGAGTGCAGGCCTCCTTCAACCAATCGACGGGAAATTGTTCTGGTCGATATTGGAACAGCCAGGGTGTCTTGCACATGCTGAAGAATGGCGGTTGACGTGGCGTGCGGGGCTGCCACCGCTTGGCGGCGGATGCGCCGATCCTCGCGTGCTGACGTCACTCGGGCTGCGCCTGGACCCTTCGCACGTGCCACATGTCCCTGCGCCAACCATCTTCGCCACAGGCGCTGCACCGTGGACACATCCCTATGGGTATCGGCTGCGATTTGACGAAGCGACCAACCTGCCCTTCTCAGCCCGATCACCATACCCCTCGTAAAGTCGTCTGTCTGCTGGAAATGCCTCCGTTGACGGCGGCCTGGCATTCTTAGCTATACACGTGTCCTGTGGCACACGACAACACGTTCTACAATGACTGTCGGCTGAGAAATCACGGTACGAAGTGGGCCATTCGCCAACGCCGTGTCCCATTTATCGTTCGCTACGTGAGCAGCACAGCGGCGCATTTCACATCATGAGCATACCTCAGTGACGTCAGTCTACCCTGCAATTGGCATAAAGTTCTGACCACTCCTTCTTGGTGTTGCATTTGCTCTGTCAGTCAGTGTAATTTACGTGGTCCCGTAGGTATCAGTGGTCGTGGCGGTTGCTTCAGAAGGTACGGATTTGGTTTCACCCTCTGACAGATGTCACAGGTACGCAGGATTTTCTGTACCATCGTCCTCATTTTAAGCCACACGAAAGTTTCCTGCAGTATTGTTACCACTTTATCAATTCCTGAATGTCCTGTAGAGTGATGAGCTATCCACACCAAGTCAATCTGTAATCGCGGAGGTACAACAATTCTAAATTTCGTATGATTCTCATCCACAAATTTATGTAATATATTATCGAAGTAATGATAATTTTCCGCTTTGCGCTCCGCTTCAGCATACTGTGGATTCCCGGGTTGGAGTTCTTTCCGAAAGTACTGGATCAGCCGTCCGGTCTCTGGGTAATTTGCCTGTTCCTCATGAATATTCCGAAGTCTCTCCAGTATATTCTGATCCTCTTGGTCTAACATAGTTAAGTGTATTGTAAGCTCCTCCGGATTAGGATTTCTGCTCAACGCGTCAGCTAGTACGTTCAATTTCCCTGGGCAATGTTCTATCGTGAGGTCGAACTGCTGGACGTAAAGTGCCCATCTACTGACCCGTGCATTAGCCATGTCCGTCTTAAGAATGAAGGTAAGTGCTTTGTGATCTGTTCTAATCACTACTGGGAACCCGTATACATACTTTCTCCAGTGTGCCAAGGCAGTCACTATGGCTAACATCTCTAACTCGGTGGTAGTGTATTTCAACTCGTGTCCTCGTAATTTTCTACTCATGAAAGCCAAATAGGATATTTTATGCTCCCTCTCGGGTGTTTCCTGGTAAAGCACTGCTCCGACTCCTACTGCAGAAGCGTCCGTCTGTATTATGAACTTCCTATCGAAGCTAGGGTATCCCAATTTTACGGAATTTTCTAAAAGTACTTTAGTGTTTACGAAAGCTTTTTCTTGCTCTTCTCCCCATTTCCATCTGTTATTGGTCTTTAACATGTCTTGAAGTGGCGCCACGGTATCCGTGTAACCGGGACTATGATTGGAGAAAAAGTTCGTTAGGCCCAAGAACTGCCTAACGTGTTTAATCTTGATTGGCCTAGGAAAATTCTGTATTGCTGCAATTTTAGCTGGGTTAGGCCGAATGCCTTGACCGTCGACAACATGTCCCAGGAACAGTACCCTGCGCTGACAGAAGTGTGATTTCTCAAAATTAACCTTGAAATTGCATCGCTCGAGGTCCTGAAAGAGTAAATTAAATTTTTCCAGGTGTTCATCTAGGGTTTTAGTGCAGATTAAAATATCGTCGATATACCGAATCGTAAACTCTTTTACCTCGGGACTGAGGTTCGATTCCAGTGCCCGTATCAAAGCGGCACAACTTGAGGCCAGGCCAAATGGAAGACGTAGGAAAATATACGTCTGATTATCAAATAAAAATCCGGTTAGCATATTTGTACTTGGATCCAAGACGATATGGTGAAAGCTTGAGGTCATGTCTACCGTGCTGAAGAATTCCATATCTCCGAACTTCTTAAGAATGTCTTTCAGGTTTGGAGGTCTCTCATACTCGGGGACTAGGCGTTGGTTCAAAGATCGTGCGTCTAGGCACACGCGCACAGTTCCATTTGCTTTTGGCACTGCATATAACGGGTTTAAAAGCGGACTCAGGGACTTGGCGATTATCCCGTTCCTCTCCATGTCTTCGATTACCTCCCGGACCTGGGGTAGCATCTTCTCTGGAATCGGATATGGTCTCTGCTTGAAAGGCTCCCAGTTATTTACACATAATTTGTATTGGTAATTCGGGATCTTTCCAGGCCTCGAACCAAAGACCGTCTCATGCCTCTTCAATAACTCCTGCAGCCGCCCCTTGTCTTCCGGACTAATCTTCGCCTCTTCGATTTTACTCGGCA
This sequence comes from Anabrus simplex, assembly GCF_040414725.1. NCBI lineage: Eukaryota > Metazoa > Arthropoda > Insecta > Orthoptera > Tettigoniidae > Anabrus > Anabrus simplex. Next base: position 40,110,377 of record NC_090266.1, on the reverse strand, counting down.
ACAGATCCAAAAAATTTTCTCTCTCTCGTTGTTCTTCCAATTCGGATACCATAATTTCAAACTCCGGAATTATTTCTTCGTGACCCTGTAGCCACCCTTCTGAATCAAGTTCTTCCGTCTGCATGTCCATTGTCCAAATACGTTCACCGGGTTGGTAATCCTGGTTCTTGTTTAACTCTATTCGTTCCTGGTTACCATTTAATTTTAACAGGATAGAGTTTGTACCCATGTCAATAACAGCTTCGTATTCTCTTAAGAAATCGGCTCCTAATATAAGATTTTATTCCATTTTATGAAGCACAATACATGGATGGGACACCAGTAAGTCTCCAATCTGGATGTCAAGTAATACCTGCTCCTTACAGGACGTTACTTTGTCTGGTATAATACCCTTAATTTTGACTTTTGAAATTGGTATGGACGGGATACGAACTCTGCTTTGAATTTCCGAAGCTAAGGCTTGTGATACCACACTGACCGTGGCTCCTGTATCAGCCAGAGAGCATACGTTTAAACCGTGAATTCTCGTATAAATTACAGGTAATTCTTTCGGTCGGGGCAAGTTACTTTTAATAGGATCCTCTAGTAGATCATCTGGAGTGATAACCCAATTATGAATAGCTACAGTCATCCAACCGGCATCCTCGCGAAATATTCTATCTCCTCGCACTAAATTTCTCGTTTTTTTTTATCCTCCCTCTCGATCTCAGGGAAACTGGGTGCATTTGGGTTGAGACTCTTCTGCCTGGCTCCGTTGTGAAATTCTTGGTAAGCTAAGCTCGTAGCTCCAGGAGAGTTGGCAGCACTGTGAGTTCATATTGCTTCCTGCCATGTGTCACGTGTTGATACATCCCCCGATTCTCTTACTCTTGAGTGGTAGGCGCCCTCTTGTCTCTCACCATTTCTCGGGCGCAGTGAACTCTCCCTAGGCCTGTTATATCTCGCTCGGTTCCCATTCCACCGCTGGCTGTTACTTCTGGGGTTGTAACGAACATCGTCTCGTCTCCAGTACGGCCGGTCATTCCTCCGCTGTTCAAATGAATTCCTTCGGCGTTCTTGTCCTCTCCATCGGTCCGGTTCCTCCTGCCATGTGCTCCATCTTCGAGGTCGCCAGTTCGTATCTCCTCTGGGTTTAGGATTTTCTTCATCTCGTTCCCTCAGGGTAGGCGTTTAAGTGCCGGAATTTTGACACTCCTTGTGGCTTCTTTCTCCCATCTGCACTTCCGCCTGAACATTCATATTATGGACAGTCTCTATGGCCCGTATACGTGGCTGATGCAGTGCAGACGTCTGGTCCCAGAGCCTAAGCATTTCTTCCGCGGCCACCGCCGTCGTAACATTTGCCGCGATTAGAGCTCTTTGTACCTCTACAGGCAACTGTCTAATAATGGTCGTGACGATTTCCACTTCTTCGGGCTGATGATCTAGCTCTTGCAAACGTAAGTATTGGGAAATAAAGAACTCGCTTAGTCTTGTGGGAGTACTATTGGCATATCTACGAGCGTAGAGCTCCATTCTAAGCGCCAGCTGATGCCCTTGATTCCAGAATTTATTCAGGAATGCGCGTTTAAACTCATCATAATTCTTAAATGATTGCCCAAACGCCTTGAACCAGGCTCCAGCAATCCCTCCAGGATACTTTTCTGCCGTGCGTAGTCTGCGCTCTGGTGGTATCTGGCATTCGTCCATGTATGTCTCTAACTCTTTAAGGAATGAACGGGGCGTGACCTCTCCATTTCCCTCGAATTTCTTGGGTTTCTCCTCGGGTGCCCTAATCCAATGATAACCCGGTAAAACACTGTCCTGACTGAATAGGGTTGAATTTCCTATTCTTGGCTTAGCCCTAAATGATTCTCCTAGTATCTCATGTCCTTCATCCTGACTTTCATTCAGGCTGTCATCTCCATACTGGCGTTCTATCGGGCTGTGAGTCCTACTCAGCTTCCGCTTCTTTACTCCGTTTTCCTCCTCAATTCTTAATTGGTCCAACTTATCACGCATATTCTCCATTTCATGCTCTAACCCTTGTATTCGCTTCTCAGTTGTCCGTTGTTCCTGCTCTCGGCACTTCTTCAAACCCTGGACCTCAGCGCTGACTTCCTTCCTAGTCTGTTGTAAACCCAGTTCTAGTCCAGCAATCTTAGCCTTATTTTTTTCGGTCGTCTTCTCATATTTTTCTACTACTTCTTGAGTCCTAGCCTCTAGTTTCTCTTCTATTCTTATTAGCTCTTCTTGAGTATGGTCCATACGAACTACTACTGCCACCAGGTTTTCTCTAAATGTTCCTAGTTCGGACTGGGTCTCTTTATCTTTTTCTTCCATACGCTGTTCTATTCCCTCGATACTGTTCTTTACTTCCCGAATTTGCTTCTCTACCGTTCTGTCCGATTCTTCAACCTGTTGACTCAACTTTTCGGTCGTGGTGACACAGCACAGCCTTACATTCTCTATTTTCGCATCTAATTCTGCTATGGTTTCCCTAGTCGCTTCATTTTCAGAGGCCAATTGCTCCAAACGAATGCTAGTGTGTTCCTTTAGCTCAGTTATTTGGTTAGCTACCCGTGTTTCTGTGAGTACTAATTGTTCGGTCACCTTTTCTTTGCACTCCGCGAATTTTTCCGTGACTTTCTCGGTCATGGTTTGTGTAACCTTTTCTTCGGACTCCGCGAATTTTTCCGTAAGTTGCTCGGTTAAGTGTTCTTAGTGTCCTGTCACTTGTTCAGAGTTCCTAATTTCCTGTTCTTTAAAGTTTCTACTGACTTGCTCGTTCAAACGTTCACCGTTCCTATCCGCTTGTCCTTTAACCTCTCCTAGTTCCTTTTTAAGCGCCACAAGCTGTTCATTTAATAGCTCCTTTAGCTGATCGCTCAGGTGCCTCAGCACCTCACCCATGTCTACCGACATTCAACTCACTCGTCATAATGTACGGCGGGAAACCCGCTCCGTATGTCAACGATTAAATTTCAACTACTATCAATTTCCCTCAATTCTAATTTATCAAAATGTTCCTAACTGCTAAACTCTCGAACTTCCACAGCCTCAGTAGGCTACCTCACTATAACATCATGTCATTCAAACATAGGGTAACCGTCAGCACAACATTACGATACAAAATATATACAACACAAACACAAAATTCTCCAACACATGTCATAAAAACAGCAAAAACTACAACATGCAAAAATCAAAGCTACATGATTATACGCCTGTGAAACACAACACCCTGCAGGTCAAATCCCCACACGAATATCATCCATCACTTCATGGTAACCACAAAATCAGCACAGCCTCGCTAATCACCATCAACTGCAATATCCATATTCTAATGGTACGACCAAGGGACATATAAATCACTGAAATACCCCTCTGAACTGGCAGTCATATAAACCTCACAAGTCTCAACAAAATACTCCGAATACATCACAAAGCTAACAGTACAGATCAAAGACCAAACTTGGTATACCTGCACTACACATAATTGAATGCAGCTGCCCTAACATATGCCTGAAATCAAGCCTTGCACGACCTTTATTTACCGAAATATCAGGTCCTGCTTTTATAGACACAAGTTACGACCTATAGCCCTATTCTATGGGGAAAATCAGCAAAATACAACTTGGCTGTGTGAGCTCGTTTACACAACTATCAAGCATCACCTGACGGCATAATAAAACAAGCTGTATGACCCTCATTACTGCAATATCGGGTCCTCAGTTAGCCACACCAAGTTCACAATGTTGACAATGGCGCTATGGTCCCTTTTACTGAAATATCGGGCCATTCGTTAATCTGCGTCCTTAATACTATGGCGCTATGGTTAGCCCTCATTTACAGACATATCGAGCCCCACAGTTGCTTAGGCGCCATAAATACTATGGCGCTATGGCATAATGGGCCCCTTTTTACAAATTTAACGAGCTCCACGAGAATTGGGCGCCATAAATACTATGTGCCCTACTGGACTCTAAAGTTCCGGCCAGGCGAAAGCCGGTCTCGAACCCAGAGTACAGTAGTGAAAGAACTCTCACAGACGTGAGCTGGTGCACATAGTCTTACCTGAACACATTCCTCTTCACTCAGCCGGATAAGAGCGCTCTTCTCAGGGATAACATGGGGATAACGGGGCAACATAAAGGTAAAACACTAGGACATGTGCCTACTCAGGTAAGAATTCGCTAAATTAAAATAAAATAAAATATCTAACAGAAAACATCGCTGCATTCAAAGTATAACAAATAGGGATTTATTACATAAAATTGAATTATTTACAAATATAATAGCTTTTAAAATGCTTGGGTCAAGATAATGCTGAGCCGATGACAACCAGTTCACTGCCTTCACGAAAACAGCTGTGCTGTAACAAGCATGTTACAATAGTGTAAGTAACGAACTCTAGAAAGACGGATATCTGCTGAAATACACATCAAACAGTGATTCCCATAAAATTTACTATGCCTAGTACCGTCGAACCCCGGTGCTAACAAATCTCAACCCAGAATGTACAATGACCTGACTCGGTCACGAACCCTAGTCCCATGACAAGTAAGGCGTAAAAGAATCATATGCAAACTATATAAAAAGGACGCAACCAACATATCCACGGGTGTCAATATCAAACGGGCCAGTGTTAAAAATTAACGTAGAACAAATAGGACATAAAAAAAGATCTCTTCCTGCTTTCAAAACATCAGGATCCTGCTCCCCTTCGCACACTTGACAAGCTGCAGACGGCAAAAACCAATTCTCAAGACTGTGACGTCAGGCACAGCACCCTCACCCCTGCAACCACTTCACCAGCGACAGTCCACCTAATTGATGAGCTCAGCTGACTGCCAGCAAAAACATCTCGCCTCTCAAAATACCTCACGTAACCTGGCTGCTAAAAGTACTCTTTTAAATACACCTGGGCGATTTGCCCTCGTCTCAATATCACCAGCAATATCGCAAATCTTACTTCCGCCTCTCACGGGCTCAACCTTGGGGCTACAAAACACTAATCATTAAGCGATAGTCACATGGCCATACTAGGCATCTCCAATACATCCAATATACTCTCAACTGTGCTGGACTCTCTCATATCAATCGCAAATCTTACTTCTGCCTCTCATGGGCTCATATCTCTCAAATATTCGGACTCGCTCGCTCTATCAGTGAAGCTGGGTGAATTACGGGTTCCATCCTGGTCTCAACTATACGTATCTACGTCTGCAGAAACAAATGCCTAAATGCGATATAATAAAAAGTGCCTGTCTGTTAGACTAACCTACTATGACCAAAGGAGTTCGATCAGACCCATAAAAATCACACGTACGTAAAAATAATACAATCGAAATGAAATATAAACACGCTAACAAGGAATCTACAAAATATCATCTACCCTAATGTACGGGGTTCGAGCTTGAGGCCTAGCTCATTCTTACCAAGAAAATTTCCTACCATAACTAATCTGTTGACTGACGGCCCCCATATTCCTATTTAAATTTAAATGACATGCTTGAAACAGAATTGGAAAGCTCTGACCTTATGTTATCGATGACATGACGAAGCGGCCCTCCCTGTGGACCACTGAATTTACCACATCATGATAGACTGCGGCGCTTGCATCAGATACTGTTGACCACTTGGAGACATTCTTTCTTGTGGGGCTCCTTCGTACAGCTCCCTAGGTTGGAAGATGTCCCCTTCGACGTCGCGCTGATCAGGTGCTCCTAACGTTCCTGGATCGATGCCCGTTGACGTGTTGGCTTCAGCTCCGGTTGTGGCTCCCTCGCAATGATGATGTCAAAAACTCGTTCTGACTTGATGCTGGGGTAACTGAAAACAAATCCTTTCATTACAGACTGTTCAAATTCGATGCCTGTTTCCACTACTATCGTGTCTCACACGTTACATTGACCAAGTCTCGTTCAGAGTTTTAACCTGGTACACAATAGTTTCTTCATTACTCTCAGTCACTGTTATTTCACCCTTTCACTCGGACAACATGTCGTTTCTGAATTATTACCCTGAGCCAATATTAATTCTAGCATTTCGTCAGTAATACCTTGACCTCACAGAAATATGAAGCTACTAGTTCATCAGTCTCTTACAAGCAGTACCTCATCTCCCCATAGCATATCCTCACAGGTAAAATCTTAAATTCAGCTGAATATTCAAGTTGATTACTTACTTCCTCGCAGGTACAGTCGTACTAGTAGTATGTGCAGCTCGAAGACCAAGCGTTGTTCTCAGTACCAACACGCAGTATGACGACTTGTTCAAGCGGCCTTCCGGTCAAAGAATGAGACTGATATGTCAGGCGGCCTTGTATTTATAATCCAGTTTAGCGTAACCACGCCGCTTGGTCGCGTGCAAGATACGCGCGCCCGCGACTTGCCGTTCTCCCGCTCAACTCCCGCCAAGTACTCCATTTAATGAATGCATTTAAGATTGCAGCCCTAATGCATATCAAAATTAAGCAGAAATTATGCAGGTTGCAATTCTTGTCTCAAATCCAATGCAACTCTTCCGTAACCAAAGATATTAATTTAATTCTTTCTTCCCTCCTAATATAAGTTTTGCCGGGATCCAGGGAGCGTCCCCAATCTTCATCAAGAGGCTTGGCTTGGGACATAACTCCCTTTAATGAGGTTCTGGAGATTTCTCGTAATGACGCTCTAGCTCACTTCACACAAGAACGCTTCTTCTGGACTCCTTTATGAAATATACTATAAGACAATGGCTTCGTGGGTGGCCTTGTGTAATCCCAATATCCAATACTAAAATCAATACAATTGTCCCATGAACAGTATGGTTCAATATAAATAAAACATGAAAAATTCAGAAATAAATACCTTTACATTTAAAACCTTTATAGAACATAAGGTATAAATTCACAAGTCTACATTCTTCAACATAACAAGAAACAACAGTTTTAGCCTCATTCAGACTCACATGAAACTGGACATGATGATAAGAAGACGTTAACAGCAGACTTTGAGTCCTATTCCAGACTTAGCGTTCCTAATGTCATTGGGGAGTTGATTGCACAAGCTCGCGGTGGTGACGTTGAACGATCTATTTTCTGTTGTGGTTCGATGTACAGGTATTTTGGTTTTGGATCATTCGATATTCGAGGGAATGTTACAGCATGTGACCTAAACTGCCCTTAAGCTGAAAAACCTGAAGAGAAATCTTTAAACCTATTTCACTTCACTTATATGAACAAAGACCGAATCTGAGGGTGTTTTAGGTTTTAAAATGTTAAGTAGCCTCGTTTATGAATTCCTTACTGCGGTTTTTGGAATATATTTCATACGTATTGCACAGTGAAATTCAGTTGAAAATTTATCTTATTGATTTGTTGAATGAGTTTAATGATAGGAGCTCCGATGTGTGATAGAAAGTACCCCAAGACAGTTTTTCCACTACACTTTCTATAAATGAGAAGGAAAAATGCGACTGAAGTACAACTGAGGCCCCATTCGGTATTTCCTGGAAGGGATGAGCGAGTCCGGCTGGATTACTCTCGGCTGGCCTCTCCATCCATTGTGCTTTACGTCTGGCGTCTCCCTGGAACTTTTGGAAGGCGAAACTAAAACTTTCCCGTTGTGGCCGCACCCCGAAGATACTACAAGTTACTCGCCAGTTGTATAAAGGCAGGCTCACAGTGAACAAGTAGTAGTGTTGAGTTAAGTTGTTGTCTTGCCGAGTTGAACAGTTCAGTGCGTAGAGCAGTCACGTGAGTTTTCGGCCTTGTCTGGAGTCGAGCCAAGTGCACGGCAGTCGTGGATTGTGATAGTCAACTACGTGTGTTCGAACCTCACAGAATGGAGCTACTGTGTGAAGTGACGGTGGTGCGTGTGAACAGAAGTGAAAGCTGTCAATCAAAATTACGAGGGATCATCGTTCCAGATAAAGACTGCCAGCTGGAGATCCGCTGTGAAAACAAAAGACATCTGCGAATTAGTGAAGCATTGCCATTCGTTGTCGAGTATAAGCGTGTGTGTTTGTGTACTAATTAGGCCATTCTCAGTTAACTCGGGAGTAGTAACACGGGGTGCTGTCTGACCCCAACAGTGAAATCTCTAACTACAACGCCTGTTCTGCTAATACTTTGTCTACCTTCGTTCACACGCTAACCTAACAAGTTCCTGCATGCATCTTCAGTGTTCTATGTCTGAGAGACAGAAAACGACCAGTTAAATCCCAGAGTCTGTTTACATTTTATTTACCGTCATCCATCGAAGAGAGTTTTATTTTTAAAAAGTACCTCATAACTCTTTCTTCAGCCATGTGGTAATGCATAATAGTCCTAATTTTAATACCATCCTTTCTGTCACATTTATTTCTAACTACGACAAAAACAGCTTCGTGATCACTAACACCATCCCTCACTTCGGTTTCTCTATAGAGCTCACCTGGTTTCACCAGCACCACATCCAGAATATTCATCCCTCTACTTGGTTCCATCACTTTCTGAATCAGCTGCCCTCCCTTATGACTTATTGCCATTTATTGTTCATGCTGTCGTTTACATTACCTCCCCAATCGACATTTGGTGAATTGAGACCACTCGCTACATTCCTTTCCATATCGTTTACCACATAGCTGATAATCGTATCAAATAATTCTAAATCAGCGTCAGCGCTGCCCATTCCAGGTCTATACCCTCCTAAGTCATCAAGTTGCCTATTATATTTAGAGGTGAACCTTACACCTAGAATCTCAAGTTTGTTATCTTTAACTTTTTCGTAGTTTACAAATTCTTCTTTCACCAGAATGAATATTCCTCCTCCTACCGTTCCTGTCCTATCTCTACGATACACACTCCAGTTCCGTGTGAGTATTTTTGTATCTATTATAAAATTTCTCAGCCATGATTCAACTCCTTTTATAATATCTGGTAAGTATATATCTGTTAAATTACTTAATTCTATTCTCTTATTTACAATACTTATACTGTTGAGCACTAACTTTTTAATGTCATCCCTACTTGAATTCCAGTTCCCTGTACCTTTATCACAGCTCGCTAGGCCACCCCGTTTCCCTGAATGTCCTTCCTTACAAACCCTCTAAACAAATTTCCTAACTTATATGTATCACTGCGTTTTAAATGGAGGCCATCTGAGCGCAGTTCCCTATTTTCTATCCACCCATTAAGTTCTAGAAATCTCACTCCAAGTTTCCCACATACCCACTTCATAGTTTAATTTAAATACCCAATCACCTTCCAGTCACTATCCCTCCTGCAGAATTTTCCACTGAAAACTATCTCCTATGCTTAAACTTCACCCGTGCTGCATTTACCAGATCCCACACATCCCCAGCTATGTTGGTACAAATACTTGCTTATCTTACGTTATTAGTACCAACGTGAAACACTACCACCTTCTACTTTCCCTCCTCCTTCCCTTCAACTTTCGTCAACATCTGCCTTAACGTAAATTCCTGGTTAACACTGTACCTTGGTTCCCTTTTCCTCCACTCACTTTCCCCACTTGTCTAACAATGGAATCCGCCATGACCAGAGCCTCAAACCTACCCATCTCATTTGGTCCCCTCCCCTCCTGGTGAGCCCTACCTTTCCTGACAGATGCAGAAGCTATTTCCTTCTCCCTTTTCTCCCTTCCATAATTAAACTTTGTTCATGGTTTGCGGTTATAGTACTTCGCTATTTGAACAGAATTTTAACAGAACAAAGAACAATTTCATTCCCTACCCGGTAAGCAGTGCTAAAAGTAGTAGTATAAGTAAGGGATTCGGCATCCTCCTCCTCCTACGGCCCTCCTCAGAGGCCTCCTCCTCCTCCTCACGTTCTGGAAATTTGAATTTTGGTGCGAGATTTGAATTGGTAAACAATTCCACGTGCTTATTTGACAACCACGTGCTTTCTCACAGCTGTCATCGCCATCTTGCATCGCTAACCTTAGTGTGCTGCCCTCTTTACTGCACTACCTGTGAAATGTGGTGTTGGTAATTTCCACGTGTTTTTTGACAGCGGCCACCTTTAATCAACAGAGCATCGTGCTGGTATATTTATGGCACTAAACCTCATCGTGGTGGCGGGCAATTTGAAAAATTTCACGTAATTTTTGACAGCTGCCATCCGCCATCTTGCATCGCTAACCTTAGTGCTGCCCTCTTTATGGTACTAAACCTAATCGTGGTGGTGATAGGTAATTTAAAATCCACGCGCTTTTTGACAGCTGTCAGCAGCCATCTTGCATTGCTAACCTTAGTGCTGCCCTCTTTACGGCACTACATTTGAAATGTGGTGGCGGCAATTTCCACGTGCTTTACAAACCCACGTACTTTTGTGACAGCGGCCATCTTTAATCAACAGAGCATCGTGCTGCCATCTTTAGCTACTACCTTTGACATGTGGTAGAGAGCAATTTGAAAAATTCCACGTGCTCCTGTTTGTAAACAAACCTACGTGCTTTTTGACAGCTGCCATCTTTAATCAAGAGAGCACCGTGTAGCCATCATTACGGCTAATACCTTAAGTACGTGGTAGCGGGCAATTTGAAAACATTACGTTAGCTGTCATTATTAAACCGTAAAACTTTAGTGGATTCGCAACCTAACCTCTCATCTACCATCTTGAAGGAGACTATCCTTAGTTTACGACACGAAGCCCTTTCCGACGCTAATTACACAAGATAGCGCTTAGAGGCTACAACACAAGATGGCAGCGACTGTTATAGCCTCCTCCTCCTCCTCTACCTCCTCCTCTGTCAAGACATAGCTTTATCGAGCATGCATCGCCAATGCATGAGTGTGCAGCGATAACATTATTGTGCATGTTTAGACTTGCGGATTACAAAAGAAGTGATTGAAACATAACAAGACTAGAATCGAACATTACTAGATATTGTTAACTTCAACATGTGATCAGAACATTGATCGATGTGTTCAGAACACTAAATAAGAGATGAGGACTAGAATAGGACACGATACTTGATACAACATGTGTTTAGAACATGTCAGGGATTACCTTTGTTCTAAGAAAATTATATTACAAAACAAGTGATTGAAACTTAACGAGACTAGAATCGAACACTGTACTCGATGTCGTTAACTTCAACATGTGATCAGAACATTGATGAATAAGTTCAGAACACTAAATAAGTGAACATGACTAGAATAGAACACGATACACGATACAACATGCCTGGGGATACCTTTGTTCTAAGAGAAAAATAATAAGACTAGAATTCTGAACAGCTTGCGCAAGATAGCGGCTGTTATAAGCTCCTTTTCCTTTACCTTCTCTGTCAAGGCATAGCTCTATCGAACATACAACGCGATCGTATGCATAAGGCAGTGCACACATCGCGTAGCTGGAGCGATGCATGTTTAGACTTGAACACATACGGCTGTTTAAAACATATTACAACTAGAATCGCATACTATATATCGTTGTTGTAGAACACTGCATTGCAAGTCTAGAATCAAACACTGTTTAGAAAAAATCCTTCTCAACATACTTACCAAGCTGCTCTTCCTCCTCCTCTGTTAAGGCACATCTCTATCGAACATGCATTGCAAAAGCAAGAGTGTGCACGTGCTGCAGCAATGACGTTGTTACGCATGTTTAGACTTGAACACATACTGCTGTTCAAAACATATAACTAGAATCACATACAATAGTTCGATGTTCATAACACTGCATTGCAAGATTAGAATCAAACACTATTCAGAAAAAATAACTCTCTTCTCAACATACTTACTAAGCTGCTCTTCTAAGACGATGACATACTTACGAATCTGCTGAACACTTTCTTTATTAACATACTTACTCTTCTTCTTCTTCTTCGAGTGATGAACATAACTTTTAAGAGGAAGGAGCGGGAGGAGGAGGAAGAGAAGGTAATACCTAAACTAAAATAAAATAATATGTCAATTCTACATTATTTATTTACATCTTGTACGTACAAGTTTTATCTTCAATCATTTTACCGTAGTGATGTTTGCATACTCCTCCCTTCTCGACCCAATTCTTTTATGTACATGTTTTATCTTACAATTAATAATGCAATTCTGGTAATTTTTATATGTACAAGTTTAAACTTGAATTATTCGATGTACTACGCTCTTAGTGTACCTCTCCTTTCTTTCTATCTTTATCCAATATGTACAGTTATGTGTGAAATAAGACAGCTTAGCGTATATATTACAAAGTACACAGCTCTAGTATAACATTCACACACACACACACACACACACACACACACACACACACACACACACACACACACACACACACACACACACACACACACACACGCATACATACATCTGCTTTATGTGAAGTAGTACCTATCAATACTACTATGCCCCCCAGGCTAGAGTGTTGGTAATTTGGAATGACACATTTTTTGCAGTAATCATTATTAAGGACTACCTTACTAATTAAATGAGTGTACAACTGATGCTTCTTGCTTCTAATAACAGTCATTTGCTTATGTAAAATAGTTGGATTACTATTAATACAATTTTTATACTTTTGTAAACTTAGCTGATTCTGAACAACATTCTTTTTAATTCCTTTCAATCTCTTTATTTGTAGTTGATTTAAGAGCTTTATGCAATATGATTTTTGATTTAGTACCTACAAATGAATAGATGATATTTCCAGCACATTCGTCTTTCATTTTACCTTGAAATGTTTTGTTTACTAGCGGCAGATTATAATATATTATTTTCAGGATTGTTACTAGTATCAAACCTACCTAAGTCTGGCTTTATATCATTGTAATAGTCATAAGTTTTGATGTGGTAAATAAGCGAATTGTTATCTGTGTAGAGAAATTGCGCATTATGCGCGTACTTCTTCATCATATAATCGTAATAGAATTCATACATCAGTATTTTAGCGAATTTAAGTACAGCAAAGCCAACGTAGGTAGGTTTGTCGTACTGAACCTTAACACGATTCATATATATAATAACTCAATTTTCATGTATGATAGTACAGCTATGGAAATTCGGTTTACTTATTAAATGGTTAGCACCATACCTTTGCTTCCATAGTCTTAACAAACACACTGTTATTCATGAGCTTATAGAAATCTTTCTCAAACTCGTTAACTGCATTTGTTCTTAAATTATTGTTGAGATCGTTATATGGTTCTAGCCACGGTGACTGACTGAATTCTAGTAGACGATGAATTTTGGTTAACTTCAAACCATCCTGCAAACATTGTTTTAAATTCAGATAATGAATGACATGCTTATATTTGTCACACATATTAGCAATTAGCATCTTTGTTGTTGATGTGAAGTAGGGAGACATCATATTCTCAGGGCAGAACGGTAAGTTATTATGAGAAGTGTGTAACTCATTAGGATACTGTAAGTCAACTTCAAGAAAATAGCCTTTATTAGTTTCATCGTCTAGAGTGTACAGCTGTAAATCATCAATTTCACACTGCGTTGGCCAGCGGAAGCTAGTTAATGGTAGATGCTGATTCATCGCTCGCCCATACTGATTGTTAGCATCGAGATAAACAATATACTGAGATTCCTGACTAGAGTCGGCATGTATTTACTATTTGCCTTAGAATACCACCAACTACACTGACTTAGACCACCTCGAATATACTATTTTATAAAGTGCATCATATCGATATCTGTTAGCAGTACCAAATTCACTTGCGTGTATTTTAACATGGCATGGCATCTCAAATTAACCCAGGCGCTGAAAAATACTGACATGGTTTTCTTGTAAACACAGCGAAAATTTTCGAGAACATCAGCTAACAAATGTACATCCGTATTTAAATATAAGTCAGAGTATATGCCTGGCGTTTGAATGTGGAACTGCTCCCAGATACGTTGTGAATATAAATAGTCATAATCACTAATATCTGCTGAATTCAGCGAGCTCTAAAATGATTGTTTTGATGGTAAGGCGCATTCTTCGAGGCGTTCTAAGCAGTCAAGATATTCATAACAGAAGACACCCTTACACCGAACTAAATTGAACTGATCTTCTTCAGGAAAAACACATCGAATTTCTGTAAATTGTTCTGGCTGCAAATTACTCCAACGTTTATCAAGGCTACTCGCCATAAAGCGAAACGAGTCAAGAAATCTCAATTTTATAGCATGCTCCTCATCTACTTTAACGCAATTTGTAAATGCAATGTACCGCTCTTTTTTCTGAGGGATTAATCAATTTTTTCATCTGAAGCTCCAAATTGTGAAATAATAAAATGTGAGTCGTAACCATATTAGTTATGAAAAATTACAGGAAATTTTTTTGGAAATTCTTTGGAACTCTGTACTTATGATTACAGGTATTATGAGCAGGGCATCTGTACAAGCCAGTTAAATGGTCATGATCGAAAACTTTGGGGTCATTTTCAGAAAAATTCACCAACACAAATACTACATTTTGTAGCACGTTCATGTTCTTGTAACTGAATTACGGTGAGTGGTTTCATAGGAATGTTAGTATTTATAATACTGCTAAGTCGTACTGCATCACTTTCAAGTCTTTCTAAAAATACTTTAGCAGCATTAGGTCCTCGATGCAGCTCTAACTTGTTAAGCCTACTATCATAACTACACTTGATATAATACGCAAAACTATACGGGACATGCATGTGTGTAGTATTAGTAAAAGAGTTGTTTGGATTAGGCGCGCATGTGCTGAATGATTTGAAGATGGCTTCAAAGTCTGCGTAAATAACAAATGGCACCCATATCTGCTTGTTATAATTCGTAAATTTTGAAACATTATTGCCTGTAGTAGTTATCTCTGTACATACATGATTGCAGTCATTTTTAGAATGGTTTGTTAACTGATCTTCAGTTCTAAAATACTGCAAGCATCCATCACATAGCCGCTTTTCACCATCACGTTTTGACAACTGACTACTAACAAGTATACTCAAATTTTTAATCCTACAAAAGTGACTATTCTTACTTTTTCTATATAGGTAAGTTAACATGAGTACTCTTCTTATTACATGTATAATAAAAAGGACCTACTACAGACTTTTTGTCTACACCATACACATTAATGCTAATATTATTTAGTTGTTGAAAGCGCTTAATGTCCTTTAGCTGCATACCATCTAAATTTAGTTGTGTTGAATAGAGAGGATACGATGATGTTCTATTCGCTACATACGACTTCGCAGGATTTAAAGCTGACACAACGGCCCATGCAAAACACGCCTCGTCATAGTTTTGGATGTTCACAACAGTTTTTTTTCCGCTTAATCCATGTTGGCAGCTCGATGTATGAAGATCCTCGCAAGGGATTGTTAACCTCTAGATATAATATTTCAACTAAAGCCCACCCTGATTATTTTCCCTGAAATTCCTCGCTCTTCGTTGAAATAACGTTCGAGATATCCCTAAATTCATCACTGAAATAAGTTGACTTACTTCCTACAAAATTCTTGGTATTAAATGATTTAATTTCAGTTATTTCACTTCCATCTGTGTCTTAATATTAAATGCAAAAAGTTCAAAATTATCTTTAAATAAATTATGATCAGACAATGTTTTGTTAAGAAGCAGTTGCACATCCGGTTGAACGTAATTTAAAACGTTTCTTGGTGCTTTGAAACTTCTGACTAGTAAGAACTCTGCAAGTGAATATCCTACTTTTAAGTGCAGTATTAATTTCTTCGATGTTTGTATTACTAGCAATCCTACAGGCATTGTTTTTATGCACATTACTTCGTAAGTGACTGTGAAAATGTGAAGACGGTACATTAGTGTTACAGTGTTTGCAATGTATAGTTTGAAGTTCTTGAGTAACTTCATTTTTCCTTGGTTTCTTGTTACTACAGCTTTCTACATCTACATCAGTATTTACACTTTTTCTTCGCGTTGCCTGAGGGTTATAGCAGTAAGTAGATACCTGATGTACTTCTACTAAGTGGGCCTGGTGTTGCTCTACAATAGCGAAAACCCCCACAAACTTCACATAAAGCGGATGTTATGCTAGGGTGTTTAGTTTTAATATGACGTGCAAGGTTGTCTTGTCTTGTGAACGTTGCCTTACACTGCTCGCAGGGGAACAGAGTGTCCTATCTCTGCTAATAGTAGAATAAAGAGTTTAAGTAAATAGCGTATGCAACAAATTCTGAAAAGAGAACAATCATTTATCAATAGAGATTAGATAAAATAGTAAAGGGTTACGTGTAGTTGTAACGTTCGGAAGAAACGAAGTTTGAACCTGTAGAGATCGGACATTGTCGCGAGATTGAAGTTCGAAAAAGCAAACAGAGAGATGAATGTTCCACACCTAACAAAGTAGAAGCACTCTTGAGGATAACGATCGATGAGGTTGTTGCTGTCGTTGTCAAAAGTATGTCAACTCAATGTCCTTCTCTCGAGTCGCAAGGTTAAAAACTAGAAAAAACGAAAATTCAATTAATAACGGTTATATACAGTAACCAGAATGAGGCTTGAAGAGAACAACAATTCATTAATAGAGATTAGACGGAAGTTGCATTGTTTAGAAGAAACCAATTTTCAACTTATAGAGGTCAGACATTGTCGCAAGATTGAAGATTACTACCAATGATTAAATGTAAAAGTAATGGAGACACACATAGTTGTAAAGTTCGGAAGAAACCAAGTTTTTACCTATAGAGGTTAGATATTAACGTAAATTTAAAGTTAGAAGAAGTAAATAGAGAGATAAATGTTCCATACCTAACAAAGAAGCACTCTTGCAGAAAACGATCGATGAGGTTGTTGCTGTCGTTCTCAAAAATATGTTAACTCAATGTCCTTCTCTCGAGTCGCAAGGTTAAAAACCAGGGAAAAAACGAAAATTCAGTTAATAACTGTTATATATCGTAACCAGCACGTGGTTTGAAGAGAACAACCACTCATCAATAGAGATTAGGCAAAAGTTGCAATGTTCGGAAGGAACCAAGGTTCAACCTATAGAGGTGATACATTGTCGCGAATTTGAAGTTATAAGATTAACCTCTTTCTTGTCTGTCTTCTAATTTTCCCATCCCACTACAAGGGTCCTGTTCAGCAAGCAGGTAAGGCTACCTGGATAGAGTACTGGTCCTACTCCCCAGTTATATCCCACGACCCAATGTGTAACTAATTATTAATAGAGATATTATTGCCTAAGAGTAGCACATAGTAATGAAAGGAAAAGAAAGGAAGAGCATGTAGGTTAGTTAGATAATCAACAGAACTGCCTAGCACTAACCAACAGTTTAGGCTTACCTTAAGTTTGAAGGCTGCAAACTGAATAATAGTCACTAGAATAATGTTAACAACAGACGGTGATTTTCTAAAAACAAAGAAAAAAGAAATAATAATAATAATAATAATAATAATAATAATAATAATAATAATAATAATAATTATCAAAGAATTAATCTTACCTTTTGTTTGACTACTAGACGGTGGACGATGATAAGCTTGAATCAAAGTACAGGAATTGAGTTTATTAGTTATATGCGCACACTTAACACACACGGGGAACTGCAAACCGGCGTGCGTTTAACACAGACTACTTCCGGTGGCCTGTGACTTGTTACTAGGCGACGATGCAATCTGCATGCGCCTGCGCTACAGCTGTAACAAAAGTTCATGCACTGACTTTCTGAGCGGTCGGGAAAAACACAGGCCTTTAAAGTAAGCAGTAATCTAAAGCCCTTCTTCCTTCCCCTTGTTAGTATCCCAAAAAATAGTTGTTAGCAAGAAGCAACTCTAAGTTAACAACAACGGGCTGTAAATAAAGGGGGTATAATCTACGGTATCCCCTACCGGATCGAACCAGATAGAGGCGCCCAGGTGTCGGAATTTAGTCCCTGAAGGGTTCTACCGAGTACCTTTAGACTGGGCTACAGGATCGAACCTATAGACACCGAGGTGTCGGAATTTAGTCCCTAAGAAGTTCTTCCGAGCACCTTTAGACTGAGCCACTGGATCGAACCTGCTTTGTTAACAACACGAGACGCCGAAGTATTGAAATTTAGTCCCTCAAGGGTTCTGCCAGTAAATCTACCAACATAAGGTCGAACCACCGATCTGAACTTGCTGTTTTCGGAGACGCCGAGGTGCCGGAATTTAATCCCTCAAAAGTTCTGCTAAGCACCTTCAGACTGAGCTGGAAGTTCTGCTGTGCATGCCTAGACTGAGCTAGGATTGAACCTGCTATGTTGACAACACTAGACGCCGAAGTGTCGAAATTTTAGTCCCTCAAACTTTCTGCTAGTAAATCTACCGACATAAGGCCGAACCACCGAACTGAGCTAGGATCGAACTTGCTGTTTTAGGAGACGCCGAGATGCCGGAATTTAGTCCCTCAGACGTTCTGCCGTGCACAACCAGACTGAGCTACGGAATAGAACTTAGGAACACCGAAGTAACGGAATTTAGTCCCTTAGAAGTTCTGTCATGCGCGACTAGACTGAGTTAGGATCGAACCTGCTGATTTTAGAGACGCTGAGGTGCCAGAATTTAGGAGTTCTGCTAGTAAACAACGCTGACGTATTTGAGAACTATCGGACTGAGCCAGGATCGAACCTGCTGTTTTTAGAGACTTCGAGTGTAGGAATTTAGGAGTTCTGCCAGTAAAACAAGGCTGACGTATTTAAGCACCTTTAAACTGTGCCGGGATCAAGCCTGCTATATTAAAAAGCCAGCGCCTCTGAGCTACTCAGCCCGATCCGGCAGGAGAAAACAAGCCTAAAGTCAACAAAAAGATAGCGCCTAACAAATTGACTGCGTGAAGTTACATGCATGTGGATTTAGTTAGCACATTGCTGATGGTCGCTGTAGAATTGCCCACTCCTGCCCAGTGCTGTAAAGGTAGCAGCTTGATAGAATTTCAAATTGCCCTCTACCACATGTCAAAGGATGAGGTTTAGTGACATAAAGATGGCAGCACGATGCTCTGTTGATTAAAGATGGCAGCTGCGCCATCACATTTCAATGGTAGTGCCGTAAATATGGCAGCACTGTGGTTAGCGATGCAGGTTGGCGGATGACAGCAGTCAAAAACGCACGTGGATTTTAAATTACCAACCACCCCCACGATGAGGTTTAGTACCATGAAGAGGGCAGCACTGATTTTAGCGATGCAAGATGGCGGATGACAGCTGTCAAAAATCACGTAGAATTTTTCAAATTACCCGCCACCACGTGCCTATGGCGTTTAGTGCCGTTAAGATGGCAGCACTGAGGTTAGCGATGCGTTGTTTTTTAAAGATGGCCCCTAGACAGCTGTCAAGGGGCACGTGGCTGTCAAAAAGCACGTGGTTTTGTTTACAAATTCAAATCTCGAGCCAAAATTCAAATTCCCCGCCCGTGAGGAGGAGGCCTCTGCGGAGGGCCTGGGGAGGAGGAAGACGTGGAGGCCTCTAAGGAGGGCTGGAGGAGGAGGAGGAGGAGGAGGAGTGGGCCTCTCCCGAGAGCCTGAGGGGGGAGGAGGAGGAGGAGGATGAGGAGGACTCTCCCAAGTGCCTCAGGAGGAGGAGATAGAGGAGGCTTTGAGGATGACCGTTGGAGGAGGTGGCTGCAGAACCATCCACTTATACTACTAAAAGTGTTTGGCCTATTTTTTATCTTTTTTATCGTTTCTCATCCGGCACTGTTACAGATATGCAGTCGCTAGTAGCACCGGTCAAAGGAGGTACTGTCGCATAAGGCACCATTGCAGATTTGAGGTCGGTAGTGGCACTGATCTTATGAGGTACTTTCGCATCCGACACTGTTACAGATTATGCTGTCGCTGGTGGTACCAGTCATATGAGGTACAGTCGCATCCTGCACTAGTGGCACCGGTCACATGCGGCACGGTCGCATCCAACACTGTTACAGATTATGCGGTCGCAAGTGGCACCGGTCATATGAGGTACGGTCGCATCCGGCACTGTCACATGCGGCACGGTCGCATCCAGCACTGTTACAGATTATGCGGTCGCTAGTGACACCAGTCATATGAGGAACGGTCGCATCCGGCACTGTTACAGATAAGCGTTCGCTAGTGGCACCGGTAACATGCGGCACGGTCGCATCCAGCACTGTTACAGATTATGCGGTCTCAAGTGGCACCGGTCATATGAGGTACGGTCGAATGCGGCACGATACGATAAAATCTCAAATGTTGGTAAACGCAGTTGTTTCTGTGTCTGTGACTTGCATCTTTTTGTTGACCTAAGAGTAAACAACACGGCAGCTTCACTCCCCGTTAAACCTGTTCTTGCTCTTCATTCAGGAATTACAGGAAACCGATTGGGGGAACCAATGGCAGAGCACGTTACCATTGGTGTTACCATTCTCGGGGAAAAGTTATTTCAAAGAACTGTTAGTGTTTTATTTGTAGCAGTATTTCTTGTTCCTTAGTGTCACACATTATTGTTATACGGCATTTATGTTTCATCACCTTTCTAGACGATTCCTGAGATTTGGTTACAACGTGGAACGTTTCAATATTACCTTTACTTTAATTTTTAGGTTGCCACATACACATAATGTGGTATAGGGATACTGTATGAATGAAGCAACTTAAGAAATGAATGTGCCACTTGTACTGTAGATTGCACTGCTTATAATTCAATTGCAACCGGAAGATTAGTCGATTTACTACAGGATATTTGAAAATGGCTGATCTATTCAGCCACAGCAGTACTGAGAATGGTAATGAGCTCTGGCTATGAGGGTCAGTGAACATTCGTACGTACGTGGACGACATGAATACGACAGTGCTAGCGGAAAAATAGTGATAGAGTAATTCAATGAGTTTGAACGGTATTATTCCTATTCTTATTGAACTGCATTTTACATTTTACATTAATTCAACATTTTGAAATAATCTAAACTATATTTTCAAGTTTCAAAAAATTATGTTTAGGTCAACGTTTCATTGTCGTTAAAGCCTAGGCCTCCTGTCACTAATTAATTGTGTGGCAGAACGAAGTGCGTTACCACTGTAATTAAAAAGCTATTTTCATGAAACTTGTGGCAGACTTTCTGATCATTGGCTGGGCTGAAGTAGCCAGTTGTGCCCTTTAGCTACCCTGGCATTCTGGGGGATAAGACTAGTATTGTTGTCTCCCTGGGAACAAATCAAATCTAGAAATTCTACGGAACATGTAAATCGCATCTCTTTAATATATATGTCGTGCCGGGCCCGTGGTGTATGGTTAGCGTGCCTGCCTCTTACCGGGAGGCTCGGGTTCGATTCCTGGTTAGGCCAGGGATTTTTACCTGCATTTGAGGGCTGGTTCCAGGTCCACTCAGCCTACGTGATTACAATTGAGGAGCTATCTGGCTGTGAGATGGTGGCCCCGCTCTAGAAAGCTAAGAATAACAGACGAGAACATCCGTTGTGATAACCACGCGACACCTCGTAAACTGCAAGCCTTCGGGCTGAGCAGCGGTCGCTTGGTAGTCCATGGCCCTTCGGGGTGGTTGCGCCATGGGGTTTCTGGTTTTGGTGTTTTGATATTTATGTCAGAGAAGTAAAGAGACTAAGAGGAGGTGAAGGTTGGAACGAATTATAGTTAGAAATGGAGAAATTGAAGGAACTTACTAGGAAATTGAATCTAGCCAAGAATTCAGCTAAGGATAACATGATATCAAGCATAATTGGTGGTCATACAAATTTTAGTGAAAAATGGAAGGGTATGTATAGGTACCTCAAGGTAGAAACAGGTTCAAAGAAGGACATTCCAGGAATCATTAATGAACAAGGGGAGTGTGTATGCGATTATCTTCAAAAGCAGAAGTATTCAGTCAGCAGTATGAAAAGATTGTTGGTTACAATGATAATGTTCAGATAGGGGGAGGTGAGTAATACTAAAGAAGTATTAAAATTTACCTATGATAACAATGACATTTACAGTAAGATACAAACGTTGAAAACTAGAACAGCAGGCAGAATTGACAAGATTTCTGGGGATATACTAAAGGCAATGGGTTGGGATATAGTACCATATCTGAAGTACATATATGATTATTGTTTGGTTGAAGGAGCTATACCAAATGAAGGGAGGGTTGCTATAGTAGCCCCTGTGTATACAGGAAATGGTGATAGACATAAAGCTGAAAATTGCAGGCCAGTCAGTCTGACATGCATTGCATGTAAGTATTGGGAAAGCATTCTTTCTGATTATATTAGACATGTTTGCGAAATTAATAATTGGTTTGACAGAAGGCAGTTTGGGTTTAAGGAAGGTTATTCCACTAGAGCAAAGCTTTTAGGATTTCAGCGAGGTGTAGCAGATATCCTGGATTCAGGCGGCCAAATGAACTGCATTGCGATTGACCTATCTAAGGCATTTTATAGGGTAGATCATGGAAGACTACTGGCAAAAATGAGTGCTATTGGACTAGAAAAAAGAGTGACTGGATAGGTAGCTATATTTCTAGAAAATAGAACTCAGAGAATTAGAGTAGGCGAAGCTTTATCTGACCCCGTATTATTTAAGAGGGGAATTCCTCAAGGCAGTATTATTGGACCTTTATGTTTTCTTATATATATCAGTGATATGTGTAAAGAAGTGGAATCAGAGATAAGGCTGTTCGCAGATGATGTTATTCTGTACAGAGTAATGAATAAGTTACAAGATTGTGAGCGGCTGCAGGGTGACCTCGATACTGTTGTGAGATGGACGGTGCACAATGATATGATGATAAACTGGGTTAAATGTCAGGTTGTAAGTTTAATAACAATTTTATTTATTTTACGTACTAACTACACTTTTACGGTTTTCGTAGACGCCGAGGTGCCGGAATTTAGCCCCCCAGAAGTTCTTTTTACGTGCCAGTAAATCTACCGACACGAGGCTGACGTATTTGAGCACCTTCAAATACCACTGTACTGAGCCAGGATCAAACCTGGGGTTAGAAAGCCAGCGGCTCAACCGTCTGAGCCACTTAGCCCGGCAGGTTGTAAGTTTCGCAAATATGAAAAGTCCTCTCAGTTTTAATTACTGCGTTGATGGGGTGAAAGTCCCTTTTTGGGGATCATTGTAAGTAGCTAGGTGTTAATATAAGGAAAGACCTTCATTGGGGTAATCACATAAATATGATTGTAAATAAAGGGTACAGATCTCTGCACATGGTTATGAGGGTATTTAGGGTTTGTAGTAAGGTGACTTCAGTATTCGAATAAGTTTGGGTGGTGTCCTAAAAAGTAGGAAACCGGACGAGTTGGCGCGTAGAGGCGCGCGGCTGTGAGCTTGCATTCGGGAGATAGTAGGTTCGAATCCCACTATCGGCAGCCCTGAAGATGGTTTTCCGTGGTTTCCCATTTTCACAATAGGCAAATGCTGGGGATGTACCTTAATTAAGGCCACGGCCGCTTCCTTCCAACTCCTAGGCCTTTCCTATCCCATCGTCGCCATAAGACCTATCTGTATCGGTGCGACGTAAAGCCCCTAGCAAAAAAAAGTAGGAAAGATCACAATATGAAGATAAATTTGGAATTCAAGAGGACAAATTGGGGCAAATATTCGTTTATAGGAAGGAGAGTTAGCGATTGGAATAACTTACCAAGTGAGATGTACAATAATTTTCCAATTTCTTTGCAATCATTTAAGAAAAGGCTAGGAAAACAACTGATAGGGAATCTGCCACCTGGGCGACTGCCCTAAATGCAGATCAGTACTGATTGATTGATGTTGGAATTTAACACAAAAGACATCAAAAACAGTCTCAAGTCTTTCACATAACTTTAACAGTAGGGCCGTATATTATAAAAGTCTCAAAATCGTTTCGACGATTAAGAAATATATGAAATAAGAATTCAACGAAGAATTTCATTCTGATGTATGCCTTAGTCACGTACGTAACACTGCTAACCAATTCCTTCATAGTTGGCACATATTCCGCTTGTTAGATCCAACTGCTGCTCTCGCACTCGAGTTAACTTCAAACTAACTCCTTCTTCCGAGACAAAAGTTTATTACAAACAAACTCATGGCTGGGTTTATCTAGAGCAACCATGCACTGCAGCCACTGGTGAAATGTAATCTCTGGAACGGACACAGGCAGTTCTAGATAATTAAGAATTTATTTGTGTGATTTCACAATATTGTTCTTAGCACTTCACAGCTACATTCACATACCCTTTAACCACCCACTCTTTTTGTACATTCATGGATAACTCTACGATCGTTGAAGTCCGATGTTAACACTTTGTAGCTTTAAGGAGCTCTCAATATGTAGTCGAATATCAGTTTAATAGCGCCATGATTGAATTTCCTATATTTGTGACGAAATACTATGACTGAACTGTGTGGTGTGGATATGATCACGTTTTGAAAATTTTTTCTTAAATAAAGTGTGTGTTGCTTAACATGATCCTTTTTAGGCAACCCCAGGAAGACTGCATGGATAGGGCGAGCGATCATCGATAAATGTAATGAAATCGAAAGCAAGTCTAAGATGAGAATTAATAGTCAGTAAATACTTTCAAATTGACTTCCTCACTGAGGCAAAAATTCCTGTGTGAGGAGTGAATTAGTTTGCCGTGGCATTTCTCAGCGCTCCAGAAAGCGCTATTGCATCACGGGTAACACTAGCCGTGATAAGAATGTCATTACTCAGCACTATACAGCCACAGCTGTGCGTTAAGGGAGACGTTACTGGAAGCCACAATTTGCTCTAGTCTGCCTAAAGAAGAATAAATAATATTGTAATAATCAAGAAATATTAACATTTGCACATAATGAGCTGATGCAGCAAAGTTGAGTCTCGCGCACTCAGCACAGTTCATATTGTTGATGGTTGGGTCATCAGTCCATAGAATGGTTTGATGCAGATCCTATTCCCACCGCAGAGTGTGCTAACCATTTCATTTCTACAACAACTCCGATATGTTTGTCATACCCCAGCCAGTTTTACCGCATTCACTAACCTCAGAGACCAATTGAACGATGTGGGAGTCTTGCTATGTGTCCCATCATTCTATTCCTTCTTCTCGTCAAATTTCTCCAAATCATTCTCCACTCACCAATTCGATTAAGTTCCCCTTCACTCGTGATTCGATCTAGCCATATCACCTTAAGCATTCTTGTGTAACACCAAATTTGTAAATCTTCTATTCACTTTCTGTCTGAGCTAGTTATCTTCCTTGTTTCGCTTATACATAATGAAGCGCTTCAGACGAAATATTTCGAAAACATCGTTCTCATTCCTATATCAATGTTTGATGTGAGAAAAAATCTTTTCTTAAGAAAGGCCTTTCTTGGTTTTGCTAGTCTGCATTTTATGTCCGCCTTACTTCCGACATCATTAGTTATTTTACTGCCCAAGTAACAACATTCATCTACTTCCTTTAAGTCTTCATTTCCTAGTCTAACAGTTCCTGCATCACCTGAATTCATTCGACTGCACTCCATTAGTTTAGATCCATTTGTTTTCATCTTGTACTCCTTCAGCAATGTCTCCAGATCTTCTGCTGACTCAAACAAAATAACAATATCATCGACAAATCTCAGAGTTTTGATTTCCTCTCCTTGGATTGTGATTCCTTTTTCAGATTCTTCTTTGATTTCCTTTATCGCTTGTTCTATATAATCATTGCAAATAAGAGGCAAACAACTGCAGTCTTGCCTCACTCCTTAGAAAATAAGTAAGCTTAGGACCTCCATAAATTTATTCCTTCACTTACGTCTTGGGATGCAGAAAATATAAACAGTCATTGTTAAAAAACAGATCTGAATCATATTTCTTTCCATTCCAAGTAATATCATTGGTTAATTAATTTGATTTGCCAAAGTTCAATGTTCAAGGACTTTCACTTGGTGATGAGGGTGATAAAGGGAAGCAGTTCCCAGGCGAATCACTATTGGGCAGTCCAGCAGCCCCATATCAAGCAGGACTCATGAGATAGACTCGTGCTTAACGCTCTCAATCCTGGAAGTAGTATGACAACCATGAGAAAATCTTCGATGGAAGAGACTGAGGACTAGAAGGAAATAAGCCAGCCTGGGGAGAGTTGAACAGTCAACTAGAAATGTCCTGTTACATAGGTAGGACTGACCATCCGCATAAAGTAGAAGGTAGATTGTCGAAAATTAACATTCGTTTCTAAATAGGAGAGCTGCTTATTGAACTGCAGCTGTCTTACAGCCTTTTTCCAAAAATGTAAGATGTTTCAAGAACAGGCTCCAGCATTCTGTAAACAGTGTGTAAATTTCTATGTTATGGTGTCATACTTTAATGTAACGCACAACCCACTGTAAATTGTAGTATTAAGGCACCTGAAGTATTTAAGGCATGTGCGAATTTGTATACGAACATGCTGAATTTACAATGCTCCGATAACATTTAGTAATTGGGCCGTTCAATCTACTGCATGTCATAGTGTCAAATAATTTTTACATATATAAGGTACTTGTGAATTTGCATGATGACGGTGTTGTAATGGTAAGCTCAACCTGTAAGCCATAGTTTTAAGCACTGGAAACACTGAAGATTATTTTTTTGCTATTTGTTTTACGTCGCGCCGACACAGTTAAGTCTTATGGCGATGATGGGATAGGAAAGGCCTAGGAATGGGAAGGAAGCGGTCGTGGCCTTAATTAAGGTAGAGCCCCAGCAATTGCTTAGTGTGAAAATGGGAAAGCACGGAAAACCATCTTCAGGGCTGCCAACAGTGGGGTTCGAACCCACTACCTCCCGGATGCAAGCGCACAGCTGCACTACTACCCGCACGGCCAACTCGCCCGGTAATACTTAAGTTGTATGTGAAATTGGCCGGAATTAGAATGCTAAAGTAGGAGTGGAATTGCTTCTAGTAATCTCCTTGTTGTTGCTGCGTAATAATGTTTTAACTTTACTTTAATATAACACTTCTCTAAGTGATCATTGTCACCGGGACATTTCCGAATTGCGACGAATTTTTTAATTGTAATAATAATAATAATAATAATAATAATAATAATAATAATAATAATAATAATAATAATAATAATAATAATAGCCAGAATTCCAATTTTTCTTTTATTAAGGTTATCCACGGTTTAGAATACCGCGTAGGATATCAGACAATCACCGAATAGACCCTTAATCGATTCAAAAAATCTTGCAGTTTTACTTTAATCGGTAATGAATTTGTTATAAGGTATTATTTAATAATCTAACTTGCTAATCTGAAAACATTGTAGGCCTACTCCAGAAGTCGAGTGACAAATGATTATAAAATGAAAGTTCTTGCAACATGTTACGTCATAACGTGACATCATAAAATTATTGTACATTTTAAATGCTTTAACACGCATAAAATGAAACTGATCGCCGTATATAAAAAAAAAACACTTTTTTAGATGTTTTAATTTTCACCCAGATAAATGAAGTACTAACTTCCAGGTTACGCTGGAGACTACTTTAAAACAAAACATTACAATAGAACCATGTCTATGAACGGCAAGCTATCTAATTAACACAACGTCTATGCATGGTGAATATAAAATAAAACAGAACTAACGGGTTATGTAATCAACGTGAATAGAATATATCAGCTGCAATGTCGAATGTAAATAGCACATAAAAATCGCCTTTCTCGTGTTTATTGCCGCAAATTAACACAAACCAAAATGAAGGAGCTACATGAAATGAGTGGAGAGTTGCTATAGTGGCCCCTGTGTATAACGGAAAGGATGGTAGACATAAAGCTGAACATTAAAGGTCAGTCAGTTTGACATGCATTTCATATAAGCATTGGGGAAGCATTCTTTCTGATTATATTAGGCATGTTTTCGAAAGTAATAACTGGTTCGATAGAAGGCACTTCGGGTTTAAAAGAGATTATTCCGTTTAAACTCAACTTGTAGGATTCCAGCAGGATATAGCAGACATCATGGATTCAGGAGATCAAATCGACTGCATATCCTTTGACCTACCTAAGGCAATTGATAGGGCGGATCATGGGCGACTACTGGCAACAATGAGTACAATTGGATTACACAAAGGAGTGACTGAATGGGTTGCTATATTTCTAGAAAATAGAACTCACAGAATTAGAGTAGGCGAAGCTTTATCTGACCGTGTAATAATTCAGCTGGTAATTCCAAAAGGCAATATTATTGGACATTCATGTTTTCTTATGTATACATTGTAATTCAGCAGCCCCTTCCAATATCGTTTGCTGCAGCCCAACTAACGTGCACATGGTTACAGGTTTGCTATTCCCCTGCAGGCGTACTGTATGGTACTAATGTTCAGTGAGCATATTTTGCACACGATTCTGAACCCTAGCGAAATGTTATATCTTCCGTTCGCGAAACATGACGCCTAGAAGTCATTTAGCAACGTCCTTTTATCATGCATGTTAACGTGTTGTGCCTCGTGACCGGGTGTAACGAAGAGGGAAATCAATTTATAAAGGTAGGTATCAGTGCAGTAATTAATGCCTTAAATACCGAAGTGGGTGTCATATGAGCCGTACTCTCGTTGTACTGCCACCATGTTTCCAGCAGTGTAGCGTAGCGGTTGTGGTCGGGCGTTCGCCAAACAATCGACGGAATCCTGCATCGTTCAAATATTTTAGCATCGGTATGATGATAGAATACGTAAACACAGGCCAACGTTTGCCACATTCTAACAGTAGAATGTCGCTGTTATTCATCTTGTGCCCTGCGCATACTCCGCTGGTAAGGGCCTGAATGTACTGTAATCTCTGCTGTCATTCGGCATGGTTTCCACAGAGGAATACGTTGACATGATCCTCATTTATAGAGAAGCAAGAAAAAATGCGTGCGAGGCACTACGTCTGTACCAGGAACCGTATCCTGACAGGCGACACCCGGCTGCTACGACATTCGGCCGTGTTGAGAGACGCCTAAGGATAACAGGCGTGACTTCCGACCAGCCACCAGTCCGCGATGGGCCCGTTGCATCCGGTGAAACAGAAGAGGCCGTTCCGGAGGCAGCTCGTAATAATCCACACATCAGTACAAGGGCAATTCCAGGACAAGTGAACACCGGCCAGCAGTCCGTCTGCGAATACTGCATTAACATAATTTTCATTCATACCATCTTGAGTTGCTCCAAGAGCTTCATAGGCGGGATTTCGAAGCTCGAATTGAGTTCTGTCGGTGACTATCAGGCAGGCTGGACAACGATGCAGCATTCGTATCGCATATCTTGTTCTCGGACGAATCGCGCTTCCACAATAATGGCAACGTCAATCGCCACAACATGCACTCTTGGAGTCCGGACAATCCTCACTGGGTGCTACAGGCGGTCTATCAAGTACGATGGGGAGTGAATGTTTGGTGTGGAATCTTGGGAGGTCGCCTGATTGGACCTCTTTTTGGGTTCCATTGGACAGGACCACGCTACCTGCACTTTTTTGTACCGGGCGAGTTGGCCGTGTGGTTAGGGGCGCGCATCTGTGAGCTTGCATCCGGAAGATAGTGGTTTCGAACCCCACAGTCGGCAGCCCTGAAGATGGTTTTACCTGGTTTCCCATTTTCACACCAGGCAAATTCTGGAGCTGTACCTTAATTAAGGCCATGGCCGCTTCCTTCCCACTCCTATTCCTTTCCAATCCTATCGTCGCCGTAAGACCTATCTGTATCGGTGCGACTTAAAACAAATAGCAACAGCACTTTTTACTTCGGAACTCCCTCTACTGCTGGAGGATGTGCCCTTGCACGATCGTTTGACGATGTGCTTCAAACAGGATGGAGCTCTACCGCATTCGACTTTGCCCGTTCGTAACCATATGAACGAGGAACTGCCAGGAGAATGGATAGGACGAGGAGGGCCTGCTTCCTGGCCCGCCAGATCACCGGATGTAACGCCGTTAGACTTTTCCTTGTGGGGACATTTGAAGAACTTCGTTTACACTCAAGTCAAGGAACACACCGGCCAGCATTGGCAACTCACCACGGACGCCTGGAATGCTTCAGCACGCAAGACGATATATTGGACATCGGGCCCGAATGTGCATAAACAAAAACGGTCATCACGTCGACCATTTGTTGCGATAAAACATTGCCAGGGCAGTTGTGTTCCTATTATTTACTGTCTGTATGTGTCCGACCTGCTAACTAATCGGCCATTCTTAGGGCCATAAACACATTCATTCACACACATTTTGCATGAAAGCGGGTACTGAACTTAAATTGCGTGCGGTACGTATTAAACAAACATTTCAAGAATTTGTAATCTTCGCCCCGGTCTCCAACCTCCCACCTGATATGTAAGACCGCTCCGCCACGCCTTTACCAACTACACTACGGTTCGGTACGGCACACTGGGCAGCTTATAGCAAGTATTAGGTTTACTGCGGTCACAATATCAATTTAGTGTTTCGCTGGCGTGTCAGGTTCACATGATCTAGAAGGCACACGCATGTATTCCAGTGTTTAATACGAGTATAACATTACGGCTTCCTATCGTTGTTAGGCGATAATACCAAGATATCCGGCTGTGTTGTCTGAGCATACCGGCACGGCATATGTTTTAAGGACGGAATGAATTTTGTGTAATGCATAAAACTATATTGGAAGGGACGGCTGAATCATGCTGTATAAATGATATGAGTAAAGAATTTGAATCAGAGATAAGGCTTTTTGCGGATTATGTTATTCTGTATAGGGTAATAAATAAGTTACAAGATTGCGAGAAACTGTGGAGTGACCTGTATAATGTTGTGAGATGGACAGTCGGCAATGATATGATGATAAATGTGGTTAAGTGTCAGGTGGTGAGTACCACAAATAGGAAAAGTCCTCCCAGTTTTAATTACTGCGCTGATGGTGTTAAGATTCCTTATGGGGATCATTGTATGTAACTGTGTGTTAATATAAGAAGAGATCTTCACTGGGGTAATCACATAAATGGGATTGAAAATAAAGGGTACAGATCTCTGCACAGGCTTATGAGGTTATTTAGGGGTTGTAGTAAGGATGTAAAGGAGAGGGCATATACGTCCCTGGTAAGACCCCAACTAGAGTATGGTTCAAGAGCATGGGACCCTCACCAGGATGACCGATTACTTGATTCAAGAACTGGAAAATATCCAAAAAGGAGCAGGTCGATTTGTGCTGGGTGATTTCCAACGAAAGAGTACAGTTAAAAATATGTTGCAAAGTTTGGGCTGGGAAGACTTTGGAGAAAGGAGACGAGCTGCTCGACTAAGTGGTATGTTCCCAGCTGTCAGCGGAGAAATGGCGTGGAATATCATTAGGAGACGAATAAAATGAGTGGTGTCTTTAAAAGTAGGAAAGATCACAATATGAAGATAAAGTTGGAATTCAAGGTGATAAATTGGGGCAAATATTCGTTTATAGGAAGGGGAGTTAGGGACTGGAATAATGTACCGAGGGGGATGGTCGATAATTTTCCAAATTCATCGCAATCATTTAAGAAAAAGCTAGGAAAACATCAGATAGGAAATCTGCCACTTGAGCGACTGCCCTAAATGCAGACTAGTAGTGGCTGATTGATTGATTGATTGGTTGATTGATTCAATATATATAATCACGTGTGGTGCACGATCCTGCATCTCATAGAAAGCATTTACAAACTTTGGTGTTAATACACATGAAAATAATGAAGATACCCATATATCACTGGATATGCTGAACAATTAATTCGTATCATTGACAGCGCGTTAGGTGAAAGTGGAAAATAAAACGTTATTATTGATATCTGAAACAATGAGATATCAACTGCAGAATATTTCTATTTCAGTGAAATCTCACCTTTGCACCAATTGCATTTGGAGTTGATGCTGATGCTGATGCTAGAGAAAGTTTGAGCAAATCATCAGATGCAATCATCCCCCCACTAACCTACATCCACAAATTTTCTTTTAAGAATGACTTGTACCCCTGCGATGAGGAACATAGCCCCCGTGAGTCCGTTGGCTAAGACTCACACTCCAACAGACGCCGGGGACTACAAATCTATTAAGGTACTGTCGACAGTACCTAAAGAACTAGAGTACATTTTTTACAATGAGGCAACAGGAGTGCGTCAAATTTCTCCACATGGGCCTCTTCTTTCTTGACTGTACACTATATCAATGATCTATCTGACGTGCACCCAGGCGACGTTCCACTGTACATTCATAGTACACTGGATGATAATTTAGAAACAACGGAAGAAATACATTTAGATCTCGAATCAGTAAACAATTGGGCAGTAAAGCAAGGACCATTGCTCTACCCTGACTAATCCCAAACAATACTTATAGCTATCCGCGGATATTATCCGAAGCAGATGGAGGAGCTTCTCCAGTGGTACAGGTACAGAAAAAAGCCATACTTTACAGCAAAACTGTAAGAGTCTTGGACTCACACTAGATAACATTTATCCTCGTCCTTACATACGGTATGAAATTTCAGGTCTATATTTTCGTCGCTGTACACCCTCAAACATTTCAAATTTTCTTTTCCTTTTGAAATCAAGAAAATATATGTACGAGTACATTGAAACGCTAGTCATGCCAATTCTTGATTACCACACTACAGAAGTTACAAGTATGGCAACGTGCATGTGTGAGGTTCATCTGCAACCTGAAATACTGAGACCATATGATATCACCCTACATCAAACTCGGGTGGCTCTAGACGTAATCTTAATCTTCACTGCCTGACCTTACTGCAACGAAGTTAGAATCGCAATTCTTCTTCGTACCTTAAGGAACGCTTCTAAAATCTCTCTCTCTACACCACGAATAAAAAGCAACTAAAGAGCACAGAACATGCATATTCATAACATACCTAATCACAAGTCCTCAATATACAGCAATTGATTTACAGTTGCTGCAGTTTGTGAATGGAACAATCTGTCTCAAGGTATCAGGGGGATATCAGAGTCCTAGAAATGTAACTGAACATGAAAAAGTCATCTGATCTAAGAACATAAATATCAAGTCATAATGACTTACGTGCTTATTTTGTCTTCTTCACGCCGTCTACCTTATCTTTCACCTGTAACTTTACCAACTAGAGGAGAAACTCATGATACAAGAGTAACTTTTATATTAAGTATAAAAATTCTACTTTGTGTGGTAATCTCTATTCTATATTTTTTTTACATCTTTTGTGTTTACTTATGTCTACGAAACTGTATTACGCTTGTGTAATATTGTACTCCTTATGCTTGACTTTTATAAGTTTTAATGTATAAGTAGCAACTCTTATCTATACTTCACAAGTTTTATGAAGTCTAAATTTACAAAAGGTTAATTTGTTAAGATTTTTAGTTATGCATCATTGTACCCTTTTGTACTGGTTATGTGTAAGTAGATAACTATGCCAGGATAAATAACTTGAGAAGTGTCTCTTAAAGAGATACTACTTCCACCTTAGGAGAGTTGCGGGAAAAGCGGAAGAAACGTAAAATGAAAGGGACATGGAACATAACCATGATCGGGTTTTTGCACAACTTTTAAGGAATTACAGCTTCCTGGTCTGGATTGCACATAGCAATCGATAACATTCTACCAAAATAATGCATATGGACGAAATACAGATATATTTTTTGGGAGTGGAAATGGCGCCTTTCGATCAAACACTACTCAGTTATCATACAGCTATCTATCTACCTAACGCATCTCTACTTGATGAATATCATAAGATATTCATTAGATATGGAATATAAATGTAAAACGTCCTAAATGTTCCAGTAGAATGGAGAACAGGTAAGAATTCCATACATGCCGCACTAGATCTTATATAAGGTTTCTTCCACCCTCATGGATATTTTCTTAAAGGTAATGATGAAGATGCTTAGTGTTTAAACGGGCCTGACATCTCGATCACCGGCCCTTTTCGTAAAGGAAGGAGGCAGATACTTATTAATTCAAGTAATGTTGATATTTATTTCACTGTGGGACGTGTTAATGTATGTTTCGCCTGCATAATGACAAGTCGTTATCCAGCGGGATTTCATAGCAGTTTTTCTACTCTGACTTCATTTAAAATTCTAAGATACACATCATTTACCTCCATTAGATTTGAAAAGAAAACTTGGTGTGGAACTATTATGTAATACACTTTCATGAGTTTTCCTATAAACGGGAAACAAAGGGCATTAAAGGTATTAAAACGTCAGTAGTATGTTTAGCGACCTAATTCTCCCCTATATCCGTAATGTCTTTACCAAGTTGACGGATATAATTACATCGTTAAGATAACTTGCAACTTTCGTTATTGAGAGATACATCGATTTAGTTGAAATGAAATAAATTCAAGACGAATTTGTGATTTCTTACTAGAACTAGTAGTGTCATTGCTACGAAAATGCAAAGTCATGGCTTCGTGCATTGCTACTTTATGTTGCTCTCGTTGGGGGAAAGACAGAAAGAACTTTTTGACTGTTTTTGTAATGTATCCAGTCATTACTTAACGATTCCTCCAATGGTAGTAACCACAAAG
Source organism: Anabrus simplex (assembly GCF_040414725.1). Lineage (NCBI taxonomy): Eukaryota > Metazoa > Arthropoda > Insecta > Orthoptera > Tettigoniidae > Anabrus > Anabrus simplex. Next base: position 40,076,046 of record NC_090266.1, on the reverse strand, counting down.
GACAGCTTATATTACTCAGGAAATGCTCTAGGATGTGTTTTGAACTACTGTAGCCGTGTGGCCGTCCAGGTACTCGGAGATGACCCTCGTCGCTTTCACCAACCGAAAGAACTTGCTGGAAATGTTGTACTGTATATTCCCGATGGAAAGGCGGAGTGGCAGTTGGAATATTATGAATCGGAGTTCCGCAAAATCAGACGTGATGGGACATGGAATCGAAGAGCTCGATTCATTGCAATAGTTGACACAGTTAATAATTCTTCAAATGCATTATACCTATCACAGCAAATATTCTCTATACAGTGGAATTATACTATTGGGGACTCCATAGTGTTAATTTCGGCCGTGGATTCCATCTCAGTGTACTCCTGGATCCCATTAATGACTGCCGAATATTGCGCAGACAGTGCTGTTCATGTATCCTTGATTGATCGATGGACGTCAGTGAATGGTTTTCAGTATGGCATTGACCTCTTCAAGCCAAAACATCAAACGAATCTCAACGGATGTAAGTTGGTTGCCACGACATTTCCTTTCCCGCCACACGTGATGCCACCTGTTAAAAATTCCGGTAGGATAGAGTTTTCAGAAGGACTAGAAGTTCGAATGATAAACCTCATTGCTGAAAAGACTAATTTTGAAGTGTGGTATAGGCCTATACCTAACAATACTTGGACTGGAACATGGGAGGATATATTTCACGGAAGATCCGATGTGACATTTGTTTCCATGACTCTAACTGCTAATCTTGTGCCGTATATTGACGCAACGTTTCCGTTTCTGGACAATACGTTCCTGTGGTGTGCACCAAGTGAGAAGCCCATTCCTCGTTGGAAAAGTTTGATTGTTGTCTTCACAGCTACGTTTTGGTTCATCACCTTCGTCACATATCTATCCTGCACATTATGTCTCTACTTGCTGGAAATTAGCTTTATACAACGCATTCACAAAGATACATGGGAGAAACATGTCGACAAAATGGAGAACTTCCTTCAGACTTACCGAGCAGTCTTAGGGCAATCAATGGATTTGAATGCTAAATCACTCACATTTCGAGTATTTGCTTCTCTTTTCCTTTTTTATTGCCTACAGATTAATACGGCATACCAGTCTTCACTTATCAGCTTCCTTACAGATCCAGGATTAGAAACGAATATAAAAGATGTGGAAGATATGTTGAATTCTGATTATAAAATATACATCGTTCCATACCTGATGCCCTTGTTCAATAGTACAGACACACTGGACCGTAGGATAAGTGGAGCTTTAATATCGTGTGAGGTTCACATCGAATGTATGCAACGTGTAGCATTTGAAGAGAGAACGGGAATGCTCGTGAAGCAGAAGAGATTTGATTACATTCTGGCCACCCATTTCACTAGAAATTCAAAAGCACTCATTAGGACTCTACCTCAAGTTGTGGGAAAGGCTGACGTGGTAATGTTCTTGAGAAAAGGGAGCCTTTTATTGGATAGGTTCAACAGCATTATGCTCCACACGATAGGAGCGGGGCTGATGGACAAATGGTGGACGGATATTATATGGAACGTTACGAGTCGTGAGTACTCTGATGAAGGAGGGGTGTTTGTTCTCACTATGTCACATCTTCAGAGCGCTTTCTTATTTCTCAGTTTAGGAATCACCTTTTCCATTTCGGTATTCCTGGTAGAAACTACTGGAAAGTGGTGTGCGAAGAAATTAGACTTGTTGAGATCGCTTCACCCTGCCACTGCTTGAGCACAAGAACTAGTCTTAAAAGAGGGTTCCTGAAAAATTCTGCTGAAATAAATCACGTTAACCTTGAGTTGAATGATGAGACTGCCCTTGAGCCACGAGCCAATCCACACAGCTCATTGCATTGCTCATATAATGTTCTCTCATGTGACCGGGACCATAATTTATTTTTACGATAAGGTCTAGAAAACATTCCATGTAAGGGGAGTCATGACGGAAATGTTGCGAATTCTTACTAAAAATATAAATTTAAATATTTCCCAATATTTCCTCTTTCAAACTCCGATTTAATTTTTGAAGTAACGCCATTTTTAAAGTACAGCGCAGGCATACGCCCATTTGTCTCATGTTGTCAGACAATATTGGCTTCACAGTTCTTTCGGACTATCATTTCAATAATGCCGTTCGAATATATTTACCTGGGCCATGCATGAGAGGAGACGACGGCAATCTGAGAGAGTAACTTACAGCCCACAGAAGTTTAATGTAAGTATTACTGAAGTTTACAACCCTAAGTTTTGTTGGCAGCAGCTCTCCAAAAGTTCCGGTTTTGTGCCATTCTCTTCAGTTCTACGTAAGACTGGCATCCCAGCTCCTCCACCCGTTGACCAATATGTTCCACTCTAGGCCTTCCCCTACAGTTTCTTCCTTCTGCAGAGCCCTCCAGGATGGAGGCCAGGAAACTCTTATGTATGTTTCTGAAAACTTTCAATTGCATTTTTCTGTCTTAAAATATTGTCAGGTCATTCGCACGTATAAAATGTTCCTTTCGCCAGAGTTATTATCCGATTCACCTGAAATGTTCTGATAAAGTTTCAGTATGTACAGGGATTAAAAGTAGTTCCGCATTTTATTATCATATTTCTTTCCTGGAATAGCACCAAATTAGAGTTTTGCCTAATGGATGAATAACGAACAATTGGAAAACTTATATCTCCAATACTTTATACCTGACTGCAGAAACCAGAGTTATTATTAAGTATATGAGTATTTTCGAGATGTCTGTCGAATTATAACCCAAAAATAATGAAAACTGTGCTGCAAGGGGCATTTTCCATGCAACATACAAATATATGTTAATTTGCAACAAAGTAACTAATAAACTTCGAATTGTTGGTGGTGCTCTATCTTATTACTATATGCTTGTGTCTTAAATTTGTGATAAGTTGAATATTGTACAAGTTCGAAAATTGAATCGACTCCTCTTAATAGAACCGAAGTCGCTCCAAATACATTACCTCTACGAGAATCCGAACTCGAAGAGAAGAAGGAAAGTTCCACTAGTAATACATTCTGATAGCTTATATCAGGGCCTCTCAAACGCCCAAAATCTCATGCGTGTAAGCAGAGGCGCAGGGGCTCCCTGCACTGTGCATCGGTCCGAATCGGCTCAACTCGGCTGGTATAGTGCGCTGAGAGTGACGAAGCGTTCTTTAATATACGGCTTCTTTATCACTGAAATAGACAAGCGCAAGGCAACAACATAATAATGGAGCAACCTGTTTCGGAGAAAGCAAAGTCCTTCGAAAGTCTATTTGGACCGAACTGGGCACTTTCGTACTTTTTTCTCAATCGTGACGGTAAAGCCAAATGCTTAATCTGTGGGACAATAATTAGGTGATCATCAAAAAGATCTATTTTTCAATACAAAGGCTTTGCTCGAATTCTATGGGAATTTGTCAAAGGAAGATTTTCTGAAGCTGCATCGAGAAGCAGCTAAGATTATTTCTATGTTTGGTTCCACATGCATATGTGAAAGTTTTCTTTTTCTGTTTTGACTTGTTCGAAAAGTAGATTGCGTGCGAGTATATCTGATTGTAATTTAAAGGACACTCTCAGAATTGCTGTTAGCCGATCCCTTTTTCCAGACATTACTGGTATAATTACAAAGAAAAAGGAAAAGAAGAGTTGCTCAAATCAAATTCAAAGACGAGCTTTTTGAACAGCTGTAACCTTGTCCCATATAACTGAGTGTCTCCGCGAAACCGCACATAAACTTTTCACAATGATTGGGGAACAGTGGAGAAATTGAGGAAGTTGGAGACAGGCCGAACCTGTAAGACAGATGAAGGGAAGGAGTGGGTTTTGCAATCTTGTCAACCTAGTGAAGCGGTCTCCTGCACCTTGCGCCGTGCAGTGCACTGGCGCATGCACCCTGAGATGCCCTGGCTTAAATAATCAAGCGTTCCGGCTGTTTCTGTTAATGGATAGATTTAAATGAATTTAATAATAATAATGCAATCATTAACCCGTTTTCAGCCTAGGTATTGTGTTCAGTCTGCGAGTCATTAAGCGCCTCTATAATATTATGTTTCTCCGTTTCTCACTTCGAAATTTCAAAGTCCGAGTCTATTTGCTATTTTCTGGAACTTTCTCTGGTTCTACAACTTTCCAGTGGTCTTCTTGGTGTCCTATTCTCCTCCTGTAGTTTTACATCATCCCATGACCAAATAAGATTAGTTCACACAGCTGCAGATTATTCTTATTCTTATTCTTATTCTTATTCTTATTCTTATTCTTATTCTTATTCTTATTCTTATTCTTATTCTTATTCTTATTCTTATTCTTATTCTTATTCTTATTCTTATTCTTATTCTTATTCGTATTCGTATTCGTATTCTTATTCTTATTCTTATTCTTATTCTTATTCTTATTCTTATTCTTATTCTTATTCTTATTCTTATTCTTATTCTTATTCTTATTCTTATTCTTATTCTTATTCTTATTCTTATTCTTATTCTTATTCTTATTCTTATTCTTATTCTTATTCTTATTCTTATTCTTATTCTTATTCTTATTCTTATTCTTATTCTTATTCTTATTCTTATTCTTATTCTTATTCTTATTCTTATTCTTATTCTTATTCTTGTTCTTATTCTGCTAGAAATGTGGTCACTTTTTAATATGCTCTTATCTATTTGATACGCATGCATATTGAGATGAAAAAGTAAACGCAATTAAAACGAAACTTGTTATTTGCAACAACGAAGAACAGAACGTTCAGCGGACACTCAATACCTGATATCATTGCAGAGCATGTCATAAAATTGCAGAGCATGTCATAAACAATGTGGTCTCTGTTCGTAGACCAAAATGCGCACGTGACAATTACGCGCCTTAAAAGATGGTTGCCACCACTCGCATGGACAGCAGCTTCACAAGGCCTTTTCATGCTTCTAACGAGGCACCGAAAGTTCATTTGAGGCTGACGTGCCCAGTTTTCGTAGATGGTGTATTCAAGGACTTTGGGTGGTGGGGTTGCTCGAGTTGGTGCCAGATTTTTCCGTTCGTACTGAAGTCGGCACTCCTGGATGAACATTACATTCCATTCCTTGCACGTGTTGCCCGTGCAGGATCACAGAATGCTGGCATCATGCGCTCTAGCATTATCATGAGCGCATGCTGCGTTATCTCCGAGTACCCTTTGAGAGGAATCATCTGCGGCACTAAAAACTCTTCAACGTACCGTCGAGTGGTTAAAGATCCATTGCGAATAAAATCGGGAGATCTGTTAAGAACCTGCCCGCACCGTAACAGATCCACTTCCATGAACAACGGTAGAATGAACAGCTGTAGGATGAAACTGCTCCTCACGTCATGTCCATACTCGCAGACGACGATCCGAACGGTATACCGCGGGAAGGGAGAACGGCACCGCATGCCGGCCATACACCGGAGAGGTTTACCTGTACATGTATACCGGAACAGCCAAAGAGCTCACATACAGTACGTTACGGTAAACCGCTAGGTTTCGCCATCAGTTGACCTCATGGCATCGGTGCAATAGACTGACGTGGTCGCGCTGATCGGTTTATTATTCCCTATTCGTAAATGACAAAATGTGAAAAATGGTTCAAATTGTCGTTATTGAAAAGAAATAAGTTCACTCATATAAAATTACTGCAAGAACTGAGTGTGGAATACTTGCGGATGAATGAAAAAGTGTATCAATAATTGCTTTCGCTGGTATCTCCTTTAATTCAAAAGGAAGATACGGCAGGCTCCAACTCCTTTAACTTTTTCACCAATTTCACATAAGCGGTATCTCTTTTCAGCTCGATCATGATACTCTTTGGTTTTCACACGCCAGAGACATTGTTCTGACTGTTAGATGACCTCTTCGATGACTTCATTGCGCTTCTGATTTTGCACAAAAATTATCGTAGTTTACCAAAAACAATGAGTTCCCTAGACACACTTCCTAGCCGAAATTTACTGCACAATTGAAACCTGTGCAGGTGAGTCGCACACCCGCTCCGGTTTACCCGTGCAAGTAAGCTGTGCATGGAAACCTCTCCGGTATGGCCGGCCTCAGTCTCCTATACTTCAGTGGGTCGTCAGGATCTGTAGTAGGGTTGGTCAGACCGGAACAGTCAGTAGTTCCGAAACATGAGGAGGTTGAGGTGGAGTGTACACGGCACACGAGACTGTAACTGCGTGGTAGAGAGAACATCGTGAGCCAACATGGCATGCTCTGCGTCAGCGGTAATGAGCCTGTAGCGGCCGTGTTGCATAAAGTTACACGGAACGTGAAGGAATAGTCGGAGCACCGATATTCGGGCCCATAATCACCTTTAAAACCTGCTTTTAGGTTCAGGTCTTTTCGGCCAATATAAAGTACACATAACACGGTTACAATGACAGTACAGGTGATAAAAAGTAACTAATCTATGGATATTTTCACCACTAGAAAATATCGGCCTGTATTGTGAGTAATTAGGGGCAGGTTAAAACTTCACGGCACGTGATAAAGCAGTCGGAACTCTGAAATTCTCACCGAAAAAATCATGTCTAAATGTCGTTTTTAGAATAAGAATGTCTTTCATTCATTCTGATGTACACCTGACACAATTACACTGGCAGTGCATGTGCTTAAAAATGTCACAATGTCACGTTCACCAATTAAAAATACATCATATACTCGCAGAATTGAAAAAGTTTCGTCAGTACTCTATTTAGGTACATAATACACAAGCGGAAAACGAAAACGAAAATACAAATTAGCCCATACAAGCAAAGCACGAAGATAATTAAGCACTATATACACGCGTAATAGGAGATAAAAATAAAACTATACAAACACAACACGAAAATAAAAATTGTGGTGTGTTTAAGTTTTAAATGTCTCGTCATTGTGTCGATTGAAGATCCCTTTGCAGACAAAATAGAACATAAATTGCATTTCGCTCTGTGTGGTTTTATTCTAGTAAAAAAGTCATAAGCAGGACTCCGGCGCTACATTATACAAAGTTTACCGTCTTTCGTACGGTATATATATTACTAAGCTTCAATGAAAACACTCTTACAAAACAGTTGTAAACAAAACAGAACACATAAAGTTATTCGCATGTATCGAAGGCCAGTTGCCGGTGCAACGCAACTCACAGAACAAAGAGGGTATGTCAGAACACGGAACACGGAACACGGAACACTCCAGCACGTGGCTGCACACTGCCGGTATCGACAGTCAGCTAGTAGGCGAAGGGCGATGGGCACTACGTAGTGGCACTTCGGACGGGATAGCGAGTCTCTGCCTCGGTCTCGCTTGTGAATGTTTCGGAGCAACTGACACTCTTGGTGTTCCGGAACAGCGGAACATAACTGTGCACCGGCACAGTGTGCCGAAACAGGGATATAGTGCCCAACCCTAATTTGTAGGTCACCAACTCATACTCCAGTGCTTTAGAGCTTCCAGACACAAAAAGGGGCTGATTTTATTTAGAGATCTTGTTACACATTCAGTGTCCTGGAAACTTTTCCAATGATACCAACAAAATCCCTAGCATTCTGCCGTCTTGAAGAATTATAGCCCCTCAACTCGTTACCTTAGTTCGCATGATCAACAATAACTTGTAAACAATACAATATACAAAGACAAAACTTCCCATATATTTCGAATTGAATCACTCTTATTTCTTCAATTGACAGGGACACTTTCAGGGTATCCGGATGAGAGTAGCGTCCACTATTATGTAAACAGGACATACTCTTAACGTAATACTCCCGTCCCTATCGCACTCTGCTTTCGTAAAATGCCGTTAGGAACACAATGACGTGACCTTATTTATTTTCGGTAGTGATTATTATTATTTATACAAATTAGCTCACATTTTAAATGCATCTCTATTTGCTTTTCACTTGATGTCATTCCTGCAAATGGTAGTTTCCTTATCACTTTCCCTGTGTCTCATGCCAAATTTTATGATATACGAATGCAGAATTTTGTATGGTGTCCACTAGTACACTACTAGGACAACGTGATCAGCATCAGCCTGACTGATCATGAGATTTTCACGAGTTTCATATTATTATTCAATGCTTTCTAGCTGAAGATCTCTGTGAGAAGTCATAAGTGAACCTATAAGTGATGGACACAATAACGAATGTTTAATGGCTTGTTAGCACCTACAACTGATCCACAATCCTCGAGCATGATCATCATGTAATCCCAACACACCCTGCCATATTACAGTATAAACATCTAGAAATTCTACGAAAACGATACCTGTTACAAATAGTTATTGAAGGATAATATTGTTCAATCTAGTCATTATTGTACAGTAGTTATAACTGTCATAAGTCTTATAGTTACTAGCAGATAATTGACGTAACTGTCATAAGCAGTTATTGGTAGAAAAGTTTGTACCAAATTATCGCTGTAGTTATCAGTGTCATGAACAGTTACTAGTAGATAACGTTGTACCTAGTTATCGCTGCAGTAATCACTGTCATAAGCAGTTACTAGTAGATACGATTGTACCTAGTTATCGCTGTAGTTATCAGTGTCATGCACAGTTCCTAGTAGATAATGTTGTACCCAGTTATCACTGCAATTATCACTGTCATACGAAGTTACAAGTAGATAATATTGTACCTAGTTAACTGAGTAGTTATCACTGTCATGAACAGTTACTAGTAAATTACTTTGTACCTAGTTATTTCTGTAGTTATCACTGTCATAAAAGTTTCTTGTAGATAATGTTGTACCTAGTTATCTCAGTAGTTATCAGTCATTAAAATTTACAAGTAGATAATGCAGTACCTTGTTATCTCTTTAGTTATCACTGTCATAAAAATTTACTCGTAGATAATGTTGTACCTACCTATCACTGTGGTTATTACTATAATGAACAGTTACTAGTAGATAATGTTACAGCTATTTATCATCTCAGTACTTATCCCTGTGGTTATTATTATTATGAACAGTTAGTAGTAGATAATGTTGCACCTAGCTATCCAAACCAAACCCCATGGCACTAGAGCCCTTGAAGGGCCTTGGCCTACCAAGCGACCGCTGTTCAGCCCGAAGGGCTGCAGACTACGAGGTGTCGTGTGGTCATCACGACGTATCCTCTCGGCCGTTTTTCTTGGCTTTCTAGACCGGGTCCGCTATCCCACCGTCAGTCAGCTCTTCAATTATATCACGTAGGCTGTATTGACCTCGAACTAGCCCTAAGGTCCAGGTAAAAATCCATGACCTGGCCGGGAATCGAACCCGGGTCCTCCGAGTAAGAGGTAGGAACGCCACCACTACACCACGGGGCCGGCACCTAGCTATCACTGTGGTTGTTACTATCACGAACAGTTACTGGTAGATACTGTTGTACCTACTTAGCACTGTGGTTATTACTATCATGAACAGTTACTAGTAGATATTGTACCTAGCTATCACTGTGTTTATTACTATCATGAACAGTTACTAGTAGATATTGTACCTAGTTATCACTGTGGTTATTACTATCATGAACAGTTACTAGTAGATAATGTTGTACCTAGTTATCACTGTGATTATTACTATCATGAACAGTTACTAGTAGATAATGTTGTACCTAGCTATCACTGTGTTTATTACTATCATGAACAGTTACTAGTAGATAATGTTGTACCTAGCTATCACTGTGTTTATTACTATCATGAACAGTTACTAGTAGATAATGTTGTACCTAGCTATCACTGTGTTTATTACTATCATGAACAGTTACTAGTAGATAATGTTGTACCTAGTTATCACTGTGGTTATTACTATCATGAACAGTTACTAGTAGATATTGTACCTAGCTATCACTGTGGTTATTACTATCATGAACAGTTACTAGTAGATATTGTACCTAGCTATCATTGTGGTTATTACTATCATTAACACTTACTAGTAGATAATGTTGTACCTAGCTATCACTGTGTTTATTACTATCATGAACAGTTACCAGTAGATAATGTTGTACCTAGTTATCACTGTGATTATTACTATCATGAACAGTTACCAGTAGATAATGTTGTACCCAGTTATCACTGTGATTATTACTATCATGAACAGTTACTAGTAGATATTGTACCTAGCTATCATTGTGGTTATTACTATCATTAACACTTACTAGTAGATAATGTTGTACCTAGTTATCACTGTGGTTATTACTGTCATGAACAGTTACTAGCAGATATTGTACCTAGCTATCATTGTGGTTATTACTGTCATGAACAGTTACTAGCAGATATTGTACCTAGCTATCATTGTGGTTATTACTATCATTAACACTTACTAGTAGATAATGTTGTACCTAGCTATCACTGTGGTTATTACTGTCATGAACAGTTACTAGCAGATATTGTACCTAGCTATCATTGTGGTTATTACTATCATGAACAGTTACTAGTAGATAATGTTGTACCTAGTTATCACTGTGGTTATTACTATCATTAACAGTTAGCAGTAGATAATGATGTACCTAGCTATCATTGTGGTTATTACTATCATGAACAGTTAGCAGTAGATAATGTTGTACCTAGTTATCACTGTGGTTATTACTATCATTAACACTTACTAGTAGATAATGTTGTACCTAGTTATCACTGTGGTTATTACTATCATGAACAGTTACTAGTAGATAATGTTGTACCTAGCTATCACTGTGTTTATTACTATCATGAACAGTTACTAGTAGATAATGTTGTACCTAGCTATCACTGTGGTTATTACTATCATGAACAGTTACTAGTAGTTAATGATGTGCCTAGTTATCACTGTGGTTATTACTATCATGAACAGTTGCTAGTAGATATTGTACCTAGTTATCACTGTGGTTATTACTATCATTAACACTTACTAGTAGATAATGTTGTACCTAGTTATCACTGTGGTTATTACTATCATGAACAGTTAGCAGTAGATAATGTTGTACCTAGTTATCACTGTGGTTATTACTATCATTAACACTTACTAGTAGATAATGTTGTACCTAGTTATCACTGTGGTTATTACTATCATGAACAGTTACCAGTAGATAATGTTGTACCTAGTTATCACTGTGGTTATTACTATCATTAACAGTTAGCAGTAGATAATGATGTACCTAGCTATCATTGTGGTTATTACTATCATTAACACTTACTAGTAGATAATGTTGTACCTAGTTATCACTGTGGTTATTACTATCATTAACACTTACTAGTAGATAATGTTGTACCTAGTTATCACTGTGGTTATTAGTATCATTAACACTTACTAGTAGATAATGTTGTACCCAGTTATCACTGTGGTTATTACTGTCATGAACAGTTAGCAGTAGATAATGTTGTACCTAGTTATCACTGTGGTTATTACTATCATTAACACTTACTAGTAGATAATGTTGTACCCAGTTATCACTGTGGTTATTACTGTCATGAACAGTTACTAGTAGATAATGTTGTACCTAGTTATCACTGTGGTTATTACTGTCATGAACAGTTACTAGTAGATATTGTACCTAGTTATCACTGTGGTTATTACTATCATTAACACTTACTAGTAGATAATGTTGTACCCAGTTATCACTGTGGTTATTACTGTCATGAACAGTTAGCAGTAGATAATGTTGTACCTAGTTATCACTGTGGTTATTACTATCATGAACAGTTACTAGTAGATATTGTACCTAGCTATCACTGTGGTTATTACTATCATGAACAGTTACTAGTAGATATTGTACCTAGCTATCATTGTGGTTATTACTATCATTAACACTTACTAGTAGATAATGTTGTACCTAGCTATCACTGTGTTTATTACTATCATGAACAGTTACCAGTAGATAATGTTGTACCTAGTTATCACTGTGATTATTACTATCATGAACAGTTACCAGTAGATAATGTTGTACCCAGTTATCACTGTGATTATTACTATCATGAACAGTTACTAGTAGATATTGTACCTAGCTATCATTGTGGTTATTACTATCATTAACACTTACTAGTAGATAATGTTGTACCTAGTTATCACTGTGGTTATTACTGTCATGAACAGTTACTAGCAGATATTGTACCTAGCTATCATTGTGGTTATTACTGTCATGAACAGTTACTAGCAGATATTGTACCTAGCTATCATTGTGGTTATTACTATCATTAACACTTACTAGTAGATAATGTTGTACCTAGCTATCACTGTGGTTATTACTGTCATGAACAGTTACTAGTAGATAATGTTGTACCTAGCTATCACTGTGGTTATTACTATCATGAACAGTTACTAGTAGATAATGTTGTACCTAGTTATCACTGTGGTTATTACTATCATTAACAGTTAGCAGTAGATAATGATGTACCTAGCTATCATTGTGGTTATTACTATCATGAACAGTTAGCAGTAGATAATGTTGTACCTAGTTATCACTGTGGTTATTACTATCATTAACACTTACTAGTAGATAATGTTGTACCTAGTTATCACTGTGGTTATTACTATCATGAACAGTTACTAGTAGATAATGTTGTACCTAGCTATCACTGTGTTTATTACTATCATGAACAGTTACTAGTAGATAATGTTGTACCTAGCTATCACTGTGGTTATTACTATCATGAACAGTTACTAGTAGTTAATGATGTGCCTAGTTATCACTGTGGTTATTACTATCATGAACAGTTGCTAGTAGATATTGTACCTAGTTATCACTGTGGTTATTACTATCATTAACACTTACTAGTAGATAATGTTGTACCTAGTTATCACTGTGGTTATTACTATCATTAACACTTACTAGTAGATAATGTTGTACCTAGTTATCACTGTGGTTATTACTATCATTAACACTTACTAGTAGATAATGTTGTACCTAGTTATCACTGTGGTTATTACTATCATGAACAGTTACCAGTAGATAATGTTGTACCTAGTTATCACTGTGGTTATTACTATCATTAACAGTTAGCAGTAGATAATGATGTACCTAGCTATCATTGTGGTTATTACTATCATTAACACTTACTAGTAGATAATGTTGTACCTAGTTATCACTGTGGTTATTACTATCATTAACACTTACTAGTAGATAATGTTGTACCTAGTTATCACTGTGGTTATTAGTATCATTAACACTTACTAGTAGATAATGTTGTACCCAGTTATCACTGTGGTTATTACTGTCATGAACAGTTAGCAGTAGATAATGTTGTACCTAGTTATCACTGTGGTTATTACTATCATTAACACTTACTAGTAGATAATGTTGTACCCAGTTATCACTGTGGTTATTACTGTCATGAACAGTTACTAGTAGATAATGTTGTACCTAGTTATCACTGTGGTTATTACTGTCATGAACAGTTACTAGTAGATATTGTACCTAGTTATCACTGTGGTTATTACTATCATTAACACTTACTAGTAGATAATGTTGTACCCAGTTATCACTGTGGTTATTACTGTCATGAACAGTTAGCAGTAGATAATGTTGTACCTAGTTATCACTGTGGTTATTACTATCATTAACACTTACTAGTAGATAATGTTGTACCTAGTTATCACTGTGGTTATTAGTATCATGAACAGTTACTAGTAGTTAATGATGTGCCTAGTTATCACTGTGGTTATTACTATCATGAACAGTTGCTAGTAGATATTGTACCTAGCTATCATTGTGGTTATTACTATCATTAACACTTACTAGTAGATAATGTTGTACCTAGTTATCACTGTGGTTATTACTATCATGAACAGTTAGCAGTAGATAATGTTGTACCTAGTTATCACTGTGGTTATTACTATCATTAACAGTTAGCAGTAGATAATGATGTACCTAGCTATCATTGTGGTTATTACTATCATTAACACTTACTAGTAGATAATGTTGTACCTAGTTATCACTGTGGTTATTACTATCATGAACAGTTAGCAGTAGATAATGTTGTACCTAGTTATCACTGTGGTTATTACTATCATTAACACTTACTAGTAGATAATGTTGTACCTAGTTATCACTGTGGTTATTACTGGCATGAACAGTTACTAGTAGATAATGTTGTACCTAGTTATCACTGTGGTTATTAGTATCATGAACAGTTACTAGTAGTTAATGATGTGCCTAGTTATCACTGTGGTTATTACTATCATGAACAGTTGCTAGTAGATATTGTACCTAGTTATCACTGTGGTTATTACTGGCATGAACAGTTACTAGTAGATAATGTTGTACCTAGTTACACTGTAGTTATCATTGTTGTTATTACTATCATGAACAGTTACTAGTAGTTAATGATGTTCATAGTTATCACTGTGGTTATTATTATCATGAACAGTTACTAGTGTTTAATGATGTGCCTAGTTATCACTGTGGTTAATACTATCATGAACAGTTACCAGTACATACAATTGTACGTATTTGTATCTATAATAAACAGATACTTGTTGAAAATATACTTAGTTATTTTCATTGTATTTATCACCATCATACACAATTTCCAGTTATTTGTTCGTTACTTATTTTTGACAAACTGAAGTACCTAGCAATTATAAATTAACTAAGTCGAAACTGAAAATGTATGGCTTCCAGTATATCATGAACAGTTACTTGTAGGTAATAATAATAATAATAATAATAATAATAATAATAATAATAATAATAATAATAATAATAATAATAATAATAATAATAATAATAATAATAATAATAATAATAATAATAATAATAACAATCGTATGGCCTCAGCTACCGTGTGCAGACATTTCAATTTGACGCCATCTGGCTGTCTGCTCGTCAATTTGGACGTTCCGTTTTACTCTAGGCCCCCACTAGATGGCAGACCGAGTAAACCGAAACTCTCTTGGGCGTCTATGGCTGAGATTTAATGAATTTTGTTGTATCTAGTAATCACTATAGTTATTAATATCATGAATCATATAACATTTATAAACTTGGAAACAGGAAATCAATCACCTTTGTTCAGATAGGTGTAGTTATTAACTATCCAATATATATATATATATATATCTTACTATATATTTTCATCAATGCAGTTGTTAGCTCTGACTTCAGAAACCAAGGTAGGTATCCGACGGTGTACTTTGTCACTTGAAAAAATCAATCAATATCAATCAAACAATACTGATCTGCATTTGGGGCCGTCGACCAGGTGGCAGATTCCCTATCTGTTGTTTTCCTAGCCTTTTCCTAAATGATTTCGAAGAAATTGGAAATTTATTGAACATCTCCCTTGGTAAGTTATTCCAATCCCTAACTCCCCTTCCTATAAATGAATATTTGCCCCAATTTTCCTCTTTAATTCCAACTTTATCTTCATATTGTGATCTTTCCTACTTTTATAAACGCAACTCAAACTTATTCGTTTCCATGTGACACAATGGTTATTGTTCAATCAATCAATATTTTAAACTGTGGCAGCTGACTACGTACTGATGCGGTAATAATTTGTATCGTTTTGCATCTTCACGTAAATTAAATCTCGAGATCGACACGGATGATTCTGATATCTCCGAAACAATTTCAGCACAAGGCCGAAGAAAATTGTCCTTGTTGACAATTAATGACTGCACCCATCAATGGTTACAGTAAGACGTTTTCAAGTCAGTAAGTTATTGTCAAAGCTAAATTGAAGAAAAGCCGGGCTGAGTGGCTCAGAATGTTGAGGCGCTGGCCTTCTGGCCCCAACTAGGCAGGTGCGATCCTGGCTCAGTCCGGTGCTCAAATACGTCAACCTCGTGTCGGTAGATTTACTGGCACGTGAAAGAACTCCTGCGGGACAAAATTCCGGCGCCTCGGCGTCTCCGAAAACCGTAAAGGTAGTTAGTGCGACGTAAAGCAAATAGCATTATTATTATTATTATTATTATTATTATTTAAGAAAAATTATTGAAGATAATTTCTCTACTACAATGCTTATGCACCAGGTTTTCACCCTCTTCCTTCCTGCTATCATATATAATGCCATTCATTTCATCTCTTTAACTCATCTGATGAGTTTGACGTCAGTAAGGGCATCCGGTCTTAAAAATCTGCCACAACCCCGTAGAGAAACGAGACAAGGGTTGGACAGACAAACACAACAAACAATGCTTATGAGGAGGACTTACCTGCCTTTTCCTGTTGCCTACTACACAGTGGCAGAGAACACTAAATACTGGTGTAATTGAGGTTATGTACCATTCGATACCTCCATAATCTGTCTTGCAACAGTCTGGTGACATGACTAAGTACCATGTCATCGAACTATCTTAAAACCGGCTGACTTCGGAGACTCCATTGGCCTATGTCTTCTCTGCAGGCCAGTACGCAGCAGTAGGCCCAGAAGGGTGTATCCAACTGCTTTATTTGTCTCGAGTCTGAAACCACTTAGTGTCGTTTGAGCAACGAAATGATTACTTTATCTCTCAA
This sequence comes from Anabrus simplex, assembly GCF_040414725.1. Classification (NCBI taxonomy): domain Eukaryota; kingdom Metazoa; phylum Arthropoda; class Insecta; order Orthoptera; family Tettigoniidae; genus Anabrus; species Anabrus simplex. The sequence goes on along the minus strand of NC_090266.1, from coordinate 40,059,664 downwards.
TGGGTGTTGAATAACGATCCTTATGTGTGTATTACGTTCTCTTCTGTTGTCAGGAGATTCTCTTTGTTCTTGATGACCTCAAGTCAGCAATTTGTATGTATTTACTGCAGTTTTACGGGCAGATACCCATCCTGACGCCAGCGCTACCTGAAGGGATGTATTCACTACTGCGTGTTTCTGTGTTGGTTTGATACGTTGTATGTTTATTAAGTTGTGTGTTACTACAAACACGAACACCCAGCTCCCAGGCTAGAGGAATTAACCAAACAATGTTAAAATACCTGACCCGGTCGGGAGTCTACCCGGAGCCCTTTTCGCTGTCCATTCAGTCAAGGAACAGGGCCTCCTGTTGTCATGAGATTATAAGAGAGTTAAAAATAAATGTGATAGAAAGGAAGGTCTTAAAAGTAGGACTGTTAGGCAGTACCATATGGCTGATAAAGCAGGCATGAGGCAGTTTCTAAAAAGTAACTATGATCGGTGGAAAACGGTAAATAAAAATGTAAACAGAATCTGGGATGGGTTTAAAGAAATTGTTGAGGAATGCGAAAACAGGTTTGTACCTTTAAGGGTGGTAATGAATGGTAAAGACCCACCTTATTATAATAGAGAAATAAAGAGACTAAGAAGGAGGTGCAGACTGGAAAGAAATAGAGTTAGAAATGGCTGTGGAAGTAAGGAGAAATTGTAGGAACTTACTAGAAAATTGAATCTAGCAAACAAGGCAGCTAAGGATAACATGATGGCAAGCATAATTGGCAGTCATACAAATTTTAGTGAACAATGGAAGGGTATGTATAGGTATTTTAAGGCAGAAACAGGTTCCAAGAAGGACATTCCAGGAATAATTAATGAACAAGGGGAGTGTGTATGTGAGGATCTTCAAAAGGCAGAAGTATTCAGTCAGCAATATGTAAAGATTCTTGGTTTCAAGGATAATGTCGAGATAGAGGAGGAGACTAAGGCCAAAGAAGTAATAAAATTTACATATGATAACAATGACATTTACAATAAGATACAAAAGTTGAAAACTAGAAAAGCGGCTGGAATTGATCAGATTTCTGGGGATATACTAAAGACAATGGGTTGGGATATAGTACCATATCTGAAGTACTTATTTGATTATTGTTTGGTCGGAGGAACTATACCAGATGAATGGAGAGTTGCTATAGTAGCCCCTGTGTATAAAGGAAAGGGTGATAGACATAAAGCTGAAAATTACAGGCAAGTAAGTTTGACATGCATTGTATGTAAGCTTTGGGAAGGCATTCTTTCTGATTATATTAGACGTGTTTGTGAAATTAATAACTGGTTCGATAGAAGGCAATTCGGTTTAGGAAAGATTATTCCACTGAAGCTCAACTTGTAGGATTCCAGCAAGATATAGCAGATATCTTGGATTCTGGAGGTCAAATGGACTGTATCGCGATCGACCTGTCTAAAGCATTTGATAGGGTGGATCATGGGAGACTACTGGCAAAAATGAGTGCAATTGGACTAGACAAAAGAGTGAATGAATGGGTTGCTATATTTCTAGAAAATAGATCTCAGAGAGTTAGAGTAGGTGAAGTTTTGTCTGACCCTGTAATAGTTGAGAGGGGAGTTCCTCAGGGCAGTGTTATCGGACCTTTATGTTTTCTTATATATATAAATGATATGAGTAAAGGAGTGGAATCGGAGGTAAGGCTTTTTGCGGATGATGTTATTCTCTCTAGAGTGATAAATAAGTTACAAGGTTGTGAGCAACTGCAACGTGATCTCGAAAATGTTGTGAGATGGACAGCAGGCAATGGTATGTTGATACGCGGGGTTAAAAGTCAGGTTGTGAGTTTCACAAATAGGAAAAGTCCTCTCAGTTTTAATTACTGCGTTGATGGGGTGAAAGTTCCTTTTGGGGATCATTGTAAGTATCTAGGTGTTAATATAAGGAAAGATCTTCATTGGGGTAATCACATAAATGGGATTGCAAATAAAGGGTACCGATCTCTGCACATGGTTATGAGGGTGTTTAGGGGTTGTAGTAAGGATGTAAAGGAGAGGGCATATAAGTCTCTGGTAAGACCCCAACTAGAGTATGGTTCCAGTGTATGGGACCCTCACCAGGATTACCTGATTCAAGAACTGGAAAAAATCCAAAGAAAAGCAGCTCGATTTGTTCTGAGTGATTTCCGACAAAAGAGTAGCGTTACAAAAATGTTGCAATGTTTGGGTTGTGAAGAATTGAGAGAAAGAAGAAGAGCTGCTCGATTAAGTGGTATGTTCCGAGCTGTCAGTGGAGAGATGGCGTGGAATGACATTAGTAGACGAATAAGTTTGAAAGGCGTTTATAAAAGTAGGAAAGATCACAATATGAAGATAAAGTTGGAATTAGAGAGGACAAACTGGGGCAAATATTCATTTATAGGAAGGGGAGTTAGGGATTGGAATAACTTAGCAAGGGAGATATTCAATAAATTTCCAATTTCTTTGAAATCATTTCGGAAATGGCTAGGAAAGCAACAGATAGGGAATCTGCCACCAGGGCGACTGCCCTAAATGCAGATCAGTATTGATTGATTTTTAGAGATTGATAAATTCCAAGATGTTCAAGCTTCAGGTGGTAATATGATTCAATGTTCAATAAATTATGCACTACTGAATGTATTCACTGTGATATGCGAAGATGACGACCGCCCTACGGTACTTACAGAAGAAAATCTTGGTGACGTTGAACGCCAAAGACGTTGTAAAGTTGAGGTGACCATATGCATCGACGGGACAGCTCTCACTATCTATCTTAAAAGTTGCAGTCGTACAGATATTTCATCAGTGATGTAAGATGAGGTGGGACAACAAATACATTTAGTACGTTCCAAAACGTTTCCCAATCAACGCAGTCAATGCCCTTTCTGTAGTCGAGGAGGCAGATGAAAACTGGGAGACAAAAATATCGAGTTTTTCCTATTATTTGCCTCAGGATGAGAATCTGCCCAAGTGATCCTTTAAGCGGTGCAAAACCAACTTTTTCCTTGGGTATCTGAGGTTGTATCTAAAGTTTTAGGTGCTGATTTAAGATGTATAACATAATTTTACAGGCATGTGGCATCAGTGAAATATTGTGATAGTTTTAACAGTTTCTGACTGTGTAGTGGAATGGAAAAACAAATGTTATCCAAATTTTCGCCATTCTCCATTATTCCCATAGCCTGTTACACAAAGGATGAAATGGATTCTATGCTACACTCTTCCATCTCTTTAATAATATTTCTGTGATAATATCAATATCCGAGTCTTTGTTGTTATAGATGTTTAAAAGCATTCTAAGTTTCAATGCGCAGAATTCCAGGTTCCGTTTCAAGGTACTCCATAGTTCTTCTACCTGAGGCGTTGTTATTACCTTCTAAATATAACTTTTCACAACATGGCTGCTTTCCTTTCCCCAATCAGGATGCCAGCTTCATCATCTACCACCCAGCTGTAGGGTTAAAAGCTTCCGAGTGATGTCGGAGTTATTCTTGAATAGTTCCCTTGTTTGGTTGGAGTTTTGATGTTGCTCTATATCATCACACAGTTTATTCAGGAATTCTGACCCATCTGTCATGTAATTTCACTTTATCTACGGACACAGGACCTTATACCTTTGTTCATAAAAAGGGGTTTTAATGCATTTTCTATACAGTTCTCCTCTCTTCAATAAGCTGCAGTGTGATGTGCGAAAACCATGTTGTATTTTACAGTTGGCAACAAATTTGCGGACTCCATGGTGAATGAGTAAACTATTTATTTGCTTCTACCCCAAGCATGTGGTTTTGATTCGACTTCATCCGAAATAATTTCTGGAATTTTGGTGTCATTCGTTCTCCAAACTCCTGAAGTGAGTTGTGATATGTCAGTCCTACCTGCTTCCCTCTCCTTCTTTTGATGGTCTGGTGTTTAATATTCATTTTCATGATTAACATACAGTATTATGGTATTCCCACAATTCGCGCCAGGAAGACTATTTGAATCTAGGGCAGAATATCTCCAACGTCTTCTGACACAGTTTCCAGGCGACATCTACGTATAACGTTGCCTTGAATAATGTACAAAGACAGTGTTGCAGATAGTCATATCATTGTCAGCACAGAATTCCAAAAAGCGCACTCCTCGCTTATTTCTCTCACCTAAGCAGCATGATCCAACTGAAGTTCTAAAATCACTATCGTTAATAGTATCCCCGACCTTAGCATTACAGTCTCCCTGAATTATTAGTACGTCCCTGCTAATGGCACGTTCTAGCTGTTCATTTCGTCATCATTTGCTGCAGCAGTAGGGGTGCACACCTGAACAATATTCAGTCATCACTGATATGCATTTGGCGCAGTCACCCAGGTGACAGATTCCCTATCTGTTGTTTACCTAGTAATTTATTAATAAAAGCAAAGAGTTTGGAAAATTATTGGTCATATCCCTCGGTAAATTATTGCAATCCGTAATTCCTCTTCCTATAAATGAATATTTGCCCGAAATTTTCCTCTTGAATTCAAACGTTTGTCTTCATATTGTGTTCATAATTAAAAACAAACACCACTCAAACTTATTTGTCTACTAATATTATTCCATACCATCACTCTACTGACAGCTCAGAACATAGCATTTAGTCGAGCAGCTCGTCTCCTTTATCCCAAATTTTCCCAGACCAGACTTTGCAACATTTTCCTAATGCTACTCTTCTGTCGGAAAACACCGAGAACAAATCGAGCTGCTATTCTTAGGATTTCCTCCAGTTCTTGCATCAAGTAATCCTAGTGAGGGACCCGTACACTAGAACCATACTCCAGATGGGGTTTCATCAGAGACTTACATTCCCTCCCCTTTACTTCCTTACTACAAACTCAAAATACTCTCATAACCATGATTATAGATCTGTACCCTTTATTTACAATACCCTTTTACCCCAATGAAGATCTTTCAGTATCTTTCCCTACCAGCAATTTTCAACCCATCAACGCAGTAATTAGAACAGAGAGGATTTTTCTTGCTAGTGAAAATTACAACCTGACTCAACCCCGCTTATCGTCATACCATTGCCTGCGGTCCATCTCATAACATTATCGAGGTCATTTGCTCACAGTCTTGTAACTTATTTATTACTCTGTACAGTATAACAGTAGGGAAAAATAGTCGGAGCTGGCGCAGCGCTAATGAGCAATATGGCCGCTATACACGGGCTCTTATGGGGCTAACTCTGGGAGCTAGCACAGGGGCTAATACGCTGAATGAGCATGATTTAATAGAGGAAGGAAGAGTTAGATTAAGGAATGAGGAGGAATCGGCTGTGGTCTTATCAACGAAACTATCCGAGCATTTGCGTGGAATTAAAAGAGGAAGCTACTCTGGTTGGAATGAACTGACTTTGTGGTTGATGCGAACCGAATTTCTAATTGAATTGTTCCACTTTTGGTTGGATTAGAGTGAATGTAGGTTGACTGGAACCCGTGTTCGGTTGAACTGAACTGATTTTTAGTTGGGCTGAACTGAATTCTCGGCTGGTTCGAACCCAATTTTGGTTGGATTGAACTGATATTTAGCTAGCGTAAACTGATTTTTTGGTTGAACCGAACCCGATTTTGGTTGGATTGAAGTGAACTTTGGTTGATCGGAACGCAGTTTCGGTTGGATCGAACTGATTTACGGTTGGATTGAATTGAACGTTGGTTGATCCGAGCCCATATTTGGCTGGATTAACCAGATTTTTTAGGTTAATACAAACCCAGTTTTGGTTGGATTGATACGCAAGATAACCCTTGTACACTGGTCTTATGAGAATAGCTAGGTATTGTTGGTGCAGGAGGCTTATGAGTCTTATAGGAGTAGGGAGATGGGACGCGGCTTAACCAATGCGACTTGCTGATTTATTGAAGAGGTCACGTGACAGGCGTAAAGCCTCTTCTGGATGAATTTCAAGGGGAAAAACTGGAAGAGTGGAAGGATATGATGTCCCTCATCCTTTTTGAACCGGGCTTGGGACCGGCTTGGTGGGGGATTTAGCACCCTAGGTATGAATAAGGATGTAGGACTGAGATTTTAAGGAGTCAGGAACTTGGTAAGATTTTGTGACATTGTGGCTACTCAATCCGCCACTAGACACAGCTTAAAATGGAAGGATGTATGGGTAAACAGGGATGTTTAGTAATATGTAGAGTGCTTTTAGCCTGATGATGCTCGATTTGATTGTTCTAGATTTTTTGTTGTTGCATAAATAATTGAAATACATTTTACATTGCACTGTATTTTAACTAGGGTTGCTAATGGCATGATGTCCATAGGCGTAAGATGCTACACCATCGGATGCGATTACTCTCTTGTCGTCATAAGGTGAGAGTGTAATCTTGTTTAATTGCACGGATGAAGCTTAGAGGTGATGATATTAATAGGAACCCGTTTTACTTCATTCTTTGTGAGCCAATGTTCATAGTCTTCAAAACGGATGTAATTTTTCACAGCACATTTTGTATTACCTTTAATTTTCTTGACATCACAACCATCTATGTCAAGGGCATATATCTTTGGTCTTAGACCGATAAATCTTTTTATAATTTTTCCACAAGCTTCATCCTTAAATTTTCCTAGCACTTTCTTGTTTTTCTGTGAGTAACAACATATGATGATCAGGGTAATCGGATGTGTCAAGATGATCTAGGAAATGCAGTTTATCTTTGTAGACATCTTTAGTTTTTACTAGATGGATAAACGAATCGTGTCTATGTACATCAAAGTTAGGTTTTCTTTTCCGTAATAGGGAAGCAAAATGTCAAAATGATAGGAGTACATAAGTGTTTTTGAAATGTCTAATACTCTCATGCCAACATAAATAGGTTTGTTAAATAACAGTGTACGCTTTGCCAGATGAACACAGCTATCTGATGCCCGTATATGATTCTCTCAATGAAATGAGGTTTTGCCACAAGTTTCTCTAACATTTTAGCGTCAGTAACTAAACGTATATCTATTCTCTTCCTAATATTTTCCATTGTTTTTCCGAACATAGCATTATTAAAGAGTTTGTACAGATCGTTTTCAAAGTCATTTTTTGCATCTTTTCTTAGATTGTTATTGAAGTCAACGTAGGTTTTGAGCCAACGTGACTGACTAAACCTCAATGCGCGGTGTATTTTAGTTAATTGCAGTCCATGGGTCAAGGCTTGCTTTAAGGCTATGTAGTGGACTACATAATGTTGTTTGTCTTTGAGATGAGGAATTAACTTTTTTGGTGATGATTCAGTTGGTCGAGTGCACTCAGGAAGAAACGGTAAGTCGTTATGGAGGTTATGCAATTCAGAAGAATATTTAACGTCTACTTCCAATATATAGCCAAGAGGGTCACCTTCATTCATTGTTTCTAGGTGAATAGTGTCAGGAGATACCCACTCAAAACCTCTGTAAGGAACGGGATGACACATTGCCCTTCCATATTGGTTGTTTGCATCTTCATAGGTAATATACTGTGATGGCTTTCTTGTATCAAACTGTTCCATATACTTATTGTTTGCAACCGCATAGCGATAAGGTACTTGGCATAAACCTCCGCGTATTCCTGCTTCTACCATAAGGTGTTGATCATAGTCCTGTAATAACTCCAATTCAATTCCAGTGAATAGAAGCATGGCATCCCAAGTAAGGCCAGGTGATGTGAAGTATTGAGCAGGGTCTAATTTGTGGGTTTCTATGATCTTGTTTCTGAAGGTTTCAAACACGTCTGCTAAAAGAAGTGTGTCAGAAATAACGTTTAGGACACTTTATTCTCCTAAATGTTTTATATTGAAATTGTTCCAGACTTGTATGGCATGGATATAATCTTCATCTGTGATATGCTCTTGCTTCCATTTACTAAATAATGATTCTTTGGGTGACAACTCCTCCATCATCAGCTTTTCCCATGAGTCTAGGTAATCATAGGGGAAGACTCCTTTACGAGTTCATAGATGTCTCTTATATTCACCAAAATACTTGATTGTTTCAGGACAGGATGTCAAATTATTCACTAATTTTTCTAAACTATTGCCCATAAAGCGAAACGTGTCTACAAATCTAAGCTTAACACTACCCACATGTTTGGTAAATGAGATGTAACTTTCATCTGAGTTAGGAATAACTTCTACTCTTTCAGCAGTGCATCCTAACTGTTTAACGATGAAATGCGAGTCATAACCATTTAGGTTATGAATCAGTACCGGGATATGTGTAGGTGTTTTACATTTTAAATTGCAGCTGTTATGTGCAGCACCGCGGTACATCCCAGTGATATGGCAATGATCGCAAACTTTTCAGTCTTCATCTGTTAATTTATTATAACACAGGTAACAATTAACTGGTAATTGGAAATCCTTTTCTTGATCTGTAGTTAAGTTTATAGGCTTCTTTAGAATGTATAAGCGCTCAATTTCAGTGGCTATAGATATCAAGTATTCCATAAATTTCTCTGCGGCATTGGGCCCCCGATACACAAAGGGTTTCTTTGGAAGATTTGACTCAACATGTTCAACATCGGAGGAAGGCTTAACATACACAGCAAAGCTCATAGGAGTATGATCTTGGTAAAGAAGAGTATAACTCATTTCAGGGTTAGGCATACATGTTTGAAGTGGTAAAAGAATACTTTCAAAATCAGCATATAATACGTAGGGTAATCTCAACATTCTCTCTACATTGTCAAATTTCAGAATACCCTTCTTTGTAGGCATTTGAATTCTAGCAATTTTATGTTGTTGACAGAATATCTTATGTTCTTTTAATTTATCTAGTCCGCTAACCCCTTGCTGATTATCAAGGTATGTAAAACACCGCTCACAAATACATATTTTATGCTCTCGCTTAGTCAATTGATATCCAATTAACTTCTCAAAGTCCGTTATGTAGACGTAATGACTACGGTCTGAGAAATCACTGAGCAGTAGCAGATCACAATGGTTTGTCAATTCCTTGTCTACAACTTTTAAGGGGAAAATTGCGTTGTTTTCTTCCAATCCATACACATTCAGAGGAGATGTTATTAACCTTTTCAAACTTCTCTATCACAGATAGCGATGTTGGAAATGAGACGCCTGAGAAATCGTATTTATCTTCCAGATCTTTATATTTATTCACTCGCTGAGGATCCTTTTTAACAAATTTTGCTAAAACAGCATACATGAAGCACTTATTATCCTTGTAATTTTGAGGGTTGATACAAGCTTTTCTTGCTGCTATAGGAGCCGGTAGGGGAATATATTTACTTCCATGTAAAGGTCTGTACTTATTTATCCTCAGTCGAATGCCTTCAACAGCTAAGAGGGCCCAGCTGCTGCCTTTTAATTGAGATTCTTCCATCTCTGTAACTAATTTTTTAAACTGAGTGTCAAGAAAATCACTCAAATCAGTAGTTAAAAATATGGGTGTATTACGGGTTCTGAATGCTCGATCTGTGATATCGCCTATAGCAATGACAAATCTGCACTCGGTCATGATATTCACTTTCAGCGATTTGTGTAAAGACAGCTCCTTGTTAATAATAAAAATTACCTTCTCCTTTGCTTCGTCTAAATAAGAATTTAGATCACCACGTGTATCACACCGAAGAAAATAGGACCTTAACCGACCTTCGAAGGAGGTTTCGTACTCATTTATACCATTATCATCAGGGACAGTAGAGAGCAGCTGATTTTTGGTTGGCTCTTTTTTAAATATTTTTGTCGGAGAGGCTTCACTATTGCAAGCATCCTCGTGCCTCTGTCCGTTGTAAGCATTGTTGAACTGACTTCTACAGGTTTTACACTTAAAAACTTCACTGCATGATATCTCATGACGCTTCTTGTTGAAACTTTTAAGAAAAGCTTTTCCACACTTCTTGCATGCATAGCTAATGATAGGCTGCTCCATGAGGGATATTATTTTTAACAATTGCTGTCTATAGATTAAACCTGCGAAGAGGAGAGAGATAGACACAATTAGATAAATACTTTATCGCAAACTAAATGTATTGTACATTTATTTTCTTAATATACTGTACCTTTAGCTTTTACCTGTAAAGAACGATGCTATCACGTTAACAGTCCTCGATAAACTAAACATTTAATATTAACATTCTCACTTATATATTAAAAAATAGCCTGTTCCTCAGCGTAGGGGGTTAATCTCTCCAACATCCCTAGCTAGCAATCTCCGAACATAATCATCTACTTGTATTTTTGAACCGTACACTGTGTACGGCTCGTTCTTACACATGAAATTACATGCCTGTCTTAACAGTCAACAGTAACATATAAAAATGTTTGGTAAATCCTCCATTAAGTACTTTCTAACTCTGAACAGACATCTTGAAACTGAGTTTACTTGTGATGAATATTCAGCCCTGGAGGCTGGTTGGTTCCTCAAGAGCTCTGCCATCAGCTACCATAGATGGCCTAGGCTTCACTGAAGAGACGCACTAAGAAATGAGGAGCGAGGTAGTTTTCTGTTGCTTTCTTCACCGAGCCAGAAGTTGCTACTACATATTAGCCTGCCAAGTCCGCTGAAATGCGCGCACCAACCGATCCTATGAGTGACATTTTCACACCATTCATAACAGGGACAGGCTGCATAAGGAATGGCATTACTAGTATCACTCATACTTTAGTTACTTTTATACCGTCAAGGCAAAGGGTGAGACAGAGACACGTCAATATAGTAACAAATTTGATCTAGTCCATACCATAAGACATAGTGCATCGTGAACACTAGATCTCGCCAGTAAGGGTATGCACTACTGTTATAGAACAAAACTACACCCGTCCTCATAGAGATCGCTCTAAAAAAATAAAAAATGCGATAGCAGACTGGTAGGTAATAATGTTATAGAGTTATTAATATTCTTAAAGATAACTACTTGCCGGTTGAAGTTGAAGGTTTATTTTTCTAGCTGTTACTGTATGTATGTTCAGTCTTCAGCCCTAAGGCTGGTTGGATCCTCAACAGCTCTGCCATCAGCTGTCATAGATGGCCTAGGCATCACTGAAGAGGCGTACTAGGGAAATGAGGAGTGAGGTAGTTTCCCGTTGCTTTCCTCACCGAGCCAGAAGTTGCTATTACATATCAGTCTGCCAAGCCCACTGAAATGCATGCACCAACCGACCCTATGAGCAACATTTTCACACCGTTCGTAACAGTGACTGGCTGCAGAAGGAATGGCATTACTAGCATCTCTCATATCTTGGTCAGTTACATATTGCTAAAGCCAAGGGTAAGGCAGAGACAGATCAATGAAAGTAACAAAATCGCTCTAGCCCATACCAGAAGACATAGTGCACTGTAAAGTCTAGGTCCTGCCAGCAAAGGCATATCCTCGCCATATATGTATCAAACATGGCAAAAACTTCGTGCGTAATCTTCTTACGCATAATCCTCACTGTTTTACGGCTGGATGTCCTTCCTGACGTCAACCCCTATGCGCAGTCCAGTTATAGTAGATCAGGCCCCTCTTTTAGGGCCGGATGTCCTTCCTGACGTCAGCCCGATACGCAGTCGGGTTATAGCAGATCCCCTCCCCCTCACTGTTTTACGGCTGGATGTCCTCCCTGACGTCAACCCTATGCGCAGTCCAGTTATAGTAGATGAGGCCCCTCTTTTAGGGCCGGATGCCCTTCCTGACGTCAACCCTATGCACCGTCCGGTTATAGTAGATCAGCCCCCCGTTTTACGGCTGGATGCCCTTCCAGACGTCAACCCTATGCAGAGAGAGGTATTCACTATTTCGTGTTACCGTGGTGGTTGGTAGTGTGTTGTGTGAATATAAAGAAGACAACCACAACCGTACAGTTAATCCCTTTTAACAAGTAATGTCATAAAACAGGTTAATTTGGAAATTCGCCTCAAAACGTAAAAATGAGTTTTAACCGTAGAATCATGTTTAAAACCGAAATTGAATTATTTTGAAGCATAGTACATTTTCAACCCCTAAACACCAAAACGGTATAGCTTCTTAAGTTTTTGTCCTAAAATTATTATTCTTTTGTCTAAAATTAAGTCTTGAAAAGCTCTTTCAGATGAGAGGGTGAGAGGGGGTGCAAGGGGGATGAAAACTAGTTTTTTTTCCAAAATTCAGCTCAAAACGTAAAAAAGATGCGTTTTAACCGTAGAATCATGTTTAGAACCGAAATTTAATTATTTTGACCCATAGTACATTTTCATCCCCTAAACACTAAAACGGGTATAGCTCCTATAGTATGTGTTCTAAAATTATGATTCTTATGTCCAAAATTATGTCTTAAGAGGCTCTTTCTGATAAGAGGGTGGGTGGGGGTGTAAGGGGGATGAAAACTGGTTTTTACAACATCTTAAAACGTAAAAAAATGATGAGTTTTAACCGTAGAATCATGTTTAGAACCGAAAATTAATTATTTTGACGTTGGTACCTTATCAACCCCTAAACACTAAAACGGCTATAGCTCCTAAAGCTTTTGTCCTAAAATTATTATTCTTATGTCTAAAATTAAGTCTTGAGAGGCTCTTTCAGATAAGGGGGTGAGAGGGGTTGCAAGGGGGATGAAAGCCGGTTTTTACAAAAAATCATCCTAAAACGTAAAAGAATGATGCGTGTGAACCGTAGAATCATGTTTAGAACCGAAATTTGTGGTAGGAAGAGGAGTAAAAAGGAATTAGCTATCCTACTCCAAATTAACTATTGCTCAAGATATCTGTCTAGTAACCCTTGTCTCACAAGGTTCTCTACATTCACTAACAAGTATTTTATTATTATTGTGTGGGAGTATTATTGTTAATAATTTGGTGTTAGCACTCGTAGTTGTTTAGCGATCCGATTCATTTAAAGGAAGATAAGTGGTTCAATTCAGCTCGATAGTAACAGCTAGAAAAATAAACCTTCAACTTCGACCGGCAAGTAGTTGTCTTTAAGAATATTAATAACTCTATAATATTATTACCTACCAGTCTGCTATCGCATTTTTAAATTTTTAGAGTGATCTCTATGAGGACGGGTGTAGTTTTGTTCTATAATAGTAGTGCATACCCTTACTGGCGAGACCTAGTGTTCACCGTGCACTATGTCTTATGGTATGGACTACATCAAATTTGTTACTTTATTGACGTGTCTCTGTCCCATCCTTTGCCTTGACGGTATAAAAGTAACTAAAGTATGAGTGATACTAGTAATGCCATTCCTTATGCAGCCAGTCCCTGTTATGAATGGTGTGAAAATGTCACTCATAGGATCGGTTGGTGCGCGCATTTCAGCGGACTTGGCAGGCTAATATGTAGTAGCAACTTCTGGCTCGGTGAAGAAAGCAACAGAAAACTACCTCGCTCCTCATTTCTTAGTGCGTCTCTTCAGTGAAGCCTAGGCCATCGGTGGTAGCTGATGGCAGAGCTGTTGAGGATCCAACCAGCCTCCAGGGCTGAATATTCATCACAAGTAAACTCAATTTCAAGATGTCTGTTCAGAGTTAGAAAGTACTTAATGGAGGATTTACCAAACATTTTTATATGTTACTGTTCACTGTTAAGACAGGCATGTAATTTCATGTGTAAGAACGAGCCGTACACAGTGTACGGTTCAAAAATACAAGTAGATGATTATGTTCGTAGATTGCTAGCTAGGGATGCAGGAGGGATTAACCCCCTACGCTGAGGAACAGGCTATTTTTAATATACAAGTGAGAGTGTTAATATTAAATGTTTAGTTTATCGAGGACTGTTAACGTGATAGCATCGTTCTTTACAGGTAAAAGCTAAAGGTACAGTATATTAAGAAAATAAATGTACAATACATTTAGTTTGCGATAAAGTATTTATCTAATTGTGTCTATCTCTCTCCTATTCGCAGGTTTAATCTATAGACAGCAATTGTTAAAAATAAATTCCCTCATGGAGCAGCCTATCATTAGCTATGCATGCAAGAAGTGTGGAAATGCTTTTCTAAAAAATTTAAACAAGAAGCGTCATGAGATATCATGCAGTGAAGTTTTTAAGTGTAAAATCTGTAGAAGTCAGTTCAACAATGCTTACAACGGAGAGAGGCACGAGGATGCTTGCAATAGTGAAACCTCTCCGACAAAAATATTTAAAAAAGAGCCAACCAAAAATCAGCTGCTCTCTACTGTCCCTGATGATAATGGTATAAATGAGTACGAAACCTCCTTCGTAGGTCGTTTAAAGTCCTATTTTCTTCGGTGTGATACACGTGGTGATCTAAATTCTTATTTAGACGAAGCAAAAGAGGAGGTAATTTATATTATTAACAAGGAGCTCTCTTTACACAAATCGCTGAAAGTGAATATCATGACCGAGTGCAGATTTGTCAATGCTGTAGGCAATATCACAGATCGAGCATTCAAAACCCGTAATACACCCATATTTTTAACTACTGATTTGAGTGATTTTCTTGACACTCAGTTTAAAAAATTAGTTACAGAGATGGAAGAATCTCAATTAAAAGGCAGTAACTGGGCTCTCTTAGCTGTTGAAGGCATTCGACTGAGGATAAATAAGTACAGACCTTTACATGGAAGTACATATATTCCCCTACCGGCTCCTATAGCAGCAAGAAAAGCTTGTGTCAACCCTCAAAATTACAAGGATAATAAGTGCATCATGTATGCTGTTTTAGCAAAAATTTGTTAAAAAGGATCCTCAGCGAGTGAATAAATATAAAGATCTGGAAGATAAATACGATTTCTCAGGCGTCTCATTTCCAACATCGCTATCTGAGATAGAGAAGTTTGAAAAGGTTAATAACATCTCCGTGAATGTGCATGGATTGGAAGAAAACAACGCAATTTTCCCCTTAAAAGTTGTAGACAAGGAATTGACAAACCATTGTGATCTGCTACTGCTCAGTGATTTCTCAGACCGTAGTCACTACGTCTACGTAACGGACTTTGAGAAGTTAATTGGATATCAATTGACTAAGCGAGAGCATAAAATATGTATTTGTGAGCGGTGTTTTACATATTTTGATAATCAGCAAGGGGTTAGCGGACTAGATAAATTAAAAGAACATAAGATATTCTGTCAACAACATAAAATTGCTAGAATTCAAATGCCTACAAAGAAGGGTATTCTGAAATTTGAAAATGTAGAGAGAATGTTGAGATTACCCTACGTATTATATGCTGATTTTGAAAGTATTCTTTTACCACTTCAAACATGTATGCCTAACCCTGAAATGAGTTATACTCTTCTTTACCAAGATCATACTCCTATGAGCTTTGCTGTGTATGTTAAGCCTTCCTCCGATGTTGAACATGTTGAGTCAAATCTTCCAAAGAAACCCTTTGTGTATCGGGGGCCCAATGCCGCAGAGAAATTTATGGAATACTTGATATCTAAAGCCACTGAAATTGAGCGCTTATACATTCTAAAGAAGCCTATATAATTAACTACAGATCAAGAAAAGGATTTCCAATTACCAGTTAATTGATACCTGTGTTATAATAAATTCACAGATGAAGACTGGAAAGTTTGCGATCATTGCCATATCACTGGGATGTACCGCGGTGCTGCACATAACAGCTGCAATTTAAAATGTAAAACACCTACACATATCCCGGTACTGATTCATAACCTAAGTGGTTATGACTCGCATTTCATCGTTAAACAGTTAGGATGCACTGCTGAAAGAGTAGAAGTTATTCCTAACTCAGATGAAAGTTACATCTCATTTACCAAACATGTGGGTAGTGTTAAGCTTAGATTTGTAGACACGTTTCGCTTTATGGCCAATTGTTTAGAAAAATTAGTGAATAATTTGACATCCTGTCCTGAAACAATCAAGTATTTTGGTGAAGATAAGAGACATCTATTAACTCGTAAAGGAGTCTTCCCCTATGATTACCTAGACTCATGGGAAAAGCTGAAGATGGAGGAGTTGCCACCCAAAGAATCATTCTTTAGTAAATTGAAGCAAGAGCATATCACAAATGAAGATTATATCCATGCCATACAAGTCTGGAACAATTTCAATATAAAAAAATTTGGAGAATATAGTGACCTATATCTTATTTCTGACACACTTCTTTTATCAGACGTGTTTGAAACCTTCAGAAACAAGACCATAGAAACCCAAAAATTAGACCCTGCTCACTACTTCACATCACCTGGCCTTACATGGGATGCCATGCTTCTATTCACTGGAATTGAATTGGAGTTATTACAGGACTATGATCAACACCTTATGGTAGAAGCAGGAATACGCGGAGGTTTATGCCAAGTACCTTATCGCTATGCGGTTGCAAACAATAAGTATATGGAACAGTTTGATACAAGAAAGCCATCACAGTATATTACCTATGAAGATGCAAACAACCAATAAGGATGGGCAATGTGTCATCCCGTTCCTTACAGAGGTTTTGAGTGGGTGTCTCCTGACACTATTCACCTAGAAACAATGAATGAAGGTGACCCTCTTGGCCATATATTGGAAGTAGACGTTAAATATTCTTCTGAATTGCATAACCTCCATAACGACTTACCGTTTCTTCCTGAGTGCATGCGACCAACTGAATCATCACCAAAAAAGTTAATTCCTCATCTCAAAGACAAACAACATTATGTAGTCCACTACATAGCCTTAAAGCAAGCCTTGACCCATGGACTGCAATTAACTAAAATACACCGCGCATTGAGGTTTAGTCAGTCACGTTGCCTCAAACCCTACTTTGACTTCAATAACAATCTAAGAAAAGAAGCAAAAAGTGACTTTGAAAAAGATCTGTACAAACTCTTTAATAATGCTATGTTCGGAAAAAAATGGAAAATATCAGGAAGAGAATAGATATACGTTTAGTTACTGACGCTAAAATGTTAGAGAAACTTGTGGCAAAACCTCATTTTATTGACAGAACCATATACGGGCCTCAGCTGCTGTTCATCTGGCAAAGCGTACACTGTTATTTAACAAACCTATTTATGTTGGCATGAGTGTATTAGACATTTCAAAAACACTTATTTACTCCTATCATTATGACATTTTGCTTCCTTATTACGGAAAAGAAAACCTAACTTTGATGTACATGGACACCGATTCGTTTATCCATCTAGTATAAACTGAAGATGTCTACAAAGATAAACTGCATTTCCTAGATCATTTTGACACATCTGATTACCCTGATCATCATATGTGTTACTCACAGAAAAACAAGAAAGTGCTAGGAAAATTTAAGGATGAAGCTTGTGGAAATATTATAAAAACATTTATCGGTCTAAGACCAAAGATATATGCCCTTGACATAGATGGTTGTGATGTCAAGAAAATTAAAGATATTACTAAATGTGCTGTGAAAAATTACATCCATGTTGAAGACTATGAACATTGTCTCACAAAGAAAGAAGTAAAACGGGTTCCTATTAATATCATCACCTCTAAGCTTCATCCGTGCAATTAAACAAGATTGCACTCTCACCTTATGACGACAAGAGAGTAATCGCATCCGATGGTGTAGCATCTTACGCCTATGGAGATCATGCCATTAGCAACCCTAGTTAAAATACAGTGCAATGTAAAATGTATTTCAATTATTTCTGCAACAACAAAAAAATCTAGAACAATCAAATCGAGCATCATCAGGCTAAAAGCACTCTACATATTACTAAACATCCCTGTTTACCCATACATCCTTCCATTTTAAGCTGTGTCTAGTGGCGGATTGAGTAACAACAATGCCACAAAATCTTACCAAATTCCTGACTCCTTAAAATCTCAGTCCTACATCCTTATTCATACCTAGGGTGCTAAATCCCCCACCAAGCCGGTCGCAATCCCGGTTCAAAAAGGATGAGATACACCATATCCTTCCACTCTTCCAGTTATTCCCCTTGAAATTCATCCAGAAGAGGCTTTACGCCTGTCACGTGACCTCTTCAATAAATCAGCAAGTCGCATTGGTTAAGGCGCGTCCCATCTTCCTACTCCTATAAGACTCATAAGCCTCCTGCACCAACAATACATAGCTATTCTCATAAGACCAGTGTACAAGGGTTATCTTGCGTATCAATCCAACCAAACCTGGGTTTGTATTAACCTAAAAATCTGGTTAATCCAGCCAAATATGGGCTCGGATCAACCAACGTTCAGTTCAATCCAACCGTAAATCAGTTCGATCCAACCGAAACTGCGTTCCGATCAACTAAAGTTCACTTCAATCCAACCAAAATCGGGTTCGGTTCAACCAAAAAATCAGTTTACGCTAGCTAAATATCAGTTCAATCTAACCAGGACTGGGTTCGAACCAGCCGAGAATTCAGTTCAGCCCAACTAAAAATCAGTTTAGTTCAACCGAACACGGGTTCCAGTCAACCTACATTCACTCTAATCCAACCAAAAGTGGTACAATTCAATTAGAAATTCGGTTCGCATCAACCAGAAAGTCAGTTCATTCAAACCAGAGTAGCTTTCTCTTTTAATTCCACGCAAATGCTCGGATAGTTTCGTTGATAAGACCACAGCCGATTCCTCCTCATTCCTTAATCTAGCTCTTCCTTCCTCTATTAAACCATGCTCATTCAGCGTATTAGCCCATGTGCTAGCTCCCAGAGTTAGCCCCATAAGAGCCCGTGTATAGCGGCCATATTGCTCATTAGCGCTGCGCCAGCTCCGGCTATTTTTCCCTACTTGTAACATCATCCGCAAAAAGCCTTATCTCTGAATCCAGTTCTTTACTCATATCAGTTATATACCAAAACATAAAGTTCCGATAATACTGCCTCGAGGAATTCCCCTCTTAATGATGACAGGTTGAGATAAAGCTTCACCCATGGTAATTATCTGAGTTCTATTTTCTAGAAATGTAGCCACCCTGTCTGGTCCAAATGCACTCAATGCAACATGGAATGTCAGTGTTCTTTTACGACCAGCTAACCTCGCGTTTGTTTGAAGAGAAATGAGCATACACGAATTGGATCATTTTGGACTCAGTTAAACACACTGGAGGCGAAGCATAGATGTACTAATAATTCAGGGACAACTTCATGCAAAGATCGGGGATGCTACTAAAGATAGTCATTAGGGATTTTAGTCGGACCGTGTGTCTTAGTTGAGAGAAATGATTGAAGAGTGCGTTTATGAGTGTTAATTTTGCACGGAGAACCATTCATATTTATGGACACGATTCTGTCATTAATGGGAAATATTGCAGGACAGCATTTTTCACCCTCTTGAGAACACACTAAGGCAATACCATTCCTGATCTGTTCCTTTCAACCTGGAAAGTACACAGTGTTCATCTCATGGGTCATAAAATTGCCACTTCCCTACCAAGAAGATCCATTTTGTGTATGCTCATTTCTCATTCGACCTTACCCGGTCGCAAAAGAGCACGAACATTCCATGTTGCAATTTTTTCAATGACGCACGAGTATAACTTGCTAATTAATACAGGGGCTTCTCTCCGTTTCGTATCCTTTGAAGACCTACAGGGTGGACCGGAATCTCGGAAACACTTAAAGTGAGCAAAGATTAAATTTGATTGTCAAGGGAAGATATTGCATTGGTGGTTTCCCGTAGCCTTCTACTGTTTTATATGGGATACAAAAACACAACACTTCTCCTTATTTATGTTATTCTGCCAATATAAACTATAAGGTGATCGATATTATTGGTATATAAATGTGTCAAGAACCTTAGGTTGTTAGAACTTTCCTATTGACGTGCTGTTTGGAAAATAATATAAAATATACTAAAATACTTCCTATGTGCTTCCTAACGTCACTTTCATATCGAACTGAACGTTGCCAACTTACAGACAAGCATAATCATGAGGAGGGTCGGTAGCACAGCCAGCTCCTCAGATAAGAGCCCTGTTTTTCATTCAAAGAAGAAGTTTCCGTGTTCTTGCTGATAATTTTAAAACAACGGTATGGGATGTATCGAGCATATTTATCACATTGTACGACACTTCTATACCTGTGCCACCAACGGCGCCTGGCAGTAGACGGGCTAGTTATTGTACCTTTCATTACGGAATATATGTTCGCTGCTCGTCGTGGGCGGTAACTGAGGGTGGATTTTATTGAATGACGAAATATAGAAGGTTGACTCTACGTGGTAGAAGATCCGAACCAGACAGTGAGTGTCAGGCATTTGACACTGATTTACTCCGTTCTTTGGTAAATCCCTTGTGGTATGGTAAAATATCAAGTAATTAACCCCATGGCACTGCAGCCCTTGAAGATCCCTGTCCTACCAACTGACCGCTGCTCAGCCCGAAGGCATGCAGATTATGAGGTGTCCTGTGGTCAGCACGACGGATCCTCTCGGCCATTATTCTTGGCTTTTTAGACCGGGGCGGCTATCTCACCGTCAGATAGCTCCTCAATTCTAATCACGTAGGCTGAGTGGACCTTGAACCAGCCACCAGATCTAGGTAAAAATCCCTGACCTGGCCGGAATCCAACCCGGAGCCTCCGAGTAAGAGGCAGGCACTCTACTGAGCCAAACACTAGATGCCTCAAATATATTTTAATCATTTTTTCAATGTGGATAGTATTCTGATATTTCATATGCAGAGAGCTGAAGGCGAGGCCGGAAGTCAGTTGGAGTGATGAAACTCGCCAGTACTTTTCCACTTGCTGCGAGATGCTTCAAATTTTTTAAACAAGCCGTTGCCGGTAGACTCGTGTAATGGGGCATCACACCACCAGTCGAATCCAGCCAATGACAAGCTGGGGGCGTGCCGGATTTGAACGAAGGGAAGCTCAGAACAAGGATTTCAGAATGACCAACTTCGATATCACAGCTCTGTGACCTTCAATATTTAATCAATTAAATACCTTATTAGCTGCTAATCCACAGGTCTGATCGAAATATAAGTCTGAGACAGAATTATGGTATACTATTGTATGTATAAACTGAGTACGTGAGCGCTTTTGCTTATTAAATAATTTAAATGCAGAGCCGTTGATCTAGGCTATGCCCCTGTTTGGCTCTAGTTTCAAACAGTTGGGGATTCCCTCAAGCCTCAAATTTGGTGTTGGTTACTTAAGCTCACCGCGAGGTGAAAGCTTGCACTTTCTTCCGTTCATCTTGGTGGGAGTTGTACGTGACGCGGTCCGGTCACCACGCGGAGTGATTTTGTGTAAGAAACAGTGTAACTTTGTATAAATGATACCGTGATTTGTCTTAAACTAAATACATTCCTTTTCCAAGTGCAGGATGACATTAATTACGAGCAGTAACTGTGTAATATGATAAACACTCGCATGTGATAGTAACAAGCGCGACCAAATCTTATTATTATTATTATTATTATTATTATTATTATTATTATTATTATTATTATTATTATTATTATTATTATTATTATTATTATTATTATCGGTCGGTACGCGAACGCGTGAGATGAACTGTAAGAGTGCGTTCCGTATGAATTCGTGCCGATGCCAAGGACTAGTGTCGAACCCTTAAGATGCCCTGTATCTTAAAACGTACGATTAGCTAATACATATTTTGTACAACGGCTAAGTTAAATGTACCCTATGTTTGGTTAGATGCTACGCAATCGAGCATCCTAAGCGGTGAAGAGTGAACTCACATACTACATATCTTGCAGATATCAACAGGAAGGAGACCCAGAAGAAGATGACAACACCAGAAGCTGAAGCCAGGACCTATCTGCGTGTGATACCTGTTATGGCTTCAGGAGGCGTGATGCAGCGGATATGTGACCCTCTGGTTGGTGAGGTGTAAGCTGCTGAAAGTTAAGTGCAATGATGTCTTTTTATGCATGATTCTTGGTATACGTAAAATGATGGTGAGGAATAGGACATTTTGATCAAATGTAAATATCAGCCAGATTGGCATTTGCTTATTTTAAAATTTCATTTAATGTAAATTTGCACAGGGTTGGAATGCATGTTTAGTTATCCTGTGTATAATTAGCTAGATGGGATACAAGGGAACACTAGGTTTATAGTGTATATTTCTGTGTGCTTTGTGTCGGATAGTGCATCTTATTCTTTGCGGTACAAGTGATAGTTTTTTCTAGCTGTGTTCATCAAATAACTTACAAGAAATACACTTACTGCGTTGAAATGAACTTCATTACAAGAGTATTTAGTTTCAGTAAAGATGTTATCTCTGCCTGTGTATTTTCAGTGTTTACGAGATGTTCGGTGTTGCATGCACGCCGTTGATTTATTGAAGGGTCATTGAAATGGACTAGAGGTTTGTTTGGGGAAACGGTGAACAGGGAATCGAACCAAAGGATGTGAATGGAAGGGCTCGTACCGTTGCACGTATGACAAAGTTGATTTATATTTGAATTGAAGGGCTCGTTTTATAAAGGTGATTTATTAAGAAAGGCCAGAAAGACCCATGAATTTAAAGGGGAGAGGTACTTTATTTGGATGCGAATAAGCCCAAGCCGCGAATGATATGCTAGGCCCGTGAGAATAGTGTGTGTTTGAGAGGGATACTTGTTTCCCCGCTGTGTTTAAAGGAAGCCCAGTAGAGGCTGATGAATGAAGGGCTCCCGAGCGAGCAGTGCAGTCAGCTGAGATATGAAAGTGAAAATATGCTCCCACTGTAATACCTGCCCCCAAACACCAAACCAAGTCTAGTGTACTGATCCGTGTTTGTCGTTTACTGCTGACAGGCAAGCACGTGGCGTGAGAAGGAGACGATTGCGGGCTTCGTGACACGATCATATGCAGCTGAATGATACGGGAATATTTCCCGTTGCCTACATTATTTTATTTTGTGATGTTATGTTATTGTTTTATTTTCAGGAGTGTATTATTTTGTTGTGTGTTGTAATGTAAATTGTCTTGTTGTTTAATTTGGGGATACAGCCGCATGCTGTTTGATGATTGTGGTTATCCAGTTCGACTGGATCTTTTGCTGTGAGCCGCGTCCCACAAGTAGATTCTGTGCCTTTTGGATGGGATAGTAGCCAACCTTTTACCAATGTGTATTATATGATCTTTTGACCATATTAACAGATGTAAATATAGAGTAGTTAGTGTTTCACTAGTATATTAGTATATCATGAATTCATGTTTGAAAGTTTCTTAATCGCGTTCGTTAGGCCACTTGACATCGCACTTAACCGATGCACTTACACTTACGAACTCGCAATCTTAGTACCCTGTCTCCAAGTACATATGAGCCGCTGAGAGCCAAAGTGGTCTAAGTCAATTTTTCCCATTCTGAGAAATTAAAGGTTTCTCATTTAGTGTCATGTAAATTCAGGATTTACAAGAATTCGTGATTCATTTGATGAAATATGCAGACGATATCTTAAAATTATATTTAATTAATACATTTTAGTTATTTGTTCCTTAAATTACTTCTTATCGTTCCTGAAATTGGAATACCACTTTTTCCTGTCAGCAGTTTACTCATTGAAAAAGGTAAAGTGGTACAAATCAAGAGCTGTACCACTCTTCCGATTAATGATTTCGCGAATTTGAGTAAAAGGAAAATGTATAGGTTGTATTCTAACCTCTAATATGGCAATGTATTTATAGAATAATTGTTAACGAAACATAATGATGTACAGTAGATGTGAAACTGCACGTACGGCTTCCATTACAACATTTTCTCTCTCAGACTGAGTTAAAATAATTGCTCTGTTGTTACGCAATCTTGTCTAATAGTTCAGCAGTACGGATACTCATGAATTATAAACAAATGTTTTTGCACAAATGTCAAAATTTCTGGAAATTAAATTATCATGCCGAAATTTAAACAGACTTTACAATGGAAGGTGCCAGTTTACTCAACTTCACAATTTACGTCATCTTCCTCTTGTAATGGCTCGACATAATCAGGTCTGTACTCCACAGCCGAATTCACAGTTGTCAGTTGATTGAAGAAAGTGTGGTGTACCGGAGGGATGTATGGGAGAAGGGTCATGCCTCTCTGCTTAGCCTTGGTGACAGGTCGCACAGCGTTGGTAGGATGAGTTGAACACCAGACAAACGAGGACAACCACGAACACGATGTGAAGGTGTAATGTCCAAAGATTTGAAAGGGATTCCTCCAGAGATTCCTGGTAGAGAATGAGATGAAATCGAAGCCATTGAACATGAAGCCAACTGAACTTGTCATTTTGCGTGTTCATCTTTCTAAATGTCTTTTCACTATGGCTTTTGTTGAGACAAAGTCATTCGGAGCCATTCTATATACGGCAAATGGTTGTTTTCTCTTTGCCTTTTGAATGGTATTACACCAATCATCCGGAGTGAAAAATTGAGCAGTTCTCTCGATACCTCCGAAATCCCGATCGTTTGGAAGAAAGGAGTGTCCTCACAGCATGAGCTATGAGCAAATTTCCCTTATAAGGACTATTTTTACTTTAACAACACCTGAATATTAAAAATCTATATAAAGAAAACAATACCGATACTTACCAGCAGGGGATTTTTCATTGCAGAACGTAAATAACAACGATAATGAACACAGAACACAACCTCGTGGCCATGACGCTTGACTTATACCATTATTCCTGTAAATGCACTCTGGCGTGATGGGAAGAATGCATCTAGCGCACTGAAGCGTCTCCCATGGGAGTTATCGTTATAACACTTCCTCACAACAAATTTTCATGCGTTATAAGTGCACTGAGTGGTATAACTCAAAAACTGACATTTCTTGACTTAGAACACTTTGGCTCTCAGCGGCTCATATATATTTTAATATTGTGTAATTTATATTCGGTCGATACCCAACTTTGTATTCATTTGTGTAGTTTTATTCCAAATTCATTTTTATTTTGCGATGTGCGTGTCACCTGTTTGGAGCTTTTTTGAGGCCTATTTAATTTGTTTCGTTCATATATGGTAGAATGGATCAGTTATTTTTCGGATAATAAATCCATCTTACCACTTAATTGTATTTCTCATTCAACAAGCCGCAATTATTCCTGTCATTATACTTTGTTGTATGTGTGGATTTTGACTTATATTTTACTCCATGGCAGCCTAACCCACTCTCTACCCAATTGAGCTTAGTTGGAATTTTAAGACATGAAATAGAGCGATCGTCCCAGATGGTTTGACATCTACAGTACGATGCACTACCTCTACACCATGGGGCCGGAAAAATATCAAGTACTTATATAAATATAAGGATTATGCGTAAGAAGATTACGCACGAAGTTTCTGCCATGTTTGATACATATATGGCGAGGATATGCCTTTGCTGGCAGGACCTAGACTTTACAGTGCACTATGTCTTCTGGTATGGGCTAGAGCGATTTTGTTACTTTCATTGATCTGTCTCTGCCTTACCCTTGGCTTTAACAATATGTAACTGACCAAGATATGAGAGATGCTAGTAATGCCATTCCTTCTGCAGCCAGTCACTGTTACGAACGGTGTGAAAATGTTGCTCATAGGGTCGGTTGGTGCATGAATTTCAGTGGGCTTGGCAGAGAGGTATGTAATAGCAACTTTTGGCTTGGTGAGGAAAGCAACGGGAAGCTACCTCACTTCCCATTTCCCTAGTACGCCTGTTCAGTGATGCCAAGGTCATATATGACAGCTGATGCAGAGTTGTTCAGTATCCAACCAGCCTTAGGGCTGAAGACTAAATATACATACATATAAAAGATGCTTGTAATTAGTCTTTTAAGGGGTCCTGGTACCTTGTTTACCGAATCACTCGCCAAACACCTTCGTAACTTATGTAAAATGTGAGAAATAAATTTATGGAAAGCGTTTGCCCATAAACGCAAGTTGTATTTAAAAAAAAAATTTGAGATATTTAATTTGGTCAGGGTACTGTAAATCGATATTTGGAGGGTGGCAGGAGATTATATTACTGTCTCTGCATGGATCAGCCCTCTATTGGATTATTGCAGGTACGTTTTATAATGCACAATCAACTTTTTTTTAAAGTCCAGTGAAGTGAAAGATGATGTATACGTATATTTTACCATGGCACTTAGATAAAATCAATGCTTTAAAGTATAGGGATATTGAGGTTTCATGATTTAAAACTGAAGTTACCAAGGACATCTGGTAGAGGAATGAGTGAATGATTTTCGAAATATACTTTCCTGACTGCAATATGTAAACAAGTGACCTTTAAAAATTTCTATTGTTCAACAAGTCCTCTTGAGTTGTTGATATTGAGAACTGTAGTTGAGTGAGAGCACTCAGAGCTACAAGCCGCAGCGCATTTCTATAGTTTCTTGCACAACTGGGGCTGAAAAATACTTCAATAATGCATATGTTTGCTTTATACGAGTTTTTATCGCTGCAGGCTTTCCACTGTATGAGTGTTGCCGAGAACGCGTCCTCCTTCGCTGCTCCGGGACGTGATATAAGAGACAAATGAAAATTACGTGGGGAAAAGTATTTTCCTTCCTCATTAACCATAGAGCTGCTGCTACAGGACTCAGGCTGTAATTTTGTTCCAGAAAATTTTTCTACACATTCTAAAAGACTCGTTTTGATTACAGTACTGTTTATCGTGGATACGTTTTGGTGAGAAACAAGGAAAGTGTTGACAGTCTGTGTTCAAGAATAAATTAAATGCCCTTACTTATGTGTAAAACCCCTATTTATTATCTTTGGTTATCTAGTAACCTCTTTGGTACAAGTAACATTTTCCATGTAATTCTAATTCCATCTCTAAATAAGAACACCGCCACCACTAAGTTACGGCTTATAATAGTTAATAGTTTCATTATGAGTGTTTGGACGGCCTCTGTATAGTATGGCTAGTTAGGTATTTGTATTCCATGCTGTGGGTTGTGGAAACGGTTCCTGGAACAGTTGGCATTTAAGAGTTCTTATATGACATCAATATTTATCATTGAATTTGCTGGCACTACAAAGAATCCTTTTTAGGAACGAAATCCAGGCCTATGTATGATAGTTGATGAAAATTTAAGCATATTATTATTATTATTATTATTATTATTACTATTATTATTATTATTATTATTATTATTATTATTATTCCACTGGCGCTACTGTTGAAATCTGTAACACATATGTAGACATGACTCAGTTTGAGAGCTACGTGCCCTTATTGATGCCAGCCCTATGTGCAAGGATGTATCCAACTTTAGCGTGTTTCTGTGGTGGTTGGGAATGTAATGACGTGTGTGTAAATGTAAATTTGTGTACTAAGACAAACACAAATGCCCAGTTTGCGAACCAGAGGAATTATCTGAATACGAGATTCAATGAACTGAAAGCCACTGCGCTTACACTTAACTAAGGAAACGGGCTATTCGTATAAGCATTATTACACTCACAGCGTTAGAAATTAGAAGAAAACTTGGAGAAAATGAAATAAAATTATATATATTGATGCAATATCAGACAACGGTCCAGGCAGTAACGAGCGTAATGAAGGCCCGATATCAGTGGGTTCGAAATGGAATCTCCTGAGTCAAGCCGATCTAGTGCTGCTGGAACTGACCATCAATATTCTGCCTCAGGTATTGAGACAGAGTTGACGATTGATCTGATCCAACACAACGTTCTTTCCGGACATGACTGAGGATGAGAGTGCCACATCATGATACAACTGACCATAGTCATTTTCTGAGAGGTAACACGTGAGGATGCAGGATGTTACCAACGTACCCTTAAACCATTAAGCTCTCCTGAATCATGATCAGAGGTAACCTGAAGTCATACGATAATGATACCTTGTGTAATGCCGGTGTGTCTCTCCATAACGTTGGCAAGACTTGTCAACTCCCCTCAACGCCATTATACTCCTCCACTATGATCATCCGTTGTACTGCAGGACCACAATTAATCGTTGAACGTGATGCGAAACTACTCGTCATCAACTATTGACTTCTAATTATCATTCCGTTCTGGTGATACCAGAAGATCACATATGGGATTGAGACCACGTAATCCAGTCATCGAGACATGGTGCGGGATGACACAGGACGTTACAGCAAGTGCTGCTTGCATGGGGTTGCCTGAGGTGGCCCACAGTACGAATTCCTAACCTTAGTACCTACTGGCTTTAATATTGGACGGCTTGGACATATGAATGGCTCATATGCTTGGCAATTATACTCTACGACCATAAGACCTCACCAAGACCCATAATGCGGCCCCTCTAAAAGTCCGTCAAGTGATTGTAATGGTATCCAAATGAGGCAGTGATCTTCCCTCGCTGTTGACTGACTGGCCGACGATTCGCACTTATGTGGTAGCGATACCGCTGTAATCGTTCTGAAGCCACAATGAACTCTCGTGGCTGTTCAAGATATTATAAAATATATATATATATATATATATATATATATATATATATATATATCTAAGTATAATGTTCCAAAGTATGAAGAAGCTGAAAAAATATGTCTTGGTGTCTTAACGTACTTTTTGATTAAATTTTCCATCCAACCATTTCAGCAAAATGTTTTGTAACTTCTCGACGTATTTTCGATAAGATATTCGAATTTTCTGCTTTTTCCAACAATAGCCGTGCCTTCTTTCTTCGCGCTATTACGCTTTTCTCTTTTTTTAAAAAAAAGTTCGTTCCCCAGGGCAGTGCCCTCCACCCTCCAAGGACCATTTTTGTCCTCTGCAGAATCACAATTGCGAGTCCAGGTGAAATACGATAACCCAAGTACTGAAATCCCCCATAGGAAAGCAAGAGAACCCTTATTATTCCTGAGCTGTGGTCAATTCACAATAATTCGTGGGTGTTCGCATAAAGGGTGCTAAATCAATATTGCACAGTTTCCAAGAGAACAAGAACAAATTCTGCACCTTCCTTGCAAATGAGGATTTCAATATTTGCACAAGAACAGGTTCTCGAATTATAATTATTTTGTCGTTGTGATACATTCACGGCATTCGTGTAATTGTGAGTAAAAGACAAAGACAGAGTCAAATCCGGACAGGCCATGAAGGTCCTTGGAGGAGTGGAAGGTAAAGGCTTCCACCATTGTTAACCGTGGCACGTGATGGGGTAGAGTGGTTAGCTCTACGCCCGGCCACCTTTGCCCCCAGGAATTAACCTGGTACTCATTTTTGGTGTAGGCCGAGTGAAGCTCAGGGCCATATGCATCTCCGGAAGTGGAAATCTCTATTCTTAAATTTTACGACTTCCTGACGGGGATTCGAACCCACGTTCATCCGGGCGAACCGAGCACGCCTTTACCGCCTCGGCCAGGCAGCCCCTCCTTTTGTGAGTAAGAATTTAATATTAGTTCAGATAATTAGTAGTATAACCTCTTTAGCACAATATAATATTAATGTTACTTAAAAGTTTTGGTTCAGTTACTGCAATGCGAACCTGAGCATCATAGGGTCGCTCTAGAAGAGTATTTGAATAATAATAATAATAATAATTTCGTGTGGCTATTTCTAGCCGTGTGCAACCCTTGCAAGGCAGACCCTCTGATAAGTGTGGACGGCATCTGCCATGTGTAGAGAACTGCGTGTTATTGTGGTGGTGGATAGTGTTATGTGTGGTGTGTGAGTTGCAGGGATGTTGGGGACAGCACAAACACCCAGTCCCCGGGCCATTAGAATTAACCAATGAAGGTTAAAATCCCCGACCCGGCCAGGAATCGAACCCAGGAGCCTCTGAACCGAAATCCAGTACGCTGACCATTCAGCCAACGAGTCGCACAGTATTTGAATGAATTAAGTTAACTTATTGCTGCAGTAATGTGCGGACATTAACTACAACGTGTCAATAGCGATCACATTTGACCTTTATTGAAACTGCTTTGGTTTCAATCAAAACACAGTCAATTTTCTTTGATGGAATGACCAGTAATTCAGCACATTACAGTATTATGATTATACAACGTAACACATGGCAAGGTTGGTAACTTTTCAGGATTCCAGCTTCCTCTGAAAGAATATCTGCTAAACTTGTCTCTTGAGATTTTCGTAAAATTTCCTAAATAGCGTCGGGCTATGACAAAGAATATCTTTGATGTTCTCTTGTTTCTACTTCCTCATACTTGGAGGACCACTGCTTATCCTGTTTCGTACATCACATATTGATATTTAAACTTTGATAATGAACAGAGCCCATTTCTTACCAAACGGGGAGCTATGCTTGAGCAAC
Organism: Anabrus simplex; assembly: GCF_040414725.1. Lineage (NCBI taxonomy): Eukaryota > Metazoa > Arthropoda > Insecta > Orthoptera > Tettigoniidae > Anabrus > Anabrus simplex. Next base: position 40,029,669 of record NC_090266.1, on the reverse strand, counting down.
AGAGTTAAGAGAAAATTGTGAACATTCAAACCAGTATTTAGCCTTTTTGTAACTTAATCATGTTTACACAGACACCCTCGAATTCAACTGAAGTTAAACAGTAATTTGTTGCTTTCGTCGGTCATAATGATTAACTGATTGTAGCAGTGAAGATTATTAGAATAAACTGATTGAAGCAATCTTCATATTTCACTTTATTTGATTAAATTCTTCATCCGCTTCACGGAGTAACTCAGCAGCGATGTAAAGCGAAGAATACTTCTCTTATGTACCGACAGTTGCGTGAAGAATCTCTACAGTGTGTTTCCTCCCATTGTAACTTCCCTCATCCTGTCACAAACGTAAAATACGCCTCAGTTCCATTCTTGAAGCACCTGTCAATCTTTGATCTGCGCGTAGCCACGGTTGCCCTGGTTGTGATACAGCAATCATAGCGAGACGCTATAAAAGAAGATGTACAGCTCGTATATGCATCGACACAACATTGAAGACGAAGTTCATCAGCAGCAGTGTAATTTCGTGAAAATAGAAACAAATCAGGTGAGTCAAAGGAGTTATTTGGTGTATAGGCCTATATTAAGGTAAGGAAACATATGATAGTATGAATGTAGAATTAATTTGCAACAATAACTTGAAATAATATGAAACTGTTTATTTGCTCCTATCGCATATATCCAGTCACACATTCAATACAGCCAAGCCGACATCAATTTACTCTCTGAAATACTAATTTTCGTATCATACCTGCTGCGTTTCTTTAAATTTCAAGATAATAATAATAAGAATAATAATAATCATCATCATTCAGCCGACAGAAATGAGGCACTGAAGAGACCAGATATCCTTCTACGGACCACACTGCCAAAATGTTTGGATGGTCGCTTCAACACTGCCCTTATTGCCTTCTCAGAGATGAAGAGAATAATGAAATAACCATCATACTGGTTGTCATTGGAACAAATCGACTTCTGCATAACAACCCTTGACAGTACTTGAAGAAATTCCGTCTGCCCACCTATCTGACTAGAGAAACCCAGAAATCTGTAATTCTCAGCATAGCAAAAGTTTCTTAATCAAAGTTGAACCACAAGTAGGGGAATAGTATATTGCACGGCCTCTCGGGATGCATGCGCAGGTGCGTTGTGCGGCGCAAGGTGCAAAGGATGACTTCAATGGGTTGACCAGATTGCAGACCCCCCACACTTGGATTTTAAGTAATAGCGCTGTCTCTCTCTTTCCCGACGCATGTCCCGCACCCTCCACCTTCCCCCCCTTCCTCAATAGCTCTGCAGCGCTCCACCATCCGAGAAGAGTTGAGCCGAGCTTAGCCAAACTCAGCCGAGCCGCTCCGAAACATAACGTTTCTCCGAACAGAGCCGAGTCTGACCGATACACGGTGCACAGAACCTTTGCGCCTCGGTTTGCATGCGTGAGACATTTGGTGTTTGAGAGGCCCCGGTCTGTTGTTAAAGAATCTAGGTAGGATTGTCATTACTCCCTGTGAGTGGGGCAGTCAGACGAAGAATTCATCCATGGTATCCCCTGCCTGTTGTAAGAGTCGACTAAAAGGGGAGACCAAGGGATGATCAAATTAGAACCATGAAACTACTTGTGATTATTTCCACCACGCGGGGAACACCATGGGTCGCTTTTACTTGCGCGTAGTACCACTATGTTGGGTACCAAATAGGTTTGTGATTGGTATCAAACGAGAGCGCGATGGCTTTTACAGTATCTGTGATTAGCACTATATTAGCAACACCATGGGATGAGGGAACCCATGGTTTTGGCTTGCCAATGATTAGTACCCACTATATGAGGAACACCACGGTATACTACGAGTCCCTGTGGTTGGTACCCTTATGTGATGCACACCATAGATTTTTGTTGCTTGTAAATGGCGCCGCGATTTGCGAAACAGCGTACGTCTGTAATACATGTGCGAATTTCATTACCTGTGAGTAGTACCATAATGTGTGGAATACCGCGAGTCTACCCTACTCTTGATTAGTACCGCAACATGACAAATACCATGGTTCTACTTTCCTAGCGATAAGTACCATTGTGAGGGGCCGCTGACTTGGATTTTGGACCCCTTTCGACTACAAGCATCATCGATTCAGTATCGTGCTATAGAAGTAGTCCCTTGGTCAGCAATACTATTTTTCTACGCCAGCTTCTGTGCATGCGAGGCACTGTGGGTCCGTTCCACTGATCGATTCTAATTCACATCCATCCATCCATCCATCCATCCATCCATCCATCCATCCATCCATCCATCCATCCATCCATCCATCCATCCATCCATCCATCCATCCATCCATCCATCCATTCTTCATCGTCACATTTTGAATTGTGGTCAGTGGATGTTTTGGGCCTTTAATTTGTCATTTCATTTCGTCTCATTTCGTACCATTAGGAGCCAATGACCTAGATGTTAGGCCCCTTTAAACAACAAGCATCATCATCATCATCAAGTTTGTCATTGTTAATTATCCATTCGAGAAATCATACTTCTTAGAGTATACCACATAAGAAGTCAGTGTGCTAAAGAAATAATGATGATAAAATAAATTGATAAATAAGTGCGTAAATAAAAAATAATAACCCATGTAATATAAATGATTCATAAGACGAAGGTAAGTGGTGCAGTGATACCAAATATAAGAGATTGTTAGATTAGATGGCCTAAATAAGCAAGAAGATCGTCCGTCAGAAATTACATTGAGTGAATTGCAATTCGGCCAGTCTGAAGTTTTCAGATTTAAAAACGTTAATGACAAGAACCAGGATCTGATAATTTTATAGGTTCGTCCCCCTTAGTATAACTTCCAGATCTGGACTGTTTTTTTTTTCGCTAAGCCAGTAATTCACAAGCACTGTTTCACGGCACATTCAGATACCACGACATACCAGCGGTGTTGAAAGGGACTCGGAATGCCCTTCATCCCCAAATTTTTACATTTTCCTATTTATGTACCTGCTTTTCTGAAACTGTTGCAGCTATGAAGTTACACATCTTCCCTTGTATGTTAACCGAAATAAACCCGTGTGAACTTTATAGTTTGGAAAAAATTTACAATTTGATTTTAGCCTTAAATAATTTTAAATGGGGAAGATGTCATTTAAGTATGCTAATAATGGTATTGCTTTTACGTCCCAGTAACTAGTTTAACTGTTTTCAGAGACACCGAAGTGCCGAAATTTAGTCCCGCAAGAGTTCTTCTATCGACACGAGGCTGACGTATTTGAGCACCGGACTGATCTTGGATCGAACCTCCCAACTTGGGCTCAGAGAGCCTAATCAAGTATGTATAACTCTGGTAGTGTTTTCTAAACCTGTTTTATAGTATCTCTTACATGCTCAACATTAGCTGTTGTGTAATTTCTGACTAGTTTGTTTCTGTCCTTGCCTGCTTTCTTGGTTAAAAACGTTCTTCCTACTGTGTTGTGTGGCGAAAGCTGAGCTAAGGGATCAAAGAATTCGTCGTTCCAACGGATATGCCATCGATGTTGAAAGCCCTCATTCTACAAGCATAACGGCGAATCTTTCGAATTCATTCGTGTACCCAAAGGGGTAAAACAAGGTTGCTCTACTCTAAAGCAACTATGTCGACGATGTCTGGATGAGAGATGTTGATACCTGGATAGATGGTATCTAGACTGGAGGAAGAAACACCAACAACCAAATCACTGCAAATTGCACTTCGTCTACTTTTCATCAGTTAGTGTAGAAAGTAAAACAGAATCCATCGGAGTACAGATTGTACCACACGAGTGCGTTTGCAGATCAATGCTTATTGGAGTTTCAAGATAATAATTCGCGTACTCGTGATTCGGATTCCACGTGAAGTTAGGGTCACGTGGCAATGATAGCAATATAATTTTCCTGGTGTTGATAGTATGATGTGGTGTATGTGGATGGAGACAAACATAAATACCCAGTGCAGAGTCAGAGGAATCACACATATGCAGTTAATTCCCCGGGATGCTCGGAAATAGAACTTGGGTCCTCTGATCCGAAATACAGTAAGATAGTCATTCAGCCAAGGAGCAGGACCGATATTAACACATCGTAATATTTCATGAATCTGTTGGCCAAGAGGTCTACTGCTCCTTCAGGGAACACGACAACAACAACAATAATAATGCCACTGTAGCAATAATATCATACAGAATTCTGCAAGACGGGATTGAAATATCCACAGTTCTACCTACAGGCAAGCGAATCAATGTTGATAACGTCCTAGGGATGTGAGCTACGAATATAAAGTAAATAAAATATAATAAAATACCAGAATATATGTTTTATTTATTCCTAAAAATTACAATCCATTCCTTAATCATCATTATCCGGTCGAGTACATTAGCAGTTTGCTTTTTTCTACTACAGCGAGCGCTAATGTGAGCCAATGCAGTGTTTCACTTAAGCACCACTACAAGCACTAATGTGAGTCAATGCAGTGTTTCACTTAAGCACCACTACAAGCACTAATGTGAGTCAATGCAGTGTTTCACTTAATCACCACTGCAAGCACTAATGTGAGCCAATGCAGAGTTTCACTTAAGCACCACTACAAGCACTAATGCGAGTCAAAGCAGTGTTTCACTTAAACACCAGTACGAGCGCTTATGTGAGTCAATGCAGTGTTTCACTTAAGCACCAGTACACGCTCTAATGTGAATCGATGCAGTGTTTCACTTAAGCACCACAACAAGCGCTACCGTGAGTCAGTGAGTCATTGCAGTGTTTCACTTAAGCACCACTACAAGCACTAATGAGAGTCAAAGCAGTGTTTCACTTAAGCACCACTACAAGCACTAATGTGAGTCAATGCAGTGTTTCACTTAAGCACCACGACAAGCTATTATGTGAATCAATGCAGTGTTTCACTTAAGCACCACTACAAGCACTAATGTGAGTCAATGCAGTGTTTCACTTAAGCACCACTCCAAGCACTAATGTGAGTCAATGCAGTGTTTCACTTAAGCACCACGACAAGCTATTATGTGAATCAATGCAGTGTTTCACTTAAGCACCACTACAAGCACTAATGTGAGTCATTGCAGTGTTTCACTTAAGCACCACTACAAGCATTAATGTAGGCCAATGCAGTGTTTCACTTAAACACCAGTACGAGCACTAATGTGAGTCAATGCAGTGTTTCACTTAAACACCAGTACAAGCACTAATGTGAGTCAATGCAGTGTTTCACTTAAAAACCAGTACGAGCACTAATGTGAGTCAATGCAGTGTTTCACTTAAACACCAGTACGAGCGCTAATGTGAGTCAATGCGGTGTTTCACTTAAGCTCCACTACAAGCACTAATGTGAGTCAATGCGGTGTTTCACTTAAACAACACTACAAGCACTAATGCGAGTCAAAGCAGTGTTTCACTTAAGCACCACTACAAGCACTAATGTGAGTCAATGCAGTGTTTCACTTAAGCACCACGACAAGCTATTATGTGAATCAATGCAGTGTTTCACTTAAGCACCACTACAAGCACTAATGTGAGTCATTGCAGTGTTTCACTTAAGCACCACTACAAGCACTAATGTGAGTCAATGCAGTGTTTCACTTAAGCACCACGACAAGCTATTGTGTGAATCAATGCAGTGTTTCACTTAAGCACCACTACAAGCATTAATGTGAGTCATTGCAGTGTTTCACTTAAGCACCACTACAAGCACTAATGTGAGCCAATGCAGTGTTTCACTTAAACACCAGTACGAGCACTAATGTGAGTCAATGCAGTGTTTCACTTAAACACCAGTACAAGCACTAATGTGAGTCAATGCAGTGTTTCACTTAAAAACCAGTACGAGCACTAATGTGAGTCAATGCAGTGTTTCACTTAAACACAAGTACGAGCGCTAATGTGAGTCAATGCGGTGTTTCACTTAAGCTCCACTACAAGCACTAATGTGAGTCAATGCGGTGTTTCACTTAAACAACACTACAACCACTAATGTGAGTCAATGCAGTGTTTCACTTAAACACCACTACAACCACTAATGTGAGTCAATACGGTGTTTCACTAAAGCAACACTACAAGCACTAATGTGAGTCAATGCGGCGTTTCACTTAAACACCACTACGAGCACTAATGTGAGTCAATGCAGTTTTCACTTAAACACCACTACAAGCACTAATGTGAGTCAATGCAGTGTTTCACTTAAGCACCACTACAAGCACTAATGTGCGCCAATGCGGTGTTTCAATTAAGCACCATAACGAGCACTAATGTGAGTCAATGCAGTGTTTCACTTAAACACCACTACAAGCACTAACGTGAGTCAATAAAGTGTTTCACTTAAGCACCACTACAAGCACTAATGTGAGTCAATGCGGTGTTTCACTTAAGCACCATAACGAGCACTAATGTGAGTCAATGCAGTGTTTCACTTAAACACCACTACAAGCACTAATGAGAGTCAAAGCAGTGTTTCACTTAAGCACCACTACAAGCACTAATGTGAGTCAATGCAGTGTTTCACTTAAGCACCACGACAAGCTATTATGTGAATCAATGCAGTGTTTCACTTAAGCACCACTACAAGCACTAATGTGCGCCAATGCGGTGTTTCAATTAAGCACCATAACGAGCACTAATGTGAGTCAATGCAGTGTTTCACTTAAGCACCACTACAAGCACTAACGTGAGTCAATAAAGTGTTTCACTTAAGCACCACTACAAGCACTAATGTGAGTCAATGCGGTGTTTCACTTAAGCACCACTACAAGCACTAATGTGAGTCAATGCGGTGTTTCCTTAAGCACTACTACGAGCGCTAATGTGAGTCAATGCGGTGTTTCACTTAAGCACCACTACAAGCACTAATGTGAGTCAATGCGGTGTTTCACTTAAGCACCACTACAAGCACTAATGTGAGTCAATGCGGTGTTTCACTTAAGCACTACTACGAGCGCTAATGTGAGTCAATGCAGTGTTTCAATTAAGCACCATAACGAGCACTAATGTGAGTCAATGCAGTGTTTCACTTAAACACCAGTACGAGCGCTAATGTGCGTCAATGCAGTGTTTCACTTAAACACCAGTACGAGCGCTAATGTGCGTCAATGCAGTGTTTCACTTCAACACCAGTACGAGCACTAATGTGAGTCAATGCAGTGTTTCACTTAAACACCACTACAAGCACTAATGTGAGTCAATGCAGTGTTTCACTTAAGCACCACTACAAGCACTAATGTGCGTCAATGCGATGTTTCAATTAAGCACCATAACGAGCACTAATTTGAGTCAATGCAGTGTTTCACTTAAGCACCACTACAAGCACTAATGTGAGTCAATGCGGTGTTTCACTTAAACACCACTACAAGCACTAATGTGAGTCAATGCGGTGTTTCACTTAAACACCACTACAAGCACTAATGTGAGTCAATGCAGTGTTTCACTTAAGCACCACTACAAGCACTAATGTGAGTCAAAGCAGTGTTTCACTTAAACACCAGTACAAGCGCTAATGTGAGTCAATGCGGTGTTTCAATTAAGCACCACTACAAGCACTAATGTGAGTCAATGCGGTGTTTCACTTAAACACCACTACAAGCACTAATGTGAATCAATGCGGTGTTTCACTTAAACACCACTACAGGCACTAATGTGAGTCAATGCGGTGTTTCACTTAAACACCACTACAAGCACTAATGTGAGTCAATGCGGTGTTTCATTTAAACACCACTACAAGCACTAATGTGAGTCAATGCAGTGTTTCACTTAAGCACCACTACAAGCACTAACGTGAGTCAATGAAGTGTTTCACTTAAGCACCACTACAAGCACTAATGTGAGTCAATGCGGTGTTTCAATTAAGCACCATAACGAGCACTAATGTGAGTCAATGCAGTGTTTCACTTAAACACCACTACAAGCGCTAATGTGAGTCAATGCAGTGTTTCACTTAAGCACCACTGCAAGCACTAATGTGTGTCAATGCGGTGTTTCACTTAAGCACCACTACAAGCACTAATGTGTGTCAATGCGGTGTTTCACTTAAGCACCAGTACAAGCACTAATGTGAGTCAATGCGGTGTTTCACTTAAACACCAGTACAAGCACTAATGTGAGTCAATGCGGTGTTTCACTTAAGCACCATAACGAGCACTAACGTGAGTCAATGCAGTGTTTCACTTTAGCACCATAACGAGCACTAATGTGAGTCAATGCAGTGTTTCACTTAAACACCAGTACGAGCACTAATGTGAGTCAATGCAGAGTGTCACTTAAGCCCTTACAACTACATTCGGTGTGATCATTTTTCAAAAAATCGAAAACGCCTGAGGTTATTGAACAGAGGAACACATTACAGAAAGAATTATATAAATAAGTTAATTTGGCTACGATTTGAATGAAAAGGAAAACTAATAAAGAAACAAGGGTTTTAGGCTGTTTTTCTGTGACTGTACTTAGGCCGGAAGTGATTATGGAATTTGTTTGTTTGTTAGAGCTCTTCAAGATTCACAATTCACCTTTCCGGGCCCCTTAGCCCTTCAACGTACGACACAACTGAGATTTTTTAATTTTAAATTTTTCATAGTGTGGGGACCCTTACTTTGTCTGCTCAGAATTGCTTCCAATATTAAAACCCTTTCCATTATTTCCGGCTCTGACTACGTCTGCATTACATTTGCATGCTCAACGAAATACTTTCAAGATATCTACAGAAAGCTTAGGTCTAAGTAATGACTGCACCACAGATTACCTGAGGTTCATTCCTCTAAAAGAAAACACACAAGAACGCGTGCAGAAGGAAGTAGAAATTACCGGCTAGTTCCTTGTCGTGCAGGCATTTTATTGGAAATAATTATTAACAGTGCTGGGAGACAGGGCTGTGTGAGCGATTGTTCTGACAGCCAGGCACCGGCTCTCTGAATTAATAGAAATCGATACCAACAGCCGTATTCCTAATGAATGGGGGGCCGCTCCTTGTACAGGCGCCATATTACCGAATATACCAAATTACATGGGACATACCGTTCCTCGGAACGTTCTCCTTTTGCTATCGGAAACCTAATTTCCCTCTGCGGTATTTTTCGTGAATCTGGTGACGTTACAGGTTATTAGTTTCATTCCGTATTGGCGGTTTTTCACTTTACGATAGCAAGGCTCTTACTATTGCCTCCTCTTCAATATAAGGCCTATGTCCATCTTTGGATGGAATGATTTTTAGCCAAACATGTTTCAGCTCATCTTTGAACCATCTTCTGTGAAATATATTAAAATGTTACACAAATTAATGCTGAATAAGTAACATTAAAAACAATGTGCAGAAGCATGTAACATCCAAGTAAAACACGATTAATATACCTAAAACAAGCAGGGTTATAGCGAGTTTGGAAACCTCTATGTCTAATTTTTTATAGGGTAGGATCTCCGTTATAAATTTGGAAGTGTCCATCTTCAGTACATCACGTATGCATATAATCTAGAGGGCAACAGAAGCCAGTGAGCGTATAATATGTGAAAAAAGTTTGGTACTCTTCAATAAATAAATCACACGTTTATTTCACTATTGTTTTCTTGTTCCTTAGCTTCATCTTTTTACACCTTCTTTCCTTTACAGATCACGTCTGGACTTTATAAGATCACCATTTTGACGGTTTTCACTAATTGAGTTTCACAACACTGCATCACGCCTTTTTTCACATATTCTATGTTCCCTGGCTTCTGTTGCCTCCAGATCGTATGCGCAAGTGTTGTACCCAAGATGGACAGTTCCAGCTTTATAACGGAGATCATACACTCGTTTTTATAGTGATGCAAACAATTTTTAGACATAATTGTTTCCAGCCTCGCTATAACCCTGCTTGCTTTAGATATATTAATCATGCTTTACTGGGATTTTTCATGCTCCTGCACATTGTTTTTAGTGTTACTCGTTAAGCATTAATTCATGTAACGTTTTAACATATTTCGCTGAAGATGCTCGAAGATAAGCTCAAACATGTTTGTCTAAAAATCATTCCATCCAAAGAAGGATATAGGCCTTGTGTTGAATAGGAGGAAATAATAAAAGCCTTGCTACTGTAAAGTGTAAATTGGTGAATACTTGAAAGCTGTCTTAATGTGAGATGACACCTCCGCACAGTATTCTTCAAACATGTATATTTCTGTGCAGTTTCCGTACAATGATATCGAACATCGAACTCCACAGCGGTGCTATGGTTCTTCCCGGGAGATTTCTCTCATTCTCATCTTGTAGATGCGGAAATAATATCGAACTTATATCAAGTCAGGGATTCACTGTTACAGCACTCATGTTAAGAGATAAACGACGTACACACAGTATAATAGTGACGTGTGGTCTCCGGAGAGGCCTCGTGCAGGTCTTTTGAATTGACGCCCGTAGATAACCTGCGCGTCGTGATGAGGATGAGATAATGATAAGGACGACACATACAACCAGTCCTCGTGCCAGGGCAATTTACCAATTATGGTTAAAATTCCCCACCCTGCTATGGAGCCGGTCATGCACACAGTAATTACATAAAGGTCGTGTTCGTAGTTTTCTATCTCATCAATGAGGCAATATCAATAACAAGAAAAACATTAATAATAATGATTATTATAATAATAATAATGCTGTTGTTGTCATTTGGATCATCAGTCCATGTACTGTTTTAATGGAGCCATATATGCCACCCTATCTGTGCTAACCTATTCATTTCTATGTAACTACTATATCTACTCCAATCTGCTTGTCATATTCGTACCTTCGCCTACCCCTGCCACACGTGCCACCTGTACGTCCGTCAAATCTAACTGAACAATTCCTAAGTGTCTTAAGGCGTTTCGTATCATTCTATATCTTCTCGTTACATTTCGCCACATTATTCTCTTCTCACAAATTCCAGTCACTATCCCTTCATTCGTGATTAAATCTACTCATATTACCTTGAGTATTCTTCTGTAACACGACATTTCAAGAGCTTCTATTCTCTTTATTTCTGTGCTAGTTAACGTCCATGTTACTCTTCCGTGCAATGCCACAATCCGGATGAATGCGATCAGAAATATCTTTCTAAACCATATATCAGTATTCTAAGTGGGGGGATTTCTTGTGTGAACAAAGGCCTTCCTTGCTGGTGCTAGTCTGCATTTTGTGTCCTCCTTACTTCTGCCATATTTAGTTATTGTTGTACCCAAGTAACGATATTAATTTATTTCCCTTTAAAAATTAATTTCTTATGCTAATACTTCCTGCATCATCTGACTTCGTTTGAATGCATTCCATTATTGTTTTAGATTTATTTATTTAATTGATTAATTAATTAATTAATTAATTAATTAATTTATTTATTTATTTATTTATTTATTTATTTATTTATTTATTTATTTATTTATTTATTTATTTCCATCTTGTACTCTTTACCCAAGACTCCGAACATACCACTGAGCAATCTCACCAGATCTTCTTCAGACTCAGGTTAAATGATATCAACGGCAAATCTCAGAGTTTTGATTTCCTCTCCTTGGATTGTGATTTTTTTCGCAATTCTTCTCATTTACTGCCTCTTCTATGTAACCAAAGAACAGGAGAGGGGAAATCTGCAATATTGCTTCACTTATTGCTGCGTCCATTTCAAATCCCTCGATTCTTATCAGTGCCGACAAATTTCCGCACTCATTGCTCATAATCCTTCCCTTCCGGAGTCCGATGCCGATCTTTTCAGAATCTTGAGTAGCTTGGTGCAGTCAATATTACCGAATACCTTTTTCTAGATCTACGAACGCCATGTATATGGTCTTGTCCTTCTTAACTCGATCCTCTAAATCCCGGATTAATTCAATCTTTCTATAATCCTTCTGAAACCGAACTAATAACAATAATCCAAGTTACGGTATGCTGCGGGGAAGAAGTGAAGTCGCAGATAAAATTTTCGTTAAATCATTCTGTTTTTGCAGCAACTTTCACGAGTGAAGGCTTGGCGGACTGAGGAGATCTATATTCATAATTTGAAAGTGTAGTGAGAATGTTTGTCAGTGTAACCTTGTAGAAACAATGATAGCAGTGCGCATGCAGTGAGGAGCCGGGCGCTAAGTTAAGAGTAAATCTTATGGTTGAGGGGGTGTAAATGTGTCGACCTCTTTGATTGTGTCAGGAGGCATGGCGGGGTGGGGGGGGGGGGGGTGGGGAGTTTGACGGAGGAGGAGGAGTTACCTAAGGAGAGTAATAAACTCAGCTGCGGCTGATAGAAGTAGCAGAGGGAGCCAAAGTTGCTGATAATTAGAATAAGTTTTTAATGATTTAAGTATAAGAGGTGAGAAGCTAAACGAGATCACAGAGATTTGCGGGTTGAACGTTCTCCTCCTTCTCCTTATTACTATTACTTTTATTAGATATGCGAATAAGCCGGTTAAGACTACGCGTGCATTTGCCTTCCCCTGTACCCATATTTCTTTAGTAGTATAATAGGACATTTCTGCCGCCACCACCCCCACCGGCTCCCAGAGGCCTCCTCCACCACCACCACAGCCAGAGGCCTCCCAGATGCCTCCTCCACCACCACCACAGCCAGAGGCCACCCAGAGGCCTCCTCCACCACCACCACAGGCAGAGGCCTCCCAGAGGTCTCCTCCACCACCCGCTGGAAATTTGAATTTGTAAACAAATCCACGTGTTTTTTGACAGCCACGTGCTTTTTGACAGACAACAACGCATCGCTAACCTCAGTACTGCCATCTTGACGAGCCTAAACCTCAGTAGCACCAACTTAACCTAACTAGCGCGTGGTAAACAAAGCCACGTGCTTTTTTGACAGCTGTCATCCGCCATCTTTAAACCACGGTGCACTGTGCTGCCCTGTTTATCGCAGTAGCTGCAAATTCGACACCTGTCATCCGCAGTGCTGCCATCTTGGCGGGCCTAAACCTTAGTGCTACCAACTTAACCTCACTAGCGCGAGATTTGAATCGGTAAACAAATCCACGTGCTTTTTTGACAGCTGTCATCCGCCATCTTTAATCAATAGAGCACAGTGCTGCCCTCATTAGCTACTTACCATTGAAATGTGGTGGCGGATAATTTGAAAAATGCTTTTTGACAGCAGCCATCTTTAATCTAGAGAGCACCATGCTGCCCTCTTTAGCTAGATACCTTTGAAATGTGGTGGCAGGCAATTCCACATGACAGCAGCCATCTTTAATCAAGAGAGCACCGTGCTGCCCTCTATGTGGTGGCGGCAATTTGAAAAATGCACATGCTCTTGTTTGGAAACAAACTCACGCGATTTTTTGACAGCCGTCATCCGCCATCTTTAATCAACAGAGCACAGTGCTGCCCTCTTTAGTTAGATACCTTTGAAATGTGGTGGCGGCAAATTCCACGTGCTCTTGTTTGGAAACAAAGCCATGTGCTTTTTTTGACACCTGTCGTCCGCCATCTTTAATCAACAGAGCACCGTGCTGCACTCTCTAGTTGAAATGTGGTGGCGGCAAATTCTACATTCTCTTGTTTGGAAACAAAAACTATGCGCTTTTTTGACAGCTATCATCCGCCATCTTTAATCCAGAGAGCACCGTGCTGCAGCTACCATCCGCCATCTTTAATACAGAGAGCACCGTGCTGCACTCTCTAGTTGAAATGTGGTGGCGGCAAATTCTACATTCTCTTGTTTGAAAATAAAACCTATATGCTTTTTTGACAGCTATCATCCACCATCTTTAATCCAGAGAGAACAGTGCTGCACTCTATGTGGTGGTGGCAAATTCTACGCGCTCTACAAACCCATGTGCTTTTCTGACAGCAGTCATCCGCCATCTTGAATGCAGAGAGAACAGTGCTGCACTCTATGTGGTGGCGGCAAATTCCACGTGCTCTTGTGTGGAAACAAATTCTACGTGCTCTTCAGCTGTCATCCACCATCTTTTATCAAGAGAGCACCGTGCTGCCCTCTTCGTGGTGGCGGATAATTTGAAAAATTCTTTTTTGATAAGCAGACATCTTTAATCCAGAGAGAACAGTGCTGCCCTCTTTAGCTACTTACCTCTGAGGCGGTTAATTTGAAAAATTCTATTTGACAAGCTGCCGTCTTTAATGAAAAGAGCATCGTGCTGCTATCTTGCGGGTAATTTTTACGTCACAGCTGTCATCCACCATTTTGCATTGCTAACCTTAGTGCTGCCCTCTTTAGCTACTTACCTCTGAAAAAAATCTATTTGACAAGCTGTCACCCGCCATCTTACATCGCAAACCTCAGTGCTGCACTCTTTAGTTGAAATGTGGTGGCGGATAATTTGAAAAAATCTTTATGACAAGCAGCCATCTTTAATCCAGAGAGAACAGTGCTGCCATCTTTAGCTACTGCCATCTTACATCGCTTACCTCGGTGCTGCACTCTTTAGTTGAAATGTGGTGGCGGTAAATTCGAACAAGTTTAATCACGCATCGGGAAAGCTAGAGTAAGCACTTGCTGCAGTGATGACGTCATCATGCATGTTTAGACTTGTCCGTTTTCTTAAGAGTAAGTCGGTGTAAAGGAATGCAATAAGGATGCTTCATAAAAACAAGAGTTTGCATGTGCTGCAGTGATGACGTTATTGTGCATGTTTAAACCCGTTCGTTGACTAAAAGCTTTAGTCTTCGAGAAACAGTGATAGAGACTGGAGTGCAAACATGACGAAAACATTAATAGTTGATGTGCAAGGCTTCAAAGTAAACGGAGACAAATTTGTGTTTAAAGAGGTGGCTGTGTTATATTGCAGTGTGTTGTGGGCACCAAAACTTGTTAGTTTAGTATTTAGTCCACCGTTCCCTTACTGTTTGCAAACAGATGAAGATAAAAAGCAGACTCAGTGGATTGAAAACAATTTAGTTTTGAAGTGGGAAGAAAAAGGAATACCTTATCGTTTTCTACCTTAAATGATGAATGCACATTTGTCAAGAGCAGATCTTGTTCTTTTAAAGGGTTGTGAAAAGAATGAATGGTTGCGTGATTTTCTACCATCATCGTGTGAAGTTATCGACATGCATGAATTGGGGTGCCCATCATTTAAAACTCTTCGGAAAGAGCATAGTAGAGAAACAAGTAAACAGTCTTTACAACATGTATGCATGCTCTTTGATCGGTTGTGTAGCAGTGCATGCCGGGAAGTGAACAACATATGTAAACTGCAATGTCGAAATAACCTTAGTGTAAAAGAAACATTTGTAGAGTAAAGACATCATGTCATTTCTAACAGATACTAAGTGTAACGCAGTTGAAAAGGCGATCGTAAAGTTTTATGCATGCAAAAAGAAACTAAACACTTTTACTGAAGAAGAGTTAAATGCATTACCAAAGGCATTTTTGGTTAATGTAGCTGCGAATGCTGTAAAGAAGATTTGGGATAAGGTGCCTCGTGAGTGGACTCAAGATCCTGTTTTGTCAGAGCTTCAAACGTGTAGTTTACATCATGAACACGTGAGTTTAGGTAGAAGACCTTCTGTGAGACAGTGCCGTACATGTCAACTAATTAAACTGTATCACGGACCTAAATCTAACGAGTTGTCTTCGCTTATAAACACTTATCATGGCTGTGGAGAGAGTAAACAAGGAAAAGGTGAAGAAACGTGCTGGGAAAGAGATGAGGTAGCATGTTGGGCGTGGACTCATCAATAGAGTGATTGATCTTCTTTTCTTCGTGCTTCATCTCCCCTGCGGCCCTAGAACACGTTCGCCTGACACGTAGTTACATGCTGCCTGCATAGAGTATGTCGTGTAGCTGTTAAAATCTGCTTCGTAACGTTATGCCGTGTGTGTGTTATTACCTAGTGCTTTAGCTGCTCAGAAGAATATAGCAGCACTTGTCGTTGTTGGTGTAATAAAACGAAAACTGAGCGACAAAGACCGTAAAATAAACAAAGGATAAAAATGTATATATATATATATATATATTCTAAAATAAATATGAATTGTCAAAACATATTACAGGTGTTGTTTAATCCTACAGCATGTCCTAGTGACTTAGAAGAAAGGAAACGTAGAGGATTAAAAGAAAACACGCTTAAGATTTAAAGTACATCCTCTTTATTAATCCATGAATTAAAGCTGTTATTAAAACCAAGCCATTTAACATACAGATTATTGCCACGACGCCGAATAACACGTTCAACTAAATAGTGATCAGGATATTTTGTTTTCTGCAGTTCTTCGATGTAGAATCCTCCTTCAATAGGCTGTCCTCTGAGATCGCGAAGTAAATACGTAACTGGATTAGTAAGCTTAACACTTCTGATTTGAAAAATTTCAGTGCTCCAGTTAGGAGTGTATCCTTTTGCAAAGATAGACTTGTGTTTGCTGATGCGAACAAAATCACCTTCTTTAAAGCGATGGCGACGTGGATCAGCTGTTTTAATTACAAGATGAATAGCATTTATATGAGGTGTATTCTTTGTAACAAGACGTGGCTTTGTTCCGATAGTGCGATGAGGTGTATCGTTGTAGGTAGATAAAAGTCTAGGGAGCAGATCAATCCAACGATATGAACCTTGCGCTGTAAATTCTCGCCACATCATTGTTTTGAGTGTACGATTAAAGCGTTCTACAACACTTGCCTTGAGATTGCTGAACGTAGAGTAGTGTTGAATGCCAAGTAACTTGAGGTAAGAAGAAAAATACCTTGTTAAAAAACTCTTTATCTTGATCAGTTTGAAGAAGCCTTGGGCAGCGTTTCGATTCTTCAACAATATGTTTAAATGCTTCTTTAACTTGAGCTGCTGTTTTAGAACGCACGGGTTGTGCAAAAGCAAACTTCGAGTACACATCGGTAACAGTAAGTAGATACTTATACCCCTTATTACTAGAGGCATATAGAAACATTTCTACTAAGTCTGCTTGCCAGAGATCATCTTTTCCTCGTGTAATAACGCGTCTGCGACAGTAGGTGCGACGTGCTGGTTTATGTAACTCATGTGCGATGTTTACCTTTACAGGTGAGATCTTCTCTTGACGAGCCATTACAAAATAATACCGGCATAACGTAGTTCTCTTTCTATTTCTAGAATTTCTGATCCGTGACCAGTGTGACCAGCCTCTTGCGATGCTCTTAAAAGTTGTAATCGTTCAACGAGTAAGTTTGGGTCATTCCAGTATCTTACATCCACATACGGCAACAAAGGCTTGTAGATAACATCAAGACTACGTGCAGTCGGAAACAGCTTAGAAATAAACTCACGATACTTGTAACTCTTATTCGCATTTACAGCTTCTGTTCTCTTGTAATTACGTCGTGTTGCATCAGTAGCAAAAAGTATTGCTTTATATTTTTTAAGATCATCTTGTAAAATTATATCCTTGTCAGGTATTCGTGAGAAAAGAAGTTCTAAGAGTCCTTTCGTAGGTTTATAGGTAACACCTTTTACAATGAGTTTGTTGTTATTAATCTTAACATTTGAATTTCCTATCCGGAAACAGTCATCTTCGTAGCGAATACCGTAGGTAGTGTCAGTTTGTCCTGTAAAACGTTTTTCTATATAAGGTGCAAAGAGAGATCCATAGGTATCTTGAATAAAAGTTCTAAACTGATTGCGATACTCTGGTGTAATCATAACCTCAGACAAAGGTGGTATGTTTGCGTCGATGTAGTAGGTGTTTCAGCAATAATATCTGTAGTTAAAAACTCAACACGCTTAGATGGTGATGAATCATTATGATCTTCTTCTTCTTCCTTATCTTCCTCTTCCTCTTCTTGATCTACATCCTGCTTCTTCTCTTCCTTATCTTGTTCATGCTTTTCTTCTTCATGCTTCTCTTTATGATATGATGTTTGCATAGAAGCAAAACTTGAAGTAGACTGCGGTAATGAAGTGGAATTAAAAATTTCTTTGAGTGGTGTACTTAGTTGTGTTTTTAAAAATAAATCCGTGTCTGCTTGAATACGTTTAAGCTCCTTAAATTTCCGTCGAATATTGTTTCGAGCTTGGATGATATGTTTTGTGATCTCCTTGCTAGATGTTAACATGATGATGGTTTTTAATCAAGTAGTTACTGTAATTCTGTGTTAATGCATATAAAATGATCGAAACCCATGCGATATCGTCCATGCTGTACATCACTTTCTTTATCAATAACTAAAAAGCTGTAACGGTGTAATGACCAACATTTAGCACACATACGTTTAAAGTCATCGAATGTCATATCAGTGTTAACATGATCGTTATGCACATGTCGCATGTTGCGCTCATCTTGCCGAAAAAGCACAATAACATTTGCGTTGTCGCGTATCAACTGCTTAGGCACACGAGAATAGGTTTGGCACAAATAGATGCAATCAACATATTTATGCCGATCCATACTAAAGAATGCGCGAATAACGTTTTGCTGTTCTGTTGCGACATCATCAAAGATCATAAGAGAATTAGGAAGCACATCGTCTGGTGATGGTACTTGCTCATGCGAATTAAATTTAAAATATCTTATTCCATCTTAAACTAGATCGTGCATTACAGTTTGTAGAATAGTATATAGCGGCTGATAGATTGACTTTGCGAAAACGTAAATATTCTCGAAGCGTACACCATTTACAGAAGTAATAAGTGTGAGTAAAAGATTTGTTTTCCCGCATCCCGACGGGCCTGATATAATACATCGAACAGTAAAAGGAAACAACGTTCCATGACGTTTTCCTGTAGTTGGACTAGAACTAGGTAAGAGATGTGGTACAATGTCGGTAACAGGTAGCGTGTCTTGCTGCTTTATAATCTTCATGATAACTGAATCATAAGGTACGTGATAGTAATATATATATTAAACGAAACAAGAGGTAACGGTTAGTTTATGATTTGCTCTTGACTAGTAAAGTCGTGTCCAGCATGGTGAAACAACGATATCTAAACGACATGAAGAAGAAGAAGAAATTAAAAACTGTTGGATGGAAAGATGTTATAAAGGCTGCGCAAAAAGCTATTCGAGGGGAATACAATCCTCATGTAGCTATTACTAAGGCGTTACGCGCAGCAAGAGCGAGAATTTCTCCAAAGTGCAGAGCAATATTTAGTAAACGTGCACGAATTATTCCTGTACTAAAACGATGAGGATTTCTTCCTGCTCTGTTTGCTGGCTTAGCAGCTTTAGGGTCATTGCTAGGTGGTGGTAGTGCTGTAGCGAGAACTGTCAAAGCTGTAGAAGAAGCGAATCAACAGTTGAAAGAGAGTGAACGTCATAACAAGACGATGGAGGCAATTGCGTTACGAGGCAAAGGTATGAACATGAAGCCAGCGCCATACAAGAAAGGGCTTGGTATCTACATTTCTCCAAAAAACGTCTACTGAATGCACTGCCATATCGAGCTCTAACGCATGATGAAGTTTTTACGTTTGCTAAACAACTAGGAATTCATTATTTTCGAGGAGTGTATATGCGCGATCAACTACCAGCGCGCCCACGTGAACGTGAAAGTGCCGTAAATAACTTGGACGACAGTCGTGGACCTGGAACTCATTACGTTGCTTATGTAAAACGTAAATCTAAAGTATGGTATTTTGATAGCTATGGAGACTTACCTCCTCCTTTTGAGCTCATACGTTATTTCGGAAGCAGTGAAGACATTGTTTACAGTAAAAACCGTGTGCAAAATTTAATACACGCATGTGCGGACGATTATGTCTTATGTTCTTATATCAAACCCAGACAGTAGAGAAAGGGCATTAGTGTCTACGTGATGACGAACAGTGAAAGAACGTTTGCTGTACGTGGAGAAGGACCTGAAACAACCGTCTATTTTAATCCACCAATCGAACTTAGCTATCAGCCGCATAGTCTTGGACTAGTATCGTTTGAAAGCTACAATAAAATGTATAATGGGCGTGATGGTTTAAGCAAGTTCTATTACGATGAGTATGTGCTAACACTACCCTCAGGTAGTTATACAGTAGACGATATTCACGACTATATTGAAAGTACGTTAATTGATCAGTTTGGGGAAGATAGTTTTAGTAATCATAATTACAAGTTCTCAATCACTATAAGCAACATTACACATAAATGTGTTATTGAATCATCATTTAAGATTGACTTCAAATCACAACCTGATTCGATTGGACCACTGCTTGGATTTTCATCGAGGGAGCTCCTACCGAACGTACGTTACGAGTCTGATCAACCTATAAAACTCTTCGATGATTATAATGTGAACATTACTTGTAATATTATTACCGACTTGAATAGTAATCTACAACCTTCGCACGTCCTGCACGACTTTATTGTTACAAAGGAACGTGGATATACTATTTGTGAGAAACCAGCAGTAGTTCTTTATCATCCTGTGTCTGTAAAACACATTAACAAC
This sequence comes from Anabrus simplex, assembly GCF_040414725.1. NCBI lineage: Eukaryota > Metazoa > Arthropoda > Insecta > Orthoptera > Tettigoniidae > Anabrus > Anabrus simplex. The sequence goes on along the minus strand of NC_090266.1, from coordinate 40,009,376 downwards.
ATTACTCTTAGACTTGTAAATAAACATAATCATCTTATTCATTTAGATCAGCACGCATACGTAGCTTACAAACTACATCTTAAACCAGTATGAAAACCATCTATAAAACACGGTGTACATTCCGAAGACATACTACATGTGTGCAGAGACTCATCGAGTTAACCGATACCCATAAGCAGATACTCCAAGACTTAGGATATACACTACTACAACAGAATGGAAGAAATGCTAGACATTACGAATGCAGTAGAAAGTCGTGAAGGTGTAGTACGAAGTGAGCTTCATCCCTATCAACCTTTTACGTTTGGATTAAATAACAATGATGAAATTCATTTTATTATTAATCAGCAAGATGCTTACACCTTACCACACGAAAGCTACCTCTATATTGAAGGACGACTAGAAAAGTCTGATGGAAGTGGACCAAGCACTTCACAACTAAACAACCATGCTCTAGCTTTTCTCTTTTCTGAAGCGCGATATGAAGTAAATAATGTTGAAATAGATCGAACGAAGAATGTTGGTATTACAAGTGCAATGAAACTCTACCCTTCTTTCTGTGATGAAGAAAGTAATCTTTTGCGGATGGCTGGATGGTGTCCAAAAGCTACTAACAACTGGATGATTAATGAGGATGGAACTTTTACGGGTATGTTATCACTGAAACATATTTTTGGATTCGCAGAAGACTTTACACGTATTATAATCAACGCAAAACAAGAGCTTGTTCTAATCCGTGATCGAAGTGATTACAATTCTCTTAAAGCAGTAGAAACACCAGTAGAATCGAAAATAACACTGCATCGTATACTGTGGCGGATTCCACATGTAACCTTATCTGATCGTGAAAAACTTCGATTGCTCAAGATTGTAGAAAATGATACACCATTACCTATACGTTTTAGAAGTTGGGAGCTGCATGAATATCCTGTGTTACCACCTACAAACAAGCATAGCTGGGCTGTTAAAACATCACGTTTTACTGAGAAGCCCTTGTACATTATTTTTGGATTTCAAACTAATAGTAAATTCAATCACGAAAAAGATAGCTCACTGTTTGATCACTGTAAATTAAGACACGTTAGACTATATCTCAACGGAATTACGTATCCCTACGAAAACATAGACATTAACTTTGAGAAAAATAAGTTTGGGATGCTCTATGACATGTTTTGTAAATTTCAATCATCGTATTATCAGAAAGAAGATCGTCCGCTATTTACACCTCAAGAATTTAAAAATAAAGCACCGATTGTAGTTATAGACTGCTCTTATCATGAAGAATCTATAAAAGAATCTCCAGTTGATATTCGTTTAGAATTTGAAACATCTGAAAACATTCCTGCTAACACAGCAGCCTATTGTCTTATTATTCATATGAGTGATGTTACTTACCATCCGCTAACGAATATTGTTGCGAGACTATAAATAAGAATAGATCTTTATCATTTTCATTAGTGTGTGCTTCGACATCGTACGCTATGGAACAAAACTGTAAATGTACATGCTGTTTGCATGCTCATACGCAACATCTTATTTATCTTACACGAGTGAGTGAGGCTATTAAGATGTTCTATAAACATAGATCGTCTTATTCAATACTTACCACCAGGATTTTTATATACGTACGCTGCCTCTTACGCACATAATTTTTGGGACATCCTTCCTCTACACAGTAAGATGTCGATCGAAGTAGCTTTATGCAGAACTTGTGAACGACATTACAAGCATCGAGGAGAAAATGGTGATGATGATTGAGATGGACCAAATCCGAGGATTGAACACTGTACACAGTGTATGAATGAACTTTCTCTAGTACCTCATGATGATGATGATGATTCCGAAAAGGAATAACAACAAGGTAAGAAGTATATGATCTTCTCTGTAAAGCATAACATACTTAGTATAATATATTTCTAAATGTTTTGTTTAATTTGAATGTTGCAGGAGGCATTTCAGAAGCATACGTTGTTAAGAGCACACCAACCTTGTCAGCAGCAAAAACGAACACTGTTGTAGTACATTTGTAAATAAATATTTGATCGCATTCAGAAATGTTGTACTTATTGCATTGCTTTACACCGACTTACTCTTACGAAAAACGGACAAGTCTAAACATGCATGATGAAGTCATCACTGCAGCACGTGCTCACTCTAGCTTTCCCGATGCGTGATTAAACTTGTTCCAATTTACCGCCACCACATTTCAACTAAAGAGTGCAGCACCGAGGTAAGCGATATAAGATGGCAGTAGCTAAAGATGGCAGCACTGTTCTCTCTGGATTAAAGATGGCTGCTTGTCATAAAGATTTTTTCAAATTATCCGCCACCACATTTCAACTAAAGAGTGCAGCACTGAGGTTTGCGATGTAAGATGGCGGGTGACAGCTTGTCAAATAGATTTTTTTCAGAGGTAAGTAGCTAAAGAGGGCAGCACTAAGGTTAGCAATGCAAAATGGTAGATGACAGCTGTGACGTAAAAATTACCCGCAAGATAGCAGCACGATGCTCTTTTCATTAAAGATGGCAGCTTGTCAAATAGAATTTTTCAAATTAACCGCCTCAAAGGTAAGTAACTAAAGAGGGCAGCACTGTTCTCTCTGGATTAAAGATGTCCGCTTATCAAAAAAGAATTTTTCAAATTATCTGCCAACACAAAGAGGGCAGCACGGTGCTCTCTTGATAAAAGATGGTGGATGACAGCTGAAGAGCACGTAGAATTTGTTTCCACACAAGAGCACGTGGAATTTGCCGCCACCACATAGAGTGCAGCACTGTTCTCTCTGGATTAAAGATGGCGGATGACAGCTATCAGAAAAGCACATGGGTTTGTAGAGCGCGTAGAATTTGCCACCACCACATAGAGTGTAGCACTGTTCTCTCTGGATTAAAGATGGTGGATGATAGCTGTCAAAAAAGCGCATAGGTTTATTTCCAAACAAGAGAATGTAGAATTTGCCGCCACCACATTTCAACTAGAGAGTGCAGCACGGTGCTCTCTGGATTAAAGATGGCGGATGGTAGCTGCAGCACGGTGCTCCCTGGATTAAAGATGGCGGAAGATAGCTGTCAAAACAAGCGCATAGTTTTGTTTCCAAACAAGAGAATGTAGAATTTGCCGCCACCATATTTCAACTAGAGAGTGCAGCACGGTGCTCTGTTGATTAAAGATGGCGGATGACAGGTGTCAAAAAAAGCACATGGCTTTGTTTCCAAACAAGACCACGTGGAATTTGCCGCCACCACATTTCAAAGGTATCTAGCTAAAGAGGGCAGCACTGTGCTCTGTTGATTAAAGGTGGCGGATGACGGCTGTCAAAAAAGCGCGTGAGTTTGTTTCCAAACATGAGCATGTAAAATTTTTCAAATTGCCGCCACCACATAGAGGGCAGCACGGTGCTCTCTTGATTAAAGATGGCTGCTGTCATGTGGAATTGCCTGCCACCACATTTCAAAGGTTTCTAGCTAAAGAGGGCAGCACGGTGCTCTCTAGATTAAAGATGGCTGCTGTCAAAAAACATTTTTCAAATTATCCGCCACCACATTTCAAAGGTAAGTAGCTAAAGAGGGCAGCACTGTGCTCTATAGATTAAAGATGGCAGATGACAGCTATCAAAAAAGCACGTGGCTTTGTTTACCACGCGCTAGTTAGGTTAAGTTGGTACTACTAAGGTTTAGGCTCGTCAAGATGGCAGTACTGAGGTTTGCGATGCGTTGTTGACTGTCAAAAAGCTCGTGGCTGTCAAAAACACGTGGATTTGTTTACAAATTCAAATTTCCCGCGGGTGGTGGAGGAGACCTCTGGGAGGCCTCTGGCTGTGGTGGTGGTGGAGGGGGCCTCTGGGAGGCCTCTGGCTGTGGTGGTGGTGGAGGAGGCATCTGGGTGGCCTCTGGCTGTGGTGGTGGTGGAGGAGGCCTCTGGGAGCCGGTGGGGGTGGTGGCGGCAGAGCTGTCCTATTATACTACTTTCTTTCATTCGTTTACTGTGGGCTTCCTTCCTGTCTTCAGACCAGGTTGTTCGAGTATTCTTCTTTGGTCTTTCCTCTTGGTTAACTCGCCATTTACGAATTTTGGATCTGATGATAAACCTGATTTGGATATCTACTGGAGTAATTCCTGCCTGTGCCAGATACTGCCAAACTTAAGGAATCTTTGGAACTTGCTACTTGTATGCCGGTATTTGAGGTGAAAGAAATTGATTAGGCTCTATCCACTATCACAGATAATGCCACCGAGCTAGCATATGAAGTTAGTTTTCTTAAGTAAGTGATTAACATCAATCAATCAATCAATCAATCAATCAATCAATCAATCAATCAATCAATCAATCAATCAATCAATCAATCAATCAATCAATCAATCAATCAATCAATCAATCAATCCTGATCTGCATTTAGGGTAGTCGCTCAAGTGGCAGATTCCCTATCTGTTGTCTTCCTATCCTTTTCTTAAATGATTTCAACGACATTGGAAATTTATTGAATGTCTCCCTTGTTAAGTTATTATAATCCCTAACTCTCCTTCCTATATATTAATATTTGCGTCAATGTATCCTCTTGAATTCCAACATTACCTTCATATTTGATCTTTCCTAATTTTAAAGACGCCACTCAAACTTATTCGTCTACGAATGTAGTTCCAAGCCCTTTCTCCGCTGACAGCTCGGAACATACCACTTGGTCGAGCAGCTCGTCTTCTTTCTCAGAGTTCTTCCCAGCCCAAACTTTGCAACATTTTTGTAACGCTACTCTTTTGTCGGAAATCATCCAGAGCAAATCGAGGTGCATTTCTTTGAATTTTTTCCAGTTCTTGAATCAAGTAATCCTTATGAGGGTCCCATACACTGGAATCATACTCTAGTTGGGGTCATACCAGAGACTTATATGACCTCTCGTTTACATTCTTACTACAACCCCTAAACACCCTCATAACCATGTGCAGAGATCTGTATCCTTTATTTACAATCCCATTTATGTGATTACCCCAATGAAGATCTTTCCTTATATTAACGCCCAGATACTTACAATGATGCCCGAAAGGAACTTTCACCCCTTCAACCCAGTAATTAAAACTGAGAGGACTTTTCCTATTTGTGAAACTCACAACCAGACTTACCCCATTTATCATCATACCATTGCCTACTGTATATCTCACAACATTATCGACGTCATTTTGCAGTTGCTCACAATCTTGTAACTTATTTATTACTCTTTACAGAATAACATCATCCGCAAAAAGCCTTACCTCGGCTTCCACTCCTTTACTCATATCATTTGTATACATACGGAAACATAGAGGTCCAATCATACTGCCTTGAGGAATTCCCCTCCTAATTATTACAGGGTCAGATGAAGCTTCGCCTACTCTAATTCTCTGAGATCTATTTTCTAGAAATATAGCAATCCATTCAGCCACTCATTCGTCTAGTCCAGTTGCACTCATTTTTGCCAGTAGTCTCCCATGATCCACCCTGTCAAATGCTTCAGACAGGTCAATCGCGATACAGTCCATTTGACCTCCTGAATAAAAGACTCTTCTATATCTTGCTGGAATCCTATAATATGATTTTCAGTAGAATAACATTTTCTAAAACCGATCTGTCTTCTATCTTACCAGTTATTAATTTCGCAAACATGTCTGATATAGTCAGAGCTTACATGCAACCCATGTCAAACCTACTGGCCTGTAATTTTGAGCTTTATGGCTATCACCCTTTCCTTTATCCACAGGGGCTAATATAACAACTCTCCATTCATTTGGTGCAGCTCCTTCGACCAAACTATAATCAAATAAGTACTTCAGATATGGTACCATATCCCAACCCATTGTCTAAAGTATATCCCCAGAAATCTTATAAATTCCAGCCGCTTTTCTAGTTTTCAAATTTCTTATCTTATTGTAAATATCATTGTTATCATACGCAAATTTTAATACTTCTTTAGCATTAGTCAGCTCCTCTATCTGGACATTATCCTTGTAACCAACAATCTTTGCATACTGCTGACTGAATAATTCTGCCTTTTGAAGATCCTCACATACACACTCTCCTTGTTCATTAATTAATCCAGGAATGTCCTTCTTGAAACCGGTTTCTGCCTTGAAACACCTGCACATATCCTTCCCTTTTTCACTAAAATTTGTATGACTGCCAATTATGCTTGCAATAATGTTATCCTTAACTGCCTCCTTTGCTAGATTTAACTTCCCAGTAAGTTCCTTCTATTTCTCCTTACATCCGCAGCCATTTCTAAATCTATTTCATTCCACTCTGCACCTCCTTCTTAGACTCTTTATTTCTCTATTATAAAAAGGTGGGTCTTTACCATTCCTTACCACCTTTAAAGGTACTAGCCTCTTTTCACAATCCTCAACAATTTTGTGACGTACCCACTTGGCCCACAGATGTTTGACAATATTATAACGTGGCGGGTCACTTTAATATTAAAATAAATAAAAGATATCTCCTTGCTTCTCCATAAACTATATCCCATGGGCGCCAGTCTTCAAGCTTATGGCTTGAAAACACAAGTAGAGAATGAATAATAATAATAATAATAATAATAATAATAATAATAATAATAATAATAATAATAATAATAATAATAATAATAATAATACGTAGTGAGGCTCAAAAACTCCCAGGGTGAGGTGAACGGAACACAAATCATTAAGTACACTAACTTGGAATTTAAGGATCATTAATAATCATTTCATAAAATACAAATTAAAACAGCTATTCATTAAGATGAAAAACGTGACGTAACGGAGTTTTAACGAAATCTGAACTTACGGAAGCAAAATAAAAATTGAATGAAATTAATTTTAAAAATGAACTGTTGCGCGAAGACTTGCAGTAACTTATGCCTTTAGTTCACCAATTGTAGACTGTTGTCTTGAAGCTGAAGATGGGTGGATCTCTCGTGCCGGCTGCTTCATCTGTTGTCGGATTCCAGTCCTACTTCCTGTCTTTAACACATCCTACTGTACTCCTTACATAAAGTCGTAATGAGTCCTAATTTTAAATGCAAAACCACCATGGGTTATGTTCATGGAGAGAATACACTCGTATTCTTCCGTATTACGGAACAGTAGCGTAGCTAAATTCATAATAAAAGCTCTCCTCCCCTAACTAGTCAAAACCGGTCTCCCGTTGACTACCTCTCGTCATTGAGATAACAAGTCCCAATGAGAGTAACTTTTGAGTAGAATATACTCAGATGCGAGGTGAACTAAGTTAAAATCTTCTCCAACGTGCAGACGTAGAATCGTAGTAAGAGTCTCTTCCAAGAGTGAGAATCAGATTGTCCAATAAGAATGTGAATGTAAATCTGAATAAGAATGCTAATGTCCTCTCCAGCTCTTGTCGGTGGTATATGTCGGTTCAAAAGTCTCCTTCCATACGCCATATCACATGGTCCAGTAAGATTCGAGGTCTCATCTTTTCTCCGATGTATTGCTGTGAATCCATCACGTTGCTTCATTACGTTCATTCACATAGGCTGAACTTTCCCGCTGAAATAAAGCGTCCCGAAGCGGAGTTTGAAGATTGGGTGTTAATAATGTATCAACTGTCTCTTCATGAGGTGGAGAGGGTAATATCTCTCGTAACCTCGATGACGTACTTTTCCTGGAACTGGGCTGAAATTAGCCTACTGACTCTGGTCACCTCACAACGGCTATTGGAAAATTTACTGCAAGTTATAAATATGCATGATGTTGAAATACTTTACCCAATAATTTGTTCGTTCAGAATACGTTATAGCCGCGATACAAAGAAATGAAATGATGATTGAAATGGATGATAAAAACCCTATATATATATATACATATTAATTAGACATGACCTATCAGTGATGAAATATACACATCTTATCAATTAATTACATAGTTCAATAATTAAAAACATGCAGTGATGTCCCAAACATCACAATTTCTTTAAACCCATCGCAGAGTCTGTTTACATTCTTATTTACCGTTTCCCAACGATAATAATTATTACTTTAAAACTGGCTCATGCCTGCTTTATCAGCCTATGGTATTGCCAATTAGTCCTACTCTTAAAACCTTCCTTTCTACTACATTTATTTTTAACTACGACAAAAACAGCTTCGTGATCACTAATACTTTCTATTACTTCGGATTCTCTATAGAGCTCATCTGGTTTTATCAGTACTACGTCCAGGATTTTTTTCCCTATAGTCGGTTCCGTCACTTTGTGAATCAGCTGTCTTTCCCATATTAGCTTATTTGCTATTTGTTGGGTCATTCTTCCTGCTGTTCGCATTTCCTTCCAAATTGACATTTGGTAAATTAAGATCTCCTACTACAATCACATTCTTTTCAATGTCGTTTCCCACATAGCTGATTATCTTATCAAATAATTCTGTATCCATGTCAGCGCTACCATTCCCAGGTCTGTACACTCGAAAGACACCAAGTTGCCTATTATCTTTAGAAATGTGCCTTACACCTAGAATGTCATGTTTCTCATCTTTAACTTTTTCGTAGCTTACAAATTCTTCTTTCACCAGAATGAATACTCCCCCTCCCATCATTCCTGTCATATCTCTACGATACACACTCTAGTTCCGTGAGAACATTTCTGCATTACCTAACCAACGTTAGAGAGTTCAGGCTAGGCTATTTCATTTCTACAATAGGGCTAGGACCTATTGTCTCTAAAATTGAAGGAGGATCATGCCAAGGAAGCCAGTAATATATCGGAACACCTCTCTGATATGTCAAATACGTTTAGTCAGTTGTTGTCCGAGGCCGCTACTCCTGAATGCGAGAGGGTCCTATGGTAAACTTGCCTACGGAGGAAGAATCTTGTAGAGGGATTTAGAGTAGGAAATCTTTTCCAACTCAACAAATATCTGCCCCATCGGAAACTGAGTCTGGTCATCCAAAGCAACTCCCTCTGTTCTTTATGACTAATGCCGTGTTGGTACCTTCTCAACCTCCAGTGCCAACACCTATTATGTCATCAGGTTTCAGCAGCTTGCCCCATCCCTTATTAATGTTGCTCAAATGTATATCCAAGTTTTCCATTATCTCAACAAACGAAGTCATTTCTTTCTTAAGATTTCTAGTCGAATTCCAAGGCCATGCGTCAGTCTTTGTTCTCTCTCATTCCCAAATACTACAAATTATTTACACATATTCTGTAGGTGTCCTCTTGGACAAAATTGTAAAAGCATTATCTGATAGATATTTGTTAGAAAACTTCCTTGCCCATCGTTTGGCTAACTTTATTCCGGCTAGAGCTATGTCATCGTTAAATCAGATGTACTATTTTCGAGTACAGAGGTTGGATGAGAACCTGGAAGATTTTATTCAGGATATTAAGTTTTACACTAGGGTATTCTCTCTTCATTTCCCTGAAGACCAAATAGTGCAGACGCTTGTAGAAGAAATCTCTCCGCCCTATAGGTCGTACCTTTGTTTTGGATCTCGGCCTCAAACCTACTCGGAACTCGAGGCCATGGCGGTGTCAGCCGAAGACGTAAGGTACGCCGACACCTTACGATTCGTCAATGAGCCCCTCCGTCATCTAACACTTCTCGGCCACCACCTCGCCGAACATTTCCTACACGCAAGTGTTTTACATGTGGATCTACTGAACACCTTAGGAATAAGTGTCCCTTGGTCAAATTGTGCGGGAATAGGAATGGAGCTCGTACGCCTCAAGGGTGCTTCAAGTGCGGTTCATTTGCCCATCTGGCGAAGAATTGCCCTTCAAATAGCAGCACACCATCTTCTTCAACTTCTGGTGCTGCCTACACGAATCCAAGTGATAGGAAGTGACTAGGGTGCATGGCTGAGTCACAATCTTCACCTTACATAGGCTCAGCCCCCGTTAGATCAGGGAATGAATCCTTCAAGGATAAAACTTCATCTAATTTATCATTTCAAGGACTTAGGGAATGCCTCAGAACTGCGGCAGAGATCCCAGGATACGTGGCATTTCTGAAAATTGAAGTAAATAACGAACCAGTCACGGCTCTATTAGACTCAGGAAGTGTGATTTCCATTATTTCTGAAGAGTGGTATTCTAAATTAAAAACCTCTTGTACATTTCCAGACTATTGTTCCCCTTCTGTTAAATGTGTTTCGGCTAACTCATCTCCATTAGAAATTTTAGGTTTCATTTTTGCTAAAATTCGCATTTAAAAGTTTACCTGGAAAGTTTAGTTGTGTGTAGCTAAACTATTGTTTTACCCTGTAATATTGGGGGCCGATTTTATGTGTAATGCTGGTCTTGTGCTCGACATTCAGAGCAAGTCGTGCACTTTAAATTCTGCTAATAACTGTAATATTCCACTTTTGAAATGTAATTCCGTTTCATTTTCATCTATTTCGCCTACCCAGAGTGAGATGTCGTTACATCTTAGGCATCTGCCTGAGGATCAGGCTGAAAATATTAGAAGTATGTGTCAGTCTTTCTCTGACGTATTTTCAGATAACCTTGACGTCACGGACCTTATTAAATATAAGATTGAGCTAACAGATTCTGTCCCAGTTAGGTTTCCGCCTTATAGGCTTTCGCCACCTAATATGAAGGATGTTAAGGGAATCATCGATCAGGTGTTAAGGGATGGTATTATTCGACCTTCCAAGTCGGCGGATTCAACGCCTGATTTTCTGGTACCGAGACCTCAAGGTGGTTTCATGCCTGTGATTGGTTACAGGGCTTTAAACCGTAAGGTCTGTTACAATCTGTGCCCCTTCCGGATCTTCATTCTTGTTTTTCATGGTATCGCAAGGCGAAGTTCTTTACCATCTTAGACCTTAACCAGGCATGTAATCAAATCCCTCTAGCGGAAGAATCCAAATATCTAACGGCCTTCGCCACGGATTGGAATCAGCATGAATACAACCTCGTGCCTTTCGTGCCCCCCACGGGTGCAGTTGTTCTTACTAGACGGCTAGATATGTTCTTCTCTGACATCAAATTCGAATATCTGTATAATTACCTCGATGATGTCACCGTGTTTTCAGAGACCTTCGAAGAGAACTTAGATCACCTGAAGTAAGTTTTAAATCGCCTTCGGAAGGCTGAGTTGACTGTTAAATTATCTAACGTAGCTTTTGCTAAGTCTTCTGTGTCATTCTTAGGGCATATTGTGTCGCATGATTGTGCTTCCATATATCGTTCCAGAACACAGGCTATCCGTTACTTCAAGCCTCCTAAGAACATCAAAGGAATCGTTAGATTCATATCCATGGTGAATTTCTTCAGGAAATGTATTCCTAACTTCGCTAACAGGGCGGCGCCCCTGAACCTACTGCGTAGGAAAGGTGTCAAATTTAATGGGGGCCGTCACAGCAATCCGCTTTTGAAGACCTTAAATTAGCTCCATTTAATGCCTCTATGTAAGCTATGCCAGATTTCTCTAAGAAATTAATTGTTCAAACTGACGCCTCTTCATCGGCTGTTGCTGCTGCCCTTCATCAGGAAACGGAACTCGGAAGGTGGCCCATCGCCTATGCGTCTAGGACCTAATCGGCTCAAGAAGCCAAGTATTCTATCTGTGAACTAGAGGGTTTGGCAATTTTGTTTGCTCTGGAGAAGTTCCGCCTTCATTTGGAACATGTTAAATTTGAATCAGAAACAAATAATGAAGCATTAAGTCGGGTTTCAGCTAGGCCTCGTCGTACAGGACATATCGCCCGTTGGGCTATCAGGATTTCTGCATTTCAGTTTGATGTAAGACGCATTAGGGGTCGGAGAATATAGTTGCCGATGGACTAAGCCACATGTTTTCTAGTGATGTTGAAACCTGTGAAGAAGGAGATGGTTTATCTCTTCCTAAGCTCATACCTCCCAATATTAATGCTATTTTGAAGGATGCCCCTAAGCTATTCCGTGACATTGGGAAATATCAGAGTGAGGATGCAGTGCTGGCACCGATTATGGAAACCCTTTCTTCTGGGGAACATGTTGTCCCTTATGTATTGAGGAATGGGGGTCTGCGTTGCCCTTCGAGGCATGATCAAAAGATGAAAGTAGTGGTTCCAACCGTTCTAGTGCCAATGATCTTCAATTACTATCACGAGACCGCATTAGGGGGGCATTTAAGCATCTTCAAAACAAGGGAAAAATCAGAGAGGTGATAATTTGGAAGAGTATGGATGGTAAATGAAATGAAATGGCGTATGGCGTTTAGTGCCGGGAGTGCCCGAAGACAAGTTCGGCTCGCCAGATGCAGGTCTTTTGATTTGACTCCCGTAAACAACCTGCGCGTCGTTATGAGGATGAAATGATGATGAAGACGACAGATACACCCAGCCCCCGTGCTTGCGAAATTAACCAATGATGGTTAAAATTTCAGACCCTGCTGGGAATCGAACCCGGAACCCCTGTGACGTAAGGTCAGCACGCTAACAATTTAGCCATGGAGCCGGATAGTATGGACGGTGAAATCCGAGAAATGGTTAAAGCTTGTAAATCTGACTTGCTTAGTAAGCCTACCTTGTCTACTAAGCTAGGACTCTTGTCATCGCACCAGGCATCATGGAACGTTTATACCAAGACTACGTCGGACCCTTCCCCAAATCAAAGGGGAATGGGAATAAATACATTCTTGTATGCGTAGATGGCTTCACTAGATTTGCATGGTTGTTTACGACTAAGCTGGCCACCGCTCAGTCTACTATTTTTTGCCTTAATACTATCTTTGCTTCTTTTGGTCCCTGTCAATATATTGTTTCTGATAATGCTGATGCTTTCACATCTAACTTATTCCGAAAATTCTGTTTCGACCTGTCCAAATCACATGTAACAACTTCCGCTTATTACCCTCAACCATCTCTGGCTGAGCGGGTCAATCGTAATCTTCGATCGGCGTTGATCGCTGTTTATCATGAAGATCATTCCAGGTGGGATACTTCGCTGCATTGGTTATCTTTTCCTTGAAGTTCGGCTGTTCATGAGTCACACAAGTTCACCCCTGCCTCTCTCTTGTTCAAATTTGTTCCCAACTCGCCGCTGTCTAATCTATGGTCACTCAATGACATATTACCGGAGACAATATATCCTGATAATATCGGAGAACTATGGAAGAAGGCGCGAAGTAATCTTAAAGCTTCCCATGAAAAGGTTAGAGAGAGATGAAATGAAAAGGAAATGGCGTGTGACTTTTAGTGCCGGGAGATCCCAGGACGTGTTCGGCTCGCCAGGTGCAGGTCATTGGATGTGATTCCCGGAGGCGACCTGCGCGTAGTGATGAGGATGAAATGATGATGAAGACAACACATACACCCCCCGGTGCAAGGGAAGTTAACCAATGATGGTTAAAATTCCCGACCCTGCTGGGAATCGAACCCGGGACCCCTGTGACCAAAGGCCAGCACGCTAATCATTTAGCCATGGAGACGTGCATTAAAGAAATATTATGTTCATGGACGGAGGCTTACCAATTTAAAGGTTGGAGATCAAGTTATTGTTAAGAATTTTGTTCCTGCAGGCAAGCTTGCCCCCAGATTTCATGGGCCACGTATTATTTTGGACATTTTAACTCCTGTTACTCTTCTGGTCAGCAATCCAGCCACTGAGAGAATATTTATTGTGCATACCTCTCAAGTTAAGCCCTATAAATTTGTTAATTTGCTACATAGGCCACTAAATCATGGTAGTTAGGTAAAGTTATATTCCTTGTTTAGAACAATCTTGAACGTAAACAGTTCATTAGGTGTAGTATAAGGTTAAAGATGGAGGCCTTCTGCCCCACTAGTAGATTTAATGAATCACCTCTTATGGATTCTACCTAGGTACAAATCTTCCCCTCTAATAGGGCTTAATTTCTTTTCTGCCATTACCTTATCTCCGGCCTCCAACGCCAAGCCTGCAACCACACACTCATTCCCTATGCAGCCCGCCTCATCCAAAACGTAGAAAATGTACAACTATCACTCTCCACAAAACGATCTCTGTCGCCAAGTAAATTACTGTTCCAGTGCCCTCTCTGACATCGGCAGCCGAGCCGCAACATCTGGCGAGCGATGCTGACGTGGGGTAAGGGCTCACTCCGTTCTGGCCCAGTCTCCTTCATAACGGCGTGCTGGAGCACCATCTTTTCCGGCGAGGGCTGAGGTGCGGTAATCCAACCGCCTACCCATCTTGGTGCAGTAACTCTACATCTGGTCTGCAGCGACCATCACACTGGCTACCCTTCTCATGGTGGCGGGGAGAGCTGTATCTGAGGGTACTTGGGGGGTCCGAAGGACACCTCCCTGGTATCGGCGGCTACGGCCAATCTTGCCGTCAAACTTGAACCTTATACCCCAGACTTTTACGTCTTCAGGAAGACTTCAAGATTGGTTTTGACTTAAAATTTTCTTCTAATGGAACTTTTCTAGAAAAATCTCTACCTGCAAGAATTGTTTACCTCTAACAATCAAATTTCAAGGTTTAAATGTGAGGAGAGACTTTGGGGGAGTGCAGGTCTGTACCACGAGGTTACACCAGCCCCGTGAATTCAAATCAAGCGCCTTGTGAGCTGACATCTTACTCCTAAAACTTGAAGCCACTAGTGCAAGAAGTTTGGACGTTGGTCAATAGATGTCACTACTAAAGTGATAAAGTAATTTGTTATTTTAAGGTTTCCTAAACTGAGTAATTATCTTTTGTTTTTGGTATGTCAGAGTTGTCAATCCTTCCATCTCTTCCCGCAAACTTGTAATGCGGGCCAATCAAAAATTTCCTGTTTTTTATATTCAACCAATCAGTGCTTTCTTCTACATATTTTATTATCCAATAAAAATCTGGGGGTGTGTCGGGCATTAGTCCAGACCTCTCTAGAACCTTCCTCTAGGGTATAAAAGCTGGTAATGTTCCGAGCTACCTTGTCTTCTTGATCGTCGTATGTACTGAGTGTGTGCTAATAGTGGAGGCGGGAGCGTTTAGCCCTTCATCGAGCAGTCCTGCGCAATAAGGTAATGGCAGCCATGTACTAACTAGGTGATAGCCTCTGAAAGCTGACCCGAGGGGAAGGTTTCCTGTCCCTAAGAATGTAACTTCAATTTCCAAACTTCAATAACGTAAACTTCATCTTCCAATGTAAATTTCAAAACCAGCCTAAAGCACTTACCTGAAATTCGTGAATAGAGCGTGTGACACCCTCTCGAGTTCCCTATCTACTTGTATTTGAGGTGACTATGTTTTTGTAACCGTTTTCTCTCTGTATCCTTGTAAATTCAATTTTCTCCATCTAGTCACCTCTGCTCGCAGGACATAGTGTTTACAGTGCACTATGTCTTCTGGTATTGGCTAGAGCACTTTTGTTACTTTCATTGATCTGTCTCAGCTTTATCCTTGGCTTTGACAAAATGAAAGTGACTGAGGTATGAGTGATGCTAGTAATGCCATTCCTTCTGCAGCCAGTCCCTGCTATGAATGGTGTGAAACTGTTGCTTATAGGGTCGGTTGGTGCATGCATTTCAGTGGGCTTGGCAGACTGATATGTAATAGCAACTTCTGGCTCGGTAAGGAAAGCAACGGGAAACTACCTCACTCCTCATTTCCCTAGTACGCCTCTTCAGTGATGCCTAGGCCATCTATGACAGCTGATGGCGGAGTTGTTGAGGATCGAACCAGCCTTCGGGCTGAGGACTAAACATACTTAGTCACCTCAGTGGTATGGAATTAGCCCCTGTAACGTCGGGCAGTGAGCCTTACTAGGGTTTTGAAATTCTAAGTTTCATTGTCAAGGAGTGCAAGTGTCTGCCTCCGCATCATTTTGATTTTCGGGCCAGTAACTTTAACCTGTATTTTTTCTCTTCCCACCAAGGCCTGGTAGAATGTGTATTGTATACTATTCTAAAAACTTCTCTGTTAAGAGGTTAAACTGTTGAGTGTTGAAGACAGTGATATGCGTTTGAACTATTGAATGTAGTTTGTGCCTCGAGAGGCCTGGGAACTCTAAAATTTCGGTGAGCAAGGATGCTCGGATTGTAATTGTATTAGGTTCGGAGTTCAGCCTCCTGTTCTGTTCATAGAGCATAGATTCTCTTCCTATTTCGGTAGATAAACTCTGTAAATGAAATGGGGAGACCTCTATCATTAATAGTTGGGTGTATGGAGCAATAGTGCCCAAATAACTGTTGTACAATTGTATTCAAATACTGTACATGAAATCTTGTACTGTCGCTGAGCGACTGGTTTTGTTAATATCTTTCATTTGAAGAAAAATATTTCAAAGGAAATATAACCTGGTTTTTTTAATTAATCTTTTGATGGTAGTAGATAGACCCGTTCATGGCCGCACCTTCTTTCACCTCTGTGATTCAAGAAAACTCCGTAACAATTATTACTATTATTATTATTTAGGCTACTAACATTTATACTAGCTTTCACCTTCGAATCAGTTCTTGTGTTGTATGGGTGGCTTTATACTCACTGTTGCAGATTACTGATATGACAGAGGGCTTAATAATAATGTATGAGTATTTTTAACCAAATTTCAGAAAATTTTATGTTATCATTCCCTACCATTGATGATATTGACCTGAGGAGGGTTACTATATCCCACCATGTTACTGTATTACCTCGGAATCATGTTATGAATAGTTTGTTAATGCACTCATGTTCTTAAAATACAGAGCACCTTGAAAGGCTAGAGATAAGAGGTTCATGTTCACAGGACAAATTCATTAGCATGTTTTGCAGTAACGATTATTATTTCAGTCGCCTACATTCTGCATGTGTCCTGTTGCCTAGTAGACAATGGGTCCTCCATTTGCACTGATAACTTGTTCAATGCGTGATGGCATCGACGCGTATAAGGCGCGAATGGCGTCCTGGGGTATAGCCATCCATGCTTCATTCACCTCATTCCACAGTTCATCTTTGGTGGTTGGCATTGGGTCACAGCGCCGCACGCGTCGTTTCACCAAATCCCACACATTTTCTACTGTCGAAAATTTCGATGATCAGGTGGGCCACGACAACAGGCTGACATCGTCTGACAACAAGAATGCACGTGTTCCTGCAGCAAATTTTGGTCGAGCATTGTCCTGCTGATGTATCGCGTCTGGGATGTCGTGCATAAAGGGTATGGTTACGAGTCGCAGGATGTCATTCACGTAGGTCACACTGGTCACAGTGCCCTGGACACGCACCAGCTGTGATTTGTGGGTGTACCCAATTGCATCCCATACCATAAATTGTAGAGTTAGCGCTGTATGTCTTGTGCGAATGCAGTCAATGTGATGCTTCTCCCCCCGTATGCCGAGAACCAAAATGCGGCCATCATTTTCAAACAGACAGATCCTGGATTCGTCCTAAAACACTATCTGCTGCCATTCTTGTCCCCATGCTCGTCGTTCCCCACACCATTGCAGTCTAGCATGTTTATGCACGTTAGTAAAAGGTAGGCGGAGAAGTGGACGACGCGCCGGTAACACATACCGTAAGAAACGGCGACGGACAGTCTCTCCTGATAGTGTACGATGTGTTACACTGTTCCACTTGCGCCAGAGGTGAGGAGGACGCAGATCTCTCCTGCAATACCATTCGGTTGAGGTGTCGATCGTTTCGTGGGGGTATGGTTGGTGCGACCAGACCCATCTCGTCGTGTTCTACGGCCTTCTGTGAACCATTCTGTACACACTCATTGCACTGCCGACACACTTCGTCCCACACTTACAGCTATTTTCCGGATGGATGCATCACGTTCTATCATGCCAATAATGTGCCCTCTTTCAAACTCACTTATTTGACGGCGCGGATCTCGGATATATCTGCGAGGCATCCTGCACGTCTGCTCAAGTCACACTGATCGATTACCTCCGATTTGTACCGACAGGGAGATACACAGGCACTTTACCAGTCGATGGTGATGCGCCTTGATATCGATGTGGGCCTTGAACCTGGGGGACGGCATGGTTCAAATGCTAATCATTTCTTCAGAACATACCAATGCACATGTCTTATGAATATGAACTTCCTATCAATAGTCTTTCAAGGTTCCCTGGTTTTTACGGGCATGAGTGTATTTATATTGGGACTTTCAGAAACTGAAACATAGAAGAAAAATTAACAAAAGGTAGAATTCACAAAAGTAAGTGATTCTTTAAGGAATGGAAAGATGGCCACGAAAGCCAAATTTATCACCCATACAAAAGTGATATACGTTGTTGGGCCGCGTGGACATTATAAACAAGTTTACGAATATATGGGGAAATTGGGAAAGAAGAATATTAAGCCACCTAGAGGTGAAAAATGAAATAACGAACTGAAAAGGGAAAATATATTCTTGTAAGCATCTTGCGGTAATGCTTCTGCGGCATATGGCACATATCGCTCCACAATACTGACTTCCAGTTGTTGCCTCTCTGCCAAAACATTGCAAAGTGGCTGCTTCCAATGGGAGTGCAACGTATTCGTAGCAGGAAGAATCATTATGTCTGTACGCTTATTTGGAAGTGACTGTGAATCGGCTGTCGATGATAATGACGAGGATAAAGATTGTCAATCAGGTGAGACTAGTGTGTCTGATTCCTCCGAAGTAAGTGTTCGTGTATTGGACGGCTCCAAAAAACTCAAAGTTGTGTAAAGTACAGGAGAAAAAATGTTTATAGAAACGCTTTAAGTCCAGCTAATTACAATTTTTTGGAACTTCTCAGATGAAAATTTACAAATGAAGGAATTTAAAGTCTGCAAGCATTGGCTCTAATAATTTTCAAAAGTGGACTTTGCGGACTTACGGTGCTTTTGTCAGGAATTTTTTGCGAATTATTTAGATCGTAAATAGTGCTATATCAGTTTCCTGTTTCTCATACGATAAATACTCCATCAGATGTTGAAGTCCAATTTTTAATAAGAACACGCTCATTCGTTAGCACTTGATAAATCACTGCCACTGTGTTCTACTGTCCCAGTTTGTCTTGATACCAAAGTTTGATAAACATGATTATAAGCAACAGAGATGCGTTTGCTAGCCTATTAATACAGCAAGTCCTTCAACATCTGCTCGTTGATCGCCAGGAACCTATGATATGCCTGTTAAAGAATGTCGCAGGATGAAGGCTGCCTTTCTCTCTATCGCTTCTGGACAAAAATACATTTTGCTTCTTCCTCGTAAATGTACATGAAGTACACTTCGTATGGTCGATCTTCTAAGACAGAAATTCCCTTTACATTACTCTAGATCGCCTTATTTTTGTAGGTATCGAGTATCAAGTTTTGCTTCTGCGCCATTTTTCTGAGGCAATTCATGGACTGATTATGGCTTGCCGGTGACCTTACTTATCCTAAGTAACGTGACGCACTGATCCAGAACGTACAGAGTTTGATTTTTCTGCTTTCAATCAGGGTACGCATAGAGTCCCCTTCATTTTATTTTTATCATTGATTACTAAAGAAGAAAGGATTACATACGGTAAACAGTATCCGTAGAGTTGCCAAACATAGCAGTGATTTTTGACGTTCTACTGAATTACATACAAATTTAGGATCTTAACAGACACCAGAATAACATATATAGCGATCACGGAACCCGTTATCAGAGAAGCCAACTATTTGACTCATACTGATGACCGCGTCTACAATGGGCACATGGCTAGTGGTGGCCCAAGACCACAGTGCTCCTAACTAGAGCGACAACGTTAGACATCGTTATTCTTCGCTCACGTCGCACGTTGGAATGACAACAGTGTTTTACTGGGTGTATGACTTGCAAACCCTAAAAGTTTCCTTGTAAAAACAACGTAATTACAGTTCAGATTTTAATTGTGCTATTCTTTTCTTAGGAGAAACATCGTAACACGAGTTGCAATTCTTTTCATTTATAAATACGCACCTGACATAACGTACGATATTCTTTAGATGTATATTGCAGCTAAGTTTGGGACATTTCAGATATGATTCTTATACAGCAGAAAACTTTTGATTAACGGTTTTGCAAATTTTCGTAAACCATTTTGGCTGTTTTTGGACTTCCGATGACTGTAGTCATGTCCTAGTTAACGAACCATAGTCAATGGCTAAGTGACCAAGAAAGTGGTCCTGAGAATCGGGATACCAGTTTTCATGGAATGGGAGTGCGCATTTCGGACATATTCTGTGTCATGGCCCTCATACTCAGGCGGCTAAGATTATACAATACACAAGTGGTCTCTAACCAGTTGGAGGACACATCCTCACTTGGACTATTTGTAAGTATGGGTAGCATCCTGCTTCTCAGAATTTTCACCGAGCACGCTCAGAACGTTTTAAGCAAGCCTCGGACCTATGGGAGTAACGGAGTCCCACTCCCATTTGACTTTTGAGGGGACTCCTTTTAAACAAACCGGCTAACGAAATGGAATTCGATGGGGCGCTATCAATATTAGCGGGGCTTATAAAGGAATGAAAGTAAAACTGGCTGAGTCAGCGAAGAGGATGCGTCTGGATGTGTTAGGAGGTAATGACATTCGGGCAAGGGGAGATAACGAGGAAGAGATAGGAGATTATAAAGTGTACTTGACGGGTGTTAAAATTGGAAGGACAGAGTGTGGGTTAGAACTGCGGGCGAAGTTGTAGTGGCAACAACGGACGGACCAAGTGGAGAATTCCTAGAAATTACGTCAGGGTAACTACAGTATACCAGTCGAGGGCTGAACGCAAGGTTGGTACCGGAAGAAATAATATGAAACTTCTCAGTCCCGCGTGAGCTTGGACCAATCGTAAAATTCGCAGACCAGGAGCAGGTAAGAAGCACTGTCAACGTTAACTCCACGGATTCCATCTGGACCATTAGGTGAGAGTCGCTTTGTCGTTTCTTTCAGTTAACGATTAGCAGATCTTGGTTAGGAACCCGGGGAGAGTTTGTAGTATCCCGGATTGGTCTCATCTCAATAAAAGTGGAAGCGATGACGTGATTAATGTGACCGCGCCCACTTGGCCAACAGGTAATTGGTCCATGACCATCAATGGTCATTCAAGGGTCCAACTGACACCTTCAGAAATCAACGGTTCCACCACCCAAATGGAAGGGTGTTAAAAAGTGTAAAATATGATGAAAAATTTTAGGAATGATTTGCCAAATAACCGGCAAATTAAGGATCAACGAATTTTGTTGCGTATAAAAATTTTCAACTTAAATAAAATGCTCCGTTAGCATTTGCAAGGAAGCAGTTCCAGGTTCTTGTTCTTGTAGCATAGTAAATCCTTGGTGGGCGTTTAAATATCCGTCCCCATTCCTAGAACGGAGCCTTCATATTTTTCCCTTTGATCTGATTTAATATATTTTGATGTGTTTTTATGATGAGCCTTGAAGTTAATGACTAGAGTGTCCCGTTCATTCCTGTAGTACTAATTGGATGGCGCCAATACATTTATTTGGAGATCTTATATCTTCATTATTTTTTATTTGGAGATCTTATATCTTCATTATTTTTTGATTTGGAGATCTTATATCTTCATTAATTTTTTAGTGTTTATTTGTTGCGATAGATTCGGACCGTAACACCCCCTGAGATAAATGCTGGCTGGGACTCAGGCTTTCAGCGGGTACAATACAAAAGCAGGAATATATGAAATTAGACCTGAAAAGTGAAATATAGCTGATGGAAGGATTGAAATGGCTTCATAGAGTAATACGATTAGCATGGACTGATAGTAAGATACATTCTGATTGGACAGAAGCTGTAATTGCACCTATCTATAAGCAAGGGAACAGGACAGATTGTAACTACTACCGATGTATATCACTGACCCTCATCCCGTTCTTCTACCTGCTGCGCCCTGCCGGCCGGCCCCACCTTCAGTGAAAGACCCTGTATTTAGGATGTGTAATCTCGCAGGATGGTAGTATAGTAAGTAAAATTGAACCAAGGTGCAGTAAAACCAATGCAGTGAGCTCGCAGTTGCGATCAAGAGTATTCTGTATGACAGAAGAAACTATCTTTACATCGGCCTGTTTTCAGATACAATTTGCTTTATGGGAGTGAAAGCTGGGTGGACTCAGGATGTATTCATATGTTAGAAGTAACAGACATGAAAGTAGCGAGAATGATTGATGGTACAAACAGGTGGGAACAAAGGCAGGCGGGATGGATGAAGCTGTACGCATAAACCGGCTTTGGTGGTGGGGTAGTGTGAGGCGAATGGAAGAGGATAGGTTACCTAGGAGAACAATGGACTCTATATGGAAGGTAAGAGGAGGAGAGGTAGACCAAGACGACGATGGTTTTACTCAGTTTCTAATGGTTTAAAGATAGAGTTATAGAACTAAAGGAGTCCACAGAAATTGTACCAAGTAGAGGATTGTGGTGGCATTTAATAAACTCACAGAGGCCTTCAGACTGAACGCTGAGAGGAATAACGGTCTGTAATGAAGACGTATGTATGATGTTGGACATAGGATGTTAATACCTGGAGCCGTCGAAATATATCCGTGGCTTCACATTGCTTATCTCCCCATATTGTGGCTGATATAAGAGTCATGTTTTTCTTATACCCACAATATTAAATAGATCATAGGCATGCCGGGAGAACAGAATGATGAAATAAATCTGTGAATTTGGTTACGAATTAACAAAGATGTAAGTTTTACCTACCAGATTTTCATATGATATGTAGTGACTTTATAATATTTACTTATAATCTACTCACATCTTCCGTATTTGCCCTCTCTTGTCATTATTACTGGAATTCATTGATTGATGAAGACTAAAGTGAAAGAGAATGCGACCATGAAAATGAATCGAAGATTGCACAGTAGTTAGAACGTCATAGATTTTTTAAATATCAATACTAATGTAAACTGCCTCCATTCTTTTGAAAAGAAGAGTCTAATTAACCACCAAGGAACACTGATACAATGCAAATATTTACTACAGAGGTAAGAAAACGTGATAGGTGCATTCTTGTGTGAATGTTTCCACTTATAGGATTTACAGAAACTTCTGAAAATTAACGCATCCAGTAACAGCCACTCAGCGGGACACTTAAACCCTCAGGTCAACGAGTTAAATGCTCTTGCAACCCTTTACAAAACACGTTAGAAAATTGAACTGGTAAGTTTGGAAACTTAACATGTTTACATATCTGAAGATAGCATACTAGTAGACTTGGACGGAATGACTTCGATATGTTCGAAATTTGAATTGTACCATGATATGGCGAAATAATAATAATAATAATAATTGTACCGGGTGGTACACCTCCACGCCGCTTATTTAAAATTTGCGCCAATTGAAACTCCTCTGCTGGAGGAAGTCTGAACTTTATCTACGGTATTAATTTTCAAGTTTCTCAAAAGATGTCACTACTTGGAAATTTTGGAGTTTTTGAACTGGGTCATTTTTGATGTACTTTTGTTTTACCTGTAGTAAGAAGTGTGAACTTTCTCTTCTAGAGGACACTACTGAAAAACTACAATGGTGCACCCTAGTGCGAAGTGAAAGAACTGTTTTTTGGAGAAATTTTTATTTCAAAAGTTTGTTTCTTGTTAAATTTCTTTCTGTTATTGTTTAAGTTGGCTGTATACCCCTTTCTTTCCCCTTGTTTTGAATTTAGCCAATCCTGAATTTCTCGAATTAATTTTCCACCAATAATATGTTTCTTCTTCGTATTGTGTAGGGGTTTTCTTGGTGAACCAAGGGAGGGTGTGCTCATTTCAAAAACGCCTCGAACTTTCCGCGAGAGTATATAAACTGCTGATTTTCGGGTCTCGGTGCCACTTCTGTACCATCTTTCAGTGTGTAAAGTACATAGCAGGGGGCGGGAAGCGCCTCTTTCTTCGGGCAGCAGTTCAACAACCAGGTAATGGCCATTTAATAACTTCTTTTCTTGCTAGCTCAGCAGTTTAACTCTCGGGGCGGGTCCGAAGCGTTTCCACCATGTAACTTTCCCTAAAATGTAAAGACGCTTTGTATTTATTCCATCTTTTAAGCTACATATTGGGATAGAGAGTGCTTAACCCTCTCGAGCTCCCACTCATATTGTTTTGAGGTGAACTTATTTCTCACAACCGATTCTTCCTTAATGTAATGTAAATTGTTCTTTTCTAAAGTCACCTCTGTAGTATGGGATTAGCCCTTGCATTAGTGGCCTAGAGCCAGATTAGGTTTTAAAACAAATGCATTAGGAGTGCAGATCGCCTCCTCTCAAGTTGGTATTTTAGAGGCCATATAATTAACCTTTTCTCACTTAATAGGCCTCAGTAGGTTGGGTATTTTACCCCTGTGTTTATGTCCTTAGAGGACAGCTTGAAGGTGGAATTAGGTGTGGCCTTTGACAGGCTTAAAATTTGAGAGCGGGTTGCTCTTTCTTGAAAATTTTGTTTTCTGCGCGCCTCAAGCAGGCTTTACTGTGTAATTTGGAGCAAGTGCTCCTGGGTATGAATGGGGTTTTCCGCCCCTCTGTTGAAACTTGTGTTGGGGTAAAACTGGGCTAATTGCTCAAGAATTGTGAGGTCGGGGCTCGAAGCCCAAATCCTGTAAATATTGTAATTGTACTTTTATTGCCTTGCTACTCTGTACCTGTCATTCGTGTTATTTCTGAATTTTGGAAAGAGAATATAACCTTGTTAAATTTTACATTAACTTTAATTTCGTAGTTTGAGACCCGTTCACACCCGCACCTTCTTTCACCTCTACCTACCACAAAAATACGGCAACAAGTGGTAGCAGAGCGTGGTTGAATGGGTCTCAATTTAGCCCCTTTTGACGGCTAAACATTGCTTTGATTCGAACTCTAACAATTTTCTCAGTTGCTGGAATTTTTAAATTTTCCTTTTTCAAAATTGTTCTGTCATCATGCCCGGCCCTCGCGATGTTCTCCATCTTAACTATTTGCGCAAGGAGGAGTTGATCTATGAATTGACTATTAGAAATGTGCAATCTGGAGGCACGGTTGCGGTAGACACAAACAAGCTTAGAGAGTCCCTTGATTTGGCCATTTCCATCCCCACTTTGGGAGAGAAAGAAATTGACGACTCTCTTTCCATGATCATCGAGAATATTACTGGGCTAGCATCTGTAGTTAGTTTTTTTGACGAAAATGACCCTTCTCCTAATAAAATTAAGCGTGTGCAAGCCAGGCTATTTCATTTTTCAAATAGAGTTAACGATCTGTTGTCTCTGAAGTTGAATGACGTTCAGAGGAAGGAAGCTAGTACGGTGCTTGAAAATATTTCTGAATTATCTAATAAGGTAACTCAATTGTTAACCGGGGAAGTTCCTCCCAAAACTGATCAACCCGCTACGGTGAATGTAGGTAGCGAGGAAGAGCCTCCTAAGGGAGAAGTCAATAGGAAAACCGTTGGAGCTCAAACTATCTCTGCCCCATTGGACAATGAGTCTGAACGCCGTACGTCGTTGATTAATGCACGTTCTGAACTAACTTCTTTGCCACTGAAACCTTTACCTACTATGTGTCCTGGGTTCAGCAGCTTGCCTCATTCATTAGCTATGTTGCTCAGAGGTATCTCTAAGTTTTCTGTTAATGCCACCAGTGACGTTATTTCATTCTTAAGGTTTTTAGTTGAATTTCAAGATCATGCCCTTGTTTTTTCTCTTTCTCCGTGTCAAATTTTACAGATAATTTATCCTTATGCAATTGGTATTCTCTCAGATAAAATAGTAAGAGCCATTGCCGAACAGTCAGCTATTGAAGATTTTCATGCACATCTGCTTGCAAATTTTATTCCTGCTCGCGCGAGGTCATCTCTGATTCAGAAGTACTATTATCGGGTACAGCTTGGCAGATTTCATCCAAGATATTAAATTCTATACTAGGGTGTTTGCTCTTCACTTCCCTGAGGATCAGATTGTACAAGCTATTGTGGAAGGCATTTCACCATCCTATAGGTCATATTTGTGTTTCGCGGCGTGCCCGCAAACTTTCTCTGAACTTGAAGCATTGGCCGTCTCAGCGGAAGGAGTTAGATACGCCGATTCTTTGCGTGTCGCGAAAGAACCCCCTCCTTCTTTTAGTAATCTTCGGCCTCCACCTCGCCGACCTGTCACACCCCGTAAATGTTATGCTTGCGGGTCGCCTGACCATCTTCGCAATAAGTGTCCACTGATCAAGTCTAGTGGGACAAGGAATTGAGCTGGTTCATCACAAGGCTGTTTTAAATGTGGCGCTTTCTCACATATCGCCAAGAATTGCCCAAATTCAAATAGCACCCCCTCCTGCTCAACTTCTGGTGCAAATTCCACCAATGCCAATAATAAAAGGTGACTAGTGGCTTCGGCTGAGTCGACTAATCCATCTTTCCGAGGCTCAGCCCCTGGTAAACAGATCGAAAATTCAGGGAACGTTCAATCTGCAAATCCATCTTTTGAATGCCCCAAAGAGTGTCTTAGGATTGCGTCGGATACCCCCGCACCGGTCCCCTTTTTCAAAATTGAGTTAAATAATGAGCCTATAACAGCCCTATTAGATTCAGGCAGTGTTTGTTCTATTATTTCGGCTGAATGGTATGCAAAATTGAAATCTGTTTGTAAACTTCCTGACTATTGTTCCTCTTCGATCCAATATGTTTCGGCTAATTCATCTCCCTTAGAAATTCTTGGTTCTTTACAGGTCAAAATTCGTATTTTTAAATTTACATGGAAAATCAAACTGTTTGTGGCTAAGCACTTGTCTTGCCCCATCATATTGGGAGCGGACTTCATTTCTCACACTGGTCTTGTGCTCGATCTTCAGAGTAAGTCGTGCACATTCAAATTTGCTTCCAATTGTAAAATACCCTTGTTAAAACGTAATTCTGCATCATGTTCATCTATTTCGCCTACCCAGGATGAGATGTTGTTAGACCTTAGACATCTACCTGAGGAGCAGGCTGATAGTATTCGTAAGTTGTGTCAGTCGTTTCCAGAGGTGTTGTCTGATACTCTTGGTGTTACTGACCTTATTGAATACAAAATTGAGGTCACGGATTCGATTCCTGTCCGTTTTCCACCATATAGGCTATCTCCACCTAAAATGAAGGCTCTGAAAGAAATCATCGATCAGATGTTGAAGGATGGTATTATTAGGCCCTCTAAGTCGGAATATTCTTCGCCTATTTTTCTAGTCCCGAAACCCCAAGGTGGCTTCAGGCCTGTCATTGATTATAGGGTTCTCAATCGGAAGGTGGTGTAACAATCTGTGCCCCTACCTGACCTTCATTCTTGTTTTTCATGGTTTCGTAAGGCCAAGTTCTTTACTATCTTGGTCTTGAATCAGGCCTATAATCAAATTCCCCTAGCGGAAGAGTCTAAACATCTTACAGCGTTTGCCACGGATTGGAATTTGTATGGATACAACCGCGTGCCTTTCGGGCTCCCCACGGGAGCAGCTGTTCTCACTAGGCTGCTAGATAGGTTCTTCTCCGACATCAAATTTGAGTACTTGTATCACTACTTGGATGATGTCGTAGTATTTTTGGAGACCTTTGAAGAACATCTAGATCATCTGCGAGAAGTTCTCAATCGCCTTCGTAAGGCTGGGTTAACTGTCAAGTTGTCCAACGTTGCCTTTGCTAAGCCCTCTATGTCATTCCTACGGCATATTGTGTCACCTGATGGTGTTGCCGTCGATCGTTCTAGAACACAGGCCATCCGTGATTTGAAACCTCCCAAGGACATTAAAGGTATCGCCAGGTTCATTGGTATGGTGAATTTCTTCAGGAAGTTTATTCTTAACTTCGCTAATAGAGCGGCGCCCTTAAACCTTCTTCGTAGGAAAGGCATCAAATTCGAGTGGGGACCTTCTCAACAAGCCGCTTTTGAAGATCTTAAATTAGCTCTCTGTAATGCCCCTGTCCTTGCTATGCCTGATTTCTCAAAGAAATTCATCGTCCAAACTGACGCATCGTCGTCAGCAGTAGCTGCAGTCCTTCTTCAAGAGACTGAACTAGGGAGGCGACCCATCGCCTATGCATCTAGGACTCTATCGGCTCAAGAAGCAAAGTATTCCATATATGAGCTCGAAGGTTTGGCAGTCTTTTTTGCCTTAGAAAAGTTCCGTCTCTATCTGGAACATGTCAAATTCGACCTGGAGACAGATAATCAAGCCTTAAGCTGGGTCTTAGGTAGGCCGCGTCGTACTGGTCGTATAGCCCGTTGGGCCATCCGAATCTCTGCCTTCCAATTCGATGTCAGGCATATCAGAGGTACCGAAAATGTTGTCGCTGATGGACTCAGCCGTATGTTTTCCAACGACCTTGAGAACCATGAACCGGTCGATAGTTCACCTCCTCCCGAGTCCATGCTATCTGATGTTAATGCCATCTTAACAGATGCTCCCATGCTCTTTAGGGATATCGAGAAGTACCAACGTGAAGATCCGACGCTGGCTCCGATAATGGAAACCCTTTCTTCTGGGGAACATGTCGTCCTTTATGTTTTGAGGAATGGTGTTTTATGTTGCCCATCGAGGCATGATAAGATGATGAAAGTTGTCGTTCCAGCTGTTCTTGTACCTATGATCTTCAAGTATTATCATGAGACCCAATTAGGAGGGCATCTAGGCATCTTTAAAACTCGTGAGAAGATTCGTGAAATGTTCATCTGGAAGGGTATGGACGGTGAAATCCGTGAACTAGTAAAGGCTTGTAAATCCTGTTTGCTTAGTAAACCAACCATGTCCACCAAGGTAGGCCTTTTGTCTTCTCATCAAGCGTCGCGCCCCATGGAACGCCTGTATATTGATTATGTAGGACCCTTCCCCCAGTCGAAGGGAAATGCCAACAAGTTCATCTTTGTATGCGTAGATGGTTTTACAAGATTTTCGTGGTTATTTCCGACTAAGCTGGCTACCGCTCAGTCCACCATTACTTGTCTAAATTCTATCTTTGCTTCTTTTGGTCCGTGTCAATATATTGTATCTGATAATGCTAAGGCTTTCACATCTAATTTATTTCGTAAATTCTGCTTTGACCTATCCATATCTCATGTGACAACTTCTGCTTATTACCCTCAACCATCTCTGGCTGAACGGGTTAATCGTAATCTCAGGTCCGCGCTTATTGCCTATCATCATGAAGATCATTCTAGATGGGACACGTCCCTGCATTGGTTAGCTTTTGCTTTGAATTCGGCGGTTCATGAATCACATAAATTTACTCCAGCGTCTTTGATGTTCAAGTTTGTTCCCAACACGTCGCTCTCTAACCTCTGGTCTCTGAGTGACATTCTACCCGAGACAATAGACCCGGACAATATTAAAGATCTTTGGAAGAAGGCTAAAGCCAATCTTAAAATGTCTCATGAAAAGGTTAGGGAAAGATATGATCGTGGACGGAGACCCACCAATTTGAAGGTAGGCGACCAAGTGATGGTCAAGAATTTTGTTCCCGCGGGCAAGCTTGCCCCCAGATTTCATGGGCCGTGCATAATTCTCGATTTCCTTACGCCGGTTACGTTGTTATTAAGTAATCCAGCCACCGAGAGGATATTTAGGGTTCACCTGTCCCAGGTGAAACCGGTGTAAATTTTGTGTTAACTTGCTTCATATAATTTGAAAGGAATACGAAGGTTATATTTTTTGAAGGTTTTCTCTTTTAAGGTTTTCTGCCCCTTCTATAATATTTAGTTTTATATGTAAACATTTTTGTAAAACCTGCCCCGAACAGTTAAACTGCCATCCTGTCGTTGCTACGGCCATTACCACGCTCCCGTCTCCTGCTCCACTACACCCAGTGGCTTCTACGTGAAATGAATTTCTCCACGCCGCTGGCCCCTCAACCTCACCACAATGAATGTACCCTATTATCATTCTGGTCCAACAAAAATTCTGCCGTCGAGCTTTAATGTTTCAGTGCCCCCGCAGCAGCGCGGCGCCGTTCCGCTCCTGAGGCAGGGTACGGGCCCGCCCTTCCCCAGTGAGGCCAACCTGTGTACGGCGAGCCGGAGTCCTCCTCCCGGCTAAGGCTGATGTGCGGCGCACAACCTGTAACTGGCCCGCAGCCTGTATATGTTCGCCGCGGGCGCGGCGTGCTTCAACACCACTACTCCTCTCATAGTGCATGCGAGCGGTATCTCAGGGTACTTGAGGGGTCCGAGCGGCCTCCTCTGGACACAAGCCGCAGCGGCCGCCCTGGCCATCCAACTTAATCAACCTTGAAAATATTTAATCAGCTATATGGACCTTCCAGTTCAACATTACTACCTTTTCTTGGATTTACTGCAATACCTGGTGGACTTAGAAACGTTTTTCCTCAACTTTAAAAACTAAAGATTTCCTTCTGAATTTAACTTCTACAAACATAAAGACATTACTTCAGCAGTTATTACGAGAATTTTTGAAATTGGATCAAATCAAATTTCAACAATTTTGATGAATGCTTCTGCAATTAATCACCATATCAACATCATAACTTGGACCTGGTTTTCAAACAAAAGTTTATGTTCTTCTGTGTTACCCCCTTGGAGGAACTTTTGGGGGGTGAGGTCTGTACCGGGTGGTACACCTCCACGCCGCTTATTTAAAATTTGCGCCAATTGAAACTCCTCTGCTGGAGGAAGTCTGAACTTTATCTACGGTATTAATTGTCAAGTTTCTCAGAAGATGTCACTACTTGGAAATTTTGGAGTTTTTGAACTGGGTCATTTTTGATGTACTTTTGTTTTACCTGTAGTAAGAAGTGTGAACTTTCTCTTCTAGAGGACACTACTGAAAAACTACAATGGTGCACCCTAGTGCGAAGTGAAAGAACTGTTTTTTGGAGAAATTTTTATTTCAAAAGTTTGTTTCTTGTTAAATTTCTTTCTGTTATTGTTTAAGTTGGCTGTATACCCCTTTCTTTCCCCTTGTTTTAAATTTAGCCAATCCTGAATTTCTCGAATTAATTTTCCACCAATAATATGTTTCTTCTTCGTATTGTGTAGGGGTTTTCTTGGTGAACCAATAAAATCCTTGTGGGAGGGTGTGCTCATTTCAAAAACGCCTCGAACGTTCCGCGAGAGTATATAAAATGCTGATTTTCGGGTCTCGGTGCCACTTCTGTACCATCTTTCAGTGTGTAAAGTACATAGCAGGGGGCGGGAAGCGCCTCTTTCTTCGGGCAGCAGTTCAACAACCAGGTAATGGCCATTTAATAACTTCTTTTCTTGCTAGCTCAGCAGTTTAACTCTCGGGGCGGGTCCGAAGCGTTTCCACCATGTAACTTTCCCTAAAATGTAAAGACGCTTTGTATTTATTCCATCTTTTAAGCTACATATTGGGATAGTGAGTGCTTAACCCTCTCGAGCTCCCACTCATATTGTTTTGAGGTGAACTTATTTCTCACAACCGATTCTTCCTTAATGTAATGTAAATTGTTCTTTTCTAAAGTCACCTCTGTAGTATGGGATTAGCCCTTGCATTAGTGGCCTAGAGCCAGATTAGGTTTTAAAACAAATGCATTAGGAGTGCAGATCGCCTCCTCTCAAGTTGGTATTTTAGAGGCCATATAATTAACCTTTTCTCACTTAATAGGCCTCAGTAGGTTGGGTATTTTACCCCTGTGTTTATGTCCTTAGAGGACAGCTTGAAGGTGGAATTAGGTGTGGCCTTTGACAGGCTTAAAATTTGAGAGCGGGTTGCTCTTTCTTGAAAATTTTGTTTTCTGCGCGCCTCAAGCAGGCTTTACTGTGTAATTTGGAGCAAGTGCTCCTGGGTATGAATGGGGTTTTCCGCCCCTCTGTTGAAACTTGTGTTGGGGTAAAACTGGGCTAATTGCTCAAGAATTGTGAGGTCGGGGCTCGAAGCCCAAATCCTGTAAATATTGTAATTGTACTTTTATTGCCTTGCTACTCTGTACCTGTCTTTCGTGTTATTTCTGAATTTTGGAAAGAGAATATAACCTTGTTAAATTTTACATTAACTTTAATTTCGTAGTTTGAGACCCGTTCACACCCGCACCTTCTTTCACCTCTACCTACCACAAAAATACGGTAATAATAATAATAATAATAATAATAATAATAATAATAATAATAATAATAATAATAATAATAATAATAATAATAATAATAATAATTGTTCGGGGTATTTGTGGATCGCAGAGGTGAAAGAAGGTGCCGAGGAGAATGGGTCTAACTACAATGTCAAAATTAATTAAAACTTAAACTGAAGGTTTTATTTTCAAAATTCAAAATTTCACAATTTACAGGTACAAGTAGCCAACATTAAACAATTCTCTGAACGACAAAATTGGTGGTGGGCTTCAAGCCCTCAATTTACTCTTCCTGATCTCCTAGCTCAAATTTACAAAAGAGCACAATTTTACAAGTGCAGAAATCCCCTAATACATGGAGCACTAGCTCCGTAATTTACAATATCAAGCCTCCCAGAGGCACTTTTACAACACTTGAAAAAGAGGTAATGTGCTCTCAGTTTTCCAAGCATACTCAAGGCAACAAAGCATGAAAATATAATAATCACTGGCCTTACAAGGCACTATTTACAAATAGAAGTCTAATTACACAGAGGTATCTACTACCCAAGCTACAGGGCCTTAGTGAAAACGAACAGGTTTAATAAACGGCCCGAGTACAATTTGAATGGAGTCGAAGACTGAGCTCCACAAATTTGAAAATCTATAAGGCGCTTGGCCGACGAAAGAGGGGCTATTCCCAAACGACTGAGGTTGCTCGCATGGAAATACCTTGAATACATTGCAGAAACAAAAGCGTTGCACCTCAAACCAAGATGAAGGGGAGCTCGAGAGGGTACATCACTCTCTATCCCCGATTTACAGTTGAAGATTTAATGAAGTTATTACATTAGCCGGCAGAAAGCTACATTTTTAGAAAAGAATGTTACATAATGGATGATTCGGACCTTTACCTCGGGTTAAACTGCTGAGCAAGCAAGCAAGAAAGAAAAATTTTACATGGCCATTACCTTGTAGAAGTTCTAGCAGCTGACGAAGAGGCTCCCGCCTCCTGCTTGACACACACACTCAGTGAGATGACGATCAATTGGTCAAGAGACGTGAAAATCCGCAGTATATAAACCCTCGGGGAAAGTTCGATACCATTCAAGATTAAACTAGCCACACACTCTCATGTTTATTGGGTACTTGAAAAGTTACACTCAAAATTGAAGAAGAAGAAGACTGTGATTCGTAGAAAATTAATTACAGAAATTAGTGATTGGCTGGATTCAAAACTGGCGGAAGGAAAAGATAAATATTGCCAACCCAAAAATAAATGAACATTTGCCTGGTGCGAAAATGAGATACCACGGAAAACCATCTTCAGGGCTGCCGACAGTGGGGCTCGAACCCACTATCTCCCGATTACTGGATATTGGCCGCACTTAAGCGACTGCAGCTATCGAGCTCGGTGTAAAGTGAAAACAGGCACAATAAAATGGATGGGCAAAATTAAAACCGATTTGAAAGAGGCAGGCATTACACCAGCATATGTCAAAAGCAAGGTCATCTTCAGATCCAAAATTCGGAAATGTCAAATTCACCAAGAGGAAAGACCAAGAGTGAAAGAAATATGGGCACAACGGAAGACGAATTCATGCCTCTAAGTACAATATTTTGGGTAGTCCTAATGGAATTATTCGCATGTATAAAATAATAATTATTATTTTTAGTATTTCGAGCATAAAATACAAATTTATGAAAACATTACATTATACCTAGAAAATAAAATATTTACTAACAGAATAAGAGCTCCCTCAGATTTGTTCACATCACTACTATATTTTGTGAATGGCTGTATGTACAAAATGATGTACGATTATGAATGGGTGAAATGATGAACAAATACGACCAACCATTTGAATGTTACAAATCTATGTTCAACTCCTTATGAAATGTGAAACTGCTTTCGGACATTATCTTAATACAGCCCGGCCACTGTGTGTCCGCTGTGTTTGGACTCTCTATTCTCGGCAGTACATGGCTTGCAGCTAACATAAATAGGTTTGTTTGCAAGTGAAATGTGGCAAATTGCAATTAGCCAAATGCCAAGAACCAAACTGCATTGCCACCATGTCGGACAAGCGAAACGTAACTACCACACCAGGTACGACGAACAAAGGAACGCAGTTAGACATAATAGGCATTCAGCGTTTTGTGGATACATGTACGGCAACTCCAATCATTTCATTGATATTAAATCAGATCCTAAATCACTCATCCCGGAGAAATACCAAGATAGGTCAATTTTCATTTTTTTCATTTGCAGTAATCTACTAAGTTTAATGCTCTCTATCCTTTGACACTAACAACGTTACTCATTTCATCATAATATTGAAGAAATAGCCAAATTTTACTTTCAGATTATTCAAGAATACAAAACAGTCCCCGTTAAGACTCAGATAAGCTGAGTTATCTTGTTAATATTCTGAATATTGTTGATAAAATTAACTTCAACCAGATAAGTCAGTTTGTCTTATGTGTAATGCATTTTGTGTGGTTGTGGTTGACGTGGACATTACTATCCTGTAAATTAATTTTGGGGTGAAAAATCACAGGTGCTTGTGTTAAAGGGAACTATTAAATATTAGTAGCCAAGAATACACAAATGTGACATACACGCTTTGGTTTTCACTGGTCCATATAAGAAAAAAACACCTGGTCGGTATAGGACAAGACAGTCTGGTTCACGACCCAAAGCAGATAGTATATTCAATTTTGAATTAATCAAAATCCAAACAAAATCATTATTTAAAAAGCTGTTTCATATAACGAAGAATTAGTTGAATCGGCGATTTAGTGTTGTTAAAAAAGCTTCCCCTGAGAATTTAACGTTTTTGCCTTATCTTGTTATTCCCTTGGATGACTGAAATATTCTACACATCTAAAATAAAACAAAGTCATTAAGTATAAATTATATGAGGGCGAATCGAAAAGTAAGTTACACTAGCTCGCCACGAGAGCACGCTGTCCCTCGTGACCGTCGCCAATGCGGAGCAAGCTACTATAAGAGCTTACACGTCCGATAGGAAGGTTCTTGTGGTACCCCTTCATGTTTTGTGTGCAGAGCTGGCTAGGCTCAATTGCCCGTCAACTGGATGTTCACTCCAAATTGGAGGTACGTGCAACGATCAGATTTGTATGGGAAAAACGGCTCATTGCACGGACATTCATCGTGAAATCGCTGCTGTATATGGTAAACGTGCAATTTCTCTCCCAGATATTTTCAAAGTGGTTTATGCAGTTTGACGCCGGACGCACGGATCTCACGGACAGATATCACTAAGGCAGGCCCGCAATGTCCAGTGCCACTGCAAATGTTGACCGTGTAGGTGGGATCATTAGAGAGAATCGGTGCATAACACTGCAGGAAATTGCCAGCATGCTGAACATTACGTATGACATGTGTTCTCTATTGTTCACCAGCACCTTGGATTTTGTAAACTGTGTCAAAGATGGGTCCCACGTCTGCTAACCGATGTTCACAAGGGACAACGTTTCCAATCGTCACTGGCATTTTTGCAACGGTATTCTGTGGAGGGCAACGATTTTTTGCGGCGAATCATCACAGGGGATGAAACGTGGTTCCACCACTTACCCTCGAAATAAATAAAACGTCAATGGAATGGGTGCAAACCACATCATCACCTCGAAAGAAGGCTAAAGCAACAGATCAAGTGCTAGATAATTCTTGCCCTGTATTGGGCGACGTCAATAGCGTTGGGGGAGGCTGCAATCAGGTCTTTCATTGTGCACATTGAATGACATAAATAAACTGACATAGATGTTGGATCGTCTGTTGCTCTCCGCAATCACAAAGTGATGAATCGCTTGAGAAATCCCATTTTCGCAAATTTGCTTTTGTTCTGCCGACTTCTGTACGGAGTGTGTTAAGGGCTTTCCATACTTCCCACTTACCCTGGTGTCCACATGGAACGCTTTCCTTCAGCTCTATCCAGTTGGACAGGTGGTTGATTCTTTCCATCCACATTTTGACCCTAGCATTCTCTGCTTTCCCTTCAAGGTTAACTGATGTGTGGAGAAAAGTTTTTTCTAGATTTTAGCCTCTGTGCGGCTGCGTGGTATCCATAGAGAGGGTGTGCTTCTGAAGAAGATGATTCGAGCCTTTCTTTGTTAGCTGCTACCTCCCTACGAATCGCACCGGGAGCAATACCAGGTAAAAGTTGGACGGTTGTAGGTTTCAACAATCTAGTAATGATCCTGCAGCTTTCGTTTAGAGCAATTCCGACCTGCTTCGTATGAGGTGACCTGTACCAAACTGGAGAGGCATTTTCTCCTGCAGAGTAGCATAGTGCTAGAGCTGATGTTCTAATTGTTTGTGGTTGTGCTCCTCAACTTGTTTCTGATAATTTTCCTAGAATGTTGTTTCTAGCAGCTATCTCTTGTTTTAAGCTTTAGCAATGTTTCGTATATGTTAATGTGCGATCCAGCATAATTCCAAGGTACTTTGGTGTAAAGCAGTGTTCCAGTAAGTTCCCTTTCTATAGTACTCTGAGTTTCTGAGAGGTCTGTGCATGCCGCAGATAGAATGCGCAGATTTGAGTCTTACCTGAATTTAGTTTGAGTTGGTTTTCCTCATAATAGGTACCTAGCTCTCCTAATACAGCAATTAAAGAGATCTCTGCTTCAGCAAAGGTATCAGTTTGAGTAGTAAATGCAAGGTCATCGGCATAGATAAAGCCTTTAATATTTTCTGTAAATGGCTGTTAATTAGTGTAGATGAGGAAAAGAATAGGAGCCAGTACACTGCCTTGAGGTAGTCCATTTCTTTGATTTCTCCATCTGCTTCGGCGTCCTCGGAATTCAACAAAAAAGCGACGATTTTCCAGGAGAGTACCTCTGCAAGTATATATATCCACCCTACCCACATAACGACGGTAGATATTTAATCATTTAATAGGAAGTGTGTGAAAAGGTCAATTGTTATGACCAGGCGGAGCCACGTGTCGTCTCTCTTCAAGAGGGGGGCCTGTCTTGCAGCCTCGCATAGAGTAAGGAGGTGGGGAGGAGGAGGAATTTACTTTCCCACACCTAACTTTGTCCCCCTAGGGATTTCCAGTTTGCACGGTTGCTACCTATTGTTTAGCCACACTCACACGCGTAGCCTCATCCCGTTGTGTTGTTGTGTGCACCGCGTTTAGTTCCCTGTACTAGGAGGATTCAGGTTTCATGCTGAGCTGGGTTAGTGCAGCATTCAAATTTAATAGCCTGTTATTCCTAGCGTGAACACTGATATGTGTATGAACTACCGGACTGCATTTCAGTCGTGTGGTGTACTTCTTGGCGTGTAATCGCTACAGTGAGGTGGTTGGAGTGAGTTATTGTAACGGCCATTATAATAAATCAGGGAATGTTCGTAATTTCGTCCTTCTTCATTTTCATTTTTGATTTATGAAATGTATTATTATTTTCTGATGGGAAAATGTAAGCAGTGGGATAAGGAGGCTATGAAAAATTGTATTAAATATACACTGACTGACAGAGCAAATGCAACACCAAGAAGAAGTGGTTCGAAAGGGATGAAAGTTGGGGAAAAAACAGAGACGGCAGGGACGAATAATTGATGTTTATTTCAAACCGATATGCAGGTTACACAATGCGCACGGCATCGACTCAGTAGGATGTAGGACCACCGCGAGCGGCGATGCACGCAGAAACACGTCGAGGTACAGAGTCAATAAGAGTGCGGATGGTGTCCTGAGGGATGGTTCTCCATTCTCTGTCAACCATTTGCCACAGTTGGTCGTCCGTACGAGGCTGGGGCAGAGTTTGCAATCGGCGTCCAATGAGATCCCACACGTGTTCGATTGGTGAGAGATCCGGAGAGTACGCTGGCCACGGAAGCATCTGTACACCTCGTAGAGCCTGTTGGGAGATGCGAGCAGTGTGTGGGCGGGCATTATCCTGCTGAAACAGAGCATTGGGCAGCCCCTGAAGGTACGGGAGTGCCACCGGCCGCAGCACATGCTGCACGTAGCGGTAGGCATTTAACGTGCCTTGAATACGCACTAGAGGTGACGTGGAATCATACGCAATAGCGCCCCACACCATGATGCCGCGTTGTCTAGCGGTAGGGCGCTCCACATTTACTGCCGGATTTGACCTTTCTCCACGCCGACGCCACACTCGTCTGCGGTGACTATCACTGACAGAACAGAAGCGTGACTCATCGGAGAACACGACGTTCCGCCATTCCCTCATCCAAGTCGCTCTAGCCCGGCACCATGCCAGGCGTGCACGTCTATGCTGTGGAGTCAATGGTAGTCTTCTGAGCGGACGCCGAGAGTGCAGGCCTCCTTCAACCAATCGACGGGAAATTGTTCTGGTCGATATTGGAACAGCCAGGGTGTCTTGCACATGCTGAAGAATGGCGGTTGACGTGGCGTGTGAGGCTGCCACCGCTTGGCGGCGGATGCGCCGATCCTCGCGTGCTGACGTCACTCGGGCTGCGCCTGGACCCCTCGCACGTGCCACATGTCCCTGCGCCAACCATCTTCGCCAGAGGCGCTGCACCGTGGACACATCCCTATGGGTATCGGCTGCGATTTGACGAAGCGACCAACCTGCCCTTCTCAGCCCGATCACCATACCCCTCGTAAAGTCGTCTGTCTGCTGGAAATGCCTCCGTTGACGGCGGCCTGGCATTCTTAGCTATACACGTGTCCTGTGGCACACGACAACACGTTCTACAATGACTGTCGGCTGAGAAATCACGGTACGAAGTGGGCCATTCGCCAACGCCGTGTCCCGTTTATCGTTCGCTACGTGCGCAGCACAGCGGCGCATTTCACATCATGAGCATACCTCAGTGACGTCAGTCTACCCTGCAATTGGCATAAAGTTCTGACCACTCCTTCTTGGTGTTGCATTTGCTCTGTCAGTCAGTGTATAATGGTTACAAACGTGCAAGTAAATTGTTTGACGTTCCACGAGCAACGCTGAATGACTAAGTTTAAAAGAATACCAAGAAACATTTTTCATAAATTACAAAAAACGGCTTTCATGGCCGCAGATCTTACAATCACGCATGTAGAACCAACTTTCGGGTGGATAGGCCGTGTGCGTTTGCGGAGTTTCACCCAGACGTGCCATTAGGGCTCACTAGCTGGATTGCAACGCCTCTCTAAGACTCTGCTTAGCAGTGGTAGACCAGCTTTTCTTCGGGGGGGACCCCGATGCCGCTCCCCCCGCGAGGCAATCGACTCTATTCTACATTGCCTCCGACATGCTATTAGTTCTAAGAGGAGAAAGATAGCAGGGAGGGGTGGGAGTGTGATACTACAGAAGTATATGCCTATCCCCACGCTCAGCATGTTACCAGGCCAGATGTAGTGATGGGTATCAATAGTGGTGTAATCGGGTAATATGGGTCAGGACAAAACCACACAGGGGTAAATAGAAAGATACCTGAATGTAAAACCTGACATTTTGTAGTTATCACATGCAAGGATGTGGTTCTGGAGAAGTCCAGGTAATTGCGTTAGTTGGGAATAGGTACCATGCACAAGTCATAAGCCTATTCCTCGCCAGTCCAGTTATTCAGGGGATCAGTCCTTCTGGGCACTGCTGTGGCTAGCGTGGGCCTTGCCTGTTGCCAAGACATGCGACAATAGCCACTAGTGCCTGTCGCACCGCCCCACTCCATTGGTGTCCCCCGTACCGGCGACTCCATAAGTGTAGCGCAGGCCGTGTAATGATTATCACCACCACAGCGGTTGCAACCTCACCTGGAGCCCACAGCTGACCTGGCGGTGGCCGCACCTCAAACAGCGGAAACACTGCAAGAGATGTTGAGGGGGATGTTTCAATCTCACCTGACTGCCGCTACCCGCTGAGGTCCTCTCCTGATTGGCTCCTCGGTAGACTGCTGTCCTGGGAGCAGTCCTGGGTTGCGGCTGGGCGGCCTTCTCCTGATAGGGCTGCATGGTCTTATTCCTTCGCCTGGTCCAGGGGCGGCGTCTCCTTCCCGGGGGTCTCTTCTTGGCAGTGGAAGAGGCCTCGCCCTGGTGGCCCTCCTCCCGCCGTTGTGACTACGGGCTAGCTGGTAGCCCCACTGCGTCGTCGTCTTCTCCCTCCTCCTGGCTGGCGGCGGTCGGTCGGTTCTAACAGTCGACTGCGTTCCCTGTCCTGAGGGGCGTACATCGAGGTCTGCAGCTCGACAGACACGGTGGCTGGCTGGGCCTGGATAGCAGACTCAGAGCGCCAAGGGGCGTGCTCCTCCACGTGCTTCGATGTCGTCCGCCGTCAGTAACGCTTTCCTGGATTGCGCCTGGGTAACAGGCCCTTCCTGGTGGGCCTGCGTCTGCGTCCACTTCGCCCTGGCTGGTGGTCGATGTTCCTGGTTGGCGGCCTTCCTGGTCTGCGTGTACTTCGTGAAGTACAACATTCCAGCTGGTGTCGCGCCGTCATGACGCTCTTGAGCGCCTCCGTCGTCCTCGGTTTTCGGCTCCGTCTGGGTGGCTGCCTCCTGGCTGCCTGTGACGTCCAGATGCTCCCTGTGTCCTGGTAGCCGGACAACCTGGAAGTGTTGGGACGCCAGACTCTCGTAGATGTGGAGGCGGCTTGCGTCCTTAGGGTCGATCACGACTGCCCAGCCAGGGATCATCTCGCCGATGAGCGCGATGATCGACTCCTCTCCAATGGACTCCGCAACCGCTGTAAGGATGTCGATTATACGAGTCGTCTCCCGGTACATGTGCTTCCCCCACTGGTTGTACACCATCAGCGCCGGGAGTCTGACGTCGGGGGCGGGCACCAAGCTCACTCTAACTTGAAGTTCTTGTGTGGCTGCCTTGCAGTCGTAGTCGGCCGGTCTCGGTGGGACGGTTATGTTCACCATCCTGGTCCTCCTGAAAAAATCCTGAAAGAGAGAGAGGAAGCGAGCACTGAGAAGTGCTACAGGTCTGGCAAAGATCTTTCGGAAGTGTACCTGCCTGACTAGTACTTAGAAAGTACGGATCGTCTGGCGAGGAGAGAGAGAGCGAGCGAGAGGAACACGTCCTTCCACTACGACAGTCAAGCTCGCAGGCCAGCTGCGTAGTCCCACCTTGTTAGCTAGTGGGAACTGTTAACCTGCTAAAGGAGAAGTGAATTCACCGTTTAAAAAAATATGTACTCCCTATTGAGATAAAATTTCCAAAAATGGCTTTCATAGCCGCAGATCTTACAATCACGGGAATAGAACCAGCTTCATTACAGGGAAAGGTTTGGTAAGTTTAGAGAGGAAAAATATTTAAAAATAATTGTACCTTTTATAAATTTGGTGGGGGTTGTAATTACGAACACATTTTAGGTACCGGTAGTTTAGTTTTGGTAGCGTTTATGTTTTATGTTAAATATTGACTACCTTAAGCCAACTTGTAACTTTCCCGTAAGTGGAGAATATAATCAGTCATATATATACCAATTTCTAGCCTTATTCTAATATTCTAAGTCTAGCTCTGCTAACGGGACGAAATATGGGCCCTCTACCTTATACGCCACAGGTGGCTGAGGAACCCACACATCAACACTTGCTTCATCAGGCAGGTTTACACAGTGCTCAGCTGTTTCACTTAAATCGCTATTGTCACTCAAAATTATACATCACATGAATTATAAATTATAAATTTACTACCGATACACGTGGATGACATACCGTTTCGCCAGATTTGTTTTCTTGCTGCTTATAAATCCTATAATCGTCGTACAGTACATCAAGCTTAACTTACTCTTTTGCGAAGCAATGAATTCCATGTTGTGCACTGCTCGATGACACCAGTCAGATTAACTGAGTAAAGACAAGTAAAGATCAGTGCTGTACTTGGAGAATTTCGCCTGTGGTAGGGTTATAATTACTCTTAACAATACATCGGAAATCTCATTCTGGAAGAGGGTTGACAAACAGGGGGGGGGGGGGGGCAAGGGCAGCTTGAGTTACCGCGGAGCTGATCACAGGTGCCTTCTCTCTGAGTCGTGCACCTACCTGCTAAGGATGGGACTAATGGTTACTTTCCAGTATCATGTTCCTGTATATCCGTTACATCGTTGAGTATTAGGGTTTAAAAGTAACATAATACAAGTTAAACTTTTGGGGGGAACATACACTATACCTGCTGCCTCTTGCAGGTCCTAACCGCACCTTACTAAGTACTTGTAAAAATCAATACTATGCCTTCAACTGGCTTTCTTCTCTCCGACTATCCCTCTCGACTGTTCGTTAATCTCATTCTTGACTATCCCTAGAAAATGTTTGCAATGACCCATATACATTCCGAGAACTAATACTTAGAATCCTTCATTTGTAAAAAACGCCGTAACTGCTAGGTAGCTCTGTGTATTCCGAGATGTCAAAGTATCTGTAGTTAAACAGACACTCGGTACCGACGTTATAACATATGTGGATGAACGACTGTCATATACACTTGAGATGCTACGGGATTGAGATGTTGAAACAGTCCTATCAGGCAAGACGTAAGCAGAGCTTAATCCAGTACTGTTTTCTTTCTTTCTTTCTTTCTTTCTTTCTTTTTAAGTCGCACCAGCACAAACTAATATTATGATGACGATGAGGTAGGATAGAACAGGGCTATGAAGGAAGCAACCGTGGCCACAACTTAGGGATCAGTCCCAGCATTTGCTTGGTCTGTACATGGGAAACTACTGAAAATCATCTTCAGGTATGCCTACAGTAGGGCTAGAACCCACCATCTCCCGAATACAAGCTAATAGCTGCGTGACCCGAACTGTGTGGCCTACTCGCTTTGGAAATCCATTATAAAAGTCTCTAAAATCTTCGTCTTCCGCAACAGGAAGAAGGTTGGGAGTATGCAGTAAACAACTGTGTGAGTGGCTTGTCCAGCGTCTGTTATCCCTATATCACTGCTTTTTCTTTGTACTGGTAAAATTATGCTTGCAGCAGGTTGCAGTCGATGACGAATTTTCAACAAGGATAGATACACGTGATGGCTTTCCAGGACCTGATAATGCGAACTATATGAACCGGTTTATTAAAATTATTATTATTGTTGTTATTATTATGTACCTTCTTACAATGCGTTTCTAAGAAACCGTCTCCCGGTAATTAATTTTTTTGTCCACATAAATCGTATCTGGTCTTTTGCTCGTTGTCTATCACACGGCGTGAAACACGAGATGCAAAGTGGGAAGACCACACGTAACAGTTTCGATGAATTACGCTTCTATATTGCAACCGTTCAGCTACAGTCGGAGAACACCGAGACACCTCAGGTGTGCTCAGTTCATAAATTAGACGCCCATATAACAAATCGAAGGATGTGGCATGCATAGGAAATATGACTGAATTGTGGCATATAACAAATAAAATACAGAATAAAATTAATATATGGCATGGTTTATTAATCACAAAATACTCTCAAATTGTCATCCTCCTAACTTGTGATGATGTGAATGATCGTTAACGAATTAAAAATGTATCTCTTGAAGTACAAAAGAAATAATCAAATGGGGTGGTACATGATTTCATACCCTATCTTGTCCTAGCAAATCGTAATTACATATTCATTTAATATTTTGATCAAATAGACAGATTCCGTTTGATTTATTGAAAGTTCTGGATTCAGACATTCAGCTCTGAAATATTAAAAGAAAAAAAAATTGAATTAACTTTTGCTCAAAACCCCATTAAGTTTCCACTTATCGATTCAAAAATTTACGATTCTTTACAATTACATAATTTGATGCTTCAATTTCAGTTTAAAACTGAGTCGGCTCAATGAAATAATAATCTGTTCCATTACCAGTCGCTTACTGGATTAACAAAATTAAATAGATAAATTACTGAAGTCTGAAAATGCAATACGCATTTAAAATGGTCTGCCTAACTCAAATTCAATTTCTTCAATGCCATATCACAACTACTAAATGCAAATAACGAAGACATTAACATCATCCGCATCATGT
Source organism: Anabrus simplex (assembly GCF_040414725.1). Lineage (NCBI taxonomy): Eukaryota > Metazoa > Arthropoda > Insecta > Orthoptera > Tettigoniidae > Anabrus > Anabrus simplex. The sequence continues at coordinate 39,965,595 of NC_090266.1, read as the reverse complement.
AACAATATCTGAGACCAAAAAAAATCAACTCCAAAACACCATAACCATACAATAATACAAAAATACACTACTATTTACACCCTATTTTACATTATCTACACATGTGGCTACATAAAGACGATCATATTGTCAGAGTATTACTAAATAATTTGATCATATAGTCGGAGTGTCATTGTATAAGTTTATCATAGCTGAAGGTATCGTGAAATTTCTAAAGTTTAATCCGATGACCTGGATGAAAATCCTCGAATATTCTGGAAATCTCGAGTCTAGGCAAAGTCTCGAATGGTGTTCTAGAACTATTGTAAATTATCGTGAACTTTAAAGTCGTGAATTATAGAAAACTCGGAATAAATCTAATTAAGATTACCTCTTCGAAAACGTACACAAATTCAAACATACGTAGGTTCTATATCCTAAATCACGCAAATATCTATCATAATCCACTATCAACTTATCACTTGCCTCAATAACTATATGGCGTGATTCTACTCTCGAAGAATTACTTCGCTTATTCATTACAAAATCACTTCTCTCGAAGACTAAATTATGACATTAACCGTAGCAAAATCTCCAATAACGATTCCTACTATACAATTATACATTTGTGATCCACCCCGGGATATCACAAACTCAATCTAACATCACATAACAAGTTCTACGCGTGTATAATTCTCGAAGATTCAATCCACCTACCGGTTCTCATATCTGGATTCAACTATCTCTGTTCCGCAGGATTATCTACACGGGTTCTGATCCAAAATAACGGAATCATTTCTCTTTTAAGACTTTAAGTTCCAATATGTTACGATTATATACCCAATAAATACCATACACGGTTATATCTCATCTCTGTACGATGACTGTACATCCAGAAACATATATTCTACATAAACGAATGCTCTAACATTATTCCACCAATCGTGGCTATAATAAAGCTGAAAGATACACTCCGAGAATTGTCACTACCTGACACACTTACTATACCACATAAGCCGTGTACGCCGTTCCAATATCGCGTTATTATCTGACAAGAATAAATATGAAGATCTTCTACTGTCATTATAATATGGTAAAGTACTACAACAACATAACTAAAATATACTGCCAGACCATTACTAATTACTACTACGTAACTACACTTCTACCAAACAGATTATCTCAGACAATTGTGTCGACTTAGCTTTAAGGCGTCTTCACGATGTCGAATAACTGGTCGTCCTCTGGAATAATATAGTCATAGGTGCCTTCCTCTCATCCTGTTGCCTCTCAGCTGGTCACATGGGTTTAAGCTTCCATTTCAGCACCAACACATATAGTAGTATGTGACAAAACCATGATGATATTCATCACTATCCTCTTGAATTTCAAGCTGAAACTATTACAAGAAAGATTAGTAAATTTGCCACACAACACTTCCTGTAGATATCATTCAAATATTACACACGGTAGGCAGCTCAACTTAACTTGACGTCCGCTATGTTACGTACGTTGACAAGAATAATATTCTGAGTAGTGTATTTGAATGGTCCAACTAAGTTAATACAATCCAACTTCCACAATTCAATCTTTAATTATCGCCGTCCGCTCTCGAACCAAGGACTTATCTCAACAGCGTGTCAAACTCCACTGAAGTCCGGCGACTGGCATACACACTAACCCAATAACCTACTTCTCTTCACAGCTGACCGGCTGGACTCCTTGATACTCCACGCACGCGCGTTCGAGCCGGAACTCTAGTCAAATTAGCAATAATAATAATTTACCACACTGGTTTCATTTGTAAACTAATGTTCAGGAGCGTTGTTATCATTATTATTATAATCGTTATTTTTGACATACACATTAATTTTCTATCATGCAATTCTGATAGTATCACAAATCGTTCATATGGTTTGTTATGACCGGTGTGAAACTCAGTTTCTCGACTGCTAGCGATGCGCGCTCTGTTTTTCTTTCATTTCTTTTCTTTTCTTTCTTCTTTTCTTTCTTGGGCGGTTACTCCTAGTCGTCGATATCAAAATGCAGTTTTATAGCTTAAACCATTAATTCGAAAATTATTATGCTCACAGGTGAATTCATTGAGACTCCAAAGAGTACTAGTTCGAAGGTATGCCACTCCATCCACATATTCAAGCCAGCCAGCCTATTGAAACTGTCACAATATGTATTACCACCAGTAAGTCCGGCTCCATAGCTAAATGGTTAGCGTGCTGGCCTTTGGTCACAGGGGTCCCGGGTTCGATTCCCGGCAGGGTCATGAATTTTAACCTTAATTGGTTAATTTCTCTGGCACAGGGACTGGGTGTATGTATCGTCCTCATCATCATTTCATCCTCATCACGACGCGTAGGTCGCCTACGGGCGTCAAATCAAAAGACCTGCACCTGGCGAGCCGAACATGTCCTCGGACACTCCCGGCACTAAAAGCCATACGCCATTTCATTTACCACCAGTAAGCTAATACAAAGCATTTCGAATAACTTAAAAATATCTGTAACCTGGCCAGCAAGTAGCAGGATAGTAATATCATTACTGCCTCTAAACAGTTACAAAACCATCGCTCGCACCTGAGCAGGAGACGCTCTTAAAGCGAGCTGCTATGCTTCATAATATCCGCTAGCCAACCAGAAACTCCCACCCAGCCCTTGGTTTCGCTTAGGCAGTTACTTTTGTGCCGGTGGTGTACGGTTAGCGTGCCTGCCTCTTACCCGGAGGCCCCGGGTTAGATTCCCGGTCAGGTCAGGCATTTTTACGTGCATCTGAGGGCTGTTTCGAGGTCCACTCAACCTACGTGATTAAAATTGAGGAGGTATCTGACGGTGAGATAACGGCCTCGGTCTAGAAAGCCAAGATTAACGGCCGAGATGATCCGTCGTGCTGACCACACGACACCTCGTAATCTGTAGACCTTCGGGCTGTGCAGCGGTCGCATGGTAGGCCATGGTACTTCGGAGATGTTGCGTCATGGTTTTTTTAGTTACTCTTGTATTAGGGTCTCCGGTGGAACATAATATTTCTGGAACAACTTACTCTGATGGAATAGGATGCATTATCATGTTACGATATGTAACTCCCATCTCTATTAGCTACTAGTTCGTAGTCCTGATTTTTGATACTATTTTCTACGAATTTTAGCTCGTTATTTCTGAGACTCGTGAATTTTGAGATGTAACCAGCCAGCTTATGCGTACAGCTTCATCCACCAAGTTCATTCTGAACTTTCCCCTCGTCTCCCCATTCCGAGTACCTTCCTGCCATTGTTCACATTTGTTTGTGCCAGCAAATATTCTGGCTACTTTCATGTCTAATTTATGAATACCATATCCTGAGTCCGTCCAACTTTCACTCCCGTATACTTAATTCAGTCTGAAGACCCTCCGATGTGAGACAGAACTCCCCCTCTTACGGAATACCGTTGATTGCAATTACGAACTCAGTGAATTACCTTCGCTACACCTCCGTATAATATGCTACCATCTTGCGAGCATACACATCGTAAATACTTGAAATAGTCCACCGTTCCAGTTTCATATTTCCTACCTGTCTTTCAATCCTCTTAGGTTTCTTCCCTATTGACATCACTTTAGTCATTACTGCACCGCGTTCATAGCTCCAAGTTATTTCCGGCTTTCTGCTCAGCCTACCTTTAAGACCAAGTCTCTGGTATAGGTCAAGTTGTTAACTATACTTTCTTCCATTTTCAACCATTTGGCAATAATGACCCTTGTAAACTATGGACATTAAGTGTGAAAGTTTACAGTCTTGTATATTCACCGTAACTACTCTGAAACCACATTGGCCTTCATCCAACTTACTTCCTACATTTAAAAACGCTGTGAAACTGCCTGATAAATTGATCAAAGAAATACCTCGATAAAAGTCGCAGTCCTATAATTCATCTTGCTTACAAGCAGTAGAACCATCGTTGGCGGAGCAATCACTCTTTTATCACACTCCATATTTTGAGACACATAAGTGGGCATGTTTCTCCCTGTCAGCGGCTTATCGTGACGTACTCGCATCCTGAGCAGCGATTTTCAATTTCATGGCTTTTCCTTTGCATTGTTGGTGACCTTGATTTGATCTATTCCTTCCCGTATAAAAGAAAGCTAAAAATTGAGTTACGATTCAAGGAATATTGACCGATTTACAAAGCCTTTTGAACGTTGTTGGAACGATCTCCATAGCAACTCTCTTTACAGTCCATAGAGCCAGTTACCGGTTCTTGGACTTATATTCCCCTTATTTTTGGCTACATCGGAAAAAGGTATAGAACAAAAATCGGCCTGAGCTATTTTCGTATTAAGTCAACAGTAAGAGACATGAATCGAGTTTTACCTCTGAGGCCTATTCTGAAGCACTCCTCCTGATGAAATGGTTGAACAAATTATAACTAACATCATATTCGAACGTATTCAAATATGAAATACCCAGTTTCATTAAAATCCACCCATCCCGCTTCCCGTAACATACAGAGACAAACATTAAACAGCGCTCAATATGGGCCATTGAAATGACGTCAGTATTCTTGTCAGAATACAATATAACGACTGGAATGTCGCCTTTCAAAGAAATTCTCTCATATGAAATGCTCGATCAAATGACAAAAACGGAATAGTTTATCACTTTTCACGAACAGTAAGGTCTACTGTACTTGCATTCTTACAATGCCAAGTTCGAGAGTTGGAATGATCTGACCAGAGACAGGCGTAAACATTGCTCTTCCGTTTTACTTTAAGTGTGCACGCTCCCCATTCCTATAATAGCGCCATAGAAGAGATCAGAGGGCTGGAATAGTATGATGGCCCAGTGTGTCACTTACCAGCGATTATGAGAATATTTATGAACTAGAGGAATGGAATGCTAAAGAAAAAAGAAAGTTATCGAAACCCCCAGGTGCTTGCCGCCAATATTCAGGCAGGCTGTTCTAGTGGGCATGCATCAGAGACCCCATTTTTCGAAGATGAGTGACAGCAGAAGGGACAAACCACATCACAGCAAACAATAATCGATGTGGTTGTTAATCAATGTTATGAGCATTCCATATTGTACATTTTCTTCCGACTCTGTGATATTAGGGCGCCCAATGTAAAGGGAGATCTTCTTTATCTTTGCATGACTTCCCTACACGATTTTTCTCTCAGTTCGTTATTCATCTTTACGGTTTTCCTTACCGATACAGGTTGTTGACCATGCAACAATCACTACAAAAGACACCACCATCTCCAAATAAAACCATTCAACAGTATTTCCATGTCGGCGATGCTCGGCGTTGACAGGGACTAAGCAATAAAAATTAAATTATATACACTGACTGACAGAGCAAATGCAACACCAAGAAGGAGTGGTCAGAACTTTATGCCAATTGCAGGGTAGACTGACGTCACTGAGGTATGCTCATGATGTGAAATGCGCCGCTGTGCTGCGCACGTAGCGAACGATAAATGGGACACGGCGTTGGCGAATGGCCCACTTCGTACCGTGATTTCTCAGCCGACAGTCATTGTAGAACGTGTTGTCGTGTGCCACAGGACACGTGTATAGCTAAGAATGCCAGGCCGCCGTCAACGGAGGCATTTCCAGCAGACAGACGACTTTACGAGGGGTATGGTGATCGGGCTGAGAAGGGCAGGTTGGTCGCTTCGTCAAATCGCAGCCGATACCCATAGGGATGTGTCCACGGTGCAGCGCCTGTGGCAAAGATGGTTGGCGCAGGGACATGTGGCACGTGCGAGGGGTCCAGGCGCAGCCCGAGTGACGTCAGCACGCGAGGATCGGCGCATCCGCCGCCAAGTGGTGGCAGCCCCGCACGCCACGTCAACCGCCATTCTTCAGCATGTGCAAGACACCCTGGCTGTTCCAATATCGACCAGAACAATTTCCCGTCGATTGGTTGAAGGAGGCCTGCACTCCCGGCGTCCGCTCAGAAGACTACCATTGACTCCACAGCATAGACGTGCACGCCTGGCATGGTGCCGGGCTAGAGCGACTTGGATGAGGGAATGGCGGAACGTTGTGTTCTCCGATGAGTCACGCTTCTGTTCTGTCAGTGATAGTCACCGCAAACGAGTGTGGCGTCGGCGTGGAGAAAGGTCAAATCCGGCAGTAACTGTGGAGCGCCCTACCGCTAGACAACGCGGCATCATGGTTTGGGGCGCTATTGCGTATGGTTCCACGTCACCTCTAGTGCGTATTCAAGGCACGTTAAATGCCCACCGCTACGTGCAGCATGTGCTGCGGCCGGTGGCACTCCCGTACCTTCAGGGGCTGCCCAATGCTCTGTTTCAGCAGGATAATGCCCGCCCACACACTGCTCGCATCTCCCAACAGGCTCTACGAGGTGTACAGATGCTTCCGTGGCCAGCGTACTCTCCGGATCTCTCACCAATCGAACACGTGTGGGATCTCATTGGACGCCGTTTGCAAACTCTGCCCCAGCCTCGTACGGACGGCCAACTGTGGCAAATGGTTGACAGAGAATGGAGAACCATCCCTCAGGACACCATCCGCACTCTTATTGACTCTGTACCTCGACGTGTTTCTGCGTGCATCGCCCCTCGCGGTGGTCCTACATCCTACTGAGTCGATGCCGTGCGCATTGTGTAACCTGCATATCGGTTTGAAATAAACATCAATTATTCGTCCGTGCCGCCTCTGTTTTTTCCCCAACTTTCATCCCTTTCGAACCACTCCTTCTTGGTGTTGCATTTGCTCTGTCAGTCAGTGTATATCTCTCTTATCATACCTCGTAAGGTAAATATTTATAAGATATAAATGATCGGAAATTGTATCGTATATAACATATGTTATGCTGTATTTATCGATAAGACCACTAATAACATAGATATTTGAGAATTGAATGTTAGGAATTCCCTTAAACTACAGTTTGAACCAGGATTAACAAAATTATTTGTAGCCTAGACTGAAATGCCGTATTTCTCGACATTATATAATGATTTTTTATTCAATTCGGTTCAGCCATTTTTTCGTGATGCACAAATGGACGGACAGTCAGAGATGGGGGAAAATCGAAATTCTCATGTCCTTGTTACAGTGGCCACGACCGATACAGAAATACCGTTCATTTTTAATTCTGAGCAATGTTCACACAAAACTCTTATTTTATATATTTATATATTAGTAGATAGATAGTCAGATAGATATATATATATAAATGGATAGATAGATAGATAGATAGATAGATAGATAGATAGATAGATAGATAGATAGATATATAGATAGATAGATAGATAGATAGATAGGTAAAATTACTGCTTTCTTCCCATGAAGGTAACTTACTCATAGTCCAAGCCAATCGTATTATTCTATGAAGCCATTTTATCCTTGCCCTTCGGTTGTATTGCGGAATTTCAGGTCATTCTTAATGTATTCTTGCTGTCTTGTGACAAAGTAGTTTGTTCACCTTCCTTTCTACTTCCTCGAAGGTAATTTCATTCCCGTTCTTGTTCTCCACCCCACGAAATCCTTTTGTTCGCGACTTCAACGGAATATTTCCTTTTACTTTAAGAAAATGGTCAAAATATTACTTCAGTCCGAACAGCGATTCTCTGGGATCTGAAATGATTTACCCAACACACTGATCATTTCCCTTTTCCCTTCCTTTACACATTGAAAAAGAAGCCAACCAACAATCACAACGATCACGTACACCTGAGATATCACCTCCCACCCCAAGTCACTGTGTTGCATTAATTCAGAATGTGGTAACAAAAAACATTTCACAGTCCTTTCAAATTTTAGCTGCTTAATTAATCCCAATGGAGGTTACTCTGAAATGAAGTACGTCTGGAATATGGCACGGATTATATCTATCACGTACTAAATGCTCTGAATTTATAAAAAGGCCTGTCCCTAAAGGTCCACACCAGTGTTTTCAATAAATATCCACTTGGACACAATTACTGATACACACTGAGATATTGAAAATTCGTTCTCCTCTAAAGACATTTCACTGAACCGGTTTATGTTAGCTGCAAGCTATGTACTGGCGGGGCCAACAACCTGGCTCAGTCCAAGCATAGCTGCACAGTTACCGGGCTGCACTAAGATTAGGTTAGATGGCAGTTTCACATTTATTATATTCTTTTGCATTTGTTCATTGTTCATAGCCAGTTTTAACCAGTTATAACGCTACGCAAACAATTTTGTAGATGTATATTTAGGATATAAAGGTGATTTGATAGAATCTGACGATGTTCCTGTACAACGAGAACATGATGTGTTGTAATATTAATGAAACATTTCTTTTCCATGTATTTGTAGTGTTTTCATGAATTTGTATTTCGAGTTCGAGGGACTGAAAAACTTGAATATTATATTATTACTCTTAAATTCCAAACGGCTGGATAGGAATTCGATCGCAAAATCAGGAGATAAACGTCTACTGTGCGTCTATTGGACAGACGGGTTTGAATGGACACCATACAAGCTCCTGAAATGAAACACGTCGAATAAGCATGGATAATTGCGTAAATATGCTCATATTCATTCTTCTGCAAATGCATTGATTGCACCAGAATACTATTTATTATTATGGTTAAGGAGATGTTGTATCAATCTAAAATTTAAATACTATTCTTTACATTATAACACAAATGCTGGAAATACAAAATTTGTTCGAATGCTTCCTCGTCACTTTCACTTTAACCCATATCTGCCCAAATTATTTTTCTGTGGAATATTGCGATATATTTCGTAAGTACAGTTGTTTGTAACCTAAATGAAAGGCTTATGATGATTTTAGGTTTCATGAACATACTTTCCCGGAGATTTACCGTGTCGACATATGTCGACAGTGAGCATGAACGGGTAGGGTAAGAGACATGTTCAAAAAAGGAACTTTTCTTCGCATTTTAAGCTTATATGAATGTAATACTTAATCAGTTAGTGAATATTAGTCGCATAAGTGTTGAATAAGCAGAAAATATTTAAAAAAACATGATTCAAAACGTAAATGAGGAACATTTTCGTCTCAATTTAGAATGCATACTGTTTCAAAACAAAAGGACAATATTCGTATGTTTATATTACTTGTTATACACACAATACCAAATTTTGAGAAAGTATGATCACTCTGAAAATAGCAAAAAAGGAAAACTACGAGTAGAATTTCATAACAGTTTAGTCTGCGTTTTGAGGTTACACTCTGCTTCTCTTCATCCAGTCTGGTTTAGCGTGAGTGAAATGACTCGAAGCAAAGGACGTGGCGGCCAACGTTACATTTTTGCACTGTTTCCTGGCAGCTTTACCACAGTGAGCGCACCGCACTTTCTTCCCTCTTGTTTCGAGGTAGTGGGATACCCCATCGAAACGCACTTCCCGCAACACGCGTGAAGATACTTTCGTACTCGGTCTTAATGCGTTAGGACGCGTAGCGGCACGAGATAGCATATATGTCCTAACGATGTACCGTGTGAAGCCGAGAAGGTCTAAATTTTCCTCTATGCCCTTTGGGGTCAAACGGTAAAGTTGCCATGCATTGTCCATAGAGACGTTCAGAAGGAACGCAATTAGAGGCGAGTACCATTTCTTGTTTTTGATGCTGATGCGGTAACAAGATATATTTTGATCCAATCGATCGACGCTCCCCATGTGCATATTATGCAGAATTATACATGCTGGCTGAATTACTGTTATGTATTTCATTTCAGCATTACCATTGTACCATTTTCACTTATTTTTGTACACACTAGTTCGGCATCAGCCCGGAGTTGATTACCAGAGAGTCACAAACATCGGTATCCCCGTCACAATGGAAAGCATTTTCAGGTTGTTCTATTTATATATTAGCATCTAGGATGTTTTGTGATTCCTCTAGGATGATTACGATCTGTTCGACGGTCACTCTGAGAAGAATAAATGAAAATTGTATATCAGTACTGAGGCAGTCCCATTCGCGCCCACTGTCGACACATGTCGACGTGGATATTTTTTGCTCTGCCAGACAAAGGCAACTATTAATCAGCCATAAATGAATTCAAAATCTGTTAAAGGCATGTTTCGTTATTACGTTTAACGCAAAAGTCCGATCTTACTTTCAACTGTAACAATATTATAAGAAAATATTACTCTCCGCGACGGAAGCTTCATCCTCTTGAGTGTATACGGGATGATATTTCATACGCAGCCACGCGATAAGGCGCGAAAACGAGTGATTCTTGTTTTCGTGCTGTGCAGTAAGTATCAAACTATGAACTGTAAACAATGCACCTCAAAAATATTATTCAGGTTTACCGATATAAGATCGACAATATTCAGACATTAACGTCGACAAATGTCGAAAGTGGGCACATAATGGTTAACTCTCTTTATAAGACGTCCCGTCACCTCCATGAAGGCTTTGAAAACGTTTTGTCTTTATCTTCATTGCTCTGTCTCCTACCAAATCGCACACCGTCCATTGTAATCTTCTGAATGTGTGGCTTTCCGTTCAGTGACTCCTTGCCTTGTCAGGAAGGTTTGCACTGCAACTTTATGGACTTGACCTTGCCTAGGAGTTGATGGAAGCTTAAATGTTGTCGATCACGTGCGTTGTTCTGTGAATAAACATGGATTGAAATGGTTCCGTCAAACGAATAGCTATAGCTTTAAATTCGTGTCGGAGTCGGGTATACCCCAGTGATTGTTATAGCATTCAAAATATTTTGGAGCTTTGCTACGACTGGGTAACTACAAAAAATACAGTTAATTGCGACATCGCGTTTAAGAGTATACGGAATGGGTATTTTACAAAAAAAATGCATTTTAAAATTTTTTTATTTGCTGATATTCAAAATGCTCTCTTTAAAATGGTGCTTGATGTATGATGATATCGTAACTAAAAGTGCGTTTTGAAATAATTTATATGATTATGCGCGCTGGATTTCTGCTATGAATAGACGTTACAGCCTCCTGAATGTTTCTTCACACACTAATTCTTCATTTTTTGATAGGGTATGGTAACACTAACGCCGTGTAAGTGGTTCAGGATTCTAAACCCTACGGAACTGATGTCAATATAACCAAACTGGAATGTCTTGGTTGCGGTAGAAATGTATGGGAACAAGATTGAGGCGACTAAAATCAATCATGAAGGGAAAGAATTTTAGTGATAGTAAAACATAAGAGGGTAAGAACAGATTGACTGATTTAGTCATTGATACTCTCCAATATTTCTATGGTCTGACAATCAGGCAAAATTCTGATAATGTACTAGCAATGAGGAAAGCTATCCAGGCATAGTATTTCCACATTTATACCAGTAATTAATATCCTGCACATGGCTTTTGTCCTTCAAGGGCAGATAGCTGGTGCAAATATAAGGGAAGTAAGGTAACAGGGCAGAAATATAATAATGACCTAGTTTGACACCAGCCATTATGCATGAAATGAAGCCAATGTTCAGAAATCATTCTGAAAACAATCCTGAGAAATGTCTGCATAAAACCTAAACATATGTGCCCATAACATAATCTGGAACCATAATTTCTAAATAACATGTTAATATTAAGTCCTTCCTTTGTTGAATGTTGTTGTTTGTTTTCATACCGTTAACATTCTCTTTTCTTATACAGTGAATGGAAATTGTGTATTTTGTACCTCCTAAATAAGAAATGAACCCAGAACGTGAAGGGAAAAAGCTCACAACTAAACGTACTTCGGCAGAAAAGTATCCCAACGCATATAATAGTAGAATAAAAGAAGGCAGAGTCCGGTTTCCTGACACCGATGTGTTCTTCGTGATTTGCATTGGGAAGAAATAAAGCGACGGAAAGTAAGGGATCGGTACGTGCTCTGTCACATTCCCACGTCTTTACTGCGCTAAGTTAACAAAAATATCTGCCAGCTTCTTGAAAGAAAATTCAGGGTCTGTGACTTCTTATGGAATTAGGAGACACGTGCAACACCGTTAATGTATTTCTGATCTGGGTTTAGCTAGAATATATTTTCTCTCGCAATTTCTGCTAATTTCGGAAATTTGTGCAGCATAAAGATAATTACACAGAAAAATAAACTGAATGAGATTTGAAGATACAAAGTATGTGTAATTTGCTTCTTGGAAACATATTACATTGAAGTTCCCCGATGATGCTTCATAAAGAAGGATCACCTTCATTATGAACTCTAGACAGACTTGAGAAACATTTCCACCTTTTCTATTATTTCTTAGTATTAAGCTTCAATTACAGTTTACCTTCTTCTTAATTTTCATCTCGGTATTACTGCCAGTTCCTTTCTATTTCTGACTGAGAACATATCTACTAACAGCAATTATTACTGAGCTCGACAGCTGCAGTCCCTTAAGTGCGGCCAGTATCCAGTATTCTGGAAATAGTATGTTGGAACCCCACTGTCGGCAGACCTGAAGATGGTTTTCCGTGGTTTACCATTTTCACACCAGGCAAATGCTGGGGCTGTACCTTAATTAAGGTCACGGCCGCTTCCTTCCTACTTCTAGCCCTTTCCAGTCCCATCGTCGCCATAAGACCTATCTGTGTCAGTGCGACGTAAAGCAACTAGCAAAAAGAAAACAGTAAATATTAATTTTATCTTTGTAACCAACACTCCGAGTGATGAGTGATTTGGTTGGCAGCAACACGCAAATATTACCCCTTCACTTTTCTTTGAATGAGCTGTTAACTGAATTTACAGTTATCTGCAAAGTTAACACTTCAGACATTAAGAAAGTAGCTATAGAACGTATCACAGGAGCCGGTTGTTTGGCCTTGGCTAATGCTACTGAACTCCGGGTTATTTGTTACTTGCGCACTGGGCAAGTATTAAGCGTTCTACAAAGTGCTGAATTATTAGGGCGTGTCAAGTGAAGAATAGGCCTATATATTTGCGTATTTTTCTTCTAAATTCCAGTGTAGTTGTCACATTTTTGCACTTTTACGTTGAAAGTTGGTCGTACTTCTGAAATCGAGTATTAAATTACGGCTAATGCGAGTGTGGCTTAAACCCTGCTTCTGATAAAGTTGTTTCGACTTACAGTTCCAACTTGAGGGAAATAATAAGTTACTGATTACCTCAAAGACAGGACCACACACGCTAAACCCTATTCTCAAAAATGTTGAAAGTATATGTAGTTGGATCAATGAGTAAGGTAAAAAGGATTCCCATTGTGAATTTTTCTCGATTTCATTGGAATTTCACACCAAAATAGAACAAAAAATCATCATTTCACGTCACAACTTTAACCCTTTATGGGATAGTGGTTAATTAATTAACCATCTCGGATAAGGTTGAATATATATTGTATTTAGCTACAAAACTCAACCTTATCATCATTAGTGTACAGCTAGAACGCCTTGTGGTCCCAACATTAACCATAACCTTAGTTCTCAGTACGGCCATCAGAAAGAAGCGCCCGCGTTTTTTGTGTGGTCAAAATTTTAACCACAGTGCATTACCGATAGCTAATAGCAGCACACGAAGTTTATTCAGCCGGTAAGTTAATATTTCTGTCATTTATTTGCATAATACTCTGTTATAGCAGTGAGTTATTAGTAAAAGTAATAGTTTTTGCTACGACTGTAATTGATGGCGAAACTTTAGCCATACATGTAATTATACTTTAGGCTTTGTAACCAGCTGTCCAATCTAACTTCACCTTTTCATTTTTCAGGTCTTGCTTTTCTTGCAAAATTATTGGTTCTTCTCCAGTTTCCTGTGGTTTTATTGTGATACTAGGTGAGTACAAAGTGTGTTTTGTAGACCAAAGTTGAAATATTGATAAGAATGTATTGTGCTTAGATGATACGGAGATAATAATATGAAAGCAGTAACTTGGAAGCTCTCGTAAACGTATTACAGCTTGTTTAGGTGCTCTTTGAAATAGTATAGAAAGTCCATAGTGCAAACTGAAGTCTTGGATGAAGAGAGAGATAATACTGGTGCATGATTATTGTATGTTATATTATAATAAATAAGTTTTTCTTATATTTTTTCTTATATATACTGTCGCAGAAGCATGCGACGAACATCTGAAATTGAGGAACTGTGGGATACACTAGGAACAGATTCAGAAGCCGGTGGTGATTCTGATGCTGAGGATGCCTTAGTCATACCTGTAGCATACGAGCAGTGGCGAAGTACTGGCAGGTACTATCAGTGCACAGTTGATGGAAGAAGATCCGGGTGGGAGCATGTATGGTCCAGCTGACCCACACCAAGCAGAGAAGGGCCAGCACTCTTTCGTTTCAACATCCGATTCATATTATGATACTGAAACAGACTCAGACTCCTCGAGTCTAACTCGGCAGCCTCCACAGTATAGTTTTACTAATAGAGCAAAAGAGCCCAATAGTTTTCAAAGCTTTGTATTCTCTCGCCCATTTGGACCCAATGTACTGTGAATTTAGCTTTTCCACTTGAGATATCTATTATTTACTTCTCTGGATGTATATTCAAAACCATAGTTGATGAGTCCAATAAAACAAATTCAATAAATGAATATAATTTATGGATGTGGTTAATTTATTGACCACAAAATATGCATGTCCCTAATAGGATTGTGCTTAAAATTTTGCCAAACAATTTATGTAGTGATTATCATAAAAGGATTTAGCTGCTATTGATTAAAGGTTTGTTTGTTCTAGTATGTATTTTAGAAGGTAAGTATGTTACTTTTTGGCCATTATGAACAAAAATAAAGTTTTGCCCTATAAAGCGTTCTCGTCGAAAACGCCTAGAGTTGTTGTGAAAAGTTCTCGTATTGTTTCTTAGTCACACTCAGTCAAGTGCACTACGTTGTTGCCACTGAGTGGTTGTGAACAGTTCTTGTATTGGTGCTCTACAGCACATAGTCACACTCAGTCAAGTGCACTACGGTGTTGCCACTGAGTGGTTGTGAACAGTTCTTGTATTGGTGCTCTACAGCACATAGTCACACTCAGTCAAGTGCACTACGGTGTTGCCACTGAGTGGTTGTGAACAGTTCTTGTATTGGTGCTCTACAGCACATAGTCACACTCAGTCAAGTGCACTACGGTGTTGCCACTGAGTGGTTGTGTACAGTTCTTGTATTGGTGCTCTACAGCACATAGTCACACTCAGTCAAGTGCACTACGGTGTTGCCACTGAGTGGTTGTGTACAGTTCTTGTATTGGTGCTCTACAGCACATAGTCACACTCAGTCAAGTGCACTACGGTGTTGCCACTGAGTGGTTGTGTACAGTTCTTGTATTGGTGCTCTACAGCACATAGTCACACTCAGTCAAGTGCACTACGGTGTTGCCACTCAGTGGTTGTGAACAGTTCTCGTATGGGTGCTCTACAGCACATAGTCACACTCAGTCAAGTGCACTACGGTGTTGCCACTCAGTGGTTGTGAACAGTTCTCGTATTGGTGCTCTACAGCACATAGTCACACTCAGTCAAGTGCACTACGGTGTTGCCACTCAGTGGTTGTGAACAGTTCTCGTATTGGTGCTCTACAGCACTTAGTCGCAGTCAGTCAAGTGCACTACGGTGTTGCCACTGCGATCCTGTGCAGACGTCCACCCAATTGGACCATTGCAGAAGATGAGTGGGTACCTCTCTATTTATATCAATGACATATCATCTGTGACAGGAAAATCAGTGACATATCATCTGCGGCAGGAAATAACACACGCCAGCTCTATGCTGATGATCTTCAGATTTATCGACACTGCAAGACTTCAGACTTAGATGAAACAATACAAGATATTAACAATGACCTCCGACGATTCAGTATATATGCACAACGAAATTCTTTTATACTAAACTCCACAAAATCTCAGGCAATCATAATAGGAACACGAAAATTACTGAACTGCTCAAACAATATTGCAATCCCCCTATCCTACTGAATGGTAACATTATTCCCTACAATAAAACAGTTAAAAATCTCGGCATAATTATGAATGAAACACTTGATTGGTCTGATCACTCGAAAATTATCTGTAAAAAGATTTTTGGAGCGCTTCACCTTCTTAAACGGCAAAGGGATGTATTTCCATTTGAGCTTAAGGCCAAACTAAAACAGACACTGGTTCTCCCTATTCTTGATTATTGTGACGTTGTTCTAGTTGATATGACAAGAGAAGAAACATTTAAACTTCAACGAGCACTGAATTCCTGCCTGCGATTTATTTACAATACTGGGTACGATGTTCACATTACTCCATAATATAAGGCTCTCGCATGGCTGAAGCCTGATAATCGTCGGCAGCTAGACATTTTAACGAAGGTGTTTAGAGTACTAGCGGAAAGTCAGCCGCTGTATATTTCTTCTAAATTCACCTTTTTATCATCATTTCACAACTTAAATACACGTTCCAGATCCACTCTTTCTATTCCAGTGTACCGCACAAATAAAATTAATAGATCGTTTGTAGTGACCGGCGCCAGATTATGGAATTCTCTGCCAGCTCAGGTCAGAGAAACTACCTCTTTACAATGGTTTAAGGTCACCTGCCGAGACTACCTGTTGAGGACAGTTAACTGAATGGCTGAAGTATGAATGTGTGCGCGCCTGAGGATTGGTCATTATTAAGAGTTCTTACTATTAATTACTTTTATTATTAACTTAGTAATGTAATTAAATTTGTTCTCAATTCTATTAATTTTTTGTTTGGTTTTAACTATTTTAAATATCTCATAATTTTATTTATGATTTTGGTTAGTATGTGGTTAAGTGGAAGAGAGGGCCTCGAGCCCTAACTTCGCCACTGACAAAAGGAATAAATAAATAAATAAATAAATAAATAAATAAATAAATAAATAAATAAATAAATAAATAAATAAATAAATAAATAAATAAATAAATAAATAAATATTCAGTGAACCATAATCTTTTAACGTCAGATATTTGACCCAGCTTTTTTCCGTGCCGAGACTGACGTCTTGTTGAACCGTACTTTGAAAGAAGTGGTTAGACAAATATCAGGACAATTATTATGAAGAAACAGAATTATTAGCAAGTCCGAAATACGTTTCACATTTGGTTGGAGAAGTTGCGTGCATTCATGCAATAACCACTCTGTTACCTTACTTATCGAACATCTCTGGTATAAACTAGTCTACACTTACTCGCACTACTATAGACACAAAATCAACACAGATTTTCGGACTGTTCACAACGATGGCCCCACAATAGCAACAACAACAACAAAACAACAACAGAAGGAACATCAACCAGCAATTAGACGTGGTTGAGGTATGGAAAGGAACCTCCGATCTTGCAATTAGGTACCACTCAATTATCTGATAACGGTGTCGATTTACTCGATGTCAGGGAGATAAGGGAGGTAGTGTGCACTGTTCGGTATAGAATGTCACCCAGAGAGCTGCAAGAAGAAACCATGCCATCCAAAAAATTCACTAACCGATTTCATGGTCTTTTAGCATGTTCATTTTACAACGGATGACATTTAATGCAACTCACGTTCGTCCTTTATCACAGAAATGTGATTTTAGCTCGCTCATACTCCTCTCAACTCCTAGAACTGCATGTAATCTAAAATATAGTTAACTGTGAAATCTGCTCATTTCCTGGCGTGAGCTGACAGCGTGTACCATTCAAATAGCAGTTAGTAAATATTGCATTCTCTATGTTAGTGTTAATTACCATTCCAATATATCGTCCAGCAGTACTTATACACTTTAATAAGTAGAACGTTACACTTGACAAGGTATACCGTGATAACCTGAATTCAACCTACGGTCTGTTTCAGGAGAGCTAGTAATATGAACTATATTTTGTATTAAAGGTCATGTAGACATGTGTCACCGTGGAATTGCAGGTGTTTAAATGGTACGCTTAGGAATATCCTTAAAAAAATATTAAAAAGACACACATGCGACTTATTCATGTAATTTATTAGCGTAAAACCATGCATAATGTTAACAGTTCAAAATATTTATTGAGGTTAGGCGCTTACAGAACGCTGAGCATTTGAACACAAATGAATTATCGATGCATTTATAGATGCATAAACCCATGTCCTTTGGAATAGTTCACTGTACATGTTCAAAACTTTCACCAATGACTTCAACTATATTGACAAATGTACATTTATTTTGTCGGAAGCTGTCCTGATGTTCTTGTATGATGACAGAACTAAACATAATGCGATCTACCAATTCGTGTTTACTTTTACTCCATAGACTTCCCTTTACACCCAACCGGAAAGGCCGAAATTAAATATACTAAGGCCTGCAAACCGTGGGGGCCATTGAACGTGACTGACGTATTCAAATCGTATTTCGGGAAACGTTAGATGTGCATCATAATTTTCCATATTGTTATCAGGTGTTGCATTGTTAGATATTTTGTAGTGTTTTAAAATCAGTTAGTCATTTGAATGGATCTGTTGCACATTATATAGTGTTCTTGCACCAAATTTATTTGTGTTTGTTTGATCATTTTAAAGTTTTTCTTACGCGTTCCGTACATGCAGCTTCAACACCCGTTGCAAATTGGACACACGTTTATATGAGTAATTTTACTCAAAGATGTCCATAGGTCTTCCTCTCAACATATTTACTATTCCCCGTGAAACACTCAGTACATGCGTCATGAAAATTCAGCTTTTAACCTTGTAAGTGCCAAATTTTCTATGTACTCTGTGGTGCCAGACGGAGGGTTTCATTTATGAGTCAACACCGCAAATACCTTATTTCAAAGGACATTTTCACTGAAACAGTTATATACTGTACATTGGCTGGTCGATAATTTTCAAGACTCCTTTTAAACTGTACAGGATTTACACTTCGTTCTTTTTCTATGTACCATTCTTCGCATGCAATACATGATTAACAGCTCGTTAATAACTCTTTAAACACATGAAAGAGTCCATTTTGTGACATCTCTTTTAGCACTGTGCATGTGACTTGTAGCATTCAATGATCTGAAAGGGAATTTCTTACCATGTAATTCTTACCATGGGATGTCCAAAAATCACATGGCGCTAAGTGCAGACTGTATGAAGGGAGTTCAAGTGCTGGCCCACCAATGTCTGCCAGTGCAGCAACATGTGGTTTGGCGTTTTCCTAGTGCAAAAAACACTGTTTCTTGATCATTCCTGTATTTCCTTCCTCATGGCTCTACACAAATGATTCCTTAAGATGTTTGCATAATAAACACTGTTCAGATTCATTCCATTAGAAACCCAGTGTTGTAGGATTATCCAGTACACTTCAAGTTAAAGCATACACACGAATTTTCCCACGGAAGGAGGCGTTCAATTTTTTGGGGGGCGAAGTGGATTCAGCACGTTTCCATACACTGGACAGATGCTCTGTTAATTTACCATAATGTCGAATCCAGGATTCGTCGCATATCACAATCGAGGTTACCGAAGACTGCTTTTCTTCGGACTTTGCAATAGTCTTCGTGCACACCTGATCTCGTTGCTTCTGATTATCTCCGAGCTGAGTGGGTACCCACCTGGAGCAAACACGATCCCTTTGCAGTACGTGTCTAACTATGCCTTTAGAGAGTTCAAAGGAGGTGTTCAGTGAAGCGAAATCTTCGCATGACATTACCCTTCGATCATTTCGCACCAGCTCATCCATCAGCCTTGGCAATGTTGTCATCCGCAACTCCATGTGATGATGGCCTGATGGATCGTGAGATGTCAGTATATTGCCTGTTGCCGTCCTTGAAGTGCCTCCACCTATGAAATACTTCAAAACAGCTAAGGGCTTCACCACCACAAGCGTCCTATAGCATTGCAAATGTTTCAGTACTGCTGAACGCAGAATTCAATAACACATATGTGTCGTACTTTTGCAGATGCATCTGTCTATTCCTACATGGGAACACGTACTGGTTACTTTCCTTGGGGGGGGGGGGGGAAGTAATCTATTGAAGGTCATCATCCTCCAACATCAGGAGCGAGCGTTTCCAAGTACTCTGTTCATCAAGTAAATACAGTGTTGCCATATCACAATAAAAGAAACGTTCTTGAAACTTTTCAGTCACGGTATGTAGACTGTATATACAAACTGTGTATATATTCACTAAAGGCGTTACTCAAAATGAATTCTGGTTGTTTGAAGATATCGATATTCGGCTTTCTCATTCTTAAGTAGTATTAAGGGGTCACGAAAAACTGTGCTACGTTTTGTCCCAGAGTAATTCGTGACTGAGATAATGACACCAACTTCGCCTTTGAAAATGGAACTATAGTAAACCGTGATGGTAGCAGAGAAGTTGGTAACCTTACGACTCAGAAATTTAATTGATTTATTCATTCATTGAACCATTAATTTTGAAAAGAAGACCTCCCCGGAATGAGGTTGTAACCAACAAATTTTTGAAAAGTATGTTGTCAATGGAAATTACACCACATAGAGCATAGTGGCAAGATGATGCACTCTATGTCTTTCAATTGAACTTCAAGCTGGTTTACAGCCAGCAGAACTTCGTCCTCCGTGGTGTAAGGATGGAACATCTGCCAATATGGTGGACAGTGCTTGAGTTGGTTCATAACCAGGTGTAATAGGTCATTTAAATAAAGGCCGTAGACGAAATCACATATATATTTTGAAATATTTTCTTAATTTTCTACTGTTATTGTTGTTAGTTTTATTATTACACTAAAATTTGTTGATATCATTTGTGTTCCAAGTGCATATACAGCATTTCTCTTCCGTTATATACAAACGTAAGCAATATTTACAGAGTGTATCACTTCCAATACATACAATCGAGGTTACCGAAGACTGTATTTCCTCCGACTTTGCAATAGTCTTCGTACATATTGTTTTAATAAAAGAACTCACTTGCACACTTGCATATGCAATTGGTTCATCTAGTGTATCACACGAAATAAGCCCCAAAAATGATTTTCTTCTCCACTGAAAAATTACTGATTTTTTGGTCATATCCTTATTCCGGAGAGGTTTTCAAATACATATAATAGTTCAACTTGTGGTGTAGTGACTGCGAGAGGGCACTGGTCGGTCACTGGTCCAACCTCCCTTTATTTCGCATGTCATAAACATGTTGCAAAGGCCAGGGATACAGTATATTCTACTTACGAGATATTCTGTACACTCGTGATCACAAGAATTCCGGGTGGAAAGGAAAACAGGCAACTTCGGGGCATAGATTTTGGCAAATCCTGTGGATGAAGAGGAAATAAGCGAGCTATCGTCACCTGTGTTCGTATTCCAGCAGGTGTGGCCTGCCACGTTACTCACTCAGAGGTCACTCCCAAAATCATTTTCCTGGGAACTGATTCAGATGTTGCTATGGTTAAATATTCTGGCTACACTGGCTTCTGCTAATCAATGAAATCAATTAACTATAATTTAATTGTGAAGAAATAAGCACCATGGAATCACACCCCAATACGTGTGGCATTTAAATGTTTGACCAGCACTGACAATGACTCCATAGGAACGGCGTTTCAAACACCCTTACGTCTCTGATGATCATCATTCTTTATTGCCACGTAATTTTTATTTTGGTTGTTGCGGAAAAAATGTGACATTATTAATGTTAATAATAACCCTATGGGAAATAAACTCAGCATTATTTAGAATACAATGGCTATATAAATGTAGAAAATTGGTCATAATAGGAAGGAATATTTTTTACCACATGGCACTTCGTGAAAAGAAAAGAGAAGAAAAGAAAGTTGAAAATTTACATATTTAGCACGTTTTCCCCTGTGAATAACTTAAGGTCCTGTACCGTATTTTCGGCAGTATAGGATAGCACATATCATCTCGACCCATTCGAATATTGATCATGATCAGGCCCGCATGAATACGCAGATCCCCTGTAATTCAGTGTTTCCAAACTTCTAAAATAATGGAGTTATATACAGACGTTAAAATGCTTCAATAGTCGTGGACTGTTATAAGTTTTCAGTGCTATTACTCTACCGTCTTACTAGAACGTACAGTTTGGTTTTAGATAAGGAGATGCCAGGAAGAGGGCACGGAGGGCCTTAAAACTCGCAGAAAATCGGGGCAATTTTAGAAGGCAACTAGAGGGCAAGATAGTTCTCTTAGAAGCCAGAAATGAAAACCCTCTCCTGTTAAAAATATGATGAAGATCCATTCAGTTTTCGTGTTTCCCTGATTATATTCCTCCAATCCATTGAATGGCTAGGAAATTATTATATTTGTAGAAAACTACTTCACTGATTGAGATTATACTCTACCTTTTATGTTATACAAATACAATTATTTTCGTGTTCAGGAAGCGTTCATTTCATTTATTTACTCTTTTCTTACTAAATGCACACGTTTTTAAGATATTTTACTATTATATTATGAGAATATCTTATTGTTATTTATTACAACTCACCTATAATTATTCTTTTTTGGATCGTGAATAATGTTCTTCATTTAAATGTCTTTTAAATGTAAGCATTGACTCTGTCTTTTGTTTTTATATGCCGTTTTATTCTATTTAATTTCTCTCCCATTTCCCATAGTTACATTAAGAAAAAGTATGGTTTGATACTTCGGTAAATACTATGCGTATGCGATTTTGGGTCGAAAATGTGATTTTTTTGAGAACACTGTTATTTAGTTAGATACATTGGCAATATGTTCCAAACGTTTCACCAGTTCATCAGTAGACAGCTTGTGGAAAAATACCCTCTTCGTGGCAGTCATCGTGACATAAACTGAAATATTTTGTCCATTTGGACGGACGAAAGTTGAGACAAGTCTTGCGCACGATCAAGAAGGCTGTGACAACTTCCGCTGTATGACCGAGTGCGTACAGAACACTTCCGCTGTAAACAAAGGTGCAAATTGTTGTTGTTGCTGGGTTATTATAAACACATTCCTGAAGTAAATTGAGTGAACTGAAAGGCAAGAAGCTTGAAGATGGTACACCACTTGGTGGGTTACACAGGCTCACAGATAAAGAAATACACAGTCTGTAGGCTTAACACGGCAAGGCCATAACCGACAATGTTGGAGATGTCAAAGCTATGCAAAAAAGCACTGTGGGCAATACTTTTCCACAAGCTCTCTACTAATGAACATGCAATGCATGGTCTTTGCAGCATAAACTGGAGTAAATATAAACAAGCACAGTTAAAAGGAAGATCACATAAACATAAACACCGTCTTTTCGAAGCTGTGATGAATGATATTCACACCATTCTCCAGATTCTAGCACACCCCTACCTGTTAAAAAATGCACTCGTGGCAGAACTCAAAACTCAAAACGCAAATGAGAGTTATAACCAGTTAATATGGAAAAGGTGTCCAAAAATGACATTCGCTGCTCCTGATGTTAACATATGATGCATGCTTGGTGTTCAATGATGGAAATAACACAAGAACCAATGCCCTTGAAAAGCTTGGGTTTGATGCTGGAGCTTACACGCGGCAGTCCTGAGAATGATAGATGACCGACGCATTGCTGCTTCAGAACTATCAGGGGAAATGCTGATCAAAGGGCCAGGCAAAAGAAACAGCTGGAAAGGAGAGGTTTAGAAGAGCCAAAAGAAGAAGAGGAATATGGTTATAGCCAGCATTAGTAGTTTGTTTTTGGTGAATCACATTACAAATTTTCTAACATCATTTCCCGTAGACGACATATTTCAACATATACGGAACATTTTCTCCTAAGCTACTAGGGATATTCTATTGAAATTCGACACAGTTGTTTTAAATAACTACGTCTGCAATAGCCTCAGAGAGGTTTTCCAAAATAAATTTGGAAACCAATTTTGCATTTATATATATTTATAGAAAGGTGAAACAATTTCTGAAATTGAAAATTTAATTCCTTAGAAACAACATATTTAGACGAATTCTGTTCAATAGAATATTTCAGCTGTTTTCTTGCTGTCTATATACAAAAAATGAAGTTGATAGCAAAAGCAGTTTTTGAGTAAATGTTCCTTACATTATGACAGAATTTTCAAAATTTTACTTTTAATAATTTGAATAAAAGGAAAAGCTATATGTTTATATTTATGAATAACAATAACCTGACACCTATTTATGTGTGTGCAATGTTTGGTAACCCTAAATATAAAACTTCCTGAGTTATGATGAAAATACCGTTATATTGCAATATCGCATACGCCTTACTAAGTTCTTAGTAAAGGTTGCCTTCCTTCATCTTATTTTCCTGCGTCCAAATTTGATATCCATGTATATTTTACTGCAAATTATATCAATTCTTCATTTAACAGTGCTTGCAAATTATTAATGTGGAGTAATTAAATAACTGACGAACTTACGGGTCTTTCTTTCTTTCTTACAATGGACGGGCCTTTTAACAATAATATCGTGGTCGAGAACATTAACATTTCAGCCAGCATTCGCACAAAAGAATTACAAAGAAATAGGAGAATTTGAGCCTCAATTAAATGACATACGATACCATATACTGTATTTCCTCTCTTCATTCTTCTCTATATCGTATATTCAAGGCCGAGACAGGGAGACGTGTAGGCAGGCCGGGAAGCAAATACCTTCCCCTCTGTGGGTGTTAGACCTCCGCTCATTCGCTCTCTCCATCGCACTCTCTTCACCTGTGTCCATGTATTACGCTTCCGCATGAATCTGACGAATGAAAAATAGAGTGTAAGCTAATACTGGGAAGTTCTGAGGGCTGCACTGATTTCTATGCCAGCAATCAATATTTCTGGCCAGCGATTTAAATGAACACTAGTTGTATGACTGGTATCACAACAAGTAAAGAGCTTTCACCAGCGAACTCGGTGTGTCACGGCTAGACCCGCGCCCACTCTCTGTCAGTAGAATCACCGCTATTGATGTATTGTTGATATTGCAAAAAGTCATAGCCAAATGTATTAATTATTTACACGTCTGAAGTCGCAATAATACGGACTTACCTGCTGGTGTCAAAATTACTATAGTTCCATTAAAAATACCATAATTAGTGTCGATAGATCCGTTAATAAAAATTATACCGAGAAACGCAGTACAATAAGGAAAGGAAAGTGATTGTAGCGGGTGATCTCAATTTACCAATTCTCAATTGGGAAGGTAATGCGAAAGACAGGAAGCATGACCAAAAAATGGCAAATAAGTTGATATGGGAAGGGCATCTGGTTCAGAAAGTGATGGAACCAGCTAGAGGGAAGAATATCCTGGATGTGGTGCTGGTAAAACCAGATGAGCTCTATAGAGCAACCGAAGTAATATATGGTATTAGTTATCACGAAGCTGTTCTGTGGTAGTTAAAAATAAATGTGAAAGAAAGAAAGGTATTAAAATTAGGACTACTAGGCAGTACCATATGGCTGATAAAACAGGCATGACGGAGTTTTTAAAAAGTAACAATGATCATTGGAAAACGGAAAATAAGAATGTAAATAAACTCTGGGATGGGTTTAAAGCAATTTTTGAGGAATGTGAAAATAGGTTTGTACCTTTAAAGATGGTAAGGAATGGTAAAAATCCACTATATTATAATAGAGATGTAAAGAGACTAAGAAGGAGGTGTAGGTTGGAAAGAAATAGAGTTAAAAATGGCTATGGAAGTAAGGAGAAATTAAAGGAACTTACTAGGAAATTGAATCTAGCAAAGAAGTCAACTAAGGATAACATGATGGTAAACATAACTGGCAGCCATACCAATTTTAGTGAAAAATGGAAGAGTATGTATAGGTACATTAAGGCAGAAACAGGTTCAAGAAGGATATTCCAGGAATCATTAATGACCAAGGTGAGTGTGTATGCGAGTCAGCAGTATGTAAAGATTGTTGGTTACAAGGAAAAGGGCCAGACAGAGGAGGTGACTAATACTAAAGAAGTAATAAAATTTACCTATGACAACAATGTTATTTACACTAAGATACAAAAATTTGAAACTAGAAAAGCAGCTGGAATTGATTACGTTTCAGGGTATACACTAAAGACAATGGGTTGGGATATAGTACCACATCTCAACTACATATTTGATTATTGTTTGCATGAAGGGGCTATACCAAATGAATGGAGAATTACTATAGTAGCCCCTGTGTATAAAGGAATGGGCGATAGACATAAAGCTGAAAATTTCAGGCCCGTCAGTTTGACTTGCTTTGCATATAAGCTTTGGGAAAGCATTCTTTCTGATTACATACGACATGTTTGCGAAATTAAAAACTGGTTTGATAGAAGACAGTTTGGACTTAGGAAATGTTATTCCACTGAAGCTCAACTTGTAGGATTCCAGCAAGGCATTTGATACGGTAGATCATGGGAGACTACTGGAAAAAATGATTGCAATTAGGCTTGACAAAAGAGTGACTGTATGGGTGGCTATGTTTCTAGAAATGAGAACTCAGGGTATTAGAGTAGGCGAAGCTTCATCTCTCCCTGTAATATTTAGGAGGGAATTCCACAAGTCAGTATTATTGAACCTTTATGTTTTCTTATGTATATATATCAATGATATGTGTCAATAAGTGGAATTAGAGATAGGGCTTTTTGTAGATGACGTTATTCTGTACAGAGTAACAAATAACTTGCAAGATTGTGAGCAACTGCAAAATGACCTCGATAATGTTGCGAGATGGACAGTAGGCAATGATATGATGATAAACGGGGTTAAAAGTCAGGTTATGAATTTAACAAATAGGAAAAGTCCTCTCAGTTTTAATTACTGTGTTCATGGGGTGGAAGTTCCTTTTGGGGATCATTGTAAATACCTACGTGTTAATATAAGGAGAGATCTCCATTGGAGTAATCACATAAATATGATTGTAGATAAAGGCTGCCGATCTCTGTACATGGTGTTGATGGTATTTAGGGGTTGTAGTAAGGATGTAAAGGAGAGGGCATATAAGTCTCTGTTAAGACCCCAACTAGAGTATGGTTCCAGTGTATAGGACCCTCACCAGGATTACTTGATTCAGGAACTGGAAAACATTCACAGAAATGCAGCTCGATTTGTTCTGGGTGATTTCCGTCAAGAGAGTAGCGTTACAAAATTTTTGCAAAGTTTGGGCTGGGAAAACTTGGGAGAAAGGAGACGAGCTGCTCGACTAAATGGTATGTTCCGAGCTGTCAGTGGAGAGATGGCCTGGGAGGACATCAGTAGACGAATACGTTTGTGTGCTGTCTTTAAAAGTAGGAAAGGTCACAATATGAAGATAAAGTTGGAATTCAAGAGGACAAATTGGGGAAATATTCGTTTATAGGAAGGGGAGTTAGGTATTGGAATAACTTACCAAGGGCGATGTTCAATAAATTTCCAATTTCTTTGCAATCATTTAAGAAAAGGCTAGGAAAACAACAGATATGGTATCTGAAACCTGGGCGACTGCTCTAAATGAAGATCCTTAATGATTGATTGATTGATTGATTGATTGATTGATTGATCGACGGATCGATCTATTGATTGATTGATTGATTGATTGATTGATTGATTCATTGATTGATTGATTCATTGATTGATTGATTGATTGATTGATTGATTGATTGATTGATTGATTGATTGATTGATTGATTGATTGATTGATTGATTGATTGATTGATTGATTGATTGATTGATTGATTGTAAACATTTTAATACTCTTTAAGAATTGGAAATCAGAATGTGGATAACTTCAATGAATTATAAATTATATCAGTGTAACGTCTAAGGTGCTTAACCCTGTATGAGCATCACTGTAGCATTCTAATATGTGCTTCAGCGTAAAACGGGAATTGTATTGAATAAAAACATTTGTTAAATTGTCAAAATAATTTCGAACATCACAGTCGAAATAAGTTTATCAAATATTTTATCAAATATGGTATAGAATCAAGCTTCTCACACATATTCTCAATATCCATGTGTACCTTCATTAAAATATGGTGAGTTAAATAGATTGGATTCATAGAAATATCCAAAGTAAACACTACGGTACTTAAAATAAGACTTTCTAAAGGGAAAAATATTATTATTCCCACAATATGCTTCTAATCATTCGTACAGTGCTACCGGTTATATCTATCTAGATAAATAAGGGCACAAAGTTTCAGTAGCTGAGAACAGTGTACAATTTATATCTAAATCGTTCGTTACATGAAAATCAATTTATTAGGCATGGATATCTTCTATATACAGAGTTCATATCGACTTGCAATATTTTCGTAGAGTATTGTCATTATAAAATTAGACAAGAGACCTGCACTAATTGTAGTGTTACACCAGGTTGTTCCACGCTGTGCAGCTCGGAGCACATGTGGTGATGACCGACCTCTGGTGGCGAGGGCTAGTTTATAGCCCGCTAGCCTTCTACGGAAGCATGTGACGCGCGTCTTCCTGTCCGTTCCTTGATTGTGTCGTTCAGAGTAACAGTGATCAATATGACTGGTGACTAACGTGGGATGTGCATTTTTTGTTTACTGAGAGAAATGGCCTACCACAGTGTCTCGTAAACCAGAAGCCTCATAACGCTGTATGATCAGACAGAAGGCGACTTGGATCAAGGGCGACATTCAGCAAGTAGTACAGTAAGTTTTGTGAAAATGTTTACATTTGATATGTTAGAATTAATGTCGTCAGCAAAACTGTGTGCATTTCCTTCTTCCAGGTTAATGCTATTGAAAATGACGTAAATGATGA
The DNA here is from genome assembly GCF_040414725.1 of Anabrus simplex. Taxonomy (NCBI): domain Eukaryota; kingdom Metazoa; phylum Arthropoda; class Insecta; order Orthoptera; family Tettigoniidae; genus Anabrus; species Anabrus simplex. The sequence goes on along the minus strand of NC_090266.1, from coordinate 39,937,073 downwards.
TGCAAATCGAGCAAGCTATAAATACGCTCACATCATTGCTATGAGGGGCAAACCATACTGGATAACACATAAAGTAAAATCGTGTATGCTTGCGATTGTGGAATGTTTATGCCCACGGGAGCTGAAAGAATTGGAAACTACTTCTCTCTTCATACAAACAGCGTCTCGTCGAATCCGCAACTTCTTAGTATTTTTCAACTGTGACACAAAAGTGTAGGTCAGAATTTTATAGCGTTTTCACTCGCACTTTGTGAAAATATATTGAAATATTGGATTGTGTCCACCTTATGATACTTGTGCGTAATGTATACATGAAACTAGATATCGTACCACAGGATTACCCTACTACGGGAACGGCATTTTGCGAATTAGTAGACAATCTGATTTTGCGATGCGAGAAGCTCCATTCTGTGTCCATGGACAGTGCGCAGCGGATGTTGCCACGTTGGCAGGGATTTGTTTCGGGTATGAGAAATGTAATTAAGATGTGAATTTGGGAAGGACCTACCATGTATTCATTGTTTCATTCATCAAGAGGCATTCCATGATGAAAAAGCGAGCCTAAGCCACGTAGTGAAAGTTGTAGCGACGTGCGACGTCATGGTGCCAACCGTGTCCAATTCAAAGGCTTTTTGAACAATCTAGACGTGACATACGACATCAAAGCATGATTCGGGGTCTCAAACAGGGGAAACTTGTGGGCGTATTTTTAAATATTCGTAACGAAACTACTGTTTTCCTGGAAATGAAAGGAGAGGCACAGCTAAATCTGGCGGAAAGGAAACGCATATCTTACTTAGTTTCTCGTGGAAATAACAATGAGTCAGAATATTTCGAATATATAACTGCAAGCAAATATCGACAAGTCGTTGACATTCACGACAAAATCTGGCCGTTCATATAACAGCTACGTTTGTTTGGGACACAACTCAGAACTGGAAATCTAACGTATTCGATCATCTTATTTAATATTACCTTCAGGGACATCATTCCAGGATTACGTGTTCAACATAATCAAGCTTCATCAGTCCTTCTAAGCGCGGTTTCACGAACTCAGTAGATATGAGCAAGAAATTAATTTGTTCATCACGCGCTTTTGAGTTCCGCCGGATGACATCCCACATCTCATGCAACTCGAAATAATAGATTAATAGATTTCGAAAGACCAACTCTATCGTAGGACAGTTACAGTGTTATGGAAATCTCGAACTCTCACGTCGATATTATGCCGTATACCAAGAAATATTGCCCAGAATACCCAATAATGCATCATATATCATGTCTAGGTTAGGATTTACATATTGTTACTAGCAGACTTTTTCTGTCAGGAAAGGAATAAAACGTAAAGACCGATTAATGCTTCAAGATCCAACAATGAGTAGCATCTTGTGAATTAGAATACCAAATGCATTGACACTTGTTGTATCCCCTCTTGTTGCACAAAAATCAGCAAAACAGACGATAAAGTGTATTATACAGCGTGCGTCACTTAACACTAACTTCTTAAACAACAAGGAATTTTGAAAAGAAACCTTAACCGTCCGAACGTCAGGAGAGGGAGTTAGTAATGACCTACATTCAAAAATGTACGGAACTATAATTTTCAATACAAATTTACATATTTTGAAATGAGAGCCCTGTCATATTTAGCACAATTGTGAGCAGGGAAATAAAAACAATATAGGCCTTTGTTACAATCTAATAAGTTCATTCAGTACCGGGTAATTGTTTCTCTTTTATTTAATGTTGTTGTTTGTTCCATCACTCCATAGACTGGCTTAATGCAACTCTCTATATCATCCTATCCTGAGCTAATCGTTTCATACGTAAATACTACATCCTACATCCGCTCTAATCCGCTTGTCAAATTCACATCTTGGTCGACAGCTTCCATTCATACTGCCTATACCTACCCCTAACACCAACTGAACATGTCCTGGGTGACTTAAGATGTGTCCTGTCATTACCTTCTTCTCATCAAATTAAGCCAAATCGATCTGCTCTCTTCAATTCAATTCAGTATCTCTTTATTCGTGATTCTATCTACCCTTCTCACCTTCGGCATTCTTCTGTAATACCATATTTCAACATCTTCTTTTATCTTTCTTTCTAAGCAAGTTATCGTCCGTGTGTGACTTCCATACAATGCCACGCCCCATAAGGAAATTTTTGAAAACGTCTTTCTAATTCGTATATCAATGTTGAAAGTGAGAAAATGTATTTTCTTAAGAAAAACATCCCTTGCTAGTTTGCATTTTACATCCTCTTTCCTTTCGCTTTCTTTAGTTATTTTACCAACCAAGTAACAATACTCACCTACGTCCTTTAAGACTTCATTTCTTAATCTAATATTTCCTGAATCACCTGACTTCATTCGAATGCACTCCATTACTTTTGTTTTGGACATATAGGTACTCCTTCTCGAAGACTCTGAACATTCCATTCACAAAATTCCACAGATCTTTGCAGTCTCAGCTAAAATAACAATATCATCGGAAAATCTCAGTGTTCTGATTTCCTCTCTTGGGATTGTGATACCCTTTCCAAATTCTTCTTTGAATTCCTTTACCGCATGTTCTATATAAACATTGAAAAGGTGGTGGGACAAACTTCATTATTGCCTCACTCCTTTATGGTTTCCTGCACCTTTTCAAACCCCTCGATTCTTATCCCTGCAGACTGATTTTTATACAGAGTGTAGATAATTCTTCGTTCTCGGTATCTTATCCCGATTACCTTCAGAATGTCAAATTGCTTGGTACAAACAACTTCATCGAGTGCATTTTTTCTAGACCTACGAAGCCTATGTACTTGGGTTTCTCCTTAATTCGGTCTTCTAAGATCAGACCTAAGTCACGATTGCTTGACGTGTTCTCACATTTCTTCTGAGGCCAAATAGATCTTCTCCCAACTCACCTTCAACTTGCCTTTACATTCTTCTGTAAATAGTACGTGTTAAATTTTTGCAGGCGTGGGATAATTTATGTTGCGTTAGTTTTAATACTTGTCAGCACGGGATTTCTTGGGAATAGTGATAACAATATCCTGCCGAAAATCGGATGGCACTACTCTTGCATCATTCATATTACACACTAAATGAACTGGTTTCCGCTGAAGGATTAATGAATTCAGGGGGAATGTTATCAGTTACAGGTGCCTTGTTCCTATTTATGTCTCTCACAGTTTTGTAGATTTCTGACCTCAAAACAGGGTCTCTCATTTCATCAACATCAACAGCCTCTTCTTGTTCCAGAACCGTATCATTTACGTCTTCACCTTGATACAACTGGTGGATATGTTCCTGCAAACTTTTTGCCCTGTCTTCTTTCCCAAGGACTTGTTCTTCTCCTGAGCTCTTAATATACATACACCTAGTTTTCCTTTCACCAAGGTTTTCCTTTATATTCCTGTGTGCAACATCTACCTTCCCTAGGACCATACAACCTTCAACATCCTTGCACTTCTCTTTCAGCCATTCTTCCTTAGCGGTCCTGTACTTTCTATCTACATCATTCTTTCATCGCCTGTATTGTTTTCTGCCCTCCTCGTTGTTTGTTTATTTGTACTTTTGTCGTTCGTCAATCATGTCTAGAATTTATTGATTTATCCCTTGTTCTTAAGTGATATTTCCTTTCTTGCTAACATTTCTTCAGGAGCCCTACTGACCTTATACTTCATGACTGTCTATTCTTTCTCTATTGTGTTGCTTTCGGCATTTCATGTAGTCCTTGTGAAAATGTTGCTTGAAGCAATCTCTCACATACTATTCTTTCAATTTTTCTAGATCCCATCTCCTTGCATTGCTTTCTTTCTTCAATTCCTTCAAATTCAGGTGGCATTTCGTGACCAACAAGTTGTGGTCAGAGTTCACGTCTGCACCTAGGAAAGTATTGCAACCCAACACCTGCTTTCTGAATCTCTGCCTTAACGTAATGAAATCTATTTGATACCTTGCAGCTCCTCCAAGTCGCGTTCACGTATTCAGCCGTCGTTTGCGGTGTTTTAACGAAGTATTAGCAAGGACTGAATTACGATCGGTGCGGAATTCAACCTACAGACTTCCTCTTTCATTCCTTTGCCACAGTCCGAGTTCTCCTATTGTATTACATTCTGTTCCTTAGCCTACCGTTGTATTTCAGTCCCCCATTACAATTACATACTCGTCTGCTTTTACATATTGTATTACATATTATATATCTTCGTATATTTTTTCGTTTTCATAATCCGCTGATCTAGTATGCATATAGACCTGCGCAAGTCGTGGGCATTTTTTGGTGTCTACCTTAACAACAATAATCCTTTCACTATGTTGGTCGTATTAGCTTACCAGCTGGCCTATTTCTTATTCATTGTTAAAACAACTCCTGCATTTCCCCAGTTTGATTTTGTGTTGATAATTCTGTAGTCGCCTGACCAAAATTCCTGCTCTTCTTGCCCACTTACTTCACTTATACCAACTACTTCTAACTTTAGCATATGCCTCTCCATTTGGGGGAATATTTTACCTCCGGAATATTTTACCAGGCAGGACGCCATCGTACAGAGAGAACTGCATGGCCTCGGAAGTTAGTACAGCTGTAGTTTCCGTTGCTTTCAGCCGTATAGCAGTATCAATACAGCTGAGCCATGTTAAGTATTATTACACGACCATATCAGTCAATCCAATTACCTAGACTGCCCCACTTACAATTTTCGAAATGTTGTTACCTCTCATTCGATGAACCATTCCTTAATCTGCTGTATCGACAGGTACCCATTCGATATGGTTGAACCAGAGGATTGGCTATCTGCTTCACTGGGACGCACACGCCTCCATACCGCGGCAAGGTCACATGATTCGTATGGGAGGTCCCATGGCATAGCATAAAAACCCAATGGTTTACGAGGCTCATTGAATCATACCCATACTAGCCTACCTTGTGAATAGAAGGAATGAAGGAAGGAACAAAGGAAGGAAGGAAGGAAGATTAACGACCAAAGAGTGAAGGAAGCAATTACATTTTGAAAATCCAAGTCGCAAGGAACTTATTGACGAAAGGGCAAATAGGCTTCAAGCTCGTAATTACTCTTAAGGCATTTATGCCCCTCAGGGAAGTTATATTCGCTGCTCGGAAGTCTTAGAAGTATCTACATGATAGAACATAAAGTTTTAAAAAAATCCCCACAATAAGACTTAAGTTGCTACGGCACGACCCTAACTATTAAATTCTAGGGGAACGAATATATCGTCCCTGAAGCCACTACAGTCTTCTACGGTTAAATAGTTCAGGAGGAGAATCCTACCTTACTTGTTGCCCCAGTTCGCCAGCTGCTGTAAGCTAGGTGAGAAACTTGTCAGTTGATCTTATAGTCCAGATAACCTTCAGAAGGCTACTGACCCTAGTTTCTTATAGGGATGAGCTGAGATATTATGTTTTGAATAAAGATCAGTAGGAGCAACCGCAGGAAGTGACCGAAGAGAAAGTTTTGCCAACCCTACCTATTATATTCCCTACTAAATGCAAGTAAATGAAAGTTACAACATAGGTTCCTAGGTGGTAACCTTAAAAGGGAAAGGACTATCTTCACGTAGGCTTCAGAACTTCATATTAACATGGAGTTCAGCGTATCTCCACAATATATCACAGTATGCATATGTTTAAAGTGCTGCCTAACTCTAGGGAGAGGTGCTCATAATGTCACAGTTATATTTTATTTTATTTTATTTTATTCTATTTTCCTTTTTAAATTACATCAAATTTCACTAGTTTACTGTAGCGTTTTTGGTGAAGCATACATTGTAGGACGGTAGAGGTATCACAATTGGAAAAACGACGGTTTTGAGGTTTTTAACTCATGTGACTTGCTTTAGTCGTGTCTTCTTATAGGAACACTACTGTATGTTTCCCAGGAATGAAGATAAGCTGTGTGATACTATCGTATGTGCCAGGAGAACCCAGCGATAAACAGTTCAAACTTATTCCGTCCACGACACTTCTTATCGTATTAGCTCTTACAATAGTTTATCACTAATGTCAGCAAATGAAAACTATTACTCTGCTAGGAATGTTTATCATATGTGGGGTTCAGAACTATTGTGGACCAAGTTCAACTTATCTTACTTGGAGAAATGAAGTTTACAATATTTTTAAATAAATAATTCCACTAATGTGATTATGTAAGTATAAGAATGGTAATAATATACAGTCGAAACCATTAATATAATATATACTTATATTTCTAATTTTAAAATATGTTAATTAAATGAAGGAATATCAGTTCATCAGCTTAGTGTTGGCAGCGTCCAAGTTTAGTATCTTCGCTCGGTCCTGGAAATAAGTTGGACAGACGCCTCAGGGTCTCATGTAGTTGTCGGGTCTCCATGTGGTCGTTTGCCGTTGACGCTCCATAGCTGCAGTCGCATAAGTGCGGCCAGTACCCAGTATTATGGAAAATAGTGGGTTGGGCCCCACAGTTTTCAGCCCTGAAGATTGTTTCCGTGGTTTCCTATTTTCGCACCAGACAAATGATGGGAATGTACTTTAATTAAGGCCACGTCCAGTTCCTTCCCACTCCTAGCCATATCCTATCACATCGTCGCCATAAAACCTATCTGTGTCGTTGCGACTTAAAACAACATAGACTATATATTGGCGACTGCTCCAGGTTCTGCACGTAGGATGTAGTCAAACCATGGCAGTAGTCTTTTTCATATTTCGTCTAGAATGGTGGCGATACCAAGCTGCTGTTTAAGAGAGCCATTTCGGAAGTGAATCAACAAATCTATTCACTTGCTCTTTGCAGAGATGTCAACTCTGGCATACGAAAATGAATTAATGGCTTGTTTCACTAAGGCTGAGAGTAGAACGGGTAACATTTATTCCAGGTAGATTAATATATAAAATGAGTAGACTAGGTTTGCTTTGGTCCTGGACCCATCATATGTGTTTGTGTAGGGGGAGTGAGTTGAATTAAGGGCATGCTAGAATATTCAGCTAGAGAAGTATATGCTACATACTTTACAGTATTTACAGAGAAAAGTAAAGAAACCTTAAATATTCCATTTGATTTGGAAATATCAAGATGAGGTTATTTTTTCCTAAATGTATGGTTTGTTTGGTTTAACAAATTCTCGTATTCATCAAGTGAAAAAACATGGGAATAAGTTTTTCAGTGCATCATATGCAAATACAGAATGAGATGCCATAAAATTACACACGCCTTGCGTTGATCCATTAATGAAGACCTTCTTATGAGAAACCGCTCTTATAAGTGATGAGTGGGGATAACAAGAGTGTATCCCTGTAAAGGGGTAGATCCCCTGATAGCGAGAGTAAGTATTATGATCTCATGGTAATTATAATGGGCTATTAACGGCGATCTCATTTGCGCTCCTAATATAATCTTAATTAATCCGCATTTCACCCCAGTCTCTGTAACGGTAACCAAACACAAATCTCACGAATAGTATTCAGTAGTATTCAAGTATTCAAAACGAATTTCTGAAATATTAGCGGGCAGAGAGACTTAAGTTTTACGCCATCCGCAGTTTGTCAATATTAAAAACAAAAATATCACAGGTACTTACCCAAAATTCATAAATTACTTCAATATCCTCAAGGAGCTTGCGCCACAGATGTTATTTCAAAGATTTGCATTTCTTGTAGTATATTATTTCTGTAATTTTAAAGTCGATGTTCCACTCTCTATACACCACGGAAATTAAGTCGACCAAGAAATAACCTGTTAATTTAAACGGCAAAATATGAACTTTGTAATAAATCCCAAGTTAAAAGAACAATGAGACTATACAAATGTATTTATCCGTAATTTAAATGGTTCGTGGTGTGGGTTACTGTAGTCAATTCCTAGTTCGTAAACCTTGGGCATTGCCTGAATAGTCCTGAGCGTCGGGATACTAGTTAACATGGAATGGGAGTGGGCATACCGGAGTCATAGCCCTCCTTGTCCTCAGGTGGCTAGGACTATACAATTCACTGGTGGTCCCTACTCGTTAGACGAGACGTACTCACTGAGACTATGTGCAAGTAGGGTAGCATCGTGCTTCAAATAATTTTTACCGAGCACAATCAGAGCGTTTTAACCAAGCCTCGGACCTATGAGAGTAACAGAGTCTCTCTAACATTTGACAGGCAAGGTACGCCTTGGAAACTACATGGCGAACGAAATGGAATTCGATGGAGAGCCAACTATATTAATGGGGTTTATTTAAGAAAGAAGGTAGAACTGGCTGAGTCAGCAAAGAGGATGCACCTGAACGTATTAGGAGTTATAAAGTTATAAAGCTACAAAAACGCTTCATATTCGGGTAAGGTGAGATAATGAGAAAGAGATATGATATTATAAAATGTACTTGACAGTTGATAAAACTGGAGGACAGAGTGTGAGGTAGGACAGTTCATCAGTAAGACCATTACACGCAGAGGAGTTTCTGTTAGGCATGTAAATGAGTGAATGCTGCGGGTAGATTTGGCAGTAGGAGGAATTTCGACGATCGTTGTCTCATTGTATACACCAAGTGAGATTGCAGATGAGGATGAAGCGTAGTGTGATGTCGTATTCAGGGTCAACAGCAAGGATAGGAGAGTGATGATGGGCGATTTCAATGCGGAAGTTGCAAATAGAACGGGAGGATATGTGAAGATAATTGGTAAATATGGAGAAGTTATGCGAGATGATAGGAATGGAAAGCGTTTGTTGGACTTCTGTGCTAGTATGAGATTAGCGGTTACGATAATATTCTCTAAGAATACACACGGGAGGCTTAGGACATAACTATATCATAACCGTTTACGGCATGGATTGTTTTTCATTTTCGTTTGATGAAGAAAATTTCAAGTTTTAATGTTCAACTTACGTTCAGTGTTTTCATCTACCAGCAATTCCTAATTGGGGCTAATAGCTTAACACTCGTACGTGATGTGGATTGCCATAATGGGGTATATATACGATTTTTCACGATTTTACGCTAAGCTTTTAACATTCAAAGATCGAACATTACTGGCTCCTGGCCGTGGGTACGTATTGCAAGGCGCAAGTATTCTTGCACGAATGAGGTTGAGCCAGAGGTACTCCTGAAGCCTGTGGTAATGTGATGGTGAGGGTCCACGTAAAATAAACGGTGGTTGGTACGCGTGGATATTGACGTGGTGGAAGGGTTGTATTGCTGTTTTGTCATCTATATATATAAAATTGGATGTTGGTATATTTGAAGTTAATAGACTCAAAAACTACTGGACCGATTTCGCCAAAAGTTTCACAGCCTGTTCTTATTACTTTTGAAAGGGATTATGAAGTGGTTTGAACGAAATCCGATAGGTAGTTTTTATGATGAGTAATTTTAGGTAATTTTATTTAATTGCAAAGCCGCACCATGATTGACCAAGATTGAATCGACTTGATGGACAGATTGTCGCTAGGCGACAGCACCTTACGCTATGTCGTGTAGTTTGGTAATAAATGCTGCATACAGGAGGATCGGAACATTCTGCCATGTTTTATAAAGTACCTTTCCTGATAGGAGATTCATTCTTATACCTGTTATTTGGAAACAGCAATCCAACATGCCGTGATCGAGATATACTTTCAAGTCATATGAACAACTTTGATAGGTTTGCCCAGTTTGAAAAATGTAGCTGTGTATTAGATGCGTAAAATAAATAAGGAACTGGAAAAAATAAAGAATATCAACAGTAGAACGACACGAGTTATCACCCACTCCTAATGAAGAGTAACTGGGGGTTCCCAACAAACAAAGGCGAGTCTATATAATCCATCTAGCCTATATATAAATTGTAACGGTTCAAATCCCGTTACAAGGTGATATCTGTATTTTTATTATTATTTCATATGTGACATAATTATTATTATTATTATTATTATTATTATTATTATTATTATTATTATTATTATTATTATTTCCATAGTATCATTATTTTATTTGTGAGATTACTATTATTGTAATATAATTATTATTCAATTCGATTGTGCAATGTTTGTCGCTTGCGTAATTGTAGTTAACTGTATGCATATATACGTGTGTGTAGATTAACACTAAAGACATGTACAGTAAAGAGTTGTAGTATGTCAAATGTGGATATGACATTGCTACATTGTGCAATACTGCTGGCGTTTCTCCCAAGTATTGCAACGTCATGGCTACGTCATCGTGAGCATTTAGCGATGCGCTCACGGTCTTGGAGTATCCCTGGCCGCTCCGGGCTCTTTCACCATTGTACGTAATACTTGTCGCGAGGTGGGAGTAAATTATTGTTATTTCTGGAGGTTACGTAGGTGCGTCAACCTAACGTCTATAAAAGGTGACTGCATCTTGTAGCGTTAGTCATTATTCTACTGGAAGGAGAGGCACAGTTGGCCATTAAGTGAACGAGATGCAGAGGCCTCAGTCGGTCATTAAGTCTACGGGAAGGAGAGGACTCAGTGATTCATTACTCATTGGTGGTAGTCCGGTGTGAGGTGTGGCAGAGAGCGGTTCGCTGTACTCTGCCTTCCTTGCGTGTGAAGTTGGTGCGTTAATATTTTTCAGTATAGTACAGTAAAGTGACAATGGCAACTAATAGCATTAGGAGAAATTCAATAAAATGTGCATTTACCGACAAGACAAATAAACCGGGGCCCGCAGAAATTCATGAGTGGAATCAGCAAACCCTAAAACTTACCGTGGATCAACTGGAAGCCATTCAACTCGATAATCTGGAAACCGCTGTTTACATTAAGCTAACCAGCAAACTACTGATGGAGAAGATATTACTAACTACAAACGGAAAATCACAGGTACGAAAATTTAATGGTTCATTCTCTGATGTTGTTATTACATGTGCAGATGTTGGTAGTAAATTGGTCCGAATAATGAACCTACCAATAGAAATGCCGAACGAGAAAATAATGTAATTTTTTAACAAGTATGGGAAAGTCAGGGAAATTAGAAATGAAAGATGGTCTTCAACTTATCTATAACATTTACAGTGGTATCAGAGCTATGCGAATGGAACATGAAACTGCCATACCACCCATCGTGGCCATAGATGGATATAAAGCGCAGGTAATGTATGAAGGGCAACCTAAATCTTGCTTTTACTGCAACGCTACGGATAACTTTAGACAAGATTGCCCCATACGGCGAGGTGGGAACGACAACAAAACAGGGCCAAGGTTACTCAGTGATATCTTTGCGGAAAGGGAACACACACTGATTCACCCGCTGTGTTAGAGATGGATACTATACCCACAAGCATACCTCACACGGACAAACCTGCCCCGGTAAAAACACAGGATGACGACCAACACGCAGTTGATGAGTTACTTACTCACTCCAATGTCTTATCGCCAAAACAAGTCAGCCAGGCAGCCTTACCGGACGACATATCCACATCGCAACAAATACAGCCATCAGCACAAGACGAAAAAGAGCAACAGCAAACATCCGATAGTAGTCAACACAAGAATGAAGGTCATGTCGAAACAGAACTTTCTCTCATACACAACCACGAACAGGAAATTGTAAACACACTTGTCAACACTGAAGCGGAGTATACAATAAATGCTAGGACACTAGAGAAACCATGAGAGAGGGACATAGGTATCCAACCACAGAACAAGAGCGTTATTCTAGACACTACGACTAATAGCATGCAATGGGCTGATGAGATCGAAGCGGAAACCTCGAATCTTATGGACATAGAAGAGACGAGCTCAGGAAATCAAGGCAACTTGAAGACAAACGGAACATCAACCCAAGAATTTGCACTTTCGAAAAGCAAAACAAACGTAAAAACACATAGACCCTCGAGGGAGAAAACACAGAAGTCATACAACAGCAGAGACCAGCGGCTACATGGGAGTAGAGTAGGAGATAGACGATAGAGTCCCTCCCCCATCCCCGTTGAATTTATTAGGAGAAGAAACATGTATATTTTCACGATTATGCTCTTAACATACACACTGATGACACTAAACATAAATTGTATACAAACTGCAAGTAAACAGTCGCTCCTTAAACAGATTATTCGTGACCAGGACGTGGATATCGTTATGTTGCAAGAAGTGGCAACCGAAGATCTTGCTCCCATTCCTGGATACGATAAAATTATTAATGTTAACGAACACAAACGCGGTACAGCCATATACATTAAGGACAATATACCATACTCGGACACAGCGCTCCTGCCAAATTCTCGAGGTATCAGCATACGTCTTCGGGACTTACTAATTGTAAACATCTATGCCCCATCCGGCTCACAAGCAAGGACGCAGAGACGGCCGTTCCATACCACAGACATCCTTTCACTTATTTACAGACATAGAGACAATATGACCCTTGGAGGTGATTTTAACGCAGTATTATCACCCAAAGACCAAATAGGACAGTTCCAGGGATGTCCCGCGCTATCTAATTTAATAAGAGGGCTACGTCTAAAAGATACATGGGAAGTGAAGCAACAGAGGTCAGCTGGATATACGTATTATTACCAAGGTGGCGCTCCTCGTCTAGATGGAATATATGTCAGCGGGTGACTGAAAGAACACGTGAGGGAAACAGATGTCTGCCCAGTGGAATTTTCAAACCATTGTGCGTTTATCTGTAAGATCCGACCACCTGAGTGGGGACCAAGACGAGGAATTTGGAGGTTAAATGAATCTATTTTGAAGAACATGGACTTAAAAGATTTTTCGCTGAATGGCAAAAATGGAAAGCATACATAGAGATACTCTTGATTTGCAGCTTTCATATGCTAAACCTAGCACAATCTGGATATTGAAGTCATACAGTGCTGAAAGGAGAAGGCACTTAAACCACACGACAGAATTCTATTATAAATGCTTAAGACAGCTCTATAAGGAGGATCCTACCAACCCTGATACCTATCGAAGAATAAAGAAAACAAGAGCGCAGCTACTAACGATTCAGCGACGAGAAATGTAAGGTTTGAAAATTCAAGCACAAAATCGTCAAGTTCTAGGCAACGAGTCTCCTTCCAGTTACCACCTTATAAGAATTTGCAGGAAAGGACATCAAAAGTACATCCATGACATCGGAACAACTAATGGACAAATAACGAATAGCCCCGAAATAATAAAAGAAATGGCGGAAAGTTTTTTTCAGTCCTTGTATAACGAAGAGCCGCCCACCATCACAAATCACCAACACCCTTTCCTTGATGGTATAAGAGGAAGGATTCAGCATAGGGAACATGACAGTTTGACCCAAGACATCACCTTAGCAGAAATCCAGCAGGCAATATTGCAAAGCGCACCAAATAAATCTCCTGGTCCCTATGATCTAGAAAGAGCTTTTTACATGACATACTGGTCCATCATTAGCGACGAACTTGTTGCAGCAATGAATGATGCCTGTAATCCAGAAAGGAACATTGACAAGATGAAAGAAGGCCTTGTGGTCCTCCTTCCCAGGATGACAAATCCAACCAAGTTATCTGACTTTCGGCCCATAACGCTCTTAAATTTTGACTATAAGCTATTAACTAAATGTGTGAAGAAGAGACTAACTGCGTTTATGGAGGAAGCCACATCCGAACACCAGTCTGGTGCGATACCAGGAAGATGTGTAATGAATTCTCTATGTGTCATTCGGGATGTTATAAGCGAGTCATTGGTCAACAATAAAAAGAAACTGCTAATATCACTAGATTTTGACCACGCATTTGACAGGGTAAACCACAAATATATAATTGAAACACTCAATGCCCTTGGCTTTGACACTCGATTCACGACTCTCGTGGGCAAAATTCTTAATGGAGGCTCTTCAAAGATTAACATAAATGGTTATTTAACAAGGCCAATCCACATCCACAGAGGAGTACGGCAACGGTGTTCGCTGTCTATGTTGTTCTTCGTTCAATCCGTAGAACCCCTTCTTAGCAATCTACAGCAAACTTTCAGTCCTAGCAATTTGGATATTGTCGCATACGCAGATGACGTTACTTTAATATTCGATCAAACCATTGATATCCAGCATTTGTTCAAGGTAATCGAGGATTATGGGAGATATTTCGGGGATCAGCTGAACCCAAGGAAGACAAAGGCGATGTGGATTGGGAAACTGGGCCGAGTCCAATGGGCACTTCCAGAGTGTGTAACATTAACACAAGAAATTAAAATTCTGGGAATAGCCTGCTTTAACAGTGTGCACAAGATGACCAAAAAGAACTGGGCCGATGCTTTGCATTCAGTCAGGGGTATATTGCAACAGGTTAGGTATCGATCTTTCTACTTGCAACAAAGAATAATGCATGTGAATATGTACTGCTTAAGCAAAATATGGTATCTGAGCCAAATTCTTCCCATGAAACGGATGATTGGTAAACGTCTAATTTCGGTTGCTGGTTGGTTCATTTGGCAAGGATCATTAATACGACTTGCCAGAAGTACACTCACCTTACCTAAATCTCAGGGTGGGCTGGGACTAATTGACGTCAAAGAGAAAGCAAAAACATTGTTTCTAACAAGACACTTAAAGCTCTTTCACAAAGCAGGGGATCATAAATCGAAGAACTTCCTCATGAGATGGTGCAGTCTTCCACAATGCATTAACCCACCAGCTTATTATGTCATCCATCATCATGCACCTCACTTAAGATATCTGAGAGTCGAGCTAAGTTATATGCCAAAAGACGTCGTCACATCTCCCGATGTCTCAACGAAAAAGGTTTATCGCTGTATACTGTCTCAACAGTATTTAGCCCCCCACACATAACGAAAGCAGCTATGGTAATCAACTGGAATAGAGTATGGAGGAATATCTCACATCGCATCCTTCCAGACGCAGTAAAAGCAAGCTGGTATAAAGTAATCCATGACATTATACCGACAAACAGCAGACTTCATCACATTCATATGCTGGAGACGGACTTGTGCAACTTCTGTCAACATACAGATACCACCCAACACCGACTTACAACTTGTACGCAGATTCGACTGACATGGAATAAATTTAAACAGACGCTAAAGTGTATCATCGGACGTCCGAATACATACATCGCACCTGAATGGCTGATCCGCCCTGTATTTAGCTTACAGCCACCGCAACTGAACAGTACCGTCGTGTTACTGTTAGGTTGTTACGTCGACTGTGTGCTGAAATCTTCTGAGCCTTACAGTGCCCTCGAAGGAGTGTCCGAGATAAGTGACTATGTTTTAATGTGCATTCAATATCCGCAAAGGAAGCGATGGTTGGGAGAATATGTAGAGCAGCTAAGTGGTGTTCTGTAAGTGTGAAGTGCTGGAAGTGCCAAGAGTAAATTAAAAAAAAATTTAGAAACGAACTAAGATATACTGTATAAAAATGTGATATACGTTTGTGTGATTCATTCGTTTGTTACTTGATAGTTCTTGTCAAATACAGATGTGCATTATTGTGATTTTAAAAAAAAGGTAACTGAAAGAATGAGGCTACAGTTGGTCAGTCTCTTAGTTGAAGATACGGACGGGAAGGCTTACCACGAAGTCAAAGAAAGATAGACTTACCAAATGGTCATATGATGTGGAAAAGAAGCAGTCACATGGATACATCACCAAATTAGGCGTGACACATCTACAGTAAACACCAGATCTAAGGAATACGTCGTAATTACACTCAAAGTGTTGAAGGTACAGTCATGTGAACCAGTGAGGGCTATATTTCGTATAAATTGTTAAATGTCCGGTCAAGAAGAATTAAAATTCATGCCTAGTTTCTTTCAGTTGCAATGTCATAATTTCTTATTCACGTCTGTTTTATCGCAGCAAGACTTACTATTTTTATATACCCAATTTAAAGAATATATTTTGTTCTATCAAATGAATTCATAGTATTATTTCAATGACAGAATTAGCTAACCTCAAATTAAATGGGGAAACCGAACGGCAATCTCCTTTTCCCAGAACTTAAATGGTATGTTGTCACAAGGAAGCTTATTACCCCACACCCTTTTAGTATTAAATATTCACAAAATGTTATTGTACGTAGGTATGTATTGAGGGGGATGAGATATAAAAATAATGAAAAATAGTGCCGAATCCCTACATTTCGGGAATCCATATTTTTCGGGGTCACTGAGATGAATAGTGGCCGGCCCCCGTGGTGTAGGGGTGGCGTGCCTGCCTCTCGCCCGGAAGCCCAGAGTTCGATTCCCGGTCAGGTCAGGGATTTTTCTCTCGACCTGAGGGCTGGTTCGAGGTCCACCCAGCCTACGTGATTTCAGTTGAGGAGCTATCTGACGGTGAGATGGCGGCCCCGGTCTCGAAAGCCCAGATTAACGACCGAGAGGATACGTCGTGCTGACTACAGGGCCCCTCGTAATCTGCAGGCCTTCGAGCTGAGCAGCGGTCGCTGGGCTGGCCAGAGCCCTTTCAAGGGCGTTAAGTGCTGTGGGGTTTGTGTTTGGTTTGAGATGAATAGTGACACTCTGGATTGTTTTTTTTACGGGTTACCCGTAGACCAGCATAGTTGAAAGAAAGTGCCAGGGTGAATGGGTCTAACTAAAAATTCATGAATTGATTAAAACTTTAACAAAGGTTATATTTCTTTAGGATTTCAGAAATCAACAACAGAACTTTAACATCTTTTAACTTAGTGAGATAACAATGACATATCAGGTACCATGACAAAGTTTAGACAAAGCAAAGAAATCCAAAATTTAGTGACTGTTTAGTAATCAGGGATTCCAGCCCCTCGCTTCACAATTATTGAGCACTCAGCTCAAGATTTACAAGGACACAGAATTACACAAGGGCAGAAATCCCACAATACAATGGAGCACTAGCTCCGTAATTTACAAACTCAAGCCTCCTAGAGGCACTTTTACAGCAGTTGAAAAAGAGCTACCGTGCTCTCCGTTTTCCAAGCCTCTCCAAGGCGATATCAGAACATACAATCCCTTGTCATCAAGGCGCGACTTACAATTTGCAACAGGGGTATCTAGTACCCAACCTATTGGGCCGTAGCGGAAAAGAACAGGTTAAGTAAATGGCCCGAAACACAAATGAAAGGAGGTGAATACTTCGACAAGGATTTTCTTTAGGCTTCTCTCTCGAAGTATGTTTTTAAGCTAGAAGCATAATATATTCCCTCGGTGGTTCCATGATGTGTGTTCTTGCTTAAGCTCTGCATCTCCATACTATGGAATAGGGACGTTTTTTATAAGTGGAAGTATCCTTGACATCCAAGTTCAACAAACATAAGTAGTATAATAGGACAGTTCGGCGGCCTCCTCCTCCCGCGGCGCGGGAAATTTGAATTCTGGCGGGAAATTTGAATTTTAGCGGGATATTTGAATTTTGGCGGGAGATTTGAATTTGTAAACAAAGCCTCGTGCTTTTTGACAGCTGTCATCGACAACAACGCATCGCTAACCTCACTGCTGCCATCTTGACGGGCCTAAACCTCAGTAGTGCCAACTTAACCTAACTAGCGTGAGGTAAACAAAGCCACGTGTTTTTTGACAGCCACGTGGTTTTTGACAGACAACAACGCATCGCTAACCTCAGTACTGCCATCTTGACGGGCCTAAACCTCAGTAGTGCCAACTTAACCTCACTAGCGCGAGGTAAACAAAGCCACGTGCTTTTTGACAGCCAAGTGCTTTTTTGACAGCTGTCACTTAACTTAACTAGTGCGAGGTAAACAAAGCCACGTGTTTTTTGACAGCCACGTGCTTTTTGACAGACAACAACGCATCGCTATCCTTAGTACTGCCATCTTGACGGGCCTAAACCTTAGTGGTACCAACTTAACCTAACTAGCGCGTGGTAAACAAAGCCACGTGCTTTTTGACAGCCACGTGCTTTTTTGACAGCTGTCATCCGCCATCTTTAAACACTGTGCTGCCCTCTTTAGATGTAAAATTCGTCACCTGTCATCGGCAGTGCTGCCATCTTGGCGGGCCTAAACCTTAGTGCTACCAACTTAACCTCACTAGCGTGAGATAAACAAATCCACGTGCAGCTGTCATCCGCCATCTTTAATCACCGTGCTGCCCTCTTTGTGGTGGCGGATAATTTGAAAAATGCTTTTTGATAGCAGCCATCTTTGAGCACCGTGCTGCGTTCTATGTGGTGGCGGTAAATTCCACGTGCTTAACAAACCTATATGCTTTTCTGACAGCTGTCATCCGCCATCTTTAATCACAGTGCTGCCCGGTGGCGGCAAATTCCACGTGCTCTTGTTTGGAAACAAAGCCATGTGCAGCTGTCATCCGCCATCTTTATTCACCGTGCTGCCCTCTTTAGCTACTTACCTTTGACAGCTGTCATCCGCCATCTTAAATCCAGAGAGAACAGTGCTGCCCGGTGGCGGCAAATTCCACGTGCTTTACAAACCTATATGCTTTTCTGACAGCTGTCATACGCCATCTTTAATCACCGTGCTGCCCTATTTAGCTACTTACCTTTGACAGCTGTCATCCGCCATCTTTAATCCAGAGAGAACAGTGCTGCCCGGTGGCGGCAAATTCCACGTGCTCTTGTTTGGAAACAAAGCTATGTGCTTTTTTGACAAAAAATTCTGCTCTCGAGATACTTACCGAACTAGACGATACTATACTTACAAATCTGCTCATCACCTTCTTTCTTCTATGAGTAATAAACAAAAACTCTATCTTGCAAATAAGGAGCGGGAGGAAGGTAATACCTAACCTAAAATAAAAGAATATGCCAATTCTACATTATTTATTTACATCTTGTATGTACAAGTTTTATCTTGAATCATTTTACCCTAGTGATGTCTGCGTACTTCTCGATGCAATTCTTGAATTTACAAGTTTAAACTTGCCGTACTACTCTCTCAGCGTACCTCTCCCCTACAATATGTACAGTGAATTGTGATGTAAGGCAGCGTAACGTAAGTACACACCTCTAGCATAATGTTTATGTAAAGTAGTACCTATCAATACTACTATGCCCCCAGGCTAGCGTGTTGGTAGAATTTGGAATGACAAACCGCTTACAATCATCGCTATTAAGGGCTACCTTGCTAATTAAATGAGTGTACAACTGGTGCTTCTTGCTTCTAATGACAGACATTTGCTTATGCAAAACAGATGGATTACTTTTAATGCAATTGTTATAGTTTTCAAAACTTAGCTGATTCTGAACGACATTCTTTTTAACCCCCTTCAATCTCTTTATTTGTAATTCATTTAAGAGTTTTATGCAATATGACTTGGATTTAGTACCTACAAATGAATCGATAATATTCCCAGCACATTCATCTTTCATTTTACCTAGAACCTTTTTGTTCAATAGCGGTAGATGATATTGATTATTTGCAGGATAGTTACTTGTATCAAACCTACCCAAGTCCGGCTTTATATCATTGTAATAGTCATCAGTTTTGATTTGATAAATAAACGAATCGGTATCTGTGTAGAGCAATTGCGCATTATGCGCGTACTTCTTCATCATATAATCGTAATGGAATTCATACATGAGTGTTTTAGCCAATTCAAGTACTGCAAAGCCGACGTAGGTAGGTTTGTCATACTTAACCTTAACACGATTCATCTGTATAATAACTAAATTCTCATGTATGTTGGTGCAGCTGTGGAAATTTGGTTTACTTATTAAATAGTTAGCACCATACCTTTTCTTAATATTATCCCAGTTTGTAATGAATTTTACATCAACGCGTTTGTCAACATTTTCCATAGTCTTACCAAACACACTGTTATTCATGAGCTTGTAGAAATCTTTTTCAAACTCGTTAACCGCATTCGTTCTTAAATTATTGTTCAGATCGATATATGGCTTTAGCCACGGTGACTGATTAAATTCTAGTACGCGATGAATTTTGGATAACTTCAAACCATGCTGCAAACACTGTTTTAAATTTCGGTAATGAATGATATACTTAGATTTATCGCACAAATTAGCAATGAGCATTTTCGTCGTTGATGCGATGTACGGGGGCTTCATATTTTCAGGGCAGAACGGTAGGTCATTATGAGAAGTGTGTAACTCTTTAGGATACTGTAAGTCAACTTCGAGGAAATAACCTTTATCAGCTTCATCGCCTAGGGCGTGCAGCTCTAAAGCATCAATTTCGCACTGCGTCAGCCAGCGGAAACCACTCACCGGTAGATGCTGACTCATCGCCCACCCATACTGATTATTAGCATCGAGGTAAACGATATACCGAGATTCCTGACTAGAATCGAAACTCGGCATGTAGTTATTATTCGCCTTCGAATACCGCCCGCTGCACTGACTTAGACCACCTCGAATAGATGATTTTATAAAGTGCACCATATCAATATCAGTTAGCAGTTCCAAATTCACGTGCGTGTGTTTTAACATCGCGTCCCAACTTAACCCAGGCGCAGTAAAATACTGGCATGGGTCAAGGCTGTAGGTTTTCATGCAAACACAGCGAAAATTTTCAAAAACATCAGCTAACAAAAGTACATCTGTCTTTAAATATAAATCGGAGTATTCACCCAGCGTTTGAATGTGGAACTGCTCCCAGATATGTTGTGCATGTAAATAGTCATCATCACTAATATCTGCTGAATTCAGCGAGCTGTAAAAGGATTGTTTCGATGGTAAGGCACGTTCTTCGAGGCGTTCTAAGCAGTCGAGATATTCATAACAAAAAACACCCTTACGCCGAAGTAAATTAAACTGCGCTTCTTCGGGAAAAACGCGTCGAATTTCCGTAAATTGTTCAGGTTGTAAATGACTAGAAAGTTTATCGAGGCTACTCGCCATAAAGCGAAACGAGTCAAGGAATCTTAGTTTTATAGAATGCTCAGCATCTACTTTTACAGACTTTGCAAACGCAATGTACCGATCTTTATTCTGAGGGATTATATCTACTTTTACATCTGAAGCTCCAAATTGTGAAATGATGAAATGAGAGTCGTAACCAGATAAGTTATGAAAAATTACAGGGATAAATTTAGGAACTCTATACTTAAGATTACAGCTATAATGAGCGGCACATCTGTAGAAACCAGTTAAATGATCATGATCAAAAACTTTAGGGTCATTTTCGGAAAATTCCCCATCACAAATGCTACACTTTGTAGCACGTTCATGATCATTTAACTGAATTTCGGTGAGTGGCTTCATAGGAATATTACTATTCAGAATACGACCGAGACGAACTGCATCACTTTCAAGTCTTTCTAAAAATACTTTAGCAGCATCATGTCCTCGATACAGCTCTAACTTGTTAAGCGTACTATCGTAACTACACTTGATGTAATACGCGAAGCTATACGGGACATGCATGTGCGTAGTATTAGTGAAAGAGTTGTCAGGATTAGGTGAGCATGTGTTGCATGGCGTGAGGATGGCTTCAAAGTCTGCACAAATTACGAACGGTACCCACATCTGCTTGTGAAAATTTGTAGATTTTAAAACATTATTGCCTGTAGTAGGTATCTCTGTACGTACATGATTGCAGTCATTCTTGGAGTGCTTCGTTAACTGATCTTCAGTTTTAAAATACTGCAAGCATCCATCACATAACCACTTTTTACCATCATGTTTTGACAACTGACTGCCAACAAGTCTACTCAGATTTTTAATCCAGCAAAAGTGGCTATTCTCACTGTTTTCAATATAGAGTAAATTAACATGTGTACTCTTCTTATGACATGTATAATACAGAGGACCTACTACAGACTTTTTCTCTACACCATACACATTAATACTAATATTATTTAGTTCCTCAAAGCGCTTAATATCTTTTAACTGCACAGGAAATTCTATACTATCGAAATTTAGCTGCGTTGAATAGTGTGGATAGGATGATGTTCTCTTAGCTACGCCTGATTTCGCAGGATTTAAAGCTGACATCACCGCCCATGCAAAACATGCTTCGTCATTGTTTTGGATGTTTACAACAGCTTCTTTTCGCTGAATCCATGTCGGCAGCTCGATGTACGATGAACCTCGCATGGGATTGTACTTATTGATGTTAACTTCTAGATACATTATTTCAACTAAAGCCCACCCTGATTCCTTTTCCTGAAATTCCTCGCTCTTAGTTGAAATAATGTTAGAGACATCCCTAAGTACATCACCAAAATTAGTCGACTGACTTATGACAAAGTTCTTCGTATTAAATGATTTAATGTCCGTTATTTCGGATTCATCCGTGCTTTTAATGTACAATGCGAAAAGTTCAAAATTAACTTTAAATAAATTATGATTGGACAAAGATTTAGCAAGAAGCTGTTGTACATCCGGTTGAACGCAATTTAAAAAGTTTGAAGTGCTTTGAAACTTTTGACTGTTGCGAATTCGGTAACTAGCAATCCTACTTTTAAATGCTGTATTAATTTCCTCGGTGTTTGCGTTACTACCACTTCTACACGCATTATGTTTATGCGCATCACTCCGTAAGTGTCCCTGAAAATGCGAAGATGGTACATCAGTGTTACAGTGCTCGCAGTGAATAGTTTGAAGTTCATTTTTCCTAGGTTTTTTACTACTAGTACTTTCTACAGCTACATCAGTAGCTGCACGCTTTTTCCCTACTACTACCTGAGGGCAAGTAGATATTTGATGTACCTCTGCTAAGTGAGCCTCGTATCGCTCTACGTTAGCGAAATACACACTACAAACTTTACATAAAGCAGATGTTATGCTAGGGTATTTTGATTTCATATGGCGCATGAAGTTATCTCGCCTTGTAAACATTACATTACATTCCTCGCAGCAGGGGAACATCTGAAAAGAGAACGACCGATAGAGATTAGGCGAAAGTTACGGAAGAAACCAAGTTTCAACGTATAGAGGTCGGACATGGCTGTGAGTTTTAAATTATAAGATTAACCTCGTCTATAGCATGAGGATTGAAGAGAACGACTATTTATGAATAGACTAAAGTTACGAGGTTTTAGAAGAAACCAAGTTTCAGCCTGTTGAGGTCAGACATAGCTATGTGTGTTTGAAATTATAAGATTAACCTAGCCTATAGCATGAGGATTGAAGAGAACGACTAATTATGATTAGCTTAAAGTTAAGATGTTCGGAAGAAACCAAGTTTCAGCCTGTTGAGGGCAGACATAGCTATGTGTGCGTGTTTGAAATTATAAAATTAACCTCGTCTATAGCATGAGGATTGAAGAGAACGACTATTTATCAATAGACTAAAGTTACGATGTTTTAGAAGAAACCAAGTTTCAGCCTGCTGAGGTCAGACATAGCTATGTGCGTGTTTGAAATTATAAATTTAATCTCGTCTATAGCATGAGGATTAAAGAAAATGACTCTTTATCAATAGACTAAAGTTACAATGTTCGGAAGAAACCAAGTTTCAACGAATAGAGGTCGGACATTGCTGTGAGTTTGAAATTATAAGATTAACCTTTTCTATGACATGCAGATTAAAGAAAATAACTATTTATCAATAGACTAAAGTTACGATGTTTTAGAAGAAACCAAGTTTCAGCCTGCTGAGGTCAGACATTGCTGTAAATTTGAAATTATAAAATTAACCTCGTCTATAGTATGAGGATTGAAGAGAAAAACTATTTATGATTAGCTTAAAGTTACGATGTTCGGAAGAAACCAAGTTTCGGCCTGTTGAGGACAGACATAGCTATGTGTGTGTTTGAAATTATAAAATTAACCTCGTCTATAGCATGAGGATTGAATAGAACGACTATTTATCAATAGACTAAAGTTACGATGTTTTAGAAGAAACCAAGTTTCAGCATGCTGAGGTCAGACATAGCTATGTGCATGTTTGAAATTATAAAATTAACCTCGTCTATAGCATGAGGATTGAAGAGAACGACTACTTATCAATAGACTAAAGTTACGATGTTTTAGAAGAAACCAAGTTTTAGCCTGCTGACGTCAGACATAGCTATGTGCGTGTTTGAAATTATAAATTTAACCTCTTCTATAGCATGAGGATTGAAGAGAACAACTATTTATCAATAGACTAAAGTTGCAATGTTCGGAAGAAACCAAGTTTCAGCCTGCTGAGGTCAGACATTGCTGTGAGTTTGAAATTATAAGATTAACCTCTTCTATGACATGCAGATTAAAGAAAATAACTATTTGTCAATAGACTAAAGTTACGATGTTTTAGAAGAAACCAAGTTTCAGCCTGCTGAGGTCGGACATAGCTATGTGAGTGTTTGAAATTATAAAATTAACCTCTCTATAGCATGAGGATTGAAGTGAACGACTAAAGTTACGATGTTTTAGAAGAAACCAAGTTTCAGCCTGCTGAGGTCAGACATAGCTATGTGCGTGTTTGAAATTATAACTTTAACCTCTTCTATAGCATGAGGATTGAAGAGAACAGCTATTTATCAATAGACTAATGTTGCAATGTTCGGAAGAAACCAAGTTTCAACCTACTGAGGTCGGACATTGCTGTGAGTTTGAAATTATAAGATTAACCTCTTCTATGACATGCAGATTAAAGAAAATAACTATTTGTCAATAGACTAAAGTTACGATATTTTAGAAGAAACCAAGTTTCAGCATGCTGAGGTCAGACATAGCTATGTGCGTGTTTGAGATTATAAATTTAACCTCGTCTATAGCATGAGGATTAAAGCAAATGACTATTTATCAATAGACTAAAGTTACGATGTTTTAGAAGAAACCAAGTTTCAACGAATAGAGGTCAGACATAGCTATGTGCGTGTTTGAAATTATAAATTTAACCTCGTCTATAGCATGAGGATTGAAGAGAACGACTATTTATCAATAGACTAAAGTTACGATGTTTTAGAAGAAACCAAGTTTCAACGAATAGAGGTCAGACATACCTTAAAATCTTCGCGCTGCGAACTGTTACTCGGGTGAATAAAATGCGTGCGTTCAAGCCTGAAACTCGAATGATAATATTCTGGTCGTACCTAAAAGAAAAGAACAAACATATATGAATGTAGTGTAGGGTGTATCAGCTAGCCTAGTTATCTTTACAACTCAAAGTTCGAAAACATACCTTAAAAATGAATGTGCTGCAGACTGTTACTCGGAAAATAAAATGCGTACGTTCAAGCCTGAAACTCGAATGATAATATTCTGGTCGAATCTAAAAAGAAAAGAACAAACATATATGAATGTAGTGTAGGGTGTATCAGCTAGCCTAGTTATCTTTACAACTCAAAGTTCGAAAACATACCTTTAAAAAAATGCACGTGCTGCAGACTGTTACTCGGATGAATAAAATGCGTACTTTCGAACGGTACCTAAAAAGAACAAACATATATGAATGTAGATGTCTAGCGTAGAAGTTGCTTTGCAAAAAGTAACTAACAGTTCTACCTTACCTTAAGATAAAGCCTGAAGAATAATATTCACAGCAGACAGTACTTAGACGGGAGATGTGTGCGTGATAAACGCATACAGAGAACTGTGAGCACTTCACGCAGACTGCAGCGAGTAAATATGCTGCTTGTTACCAAGCGGATGTGAAAATCGCTGACATCTGCAGTACAGTCGGAATGAAGTGTTTATGCAACAAGAGCTCTCCTGAAGTCCCGCAGGCTGATGTATTTAAGCCGGAATCGAACCTCCTGTTGATGCCGAGGTGTCAGAATTTAAGAGTTCTGCAGCGGATCGAGCCTTGGAAAGTTAGCGCGCGATCCTCGACTTAAACGGGAGGGTACTAAGCTACATCCGCTGTATTCCTTACCTGTAGGCACTTAAAGGTATTGAGCTAAAACTACATTTAGCTAGATCACGTTATGACGATCGCGAAGGCTCCTCGCCTAGCATTTGCTATTTTTTACGGCTTCTAGTTCGAACCCGCTATCTTCCGAAGTAGCGAGAATGATTAAAGTGTGTTGAGGGTGATTCATTTGTCGGATGGAGGCGTTAAGCTATGTGCAGGCTTCTTCGGTAGCAGTAGGCTATGTGCCGGTACCGGGACATCTAGTTATCGATTTAAAATCCTAGTCAGGATGGGTAACCGGCCGTAAAACTATGGTGTATGATCTAAGAGGCGGGGTGTGCAAAAAAGCCAGCATTAAGTAAGGGCTGTTGATGGGGACGTTAAACCTTGTGCAGACTCCTTCGAAAATGATTTTGAGTACAAGACGTTGATGGTGATTCATCTGTCGGATGGAGGCAATAAGCCTTGTGCAGGCTTCTTTGGTAGGAGTAGGCTATGTGCCGGTACCGCGATATCTAGTTATCGATTTAAAACCTAGTCAGGAAGGGCAACCGGTCGTAAAACTATGGTGTATGATCTAAAATGCGGGGTGTGCAAAAAAAGCCAGTATTAAGTAAGGGCTGTTGATGAGGGTGTTAAACCTTGTGCAGGCTCCTTCGAAAAATGATTTTGAGTACAAGACGTTGATGGTGATTCATCTGTCGGATGGAGGTAATAAGCCTGTGCAGGCTTCTTCGGTAGGAGTAGGCTATGTGCCGGTACCGGGATATCTAGTTATCGATTTAAAATCCAAGTCAGGAAGGGCAACCGGTCGTATAAAAGTATGGTGTATGATCTAAGAGGCGGGGTGTGCAAAAAAAAGCCAGCATTAAGTAAGGGCTGTTGATAGGCGGGCGTTAAACCTTGTGCAGACTCCTTCGAAAATGATTTTTGAGTACAAGACGTTGATGGTGATTCATCTGTCGGATGGAGGTAATAAGCCTGTGCAGGCTTCTTCGGTAGGAGTAGGCTAGAATCGAACTCGGACCTCCGGGGGTAGCAGCTAATCACACTAACTACTACACCACAGAGGAGGACTATTTCAGTCTTACAGAACAGAATATTTTACAACCTTAATTGGTACTGTGTTTTAACCTCTCCGTACAGAGCTTACATAGGCTGAATGCTACTCAGCTAAGAAGACGTTCGTGAGTTACAAGTCGCTTATCAGCACACCGTGTCTTCGTTCAAGGTTACTACTACAGCCGGAAGATACGTGTACAATTTCAGCTAACACATGCATTCCGCGACTCGCTCAGAATGACTGCGTCGATACAACTTGAAAGACTGTAGAACCAACCCATAGCCTACAGTTTAGTTTAGTGTGCATGCCTCTCACCCGGTAGTCTCGGGTTCGATTCTCTTGGGGTTAAAAATATGTTTTACAGAGTTTAAATCGCAAGAATTTGTTGAGTTACCC
Source organism: Anabrus simplex (assembly GCF_040414725.1). NCBI lineage: Eukaryota > Metazoa > Arthropoda > Insecta > Orthoptera > Tettigoniidae > Anabrus > Anabrus simplex. Next base: position 39,910,008 of record NC_090266.1, on the reverse strand, counting down.
TTCCTGACGCAAAACTGGCAGTATCTAGCCTCTTACATCATACACTATAGTTTTCAACCGGTTGCCCTTCATGACGTCAAAGAACTCGGATTAAGAATCTGTTTTGTTTTAAGACTAGTTGCCCTTCCTGACGCAAAACTGGTAGTATCTAAGCTCTTACATCATACACTATTGTTTTCGACCGGTTGCCCTTCCTGACGTCAAAGAACTCGGATTAAGAATCTGTTTTACAACTTGAGAATCGGGGATTTACAGCTAGATGCTCTTCTTAGATTTTAAATCGCTGTATCACGAACTATTGTTTTACAGCCGGATGCCCTTCCTGACGCAAAACTAAGATTTTAAATCAGAAGAATTTGTTGAGTTGCCCTTCCTGACGCAAAACTAGCAGTATCTAGCCTCTTATATCATACACTATTGTTTTCGACCGGTTGCCCTTCCTGACGTCAAAGAACTCGGATTAAGAATCTGTTTGACAACTTCTAACACGAGAATCGGGGTTTTACAGCTAGATGCACTTCTTAGATTTTAAATCGCTGTATCACGAACTATTGTTTTACAGCCGGATGCCCTTCCTGACGCAAAAATAAGATTTTAAATCGCAAGAATTTGTTGAGTTGCCCTTCCTAACGCAAAACTAGCAGTATCTAGCCTCTTACATCATACACTATTGTTTTCAACCGGTTGCCCTTCCTGGCGTCAAAGAACTCGGATTAAGAATCTGTTTTACAACTTGAGAATCGGGGATTTACAGCTAGATGGTCTTTTTAGGTTTTAAATCACTGTATCACGAACTATTGTTTTACAGCCGGATGCCCTTCCTGACGCAAAACTAAGATTTTAAATCGCAAGAATTTGTTGAGTTGCCGTTCCTGACGCAAAACTGGCAGTATCTAGCCTCTTACATCATACACTATTGTTTTCAACCGGTTGCCCTTCCTGGCGTCAAAGAACTCGGATTAAGAATCTGTTTTACAACTTGAGAATCGGGGATTTACAGCTAGATGGTCTTTTTAGATTTTAAATCACTGTATCACGAACTATTGTTTTACAGCCGGATGCCCTTCCTGACGCAAAACTAAGATTTTAAATCGCAAGAATTTGTTGAGTTGCCGTTCCTGACGCAAAACTGGCAGTATCTAGCCTCTTACATCATACACTATTGTTTTCGACCGGTTACCCTTCCTGACGTCAAAGAACTCGGATTAAGAATCTGTTTTACAACTTCTAACACGAGAATCGGGGATTTACAGCTTAAAGATGGCGGATGACAGCTGTCAGAAAAGCAAATAGGTTTGTAAAGCACGTAGAATTTACCGCCACCACATAGAGGGCAGCACGGTGATAAAATATGGCAGTTGACAGCTGTCAAAAAAAGTATGTTGATTTGTTTCCAAACAAGAGCACGTAGAATTTGCCGCCACCACATAGAGGGCAGTACGGTGATTAAAGATGGCGGATGACAGCTGTCAAAAAAAGCATGTTGATTTGTTTCCAAACAAGAGCACGTGGAATTTGCCGCTACCGGGCAGCACTGTTCTCTCTGGATTAAAGATGGCGGATGACAGCTGTCAGAAAATCGCATGGGTTTGTAAAGCACGTGGAGTTTACCGCCACCACATAGAGGGCAGCACGGTGATTAAAGATGGCGGATGACAGCTGTCAAAAAAGCACATAGCTTTGTTTCCAAACAAGAGCACGTGGAATTTGCCGCCACCGGGCAGCACTGTTCTCTCTGGATTAAAGATGGCGGATGACAGCTGTCAAAGGTAAGTAGCTAAAGAGGGCAGCACGGTGAATAAAGATGGCGGATGACAGCTGCACATGGCTTTGTTTCCAAACAAGAGCACGTGGAATTTGCCGCCACCGGGCAGCACGGTGATTAAAGATGGCGGATGACAGCTGTCAGAAAAGCATATAGGTTTGTAAAGCACGTGGAATTTGCCGCCACCGGGCAGCACTGTTCTCTCTGGATTAAAGATGGCGGATGACAGCAGTCAAAGGTAAGTAGCTAAAGAGGGCAGCACGGTGAATAAAGACGGCGGATGACAGCTGCACATGGCTTTGTTTCCAAACAAGAGCACGTGGAATTTGCAGCCACCGGGCAGCACTGTGATTAAAGATGGCGGATGACAGCTGACAGAAAAGCATATAGGTTTGTAAAGCACGTGGAATTTACCGCCACCACATAGAGGGCAGCACGGTGCTCAAAGATGGCTGCTATCAAAAAGCATTTTTCAAATTATCCGCCACCACAAAGAGGGCAGCACGGTGATTAAAGATGGCGGATGACAGCTGCACGTGGATTTGTTTATCTCACGCTAGTGAGGTTAAGTTGGTAGCACTAAGGTTTAGGCCCGCCAAGATGGCAGCACTGCCGATGACAGGTGACGAATTTTACATCTAAAGAGGGCAGCACAGTGTTTAAAGATGGCGGATGACAGCTGTCAAAAAAGCACGTGGCTGTCAAAAAGCACGTGGCTTTGTTTACCACGCGCTAGTTAGGTTAAGTTGGTACCACTAAGGTTTAGGCCCGTCAAGATGGCAGTACTGAGGTTAGCGATGAGTTGTTGTCTGTCAAAAAGCACGTGGCTGTCAAAAAACACGTGGCTTTGTTTACCTCGCACTAGTTAGGTTAAGTGACAGCTGTCAAAAAAGCACGTGGCTGTCAAAAAGCACATGGCTTTGTTTACCTCGCGCTAGTGAGGTTAAGTTGGCACTACTGAGGTTTAGGCCCGTCAAGATGGCAGTACTGAGGTTAGCGATGCGTTGTTGTCTGTCAAAAAGCACGTGGCTGTCAAAAAACACGTGGCTTTGTTTACCTCACGCTAGTTAGGTTAAGTTGGCACTACTGAGGTTTAGGCCCGTCAAGATGGCAGCAGTGAGGTTAGCGATGCGTTGTTGTCGATGACAGCTGTCAAAAAGCACGTGGCTTTGTTTACAAATTCAAATCTCCCGCCAAAATTCAAATATCCCGCCAAAATTCAAATTTCCCGCCAGAATTCAAATTTCCCGTGCCGCGGGAGGAGGAGGAGGCCGCCGAACTGTCCTATTATACTACTAACATACTTCGGACTTCTCTCGTAGCGGTGTTCCCGGTACAATATATTTCTCTCCATCCCCTAGTGGCTCCAGGAGTGTCTTATCCCAAACACTATTTTTCCAGATAGTAACTTTTAGCAATATCGCTTGATACCTACGCTGGAACGTACACACGTCCATTATCTCGGTTATTTTGGACAATTCTTTTTTAACCTCTATGCCAAAGGGTCTGAACTTGGACTGTAAAAAATGCTGAGTGTCATTATTCGTCACGGCGACCCCGAAAAATGTGGTATTCGACACAATTTTCGATTTTTATCTCTCCCCACGTGGTAGTCTCCTGATAGTAAGTCAGATGTGTACCAAGTTTGGTATAAAACACTCCAGTAGTCCTGGAAAGTATGGTCCGAGACTAATATCGGTACAGTTAGTTATATTTATATTTCACCCCATTCCCTGGGGATTCTAGGGGTGTACTTCCCCAACAGCACTTTCCACAGATTGTAAGTAATATGTGTACAAAATTTAGATGTGAATAATTCACACATACATACCTGCGCTCCTAGATGTGAACACGTAAAACCTAAAGGGCACTAGGCCGATGAAAACAGGGGCTATTCCCAAACTATGGAGGTGACTCGTATGATAAAGAAATTTTAAGACATTACGGAAAGGAAGAAAATCAATTACAAAACGTAGTCACCTCAAACCAATATGAAGGGGAGCTCGACAGGGTAAATCACTCTCTATCGCCGAATTACAGTTAGAGATTTTATGAAATTTTTTACATTAGCCGGCAGACCTTACATTTTAGAGAAGTTGGTTATATAGTTAAGATTTCGGACCTATCCCTCGGGTTAAACTGCGGAGGTAGCAAGAAATAAAGATGTTAAACGGCCATCACCTTGCTGAATTTTCTTTGCCCTAAGAGGGGGGACATGTACCGGGAACACCGCTACGAGAGAAGTCCGAAGTATGTTTGTTGAACTTCGCGCGAGATGGAAGGTAGGCAGCCCGCCGAACGCAGTGACGTACCCAGCGAGTGACGTGGCCGCCGTAAGCCAGCTATCCGCTACCATATATGGTAATGTTCCAGCTCATCCTCAAAAGTACATTTCGAGCTACTTTATCGCTATTTTGACACTGCCATCTTAAAAGCCCTTACAATGGACATCATCTGTTAAGATTTCAAGAAAATCCACCGGGTATTATAGAAGTTATAAGGGTAGATAGTACCCGAGTTCTAGACACTTCCATGCGAACGTGTATAAAAGGAGGACCACCCGACCTACGAATTCAGTGTCTGTCACTCCGCCGTCTCTGTGACACGGGTGACAGGAGAAGTATTGTGTGTGTCGAACTTCTAGTTGACAGTCTGCGAAATACAAGTATTTCGGTATTTTCTCTAAGTGTTGTATCGGGACTTTATCATATTCTTGAAGTGCCTGAATGGGACTTTATTTTCTGCGAGCATCGTATTGGAACTTAGTCATATTGACACATTGGGACTTTGTTTTTTTTTTTCGTGTGTCATGATTGGACTTTGATATTTTCTTAAAGTGCCATATAAGAACTCTGTTATTTTTCTGAAGCGTCTCATTGGAACTTAGTTATTTTCGCCAAGTGTCGCGATAAGACTTTATTATTTTCTTAAGGTGACATACTGGAACATTGTCATCGGAACTTTATTTTCTTCGAGTGTCGTGTTGGGACTTTAATATTTCGACACGTTGGAACTTTATTTTCTTCGAGTGTCGTGTCGTGTCGTTTTTTTTTTAAGTGCCACATAGGGACTTACTTATTCAACGACGATTGAAAGGACTTTGAATTTTCACGAGTGTTGTGTACCACATTTAACTTACGTTTCGAACTTATTCGAACTTGTATTTTTGAATCCATTTCTGGAACATTGAAACTTTCCGAGCGTGTAGGATGAACTTGTGCCCTACCAACATAAACTTTCGTGTGAACGATGTGACTTGTTTTCTCAAGTGCCTCATTGAATTTACGCCTTGTAAAGACTATGAAACATAGGGGACATTCAACATTACGTTTAATTGTGAGATATGCAATACTTTCCAAGTGCTGCACATGGACTTATGTTTTGATTCTTAAAGACTGTGACAATTCAGAGTACGCATATCGCATTTCCAGAAAGCCTAGAACTTCCCAGTATTTTCAGTGATCCATAATTTATGAAGTCAGACTTTTTCTTTCAAATATTATTTTCTTTAATGGCTATTCACTTCGCCTATTAATGCAACAGGACAGTTTCCGAGTGCTACTTATTCAGTTCATTGCAAATATGTTTTAAATCTTCAGAACTATGCATTTAGGACTGCAGTGACAGTAATCCTCTAGAACATTCTGACTTACAGTGAGCTTGCATTATGAACTTGCATTTCTACCAGTACTTGTTCTTCGAGTGATTATTCCAGAACGTTTTGATTTAATATCTAGAGTGCAGTAACCATAATTAGAAGGTCATATCTGTTCAGACAGTGCCCTGAATGTGTGGAGTGCCGTGCAGGAAATTCAAGTGTGAATTACGTCTCGAATCGAACCCAGGAACGTGTGCCAATCTTCGAGACATTTCAGAACGTCGGGACATTCCAGAACGTCGAGACACTTCCAGAACCTCCAGACATTCCAGAACTCGTCATCCGAGCAGGTGTGGTCCCTGCCCAGTCGATGTCCAGCACCATCCTAGGACTTGAAGGTACCAACCAGCCACGACACTTCCACGCTGCTGTACGAAGGTGATATGAACTTGCTTTTGATGATCAATAAACTCAATTTATCAAAATAATCTCTCAAATTGATAACTATACGTCTCTCTGTACCAGCTCCAATGATAAAGCCACTCCGTAGGTTAAGAATCATGCTCGTTCATTTAATATCAAGCGCCTTAAAGATATGAACACATTTTTACGGGTACAATATGTATAACTATAAACGCCAAAAATAGTGTCCAGTCAATAGTTTTCGTCACTACTGCAGCGATTTCAACTGAACTTGGTACACTTACGACTTACTATCAGGAGACAAACCGCGGGGGGTTATGACAATCTTACCACCATTACGGTTGGGGAATGGAAGGGGTAAGCTATAACAATAATCCAAAATAGAGTCGAATCCACAGATTTAGGGGTCGCTGAAATGAATAGTGACAAACCGGATGTCGTTTAAGACCAAGTTGAGCAAGTTGAACTCCAATCGCCAGGGGCGTGAGAAGGAGTGAAGAAAAGAAAATGTCCAAATGACCGAGATAATGGACGTATGTGTGTATCTTCCAGCATAGCTCTCAACCAAAACTGATAGAAGTATGACTTACTATCTGGAAAAAATACCTTGGGGTAAGAGACCCCTATCCCCCCAGACTAGGAGTGAAATAATGTAAACGTAAACGAAAACGGCCGATATTTGTGTCGAGTCCATAGTTATTTTGAGACACTGAGATGAACTGTAACACTCTGGATGCCATTTTAGACAATGTTCAGTCCGATTCGGCCGGAGGCTAGGGTGAGAACCGGTGAAGAAAAGAATATGTTCAAAGTGACTGAGTTTAAGGATGTAGGTGTGTATGTTATAGCATGCCTATCAACCATACTTCGTACTTACTATCTGGAAGATTCTTTTTACAACTTGCTTTGCGTCGCACCGACACAGATACAGTACGTTTTATGGTGACGGTGGTATAGGAAAGGCCTAGGTGTGGGAAGGAATCGGTCGTGGTCTTAATTAAGGTACAGTCCCAGCATTTCCTGGTGTGAAAATGGGAAACAACGGAAAATCAAATAAAGTGGGGCTCAAACCTATTATCTCCCGAATGCAAGCTCACAGTTGCGCGCCCCTAACTGCAGGGCCAAATCGCCGGTAAAAAATTACTATAGGATAAGATACCTCCAGCACCCCTATGGGTAGGGGTGAATTATAAAAGCACAGAAAGAGGGGTGAAAAATTAAAACATAATAGACAGCGATAAATATTAATGTGCAGTCCATAGTTTTCGCGATCGCTGAGGTGAATGATGACAATCCGGATGTCGTTGAAGTCCATGTTCAGCATGTTCTGCATGGAGATGAAAAGGGGTGGAAAAGAAAATGTCCAAAATGACCGAAATTAGGAATGTACGTGTGTTTCTTCCAGCACAGCCCTTCTAAAAATTGGCATACACATGGCTTACTATTCTGACACTGGGTTTTGACAAGGGATGAAAATTAATGTAAAAATAATCGAGATTATGGATGTGTACGTGGGTATGTTCCAGAACAGCACTGAGGAACTTGGTACACATATATGACTTACCACCTGAAAAAAACTACGAAACATCCCAACTCCCAATGGGGAATGGGAAGGAATGAAAAGTAAATATAATGGAATATAACGGATATTAATGTTGAATTCATTGCTTTTATGTCGCTGAGACTAATTGTGACGCTCTGGATGCCGTTTAAGTCCACGTTCAGCCTCCACTGAGAGGGGCTTAAAAGTAAATAGTCTAAAATGACCGAGATTCTACCACTTCCACTGCTTTTGGGGTCGCAAGGTTCATTTTCGACAATCTCATTGACGGCTGAAATCGTGTACATCGTATCTATACTGCGACGGGTAAATACACATAGGTACTTATCACATATTATTTTTGAAAGGATCAAATACTTCCCAGTCAATTCGAGCTCTCACAAGGACGAAGTCCTACTCGCAAATTAAATTAAAGCTTGAAATCAAACGCATGTAAATAACTCTAAAAATACTTATTATATATCGTAAATTCAACATATCTTAAGGGAATTCTATAAAATATCACTTCACATGTAACTAACCGGTAGTACAAATCTTAGCTAAACATTCAAGAACGATCCGGGCCACGTTGGGTACTACAGATAGTATTATATGTAAGAAAAAGGCATCATTTGTATATATGTAGTTTTACGAACTACCTCTGTCCACAATCTGCAACCATTTATACAGGTGAAAGGATATATGTTGCCTCACGGCAACAGTATGCAGTAAACGGTCAACTGACTTTGAATAAAGGAACTATGTTATAATTTTGCAAGTTTCTCGCTAATATTCGAAGACAACTATATGATGTGTAGTGAACTAAGTATCTCTAGTCCTAGAATAGAAAAATTGAAATCTTTCTGCAGACGAATAAAAGTACAAAATCTCCAGGACGAGGGAATTAGACAGAAGGAGATGGATAACATTAGTGAAAAGTTGCAAACAATGAACAGTAAGCAGTTTCAGGGTATAAAAGGAGATTGGGTGGCATACAGGTATGCTGTATTAGAAACAGCAAGGAAATGCCTAGAAGAACTGCGTTTAAAGATGGGAAAAGGTGAACATCTTGGTATAATAAAGAATTGAGAACAGCATGTAAACATAAGAAGAAGGCTTATCAGAAATGGCTCCAAACAAAGACTGATGCAGACAGGGAATTGTGCAGAGAGGAAGGGAACAGATTGAAAGAAATAGTTAATAAATCCAAGAAGAAGTCGTGAGGGGACGTTTGTAATAGCCTAGAAAGACTAGGTTAAACAAGGGAAATCTTTCTGGACAGTAACACTCTTACAGTTGAAAGCAAGAGAAAAAGGAAATTAATAGTGCTTTCCGTAAATCAGGTGAACTCATACTAAATCCCAGGAAATCACTGGACAGGTGGAAGTAAATTTTAAAAATTTTCTCAATGTAAAAGAAAATCCTCCTCTTGAGACTGTGAACAAGCGATCTCATGCGGAGGAAAACAATGGTGTTGGTGAAATTCAGTGGCGTATGGTGGGATCAATACGTGGCTTACCACCATGTTTAGGTTGATTTCGATGTTTGATTTCGTGCACGTCAAGCTTTAAGCGTTTTGAGCTGCAGCCAAGAGCCAACGGAGAAGCCTGCTGTTTCACAAGCCACTACCCTGACCTCTGCCTACCGATACTCAATACCTGCCCATTAGAGATGGTAGCCCAAGGTTTTAGCAAACAATAGTACGGATTTGTGGCTAAATGGATAGAATGCTTGCCTTTGTGTCCGATTGCGCCGGTTCAATTCTCAGAACCAATGCCCTCGTAGTGTTTCTTCCCCTGGTTTGGGGACTGGGTGCTTATGATGTTTTGCCATTCATTTCGTCTTCATTGGATTACCGCCAGGCCCATAAAGATGCCAAGCACTATTATTATTATTATTATTATTATTATTATTATTATTATTATTATTATTATTATTATTATTATTATTATTATTATTATTATTATTATTATTATTATTATTAAATAATAGTGTTGAAATTTAGAGCATTACCAGCGGTCGTACTCATCGTTCACTGGTTCATTAGCTTACTTGTGAGTTTCAAAAATAGAAAAAGTTCTCTCAGTTTTAATCACTGCGTTGATGTGGAGAAAGTTCCTTTCGAGGATCATTGTTAGTATCTAGGTGTTTGTATAAGGAGAGATCTTCATTGGGGTAATCACATAAATGGGATTGTAAATAAAGGGTACAGATCTGTGCACATGGTTTTCAGGGTGTTTAGGGGTTGTAGTAAGGATGTAAAGGAGAGGGCATATATGTCTCTCGTAAGACCCGAACTAGAGTATGGTTCCAGTGTATGGGACCTTCATCAGGTACCCTTGATTCATGAACTGGAAAAATTCCAAAGAGTAGCAGCTCGATTATTTCTGGGTGATTTCCAACAAACGAGTAGCGTTACAAAAATGTAGCAAAGTTTGGGCTGGGAAAACTTGGGTGAAAAAAGGCGAGCTGCTGGACTAAGTGGTATGTTCCGAGTTGTTAGCTGAGAGATGGCGTGGAATGGCATTAGTAAATGAATAAATTTGAGTGGTGTCCTTAAAAGTAGGAAAGATTACAATATGAAGATGACGATTGATTTCAAGAGGACAAATTGGGTCAAATATTCGTTTATAGGAAAGGGAGTTAGTGATTGGAATAACTTATCAAGGGAGATGTTCCATAAATTTCCAATTTCTTTGAAATCATTTCAGAAAGGGCTAGGAAACAACAGATAGGTAATCTGCCACCTGTGCGACTGTACTAAATGCAGATCAGTATTGATCGACTGATTGATTTGATACTCGGGAGGTCAGTGGTGGTGTCCTACCCATGATCATGGGCTCAATTTCAACCTCGAAAGATGAAATCTAAACTTGAAAGATTGCATTTCATTTTAGCAGATCTACCTATAAAAGGAAAACTACATTAGTTCTATAAGAGCAAACGGCAGTGAAATACCAGCACTCTGTTATCTACGAGTATATACACTGACTGACAGTGACAATGCAACACCAAGGAGGAGTGGTTCGAAAGGGATGAAAGTTGGGGAAAAGACAGAGACGGCACGGACGAATAATTGATGTTTATTTCAAACCGATATGCAGGTTACACAATGCGCACGGCATCGACTCAGTAGGATGTAGGACCACCGCGAGCGGCGATGCACGCAGAAACACGTCGAGGTACAGAGTCAATAAGAGTGCGGATGGTGTCCTGAGGGATGGTTCTCCATTCTCTGTCAACCATTTGCCACAGTTGGTCGTCCGTACGAGGCTGGGGCAGAGTTTTCAAACGGCGGCCAATGAGATCCCACACGTGTTCGATTGGTGAGAGCTCCGGAGAGTACGCTGGCCACGGAAGCATCTGTACACCTCGTAGAGCCTGTTGGGAGATGCGAGCAGTGTGTGGGCCGGCATTATCCTGCTGAAACAGAGCATTGGGCAGCCCCTGAAGGTACGGGAGTGCCACCGACCGCAGCACATGCTGCACGTAGCGGTGGGCATTTAACGTGCCTTGAATACGCACTAGAGGTGACGTGGAATCATACGCAATAGCGCCCCAAACCATGATGCCACGTTGTCTAGCGGTAGGGCGCTCCACAGTTACTGCCGGATTTGACCTTTCTCCACGCCGACGCCACACTCGTCTGCGGTGACTATCACTGACAGAACAGAAGCGTGACTCATCGGAGAACACGACGTTCCGCCATTCCCTCATCCAAGTCGCTCTAGCCCGGCACCATGCCAGGCGTGCACGTCTATGCTGTGGAGTCAATGGTAGTCTTCTGAGCGGACGCCGGGAGTGCAGGCCTCCTTCAACCAATCGACGGGAAATTGTTCTGGTCGATATTGGAACAGCCAGGGTGTCTTGCACATGCTGAAGAATGGCGGTTGACGTGGCGTGCAGGGCTGCCACAGCTTGGCGGCGGATGCGCCGATCCTCGCGTGCTGACGTCACTCGGGCTGCGCCTGGACCCCTCGCACGTGCCACATGTCCCTGCGCCAACCATCTTCGCCACAGGCGCTGCACCGTGGACACATCCCTATGGGAATCGGCTGCGATTTGACGAAGCGACCAACCTGCCCTTCTCAGCCTGATCACCATACCGCTCGTAAAGTCGTCTGTCTGCTGGAAATGCCTCCGTTGACGGCGGCCTGGCATTTTTAGCTATACACGTGTCCTGTGGCACGACAACACGTTCTACAATGACTGTCGGCTGAGAAATCACGGTACGAAGTGGGCCAATCGCATTTCACATCATGAGCATACCTCAGTGACGTCAGTCTACCCTGCAATTGGCATAAAGTTCTGACCACTCCTTCTTGGTGTTGCATTTGCTCTGTCAGTCAGTGTAAATAAATCATAAGTATGAAGTGAGGAAGTATATACGTCGAGGAACGCGTTGGTTAACAGCACCTATTGGAAATTCAGCAGTATCAGTCCCCACTGTCAATGCGTACGACTTTTTTTCTAATTGTTTTCAAGTTTTGTAAATGGAGGAATGTGTCAGATGCTTACATTATAGTGTGCTTTAGATGTCCATCGTTCTCATTCGACTTTTGAGCTTCACCGATAGCCATGAAAGCCCTCAGTATAAGCCACTATTGAAATTACGCCTGAGGAAGTGGAAATGTTGGTAAATAAACTCCCTTGTCATTAAGCAGCAGGGATAGGTACAATTAGATATGAAATTGTGAATTATAACGGGAAGACTAGAATGAAATGACTTCGAAGCGTAATAAGATTAGCATGAAGTATTTGTAAGGTACCTTTTGATTGGACAAAAGTAGCATATATACCGATCTATAAGCCGGGGAACAGGACGATTTAAAATAACTATCGAGGTATACTAGGCCAGCCGTTCACTGGGATTTTGGAAGGGACGGTGCTATCAACTGTAAGAGTAAGTAGGATGAAAACGAGTGTGGTCTCAAACCACAGAGGATCTGTCAGGATCAAATTTTCAGTATGCAATATAAATGGTATGAATGTAGAAAAGGAATCAGGTATAGGATTTTAGCGGATAACGTTATTCTGTATAGAGTAAGAAATAAGTTACAAGATTGTGAGCAACTGCAAATAACCCCTATAATGTTGTGAGATAGGCAGCAGGCAATGGTATGGTGATAAACGGGGTTAAAAATCAAGTTGTGAGTTTCAAAATAGGAAAAGTCCTATCAGTTTCAATTACTGCGTTGATGGGTTGAAAGTTCCTTATGGGGATCACTGTAAGTACCTAGGTGTTGAGCCCTTATTGAAGTACTCATTTAATTAATCATTTATTTGAGAGTACAGTAAATATTTCATTATTTTGTGCCTCGGTAACTTGCAGGGACCAAATACTTTCGCAATACATTTCACAATTTCAATATAAAGCTTGAAGTCGAGGTTCTATTTGTACGCAAGCTATATTAAGGAGTGATTTTTACATGACGCATCCGACTATCAGGTGCTTGGTTTAGAACAAGGAAATATTGTAATACGACGGCGTGGACCAACGGTCCACATTTTTCGAAGCCCGGTGAGAGGATAGAAAGTCATACGATACAAATTTGAAGTAAGTGTCAGGCACGCGATGTTTTGAGCCAATGGAAAGGTAGCATCATTCCGATTTGGCTATGCATTGCTTAAAGTGAAAGATGGCCCTAAATGAGCATACAACGGCGTCTGTGAAGACTAATTTAAAAAGCGGGCTAGCTACCCCATTATTCGGCAGGAATATTCGGAGGTATTACGTCGTGAGAAGAAGCGAGTTCGGAGGCAGGTATTATGAATCTTTATCGTGTGAGGACTTCTAACATTTAGCTATATACGCTCAGACTTCATTTGATTACTCATGATTTAACTTTGATAAATTTGCATTTAGTATCTTCGAAGTTCAGAGGGAAAGAACAGTTCCCGAGATGATCATTTACACGCACAGTTCCCTTCCTATTTTAAAGTAGATTTTTGGAGGACACGAACACCACTGTTTCTAGTCCAGCGTTTGTGTACTGTTTACAGATGTTTGAGCTGTGGCATAAGACAGTCAACACTTGGAGTGCGCGGGGAAACTTTGACTTCGTTACCTTCTTAGGTAAGCAAAGACGTGTCCCGCGACTGAACGGGAACTGGTTTTACACGGCCACTAGAAATAACCCCGACTTTAGTAGATAGTAAGTGGCAGGTTGTCTTGACACAGTTTTTTAGTACCGTGAATGAACGGACACTTTAGTCAAGATCCGAACCGGAAGAAGCAGCAAGACGACGAGACCACAGTTTTCTACATCAGGATGGAGAACCAAGGACTGATCCAGTTCAATTTTGAAAGTATCGCAGTCAATATGGTTAAGATTGGGAGCCGGCTGTCCGTAGGCAGGCGGTCGAATCAACAAAAAGATGTGTACTCGATTATCAATGTTACTATGTATGTGCGCATGTGTTTTAATGTATCTATTGGGTTAGGTTAGTTTTATAATTTAATTTCAGTAGTTTTAGCTGTTGTTTGGAAGGACTACGTCCTATTTCAGAAAATGTTAGAAAACTTGTAAATGTTAATAACTGTAAATTACATGTGGACCAGTTGCATGTGGTCACAGCTTGCTTTTAATTTTATTCAGATTTTATAGCTGAGTGGTCAACGTCATTCTTTTTACAAGGCAGTTTCTTGCTTTGGCCTCGTTTATGTTGGAATTGTTTTCGTTTGATGTTGAGACGCAGTGGGCTTAAATGTAAATGTCAAAATATTTAAATTAAAGGCAGGAAGGACTAGATTCAATTGGTAATGGGATTTCAAAGTGTACGAAAACATGCCGTCAAGTTTTCTTTGATTTATTGCATGAAGTGTGAATGAGAATGTGTGGGATGTTGGACATTAAATACACGACCCCTGTAAGTGTGATTTTCATTATTATTTGAATGTAAAGATGAGTGGGAATTAGTGGTTGGTTCACGAGTTTCTCGATCGCAGTTTCGTATTCCAAGTTCCGAATATAAGAAACAGTTTTCTTTAAATCTTAATACTATTATTATCATTATTATTGATGCGATTTTCTCAAGTTGAAAGGATAGGACATTTCAGTCAATTTCAGATTTTCAGACATGTTTTATCTATGTGATAACTGCACAATTTCTAGTTATTGTATTATTACGGAGTGGCCGTTTTATATTAAAGTTGAACTTTACGAGCTCGAGTGCACGGATTTGTGACCAGCGCGGTGTTGTTTTCCTTTCTTAAGAGCGAATGTTAGACGACGTCATTTATATTTGTATCAGCTTTTGGCAACTTGATGCCATGTGATATTTTTGTGTGATGACGAGTAAGGGGACGCATTCCTCATTTTGAAAGGCCTGCTTATTCTTGATTGTGTAACTTGCCTCGGGTAGACTTGTGAGCAGCGTGTGTGGACCCCGGATGTTTTGGTATTTGCTGCACTTTTTGGGGGGCTGCATTTCCGCTTTTGAGTCATTCCACCGTGTTAAAGGAGTGTATGATGTGTGTTTCTACCGAGCAGAGATTATTTTAGCGGCCTATAGCTGTGTTGGTTTTTTGGAGTTTGTTCATGTCACTACGGTTGATGCTGTAGATGAGATTTTTATATCGCGACGTTTATATTGACTTTTCTTTTATGATATGACCTCGCTGAGGATTATTTGTGTCATGTACTCTTTTTCGGAGACCAACGTTTAGTTATGTGTTGAAGGTTGAAGCCTACTCTGTTATTTTTTAATTTTTTGTCATGTGATTCATTTCAGGAATCCGCGTTGATTTAAGCCACCAGTTGATTGATTTTGTGTCATGTAATTTATTTCAGGAACCTACGTTGAATAGGGGGTGATTGCTCAAAGTGTAAAAAATTATTTCCTTATATTTCCATCAAGACTGTGTGTGAGTGAGAGGTGCATAAATGCGGCATGCTTTTTCTTGGTGATGCCTGGAAAATATGGCAACATGCTTTTGTTCTTTGATTGTGTATATTTTCCATTCATGTGACTTTTGTTGGTGTGCAGTTTCGATCCACGGTGTTTTTGTTGTGCTCGTGAGTTTACTCATAATCGAGGGGTGGATAATAGTAGGACATTTTAACACTCAGCGTAGATTTGTTTTGTATAGATAGATTATATTTTTCTCCCCAACACGCATTAAAACACGTCCTATCTTTAGGGTTAAGGAACCCTACTGCAATGTAAATTGTGCAGGAAAGGGGAAATACTCACCAAAAGTCGAAAGAGTTAACAAACTAGCCAGAAGCGTGGTGCAAGCACGTAAGCCATACAGTTAAATTGATAACTTTGAAGAAATTTTCCTTGCAAATGTTAAGTATGTGTGCCGGCATGCGCTTGTTAATATGTAATATATTTGGATTATCAAGATGAACTCTGTAACCCGAGGGAATGATATGAGTCCTGTAAATTTGTTATCACATTTGATGAATTTTGCTATTCTTTTCGTATTTTTTAAAATTTTGGAATAAGTATGTTTTCCTCTAAACTGACGTCATGCTTCGCTTTGTATTATTTATAGTTATTAGTTGACCTCACCATGTCCATTTTAGTTATATGTTCTCCATCAATTCCATGGTGTAATTTTAAGCTATTTATATTTTTCTTTGTTCGAATTGAGCACGCCTGGGAGTGGCTGGCTAGTCTGCGGCAAATTACCTTGATGGTAGGAACGGGGATATATAAGTGTCGCAGGCCAAAATGGGGTTTTGTATGATGCCTTTTACATCCTGTTTGTGTTTTGGACACGGTGGTTATATAACTGCTTGCCCGATGTGTGATGTTTCTGTTGCTTTTTCGCATATTGATGACGTAGAAGTATCCATATTATCGGATACGAATGACGCGAAGAACATGCAAATTAATTAAGGTAACGTTAGGTTTGAAAGTAGATTTCACGTTACCCATTATATGGATTAGCAAAGGTGAAAGTAAGACGCAAATGCATATTAATCGCAGTAAAAGGACCATTACACCTTCACCATACGGAAGGCTATGCCTAGTATGAGTGTTTTCTGTGTTATTTGAGCGAGGTTACAATGTCAAAATTTGACGACAGGATGGTCAACATGACACGGTAATTTCAAACAGGGTTTTAAGTCACAAAGCATGTTGAACCACATAAAGTTCGCGAGCTAACGCTATAGCAGAATAGAGGTTTGATAATTTACCCACCGGGATATGGTTTCTTTTATTAGCTCCAAGAAAAATGTTAACGCAATGAAAACTTTCGGAAGGTTATTCCTTTCATTTTTGTTCAAGTTAGGCCATAGAATTAAGGGCATGACGCAGAACAGAGTTGGCGCCCTAAATGTAAGTGGCCATTTTATTATTATTATTATTATTATTATTATTATTATTATTATTATTATTATTATTATTATTATTATTATTATTATTATTATCATTATTATTATTATTCAAGTGGCGTCGACATTTAAGAAAAATTTGTTTATGAAATCTAGATCGAGTTCATCGTTTTTTCTTTATATTAAGCTCTGCTAAAGCGATGAAGAATTGGATCAGTTACGCCAAAATGCATATCTTTGAAATTTAAACAATGTTAGTTATAATCAACCAGCCCCGCGGTGTAGGGGTAGCCTGACTACCTCTTACACGGAGGACGCGGGTTCGATTCCTGGCCAGGTCAGTGATCTTTACCTGGATCTAAAAGGTGGTGCGAGGTCCACTCAGCCTACGTGATTAAATTTACGAACTATCTGACGGTAAGATGGCGGCAGCGGTCTAAAAAGCTCAACACACGACGCCTCGTAATCTTCAGGTGATCGCTCTGAGTAGCGGTCGCTTGGTAGGCCAAAGCCATTCGGGGCTGTTATACTATGGTGGACCCAAGCGTGCATGTTGATGTTGATTGGACCAAGCTATTTGCGATTCTGAAGATGATAGGGATCAGATACCGAGAACGAAGTATTATCTACAATCTGTATAAAAATCAGTCTGCAGTGATAAGAAACGAGGGCTTTGAAAAAGAAGCAGCAATCCAGAAAGAAGTGAGGCAAGGCTGCAGTTTATCCCCTCTCCTTTTCAATGTTTACATGGAACAGGCAGTAAAGGAGATCAAAGAGGAATTTGGAAAGGGGATCACAATCCAAGGAGAGGAAATCAAAACCTTGAGACTTGCCGATGATATTGTTATTTTATCTGAGACTGCAGAAGATCTCGAGAAGTTGCTGAATGGTATGGATGAAGTCTTTGGTAAGGAGTACGTGATGAAAATAAATAAGACCAAAACAAAAGTAATGGAGTGCAGTCGAACGAAGGAAGGTGATGTAGGAAATATTAGATTAGGAAATGAAGTCTTAACACGTTCCGTGCGGTTCGGGTCACCATGTGCCCCGAAACATGTTACTCTTCTCCGTCGGTGCGAACTTCCCAGAATTGCGAAGTAAGTAACTACGTCCTAATTACGAATTTCCGTTAACTAATGGCAACCTAGTGTTCCAATATAAGTAAAGGATCGAGGCATACTGCTAGTTTTGATCGGCCCACCAGTGACCCGAAGGAAGTTTTTTTCATCTTCCATTCATATCGCTTCGGGTCACCCTGAGTCCCGATTGTTGTCTGACCTATATTTTTACGCGGGAATCGCTTAGCGCGGTTACTGTGAATGAAGCCTCGAGTGTTGCATCCCGCAGATGGTAGATTGTTGTTTAAGGAGTAACCCTTCTGATATCTGCTTTTCTACATTGCTCTTAGGAAAGCCTATAGAGGTTACTGGAGTAGTTATTGATATATTTATTATCTTCCGAATATAATATTTACAAGCAATTTCACGTCCTTTTTAGGTATGGAGCTTTCACATTCTGACACACCGGTGGCACGGAAAAGAAAGAGGGTTAGGACAGCACTGGGGTAGGCTTATTTAATCACAAATGAAGAGATACTGAATCGAATTTGCGAGAGGAGATCGATTTGGCTAAATTTGACGAGAAGAGAGATAGAATGATAGGACACATCTTAAGACACCCAGGACTTGTTCAGTTGGTTTTTGAAGGAAGTGTAGGTGGTAAGAACGGTAGGGGTAGACCAAGGTATGAATATGACTAGCAGATTAGAGCAGATGTAGGATGCAGTAGTTACGTAGGAATAAAAATGTTAGCACAGGATAGGGTGGCATGGAGAGCTGCGTCAAACCAGTCTATGGACTGATGACTCAAACAACAACAGCACGTAAGTACCGTAATTCCTTGTTCTAGCGCACACTTCTTAATCGAAACCAAATTTTACAGGCATATCACTTAAAAACTAATATAAGAGTTTTAACATATTTCAATACACACGGTTTTTCTCAATGTTGCAAACTGTTAAATCACTTGGAAGGTAAGAACCAATTCGTATTACATGTGCAGGGCTGAGGTACCGTGATCCAGTCTTGGTCGAGATCGCCCCTGCGCATTTTAAATGGAAGTGTTCTCGCTAGCCGTTCCGTGCCATGGAAATGAAGGTCTGTTGAGCGCGCACCGCCTTCAGCCCCTGAATATTTACATTTTGTCTCGTCTGTGGTTTATTACCACTACATATGCACAAGAAAATGGGAAATAAGAAGAAACCCTCTTACACTGAAAAAGGCATTTAAATCTAGGATCGTCAAATGCAGCGTAGCAGATAAAGTGTAAAAATTATAACCCATCTTTCACAATGGTACCTACATTCAACATCAGTCATAACATTTTAAAATTGCATAAAGATAGCACGTACATTGATTTATAGAAAAATTAATTGATATTCATGACAATATGGATACCGGAAATTTTGTGCGTTGCAGTAGGAATAACACATACAGCTTTGTTCGAATCGTCTTATATGGAGGTGGCTTTCCAGCTACCTCTGTACATCTTAGGCATTTGTATGGTATTCCGAAGTCCCTTAACTTCTTCCGTTTCACACCATTCCACTGAGACATGTTAGTGTTTCGTTTCCTTGACCTATTAAGTAGTTTTATAGTGCTTGGTGCAACGTGCATACCTCTAACGACCGCCATCTTGTTCGCTGTACAGCATTATTCCACTGAAGTGCTTCAGATATAATTATGACTATTACTGCCACTCAGAGATAGATATTTGACCTTTCAGCGACTTTTGCAGTTGTAAGGCATGCCATATAGCGATGTTCCATCAATTACTCAATTTCACCCGAAATGTGCCATACAGCGTTGTTCGGCGGCGTACTCCAATTGTAAACGGAATAAGGTATAAGACACAAGAAGACTCAACTAGGAGAATTGCAACACCCAGGTGACAGATTCAGAGTTACACATGTTGATATAATTGGACCACTTCCACTATCAGAATGCAACATCTACTGTGTTACCTTTATTGACCCTTTTCACGGACGAATGGAAGTCATACCTAAGACTAATATTTTTGCACAGACAGTAGCAAAAGCATTCTACTACAAATGGATTGTCAGATTTGGAGCGCCTGCAGCTACCATTACCGACCGCGGTGAGCAATTCCGAGTTATTCTGGAGGTTAGCCGTGCTTTGGGGAGCAAGATTTCAGCATACCACGTCTTATCACCCACAATCAAATGGGAAAATAGAGCGATTACATCAGACCCTCAAGACTGCAATAAAAACTCAAAAGAACCCTAAATGGACAGAGATCTTCCCAACAGTGCCATTAGGTTCTTGAGAAGCTCTCAGAGAATGTTGGAGATATTGAGTTGCTGAGATGGTGTGTGGAAATGTAATCAGACTTCCAGGAGAATTCTTCGAGAAACCATCAGTAGTACACAAAAGGAGAGATTTCTTAGAATAACAACTTCAAGGAACATGGGACGATTGAAACCTACTACAACTTGCAGTGCTTCATCAAAATCTGTGTACGTCCATAAAGACCTCCGTTCGAGTTCACACGCGTTCCTCAGAAAAGACAGAGTTAAAAAAGGCTCTTGAGGCTCAATATGAAGGACCATTTCTAGTTGTGAGTAGGCAAGACAAATATTTTACCATTAGCAACCACGGGAAAGAATAATGTTCCCGCTGACAGACTCAAGGCTGCGTATCTACGACCAGAAGAAAAAAAATTGAGATAATGAGGATGCAACCACAACTTTCTATTCATGTTACTGAAAAACCTGTTACTGATCAGACACCGGAAAAGTAGTTTGAAGGAGATGGACTGCTGAAAATATCTACTCGCTATCTGCCGTTTGCAAACTCGCAGCTGAGCGCACAACTAGCCCGGTGCATCGATCATAATTTAGTCCTTGCTAATACTTTATCAAACACCAGAAACGGCGTCTATATACGTGGATGAGACGTAGAGATACTGAAAGATATCAAATAGACTTCACTGCGATCAGTTTCCACCTGGATAGCAAATCAATATCGTCTGCAAATGCAAGGTCTTGTGTCACTTGATGGAATAATGTTCCACCAGGGTTGCACCGTTGTATTATCCGCATTACCCTTTCCAAAGTAATGTTATACAGAAGGGTGGAGAGTACATCACCCTGTCGTAATCCTCGGTTAACTTCAAAAGCTTTAGATAAAGTACCCTCAACCTTTACTTTACATATTGCAAAACTTTCGCAGTAGCACATGCGGACTCTGATCACAACTTATTGATCATGAAATGCCATCTAAAGTTGAAGAAGTTGAAGAAAGGAAGGAACGCAAGGGGATAGAATCTACACAATTTGAAAGAAGAAAGTGCGAGGTATTGTTTCAAGGATCCTGTTGATAAGGGACTAAGTGAAAAGGCTGAAGCAAACACAATAGGGGAAGAATGGACAGTCATGATGATCGAGGTATCAGGGCTGCTGTAGGAATGCTAGGAAGAAAGGAAAGATCAACTATTGTAACCGTCCAGGCTTCTCCAGCCCTACTAATTTAATATAATACCATTTTACGTGATTTCATTTGATATCAAGTTTATCCGCCATCGGCAATTATTTGTAATAACATATTTATTCAACGTCAATCATTTGTAATCAAGGCATTTTGGAATCGTATTGTATATATGATAACATCGTTTTATTATTTAAATTATTATATTATGTAGGATAAGAATTCATTATGATGTAAATACGGTCAATATGTTGAGACATAGTTGTTTTCATTTCATCTCATATTTGTGTATACGGAGGGTTATTCTTGAAGCTTGGGATTTTGGGTGCGTCATGGGTTTATCTTATGACCAAGGCTAGTAAACAGCGACCCGTGCGCGAGGCTTGCAAGCTGGTCAGCTGTATCATCGCCACGCCTTCTGGACTTGTCGAGGAGGAAGAGAAGGGGAGTTGATGCTTCGATCTATCGA
Source organism: Anabrus simplex (assembly GCF_040414725.1). Classification (NCBI taxonomy): domain Eukaryota; kingdom Metazoa; phylum Arthropoda; class Insecta; order Orthoptera; family Tettigoniidae; genus Anabrus; species Anabrus simplex. The sequence continues at coordinate 39,888,418 of NC_090266.1, read as the reverse complement.
ATCAGATACTTCGTTGTATATGAGTTTTTGAGATTAAGCTGTTACCAAGAGTGGGGGTGAGTCCGGATATATACTGATTCTCAACACGAGAACGGGACCTTACGACCTAACAGCCTTACAACCTTACAACCTAACTACGGATACTCCATCACTACTACTTCTACTGTGAACATCTACTTTGACGACGTGATTTGATTTTGGAACATTGTGTGGTCGCTCCGCGACATAGCTATTTTTGTACAATGTGTTATCGCTTCAATACACTACTTACGTGCGGTAATGTTATCGGATCTACGTGAAACGAAACAAACTTATGGCTTGTGTGATATTCAGTAAATATTGTTAACGAAGAACTATGTTTAGTTCAAGTATATGGAATTTTGGTACAAGTCTGTACCGTATAAATAGTATAGCTCAGTTGGATTGAGATTTCTACTAATATGGAAAAATTCATATCTCTGAATTTTCTCCTCATACGATCAACGCTGATCAGTTTTTACAAGTATAGGGCCAATGTCTAATTTGAACACTAGGCAAGTAGGGAGTGCTAGTCCAGATAGCCCATACTACATCAGAGAAGGAAGGAAGGATGTCCATGGAGCGAATTCTACATCGAGAAGAAGAGAACGAGTAACCACGGAAACCGGATGACTTCAACGAAAGCTGCAATTGGTGAGCTTCAATTAGATAAAGCAAGCAATAAGTAAATTCAGTAAATTAAATTCTAAATTCCTCCACGCTTTAAGGAAACTTTTCCGATTCATCTCATTTTTTGTATAATAAATTCATTTGTATTTTATATTGCGTTAATTTTCTTTCTTAAGCGATACTTAATGGTTAATTATTTAAGATCCTACCCCTGTGATCTAAGTATAAGTCTCTATGCTAGTAAATATAAATTTTGGTTTACAGTTTTATTTAAAACTGTAACCATGGGGCCCAAACATTACATAGAGAAATAGGGAACCATGGAAAGGTAATTGTTTCTATTTGCGTGGCAATTTGCGGGCAAGCCACAAATAGTTTATTTAATATTCATGTGTCCCAAGATAATAACTTTCATCTCCCCAAGTGTCTTGACGAGAGGGAACAGTTACATTTGTCGCACCAACGTGGAGCTCGAAAACCATTAAGTATTCGTGGAAAGAAGGCAGTAAAAGTTGAATCTGTGTTTGTGGGGGTTAAGTGAGTGTCCATATAATTTGTATGTGTGATTTTGGGGGATTCATGGCTGCACAAGGTGAAAAGGACATGAAATTGCGTAGCGGAAACTTAGTAAAGGGAGGCGAGACACTGAATTCTAGGAATGTTGTAGATGAAAGCATTGAAGTAGAGAAAACGGTGGAGAGTGGTGGGAGCATGGAAAATAACACAGAATCTGATGTAGATAGGATGGAGGGCGAGAAAGAAGGTAATACGATTAGTGAAATGAATATTCGACAACTGTTTTTAAATGCAAAGGATATTACAGCAAACGGATGAAATTAGGAAGGAAATGAAAGGGTTAAATAAAATTAGTAAAGATATGAAAGAAATTAGGAAAGGGATGGCTGAAATTAGGAACGAAACGAATGAAAGTAAGAAGGAAGTGAGAAAAAGTAGACAGAGATTAAAGAAAAAATAAAGGAGATCGAACAGACTAAAACCGAAAGTAGCAGGGAAGATAATGCTAAAATGGATGTTTTAAATAGTAGTAGTACACGTGAGCACACAAACTATCAGACACCACCCAGAAGACAAGAACACAATCACCGTGGTCAATTTCATCCGAGACAACAACCTGTGGGTAATCAGTCACACCAGCAAAATAGAAATGTTCAGAGGGAACGCAATATAGAGGAAGGTACAAGCCGAAATCAGGATACAAGGAGACACAGTAATTTAAACTGATAGTAGACGGTAATGAGAGATGAGATTATCAGTCTTCAGAACATGTTGCGAGAAATTGTGTAATGACGCACATGAATTATGATCTCGATGTTAGAGATGAGTTATTACGGGAAGTGGAAATGGATCAAGTCGATGTTGGTAGTAAAAGTGAGAACCCCGTTGTTACGATCGTTATATGGAGGGCGCAGTATCAGGCTTTATTGGATTCAGGCAGTCAAAGATCATGTGTAAGTTCGAAGTGGTATGAGGACAGAAAGAAGGAGAATATTGAGATTGAAGAAATGCCTGTGAAATCCACATATATCGTCACTGCTGTAGGTAAAAGATCCAAGCAAATATGTAAACAAGTTGCCATACCTATTTGTATTAACGGGAAGTCGATAATTCAGATCTGTCTTGTTATTCCGAATCTTATATTTGATGTTATCTTGGGATCTGACTGGCTAAGTTTATACTCAGCTCGGCTAGATTACAATGAGGCGATAGTATATTTAAGGTGGGATAATGAGGATGTTAAAGTCACGTGGGATGCCGAAGTTCAGACGAAAGTGGAGGTTTGTAACATGTGGTGTGTTAATGAGGTTTCAAAAGATGAAGAAGAGAGAGAGGATTTTAAGTTATTTGAAGTGTGGTTAGAGGAGAACCACGATGATGCTTTGAGAGAAGCGGTAGATAGTAGCAATTTGGAAGAAGGTCAGAGGGACCGATTGTTGTATGTGTTGAGAGAACACAAAGAAGTATTTTCATCGAAACCTGGCAAAACACATGTGTGTGAACACTCATTTTCAGTGCTGGATAAAAGTATGTTCGCTGGACCGAGATATCCGATTCCACATAAGTATGCTAAAGCAGTAGACAATCAAATTGAAGCTATGTTAGAGGATGGTATTATTGAAGTTTCGAGTAGTCAGTGTGTCAATCTTTTATTGAGGAAAGCGACAGGTCTTAGTTGTAGTAAGATTATTAGTGTCAAGTATGTTCAGGAATTAGGTAGGATGTTGCGATCTTTAGTCCATGACAAGCACACTGCATGGGTTGGTTCTTTAGCGTTGATTGAGAAATGGATTAACATGGTTCAGCGTGATAGTACGAAATTCACCCCATTAGAGGTTCATTTTGGCAGCAATCCAAGGAATGAGCTGACAAAAGTATTACGTAATACACAGGAACCTCAGCGGGACTCTCAGATATACGTCAGATTAGCGAGAGAGAATTTGATTAAAGCGGCTGAGAAGCGTAGCAGACAGCAGAAACGTCAGGTGTTAGACGAATTTCAGGTAGGAGATTATGTTCTGTTACGTGTTCCCATGCTCTCGTCCAGTGAAGAGAAAGTGACGAAGAAATTATCTTTGTTGTATCAGGATCCATTCCAGATTCATTGTCGGGTTGGTCCTTGTGCATACAGATTGAAGGATGGTAATCGTGTCATGTTGGGCACTTATAATATTCGCTCTCTGAGACGATATATTTCTGCGAATTAAGTGTAATGTCTCCCAGACGTTGTTTTGACAACATTAAATGTACTTGAGTTGGAAAACGTGAATTCATGTATAGGTTGTGAACGTAGACCTGACGCCATTGTAGAAGCCATGAGTAACTTGGGATTATGTTGTTTTGAAACTGCAGAAGGAAATTAATGCAATAATTTTCTAAGTAGTAATAATTTTTGCAACGAAAACAAGAAATTGCTTGCAGCTATCTAAGAGAGGTAATCCACGTGTGATTACGTGTGTGTGTGGTGTATATGTAATATAACCTGGAACTGCCGAACACTTTGATGGTGAAGTGCAAAGATAGAGTTATTTACCTGTTGTTGTAAATATTATGAGTGTCGCTGACAAACTTTCGCAAGAAAATTGGCAGGATTTATTACTAATGTTATCTGGTATCGTTGAAACAGACACTCTACAGTGAGATACAAGATTTAATTATGTATGTTTTTATTAAGTGTGTGTCAGATGTAATAATGTATATATCAGCCATTTTGTTGTAGTGTGTTATTTTCATATATGTTATATCTGTAAATAACAGGAGGGCGTATGCAACCGTCCAGGCTCTCCAGCCCTACTAATTTAATATAATATCATTTTACGCGATATCATTTGATATCAAGTTTATCCGCCATCGGCAATTATTTGTAATAACATATTTATTCAACGTCAATCATTTGTAATCAAGGCATTTTGGAATCATATTGTATATATGATAACATCGTTTTATTATTTAAATTATTATATTATGTAGGATAAGAATTCATTATGATGTAAATACGCTCAATATGTTGAGACATAGTTGTTTTCATTTCATCTCATATTTGTGTATACGGAGGGTTTTTCTTGAAGCTTGGGATTTTGCGTGCGTCATGGGTTTATCTTATGACCAATGCTAGTAAACAGCGACCCGTGCGCGAGGCTTGCAAGCTGGTCAGCTATATCATCGCTACGCCTTCTGGACTTGTCGAGGAGGAAGAGAAGGGGAGTTGATGCTTCGATCTAACGAATCAGATACTTCGTTGTACATGAGTTTTTGAGATTAAGCTGTTACCAAGAGTGGGGGTGAGTCCGGATATATACTGATTCTCAACACGAGAACGGGAACTTAGACCTAACAGCCTTACAACCTTACAACCTAACTACGGATACTCCATCACTTTTACTTCTACTTTGAACGACGTGATTTGATTTTGAAACATTGTGTGGTCGCTCCGCGACATAGCTATTTTTGTACAATGTGTTATCGCTTCGATACAGTACTTACGTGCGGTAATGTTATCGGATCTACGTGAAACGAAACAAGCTTATGGCTTGTGTGATATTCAGTAAATATTGTGGACGAAGAACTATGTTTAGTTCAAGTATATGGAATTTTGGTACAAGTCTGTACCGTATAAATAGTATAGCTCAGTTGGATTGAGATTTCTACTAATATGGAAAAATTCATATCTCTGCATTTTCTCCTTATACGATCAACGCTGATCAGTTTTTACAAGTATAGGGCCAATGTCTAATTTAAAGACTAGGCAAGCAGGGAGTGCTAGTCCAGATAGCCCATACTACATCAGAAAAGGAAGGAAGGATGTCCATGGAGCAAATTCTACATCGAGAAGAAGAGAACGAGTAACCACGGAAACCGGATGACTTCAACGAAAGCTGCAATTGGTGAGCTTCAATTAGATAAAGCAAGCAATAAGTAAATTCAGTAAATTAAATTCTAAATTCCTCCACGCTTTAAGGAAACTTTTCCGATTCATCTCATTTTTTGTATAATAAATTCATTTGTATTTTATATTGCGTTAATTTTCTTTCTTAAGCGATACTTAATGGTTAATTATTTAAGATCCTACCCCTGTGATCTAAGTATAAGTCTCTATGCTAGTAAATATAAATTTTGGTTTACAGTTTTATTTAAAACTGTAACCATGGGGCCCAAACATTACATAGAGAAATGGGGAACCATGGAAAGGTAATTGTTTCTATTTGCGTGACAATTTGCTGGCAAGCCACAAATAGTTTATTTAATATTCATGTGTCCCAAGATAATAACTTTCATCTCCCCAAGTGTCTTGACGAGAGGGAACAGTTACACTATGGATCAATCAAGAATCTATGGATAACTCAGAAATTACTGGATGTCTTTGATGAACGACGAAATTACAAGAATACAAAATGCAGACGGCAGAAAAGAATACAGAGGGTTGTAGTCGATGAAGTACATGCCAACTAAGGAAGAATGGCTGAAGGAGAAGGACAAAGATTTTGAAGGGCCATGGTCATAAAGAATGTAGATGGTGCATACAGGAAAATCAAGGAAACCTTTGGAGAGAGGAAAACTAGGTGTATGAATAATAAGAGCTCGGGTGGAAGACTACTTCTAAGGTATGAATACAAGGCAGAATGTTGTCAGGAACATATCCAACAGTAGTATCAAGGGAAAGACGTAGATGACATGGTTCTGGAACAAGAAACGGCTGGTGATGCTAATGAAGTGGGGGACCCAATTTTGAGGTCAGAATTCGACGGAGCTTTGAGAGACCTAAATAGGAACAAGGCACCTACACGTAGAATTGACGACATTCCTTCGGAATTGCTGACTGCCGTAGGAGAAACCAGCATGGCGAGGTTATTGCATTTAATGTGTAAGATGTATGAGACAGCAGAAGTACCATCCGATTTTCGGCAGAATATTGTTATACCTACTTTCAAGGGAGCTGGGGCCTACAAGTGTTGAATCTACCGCACCATAAGTTTTGTATCTCATGCATGCATCATTTTACTACTTACTTACTTACTCCTTGCCGCTACAGCCCCTGTAGGGCCTTGGCCTCCTGGAGAATTTCCACCCACTCTTCTCTGTTGACTGCTCTGGTTCTCCATCTTCAAACTCCCATCCGTCTCATATCCTCCTCCACGCTGTCCAACCATCTGATCCTCGGTCTTCCTCATACGATGTCCTTCTGGTTTCCCATCAAAGACTTTCTTTACTGTCCTGTTCTCTGTCATTCTTTCTACATGTCCCGACCGTCGCAGTCTACTACACTTTATTTCTGCTGCTATATCTGGTTTATTATACAGCTCTCTGATTTCCTTATTATATCTGATTCGCCAGAGTCTACCATCCTTTATTGGTCCATAGACTTTCCTAAGTATCTTCCTTTCCCATCTCCGTAGCAACTCCTCATCACCTTGTGTCATAGTCCAAGTTTCCGCACCATACATCACCATAGGTCTCACTACCGTGCAATAAACAGTCAGCTTCAGATCCCTACTAAGACTCCTTGCTTTAAATACCTTGCCTAAGGCAAAGTAACTCCTATTACCAGCTGCTATCCTAGCATCTATTTCTTCCTTCATATCATTGTTTTCAGCTACCATTGACCCTAGATATTTAAAGCTTTTGCAGCGTTCATATTCTTTCCCATTTAAATTCACGTACTTTTCTGCTTCATTACACTTTTTCCTCGATATTAGCATGTACTTAGTTTTGGACTGATTAATCATCAGTTCCATCTCAGCCCCATATTTTTCTAGTTTTCTCAACTTCCCTTCCAGATCCAGTTTCCACCTGGATAGCAAATCAATATCGTCTGCATATGCATGGTCTTGTGTCACCCGATTAAATAATGCTCCACCAGGGTTGCTCCCTTGTATTATTCGCATTACCCTGTCCAAAGCAGTCTTAAACAGAAGGGTGGATAGTACATCACCCTGCCGTAATTCTTGGTTAATTTCAAAAGCTTTAGATAAAGTACCCTCAATTTTTTATTTACATGCTGTTGTCGCTAGAGTCATTTGGACCAATCTTGTAAGTTTGTAAGGTATTCCTGCCTCTTTCATTTCCTTCTACAACTGATCCCTTATGATACTATCATATGCCTGTTTAAAATCAATAAACAGCTGATGAACATCAATGTTATACTCGTAACATTTTTCAAGGATCTGTCAGATAGTAAAAATTTGGTCTGTAGTAGATCTGTTAATTCTGAAGCTGCGCTGGTAATCTCCTAGATATTCTTCAGCGTATGGTATCAGCCTTCCAGCTATGATTATTGCTAAGATTTTATAAGCAATATATAGCAATGCTATTCCTCTATGATTCCCCAGTCTGCTTTATCATGTTTCTTATGTATAGGGCAGAGCACTGTTATATTCCGTTGCTCTGGCATTTTCTCATTTTGCCATATCTTTACCATAATTTCATGCAACCACCTTTTCAGTTTCTCTCCTCCACATTTGATCATTTCTGCAGTAATGCTGTCTTCTCCTGGCGCCTTATTGCTTTTAAGAGCATTGATTCCATCTTTAACTTCTTGCAATGGAGGTTCCTTAATTGATTCCAGGTCCACCCCTTCTCTACTTTGTTCCTGCCCATTCTCTTCTGTCTGCACCTCTTCGTCATCACCTTTAAATCCTGACTCCTTATTCAGAAGTTCACTAAATTATTCCACCCACCTGTCTAACATCTGATCTTTACATCCAATCAGATTTCCCTCCTTATCTTTATAGAAAACTGCTCTGGGTTGAAATCTTTTCTTTATATCTTTTACCCTTATACAAAAATGTCTAGTTTCCTGAACAGTCTCTCTCTTCTAATTCTTCAATCCACTGTTTCTCAAATTCTCTCTTTTTCTTCCTACATTCCTTGTCCGTTTCCTTTCTCTTCTCTCTGTATTTTTCTACAGTAGTTCTTGTTCTTCTCTGTAACATTCTCCTCCTTGCCTCTTTCATTCTTCAATCTTCTTGCTATAATCTCCATCAAACCAGTGCTGAATCCTCGATAGTTTCTTTCTGCCCAAAACAGTTTTGGGCCGTTTTGTATATTATACCTTTAACCATTTGCCATATTTCTTCAATACACTCTCCTGTCCAAACTTCCATTTCATTAAGGCTATTTGTCAAAAGCATTGCATATTGGCGTGCTATATTTTCATCCTTTCTTAACTTAGCATCATGAAACCTGGGTACAACAACTATCTTAATCTGTCTGTAGTTGGCTATCCTTTGTCTCTATTTGATTCTCACCTGATAATGATCACTATCTCCATCTGCACCTCGACAACTATCCACTTCCACGATATCTGAGGCATGCCTTCTATCTATAAGCACATGATCAATTTGGCTGTTTGTGATCCCATCAGGAGAGCACCATGTTACTTTCCTTATATTATTCCTTTGCATCCATGTGCTTTTAATAAGCATGTTATTACTCGTAACAAAGTCAGTCAACCTTAGACCATTATCGTTCGAAACCTCATGCTAGCTCTCCTTACCAGCGTTTTCCTGTAAGCAATTTCTCTTCCCACTTGGGCGTTAAAGTCCCCCATAACCACTTTAACATCATGCTTTGCCACTAGTGCTAATTCATGTTCCAGTTGTTCATAAAATATATCCTTCTCCGCTGACTCTGCATCTTCTGTTGGTGCATATACACATATGAAAGATATATTGAAGAAGCAGGCTTTTACTCGTAGAAGACAAATTCTGTCATTACCGGGCTTAAAGTTCAATATTACACTCTTATATGAATTATCAACAAGGAACCCTGTACCTCCGTATCCTCTGTTTCCACAGCTATAAGACAAGGTGTGTGTCCTAATTGCAAGTACTCCACTTCCATTCCATTTTACTTCTTGTAATGCTACCACCATCACATTATATTTCTTCATTTCGCTTTTCAGGTTCAGTAATCCTCCAGGTTTATTCAGTGTTCTCACAATCCATGTCGCGCAATACCGATTCATATGCTGTTTCCGTTGCCAGGGTCGTTTATCCATTACATCCGTTCGGTTTCCTTTGTCCATTGGTTTGTAACGAGAGGTTTTTCCGTGGTAGGGTTGTTGACCCCACGCCCAACCCCCAACCTGGAGGACCAGGGTACTGCTCTTAGTCTGGCCCATCGCCTTAGACCTGTCCAACTTGGGTGGCCCTACCAGGAGCCCGCTGGCATAGCTCTAAGGGTCATTTGAGCACGTAAGCCTCCATAAACACCCGGCAATGCCATATTGCCTTCATCAAGGTGGCAGTACCTGCGGGAGGATGCATCATTTTAGCACGTATTATTTACAGAATAATGGAAAGACAAGTTGAAACTGAGTTGTGAGATGACCAATTTGGCTTCAAGGAAATGTAGGAACACATGAAGCAATTCTGACTTGATGTCTGATCTTAGAGGATCGAATTAAGAAGGACAAGCCTACATACAGCGTGTTCGCAGATCTTGAAAATGCATTTGATAATGTTGATTGGACCAAGCTACTTGAGATTCTGAAGATTATCGGGATGAAATACCGTTAACGAAGAATTATCTGCGATCTGTACAAATCAGTCTGCAGTGATAAGAATCGAGGGCTTTGAAAAAAAGCAGCAATCCGTAAAGGGGTGAGGCAAGGTTGCAGTGTGCCCCTTCTTTTCAATGTTTATACAGAATGGGCAGTAAAGTAATTTTAAGAGGACTTTTGGAATGTAATCACAATCCAAGGGGAGGAAATAAACACTCTGGGATTTGCTGATGATACTGTTATATTATCCGAGACTGCAAAAGTTCTGCACAAACTTCTGTATGGTACGGACGGAGTCTTGTGTAAGAAGTACAGGATGAAAATACATAAGTCGAAAACAAAAGCAATGGAGTGCAGTCGAACGAATTCAGACGATGCAGGAAATATTCGATGAGGATATGAAATCTTAATGGAAGTCGATGAATGTTGTTACTTGGGTAGTAAAATAATTAACGATGGCAGAAGTAAAGAAGACTAACGCAAGCAAGGAAAGCCTTTCTCAAGAAGTGAAATTTGCTCAATTCGAACACTGGTAATGAAATCAAAAGGATGATTATGAAGATTTTCGTCTGGAGCGTTTCATTGTATGGAAGTGAAACACGAACAATAATGTTCATTCTCAGGGAGTACAGTAACCTCTATGGTAAACCCTCAGAGTAGTCCCCTAGATTATCCACAACTCCTTACGAATGATGAATGGACATCGGATATTTGTTGCCTCGCCATGTGTCTATTTTGCAGTCTCATATTTGGGTTGTCAATGTTCTCTCGCGTCCCAAATCTTCTCGCACTCAATGATCCTTTCACATTGGGGATGAGATCAAAATCGCTCGGAGAAAAGTCCGGTGAGTATGGCGGGTGTTTCGGTAATTCCCACGGCGTTCTTGTTTCGTCCCGTCCATTCTGCACAGAACCTCACCCGCTACTGTAGTCTCATTGCCTGCTGTGTGGTAACTGTCCAATACAGCACCATCTCGTGCTGCGTCTATGTACCATTAGAATCATGTTTTCCAGAACACATGGCTGTTGTATGGTAGCACCGAGAAAATGTGAGGAAAAAGTAGTTGCTGTATCTTATACCCCAACCGTCGTATATAAGCAATACCTAGTGAACCTAGTACAGAAGTTCAACTTCCTCGCTTTAAACTTGGGGAACGTAGAAACCAGTTTGCTGAGGTCATCTTCTATAGTCAACAGCCCAAGGAGCAATGCATAAATTTCTCACACACTCTGAAATAAAGTTTAAGACAGTGCATGTTTTAGTGCTCTTAAGCACTTTTCGTGTAATGAATCTTGCATCTCATTGCACATCTCAGTGGCGTCAATGTCCTCAATGTCTTCATGGATTAAACCTTTCTGCATGACCAGACATACTGTAAATACTGTTTATGGAACTGTTGCCAGTGTCAAAATTACGAAAACACAAATTCCATATGAGAAATTGTTTAGCATTTTGAGGTGGTTATGACTCTAAGGGAATTGCTTTTTGTTTTCTTCGTGATCGGGTAGGATTTGATATACTGTAGACGCAAATTCAACGAGGATATCGAGCTTTTCAGAACGTTTTCGTGCATCAACCTATACCTTTTCAAATTGAAAGTCTATCTTGCTGGACTTGCACTAGCAGATATGACTAAACAATTCATTAGTTAAATTAATTAGTTGAGCTAAAGTCTATGTTTTACATAATTCATCTAGAAATAGATGAGCAACATAACGTATACTAAAAGGAAGGAAATACTGCCACTGTGGCGTCTCTATATGCTGGTGCTCTAGAAGATCGCCCGGTGTACATGTATGGGCACCCTGATTAGACCCGGTTACGTTGTGGGAACGAAGCGCTGTTTTCAGTTTCTCCTCACCCAGACAACACTTTATTTTGCTATACTGCAACCGAAGGAACTGAAACAAACTGTATCTACCAAATGCAATTCGATCTATTTGACAACATTGTGCAATAAATATACTCGTATTTTAACTGTTGTATAGACACATTATGTATTCACCGAGAGTATTATATAACAGTAACTGTTGTCACTTTGAGGAGTATATTATCATTTTTTTTGTAACGGTGACTGTCTAATAATGCACTTAACAAAAGGGAAATAGCCAATTACACGCTGATGACAGGGTCGGGTCTACAGTTAATTAATCGGATATGCTATTCCTGTGTTGGTTGTTGCAGGCTGAAGGGAAGCCAGATATTGTCACACAGGGGGCAACTCGGTGGAGTGTGTGGGAAGGAGCGCCCCCGGAGTGTCCTGGCGGTAGCCCGCGCCCCGGGGGGCAGATGGGGCTGTCGCTCCCCGCCCAGTCGTGCTGTTCACGTCCAGATCTCGAGCGTCACCGCAACACAAAACAGTTGTGGCTTCATGGCGCAGTAGGACGTAGTACTACCACAATGCAATGGCCACGTGGACATTCTGGGTCAATACTCCATGACAATGGATCCACACAGGTATATCCTGCCCTTACCTGACGAGGTGCTAGTCTCCCGCTAATTCACAAACAAGCACTCCTATACTGAATTAGCAAGCAATGTCTTTTGTGCTTCCGTATTCATTTTCATTAAAATGTGTAAGTTACTAATTCTGAACGTGAGGAGTTCAGGAAGTATATTATAGTGGAGAAATGTATGTTCCCTGCATCAAATTACTTAAAACTAGAGCTCATGTAATTTTCAGTAATTGTAAAGTATTCAAATATAGTCAGTTTTATAATGAAATTGGGTAAAACACTTTCCATTAATAAGCCTCCGTGGTTCTGGTGGTAGTGTGCCGGTCTCTCACCGCTGAATTCCGTGGTTCAAATCGCGGTCAGTCCATGTGAGATTTGTGCTGGACAAAGGGGAGGTGGGACTGATTTTTCTCCACGTACTCCGGTTTTCCCAGTCATATTTCATTCCAGCAACACTCACCATTAACATTTCATTACATTTATCTGTCATTTATCATTGCCACAGAGGAGTGCGACAGGCTTCGGCAGCCGTCACATTTCCTATCCTCGCCGATAGATTGGGGCTTCATTCATTCCATTCCTGACCCTGTCGAATGACTGTAAACAGGCTGTGGATATTTCATTTTTCACTTTCCTTTCATGAGGTACAATTACATGATTTTAATGAAAATGTCAGACTGTAAGTAAAAAAAAATATTGAGATCCTAACGAAATATTACGATAAAAACTTGTTAAATGAACATAATCTTTGTTTTATCACCGAGCATCGCAGTGCGCTTACAAATGCCACTGAACTGTCAATAGGATAAAACGTCCGTACGGTAAAATGTCCATGTCGGAATGTCCTTAATGTCAAAATCTCCACAGGAAAAGAAACGTGCTTACGATAGAACGACCATATTCAAGAGTAACCGCTCTTAATATGAGACATTATTAGCCTTCTGTGGTTCCACTCTAGAAGTGACAATTAATCTCTCTAAGCTATATATCGATTTCCCCATTTTCTTTGCACGCGCCGTAGTTCCGCACCATCTGACAGTTTGGTTTGTTACGTACGTTTTAACGACTCTCTTCTTAACCGATTGGAAAAGGCCCGTCATCCGCTCCATGTTGCCGTAATGATGAGAGACGGACGCTGACAGTCCGCCATTTAAATATCGAATTACATATTCATAAATATAGATGGTGCCGATTATTGATATTTGAAGCGTGTATTAAAGTGTCTGGAAGTTCCTTGGACACTATCGGTTATTTCACGTAAGGTCTGAACGTAAGTCCCTACCGAATCTATTGAATTTTCTGAGTGGGTGAATGAAGTTCTAAATGAAGTGACTGTTGAATAAATGAATATGAATTAAGTGAAGGTAATACTGATGACAATTCGAGTGAAAGTATTGAGGATGATGAGGAGTGTGTAAACGAAAGCGATGTATGCGTGAGTGGTTGGGCCTGGACTCGTGAGGCGAATAATCCAGTACAGTTCCATTGAAACCATAAATTCGGAATCAGTCTAATGATTTCTCGAAAATTGTTTGAATGTGGCACAGAGTGAGACGTACTTAGTCAGTTCGTGGGTAATGATTTCTTGATAAAGATCGTAAATAAAAGTAATAAGTATGCACGCAATGTATTTCTCGCTAGCGGGAATTGTCGTAATACAAGGAGGAGTGTAATGAAGGGTTACTTTACCCTCATCATAATCGTGTCAGAGAATACCAAACCTGACTTAACTGTTTAGTGGAGCGCAAAGGAAGTATTATATTCTCCTGTCTTTGGTGAAACAGTGTGTAGGAAAAAAATCAGAATATTTCTAGATACTATATTTACATTTTTCATCAGTAGAGGGTAAAGACATTTTGAAAAAGTTCAGGCCTTATCGTAGTCACAAAGAAGCTGTCAAATGTGTACACTCCTTTATTCACAAATTATATACACATTAATAATTGCACATCAAATGAACCAACATCTTGAACTCGAAGACTTGACTGCCACATTAGCAAGTCAACCAACTACGGAGCACTTGACAAGATCACATGTACCAACATAACCACAACATGAGTTCACATAGACCTACTGTACTCGACCAATGTCTCTCACTAACAACTCTACTCAACTCTCCAAGACCGTCCTTTTATATACCTCGTCTGGTCAGGCTTCCCGAAACGTCTGACACAACATGATTTGTCGTATCTTCTCCACTCGAAAGTAACCCATGAACAAATAAATAGAACATTATGTAACAATGGAATGACAAAGCTGCGCTGCTCTAGACTCTTACCCTGTGCTGCACAACATTATATCGGACTTATGCATCATATTTGCAGGTAATAATACATTTTACTGTATATTTTTAATTACGGTTCTTACATTAAATAAAGTCGTATTAATAAGCATACAGCGGATGGTATGACCACGATTTATATCAAACAAAGTTAGTTCTGACAACCTGTCGTACATGAGTACGTAGATGATGATGACGATGATAATAATAATAATAATAATAATAATAATAATAATAGACGTAAAAACTTCATAAATCGAAATATCAACGTGTATAACAACACCACACAAGTCATAATAATAATTATGATGACAATAATAGCACCTACTAATCGAGCTCGATATTTCCACTGTTTACTCGTGGGTTGAGTGAATTGTTTCCAAGTTATACTGGTCCATTACACGCTTACATCAGTCTATAATTGATATGATTCTACAAGCCGTTATAATAGAAAGGAGGTATGCTTTGACTAATGTTTGATGGCATTTAGTGGCAGGCTTTCCAACATACAGTTGCGCCCTTCCAAAAGAGCTAATTTTGGAATAAAAATTTACAAGATATGTGACTTCAAGACTGGATATAGTCTCAATTTCAAGATATGCACCGGAAAAGAAAAATCTATCACGTAGTCAATCTCGTATTGCAAATTATTTCCACCACTATTTACACAAGGAAAATATCTTGACTTAAAGCAAGACTCAATAACTTTTCGCTACTTATTTATTATCTTCTATTTTGTTCAAAGTTGAAACTACATCGTATATCCTTTTACTAAAACAAAGACATTGCTCCGCAAAGGCAATATTATCAACACTTACCGCTACACTACCAAGTTACGTTTACACGACATTTATATGTAGGACATAATAGGCAAACAAACACAGATAAGCAAATCATAATACGAATAACATTGCAGTAGAAAATACAAATAATATAACATCAACGACATGAGTTCTTCCAATTAAATTAAACCCACTTGTTGAATATATCTGGCAGAAAGTTTGATCGTTCTACCTCATCGATTGTTATCTGCAAGAATACTTCTACTTTGTTAGATGCAGCAAATTAATCTCCATTGGTAAATGGTTTATCTCTTGAAATTTCGAACTCGCGACGATGTGTAACTTCTATTGTTCATGATCAAGGACTGTTTACAATGAATCTTACAGTAATGTAATCTAATCGTGTTGTGTATATCTGTGGTTATTCTTCAATAAACAACTGCACTGAATGATCTGCCAGACTTATTGTTATAGTCCTTCTACTATGAGTAGTTACAACCTAAACCGCTTAACATTTGTATTATTCCTACTACAAGTACGCGGAGAACTGATAACTGTCTCGTCCTAAAAACGAAATGGTTACCGTGCTAATGATCATGAGTTAAAACTTTGTGTTCAGAACCGAAGAAATTCATGCTACACATAACAGGGAATGGAACCCAGGGGTCACGTCTTACCAGAATTATATAATAAAGAATAAAATCCCCGACCTAATACTGGTGCACTGAGTTGCGTTTTTCTAACAGAAATCAGAATATGCTTGATATCTTTTTAATGTTTGGAACATTGAAATATTGATTTTAACATTTTATGCTTAATTGCCCGCTTCTACATGCATATGGTGGCAACAATGAGGTTTAGCGCCGTGAAGATGGCAGCAGTGTGGTTAGCGATGTTCCATAGTCCTTTAAAGTGAGGTTAGGATCCGTCAAGATGACAGCTGTCACCTTGACAGCTGTAAAAAAGCACGTGGCAAAGCACGTGGCATTGTTTACAAACAAGAGCAAGTAGTCGTGACATCACGGTCACGTGGTATGCCGCGTCAGCACGTGAAGTTTAAAATCCACGCCCACGTGGTTAGAACTCGACAAAAGGACGTCAGACCTGCATGGGTATCTAACGTTACGTGTAGGTAGGGATTTTATTCTGTATCCGGGAATTCCGATAATACGCGAAATCCTGCAGGGCTAAATTCCGGCACCACATAATTTTACGAATTATATTGGGTATTCAGTATGAAGTTACGTTAAGTCTTCCTGCGTGATTATACCCAAGTGGCGAACTTGTAAAAACAATTAACTTTGTATTTCATATGTCAGCAAATACTTCCAATGTTAGCCAACTGGCCTGTTCAATCTTGCTGATATGTGCATGTTAGGCTAAAAGGTAAGAAACAGCAGTGAACTCGCTGCTATTTCATGTCTCAACAAAAACTCTTAAAAAATACTTTCCCTGTTACGACTTGACTTTAGCAGCCAAAAGTTTCTCCCCCAACGAGACCCGATCTAATCTCCGTCTAGGTAAATAATATTAGTTTTACGTCCTAATAAATACGTTTCAGAGTCGGAATTTGGCCGCGCAGTAGTTCAGAATCAATCTCCGTTTTAGAACTTCAAAGATGCTTCCTAATATTACAAACCGCTATGAATAAAGCATTCGTATTACACCTTACACTATATCCCTAGTCCTGTGTGTAGCCGTCTGCTTCTATTAATCTCAGCACTATAGTCCCTAGATCATGTCTCATCTCGTCTAGTTAGGTTGGGCCTCAAACTTGAGGCTGTAACGCACTTGTAAAGTTATGCCTGGCGTCAAATGCGTATGTTAACCTAGCACCCTTAACCATAACCACGTTAGTAGTTGGGTTAAGTCAGCATTCTCCGGTCTATAATGCTAACGCCTTTAGGACTATGGTCAAATCTAGGACCAGTGAGGTTATGATTGGAGTAAAATCCTTGCCTGTAAGGTTACGCTTAAACTATAATCACGTTTGAAATGACGTATTTGGACGGAATTTTCATTTTTTCACTTTTGATTCTTAATGAAAGCTCAATTCTTCCACTTTAAGAAAATGTAGAGTTCTTACATGTTTCGTGCATAAATATGCTCAGAAAATTGATTTAAAGGGAACAGTGCACCCGTGTCTCGGTCTGAGGCGGGCGTGGCATCACTGCACGGAGAATTTCATGGTTCCTTTCGATGTGTTAATTCAAGTTTGGCGCTCGTTGTTGCAGAATAGCTCTCCATTGATGGCTCCACGTGCGTTCTCTTTGGCAATGGCAGCTTCCATGGTTTCCAGAACTCTGCGTTTTGAGTATAAATATAGTCACATTGCCTGTTTACCTGTGTGCATTTGGATGTATATTCGTTGTTGAGATAATGCCCAGAAACTGTATTGGATGTAAGAAGCATTCAAATGATAAGCATTCCCCATTCTGTTTAGGGTGGAAGGGTGATCATGCTGCAGACTGTGCCAAAAATTAAAGTGGGTCTTCACCTAATATGGAACAGTAAAAATATTTTCTCGCTCAAGAGAGAGTAGAGGTCTGGAGTATGTAGATTTCTATGGGGATTCCAAAAGTTACAAGGCAGCGTGTGATTCCAATCCATACAATGGAAAAGAAGTCAATAAACTGGAATGTGTGGGCCACTACCAAAAGTGTTAAGAAACAGCTCTTAGAAAATTTGTACAACATAACACAAAGATGGGTGGTAGAGGCAAATTAACTGGAGCACTGATAGACAAGTGTCGGAATTGTTTTGGAATTGATTTGCGTTCCAACTACAGTTTAATAAAAGATATGACAAACTGGCAACATTGTATCATTTGACTGCCCATAAAGACAGGCCTTGCCATCACAGGTGCCCTATAGGAACAGACAGTTGGTGTTCATACCAACGAGCCAAAGCTAGCAATCTATTTGACAATTATAAGCATAATGCAGGAAGACCACTAGAAGTCCTACATGCAATGAAGCCTGTGTATGAAAGGCTCTTTGATCCAAAAATGTTATCAAAATATCATCATGGTTTGACTCAAAATACCAATGAGTTATTCAACTGTAGGGTATGGAAGAGGTGTGGAAAAGATACATATGTGGGGCTGTCCACTCTCAAACTGGGTGTCATGAATGCAGATTTACACTTTAATTGTGGACACAAGGTTGAAATAGAGGTTTTAAGAAGAATGAAGATTGTGCCTAGTATGTACTCAGCATCAGGAGTGTCACAAGCTGATGCCGCACGTGTAAGCAGAAGTCAGCTTCAGAGCACTGCTGAACAAAGACGGCGAAGGAGGTACCTCAGGGGAAGAAGAAATCTGAAAGGGGGCAAGAAACTTGAAGAGGAAGGTCGCACATATGCAGCAGGAGAATTCTAATACTTTTAGGTAAAAAGAAAGAGAACTATAATACAAAACTTTAAACTTAATTTACTCAAAACTAAAAGTTAAGTTTTCTTTTCTGGTTCGAACAACAATAAGTCGAGTTCTAATTCAGATATCTACCTCAAAAAGGTCTCAAATTGAAAATAATTAATTAAAGAACGTCCTGTACTAGAACTGAGAAAGAATATATCCCCATTTAAAAAGTAAGTACGAAGAAATGAAAAATTGCTTTTGAAATTTTGCATTTTTGAAAGAATGTGTTGTAAGTATTTGTGTAATCGTTATAAACTAATACACTTAGTAGGGGACATCAATAACACTAATGATAATAGTTCGGCGAAATAAATATTAAAATAAATGCATTTTTGTAGTTACTAGGTAGTCTCAAAAAGTGCCATTTTTGTAAACAAAAATATTCTTGGACAGCCCTTAAATTATAAATTGGGCAATATTATAGCAAAACAGTCTTCATTTACCTTCCCGTTAACTACTAATAAAATTTTAAAAGTTTTGATATAAAATTATGGATTTTTTAATGAAACGTACATGAATACCTTAAAGACTTAAACCCTTAAGCCTAGGGTTAAATCCGAAGTCTGTCAAGTTAAGCCTGGAGTCGAATCCCTACTTCATAGGTAAGCTTAGACTATAATCACGTTAGCAGTTAAGTCAAGATTTTTTAGCCTCCGAGCTAGTTGTCTTTATATAAGGCTGTGTATAGCCGGCATCTTGCGTTAGCACCCCTAAGCCATCTCATTAGAGCCTATGTATAGACACCATCTTGCACAGTAACCTCTGACCCAGGTTCTAAGAGTTAATCTCATAAGAGCCTATGTGTAGCCACCATCTTGCACAGTAACCTCTGACCCAGGTTCTAAGAGTTAATCTTATAAGAGCCTGTGTATAGCCGCCACATTGTGCAATTGGCGTCGAGAAAGGCATCTTGTCGTGAAACTAAAGATAGCCCCCTTCAAGATGGCGGATGTGAGGTTAGGCTCGCTCTCTTAGGCGTCGGGAAGGGCAGCTAGCCGATCGCTACCACATGTATAAGGTAGTAGTATAAAGTTTAGTGCAGTCAAGATGTCAGCACTGAAGTTTGCGATCGTCTGTTGTTTAAGGATGGCTGCTGACAGCTGTAAAAATAGCACGTGGCTTTGTTTGCAAACAAGAGCACGTGGCTTGTCCAAAAAGCCCGTGAAATTTAAATTGCCCACCACCACGTGCCTAAGGTGGCAAACGTGAGGTTTAGTGCCGTAAAGATGGCAGCTGACACCATGACAGCTGTCAAAAAGCACGTGGTTTTGTTTACGAACAAGAACACGTGGCTTTGTTTACAAACAAGAGTACGCGGTCATGACCTTGCCAGAGGTCAATAAGGTGGAGGCCTCTCCCGAGAGTCGGAGGTGGAGGTGGCGGCCGAACCCGTGAAAAACGTCTACTATAGTGGGTTCGAATCCCACTGTCGGCAGCCCTGATGATGGTTTCCCGTTGTTTCCCATTTTCACAGCAGGAAAATGCTGGATCTGTACCTTAATTAAGGCCATGGCCGCTTCTTTCCAACTCCTAGCCCTTTCCTATCCCATCGTCGCCATAAGACATATCTCTATCGATGCGACGTAAAGGCACTAGAAAAAAAAGAATTCATCCAGCCAACTTCCTCTTTCATTTCTTTGCCCCAATCCGAATTATCCTACTCTATTACCTTCTTTTCTAGTCACCTGTTACATATTGTATAAAATCTTCTCTCTCTTCATATATTCTTCCGATTTCTTCATAAGCTACTGAACTAGTAGGCATTTACACCTGCTCTATTGTTGTGGGCATTTGTTTGCTGTCTATCTTGACAACAATAATCCTTTCACTATGCTGTTCGTCTGCCTGCTATCATTTCTTGAAGATACAGTACTTTTGCAACCATCTCTTGGCACAGGCCAGAGTAAAGTGTAGCTTCCACTGAAGTCCCAGTCTCATCCATGGCTGTGACAATATGGAAGCTGCTGGGGTGTGGGTGGTGCTGAATAATGACATTCAGAGCACAACCAGTGTGTCTGAGTGTCATGAAAGGTGTTGCTCATAGGGTTAGTTGTGCTACAATAGCACTGTCTGGCCCAGTGAGGAAAGCAATGGCAAACTATCTCACTCATCATCTTGCCTAGTACGCCTCATTTTGGTACTGCCATTGGTTTTTGTGGTTTCCTTATTACTGCACAGCCTTTGGTGATGCTATTTGAGGATCCAACCAGCCTCTGGGCTGATGACCTAACAGACAGACAGATGCTGTTCGTAGTAGCTTATCCGCTGCCCTACTTTGTTATTAATTCTTAAACCAACTCCTGTATTTCCCCTGCTTGATTTTGTGTTGTTAATTCTGAAGTCACCTGACCAAAAATCCTGCTCTTTATGCCAACGTACTTCACTTATACCAACTCCACCTAAATATGTAAAAATATTTATATATATATATATAATTACTTACGGGTATAATAATTTCGTGTGGCTATTTCTAGCCGGGTGCATTCGTAGTAAGGCGGACCCTCCGGTGAGGGTGGGTTGCATCTCCTATGTGTAGGTAACTGCGTGGTTTTGTGGTGGAGGATAGCATTATATGTGGTGTGTGAATTGCAGGAATGTTGGGGACATCACAAAAACCCAGCCCCCTAGCCATTGAAGTAACCAATTAAGGTTAAAATCCCCGACCCGGCTGGGAATCGAATCCGGGACCCTCAGAACTGAAGGCCAGTACGCTGGTCATTCAGACAACGAGTCGGACACTTAATGGTAATTCATTCTCTTAATCAGCCAGTTGAGTAATCGGTCTCAATAACCAATTCAAACACTATTTCTCTCTCATACTAACAATAAACGCAGCAGTTCCCTTAAATAGCGTTCTTTCTTTGAGTACTCTTTGTACTAATTAGGTTCAAGTTCTTAATGTACTTTGACAGCGAATTCCATAGCTACGCGGCAGATGAGGTGGTAATGATATCTATTATGCTAGGATGTATTTAGTATATTTTCTATCAGGTAGCGTTCTTACTGCTCTAAAGTGGACAGCTGTCGATTACAATCGCCATTAAAATGAATAACCGATTATGGAGTTATCCATGAGATTATTATTATTATTATTATTATTATTATTATTATTATTATTATTATTATTATTATTATTATTATCTCTATTAATGGCAAAGTTAGGGCTGTTGACCCTGTCTTGCACTTAACCACAAAGTAACAAGATAATAATGACATATTACATAGTACGGTAGTTATTTTCTTTACAAAAATACGACTTAATTAATTTAACTGCTGTAAGTACACCTATATACTCGTACAATACTTACAATCTTAAGAACAAATACAGCCAATTACTCACACAGTCATTCATCATTCACTCAGGTAGTGCTATAGTTTAGGAAATAATTTCGGCAAGTACATCTAAAGGTCTTCAAATTTTTAGATTATTTACTATTCACTGGAATAAAGTTGCGAAGTCTCGCACCCGACACTTGGAACAATCGGTTGAAGATAGTTCCGCAGCACAGGTGAGATAACATATTTTTGTATGAAACTGCTCCATGCGCTGCCTGGGTACATTTTTATACTATCTGCTAATTACGTGTCTAGCGATTTTTTGTACATTTTTATTGTGAGGTTGATCGGTATTTTTAAGAACTATTTTGTATTTTTAGAGTTATTGTTGTGTTCATGTTATTTGCAGATGCTCTTGGGATTTGGGGAGAAGAGGACATTAATGTTCAAGAACAGTTCGATGTGGTGAATGGGAAGATCCAAGAATGTGGTTTGAAAATAAGTGTAAAAAAAGTAAAATTCTTGTTATGACTAGAGAGGAGAAATAAGGGAAAGGTCAGATTAGACTTGTAGACAAACCCCTGGAAGTAGTGGAGGCGTTCAAATACCTGGGGAATGAATTAATGGAGAATGCTCGACTGGATGCTGAGATTAGTAAGAGGATACAAGCTGGAAGCTGTTTCTATCATAGTGTAAGAAACATGTTATGAGACGAAGATGTGTCAATGGAAGCAAAGGAAACTATGTACAAGATGGATTACGTACCTATGACAACTTACGGAGCAGGAACTTGGACAATGACAAAGAAGGATGAGAGTCGAATACAGGCAGCCGAAATGAAGTTCTGAGGAGTATGGTACAGAAGAGTAGAAGAGACAAAATAAGGGATGAGAAAATCCGGGAAGAAATTGGGGTGGAAAAAAATGAATGATAGAATAGAGAAGAGCGGATTATGATGGTTTGGGCTCATAAAGCGAATGAGTGATAAAGAATGCCAAACAAGGTGATGGAAATGCAAATGCAAGCAAGGAGAGGCGATTGAGATGGAAGGACACAATCCAACGCAGTATTAGAAAAATAAACCTGGACTGGGACACGGTGTTGGAGGAGGAGTTGTGGAAAGACCGTGGAAAGTTGAGACGAACCATATTTGCCCCCATCAGGCTACAGCTGAATAATGGGAAATGATGATGATGAGAGTTATTCTTGTGTGTTTATTTTAAATTTTTAATTTTAGCTTATTTTGTTTCGCGCGTGAGATTGTCTTTGCTGCAACCCATATTGCCTGGGAAGTATACAATCCTTTCAGACAAATAATGAAAATAACTGAAAATTGTATGTATTTACGCAGAGATATGATGTACTGTTCATGATTCCACCTGCCTTTGGAGCCGTCACCAAGGAGCCTAGCGAACCAGGAAACTATAGATTCAACACTAATTTCGGTCAGTTTAGACATTTTCTTTCTAAACTCTTCTGACCCCCATGTAGAAGGAGGCTGAACTCAGATATAAACGACATCCAGAGTGTCAGAATTCATGTCAGCGACCCCGAAAACTATGGAGTCAACACTAGTAAAGTTCGACTAGGGATTTTGGTGGGGTCTTACCGCCGCAGTATTTCTCTGCAGATAGGATCAAGTCACAATGAGTGTGTACCAAGTTTGCTTGAAATTACAGGTTTGCCTGTAGACGCTTGCCATTTTAATCTTTTAGCTTCGCCGACAGCGTTTCGTAAAGATATTGCTCCTTAACGACGTGCAACCCGTTCAGTAGCGTCATTCAGTGACTTTATTTTACCATTGGTCAAAGTGGACTGAACGATTCACCGGCAGGTCATTCCGGAGAGGATAAAATCAAGAATCAAGCAAACCGGCCAGGAAGAACGGCCGGACGAGCTGGAAACAGCTTATTTCAGTAAACATTTTTATGTTCGACGATGCCGAAATATAAATATTATATGCCAGGAAAATGAATCTTAATGAGGCTCATTATAGTTCAAGTTTTATTATTGTACAGGTTCTGCACCAATCAGAGTTCAGATTTTCATTATGATACAACTGTTTGCCCAATTAGGTAAGGATAGCATCGCTCCTGCGTTCAACGCACTGGCTTCGCACTTGTTAAAATCAAACATGTCGGACGCACACATTAATATCAATGCACTTTCTACTTGCAATATTCCACAACCACACGGCATACTCCCGCAAATTCACTTCATTAACTGTACAATAAACAATTTGTATTCAAAGTAAAGCTAGGTTACGATAACCTCCTCTCAAGCTTTGAAAACATGTGGAATTTTCAAGGTGTCTGATGCACTGACGGAAAATCAATAGCCCAACGCATGTGCTCTGCGCTCCGTTCAATAAACTCAACTGTAAAGCGACATCTCGACAGAAATTTATGAATATTTAAGAAAGCAATGTTATAATTATCGTTGAGCATATACATTCGTGTCCAACTCGCCTATAATGGTAATTAAGACACCCGTGTGCAAATTATAAAACTCGCTTCGCTCGCTTTATAAACATACTCGAGTCGTTATTATTGCCAGTATAGGCTTGTTGCACAATATACAATTCATACATAGATTACTGCTGCAGACACGTAACGGCGATTTCACTCAATTCACATCCTTGAATTATTTCAAGAATAGCATCGCTGACATGGTATTAACGCCCAACCCCGACGTGTCCCATAGATGTAGTCGAACTTTGAGTTGTTTGTCTGGTTATCTGTTTTACGTAGCACCGAAACACGGACGGAAGTGACCGTGGCCTTAATTTAGGTGCAGCCCCACCATTTGTCTGGTGTGAAAATGTGATACAACTGAAAATCATCTAAAGGGTTGCCAATTTCTGGCTTCGGAGCCACAATTTCCTGAAGGCAAGCTCACAGCTACCTGATCCAAACCGCGCAGCCTACTCTCCCTGTGTTGTTTTATTGTTGTGTTCATTAAAAGTACAAGTTGAATGGTTAACATTAAAACGTCTAGTAACTACGTTTTAGCGCATGTTCAAACTGAAAACCGTCATTTTCAAGATAATGCTGGCAACGCAGATCATTGCATTGCGATACATTTTCTTTCGCTTTCCTGCTCAACTCCTTGAATGTTCTCTAAGCCCTAGAAAATAAATAATTCACGTAAGGTCGGGAGAACGCAGGAAAATCAACGTAAACACTAGGACACTGAGTTACAGCCCCTTAATTTTAGGGACACTCTGCATTTAGCATAGCATATACCAATCCATTTTCTCTGAGTAGAACAAGTGTCGACTGGAATGTAACGAGAACGAAGGAGATGTGAACATTCAGCTCATAGGAAAGCGCCCAGCAGCTAGAAAACTGTAATAGGCACTTCCGCTAGATAGTGGCAGCGAGAACAAGTGTGAACTAGAGATACTGAATGCTGAGGTAGTTCTCTTCACAGCTAGTACATATTAAATACAATATGGACGAATATATATTACGAAATACGTGTATTTCAATAACAAATAACCACATTTTTGGCTACCAATGAGTTGAATGTGCTCATATAATCTACGAATAGCCTTGATTGATTTATAAATCTATTGATATCCGAGCTGTCAGTGGAGAAATGATGAAATACACCTGAATGGTGTTTTTAAAAGCAGGAAAGATATGACAATGAAGTTGGAATTCAAAGGAACAAATTGGAGGAAATATTCGTTTATAGGAAGAAGAGATAAAGATTGGAATAACTTATCAATGGAAGTTGTTCAATAAATTACCAAATTATTTGCAATTATTTAAGATACGACTAGGTAATTAACAGTTAGGGAATCTGCCACATGGGCGACTTCCCTAAATGCCGATCAGTGGTGATTGATTGATTGAATGACTGAAACAGGCATTTAGAACAGACGTTTCGATTAATGCTAGAGGAAAAGATGGACAAGGAAAATTGCCTGGAGTTCTTGATGAAAGTTTCGATTGAAACATCAGTCAAAGCTATAAATACAAAACGAATGAAGTTTCATTAGGCGGGAAAAAGTCTTATTTGAGTATCTTTCAAAAGGTGCGGTTTACAAATGTAATCTCAAATAATAATGGCGTTTTGCTAAATATAACCTCGTAAACTTTCTTAAAATGTACTATTGACCCCGAACGACAGCTTAAAGCACGATATTTTTTTATTTTAGGGACAACCACATGTACATTTACTGCGAGGGAAAGAAGTATAGAATGGATGACCACGCCAATACAAATTAACCTGAGGTTCAGTGACAGAAGTAAATTTACAATTCAGTAAAGCTAAAAACTGCTTTATTTTCATTGTACCACTTGTATTATTGACAGAAGTTCAGCATAGACGGTAAATGTTGATATTTGATAATCTATATATTTAAAACGTTTCCTGTTCTACTGGACCGACTTACTTCATTTCTGTTTTATTTTTTACCTGCCGGTGAATCATCGGACACCAATAGGACTTTAAGATCAGTCAACTTTGAAAACTAAAACCTAACCCCACGGCGCCACAACCCCGAAGGGCCATGGCCTGCCAAACGACCGCTGCTCAACCCGAAGGCCGGCAGATAATAAGGTGTCATGTGGTCAGCACGGCGAATCCTCTCGGCCGTTATTCTTGGTTTTATAGACCGGGACTGCATCTCACCGCTAGATAGTTCCTGAATTGTAATCACGTAGGCGGAGTGGACCTCGAACCAGCCCTCGCACCAGGTAAATTTCCCTGATCTGACCGGGAATCGAACCCGGGGCCTCCGGTTGAGCGGCAGGCACTCTACCCCTACACCGCGTTGCCACCTCAGTCAAGTGTGTGTAATCCTAAATTCAGATCGTTAAAAACCACTCCAGTAATTGCTGGCGAAGTCTTACCCTGGCCAGCAATACACTCTGTACTTAACGGGTTGCACACACTTAAGGAGCAACATCTGTACGGAAATATATTGGCGAAGTTGAACGAACTGTGGAAAGGGGGGGGGGGGCAGTGAGAACGTGTCAAAACACATCTACGGTTGGGGCTTGGGTGGGAGTGACATGAAAAGTTAATCGGAAACGACCAATATTAGTGTCGAATCCACATTAATCGGGGTCACTGTGATGAACTGTGACACTATGGATGGTATTTAGGTCCAAGTTCAGCCTCAATCAGCATTCGGTTCATAAGAAGTGAGAAAGAAAAGGACGTAAATGACGGAGACTAGAGTTGAATCTCCATTTTTCGGGTTCGCTAAGCCGACAGTCTCAATGACATTTGGAATCGTGTACGTGTCGCGTAAATGATGCTTAATAAGGGCGCTTGATATTTAAAGTGGCCTAACATTTAGGTCAACAGCCCCTCTCGCGTAAATACAGTTATCATCTATTTTTCTTATTTATTTAAAAGGATCAACTACTTCCCAGACAACATGGGCTGCAGCGAGGACGGAGTTCTACTCGAAACGTGATAATCTGAAACTAAACACACAACAATTTCTTCAATTCTGCAAAAACTTCCTTGAATCATGATGAAGATGTAATACAAGTCCTAAGGGTAAACATAAAAATTTGTACCCGAGCAGCGAATGGAGCAGGTTCATATCAGCAGATGAATAAATTACGATCACCGGATGATATTTAAGTCCACGTTCAGCCAGAATCGGCGTGTGGTTGTGGGGTTGAGTGAGAAGGTGTTAAAGCACACCTACTCTAAACATATTTTGTGTGGGGAGGGGAATAATGGAGGGAACTCTTAACTTAAAATAACAAACGCTGCTAAGCACCACCGGTCCTCTAGTTATTGTTAATGATTTTACTAATGGTTAAGTTAGCGCTCCTGGTACTCTATTACACTTAACCATAAAATGAAAATAAGATTATGATATACTATAAACCATCAAAAATTAAAATGAATATTTTTTAATACACAGAAATGTTATTCAACTTATGATATCGCATTAAATAATTTGATATTGAAGTTAAATACAGAAGTAGAAGATCATTAATTCATTAATAAAAATACTTTAAAAAATCCATTTTATCATTAACAAAATACTCTGCAAGCTCTGTTATATGTGGAAGATAAGTAAGTCCCTCCAAATCATGCTAGTGGCACGTCAGCGTAAAACCACCTATGAGTAATTTTCTGTATACTGAAATAATCTATTTGTTAATAAAACGTATTTAAATGTTAAAGTAAACTTACACTGAAATGAACACAGGCGTTGGAAAACCTTCATGGGAGTCAGTCTCACATTTTAAAGACAAAGAGTGCCTCTGTAAGAGCGTTAAGCCTGACGTTAAAAATTTAGGTAGGGCATGCTCAGTTGGAGTTAATCAAATATTTGTCTGCGTGCTATGTAAGTATTAAGTGTAACGCAGTGAGTTCTTAGTTGTGACCTTCTCGGTTCTGTATGACACGTCATTACCGTGTCCAAAATAATTTCGATTTACGTAACTAATTTCTTTATTTATTTATTTCGTTTCTGTCATATAATTAGAAACACGCACACAGGTGGTATCCCGAATACAGATTTATTAATATGCCAGTGATATTTAAATTACGTAAACCATGTTTTGTAACGAAGTGCGACAATAAAAAATAGATTGTATCAGCGTTACGTCACAGTGAACGCACCATGTGAGTGCGTGCTTGTTGCCATGTATAGATGGATACATCACAACTGATATATCCTCGGGATTAATTTTGTCGAAAAATATCTAAATGAATTGGATATTTCTACTTATAGATATATTTTGTGTGTGGGGGGCGGGGCAGGTGTGAGGTGAAGGAACTCTTAAAAATTTTCGACTAGTTAAATTTGCACCATGAAAATGATAACATTTTCCAGCATTCTCTTTATAGGGACCTATCAAATAAATATTATCACTGGACTTACCGTCATTTCACAGTTTAAGACACATTTTATTAGTAGAACATAACCTTTTCACGTTTACAAGAAGTATTTTCGCTAATCAATGTTGTAGCCTAACCTGATCTGCAGCCTCGTTTTGACTTGAAAACCTATTTTGGTTGTTGCTAGGTTTGGTAAAGAGCTTTATATTTAAATTAATCATTAGGAAATTTCACACATTTTCTTCTAAATTCAGGTCAAACCTTGATGTCCAGTGACCTAAAAACATAATTTTCTGTCTGGTTTCCATCTGTTTATTGTTAACTAATAAGTTTGTAACCAGATTTCTTGTTAAGATTCATACATTCCCTGTTATTAGTAAAGCCTTTTATGATTATTATCTATTTTATGATGGACCATAATAATGAACATCTTTAAGACTTGCAAGTAAACATTGTACCAAAATACTGGTTTAATCTTCCTGTTGTCCATGAACTGATTCACTTCCTCCATTCTTAGTACATATTTACTACTAGTGAATGTACCCGTGCTTCGCTGCGGTATTCTACATTGTATTCGAATATCGAAGTAAATAGTGTACATGCAGTAAATAAGATTGTTTTAAAATTGCATGTCTCTTAGCGTTATCCGAGAAAGAGCATGGGGAGGTCCCCGTACGTTGTTTCCAATGTGAATTGTTTGTTATGGATTTGTGATATAACGGCAGGCTCACTTGCCTACTGCCATTCACAATCGAGTTGGAAAGTTTACATTATAATTGCAGGCCCCATTGACTACTACGCGGACAGAATCGATTTGGGGAGATTTCGTTAAAATGGCAGCCCCCTTTCCTACTTCCAGAGAGATTACAGTTGAGGAGTTTTTATTATAATGGCAGGCAATTACCCTACTATCACTCTAAATTGAGTTGTGCTGTTATCATTATAATGCCAGGCCCATTTTCCTACTTCCAGCCAGCTTACTGCCAGTCACACTAAGTTGGTGAGTTTCCATCAAAATAGCAGGCCACTATGCCTTATGCCAGTCACATTTTAGATGAGGACATTTCTTTATAATGGCGGGCACCCTTGCCTACTGCCAAATACAATCGGTTAGGGGAGTTTTAAACAAAACTGCATGCTCACTTGCCTTCTGCAAGTCAAATCGAGAAGGGAACTATTCATTACAATTTTAGGCCTTCCTTACTAATGAGAGTTACACAGGAGTTGGAGAAGGAACCCTTTCATACTGCCAGTCAAAGTCGGTGTGGGGAGTACTGATTACAATAGCAGACCCACCCTTTCTCGATCGCTACAAATCGACATCAGTGAATATATATAGATCGACATACGAAAGTATATGCTTGTTTACAATACTGAAGACCTTCATTTACAGATTGACAGCTACTAAACGTACGTCATATCGACAATGGATTATACCATAAGACACGCCGGATTTAGTGGCCTAAATGGCTGGTCCTATGATATGTCATCTATTCTTGGGTCAGACTGAGTTAGAAACATGGAACAGGGTAACGTTTTTGTAATATTATCTCACATTGCATTACTTTTCGGATAATTATGTGACAGCTACATACATAGCATTTGGCTCACATATGGCTACTGGGTGGGCCAATTTTCGTGAAGAGTTTAATGATTCTGTATTTCATATAAGTAATCGAAAGTATGAATTATGCATGTGAAAATTCCAAATTGACTTAACATCGATTAATAGAGAAAAATCAAACGTAAAAGGGATACAGATACGGCAAAAAGTCATAAGACCAAGGTTGTAGATCATTCCAAATTGAACGGAGATTGTGCAATCTGTTATGTGATAGGAATTTCCTAAGGTCTGCACCATCATTAAAATTGCCTGCATATTTCGATATTCTTCGGGGATAAAAAGTGAAAAATTTAATGATCTTGGATGTTTTCCGTTCGTTACAGGCTAAAACGTATAATTTTGTCAAAATTTCAATTATCTTCTTTTTCTTCTGGCAGATTATGCCGCAATCTGGATTTTGGGCGAGGCGGGTAAAAATTAGGACTTTCAGGAAACTAAACCAAAAAGTGTGCAGATGGTCATTATTACCCCTTAAACGGAAAGCTGTACGAACATTTCGCCAAAATAGTCAGCGTATAGGCACACAGTCGTTACGATTTGATTTATATAGATAAGGAATCTGCTCCATGTAAAACACCTTTTGGGCTATGTCCGCTGGACTTAACCTGCAAAACTGACCATTCATGATATCTCCCTTATTAATCCTCCTGACGAAAAAATGCACATGAAAACAAGGTTTAGAGGTGGAATTCTATCACGTTTGGTCGATATCCAGTCAGGTTGGTCTTGTTCTGTATATATTGTGGAAGAGTAAAATCACCATTTCGGTTCCCTATAAACCGCCAGTCCATTCCGGAACATGAAATGTTATTTACGTTTAAGACCTACCTTTGGACAGGTGGATGCTAAATATAAATTTTGGTTCGAAAGTCTTCGGTAGTTTTCAAGTTGTAAGGAATACGCTTTACACGCACCCGCTCGTGAGTTAAGTCCGATGGGACTTGTACAGAAAAACGGTCCGTTAATGATATCTCCCTTATTAATCCTCGTATCAAAATGATGCACATGAGAAAAAAGGTTTAGAAATTAATTTCTACCAAGGCAGGTAGTTTTAAATTAACGTTGGTTGTGTATATTTTGTGGAAGTGCAAAATCGCTGTTTCGGTTTCGTATAAACACCCAGTCAGTTCAGGGATTTAGAAACAATATTTGCCCTAAAACCTATCAAGGACAGGTGTATTCTAAATATGAGTCCTGGTGGAAATACATCCAGTAGTTTGTAGCACTCGCGTACATACGGCGTAATTAAGGAAGAAAATAATACAGTTAAGAAAGTTGAAAGTAATAGAAAATGGATTATAACTGAGGACAGCCGGACAACGACAAATATGTAAATGCCAAGTTAATGTATTGGAAAATCAAATGCCCCTCAATAAATTATGCTAGTGTGAGTTATGGATGTAATAAAGCGGTAACAGAGGAGAAATCTAGGTCCAGTGATTCCTAGGTAAAGAAATAATAAGAAGATGACTAATGGTGTTATTACTTAATCTATTCGAGGGCGGTTATAACATCCAACGATATTCCGCCTATATCCCGCTGATAGGCCGATTGACGCCTCTCTTGCCTTCTACCCAAGGAACAAACCCGAATTTAAAAGCATGATGAGGAAAATGGCAATACGTTACTTCCCTGCTGGCATGCAGTCAGAGACGTTGGCATGGTAACTTGTAGGTTCGCTGTCGGTCTGTCGGTCACTCAATGCAGAGCATGATACCAGCAGAAATTTGTAAATTTCTCCGTCATGTGAAGAGTAAGGTAAATTATGAACATAACAAAAGTTGTTTATAATGAAGAGACGTTTAACGTACGGTAAACGAAGTTTACAGAAAATCAATAGTATAAGAGAAAATGGAGGAAAACCATTCTGGTTTTCCTATAAACCCCCGTCTATTCAAAGATTTTAAAATGATGTGCATATCGAAACCTTCCCCGAGATGAGTATACTCGAAATATGAAGTTTGGTTGAGATCTATCCAGCCGTTTCGACGTGATGGTGGAAAAACCATTCTGGTTTTCTTATAAACCCCCCGTGTATTCACAAATTTT
Organism: Anabrus simplex; assembly: GCF_040414725.1. Lineage (NCBI taxonomy): Eukaryota > Metazoa > Arthropoda > Insecta > Orthoptera > Tettigoniidae > Anabrus > Anabrus simplex. Next base: position 39,856,045 of record NC_090266.1, on the reverse strand, counting down.
AAAATGATATGCATATCGCAACCTTCCCCGGGATGAGTATACTCTAAATATAAAGTTTGGTTGAGATCAATCCAGCCGTTTCGACGTGATGGTGGAACAGACAAACAGACAGACAAACAAACAGACACGAAACGTTAAAACCACCGATTCGGTCTTGAGTTGACCTAAACGGATAAATATCTGAAAATTTGGCAAAACAAAAGACATTACAGACAGCGGACCCCCTACAATTTTATTTATATAGATTACACAACTAAAGCCGTGCATGTCCATTTCTGGTCGAAACATTTCACCCGTTACAATATAATTCGTCCTCTATACCTTTAGAACTTCATACAGACGTAATTTTCCACTCAGAAATAGTTATTGAATATGTTTTCGTCTATGATTCTGTTCAAATTTCCATGAGTTTCACTTTAAGTTTGTATCAGTTTCAATAACAAATAGATTGTATCAGCGTTACGTCGAAAGTGAACGCACCATGTGGGTGCGTGCTTGTTGCCATGTATAGATGGATACATCACAATTGATATATCCTTCTCATTAGGACTGTGACAATCGAAGCTAATGAGGTAGGCACGGTATTCAGAGCACAGATAGCGACAGTGGGTGTTGATAGAGTAATGTCTGGCTCAGTGAGGGATCTCACTCTAGCATTACATACGAAGTACTATAAATTATTACACACTCTTCAGTTTCGGGGATTACGCACAATGACCAAATTATTTGTGACGAATCCAATAAAGGATCCAAACAGCTTCCAAGAAAATGATGCATCAATACATGATAAATATACCGTATTGTCATTAAGCTGCAGGAATACATGAAATTGGACCTGAAATTGTGAATTATAATGGGAAGGCAAGGCAGGAATGAAATGGCTTTACAGAATCCATTAGAAATTTAATAGCTTCCCTCCCGCCGGGAAGAGAGTTTTGGTTACTGTTGCTGGTACCGATGCGATTTAACGCTCCTCACCTAGCCGTTTAGTAAAAATTTGTATTTTGTTTGAAAAGTATAGTGGAATAGTGAGTTATTTGTGATTATCTGTGGTAGTTATTAGGGGCTGCCTGGCCGAGGCGGTAAAGGCGTGCTCAGTTCCCCCGGAAGGACGTGGGTTCGAATCCCCGTCAGGAAGTCGTAAAATTTAAGAAACGAGATTTCCACTTCCGGAGGTGCATATGGCCATGAGGCTCACTCAGCCTACACCAAAAATGAGTACCAGGTTAATTCCTGGGGGGCAAAGGCGGCCGGGCGTAGAGCTAACCGCTCTACGCCATCACGTGCCGAGGCTAACAATGGTGGGAGCCTTTACCTTCCACTCCTCCAAGGGCCTTCATGGCCTGTACGGAGGTGACTTTGCTTTGCTTTGCTTTGTGGTAGTTATTAGTGGAAAGAAATATTGGAGATCAATAAAAAAGTGAGGGTGTTGGCCACCCATCCAGTGAGTGACCACGCCTAATGTTGCTTAACTGATGCTTAGTGAATTTTAGTTATTAATTGAAGATTATTAATAAATGCAGCTAAATGGAAGAAGTCCAACAGTTCGCTTGAGTGTACGGCTGACACTGAATTAGTGTTTCAGATATGTGGTAGCATTGGTATGGTTACCCATCCAAGTGCTGACCACGCCCAAGCTTTACCTCTGTTGGGTAATGGGAGCTTATCTGAACTGTTCGGAGAGGCTAACATGTTAGTAAACTGTTGTGTTTACAATTTAATGAGAGCATGCGGATATTCATTTGGAATAATCAACATTATTAATAGGAATACAGCATGTAGCACTTCGCCTCGGTCGTATCCGTGGTTCCAGTGCTTTGAAGGCCATTATATTAGGAAGTGAGAACTTATATAACTGGGTGAGTATTTGCATGGTGGGGTGATTTTTTTGAGGGACTTTGGTCGGTCTAATTTAAGATTAGTTATCTGCTTGGCATGGTGATGGGTTGTCAGGGTTGGTTTTTGTCTGAGAGGAGCTTGAGTAGTAAATAGTTAAGGAGGGTGGGGTTGGGGGATGACATCTCGGGCGGGAGTACATGAGTTCGAGGGTGGTGGGAAATTGAGACTTAGAAGTGGGGGAGATTTGTTGTGTGGGAGCTTTAACTGCCTGTTTCAAAAAAGGGCAGCCAGGGAATGAGGCGGCATGGCTGCCTTGGCACTTTACAGTCAGTGTGACGGTGGGGATCGCCACATCTGTTGCAGCGGGTGGGCTCGGAGCACGTAGCTGCTGAGTGGTTTAACATGAGGCTGTGTTATGAGTGCGGGTCGAGGAAGGGTGCCGCTTCCAGTCTCTGTTATGGTAGTGTTGCGTTTTGGTGTTTTTCTTGACTTATGAGCTGTTTTTTTTAGCCAGCTCTTAGTCTGGATGTATTTGGATTGTGTGACCGTGCCCGGTTGTGAGACTGATGAGATCTCAGTTCCGGGATCGGGAATAGTTGGGGTGAGGGGGTAGAGTGTGGGGAGTGTCTGTGTGTAGTTGTTTGCCCGTGTGAGATTAATGGTGTCTAAAACCCGGGTTCGGGTGCCAGGGGTCAATCAATCAATCAATCAATCAATCAATCAATCAATCAATACTGATCTGCATTTAGGGCAGTCGCCCAGGTGGCAGATTCCCTATCTGTTGCTTTCCTAGCCTTTTCCGAAATGATTTCAAAGAAATTGGAAATTTATTGAACATCTCCCTTGGTAAGTTATTCCAATCCCTAACTCCCCTTCCTATAAATGAATATCTGCCCCAGTTTGTCCTCTTGAATTCCAACTTTATCTTCATATTGTGATCTTTCCTACTTTTATAAACGCCATTCAAACTTATTCGTCTACTAATGTCATTCCACGCCATCTCTCCGCTGACAGCTCTGAACATACCACTTAGTCGAGCAGCTCTTCTTCTTTCTCTCAATTCTTCCCAACCCAAACATTGCAACATTTTTGTAACGCTACTCTTTTGTCGGAAATCACTCAGAACAAATCGAGCTGCTTTTCTTTGGATTTTTTCCAGTTCTTGAATCAGGTAATCCTGGTGAGGGTCCCATACACTGGAACCATACTCTAGTTGGGGTCTTACAAGAGATTTATATGCACTCTCCTTTACATCCTTACTACAACCCCTAAACACCCTCATAACCATGTGCAGAGATCGGTACCCTATATTTACAATCCCATTTATGTGATTACCCCAGTGAAGATCTTTCCTTATATTAACACCTAGATACTTACAATGATCCCCAAAAGGAACATTCACCCCATCAACGCAGTAATTAAAACTGAGAAGACTTTTCCTATTTGTAAAACTCACAACCTGACTTTTAGCCCCGTTTATCAACATACCATTGCCTGCTGTCCATCTCACAACATTTTCGAGGTCACGTTGCAGTTGCTCACAATCTTGTAACTTATTTATCACTCTATAGAGAATAACATCATCAGCAAAAAGCCTTACCTCCGATTCCACTCCTTTACTCATATCATTTATATATATAAGAAAACATAACTTTCATTGACCTGTCTCAGTTTCTTCCTTGGCTTTGACAATATGAAAGTGGCTGAGGTATGAGTGATGCTAGTAATGCCATTCCTTATGCAGCCAGTCCCTGCTATGAATGGTGTGAAAATGTCGCTCATAGGGTCGGTTGGTGCAGGCATTTCAGTGGGCTTGGCAGACTGATGTGCAATAGCAACTTCTGGCTCGGTGAGGAAAGCAGCGGGAAACTACCTCACTCCTCATTTCCCTAGTACGCCTCTTCAGTGACACCTAGGCCATCTATGACAGCTAATGGTGAACCTGTTGAGGATCCAACCAGCCTTCGGGCTGAATATCCAACATACACAAGAAAACATAAAGGTCTGATAATACTGCCTTGAGGAATTCCCCTCTCAACTATTACAGGGTCAGACAAAGCGTCACTTACTCTAACTCTCTGAGATCTATTTTCTAGAAATATAGCAACCCATTCAGTCACTCTTTTGTCTAGTCCAATTGCACTCATTTTTGCCAGTAGTTTCCCATGATCTACCCTATCAAATGCTTTAGACAGGTCAATCGCGATACAGTCCATTTGACCTCTGTGTTTGGCTGTGGTTGTGTGCCCGTGCCCGGTTGTGAGACTGATGTGGTCCCAGTCCGGGGTTCGGGTGCAGGTTGTGGGGAGAGTGTGGACATGAGGGTAGTGTTGGTGTTTTGTACCAGAGTGCCATATGTCTAAGTGGGTTTGGATTTGTGTTCGTTGTTTCTGTGTGTTTGTGTATACTTGGCAAATTAGTGAGGATCTGGTGTTGTTTGTGCTGCTGCGTGTTTGATTGCGTGTTTGGTTTGAGTGGCTACGTCCTCTGAGTCGGGGTCCTCGTCTTGGTCTGCACAGACCTTGAGGAGGACATTGTGGGTTACTAGTTGTTTAATAATTTCATTGTAGCCTTCTTCGTTGTGAACAAAGGTGAAAATGTAGCCGTTGTCAAGTTCATATAAAAAGTGGATGAGTTGTCTGCTTTTACGGATGACTGTGAATGCTAGTAGCCTGTGATTGTGTATTCGTTGTGGTGTGTTGGTGTAGGGGTCGTACTTCAAGGGAGCGATGATGGGGTACAATGAGATTTCGGGTCCATTTATGGGAATTAGTAGGGTTTGGTGGAAGGTTGAATTAGGGTGGTGGGGCGATGGGAATGTCGGTGTCATAACTACTCAGTCCACTAGGGTGGTCCAACTAGGTGGGTTCTTGTGGTGTGGTGTCTTGAGTGTTACTTGAAACACTGGAACGGTCAAACTCTATACGATTACCGGCGCGCTGCTTGGTGGTCGTTCAGTGGGCACGGTCGAAGCAGGTATAGTTTTTCCGTGTCGCAACGGGACAAGCTTCGAACCGGTGACGGCACTGAGGGCTCTGACAAATTTGCTTTGTGCCTGCAATGAGCTTGACTGGCAGGCTGATTCTTGGCGGCAGTTGGTGATTGTTGTGTTTGAACAGGCTGTACTGCAGGTGGCCTATTCTTGGCGAGCTATGGGCTCACTGGAGCTTGGCGGGTACTATTGTACCGAAGGTCTCGCAGTTGGTGGCGATGAGGCTAGCGTTCAGGGAGCTAGTCCATTGACTACCGGAGCTTGGATCTGGCAGGTCTGCTTAGTACGAGCGCTTGGCTGCGAGTGTCTTCCGAGTCAGTCGGCTTCACAGTGCAATAAGATTAGCATGGAATGTTAGTACGGTACCTTCTTATTGGACCTATCTATAAGCAAGGAAAACGCAAGGATTGCAACAAACAGCACACCAGTACGCTGCTACTAAAATGTTTTCATTACTCCCCTGAAGAGGGAGGCGGGCCTCTCAGACCGTGGCGCCGTCTCTCAGGTCGGAATATTTGTTACGATGAAGGAGATACTCGGATAAGGTGAGGAGTTGGCGGCCGTGGCTTATACTAGGACCTGTCCCGGCACTGGCCGTAGTGCAGGAGAATGGAAAACCACGGAAATCCATTCTCAGTACAGCCGACGTTAGGGCCAGCCGTAAGGTCCAGCTCTATCCCGTCTCTGGAATACAAAGGCGTAGAGTCCCGGTAGAGCCGTGACCACCCGTCCTCTGTTCGGTTGGCCGGTCAGAGTGCAGAGCTGTTAGGCCACGGACCAGCCGTGGCCACTAATGGACCAAGATCCACTCTGCATCCTTCGGCGAACACCACCAGGCAAGTTTTTCAATGGCATGTAGTAAGGGAGGGTGCGTTAATTTTTTGAGAGTAAGACGGATCCAAACCAGTTTGCCTTCAGACCACAGAGGGGTTTTCAGCATCAGATTTTCAGTATGTGGTTGGTACCGTAATTGAAACATGCTACGAGGGGAATAGACAGTTATGTTGTTTATGTTTCGTAGATCTATAGAAAGCATATAGCAGAGTACTGAGGGAAAACATGTTAGCCGTTCTATGACACTGTGAAAATTAAGATTTTATTATTAAAATCAACCAATGTCATTTACAGTATGTTGAAAATTGGGCTGCATTGAGAATTGATGGCAGAATGAGTTCTTGGTTCATCGTGCTTACAGGAGTTAGACAAGGCTGTTGTCTTCCACCCTTGCTGCTCATAGTGTACAATGATCACTTGCAGAAAGGTATAAACTTGCAGGGAAGGATTCAGTTACGTAGAAACTTAGTAAGCTGTTTGGCCTATGTCGACGACTTGGTCTTGATGGGAGATTGTGCTGAAAGACTGTAAACTAGTATCTTGGAAGTTTAAAACAGGTGCAATGAGTATGATATGAAGATATGCCTTTCAGAGGTTATAGTGATATGGGTAGAGAAGTTAGCTGAGAAAATTGAATGTCAGGTTGGGAATACACAACCGGAAATGACGGAGCATTTCATGTACTTAGGATGTGTGTTTTCCCTGGATGGTAGTATAGTAAGTGAGACTGAATCAAGGTGATGCAAGGGTAATGAGGTGAACACGCAGTTGCGATCAAGAAATAATTTAACTCTGGGAAGGAACTATCTTTACAACGGTCAGTTTTCAGACCAACGTTACTCTACGGGATTGAAAGCTGGATGGACGCAGGATATTTTATTCATTAGGTAGAAGTAACTGACTTGAAAGCAACAAGAATGATTGCTTCCATAAACATGGCAGGGCAGCACTTGAAATGAGAAGATGGAGGCTAAGTTAGAAATGAACGCTATTGTCAAGCCGGCCTCGGTGACGGGGTCATGCGAGGTGAATCGGGCAGGATAGGCTACCTAAGACAATTGAGGATAAGAGAACCAGGCGGAGACTAAATTTCTAATGATTTAAAGATAAGGGTAGAGAACTAAACGAGGCTAGTTACAAATAGAGAATTGTGGAGGCGTTTAGTAAATTCACAAAGGCTAGCGGATTGAACGTTGAAAAGTATAACAGTGTGTAATGAAGATGTATGGACGCATGCATTTCATGAAAAAGAGCATAAAAATTTATCTTCGTCAGATTAAGACAGTTACATTATATCAAAAACGAGTATACCTCTATCTCCCATTACGGTCCTATTTTCAACATTAACACCTGTTTTCTGAAACATACTTATATTGATACCAGAATTCACCATGTAGAAAACACGCCTGTGGAAGGCCCTCGGCTTGTGAAGGTGATAGCTACCAAGCCGCCAGCCGACGTGTTCACGCAGTCCCGATGTTCTTCTGTACGCCATACCTGCGTAATGCATTCATCAAAATATTCCAATCATGCTGCAGTCTTTCCTGTTGTCACGTTTGAGATCAAACTCTACGTGTTCGTGGTTATGACGATGAAACTCAAAAAGACTCACTAATGAGCTGTGTATCTTATGTGTTCACTAAGAAGGAAACACGAAATATTTGTTGTAGTGACTAAGGTCAAGTACCCTTCAAGGGTAGTAGTATAATTGGATGGTTCGGCCGCCACCGCCACCTCCGGCTCCCAGTGGCAACCTCCACCTCAGCCAGTGGCCTCTTCCAGTACTGCCAACTTAACCTAACTAGCGCGACAGTACTGCCAACTTAACCTAACTAGCGCGAAATTTGAATTTGTAAACAAAGCCACGTGCTTTTTGACAGCTGTCATCGACAACAACGCATCGCTAACCTCAGTACTGCCATCTTGACGGGCCTAAACCTCAGTAGTGCCAACTTAACCTAACTAGCTCGAGATAAACAAAGCCACGTGCTTTTTGACAACCACGTGCTTTTTGACAGATTTGTAAACAAAGCCACGTGCTTTTTGACAGACAACAACGCATCGCAAACCTCAGTACTGCCATCATGACGGGCCTAAACCTCAGTAGTGCCAACTTAACCTAACTAGCATGAGGTAAACAAAGCCACGTGTTTTTTGACAGCCACGTGCTTTTTGACAGATTTGTAAACAAAGCCACGTGCTTTTTGACAGACAACAACGCATCGCTAACCTCAGTACTGCCATCTTGACGGACCTAAACCTTAGTGATACCAACTTAACCTAACTAGCGCGAGGTAAACAAAGCCACGTGCTTTTTGACAGCCACGTGCTTTTTTGACAGCTGTCATCCGCCATCTTTAAACCACAAAGCACTGTGCTGCCCTCTTTCGTCACCTGTCATCGGCAGTGCTGCCATCTTGACGGGTCTAAACCTTAGTGCTACCAACTTAACCTCACTAGCGTGAGATAAACAAAGCCACATGCAGCTGTCATCCACCATCTTTGAGCATCGTGCTGCCCTCTTTAGCTACTTACCTTTGAAATGTGGTACGTTATCCGCCATCTTGCATCCGAAACCTCAGTGCTGCGCTCTATGTAGTGGCGGCAAATTCCATGTGCTCTTGTTTGGAAACAAAGCCACGTGCAGCTGTCATCCACTATCTTTGAGCATCGTGCTGCCCTCTTTAGCTACTTACCTTTGAAATGTGGTACGTTATCCGCCATCTTGCATCCGAAACCTCAGTGCTGCGCTCTATGTAGTGGCGGCAAATTCCATGTGCTCTTGTTTGGAAACAAAGCCACGTGCAGCTGTCATCCACCATCTTTAATCACCGTGCTGCCCTGTTTAGCTACTTACCTTTGACAGTTGTCATCCGCCATCTTGCATCGCCAACCTCAGTGCCGCACTCTATGTAGTGGCGGCAAATTCCACGTGCTCTTGTTTGGAAACAAATTCACGTGCTTTTTTGACAGCTGTCATCCACCATCTTTGAGCACCGTGCTGCTATCATGCGGGCAATTTCGTTAGCTGTCATCCGCCATCTTTAATCCAGAGAGAACAGTGCTGCACTCTATGTGGTGGCGGTAAATTCCATGTGCTTTACAAACCTATGTGCTTTTCTGACAGCTGTCATCCGCCATCTTTAATCACCGTGCTGCCATCTATGTGGTGGCGGTAAATTCCACATGCTTTACAAACCTATATGCTTTTCTGACAGCTGTCATCCGCCATCTTTAATCCAGAGAGAACAGTGCTGCCCTCTATGTGGTGGCGGCAAATTCCACGTGCTCTTGTTTGGAAACAAAGCCATGTGCAGCTGTCATCCGCCATCTTTGAGCACCGTGCTGCGAGCAATTTCGTCAGTTGTCATCCGCCATCTTTAATCTACAGAACACCGTGCTGCCCTCTTTATGGCTACTACCTTAAGCACGTAGTAGCGGGCAATTTGAAAAGTTCTGTTAGCTATCATCCGCCATCTTTAATCACCGTGCTGCCATCTTTAGCTAGATACCATTGAAATGTGGCGGCGGATAATTTGAAAAATGCTTTTTGACAGCAGCTATCTTTGAGCACCGTGCTACCCTCTATGTGGTGGCGGCAAATTCTACATGCTTTACAAACCCACGCGCTTTTTTTTTGACAGCCATCTTTAAGCAACAGAGTACAGTGCTGCCCTCTTTGTTGTGGCGGCAAATTCCACGTGCTCTTGTTTGGAAACAAAGCCACATGCTCTTTTGACAGCTGTCACCCGCCATCTTTAACCAACAGAGCACTATGCTGCGGGCAATTTCGTTAGCTGTCATCCGACATCTTTAATCAACAGAGCACCGTGCTGCCCTCATGCGGGGTAATTTCGTTAGCTGCCATCCGCCATCTTTAAACACCGTGCTGCCCTCTTTATGACTACTACCTTAAGCACGTAGTAGCGGGCAATTTCGTTAGCTGTCATCCGCTATCTTTGAGCACCGTGCTGCTCTCTGTAGTAGCGGGTAATTTGAAAAGTTCTGTTAGCTGTCATCCGCCATCTTTGAGCACCGTGCTGCCATCTATGTGGTGGCGGCAAATTCCACATGCTTTACAAACTCACGCGCAGCTGTCATCCACCATCTTACATCGCAAACCTCAGTGCTACACTCTATGTGGTAGCGGATAATTTTAAAAAGAAAAATTCTACAGCAGCTATCTCTCGACGCTAATTGCACAAGATGGTAGCTATACATGACTCCTTAAAGGTGCTCATGCAAGATGATCGCTATACATAGACGCCCTTGGGATGCTTGCGCAAGATGGCGGTTATACAAGGCTCCTTATGAGGGATGCTTGCGCGAGATGGTGGTTGCTCTTATGAGGCGGCTCAAGGATCCATGGCTAGAGACGCCCTAAGGATGCTTGCGCAAGATGGCGGATGCAAGATGGCAGCTATACATAGCTCCTTATGAGACAGCCAGTACAACATGTGATCAGAACATTGATTGATGTGTTCAGAACACAAAATAAGTAGAATCGAACACTGTACTCGATACAACATGTGATTAAAACATTGTGTGGTGTGTTCAGAACACTAATCGAACGCTGTATTAGGGGATACCTTTGTTTAGATTGAAACATAACAAGACTAGAATTGAACACTGCACATTGATTGATGTGTTCAGAACACAAAATAAGTAGAATCGAACACAGTACTCGATGTCGTTAACTTCAACATGTGATTAAAACATTTTCTGGTGTGTTCAGAACACTACATAAGTAGAATCGAACGCTGTATTAGGGGATACCTTTGTTTAGATTGAAACATAACAAGACTAGAATTGAACACTGCACTCGATGTCGGAAGATCAGATTGAAAACATAACAACACTAGAATTGAACACTGTACATTGATTGATGTGTTCAGAACACAAAATAAGTAGAATCGAACACTGTACTCGATGTCGTTAACTTCAACATGTGATTAAAACATTGTCTGGTGTGTTCAGAACACTACATAAGTAGAATCGAACGCTGTACTCGATGTCGTTACATGTGACCCGATACAACATGTTAGGGGATACCTTTATCCTAAGAACCGAACACTGTACAACATGTTAGGGGATACCTTTGTTTAGATTGAAACTAACAAGACTAGAATCGAACACTGCACTCGATGTCGTTACATGTGATCCGATACAACATGTTAGGGGATACCTTTGTTTAGATTGAAACATAGCAAGCCTAGAATCGAACATTGTTTGATGTGTTCAGTACAACTTCAATGATTAACATACACACTGTGCACATATCGCATACCTAACACTTCAAATGATTTGCTTAGTACGAAAATAAAAATAAAAAATCTATACCGCGTAGCTAACTCGTTCATCACACTGCTAAGACGCTTAGTAATTGTGAATACACTCATACGAAAATCAAGAAAGCACACTGCGTAGCCAACTCGCTCGGCACGAAAAAAATCTATACCGCGTAGCTAACTCGTTCATCACACTGCTAAGACGCTTAGTAATTGTGAATACACTCATACGAAAATCAAGAAAGCACACTGCGTAGCCAACTCGCTCGGCTCACTCGCTTAGTAATTGCAACACACACGGATAAGAATGTTCCGAGATACTTACATGTTTTTTAAGGGGGGTGAAAGATCATAAATTATATGTACACACATGTTGTCTCCTCCAAGTTGTAAGATGAAATAGACGCAGTACTGCGAGTTTCCACTCTAGCTGGCGAACGGAAGTAGCATGATATCTCAGCAAAAAATAAAAATACGCGTGAGCTTGCAAGTCAGACACAATGATGGATACCGCGATTCAAATCCTGGTAACTTATGCCGTCGGGAAGGGCATCCGGCTAGATCATGTAATGATGATCGCACAGGTCCCACGCCTAGCATTTACAGCTTCCAGTTCGAACCCGCTATCATCCGAAGTAGCGAGAATGATTGAAGAGTGTTTTAGTGTGATTCATTTGTTGGATGGAGGCGTTAAGCTGCCTTCTTCGGTAGGAGTAGGCTATGTCGGGATATCGATTTAAAATCCTAGTCAGGAAGGGCAGCCGGTCGTAAAACTATGGTGTGAGGCGGTGTGTGCAAAAAAGCTAGCAATAAGTAAGGGCTGTTGATGGGGACGTTAAACCTTGTGCAGACTCCTTCGAAAATTATTTTTTGAGTACAAGTGTGTTGATGCTGATTCATTTGTCGGATGGAGGCAATAAGCCTTGTGCAGGCTTCTTCAGTGGAGTAGGCTATGTATCGGTACCGGGATATCTAGTTATAAAACCCGCTACAACAAATTTATCGCGTATACTGCGATTTAAAATCCTAGTCAGGAAGGGCAGCCGGTCGTATAAAACTATGGTGTGAGGCGGGGCGTGCAAAAAAAAAGCCAGCATTAAGTAAGGGCTGTCGATAGGAGGCGTTAAACCATGTGCAAGCTCCTTCACCAGGAGAAGCCTACATGCCGGTACCGTGCAGGTTCTTTCGATAGGAGTAGGCACTGTGTGTGTTTTAACCTCTCCGTACAATCATGATATTTTACGTTAGGAACTTACATAGGCTAAATGCTACACATTCCGTGGCAGAGCCGGGAATCGAACTCGGACCTCCGGGGGTAGCAGCTAATCACACCACAGAGGAGGACAATTTCAGAATATTTTACAACCTTAATTGGTACTGTGTTTTAAGAGCTTACACTCAGCTAAGAAGACGTTCGCGAGTTACAAGTCGCTTATCAGTGTCCTCGCTCAAGGTTGAGCCGGAAGATACGTGTACAATTTCAGCTAACACACGCATTCCGCTGCTCGCTCAGAATGACTGTGCCGATACTTCAAGGACTGTAGAACAAACCCATAGCCTACAGTATGCATGCCTCTCACCCGGTAGTCTCGGGTTCGATTCTCTTGGGAATAAAATGTGTTTAAATCGCATGAATTTGTTGAGTTGTCCTTCCTAACGTAAAACTAGCAGTATCTAACCTCATACACTATAGTTTTGTAACCGGTTGCCCTTCCTGACAACTCGGATTAAGAATCTGTTTTGTTTTAAGACTAGTTGTCCTTCCTGACGCAAAACTGGTAGTATCTAAGCTCTTACATCATACGCTATTGTTGTTAACCGGCTGCCCTTCCTGACGTCAAAGAACTCGGATTAAGAATCTGTCGAGAATCGGGGGGTTTTTCAGCTAGATGCTCTTCTTAGATTTTAAATCACGAACTATTGTTTTACTGCCGGATGCCCTTCCCGACTAAGATTTTAAATCGCAAGAATTTTGTTTTAAGACTCAAGTCTTGTTATGTTTCTTTCATAATCTGCAAGTCTAAACATGCATATCGCTGCACACTCCTGCCTACGCGATGCGTGTTCGATAATTGTTGTTAACCGGCTGCCCTTCCTGACGTCAAAGAACTCGGATTAAGAATCTGTCGAGAATCGGGGGGTTTTTCAGCTAGATGCTCTTCTTAGATTTTAAATCACGAACTATTGTTTTACTGCCGGATGCCCTTCCCGACTAAGATTTTAAATCGCAAGAATTTTGTTTTAAGACTCAAGTCTTGTTATGTTTCTTTCATAATCTGCAAGTCTAAACATGCATATCGCTGCACACTCCTGCCTTCGCGATGCGTGTTCGATAATTGTTGTTAACCGGCTGCCCTTCCTGACGTCAAAGAACTCGGATTAAGAATCTGTCGAGAATCGGGGGTTTTTCAGCTAGATGCTCTTCTTAGATTTTAAATCACGAACTATTGTTTTACTGCCGGATGCCCTTCCCGACTAAGATTTTAAATCGCAAGAATTTTGTTTTAAGACTCAAGTCTTGTTATGTTTCTTTCGTAATCTGCAAGTCTAAACATGCATATCGCTGCACACTCCTGCCTTCGCGATGCGTGTTCGATAATTGTTGTTAACCGGCTGCCCTTCCTGACGTCAAAGAACTCGGATTAAGAATCTGTCGAGAATCGGGGGGTTTTTCAGCTAGATGCTCTTCTTAGATTTTAAATCACGAACTATTGTTTTACTGCCGGATGCCCTTCCCGACTAAGATTTTAAATCGCAAGAATTTTGTTTTAAGACTCAAGTCTTGTTATGTTTCTTTCGTAATCTGCAAGTCTAAACATGCATATCGCTGCACACTCCCGCCTTCGCGATGCGTGTTCGATAATTGTTGTTAACCGGCTGCCCTTCCTGACGTCAAAGAACTCGGATTAAGAATCTGTCGAGAATCGGGGGGTTTTTCAGCTAGATGCTCTTCTTAGATTTTAAATCACGAACTATTGTTTTACTGCCGGATGCCCTTCCCGACTAAGATTTTAAATCGCAAGAATTTTGTTTTAAGACTCAAGTCTTGTTATGTTTCTTTCGTAATCTGCAAGTCTAAACATGCATATCGCTGCACACTCCTGCCTTCGCGATGCGTGTTCGATAATTGTTGTTAACCGGCTGCCCTTCCTGACGTCAAAGAACTCGGATTAAGAATCTGTCGAGAATCGGGGGTTTTTCAGCTATATGCTCTTCTTAGATTTTAAATCACGAACTATTGTTTTACTGCCGGATGCCCTTCCCGACTAAGATTTTAAATCGCAAGAATTTTGTTTTAAGACTCAAGTCTTGTTATGTTTCTTTCGTAATCTGCAAGTCTAAACATGAATATCGCTGCACACTCCTGCCTTCGCGATGCGTGTTCGATAATTGTTGTTAACCGGCTGCCCTTCCTGACGTCAAAGAACTCGGATTAAGAATCTGTCGAGAATCGGGGGGTTTTTCAGCTAGATGCTCTTCTTAGATTTTAAATCACGAACTATTGTTTTACTGCCGGATGCCCTTCCCGACTAAGATTTTAAATCGCAAGAATTTTGTTTTAAGACTCAAGTCTTGTTATGTTTCTTTCGTAATCTGCAAGTCTAAACATGCATATCGCTGCACACACCTGCCTTCGCGATGCGTGTTCGATAATTGTTGTTAACCGGCTGCCCTTCCTGACGTCAAAGAACTCGGATTAAGAATCTGTCGAGAATCGGGGATTTACAGCTAGATGCTCACCGGATGCCCTTCCCGACTGCATAAGTTACCAGGATTTGAATCGCGGTATCCATCATTGTGTCTGACTTGCAAGCTCACGCGTATTTTTATTTTTTGCTGAGATATCATGCTACTTCCGTTCGCCAGCTAGAGTGGAAACTCGCAGTACTGCGTCTATTTCATCTTACAACTTGGAGGAGACAACATGTGTGTACATATAATTTATGATCTTTCACCCCCCTTAAAAAACATGTAAGTATCTCGGAACATTCTTATCCGTGTGTGTTGCAATTACTAAGCGAGTGAGCCGAGCGAGTTGGCTACGCAGTGTGCTTTCTTGATTTTCGTATGAGTGTATTCACAATTACTAAGCGTCTTAGCAGTGTGATGAACGAGTTAGCTACGCGGTATAGATTTTTTTTCGTGCCGAGCGAGTTGGCTACGCAGTGTGCTTTCTTGATTTTCGTATGAGTGTATTCACAATTACTAAGCGTCTTAGCAGTGTGATGAACGAGTTAGCTACGCGGTATAGATTTTTTATTTTTATTTTCGTACTAAGCAAATCATTTGAAGTGTTAGGTATGCGATATGTGCACAGTGTGTTTTTAGCTATGCGATATGTGCACAGTGTGTATGTTAATCATTGAAGTTGTACTGAACACATCAAACAATGTTCGATTCTAGGCTTGCTATGTTTCAATCTAAACAAAGGTATCCCCTAACATGTTGTATCGGATCACATGTAACGACATCGAGTGCAGTGTTCGATTCTAGTCTTGTTAGTTTCAATCTAAACAAAGGTATCCCCTAACATGTTGTACAGTGTTCGGTTCTTAGGATAAAGGTATCCCCTAACATGTTGTATCGGGTCACATGTAACGACATCGAGTACAGCGTTCGATTCTACTTATGTAGTGTTCTGAACACACCAGACAATGTTTTAATCACATGTTGAAGTTAACGACATCGAGTACAGTGTTCGATTCTACTTATTTTGTGTTCTGAACACATCAATCAATGTACAGTGTTCAATTCTAGTCTTGTTATGTTTTCAATCTGATCTTCCGACATCGAGTGCAGTGTTCAATTCTAGTCTTGTTATGTTTCAATCTAAACAAAGGTATCCCCTAATACAGCGTTCGATTCTACTTATGTAGTGTTCTGAACACACCAGCCAATGTTTTAATCACATGTTGAAGTTAACGACATCGAGTACAGTGTTCGATTCTACTTATTTTGTGTTCTGAACACATCAATCAATGTGCAGTGTTCAATTCTAGTCTTGTTATGTTTCAATCTAAACAAAGGTATCCCCTAATACAGCGTTCGATTAGTGTTCTGAACACACCACACAATGTTTTAATCACATGTTGTATCGAGTACAGTGTTCGATTCTACTTATTTTGTGTTCTGAACACATCAATCAATGTTCTGATCACATGTTGTACTGGCTGTCTCATAAGGAGCTATGTATAGCTGCCATCTTGCATCCGCCATCTTGCGCAAGCATCCTTAGGGCGTCTCTAGCCATGGATCCTTGAGCCGCCTCATAAGAGCAACCACCATCTCGCGCAAGCATCCCTCATAAGGAGCCTTGTATAACCGCCATCTTGCGCAAGCATCCCAAGGGCGTCTATGTATAGCGATCATCTTGCATGAGCACCTTTAAGGAGTCATGTATAGCTACCATCTTGTGCAATTAGCGTCGAGAGATAGCTGCTGTAGAATTTTTCTTTTTAAAATTATCCGCTACCACATAGAGTGTAGCACTGAGGTTTGCGATGTAAGATGGTGGATGACAGCTGCGCGTGAGTTTGTAAAGCATGTGGAATTTGCCGCCACCACATAGATGGCAGCACGGTGCTCATAGATGGCGGATGACAGCTAACAGAACTTTTCAAATTACCCGCTACTACAGAGAGCAACACGGTGCTCAAAGATAGCGGATGACAGCTAACGAAATTGCCCGCTACTACGTGCTTAAGGTAGTAGTCATAAAGAGGGCAGCACGGTGTTTAAAGATGGCGGATGGCAGCTAACGAAATTACCCCGCATGAGGGCAGCACGGTGCTCTGTTGATTAAAGATGTCGGATGACAGCTAACGAAATTGCCCGCAGCATAGTGCTCTGTTGGTTAAAGATGGCGGGTGACAGCTGTCAAAAGAGCATGTGGCTTTGTTTCCAAACAAGAGCACGTGGAATTTGCCGCCACAACAAAGAGGGCAGCACTGTACTCTGTTGCTTAAAGATGGCTGTCAAAAAAAAGCGCGTGGGTTTGTAAAGCATGTAGAATTTGCCGCCACCACATAGAGGGTAGCACGGTGCTCAAAGATAGCTGCTGTCAAAAAGCATTTTTCAAATTATCCGCCGCCACATTTCAATGGTATCTAGCTAAAGATGGCAGCACGGTGATTAAAGATGGCGGATGATAGCTAACAGAACTTTTCAAATTACCCGCTACTACGTGCTTAAGGTAGTAGCCATAAAGAGGGCAGCACGGTGTTCTGTAGATTAAAGATGGCGGATGACAACTGACGAAATTGCTCGCAGCACGGTGCTCAAAGATGGCGGATGACAGCTGCACATGGCTTTGTTTCCAAACAAGAGCACGTGGAATTTGCCGCCACCACATAGAGGGCAGCACTGCTCTCTCTGGATTAAAGATGGCGGATGACAGCTGTCAGAAAAGCATATAGGTTTGTAAAGCATGTGGAATTTACCGCCACCACATAGATGGCAGCACGGTGATTAAAGATGGCGGATGACAGCTGTCAGAAAAGCACATAGGTTTGTAAAGCACATGGAATTTACCGCCACCACATAGAGTGCAGCACTGTTCTCTCTGGATTAAAGATGGCGGATGACAGCTAACGAAATTGCCCGCATGATAGCAGCACGGTGCTCAAAGATGGTGGATGACAGCTGTCAAAAAAGCACGTGAATTTGTTTCCAAACAAGAGCACGTGGAATTTGCCGCCACTACATAGAGTGCGGCACTGAGGTTGGCGATGCAAGATGGCGGATGACAACTGTCAAAGGTAAGTAGCTAAAGAGGGCAGCACGGTGATTAAAGATGGTGGATGACAGCTGCACGTGGCTTTGTTTCCAAACAAGAGCACATGGAATTTGCCGCCACTACATAGAGCGCAGCACTGAGGTTTCGGATGCAAGATGGCGGATAACGTACCACATTTCAAAGGTAAGTAGCTAAAGAGGGCAGCACGATGCTCAAAGATAGTGGATGACAGCTGCACGTGGCTTTGTTTCCAAACAAGGGCACATGGAATTTGGCGCCACTACATAGAGCGCAGCACTGAGGTTTCGGATGCAAGATGGCGGATAACGTACCACATTTCAAAGGTAAGTAGCTAAAGAGGGCAGCACGATGCTCAAAGATGGTGGATGACAGCTGCATGTGGCTTTGTTTATCTCACGCTAGTGAGGTTAAGTTGGTAGCACTAAGGTTTAGACCCGTCAAGATGGCAGCACTGCCGATGACAGGTGACGAAAGAGGGCAGCACAGTGCTTTGTGGTTTAAAGATGGCGGATGACAGCTGTCAAAAAAGCACGTGGCTGTCAAAAAGCACGTGGCTTTGTTTACCTCGCGCTAGTTAGGTTAAGTTGGTATCACTAAGGTTTAGGTCCGTCAAGATGGCAGTACTGAGGTTAGCGATGCGTTGTTGTCTGTCAAAAAGCACGTGGCTTTGTTTACAAATCTGTCAAAAAGCACGTGGCTGTCAAAAAACACGTGGCTTTGTTTACCTCATGCTAGTTAGGTTAAGTTGGCACTACTGAGGTTTAGGCCCGTCATGATGGCAGTACTGAGGTTTGCGATGCGTTGTTGTCTGTCAAAAAGCACGTGGCTTTGTTTACAAATCTGTCAAAAAGCACGTGGTTGTCAAAAAGCACGTGGCTTTGTTTATCTCGAGCTAGTTAGGTTAAGTTGGCACTACTGAGGTTTAGGCCCGTCAAGATGGCAGTACTGAGGTTAGCGATGCGTTGTTGTCGATGACAGCTGTCAAAAAGCACGTGGCTTTGTTTACAAATTCAAATTTCGCGCTAGTTAGGTTAAGTTGGCAGTACTGTCGCGCTAGTTAGGTTAAGTTGGCAGTACTGGAAGAGGCCACTGGCTGAGGTGGAGGTGGCCACTGGGAGCCGGAGGTGGCGGTGGCGGCCGAACCATCCAATTATACTACTAAGGGTGGTTAGAAAAAATCGTATTACTTTTAAATCTGTGAATTTTTAATCGACATGCATGGCTCCGAATCCTAATATAGCAGAATCCATCCATGTTAACTAGGCAGAACATCTGAATTCTTGACCTTCATTGGGAACCTGCCTTCATGTACAGTTCCTCTGAATCCATCTCCCCTGGAGCCCGGGGTGTGGGGAGCGACCATTGTCCAGTACGACAGGAGGGGTATGTCGATAAGTCAATAGCCGGTAGGCAAGTGGAAGATATGGTTAGTACGCTGTATGCTCTATGGCCCGCTGAGTTGTCTCCACATACACTGTACATCATCGGGCAATGCCACTGGGACTTCTGCTAAATGATTCTCTAAGTCGGAATGGGCAATTGAAATAACAGGCATTTTGATGATGAAATCTCGCTCATTTATGAACAGTGTCAATATGTTCCTTTCTGCATACGTAGTACCGAGCATTTCCGTGTAACAAAGAAACACATGGTGGTACAATATTGATTGGCCTTGGCCTACTACTCGCCCACTGCTCAGCCCGAAGGCCTGCACTACAAAGTGACGCATGGTCACCACAACGAGTCCCTTCGGCCGTTATTCTTAGCTTTCTACACCTGAGTCGCAATCTTACCGTCAGACAACTCACCAATTGTTGTCATGGTGCTGACCAATTTCTTGGGAATATTACCTCTCGCACTCAGCGTGTCCAATCAGTTGTATTTCTCCGGGTAGTATGCAACTGTAGGGGCGTATATCGCTGCCTCCTCCGAAATTGCTTCCTTAAATTCAAGAATGAAATCAAGGAAGAGATTTCCTTGATTCTCAGCTGAATCGTCAACATCCTGGAATCGGTTCCGTGGGTCCTGGGATTGACTCCCGGCCGGGTCAGGGATTTTAACTGCGTATGAATAATTCTTCTGGCTCGGGATTGGGTATTTGTGTTTGTGTTGATTCACACCTCTTCATCTAAGTACAACACACCACACTACTAAACACCATAGAAATACGCTATAGTGAATACATCCTTCCACGTTGGGTTGCGTCAGGAAGGGCATCCGGCCGTAAAAGTGGAACGAAACAAATGCCTAGCCTATGGAATTCGGAAAAAACCACGGAGAAGAATTATGAAGGAAGAGATTTTCTAAAAATTGTTATTTCCATAGCAGGAAATAAAGAGTTAGAAATGATAGCTACTCCCAATTCCTGGAAATTTTTCTTTGATGTCTGAAGCAAATGAAGGTTAATTCCAGAAACTAATGGGAATGGTTCTAGGAAATGGATTAGTTAAAGATGAAATTCAAGAATTATTGAAGACACTGAAAAGTCTGAAAATAATTAAAGTGAATGTTTGGTCGCCTCGGGAGTGGGCGCGTTGACTGATGGAAACGAACATATCGCTATTGATCATAATGCAAATTGATGATTTGGCTACCTCATATACAATAGTGTTGAATAGTATGAATAAATATACGGTTACTGGCAAATATCCAGCGGCACAAAATACACAAGTTGTTACTAAAAATAATCTTAAGCAAGCATAAAAGCTGGCCAAAACTGATTGTGAAAACATGTTCCTGTAGGTATACAACAGAGGCTGCAGGAAAGTTTGGTGAAGTTATCTTCCATTGCACTGGCCAAGGATTTAAGAAATGTTCTTTAAACAAAGATTGTATAATTGAGGAATGCAAGTGTTTCAAACATAACTGCGTACGTAATTCAGCGCGTCATACTGGCATCTCTTGTAAAAAACATGACTAGAATGAAACTATATATGTTTCAATTTTTTTGACTTGCAGTGAAAGAAATTAATTTATACTATCAATAAAAGATGAAAAACAACAACTTAATTTCGGTAATAGCATTTGCATAGGCCACAATATACTCATACATTCTGGAAAATATTTACATTTATGCACTTATTTTAATCCCCTCTACCTAGATATCTTTTATCAGTGCTTCGGAAATGATTCCCAGTTATAAAAAGTGTAAAAATGTTTCTTTGAACACTTCTATCAATACAACAGAAATAATTCCCTAATACCAAACATATTTATTTTAGCGTAACATACAAACAGTACATTCCTGTTGAGAAGGAAAGGTGCTCCTCGTACAATCCGAAGATACAATTTTGATCGCCCTGTGGACAATATTTTCCAATAGCAGCTGATGTTGCACGTGTGAACTGGACATTGAACGATATCAACAATAATATGCTTACCCACCTCGCCCCTTACAGCTTTATTACTGTGAACAAGAGCATATGAAATATGAAAATGTGTACACTAGTTTATCAAAAACTAAGAAGATTGCTCATTAGAATGTCTATCCGTCTATGGACTGTTTGAAAATGACATTAACTTGGTGTTGGGTTTTATCTCAGGTAAATATGAATATTTGTTGCTGTATTTGTTATACTGAATCCTCACCAATGAAGCTGGGGTCTCCTCTCTAACCCATTATCCTCATTCTGCTGCAAGGCTGAGGGTGCTGCAGCCTGGCTTGCTCATTAAAGCTCGGCTCCAACCAAATTTTAACGAGAAAGTTCGTAACGAACAAATCTATGTAATAGAGTACGAACTTCAAACTCTGTATCTGGCTTAGAACGTCTTCTTGCGAAAGTGGAATTTTAACAAGTCTTTCCCTTCAAAAGCAAGGTCTAAATTCACCTGCCTCCTTGCTTACATTGCTGTTCATAAACCACTATGCGCAAATGAAGTTAGTTAAAAGTATTCCTTGAGGTAGTGTAGCTCTTTACAGGCACACTCCCAATGGAGGTGAGCTGCATGTTCCTACATGACTACATAAAATCCCTCCTGCCAATTTTTAACTCTCTAGCAGTAACGCGAATCGAAATCGGGACTCCGAGGGTGACAGTGAAGAGCAATAACCATTACACTGTGGAGGTGGGCACTACGTTTAGGTGATTTGGAGTGTAATGTGTGTATTACATTGTTCCTCACTCCACCTCGCGAGGAAAATGTAGGAATTACGTAACCCAGACGGAGAAATCCTCTATTCAAATTCTAAAGGACTTTTGACGTGAACCACTTGTTAATCACTGGTAGCCGTCAACCAGTAGAACCTGTCGTCCACAGAACTCTGGCACCATAGGTGAACACAGCACACTGCGAGGAAGGGACGTTCATGGCACTTTGAGGTAAAGAATTGATTGGGAGTAACAACCATCCTTGCTAAGTTCATGTCCAAAATCAATACATTTTGAATTTAATCTGGAGACCACCACGGGTTAATCCTTTAATACAATGATTATTCTCACAACAACAACAACAACAACAACAACAACAACAATAATAATAAAATAATAATAATAATAATAATAATAATAATAATAATAATAATAATAATAATAATAATAATAATAATTGTTACGGTGATACCCGTGGAGCAGGAAGAGTTTAAAGAAGGTGCCGGGGTGAATAAGTCTATCTACAATATCAAAATTCATTTAAAACTTGAACTGAATATTATACTTCTTTTAGAACTTCAAACTTAACAATTTTTCATAACAATGAAACATCGGGTACAATGATAATTTCATAAATTGGAAAATTCAAGTTTCAGAACTTGACAATTCTGGGCTACAAGACCCTACGTTACAAATTTACAATTGGAAGTGGTGTTACTTAGTTAAGGGCAGAAATCCCCAAATTCAAGGGCTCTTGTTCTTTAAATCACAATATCCAGCCTCCCAAAGGTACACTTTACTGTTACCAAACTTTGAAAAAGAGCTAACAGGCTCTCAGTTTTCCCAGCCTACTCAAGGCAACATTACATGAAAATCTGACAATCTCTGGCCTCCCAAGGCACTATTAACAAATTGAAATATAATTACACAGAGGTATCTCGTACCCAACCTACAGGGCCTTTGCGAAAAAAGAACAGGATAAATAAACGGCCCGAACACAAACTGAATGGAGGCGAACACTGCGCTCCAGATAATGACATATTAAAACCTATAGGGCTCTCGGCCGATGAAACAGGGGCTATTCCCAAACTAATGAGGCCGCTCGCATGGAAATTACTTTAACACACTAGAGGAGAACACAGTTACGAAAACGTAGTCACCTCAAACCAAGATGAAGTGGAGCTCGAGAGGGTAACTCACTCTCTATCCCCGATTTACAGTTAAAGACTTTATGAAGTTTTACATTAGCCGAAAGAAAATTTACATTTTAGGAAAGTAGGTTACATAGTTAAACACTCGGACCTTCCCCTCGAATAAAGCTGCGGAAGTAGCAAGAAAGGTAGATTTTACGTGGCCATTACCTTATAGATGTTCTGCTGACCGAAGAAATAGGCAGCCCCGCCTCCTGCCTTAACACACACACAGAAATACGATGATGAATTGACAAGGAAACGTGAAAAGTCGCAGTTTATATACTCTCAGGGAAGGTTCGAGAGCATTCAAGACTAATCAGGACACACCCCCTTATTTTTTATTGGCAGATTCAATGTGAACAAGAAATGCGGAATTGGTTGAAAGTTAATTACAAAAATTCGTGATTGGCTAGATTCAAAACTGGCGAAAGGGAAAGGAAGTATTGCCAACCCAAAAATAAATGAACATAGATTCAGTTATGGAAAACCTAGGAATACAAAACTTTTTTAAGTTCTTCCACCTTGCACCAGAGTGCACGATCACACTTTTTGGTAGTGTCATCTGTATAAAAATGTCCAGACTTCTTGATGTATAGCAAAACAAAACAAGGAAAAATTCAATCAGTTTAGAAAACTTCACAATAACACAATTACATAATATTTCAGTGGTGACATCCTCTTATTAAAGTTCCAAGTTCTTGTAGTATCAGTTTCACCTTTTGATCAATAGAGGAGTTCATTAAGGCGCTTATTTTGAATGCGCGGCGTTGAGGTGTACCTCCAGGTACAATAATAATAATAATAATAATAATAATAATAATAATAATAATAATAATAATAATAATAATAATAATAATAATAATAATAATAATAATTGTACGAGAGGTACAACCGCTCCGCGCATTAAAATTAAATGCCTTGAAGATTGCCATTTGAAATATAAACCTTGCAATACCCAGTACAAGACGTTTGAACATTTCTTAACAGATGTCGCTACTATAAACTTATTTTGTGCCCTCTGGTGTAAAGATGAACTATCAAAAGTCAAGATAAATTTTGTATGTTAAGGTTACCTAAACTGAATTGTTTATACTTTGTTTTCGGTGTATTAAGGTTTACAACACTTCAATCTCTTCCCGCCAACTTAAGATGTTTTCCAATGAAAGATATTGTACATTTACTTCTCTGCCAATCAGAACCTTCTGAGAATTGGTGGTGTGTCAGCGCCTTAGCCCGGAGTTTTCTGGAACTTTCACCTCGGCTATAAAAGCTGGCACATTTTAGTGATCGCTCCAGTCAAGAGTGTGTTCGTAACGGAAGCGGGAGCCGCCTTTCCCATCTTCGGGAGGTCTACCAGCTAAAGGTAATGGCAGATCCAGTTTAAAATCTGATAGTCTTTCAAAGCTAGCTCGAGGGGAATGTTCCAAATCTGTAGTAATGTCACTTTATTTTCTAAAATGTAAATTTCAAACTCTAAATGTAAATTTCAAACTAGCCGAAAGTACTTAACAGAAATCAGGGAATAGAGAGTGAGGTACCCTCTCGTATTCCCTCTCAACTTAATTTTGAGGTGAGTAGGATTTTGTAACATTTTCTATCTTGTAATTTCTGTAACTTAACTATTTTTCTCCAACTAGCCCCCTCCGTGGTATTGGCTTAGCCTCTGTAAGGTCGGGCCATAAGCCTAAGTATGGTTTTATGCAATTAATGTAAAATTTTAAGGAGCCCAAGTGTTCGCCTGCTCACCATTTTGGTTTTTTGGGCAAGTGAATTTAACGTTTTGTTTTCACCAGAGACCTTATTGAATGGGTACTTGTAACCCCTGTTGAACTCTCCTTCATTCTTTTCATATTAAAGGTATCAGACTGTTGAGCAATTAAGACAGTGAATACTGTTTAATTTTGTTAAATATAGGTTTTGCCTTGATGGGCATGGAAAGTGTGAATTGTCGAAAATAGATTCCTAAGTGTAAATTGGAAGAGCAAGGATGCTCTCACTGTTGATGTAAAAGAAATGAAAGGAGTAGTAGTGCTCAGGTGGGAGGTAGAGTTGCTCACGTCCGTACGTTTGACTTCTTAATTGTCATACACGAGTCTCTTGGTGGTGCTGACTGAGAAAACAGAAAACCGAAAATATGATCCACAGGATCTCCTGGCAACTACATATCAACGAAATAATAGAAACAGTTCTTCTCAGAACTAATTTAAGGTAATTTTTGGTCCAGCTATACTCCTACAACTGAATGTCGAAAGCATTAGCAAGACAAAGTGTAACTATCTGTCGAAATTTCTGCTGGACAATAACATCGATATTGTCGACATTTAGGAAATGCATTTTTCCAGCGAAGAAGCATTCCGAAGCAGAGGTCAAATCCCTGGATATACTGTTCTTGGTGCACCTTATCAAGTGGTATATGGTATTGATACGTATGTTCGGAACAACTTAAAAGAGGCTTTAATAATTTCTGTTAATGTGAAGGAAGATATACATACGGTTGTCATACATGTGCATGATATCACTATCACAAATAAACATAAGTCACCCAAGACACCCTGGCACGATTTTGTCTTACAAACTGCTGAACTTCCTGCAATTTATATAGGGGATTTCAATAGTCTCCATGAATTTTGGAAATACTCTGACAATGATGAAAACGGAAGCATGCTCGAAGAATGGGCTGAAGTAAACAATCTTCATCTAGTGTTCGATGCCAAAGACCAAAGTACTTTCAAGTCAACTGCTTCGGACAAGGATACAATTCCTAACTTACGTTCTGTTACCTGCAATGAAATAGGCTATCTGATCAATGCCACATGAAAAGTGATAGATACCTTCTCCCACAGCCAGTACAGACATGTATAATATATATTATTTGCACGGTGCCTGTCATACGATCAACTCCACACGCTCGATGGAACTTCCAGAAAGGTGACTGGGCGAAGTTTTCAAGGGAACTGGATAAGTGCATTCGCTGGATCCCTCCATCTCGTAAGAACTACCATCGGTACACTGGTGCAGTAACAACAACAGCTAAAAAATGTATGCCAATAGGATATATTAAAGAATATATCCCAGGATGGAGCGATGAAAGTGAAACACTGTACCAACAATTCCAGCAAAGTAGTGACCAAGAGATAGCTACAGAAGTTTTGAACAGATTATACTTATCTCGAAGGCAAAAATGGACAGATACAGTTGAAAGTATGGACTTTACCCACTCAAGCAGGGAAACATGGAGCCTTCTGAGAAGATTGAGGTGAAGTGGATAATAAAATGAAAATCTTCAGGAGTAACACCTGACCAAATTGCTTCCCACATCATTACCACATCAAGACGAAACATACCAAACATATTAGACGACAGCTTTGTGATCTTAAAAAAGTTTATATCTCCCTCATCGTAATATGCATGTCCCTGAAGAACCTCAAACCTTTCAAGACACCTTGTTTCGATGGCAACCGTCCAGAATTTCTGATTCATTTCGGATAATATGCTAATAGTGGTTGGCAGAATTCTTCACCGACATCCTGCTGACTGGTCAATTTCCACTGGAGTTCAAGAAGGCAAAGATAATTTCTATTCTGAAACCTGGAAAACCCACCAAAAAGGTAGAAATCAATCGAACCATCTCCTTCTTAGTTGCTGCTACAAACGTTTGGAACGGTAGATATATAACAGAATAGCTAGTGCAATCCTAGAGCATATTCAAGTTGAACAGGTAGGCTTCAGACCAGGGCGTAGTTGCTGTGACCAGATACTTTCTCTTACATCCTACACTGAGGCAGGATATCAAATGAATCGGAAAACATCCTTAGCATTTATTGATCTCACTGATGCCTTTGACACTGTATGCAGGGAAGGCCTTATTTACAAATTTCTTCGTATCATACCATGCAGAACGGTGGCTCAACTGGTTAACGACATGTTAACTGATCAATAGTTCCACGTAATCACTGGAAGCAAGATAAGCAAGGAGAGGAAGCTAAACAACGGATTGCCGCAAGGATCAGTTCTCTCACCATTGTTGTTCAACTTATATCTCTCTGACCTTCCTGACACTTCATCCAGAAAATTCTGCAATGCCGACGACTTGGCTCTAGGTGTACAAGATCAGGTAATGGAGGTGACTGAAGACATTCTGACCAAATACTTGTCTTTACTGGAAAACTATTGTAAAATCTGGAGACTTCAACCCAGTGAGAGTAAAACAGAAGTGTCTTGCTTCCATTTAAATAATCGTTTGTCAAACGTGAAACTGAATGTTAGTTTCAGAGGGAGAATTCTTCGTCATAACTGCAACCCAAAATACCTTGGTGTAATCGTGGACAGTACACTATCCTTCAAACAACACCTCCGGAACTTAACACAAAATTTGAAGTCTCGAAACAACATCCTCCATAAACTGCGTGGAACTACCTGAAGATCTTCAGCAACCACCTTGCGATCTTTAGCCTTGGGTTTGGTGTATTCAAGTGCTAAGTGCTGTGCACCTGTTTGGTTGAACAGTCATCATACAAGGCTTGTTGACATCCAGCTTAATACCACAATGCGCATCATATCTGGCGCAATCACATCTAATCCAGGTCGTTGGCTTCCAATGCTAACTGGTATAATGCCACCTGATCTACGCCGATCTAATGCCCTCATGAAGGAATTCCACCAGATCTTGAGGAATCCTAGTCTACCCGTGCATAGTGACCTGACACTTATAGACTAAAATCACGCCATTCAACTCTGTGTGATGCTGCTGACATGGATGCTAAGGATTTTAAATTTCTTGATGAGTGGAAAGGTAGATGGGAAGCAGCAACAGATGTGCGCCTGAATACCTTCTTCTCGGGTCCCAGACTTCCAAGCGGACCTCACCTACCACGCAAGACCTGGGCTGCCCTGAACAGAATCACAACAGGCCATGGCCGGTGCAGAGCCGCTCTCCGTAAGTTGAAAAACTAATTAATTCTGAC
The DNA here is from genome assembly GCF_040414725.1 of Anabrus simplex. Taxonomy (NCBI): domain Eukaryota; kingdom Metazoa; phylum Arthropoda; class Insecta; order Orthoptera; family Tettigoniidae; genus Anabrus; species Anabrus simplex. The sequence continues at coordinate 39,828,090 of NC_090266.1, read as the reverse complement.
TGTGACTGCGGAGCTCCACACCAGACTATTCATCGTATCATCAGGGAATGTAAGATTCGAGCCTATCACGGTGATGAACGTGACTTGCTGCTGGTAACTCCAGATGCTGTACGCTGGATTGAAAAACTTGATATTCAGTCGTGAAGTAGAAACTACTTTGTTTCTCATCTGTAAATATGCATATAATTATCTTACTGATATTGTCTGTATAAGCCATACGCTAAATAAATAAATAGAGCTGAGGTAAAAATTGTAATTGGGAGCTACAAGCTCAGCTTGTAAAATTATCTGATTACTTTGACTGCTCTAAACGTGGTTTTTCAAGTTAAATTTCTGTAATTGATTGTTAATTACAAGGCAAAGTATTAGTATTTGAAAAGAGAAAAGGGAAAGGTTAAGAAAAAATCCATTGTTGGATTCCATTCTATAATGCGCTAGCGAGTGGTTGGCTGTTACAAGAGCTTTGTATTATCTTAGTGATAAAGTAGTTAATAGCTGTGAAAATTTAGCAAAGGTTTTGTGTGTATGATACATTTAGTTCCACAAATATTGGTGTTTAGTGTTTGTTTGTAGTAATTGAGATTAATGGTATTTATTTACAATTTCTTACACTGGGTAGTTCTATAGGCGTTCGCTAGATTACAGGCTGTAATTTAGGACTGCGTGAAAGAAGAAAAAATACAAAGACGGGATATTATAAAGACTCGTAACGTCGGCAGTGGTTATATTTGTGCAGGTAATTGACAGGGCATTTCAAATAGCAGTTCAACTGTCCCACCTATTACGAAGGTAATAAATTATTTAAATAACGCGATACTGTTGTAAATTTTGTTTTAAGGAAGGCATTCAACACAATATACAGTATTTCACTGGCAAAGTAGTTAATAGTCGCTGTATGGTTACTGATTATTGTCGCTCGTCGTATTCAATATTGCATTGTTTGCTACAGTCGTGAACAAAGGGTGTAGTGTAGTGATTTAAATACAAATAAAAATCAGCTGATCATGTATTCTGATCATTTGCAGTTCTAAGTAGTTAGTGAAAGTATCCGTAATTGATATTTCGTTCCCTCGATCTTTCAGTATTTATGAGCGTTTAGTTAATAATATTGAAGTTCCTATATCCCAATGACTTCAGTTCAAGTCCCTGGAGTAGTAGGAGTAGTTTTGACAGAAATATTTTTGAGATATTATTGTAGACAACCTCGAATATTTCAGTAATTAAGGACACTTTTATTATTCCATCCTGTGTAGTAGGGAAAATAATAGTAATCCACCAGCCACAATAATCACATAACTATACTTCAGTTGAGAATTGTATTGAAGATAGTATCTTGACTTTTATATTCGTGTTTTCCTTTGTGTACGGTAACCCTTTCGGTACTTTAGCATTTATCCAAACGCAAGGTTTCATTTCTATTAGAGCATAGTAGAACTAATAATAATCTTCTCTCTACGCGCTTAACTTTGTTGGTAATCCTTGAGTACGGTAGTTCTTGAGAATTTCAAACTTTAGTCCTAATTGCAATTTTCATTTCTATTTGTGCTTAGTAATAACCTATTGTACCGTACCCAGGGGTAAATACCCTCTAGGACGATGCCTCCATTCCTGTATGAACATCTGACTAACTCAGGGTTTGGCAAAGAGTGGGTTGGTCGTCATTGGGTCAGGCTAACAGTCGAAGTTCTACACTTAAATATAAGTAAATGACAGGAAAATGGAGGTATAACTCGAATGAGAAACAATAATATGGAGTAGGATGAGTTTATTCATAAATATCCCCGAATCATACTACTCGAAAATCAAATAAATATAATAATAAAATGTCATTATAAAAATCTCAAAATTAAAGAAATAACTGGACATTAACAACGTTAATTGAATACTTGCATACTTTCAAAAATAATCTTCTTCTTATTGTCCATTGTTCATGTTATATGACAACATATGTATGCATATACTGATACGTATTTATTTCAGATGGAGTGACACTTGAAAATAATCACATTGAAACGGGTTTGTAATTTAATTTAGAGTCGTCGCAAGATTAAACGTTAAAGGAAAATTGCAATATAAAAGAAAGTTACGATGAAAAGGAAAACTAATTTAACAGAAAAATTAAGACGCAATGGGACATGATATGAATTATGAAAAATACTAGTGGCATTTCCCTACGCTATATTTACAATGAACAAAAATAAGCAAAATATCACATCTATTTACATCGGATAAAGAGAAAAGTCTTACATACTACACAGATTCTACGTGAATCGCGGTTCACTACAAAGGATCTAGTGAGAACTAGATTGACCATCAATATACACAGCACTCGGGCTGTTCCCCATTAAACAACAAGACAACATATTCAAACAATATGAAACATCATAAAACACCTTGCTGTAACAGAAAAACATATAATTATCCATCAATATTCATGTGGGAAGCAATGGGCAACATTGCCTTCTTCTGCTCTATTTGCGCACTCAACAGCGCGATCATCCGTCATGTATTTCCTGGTGTGCTGTGAGCTGAAAGGAAATGTTGCAACTCAACACCGTACTAAGGCTTGAATTCTGTCTGCCAAGATTGTAACACGGAAATACCATCTCCTTCACGCCGTCTAAGAAACACGGCCAATATATCAGCTTGCCATGAGATATCATCTTTCGTCGGCTACACGGAAACTCACGTATAATCGTATTCCTTCCTAGCATGCTTTGACAATTTAACACACATCAGACTCATTGGTCTGGAATCAATTCCGTCAAATCTGATAATTAATATTCTCTCAGAAGAAAATAGCAGATACATATCCACTGCACATAATTCATTCACTTATCAGGCACTGGAAGGTATCAAATAGACTTCATTATGATTAGGCAGAGATTCAGAAACCAGGTGTTGGATTGCAAAACTTTCCCAAGAGCAGACGTGGACTCTGACCACAATTTGTTGGTCATGAAATGCCATCTGAAGTTGAAGAAATTGAAGCAAGGAAATAATGCAAAAAGATGGGATCTAGACAAGTTGAAAGAAAAGAGTGTGAGGGATTGTTTCAAGGAACATGTTGCACAAGGTCTAAATGAAAAGGCTGAAGGAAACACTATAGAAGAAGAGTGGAGAGTCATGAAAAATGAAGTCAGTAGTGCTGCGGAAGAAATGTTAGGAAGGAAGAAAAGATCAACTAAGAATCAGTGGATAACTCAGGAAATACTAGACCTGATTGATGAACGACGAAAATATAAGAATGCTAGAAATGAAGAGGGCAGAAAAGAATACAGGGGATTATAGAATGAAGTGGATAGAAAGTGCAAGGTAGCTAAGGAAGAATGGCTGAAGGAGAAGTGCAAGGATGTCGAAGGCGGTATGGTCCTGGGAATGGTAGATGCTGCATACAGGAAAATCAAGGAAACCTTTGGAGAAAGTAAATCTAGGTGTATGAATATTAAGAGCTCAGATGGAAAGCCACTTCTGGGGAAAGAAGACAAAGCAGAAAGATGGCAGGAACATATCCAACAGTTGTATCAAGTTAAAGATGTAGATAATTTGGTTGTGGAACATGAAAAGGCTGTTGATGCTGATGAAATGGGAGACCCAATTTTGAGGTCAGAGTTTGACAGGGCTGTGAGTGACCTAAATAGGAACAAAGCACCTGGAATTGATGACATTCCCTCTGAATTACTGACTGCCTTAGGAGAAACCAGCATGGCAAGGTTATTTCCTTTAGTGTGCAAGATGTATGAGACAGGAGAAGTCCCATCCAATTTTCGGCAGAATGTTGTTATACCTATTCCCAAGAAAGCCGGTGCTGACAGGTGTGAAAACTATCGCACCATTAGTTTAGTATCTCATGCCTGCAAAATTTTAACACGTATTATTTACAGAAGAATGGAAAAACAAATTGAAGCTGAGTTGGGAGAAGATCAATTTGGCTCCAGAAGAAATGTAGGAACACGTGAAGCAATCCTGACTTTACGTCTGATTTTAGAGGATCGAATCAAGAAGGACAAGCCCACGTACATGGCATTTGTAATCTAGAAAAGGCATTCGATAATGTTGATTGGACCAAGCTATTTATGATTCTGAAGATGATAGGGATCAGATACCGAGAACGAAGAATTATCTACAACCTGTATAAAAATCAGTCTGCAGTGATAAGAATCGAGGGCTTTGAAAAAGGAGCAGCAATCCAGAAAGGAGTGAGGCAAGGCTGCAGTTTGTCCCCTCTCCTTTTCAATGTTTACATAGAACAGGCTGTAAAGGAAATCAAAGAGAAATTTGGAAAGGGAATCACAGTCCAAGGAGAGAAAATCAAAACCTTGAGATTTGGCGATTATATTGTTCTTTTATCTGAGACTGCAGAAGATCTCGAGAAGTTGATGAATGGTATGGATGAAGTCCTGGGTAAGGAGTACAAGATGAAAATAAATAAGGCCAAAACAAAAGTAATGGAGTGCAGTCGAACGAAGGCAGGTGATGTAGGAAATATTAGATTAGGAAATGAAGTCTTAAAGGAAGTAGATGAATATTGTTTCTTGGGTAGTAAAATAACTAACGATGGCAGAAGTAAGGACATAAAATGCAGACTAGCACAAGCAAGGAAGAGCTTTCTTAAGAAAAGAAATTTGCTCACTTCAAACATTGATATCGGAATTAGAAAGATGTTTTTGAAGACTTTCGTGTGGAGCGTGGCATTGTATGGAAGTGAAACATGGACGATAACTAGCTCAGAAAGAAACAGAATAGAAGCTTTTGAAATATGGTGTTACAGAAGAATGCTGAAGGTGAGACGGATAGATCGAATAACGAATGAAGAGATACTGAATCGAATTGGTGAGAGGAGATCGATTTGGCTAAATTTGACGAGAAGAAGAGATAGAATGATAGGACAAATCTTGAGACACCCAGGACTTGTTCAGTTGGTTTTTGAAGGAAGTGTAGGTGGTAAGAATAGTAGGGGTAGACCAAGGTATGAATATGACAAGCAGATTAGAGCAGATGTAGGATGCAATAGTTACGTAGAAATGAAAAGGTTAGCACAGGATAGGGTGGCATGGAGAGCTGCATCAAACCAGTCTATGGACTGATGACTCAAACAACAACATCAGGCATGCAATCGGCCTGCATAATCACTTTATAACCCCGCATGCATTATAACTTCTCATATCTCTCACAAATCACATCAGCCTTTTACATTATGAGACCCGGTTCGTTTCCTGTGCAAATCATTGGGCAAAAATGATTCCAGCCTAAATTCGAAGATCCTATTCTTTCAACGATGTTATGCATCTCCTTACGTACAGCTTCTGAAATACCATGCGTAATGCAATTAACTGTTACTGACTCTCTAAATGACCAATATAAAATAACGTAGCAAATGTTTAACTTTGAAAATTGGATGAACTTGTCAATCTAATCCTTCTAGCACTAATATACAAGGAAAAATCGGAATAAAACTAAACTAAATTATCATGCATGAATGAACAACAACTAATCCTAACAATTCCCTCATTATCCCAACTATCTAGTCATAAATCAAAATAAAAACAAAGAGAACATGCATTTCTCTCTTATCCGTATATACAACAATATAAAAGTGAAACAAACACATGCCGACAGGCTTACTTTACGTTAAATAAAATCCCTATTCTAAACTGCACTAGTACTTTAACATAACCCATATAACATTCCATAATTAACACATGCGCCATATCTTGGACGACTCTCTGGATACATGGCAGCAGCTCACATCTCTGCCGTGCTGAGTGTCTACTCCATGTTGATCACTGCTTCAACACGTAGAAATACACTTCCTTCTTCCATAGGCGAAGCCATCTTCTTGCTGAAAGTTATTAAACACTGCAACACAGAAGGCTTTGGATGAATATCTCTTCACCGCTCAATTCTGCACGTGCCGAACAACCCTTATTGTGGCTGCAAACTCAGCCGAACACACCGACACATAAATACACTGTAAATTTTACATTTGATGGTTTATGTACACAGTTTTTGAGAGCGTCACGCGGTACGAATCGAGAGTTCCTCGCTAAACGCGACCGACACGAAAATATGAGATAATGGAAGTCTCTCCTGCACTTTCTAGACTGCGGCTAATTGTCACCGTCTATATATTGCGTTAATATAATCTGCAATTAACTCTGCATCAGTTACTTTATTACACTGCACGACTGAAACACTGTTTATTGGTCTTATTAACCATACCCTGTTAATGATATATTCACGTGGCAATTTTTAAGTACAATTCTCGGAGCACTTCGAACAACGTCCACCTAACGTCAGCATCCACGATCAGAGTGACGCTCTCCAGAGCTTGGGGTGCTAAGGAAGCGTAGGTAACGCCGTTGCAACTATGGGATTCCCGCTTGTCTAGACAAACCACCAATCAGAATGCTTGCCATTTATAATGACACAATATCAATTATAACATATTAATAAAACACAGTTCAAATAATATCAAATCTCTTCCTATAATGTTTATACCGTATTCCTGATTATATTTCACTTATGGACCTGTGAAAATCCGCCAAATAACAGAATTTATCTCAATCAACTAAACACTTTGGTCAACCTGGGATTATGACTTCGCGCTATGTAGACTCCATGTTTGCCATATCCTCACGTTCTCATTGGCTGAATATTTCGCTTGGTCAGCATCTTGTACACGTGCCGAGCTGTGCCAACGCTTGGTGACGCTAAGCCATTCTCACGGTCCCGGGGAAGTATTGGGCAATATCCAGCGACTTGATGTCTCCATCGACTTCCGGTCTCAGCTATCTTGTGTTTCCTTACTTTACCATATATGACTGCAATTCATATCAATAAAATTGACATACGGCTCACTATTGTAATTAGGATACGATTGAACGTAGTTAAAAACAATTGTAGTGTATTGTAGTAACATATTATAAATAGAGTGCTTATTCTATTTTGAGTAGTCTTACGAATTTCAAACTTTAATTGTAATTTCCATTTCTTTGTGTTTAGTAATAACCTGTTGTAATTAGGGTACAACTGAACATAGTTTAAAATTACTCTAGTGTATCATACTAATTATCTTATTATAAATTAGTGTGTTTATCCTATTACTGTGAAATATCTGTGTAGTATTGTACCTGTAGTGTGTATAGTATCTGTGGTATCTGTATTAACTCTCTTACTAGAATTCTGTTGCAGTAAATAGGGTAGAATAAGAATTGTTTAGAATTGTTTAGGCCTAATTCATTTGAATTACGTTCGATTTTCAGTAATTAATAGCAGTATTCTTTCTGTTAGGGTGTCGTAGAAAAAATTCGTACAACTAAGTAGTATTGTAGTGTAGTAGTAGCTTATATTAATTACGTTGTTGTTGCAACAATTTGTAAAAGAATTTGAACATTTATCAATATATTTCGCTACTGTAAATTTACGGTGAGCCCTCTGGTGTAAAGATGAACTACTAAAAATTCTTGATAAATTTTGTGTTAAGGTTTCCTAAACTGAATTGTTTATACTTTGTTTTCGGTGTGTTAAAGTTTACAACACTTCCATCCCGCCAACATGAGATGTTGTCCAATGAAAAATTTTGTACATTTATTTTTCTGCCAATCGAAATCTTCTGATATTTATTTGATTATCCAATGAGAATTGGGGTGTGTCAGGGACTTAGCCCAGAGTTTTATGGAACTTTCAACTCGGCTATAATGGCTGGCACATTTTCTGACCAGGTTGTCATAGTGATCGCTCCAGTCCAGAGTGTGTTCGTAATGTTGGCGGGAGCCGACTTATCCATGTTCGGGAGGTCCACCAGCTCAAGGTAATGGCAGATCTAGTTTAAAATCTGGTAGTCTTTCAAAGCTAGCTCGAGGGTAATGTTTCAAATCTTTAGTAACGTAACATAATTTTCTAAAATGTAAAATAATCGTCGCCAAAAGACCTATCTGTGTCGGTGCGATGTAAAACAAGTAGCATATTCTAAAATGTAAAATGCAAACTCTAAATTTAAATTTCAAACTAGCCGGAAGAACTTAACAAAAATCAGGTAATAGTGATTGAGGTACCCTCTCGTATTCCCTCTCAACTTGATTTTGAGGTGAGTAGGATTTTGTAATCTTTTCTATCTTGTAATTTGTCTAACTAGAATATTTTTCTCCATCTGGTCACTTCCTTAATATAGGCTTAGCCTCTGTAACGTCGGGCCATAAGGCCAAGCAGGGTTTTATGCATTTAATGTAAAATTTTGAGGAGCACAAGTGTTCGCCTCCTCATCATTTTGGTTTTTGGGCCAGTAAATATAACCTTTTGATTTTAACAAATGCCTTGTTGAATGGGTACTTGTTACCCCTGTTAAACTCTATTTCATTCGTTTCATATTAAAGATAACAGACTGTTGAGCAATTAAGACAGTGAATACTGTTTAATTTTGTTAAATGTAGGTTGTGCCTTGATAGGAATGGAAAGTGTGAATTTTCGAAAATAGATTCCTATGTTTTAATTGATAGAGCAAAGATGCTGTTACTGTTGATGTAAAAGAAATTGGGAGATCAGTCTCCTTGATAACTGATTGAAAGGAGCAGTAGTGCTCTGGTACAAATTGTAATTGGGAGCTTCAAACTCGACCTATAGAATTGTTAACTGACTATTTTTTACCACTCTGAAAGTGTTTTTAATATAAATTTCTTCAACTGATTGTTATTTGCTCGGCAATGTGTTAAGATTTGAAAAGAAAAAAGGGGAAGTTTAAGAAAAGGAATAAAACCACCAATTTTTAAATTTTTAAATCAATGTTTGGATTTTTGTATATCCACCCTTTCAGCCCCACCTTCTTTAACCTCTGTGATGCACAAAATAATAATAATAATAATAATAATAATAATAATAATAATAATAATAATAATAATAATAATAATAATAATAACAATAATAATAATAAAAATAATAATAATTGTTACGGAGTTATCCGTGGATTGCAGAGGTGAAAGAAGGTGCGGGCTGGAATGGGTCTAACTACAAGTCCGAAAGATGAATTAAGATTTCAATAAAGGTTATATTTTCAGAACTTAACAATTTTCATATAGACATTCAAAATTCAACAAGTAACAAATCAACAAGCCAAAATCAGGTACAAGGTATAATTGATAAATTAGAGCACGAAAGCACAAGTTTAGGGAATCATTACAAGATCTGGGCTTCGAGCCCCAAGTTTATGATTCCTGAGCTCTCAGCTCACAACCACAAATTACCAAAGAGCAGAAAACCCCTAATTACATGGAGCACTTGCTCCCACCTAGTAATGTCAAGCCTCCTAGAGGCACCTTTCAAACACAAGAAAGAGCTGAGCCGCTCTCAAATTTTTTTAGGCCTATTAAAGGCAATACCAGACTATTACACTAAATTGCCATCAAGGCACCGCTTACATCAAATGAAACGGGGATATCTCGTACCCAACCTACTGGGCCTTAGTGGAAAACAACAGATTAATTCAATGGCCCAAAATACCAAGATGAGTGGAGGCCTTGCTTGCACTCCTCCATGAAACCTAATAAAACCTAAGGGGCACTAGGCCGATTTAACAGGGGCTATTCCGACACTAGGGAGGTGACTCGTATAAGACAATTTTAATACATTAAGAGTAAAAAATCGGTTATGAAAACGTAGTCACCTCAAATCAAAATGAAGGGGAGCTCGAGAGGGTAAGGCACTCTCTATCCCCGATTTACAGTTAAAGTAATAAGAAATTTTTACATAAGCCGGCACTAAGTTAAATTTTTAGAGAGGTAGGTTACATTGAAAAGGTTTCGGACCTTCCCCGAGGGCTAAACTGCTGAGCTAGCAAGAAATAAAGCTGTTAAAAGGCCATTACCTTTGTTGAAGAGCTGCTGCCCGAAGGAAGAGGCGCTACCTGTCCACTGCTATACTTCCATACACTAAGCTAGATGTTGTTGAAGTGGCCGAGAGCCCGGAAAATCAGCAGTTTTTATACTCTCGGGGAAGATTCGAGACCTTTCATGAATGATTAAGACACACCCACAGTCGTTTATTGGGTAGCTTATAGTTACACATCGAAATAGGAGAAGAAAGACGCCATTAGCTGAAAATTAATGGCAGAAATTTACGATTGGCTAATTTCAAAATTGGCGGAAAGGTAGATTAATATTGCCAACCCTCAAATGAAAGAACAACATTTAGTAAAGAACAAACTTATGAATACAAAATATCTTCAAGAAAAGTTCCTTCACTTCTCACCAGGGTGCATGATCAGAGTTTTTGGTAGAGACATATGTGAGAGAATGTCCACACTTCTTGATAATTAGTAAACGAAAACAATTCGAAATTAACACAGTGACATCTTCTGATAAACGGTTGAATTAATTCAGTTTCAAAGTTCAGAGTTTCAGCTGTAGAGGAGTACATTAAGGCGGAAAATTCAAATGTGCGGCGTATACGTGTACCAACCGGTACAATAATAGTAATAATAATGACATATTATTGGAATTTGCATCCTACTAACTGCTTTGTTACGGTTTTCTGAGACGCGGACTTTTCTGAATTTCGTATCGCGGGATTTCTTTCGTTTACCTTCCAATCTATGGGCACGAGGCTGCTGTGTTCGACTACATCATGTAACGCCGAACTGGGCTCGGGCCAAACAAGCCAACAAGGGCCCAGGAGACCAGTGCTGTACCAACTGAGCTACTCACCAGTTATCACCATCATCAACTATAACGTTATCACCATTGAATTTTACAAATCTATGACATGCTATAAATATCTCTTTCATATGCCTGCACGTCCTTGATCATGGTTCAAGTTAATTAGTGGATTTTCATTTTAAAGTAATAAATTTGATTCCAATGTTCACGTGCGTAGTATGATACCTATAACATGCTTCCTTCTGTACCCGTTACTATATATTATAACTCACATTTACTCTCGGAGCAACCTGAATTCGAGTATCAAATGAACTCCGGATGAGCTTTTTTCAGCTGTTTTGTTTTACGTTGTACCAACACGGACATGACGATGGGATAGGACAGGGCTAAGATTGAGTAACTACGGCCCCAGCATTTGTCTGGTGCGAGAAACGATGGAAAGCCATCTTCAGGGCTGCCGACTGTATAGCTCGAACCCAGCTATCTCCCGAATGCAAGCTCACAGCTTGATGAACAGCAGAAAAATATAATTGTATAACATACAATAATTACTTGATTTTATGATAAATATTATAACGACATGTGCCTTATGTCCCACTAACTACTTTCAAGGCAATATTAGAATGAATCGAAACATTATAGTGTAGTGTCGAACGAGTTATCCCTGTACTTCATTCTAAGGACAGCGTCGACGCTAATGGGATGTTTAATTTCGACACATTTATGCTGTCTTTGTGAGAGAGAAGCGACAGTTAGCTTCAGGTCTGGTATGGTGGGGGTGTTATAATTAAATGCGGCTTCCTGAATTAAAATATTATGTACAATATTTAAAACTAGGTTGTTCACATCATAATTTTAAGTACAACCTGTATAGATGGACGTTAGGACAGAGCCATCTTTTGATTTCATCTTCTTATCCCATGGCGTTTATTTTAAGATGAAAACCTCGTGATTTATTTGCGGTAAGCCTGTTTGCAATAAATATTGTAGTCAGGGAAGGGGGGATGTTTTAGTGTCCACCCAGGGGAGCTTTAGACGGCGACCAGCTCCTCATCTCGGGAGGCCCGAGGATACGGACACTAAATCTCGTCGTTAGAGGCCTCTGCTTGTCGTACTGTCTCGTTGGAGATGATTTAGCGTTCGAGTATCGGGCTGGGAGCCAGGGCTGATGCAGGTTTATCCTGTGGTGACAACACACTAGGTGCGCTCCGTCTGATAGCAATTATGTTACCAATGAAAGGTCATCGCAAGTAGATTTCCATCATGACATATCCTCTGACATATTAGTTACCTGAACAAGCGCGTGCTGTTTCTCTGACATCATTTGTACCAGTTGCGAGAAACCATTCAGTAACCAGTCAAATTCCTTTTTCATATGTACAATATACTTTAATTTTTAGAATATTTTGAAAGTATGAAAAAAGAGCTGTTTTATTACAACGTAAATTCATTATTTTACTTAACACTATCTGACTTGAACATTTTCCAAATTTATAACATTTATTCTTATATAAATTTTGGTCTCCTGAATGGACAAGACACTTCAAGATAATTAATCAATGATATGTATTGGCATTTGTTACAAGTCAATGACCATGTATAATTTACACTAAATTAATGCGGAGTAACGTTGTAAACTACCGTTTATCCATCCATGGACGAAATAGAGTTTTGTGACATTTACTGTGTTTTCTCACGTGCTCTTTCATACTCAGAAACCAAATTGTACACAATCCGTTTTTTTCCTGGTATGAATGAGGCTTGAAAAGTTCCGGCCTTTCAAATCATGTTTTGTCCACCGAAATATCTGGAGCAAACCGTATTATGTCCAAAAATATGTTTCATTTTGTTAGGTATAGTAGAAGATGGTTATTTACGTTGCATATTCTGCAAATTAGGTGAGTAGTATAATAAGCGGGTTCGGGCGCCACCTCCACCTCAGGCTCCCAGTGGCCACCTCCACCTCCACCTCAGCCAGAGGCCTCCCAGTGGCCACCTCCACCTCAGCCAGAGGCCTCCCAGATGCCTCCTCCACCTCCCGCGGGAAATTTGAATTTGTAAACAAAGCCACGTGCTTTTTGACAGCTGTCATCGACAACAACGCATCGCAAACCTCAGTACTGCCATCTTGACGGGCCTAAACCTCAGTAGTGCCAACTTAACCTAACTAGCGCGAGGTAAACAAAGCCACGTGCTTTTTGACAACCACGTGCTTTTTGACAGATTTGTAAACAAAGCCACGTGCTTTTTGACAGCTGTCATCGACAACAACGCATCGCAAACCTCAGTACTGCCATCTTGACGGGCCTAAACCTCAGTAGTGCCAACTTAACCTCACTAGCATGAGGTAAACAAAGCCACGTGTTTTTTGACAGCCACGTGCTTTTTGACAGATTTGTAAACAAAGCCACGTGCTTTTTGACAGACAACAACGCATCGCTAACCTCAGTACTGCCATCTTGACGGGAATAAACCTCAGTAGTGCCAACTTAACCTAACTAGCTCGAGATAAACAAAGCCACGTGCTTTTTGACAGCCACATGCTTTTTGACAGCTGCCATCCGCCATCTTTAAACTACAGAGCGCTGTGCTGCCCTCTTGCGTCACCTGTCATCGGCAGTGCTGCCATCTTGGCGGGCCTAAACCTTAGTGCTACCAACTTAACCTCACTAGCTCGAGATAAACAAATCCACGTGCTTTTTGACAGCCACGTGCTTTTTTGACAGCTGTCATCCGCCATCTTTAATCCATAGAGCACAGTGCTGCCCTCTTTAGCTACTTACCTTTGAAATGTGGTGGCGGATAATTTGAAAAATGCTTTTTGACAGCAGCCATCTTGCATCGCAAACCTCAGTGCTGCCCTCTTTAGCTAGATACCTGTGGTGGCAGGCAATTCCACGTGACAGCAGCCATCTTTAATCAAGAGAGCACCGTGCTGCCCTCTATGTGGTGGCGGTAAATTGAAAAATTCCACGTGCTCTTGTTTGGAAACAAACTCACGTGCTTTCTTTTGACAGCTACCATCCACCATCTTTAATCAACAGAGCACAGTGCTGTACTCTTTAGCTAGATACCTTTGAAATGTGGTGGCGGCAATTTGAAAAATTCTAAGTGCTCTTGTTGGGAAACAAAGCCACGTGCTTTTTTGACAGCTGTCATCCGCCATCTTTAATCAATAGAGCACCGTGCTGCTATCATGCGGGCAATTTCATCACCTATCACCCGCCATCTTTAATCTACAGAACACCGTGCTGCCCTCTTTATGGCTACTACCTTAAGCATGTAGTAGCGGGCAATTTGAAAAGTTCTGTTAGCTATCATCCGCCATCTTTAATCAAGAGAGCACCGTGCTGCCATCTTTAACTAGATACCTTTGAAATGTGGTGGCGGCAAATTGAAAAATTCCACATGCTCTTGTTTGGAAACAAACTCACGTGCTTTTTGACAGCTACCATCCGCCATCTTTAATCAACAGAGCATAGTGCTGCCCTCTTTAGTTTGAAATGTGGTGGCGGCAAATTCCACATGCTCTTGTTTGGTAAACATAGCCACGTGCTTTTTTGACAGCTATCATCCGCCATCTTTAATCCAGAGAGCACCGTGCTGCCCTCTTTATCGCAGTAGATGTAAATTCGTCACCTGTCATACGCAGTGCTGCTATCTTTAGCTAGATACCTTTGAAATGTGGTGGTGGATAATTTAAAAAGAAAAATTCTACAGCAGTCCTCTCTCGACGCTAATTGCATAAGATGGCGGCTATACATGACTCCTTAAGGGTGCTTACGCAAGATGGCTGCTATACACAGGTTCTTTTGAGACGCCCTTGGGATGCTTGCGCAAGATGGTGGTTATACAAGGCTCCTTATGAGACACCCTAGTGATGCTTGCGCAAGATGGCGGTTGCTCTTATGAGGCGGCTTAAGGGTCCTTGCACAAGATGGCTAGAGACGCCCTAAGGATGCTTGCGCAAGATGGCGGACACAAGATGGCGGCTATACACGTCTCCTTATGAGACGCCTTAAGGGTGATTGCGCAAGATGGCTGCTGCTCTTAGCTTAGAGGCTAACGTGTCGTGCTAGTTCGATTCATTAAATTTAGGGCTTAAATGCAAAATGTTAAATATCTCGAAAGCAGTGCACCGTAGAGCAAAACGGACAAAATTTTTCTGCCTAATACCTAGGTTCGCAGTATGAGGAACAAGAAAATCATAGTCTAATGATGGGATCAACGGTTCGGTTCCTACTTAGGCCCTTTGGCATTTGCTCTGTTTTAGCTTGTATTGAAGCGAGTCTTCGTAACATGATCAGGTTTAGCTATGGTAGAGAGTATAACGTGCCGTGCAGGTTCGATTCATTAAATTTGGAGGCTTAAATGCAAAATGTTAAATATCTCGAAAACGATGCATCGTAGAGCAAAACGGACAAAATTTTTCCGCCTAATACGTAGGTTCGTAGTATCAGGAACAACAAAAAAAACATAGTCTAATGATGAGATCAACGGTTCGATTCCTACTTAAGCCCTTTGCCATTCGCAGCTATCTATTTCTACAAGATGGTGGCTGCTCTTATGAGAAACAAGATGCCTTGAGACGTCCTAGGGATGCTTACGCAAGATGGCAGACACAAAATGGTGACTATACATAGCTCCTTATGAGACGGCCTAGGGGTGCTCGCACAAGATGGCGGCTACTCTTATGAAGAAAGCTAGCTTAGAGGCTACTGCGCAAGATAACAGCTGCTGTTATGCATGTGGTGGAGGGCAATTTGAAATTCTATGTGCTTAATCAACAGAGCACCCTGCTGCCCTCTTTAGCTGAAATGTGGTGGTGGATAATTTGAAAAATTCTTTTGACAGCTATCATCTTTAAACAAAGGCGACTATACATAGGCTGTTAAGGCCTTATCATTCTCCTCCTCCTCCTCCTCCTCCGCCTCTTATGTCAAGGCATAGCTTTATATCGAACAAGTTTAAACCTGCATCGCGAAGGCAAGCGTGTGCAGCGATAACATTATTGTGCATGTTTAGACTTTCGAAACATAAGAAGAGTAGAATCAAACGCTGTACTCGATACGACATGTGATCAGAACATTGATTGATGCGTTCAGAAAACAAAATAAGTGATCAAGACTAGAATCGAACAATGTACTCAATACATCATGTGTTTAGAATATGTCAGGGGATACGCTTGTTCTAAGAAGATCAGATTGAAACATAACAAGACTAGAATAGAACACTGTAATCGATGTTGTTAACTTCAACATGTGATCAGAACATTGATTGATGTGTTCAGAACACAAAATAAGTGATCATGACTAGAATGGAACACTGTACTCGATACAACATGTGATCAGAACATTGATCGATGTGTTCAGAACACGAAATAAGTGATCAAGACTAGAATCGAACCCTGTACTCAATACAACATGTGTTTAGAACATGTTAGGGGGTACCCTCGTTCTAAGAAGATCAGAATGAAACATAACAAGACTAGAATCGAACACTGTAATCGATGTTGTTAACCTCAACATATGATCAGAACATTGTTTGATGTGTTCAGAGCAAAAGTACAATTTTGATGATTTGCGCAGCTAACTCGCTCGGTAAACGATATAGCCAAAGTATAACTTCAAATTATTTACCTTCCATCATTCGTCTTGTGTGTAAAAATCAGTCGAACAAGTTATCGCATAAACATGGCTGAAAAAAAATCGTGATAGGGTATGGAACCCAGGGGTTACATCTTATCAGAAGGGCAAAAAGGATGAAAGGACTCTTCCTCCTCCTTACCGCACATTCCTTGGCTAAAGGGCTAATGGGCTAAAGGGCTAATGGGCTAAAGGGCTAATGGGCTAAAGGGCTAAAGGGCTAAAGGTGCAACAACCTCATCGATCGCTATCAGCAAGAACGCTTGTACTTTGTTAAGTGTAGAAAATTAATCTTTATTGGTAAATGGTTTTATGTTCAGAACAAGGAATGGAACCTAGGGGTTACGTCTTACCTAATAAAATCCCCGAGGTGCGATGAGTTACGTTTTTCGAACTAGTGTTTGGAACACTGAACTTTTCAAGATGGCAAGAGTGAGGTTAGCAATGTTCTGTTGTTGGATTTTAAATTCCGCGCTACAACATGCATAAGGTGGCAGCCCTTGAGGTTTACTCCCGTAAAGATGGCAAGAGTGAGGTTAGCAATGTTCCGTTGTTGGATTTTTAAAATTCCCCGCTATAACATGCAAAAGGTGGCAGCCTTGAGGTTTACCGCCGTAAAGATGGCAGCAGTGAGGTTAGCGACGCTCCATTGTCCTTCAAAGTGAGGTTAGGGTTCGTCAAGAAGACAGCTGTCAAAAAAGCACGTGGCTATGTTTACCAAACAAGAGCACGTGGTCGTGACGTCACGGTCACGTAGTATGCTGCCTCAGCATGTAAAGTTCAATGTCTACACCTACGTAGTTAACACTCTGCTATGTTCACAAGATTTTTATACATCACTATTCTTTAAGCTTTAAGTTCATTCACATAGGCTATGCTAAGATAGCAGCACAAACACATGCGAACTTTGTACATTCTAATGGAATAAGTTTAGTACTGTGTGCGTCATGGATACATGATCTGTGCACGCATTTAATCTTAACTATACGTAATGCTGCTGCTTTGTTTACAAGATTTTTATACATTGCTATTCTTTATGCTTTAAGTTCGTGCACGCACAAGCGATACTCGTACGCTCTAGCAGGAGAAGTTTAGTACGATATTCGATACATACATTATCGATAGGTGATGTGTACACGCTTTAGAACATAGCTCATCTTTATGCTTTAAGTTCATGCACATGGGTTAGGGATACTCAAAAGCGATTGCTACATGCTCTAGCGGAAGAAGTCTAGTACGATAGTAGATGCATGTAAAATCGATAGGTTATGCTAAGATAGCAGCACACTTACATGATTTTAGCACAATCTAGTGGGAAATGTTTAGTATGATAGTCGTTTCGTGCAAAATCATTAGGTAATGTGTAAACGCTTCGAAACAAGGCTATTCTTTGTACTTTAAGTTCATGCGTACAGGTTATGCAAAGATAGCGGCACAATCTAGCGCAATAAGTTTAGTACGAGAGTCGATGTATGTAAAATCGATAAGTAATGAGTACACGCTTTAAAACATGGTTATTCTTCGTACTTTCAGTTCATGCATCTTAGTTATGCTAAGATAGCAGCACAATCTAGCGGAAGAAGTTTAGTACGATATTTGTTGCATGCAAATCGATAGGTGATGTGTACACACTTTGAAACATGGCTATTCTTTTTACTTTAAGGTCATGCGTATAGGTTATGCTAGGATAGCAGCACTATCTAGCGGGAGGAGATTAGTACGAGAGTCAGTGCATGCAAAATCCATAGGTAATGTGTACATGCTTTGAAACATGGCTATTCTTTGTACTTTTAAGTTCATGTGTATAAGTTATGCTAAGATGTCAGCACAATCTAGCGGAAGAAGTTTAGTACGAGAGTCAATGCATGCAAAGTCGATAGGTAATGTGTACACGCTTTGAAACATGGCTATTCTTTGTACCTTAAGGCCATGCGTATAGGTTATGCTAAGATACCAGCACAATCTAGCGGAAGAAGTTTAGTACGAGAGTCGATGCTTGTAAAATCGATAGGTAATGTGTACATGCTTTGAGACATAGCTATTCTTTGTACTTTAAGTTCATGCGTCTTGGTTATGCTAAGATAGCAGCACAATCTACCTGCAGAAGTTTAGTACGAGAGTCGATACATGAAAATTCGAAAGTTGATGTGTACACGCTTTGAAACATGACTAATCATTGTACTTTAAGTTCATTGGTATAGGTTATGCTAAGATAGCAGCACAATCTAGCGGAATAAATTTAGTACGAGATTTGATGCATGCAAAATCAATAAGTAATGTGTACACGCTTTGAAACATGGCTATTCTTTGTACTTTTAGTACATGCGTACAGGTTATGCTAAGATAGCAGCACAACCTAGCGGAAGAAGTTTAGTACAATATTTGTTGCATGCAAAGTCGATAGGTAATGTGTACACACTTTGAAACATGGCTATTCTTTTTTACTTTAAGGTCATGCGTATTGGTTATGCTAAGATAGCAGCACGATCTAGCGGAAGGAGTTTAGTACGAGAGTCAATACATGCAAATTCGATAGTTGATGTGTACACGCTTTGAAACATGGCTATTCTTTGTACTTTTAAGTTCATGTGTATAAGTTATGCTAAGATACCAGCACAATCTAGCGGACGAAGTTCAGTACGAGATTCGATGCATGCAAAATCGATAGGTGATGTGTACACACCTTTTTACTTTAAGGTCAAGCGTATAGGTTGTGTTAAGATAGCAGCACAATCTAGCGGAAGGAGTTTAGTACGATATTTGATGCATGCAAAATCAATAAGTAATGTGTACACGCTTTGAAACATGGCTATTCTTTCTACTTTTAAGTTCATGTGTATAAGTTATGCTAAGATAGCAGTACAATCTAGAGGAAGAAGTTTAGTACGATATTTGTTGCATGCAAAATCAATAAGTAATGTGTACACGCTTTGAGACATAGCTATTCTCTGTACTTTAAGTTCATGCGTATAAGTTATGCTAAGATAGCAGCACAATCTACCTGCAGAAGTTTAGTACGAGAGTCGATACCTGCAAAGTCGATAGGTAATGTGTACAGGCTTTAAAACATGGTTATTCTTCGTACTTTCAGTTCATGCATCTTAGTCATGCTAAGATAGCAGCACAATCTAGCGGGAGAAGTTTAGTACGAGAGTCGATGCGTGCAAAATCGATAGGTAATGTGTACACGCTTTGAAACATGGCTATTCATTGTACTTTAAAGTCATGCTAAGATAGCAGCACGATCTAGCGGATGAAGTTTAGTTCGATGGTCGATGTATGTAAAATCGATAGGTGATGTGTACACGCTTTGAAACATAGCAATTCATACTGCTGCTCTGTTCCCAAGACTTTTAAGCATAGCTAATCCTAATGCTGCTCTTAGCGACGTCGAGCTAAGGATTGATTACGTGACCGTGACGTCACGACCACGTGCTCTTGTTTGGTAAACATAGCCATTGACAGCTGTCTTCTTGACGAACCCTAACCTCACTTTGAAGGACAATGGAGCGTCGCTAACCTCACTGCTGCCATCTTTACGGCGGTAAACCTCAAGGCTGCCACCTTTTGCATGTTATAGCGGGGAATTTTAAAAATCCAACAACGGAACATTGCTAACCTCACTCTTGCCATCTTTACGGGAGTAAACCTCAAGGGCTGCCACCTTATGCATGTTGTAGCGCGGAATTTAAAATCCAACAACAGAACATTGCTAACCTCACTCTTGCCATCTTGAAAAGTTCAGTGTTCCAAACACTAGTTCGAAAAACGTAACTCATCGCACCTCGGGGATTTTATTAGGTAAGACGTAACCCCTAGGTTCCATTCCTTGTTCTGAACATAAAACCATTTACCAATAAAGATTAATTTTCTACACTTAACAAAGTACAAGCGTTCTTGCTGATAGCGATCGATGAGGTTGTTGCACCTTTAGCCCTTTAGCCCTTTAGCCCATTAGCCCTTTAGCCCTTTAGCCCTTTAGCCCATTAGCCCTTTAGCCCATTAGCCCTTTAGCCAAGGAATGTGCGGTAAGGAGGAGGAAGAGTCCTTTCATCCTTTTTGCCCTTCTGATAAGATGTAACCCCTGGGTTCCATACCCTATCACGATTTTTTTTCAGCCATGTTTATGCGATAACTTGTTCGACTGATTTTTACACACAAGACGAATGATGGAAGGTAAATAATTTGAAGTTATACTTTGGCTATATCGTTTACCGAGCGAGTTAGCTGCGCAAATCATCAAAATTGTACTTTTGCTCTGAACACATCAAACAATGTTCTGATCATATGTTGAGGTTAACAACATCGATTACAGTGTTCGATTCTAGTCTTGTTATGTTTCATTCTGATCTTCTTAGAACGAGGGTACCCCCTAACATGTTCTAAACACATGTTGTATTGAGTACAGGGTTCGATTCTAGTCTTGATCACTTATTTCGTGTTCTGAACACATCGATCAATGTTCTGATCACATGTTGTATCGAGTACAGTGTTCCTTTCTAGTCATGATCACTTATTTTGTGTTCTGAACACATCAATCAATGTTCTGATCACATGTTGAAGTTAACAACATCGATTACAGTGTTCTATTCTAGTCTTGTTATGTTTCAATCTGATCTTCTTAGAACAAGCGTATCCCCTGACATATTCTAAACACATGATGTATTGAGTACATTGTTCGATTCTAGTCTTGATCACTTATTTTGTTTTCTGAACGCATCAATCAATGTTCTGATCACATGTCGTATCGAGTACAGCGTTTGATTCTACTCTTCTTATGTTTCGAAAGTCTAAACATGCACAATAATGTTATCGCTGCACACGCTTGCCTTCGCGATGCAGGTTTAAACTTGTTCGATATAAAGCTATGCCTTGACATAAGAGGCGGAGGAGGAGGAGGAGGAGGAGAATGATAAGGCCTTAACAGCCTATGTATAGTCGCCTTTGTTTAAAGATGATAGCTGTCAAAAGAATTTTTCAAATTATCCACCACCACATTTCAGCTAAAGAGGGCAGCAGGGTGCTCTGTTGATTAAGCACATAGAATTTCAAATTGCCCTCCACCACATGCATAACAGCAGCTGTTATCTTGCGCAGTAGCCTCTAAGCTAGCTTTCTTCATAAGAGTAGCCGCCATCTTGTGCGAGCACCCCTAGGCCGTCTCATAAGGAGCTATGTATAGTCACCATTTTGTGTCTGCCATCTTGCGTAAGCATCCCTAGGACGTCTCAAGGCATCTTGTTTCTCATAAGAGCAGCCACCATCTTGTAGAAATAGATAGCTGCGAATGGCAAAGGGCTTAAGTAGGAATCGAACCGTTGATCTCATCATTAGACTATGTTTTTTTTGTTGTTCCTGATACTACGAACCTACGTATTAGGCGGAAAAATTTTGTCCGTTTTGCTCTACGATGCATCGTTTTCGAGATATTTAACATTTTGCATTTAAGCCTCCAAATTTAATGAATCGAACCTGCACGGCACGTTATACTCTCTACCATAGCTAAACCTGATCATGTTACGAAGACTCGCTTCAATACAAGCTAAAACAGAGCAAATGCCAAAGGGCCTAAGTAGGAACCGAACCGTTGATCCCATCATTAGACTATGATTTTCTTGTTCCTCATACTGCGAACCTAGGTATTAGGCAGAAAAATTTTGTCCGTTTTGCTCTACGGTGCACTGCTTTCGAGATATTTAACATTTTGCATTTAAGCCCTAAATTTAATGAATCGAACTAGCACGACACGTTAGCCTCTAAGCTAAGAGCAGCAGCCATCTTGCGCAATCACCCTTAAGGCGTCTCATAAGGAGACGTGTATAGCCGCCATCTTGTGTCCGCCATCTTGCGCAAGCATCCTTAGGGCGTCTCTAGCCATCTTGTGCAAGGACCCTTAAGCCGCCTCATAAGAGCAACCGCCATCTTGCGCAAGCATCACTAGGATGTCTCATAAGGAGCCTTGTATAACCACCATCTTGCGCAAGCATCCCAAGGGCGTCTCAAAAGAACCTGTGTATAGCAGCCATCTTGCGTAAGCACCCTTAAGGAGTCATGTATAGCCGCCATCTTATGCAATTAGCGTCGAGAGAGGACTGCTGTAGAATTTTTCTTTTTAAATTATCCACCACCACATTTCAAAGGTATCTAGCTAAAGATAGCAGCACTGCGTATGACAGGTGACGAATTTACATCTACTGCGATAAAGAGGGCAGCACGGTGCTCTCTGGATTAAAGATGGCGGATGATAGCTGTCAAAATAGCACGTGGCTATGTTTACCAAACAAGAGCATGTGGAATTTGCCGCCACCACATTTCAAACTAAAGAGGGCAGCACTATGCTCTGTTGATTAAAGATGGCGGATGGTAGCTGTCAAAAAGCACGTGAGTTTGTTTCCAAACAAGAGCATGTGGAATTTTTCAATTTGCCGCCACCACATTTCAAAGGTATCTAGCTAAAGATGGCAGCACGGTGCTCTCTTGATTAAAGATGGCGGATGATAGCTAACAGAACTTTTCAAATTGCCCGCTACTACATGCTTAAGGTAGTAGCCATAAAGAGGGCAGCACGGTGTTCTGTAGATTAAAGATGGCGGGTGATAGGTGATGAAATTGCCCGCATGATAGCAGCACGGTGCTCTATTGATTAAAGATGGCGGATGACAGCTGTCAAAAAAGCACGTGGCTTTGTTTCCCAACAAGAGCACATAGAATTTTTCAAATTGCCGCCACCACATTTCAAAGGTATCTAGCTAAAGAGTACAGCACTGTGCTCTGTTGATTAAAGATGGTGGATGGTAGCTGTCAAAAAAAAGCACGTGAGTTTGTTTCCAAACAAGAGCACGTGGAATTTTTCAATTTACCGCCACCACATAGAGGGCAGCACGGTGCTCTCTTGATTAAAGATGGCTGCTGTCACGTGGAATTGCCTGCCACCACAGGTATCTAGCTAAAGAGGGCAGCACTGAGGTTTGCGATGCAAGATGGCTGCTGTCAAAAAGCATTTTTCAAATTATCCGCCACCACATTTCAAAGGTAAGTAGCTAAAGAGGGCAGCACTGTGCTCTATGGATTAAAGATGGCGGATGACAGCTGTCAAAAAAGCACGTGGCTGTCAAAAAGCACGTGGATTTGTTTATCTCGAGCTAGTGAGGTTAAGTTGGTAGCACTAAGGTTTAGGCCCGCCAAGATGGCAGCACTGCCGATGACTGGTGACGCAAGAGGGCAGCACAGCGCTCTGTAGTTTAAAGATGGCGGATGGCAGCTGTCAAAAAGCATGTGGCTGTCAAAAAGCACGTGGCTTTGTTTATCTCGAGCTAGTTAGGTTAAGTTGGCACTACTGAGGTTTATTCCCGTCAAGATGGCAGTACTGAGGTTAGCGATGCGTTGTTGTCTGTCAAAAAGCACGTGGCTTTGTTTACAAATCTGTCAAAAAGCACGTGGCTGTCAAAAAACACGTGGCTTTGTTTACCTCATGCTAGTGAGGTTAAGTTGGCACTACTGAGGTTTAGGCCCGTCAAGATGGCAGTACTGAGGTTTGCGATGCGTTGTTGTCGATGACAGCTGTCAAAAAGCACGTGGCTTTGTTTACAAATCTGTCAAAAAGCACGTGGTTGTCAAAAAGCACGTGGCTTTGTTTACCTCGCGCTAGTTAGGTTAAGTTGGCACTACTGAGGTTTAGGCCCGTCAAGATGGCAGTACTGAGGTTTGCGATGCGTTGTTGTCGATGACAGCTGTCAAAAAGCACGTGGCTTTGTTTACAAATTCAAATTTCCCGCGGGAGGTGGAGGAGGCATCTGGGAGGCCTCTGGCTGAGGTGGAGGTGGAGGTGGCCACTGGGAGGCCTCTGGCTGAGGTGGAGGTGGAGGTGGCCACTGGGAGCCTGAGGTGGAGGTGGCGCCCGAACCCGCTTATTATACTACTTAGGTGCCATTCACTTACTACAACACTGGATAACCAGAGATCATATGTAGTGTGCTAATGGAGCAAGATATGAGTGCTAAACATGAAGAACTGCAATTTGCACATGGCTTTAACCCCAGTATGATGGGACGATGTCCACCATTTTAATGTAAAGCCTTGCTAGGAGCAACCTGGCCTGGCTCCAGAAGCGAGTTACGTAAACTAGTTAGAGCCTCTGTGGCTCGTCGCTGAAGCAAACGGACAGGGACGAGTCAGGTGCCGAAGGCCAGGTCTCTCTGCCACCATTCTGACGTCGCTCCGTTATCGCACTGGTGGCCTCCCAGCGATTTGAGAAAGAACTACAAGGTGAACTCACAACTTTCTGTTTCCATAGGACTAGAGAGACTTCTCACACGTAGTATCTGGAGGCATGCCCGACGAGCTGCATCTGTTCAATTCTGTAAGTGTTTCAGTTGGGTTCAGTCAGTTGCTATGGAGCACTGGTTCAGTCAATGGACACTGACGACTGAGTGCTATCAGTGCTGTGTGGGACAGTGCAGATGAGTGGCAAGGAGCAATGAACGAATTCCCTTGCTAGTGTACGGACAGTATTTTATTATTATTATTGATATATATACAGTCGTATCAGCACACACGTTATTAAAACATAACCGGTTTTCGGACACTAAGGTCCAACATCAGTGTTAATATTTAAATTTAATTTCACATAAGTGTGTCGTCAAAATGAGTTAAAAATGAGTTTAAATTTGTAGCCCTGTTGACGTCAACTGTAAAATGAGAAAAAAAGGAACCAAGTGTTAAAATTATGAAATCAATACATGTAAACTTACAATGTTGTTGTAAAAATTATGGACATACCATGTTAAGGCTGGCTTTCCTTCGTGCTCAGGTTCATTTTGATATTTTATAATGATTATAATACGGACAGTATACCACATACAGAATTGTAAGACTGTGTTACTGTGTGGAAGTGTACAGTCAACGTAATTATGAATTGACGTAGAATCTATGTGACATCTGTAGAAGAGTGTGCAGTGTGATGGTTTTAGTTTGTAAGTGAAAGTGAATAAAAGTGTGACTGAATTAGCGAGAGCAGGGAGAGAACACGAAGTGAGTGCCTGTCTAGTTATACAAGCAATTATTACTTAGTCAGTACATGCTAGAAGAAACAATCCCAGTTGTATTTTCATTTACCTACCCGCCTACACGTTACAGTACAATATTTATTGTAAAAACATTGGTTTCCTTACGTTACAATGAAGGTCTATAATTTATGTAACTCAATGCAATTATAGAAAATCCAGTTAACTTACCACGCTGTGCGGATCAAATTGTTTCATATCCGAAGTGTTTTTCCTATTTTCATTAAAACCGTTTCAGAAATTATCTCATTCTTCGCGGTGCCTGGTTCTAAGAGTAATGTAATACCGACTATACTCGCCTTTTTCACTTTTTGTTTCTCTTGTAAAATTTCGCTCAGTGAACCTAATAAGCGTTTCATTGATATCCCTCTTTACTATTAAATAACATTTACGTACTCAGTTGCTGTATGTTCAGCTGTACTGGCTAATTTGTTCTTCTACGTTATCTAAGTCGTAATAGAAACCAAAGGCCAGACCGTAAACACATATAAACCTTTTCAGGAATGTAAAATGAGATGGAGCTTTCGAAGAATGCTATGTACTTTGTGACGAAACCTGGATCTGAATTAGTTTATCTATCATAATATGGAGTTCTTGGTTCGTAACTTGGACTGCAATTAAAAAGGAACCAGCCATGTACTCAGGAAGTTACCATCCCAGAATGTTATTTTCGTTAAACAGTAAACCATGGAAAATCATTTCAAGGATTACTAAATTCTGTGAATTAAGGGATAGCCTTACTTACGCGTAGTCCCAGTGGGAATTTCTCCTCTAACGGTTTAGGAACAACGGGTGGATTCGATAGACCGAGTCACATGAGCACAAGGAATGCCGCAAGATTATGTCCGAGGCGCCTTCCCACATATATTAGTAACTGATGTCCAGAACCTTAGGACCACTTACTGGGCCACTCAGTCGTTGCCCGAGGTTCACGAGCTACGAAGTGACTACAATAACTCACCGCGAACCATGTTTATATCGGTCTTTGTAGTACGGGGGTGAAAGCTTGGTGGACTCAGGATATCTTATCCATAAGATGGAATTAACAGATTATGAAAGAATCGAGAATGATTTCTGGTAAAAACAGCAGGGAACAATGGCAGGAGGGTACTCGAGATGAGGAGGTAAGAGCTAAGTAAAGAATGAGATTGATGAATGGAGCTGTACGCTTCGAGGTAAGCTGATATGATACCAATGGAAGACGATATGTTACCTAGGAAAATAATGTACTCAGTGATAGGGACTAGACTGTGTTTTTAATTATTTTATACTAAGAAGTGTAAGAGGAAACGGGCCGTGGAGATA
Source organism: Anabrus simplex (assembly GCF_040414725.1). NCBI lineage: Eukaryota > Metazoa > Arthropoda > Insecta > Orthoptera > Tettigoniidae > Anabrus > Anabrus simplex. The sequence continues at coordinate 39,801,429 of NC_090266.1, read as the reverse complement.
ATTACAAATAGAAGGTGGTGGAGGTACTAATATTTCACGTGGACTTCGAGACCGAATGCTGAAATGAATAACAGTCTATAGTGGTGTATGTACGTATTCTCCAAGCTTGCACTCATAATGCGCATAAGCACTATAAGAGTGCAACCCCTTTGACTTCTTTGAGTTTAACCGAAATAGGTCAACATCAGTGTCCTCGGTACTGCATTAATAATATACAAGTTCGGATCCAACATTTCTGGGACTAGCTCTGTTGTGATCGAAGAAATGACAGCACAGGATTGTCCTGGCAGCTGTAGTAACCTACAGTATGGCACCGCCATGCTAATATCGGCAGTTGTAATACTGGTGTGGGTAATCTGCAATAATATCATGGGTAGAAAAGTGAAACAACGAGCAAATATAACATTTTACCTTGAACTGGGAAAAACGGCAACTGTTGGCGCAACCCTGTGATGCCATCTGTTGGCGTACTACCGATCAAGTCCAGGAACTTCTTGATCCATCCTTGTACATCAACTTCCTTACCTGTGCAATAACTATTTCAATTAATTCTGTCCAGTAGCCAACAAATTACTCGTAGTTAATGCCCATATTTTCCATCCATCCATCCATCCATCCATCCATCCATCCATCCATCCATCCATCCATCCATCCATCCATCCATCCATCCATCCATCCATCCATCCATCCATCCATCCATCCATCCATCCATCCATCCATCCATCCATCAATCAATCAATCAATCAATCAATCAATCAATCAATCAATCAATCAATCAATCAATCAATCAATCAATCAATCAATCAATCAATCAATCAATCAATCAATCAATCAAGGACCTACATTTTGGGCTGTCGTTCAAGTGACAGATTTCCTATCAATCTTTTATCTAGATTTTGTCATGTAAATTGAGGATTTATCGAACATTACACGTATCAATTATTCCAATCCCTTATTCCTCGTCCGATAAATGAATATGTGCCCTAATTTGTCCTCCATATTACGATCTTTCCTACTTGAAAATGCCCACTCAAGCTTATTCGAGTTCTGGTTAGAGAAAAGCTAGCTGCTGCCGAGGGTAGTCCTATAGCAAGTACGCAAACTGCAGAATGTTGTTTCATGTCTTGGAGGAGGACATGCATCTCGAATTCACATCTACAGGTTTTGGATACTTCTGTTGATACACCATTATTATAAATATTGTCTCACATGTTCTTGTGCCCATAATACGCTGTTAAGGTGTATTACTAAGTACCCTGCATTACTTTAAATGAAATTCACTCAATTTAAATTGTAAATAGCTAATAGGGTACATGGGGATTGAACATGCGAATTAGCTCCCTCATTGATCTGGTCTCCAGATACTAATATTCCAGATTCTAACATGGCTCAACTCAGACTCTTGAAGAGCTGAAAAATGCCCATTCGACACTCCCAGACGTGTGTTTTCGACATGTAATACACTTTGCATTTACACAATAAAATTAAATAAAAGATCCGTTGGTCACCAAACCTCAATTCTGAAAATATATTATGAATGTACGGATTTTCCGGTGATATTTCGGTGACACGAAACGATTTGGTTGTGTTGTAGAGAAGGACGATTACCCAAGGAGAATAATGCCGTCAGCCACGGAGGGAAGACCAAAGCAGCGATGGCTAGATAATAATGTTATTGATTTTACATCCTACTAAATACATCTATTGTATTTGGAGACCCCGAGGTACCGGAATTTTGTCCTGCAATTGTTCTCGAACGTGCCAGTAAATCTACTGACCACTGGGCGAGTTGGCCGTGCGGTTAGGGGCGCGCAGCTGTGAGCTCGCATCCGGAAGATAGTGGGTTCGAACCCCACTGTCAGCAGCCCTGAAGATGGTTTCCCGTAGTTTCCCCATTTTCACACCAGGCAAATACTGGGGCTGTACCCTAATTAAGGACACGGCCGCTTCCTTCCCATTCCTAGGCCTTTCGTCTCCCATCGTCGCCATAAGACCTATCTGTGTCGGTGCGACGTAAAACAAAATAGCAAATAAAATCTACTGATCCCAGGCTGACATCTTTGAGCAACTGCGGATACCACTGCACTGACCCGGCCGACTTGAGCTCAGAAAGCCACCACTCTACCGAGGTTTATTAGGTCACGAGAGAAGCCTTCGGGCTTCCAAACGGCAATCTTCAAAAAACTTTCTGTGGTGAACAAGCCAAAGGCGAAAGTAACTTGCGTAAAGCTTGGTATTTCGCAATCACCCCCAACCCCTTAACCAGGGCTTTTGGTAGGATGCGCGACTGTAATATCTGAAGTCATAACGAGAAAACACACAGTACGTACGAAATATGAGACCATGAAACGCTGATATTATTCACGATACTTTGAAGTTTTAAATGTAGTATACACACCTCACTCCAATTCTCTTCTTGATGATGTGGTGTGAGAAGGCATTTCTGCAAACGGAGCTGCATCTCACACTAAGAACAAATAAGGATGCCTCTGGAATCACAGTCCGGAGTGCTGCATGTGCCGAGAAGAGGAAAATCGATGTCCTACACATTACGGAACGGAAATGGTGTGTCCTGTGACACGTACAGGAACTCCTTTATGAGTAGCGAAGCATAGGCTGGTATTGAGGTTCACACGAATGATGCGTATAAGATAATGGAACATGAAAATAAAGATCCTGTGATGCAGGTTGATCGCAGGTACTTTTCCTTGTGTCACACACATACAGGCGTCAAGAGGCGGACTGTGGAATGACTTTAATTGCAAATGTACGTTCCTATGTCCGAAGGCTTTGGTCAAGACAAACTGTATTTGTTTTGAATAGACCAAGAACTCAACAACAGAAGTGATGCTCCCTTCAGATCCAGTTCCAGTTCTTTAGGTGTTCAGAACAGTACGAGGGATGTTGACATCCTATCGCTGGTGCTTTATACTTATTCTATATTTGGAAGTTGTTTTGCAGTTTGTAGTAGTTTGTCTGAACACGTTCGTCAAATTTACCACATGCTTACTGGAAGCAGGTGTACAGTTTACTTGCGAGGCATTGTAATTTTTAAACAAGAAATATAAGTCGAAAATGCCTGCTAATATTTCTGGAGACGTTGTGAACCTGGGAGGGATATCCATCATACGCTGCTTGGAAGTACTATTGAACGGATCTATCAACAAAACTCAAATTCCAAATGACTGGAAGAGAACAACTTTAGATCCCATTTTCAAAGGGGCAACAGACTGTTAATAGACAACTCTAGGCCCATTATATGCAAACAAATAAAACTCCTTGTTTCTGAATATCTAAGGGAACAATGGAAAAAATTTGTTGATTAATGACCGTCAACATGGATTTAGAAAACTATTCTCTTGCAAGAGCGAGATGTTTTCGCTCTTCCAGGACATCAGCGAATTACTAGATAAAGTCGTGTAAGTTAAAGTTATTGCAACTGGTTTTTTTTTCTGAAGCGTTTGATATAGTACCACATGACATTCCGATCCGGAAATCTGTAGAAACAAACGTTGATAATAGGGTGGTTCTGTGGATCCGAGTCAACTTTTGGCAGACTCCGATGAAGTTTCTGTAGCGTCCGGAGTACTACAGTATAATCTTATTGGGCCACTTCAATTTAAGACGTTTAGGAACGATCATCCGAACGAAATCCAAAGTGACTGCAGATTATTTGAGGACGTTAGTATAATATACAGTAACTACAGTAACTCCGCAATACCCTCCCCCATGGCACTACAGTCCTGAAGTGCCTTGGCCTACCAAATGATAGATGATTAGCCCGAAGGCCTGCAGATTACGAGGTGTCGTGTAGTCAGTACGACGAATCTTCTCGGCCGTTATTCTTCGCTTTCTAGACCGGGGCCGCTATGTCACCATCAGTTAGCTTCTCAATTGTAAGCACGTAGGATTAGTCGACCTCTAACCAGCCCTCATATCCAGGTAGAAATCCCTGTCCTGGCCGGGAATCGAACCCGGTGCCTCCGAGTTAGAGGCAGGCATGCTACTCCTACACCACAGGGCCGGCTAACACAGGTTATTACAATTTAATCTGAACGGATTCTAAATAACAAAATGAAAACAAATACACGAAAATGCATTCTCATTAGAGTGGGGAAGTACTAATAATGTTATTGGCTTTACGTCCCAGTAAGAACCATAGGCAGGAGAACTTTCAGTACCGTCCTGGATCGGACGCTCTTGTAGAGAGAGGCTCATGCATAGTCCTTACGAATCCACGTAAAAACTAGTATCTAAAATGGGATAGGTAGGAAGTGTAATTTTTAACGTGTACAAGTCCTTGCACTACGTGATGAAGATTCTTAAGGGCAGCGGTTCCCAGGTGAAGGCACTGAGCTGTTTATCATTCGTGAGGGCAGTCCATAAATATGGAGCAGCCGTATGGGAGCTGTGCTAAACAGAGATGGTACAGCGAAAGTCCGCAAGGCTCGTGCTAATGATTTCAATCCTAGAAGTAGTGTGACAAGTAGGACAGAAAAACGTAGGTGGGAGACGCTGGGGTTTAGAGGGATGCCACCTACGCAACACCGGTCAACCGCAAAAAGTAAAAGGAAAACAACGTCAAGTCATTGCACCACTCAATCAACTGAACGCCGAAGTGTTAAGTCAGTGGTAATATTTAAGTTATGTGTGAATGTGTATGTGGTAGCGTTGAAACTACCATTGTGGTACCCCTGACTACTTATCATGGAATATTGTATACATAGTGGGTGAATTTCTTAACCTCTACGTTGTAATAAGTTTCGATTAAGTATATCAGAAAATTTCTAGCTTATTTCTTTTCGATTTTTCATTAAATTGTTAGGCCTAAACTTCTCCTATGCAAGTTTTAACTGCTAAGATTTGTTCTGCTCGTTATTTTGACATACGTCCTGTTTTACTCCTTTTCTTCTCTTGAAACTTCTTGTGTCGATATAATTTTTCGCCATATTTTGTTTTGATGGACTTTTTATTTTATTTCTGTTGTCATGTAATTTATGTATTAATTTTAATTTTAATTCGTTGCCATGCAATTATAAGTGAGCATTGCCATGTGAATATATCAAAATCGCAATGCATTTAATAATAATAATAATAATAATAATAATAATAATAATAATAATAATAATAATAATTCTCTGAGTGGTGTAAGACCAGATAGTAAAATTACCCCGGCCAGCCAATGATAGTACCCTATTTGACACGAATCCATAATGAAATAGACTTTCATCCCTATTGAACACCGTGCCGCCCTCGATTGAATTAACAAAATCGAAGACCGTAACCCTCGAACAAAGTTCAATGCCCTGGTCTTCGCTGTGGTAACATCCCACATAGTGAAGAAACTCGCCATGTTTCATGATGTTATACTGCAGCGGCGGGGTGCAGAAAATAATATCTGTTCAGAAGGATGCGCTCCTGTGATCGTGCTTTCGATTTACATTGAACAGAATCTTTAGTATAAATCTTGTGGTTTTTTAACACACGGGTAAATTTTGTGATGACAAACAATTATAAGTAAATTGTGAGTTGATTACAAAATGTTTGGATTCCACTTTGTAGTTTACATTTACGTTTGAGGTACATCACTTGTTCATAAAGTCCAGGGAAATTATATTTTTGAACGTTACTGCATATTGTTATCGTGAAATTACTTGTTTCGATGCCACTTAGCGCTTATAAAATTATAAGGTACAGCACATCAAATACCGCCATCTTCAGCACCTATATTAGGAGAGAGAAACACAGGATGTATTAATTTTTTCCAAATATTTTACCTTGAAACACAATACTGTGCCACAAATGCTCTGCAACTGGAGAAATCAAACCAAATGAAACCTTGGTGGGCCTTGGATTTCTCATCCCGATGACCTATAGATTACGTAGTGAGCATGGTATGAGTTTCACCGCATGAGAGCTCCTCAAATGTTCTCACCCAGGCTTCGCGGACCTTGAACCAGCTCTCACATACAGTTAAATATAACTGTAACTGAACCCGGGGCCTTCAGATACGAAAACGGATCGTTATCCCTAAATCATGGGGCCGGATCCACGACAGGTGAGGTTCTCGCTAATCATGACGACCTTGACACGTTTCATCCGCTTCTGCTGATGGCAATTCGGTGATTGTGAGGATGCCTTCGCTGACTACTAAGCAGCCAACCAAGTACGTAAATGCAAAGTGAATCTGAAAGCATTGCTCTGTTCCAAGTGCTGATATAGTGGTTATCAAAGTACACTGCCTGACAAAAACACTGAAGCACCCAGAAGAAATGGCAAAACACATAACATCGGTTGGTATGTAAATGATTAGAGTTGCAATTCTCTCTGACAGGTAGAACGGCCACCAGACTGCATTAGTTCTGTACGTGTTTAGTTTCGATACCGGGCCTTGTGGAGTATATAAAAGACGTGAACAGAGTAAGATTTTGAGTGATCACGGATGCCACGTACTCGTGTAAGACGGAGTTATAAGCAACTGACAGAGTTTGAATGGGACATCACTGTTGGTCTCCATTTGGACGGCTGGTCGAACCGTGCAGTATCAAGATAGGTGGGCCGTTCGGACGTGGCAGTGGCCGGATGTAGGACAGCGTGGAAAAGTGAGGGCAGGCTTGCTCGTCATCAAGGTTCCGGTCGACCATCATCCGACCACCACAAGGGAAGATCGGCGTATTGTGCACCAAGCACATGCAACCCCTTCTCATCTGCTCCTGACATCCGAGAACAAGTAACGGAATCCCTCGAACATTCTGTGTCAACCCTCATTATTGGTCAGAGGCTAGCAGCAGCCGGACTAGGGAATTACCGTCCCATGCGTAGGCAGTCGCTAACACCACAACGCAAATGAATACAAATGGCTGCGTTTGGAATAGTGAAGTGACTGGAAAGCATGGGCCTCTGATGAATGGGGCCGCGTTGTGTTCGGTGACGAATCGCGGCTCTCCACTACCCACGATGAACTTCGTCTGCAATTATGGCGGCGATCTGTAGAGAGGTCCCATCCTTTTAACGTTTTGGAGAGGCACAGCGGTGCTGCTCCTGGTGTCATGGTGTGGGGAGCCATGGCGTATAACTTCAGGTCACAGCTGGTAATTCTGACGGCACAACGGTACGTCCTTATGTGTTACCCCTCTTTTCAGAGTAACGTGGTGCGTTTTGCAACAGCACAGTGCTGTCCACACATGACACATGTCTCTATGAACTCTCTGCGTGATGTTAGGTACCTCCTTGTGGCCAGCAAGATCGCTGGATCTGTCCCCGGTAGAACATGTGTGGGACCAGCTCGGACGTCAACTCCGTTCCAGTTCCAGCATCCAGGTTATCAAGGACAAGTTACAACAGTTGTGGGCCAGCCTGCCTCAGGGGAGGATACAAAGGCTTTTTGACACCCTTCCCAACCGAATCGGTGCATGCATCCAGGCCAGTGGAAGTTCAACGTCATACTGATAACTTGGCTTGTATTGCCAAGTTCTTTGTAAATTTTACTTGATTTTGTAATCACTGCCGGGCTGAGTGGCTCTAATAGTTGAGGCACTGGCATTCACACCCCAATTTGGCAGTTTCGATCCTGGCTCAGTCCGGTGGTATTTGAAGATGTTCAAATACGTCAGCCTCGTGTCGGTAGTTTTACTGGACGAAACTGTGGCACCTAGGTGTCTCCAAAAAACCGTCAAATATAGTTAGTGCGAAGTAACATAAATATAATAATTATTTTGTTTTATAATTAATATTATAATCACTGAAATAACATCACATACCCTCTCAACACTTGAAGTTTAGTTTCATTTCCTCCTCCCTTCCGGGTAGTTCAGTTTTTTGGCCAGGCAGTGTAATCGATTATATTCATGATGACCGGAGTTGACCTCGTCAAAATTCGCTGAAGAATGTCAGAAAGTCAACTACAAGTGTGTTCTTCATTAGTGGGTAAATTACCTGTCTATAATTTTTATTTTGTTTCTCAGCGCACCAGTCATGTCATTTACAACATTGCGAGACAATCATTCGAACCCACGTCCGTTCAGGTGAACTGCAAAACTCTTTCGCCAGTTCGGCTTTGCGTGTGTTATAGAATCTCGTCTTCAAGGAAATCTGAAAATGAACTATTCCGTCCTTTAGTCATAAAGCCATATTGACGACGGAGAGAAGACGTGACTCCGCAATGTAACTAACCACTTCCGAGGAACTAGTTCCATAATTCTAGTCCCATCTTTGAGGCAAGAAATATCTAAATTCACTTTGTACGACGTAACGATACAATACAAAATTGCACCACTGTAGAGGACATAAGGCGTCTGGAAGAGTGGAACATCGGCACCACGTGTAAAGGAGTGTATAATTCTACTCTCGGCCGTCCTTGACCACAGGAGTGTATTCTGTGGATGTGGAACACTTCTTTATGTATTTTCCGACATCTTGGCAGGGAACTGAAATGATATCTTATCGAGTAACCGAGCACGCCTTTCCCTTGCCAGAAAAGAAGCTTCCTAATTTACAATGCAGTAAATTACAGAGGTAGTTTACACGAAATCTACGGAAGTATTGCATCTTATACCCGACGTTTGTAGTGCCGATTGATCTCTCGCTTGCTAGGATAGTTCTTATTTTGTCCGTAAACTTTGAATTGAAGTTCAAAAGATATAATTCCTCAAGTTCGGTGCAGATCACCTCGCTTATTCTCTTGAAACATTCCTAAATTTCCCTCATTATTTATTTTGTTATTTATTTATTTATTTGTTTGTTTGTCTATTTATTTATTTATTTATTTATTTATTTATTTATTTATTTATTTATTTATTTTTTATTTATTTATTTATTTATTTATTTATATCAGAGAAACCACGGCATCTGACATAGTTTCTATTAGGTACGTAAATGAGTGTATGATGTGGATAGATTTAGCTTTGGTGAAATTAGAATGAACAGTTCTCCTTATTCCATCCAGCTCCACAACAGTCTTAATATATTCACCATTTGAGAGTGAAGATGAAGAAGAATTTGACAAGTTCTATGAAGCACTGCGTGACATCAAGGATTGGATAGTTCTAATGGACGATTCCAATGTGAGAACTAGAAATAGAACTGGAGGATATTAGAAGGTGATCGGTAAAAGTAGGGAAGATATAAAAGCTAAAAGGAATGGGAAGTGTTTGCTGGACTTCTGTGCTAGTATAGGCTTAGCAGTTACTCACTATACTCATAAAGGACTGTGCCATAATCGACTTGGAGTTGAAGAAATATTGTTACGAATTAATCAATCAGTCATCAATGATCTGCTATCTCCCAGGTGGCAGATTCCCTATCAGTTTTTACCTAGCTTTTTCTTAAACTTTTCCAAAGAACTTGAACATTAATCGCACATTTTCCTTTATAAATTATTTCAATCCCTTACTCTTCGTCCTACAAAGGAATATTTGCCCCCATTTTTCCTCTTTAATTCCAAATTTATTTTCGTATTATGATCTTTCAGGAATTTAAAATCTCAATGATGCTTATTATTTTACTACTAGCAAGGTACCCGTGCTTCGCTACGGTATTATACTGAAATTTATAATTGAATGCTTATTGTTTTAGATATATAATCCGCCGAAATTCGCGATCTGACACGTTTTCAGCGAGAATCCACCAAAATTCCCGATCTGACTCGTTTTCTATTAGATTACGGCACGTTTCCTCCCATTTTCAATCTTCCTTTCCAGCAATCGATTTCGTACTTCCCGGGCTAGGCTCAGGTATTATTCCCGGTCAGTTGGGTCCGTAAATCTTTGCCATACCGTATTTTCCTATAATCATTTTTAATCTGGATAAAATCCTTCAGGAGATCCGGCGTGGTGTCATATTGGGTGCGTTGGCGGCACTGAACCAGCGGCCGGACTGCATTCTTAGTCATTACCCGTCCAGGAGCCGTTTCCAGCGCGGTCCGCACATTTGACGACGGTCCGGAACATTATTATTATTATTATTATTATTATTATTATTATTATTATTATTATTATTATTAATGTTATTCTTGTTCTTATTATTATTATTACTATTATGTGTTGCTGGGATGAATGATGACAGGGAAAACCGGAGTATCCGGAGAAAAACCTGTCCCGCCTCCGTTTTGTCCAGCACGAATGTCACATGGAGTGACCGGGATTTGAACCACGGAACCCAGCTGTGAGAGGCCGGCGCGCTGCCGCCTGAGCAACGGAGGATACTTATAAGTACATTAAGAACAGTAAAATCAATTGGTCTCACCTCTTTTTACACCCCACCGCCGTTAGTTTTTACTGCCAACCCCCCCCCCCCAAACAATTAAAAGAAGGCGTGTGTCTTTATGTTTAAGGAAGATTCCAAACACCAATGTTCACGTCTATTACCTTCAGTTTTGAGATATAAGTATCCCCATAAATATAATTTACTTTTGTCACTTCATTTCAAACTACTCCCCCCCCCCCCAAGTGAATTTTCCCGCAAAAAATACTTGTTTCTTTAATAGTGAAGGATCTTCTAAATACCAATTATCACGACTCTAACTTCTTCACTTTTTGATTTATGTGTCCTCATGAACGGAATTCAACTCCTTTACACTCCCGCCCCCCAAGATGGTTTCCCCCCAAAAACGCGTTTTTCTTTGTTTTTAAAGGAGATCCAAATACGAATTTTCACGTCTGTAACAACTTTAGTTTTTATTAGATGTATATATTCTCATACAATTAAAGTCAATTAATTTTTCAATTCTTTCACCCCCCTCCCCCCGTTTCATTGGATTTTCCGAGAATACATGTTTCTTTACTTTTAAAGCTGATTGCAAATATCAAATTTCACGTCTGTAACATCTTCATTTTTAAGATATCAGTAGCCTAATTAACAGAATTCAACACCATTTTCAGTCACTTTCACCCCCTCCACCCAAGTGGTATTTCCGAAAATTAAAAATACACGTTCCTTTATTTTTATTAGAGATAAAAAATACCATTCTTCACTTCTGTAACATGTTAAGTTTTTTAGATATACTGTAAAAATTCTCATTTTAAAATTTCACCCTTTTTGGGGTCCCCTTAAGTGGAGTTTCCAAAAACAAATCACCTATGTTTCTTTACATTTACAGGAGATTCCAAACACCCACTTTTTACGTCTGTAACATTTTACGTTTCCAAGATAATCTTTCAAAAATTCACCCCAATTTGTCACTTCTGTTTAACCGCCATTAATAGGATTTTCCAAAAACTAAAAAAAATACGTGTTCCTTTATTTTTAAAGGAGATTCCATATACAAATTTTCAGTTCTGTAATATCTTCCGTTTCTGAGATATATGTATCCTCATTAAAGGCATTCAACCCATTTTTCATCCTTTTACACCCCTCCTATTGGCATTTACAGGAAACAAAAAAAAATACGTGTTCCTTTATTTTTAGAGGAGATTCTAACTACCAATCTTTACATCTGTAAATTTTAAAGTTTTAAGATGTAAACACATTCATTATAAATAAATTCACCCCCCTTTTCACCCCTCAATATTTGGATTTTCCAAAAATGAAAAAATACGTGTTTCTTTACATTTAAAGTAGATCCCAAATACCAATTTTCAGGTCTGTAATATCTTCAGGTTCCGAAATATAAGTAGCCTCATTAAAGGCATTCAACCCATTATTCACCCCTTTACACCCTTCCTATTGGGATTTTCCGAAAACAAAAGAATACGTGTTTCTTTATTTTTAAAGGAGATTCTAAATACCAATTTTTGCATCTATAAACTGTAACAGTTTTGTGATATAGATACACTCATTTTAAAAAATCACCCCCTTTTCACCCCCCCCCATTAATTGGATTTTCCAAAAACAAAAAATACGTGTTTATTTTTTATTTTTAAAGGAGATCCCAAACACCAATATTCAGGTCTGTAATATCTTCAGTTTCTGAAATATAAGTAGCCTCATCAAAGGCATTCAACCCCTTTTTCACCCCTTTTCACCCCTCCTATTGCGATTTTCCGAAAACAAAAAAATACGTGTTTCTTTATGTTTAATGAATAATCTAAATACCAATTTTACATCTGCAAACTTTAAAAGTTTGGAGATATAGATTCACTCATTTTAAAAATTCACCCCCTTTTCACCCTCCCATTAATTGGATTTTCCAAAAACAAAAAAATACGCGTTTCTTTATTTTTAAAAGAGATCAAGTGTACCAATTTTTCGGTCTGTAATATCTTCAGTTTCTGAGATATAAGTACCGGTATCCTGATTAAAGGCATTCAACCCCTTTTTCACCGATTTTCACCCCTCCTATTGGAATTTTCTGAAAATAAAACAATACGTGTTTCCTTATTTTTAAAGATGATCCTAAATACCAATTTTTACATCTGTAAACTTTTAAAGTTTTGAAATACAGATACACTCATTTTAAAATTCCAACCCCCCTTTCACCCCCTTAGCGACGGAATATCCAAAAATCCTCTCTTAGCGAGCACCTACATCTTAATATGAACGTATCCACAAAATTTCATTTCTTTATGTCTAGTAGTTTTGGCTCGGCGATGATGAATCAGTCAGTCAGTCAGTCAGTCAGTCAGTCAGTCAGTCAGTCAGTCAGTCAGGCAGTCAGTCAGTCAGTCAGTCAGTCAGTCAGTCAGTCAGTCAGTCAGTCAGTCAGTCAGTCAGTCAGTCAGTCAGTCAGGACAAGTTATTTTATATATATAGACTAGCAACGGTTTTATACCGAAATTTATAATTGAATGCTTATTGTTTTAGATATATAATCCGCCGAAGTTCGCGATCTGACTCGTTTTCTGCGTGAATCCGCCAAAATACGCGATCTTACTCGTTTTCTAATAGATTACGGACAGTTTCCTCCCATTTTTCAATCTTTCTTCCCAGCAATCGATTTCGTACTTCCAGGGCTAGGTCCAGGTATTCCACCCGGTCAGATGGATCACTAAATCTGTGCCATCTTTTCCTATAAGCATTTTTAATATGGATCATATCCTTCAGGATATCCGGCGTGGTGTCGTCTTGGGTACCTTGGCGGTACTGAACCCGCGGCCGGACACCATTCTTAGTCATTACCCGTCCCGTCCAGGACCCGTTTCCAGCGCGGTCCGCACATTTGACGACGGTCCAGAACATTATTATTATTATTATTATTATTATTATTATTATTATTATTATTATTATTATTATTATTACTATTATTATTATTATTATTATTATTATTATTATTATTATTATTATTATTATTATTATTATTATTATTTGCTAGGGGCTTTACGTCGCACCGACACAGATAGGTCTTATGGCGACGATGGGATAGGAAAGGCCTAGGAGTTGGAAGGAAGCGGCCGTGGCCTTAATTAAGGGACAGCCCCAGCATTTGCCTGGTGTGAAAATGGGAAACCACGGAAAACCATTTTCAGGGCTGCCGATAGTGGGATTCGAACCTACTATCTCCCGGATGCAAGCTCACAGCCGCGCGCCTCTACACGCACGGCCAACTCGCCCGGTATTATTATTATTATTATTATTATTATTATTATTATTATTATAGATGTTCTTGACCCCACAGCAAGATGCAAGACCGCTAGTTGGTGGTAAATTACATGCTGCCATTGTCATTGTTGAGAATGTGACCAGCACCATTGTCGCGCGTAGGCAAGTGTGGGGGATTTCTGGCCATACGAATGACATACTTCTGTGCGTTATTGACCTTATTATAGAGGTGAAACACTGGACGGTCAATCTCATTCCTATCGTTTATTTCAAATGTGTTTAAATTTTTATTTATATGCCAGGAGAAGGTACTGTAATCTAAGAACGTTCTCCGAGGGGAAAGATGGCTCTAAAAAACGAACCCAGGAAAGATTAAAAATGATCGGTTTATGATCAGAATAAGTACATCGAAAATCTACAGCCTGTTTCCAGTCATTCGACCGGGTCAGGAATGGAATGAATAAAGCGCCATCTAGCGGCGACAATAGGAATTGTGCCGGCAGCCGAAACCTGTCGCACTCCTCTGCGGCAATGATTAATGGATGACAAATGAAATGAAATTATATTGGACAGTGTTGCTGGAATGAATGATGACAGGGAAAACCGGAGTATCCGGAGAAAAACCTGTTCCACCTCCGTTTTGTCCAGCACGAATGTCACATGGAGAGACCAGGATTTGAACCACGGAACCCAGCTGTGAGAGGCCGCCGCGCTGCCGCCTGCGCAACGGAGGCTCCTTATAAATACATTATGAACAGTAAAATCAATTGGTCTCAACTCCTTTTACACCCCACTGCCGTTAAGTTTATTTCCCCCCCGAAAAAAAAATAACAGAAAGGCCTGTTTCTTTATATTTAAAGGAGAATCCAAACACCAATGTTCACGTCTATTACCTTCAGTTTTGAGATATAAGTATCCCCATAAAAATAATTCACGTTTTTCACCTCCTATCGCACAACCCCCCCCCCCTAATTGAATTTTCCGGCAAAAACCTTGTTTCTTTAATAGTAAAGGATCTTCTAAATACCAATTATCACGACTGTAATTTCTTCAGTTTTTGATTTCTGTGTCCCCATGAAAGGAATTCAACTCCTTTTCACTCACGCCTCCCAAGATGATCCCCCCCACAAAACGGGCCTTTCTTTGTCTTCAAAGGAGATCCAAATACCAATTTTCACATCTGTAGGTCCTAACAACTTCAGTTTTTATTAGACGTAAGTATTCTCATACAATTAAGCCAATTAATTTTTCAAATCTTTCACCTTCCCCCCCCCCCCTTCATTGGATTTTTCGAGAATACGTGTTTCTTTACTTTAAAGCAGGATCCAAATATCAAATTTCACGTCTGTAACATCTTCATTTTTGAGATAACAGTAGCCTAATTAAAAGAATTCAACACCATTTTCAGTCACTTTTACTCACCCCCCCCCCTCCACCCAAGTGCTCTATCCGAAAACTAAAAATACACGTTTCCTTATTTTTATAGAGATAAAAATACCATTTTTCACTTCTGCCACATCTTAAGTTTCTTGAGATATACTGTATAAATTCTCATTTTAAAATTTAACCCCCTTTTTAATTCCCCTTAAGAGGAGTTTCCAAAAACAAATCGCCTATGTTTCTTTACATTTACAGGAGATTCCAAATATCACTTTTTAAGTCTTTAACATTCTACGTTTCTCAGATATTCTGTAGATACTGTTTTTCAAAAAATTCACCCAAATATGTCACTCCTGTTTAACCGCCATTAATTGGACTTTCCAAAAACAAAAAAATACGTGTTTCTTTATTTTTAAAGGAGATCCCATATACAAAATTTTAGTTCTGTAATATCTTCAGTTTCTGAGATATATATATCCTCATTAAAGGCATTCAACCCATTATTCACCCTTTTACACCCCTCCTATTGTGATTATCTGAAAACAAAAAAATACATGTTTCTTTATTTTTAAAGGAGATTCAAAATACCAATTTTCACATCTGTAAGCGTTGAAAATTTTATGATGTAGATACACTCATTTTAAAAATTCACTCCCCTTTTCACCCCCCCCTTATTTGGATTATCCAAAAACGAAAAATGCCTGTTCCTTTATTATTTTAAAGTAGATCCCAAATACCAATTTTCAGGTCTGTAATATCTTCAGGTTCTGAAATATAATTAGCCTCATTAAAGGCATTGAACACATTTTGACCCTTTTCCACCCGTCCTATTGGGATTTCCCGAAAACAAAAATGTACTTGTTTCTTTATTTTTAAAGGAGATTCTAAGTACTAATTTTTTACATCTATAAACTTTAAAAGTTTTGTGATATAGATACACTCATTTTAAAAATTTCCCCCCCGCCCACCCCCTCCCATTAATTGGATTTTCCAGAAACAAAAAAATACGTGTTTCTTTATTTTTAAAGGAGATCCAAAACACCAACTTTCAGGTCTGTAATATATTCAGTTTCTGAGGTATAAGTACCCTCATTAAATGCATTCAACCCATTTTTCACCCCTTTCCACCTTTCCTATTGGGATTTTCCGAAAACAAAAAAATACGTGTTTCTTTATTTTTAATGAAGATTCTCAATACCAATTTTTACATCTGTAAAATTTCAACGTTTTGAGATATAGATACACTGATTTTAAAAATTCACCCCCTTTTCACACTCCCATTAATTGGATTTTCCAAAAACAAAAAATACGTGTTTCTTTATTTTTAAAAGAGATGAAAAGTACCAATTTTCAGGTCTGTAATACCTTTAGGTTATGAGATATAAGTACAGGTATCCTGATTAAAGGCATTCAACCCCTTTTTCACCCTGTTTCACCCCTCCTATTGGGATTGTCTGAAAACAAAAAAATACGTATTTCCTTATTTTTAAAGAAGATTCTAAATACCAATTTTCACATCTGTAAACTTTTAAAGTTTTGAGATATAGTCACACTCATTTTAAAATTTCACCCCCCTTTTCACCCCCTTAGCGACGGAATATCCAAAAATCCTCTCTTAGCGAGCACCTACATCTTAATATGAATATATTCCCAAAATTTCATTTCTTTATGTCCAGTAGTTTTGGCTCGGCGATGATGAATCAGTCAATCAGTCAGTCAGTCAGTCAGGACAAGCTACTTTATATATATAGATGAGTGAGTATTAGGGAAATACTTCGGCGATGCAGACCACTAGCTGATCTGTACTGAACTAAGCATGACCAGGCCGAAGGCACAGGAATTCAAATATGTCTGCAGGCGAACACCGGTAGAGGACCTTCAGTACCAGGATATTAAACAGAAGTACGTGGATACGATAAAACGAAATTTCCAAACACTAGACAGCCAGCATATCCAGGATATTGTAAAAGAATGGGTAGCATACAGGGATAATGTAGTAGAAATAGCAAGGGAAGGAATAGAAGTGACGGTTTGTAAAGATAGGAATAAAAGTCAAACAGCTTGATTAAATGATGAAGTCAGGGCAGATTTCCAACTTAAAATCCGAGCTATCGGAAATGGTTCCAAACAAAAACTGGAGAATTGCACGTAGAAGAAAGGCAATGCGAGACAATTCATTGTAGATTCTACGAAGAAATCGCGAAAATATTTCGGTAATAACCTTGAAAGTCTTAGTAAAGTGGCAGGCAAACTTTTCTGGACAGTATTGAAGAATCTCAGAAAGGGAAAGGAAAGGAAATGAATAATGATTTGGTAAATCAGGCAAACTCACAGCACACCATAGGGATTCATCGGACAGAAGGAAGGAATATTTTGAAAATTTTCTCAGTTCGAAAGGAAAACATACTTTTTCTGTAGTACTTGCTGGCAGATTTCTTTGCATACATTCTAAACTGAAGTTCCTAAATTCGAGTAAGGTGTGATCAAAACACCATCTAAAATGTATGATAATGAGTAGTAACCACGAAATTTCTGGATGAACCGTAAAATATTTGGAAATATTTATGCTGGAGCCGCGTACAACAGACTTCATAGGTTGGTGAACAATGACGGCAGTGGGATGACACTTGAGAAGTAAATGAACGTCAGTGTCACAAAGCAGCAGGAATAGTTGAAATTCTACTTGGAATGGTGAAATATAGTGTGAAGGTAGGGATCAGCATGGATTGTTAGTAAGGCGAGGGGAGCAGCTCTCGATGTATTTCACCCATCAGTATATCAGGCAGGGTGATTGATGTTCTGTTCGAAAGCAGGGTGGGAATAATGACTGAAAGTAGAGATGAAATCCAGTGCGATTTTAGACCACAAACGGCTTGTCGGCACTATGTCATTGAAAAAGGCTACGAGAGTACTGGACATTTATGATTGTGTTTCGTGGATCTGGATGAGAATGCTGAGGGAATAGGTGTTTTCTGTTCTGTCGGGATATTGGATTAGGAGTAAGTTATTACTGGCATTCAAAGACATTTACGTTGATAATTGGGCTGCACTAAGAATTGATGGTCAAATGACTTCTTGGTTAGGCTTTGTTACAGGGGTTTGACAAAGCTTTAAACTTTCACCTTTGTTCTTCAGAGTTTACATGGATCATTTGCTGAAGGGAGGGATTCAATAGGTGTAAATGTAGTAAGAAACTGGATTTATTGGCAGACTGTGATGAAAATCTGAAATGTTGAAACACGAAAAGATATGCAGTGTGTATGGTATGACATTCAACATATCCAAGATTGCGGTGATGTCAATAGGGAAGAAACCTAAGAAGATTGAATGTTGAGTAGTGCGATCCGAAAATAGAACAGATTTCACATTTCAAGTACTTAGGATGTGTGTTCTCATCAGGATGTTAGTATAGTAAGAGAGACTGAATCAAGGTACGGCAAGGGTAATAGAGAGAGTTCGCAGTTGCGATCGAGATTATTTTGTAACGAGGAAGTCAGCTCGTGGACGAAGTTATCTTTACACCGGTCTGTTTTCAGACCAACTTTGCTTTACGGGAGTGAAACCTGGGTGGACTCAGAATACCTTACTCATAAGTTAGAGGTAACTGACCTGAAAGTAGCGAGAATGATTTCTAGTACGAACAGATGGAAATACTGGCCGGAGTGTACCCAATGTGAAGAGGTAAAGGTTGTTTTAGGATGAACCTCCACGCGTAAACCGGTTTCAGTGGTGGTGGGTTCGCGTGAGACGAGTGGAGGAGGACAAGTTATCTTGGATAATACTTGACCATACCGAGCGAATTGGCCGTGAGGTTAGGGTCGCGCAGCAGTGAACTTGCATTCCCGTCCTTCCGGCGCAGAAAACCTTCCATGTGTTTGTGCGACGTTAGTGAAGTGGACTCAGTAATGAAGGGTAAGAGAAACAGAGAGGGAACAAGACTACGATCGTTAGACTCAATTTCTAACGTTTTAAAGATAATATGTGTAGAATTTAATGAAGCCACAGAGATAGTTACAAGTAAAGAATTGTGGACGCGTGTAGTTCATCCACAGAAGTTTGTGGACTTAACGCTGAAAGGCATGACAGCCTAGAGTAGAGATGTATGTATGTAGGCCTATTTAGTTAGACACCTTCACAAATGGAAGGAGCTTTTGGATATTTTAATTCATTTTTAATTCATACCTTGTATTTCCGATGAAGAATAACATCAATAGTTGGAAAAATAAATATCCGCGTGTTCCTATTATTTATCAGAATAATTATATTCAGTCAAATTTTTCCGTTGACCAATGTTAGAGAATCCCGTATATTTCAGTTTCTCTGTGTGCTTGCTGCACTGACTGCTACTAAAGTCATACAACTTAATACGCCGTTCTTGTATTCTGTTCAGTTCCATTCTAGGTGGATGTCTGCAATCATACGGCGAGCATTAAAAGTTATAAAAAGATGACAGATCGTAGTGAGAAATATATTCGTACCGTACATGGCAATACTGTACTAGAATCTATTATGTCCTTACAGCATCATAACGGTAGAGTAGAATAACTTCAACTATTCTCTTACCTGTTAACATGTACCCTCCGAATATAGAATCTCTTTTATGAGCCCTATTCTAACTTGGCTAAGTACATGGAGTGCAGTCCAGATTACAACAAAGTAGTAGCACTGCGACCTAGCGGAACAACGTCAATAGGAACAATATGACGAGGGTACTTACAGCACACGGTGAACATTTACTGTAAATGTGAACCAACAGACAGGTGTCGCTACTGCGGCAAAATACACAACACTGAAAACTGAATGGTAGAAAAATAAAATGGGGTTTGCTTATTGAAATTCGACAATTAATGGAAGATCACCCAATCAAAATGAACTGTTGACATTTGCAATGAAGTGACTACAATTTTTATTTCATTCAGGATGGATCACGCGTGTGTAATATGAATATGTACTTCTAAAGTAAAATCTTTGAATGAAAGTTTTTCCAATACTAGATATATATTATTTTTAAATACAATTTAGATGTAAATATACTTGATTAACGAAATATTCGGCAAGTAAATTCAGCAAATGTTTTGTTTGCTATGGTGTGTAGTACCTTAGAATGGAATGGTTACCATAGAGACATTTGTAAGAAATTAAATATGAAATCCTTCATTACGTAAAGAATTTCCAAGTGCGCCGGGTGAATCAGCATATTTCTGCAATGAGGTCGATATGGTACTAATGAACTGCATGCTCATCCTGCAAAAGATTCTGAACACTATTACAGTTCCCGCCATGTGACCGTCCATCGTTCGGAAAATATGGTATACGTTTAGCGTACGTCAGTCTAGTTATACGGTCGGAATGAAGTCGCTTCAGTCATTCTTCGTGTATTCCACGGACGAATACGTTGATACGCTCTTATCTACGGGAAAGGGAGAGATAATTCATTGCATGCACTACGTCTGTATCAGGGAAGGTATCCGGACAGGTGACATCCGACTGCAATGTATTTCTGCAATGTTGAAAGACGATTAGAAACAATGTGGGTAATTCACGCTATAGTACCTGCCCGGCAGAAGACAGTAACGTCTGATGAGAATGAGGAGGCTGTTCTGGGCGTAGCTCGTAATAACCCATACACGAGTATACGGGCAATTTCACAACAGGTGAACTTCAGACAGGCATCTGTACAAAGGATAATGCATACGCACGTCACCCCAACCATTTACAACTATCATGGAGTTCCATGGTGGGCTTTTGATCATTGAATGAATTCATGCCCGAACCTAAAAAAGCCGCAGGCCCAGATCTAATCCCTCCGTATGTAATTAAAGGCTGTGGAGATATTTTATTACACCCTCTCTTAATTATTTTTAACATTTCGCTAAAAACTGGAACTTTTCCTACAAAGTGGAAGACAACGCGAGTTAGTTCGCTTCACAAATCTGGGGATAGTTCAGTAATTAATAACTACAGACCCGTTGCAATTTCTTCGGCATTAGCAAAAGTCTACGAACAAACCCTATATCGGCATCTGTTCGAACATGTAGAAATTATCATCAGTGACACCCAACATGGCTTCAGACCGGGGAAATCGACAACGACAAATTTGTTGGAGTTCACTCATGAAGTGTCGGCAGCCATGGATACAGGAGGCCAAGTAGATGTAGTTTTCACAGATTTTAGAAAAGCATTCGATAAAGTTGATCACGATGTAATTTTAAATAAATTAGCTTATTATGGACTCTCTCACAGCTTAATAAAATTATTTGCATCATATCTCTCTGATATCGAGTATTGTAATACTCAGATTCAAATCCTTTATAAGATCTGGTGTCCCACAGGGCTCAAAACTTGGACCATTACTCTTCTTACTCCTTATCAATGATCTTCCTAAATGCGTACAGTATTCAAACATATTGCTATTCGCAGACGATGTAAAAATTTTCAGAACCATTCGTTCACAGGTGGACTGTAGATTTCTTCAGAAAGACCTCAATAGCATATCGCATTGGAGCGTTATTAACAAGTTAGATTTTAACATTAACAAGTGTCATGTAATGGTATTTTCCAGGAATAAAAATAAAATTAGTCACTCATATAATATTTTGAATACTAATCTGTCATCAGTGAATTTTATCAAGGATCTTGGCGTTCATTTTGACGCTAAATTGACGTTCTCTCTACACATAAACGAAGTAGTTGCAGATGCTTACAGAATATTAGGATTCATTAAGAGATGCACACGTGACTTCACAAATCCCGAGGCAATAAAGCTATTATACAACTCCTTTGTAAGAAGTCGGCTGGAATATGCACCAACCATTTGGAATCCCACCTTTAAACTATATGAAAACAAAGTTGAAATGGTGCTAAACAAATTTCTTAGATACCTTACGTACAAAATAACTAATAATTATCCTAAATTTGATTCGTATGATGACTTAATGAAACAACTTGGCAATAAGTCCTTAGCAAAAAGACGAGTAATTGCAGTTCTTCTATTTGTCTACAAATTATTTAACAATATTATTGGTAGCTCTAACTTGCTCTCTCTGTTCAACTTGTCTGTCCCTAATCCATCTACACGCCCAAAACATGTTACTTTCTACTGCTCTAGATCAAGAACCCAACAACATAGTAATTCACCAGTGTTAAACTCAATGAAAATATTTAATAAATATAGCAATGAGTATAGAATAGATATATTTGCAACTACATACACATCCATAGTAAAACAATGTAAACAAATAACTTAATTGTTTTATGTTCTAAGTAAAAATCCCACTTTGCTGATTCCCATTGTTAGCCTCATAACTTTAGTTAATATTCTAGTTTCTAGTTATACCATCTAGCTCATCATAATTATTATCTTCGATAACATCACTACCATCATGTATAATTACAGTACTAATGCAGCTTTAAAGCAGTTCGTAAATAATTTTAATTGTAATATTTTAAATACCTTGTTATAATATGTGCATAAGTAACTGAATATTTGTAATACTATGTTACTGAAGAAAAGTGTATTTTTATTTCATTTATGACTTTATTTTACAAGGACTTTCATAAGAGGTATTATAATTTTAATTTAATATTTGTTTTTATCTAATGTAATAGTATATGTATATGTGTTTCACATCATTAGGTTTGTACCTGTCTGAAGCACAATAAATAAATAAATAAATAAATAAATAAATAAATAAATAAATAAATAAATAAATAAATAAATAAATAAATTTAAAAAATCTAAGAAAAATGATGCAGCATTACTGTCGAAATTCCTGCTCTTTAACGGATGGCGTTCCACAATACATAAGTAAGTAAGTAAGTAAGTAAGAACTGACAGCTCGGCAAGTTCTATTGGAGTTCTGACAATCCCCATTGTGTACGACAAGCAGCCTATCAGGTGTAATGGGGAGTAAATACATGGTTTGGAATTTTGGGTGATCGCCTTGTTGGACCATATTTCTCTTAGGGTCATTAAAATAGCTACCTGCACGTTTTACGCCATGGACTTCCATTTCTGCTGGTGGGTGTGCCGTTCACACAATGCTTAATGACGTGGTTTCAACAGGATGGAGCTCCACCACATTGCAAGTTAACCGTCCGTAACCATTTGAATGAGAAACATCAGGGATAGCACCCGCCATGTCACCGGGTTTAACGCCAAAAAACTTACTCCTGTGGGGGCATTTGAAATGAACATTGTACACCTAGAAGGCATACAAACTCGAGCATCTTCCATAACTCATCGCCGAAACCAGCAAATCAATATAACCACCTGTGCCAGAGCTCAAGATGATATCATTTAGCGGAGGGAACTGGCGTGCACAAACCAACTAGGTCATCATTTTAAGCACTTGATAACTTAACAAACCATTGTTAGAGCAATTTGATCCACTCCCACTAAATATCCCGTTGTTGTCCGACCCTGATGGCATACTGGCCGCTCTTAGGGCAATATACACTTCAATTCAATGAAAATCACATAAAAGAGGGCATTTCACGTTCATTAAGAGACAGTAAAAATTACCGAAATAAAAGATAAGAGAGCGTCCCTCCCCCTGACTCGAAGGTAGCTCGGTAGCGTTCAGCTTGCTCTTACCACCTATGCTACACTGCACCGCGGCAGGATGCGGGTATATTACAGCTCATGTGATAGGGTCCACTTCATGCTTGGGAATAAGGAACCGAATAGGCCTCGAGTCTGGATGACTGATAAAACAAACCTCATGGTGTGACAGCTGCTCAGCACATTACGAGGTGTCGTGTGGTCGGCACGACAAATCATCTTGGCCGTAATTCAAATAGTAAAGGAAAGAAGGTTAAAAAGTAAAATTAAAAAAAAACAAATTCACAGGATCTCATCAAACGTAGTGTACATTACTAATATATAACAGTAGAATAATGACAAATTCCGAAATATTAAAAGAGCCGGCATCCAAAATAATACAAGGTAAGTGGTGATTAACCAAATATAAAAGGTTTGAAGAAAAGTTAGTGAAACACTGTTCAATTATGTACGTAAGTAGGCACTGGTAGCACGGGGATGCAATCCCAGTATTACCACGTAATATAATATGGCATCCCAAGATCAGAATAATATTTTAAGTTAAATGGTTCATGGTGTGGGTTACAGTAGTCACGTCCTAGTTCGTAAACCATGGGCAAGGGATGAGTGGCCTTGTAAGTGGTCCTGAGAATCGGGATACCAGTTGCTGTGGACTGGGAGTGGGCATCTCGGACATATTCTGAATCATGGCCCTTCTTTTCACAGGCGGCCAGAACTATGCAATCCACTGGTTCCCCCTAACCTGTTAGAGGAGGGATCCTCAATTGGACTATGAGTAAGTAATGGTAATAGCCTGCTTCACAGAATGTTTCATCGAAGATTGTGCCGGCGATTAGTAAATTCACAGGGGCTTGCAGACTGAACGCTGAAAGACATAACAGTCTATAATGAAGATGTATGTATGTATGCATGTATGTATGTATGTATGAAAGTAAGTATACAAAAGGTAATCCGCGTGTACTTACTCTGTTACCTTAAATAGCAAGAACCAGTAAAGTCACAGCCAATTTGATCCTAATCATGTACATCCACCCGAACTTACATTAGATAATATAATTCTACAGGAATGGTCAACAAGGAAATTGACTCAAAAGGAACAAGGATAAATTTAGAAACAAGAACGAAAATAGCAAGAAGCAAGGGATTAAAATTTCATAGAGTATCATGTATACATGTAAGTAAGCCGAAAACTTCCTACTGGGGAAAGGCTGCCCAACTCACCAGATTTAAGGCGTATACTAGGCTGCGGCCGATGGTAATGACAACTGAATTCCAAAAATGATCATTAAGATTAAATTCCCAAAAACCTAGTGTTGTCGATAAAAGATGAAACGGATTCCAAGAGAAATACACCCGAGCATCCCCGTGATGTTAGGGACGTACAGCACAAGAAAACGTAAGATGGCAGGTCCTGAACACGGTTAAGGTAATGCAATATCCTATCTTGAATTCGTTTTAACTGATTCGGAGATGGTCCGCCATTTTACAAGATATTGACTATGTATGAAACTTCCCAAATATTAAATGCCACAACGCTCTCCTACTTCTTTTTCATCCAACACAGGAACATCACGGGTTGATCTAATCTATAGCGCTCCACTACTACCATCTACAGGAGAAATCTACCTCGCCTGTATTTGCGTCGCCTTTTACGCTTCGGATCGCCGCTACTCCATCTGCTATCGTCCGCTGCCATCGTACAAGAAACGCACAATCTGTCAACTCAGCTTGTCCCCGCGTTATTCTGACGTTAATTTGACGTCATATTTTGGAGTTAACTCGATTCTTCACCTTTTTCGAGTGCTGTCTTACCGAGATACTATAAAAAACCCATCCACTCCAACCTGGAATTCAGTCTACTTTCGACTCAGGTGTGGTGTGGAGGAACTTTACCTCCCAGCATGTGTCTCGTGCTTCTGTTTGTTCCCGACCATCTGAACTTCTACTACGTGATTCTGGGTGAGCAGAATGATATAATGTTTGATTTTGTACTGTTACATGTTTCTCAGAACAATTCAGGCTCTGGTTTACAGCGTTATTTCGGCTGTCTCTATCTATGCTCGCGGCCATAAACTGTTTGGGAGTGTGAGATGCTTTTTCTCCATGTCTTGGGTCATTGAGTTTGGACTTGGCCAGTAACTCGAAGGAAGGAATTTTGAGGCCAATTTTCAACGACTATTCACTCAATAATCGATGAAATAATCTTCGCATCTTTTGTTGAGGGTTGAGCAAACAGTTATGCAGCTCGATTCCTCCTATGCTTCACCTGTCTCCCGTCCATTTCCCCTCCTTAAAATAGTATTAGGAACCTTGTTTGCATACTCTCGATCTCTATGCCATTCTCTCCACCTCTTTTATGAGGCAAGTTTGTAAATTAATCTTTGAACGCTGTGTTTTCGGTTAACAGCACCATCTTAATATCTTTCTGTATGTGCCTGGATCACGTTGTTGATACGTTTGTTGCTTTAATTTGTCAACTGTGTTAAACTTGTTAATTATTTCTAAATTAGTGTAGGTTTGAAATTGTCTTTAAATCTCGCGTCCTCTTCTCTTGCTACATTATACTGTGGCTTCAATATTATATATATCTTGCAGTCTAGATGTTGAACTTGAGATTCTCTTGTTGTTGTTTTCTCCTTCACCTTGTGCCTACCATCGACAAAATCTGTTTCCCAGCTGCTTCGGACAAAATGTATGCAATGTTGACGTATGAATTACCTTTAAGGAGTGCGAACAAGCCGTTATTTTGTCATTTCACCCTGGTATATAATATTGGTTACCTTATTATTATTATTGTTACTATTGCCGCCATTGACCATACAATTCGTCGCAGGGTTGAATAACTTCAGCATTCGTCACAACTGATAGCAGAGTTTATACGCCTAAACCTATAACGTTACCTACCTCTAGGAGAGGAACATCGGTATTCAGAGTTCTTGATGGGAGGCAAATCTCAATATTTCAAAAATGAACAGTAAGTTTAAATGCTCAATTATCCAAACAGTGAATGAATGGGAGGAGGGTTTCAAGGAAAGCATACTCCAACATCCCGGTGACATTAGAAAATAACAGGAAAAACCTAACATAGCCTAGCATGGTGGTACTAAGGAGGGTCTTAAACACACTAATACATGTTTTAATACTCGCTTGAGAATAAACAATTAGATCATACCATTATTGTTTCATAATTAATGTCATTTACAAGACAACGTAACTCCATAGCCCCCAGCCATGGCGCAGTATCGCTTGTCTATGACGACATTCAACCGTCGAAGGTCACAAGCAAAGTCACTCTGCACACCGGACACACGACAATTTGATTTCTGGTTGTGTTGGACGTATGACTGAGCACGTTGAATGCCACCTTGATACTGTGCCATTTCACTGTCCTAAAATGATAATTCAATGGAGCTAAAATGGACGAAATTACCGATATCAAAGTTAAACAAGATGCATAAACTCACTAGGGAACACATACATGTATTACACTCGGATTGGGTTGAAATTTGGTAGGAATATTCGTGGAAGGCAGTAGAATGCTAAGGTGAAAACCGCATGCGCTCAGTGAAAGTTTAAACGACAAAATTGAAGAAATAATTAGTCATAAAATTAGAAGTGCCGCGGGAGTATCAGGGTGTGGCGGAGAGGTACTGAGGAGCGAAGCAGCGGACGTGAACCAACCAGGCTGTAACGAGCTGCGCCAGCAGTCAGGCAGCGTATAGTTAGAGCGTTCCCCTTAACTTCCCGATTAGATGTGTAAAACGTAAATATGAAAACAGCACATGAGACAAGTATACAAAAGGACGATGTTTGAACAACGATGCAAATAAGGTTTGAAGAATTCACGCCCGAGTTCTTGTTACTCGTTGTAATTTTTCAAACCTTACAGGCATCGTTGTTCAAACATCGTCCTTTGTACACTTGTTTCATGTGCTGTTTTCATATTTAAGTTTTGCACATCTGATCGGGAAGTTCAGGCGAACGCGCTAATTATACGCTGCCTGGCCGCTGGCGCAGCTCGACGCAGTCCGGTTGGTTCACATCCGCTGCTTCGCTCCTCCCTACCTCTCCGCCACACCCCGATACTCACGCGGCACTTCCAATTTTACGGCTATTTATTGGTTCAATTTTGGCGTTTAAACTTGCGCTGGGCACATGCAGTTTTCGCCTTAGCATTCTACTGCCTCCCACGAATTTTCCTACCAAATTTCATCCGAATCCGGGTGTAACACCTGTATGTGTTCCCTCGTCAGTCATTCACATCAAGGACACACGATATATAACGAGATCGGAATAGAAAAGGTCAAAATGGCAGTGGGTGTGACAAAGAAATTATACAGAATTGTTAAGTCACCGTACTATTGCAAAATGATAATGAATGAGCAAGCTTAATGAATGGACGTGTCAATATGAAGAGACTAAAATCGCCCATATAATCTCAAGAGTTGCAAGAAGAAAATTTGAGATATTTACATCCATTAGAACGCGTAATTGCAACAACCGTAATAAAAACTGCAAAATAAGAAGAGAATAATAAATAAATTTTTACATTGAATTATCGTCATGGCGAAGAAAAGGCCTTGACGCAAGTACAAGGAAGGAAATTTCTAGATTACGCAGAAATAGCTAAATCAACTCATAAAATAACAAATACAATATATATATATATATATATCTTAGGGTAGACATATTGGTAAACTGCAAAAGTTATTAAGATTAAAGTCGAGACGGAAGTATTGTTATTGAAACTAAAATTTTAGAAGGCTATGATTCAACATTATGACGCAACTAACTTCATATATGTATATTTGTATCTTACATGCCCATGATCTGGCTGCCATGCATTTCTGAGAAGTCGATGGTGAGATGTACGGAGGAGGCTGAGCTGAGAAGACGGCAAAGGAGGCATACAATTCCCAGAGCATCCCGATGTCCAACGGCGGGATGTGATTGCCAAGCCCGAGCCGCTGATGTCAAGGAGAAACGAATTCAATCCCGGAGGAGCCGAAGGAAATGATAAGCTTTTCTTAGTAAAGTAAGAAAAATAAATGTTGCAAATGTTAGTGAATAGATGGTTAATCGTCGTGGTCTTCAAAATATCTCATATATGTTAGATTCTCGCGGATTAACGTTACATTTATATCAAAATACATATACCGTACATGGATACAGGTAGTTAAGGTTGAAGCCATATTTTCCAGTGTCGATTTAGTTAAATGCAACAAAAAATTTCAGTCTGTCAAACACACAGCAATTACAATATAAATTATAACACTATAAACATACCTGTAAAATACACACTAATATACAAAGAATAACATGTTTCGTTAAACAAGAACATCCTCAGATTCAATCAAATCACTTAAAACTTGCTTATATACGTACAGTATTGTTTACGTTGTGTAAACTTTTCAATGATAGACAGTTCAGTGATAACATGAACCAGTAATGACAAAAATAAAATAAATTTACTAGTATTAATATAATGGAAAACTTACCTACTTATCAAGACTGCCGATGCTAAGTCCGTTGTCACCAAACACTATTTCAGGACTGTGGTCATGGAATGTTTGGGGCAAAGCACACTGTTCGCGAAGAGGGGAAGGTAAGCATGGGAGGGGCCTTGTGGATCGTAGTGGATCTCTCCTATTGGATGATAGAGGCGAGTACACTGTACCGTGGAAAGGGGAGAGGGAGTATGGCGCAGCAAGTGGAGCGCTGTGGAAACATTCATAAATATTGGAGAGGGGAGTGAAGGTTATTGACCTACTTCATGTTATAATGTAGTTTTTATAATATGGATGAATACAAATTAAAGATTTTAGGTTAATAAAGTAGGGAATTGAGATAGAGACTAACTATTTTTTAATATAAAAGCTAAGATTAATGAGAAGTGTTGTACAGATGTTATGTGAGTAGAGCGAAGAGGGGGGAATTTTTTAAATGTGTATGGTCATTTAGGTTAGTTACATTAGCATATTTGCGATAAAAATTTCTATTGCTTCTTTTATATTTATTTATTTATTTATTTATTTATTTATTTATTTATTTATTTATTTATTTATTTATTTATTTATTTATTTATTTATTTATTTAATTATTTATTTATTTATTTATTTATTTATTTATTTATTTTATGCCTTTGTGTGTGGCGAAGTTAGGGATCACGGCCCTCTCTTACACTTAACCACTACGTGGAGTACATAATCACATACTTTGGTAAAATAATATTAACAGTCCCTAGGAGCTACCTAAATTTATTGAGTAATATTATAACAGATTATGATAGTTATTTTTAATGATTATCTAGCCATCTAGCCATAGTTTGTTCTGCAGTTGCATCGGTTAATACGACATCACAGTAATAAATTATAGGAAAAATGAGAGTTTGAATAAGTTTTATTTTCATCCTGTGTGGAAGAATGGAATGTTTCATTTTAGGGGGTGAAGAGATGCATATACTTTTCTGCAGACACTGGTTATATGGTCATTCCAGTTTAATGTGTCATTCATGTACAGCGCCTAGGTTTTTTACAGACTTCTGAAAAGGTATAGCTTCACCACAGAGCATGAGGTTAGGCTGTTGTATGATATTTAGCGTATTTGAAAGTCTAGATTGCCCTATTATGATTGCTTACGTTTTCTTCGGGTTAATTAATAGGGAGTTCCCTTTAGCGTACGAACTAATTGAATTTAAAGTCGAGTTCATATGGTGGATTGCTTTGTCAATGTCGGGGACCTTAAAGTGTGAGTATATCTGAAGGTCGTCAGCATAAAGATGATAGTTGCAGGAATGTCATTAATATAGATTAAGAATAACAGAGGTCCAAGAATAGACCCTTGGGGAACGCCAGATAGCTTAGTCCTCCATTCTGTAGTCTTCATGTTTGATACAACTCGCTGTCGTCTGTTTTTGATGTATGAGCCCAAGAGCTGAATAGCAGAATGAGCCATGTGAAGTTTTAGTAACTTAGCTAACAATATGTCTATATTTAGAGTGTCAAACGCACTGCTAAAGTCTAGAAGGATACGTATAGTCAGTTTTCGTTCGTCCATAGCCCGTCTAATGTCATCCGTGATTTTGATTAGTGTAGTTGCAGTACTGTGTCCTTTCTTAAAACCAGACTGTGAGGGATCAAGTACAGAATGTTTTTCCAAGTATTTAACAATTCTTTTATGCATTACCTGCTCCAGAACCTTAGAAAGTGCTGTGAGGATGCAGTCAGGTCGGTAGTCAGATGTATTGCTTGCAGGAGAGATTTCTGGGACAGACACAATGAGTGCATCTTTCCATTTAATTGGAATTTTGCCTGAAGCGAGACAGGTATTAAGTAAATGTGTAAAAATGGGCAATATTATGTCGATTATGTAAGTCACGAATGAAATGGGAATTTCATCAGCTCCCTTCTTACTCTATGCTCTGTAACGGTATCAAATTCAGATACAGGACGGACTGGGGATTGTTGCCTTAATATATTGTCAATGGTGTTTTGTACTGTCGTTGTGTCAGGAGTGAGACGTTCCGTGGAGAAATATGTATTCATCTCATCAAGGGACACCTCGGGATCAGTATGCTTCGCAAGTGGTTTGCCAATACCCAGTGGCTGAAGTCGTCGCCATGTGGAACCAGTGTTCATATTTTTGTTTAAATACTGGAAATAATTAAATTTCTTATTACGAATTACAAGCTTCATTCAGTTTCGAAGAACACGGTACTGCTCATGTACGTCAGCTAGTTGAGTCTGCTAATAGCATCGGTGTAGTGCGTCTCGTTCTTTCATCATAGTCTTAACATCAGCAGTCAGCCACGGGCAGGGTGGACGTGTTACTCTCACAGAACGCTTTGGAGCATGTTTGTTGTACAATTCATGTAAAAGGGAATTAAATATTTCCACTTTCTCGTCAATGTCACTCCTCATCATTATGTCATACCAGGGGCATAGTTGTGCATCTTCTCTCAGTTGCATTCAGTTCATCCTTTTAAAGACTCTAAACGTTACATATTTCGGTCGGTACTTCGGCACGCGAAGAGAGTATGCTAAGTATATGAGGTCATGTTTAGATATGTCAGGAACAGATACTTGACCTTGGTGAAGGATTTTTTGAGGGTTATTTGTTATTACTAGGTCTATGAATGTATAAGCGGAAATAGTGGAAGTATGGACTTGGTGGGTGAGTTTAAGGGGTAATACAGTCATGTCACAGGATTTAAAAATATTTTGTAGTCGTAAGACGTCGTTGTTCAGAGTTAATAAATTGGTGTTAGTCTCCAAAAAGTATCACGTGCTCGTATGATGGTAGCAGTCACAGTAAGCTGTCTTCTAAGCCATGGAAGTCTCGCACTGCGTCAGGAGGCCTATATACTACACCTACAAGTACTTTTACACAATTGACAAGCACCTCTACAAACATATATTCAGGAGCCGTTTTTACAGCAAGAGTAGACGTGTGAACAACTTTACTCTTGAGCATTGATTTACAATATAGGGCAACCCCACCACCTCGTCTGTTCGTCCGATCATGCCTGTGAATATCATAGCCCGATATGTCAACCATGCTTGAGGGAATCGAACTACGGAGCCAACTCTCGCTTACTGCAACGATATGAATTGGACTGTCTTCAAATATCATATTCAGTTCGTCGAGGTGAGCAACGATGGATTAGCTGTTGACATACGCACACAACAGGGTGCGATTAAATGACATCAGTTCCTTCTCTAAAATGGTATGGTAGAATAGGAAGGAGAAAGTGTTGAGGAACGGTCAGAGGCAGGCCGTGTCCTTCCAGACGTATGTTCCGGTTAAAGGGCTGTGAAGGGAGAGTGAGGGGAGTCTGTCCTATAGAGGAGTGCTAAGGGGTGAGGGAGGGAGCAAGGAGGGGGACTTTCAATAGCACTTATCAACTCAAGCATGCTAAAGGAATGTAAACCACGCGGCTTACCTTAATTTCCTCGTACATGCAGTGGCCAGCTGATTCACACAAACACACATACACATTCACAACTATGCACTAAATTAAAAATAAATAAACTACACAGAATGCACATTGTTCATATGTTGCATTCACCATATTGCCTGATTAATGATTGAAATTCCGCGAGTGAGTTCACTTGGAATTTCTAGCCGGATACTTGAATGATTATCCTTCCATCTTGGCTGTATGTGTTGCGCAGTCCAAAAGTGTCTCGTGCCTTATTCAAGACGTCCTTTCTCAGCCTAGAGAGGGATTCAGTTATAAGTAGTTTGGAGCCTTTCAGCTGTCGCTTAGCGCGCCAAGCTTGATCCAGCTGATGGTAGCGGAGGAATTTTATTATGATAGGCCGATTACCCTCGGTCACTACGTCCGCAGTCGATCTACGTTGGCGTCCCAGTCGATGACAGCGATCGATGGAGTCCATGGACAGTTCGATTTTCAGGTTATCATGGAAAGTTTCAATGACCTTTCCATAGTGTGCCCTTCCAAAGGCACCAAATGCGGTGATCCTCTTCCTTCCTCTGTGCGCCGGCTGCTCCTGTAATAAATGTCATTTAAATTATACTCACCGCTGCATGTAGACTCTTCTTCCTCAGTCGCGGTACGTCCGATATATACCACGGGTTATAGGCCACACGTCGATCGGGGAATGAGGAGATGAAAAGATGGGGTAAACTAAACTATAAATGACGGTACCCAAAGACTGAATTAAAATTTAAATAACATACTGATTTATTGAACAAAGTGCAAAGTGCCAAAATTGAAATAAACTGGTGGAAAATAAACAAAGTGAAATAAAATGAAATTTAAAAAAAGATTAAAGATCTACCTTACAATAACTCAATTATCTGCCTAATAAAATTGACTGGAGGTCGATCAAATTTAAATTATTCCAGATTACGTCGACACTGTCTCCAAGACGATGACGTGAATAAATCAAAACTCTGGTCAGAAAACACCACCTCATTTGAAATACAGAATTGTAATACATAGAAAGGTGTCTATCAAAATAAATTAGTGTAGTTAATTAATTAATTGGTTAAGTCATCAAATCAACACTGACTCAGAGGTGTTTGTCAAATATTTACCACATGTGACTCAGTTGGGAAAAACCCAACTCTAAATAATCATGGACTGCATTAACCATGTGTAACAAATAAGAGAAAGAATTTAAAGAAAACAACCATGAACATTGTACGTCATCTACTGCATAACCATTGCCATATTTCAAACTACTCGTGGTTGAAACAAGAAGATTATTAAAACATGAACCTGAGTGTTACAATCACTCATTTAGTTATTTAAACTTCACTTGCATGACTGTGATAGCCTGGACTTCTTAAAATAATTAGGCCAAGTGCCTCATGTTTACATTTCAAATGACAGCGATCCTTTTACATTAAAAACTTACTTAATTTGCCGCTGACTGCATTTTCATTACCACTAGATGGAGGCAGATCCCATCTCATTTACCTCATTCATTGCGGCAGTTATGATACAACTGGTTTATCAAAGATTGCTTCATTTCCTCATTAAAACGTAGTGGATTTCTAAGGCTTGGTAATTACTGAATGTCTGGTATGAGCATACCACTACTATGGTTTTGACTATGACCCAATCGATGATCTCTTATCCTAACACATGAAATCTTATTTACATAATTAAACCTGTTAATGGAGAAACACTGCTCCAACAAATTTTTTTTTACAGGAATCAAAGTAGCCTAACTACACCTATCTATTTACATCAAATCAAATACAAATAATTCACGTATGATCAGATCCTACAAATAAACGGTGAAAGATACACAAGGAAAGAATAATAATAAACAAATCTAGATCCCAACATCGCTGCCTGCTGAAAGTTAAATAGACATAAATAAATAAATAAATAAATAAATAAATAAATAAATAAAATGCGCACATATCGGAGTCTAAAGGAAATTTTACCCCGCTACAAGACGCAAAAATATTGTGAGCTTGACGGCAATCTTCTAACCTCAGACGGAAAATGTCTGGCCATGACACTATTCAGCCTTTGTGGACAATAATTACTGCTATTACATGTCATCCATGACTCTACATGACTGTCAAAAATACACATTGATTCGTCGCTCCGCTCACATATTACCTCGTGCTATAACTCGCATATTTGCCGAGCATCTACTTTCCCTGGAAATTATCTGAAATAATACAGGCTTCTGCCTACAATCATAATCCATGTCGTTACATATTTAACACTCTTGGTTAAATTATTCATCTCTCAATTCTATTTACTCATTATTCTCGACGTAGTAACTCATAATACGGCCTCGCTCATATCCGGCGGGCGAAATATCTGTCGTGCACATCTCTATTTCTTACGACAGTTCATGACATGGTCCAAATATCACATTTCCATTATCAACGCAGATCATCAGGGATATTATTCACTTAGCTCGATCTTTAAATCATTCTCTGCTTCACATATTACAAAATATCAGAGCTGACTTATCAATGGCTTCCTGTCACTAACTGTTTACTAAAGTGACGAGATTGCCTCTCAAAAACACGGCTATTGAAAAAAAAATGAGTAACCGCAATTACACACAGAAATAAATATTCGCGTGTCCACAAAATCGTCGCAAAAATACACGGTATAAGAGCTACCGGAAACGGTCATCTGAATGATGATTACACAACATAAACAAACTAAATGCGCAAGTAGCAAAATAAGCATAAAAATCAACAAGGCGGCATCTACAAAATCAAAACTTCAACAGAAATATCGCTCATAACTAACGTTATAATAACATGATTATTATTATTAATCTGCATTACACTCATTGAAATCTCATAATATAGCATTATAATCTGTCAAAGTGACTTACTACAAAAGATCCGTAAATAATCTGCAAACACATCTACTTAAAAAAGTGCGCGAATAACCCTAGCTCACACTTATTATTATTATTATATTATTATTGTTATTATTATTATTATTATTATTATTATTATTATTATTATTATTATGTGAATTATTTACAATCATATCTAACTGTCTAAGCTACATTTGATCATCGATTGGCTCATAGTCCTACATATTTA
Organism: Anabrus simplex; assembly: GCF_040414725.1. NCBI lineage: Eukaryota > Metazoa > Arthropoda > Insecta > Orthoptera > Tettigoniidae > Anabrus > Anabrus simplex. The sequence continues at coordinate 39,765,953 of NC_090266.1, read as the reverse complement.
TTTATACATATATTTGCTCATACCTTGGTGATGGAGGCAGGTTGGATCACCTTCCGGGCTCTGTCATGATGAATTAGAATTCCATCTTGAAGCTGATGTGGTATTCCGAATTATCACAAACGCATACTTGATACATTTTTATAAAGGCGCTACACACGTTCACACTTACATAAACACTCGCATTTCCTAGCACTTCAATGGAGATTATACAATAGCACTGCATTGCACCTGACGTGAAGTCGAAAGTTTTCTCTCCGCTACCTGCCTGTCGCCTCCTGCTGGTCACACACCCCTCTCAGTTTGTTTGTTTAAGGCTTACCGGTTGTTCACCTCTCCGGGACATAACAGTGTACTCAAAGTCTAAACATCGCGGCCTTCCATCAATGAAACAAATTCATTCTCCTCTCTGCAACTGCTTTAACTAATTCCTCCCTCGTAACATCTCGCTTGCCATAACAGTTCATTGAAAGTGATGAAAACAAGCTAAAAGTACTGTTTCCAATGATGTGTGGAGAAATTTTTATACTGATCGTCCTCCAAAATAAAAGAAATAAATGGCCTTTCACCAAATAACCAAACTACACGTGGATTAGAAACATTTTATGCAGTTACGTGTTGCGGCATATTCCATTGTCCCTCTCGATTGGTTGTGTAAGTTCATTTAAGGCAAGTGTTGAAAAGTGTAGCTATTGCCTGTTATCTCTGCATAAATTCAAATAAAATAAATGTGTGTTAAAGTGTTCATTTCCCCTGAAATATTACTCTCCCAAGTAAATACATGGCTCACTCGGATGCCAACAAGTGTCTCTGATCGCGTTCCTACCAGACTCAGAATTCACAAAGAAACGTTCATACAAGACTGAACTCACTCCGTACAAGACTGAATTTGAAAGCTGACACACACTCTCTGAATTAACTGACACACACTGAAGATTCACCACTCTGCTCGTTAATTTTGTAATCAGTTCTCCCCCACTTCGAAAATAGTTCTGTGGAAGGGATGTGGCGTAGTAATCTAGCACTTGGGAGCGCTTTATCATCCATCCGTAGGTTAAAGCTTTAAGGAATATGTACAAAATCTTCCTAATTTCGGTCTGACTTACTTGTTATATTGCGCCGTGGGAAACGATCACAGGGTAACCCACACGACGGCGCGCGTCACCGGCGTTATTTTCTTTCTGCTAATGGTTTCTTCCCGCTATGATGGTTTAGTTCCTGGGCGATACTACTCTTCCGTGTAAAGTTAAAATTTTCATAATTCACCACTAATTAATCACACATTTGCACCGATAAATTTTTAAATATTATTAGGAAGTCAGGACACTGTTTGTCACAACTACTCCGGACTCCAAATAGCGAAATACTGGCTGTAGATTCCCGCTATGACAAAACATTTAAATTTGCAATTTTGTGATTGGCTGAGATGTTCGCGCTCTCTGCAGCTTGGATGCTTCCATTTTCTGCCAGGGGTTGACGGGTATTATCGTTGTCTCTCTTGCACGTCTAACTAGGTCAGGCCTCAACGCGTGATTTTCCCGTGAGAACCAAGTAGAAAGTTGCCACTCCTTGCCGGTACCATAAACTTTATTGGATGTAGCACTTAGGCCTGTCTATAAGCTGTTCGTGCCATGAGAAAAGTTTTGCGGATCTCCTTGCCGTCTGACTGGCGCCAGAATGTTGTTTTGTGACTGCCAGCTTTCACAGCCTACTGTTGTATTCCAATATGCGAATTCTTCAACTTTAAAATCATACATTAATTACGCAAATTCGCTTATGGGTGCAATAGATGTCCACATTAGGCGTCTCACTCACTACATTCAGAAGGAGACAATTACGCCCACTGTACTGTTCCGCTTCGTCACTCCCAGCCTCCTGAATTTCCAGTCGTTTCTCGACATCTGCGACATTGTCTTTCAGAACAGAGAGTTCTGCACAAATGGAATTTCGAAAAGTTCGGAAGTCCGCTTGGAGCACAGTCAGAACATCGCTGGGGTTGGTAGCACTGCCGATGGGAGCAGACATGGCTTCCTCCACGCGGGTTTGAAATTGAGCCATTCGCTTTTCGAAGCCTGTAATCCTTTCCTTCACTTCTTCGAGGGTCATAGTTGCACACACGATGCGTTTGTATCCTAAACTTTCGAATTACACTCACTCGCGATTACGGCTTGCTAGTTGTCTTGCGATTTAGGCAGGTGAGTTGTGGAGTACACTTACACGCGTCTAGCTCTCAGCGCCATTATTTTCGATGTGTAAAATTTTTAGATCAGTGTTGAGGTCTGTGAAATGTTGTAAACAGTCGCATATGTACTCCCTGAAGGCTGAATGCCGATTATATCTGACCGGATTTTTGTGTTCTTTGTAACTTGTGTGGAAATCGCGTTTCGTTTGACCCTTATATGTGGCATTGCAGTTATGTTCTTGACACCTGAGTTCATAAACTCCTGACTTTGAGAATGGCTCATTCATGTTTAGGTTGCACTTGTTGATGTGTCTCTGTAGTGTTTTATTCGTTCTAAAGGCTACTTGTAAACCTTGTTTCTAAAAAATATTAGCTACCTTGTATGTGTTATTGTTAACGTACTTTAGAACTACGTATTTTTCTTTGTCATGTGTGGTGGTTTCCCGGAGATTTTTCTTATGTTTATTTAATAGTTTATCTACTGTGCTTGTAGGGTGGTTGTTTTCTTTCGCGATTTGTTTAATGATTTGTACCTCTTCATTGAAACCCGTTGTGCTCATTGGTGTGGAAATAGCTCTGTGTATCATTGTATTCAGTCTTGCTATTTTGTGTGTGTATGAGTGGTTTGACTCGTTGTCAATAGTGTGCGATATCTGAGTGGGCTTTCTGTATACTTTGTAAGATAGGTTGTCATTATTCCTGTTGTTTGTGATGTCTGAACAGTTTATTTTATTGTTAGTTTCTGGCTCCGTTGTGAAACTGATGGACCTGTGTAAAGAGTTTAGTGTGTTTAATAACTGGTGTGCATTAGTGATTTGTACCTCTTCATTGAAACCCGTTGTGCTCATTGGTATGGAAATAGCTCTGTGTATCATTGTATTCAGTTCTGCTATTTTGTGTGTGTATGGGTGGTTTGACTCGTTGTCAATAATGTGTGACAGATCAGACATTACATTTTCAATGAATGAAATAAATCTGCTAGAGAAAGGTCTGAAATGCAATTGCCAGTAACGTCATAACGAAAACAACATAAAACAACTCATGACTTACGTAGAAATTGCTTGCTACAAAATATCCTCTCCACAAAGAGAAATAGTAAAAACGTAGTCACCAATGAAGCCCTAAAATAATCACTCAAGAACATTCCACCAAACAACCGAATTGTGCCACTCAATCCTCGACGTTAAAAACAGTTAAGAACAAAATAAAAAACGACAACATTATCGTCACGAGAGCGAATAAAGGTAATACAACAGTCATAATGAAGAAAGATTAGTACACAGAAAAACAATAGAATTTATCAACAACAACGGTATTCAAGAATTACAACTAGACCTTACGAATAAATTTCAAAACGAAATAAAACAAGCTATCAAGGAAACAGACTTTATTTTCACAAAACAAGAAAATGAAAGCCTCACCATCAAAAATCTCAAACTCCCCACGCAAAGAGCACTCCCCAAAATACACAAACAATCTTGCCCCATTAGACTAATAGTAAATTTTAAAGATGCGCCAAGTTACAATTTAAGCAAACAACTAAATCTAATTCTAAAAGAGAAAATTTCACTTAAAGAAGACAGACTAATTAAAAACAGTCTAGAGTGAATTAAAGAACTAAATAAACTTAAAATAACAGAGAGCACCCGTATGATACCCTTTGACATCACCAACTTGTACACCAACATACCAATAGATGAATCAATTTAAATTATCGAAAATCTGCTTAAAGAAAACACTTGTCTACAAGAAACCAAAGAAATTATTAGCCTTCTTAGAACCACACTACACCAAAATTGCTTTGCATTCAACGGCAAAATATATTGCCAAAAGGAATGGTTAGCCTTGGGCTCACCATAAACAAGAATAATAGCAAACATTGTTCTGAATAACTTCGAAAATATATTCTTAATGGGCCAGCATTCAAAAGGAATCTTACACTGGAGCAAATGCGTGGATGACGTCATATGCATATATGATAATGACATCACTAATCATTAAACAAATCGCGAAAGAAAACAACCACCCTACAAGCACAGTAGATAAACTAGTAAATAACCTTAAGAATCGCCGGGAAACCACCACACATGACAGAGAAAAATACGTAGTTCTCAACTACGTTAACAATAACACATACAAGGTTGCTAATATTTTCTAGAAACAAGGTTTAAAAGTAGCTTTTAGAACGAATAACACACTACAGAGGAACATCAGCAAGTGCAACCTAAACAAGAAGGACCTATTCTCAAAGTCAGGAGTTTATGAACTCAAGTGTCAAGAACCTAACTGCAATGCCACATATATAGGTCAAACGAAACGAAGTTCCAACACAAGATACAAAGAACAAAAAACGCGGTCACATATAATCGGCATTCAGCCTTCGGGGAGCACATATACGACTGTTCACACCATTTCACTGACATCAACACTGATCTACAAAATTTACACATCGAAAACAAAAGTAAATCTTTGAATATAAAGGAAGCAATAGAAATTTACATCGCAAAAATGACCATATACATTTAAAAATTCTCCCCCTCTTCGCTCTACTCACTGAACGTCTGTGTAACACTTCTAATTAATATTAGCTTTTATCTTAATAGTAAATAACCTTTAACAGTTAGTCTCTATTTCAATTTCCTACTTTATAAACCTAAGATCTTTAATTTGCATTCATCCATATTATTAAAACTACATTATATGATGAAGTAGGTCAATAACCTTCACTCCCCTCCCCAATATTTATGAAAGTTTCCACAGCGCTCCACTTGCTCCGCCATACTCCCCCTACCCTCTCCACGGTGTAGTGTACTCGCCTCTATCATCCAATAGGAGAGATCCACTACGATCCACAAGGCCCCTCCCATGCTTACCCTCCCCTCTTCGCGAGCAGTGTGCTTTGCCCCAAATATTCCGTGACCACAGTCCTGAAATAGTGTTTGGTGACAACGGACTTAGCATCGGCAGTCTTGATAAGTAGGTAAGTTTTTCATTATATTAATACTTGTAAATTTATTTTATTTTTGTCATTACTGGTTCATCTTATCACTAAACTGTCTATCATTGACAAGTTTACACAACGTGAACAATACTGTACATATATAAGCATGTTTTAAATGATTTGATAGAATCTGAGGATGTTCTTGTTTAACGAAACATGTTATTCTTTGTATATTAGTGTGTATTTTACAGGTATGTTTATAGTGTTATAATTTATATTGTAATTGCTGTGTGTTTGACAGACTGAAAAGTTTTTATTGCATTTGGATATAGGTAGTCATCTGAAAGACATAACCAATCCTGGTTGGGGAATATGAAGTGAATTATACGTTAGTGCCATTGCTATGATATTTAAGCATATTGAAAGGTTATCCTATATGAATTGTGAGATATGTATCGGTAGAATATTTATAGTTACATGTGAGTGGTGGTTAATATCTTGGAGTGTGAAAGTTGCCATATGAAGTCAGAATAACTTATATGGATATGAGAATAATTTGAAGTGGTAATGAGATTAATTGAGAAGAGATGGATTAATAAATTGAATAATTGAGACTCAAATGATTCCAAGCGTCAAGTTGAGGTAGAGTTGAGAATTATTTGGAAGAAGTGTGATATGAAAGTGATATTGAAATATTAAATGGGCATAAGGATGGATATAAAATTGGAACATGTGTTGCTAGGTCGGTAAAGAAGAAAATGATTAATTAAGAAAAAGAGAAGAGTAATGACGCAATCCAGGATCATTAATATTCATGATACCCTGATGATACAATCGTTGACAATTAGTCCGTATCCTACGTTGGTGAAAATATAATGTGATGTTTATAATAAGTTATGGCATAATTAGATCATTGAAATGACTCATTTTGGGGAATGTTGAGTAGTATGTTGGTTAATCTTAACCTAGACCTCTATTGTAATGTTGAATATTCATTGAAGAAGAACATGGCACACGCCGAATCATATGCATAGGAATTATTCTTTCTTTATAAATAATTCCTGGAGGTTAGATAATTCATAGGCTCTTCATGAATGATATCCTTTACCTATTTTAGAAGGTGACACTTGGTAATGTATTGGTATTCAGATATTTATGTAAGAATATTCCTCATCAGGCACATTTTTATGATTAAATTGAATTGAAGATTAATGAGATGAGTGATACATTTGTGTTGACATTTGATGTTAGGTATTAATGTAAATATTAGTACATCTCGTGGCTAACTCGATACTTATCTGTTTTCTGAAGCATTTCATTGAAATAATAATCCCACAACAAAGAAAACCTAATGCTCATCCTAAGCAATTAGGGGAAGAAGAGTGAGATATGATGCCGAAATATGATACTTTCCAAGATGATTTGTACATAATTTGAAAGACTTAAATTATAATTTACGAACTTTTTGTGATAGATGATGTGAAAGGGACATATGAGTTCATTTAGAAAATTTCAAATTTAAATATGTTTTTATTGTACATAATTATTATATTTCAATCAACTATCCTAGTTACTTCAACGAAACTGAATTGATGAATTTTGAAATGAGATGATAACTTTATTTCAATTACATTTCCTTTTATTCATTTTTCTTAGTATTTGAATAAATAATTATGATTAAGGTATATTGGTATTCACATTCATAATCTAGTGTAAGAAATTCATATTTTTAGACTTAAGGTAAAATAGGAATTATTTCTTGATGAAAATAATGATTTGTAGGATGGAGACGTCCATCCTTAATATCGGCAGATGAATTGTCCGTTAAGAAGTCTTTCGGATCTCTCCCGGAATTCACTGAAAAAATCGTTGACAGTCAACTAACGCTGAGAGTACGCTAGTCTGGATTTCTTCGTGACCGGCCCTGGACGCAGGAAAGACGCAATACTATAGAGGGGGCTGCCGACCCCGAACACATACTGATCTTGCCTAGAGTTTCAGGTAAGCTACGCTGGACGGCACAAGAGCTAGGACCAAGAGGTTTTTCCTGTGTTCAGGGCAGGCCCATTCCCGTGTTACAGTTCGAATAGATAATTTCTATTCACTACGAAAGGAAGTAAGTGAATACGGCATCCGAAAATCTTTGTAGACAGCTCACATTTTCTTGAAAATAAGGACTTAACTTCATGATTGAATGAAATGATCTAATTTTGGTAAACATATTTTAATTTATAAATACCAGGTGGCTCCCGGACGCCGTACTTTGTACTTATAAATGTCCCGCATGCATAAGTGATGTGTGGGGTGTCTACCACCTACTTTTAACAGGGGAACGACTGCCAGCGGGCAGGTTACGTCAGAATATGAAGAGATAAGAAACAGAGTCACACTCGCAGCATGTTACTCAGCGTTCCCGGTCGAATGCACCCCTTGCATTAGTAAACATCGTTTTCGACCGCATACTTCTAGGCTGGTGTATGGTACAGCCGCACTATATTTACTGTCTGCTTATCGACAATGGCTAGTATGTTCAGCAGCGATGAATACACATACATTACTTTTAACTGGACTGCCAGGTCGGAATGCAACCGAAGCTCCAAACAGACATATGCCGTCTACATAAGTGTTTCACCGAACAGTGCCGTGTTTGTTTCATACAAGCAACTCTTTTATCGCGTGGAATGTCTACACGTGTATAAATTAACACGTTATTAAATTTCCTTTTCTGCATCTTTGGCGTGTTACCAAACAGTTGTGGCGATTAGGGGGTGGGGCGAGAAGGGAACGTCGCCCCCGCCCCTCGCCACTTTGTGGAGTAAATATTACATATTCACTTTAGCCACCTGGAACTAGGATTTTCTTTTTTTTTGCTAATTGCTTTACGTCGCACCGACACAGATAGGACTTATGGCGACGATGGGATAGGAAAGGCCTAGGAGTTGGAAGGAAGCGGCCGTGGCCTTAGTTAAGGTACAGCACCAGCATTTGCGTGGTGTGAAAATGGGAAACCACGGAAAACCATCTTCAGGGCTGCCCACAGTGGGATTCAAACCCACGATCTCCCGGATGCAAACTCACAGCCAATTAGTTTTAAAAGAAACGTTATCTGTACAAGCCTTTGTGTCTTATCTGCTAATTCTTTCCTTTATTATCTTTAATTTTATTAACATAATGTTTGGCGGAAATAAGCACCAAATGCCGTTCGTCGCGGCTAACCGATTTGTATAGCGCTACGGCAAGTAGTGGAGACTTTGCATGTGCTGTAGGGAAGGGTAGTAGGGGTATAATGTTTTTGCCAAGGTCGTGGACACTGAGTTATAATTTACCCGTATGACGCACGCATTCGTCAGTCTGGCAGCCTCTTCAGTGTCTGTTAGTTCCTTAGTGTGTATTAAAATACTAAATAACTTTCGATTGCATGATCATGCCGTACTTCTATTTAATTGTACCGACTGAGCTAGCCGTGGAGTTAGGGCCGCGCAGCTGCGAGCTCGCACCCGGGTGATAGTGGTTTCGAATCCCACTGCCGGCAGCCCTGAAGACGGTTTTAGGTGGTTTCCCATTTCCACACCAGGCAAATGCTGGGGCTGCACCTTAATTAAGGCCACGGCCGCTTCCATCTCATTCCTAGACCATTCCCGTCCCATCGTCGTCATAAGACCTATCTGTATCGGTGCGACGTAAAGCAAAATAGTAGAATATTGTCTTACAATTGGTTTTACGTCGCAACGACACAGATGAGAATTATGGCTACGATGAGACAGGGAAGGGCTACGCGTGGAAAGGATACGGCCATGGCCTTAAATAAGGTACAGACCCGATACTGGACATATTGTCAACACCGAAGAAGCTCTAGAAGGGTGCAATACGGCGTAGTTCTTGGCGACGTTGAATAATAACTTCAGTGGTCCTTGGCGACTGTGAATGATGGATTCAGTATGTATGTATGTATGTATGTATGTATGTATGTATGTATGTATGTATGTATGTATGTATGTATGTATGTTTGTATGTATGTATGTATGTATGTATGTATGTATGTTTGTATGTATGTATGTACTTATAGTTATGAATTTCATTGGTTCCGTATTGAAGTGGGATTATAACAAAATTAAATTCTTTTCAAGGTCCACCTATTCAATACAATGACGTTTTATTGTGATTTAATCACATGTCAAATAGTCAAATGGTACCAGTTTCGGCATCTATGTGCCATCATCAGCCTTGGGTACAAATTAAAACAAGATATACATTCCTAAAACATCTAAAACACATTTTAACACATTATAAAATAACATACAATTAATGTGGTGATACATGAAATACGATAAAATTATGATACAATTGGTATGATATAAAATTCTTAAAATTCCGGCTGTTCGTTACATAATTCAGTCTGTGTGCATCCGGGTGAATTTTTACAGTTGTATGCTGTCTATGTGAATGACATTTGTTCCTTTAGATATTAGGTGGTTCCAGGGAAGTTTACTTTGATCATGTAAGATCGCGATGTATTTAGAGATGACTTCCCACTTCAATTTGAACCTGAAGAAGAAATTAGCTAAGTTAGATGTTGGAAGCAATGTATGGAAGTTACTGGAAACATTAGAATCGTTAAATGATGATTGACTCACCTTGAGCAGCATATGAACGTGTTGTTACACAGACGGAGCCGGACGAAGTGTGTGAGCAACGGTAAAGGAGGCTAGGGGAAGGCGAGGGGAACGAAGGAGGCGGAGCGCTTGCGGGGGAATGGAACTAAGGCGGGGCGGAAGGATGGGGTAGTGGGGGTAATTGACGGGAGTGTGTATTCCGGATTACTTGGAAAATCGAACTGTTTTTCGATAGTTTGGTATTTTTAAGCCAATCGATTAAAAGATCAAAAAGAATATTGGGTTTCTCGTAAATCTCATTTAAATTATAATTGGGGTTAAAATATTGGTCGCAGTTGATGTAACAACTTTCAATGATATTCATTGTGGGTCCCTTGTTTACTGTTAGAAGAACTTCCATATTTTGTTCAATGTCGGTAAATTTGTGATTAGTGTCGTGCATATGTACACCCATGGCGGAGAACTTATTGTGTCTCATCGCGTTGACGTGTTCCGAATATCTAATCATAAAATTGCGTCCTGTTTGACCTATGTAGGAGCTGCTGCATTCATTGCATTTTAGTCTATATATTCCAGATTTGGAGTAGATACTGGGGGTATTGATTGATGCAGAGTTGTGTAAAATTTCGGAAGTTCTATTGTTAGTTTTGAATAAAATTCTTACGTTATGTTTTCTGAAAAGGTTGGTGATTTTGTGGACGTCATTATTATAAGTGAAGGTGGTTGAAATATGAGTTTTTTCTTTTTCTTTTATGAGTTTAGTTTTAGGCCGGTACCTATATTTGTTTATTATTTGTTCTATAAACTGCCTGTTGTACCCATTGAACTTAGCAATTGCCCTTATGGTATTAAGTTCATTATTAAGATCTTTAATTTTATTAACATAATGTTTGGCGGAAATAAGCACCAAATGCCGTTCGTCGCGGCTAACCGATTTGTATAGCGCTACGGCAAGTAGTGGAGACTTTGCATGTGCTGTAGGGAAGGGTAGTAGGGGTATAATGTTTTTGCCAAGGTCGTGGACACTGAGTTATAATTTACCCGTATGACGCACGCATTCGTCAGTCTGGCAGCCTCTTCAGTGTCTGTTAGTTCCTTAGTGTGTATTAAAATACTAAATAACTTTCGATTTAACGATTCTAATGTTTCCAGTAACTTCCATACATTGCTTCCAACATCTAACTTAGCTAATTTCTTCTTCAGGTTCAAATTGAAGTGGGAAGTCATCTCTAAATACATCGCGATCTTACATGATCAAAGTAAACTTCCCTGGAACCACCTAATATCTAAAGGAACAAATGTCATTCACATAGACAGCATACAACTGTAAAAATTCACCCGGATGCACACAGACTGAATTATGTAACGAACAGCCGGAATTTTAAGAATTTTATATCATACCAATTGTATCATAATTTTATCGTATTTCATGTATCACCACATTAATTGTATGTTATTTTATAATGTGTTAAAATGTGTTTTAGATGTTTTAGGAATGTATATCTTGTTTTAATTTGTACCCAAGGCTGATGATGGCACATAGATGCCGAAACTGGTACCATTTGACTATTTGACATGTGATTAAATCACAATAAAACGTCATTGTATTGAATAGGTGGACCTTGAAAAGAATTTAATTTTGTTATAATCCCACTTCAATACGGAACCAATGAAATTCATAACTATAAGTGAAACGGCCTACCAGGCAAAGAGAAAGGCCTATCAATATATGGGCCTAAAAATCAAAGTTGCAAAATTAGGCAAAGATATCAATTTCCTGAAGCAATGTATTACACATGATTTAACACCTAATTTTTTGAAAGGAACAATTAAAAAACATCGTTACGCACCACATTTGATCAAAACTCAACAAAAAACGAACAAGATTTGGCTGAAAAACGAAATTTGTTTTTTACATAAGAAAAAATCCTTCTTAAATAATAAATTGTATGAAACTCACCTTGAAGCAGCTCATCTGCTTTCTATAGCACAATGGAACATATTTCAAAGTCAAATTGACAATAAATTGTTTGATATTCTTTCGCAAAAACAGCTTACTTTAGATAGAAAATTAAACATTTTAAAAAAGAAGAAACAAACGTTTTCACTTGAAAATCAACCTAAAGAAATCAATTTGACAAAAAACATAATTGAGAAATTTCATCCCCCTGTAGTTAACCTTTCCAATGTAAACTTTAATAAAGAAGAAATCGCCATTTTATCAAAAGGCCCTAACCAAAACTGGCCTAACATGAATAAAATAAACATAATGACTAACATGATTATAGAATCAGAAGCTACAATAAACAAAATGCCTTTGGAGAAACAAGACGAAATTAGATTCGAAATAAAAAGAAAACTAGATAGGATAGGCACAGTTGAAAACGTAAGTAGGAAAACTATTTCCATTAACGCTAATGACGACAAATTTACCTCTGAACACAAGCAAATCAGAGAACTTAAAAGTAAAATAAAACATAATGACTTAATAATTACAAAGGCAGATAAAGGTAAAGCTACTGTCTTAATGAATAAAACTGATTATGTATCCAAAACTAAAGAATTTTTCAACAACAACACATTTAAAATAATCAAGAAAGATCCTACCCAAAAAATCCAGAGGCAACTAAAGCAAACTTTAAAGAACTTAACATTTCTTTTTACAGACCATGAAAAATCTAAACTGATAACCATGAATCCAGGCCTTCCTACAGTTAAAGCCCTTCCGAAAATTCACAAACCTAATATTCCTATCCGACCCATTATCAACTACAGACCCAGTCCACTCTACAAAGCATCCCAATTCATTCAAAATTTTCTAACAAAAAATTATCACTTTCTCTCCAACAAATCCATTAAAAACACTACTGAACTGATTGAGAAATTAAAGGTATTAAACCTACAACCTAACCACTCCCTCCACTCCTTTGACATAGAAAATATGTACCCGAGCATACCAATTTCTAAACTTCCAAAAATCATTGAAAATAATCTAAGTAAATATAGTTCTCTTAGCAAACTAGAAATACAAGATTTCATTCAGCTTCTAGACCTGGTCATCAATAATAATTTCTTTGTTTTCGACAAAATTATATATCAACAGAATGGACTGGCGATGGGATCACCTTCATCAGGAATTTTGGCTAATATTTATTTAGATAACTTAGAACATACAAAAATCAATAATAACAACTTTCCAAATGTTCTCATGTGGGCTAGATATGTGGACGACACATTCGTCATTATGGATGAATCAATCAAGAACGCGGAATCCACTCTTCAAGACTTGAATAATATTGACCCATACATTAAATTCACACTAGAATCAGAAACCAATAAAGCAATCAATTTTCTAGATATAACTATCATTAGAAATACATCTGGCCTCTCTTACAAAATATACAGGAAACCTACACAAACTGCTAACACTATACACAAAGATTCCATACATCCCATAATGCACAAACGTGCAGCATACAATAGCATGGTATATCGAGCTTTCGCCATACCCATGGCAAAGAAAGATCTTAATAATGAACTTAATACCATAAGGGCAATTGCTAAGTTCAATGGGTACAACAGGCAGTTTATAGAACAAATAATAAACAAATATAGGTACCGGCCTAAAACTAAACTCATAAAAGAAAAAGAAAAAACTCATATTTCAACCACCTTCACTTATAATAATGACGTCCACAAAATCACCAACCTTTTCAGAAAACATAACGTAAGAATTTTATTCAAAACTAACAATAGAACTTCCGAAATTTTACACAACTCTGCATCAATCAATACCCCCAGTATCTACTCCAAATCTGGAATATATAGACTAAAATGCAATGAATGCAGCAGCTCCTACATAGGTCAAACAGGACGCAATTTTATGATTAGATATTCGGAACACGTCAACGCGATGAGACACAATAAGTTCTCCGCCATGGGTGTACATATGCACGACACTAATCACAAATTTACCGACATTGAACAAGATATGGAAGTTCTTCTAACAGTAAACAAGGGACCCACAATGAATATCATTGAAAGTTGTTACATCAACTGCGACCAATATTTTAACCCCAATTATAATTTAAATGAGATTTACGAGAAACCCAATATTCTTTTTGATCTTTTAATCGATTGGCTTAAAAATACCAAACTATCGAAAAACAGTTCGATTTTCCAAGTAATCCGGAATACACACTCCCGTCAATTACCCCCACTACCCCATCCTTCCGCCCCGCCTTAGTTCCATTCCCCCGCAAGCGCTCCGCCTCCTTCCTTCCCCTCGCCTTCCCCTAGCCTCCTTTACCGTTGCTCACACACTTCGCCCGGCTCCGTCTGTGTAACAACACGTTCATATGCTGCTCAAGGTGAGTCAATCATCATTTAACGATTCTAATGTTTCCAGTAACTTCCATACATTGCTTCCAACATCTAACTTAGCTAATTTCTTCTTCAGGTTCAAATTGAAGTGGGAAGTCATCTCTAAATACATCGCGATCTTACATGATCAAAGTAAACTTCCCTGGAACCACCTAATATCTAAAGGAACAAATGTCATTCACATAGACAGCATACAACTGTAAAAATTCACCCGGATGCACACAGACTGAATTATGTAACGAACAGCCGGAATTTTAAGAATTTTATATCATACCAATTGTATCATAATTTTATCGTATTTCATGTATCACCACATTAATTGTATGTTATTTTATAATGTGTTAAAATGTGTTTTAGATGTTTTAGGAATGTATATCTTGTTTTAATTTGTACCCAAGGCTGATGATGGCACATAGATGCCGAAACTGGTACCATTTGACTATTTGACATGTGATTAAATCACAATAAAACGTCATTGTATTGAATAGGTGGACCTTGAAAAGAATTTAATTTTGTTATGTATGTATGTATGTATGTATGTATGTATGTATGTATGTATGTATGTATGTATGTATGTATGTATACGAACAGAATATAAAATCTCTATTTAAGGTTAGGGTAGAAGGGCACTACGATCTAGGCCATGAATAATATTATTCACACTGGGTGAAATACTTGTTTTACGGACCAAGTTGGCCGTGCGATTAGGACCGCGCAGCTGCGAGCTTGCATTCGGGAGCGAGTGGTTTCAAACCCCACTGTTGGCAGCCCTGAAGATATTTTTCCGTAGTTCCCATTTCCACTGCAGGCAAATGCTGGGGAAGTGCCTTCTTAATTAAGGCCACGGCCATATCCATTCCTATCGCCGCGATGAAACCTACCTGTGTCGGTGCGACGTAAGGCAAATTAAAATAATAGTATTTTAAGGGGAAGTCTCAAAAATCTCCGCTAATGCAGGTTCTAGAGATAAATGCTACAGAACTAAAGTTGCGGAAAGGTAACATTTTCAAACTGATGGGCAGTAGAAATTAATCCTGCGGCGAATAATAACGGATATGTGATATGGAATCTCTGATAGTAATGCAGCAGAGCAGTCTTCACTGCTGTATGGAGTCAATGGAACTTGGCAATGCTAACTTACTCAGTAGCACGAAGACCGTATTTCACACTTTGTACAGTTCTCTGATGTTCAGTTTACTTAGCCTAAGCGTCCAGAGCCACAAGATTGCCTTTCTCACTACGTAGCCGAGCTGTAGAGGACTAGTTTATTCTACACTGGTTGGGTCACTGCTGCGAACTGTGTCGCACTTGCGCACTCGGCCGGATGCCTGACACCAACGCTATGTAGAGGGATGGGTTTCTGTGGTGGTTATGTATATGAGGAGGAATATATTAAGACAAACACAAATACCCAGTCCCCGAGCCATACCAATGAATCATAAGCAGTGAAAATCTTCGACCAGGCCGGAATGAAATCCGAGACCCGATGAGCCGAAGTCCAGTACGCTGACTATTTTCAGCTGATGAGCCTGCAATGAAATGACAAAATGAAAACAAGAGGAAACAGCGAAGAATGCGGTACTGTCTTAGGGGAAAATGTAACTCTGTGCATTCAAGCAGCATCGGTATAACCTCTGCCAATAGCAGTCATCAGGATGAAGCTCCCAGGTACCGTATGTTGTCGTCTGGCTTCGTTATCCTTCACGATAGTGCAAGGAACGTTAGTGGAGAGGCAGTGAGAGTTTCTTAAGCACCCGACCTACTGCTCTGACGTGTCCCTTCGTGACTTCCATTTATCTGGGAGAACTCTTTCAGCGATGTTAAGAGGTACACCAGGATACGAGTGAACTGTGCATTTCTGGTCTTCCAGTAATCGGGCTATTACAATATTACTACTAGCTATAATTATTACCTATTTTTGCAGTTGGGTGTAGGTTGCACCGACAAAAATAGGTTTTAGGATACGATTTGATAGGAATGGGAAGGAAACGGTTGTGGACTTAATCAAGGTACAGCCGCTGCGTTTGCCTGGTGTGAACATGGGAAACCAAGGAAAACCGTCATCGTGGCTGCCGACAGTGGGATTCGAACCCACTATCTCTCGGATATTGTGTAACCGGCTCACAGTCACGTCTCACTGGTGTGTACATTTCATTCAGTTATTATTGCATTGTGTTAGAGTAACTTTGCTTTATTAATCATGGTTCATGAGTTTAGTGCAAGAGAAAGCCTAATGGCTTAACTACCCCGATAAATGTATCTCTCTCTCTGTATCTATCTATCTATCTATCTATCTATCTATCTATCTATCTATCTATCTATGTATAACTCAAGAATGCAGTGATGGAATGTATTCAAGCAGTAATTACGATGGTATCCGACGCTTAGTGAAGCACTATCTAAATCCAAACAGTGCCATTTTCTGCAAAGAAGTTATTGCTTTATATTCCTTGAATATTGCTGTTTCTGTTTTTTTTAATTTCATTGCTTTGGTTTATGTAAATAAAAC
Organism: Anabrus simplex; assembly: GCF_040414725.1. NCBI lineage: Eukaryota > Metazoa > Arthropoda > Insecta > Orthoptera > Tettigoniidae > Anabrus > Anabrus simplex. Next base: position 39,749,328 of record NC_090266.1, on the reverse strand, counting down.
TGCCAGGGTGGTTTTCATTTTATCAAGCCAGGTATAATTTTCTTGTGTCTTTATCCCAGTGTGTTCGTATTCCCTCTCTTTGTATTTTGTGCTAAGGTGTGATAAATAACGCAATGCCGGTTGGAGAAATATGGTTGTTAAAGGCGGACTACAGGAAGTAACCGGCTACATGTTATCGCTAAATAATTGACATGTTCTCTCAACTGCTGTGACGTGTACAATATTCAGTGGAGAATTCTTGGATGAACAGTTCGTAACATCATGCAATCGATGGACTTCGTTCTACGGAAGTGTAGGGCTAGGTAGACTCAGGTTAATAGTTTATGGAACCGAAGCAACAAACACAATGCTGTGTAGAGGCTAGGTTACTGTCAAACAATTAAAACTGAAATTTTTGAAACAAATAAATCCCGTAGGTCTTTTAATTACAATGTTGACCAGAAGAAATGAATGTGTTTCGCGTTTCCCCCTTCAAAGATACCGGTAGATAGTAGTGTCATCAGAAACTGGCAGATATTAAACGTACTTTAATTAGCCCTTCTGACGGCCTCGCGGTGTGGGGTAGCTTGCCTGCCTCTCACTCGGAGGCCACGGGTTCGATTCCCGGCCAGGACAGAGATTTTTACCTGCATCTGAGGGCTGGTTAGAGGTCTAATCAGCCTACGTGATTACAATTGAGGAGCTATCTGATGGTGGGATGGCGTCCCCGGTCTAGAAAGCCAAAAATAACGGCCGAGAGGATCCGTCGTGCTGACCACACTACACCTCAGGATGAGCAGCGGTCGCTTGGTAGGCCATGGCCCTTCTGGGCTGTTGCATCATGGGAGGGGGTGTTAACACTTCTAAGTATCGTATCGATTTCTAGTTTCAGTAATTTGTTAGCAATAACGTCAGACCCTTCTACTAATTGCAGTTATTTCCAAAATTTCTAAGGGGTTTAATTATTGAAAGAGGTAACTATTACCATGTAATTCAATCACCAGTTTCTTCTGTTTGGTAGATACATCGTGTGCTCAGTTTAGAAGTCGAGGATACACTATCATAAAGGAAGTCTCATTGCCATGCCTGCATCAATGACATGTCATAAATGTTTCCTTCAAAGATCTTAATCCTCTTACTTCCTTTGTAAGGAAATATGTTCTTCACGCATCTACCACGATTTGCTTCCTCTGCCATGTGTGACCTCTTCTCAATTTCTCTTTCAGGATCTTGTTTTTCCTGTTCTAGTGATCTGCATCTGCGTTCTTGTTATGACTCTATTGGAACTTTAAGATCTCACATTGTACTTGTGTGTCATTCTCGTATCATTCCAGCAAATCAGAGCAGTGGAAGCTTTTAGAATATGATGGACTTAGTACAACAGTTCTCTCAGTCTGCACAACAAATAAGTAGCAGTTTAATTCTTGGGAGCAGTGGTGACAGGGCATAGCGATAACCACTCTGTCCCAGTTAATGCCGAGGTTTGTGTTGTGGAAGCTTCCAGCTCCTTGGCTGAATGGTGAGCGCTCGGATCAGAGATTTCATCTTTTTCTGGTTGATTCCTCTAGCTCGGGGGATGAGTGTTTGTGTCCGTGTTCACTTACATACAACGCAAAACACCACAGAAACACACAAGAGTGAATACAACCTTCCAGGCAGGAAAACATCTGGCAGTAACAATGGGCTAAATCCATACAAAGTGCCCGTCTCATGTAATTGAGAAAAAATGGGAACGATTGTGGAAGCTTTTAACTTCAACTCCTCCAAGGGGTTTCATGGCTTCGACGGATATGGATTTTGCTCGGCAGTCTAAGAGTACTGCTACCTTTTGAATCCTTCATTGTCACTGGATTTACAAGTTAAGGCATAATTAACCTTAGAAGTGCCAAAGGCTCGACGTGAGCCTGTCTGCAGTGCTAGCGACGAAAATATTTAACGTTCATTAAAGTTGAGATGATGGTACCTTAAATGATATCTACTGACATAAGGCATATGCTATGTTGTCAAGCATAGTTTGAAGATTATTTTTACTGCTGTAAGGAGCTCCCTATCTATGGAAATATTCCATCGTCTTGGAATTGTAATGTTTACCTGTGGTCAAGATGGTAGCTCGAGATGGCAACATTTCTGGCAATTATTGTGAGTGTGGAATGAATAGTGATGTGGAAAACAGCGAAATTAGTAGTAATGGTAAAAGAAGTGACGGTGTTGTTGAGCCAGAACAGACTGAAATGCTGAAAACAGTGATCGGGTAAGGATCATGTACCTCTTCCATGCTGCTAATGCAGGTAAAGGTAGGCCGGCAGCACTGGAGACAATTGAAACTCTTACAGACCAAGAGAACGGAAGATAAAAACCTGCTGAGGAAGGGGAGGAAAAATAAAAAAGAAATCCGCTCATAAAACTCATGTACCGTAACCTAAACTAATCTAACTTCACGCTTTTTAAGTCTACTCATATTATTTTTCGTCGTGGCCCTAGTTTCGCAAACATAGTCACTAAGCTGTTACTAGTGACCAAGAATTTATCAAGGAACAATTTGCAAATAGTCTATTAAATTTTCAACTTAGATAAGTGTTTTTCAGGCAATTCTGCCATGAATTTTGAATTGTTTTAAGTTTTGTTTTGTTTTCTAATTTTTTGAATGATTATTTGGACTTCTATTTCTTTAATAACGTTATGCTCTTCAAACAATTCAACTAGAGAATCTGCTCTAAAACTACATCTATATAACACCTTTTTTTGAAAAATGTGGTGACTGTTAGCATTTAAACGATAGGCTACAAATTGCAGGTTTACATGCTGGCACCACAGAATATAATGCTTACATTTCTGGGGTAAATAGTTGGCTCTGCTGCCGAGTGTTCACCAATATCCGATATATCCAAAACTTCACTTGTCTTAGAAGACAAATATTTAATATACAATTTCCCCTGGAAGGAAAGTCTGACATCGGGATAAATCCACCAACACGGTGGTATAGTATCTCAATAAGAACATAATTTGGAAGCGGACAATTTATAACGTTCCTCACATGGCATCCTTGCAGTTCGGTATTTTATTCGCCACGTAGGGACGATATCGACGTATTATGTTATTATGAAGAAATGGTGTTCGCTGGAAAAAGCATGATATTGGAGCACGCAGAATAAAAGAATCTTATCCCGGGTCAAAGATCAAAGGAGCGAGTGGTCTTTAGAGCGAATATCGTACGTTCATTTGTAAGTATACTCGAAGCGTTTTCCTCCTTTAGCAGAGGCGATGCCTTTGATTATACGAGGTCTGCCAACATAACTTGGCTTTTACATAGCCTAATGCTAGTCATTCTGAATGCGATGTGATAGAAAGTTAAGCATTGGAAATACAGATTACTAAATAATTTCTTTTTGTAATTGAGATATAGCACGTATTATATAACGTCAAGCCAGGATGTGGATCGCGAGTTCTCAATGACTGTGCGAAATTCCTTACGATAAAGTTGACCATAATGATGTGAAGTATGAACGCCCACATTTCTTTCATTTTTAAGGGTGTTTTAGTTAGTATCATGCCTTCAAGGATATCCACTACAGGAACGTTGCGCGCTAATGATTCTTACAGGAGACCAGCTTCTTAGACACTTTAGTGTGTTATAATGATAGCGTGGACTTCCCAAGTTTCCAAATGAAAAGTACACATTGGGAGGACATAAAGTATAAAATGTGTGTGTTGGTTGTTTAAATAATTTAATAGGAACTAAAAGTGGAATATATTAACGCTAAAATAAATGCCACACAAAATGTAAACGACAGAAGGAGGAAAACACAAAATATACTCATTATACCATGGAGTCAAAAGTAACCTAACTTTAGCTGGCTCCGCCTTGCAGCGCAGGCAACTTCTCCGTCTTGTCTGCGAGGGGTAAAGCTGTGGTCCCAGGCGGACGTTATCAAATTGATTAGATAAGCTTGAGGTGTTCTTCGATATCCTGAGACTGGTAGGCCTGCACTTGGAATTAAATCCTAAAGATCGAAAGGTCTCTAAGGAGACATGTGTTGCCATTCTTCGGAGTCTTCGTGATGCAGTGTGATAAAATGGACTTATTTGTAACAAAGGTACCAGTCGATCCGTTATATATATGCACTTCGTAATCCTCCATTTTGTCAGATCCTGCTCCCAGCTATTAATACCTGTTTCCGAAAGTCAAAAACCTGGTAATATGGAGTATGTTCGTGGGAAGTAACCAGTGGTACGGACGCGGGCAGAAGTATTGCAGTACTCAAGGGCCTTACGTTGAAGGTGAAGTTGTGTGAAGGGTCATTAGTTCATGGTTGTACATATGTCAAGTTTTCACTCTACTGGTATAAACATGTATGACGCCCAGATACATTTCTTGTGATATAATGTGTGTGATGTTATGAGCTATCTGCCTCTGTCTAATCAGACAATACGAGCGTGACATGGGTATGAGCTATGCTAGTTACGCCAGTCTCCATGATGAATGGTGAGAATGTACCGCTTGCACATTGGAAATGTCAGTGAATATCCTATGGTCACCACGCACGTCATCTAAGTTGTAATATACGGGGAAATCATCTCAGCATTTTTCTGGAGCATGAATAGTGAACATATGAAAATTCCATTTCGAAGGTGACCAATGAAGGGCTTCGAAAAGCACGTGTCTGCTGAATCCAAGCCTCCACAGTCAGCATCCCGTTCGTACTGACTTCTTACTGTAACGACGTTACTTTCAAACAACATTCACTTAAAAAAGAGGAGTACGAGGAACAGTGACAGTTACAGTTACATTACTGTTGGAATAAATTATTTCAAAGCAGGAAGTTTCATGACAACGAATGAAGATCAATAAAAATAGGAAAATATGTTGCAATAAATAAATAAAAAAGACAATAAAATACTTAGGAGCGGTGTAACAGGAATTCATACACAATTTATAGAAAAATACCCTTAAATTTTGGAGGGCAACGTAATTACAACACAATCAAGTAAAAATTCCAAAGTTAATGTAAATATTCTCACTAATTGAACACCACGACAAAGAGCAGAATAAGGTTATTTTATAAGTTCATGTCAGCCTGTGAATGATATGTAATAGCACGTTCTCTCCCGGTGAGGAAAGCAACGATAAACAACCTCACTCCTAATTTTCCTAGGACATCTTCTCAGGGTCGCCCGAGCTTTCAGTGATGGAACTGCTGGGGCTCAGCTTGTCGTAGTGTCGAGGACTCTAACAAGATATTTACACGCTACAGTCTTCCTCCATGCAATGTACAGCAAACGGAGAGTAACTTTATCTCGTAGTGGCCAACTGAAAATGCGCAGTCCGTATATGAGCTATAACAGAACAACACTGACAATCATCTTTCACTGGAATTCTTTTAGGAGGTCCCGTATCAAAGGAGTAGTGTGCCTGTTTCCTACCCTGAGGATTGTATTCATTCATTCAGAGCTGAGGACTAAGCACTTGATCCTTATGATATAAACGGAGGAGCTGTCTGATACGAAAGCTGGCACACTCGGTCACAAAAGCCAAGCGATAGGCTGAAGGCACGTGCTGTTCCAGTGTCTGGTCGAATGACTTGGCGATGATCTTCATGGCTCTATGTGAGAACAGCTGTGAGGCTCTAGTGAGAGTTGGAGCTGTCAAATCATAACGGCACTGTAGTTCTGACAGACCTCAGCTTACCAAACAGATTACTATGTGATACAGTGTCTGCGCGATGAATCCTCACGTCTTTCTAGTTTGGGGCCGTTACTTCACCGTCAAAGAGCTCCCCATGGGCTGAGTGGACCCGAACCTGCCCTCAGATTCACAAAGAAATATCTCATCTGGACCCGAATTGAAAACAGAGCCTCTATATTAGGGTGAAGATCGCCACCCCCTAGACTTCGGGGCCAGCTATAAACTAGGAAATAATAATAATGGCGTATGGCCTCCGGAGAAGCCTACTGCAGATCTTTTACCTAGTCGACGGCCTATAGACAACATACATGCCTGTAAGGATGGGGCCGTACCTACGTTGAGACATCACAAACACCCAGCACCCCAGCCAGACGAATTAACCTATTAAAGTTAAAATTCCCGACCCGGACGGGAATCGAACCCAAACCCCTTGCACCAAATGCCAGTGTGCTAACCATTTAGTCATGGAGCTGAATATGACGTTGGTAAATGCCCTGTATAAAATGTTGTTCACCTATATTTGTTATCAAATCATACTACATGAGATTCCACGGCTATCCAATGGTATATATGCTGCAGTATTGTTTAATTACTGTCAAAGTAAACATTCATTTCTGTACGACTTTAAAAACTGTAATTCACTACGACGAGGCCAAGACTTTTGCGCTTAAATTCAACCTAAAGGAACGTGGCTTATTCATTTCCAAGATCCCACTTCATTTTGTAGAATTCGAGACAAATGACATCATCACTGTGTTAGCAGAGATGCTGACCTATATGAAAATTAGGAAAAACTGGGACAAATATTAATTTATAGGACGAGGGGTTAGGGACTGGAATAAATTGTCACGGGAAATATTCGATAACTTTGCAAGTTCTTTGAAAATGTTTAAGGAGAAGCTGGGTAAACAATTAATAGGGAATCTGCTTCCTGAGCAACAGCCCGAAATGCCGAAAATTGATGACTGATTGATCCATGAGTGAAAATTGGGGGTATACGGCGTTTAGTTGTACCATACTCACGAAACATACGATGAGTTTGATATTAGAACGATATGCGAAGTTAGGTTGCACGATACTGACAAAACGTACTCTAATTTTGAGACAGGCACTATGTATGATATTACAGTACGTTCTACAATACTGGCAAAAATACCATAGCTTTGAGGTTGGTGCTATGTGCGATATTAGGTCACGCGATATCGGCAAAGCATAAGATAATGTCGAAATATTGACAAAATGGCCAATGTGTTCTCATGGGCGTGATTTCCTATTGTTGGTCTTTTTAACGCTGTCAAGTGGTTCACGATAATCATAAAACAGAAACCGTGTGGAAAATTTGTGACGGGCTACGTTTTAATTATCATAATAATTCCCAAGAAGGATATTTCATCATGCAAAATAAAATGCCACAGAAAAAAAAAAAAAAAAAAAAAAACACGTAAAAATTAAAACTGAAAATGATGGGCAGAAAGCGGAGAAATAGGTAAGATTCTGTTTATATGCATATTATTCTAACACTGAATATATAATGATGAAACAGTTTTTATCACCACTTTTATATACTTAACCTCAAATTCATGCATTTACAGAACTTGGAAACGGCACTTATGTTGTACAGAAATTCCCGGTGACTTTACTCTTTCATGAAACTGACTTAGTGTATTCTCATCCATACCTGCTGCATTTCTACTGTAAACTATATTTTCTGTGTCAGAGAGTTACCAATTTTTGTTCAGTTAATCTGGCATTATAAAGTCGTAAATCATAACGCTGACAACTGTTTAAGTCTTTGAAATCCTATTTTATTAAAACTATGTCTTCTTTCACAGAGCCTCTCACCTGTCCACTGCCTATTGGGTGACATTTCATTGCGTGGTCGATCACAACACTTCATCGTTTCAGTCCCGTAATTTATTTTCATTCAGGAACTCGAGACACTTCTGAGTATCATGTATATGCATCTTACCTGTTAAATTCATTCTCTGAAAAAAAAAAACAATTAAATTCTGAAAATGACACACTCCATTTCTTTAAATGCTGTAAACACTGATCATACATTGAAAGAGCGTCTTTCATAAGATTGTCCGCTTCTAAATCATACCGCTCCTCGCTAACACAGTCTAGCATTTTCTTTGTTTTTACATAAGTACAGACATTTCTGATATATTCTTCAATACATTACTTAAATTACCAGTAACATCAATTAAATATTGTTTGTCTTTTCTAACAAGCACAATAACACTCTCTTGTTTTTCTATTCTCTAAAAATATAACTTCTTCATGGATACCTTGATACCCATACATCATCCATTTACATTTAGGCTTAAAACTGATATAAAACAACATGAGTACATGCAAATAAAACAACATTATACTTATGATTAATGAATAAAACGTACATTGATACATACACAATACAATTATAGATCAATCTATAAATATAATCGAATTTGTAGTAACAAAAATCTTATATTAGCTAATAAAGACATTTTTTGTACGGTTGCAAATTCCCCTTCATAGAAATCCATGTTGACGGTAAATCTCTGTCTTCAATGGCACTGCCAAAACGGTGGAGCTGTTAGCATCTTCGTCCCCTTCTAAGACGAATGAAAACAGTTACTATCTGGTCCTAGCGCCTTGCGTACTGCTTGCTTTATACCGCAGTCGAGGAGGAGCCAGTGCTGGTGGGTTCCTCTGATCACATACTGCTTTAGGAGCTCACTATGCGTGTGATCTGACAAGTTCAAATTCGTTAAAATGTTCCATTCGCGTTGCGAGGATGTAAGTGACGTCAAAAGAACAAAATATGGAAATCTTGAGGAAGATGAAGGAATGTACTGTAACATCAAAATAGATAAAACGTAGAAAACAGAAATAAATTAAGGAATGGGAACAGACGAGTGTATTTAGTGGCGAAGGACTTCTCGTGTTTACTGTAAATGTATTTGTACTCATGTATCGAAATGTAATTTGATATTGGCAACAAATCCGTACATTTGAAGACTCGGTGCGATATTTTAGAATTCCCAGGTTAGCAACACTGTCGAGTAAATCAGTATTGCAGGATATCTGAAGGAGTTTTATTTTGTATAGGATGAATTTCCAATGAGAACATGTGTGTTTCCTTTGAGGAGGATTCCTGTGATAGATGACGTGGGGTGACTGCAAGAATATTTCAACACAGTCCCCAGGGCCTCGTTGACGGACTCGCACTCCATCAGAGAGTACTCCTAAACATGGCTACTTTTAGAGAATTCATTGGATGCATGATCAGTAAGGCCCTAGACGAGAATGGTGTGGAGCACAAATTTAGAAAAATGTACTCATCAGGGAAGGTCTGTTCTCGTGGGCTCACATGTTAAATTGTTCCCAGCACTCATATTTTCTCATCAGCGTCGTAAACATACATAAAACCTACATTACAAGCTCCCTCGCGCAATGTGCTTCTTTAAAACTCGCCGGCCTGAAGAGGCAAAGACCGAGGTTATTTTTTCCGAACAGGACGTGGCATGTTTCTGATCGCATCAATGAGATCAGAGATTTGAATACCGTGTCAGCGAAGGTATAAATGCCAAAACTTTCATTGTTATATTCTAAAATTCATTTTAAATTATTCGAATATTTTCTTGCTCTCAAAGTCCTTTCCATGTTGTGAAGGTGTAACTGCTTGTGCGATCACGATATACGTAGAATTTAGGGCGTCCTATTACGTCCGCGTGCTTCTTGAATTAGAGAAAAAATGTCTGCCTGACAGTCGATATAGCTGTACAGTGTCAGCCAGTTTTGCACAGATCTGAAAGTTGTTCAGATTGGATAAAAAAACAACGTACATAGTATCAAAGAGGGAGGGAATGAGGTCAATTCAACTTCTGAAGAACATTTTATGATACTGTCACGAACGGCCATCTCGAGTAAGTTGTCTACGAGATAGCCACTAATTGGAGGAAGCCGAAGGACACTGACTGTTAAATTAAAACGTACTTGAAATCCGAATTGGGACCATAGGTCCCGTTCACACGAATTATTCTTCAGGTAAATTCAAGCCCTCCTCCCGAGGTGGTGGAGATTCTTTAAGCCACAGATTAGATAGAGGTGAACTGCACTTATATTTGTAACCACAGAGTACTATTTCTGCCAGTTATAAATACCTTCCACTACCGGGAATTGAACCCGGACCTCCAAGTATGACCGGCACACTGCGGAGGTAACTGCCCTAGTGTAATGACTTGTACGAAGTAGAGAGGTCTTGAATGCTAGTTTTCAGTTGTATTATTCCACAAAATGTTTTCTGTAACAATGATGAGCACTAAGTATTGTGAGCAGCTGACCTTGGAGGAGTAGAGCAGCACTGTACTGTGCCGTACAGTTATCATGTTTGCACCAACAATATTAATACTTGTAATTGTAATGTAACTTTAAATTGATTTTAATTCTGAATTTAATTTTATACATCAACGTTTCCTGAGCACGTCAGGGACATTTTCAACGGGAGATAAATCGGATATTTCTGCAGGCCAGGAAATTAGTGATATATGAAAACTAGTGATGCCTAGAAATTATAAAAGATATCTCGACTAAAAATGGCGGATCGTTTTGTATTACGGTGATACCCACTGTAACCCTGTTGCTTCAGTTTGCCTCATGTGAATGCACTTTTCCAGCGACATCCATCCATCCATCCATCCATCCATCCATCCATCCATCCATCCATCCATCCATCCATCCATCCATCCATCCATCCATCCATCCATCCATCCATCTTATGCTTGAGAAAGTATTATCTTCACTACAGAACCTTTAAGAAATATGCATGCAAAACATGCGGAATATAACTGCTTGCAGTTTCGTCTCCACTCTGCTTCATCGTCTATCTGAGTGACAATCGACTGACCAGCGCAGGCTGCTAATTCATCGTAAATACTCCCACAAAAATGTAAGCAGTCTAATGAGCATGACATGTTATCAATAATAGGTGAGACATATTCCACCGCGTACAAGGATGTGTCAGAAGTGGATGTTTTCACGTCCAAATGTAAAACTTTTCCTCAAATCTTTGATAGTCCAGAGCACATAAATTTTGTAACTTGCACCATACTTTATTTACGAAGCGCCTCCTCCACTTGCAATGCTGCATAATACAACTATTTCTCATAACGATTGTTGGAGTAACTATGAATTAATAATAAATTAAATGGCCACAACTACCGTTGTCTATTGGAGGACTGAACTAGGGCAATGCAGTAGGATAATAGAGCAATATTACAATATGGATTGCATTGGCTACATCGAGAGAAGAACAGTCCAATTCAGCGGTACCTCAACACATGAAGTCAAGTGCTGAAGCAGGTGATTATCATTGATACCGTCACGTTAATCCGCAGAACCATTGCGAGTGTGGCTCGACTGCTATTAGCAGATTTGCGCACATACTTCATGAACAGAAACCAGCAATCCAAGTCCAGCCAAACACAAACATCTCTTCCCTTAATTCCATGAATTGCTCGCTTCCGTTTTTTTCCAATTAGTAGTTCTGTGTTACTGTGGTATCCGTAGTCGTACAGGAATAGCTGATTTTTTGATTCGTTACCCCCAACTAAGGAGCGCGTTCGAGGTTATTATCACTTCTATTTTTCTTCTCCTCTTCATCCTCTGATTGTGTTCCTTTCCAAGTTGTTCACTCCATCCTCTAATTAATTGGGTGTCTTTACAGAAAATTTGTGTTTGTGCATTAAGGTTCCGAATCGTATTCTGTCTTGAATTTTTCTTCATTAATATCAGTTTCATTTTGGTCTTCACTATCACTTCACTTCACGCCAATCATTGTGATTTCTTATTGATAAGGCTAAGTTTAACATTTTCTTTGTGAGCCTGTTTATGCATTCTATATAAAGTGACCATACAATTGTAATCGCTGTTTACTAACGATATATGTGAATTGTTTCTGTAACTTGCTAGATTTCGCGTGATTTCTTTTTCATCCAAATTCAATTTTCGCATTTTGCTCCTAAGATTTTTCTTTTTATTCCATTATGTTTATTCGAGATTTTCTACCAATTATAACAGTTTCGGATGCATAAGATGCATCTGTTTTAACTACTGTGTTATAATGTCGCACTTTTGCCTTTTTAAATAGTTCCTTGAAGTTTTTCTGTTCTGTCTATGTTAATTTGCTGATTTAACCCTGCTGGTTCAATAAGTTCACCTACATACCTAAATTTGTCTACTTGAGCTATAGTTACATATTTGGTGATTAAAGGTTGACTGTTGAAACCTAATCTAGTCCCTTCCATGTACTTTGCCTTTTTTTAAAGAAATTTGGAGTCCTGTTTTGCTTCTTATTTTACGGAGTATTTCTACAGGCTGGATTGCTTCTTATCTGTTGTCGGATAGGGTAGTAATTCCATCAGCAAATGTCAGGCAATTAAAACGAGTTTTGTTTCGGAGACATTTACCAATATTTATAACTTTAGTTTCATTTTCCCATATTATAATCACTTTTCTCCAAAACTCAGTTAAACAGTCTGTGAGATAATCCATCTCCTTCTCGAACTCCTGCTTTGATTTCACATGGATCGGGAATAATAATAATAATGTAACTTGTCGGGAGTAGTAAAAAAACACAAGAGTTGTATAGTAAAATTTTTAGACTGAGATTTACTGTAATACACACTAATTGCTTGCACACTACACAGACACACCAGGACCACACGTTACACTACACTACACAGTACAAACTATTACATCAGGTTGTGCTCAAACCTTTTTAGTTACACTAGTTGTTTCCTCTATCGCTTAAAAACTAAGACAATCATATTATACACTCTTTCACTACTCTCACAGTTTCACAGTTAATCTTGCTGTACACTATCACAGCCACTTAGTTCACAAAAGAGTCTCAAAATCCTGTACGTTGTACACTGTCCGTATACTCACAACAGAATTAGTACACTTTCCTTACCGAACTCTCTCACACTGCACTAGAGGCACACACACGTTTGCTCACAGCAGCTGGACTCGCGAGATTCAACTCCTCGACGACAGATAGAACAGAGCGAACATTCATTTCACGGAAAGAACTACACTAGTTGCAATGAATTCTGAACACAAACAGAACCAAAAATGCCCACCCTGCCCACCTTAAATAGAGTAGCCACCTCTTCCATATATTTCGCGAGTTGAGAAGTCTCCAGAGTCCTCTTAATTCCGAATGATCTTGGTTCATATTCTAGTCGTTTCCCCCACCTAGTGGGATAACGAATGGGTGACAGAGTGGGCTGGCCTTGCTCACCTGCTCGTTCCTGAGTGGTTGCTGTGGCGAGCGGACTGGGCTCTAACACGGTGAGGTCACTAACGGCTGTGGCCAGGCTAACTTGCTCCTCCCAAAGTGGCGGACACTGTCGCAATATTGATAATAATTAGTAGTAAATACTTCAGTGCCGGAAATATTTCCAATAGCTGCAATTTACAGTAGACTGAGCGGTATAATGACTCACTAATAGCTTCATTTTGCGAATAGAACACCATCACATAGGAATTTACACAAAATTTACTATATATTGCAGACTCTTCTTGAAACAGCTTACTGTATTTGGTGAGAGGTTCTAAGAAAGTCGATTCTAATGATCAGTTCCCCAATTTACGAATGAATTTTTTCCATATGGTTTTTTCTGCGATCTACCTTTCATTCGAGCGAATTATGGGTCCTACTTGTGTAACAGAGCTTTGGGTTTCTCTGATCTACCTTTCAATTCACGCGAATTATCCGTCTTTCTTGCGTAACAGGGCTTACGATTTCTGCATTCTACCTTTTACCGTACTTCACGCGAATTTAATGATCCTGCTTGTGTAACAGATCTTCGGGTTTCTGCATTTTACCCTTTATTCACGCTAGTGACAAGACCTGTACATATAACAGAGCTTTATGTAATATAATATAATATAATATAATATAATATAATATAATATAATATAATATAATATAATATAATATAATATAATATAATATAATATAATATAATAAGCTAATATAATGTTCAACTCTCGCCAAGCTGACAAATTTTTATGGACAAAACTTGAATAAAGTGAGCGCATGGTATTTTATAAGTTCCTCGGAGATGAACTTTTATCAGAAACGATTGAAGCTATGGATATAATGTTTGTCGTCCGTATACAAAGGATTTGTGTCTACAGTTCACGTGAGTTGAATTATGTTTTGATAATATCATGAAACACTGAGTGACATCCAAGCTGGGATCAACAGCAAGGATAGCACAGTGCTAAGTGACGATTTTCGTGCGAGAGTTACAAATAGAACTGAAGAATATGACAAGATGATGAGTAAATGTTGGGAAGATATTAAAGCTAATATGAATGAAAGTCACTTACTGGAATTATGTACTATTATGGGTATAGCAGTTACGAATGCATTCCCAGGCAAAAGGCTATACCACTTGGGTTGGGTAGAGACCCAGGTCCATAAGTCTATCACATGATAACCGACTTCCAATTCAAGAAACTTGATAGGATTGTGTGGGTGTGCCGGGGATTTTTCGACGATGCAGACAACTATCTGATATGTAGGCCTAGGATGGAGAAAGTGACATCTGTCTGCAGACTAATCAGGGTAGAAAATCTCCAGGACGAGGAAATTAGAAGAACATTAATATGAGTAGTGAACAGTTCCAAACAATAGGCAAAGAAGATTCAGGATTTAGAAAAGAGAATATGTTTGAATTAGTGTTTTCGACCGACAAAGAAGCCTTCATATTCAACAACAAGGTTGACACTCCCTGGGAGAAAGATACATTTCCAGTTCAATGTGATGCCTTTGATGATCCTGACAATGTTATCAGGAACACTGAAGGTTAGAGTCACTCACATATAGTACTACAACATACTTGTTAAATAACACTCACTAACAACGAAATAATGATATATTTTGTTCTACAAGGTTCTATCAAATCACTTCAAGTCTTGCAAATAGCAAGTGCATTTTTGTTCAAGTTGCCTAAACTTGTCAATGAATGGAAACTGCTGATATTATGAACGAGTGAGACAAATTATGACTGTAGTTGGCCTCAATTGTCATATTAATAACTGTGAAAACATATCTGTACTTAGACTAAGCTGCTGATCGCCCCTTACCTCAGCGATTACGTTTGCAACCAGTTTCCCAGATCCCTTCGTGGTTGTATGATCGGCGTGAGAAAAGTGCTGTCGGCAATGACATTGTTCAGTAGAGTGGGGAAGGGAATTAGGGGCTGAGGGGAATTCTGTGGCAATGAATCTGTCAAGCGAAAGTGGAGGGGAAGGGATTTAGGAAAGAACAGCACGTTCCTGACGTTCCGATTCCAAGAAAACCAGAAGCTCCTAACCTATGATAACAATAGACAGATACGTAAATCAACCAGCTTGTAGGTAGGAGGTGTAGGAGGTGTAGGAGTAGCGTGCCTGCCTATTACCCGAAGGCCCCAGCTTCGATCCCCGGCCAGGATAGGGATTTTTACCTGGATATGAAGGCTGGTTCGAGATCCACTTAGCCTATGTGATTACAATTGAGGAGCTATCTGACTATGAAATAGCGGCTCCCGTGTAGAACGCAAAGAATATCGGCCGAGTGGATTCAACGTCCGGGCAGAGCAGCGGTCGCTTGGTAAGCCATAGCCCTTCGGGGGAGTTGCACCATGGGGTTTGGTTTGGTTTAAAACTACCAGCCATTTGCTTAGTTTAAATGACGGTTCTGTGGTGAAAGCAACGGGAAGTTCACTGGCGTAAGAAAATATGCGAACACCATGAAATAAGGAACCTAGAATACGGAAATTTTGGAAATATATTTGTGAAGGCAACATATTTAATTTATTCAAGGTACAAGACTGCAGATAAATATCCGCGCGAGAAAAGCCTTCCCAAATATGCAATGCGGGTCCATTATTAACCGGTGTAATCTCCTGGTTGTTGAATGCAGACATGCAAACGTGTCATTCAGGTGCCCGATGCCAGCTTGTGGGATACAGTTCCAAGCCTGTTGCAGTTGGTCTGTCAGTGCAGGGACGGTTAATGCCGGTTGTGGATGACGCTGGAGTTGTTGACCAATGCTATCCTATACGTGCTCGACTGGGGACAGATAGGGGGATCGAGCAAGCCAACGCAACATGTCGACACTCTGTAGAGCACGTTGGGTTACAAGAGCGGCATGGGGGCGTGCATTATACTGTTGGAAAACACCCCCGGAAATGCTGTTCATGAATTCCAGCACGGAAGGTCGAATCACAAGACGATCGTACACATTTTCAGTGAAGGTGTGTGGGATAACAACGTGAGTGCTCCTGCTGACATTGTAAATTGCTCCCCAGACAAGAACTCCCGGTGTAGGTGGAATGAAGGTGCTCACCTGGCCTCCTTCTAACCAACACACGACCATCACTGGCACCTAAGGAGAACTTGCTTTTATCGGAAAACACAACGGACCTCCACTCCATCCTCCAATGATCTCTCGCTTGACATCGCTTAAGTCGCTGACTGCGGTGAAATGCACGCCGCGGGCGTCCGGCTTGGAGCTGTCCTTCAAGTAACCGATTTCGAACAGTTCGTTGCGTCACTGTGGTGACAAATTACGTTCGAATTGCTGCTACAGACGATGTCGGCTGCGCCACAGCCATATGCCGAATATGGCGGTCCTCCCTCTTGGTGGTGCCACCGGGACGTTCGGAGCCCGGTCTTCTTGCGAGCGTACCTTCCCGTGACCACTGCTGCCAGCATGCATGCACAGTGGAGACATTACAGCCAAGTCGTTCTGCAATAGCGCGGAAGGTCAATCTTTTTTTTGCTAGGGGCTTTACGTCGCGCCGACACAGATAGGTCTTATGGCGACGATGGGAGAGGAAAGGCCTAGGAGTTGTAAGGAAGCGGCCGTGGCCTTAATTAAGGTACAGCCCCAGCATTCGCCTGGTGTGAAAATGGGAAACCACGGGAAACCATTTTCAGGGCTGCCGATAGTGGGATTCGAACCTACTATCTCCCGGATGCAAGCTCACAGCCGCGCGCCTCTACGCGCACGGCCAACGCGCCCGGTGAAGGTCAATCTACCCTAACGTAGTCCCTAATACACAGCCTCATTGAACCGCAGTGAGCTGTTGATACTGGGGCCTCTTCGTCGTCCTAAAGGTATTCTTCACCCACTCGCAGTCACTCCGTCCAAGCTCACAATTCCTTCCATGGAATTGCTTTATGTACTCATGTTGTAGTTGTTGGGTAGTTATGTTCTTAACTTTACTATCAATCAATCAATCAATCAATCAATCAATCAATCAATCAATCAATCAATCAATCAATCAATCAATCAATCAATCAATCAATCAATCAATCAATCAATCTATCTATCTATCAATCAATCAATCAATCAATCAATCAATCAATCAATCCTGATCTGCGTTTCGGGCAGTCTCCTGGGTGGCAGATTCTGGTACACTCTACACCAAAACCAGAACTATAAGTACATGATTGTAAACTCTACAGATCCCTCAAAACTATAAGTAGATGAAGGTATATTCCACACCTCTCTCAATACTATACGTAGATAATGATATAATCCACACCTCTCTCAGTACAATAAGTAGATGATATAAAAAAACTACACTTCTCGCAGTACTACAAATATCTGATAGTACACTCTGCACACACCTCTCTCAATACTATGAGTATCTGATGGTACACTCTACACATCTCTCACTACTGTAAATAGCTGATGGTAACCTGCAAACCTCTCTCACTACCGGTTTTAAGTAGCTGATGATACACTCCATATCTCTCTAAGTACAATAAGTAGCCAATGGTACACTCCATATCTGTCTCAATACTATGAGTAGCTGACGGTGCACTGCACACCTCTCTCGGTACTATAAGTAGATCATGGAACACTCTACACCTTTCTCAATACTATGAGTAGCTGATCTCATCCACCTCTTACAATACCATAAGTAGCTGATGGTACACTCCTCAGCTCTCTGAGTACTGTAAGTAGCTGATGGTACACTCCACACCTCTCAATACTATAAGTAGCGGATGGTACACTCCACACACCTCCCTCAATACCATGAGTAGATGATGGCTCACTCCACGTCTGTCTCAGTATTTTAAGTAGATGATGGTACACTCCACACCACTCAATACTATAAGTAGCGGATGGTACACTCCACACACCTCTCAGTACTATAAGTAGATGACGGAGAATGCTACACCTCCCTCAATACCATGAGTAGATGTTGGCCCACTCCACGCATGTCTCAGTATTTTAAGTAGATGATGGTACACTCCACACCCCTCAATACTATAAGTAGCGGATGGTACCCTCCACACCACTCTCAGTACTATGAGTAGCTGATGGTACACTCTACACCTCTCAATACTATAAGTAGCGGATAGTACACTCCACACACCTCTCAGTACTATAAGTAGATGATGGAAAATGCTACACCTCCCTCAATACCATAAGTAGATGATGGCCCACTCCACGCCTCTCTCAGTATTTTAAGTAGATGATGGTACACTCCACACATCTCTCAATGCTGTGAGTAGATGATGGCACACTCTACACCTCGCCCAGTACTAAGTAGATGATGGAACACTTTACACCTCTCTCAATACTATGAGTAGATGATGGGACACTGCACACCTCTCTAAATACTATCCAATGATGGTACACGCTACACATCTCTCAGTACTAGAAGTAACTGATGGTACTGTATACTTTACACCACTCACTACTGTACAATAAGTAGATGGTGGTACACTCTACCCTCTCTCAATACTATGAGTAGCTAATGGCACAATCTAAAAGTCTCTCAGTACATTAAGTAGCCGATGGTATGCTCTACAAATATCTCAGTGAAATGAGTAGGTAATAGTGCACTTTGAACCTACATCAGCACTCAATATAGCTTGTGGCACACAATAGCCTCTCTATACTATAAATAGCTGATGGTTCACTCTACACCTATCTCAATACTATAAGTAGCCGATGGTACAATCTACACCTCTCTAAATACTAATAGTAGTCGATGGTACACTTTACACCACTCCCAGAACTATAAGTAGATGGTGGTACACTTTACAAATCTCTCAACATTATAAGTAGATGATGGTACATTCCACACCTCTCTCAATACTATATGTAGATGATTGCACAATCCACACCTCTCTGAGTACTGTAAGTAGATAATGGTACATTCCACACTTCTCGCAATACTATAATTGGTTGATGGTACACTCCACACCCCTATGAATACTATAACTAGATGATGGTACACCCTACACCTCTCTCAATACTATAAGTAGTTGATGGTACACTCTACACCTCTCTCAATACTATAAGTAGATGATGGTACACTCTACACCTGTCTCAATACTGTGAGTAGATGATGGTACACACCACACCTTAGTCAGTACTAAGTAGATGATGGAACACTCTACACCAATCTCAATACTATGAGTAGATGATGTCTACACTCCACACCTCTCTCAATACTATAATAAGATGATGGAACTGTATATACATCCCTCAGTAATATAAGTAGCTGATGGTACACTTTATACAACTCTAAATACAATAAGTAGCTGGAGGTACAATCTAAAATTTCAGTACTTTAAATAGCTGTTGGTATACTCTAACAATCTCCCAGAGCTATAAGTAGCCAATAGTACACTCTAAACCTATCTACACACTCTACAATATGTAGCTGCTGGTACACGATATGCTTATCTCAATACTCTAAATAGCTGATGGTACAATCCACACCTCTCGCAATATTCTATGTAGTTGATTGCACAGTCTACACCTCTCTCAGTACTATAAGGACCTGATGGTACACTCTACACCTCTCTCAATACTATAAGTAGCTGATAGTACACTCTACACCTCTCTAAATTCTATAAGTAGCTGATGGTACACTCTGTGCCTCTCTCAGTGCTATAAGTAGCTGATGGTACACAATCCACCTTTCTCAGTATGATGATAATGATGATTTCGTATGGCTATTTCTAGCCGTGTGTAGCCCTTGTAAGGCAGACCCTCCGATGAGGGTGGGCGGCATCTGGCATATCTAGGTAACTGCATGTTATTGTGGTGGAGGATAGAGTTATGTGTGGTGTGTGAGAGTTGCTGAGATGTTGGGGACAGCACAAACACCCAGCCCCCGAGCCACTGGAATTAACCAATGAAGGTTAAAATCCCCGACCCGGCCGGGAATCGAACCCGGGACCCTCTGAACCGAAGGCCAGTACGCTGACCATTCAGCCAACGAGTCGGACTTCTCAGTATTATGAGTAGCTGATGGTACACTCTGCACCTTTCGCGATACTCTAAATAACTGATGGTACACTCCACACCTCTTGCAGTAGACTAATATAAGTAGCTGATAGTACCCTCTACACCACTCTCAGTACTGTAAGTACCTGATGGTAACTCTGTACCTCTCTCAATATTCTAAGTATCTGATAGTACACTCTACACCACTTTCAATATTATAAGTTGTTCATGGTACACTTTGCACCTCTCTCAGTACTACTAGTAGCTGATGGTACACTTTACGTCTCTCTCAGTACTGTAAGTAGGTGTTGCTACACTCTTCACCTCTCTCAATACTCTAAGTAAATGCAGGTACACTCTAGCCCTCTCTCGATACTATACAGTAAGTATCAGATGGTACACTCTACTGCGCTCTCTATATTATAAGTAGCTAATGGTACACTCTACACCTTATTCAGTATTGTAAATAGCTGATGGTACACTCTCCATCCTTCTCAGCATCATATGTAGCACTTTGCTGATTATGAACTCACCACATTTCTCAGTGCTATATTTTTAAGTCGTCGTCTCTTTACAATTTAGTGATTATTAGCTTTTACCTCAAATAGGTTCATTAACACGAAGCTTGATATAATTTACTTGCTCACATTCGATATTTGACAACCTCCAGGTTTGCAAATGAATCTATTATAAGCTGAAGTGTTGTGATTTTCTAAGCACGTCTTCACATCTTTCTGCTGAGAGGTGACGCGTTGCAGTGAACTGTAATAACGTTTAGAAGTGCCGCTGTACAGGAAATGTGGCAAGCAGAATTTCCTCCCTACCACCACCTCCCAACTCTCCCATCCCTGTTCTTCACTTTCAGAGTCATATTACTATTAACCCTTATCATTTTCTCTCTTCACGTCGTGTCACTTGTTGTGTCGTCAGTAGATAATGGTATAGCAGATGTAGAAAAACGTCATTAGAGTACATTCATACATTTTCTTTGTAGCGAATTTGATCTCTTTACATTGCTTCTAGCGTTTCAACTACCTCTGATTCTACGTTTATAATCTGAGTCCTTTAAGCGCACCTCGATACTCCTGTTCTTTAAAGTATATCTCATTAGCCTTTTAACTAACTCCTTTGGTCTATTTTCATTACATGGTATTACGTCAGCTACGTGTACACGCATCAACCCATCCCATAACGTACTTATTTCAAATGTGATTCTTTCACTCTTGGTTATGTTTCATTTCCTGCTATATACTCATTTCTTTTCGCCCAATAACCCTCAATTCTGAAGAATACATTCTCTATCAAATTAGTTTTATTTCTCTTACAGGAAATTTGGAATGATCTTGAGAACGTGGGGATAAGTTAATTAGAACATGGAAGTGACACAAGAACCAGTGGAATATATTTAATTCGACGGTGGAAAGGACTAAGTCTTCTTCTTCTGCTTCTACTTCTTGCATCACATCCTCATTGGATGTCGGCTGTCATCAGGGCGATCTGGTTCTTGTTCTGAGCAACTCGGAAAAGAGTGGGGTGCTGATCCCGAACCATTCTCGTAGATTGCGTAGCCAAGATATTCTACTTCTTCCCCTACTTGAAGATAAGTTGATGGAGTGTATATTTATCATTTCGAATCACATGTCCAAAGTGCTCAAGTTTCTTCTTTTTGATGTTGTCCATGACCTCTAGCTCTTTGTTCAGGCCTTGGAGTACTTTAATTTTACCCGAGACATTTTGAGTATTCGTCGGTAGCACAACATCTCGAAAGGTCGAAGCTTGTTGGTGGTATTCTGTGCTAGGTTCCAAGTCTCCGCACCATGAAATAGGACAGAAAATACATAAGTCCGAAGTAAATGGAGACGGAGATTGAACTTACAGTCCTTGTTACAGAGAAGTTTGCTCATTCTGTTGAATGCAGTCCATGCCTGTTCATTCCAGGACCTAATTTCAACGGCATTGCTCCAGCTGTACCTACGTATATAAGTATTTATTTTATACTCTTATTCCTTTCAGCGTTCATTTTGCAAAACCTCTATGAATTTACTGTGCATTTGCGCAACTCCCAACCCCGATCAGTTGTAGACCTCTTATCTCTATGTTATTAACTTTTCAGGAACTACATTTCGAATACCGACTGTTATCCTGAGAAATTTCCCACGCTTTGTGAACCTCAGTTCTGTTTGCCGAAACATCTTACAATACATTTCCTCACATTATCTATATTCTACAACATACAAAAGTTAAATTTCGAATGTTGGAAATATCATAGCTGCTCACAAAGAGACTGCCGTCATATTCATCGACAGCTCACTCGGCACGTATAATTACTCGTAATATTTCTTCTTCATTGAGAGAATTACTTTTTTTTCTTACTTCCTCTAACCTAACACTATTCACTACTTTACTCTACTCTACATGTGCAGACGTACCGAATCAACACTTTAGCTTGAGATAGGTCAGGCCTATCTCGCCCTCTTCCAACTCTACTGTACGTCAGCAGCCAAAAACAAACAAACTAACAAAACCAAACTAAAATAAAACCAAAATAAAATAAAACGGGCAGACAAACAACCAACAACCTCATTAGAAGGTATACAGTACGGCTTACATATCAATGAATTGAATCTACTAATTAGAAATATACAATACCTAAGGAACAAAGAAACAAAACTGAACAAATATTAAAAAACGAATGGTAATACTAAACTTGAGCGAATTACTTGACCTCGGCATTGCAGTACTTGAGATTTGTCACATATATTCTTAAATATTGTTCAATCTGTGTCAATGAATAACACCAACTCCGGCTCCGGGCATAATTCAAAATCAGAAAGACAGATGTCGCCAGAGGGTATCTTACATATACGAAACATACCGAGACGTTCATAGGCCAAATGGCACAGGCGGTAAAGAACGTGCGTAGTAAGTAGGAGTTTATGAACTCACCTTTTGTCTCTCTCTCTCCATCTCTTACGTTTCACGGCCTAGTCCTAACGTAACTCATCCTCCTCCATTTCCCTCACAAGACGTCACCATACAGGCAGCTTCATTCAACGAATTCGTTCCTAACTTACATGGGAAGGGTCTAACATGTACCTCCGCTATTTTGGTAACATTATGCAGTGACGTTATATATTGAAAATAAAGAGGCACCTGTTTCGGCGTTTTGCTAGACACTCCCTAGTTTTTGAAAAAATCGAGGTTGAAATTGATGACAGAATATCATATTTTCAATGCTATACATCGATAGAACGCCTATAGCATATTTTAGTACCTATAACCTCATGGAATACAGGTATACGATACTTCTGACATATCAATATCCATTAGACATGGACTGCATAATTTCGATAAAATCATCTCATGAGGAAATCCCGAAGAGGCGTATCACAAAAATATTAACATTACATGAAGATTGTTAATAACATCTTCCGATGTTTTACATGCCAAAAAGGCAATCAAAATTACTCTAATTATCAGAATATTATCAGATTCACCGAAAAAAGTGAGCGAAAACAAAAAGAAACAGCCAGCGGTTTGGTAGTCCAACGCCGACCTCGCTCTGGTGCAGCATGGAAATACAAACAGGTAAATAACTCGAATAGTATTAAGTTTGTTCTTCATATTTTACAAATAAAACAAGTTATAGATGATATCTGTATGCATAGCATTGAAAATACAATTTTCCGTCATCAGTTTAAAAAACTAAAGAGTATCTACAAAACGCCGAAATACATGTCTCCTTATTCTCAATATAGAACGTCCCTGCAAAATTTTAACAAATCGGTGAGGCACATGTCAGGCCCTCCCCTTGTTAGCCTATATTTCCTCATTCTGAGAACCCTCCTGCCATTGTTCCAACCTGGTGCACCAACAGTTCACATATTACTGCAAATACAAATCACATCCACATCGATTTACTTTTAAAGCAATTCACAATTAGAATTAAACTTGGGCTAAAACTATTTACAGCTGAACAGAAATCGAACATTCCTCCTCAATGACAGGCAAATATGGCTCATTGGCCTAGTTATACAGAAACTATTTTCTTGCTTCTTGACAGATTATTTCAGTATCTGCTTCAGTATTTGTGAATGATGAAAAGCTTATGCATAGAATAAGCAAAGTAACGTCTGTCCGTCTCTGTGGTGTAGTGGTTAGTGTGAGTAGCTGTCACCCCCGAACGTACGGGTTCGATTCCCGGCTCTGCCACGAAATTTGAAAAGTGGTACGACGGCTGGAACGGCAAGTTATTAGAGGAGGTTTCGACTCCCACTTCAGCCATCCACGAAGTGGTTTTTCTTGGTTTCTTAATTTTCCTAACTTTAGGCCACGGCCGCTTCCTTCCCTCTTCCTTGTCCATCCCTTCCAATTTTCCCATCCCCCCCACAAAGCCCCTGTTCGGCACGGAAGGTGAGGCCACCTGGGTGTGGTACTGGCCCTCCTTCCTAATTGTAATCCCCGGCTCGAAGTTTCACGCTCCACGACACCGTCCTTGATGCTGTAGAGGTGGGCTCCGTTGCTGACTCCGAGGGGCAAACCAACCCTGGACGGTAAACTGATGAAGATTGAAAATCATATATGTTTCGGGATTGGCAAACATTGCCAGAGTTCTTCATAACCGTAGTTCAAGAATGGAAAAATTTGTTTCCAAATAGTTCATTTCAGGTGATGACTAGTTTTAATTATGTGGATTCCTCGATCCGTCGGCTCATTTTATTCACAGCAGTTCTTACAGAGATACTGGTATGGAGATGAAGAGTTGCTTTCACCACTGGTAAGCTAAGCAACCATGGCAGTAGTTTTACTTGACATTAAATATATTACTTTTCTTACAATTTGCTTCACGTCATTGCGACACAGATAGTTTTTAAGGCGACGATGGGATAGGAAACTACACGGACTGGGAAGGAAGGGACCTTGGCCTTTAATGACGTACACAACTTTCCGGGTGTGAAAATAGGAAACCACGGAAAACCATCTTCATGGCTGTCAACAGTGGGGTTCGAACCCACTATCTCCCGAATGCATGCTGATAGCTACGTTATCCGAACTTCGCAGCTTCTTCCCTGGTGATCATAGCCAAGAGGGCTTCTCGTTGTCTTGGAATCCGAACCTCAAAGCGTGATTTCCATATTATAAACCCCCACATGCTCTGTGATATGAACCAAGTTCATCTTGGTGAGAATTACTCGGAATTCAACTGAAATTGCAAGGATTGGCTATGACGAATGAGGAGTGCCGTTTTGTCTTAAGTTCCCCGCCTGCAAATCATTATTGGTGATCTTTCTTTATTCGTGTCAGAAGTATCAACTTTACTTACAGATGTTTAACAAAAAGCAACAAGATATCTACATTCCTACTATACAAATATACAAGTCTATTATACAATCACAGATAGAGCAACAATATTCGAGAGCTAGATGATGCTTGACCAGTATTGGGCGACGTCAATAGCGTTGGGGGAGGCTGCAATCAAGTCTTTCATAGTGCACATTGAAGAACATAAAACACACTGGCATAGATGTTGGATCGTCTGCTGCTCTTCGCAATCACAAAGTGATGAATCACTTGAGAAGCCCCACTTCCGCAAATTTACTTTTGTTCTGCCCGCTTCCGTACGGAGTCTGTTAAGGGCTTTCCATACTGTCCACTTCTCCTGGTGTCCACATGGAAGACTTTCCTTCGGCTCTATCCAGTTGGAATTCTCTGCTTGCCCCTCAAGGTTAACTGATGTGCGGAGAAAACTTTTTCTAGATTTTAACCTCTGTATGGCTGGGTGGTTCCCATAGAGAGGATGTGCTTCTGAAGAAGATGACTGGAGCCTTTCTTTGTTAGCTGCTACCTCCCTACGAATCTCACCGTGAGCAATACCAGCTAAAAGTTGGACCTTCTCAATGGGTGTAGGTTTCAAGCATCCAGTAATGATCCTGCAGCTTTCGTTTAAAGCGATGTCGACCTGCTTCGTATGAGCTGACCTGTACCAAACCGGGGAGGCATATTCTCCTGCAGAATAGCATAGAGCCAGAGCTGATATTCTAATTGTTTGTGGTTGTGTCCCCAACTTGTTCCTGATAACTTTCGTAGAATGTTGTTTCTGGCAGCGATCTTTTGTTTCAGGTTTTGGCAATGTTCCTTATTTGTTAATGTGCGATCCAGCATAACTCTCAGGTACTTTGGTGTAAAGCAGTGTTTCAGTGAGTTCCCCTTCCATAGTACTTTGAGTTTCTGAGAGGCCTGTGCATGACGCAGACGGAACGCACAAATTTGAGTCTTAGCTGGATTTGGTTTGAGTTGGTTTTTCTCATAATAGGTACCTAGCTCTTTCTAATGCAGCAGTTAAAGAGATCTCTGCTTCATCAAAGGTATCAGTTTCAGTAGTAAGTGCAAGGTCATCGGCATAGATAAAGCTCTTAGTATTTTCTGGTAATGGCTGGTCATTCGTGTAGATGTTGAAAAGAATAGGAGCCAGTACACTGCCTTGAGATAGTCCATTCCATGGATTCTTTTGATGATAAAGACTAATGGCTAAGCAACTTATGGCCTATGCTTGTAGGAACATAACTCAATTCAAAGACACCTCAAAAATGTGTTGCAATTTTTTAGCGATCATTCATCCATTATTTTCTTCTCGGATCCGGGTCAATCATATAGAATGTGCCCCAGCTGCTTTCTGCTAATATTCAGGCAGGCTGTTTTACCCGAGACACATCAGTAACCCCATCTATCGGAGATGAGGGGACAAATCACATTGCACCAATTGTCAGTTGATCAGTTTGATGAGCTTTCGTTATTGTAGCCCTTCACATTTAGTTTTCTTCCGACTCTGGGATATTAGAGCATCTAATGTAAAGTCAGTCCTCACGATTCTTTTCTCATTTTTATAATCATCTTAACAGTTTTCCTTGTCGATACAGGCCGATGACCACGCGGCTTTTCAGCTTAAGACAATCATGACAAAAACCATCGTCAGTTAACATTATTAAACAATATTACAATGTCAACAATGCTTGGCGTTGATATGGACAAAGTAAAAAGGTCTAAATTCGTTATTGTATTATAATAGTCCGTACGGTAAAACTGTATAACACATACATGAGTTCAGCTTGTAGTTTCTATAACTTTTGTTACGATGTGTAATACTTTTCGTTAAGACCAATAACATAGGTATTTGAAAAATTAAATTTTAGTCATCTTCCCCTAAACTACCATTTCATCTAGCATGGATAAAAAAGGTTTATATCTCAGACCGTAGTATGTTGCTCGCAGAATTCACATACCGATTTTCATTAAATTCTGTTCACCTATTTTCTTGTATTTCGGTTTTGATATGGATTTAACAACAAAATAGATATTCATGAATACTCTGTTATCATAGCCGGTACGATAAAAAGTATAAGATATAAATGATCGGATATTTAAATCTGTATAACTTTAGTTATGTAGTATTTATTCATAGGGCCATTAATAACATAAATACTTCAGAATTAAATTTTAGGCCTTCCCTTAACTGCCATTTCCCTCAGTGTGAATACAATTATTTACAGCCTAAACTGTAGTGCATCATTCCCTGTCTTTACATACCGATTTTCATTAAATTATCTCCAGCCGCTTTCTCGTAATGCCCGTGTACACATACAGACAGGCGACAGTGATGATGGAAAATTAAAAGGTGGATTTCCTTGTTACTCTGGACACGACCGATACAGAAATACCATTATTTATAAACTCTGAGCAATGTACAGACAAAACTCTTACTTTATATATATAGACATCGGACAATCTAGACTGTTGTGGTTCCTCTCAAAAATCTTATATTATAAAAATAATTATGCATCCTGTTATAGATTTTGCCCCCATATTGGTGTCATAGGAATTGATGGCAATGTTGATTGCCCACAGATGTACCTGTGCTTGTTAGACATGAATGATGTATAAGGTGCTACGGGTGGAACAAATTATATAGGACAGTCTACTGAAACAGTTTTTTTTAATTTTTAATTTGTTTTCTTAAAGGAATAGAGCGAGCGAGTTGGGTACGCAGCTGTGTGTTTGCATTCGAGAGATAGTGGGTTCGAACCCCACCGTCGGCAGTCCTAAAGATGATTTCCCATGATTCCTCATTTTCACACCAGGCAAACACTGCGGCGGTATGGTCACTTTCTTCCCATTCCTAGCCCTTTCCTGTCCCATTGTCTCCATAAGACCGGTCTGCGACTTAAAGTCACTTGTAAAATAATAAAGGAATAAACAATGTCTTAGTTGAGCTCTGACTGAACACACACAACTAATGTAATTTTCCACTCTATTATGATTTGACCGATTTTATTGATCTAATTGACAGAACTAACCAACACACTGTGAGTACCGCGAATTCATAAAAACTGATATTCCATTGATTTTTGGATCATCAATTTATACAATGGTTTGATGCAGCTCTACATGCTACCCTATGCTGTGTTAAATTTGTCATTTCTAACGTAACTATTACATTCTACATCTACACTAATCTGTTTGTCATATTCATGCCTTGCTTTAACCTCACCGTTCTTACCACCTACACTTGACTCTAAAACCATTTGAACAAGTCCTGGGTGTCTTATGGTAGCCAATATTCTACCTTTCTATTTCTTATTCTGCTCAAAATTCTTCAAATTTTTCCCCTCTCCCCAATTTTGATTCAGAAACTCTTCATTCGTTATTCGAATTACCTGTGTCACATTCAGCATTTTCTCCAACACTACATTTCGAGATCTTCTATTATCGTTATTTCTGAGCAATTGACCGTCCATCTTTCACTTCCATATAATACCACGCTACAGACGAATGCCGGCCTTGCTTGTGCTTGTCTGAACTTCTACCATCTTTATTTACTCTACTGCACAGGTAACTGTACGCATACTCTTCCTATAAGGCTTCATTTCCTACTCTAATATTTAATGCTTAACCTGACTTAATTCGACTGCACTCCATTAATTTTGATTTTTGAATTTATTTTCATCTCGCAACTCCTTCATTAAGACTATGTCCATATCATTCAGAAATATCTCTGGATATTCTGCAGAGACCGATAAAATAACAGTATCGTCAGCAAATCTTAGAGCTTTGAATTCATGTCCTTGAATTGTGACTCCCTTTCCAAATTCCTCACTGACTTCCTTTACCACATCTTCTATACAAACAATTGAAATCCTGATGTTTTACAGATTGAAGGTAATCCTTGTTTCTCGTCTCTGATCCCGATCCGCCTCCGAATCTCAAATAGCTTGGTCATACGAACATTAAGGAACGACGTTTCTAGATCTACGGATATCATGAACGTGAGCTTTCACTTCGTAGTTCGATCCTCATACATAGGTGTTAAGTCAGGATTGCTTGACGTGTTTCAGACTCATCTTCTTCCTTCCAACTCAGCTTCAAGTTGAGTTACCGTTCTTCTGTAAATAATACATATCAATCCCATTGATATTTTGACTCATTGATCTGATTCAGAATTTAAATAAGACTTCTTATGATATACCCATCATTCATAAGTCGATAATTCAGAAATTAAGGCACGTTCAGTCCTCCATGGTCACAATCATCGAAAAGCGTCCGTAAAATATAAAGTCTGTTCTCTAGCAAACGCGCAAATTAATTTAGCATGGCCTTTACCCTCTATTAACTGGTATTCCGATAAATCAATCAATCAATCAGTACTGATCTGCATTTAGGGCAGTCGCTCAGGTGGCAGATTCCCTATTTTTGTTTTCCTAGCCTTTTCCTAAATGATTTCAAAGAAATAGGAAATTTATTGAACATCCCTCTTGGTAAGTTATTCCAATCCCTAACTCCCCTTCCTATAAATGAATATTTGCCCCAGTTTGTCCTCTTGAATTCCAACTTTATCTTCATATTGTGATCTTTCCTACTTTTATAAACGCCATTCAAACTTATTCGTCTACTAATGTCATTCCACGCCATCTCTCCGCTGACAGCCCGGAACATACCACTTAGTCGAGCAGCTCTTCTTCTTTCTCTCAATTCTTCCCAACCCAAACATTGCAACATTTTTGTAACGCTACTCTTTTGTCGGAAATCGCCCAGAACAAATCGAGCTGCTTTTCTTTGGATTTTTTCCAGTTCTTGAATCAGGTAATCCTGGTGAGGGTCCCATACACTGGAATCATACTCTAGTTGGGGTCTTACCAGAGAATTATATGCCCTCTCCTTTACATCCTTACTACAACCCCTAAACACCCTCAAAACCATGTGCAGAGATCTGTACCCTTTATTTACAATCCCATTTATGTGATTACCCCAATGAAGATCTTTCCTTATATTAACACCTAGATACTTACAATGATCCCCAAAAGGAACTTTCACCCCATCAACGCAGTAATTAAAACTGAGAGGACTTTTCCTACTTGTAAAACTCACAACCTGACTTTTAACCCCGTTTATCAACATACCATTGCCTGCTGTCCATCTCACAACATTTTCGAGGTCACGTTGCAGTTGCTCACAATCTTGTAACTTATTTATCACTCTATAGAGAATAACATCATCCGCAAAAAGCCTTACCTCCGATTCCACTCCTTTAATCATATCATTTATATATATAAGAAAACATAAAGGTCCGATAATACTGCCTTGAGGAATTCCCCTCTTAATTATTACAGGGTCAGATAAAGCTTCACCTACTCTAATTCTCTGAGATCTATTTTCTAGAAATATAGCAACCCATTCAGTCACTCTTTTGTCTAGTCCAATTGCACTCATTTTTGCCAGTAGGCTCCCATGATCCACCCTATCAAATGCTTTAGACAGGTCAATTGCGATACAGTCCATTTGACCTCCTGAATCCAAGATATCTGCTATATCTTGCTGGAATCCTACAAGTTGAGCTTCAGTGGAATAACCTTTCCTAAAACCGAATTGCCTTCTATCGAACCAGTTATTAATTTCACAAACATGTCTAATATAATCAGAAAGAATGCCTTCCCGAAGCTTACATACAATGCATGTCAAACTTACTGGCCTGTAATTTTCAGCTTTATGTCTATCACCCTTTCCTTTATGCACAGGGTCATACGAGGGTCATACTATATTGTTTTACACTTTACTTTTTATACGTCCGGCTATGGCTCACATTTCACCTTTGAAGGTGGTGACGTGTTACTAGTGTCTTGTTCCACCGTTTGGTAGCAGCACACGCACAGGGATCAACGAATGCACTCGTCATAGCCATTTCATAAAAGCACTGTTAGCGCAGGAGCAGACAACATGGAAAGCAACCGTCAGGGACAGCGCTATACGACTTGGTTCCTATGGAAAGAAGGCGTGACCACTGCATAAATTCAACGGTGCTTGGTGGCAGTCTGTGGAGAACATGCTCCGCCACGGGAAACAGTTTACAACTGGGTGGAAAGTTGGAAAATAGGGCGCACATCGGTGGACAAGGGAAGCAGTTCTGGAGGGAATGTGACAGTGTCAACACCAGCCAACATTGCCCGGGACGAACAGGCCATCCAAGGAAACATGTGCGTCACATTTGCGGAAATGGAGGCAGCCACGGGAATTAGCCGAAACACCCTGCAGCGGATCGTGCACGGCCTCTTACAGTTGGGGAAGGTGTCATCCACGTGGGTGCCTAGACTCGTGTCTGCAGACGAAAAGCAGAGGCGTGTGGACGTGTGCAGAAAACGTTTGAAACACAATGATGAAGATCCAGCGGACTTCATGGATAGGATTGTGACTGGTGACGAGACATAACTCCATTTACATGAGGCCTGTTTTCCAACCTTCCACCGAGTAGTAAACTGTTTTCCGTAACGGTGCATGTTCTCCACAGACTGCCACCAAGCACGATGAATTTCTGCAGTGGTCACGCCTTCTTTCCATAGAAACCAAATCGTATAGCGCAGCCCCTGACGGTTGTTTTCCATGTTGTTCGCTCCTTCACTGACATGGCTATGACGAGTGCATTCGTTGGCCCCTGTGCGTGTGCTGCTACCAAGACAAGACAATAGTTACTCGTGACCACCTTCAAAAGTGAAATGTGAACCATACCCGGACGTACAAAAAACAAAGTGTAAAACAATATAGTACGCCCCCCGTATCTTAATACGGAGTTATAAACATGAAAATCAAATACCGCCAATAGAATATTTCACTATTGGACATAAAGTACTACCAATCCATTATATTTACATGAACAATGCATCCAACAAATATTTTAAATAATGCGTGTAATACATTTTCATTAGAAATAGAACAAATATTCAATTCTATCCCACACGAAGGATCGTATATAGTTGCTTGTTGAGAACATTTATTTTCTAGCCTGAAACCATTCAATATATTACGAATAAGTTACTTTCTTCAGTTGAAATATTCCAATGATCAATTACTACCAATTAACGAGAATGATAAATTGCCTTCTAATAAATGGAAAACTAGACAGAAAACTGTGAAAGTGTGTCATAAGTGGTTTAATTAAGAATACAAAATCGATAGAATCTTATTATCGCACTTCAAGTTTTCAGGCGTGATTAGAAAATGAAGTTAAATGAACATTGCAGAACAGTGTAAACAATTGCTGAGTGTGAGTTACAGCTTTAATTAATATATTTCATAGCATAAGTCAGAAAGTACAACGACAATAAAATCCTACCTGGTACAGTTTAATCTCTATTCACTGCCGTCATGAATATTTATATTTCAAATCAGTAGCTGCTGTTTGCGGGAAGTGGAACACACGTAAAACAATACAGTAAATGAGTTCTCGACACCAGAATGTGATCGTGCACTATGACTACTGGTTTATGAAAGGATTTAAGAAATGAACGGGTGTGATGATATGATGATATGCACAGACAGACAGACAGACAGACAGACAGACAGACAGACAGACAGACAGACAGACAGACAGACAGACAGACAGACAGACAGACAGACAGACAGACAGACAGACAGACAGACAGACAGACAGACAGACAGACAGACAGACAGACAGACAGACAGACCGCACAATTCAACTGCCACGTACATTTCATACATACGAGTATATCTTCATTATAGACTGTTATACCTTTCAGCCTTCAGTCTGCAAGTCTATGAATTTACGAAACGCGGCCACAATTCTCCATTTGTAACTAGCACTTTGGCCCCATTTAGTTCTATATCTCCTATCTTTAAATCATTAGAAACTTAGTGTAACCAACGTCGTACTGTATAGGCTGGGAAATGGGCGCCGTAGGACAAGTGTCGCAGTAGCTCACATGGTAATCGGGCGGTGAGATTTGTGATAGTGGACAGTGCTCGAGGTAGGAGTTTCGAATCTCACGTAAGAAATGTTTAGCAGCCAGTTGCCTGGGATTTGGTAAGGTTTCATATTTGATAGGTTCCAAAGACTGATTTGTTTATTTGACCCTGTAAAAGACCGTATGTATCGTTGAATTGGGTATGGTGCTGGGTTGGGCGAGAATGTGTAGGTGATGGTCTGTGGGCAGTACAGGCTGGGAAGTGGCCGCCATAGTCCAGTGTCACAGTAGCTCACATGGCTAGCGCGTTAGGATGTGTAATAGTTGACAGTGCTCGAGGGTTAGAAGGTTCAAGTCCCAATCAAGTATTTTTTTTAAACCAGTTACCTGGGATGTGTCAAGTTTGTATATTTAATACCGGTATTTTTCACAGACTGATTTGTTTATTTGGCCCTGAAAAGGGCCGTTGGTATGGAGCTGGGTTGATAGAGGCTACGAAACATGTGGCAGGATTTCTGTTCCCCATGTCGTTTAACGGATCACCTGCTCGAACTGCCGATCTCCTTGGTCGATAGAGAGCTGCGCGCGATAGTGTAAGGACCGTTTGGCCCGTTGAAACGGATCGGCATGTCTTGGTAATGAGCTGTCTAAGGTGACAAGGACTGGCTGGCTCCCGTGCATGCACAAGTTGTTTAAATGGCCTCACAGAAAAATATCCAGGGGCATAAGATCGGGCGATCTGGCGGGCCATACGACAAGTCCTCCCCTTCCTATCCATTTATCAGGAGATACGTCGCATGGGGATTGTTCCTGACGACCACCGCTGCGTGCGGTGGAGCTCCGTCATGTTGAAACTACATCCTGCAGTGGTCAAGAAGTGGCACATCTTCCGAAAACGGTGGTAGTTCATCTTGGAGAAATCGCAGATAACTTTGGCTGGTCATAAGGCCGTCAAAATAATGGGGACCGATGAAGTCACCCATGATTCCACACCATACATTCACGCCCAACTGTACCTGAAAAGCTGTCTGTCGCACCCAATGGGGATTATCCACACTCCAGTAATGCATATTATGGAGATTAACGGATCCATTGTAGTGGAATCGTGCTTCGTTCGTAAATAAGAGAATCGCTAGAAAAGCAGGATTAGTGTCCACATGCCGTAGTATCCATTGACAGAACGCCACTCGGGCATCGAAATCGTGACCATGGAGTTCCTGGTGTAAGTGCAGATGGTACGGGTGAAAGGGGTGGGTATTCAGTATCCGCATAAAAGACGCTCCGCTGATGTTCGTCTCCTGCACAATGGCTCGTGTGCTAGTATGACGGTTACGCCAGATAGCGTCAAACACGACCTCTCCTCTGTCAGCAGACGTCACGGGTTGATCTGGAATAGTCCGTGTCCTTCCCAGGGATGCAGTATTCTGCAGGCGTCTTTCCACACTCCGAAATGTCATTCCCGTCGGTTGTCGTCTATCCGGAGAGCGCTCTAGGTACAGGCGTTGTGCCTGTTATGCATTCTATCTAGCTTCTCCATAGATAAGTAACATATCCACATACTCGTCGCTGGAATACATCCAGAGGCAGTGAATAAACTTTGTGTTGTGAATTACTTCGAAGAAGAGGAGTTCGCGCAACTACATACTTACCTGCCACCGCAAGTTGTTATCGTTCCAATGGGACATACCTGTGGTCTACGAAGCTTGAAACATGTACGACGTAGTTAACTTCACACAGATCTACAATCTTTTCATCCTCGTCCAACCCTGTACCATACCCATTGCAACTATGCATTCGGTCTTTTATAGTCCTTGGAAGCTATCAAGTACGCAACCTTACCACATTCCAGGCAACAGGCTGCTAAAAAACTCTTACGTGGGATTCGAACCTCCTATCGAGCACTGTCCATTATCACACATCACCCCGCCCACTTGCTGTGTGAGCTACTGTGTCACTTAGTCTAGAGCCCCCGGTTCCTAGCTCCCAGTCTCCCTGCTGTTCTAAAGTTCATGTTCTGCGTATCTGTACTTGTTTTAAGGGTTCGTTCGAGATGTCCATTATGAATTATGAATTAACTAGCAAGATACCCGTGCTTCGCTACGGTATTATACTGAAATATATAATTGAATGCTTATTGTTTTAGATATATAATCCTCCGAAATTCGCGATCTGACTCGTTTTCTGCGAGAATCCACCAAAATTCCCGATCTGACTCTTCTATAATTTTACGGCACGTTTCCTCCCATTTTTCAATCTTCCTTTTCAGCAATCGATTTCGTACTTCCCGGGTTAGGCTCAGGTATTCCTCCCGGTCAGTTGGGTCCGTAAATCTGTGCCACCTTTTCCTATAATCATTTTTAATATGGATAAAATCCTTCAGGATATCCAGCGGGGTGTCATATTCGGTGCCTTGGCGGCACTGAACCCGCGGCCAGGCTGCATTCTTAGTCATTACCCGTCCAGGAGCCGTTTCCAGCGCGGTCCGCACATTTGACGACGGTCCGGAACATTATTATTATTATTATTATTATTATTATTATTATTATTATTATTATTATTATTATTATTATTATTATTATTATTATTATTATTATTATTATTATTATTATTATTATTATTATTATTATTATTATTATTATTATTATGTGTTGCTGGAATGGCTGATGACAGGGAAAACCGGAGTATCCGGAGAAAAACCTGTCCCGCCTCCGTTTTGTCCAGCACGAATGACACATGGAGCGAACGGGATTTGAACCACGGAACCCAGCTGTGAGCGGCCGGCACGCTTGCGTCTGGGCAACGGAGAATCCTTATAAGTACATTAATAACAGTAAAATCAATTGGTCTCACCTCCTTCTACACCCCACCGCCGTTAAGTTTATTTACCGCCACCTCCCCCCCCCCCCGACGAAAAATTAAAAGAAGGCTTGTTTCTTTATGTTTAAGGGAGATTCCAAACACCAATGTTCACGTCTATTACCTTCAGCTTTGAGATATAAGTATCCCCATAAAAATAATTTACTTTTTGCACTTCATTTCACACTACTCCCCCCCTCACCAAGTGAATTTTCCCGCAAAAAATACTTGTTTCTTTAATAGTAAAGGATCTTCTAAATACCAATTATCACGACTCAAAATTCTTCAGTTTTTGATTTATGTGTCCTCATTAAAGGAATTCAACTCCTTGACACTCCCGCCCTCCAAGATGGTCCCCCCCCCCCCCTCAAACGCGTTTTTCTTTGTTTTTAAAGGAGATCCAAATACGAATTATCACGTCTGTAACAACTTTAGTTTTTATTAGATGTATGTATTCTCATACAATTAAGTCAATTAATATTTCAATTCTTTCACCCCCCCCCCCCCCCATATTGGATTTTCCGACAATACGTGTTTCTTTACTTTTAAAGCAGATTCCAAATATCAAATTTCACGTCTGTAATATCTTCATATTTGAGATATCAATAGCCTAACTAAAAGAATTCAACACCATTTTCAGTCACTTTTACCCCCCCCCCCCCCGCTCCACCCAAGTGGTATTTCCGAAAACTAAAAATACACGTTTATTTATGTTTAATAGAGATAAAAAATACCATTTTTCACTTCTGTAACATGTTAAGTTTTTTGAGATATACTGTAAAAATTCTCATTTTAAAATTTCACCCCTTTTGAGTTCCCCTTAAGTGGAGTTTCCCAAAACAAATCACATATGTTTCTTTACATTTACAGGAGATTCCAAACACCCTCTTTTTACGTCTGTAACATTTTACGTTTCCAAGATATTCTGTAGATATAGTCTTTCAAAAAATTCACCCCATTTTGTCACTCCTGTTTAACCGCCATTAATTGGATTTTCCAAAAACTAAAAAATACGTGTTTCTTTATTTTTAAAGGAGATCCCATATACAAATTTTCAGTTCTGTAATATCTTTCGTTTCTGAGATATATGTATCCTTATTAAAGGCATTCAACCCATTTTTCACCCTTTTAAACCCCTCCTATTGGGATTTAAGGAAACAGAAAAAGACGTGTTCCTTTATTTTTAGAGGAGAATCTAAGTACCAATTTTACATCTGTACATTTTAAAGTTTTAAGATGTAGACACACTCATTTTAAAAATTCACCCCCCCCTTTTCACCTCCCAATATTTGGATTTTCCAAAAACGAAAAAATACGTGTTTCTTTACTTTTAAAGTAGATCCCAAATACAAATTTTCAGGTCTGTAATATCTTCAGGTTCTGAAATATAAGCAGCCTCATTAAAGGCATTCAACCCATTACTCACCCTTTTACACCCTTCCTATTGGGATTTTCCGAAAACAAAAGAATACGTGTTTCTTTATTTTTAAAGGAGATTCTAAATACCAATTTTTACGTCTATAAACTATAAAGTTTTGAGATATAGATACACTCATTTTAAAAAATCACCCCCTTTTCACCCCGCATTAATTGGATTTTCCAAAAACAAAAAATACGTGTATCTTTATTTTTAAAAGAGATCCCAAACACCAATTTTCAGATCTGTAATATCTTCAGTTTCTGAGATATAAGTAGCCTCATTAAAGGATTCAACCGCCTTTCACCCCTTTTCACTCCTCCTATTGCGATTTTCCGAAAACAAAAAAATACGTGTTTCTTTATTTTTAATGAAGATTCTAAATACCAATTTTTACATCTGCAAACTTTAAAAGTTTGGAGATATAGATTCACTCATTTTAAAAATTCACCCCCTTTTCACCCTCCGATTAATTGGATTTTCCAAAAACAAAAAATACGTGTTTCTTTATTTTTAAAGGACATTCTAAATACCAATGTTTACATCTATAAACTTTAAAAGTTTTGAGGTATAGATACACTCATATTAAAAAATCATCCCCCTTTTACCCCCACCATTAATTGGATTTTCTAAAAACAAAAAATGCGCGTTTCTTTATTTTTAAAGGAGATCCCAAATACCAATTTTCAGGTCTGTAATATCTTCAGTTTCTAAGATATAAGTATTCTCTTTAAAGGCATTCTACCCCTTTTTCACCCCTTTTCTCCCTTCTTATTGGGATTTTCCGAAAACAAAAAAATACGTGTTCCTTTATTATTAATGAAGATTCCAAATACCAATTTTTACATCTCTAAACTTTAAAACTCTTGAGATATAGATGCACTCATTTTAAAAATTCACCCCCCTTTTCACCCTCGCATTAATTGGATTTTCCAAAAACAAAAAAATATGTGTTTCTTTATTTTTGAAAGAGATCAAAAGTACCAATTTTGAGGTCTGTAATATCTTCAGTTTCTGAGATATAGGTACCGGTATCCTGATTAAAGGCATTCAACCCCTTTTTCACCCCTCCTATTGGGATTTTCTGAAAACAAAAAAATACGTATTTCCTTATTTTTAAAGAAGATTCTAAATACCAATTTTCACATCTGTAAACTTTTAAAGTTTTGAGATATAGACACACTCATTTTAAAATTTAACCCCCCTTTTTCACCCCCTTAGCGACGGAATATCCAAAAACCCTCTCTTAGCGAGCACCTACATCTTAATATGAATATATCCCCAAAATTTCATTTCTTTATGTCCAGTAGTTTTGGCTCGGCGATGATGAATCAGTCAGTCAGTCAGGACAAGCTACTTTATATATATATAGACTAGCAAGATACCCGTGCTTCGCTACGGTATTATACTGAAATTTATAATTGAATGCTTATTGTTTTAGATATATAATCCGCCGAAATTCGCGATCTGACTCGTTTTCTATTATTTTACAGCACGTTTCCTCCCATTTTTCAATCTTCCTTTCCAGCAATCGATTTCGTACTTCCCGGGCTAGGCTCAGGTATTCCTCCTGGTCAGTTGGGTCCGTAAATCTTTGCCATCTTTTCCTTTAATCATTTTTAATATGGATAAAATCCTTCAGGAGATCCGGCGTGGTGTCATATTGGGTGATATGGCGGCACTGAACCCGCGGCCGGACTGCATTCTTAGTCATTACCCGTCCAGGAGCCGTTGCCAGCGCGG
Organism: Anabrus simplex; assembly: GCF_040414725.1. Classification (NCBI taxonomy): domain Eukaryota; kingdom Metazoa; phylum Arthropoda; class Insecta; order Orthoptera; family Tettigoniidae; genus Anabrus; species Anabrus simplex. The sequence goes on along the minus strand of NC_090266.1, from coordinate 39,710,101 downwards.
TCCGCACATTTGACGACGGTCCGGAACATTATTATTATTATTATTATTATTATTATTATTATTATTATTATTATTATTATTATCATTATTATTATTATGTGTTCCTGGAATGGCTGATGACAGGGAAAACCGGAGTATCCGGAGAAAAACCTGTCCCGCCTCCGTTTTGTCCAGCACGAATGTCACATGGAGTGACCGGGATTTGAACCACGGAACCCAGCTTTGAGAGGCCGGCGCCGTGCCGCCTGAGCAACGGAGGATCCTTGTAAGTACATTAATAACAGTAAAATCAATTGGTCTCACCTCCTTCTACACCCCACCGCCGTTAAGTTTATTTACCGCCAACCCCCCCCCCCCCCACAAAAAGAAATGAAAAGAAGGCTTGTTTCTTTATGTTTAAGGGAGATTCCAAACACCAATGTTCACGTCTCTTACCTTCAGTTTTGAGATATAAGTATCCCCATAAAAGTAATTTACTTTTTTCACTTCATTTCACACTACCCCCCCCCCCCCACTAAATGAACTTTCCCGAAAAAAATACTTGTTTCTTTAATAGTAAAGGATCTTCTAAATACCAATTATCACGACTCTAACTTCTTCAATTTTTGATTTATGTGTCCTCATGAAAGGAATTCAACTCCTTTACACTCCCGCCCTCCAAGATGGTTTCCCGCCCAAACCGCGTTTTTCTTTGTTTTTAAAGGAGATCCAAATACGAATTTTCACATCTGTAATAACTTTAGTTTTTATTAGATGTATGTATTCTCATACAATTAAGCCAATTTATTTTTCAATTCTTTCACCCCCCCCCCCCCTCCCGCTTCATTGGATTTCACGAGAATACGTGTATTTTTACTTTTAAAGCAGATTGAAAATATCAAATTTCACGTCTGTAAAATCTTCATTTTTGATATATCAGTAGCCTAATTAAAAGAATTCAACACCATTTTCAGTCACTTTAACCCCCCCCCCCCTCCACCCAGGTGATATTTCCGAAAACTAAAAATACACGTTTCTTTATGTTTAATAGAGATAAAAAAATACCATTTTCACTTCTGTAACATGTTGAGTTTTTTAGATATACTGTAAAAATTCTCATTTCAAAATTTCACCCCTTTTGAGTTCCCCTTAAGTGGAGTTTCCAAAAACAAATCACCTATGTTTCTTTACATTTACATGAGATTCCAAACACCCACTTTTTACGTCTGTAACATTTTACGTTTCCAAGATATTCTGTAGATATAGTCTTTCAAAAATTCACCCCAATTTGTCACTCCTGTTTAACCGCCATTAATTGGATTTTCCGAAAACAAAATATAGGCTTTTCTTTATTTTTAAAGGAGATTCTAAATACCAATTTTCACATCTATAACCTTTAAAAGGTTTGAGATATAGATACACTCATTTTAAAATATTACCTCCTTTTCACCCCCTCCCTTAATTGGATTTTCCAGAAACAAAAAAATACGTGTTTCTTTATTTTTAAAGGAGATCCCAAACACCGATTTTCAGGTCTGTAATATCTTCAGTTTCTGAGATATAAGTAACTTCATTAAAGGCATTCAACCCATTTTCCACCCCTTTTCACTCCTCCTATTGCGATTTTCCGAAAACAGAAAAATACGTGTTTCTTTATTTTTAATGAAGATTCTAAATACCAGTTTTTACATCTGCAAACTTTAAAAGTTTGGAGATAGAGATTCACTCATTTTAAAAATTCACCCCCTTTTCACCCTCCCATTAATTGGATTTTCCAAAAACAAAAAAATACGTGTTTCTTTATTTTTAAAAGAGATCAAAAGTACCAATTTTCAGGTCTGTAATATCTTCAGTTTCTGAGATATAAGTACCGGTATCCTGATTGAAGTCATTCAACCCATTTTTCCCCATTTTCACCCTTTTTCACCCCTCCTATTGGGGTTTTCAGAAAACAAAAAAATATGTGTATCCTTATTTTAAAAGAAGATTCTAAATACCAATTTTTACATCTGTAAACTTTTAAAGTTTTGAGATATAGATACACTCTTTTTAAAATTTCACCCCCCTTTTCACCCCCTTAGCGACGGAATATCAAAAAATCCTCTCTTAGCGAGCACCTACATCTTAATATGAATATATCCCCAAAATTTCATTTCTTTATGTCCAGTAGTTTTGGCTCGGCGATGATGAATCAGTCAGTCAGTCAGTCAGTCAGTCAGGACAAGCTACTTTATATATATAGATTAGTGGCGCTCACGATTCCTGCTCTCTCTGGCCCGTAAACACAACTCTCGTTACATTACCCCGCTTTAGGGAGAGGGACCTATATCTTTCAGATTTGTAATAAACGTGAAGGGATGCATAAAACTGTATCGCAAGGGGCTGGTGGACTACCCGGTATAACCGTCCAACATACGGTTACCACCTGATGGAAGAGCAAGAACAAATTGTTGCAATTATCCGGGAAATTCACAAGGTTCAGGAATATTTACAAGAAGAAGTTCAAGAGACACGGGAAATGCCCAAATACAGCTTATTCTTGGTGCAAAAATAGAAGGTAAGTAAGAAGGTAAACGCTCTTTTGGCCGTTGATAAGCCATGAGGCCTGGGCCATGATAATTTACCAGATAGTTTGGAAAATCATGATCAAGTTGGTAGATGAACATGAAACAGAAAATAATATTGTACAATTCATAATATTTGAAGACTTCCATGCCAAAACATTGTAAGCGCCGTCTATTACGTTTTTCAAGAGAAATAAGACATGGTTTTAAACTGAACACAAGATGTAGAACCGAACCAAAACCAAACCCGATGGCACTACAGCCCTTAAAGGGCCTTGGCCTACCAAGCGACCGCTGCTCAGCCCGAAGGCCTGCAGATTACGAGGTGTCGTGGTGGTCAGCACGACGAATCATCTCGGCCGTTATTCTTGGTTTTCTATACCGGGGCCGCTATCTCACTGTCAGTTAGCTCCTCAATTCTAATCACGTAGGCTGAGTGGACCTCGAACCAGCCCTCAGGTCCAGGTAAAAATCCATGAGCTGAACGGGAATCGAACCCGGGGCCTCCGGGTAGGAGGCAGGTACGCTACGCCTACAAGATTTAGAACATCTTGAAAATAGTTGATTTGGCTTTGTTTGTAACAGAGGAATCATGGCAAGTTGAATCCCAACTTTGAGTTAATCAAACATTGAGTTGTGTCTTATTCAAGTTCGACTTTCTTGCAAAACGTTCGTTGTAAGTCCATTGTCCAGTTCAAGTTTAAACGTTGTAAGGTCTATGTTTACTTGAATAACTCATTATAAAGTATAATGTAAAAATTATTAATTAATGGAAACAACTGTTTACTCGTTGTTTATTAAAGTGAACTATTAATACTGAAATAGATGCAACAAATACAGTTGTCTCAGAAATATTAAAAAATACTAATTTTCTTTGCTGTTCTAGACTTGTTAGTAGTACTTCCATGCCAGGATCCGTGCGTGACTTTCAACTATCTTTCATTAAGGACAACTAATATGCATTCCTCTGGGTAATAAGTTAAGCTTTCCCGTAATGACCCATATCATTATCCATGAATAATACCTTCTTCAGCAGTTCAGATAGAGAACTCATGTACAATATCCAAAATGTAGAACGAAGACAACACAATTGCAAAACATGTTACAGTTGCAGTGTGGAAAATACAACGTTTTGCCTTGCAACACTACTGAGCTTCACTTTTCGCTCAGTTGGAGAAGCACTATCTACATCAGATTTTAGTACGTTGTAAATTGAGGCACTTACAACCCATTTCCTCAAGCGGACGCGTTTCACCCCCATTCGGTACTTACAACGTTTCGATATGGCAGTGTCCATTTACACTTCGGTTAGTGACTGTCAAGTAATTCAATGTCTGTTCAAAGGAAATAAGATAAGTAGCCCTCTTCTTTTTCTCTTCACACGTCACGGTCCCCTGGACGTTGGTGAACACGCCGGAATATGTTTCCCTGTCTGAATATTTAAAGGAAGTACCGCGGATGATCTTGAGTTTTCTGAAGAGAGTATGAGGTAGGAAGGAAGCCGGATGTCCACATGGAAAGAGAAATAACAGATAACAAAAGACTAGAAACTCAGGAGAAGCATGCAAGGAGATCCTCTCAGTGGGTGTTGATCCTGTCCTTTTGATGAAGCTGGGAAACAAATACGAGATCGTCGTGGACTGAGATGAAATGGATTGATGAAGAGGGACTCCGTCAATGATCCTTGTCTCCTCTTGATAGTGTTCCCCGTTCCTACTGTTTTTATGTTCTTCTTTCTTTTTACAATCGGGTTACGTCGTCGCAGCGACACAGATAGGTCTTGTGGCGACGATGGGATAGGAAAGGGCTAAGAGTGGTAAGGAAGTGGCCATGGCCTTAATTATGGTATATTTACCTGGTGTGAAAATGGGAAACCACGGTAAAACCATTTTTAGGCTGCCGACAGTGGGGTTCGAACCCACTCTCTCCCGAATACTGGATACTCACCGAACTTAAGCAACTGCAGCTACCGAGATCGGTGTGTTTATATTTTTCTGTGTTCCCAATCATATACTTACCTTTCATTATCTGAATCATGTTCATTTCTACCCAATGCAACTTCATCAAATAAAACAAATTGTCATTTACTAGTTGTGTTTAGCAGCCCGGACGAGAAGGAAACAAGTAGAAATCCGGTAAAGAAAGAATAAAATAACTCATTTTCATTTTTAAATATATAATTGTTAAAATGAGATAAGAATAATTCCACAGTTATACCAAAAACAGAGAACTGTACTTACCCAACATGAATGATTAGAATTGTACATAAAATATTTCACATGATTACACTCCTTTGAGTAGTCACTTATTATGTGTGTGTGAGGTGATGTACCTCAGGTACAATGACATACTTTTATGAACGGAAAGAAGTGATGAATGTCCACTGTACATATCACATAATGGAAATGTGGCGACAGTTGCTGGTCAAAGAGCATCCAGACTACAGTAGACTTTTCGTACATCCAGGATTGAAGACCTTTTCTAACGTCTTCGTGCGCAGAGATGGTGTAAAGAAAGCCTTCAAGATTCATACCAGGGTCGCTCTCCATTTATCAGAAGGGCAAATAAATTCTTCGTGATCAACAAGAACGGCAAAGAATAAAGAATCTCCATTGACATTCTAAAGCTTGCCTATTTTCCTGTCCCTCCTACATTTGAATCGAACTTCGGTGAACCCCCTTCTTGTGCCTGCAACACAAGTTTCACCCGTGTTGCAGGATAAGCCTGATGACGACGCTAACCTCCACCCGGAGTGGGAGAACTATTAGATTCCCAGCAAGATTTCTCGAACCATGTACTTGCAACATTTAACATTTCTAAGGACAAGTTTTAGTCTATTTATATGAATAGATTTATTTTCTTCAGTGTTTACGTTTAATTTTTACTTCGTGTCTGGAAGACGGAGTACCTGTAGCGACAGTTCTTCTTGTTAAGACGTCATCTCCAAACGATCCACACGGCCAGATCCGATCTTGCCGTTGTAGCCATACAATATGGATAGTGGTATAACTGAAGAGTTCAGCGGCCTCCACCTCCACCGGCCCTCCGCAGAGGCCTCCTCCAACTCCACCTCCACAGGCTCTCGGGGGAGGCCTCCTCCACCTCCACAAGCTCTCGGGAGAGGCCACCTCGGCCTCCACCTCCACCGGCCCTCCGCAGAGGCCTCCTCCGCCTCCACCTCCACACGCTCTAGGGAGAGGCCTCGGCCGCATTGACTGCGCTGGCTAAGAGCGCGAGCCTAACCTCACATCCGCCATCTTGGAGGGGCTTAACCTAACTTTTATGCGTAAGAGAGCTAGCCTAACATCATGGAGGAGCTTAACCTCAGTTTTACAGCCGGATGCCCTTCCTGACGCCTAAGAGAGCGAGCCTAACCTCACATCCGCCACCTTGTAGGGGCTTAACCTAATTTTTTATGCGTGAGAGAGCTAGCTTAACCTCATGGAGGGCTTAACCTCAGTTTTACAGCTGAATGCCCTTCCTGACGCGAGCCTAACCTCACATCCGCTATCTAGGAGGGGATTAACCTAACTTTTGACGCACAAGACAGCAAGCCTAACCTCATGGAGGAGCTTGACGGCACTACCTTGGAAATGTGGTGGCGGGCAATTTAAAAAATTCCACATGCTTTACAAAGCCACGTGCTTTTCTGACAGCTGTCATCTGCCATCTTGCATCGCTAACCTCAGTGCTGCCCTCTTTACGGCACTACCTTTGAAATGTGGTGGCGGCAATTTCCACGTGCTTTTTTGACAGCTGCCATCTTTAAACAACAAAGCACCGTGCTGCTTTGTCGTAGTAGCAGGCTATTTAAAAAATTCCACGTGCAGCTGCGACCATCTTTAATCAACAAAGCATCGTGCTGCTATCTTTAGCTACCTTTGAAATGTAGTAGCGGTAATTTCTAATCCTTTTTTGACAAGCTGCCATCTTTAATCAACAGAGCACCGTGCTGCTATCTTTGTCGTAGTAGCAGGCTATTTCAAAAATTCCACGTGCAGCTGCGACCACCTTTAATCAACAAAGCATCGTGCTGCTATCTTTAGCTACATACCTTTGACATGTGGTGGCGGCAATTTGAAATTCTATGTGCTTTTTTGCTATCTTTACGGCGGAAATCTGCATACTTTTGTCATGTGGTGGCGGCAATTCGAAAAATTCTATGTGCTTTTTGGACGAGCTGCCATCCTTAATCAACAGAGCACTCGTAGTAGCGGGCAAATCTACAGCGATCGTCAACAAAGTGCTGGCTAAATCCACATGCCTGCAACTTTACGCATGTGGTAGTAGGCAATTTGTCAGGAGCTATCTTCTTTGTTGACGGTCCCTATCCAACGGGTCTGTTCAGGATTCCAGTTAAAGCATGTAGAAGCAAGCAGATAAACTACAGCCTTAGGCGAATGCTGCTCAGCACGACTTGCATCTGACATGCTCTTGTGCAACAACTCAGAGTCAAAGCAAGCAGCCTCTCTGCTTACAAAACGGAAGTGACTTAGCAAAAATTTACATTGAACGATTGCGCAAGATGGCGGCGGCTCTTGTAGAGAAAGCTAGCTTAGAGGTTACTGCACAAGATGGCGGTTATACATAGGCTGTTATGACCTTCTCCTCTGTTAAGGCACAAGTTTAAACATGCATCGCGAAGGCTAGAGTAAGCACGTGCTGCAGCGATGCTTGTTTAGACTTGAACACATACTGCTGTTCAAAACATATCACGACTAGAATCGCATACTATAGTTCGATGTTGTAGAACATTGCTAGACTAGAATCGAACACTGTTCAGAATTAAAAAAATATCTTCTTAACAGGCTTACTCATCTGCTCTTCTGAGACGATAACATACTTACGAATTTGAACACCTTCTTTCTTTCTTGACATACTTACTCTTCTTCTTCGAGTGATGAACAAAACTTTCAAGAAGAAGGTGCGGGAGGAGGAGAAGGTAACACCTAATCTGAAATAAAAGAATATGCCAAATCTACATTATTTATTGCATCTTGTATGTACAAGTTTCTTCTTAAATCCTTTGCTGCAGTAATTTCCGCTTCATATATGTGCATCTTACAATGTCAGTGTACCTCACCCTTCGTAAGTAATAATGCAATTCTGATCATTTTTAAATGTAAAAGTTTAAACTTAAATCATTCGCTGTTCTACGCTCTTAGTGTACCTCTCCCTACTTACTATCTTTATACAATATGTTCAGTTATATGTGAAGTAAGACAGCTTAGCGTATATATTACGAAGTACACAGCTCTAGCATAATATTTACACACACACATCTGCTTTATGTGCAGTAGTACCTATTAATATTACTATGCCCCCAGGTTAGAGTGTTGGTAGAATTTGTAATGACAAACCGTTTGTAGTCTTGATTATTAAGGGCTACCTTATTAATTAAATGACTGTATAACTGATGCTTCTTTCTTCTAATAACAGTCATTTGCTTATGTAAAATAGGTGGATTACTATTAATACAATTTTTATAATTTTCTAAAATTAGCTCTTTCTGAACTACGTTATTTTTAATTCCATTCAATCTCTTTATTTGTGGTTGATTTATGAGCATTATGCAATATGATTTGGATTTAGTACTTACAAATGAATCCATAATATTTCCAGCACATTCGTCTTTCATTTTACCTAGAACTATTTTGTTTACTAGTGGTAGATTATAATTATTATTTTCAGGATATTTACTAGTATCAAATGTACCTAAGTCTGGCTTTATATCATTGTAATAGTCATCAGTTTTGATTTGGTAAATAAACAAATCGGTATCTGTGTAGAGCAAGTGCACATTATGAGCGTACTTCTTCATCATATAATCGTAATGGAATTCATTTATCAGTGTTTTAGTTAATTCAACTACAGCAAAGCCAACGTCGGTAGGTTAACCTTAACACAAAAATGTCATTAGGAATGTAGCAATTAAAATCAATTTTATGTAAAATACTCGATCAAATGAAAAACCGCACATTTTCTCACTTTTAACGGACAGTACTATGCGGCCGAACGAACAGTGCAAAGTTCCAGAGCTGGAAGGACCAAGCCGTAGACAGCCGTGATTCATGAACACTCTTCTTCTTTTTTCGGCGGGGGAGAGGGACGAGTAGTGGAGACACCCAGGGAAAAATTATGCCCTTTCAATAATCTGTTTCCTAGGAGTACCCGATGAGTCGGAAAATATCAGTTCACTACACTGGCTGCGGAAAAATCTATATGACTTGGAGGCAAATTTTTCCTCCAAGCCAGAGGAGAAACCCCCTCTTCACTGATAATTAGGAATGAAATTAATGTAGTATTTAATAATAGTGAAGAGGAAGAAGCCTTTCTTAAGTAACAGCTCTTTTCAGGGTTGAATTTTGAGTTATTTAGTGAATTGTGGTGCTATAATTTGGAATAGGCCTAAATTGTTATGCTAGACCAGGCCACACTACTAGTACTACTACTAAGTCAGCCTCTGTCTTAAGTGTGCACACTGCTCATTCAAAACAGCGCGTCAGAGTAGGAATCGAATAACTGGAATACTATGAAGAACCAGTGTGTTACGTACAAGCTGTGTCAGAAAATGTATGAACCAGAGGAATGGCATGCTAAAGAAGAAAGTTTTCTAACACCCCGGCTGTTTCCCGTCAATATTCAGTCAGGCTATTATACTCGGTACGCAGCAGTAATCCCATCTATCGGTTGAGAGGCAGCATAAGAGACAAATAACATCACAACAAACAATGGTCAATGTAATGTTATTGTTGACCAATGTTAAGCGCTTTCGATATTGTAGGCCTTCACATTTAGTTTTCTTCCGACCACTCATCATAGTCGGTAAGGTAAAACTGAATAAAACATAAATGATAGGAAATTGTATTCTCTGTAACTTTTGTTGTTTAGTACTTTTGGATAGGACCAAAAACATAGGTATTCAAAAATTAAATTTTGGGCACCTTCCCCTAAACTAAAATTTCATCCATGGTGACTAAAATTGTTTATAGCTTAGACTGTAGTTTCTTATTCCCCGACTCTTTATACCGATTTTCATTAAATTCTGTTAACCCATTTTCTCGTGGTTCGGTGTCGATATTGACTTAGCAACAAAAATACAAATTCATGAATGTCTGTGTTATCATAGCCGTTACGGTAAACATTTAAGACATAAATGGTCGGAAATTTAATTCTGTATAACGTTGGTTAGGTAGTATTTATCGATACGACCACTAATAATATAAATATTTGAGAATTCTATTTTAGGACTTCCCCTAAACTACCATATCATTCAGCGTGAATAAAATGATTATGGTCTACATTGTAGTTGCTCATTCTCCGACTATGTATACCAGTTTTCAATGAGATAGGACCACTAATGATGTAAATATTTAAGAATTAAAATTTAGACCTTTCCGTAAACTACCATTTCACTTAGCGTGAATACAATTATTTATAGCCTAGATTGTAGCGACTTATTCCCCGAATTTGAACACCAATTTTTACTAAGATAGGACCACTAATAACATAAATATTTGAGAATTCAATTTTAGGCCTTCCCCTAAACTACCATTTCTGTCAGCGTGAGTAAAATCATTTATAGCTTGGATTGTAGCGACTTATTTCCCAACTTTGCGTACCGATTTTCATAAAATTCTCTTCAGCCGTTTGCTAGTGATAGGTTTACATACATACATACATACATACAGACAGACAGACAGAAATTACGGAAAAGTAAAAAGCGCATTTCCTTGTTACTTTGGATATAACCGGTTCAAAAATACCATTCTTTTCAAATTCTGAGCAATGACAGACAAAACTCTTATTATATATATAGATGTGTTATTGTTAGCAACCGGTATTGTCTGGAAGTCCTGAGAAGTTGTCTGGAGAGAAAGACCATATTCTCCAGACTTATGGATGAATACATCTCCGCGCCTCCACTATAACAACGAACCAGCTCACACATCGCATATCAAGACAGCTATGCTATCTCCTCCACCCTCCTCACCTGATTTAGCCCCAGCGGACTCGTTTTCATCCCTCAGGAGGAAATTCTTTCTGAAAGTACGATGTTTGCGGTGAACAGAAGAGATCGAACTGAAATCGCACGTGGAACTGAGGGCGATCCCCCTATAGTATCGTAAGCCGTGTGTTAAATACTGGAAATACTTCAGTTGTGTGTGAATTTGCATATGATGATGCTGGATTTAGAATGTTAATCTAGTAGTGTTTCTTGTAATATTTTCATTCCATGGAATTGCTTCTTGTACTCTTGTACTCTTGTTGTTTGTTTCTTTATGTGTTTGTTTGTTTGTTTGTTTGTTTGTTTGTTTGTTGTTGTTGTTGTTGTTGTTGTTGTTGTTGGGTAATTATGTTAACTTTACTTTGTTATTACTCTATTGTAAGTGACTATTGGCACCGGGATATTTCCTATTTGCGAAGTATTGGTTAATAATAATATTAAAAATTTCTTACGAGGACTCCTTCATAAATTGAAACAGTGTTGGGAGCGTTTTACTAACAAAGAAGGGGAATCGAGGCTTACTACGTTGCATTAAAGGTCCCCCAAGTTTATTTTCAATGTTTGGTAATTTTTTTGTCCATGTCTCGTATATCTCAACTACGCGCTATGCCATCTTCCAGGAATTTTTGTTTACCAGAGATGACATTTGAAATTATCAGTAGTTCGTCATTGTTGGGGTCTACATATTACCAAGCGAAACGAACTATACCTAAAGCATAATGAGCACTTTTTTTAAAATGCTATTTGTTCGGGGCGTCGACCTATAGAGAACCTTTGCTCCTATAATGAGCACGTTACTCGTCTTTCCGCTCCACCAATTTGGGGTACTTGAGAGGCTGAGAATTTTGTCCCAGAAGAGTTCATTTCCATGCCAGTAGCTCTATGAAGCAATGTGAGTACTTTCAAATACTACTGCAGGAGTTCAATTGCTCACGTAGTGAAGACCTACTTGTTTAACCCGGAAACTCCTTCAGAAAAACGTAAACTTTAGAAACATGTCTTCCAATGCTGGAGAGATTCATGACCCTAAGGTTCTCTAAACGTAAAATAAAATAATTACCAGGTTAATTCTTGGGGACAGGCGAGGTACTCCTCGGAAACAACTTGCCGAAAGAAATAGATTTCGATGGGGAACTAATAATGATAAAGGAGCTTATGGAAGAAACGAAGAACTGGCCGAGTTGGAGGAGAAGATGTATCTGGGTGTGCTAGGAGTGAATGATATTCGGGTAACGGGTGATAATGAGGAATAGATATGAGATTATAAAATGTTGGATGGGTGTTGAAGGGGAAGGGCAGAATGTGGGGTAGGGCAGATCATTAGGAATACTATTGCACGCAACATAGTTTCTGTTAGGAATATAAATGACGAATGATGTGGGTAGATTTTGCACATGGAAGAATTAGAACGAGAATTTTCTCAGTGAATCCACCATGTGAGGGTGCAGGTGAGAATGAAGTTGACAAGTTTTATGAAACATTGGAGTGACATCGTAGTCACGGTCAACAGCAAGGATAGGATAGTGCTAATGGGCGATTTCAATGCGAGAGGTGGGAATAGACCTGAAGGATACGAAAGGGTGATTGGTAAATGTGGGGAAGATATGGAAGCTAATGGAAATGGGAAGCGTTTGCTGGACTTCTGTGCTAGTATGGGTTTAGCTGTTACGAATACATTCTTCAATCATAAGGCTATTCACCACTACACATGGTCGGGCAGGGGTACTATTGACTGTATCTTAAGTAACTTCGAATTCAGGAAATCTGTTAGGAATGTACGGGTTTTTTCGGATTTTTCGATGATGCAGACCACTATCTGATCTGTAGTGAATTAAGAATATCTAGGCCTATGACAGAGAAAGTGAAATCTGTCTGCAAACGAATAAGGGTAGAATATCTCCAGGACGAGGAAATTAGACAGAAGTGCATGGGTATGATTAGTGAGAAGTTCCGAGCAGTGGACAGTAAGCAGGTTCAGGACATAGAAAGAGAATGGGTGACATAAATTGATGATGAAACAAAATTGGCAAGGGAATGCCTAGAAACAACGGTGTGTGAAGATGGGAAAAGCGAGCATCTTGGTGGAGTGATGAAGTGAGAGCAGCTTCTAAACTTAAGAAAGAAGGCGTGTAAGAAATAGCTCCAAACAAGGTATGATGGCAACAGAAACTTTTACGTAGATGAAAGGAACACAGCGAAACAAATAGTTGTTGAATCCAATAAAGAATCTTGAGAAGATTTTGGTAATAACCTGGAAGGGTAGGTCAAGCAGCGGGGAAACCTTTCCGGACAGTAACAAAGAAACTTAGGAAGGGAGGGTAAAAGGGAATGGATAATGTTTTGGGTAATTCAGGTGAACTCTAGATCCCAGGCATCACTGGGCACGTGCAAGGTATATTTTGAAAATCTTCTCAACGTAAAATCTTCCTGGTGGTGTCGCGGACAACCCAGCTCATGGGGAGGAGGAAGATGATGTTGATGAAATTACGTTTGAGGAAGTGGAAAGGGTGGTAAATGAACTCCATTGTCATAAAGCAGCAGGAATAGATGAAATTAGACCTGAAATGGTGAAGTATAGTGAGAAGGTAGAGATGGAGTGGCTTCACAGAGTAATAAGATTTGCATGTAGTGTTGGTAAGGTACCTTCAGATTGGATTGTTGTTGTTTGAGTCATCAGTCCATAGACTGGTTTGATGCAGCCCTCCATGCCACCCTATCCTGTGCTGACCTTTTCATTTCTACGTAACTACTGCATCCTACATCTGCTCTAATCTGCTTGTCATATTCATATCTTGGTCTACCCCTACCGTTCTTACCCCCTACACTTCCTTCAAAAACCAACTGAACAAGTCCTGGGTGTCTTAAGATATGTCCTATCATTCTATCTCTTCTTCTCGTCAAATTTAGCCAAATCGATCTCCTCTCACCAATTCGATTCAGTATCTCTTCATTCGTGATTCGATCTATCCATCTCACCTTCAGCATTCTTCTGTAACACCACATTTCAAAAGCTTCTATTCTCTTTCTTTCTGAGCTAGTTATCGTCCATGTTTCACTTCCATACAATGCTACGCTCCACACGAAAGTCTTCAAAAACAACTTTCTAATTCCGATATCAATGTTTGAAGTGAGCAAATTTCTTTTCTTAAGAAAGCTCTTCCTTGCTTGTGCTAGTCTGCATTTTATGTCCTCCTTACTTCTGCCATCGTTAGTTATTTTACTACCAAAGTAACAATATTCATCTACTTCCTTTAAGACTTCATTTCCTAACCTAATATTTCCTGCATCACCTGCCTTCGTTCGACTGCACTCCATTACTTTTGTTTTGGACTTATTTATTTTCATCTTGTACTCCTTACCCAAGACTTCATCCATACCATTCAGCAACTTCTCGAGATCTTCTGCAGTCTCAGATAAAATAACAATATCATCGGCAAATCTCAAGGTTTTGATTTCCTCTCCTTGGACTGTGATTCCCTTTCCAAATTTCTCTTTGATTTCCTTTACTGCCTGTTCCATGTAAACATTGAAAAGGAGAGGGGACAAACTGCAGCCTTGCCTCACTCCTTTCTGGATTGCTGCTTCTTTTTCAAAGCCCTCGATTCTTATCACTGCAGACTGATTTTTATACAGATTGTAGATAATTCTTCGTTCTCGGTATCTGATCCCTATCATCTTCAGAATCATAAATAGCTTGGTCCAATCAACATTATCGAATGCTTTTTCTAGATCTACGAATGCCATGTCCTTGGGCTTGTCCTTCTTGATTCGATCCTCTAAGATCAGACGTAAAGTCAGGATAGCTTCACGTGTTCCTACATTTCTTCTGAAGCCAAATTGATCTTCTCCCAACTCAGCTTCAACTTGTTTTTCTATTCTTCTGTAAATAATACGTGTTATAATTTTGCAGGCATGAGATACTAAACTAATGGTGCGGTAGTTTTCACACCTGTCAGCACCGGCTTTCTTGGGAATAGGTATAACACAATTCTGCTGAAAATCGGATGGGACTTCTCCTGTCTCATACATCTTGCACACTAAATGAAATAACCTTGCCATGCTGGTTTCTCCTAAGGCAGTCAGTAATTCAGAGGGAATGTCATCAATTCCAGGTGCCTTGTTCCTATTGAGGTCACTCACAGCTCTGTCAAACTCTGACCTCAAAATTGGGTCTCCCTTTTCATCAGCATCAACAGCCTCTTCATGTTCCAGAACCAAATTATCTACATCTTTACCTTGATACAACTGTTGGATATGCTCCTGCCATCTTTCTGCTTTGTCTTCTTTCCCTAGAAGTGGTTTTCCATCTGAGCTCTTAATATTCATACACCTAGATTTTCTTTCTCCAAAGGTTTCCTTGATTTTCCTGTATGCAGCATCTACCTTTCCCAGCACCATACAGCCTTCGACATCCTGGCATTTCTCCTTCAGCCATTCTTCCTTAGCTGCCTTGCACTTTCTATCCACTTCATTCTTTAATCGCCTGTATTCTTTTCTGCCCTCTTCATTTCTAGCATTCTTGTATTTTCGTCGTTCATCAATCAGGTCTAGTATCTCCTGAGTTATCCACTGATTCTTAGTTGATCTTTTCTTCCTAACGTTTCTTCAGCAGCCCTACTGACTTCATTTTTCATGACTCTCCACTCTTCCTCTATGGTGTTTCCTTCAGCCTTTTCATTTAGTCCTTGTGCAACATGTTCCTTGAAACAATCTCTCACATTCTTTTATTTCAACTTGTCTAGATCCCATCTTTTTGCATTCTTTCCTTTCTTCAATTTCTTCAACTTCAGATGGCATTTCATGACCAACAAGTTGTGGTCAGAGTCCACGTCTGCTCCTGGGAAAGTTTTGCAATCCAAAACCTGGTTTCTGAATCTCTGCCTAATCATAATGAAGTCTATTTGATACCTTTCAGTGTCTCCAGGTCTCGTCCACGTATACAGCCGTCGTTTGTGGTGTTTGAACCAAGTATTGGCAAGGACTAAATTATGATCAGTGCAGAATTCAACCAGACGACTTCCTCTTTCGTTCCTTCGTCCCAATCCAAATTCTCCTACTGTACTACCTTCTCTTCCTTGGCCTACCACTGCATTCCAGTCTCCCATCACAATTAGATTCTCGTCACCTTTTACATATTGTATTAAATCTTCTATCTCCTCATATATTCTTTCGATTTCTTCAACATCCGCTGAACTAGTAGGCATATAGACCTGCACTATTGTGGTGGGCATTGGTTTGGTGTCTATCTTGACGACAATAATTCTTTCACTATGCTGGTCGTAGGAGCTTACCCGCTGCCCTGTTTTCTTATTCATTATTAAACCAACTCCTGCATTTCCTCTGTTTGATTTTGTGTTGATAATTCGGTAGTCGCCTGACCAAAAATCTTGTTCTTCCTGCCAACGTACTTCACTTATGCCAACTACATCTAACTTTAGCCTATCCATCTCCCTTTTCAGATTCTCTAATCTACCACAACGATTCAAACTTCTAACATTCCACACTCCGACTCGCAGAATGTCAGTATCCATCTTCCTGATGATCGCCCCCTCTCGTGTAGTCCCCACCCGGAGATCCGAATGGGGGACTAGTTTACCTCCGGAATATTTTACCCGGGAGGAAGCCATCATCAGTACATCATTCATACAGAGAGAGCTGCATGTCCTCGGGAGTTAGTTACGGCTGTAGTTTCCCGTTACTTTCAGCCGTGTAGCAGTATCAACACAGCTAAGCCATGTTGAGTATTATTACAAGGCCGTATCAGTCAATCATCCAGACTGCCGCCCTTGCAACTACCGAAAGGCTGCTACCGCCCTTTCGATGAACCATTCGTTAGTCTGGTCTCTCAACAGATACCCATCCGATATGGTTGCACCTGCAGCTCGGCTATCTGCATCATTGGGACACGCAAGCCTCCCCACCGCGGCAAGGTCACATGGTTCGCAGAGGAGGTCAGATTGGATAAGAGCGGTAAATGCACCTATCTATAAGAAAGGGAACAGGAAGGATTGCAACAACTATCGAGGTATCTCATTGATTAATATACCAGGCAAAGTATTCGCTGGCATCGTTGAAGGGAGGGAGCGATTATTGGTTGATTGGAAGTTGAATGAAGCCCAGTGTGGTTTCATAACCCATATGGGCTGTCAGAATTAGATTTTCAGTAAGCGCCACGTAATTGCAAAATGCTACGAGAGGAATTGCGAGTTATGTTTATGTTTCGTGGATCTAGAGAAAGCATATGACTAGCTACCGAGGGAATGATGTTCATATCAATGTTCATATCATATTGGATAAAAGGAAGATTATTAAAATCAATCAACTGTATTTATGTTGACATTTGGGCTGCAGTGAGATTTGACAATAGAATGGGTTCCTTGTTCGGGATACTTACAAGAGCTTGACAAGGCTGTAATATTTCACCTTTATTGTTCATAGATTTTCATGGATCATCTGCTGAAAGGTATAAATTGGCGGGGAGGGATTCAGACAGGTGGAAATATAGTAAGGAGTTTGGGTTGTGCTGGTGACTTTCCCTTAATAGCAGATTGTGCCGAAAGCCTCAGTATAGTGGGAAGGAAGATGATGAAATGGTTTCATAAAATAATAAGATTATCCTTGATTGTTGGTAAGGTACCTTCAGATTTCAAGTATTTAGCATGTGTGTTCTCCTAAGATGACAGTACAATAAGCGAAATTGAATCAAGGTGCAATAAAGCTAATACAGTAAGCTCACTGCTGCGATCAACAGTATTATGTAAGATGGAAGTCAGCTCCTGGACAAAACTATCTTTACATCGGTCTTTCTTTAGAACATGAAAATAGAGGCAATGAAAATGGTATGAAAATTAGCCTTTCAAAGATTAAATTGATGATACAAGGCTGGAATAGGTATATAATTTCGAATATTTAGAATGTGATGTCCCCGTGAAAATTGGCGATCTTACAAATATTTTAACAAGTGGAAAGCAAAAATTTTATTGTCTGCTTGAAGCCGCAACACATCACTTGGGAAGTCGTGGCGAGGTGAGAACGAGTTTTTTTTTTGTCGTTCAGAGGGGTGCGATACGTCATCAGCGAGACTGTGCCAAGGTTATAGCTAACCACGTGACTGCCTTCGCACGCGCGACCCAGCTTGTTTCTGGAATAGTCTGCGCAAATTAAAGGAGATCATCAGCCAATTACCGTTCTCGCTGAAGAACACGCCTCCCTGGGCTAATTAGATAAAAGGCCTTGCTTCGAGTGAATCGTTCTCTTCTCTTTACGCTTTTCTTAATGCTTGTTTGCTGTGAGAGACATCGCATTACCGGACCACGTGGAAGGAGAAATTTCAAGACAAGTCGACGCCCGTTCTACCAGAATTTAGTCTGATAATTAGCGAATTCTGTGGAATAAAAACGCCTAGGAGCCAAGTTAAGTGTGACAGTGTAGACGAGCTGTTTATATTCTGCGTGTGCTTGTGCAAAATACTTAATTTTGTCATCTCAGTTACAGCTTGTGACCAGCAATCAACGAAGACGTCTTGGAATTGAAGATCTCAAGATGAAGAATTCCGCAACTACCAACATCATTTCATCGAGGGACATCCATCGCAGAGCCTCCATGGAGCTGTAAAAATGTAAGGCGTCTCTGGTAATGGGAAGGAGACTGGCCGGAGTATGCTGAAATAACTGACTGTCGACGGGAATCGAACTCTACAAAAACTTGAGTACCCTTTTAATTTAATTTATCTGTCCTATCTTTTGTACAACTAGAGGTCTTTCTTCTTAAGTCGTAGATCTATCAGTTTGCTGTAGTTAGAAATATTTCATTTTCCTACTTCTTAAGGTGTCGTGGTAGACTAGGTACGTGTGAATGAAATTTTGGAATCTATTAGAGTAGACATGTAGGTTGTCTTTGACTGACTTCCCATGCTTAAGGAGCTTAAGTTTAATAATCACTGACCACACGATAAACCTACTTTCTTTGTAATATTGAAAGTTACCGGACGGAAAATTTGCGTGTACATTGTGAGTGAATAGGGTCGAACCTAGTGTCTTTTAAAATCACTTGTTGTTTTTATGATGAAGTCATCTAATTTTACGACATTCCAGGAGAATCAGTAGATGTAATAATCACTTAAATAATAATAATATCGACTAAAGATCGGGTAAAACAGATGTAAACGCTCGTGAGCCATAAAACTACTGTAGAGTTCCTAAATGTGAGATGGAATGTGCTCTGTTCATGAAGGGTCTGGAATATGGCCTATCCTGAGGGATATTTGTTGCATAATTGAGTAAATGATGAATTAGTGGTGATATTGATTTATTCTTGTGTATTTGGAGCGCAAGATAGATTATAATTAGTGGAGCACGTGTTTGCGAGTGTATTTCACAGGTAGGAAGTAAAAATAATGCGAGTAAGGCTCACGCTTGCGGTAAATTCAACCTGTAGCCCACATGATGGTAGTGCTTATGGATTTTACTAGAATCTTCCATTATAATCTCATAAATTAGATGAACTTGTGCTGATATGTGAAATGTATTTCTACCAAGTGATACCCATGACTTCGATCACTAGCCACCATTAATGTAGGAGAATTTCTGTGCACGAATTATTTCTGCGAGACATTACGCGTCCCGACCATCGATAAAAATCATAAATAAAATTTGCCAAATCAGGATTCGATGTAAATAATGTACATAAAAACGTGTTTCCCTAAGTGTGAATGTGTGTGTGTAAATGTGTATATTTCTCTTGTGCCATGTTAATTTCATTTAATTTTGATCTGGTCGCGCACTCGCTGTGACGCGGATCACATTCATCGTTGTGTGTTGCCTTAAGAAATAATTTCATGCCCTTAAGGGAAAGTTTAATTAAATTAAGTCAAGGAAGACTAGGAAGGAATTTAATTTTTTTTAATTAGCGAGATTTAAAAGGAAAGATCATCTCGTTACTTTGGGAAGGCACTCGATTTGTAAACAGAATTTATTTAACTAGCTCACACGTTGGTAATGTAAATTTCTAAAAATCTGAAATACTTTAAGATTAATTTGAATAGAAATGAAATGCAAAGATCAAGGGTAGATATTTGTCAGCCGCATGATTGCTTTGAAACATTGTGAAAATAAGTCATTAATAATTAATCAAAAATCATTACTCTGAAATACTAATGATGAACATTAGATAAATGATGCGGTGGAGAATTAGTAAGAACACGATCGTGTTACAATGAAACAGGTTAATTGAATGATAAGAAAATAATAATAATAATAATAATAATCAAGATAATAATTAATTAATTTTGAGAATTTTGGAAACAGTTTTTCTTTGCTACTGAAGTTCATGTTAGTGTCATTAACCATTATCAAATATTGTAAATGACTAATTCAGTTGTGTACATCGTAAAGACCACGTGTTGAGGCAACTTTAAATTGGTGAAACTTTGAACACATGTTTATTTAGTTCTTTCAGTCAAATGTTTGGTTTAAAAAGGCAAGTGGCCTAATTACTTCTTTGGTTTCATTTACAGCACAGTAGAGCTGGAGATATGAACACGTGTCACTCTAAATCGAGGAAGAAATCCGATATTATGAAAGCTCTGTTATGTTAAAAGAAAAATATCATCAAGAATATTTTGTTGTTTAACTGCTTATGTGAATAAATGTCAGAGTGTTGTTTTAATATTTCTTTTTATCCTGCTTGGTCATCAATCCTTACAACCCTTAAATGCCTCTAGAAAGTGATAGCCAACGATCGAACGGTCCACCTTGGGACTCATCGCTCGATGGCTGGGCTTAGCTCGGGAAAAATGGGGGCAGTATGTTCTCCCGGGATTGTAGTACAGTAAGCGAGATTCACTTAAGGTGCAGAAAACTAATACAGTGAGCTCGCAGTTGCGATCAACAGTATTCTGTAAGAAGGAAGTCAGCTCCCCGGCAAAAATAACTTTACATTGGTCTTTCTTTAGACCAACTTTGCTTTACGGGAGTGAAAACTGGGTGGACTTAGGATATCTTATTCATAAATTAGAACAGACATTAAAGTAGCGAGAATGTTAGTACAAGCAGATATGAACAATGGTAGGTGGGTAATCTGAATGAGGAGATAAAGGCTGTGTTAAGAATGAACTCGATGGATGAAGCTGTGCGCATAAAGCGGCTTCGGTGGTGGGGTCATGTGAGGCGAAAGGATGAGGATAGGTTACCTAGGAGAATAATGGGCTCTGTTATCGAGGGTAAGAGAAGTAGAGGGAGACCAAGACGACGATGTTTAGACTCGGTTTCTATCGATTTAAGGATAAGTGGTATAGAACAAAATGAGGCCACAGCACTAGCTGCAAATAGAGGATTCACAGATTCACAGAATATTGCAGACTGAACGGTGAAAGGCATATGAGTCTATAATGATGATATATGTGTGTATTTACCGTAGTATAATTTTCATCACAAACCTGCTCCTGAACTCTGGATTGAATCGTAACAAAGGACATCAATCACCCCTTTTTCCTCCTTTCATAATCCTACAGATACTGGGGGTTTCCTTTTAAATTACGTCTGATTTTGCTGAAAATTATACTTCCGAACATTTTTAATTGATTGTATCTACTAATTTCATGAGCCCTTCTCCGAACATTCGGTCTGTGAGACTTTTTTTTTTTTAAATTACTTGTTTAATTGCCTGTGGTAATGTGAGGTGACTTATCCCCTATAATAGTGGAAGCTTTCAAGACCAGTACGGAGATAGTATTGCTTTCGGAAATACCATTGGTCTAAGTCAGATTGATCGCACCTGAGATTACGGAGCCTATTTGCCATCTGAGCCACCAGGGACTATCAAACAATCAATCAATCAATCAATCAATCAATCAATCAATCAATCAATCAATCAATCAATCAATCAATCAATCAATCAATCAATCAATCAATCAATCAATCAATCAATCAATCAATCAATCAATCAATCAATCAATCAATCAATCAATCAATCAATCAATCAATCAATCAATCCAGATTCCCTACCAATTATTTACCTCATATTTACATGTATTTATCATCCCTTACCTTGCCTTTTCTTAAATATTTTCTAAGAACTTGGAACTTTATCGAACATTTCGCTTGATAATTTATTCCAATCCCTTACTCCTCGACCTATAAATGAATATCTGCCCTAATCTGTCTTCTTGAATTCTAACTTTATCTTCATATTTTGATCTTTCCTACATTTAAAAGCTCCATACAAGCCTATTCTTCTACTTACGTCATTCCACGCCAACTCACTACTCATAACTCGAAATGTACCATAAAGTCGAGCATCTCGTCTCCTTACTCTAAAGCCTTCCCAGCCCAAACTTTACAACATTTTAGTAACGCTACTCCTTTGTCGGAAATCACACAGAACATATCGTGCTGCTTTCCTTTGAATCTTATCCAGTTCTAGTATCAAATAGTCCTGATGAGGTCCCGTACACTGGAGGATAACTCAAACTGCAGTGTTACCAGAGGCTTATACGCCCTCTCCTTTGCATCCTTACTACAACCCTTAAATACTCTCACAACCATATCAGGAGATCTGTAACCTTTCTTAACTACTTCGTTAAAATGATTACCTCAAAGAAGATTATTCATTATTCTAACATATAGGTACTTACATTGTTCCCCATGAGGTACCAGCAACCTATCTACACAGTAATGAAAATTGAGGGGACTTTTCCTCTTGGTGAAACTTACATTTTGATTTTTCATCCCATTTACATTAGTACCATTGTCTGCTGTCCATCTCACTACAATCTTTAAGTCTCCCTGCATAGGCTCACAATCCTGGAACTCATTTACAACTCTATACAGTATAACATAATCCAAAAATGCCCTTATCTGTGATTCCAGATCTTTACTCATATCGTATATATATTGTACCAGGAACCGCTTACGGTCGGCAACATTATTTTATTCAATGTCAAGTACTGCAACGGCACGGCCCCGGCATGCATTTCTTGGCAAGGAACCCCAACGGCACGGCGCGGTTATGCATTTAGCGAGAAAACAACGTCACATGTTCAACGCTGGAAGTTGACCTCGAAGTAACCCACCGATCACGTGCACAGCACATGGAGATATGGAAACTTCTAGAACATATATTGCTATCTCTTGATCCCGATGGTATATCAATTATTGTAATATATCATCTTGTGACCCGTTATTTAAAGGCCAACATTCTGAAATTTATTAAAAGCCGGCCTAGGGACTTGCGAATAATCCTACTATAAAGAAATTAAATTCTACCAAGATGGGGAGGAATTCGAACCCGGCAGAATAATATGAAAAAGCCAGGATTTTCTGAGTAGAAAACAGTTCCCAACTCACAGCCGACGTGAAAACATGCTGACTTACGCGAATATATACTCCGCGACTCGAACTCAGTCGTCGCGAATTTCAACTCTACGGTAACTATCTTCACCGAACTTATAATACAAGTGTTCGTCTTGTACTTAGAGACTTCCAATCACTACGATACAAACTTAGATTTCTCATAATTTTCAGTGCAACTTTGACTCACTTTACGGAACTTGTACTCATCTTAAGAGTTGATTAACTTGGAACATTCATGGTTGATAAACGTGCGCATGTTAAGACAATTTTCTGATTGACTAATTAAACACTCCGTCTACTGAAACAAATGATTTCATGATAGTATCTTAAAATACGTGTTTAATGACAGGTTATTGAACATTTAAGACGGTTAAACTTGCATCGCGAGTGTAAGATGGAGCCGCATTCTACACTTCATGACACTATGGCTATCGGAACTTGTAAATATTCACGAGTTAGAACATTTCGCTATCGTGAATAAAGGTTTGGTCTTCGTGTGAAATACTTGTAAATATATTAGAACTGTGCTTTTATAAAAACAGTGATTCCAATCAAATGAGCTTTAATAATTTAACTGCCAGTGGATGGACATCGTACGAGTGCACTTAATAAAATACTGTTTCATCTTACGATTTTCAAATATTAGTTATGCTAGATAGGACTCTCACAAATCATTACAGTCAGTTAGACTTTCTCGTGTTCCTAAATCTAACAGTGACCTTCTTGGTCATATACCATTCAGACACCTGGGAGACTACCCTGAATGCAGATCAGTACTGATTAGTAGTATAATAGGCGGGTTCTGCAGCCGATTCCGCCTCAGGGCTCCCAGAGGCCCCCTCCGCCTCCGCCTCACGGGTGGCCCTCCCAGAAGCCGCCTCCGCCTCCGCCTCCCGAGGGGCCTTCCCAAAGGCCTTCTCCGCCTCCCGCGGGAAATTTGAATTGGTAAACATAGCCACGTCCTTTTTGACAGCTGTCATCGACAACAACGCATGGCTAACCTCACTGCTGCCATCTTGACGGGCAAAAACCTCAGTAGTACCAACTTAACCTAACTAGCGCGAGATAAACAAATCCACGTGTTTTTTGACAGCTGTCATCCGCCATCTTTAAACTACAGAGCACCGTGCTGCCCTCTTTATCGCAGTAGCTGTAAATTCGTCACCTGTCATCGGCAGTGCTGCAATCTTGGCGGGCCTAAAACTTAGTGCTACCAACTTAACCTCACTAGCGCGAGATAAACAAATCCACGTGCTTTTCTGACAGGTGTCATCCGCCATCTTCAATCTTTAGAGCACAGTGCTGCCCTCTTTAACTACTTACCTTTGAAATGTGGTGGCGGATAATTTGAAAAATGCTTTTTGACAGCAGCCATCTTTGAGCACGGAGCTGCCCTCTTTAGCTAGATACCTTTGAAATGTGGTGGCAGGCAATTCCACGTGACAGCAGCCATCTTTAATCAAGAGAGCACCGTGCTGCCCTCTTTGTGGTGGCGGGAAATTCCACGTGCTCTCGTTAGGAAACAAAATCACGTGCTTTTTTCTGACAGCTGTCATCCGCCATCTTGCATCACAAACATCAGTTCTGTACTCTTTAGCTAGATACCTTTGAAATGTGGTGGCGATAAATTCTATATTCTATTGTTTGGAAACAAACCTATGCGATTTTTTGACAGCTATCATCCGCCATCTTTAATCCAGAGAGCACCGTGCTGCCCTCTTTAGCTACTTACCTTTGAAATGTGGTGGCGGCAAATTCTACGCGCTCTTGTTTGGAAACAAACCCATGTGCTTTTCTGACAGCTGTCATCCACCATCTTTAATCCAGAGAGAACAGTGCTGCACTCTTTAGTTGAAATGTGGTGGCGGCAAATTCCACGTGCTCTGGTTTTGAAACAAATTCTACGTGCTCTTTAGCTGTCATCCACCATCCTTAATAAAGAGAGCACCGTGCTGCCCTCTTTGTGGTGGCGGATAATTTGAAAAATTCTTTTTGACAGGCAGCCATCTTTAATCCAGAGAGAACAGTGCTGCCCTCTTTAGCTACTGACCTTTGAGCCGGTTAATTTGAAAAATTCTATTTGACAAGCTGCCATCTTTAATGAAAAGAGCATCGTGCTGCTATCTTGCGGGTAATTTTTACGTCACAGCTGTCATCCACCATCTTGCATTGCTAACCTTAGTGCTGCCCTCTTTAGCTACTTACCTTTGAGGCGGACTATTTGAAAAAAAAATCTATTTGACAAGCTGTCACCCGCCATCTTGCATCGCAAATCTCATTGCTGCACTCTTTAGTTGAAATGTGGTGGCGGATAATTTGAAAAAATCTTTTTGACAAGCAGCCATCTTTAATCAACAGAGCACCGTGCTGCTATCTTTATCGTAGTAGCTAGCAATTTAAAATCTAGATGCTTTTTTCTAACAGCTGTCATCCGCCATCTTTAATCTAGAGAGCACCGTGCTGCCCTCTTTGTAGTGGTAGTAAATTCCACGTGCTTTACAAACCTACGTGCTTTTTTTGACAGTTGTCATCCGCCATCTTTAATCAAGAGAGCGCAGTGCCACACTCTATGTGGTGGCGGATAATTTGAAAAATTCTTTTTGACAAACAGCCATCTTTATTCAACACAGTTACCGCTATCTTACATCGCTTACCTCGGTGCTACACTCTTTAGTTGAAATGTGGTGGCGGTGAATTCGAACAAGTTTAATCATACATCGGTGGAGCTGGAGTAAGCACGTGCTTCAGTGATGACGTCATCATGCATGTTTAGACTTGTCCGTTTTCTTAAGAGTAAGTCGGTGTAAAGGAATGTGGTGGCGGTAAATTCGAACAAGTTTAAACATGCATCGGGAAAGCTAGAGTAAGCACGTGCTGCAGTGATCACGTCATTATGCATGTTCAGACGGGATCGTTTTGCTTAAGAGTAAGTGGTGTAAAGCAATGCAATAAATACGACATTTTTGAATGCGATCAAATATTTATTTACAAATGGACTACAACAGTGTTCGTTTTTGCTGCTGACAAGGTTGGTATGCTTCTTAACAACGTATGCTTCTGAAATGCCTCCTGCAACATTCAAATTAATCAAAACATTTAGAAATATATTATACTAAGTATGTTATGCTTTACAGAGAAGATCATATGCTTCTTACCTTGTTGTTATTCCTTTTCGGAATCATCATCATCATGAGATACTAGAGAAAGTTCATTCATACACTGTGTACAGTGTTCAATCCTCGGATTTGTTCCATCCCAATCATCATCGCCATTTTCTCCTCGATGCTTGTAATGTCGTTGACAAGTTCTGCATAAAGCTACTTCGATCGACATCTTACTGTGTGGAGGAAGGATGCCCCAAAAATTATGTACGTAAGAGGCAGCGTACGTAGATAAAAATCCTGGTGGTAAGTATTGTATAAGATGTTTCGGCATCGACGATCTATGTTTCTAGAACATCTTAAGGGCCTCACTCCCTCGTGTAAGATAAATAAGATGTTGCGTATGAGCATGCAAACAGCATGCACATTTGCAGTTTTGTTCCATAGCGTACGATGTCGAAGCACACACTAATGAAAATGATAAAGAGCTATTGTTATTTACAGTCTCGTAACAATATTCGTTAGCGGATGGTAGGTAACATCACTCATATGAATAATAAGACAATAGGCTGCTGTGTTAGCAGGAATGTTTTCAGATGTTTCAAATTCTAAACGAATATCAACTGGAGATTCTTTTATAGATTCTTCATGATAAGAGCAGTCTATAACAACAATCGGTGCTTTATTTTTACATTCTTGAGGTGTAAATAGCGGACGATCTCCTTTCTGATAATACGATGATTGAAATTTACAAAACATATCATAGAGCATCCCAAACTAATTTTTCTCAAAGTTAATGTCTATGTTTTCGTAGGGATACGTAATTCCGTTGAGATATAGTCTAACGTGTCTTAATTTACAGTGATCAAACAGTGAGCTATCTTTTTCGTGATTGCATTTACGATTAGTTTGAAATCCAAAAATAATGTACAAGGGCTTCTCAGTAAAACGTGATGTTTTAACAGCCCAGCTATGCTTGTTTGTTTGTGGTAACACAGGATATTCATGCAGCTCCCAACTTCTAAAACGTATAGGTAATGGTGTATCATTTTCTACAATCTTGAGCAATCGAAGTTTTTCACGATCAGATAAGTTTACATGTGGAATCCTCCACAGTATACGATACAGTGTTATTTTCGATTCTACTGGTGTTTCTACTGCTTTAAGAGAATTGTAATCACTTCGATCACGGATTAGAATAAGCTCTTGTTTTGCGTTGATTATAATACGTGTAAAGTCTTCTGCGAATCCAAAAATATATTTCAGTGATAACATACCCGTAAAAGAACCATCCTCATTAATCATCCAGTTGTTAGTAGCTTTTGGACACCATCCAGCCATCCGCAAAAGATTACTTTCTTCATCACAGAAAGAAGGGTAGAGTTTCATTGCACTTGTAATACCAACATTCTTCGTTCGATCTATTTCAACATTATTTACTTCATATCGCGCTTCAGAAAAGAGAAAAGCTAGAGCATGGTTGTTTAGTTGTGAAGTGCTTGGTCCACTTCCATCCGACTTTTCTAGTCGTCCTTCAATATAGAGGTAGCTTTCTTGTGGTATGGTGTATACATCTTGCTGATTAATAATAAAATGAATTTTATCATTGTTATTTAATCCAAACGTAAAAGGTTGATAGGAATGAAGCTCACTTCGTACCACACCTTCACGACTTTCTACTGTATTCGTAATGTCTAGCATTTCTTCCATTCTGTTGTAGTAGTGTATATCCTAAATCTTGGAGTATCTGCTTATGGGTATCTGTTAACTCGATGAGTCTCTGCACACATGTAGTATGTCTTCTGAATGTACACCGTGTTTTATAGATGGTTTTCTTACTGGTTGAAGATGTAGTTTGCAAGCTACGTACGCGTGCTGATCTAAATGAATAAGCTGATTATGTTTATTTACAAGTCTAAGAGTAATGTTGCTAATGTGTTTTACAGACACAGGATGATAAAGAACTACTGCTGGTTTCTCACAAATAGTATATCCACGTTCCTCTGTAACAATAAAGTCGTGCAGGACGTGCGAAGGTTGTAGATTACTATTCAAGTCTGTAATAATATTACAAGTAATATTCACATTGTAATCATCGAAGAGTTTTATAGGTTGATCAGACTCGTAACGTACGTTCGGCAGGAGCTCCCTCGATGAAAATCCAAGCAGTGGTCCAATCGAATCAGGTTGTGATTTGAAGTCAATCTTACATGATGATTCAATAACACATTTATGTGTAATGTTGCTTATAGTGATTGAGAACTTATAATTATGATTACTAAAGCTATCTTCCCCAAACTGATCAATTAACGTACTTTCAATATAGTCGTGAATATCGTCTACTGTATAACTACCTGAGGGTAGTGTTAGCACATAGAAATAGTTTACACCATCACGCACATTATAGATTTTATTGTAGCTTTCAAACGATACTGGTCCAAGACTATGCGGCTGATAACCAAGTTCGATTGGTGGATTAAAATAGACGGTTGTTTCAGGTCCTCCTCCACGTACAGCAAACGTTCTTTCACTGTTCGTCATCACGTGGACACTAATGCACTTTCTCTACTGTCTGGGTTTGATATAAGAACATAAGACATAATCGTCCGCACATGCGTGTATTAAAGTTTTGCACACGGTTTTTATTGTAAACAATGTCTGCACTGCTTCCGAAATAACGTATGAGCTCAAAAGGAGGAGGTAAGTCTCCATAGCTATCAAAATACCATACTTTAGATTTACGTTTTACATAAGCAACGTAATGAGTTCCAGGTCCACGACTGTCGTCTAAGTTAATTACGGCACTTTCACGTTCACGTGGGCGCGCTGGTAGTTGATAACGCACACACACACCTCTAAAATAATGAATTCCTAGTTGTTTAGCAAACGTAAAATCTTCATCATGCGTTAGAGCTCGATGTGGCAGTGCATTCAGTAGACGTTTTTTGGAGAAATGTAGATACCAAGCCCTTTCTTGTATGGCACTAGCTTCATGTTCACACCTTTGCCTCGTAACGTAATTGCCTCCATCGTCTTGTTATGACGTTCACTCTCTTTCAACTGTTGTTTCGCTTCTTCTACAGCTTTAACAGTTCTCGCTACAGCACTAGCACCACCTAGCAATGACCCTAAAGCTGCTAAGCCAGCAAGCAGCGCAGGAAGAAATCCTCCTCGTTTAGGTACAGGAATAATTCGTGCAAGTTTACTAAATATTGCTCTGCACTTTGGAGAAATTCTCGCTCTTGCTGCGCGTAACGCCTTAGTAATAGCTACACGAGGATTGTATTCCCCTCGAATAGCTTTTTGCGCAGCCTTTATAACATCTTTCCATCCAACAGTTTTTACTTTCTTCTTCTTCTTCATGTCGTTTGGATATCGTTGTTTCACCATGCTGTACACGACTTTACTAGTCAAGAGCAAATCATAAACTAACCGTTGCCTCTTGTTTCGTTTAATATATATATATTACTATTACGCACTTTATGATTCAGTTATCATGAAGATTATAAAGCAGCAAGACACGCTACCTGTTACCGACATTGTACCACATCTCTTACCTAGTTCTAGTACAACTACAAGAAAACGTCGTGGAACGTTGTTTCCTTTTACTGTTCGATCTATTATGTCAGGTCCGTCGGGTTGCGGTAAAACAAATCCTTTACTCACACTTATTACTTCTGTAAATGGTGTACGCTTCGAGAATATTTACGTTTTCGCAAAGTCACTCTATCAGCCGCTATATACTATTCTACAAACTGTAATGCACGATCTAGTTAAAGATGGAATAAGATATTTTAAATTTAATTCGCATGAGCAAGTACCATCACCAGACGATGTGCTTCCTAATTCTCTTATGATCTTTGATGATGTCGCAACAGAACAGCAAAACGTTATTCGTGCATTCTTTAGTATGGGTCTGCATAAACATGTTGATTGCATCTATTTGTGCCAAACCTATTCTCGTGTGCCTAAGCAGTTGATACGCGACAACTCAAATGTTATTGTGCTCTTTCGGCAAGATGAGCGCAACATGCGACATGTGTATAACGATCATGTTAACACTGATATGACATTCGATGACTTTAAACGTATGTGTGCTAAATGTTGGTCATTACACCGTTACAGCTTTTTAGTTATTGATAAAGAAAGTGATGTACAGCATGGACGATATCGCATGGGTTTCGATCATTTTATATGCATTAACACAGTATTACAGTAACTACTTGATTAAAAACCATCATCATGTTAACATCTAGCAAGGAGATCACAAAACATATCATCCAAGCTCGAAACAATATTCGACGGAAATTTAAAGAGCTTAAACGTATTCAAGTAGACACGGATTTATTTTTTAAAACACAACTAAGTACACCACTCAAAGAAATTTTGAATTCTACTTCATTACCGCAGTCTACTTCAAGTTTTGCTTCTATGCAAACATCATATCATAAAGAGAAGCATGAAGAAGAAAAGCATGAACAAGATAAGGAAGAGAAGAAGCAGGATTTAGATCACGAAGAGGAAGAGGAAGATAAGGCAGAAGAAGAAGAACTTAATGATACATCACCACCTAAGCGTGTTGAGTTTTTAACTACAGATGTTATTGCTGAAACACCTACTAC
Source organism: Anabrus simplex (assembly GCF_040414725.1). Classification (NCBI taxonomy): domain Eukaryota; kingdom Metazoa; phylum Arthropoda; class Insecta; order Orthoptera; family Tettigoniidae; genus Anabrus; species Anabrus simplex. Next base: position 39,679,477 of record NC_090266.1, on the reverse strand, counting down.
ATCGACGCAAAATCTACCATCTTTGTCTGAGGTTATGATTACACCAGAGTATCGCAATCAGTTTAGAACTTTTATTCAAGATACCTATGGATCTCTCTTTGCACCTTATATAGAAAAACTTTTTACAGGACAAACTGACACTACCTACGGTATTCGCTACGAAGATGACTGTTTCCGGATAGGAAATTCAAATGTTAAGATTAATAACAATAAACTCATTGTAAAAGTTGTTAACTTCTTTTCTCAGGAATACCTGACAAGGATATAATTTTACAAGATGATCTTAAAAAATATAGAGCAATACTTTTTGCTACTGACGCAACGGACGTAATTACAAGAGAACAGAAGCTGTAAATGCGAATAAGAGTTACAAATATCGTGAGTTTATTTCTAAGCTGTTTCCGACTGCACGTAGTCTAGACGTTATCTACAAGCCTTTGTTGCCGTAAGTGGATGTAAGATACTGGAATGGCCCAAACTTACTCGTTGAACGATTACAGCTTTTAAGAGCATCGCAAGAGGCTGGTCACACTGGTCACGGATCAGAAATTCTAGAAATAGAAAGAGAACTACGTTATGCCAGTATTATTTTGTAATGGCTCGTCAAGAGAAGATCTCACCTGTAAAGGTAAACATCGCACATGAGTTACATAAACCAGAACGTCGCACCTACTGTCGCAGTCGCGTTATTACACGAGGAAAAGAAGATCTCTGGCAAGCAGACTTAGTAGAAATGATTCCATATGCCTCTAGTTATAAGGGGTATAAGTATCTACTTACTGTTATCGATGTGTACTCGAAGTTTGCTTTTGAACAACCCGTGCGTTCTAAAACAGCAGCTCAAGTTAAATAAGCATTTAAACATATTGTTGAAGAATCGAAACGCTGCCCAAGGCTTCTTCAAACTGATCAAGGTAAAGAGTTTTACAACAAGGATTTTTCTACTTACCTCAAGTTACTTGACATTCAACACTACTCTACGTTCAGCAATCTCAAGGCAAGTGTTGTAGAACGCTTTAATCGTACACTCAAAACAATGATGTGGCGAGAATTTACAGCGCAAGGTTCATATCGTTGGATTGATCTGCTACCTAGACTTTTATCTACCTACAACGATACACCTCATCGCACTATCGGAACAAAGCCACGTCTTGTTACAAAGAATACACCTCGTATAAATGCTATTCATCTTGTAATTAAAACAGATGATCCACGTCGTCATCGCTTTAAAGAAGGTGATTTTGTTCGCATCAGCAAACACAAGTCTATCTTTGCAAAAGGATACACACCTAACTGAGGCACTGAAATTTTTCAAATCAGAAGTGTTAAGCTTACTAATCCAGTTACGTATTTACTTCGCGATCTCAGAGGACAGCCTATTGAAGGAGGATTCTACATCGAAGAACTGCAGAAAACAAAATATCCTATTCACTATTTAGTTGAACGTGTTATTCGACGTCGTGGCAATAAACTGTATGTTAAATGGCTTGGTTTTAATAACAGGTTTAATTCATGGATTAATAAAGAGGATGTACTTTAAATCTTATGTGTGTTTTCTTTTAATCCTCTACGTTTCCTTTCTTCTAAGTCACTAGGACATGCTGTAGGATTAAACAACACCTGTAATATGTTTTGACAATTCATATTTATTTTAGAATATATATATACATTTTTATCCTTTGTTTATTTTACGGTCTTTGTCACTCAGTTTTCGTTTTATTACACCAACAACGACAAGTGCTGCTATATTCTTCTGAGCAGCTAAAGCACTAGATAATAACACACACACACGCAGCATAACTGTACGAAGCAGATTTTAACAGCTACACGACAGGCAGGCAGCATGTAACTACGTGTCAGGCGAACGTATTCTAGGACCGCAGGGGAGATGAAGCACGAAAAAAAGAAGATCAGTCGCTCTATTGATGAGTCCACGCCCAACATGCTTCCTCATCTTTTTTCCCAGCACGTTTCTTCACCTTTTCCTTGTTTACTCTCTCCACAGCCATGATAAGTGTTTATAAGCGAAGACAACTCGTTAGTTTTAGGTCCGTGATACAGTTTATCTAGTTGATATCTACGGCACTGTCTCACAGAAGGTCTTCTACCTAAACTCACGTGTTCATGATGTAAACTACACGTTTGAAGCTCTGAAAAAACAGGATCTTGAGTCCACTCACGAGGCACCTTTTCCCGAATCTTCTTTACAGCATTCGCAGCTACATCCAAAAATGCCTTTGGTAATGCATTTAACGCTTCTTCAGTAAAAGTGTTTAGTTTCTTTTTGCATGCATAAAACTTTACGATCTCCTTTTCAACTGCGTTACACTTAGTATCTGTTAGAAATGACATGATGTCTTCACTCTACAAATGTTTCTTTTACACTAAGGTTATTTCGACACTGCAGTTTACATATGTTGTTCACTTCCCGGCATGCACTGCGACACAACCTATCAAAGAGCATGCACACATGTTGTAAAGACTGTTTACTTGTTTCTCTACTATGCTCTTTCGGAAGAGTTTTAAATGATGGGCACCCCAATTCATGCATGTCGATAATTTCACACGATGATGGTAGAAAATCACGCAACCATTCTTTCTTTTCACAACCCTTTAAAAGAACAAGATCTGCTCTTGACAAATGTGCATTCATCATTAAAGGTAGAAAAGGATAAGGTATTCCTTTTTCTTCCCACTTCAAACCTAAATTGTTTTCAATCCACTGAGTCTCTTTTTATCTTCATCTGTTTGCAAACAGTAAGGGAACGGTGGCCTAAATACTAAACTAACAAGTTTTGGTGCCCACAACACACTGCAATCTAACACAGCCACCTCTTTAAACACAAATTTGTTTTCGTTTTTTAAAGCCTTGCACATACACTATTAATGTTTTCGTCATGTTTGCACTCCACTCTCTATCACTGTTTCTCGAAGACTAAAGCATTTAGTCAACGAACGGGTTTAAACATGTGCACCTACAATAACGTCATCACTGCAGCACGTGCTTACTCTAGCTTTCCCGATGCATGTTTAAACTTGTTCGAATTTACCGCCACCACATTCCTTTACACCGACTTACTCTTAAGAAAACGGACAAGTCTAAACATGCATGATGACGTCATCACTGAAGCACGTGCTTACTCCAGCTCCACCGATGTATGATTAAACTTGTTCGAATTCACCGCCACCACATTTCAACTAAAGAGTGTAGCACCGAGGTAAGCGATGTAAGATAGCGGTAACTGTGTTGAATAAAGATGGCTGTTTGTCAAAAAGAATTTTTCAAATTATCCGCCACCACATAGAGTGTGGCACTGCGCTCTCTTGATTAAAGATGGCGGATGACAACTGTCAAAAAAAGCACGTAGGTTTGTAAAGCACGTGGAATTTACTACCACTACAAAGAGGGCAGCACGGTGCTCTCTAGATTAAAGATGGCGGATGACAGCTGTTAGAAAAAAGCATCTAGATTTTAAATTGCTAGCTACTACGATAAAGATAGCAGCACGGTGCTCTGTTGATTAAAGATGGCTGCTTGTCAAAAAGATTTTTTCAAATTATCCGCCACCACATTTCAACTAAAGAGTGCAGCAATGAGATTTGCGATGCAAGATGGCGGGTGACAGCTTGTCAAATAGACTTTTTTTTCAAATAGTCCGCCACAAAGGTAAGTAGCTAAAGAGGGCAGCACTAAGGTTAGCAATGCAAGATGGTGGATGACAGCTGTGACGTAAAAATTACCCGCAAGATAGCAGCACGATGCTCTTTTCATTAAAGATGGCAGCTTGTCATATAGAATTTTTCAAATTAACCGCCTCAAAGGTAAGTAGCTAAAGAGGGCAGCACTGTTCTCTCTGGATTAAAGATGGGTGCTTGTCAAAAAAGGATTTTTCAAATTATCCGCCACCACAAAGAGGGCAGCACGGTGCTCTCTTGATTAAAGATGGTGGATGACAGCTGAAGAGCACGTAGAATTTGTTTCCAAACAAGAGCACGTGGAATTTGCCGCCACCACATTTCAACTAAAGAGTGCAGCACTGTTCTCTCTGGATTAAAGATGGTGGATGACAGCTGTCAGAAAAGCACATGGGTTTGTTTCCAAACAAGAGCGCGTAGAATTTGCCGCCACCACATTTCAAAGGTAAGTAGCTAAAGAGGGCAGCACGGAGCTCTCTGGATTAAAGTTGGCGGATGATAGCTGTCAAAAAAGCGCATAGGTTTGTTTCCAAACAAGAGAATGTAGAATTTGCCGCCACCACAATTCAAAGGTATCTAGATAAGAGTACAGCACTGAGGTTTGTGATGCAAGATGGCGGATGACAGCTGTCAGAAAAAAGCACGTGAGTTTGTTTCCATCAAGACCACGTGGAATTTCCCGCCACCACAAAGAGGGCAGCACGGTGCTCTCTTGATTAAAGATGGCTGCTGTCACGTGGAATTGCCTGCCACCACATTTCAAAGGTATCTAGCTAAAGAGGGCAGCTCGGTGCTCAAAGATGGCTGCTGTCAAAAAGCATTTTTCAAATTATCGGCCACCACATTTCAAAGGTAAGTAGCTAAAGAGGCAGCACTGTGCTCTATAGATTGAAGATGGCGGATGGCAGCTGTCAGAAAAGCACGTGGATTTGTTTATCTCGCGCTAGTGAGGTTAAGTTGGTAGCACTAAGGTTTAGGCCCGCCAAGATTGCAGCACTGCCGATGACAGGTGACGAATTTACAGCTACTGCGATAAAGAGGGCAGCACGGTGCTCTGTAGTTTAAGGATGGTGGCTGAAAGCTGTCAAAAAAGCACGTGGCTGTCAAAAACACGTGGATTTGTTTATCTCGCGCTAGTTAGGTTAAGTTGGTACTACTGAGGTTTTTGCCCGTCAAGATGGCAGTACTGAGGTTAGCGATGCGTTGTTGTCTGTCAAAAAGCACGTGGCTGTCAAAAAACACGTGGATTTGTTTACCTATTCTAATCTCGCGCTAGTTAGGTTAAGTTGGTACCACAGAGGTTTAGGCCCGTCAAGATGGCAGCAGTGAGGTTAGCGATGCGTTGTTGTCGATGACAGCTGTCAAAAAGCACGTGGCTTTGTTTACCAATTCAAATTTTCTGCGGGAGGCGGAGGAGGCCTCTGGGAGGGCCACCCGTGAGGCGGAGGCGGAGGGGGCTTCTGGGAGCTCTGAGGCGGAGGCGGCCGCAGAACCCGCCTATTATACTACTCTGATTGATTGATTGATTGATTGATTGATTGATTGATTGATTGATTGATTGATTGATTGATTGATTGATTGATTGATTGATTGATTGATTGATTGATTGATTGATTGATTGATTGATTGATTGATTGATTGAAGATAAACAGAGGAAATGGATCAATATTTATTAAACCTGACAATATTCTATACCACTTCTCCAGCACGGTAGATTTTATAGAATTAATCCGTCGTTCATTCATTTTCAAAGTTTAAATGCACTTTCTGTATCTACTGATTTTTTTTATCATCACGACGTACCGTAAAAGGGGTAAATCGGCCACTTTTTCGTATATTTTTAAAAATAAAATGTGAAATATTCCCTCTAATTTTCTGAAAAATATAATATAAATTCTGCCATGCTTGTTCTTCATTTTTAAATATGAGCATAATTCTCATGGTAATTCAGTAATGAATAATGATTATCGAAACAGTGGCCGGAGTTACCCCGTGTTTCGGGGTACCTTCGGCCGCCATAAAAATAGTTCATGAAACGAAGTTTTCTTCGATGTAGTGTTACTTCGGCCACCGTGAGTGTTTTTTTAAAAACCTGCAAAACGCCCCGTATCAACAATCACAAACAAATTGAAACGATTTATGCTGAAAAAAGATGTATAGTGATCAAATTCACTTTTTTCCCAAAAGAAGAAACTATTTTATTTAGCCTAAGCATACAAGCATTGTATGATATTACAAATTACATGTTGCATTGCGTAAATATTTGAAATGGTACAAAATGTAATAAATAAAGGTATGGAAATCATAAAGCCCAATTGTATGGAGAGAAAAGCCGGTCGGAAGAGAAGCAATCTTGTAGACTGTTCTCATAATGCACTGTCTTCTAAATTAGAAAATATCTGGGCCGACGTCAAGTTCTTAAATGTGTATCGTCCATGTCAACTGATATCCGTCTATTTATCATTGAAAATGGAAACTGCCTTTCCCCTCCCTGTCGGGATAAACTTCCCCGTTTATTGTCATTGTGCCTTTATTAATCTCTTCTAAAGCGTTCTCGAAGTAAACAGGATGGTAATTACAATATCCGCGGCCGCGGAATGTTTTCCTGTACGTTCTTGGCAAGGCCGAAGTTACCCCGGAAGAGGACAACTTTTATCACAAAACTATTCCCTGAAAAACCTGTTTGATTAAAATGTATAAAATTGTGTTGATTAGTTACCAGACAAACTTACATTTTGACCCCATAAACCACTGGAATGGAGAATTGAATGCTGGGGCTAGAGAACAGTTTGTTTTCTGCTGTTACCAGACAAGACAATAGTCGGGGCTGAGAAAAAAATCGATTGACTCAACAATGAGCCCACCAATGTTATTTGGACTACCGAGTGTTGATAGAGCATTCTATTGTGTGTGCATTTTAGTTGTTGCAAGTGGTTCATCTTTTCCAGTATAGAAGGCAGGAGAAAATAAGTGTTGCTATTCGTCAGTGGCCGAAGTTTCCCTGTATGGCCGAAGTTACCCCACTTTACGGTAACTAATCTTTGCCAGCGTTGAAATCAAGAACGACCAAATCAGTGAAGTTATACTTTGAATGTCTGACTCGTTGACTCAATGATCAGCGTACTGGCCTTCGGTTCAAAGGGTCCCGGGTATGATTCCCGGCCGGGTCTGCATTTTAGCCGGCCCCGAGGTATAGTGGTAGCGTGCCTGCTTCTTACCCGGTATCCCGGGTTCTCTTCCCGGCCAGGTCAGGGATTTTTACCTGAATATGTGGGCTGGTTGAAGTCAACTCAGCCTACGTGATTACAATTGAGGAGGTAATTGCCAGTGAGATGGCAACCCCGGTCTAGAAAGCCAAAAATAACGGCCGAGAGGATCCGTCGTGCTGACCACACGACAAATCGTAATCCACAGGCCTTCAGGCTGAGCAGCGGTCGCTTGGTAGGCTATGGTCCTTCGAGGCTGTTGCGGCATGGGGTTTGGTTTGGTTTGGTTTATATTCTGAATGGACTTGCTTAGCTATTTAATTGTGAACAATTGGCTACACTACTAACTCAGAGAAACCCTTCAAATATCACATCATCACGTTCAGTTACTTACTCACACGTGAATCAATATTCCTGTCACATTCCAGTCGCCACGCTGTAATGACAAGCCATCCATTACGATGTTTGAACGTGTGGCCGCTGTAAACGATACAGCAGCTTATTTATTTGCATATCGATATTTACCTAAAGAAGACATTCACTTTCCCAGTTGTTTTCCAGTGTTAATTAAATATCAGCATGGTCTCCAATTAGTCTACATCTATACTTTCACTAGAAGAGGATCTCTTGTTTAGAACAACAGATCGTGAATTTCTTCGAAATGACTTGCGTACGGAGCCAGTAATCCACAGAAGGCGTCTGCTTGATGACGGCACTAACGGGCAATGAAATACTCGTTGGGGAGCAATAGGTGAATGGATCGTCTGTTATGGATCATCAACCAGCAAATAACTCAGGGCGGCGGGTGAAACATACGTAGAAATCTAAAGAGTTCGACAATATCACAAAGTCTCCATCGAAATAAACTATTCACGATTGGCTGATCTGTTAGCCACATATAATTTCAAGACATGGCGTTCGTGTATGTCGGGTCAAAGTCTGACGGAACTTTACTGCTTAATTTTAAAAGATTGGAAACCAATAATTATAAGTGGGAGAAGAAGCAATGAAACACACCTCTAATCCTTTTGATGGGAATAATTCTTGGTCATTTGCTCCCTATTCTTTGTATTTGTATTCGTAGTCTCCACCGTGTCCATGTTTAAGGAAACGAAATGCAGTCTCAGATAAGTGCCTTGGAGCAAAAGGAAGTAAATACTAACGTGCTAGATTCATTACTAATGCTCATTCAGTTCGATTGCCAAAGTGCTGTAGATTCCGTAGATTTTGATATTCTAAAGTAAATTGTCAGGTCCGATATTGACCGTCTGAATATTTCAGACAGCTCAGAATTACAAAGTATTGTATATTATCCTATTTTAGTCGTATTCGACCGGTATCCACTATATTTAACACGAAACGAGATTGAAGATGAAGAAAGGAACGCTGACATTTTGCCCAGCTGCGCAATAAGTAAGAATTGCTGTTCGTAACTTCTGTCTTATTTACCATTTAATTATTAACATTTCCAAAATAGGCCTAAAATGAAGAGAATGTTTGAGGGTGTGTGCATCTTAAATTATTATTACCTTCAAAATATGAGATTAACTTTTCAAAACAGTTTTAGAAAAATGCGAGGTTATTCATGATTAAGCCAGTTTTCTATAACACTGAGTAAATTATTAACTTTATTTATACATCGATTAACGAACTTTTATTAACCACTCTTTAATAAATGTTTTTGCCTCGATATTCATACTTTACTGAAACGAGTTTTGACATTATTTATGATATATACACTACCCGAGAGAAGTGCCAAACTTATTCAAGATCTAACAGTAATTTACACACAGTGAGTAATGGCCGGGTATTCTTTACAATCCCTGGATAGTCTGCAAAAAACTTGCTTTTCAATACTTTGGCAGTAACATATTCAATGGTTCCTAAAAGAGAACGTTATGCGTTTCTCTCACTTGTCTTTCGTTATCAAGGTATTTCTCAAAATACGTCCCATTACTCTAACATGCGTTACTCAAACAGTTGCGTTTCCCATTTTCACACCAGGTAAAAGTTGGGCCATCATTGCGTCAACGAAAACATTCGATGTGTTAGTGCGACGTTAAACCAAGAGGAAAAATGTCTTATGCAGTTATTTGCACAGCCATATACCACGTGCAGTCAATGGTTACAATAGGTAGTTCGCGCAATGGGAATAGTGTAATATGCCCTGTTCGGTCCATGCTGTAAGGAACCATTTAATGTAAACAGACTCTGGGATGGGTTTAAAGAAATTGTTGAGGAATGCGAAAACAGGTTTGTACTTTAAAGGCTGGTAAGGAATGATAAAAACCCACCTTATTATAATAGAGAAATAAAGAGACAAAGAAGGAGATGCAGACTGGAAAGAAATAGAGTTAGAAATGGCTGTGGAGGTAAGGATAAATTGAAGGAACTTACTAGAAAATTGAATCTGGCAAAGAAGGCAGCAAAGGATAACACGATGGCAAGCAAAATTGCCAGTCATACAAATTTTAGTGGAAAATGGAAGGGTATGTATAGGTATTTTAAGGCAGAAATAGGTTCCAAGAAGGATATTCCAGGAATAATTAATGAACAAGAAGAGTGTGTAAGTGAGGATCTTAAAAAGACAGACGTATTTAGTCAGCAGTATGTAAAGATTGTTGGTTTCAAGGGTAATGTCCAGATAGAGGAGGAGACTAAGGCTAAAGAAGTATTAAAATTTACATATGATTACAATGACATTTGCAATAAGATACAAAAGTTGAAAACTAGAAACGGGGGTGGAATTGATAAGATATCTGGGGATATACTAAAACAATGGGTTGGAATATAGTACCATACCTGAAGTACTTATTTGATTATTGTTTGGTCGGAGGAGCTATACCAGATGAATGGAGAGTTGCTATAGTAGCTCCTGTGTATAAAGGAAGAGTGATAGACATACAGCTGAAAATTACAGGACAGTCAGTTTGACATGCATTCTATGTAAGCTTTGGGAAGGCATTCTTTCTGATTATATTAGGCATGTTTGTGAAATTAATAACTGGTTCGATATAAGGCAGTTCGGTTTTAGGAAAGGTTATTTCACTCAATCTCAACTTGTAGGATTATAGCAAGATATAGCAGATATCTTGGATTCAGGAGGTCAAATGGACTGTATCGCGATTGACCTGTCTAAAGCATTTGATAGGGTGGATCATGGGAGACTACTGGCAAAAATGAGTGCAATTGGACTAGACAAAAGAGTGACTGAATGGGTGGCTATATTTCTAGAAAATAGATCTCAGAGAATTAGAGTAGGCGAAGCTTTATCTCACCCTGTAATAATTAAGAGGGGAAATCCTCAAGGCAGTATTATTGGACCTTTATGTTTTCTTATGTATATATATATATATATATATATATATATATATATATATATACATGATAAAAGTAAAGAAGTGGAATCAGAGGTAAGGCTTTTTGCGGATGATGTTATTCTGTATAGAGTAATAAATAAGTTACAAGATTGTGAGCAACTGCAACGTGTCCTCGATAATGTTGTGAGATGGACGGCAGGCAATGGTATGTTGATAAACGGGGTTAAAAGTCATGTTGTGAGTTTCACAAATAGGGAAAGTCCTCTCAGTTTTAATTACTGCGTTAATGGGGTGAAGGTTCCTTTTGGGGATCATTGTAAGTACTTAGGTTTTAATATAAGGAAAAACCTTCATTGGGATAATCACATAAATAGGATTGTAAATAAAGGGTACAGATCTCTACACATGGTTATGAGGGTGTTTAGGGTTTGTAGTAAAGATATAAAGGAGAGGGCATATAATTCTCTCGTAAGACCCCAACTAGAGTATGGTCCGAGAGTATGGGACCCTCACCATGATTACCTGATTCAAGAACTGGAAAAAATGCAAGGAAAAGCAGCTCGATTTGTTCTGGGTGATTTCCGACGAAAGAGTAGCGTTACAAAAATGTTGCAAAGTTTGGACTGGGAAGAATTGAGAGAAAGAAGAAAAGCTGCTCGACTAAGTGGTATGTTCCGAGCTGTCAGCGGAGAGATGGCGTGGAATGGCATTAGTAGACGAATAAGTTTGAGTGGCGTTTATGAAAGTAGGAAAGATCACAATATGAAGATAAAGTTGGAATTTAAGAGGACAAACTGGGGCAAATATTCATTTATAGGAAGGGGAGTTAGGGATTGGAATACCTTACTAAGGGAGATGTTCAATAAATTTCCAATTTCTTTGAAATCATTTAGGAAAAGGCTAGGAAAACGACAGATAGGGAATCTGCCACCTGGGCGACTGCCCTAAATGAAGATCAGTATTGATTGATTGATTGATTGATTGATTGATTGCTTGCTTGCTTGCTTGCTTGCTTGCTTGCTTGATTGATTGATTGATTGATTGATTGATTGATTGATTGATTGATTGATTGAAAGTGTCCAGTTTGAAGGAAAATGTTTCGTGCATTGAAGATGGCCCTCCCTTCGGAAAGGCACGAGGATATTATTGACCTGGGCAATAACATTCGAGAAAAATATGTGTTACAATTGAAACATCTTGTTAACAATGTACTTCGGTGAATATTTTAGATTGCACGAAACCATTGTACTGGAAATACATTTCCGGGTTATTACGTCGTGCTGAGTACGCACAGAAGTTTGCCAAAAGAACACTAATAAGATTCAGACCCACAACCTTCCGATTTCACGTCGGATACTCTACCTCTCAAACGATAGAGGCCATTTCTCTTCAGTACAAAACATCTCTTCGGGATGCACTGTATGTTCTCAGCACGAAGTTCTAAGGTTATTGCTAAAAACGTTTGTATCAAATGTGCGTTTCATTGCGTCATCAATGAGAAGCTAAACATATAAAAAAGTAATATAAACTACTGCTGTTAAAAAATTCCTTTACTGAATTAAACCAGAAATATCGAAGTTTTATGAAGTAGAGCTTAAAATATTCATGCGACAGCGTTTCTCACTTCAGTTCTAGGAAACGATTCCTAGTAAGTTCGCATGACATTACTTTATTAGTTCATTACATTCCCTACAGTATATTGCACAGGCTAAGGTACAGTTTAGTGAAGTACCTCCATAACGTGAAGGTTCATATGGTGGGCGCTTTCCAATCTTTTCTCGAACACAAATCTTCAGTTCGAGAAAATTCCCTGTACCTTCTAAAGGAATGTGTAACACTATTGCTCACATTCACATAGGCTCGAACTTATTTACATTTTATTCTGCATTAAAATTATTTGGATTGTGTTAATTCACAATCCATTACACTATCATAATTAATTTGCAGTGTCCCCCCAAACCAGGTGAGATTCTCTAGGCACCGTAATATACGGTGTAATTTATTACTTCGTTAACATGACTTCCAGTGGAAGTCCACTGATTTAATCTTTGGCCCCACTTAACAAAAGATTTTGTCAGTCACTACATCAACTCCCATTCGCTACCTTGCCATGACCTTCGAAGAAAGAAAAATATAACTGGACTTTGCGTTGTACTGTACTGAAAAACCACTACGACTTATTTTATATGTTTGCTCTCTAAAACGTACACGTGCTTACATCGCACTAGGAGAGTTTGGCATGTGGAATTCATCACCATCAACATCATCAATCATCAATAGCAAGACAAGAAAATTTTAATTCAACCTGGCTGTAGTGCATCAAGTAATCGAGTTTCTATGTTAGTTTAATTTTATACCAACGCACGGACTTGTCACTTACTACGGAATAAGTTTTGAAAACGGTCAGGTGAGTGTAAGACTAAAAGATGAGTTCAGTATTTACAAACTCCGATAACTTTCGGAGCTGTAAACATCTGTAATGTCAGTATATTTTTTTCTCGTGGAGTATAGGAAGTACTTCAGAGCGTATTGCTTGTTAGCTAGATTCATATCGAGAGAACTGAGTTCACGGATCGGGTGATGTACCCGTGAGCTTGCATTCGGGATACGGTGAATTCAAGCCTCACTGTCGGTAGCACTGAATATGGTTTCCCGCTCATTTCATTTCAACACCAGGCAAATACTGAAGCTGGGATTTAATTAATGACACGGTCACTTCCTTCCCAGTTCAAGTCCTGTCGTGTCCCCCTCGTCACCACAAGGCCTGTCTGAAACTGTGCGACGTAAATCAAATAGCAAAAGAAGCCACATCCCTTTGTCTGAAGAGTCCCACCTACGTAAACAATATCCAAAGTATGAGTAAGGTGTACTCTATCATGTAAATATTTTGACGGTGTCTGCCATGCTGGTTACTACCATACCTTCTATCATATTTAACTATGTTGAAACATCGTATGCCGCTCGATCCCCAGTGTTGCATAACAATGGACATGGTCTGCACTTTATGAAGGCTGGAGGACGAACAAAAAGCAAAAAAAGTAAATCACTGCTCAGGGTGCTCGAGCAGCGATCCCATGGTTTATTAATTGGATAAGGTTTTCAAACGTTTGTCACTGATCCTTTGGATCAGTTCCATTGCATCCGTTCATCCCACATTGTGGACCAGTAATACCCTTTTAATAGATGTTATATTGGCTTAAAATATTAATTATCAAGACGATTGTGCACCCGGAAGCGATGATCGCCTTAGCGTGAAACATGATACTGCTACCAAGCATCTTCCACAGCATTCACGTTCACGAAAGGATTTACCTACCTCAACATAAAAATGTCCAACCGATTAAGATGAATTAAACGTGGAGATAAAGCAATTGGTCCACCTCATCTGTACCGTGATCAGGAGGACGTTCATTTGGGTGCTCACCGACATAAAGGCTAAAACGTTCCGGGGTGCAATGGTGCATGAAATACATTTCTTGACGGAGTGCTAGTGGCGTGTTTTCCAAGAGTGTCCTACGTTACAGAAGTTATAAATTTCTGGTCCCATGTTTATGTAAACTTTCTGTATGCATTGCATTGAGGAATCGAACCCTACCAATTTATTTAGAACGTTTGAACCATTGATGAACATATGACTACATGAAATCTACATTGGACGGTAATTCGCAGCAGACCCATTTTCCTCATTCTCGATATTGAAAGGCATGTCTTCCAACGAAACAAACTCTCCAGGTTTTCCTTTTCCTTACTCTAGTAACTTCTATGATTGCTTCAATTATATACCTCACAATACTGAAATTCAATGTCAATGAAGGGTTTGGTGGAGATACTGGGTAGCTTTGTTTGTGGACGAAAGTGAGTTAGACATCGGTTGTGAAAGAAACAATTTCCCCTTTCGTTTGGTGAAACAACCTGGCAGCTCCGTAGAAGAGTCATTAAGTTACAAATTGAGAGGATCTGCCTCTGCCATGTATTTGTGGAAGAGGCAGATCCTGGAGCTACAGTTTGGAGACTTCCTCCCAGACGGCAGGAAGTGACGGATGCATTCAGCTCCTCCCACGTCGCAAATATTTTGCTCGTCGTTCAGAGAGACAGATAGAGTGTGTGATCTTTGCTAGTACAAGTGATATAAGCCATTTTTTTCTGATACTGACTGTGATTTGTATCATCTGAGAACTCTGCATATCAAAGTGATAAGGTGGATAATGCAATGAAAACGAAGCGTAATGTAACAAAATGGACGAGCAACGTACGAAAATTTAAAATAAACAAGGGCATGGCTTATGTTTCTATGGCATAAAAGTTCATTGTCACTCGAATTTCAGGCCCTCCGTGTAAGTACAAAGGGACTGATTCAGCATCAAAAGGTAAGGAAATACAAAATGCCGATTTATGCGGTTTCATGACCGTTCGGAATATAGTATGACGTCCTCCAGAAATCAGGTGATGGAATTCAACGAGAGTACATTTAGTTTTAACAAATATAGTCGTCGGGCGATACTAAGTTAATGCCATGCGTTCGGCTAATAAACTAAATCATTATGTAACGCACAACTTCGTTTTATATTTAGAGATTTGTTTTTGTTACTATCCAGAAAATATATGGAGTTCATTTATATGAAAGGCTGTTTTAAATTTATTTGGTAGAAAAAGAAGGTAGCTCCAAGGATCAAAAATGCATAATTACATCCAGTAAGAAGAAAGGAAAATTGAAACAATGCTAATATCTAAATCCGGTTTTCTTTTATCATCACATCACATACAAAAGTGGAGCTATTTGGTTATTTTCCCAGCCCCTTCAAATAATACAGTACACATTCACGCACAATCTCTAATAAGGGTTCTGTGAAATATTGTTTTAATGCAATTGCAAATTGTTTGAATTCTAATGTGTTAATACATACTTTTTAAATAACTTCAAATGGCCTTGACTTTAAATAGATAATTGTTCAATCCCAGATACTTCTGATACTATGCCCACGTGGGAAAATGACCATTGATGACAACCATTTCCACTGCAGCTCACTTGAAATCAACATTCCTCAAACAGCTACCAAACTCTTGAAATGTGACCATTAGACCGAGGATTAAGTGCAAGGAAACTTGGCACCTTAACAAGTGCTTCAGTGGCCCCTACGCTAAAAAATAAATAAACAGTACAAACTTTTTGGGGCACAAGTTTTATCTGCACGTATGCGGGATCTGCCAGACACACGGAAATATACAGATGGGAGTGAGGAGCGTGTGTAGGATAAAGAGTGCTATATAACTAGCTCAGAAATAAATAGAATAGAAGAATGTTTAATGTGGGGTTACAGAAGAATGCTGAAAGTTAGCCGGATATATCGAATCACGAATGAAGATATACTTTTTTTTGCTAGTGGCTTTACGTCGCTCCGACACAGATAGGTATTGTGGCGACGAGAAGAGATACTAAATCGAATTGGTAAGGTAAATAGTTATTTGGGCAAACTTGACCAGAAGAAGAAATAACATGATAGGACTAGTCAATCATTACTGATCTGAATTTATGGTAGTCGCCAAATTTTCAGATTCCATATCAGTTGTTTTATTGGCCTTTTCTTAAATGATTGCAAAGAGTCATTTTGCAGTTTCTCACTATCTTGTAACCTATTACCCTATAGAGGATAACATCATCCTCAAAAGCTTTATCTCTGATTCAACTTCTTTACTCATATCCTTTATATATATCAGAAAATATCAAATTCCAGTAACACTTCCTTCAGGAATTCCTCTCTTAATTATTACAGGGTCAGATAATGCTTCACCTACTCTAATTCTCTGAGATCTATTTTCTAGAAATATAGCAACCCATTCAGTCACTCTTTTGTCTAGTCCAATTGCACTCATTTTTGCCAGTAGTTTCCCATGTTCCACCCTATTATATGCTTTAGACAGATCAATCACGATACAGTCCATTTGACCTCTTAAATCCAACATATCTGCTATATCTTGCTGGAATTCTATAAGTTTAGCTTCAGTGAAATAACATTTCCTAAAACCGAACTGCCTTCTATCGAAACAATTATTAATTTCTCAAGCATATCTAATATAATCAGAATGAATGCTTTCCAAAACTTACATGCAATGAATGTCAAACTGACTGGTCGGTAATTTTCAGCTTTATGTCTCTCACCTTTTAATTTATACACAGGGGCTACTATAGAAACTCTACATTCATTTGGTATACCTCCTTAATGGAAATAGTAATCAAATAAGTACTTCAGATATGGTACTATACTCCGATCCATCGTCATTAGTATATCCCCCCAAATGTTATCAATTCCGTCTGTCTTTCTAGATTTTGAAATGTTGTATCTTATTTTAAATATCATTGATATCATTAGTATTAGTCACCTCCCCTGTCTCGACAGTATCCTTGTAACCACCAATCTTTACATAATGCTGACTGAATACTTTTGGCTTTGGAAGGTCCTCGCATACACACTCCCCTTATTTATCAATGATTCCTGGAATGTCCTTCTTGGAATATGTTTCTGCCTTAAAGTACCTACACATACCATTCAAGTTTTCACTAAAATTTTTATGACTGCCAGTTGGGCTTGCCATCATGTTATCCTTAGCTGACTTCTTTGCTAGATTCAATTTCATAGTAAGTTCTTTCAATTTCTCCTTACTTCCACAGCCGTTCCTAACTCTATTTTTTTCCAACCTGCACCTTCTTCTTAGATTCTTTACTTCTCTGCTGTAATACAGCGGATATACACCAGTCGCTTCCACCTTGAATGATACAAACCTGTTTCCGCTTTCTTCAACAATTACTTTAAACCCATCCTAGATTCCGCTTTCAATATATTTACCGTTTCCAACGAGTATAGTTACTTTTTAAAAACCCTTCATGACTGTTTTATCTGCTATATGATACTGCCCAATAGTCCTACTTCTAAGTACTTCCCCTCTTTACACATTCATTTTAAACTGCGACAAAAGCAGTTTCCTGATACCTAATACCGTCTATTACTTCAGATTATCTATAGAGCTCATCTGGTTATACCAGTACCACCTACAAGATATTCTTCCCTCTTTTTGGTCCGTCACTTTCTAAATCATCTGTCCTTCCCATATTAACATATTTGCCATTTGTTGGTCATGCTTGCTGTCGTTCGCATTAGTTTCCCAACTGACATTTCGAAAATAGAGATCACCCGCTACAATCATGTTACTTTCCATATCGTTTCCCACATAGTTGATTGCCTTATCAATTAATTCCGAATCAGTGTCAGTGCTACCCTTTCCCGGTCTATACTCTCCAAAAGCATCAAGTTGCCTATTAAGTTCAGAGATGCGCCTTTGACCTAGAATTTCATTTGTAGCTTACGAATTCTTTTTCCACTAGAATGAATGCTCCACCTCCTACCATTCCTATCCTATTTCTACGATACACACTGAAGTTTCTAGAGAAAATTTCTGTATCCATTATATCTTTCCTCAGCCCTGTCTCAACTCCTATTACCATATCTGGTAAGTATTTATCTACTAAACTACTTAATTCTATTCCTTTCTGTTCCTTTCCTATTTTATCTCATCCCTACTTGATTTCCAGTTCCTTGTTCCCTTATCACTGCTCCCTAGGCCACCCCGTTTCCCTGAATGTACCTCCCGATATCCCTTCTATACAAGTGTCCTAACTGATACGTACCACTGCGGTTTAAGTGAAGGCCATCTGAGCGCAGATAACTATTTCCTACCCACTAATTTGTATATAGAAATATCACTGCCTGTTTCCCACATACCCACTCCATAGACTCATTCAAATCCCCAATCACCTTCCAGTCGGTATCCCTCCTCCACAGTATTCCACTGCTGACAATCTCCGCTTCCTTAAACTTACACGTGCCGCATTTACCAGATCCCACACATCTCCAACTACGCCGGTACTTGTACCTGCTTGCCATACGTAGTATTTACCAACATGAAACACTACCGCCTTGTGCTTTTCCTCCTCGTTCTGTTCTACTTTCCTTGTCATTGCCTCAACCTAATTCCTGGATAATACTCTACCCTGGTTCCCTTTCTTCCATATCAGAGCCTCACCCCTACCTACCTCATTTGATCCACTCCCCTCCTGATCACCTTTATGTTTCCTGATTGATGCAGAAGCAATTTCCTCCTCCATTTTCTCCCTCCCATGACCCTGTTCCACCTGCCTTTTCCTATCCTGTGCTCCACATTTCCATTTCCTACCTTTTCTTTTCCTCCTACATCCACACTTCTCAGCAACTGTTCCCTTTTCCTCATCTTTTCTCTGTTCTGCTACCTGCAGTGACTCGTACCAAATCCTGACAGACACCTGTCCTGAATTCTGATCCTGAATAGAGCCCTTAGCCTGCAATTTCCTTCCCCTTAAAACATTAGACAGCCTGTCTTTTGCAAATCCCCCTTTCTTTATCATCCCTCTTTTACACCTACTGTACGCAGTACATTGTTTGAGGGAGGCCTACCTTACTTAATGTTCTCTCAGAGAATCCAAATTCTCCAACTCGTCCATCATACTCCTTAATGCCTGGCCACACCCACAGTTCCTACACTTGCACTCCTTAGCTATTGTTTTACAGTGTAATGAAAATAAAATGAAAAAGAGATACCGACGACTTGTTCACCTGATTTTTGACGGATGTGTGTGGGTAAGAACGGCGGGGGTAGATGAAAGTATGAATATGACAAACAGATTAGTGCAGATGTAGAATGCAGCAGTTACGTATAAATAAAAATGTTAGTACAAGACAGGCTGGCATGGAGAGCTGCACCATACCAGTCTATGTACTGTTGACTCAAACAACAACGTTATGTTACGTAATTAATTATTTAATTAATTTAGCGCACCATGCGAATAATGCAAATAATATATAATTTTAAGCATTGCTTAAGGAATAATTTTACATGTAACTAATAATAATGTTATTTGCTCTAGGTCCCACTAAATTCTTTTATGGTTTTCGGTGACGCCGAGGTGCCGAAATTTATTCCCGCAGGAGTTCCTTTAGGCGCCAGAAAATCTACCGACACGAGGCTAACGTTTTTGAGCACCTTCAAATGCCAACTGACTGAGCCTGGGTCGAACTTGCGAAGTTGGGTTCAGAAGGTCAGCGCCTCAACCGTCTGAGCCACTCAGCCCGGCTTACATATAACTGTGGCTCTCCTTTTTCACTAGACATTTCGTACTTTTGTAGTCAGTTCTACGGTAAGTAAGTAATACTAATATTATACCGGTATGCAATCAAACAGAGTGCTGTGTGTTGTTCATTCATAAAAGTGGCCAGAAGAATGTGTTGAACAACAGAACTCGAATATGGACTGGTTATTGGATGCCATATCAGTGACAGTTTCAGGGACATTTGTACCCGTGATGAGAAAACCACAACATACCATGATCTGCTAAGCACATGCAGGCCCTGGCGGTGGTATGTGCAAATCGCTAGAAAGTGAGTGGAACCATTACCACTGACTGTTAGCCAGTTGTGCGTCAAGTTTTAGAAGAAATAGCGTTCTGAGGTAGAGTAGCTTCACAAAAGTCGAACATTTCTCGTGCGAACGCTAAGCGCCATCACGTATGACACAGTGCCATGTGGATGTCCGATGGAACGGTGAACGAATCTCGTCCAACCGATACTGTACCATCAGGATGTGGCATAACAGTGTTAGAGCTCTCCAAGGTCTCCCCGTTCACAGAGTCAATCAAAGTTTAAAACGTATGTTTATTAACCAATGTAAGTGTATTGTATATTCTAATTTGTTGATTATTAATTATAGCATTTAAATTAACACTCTAATGTTTATGGTTATATTTATTGCCTAGTGCTCATCTAATGCTGTTGTTTCAGGTTTACAGAGTATTGTTGAAGTTAGACGGTTATAGTTTGTTAAGAGTAAATTCGTTAATGTTAGCTTTGGGAATGAAATGTACTTATCTAGTAATTTCCGTCATATAGTTGGATAGGATATGATTAGGTTGTTTTGTTTATACCAAAATAATTTGGATGCTTTGATTGCTTATTCCTATCTTTCTTGTATGGAATGGTTTAATTACGTTCGATTTATGGGAGTGAGGGATAGTTTAACTGCTTTAATTATTAATGATTTATATTCAGCTGGTTTACTTGCTTTAGCTAATATTACTGATGAATGATTAAGTTGTACGTATTGATATTTTATTAACAAAGAGTTTTATGAATTTTATATCCAGAGGGTTTATGCGGTAAGTTTAATTATGTGGTTTCAACTCCTTCCTTGAATTCAATTGAAGAACGCGGGTTATTTAATAGTTTGATGTCAACTGTGTGAGTTTCTGTATGCCTATTAGTACGAAAATATTTTCTTATAAACCAAAATGGAGAAGGCAGTAGGAAAATATTTGCCAGGTTCTTGATACATGCGGCAAATACCAGTTCTCTGATTAATAACTTCTGTATAAGCATGTTATTTTCCACTGCCACTAAGCAAGACGATGTTATTTCTTGAGATATGTAAATCTGTTGACCATCTCAAAGGCCTAATCTGAATCGTGCTGAATACCTTGACTTAATTTCTACAACGACCAGGCTTCATACCGGAACCAGTTCTGTACCACACGTGTTAGAAAATCTTCGTTTCACAGTTCGACGTGCCATAAAAGTAACAGGGGCAAACTGATTTTAGTTTCAGGAAGGCGTCCGGACAGTCTTGATCCAGCATTGCATGAGATGAGTATTCATACCTAATAGCCCGTAAGAAATGCTCTAGAGTAGGTGTGTGTCTGCTGCTTCAAGGGGACTGATATCTAGGTCATCATCCCTGGGGAATAAGTGTTTGTGTATGTGCTTATTCTTTTCAAAGAATGGTAAATTTACTAATTCATTCATTTTCAGATGAAGAGCTCAATAACATTTGCAGAGGAGGCTTGAAATATGAAAGAACGCATTACTAAAATGAGTAGAATTGCTTTCTTATTTCCAGCGTCTTCCAAATAAAATATTGCATGAGGCAATGAAGTAGAGTACCTGCTCCTGTACTTATTGTGCACAGAGGATGTTTTATTCTCTTGCTCGGCATCTCCAGTGCAGGAACATTTGAGAGCACATTGTAGTAAGGGAAAATTTACGAAAAGCTTTGATCTTAGAATAAGCTGATCTCCTTCATGAAAAAAGGGACGGTAATATATAACACCTTTCAGAGTAGGGAAATGTGGAGACGTTATTCATCTGGTATTTAACCCAAGGGCGAGCTCTCCCGTAAGCAAACATTACTGAAGTGTGGGAAGCATCACCTCTTCCATCTCGTAATCCTTTATTTCTGTACGTACACTTATTTAGACCATAGAAGGAAGGATTCTAAAGGAATGTGGGATAGGTATTGACGTAAGTCAGACATGGTCGCTTTTCTGGTAGGAATCTGTGTGCTACAACGGTAAATCTGCCGTTAATATTTTAAAGAATTAGTGTCTTCAATAGATTGATAGCTCAATTACGACACATAATAATAATAATAATAATAATAATAATAATAATAATAATAATAATAATAATAATAATAATAATAATAAATAATAATAATAATATTTATTTATTCGTGTCAGAGATACCAATATATGCAAGAAAGAGATACTGAATATATCTACTGAATATGAAAAATGTACTTGAACAAATTAATCGTATATAGTTATGAATGAATCACTTGACAAATTTGCATATGAAGTATAACAAATGGAAGAACATACATAAAAATCAAAAAGGAGAAATCAAGAAATAATAATAATAATAATAATAATAATAATAATAATAATAATAATAATAATAATAATAATAATAATAATAATAATAATAATAATAATAATAATAATAATAATAATAATAATAATAATAATAAAAAAAATAATAATAATAATAATAATAATAATAACAATAATAATAATAATAATAATAGTAATAATAATAATAATAATAATAATAATAATCTCAGTACACGTATAATTATTAATTGTACGATTATCATAAGATGTTGTTAAGGGCTGGTAATGAGAAGATATGGTTGTCAGAAGTCATCAAAATGAGCATTTTTTCTTTCCTGCGGAAATAAATTATCTATAACTTCCTGAACTAAGAAGTGCATGCCTTTATGCGCATATCACGTTCTTTATATCATTAGAGGTAGGCTATGCTTGAATTGAGCGTGCACCTCTGTAAGTCCATAGTGTCACGCACTATCACAAGTTGTCGAAGTTGCAAATTGTAAGTGTGTTTTAGCACTGATAATGATGTAAATCGTGGGGCTAATGGTAATGTAATTAGTGTAGATGCCTTGCCTATGTCATAAGTGATAATAATCTTTGTAATGATTGTAAGTCATAAACAACCTTGCATATGGGAGAATTCATTAATTCTTAATGTGACTTTCTTGGTATGAACGTTTTTAAATGTTCCTCTTCCTCGAGAACTAGACCGTTGAAAATATCTGTATTTGTTTATAGAACATTATTTGAAGACTTGTAGCATTTCTAAGATGATTAAATACATATTATGGGAGAAGAAAATTAGTAAATTTGATAGTATTAAATAAATTAAAATTCTCTGTAAAACTTTTCTTCGACTGCTATAATTAAACATGATTTAAATTATTTTCCGTCATCAAATCGTCTTACGAACTAGGCTAACGAATGACATACTCATAAAATTACCTGTAGTGCCACGCGCGGATCTCAAATTTGCAAAGGTCTCATTCCTACTTGTTTTTATAACCCAGAAGATCACTTTTAATATTATTGATATGCCGTTCTAATTTCAACATTAAATATTCTCCAGTTTATTGGAATTTGGATGGAAATAGTTCACCAGCCAGAAGAATATCACATATTATGTGCATCTCCACCTCCCTGGAGGCAGTTTTTGTGGAGCAATAGTTGTTACCTGGGAGAACGGAGACTCGAGTTATATTTCCTTTTCAAAGCGTAAACATGTGATCATGAAAGGAAACGTGGAGAAAAGGCATCGTTATATTACGAACTCCAAATGATGACACTGTACTCATATAGAAATTCGGTAACGAGATCAGTTTGGATATAAGTATCATCCATCCATCCATCCATCCATCCATCCTGAATGTTTTCTTATACGGCATGTGATTCCAAATACATATATTTTTTTACTAGTACAAGACCGTATTGTCCTCTTCTCATATTCATCACTATTATTATATTTTTCTTGACTCTTTTCTTCAAGTCAGCATGCTAATAAATAGGTAAATGATAATTAATTGAATTTATCATTATATAAGATTAATATGGATAGAATTAAGGTCACAGATGTACATTTGAGCTATTAGTCATTGCCAGACAGTGTCAGATGGAGATGTCCATCGACAGGAGTGCGACCAATTAAAGGATATTTTGAGATGACAGGAAGGCAATCTTTCTCGGAACCTACAATAAAAATTCGAAACTGTAACATTTACCCTGAGATGCTAATCGGGATTATCTGTATGACGGCCCGAACGAAAGCTGGGTAATCAATCAATCAATCAATCAATCAATCAATCAATCAATCAATCAATCAATCAATCAATCAATCAATCAATCAATCAATCAATCAATCAATCAATCAATCAATCAATCAATCAATCAATCAATCAATCAATCAATCAATCAATCAATCAATACCGATCTGCATTTAGGGCATTCGCACAAGTGGCAGATTCCCTATCTGTTGTTTCCTAGCCTTTTCTTAAATCGTTCTAAAGAAATTGGTATTTTATTGAGTATCTCCCTTGGTAAGTTATTCCAGTCCCTAACTCCCATTCCTATAAACGAATATTTGCCCCAATTTTTCCCCTTGAATTCCAGCTTTATATTCAAATTGTGATCTTATGTATGTATGCATGTATGTATGTATTGAACCATTCAGTTCATGGTCAAGTAATATGGATTTTGGCCTAATATATTGGAATTGTATGAGACCACCATGAAAGCCCTGTGTATAGCATTTTATTATGTAAGAGGATATGAGATTAAGTGTTTCTCGTGGGAACATAGCATCAGAAGCGTGACGAAAATTCCAGGGACTCAAACAAGGTAATTATTACCCAAGCGAAGCCTCTTAATAAGTAGCGTTGGACGCTAACCACTTCATGAATCTCGCGGGTTGATTGTAACTTGGAGGGAAGAGGAAGTTGATGTAATATCTCCAGCTACATACGAGATGCACTGGATCTTATAGGAGAATTGCAACCTGCATTATTTCCAGTAAATTTTGATATGCGGCACGGCTATAATTATAAATGCATACGTTAAGTGAGATACTTGTCACTCATCGTGCGGTAGAAATTTCCATTCGCGGGCGCGCGTAAATAGGGACCTCCCAGATTGGAGCTTGGCAACGCGGACGCGAGCCTGATTATATATACACGGCCGCCATTTGCGTCAGTTTCATTCATCGACTGTACTGTTGCCAGAACGAGGTCATCACGCTACAAGTCGGCATACAGAAGAGCGTCTTCATGTTCGAGCTGCGTACGCCAAGTTCAACCAAGCCTTGGGAAAATTTTCTCCACATCATCCCGGAACGAGATACTGCTCATTTATATTGGTGGAGCAGTAACCGGAACTGAAGCAAACAAGGCGTCTTCACGGCATCAGGAGTCGACCCAGAACCAACCAGCACGTCTACTCAACACGACACCGAAGTGGCTACCATCAAACCACCAGAGAAGCTGCAGGAAATGCAACCGCCAGCCAGGATGTCTCCCGCTACCAACTTGTGTGTGCCGTCACCATCTAAGCCCGTCATGATGCAGTAAATCAGGCTGTCCACCTAGGAGCCGTTCCGTAATGATCACCATCACAGGTCAGAGCTTTCCAATTGTAATAAGCATGCTGTCATAAATTCCTTTTGACAGGAGAAAGGTTGGCCGTCAGCCAACAAGTAAATATCGTAGGATATTGTCGTGTATTTAATGTCTATGCCCAGGACTCGAACTCAGTTAGGTTGATAGTAGGTTGCATGTCGTGTGTTCTTTATTTAGCGTGATAACTAGGAAGCGGATATTTATGTGCTAAAATGTGAAAAATATTTATTTTCTATGTGCTGAAAAACTTTAAAATATGTGATAAAAATTGATATTATTTTCCTTTAAATATCACATAACTACTCGCGCTCAAGAAGTAAATAAGTATAACGTTTTGTATTAGAATATGGTGCTACCAAACGTGCTCCTTACGGCAAAATGGTGTCTGTGTATGGAAATGTGCTGTATGGTATATTAATGTTTGATATGCCAGAGTAGATATTATGAATGGTTATTTTTTAAAGGTAATGTTTTGTTTAAATATGGCAAAAGCAACCTATCATCTTGGAAAAAATAGTACCAGTTCGTACTCACTCATCACACGCTGGAATATTAGTTGCTAGAAGTAGTCTCAGAATTGCAGTGAACAACAAAGGTCATCTCCAAATTGTCCATCACAAATGCATGCCGATTATCTCTAAAGAACGCCTTATACTGCGAAAACGATCGCCATCAATTTCGCCAACATGAGCACCCTCTAATACATTAGAAATTTGGCACATTGTTTGAAATCCTCCGTTTTTCCTGAACAAATTTTGATGAAATGAAATGTATGGCTTTTAGTGCCGGGATATCCCAGGACGGGTTCGGCTCGCCAGGTGCAGGTCTTTCTATTTGACACCAGTAGGCGACCTGCGCGTCTTGATGAGGATGAAATGATGATGAAGACAACACATACACCCAGCCTCCGTGCCATTAGAATTAACCAATTAAGGATAAAATCCCCGGCCCGGCCGGGATTCGAACCCGGGACCCTCTGAACCGAAGGCCAGTACGCTGACCGTTCAGCCAATGAGTCGGACAACAAATTTTGATATTTGACCTTTAACAGTCCCTATACCTGCGAAGCCAGGAGTGAATCTAATTTATTTTCAACAGCGCGTACTTCCTTCACTGTTTCGGACAACAGGTTAGTGGATTTTTCAAGTATGTCTATAGTTTTACACAAGAAGCTTAGATTGGCAGATATAAACGCCAAATCATTTTTCAAAGAGCTGCCTTTTAGTATCTCTTGAAGAATCTCAATTGACGACGGGTCGTTTTTATCTAGCACGTTCACAACGGATGCAAAACTTTCGAAATTGTCTGCGTAGTATACCACAGCGCTTAGCCAGCTACCCCACCGCGTAACAATAGGCAGAGGAGGAAGCGTAAGATCCGGGTTTTTCTCTTTAAAGAGATCGATTCTTGAGGGTGCTTTTACGAAGGCTCCTTTGCCATTAGACACTAATTTAACCACTTGAGGATACTGAGCCCGCACAGTTTCACATAACCTGTGTAGAGCATGAACAACGCAAGTTACGTGTATCATTTTCGGAAAACTCACAGAAAGGCCTTCGGCTGCCTTTTTCATGTAAGCTGCACTGTCAGTAAGGAAAAGCAATACATGGTCGTATTTTATACCTTTTGGCCAAAGTAAGTGCATGGCTTCATTGAATAACCTAGCTACAGTGACATGGTTTGCAGCAAGCATTTCTTTACACGCTAACAAATAAGAATGTTCCCAAGCAGTTTTGTCATTCTTTAACACACCAACTACAACATTTCCTACTTTTCTGCCACTTGAATCAGTGGTTTCGTCAATGCTCACCCGCAGTTTTTCGCTATCAGATACTGCCCGAATTATCTGTGAAGTTTCTTCGTAACATTTTGGGAGATAGTTTTTCCTTAATGTGGATTCGTCTGGAGGCTCAAAATTAATGTACTTTGTTAGGAAATTTCTCAGTCCCGGATTATTTATTTTAGCAAGAGGAATGTCGGCACAAACAAATGCTCTGCACACATCTAAATAATACTGGGAATATTTAGATGGGCCTGCATTTGAAGTAGCTGGTTCAGCTATGAGTAATTGTCGCGAACGCACACGCGAAGCAGCCGCAGTATGCTTATTTCCAGACAAATGCTGGATTACTTGAGAACGTTGATCTGCACGTACTGTTTTACCATACGGTTGGCAAAATAATACTTTTCCATCGGTAGTGAAAATGCTTTTAAATTCCACTACATATTGTTGAAGACGCTACCTTGTACTCGACTTCTCTTTTGGCATTATTTTGCAGGTTACGACACACGCATTTACGGTGAATCGCTGTTTCAATAAAAAGAATAGCAGCGGACACTGAAGGAAATATTTCTTATAAATCCATACAAAATCACACGACCACCGGAATGATATATGGACCCGAACAGCTAACCTTACTTTTAGGAATGATGAAATTCCATTACCTAATGGTGGGGCAATATTCTTCCGAGTCTCCCATGTCGTAACGGAATTACGTCAACTTATCTCACCGTGATTGCCTTTCGCTGATATTCTATAAAAAAAC
This sequence comes from Anabrus simplex, assembly GCF_040414725.1. Taxonomy (NCBI): domain Eukaryota; kingdom Metazoa; phylum Arthropoda; class Insecta; order Orthoptera; family Tettigoniidae; genus Anabrus; species Anabrus simplex. Next base: position 39,651,856 of record NC_090266.1, on the reverse strand, counting down.
CCGAGAGGGCTGACTCATAAAGAGTTGGAATGACATCTTGCAAGGAAACATCTTGTGCAGAAAATCAAATCGCTGTCTAAATGTAACGACGTAGCCAGTGACCAGCAAGTTTTAGAACATATGGAGGGAAGTCCATAAATAGCCGAAACATTCAGATACATTATGTTAAATACACTGTTAAAAACAATACCGTAATCGTAAAATGAAAATATGAGCATTGTTTTATAACACAGAAGCATTTTAAATTTTATTGATCAACAAATATTGCCGATTTATGTGCTTATTATAGATTTTCTTAAAATATGTATTTACATTTAAAAATGTGAAAATATGTGTTTTTAAGTGAAATAAGATTCAGTTTTGATACTTGGGGATGCACGATAGGAATAATGAACTTCGTAACTTCCGTTAAAACTTACGCAAAAAAATATGTAATTACATAAAAATCCGCTCCCTAGTGATAACCATGGCACTCGGTATTATTCTGATTGTGTATTTGTTGTATATATTTTCACGTCGGACCAGCACGGACAGTTAGGTCGACAGCTATTGTTGACAGTGATGTGTCATGTACGTAACTTTATGATTCAATGTAGTTCATTTGAGTACGTTACTTATCCCTTAGCTTACTCGGGTTGACGTGTCAAGAGGTGCGGGTCATAACATTTGAGATACATGAGTATTGTGTAATCAGCTGACTGTGCATATCGAGGTAAAGGAGGCCCTATCGCCTATTCATAACATGTCATATGAGATGTAAATGCCCCGTATTGGCCAAGGACTAATTGCACTGGAGATTGCGCCAGAGAGTAGTAGGAGACCAGCCCGATGTAGGCAGCAGCGATGTATTGTTGTATTGGTAATGATATAAATACGATGGCAAGTAGCCCATGCATAATAATGAGGACGAGAAGAAGGCCAGATTCCTGAAACTGCGGTGAGAGCGAAAGACTCCCGCAGTTTGTTTACTGTTCACCAGCTGGAAGCTATTTTTAGAGACAGAAGAATGGCCGACCCTTGTCACGTACCTGTAGTAAGGGAAGAAGGGGAGTAGTATGACGTCACGACACAGGATCGCAGAGGGGATATGCTAGTGTAGGTCTGTTAAATGTTAGGGAGACCAACGACCTTCTGTTACGGAACAAGTTGTAATATTGTATTCCCATTTGTAAATGTTACATCTATGCTACCAACCCCCAATTATATGATTATTGGACGGAATATTAGAATTCCTGATGTTTTTATCTTATATGTTTTTGTCTTGCTCCTGGTAGGTCTAGAGTTTGATGCCTCATCGGAGCTGGGTAATTTGTATGATTTTGTTTTGCCAGTTAGGATGTTCTGAGTACTGTGGCATACTGGTGTTTAGAGAGGAATAGGAGGAAATTACTAGCCTTGCATGTTGTGCAGATGCACGTTTATATATTCCGTTACTCATATTCTTGTTGATATGCTTGTTACAGCACGGAAGTCATGTGAAGGTGTTTTCGCGACCAAATGTAGGATGGTTATCGACGGCTCCATGTTTTAAAGTCCCATGTAATATACCTCAGATTTTACTTATATATTTGTATATCTTCATTATCGATCTGATTGTAATAAATATTATTGTAAAAATTTGAATGCAGCTAAAATATTTGTTATTTTGTTGGGATTGCTCTTACCTTGCACTTTTGGTATCCTCTTTATTTAAGTAATATCGGTGCCCTGTTCTTTACCCATTACCCCTGTTTCATGTTTCTCCAGAGCTGCTGAGAGGGGATACACATCGCAAGGTAAGCTATGATCCATGAATACTCACTCTGGTGGACGTATTGGTCACTATGATGCACTTGGTTCGATTTCGGCGTTCACCTGATGGGAACTGAGCAATTATAGGGCACAGTATGTATGTATGTATGTATGTATGTATGTATGTATGTATGTATGTATGTATGTATGTATGTATGTATGTATGTATGTATGTATGTATGTACAAGGTGTGCCTAAAAAGTACGGATAATAGGCCGATATCGCAATGAAAACGTACGGCAACACTGCATGAAAATGAATGGAGAGACATCTCGAGATGCGCCACGTAGTGTTGACCACACGGAGCTGAAGCGGTCAGTCGAGCGTAGTGCGCTTGAAGACACTTGTCATAGTGCAATGGACGAACGCATCAACATCAAGTGTTGTTACAACTTCGGAAAAATGGCCGCGAAACGCACGCGATGCTGCTGCAAGTGTATGAAACAGAAGCCGAAAGTGAAAATTGTGTCTGCGACCGTTTGAAACGCTCTCGTAATGGACACGAAGCCCTTCATGAGGCTTCTCCTCTTGAAGATCCACCGTACTCCTGGATCTGGTGCCTTAAAGCTTCTGATTCCAGGATCATCCCACATGTTTATTTATTTCTGAAGAAATTACTTAAATCCGTCTTCAATGCGCCCATTTTCATTTTAAGTACTATGCGTCGCGTCATGGAAATGTTATAAATATATTTCATTGTCCCAACTCGACCTTTGGAAATTGCCTTATTTGGATTAATGATGCCACTGAACATGAAACTACTGCATAATAATTGTTCATCCTGTCCGTAGAATAAATGAATCTCAGTAATCGTGTTCAATATCCTCATATTTTCGTACGGCTTCAGTCTTAGAGTTTTGGTTACGATTGTTAAGTGGAAGAAAGGCAGATACGTAAGTGAAAGTCAAGATTAAAAAGCGCTCCTTTGTGAAACTAAATTCTGTTTATTAGCGACTCAATATTGCCCTAACACATGGAAGGTGTGTTGGTAACTCAAGAACGGGAAAGGCCTAGGAATCGGAAGGAAGCGGCCGTGGCCTTAATTAAGCTGCATCGCAGACATTTGCTTGACCAGAAAATAGAAACCACAGAAAACTACTGTTATTGGAGGACTGAAAAACTTCATAAAAAGTGTATCCGTACCGACACGGTTTATTTCATAAGGTGCAGTAATTTATTCATTCTTGACATTACCTTGGGTTGACGACGTATGTGTTCAGAACGAGGCACAAAATATGTCCTCATCCATTTGTAGTGTACACTGATTGTTCCGACGAGTATAATAATATCCAAGTACAGGGTCTCCCATATAAACTAAGACTGTTTGTACACTGCGCTACGGCAGCCGCCCCAGCCGAACTTACATCTCGCGCGGCTGCCCTGCTTTAAAAGTGTATACAGTCTTATACGAATTCTTACCTTATAAAAGATGCTGGATGTGTCGTCCTTGCTGGATTATACGGACATTAACTACGTTCTGGATGACGCGGGTGAATTCTGCGTGTGCAATGTTTCTGATGTCATTCGTAATGGTTTCTTTCAGTTCCTCCAATGTGTGACGATTTCTTCTAAACACATTTTCTTTCAGTTTACCCCACAAGTTAATACCACAGACTGTTAGATCTGGAAAAGAGGGGAGATAGACCAGCACAGATTACACGGTCTGCAAACACTTCCGAGATTGTAAGAAGGGAAACTTCTGCTGTATGAGCAGGGGCTGAATCTTGTAGAAACCACCCATGCGATTTTTCTTCTTCAGTTAATTAGTGGAAGAACGGCATCAAAATGTCATCTTCGTACCGCTCTGCATTTACTGTCGTCTCGAAAAGTAGGCCCAATTATTCGTTTTGCACTAACAGCACACCAAGCACCTATCTTCCTATCATATTGAGGGACATCATAAACACCATTAGGTTTTTCTGCACACCAGTAGCGAGAGTTATCACTGTTCACACGACCGTTAAGCTGAAGCGATAATTTTACATAAAAATACGGTTTAGCAATGATAACTGTCTCACCATGTTAACAGCTGAGATTCAGATTGGCGACTGATGTTTTCCAGGTCGAACACGTGCAGTTTGCATGCAACCACTATCCGCTCGCCACCCACACTGCAACTTACGGATCGGAGATTAAAAACCCCGCTTCGACAGTCTTGGTTTCTATGTGAAGCTCTGTATTAATATACCACCGGAATGCGCCAAACTCAAACCTGCCACGCTGGGATCGGAAGTACAGCGCCTCTTAGTTCTCAAACCAGCATTTGAAATACTTACAGTGATTATTCTTCCTAATGAACCTTAAAAAGAGATCTGCACTGGTTATGATATTCACATTAAAATTTACAGCAGTATTCGTACTGTAACTATTACAATCGCACAATGTACAGTTTCAACAACGAGGGACAGTATGGACGTAAATAGGTGCACGATCTATGTAAGTATATTTCTAATGATTTAAAGAACGCAATATGAGTATTAGAGTATACATTTTCTTGTTAAGGAAGAACCAGAGAATTTGAAAATTACTATTTTGATGACTTCAAACAACCATATACTGTACCTCAAAGGCCGACACGCTACAGGACTTTAAGATAATCGTAGAAATAATATTTTCGAGATTAACGTACTGATTCCCAGACTTAAACGAAATGGAAATGAAACGCTATAACGACAATTGAATACCTTCTTCACTTGCTCCTTCCTTCGCTAAGGATATGACGTAATTCCCAAAACATGAGAACAAGCGCACCCTCTGAAATTACTTCTATAACCTACAGTTATTCGCACTTACTTTTCTAACGGGGAACCTGTTAGTCTGCACAACAATATTCATAAATATTTTACGTTTTGGTTCACGGAGAATTAAGTATGCAGAAAAAGAGGCAATATGTGAATGTGTGCATTATTACAAATTCGAATTAATTCCGACTAATTATTAAAGCAGAGCAGCCTGACCGAGGTGGTTAAGTCGTGATCGGTTCGCCCGAAGGAACGTGGAATCTATTTCAGGAAGTCGAGAGAGTGAAGGAACGAGATATCCAGTTCTGGATGTGAACACAACCCTGAGGATCACTCAGCCTACACCAAAAATGAGTATCACGTTATTTGCTGCTGGCTAAAGTGGCCCGGCGTAGACCTAACCACTCTACCCCACCAAGTGCCGATGTTAGGATTAGTGGAAGCCTTTACTTTCCATCACTCAAAGGCCTTAATGGCCTGTTAGGGGATGACTTAGCATCTAATTTTTATAGCAGTGCATAGAGCTTATTTTGTTTTATAACAACAGATTACCGTGCACTTGAATTGACGGTTAATATCTGTTTATTCGACGTTTGATGACAAAACCAAATCAAATACTCGTGTCAAAATATAACTAATCAATTCTATATTTGTTAATTACTGGAACTGAGGTCGTCATTCAGTACAGAGAAGTTCATATAAATGTTTGGGAAGGTATATAAATTCAGCGGTTCGTTGCATTATTAACATCATGTGTATTGCCAGTGGCAACTTTTATATCCTAAAAGTTTATGCGGCTGGGTTTAGTAACTTTTCAAATCGAGCTCCACATACGGGCTCACGACGGCAAGCAAATGTAAGGCTCTGTTCTTGGGATTCAGATCTCACTTAATTAAAAACGACATTGTTAACAGTTAAACTGTCATTAAAAATAACAAGCATACGTGCATACATACATACATACATACATACATACATACATACATACATACATACATACATACATACATACATACAGTACATACATATAGTATATATACACACACATACATACTGTACCGGAATATGATTGTGGGGCTAGAGCATGGGAAGGATCTCAGGTTGTGTTCGGTTTATTTTGGAGCAGGTACAGAGACGGATAGTATGGCAGGGCGAATAATAGATGGTAAATCTTTTTGAAAGAATTCACTAAAAATATTCACAAAAATATCACCCTGCAATTGGAATTGCAAACTCAAATTGCTACCTTATATTTGCCAAAAAGTTGATGATACTACCTTCTGTGACGCCTATTTGCTTGAGGATATCCAAAATAAATTTTACTTTTTCATAGATCATGTACAACCTACAGTTCATCTAATATTCGTGGAAACAAAATATCACTTAGCACCTTGAATATTATCCAGTTCATCACTTATGGTGCTGACCTACAGTCTTTCTAATTTTAGAGCATAAAATGAACACACAGAGTCATGAAATATTCGATAGATTTAATAAAATATTTGATCACTTGCTGCATATTGAAAAATGAGATTAATAGAGCACTTGTCAATCCTAAAGTTCATCTAGGTACATGGATTACTTTCAAAAGGAATTTATAGTTTAAAAGCAAAATATGAACTTTTCTTGAATTATAATAAGTTACGAGTTGATATTCCCACGAAGCACTTGCTAGAGCTCTGTAATTAACTAAGTGCTTTGTAAAAAGTCAGTCAGTTGGATTACTCACTAAGAATACGAGAAGAGCTGCTTACAAGTGTTGGAGATATGCTGTACGGCGACTTGGTGTCTGGAACTTTCCGCAGAGTGTGGCCAATGCTCGAACTCAGCACCGGCGGCGTTCAATGAAGATAGCACGTCAATCTCCCTCGTCGACGTCCATCGATGGGTATCATAACTGAAGAAACCACGTAAATCCCTCGTTGGAAGCGACGTTCGATATTTCAGGATCTCGTAGCACTTTGCCGAGATTTTCGCTGTTCTTGGGGGCAATGTCGGAACACGGAAAGTTCAATCGGCACTATTGAGCTCACAAATATCACGGATATTTATACTACACACCGACATAAGTTGTAATGCACAGTTCTACCTTTATATTAATTTTACGGTGTTTAATTAGCATTCCCAGTCCATGCTACGGAAAACGCAGTTTTTATATACACTATTCATGGAATTGAGATTTATCACAGTTCATAATCGTCAATAATTGTGTCTGAGATTCGACTGTAAAGTAATGAACACAGTCCGTAAGCACTTGAAAAATGTGATTTACAACAGTCTCTACCACAGTCTCTGAAATAATATTATTCACAGATTAAGGTGATTTTATGGCTGGATTTACACCACATTACTATGTACTACTAAATATTATCATAAAGAGTCCTGGGTTGCTCACTGTGGTGATCGCAATATCGAGAAACTGCACACAAAAATAGTTACTTCTAGCCCTGTTATGGGACAAATGTCGAGTGAAATAATGTCTCAAACAGTTCACTGTTATACTATCGTAAGAGAAATACGTTATAGATTGATTGAAATGGTCTCATATTAGGGTTTAGGTAACCACACGTAATGACTTAGAATATTATCACAGTTCAGAATTAAGTGAAATTGGTAAAGTTCACGATGTCGTATACTGGTCAGTAAAATATTTGACACTTCATTTCTCACTTCCAATTATAGATTCACTCGGTTAACAAGTTTACAAGTATAATTTAACGACAATTCAGTCGGAGAAATGTCTAGAATATTTCCGTCGTCGCTGTGCAGCCGAAACTTTACGTAGGGTACGACGATGTACTATTTTAGCAGCGTTCGATTGTGGCCACGATTATGTACTCGCGAATCGAGATAAAGAATACTGTCCTTCCGGCACATATACTGCACACACACATACTGTACACACTGTACTGGTTATAGCCTTGGTCCAGTGAATTATTTATACGTGTCTTGCGAGCAGCGCTCGGAATCAGGTGATGAAGGGTTGAGAATTCCTTCGACAATTTAATTTATTATATTTCGAAAACCACTGGACGGATTTACTTCAAATTTGCAGAGTTTTATTTCCAGAATATTAGCTACAATTCAGCGTTGGTCTCGTGTTGATCGGTCCAAGCGTTAAAAGTTCATAAAATAATCGAAAAAATTCCGAAGGGGAGGTAAGCTACAGGCAGCGGTGATGTCACTTGACCTTGCTCGACTTGCGTTCTCCCTCGTGCAGCGCAGTGAGACGAGAACATTCTCTGACACAGCTGTTCATGCATCGGAACTTTATTGCAGGCTCATAAATAAAATTTATAACTCGTGTGTTCCAGGACGTACGCCTTGCTGGTACATGTTCTTCCTGGTCTGACGAAAAGAAAATTCGCTGGATTTTCTTTTCTAGGCTTTACTCCTCTTGTTGTACGTACTGTTAGACTTATGCACTGTTGCCAATGGATTTAGATATTTAGTTACACAAGGTAAAATTATCCCATCATCAGTCATTTTTAGAATTAGATCTCGAACTTCTTCCCTATATTTTTCTGGAATGGGATGTGGCTTTTTCTGGTAAGGGGATAAATCAGTTACATTGAGATGGTACTCACAACCAGCTGCCTCTCCAGGCTTATCAGCGTACACACATTAATATTTCTGTAAAGTTTCATTGTTAGTCTCCTCTAGTTTCAATTTGACTTCCGGGTCTTCAACCACGCTGGCTATTGTTATTACATAATCCGGACCTATTATGGAGTTCTCATCAATAGGGACTCTACACTGTCTTCAATCTGGTCACCCCTTCTACTACCTGCAACGGCTGGCGCTTCCTCGCTTGCAGCGGGCTCTCTGTAGTCACCACCGGCTTCTTCGAAACGGGTTCCATTCTCTTGAATCTCCACGTCGCTTCGTCCTACCAGCTGTAGTTCTACGGAATCATTCTTCCATTTCACGAGGTTGGCATCATAATCAATTGTTCCCTTATATTTGATCATAAAATCTGATCCAAGAATCAGGTTGGAGTTAAAGCGTTGTAAAATGTTCCTAACCCTCTTACTAAATTTACAAACATATAAAACTGCATTTAAAATTGATAAATCTGAATTTCTTCATTTAACATGAAAATTATGAAAATTAACGTTCATTAAATAAAATACACAATCGTCGAACCCTGGACTCACACTTACTTCCTACCTACTTACTTACACATACGTTATTTGAAGGGCGCCAGCTGCCACTCAGTGCAGCAATAAAAGAATGAGAATCTTGACTATCTCTAGGGTGTGGGGTAATGAGCTTACTTTTGACAACATACCATATAAGTTCTGGGAAAAGGAGATTGGCGTTCGGTTTCCCCATTAATTTTGAGGTTAAAATATTTTACTGTCATTGAAATAAAACTATGAATTCGCTTGATAGAACAAAATATATTCTTTAAATAATATACAAAAATAGTGAGTCTTGTTGCGATAAAACAGATGAGAATATGAAATTATGACATTGCAGCTGAAAGAAACTAGGCATGAATTTGAATTCTTCTTGACCGGACATTTAACAATTTATACGAAATATTTCCCCCAATAATTAATGGCTCACTGGGTCTTCTCCATCTCGTTCACACAATGGCCAACTGTGGCCTCTTCATCTCGTAGACTTCTTCACTGTTCAGCTTCCGTTTAACTAATGACTGACGCTACAATATGGAGCCTCCTTTTATATACGTGCATGGCACACCTACGCAATCTCCAGAAATAACAATGACATACTCCCACAACGCCTCAAACTGTTGCATGTAATGGTGAAATGCCCTGGGGCTCCCTAAGAAAATCAAAGGAACAGAGCTCAGTGCTAAGTGAGCACGATGACGTAGCCATGACGTAGCAATGACTTGGCAGAATCGCCACTATAGCACAATATAACAACGTCACATCCACATCTGATACATTGAAACTCTCACTGTACAGGTATTTAATGTTAATCTACATATACGTATATATGCATACACTCAATTACAAATACGCAAGCGACAAGCATTGCATAAGGAAATTGAATAATATTTATAACAACATAATAGTAATCTCACAGATAAAATAATAATAATACTGACATAACAATAATAATAATAATAATAATAATAATAATAATAATAATAATAATAATAATAATAATTCAGATATCATCTTGTAACGGGATTTGAACCGTTACAGCGTGAAACTACCAGAAAGATGTGTTCGAGTGACTGACTATTTATTTCGAATTCCAAAAATGCCTGTGACTTACATTTAACTGCTTTATCGGGAAGTATCCCTCTTACTTTAATCTGAGCTGCAGGTAATAATAAAATATTGCTCTGATTTTTCAGTGAGTCTACAAGTCTATCAGAAATTAAAAAGGCTTGCGCTCCAGAGTCAATGAGAGTAATTACATGTAAGTTGCCTGTGCGTACAGTAATAACAGGTAATGAACGATTAATTATTGGCCTTGGTGTCGGTGCGTCTTCAAGCAGCAATTCAGAATCGTCAGTGTGCCAGTAATTGATGACAGCAATACAATAATCCGACATCTCGTCCTCATCGGGATTTGTAGTCAATCTCCGTACTGTGTGATCAGCTTTTTTTATAGTGCCTGTTGATTCAGGGTCAGGCGATAGTTGCTCTCTCGGTCCAAATTGACGTTGGTATTCCAGGGATGTGGCTCCAGGTTCCTCAGGATTGCGGTTTCTTTCCCTGGCGTATTCCTGTCTATCCCTCCATTTTCTTTCTAAGTCCCGTCTTCTGGACTAGCGATTTTCTTCAGGAGTGCTCTCACGCTGTCTCCATGAATTCCTTGGTCGGTAAGGGTGTCTGTCCTGATTCTTCTGAGGTATAAAATTTCGGAATCGTGTTGGGGTGGTAGGGCTTATTCGACCTTCTTCTCGTGGCCTGGGTTCTTCTCTCTCCGGCGGTTTTATTTCCGTAGAGTTCGTACTTATATCCCTGTTTCTGTTGCTCATCGGAGTAGATTGGGTATTAGCCATGTCTAATCTGCTCACAGTAGCGTCAATATACTCAAATGTCTTAATATTGGCAGCGACTAATATCTCCTGCACGTGAGGCGGGTATTGAAGGGCCAGAATCTGAATCAGTTCAATATCTGGCAGAGGCGGATCCAAGAATTGCAATTTCTTTAACTGCATTGGGAAATAGTCTGAATACCTAGAAGTATTGACCGAAGTATTGTATTTCCCAGCGTATAATTGCATCTTGACGAGATGTTGTGTCTCAGCGTCCCAAGCCCTTTTAAGAAGACCCTGTTTGAAGTCTTCATAATTTCTTAAGCTACTCTTAAAAGCTATGAACCATGATAAGGCTCGTCCTTCTAGAAGCTTCGATATGACTCTAAGTTCCCTGTCGTTTTCCACCCTGTTTTCTTGCAGATAATCTTCGACATTCAACAGGAATTCTCGGGCGGTGTACTCGTCACGTCCTGAAAATTTTACTGGGTTGTCGTCTTGTACTTTGATGAGGGTGGTTGTGCTATGTATTTCCCTCGACGAACCAGGAATTGTGACGTTAGTCGTAGGGTCTCTTAATTTAATTTGATTGACCTCTTGGATAAATTATAAATTTTGGAATTAATTGAGGCGTCTAGGTCTTTTACTTCATTTTTCAAGTCAGTTTTGATAACTTGCACGTCCTTACAGAAAGCAGCTATCTGTGTATGAGTGTTGTCTAGCTGTCCTGTAATACGCTTGTCAAGCTCTCCTTGAGTGCTTTTTATTAGCCATATCTCACTTCGTAATTTGCCCACGTTATTTTTCAATGCGTCTCGAAGGTTTTCCTGAACCTAAGCTAGCTTTACTTGAGCTTGTGAGATGTTATCATGGGATTCTAGAAATTCCATTCGTAAGTCTTTAAGTTCGGTGGAAAATGCCTGAACTGAAGGAAGAACCGTTCTAAGATTTTTATCTAAAGACTTGATAACTTCTGTCGTGACTCGGTTAACTGTGCCTGCAACTGTGTATTTGAGCTGACTATCTGTTGTTGAAGTTGAGAATTAGACTGAACTATCTGCGCCTTTAATTGTGAATTTGACTCAGCTAGTTGAGTATTAAGTGACTGTAACTGGTTGTTTGACTCGATCATTTGAGTCTGTAATTGGTTATTTTGAGCCTGTATTTGGGCGATCTGGCTGTTCTGATCATTAATGCTCAGCCTAAGGGCTTCGATTGCTGTAAGTAAATTATCCATGTTGCCAGAAATATTCGATGAAATAAAATGTAAGATACAACAAGTTCTTCGCGTTCGTAGTGGCTCCAGACGAACCCTGTACTCTAATTGAAATTTATTATGCCTTGTATCGTGACTCTACTTGAGTTCTTCACGAACAGGTTATCTATTGTGACTCGTATCTTACGGTGTACTATCTATTATGACTATGGCGTTCAGATATGCTGTTCTGATCTTATCGTGGCTCCAATCAAGCCCTTCGTGTGGCGCCATCTATTATATCTATCCTCTCTGTACCGGGAAATTATTGTGGGGCTAGAGCATGGGAAGGATCTCAGGTAACGTTCGGTTTATTTTGGAGCAGGTACAGAGACGGATAGTATCGCAGGGTGAATAACAGATGGTAAGTCTTTTTGATAGAATTTATTAAAAATATTCACAAAAATATCACCCTGCAATTGGAATTGCAAACTCAAATTTCTAGCTAATATTTGCCGAAAAGTGCAAAATAAATGATTGATGTTACTATCTTCTGTGACGCCTACTTACTTGAGGATATCCAAAATAAATATTACTCTTTCATAGATCATGTACAACCTACAGATCATCTAATATAAGTGCAAACACAAAATATCGCTTAGCACCTTGAATATTATCCAGTTCATGACTTATGCTGCTGACCTACAGTCTGTCTAATTTTAGAGCATAAAATGAACACACACAGTCATGAAATATTTGATAGATTTAATAAAATATTTGATCACTTGCTGAATGTTTCTACAGTTCGTTTGAGTTGAAAAATGAGATTAATAGAGCACTTGCAAATCCTAAAGTTAATCTAGGTAAAATGGATTACTTTGAAAAGGAATTTATAGTTTAAAAGCAAAATATGAACTTCTCTTGAATAATGATAAGTTACGAGTAGATATTCACAAGAAGCACTTGCTAGAGCTCTGTAATGAACTAAGTGCTTTGTAAAAAGTCAGTCAGTTGGATTACTCACTCTGAATACGAGAAGTTCTGCTTACAAGTGTTGGAGTTGTTCTGTACGGCGACATGGTGCCTGGAACATTCCGCAGAGTGCGGCCAAGTCTCGAACTCAGCACTCAATGAAGATACCACGTCAATCTCCCTCGTCGACGTCCATCGATGGGTATCATAACAGAAGAAACCACGTAAATCCCTCGTTGGAAGCGACGTTCCATGTTTCAGGATCTCGTAGCATTTTGCCAAGATCTCCGTTGTTCTTGGTAGCAATGTCGGAACACGGAAAGTTCAATTGTCACTATTGAGCTCACAAACATCACGGATAATTATACTACACACCGACATAAGTTGTAATGCACAGTTCTACCTTTATATTAATTTTACGGTGTTTAATTAGCATTCCCAGTCCATGCTACGGAAAGAAAAAATGGGAGGCTGCATTAAAAGTTACTAATATAATTGTAGAAAAATAGAACATCAAGTAGTATCCTGTTCAATGACATGGTAAGTTTTTGTTACACGGCGACAGTACACAAGATCGCAATCTTCACTTCCGCATGACAATATAAAAATACAAACTTGTTTCAGAAAATAATGAGAGGTGGAACACGTTATCGAATGAATCAGAAAATGGAACCACGAAAGCGATAATGCAGTCGTACTAATGCGGAGCGCGCACATATCAACAGTTAGCATCTGTGCCCCAAACGAGCGTCCAGTCGATGCTAGCGCGTCACATCAACAATGCCAAAGCAAAGCCTCCCAAAGGAGCAGAAGCAAAAGAACAAGAAGATGTTGCCACAGTTACGAAAACAAGAACTAATCGCCGACAATGGAGCAGATAATGGCCTAGGAATATAAAATAGCACCCCACACATGGCCCGAACCCGCCAACAGAAACGGAAAAATAGAAGGAAAAGAAAGAAAAATTAAAATTAATATTACGAGATACGGAGAGTACTATAAACCTTACACAGGCCAACAGTACAGGCACGCACACACACGTATGAACAAGAAGAGAGACCCAATATGAAATCGACCTAGACCAAGCCCGTGTGTCAAGGCGCGACGTATAATTTCGCACAGGATAGCGATGGATATCATGCACTCACGAGCATGGTTCGAACACCACAGATATAATGCTGGACCGCCGCAAAAATAGGCAAGGCTGATCCAAGTATAATCGTAGCAATCACAACATTCGTCGACCCGTTACCCGGGATATCCAAATTGCCTCACGTGGACAAACATGGATTAAACCCCGTAGCGTCAAATCACACAATATGCCAATGCTCAGCCATGATTCCAAACCATAAGGAAACAGAAGTGCATGGTCTCAAAACCCACAAACACACACTCTCCGTTCTCGCGCGTGTGCACACAAACAAAGAAAGAAAAATTTGAAACACACCCAAAATTAATTAACTAAGAGCCTGCAAAAGTAGAAAATAAAAGACTACCGAAATACACTCACAAAGAACCGTTCTTGTAACTATGGCACGTAAATTGAAATAAAATGAATGAATACCTGGGAGCAGCAATCAGGAATCTCGAAATATTTACGTCAATGAAAATAATGACTCCCTGCAAAGAGCCGAGCCTTGAAACAAGTAAATGTACGATAATAGCAATTCGTAAATCAAGAAGCACATTAATCCCAGTTTGTTCATCATTTTCGATCCCTCCATTGTTGGTATCACAAGCAGACCAACTTAACAGTCGGAGAGCGAGGGACAGACTGTATATCAACACAGATGGCTAGAGCGCCATCTTCAATGTGAAACTATAAATTTCACCACACATTCGGGTAATGTTATCGCTAATGGCGACAACGACAGTAAAGAAGTAGGAATAAAGGAAGTGCATCACCAAGGCTGGCTATGTTCGGCACAACCTACACACGTTGTTCTTCAGTCGCCTTGATTGTCTCGTTGGCACGTGCTCACTTGGGCGGAAATAGCTCGCCAACTAACGGTCAGAGTGAAACGTAGCGAATGTCAGTCTATTGTCTAAACCTGCCGCTATGTGCGCTCTCTCTGCTAATTGGAACGCTATTTCTTTTTAACACCCCTCGTATATTACATGGACGTGAGTCCGGAAACGCCTCATTTCCATGTTAGAACTCATTTTATAGAGCTCTACATAGCATGGTAATCAGGGGAAGCCCACAAGAGCAGAACGTACCATCATACCTCATGAAACTGTTTCTTATATGGAATGTTCAGAATTCTCTCGGTTAGTATTGATACATGCAAAGAACCGCCATCGCATGGAATCTGGGGTGAAAACAGTCTTCATTCATTTGTGGTATACCAGTTCTTAGGTATTATGAATGATATTCTGCCAGAGGATGATTATTGTGATCGATACTCTACTTTCTGAGTTTACGGTGGGAGAATGCCATAACAATTCGATTTTGATTGTTTTAGTTGTTGTTTGTTAGGTTCATCAGTCCATAGACTCGTTTGATGTATCCCTCCACGCCACCCTATTCTGTGCCAATATTTTCATTTTTACGTAACTGATTCATCCTACATCTACTCTAATCTATTTGTCATATTCATGCCTTGGTCTACCCCTACCATTAACACCACCTAAACTTCCCTCGAAAATCAACTGAACAAGTTCTGGGTGTCTTAAGGTTTGTCCAGCATTCTATCGCTTCTTCTGATCTAATTTCGACAATTCCATCTTCTCTCACCGATTCTATTCTGTACCTATTCATCCGTGATTTTATCTAGTCATCTCATCTTCAGCATTCTTTTGTAACAACACATGTCAAAATCTTATAATCTATTTCTTTCTGATCTAGTTATCGTCCAGGTTTCATTTCCTAACAATACCACGCTCCAGAAGAAAGTCTTCGTATGTTATTCCTAATTCCTAAATCAACGCTTGAAGTGAACAAATTTCCTTTCTTAAGAAAGGTCTTTATTCTTGTGCTATTCTGCATTTTATATCCTGCTCAATTCTACCATCGGCAGTTATTCTAGTACCCAAGTAACAATATTCATCTACTTCCTTTAGGATTTCGCTTCCTAATCTAACATTTCATACATCACGTGACTTCATTCGACTGCGCTCCTTCAATTTGTTTTGGATTTAGATATTTTCATCTTGTACTCCTTTTCCAAGACTGTGTTGATACTATTCACAAAATTATCCAGATCTTCTGCAGACTCAGGTAAAATAACAATATGATGGGCAAATCTCAGGGTTTTGATTTCCTCTCTTTGATTGTGATTCCTTTTCCAAATTCATCTTTGATTTCCTTCGCCACTTGCTCTATGTAAACATTTATAATTATAGTGAATAGTGGACAAACTGCATCCTTGCCTCAGTCCTTTCTGGACTGCTGCTTCCTTTTCATAGCCTTTACTTCCTATCGTTTCAAAATTTTTAAATATTTTAGATAAATCATCTTTCTCGATATCTGATCCCGATCATATTCAGAATCTCAAATAGCTTGGTCCAATCAACATTATCGAATGCTTTTTCCGGATCTACGAGCGGTTTGCACGTAGGCTTGTTTTCCTTAATTCGACACTCTAATATATTACTAAAGTCAGGTTTGCTTCATGTGTTTTTACACCTCATCTTTCCATTAATATACAGAAATCTTCCAGATGAGAAATATCTAGGCGTTATATATATATGGCCCAATTGAAGTCTCCTCGTACCGAACTTACAATTTCTTGTTAACTCGAGGACTTGTGGATTACAGACTGGAGAATTGATGTTTTACAAAGAATGGGAAATCCTAATTATAATCAGAATTTATTGTACGAGCTACATTCAGGTAGAACGGAGACTTTAAAATCACTGTGGAGATGAAAATCGGACGATAGACATCAGCCTCTAACCTTAAAAAAGTAAACGTTAATTTCATTATTACTTTATTATCATTTTAATATACAAATTGTGTAGATATGCATTATAAATTAATTTTGAGTGATCCCACTACTGTCGTTCTTCAATGCTAAGACCAGGGGAATTTCTCAAGCGTGAGAAATTAGTTTTCTCCATTAAAGATGGCAATTAATGATATATAGTGGGGCTTACGGTTTCCTTCCTGGCGTAACCAAGAGTATGTTAAGGTTAGAATGTGCGTCAGAGGGGTTGATCATGAGCAAGTAGCGCTTGCGGCGAAGCACAGGGAAGCCACGGAGTTCTCGCCAACACCATGAATTAACCATCTGACTAGTCCAGGAAGCTGGATGAGGCATTAATCACACAAGGAACCAACCGTGAGTTCCGGGATAAAGTACTAGAGCAGCGAACTCCTGACATTATCAGCAAGCCAACAAAATTTAATCTTTAGTATTAAAATATCTCCCTCCCTTGATCAGTGTTAGAGTGTCCACCTCCGGTTCAAAAGATAGCGGGCTCATGCCCGGCAAAGTGTAGTCTGATGTTTGAAGGGCGAAAAAATTCCATCCGACACCCTATGTCGTACGATGTTGGTATAACCGAGCAAGTTGCCGTACGGTAGTTATCAGCTTGCAGTCGGAAGATAGTGCGTTCGAACCCCACTATCGGTAGTCCTGAAGTTGTTTTTCCGTACTTTTCCATTTTCACACCCGGCAAATGCTCGGCCTGTACCGTAATTAAGGCCACAGTCACTTCGTTCCCACTCGTAGCTCATTCCTATCCCATCGTCACCAGTCTGTGTCGGAGCGACGTAAAGCAAATTGTGTCGCTGCGATGTAAACGAACATCGGAGAGACATTTGGTGCTTACCCGACAGAATTAATTAAAACTGAGGTTTATTTCGCCCTACAGACATCAGGTTTACACTGCTATCTGGTGGTGTGAATTAAAAATAGAAACTGACGCACAGGCACTCTTAATAGTGTCAAATAAAAAGTCCTGCACACGGTAGCTGAGAGCATCCAGTTATTAATACTGGTGTTAAAATGAATGGCTGTATTTCAGCAGATAGTCATCGTTTGAAATAAAATAATTGTTTATACAATCTACCAGAAATAGCTGAAGGTTGCCCAAGGACAAACACAAACAACAATACTAGGTACAGATGAATGGATTAGCCTACACGAGATAGTATGAAATTACATAAGAGTAAACAAAGGGTGAGTCACGTAAAATATTTATCTGAGGTTCTTGAAGATCACGATCGATGGACCTCTTGAGATTGGTAATAGCGATGTGATAGAAAAAATTCTTCAGCTAAAAGGTATTTCAAAAGTTGACAATAATTTAGGAATGGTTTCTCAAGTTCCTAACATCAAGCCGATACAAGAGAAAGGATGAGAGCTTGTACTTCTCCTTATATCAGTCCACCGTTTCTTCATAAATTCTTTTCCCCGCTAAATACCGTCAAGTGTGAAAAGTCTAAGAATGTATCTATAAATATAGTGGCACGATGTGTGATCTAACCCAGATCTACGTGTCCCAGAAATGTTCATATTTAAGTATCCTTCTAGTAAGTAATTATTCTTTGTTCGTGGCGAACCTAGGCCTCCTTAACCACAGCATTAAAATTTTACAATTAAGTAATAGAACTGGTAAATATTACAATAAACTATGAAAATTTGAATACGATAGTAGTGCTAATAACAAATATGGATACAGTCAACTAGAAATAATTATAGAATTTTCAACCTGACAATATAAATAACTATAACAACGATTTGAAAACTAACATTAGAAATAATTAAGAAGGGAAGCTATGACCATCAAATACATTTACAATTTGTTTAGGAAATATGCTCATTCACGCACGCATTCACACTTACCTCCTCAAACAATTCAGCTGGAAGCATTCAGCAAGTGATTTCGGCAACCCATCTTAAATCTCCTATGACAATGCAAATCTCTAATGTTGGCGGCGAGGGTATCCCACAGCCTAGGGGTAGCCCTGGAATGACTGAGAGATGCAATTACACAGAACCAAGATCGTGTATCGTGGTTATGACAAAAGGAGAGATAATTCAAGTATGATGGAGGGTTGTTCGGTACCCCAGAAATTAAATCTTCATGAACAAGGCACTATACGTGGAGACCACGAATCACACCTTAAATATAAATTTATTTTTACGAGGTGTCACATCAGAGACTTCTGTTACAACATAACAAACACGGGATTAAGGGTAAACCGCTGGCATGGCTCAGGTCATTTTTGGTGGGTCGAACGGAATGTGTTGTGCACGAAGGATTCATATCAGACCGACCACAATTACTTCTGGAGTAACTCAGGGTAGTTTGATAGGAATATTTATGTACACGATTAATGCTCTCGACTTATCGGATGGTGTAAATTCGACCATGGTACAGTACACCTATGGCCATGAACAGTAATTATGATCTGGTGTAATTCCAGCCGGATCTGTATAGTAAAAGACATAATGTGTGTAAATGTTAAGAAGTGTAAATACACAAGAGCAAGCAGAGCTAGGCAACCACTCCAGAACCAGCCTACACTATGTGGAATCCAACTACCCCCTTCAAACTCCATCAAAATGCACGGTATTCATATTGCAGAGAATCTAAAATGAAATAAGCACAAGTAAGAAGTTAGGCTTAAGGCATATATATCACTAGGATTTGTCCATATATGTCTCTCCGAAGGAGGAACAAAAGCTCTACGAACGGCACATATATTTTCCTGGTGCGGCCCAAACTACTCTATGGCATTCCTTCCTGGCACCCAACGACGATGGAAAATATGGGAAAACTGGAAGGTGTCCAGCGCCGTGCAGAACGTATTATACACTGACACATCCCTTTAAACCCAGCCAGGTCATTGCCTCCAGTGCAATCATGATTTAAACAAATAGATGTAGACCCCTCACGAAATCCTTGACGGACAACACACACCGTTTGCAGCTTAATTACCGCCCTGTTGAGAGAGGCCAAGTTGTTAATCTTGCCCCCCCTGTCCCCCTAGTCAGAACGACCTCATATTTAAATGGAATTTACGCACGGTATTCTCGTCTATGGTAGCTTCTGCCCAATGAAGTAAAACTGATTCATATTCCTCACTTCTTTAATGCAGTAAGAAAATGTGTATAGGCAGTAAGTAGGAACCCACATGTGATGCATAAAAATATAAATTGTATAAATGAGATGTTCAAGAATGATGTGTGCAAGTGCAGTTGATTGTAGGCGATTGTGTACGCGTGCGGGTGTGGGCGTGGTAGTGAACTAGTGTGAACGCAGGGGTATGAGTGAGGGTACGAATGACTGGGTCTTTTTACTCTTTAATATGTATAGTATAAATCAAGATAATTACGGTGTTTGGAGTGTAAATACGTAAATTTAAAACTTCCTATACATCTGTAAATATTCAGTTGAGTTCATATAAACATACAATTGGGCATAAAGTTAATTCCGTATATTTGGGACTTGCACTTTCTCTATCTACATTCCTCATATTTTACATGTACAATGTGAGGAAAATAAATAACAATGATAATGTTAATGTTGGTGTTTAAACTCCGTTCTAGCACCTTGTTACTGTCTTGAGATATGTCCGTAAGTACAGTGTCGCAGTAGTCTAGAAAGGTGAGATTAGGAATTGTACTAGTTGAATTATAGAATGTTTGGAAATATTTAATTAATATTCAGCACACGTGAAGAGTGTGTAAGGAGACGTTTTCTTAAACATAATAGACTCCACTTACCTCTCCAAATTTAACTCCACTATCCGTACTGATAGGTATCGTTCTGCAGTCATTTCTCACTGCGACGGACTGCCACACGATTTGCCAGCCAATATCACACATGCCCAGTTGTACTCTGCCCAACTTAGGTGTGCTCGGCATTTAATATAGAAGTGATTTTTTGTGGACTGCTTCCCGACCACTAAACTCCATTCCGCTTCACTGTCGACGCACGGACAGTGATGGCATAGGCTGGCCAATTAACAGCACTTCTAAACTCAAGAGTAAATGTTCCGCTTGTTCTGAGGATGAAAATTTCTTTCTAAGGGACATAACATCTAGCTCATAGGGCCCTTTCACTTGAAGAGTGGTGAGCTTCAATACTTGGTGTTCCCCACCTGCCTTCAAATGCAGCCCAGCAAAAAATAGTTTTGTTGATTTTATTATTATTAAATGAAAAGCGCACAATATGCAAAAACAGTTTTTGTACAGATGGTCAACTATGCTAATGCCATTCTTATTATTGAGGTTGTCCTCATTTGGCAGTTTTGTGCATGGTATCCTTGAAAATGATCGTTGCACAGGTTACATATACAGTCTTCGTTCGGCTGGCGGAAGTTTTTAGTTTGGCAGATTCTGTGGTGAAATCCATGAGTGGCGTCACGTGTAATTACGTGCCGTAGCTCGTAATTTGCTTGCTTCCAATCTTTTGTCATTATGGCGTCCGTAGAATAGAAGTCGGACCAAATAGCATTTCTTTTCTCGTTTAAAGTTTGGCGTGCATTCTTGTAGGGCTTGGTGTTTGGTAGACAAAACTGTGTTTTGATATCGTCAATGAAGTAGTCCTCTTTGGTTAGAACATATGTTAACCTTGAAGGGGCCGACTTCCCAATGCCTAGCATTCTCTTGAGATATCGGGCCTTGACTTTTTCTATTGTCATCAGGTCGCTGAGTGTGCGTTTTTCCCAGGTGACAGGGTTATGTCGTCTGATATTTGGATATAGTTATATTTGAGGATATTCGAGATTATGATTGCAATCGGATGTGTAGCCCCTATTAGGTAATTGAGTTTCCGGAGGAGTGTTGCTCTATCAACAAGGTCAAAAGCCTTACGATAGTCTACGAAAGCTACGAAATATTTCTTTCCTGGATGCCTCAATGTATCTTGGACTTGTTCTATTAGGTATTTTACGACATGTAGTGTGCTTCTTCCCTTTCGGAAGCCGGATTGATTTTCAGGTATCCGGGAGTCTATTTCTTCTGCAAGCCTGATTGTTAAGATTTTCATGAAGATTTTGAATGATGTATTTTCGAGGGCTATACCTCGATATGAAACAGGATTGTCAGTTTCTCCTTTCATAAAAATCATTTTGATTGTTGACAATCTCTACTGCTCTGGAATTTCCCCAGTGTGCATGCATGTGTTGAATAGTTCTACCCAGTAGTCTAGCATGACAGGTAGAGAGTCTTTCAGGTGTTCTGTGCAGATGCTGTCTGGACCGGGGACCTTTCCATTTTTTTGCTGCTGTTATTGTATTATATATTTCCTGCCTTGTTATGGGGATGTGATTTCCCGTCATTGTTAATGGAGTTAATTCAAAAGCTGTTGATCGGTGTTGGAGGTTGAGAATGCTTTTGCAATCGTTTTACCATGACTCCATTGAGATATTATTTGTTGCTGAAGTTTTTGGTTTCCTAAGCACTAGGAATGGGTAATTTTGATTTTGTGTGTTCATAATGACATCATCAACATTTGATGTGAGGAACGTAAGAAGCCCTCAAACATCCCAGAAATATCCTTTTTTACTGATTTCGAAACTTAACAAGGTAATGACTAGTCCGCTCTCGTAGTCGATGACCTCCTTACTCTGCTGATACTTGATATTAACGGACAAAACCACACATCTTCTCTCTTTTTATACTAGTTTCTGAAATCTAGTGAAATCTAGGCTTCAGTTTACTATTACACAGGGTAGTCCGGATACTTCTGATGACAGACCAAATGGCCCAAGTTGTGCTGCATCTGGTCTTAGTCTCATTTAACAGGATACAGGAGGCCCTATAGTTCATAAAGAGTGTCATTCTTTATTTAGACATGAAACTACAAATTGTAGATGTTTGAAAGTTACAAGGTCCTTAACACATTGGTACAAGTATTTTCTTAAGTTGAAGACTTACTAAATAAAAAAACTAAATGTACATCGCTCTTTAAATTACACGTGCGGAATGATGCACAACAAAGAAACTCTTCCGAACTACATTACACCGCTTTCAGTAAAACTGCATTCTGGTTCTAAAGCAAAGCAAAGGCAAAGTCCTCTCCGTACAGGCCATGAAGGCCCTTGGAGGGATGGAAGGTAAAGGCTTCCACTATCCGTAACCTCGGCACTTGATGGGGTAGAGTGGTTAGCTACAAGTCCGGCCGCCTTTGCCCCCAGGAATTAACCTGGTACGCATTTTTGGTGTAGGCTGAGTGAACCTCAGGACCATATGCACCTCCGGTAGTGGAAACCTTATTTCTTAAATTTTACGACTTCCTGACGGGGATTCGAATCCACGTCCTTCCATGCGAACCGAGCACGCCTTTACCGCCTCGGACAGGCAGCCCCTGCATTCTGGTTCTACGTTCCATAAATCATCATTATTTCTTAATAGGAGATAAACTTGGGGACACTAACTTAAACAGCTGTTTAATTAATTGTCTGGCTCAATCGTAGGAAATTCAGTGTACTAGTTTCACGCCTACGGAATTCCAGGTTCGATTTCTGGCCGAGCCATGGAATTTCAAAAGAGAATATATTTTCACCAGTGTACCCTCGCTGTACCAACTAGACAATGAACAAATCTGTCAAACAGAAACTTGAGAAAGCTCAAAGAGGCATATAAAGATCGATGCAGGGTTTCTCAGGAAGAAGGAGAAAGATACGATATGACATACTACACTCATGTTCATAAAAACCAGAACACCTTGAAAGATTCGAGATAGGAAATTCATATTCACAGAACATGTGAACTAGTATGTTTGGAAGAAATTTGAACCATATCGGCCGTCAGGTTTAAGGTCCGCATCGATATCTCGGCGCACCACCACCGACTAGTAAAACGGGCCTGCGGCTCTCGTATTTGGTATAGACCGAAGGTAATGGATCAGTGTAACTTGAACAGACATGCAGGATGCCTTGCAGACGTATGCGAGAACCGTACTGTCAAATGAGTGAGCTTGAAACAGGGCGCATTATTGGCATGAGAGAACGTGATGCATCCAGCCGAAAAATTGCTGATCTTGTGGGATGAAGTGTGTCGGTAGTGCAACCGGTGTGTACAGATTGGTTCACAGAAGGC
The DNA here is from genome assembly GCF_040414725.1 of Anabrus simplex. NCBI lineage: Eukaryota > Metazoa > Arthropoda > Insecta > Orthoptera > Tettigoniidae > Anabrus > Anabrus simplex. The sequence goes on along the minus strand of NC_090266.1, from coordinate 39,628,189 downwards.
CGTAGAACACGACGAGATGGGTCTGGTCGCATCACCCAGACTACCCCCGAGAAGATCGACACCTTATCCGAATGGCATTGCAGAACAGATCTGCGCCCTTCTCGGCTCTGGCGTAACAGTGGAATAGTATAACACATCTTACACTATTAGGAGTGACAGAGCACCGCCGTTTATTACGGTCTGGGTTACCGGCGCGTTGTCCACTTCTCCGCCTACCGCCTACCTTTGACTAATGTGCATGAACATGCTAGACAGCAATGGTGTATGGAACGACGTCACTGGGGACAGGAATGTCATCATATAGTGTTTCCAGACGATTACAGGTTTTGTTTGTTTGAAAATGATGGCCGCAGTTTGGTGTGCCGCAGACAGGGGGAAAGGGAACATTGACTGCATTCGCACAAGACCTACAGGGCCAACTGAAGGCCTAATGGTGTGGGGTAGCATTGGGTACAACCACAAATCCCAATTGGTGCGTGTTCAGGGCACTGTGACCAGTTTGGCCTACGTGAATGACATCTAGATCCATAGCCATACCCTCACTGCACGACACCCGGACGTCATATTTCAGCAGGACAATGCGCGACCACATGTTGCTACACAAACACTTGTCTTCTTGTTGTCACAGGACGCCAGACTTTTGCCTGGGCCGCCCGATCACCCGACTTGTCGCCAATCGAAAATGTGTGGGAAATGGTAAAACGACGGGTGCGGCGCTGTGACGCAGTGCCAACCACCAAAGTTGACCTGTGGAGCCAGGTGAATGCGGCATGAATGTCTAAACCTCAGAACGTCATTCGAGCCTTCCACACGTCGATGCCATCACGCATGGAACAACTTATCAGTGCCCATTAGGAACCAGTTTCTACTACGTAACAGGACACATGCTGAACCTAGTTGACTGAAATGTTAGTCGTTTCTGAAAAACATATTAATGAACATATCGTGTGAATATGAGCTTCCTATCTCTAGTGTTTCAAGGTGTTCTTTATTTATGAATTAGTGTATAAGTTACTAAGGCTGCGGGCATCATTCAACTGGTGATGGCAGTAAAATGGGAGTGATCTGGACATGTCTCTTATACAAAGGTCTGTACATGGACAAACTTGTTCTTGGGAGGAGAGAGAGAAAACCAAATGCCAGGAGAAAGACCACCGGACTGACTGGACGAATATTTACGGAGAATCGGTGGAGTTTATTGGCAGAAAATTGCCCCAGACCGTTCTGTCTGGAAGGATCTATTACATTAATATCTTGCACATAGACTATAAGAGGCCACAACATATAATAATTGAATTGGTTGGTGGTGATTATGATGATGGTAAATTCATCTGACACCATGGCTTGGTGTTCGATCTGTTCCTGACATCCCCACAACTCTCACACCACACACTACACTGGTACAGTGAACGCCCCCACCCTCATTGGATGGTCTGCCATAGAAGGGATATACCAGGCTCTAATAGCCAACACATAAAGAAAATAATTAACTTAATGTTATGCTTACGGAATATGTACATATAGCATAGGAATGAATGAAGTCACACTACTTTACAGCAGCAGCTGTCAGCTATTTGGGAAGAATAGCTTTCAAAACATTTATCAGCACTTTTCGAATGAGATTTGTACCTTACGTGTCTGTCCTTTTCCAATGAATAATGTCATAAGCTTAACGCATGTACTCTCTGGAAAGGGTCAAAACTAAATGAATAACGCAAGATAACTTTAAGGAATCATCAATACAGAAGAAACTTATTCCAGTTTTACTTTCACTGCAGTTTGGGTAGGAAGGTTGGGCTAGTGTAGAAACTACAGAAGGTGGCGAAAACCGAACCTGGGTCCTTCCAGATAGTAAACTGTGTAAACACAAAGTAAAACTCATTGTTATGCTGAATACTTTTCTCTAGTTTACGCTCTTAACTTTTAAACCGATTCGCCATATATATTCCTTCCTCAGCCTAATCTAACTTTTAAGGAATTAGCTGGCAGCCGGGACTCAGGGAGGTGCAGACTGTGCGGCGAAAGGACGAGACACCCTCGCCATAAGCCTTCTGATCTGCTTATTCAATGGATTTCGGTCGCACTCCCCTTCAGAGCACAGAACATCACTACGTAAGGTTCCCCGTCCATCTTAAGCACACGTACAGTCAGTAGCCACTCCCAGTGGGACAAACTCTGTACATTCGGAGTTGCAGTGTGGAGAGGACATCCATTGACCATTATGTCAGCTCCAATTTTGAATGTAGTTGATTATTTAACAGGAAATTTTGCAGATCAGAATATATGACTGAATCGTCATTCTTGTTGATTTCATTCCAGTTTCATCTCTTGTTTGTGAAAGGAAACTGAAAATGCGCATAGGTTGTTTTTATTCTATTTTTAGCCTGCTATATTTCAGTTGATTTAAAGACATAAATTACGAAGATAATTCAAGACTAAGTTTCCTATTCTTGTTGCTCAAAATCAAGCGATTTATGACTCGCATGTGCACAAGTGGATGGAAAACACGTTGATGCATCGAAGCTTACAAAATGACGACGGCGCTAAACTACTAGTCGTGTGAGGAAGTGTGAGTATAAATCTTTCTTCTCTGGGCAGAAAGCACTGAGCCTGGCAGCATTCGGGAAGGTTGTCTCTATGTCCCTTCAACAAGGGCGAGCGATGCTTGGAATTTCAAGAGTTTGAACAGGACTGGATAATGAAGGGTGTGATGGATGTCCAACAACATCGGACGAACTCCTTGTTGTCACTTATGAACTTCTGCAGGATGGACGATATCCAGCAGATAGTGACATGGGGATGGTGAGGTGGTGAAATTGTTCAACGACCAGAACGAAACTAGTTATCGTCAGTGAATGAAGAAAACCAGTTTATGCTATGACAGTACTCGAAGAACTCTGACGATTACGTAAAACGTAAAGCAGAAATGCCGAAATAAAGCAGTGTTCTTTACCTTTCCCTGAACCACTACAAAGAATTCTGAAGACTCACTTCTTGAATCACCCTCGGATTCATGCCAACTGTCCAAGTGATCTCCGCATTCTAAAAGTCTTACCAGGCACGCAAAAGGTGTTCGAAGGGGGTATTATGTGGTCCTGTGGGTACACTTCTTGCTGATGGAAGTGCACTATCAAAACACAGGAACTGCCATGTATTCCTACCTAGTCCGACACATGCACGTCTACGCTGTGGCTTCTGGGCAACGGGTACATTCATTAAGGTACACGGCTAATTCATGTAAGGGCGGAAAGCGAATTCCCGACGCTTAAATGGGGACCAATGAGCTAAGGGAGACAACCCTAACAGAAAACATCGATCCTGCAAGATCGCTGGGGGTTGGAGCAAGGCCAACAACCTCGCTCCGGAAAACAAACTGTTGCGAAGCCCTAGAATATGCCTCGGAATGGTGGATTTAATAGACGACGAGCTAAGCTAAAGGAAATGGACTATGGAATTGGTACATGGCATGTACGCACCCTTCTACGAGCTAGAGCATTGAAAATATTGACGCAGAAACTAGAAGTCAGCAAAGTGGACAAAGCAGCCATCCACGAAGCAAGATGGTAAGGAAGAGATGAGATTTGGGATACCAAAATCCACACTTTCTTTAGTAGTGGGAAGTCAAGGAATGCACAAGAAGGAGGGAATTAAGAGACGTAAATGGGCAGGTCATCTCATTAGGGTAGAAGGACACCGAATCCCAAAGAAGGTATTCTTAGGAGACTTTCGAGAATGGGAAGATGGCGTACATCAGGACGCAGCTCGCATCCTCAAGATGTGGAATTGGAGAGTTGCCGCGCAAAGATCGACAAGTTTGGCGAAGAACAACTGAGGAGGCCATGACCCAAAAACAAGCCGTGGCGCCATAGGTAAGGTAAGAAAAAGCACGCAAAATGTATGCGCTTCAGTGTTTAAAGAAAAGTGATATGGTGTTCTCTAAGGAATGCTCTCGGCAAAGGTGGTCTCCGTAGAATTAACCAGCGAGTGGTAGCTATATGAGATTTTTCTCTCACATTCTTTTTTATTGTGATATTACTTCACAGTGATGAAAGGGAGGTGATTGTTCCTTCTTCTAGTTGAGTTTATAGTTGTCGTGAGCAGAGCGATTCACATTTTAAGGGTAAGCACCCCCTCCTCTGGTCAGAACAAAGGTTCCTACATGTCCGTGCGCGCTGCGTGAGAGTTTCTTTCATCGCGCAACTAATGACGTTGGTGTTATATTGAATTGGAGCGGGAAATTTACTCCTGCTGTTCGCATTAGTATTTGTGTTAGGTCGTGCACGGAATGCTCTCTATTTGCAGTTACTGATAAATGTGTCTTCAAAAATGTTGAGTCGATGAAGATTGCTAGCTAAATTAGCGCTGTTAGAAAATCCAGGTAACTCTCATTTTGAGAGAAGAACTAATGTACTTCATTCTTGTTTTTGTATTGCAACTGCCATAAAGTCTTATATTTTCATTATTACGAATATTGCGTACTGGCATGTGATTGAATTTAAAGTCTAATTTCCAGTAGTGTTATTTTTTAGAAATTAATGCATGGTGACAGGAATCCTGTCCTGACTGCGTGGAAAGTGCTCAGGAATAAAACCACAGATGTCATTACGCAACGAGACCCTGTATTATGAGCCCTTCTTGTTTTGAAAATGTTACTGTGTTCAGAAACCTTGCATTGCACGTAAATATTACTAGATACAATGCATGTGTGAGATTTTTACAACTTCAGGACGGAAGTAATTTTTATGTACATGGCATATGTTATTTTAGGTAGCAATTTGTGTCTTTAATAAACAGCTAATCATTTCATTTTTATCTAAAATGTATAAAGTGGAAATTGCGTTTCATTTCAGTAGTAAATTTCAACCTTACGCTCCATACAACTGTGAAAAATGTAATATTTATTTTAATGTGAGAGAAAGTCTCACGCGCGACCACTCACATTACATTTCGGCTAGCGACCACTCGCAGGTTAAATGCAATACATTTTACGGTTATCAAAGTTCCTAAGGGATATGTAGAGTGCTCATCATTTTCAAATAACTCACCTTATAGTGATTAACTGTGGGTAGTTTTCACCACACAAGAACATAAGTAGATGATATTTACCGGCTCTGGCGCACTTACACATTTTTAAACTTTTCCATTATTTTGCATATTTTTCTTGGAATTTTACAACTTTGCCCCGAAAATCATCCATTTTAGGGGAAAATATCAAAAGTTTATAATTCTATAACATTAAAACATTAGGTAAATAAAAATCGAAAAATCCACTCATTTTTTTAGTAAAATCTATTAAAAATATATCTACAAAAATTTACAAATCACAAAAATGGAACAAAAACTGAGATATAATAAACATCATTGTTTTGTTAATTATTATATTTTTATTAAGCTGCAAATATAGAGGTAGTTGTAATTGGGGTAGTGAAAGCATAACAAGGTGCTTTTCTGACCTATATCAATTTATTATCGCTTGGATTTTTAATATTTTGGTGGCTCATGTATATTGTAACCGTTCAACACAATGCTGATAGGCAGGTCATGGTGTCCAACACTTGGACTTGTTGGAAATGTGTTGGCGGATAATTTGAAAAATGCTTTTTGACAGCAGCCACCTTTGAGCACCGTGCTGCCCTCTTTAGCTAGATACCTTTGAAATGTGGTGGCAGACAATTCCACGTGACGGCAGCCATCTTCGAGCACAGTGCTGCCCTCTTTGTGGTGGCGGATAATATGAAAAATGCTTTTTGACAGCAGCCATCTTTAATCCAGAGAGCACCGTGCTGCTACCTTGCGGGTAATTTTTACTTCACAGCTGTCATCCGCCATCTTGCATCACAAACCTCAGTGCTGCACTCTTTACCTAAATACCTTTGAAACGTGGTGGCAGCAAATTCTATGTGCTCTTGTTTTGAAACAAAGCAACGTGCTTTTTGCTGACAAGCTGTCACCCGCCATCTTGCATCACAAACCTCAGTGCTGCACTCTGTAGCTAGATACCTTTGAAATGTGGTGGCGGCAAATTCCACGTGCTCTTGTTTGGAAACAAAGCCACGTGCTTTTTTTCTGACAGCTGCCATCCGCCATCTTTAATCAATAGAGCACTGTGCTGCTATCATGCGGGCAATTTCGTCAGCTGTCATCCGCCATCCTTAATCCACAGAGCACGGTGCTGCCCTCTTTATGACATGTAGTAGCGGGCAATTTGAAAAGTTCTGTTAGCTGTCATCCGCCATCTTTAATCAAGAGAGCACCGTGCTGCTATCTTTAGCTAGATACCTTTGAAATGTGGTGGCGGCAAATTAAAAAATTCCACGTGCTCTTGTTTAGTAAACAAAATCACGCGCTTTTGTCAGCTGTCATCCGCCATCTTACACCGCAAACCTCAGTGCTACACTCTTTAGGTACATACCTTTGAAATATGGTGGCGGATAATTTAAAAAGAAAAATTCTACAGCAGCCATCTCTCGACGCTAATTGCACAAGATGGTGGCTATACATGACTCCTTAAAGGTGCTTATGCAAGATGGCCGCTATACATAGGTTCTTTTGAGACACCCTTGGGATGCTTGCGCAAGATGGCGGTTATACAAGGCTCCTTATGAGACGTCCTAGGGATGCTTGCGCAAGATAGCGGTTGCTCTTATGATGCGGCTTAAGGGTCCTTGCACAAGATGGCAAGAGACGCCCTAAGGATGCTTGCGCAAGATGGCGGACGCAGGATGGCGGCTATACACGACTCCTTATGAGACGCCTTAAGGGTGCTTGCACAAGATGGCTGCTGCTCTTATGAAGAAAGCTAGCTTAGAGGCTAACGTGCCATGCTAGTTCGATTCATTAGGGGCTTAAATGCAAAATATTATATATCTCGAAAACGGTGCATCGTAGAGCAAAACGGAGAAAATTTTTCTGCCCAGTACTTCTGTTCGCAGTATAAGGAACATGATAGCATAAGAAAAACATAGTCTAATGATGAGATCAACGGCTCGGTTCCTACTTAGGCCCTTTGGCATTCGCTCTGTTTTAGCTTGTACTGAAGCAAGTCTTCGTAACATGATCAGGTCTAGCTATGGTAGAGAGTATAACGTGCCGTGCAGGTTCGATTCATTAAATTTGGGGCTTAAATGCAAAATGTTCAATATCTCGAAAACGGTTCATCGTACAGCAAAACGGACAAAATTTTTATACCTAATACCTAGGTTTGCAGTATCAGGAACGAGTAAAACGAGATCTACGGTTCGATTCCTACTTAGGCCCTTTGGCATTGGCAACTATCTAATTCTACAAGATGCCGGCTATACATAGCTTCTTATGAGACAGCTTAAGAGCGCTTGCACAAGATGGCTGCTGCTCTTGTGAGACTCCCTAGGGGTGCTTGCGCAAGGTAGCAGTGATAAGACGGTGACTATACACAGCTCCTTATGATGTGGTCTAGAGGTGCTCACACAAGATGGTGGCTGCTCTGATGAAGAAAGCTAGCTTTGCATCGTGCAGGTATCTTTACAGCACTAAACCTCATACCTTTGAAATGTGGTGGCGGTTAATTTGAAAAATTCTACGTGCTTTTTTCTTAACAGCAGCTATCTTTAAACAATAGCGGCTATACATAAGCTGTTGAGGCTTCCTCTTATGTCCAGGCATAGCTCTATCGAACACGTTTAAACCTGCATCGGGATAGCTAGAGTAAGCACGTGCTGCAGTGATGACGTCATTATGCATGTTTAGACTTGCAAATCACAAAAGAAACATAACAAGACTAGAATCGAACACTGCACTCTACGCCGCTAACTTTATCATGTGATCGGAACATTGGTTGAAGTGTTTAGAACACTAAATAACTGATCAAGACTAAAATATCAAAGTGTACTCGATACAACATGTGTTTAGAACATGTCAGGGGATACCTTTGTTCTAAGAAGATTAGATTAAGGCACATTCCTTGTAGGGCTAATAGGCTAAAGGGATAATGGGCAAAAGGTCTAAAGGGCTAATGGGCTAAAGGGCTAGGGTGCCTCTCCTCCCTTTATACGGGCTTGAGACCGGCTCTACAACTAGAGGCGGAGTTAACACCCTAAGGAAGGAAAATGTTGGGAAATAATCTATACGAATATAGCTACTCGATCGACTATATACTACAGATGGATGACTTAGGTGAGGGTAAGCGCTTCCTTAATAATACCTGCACGACGTAATTCATGCTCTATTTCAAAAAAATCTTCTTTGTACTGTGTGTAACCAGCATCATGATAGGCTCTTAGCAATTGGAAACGTTTTACGAGTACGTTGGGGTCTTTACAGTTTCTTATATCTACATAGGGTAACAGAGGCTTGTTGTGAACTTTGAGTCTATATGCAGACAGTTGATGTGTAGGGACTTGTTTTGATGTAATACGTGCTTCAGCAGTAGCGTTTTTAGGTACTAACTTAACTTGTTTGGATAGCGATGAATCGTTGAAATTTCCTTCTCCTTTACATTGCATCTCTAATTGAGATGTTTGCACTGCGGCAGAACGTGTAGTAGGCTTAGGAAATGAAGTAAAATCATCAAGCTGTAATGGCAATGAAACATTAAGATTTTCTTCTTCTTCTACTTTCCCTTTACTACTGTTTTGATCAACATCATTACCCTTATTATCATAATCATGATCTTGCTTCTCTTTATCTTGAAGTTTGTGCTTAGTAACAGAACTTGTGCCATGCCTAGACAACAAGGGAGAATTAAAAATCTCTCGCAGAGGTGTACTTTTTGAACATATATCAGCGTTCGCTTGAATATGGTTGAGCTCTTTGTATTTTGTTCCCGATGAAGCTACATTACACGCGGCTTCATGACGTCCAGCGTTGTATGCGTTCTTGAACTCTCTTCTAGAATGTTTGCGTTGAAAAATTGTCCTACATGATATCTCATGACGTCTCTTGTGATAGCTTCGGGAAAATGCTTTCCCACACTCTTCGCAAATATACCTAGGAATAGGGTTTTCCATGACGGACTTTTATCTTCTGCTAACAGAGTATTCTTTAAATCTACTTGACCTTTGTTACTCTCTACGTCGATGATGCGAACAGCTTAGCGATTAACAGTAAACTAACACAAAAACGTATTACCAAGGTAGCAACAGTAAGGTTTAAGCCTATCAGAATGGCAAGAGTGAAGTTAGCAATGTTCTGTTGTTGGATTTTAAACTCCGCACTATAACGTGCATAAGGTGACAGACTTAAGGTTTACCGAAGTCAAGATGTCAGCAGTGAGGTTAGCGACGCTCTATTGTCCATCAAAGTGAGGTTAGGGTCCGTCAGGGCGACAGCTGTCAATAAATAACGTGGCTTTGTTTACTAAACGAGACCACAAGGCTGTGACGTCACGGTCACGTGGTATGCTACGTTAGCATGCAAAGTTCAATGTCTACACCTACGTAGTTAACACTCTGCTTTTACACATAACTATTCTTTATGCTTTAAGTTCGTGTACATAGGTTATGTTAAGATAGCAGCAGATACAAGCGATGGTCACACGCTCTAGTAGAAGATGCACGCATTATCAAAAGGTTGTAATAATAATAATAATAATTTCGTGTGGCTATTTTTAGCCGAGTTCAGCCCTTGTAAGGCAGACCCTCCGATGAGGGTGGGCGGCATCTGCCGTTTGTAGGTAACTGCGTGTTATTGTGGTTGAGGATAGTGTTATGTGTGGTGTGTGAGTTGCAGGGATGTTGGGGACAGCACAAACACCCAGCCCCCGGACCATTGGAATTAACCAATTAAGGTTAAAATCCCCGACCTGGCCGGGAATCGAACCTGGGACCCTCTGAACCGAAGGCCAGTACGCTGACCATTCGGCCAACGAGTCGGACATCAAAAGGTGGTGTGTACACGCTTTTAAACCTTGCTATTCTTACCGCTGCCATGCTCACAAGATTTTCGAACATCGCTCTTCTTTGTACTTGAAGTTCATGCAGACAGGCTATGCTAAGATACCAGCACAAACACATGCGAACTTTGTACACTCTAGTGGAATAAGTTTAGTACTGCGTGCATCATGGATACATGATGTGTACACGCATTTAAACATGGCTATACTTAATACTGATGCTATGTTTACAAGATTCTTATACATTGCTCTTCTTTATGCTTTAAGTTCGTGCACACACAAGCCATAGTCGTACGCTCTAGCAGAGGAAGTTTAGTACGATAGTCGATACATATATTATCGATAGGTGATGTGTACACGCTTTTGAACATAGCTCTTCTTTGTGCTTTAAGTTCGTGCACATGGGTTAGAGATGCACAAAAGCAATTGCTACATGCTCTAGAGGAAGAAGCCTAGTACGATAGTCGATGCATGTAAAATCGATAGGTTATGCTAAGATAGCAGCACACTTATACGATTTTAGCAGAATCTAGTGGAAAATTTCAATATGATAGTCGTTTAATGCAAAATCATTAGGTAATGTGTACACGCTTTGAAACATGGCTAATCCTTGTACTTTAAGTTCATGCGCATTAGTTGTGCTAAGATAGCAGGAAAATCTAGCTGAAGAAGTTTAGTACGAGAATCGATGCATGCATCTTTGGTAGGTGATGTGTACACGTTTTGAAACATGACTATTCTTTGTACTTTAAGTTCATGCGTACAGGTTATGCTAAGATAGCAGTACAATCTAGCCTAAGAAGTTTAGTACGATATTTGTTGCGTGCAAAATCGATAGGTAATGTGTACACGCTTTGAAACACGGCTATTCTTTGTACTTTAAGATCATGCGTATTAGTTATGCTAAGATAACACTACAATCTAGTGGAAGAAGTTTAGTACGAGAGTGGATTCATGCAAAATCGATAGGTAATGTGTACACGCTTTGAAACACGGCTATTCTTTGTACTTTAAGGTCATGCGTATAAGTTATGCTAAGATAGCAGCAAAATCTATCGGAAGAAGTTTAGTACGAGAGTCGATGCATGCAAAATCGATAGGTAAAGTGTACACGCTTTGAAACATGGCTATTCATTGTACTTTAAGGTCATGCGTATAGGTTATGCTAAGATAGCAGCACAATCTATCGGAAGAAGTTTAGTACGAGTGTCGATGCATGCAAAATCGATAGGTAATGTGTACACGCTTTGAAACATGGCTATTCATTGTACTTCAATTTTATGGGTATAGGTTATGCTAAGATAGCAGCACAATCTAGCGGAAGAAATTTAGTACGAGATTCGATGCATGCATAATCAAGAAGTAATGTGTACACGCTTTGAAACATGGCTATTCTTTGTACTTTAAGTTCATGTGTATAAGTTATGTTAAGATAGCAGCACAATCTAGCGGAGAATTTTAGTACGATATTTGTTGCATGCAAAATCGATAGGTAATGTATACACGCTTTGAAACATGGCTATTCTTTGTACTTTAAGGTCATGCGTATAGGTTATGTTAGGATAGCATCACAGTCTAGCGGAAGAAGTTTAGTACGAGTGTCGAAGCATGCAAAATCGATACGTAATGTGAACACGCTTTGAAACATGGGCGGAAGAAATTTAGTACGAGATTCGATGCATGCAAAATCAATAAGTAATGTGTACACGGTTTGAAACATGGCTAATCTTTGTACTTTAAGGTCACGCGTATAGGTTATGCTAAGACAGCAGCAGAATCTAGCGGAAGAAGTTTAGTACGAGAGTCAATGCATGCAAAATCGATAGGTAATGTGTACACGCTTTGAAACATGGCAATTCTTTGTACTGTAACTTCATACGTCCAGGTTATGCTAAGATAGCAGCACGATCTAGCGGAAGAAGTTTAGTACGATCGTCGATGCATGTAAAATCGATAGGTGATGTGTACACGCTTTGAAACATGACAATTCATACTGCTGCTCTGTTCCCAAGATTTCTAAACATAGCTAATCCTAATGCTGCTCTTAACGACGTAGAGGTAAGGATTGATTGCGTGACCGTGATGTCACAGCCACGTGCTCTCGTTTAGTAAACAAAGCCACGTGATTTTTTGACAGCTGTCGTCTTGACGGACCCTAACCTCACTTTGATGGACAATAGAGCGTCGCTAACCTCACTGCTGCCAGCTTGACGGCGGTAAACCTCAAGGCTGCCACCTTATGCACGTTATAGTGCAGAATTTAAAATCCAACAACAGAACATTGCTAACCTCACTCTTGCCATGTTGATGGGCTTAAACCTTACTGTTGCTAACTTGGTAATACGTTTTTGTGTTAGTTTACTGTTAATTGCTAAGCTGTTCGCATCATCGAAGTAGAGAGTAACAAATGTCAAGTAGATTTAAAGAAGACTCTTAGCAGAAGATAAAAGTCCGTCACGGAAAAACCTATTCCTAGGTATATTTGCGAAGAGTGTGGAAAAGCATTTTCCCGAAGCTATCACAACAGACTTCATGAGATATCATGTAGGACAATTTTTCAATGCAAACATTGTACAAGAGAGTTCAAGACCGCATACAACGCTGAACGTCATGAAGCCGCGTGTTATGTAGCTTCATCGGGAGCAAATACAAAGAGTTCAACCATATTCAAGCGAACGCTGATTTATGTTTTTTTGCTAGGGCCTTTACGTCGCACCGACACAGATAGGTCTTATGGCGACGATGGGATAGGAAAGGACTAGGAGTTGGAAGGAAGCGCCCGTGGCCTTAATTAAGGTACAGCCCCAGCATTTGCCTGGTGTGAAAATGGGAAACCACGGAAAAACATCTTCAGGGCTGCCGATAGTTGGATTCGAACCGATTTATGTTTAAAAAGTACACCTCTGCGAGAGATTTTTAATTCTCTTTTGTTGTCTAGGCCTGGTACAAGTTCTGTTACTAAGCACAAACTTCAAGGTAAAGAGAGGCAAGATCATGATTATGATAATAAGGATAATGATGTTGATCAAAACAATAGTAAAGGGAAAGTAGAAGAAGAAGAAGAAAACCTTAATGTTTCATTGCCATTACAGCTTGACGATTTTACTTCATTTCCTAAGCCTACTACACGTTCTGTCGCAGTGCAAACATCTCAAGAAGAGATGCAATATAAAGAAGAAGGAAATTTCAACGATTCATCGCTATCCAAACAAGTTAAGTTTGTACCTAGAAACGCTACTGCTGAAGCACGTATTACATCAAAACAAGTCCCTACACATCAACTGTCTGCATATAGACTCAAAGTTCACAACAAGCCTCTGTTACCCTATGTAGATATAAGATACTGTAAAGATCCCAACGTACTCGTAAAACGTTTCCAATTGCTAAGAGCCTATCCTGATGCTGGTTACACACAGTACAAAGAAGATATTTTTGAAATAGAGCATGAATTACGTCGTGCAGGTATTATTAAGGAAGCGCTTACCCTCACCTAAGTCATCCATCTGTAGTATATAGTCGATCGAGTAGCTATATTCGTATCGATTATTTCCCAACATTTCACTTCCTTAGAGTGTTATCTCCGCCTCTAGTTGTAGAGGTCTCAAGCCCGGATAAAGAGAGGAGAGGCACCCTAGCCCTTTAGCGCATTAGCCCTTTAGCCCTTTTGCCAATTAGCCCTTTATCACTTTTGCCCATTAGCCCTTTAGCCTATTGGCCCTACAAGGAATGTGCGGTAATCTAATCTTCTTAGAACAAAGTTATCCCCTGACATGTTCTAAACACATGTTGTATCGGGTACAGTTTGATATTTTAGTCTTGATCAGTTATTTAGTGTTCTAAACACTTCAACCAATGTTCCGATCACATGATAAAGTTAGCGGAGTAGAGTGCAGTGTTCGATTCTAGTCTTGTTATGCTTCTTTTGTGATTTGCAAGTCTAAGTATGCATAATGACGTCATCACTGCAGCACGTGCTTACTCTAGGTATCCCGATGCAGGTTTAAACTTGTTCGATGGAGCTATGCCTTGACATAAGAGGAAGCCTCAACAGCTTATGTATAGCCGCTATTGTTAAAAGATAGCGGCTGTTAAGAAAAAAGCACGTAGAATTTTTCAAATCAACCGCCACCACATTTCAAAGGTATGAGCTTTAGTGCTGTAAAGATACCTGCACGATGCAAAGCTAGCTTTCTTCATCAGAGCAGCCACCATCTTGTGTGAGCACCTCTAGACCACATCATAAGGAGCTGTGTATAGTCACCGTCTTATCACTGCTACCTTGCGCAAGCACCCCTAGGGAGTCTCATAAGAACAGCAGCCATCTTGTGCAAGCGCTCTTAAGCTGTCTCATAAGAAGCTATGTATAGCCGGCATCTTGTAGAATCAGATAGTTGCCAATGCCAAAGGGCTTAAGTAGGAACCGAACCGTAGATCTCATCATTAGACTATGTTCTTCTTGTTCCTGATACTGCAAACCTAGGTATTAGGTAGAAAAAAATTGTCCGTTTTGCTCTACGATGCACCGTTTTCGAAATATTGGACATTTTGCATTGAAGCCCCAAATTTAATGAATCGAACTTGCACGGCACGTCATACTCTCTACCATAGCTAGATCTGATCATGTTACGAAGACTTGCTTCAATACAAGCTAAAACGGAGCGAATGCCAAAAGGCATAAGTAGGAACCGAACCGTTGATCTCATCATTACACTATGTTTCTCTTATGCTATCATGTTCCTTATACTGCGAACAGTGGTACTGGGCAGAAAAAGTTCGTCCGTTTTGCTCGACGATGCACCGTTTTCGAGATATTTAACATTTTGCATTTAAGCCCCAAATTTAATGAATCGAACTAGCATGACACGTTAGCCTCTAAGCTAGCCTTCTTCATAAGAGCAGCAGCCATCTTGCGCAAGCACCGTTAAGGCGTGTCATGAGGAGTCGTGTATAGCCGCCATCTTGCGTCCGCCATCTTGCGCAAGCATCCCTAGGACGTCTCATAAGGAGCCTTGTATAACCGCCATCTTGCGCAAGCATCCCAAGGGTGTCTCATAAGAACCTATGTATAGCGGCCATCTTGCATAAGCACCTTTAAGGAGTCATGTATAGCCACCATCTTGTGCAATTAGCGTCGAGAGATGGCTGCTGTAGATTTTTTCTTTTTAAATTATCCGCCACCATATTTTAAAGTTATGTACCTAAAGAGTGTAGCACTGAGGTTTGCGGTGTAAGACGGCGGATGACAGCTGACAAAAGCGCGCGAGTTTGTTTACTAAACAAGAGCACGTGGAATTTTTCAATTTGCCGCCACCTCATTTCAAAGGTATCTAGCTAAAGATAGCAGCACGGTGCTCTCTTGATTAAAGATGGCGGATGACAGATAACAGAACTTTTCAAATTGCCCGCTACTACATGTCATAAAGAGGGCAGCACCGTGCTCTGTGGATTAAAGATGGCGGATGGCAGCTGTCAGAAAAAAAGCACGTGGCTTTGTTTCCAAACAAGAGCACGTGGAATTTGCCACCACCACATTTCGATGGTATCTAGCTACAGAGTGCAGCACTGAGGTTTGTGATGCAAGATGGCGGGTGACAGCTTGTCAGAAAAAAGCACGTGGCTTTGTTTCCAAACAAGAGCAAATAGAATTTGCCGCCACCACATTTCAGAGGTATCTAGCTAAAGAGTTCAGCACTGAGGTTTGTGATGCAAGATGGCGGACGACAGCTTTGACGTAAAAATTACCCGCAAGATAGCAGCACGGTGCTCTCTGGATTAAAGATGGCTGCTGTCAAAAAGCATTTTTCAAATTATCCGCCACCACAAAGAGGGCAGCACTGTGCTCAAAGACGGCTGCTGTCACGTGGAATTGTCTGCCACCACATTTCAAAGGTATCTAGCTAAAGAGGGCAGCACGGTGCTCAAAGATGGCTGCTGTTAAAATGCATTTTTCAAATTATCCGCCACAACATTTCAAAGGTAAGTAGCTAAAGAGGGCAGCACTGTGCTCTATAGATTGAAGATGGCGGGTGACAGCTGTCAGAAAAGCACGTGGATTCGTTTACCGATTCAAATCTCGCGCTAGTGAGGTTAAGTTGGTAGCACTAATGTTTAGGCCCGCCAAGATGGCAGCACTCCCGATGACAGGTGACGAATTTGCAGCTACTGCGATAAAGAGGGCAGCACGGTGCTCTGTATTTTAAAGATGGCGGATGACAGCTGTCAAAAAGCACGTGGATTTGTTTACCTATTCAGATCTCGCCCTAGTTATGTTAAGTTGGTTCTTCTGAGGTTTAGGCCCGTCAAGATGGCAGCAGTGAGGTTAGCGATGCGTTATTGTCTGTCAAAAAGCATGTGGCTGTCAAAAACACGTGGATTTGTTTACCTATTCAAATCTCGCGCTAGTTAGGTTAAGTTGGTACTACTGAGGTTTAGGCCCGTCAAGATGGCAGCAGTGAGGTTAGCGATGCGTTGTTGTCGATGATAGCTGTCAAAAAGCACGTGGCTTTGTTTACAAATTCAAATTTCCAGTGGGAGACCACTGGCTGTGGTGGTGGTGGAGGAGGCCTCTGGGAGCCTGTGGTGGTGGTGGTGGCCGCAGAACCATCCCATTATACTACTACTGAGGGATAGAGCTCTCAGTACAGCTAAACATTGAAATTACGCTCTGTATCCAGCGACCGGGAAAGAAACACTAAAAGTCTGCCTAGATCAGGAGGCGGAGTTAAATTTACGGGGTTATAACTTGAGAACTGGATATTCTTAGCGATTTCCCTGCACATTCATGAATACCAACTCACAAATGCCGCGCATCAAGAAGTAATAATAGTAATAACAACACATTTTTGGTGCAAGACTTAGGAATTTACAAGTAAGGACTCATTGAAATCAGCACAATTTACAATATTTAATACAGTAAGAAGATGTATTACTTAACGAATGTATTAGTAACGACGCACATGAGACAGATGTACGTAATGGGAACCATATGTCGGGAGCACTTATCTTGACAGAGATGGGGGAGTCCCCAACTCATCTTACTTCGTGCTATACTGTAATATCCAAGAGAAAGCTTGTGAGATTACTAGAGATTCAGGGATGTGATTTACATGAAAGTAAATCAGCGGAAAGTGGAAGTCAAGATCTACAAATTGAATATTCATACGACTTTGAGGGATCATTATTGGTGGACCAATGCTTGCCCTGTGGCTGGAGCTTACCCTTTCCATGGTCGGCGACCCGCATTTTCTAAAAAGTATACCGAAACAGTCCTTAGTTACTCGTTCGTTACTCAAACTCAGTCATTCATTGTGACCCAGTGTTACCAGTGCTACTTATTGCTATCCAGTGCTATTCAGTGTTGTTAGACATTATGTTAAACGGAAGTCTAGTCTTCAGTAGGCTGATACACGTTCCTAACACAATCCTACTTTTTCTGGTGTGAGTGTAATATTTCAGTAATCGTCATGACGTAATGAGTTTTTGACTATTGAGTACAAATAATTATTGTACCGGGACTATGGCATGTACAGTTTAGGGACCGATAATCCTAACAAGTAAAAGCTGTTGGACTCGCTAGGAAACGCTCTATAAATTAACAAGTGACACTCACGTGGGAATAAAATAAGCCAGTAACTCTGTCGCTTTTTAACAGAAGGGAATCAATTAGTGTTCTTCAGGAATTTCAACCACTACTCAGAAAATCTTTTCGAATCTATGAGTGGGTCTATCTCTATCATGTTATTCGAAGACATTTAGACAGTGCTTCAAATACTAGTTCCTTCCTTGTTCACATGTGTCTAAGTGCTCGTCGAGCCCCGGATTCTACTCTACGAGAACGCGCCGGTGTGCCTGCATTACTCCATTCGAGGAGCACACACAACGTATAACAGTAGGAGCCTGCAGATCAAGACATCATGAATTCAAATCCGAAGAAGATGAACCTAGGACTATCTGCTAACGAGGCGTCAGTGATGGAGGCCTAAATCCGTACGGGTAACACCTGATGACAGCATGGTTACACACGGCAAATGATATGTACATTCCGTGATATTCCCAAGCATGAAAATCACAAGCGTCGCAGTAACGTGTCAAACTTAACATTGTAAATATAATTTTTCAGCATGCATTTTGGTATTTGTGATAACGTGTACGTGACGTAGTATGCGGTTTTCAATGGGGTAAAGTTTCCTCATTAGTTTGATTTTTATTGTTGTTTTGTCTTCTGTGATTATGGGCTAATCACGTATTTATTACGTGTATTTTTGCATGAATTAGTGTATAATGCCCCATAGTATATTGTGTTTGGGTGAAGCATTCGTAAGGGTGTAGTTGATAAATCAGAGGACCTCATAATCCGTTTCAAGTCAATTAGCTGAGATGGCCTCCTCAATGTTTCAAATATATATTATTCAAGTGCTTCACGACTTTCATGCATGTGTACAGCAACCCGTCTTTTAATTTTAAGAATGCTGACATCTAGAAGGAGATGATTCTGAGGTGCGAACAATTGATCTAGATAGTTGCGCGAGTGATCGTTATGTTAATAACTACCTATCGATTTACGATCTTCTATATATGTAAATCACATGGGTTTGAGGTACACGTGTGTGAAATGGAAGGCAAAAAATGGTTTGTGAAAATGTTTAAGATGACAGATTGAGAATATGGTAATAATAATAATAGTATTAATAATGAAGTGAACCAATACATACGGAATATATCTAAGAATAGTAACGTTAATCCATTTTATAAATTTTTACTAAGCGATATATTTTTTTCTTCATTATTTGGTATTGCATCGATATCATGTTTAGCAATTCCTAATTCTCTTATGAATAAATGTACATCATAATTGGTTAATGATGTGAATAAGCAGGTAGAAAAGATTTATTTTTATAATTAATATTACAATTTTCGTGGGCCGCTCTCCTAAATTTTTCTGTTAAATGATCATGATCCCGCACCCCATATAATCGCTTCTTTACAGATAAAACACGTTTACGAATTTTAATATTTTTCTTCTGTTATTATTAATGGTTTATTTTTTATATCTTTCATAAATTCCTTGTGATTCCTTTATAAACATTTCTACAAATTTTAGGAGCATCTTCACCAACATATTCAACTGGAGTTTTATAATCACCATTAGCATATTTTATATAATAATTAAAAGAAATCGACTTATGTTTTTTATTTTCAGGATTTGGTTAACAAGTACTAATACTTTTAATAAACACTCAAAATCAGCATTAACTCAAAACGGAACTCTTAATGAGTGATTAAATTTTTAAAATTTTATATCTTTTCCTATTTTAGGCATATTTATTGTTATTTATTTTTGTTCTTTACAATCGTTTTCATGTTCATCTACCGTAATTTCCCTTGAGAATTATAAAATCGTAAACACCTATCACAAATGAACATCCTATGTTCATGCGCATTTGTTTGATGTGAACCTAATGTAGATAAATCTTTGACCCAACAATAATGTGAGTTGTTTTCATTTTATTCAAAAGCAAATTAAGATAATATTCTTGTTAATTTTTAGTATGATGAAGGGGATATACAAAATAATCATCATTTTCATCATAAATATACACATTGTTTATATATTGATTCCTTCTCAAATTTACTTATATGTCTTATTTCTACAGGAAACCCGATTCATAGTTTTTCACAAATTTAGTCAAATTCTGAAAATTTATTTATATATATTTGGTTGCGCAACCCACTCTGGTTGAAATAAAGAAGATTTTATTTCATATAGAAAATATTTTTGATCTTCATTTTTAACATTAATTGTAGCTTTCTTATTCTTAATTCTCTTAGGCAAATCAATATGGGAAGAACCATAAAGTGGATTATGCTTATTAATATATAATTCAAAATTACGTATTTATAGAATATAAAGCCCACTCAGATTTTCTTCCATGAAATCCTTGCATTTCCAATAGTAATTTATCTATACATCTTTCGTAATGTTCTTCTAAATCAGTTCTTTCTAATATACCTCCGTTTTTGTTTTAAATTTAAAATCTTTTATTTCTTCTTGTCGTATAAAACTACAATAAAATCTAATATTTCCTTTCGAAGCTTCTTCTGGCATAAATAGATTTTAAATTTTATTAATGACAATATCTTTAATTTGATTTTAAATTATCCTGGTTCTACAATATTACCGAAAATATTAATTTCAAATGTTTGTATTCTTGATTCAAATGCCGCACACTTTCTATAAATGTTTATACTTCTATTACTGAAATTATAATCTGCGTTGTTCTTTATTAAATTTTAAATGACATTGCTCATTATTACTATTCCAAAATGAAGGTTTTTTTCAATTTTATCTATGAATCTATGAATTCGATCAAATCAGCTTTCGCAAATATAAGATAAATTTTTTCATGTTTTTCATATTCTTCATTTAGTTCTGTATCAATTGTATTGTTTTCTAAAGTGAATTTGTGTATTATGATTATAATCAAATCAACATCCATAAGTTGAGAGTACTTTCCTTTAACCGTTTTATTTCTCATTTCAACGTTCATTTATTAGGAACACACTTTTTAAAATCCCGAAAAATTTTCGATTATAAAATTTAAAAAAATATTTTTTAAATTTTTAATACATTAATATTTTACATCTTAAACTGATTCAAAATTATTCCTTAATCGGTTTTTCATTTCAAATATCTCTAAAGGTTTTATCTATAAAACCACTCCATAAATTAATATACCTCTGAAAGTTAATAACACTAATATTATGCATAATATTGAATAAATCAGCTATCTTTGGAATAAAAACTTACATGGTAAAGCTTTTTTCTGTAAGTATCAGCAAAAATGTCAATTTTTTCAATTTTTATTCTAACATAAGGATAATCTACTAACTCTAATAAGTACATATGGAAACGTTTCTGTCTATAGTTATATTTTTTATATTCGGTGGATAACAATTATAACATCGATTCTCTAATACATTGGAGTTTCCACAGATCTGACATTATTCTACTTCGTTATCCATTTATTAGGAATGAAATTTTATTCATCCTGCAATCTGTTACATCTGGCTAACTTGTCCGATCTGTCTCAAAAGTATTTCATGAAATCGTCTTTCCATTACGATTTTATCTACAAAATCATTTTATACTTTAGCATTTTTTAGTTTCCCTAATTTCAATATTATTCACTATTTTAACAATCAGCGATCTTTCTAATAAAAAATGTATAGGGTACTGATTTAAAAGCATAATTGTTAATAAATGTTAAAAATAGTCGTTCAATTTCATTTCTTTTAGTAAGATCTTCGATTAAATTTAATAAATTTTTACAACGATTTACGCTGTACGATTTTGTATTATGCTTACTGTTATTACATTTCGATCACAGATATAACATCTATTATTTAATTTGATATTGTTTACACAGTTATAATATAATTCTAGAACTTTCGGATGTTCCTGTTGTTCTATTTGTTGTGGTTCTCTCATTTTTCCTGATATTGCAATAACAAGATCAGATCTTTTCATAATATAATATTTGTAAACATTATACTGACTACCCAAACGTCTTAATTCTCCTATTTTTTATCGCCATGGGCAACGGCTGAGTGGCTTAGTAAATGGTCCTGAGAGTCAACATACCTGTTGCTATGGAAAGAGAGTCGGCACCTCGAACATATTCTGAGTCATGGCCCCCTTTGTGCTAACACAGCTAAGACTATACAATCCACCGGTGGCCTCTAAAAAGCTTGAGGAAAGATCCTCACTCGGACTCTCAGCAAGTAGGGTAGCATCCTTCTACATGAATTTACCGAGCTCAGAATATTTTATGCAAGCCTCCGACCTATAGTCGGACCTATAGGAGTAACGGAGTCCCACTCCCATTCAACAGGCGAGGGATTCCTTAGATACAACTTGGCAAAAAAGACGAATTCGATGGAGAGCTATCAATGTTAATGGGGCCTGTGTATAAAAGATAGTAGAACTGGCTGAATTAGCAAAGAGGATGCATCTGGATGTGCTAAGAGTAGGTGATATTCGGATAAGAGGAGATAACGAGGAAGAGATAGGAGGTTATATATAGTGTACTTGACAGGTGTTAGAAAGGGAAGGGCAGAGTATGGGGTAGGGCTGTTTATTAGTAATAAAATTGCACGCAACACAGTTTCTGTTAGGCTCGTAAATGAGAGAAAAAACACACAAAAGCTGGTTCTATTCCTGAGAGAAAAATGTTTGTAGATTTTACAGTTGGAGAAATAAGGAAGACAATTGTCTCAGTCCATTCACCATGTGAGGGTGTAGATGAGGACGAAGTTGAAACGTATAATGAAGCATGGAGTGACATCGTAGTCATGGTCAAAAGCAAGAATAGGATAGTGCTAATGAAGGATTTCACAGCGAGAGTTGGAAAGAGAACTAAAGGATACGAAAGGGTCATTGGTAAATGTGGGTAAGATATGGAGGCTAATTGGAATGGGAAGAGTTTGCTGCACTTCTGTGCTATTATGGGTTTAACAGTTCCGAGTACATTCTTCAGGCATAAGGCTATTCACCGTTACACATGGGAGTCTAGGGTTACCTGATCCATAATAGGCTATATCATAACCGACTTCGAATTCAGGAAGTCTGCTGTGAATGTACGAGTTTTCCGGGCTTTCTTCGATTATACAAGAGACTAGCTGATCTGTAGTGAACTAAGTACCTCTTGGCCTAGGGTAGAGAAAGTGAA
The DNA here is from genome assembly GCF_040414725.1 of Anabrus simplex. NCBI lineage: Eukaryota > Metazoa > Arthropoda > Insecta > Orthoptera > Tettigoniidae > Anabrus > Anabrus simplex. The sequence goes on along the minus strand of NC_090266.1, from coordinate 39,605,593 downwards.
ATCTGTCGGCAAACGAGTAAGGGTAGAAAATCTCCAGAACGTGGAAATTAGACAGAAGCACATGGATATGATTGGTGAGAAGTTTCGAAGAGTAGACAGTAACCAGGTTCAGGATATAGAAAGAGAATGGGTGGTATACAGGAATGCTGTAGTGGAAACAGCAAGTCGCAAATATCGCATTCGTGAGCCTCAATCGCATTATTATTATTCCCTATCCGTGAAATACATACACAACACGTGCTCCGCTTACAATGAATTCCATTGTGCTCCCAAAGACACAAGAACAAGTCAATCATCACAAATAAATTCTCCAATTAATCAATTACATAATAAACACCCCGCAGGATTTCCGTATTCCAGGCACATTAAATCTCACATATAAGGAATCTAAGATAAGTTATAGCTCACGACCGTTTAATTCCATTTTTACCCAATCTTTATTTGATTTTATTATTACTCAAGTGATTATTATATCTATCAATCCTCATGAAATATCGTAAAATTAGATGAGTCAATCCTAAAGAATACAAGTGATCTAAAAATGACACTACGTTCGATCCCATTTCACAAATTGTACACGTAAATTCAAATCCGATTAATTTCAATATCACAGGCAAATAAATACAGTTTATCGCGTGGTCAGTGATTTTTAGATATATCTAACTCATATACATGGGAATTCACTCAAAGGCAGACTACACATCTAATCTAATAGGTTCCAAATTTCAGTCACACACATGATACTCGACTACCATGACACCTCAAGAAATGGAAAAATGAAATGCTTCTATCTACTACGAAACTAATAGATCTACGATTTAAAGAAGCAAGACCTTCTAGCTTTATAAAGATGAGAAAGAAAGAAACTTTTAAATGGTACTCAAGTTTTAGATGAGGTTCGATCCCAGGTTGTAGTCAGTTATTCCAGCATTTCCCCGGTCAGTCACCTTCTCTTGACCAGATACGCCTCACATACTTAGAAAGGCATGGAGACACGGCAGTAGACTTCCCACGATGGAGTTAAGGTGTATATTGTCGAAGAATTATTCATCTTGATGTGCATTGCGATCTCCGGGATGACTTCTGTCGCTTTCCAGAAGTGTAAGCTGTAACTGAGACGACAAATATTAAGATATGCATACACACACACACGCAGAGTTACTGAATGATCTCCTGGATAATTACACTTAACTTGGATTTTCTAGGTTGGAATTTACTCCATAAGAGTTAGTAAATAATTTCCACTAAATCCGGCAGAACGGGCGTCTGCTCGTACGGCAAAGTTCTCTCCCACGTGGTCACGACGAACACCAGAGTAACGTAGATCAGAGTCGAGTAGAGTAGCGCAGAGTAGAGTAAAGTAGAGTAGGGAGTGCTTTACATAGAACATGGCTTTTTATATCTTTGGCTTGGGAGGCGTGTACTTTTCGAAGACGATTATTGGTTCCCGAGGTCTCTTATAATTGGCTCTGACTGTTCGAGAAGCTTGCTGGCAGTCAGGCCGTTCGCGCGTGGCAGGTTAGCACACGGGCTCGTCACGTGATTTACCTTGCCCTGGTCAAACGTGGATCAATACATCGCCCCTCTGTATGAAGAAAAATCTGGTTCTTTGCTCGCTGACTGCTTCTCAAATGACAAATACAGCTCCCAGCGGTCAATAAAACTTTTAATATTAACTTGTTGTAAATATTCTCAAGATCACCAAATTTGAAGGGGACAGTACGGCGAATCATCTCGGTCGTCAGTTTTGGCTTTCTAGACAGGGGCCGCAGACTCACCGTCAGATAGATCCTCAACTGTAATCACGTAGGCTGAATAGACCTCGAACGAGCCCTCAGATACTGGTAAAAATCTCTGATCTGGCTGAGAATCGAACCTGGGGTCTCCGGGTAAGAGGCAGGAAGGCTACCCGTACACCACGGGACCGGCCGATATTAATAATCTTCTTCTTCCTATTCTTAATCCGTTTACCCTCCGTAGTTGGTTCTAACCTCGGACTCAGCCGCAAGGGCAGTTTCCTAGAGCGTGAAACTTTGGGTCGGGAGATACAACTGGGAAAGGGGACCAGTGCCTCGCCGAGGCGTCTCACCTGTATGCTGAACAGGACCTTGTAGGGTTATAGGAAGATTGGAAGGGATATACAAGGATAAGGGATAGAAGCGGCCGCGGCCTTCAGTTGGGTACAATCCCGGCATTTGCCTATAGAAGAAGTGGGAAACCACTGACACCCAGTTCGAGGATGGCTGAGGAGGGTATCCAACCACCCCTCCGCCCCCTTCTAGTCGTTGACCTCCCGAGGCTGAGTGGACGCGGTTCCAGCCCTCATACCGCATTTCAAATTTCGTGGCAGACCCAGGAATCGAACCTGAGCCTCCAGGGGTGGAAGCTAAACACACTAACCACTTCACCACAGTGGTGGAATAATAATAATAATAATAATAATAATAATAATAATAATAATAATAATAATAGTAATAATAATAGACCTTGTACAAATCACGATTAGCTCTCTGGCTGAATGGTCGGCGTAACGGGCTTCAGTATAGCGGGCCCTATGTTCGATTCGCGACCAGCCAGAATTTTAACTACGTGTGGGTAATTCGTCTGGTCACAGAACTTGGTATTTTGTGTTCGTCTGATTTATTTTCTCTTCAGCTATATTCAAGACATCAAACTACCAACCACCGCGAAGACACGCCACATAGGGCACCTGGCCGTAAAACCGGGCCTAATCCACATCAGATACCAACTCCAAGAGAGAAGACTTTCTACAAATCGCGGAGAGACTCCTCCTCGTCTTTAAGCAGCCACCAGATAACTCAAATTATTAAGTAATTAACATGCTTATGGTGTTTTAATCCCTCGTTTGAGTTACTACACAGGTATCTGACAGCTTCTATCTTGCACGTGTAATTCTAAGATAATACATTATAAATGTCGTTCATTACTCTTCCATTTGGGATCAATAAACGAAAGAGGATTATTCACGGGAACTGCGATGGCGTTTCGTAGAAATTATAACGAACCTAGTGTTCCTGGAATGAAAGATAACAAGCCGAAGTAGTTCTTAGGAATTCAGAACAGTTCCACGATCCACTTCCGACTCGCTGTACACTTCGTGCCTCAGAGGCTCTCACGTGATCATAAAATAAATTTCAACAACTTGATGGGAGTCGACCGAAGGATTCAAATAATGATCCCTTGTTGTTGCTTCATTTCAGGGGTTTGAATACTGTAGTTGGGAAATCTCTGTACTTTCTTCAAATGTAACTTGTCTGCGAAACGTTGCTGATTTATTACCAAGTATAGTGAGGACTGGGAAGAAAATGGCCGAGACTTGTATGTTAGTAAATATCCCATCATTGTCTTAGGGATTTAAATGTACAAGTCATAAGAATCACTTGTAGAGTGGGACTTCCACTCATCCAGATTCTCAGTTCTCATTCACAGAGCTGGCAATCGAAACAGACGCAAGCGTACTGGAAGCCAGTACGCCTTCATACATCAGTAAACAGGAAAAGCAAGATCGTTGTCATATGTTCGCAATATTTCAAATAAGTACCTGTACATTTGGCCACACGTATAAACTGCAGTTAGTTTTACGTGTGAGTGCATTTCACCGATGTAACTGACAAAAAGGAACGGTGAACGAAATTAAAGGGACAAATCACTTAATCAAACCGGAAAAGAGTTATGCATACACCTGGTATATTTATTTATTTACTTATTTTTTATTTATTTATTTATTTATTTATTTATTTATTTATTTATTTATTTATTTATTTATTTATTTATTTATTTATTTATTTATTTAACATTTGTGTCACATTATGTACGAATACTCAAGTCTTGCTTGTACACCCTGCCAAGCAGGTTATCTGGCCGGTCCGCTGCTAACTTGACGAGGACGGTAGTGTGAGAGTTTGTTTATTTGAAAACGAAGTTATTGAACGAGTACAGTTAGGCAGAATGGCATCCAAAATTACACGGCAAAACACACTGAAAGCTGTATTCGGCAAGGAGCAACAGAGACCAACAGCCCACGAAGTTCACCAGTGGATAGAAGACGTTCTAAAGGTATGTGATGATGAACTACAAACAATTCAATTAGTTGGAAAACAGAATGCAGCCTATCTCAAATTTAATAATGACAGAAGCTACCAGAAGTACTTACATTCGTTTAGAGGTACAAATTCTCTTACATTAATGAATGGCGATTCAGTGACAGTTACAATCATGCGCGGTGGAATAGAACTTACCACTGTACGAATAATGAATATACCAACGGAACTACCGAACGAGTGGGTACAGTACGTTCTGCAGAATTATGGCAAATACAACAGATAGCAAACGAGAAGTGGTTAATTGGATACCGCTATCAAGTCGATAAAGGAATAAGGGTAGTTCAGTTGTCAACTGAAAAGCCTGTTCCTTCAACCCTCAATGTAGCGAGTTATGAGGCATATGCATCCTATCGCGGACAGGAGCAACACTGTTTTTCGTGTGGAAGTTCTTCTCATATTCGGACTAATTGTCCCACTAGATTTACTAATACCAAAACAATGACGGCATCTACATCACGCTTCACATTGAGCGATCTATTCAAACCTCCCTCTTTTGACAGCCCACGGTCAGATACAGAACCCGCTCTGACGGAGGTATACAAACCAACGTCCGTACAGAGCAGGGTAGCGAACGGTGCAGTGGAAAGTAGCATAGATAGCAATGTCAACCCTACAACACCTGGCACAAGTCATGACAATAAGTTAGGACACATGGACATAGTAAACACACCAGTGTTAAACGCCAGTTCAAAGAACATATCTAACGCACCTGCAGGGGACCAACTTGCATTGGATTCATATGACAATTCAGACTCAGATACCATATCAGCATAAGAATCATAAGATACCAAGGACATGCACGTATCAGATCAAGGAACCATAGAAGAAAGTAAAGCGGTCACAAACAAGCAGAGACAGTAAGAACAACTTGATTCAATGGCCATCACTCTTCAAACTTTGACAAGGTCTGAAGCGGAAAGTACTTTATCTTCGTCTGATATGATTAGTTCTGTGAACACCGAAAAGAATCCTCCCACTCTCGGATCCTGGCACAGTCAGATTGACCAAGGGGAGGAAGTGTTGCGGAGGGAGAACCCAGTAGCAGAAGCTTGAAGTAAGAAAATGTAACTCCGGTCAGCAAAAAGTAGGCAAGTTAGCTAGTAAGCAACGAAACCATCCGTATAAGATAGGGACCAGTAAGCAAGGATTACCTCTCCCGACTACGAAGAAATAGTTTGAAAGTATATCGATATGTGGACCGCATTCTATTTTTCTCTCTGTTGTAGTGTCATGGCTCTCACACTAACAGCGGAGACAGTCAACTTCAACAATAATTTATCACCAACTAAAATGCATGCTCTACTGAAAATTCTACAGTGTCATGATGTAGAACTTGTAATGCTATAGGAGGTCTCGGTCAATGACTTTTCTTCGGAATTAAACTACAATGCCTATGTAAACACTGGAAGTGATGACCTAGGTACTGCTATCATTACTAAGTCAGGTATTGAAGTGCAATGAATAGAGAAGATTCCCTCTGGTCGTGGACTGAGTGACAGATCTCATGATTACCTGTTTTACAATGTTAATGCACCATCAGGAATGGAACACATTATTTCAATCAGACTTAACATATTTACTTCACTCCATGCATAAGCATTGTGTGATGGGGGTGATTTGAACTGTGTACTGCGTGCAGTAGACTGTACAGGTCCCTTTAAGCCGAGCAGGAGTTTACAGACTTTAGTTACAAACCTTTATTCTTCAAATTCAACAACGAGACCGGATCAGTTTTATGTTCCTCAAAATTTAGCTAATGAAATAAGTCGTGTAGATGTAGTACCAGTCACATTTTCTGATCATGCAGCTGTTATCCTACGTATAAGATTAAATATAAGTTTTATACCTAGAGGACGCTCTTACTGGAAGAGGAATGAAACCCGTCTTCAGAATACTAGTATCCCTGAAGAGCTGAAATTGCTTTGGTCAGAATGAAGTAAAAGATAGATTAGATATCAAGATTGTGCTGATTGGTGGGATCGGCATGTAAAACCGCAAATTAAATATTTATTTAAGCGAAAATTTTACGAACTTTATCAAGACGAAGAACGTCTAATAAACCTTTATTTTAGATGTATTTATTACTTACAAGAAATCTACCAGCCATCACCAGAGAGAAGTAAAATAAGCCGCTATAAAGCACACATACTTTCTGCATATCATCAACGACTGCAGGGATACACAATACGCAGTCGAGTCAATGAACCAATCGAAAATGAACGGATCACACTTTATCAGTTAATGAAGGACTTCAAGAACCGCAGATCATCTCTCATATTGAAAGTTCAAGATCCAGAAGGACAAGAATACACGACGCAACCGACTATAAGTAGGGCTTTTGATTCATTTTATCGACAACTGTTTGATGCCGAGCCAACACAAGACAATTACATTAATTTTATGCTGACTGTAAGCCTCCGCTGCTCAGAGAAGAAGATAACTCAAGCCTCGAAGGACCCATAACCAAAGAGGAGGTATTAAAAGCGATACTTCAAGGGAAGTGCTCAAAATCACCTGGGATTGATGGAATACCTCAGGAATTATACTCTACCTGCTGGCCGATAATTGGTGAAGAACTCACGTGCGTCCTGAACACTGTTTTACAGAGAAAACAACTTTGTGAATCACATCGTCAAGGGATTCTTGTACTGATAAAGAAGATCTCTACAGCTTCCACTGTCAATGACTATCGCCCAATCACTCTCCTAAATTGCGACTACAAAATATTAGCCAGAATTCTCCTCAAAAGGTTACGACCATTATTATCCTCCATCATTCACCCTGCACAACACTGCGGAGTGCCTGGACGAACAATTTTTGATGTTACCTGTTCGATACGTGATTACGTGGCGTCAACGGAACGCACTCATTCACAGAGCTTACAAGTGTCCGTAGACTATCAGCGTTCATTTGACAGTGTGAATCATCAGTATCTGCTAAAATGTTTAAAATGGCATGGTCTCACATTTATCTCTAACATCCAGTGTCTATACACAAACGTATTTGCAACTTTGCAAATTAATGGCTTTCACACAAAAACCATTCCCATTAACAGGTCAGTAAAACACGGATGTCCGACTTCGATGGTGCTGTTTACCTTCGCCATAAATCCTGTCATTTGCAAACTGCATAAGATAATAAGAGGAATAACACAAGGAAGTGCAAAGATTGTGCTAGCTGCTTACGAGGATGACGTCGGTGTAATGTTAGTGTAATATAAACTTTGTCCAGCTGTCCATCAGTAATCATATTAAAATGGACAGAGTGTCCAATTAACCGGAGTGTAGAATTGTGTTTTGTCCGTGGGTTAGGATGTAATCTGGTCTTATGAATTCGTCTTCTCTATTGATTGTGAATTTCAGTTGTTGAAGAAATGTTTTGTTTACATATACACCGGTCTGACCCTCAGACAAGAAGTCAGTTTTTGAAGTATTGAGTCACCTTGAGCACAATATGAGCAGGCGTCCGAATCAGACATTCGTATTGGGTAAATATCATGGACTACCACATACCATGTATAACTCGCTTTAGCAGGGGCTACTATAGCAAATCTCCATTCATTTGGTATAGTTCCTTCATGCAAACAATAATCAAATAAGTGCTTCAGATATGGTACTATATCCCAACCCATTGTCTTTAGTACATTTCAAGGAACCTTATCAATTCCAGCTGCTTTTCTAGTTTTCAACTTTTGTATATTACTGTAAATGTCAATGCTGCCGTAAGAAAATTTTCATACTTTTTGAGTATTAGTTACCTCCTCTAGCTGGACATTATCCTTGTAACTAACAATCTTTACATACTGCTGACTGAATACTTAAGCCTTCTGAAGATCCTCGCATACACACTCCCCTTGTTCATTGATGATTCCTGGAATATCCTTCCTGGAACCTATTTCTGCCTTAAAGTACCTATAGGTACTCTACCATTTTTCACTAAAATTTGTACGGCTGCCAGTTATGCTTGCCATCATGTTATCCTTAGCTGACTTCTTTTCTAGATTCATTTTCCTAGTAAGTTCCTTCAATTTCTCCTTACTTCCACAGCCATTTCTAACACTATTTCTTTCCAACCTTCACCTCCTTCTTAGTGTCTTTACTTCTCTGTTATAATATGGTGCATCTTCACCATTCCTTACCAACATTAAAAGTACAAACCTATTTTCACAGTCCTCAACAACTGCTTTAAACCCATCCCAGAATCTGTTTACCATTTTTATTTACCGCTTTGCACCGATTATTTTTATATTTTTAAACTCCTTCCTGCCTGTTTTCTTAACCATGCGGTACTACCTGTTAGTCATACTTTTGAGACCTTCCTTTCTATCACATTTATTTTAACTACGGCAGTAAATGTTTCTTGACCACTAATAGCATCTCTTATTTTGGTTACTCTATAGAGCTCATCTGGTTTCACCAGCACCACATACCGAATATTCTTCCCTCTTGTTGGTTCCATCACTTTCTGAATCAGATGCCCTTCCCATATGAACTTATTTGCCACTTGTTGGTCATGCTTCCTGTCGTTCGCATATACTTCCCAAATGACATTTGGTAAATTGAGATCACCCGCCACAATCACGATCCTTTCCTTATCGTTTCCCACATAGCTGATTATCTTATCAAATAATTCTGAATCAGCGTCTTCACTTCACTTTCCTGGTCTGTACAATCCGAAGACATCAAATTGCCTACTATCTTTAGAGATGAGCCTTACCCCTAGAATTTCTTGTGTGTCATCTTTAACTTTTTCGTACCTTACAAACTCTTCTTTCATCAGAATGAATTCTCCCCCTCCTACCATTCCTATTCTGTCTCTACGATACACCCTCTAGTTCCGTGAGAAAATTTCTACATCCATTATATCATTTCTCAGCCATGATTAAGCTCCTATTACAATATCTGGTAATTGTATATCTATTAAATTACTTAATTCTATTCCCTTCTTTACAATACTTCTGCAGTTGAGCACTAACATTTTTATGTCATCCCTACTTGATTTCCAGTTCCCTGTTGTACCTTCACACTGCTGCCCAGGCCAACGCGTTTCCCTGAATTTACCTCCCTATAACACTTCTAAACAAATTTCCTAACTTATATTTACCACTGCTGTTTAAGTGAAGACCATCTGAGGGCAGATCCCTATCCCCTACACACCCATTAGGATCTACAAATCTCACTCCCAGTTTCCCACATACCCACTCCATATTCTCATTTAAATCCCCAATCACTTTCCAGTCAGTAACCCTCCTACACGGTATTTCACTGATAACAATCTCCGCTTCCTTAAACTTCACACGTGCTGCATTTACCAGGTCCCACACATCCCCAACTATGTTTGTTCTTATACCTGCTTGTCTCACGTTGTTAGTACCAACGTGATACACTGCCACTTTATCCTTTCCTTCCTCCTTCTCTTCTACTTTCCCCAACATCTGCCTTAACCGAATTCCTGGATAACACTTTCCCCTGGTACACTTTCCTCCACACACTTTCCCAACGTGTCTAACGATGGAATCCCCTATGACCAGAGACTCAACCTCACATGATCCTCTCCCCTCCTGGTCAGCCCTCTCTTTCCTGACAGCTGCAGAAACTACATCCTCCTCCCTCTTCTCAAGCCTATGACCCAGTTCAACCTCTCTTTTCCTATCCACTACTCCACATTTATCTTTCCTACATCTTCCCTTTCTCCTACTTCCACACGTCTCAGCAACAGTTCCCTGTTCTTCATCTTCCCTCGGTTGTTCTACCTTCAGTGACTCGTACCGATTTCTCACAGACACTTCTCCTGAATTCTGATCCTCAATGGAGCCCTTAGCCTGCAATATCCTTCCACTTAAAACATTAGACCTAATGTCTTCTACAATTACCCCCTTTCCTTCCCATCTCTCTTTTAAGCCTAAGTTACGAGTAAGCAGGACAACAGGAAAGAGACCGCCAATCGCACGACATATGCACCTACCAACCTTATGTGTTCGCTCTGTGTAGGAAAGGAATGTTCCCTGCTTTGACTAGCGGCGTAACTGCAACGTAAACACAGCCAGTGCCTGCGCCCCATATTCCCTCAGTCGTGTTTGCCTTGTAATATTGTGCGTAGTGTAGGCTCATGGTGAACGTGACAACATAATGGCAAAACCGCGCCATTTGGACCCCCTTTTACATGGTAGAATACTGGAAGCAGGCCAGGCACAGACCGAAGTGGCCGTGTCCTTGAATGTGTCACAAAGTGTCATTTCCAGGTTTTGAAGACGATTTTAAGACACAGAATATATTAGTCGTAGGCTAGTACCAGGTCGATCAACGGTAGCCACCTCATAGCAGGACTGATATCACGCCATAACCGCCCAACGAAATCGCAGTGCACCTACAAGATAATTGTCGGAGGAGCTTGCAGCTGTCTCGGGGTGGCCTTTTCCCGGTACTCTGTGTACCGGAGGCTCAGAACAACAGGGCTGTTTGCTCGACGTCCAGCGGTGTGCGTCCCGCTCACTCCAGCACAGAGACGGGCCCGTTTTCTGTGGAGCCGTCAACATCGAAACTGGACCATGAATCAATGGAGTCATGTGCTCTTCACAAATGAATCTCGCTTCAGTTCGCAGAACGATTCCCGTTGCACATTAATCGCGAGAGAACCGGGTAAACGATACAACCAGAGGAACATCGTGGAACGGCTCCAGTATGGTGGTGGTGGCGTTATGGTGTGGAGCGCATCTTATTGAATGGCCGTACTGACTCGAACGTCTTCATGGGCGGTCCGAGGTACACTGTTAACGCTCAGAGATACATGGATGAGGTACTGAGACCACATGTTCGACTCTTCAGAGGTGCTGTTGGTCCAGACTTCCTCTTAATGGACGATAATGCCCAACCGTACCGCATTGCTCTGGTGGATGAACTTCTGGCTGGGGAAGACATTCATCGCATGGACTAACCTGCGAGGTATGCGGATCTGAATTCTATATAACATGCCTGAGGTGCATTGGGAAGGCGAATTGCATCCCGTCAGCCTCCACCAAGGACCCTCCAGGACCTTCGCATTACCCATTCGGAGGAATGGGATCGACTGCCACAAGAGCTCTTGGACCATCAAGTAGAGAGCATACCACGTCGCTCTAAAGCATGTGTGGCAGTTAGGGGTAACCATACACCCTATTAACAGCATATTTTGTTGTGGAAGACATTGCCAAGTTTTGTTAGTTGTGGTAAAAGGTGTACCTCATCTATTAGAACCTTTCTGACACTGTTGTTGTGGACAAGTTGTGTAACATATGATTTGTGAGTCAGTGTCCATTTGTTCAGCAATCCCTCGTATATTAAAATCAGGCGCTATGGCCTCGTTTAGTGATTATGCCTAAATTTTGGACACTAGTGTAGTTACAATTAGAAAGTTAGTTAGAATAATTAATACAATAATGAGATCAACAACTTTTTATCAGGGCGAACACGAACTTAAAACATTATTCGAAGACCATATTTTACGAGGTTCAAGAAAAAAGAAATAGTTTCCAAGATAAATCAAGAGAAAGGGAGAAGGAGTGGGTGGGGCCTCGAAAGCAGGAACCGTCCTTAGAAACAGATAATGTTAACACCGGAGGCTAAGTGGAATCAGCAAATATAGTTCCAAGGTATAGGGGAAGGAACCAGTGAGGAGAAGCACCTTTCACCCACACACCGTCGATGAAGGCGGTCTGTCTTGCTCGGTGGTTGGTTGGGCAATTTATATCAATATGCACGGAACTCATGACAATTCTGTTGGAGCGTTAGATCTTCTGGAAATCTCAAGAAGAGCGTGGCGTCACATGTGACCTGAAGGTTAAGCTATACAGCAGCAGTGTTGTTCAGTACGTGATTCACTTCGGCGAACACTGGCAGTATCCGGCAATCATGCAGTTGCACGAAGATGCGGCTGTAAAGCATTATAAGGCAAGTTGCAATCGTTACAAGGTAAAATGCTAATCTCTAAATACGATACGCAAACGTGATATATTTGGGGTATGCAGGCCTGGAATGGGCGACAGCGAGGCGGAATTATTCTATAAAATTATCAGCTATATGGGCAAAGACACAGAAAGGAACGTGATCCGTGAGGGTAATCTCAATTTACGAATGTTAACTGGGAATGGCATACAAATGACAGAAATCATGACCAACAACTAGTAAATGAACTAAAAACAGAATCAGAAAGTGATGGAACCAACTAGAGGGAAAATATTCTAGACGTGGTGCTGATAAGTCCAGATGATCTCTACAGCGAAACTGAAGTGATAAATGGTGAAAGTGATTGCGAAGACGTCTTCGTCGTAGTTACAAATGCATGCGATTGAAGGAAATTTTCTAATGGAGGACTATTAAACAATACCGTAGAGTTTTACAGATAGGCATGGGTGAGTTTTCTTTAAGAGCAATTATGATCAATGAAAAATGGTTAATAATAATGCAAACAGAGTATGGGATGAGATGGGTCTAAAGCAATTGTTTAGGAGTGTGAAAACAGGTAAAACCTTCAAAGGTTTTAAGGTATGGTAGAGTCTTACTATATAATAACATAGAAATAAATAGATTAAAGAGAAAGAACAGGTTAAAAAGAAATGGAGTTAGGAATGGTTGTGGAAGTAAGGAGAGATTGAAGGAACTAAGTAAGAAATTGTATTTAGCAAAAATCACCAAATAATAACACGATGGCAAACATAATAGCGGTTATACGGATTTTAAGGATAAATGGTAGGGTATGCATGGGTATTTTAAGAGAGAAGTAGGTGTCGGGAAGCGTATTCAAGGATAATTAATAAGCAAGGGGTGTGTGCCTACAGAAGGCAGAAATTTGCAATCAGTAGTGTGCAGGGATAGTTGCATAATAGAATAATAGGTTGAAGACTTGGGCTATTGCTGGATAAGTACTGAAATCATCCTCTGATAGCACAAGATATTTATGAAAATAAACAAAGATTGAAAGCTAGAAAACAGCTGGAACCTATAAGACTTCTGATAATATACTAAAAGCCATGGATATAATATAATATTTGAGATAGTACACTTATCACACCCTCGCACCCTATTTAGAAGTGAGAGATATTATTGTCAGTGTGCGATTTATTATTATTGTTATCATTATTATTTCATTTGCATATTTATTCCAAATATATTAAAGTGAAAAGTGAATGTGGTATGAGTAATTCGTTATGTACACATTGATGGGAAAACGGTGCTAATTACAATTCGGAAAAATTCTATGAGCCATGCGGATATCCCAGAGTCCGATGACTTGTTGTTGTGTTGTCATGAGATCCGGAAGAGGTTCAGCGCGTCGTCCTCACAAGAGGATCTACTCGTGATTGGATGGCCAGTATCAATCTAGACGTATCATGTGAGAGGAAGGGGAAGCTGAGGTCTATGTAGGCATGTGATCAAACGGCGAGAAGCATACTGGACTGGACTGAACTTCAAACTTTGGTGGAGGAGACTTGACATCAAACAGCAGAGGAAAGGAGGTGAAAGTTTTATGGAGCGTGGTCTTATTATGTTTGTGAAGTGTGGTAATAACCTACAGCTGTATAGTGGTTAAGGCACTTGGTATTGTATCACTTGCGGCGGCTTGGTATTATATGTTAGTGAAAGCTATGGGGTACTGTAACTCAGACTCTCCATAATTTATGTTCTTGAATAGCAACCGTGTGTTGCTCGAGTGAATGTATCATTAAACCAAGAGTTAGAATCAGTGAACGCAGTATTATAAGGTACAGTATCTGTGTGATATAACAAGTTCCAATAATGAGAATGTGCAAGTTGTGTTGATACACAGATACAGTGAAGGGTATTAATCAATCTATATATGCTTTGTCATGAACATTCATCAGACTGGCTGCAAATGGTAGCTTGGTCCTCGCTTTTGTTTTCCCACTGTTTTTGTTGCTACTGTTGTTTTTGTAAATATGGAGTCTTCCAGCGGTATTTTGTGAGTGTGAGGGCTGAAGCAGATGTACCAGATGTATCATCCCCTATCAAAATTCGAGGTATCCATTCTTGTGAACTCTGGCAATCATACTACGGACATTTCGATTCATTATTGTTATTATTAATTCATTTGATTTTAACTATATTATTAATTTATTGAGTTATTTATTCATATATTTTGAATCGGATTGCAATTTACGCCCAAGCGTGAGTAGATTAGGTGTTTTATTTGATTCTTATTTGATTGTTTCAATCATATTGTTATAGTTAATTATTATTGTTATTATTGATATTTACAACATATTACAAATGGCTGCCCAACGTGGAGCTGAATAATTGGTACATCTGTTAGGCTTGTAAATGTAGGTGCACTTGACAGGTGTGGATGGAATTCTAAAAACTATGTCAGTGAAGTGTTTTATAAGTACGTGATATGTATTTTGGAGTTTGAAGGAATGTTTAGGGAGTCCAGTATTATAAAGCTGAAAAATAGAGAAGTTGTTAAAATTTTTGGTACTATGAATAGGGAAGTCAAAAGAATTCCACCACATCGAATCTATCCTATTTAAGTGACAGTAGCGGAATGGCTAAAAGCAGTGAATATCAGTCGGCAAAAGTAAATGAGGAATCGAGTAATCTGACACGGCATGTAGGGATTGTTAAGGAAACGGTTCAAGGGGAGGCTTCAATGCTGTGTTTGCTTCAATCGCTATTTCATGAAGTGTCCAGTAAGTTGGATAGTCAGAGTAAGGAGTTAAATTCAGTGAGTGGTGAATTAAATGTTGTTAGCAGTAATATTGATATTCAAAGTAAGGAGTTGAAGAGTGAATTGAGTTTTTACGTAATGAAATATACAGCACTAATAGTGAATTAAATTCAGTTAGTACGGAACTGTCCAGTAACATTGATAGAGAAATGAGTTAAATTCAGTGAGTGTTTAATTTTTAGTAAAATTGGTAGTTTAAGCAGTGCTGTGAATGGTAGAATGGATGAATTGTCCAGTAAGATCGATGAGAGGTGTAAAGTGTTAAGGGAGGCACGTAAAGTATTTGAAAAAGGGGGAGGGAAATCAATGATCAGGCAGATTTTGAAAACAGGGGGATTGATGGAAGTAAGGAAGATGTGTAGGATGACTTACTTTGTGCTAGTGGTGATGGTAATAGCATTGTTACGATTGATTTTCTTACGGAAGTTTCTGAAATTGAAAGTGAAGTTTTAAGTGAAGGTGATGAAGATTGTTTAGTGGGCAAAGTGGGTTTATGGAGTATACATCATAATGACTACGTTTTATTGATTTAAGTTTAAATGCGAGGATTAAGGCAGGGAAAGTTGCAGCCGGTATGGAACGTGGTGAAGATGGATTAATTATTGAGGCATTAAGTTGTAATGATATCGATTTCCAAGTGATTTATGGTAATAATTTCGGTAATAGAGTGAATTTAAGTTAGAACGAAAGTGTGCGTCAGATGAAGGAAAGTCTGTTCAAGCGATTGTGTAATGTTTTATATCATGGTGAGAGTTGTGTGAATGATTTGAAAAACGTGATGAATGATATCGATGTGATATGCGAGGAAAAGAACGTTATCCGTGCTCCCACATTAATTATGGTTACATGGAAGAGAGAACCTAGTGAGTTTCCTGCGCATTTCAGAAATAGGGATTTTTTGAATGTGAACTTTGTTATGAATGTTCCGAATGAAAACTTGTATGATTCTTGTGTTATTGAATGGGACGAATGTTTGTGTGTGAGATAGATAGGATTAGAGATATATTCAGATTTTGTTACGGTCTCTCTTCTTTCGATGCTGATATTAAGTTTTTGTACAATTCTTTCTTTTTTATCAGGGTCCGGATACTGTGGACAGTAGAATAGGCAAGTGTGCTTATCGGCTTCTAACTTCTGATGACAAGTTCCTTGGGACATATAATATCTATAGTCTTCGCAGATATATGAAATATTACCTAGACCTTGGATGTAAATATTATCAATTCTGAATTAAGTGTTCAGGAATTAGAAGGGACGTTATTGAAGGATGAATGACGCAATGAGATTTGTTTGTATATAGACGTATTATTATTGTTTGGACAAATATTATATTTCGCGTGTGCGAATACAATGAAGTAGACACAATGTATATATCTTTGTGACAATAGTTTAAGTATTCAGTTATGTCATTCTAGGGTTATTTATGAAGTAATGTTTTTTGTTGAATCATAATATGTGATATCATCGATTCACAGAGGGTGTTATGTGGTAGTGCATATACAACACCCTCGCACTGTGTGTAGAAGTGAGATATATTATTGTCAGTGGTCGAATTATTATTGTGATTATTATTATTATCATTAATAGTTCTTTTGTATATTTATTCCTAATATTTTAAACTGGAAGGTATCCATAATGCGGTACGAAGTAATTATGTACAAACGGATGGGAATACAGTGTTAATTACAACTCGGAAATTCTATGAGTCATTCGGATATCCCAGAGCCCGGTGTGGTGCCTTGTTGATGATGTTGTCATGAGATCCTGAAGAGATTCAGGGCGTGAAATCAATCAATCAGTCAGTACTGATCTGCATTTAGGGCAGTCGCCCAGGTGGCAGATTCCCTATTAGTTGTTTTCCTAGCCTTTTCCTAAATGATTTCAAAGAAATTGGAAATTTATTGAACATCTCCCTTGGTAAGTTATTCCAATCCCTAACTCCCCTTCCTATAAATGAATATTTGCCCCAGTTTGTCCTCTTGAATTCCAACTTTATCTTCATATTGTGATCTTTCCTACTTTTATAAACGCCATTCAAACTTATTCGTCTACTAATATCATTCCACGCCATCTCTCCGCTGACAGCCCGGAACATACCACTTAGTCGAGCAGCTCTTCTTCTTTCTCTCAATTCTTCCCAACCCAAACATTGCAACATTTTTGTAACGATACTCTTTTGTCGGAAATCGCCCAGAACAAATCGAGCTGCTTTTCTTTGGATTTTTTCCAGTTCTTGAATCAGGTAATCCTGGTGAGGGTCCCATACACTGGAACCATACTCTAGTTGGGGTCTTACCAGAGACTTATATGCCCTCTCCTTTACATCCTTACTACAACCCCTAAACACCCTCATAACCATGTGCAGAGATCTGTACCCTTTATTTACAATCCCATTTATGTGATTACCCCAATGAAGATCTTTCCTTATATTAACACCTAGATACTTACAATGATCCCCAAAAGGAACTTTCACCCCATCAACGCAGTAATGAAAACTGAGAGGACTTTTCCTACTTGTAAAACTCACAACCTGACTTTTAACCCCGTTTATCAACATACCATTGCCTGCTGTCCATCTCACAACATTTTCGAGGTCACGTTGCAGTTGCTCACAATCTTGTAACTTATTTATCACTCTATAGAGAATAACATCATCCGCAAAAAGCCTTACCTCCGATTCCACTCCTTTACTCATATCATTTATATATATAAGAAAACATAAAGGTCCGATAATACTGCCTTGAGGAATTCCCCTCTTAATTATTACAGGGTCAGATAAAGCTTCACCTACTCTAATTCTCTGAGATCTATTTTCTAGAAATATAGCAACCCATTCAGTCACTCTTTTGTCTAGTCCAATTGCACTAATTTTTGCCAGTAGTCTCCCATGATCCACCCTATCAAATGCTTTAGACAGGTCAATCGCGATACAGTCCATTTGACCTCCTGAATCCAAGATATCTGCTATATCTTGCTGGAATCCTACAAGTTGAGCTTCAGTGGAATAACCTTTCCTAAAACCTTCTAAAGCCTTCTATCGAACCAGTTATTAATTTCACAAACATGTCTAATATAATCAGAAAGAATGCCTTCCCAAAGCTTACATACAATGCATGTCAAACTTACTGGCCTGTAATTTTCAGCTTTATGTCTATCACCCTTTCCTTTATACACAGGGGCAACTATAGCAACTCTCCATTCATCTGGTATAGCTCCTCCGACCAAACAATAATCAAATAAGTACTTCAGATATGGTACTATATCCCAACCCATTGTCGTTAGTATATCCCCAGAAATCTGATCAATTCCAGTCGCTTTTCTAGTTTTTAACTTTTGTATCTTATTGTAAATGTCATTGTTATCATATGTAAATTTTATTTCTTCTTTGGCCTTAGTCTCCTCTTCTATCACGACATTATCCTTGTAACCAACAATCTTTACATATTGCTGACTGAATACTTCTGCCTTTTGAAGATCCTCACATACACACTCCCCTTGTTCATTAATTATTCCTGGAATGTCCTTCTTGGAACCTGTTTCTGCCTTAAAATACCTATACATACCCTTCCATTTTTCACTAAAATTCGTATGACTGCCAATTATGCTTGCCATCATATTATCCTTAGCTGCCTTCTTTGCTTGATTCAATTTTCTAGTAAGTTCCTTCAATTTCTTCTTACTTCCACAGCCATTTCTAACTCTATTTCTTTCCAGTCTGCACCTCCTTCTTAGTCTCTTTACTTCTGTATTATAATAAGGTGGGTCTTTACGATTCCTTACCACCCTTAATGGTACAAACCTGTTTTCGCATTCCTCAACAATTTCTTTAAACCCATCCCAGAGTCTGTTTACATTTATATTTACCGTTTTCCACCGATCATAGCTACTTTTTAGAAACTGCCTCATGCCTGCTTTATCAGCCATGTGGTACTGCCTAACAGTCCTACTTTTAAGACCTTCCTGTCTATCACATTTATTTTTAACTACCACAAAAACAGCTTCATGATCACTAATACCATCTATTACTTCAGTTTCCCTATAGAGCTCATCTGGTTTTATCAGCACGACATCCAGGATATTTTTCCCTCTGGTTGGTTCCATCACTTTCTGAATCAGCTGTCCTTCCCATATTAACTTATTTGCCATTTGTTGGTCATGCTTTCTGTCGTTCGCATTTCCTTCCCAATTGACATCTGGCAAATTCAGATCTCCCGCTACAATCACATTTCTTTCCATGTCGTTTCCCACATAGCTGACTATCCTATCAAATAATTCTGAATCCGCGTCAGTGCTACCCTTTCCCAAACTGTACACTCCAAATATATCAAGTTGCCTATTATCTTTAGAAATGAGCCTTACACCTAGAATTTCATGTGTCTCATCTTTAACTTTTTCGTAGCTTACAAATTCTTCTTTCACCAGAATAAACACTCCGCCTCCCACCCTTCCTATCCTATCTCTACGATACACACTCCAGTGCCGTGGGAAAATTTCTGCATCCATTATATCATTTCTCAGCCATGATTGAACACCTATTACAATATCTGGTAAATATATATCTATTAAATTACTTAATTCTATTCCTTTCCGTACAATACTTCTACATTTCAACACTAACAATTTTATGTCATCCCTACTTGATTTCCAGTTCCCTGTTCCCTTATCACCGCTCCCTAGGCCATCCCGTTTCCCTGAATGTACCTCCCTTTTACCCTTCCAAACAAATTTCCTAACTTATACGTACCACTGCGGTTTAAATGAAGGCCATCTGAGCGCAGATCCCTATCTCCTACCCACCCATTTGGATCTAGAAATTTCACTCCCAGTTTCCCACATACCCACTCCATAGTCTCATTTAAATCCCCAATCACCCTCCAGTCAGTATCCCTTCTACACAGTATTCCACTAATAACAATCTCCGCTTTCTTAAACTTCACCCGTGCTGCATT
Source organism: Anabrus simplex (assembly GCF_040414725.1). Classification (NCBI taxonomy): domain Eukaryota; kingdom Metazoa; phylum Arthropoda; class Insecta; order Orthoptera; family Tettigoniidae; genus Anabrus; species Anabrus simplex. The sequence goes on along the minus strand of NC_090266.1, from coordinate 39,585,801 downwards.
TACCAGATCCCACACATCTCCAACTATGTTGGTACTTATATCAGCTTGCCTTACGTTGTTGGTACCAACGTGAAACACTACCACCTTCTCCTTCCCCTCCTGCCTCTCTTCTACTTTCCTCAACATCTGCCTCAACCTAATTCCTGGATAACACTCTACCCTGGTACCCTTTCCTCCACACACTTTCCCCACGTGTCTAACAATGGAATCCCCCATGACCAGAGCCTCAACCCTACCCACCTCGTTTGATCCCCTCCCCTCCTGATCAGCCCTATCTTTCCTGATAACTGCAGAAGTTATTTCCTCCTCCCTTTTCTCCTTCCCATGACCCTGTTCCACCTGTCTTTTCCTATCATCTACTCTACATTTTCCTTTCCTACCTTTTCCCTTCCTCCTACTCCCACACATCTCAGCAACAGTTCCCTGTCCCTCATCTTCCCTCTGTTGTTCTACCTGTAGTGACTCCTACCGATTTTGCACAGACACCTGTCCTGAATTCTGATCCTGAATAGAGCTCTTAGCCTGCAATCTCCTTCCCCTTAGAACATTAGACCACCTGTCTTCTACAACTCCTCCCTTTCCTTCCCCTCCCTCTTGTACACCTACTGTAACCTGTACGTTGTTTGAGCGAGTCCTATCTTCCCTCCTGTCTTCTGTGAGAATCCTAATTATCTCCCTCAAACTTTCCAACTCCTCCCTCATACCCCTCAATGCCTCGCCACACCCACAGAAACTACACTCGCGCTCCTTAGCCATTCTTTACGGGGGGAAAATGAAATTAAAAATAAAATAACTTATTTGCAAAAAATAAATGAACGGAGGGATATATTGTCTGGGATAGTACACAACAATAAGGTAATTAATATACGACTACACTACAATACTACTTAGTCGTGCTCTATTTTTTTTTTATCCTACAACCCCTGACAGGATAAAAACTGCTGTTAATTACTGAATATCGAAAGTAATAGCCTACACAAGAACTACACAATTCCAAACTGCAATTAAGCCTATTCTAATTACAACAGTATTTTAGTACGAGTTTCTACTTATACCTCTACTACACCAGTACTACACAAATATTTTACAATAATAAAATTATCACACTAAATTCTAATAGGATATTACGCGTATACTACTGTTCAGTACACTACAGTAATGTTAAACTACTTTCAGATGTGTCCTAATTACGGAACCGTACCGTATGTCACTGAACTAACCACAACAGAAGTGAAATTTGCAAGAACTACTGTACTCAAAGATTACCAACGAAGCTAAATGCTTAGACAAATTATTATTAGTATTACGGTCTAACAGATACACACAAAAAATAACACACGAATATAGCAGGCAAGATACGGCACTATCTAAATGTACTGTATCTATACTACAATGTATCTACACTACACTACCCTGCGTTTGGTTAAATGCTTAAGTATCGAAAAGATTGCCGTACACGAAGAAAAACACGAATATAACTGGCAAGATACTATCTAATATATTATACCTTATCTTCACTACAATTCTACTGAAATGTGGTTATGTGATTATTACAGCTGGTGGATTACTATTATTTTCCCTACTCCACGGGACGGAAAATAAAAGTGTCCTTAATTAGGCCTACTGAAAAATACGAGGTTGTCTACAGTAATTTCTCAAATATTTCTTCACAAGAGGACCTACTCGTGATGGAATGGACAGGATCAATCTAAAATACCATGTGAGGAGAGGGGAGGAAGCTGAGGTCCATGTAGGCATATGATTAAACGGCGAGAAGCATACTGGGCTGGATTGGACTTCAAACATTGGTGGAGGAGACTTGACATCATAGAGTGAAAGAGAGGAGATGTAACTTTTGTGGAACGTGGCCTTACTATGTTTGTGAATTGTGTTAATAACCCACAATTATGGAGCGGTTAAGGCTCCCGGTATTGTATCACTTGTGGCGGCTTGGTATTCTGTGTTGGTAAAAGCTATGGGGTAGTGTATCTCAGTCTTTCCAGAATTTATGTTTAAGAACGAGAAGCATATGTTGCTGAAGTGAATGTATCTTTAAACCGAATGTTAGAGTCAGTGACCAAAGTATTATCTGTGTGATATAACAAGTTCCAAAAATGAGAATGAAAACAACAGATAGGGAATCTGCCACCTAGGCGACTGCACTAAGTGCAGATCAGTATTGATTGATGCATGTTGTGTTAATACACAGCGACACAAAACATATGAGTGTTTTGTTCAACTGCCTGACTCCAAATGGTAGCTTGGTCCTCGCCTTTGTTTCGCAAAGTTTTTGTTGTTGTTGTTGCAAATATGTAGTCTTCCAGCGGTATTTTGTAAGTGTATTTCATGTATATTTTTGTGTATTGATGAGGTGTTCATCCACGCATGTTGTTCAGAATATAGTTAGTTATTTTAAAATCAGTAGAGTTATTGATCCCAGATGCATTTCCTATCTATTGAGTCGTTTTCAGGTTAGATAAGACCTGAAGCGGATGTACCAGTACGCAGCATCATGTACACGCCCTGGGAAAGAAAGAATTATCATGCTCTATCAAAATTCGAGGGGTCCATTCTGGTGAAATCTGGCACCGGATATTTCGATTAATTATTTCTATTAATTTATTTTATTTTATATATTTTAGTCATTTATTCAGTTATTTATTCATATATTTGAATTAGATTAATATTTACGCCCAAGCGTGATGCGATTAAGTATTTTATTTTATTCATAATTGATTATTTTTTCCTATTGCAATGGTTATGAATTATTATATTATGATTGGAATTTACACAGATTACAAATGCCACCCAACGTGGGGCAATGGCTATTAATTATTATTATTTTGATTATAATAATTATTATTTATAACTATGTACATAATATTACAAATGAAATAATAATAATAATGATAACAAAATAATAAGTCAAATACTGACAATAATATCTCTCACTTCTAAATACATTGCGAGGGTGTGGTATATGTACTATAGCAATCTGAAGTACTTATTTCATCACTGTTTACATCAATGAACTACACCAAAGGAATGAAGAGTTCAAATAGTAACCCCGGTGAATAAAGAAGGCGTGATAAATATAAAGCGGATAATTACTGGCCATTCAGCAAGACTATTGCTTGTGAGCTCAGGGAAAGCATTCTTACTGATTATATTAGACACGTTTTAGAAATTACTGATTTGATAGAAGCCAGAAATGATTATTCCAGTGAGTTTCAGGTTGTAGGATTTCAACAAGATATAGGAGTTATTTTAGATGCAGGCAGTCAGTGGACTGTATTGCTATTGTCCTATCCAAAATATTTCATAGGGTATATCCTGCGAGATTGCTGACGAAACTGAAGGCTAGACAAAAGAGTGGTTCAATGACTGGATACATTTCTAGAAAAACGAACTCACAGAATTAGAGAAGGTGAAGTATTATCTGATACTGTAATGATTAAGATGAGGTCTTACAAGGCATAATTATGTATCCAACCTTTACGTTTTCCTGTATTTGTATGTGTGATATGAGTAAAGAAGGGGAATCACGGATAAGGTGTTATAGCGTATAGGGTAATCAAATAAGTTACTGGATTGTGAGCGACTACAAAGGGACCTAGACAATGTTGCGAGATGGACAAAGGGACATTGGTAAGAGGCTGAACGTGATGAAACGTAAGGTTTTCAGTTTCACCAAGAGGAAAACACTTCTCAGTTTTAGATACTATGATAATGGGGTGATAGTACCTCATGGGAATCACTGCAGTTAGGTAGAAAAGATCTTCATTCGGGTTACAACAATAACAAAGTTGTTAATAGAGGTTACGGATCTCCTCATTTGCTTAGGAAGTATTTAGGGGTTTTAGCAAGGATAAAAAGGGAAGGGCATATAAGCCTTTGGTAAGGCCGGAGTAAGAGTATGGTTGCACTGTATGGGACTAAAACCAGGACTACTTGATACATGAACTGGAATAGTTCCAAAAAAGCCATAAGATTTGTTTCGGATGATTTCCGACAAAATAGTAGTGTTACGAAATTTCTGCAAAATTTGCATTGAGAAGACTTCGGTGTAAGGGGACAAGCTAATCCACTACGTGTTATATTCCAAGCTGTCAGTGGAGTTAAGGCGTGGAATGACATTAGTAGAAGAATAAGTTTGAGTGAAGCTTTTCAAGCCAGGAGAGATCAAATTATGATGGTAAAAACTGAACTCAAGCGAAAATTTGGGGCAAATTTCCTTTCAGAGGAAGAGGTTTTAGGGATTGGAATAATTTATCAAGGGAAATGTTCGATAAGTTTCCATGTTCCTTGAAATCATTTAAGGAAAGCCCAGGTAAACACCTTGTAGGAAATCTGTCACCTGAGCGATAGCCCTAAATAGGGTTCATTAATTGATTGATTGATTGATTGATTGATTGATTGATTGATTGATTGATTGATTGATTGATTGATTGATTGATTGATTGATTGATTGATTGATTGATTGATTGATTGATTGATTGATTGATTGATTGATTGATTGATTCAAGACACGTGAATTAGCTGGATGTATTCATAAATTAGCCTCCTGTGTAGATCACTGGTACAGTGTCAGCCTTTGCCGTCCCACCCAGTAGAAACAGTCGGTCTCTTTAAAAGTGGAGAAATGTTCAGTCATCTTTCCACGTCGCAGGAAGTTGCCATGTAAAAGCTAACTCGAGCCACACTTGATGATTACCGGAAAGAATGAATTAAAAGTCAGTATTGATTCTCCCGAAACAGTTCGTATTTCTGTGCCATCTGGTAGATAAGACGAAACTTCAAAAGGGCACACTACCAGCATAATGACGTTTACGCATAGAGTTTTCGAGAAGAAGATGTGTTTTGACGATTATTATTATTATTAAATGTAATAGTTAATCATTCAAATTCCTTTTATACTTTAAAGATTTCTCACACATTTTGAAGGTGTTCTAGTGTTATAACTTGCATATTATAATGCATATATTGTACCCGGGTGGCATAGCCCATGAATTAATCATGATTTGATATCAGAAGGAGAGTAGTTACACATATTGAAATGGAAAAAATCAGTGAACAAAATTCAGGTCGAAGGAAGTGTAGATGTGTACAAATCTTCTGCGCGACCCAATGGAGACAGAGGGATTATTCTGTCACAATGACAAGGCTAGTCGGCTATCAGCAGGGGGGTCATTAGCATACCGAAGAAAGACTTGGAAAACACAGTAAGCCCCGCACGAGAAGAGAAAGGAGAGCAAAAAGACAAAGACCTAGTTACAACATGAGGGTTGCAGCGATGTATTTCTGGTCAGGAAGAACTTTCCACTACATCAGAAATTCTCGGAAGCTGTATGCCGGAGATCCCAGCGCCTCATGGCGAAAGTATCGTTACGTTGTCACGGAGGAAAATTCATATTAATCGGCCGCGATCGCCCAATCACAAAAATCATATGGCCACCCAGGGAAACCATACATACGTACATACATTATCATTATAGACTGCTATGCCTTTCGGCGTTCAGTCTGCAAGCCTCTGTGAATTTACTAAACTTCGCCATAATCCTCGATTTGCAACTAGTGTTGTGGCCTCATCTAGATCTATACCTCTTATCTTTAAATCGTTAGAAACCGAGTCTAACCATCGTCGTCTTGGTCTACCTCTACTTATCTTACCCTCCATAGCAGAGTCCATTATTCTCCTAGGTAACCTAACCCCTTCCATTCGCCTCACATGACCCCACCACCGAAGCCGGTTTATGCGAACAGCTTCATCCATCGAGTTCATTCCTAAATTAGCCTTTATCTCCTCATTCCGAGTATCCTCCTGCCATTATTCCCATTTGTTTGTACTAGCAATCATTCTTGCTAATTTCATGTCTGTTACTTCTAACTTGTGTGTGTTGAGTATTCAGCCCAAAGGCTGGTTGGCTCCTCAACAGCTCTGCCATCAGCTGTCATAGATGGCCTAGGCATCACTGAAGAGGCTTACTAGGGAAATGAGGAGTGAGGTATTTTCCCGTTGCTTTCCTCACCGAGCCAGAAGTTGCTATTACATATCAGTCTGCCAAGCCCACTGAAATGCATGCACCAACCGACCCTATGAGCAACATTTTCGCACCATTCATAGCAGGGACTGGCTGCATAAGGAATGGCATTGCTAGCATTGCTCACACCTCAGTCACTTCCATATGGTCAAAGCCAAGGATAAGACTGAGGCAGATCAATGAAAGTAACAAAATTGCTCTAGCCCATACCAGCAGACATAGTGCACTGTAAACACTAGGTCCTGTCAGCAAAGGAGTAAGATATCCTGAGTCCACCCAGCTTTCGCTCCCGTAAATCAAAGTTTGGTCTGAAAACAGACCGATGTAAAGATAGTTTCGTCTGGGAGCTCACTTCTTATAGAATACTGTTGATCGCAACTGCGAGCTCACTGCATTAGCTTTACGACACCTTGATTCAGTCTCACTTACTATATTACCATCCTGGGAGAACACACAACCTAAATACTTGAAATTATCGACCTGTTCTAGGTTTGCATCACCAATCTGACATTCAATTCTGTTGAATTTCTTACCCGCTGACATCAATTTAGTCTTCGAGAGGCTAATTTTCATACCATACTCATTGCACCTATTTTCTAGTTCCCAGATATTAGACTGCAGGCTTTCGGCACAATCTGCCATTAAGACCAAGTCGTCAGCATAGGCCAGACTGCTTACTACATTTCCACTTAACTGAATCCCTCCCTGCCATTTTATACCTTTCAACAGATGATCCACGTAAACTACGAACAGCTAAGGTGAAAGATTACAGCCTTGTCTAACCCCTGTAAGTGCCCTGACCAAGAACTCATTCTACCATAAATTCTCACTGAAGCCCAATTATCAAAATAAATGCCTTTGATTGCTTTTAATAATCTACCTTTAACTCCATAGTCCCCTAGTATTGCGAACATCATTTCCCTCGGCACACTGTCATATGCTTTCTCTAGATCTACAAAACATGAACTGCCTATTCCTCTCGTAGCATTTTTCAATTACCTGGCGCATACTGAAAATCTGATCCCGACAGACTCTCTGTGGTCTGAAACCACACTGGTTTTCATAGAACTTCCTCTCAACGACTGATAGCACCCTCCCTTCCAATATGCCAGTGAATACTTTGCCTCGTATACTAATCAGTGAGATACCTCGATAGTTTTTGCAATCCTTCCTGTTCCCTTGCTTAGATAGGTGCAATTACTGCTTTTGTCCAATCTGAAGGCACCTTACCAACACTCCATGCAAATTTCACTACTCTGTGAAACAATTTCATCCCTGCCTTCCCACTATACTTCACCATTTCAGATCTAATTTCATCTATTCCTGCTGCCTTATGACAATGGAGTTTATTTACCATCCTTTCCACTTCCTTAAGCATAATTTCACCAACATCATTTTCCTCCTCCGCATGACCTTGGCCGTTCGCAACAAGACCAGGATTATTTCCTTTTACATTGAGAAGATGTTCAAAATATTCTCTGCAACTCTCCAGTGATTCCCTGGGATCTATTATGAGATCACCTGAATTACTCAAAACACTGTTCATTTCCTTTTTCCCTCCCTTCCTAAGATTCTTTATTACTGTCCAGAAAGGTTTCCCTGCTGCTTGACCTAGCCTTTCCAGGTTGTTACCAAAATCTTCCCACGACTTCTTTTTGGATTCAACAACTATTTGTTTCGCTCAGTTTCTTTCATCTACGTACAAATCCCTGTCTGCCTCGGCCCTTGTTTGGAGCCATTTCTGATAAGCCTTCTTTTTACGTTTACAAGCTGCTCTCACTTCATCATTCCACCAAGATGTTCGCCTTTTCCCATCTATACACACAGTTGTTCCTAGGCATTCCCTTGCTGTTTCTCCTACAGCATCCCTGTATGCCACACATTCACTTTCTATATCCTGAAACTGCTTACTGTCTACTGTTCGAAACTTCTTACTAATCATATCCATGTACTGCTGTCTTATTTCCTCGTCCAGGAGATTTTCTACCCTTATTCGTTTGCAGACAGATTTCACTTTCTCTACCCTAGGCCTAGAGATACTTAGTTCACTACAGATCAGGTAGTGGTCTGTATCATCGAAAAATCCGCGGAAAACTCGTACATTCCTAACAGATTTCCTGAATTCGAAATCGGTTAAGATATAGTCTATTACGGATCAGGTACCCCCAGCCTCCCATGTGTGGCAGTGAATAGCCTTATGCTTAAAGAATGTATTCGTAACAGCTAAACCCATACTAGCACAGAAGTCCAGCAAACGCTTCCCATTCCCATTAGCTTCCATATCTTCCCCACATTTACCAATCACCCTTTCGTATCCTTCAGTTCTATTCCCAACCCTCGCATTGAAATCGCTTATTAATACTGTTCTATCCTTGCTGTTGACCCTGACCACGGTGTCACTCAATGCTTCATAAAACTTGTCAACTTCATCCTCAACTGCACCCTCACATGGTGAATACGCGGAGACAATTCTAGTCCTAATTCCTCCAACTGACAAATCTACCCACATCATTCGCTCATTTACGTGCCTAACAGAAACTATGCTTCGTGCAATGGTATTCCTGATAAACAGCCATACTCTGCCCTTCCCTTTCTAACACCCTTCAAGTACACTTTATAATCTCCTATCTCTTCCTCGCTATCTCCCCTTACCCGAATATCACTTACTCCTAGCATATCCAGATGCATCGTCTTTGCTGACTCAGCCAGTTCTACTTTCTTTCTTCCATAATCCCCATTAATATTGATAGCTCCCCATCGAATTCCATTTCGTTCGCCAAGTTGTTTCCAAGTAGTCCCTCGCCTGTCAAATGGGAGTGGGATTCCGTTACTCCCATAGGTCCGAGGCTTGCTTAAAATGTTCTGAGCTCGGTGAATTCATGAAGCAGGATGCTGCCCTACTTGCACATAGTCCAAGTGAGGATCTCTCCTCTAACGGGTAATGGACCAGCGGTGAATTGTATAGTCCTAGCCGCCTGAGCACAAGGAGGGCCACGACTCAGAATATGTCCGAGATGCCCACTCGCATTCCATAGCAACTGGTATCCCGACTCTCAGGACCACTTACTATGCTACTCAGGCGTTGCCCATGGTTCACGAACTAGGACGTGACTACAGTAACCCACAAACATGAACCATCCAGGGAAACCAGCTTGACAGAAGTGAATTGAAAAATCAATTATTTCCGAAATTAATTATTAATTAAATATTGCAGTTACCTAAATTAAACCAAGGAATTTTGTAGATGTCGTGCATGAAACAATCATGTATAAGTTTAATAAATTGAACAATAGAATTCTCGGAACTGGATCATCTCAAACGCTATTGGCCGGGAAGGGACCACGCTATGATGGACGCGGTTTGGGCCGCGAAATGCCGAGGAGCAACATCCGCTATTATCTCTGAGATCTACGATCGATATTAGATCATATTAAACCACGTGTATTGTACAGGGACTATTTTATCCAGGTACATCATTTTGAAAGATACTGGAATATTTGGAAAAAGACGGCAGTAATATATGTTATGTGCCCAATATCTTATGTGAGATCGATACGAAGTTCCTCGAGGCAAGCAGGACACGTCACGAGCGATGAACCTGCGGGTGACATCAATGCCACATGTCGTATGCCTTTTTCTCGAATGTACGAGAACAAACATTTACTAACCTTTTAACCGATGAAGATACAGAAATGTGACATAGCTCGTCGTGTAGCTAGTGTTCTGAAGGCAAACTTATGTCAATATCTGCAAATTCCATCAAGGCGTTCAACAGATATCAAGTGAGAAAGAAACCACATTTTTTCTCGTGACACAGCGGGTAACCTTGGCCTTACGGAATGTAAACCGAGGCTCCGGCCAGAGCAAACCAGTTCCAATTCTTCGCCCACAGCTGGATTGTCAGTCATGCTGCTCGCGACAAGTGAAATCGAACTTAGTGTTCATTCTACGGGAACGTCGTGATACTTGTATTATTTTCGACAGCAAGTTGACACTTAGTTTATTAGAACACCAGTGAGTTAACGTATGGATTTTCTTCAGAAATGTTTGGACTTCCAATTCGTCAGGGACACTTGAACTTCGGAAATTAACGTGTTTATAACATTGCAGTTATAAGACTTGTAATATTTCACCAGTATTTGAACTTATAAAATATCTCGATTTTCGCGTGAATAACTTTGACAAACTTAAAGCTAGCACTACTACTTTGAATTTTAATGGTCATGAACTGTTTCAACTTAGAACATCGTGAGTGTAGGTTTGCAACACATTAACCCTTTTTAATATTATCAAAGTCTAAAACCACCTTAACTTGTATATAAAGACTGTTTACTATTTTTACCAGTAGACCGTACCATTTGAAATCAATTCGTGTGAATTGACTGTCTAACGAACTGTAAATATGCCTTAATATAGTACGCATGCTTCATAATTCAGTGACATCGTGAATTATAGGATTCTTACACGAATATTTGAGGACTGTGACAGTTAGAAGGAACATTACGATATTTTACGAGAAATTGCTATTTATTTATTTATTTGTTACAGTGAAAGTGAGTCATGATAAACTGCGCTTCGAATGAGAGTCATTTCTGACAACACGAACGGTGTGTAGTGAGTGTAGAGATGAACTATGCATAGGAATGTGTTTTTCATTTCCCAATTATTTCAACTTACGTACAAACTGGGACTGGTAAAAAGAAAAGAAACAGTGCTTCGACAAAATTTTCATGTAGTGAATGGTGACTAATTTGAAGCCGTTTTAATCAGCTCTAACACCACAAATCAAATTGTGCTCATTTCAACACTCTAACAGTTACCTAGTCAGATGGACTTTATCGTGTTAAAGCTACTCTTTATTAACATGAGAAATACTGACTCAAGACGACGCAGATCGACGGAGAACGACGTAGATCGACGGAGATGGATGCAGATCAACGCAGAACGTGGGCTTGGTACTACGTGGGACGGTTCCTGGGACGCGGTACTATGGAACATCGTGGCGTTTGATGTTAGCTACGTTCCAGTTTATTCCTTGCGGAGCAGTATTCAACAGTTCGAGCTTAACAAGAAGGCGTATTACAGATGATATAAGTGTCATTTCATTCAGAAACATAATTCTGACTCTCAACAGAACTCTTATAGACAATGTCATAGCTGACAAAGAACGTTAACTGAATTCAAAATCTCACTTACTTAATATTTTGATGAACAATTATTAGCAGAATATCAACTTTGAAAATTAACGTTTTACAATAATTAAAAATACAGACTGACTTTTGGAAGACATCGTTTTATCACGTTAGCTCTTTTAATATCATATGCTCTCACTTGTTGGAACTTTAGAATTTCAATTGAGTGTTTTATTTGTAGTGAAGGCGTACAATTAACTCTTAATTTGCAATATTAATATAAAGTGTATAATACGTTACGTAAAATAGCACAATACTTAGTACTTTCTACCGGAAGATCGAATTTAATTTCAAGTGTTTTATATATGAATATTTTGAGAATTTCACGAGAAGAAATTATAGAATTTACTTTGTTTAATTTACGTAGAAAATATACTCTGAAATCACAAATGATTGTAGAAAGGACTTTAGGATTTCGTTAAAGTGGAATATTAACTTACTTTCAACATGCTTTATTGGTTAACATCAAGAAAACCATGATGGACATAACTGGTTCAAAAACATTACTCATTTGGATAGCGAGATTTTTATAGGATATTTTGTTGTCGAAATTGGAACATATTTTCCAATAATTATCTTTGATAACTACAATTCAGCGATATAATAGGGTATTTTTTCATAGATTGAATAAATGGAAGAAAGTTATGATATCTATTATTTCGCCTTGCGATCCTTCCTCTCTGTACCCGCTCCTAAGGTCTAGGAACCCCTGAGAAAGATCTCATGCTAATTGATACAAATTTTTTCTGGTACAATATGTTCCATACGAGTAGATTAATTGGTATCAATGACAACTTTCTACTCGGCTCGCAAGTGCCAATTTAAGAAAACTACCCCCTCTCTCCAAGGCGTGACGTCAGTTGACCCATTGATGAGGCCTTCCATCCACTGAGAGTATCTCAATCGTACTCCGATCCTGGGCGAAGTGACGTCTCATTCATATTCGGAAGAAAGTTGTCGTGTCCCGGAGTCACCCCGCGTTCGAGCGAACTTTAAATCCAGCCAGATCTTGTAACAATCTGAGCTGACTGTTATTTAAACTGCAAATTCAGACAGACCGGTATCTATCATAGAATGCTAAATAGTATTTCTTTAACTAATCTTGAGTGCATAAAATAGCAAGCAGTGCGATGAACCGTCAGTACAAGCTCTAGTAAACGTTATTAGTCAGTGATTTGAGCCTGTATTGCAGGACTGTGATATGAGCCACAATAAGCGCCGGAGCAACGAACACATCAACAGCGGAATGGATTAGGCGCCTTGATAACATTTCAGACGCACCGTATCAGTATTCGTGAAACGCGTCGGGCGATATATTCACACTACGTCGTACGTGTCCCAGTATTTTGTGCGGGAAAAGACGAAGAACCAGTGTAATTAAAATTCGGGCCTTAGGCATCTCAGTGTAATTATGTGTTAAGAGAGTTCTCCATACATAAATGTTAAATATTAGACCAGTGTTTATAAAGGCTGAACGCTTCAATGTAACTATGTGATAAGAGAATTTTCCATGTATAAGTGTTAAATATTAGACCAGTGTTTATAATGACTGAACGCCGCAGTGTAAAGTATATTTGTGACTTGAAAGCAGCCATTATGCATGAGTAAACGGATGAGGGCTGGAATGGGCCTCGCATTTGTAATATGCCTCCGAGGATCCAACTAAATTGATGAGTACTAATTTGTGGATTATTTGAAATGTTACCGTGAGTAGAAGGGAAACAGTGTCAGTTAGATGTGGTTACTTCATGTAACAAATGTTTCGCTTCCCGAGTCCATTATGAATTTAGGATAGACGGACGGAGTTAAAATTTCTAACGTAAATAATGGGTCTGATTTCGGTAGTATATTTGTTTGTTGATAATAGTCTACATTATGTTTGGGGTTAGTATTTCAGTTCATGCACGTACTAAGGTGTTAGTTGATTCGAGCTTTTCTCGATATTGAAGTAGTTGTGTAGTTGTTTGTACTGATCCATAGTTTGCTTATTTTCTATCAGTCACTCGATGACAAGTAGGGTAAAATTTGATCGTGTTCTATGGGAAATCCAGTCACATGAAATGCCTGTGGTTTTTTCTATGTTTGTTTTATTTATTATTAGGTATTTGTTGGGAAGGTCATGATATAATAATAATTCATGATGCCGAGATTCCGCTGGTGGTTATAAAGGGATTGAATTGTCGGGATGTAAAATACGATATTCAAACGTAAACAGTGTAAAACTTTGAATTTTAAATGGATAAAATGCTAGGATGACTGGGAATCGCTAATGACATACTAATATTTCTAACTGGGTTACAAATGTTGTGTTAATTAAATTTGTTAATTAAGAAGTCAGATTGCTGCCGCCGGTTATAATAAATGCTAAATATTGGTCTCAACCTATTGTTCAAATCAGGGGTTTAATGAATTATAAATAATGGTAAGAAATTTTTGTTGTGCAAATACTGGTTCGGAACCACGTAATATTTCTGTGTTTGTTAATTGCAGAATTTAGAATGCAATCTTTTTTCCACGTAGAATGAATTCAGCGAACCGCAATGGACATCGTGGAGAAAGAAATTTAGATTAGTATAACTGGAATGATATTTGGCTAAACTACATAAGGGTTACAGCAATTCGAATTCGGAAACCTTAGTTCAGTTGGCTTTGCAGTACATTACAATAGTCACCTCCAGGTTCTTATGTGTAAAAGGATCGTCGGTTTTCAGACAGTTCCTTGCGAAACGTAAATAAACTTCCCTCCACATTAATGGACGATAAGGATTCACACTTGAAGCAGGTGAAATCTTCCTCTTCTAAAACACTCACATGAAAACTTTCTCCTTTCAATATTTCACTTCATTTCATCTTCTCTCTTGTCAGATATAGTTCAAATATATGTATTTACTAGAAAAAAAAATGCTTAAGAGGTAATGGACAATTTAATGATGATTCGAATTGAGAATGGTCAGTAAAAATGTACTCGAAAGAAGGTGAAGGTGCGTAAAAGGAGCTAAGACCTAAAAAGGGCTAAAAATGACCAATGACCCAAAAACGACGAAAAGGCAGAAAATAATGAAATTTCTCTATTTTCTCGCCTACAATAACCCAGAATGAACGTATGTTATGTTGGGCCTCGTTCTAGGACCCACGAAAAAAATTTTCCTCAACTTCCGAGCTCTAGTTATAACAATGTAAATACACCACAGTCTGAACTGGGTAACAGTAAATACAGATTGCTAGAGTACATTCTAAACACTTGGATATACTGTGCGTTTCCCCTGGTACCCATCTGTAGGCTACGCTGTTTAGTAAATAATAGCAGTTCCCAAGAATCCAAGACCAAACAAAAATATACAGAGAAAGTGAACATGAGCAAAGGCGAGAATGTGTAGGGCAGTGTGAAGAACAAAATCCTCAAATACAAACAACAACGACCAAAAACGAGAAGGAAGAAGAGAATGCGGATAAAGTTAGAAAGATGAGGTGATTTTACGATATCCTTAAATAACTGGTCTTACTGGGGGAATAGCGGTACGTTTCCTAGTAATAGATACGAACTGTAAGGTATTTGTCATCATATATTAATAAAGCGTTTCACAAATTCACTATAGAAGGGGGAGATTTTAAGGGGATTTATAAACCGTGATTTCCTTGTCTGTGGATGTGCTTCGTGGACAAGTTATGAACACCCCGGTATTAAAAAGTATGGCTGAGGGTTTACTAAGCGGAATCCCTCGTTTAGAAAGGTTATCGTGATTGTCCGTGTAAGTTTTAAGAATATTTTGAAGGGGTAAATTACGACGCCGATCCGTGCTATCACAGCGGCCAATTAATTGTAATTAACGTTGTACTGTGTATCAGGTCACATTAATTATTGAAGTTCGGCAAGCCACAGCGCGATAAATCTCGCTAAACTCTACGCTGAACGCTCTGTAGAAAAACGTACAGCAGCGGCAGAACATGTTCAGCTTATGTTCGGGCCACTGGTACCACTAATATTTTAAACCACGCAAATGAATCGTTTCGTCCTAAATACGTCCCGAACAAGTTCGCTCGGAACGTTAACGCGTAGCAGGGAGTGGAGATAAAACTCACGCCTATTTGTCTGATTTCTCCATTCCAAGCTTCGAGGACGATCACAGTCATAGCCAGTTCGCCAGACCGATCATAATTCTATCCTTCACGCAGTGAAAAAGAAGGACAGCATAGGAATTAATTCAGATTTTGACAGACTAAATACAGGAAAAGCACACTGAAGTATCGTACAACCAAAATTACAGGGCGTGAAAATTATTAGACGCAATACAAATATGGGAATATTTTCACTGTCGCAGTGCGTATTACTTGAATGTCCATGTGCTACAGTGGAGCTCTATGACGTGTTGCTTGTTGCCAGTCTAAATAAAATTATAATACACAAGTTATATTTTCTTTCAATTACATCAGTACCTAACAGTTTTATAGTTCATAGCCTCCTCTATCATTATTAAATTGCAATGCTGAGAATTTTTAATTTCTCTTTTGAGTGTAATTAGATAAAATAAAATTACGTGACGTTATTCTGTCATATTTTGCTTTACTTAACCGCTGAAATAATTCACTGTCTTTGAACTATTTACTATCCAAACTCTTGTAAACTGATGTAGGATTAACAACAGACCAAAGAGAAATATTTAAACCGAAACTAATATTTAAAAAATTACGAATAATACACTTTTTCACGAACTTTTTAATCAGGATTTGACTGAAAGATAGAGAGTTCTATGGAACAAATAAGAAAGACAAATGAGGGAAAAAACAAAAAAAAAACTAAGGCAATTTCATTTGTGTCTTCCCCATTGAGTCTCATAATTTTCACACTTATGCACTACCACATATCAAACTTAATATGAAGTAACGCAAGTGTTGATTGTCAGATAACTAACTGTGTACTACGCCTACGTTATCTAAAAGTTAGAGAAATGTTATCTCGTCAATAATATAGGTACATAGACAAAGAGCATAGACGAGAAGGCGGGATGCTGGACTAAGCTGTATGATCCGAGTTATCAGTGGAATTTTGGTCTGGAATTACATTAATAGACAAATAAGCTTGAGTGCAGACTTTAAATTTCAGGTAACAAGCTTTAACAGCTTCATTTTAGACAAACCCCTATTGATTATAAAATCAAGTAGTGAATATTTAAGAATAACTTAAATATTTAAGTGGTCCGCCTATTCAAGACATATGTACAGTAATTTATAACATCTAGTACATGTTTCTTCCCCTAAGGGACATCACCATGTCTTCTGACATATTAGTATAATTTATGCAGCTGATGATGTTCCTTAGGGGAAGAAACGTGTACTAGATGTAATAAATTATATATGTATTGAATAGGCGGACCACTTAAATATAATATTTACGTTATTCTTAAATATTGGCTACTGTGGGCTTTTAAAGTTCGGAAATACCTAATATGGAGTAAAAACTGGATTATAGAGGAAAACTGGGACACATTTTCTTGCATAATAAGAGGAATTCGGGATTTGAATAATATATCGAGGGAAATGTTCCACAAATTTCCAAGCTCTTTGAAACCATCTAAGAAAAAAAACAGGTAACCAACTAATAGGGAATCAGCCATCTGGGCGATGTACTGATGCCTGATTGATTGAACCGTCCGTTTCTCTGTCTTTTAGGCATATTTCTTAGAGTCATAGGAATATGCCATCAATCTTAAACGTAATATTCACTGTTCACGCAATAGAAATCCTAAACTTGCGCAGTAATATGTTAGACTGTAAAACAAGTATCTTTTGTTTTGTGAGAAGATTTGGGTAAAGGTCAAGGTTATTAGTTGGTGACGCCGAGTTGCTGTCATATTGTCGCGCCTGACGTATCTGAAGACCTTCAAGTACCACAGAACTGAACTGGGATCGAACTGTCGAACGTTAATTGAGGTGGCCCACTGTTCTACCGTCTGAGCCACAACTAACAGAGCTATTTTTAACACTGTATGTACAGAATCGTTATTTTATCCAGAAGCGCCTCAAAACTGCTTAACATGGATTTCAATATCTTTCTGGATAAAATAATAATAATAATAATAATAATAATAATAATAATAATAATAATAATAATAATAATAATAATAATAATAATAATAACAATAGAAAAAAGTAGGAGATCATTTAACGATCTAAGAGACCAAGAGGTGCCAAATTCTTCCCCTTGAAATTTATTTAATTATCCAGAAGCTAGCAAAACCGAGTGTGAAAATCCTTGGATGGCAACCTATAAACGACAAAAATGGCAATGTTATCAATGTCGCAAATATATCACATGATATTCATTAAAATGGGAAAGTCGTGAACTCCAATCTGCAGTCAACACGTCATGTTATCATGAAGAAGTGCGCCCATCTCCGTTCGCTGTGCTTCAATAAAGCAAGTAATACCATGGGAATTTTTGAAGAATCATGAAATTTTCAATTGGATACCTTAAAGCAGAAAGGTGCAAATTACCACAATCACAAAAAACGCGATTCTTACGTAGAAAGGTACCCCATACCAAGGATAACCATGCACTTCCATCCTTTAAGCGGAAAACATGAGATCTTCCAAGTGGTAACCATCCAAGGTTTTGCGAAAACGAGAATCAGAAACTTTCCTTCCCAGTGATCTGTTTGAAATTGTAGGTTTATAGTTGTAAGTCACACCAATCAGAGTAGTTTCAATGCTAATGACACATCCAAAAAATTGCTGATCAGCTAATTACCATTAATAAACTATTCTATTCACACGAGGCAGTGTTGCTGAGAAACGCGCATATCGTTACATAATTATTTTCCAGTTGAGAATGCCCTAATGGTGCTGGACGAAAAGTGAAAACAATTGACGATGTGTGGTCTGGATTGTTGAAAATTCCAACATTACATCGCGTAATCAGCGCAGAAAAAGATCACCAACCAAACGATGAGCATCTGCAGACAAATTAGTAAACAGTACATCAGAAGAAGAAAACCTTTAACAGATATTTTACATCTTGCGTAACTTTTCAGTTTTGTTCTCCAGTTTTTTCTATGCCAGGTACACTTCAGGTTTATTGCTGTAATAATGAGAGAATTTATGAAAGGCAATATCGGTTCTCTCATCATTCTTCTACTTATTTATTTATTTATTTATTTATTTATTTATTTATTTATTTATTTATTTATTTATTTATTTATTTATTTATTTATTTATTTATCAGATACAGCAGATGGAGTAGCTATTTACACTTACAATAACAAATGTATATAACTATAATCAGATAACTATCTGTATAAAGAACAATATTAATTATCAACAATAAATTGACAACAAGAATAGCAACGAGTAAGCTTTGGGAAAGCATTGTTTCTGATTATGTTAGACATTTTTACGAAATTAATAACTGGTTCAATAGAAAGCCGTTCGTGTTTAGGGAAGGTTATTCCACTGAAGCTCAACCTTAGGATTTCAGGAAGATATAGCAGATATATTTGATTCAGGAGGTCAAATGGACTGCATCGCAATTGATCTATCTAAGGCATTTGATAGGGTAGATCATGGGAGACTACTGGCCAAAATTGGTCTAGACGAAACAGTGACTGAATGGGTTGCTATATTTCTAGAAAACAGAACTCAGAGAATTAGAGTAGGCAAAGCTTTATCTGACTCTCTAATAATTAAGAGGAGAATTTCTCAAGGCAATACTATTGGACCTTTATGTTTCCTTATATATACTAATGATATGAGCAAAGAAGTGGTACCAGAGATAAGGCTCTTTGCAGATTATGCTATTCTGTACAGAGTAATCAATATGTTTCAAGATTTTGATCAACTACAAAATGACCTCGATAATGTTCTGAGATGGAATGTAGGTAATGGCATGATGCAAAACAGAATTAAATGTCAGGTTAGGAGTTTCACAAATAGGAAACGTCCTCTCAGTTTTAATTACCGTGTTGATGGGGCGAAAGTTCCTTATGGGAATGAGTGTAAGTACCTAGGTGTTAATATAAGGAAAGATCGTTGTTGGTGTAATCACATAAATGGGACTGTAAATAAAGGGCACAGATCTCTGCACAAGGTTATGAGGCTATTTAAGTGTTGAAGTAAGGATGTAAAGGAAAGGGCATATTGCACCCATAAGCGAATTTACGTAATTAATTTACAAATTAAAAGTTGAATATTTCGCATATGGGATACTACAGTAGGCTGGCAACTAGCAGTCACAAAGGAACTTTCTGGCGCCAGTCAGGCGGCGAGTAGAATCCACAAAACTCTCCTTAGAGCACGTCCAACTTGTAAACCACCCTGAGTACTCCTTCCAATAAATTTTATGACACCGCCTAGGAGTGGCGACTTTCTTCTGGTTCCCACGAGAAAATCACGCGTTGAGGCGTGACCTCCTTAGCTAGGACAAAAGGGACAACGACAATACCCGCCAATCCTTGGGAGGAAATGGAAGTATCCACTTTACGAAGAGCGCGAAAGTCTCAGCCAATCACAAAATTCTAAATTTGAATGAACTGTCATAAGCGGGAATCTACAGTCAGTATTGCGCGATCTGAAGCCCGGTGTGGTGGTGAAAAACAGTGTCCTGACTTCTTTATAATATTTGGAAAATTATCAGTGCGAATCTGTGGTTAATTAGTGCCTAATTAATAAAATTTAACTTCACACGGAGGAGTAAGAGGACCCAGAAGAACGAACTGTCATGGCGGGATGGAGCCATTCACCGGAAGAAAATAACACCAGTGACGCGCGCCGTCGTGTGGATTATTCTGTGATCATTTCCCACGGCGCAATATTACATGTAAGTCAGACAAAAATTAGGAAGATTTGTACATAAATTTCAGAAACCTTAACCTACGGATGTACGATAAAGCGCTCCTGAGGGCTAGATCATTACGCCACATCCCTTCCACGGAACTATTTTCTAGGTGGGGGAGAACTCTTTACAAAACCCAGCGACCAGGGGGTTGATTTCTCAGTGTTTCTTGAATTCTCAGTGTGTCTTCAGATTTCTCAGTGTTTTCCAGAATTCTCAGTGAAACTTCAGTTTGACAGTGCGAGTCAGAGCGACAGGGTGACAGAGAGTGACAGCTAATTTAGTTAGTCAGCTTTACTTTCGGCTGGTAAGAAAGTGATTGGAGACACTTGTAGGCATTTTGAGAAAGCCTTGTATTATTTTACTTGGGAGAGTAACACTTCCGAAATGAACACTTTAACAAACTCTTACTATTTATGCAGAGATAACGGGCAGGAGCTACACCTTCAATACTTGGCTTAAATGAGCTCACATTACGAGTCGAGAGGAACAAATCCATGTTTTCAGCACAATTACATAAAGCCTTTTAACCCACGGGTAGTTTCACATTTTGTTATCAGCAAAAATTTCTCCACAGCATTGGAACTGTATTTAGCTTGCTTTTTACCATTTAATAAACTGTTTGGCAAGCGAGATGTTTACGGGCAGAAACTAGCAAAGACAGACAGGGAGGAGTATGACTTTTCTTTAGTGAAGGCCGCAGTGGTAGACCTTGACAAACAGTTATGTCCGTTGGGGTGAATGTACGGTAAGCTGCTATGTAAACAAAGCTGAGAGAACGGTGGCAGACCAACAGGTGATTTCCATGCAGGTAGCGGGGACGACCGTCTAACTTCACGACAGGAGTCTGCAGGGGAGTGCGAGAAATACGAGTGTTTTCTGTCAACGTAAGCGTGTGTTACGCCATGGCAAATATGTGTCAAATTTGCGTGTGTAAAAATTTGGAATACCACAGCAGCTTGAAGATGGAATTCTAAATTCACCATGACCGAGGCCGGAGGGTGAGTCAACATGCCTCCATCACACAGGTATGAGCATCAATAAATAATGTAAATAAATATGTAGGACCGTGACTAATCGATGATCAATGTAGCTTAGAGTATTAGGTAGGATTGTAAATAGTTCACATCTTTTAAATACTCATAATTGTAACTATAATAATAATAATAATAATAATAGTAGTAGTAATAATAATAATATTAATAATAGGGTTATTTGTGCACTTCGTTTAGGTAGATGTTGTTTGCGTGTTGTTATGGATTGTTTCTGTAGTATGTCACTTTGACAGTTTAGGCAGCTATGATATCTGATCTATGAGTGTAATGCCGATTTATAAGTAATTTTTATATTCATCATGTTATTATATCGATGGTTTTGAGTCATATTTTGTTGGAGTTTTGATCTTGTGAACGCCGCCTCGATGATTTTAATGTTTATTTTTGCTATTTTGCGCATTCAGCTTGTTTTATGTTGTCGGATCATCCTTCAGATGACCGCGTCTGATAGTACTCATCCCGTGTATTTTGCGACGATTTTTGGTAGACGCGAGTATTTATTTCTGTGTAGTTGCGGTTACACATCTTTCAACATCTGTGTTTTGAGAGGCAATCTCGTCATTTTTTTTAAGAAACAGTGAGTGCCAGGAAACCATTGATGAGTCAGCTCTGATATTTTGTGATATGTGAAGCAGAGAATGATCAGGAAATCGAGCTAGATGATTAATATCCCTGATGATCTACGTTGATAATGGAAATATGAGATTTGGACCATGTCATGAACTGTCGTAAGAAGTCGTAATGTGCACGACAGATAATTTGCCCGCCGGATACGAGCGAGGCCGTATTGTAAGAATAATGAATAATAATGACGTCGAGAATTAATGAGTAAAGAGAGTTGTGAAATGAATAAATTTAACCAAGAGTGTTAAATGTGTTACGACATGGGTTATGATTGTAGGCAGAAGCCTGTATTTGTTTAAATAATTCCAGGGAAAGTAGATGCTCGGCAAATATGCTAGCCATTGTACAATGTGAGCAGAGCGACGAGTCAATGTGTTTTTTTTAATAATCATGTAGAGTCATGGATGACATGAAATAACACCAGTTATTGTCCACAAAGGTTAAATAGTATCATGGCCAGACATTTATCGTCTGAGGTTAGAGATTGCCGTCAAATTCACAATATTTATATTTTGCTACTCGCAGCGGGGTAAATTTTTATGGAGACTCCGATTATATTTTGCGCATTCCATCCTTATTAATTTCCAGTAGGCCGCGATGGTGGGATCTAGTTTTGCTTATTTTATTTCTTTCTGAGTGTACTTTATTACCGTTTATTTGTAGGACGTGAGCGTATGTGAATTATTTATATTTGATTTGATGTAAATAGATAGGTGTAGATAGGCTAGTTTTGTTTTCTGTATTTTCTTTGTCGGAGCAGTGTTTCTCCATTTAACAGATTTAATGATGTAAATAAGATTTCAGATGTTAGGTTAATGGATCGTCCATTAGGTCACAGTCGAAACGATAGTAGTGGTATGCTCATACCAGGCATTTAAGTAATTACCAAACCTTTTTTTTAAATCCACTACATTTTATTTAGAAATGAAGCGATCTTTAATAAACCAATTGTATAAAACTGCCGCAATGAATGAGGTAAACAAGATGGCATCTGCCTCCATCTAGTGGTGGTACCACAAATAATGAGTTGATAATGAAATGCAGTTAGCGGCAAATTCAATAGAAATTTTAATGTACAAGGATCGCTGTCATTTGAAATGTTAACATCAGGCACTTGGCCTAATCTTTTGGATTATTTTTAAGCAGTCCAGTCTATCACAGACATGCAAGTGAAGTTTAAAAATTAGATGAGTGGTTATAACACTCAGATTGAAGTTTCAATAATTTATTTGTTTAATCATGAGGTGTTTGAATAAGACAATGGTTATGTAGGAAATGAAGGGTGATGTTCATGGTTGTTTTCTTCGAATTATTCCTTATGTGATACACTTGGTTAGTGCAGTCCATGTTTATTTTAAAGTGGGGTGTTTTCCCAAATGAGCCACAAGTGATAAATATTTTGATAACTCCTATGAGTCAGTGGACTGATGACGTAACTAATTATTTTCTTATGATTCAACGACTTTTAATTTAGTTTGGAGAGATATTTTCTACGTAACATAATTCTGTATTTCAAGAAGGTGGTCTTTCTGACCAGAGTTTTAATTGATTCACGTTATCAACTTGAAGACAGTGTCAACATAGTCTGGAATATATTTTAATTAAGGTGATTGACCTTCAGTCAGTTATTAGGCAGATAATGGTGTTTTGTAAGGCAGATCCTCAATCTTTAATTTTCTTAGTCTCATTTATTTCATTTGTTTACATTTTTCCACTAGTTCAGTTTACGTTCATTTTTTTTGGCACTCTGCATTTTTTTTTTCAATAAATCAGTCTTTTATTTAAATTTTAATTCAGTCTTTGGGTACCGTCATTTTTTTAGTTAGTTTACCCCCATCTTTTCATTTCCTCACTCCTTGATTCGACGGGTGGCCTCTCTTCGGGGATAGCGGACGGTCACGACTGAGGAAGAAGAGTCTACATGCAGCGGTGAGTATCATTTACATGTCATTTATTACAGGAGCAGCCGGCGCACAGAAGAAGGAAGAGTTCACCGCAGTTGTTGCCTTGAAAAGGGCACAATATAAGTCTCTGGTAGGAACCCAACTACAGTATGGTTCCAGTGTATGGGACACTTAACATGCTTACTTTATTCAAGAACTGGAAAAACCCCAAAGATAAGCAGCTCGATTTGTTCTGGGTGATTTCCGACAAACATACATACATAGATTCATGCATACATACATCCATTATACTCCGTTATGCCTTTCAGCGTTCAGTCTGCAAGCCTCTATGAATTTACGAAACGTCGTCACAATCCTCTATTTGCAACTAGTGCTGTAGCTTCATTTAGTTCTATACCGCTTATCTTTAAATTGTTAGAAACTGAGTCCAACCATCGTGTTCTTGGTCAACCTCTACTTCTCATACCCACCATAAGAGAAACCATTATTCTTCCAGGTAACCTATCCTCCTCCATTCGCCCCACATGACCACGCCACCGAAGCCGGTTTATGCGTACAGCTTCATCCATCGAGTTCATTCTTAACTAAGCCCTTATCTCCTCATTCCGAGTACCCTCCTGCCATTGTTCCCACCTGTTTGTTCACCAATGATTCTCGCTACTTTCATGTCTGTTACTTGTAACTTATGAATAAGATATCCTGAGTCCACCCAGCTTTCCCTCCCGTAAAGCAAAGTTGGTCTGTAAACAGACCGATGTAAAGATAGTTTTGTCCGGGAGCTGACTTCCTTCCTACAGAATACTGGTGACCGCAACTGCAAGCTCACTTCGTAAGCTTTACAACACCTTGATTCCAACTCATTATATTACCACCCTGGGGGAAAACACAACCTAAATACATGAAATTATCTACCTCTTTAAGCTTTGTATCACCAATCTGACAATCAATTCTGTTGAATTTCATACCTACTGACACGAATTTAGTCTTCGAAAGGCTAATTTTCTTACCATACTCATTGCACCTATTTTCAAGTTCCGATAAATTAGACTACAGGCTCTAGTCACTATCTGCCAATAAGACCAAGTCGTCAGCATAGACCAGACAGCTTACTATATTTCCACCTAAGTGAATCCCTCCCTGCCATTTAACGCCTTTAGCAGATCACCCATGTAAATACGAACAGCAACGGTGAAGGATTACAGCCTTGTCTAACCCCTGTAAGTACCTTGAACCAATAACTCATTCTACCATCAATTCTCACTGCAGCCCAATTGTCAACATACATGTCTTTGATTGATTTTAAAAATCTACCTTTTATTCCATAGTCCCCCAGTATAGCGAACTTCTTTTCCCTCGGTATCCTGTCATATGCTTTCTCCAGATCTACGAAACATGAACACAACTGTCTATTCCTGTCGTTGCCTTTTTCAATATTACCTGACGCATACTGAAAATCTGACTCTGAGAGCCTTTCTGTGATCTGAAACCATACTGATTTTCATCCAACTTCTTCTGAACCACTGTTCGCAAACTGCATTCCAAGATGCCAGTGAATACTTTGCCTGGTATACTAATCAATTAAATTCCTCGATAGTTGTTGCAATCCTTCCTGTTCCCTTGCTTATAGGTACGTGCAATTACTGCTTTTGTCCAATCTGAAGGTACCTTAACAACATTGTGTGCTAATCTTACTACTCTATGAAGCCATTTCATCCCTGCCTTCCTACTATCTTTCACCATTTCAGGTCTAGTTTCATCTATTCCTGCTGCTTTATGACAATGGAGTTTATTTACCATCCTTTCCATTTCCTCAAGTGTAATTTCACCAACATCATTTTCCTCCTCCCCATGAACTTGGCTGTTTGCAACACCACCAGGAAGATTTCCTTTTACGTTGAGAAGTTTTTCAAAATATTCCCTCCACCTCTGCAGTGATTCCCTGGGATCTAGTATGAGTTAACCTGAATTATCCAAAACACTTCATTTCCTTTTTTTTCCCTCGCTTCATAAGATTCTTTATTACTGCCCATAAAAGGTTTGCCTGCTGCTTGACCTAGACTTTCCTGGTTATTACCAAAATGTTTCCGAGTCTTCGTTTTATATTCAACAACTACTATAATCTATTATAGACTGAGTAAGAGCTATGTATCTGTAAACAGGTTATTAAACCTCTTATTTTAATGAACACGACGTCCCCGCATATTTGCGGCTCAACAACGCACCTTGAATAACCGTTGGACATGGTGCTGGCATTTAACATTGGATATCTGAGGCTGACACCAGTATGCCAATGATTCTCCATAAACCCTAAAAATTGTATCCAGTTTCAACCTCAGCAAACGGAACTTATATGTGGTAATCATGAGGCCAGTGTAAAACCCTTCAACTCCATAACTGTACCATATGTATATATCTTAATATTATTTCTTAGAATAGTGGCACTCAGTAACATACTTTTCAGCAGTGATATAGACTGAGTATAAGGTATGTGTCCGTGAACTGGTTGCTGAACCTCTTATTCTAAGGAACACGACACCCCGTAATATTTTCGGCACAACAATGCACTTCAAGGATCTGATAAACCGTTGGACATAATAGTGGCATTTAACACAGATAACTTGACATCTGAATATCAGTGATTCTTGATTAACTCTAAGAACTGTATCCGATTCCAGCCTCAGTAAATGTAATATTTGAAAATAACCCCCTTAACCCCAAAACTCTACCATATGTACATATCTTAACATTAAGTAATTTTAGAATAGTGGTATCATGTTTATTTAATGGCATTCGTGTTTAATTTTCATTTTAGTAGTATTTATTCTGTACAGTCGCTATTACTCTAGCAGCTGAAGATGACCTATTTACGGGTCGAAACCGGTACTGTTTTTATGTAAATAATATTGACACTATGTAAAATAAAGTATTGATTAGGTGGAAAACTCATCCTTCATACTTGTACTTATTCAACAACAATTTGTTCCGATCTGTTTCATTCATCTACGTACAATTCCCTGTCTGCCTCGGCTCTTGTTTGGAGCCATTTCTGATAAACCATCTTTTTACGTTTATAAGCCGCTCTCACTTCATCACTCCACCAAGATGTTCGCCTTTCCCATCTTTACACACCGTTGTTCATAAGCATTCCCTTGCTGTTTTACTACAGCATCCCTGTATGCAACCCATTCTCTTTCTTATTCTGAACTTGCTTACTATAGACTGTTCGAAACTTCTCACCAATCATATCCATGTACTTCTGTCTAATTTCCTCGTTCTAGAGATTTTCTACCCTTATTCGTTTGCAGACAAACTATACTTTCTCTATCCTATGCCCGAGATACATAATTCACTACGGGTCAGATATTGGTCTGTACCATCGAAAAATCCACGGAAAACCCGTACATTCCTAACAGAATTCGTGAATTCGAAGTCGGTTAAGATATAGCCTAATATGGATCTGGTAACCCTAGACTCCCATGAGCAGCGGTGAATAGCCTTATGCCTGAAGAATGTATTCGTAACTGTTAAACCCATAATAGCACATCAGTGCAGCAAACGCTTCCCATTCCCAGTAGCTTCCATATCTTCCCCCACATTTACCAATCACCCTTTTGTATCCTTCAGTTCTATTTCCAACTCTAGCATTGAAATCGCCCATTAGAACTATCCTATCATTGCTGTTGACCCTGACTACGATGTCACTCAATGCTTCATAAAACTTGTCAATTCCTTCCTCATCTGCACCCTCACATGGTGAATACACTGAGAAATTTCTCGTCCTAATTCCTTCAACTGCCAAATCAACCCACATCATTCGCTCATTTTCGTGCCTAACAGAAACTCTGTTGCGTGCAATGGCATTCCTGATAAACAAATACACTTGATAATCTCCTGTCTCTTCTCCGTTATCTCCCCTTACCCGAATATCACTTACTCCTAGTACACCCGGATGCATCCTATTTGCTGACTAAACCAATTCTACTTTCTTTCTTCCATAATCCCTGTACGGGCTGGTACACCTCTACGCCACACATTTAAATTTTACGCCTTAAAGCACTCCTCTACAGGAGAAAATCTGAACTTTAACAACTGTATCAACTCACCATAACAAAAATACCCGATCCTGTAGCACCATGTGTTTATCCCTTCCTGTACACAGAACAGCAATCTACACGAAATCATTCACCGTTACCGCAGTCCGACAATGGAATCTCTTACCAGTGGATGTCAGAAGCATGTCCAGCAGCTTAGCTTTTAAACATGCCTGTGTCGAAATACTAGGTAAACATGCATGAATCATCAAATTATGACCTGAAAACACCTACTCCTACCGCCTCTTCATCATCATTTCCCTCTTCCTTTCACAGATATTCTTCTTCTTCCCCTTCTTCTACTTCTTACTAATCCTTCTCTTCACCTCTCAACTGAAGACAATATTTCGGTGTACTGTAGAAATGTATATATTTTCTAAGTAGTTGTTATAGTACTCATTATTCATAATGATATTCTTAGTACTCATTATTCATAATTATATTCTGCACTTTACGTACGATTTATATTATATAGATGATATGATCTTTTTTTAAAGTGTGGTTACTTTTGTTAATGGTATTACTGTTACTATTGTCCATATTATCATATTATTGTCATCAGAATTTATTATTAAGTGTTCTAGGTTAAGACTGGTTAAGTGTAAGAAAGGGAGTACATCCCTAACTTTGCCAGGATAAATAAAACGTATTACTTACTTACTTACTTAACTCATAATTTTCTCAGAAGTTGTCACTACCGTAAATTACGAAGTTGCCAATACTGTGTGGATTTCAACTTGTTTTGTTTTCCATTGATCAAGAAGTGTGGACATTCTCTTATAGATGTCTCTACTAAAAAAACTATGACCATGGACCCTGGTTCGAAGTGGAAGAACTTTATTTGAAGAAATTTTGTATTCATAAGTTTGTCCTTTACTAAATTTCGTTCTTTCATTTGTGGGTTGGCAATATAAATTTTTTCCGCCAGTTATGAACTTAGCCAATCCAGGATTTCTGTAATTAATTTTTGACCAATCGTGTCTTTCTTCTTCGATTTGGATGTGTAATTGTAAGCTATCCAATAAACGACTGTGGGTTTGTCTAAATTATTCTTGAAATGTCTCGAATCTTCCCCGATAGTAAAAAAACTGCTGATTTTCCTGACTCTCCGCCACTCGAACAACATCTAGCCTAGTGTGTGGAAGTGTAGCAGGAGGCAGGAAGCGCCTCTTTCATCCGGCAGCAGCTCTTCAACAAGGTAATGGCCACTTAACCATCTTTATTTCTTGCTAGCTCAGCAGTTTAAACCGCGGGGAAGGTCCGAAACCTTTATTATGTAACCTATCTTGAAAACATGTAATTTGCCGTCGCTTTTCTACAACTTCACATATCTTCAACTGTAAATCGGGGATAGAGAGTGCTTTACCCTCTCGAGCTCCCCTTCATTTTTGCCTTGAGGTGATTACGTTTTAGTAACTTTTTCTTCCTTAACGTATTTAATTTTCTTATACGAGTCACCTCCATAGTTTGGGAATAGCCCCTGGTTCATCGGCCTAGTGCCTCTTAGGTTTTAAAAGATTTCATGTAGGAGTGCAAGTACTCGGCTCCATTCTACTTGGTGTTGCGGGCCATTAACTTAACCTATTATTTTTCTACTAAGGCCCATTAGGTTGGGTACAAGATACCCCTGTTTCTTTGTAAGAGTGCCTTGAGGGCAGGTAATAGTAAAGTCCGTTGTAGCCTTTGATAGGCATGAAATATTGAGAGCGGGGCAGCTCTTTCTTGTATTTGGATATGTGCCTCTAGGAGGCCTGACAGTGCTAGGTGGGAGCAAGTGCTCCATGTAATGAAGGGATTTCTGCCCATTGGTAATATGTGGTTGTGATCTGAGTGCTCAGAAATTGTAAAAATTAGGGCTTGTGGCTCAGATTGTTAAAATATCTCTAAATCTTGGCTTTCCTGGTATTGTACCTGATTTGACTTTGTGTTACTTGTTTAAATCTGAAGTTTTATGTGAAAATTGTTTTGCTAATTTTGAAAATATAACCTTTAATGCAATTTTAATCAATATCTCAGCTTTGTAGTAAGACCCATTCTAGCCCGCACCTTCTTTCACCTCTGCATTCCACGGGAAACCCCGTAACAATCCCCATTAATATTTATAGCTCTCCATCGATTTCCATTTCGTTCGCCAAGTTGTTTCCACGGAGTCCATCGCCTGTCACTTGGGAGTGGAACTCCGTTACTCCCATAAGTCCGAGCTTGCTTAAAATGTTTTGAGCTCGGTAAATTCATGAAGCAGGATGCTACTCTACCTACACATGGTCCAAGTGGGGATTCCTCCTCTAACGGGTTATGGACCACGGTGGATTGTATAGTTCTAGCCGCCTGAGCACAAGGTGGGCCATGACTCAGAGTATGTCTGAGATGCCCACTCCTATTCCAAAGCAACTGGTATCACGACTATCAGGACCACTTACTAGGCCACTCAGCCGTTGCCCATGGTTCACGAACTAGGACGTGACTACAGTAACCCACACCATGAACAAAAGTGTAGCGTTACAAAAATTTTGCGAAGTTTGAGCTGGAGAATACTTGGTAGAGAAGAGGCGAGCTGCTCGACTAAGCAGTATGTTCCGAGCTGTAAGTGGAGAAATGGCGTGGAATGACATTAGTAGACGAACAAATTTGAGTGGTGTCTTGGAAAGTAAGAAAGATCACAATATGAAATATGAAGACAAAGTTGAAATTCAAGAGGACCATTGGTTAAAATAACCGTTTATAGGGATTGGAATAACTTACCAAGGGAGATGTTCAATGAATTTCCAGTTTCTTTGCAATCATTTAAGGAAAACGTAGGAAAACAACATATATGGAATCTGCCACCTGCGCGGCTGCCCTAAATGCAGATCAGTAGTTATTGATTGATTGATTGATTGATTGATTGATTGATTGATTGATTGATTGATTGATTGATTGATTGATTGATTGATTGATTGATTGATCGAACTGGCAGGGGTCGGTTACTTAGCAAGAAGAAGGGTCATGGGTTGGAGGGGCGGAAGGAAACGAAAATCTGGAGAGGACTTCATAGGAATCTTTTAGTTTTGTGTTTGAAGGATGTGAAGGGTGTAAATATGTCAATACCGGGTAGTCAGTTACCAAGAGTTGGGAGACAGAGGAAAATAGAGTGTTGTTTTACGGTTAGGCACAGACGGAGCCCATGATCAACATGCCGTTTGGGTTTTTGGTGTATGTGTGTGGGGGGGGGGGAGGGATCGTGTATAGGGAAGTATGTTGTAAGAGTATTACATTATGTATAGCCTTTTATTATTTTACGTAGGTAACATAGATCAGAGAACTGTAAGCGGCTTCACAGGTCAAGTATACCCAGGTAATTCAAGACGTTAGGTTTAGTTGTGTTCTTAAAAACATGACTGGGAATCTTGAAAAAGTTAAAAATGCTATTTAATTGAGATATGTTTGTGATAGCAGATGATGACGAAATAGTGGAACAATAGTCAATAATTGGGATAAAATAGGTGACGAATTATACTTTTTGCGTTAATATAATTAATTTCATAGAGCCTATGAAGAATGCCTAGCTACTTATAGCTTGGGATTTAATCGACTCGATATGAGCAGAGAAGGACAGTTTACAGTCGATTATAAAACCTAGGTCTCTTACCTGAAAAGCCGATTGCAGCGTATTTCCTTGGGTCGTGTAAGAAATGTTTATTCCTAATTTAGCAATGAAAAAGTTGTTGTGTTACACTTCTGAACTTTGGGAGAAAGATTCCATTTCTAAAAAAGTCACTGCACGAATTGAGAACCGTATGCAATTCGTGACAATCATCAGCTGTAGACACTTGTCTTAAGTTTTTCAGGTCTTCTGCGAACACGAGGAGAGAACACCGACTGTTTTGGGCACAAAAAGTTATGTCTTCGACACAGAGAACACAGAGTAAGGGTCGAAGAATATTGCACTGAGATGCTTCTGATAACACAAATAACCATAATGACGCAGATTCAATGATTCTTTGTTTTCTGCCGGAGAGGAAACTAGTTTTCAGTGACAAGTTGGAGCCATGGATACTAAATCTTTTAGCGAGCTTATGAAGAAGTTCGTGATCCACTGAGTCGAAGGATTTGGCCATATCTACATAGATAATATCTAAATGTTTATTTTATATTACTGATGTGGTGATTGAGAACTGTGAGGTTAATGAGGCATGATTTTCAGGGAGTGAAACCGTGTTTTCCTTCAAAGGGGTACGGTTGTGTGAAAAGGAGAATCGACGGTCGATTATTTTTTCAAGGCCGGAGGATAGTATTCGGACTATATATATTGGGCGGTATAATGAAATATCATATTTGTTGTCAGACTTGAAAATAAGTGTGATATCAGGTTGTTTACAACTGTCGGGGAATGTACCAGAAGCCATATACGAGTTTAAAATTATAAATAACTTCGGACAGAGAGATGCAGAGGTATTTTTGTGGAATATAAGGAAAATGCCCTTGGGCCCGGTGGACCAGTTTGTTGGAAGGCTATTGAGAATAGTTTGAACTTTGTTATGATTCGTTGAAATTTGTGACAGTAATCCACTGAAAATAATTTTTGGCCTTCTGTGAATGGTAAATTACTTTCTTATATATTTATGTACTGGACAAGAATAAAATACTGAACCCTTTAGGTCCATATTGAGGGATACCTACCTTCCTTACCTATCAGCAAAGTTCATGAGATCTGTCTCTTGGGTCGTTTCGGGTTCTTCGTCACTTGCTGAGGTAAAGGTAGGGTTCATTAATTCTAATCTATCTACTGGAATGAAAGGTCTATTTAAAGGATTCCTATTTATTCAGGAAAATTCTGAAGTAATTTACTATGTCAACGGTGTCATAGTCAATTGTGTCCACTGGACACCACAATCATTTTTACATAAATGTCAGAACACTGGTGTGAGACTCTAACATAACTGCCTGATGGGCATTCTTACTAGAAACCATTGTCTCAATTATTAATCATTTAAGAAAGGAAAGTCTGGAAATCCTTAAATTCGGCTTCCATGTGAGATCACATGTACCATCATAGTGATTCGTTATGGTCCAGCCCTCGTAACACGAACTCTGGACTCTGAGTATAATTAAGGCCGTCCAATCGGTGTGTGCCACACAGTGGTTCTACGGCATGGACCCTTAATTGAATCGATGTGACCTGCGTCTATGTCATGGACCGACCTCTAATCTTTTAAGTTACTTTAAAGTCATTGTGGATGATGACCGCAAGGAAATGATGCTACAATGGCATATGGCCCTAATCTAAGTCACTGAGGTTGATGACCCCCTGACCATCCAAGTTTCTAGGCTGAAGGCTAAACACAATTAAGTTACATCGGTTGATGACCAAAGTTTCCACTTTACTATCCCCAGCACATTCATTGCTCAATCAATCAAAGTTCAATAATTACAACAATAGCAATGCTCACAAACTTTGTGGCAGTAAAATCCATTTCCTTCGGATATGTCCCTTTAATCTTTACTTTATTTTTAATATTCCCCAGACAACAAACTAAAATGTCCAGAATGCATCTCCAAGTTATTCGCTTGATTAAAGTTATTTCAAAATGCGGTTTCACTGAATTTAATAATTTAATAAATTTAAATGATTTATCGAAATGTTAAAGAACAGTAAATTTTATCTCCGCGGACTCTGGTTTCTTCACAACTTTCTAGGCAGCTGTGATGTGAATTCAATATTGCGATGTTTATCTGGCTGGAAAAGAATTTGTTACATCATTCATGTCCAGCTATATATCTCGTATCGTGATATCACACTTTAAAATCTAATCTAATCCTAACCGTTATTAACACTTGGATATCCTAATAATCTACGTACAAACCAAACAACTCGCCATATAATTACGATGTCATATCTCGTCATCACTGAATTTTGCACACCCCTCGCAGACAAACCGATCAATCACGACCATCGCTCTATATTTTGGACAACCCTGAAATTGGGTTACTCTGTTCCTTATACTCAAAGTTCATGGTTTCCAATGTTCATTACGTCCCCAATTACTGTATTTCACAATACTTAGATCATTACCGGCTATGAATTCTCAACTAAATCCAGCATTTTAACATATCACCTGGCCGAGAATACAGTACAATCTCAACTCCACTCCTATTCCCGTTATTATCCCCGCTGTCCGCCTAGGTCTCTCACCCCATGCTCGCTTGGCAGTTACATAAACCACCCGGTTCGTTCTACCTGACTGACTTCTCAAAATGCTCCCTTTAAACTCTGCCGACATGATTAAACAAATACGATATTCTAACCAACAAAATGCACAGATATGCTTCCAGATGCCCACACTAATTGTACGCGTCGCCAATTATACCGCTATGGATTTCTATGAATTTCTTTCCATTCTCAACATTATAAAATATTCCTCGGGTTATCATATCCCGGCTTCAATGACAGGACTCTAACCTGATTCGCACATCTCATCTCAACTCATATAAAACACTCCTCAGGCTCTGTATCCCGGCTTCAATGACAGGTCCAACCTGATTCACAAAACTGACCTCTATTTCCCAGCTCCACAATTATCATCGACCAAGAACTGGAATAAAATCCCCACTAGAAATACCGACGTATAATATCGCACAATGCATTACTCATGAATAACTTCGCATAAATGATATCGTATTTAATAACATGATTTTTACGAGAAATGACTGAAACATTCTACTAGATCTTTTATTGTCAGTCAGACACAGTTTAAAATGGGCATTAAATAAAAACGTTTCTCTCCGTGACCAAATTCATCACCCTAGGTTCTTATCCGACAGCGCGCTTCCACTCGATTGAAAATGAGTAACCATGGATTATTATTATTAACGTCAAATTGCAGACAGAAGAATATTACGTCGAATGAACATCTTACTTTGACATCACAAAATATAGGCAGTACACTCACACGGATGACGATCTACATTGGACGTGATATCACTTCAGAACCCTTATCAATAACTTTATACAACATTATATGGCACTCGCAAGACTTCAAAAATTTATCCAAGTGGAAAATAAAACAAATGACTCTTTTAGTCGTACTCTCACATTTACAAAACTTAGTAGGGCGACCACTGCGTCGTATATCCCCATGCAAATACACTTTTAGAAATCACGAGATGAGATATAAGAGGTAGTAAGATGGAAAGTCACATTACCTTATGTAGTCACACCATTGTTCGTCATAGGGCTCACCTGCGACCCTGGCATTTTATTTAGCCATTTTTACATTCATGGCTGTACATATCATTGTGTTTCTTCAGGTTTCCTGGAATAAAGCATAAAAAAAAGAAAATACCCTTCACTTGTTTGCTGGGCGCACACGATGGACTATGATTATTTCGGCACACGAATTACTTAATCACATTAGAATATTTCAGTACTTTGACCGTCCTATCTGATACACTTATTTCTCTCAAGAAAACTATCTCCCCATGGAGTCAAGACTTAGCCACACTGGCTAAAATCTGCAGTCGAACTCAGTCTACTTTCGTTGATTTGATTTCGCAGAGCAGCTCAACAATTTCGTCCGCTTTGTATCACAAATGCCGGAGAAGGAAGCTTCGTCATGGCGTCCCTTCATATTTATAGCAGTTACCCCCTCTCTTCGGATCTCTCCCTTTGCCGCCAAGAAAATTTCTTATAAATTTTCTGACTTACCTAAACTGTAATTTCAAGAGTTTTGAAAGTGACTACATGCTTGCTACATTTCTGGCGGTAGTGTTCATGGACATTCAAAATTTTTACGGGTTCGATTTGTGAGATGATTGACCCCCTTTGATAGGCACTATATTTTTTTGACTTGGCGTGGTCACGCCGTGTACACGCGCTTTGAAATAGTTCATAAAAATTACTTGAGATTCTTCCGCCGTCGACACGTGTGGTTGACGTCACGTACCCCAGAGCGTGGGACCGAAGGTAATCACCCCCTCGTCACGTGTCAAATCCATGCTATCAAGAATCCAGCTTTTAATTTAATTGTTATATAATGCATAATGTTCTTAGGGCACAAAGGTCATGGGTTCATATTTCCCCCAAGACACGAATTCCTTTCGCGCAGTGACAAGGAATTTCCTTTAAATACTCCAGATGGCGAAATTTCTAATTTTGACGTCTGATGAAACATGACCTTTGAATGTAAATTCCTTTCTTCTCTCTTATGCAGTTGGTCATCTTCTGGTGTACGGATACTGGTTGATGCCTTCAGCTTCCTGGTAGTTCTTGGTTGCTTGGAGAGTTCGGGGTTGCGGGGTAGATCTCCAGTGAATGGTAGTTGACTTATTGGAAGTTAGGTGGTTTGTCCTTCCAACTTCTCGACGAACTTGCATTCACATCAAAATGCGAAGTTTCTGGGTTCAAATCCCTGTCCTGGTGGTAGGTCTTTCGGATAGCTCCAGTATGGGACATGTCTTGAGCTCCTACACAGTCAGTGTTGACTTCCCTTCGTTGGATGCTGTCCTTCCATTTGTCCTGTCCGGTACCTGACCTCAGCTCTCTCAAATACTGGTCCCCTTCTCTCCTTCTCTCTTCAGGCCCGTGCCAACGGTCAGAACGTCTGGAATTTTCGTAACCGTCCCCTCTTCTGTTGCCTTCATTCCCGCGTGGGTTCCTTCGTCTTAGATCTGAGTTCCCCTGGTATCGACCCTGGTTTCTTCTCCATTGTTCTCGGCGTCTGTCCCACTCTTCGTGATGGTATCTGGGCTGTTCCCAGTTCTTCCTGCCTTGGTATGGCCTGGTGTCGAACCGCCGCCCCTCATTCTCATATCTCGGTGCTCGTGAAACTTCCCTATCTGGCGCGCTCTCCTGGCTGTGATTTACGACATTCACCTGGGGCTCTGAATGCCTGACTATTCGCGGGGCTGATTGATGCGAATGGGTCTGGTCCAGCTGTCGCAATATCAATTCTGCCTGCATCGGGGTTTCGACCTTCGCAGCAATTAATATTCTCTGGATATCCGGTGGGAACTGTTTCTGGATAGCCTGAACCAGTTCTTGCTGACTTGGGGCTGAGTCCAGTTCCTTGAACTTAACTAATTGTTCGGTAAAGTAAAGCGAAAATTTCGGCGGTCCTGCTGTGTTATACCGGCGACTATATAACTCTAGCCTTAGGTTCTGCTGAATCTCAGAATTCCAAAATTTGCCCAAAAATGCGGTCTGAAATTCCTCGAACGTGTCAAAGCTATATCGGAAACCTTTGAACCACAGCGACGCAACTCCGTCTAGGTACCGTTCCACAGTCCTTAGTTGCCTCTCTTCAGGTATCCTATTATCGCGAATATACTCTCTAAGTTCTCTAAGAAAACCCTTTGGCGTCTGGGTACCACTGCCATCGAATTTCTTAGGCTGATCTTCCTTAAGACGAATCATGTTTATAACATTAGTGACGTTTTGCCCCTGAGAATGGGTAGAATTGTCAAAGTGTCCGTTCCCTGCAGGATGTATGGGACTACTAGCGTTGCTAGGGCAACTGAACGACATATCTGAGGCGCGGCGAGATTTACTAACCACTTCCTCTATCTTGGCCTGGACTCCTACGATATTGTTCACTAACCCATCCAGTTCCAATTTCCGGGCACTAACTTCCCCCTTAAGAGCCTCATGAACAGATGTCAACTCATCGCTCAGTGTTATGACCTTATCTTGGGTATCTTTAAGTTGTTTCGATAGGTCTACCCTTGTATCGCCTAAATCCTTTCCTAGTTCCTCAATATCTGCTTGTACCTCCTCAATACTCCTAGCCGTTTCTTCCTGAGTTGTACCTAATTTTCTCATATCCTCTTTATTCATCTGGATTAATTTACAGTCAATGGCCTCAATACGCTGGTCTACAGTTGCCTTGACGTCTTCGGCTACCTGGTCTACTTTGTCATTTACGACGGCTATCTCTTTACACAACATTTCCTTATGTTCATTCATTGCTGTGAAGACCTTTGACTTATCGTCTTCACGCATGATGTTGAACTTCTCTACCTCTGTCTTCAGATCGGCCTTAAGCCCAGCTTGATCTGACATCAACTGCTGATGTAGTTCCCTACATTCGTTGACGTGCCTATCGAGGTCTCCTCTAATTATGTCCTGATTTTCACTGAGAACACGATGTAGCTCGCGAGTTTCCTTGAACTGCTGATTTATTTCATGTTTAATGTCAACCTGTGCTTTAGTGTTCTGCTCCACCTTCACATTTAAGTCACCAATGTCCTTCCTAATATCCCCACTAGCTTCTTTACAACTATCCTGCGTGTCCTGTACGACCTCCTTCATACCTTTTAATTCTACATCTGCACTATCTAATTTATTGTCCACTGTTTCCAACCTTACACTCATAGATTTAATACTCTCACTTAAGTCCTTCCTATCGGCTTCCGCAACCTTCCTATCGGCCTCCATTTTCTCCATAAAGTCCTTCATCATTTGGACCACCTGCCCTTGGGCCAATTCTCCCTCCTGCATAAACATACTGTATTTAACAGAAAACGATAGGTCATCGGTGAGCCCGAGACTTCAACGGCGTATAATAAGACTACAACGATAAACATCACAACATCCTCCTATCTAACACATCACACTGTTAATGCAATATTCTCTAAAATTTTATTTAATGAAATGTGAAATTCAATGTTCACTCGATCAAAGTGATCAGCCAAAACACTCAAACCAGTATTCAAAAATTTGGGAAATTACTCTAACACACTTAAATTATACCTTTCATTCAGTAGATAAATTATTCTTATAGTGGTATCTCCTAGCCTTACTCATCGGGCGTTTATCTATTTCTTCGAGTTCACTCTCAACTCTGGCGCACGATTTTATCATCCATAATGTGGCATAGCCTCAACATTATTTCTCTTTTCCTCTAGTACACGATTTTTCCAAAATATCGTTATCGTTATCGTGACTTAGGTTCCCTCATCGTTATCGTGACTAATGCCCCACGTTGGGCGCCATTTTAATGAACCCTTTAGGTCCATATTGAGGGATACCTACCTTCCTTACCTATCAGCAAAGTTCATGAGATCTGTCTCTTGGGTCGTTTCGGGTTCTTCGTCACTTGCTGAGGTAAAGGTAGGGTTCATTAATTCTAATCTATCTACTGGAATGAAAGGTCTATTTAAAGGATTCCTATTTATTCAGGAAAATTCTGAAGTAATT
The DNA here is from genome assembly GCF_040414725.1 of Anabrus simplex. Taxonomy (NCBI): domain Eukaryota; kingdom Metazoa; phylum Arthropoda; class Insecta; order Orthoptera; family Tettigoniidae; genus Anabrus; species Anabrus simplex. The sequence goes on along the minus strand of NC_090266.1, from coordinate 39,546,897 downwards.
TACTATGTCAACGGTGTCATAGTCAATTGTGTCCACTGGACACCACAATCATTTTTACATAAATGTCAGAACACTGGTGTGAGACTCTAACATAACTGCCTGATGGGCATTCTTACTAGAAACCATTGTCTCAATTATTAATCATTTAAGAAAGGAAAGTCTGGAAATCCTTAAATTCGGCTTCCATGTGAGATCACATGTACCATCATAGTGATTCGTTATGGTCCAGCCCTCGTAACACGAACTCTGGACTCTGAGTATAATTAAGGCCGTCCAATCGGTGTGTGCCACACAGTGGTTCTACGGCATGGACCCTTAATTGAATCGATGTGACCTGCGTCTATGTCATGGACCGACCTCTAATCTTTTAAGTTACTTTAAAGTCATTGTGGATGATGACCGCAAGGAAATGATGCTACAATGGCATATGGCCCTAATCTAAGTCACTGAGGTTGATGACCCCCTGACCATCCAAGTTTCTAGGCTGAAGGCTAAACACAATTAAGTTACATCGGTTGATGACCAAAGTTTCCACTTTACTATCCCCAGCACATTCATTGCTCAATCAATCAAAGTTCAATAATTACAACAATAGCAATGCTCACAAACTTTGTGGCAGTAAAATCCATTTCCTTCGGATATGTCCCTTTAATCTTTACTTTATTTTTAATATTCCCCAGACAACAAACTAAAATGTCCAGAATGCATCTCCAAGTTATTCGCTTGATTAAAGTTATTTCAAAATGCGGTTTCACTGAATTTAATAATTTAATAAATTTAAATGATTTATCGAAATGTTAAAGAACAGTAAATTTTATCTCCGCGGACTCTGGTTTCTTCACAACTTTCTAGGCAGCTGTGATGTGAATTCAATATTGCGATGTTTATCTGGCTGGAAAAGAATTTGTTACATCATTCATGTCCAGCTATATATCTCGTATCGTGATATCACACTTTAAAATCTAATCTAATCCTAACCGTTATTAACACTTGGATATCCTAATAATCTACGTACAAACCAAACAACTCGCCATATAATTACGATGTCATATCTCGTCATCACTGAATTTTGCACACCCCTCGCAGACAAACCGATCAATCACGACCATCGCTCTATATTTTGGACAACCCTGAAATTGGGTTACTCTGTTCCTTATACTCAAAGTTCATGGTTTCCAATGTTCATTACGTCCCCAATTACTGTATTTCACAATACTTAGATCATTACCGGCTATGAATTCTCAACTAAATCCAGCATTTTAACATATCACCTGGCCGAGAATACAGTACAATCTCAACTCCACTCCTATTCCCGTTATTATCCCCGCTGTCCGCCTAGGTCTCTCACCCCATGCTCGCTTGGCAGTTACATAAACCACCCGGTTCGTTCTACCTGACTGACTTCTCAAAATGCTCCCTTTAAACTCTGCCGACATGATTAAACAAATACGATATTCTAACCAACAAAATGCACAGATATGCTTCCAGATGCCCACACTAATTATACGCGTCGCCAATTATACCGCTATGGATTTCTATGAATTTCTTTCCATTCTCAACATTATAAAATATTCCTCGGGTTATCATATCCCGGCTTCAATGACAGGACTCTAACCTGATTCGCACATCTCATCTCAACTCATATAAAACACTCCTCGGGCTCTGTATCCCGGCTTCAATGACAGGTCCAACCTGATTCACAAAACTGACCTCTATTTCCCAGCTCCACAATTATCATCGACCAAGAACTGGAATAAAATCCCCACTAGAAATACCGACGTATAATATCGCACAATGCATTACTCATGAATAACTTCGCATAAATGATATCGTATTTAATAACTTGATTTTTACGAGAAATGACTGAAACATTCTACTAGATCTTTTATTGTCAGTCAGACACAGTTTAAAATGGGCATTAAATAAAAACGTTTCTCTCCGTGACCAAATTCATCACCCTAGGTTCTTATCCGACAGCGCGCTTCCACTCGATTGAAAATGAGTAACCATGGATTATTATTATTAACGTCAAATTGCAGACAGAAGAATATTACGTCGAATGAACATCTTACTTTGACATCACAAAATATAGGCAGTACACTCACACGGATGACGATCTACATTGGACGTGATATCACTTCAGAACCTTTATCAATAACTTTATACAACATTATATGGCACTCGCAAGACTTCAAAAATTTATCCAAGTGGAAAATAAAACAAATGACTCTTTTAGTCGTACTCTCACATTTACAAAACTTAGTAGGGCGACCACTGCGTCGTATATCCCCATGCAAATACACTTTTAGAAATCACGAGATGAGATATAAGAGGTAGTAAGATGGAAAGTCACATTACCTTATGTAGTCACACCATTGTTCGTCATAGGGCTCACCTGCGACCCTGGCATTTTATTTAGCCATTTTTACATTCATGGCTGTACATATCATTGTGTTTCTTCAGGTTTCCTGGAATAAAGCATAAAAAAAAAGAAAATACCCTTCACTTGTTTGCTGGGCGCACACGATGGACTATAATTATTTCGGCACACGAATTACTTAATCACATTAGAATATTTCAGTACTTTGACCGTCCTATCTGATACACTTATTTCTCTCAAGAAAACTATCTCCCCATGGAGTCAAGACTTAGCCACACTGGCTAAAATCTGCAGTCGAACTCAGTCTACTTTCGTTGATTTGATTTCGCAGAGCAGCTCAACAATTTCGTCCGCTTTGTATCACAAATGCCGGAGAAGGAAGCTTCGTCATGGCGTCCCTTCATATTTATAGCAGTTACCCCCTCTCTTCGGATCTCTCCCTTTGCCGCCAAGAAAATTTCTTATAAATTTTCTGACTTACCTAAACTGTAATTTCAAGAGTTTTGAAAGTGACTACATGCTTGCTACATTTCTGGCGGTAGTGTTCATGGACATTCAAAATTTTTACGGGTTCGATTTGTGAGATGATTGACCCCCTTTGATAGGCACTATATTTTTTTGACTTGGCGTGGTCACGCCGTGTACACGCGCTTTGAAATAGTTCATAAAAATTACTTGAGATTCTTCCGCCGTCGACACGTGTGGTTGACGTCACGTACCCCAGAGCGTGGGACCGAAGGTAATCACCCCCTCGTCACGTGTCAAATCCATGCTATCAAGAATCCAGCTTTTAATTTAATTGTTATATAATGCATAATGTTCTTAGGGCACAAAGGTCATGGGTTCAATACTTATATTTACTTTTAGAACAATTAGAATTAACCTCATTGCGAACAGGAGCATGAACAATGAACGATATTTTTGCAGTACTGTACCTTGACTTTTAAGGGTACTCAGGTTTAAGGCATGGCTGTTGTTAGTTTTCTGCACTAAGTACATGACGAGCCAATGGCAGCAGCATCGTCTGTCAGGTAGGCATTTCTTTCATTTCTTCCTCACTCGAATTTACTTCTTGACCTTTGATCTTTATCAGGACTTGTCTGTAATGTTTTCGGCTTCTTTGGTGGTAATGTCTCACTATCCAGCTGTGTCGATTTCACCTGAATAGAAAGAAATAATTAGCTCGCATGAGATACATTTGCAAGACAGACAGGTAACTTTTCTTTAGAAATGTATTTTTGACAACAGTTGGCATGACTAACTTCACATTTAATTATGATGCAATATAATCATTTACAAACACATAAATGTATATAATTTAATTAAAGGAATTATCTGTTTTACAAGTGTACAATTTGAATCCATTTTGTTTAACACGCAGGCAAGCACATGTCACTTACCACTACATATGTAACATTTTACATTATTTAGGCTTACCTGATCAAACTGCCAATATGATTCTTCTGTGGTTTATGATTTTCTTTACAAGGAATACAACAAAACTGAATGCGAGAGAACAGGTCCCCGTAACTTCTTTACAGAAATTTGTTGGATTTAAATAGTGTAGTTACCGAACTGTATCAAAACTATATCTCAAGGCAGGTGCTTATGACTATATTTGATGAACCCCTTCACATGCTTCCACCCGACGAACCACCGACTCTTCGCAGAATACCGCTGAAGAAAATAATATTCAATGAGTAATTACTAGAAGAAATAACAATAATGTATAATAAAAGTAGAATTACTTAGTTTTAATATTCAGTTAGTGCGGGTCATGTTTATATAAGACGGTGTGACAGAAGTGCTCGAAAAGTGGAGAAGTGTTTCAAACTACAGTACGAGAGGATTGAGACTGGGAAGGGAGTTATGTTTGAGTAAGACGAGAAAATGGCATGTGATATATATGCACTGGAATGTAGCAGCAGGGAGAGATGGAATTAGACGGGAAATTATGAAGCATAATACACTAGTGTCCACGAGTTAAGCATAAGTTACGAGTAATCAGGGCAACAGGAAATAGACAGCAAATCGCACGACATATGCAGTTACCAACCTTATGTGTTCGCTCTGTATAGGAGTGCTCCCTGCTTTGACTAGCGGCGTAACCGCAAGGTAAACACAGCCAGTGCCTGCGCCCCATATTCCCCCAGACGTGTTTGCCTTGTTATAGTGTGCGGATTTTAGCCTCGTGGTTAACGTGACAAAATAATAGCACAACGACGCCATTTGGAACCCGTTTCGCAGTGTAGAATACTCGACTGCCTGGAAGCAGGCCAGACACCGACCGAAGTGGCCGTATCCTTGAATGTGCCACAGAGTGTCATTTCCAGGCTTTGGAGACGATTTTGAGACGAAGTAGATATTAGTCGTAGGCCAGTACCAGATCTACCAACGGTAACCACCCACAGCAGGACCGATATCTGGCCTTAACCGCCCAACGAAATCGGAGTGCACCTGCAAGACAATTGTCGGCGGAGCTTGCAACCGTCTAAGAGGTTGCCGTTTAAGGAAAACTGTGTACCGGAGGCTCAAAACAGCAAGGCTGTTTTCCCGACGTCGAGCGGCGTGTGTACCGCTTACTCTAGTACAGAGACGGGCCCATTTACTGTGGAGTCATCAACATCGAAACTGTACCATAAATGAATGGAGGCATGTGCTCTTCACAGATGAATCCCGTTTCAGTTTGCAGAACGATTCCCGTCGCACGTTAATCTGGAGAGAACTGAGTAGCCGATACAACCACAGAAGCATCGTGGAAGGACTAGTATGGTAATGGTGGCGACATGGTGTTGGGCGGCATCATGTTGAATTGCCGTACGTACCTGAACATCTTCATGGGCTGTCCGAGGAACAATGTTAACAATCGGAGATACGGGGATGAGGTACTGTGACCACATGTTAGACTCTTCAGAGGTGCGGTTGGTCCAGACTTAGCTTAATGGACGATAATGCCCGTCCGCACCTCGCTGCTCTGGGGGATGAATTTCTGGCTGGGGAAGACATTCATCGCATGGACTGGCCAGCAAGGTCTGGGGATATGAATCCTATAGAACATTCTTGGGATGCATTGGGAAGGCGAATTGCATCCCGTCAGCCTCCACCAAGGACCCTCCATGACCTTCGAATTGCCCTTTCGGAGGAATGGGATCGACTGCTACAAGAGTTCTTGGACCATCTGATAAGGAGCATACCACGTCGCTGCGATGCATGTGTGGCCGTTAGGGTTAACCATACTCCCCAATAACAACATCTTTTGTTGTGAAAGACATTGCCAAGTTTTGTTAGTTGTTGCCAAAGGTGTACCTTAGCTATCAGAACCTTTCTGACACGTTTTCTTTGAACAAGTTGTGTGACATATGGTGTGTGAGCCAGCTTCCGTTTGTTAAGCAATCCGTATGACATTCCTATCAGGCGGTATGGTCTCGTTTAGTGCTTATGCTTAACTTTTGGACACTAGTGTAGTACACCAGTACCTAGAATAATAATGTAGATTTAATGTGAGGTTTAGATAAGGTAAACTAACAATTTAATTCTATGGGTTAGACCAGGCAGATTACAGTAACACTTGGAAGAATGATCAGGTAATATGCCCTAAATATATTGGCAAGAATTATTTTGACGTAACATTGACGGTAGTGCTATAAATAATTGCTGTGTAGTTCAAAAGCAGCTACGCCTACGCACTGTTTAAATGGTACCATTTCTTTTATTTCAACGTTACATAAACAACTTTATACAAAAAATGAGATTTTGACAACGGGAAATGAATTTGGTGCTCTACGAATCTATTTCACTAACACGTTTAGAATATATATATATATCAAAGTATTATGGTTTTAATACATTTGTATCGTTTTTTATGGTAGCTAACATAATATGTACCACGAAATCTTTGTCGGTTACTGCAGTTTACAGTGGCCTAACATCTATGTCATTGGCCCCATCTATATACAAACGCGCATGCTGATAATATTAGCACAAATGAGGAAACTGCCAGATACCTGTTCAAAATCATTCACTTTGTGATGTTGTTTACTGGCTATTTAACAACATCAGGCATGGAGCTGCGTTCTGATGTTTTAGCTGATCATTCTACCATGTTCCATTGCAATCAGTCGTGTCCAACCCAAGCAGGTCCTCGGTCAGGTCTTTGCAATCGCAGCTAGCAAAGGAACTGGAAGAAACAATTGATATCTTCAGGAGTTGAATAACAAGATGATTGAAAGAATGAATGTGTGTTGGTAAACGATCTGAAAATAATGTAGTAAATACTACTTCGAACAAGATAAAAAGATTCCCAATTTAGAACAACACCTCAAAGTGCGTGATAATTTTCATTGAGAAAGAAAAGCCTCTCTATTTGTTGTCTTCTCTGTGCTATTCTATATGATTTAGTCTGTTGAAATCATCGTATGAAGTTATTTGCACGGATAAACAGAAGATCACTAGGAGTAAGGAGAAGTAGCCACCGGATTAACAGTAAAGGTAAGCAGTGCTTCAGACCCACGGCCTGGCATAAGGTGAACACTTCAAACATCGTCACAATTAATTCAATGAAACTTGCTGATGTTGGCAAAACAATTCCATAGTTAACCTTCCTGGACTCGATAACGGATCGACCGTTGATAAAATCACAGGGAGGCTGACTTATTTATTTCTCTCCACAACACACCTTACGTGTGATGTCAGTTCTTTACTCATATCATTTATATGTATAAAATCCCCTCTTAACGATTCTTGAATTCTCTGAGTTATGTTTTCTAGAAGTTAAGGAACCCGTTAAGTCACTCTTCAGTCAAGTCCCATGGCCCTCATTTTCTTCAGTAGTCTTCCCTAGCCTTGGATAGGCCGAAAGCTTTACAGTCCATTTGACCTCATCTAAATCTCAAATCTAAAATCGTTTTGGAATCCTACAAGTTGTGCCTGGATGGACAATCCTTTTCCTAACCCGAACTGTCTTCTATCGATCCAGTTTGTACTTTCACAAACGTGTCTAATATGATAAAGAAGAATGCTTTCCCAGCTTTCATGAAACACATGTCAAGATGAGTGACCTCCAGTTCTATTTTTTCCTGTCTGAAATTCACTCTTCTGAGGTTTCTACTCAACTTACTCAACGTTACTCTGCGAACAACTTAGAAAATTTATTTTGGTTTCCGTGTTGACGTATAACGTTGATGAGACTCAATTCTTGAAAATGCATTATTGAACTGTTCCACTTATTCAATGCTTGATCGTAATGATTAAAATAAATTTTCATTTTTAAACTATTAGGACATGTTTCTGCCCTTTTGTGGCCATCTTCAGCGAAACTAAAAAAATGTTTAGCCACTTAGTAAAGCCATACGTCGTGAACAAAACTGCACACTAAAACATACACCTTAAAACACACATCAAATGACGTGCCACTTTCTAGACGCGGCATTCACCACGACATATATAGTAAACAAACCGTGACGTCTTCATATACATTTTATTTTATTTTACCAAAAACAATATTATTTTTAAATCAACAAACATCAAGTCGCGTCTTAAACGTGGCACTACATTTTATGTGTGTTTTAAGGTGTATGTTTTAGTGTGCATTTTTGTTCACAACGTATCATTTTGTAAGTGAGTAAACCATTTTTGAGTTTCGCTCAAGATGGCCACGAAAGGGCAGAAACATGTCCTAGGAGTTTATAAATGAACTTTTAATATCATCATTACGCTCAAATATTGAATACTTAAGAAATATTTAATAAATTCCTTTAAAGAATTGAGAATCATCAATATTTATTTTGCTAATGATAATTTTCTTATCACACTCACTACATCCCTTCTCAACGCCCGAACTTCAAGACTGCAGGTTTTCAGCCCAGTCTCCCATTATGAAATGTCGTCGGCATGGGTCAAACTGCACGCCACATTTCGGCCTAGATGAATCCCTATTGTATACAGTACCTTTCAGTAAATGATCAACGTATACTATGAACAAAAAGGGTGAAAGATTGCAGCCTTGCCTGACGGCTCAGGTAATGTGGAAGGAATGTAGTGAAAAAGTTTTCAAAATCAGTGCGAAACCTGTACTTTGACGAAGTGTGGAAAATCAATACCTGATTCAACACAGATGCTGTTCTGAAGAAGCTCACTAGAACTATCTGGAGAGAAATAAGTATCAATGAGAAAAGATTTTCAAGAAATAGGGGCAAAGAGGGGTGTGTTACTGATAATACGAAAGAGCAAAGCAAAGCTATCTAGACATATTCTTGAAGGTAGGGTACAAGAGGATGTTCTACCTGAGAAACGTGATCAGCACGAGATGGGTTGTGTTTCACAAGTAGACATAAAACTGACTGTAGAGACTGTGACTGCTCTGCCTTCAGTCAATAATGGTGATTAAATATAAGGGTGGTAAGGAATGGTAAAGACCCACCTTATTATAATAGAGAAATAAAGAGACTAAGAAGGAGGTGCAGACTGGAAAGAAATAGACTTAGAAATGGCTGTGGAAGTAAGGAGAAATTGAAGGAACTTACTAGAAAATTGAATCTAGCAAAGAAGGCAGCTAAGGATAACATGATGGCAAGCATAATTGGCAGTCATACAAATTTTAGTGAAAAATGGAAGGGTATGTATAGGTATTTTAAGGCAGAAACAGGTTCCAAGAAGGACATTCCAGGAATAATTAATGAACAAGAGGAGTGTGTATGTGAGGATCTTCAAAAGGCAGAAGTATTCAGTCAGCAGTATGTAAAGATTGTTCGTTACAAGGATAATGTCGAGATAGAGGACGAGACTAAGGCCAAAGAAGTAATAAAATTTACATATGATAACAATGACATTTACAATAAGATACAAAAGTTGAAAACTAGAAAAGCTGCTGGAATTGATCAGATTTCTGGGGATATACTAAAGACAATGGGTTGGAATGTAGTACCATATCTGAAGTACTTATTTGATTATTGTTTGGTCGAAGGAGCTATACCAGATGAATGGAGAGTTGCTATAGTAGCCCCTGTGTATAAAGGAAAGGGTGATAGACATAAAGCTGAAAATTACAGGCCAGTAAGTTTGACATGCATTGTATGTAAGCTTTGGGAAGGCATTCTTTCTGATTATATTAGACATGTTTTTGAAATTAATAACTGGTTCGATAGAAGGCAATTCGGTTTTAGGAAAGGTTATTCCACTGAAGCTCAACTTGTAGGATTCCAGCAAGATATAGCAGATATCTCGGATTCTGGAGGTCAAATGGACTGTATCGCGATTGACCTGTCTAAAGCATTTGATAGGGTGGATCATGGGAGACTACTGGCAAACATGTGTGCAATTGGACTAGACAAAAGAGTGACTGAATTGGTTGCTATATTTCTAGAAAATAGATCTCAGAGAGTTAGAGTAGGTGAAGCTTTGTCTGACCGTGTAATAGTTGAGAGGGAGTTCCTCAGGGCAGTGTTATCGGACCTTTATGTTTTCTTATATATATAAATGATATGAGTAAAGGAGTGGAATCGGAGGTAAGGCTTTTTGCGGATGATGTTATTCTCTATAGAGTGATAAATAAGTTACAAGATTGTGAGCAACTACAACATGACCTCGAAAATGTTGTGAGATGGACAGCAGGCAATGGTATGTTGATAAACGGGCCTAAAAGTCAGGTTGTGAGTTTCACAAATAGGAAAAGTCCTCTCAGTTTTAATTACTGCGTTGATGGGGTGAAAGTTCCTTTTGGGGATCATTGTAAGTATCTAGGTGTTAATATAAGGAAAGATCTTCACTGGGGTAATCACATAAATGGGATTGTAAATAACGGGTACCGATCTCTACACATGGTTATGAGGGTGTTTAGAGGTTGTAGTAAGGATGTAAAGGAGAGTGCATATAAGTCTCTGGTAAGACCCCAACTAGAGTATGGTTCCAGTGTATGGGACCCTCACCAGGGTTACCTGATTCAAGAACTGGGAAAAATCCAAAGAAAAGCAGCTTGATTTGTTCTGGGTGATTTCCGACAAAAGAGTAGCGTTACAAAAATGTTGCAATGTTTGGGTTGGGAAGAATTGAGAGAAAGAAGAACAGCTGCTCGACTAAGTGGTATGTTCCGAGCTGTCAGTGGAGAGATGGCGTGGAATGACATTAGTAGACGAATAGGTTTGAATGGCAATTATAAAAGTAGGAAAGATCACAATATGAAGATAAAGTTGGAATTCAAGAGGACAAACTGGGGCAAATATTCATTTATAGGAAGGGGAGTTAGGGATTGGAATAACTTACCAAGGGAGATGTTCAATAAATTTCCAATTTCTTTGAAATAATTTGGGAAAAGGCTTGGAAAGCAACAGATAGGGAATCTGCCACCTGGGCGACTGCCCTAAATGCAGATCAGTATTGATTGATTGATTGATTGATTGATTGATAAATTAATCATTTTGATACGCAAACTAGCATAGCCAGCTGCATTTCATGTCACTGAACTCTGTAGACCAGGGCCTCTCAGGGTGCATGCGCGTGGTGCATGCGCTGTGCACGGTGCAAAAGACGACTTCGCTTGGTTGACCAGAGTGCAGACCCCCCACTCCTCTCTCCCTACACCTGTCTCACCGTTCAGCCTGTCTCCGCGTTCCTCACCTTCACTGCTGTTTCTCCCCCACTGCGAAATATTTACGTGTGGTGAGCGGAGACGCACAGTTGTATGGAACAAGGTTACCAGTGTTATTACAAAACTTAAAAAAGTGAATTAGAAATACACATACATGTTTGAGAGGAATTTAAACATAATTTAAAAAAAATGCAGAACCCGTAACCAAAATGAAAACGCTACAGTACTGGAACAAACCTCATTTGTGGATATAGAATGCTCTTCTTCAAGCTGTTTCAACTTCCTTAATTCTTTCTCTCTGACGTCTCCTATGATTTCACAATAATTTTCCGAATGTAGTCTGTTGTAGTGACTTTCAATAGACGATTTTCTTACGCACGTAATTATCGTCCCACAGATTAAGCATTTGGCGTTATCGTCACGACAAACAAACAAAAAAATACGAAAGTTCCCAGTTCGATTGAAATGGACTTTCAGAAGTCTTTGCTTTCTTCGAAACAGGTTGCTCCATTATTATGTTGTCGTGCGCTTATCTGTTTCACTGATAAACACGTCGTCTACCACCAAACGCTTCGTCGCTCTCAGCACACTACACCATCCGAGTCAAGCCGAGTTGAGGCGAAGCGTACCGATGCACAGTGCACAGAGCCTATGCACCTCGCTCTGCACGCGTGAGAGTTTGGGCGTTTGAGAAGCCCTGCTGTAGACAATATGCGGCCGAAATGTTCCACCTGTACTCATTTGGATTGTGGTGCTCCTTTGATTTTGAACTCGTGGAAGGGTAAGATCTCTAATTCTAAGGTCCTTGAGATAGTAAATCAGAGGTGATATTTCGTACACCAATCCTCAAGTTGCATTTGTCCTAGTTGGGATATGCGATGCGCTTTTAAGAATTTATTCAGACAGTAGCAGACGGCACGTCTACTACAGAGATACAGCTTCACCCAGTTAAGCTGTGCGTGCCAGAGCGGCAACGGAGGACCGACGGTCCAGTCTTAGGGCGATAATAGCGTTAATCAGAATCAGGAGTGGAAGGTATTATACAAGACGTTGCGAGAGATAATATTAACACAGATATACGGTATTGGCACCGCCTTATAAGCTACAAGATGATAGAGACTGCAGTAACTATAGATTCTAAGTCAGTGTATAAATTAGCAAAGAAGAAACGACGGTATTATTGACTAGCAAATAAGGCTATAAATAACCTGACAGAATTAGACTTGTAATACACCACATTCAGTGGAGAAAATTAGTGAGGTGGGATTCTTTGGCAATCATTTAACGTAACCGCGAAGTGTGAGACGATAGAAAAATGTAACGTCCGATGTTTAATTAAATATCTAAGAAACTAAAAGAGATATTTCCTTAAATTATCATCGGTATATTCAGAATACATTCAACACTATTTGGGAAGAATATAAAGCTTATATGTTAATATTTTGTGTCAGAAGAAACATTATATGAATAATATTTTATAAACATATTGTTAAAACTTCCCTCATCTGATATATCTTTTCCTGAGGTAATACTCAAACCAGATCCAAGAAACTTTGCATACATAATATGTGAACCCTTTTTGATCAGCTGAAGTTAAATCATTGTCCTATTGTTTACAGGAGTTGAGTATTTTGTTTTTACCCTAGTTGAAAATAACAACTTTCTGTAAAAATTGCAAGTGTTCTTCAAGATATCTGATTAAATTTACTTCCTCAAACAGATCTTTGTGGTGTCTAAGAAACTACGAAGTCTCAAATAGATTAATGTGATATTTTCTAAGTAAGAAAGAAGATTCAAACAAGTATGACACAGAAAATCGAAAATGAATATTTGACTTATAGCTGGCATCTAATGACATTCAGCTTGGAGTGTTATGTTTAAACCTAATTTTATTGCCTCATATATGATTTCAGCACAGTAGTTGATACAACATATTCTTCAGGAAGTATTGGAGAGTGTTTTAAGCTCAAAAACGAAAATTTACATTTTGGAGTCTATCACACTTTGGCACCATGCATTTCAAAGTCCATGTAATAACTTGCAGTCGGTAAACACGTAAAAAAATTAAATGAGTTGGTGATCAATTTACTCAATGTCAGTACACTTACTAGATAGTGATGGAAAATAAAATTAATTATGTTGGTTGTTTATAAAAGTGAAGGGATACAGGTATTAATGAAAGATACAGCATGATGTACGAGATTATACAAATAATATAGGCCTCATGGGCATCTGGAAGAGAAAACATCACAACTTAATGATATATCGTTCGAGTGAAGGCTAAAATTGGGCTTGGTTATTCGTAGGGCGCGCAAACACAGATTTAAACCGTGAGCACCGTTAGTTTTCACAATAAAGAATTAGCAAGAGGGAAAATGAGTTACTATTGTTTAGTGCTAATCTTATGTTCGTTTAAGAACTCGTCAATAATGTACTCTTGTCGCTTGACACGATGCATATTCACTGAAAATGAATCTAACCTGTAATTAAGTGATGACCTTTGAGACATGTAGTATATTACTGCTCGTGACACCCATTCATATTTTAGAGAACAATAATGTGTCAGCTTCTCGTTGTTGACTGCAGAGAAAATATGTATGCTACATTCCACACTAAACAGGCGTTCCCGCGGTTTCTTTGTTGTTTTCGAACCGTAATTTCAGAAGGCAGCACACACGATCATCAAACAGCAGAATGAGTCCACTGCTGAGGTGGAGCCTGGAGGTACAGGTACTTACGCTAGCCAGGGTTCAGTTTCATGTCCCTCACGAACACATTGTGTTCCTCTGTCGGCCTCCAGTTATGTCTCTTACCCATAGGCCTGGATTCTATTCCCAGTCACATAGTGGGTTTTTAGCTTGATTTCAGGGCTTGTCCGAGATCCACTCAACCTACCTGGAACAATTAAGGAGCTGGCTGGCGGTGATATAACGGATCTGTACTGGAAAGCCAGGAATAATAGCTGAGATGATTCGGTGCTCTGACCACGCGTCGTCTCAAAACATGAAGGCTTTCAGGTTACACAGCGGTCGCTTGAAAGTCTAATGCTCATCCGTGATCAGTAGTAGAGTGTCGGCCTCCGGATCCTAAGAAAGCGGGTTCAAACCCGGCAGAAGTAGTCGGAACT